>NC_139387.1:43775000-48775000 GCF_054392235.1 Sus scrofa | reverse complement strand
CTAGAAGAGGAAAACATCACCCTGCAGAAACTGGTGTCCACATTAAAGCAGAACCAGGTGAGGTTTTAAACGACTTTTGGTTATACTCCAGATGGACCCACACTTTCTGACAACTAAGGTTAAATCTTGTCTGTATTTATCAGAAAAGAAACTGTCTAAATTTACCTCGAACTCCCTGCATGGCTTATGTGCTGAAATTTGTCAGCTCCCCTATTTCAGCTAAAATTTAGAAGGCAAACCTGGAAGTAGTAATAATTACCAATCAAGTTTTTTAGGATAAGAAAAATTGTACTATATACTTTAGCTCTATGTTAATATATTTCTGGAGTGAATTAATCGTATTGTAAATAGTTTAACCTGACGACTTCTCATTAAAAGTCTGGGTTTATGGGAGTTCCCGTCATGACTCAGTGAAAACGAACCCAACTAGTATCCATGAGGATGGGGTTTCGATCCCTGGCCTCGCTCAGTGGGTGAAGGATCTGGTGTGGCCGTGGTGTAGGTCAGAGATGCGGCTCCAATCTGGTGTTGCTGTGGCTGTGGCTGTGGTGTAGGCTGGCAGCTGTAGCTCCGATTCAACCCCTAGCCTGGGAACCTCCATATGCCATGGGTGCTGCCCTAAAAAGACAAAAAATTAAAATAATAAAAGCCTGGGTTTCTAAGCTTGTTTTGTAATACAAACATAAGGTTTCTCTGCAGTATCAATCAATTTCTCTCCCTCTCTTTCTCTCTCTCTGTAAATTGCCTTCAAATCACACAGGGAAGGGTATTATGAAATATAATCACTAAAAACCACATTATAATAAAAAGAAAATGCCTGATTTTTTTAAATTCTGCTGTAGCCTGACTAGAAAGATTGCATGCATACATTTAAATAATTTTGATAGTGAGGTGTAAATAGTTTAATTGCTTAATTTTCCTGAAAAGTTAGCATTGTGGTTTGTTATAGTTATTACATTCTTGAATCTATACTTTTAATAGAGTGTATTTATGAATACAATTCATAGGTACTTAAGTAAAGATTGACTGGATTTCAAGGTCTTTTCAAGGTGGTTCCTCAACCACAACACTCTTCCGGTCTAAATACTCTTATAACCTTTCAGATCAGGTCGACAAACTGTGCCAGGCGCTGTGCTAGGCTAGAGAGGTACCAGAACCCATGGGGCAGGATTCTTGTCCTCCGTTCCCATAGAGGCCAGCCCAGATGTACACTTCTACTTCCACTCCCTTCTCCATCCAGAACTGCTTCAGCCAGGCCTTCGTATCCATGGGCTCTGCATTTGAAGTTTCAACCAACCACACATTGAAAATATTCTCTAAAAGGAAAGAAATTCCAGGAGCTCTCTCATGGTTCAATGGGTTAAGGACCTGACATTGCCACTGCTATAGCCTGGGTCACTGCTGTGGTTTGTGTTCAATCCCTGGTACCAGAAGTTCTGCAGCCAAAAGAAAAAGAAAAACTTCAGAAAATTCCAAAAAGCAAAACTTGAACTTGCCTTTCATTGTATTAGGTATTATAAGTAATCTAGAGCTGATTGAAAGATGTGCCAATATGTGTACGTTATATGCAAATGTTAGGGCCACTTTAAGGGATTGAGCAACCGCTGCAGATTTTGGTATCTGCAGGAGCTCCTGGAATCAGTACTCCATGGATATTGAGGGATAGCTGTGAGGTTTTGATAGACTTAAAGATGAAAAGAGGAAAGGAAAACTCCCAAGGAATAAAAACTATGTATTAACACAATTGAAATTTGATTTCTGACCGTTGCTGCCGGCCCCCAGCTTTGGAGTGTTGGGGACCAAAACATCTACTAAGGAGTGCCGGGATGGTCCCAGACCTGCAAAAGGGATATCCCAGGAATTTTTATCTCATTTCTTCCCCCTTTAAGTCCTGTATCACAGTGTGTGTTGAAGGCTGGCTGGACTGTGGGATCCCAGGTCTTGATTTGGCTGGGGTCAGTGAGCTCACAGTGAAGAAAATTAGAAGATTTTTAAAAATATGCTTCTCAGAGGAGTTCCCGTCATGGCTCAGTGGTTCACAAGTCCGACTAGGAACCATGAGGTTTCGGGTTCGATCCCTGGCCTCACTCAGTGGATTAAGGATCCGGCATTGCCGTGAGCTGTGATGTCGGTTACAGACGCGGCTCGGATCCCGAGTTGCTGTGACTGTGGCTTAGGCTGGTGGCTACAGCTCCGATTAGACCCCTAGCCTGGGAACCTCCATATGCCACAGGAGCAGCCTAAGAAATGGCAAAAAGACAAATAAATAAATAAAAATATGCTTCTCAGAAATATCTTAAAATAGTGGCATTCCCATTGTGGCTCAACAGGTTAAGAACCTGCCCGACAGGGTCCATAAGAAAGCGGGTTTGATCCCTGGCCTTGCTCGGTGGGTTAAGGATCCAGCATCGCTGCAAGCTGTGGTGTAGGTTGCAGATGCGGCTTGGATCTGGTATAGCTGTGGCTGTGGTGTAGGCCAGCAGCTGCAGCTCTGATTTTACCCTTAGTCCAGGAACTGCCATATGCTGCAGGTGCAGCCTTAAAAAGGAAAAAAAAGTCTTAAAGTAGGATATTTTTTGTCATTTTTTTTTTGTGGGTTTCTTTGGTGGGGTTTTTTGGTTTTTTTCTTTCATTTTTGTTTTTGTTTTGGACTGATGAAGAATGTAAAGTACCGGAAGCAATTTACCTGAAGTGCAAATATTTAAAGTGGTCCTTGCTCCTGCCTACAGACCTCACTGCTCTTCTGCTCAGGCAGCGAGCACTTCGCTGTAGAGTCCCCATCATTGCACGTGGTATGCTGATTCACCCGGGAGGTTAATTTAGGACAGTATTAGGTATTCTTGAAATACTGCCAAGGTATCCTATGAGTATTCATTAGCCCAGATGCCATTTCTGTGGGAATTTGTTCTACTAGTCTGGCTGATTACTGTTTATGATTTACCCATTGCCCTCCCACCAGTAATTGAAATGTGGAAATCAAATGCTTAACTCGGAAGTTTGAACAACAACAAAATGTATACATCTTTCTAATTTTGTTTTCTAGATGTAATATGGTAGGCATTTTCCCAATTAAATGCCTAATTAATTAATTAGAAATCATTTTCTCACAAAAGGCCATTCTGGCTTATTTCCTAACAGATGGGTGCACTGTAATGTCCCAAGTCTCTCCCAATTAAGGAAATGTTGGGGTTGTTTCTGTTTTTTTTTTTTTCCTTACTGTTGGCTTTTTATTTATAGGATTTAGCATCTATCATAGCTCTCTTTCCAATTAATGAAGTCTTAAGTATAGTATTTTATGTACGAATGCCACAGATTATTTTCTAAGACATGACAATGGCTGGCTTTCAATATAAAAATTGGTCTGAATGTTGCTTTGTACTGAAGCTTCCTACATAAAGTATACTCCTTGCTCCAGCCTGGTTTGAGGTTTCTCTAAATAGCAATGCTACTAGTGTTGTAAAATGCTTATTAGTTCAAAGAACTAGAAGATCCTCTTCTGAATTTCCATTTTTCTTTTAAATATTTAATGATTCTTTCTTTTCCTTTTTCTTTTTTCTTTTCTTTTTTTGCCTTTTTTTTTTTTTTTTTTTTTTGCTTTTTGCATATGGAAGTTCCCAGGCTAGGGGTCGAATCAGAGCTACAGCTGCCAGCCTATGTATGCCACAGCCACAGCAACACTGGATCCCCGACACACTGAGTGAGGCTAGGGATCGAACCTGCATCCTCATGGATACTAGTCAGATTCATTTCCACTGCATCACAATGGGAACTCCCTGATTATTTCTATAAAACTGTTTAAATTAGCACTTCTTACTCCCTATCTAACTTCTATATGTTAGTTTTTTTCTATCTCTCATCACTACAGTATAACACTCAATACAGGGCCTGGCCCACAGTAGGCATTAAATAAACACTTGCTGAAAGAACCAATAAAGCTTTTTTCTTTATCTTACATTCACAATTCAACTTAGAGAGGAAACTAAAATGTTATGATTATTATAATTAACCATACCAATTTTTATTTCTGATCTTAAATATGACATATGTGGGAACATCAAAGAGTTGACTCTGAAAACTTTCACCACATCGCTCTGTGCGCTGATTTGTTTCTGTGTCTAAAATAAAATCAGATCCAACCTTTGAAATACTTTTTATACCTTTATACTTTTTCAAACCAAAATACCTGAAAGAAGTGCAGTAAGCAGCAACAGCCATAAGAAGTCAATTGTTGATATCAACAGAAAAACCTGTTGATGAAAAAAAGCTGTTTATTAGACCTCTTGCAGTAAGATGTTGCCTCAACAGAACCTTAGTAGTGTCGCAAAATGAAATCTAAAGGGTAAGGATGTTCATAGGATTTGAGGATCTGGACTGGATACTTTTAAGGTAGGTCTTGCATGGTGGGAAACTGGTTGGAGTAGACAGAGTTTATAACATACTAGCTTTTTTGTTTTGGATCTTTTTTGTATTTTTAGGGCCATACCCACAGCATATGGAGGTTCCCAGGCTTGGGGTTGAATCAGAGCTGTAGCTGCTGGCCTACGCCACAGCCATAGCAGCACGGGATCTGAGCCACGTCTGCAACCTACACCATAGCTCATGGCAATGCTGGATCCTTAACACACTGAGCAAGGCCAAGGATCAAACCCACTAGTCCTCATGGATACTAGTTGGGTTCGTTAACCATTGAGCCATGACGTGAACTCTGCATAAAAGCTTTGAGTTGAGAGCTACAACAAAGTGACTCTTGATGAGAGTCTTGAGAAAGCTGTTTTAGTTGAGTCTCATCTTCCAGGAGCAGGTATTTCCCATGATCAGCTAAGTTTTTTGTGCTTCATACTGGCACCAGTATTGGTTAACATAGGGGCAGGACATTTTGCATGGACCCAATATTACTTAACATAGGACAGGAAATCATGTTAGTTTCCATTTTAGATATGGGAGAAATAATAAAGTTCATGTCCCTAATATCTCACATAATGAGCTAAGGCACTCAAGATTTGTTATCCGAGCATTGAAAACCCTAGTTTTCAATTAACAAATTAATCATATTTTTATTATGAAGAACATTTCCTCTAGGGATATATTTCTATAGCAAGTAATAATATCATAAGAGACCCTGGGATCAATTTAGTTTGATTTCATTTAACCAGTATTTCAGGGGTAGTTTTCTATGAGGCCATGTACTTTCTTAAGGACAAAAGACATGGTCACTGGGACAAAGACCTTTCAGTCCCAATAGGGAAGGCAGGTCATAAACTCAGCCATCTATGAAATTGAATATTAAAGCTATGTGTTAGGTTGGCAACACAGGCCCAGATTCAGATCTTTAGAGTTCCTAAACTCTGAAAAAAAAGTAATGGTACTTATCTTCAACCTTCATGTAGTTAAAAATAGAGGACTTGGAGTTGCTGCTGTGGTATAGAGTGTTAAGGATCTGGCATTGCCACAGCTGGGGCACAGGTCACAGCTGCGTCTTGGATTTGATCCCTGGCCCAGGAAATTCCACATGCTGTTGCTGTGGCCAAAAAAGAAAAAACAAATAGAGTTACATAACTGTGAAGTTGCTCTAAGGAATCCCAACAAAGTACTGATTTTTCTCATGATGACTACTTTGATGCCATCTTTAAAATATCAAATACCTTTTTTTTTTTTTTTTTTTTTTTTCCTTTTTTAGGGCCACACATGTGGCATATGGAAGTTTCCAGGCTAGGGGTTGAATCAGAGCTACAGCTGCCAGCCTACATCACAGCCACAGCAGGATCCAGGCTGAATCTACAACTTACATTACAGCTTATGGCAACACTGGATTCTTAACCCACTGAGGGATTGAATGCATATCATCATGGATACTAGTTGGGTTCATAACCACTGAACCACAGCAGGAACTCCTGAAACACCAATTTTTAAGTGCCTTCTCATTCTGTTTCTTGGTGCCTCTATTTTCCTAACTCTGTAATCATTATGATACAGCTTTACAATGATGGTACAAGAAAGGAGTCATCTGTTTGTTTGAAGGTCAACAAAGATTTTGTTTAGGATCAGAGTCTACTTGGGTCTTGAAGGATGAGTAAGTTTTCTAGATAACATCCTTTGCCTAGGCAGAGAAGCATGAAACAGCTAAGTAGGAGTATGAACCAAATTTGAGTGGAATGAGTGAAGCTGCCCAGATAGAAAGAAATCATGTCTTAGGGAAAGTCTACTATCAATTAAATAAAAATTACAGGATAAAAAAAACTACAATGCAAACTAAGTTAATGTCTTGACCTTCAGGTATATGGAAGTTCCCAGACCAGGGATCAAATGTGAGCTACAGCCGTGACCTACACCACAGCTGTGGCAATGCTGGGTCCTTAACCCACTCTACCACAGAGGGAACTCCAGTAAATTTTTTCTCTAAAGGGCTAGATAGTAAATATATTAGGTTTTGCAAGCCATAGACAATAAATATGTAAGCAAAATAGTGTGACTGTGTTCGAATAAAACTTTGTTTATAGGAGTTCCCATTGTAGCACAGCGGCAATGAATCCAACTAGTATCCTTGAGGACATGGGTTTGATCTCTGGCCTCGCTCAGTGGGTTAAGGATCCAGTGTTGCTGTGAGCTGTGGTGTAGGCCGGCAGCTGCAGCTTCAATTTGACCCCGAGCCTGGAACTTCCATATACCTTGGGTGTGGCCCTACAAGGAAAAAAAAAAAAAAAAAACAAGACAACTTTGTTTACAAAACTAGGCTGTCAGCTGCATTTGGTCCAGAGGACACAGGAATGTTTGCCAATGCCTGGTCTAAGCCATCAGTCCATCAAAGATTACAGAATAGAAGTTCTACATTGCAAACTAAATTAATATCTGCGTATGTAAGTTATCATATAATCTTTGGCCAGTCAGCCGATTAGTTGAAATACTAGGAAAAATTGGCAAGTCCGTGTCCCAGTTTGTCCCAGGAGAGAAAAGGTGAAGGTCAAGAGGAAGATGACTTTACCTGGAAGAAACCATGACGCAAGGAAACAGATTCTACTATCGCAAGCAGTTTCATGATTTGACTCTTTGGAGTGTCCTGGACATGTGAAATTCCACTGATCTTGTCCAGTGGGGATTACTGATTGTCCGTCAGTAACCATTGTTCTCTTCTTCCGGTATATTATCCAATTTTTTAATGGGGCCTAAGGCTACTGAGAGTAAAGACTACATTCTTCACCTTCTTGGCAACTAGTACTAGCCAATGGCATATGAAGGGAAATAATGTGGCCAGCTTTTGAAACAGGTCCTTAAAGGGAGAGCGTGTACTCCTTACTTTGTCCCACTGTTTGAAACGTGAGTGAGAAGTCAGGCCACCATAGATCACGTGGGCTGGGGTAGGAAGCAGTGCAACAGGATAGAAGGACCTTGGTTTTTGAATGACCTCAGGGAACAGAGATTTTATACTGGCCCTCCATTCTGTTACATTAGAGAGAAACGAATTTCTACCTCAACTAAATTGCTTTTGTTTAGGTGTCTGTTACATCAGCTAAACCTACACCCTAACTAAACCTATATCAAAACTTTTATCTTAAACTTTGCAAGACAAGCCATTGCATTGAGATTATATGAAGAAGGGTAGGGGTGCAGGGAGAATTAGAAATATGTGAACATAATCACGGTCTATGATCTCTATCCTTTAGTTCTGGGTTTTTTGGGGTTTTCTTGTTTTTTTGTCTTTTTAGGGCTGCATTTGAGGCATATGGAGGTTCCCAGGCTAGGGGTCTAATCGGAGCTGAAGCCGATGGCCTACACCACAGCCACAGCAACACCAGATCCGAGCCACGTCTTCAACCTACGCCACAGCTCACAGCAATGCGGGATACTTAACCCCCTGAGTGAGGCTGGGGATCAAACCTGCGACCTCATGGATACTAGTCAGATTCATTTCTGCTGCTCCACGACAGGAACTCCTCTATCCTTTAGTTTTTAAAATCTTTTACAAATACAAGTTTAAAGTAATATAAATACTAAAATATATTTAAAACTAAACATATAGTTTATATTAGTACCTAATATAATCAATATCGTTATTTTTTTCTAATTTTTTCATTCACAGTTTATTCAACAAATTTTTTTCTTTTTTGTCTTTTTAGGGCTTCACCCAGGGCATATGGAAGTTCCCAGGCTAGGGGTTGAATTGGAGCTACAGTTGCCAGCCTACACCACAGCCACAAGAACACCGGATCCCTGACACACTGAGCGAGACCAGGATCGAACTCACATCCTCATGGATACTAGTCGGATTTGTCTCTGCTTTGCCACAGCGGGAACTCCCAGCAAATGCTTATTAAGAGCAGAATTCTTTTGAAACACTCTGAAGGAATATTGAAGCACTATGGGGGACACAGTGCATAAAAGTATTTCCTATAAATAGTCATGGAGATGAAATATTTATTAAAAGGTGGCATGTTGTAAGAGCCATGGAAAAGGCCCCAAGGAAGGCACATGGTCTCAGAGTGGAGATCTCTTCAACCTGTGGACCTTCACAGCCAACAGGGTGTCTGAACAGACTCTTATTTGGTTGTAATTCAAAAGAGTATTATGTTGATAATAATAAATATTTTTTTCTTAAAAATCACCTTTAGGAGTTCCTGTCATGGCTCAGTGGTTAACGAATCCGACTGGGAACCATGACATTGCAGGTTCGGTCCCTGCCCTTGCTCAGTGGGTTAAGGATCCGGTGTTGCCGTGAGCTGTGGTGTAGGTTGCAGACGCGGCTTGGATCCCAAGTTGCTGTGGCTCTGGTGTAGGCCAGTGGCTACAGCTCTGATTCGACCCCTAGCCTGGGAACCTCCATATGCCGAGGGAGCGGCCCCAGAAAAAGCAAAAAGACAAAAAAAAAAAAAAAAAGTTACCTTTATTCTCTCCACTAAAGAACAACTGTTATTAGCATTTCATTAAATTTTCATTTGCTCTCATATTGGGTACTTGAAAATAACACATTATCCTTTTTCACTCAAAGTTATATGCATTTCCTTTGTAATTCCAGACCTGCAGTTGACATCGTTTTCGTTTTTTGGTTTTCGATATCGTTTTTGATAACTAGTTTTCTATCATGTTCAAGGGATTATGGCTATGTTTTTAGAAAAAAAAGATTATCTCTTGGTGTTCCCTGCTGGCCTAGTGGTCAAGGATCTGCCATTTTCACTGCTGTGGCTCAGGTCACTGCTGTGTCGTGGATGCGATCCCTGGCCCAGGAACTTCTGCATGCCACAGGTGAGGCCAATAAATAAGTAAATAAATAAATCCAGCTTTGGGGGTGGTGGTGGATGGAAATATAGATGAAAGAGTAGCCAGGGCCTGATGATTGTTGAAGCTGGGGGTCCACTGAACTCTTCTTGTTACTTGGGTATTTTTACATTACCCACAATAAAAAGTTGTGGTTTTTTGTTTTTGTTTTTTATTTTTATTTTTTGTTTATTATTATTATTATTATTATTATTTGTCTTTTTGCCTTTTCTTGGGTCTCTCCTGCGGCATATGGAGGTTCCCAGGCTAGAGGTCGAATCGGAGCTGTAGCCGCCGGCCTACGCCAGAGCCACAGCAACGCAGGATCCGAGCCGCGTCTGCAACCTACACCACAGCTCATGGCAACACCAGATCGTTAACCCACTGAGCAAGGGCAGGGATCGAACCCGCAACCTCATGGTTCCTAATCGGATTCGTTAACCACTGCGACACGACGGGAACTCCTGTTTTTGTTTTTTAAAGAAAAACGTTATGTGATTGTATCAGTGTACGGTGGATTTAGATTATTGTTCTTCTGTGTCTCCCTCTGCCATGTAACCTGGCAGTGCCCTAGAAGGAGAGAGTAAATTGGTCAGCTCTATTGCCCTTGGTCTTGGTCGTGTGACTCTCTCTGACCAATGGAATATTAGCAGATATGGCAGAGCACAGATTTCAGACATGCTTCCTTGGTTTGACTAATCCCTTTACCTTCCTGTATCACAATGAGAAAATCATGCCCTGAGAAGCATGACCCTTCAGTTTTGTTCTAAAAAAGATGTGCAGGAGACCTGAACACAGTCTGAAGCCTGAAGCCTGAAGCCGAGCTGCCAGAGCCAGCACATGGGGATCTTTCCTTCAGCTTTGGTTGTGTAAGATGCTTCTGTCATTTTCCGGTTGGTTCTCTCTGAGAATTGTTCCACATGTAGTTGTATTTTTGGGGGGCGGTTGGGGGGGGTGAGTTCAATGCCCTCCTGCTCCACCATTTTGACCTACTTTCATGTATTGTTTTGTTTTGGCGTAATTGGTACTGTTACTCCAGATTCAGTCCTTAAGCACACAAAGTTTGTTTTCTTTTTCCTTTTCTTTTTCTTGGCTGTGCCCATGGCATGCAGAAATTCCTGGGCCAGGGATTGAACCTACACCACAGCTGTACAGTGACAATGCCAATTCCAGTTCCACCAAGGAACTCCTGTCTTTGCTTTCTTATCTTACTCTCTAACATATTTTGAGATTATGTTCTTATTGTCATCTTTTAACTAACTTAGCCCTGAGTATAAAATTTCCTCATTGTTAATAATTAGATAAAACAAAGTAATAGTGATGATTAAAAAATCTTTTCTTGGATTGTGAATATTCTGATAAACTATTACCAAAAAAAAAATCTTGATTTAACAGGCAAACAGTGCCCCCTTTTGACCACTGGACCCCATAAAAGAAATCCTAAGAGATTTTACATCTCTGCTAGGAATTGAATTTATGTGTATGGATATATAATATCTAACAAAACCATCCTGTGTTACCTTAATGGTGCATACACCATGTGCTTTTGCTTTGTAGACTTTTAATTTTTTAAATTTTAAGTCCACTGGAGTGTTTAATGGCAGTTTTGTAAGACCCAAATTTTAGTTTTATCAATCTTCTTTATCCTATCTGATTCAGGTTGAATATGAAGGCTTAAAGCATGAGATTAAGCGATTTGAGGAGGAGACAGTACTGCTGAACAGCCAGCTGGAGGATGCCATCCGTTTGAAAGAGATCGCTGAGCACCAACTGGAAGAAGCCCTTGAGACCTTAAAAAATGAAAGGGAGCAGAAGAACAGCCTGCGGAAGGAGCTCTCCCAGTACATCACCCTCAATGATAACCATATCAGCATCTCAGTCGATGGACTCAAGTTTGCTGAGGATGGGAGTGAACCAAACAACGATGACAAAATGAACGGGCATATTCACGGGCCCCTTGTGAAACTGAATGGAGACTATCGGACTCCCACTTTAAGGAAAGGAGAGTCTCTGCACCCTGTTTCTGACTTATTCAGTGAGCTGAACATTTCAGAAATACAGAAATTGAAGCAGCAACTTATGCAGGTATGAATTTGTTGAAGGCTGTCAGAGTGGATATTTTGCATGTGGTGGGATTTCTTACAACATCTTAGTTATTGATTATTTTTTAAAATATTGTTTCTTTAGTAACTTTGAACGGACAGTATATTAGGAAGACACAACAAAATAGACGTTGAAGAAAAAAATTCTCATTTGCATTGCCTTACGAAATTCATCTCTTAGAGCCACAAATTAAATGGCAATCAGATGTGAAGGGAGAAAAGAGAATCTTGATGCATTTCTGGTGAGAGAATTCAAAAGTTTGATATTCAAGAGAAATGAACAAAATGAAGTTTTCCATCACAAGCAACTCTAAGTATAGCTTCAAGATTAATGGTTACACTTTGCAGTGATACCTTAAGCTTTAAAAAACAGGAAGGACATTCCATATACAAACTAGCCAGGATATCATATGATTAAAAATATAGAACAGGTACAAATTTGAAACCAAGGAGTTCTTATTCCTTCATGGAGTAGGCCTTACATTTTTAGCATCTTCAAATCAAAATGTCTTATGGAGAGTCCTGACCTTGAGGCTTATCTCACTGTGAAATGGTTTTCTAGTCTCTTGCCTCCCAGCCAAACCTTAATCCAGTAATAATGGAAATGTCTGAGGAACAGCATCCCACTACCACCATCACCTGAGGACTTATTGTTGGGCTCCCCATAAATCTGCTGAGCCAGGAATCTGGTTCAACGAGAAGCTTGTTGGGTGATGATCCTGAGGCTTATTCTTCAGTCTGTTATCCCCTTGGATAAAGCTGGTAATTAGAGATTTAAGACTCTAGCAATCACTTACTTTTATGGCAAACAGGACTTATAATTTTCTACTGACTGAAAATGTAATTAGCAGAAATAAATGAGATCAGAGAGCTAATGAAATTATTATTAGGTTTATTTGTAATACTGTATCGAAAGTTAACATATTTTTTTCACATTTAATTTTACCTGCCCAGTGCTTTTGGCTGCTGAAAGAAAATTAGTGAGAATTTGTTTTCTCAATGTTCAATTTGAATGAAGGTAAGAGGGAATGGCCACTGGAAGAAAATTAATTTCATATAGACTTACCTGACTGCAAAGTCTAGTTCTGTGTAGATAATACTTTTCTATGGCTTTTTGCTTGGCATACATGAATACAATCAGGTAGAAAACATATTTCCTTATCAAAAAATTTATGTGACATATATTTATAAGAATTTATGCCCCCAAATTGAATAGAATTAATATAAAATTTTTCTTAAACTATCATGTTGGTTGCTTTAGTATAAAAAATTGGCAGGTTGACCTTTTTGTTTCTTTTTATTTTGGTGGCAGTGTGGAAGATATTAGGAAGCGGAGTTTTCAGTGTAAAATAGCTCTAGTTTTCAACCAGGTCAGCTAGCTATTGGTTGAAAGCTCAGAGCTGTTCTCAGTTTTAATCCTAAATGTAGTCTGAGCTGGGTTATACAAAAGTCCAAAAGAGAGGAGTAGTCAAATAAAAAGAATGAATGGTGGAGAACAAGTTTTCAGCAAGAGAGTGGTTCTCAGTGGGAACCACCTTGCAGCCTTTGGGATGGGACTGGTCCTTGTTGTCCGTCTGGAGGTTTAGAATCTCTGGTCCCACAGAAAAGAAAATTATGGACTTGGAGAAAAGACTTATGGCTGACCGATGGGAGAGGGAGGGAGTGGCAGGGATCAGGAGCTTGGGGTTATCAGATACAACTTGGAATAGATTTACAAGGAGATCCTCCTGAGTAGCATTGAGAATTATGTCTAGATACTCATATTGCGACAGAACAAAGGGTGGGAAAAAAAATGTATACATGTAAGAGTAACTTGACCCCCATGCTGTACAGTGGGAAATAAATAAATAAATAAATAAATAAAAGAATCTCTGGTCCCAATCCATTAAATGCTAGTTACATCTCCTCATAGATGTGGTGACCGAAAATGCCCCACACATTTCAAATGTTCCAAGGGTCAACCTCTAGTTGAGAATCCTTAGAGGGACAGCACTTTACTCTGCCATAAAATGGGGATCCATTATACCTTCTTCAAAGTGCCACAAAGGTTTAGGAGTTAATGTACATAGAGTACTTAGAACAGGGCCGAGCACATGGTAAATGCTCAGTAATTAGGAACTCATCACAATTTCGACTCCTTTAATTTGTTAAGCACTCTGTTTACTTAGCTATTATTAATATCATTAACTGTTACTATTGGATGATTAGCTGAAGAATAGCCATCTCAGATGGGAATAATGTGGTCACTGGTAGGACTATAGAAAGGTGACAGTTAAGTCTCAGGGTGTGGGATAGTCTGCAAAGGGATAGTCACTTAGCGAAAAGTTAGCGTGAGAAAAATTTGGCTGAATAAACCTTCCCTCCATATATGAAAAAACTGTGTACCTCCAATCTTTCATTAGCACCTCGTTAGTGC
This sequence comes from Sus scrofa, assembly GCF_054392235.1. Lineage (NCBI taxonomy): Eukaryota > Metazoa > Chordata > Mammalia > Artiodactyla > Suidae > Sus > Sus scrofa. The sequence continues at coordinate 48,761,236 of NC_139387.1, read as the reverse complement.
TAACAGTTTGTAAAGGTATAGAGGGGCACACGTAGGGCCTTATGTCCCAAAGTTTGCTCCTAATTTAGTTGCTAAAACAAGACTCAACACAGGAAGGGCTTTTCAATTTCCAACCTCACACCAGGAACACTAGCTTCTAATTTTATTGCAGGCAAGGTAACCTTCTATTTTCTTGTAACCAACATTTTTTGTAAGAGTATATCTCATTTAAACCGTTGGATACAAGTATAGCCTGATTTCTTTATAATCTGTTTTTCCTTAGTTATGTGTACCCTTGAGTTTAATTAATTAATTAATTAATTAATTTTTTTGGTCTTTCTGCCTTTTCTGGGGCCACTCCCTCGGCATATGGAGGTTCCCAGGCTAGGGGTCTAATCAGAGCTATAGCCACCGGCCTATGCCAGAGCCACAGCAATGTGGGATTCAAGCCACGTCTGCCACCTACACCACAGCTCACGGCAACGCTGGATCCTTAACCCACTGAGCAAGGCCAGGGACCAAACCCGCAACCTCATCGTTCCTAGTCGGATTCGTTAACCACTGAGCCACAACAGGAACTCCCCTTGAGTTTAATTTAAATAAATTATGAAAACATTAAAGGATACATTGCCTAGAAGTTACTGCAGTTGGTATTGATTGGTGAGCCTTGAAAATAAAAAGGTAATTCTAATAAACAATACTCGCCCACATTGTGTGCATATACTGCGTTAGTTCCACTGTTCTGGACCTTCTGAGAGGCAATAAGGTACACTTTCAGGAGTTCCCACTGTGGCGCAATGGGATCCGCACTGTCTTGGAAGTGCTGAGATTCAGGTTCAATCCCTAGCCTGGCACAGTAGGTTAAGGATCCAGCATTGCTGCAGCATTGACCAAAGTCACAACTGTGGCTCAGATTTGATCCCTGGCCCTGGACATCCGTATGCTGTGGGGCAGCCAAAATAGAAAAAAAAAGAAAGTGCACTTGCACTATGGTTATCTGAAATGCTTGGGGCCAGAAGTGTTTTGAAATTGAATATTCAGGATTTCCTGTGGTGGCTCAGAGGTAATGAGCTCAACTAGTATCCATAGTATCCATGAGGACTCAGGTTCAATCCCTGACCTTGCTCAGTGGGTAAAGGACCTCGTGTTGCTGTGAGCTGCAGTGTAGGCTATAGAACACAGCTTGGATCTGGTGTTGCTGTGACTGTGACATAGGCCAGTGGTTACGGCTCCGATTCAACCCCTAGCCTGGGTGGCTCAGGGGCAGCCCTAAAAAGGAAAAAAGAAAGAAAGAAAGAAAGAAAGAAATTGGATATTCAGAATGTAGAGATTGCAGGGGTGGAGAAAATTTTCCCTCTTCCCTTCTAGGTTCTTTGGCTGGTCTAATAATTAAATGAAGACAGATTAACAAGAGAAATACAAATTTAATTTTCATGTATTAGGGGGACAAAGGCAGGATGTACCAGGGAATATGCAACTTTTAGAATTTTCTTTCTTAGGATTAAAGAAACCCTTTGAAAAGAGCATTCCTGAGTCAAAGCCTATTGGTATTTTCTTATCTTAGGAGATTCTATCCATGCATGTAAATTATGTTTTCCCATCTATAGGTATTTATATAACCTGGTTCCAAAAAAAAAAAAAAAGCAACAAACCTGTTTCTGCCTTGGGTAATAGGAATGTTGGGTGAATGGCTTCACTTCTCTAAGGTGCATTTATGAAGGGAAGGTAATAAATTAGCCCAATCACTAGTCTCTGTGATACCCTGGTTGGAATTAGAAAAAAATATATATATGTATATGTAGGTCCCATTCTTCAAGATATTATACTGCCATCTGCTGGAAAATGGTAGTAATAAATATAAAAATCTACACTGACTACAATTTAACTAGTGCCTCCTGGAGTGGGCTGGCCCTCAAAACTCAGTTTTTTTAGGTAGATAATTGACATTTTCCAGTGACAAGGACCTTAATTAGTTTTATTAGAATGAAAATAAGTAGATCCTGCCTGGGGACACTAAATAAATTACATAATCTATTTAAAGGAGTCTCTATGCAAAAAAATAATAAAAATTTAAAAAAATTAAAATAAAGGAGTCCCTATGCTTGTGCTAAAATTTCTACCTTTGATAAATAGCCTCTGTTTAACTTCATATCACAAAGAGTCAAACAAAGCGGGAGAAAACTCTGGATCCTTTTCTTCATTACAGTATTGGCTATATAAACTTACATGCAATGTGAGAAAACAGTAATATTTCTGTAAAACTAAAATTTATGTTTTGTTGTATCCTTGTGAATGTGGAAGAAATAAAGACCCATTTTGTGTTTAGATACACTCTTATTTAAGGCAATTTTATTTTTCCTATAGTGATGGTCCCGTAAGACCCCATAAGAGTTCAAATGATCCCATGAGAGTTCAAAGCAACTTATATATATACTTGCTTAATTGGTGGGTGCTTATAACGACTGTGAAGTAGATAGTGTTGATCCCCATTTTATAGATAGGGAAACTGAGAAATATGTTATGTCATTTGCTCAAAGTCAAAAACCTAGGAGATGGAGTTGCTACACATAGAGAGTCAAGTAAGTCAAATCTGTGCTTAACAAAGACTCACAGAATATTTGTGAGGTGAAATTAATTTAGAAAAGGTTGGTCAGTTCCTGGTTTTTAAAACTTAACATGACAAATGTAATTTCCTAGGACAAAATTGATAACTTAAGTTGTTAATCTATTATACACTTACAGTTAAAAATTACCTTTATAAGCTTTAGCAAACACATTTCTCAAAAGTCTTACTTCTTTTAAAAAACTATCAGTAGGGGTGGTTGGGGAGCTTGGGGTTAATATATACAAACTATTGCCTTTGGATCTCATGGGTTAGCCATGAGATTCTGCTCTGTAGCACTGGGAACTATGTCTAGTCACTTATGATGGAACATGATAATGTGCAAAAATAGAATGTGTACATGTATGTGTAACTGGGTCACCATGCTGTACAGTAGGGGAAAAAAAACTGTATTGAGGCAATAACAATTAAAAAAATAAAATAAAAGTAATGGCACAGCTAAAAAAGAAAGGAAAAAAATAAACTATCAGTAAACATAAAAAGAGCATTTATAGTCGAACAACAATGGATGAGTCTATGTAGTTTTTTTTTTTTTTAAGGGCTTTATTTTTATTTATTTATTTATTTATTTAGTCTTTTTGCTATTTCTTGGGCCACTCCCGTGGCATATGGAGATTCCCAGGCTAGGGGTCGAATCGGAGCTGTAGCCACCAGCCTACACCAGAGCCACAGCAACACAGGATCCGAGCCGTGTCTGCAACCTACACCACAGCTCACAGCAATGCCGGATCGTTAAACCACTGAGCAAGGCCAGGGACCGAACCTGCAACCTCATGGTTCCTAGTCGGATTCGTTAACCACTGCGCCACGACGGGAACTCCATTATGTAGTTATTTTTAAGAACAACTTTCTGTAAATAATTCACATGCAATCCACCCATTTAAAGGATATAATTTAATGTTTCTTAGTGTAGTTATGGAGTTGTGCAATCACAATCACAGTCAACGGTAGGACTTTTTTCTTTTTGTTTTTTGGGTTTTTTTGTCTTTTGTCTTTTTAGGGCCACACCCACAGCACATGGAGGCTCCCAGGCTAGGGGTTGAATCAGAGCTGCAGCTGCTAACCTACACCACAGCCAGATCAACTCAGGATCTGAGCCATGTTGTGACCTACACCACAGCTCACGGCAATGCCAGATCTTTAACCCACTGAGCAAGGCCAGGGATCGAACCCACAATCTCATGGATGCTAATCAGGTTCGTTTCCACTGAGCCACGACAGGAACTCTGGACATTTCCATTACGCCAAAAAGAAACCATGTACCCACTAGCAGCCACTCCAACCCTAGGCAACCACTAATCTACTTTCTGTCTCAACAGATTTGTCTGTTCTGGACATTTCATATAAATGGAATCACACACTATGTGCTCTTTTGTGTCTGGCTTTTATCACTTAGCATAATGTATTCATTCATATTGAAACATATATTAGTACTTCATTTATTTTTATTGCCAAATTATGCCAAACCTATTATATGGGTATCCCACATTTTATCCACTTATCAGTGATGGACATTTGAGTTGTTTCCACTTTTCGGTTATTATGAATAATGCTGTTATGAACATTCATGTACAAGTTTTAATTCTCTTGGGTGCATACCTTGGAGTGGAGTTTCTGGGTCATATGGTAACTGAGGAACTGCTAGACTGCTTTCAAAGCAACTGCACTGTTTTACATCTCTGCCAGCGAAGTATGAGGATTCTCATTTCTCTACCTCCTCACAAACACTTATTTGCCTCTTGACCATAGCCTAATTGCACTGGCTAGAACTTTGCGTACAATATTGAATAAAAGCGGGAACAATTGTTTTTTGTTGGGTTCCTAAATCTAGGAGGAAAACATTCACCATTAAGTATGTTTTTGGTAGGTATTTTATAGATGCCCCGTATCAGACTGAGGAAGTTCTCTTCTCTTTCTAGGTTGCTGTCTGTTTTTATCATAAAGGGGTATTGAATTTTATCACATGCTTTTTCTGAATATATTGAGATAATCATGTGGTTTTGGTGTACTGTTACTTCAGGGTATTATATGTATTGCTTTTGGTATTGCAATCCTAGAATAAACCTCACTTGGTCATGTTATCTAATCCTTTTTTAGATGTGGCTGAATTTAGTTTGCTAGGAGTTTGTTTAAGATTTTTGTGTCTATATTCATAAGAGATACTGGTCCGTAGGGTTTTGGTTTTTCTTTCTTTCTTTCTTTCTTTTTTTTTTTTTTTTTTTTTGGTCTTTTGTCTTTTTAGGGCCACACCCTCGGCATATGGAGGTTCCCAGGCTACGGGTCGAATGGGAGCTGTAGCTGCTGGCCTACACCAGAGCCACAGCAACGCAGGATCCGAGCCACGTCTGCAACCTACACCACAGCTCACAGCAGCACCAGATCCTTAACCCATTGAGCAAGGCCAGGGATCAAACCTGTATCCTCATGGGTGCTAGTCAGATTCGTTTTCCGCTGAGCCACGATGGGAACTCTGTAGTTTTCTTATAATATCTTTCTCTGCTTTTGGTATCAGAGTAATAACTGGCCTCATAGAATGACTTGAAAAGGGTCCTTCCTCTTCTTTTTTTTTTTTTTTTTTTTTTTTTTGAGTCTTTGACCAACTTTTGCATATATGTGTGTGTGAGTGTGTGTTTGAGAGAAGGACGGACAAAGAGAGACAGGAGAGAGAGAGAGGCAGACAGACAGAGAGAAAGAGAGAGAGAGAGAGATTCCTTCTCACCACACTCTCCAAAATATATTCCTTCTTTTCCAGCTGCTGGATTCCCTCGCCTCATGTTCTTGGTTCTAGGCTGATCTTTCTTCACAGTTCTTGTTCGCCAGGACGCAGATTTGCCAGGGTTCCTTCACTGCAGAGAAGAATCAATTATTTATTTCTGAGTTCTACTTTACGTACTCATACTGTGTCTACCATTACAAAAATCACACCAGTCATCCTGGTGTCAAATCGAGAGTCAGATAACCAGGATAAAACTTTAGGGAAATTAATAACTCGTAAAACAGCTTTTACTTCTTTTCCTATAAAAGTCCTAATATGGAAGTTTTCTGGTGTCTCAGCAGGTTAATCTGGTCTTGTTACTGCTGTGGCTCAAGTCACTGCTGTGGCATGAGTTCAATCCCTGGCTCAGGAACTTCTGCATGCCACTTGGCGCAGCCAAAAAAATATCCTAATGTGAACGTACAAATTCTGCTATCTTTTCTTTTGTTCCTTTACAAAAGAATCTGTCAGTACTCCATACATATACATATATTTATTTAAAAGGTAAACATTGGAGCTACCTTGTGGGTTAATGATCTGGCTTGTCTCTGCAGAGGTGCTAGTTCCATCCCTGGTCCAGGTATAATGGGTTAAGGATCCAGTGTTGCTGCAGCTGTGGTGTGGGTCATAGCCCCAGCTTGGATTTTATCCCTGGCCCAAGAATTTCCATATACCATAGTGCCACTGAAAATGAAAAAAAAAAAAAGTAAACATTCAGTGAAAATAAAATAATTTCTATGGGACATAACTACGACAATAATATTATGTGTACTTACTAATAATAATAATGTCTACTTACACTGGACTACAGAGTTTACAAATACTGCATTAGGGTTTTCTGGCAAAACAACAAGGTCTACTATGAAAAATAAAATCTTCAATTCCAGATAGAAGATAGAGATTATAGAAAGAGAAATAAGGCAGCTATTCTTGTCACTATATAAACATATATTATTTATATATATAATTATAGAAGATTAAAATTAACTCAGCAAATCTTTCTTGAATACGTTCTTCACTAATGGGGATTAAAATACACACTTAAAATGAATAGTAATTTTAATCTTTGAAGTGCTTTGCATTTAATAATTCAAAGCACAATATATTTTAAATAGGTTAAGCAAAATCCAAATACAATTTAAAGTACTGAAATCCAAATACAATTTAAAGTACTTCAAGCACAGAGGAGCCGGGGGGGGGGGGCGGGGGGGAGGAAGGAGTGAAGAAAAAATAAAGGTACTTCAGACAGAATAGCTGAGTGAACGTGTAATGCTGGAATTATACAAAATTGGTTCGATTCCCGGCCTCGCTCAATGGGTTAAGGATCCGGCGTTGCCGTGAGCTATGATGTAGGTCACAGGCAACTTGGGTCCTTCATTGCTGTGGCTGTGGCATAGGCTGGCAGCCACAGCTCTGATTTGACCCCTAGCCTGGAAATCTCCATATAGCTTGGGTACAGCCCTAAAAAGTCAAAAAGACCAAAAAAAAAAAAAAAAAGAATTATACAGAATTATACACAATTAAGTTATCTTTTTTTTTCCGTGGGGGGGGGGCGGTGGCAGGTGTGGGAAAAAGAAGGAAGAGGAGGACAGACAAACCTTAATTGTCTGGAAAAAAATACATCCACAAATACCCATAAAAATGTATGTACCTATGTGTGTGTGCATGTTTATGTACGTATCCATAAAATTTGGATATCACTCCCTGTTCAAGTGATTCTAGCAGAAATTTATTGAGGATGCTTCACTTAAATGTGGAGCATATACACATGAAGAAGACAGTTTTCTTTTTTTTTTTTTATCTTTTTGCCTTTTCTAGGGCCACTCCCGTGGCATATGGAGGTTCCCAGGCTAGGGGTCTAATCAGAGCTGTAGCCACCAGCCTACACCAGAGCCACAGCAACGCGGGATCTGAGCCACATCTGCGACCTACACCACAGCTCATGGCAATGCCGGATCCTTAACCCACTGAGCAAGGCCAGGGATTGAACCCGCAACCTCATGGTTCCTAGTCAGATTCGTTAACCACTGAGCCATGACGGGAACTCCATGAAGGAGACAGTTTTCTAGTTGAGGTTTTCTGGATGTGCTATCATGAAAAAACTAATAGACTTATTCTTTGAGGCTTGGAAAATGTTTATGTTAAATCTGAATTGGAAGGTCCAGGTTGGAAACTCTGCCACAGGTATGACCTCATTAATTATAACACTTTTGCGTCTAAAACAAGCTTGAGACACATTGAGTACATTTTATTCTGGTCCAGTTTTTATTTCATCGAAAAAAGCTTTTCCTATGAAAGGACTTTGGAAACAGCTTTGTGTGTCATACTCATGTATAAAATCACATGATGTTTAGACTTTGCAAAAAAAAATTCACTTAATTTTCAGAAGAAAAAGAAAAAAAAAACCCTCCTGAAATAATCCATGTCACTGAGATTGTATACAATACCAATAAAAGAATATTTAGGATTTTCCATCTCTTTTATCAAAAATTCAAATGCCTTGGTTTTTTCATCAAATACCGTATTACATAATTATCGGGGAATTATCTGGGTTTTCACTTAAAATTATTGCCCAGTAGTCTGAATACGTCAATCATGTTCAGCAATACGCAAATATGATCTGCTACATCTAAGGAAACCCATTTAAGAGGATTTATATTCAAATATATCCTGACTCTGAAAGGTGAAATTGTTGCTTTTGCACATACAAATACAGATTTGTAAGACAGATGTGTTTGCTATGTAGAAGCATTTTGGACATGGGAATTGGACCACAGTTATCCAAATTTTAGCATCAGCTAATATTATAATACCTTGAGTAAGTATTAAATCCACTATTTTCCTGAATCGTCCAAATGTCCCTTTGAGACAGGCGTTGTTATGGTCCTTTTGTAGATTATTAAACTGAAGCTTGCCCAGATTTGACTTGAGTTCCCAGATGCTGCAAGCCCTAGTTTTACCTATAATACTTTTTTTTTTTTTTTTTTTTTTTTTTTGCTTTTTAGGGCCGCACATACAGCATATGGAGGTTCCCAGGCTAGGGGTCCAATTGGAGCTACAGCTGCCAGCCTAAACCCCAGCCATAGGAACACAGCATGTGAGCCACGTCTGCAACCTACACCACAGCAACACCAGATCCTTAACCCAATGAGCAAAGCTAGGGATCAAATCCGAAACCTCATGGTTCCTAGTCAGATTCATACCACTGCGCCACGATGAGAACTCAATGTGATACTATTTTTTTGGGAATGTTTGGTTTCTGTAGCCACAAGTACATACTTTGCTGTCTGTGAGTGAACTAACAGATCCACAGTGACCAATAACTGATAAACTTTGAATGATGTGACTGATCACTGGTCATGATGTCTTTACACGGTGATTTTGTAGATTGAAGCAGCAAAGTTTGTACTTTGCACATTGCCCATGGTTAATATACTGATCATTGAAATTTGAGCTTTGTTTGGAGAGGACTGGTGTTTTAACTAAACTATGGTCCCTGAAATTCACGCATATTAGAATTTGGCCAAGTGAGGAATGTACGTAATAATTACCTGAAGGATATCAAATACCATAAAGAATCATAAAAATAAATATAAATTTATAAATAGATACAGATCTCTTAAAGTCATGTGCTGGTTAAAATATTAATTACATTTTAATTTTTGATATTTATTTTTACTTGCATCCTAGGAATTAGAAGAATTTGGAGGGATATAACATATAATCCAGGAAAGGAGTTAGGAACCATGAGGTTGCAGGTTCAATCCCTGGCCTTGCTCAGTGGGTTAAGGATCCGGCGTTGCCATGAGCTGTGGTGTAGGTCGCAGACGCGGCTCAGATCCCACGTTGCTGTGGCTCTGGTGTAGGCTGGTGGCTACAGCTCATATTAGACCCCTAGCCTGGGAACCTCCATGTGCCGTGGGAGCAGCCCTAGAAATGGCAAAAAGACAAAAAAAGAAAAAAGAAAAAAATATATAATCCTGGAAAGCTTGAAAGTTCAGCTTGACAACTTCCTTTAGATGTAACGACATTCAACATCAATCTGTTATTTTTAAAGTAGGTCTCGTGGTTTATTTAAAAAAACAAGAGAAAATAAAGAATGTAAACAATATTATTTAATTATTGAAAAACATTGTTACATTATAAGCATGTAGAAACTCTTTAAATCATAATAGTAACTACTTATATGCAGAGACAGAAAATGGTTTAAAAATTTCTCAGGTGGAGTTCCCATTGTAGTTCAGCAGGTTAAGAACCTAACATAGTGTCCCTGAGGATGTGGGTTTGAGCCCTGGCCTCACTCAGTGGGCTAAAAATCCAGCGTTACTGTGGCAGTGGCATAGGCCTGCAGCTGTAGCTCTGATTCCACCCTTAGCCCAGGAACTTCCATATGCCACAGGGGTGGCCATAAAAAGAAAAAAAAAGTCTCAGTTTACAATTTCTTATATACTTGTATTTAATGAGACAGCATTTTATGTTAAGACTTGAATATTTTTCAGTATACAATAATACTTACTACCTGTACAATAACTGCCAAGTTATTTAAATTAATTGCTAACTTTTAAAATTCCTATTTTGAACTGAAGGAATTGAAATGGTTTACAAGTTGTTCTTTTAGCCCTAAAACTTTATATTTTCTGACTTTTGTATTAAAAGCTATCAAATTTAGTGCATGTCTGTTTTGGGGTTAAATGCTTATTTTTTAGGGGATAGTTAAGGTTCTCAGTATTATTTAGTAAGGTAAAGCCTTAAGTTTTAAATTTGACTTAGGGTTGGGCTCTGAGAAGGAAAGGACAATTCATAGGCACCTTGAAACAGTCACTTTTCTGATGTTCTCTAACGCTTTCAAAATAAGGACAAAGCCAAGTACTATCTCTTGAAGTCATGTTATGTTTTCTGAAGGATGTTAAAAGATTAAAAAAATACATAAGATTGTTTGAGTAACATTCAAGTTTCATGAGAGTGTGTGTATAACACATAAGAATTTGGATGGGTAAATATGCAGAGCATAATTCTTTTGGAATGATGTACTTTTGATTGATTGACTTACCAGAACTGCAGAAGTAAGAAAACATACTTCGATTCAATTTGTAGGAATGGGAACATTGACTCTGCTGCACTTTTTCAGTGTATGCATGTCCAAATGTGAATGGGTCAAGTTCATCACTGGCATTGCATTGAAATCATTCAGAGACTTTCTTTTGCCTTTGCAGGTAGAGCGGGAAAAGGCCATTCTTCTGGCCAATCTCCAGGAGTCACAGACACAGCTGGAACACACCAAGGGGGCGCTGACAGAGCAGCACGAACGGGTGCATCGGCTCACAGAGCACGTTAATGCCATGAGGGGCCTGCAGAGCAGCAAGGAGCTCAAGGAACTGGATGGGGAGAAGGGCCGGGACTCAGGGGAGGAGGCTCACGACTATGAGGTGGACATCAATGGCTTAGAGATCCTTGAGTGCAAATACAGGGTAGCAGTAACTGAGGTGATCGATTTGAAAGCTGAAATTAAGGCCTTAAAGGAGAAATATAATAAATCTGTAGAAAACTATACCGAAGAGAAGGCCAAGTATGAGAGTAAGATTCAAACGTATGATGAGCAGGTTACAAGCCTTGAGAAGACCACCAAGGAGAGCGGAGAGAAGATGGCTCACATGGAGAAGGAGTTGCAAAAGATGACCAGCATAGCCAATGAAAATCACAATACCCTTAATACAGCCCAGGATGAGTTGGTGACATTTAGTGAAGAGCTAGCTCAGCTTTACCACCATGTATGTCTGTGTAATAATGAAACGCCTAACAGGGTCATGCTGGACTATTACAGGCAAAGTAGAGTCACCCGTAGTGGCAGCCTGAAAGGGCCCGATGACCCCAGGGGACTTTTGTCTCCACGGTTAGCCAGGCGGGGTGTGTCATCCCCAGTAGAAACAAGGACCTCACCTGAACCAGTTCCAAAGGAAAACCCAGAGGCCAGCAAAGAACCAAGCCCAACCAAGACCCCCACCATCTCTCCTGTTATTACTGCCCCACCATCATCTCCAGTGTTGGACACAAGTGACATCCGCAAAGAGCCAATGAATATCTACAACCTTAATGCCATAATCCGGGACCAAATCAAACATCTGCAGAAAGCTGTGGACCGGTCCTTGCAACTGTCTCGTCAAAGAGCAGCGGCACGGGAGCTAGCCCCCATGATCGATAAAGACAAGGAAGCCCTAATGGAAGAGATCCTCAAGCTCAAGTCCCTGCTGAGCACAAAACGGGAGCAGATCGCCACACTGAGAGCAGTGCTGAAGGCCAACAAACAGGTGACCTCATTCTACTGATGGGCCGTGCTAGGCAACACTTTCGTTTATCCCTTAATGTTTCTGAGAGTCTAGAACTGTCAGGATGAGGGTTCAGATTCCTGGTCAGTGGAGGAATAAAACAAACTATAGCCAGAGCCAGATCAGAATGTAATAATTAGTTTGAAGTGCTGAATCGATGGAACAAGAGAGTAGCTATGCCCCACTTAGCAGAGGCAGAGGCGAGGAAGTTCAGACAGGAATGGAGAAAATCCAGTTGTAGAAAGGGAGCTCAGGCAGTACTGAGCTGGAGCCCAGCAGTCACTGAGTGTGGAAACTGGAGATAGAAGGATGCAGCATAGGCTCCCATGGCAGCTTACACCAGGCAGATACAGCAACAAAGACACTCTGGCAGGCAGCTAGAAACAGGAGAGTTGTCTAGAGAGAGATGCGGAGCTCTGGACATTTAGCTCCTCCCGACAGAGTTCTGCTAGTGACCTTATATACCTGAAATTTAGGTCCACTTGAGATGTCAGTTCACCTGGGTCAGAACTTAAGCAGTAATTCTTCCCAACTATGCGTCTTCTTCTGGCATAAGTAGGAATGCTGCCACATGATCCTACCTAATTCCTCCATCTCCTTGATGTCTGAAAATTTGTTTTTCGCCCTCAAGTTTTACCTGGGTGAGAATGCTATGAAATACAAGTGGGAAAATATTTTTAACCTCTGTTTAGTTTCCCTGGAAAGTGAGACTTGAAAAGATACCTTTGAGAAGGGTACTGAATAAAAGGTATTCATAAAGAGAAGCAGCATAACATCAAATGTCTTCTTGCAAATGTAAGCAATGCTAGTGATGGAGAGTGAAAGTTTGTTTCAGATTCAGAGTTCCTTTTCCTTTTGCCTTTCTCCAGGGGAAACCATATCGTTATCATACCATCTGCAGTGCAGCTTTGTTTTACAAAAAAATTTTCTTTTATAGAAAATATTTCTTTTATAAAAAATGTTTTTTAATACAGAAGTTCTTCAGGCAGGGATTGAGCCCACTTCACAGCAGCAACCTGTGCCAGCATTGACAACCCCAGATTCTTAACCCACTGAGCCACCAGGAAACTCCTTTTCTGCTATCTTTATCCTTGGGTCCCATAAATCTAGTGATACAATTTGGAGATATATATACCACAGGCAAAAATACTGTTTGCACTATAAACAGGTTGTATATAGATCTAAAGACAAAATAAGACCTTATTTTGTGCTATTACTTAAGGAAAATAGAAAAGATTAGGGTGAATGAAGAATTTGTGAGGGGTCTGACTCCAATTTGAGGTCAGAATAAAGAATTTGTTACCATATCCTTTTACAGTCCAAAGACCTAATACTTTAGTGGTCATGAATAACCAATGCCGTATTAGATAAAAACAACCTTTAGCAAGGACGTGATATATTGGACATTCTCTCTCTCTCTTTTTTTTTTTTTTTGGCTTTTTGCCATTTCTTGGGCCGCTCCTGCGGCATATGGATGTTCCCAGGCTAGGAGTCGAATCAGAGCTGTAGCCACCGGCCTACACCAGAGCCACAGCAACACGGGATCCAAGCCGAGTCTGCAGCCTACACTACAGCTCACGGCAATGCTGGATCCTTAACCCACTGAGCAAGGCCAGGGATCGAACCTGCAACCTCATGGTCCCTAGTCAGATTCGTTAACCACTGAGCCATGACGGGAACTCCTTTAGGGCCACTCTTAAGGCATGTGGAAGCTCTCAGGCTAGGGGTTGAATCATAGCTGCAGCTGCCAGCCTACACCACAGCCACAGCAACGTGGTACCTGAGCCGCATCTGTGACCTACACCACATCTCACAGCAACACCTGATTCCCAACCCACTAAGTGAGGCCGGAGATCGAACCCACATCCTCGTGGATAGTAGTCAGATTCGTTTCTACTATGCACAACAGGAACTCCCTATCCTGGACATTCTTGGTCAAGCCATTCAAATAACTTCTTTCGACTTCTTCCTAGAGGTTGAGTATTAACAACCTAGAAACCTAGATCTAAAGTGTCAAGATGCTTCACTGACACAGAAATATAGATAAGCATTGTTGATCAGCCAAAAGAGACAAATTTGTGAATAAGCATTCATCAATTATGTATTTCATGGCAGGTAGTAAGTAGGTACATAAAAATAAGTGACTCATAATCTAGAAGAATTACAGCACATGCCTGTAACTATTTATAGGATAGGACCTGTCATCGAGCACTTTAGAATGGCATAAACAGTGCCGTAGGAATTCAGAGCAGTGCAAAGCATTCTTGGCTAAATTTTTATTTTCCTAGTGGTTTGTAGTACCGTTTGTATTACATTAGAGTTGCAGCCCTTACAATCTCAGTAAATTAAATGTAAACACATTTCTAGCCATGCCTTTAGTTTACATTTTAATGTTAGGCCCATTGCTGTGATGCTGTGTGCTATAAATAGCTCAGGTATCTAAGGATGACTATATTTAGACATTGTGGAATGTTTATTGTTACGGCTAAGCTGAGAATTCTGTCATGGGGAAAAAAGAGAACCATCCTGTTTTTATTAAAACAAGCATTCTCTGTTCTCTGTGAATCTTTTAGTATTCCTTAGGTTTTTGGTAAACACAGCATCTTCTGATGAAATAAGCAAATGTTTGTTTGTAAAGGAACTTGTGTATACAAAACTGCGACGGATACTAAAGATTCAAAGAAGGCCAATACATGGTCCCTGCCTTCCAGAAAAGGACTCACCAGGGATGTCAGAATAGACCAGATAATTATGGTTTGATGTTATTCATGCTGTAATCCAATTTATGGAAACATTGCAAAGGAAGTAAATAATGTGTCTTAGATCTAAATCTCATGGCTGGAAACAAGATTTTTAATTTAGAAAATCAACTTTGAGAGAATATAGTGAATGCAGATGTCAGCAAACCTTCTAATGGGTTGTATAGACACCTAGACTTTCTTAATTCCAAAAAAGCTTTATGCAGCCCTGTTGACAAAAATCTGCAAACAATGCTGAGTCTTTGGGGGACTTTTTCACAAATAATAAATGAATTTGTACTTCTATTTCAGATCTTGCTCTTCTATCATTTTCCTCTCTTCTCCCCTTAGATAACTGACCATGTAGCGCCACTTGTTTACAAACTTGTTACATCTATGTTGTCACCATTTAAACTTAACTATCTGTTCTAAATGATTATGTGTCTAAATTTTTAAAAAAATCAAACAACTGCCGTTTTCCCCAAGTCAGTTTCTGCATTCTGTGTAATTTTCTGAATCTATAATATTTAGAAAGATTCTACTGAGTTATGGCACTGCAGAACATACTAAAGTAGTTTATGAGCAACCTCTCACTTTAATCTGAATTTAAATCCAATCAAAAATATTAAGTTATGACTTTGGAAAAAAACATTAATGAACATTGTTTTAATTTAAAAAGAATCCATTTATCTCTATAGAAGTTGGTACTTTGTATAAGAAGATTGAAGTTGTTCATTTGAAGCACAAAAAGAAATGTTAAAAACCAAGGTAGTCTCAGGAGTTCCTGTCGTGGCGCAGTGGTTAACGAATCCGACTAGGAAGCGTGAGGTTGCAGGTTCGGTCCCTGGCCTTGCTCAGTGGGCTAAGGATCTGGCGTTGCCGTGGGCTGTGGTGTAGTCCGCAGACATGGCTCGGATCCCAAGTTGCTGTGGCTCTGGCATAGGCCGGCGGCTACAGATCCAATTCGACCCCTAGCCTGGGAACCTCCATATGCCGTGGGAGCGGGCCCAGAAAAGGCAAAAAGACAAAAAAAAAAAAAAAATTAAAAACCAAGGTAGTCTTCCAGGGTAATCCCATGATTAATGGACTTTTTTCATTAGTAATGGAATTTTTTAAATTAAAATATAGTTGATTTACAGTGTTATGCCAATATCTGCTATACAGCAAAGTGACTTTGTTATGTATATATACATATATATTTGTTCCTCCATTCTAGATGTAATCGTTTGCCTCTACTAACCCCAAACTCACAGTCTGTCTCCCTCCCTACCCCTACCCCTTCGGCAACCCTAAGTCTGTTCTCTATGTCTATCTGTTTCTATTTTGTGCCATATTTTAAATTCCACATATAAATGATGTCATATGGTATTTGTCTTTCTCTTTCTGACTTTCTTCACTTAGTGTGATAATTTCTAGTTACATCCATGGTGCTGCAAATGGGATCATTTCATTCTTTTTATGGCTGATTAGTATTCCACTGTGTATATGTACCACATCTTCTTAATCCATTCATCTGTCAACAGCATTTAGATTGTTTCCATGTCTTGACTATTGTAAATAGTGCTGCAGTGAACATAGGGGTACATGTATCTTTTTGAATGAAAGTCAGATATTTTAATTCATTCTACATTTTGGAAACTCTGCTTTTATGAAGATTATGAAGAAGAATTTGACTATAATTTATTGTTTTGAAGAAGTTGTATACAGAGACTTAGGACATAACTGGTTCTTTGTTAATTCTTTTCCTTAAACATATAATATGGATTCATAGTTTTTCACACTCATTTTATAAATTGCAATGGCCTGTGTCTTTTAGTCTATGTTTTAGGCCCACAGAATGCAGGTGACACAAGAATATTTGAGTTCTATTGTGTTTCTGTTGAAAGCTGTACTTTCCCACTAATTTCCCCTTGATAAAATCCTTCTTGTATAAAGTTTCATTTTGGCTCTCTTCATATATGAAAATCCCACAGGCTCAATAATCTGCATTAAATAGTTACTGAAGTACTATCGTTTCCTTATCTCCTGATAGTGACTCGGCTCACAGCTAGCTTCTAGAGCAGTTTGTCCACATTATAGATTCACATTTATGTTTTGATATTTAAAAATTGCCCTATGTCCAAAGTACATATATGTTTATATAACATTCAACCTAGTCAATTTCACTTTTTATTTATGAAAGAAAGTAATAGACCCAGCAACAAGAAATCTGTATGATAGATTTCCTGATATGAAAATTGTAAGCATTGTGATTTTTCTGCTTCAGACAGCTGAGGTGGCTTTAGCTAACCTCAAGAACAAATATGAAAATGAAAAGGCAATGGTGACGGAAACGATGACGAAACTTAGAAATGAACTGAAGGCTTTGAAAGAAGATGCAGCAACTTTCTCATCCCTGAGAGCAATGTTTGCAACAAGGTAATAGTTTTTTCTTCCAAGATTAGGTGTTGTACATGGGAAAAGACTTTAAAATGCACAGGTGAATCTTTGTGCCTAGTGAGTGTTTATTTGTTTTGTTTTTCTAGGACCATACCTGCAACATATGGAAGTTCCCAGGCTAGAGGTTGAATCAGAGCTACAGCTGCTGACCTACACCATAGCCACAGCAACACAGCATCCGAGCCACATCTGCAGCCTACACCACAGCTCATGGCAAATGCCTGATCCTTAACCCCCTGAGCAAGGTCAGGGATCGAACTTGCATTCTCATGGATACTAGTTGGGCTCATTTCTGCTGAGCCACAATGGGAACTCCCATAATGAGTGTTATTTATTTTGCTATCTAAAAGGGCAAAGTGTAGAGAAAATACATGAGATTACACTCTGACAAATCCAAGATGAAAACTTCCATGCTGTTTTCCAGAGCCATTTCCTGGATACCCGGTTCAAACAATTCTTTTACATACAAGTGTTTTTTAATTAATATGATAGATATTTTTTCTAGAGCCTTATGTGTTTTGGGGCAAAAACTAACCAATCAACCAATTAACAAACAAACAACAACAACCAAAAAAAAAAAACAGTAAAAAAAGGAGGGGGGGAACCCATGTCATAAAATAGCTAAATATTACATTATTGCCAGTGACATTTATTTCTGTGACTAAACTACATAAAGTGTTTATCAGAGTTCCTATTGTGGCTCAGGGGTAACAAACCTGACTAGTATCTATGAGGACGTGGTTTCGATCCCTGACTCTGCTCAGTGGGTTAAGGATCTGGTGTTGCTGTAAGCTGCAGTGTGGGTCTCAGATGAGGCTCGGATCTGGCATGGCTATGGCTGTGGCCGTAGCGTAGGCCGACAGCTGCAGCTCCGATTCGACCCCTAGCCCTAGCCTGGGAATTTCCATATGCTATGAGTGAGGCTGTTTTAAAAAAAAAAAAAAAGGTATTTATCATTAGCAGATATTTGTGTGAGAAAAATAGCTTAATAATGAAGATTAATATTCATCATATCAGCTAACTACTTAGACTTTATATCATCAAATCTTTCAAACTGCCCCAGTAATTATTTAGACAAATATTAGTTACTACTTTCCCCCCACCGGTTATATTATGAAGCACCAATGTGTTTTACAATGTCTAAGCTTCATCTTCATGATTGTTAAGAAGTATTGATTCAAGTGTTTCAAAATCTTGAGATTTTCAGGGTAGTGTTGCCATTTCTTTTTTGCTGTCACAATTCAAGGCCAAAGCAAAAATAGTTATATACTTTATATGATGCAAACTTGGTACAAAATTCACAAAGCAAAACTTTGGTTATGCTTTATTTGCAGATTCGATAAATTACATGTTACATGTAACGGAGGTAAGTGTAAAAAAAAAAAAAAAAAAAAAAAAAAATCCTGGGCCCTGGAATCTATCCAGCTTTCTTTTTGTGTCAAAAGAGAAAAGTTTGGGAATTCCTGTTGTGGCACAGCGGAGATGAATCTGACTAGTATCCATGAGGATGCAGGTTCAATCCCAGGCCTCACTCAGTGGGTCGGGGATCTGGTGTTGCCATGAGCTGTGGTGTATGCCGGCAGCTGTAGCTCCAATTCAATTCTATCCCTAGCCTGGGGGGGGGGGGGAGGAAGACAAAAAGCTCGAATTTAGCAACTGACACTTAAAATAGCAGTGAGAAGGCTGAGTGCCTCAGGGACCACAGGGGCACAGGAGAACCAAAGGGAACTGACTTCTGGGTCTGAGCACAGTAGTTTGGGGAGTAGAGCATACCTGTGGCCACTGACTGGTGGGGGGCGGGGGGCAAGATAGAGAACTGGTTTGGTGCACAAAGCCACCTTCTTTGAAAAAGAGATCAAAACATTTTTAAAGGGACATTAAAAGTCTCAATCTGGTTTATATAGGAATTATTACCCCCAAATAATGCATTTTCATAGAAATTTGTCTTTTCAATTACAGCAACTGCCTTACTCCGTAGTATTTTTTAAAATATTGTTATGTGACCGATTAAAATGAATCTGGAATCCTGAAATCCACATTTTATTTTACTAAACCTCAATTTTTCTTATGATGTTCCTGCTGTGCTTCTTGACATACAGTGTTAAAGATAATGAGACCCATCTGGATCTCAAGTTCTTTGACTACAAAGTATTCTGTCTTTTTGTTTGTTTGTTTGTTTGTTTGTTTGTCTTTTTTTGCTTTTTCTAGGGCTGTTCCCGTGGCATATGGAGGTTCCCAGGCTAGGGGTCCGATGGGAGCTGTAGCCACTGGCCTACGCCAGAGCCACAGCAATGCCGGATCCAAGCCACGTCTGCAACCTACACCACAGCTCACAGCAACGCCAGATGCTTAACCCACTGAGCAAGGCCAGGGATTGAACCCCCAACCCCATGGTTCCTCATCAGATTCGTTAACCACTGAGCCATGACGGGAACTCCTAAAGTATTCTGTCTTTAAAATACTACAAGTCTTATGTTTATTTCAAAGTGGATATAATACATTTTGGATAATTCCAGAAAGTCGGTAACTATCTGCTGGTTCTTGAAGAAAGTTATTACTTTCTTAGTGGGTAAATAAATTCAGAAAGAAAAAAATTTCTGAATAAATTATATGAATAATTCTTCCTTCCAAATGTACATGTGTTCAGGTGTTACTTTTGGTGGAAAAAGTCCACTGAGCTTATCTTCCTGCTGCAGCATGAGCATCAGACCTGAATAAAGGTGTTTCTGACAGCTGGCTATATCCGTATCAAACCCTGCACAAATCTTGGGGGTTTTTTGACTCCTACTGGTTAATCATCTGGTTGAGAAATCACTGAAAATACTCAGGTTTCTAATTCAGGCAAATCTGCCATATTCAAAGTACTATCAACTACAACCTATACTCAATTAAAATAAAACCTATAAATATAAAGAAGTACATTTTATAAATATTATTATTCTTTTGCATGCTGCAGGCATAGACTATAACAAATTTGTCACACTCCTCCTAAGAGTACAATGTTACACAGTAGAAAAAGCTAATGTAACACATCTGCAGTGCTGTGAACCTCACCTGAGACTTTAACATTGGATCTTCTGCCACCGTGGATCAGCCGCGCGCAATAACTCTGTCTCTGAGGTTTAAGATACCACCTGTTAAGAATGTCCCCATATGGGAGTTCCCATTGTGGTTCAGCAGTAGGAACCCAACTAGTATCCATGAGAGTGCAGGTTTGATCCTTGGTCCTGCTCAGTGGGTTAAGGCTATGGCATTGCCATGAGCTGCAGTGTAGGTTCCAGATGCAGCTTGGATCTGGCATGGCTGTGGCTGTGGCCAGCAGCTGCCGCTCTGATTCATCCCCTAGCCTGGGAATTTCCATATGCCCCAGGTGCAGCTTTAAAAACATAAAAAGAAAGAAAATGTCCCCATGTGTACTTCCTTGTATAGATGAATTATCAGTTATCGAACCTACTCTGTTTCTAATTTTCTACAGTAATGGATTACTTCCACTCTGCTCGAGGAAGACCATTGTTCTAAATATCTAAAATTCCAGTAAAATTCATTATTTTCAACTTCTTAAGTTCCAAATTTAATTTCACCAAGATTTTCTCCTGACCACTTTTCTGTTGTGGTTCCAGATGTGATGAATATGTCACACAGTTGGATGAGATGCAGAGACAGTTAGCAGCTGCAGAGGATGAGAAGAAGACTCTAAACACTTTGTTACGAATGGCTATCCAGCAAAAACTCGCCCTGACCCAGCGGCTGGAGGACTTAGAGTTTGACCATGAGCAGTCCCGACGCAGCAAAGGCAAACTTGGGAAGAGCAAGATCGGCAGCCCTAAAGTAAGTGGGGAGGCATCAGTCACCGTGCCCACCATAGACACTTACCTCCTGCATAGTCAGGGCCCACAGACACCCAACATTCGGGTCAGCAGTGGCACTCAGAGGAAAAGGTATGCATGCAGCGATCTTCATAGTTTGGTGCAGTGGCCAGATGTTAGTTAACTGCAAAAATTAATGTGCTCGTATTGTGGAGGATGGAGGAAGGGAAAGAAGAGAAAAACTGGGAGTGGGTGTATAAATGGGCCTTGCCAATGTTGGTTTTTCCAAATTAAAACCTTTTGATAATTGTATTTATTTATTCCTTTCTGTCACCCACACCCCACCTTTTGGTTAACCATAATATAATCTTCGAGTGTCTGTTAACATTTTTGCTGTTCCTTGTATGCATAAGTTTGCTTCTCCCTTACCTCCAACCTAAAACTGGGTAGAAAAAAGGTGAATATTAAGAATGAAGCTATGTTTTACATGGGTGATAATTTTAAAAGCCATTGTACCTCTGGTAATGGTGCTATTTACCAGCTTCTCTCTAATGGGGCAAGGATATGAATGTGTGTTCTTAGGGGAATTTTGTCCATATTCCGAAAACTGATGACTGACTCAAAGGAATGTCTTTATTTAGGGCAAATGAAATTAAATATGTATAGTCTTTTTTTTTTTAAGCAGGTTTTTGTGCTTTTTTTTTTTCATTTGGTATATGAATATTGCTCAAAAAAAAAAATCACTTGTAAGGTTTTTAGTGGCTTGATTTTATAACCTTTTTCCAGAGTCCTGGATATTGAATTACTTACCCTGTATTTTCAGTTGATGGTAAAATTTTTATTGTAGGAAATTTCAGTAAAGAATCAAACAATATAAATATTTTCTATTTGTAGTTCAAACTAACTATAATAAATCTCTCTTCCAGTATCCAGTACGGTTTCCAAATAGGGTTGTATCCTGCTATGGAAACTAAATATTTAATGAAAAATCTTGGTTTACATATTAAAAAAATTAAATGCCAATATAATAATGTTGTCACTGGTGAGGCTTTGAAAGGTAATTAAAGTAAAACTTTTTTGTTTCCTATATGTATTTTCTTGGATCTCCTGCAAGACAATTTTCACCTTCCCTTTGTGATCAGAGCCGTCCCAGGACTTCAGGGGCTTCCTACCTACAGAATTTATTAAGAGTTCCCCCTGATCCCACCTCCACAGAGTCATTTCTTCTGAAGGGCCCCCCTTCCATGAGTGAATTCATCCAAGGGCACCGGCTCAGCAAGGAAAAAAGGTTAACCGTGGCTCCACCAGGTAAACATTTTTTCCTTGGGTGCATGTGATGCAAATGATGAGTTGAATAGACAGCTCTCTCCTTCCTTCCAACCTCTCAGGCCCACCCATCCCCAGAGTCTAACTTTGAGGACAGTAAATTCCTACAGTTAAAGTAAAAATGCCTTTATTCTTCACTTCCTCGTGCCTTCTTTACTCAGCCAGTCATTTCTTAGGAGTCTCCAGGGACTTCCTTTTAACACCCACGGATGGTAAATGAGAGTTGGAAGGAATGGGTTAGATGAAGGGAAACTAGCAACAGGCACAACACAGGGCACACAGTGGGATCCTATTTGCAGTTTGGTAGCTCATAGCAGTTCCTTCTTGGTCAAATTTTGTCTTTTTGTTCTGATCATCTTTAATGTAATTTCAGTAAAGGGAGCCGTCTTTAGAAAAAGCTCTTTGGGCTAATCTCCTTTTGTAGTGACTCAGAATGTCTCCTCAGTTATTGAGATACAAAAGTAAAATCCGCTAAGATCTCTTCCCAGAAACACTGAGGAAAAAGTATAATATTCCTATACTTTGTAAGCTCTTATTGATTTATACTAACCAGTATGCTCACAACTTACTTTACTAGTACCACTGTTTTCAATTTTTTTAAAATACTTTTTATTTTTTCTATGAAGGGCCTCAATTGAAAATGTGACTTCTGACATATAAAGATCATCCTTTTGAGAAATCCCTGCGTGCTAACTGTAGGTCAGAGGTGGCACATAGGAACTCCACCAAACAAGCCCAAAGGTAGCTACTCTTAGGCTGTCACAGGGAATGAAAAATTAAATCAGGTTAGTTTTCACTGTTAGAAACCCTAGAGATTTCACATGAACAGGTGTATTTCTGGTCTCCCTTGAATGATTCCTAATATCTGGCAGCCTTAGGTCTGCATTCATGCATGTCAGCAACCTACTGGAGCTATGCAGTGGCTGCAGCTTTTAAACAGGGCAAACTGCAGCTTGCCCCGGTCTCCCTCACTTCCTATTACTTATCCTCAACCTCATGTCTGTTATCTTCTAGCCCCAACTATATATAACCTTTGAGTTTGCCACCTTTGCCCTGAATTTTTTTTTTTTTTTTTTTGCTTCAATTTTACCTTAATTCCTTTTTGGAAACCTCAGCCTTGGAATCTCTACTACTTTCTTTCTCTGATTCATGAATCAATCTGTTGGTTGGGATTAAAAGATGTGTGCAAATTTATAGCACAAGTTCAACATTCTAAGAATGTTAGAGAACAGAGGTGGTGAAGAGGAGGTGGGAGAGCATTAACAGCCAAAGTGTGCACCTAAAAATAAAGCAACAGCTCTCCTGGATGTGCCTCCTTTCATAACTCTTTTCCTTCTGTCTTAGATCCCTTTGGAAGGTACCTTGAAATATCTGTGGATCACTGAAGTGGTCCCCATTCATCAGCACACCTAACTTAAAACTCACAGGTCATTTTAGTGTTCCAGCTGGACTTAGCACTGTCTTTTAGAACTTAGAAGAGAAATTCTGGAGTTCATGTCGTGGCACAGTGGAAAAGAATCCGACTAGGAACCATGAGGTTGCAGGTCCAATCCCTGGCCTTGCTCAGTGGGTTAAGGATCTGGCGTTGCCATGAGCTGTGGTGTAGGTCGCAGACGTGGCTCAGATCCTGAGTTGCTGTGGCTTTGGTGTAGGCCGGTGGCTACAGCTCTGATTCGACCCCTAGCCTGGGAACCTCCATAAGCTGCGGGTGTGGCCCTAAAAAGCAAAAAAAAAAAAAAAAAAAAAAGAAGAGAAATTCTGTGATTAAGTAACCTTTTTGTATTTTAATTTTAAAATGATGTAAAAGATTAAAAGTTAATAATAATTATTAGTAATTTTCATTTTGTACATGACTATTTCATCCTTGTTTACATTAATATCTATTTTATATCCTTGTCATTACACTGTGGAAAGCATTAACAGATATCATTAACTTTTCTATGTTACTACCTAGTCTTATTTTATTTTTGAAGGTTGTATCATAAATTTTATTTCAGATGTCATTATTGCATTAATCACACTTTCTCTCTTGTTAACCACTAAATGGTTTTCCATTATGTTATAAGATGCTGTTAGGGGAGTTCTATTATGGCTCAGTGGGATACGGACCCAGCATTTTCACTGCAGTGGCTTAGGTCGCTGTTGTGGTTCTGGTTCAATTCCTGGCCTGGGAAATTCTGCAGGCTGCAGGCTCGGTTAAAAAAAAAAAAAAAAAAAAAAAAAAAGAGAGAGAGAGAAAGAAACTATTAAAAAAGCTGTTGGGAATATCCTCATGTGTTCAGCTTCTCATCTATTCCATTATGTTTCTCAAGAGTGAGATCATTGGGTTAAAAGTGTGAACATCTTTATGTTTTTTGCTCCATTTTGATGTGCTGTCAAAAAGGGTATATCAGTGTATATAAAAAGCCCTACATTTTCCCCATTTTCACACATTCTGAATCTTTCTCCTACTTATACACACTATACACATCTTGCAACTCTAAGGCTAATTGGCACACATGAATGAGAATATTATTATGGTTTCTTAAATTCTTTAACTTTGAATGGGAAAAAGGCCATAGGCCTTAGAAATGATTACTATATACAAGATTGGAGTGATAAATAATGTGGAATTCAGAATTATCACTAGGCCAGAAAAACATTTTAAGGACATCTTAGCATATTGATAAACCTTACATTTTTAACCTTTCATTTGAAGTTAAAATAATAAGAGGCAAGAAATAAAACTTGTTATAGTCCGAGGGATTTTTCAGTTGTTTATCAGGAAACCAACCAGATTAATAAATTCTTCATCAACCAAGCAGCCTTTTCTAAAAGGTTCTAGTTAAATGAATTACTGTAAAAACTGATTAACCATCTACACCAAAATGTAGCTTCTAAAAATATTTGCATTATTGACAATGTATTTTTCCTAGGCTCAACTGTATTGGGTAAGACATATTAATTAAACATTATTTATGATGCTTTTACTATGTGAAATGTTTTCCTTAAGCTGAGAAAGGAAAAATACACCATATATAACTAGTCCTATGTTCTATGCAAGAAATATCTTAAGCCCATGGGAAATAATGGATTTTATAATTATTTTTTATTTATGAGCTTAATATAAGTTATTCATTATAAAATTTACTGGCTGGTACCAATATATGTTCATCATTTTAAAAGGATAATTTCCTGTTAATTTATCAGAATTTTTTGATAGGAATTGTTTTCTAAAATATAGTTTTAATATATCTTTTTAGATGATTTTAATTATTCTAATAAGCAGATTACAGGTTGTTTTCTATTGGGGATTATTGAAGTAATGAAATCAATAGAAATGAAATTAGTTTAATTAATTTTAGATTCTTTGGTTGAGAACTTGCAAGAGATATAAATCTCATTTAAAATTTAAAACAAAATTAAACATAACAGAGTTCCCTGTTGCACAGTAGGTTAAGGATCCAGCATTGTCACTGCAGCTGGCATTGAAACTGACAGCATTTATGACTTGAACCTAGCCAGAACCCAGACTGGGACTTAAACCCATGGTTTTTAAATTAGAATCACTCATCCAGTGTCTGGACTTATTGAGGTTTGGGTTCTTTATGCCTCCCCACAGAAGGAATTCATCAAGAGACAAAGTGATAATCAAGAAATAGATTAAGAAAAATGCTGAGAGATGCAAGCGGGCAGGCAAGGAAGCTCTGCCCTGAGGAGGTGAGCTAAATTTTATAATCCAAGGGGAGTGGAGGTGGGAAAAGACCACCTCTTTCTCTTTCTTCAGGTAGTAACTTCTTCTTATAGCGCCTCCTTGGTATCTGGTAAGAGCAGTATTTGATCCTATAAGGTCAGACTAGGACTGGTCAAGGTGCTTATTCAAATCAGGGGAAGGGTGGTCCTTAAACTCCTGCCCTTGGTGTGAACCTGAACACAGGCCTCATCCCATCCCCCACCCAATGACCTGAGGCATATCTTGAGCCTCCGCTAGTCACGCAAACCGGCCTCCTTCTGATGGCCCTCTTGGGCAATTATTAATTTAATGATCTCCCAGAGTTCCCTAGGTTTCCCTTTCTATCTATGGTCCCTTATGGGGACTTCCACAACTACCTGTTTAACTATCCTACTCCATCCCTATCAGCATGGGTTTGATGCCTAGCCTGGAACTTCCACATGCTGTGGGCATGGTCAAATAAATAAATAAATAAAACACAGATCATAATATATTTTTTACCATATATAAGGAATTTTTTTCAAATAGGTTTCATTTCTGTGAGATGGTCAGCAGAAACCCCATCTTCTTCAAGGCATAATTTCTTAATTTCTGGAACATCAACCCTAGAGTAGAGCATTGCTTTTCAAAACTGGTAGAATGATTTGTGCTAACTTATTAGTATGTTACACTGATTGATTTCCAATATTAGTAAAACCTTATGGAGGAAAATTCTGGCCCTTTCCTCTGACTGTGGTTCAAACTATGTGCTACCTCCGCCTCTGAAATCCCAGAGTTGCAGGCCATGGCTGGTTGATTTTTTTGTCCTAGACTTTATCCTTTTCCAGTGTAAAAACTCCAGTGTCCTCCTACTTGAGCCTATCAGCTTTGATGAACTTGAATCAAAGAGGCCTTGCTGACTATCAACAAGTTTGCAATCAGGCAGCAGATAGTGTATCTTCATGGTATCAATGGTTACTTTGTAGCCAACTTTTTATCTTTTTTTTTTTTTTAGGGCCATATCTGCGGCATGTGGAAGTTCCCAGGCTAGGGCTCAAATTGGAGCTACAGCCTATGCCACAGCCACAGCGATGTCAAATCCGAGCCACGTCTGCAACCTAAACCACAGCTCACAGCAACGCCAGATCACTGACCCACTGAGCGAGGCCAGGGATCGAACTCACATCCTCAGGGATACTAGTCGGATTCGTTTCTGCTGTGCCACAACGGGAACTCCCAACTTTTTGTCTTGATGTCTGTATAAATAATAAAATTTATAATTTAATCAAAAATTAAAATCAGTCTCTCAGAATATGTAAAAGGAATCTATGTGATTCATAGGCAAGAGATGTTATTTCTGCTGTAAATACCTACAATGCATCATTTTTACAGGTAAGGTAAACTGGGTCTTGGACCCAGTTGCCACACAGGGCTGGGGGTGCTTCCCCACCCCAAGCAATTCTCAGACACCGGCTAAGTGCCCTATAATTCAACTCAACTATCTACCTGGAGATGGCATCAGATTCCTCAGGTTGAGGGACTCGGTCCTACAAGACTGCTCCCCTCCCCACTTCATGTGCCAGTTGCAAACCACAGGTTATTACCTGTGCCTCTGACCCATAGGCATAGATGAGAGCTTCTCATGACCCTCTCCTTAGACTCCAGATGCCAGTCTCAAGTTCAGGTGGTTACCTGACTTCTGAACTGCTGTAAATCAGAGGTTCCCATGACCCCGTCTTCAAGTTCAGTTAATTTGCTACTTCCTAGATCATGGGTGTGTTATAAGAGGACATAACTCAGGAAGAGCCAGGGAAGAGATGAGAGGGGCAAGGAGCAGAGAAAGGTGTGCAGCTAGCATGTTCTCCTAGCACCCCACCCCACCCCCAGTCTCCATGTGTTCACCAACCCAGAGGCTCTTTTGGGTTTTCTATGGAGGCTTCATTACATCAGCATGAGATTGATTAAATCATTGACCACTGGTGATTGATTCAACTTCCAGCCTCTCTCCTCCCGAGGTTAGGGGTTGCAAGACCCTCTAATTTAGGGTTGCTTCTCCAGGCAACCACCCTCTGCCCTTAGGTGGGCTTCCTAAAGTCATCTATTAACATAACAAGAGACACTTCAGTCATTCTCAGCCTTTCTAGGGTTTTGGGAGCTGTGAATCAGGAATCCTGGAGTCAGACCAACTGCATTTCTTCTAAATCACAGTATCTAAGAGGATAAACAAGAAGTTTCAAACTTGAAAAAGCAAGTTTGAACTCTTTTCTTGAAGTAATAGCCTAAGCAGTTTGGTCTTCCTGAGCTTGTGCTTTCTATATAGGAGCTTTTTCTCAACTGCTTTGCCATATCATTTCCATGCCTCCCTCTGTCCCTCCCTACTTCTCTCCCTTTCTCTGAAACCATTACTGAATGAATGTGAAAGAATGGTATTGTCTTGAAATCTGAAAATTTTCTATGACATTTTAGATCCTACCAACTTTTAAAGCAACTCCTAAAAATGTGTTAACCATGTAGTCACCCCTTTAGATGTATAGTCAACAGTAGACACACGCATGTTTATTAGTGAAAATTGCCTTTATGTTTCCCTACATTCAAACAAGTAAACGCTCATCTGTTTGTTACATTGCAAAGCCTTATGCTCTTAAGCATGTATCACAACCACATTTCTTTCATCAACTCATTTTCCCATTCACTCATCTGTCAAAATTTAACAAAATAACTTGTGTACCTACTATGTGTCGGGCACTTTTCTTGGCTTTTGGTATAATGTAATGATATTCAAGTAAAACACCACCTCTGTTCTTCGAGAAACTCCTGGTCTATCAGGCAGGTAGATAGGCAAATAAGTAGTGATATTAATCAATGTTCCTTAAGAGTTGGGGTGGTGAAGGAGTTCCTGTCATGGCTCAGTGGTTAACGAATCTGACGAGGAAACATGGGGTTGCTGGTTCGATCCCTGGCCTTGCTCAGTGGGTTAAGGATCCAGCATTGCCATGAGCTGTGGTGTACGTTGCAGATGAGGCTTGGATCCCGAGTTGCTGTGGCTCTGGCGTAGGCCGGCAGCTACAGCTCCGATTCGACCCCCAGCCTGGGAACCTCCACATGCCTTGGGAGTGGCCCGAGAAACGGCAAAAAAGACAAAAATAAAAAATAAAAAAAGAGTTGGGGTGGTGCGGAAGTCTTTCCAGAAGAAATGCAAGCACTGGACATGATAGACGACTAGCCTTAAGAGGCAGCAGTGGGGCTGCAGGTGTGGGTAATGAGAAACGCCTTGTAGGAAAGGAAGTCAGCTCGCACAAAGGCCATGAGCTTGGGGCTGGAAACTGGAGCAGGACTTGGGAATGACAGGAAATGACACTGGAAAGGCAGGCGGGGACTTGAAAACAGGGGGTCAGGTTTGTGAGAGCTGATTTTATTCCAAGGACACAGTTAAGAATTTTAAGAAGAGGACCAAATCTTTAGTATGTAAGATCATCCTGACAGCGAGGTGGAGAATGGGTTAGATGTGGGTGATGTTTACCCCCCAAAACTGGGTTCGCCTCTTGGTGGGTGTTGAGCCAAAAGACACAACCAAGCAAAGCTTGAGAGAAAGGAGGATTTACAGCAGCAAGTAAGGAGAAGACTGCCAAGAGTCTTTCCCAAAGCAGTGGCTCTCCAAGCAATAATAGGGAAATATTCCTGAAGGGGCTCAAGTGGTAGGCAGAGTCCGAGATTAAGTTGATTAAAGTCACGAGGGTCAGAAAAAGTCAACACCATCATTCCTTAGGTTCCAATCTTTTGGTTGGTTGAGTGCTTCAGGCTAATCTTTACCACTGACACAGGACTAGGAGTCTACAACTGAAAGGTCATCTCTGCTTTTGTTACTTCTCTTGCCTAACAACAGGCAATGTTTCTGCTTTACTTTGTTCCCTCAAGACCATTAATTACTAAGACCTGTTCAAGGCCAGGCTTAGGTCACAAAATGGCTTAGGGTAAAAATGGCTTCCTTTATGTCAAAAAAGCCGTGCCTGGTTTTCTTTCTCAGGGACCCCTACCCTATCTGATCTCAGAGAGACATCAGGAGTGATGGCTTGAAATGAGATCTTACTTTTCTGCTTAGGACTTGAACCCAGGCAGTCTGGGTGAAAACCAGGGATCCTAGCCACTAGACTAGCTAGAGGCTAAAAGCAGGTTGCCCAGATTCTTGCCCTCTGTTGAAAGCAAGAATATTTCAAGGAGACAGAGACTCTAAAAGCAGGTACAAAGTTTATTATTTTAGACACAGTACAACATGTGGGAGAGCACACAGAGAAATAGTTTAAGACGGAAGCAAGGCAGTAACACACAGGCAAAAGAGGAGCTCAGGTGAGGGCGTCCTCCTAAATGAGGAGCAAGCCGGAGAAGTGATTTAAATCACTCATACAGGTGATTTATACAGGACGGTTCTTCCAGGTCTTTGTTTTCCTTTGGCCAGTTATCTTCTTTTTATTTCTCACACCTGACCAGACCCAGGGCCCTCCCTGATATGCGTGCGCATCTTTTGGCCAAGATGGATCCCAGAGCAAAGGGTTATGGGACAGTATCAGGACTTACTATGGACTGGTATCGCCCTTTTGCGTATGTGGATTTGGGAAGGTCTCCTTGACTCTATGAGTGGTCATCTTATCTTTTTACTCCAGCAGAGCTCAGCTCCTGCCATTAACTTTCTCCTTGAAGTGTCAAAGAGAAGCAAGGCCCAAATTGCTCAGCCTAACAAGTCCCAGCTTTTCTCAGCCCAGGGGCCCATCTACCTCCTACCTCATATCTGCTTACTATAACACCTGAGGGAAAGAAGCTCCTACAGAGTCTAATGAAATGTAAGATGAGAGGTGGTGGAGGAATATGAATGTTTCAAGTGTCTGAAGTCAGAGAAGTTCAATTGGTAAAAGCCGGTGTGTGCTATGTACACACAACATATTCTAACCCTTCATCCTCCAGTGGTTTGTCTGTGAAAAGAGCTTGGCAAGTGCAACTTGAAGTACTTCTTGAACTAATAGCCTCAGTGGTTCTTTGCCTATAAGTGTATTTTTTCCTATAGAGGCTTCTTCATTTTTGTGTGTTACGCTCCCCCCACAGAACTTTTTTTTCCCACAGGGATCAATTCTTGAAATAGCAAGAGTGAACAACATTCTGTGGAAAATTGTAATCTTTTTTTGTTTGCTCGTTTTTTTTGTTTGTTTGTTTGTTTGTTTTTTTCTTTTTGCCTTTTCTAGGGCCGCTTCTCTCAGCATATGGAGGTTCCCAGGCTAGGGGTCCAATCGGAACTGTAGCCACCAGCCTACACCAGAGCCACAGCAATGCAGGATCCGAGCCACATCTGCAACCTAGACCACAGGCAGGTCATGGCAATGCTGGATCCTTAACCCACTGAGGGAAGCCAGGGATCGAACCCGCAACCTCATGGTTCCTAGTCGGATTCGTTAACCACTGTGCCACGATGGGAACTCCGAAAATTGTAACCTTTTAGGCTTTTTCTTTTTTGGTCTTTTTTCTTTTAGGGCCACAGCCTCAGCATATGGAGGTTCCCAGGTTGGGGGTCCAATCAGAACTGTAGCCACTGGCCCATGCCACAGCCACAGCAACGCTGGATCCGAGCCATGTCTGCGACCTACACCACAGCTCACGGCAATGCTGGATCCTTAACCTACTGAGGGAGGCCAGGGATTGAACCCACATGCTCACGGATGCTAGTCAGGTTCACTAGCCGCTGAGCCACAGTGGGAACTCCTTATATTTGTTCTAACATAGCGTCTATGGAATTTCCCCTACAAGAGGAAGGCTTGGGCATTTTCTGGTATTAGAGCCTATTGCCCTTGGTGTGGAAAAGCTAATTCAAAAATACTAATTCAGGAGTTTCCCTAGCAGTTTAGGATTTGGCATCATCACTGCTGTGGCTCAGATATGATCCCCGGCCTGGGAATTTCTTCATGGGTGTGGCTGAAAAAAACAAAAAACAAAAACTAATTGACAAAATTACTAACCACATGTTTATACATACATTTTTCTATCTTGCCCCAATGTAATATGCAATCAAAAATTTGTTTAAATTTTCAAATTTTAGTGGATCATGTATGCTGCAAGAGTATTTTTCTCTTCTAGGTTAGTTCTGATTTATTTCACAGTGGAAATGTGCAACACCCTCAAATTTCTTTTCAATTCTTTCAGTATTTCTTCAAGTAGCAATTCCATTTTTATAGGAAGTCTTTTAGCATAGAATGGTCTTGGGTTGGCATGTGCAAAGAATGGCATCTGAGAAACATATCTCTAGATTCTGTCCACCTCTATAATAACAGTTACCTAATTGGGTTGGAATATACAAACAGCAGCTAGGAGATGGGTCTCTTCTTTAGAATCTGTCCATCTCTATAACGACAGACACCTAATTGAAAACTGAAAAATAGAGAAATATATCTCACTTTTTTCCAGATAGCTCTGTATTTGCTTATTTAGATAAATATCAAATGTCCTCCAAGGTAGCTGAACGTTTTGATTTTCATC
This sequence comes from Sus scrofa, assembly GCF_054392235.1. Classification (NCBI taxonomy): domain Eukaryota; kingdom Metazoa; phylum Chordata; class Mammalia; order Artiodactyla; family Suidae; genus Sus; species Sus scrofa. Next base: position 48,729,040 of record NC_139387.1, on the reverse strand, counting down.
CAGATTAACTAGGTTCATATGAAAATATTCTGGAGTTTTAGGATTTTTTTTCCCCTTCCTTATTTTCTCTTGCAAAATGTTTAGGCTGTGTGTATCATATATACCAATCTTACCACCATGTGCATAAAAATTCTGAAAAATTCTGATTCCTTATCTACACCTGGTGGAATTAGCCACTTGGTCCCCTTTGTCTCAGTACAGACAGCACCCTCACATTTTGTTTTAAAATCAGATTCCTCCATGAGTTTACAAGTTTTTTGAGCAGAAAATTTCCTTCTTAATCTTTTAATCCACAGGATCTTACACTGCACTTGGCACATAGTAGACCTCGATTTGACCTCGATTTGTTGGGTCCTTGGTAATTAGTCCAATTTTCCTACAATATCTCAAAATATGCAGCTTTATTCTGGTTTATCATCTCTAAATACAGTTCTAATGTACAGAATTATAGTGCATTTCAGATGTGGTTTAATGTAGGTGATGTAATAAAATTTGGAAAATTTTCAAGTTTCATTTCTATTATTATTTAATCCAGGCAGCATGTATATCATTTGGAGTTTTTTTATTTTGTTGTTTTAATATGTAAATGGCTAAAACTCAAGGCAATTATAAGAAAATATTCACTTTAGAGGGCAAAATTTATGAACCCATATAATACACTTAGAGTAAGAGGTTGCATATAAATATTTAGGCTTTCCTTACTTATTACTTTCTCTTATTCCTTCTTTTTTAGGGCTGCACCTTTTTTTCTTTTTTAGGGCTGCACCTGCCGCATATGAGGTTCCCAGGCTAGGGGTCGAATCAGAGTTACAGCTTCCAGCCTACACCACAGCCATAGCCACAGAAACGCAAGACCTGAGCCGCGTCTGCCACCTACACCACAACTCAGGGCAATGCTGGATCCTTCACCCACTGATCGAGGCCAGAGATTGAACCAGAAACCTCATGGTTCCTATTCAGATTCGTTTCCACTGCACCACGATGGGAACTCCCTCTTATTCCTTCTTACGTGCATTTATAGTTTCTAAGTATATTTTTCAGTAGATAATGACTGTTCAAAATTCAAAAGGGTATACAAATAGAAAGTAGTTCTCTCTGCCACAGTTGTGCCCAGCCAAATACAGATATCTTTTCAGATTTCAGAAACATCTGTACATATAGAAGCAAATATACACTTAAATATATGCATATATATTCATAAGTATTTTATGTATGTATTAACAATGACATTGGCACAAACATACGTGCTATTTTTTCACTTAACATAGCTTGTCTTTTTATCTTTTCATACTAATATTCATCTTTTTGTTTATTTTTATCCAGAGGTTTGAAGGAGGAAAGAGAAGGAAGATATACCTGAACCTTTTAAGAAAACTTGAAATGTCATGCGCAGAATAGAAATATATCTTGCCAAACAATTAAATGACAGCCACAATACTGTTTCACCTTTAGACTAGAGCTGAGCAATAGAAACACAATGTGAACCACATATGTAATTAAAGAAATTTTTTTGTTTGTTTTAGGGCCCCCCTGCAGCACATAAACGTTCCCAGGCTAGGGGTAGAATTAACTACAGCTGCAGACCTACCCCAGCGCCACAGCAACGCCATCTCTGAGCCGCGTCTGTGACCTACACCATAGCTCACAGCAATGCCAGATTCTCAATCCACTGAATGAGGCCAGGGATCGAACCTGAATCCTCATGGCATCCTCATGGATACTAGTTGGGTTCATTAACCACTGAGACATGATGGGAACTCCTAAAATTTATTTATTTGCCACATCCACAGCATGTGGAAGTTCCTGAGCCAGAGCTCAAATTCTTGACACAGCAGTGACACATGCCACAGCAATGTCAATGCTAGGTCCTTAACTGCTAGGCCACCAGGGAACTCCAGCAATTTAAAACAATCTAGTAGCCATATGAGAAAAAGTAAAGAGAAACACATAAACTTAATTTTAATAATACATTTTAACACCAAATGTCTATAATGCTATCATTGCAACATGCAATCAGTGGAAGCAATTAATGAGATGTTGTGTCTGTTCTCACAGTGTTTGAAATTCAGTGTGTATTTTGCACTGACAGTACTTCTCAATCTGAACTAGCCATATTTCAAGTGTTCAAGAGCCAGGAGCTCCTGTTGTGGCTCAGTGCTAACAAATCCAACTAGTATCCATGCGGACACAGGTTCAATCACTGGCCCTGTTCAGTGGGTTAGAATCTGGCAATGCCATGAGCTGTGGTGTAGGTCGGAGACGTGGCTCAGATCTGGCATTGCTGTGGTTGTGCCTTAAGCTGGCTGCAGCTCCAATTGGACCCCTAACCTAGGAACTTCCATTTGCTATGAGTTGCAGCCTTAAAAAGCCAAAAAAAATTAAAAGAGTTCGAGGCAGATTTGGCTAAGAGCAACTGTTCTAGACCTTCTTACTTACCAATGGTTTTAATTGGATATAATTTCTGCACAGAAATCTAAATTTTAATCACTAATATCTAATTTTAAAATAAGATTTACAGTTCACATGTTTAGGTTGTCTTTTAAAATGAAATATGGGGCTAAATGCTTGCTGTTGCAAATTGATTCTGCTTTGTTTGTCTTGGTGGCAATGCTCTTTTAAATAGATACATATTAAATGTTTGTATGCCCTTCTCTAGCATCTCATTTATTTGTTTACTAGGTCTCCTTGTCAGTGTAAGAATTTAATTCCTATTGTTTAGATATACTAGGAAACATTTCTTAAATATTCTTAAAATAATAAAACAACTTAAATTTCTTTAATTGGTGTAATCAAGCTTGTGAAAAGCCTGTGTTATTTATTTAAAGCTGGAAAATGTTTGTGCCTGGAAAATGTTTATAATGGCATCCTGCCAATTTTAAATGGCAGAGTTTAATGACACTATATAGAAACTGGAAACACATCAAACTCTTTTAGGGTGAGTTCCATTTGTTTTCCTTTTTTCAAGATAAAAAAGAAGATACCGGCAGTACTAAGTAAACCATTCCATGATACAAATTGGAGCCACTCAAAAATAATGCAGTGATTAATGAATGGAACATTTGATGGCCACAGGTCTATTGGCTTTTTTTTTTTTTTTTTTTTTTTGTATTTTTAGGGCCACACCTGCAGCATACGGAAGTTCCCAGGCTGGGGGTAGAATCCCAGCGATGTGGGATCCGAGCTGCGTCTGCAGCCTACACCACAACTCACAGCAATGCCAGATTCTTAACCCACTGAATGAGGCCAGGGATCGAACCCACATCTTCACAGATGCTAGATAGTATACTAGTCGTGTACTTATTTAACCCGCGAAGCCAGGATGGGAACTACCCTCCCCCCCTTTTTTTTAGCATCTTTGTTTTATTTTTGTTTTTATCTTCTACTCCTTCCTCTGTCAGGTATCCTATCTAGAACTTGCATTTTCTAAAAAGATTTCGTATTGAAAACATCAACATTGTTAGCAAAATAAGCTATGATAAAATGACGGAATTATTTCATTACTGAGGGGTCAACATGAAAACCAACACTGCAGCAGGAATGTGCATATTAGATTAGATCACATTTTTCAGTCCGTGTTGACTCTTTTAGTACAACTATAACTTTAAAGTCATTTGAGTTTTATTAAAAATTAATCCCATGGTAATTGAAATCTTTATTTATGTATTTTATGTTTTGTCTTTTTAGGGTCACACCCATGGCATATGGAGGGTTCCTAGGCTAGGGATCTAATCAAAGCTGTAGCCACCGGCCTACACCAGAGGTACAGCAACGCCAGATCCAAGCCGAGTCTGTGACCTACACCACACTTCACGGCAACACCGGATCCTTAACCCACTGAGCAAGGGCAGGGACCGAACCCGCAACTTCATGGTTCCTAGTCGGATTCATTTCCACTGTGCCACGATGGGAACTCACGGAATTGAAATCTTTAAATTAAAATCCTCAAGGATTTTAAAAAACTACAGTCTTTCTTTAATATACCCATTACCTGAAACCATATTTACTTATTTGATATGGCTAATTGTTACATATTTAGGGCAAAAGTGATCACATCATGCTTGTGTCCTGCATGTGGTGCTGAAGGTAAAGGCCTCCAGAAGGTGACTGAGTCTGGAGGGTCATGGGGAGGCACAATGGGCTGGAAGGCCCAGGACATTCCCGACAATAACTAGCTTCCTCCCAAACCTGCCCAAATGATACTTTTGCTCACTAAAAAGTATCAACAAGCAGAAAGACTGGCAACTCTAGAACTGGTTTCTAGAACATAGATCACTGAAGTAACCAACCTCTCCCCCCAAATGACAAACTAGTCCAAATACTGAATTTTATTTTATTTTTTAAATTTTTTTTTTGCCTATTCCCATGGCATGCAGAAGTTCCTGGACCAGGGGTCGAATCCGAGCCACAGCAGTGACCTGAGCTGCTGCAGTGACAACACCAGAACCTTAAGCCACTGAACTACCAGGGAACTCCTCCAGATACTGAATTTTAAAATTTCACATTATCTTACCACCTTCTGCCTGTGCATGCACCTCCCTCCCAAGTCAAAGAAGAGCCTTTATTCCACAAACCTGCCATCAGTTACTTACCTTCAGCACTTAACCCTCAGTTTCTTTGGTATTCTGTGTGCCCAGGAGTCAGGTACTAGAACCATCTGCCATTGGCATGGCCCTGCCTTCAGGTCCAAAAGCCCCTCATGCAAAAAGGAGGGTTAGTACTCTGTTTTTTTTTTTTTTTTTTGTCTTTTTAGGGCCACGCCTGCCACATATGGAGGTTCCCAGGCTAGGGGTTAAATCAGAGCTGTAGCTGCCGGCCTACACCACAGCCACAGCAAGACAGGATCCTTAACCCACTGAACAGGGCCAGGTATCGAACTTACATCCTCATGGATACGAGTCGGGTTTGTTAACCACTGAGCCGTGACAGGAACTTCAGTACTCTGTTCTGATGAGCAGTTGGAGCTTCTCCCTTATTGTGTTCCAGGGGAAATGGCCATCAGCTCCTCACACTATTTAATCTAATTTGCTGGCAACTAGTTTATTGAATTCTACTGTTTGTCCTAACTGTAACTACATAACAACTTCTATTATAAAAACCTCTCTAATTATAAGCATTCCCTTGGACATTATATGGCAGCTTTCAAAGGGATGTTTTCTGTCTATAGAAATATTAAGAAAAACATAATAAGAAAAGCCACAGTTGGGAGTTCCCTGGTGGCCTAACGTGTGAGGATCTGGTGTCGTCACTGCTCCAGCTTGGGTCACTGCTGTGGCATGGACTCAATCCCTGGTCCTGGAACTTCTGCATGCCATGGGTATGCCCCCCCCCCAAAAAAAAGTTAAGAAAAGCCCCAGGGAAATCAATCTTTAGGTTAACAACTGTAGGCTCTCCTCTACATTGATAAGGCTATGTGGACAGCTGTGAATAAATACTGAATGAGCTTCTCTGACTCTGAGATTCTCAATTCAGAGAATACAAATTATTCTCTCCATGACTGGGACTGGAGCTCATTGTGTACAGTTCTTGTTCCTGAATAGTAACTATATTAAAATATTTCAGCACCATAGGGTATAGTTTCTATCAACAAAAAGGAAAATTCCCGTTACCTTATAAACAGAACAAACTTGTTTTGAACAATTTGAGGTGTCTATGTGTTATGAACTGACCATACAAGTCAGGAAAGAGCAGAGTTCCAGAGTTCATGCTGAATTCTTGCAGCATGCTAACACTTTGGTTTCCTTCCCCAAACTGATGAGATTGATTCTGAAAGTATACCTAGGAGTTCCTGTTGTGGCTCAGTGGGAACAAACTTGACTAGTATCCATGAGGATGCAATTTCGACCTCTGGCCTCACTCATTGGGTTAAGGATCTACCGTGGCCGTGGCTGTGGTGTAGGTCTACAGCTACTGCTCCAGCTCAACCCAGGAACTTCCCTATGCTACAGGTGCAGCCTTAGAAAGACAAAAAAAAAATTTTTTTTAAGTAAAAGTATACCTTTGTTGTTACACTTGGTGGTGGTGGGGAGGGACACTGGTTTAATTGAGAAATACTTCCGTGGTACCCATCAACATGGCACCCAATCAGACTCTTCTGAGGGATATTAAAGCGTTTGAAAAGTGGACCTTTGCACGTGTCACACCTGGCTTCAGCGGCTCTCCTGAACTGTGAGCGATTTGGGTGGGGTCTGAGGGAGCTGCTGAGTTCTGGCTGGGAGCATGATGCAAATGATGAGTGGTTCCTGGAAAGCCTACACGTCCTACTTCCTATTTCTTTGTTTTCAATCATGTAGTGAAAATGCAGTTCCGTAGCACTTACCCCTAGGCTAAAAGTGACTGAGTGGTTAAGCTTGTACAGCTAATCAACCAGAAAGATCCAGAGTGCACCGTATTCATTATATGAACATGAAGCAGCCTGCACCCTCTCTTCTTCCTCTTGCACAGCTGCATGTTCTTTCTTTCACATCCCTCCCCTTAGTCATCTAGTGATGCTTGTTTGGTTTTCTTGGTTGTTGCAGTGTCCTATGCCCAAAAGGTATGCAAGGGAAAAAGAAAAGCACAATTCAAAATGGTTGATTTTATTCCTTTCTGTTGTTTACTTTAAAAGTAAATGTAAAGTCATAAAGATGTCATATAACCATTAATTTCATTGTCACCTTTCAGCCAAAAAGAAAGTCATTGATATTCTCTCCATATCATCAATGTAAAGTTTTTTGTGACCTGTGCTTGTAACAGCCAAGTTTTTTTGGCCACATCCTTACTAGACTCTGCAGACTTTTTCTTTTCAGTGTATGCATGATTTATGTCTTGTCAGTGTGCCCAATTCACAAATCAGGTCTCCTTCAGGGGAACTGTTTCTTGAGCTGGGACTTTCATGTAGCCACAGTTGTCAGTGAATGTTCCTGAGAGATGGACTAGATTAGATTGTTGCTCTTAAAATAAGTATTTAAAAGAAACTTCTAAAACCTCAATATCTGCATTTATATGATTTAAAATTTTATTTGAAAATATATACATTTACTTTCCAGGATGATGATGTTGATCAAGACAGTTGTTTTAACTAAACCTGCTTTTAGCGGATGTAAAATTGGTACCTTTTTTTTTTTTTTTTGGTTGAAGGCGATAGACTTTTCTTCATGTTAAGGACTTCTTTGCTGCTTTGATGCTGTTCATCTAGTCCATTTTTGTTCTAAACTGAGCCTCACCTCCCGATTCTTCATTGCACTTAAAATTTTGCCTTCCTAACTATTAAAAATCAGTGTATGGTCAGTTTGGATTATAAGAACTTAAATTAGAAATTTAGAGGAGGAAGGGATACCCAGTGTGGATGCTGAGTATTTCATCTTAAATACCTATTTTTGGCTTTTCAGCTAAAAGCCTCTATTCATAGGATCCTATTTTTTTTTAAAAAAAGTGTAGGATAGTCATTTATGATGAGTAGGTATTTATGGAATAAGCCATTATGACAGTAGAATCAGTTAAACATAAATTTTTTTCTCTTTTTATGCATTACTTGACATCAAAAGCAAAAAGAGGTAAGTTTGTCTAAACTGGGTGAACGTTATTTTCTTTATTAGATTTATTTCTGAAGAGCTTTGTTTCAGTTAAATTTCTACAAATCAAATACTTCTACATTTGGAAGCTTGTTATTGTAAGTCTTCTTTGCCAACTGAATAAGCACCCTCTCTAAACTTAGATTATAAAAATATTTAATGTTTAAACATATTGCTTTTCCTTTAACTGTTATACCTATGGCTTAATTGGCTTGTGGGGACGTAGTGCATTTTGAAACATTTGGTTTAGTTTTGGAGTTTCTGAGTTGTTTTCCCCTTGAAAATATTGATTACATATTATGGATTACTTGTTATCAGTATTTTTTTCTTAAAAAAAAAAAAGCCAAGGAGTTCCCTGGTGGCTCAGCAGGTTAAGGATCCAATGTTGTCACTGCAGTGCCTCAAGTTGCTGCTATGGTGCAGGTTTGATCCCTGACCTGGTAACTTCCACATGCTGTGGGAGTGGACAAAAAAAAATTCAAGAAAAAACTGACATTGGTGCAAGTCTATAATTTTCAGAAGCATCACTTTATAGAAGAGGATGCCCTGAACTTCTCAGAATATTTTTCTAGTGTTGATTTTTTTGAAATGAATTTTTTTGAATTATTACTATATATATAATACTATATATATATATATTAAGAAAATCAAACACATTTCACTGAGTGGTGTCTCGTATATTTTTTTGTTGTTTGAGATGTATTTTCGCTTGATCTTTTTAGTGGGCTCTTATTTGTAGTTTAACTTATTTCTCCTTTGTTCTTTTTGATGATGAATTAATTCTCACATTTCAAAGGTATAGCTGGTCTTCATCTGATACATACTATTATTGGCATTGTTTAATGAAAACAGACCATCACACCATCCTGAATTAACTCTGTGCCAGCTGACATTGCTCTTGGGAAGGTCATTTCTCAACCAAAAAAAAATTATTTTCTAAAAGGTATTGAATTGGTGTAAGAATCTGGCAGCACAATGTACTTTTACCTCTTGGTGCCACTGTATTTATAATCACCCTCTCCTCCTGTGTCTTCCATGTCTTTCCTACATTGGCTGTTGGTTACATGGTTTAATTGCAAGTTGTTCAGAAGCAGAAAGTTGATGATACTGAAGGGCATTTTTATGTTTCTCTTTTGCAAGGTGTGAAATAAATACAGATTCTGTTGCTTTGTTTTATCAGCTAGCCGTATGATATTCATTAGTACAGCAAATGGAAAGCTGGGTCAAAGTTTTTTTCTAATCTATAATCACTGAAAAGTCTGAAATTGCTCCCTCTCCTTCTTAGCAAGTCATGCTCTGACTCCACATTGTTGAAGACAATTTTAATGCTTGGCACCAATGTGTGATAAACTATACACAGTTGTCATTTAAATGAAGGCAGAGTCAGATGTTTTTTAAAGATTTGTCACCAGGTCATATTTTTTCATTGTCTATACTAAAATTTGTTTCTGTGTTTCAACAATTCTGTCTCCATTGCTTCCTGGAAATTGTTAATGAATAATGATTGTTTCTGAATATAAAGGGTATAAACAAATAATGGGATTTGCTATTTTAAACACTGATGTAAAGTTAAGACTGAAGTGTCTGGTGACATAAATTAGCACATCGCATCCCTGAGTAGCTGGAAATTAATGTTATTGTCTTATCTGTGGGTACTTTTACAGAAACTCACGTGTTAACAAGATATGTGGTATGTTTGGCAAAAAGGGTTGAGATAGCCAACTCTATGTGTTTGATTATAAGATGCTAAAGTTTGTTCACAACTGTTCATTTTAGTGCCAATGTATGATTAAGTTCATCATTAGATTTTTGAAAATATTTCAACGTTTCTTAACTAATGTTTATATTCATAAAAATGCTTCTATCTCATGCTCTCATTCTTTTTCTTTATATAATGTTCCTATCTTAAATTTTTCTTATTATTTCCTAAATTCTCTGTTTTTTTCACTTAATGCGTATAGGTGTTCATAGGACTTAAGTGTTGAAGTGGTTACTATGAGGAGAATATATTTTAATGCCTCTTTCCATTAACTTTTCTGTTAATTCACTAACACCCTATTAATCATTTTGTAGATTTAGTGAGGAATCATTTAATATTGATGCTCTTTGGCACGTTTTAAATAATGGCAATTATAATTATCTTTAAGATTTATACATCGAAGTTTTCAAATTATTGAACAATTACAGTCAATCACCTGATATCACTAAATTAGCTTTAAAATCTTTATCAGAGAGCATTTCCTGTCTCTCATGCCTTGTGTTAAAAGGATGTTGTCGTGATGATGGAATTCTGCATTGTACTCTCCCTTCCTCAAGTGGATCCATCACACAATGACATTAATAATGTCACTGATAATGGTGGTTTAGGGAAGGCAAAATCAGTATGTTGGCAGGTATTCTGCCTCACATGCAAATTCCCCAGGCAAACTGCTGTGGGGAAACAAAAAATTATAAGCAGAGTCCTCTCTGCTCTTAACCACATAGTGTGACTGAGGAGTTCAGATACAGTGCAAGGAAAGTGGTGGTCAAGAACTGTATACAAGAAATGCTAGGAGTTCCCGTCGTGGCTCAGTGGTTAACGAATCTGACTAGGAACCATGAGGCTGCAGGTTCGATCCCTGGCCTTGCTCAGTGGGTTAAGGATCCGGCGTTGCCATGAGCTGTGGTCTAGGTCACAGACGTGGCTCGGATCCCGAGTTGCTGTGGCTCTGGCGTAGGCTTGTGACTGCAGCTCCGATTCGACCCCTAGCCTGGGAACCTCCACTGGCTGCGGGAGCAGCCCAAGAAATGACAAAAAGACAAGACAGAACAAACAAACAAAAGAAATGCTAAAGAAGATAAGTGCTCAGTTTAGGGGAAGCAGACACTTCCTTCTTGGATGGTCAGGAATAGACTGAAACTTGTTAGTTCTGAATAGTCCAAAAGAAGAGAACATTTTTTTTTTTCTTTTTACAGCTCCACCTGTGGCATATGGAAGCTACCGGGTTAGGGCTGGAATCAGAGCTGAAGCCACCAGCCTTCACCACAGCCACAGCAACACCGGATCCAAGCCACATCTGTGACCTATCCCACAGCTTGCGGCAACGCCAGATCCTTAACCTACTGAGCAAGGCCAGGAATCGAACCAGCATCCTCACAGATACTACCTCAGGTTCTTAACCCACTGAGCTGCAACAGGAACTCCGAGATGAACATTTTAGATGGATGTAATAACAGGAGCAAAGACTTGTAGAAAAGATTTCATCGTATGGTCTATTCTGCCCCCCCCCCCGCCTTAGTCTTTTTAGGGCCACACTTGCGGCATATGGAGGTTCTCAGGCGAGGGGTCTAATCGGAGCTGTAGCTGCTGGCCACAGCCACAGCCACAGCCGCGCCAGATCCAAGCTGTGTCTGAGACCTACACCACAGCTCGCGGCAACGCCAGGTCCTCAAGCCACTGAGCAAGACCAGGGATTGAACCTGCGTCCTCATGGATACTAGTCAGGTTCTCTATCTGCTGAGCCACGATGGGAACTCCTCCTAGTCTGGCCTTTTTGGTTTCGTTGTTGTTAATGCCAGTGACTCTGTTTCTTGAAGCTGAAAACCCCAAGGTCATCTTCACTCCTCCCTTTGGCCTCTCATGTCTTATCAATGACCGATACCTGTCCATGAGCCCTGGAGTCTGTGCTTTCACAATATCCTCTCACCTGATCTGCAAAATTGATATTTAGTGTCCTCACTTAACAGAAAAGCTGAGGCTCAGAACTGTGAGGTCACTTCAGTGCCCTTCAGCTACTGGTCGATGGAGCGGGGATTTAAATATTAAGGTCTCTCTGATGGACCTAAATCTCATGAGTTGAGGAGCACAGCGGAGGGAAAATAGAGAATAAAGAAAAAGGCAAAGAGGCCATTAAAACATTGCTGCTGAAAGCTGTTGTGTAGGTCATAGCTGCAGCTGGGATTTGATCCATGACCTGGGAACTATCATATGCTATAGGTGCAATTAAAACAGAAGGAAAAAAAAAAGTTGCTGCAGAGGCACTGTTGGCAAACGTAAGGAAATTGTGATGTGCCCATTATCCATTCCCATGGATTTTTGTGTAAAATCCTCTCTTAAGACCTGAGATATCAGTAATTAATTATGGGGAGCACCTTTGTGCTGTTCTTCACAAATATTCAGAATTCTTGAGTTGGGAGACTCTAAAAAAAATTATTCAATCATTCTGTCTCTCCTTAACTGCACAGTGAATAAAAATTTATATTTCTACTAACAGATTTACTCAAATTTCACATTCTGTCATCAGTTTGGTTTTCACTAATACTGATTTGACCACTTTTACTTCACTCTTTTGCCAAATGCTTTTTGCCAAAAAGAAAGTCTGCTGAAATTCAAGTACAGATCTTCATTTAGAGTTTGTGCTTCTAGCCTTCTGTATATATTGTTTTCCTTTGAGTTTTCTTGAATTAAAACATATTTATTTCTATTGGACTGCTTAGAGTTTAGAAGCATCAAGGTCATTTTCTGACTTGAGAGAGAAATAAAGGGAGAAGTTTGTATGATAGGTGACAGAATAGGATCTAAAAGATGCATCAGGGAGGAAGAGGTGAAACTTAGAGATTAACATAAAGTTAAAAAGTATATAAAATATGGCATTGGAATTCCCGACACCATAAGTACAGGATGGAGGAGGCATGGCTTGATAGCACCGTCTCTTTTTTTTTGCTATTTCTTTGGGCCGCTCCCTCGGCATATGGAGGTTCCCAGGCTAGGGGTCGAATCGGAGCTACAGCTGCTGGTCTACGCCAGAGCCACAGCAGCTCAGAATCCAAGCCACGTCTGTGACTTACACCACAGCTCACGGCAATGCCGGATCCTTAACCCACTGAGCGAGGCCAGGGATCAAACCCGCAGCCTCACAGTTCCTAGTCGGATTCGTTAACCACTGCGCCACGACAGGAACTCCCCGAGCATCTCAGTTTTAGAAGGTCGTGTACAGACTGGAGCATGAGCAGAGAGCAAAGGGGAGGATATGGGAGGGTGAAATTGAGTCCTATGAGGAAGAACCCAGATTATTTGGCCTGAGAAAAACTCAGGGGACAGAAATCGTTTTCATGGGAAAGTGTGTAGCAGCTGATGGAGTTTATGGTCACGAGGGAAGGAGACGTGGTGTGGAAAATAAGGTCCCATGAAACGATGGGGGTGCATTCATTCTCAAGTCAGGAAAGCCAGGGGTGGGGGTGCAGGTCATTCTGTAAAAGACTGTTCACCACAAAGAGCTGATGCTCTGCCTCCTTCCTAACATCCAAGCCCCAAGGAAGCCACCTCTGCAGCTGCACACTGTCCTCACCAATTCCTACCACTGCTGTGGGAGCCTCGTGTGGAACCAAAACTCCTTCCTCATGAGACTCTTCCTCACATCCCAGACGGCCACCAGTGGCCTTGAGAATCTCCAAGGCCTCAACTTGTAGAAAATTGGTTAACTTTCTGAATTGCATTGGAAGTTTAAAAAGAGTAGAAACCTGAGGGAAAACCATATTATGAGACTTTCTTGGAGTTCCCTTGTGATGCAGTGGGTTAAAGATCGGGTGCTGTCACTGTATCAGCTCAGGTTGCTGCTGTGGTGCAAGTTGGATCCCTGGACCAGGAATTTCCACAGGCCCAGGTGCAGCCAAAAAAAAAAAAAAAAGACTTTCTCTTCTTGCCAGTGAAACTCATTAATTTCAGCCACCTCTTTATAAAAACTGGTTATTATCCCCGTTCCTGCACCCTTCATCTTGCTTTGTGTTTTTGAAATAACTAGTTGCCTTCAGATTTGTCCACTGTCCGACAAAGTTATTATATTTCTTTGACAATGTAACTGACATTTTTCTAGAGGTAGCTGGCAGCAGTTTGAGAGACAGCCAGAGTAGTGAGTACAAAATAGGCCTTAGCATTGGAAAAGTCTAAATTTAAATCCTTGCTCTGCCACTTCCTAGCTGTGTGACCTTCGGCAAGTTAACATGTACAGTGATCATGTATCAATTAATCAGTGAATGTGTGCAAAACACCTAACAGAGCTGCTAAGCTCTGTATTTGTTTCTGAGGGGAGAAATCATGAAAAATGTTAAAGAAAGAAATAGTCTCAGGATACACAAAATTTTGATATAGTCCCAGAGATCAAAAATACTTATTTTCAGGAGTTCCTGTCGTGGCTCAGTGGTTAAAACGAATCTGACTAGGAACCATGAGGTTGCAGGTTCGGTCCCTGGCCTTGCTCAGTGGGTTAAGGATCTGGCATTGCCGTGAGCTGTGGTGTAGTTTGCAGATGTGGCTTGGATCCCGTGTTGCTGTGGCTCTGACGTAGGCCGGTGACTGCAGCTCTGATTCGACCCCTAGTCTGGGAACCTCCATATACTGTGGGAGCAGCCCAAGAAATAGAAAAAAAAAAAATGCTTATTTTCCTCATGATAGGAATAGTGAAAGTAACAACTCCAGAGTGTTGCTCAGACTTAAAACTGATATAAAATTCCTAGGAGAAATTACATTGATTTACCAAATAATGTCCTTCCTTCTTTCCCTTCTTTTCTACCTTCTTTCTACTGGAGGCCTTTGTTTAGGGAAGAGTATCAAATAAGTTCCTGTGTACATCAAGACAGATGTATAGATGTTTTAAATATATATGATAGCCCTTATTCATCTCTGCCCTCGAGGCACTAATAATCTCTTGAATATGCTATGACATTTCTTAGACCTGTGACCGTATAATATAAATGTACCGTGCTCTCTAATTCTGAGCACTTCAATCAAACCCTTAAATTTCATAACATATTTTATACTGTTAGAAGCCATAAAACAGCTTATAGTTGCTAAGAAATTCCTTTGCCTGCCAATATGTTCTCTAGATGTCACAAACCTCTAGGAAGCATTCCCTGGCCACTTAGATTAGTGAATTGTGTCTACTCTGAGACCCTCACATGTCCCTCTCGTGGGAAGCCATGCAGTCATGTCTCTTAAAGTTTAATTCAGCCCTTGGATTCACATTCCAGCTCTAGTTTTTAGCACGTTGCTAAACCTAGATCCCCCTTTCCTCATCCATAAATTGGGATTCATAAAACAAGATTAAAGGAGAGCATGCGTATTAAGTGCCTGTACAGTGCCTGGCACATGGTAGGTGATTGTGCCACTACCATCACCACTATCGTCATCACATCATCATCATCGTCATCGTCATGACACTGTATCTTAATTGTTTGTTGAATATGCTTGTCTTTCTCAGTTGACCAGAGACCATATCTTCTTTGTTTTCCTTTTCTCCTCACCACCTAACACAGTTTCAGACACATAATGGGAGTTCAGTAACTTGATTGCTGAATGGTTGAAACAAATTCTGGTGGCCCCTGAAGACAGGGGTTCTGAAGTGCCTCCTCCTGAAGTAACATAATTCTCATCTTTTATGCCCTCAAAAGCAATGAGATGAGGCCTAATTCTTTTAAGAATGGGTCTACCAGGGTAGACCCTACTCAGAGCAGGTGAGATCATGTAAAGCCTTACAGCATCTCCGAATTGGAAGGGATTTTCTCAGTCTTCCAACTCATGCCTTTCATTTTACAAAGTTCATGCTAAATTCACATTGCTGCTCAACTGGGTTAGCCAAGTACAGTTGAGGGCTGTCAACCCCAGAAGAGGGATTTAGAAGATAACTGAGTAGGAGCAGTAAGCTGTTTTTCAAATTTCTTCTTTTTATCTATCACCATCCTATCTATGGAATTTGTTTTTATTCTTTAAAAATAACACCTAGCTAAGTACTTATAAATAATAAATGCAAAATAATAATAATATTTAGCCAGAGGTGATGTAACTTCTAAAGAGGGGAAAACAAACTGATATTCACTACAAATGTAAAGAATATCCACACATATTAAACAGTTCCTCAAGGGAGTGCATTGTGGTGACTGCATTAGAAAAAATACGTATATAATATAAGAGATGGAAAATAATTTAAACCATTTAAATACTCAATTACTTTAATTCAGGGGATGTCATTCACTGAGGCCAAAACTTTGCTATAGAAGAACTTTATTTATACCTTCCTGGCAATAGGAAAGACAGGCCAGATTCCCAAGTGTTCATGCTCATTTGTATTCATTGCATTTACCCAAATACAACACAGGAGGGCAGCACATGTCTGGCTAACAAACATGTCCGGCAGCCACAGCAAAATAGTTGTCTAGATTAGTCTAGAGATTCCTAAATTATCACTGAGCTAGGAATGCTGTTGAAAAAGATTAAAAGATCATAAAGCAATTCATCCTTTAAGACTCCTGAGTTTCTACAAAAGGGAATTGTTGAGTTAATCAAGCTGCAAAATGGAAAAACAAAGACCTAAAGAAAAAAATTAAAAGAATGCTCCAAAGCTAAGAAAATGGAAATATTTGTTACATTTGAAAGACTTATGAGTATGATAATTTGAATACCAGCTACTCAACAAATCAGATCTCGTTCCTATTAAAATGAAATAATTAATAAGCTACTCTGCAACAAAGACCATCTTATAAAAGGGCCTTTCTCTTCCGTGATGATGTCCTCTTGAATGAACTTATCTAGCTTATATTCTGCTTTGCATCACAGACAGCTTTAGTGTGACTTCAGTGTCATACAAAAGCATCAACAATTTTCATGAATTTTGGTTATGGAGTTAAGCAGGTTTTGTTATAACTAATAGAGACTGTGTTGGCTTTAGTATAAGTAATTAAACTTTGAATGCAAATTTCAGTAGAGGCTCATTAATTCAAACTCTTAAATCCAGAATTTGTGATAATTTGGCTTAAATATTGTCTACATAACTTAGAGAAACTTTTGCTAAGCAAATACATATCAAAGCAGCTAGCAAGAAGAAATGCTGCAATTGTTTAAGAATAAGTGAAGTTTTTAAGTCTAACTTTAACTTTTTTTTGCAAAATCTTTTGGCAGAAATATAATGTATGCATTTCTAATCAGTTTCTCCACTGATTCTAGTATGTCAGCCTGATAACAGTAAACTGACTGCTCTTTGATTGTTTAAGAACAGCCAACACGTGGTCTTTCTTGGAGTAGATAAATAACATAACTGACCAGCTAAATTGTGGGCTTTTACTAGCTAGTGCTTTGTCAGAATAGTGTGAGTTGTATTAGGTGACCTTAAAATGACAAAAATAAAAGTGGACTTCTTATTCAGGTTAGCTTTCTCCATCAGTCCATGTGACTGACAGTTTACTATGTAGAAGAATAAACATTCAAAGATTTCTAACGATTCTTGCTTTTGATAAATAAAATTTACTTTCAGAAAACTATAAAGATGATTTCCTTTTCTGATATCCTTCTATTAATCATGGAAAAGTTTGTCTTGCATGCTTTCCTCAGTGTACCTGTGGGATTGACAATATGCCTGTGTGTCTGACAATTAAGTCAGCTATCTGAAAGTATTCCATTTTGGAATAAATAATGAATCTGAGTGCTGAGCAAGTAACTACTATCATGTTCAAGTTCAGAACTTAAAAATCTTTCATTATGTTTATAGATCCTTTATTTTTTAGATGTAGCCAAATATCAAATATGAACAGCCATGTATGTCCTAATCTCCTTGAGATAACTCACTACTAACTTTGTGTCACTAATTTTTAAACACTGTACTTAATTAAGAAAAAAGTTGTCTTTTCTATTGGCATCACTAAGAAAAAAAAAAAAAGCTTAATGCAGATGTTTCTGTGTGAATGCACATTCCTCACTAAATCTCTCAGGCAAGTGTTTAAGTTACTGTTACTAACACGCTGCTCTGTCATCTCTTTGTATACATGTCTAATTTATCAGTTTCTTATAGATTGTCAGCAGCCTGCTGCCTCCGTACCGCCACAGTGCTCACAACTAGCCGGGAGGCAAGACTGTCCGACTGTCAGGTAAATTCAGATGTCCTTACTCTTCCCACCCAGCTGCATGCCAGGTCCACAGATCTGAGCTCTTCTTTCCCACACCATGACTGCCAATATATAATTATACTTGCCACAATTTATTTCCAATATGGGCTACACACAAACACGCATCGAATACCTGAAGTCTGCCTGTGCCCAGTGGAAATATAAGAGAGCTAGAGTTTATTTTACTGGCCACTAGCAGGTAGACTAAAGGCTGCCTTCAGCTTCCTCGTGTGACTAAATACTTGAATTCATCCAGTGTTTCATTCCTGTCCAAAATATAAAATCTGGACGTTCCCGTTATGGCTCAGTGGGTTAAGAACCTGACTAGTATCCATAAGGATGCTGGTTCGATCCCTGGCCTTCCTTGCTCTGTGGGTTAAGGATCCTGTGTTGCCTCAGGCTGTAGTATAGGTGGCAGATGTGGTTTGGATCCAGCGTGGCTCTGGCATAGGCCGTCAGCTGGAGCTCCGATTTGATCCCTAACCTGGGAATTTTGATATGCCGCAGGTGTGGTCCTAAAAAAAAAAAAAGAAAAGAAAAAAATGTGTATATAAAGCCTGGAATTGTCTACCTTTTGTTCTCAGAATATACTTTTCAGGCAAACAACTAGGAAGGATTCAAAGCGCATCTAATGTCTGTTCCAAGACAACTTTATGAAAGTGTTTCTGTTTTCTGTCCACTCAGTAGCCTTATTGAACTGAAATCTAAAGGTGAAGAAAACCTGGTAATTGGCTTGCCAAAGAGAATATTTGCAGTGATATTGCCCTTTATATAAGATTAACTGAAGAATTTAAAGGCAGGTTTATATACACCCCGAATGTGCTAAACTGGAGAGTTTGCTAGACAAAGCTTTGCACATCCATCATGAATTTACCTTCATCCTAGCCCAGTTTCCATACAGCATCAGAGCACACCATCAGGACCTAGTTTTTTGTTGTTGTTGTTGTTGTTGTTGTTGTTGTTGTTGTTTCTTTCTTTCTTTCTTTCTTTTTCGGCCACATTGTGGCATATGGAGCTCCCCCAGGGATCCAGATCCAAGTCTCAGTTGAGACCTATGTGGCTGGTACGGCAATGCCAGATCTTTACCTCACTGTGCCAGGGGGAGGGGGATCAAACCTTTGTCCTAGTGCTGCAGAGACACCACCTATTCCATTGTGCCAGGACCTAATCATTTTCTTGTAATCCTTTATCTCCAGTTATTTGGCTTCTGATGATGCCAAGGTTTTTATAGTCTGGTTGTAGCTTTTATAGCCTGTGTGGTGCCCTCTCCTTATTTTAATATAAACTGTCGCTCTCCCACCAGAACAAGGCTTCTGTAGGGTAGGAGTAGGCCCATTTATGTCTGAGAGTAGATGTCAGTGGCAGGCCACATGTGGTCACGGGTTAGAGCCAGAGAGCTGGGGGGACACAGGTGCTCCCCAGAAACGCAAGAGCAGCCAAAGTCCCAGTGTGACTTGGTCTCTGAGTGGTTTTTAAGCCAATTATTTAAGTGGGATGCCAAGTCAGCTGAAGAAATTAGTGGTTAAATAGGCCCCAAGCCAATGTCTCTTGATTGCTGCCTCAGCCTGATGTTCCTACACTTCCAGAAACAAGGTTCTTACTTCAGCAAAGTTCTCCACTAACATACAAATGCCATTTTATAACAGCAGCCAACTGTAATTTCAACTATTAAGTAACTGAATATAATTATAAATGTGCAAACCCATCTCAGTGGGATTCTATGTGCAGAGTGCAGAAGAGCGTGGGCCTTTAACTTACAGTCCGTTCTCCACAAAGCACCCTACCCCACCTGGGCCAGGGATAGTGCCAAGCACACAGCATAAGTTCAGTGCGTGAGTGAGCTCTGGAGTTAGATTGCTTGGGTTTAAAATCCATGTCTAACATGTCTTAGCTGCATAATCTCAGAAAGTCATGTTTGCTGGCTAAGATTTTGTTTCTTTCTTTTTTTTTTTTTTTTTCTTTTCCTCTTTAGGGCTGCTTCCTTGTCATATAGAAGTTCCCAGGCTAGGCATCGAATCAGAGCAGCAGCTGCCAGCCTACACCACAGCCACAACAACACCAGATCTGAGCCACATTTGTGACCTACACCACTGCTCAGGGCAACGCTGGATCCTTAACCCACTGAGTGAGGCCGAGGATTGAACCCACATCCTCATGAATACCAGTTGGGTTTGCTACTGCTGAGCCACAATGGGAACTCCAAGATTTTGTTTCTCTACTTATAAAAAAGGCAATGGGGGAGATCCCCCTGTGGAGTAGCGGGATTGGCAGCATCTTGGGAGTGTTGGGATGCAGACTGGATCCCCAGCCAGGCACAGCGGGTTTAGGATCCAGCATTACCCCACAACTGTGGCTTAGGTTGAGACTGCAGCTTGGATCTGATCTCTGGCCCAGGAACTCCATATGCCTCGGGGTGGCCAAAAAAAAAGAAGAAGAAGGAAGGCGATGGGTTCTGGGAGGGTTTTGTGAGGCGCAGGCCTGGCCCAGAGTATGCTTTGACTATCTGTTACTACTACTACTAACTGTGCTTAGCACCTAACCATTTCTCAAGACAAGGGTCTACAGTCTCTTTCATTCTCTTTCATAACCTCTCTAATGTTCTTGGGCAAAGAATAGAGAAGGCCATAGTTTTAAGTGTTTCAATTAGATAAGAAATGGAAAGGGAACTTCTAGGTAAGCAGTTATTACACCCATTTTAAAATGAGGAGGGAGTTTCTGTTGTGGCTCAGTGGGTTAAAAAACACGACATAGTGTCTATGAGGCTGCGAGTTCCATCCCTGGCCTCAGTCAGTA
The DNA here is from genome assembly GCF_054392235.1 of Sus scrofa. NCBI lineage: Eukaryota > Metazoa > Chordata > Mammalia > Artiodactyla > Suidae > Sus > Sus scrofa. Next base: position 48,708,788 of record NC_139387.1, on the reverse strand, counting down.
GGTCAAGGATCTGGCATTGCCACAAGCTGTGGTGTAGGTCACAGACGTGGCTCGGATCTGGCATGGCTGTGGCTGTGGCGTAGGCTGGCAGCTGTAGCTCCAGTTTGACTCTTAGCCTGGGAACTTCATATGACATGGATCTGACCCTAAAAAGAAAAAATAAATAAAAAGTAAATTTTAAAAAGTAAAATTCAAATAAAAAGAGGAAACCAAGGTTTGGGGATGTAAAATGACTTGTCCAGGGTCACCCATCCTGAAAGCCATTGATCCCAGTGACTCTGCACCCCTTCTCCTGGGCACCCCACACACCACTGGGCTCTGATGAGACCCACCCCACCCCCATTAGTGATACTGTGACGAACTAAGTCAGAGCATATTTAAATCACTCCCACTGACTCTTTAGCCCTGAGTTGAGAAGGAAAGTTAATTTGATGAAAAAGAAAACCTTCCTAGAATGTCGAGTGATTTCAGATCAGATGTTCTCTGTCTCTGTTTCGCACTTTAAAAAATTGTTTTATACTTCCTGTAGCTTAAACGTATATTGAAAATAAATTTTTAGGTGTATCATTTTGAGGAAAAGAGCATTTCTCACGTTTGGAAATGGAGAACTTTTCCATATATGCTTTTGCAGACTGATTCCATTGTAGAGCCCGGTTATTAAGGCTGTTTAGAGATATGATATGAAAGGAGTGCCCAATGTGTTACAGCCTTGTATTTTATATTTAATATAGACAGATGTTTGATATTTAGCACCTTTCTAGTTCTATCAAGTAGTGGCTTACTTGGGGGGAAAAAAAGAAACTTTTTGAAGATATATCCATTTTTATGTCTTAGTAATAATTTCTTAATATTTCTGTTTACAGCATGGTCTATCTATGTAACATAGGCTTTTAAATGATAAAGGTTGAATAACAAGGGGGCTCCTAAAAAAAAAAAAAAAGTGGGCTGCTAAAGATATTTAGCAGTCGGACCTGAAATGGAATTCATCCTGTACCTTAAATGATTTGACCTAAACTTAAACTTATCAAATACAGTATTTGTGTTCAGGAAGTGATTCCTTAATCTATATGCCAAAAATATGTTTCTGTCACATAATATACACAGTACAGTTGCATTTTATGCAAACTGAAAATAGTAATACTACAATATGGAATATTTAAAATCTCTCTATTTAAGAAATCAGAAATAATGAAGAAAATTTTAAATTATCATGATCAACATAATGTGTGGGTCCAGGTGAGCTGTAACCTGTGTTTAAGCCATCACTACACAGTCCAGCTGGTCACACAGAAATGCTTGGCTTCCTTTATCAAGAAGAGTATTGAGGTCACATTGTGGCTCAGTGGGTTATGAACCTGACATGGTGTCCATGAGAATTTGGATTTGATCCCTGGCCTCTCTCGGTGGGTTAAGGACCTGGTGTTGCTGAAAGCTGCAGTGTAGTTTACAGATGCAGCTAGGAACTGGTGTTGCCATGGCTGTGGCATCAGCTAGCAGCTGCAGCTCCAATTTGACCCCTAGTCCCAGAACTTCAATATGCTGTAGGTCGGGCTTAAAAGGAAAAAAAAAAGTATTGAACTCCACAGGGTCTTCAAACACTGATCCCTCTTGTACAATGGGACCACCCTGTGCTACTTGCCAAGATTTATATTTAGTCCCCTAAAAAGAAACCCATTTTATATCATGCAGATTTAACAGAAAGAAACTGTTAGCCCGTGGGGAAGTCTGTCTGCTGCTCTATTTCTTGAGCCATGTGATTCTGGCTGGAAGAAGAATCCTGCAATATTTTCTTAGTCCTTGCGTTGAACCTCCAGCTCTCCCATGTTCACCTACCACATTTTAAAAATTGGTAGGAAGGGTTCCCTGGTGGTTCAGTAGGTTGAGGATCCAGCATGGTCACTACTGTGACTCTGATTACTACTGTGGAGCGGGATCGATCCCTGGCCCTGGAACTTCTGCATATTGTGGCCATGCCCCCCCACCAAAAGACAGGAAAAATCATTTTTATCATTGGTTGTCCTAACTAATACAGAAGAGCATATATCCTTTTAAACTAAATTTATGGCACTTCAAAGAATTTCGGAACCAGAGCAGTATTTTCTACAATTATGATTTCATTTAAAATTCAAGACATATAGGACCTACTGTATAGCAGGCATATACAGAGAACTCTATTCAATATTATGTAATAACCTATATGGGAAAAGAATCTGAAAAAGAATGAATATAAGTACATGTATGACTGAATCACTTTGTTGTACACCTGAAACACACTGTTTTAAAGCAGCTATACTCCAATAAAATAAAATAAATAAAATAAAATTCAAGAGATATATGTGAAGGATAATTTCAGTAACAAAGATAAAAAGTGTTTAATGCTCATTTTAATGACTTGAACTGTAGTAGTAGCTTTTTTAAAACTATGATGAATAATAATAATAAACCTTGAATAGTTTTCTCAAATAACTCTCCTGTCAGAAATGAATTCTATGGAACTTAGGATAAAGGAAAAAAGCAGTTTTAGAAAAATGCCAGACTTCTTCAATTTAAAAAAAAATCTGGAGTTCCTGCCGTGGTGCAGCTAAAACGAATCCAGCAATGAAGCATGAGGTTGCGGGTTCGATCCTTGGTCTCACTCAGTGGGTTAAGGATCCGGTGTTGCTTTGAGCTGTGGTGTAGTCTGAGGTGTGGCTCGGATCTGCCCTTGCTGTGGCTGTGGCATAGGCTGGCAGCAGCAGCTCCAATTAGACCCCTAGCGTGGGAACCTCCATATGCCGCAGGTAGGGCACTAAAAAGACAAAACAAACAACAAACAAACATCCCCTTAGTGTGACTTTCCCAAAGATGTTTTATAGAATTACCTTAGGAAATTCAATGATTTTTCTTCCTTGTTCTTCAAAATATGCATCTAGAGATTGATGAGCCTGAACATTTCTGTGTTCATTTAAACTGGGGGCTCTCGGAAGTAGTCATTTTGGAAGCAGGTGTTTGTTATATGCATACTCTTTTGTCATATTTACACTACCAAGCTAAAGCAGATGGGGGAACCCTTAGAGCAAATTAGACTTCCACAGCAAATTCATTCTCCTATTGAATCCAGATTTACTGGAGAACTATAGAATCCTTTAAAGTCTGGGGCCAGCATATCTTTGTCCCCAGGAGCTTTTTAGAAATGCAGACTCTCAGTTCCTGCCAGACCTACTGAATCAGAATCACTTCCAGGTGACCGGTATGTACATTCAAGTTTGAAAAGAACCGATCAAAAGAAATCAGACACCCTAGGCGGATGAGACTGCAAAAACTGAAAAGAATGACTCCAAGCCCGGAGTTCACATAATCACTTCCGTAACACGTTTCATTTGTGTGTGTGTGCGTGTGTGTGTGCTTTTTGTTTGTTTTTGGAAAAGCCGCAGTTATCTTGTCATGCATTAGATTTAAGCCATCTTCTGTGCAGATTTCTGGGCCTGTCCATCCCTTGCAACAGAGCTTAGCCCCTTGTAAGTGTGTTTCTTGCTGACACGCTTGTTTCTCCTTTTCAGTCCTGACGTAGCTCTCCCCGAGGAGCAGCCACATTCCAGCTCGCAGTGCGCCCCTCTCCACTGTCTCTCCAAGCCTCCTTACCCCTAGTCTTCACCTCCCGCGGACGAACACCTGGGGTGAACGTTTTGTAGCCACACACAGGATACTGCCCAAGATCCAGCGGTGTTTTCTTCTCCGTGGTTAGATGTTTGATGGGATTAATGGCCATCATTTTGGAAGATGAGAGGATGTTGAGAAGAATAATAACACAAAGCACAGACTCCGGTGTGATAAAACATTTTATGGTTTCTCTAAGTCACAGATAAACGTCTGCAATCAAATGGCTACAGTTCAGTTAAATCAAAACACATCATAGCAGGAAATATGTATCTCAGATGGCTGGCTTTACCTCGATAGCATAAGAGAGACCTAAGGCAATGTAAAATACGTGTATTGTAATATCATCTTTCCTCATACTTCAAATTCAGCTATAGAACTTGATTCTAATTTTTTGGTCATTGATATTTATTTTGTACTTTATTTTCCACATGATTTATGTCTATAAAAATCATTTCTGAGAGGTGAACTTCATTTATTTTTAAATATTCATAATTTGCTCAGTTAAGTATGAGTTTTAATTTAGTTTAAAATCTGGAATTGGCCAGACTGTGGTCATTTTTCTTGCACAAAACGATAAGTGAGGTGCATTGGAATGTTAACAATAACTGTATTTTGCTGCTACACTGATATTGTTTATGCACTTATTTTCTAATCAGTAGCTCATTTAACTGCTGTTTTTTTTTTAACTAATATTCTTCACTGGACATTGTTAAGTAAATCTAAAAAAGAGACTGTGTTATGATTCATTGACTTATTCAACTTTTGATGGCATCTTTGATTTTTTAAATTGCAGTCAAGTGGACGCACTGGTGCTGCTCCTTTGTGTCTGTATGTGTGTATGTGATGACTTAAAGAAGGCTAAATAACATGGAGGGGGAGATGGTGGTTTTATTTACTGACCAGAATTTTTTTTTACTTCTCCCAAATTCAGGGTCCTACTATGAGTCTTTCCTGCTACAAGTTACCAAGTATAAATGGGAAAATACATACATATATAGGTGTAAGTTAGCCTTGGTTAACTAATTTACCCAGAAAGTGTTCAAAGTTTGATTAAAATTGTATGTTTTGTTGTTAGGTTTTTTTTTTTCATAATGAATCTTCCTTGCCAAAAAACAATAGGTAATAACCTTAGCTCATGGTCTACTTTTGACAAACACTCAGGTGCCTACAATCATATTATATTGAGATAATACATGTTCCTAGTTAATTTATAGATTCTGCTGGGTAACTTTTATGACTTAATTTAAGGCAGTGGATTTTCATAGCAAAATTTATTTTGCACATAATCTGACAAACAAGGAAAACAGCTAATTGAGCTGAAAGGTCTATCCTTCTTGGGCTCCTTAACTATTGCGTGCTGCCCACACACCTTCTCCTAGTCCTGATTCCTTGTCTAGTCAGGTAGCCTTAACTTGTTTAAAACCGTAAGGGTGTGATCTTTTCATGTAATGATTTCTGTAACTCCTCTTTAAAACAAAAACAATCCTCTCTGCTAACACAAAGGATAGTTAACAATGCAGGGCTCTAACAATGGCGATCTAGTGGGAGCCACTCAGCTTATGAGTGGAAGTGAGTGGAACACTAGTGGGGTGGGGCATCAAAGACGGCAGCCCATTGGTGAGTCATAAAGCACATAGCAGGCGGGAGCTCTGGTCAGTCACACACCTCTTAAGTAGCAGTCACTGTTAACCAAAGCAACCAAGAGATTCTGAGTTCTTTATATGAATGCTGTTTTCCACAGTGTCATTTCTTATGCAACTTGGAGTAGTTGGAAATCTTCACCAAAATAGGGATTCAGGTTAAAGTACAGAAAAAGAAACAAATCATAAAGGCCTGATCCCTGGCACCCTAACCTTTTGCTGCTTCCCTCCTGAATTGCCTTGCTGTTGCTAAACATTTTCTTCATTTTATTGGTGTGGTAATGCCTGGTTACCAGTCTTACCGAGACAGTGTGGCTTTTACTAGAATTCAGTTAAAGAAAGCTGCCTACCCCCATCCCTGCTCTTTCTTTTTTTTTTTCTTTTTCAAGCATCATGTGTTTGGACCTGAGAAGTAGCATAGCTGCTAAGTTGACTTTTAATTTAAAAAACAAAAACAAAAACAAAAAAACTGTGCCTGAGGGAAAATATGCCTTTTTTGAAAGTACCTCAGAAGATTTTCCTATATTGCCTCATCAGTGTCATTGGTGGTACAGGTGGTTCAGCAGTAAGTATTGTCTGTGTGTAACTACTGGGCATTTGTGCTCCCTTCCTCTGTATTTGTGACCAGCTGAAGAGCCGGATCATAAACAAAACATTTATTTCTTCCAATAAAAAGTTTATCATTAAGTCTATCATATATTACGTTTATTTCAGCTCATCATATTAATAGAGTGGGAAATGTTTGTTTTGAAATAGTAATTCTATAAAAAATGTTAATTTTAGCAAAACTTTGCCAAAAAAATATAGAAACTTGGAAATAAATGTTTAATTTTCAGCACAAAATTAGATAATAGTCCCTAACCAGTAAGAGAAAATTTGATGTTTTTATATTGTGGCGTCATTTATTATAAAATGAGCCACATCTGTATTTACATATAGGCACTTAAAATGAACAAATATGTGTAGCATTGATGAAATCAGTATCTGTAAGGAAACATCAGAATTCAAAAGGAAATTGGAAAATTGAAGAACTAGTGGATATAAAAAAAAGAATGAATCTCCGTAAGAATAGTTGAAGACAGACTTAAGAAAAAACAACTATAGAAATATAATTAAAATGCTGGCTAATTGTTGCAAACACAGTAGACAAAGATTACAGGTAACTAGCAAGAGTGACTAGCAAAGTAACCGGGTAGTTTTTTAAAAGCAAGCACAAGCACCATACTGAAAAGAATAGAATAGAAGTGCTCTCCTACCGAGGATTTTTCTTAGTTAAAAAATTAAAAAGGAGCAATAAGTTGCCTTTAGTCTGGATACACAGGGACATATAGCACCCTCAGATTAATCTTTCCACAGCTCTTGATTCATTAGATCCCTTCTTACCCAATTCTGTTTCAAAGAAGAACTTGGAGGACACTGAGAAAACAGAACATTATTAAATAATTAAGACCTATTTATAAAGATTGTACTTTAGCTTAAGGAAGCAGAGGGCCAATAGTGATCTTCAAGAAAAGAAAATTTTAACAAAGCTGTAGACTTACTAAGACCAGTATAAGAAAAATAGCCTTTAATGTGAAGGATTTATGTGAACTCTAGGAAAAAGATTTTTGATGGGGAAATGAATAAAGAACAGTGGAAATTGATCATCATAGGAAGATTTGTTTTTTTAAGAATTATATATTATTGGTTGCCTAGTAAGGATTAAGTTATGTGGCAAGATACCCTAATGATAATGCATTATAATTCTTGGATTCTATAAAATCCTATGATTCCTTTATTTTAAACATAAAAACCCATTAAAGTTATACTGGCTAGTCATAAAATATTTTATCCCTTAAAAATAGGATAGCAATCTTAATTTTTCCAAGATGTTTGGTAAGAAACATAAGAAGATTGTTGGCATTACTTTTCCTTCCAGCTCTGTTTCTTAATATCTTTAAAGTTGTCCAGAATGTAGTAATTTTACTATCAAAACCTAGTTCGTCAGAGTCCAAAACAACAAACATCCTCAGGAATACTTCAGAAATAGAAGGTATGTAACCCCTCAGGAGGGCAAATGCCTCTCAAATTTTATCTTTTCTTAAAAGGATCTTCAGTCTACAATATTTGCTTTTTCAATGCTTTAGAAAATATTCCTGTACAGATAGTTTTTCTGTTTCAAACAAGCGTGAAATGCCAGTCAAATAAATCAACTTTGAATGTGGGCATTTCCTGATAGTCTGTATTAAATGAAATCCTTACAATTCTCAAGTGGAAATTTAAAAATATGAAAAGGAAGAAATTAAATATATTTTCTACTGAGGTAAGAATGGCAAATTTAATGTCTAATTTGTTATAATCAATCAGCCAGGAGACATAATATGTGTCTCAGAAGGACACATCATGGGAAACTGATGGATTTCCAGCAAGAAACTGCTAGTTCAACCCATGCATGTCACAAATGCATTAATATCATACATGTAAAGCAGGACTAGATTCAAAAGGAATTCTTAGGATAAAGTTCAAAATTTTTAAAAATTGCCCTTCATGTTTTTTGTTTGTTCATAAACCAGAGTGATTTTAAATAGTCCTTATATTTAAGATTGCAAAAAATTTATAAGAATATGTTTTCAGTAAAGAGAACATAATTCTTCAAAAAGCTGTTAAATTGGAGATGTGGTAGCATGATCAGTGCTGATATTAACAAACGGTTTTTACTTTAAAATCTATTTCTGTGGACATACAAAACCAATCTAGCTCCAGAGTGACCTTTTCCATTGTCTGTAATAATATCCCCACATGCGTTGGATCCGTAATTTAATTCGTCTTTATTTAAAGGCCAAGTCAACTGTTAGAGTTGTTGACATAGAGCATTTGTATCTTGATCCTATTGTTTTAACATCTGAAAGATTTGTCTAGACATCTTTTTTGTCCTTCTTAAAGAATAACTTAAAAAGAGATTTAGTATTAAGATATGTTCCCCAATCAAGGATTTTCCAGGAATAATATTCTACTTATGAAGAAGAGCAGCAATTAACTGCCTTTAGTATAAGGGTGTGAGTGCATAAGATGTCAGTGGCATAAAAGTATGCCACGTAAAATGTTTGCATGAGGTATTTCACATCATGTAAGCTATCCTATATTCATAATAAGAACACTGTAGAAAGTCTTATTTCTTTGTGATCTCTCCATTAGGAATGTAAGGAGATTGTTACCTATATCTGGTCTCCTTTCCGTATTGAAATGCATGGTTCTAATCCTCAGTGTATTTTTATCCCTTTCCTCTGGAGTTGAAATAAATTTGCCCTCTTTAGACTGAAGCCTGGATAAACTGCTGAGCCAGATTATTTCAGTGATTGAAGCTTAGTTGCTCTAGAACATTGGTTGAGAATACATTTTTATTTTAACTTTTTTTTTCCTTTCAGAATTATTCTCTGATAATTGCAGTTCTCTGATGAAAATTCTGAAAAGTAAATCTACTGCTTTTCTTTTCAAAAAGTCATTTTAGAACAAAGATATAGAAGAACTATAAAGAGAAATGTCATCTTTTTTTGACAAATCATTGTTCAGTCATCATGGAGCTATAGAATGAATCATTTTGTTGTGTGGGTTCAAAGATATAATTGTGCACCAAGTCTTAGAGGAAATAAATGATTTTAATGTTATTGCCACAAAGATTTTAGCTCAATGGTTTGACTGTTAGAGTCAATTAAACAACTCTTTGAAAACCTTTTATGACATTTTTGTAATCTACTCTGTTTTTATTTGCATGATCATGCGTACGTGATAAACCATATATAGTTCTGACATTGCATTTTTTTCAGTATTAACATTTGTGTAATGTGTGGCCCACCCTGATCTGTACGCTGTATGGTTACTGTTGTAATGATCTTGCTATTCCTACATTTAATTGCAATTTTATTATTATGCCTTTTGGGGTTAAATGATATGAAGTGTTTCCACCTAATGATAATACCATACGAAAACATGACTAAAAGACCGACTTAAGAAAATTTTTGTTGCTGATTATTTTTTAAAATCCAAATTTCAGAGGAAACTTGTTTTCAAAGATATATGCATTTATTTTCAATCCAAAAAAATTCTTTGATGAATTTATTTTTGCTTGTCCTTTTTAACTTTTTTGTTGTTGACAATCCTAAGTAAAGGTCTAATGGGAGAATCCATATAATATGTGCTTGTATTTGCATAATCTGATCATGCACTCAATGGCTGGAAGAGACACTGCAGTGCTAAGAAAATAACCAAGGCCAATATATCAATTCTTTCATCTTGGTTTGTGTTATCAACTAAATATGGTGTAATGCGTAACTCTTTCCAGTAAATAAACTGGTTATCTTTTGTTCATTTCATCTATGCAAATGTTTTATCAGTTGAACAGTTGATTCTGTATTTCATGTTGATTTGTACTTACAAAAAAAGAAAAAAATTATTTCTGTGATTTATATATTTATTTAAAGTGAGCACTTATTCGAACTAAAAACCGAATGCTTTACTTTGACATTTCTACACATTCTTACTAAGAAATGTGTATCTTAATAAAGCAAAAGCAAAAACAAAAAAATTTCACCATTAAAAAAAGAAAAATATGTAACAACTTTGCCCATTTTCTCCATTTATCAAAGCTGCTACTTGTACTCTTTTCTAAAAGGTTATTTTGGCAGGATACACTTAGCTGGATGAGATTAGAAATGTACCAATGTGAAGGAAGTGCCTATTCTTAAAAAAGGGAAACATTATTTCAATGAAAAGAAGAATGAAGTTTGTATGTTTTATTTTGGGAGACAATGCTATGTTCTCTTTCATAGGAAGTTTTGGGAACAGGGCAGTCCCAAAACTTTGAGGAAAGTTAATCTACTAGGTCCTTCTTCAGATATGCGTTAGCACATCGGCTGCTCTGAGAGTCATCTGCTTTAACTTGATTTTATTTCTGGAGACAGGAGAGACGGAGAACAAGAATATGGATTTAAGTGAGGGTCTAATGAATTAAAACCTCTAATGCAATCCTCCTTTAAATGAATCAAATTAACCTACCATGGAGTTCCCAGCATTGTCTCTGCAGCAGCGAGGATTCAGTGCCCTGCCTGGCACAGTAAATTAAGGATCCAGCATTGCCACAGTTGTGGCGTAGGTCATGGCTGCAGCTCGGATTTAATCCCTGCCAGCAGTGCAGAAAAAAAAACTTACTCACCGTGGGCACTGCAGTAGTCCCAGCTAAAGTTGCCTACTTACCTGTTGTATAAATACAACACTAGAAATAATAGTGTAAACTTTCCTAAAAATCTCTTCTTTATTATCTGAAAGCTCTTGTTTTTCTTTGAGATTGTAAGTGTATTTGATTCTTGATCTTCTCATATACAATAAAGCTGATAGTTTGTTATACTCAAAAGGTGAAACAACAGGATCAGCCTCCAGGAGTGTCAAGGTCTCTTCTCATCCCTACATTTTGCAGGCAACTTGGCTAGCACTACACTGGGGTCAGTGTGAATGAGTCCTGTAAACCCCCTGATAAGACAGGCCAGAATCGACAAGACCCTATGGAAGCAATTTTCTTAGTTTGGGGTTGTACACACATTGACTAGCACATGGTAGGAACTCAATAAGATGGGTTCCTTGGCTCCTTGCCATCTAGTTTTTCATAATACATGTGAAATTGCGTTTGCAGAACCTAGTGTTGCCTACTCTAATATAAACGGGTACTAAATGCCAACTAATTGGGGAAATGGTCTTTAATTAAATGAATGGCTATTCCTATTATTCTTTCCTGGTCAATCTAAAAACTAAATTGATAACATTGTATTTGAAAGAATCTTAATGTGTATAATGAAATAATCTGACTTCCTTCTTAAACATTTTATGAAGCAACTATCATTTAAAGACCTGAAGGAGTTCCTACTGTGGCTCAGTGGTAACAAACCCGATTAGTAACCATGAGGATGCAGGTTTGATCTTTGGCCTTGCTCAGTGGGTTAAGAATCCGGTGTTGCCATGAGCTGTGGTGTAGGTTGCACATGTGGCTCGGATCCTGTGTTGCTGTGGCTGTGGTGTATGCTAGCAGCTGCAGTTCTGATTTGACCTGTAGCCTGGGAAATTGCATATGCTGCACATGTGACCCCCCCCACCAAAAAAAAATAAAGACCTTAAGAAATTCAGGGTAACTCATCCACAACATAACTGTCAGGGAAGATAAATCTCATGGGAAAAAATATTGCCTGTGACAAAAAGTAAACATAATTTATAATTTGAATGTAAAAAGCAACATAAAGACAAATGATAACTCGAGTGACATCCTGTTAAGTAGTAAAGAAATGTTATTACTGCCTACATAATTTGGGAGACTCAGTGTAAAATTAAAATGCAGACCTCCTTGTTCAAAAATTAAGAATTTCAAGACAGTGGCAGCAGAGCACTAAAATAACAGGGAGTTCTAAGCACAGGGCCCTGTGTGATTGTAAAGACCCACATGCCCATGACATTAGCCTTGCCCCAGAATATGCTGAAATAATGATTTAGGAGTTCTCACTGTGGCTCAGCAGGTTAAGAACCCAACATAGTGTCCGTGAGGATATGGGTTCAATTCCTGCCCTCGTTCGGCAGGTTAAGGATCTGGCCTTTCCATGAGCTGCAGCATCAGATCTAGTGTTGCTGTGGATGTGGCATAGGCCTGCAGTTGCAGCTCCAGTGTGACCCCTGGCTGCAGGTGCAGCCCTGAAAAGAAAATAATAATAATGATTCGGGACCTCAGCTTCACACTATCCAGAAATTGGGCTTTATTTTTAACAATAGATTTTCCAGTTTCTGTGCTTAGAAGAAAAAATATACTTTTGTTCTCAGGTAAAATATTAACACTATTACTTCAAAGAGTTCTAAAATGGAATCTTGTAATACTCCCATACTCCAATGCAGCCGTATTTTCCAACTCAAAATTTCTGAACTCTCACATATGAACCAAGTTGTACAGAGATTATAAAAAGCACTAAAAGAAATCTTCAGAATGTCCGCAGTAGACATTTTAATTAATGTACATTAAAGTAAAAACTAAGAACCTTACTGACACCGTCATAATTTGACTTCCTTTGAAATGATAAAGTACAAATAATGCCAGTCAAATGAGACAGGAAGATTCACCTTATTTAAAAGATCTGTTAACCCCAAATTAATAGTGATTCATGTCAACTTTTCTTCTAAATAAATCATAGGGAGAAAATTATTTACCCCATGAATCTACTGACACTGAAAATATGGGCTTTCATTGTAGGAAGATACCCTATATGTAAACAGGGGAGAAAATAACTATTTTTTTCCTGTTTTTGATAAAGTAACAGTGGGAACCCATAGAAATGGTTATTTGTAAAAGAGCAAAGTGTCGGCGAAAGGGAACTATGAGGGAGCTAGATTCCTCAGTAAGTGAATTCCTTTTTATATTGTATTCCTTTCAACCATAGAAATACAGTATCTGTTCAAAAATGAAAAAATAAAGAAAATAAGCGCTCAAAATTTTCACAATGAAATCAGAAATTAAAATTAGTATGAATTCTAGAGAAATAATCGTTCTAAAACAGGCTATGTCAGCAGAAGTATTTTTAAAAGTATGGAGGAGTTCCTGGTGGTTTAACAGGTTAAAGAGTCAGCATTGTCACTGCTGTGGCTTGAGTTGCTGCTGTGGTGTGGGTTTGATCCCTTGCCTGGGAACTTTCAAATGCTGTGGTCATGGCCAAAAAGAAAAAAAAAGAATGCAATTTTGTGCAAATTTTAGCTCTGGCACTTAGCAGCTCTGAAACTTTGGAAATGTACTTAACCTCTCCAAGATTTAATTCTCTTCCTCTCTCTCTCTCTGTCTCTCTTTTTTTGCATTGCCCATGGCATGTGGACATTCCCAGGCCAGAGATGGAACCTGAGCCACAGCAGTGATAATGCTGAATCCTTAACTGCTAGACTACCAGGGAACTCCTCAATTGTCTCTCTCTCACTCTCTCTCTCTTTTTTTAATGGCCACACCTACAGCATTTTTTTAATGGCCACACTGAATCCGAGCCACAGCTGCAACCTATGCCCCAGGCACTGCAATGCCAGATCCTTTAACCCACAGCTTCAGGATGGGGATCAAACCCACCCCTCTATAGTGACCAGAGCTGCTGCAGTCAGATTCTTAATCCATTGTGCACAGTGGGAATTCCAATTGCCTCATTTTAAAAGAGAGGATAAAAATGCCTGCCTGGCAAGGTTATTGCCAAGATTAAGTTAAATAACATACATGTCATCTTCCAAACAGTGTTCAGCCTCTGGCAGCTAACATTATTTCCAATAACACAGTGCCTAGGCTATTGGAGTCACATAAATGAAATTCATCCATTCACATGTGCATACATTAATTCAGCAAATATTTATGAGAACATGTCTTGGGCCAGATACTGCACAGGGGTTTAAGATATATCAGAGAACTAAACAAAGAAGGTTCATGTCTTTTTGAAGTTCGTTATCATTTATATAGCGTTGATGAAGGAGACATACAAAAACCCAGCAAACACAATAAATATGGAAAAGGTGAAGTATGTTAGTGGAACTGTTACGGAAAAATTAAAAATTAGACCAGGGAAAAAGGATTGTGCTGGGTTGGAGTGGGGAGAAAGTGAAAATGGTATGGCCAGGTTGGGACTTATTGAAAAGAAGAAAAAATAAGATGAAAATCTGGGGAGTTCCTGTGGTGGCACAGAAGAAACGAATTTGACTAGCATCCATGAGGGCACAGGTTCGATCCCTGGCCTCGCTCATTGGGTTAAGGATCTGGCATTACCTTGTGCTGTGGTGTAGATCACAGATGTGGCTTGGATCTGGTGTTGCTGTGGTTGCGGTGTAGGCGAGGAGCTATAGCTCCTATTTGACCGCTAGCCTGGGGAGCCTCATAAGCTGCAGGTACAGCCCTAAAAAGACAAAAAAAAAAGAAAAAAAAGGAAATTGTCCTTTTTACACCATGACTGCTTCAGTTTTTAAAATTATTAAATTGTATGGGTTGTTCAAATGGTTAGAAGGTACTATTTATCTAAAAAATAAAACAGCAATGCACACTATGCAATAGTATTTTCAAAAAGGAGTCTTTTAAAATATTCTAACAGGAGTTCCCGTTGTGGTGCAGTGGAATCGAATCCAACTAGTATCCATGATGATGATCCTTGGTCTCCATCAGTGGGTTGGGGATCCAGTGTTGCCCTGAGCTGTGGTGTAGGTCGCAGATGCAGCTTGGATCTTGAGTTTCTGTGGCTGTGGTGTAGGCCAGCAGCTATAGCTCTGATTCGACCCCTAGCCTGTGAACTTCTATATGCTGCGGGTGTGGCCCTAAAAATTAAAATAAAATAAAATAAAATAAAACGAAATGTTCTAACAAGAGTTTCTGTTGTGGATCATTGGTAACGAACCCAACAGGTATCCATGAGGATGTGGGTTCAATCCCTGGCCTCAGTGGGTTAAGGATCCAGCGTTGCCATGAGCTGTGGTGTAGGTCACAGACGCAGCTCAGATCTGGCATTGCTGTGGCTGTGGCATAGGCCTGAGGCTACAGCTTCAATTCAACCCCTGGCCTGGGAACCTTCATATGCCATGTGTGTGGCCCTAAAAAGACAAACAAACAAACAAAAGTTCTAATGATTTGGAGTAACCATTACAACAATATCCATAGATTTCATTTCATGACAATGTTCCTTTAAAATTCAAGTGTTTATTTTACAAACAGATATCATGATTTCTTGAAGCTTCAGGACACATCCATGAGTGTTATTCCAATACAAATTAGAGTCAAATAATTGTATTCATCAGTCTTATGCCAATCCTAATGAACTCATCATGGACTCTATAAATAATTCTTTTTTTTTTTTTTTTTTGGTCTTTTTGCCTTTTCTAGGGCCACTCCCACAGCATATGGAGATTCCCAGGCTAGAGGTCTAATCGGAGCTATAGCCACTGGCCTACGCCAGAGCCACATCAACGTGGGATCCGAGCCGTTTCTGCGACCTACACCACAGCTCACGGCAACGCCAGATCCTTAACCCACTGAACAAGGCCAGGGACCAAACCCGCAACCTCATGGTTCCTAGTCGGATTTGTTAACCACTGCGCCACAACAGGAACTCCTCTATAAATAATTCTTAAAATAACTCATAAAGTTGTTTTTCAATATATAGTCAGAGATTATGCTATTTTTTCCTCCTGGTCCTTAATTCCAAATCTACCCTCCTTGAATGGCTCTTTCATCCAAATTTTCTGTTCAATATAGAGAATTTATTAAAATATATTCTCAGGAATTCCCGTCGTGGCGCAGTGGTTTAAAAAAAAAAAAATATATATATATATATTCTCAGACTTTCTTCCTAATACAAAGGTAAGAGAGATAGTATCACATGACTAAGTTTTGCATTAGCTTGCTGCTGAGTGTTACCATTTTTCCTTTTTTTTTTTTTTTTTTTTTGTCTTTTTGCTATTTCTTTGGGCCGCTCCTGCGGCATATGGAGGTTCCCAGGCTAGGGGTTGAATCGGAGCTGTAGCCACCGGCCTTTGCCAGAGCCACAGCAACACGGGAACCGAGCCGCGTCTGCAACCTACACGACAGCTCACGGCAACGCCGGATCGTCAACCCACTGAGCAAGGGCAGGGACCGAACCCGCAACCTCATTGTTCCTAGTCGGATTCGTCAACCACTGCGCCACGATGGGAACTCCACCATTTTTCTTAGATATATGTGGATCCAGACCTTAAGCTTGGATCTTTCAGTAGAATTGACAGAAAGTAATATATATTTAACACTCAGGCTTCTCTCATGAATAATTGCCCTAATTCTGGGTTACTTTATTAGAAAAAACAGGCCACATTACTAAATATATTTATGTAATATGGAAAGGGCCTCGTCAAATTACATTCCTAAGTATACATACTTAACAAATATCAAACAAAGATGAAAATAAAATTTAACTGATGAAAATATTACCTATTGGAGTTCCCTGGTGGCCAGCAGATTAAGGATCTGGCATTGTCACTGCTGTGGCTTGGGTTTGATCCCTGGACCCTGAACTTCCTCATGCTCAGCCATGGACAGAAGAAAAAAAAGTGAAAAAAGAAATTACCTATTAAAAGTCTATTTATTGGAGTTTCCTGGTGGCTCAGCAGGTTAAGGATCCTGTGTTGTCACTGCAGCAGCTTGGGTTGTTGCTGGTACAGCAAAGAAAAAAAAAAGTCTGCTTATTATCTCCTATGAAGAATTCTTTACTGTCACTTCTTTCCAGCAGATGCAAAAATAAAGCTGACTTGAATTTGAGGGTAATTATGATAATGTGATTTTATTTACACATACAAAACCAGTCAAAGTTCGTCTTTTAAGAATGTGCTTTGGGTGATGGATCAAGATGGTGGAGGAGTAGGATGTTGGGGATGCTGGGCTCACCTTCTCCCACAAACACATCAAAAAAACACGTCTACTGAAGCCTGGGAGAACTTAAACCTCCAGAAAGTGCAAGAAACTCTTCATATAACTGGGTAGAACAAAAGGGGAAAAAAGAGAGAGAAAAGGAATCGGGATGATGAGACTAGCATTCCTGAGAGGGAGCTGTGAAAGAGAAAAGGAACCCACACTCTGGGAAGCCACCTAACCAACGGGGAGATCGGCCAAGACAGAGGGATCTCAAAGTCCCTGAGAAAAGCCAGCAGCTGGAATGAGGAGGGCAAAGCAGAGCGAGAACCGCACAGATCATCTGTACCACCACCAGCCTGAGATGCTCTGGCAGGGGTTGGGCACTGAGACTCTGGCTCCAGACGTCAGTTCTGGGAAGATGAATAAAACTGGCTGTGTGGAGCTTGAGGGGCTAGGGAGCAGTGTGCCATGGAGGTTTCCCAAGAGGAGATCTGGGCCCGCAGGAGAAGCAAGGTGCCATTGCTGGGGAGGGCAAGAGGAGGAGGGATGGACAGCCATAGAAATCTCTTTCTCTGCACATATGTGAAATTTCGGAGGGTGGGGCACCTCTGGTACAGGCTACCTGTGGCTAGAGGCCACTTGCCTGGGCTACGGGAGACTGGGCGCATCTTGTGCAGGCTACCCGTGGTCAGGCACCTCTTGTGTAAGCTAAGGGCAGCAGGTGGCTAAGTGAGACTCAGTGCCTCTTTTTTGATCTAGAGGCAGCGGGGACAAACCATGGCAGTCATCTCAGAAACCAGAGAGAGGCAAGGACTGCCACCACTAGGGGTCTGTGAACAGGCTCTACCTGTGGCCCCAGTCACCACAGAAGTCAGCAAAAAAGAGGGCATTGCAACAGAGCGCCATCTGTTGTTGCTCTCACTCCCTTAGGAACACACCTGCCCTGCTGCTGCCACTGCCAAATGCCACAAGCAGTGCCTACTTAATTTTTCACTGTCACTTCCCAGGACCCTGCAACTTGGAACAGCCTATGCAGCACCTCCTGCATGGGCTAAATGGAATGGGGTGCTTCTTGTGTGATCTACAGGAGGCAGGGGCAAACCACCACAGTTATTTCTGACTACAGAGGTGGGTATGGCCCACCACCACTAGAGGTCCCTGAACAGGAACCACTTGTGGCCCCAATCACCTCAGAGGGCACCACAGAGGAGGGCACTGCAACCAAACACCACCTGTTGTTGCTCTCATTTGTCTGAGAACTCACACACCCTGCCACTGCCACTGCCAAATGCTCTGGGCACGGTCTAAATCTGCCTGAAGCTCATTACCACTTCCCAGGGCCTTGCAACTAGGAGTATCCTGCACCATCTTCCTGCAGGTCCTTGCTACTGTCAAGACCCCAACAACCAGGCACTGACTACTAGCCCTACCCATTGCCTCCATCTCCCTGGAAACACACTCAGCACCCTGGGGCTAATAGCCTGCTCACACCAAAGAAAGAGGCAGCAAATATCCAAACTCCCATGCCCATCTTTTTTTGTTCTTTTTTTTTTTTTTTTTTTTTTTTTTGTCTTTTTTGCTGCACCCACAGCAGAAGGAAGTTTCCAGGCTAGGGGTAGAGTAGGAGCTGTAGCTGCTGGCCTACACCACAGCTCACAGCAATGCTGGATCCTCAACCCTGTGAGTGAGGCCAGGGATCAAACCTGAGTCCTCATAGATACTAGTTGGGTTCATTGCCACTGAGCCACGAGAGGAACTCCCAGGAAGTCCATGTTTTATTGTTGAAATTAAAACAAAATGAGCTTCAGTGATAATGTTCTCAATAATGCTCTTTGTGTATGACTGTTGAAGTTCTTTTATTAACAGCTTAGTTACTGCTAAAAACTCCAATGACAGTCATCAGATAAAGATTTGTTGACTGTATATTACATGCACCAATGGAATCTCAAAAATTTCTTTAAGATCAATCAAATGAGCAAAATTTTAACAACTACCGAACATGAAAAACAAGGACAAGTGCTGAAATGATGGCATTCTCCTGCCATTTGCAACCCTAAGCTGAACAATATCAGTGCTTCTAGAGCAGTCTTATTATTTAGAACATAATATAGTTATAATATGTACCATAACACATCTGATAAAGTTTGAAAACAAGCACAGAGAGCCTATGACTTGCATCTATTTTCAGATAGGAAAACAGTGCCTAAGATATTGAACAAATTATTCAAGAACTGATCGTGTTCTTAAATATCCTCTAGTCAGCAAAGACACAGTGTGATAATTACCTGGGTAAGTGATGATCACACCAGTGAGGCAGCATCAGCTTTTTAAGTTCAAGATCTTATTCACAGCCCAGCCTTGTTCATTATACTTGTCCCTGGCAGAGCTTCTCTTTCTTTGGACAGAAGTTTCATCTCTCCCCCACAGCCAGGAAATTTGGGAAAACCTGCTCAGTTCAGAATAAAGACATTCATTTCACATAAAATAAATCAGATTATTTCCCTCACATTGGTCACAGATGAGGTTCCCCTGGTTAAGAACCTGACATAGCATCCATGAGGATGCAGGTTCAATCCCTGGGCCTTGCTCACTGGGTTAAGGATCCGGTGTTGCCTCAAGCTGCAGCCTAGATCACAGATATTAGCTCAGATCCAGTGTTGCTGCGGCCAAGGTGTAGGCCAGTGGCTGCAGCTCTGATTCAACCCCTAACCTGGGAACTTCCATATGCCCTAAAAAGCAAAAAAAAAAAAAAAAAAAAAAAAAAAAAGAAAGAAAAAAAAAGGGTTTATTCCATGTTTAAATACATTTTTGATTGTCAATATTTGCATTAAAATGTTAATCATATATCTAGTTATAATTATTTTGGAAAAACGCTATATTGGAAGTATTACATAAATAATATCATTGATTTTGGGTTTACATTTTTTCATGGGAAATTAAAGGTGTTTTGAATACGGCTATTTTGTGTTCTAATGATTCAGAACTATGTGGGCTACTGCAAATGCCAATAGAGGTGTGAGCCTTGTGATAAAACAATTGAATCATTGGAAAAAGATGTAAATTTACAACTATGGGTAGGCACTACAGTCTTAGAGCCTCTGTGTCATTTTCTGTTGCCATTGTTATGACATGGGCAAAGGCAAAATACAGCAGAGCAAACATTATAGTTTTTTACAATAGTTTGATCATTTTTCAAAATCAAATTGAAACTTTTATATGTTTCTTATTTCCATCTACATCAGGGGTCAACAAACTTTCTCTGTAAAGGACCAGAGAGTAAATATTTTTCAGTCTCTGTCCAAACAACTCAACTGTGCTGTTGTGCAAAAACAGCCATAAACTGTTGGCTGGGTTCAATGCAATTTTATTCCTGGACATAGAAATTGGTATTTTACATAATTTCTATATGTCATGAAATGTAATTCTTTTGATTTTCCAACCAACCATTAAAAAAATTAAAAACCATTGTTAGCTCATGGGCCATGCAAAAATAACAGGTTGTGATCTGAGTTTGGCCCACAGGTCAGTTTGCTGATCTTTTTTGAGATCATGTCATTCAAAAACAACAAAGGAATATGTATAAATCCTAAAATAAAACCTTTCTAAGCAGTAATAGTAAAACACTCTGAGTTCTCATTATGGCTCAGTGGGTTAAGAACCCGACATAGTGTCCGTGAGGATGCAGGTTTGATCCCTGGCCTCCCTCATTGGGTTAAGGATCTGGTGTTACTTCAAGCTTCGATGGAGTTCACAGATGAGGCTTGGATTTGGCCTTGCTGTAGTTGTGGCATAGACCTGCACCTGCAGCTCTAACTCAACCCTTAGGCTGGGAACTTCTATAAGCCACAGGATTGGCCGTTAAAAGACCAAAAAAAAGGAGTTCCTGTCATTTCTCAGCAGTAATAAACCTGACTGGCATCCATGAGGATGCATGTTCAATCTCTGGCCTCTCTCAGTGGGTCCGGGATCCCACATTGCCATGAGCTGCGGTGTAGGTCGCAGATGCAGCTTGGATCGTAAGTTGTTGTGGCTGTGGTGTAGGTGGCAGCTGCAGCTCCAATTGACCCCTAGCCTGGGAACCTCCAGATGCTGTAGGTAAAGCCCCAAAAAGACCGAGAAAACAAACAAACAAACAAAAACAACAAAAAACCCCGCAAACCCTATAGGGCTTGCAATTTCACAACTTTAAGTGTTTTCTTAAAATTTGGATAATATATTTTTCCTGCATGTTTTTGGTTATAGGTAACCAAAAAGCCTAATAATGGCTTAATGATTAGGACAGTTTATCTTGTCACTTATCAAGGACTCAAGAGATAGGAAGTTTTAGGGTTGGTTGGGTAGCTTATTGAACTTAGCAATAGCCAGGACTCTTTCCATCAGTCTGTTCTGCCACCCTCAATAGCCTGGCTTCTTCCCTTTCACTCAAGAGATGCCTACAGAAGTTCAGGACTTCTTCTTCTTCTTCTTTTTTTTTTTTTTTTTTTGTCTTTTTGCCATTTCTTGGGCCGCTCCCGTGGCATATGGCTAGGGGTCGAATCGGAGCTTTAGCCACCGGCCTACGCCAGAGCCACAGCAACGCAGGATCCGAGCCGCGTCTGCAACCTACACCACTGAGCAAGGGCAGGGACCGAACCTGCAACCTCATGGTTCCTAGTCGGATTCATTAACCACTTCACCACGACGGGAACTCCAGGACTTCTTTATCTTCACAGAGCCACATCTAAAAGCAGGAGTAGGGAGAGGAGGATAGGGAGTGGGTCTTCTTAATAAATTATCCAACTGAGGAAGAAAATCCTTCATAGACGTCCACGGCAGGCTTCCCCTCCAGCCCCAGAAGCAGATCACATGCTCCCCCTAAATCAACAACTGTCAAAGAAAACAGACTTACCATGATCACCTGACCCCATCCAGTTTTTCTCTGAAGAAGCAAAACTTGTTTGACCGCATGGATGCTAACATTTGAATGAAACTAGGTTTTGTTAAAGAGGAAAAGAAAGCAGACCACCACAATTGCTTGCCATATTCTTTTAATTTTTAATTAATTTCTGAAGTGTGGAAAACCAAATAGGAAAAAACTCCCCACATTTTATTGAATGAGTTATGTGGCTCTCCTAACTCCGTAATACATTTTCTGCTCCACCGCTAATGCACTCTTGATGAATCCTGGAATATTTCTGCTCAAATATCTGCAGGAATAAGTAAGTAAATTAAATAAACAAATAAACAATCAAAGACATAAAATTTGATATGTGAAATTTATTTAAATCAGGTATATATAAGAAGCTTTAGAAAAAGTCTAGCAGAATTCATGAGAGTGCAAACAAATATATTTATGTACAACTATGTGTATACCACATTTCATCCATCTTCAAGCATATATTTTCTTTTTTTACTTTTTAACATTGATGAGATTGGGTTGCATCAATGGCATCGTGTAATTTCTGAAAACAGATAGCTCCTTATAAAATATATCATTGTATATGTGTTGTAAACTTGGTCATTGAGGGTCTTTTTTTTTGTAATAGTGGTAAAAATGCATAGCATGAAATTTACCATCTTAACCATTTTAAGTGTACAGTAGGTAGTGCTATCTGCACATTATCATGCAACAGACTTTAGAGCCTTTTCCTCTTGCAAAACCGAAGCTCTATACCTCCTGAACAGTCACTCCCCTCCCCCCTCTCCCCTAACCTCCAGCAACCACATCCCGCTTTCTAAGAGCTTGACTACTTTAAATACATCATGATTACTAAGTTTGTGCATTGTAGATCTGCACGGTGGG
This sequence comes from Sus scrofa, assembly GCF_054392235.1. Classification (NCBI taxonomy): domain Eukaryota; kingdom Metazoa; phylum Chordata; class Mammalia; order Artiodactyla; family Suidae; genus Sus; species Sus scrofa. The sequence continues at coordinate 48,686,335 of NC_139387.1, read as the reverse complement.
TTTAATGCATTTAAAGTGTATTCAAAGAGATTTCACTATAATGTGGAATTAAAACAAAAATCTTAGAATGTTTAGAAAGACACAGAAACAGAGCAATAGGTATAAATGTGATACGACTAACATTAGAAACAGGTGGAAATGTGATGTTAGCAAATATTTATAAGAGGAATGACTATATTTCCATATTTTCTTACAAAACCCCAAAACAAGCATTTTATGGGATGTAATCCCCTGAAATTAATCCATTTATCTTTATATTCTGGACCTGCCCATTTCATGGGTTACTATTTCATAGCACTGGACTGGTCTATGGAAAATATGAACATTAATATCTACTGCTAGCTAAATAACCAAAATATTCAATAGTATATGGAAAGCTTGAGTATTCAGAATCTTAGAGTTGTGTTTCCTAGGCGGGAGAGCGGTGTATAGTAGTACAGAATTGCATTCCATCATTCCATGCTCTAATTGTCCTGGCAACCAATGAGATAGCTCAGCAGCATTTATGTGTGAGATGTTTAACAAAACAAACCATAACCAAACCACTGCAACAAAAAACTATATTCTTTTCCTTTTTCTTTTTCTGGCATGCCTGTGGCACATGGAAGTTCCTGGGCTAGGGGTTGAATCAGAGCTACAACTGCCAGTCTATGCCACAGCCACAGTAACACCAGATCTGAGCCACATCTGTGACCTAACCACAGCTTGCAGCAGTGCCAGATCCTTAACCCACTGATCGAGGCCAGGGATCAAACATATCCTCACAGACACTATGTCAGGTTCTTAATCTGCTGAGCTCCAACCAGAACTCTCCAAAACTATATTAAAATAGAAAAAACATGATGCATGTAGCAGAAAGATATGAAGAACTGTCCATAGGGATAAAGAAAGTTTTTTTTTTTTAACTTTCTATAGGTTTCTGATTTAAGTAAATTTCTCAAATAGTTCATTTAGTCATCCATGCATTCATTCAGTCTTGGAGGTGATATATCCTGAGATGAAACATTTCAGTATGGACCAGTATTTTTTGATCTAATGGGCTAAAAAAAAAAGGATGTGGACAGATAAGGTGATTGCTAAAATGCAAACCTGATGACATCACTCCTTGCTTGAAACTCTGTCATTCAGAATAAAATCCTAAATCTTTACCATGATGTACATGGTCCTTCATGATCTCGATCCTATTTTCTCTCCAGGTTCATTTCTCTCTTCCCACACCCCATAAGTGCAGCTTTGTCCTCTGTCTCTCCTTCCTCCCCACCCCTTTCCACCTTCTCCCTTGTATGTCTTATTCCTTACACTAGGCCATCTACCAGGCCAAATCCTCACTTTCAGGTCTCTCTTGTTTTGTTTGTTTGTTTGTTTGGCCACCCCCATGGCATGTGGAAGTTCCTGGGTCAGGGATTAAACCTGGGCCACAGCAGTGACTGAAGCCATAGTAGTGACAATGCCAGATCCTTAACCTGATGCACCACAAGGGAACTCCTTGGGTCCCCCTTCACTGATTTCCTCTAGGAAACTTCTGATAAGCTAGGTTCAAGTTGAGTGCCTCTCGCCTAATCTCATAGAACCATTGTCTCTATGATGCCACAGACCGTGTTCTTTAGAAAACAACTGCTTTCTTTCCGGCTTCCAAATGATTTTTTAAAAATATTGACTGATCACTTTCTTTTAGGAAGCAGTAGTTGTCAATTTAAGTACAAGGCCAAACTTGTATCATGACAATTTCAGGTAACACCTCAAATTTGTGCAAATCTTCTAGGGTGTGTGTGTGTGTGTTTGTGTGTGTGTGTATTCCCTTACAAAGATCCTTAATATATGCAATACTTGGTCAAAATATAGACACAGAAATTGAACTAATATGTTATAAATTATTCACTTATATATGTGTGTATATATATATATATATATATATATAAAACAATTGAAATCTCAACTTGTACCAACTCAAAATATCATGCTGTTTATTAAGTTCCTGTTAAAATGATGTGTCATCCTCTTCAATTAGGTCTTCATGAAATAATCTTCTCCATTGTGAACAATAACAAAAAACAAAGTGCATCATTTTCCAACCAGTTATGCAAGGATTAAGTCACATAACTGTACCCTGAGGTGAATTCAGGAAGAAAAAACAGGATGAGGCACTCTGTGCTTTGGATAAACAGCCCCTTAGATAGTTAGATATATATCTCAGGAAAAATTTAAATTACCCAGAGTCTCCCATCTTCCCATAGAAAAGCCCTAAAATAATTAACTTGAGATATCTGTTCTTTGTGATTAGTAGTAATCTTTTTTTTTTTTTTTTTTTTTTTTTTTTTTTTTTTTTTTTTTTTTTTTTTTTTTTTTTTTGTATTTTTTGTCTTTTTGTCTTTTTGTTGTTGTTGTTGTTGTTGTTGTTGTTGTTGCTATTTCTTGGGCCGCTCCCGCGGCATATGGAGGTTCCCAGGCTAGGGGTTGAATCGGAGCTGTAGCCACCGGCCTACGCCAGAGCCACAGCAACGCAGGATCCGAGCCGCGTCTGCAACCTACACCACAGCTCACGGCAACGCCGGATCGTTAACCCACTGAGCAAGGGCAGGGATCAAACCCGCGACCTCACGGTTCCTAGTCGGATTCGTTAACCACTGCGCCACGACGGGAACTCCATTAGTAGTAATCTTATACCAAGATGTATGTTGGACTACATATACTTCCTAGGCAAAATATTAGTATATATATCCTGGCTCTTCCTTTACCTCCTCAAAGCAGTTTACTCAGAGCTACTGAGAGGCTGTTTTCCAGGCTATGGACCCTGAATAAAACTTAAAACTCACGTCTCTCATGTTGTGAGTTTTTCTTTAAGTTGACAGTTGGTCAGCCCCTAATGCTACTACATAAAATCAGCATAATTCATAACTTTTAGTGGCCTTTATTACTTTAATGATATTTCTATAAATTCCTCCCCAGTGATAGCATCGAAATAAATAACTAATAAATGTATCATTCATTTCCTGAGGAAATTTTATTATTATTAAAGTGAGAGACTTTTTTCTTTCTCTAGTGGGATTAAAATGAGTGAATCTGCTGCAAAGTGTTGATTTCTCTTAAATTCTAATTTTGGAAGTGATATTCTATCAGTAGTTGGAGCAGTTTTTTGAGTCATAATTTTTCTCCTGAGTATTCTTTTTTGGTTTTATCTTATTTATTAGGGACTAGATTAACCTGAGACTGGTTATGCTATTAAAACTAAATTGAGGAGTTCCCGTGTGGCGCAGCGGAAAAGACTCTGACTAGTACCTTGAGGTTACTGGTTTGATCCCTGGCCTCACTCAGTGGGTTAAGGATCCGGTGTTGCCATGAGCTGTGGTGTAGGCTGCAGACGTGGTTCGGATCTGGTGTTGCTGTGGCTATGACGTAGGCTGGCAGCCGTAGCTCCGATTTGACCCCTAGCCTGGGAACCTCCATATGCCTCAGGTGTGGCCCTAAAAAGCAAAAAAAAAATAAATTAAATAAATAAATAAATAAATAAAACTAAATTGAATGTTTCACTTTACTTAGAAATAAAAGATATATGTATATAATTTTTGCTACATTGAAAAATATAAAGATAAAATATAGGGAACAGGAATTAGTCTATAATCTTCCTGTGCATTTTTTAGTCTGATCTTGCATGTTAATTCACAGGAAAGGGGTGATTCTGAACTGCCAGCTCTACCATGGTCTAGGGCTCAGGTTCTTTCAATGGCCCCTCCCTCTGAATTCTAGCTGGCACTTGGAGAAGAGAAGTAGAATTTCACAGCCAGGGTGCAGAAGCCAGGCCTGGAAGTGACATATATTACTTCTGCCCACAAAACTTTGAAGAACTCAGTTACATGGCTCCATCTAACTGCAAGAGAAGGTTTAAATCAGTTTCCTTTTGTGCCTAAGGAAAATGATACATGATTTGGTCAGCATTCAACATTGTCTCAGTCATAGAGACATGGCATAAAAGTGCCTGTGTATTGCATGCTTCTTTGTATTTCAGGACCCAGCACAGTTCTCATTCAACACGTGTTAATGAATTACTACTGTTTTCTATAAGCTATATAAGCAAATAAAATACTATATAAAGGAATACCTTCTGTGGTGCAACAGAATGGGCAGCATCTTGGTAGCTGTGTCTGCGACCTACACCACAGCTCACGGCAACGCTGGATCCTTAACCCGCTGAGCGAGGCCAGGGATTGAACCTGAAACCTCATGGTTCGTAGTCGGATTTGCTAACCACTGAGCCATGAGGGGAACTCCCCATATTTCTTTTTAAAATTTTTTTGGCCACACCAGTGGCATGTGAAAGTTCCTGGGTCAGGGATCGAACCGGTGCCACAGCAGTGAAAATGTTTAAACTGTTGAGCCACCAGAGAATTCCAACAGTAGCTTTTTATTGAACCAAATACACTATGTTAAAAATCTGTGTATTTAAATTTTAAATAATAAATTGTAGTTAACATGCATATGGAGGTAAAACTACTTTCATTATTAATTTACATTTGAAATTACTTGTTGAAATCATTTCTGATAATATCTAGCACAGTAGATAATACCACAACTGCAGAGAAAAGAGAAACAATAATTAGGTACAATGCAGTAATACAGGGATAATAAATCTGAAGTGAGGAAAAGCTTCTTTTAACAAGGTCTGAATGGAGGTATTAAAAAAGTAGGGGTGCATAGTTCCTTCTCCTAAGGGGTATATATATTGGAGAAACAGCTAAGGAGACTTAGAAAGTTGAACTGCCTCTTAAAAGGTTTCTGGAGGAGGACTGGGTTATGGGACACACTTCAGGAAGCTGGACAAGACGTTTACCTGGGTGAAGGTCAGCCCATCTAAATAAATGTGAGGTGGCCTCTAATGTGGGGGTAATAGCTGGAGAACTTTCTGATCGCGCTGGGATACTTGGAATGCTGCTCTTTCCACACCTATCTCTGTGGTTTAGGAACACTTTTCATTATTAGAGAGTGTAGTTAATTTTAAAATGTAGGAAAGCAAACCAATTTCTTCTCTTCCCTTCCCTTCCCCCTCTTTTCTCCCCACCCGCCCCCAACAAGCCCTGAGGCATGTGGAAGTTCCTGGGCCAGGGGACAATATCCAACAGCAGAGATGCGAGCCACAGCAGTGACAAGGCCTGACCCTTAACCCTCTGAGCCACTAGAGAACTCCAAAAAAAAAAAAAAAAAACCAAAAAAAACAAAAAAACAAAAAAAACAACTTAAAATGTAGTTTCTTTGACTTGATATTTAGCTTATGTTTTAAAAACATGACGCAACAAATGACAAGGACTCTAAAGTGCATTACTAATACAGTTCTGAAAGTGTTCGCGATGATGAAGGGTCTGATGCTTTTACCGAAACCTGTGGATGGTTAGCTCCAATTTTCTCTTGTACTTCCAAGCACCTCTTCATCATTCTCTGGCTGGATGCTCCTGGGAAATTTTTTTTGGTTCAGTAGATAAGTACAGGCTTTGGGGCAGAGCCTTGGGCAACAGTCTAGCTTTACAGCGCTCTGTGACCCTCTGTAGGTTCCGCACTTTGGTTTTCTTATCTGAAATACTTATCTCACTGGGTAGCTCTACGACATAAATAAGATCATTATCAAGGGCTCAGCAGCCACTTGAGACACACGTGTGACCCTCGCCGTGTGGGTCTGCGAGAATTGCAGGACCTGTAAGGAGTCCAGAGTAGCTGTGATTATCTCTTCTTTCTTTCCGAGTCCAGCCAAAGTCCCCCAAGTAAGCGCGGCTGATCCTGGGCGCACCCCAGGTGTGCGCTCGCAGGTGAGGGCCTTTGCGGCACCCATCAGCTGGTGGGCAAGCCTGGGCGAGCGGAGCGGAGGAGATCCGGAGGCAGGGAGGGGGAGTGGAGGGAGGGAGAGGGGGCAGGGAAGGACGGGGCGGAGCTGCCCGGACGCTCCCGGTGGCACTGCGAGTCCTGGGCCGCTGCCCGGGCCGGACGAGGAGGCGGTAGCGGCGTCCACTGGCACAACTCTGGGCGCTCTCCACCACCCGCCCTCGGGGGCCGGCCGACGATTGGTCCAGAGAGCAGGGGGTGGAGGCAGCCGGGCCGGCCGCTGCAGTGGCGGCGTCAGGTGAGAGCGCTAGCCGCAGAGACCCGGGCGTGGCGGCTGCCGCACAGGGAGTCGGAGCCAAACTCTCCTCGCGGCCCTGGGCTTCCCGAGAAGGAAGGGATAAGGAAGCTCTTGCCAAGGAGACGACGAAGCAGGGCGGCGCCGGCGCGGAGCAGCCCCGAAGTCGCCCCTGTGGAGTGGCGCCACGCCTTGGCATGCAGGCGACGCCCCCCGGGGTCCGGTCGCCCCTCGGCAGTCCGCTGAGTTCGCGCTCGCGGCCCGACTTGGGCGTGGGAGGGCGCCGAGTCGTAAGCGAGCGCGGCCAGATGAGCGGCGAGGGCGACTACAACTTCAGGCGGGTGGCGATCCGGCGAAAGTCAAACCTCTCCTACCTGCCTCTCGGGACCCCCCGGCCCTGGAGTCGGCCCTCGTCGCACTTGGGATGGGCCGAGACGGCCACCTTCAGGGGCCAGGCCCCCGCAGACTCTCCAGGTAAATGTCTCTGGAGGTGAGGGGTGAGCGGGGCGTCGTCGCAGGTGAGGGACTGCCGAGCGCCCGGCAGGCATTCAGGCGGTCCAACCCATGATCTCTTTTGTCCCTTCCCCCAAAGGTCCTTGGGCGGCAGCGCGCTGGGGGCTGAACTTACCTGTCCTGGAGGTCACTTACCAGGGAATTCCGGAAGCGAAGGATAACTCATTTTAAAAGTTTGGTTAGGAATTAATAAGGCCCATTTTCTAGGTACTGAAGTTCGTTTTTTTTCCGCTAAGTTGCTTTCGGCAGACCTCGTGAAGGACTAGCACAGTGAATGCAGGAAGCGGGTGCTGGTTCTGGTCAGGCACCCTGGCTGTAGACTGACCTTGGACCATGTATCTTGAGGGCTCCGTTTTTCCCTTTGGAAAAAGACTGTTGAGTGTGAAAAGCTGCAAGTCTCTCTTAAGAAAACATATTCCTACTATCAAGAAATAGGATTTTTATTGCTGTTTTTGTATTGATAAATTAAGCTATCAGTAATTTGGTGTTTTGAGTTCTGAATTCTTATCAAATCCTTGTCTTAGAAAAAAATCCTCAAAATGATCTGTTCAAGCCCACACCTTCACCTTTGCTCTTTAAAGGCATTCGGTTCTCCCCAGGCAGGCTTGAAGCTATGTAGAACACATTAGGGTTTTTTTTCTTAATTTGCAAGACTTCTTCAAATCTCCCCCCACTTTTTGTGCTCTTATTGTGCTACAACCATCGATGGCTTGTATGCAGACCAGTTATGAGATAAAAATCTTATTTGAGCAGCAGAAATAAAGGTGCTTTTATTCACTTAATTCTCATTTTGTTCATATGAAACAAAGCTCTTATAATGGTTTAAATGTGGAGTACTGAAGCTTAAAAATTTTCCGTGTCCTTGTCCTGAAGCTGTAGCAGTCAAAGGGCAGGAAAACATGGTGGATATGTTACAAATTTATAACCGCATTAGATAAAGGGCCGAAAAAGTGATGTGAGAAAATACATAAACAAGTAACTGAATTACAGTGCTTTAGGTCTCAGTTTCCTCATCTTCAAAATGAAGACTGGTGAAATAATCTCTGAAGTCTCTTCCAGGTTTAGTGTGATTCACTCCAAAATGAGTAGAAGAGTGTTTTCTTCCTTTTTAAGTGAAAATGTGTTACTTTGTTTTGAAGTTACTTATTTATGAGTTTTTAAATTGAGCCAGTTCCTTAAATCATCAGCAGTTTTCAGTTTGAGGGTAAAGGGATCCAAGTTCTTTGCATTATCACTGCTTAAAATCACATGCTTAGTTTCAAACTCTTTGAGTAGATGAGCAGAAGATGAATTGCCCTCCTAGAAGTAGGAGTGAGCAGTCTGTAAATCATTTCTGCAAGGCAACTGTACTTATAGAAGATGGTCCTTTTTTCTTTCTTTCCTATTCTATTTTTTTCTTCAGAGAAAATCCAGAATATATATATATATATATATATATATATATATATATATATATATATATATATATTTAATGAAATGGAGAACCTAGCAATAACTTTTCTACATCTCTTACGTCGTCTCAATATTGTTTACAACTGGCTGCTATTATTTTCAGGGTTGAAAAGTATCTTCTTAGGTATGATTGTAGTATCTGTCTGTAGTGTCTGTTGGAAAAATGATCTAATGTTAATACAGATGGTCTGAAACTACTGAGTGACCATACATCATTCAATTTGGTGTGGTCAAAACATTTAGAAATTGCTTCCTTCTGGAGTTCCCTTCATGGCTCAGCAGAAATGAATCTGACTAGTGTCCATGAAGACACAGGTTCGATCCCTGGCCTCGCTCCATGGGTTAAGGATCTGGCATTGCCATGAGCTGTGGTGTAGTTTGCAGACACGGCTTGGAGCTGTGGCTGTGGTGCAGACCAGCAGCTACAGCTCTGATTTGACCCCTAGCTGGGAACCTCCATATGCCATGGGTGTGGCCCTAAAGAGACAAAAAAAAAAAAAAAAAAAAAAAAAAATTGCTTCCTTCTTTGAATCTAATCTGTCTTCCCCCTGTTAAGTTTCATCCAACTGTTTATCATTGTCTAAGTAGGCTCCTTCCAAGAAGTGCTAATTTGCTCTGTAGTACCTAGAAAAGTGTATATGAAAACTGTGAGATTTAGATCCATTACATATATAGTGAATGTTACTCATAATTGACATCCTACTTTCCCTCTTGAAGAAGGAACAAAAACTAAGAGGTCAAGAACCTAGAGAATTCAGTTTACTGGCATTGTGTTATATTCTATGATTGCGAAAACCATTATTTTTAGAGTTCTCTGCTTTTTCACCAAAAAACAATAAAGGAAAGAAAGTCTACCAGCTGCATCCTCCATATATATCTGAATGTGAGTGTCCCCATCTCGGTGAGGTAATTAAGACATAGGCTTTGGGGTCATATAGCATTCAAGTCCTTCTTATACCACCAGTTGTACGACTTGAGCAAGTCCCTTAATTTCTCAGCTTCTTCATCTGGACAATGGAGATGACAGTACTTTATAAGATTGTGGATAAAATAAGGTTATATAGATAAATGTCTATAATATAGACATCTTTATAAATTTTATAAGGATAAAGTAAGATTATATAGATAAATATCTGGCAGAAAATGAGCATGCTGGTGAGAATCATAACAAGGAGGAGTTCCTGCTGTGGTGTAGCAGGTTAATGACCCGGCTTGTCTCTGTGGAGGCGCTGGCTGGATCCTTGCCTTGCATAGTGGATTAAGGATGTGGAGTTGCCACTGCTGTAGTTGCAGCTTTGGCCCGGGAGTTTCCATATGCTGTGGGGACAGCAGCAAAAGAAAAAAAGAATCATAATAAAGAGTCATTATCCATCTCTGTGTCCCAAAAAGTCTGGCATTAGGACTGGCACATAAGAGACACTGTAAATACTTGTTGGATGAATGAAAAATCCTTCTCCTGTGATGTTCATAATAGCTACTATTTATTGAGTGCATTTTCTATACTAAAAACTATGCTTTGGGATACACACAGGAGCGTATATGTGTATGAATTTATTTCACAACAATTTTAATAGGTAGATAGTATTATGCTCATTTTCCAGCTAAAGAAATTGAGGCACAGAAAGTTACTAACTCGCCTAGAATCATAAGCTGGTACTTATTTAGCTAGATTCAAATTTAAGTGTGCCTGGCATCAAAGGCATTGCTCTTACCACTCAGCACATAAAGCACACATAATTCCACTCGGGTAAAAACATACTGAAAGGAATGTTTTATACACATACATAGTACAATTTTTAATTTTTCTTATTTTGCGCTTTTATCCAGCTTTTTGAGTGCCTTTCCCTTTTTACTTTTCCATGGTTCAAATATCTGAAACCCTTGGAAATGGGGGAGAGTTTGTGTATTGAATATTTTTTCTGCTGTCATTCAAGGTAACTTATTTCCTCAGTTATTCCTTAGTGTTATGGTAATCCTAAAAGGCTTCAATAAGAAGATGCCTTTCTGTACAAAATGTTTGTTTTTAACCCAAGACCATTTTGATTAGCCAAGCCTTTCTCTGATGTGAAGAATGTGTAAATTTGAGTTCAGGCTTGCTAAAGGAACATCAGCATTGATATCATCATTAATTTTCTCACTTAGGCTTGGTGTAGATCTGCAGACGTTCTCAACAGTTGACATGGATGGAAGGCAGATTTTTTCTAGGCTGTCCTTTTATCCAGCATTTATCTCTTTCAATGTGGGTCCCAGATTCAGTTCTTTCCCATTTCACAAGCTCAAGTCCCAGATCTCCCCTTCTGCCACAGTTCCTGGGCTCAAGCTTCCCCAATTTGAGTTTAGATTTATTTTTCTTTTTTTCTCTTGTCCTTGAGAACCTCTTTTTTTTTTTTTTTTTTTTCAACTTATGATCTCAGCAATCATTTATTCAGCAGCCGGGTGTTTTGTGGTGAAGGACTTTTCATACTGTTTGAAGTGCAGACTTTATTTTAAATTTTTTTTCCTTTTTACAGCTTCACCTGCCGTGTATGGAATTTCCCAGGCTAAAGGTCAAATCAAAGCTGCTGCTGCAAGCCAACACCACAGCCACGGTAACGGGTGATCAGAGCCACATCTGTGACCATCTTGCGGCAACCCCACATCCTTCACCCACTAAGGATCAAACCCACATCCTCATGGAGACAATTTTGGGTCCATAACTTGCTGAGCCACAACAGGAACTACCTGAGCAGTTTTTTTTTTTTTTTTATTACTTAATGAATTTTATTACATTTATAGGTGTACAGCAATCATCATAACCAAATTTTACAGCATGTCCCCTGAGCAGTTTTTTGAGTACTAATTTGACCTTTGTTGGGGAAGGAGGGATGAAGATTTGGGTTATAGCAATAAGACTAATTACTGTTTCTTAAATGCTGGTATGGGTTTTATTTGTTCTTATGACAGCCCTGCAAGATAGATGGTATTCTTTTAGAGAAAAGAAAAAAATCAAGTTCAAGTCCTCTACAACCAGCCTAGGTTTCAGAGGCAGGATTTGAACAGGGTCTCTCTGGCTTCAGTATTCACATGCTTATAATGGGAGCTCTTAAGTTTTCCCAGGGCTTTTGAAGCAATGTGCAATACAGTTACTATGTGTCATATGTTACAGCTAATGTCATTTGCAACATAAATGAATACATATTATATTTAAAACAATGATCTAAATGAGTAATTTATTTAAGGATTTATAATAAAATGATGATGTTAATATCATTAGTGATTCTTAGAAACTGATTAATTTTGTGTGTGTGTGTGTTTTATTTTTTAGGGCTGCACCCCCAGCTTATGGAGGTTCCCAGGCTAGGGGTCCAATCAGAGCTACAGCTGCTGGCCTATGCCAGAGCCACAGCAACACCAGATCCGAGCCGCGTCTGCGACCTACACCACAGCTCATGGTAACGCCAGATCTTTAACCTAATGACCGAGGCCAGTGATTGAACCCGCAACTTCATAGTTCCTACTCAGATTTGTTTCCCCTCTGCCACAACACGGGAACTCCTCAGTATTGTTATCTTTGTTATGGTGATCTGTGAACAGTGGTCTTTGATGTTACAGTTGTTAACTCTTTTGGGGCACCACAGACTAAGCTGATAAAAGATGGTGAACTGAATTGATGAATGTGTGTGTTCTGATTGCTCCACCCTCTGGCCATTCCCATCTCTGTCCCTCTCCTTAGGCCTCCCTATTCCCTGACACACAACAGTATTGATGTTAGGCCAGTTAATAACCTTCCAATGGCCTCTAAGTATTCAAGTGAAAGGAAGAGTAGCCTGCCTCTCACTTTAAATCAAAAGCTAGCAATAATTAAGCTGAGTGAGGAAGGCATGTTGAAAACCAAGACAGACTGAAACCCAGGCCCTTGTGCCAAACAGCTAGCCAAGTTGTGAATGCAAAGGAAAATTAAAAGTGCTACTCCAATGAATGCACGAATGGTAAGAAAGCAAAACAATCTTATTGCTGATAAGAAAAAGTTGTAGTGGTCTGGATAGATGATCAAACCAGCCACAGCATTCCATTAACTGAAAGCCTAATCCAGAGCAAGACCATAACTCTCTGTAATTCCATAGAGGCTGAGAGAGGTAAGGAAGCTTCAGAAGAAAAGCTGAAAGCTAGCAGAGGTTGGTTCATGAAGTTGAAGGAAAGAAACTGTCTCTGTAACATAAAAGCGCAAGGTGAAATAGCAAGTGCTGACTGCTGCAGCAACTTATCCAGACAATCTAGCTCAGATAATTACTGAAGGTGGCTACACTAAAGGACAGATTTTCAATGTAAATGAAACAGACTTTTTTTGGAAGAAGATGCCATTTAAGGCTTTAATAGCTAGAGAAAAAAAGTCAATTCAAAGCTTTAAAAGATGGGCTGATTCTCTTCTTAGGGGCTAATGCAGCTGGTGACGTTATTTTATTTTGTCTTTTTAGGGCCATACCCAGGGCTTATGGAGGTTCTCAGGCTAGGGGTCAAATTGGAGCTATAGCTGCTGGCCTGAGCTCACGGCAATGCTGGATCCTTAACCCACTGAGCGAGGCCAGGGATCGAACCTGCGTCCTCATGGTTACTACTCAGATTCATTTCTGCTGAGCCATGAAGGGAGCTCCCAGCTGGTGACTTTAAATTGAAGCCATTGCTTATTTACTGTTCTGAAAGTCATAGGGCCCTTTAGAATTATCTAAATCTACTGTCTGTGCTCTATAAATGGAACAACAAAGCCTGGAAGGCAGCATATCTGTTTATAACATGGCATACTGAATATTTTAAGTCCTAGTACTCAGAAAAGAAGAAATCACTGCTCATTGAGAGTGCATCTTGTCACTCAAGATCAGATTAATGTTGTTTACACGCCTAATAACATCCATTGGGAAGCCCATAGATCAAGGAGTTATTTCAACTTTCAAGTCTTATTATTTAAGAAATAAATTTCGTATGGCTATAGCTGCTATAGATTGTGATTTCTCTGATGGATCTGGGCTAAGTCAATTGAAAACCTTCTGGAAAGAATTGGTCATTCTAAATGCCATTAAGAGCATTCGTGATTCATGAGAAGAGGTCAAAATATCAAAATTCACAGGAGTTTGCAAGGTGATTTCAGCCCTCATGGATAACTTTGAGGAGTTCAAGACTTCAGTGAAAATAACAGGAGAGGTAGAATTAGAAATTGAGCCTGGAGATATGACTGAATTGCTGCAATCTCATGGTAAAACTTGAATGGATAAGGAGTTGCTTTTTGTGGATGAGTAAAGAAAGTAGTTTCTTGAGCTGGAATCTATTCCCAGCGAAGATCCTGTGAAGATTGTTGAAATGACAACAAAGAGTTAGAATATTACATAAACTGAGTTGATAAAGCAGTGGCGGGATTTGAGATTGACTCCTGTGGTCTTTTGTTTTGTTTTGTTTTTCTTTTTAGGGCTGCATCTGTGACATATGGAGGTTCCCAGGCTAGGGGTCAAATTGGAGCTACAGCTGCCAACCTATGTCACAGCCACAGCAACACCAGATCCAAGTTGCGTCTGCAACCTACACCACAACTCATGGCAATGCCGGATCGTTAACCCACTGACTTGAAGCCAGGGATCGAACCCGCATCCTCATGGTCCCTAGTTGGATTCATTCCACTGCACCACAGTGGGAACTTCTGACTCCAGTTTTGAAAGAATTTCCACTGTGGGTAAATGTTATCAAATACCATTTCTACGGAGAAATCATTCGTGAATGGAAGAGTCAATCAAAGTCAGCAAACTTAATTGTTTTATTCTAAGCAACTGTCATAGCAACTCCAATCTCACCCTGATCAGTCGCCAACCACCAGCATGGAGGCAAGATCCTCCACCAGCAAAAATGATTACGACTTATTGAAGGCTCAGATAATGGTTAGATTTTTTTTTAGCAATAAAGTATTTTTAAATTAAGGTATGTACATTTTTTGAGACATAATGCTGCTGCACCCTTAATAGATTACAGTATACTGTAGACCTAAATTTTATATGCATTGGACAACCAAAAAATTCTTTTGACTTGCTTCATTGCAAGATTCACTTTATTGTGGTGGCCTAGAACTGAACCTGCAATATATCTAAGGTATGCCTGAAAATTCTTTTCTACGTGCATTTGCTGGAAAGTTGATTTCAGAAGGATGTAAACGTGATACGTTTAATTTTATAGATGTGAGTGTAGCCTGTGAGATTCAGTAGGTTTAAACAAGAGCTCATGAATCTGCATCTTTTGGAAGTATATCAGATCATTTTGATTATCAGCTTGGTTTCCAAATACCTTCCTACTGGCTGCATCAGAATTACTTGCAGTGCTAATTAAAAACTAGCCACTCCTTAGAATGAGTCAGAATCTCCAGGGGGTAGGGTTAGCTACATTTTTAACAAGTACCTCAAATGATTCTGTTGTGCAACCAGCTTTATCAGCTACTGTGCATTCCCAAACATGGGTAAACCCCACCTTTGGTCCTGAGCCCTGACAACCACCATTTTGTAGGTGCAAGGCAAAGAATGATATAAATTGTCCCTCAACCAACACATCATATGGGCTTTCTGTACTTCTAATTTTTTGTCCATTCTGGTTGATTTCTCATTGTGTTTTTTACATTTGTTATATGTATTTTTTGCCTTTCTCTTGTTTCTCAATCTCACCCATAAAATTAAGTAGACTTTAGTTTATGCTGATAGTTTATTATCAACTGGAGTATCTGATATGAACGCAGGTGACCTTTTCACTTCAGACTTCGTTTCTTAGGGTCCTTTGTTGGTACTCTCTCTTTCCTAATCTGGAGGATGAGTCCAGTTTTCACTTAACAGGCTCCTTGTCCTACACCCCCACTTCCCTCCAAATAAGGTCTCCTAGACTTTAAATTTTGATATTCTCTGGGGCTTTCTTCCTTAAACTGCTATATATACTTCCATGGCTTCCCCCACTTCTTCATTCTCTCACCCCATCCTTCTCTCCACTTCCTTTTCTTTTCTTTTTTTTTTTTTTTTTTTTTTTTTTTGTCTTTTTGTCTTTTGTTGTTGTTGTTGCCATTTCTTGGGCCGCTCCCGCGGCATATGGAGGTTCCCAGGCTAGGGGTTGAATCGGAGCTGTAGCCACCGGCCTACACCAGAGCCACAGCAACGTGGGATCTGAGCCGCGTCTGCAACCTACACCACAGCTCACGGCAACGCCGGATCGTTAACCCACTGAGCAAGGGCAGGGACCGAACCCGCAACCTCATGGTTCCTAGTCGGATTCGTCAACCACTGCGCCACGACGGGAACTCCTCCACTTCCTTTTCTTCTTCTAGGCTGTCTTCTGTTCCCAACTCCAGATCACTGTTCTAAATCAGCAGTGAATTCCCAAGTGTCATCCAAAAACCTCTTTGTGGCCCTTATTCTTTTTTTTTTTTTTTTTTTTTGTCTCTTCTAGGGCTGCGCCTGTGGCATATGGAGTTTCCCAGGCTAGGGGTCAAATTGGAGCTGTAGCCGATGGCCTACGCCAGGGCCACAGCAACAAGGGATCCGAGCCACATCTGCAACCTACACTGCAGCTCACGGCAACACTGGATCCTTAACCCACTGAGCAGGGCCAGGGATCGAACCCACAACCTCATGGTTCCTAGTCGGATTCGTTAACCACTGAGCTGCGACAGGAACTCCATGGTCCTTATTCTTAATTTCTGGCTGGTATTTGCTTCTTTTTAAAGCTCTTTTCTTGGTCCTGACTTCCCTACTTCACTGGATCTCCAAGTTTATTCCTCTGGCTAGCTCAGTTTTCTCCTTTCTCTCTTCCAACAACCCCAGTTTCTCTTCCCCAGTATTTCTTGCCACCTTTCTTCTTTGCTGCTGTCATCCACCCTCTGGGCTTCTTCAGCTTAATCTGTACTGCTGAGTAAATGTAAATGTCCTAGAGGCACCAAATTGCAGTTTTTCTGTTGCAATCTAGCCCCTCCTTCTGACTTTTCTTGGAGATATTGCTATTCTTGCTTTTGTTAGGCTTTGACATTTATTTTAAATCTGCTCTTCTCTGTTATCTACTTCCACCCAGTCAGACACAAGTTGTTATCAGTTCTCCTTCATTTCATGATGGTGGCCTTTGTCCTAGTTCAGGCCACTTCTCTTACCAGCTACCCACTTTACATAGCCCCCCCCCCCCAATTAATTTTCTTAAATCTGGGTATTGGTCCTATCCTATCGATGGTCAGAAGCTCCTAACTTCCTCTTATTGATAGGATACTCTATATCCCAAACTGATCACTTCAATGACGGTTAGTTAAACCTTTACCAGTAACCCTTCAGTATAGAGATAGACCTTTCAGAATTCATGCAAACATTTAATCTTATTTGAACTATTAAAGCTGGAACAGTCATGCTTTAGTCACATTTTAAGAGGTGTGTGTGTGTGTTTACAGGAATAAATTTGGCATTGTTTGTAGAGCATTGTTTAGAATTAGTCATCTGTCTTTGGAGTGCAGTTGATAGTGTGGACATTAGCACCAGCAAGTCTTTTGAGCCCATAATCAATTCTGAATTATTGCCTCACTTATGCAGGGATAGAGTGAGCACAAACTCAGCTGCTGTCCCTTCTCGCATATATTCACTGGAATTAACTGTCAATTTCAATTAAACTGGAATTAAACTGTCAATTTCACCAGCTACAGCATCTTCAGAAACTAGGAATTTGCTTCCATTCTGGGGACTGAACTGAGCTGCAATATAACATTTGCTGCAAACAAGTATCTGGCCTGTTCTACAGGTCTGAGTTGTTGCCTGAGGCCTCTGGCAGGATTTTGTGATAGGCCACATGTTAATAGAAACCTTAAAAAGTACCAGTGACTTTACCATAGGTTATTTGCATTTTTAAAATATACACTAGTGAGTACATTTAAGAGGTGGAAAAATCATAGGTAGAACCATATAAATTATTAGATACCCCACCTGAAGTATACAGAGAGCTCATTACTTATAGTTTCAAGTGCATTGTAGTATAATGTATGTGAAGTTATCAAACTATAGTCAAATTTACTTAATTAAATTTTTTTTTTTTGCTTTTTTACGGCTGCACCTGCAGCCTATGGAAGTTCCCAGGCTAGGGGTCGAATTGGAGCTACAGCTGCCAGCCTACACCACAGCCACAGCAATGTGGGATCCAAACCACATCTTCAACCTGAACCACAGCTCACAGTAACGCCAGATTCCTGAACCACTGAGCAAGGCCAGGGATTGAACTTGTATCCTCATGGATACTAGTTGGATTCATTTCAGCTGCGCCACAACAGAAACTCCCAGCTAACTTTACCTTAAAATAATTATTAAAAACTCTTTGTAGAAAAATAAAGCTTTAAAATAAAGTCATCTTGGAGTTTTCCTTGTGGCTCAGTGGAAACAAACCCGATTAGTATCCATGAGAATGGGGGTTCAGTTCCTAGCCTCACTCAGTGGGCCAAGGATGCGGTGTTGCCTTGAGCTGTGGTGTAGGTCACAAATGTGGCTCGGATCTGGCATTGCTGTGGCTCTGGTGTAGGCTGGCAGCTATAGCTTCAATTTGACTCCCAGCCTGGGAACTTCCATATGATGGGGGTTCAGCCCTAAAAAAAGAAAAAAGAAAGAAAAAAGAAAGAAAAAAAGTCATCTTTATTTCATTTGCAGAAAGTAAATTAACATGCACCATATTAGTTGATGATATACCAATATCGGTAAGTGGTGTTGGGAAATCAAAAATGAGGCAATGCCTTGGCCTTAAGCAGTTTCTGTCCTAGAAGGAGAACATAATGTATAATAAACAGGTTGTAAGGCTATGTTGGGTCTAAGAGCAATGATCAGAGTGGTCGTTTGTAGTGGAGAGGAAGGCACACTTTTTGACTGTGCTGCATCCTCACTTTGGGGAAAACTGCACATCTGACTTGTGACTTTGGAATCACCCATGAGCCTATGTTCTGGCTTATGCATCTGATTGGACTGCCTTACTGCTGACAAGCTGGAAGTTCATAGCAGGTTGGAAAAACAAAGTTACCTGAACATTCCATTCAAAGCCAAAAGCCAGTTAATCAGTATCAGTATCTCTTGTTTGCTTTCTGGATCCCTGTCTTTCATTGTAAATTTTGCCTCCTAAGAGCCACTAAAACTGGGATCTTTCAGTCCTTTGATGAGTATTTCAGTGTTAACTGTGGATCAGACATAGTGTTGGGACCAGTTTGTTGGGACCTAGAAATCAAGGGGAGACTAATACGCTGTAGTGGTTTGGAGTGTGACTCTGGAGTTAGACTGGCTGGGTTTGAATTCTTCTCTAGCTAATTAGCTGGGGTGATTTGGAACTCTTTTTGACTCAGGTTTCTCATCTGTAAAATGGGAATATTGGAGTTCTCTGGTGGCCTAGGGGTTAAGGATCTGCCATTGTCACTGCTGTGGCATGGGTTCCATCCCTGGCCAGGGAACGTCCACTTGGGAAATGTTTAAATATTAACTTGTTCGGTATTATTTTAGGGTTAATTCAAATCCTGCTCTCATAGTCTGTGTTTCTTTTTGCATCTTTTGTGTATCTGATCTAGTGCTCTCTCCCTGGATTGTGATTGGTTCTTTAGACTTATATCTGCTGAGTACAAGTTGCTGCTCAAGGTGCAAACTCTTCTAGTCACATATCTTCCTACCTCCTTCTGTGCACTTCCTGCTTATCCCTCTCCTCCCCTTAGTTCCTGCCAAAACTGCCTTTCACTGCTGGCCTCTCTCCTCATTCTTTCCTCCTGTGCTATCTTGAGCCCCTCTTTTATGTCAGATTTCCCTAAAACTTGAATTGTATCACAGAACCACCCTCTGTCTGTTTCCCCACTGAAGTCTGGCTTTCTCTTCTTAACACTGATTCCCTGGTGATTCAAGTGGCAGTTGATCTTCTTCCATGATCCACATAGCTATGGGCAGGATCTGAGGTCAGTCTGCCCTCGTTTAGCTTTCTCTGATTGTCTTCCACCCTCCTAGGAAAAAAAAAAATCTTCTGGCATTCTCTCTTCCCAGCCACTTCAGCTTCACTAAATTTCTCTTTGTTTTTCTGTCTCTAACTTGAGTCATCCATTGCCATTGCTCCTCAAAGGCCCCTCAAAGTCCATTCAGGGGCTCAATAAATATTGAGTCAATAGAAGAACTCCATATCTTGGCATATCTTGCTTCAACATATAAATTTTCTGACAATGCTGACAGAATGTGGAATTGGTTTCCTTTAGGGGTGGTGGATTTCTTTTCTTTTTTTTTTCGTCGTTTTAGGGCCGCACCTGCAGCACGTGGAGGTTCCCAGGCTAGGGGTCTAATCAGAGCTGTAGCCGCCAGCCTACACCACAGCCACAGCAAGGCAAGATCTGAGCCATGTCTGCAACCTACACCACAGCTCAGGGCAATACTGGATCCTTAACTCGCTGAGCGAGGCCAGGGATGGAACCCAAAACCTCATGGTTCCTAGTTGGATTTGTTTCCGCTGCGCCATGACAGGAACTCTGGGGTCGTGGATTTCTTATTAATGAGGATACTCAAGGAGAGGCAAGATGCTTTGGTGGCTGTAGAGGAAACAGAATGTCAGATGTAACCCTTTCTGACCAGTAATCCCAGCTTGCACCCTAAACATTCTGACCTCAGTGGTTCTCGGCTGTCCTGTGTCTACACTGTTCATGTACTCTTATCAGCAATATGCAGTAATTTTGTGCAGGAGTCTATTATTAGAAAAGGCGTGGGAATAGTATACTTTGTTTTCTTTGAAATTTCATGGACTAGATGTCCCTTTCAGTGTAACAGTTCTGATTATTCCTGGCATCCTTTCCAATGCTGTGGTATGTCCTGACTCAAGAGCGTGCTGGAGTTTTTAGGCCCTGGGTTGCTCCTCCACTGAAAGGCCTCAGACTGGTTTATTAAGTTGTCAGGAGTTTCATTATCTCATACCTTTTATTTTTCATTTCCTGTTGCTGGTGTCCTCTCCTTGAAGTCTTTTTTTTTTTTTTCCTTACTTTGTTATTTCTAACTATTAGGACTTGGCTTTTAAGGTCAAAACTAATAGTACTCCTTTCTTCTGCCCATCTCTAATGTGCTTTCTTTAAAAAGCAATCTGAGAGGCAGAAACGAGGTATGATTATTAGGACTTGGCTTTTAAGGTCAAAATTTCTAATAGCACTCCTTTCTTCTGCCCTTCTCTAATGTGCTTTCTTTAAAAGGCAATCTGAGAGGCAGAAACGAGGTATGATTATTAGGATGTGGCTTTTAAGGTCAAAACTTCTAATAGTAATGGAGAAGACACTTTTCTTGATATTTTTGTCCAGTTTATCCATGGATGAAGAAAGGAGTACCTTTCTTCTGCCCATCTCTAATGTGCTTTCTTTAAAAAGCAATCTGAGAGGCAGAAACTAGGTATGATAAGAAGCAAGATTTTAGTTCCTAGCTCTCATAGAAGAGGATGAGACTGTGGAACGTCAGAGACCTGAAGGATCACTGTATTACTTTCCATCTCTTAATGTATTTCATCAGTTGTAAAATACGTGATGAAATCTTTTTCACATTTTAAGATTCCTGAAATTGGGACTCTCTTTCTCAATTGGTGGTGGTTAAAAAATTGTGAGACATTGAAATGTAGATCAGCCTAAATTTTAAAATTTAACTGCATAATCTTTATTGCTTCTGAATAGTAGAAAAGATTGTGAATATTCCTAGATATATAACTGAAAACGTTGACTAACATTCCCACCCCCCTCCTCTAAACCCCAAACTTACTATGTGTGGTTATATCTTCTATATCTCTGACTACTTCAGCCTATTAATTATAATTACTTATAATTAACAATCATATAATAATTGAAACAATAATAGCTGTCATTTATTGGGCACTGACTTTTTTGGTAGACACCATTCAAAGTGCTTTACATGCACAAACTCACTTAATTATCACAAGTGGGTCCTGTAATCCCCATTGTACAGAAGGGGAACTAGAAGCCCAGACAGGAGTTCCCGTTGTGGCCCAGTGGAAACGAATCCGACTAGGAACCATGAGGTTGTGGGTTCGATCCCTGGCCTTGCTTGGTGGGTTAAGGATCTGGTGTTGCTGTGAGCTGTGGTGTAGGTCGCAGACGCAGCTTGGATCATGCATTGCTGTGGCTCTGGTGTAGGCCGGTGGCTATAACTCCGATTGCTCCGATTGGACCCATAGCCTGGGAACCTCCATATGCAGCCTTAAAAATAGAAAAAGACAAAAAAAAAAAGACAAAAAAAAAGACAAAAAAAAAAGAAGCCCAGACAGATTAAGTAATGTGTCCAAGTTTACTTGGCAGGGAGGCAGGGTTTAAACCCAGGCTCCTAACCTTTGTACTTTCCTACCTTCCATAATTTTTTTATTTTTTATTTTTTATTTTATTTTCTGCTTTTTAGGGCTGCATCCCTAGCATATGGAGGTTCCCAGGCTAGGGGTTGAATCCCACTGGCCTACACCACAGCCACAGCAACACCAGATCCGAGCCAAGTCTGCGATCTACACCACAGCTCATGGCAATACCAGATCCTTAAGCCACTAAGAGAGGCTGGGAATTGAACCTACATCCTCATGGATCCTAGTTAGGTTCATTAACTGCTGAGCCACGTAGGGAACTCCCTCCCATGAATTCCTTATTGCCAGTTTTTAACATCTCTGAATATAGAGATACTAATTATTGATCTTCAGTAATGGAGAAGACACTTTCCTTGATGTTTTCATCCCATTTATCAATAGTATTAAAAATAAGAACAATCCTGTTTGGTCTATTGCAGCTGAGGAAAGAGAAAAAGGACATTTTCAAGGAAAAGGAAACCATATTCTTAGAGGTAGCTTTCTGGTCTTTGCTGTACAATCAGACCTCTTATGAATACTCACCAAATTCAGGCCTCTACTGCTTTCTTTCTAGAAACTTATTTGACTGTATTAAGTGTATAATATCTTATTAGTACGGTGATGCTTATGTACTAAACTTTGAAATTATGTAAATAATATTAATTTTCAAGAATCCTGCTAAATTTGAGATGTCTTGCAAAAATAGGTAACACTGGAGTTCCCTTGTGGCTCAGCAGGTTGGGGGTCCTGCATTTTCACTGCTGTGGCTCTGGTTATAGCTGTGGTGAAAGTTCAGTCCTTGGCCCAGGAACTTCACATACTGTGGGCATGGCCAAACCACCCCCTCCAAAAAAACCCCACAAAACCCCTAAAGAACAAAACAAAACAAAAACAGAAAAAACTGCTTTTCTCCTCTTTTCCTCCATTTTAAAAAAACCTATAATGGATGGCTATATAATAGAATGTATAGAATAATATAGAATGTGTATGTTAATATATTAACTATAAATACATATAATATATATGTATAATTATGTATGCATAATATATAAGTGTATATATAGTATTAATATATCAATACCATGATCCTATTGGTATATGTTGGCAAACCACTTTAATTTTTCTAATTAAGAGAATTATGCATAGTTTTTTTTTGCTTTGTTAACATCTTAGTGTAATAACAGCGTGGGTGTGAGTAGTCACACTCAGAGAGGCCGTCCCCATGGAAGAACTAGGAACTGACTAGGGTGCTAATTAGAGCCCTTTATAGTCCTTTATAGAAAGTGGTAAACTCAGGCCACCGGTTATGAAAACAGTGAAAAGAAGGGAGGAGAAGGATTCAGGAACAAGCAAGGCGTGAACTGCCAATGATGGCAGTCATTGTTCTGAAGTCAGTGTGGTGCCCAGTATAAGCTCATTTTCATTGAAAACCAATGCTGATTTCTGAGTTCTGGAACTGAATGACCAACTTGTATGTTTTTGTTAACATGGGAGATTTGTCTTAACCACATTGTGGTCATTGGGTGGTAGAAAAGAGAGAGAAAGTCAAGATAATCACACAACCCCACCTTCAGTGGGCAGCTGTCATCACACAATGTCTGAAGGCCTGTAGTGAGCAAGCTGGCCGGGGTGGGGCAGGTGCTTCTCTTCCTCATGTTTCTTGATGGTGGCTCATTTCCGTAAACGTAAAAAAAAAAAAAAAAATTATGTTGGCAATTCCATCTATCATTGACGCATTAAATGTCCTTACCTTATTTCAGAATATTCATTCTTGCCTAACTTTCATTAATTTTTGATTTCTGGCATAGATTCCTGGATCACTACAATTTATACTTTTTCATCTAGAAAAGGGTATTTTTATTCTCACTCCTTATTTTGGATCTCAAAGCCAGTTCCTTACAATTAGTTCCTGCAAGTACAATAGTGGCTCACTTAGAAAATGGGCTTTGTTATGGACATTTGGAAAACTTTAATAGTTTATGTCTGCTTATTTTCCTTTATCCTGAAACACCCCTCCTCCAAGAATAGATTAAAAGAGAATAATTTCCCTTTATTAATTTTTTCTCTTGTGTTTCCTTTTTGGCTGCCCTGAGGCACGTGGAATTCTCAGGCCAAGGGTTGGATCTAAGCCAAAGTTGCCACCTATGCCATAGCTGTAGCAATGCTGGATCCTTTAACCCAAGTGCTGGGCTGGGGATCAAAACTGTGTCTTGGTACCGCAGAGATACCACCGATCCCATTGTTCCACAGTGGGAACTCCTTAATTCTTTCTTTTAATATTTTTCCCTTTGCTCATATGTTATGTTACACACCTCTTTACTTTTTCTTTTTACGGCTGCACCTGTGGCATATGAAAGTTCCCAGGCTAGGGGTCAAATCAGAGCTGCAGTGCAGGCCTATGCCATAGCCACAGCAACAGTGGATCCAAGCCACGCCTGCAGCCTAAGCTGTAGCATGCAGAAATGCTGGATCCTTAACCCACTGAGGGAGGCCGGAGATCAGACCTGCGTCCTCACGGATACTATGTCACGATCTTAACCTGCTAAGCCACAATGGGAACTCCTGATACACCTTCTTACTGTAGGACCCAAAAAGCTTGACTAATAGAAAATTTCAGTCAGTTAAAACCTTACTTTCAATGCTTAACAAGTATCGAGTTCATCTGCTTCATATCTTTTCTTAAATACACCTTCTCACTGAGGCCTTTCCCTGGCTACCTTATGTACAATTGGAAGCCCCACTCCTATACTCTTTCCTTTCTTTTTTTTTTCCCTCATAGGGTTGTACCTGCGGCATTCCCAGGCTAGGGGGCAAATACAAGCTACAGCTGCTGGCCTGTGCCACAGCCACAGCAAGTGGGATCCAAGCCCTGTCTGCTATCTTCACCACAGCTCATGGCAACACCGGATCCCTGACCCACTAAGAGAGGCCAGGAATTGAACCCGCATCCTTATGGATACTAGTTGGATTTGTTTCTGCTGTGCTATAATGGGAACTCCCTCCTATATTCTTTCCTTGTCTTATTTTTCTCTACAACCACTATTTAACTTTGTCTTTTTTAGAATCTTATTTTCTGCCCCTCCATTCCTACCCTAATATATACTAAACTCCATAAGAGCAGGGGTTTTTGTCTGCATTCTCTTTTCCAAAGGCAGGATGCTGTTAAGATGTTTGATGCAGACACTGCTGAGCTTGGGCCTAAGGACTTATTTTCAGTGACTGGTCTGTGAGACAGGGAAGGAGGTGGTGGGTGTGAGCCTTTGGAGTGGGTTTGGGGTAAAGGTGAGTGCTGGACAGGTTTTAGAGGTAGAGTGACAGGTCTGGGCCCTTTGTGCCAAAGCACTGGATGCCACAGCAACTGAGATACCATGGGCTGCAGCTTTCACAGGAACAGGTGAAGTCAAGAGTGTGGGATGAAACTGAGTTGAGAATAAGGTAGAGACAGGAGTTGGCATGAGGCCTTCAGTTCATCAAGTTGAGCTCTGTGTGCAGAGCAGCTTCTTGCATCACCTCTTTTAGTAACTTGTTCAGTCTTTTTAGCATGAAGATGAAACTTTACATTAGCATCATGAGAACAGTGACCATACCTGTCTTGATCCCTGCTGTTTGTGAAATCCTAATTGAGTGACTGTGAATTAAACCCCTTCTTGAGTGCTACATTTTCAGAGTGAATATTTTATGCTGGAGAGGGTATGGAGAAAAGGCAACCCTTCTATACTATTGGTGAGAATGTAAATTAGGTGCAGCCACTATGGAAAAGAGTATGGAGGAGATTCCTTAACAAACTAAAAATAGGGGCTCCTTTTGTGGCTCAGCGGTAGCGAGCCCTACTAGTATCCATAAGGACCCAGGTACCATCCCTGGCCTCACTCAGTGGGTTCAAGGATCCAGCATTGCCGTGAGCTGTGGTGTAGGTCGCAGACGCAGCTCAGATCCCATGTTGCTGTGGCTGTGGTGCAGGCTGGTGGCTACAACTCCAATTCGATCTGTAGTCTGGGGACTTCCATATGCCACAGTTGTGGCCCTAAAAAGACCAAAAAAAAAAAAAAAAAAAAAGGAAAAGAAAAGAAAGAAACTAAAATTAGAGTAACCATGTGATCCAGCAATCCCACTCCTGGGCATATATCCAGAAAAAACTCTTAATTTGAAAATACATTCACCCCAATGTTCATAGCAGCAGTATTACATATATAATACTTTTTATATATAATATATAAAAATATATATCACCTTTACCCTGAACCCACTCCAATTATATACTGCTGTATTTTTTATATATATATATATATACACACAGACATATGCATATATAAAATATATAGCAGTATATATGTATAATAGAATACTCCATTTTAATACTTATTATGTAATGGAATATATAATACATTATACTCATAATGATATACATGTACTGGAATACTACTCAACCATAAAAAGAATGAAATAATGCCATTTTGCAGCAACATGGATGGACCTAGAGATTATCATACTAAGTGAAATAAGTCAGACAGAGACAAATATCATATGATATCACTTATATGTGGAATCTAAAATATGATACAAATGAACTTACTTACAAAGCAGAAACAGACTCACAGAGGCATGGAAAACAAACTTGTGGTTACCAAAGGGGCAAGAGGTTGGGAGGGATAAATGAGTTTGGGATTAGCAGATACAAACTACTGTATATAAAATAGATATACTGTATAGGACAGGGAACTATATCCAATATTTTGTTAGTAACCTATAATGGAAAAATATGAAATTATATATGTGTGTATATTATATCACTTTGATATATATATACCACACACACATATATCAGTTTGATATATATGTGTACATATATATATATATACACACACACATACATATATAGCATAGTATAGCAGAAACTAATATAACATTGTAAATCAACTATATTTCAACAAAATAAAATAATCAAAGTATATATTTTATGTCAGCCAATACATAAAAATCCAGTTAATATGCAAGCTTTATCACCATCTTAATTTTTTTCTTTACTTAACTTTATTTTTCCTACATTGGCATTCCTTCAAATAAGGTTCCTTGATGATTTTGAGTGATGAGTCAATTCAAAAGTGCATTAACTTGAGTTCCCATTTCGGCTCAGTGGGTTAAGGACCCAGTGTTGTCTCTGTGAGGTTGTGGGTTTGATCTCTGGCCTCACTCAGTGGGTTAAGGATCTGGATGAGGTGTAGGTCACTGATGTGGCTTGGATCTGGTGTGGCTGTGACTAGTATTCATGAGGATGCAGATTCGATCCCTGGTTCTGCTCAGTGGGTTAAGGATCCGGCATTTGCTGTGAGCTGCAGTACAGACACAGCTTTGATCTGGTGTTGCTGTGACTGTGGTGTAGGCTGGCAGCTGCAGCTCCAATTGGACCCCTAGCTTGGGAACTTCCATGTGCTGAGGGTGCAGCCCTAAAAAGAAAGAAAAAAAAAGAAAGGAAAAAAAGAAAGAAAAAAAATTTTAATTTGCTGGCTAAATTAATTTCTTAGCTCCTTTGAGATAGTCTGGCCTTTTCAAAAAAGAAAGCTTTGATCATATTGCCTTTTTTATAGGAAGATCACTTCCTTCATGTAAACTAAAATATTTGCGCATCTGGACTCATTCTGTGGTTTCTTAATGGTATAGTTAATTGCCTTCTCAGTACTTTATGCTAGGAAAATTGGAGCTACTTTGAAGTTTTGTAGACATTGACATTTAAATTATGATTAACTTGTGAACAGGTTCAACTTTATTCTAATGCAAAAACCTGCACAGTGTGGTGTTTTAACTGAATTTTGTGCACTGTGTATAAGGTATGGAATATGGACTCAAATATAACTCTGCTACAATGGCGGATGATAGAACTTTGTGCTCTGAGAGGAGTAGCTTTGTTTCTTGAAATTGGGGAAACTGGTTGAGAGATTATTGGCTCAGCAATAAGACTGGCCTGAGTTTAAATTCTACCTCTGTCACTTTACAGCTTTGCGCTGGGTTGTATAATTTCCCTAAACAACGTGCCCCTCACTTTAAAAATAAAATTGGGATTATGAAAATATTTCATAAGGTTGGGAAAGATTAAATGATGTAATGCATGTAAAGCTTGGTATGTGTATTGGGTTGGCCCAGGCTCTGTTGAAGATGTCTGATATAAACCTATGCTATTTAAATGAGTAGAATCAACAGATTTCACATGAGCAGCTGTTTTTATTTGCTCTTAAAATCTTTCAAAGTGAAATTACATTAACGTGTCATATGAATTTCCCATTATCTTTTTGGATGTTTTGCATTGTCAAATGTGTCTTTTCATTTTCAGTAAAAGTGAAATAGCTTTTTCTGACAACACACAGTCCTAATATTTCACATTGTTTCACTGTATCATCCCACATATAACATCTATACATTCTATATACCACCTATGCACTCTTTGTCACTGTAAAAATTATTTTTCACAATGTTATTACTCTGTTGTTGCAGGTAGGAGTATAGCCTTGAACCATTTCTTCACATTTTAGAAAACATTTAAAATTTCACTTGCTTTATATAAGTGTTTGGAAATACATGGTATCTAATAACACTGCACACCCATAGGTTACTCTTGACATGACAGTAGTAACCCCTAGGACATCAGCCCAACTTGAAAAAGGAAAAAGTATCTGTTCTCAGAATAACCTTGAAAGCTCTGTACTTTATTCATGTTAGCCTTCACTCAGCGAATTCTTTGATAAGCTTGGTTTTAATTTTTTTACCATTCATGGCAAATGAAATCCCACAGATTAGGAGAGGCTTGAGAATGGATCTGGTGGGCAGTGGCTCCAAGAGTGTACTTTGAGACATGACAGTGGCAGTTGTCTGACAATCTGATATCAAGAGTAGAAAAAACTTACAACAATACTACCCAACATTTCTGTAATGGATAATCACAGTTATATCTTTGTCATCAAAAAAGGTTAAATGAAGAGTTCCCTATGGCTCAGTGACTTAAGGATTTGGCATTGTTACTTCTGTAGATTAGGTTGCTGCTGTGGTGCAGGTTCAATCCCTGGCCTAGGAACCTCTGCATGCTGCAGGCTTGGCCAAGAAAATGTTGAATAATATTCAGCATTGTAGAAAGCAAGACACTAATATAACTTCCTAGAAATTTCAACTGAAATATTTTTCAATTATACCTTTGTGTATCAGACTAGGCATATAGCATAACAAAATAGAAAAGGCATTCTGACCAGCATGTCATAACCAGGTTTCCTTTTCCTTCTTTGGTTTCCATTGGCCCCACCACTTAAGCCTTTGTGAGATCAAAAGAAACTGTTTAGTTAAAGGGTCTTAAACTTCTCTACAAATGAAAGTGATTGGTAATCAAAGGATTTTCTTTACTAATTATGATGTTTAAGATGACTATCAATAAGGTATTTGGTTAGCATAGGATTTCTCAAGTCAGGACAATTGATGTTTTGGGTTGATTAATTCTTTGTTGTGGGGGGCTGTTTTGGGTCTTGTGGAATATTTAGCAGCATTCTAGCCTCTGTTCACTAAAACACAAGCAGTTCTAGACATTGCCAAATATCCCTTGAGAACCAAAATTGCTCCAAATTGAGAACCATTGGTTTAGTGTAAATGCATTTAAATTAGATATGAACTTAAAAATTAATTTTTTAAAATTAATTTAAATTAAGTATGAAACAAATGCATTGTTAATGTCATTTTAGCTATGCAGAACATCACTTCTGGTTGGTCATTTTGGATACCTTCTGGTCTCACTTTTGAGTAGAGGAGAGAACTGCCTTATGTTTCCTTCTGGTTTCACATTATCCATGTTTTAACTTTAAAGTACTGAAAAAGATTTCTATGATTCACAGGGAAGTATACATCATTGTTTTAGCTTCACACTCTAGAAGCTTCTAGACCTTTTGCTGGGCCATATAATTCCTAGTAGAGTGCCAAGTGCTGGCTGAAGGGAAGGGAACTTGCAACTTGCTTAATGTGTACCTGGTGTCCCTGAGAGCTGTGCTCTTGAACGCAGTCTCTCTGGTTATACCTGACACAGTGGGAGGGGGCACTAGAGAATTGATCAGGGGGATGAGTGTTGCCAGTCTTTGCTGCCCCGTTCAGAGAGGGTGCCGCTGGCATTGCCTTCTCATTTTCTCCTCTTCCTTCCTCATTCTATCAAGAGTTTTATCATTTCCACATTGGTTTTGCAAGGACATGAACCAGACAAGGCAATGGGCAAAGGCACCAGAAGAGGCTAAGACTATGGGGGGATGCTTTGAGGGAGTTTTTTGTTTTGTTTTCCTTTCTTGGCTGCACCCACAGCATATGGAAATTCCTGGGCCAGGAACGGAATCCGAGCCACATTTGCAACCTATGCCACAGCTGCAGCAACACCGGATCCTTAACCCACTGTGCCAGGCCAGAGATTGAACCGGCACTCTCATAGGGACAGGCCTGATCATTAACCCACTGTGCCACAGCAGTAACTCCTTGAGGGATTTTTAAATAGGCCAAGGAGTAAAGGCATGGGTGGATTTGAGGAGGTGTTGCTATAGAGTGGACTTTTTAAAATTTTGGTCTTTTTAGGGCCAAACTTGTGACATGGAAGTTCCCAGGCTAGTGGTTGAATCAGATCTGCAGCTGCTGGCCTATACCACAGCCACAGCAACTCAGGATCTGAGCCAAGTTTGCGACCCACACTACAGCTCACGGCAAGGCTGGATCCCCAACCTACTGGGTGAGGCCAGGGACTGAACTCGTGTCCTCATGGATACTAGTCAGGTTCGTTACCACTGAGCCATGACAGGAATCCTAGAGTGGACATTTTAATGCATATTCATGTTTGAGAGCCTTCTACATGCCAGATACAAAGCAAAGAGCTTTTATATACACAGCTTCATTTAATCCTTCCACCAATTTACTGTTATGTTTATTTCACAGATGAGGAAGCTAAGGCCTTGGAAGGGTGACTGACTTGCCCAAAGGCTCATAGCTATTAAGTGGTAGAGTCAGGACACATCCAGGCTGGTTCAGGTCTGAAGCCCACAGTTGTAACCACAGCATTATCATTATTATTTTTGCTTTTTAGGGCCACACCCACGGCATATGGAAGTTCCCAGGAGAGGGGTCGAATTAGAGCTACAGCTGCCTGCCACAGCAACATGGGATCCAAGCCATGTCTGTGCCCCACACCACAGCTCACTGCAATGTTGGATCCCTGGCCCACTGAGTGAGGCCAGGGATTGAATCCACATCCTCATGGATACTGGTTCAATTGATTTTCACTGTGCCACAACAGGAACTCCGTAACCACAGCATTATTCAGTTAATATTGCTAGTTTGTGGGATTTAGAGAACAAAAAGTAGAAACTTATCTTTATTCTCATTAAGTAAAAACTAAAGTACTTGGGACCACTGAGAAGAGGCGAAATAGGTGCTCCCTGGTCTTGTAAGAGCCCAAGTCTTCTAGCAGAATACCAGTCTCACACATTTCCTCCTCATGTGTGCATGTAGCTTCCTGGGGTGGGTTGGTAGCTTGTTAGTTTGGGTGGATATTTAGGTAGTCTTTTTTTTTTTTTTTCCTATCATTTTTTAAAATAGATACTGTTAAGTCTAGAAAGGAGATTACATGCATTGTAACTATTGATTTATGGTAAGATAAATGTATAAATCACCCAGATATATCTCAGACCATTGTCCTGCCCACTGCCATCTGCTTAAATAAAATCTTTGTATCAGTCTTTACTTAGAGAATTATTTTAGGTGATCCCAGTGCATGAGCAAAGGCTAGTTTAGTAGCCCTGTGGTTTTATGGTACATTTATGGTCATAAATTCCACCATCATACCTAACTAAACAAAGTTCACTGAACCATCAGCCCTGGGATCTGGTCATAGTGGCTCAGCTTATTCCTGTCCTTAATTATTATCTTTAAAGCTCTTGTTTGTAAATTGTCACATTCCTCAAAAGATTTTGTTTTTCTTTACGATTAAGAAAAGAGTTTGTGAGAAAAAGAATGTCAAGAAAGTCTTTTATTCTAGGATAACATAGTACTGATAGTGATCAAAAGGCAAGATGAAAATGAATGACACAGCCTTCAAGGTCAGTTTTGTTTTGTTTTGTTTTGTTTTTTAGGGCCATGCCTGCAGCATATGGAAGTTCCCAGACTAGGGGCTGGCCTACTCCAGAGCCACAGCAGTGTGGGATCCAAGCTGCATCTGTGACCTATACCACAGCTCACGGCAACGCCAGATCCTTAACCCACTGAGCAAGGCCAGGGATCGAACCAGCATCCTCATGGTTCCTATTCGGGTTCATTACCCCTGAGCCATGAAAGGAACTCCATACGTTCAGTTTTTTGAATTTGACTATGATGACAATTTTGAAGAAGGAACAGAATACGAAAGGGCCTAAAACCAAGTTAAAGGAATAGAGTGTGATTAAAAAAATAATAATAGGGAGCTCCACTTGTGGCTCAGTGGTTAATGGATCTGATTAGGAACCATGAGGTTGCAGGTTCGATCCCTGGCCTTGCTTAGTGTGTTGGGGATGAACTGTGGTGTAGGTCACAGACGTGGCTCGGATCCCGCGTTGCTGTGCTCTGGTGCAGGCCGGCAGCTACAGCTCATATTAGACCCCTAGCCTGGGAACCTCCATATGCTGAGGGTGCGGCCCTAGAAAAGACAAAAAAAAAAAAAAAAAAAAAAGAGTAATAATAATAACAGGGTACTTAAAAAAAAAAAAGCTTTTGGAGAGTTTCCTGGTGATCTAGTGGTTAGCACTCGGCACTTTCACCACTGTGACTTGGATTTGATTCCTGGACTTGGACTGAAATACTACATACAGCCGCTGCATGCCATGGCTACACACACCCACTCACACCCACAAATTGTGCTGGGACAATTGAATATCTATATGTACTCCTTCAAAAAAAAAAAAAAGCTTCTTTGAGATAGAGTTCAGATACCATACAGCTTACCCAGTTAAAGTACAAAGGCTGACATCTGAGACGGAAAAAGTTTGAATTGCTCCAATACCATCCCATAGAACTCTGAATTAAGCAGTGATTTTTTTTTTTTTTTTTAGGACCACACCTGCTGCAGCATATGGAGGTTCCCAGGCTAGGGGTTGAATTGGAGCCATAGCCGCTGGCCTAGGCCACTGCCACAACAATGCCAGATCCAAGCCATATCTGCCACCTACCCCACAGCTCACAGCAATGCCAGATCCTTAACCCACTGAGCAAGGCCAGGGGTCAAACCTGCGTCCCTGTAGGTTCTAGTCAGTTTTGTTTCTGCTGAGCCAAGATGGGAATTCTGGCAATGGTTTTTGACAGAGGAATTTTTTTCTTTTCAAAGGTGCTTAATTGTGTTAAGGTAAGAACTGAGGCAAAGATCAAAGAATGGGTGGCATTTCTTTAGAATTCAGAAAGGTTTGGCAACCTCTGTCTCAAATTTGTAACTATTTAATGACTTTTAGCAAATTGTGTAATATATTGAAATGGTGATTGATAAGGTAAATAGATGTGGTTGACTTATTGGATTGTCTTGCACAGAAGCTTAGCAAATTGAGACAAAAGAGCAAGGGTCATTGATGAGTAAGTTCCCATGCAAATATGTACCTTCCTCTAACAGTTACCAGTTGAAGACTTCTGGGCGTGTTTCATAATTGGCCATGAAAGAATGTGAGGTAGGAGTTCCTGTCGTGGCTCAGTGGTTAGCGAGTCTGACTAGCATCCATGAGGATGAGGGAGGGTTCGATCCCTGACCTTGCTCAGTGGGTTAAGGATCTGGCGTTGCCGTGAGCTGTGGTGTAGGTCACAGATGTGGCTTGGATCCCGAGTTGCTGTGGTTCTGGCTTAGGCCAGTGGCTACAGCTCCAAATGGACCCCTTACCCTGGGAACCTCCATATGTCCCGGGTTTGGTCCTAAAAAAAAGACAAAAAAAAAAAAAAAAAAAAAAAGAATGGGAGGTGAATGAAGTGTAAAGATGATTCAAGTGTCCTCCAAGAGATAGGTTGGCTTGCATTTGCTGTAAGATTTGAAAAAGAAGGTTGGTGCCCAATGAAGTTTTTAGTGCAATTCAGTTTTGTCTGGTACTTACAAAAAAAATGTTTTAAAAGGATATATAATATTCATAATATGGCTCTTTAAAAGTCAGTTTTTACATGCTTAATATTTATAAAATCTTATATTGAAATTTTCTCCTTTTTGTTTTGTTATTTCTGTGGTATAAAATAGGTATTTATAAAACTTGACTTTGACTTACATAATTCTTACCCTTTGACCATTGCTTAGGAATGATTAGATTGCATATTGGAGGTTGTCTGTAAGTACAATGGCTTTTTATATGGGTGAGAACTGAAGGAAATATCTTACTCTAGGATATTGAATAAAATCTGTTGTTTCTATGAGTGCTGAAGATGGCAGTTGGAAAACATATTTATTGCATTCCATCAATAGGTCTTTATGCATTGGTTATTTTGTAACTGGACTTGTACATCACATGTAAACAATTATTTTGAGAATGAGGCATAATTTGAGATTGGAAGTCAAGCTATATGTGAGTTGTAAGTAAGATACATGTTAATTCCAAGAGTTCTAAAATTTATCTATTAAACACAGATTCAAAACAGCTCCTGTAAAGGACATCCTGCCTGTGAAACTTCCAGTTTTCCTAGAAAAGCCCAAAGGCTGGAATTTTATCTAAAATTTCTCAATGGTTGCAACTAATTAAAAAAATGTTGCTTTGTTTTGTTCACGTGCTCTCCCTGGCCTTGGCAGTGTGGGGCATGATTCTGTCCTCAGAGGAGTGAACATCAGTACCTATTATGCAAACTAGAAAGTAATCACATCTAGAACGCATAGAGGTGCCAAAGATCTGCAGCAGGGGCCATGAGGAATGGTCCACAGAGGGGGTGGCACTGATTGGCTTTAGGTCAGTGAGGGAATGCCTGTTGTGGAGATATTAGGAGGAAAGGATAAAGCAGAGCCCTTCCCATAATTTGCATAAACCAGTTCCCCCATCATCCTTCCCTCCACAGATGAATCCTCCCACGAACTTGGCCATTGTGTTGTTGTAGTTTGATCTGTTCTATAAGCAGCCCTCCATTTTTTATCTGAGTCATCACTGGACTGAAAATAAAATCTTTTTTTTTTTTTTTTTTTTTTGTCTTTTTGCTATTTCTTTGGGCTGCTCCCACGGCATATGGAAGTTCCCAGACTAGGGGTCCAATCGGAGCTGTAGCCACCGGCCTACGCCAGAGCCACAGCAATGCTGGATCCGAGCCGCGTCTGCAACCTACACCACAGCTCACCGCAACGCTGGATCGTTAACCCACTGAGCAAGGGCAGGGACGGAACCCGAAACTTCATGGTTCCTGGTCGGATTCGTTAACCACTGCACCACGCGGGAACTCTTGAAAATAAAATCTTAATACATCTTTAAGTAAAGAAGATATTGGCTCAGTACTGGAAGAATTTTTGTCTTTGGCCCCTTATATTTTCTTTTTTCTTCATTATACTTTCATATTTTATAATCATCTTTCCATTTCTCAGTGAGTAGTTTCTGGGGTGTGGTTGGATGACTCAAAGGCTATTAAAGTTATTCTTTCACCTTCTTAGAGCTAAAAGTTTATTGTCCTTACCTTTAAGCATTAGCGTTCTGATTTAAGGTGATACCATTATGATATTTACACAGTTGTATTGTATTAAATGAGACTGTCCATTTGAAGTATGAGGGACAATCTGACACAACTCAGAATTAAATGTACAGCGAAAGGCTTAACATTCTAGTTTTGGGCCATTCATTAACTTGCTCAGTGACAGGGCAAATCACTTACCTTCAGTGACTTGCT
This sequence comes from Sus scrofa, assembly GCF_054392235.1. Classification (NCBI taxonomy): domain Eukaryota; kingdom Metazoa; phylum Chordata; class Mammalia; order Artiodactyla; family Suidae; genus Sus; species Sus scrofa. Next base: position 48,651,081 of record NC_139387.1, on the reverse strand, counting down.
TTGTTTTTCACCTGTTAAATAGAGTGTAACTTGGCTAAGTACTTAATTGGGCAAGGTTAGGAATACACAAACAAAAAGCTGTCCCTCCCCCAAGGACACTGTCTGATATGTTCAGCTTGGACTCTTCACACATAACAGCACTCAAATATTTGTTGGTTAAAATCAGCGTAGAAGAGAAATCTTTTTTTTTTTTTTTGTGATGTCAGCAGAGGAAAAAGACCTAACCACTCATAAAAAAAGAACAAACACAAGTACAATACAAAAACAAACAAACAAACCAACTCCCCAAAAAACAAAGAAAAAAACCTGGCAAAAATGAAAAGTGAATGCCTATCTAATCTATCCCCAAATCTTCAGGTTCCTCAAACTGCAGCCTTGGCACCTTTTACCTCACTCCCACTCGCTCATCATTTTGATTGAGTCATTCATTCAGAATTCATTATTGAGCAACTACTAGGTGTCGAGCTCTGGTTTAAGCATGAGGGTTGTTAGGATGAATTCGGGCCCAGGCCGTTATCTTAGTAGAACAGTGAATAGAAGCAGGCCTCAGCACTATAGGGTGTTAGAAATATTGTGATGAATGTGTGTAGAAGGTACAGGGGGAATACAAATAAGGGAGGCATCATTTCTGTCTGAACAGATGGAGTGGGGTCGGATGGGCTGAAAAAAAAAAAGGTGCTTAAGTTTGGTCTTGAAATACTAATGTGTATTCAGCAAGGAAAAGGGAAGGAACTGGAAAGGAAGGGAAAGGCAGGTCACGGGAAGCCCAGAAACAGACTGCTTACTTCCTGTAGGTTGAGTTATAGGGGAGGATATGCAAGAGGAGTACAAGGAAAAACTGGGGAACACCTGAAACCATAAGACATCTCCTGAGATAGAATATTTCTAAAATCGAGTTATAAATTAATATATTTTATATTTCCCCAAATTACACTAAATATTATATTTTTATGTAATTTAATCTTCATAATACTTTTGTTTGGTATATCAGTTGCAAATACCTTTTCCCATTCAGTAGTGGGGCTTTTCATTTTGTAGATAGTTTTCTTTGCTGTGCAAAAGCTTTTTAGTTTGATATAGTCCCATTTTTTTTGCTTTTTGTTTCCCTTGCCTGGGGAGACATATCCAAAAGATACTGCTAGGACTGATGTTAAAGAGCATAACGCATCTGTTTTCTTCTAGAAGTTTTATGGTTTCTGGTCTTACATTTAAGTCTTTAATTCATTTGGAATTTATTTTTGTACATCATGTGAGAGAGTAGTCCAGTTTAATTCTTTTGCATGTATCTGTCCAGTTTGAACACCATTTTTTAAAGAGGCTGTTTTTCCCCCATTATATATTCTTGCCTCTTGTCATAGAGTAATTGACTGTATAACTGTGAATTCAGATCTGAGCTGCAGCTATGGCCTATGCCACAGCTGCGGCAATGCCGTATCCTTAACCTACTGCACTGGAATTGAACCTGTGCCACCAGAGAGACAATGCTGGATCCCTAGCAGCGGGAACTCCTGGGCTGTCTATTTTGTTCCATTGACCTATGTGTCTGTTTTTGTGCCACTACCATACTGTTTTGATGACTGTAGCTTTTTGGGGAGGAGTGGGCTACCCTATAGCATGTGGAGTTCCCAGGCCAGGTATCAGATCGAAACCACAATTGTGACTTATGCCACAGTTGTGGCTAACCCATTGTGCTGGGTGGGGATCAAACCTGCATCCTGGCACTGGAGAGATGCTGCTGATCCCATCCCATTGTGCCATAGCAAGAACTCCTGACTGTCACTTTTTGTGATGTAGTTTGAAACCAAGGAGCATGATAACTCCAGCTTTGTTTACCTTTTTTAAGATTGTTTTGGCTATTTGGTCTTTTGTGTTTCCATACACATTTTAGAGGTATTTTTTTTCTAGTTGTATGAATTTTAACAGTATGAATTCTTCCAATCCATGTGTGTGGTATGTCTTTCCATTTCTTTGCATTGTCTTCAATTCCTTTAATCAGTGTCTTATAGTTTTCCAGGTATAGATCTCTCACCTGTTAGATTTGTTCCTAGGTATTATATTCGTTTTCATTTGATTGTAAATGGGATTGTTCTCTTAATTTATCCTTTTTTTATTTTTTATTTTTATTTTTTGTCTTTTAGGGCCATACTGACGGCATATGGAAGTTCCCAGGCTAGGGGTTAAATCAGAGCTGCAGCCGCTGGCTTACGCCACAGCCACAGCAATGCAGGATCTGAGCCACATCTGTAACCTACACCACAGCTCACAGCAGTGCTGGATCCTTAACACACTGTGTGAGGTCAGGGGTTGAACCTGAGTCCTCATGGATTCCAGTTGGGGTCCTTACTACTGAGCAACAATGGGAGTGCCTTAATTTCTCTTTCTGATAGTTTGTTGTTAGTGTATAGAAATGTGTCAGATTTCTGTATATTAATCTTGTATCCTGTAACTACCAATTTTATTGAGAAGTCCTAATATTTCTCTGGCGGTGTCTTTGGGATTCTATGTATAGCATCGTGTCATTTTTTACTTTTTCATTTCCAATTTGGATTCCTTTTCTTTTTCTTGACTGATTGCTGTGGCTAGGACTTCCAATACTATGTTGAATAAAAGTGAATAAAAGTGGCAAGAGTGGGTATCCTTATCTTGTTCCTGTCTTAGAGGAAACACTTTCTGCTTTTCATGTTTGAATATGATGTTAGCTGTGGATTTGTCACATATGGCTTTTATTATTTTGGCGTATGTTCCCTCTATTCTCACTTTGTTGAGAGATTTTTAAATCATAAGTGGATGTAAGACGCTGGAGGAAAAACAGATTCATTATATATTGAGCAATAGAAGGATCTTTGGTAGCAAATTTCTCTTTTGAAACAATGCAAGCAAGAAAACAAAGGAGCAACATCTTTAAAGTACTCAAAGATAAAAATTATTAACTTAGAATTCTATACTCACTGAAACCATGTTTTGAAAAGAAAGGTGAAATAAGGACATTTAAAACACTTTCAAAACATTGAAAAGCCAAAAGAATTCATCATCAAATGGATGGGCTTTCAGGTTCCCTATTTGATTGGGCAGATATGATTTTAACCATAAATAGGCAGACCTTAACTGGGCCGATCAGATATCTTTCTAGGAATGGGGATCTTAGACCAAGAAAATTATATTAATATGTGAAATTGGGTCCTATGTGTGGTAAGTCAAGGGGCTGAATAACAGAAGTTTGTGAGCAGAGAAAGAATAGTCCATGAAATGAGCTACAAAGGTGAGGCCAGAAACCTCCCTTGGTTTCTGGAGGTCTTCCAAATCCCTGTTCTAGTCTTTCCTGAGACTGAGTTGCAGTCCACATTTTGGTTCTGGGAAAAACTTCTGATGAAACAGATCTTTAGAGTATACTTAGCTCTTTTCAAGCTAGACCTACATGTTCTTGGATACTTGTCACGTGGACACACAAAAATCAGTTCCAAATTTTCTTTCTTGGAGTTGGTGGCTCAGCAGGTTAAGAATCTAGCATTGTCACTGCTGTGGCTCAGGTCACTGCTGTGGTGTGAATTCGATCCCTGGCCTGGGAACTTTTGTGTGCCACGGGTGTGGACAAAAAAATTTTTTTTTTCATTCTTGTTTATTTTAGTATAAACTTGCTGAGGTTGTCACATCTAGACATAACAGAAATGATGGTCAATCATAAGCATTTAGTCTGTCTAGGCCCATCATCTTTGGGACACTCCACATGTTTTCTCAGGGAATTTGAAGGCCTTGGGTTTCTATTGAGTCATGGAGGGAAAGGATACTATAGCTTTTTTTGGTTTTGTTTTGCTTTTTAGCACAGCACATGCCGCATATGGAAGTTTCCAGGTTAGGGGTCGAATTGGAACTGCAGCTGCAGGTCTACACCACAGGCACAGCAACTCAGGATTTGAGCCACATCTGCAACCTATACCACAGCTCATGGCAACACCAGATCCTTTAACCCACTGAGCAAGACCAGGGACCAAACACGCGTCCTCTTGGATCCTAGTTGGGTTCATTACTGCTGAGCCACAACAAGAACTCCCAAGATGCTATAGCTTTTAAAGTTCGTTCTTTTGCTCACTATTTAGAGTGCTCAGGCAGCCAGAAATTGTTGAAGAAATGAGGAAAACAGTGGCAAGTGCCTCTCAATGTTGGTCTGAGAGTACAGGAAAAATTGGGTGTTTTTTTTTTCCCCTTGCCGTGGCATGTGGAAATTCCCAGGCCAGGGATTGAACCCTTGGCACAGCAAGCTGCTGCAGTGACATTGCCTGATGCTTAACCCATTGCACCACAAAAGAACTCCTAGAGGGTTTTATGCGTATGCACTATTTGCTTTGCTAGCATTCTTTACAAGATGCCCCTGTTTTGATTGTTACTAGATAGCACCTTGGATTTTGCCCTTTCATTAATTACTAGTCTTTTATAAGCCTTTTAAATTCTTTTTTAAATGACTTTGTTTTCAAAACAGTGTCAGAGAGTTCCTCTTGTGGCACAGTGGAAACAAATCTGACTAGTAACCATGAGGTTGTGGGTTTGATCCCTGGCCTCGCTCAGTGGGTTAAGGATCTGGCGTTGCGGTGAGCTGTGTTATAAGTCACAGACCTGGCTTGGATCCTGTGTTGTTGTGACCATGACTGTAGGCCATGGGCCAGTAGCTATAGCTCCGATTCAATCCTTAGCCTGGGAGTACAGCCCTAAAAAGCAAAATAAATAAATAAATAAATAAATAAATAAAAACAGTATCAATATGATAGATTCCAGCCTCTTAATCCATACCAAATGATTGTTTTAAACAAGTTTTGATTCCTATTTGTCTATATCTCTAACCTAGTAGTTTTTTAAAAAGCTTTTATTTAATTGACAAGATCATAAGCATGTTTTTGACCAATATTTTGCTGGTAAATATCTTAAATTGACTAGACTTCAATTTAGAATCTCAGAAAATTCTTCTAGTGGTAACTTTATTTTTAATTCCTCAATTTTCTTGTTTCTAACAATGTATCTTGTGATTCTTTGTATTTTTTCTTCCTTTCTGGGTGAAGTAACAGAGAGTATTAAAGTCCTTTATGAAGGTTCTGGTGATCTAAATACTCTTTGGGGATGCTTTGACCTACTTAAAATGGCTCTTTGTGCTGAGAGCATATTTATCCCCAGGGTAACTCTGCTGCAGAATTGCCCTGTGTGAATGCATTGAAACTTCCCACTTGCAAAGTCTTTTATTACACAAGCACAATGAAGCAGCATGCTTCCAAAAAGAAGTGAGGAAGACTGCATTGTATTTGACTTCCTTGAATTAAGTTTTATTCGTCTCAGTTCTGCAGACTTTTTTAACAATAATATTTTGAACAAGAATTTCACTGTAGTAGTTGCTTGCACGTGTTCATTCTCATTATGTTTGTTGTGTTGAGAAACACCTTTATGCATTTTGTTTAGGACATTATACAGCTAGAGAAAATTAAACTTTATACTTAAAGGTTTTTTTTTTTTTTTTTTTTTTTTGTCCTTTTGCCTTTTCTAGGGCCACTTCCCGCGGCATATGGAGGTTCCCGGGCTAAGGGTCTAATCAGAGCTGCAGCCGCCAGCCTACGCCAGAGCCACAGCAATACAGGATCCTAATCGTGTCTGCAACCCACACCACAGCTCACGGCCACGCCAGATCCTTAACCCACTGAGCAAGGCCAGGGATCGAACCTGCAACTTCATGGTTCCTAGTCAGATTCGTTAACCACTGTGCCACGACGGGAACTCCAGAGCTTTTTCTTCTATGTATATGGCTCTCTGCCTAAAATTTACTTTTAAGAGTATAGCAGTGTAGTCCTTTTAGACATTTAAGCTATCAAGAGTTGTGTTTAACTTACTACATACATTTTTAAATGTTTGTACTTATTAATATTTGATTTTTGTGATTGACAGTAGAATATCTTTGTCATTTGCTCTCTTTAGGATTTGCAGTAGATTTCTTTTGTGGTAGATTTTTCCCCTAGCTATTTCAGTTTTTTTAAGTGCAAGTAGATAACTACCTAGAAACTAGAAAGGGTCACTTAAAATAATAAAATTAAGTGGGGCATGTTCCATTTGGTTATTATCAAGATTCAAATTCAAAGATATGTGATGTTTGTTAAGATACTATGATGAATGTAGAGGTGTTTTTATATATGTTGGCCTCTAGGAGGCAGCCTGATCTAGTGTAAAATTTCTGGATACTGAATAAGGAAACTTGGTGTTTTGTCATTTGAAGAACTTTCCTGTATGAAAATATTTGCCCAATGAGTCATAAAGTTACATGATGGGAATGAACGAAATAACAGCTGATGGAGTCTTAAGGTGATTTTTGTGATTATGTGATTTCTCTTTGTGAATACTTAAAAAAGGAGAAGGAATTACAATCATAGCCTAATGATTGAGAAAATAAGGGAAATAATTTTAATGGATGGGTACTTTTCCATTTGCAGATCATAGTTCTCTTGTGTAAGTGTTCTGTGAGCGTTACTGTCATTAACAGTCAGTTCAAGGCTCTCTTATTTCTAGCTGGTGTTTTTGTTAAAGTTCTATGTAAGTGTTGGTTTAAATATAATTTGAATAATTATATTTAAATTAGCAAATGTTATAGCTCTCCTACAGTGATTATTAAAAGCTAACATTGGTTGAAATTTGGGAGGTACGTTATACCAATTGTTCATTGTAATTGGATACTTTTACATGTGATCAAATCAGTGACATGTGACTTGCTGGCTTTGGGAGAACAGGGATTGTGAATGTGTTGTATGAGGACAATGTATGAGCTGTAATCCTTTAGTCTATCTGTTTTCCTTCCTTTTCCTGTTTTCATGGCACCTGAATAATTGCTATTTAATGACTTGGCTGAGAGTATTACAGTAAAAGGATAATGCCCCTTGGTTCGGTTGGAGTTTACACTTTTAGGAAAATTTGTCCTCCTCAAAACTCAAAGGTAGGTTCAGAAGGCAAAGGAACTGGTGGGAGGATTTATTTACAACCTTATTTGTGAAACTGATACTGTTACTGTCATTAATGTAATTTTGGATCTGTTTCAACCAGAGCCTTATAAAGTTTAGTCATGCTCTTTTTTCTTTGAATGTGCTTAATCCAGAGTAGTCAAAAATTATACTGAGAGAATTGATAAATATTCAGAAAAATTAGAGTGCCATATATTCTAAAGAACATACTACTTCTTTTCCCACAAAGAATGGGGCCCTTTAAAATAAAAGTCTCTGTGAACAAATAATCTTGACATTTTCTTGTTTGAATGTTTTCTTGTTTAAATGGTCTGAGACTTCTGCCTTTGTGAGGACACAAAGGTCTTCAGCCAGCTAATGAGCTGGGCTGCTTCTGCTTAAAAAAAAAAAACAAATGAATAAATGTTCGTTGTTTCTACACTGACAGGGTGGTATTTGGGACAAAATGGAAATGGGAGAACATGAACTGGTGTAACCTGAATTCTGTGATGATCAGGCATGTACTTGATGAAGGAATTTAATTATTTGGAAAACTTTGGATTTTAAAAAGTTAACAGGGCTTCTCTTCTCTACTTTTCATGTATTTTACATTATGTCATTAGAAAGCTACTTTTGGGTAAATGTATAATTTCTACCAAAAAAGCAGTATCATTAAAAAAATTTTTTAAATATCATTTATGGGTTTTTTTGGTTTGTTTTCAGATTTTTTAAAAATTGAAGTATAGTTGATTTACAGTATTTAGTTTTAGATATACAGCACAGTGATTCAGTTATTTTTTTCAGATTATATTCCACTATAGGTTATTACAAAGATAGTGACTAGAATTCCCTGTCCTATACAATAAATCCTTGTTGCTTATGTATTTTATGTTTATAGTTGTTTCTGTCAATCCCATACTCCTATGTAATTTGTCCCTTCCTCTCTCTTTCTCCCCTTTGGTAACCATAAGTTTTATTTTTTGTTTTATCTAAAAAATGAGAGTTACCTGAAGGAGAATTACTGTAAAATATTTTATATTTTAGTCAAAGTGTGTCTAGGTTTACCTTGGTGCATTAATTTAATTCAGAACCACTATAACCGAAATAATAATGCCTCAAGATAGAGGCTTCCCCTCTTAAGATGGGAAACCGCAGTAACTAGATTACTTTTCTTACAATTTAAAACTGTCCTCATTTTGGAACTAAATACACCATCATGTGTATAGAGTGTGGAAGGAAATTTCTAACTTCTAACTGCTAGGGTCTTTTGCAAGAAAAGACAGCATTGCTTAGTCTGTTAAATTAATATTGCCTGTGAAATCAGATTGTTATGATCATTATATAACTACAGATGTGATAAATTCATTTGAGTAATAAAAAAAAGTAAAAAAAAAAACATTGAAAAAAAATTAATATTGAATAATATGTACTGTTAGAACATTCAGTGAGCTTCAGGATCTCTTCCTTGGAGCCATTACTCAAGGGTTGAGTTTTTTGGGTATGTGTTTATTTGTTGGGCTTTTTTTTTTTTTTTTTTTTTTGCTTTCTAGGACTGTTACCTGTGGCACATGGAGGTTCCCAGGCTAGGGGTCCTATCAGAGCTATTGCTGCTGGTCTACGCCACAGCCACAGCAACATCAGATCCGAGTCGCATCTTCAACGTACACCACAGCTCACAGCAACGCCAGATCCTTAACTCACTGAGCGAGGCCAGGAATTGAACCCGCAACCACATGGTTCCTAGTCAGATTTGTTTCCCCTGCGCCACGATGGGAACTCCCTGTGTTGGGCTTTCTCATTAAAAATAGTTTATTTGGCATTATGAAAAATATGACATTGTTATTCACTCCCAGAACAGCCTGAACACATAGGATGCAGACTTCAGTGGAAACCAGAGTCTGAGAGCGAGGGTTAGTGTAGCATCTAGTGCTTTCATCCTCTTGCTGGAGTAAGGAGTTCTGCTGTTGAAATTAAATAACTAAATGATTAATAATTAAATTCATTAATGACAGGATTGCTTTCCTTTCAGTTAATTTAGATAGTTAATAGTATTTCCTCATCTGCAATTTTTTCACTCAAATTCTTTTTTTTTTTTTTTTTTTTTTAAATCATCGACATTGACTGCCGTTTTGTCTGCTTGCAAGCACTAACTGAATTCAAGGTGAAATTTGTACTGGTGTAGATGAATGCAAGTTAATGGAAAAACTCTATTTTTTGTGGCCTTGTTTGCTGTGGCTGTAATTTTTTTTTTATTTCTAATAGGTATAATGTAATTATTATTTTCTGCTAATAAGTCCCTTGTGTGTGATGAAACTGAATTTAGTTCATAGGTCAGTATTTTATCCCACAGGAACATATCCTGCAAAGAGCATCATGAATTTCAAGCACCCCATTACCCAGCAGTTACTACAACTAGTGATCTACTCCAGTGTTTGTTCTTACCAGTGAGGCTTAGAGAGATTTAATGATTCCATTAAAATCACCAAAAAAAATCAGTGGTAGAGTTCAGAGCTGTCGTATACTTCTAACTATAGTCATTGTTTCAGATTTAACAACAACACGTCACCGGTAGTTTAACTGAATTTGAAGGGAGCTTTTATGTTTGGGAAACATTTACTTGTTCTTCACTAATTAATGTAATTCTCATTTTTACAGATGAAGCAAGCTCATAGAATTTAAAGGGATTTGCCTACAGTTTGCTAAAGTTTTTCTGCTGAAGAAGAGGCTAGGTCCTGTACTGAAATTGCTGGTCCTTTCTGTGTATAACTAGCTATTGGTAGGAGAGAAATTATCAACAGGAGTGAGGATACGTTCAGAAATTTCTTGAGTCATTGATTCATTAGAATTAAAAATTTTCAAGAATTTACATTGCAGGAAGAGCTGGGCCATTAGATGGTTATTTAAAAGAGGTTATCAGTTTGGTTGGTAAATTGTGGTTATTTGGGAATGTTTGACTATTGCTATTAGTAAAGATTACAAAAAATATTTTTAAGACATTTAAAGACATCTGGATTTATCTCCATTTGGATTTACCTCCTTCAACAAAAATAAAGATGTGAAAAGGAAGCATATGCATTTTAAAAATATAAAAGGGTTTTCAGGAAAAAAAGATATTTGTTCTAAAATAGTAATATCTTAGATCAGTATGAGAAACTAAAACATTGTGCAGCTGACTCAGTGTCTTATTTATTTACAAAATATTTTATTTATTTTATTTATAAATATTTTATTTTATTTTATTTACAAAATATTTATTACAGTGTCTTATTTATTTACAAAATATTTTCCTGTTACAATTATTCTGGTCTTTGAATCCTCAATTTGATATTTAAAAGAAAATTCTTATTTTTTGAAAGACATTCCAATGGGAGTTCCTTTCATGGCTCAGCAGTTAAGGAACCTGACTACGATCCATGAGGATGTGGATTCGATCCCTGACCTCACTCAGTGGGTTAAGGATCTGGTGTTGCTGTGACTGTGGTGTATGTAGGCCGGTAGCTGTCGCTCCAATTCAATCCCTAACCTGGAAACTTCATATGCCACAGGTGTGGTCTTAAAAAGTGCAAAAGAAAAAAAAGAAAAGGCACTCCAATGGTTGAAAACTAGATTATTAATCCCATAGTGTCTAAGTATAGATGGTTAGATCGTTGCTGGGACTCAAAAAGACCTAAGGATGGGTGCCAGGTTGCTGGTGTGTGTTTGGTATGTGAAAATCCATTGAGCCTTGAAACCAGCAGAATGCATTTTGGGTCTTAGTAAAGTGTAGGTTCTTCTGCCTCAGAATACAGTGAGAGGCGAAGTGACAGGTAAGGAAAGAGTTTATTAGAATAGGACACTTGTGAGAAATTCAAGTGGGTGTGCAGGGGAGTGCCGTATGCCGAGAATTTAGTGGGCTACAGTTTTATAATCAGAGGAAGAATGGGGAGGGGGAGAAGACCACATTCTTCCTCATTCTTGAGTAGACAATAAGCTTCCCCCATCAGCTCCTCCACCAGGTTGGGCAGGGGAGTGTTCTTATCCCTACATGGTCAAACTGTACATGGGGATTGTCATGGCACTGGAAATGAGCAAAAAGGCAGTAACATATACTGAAATGTGTTAAATCATCTCAGGTTTCAGTATAATGTCACCTTTCTCTGTAGTTTTGCTGTTAATGTGTGCAGAGAAGCATGTCCTAGGAATCATTAACTTACTAACCTTACTGGGTAGGATGTGGGTCTCATTTTACCATTTTATTGTTTGGGGGCATGTCTCATTCTTGTGTTAAATGGTTTTGTGGCTAAGCAAGCCTACTTTCTTGAATGATCATTAACTTAAAGGAGTCACTCATGTTTTTTTCTACATACAGTCCCCTAGTGGGATTAATTATTTAATCACCTACTTTGGCCCTTTACTCTATCCCTGTCAGCACGATACATGTGCTTTTCTCTGTGAATATTATGCTTCCATTGAAGGAGGGGAAAGTAAAATCCCTAAGGAGAAAATTTATTTCTTGAGCGGTTAATCTTAACTTTAAAAATTTGATAATTGTCATTAAGTGGAGTTGTTATTTTTCAGCTTTCCCCAACTCTATTTTTTTTTTTTTTTTTTTTGGTGTGTGTGTGTCTTTTTGTCTTTTTTTTTTAAGGGCCACACCCAGGGCATATGGAGGTTCCCAGGCTAGGGGTCTAATCAGAGCTACAGCTGCCAGCCTACGCCAGAGCCACAGCAACACCAGATTCAAGCCTCGTCTGCGACCTATACCACAGCTCATGGCAACGCCAGATCCTTAACCCACCGAGCAAGGCCAGGGATTGAACCCGCAATCTCATGGTTCCTAGTCGGATTTGTTTCCGCTGTGCCACAACGGGAACTCCCCAACTCTTTCTTTTTAACATTTGAAAATTTCCTTTGTACAAAACTTCTATTGAAGATGTCATTATGAAATAGCAGTTAGTGTTATAATAACATAACAAAGCAGTACAGGAAGAGAGACCTGTATCTCTCTGCTGGGAAGAAGAGACCAATCTTTACAGGGCAGTTTGTGAAGTAAAATTGACATTTTTTTAAAATTTATTTTTTCCCCCTGTACAGCAAGGGGATCAAGTTATATACATTTTTTTCCCCACCCTTTGTTCTGTTGCAATATGAGTATCTAGACATAGTTGTCAATGCTACTCAGCAGGATCTCCTTGTAAATCTAAGTTGTATCTGATAACCCCAAGCTCCCGATCCCTCCCACCCCCTCCCTCTCCCATGGGGCAGCCACAAGTCTATTCTCCAAGTCCATGATTTTCTTTTCTGTAGAGATGTTCATTTGTGCTGGATATTAGATTCCAGTTATAAGTGATATCATATGGTATTTGTCTTTGTCTTTCTGGCTCATTTCACTCAGTATGAGATTCTCTAGTTCCATCCATGTTGCTGCAAATGGCATTGTGTCATTCTTTTTTATGGCTGAGTAGTATTCCATTGTGTATATATACCACATTTTCCTAATCCAGTCATCTGTTGATGGACATTTGGGTTGTTTCCATGTCCTGGTTATTGTGAATAGTGCTGCAATGAACATGCGGGTGCATGTGTCTCTTTTAAGTAGAGTTTTGTCCGGATAGATGCCCAAGAGTGGGATTGTGGGGTCATATGGAAGTTCTATGTATAGATTTCTAAGGTATCTCCAAACTGTTCTCCACAGTGGCTGTACCAGTTTACATTGCCACTAACAGTGCAGGAGGGTTCCCTTTTCTCCACAACCACTCCAGCATTGTTATTTGTGGACTTATTGATGATGGCTGGTGGGAGGTGGTATCTCATGGTTGTTTTGATTTGCATTTCTCTTATAATCAGCGATGTTGAGCATTTTTTCATGTGTTTGCTGGCCATCTGTATATCTTCCTTGGAGAACAGTCTATTCAGGTCTTTTGCCCACTTTTCCATTGGTTGATTGGCTTTTTTGCTGTTGAGTTGTGTAAGTTGCTTATATTTTCTAGAGATTAAGCCCTTGTCCGTTGCATCATTTGAAACTATAAAATTGGCATTTTTTTAAGGATTGGTAAGAGATTATCAAACAAGGAATAAGGACGGTAAGTGTACTCTGGGTGAAAGAGGTGGTACCCATGTGATACAAGGAGGATTTCATTTTAAAGAGTAAAGACAAAGGGAAGAGGAGTGAGGTTAATGATGGGGAGGTGATGCATTAAATCTGTGGGGAGGGAGGGCTTTTTGAGGGAGCAGGGTGCCACCCCCTTTTTATCCTTTTTCAGTCCTTAATGTCCTGTCATGGCTGCCAGTAAGAGTGCCATTTACTATGCTAATGTAGTCAAATCAGCGTATAATGAAGCTCCATGTCTGTCGAAGGTCAGATTCCTCACCTTCTTGGTCCCAGCAGATTCTGTCTGGTTTTTGTTTGTCGCTTCCTCCCTTATCTCTGGACCCTTTAGCTTAAAGATTTATGTTAACTCCTGCTAAAAATGGGGGTTGGTGGGTTTTGAGCAAAGACCTGGCATAGCTCTGGCAACGTTAAGAAAACCAGACTTTAATGATGTATTTTGTATAAGTCCCCATCAGAGTACTTTCACATTATTTTGTAATTTTATTTACATGCTAGGAGAATGGTGCCTTCAGGGGCAGTGACTGGTGTTAACTTCCCTAGTGCTTGGTATATTGCAGGTAGCTGATACTTGCTGAATGAAGGAAGGTGTGCAAGGCCATGCTGGGGCTCCCGAATAAGGCGTAGTGTGAGCATTGGTAAGAGACGAGGCTGGATGTACATGAGTTTGGGACTAGACTCTTTATGCCACAGGCTTTTAATACCATGCTAGAGTTTGGATTTACCCTATAAGGAGTTGTAATGCCATTGAAGGTTTCTGAGAGGGTAGCAATCAGATCTATAAATTTTTTTTTTTTTTTTTTTTTTTTTGTCTTTTTGCCTTTTCTAGGGCCACACCCACGGCATATGGAGGTTCCCAGGCTAGGTGTCGAATAGGAGCCATAGCTGCTGGCCTACGCCAGAGCCACAGCAACATGGGATCCGAGCCTCATCTGCAACCTATATATACCACGGCTCACGGCAATCCTGGATCCTTAACCCACTGAGCAAGGCCAGGGATCGAACCTGCAACCTCATGGTTCGTAGTCGGATTCGTTAACCACTGAGCCATGACAGGAACTCCCAGATCTATAATTTAGAAAGGAACCATTATAAGCAGTATAGAAGATAGGCTGGAGGAGGGAAGAGGCTGACATTGGTCAGGAGACTGTTTTTAAGATTTGAAGGCCAAGTGGGGTGTATGATGTGCAAACACTGGTAGTACATGAGACAATCCAAATATTGGGAGAAAATATTGGAAGTTCTGCTTTGTTTGACAAATAAGCCTTGCTAACACCTATTATTTATGTTGAAAAACCATCGTTTTGTATGCTAATGGTGACTTCCTGGTCTGAATGTCATACTGTCACATCCCATGTGGTAGGGAAGTCTGAAAAAGAGATTGGCAATTTCATGACTCAGAGGGATGGCAAGAATTTTCTGCCCTTTCCTTTGAGCATTTTACTAAACTTTGTAATTTATAAATCCTTGGTTTAGTGGACTTACTTATCCTTGGTTTAGGTTGCTTAGCTTTAACTAAACTCTTATATAATGATATATGGTAGTCAAATTCAAATACTCTTTTTAAAAAAGAAAACCAGGAGTTCCCATCGTGGCGCAGTGGTTAACGAATCCAAATAGGAACCATGAGGTTGCGGCTTCGATCCCTAGCCTTGCTCAGTGGGTTGATGATCTGGCGTTGCCGTGGCCTGTGGTATAGGTCGCAGACATGGCTTGAATCCCACGTTGCTGTGGCTCTGGCATAGGCTGGTGGCTACAGCTCCGATTCGACCCCTAGCGTGAGAACCTCCATATGTCTTGGGAGCGGCCCAAGAAATGCAAAAAGACAAAAAGAAAAAAAAAAAGAAAACCACAGTTTGAAGACAAGCATAACAGTTCAAGACACATGAATTAAATAGTAGAACTTATACTTCTAGTAACTCTGAGTCATATTGTGATATAAAAATAATGACTCTAACCAGATAGGATAAGAAGGTGACCAAAAAAAAAAAAAAAAAAATCAGCACTACCATTAAGATTCTTTGACATCTGAATTTACATCTACTCTTAGGTATAAATTTTCACTTAAGTTTTATCATGCCTTCAGATATTATTGACTAATGCTATGAGGCCATATTTAAAACTGCTTTTCATGTTATCTCTGTATCATTTCATAAAAAGTTCTATTTTTCAACAAAGCAAAGCAAAACAAAACGACAACAACCAAGGGAGTTCCTCGGTGGCTCAGTAGGTTAAGGATCTAGTGTGTCCAGTGGCTCCAGTCACTTCTGTGATGCAAGTTAAATTCTTGGTCCAGGAACTTCTGTATGCCATGAGTGTGGCCAAAAAAAAAAAAAAAAAGTTCTATTTATGTGTATTTTCGAATATTAGCACAATAGTACATGTGACAAACTTTATTTATTTATTTATTTATTGTCTTTTTGCCTTTTCTAGGGCCTATCCCGTGGCATATGGAGGTTCCCAGGCTAGGGGTCCAATCAGAGCTGTAGCCACCGGCCTACGCCAGAGCCACAGCAACACAGGATCCGAGCCACATCTACGACCTACACCACAGCTCACGGCAACGCCGGATCCTTAACCCACTGAGCAAGGCCAGGGATCGAACCTGCAACCTCATGGTTCGTAGTCGGATTTGTTAGCCACTGAGCCACGACCAGAACTCCCACATGTGACAAAATTTATAAATATAAATTCCTAGAAGTTTTAATGGGTTGTATGAAGAAAAAAATCTGAGATGATTGATTTAGAGGAAGATGCTGAAAAACTAATGGAAAGAGGTGTTGGTCATATAAGGATCTAGTTAGATTCTACTAGGTATTATAGAGTATGTGAGTGTTTTTAAATATGTGATATAATGATAATGGTAATCTTGTGAAGTAGTTATTGCCGTTTTATAGATGGCAAAACTGAGGCTCAGAGAAGTTCAGTACATCGACCAGGATCACAATGAACTGTATTCAGTATTTCAGCCTATGTCTCTTACTTTAAAACCCACACTATTTCCACATATTGCTTCTGTTGAATAACTGGGTGTTTGAAAATGGGTATTAGCTGAGATGAAGAATATAAATAATTCACTTTCTCCACTATATTACTAGTGAATTTTTAATGAAATTATATTTATTGTAACCCTACCTATCCTATTAACCCTACTTATTAGATAAGACATCTAATCCATACATGATGTATGTTATTTGTTTCTGTGTTCGGGGGTCTGTAACTTATTCATTTTGTTCAAAGTTAATATTCATTCTTCTAAGTTTGTGTTTGTTAATAGAATATTCAGTTAGGAAAATTTACCCTTGGGAAGTAATCATATTTTGAATCAGGATCGTGTGGGGAAAAGTATAATAACTGTTCAAGCAGTTAAAATTGGTATAAATTGAAATTTGCTGTTTTTTTTTCCTTTTTCAGATAAAAGTTTTCATGGGTCCTGGAGATTCATGTATCTCCAGACTTAAACAGAAGCTTTTAAAAGATTTCCTCAGGAGTTCCCGTCGTGGCGCAGTGGTTAACGAATCCGACTAGGAACCATGAGGTTGCGGGTTCGGTCCCTGCCCTTGCTCAGTGGGTTAAGGATCCGGCGTTGCCGTGAGCTGTGGTGTAGGTTGCAGACGCGGCTCGGATCCCGCGTTGCTGTGGCTCTGGCGTAGGCCGGTGGCTACAGCTCCGATTCAACCCCTAGCCTGGGAACCTCCATATGCCGCGGGAGCGGCCCAAGAAATAGCAACAATAACAACAACAACAACAACAAAAAAGATTTCCTCAGTCTTAGCAGTTAATAAGATGAAGAAAAATGCTGTGTTTAGAGGTTTTTTACTTGATGAATTTAATAGTAATAATTTCTTTTATTCATCTGTTTTTCTTTTTTTTTCTTTTTTTTGTCTTTTTGCCATTTCATGGGCTGCTCCTGCGGCATATGGAGGTTCCCAGGCTAGGGATCGAATCGGAGCTGTAGCTGCCAGCCTACGCCAGAGCCACAGCAACGCAGGATCCGAGCCGAGTCTGCAACCTACACCAGAGCGCACGGCAACGCCGGATCCTTAACCCACTGAGCAAGGGCAGGGATCGAACCCGCAACCTCATGGTTCCTAGTCGGATTCGTCAACCACTGCGCCACGACGGGAACTCCTCTTTTTTTTTTTAAAGGCCTGCACCCTCGGCATATGGAGGTTCCCAGCCTAGGGGTTGAGTTGGAGCTTTAGCTGCTGGCCTACACCATAGCCACAGCAATGCCAGATCTGAGCTGAGTCTGCCACCTACATCTCAGCTCATTGCAATGGCGTATCCTTAACCCACTGAGCAAGGCGAGGGATTGAACCTGTGTCCTCACGGATACTAGTCAGATTCGTTTCTGCTGAGCTATTCATCTGTTTTTCTGATTCCTTTTATGTCTTTTTGCCAGGTAGTTTACTTACCTGCTGTGAATTTATACAACTAGCAGAGTGGAATTTGAATCTATGTATTTGCACAGTGCACTGTGAGATGCTATGAAGGAAACAGAAGCCTTCCTGGGGCAATTTCAAGAATGTTGTGCATTTTTAAAATGGAAGTATCTGCTTCTCTTGCTCTTAGTTTTTGTCCTTTGCCCTGTAACTATTATCCTTCCTTTTGGCTTTTTAAAGGTTTTCACTGTGACTTTTTTAGTGATGGATTTGGTTTGGTTTCTGCGTTCTCAGCGAGTGTCAAATACTGTGCACATGCAAAACTTTTAAGTGCTCAGTAATTAATAGCTGTTATTACATTCTTTTCTCCTATATTTCTCCTCTCTCACTTTTTTGGTTCCAGGCAATTAATTTTCTTTATAATTTGCTGATATATTCTCTCCAGGGTTTGCTTGCCTTTTATTTTATTTTTAAAAAACGTTTTTATTAAAGTTGATTTACAATGTTCTGTCAATTTCTACTGTACAGCAAAGTGACCCAGTTATACATATATATACATTCTTTTTCTCACATTATCCTCCATCATGTTCTGTAACAAATGATTAGATGTAATTCCCTTTATGTACAGCAGGATTTCAGGCTTATTGCTTACTTTTTAAATCAATGCCGTTGAAATCCTACCATGTGCTAACATTTGCCTTCTTTTTGATCTTTGAGGAAGCCACTATATACTTTTATTTAAAACGAAACTTAATTTTTGTCCAGATATTTCTAAAAATAGACGAGAGACTGGAAGCAGTTTATAAATGCAAATATGCTTGGGACTCTACATACCTCCCCCTTTCCACCCATTGTTTTGTTTTTTTTTTTAATTTTTTTATTATAGTTGATTCACAATGTTCTGTCAATTTCTGCTATACAGAAATGTGTATGTATTCTTTTTCTCACATTTTCCTCCATAACTTTCCATCACAGCAGGATTTCATTGCTTATCCATTCCAGATGCAATAGTTTGCATCTATTAACTCCAAACTCCCAGTCCATCCCTCTACCCTCCCCCTCTCCCTTGGGAACCACAAGTCTGTTCTCCATGTCCATGAGTTTGTTTCATTTCTGTAGATAGGTACATTTGTGCCATATATTAGATTCCACATATAAGTGATATCATATAGTATTTGTCTTTCTCTTTCTTACTTATTTTACTTGGTACGAGAATCTCTAGTTCCATCCGTGTTGCTGCAAATGGCATTACTTTGTTCTTTTTTATGGCTTAGTAGTATTCCATTGTGTATATGTACATCTTCTTAATCCCTTCATCTGTTGATGGACATTTAGGTTGTTTCCATGTCTCGGCTATTATGAATAGTGTTGCAATGACATGGGGGTGCATATGTCTAGGAATGGTATTGTTGGATTATATGGTAGTTCTATGTTTAGTTTTTCGAGGTACCTCCATACTGTTTTCCATAGTGGTTGTACCAATTTACATTCCCACCAACAATATAGGAGGGTTCCCTTTTCTCCACACCCTCTCCAGCATTTGTTATTTGTAGACTTAATAATGATAACCATTCTGACTAGTGTGTTGTGGTACCTCATTGTAGTTTTGATTTATATTTCTTTAATAATTAGTGATGTTGAGCATTTTTTCATGTGCAAAAAAATTAAGAACCTATGAATAAACCTGACCAAGGGGGTGAAAGACTTATATGCTGAGAACTGTAAAACATTAATGAAGGAAATTAAAGAGGCTTCAAAGAAATGGAAAGCTACTCCATGCTCCTGGATTGGAAGAATTAATATTATTAAAATGGCTATACTACCCAAAGCAATCTACAGCTTTTTTTTTTTTTTTTTTTTTTTCCCCCCCAGAGCAGGCAATTTTTATTCCTTTTAGACAAGAAAACAATATATTTGTGAAGAATTGACAGGACAAAGAGGTTTAGGCCCTGGGCAGTAATTAGTAAAGAACTAACAAGGTTTGATTATACAGACTTCTTGGTCCTAAGTTCTCTGTTTCTGGTGATGTGAATATCTTTTACCTTCCTGGCACAGAGAGGAGAATTATTTATTTATTTATTGATTTATTTATTCATTCCTGCTGTACAGCATGGGGATCAAGTTATCCTTACATGTATACATTTTTTCCCCCACCCTTTGTTCTGTTGCAATATGAGTATCTAAACATAGTTCTCAATGCTACTCAGCAGGATCTCCTTGTAAATCTATTCTAAGTTGTATCTGATAACCCCAAGCTCCCGATCCCTCCCACTCCCTCCCTCTCCCGCAATCTACAGTTTTAATGCAATCCATATCAATTACCCATGACATTTTTCACAGAACTGGAAAAAATGATCCAAAAATTTATATGAAACCGTAAAAGACCGGGAATTGCCAAAGCAATCCGGAGGGGAAAAAAAAAAAAAAAAAAAAAAAGACTAAGCGGGAGGCATAACTCTTCCAGACTTAAGACCATATTACAAAGGTACAGTAAACAAGATAGTGTGGTGCTGGTACAGAAACAGACATATAGATGAGTGGATGAGAATAGAGAACCCCAAAATAAACCCAGACACCTGTGGTCAATTAATTTTTGAAAAAGGCAGCAAGAATATAAAATGGGGGAGTTCCCACCATGGCACAGTGGTTAATGAATCCGACTAAGAACCATGAGGTTGTGGGTTCGATCCCTGACCTTGCTCAGTGGGTTAACGATCTGGCGTGGCCGTGAGCTGTGGTGAAGGTTGAAGACTCGGCTTGGATCCCGTGTTGCTGTGGCTCTGGAGTAGGCTACAGCTCCGATTCGACCCCTAGCTTGGGAATCTCCATATGCCACGGGAGCGGCCAAAGAAATGGCAAAAAGACAAAAAAAAAAAAAAAAAATATATATATATATGTATATGTATAAAATGGGGAAAAGACAGTCTTCAGCAAGTGGTGTTGGGAAAACTGGGCAGCTTTATGCAAATCAGTGAAACTAGAAACACCATGCACAGAAATAAACTCAAAATGGCTTAAAGATTTAAAGATTTAGGAGTTCCTGTTGTGGCACAGTGGTTAACGAATCTGACTAGGAACCATGAGGTTGCAGGTTCAATCCCTGGCCTTGCTCAGTGGGTTAAGGATCTGGCATTGCCGTGAGCTGTGGTGTAGGTTGCAGATGCGGCTCAGATCCCGTGTTGCTATGGCTCTGGTGTAGGCCAGCAGCTACAGCTCCGATTGGACCCCTAACCTGGGAACCTCCATATGCTGTGGGAGCGGCCCCAGAAAAGGCAAAAAAAGACCAAAAAAAAAAAAAAGATTTAAATATTTAAGATACCATAAAACTCCTAGAACAGAACCTGGGCAAAACATTCTTTTACATCACCCATACAAATGCTTTCTTTCTTTCTTTCTTTTTTTTCCTTTTCTTATTTTTTGCTTTATAGGGCTGTACCTGTAGCATATGGAAGTTCCCAAGCTAAGGGTCAAATCACAGCTACAGTTGTCAGCCTACACCACAGCCACAGCAATGTGAGATCCAAGCCATGTCTGCAACCTATACCACAGCTCATGGCAACACCGGATTCTTAACCCACTGGAGCAAGGCCAGGAATCAAACCCCATCCTCATGGATCCTAGTCTGGTTCGTTAACCACTCAGCCATGAAGGGAACTCCCACAAATGCTTTTAGATCATTCTCCCAAGGCAGTAGAAATAAAAGCAAAAATAAACCAATGGGACCTAATCAAACTTACAAGTTTTGCACAGCAAAAGAAATCATAAAAAATACAAAAAAGACAACCTATGGAATGGGAGAAAATAGTTGCAAATGTTGCAACTGATGAGGGCTTAATTTCTAAAATATACCAACAAGTCATACAACTCAACAGCAAAAAAGCAAACAACCCAATTGAAAAATGTGCAGAAGACCTGATTAGACATTTCTCCAAAGACATATGCCCACTATTTTAAGAAAGTAGAACCAGGGTGATAGTAAGGGATAGTCATTTAGTTAAAATAGAATGTATTAATCTCCATTTTGTACTGGGGAGAACTAGGCTTCAGAGAATATAAATAACAGGCTTTTCAAGATAGTACCCTTGGTAACTGACAAAGAGGGGATTGATCTCTGACTCTGGGACCATCGCTCTACTTTTTCTTGAAAAAGATAACCTATATATAAAAAAGCCTTAGCTTGGTGTCTGTCACATATTAGATTCTTTTTTTTTCTTAATGTAGTTAACTTTTAAAAATTGAAATATAGTTGATATAGATTCTTAATAAATGTAAATTCCCTTCTCTCCCTTGCTCTTTCTCTTTTTCTGAACTTTTCTGCCTCTCAATGAAACAATTAATTTAAAAAGATGCAAAGGGCGTAGCTGCTGTTGTTTCCTCTCTGGGAGAAGGGACAACTTAAACTAAATGTCCTACTTAACCCTATGGCGCTTTATCCCTTTTTGGCTAGCCATGAGGGGACCATTTACAGAGAGCTTTTCTATTTTGAATGTACATGGCAGCCAACTGAGCGCTGCAGAAAGCTAGAGCCAATGTGACATCTTAGGAACAAGGGTTCCTGTTAAAGGTTTGTTTGAAGAATTTTTTTTTTTTTTTTTTAAACAAGTGAGCATTTCTAGAGCTTAGCTTTGCATAAGGCATGGAAGCTCCTGATAAGTGAAAGCTGTAAGGTGGGGTGGTGAGGGGTAGGTTTCCAACAAGTTTTGCACAGTAAATAAATCCAGAGATGTATTAAGTAGTTGTGAATCTCATCAGGGCCCTTGAGCATATACGAATGATTGGTGGGGTGCCGTTCACCTATACCAAGTTGTGAATGCCCCTTCATGCCTCCTACCCCCACCCCAGTTATGTAGCACAGTAGCCTTGAGTCAAACAGATGGGTAAATTCTAAGAAGAGTTCATTTTCTACTTGTATGGGTCTTCAGAATTCTAAAATTCCATCTATATGTTATATTTTACCATTTAAAAAATATTTGCAAATTGATGGCTCTTCTGGAAATGAAGTTTCTCCTAAAGGAGACAAGCTTTGGGAGGTAGAAGGCATCTGAAGGTTAGACTCCAGCAGGGGAGGGGGCTCCTGCCTGGTTCCTGCCTGGTAACTGAGGAAAAAATTTCTTGGCTTAGGGAATGGCCTGCCTTTCTGCTTCTTGAACACTAGGAGTCAACATTTGCTCTAGTCATATGAATCCTGCTGCTACTAGGTGGCAAGACAGAGGCAAAAATTCTAGGCAGATTTATAAGATTCAGAAGCCTGGTCTGCCATACCTCAGGGGTGGGAGGTAGGGTGTAACAAGTCAGGGTGCCACAGGGAAAGAACTCATGCTCTAGAGTTTATTTCTCTACTACTATTTCAGTTCTACCGCTTGTGATTGTGTTTCTGGTGATAGAATTTAGAATGTGTCATCTCAAAGGCATGCATCACAAAACATTAGCTTTTAGAAACTTTGCAAACTTACCATCAGGTTGGTAAGGCATTGTTATCCTTATCTTATGGATGCACAAATAGATGTCTTTAGAAGTGGGCTTTTATAAGAAGTCACAGCGAGTCATTGGCTGGTTTTGCTCTTTGAATTCCAGTGCTATGCCATTTAAGCTATTATTTTATTTTATTTTATGTTATGTTATGTTATTATTTTATTTTATTTTATTTTATTTTTTTGGCCTTGCCCATGCATGTGGAAATTCCAGGGTCAAGGATCAAACCTGCATCACAGCAATAACCTGAGCCACAGCAGTGACAACACCAGGTTCTTAACCTGCTGAGCCACCAGGAAACCCCAAACTATTCTTTTAAGTTAAGTCTATCTGTGGGAAAAAAAAAACAGATACTGGAAGATGTCTAGATTCTATCTTCTGGTTTTTCATAGTCCTGATTGTAGGCTCTATACACTCAAAACCAGGCGGGTCAACAGGTGGTGATGACCAAACTTGCTAGACATGACTATTAGAAAATGACCTTCCTTAGATTGCTACTTAAAATGCAAAACTATAAAGTAATAGCAGCTACCACATTGTGATACAGAATTGTGAAGATTAAAGGAGAAGTCTGTATGTGTACCTGGTGTATAACCTAGCACAATACCTGAAATTAATAAAATGTTTTTCCCTTGGGAGTTCTCATCGTGGCTCAACAGTAACAAACCCGACTAGAATCCATGAGGATGTGAGTTCGATCCCTGGCCTTGTTCACTGGGTTAAGGATCCGGCATTGCCATGAGCTGTGGTGTAGCTTGCAGTTGTGGCTTGAATCTGGCGTTTCTGTGGCTGTGGTATAGGCCGGCAGTTGCAGCTCCAATTCACCCCTAGCCCGAGGACCTCCGTATGCTGTGGGTGCAGCCCTAAAAAGACCAAAAAAATGTTTTCCCCTCTGTACCTGCCTCTCCCCTCATGTTTGTCTCTTGTTTGGGAAATATCTGAGCATATTAATGATTCATTGGAACCAACACGCTGAATGAAGTGGGAGGGAGAACTTTCTTCACAAGCGTCCAGCCTTTTAAATTGTCTTCCTTTTCTTTGTCACAGCAGTGGACTTTTAAAAAACAGTGTTACTGAGGAAGCTGAATACATAATTCTTTTCCACTTATTTTCAAAAGGAGATCAGTCCCTAACTGCTTTTGAGTAGTGGCTTTCAAGTTTTTTAACAATAGCCCATTGCAACACTCTATGTGCATGTGTGTTAAGTGTTTGAAATAAAACAATCTTTTCTCTGTGTTTATGTACTCCACTATTTTCTACGAGACCCACTAATGAGATGCAACCACAGTTTGAAAAATCTTCTGCCTTAGAGAAAAAGATAAGAAAACATTCTTTTGGCTTTTTTTCTCTCTTAACTGAAGACCTTCCATGTTGGCAAATCCAAGGTCACATTCAAAATGGGATTATACCTATTGGAACATGTAAGTTTGGATCCTAAACCCTGGTGTTTCCACTAGTACTTGGGGGGCCTTGACAGTTCCATCAGCTCAGCGCATGCTTAGTTGTGTCACAGCTATGATTAAAGGCAGTGAGAAGGGAAAGAAAATGCAGCGTAGGTGCTGTGAATCACAGCTAACATTTTTGCTAAGATTTTAATTACCCTGTGTTTCTTTCATGGGTAGATTTTAACCTTATTTCTTGCAGTTTTTGGATAAGTGGGCTTGTGTCAACTCACATCACCTAACCAATCTATATGAGACAGATTCGGAAATTCAGGTGTGAACTGTTGAATGAAACAGATCGCTGCCTCAGTTGCTAATGGAATAGGGCAGCAGTGTTGACTGATGCTTTCTTGTTCATAACTTGAGGTGTGTGATTAGCTTTCTAACAAGGTCACTTAGCTATAGAGGAAAGTAAAGCTTCACCCCGGGTCTGCCATAGTCCTAAAAACTTTGATACCAAAACCCTTCATAATGAAAAATGTTAATGTCAGGATTACCTTTGCTGTGGATTAAGTACTAACTAAAATACTAATTCCCTGGGAGATGCATCAAAGAGGATAGCACAAGAAAATATCATTCAACTATCATTGTTTAAAGGTGAATAGCCATTCTTCTTGACTTTGTACTTCAGATATTTAAGCTGCCTTTCACTTGGAGGAACATTGATACGATCTCCACAGATAATATATATTTTTCTCGGTGCAGCCAATGTGGAAGCCTGTGGTAAATGCCCATGTTTTAAGGTTTTTCATCTTTCCTGTTTTTGTTCTGAAAAGCCTGTGAAGTAGAGGGCATGTGCTTGTGTCATGTGTTAGTGGCAGCACTAACATCTGAGAAGCTTGTGTGGGAATTTAAATAAGAACTCTCTCCCGATTGCCTGCCCCCTTCTTTGCAGAGGCCATAATCCATGTGGGCAGAGTAATTGAATATTTTGGGTAAAGGCCCAAGCTGAAAAATGGCAGAGGAAGAGGCCTTCACATCATTTTTCCACTTGGGTTTAGAATGTAGCCATGTCAAGACTTTTGTCAGCGTTTGATAAAGTGATCCCATGAGGGAAAGTTTGCCAGCTATTTCACATAGCTAGTAACAGATGGTAATATTCTTTATTTTCCTTTCTGTCTTAAGTTTTTTTTTTTTTAAGGTGTTTTGTTTTGTTTTTTTCTTCTTTTTTTGGCTGCACCCCATGGCACATGGAAGTTCCTGGGCCAGGGATGGAATCTGCTCCACAGAGGCAAGCTGAGCCATAGCAATGACAATGCCAGATCCTTAACCTGCTGTGCCACAAGGAAACTCCTCTTTTAAAGTTTTTGCTAAGCATTTAAAGTTTTTACAGGTGACCCAATGGAACATGCTATGTAAATAAACAGTGAATTAGCCATAGTTTTTATGTTTGTTTGGTCTCATCCAGATGAAATTCATGATTCTTCAAAAAGATTTTTCAAAAAGGGACAGTGATGAGTAGGGCATTAGTATTATATAACCACTAGAAAAGCTTATTAATAACAAGCAGAATGGATAAAATGCATTGAGAGTTTCCTATGTGCTAGGCAGTGTTTAAAGTGTTTTACTGCTTTGATCTCATGAAATCTTCTCAAAACCCCAGCGAAGGTAGTACCATTATTACTTCAATTTTTGCAGGTGAGGAAACCAAACCACTAATAGTTTAGCTTAATATTTAGGGTCATAGTTTGATAAGTGGTGGAACAAGTATAATTGGATTTGATCCTTTTATATAGTACCTTCCTATGTAACAGATGTTAAACTAAGAGTTAATAGAAAATGGGTTCTGATTGTAGTTTTATCAATTTACGATCTGAACTTGTACAAGTCATTTCATCTCTTTTTGCCTATTTCCTCATCTCTAAATTGTGTGATAATATCTGTTATGCCTACAGCTCCACTTTGTGATAGAGATTAAAGCTTGAGGGTTGTAGTGGCCGTAGGGCAGAACACATTGTGGAACCAGAGGCAACAGAAATGAGAAAGTCAAGACAATAGAAAGTATAACCTTAAAAAGTTTTAAGCAGGAGTTCCCTGGTGACTCAGCGGGTTAAGGATCTGGTGTTGTCACTGCTATGGTTTGGGTCACTGCTGTGGTACAGGTTCAGTCCCTGGGGCTCAGGAGCTTCCTTTTGCTGCCAGCATGCTCGTACCAACACCCCCCTCCAAAAAAAAAAAAAAAACAAAAAAACACCAAAAACCAAAACCAAAACTGCAAATGTTGGTTTGATGAAAGAAAAGTAACTGCAAATATGTAAATTGTGGCTGAAGGCACTACCTTCATGGGGTGAGGGGGGAGTTGTGGTGGTGGCAGCAGAAGTAGAGCCCAAGATGTAGATGTAGCTCTGTCAGTGATGTAAAGGGCTCCTTTGTGGTGCCGTAGCAAGCAGGGGGTGGGCCAGCCTAGACATCAGCAGGAACCGGGAGGAGGGGGCAGTTAGGATGAAGCATGACCACAAAGTGGTATGTTTGTCTAGTTAAGCAAATGACCCATGGTAAATGTTGGTGAAGATTTAATTACGTGACTTTTATATCATATTTGTGTTTTAAAGCTTTGAACAGAGTATGCACTGCTTTCAGGACTCATTTCTCTTCTTAGGAATCTAATAAAAATAAGGCGTGTCTAGCTGTATCCATTCCAGGCATATTCATGCATCCCCAAACAGCATGGTTGCTGGAGAACATCATGGTAGGGAGAGAGGTGAGGCATGCCCTAGTCAGGAGAGACCACTTGCTCTCATTGAATCACTCTTCCTGTGTAACTGTTAAACCGTGGGACCTCCTGTATCAGTCAGTATTCTCCAGAGACGCAGGACCAATTGATTGTGTGTATACACTCTGTATTATAAAGATTTGGCATATGTATTTATGGAGGCTAGCAAGTCCAAGTCCACAATGTGGGTTGATAGACTTGAGACCCAGGAGAGCTGGTGGTGCAGTTCCAGTCCAAAGGCCAGCAGACAGAGACCCAGGAGAGCCAATGGTGCAGATGGAGTCCATAGGCAGACGGCTGGAGAATTCTTATTTGGGGAGGCTGGTCTTTTTGTTCTCTTCAGGCTGTCAATTGATTGAATGGGTGGCCACATTATGGAAGGCAATCTGCTTTCTCACAGTTTACTGATTTAAATGTTAATCTCTTCCAAAACAGCCTCCCATAGCACACATTCTCTGCCCCCCTCCTTGGGAATGTACCAAAGCAAAGCTTCCTTAGAGACATGGGGAGCCCTCAACTCCCCAGGGAAACCAGATGTTGAAGCTACCCCATCCTCAGAATGTCTCTAAAATGCAAACAGTTTTAACTAAACACATTATAACCTGTTTGAATTAATAGATAAGAAAACGCTTAAATAATTGTGACGCAGTTTACAAATGCAAGGAATTTAGGGAAGTGGTGAGTGAAGAGGGTGTGGGTAGAGTTCAGCGTACTTGGGTGCATTGCCACCTGTCGTGAGGATTATAGTTTGGCCAAAGAACAATAAACCTTTCTTTCTGTGACTGGACTGCACACAGCCATACCCAGTGCAGTGAAGATTTCTTTAGAAATCCTGAGGTCTACAGGAAAATCCCGTCTTCATTCTACAAGAGGATGGCTTGGGTGCATCCTGGGAACTCTGGTTCTGCTACCCAGCCAGTGAATTCTTACCCACTCTCACTGCTGCTAGCCTTCCAGAGGACTCCTTGTGGTGCTGTGTGACTCGGGGGTTGAAGGATTGGACAGCTGAAAAATATAATTTGTTTACATAGCAGCTATCTTTTGAGCCATGTTATCTCATGTAAACCTTGGGAGAAAATAATAAAATCGAGTGGGTGCTTGTATTGCTGTTCATGCAGATGGAGTCACCACAATTTAAATTACTCTAGTCAGTGTAGGACAGTATTTTACACAAAATTGCTTAATAAACTGGTCTGAAAGAGATCTTATTCTCTTTCTGTATTCATTTTATTTTCTCTCTCTTACCTCTGATTTTCTCACAGCTCACATTTGAGTCCCCACGATGCGAAGAACGCTGTATCATTTTTTAGGAGAAATTAAGTAAACAGAATTAGATCTCCTTCAGGAATTTTAAAATGAGACGAACTTATTGCAATATCACAACAGAAATGAAGTACTTAATACCAAATGCTACATAAATTTCATACTTTTTAAAGCAGTTTTTTACAACCTAAATCTTTTGTTTTATTTTAGAGGGTAAGCCTTTAACTTGCAGAAATAGTGGTTTTTTGTTTTACAGCGAACTCTTACAACAAAATGCTCATTAATTAAAAATAGCTGCCCGATACAGGAAACAGCTCATATAGCAGATTGTGACACTGTTCTAAAAACAGACTTGAGCTGCTTGAGTGCAAAAGAAGAATGAGCAGTGAAAACTTGTGAGCGGATTCAGGTAAAAGCATGCTTTGTTTTAAGAGGGATCTATATGCCTTTATGTTAATTAATGTTTTTCTAATTGTGAGTCACATGTACTTACTGTTAAAAGCATTATAGCAGTATTTTATATAGAAAGTGAAATTGCCACCCAAATTGCGGTGTCTGTCTAGTTGGGTGGCTTTTCGTAGATTCTTTTCTATTCATATACAGCAACGTATATATATTTTTAAAGTGGAATTCAGTGTTTTTTTAACTTAGTTTTTCATTTATGTTAGAAATTTTCCACATCACATCTTTTAAAATCCTCTTCATTTATTTAATCTATTATCTCTCTCTCTGTTTTTTTGTTTTGTTTTGTTTTGTTTTTTGTTTTTTGTTTTTGTCTTTTGTCTTTTTAGGGCTGCACCCATGGCATATGGAGGCTCCCAGGCTAGGGGTCTAATAATAAGAGCTGAGCTGTAGCTGCCGGCCACAGTCACAGCCATAGCCACAGTAATGCCAGATCCAAGCTGCTTCTGCGACCTACACCATAGCTCATGGCAATGCAGGATCCTTAACCCACTGAGCGAGGCCAGGGATTGAACCCTCAACCTCATGGTTTCTAGTCGGATTTGTTTCCGCTGCACCACAATGGGAACTCCAATCTTATCTCTTTTGAGGCAGCATGGTATTTCACTTTATAGCTATACTACAATTTATTTAAACCAGTTTCCTGTTAATAGGCTTAACAGTTGATATTCTTTCCATTTTTTTTCCCCTTGAAAGTCATTGTTTTTAGGGCAGATGCATTTGTAATTGAACACATTTACCAAATGTAATTTGTTGATAGTGTAATATATTGAGAATTTACTGTGTACCTGAAATTCTTCTAAGCACTGTACTGTGAAAATTAAAAGGATAATGCTACCATCTTATGAGGGATTTGCTATTACTGTCCCCGTTTTCGATATGCAGAAAGCTTCCAGGCTCCCTGTATGCCATCATGGCCATCCATAGGATGGACTGAAAGAGAGGTGACTGGCTCAGACATGTGAAGGCTCTTTAAATCCAAAGGAGCTGAGCAGAAGGGCAGCAGCTGTATCAGCACAAGAGAAGGCAGAGCTTACGAATTACTGATGTTAAAAAATCTTTGCTGGTTGCCATAACAACAGGCTTTGTCAGATCTGCCACCTTCACTTGGGCTGAGGATTCCCTGGCTAGTACCACAGATTGCTTGGTGTCTGTGTGTCCCTTGCTGATTTCTGAATTCCTATTGTGAATTTTCCTGATACACAACTTTTCCTCGTTTGTCTCTACCCCTCATATGCCTTCCTGAAATCTCCCTCCCTGCCCAGTGCTCCCAGATGGCTATGTAGGTACTTATTGTTTTCTACTGAAAATGGAAAACCTTAGTTTTTTGGTTATTATTAGTGGCTTAGACTCTAAGATCTGTCTGTAAAATAGACTCTTAAAAAAAATCACCTGAGACTTTGAAGGTTTCATTTGTTTAAATAATTGTTAAATTGATTCTAGGTATAATAAATTAAATTTTTAGAGGAAAGAAAGTTTAGTACACATTATGTTTCTACATAATTATCTAGTCCATCATGACTAGAGAGGAATGAAGTTTAAAATACCACTAAAAGGCACCTGTTTTTGATTATTTATTATAGTATAATAAATAACCCTAAAATTTAGTAACTCAAAGCAGCAATTTGTTACCTTGTGATTGAATAGGTTGATCAGGCGCTTCTGTTTCTGTGTGGTATCAGCTGGTTGCTGGAATGGCTGTGGTCCTCTGAGGCTTGGAGCTCAACTGGGACCCAGTGGCTGCTCAGTCACATGTGGTGTTTGGGTTGGGATCGGCAGGGCATTGTTTCTGCCCTATTCTAATGGTCTAAGCAGTAACAGACTCAGCCCTGAGTCACTGTGGGCACTCTACAAGGATATGCATATCTAGAAGTGTGGTCCATTGGAGGTGATCACCAAAAGAACATTTTACTGCAGTGTGTCCTCTGGTCCCCACACATGCAGAGCATACTAAACCAGGCATAAGACCCCTACAAGTCTCTCTATTACTATATCAGCTTGAGTCTAGGATTTTATTATTTACATCAGGTCTAGGTACAGATGAGGCTCTTTGAGTACAGCTAATCTCAAATGGAATACCTGTGAACTAAAGGGATGAGGTATTTGCTCCCCTCTCGCACTCAATATCCAATGATAAGGAAGGGACAGAAAAATTGTAATAGACATTCCTCTTCAAAAAAGTATTAGAGGAGTTCCCTGTTGTGGCTCAGTGTTAACGAGTCTGACTAGGAACCATGAGGTTGAGAGTTCGATCCCTGGCCTTGCTCAGTGGGTTAAGGATCCGGCATTGCCGTGAGCTGTGGTGCAGGTCGCAGATGCGGCTCGGATCCTGAGTTGCTGTGGCTCTGGCATAGGCTGGTGGCTACAGCTCTGATTGGACCCCTAACCTGGGAACCTCCATATGACGTGGAAGTGGCCCAAGAAATGGCAAAAAGACAAAAAAAAAAAAAAAGTATTAGAGACTTGAAGAAGTAGAAGCCTGATACATTCCTGTTAGGAATGTAAAATGGTGTAGTCGCTTTGAAAACAGTCTGGCAATTTCAGAGGTGGTTAAACACAGTTACCGTTTGACCCAGCAATTCCATACTTAAGCATATACTCAAGAGAAAGGAAAACATAATGTCTATGCAAAACTTGAGCTTAGGTGTTCACAGCAGCATTATAATAGCCAAAAGGTGGAAGCAACCCAAATACCTATCAATAGTTTATTAATACAATGGAATGAAATAACAACTACATACTGCAACATAGATGAACCTTGAAAATACGCTTAAGTGGAAGAAGCCAGTAATAAAAGACCACACTGTATGATTCGGTTTATGTTGTCCAGAATAGGCAAACATATAAAGACAAGTTTGATTATTAACTTCTTAGGGCAGGTGGGATTGGATGCATGAAGAGTAATAACTTAAGGATATAGGTTTCTTTTCTTTTTTTTCATGGCTGCACCCGCAACATATGGAAGTTCCCAGAACAGGAATGGAATCTCCACCGCAGCCGTGACATATGCCACAGCTGTGGCAATATGGGATTCGTAACCCACTGCACCTGGTTGGGGATCGAACCTGAGCCTCTGCAGTGGCCCAAGTTGCTGCAGAGACAACACCAGGTCCTTAACCTGCTCTGCCCCAGCGGGAATTCCTAGGTTTCTGAGATGATGAAAATATTCTGAAATTGAGTGGTTGTGTATATCTGTGAATATGCTAATAACCTTTGAGTTGCAAACTGGATAAATTGTATGGTATGTGAGTATACCATAATTCAGCCAATCAAGCTGTTCAAAAAAGAGGGGGGTTGGAATACGAGGCACAAAGCAGTCTTGGTCTAGAGTAGTCCTAAAATTCAGCTAAATGTCTGTCAGTGGTTCCTTGTTTATGGTGGTTCTCCGTGACTCTTGTCTCCACCGTCTAGGCTCTTTGCTGTGTCTTCTGAATTTCTTTTCTGCAAGAAATGGCCCATGTTTGCAGTTTCTTCCTGTCTGAATAAGGGCCCTGATATATTTCATTTTGAACTATCGCTATCTTTTTTTTTCCTTCTTCTGCATTGAGATACAGAAATATTTCTGTGTTTTTATTCTAGACTGATGGTGCTTCCACTGATATATTTCTCAAAATTTTTTATGGGTTTTTTCATGGATCTCTTTGGGGTTTATAACATTAGATTATAACGAGTCTCACAAATCTCTCAGAGACAGGGCTCTACTTTGAACTGCCTTTAGGTCAGGGTGCTGTCTTGAAGCACCCTGTAAGATTAAAATACCTGTAAGATTTTTAGAAGTCCTAGTGTCTGGTAGAGATGGTCCTTAAGACACACCCTTAAAATTCTTTAAAGCCTTTTTGGTCTAGCTCTGTGATTTGTGAAGTTATCATCTTTGTACCAGCAGTATTAGCATCACCTGGAACTTACTGTAGTGGTCAGACCCCATTCCAGATCTGCTGAATCAAACTGTGAGGATTGGGCCCTGATTTCTGTGTTTTACCAAACCCTCCATCTGAGTCTGCTGTACACATGGTTTTAGAACCATTAGTCTAAAGGAAAAAGTCTATGAGGAACCTAAAATCTTTATGAGGAGTCAACAAAGGGTTTTACAGCCATACCCTTGAAGTCACATTTTCCTGGGAGTATAGGATTCGATCTTAGCCCTGAGCCATTTCTTACTTTGAGCTTGCTTTTTTACTAAGATGCTGAAATGAGCAATGGCTTTATTTTTGAAGTCCTCAAGTTCGGCTCCTTTATATTTTCTCTAAATACTGTTTGAAAAGGAACCAAACGGTTCCTTTTTTAGTTCATCTCACTACACAGGCAGTTAAAATGAGCCAGTTGATACTTTCAACATTCTTCCTGGAATTTTCCTTAGTCAGATCTTGAGTTCATTAGGTACCCTTTCCATCTTCCACATCACTGAATGTGATGGTTTGCTGATTATTCTGCCAGCATGTAACTCGGGTTCTTTTTCTTCATGGACCAATAACATTTCCTTACTTTTCCAAACCTTAATTCGCAGTCTCCTCAAAACTCTTCCAGCTTCTGCCCACCACCTGGACCCAAAGCCAGTATGTATTTTAGATTGTTGTTACAGCAGAACCCCACTTCTGGTACCAGATTTTGCTCACAGTTTTGAGATTTGATGGGGTTCATTGAGGACAGCTCATCTCTGGTCTGTGTGCTGTCAGCTGGGACAGCTTGATGAGGGCTGTAGGATTTATTTCCAAGATAACTCACTTCCATTTCTGGCAAGTAGGTGCTGTCACCTGGGCCCTTCTCATTCATGTGGCTGCTTGGACCTTCTTACAACATGGCAGTTAGACTCCGAAAATAAGGAAGCAGAAGCTGCCGGGCCTCTTAAAAATTTAGCACAGAATTGGTCCAGTGTCCTTGCCGCCCTTTTCTGTTGGACAAACAGTCAGAGATCTAACCCAGAATCAAGGTGGCGGCAAAATAAACTTCCCCTCTCGGTGGGAGTGGTAAAAGAGAATTTGTGGCTATTGTGAATCCACTCTATTAAGTTAGGGTATTTTTTGAAAACGCCTAAGGGCACTCTTGGCTCAAGTTATGAGTTGGTGAAAAGTAATTGTAGAAGAAGGGTTGTAAGTTCTGGGAAAAGGTTAAAAGAAAGCTTTTATTTATTTGTTTGTTTGTTTGTTTTTAGGGCCATACCTGTGACACATGGAAGTTCCCAGGCTAGGGATCGAATCAGAGCTACAGCTGTTAGCCTACACCACAGTCACAGCAATGCCAGATCCAAGCGTGTCTGCAACCTACACCACAGCTCATGGCAGTGCCAGATCCTTAACCCACTGAGCGAGGGCAGGGAATCACAGGGATCGCCCCTAGACCTCATGAATACTAGTCAGGTTTGTTACTGCCGAACCACAATGGGAACTCTCAGAAAACTTTTATATGTAAAGAGCATTTCAATACCTGTGAAAATTTTGAATGTTGTATTTTACTGTTGGACATGTCTTTTTTTGGGTAGAATTAAATTTTTTTTTTTTTTTTTTTTTTTTTTGTCTTTTGTCTTTTGTCCTTTTAGGCCACACCTGCAGCATATGGAGGTTCCCAGGCTAGGGGTCGAATCGGAGCTGTAGCTGTCGGAGTTCGCCAGAGCTGCAGCAACTTGGGATCCGAGCCACATCTGCGACCTACACCACAGCTCATGGCAATGCTAGATCCTTAACTCACTGAGGGAGGCCAGGGATCGAACCTGCGACCTCATGGTTCCCAGTGGGATTCGTTTCCACTGCACCACAACGGGAACTCCAGAATTAATTTTTAAATTCCTCATCAACAGAGTAATACTCTTAAGCACCTTTGGTGTCAAGATTTCTTTGTGACAGGAATGTCTGAACGAATTTATGTATCTTATTTGGTTTTATTTTTAGTAAAGATTGCCCTCTGCATTAACAAATATAGAGAAATAGTTGCCTTCCACAGACTCACCTTCTTAAAATAGGGACTAAATGCTGTTTAAGGGTTATAAACAATGAAAGGCAGACTCTGGATACTTCGTTGACGTGATTGTGATGAAGCAGAGGGTGAATAATGGGATGAAAGGATCCCAAGGTTTTCTATCATTTGGAACTTTTGTGTGCAGCTATTTCCAGATTGGCAAGAGAGGACAAAACAGATGATGGCAGCAGAAGTTGCCCTAGCTTTTGCTTATTCACCCACATCATTTATTAGATTAGCTCATACAGGCTAGTAAATTGGTTCTGGAATTTGTTGACAACTTATATTAATAAAATTTTCCCTATCCATTTTGGAGGTATTAAAAAAAATCAATTTCATGCTCTATTACAGTAGTGATTCCAAAGAGTTTAAATATTAGTGTAGCCTTAAAATTAATAGAACCTGACTGGTTCTAATTTTTATTTATTTTTTTTTTTTTTGTCTTTTAATGGTCGCACCTATGGCATATGGAAGTTCCCAGGCTAGGAGTCGAATCAGTGCTACAGCTCCAGCCTAAGCCACGGTCACAGCAACGCAGGATCCAAGCCCCATCTGCAACCTATACCACAGTTCATGGCAGCACCGGATCCTTAACCCACTGAGCAAGGCCTGGGATAGAACCTGTGTCCTCTTGAATGCTAGTCATATTTGTTACCACTATGCCACCATGGGAACGCCTGGTTTTAAATTTTTAACCTTTAATTTTAGTTCCTATTTTTAGCTTCAATTTCATGCTTTTGGGTTTGGTTTTGTGTTATCTTGATTGCACTGGTAAGTTGTTAAATAGTGAAGTAATTTGAGTATCTTTCCTTTAGTTTGATTGTTTGTGAAAATGTTGGGCAACGCCGGTTTACCTCACTTGAAGTTTTACTCTTCCACGACGGTCGTCAAATAGGACTAATCATGTGCTTCCTCCTTTTCTCTCTCCTTGGTTCTTGTATTTATGTTTTTCTTTATTCTCCTCATACTTTACAAGGTCTGGTGGAGTGATATTCAGGAGTGAGATTATGAGTGGCGTGGAACAGATGATTAGGACACATGTGTTTGTGATTCTGTAGGAGGAATCCTTCTAGCTTCTCAACACTCTTCATCCAGTGTCAAAGTTCCCTGGTGTGATGTCATCACCAAAAGTTTGGAAAATGCTCTTGGTTTTCAGAAAGTATATTCTGTTTCCCTACAAATTAAAATTCCTTTTGTTTGGGGATGTCTATGTACTCATCAATCCATCAAGCAGTTGCTGTGGGGGGGGCACATAGGTGAGGGGGAAGCGGTCACTGTTATTTGCTTCTTAGTGTCTACTCTTTAAATTCTTCTTTCTCAGTCAGATTTGAAAGCTGGGCATGATTTTCTGAAGGCTTGGAGTAGACATGGTAGAAAGTTGGTGGGGGATGAGCAGGGAGGTGGCCAAATTATTTTGTACTCTCCCGCCTTCACAACCATACTTCACTCATTAGATAGGACCTTACTTATTTCAGGGTTTATGCAATTTACTGTAGTCTCACTATCTTGAATTTCAGTTGTTAAGAATGTTGGAGTTTTTTTTGTTTGTTTGTTTTTAGGGCTGCATTTGCAGCATATGGAAGTTCCCAGGCTAAGGGTCGAATTGGAGCTTCAGTTTGCAGGCCTATGCCACAGCCACAGCAACACCGGATCTGAGCTGCATCTGTGACCCATGCTGTAGCTTGCAGCAATACTGGATCCTTAGCTCACTGAGTGAGGCCAGGGATTGAACCCTCATCCTCATAGACACAATGTTGAGCCCTCATCTTATTCAGTTGTTGCCATAGGTAAGGCACAGGTTTGATACATAGAATAAATAATAATCCAAAAAGGGAGGAAAACAGTAATGGGAGGGTGCTTTATCTGCTTTATACCTCCAGTGTCTGCCCTGTTTGTTTTGACTGCAAAATTCCCTGTGGTGCCCTTTCATTTCTTTCTTTCCTTTTCTTTTTTGTCTTTTCTAGGGCCACTTCCGTGACATATGGAGGTTTCCAGGCTAGAGGTCGAATCAGAGCTGTAGCTGCTGGCCTACACCAGAGCCACAGCAACTCGGGATCCAAGCCTCATCTGCAACCTACACTACAGCTGACAGCAATGCTGGATCCTTAGCCCACTGAGCGAGGCTAGGGATTGAACCTGCAACCTCATGGTTCCTAGTCGGATTCGTTAACCACTGAGCCACGACGGGAGCGCCGCCATTTCATTTCTTTGTAAACTATATAAAGACAGTCTTTCAGCAAAATCTGCCTTTTTGTCCCAATGGATATATTTGTTGTGTTTGTGTTATTCTTGATTTTTAACTCTAGCCAAGATCATTTTGACTCCCAAACCTTATTTGGACTACCGCTTTTTATTTTGGTAGCATTTACAAGCTATTTCTAGTTCATCATTTGGGTTGCTTTTAAAAGATATATCCATGAAATCTACAACATGCTGATGAATTAAATCGACGATCTAAATAAATGGAGGGACAAACTATGTTCATGGATTGAAAGACTCTCACTGTATGATCACCCAAATTAATATAAAGTTTTAACACAGTTCTTATCAAAATTCTAGGAAGGCTTTTGTAGATATGGATAAAATTATTCTAAAATGTACATGGAAAGGCAAGTTATAATAGCTAAAACAGTTTTGAGAAAGAATAAATATGTTGGGAGAATCACTACCCAGTTTTAAGATATTACGTGGCTGTAGTAATCAAGACTATGGTATTGCCAGACGGAGAGACAAATAAATAAGTCCAACAGCGTAGATAATTTAGAAGTTGCCTCACACAGGTTCAGCCAGCTGATTTTTGACAAAGGTACAAAAGTAACACAATTTGTCTTTTCAACAAATGGTGCTAAGGCAGTTCAGCATCTATAGGGGAAAAGATGAACCTAAACCTTACAATATATCATGAATATAAATTAACTTAAAATAGGTTATCAATTTAAATATAAAACTTAAAACTGTGAAACTTTTAAAAGAAAACATAGGAGAAAATCTCCAAGACTTAGGGCTTGGTGAAAAGTTATTAGCCTTGTGACCAAGATCATGAATCATAAAAGCAAAGATTGATAAATAAAATTTCATCAGAATTTAAAACTTTTGCCCTGTGACAGACTCTATTAAAAGGGTAAAACGATAAATAGTAGACTGGAAAAATATTTGGAATACCTATATTTGACAAAGAACTCTATCAATAATTTATAAAGAAGTCTCAAAACTCAACAGTAAAACAACCCAATCTAATTAGAAAATTGGCGAACAACGCAAAGACACATTTCACCAAAAAAGATGTACAGATGATAAATGAAAATAAGCATACGTGGACATTCATTGCATAATCTAGCCATTACATTTCTGAATGAAAACTTAGATCCACCCCTGAACTGGTGCATTCATAGCAGTTTTATTCATAATAACCCAAATTGTGAACAGCCTCATGTTCGTTAATGTGAATGACTAAACTGACTGTGGTACATCCAGATTATGGAATTCAACATGGCAATAAAAAGGAACACAGCATTGCTGCATTCAGGAACTTGAATGGATCTCAAGAGCATTGTGCTGAGTGAAAAAAGCCAAAATCGAAAAGTCATTTATTATGTGATGCCACTTGATAGTATTCTGTAAGTGACACCATGGTAAGGAGAACAGTTTAGCGGCTGGCGGTGGTGGTTAGGCACAGTGGGGAGAAAGAAGGATGTTATGTATGACTATAAAGGGATAGCCTGAGGGAGCTCTTGCTGATGGTGAGAATCATTCAGTATCTTGATTGTGGTGGTGACACAAGTCTATATAAGCGATAAAATAGCATAGAACTAAATAGAGACATTGTACAAATGTCAGTTTCCTGGTTTTGATATTATGCTATAGTTGTATAATATGACAATGATTAGGAGAAACTCTTTTTGCAACTTCCTGTGAGTCAATAATTATTTCAAAATAAAAAGTTATGACTTTATGTTTTATTAAAAAAAATTACATACCCAGACTTAGGTCTGTGTGGTTCACTAGCCACAGTTGCTTGTAAATTTAAATCTAAATTAACTAAAATAAAACTTCAATTCCATGGTTACACAAACCATGTTTCAAATGCTCACGTGGCCACCTTATAGCATAAATATAGAACATTTCCATCAACACAGAAAGTTCAGTTGGCACTCCTGCTTTAGACTAAACAGAATGCCAATTGCCACATGTGTGGACACTGACACAGTTCTTAGTGAACTGTCTTAACTTTATAAATCAAAAGATAATAGTATGTACCTGGAAAATTTAAATAGAAAAAATAGGTTTAACATGACACTTTTTAAAGCTATCATAATTTTTGAGGCTATCTCCCATATTTTACTAAGAAAAAGAAATGAAACATTTGCTTCATAGTTGAAATAGGAATAGGGTTTTTTGTTTTTTGTTTTTTGTTTTTTTGTCTGCCAAGGCACAATATAGAATACATAGGAAATGGGCAATATAGAAGGGGTGGACAGGTGGAGGAAAGAGACATCAGCAGGAAAAATATTTTATATATCCTACATATTCTGCTGTTTTATTTGCTTAGGGACCAATTTAGCAATAGTAGCTTACCATTGCAGAGGAAGCATGGTTTTGCCACCAGACCCTAAACCAGAATTCTATTTCTGGCTCAAAGTGACCTTGAGGAAGT
Organism: Sus scrofa; assembly: GCF_054392235.1. NCBI lineage: Eukaryota > Metazoa > Chordata > Mammalia > Artiodactyla > Suidae > Sus > Sus scrofa. The sequence goes on along the minus strand of NC_139387.1, from coordinate 48,611,694 downwards.
GACTCTTCTCATTCTCATAACCAGTAAGCCAGTTAAGATGAAACTGACTGTTGCTTGGGTGGACTGTAGGATAAAGTTATTCTAAAATGATCCTAGTCTTATAACCTATGTGTAAACTCTGCTTACACGTAGGTTAAATACAAAGTTTTGAGAAATTTAGTTATGGGAAGAGTCACATGAAGTAGAAAGAGGAAGTTTACCAGTCATGAACAGTTTTAGAGTTTGAGTTTGGGCGTTAAAGACAAGAAAACTCAGTTACAGGGTAAAAGTTTTCTTGTTCTTTCCCAGGTTGGTAATTTTAGGAAAACTGAGAGAAGGTGCAAACAATTTGCATTTTAGAGATCAAGTTAAAAGGTTCAGAGTTTGGATTGCAGCTCTGCCATTTACTGTCTAGGAGTTATTTAAACTTAGTTCTCTTGCTGTCTATTCAGTTGAGCTAATTAATACCTTTTGGTAGGGTTGTTATGAGAAAGGCCCTCAATAATACACAGCTGTAATTACTAATGATAATATTAAGTTTATCAAGATATGGGATGGAATGATGGTGATATTAGGACCAAATAAATAGTTTTGTTTACTCTTTTATGAAGATTTATTTTTAGCCACATAATTTTTTGGGGGGATACTAATTTTAGCTTTATAACAAACTGGTGGTTATTTTGGTTCTTAAAGCCATTCCCAATTTATTGTGTGGCTAAACTGATCTAAATCACTTGATTTAAAACCAAGGGGGTAAATGTGTTTTTATAAAATCTAGCAGACCAAAGTAAAGCAGAAAACTAAGGGGAGGAAAAGCACACATAAACGAAATTTTAAAATTTTGTTTCGAACATGTTACAGTACAACCCCTGTAACATGTTTCTACAGCTCTATCCGCATAATATCTGAATGAACAGTGAAAAGGTTTAGTTAATTGTAAAGATATATACAGATCTGCAATGTTTATGTCAAATTATCAGAAAATATTCCATGTGAATTTTTTCTTTGCCCACTAAACTGCTAAAATATTAAAAAAAAAAAAAAGACCAAGAACCAAAGCCCGCATATTCATTTGGATCCTTTCAGCCCTGGTACACTGTAGCAGAGCAGAACAGTTCCAGTTTCAGTCAATAGTTCACTGGCCTGTGGTCAGTTTGAAGTTTCCTGCTGTACTCTGAGCCAGAGAGAAGGAACCAAAAATGCTGACATCCTCATTTGGCCTCATCACTCATGTCTGAGCACGTACACCAACACTTCCTGTGCAGAACCTACCCTGACTCTGCCGAGGACATGCCTAGCCCTCAGCTGATGTGCATAGGGATGCTGGCTTGAATTGGTGAAGTTCGGAAAGCATTAACCCTTGGCTGGATGACTCATACTATATGAACATGCCATGTTACATTACTATACCTTTCAATGCATAGAGATAAGCTTGCAAAACTTATAATAACAACATTCATTGATAGCAAGTGATTGTTGCAGGCCTCTTATTAGCTCTCAAAACCACTACTCCTTGAAAATAATATTCTGAATGATAGCATGTTTATGAAAGAGGCCATATAGAAATATAAATATATGAAATATACGTAACTCATCTCCCTAATATCAATAAGGCTATGTCTATCCCACTTTAACACTCTTGGCCTCAGTTTTCTTATCCATACGATGGGAAGATTTCTAATTTTCTAAGGCCTTGTGATTTTATTGTGTGTTTCTCTAAGTAGTTTTCTCCATGGTTTCTACTTTTTGGTTCATAAGCTACATTAAATGTTTACTTTATTCTACCCATTAAAATTTCGTCAAGTTTTGTCAGGTACTTTAAGGTAATACACTGTTTTCAATTTGTTGTTCTTTCAGGAACACAGTAATTTAGGGAGTTCCCTTCATGGCTCAGTAGTTAGGGAACCCGACTAGGATGCGGGTTTGATCCCTGTCCTCGCTCAGTGGGTTAAGGATCTGGCATTGCCGTTGCAGACGAGGCTCGGATCCCTCGTTGCTGTGGCATAAACCAGCAGCCATAGCTCTGATTAGACCCCTAGCCTGGGAATTTCCATATGCCACAGGTGTGGCCCTAAAAAGCAAAAAAAGAAAAAAGAAAAAAAAAGGAAACAGTAATTTGAAGAAGTTATGTTGCAAAGTTGTCTAGATATTGTAGTTTGATTATGACTACACCATCCAAATTATCACGTGAAAGGGAAGTTAGAATTTGTATTATTATATAAATGTTGAATCTATGTGACGGTAAAATTTGAGGTGTTATGAGAAGTCTGTGTTATGCAGTAGATTATCTAAAACATTGACTTGTTTTTTGTGGCCAGGCCTGTGTCATATGGAAGTTCCCAGGCCAGAGATTGAACCTATACTACAGCAGTGACCATAGCCACCGCAATGATAAAGCCAAATCCTTAACCCACTGCACCACAAGGGAACTCCAACAACATTGATTTCAGTTTGTAACCTTCTCTTATAAGCATGGCAAGAATAGGAAACCTGCTCATTCGTGCCTTTCCTTCTTTAAAATCCTGATTTTTTTAAATTGAAGTTGTTTGGGATTGCTAGTAACCTGTGAAGGTTTGGAAGAAAGACATGGTTTTTTTGTTTGTTTTGAAGACTTTTTTGTGTATATTTTTATTTTTAAGAAATTTTTATTTATTTTTTTAATAATTTTATGTTTTCCATTATGATTGGTTTACTGTATTCTGTCAATTTCTCCTGTACAACAAAGTGACCTGGTCACACACATATATACATTCTTTTTCTCACATTATCCTCTATCATGTTCCATCATATATATATATATATATATATATATATATATATATATATATATGGTTTTTTTTTGTCTTTTTGTCTTGTTGTTGTTGCTATTTCTTGGGCCGCTCCCGCGGCATATGGAGGTTCCCAGGCTAGGGGTCCAATCGGAGCTGTACCCACCGGCCTACGCCAGAGCCACAGCAACGCGGGATCCGAGCCGCGTCTGCAACCTACACCACAGGTCACGGCAACGCTGGATTGTTAACCCACTGAGCAAGGGCAGGGACCGAACCCGCAACCTCATGGTTCCTAGTCGGATTCGTTAACCACTGCGCCACGACAGGAACTCCCATCATATATTTTTAAAGTATAGCTGATTTACAGTGTTGTGCCAGTTTCTTCTGTACAGCAAAGTGACCCAGTCGTACATATGTATACATTTTTTTTCTCATATTGTCTTCCATCATGGTCTATCCCAAGAGACTGGATATAGTTCCCTGTGCTATACAGTAGGACCTCATTGCTTATCCTTTCTACATGTAATAGTTTGCATCTACTAATCCTAAACTCCCAGTCCATCCCACCCCCTCCTTCCTTCCTCTTGGCATCATAAGTCTGTTCTCTCTGTGGACACAAGTTTTGGTATTCAACCTTTTTTCCTTTTTAGGAAAAACAGTCTGACGATTCTTTATTTATTTTTTGCTTTTTAGGGCCACATCTGCAGCATATGGAAGTACCCAGCCTAGGGGTTGAATTGGAGCTACAGATGCTGGCCTACACCACAGCCACAGCAACACGGGTTCCAAGCCACGTCTGCAACCTACACCACAGGTCACGGCAACGCCGGATTCTTAACCCACTGATCGAGGCCAGGAATCGAACCTGCAACCTCATGGTTCCTAGTCGGATTCATTTCTGCTGCACCATGACGGGAACTCCTGAAGATTCCTTAAGACCTAGTTTTAGGGTAGTTTTTTAAAATAAATCTCAAGGCTATAACTACAATAGAATCACATGTAGTTGGCCCCATCCTTCCCATTTTACCACAGTATTCTAGAGCTCTCTCACTACATTTTGAAATACATTCATGGAATTTTGAAATTCGTTACTTGCGTAGATCTTTGAGGCTGCATCAGTGTTAGAAGAGGAGTTATGAAACATAGGTCTGCACTTCTTCCCCTTAGTTAGTTCTTTACCATGTCGAACCGAAGACGTGTGCATGTCTGGTCTAAGTACAGAATGCCTATAGATTTTACCCACAAATTTTAGACCTGAATAATTCCTCTGCAAGCAGGACATAGGTATGATAAGCAGAAGAATTAGAAGGCACTGCTGGATGATGTTTTACAGGAATCCTTTATGGGGGGCTGTGAGTATTGTTGTTTTTGCAATTCATATTTTTGAAATACCTTAGGTTAAAAACAATTGAAAATTTTAAGTATATAAGGTATATGAGTAGATGAAATAAACTGGTATTTTTCTCTTTGTTTACTACTAAATGATAAGTAATTATATCATTATTGGAAAATTATGCTGACTCTTGTCTAGAATGGTTTCATGCTGTTGTATTAGCACAAAAGTATGCTTTTTCTTATTTTCATGGTCTAAGTATGATTACTTGAGGTAATGGCATTTCTTCCTGTGGGTTCATAGAGAGCAGTGAAAGTGAAGTGTGCTTTAAGAGTAATTACAGTTAACCTTTCTTGGCCAAGACAAAAGTCTTATTATAGCCTCATTCCTCCTATTTTTAATTTCTATTTCTCCTCCTTATGTTTCTGATCTGTAAAGCTGCCCTTTACAGCTGCACTTCAACAACTTAGAACTTACTGGTTACACTTAATGTTCTCCCAGTCATCAATTCTTTGGGGATAAAGTTCCTTCTCCTTCTCAAACATTAGAAAGGTACACTGGTGATGTACAAGGTTAAGGACTTCTTAACATATGATTATATTTGATTTCGTGGGTGCTGAAGTCTATTTGACTTGACTAGATCCTTCTAGCACAGTGGCTTTAAAGTTCTCATGTTTTTTCTAATTAACTGAAAAACCATGCTAGGTGAATGTTTTGTTCAGAAAAGCTTTTTTTTTTTTTTTTTTTTTGGTCTTTTTAGGGCTGCACTTGGGGCATATGGAGGTTCCAGGCTAGGGGTCAAAAAGGAACTGTGGCTGCTGGCCTATGCCACAGCCACAGCAGTGCCAGATCCAAGCCAGGTCAGTGACCTACACCACAGCTCACAGCAGTGCCAGATCTTTAACCCACTGATCAAGGCCAGAGATCGAACCTGTGTCCTCATGGATGCTAGTCAAATTCGTTTCCGCTGAGCCACAACAGGAACTCCCAGAAAAACATATTTAAACAGATATTTCTGATGTGTAGTAAGGAGAAAGAAAATAAACATTTAGATGTAACTACTGATAACACTTTGATATGTTTTTCCTCTTGGTATCTGTGGTTTTGCAAAGCTAAGATCATAATTTCTATGGATTTTTAATATTATACTTCCCCTCCCACATAACATTACATTTTTCATGTTACAAAAAGTCTTAGTAAAAATTCAATAGCTTTGATAATATGAGAAGAAGATTGAATAGGTATGACTGGTTCACTTTGCTATGCAGTAAAATTGATTTTAAATTAAGATAGTGGATTTACAGTGTTACAAATCCGCTATCTTAATTTAAAATTTGCAATAGCTTTATGATATTCTGTTTAAAAGTAGTACTTTAATTTAGTTAAAATGTCATTGTTGTTAGATATTTGACATTTTTTAAGATTTTGGATTATAAATAACTGTGAGGACACTACCATTTTAAAAAAAAACTATATTGGGAGTCCCCTTCATGGCTCAATGGTTAACCATCCCGGCTAGTATCCAGGGTTGGATCCCTGGCCTCGCTCAGTGGGTGAAGGATCCTGAGTTGCGCTGCACTGTGGTGTAGGTCATGGTGTAGGTCGAAGTTGCCCACGGCTCAGATCCCACGTGGCTGTGGTGTAGGCCAGCGGCTATAGCTCCAATTCGACCCCTAGCCTGGGAACTTCCATATGCCACGGGTGCAGCTCTAAAAACCAAAAACATAAATAAAATGAAAAAATAAATAAATAAAAAGAATATCTTTGTAAGATGCCAGGTGTGGGGGTGGGGATGGGGAGAGGAAATCCCATTGTGTTTATATTCTTTTTCTTTTCTTTTGGTCTTTTTAGAGCTGAACCCTCGGCATATGTAAGTTCCCAGGCTAGGGGTCGAATTGGAGCTACAGCTGCCAGCCTACACAACAGCCACACATAGCTGTGCTAGATCCGAGCTGTGTCTGAGACCTACACCACAACTCAGGCAACACCAGATCCTTAACCCACTGAGCGAGGCCAGGGATCGAACCTGCGTTCTCATAATGCTGGTCACATTTGTTTCCACTGAGCCACAAGGGGAACTCCCCTGTATTTATATTCTTGATTTAAGATATTAATAGTAGCCATATCTTAGTATTTTAAGGGCAGACATTAACTAGGATTTTAAATAAATGTTTTGGGTGCCTTATTTGTTTGAAGTTATGAATCTCACTTTCTAAACACCTTTACTTCTGTGTGGCAAGCAGCCTGTGTGCTAGCTATTTTTCAAATGTGGGTGACATTGCTTTCTTCATAGAGACAAAACTGGAGTGGGATCTATAGCACATTTGCAAATAGGTGATTATTGAGGAACCACCCTTTTCCCTAAGGCGGGTTCTTCTATGCCGTGAGGCTCATGTGAATAGAAAACTAGATCTATGCATCCTATCATGGGCTATGAAAATACTGGTGCTGGGAAAACAAAGATTCACAAGATGTTAACCAAAGCCTTTGGGGTTTTTGTTGTTGTTGTTGTTTCACTGGATTAGAAGTGGTCTGAGATTCTCTCAGTAATTCAGCCACAAAAGAAAAATAAAGCTTGCTGTTCTTCATTCCATTGTGTTGAGGTCCCCATGTCACAGACTTGCACCAACATGGAGTACTGACCTGCCTTGAGAAATGAATGGGCCTGCATTTAGAATACTTTGAGTTACTTATAAATTCTTAAATGTCTTCTATTTAAAACTTTATAGGCATGCTGATAAATTTTAATAGGATAGAAATAACTAGTGTGGTATGAATATATAATCAAAATATGGAAGTTTGGAGGCTTATTTATTTTTCAAATAATTATTTTGGATCAGAAAATTTGATTTTAAGATTTTAGAGGATTTCTTTTTTCTTATCCTGCTTCTGCATCATCCTAGCTAGTTCAGATGGTAATTACAAGTTAATGCCTGACATCTTTATGAATGAGTAAAAGCTTTATTGAACATGTATCACACTTGGTCATTTCTCCTGATTTTTATTGTAACTTTAAAGTTTAGGATCTGGTTGCTATTAAATGCCGGATTATATATACACATATGTATTTTATATTAAAAAAAGTCAAAGTAGGGTTTATTACAGGAAGTGTAGGTTTTATTCTCTAATAATAAATACAAATAGATTTATTTAAAAGACAAAAGGAGACGAGAGCTAGGCTGAGAATGACAATAGTACTAGAGTTCTAGTTTTTTCCCCATTTTTTTAGGCGTTTCAACCCGGGTATGCTTTTTCAGAGCGTGCATACAACTGGCACACAGTGTTCTAAGGATCAGCTTTGTAACCGAAGCAATTGGACTCCCATCCGGCAGTTTATACACTTCTTGGCATTTCTCCTGCCCATTTGTTTTAATCTTTCCAATTCATTTGATCCTCTGGCATTAGAGCCCACAGCTGCAGTTGCACGTGGGATGGGTAAAGTAGCTGAATTAAAAAATGCCATGACCTGGTTCCTATATGGTTTAGGAACTGAGTTGATAACTCAGACATGCTATAGATTTGTTTGGCAGGTCAGGAGAAACATTATTTTACAGGAAGAGGGTATATGTATAAAAAGGATTGGTAATTGATCTTGAGTGATACATCTCTTAAATCTTAGTCTTTTTTTTTTTTTTCTTTTTTGTCTTTTTGCCTTTTCTAGGGCTGCTCCTGTGGCACATGGAGATTCCCAGGCTAGGGGTCCAATTGGAGCTGTAGCCACCAGCCTACGCCAGAGCCACAGCAACGCCAGATCCGAGCCATGTCTGTGGCCTACACCATAGCTCATGGCAACGCCAGATCCTTAACCCACTGAGCAAGGGCAGGGACCGAACCCGCAACCCCAGGGTTCCTAGTCAGATTCCTTAACCACTGAGCCACAACAGGAACTCCAAATCTTAGTCTTATTGTTTATCCATTGTGCCTTGTGTTATATGCACATCATTTCTAATCCTCAGAATACTCTTGTAAGAAAGGTGATATAACCTTATTTTTTTAGGTGAAGAAGGCAGTTTAATGAGATTATACACTCGTGTCTGCATAGTCAGTATTACATGGTAAATATCAGAACTAGAATTCAAGTACAATATCATCTGTTTCCAAAGCTTGTGGCCTATCCATTATACACTGTAGCAGTAAAAAAGTTTTTATTGTGAATAGTATTTTATTTCCATTTTGCTATTGATGGACGTTGACTGTTAGGATGAACTGTGCTATACACATTGTTGTACATCTTTTAGCATAATTATTGCATGTGCCTATGTTCAACTTTAGGAGATGTTGCCTAAAAGTTTTCCATAATGGTTTTAGTATGGAACTATTCTAGCTCCACTTCTTCCAATACTTTGTCTAAATTTTTTTTTTACCTGTGTGGCAAGTATCTAGTGGTATCATTTTGTGATTTTAATTTCCATGTTTCTGATTAATGATTTTTATATGCTTATTGGAGACCTTTTGTAAGCTTCCCAATCAAGACTTTTGTCCATTAAAAAAAAGAGGATGGAAGCTAGAAAATAGAAAGAGTGAAAAAGAAACATTTCATATAATGTTGGGCAGTGATAAGTGCTACAAAATAACAAAGGCCAAGATACTAGGACCCATAGAAAGTGACAGAGTTGTGAGAAAGGCGAGGCCCACCTGAGAAAGTGGCTTTGAAGTGCAGACTTGCATGAAGTGTGTCATGGAAGCAAGGGGAAAATCTGGATGGAGCATTCTAGGCAGAGGAACTGCAAGTCCAAAGGACTTGAAGCAGGAATCAGGTGTGACATTGAGAACCTGGCAGGGAAGTGTTTAAATTCAGCTTCTGAGGGAAGGGGAGGTCTTTACTTTTACCCACCTTCAACCCTACACTTAGTAAGATATTATTTGGCTTGTTTTCTTATTTATAAAGATCAAAATCCTCTCTTGAGTCAGTGGGGTTCCATGTTTGAACCAATAACTTCATATTTTGCCAATGAATTGCTGTGTAATATCTAAACACCTTTACTTGTGATGTGTTTTATGAATGTTTATTCGGTAAGCATTTATTGAACAGACCTGATTGTTGGAGGAGGGAGAAGGTAGAGAAAGAGTTGCTGATGCAAGCAAAGAAGAAAGGAGTTACTGGAGAGAGTCCTAGAGAACCAGGGGAGTTGGTCATTCGGGGGCCCAGAAGGAAAGAATGTCAAGAAGGAGAACGAGATCCATACTGTCAGATGCCTCCAGAGAAGTCCAAGGATTCAAGAACTGAATGGCGCCCTGTGGGTTTGGTGATTGCAATGTTCCCCTGGTCTTGGTAGGAGCAGAATCAAGTGCATGTTGGACAGGTGGGCTGAGGAGAGAAACTTAAGTTTGAGGAAGTAGAAGCAGTGACCTTAGGGTTCCCCACCTTTTGAAAAGGTGGTCAAGAAAAAGAATGAGATTAGCCAGCTTGACAAGAATATGAATAGAGTCAAGAGTTTAAGTTTTTTGTTTTGTTTGTTTTTTTGAAGAGATGAGTGGTGGTGTTTTTTTCCCCTTACAAGAAGTTATCCTTTGCTGTTCTTGGCTTAGAGAAGACAGCTGTATGCATCCCACCCCCACCCTTTTAAACATGTTTAAAACTTTTTAAAACTGTATAGTTTTCCAGATATTCAAAGAGGATTCACCCATGTGATTCATTGATCTTCTGGGGAGGAAGTTACCAAATACTATCCCTTTTCCTTAGATGAAAGCCTCAAAGCTCAGAGACTATAGCTGAGAGGTTACCCCACTGATAAGATGTGGGGCAAGAATTTTTGTCAGTATACCCTATCTTGCCCAGAGTTTGGGAATCTGTACATATCCATAGCATTAACTTAGCATGATTTGCCCCATATTCCTCTTCCAAGACCCCCTAATGTAGACTTGTCTTCAACACTTGTTTTCTTTGCAGTGTGGTAGCTGGAAAGATCCTAGAAAGGAAAGTACTTCTTTGAAATGCTAACTACATAAGGGGAATGATGGGCAATTAAAAAAAATTTTCCATCAAATCAGGCTAGACTTTTTACTCCATCATGAACACCTTGCAGATGGATCAGAGAAGTTCCATTTATTTCAGTGTTTTCTCTTGCTTGTTAGATACTTTGTTCCTGGCAAATATATTTTTGTTCAAAGTCATCTTTACAGGACAGTTCCCTTCGTGGCTCAGTGGTTAACAAACCTGAGGATTTTGGTTCAATCCCTGGCCTCACTCAGTGGGCTAAGGATCTGGTGTTGCCATGAGCTGTGGTGTAGGTTGCAGATCCTGTGTTGCTGTGGCTGTGGCATAGGCTGGCGGCTACAGCTCCAGTTTGACCCCTAGCCTGGGAACCTCCATATGCCGCAGGTGTGGCCCTAAAATAGCAAAAAAAAAAAAAAAAACAGAAACAAAAACACCAAAACTTTGTACAACTACTTGCAAAAGAAAAAAATGAAACAGTCAAATTAAAAAATCTTACTTGGGGAGTTCCCACTGTGGCAAAGCAAGGTAAGTATCTGGTGTTGCCAAAGCTGTGGCATAAGTCGCAACTGTAGCTCAGATTCACTCCCCAGCCCTAGAACTCCATATGCTGTGGGTGTGGTACACACACACACACACACACACACACACACACACACCCCAAAACAAACAAGCAAAAAACAAAGCAAACTTTACATAGAATGTTAAGCAAAACACAAAATTCTTGGTGACACACTGAAAATGTCTAAGGAAATGTCACCTCTTTACAGATGTATTTTGTGTTTCAGTGTCTGTGACTGATTAACTCTTTTTAACCTGGTGCTTCTTAGGCTTATATGATAAATTTCTCTCCAGTAAGGATAGGTAATTTGAGTCTGTTTCATATTCACAGACTATATCCTTAACAATATCCAGTCACTTCATAATATGAACTATTTGTTAAGCAGGAGTTTCAGCAATAAAAGAGAATGTAGGAGCAGACACGGTGGTGGTAATGTTACTCAAACTGCACCTACACAGGGTATCTTTGGCAGGTACCATTGCCATCTTATCTGGTACTTTAGTAATATCTCTGCTCAAACCTTTCACTCATACCACACCTAATGGTTGTACCCAGAAGTTTTTAGTATGCCGTTTGCTTCTGGAAAATAAATATTTGTTCTTGTCCTTGCTGTTCTTGTCCTTTCTTCTTTTCCACTGAGAACAGTAAGAAGGAAGAACTTTTCTTCTCCAACATTCATTGTCTTTTTTTTTTAAATTTTTTAATTTTATTTTTATTTTTTGCTTTTTAGGACCGTCCCTATGGCATGTGGAGGTTCCCAGGCTAGGGGTCAAATCAGAGCTGTAACTGCTGCCCTACACCACAGCCACAGCAACATCAGATCCAAGCCAGGTCTGTGACCTACACCAAGGCTCACGGCAATGCCGGACACTTAACCCACTGAGCAAGGCCAGGGATTGAACCTGCATCCTCATGGATGCTAGTCAGATTCATTTCCACTGAGCCACGATGGCAACTCCTGTCATAATTTTATTTTATTATTATTATTATTATTATTATTAGTCTTTTTCTAGTGCCATACTCATGGCATATGGACATTCCCAGACTAGTGGTCTAATCAGAGCTGCAGCTGCCAGCCTATGCCAGAGCCACAGCAATGCCAGATCCGAGCCATGTCTGCAACCTACACCACAGCTCACAGCAATGCCAGATCCTTAACTCACTGAGCAAGGCCAGGGATCAAACCTGCAACCTCATGGTTCCTAGTCAGCCACTGAGCCACAGTGGGAACTCCTGTCATAATTTTAGATAGTAGAGATCTTTAAAGATGACCTACCTAGCTCTCTCATTCTGTGACTGAAGTGCACAGGACCAGAGAGAGTAAATGCCTTGCCATATCATACCAGTGGCTAAGTTTCTGAATTTCTAGATTGGCCATCTTTCTATCATTGAGCTTCGCAAAAGTTAAGGGCTTAAAAACATTATTCCAAAAATACATGCCTAGGTGCAGATTCAATAGCAAAGGGAGATGAAGCAGTACTCCCAAGGTTATTTGATCACCACTTAGCTGGCGCAGTTGCTACTGTAACAGTTTCTCGGCAACATTGCTGAGTGCCCAATATTTGAAGTAGATAAATTACTCGGCTCCTTTCCTTCCAACACCTTTTTATCTTAAGAACCTTTATGGGGATTATTGGTTCTTTGTCATATGCCCTGAAGCTTAAGTTTGGGGGCCCTATTATTAGATTCTGAGCAATGTGGCTTGAGGTGCTATTGTGCAGACAGTGTGCTGGAGCAGCCAGAGGTGAACATGGAGCTGAAGGGGACACCAATGCCTATCTTAGACCTGCCATTTTTTTTTTCTTTATGAATAAATTTCCTAGAAATTGTGAGCCAGATTCTTTTTAGCTTTTTTTTTTCTTTTTTGATTTATTGTCTTGCTAGTCAGTAGATTCACCTAAGAACATAGTAGGGTGAATGTTGAAAAAATACGTATAGGAGGAATAAATATTATTTTTAGAAAATTATCATTTATGACATTAAAATTTTTGGAAAACAGGAAAGGAAAATATCACCAATATTTCTTCCTTCCAGCGGCTCTTACAAGTTTGAGGTAGGTAAGCCCAGGCTTTTGTTCCTAAGAATCTCTTCTGTTTTATGTAGTTGTTCACAGAGCATACTCAGTTATGGTTTTCCCCCCTACTTCCAGGAGGTGGTGTGGCATAGTAATCAGGCTCAAGCTTTGGTCTCACATGATGTTCTGGTCTTAGTGGTGAGATGTAGGGCAAAGAGCTTAATTTCTGAGTCTCAAATTTCCACAACTGAAAAGGAAGATAGTAGTACCTGCTTCATCATTCTCATGACGTTTAAATAAAATATTTATAAAATGTTTATTATAATTCCTAGTATATACTAGGGACTCAGTAAATAGTACATTATGTTTTTTATTTTATTCTATTTATTTATTTTTCTTTTGATTTTTAGGGCCACACCTGCAGCATATGGAGGTTCTCAGGGTAGGGGTTAAATCAGAGCTGTAGCTACCAGCCTGCACCACAGCCACAGCAAGGCAGGATCCGAGCTGCATCTGCAACCTACAAGCTCAAGCAATGCCAGGTCCTTAACCCGCTGAGCAAAGCCAGGGATTGAATCTGCACCCTCATGGATGCTAGTCAGATTCATTAACTACTGAGCCACTGATGGGAACTCTATATTTTATTTTTTTTCTGTCATGGCTCTATGGCATATGAAGTTCCCGGGCTAGGGATCAGATCTGGACCACAGCTTCAACCCATGCCACAATTACAGCAGTGCTGGATCCTTTTAATCCACTGTTCCAGGTCAGGGATTGAACCTGTGTCCTCGCACTGCAGAAATGCCGCTGATCCCTTTGTGCCACAGCAGAAACTCCAATTGTACATTGTTATTAATATGTCCTTGACATTTCCTTTATGCCACATAGTCTTTGTGACCATATTTTTAATAATTGCATGATATTCTATCAAGTTGAATGCATTCCTATTTGCATAACCATTCACCTATTATTAAATTCTTAGGTTCCCTCTAAATTTTCCCTAGAATGAAAAATTCTTCAGTAAGCTGTGATTCATTCAGCAGATTCAGTAAGTACTCACTGTGTATAAGGAGCTTTGCTTGGCTCTGGGAGCACAGGGCTCTCAGTTTATAAGGGGAGATGTGTGTAGGGAACCCTGGCCTGCAGTAAACACCGGCATGGATAAGTTACTAAAAAAGTACCGAGGAGAGGACAGAATGTCAGACTCTGCCTGGAGAGCTCAGGGAAGGCAGGAAAGGGTTGTGGGTGATGAGTTAAGTGAGTTAACGGGGGTGAGTTGCAGGTTACTAAGGACTTTATAAGCCATCTTATAGAATAGAACTTTTATCTTCAGTGCAAGGGGAAAGTCAAGTTTTGAGAAGAGAACTGGCATTATCTACTGAGGCAAGGTGGTAACAGAGAGTTTAATTAGGAAATTATTAAGGAATCCAGGTGAGGGGTGACTTACACCAGGTGGAAATGGTGGAGGTTGTATGAAGTGGCCAGATGGGAAGAAATAGCCCATGTCATGAGCTGTTGGATGTGACAGTGTCAAAGAGAGAAAAGTCAAAGATGGGCTCTCAGGCATTCATTCACCCCAAGGGACTGCAACGGTGGAGTTGCTATTTCCATAAACAAGGAAGGATGTAGGAGGAGCAAGTTTGGGAAAAAAAGTGGGTTAAGGATCTGGCTTTGCTGTGGCCTGTGGTGTAGGTCCAAGACTTGGCTCAGATTGGGTGTTGCTGTGGCTCTGGTGTAGGCCAGAAGCTGCAGCTCCCATTCATCCCCTTGCCTGGGAACTTCCATATGCTGCTGCAGGTTTGGCTCTAAAAAGAGATACAATACAATAAAATAAAAAATAAAATAAAATTCACGGAGAAAGAGGTTTGTCCTGGAGTTATAAATTTGGGAGATATCTGTATACAATATTTTTAACATTAAAAAAAAACCAGTATAGTTATTTACCCATTATTACTCCTCTCATATAGAATTTTCATTGGTATTTTCCTTTTTTAAATCCAAATAAACTTTAGAGTCACTTTGTGAAATTTATTTTCTAAAGTATGTTGGAAATTTTACTAGAAGACTGTGTATAAATTTACTGGAAGACTGACTATAAGGTAATTTGAAAAGACTTGACACCTTTAAAATGGATCTTTGTAACCAGCAACAAATTATTCTCTCCATTTAGTTTTCCTTTATTTCTTCTAAGAGTTCCTTCTTTTTCTGACAAATAGTTCATACACATTTCTTGATAATATTATTCCCAAGTGTTATATACTTTTTGTTGCCATCGTTAGTAAATTTCATTCCATTGGTGTTCTGGTAGTTTTTGCCTTCTGAAGGAATTATATTGATATATTTGGCCACGTCACTAAATTGTGGGTATTATAAATAATATCCTTGATTTCTTTGATTTTTTTTCCCCAGCAATAGAATCATATTGTCTGCAAACAATCATTTAATCTTTTTCCTTTCAACCCTTGTATCCGATTTCTGCTCGTGCCAAGAAAAGAAGTCTTAATTTAAGATGGGGGAACTGTTGGTAAGGAGAAAATTAATATCTAAAAGTCTAGTCACAGCTTATAATTTTTGTTTAGTTTTCACTTTAGGCTTATTCTAGTTATTTATTTTCCTTTATATAATTTATTTCTGATGGATTTATTTTTAGTACCTAAAGTTCATCTGTTTTAGGTTTATGCATTATCTTCAGTAGTTGGTTTGGGTGTGGTAGATATTTGGTTTTCATCCATTTTGCTCTTCCAGGGACATATTCTCTGACTCCTTGAGCATCACAGATGGGGGGAAACACTCTTTTCCTCTTGAATCAGCATTTACGTTTTATGGATGCAGAAACAAATTAAACCCAGTAGAAAGCACATAACCAAGCAATTTCAGTCCTATAAGTGAATAAAGCCCTAATGAAAATTTAAAGTTCAGTAGTCTCTCCATTTCCCCTCAAATGAACAAAAACAAAAACTTTAAGCATGTTTAAAAATTATTGCCTGTACACTTATAAGGCAGTTGATTTTGAAAACTGATTTTATTTTCAAACTAAGTTTTACCAACACGAAAATTATATTTAAAAAAACTTTCTAAATACAAAACCAGTTTCACTTCTGATGGCGATTGTCAATCAGAAAAGGACTTGCTGATGCAGCTTAGATTTCTGGAATGCTTTATCTTGAATTTTCAAGCTAACTTTCAAGTTTTATTTTCTATTTGTTAAGCCTCATGTGACCTTTCTCCGTGAATGAGCAGTGGACGCTATCTGACACGTTAGGACTTTGTACCTCCAAGGGTGGATTTGCAGGACAGCTTTTAATTGGCCTGCATTGGCTTGTTTAAATAGCCAAACACCTGCTGGGCAAGCCCCTGCGCATGTGAGTGGCTATATGTTCCTTCCTTTAGGATTTGCAAGGCTGGAGCACAAAGACAGCGATTGTTACCCAATAAGCAGTAGTCACACACTTCTACCAATCGCCTTAGGAGGGCTGGTTACCATGGAATCCACCATCTGTTCACTCCCCGCCGGAATGTGATTATCCTTGCTGGGCTGGGAACTGGGGGAAGCAGGGAGCGTGTGCTGTGTGAAATGATCTGCAATGGACTGGGTTAATGGGAGGCTAGATCTGACTCACGAGAAGAACAAATGAAGGGAGTTTTACTTCTTAACCATTTGTGACTTCTAACCAAGAGGAATAAATTCAGCTTTTATAAGGTAAGTAATCCTAGTATGTTGTATCCAGTTTGTACTACGTTTGGTGTGGGGCATTATCTCCATGTGGTCCAAGGTAAGGGAGCTATAAGCTCTTCTGTTGTATTGGTTTTAAGCAGCTCAGTTATACCTATACAATTACATGTTAATGTTGGGAAAATGAAAGTATTATTCTTTAATCTTTAAAAAAAATTTTGTGCCTATGAAATTGTATTATGACCTCTGAAAGTGGCAAAAAGACAATCATTTTAAACGGTCTCCCAGAGTGAATTGTACCAATATTCTTTTTGAAATACGCCCATGGCCACAATGTGTTCAGTGTCTTCTTCAAATAAGAAAATGTCTCAGGTCAGGGACGTTTGTAGGTTATGGTTTTATTAATCATTATTCAGGCTCTACCAGAATAATGACTGATCTACCATTACTAACTCATGTTTTGTAATGTGATGTTTATGCAGTTTTATTTTGCAATGCTTTTGCACAAGTTTCAAGGGCCTGAGCATGTGGAAACAATGTGACAGTGCTTTAACCGCTGGCATGTAGGCACAGTGATAAAGGAAGGGGCAAAGCTAGGAAGATCAGCTTCTATTTCAAGGGCTTCCTTTGTTTTTCTGTTTGAACAGCCCCTTAAAATGTGTGGTGCATATTGTAAGCAGTAGAAGGAGATTTTGGTGCTAACAAATGGATGACTGACATTTTTCTGTGTGGCTAAGAGGTTGGTAGCTCAAACAAGGGACTTCTATGTCCTTTGTAAAGCGGCATTGTATCCCCCTTCCCCAAAACTGCCCTAAAACATAAAAGTGAAAAACAAAAAGAGTGCTGTCTATACTCTGGATACTTCTTCTTTTGTGTAAGTTTTTCTGTCATTTAAACCATAGCATAGCACCAGAGATCTGTGAGTCTAGCTGGGTCTGCCATTTTTATTTGATATAGGAAGGGGCTGCAAGCAGAGGATTTGCTAATGCAGCTTTGGTCCCTTTAATTGTGCTCTTCTGCTATCATCTTTGACATTCATGTCAGTGGGTCAGTGGCTGCCCAGAGAGCTAGAAAAGGTCATTGCTGACAGGCCCTCCTTGTTTGGTTTTCTTTTTTTGATGATAGTATAAAATTAGATAACCTTGTATTGGTCAAGGACTCATGTTCTTACTTTAGGAACAGGTTTTCAGGTCTGATTGCTAATTGTGGGTTCTTGGTATTTATTGCAGTTGACTTCATGTGGTTAAAAGTCTTACCTTCTTTTGCACTTACTGGTCTAAATACATTGTTATTTTAAAGTTTTTAATATGCAAAATTAGATTAGGTACTTACTAGCCTTAAAAAAGCATCTTTTTCAGTAATAATAGACATACATGCCTGAAAATTTCCTTAGCGTCTGTAAAAATTTTTGTGCATGTTTTATTATTTAGATGAAATTTTCACCCATAAAGGCAATCGTTCATAAGCAGTATGTTTGGGGAAGAAATGAAATCATTTAAAAACATGTGCTTATAGGCTGTTTGTGTTGCTTTAATTCTCTTATATCTTAGAAACCTGAAAAGGCCTGGATGTGAATGGGTGTGAAGTGTATGAGCATCTCTGTTCCTGGGATGTGGTTACTCAAGCAGTGGGGGTGGGCTGGGCAAATCAGGACACTTTTCAAGTTCTCTAGTGTTTGTGAATTTCCTTACTACTTCTACTGTTACTGAGTTAAAGTTATAAGATTTTTTTTTTAATGTGGGTATTTACATCAGAATGTATCCCAGCATTGTATAGATATTGACAGGCGTTTAGTCATTTGTTTTCACTTGTAAACATGTTTATTAATGTTTCTTGATGGATTTTTCTGAATAACAACAATAAAGCCAAAGGGGTGTTCAGGTGTTGAAAAAAACTTTCTTCCATCAGCCGCTGACAAGACAAGAAACTTAGGGTGAGACTCTGAAGTTGGTCAAGAGGTCTGGCAGGAGGGGACAGTCGGGGAGCGTCTGTGATCCCTAAGAGTGCACCTGAGAGACAGGAGGGCACAGTCTCATCATGTGTTAGTTCACTTTAGGGGATGTGATTTGGGGGACCTGGTATTCCTTCCTCTGCTCCATTCACGAACACCATCAGTGGTGAGACCCTTCACATCCACAGTCTTGTGGTGCTAAGTTGAGAAGGTCAGGTCAGCTGAGAAACGTTGCCTCCTGGCTCCCACTGTCCTTGTCTGTGAGGGTGGAAAGAGGTGCTAGATTGCAGTGCTTTTCAAACTCCTAATGGCAGGACGCTGTTCCATCCTTCAGTGCAACTTAGATTTTAGTAGATGATAAGTTTAGATTTATGTTTCTAAATATGTAAAGCAACCCTTATTCAAAGTCATTTCTTTTGAAAGTGTTATATAGATGACAAACTGGAAACTCTGGATAAAGGGCCTGGGGAGATTCAAATCCATAGCAGTCTGAGTAGACAGCATTTCAACCCACCCCTAGTTCAGTACAAACAGTCAAGTCTTTCTGCTGCTTTGACACATTATACTGGAATGCCGCCTGGCTTAACTATTTGAACAAGTAGACCACAGAGCTAACAAACAGCAGTTAAATTCTTACATTTTTCTTCCTATGTGTATTGCCACATTCTCACTTCTCAGTGGAGTCTGCCTTTTTGTTTTTAGGATACAGGTTTATAATCCATTTTTGCTCTTAACTATTTTTGGCCATGGTGGTCCATTTGGCCCTTGTGCTATCTGAGATGAGAGAACACTAGGACTTTGAAGGGAAGGAGAAACTGCTGACGCTGTCATTGCTGATGCTACTTTGTTCACATGTCCTTGCTGTTGAAGCTGTTTGCATAAAAATGTGATTTTTAAAAATAGATTACTCAAAATTGCCCCCTTTTGCCCTCTCCCACAATTCCATATTGCCATGGTTTCAAGGAATGCTTAGAATGAGTTAATTTTGTGAATGAGTAAAATTTTGCATTGCTGTATTAGATATAGAGCTACAGGATGTGATGTGATGCCTTTAAAATGTACACATGAATGATGTAAATTCACCCAGAAGCTATGGTGGTGGCATTTGGCAGGAGTTTTCTCTCTGTGAGTGTGCTGAAATTTATCATCACTTTTTTCTGAGATGCTTCCTCTTCTGTTTTTATAACTGCTCCTATGCTTCTGTAAAATAAAAAGGCAAACTTCCTATAAATTGGCAATGAATGGGTCTGTGTAGGCAGCAGCAGGTCCTTGGAACAGTTTCATCTAACATGCTCATGTCTCTCATCCAGTTGTCACCCCTTTAAGCCCAGTGATGAAGTGGTTATGAGGGTATCTAGCAATACCTTAGTCTTAGAAAAGTTCCATATTTTTACAAATAACCCCCACTCTGTGAGGGCTATAATTGTTCTTTTGTAACAAAGGTACAGGGTTACTGACTTCCCCTGTAAGTAGCTGTTTTCCTTCCTTTCCTTCCTCCCTGTTTGCTTAAATCCTGTGTTCTTTTAAAATTTTTGCCTATTCCCTGGTCCTGAACCCAGGTTAATGAAATAACAAGGCAAGATATATCTCTAAAAAGCAAGCAGATATAATCTATTAGATTTTTTAGATCCCCAGTATACATTGCTAGGTGTTATGTTCACATAATTTAAAGATTGACAGTATCTGTCAGAGAAGAATCTGAGGCCCATAAGGATTAAGCAACTTGTCCAGAACCCGAGTTGCAGAAACGGCTAATGTTGAGTATTGCGTGTCGAATACAAAGATTCGGGTAAAACCAACTGACTTCCTACATTGTTAGCCTCATGAGGAACAGAACATGGGGTATCACCCTAAAGTCTCACAGAGGAGATCTCAGTGTACCCAAAGGGAGGGCTACTTTGAAAGATGATTCTCTCAATAACCAAGGTCATAAGAAATAGATCTATTTAGTATAAGAAATGCCTAAACTTTTAAAAAATGTAACTGCCAAGCACCTAGATGTTTATGTTTTTTTAGTTTGCAGGTTCTTGCCTTTATAGCTGTGTCTATAGAAGTAAAATCAAAATCAGAATCAGAATGTTGCTTGGTGATTATGAAGCCCAGAGCAAGGAGGGAGGGGGAGCACTGAGAAAGGACAGCCTGAAGGATACATACACTCCATTC
This sequence comes from Sus scrofa, assembly GCF_054392235.1. NCBI lineage: Eukaryota > Metazoa > Chordata > Mammalia > Artiodactyla > Suidae > Sus > Sus scrofa. The sequence continues at coordinate 48,591,313 of NC_139387.1, read as the reverse complement.
TAGGGCACACCTGTCACCGGGCAAGTATATTCTTTGCGAGTTAATGCATTTGTTTTGCAGGCATTGCTGGAGGCACACAACCTGTGTTTGCTTCTCTGGCCTCCCTTTCCTCTGCTCTGCTCACTCCATCCACCTGCTTCACCTTGCTGAGAACCACCCTGTTGTCTACTGAGACATTCCTCCTTTGACTATGACACTTTCATCAGCGTAACCTTGTATACATTATCAAATGTTTGTTGAACATTTACTCTGTGCTGGGCAATATTGCAGGTACGGAGGACAGAGCATCGAATACAATGGCCAGGGTCTTTAGTGAACTTACATGATAGAGGGGGAGACAGATAATACACAAATAAGTGAATCAGTGTGATTTCAAATAGTGACAAGTATGTAAGGACAAAATATAATGTGTTAAGTAGGGATTTTAGCACAACAAATTTTAGATTGAGTGATCAGGAAATCTAAGAAGGTCTCATATAAGCTGAACCACAAATGATAATCCACCAGCCTGATCTGGTAGAGTTAGAGATGTGTTGTTATCCCCCTTATATTCATATGGAAATTGAGGAAAGCCTATTAGCAGGATCATTACGTGTTCAATTAGTGCTTTGCAAAACCACACTTCTTGTTGTGTTGTCTTTTCTTTCAGGACCTAATACTGATTATATGCTCTTTTCCAAAGTCAGAATTAATGAGCTAGCATTGGAAGTCATGCCCACTTCAGTAGCACAAGCAGAGCTAATAGTCCCATCTCACATACAGGCTACCTAGAGGTCTCTAGGCAAGTTACTTAATCTCTCTTAAACCTGTCTCTCATTTATTAGAACTTCTGGGTTTATTATGGATAATAAAGGAGTTAATTTTTAAGAATCTCTTAATGTTAGAGATGATGGTGATAGTTGTATTCTTTAAAAAGGCTTCAGTAATAATCCCATGAATGTTAAAATAATTTGCTGCTACTTGCAATGAAAGCCTGGGATTACTATTGGCCTTCTGTTGATAGGATAAATTTTTCTTTGATCTCTTCCATTTACTCTCTTACCCCTCACATTCATTTATTCAATAAATGCTTTTTTATTTTTCTTTCTTTTCTTTTTGTCTCTTTAGGGCTGCACCCAAAGCATATGGAAGTTCCCAGGCTAGGCGTCTAATTGGAGCTGCAGCTACCAGCTTACACCACAGCCACAGCAACAGGGGATCTGAGCCATGTCTACAACCTATACCATAGCTCACTGCAATGCTGGATCCTTAACACACTGGGTGAGGCCAGGGATCGAATCCCCATCCTCATGGATACCAGTTAGGTTTGTTACTGCTGAGCCACAATGGGAACGCCTCAACAAATGCTTTAAAAAAAAAAACACTTATTGAGGCATAATTGACATACAGAAAACTGCACGTATTTAATGTATATAACTTGATGAGCTTTGGAGATAAGTATACACTTGCAAAATCATCACCACAATCTATTCCACAAATATATTCATCACTTCTAAAAGAACACTTTTTGCCTATCCATCTGCCCTTGACAGATTCTGGATAAAGAAACATGATTAGATGTGCTCTGTGCTCACATGGTACTCAGCTGACAGTTTGTTAACCAGTCAGTTGAAATCGGTATGATTGATGACATTGCGAAGGAGGTGTGCAGGAGACAGAGGAACAGGTGATCAACTGTACAGGTGAGGTGGGCTGGGAATGCTAGTCTGGGGCAACAAAGGCAGGGATGCATGATGGGCCTGGGAAGTGCTGGTAGAATTTGAACTAAGGTAGGGCAGGGTTTGAGAATGGAGACCATGGCTTCCATAGAAGTTTTTACTGTATCCTGTAAAGAATGAGGAACCTTTGAATAGTTTTAAACATTTGGGGAATAGACCTTCAATTTTGCCATCTAAAAAGATAATGGAAGTAAAAAATGATGGAAACATTGGAGAGAACAATATCCAAAGCAGCCTGAATGCTCTTTTTTTCATCTTCATCCACAGTAGGAAGAATTTTTCTTCTTCTGTCATTACCACCACAATAATTAAGTCATATCTTATTCTTGATTTTTCGATTCTGAAGTCAGCACTATTACTTAATAGTAGAACTTGCATTGGGTCAAAGAGTCCTTGAGAAATCCCTTAGGAAGGCATAGCTTTGGAGATGAGCTCTCCCATTAAGTCCAGTCCAGCATGTATGTGTTTTATAGGGTTTGGATAGATTGCCGCTTCTTTGCTTGGGCACTAAATGGCAGTAATTCCTTTTGCATTTAGAGGTCATGCTGCATGCACTATGAGGGAGTAGCAGGTTCACGGTCTCCTGGTCTTATTCCTGCAACAGGACACATGAGCATTGTCACCTAAATGACTTAAACTACTGTACTTGTGTTTGTACGCTCCCTTGCACAGCTGTTTGTATGTCTTTGAAGCATATATAGTTCAATTTAAGCAAGTTTAAATGCATGTGTAGTACAACTACTATAAGTGCAATACCAACTTTCAGTGTTTTCTAAATGGCAGACAATGCAAAGTATATCCATCATCTCCTTTAATTTTTAACAAGCATTTGAGATAATTAACAAGTTATCCTCATTAAAAAATAAAACTGTTGCTATTAGATACATAGTATATATATTTTCAAGTTCACTAGTAATTAAATGATGAACTGGGATTAATCCCTGATCTATTCTGCTTCAATGCTGTGTTCTTAGCTTTTATACTTAATTATAATTAGAAAACCATTGCATTAAACCTAGGCAGAAAAACATAGGAAACTTAAATGTTGCAGTAGGAGGGGGGGTATAGAAACAAGATTCCAAAGAGATGAAGGGAGAGAATTAATGACTATTGTCTTTAAGAAGCCCTGAGGTAGTTAGTGGTTATTCAGGAACATAAACAGATATTTCAAAAAAGAAGAAACACAAATGCCTAGAGCACGTGAAAAAAACATTTTATATAGCTGGCAGTCGAAGATGTATGCGAAGTAAATATTTTTTATTACATTGACAAAAATTTCCTGAATGGTTGTATTTTGGATTGGAACCCTTATATACTTCAGATAACAATGCAACTTCTGATGACAGTGTAAATTGATGTAACTTCTTGGGAAACAATGTAGTGATATATATTAACTAGAGAACCCTTTGTTGCAAGGAATAGAAGACTCCCACTATAATTTAAGAGAAAGGAAGGATGTATAGAAACAACAAAAAAGTGTCACAGGAGCCTGGAACCAGGACAGTTACATTCCTTCTTCAGATCATCCTCTTATGCATCTCTGTATGGATGGCAAAAAGACGTGGCTACCCCAAATCTCAGTTACAGCACTTCCTAGTATTAGTGCCCAACAGACACACACAAATTCCAATTATTGTTATCGGGAAGCTAGACTCTGATGGGCTAAGCTTTGGTCAGCACTTACCCTTGGTCCCACCAGATGTGACCATGGAACACAAAGTCACTTAACTATCTACTCAGAATGTCCTTTGAAACAGGAACTCTTTGAAAGGGAAATAATTAAAGCAAGCAAAGAGAACACTCCTGCTATGTGTATCAATAGAGCTAAAAGTGTTCATGTCCTTTTGATCCCACAGTCCCAATTTTAGAAAACTACCAGTAGTACATTATTGAATGATCTGGTGAATGATTTATCTCATCACATCAGGTGCTACAGTCGGAATGGGAAAAAATGGGAAAACAGTGTCATATTCAACAATAAGAAAATGGCTAAATGAATTATGATCTGTTCATGAGATTGGATGTTATGCCAATATTAAAAACATGTTTTCAAAAAAATATATGAGGATGCTTACCATGAAATGTAAATGTGTGTGTATCCTATACCAAGTTACTTTTTTTTTTTTTTTTTTTTTGTCTTTTGCCATTTCTTGGGTCGCTCCCGCAGCATGTGGAGGTTCCCAGGCTAGGGGTCCAATCGGAGCTGTAGCCACCGACCTACACCAGAGCCACAGCAATGTGGGATCTGAGCCGAGTCTGCAACCCACACCACAGCTCACAGCCACGCCAGATCCTTAACCCACTGAGCAAGGCCAGGGATCGAACCCACAACCTCATGGTTCCTACTCTGATTCATTAACCACTGAGCCATGATGGCAACTCCCCAAGTTACATTTTATATAATAATGGAAAAATACTAGAGGGAATTACACCAAACACTAGTTATAATCACTTTTGTCATCTTTGTAATTTTTAACAGATTTTAAATGATTAACAATGGCTGTATAATTTTATAATTATGTAAAATATAAAAATAACTCAAAAAAGTAAATTATAATCTGGTATGGAAGATAAACCTGTCCTAAGTATGGTAATAGTAACCATTATAAACTAGTATGTATTAGTGTTACGGATTGTGTAATAAAAACTTAAGGATAGATTTCCTAATAGCTACACTTTTAAAAAGTAGAATGGTCTATGCAAGAGCTATTTTTTTTCTCATTAGTAGTGTATGAAGAATTAGATGACTTCAACCCCCATGTTCTGTTAGGAAAACAGATTTTCTTTGGAATGATTGTTTTAAAAAAATTAAATTAGATGTTAGGGGAAGGTATACAAGGCAAATAGCTTTTGTGAAAGAGATGCGAAATTCTTATATAGGAGATACCAGAGTTTGAGGGTTTAAGCAGGGAGCAATGAATTTGAGTCAGATCTTGGAAAAGGTGATAGAAGGGGATTGGATTATATGATGGAAGTCCTTTTACGGTCTACAATTATTGATGCTAAGGCAGAGTTAAGATTCATCCCCTTATGCATAAAGGGGAGTACCCAAGTTGACTTGACAAATGGGAGAGCATTTTCCTTGTTCGTCCTCTAGTGAAGTAGTACAACACTTAAATTGAAAAGAAGAGCAGAGAAAACCAGTCTGCTCATTTGTTGGCTTCACTATAATTCTGGAAAGGAAACTTCAGGATTATCAGCCATAAAAATCGGCCATGATTTTTATGTTTTGGTGTTTATGTTACATTATGGCAGTAATACATTAACAGCTGTGTTATAAATTCAATCTGCTTTAATTCTCAGATGTTAAAATTTGTTGAAACTGCAAAGAAGTGCACAGGAATCAAGGATTGTTTGTTCTGTTGTTCTGTGTGTGTGTGTATGTTGTTGTCATCATCTTTTTGCCAAGGTAAAGTAACACTAAAGGTATACTCTGTTTATTAGAAAAAGGTATAGCTCTTTAAAGAGTAAGCTGATCTCAGGGTTGAGACCTAGTTTAGCATTTTTTGTAAAGCTAATTTTCATTCTTTAAAATATTTGGAGTTCCCGTTGTTGCTCAGTGGAAACGAACCTGACTAGTATTCATGAGGACATGGATTCAATCCCTGGCCCCCCTCAGTGGGTTAAGGATCTGGTGTTGCCGTGAGCTGTGGTGTAGGTCACAGAAGCGGCTCAGATCAGATGTTTCTGTGGCTGTGACTTGGGCTGGCAGCTGCAGCTCTCATAATCTAGCCTGGGAATCTGCATATGCCATGGGCACAGCCCTAAAAAGACCGAAAAAAAAAGAAAGAAAATGGAATAGGCATAAAATTATTGCTATAAAATGATCCATAATATAATTCTTTCTTGATTTATTTTTCTGCTAATTATTATAGACATTGAATCACTTCTGTCACCATTAATAGCTTCTAGACTAATTCTAATGAGTACATTCTAAACTCAAGGTCATGACCGCTTGGATGGCTCAAGGAGTGGCATATTTAACTTCAACCTTTAAGTATCTGTTGGTGCTATAGTATTTGAGACTCCTCTTTTCAGATTAGCACTCTCATTCCCTTTTACAGTTTGTTACTACTTTTTTGTCATAGAAAATCATTGGAATAGTAGTTTCCTCTCTCAGAAAAATCAGCTCCGTACCAGATAAACTAGCCACCAGCCAATTCAATGGTTTGACTGCCTAAAATGTGTGGTTGCTTTGAAGAAGGCTTTTCCAGGGTCTAGCTCTTTGCCTCCCAGAGAACATATACATTGGCAGGGGGGCGGGGGGGACTGAAAGAAAAATAGCTTTATTGAAAAAATTGTTTTTGTCTTTTTAGGAATGCACCCATAGCATACGGAGTTTCTCAGGCTAGAGGTTGAATAGGAGCTGGCTTACCACAGCCACAGCAACGCCAGATCTGAGCTGTGTCTGTGACCTACAGACATGGCAACGCTGGATCCTTAACCCACTGAGCAAGGCCAGGGATCTAACCTGCATCCTCCCCGATGCTAGTCAGATGCGTTTCCACTGAGCCTAGACAGGAACTCCCATATACATTTTAACCTAAGTAAAAATTGAGTTATTTCGATGAGGTGGAGGTGACAAGAGGACAAAAAGAAAGCATATGTAATGGCTCTCAGCTTTTCTTGTATCTTCAGCTATCCAGAACTATCTCGCTTGATTACCCATGGATGTAATAAAATTTCACAAAAGGTATTCTATTGTTTGTGAACGTTGGCAGAAAGGGGGAAGGGCATGATATTTGCATAAAATCGCTAGTGGAGAACAGATCGATGGAATCTCCTTTTGATAAAGTTAGATAGGTTTATCTTTATTAAATGGCTACCCAGGCATTCATTTAATAAACACTTAAGTATTTTTCTTTGTGTCCAGCACTGCTTACTCTCAGTAAGCTTACATGAGTAACTAAAATGTATAATGTAAGATCCTAAGACTGTGTCCAGCACAGGTATGTCCAAAGTGCCGTGATTTTACAGAGAGGAAGTAAGTACTCATGCCCAGGCCAGAAAAGTTGGAAGAGGTCACTTTGGAGCCCACTCTGCACTGCATCTTAAGGGTGAAGAAAGGGATCTGCCAGCTGAAGAAGGAAGGGCATTTCCTCTGAAGGGAACAGTGTACACCAAGGCTTGAAAATTGTTAAAAAACAAACGAACCATATTTGGAAGATGAGAAAGTTGGTATAACTAGAGTATTGGGATTTGGTATAGGAGTGGAATTGTTAAGATTTGTAAGAAAAAAATGGCCCCAAATTATGTTAGTATAATCATGTTTTGGTGGGATTTTATCCTGTTGGCAGTGGAGAAAGCTCTTGGATTTTCATGCTGGCAAACAGTGCTTTATACATTTTGGAAAGAGGATTTTAACAGCACTGTAGAGGAAGGGCTAGAGTAGTGAAGGGCAGGAGCTCTGGCATTTTGATATGGAACTAATGGTCCAGGAGAGAGTTGATGAGATTCTTAAGACAGTGACACAAAAATGTAGAGGAGATAACTAAAAGAAAAATATAGAGGAGTAGAATTGTTAGGACTTGGTGATTAACTAGATGTGTGTATGGGATGAAGGAGTGGAAAGTGTCAGGGACAGCTCTGAAGTTTCCAGCTTGGATAGCTGGCTAGATGTTACATCATTAGCTGTGGAGGAAGCAGACTTGACTCCCACTTTTGATTTAGGAACTGTATTAAAATATATCATTACATGTTTAGCTGATTTAGACTTATAGATGAGTTTTATATATACATATGGCCACACCAGCAGCATGTAGAAGTTTCTGGGCCAGCAATTGAACCCACACCACAGCTGTAACCAGAGCCACAGCAGTGACAAAGCTAGGTCCTTAACCCACTGAGCCACCAGGGAACTCCTATATTTTTTACAATTTCAAAAATGAATGCCACAAATTCTTAGTATGATAAAATATATCTTTGTTTTTTAAAAAAAAAACAGCAAAAGGAAAACAATCATGTTTTAAAATGGCTCCTAATTTTTCTTCATGTATCATGCTTAAATTCTAGCACTTTCTAACACGTAAAATTAATTTTTGCTTATTAACAGGTGATTAAGCCCATGCTGTGAGGTGAAAGCTGAAATTAACCACGTTTCTTCTAAATTCATAGTATAACTTGGAAAAATTAATATTAATTTAATATTTATGAAAAATGTCTAAAACATATTCAGGCAGGAAATTAGTTCTATATATTTCAGTAATAAATACTGAAGCAATGTCAATGCTGAGGCAAGAAATGGCGATACGATGTTGCTATTGTTTTTTAATAATAGAAAAATTTTCAGTGTTAATTGGGCTTCTTTAAGATACTACTCAACTACCCGTCTTCCATTCTTCCCAGCTACACTGCTCGTTGAGCTCCTGAAGCACTCTGTGATTTTATCTATTATCCATATATTTTGCAATTAGCTGATATCTTGTCTGTCTCCCCAACTAGTCTGAGTTCCTGAGGCTAAGAACTATTTTATTCATTTTAAGTCCCCAGCTTCTGGCTCAGCACAGAACCCATACTTACACCTATATTCTTCAGCTGAACTAAGGCTAAAGAAAAAATTAAAGTTTCTTTTTTGTGTCTTACCATTTCAACAGTTGGAAGATAAGGAAAGATAACACGTCATAGGATTAGAACATTAACCTTCTCACCCAGTTCCTGTGTCTCTACTTCTTGAAAGAGCCCTATTCCAACAAAGAAAATTAAACAATTCCTTCTCACATCTCTGATGGTTCTGGATCCATTCTTGTTCAACTCTCCCTGACTAAATTGGGTGTGTTAGAAGTGATGGATTATCTTTTTCTTTTTGCTTTAATTTACAGCTGCACCCACAGCATATGGAAATTCCCAGGCGAGGGGTCTAATCAGAGCTAAAGCTGCTGGCCTACACCACAGCCACAGCAACACAGGAGCTGAGCCACATCTGCAACCTACCCCACAGCTCACGGCAACGCCAGATCCTTACCCCACTGAGTGAATCCAGGGATCGAACCTGCAACCTCTTGGTTTCCTAATCGGAGTCATTTCCTGTGAGTCAGGATGGGAACTCCAGATTTTCTTAATTATCTTTATTCTTCCATGTGCTAGCACAAAGCCCAGCAAAACCAAGGTGCTAGATAAAGCATCTCATGGAAGAAATCAGGAAAAGAGTCCCAGGGAGTTCCCATTGTGGTTCACTGGGTTAAGAACCCGCCTTGTGTCCATGAGGATGCAGGTTCAATCCCTGGCCTCACTCAGTGGGTTAAGGATCTTGCATTGCTGCAAGCTGCATTGTAGGTTGCAGATGAGACTTGGATCTGACATTGCTGTGGCTGTGGTGTAGGCTAGCAGCTGCAGCTCTAGCCCAGCAACTTCCACATGCCACAGGGGCAGCTGTGAAAAAAAAGTCTTTCCCAGATGTCTTCAAAGTGTTTGAGATTCATTGAGGAATCTGAAGGGTGTGATCAAACAGTAGAGCTGCAGAGTTAAGGGCAATAATAATCTTTCTGAATGACACAAAAGTTCATTTTAATAAGTGTTTTGGTTTTTAAAAAATCTGCTTTGCCAGAGATCCCATGTGGCCTACCAGGTTAAGGATCTGGTGTTGTCACTGCTGTGGTTCAGGTCACCGCTTTGGCACAAGTTCCATCCCTGGCGCAGAAATTTCCACATCCTGAGGACGTGGAAAAAAGAAGAAAAAAAAAAAATCTGCTTTCCTGCCTATCCCTATTGTTCTTGCCATGCTGACATTCAGCTTGCCATATGTGATTGATGCCTCTTAAAACAACTTCATTTACTCCTGAATTATTGAATAATTATTAATTTCCTACCTTCATTTCAACAGAAAGGATAAAAGAAAGACAAACTGTATTTTTATAAATATATATATGAGTACTATGTCTTTCACATGTGCAGATGATCGTGGGTACGTAAGGACCAAAATCCCATAGAAGAAGATAGGGTTAACTGAAAACTGTGTTATATGATCCCATTTTCAAAGGGGCAGTCAAGAGAGTCTCCAAAACTAGGAAACATGAGGTTGTGGGTTTGATCCCTGGTCTTGCTCAGTGGGTTAAGGATCCGGCGTTGCCGTGAGCTGTGGTGTAGGTTGCAGACATGGCTCGGATCCCGTGTTGCTGTGGGTCTGGCATAGGCCGGTGGCTACAGCTCTGATTAGACCCCTAGCCTGGGAACCTCCATATGCAGCGGGAAGCAGCCCTAGAAAAGGCAAAAAAAAAAAAAAAAAAAAGAGAGAGAGAGTCTCCAAACAAATGAGATAATGTATTAGACTAGTCTAGCCAGTAACTTGACTTTAATAAATAATGGGCTATTCATACCAAATTAATATATAATAACCAAAAATGTCAAAATCAAAACTTAAAACTTACCTTACACCAATCAGAATAGCCATCATTAATAAGTGAACAAATAACGAATGCTGGGGAGGGTGTGGAAAAAAGGGAACCCTCCTACACTGTTGGTGGAAAAATCACTTATTCTGATTTTTCGGACACCCAGAGGTCTATATCCTTATTCTACCCCACTATGAAAAATATTATGGAAATACCTTAGAAAACTAAATATAGAACTACCATATGATCCAAGAATCCCACTCTTGGGCATTTATCTGGAGAAAACTTTCCTTGAAAAAGACACATGCACTCATATGTTCATTGCAGCACTATTCACAATAGCCAAGACATGTAAAATAACCTAAATGTCCATCGACAGAGGAGTGGACAAAGAAGATGTGGTACATATACACAATGGAATAGTACTCAGCTGTTAAAAGGAACGAAATACTGGTATTTTTAGCAACATGGATGGACCTAGAAATTATCATGCTAAGTGAAGTCAGCCATACACAGAGACACCAACATCAAATGCTTTCACTGACATGTGGAATCTGAAAAAAGGACAGACTGAACTTCTTTGCAGAACAGATGCTGATTCACAGACATTGAAAAACTTAAAGTCTCCGGAGGAGACAGTTTGGGGGGGGTGGGGGAATGTGCTGGTCTATGGGATGGAAATCCTGTGAAATTGGATTGTTGTCATCATTATACAACTACAGATGTGATAAATTCATTTGAGTAATAAAAAAAAAAAAAAGTAAAGATCTTTCAGATACCACCCTAGTCTAGTTAATAGTAATTATGGCAAAAATGACAAAAGTTATCTATTTTAAACATACCATTAACTGCAAAATGTATAAATTATAAAGTGATCTTTATCATAAACTCTTACATTTAAAATATAATAAAGGTTGTTTTAAAAATTATTTTCTAATAGGATGCCTCTGACCTATGGACGTACCAAAACTTTAAGTCATTATTTAAATGGAGAAAAGAATGGAAAACTTAATACTTTGTTTTGAGATGGTAATTTATCTAATTAATACATATCTATGGCAAACTATTGAATATATATTACTGCATAATATTCTAGCAGGCCTGGAAATACCATAATTTAAGTTGGACAGTTTCAAGTCTAATGTGTTTTTAGTGGGTACCCCAAAAAAGTAGCTACATGCTTAGTAAAGCTTCTTTATTAGCTCATTCAAATTAGCAGATATTGTGTGGCTTCGTTGTACTCTGAACTGGCCTTGTTTTGGGAGAGGAGTATAGTTATAAAAATAATTTTGTTAAACTATTAGGTTGCTTCTAATTTTCTCCTTTTTTAAATAGCATTATATTCATCTTTATATGTATACTTTGTTTAGGATAGTTTGCCCAAAGTGGCGGAGCTAGGATATGTGTGGTTTTCTGGCATTTGACATGCATTACTGTTTTACCTTTTTAATGCCTGTTTCATTTTACCTGCCACTGGATGTGTTTGAAGTGACAGTTTCTTTAGAATTGGATCTTATAATTTAAAAGCATATATTCTAATCTGAGGCTAAAAAAAAAATGACACTATTTAGATTTTTATCTTTTATTATGGTGGTGACATTCTTTTTCAAGTATTTCTTTACCAATGTTATTGACAATTACTTTTAGATGAAAATATAATCATAAGAGTTCCCCCTGTGGCACAGTGAGTTAATGATCTGGCTTGTCTCTGCAGAGGCACAGGTTTAGTCTCCACCCTGGCGCAGCGGGGTTGAGGATCTGGTGTTGTGACAGCTGTCCCACAGGTTGCAGCTGTTAGTTCCTGGCCCAGGAAATAATGTATGCCATGGGTGTGGCCAAAAAAGGGGGGGAAAATGAAAACGTAATCATGGCATTTCCTTAACTTTTCATTATCATAATTGATATTCTTAGAAGCAATCCATAGGGTTAGGTAGTATTCACATCACCTAGGCCGATCTAGAGACTGTGATTAAAATTTTTGAAGAATTTAAAAATCATTCCAGGAGATTTTTTTCAAATTACTTTAGTGTATTTACTTTACCTTAGGGAAAAGAATCTGAAAAAGTTTGTAATGTATAACTGAATCACTTTGTTGTACAGCAGAAATCATCACAACATTTTATTATCCTCCAATAAAACTTTCAAAAATGAAAAAAAATGCATTTACTATTTATGCTGCCTACTTTCTATAGTCATCATAATTTTAATGTAGGCATAATACATTTGTCAGCATTATAATTTATCTTAATTTCAAGAATAACCCGAAGATCAAAAAATGGTTATTAGGTGAGAGGTAGAAGATCCCTGTGAAAAACTCCCTAGGATACTACTAGTCTTCCATAATAATGTTATAATGGAAGGTTACGTGCTCCTGGGGGTTCAAAAAAAAAAAAAAAAAAAATGAACCATTGCAGTGCAGGAAGCAGATCCTAGAACTTGAAACATTTTGCCTAGGGAGTTTAAAAAAATATTTTTTTTTTTTTTTTTTTTTTGCATTCCTAATACTTAAGAGACTTATTTCTGGCACTTTCATTCAGTCTCTGTGTCAAAAACATATAGTGTATCAGGTAAGGGTGAGAAATTCTGAGGGAAGAGTGGGGAGTGTGTACTGGCAGACTCACTTGTCTCCTTTCTGCCCATGGCATTTTAGGTATGGCTAGTGAAACAGACTGAGGTTACCAGCATTATCGTAGATGGTGGAATTCTGGCAATACTGGGTAATAGGTGGCCATAAACTTCTTTTGTATCACCCAGGGATTTGAGGGTTATATGATGGCATAGTACTTAAATGGGTTGTCAGATGAAAGACATTTTATCTTTTTCTTTTAAACAAAACCCCACAAATGTTCCCTATTAACGCACCTTTCATGTGAAGAGAGGTGTCTATCAGTTTACGTTTATTAGCAAGTTCTTACCTAAGAGATATTTGAAAAACACAACCTGGTTTTTTGAGGGAACGGTAACGATTGAGTGGGAAAGTAACTGAAATCAGCAGAGGGAAAGTACACTATGGACAGAGGATGGTTTAGAAATGTTTCCATTATTGTGTCATTTTACCACCAAAATTGATATGTATATTTTTTCCTTTTTAAAAATTAAAAAAAAAAACCCACCTCATTTTTGTGCACACCTCCAAACTTAAATACAGATCTTTTTTATCTTGTTTAAAGATTCTGGAAATAGTTTTAGTTGATTTTAGACCAAATTTTCAAAAATAAAAAACTGTAACACCTTTCAAAACGTCAGGGCAGAAGGAAGTTTACTAGAAGAATTTCAAAGAAAACCTTTGCATAATTGGTAGGTAGGATTGAAAAATGTATATTATGATTTAGTAAGTTCAGCTGATGATGTACTTCTTCCCTTTAGAACAGCGAATATTTTTCAGCTGGGGGCAGTCATTAAAAGTAAACTAGGAGTTCCCGTCGTGGCGCAGTGGTTAACGAATCCGACTAGGAACCATGAGGTTGCGGGTTCGGTCCCTGCCCTTGCTCAGTGGGTTAACGATCCGGCGTTGCCGTGAGCTGTGGTGTAGGTCGCAGACGCGGCTCGGATCCCGCGTTGCTGTGGCTCTGGCGTAGGCTGGCGGCTACAGCTCCGATTGGACCCCTAGCCTGGGAACCTCCATATGCCGCGGGAGCGGCCCAAAGAAATAGCAAAAAGACAAAAAAAAAAAAAAAGGTAAACTAGAGGAATTCCCATCATGGTGCAGCGGAAATGAATCCGACTAGGAACTATGAGGTTGCCGGTTTGATCCCTGGCCTCGCTCAGTGGGTTGGGGATCTGGCATTGCTGTGAGCTTTGGTGTAGATCAGGTCACAGACGTGACTCGGATCTGATGTTGCTGTGGCTGTGGTGTAAGCCGGCAGCTACAGCTCCGATTCAACCCCTAGCCTGGGAACTTCTCCATGTGCTGTAGGTGCAGCCCCAAAAAGCAAAAAAAAAGCTAAACTGGAAGTAAACTGACTTAGATCCGTTCTTTCAAATGTCTGTATCATGAAATGTTTAACCAAATATTTAACCCTCGTTGCCGCAAGCTGGGGCATAGGTCACAGATGCGGCTCTGGTGTTGCCGTGGCTGTGGCCTAGGCCAGCAGCTGTGGCTCTGATTTGACCCCTAGCCTGGGAAACTCCATTTGCTGCAGATGCAGCTGTGAAAAGAAAAAAACAAAACAAAAAAAAGCCTTCCCTGATCCTCTATGCGCCTATAGCAGTAACAGGGCCCCAGACTTGTCAATCACCATTTTACTTATCTATTGTCTCTTTGACTTCTTAGAGAAGAGACCATTTAATGAAATTGTATTATGTGTTTGACTCAGTGTGCCCAGGGCTCATAATAATTAATTGGACAGTCATGGTCCCTGCTCTCCAGAAACTTTGGGACTAGTAGGGAACACAAATGCTAAACAAGGACATTGAATGAACATTCATTTAATTACAGTTATAGATAAATGCTCAAAGGGAATCCAGAAGATAGTGAGATTAGTCATATGTGAAGACCTTAAAGCCATCGGAGCAGAAAAGGATAGTGTGGCTAAAGAAAAATGAGATTCCAGGAAAGTGATGATCAGGACTTAAAAAAAATTCTCAAGTGTTTAGTAGTGTGCCATGTACACTATATTGAGTCCTATCTATGTAAGGGCTCAATAATTCATTGTAAATAAGTAGGTAAAACAATTTTAGAAGGGATCTCTGATTGTGCAAGATTTCCTTGATCCACACAGGGTTTTTTCGAGTTTTAAAACTTAAATTAAAAAAATCACTGTCCGGGGAGTTCCCGTTGTGGCTCAGTGGTTAACGAATCCGACTAGGGACCATGAGGTTGCGGGTTCGATCCCTGGCCTTGCTCAGTGGATTAAGGATCTGGCATTGCCATGAGCTGTGGTGTAGGTTGCAGACGCGGCTCGGATCCTGCGTTGCTGTGGCTCAGGCTGGCGGCAATGGCTCTGATTTGGCCCTTAGCCTGGGAACTTCCATATGCCGAGGGAGCAGCCCAAGAAATGGCAAAAAAAAAAAAAAAAAAAAAAAGTTAAAAAAAAAAAATCACTCTCGGAGTTCTTGTCATGGTGTAGCGGAAACAAATCCAACTAGGAGCCATGAGATTGAAGGTTTGCTCCCTGGCCTTGCTCAGTGGATTAAGGATCCGGTGTTGCTGTGTGCTATGGATCCCACGTTGTTGTGGCTGTGGTGTAGGCCAATGGCTACAGCTCCGATTAGACCCCTAGCCTGGGAACTTCCGTATGCCATGAGTGCGGCCCCGAAAGGACCAAAAAAAAAAAAAAAAAAAAAACCACTCTATAATTTGCCACAAGTAACTAATTCATACTTTTAAAACCTGTATCCTTACCTGTTTGTGTTATCTGCCTAGATGCTAAATAGATTTGTTTTTGCTACCCTGTGTAGAGGATAAAGATTTGCCATACCCCACAGGTAGTGAGCTGTTGAACAGTATAAGGTGATTTATCTTGAGTTCTACTAGTGATGAATGTTCAAACTAAAGTATTATATCTAGCAGACTATATGGATATTTTATAATCTTTAATGTAATATTGAAAATCTGTTTCAGCATTATTGGTAAAGGTCACAATATATAGATCATAATATAATAATTTGGATAATAATTTGAAAGCATTAAGCAAGTACATTTATTATTTATCAAGTACGAATTCATCAGCTAAGGCTGGAATGATGGAAGTAGGCTTTTTAAAAAATGAGTTCACTTTTTTTTTGTCTTTTTGTCTTTTCTAGGGCCGCACCTGAGGCATATGGAGGTTCCCAGGCTAGGGGTCTAATTGGAGCTCTAGCCACCAGCCTATGCCAGAGCCACAGCAACACCAGATCTGAGCCATGTCTGCGACCTATACCACAGCTCACGGCAATGCCGGATCCTTAACCCACTGAGAGAGACCAGGGATCGAACCCTCAACCTCATGGTTCCTAGTCAGATTCGTTAACCACTGAGCCACAACAAGAACTCCTGAGTTCCCTTTTTATCCTTGATCTTATTTTGTACCACAAAGACAATAAGTTAGAAAGATTATCTAAAAGTTTACTGAGGCGTCCCCTTCCTGGCTCAGTGGTTAACAAACCCGACTAGAATCCCTGAGGATATGGGTTCAATCCCTGGCCTCGCTTAGTAGGTTAAGGATCAGCGTTGTCGTGAGCTGTGGTGTGTAGATCACAGACGCCACTCAGATCCTGTGTTGCTGTGGCTGTGGTGTAGGCCGGCAGCTACAGCTCTGATCCGACCCCTGGCCAGGGAACCTCCATATGCCTCTGGTTTGCCTTAAAATAGCAAAATAAATAAATAAATAATAAAAATCTACTGAAATGTGGATTAATTAACATTGTTTCTATCTTTCTTTCTTTGGAATTTTCATGATACCTGTAGTATACTTCTGAGATTGCATCAAAAAGGAAACTGCATGTTTAATTGTGTCATTATTTATGGGATAAAAGGGAAGAAATAAGTGGAGAGGATGATTTGCAAAGATGGTGCTGGTTATACTTAGGGTGTCTTTTCTTTCCACATTCTGTTTGTCCTTTAGGAATATTTGGGCCAACACTAAAGGCCTGAGCAGCTACTGTTACACCAGTAAGCTGCACATGACTATCTTGGGGAAAGAAAGACAGTACTTAAAAGAAATCTGGGTAAGGCAGCTGATCAGTAAAAGAGAAATAAAAGCTTTCTCTCTTTTCTCCCAAGTTAGTAGCAAGTAACTGGCTGTACTTTACCCTTTATCTGACCTGGCAAGAGCAAAACCTAAGTTTTATTTTCTTAAAGCCTCAGAGGAGCCTTTTCTGGAAGCTGCATGGCTATTTCAAAGTTGGAAAAAATAATAGTTAGGTTCCTGTGGAAATTGATGAAAAGAAAACATTTTTCTTGACTTCCTTCTTAAAACCCGTGATTGATAGAGAGAACATTGTTTGCAAACATATTTGAAAGCAAAGTGGCAAGAGATGAGACTAGAAAGGTAATCAGGGGACAGTACCTTCAGGCCTTACATGGAGTTTGGATTTCATTCTCAATAGTAAGGAGCTGTTGAGGACATCACCCAGGAGCGAGGAACAACAGTTCTGCAAGACCCCACGAAGTTTGCTACTCTGCCACAGATTTACTCACTTTAAAGCCTGAAAGAAGATCCTTTCCTTCCTTCTGCTGCCTAATGAAATCTTAGTTATCTCTCATGATAAAGGATTCAAACTTCCCTTCTCCAGCAAAGGAGGTAGTTTGCAGATAAAAGGGCATGAAGCTGAAAAGAGAGGTTGGTACTGAATTAGATGTGTTAGAATCTTCTGTGTAGTGGAGAAGTTGCAGCCCTTGGGTGAATTGCTTGTTCAGGGTAGATACTGAAGAAAGGGAAGAATGCAAAGGAACAGAGCAGGCCACATGCCAGTAGAAAGATGTGCAGCTTCTCATCATGGGCTTCCAAAGAAGAAGAGTAATGGAGTTGAGTTAAAACCAGCATGGGGAGAAGTTTAATATAGGATTGTGTTGTCATCCATCCAGAAACCCGGTTTGGGAAGTACTGTCTACGTTAATGGTACTGTGTGATTGGGACTTAAACTGAACATTTAACTAAAGAATTAATGTGAAACATTTATATTCAATTTAAAAAAATTGTAAGTATTAGAGATTCAGGGATAATATGCTTGCTCTGAAGATCTGTATAAAAATAGTTTGGAATACAATATTCAAGAAACATGATTTACCTAGAATGTATTCAAGAACTTACAGAGTTCCCTTTGTGGCTCAATGGTTAACGAACCCGACTAGGAACCATGAGGATTCGGGTTCGATCCCTGGCCTCGCTCAGCATTGCTGTGAGCTGTGGTGTAGACTGCAGATGCAGCTCAGATTCCACATTGCTGTGCCTGTGGCATAGGCTGGCAGCTACAGCTCTTATTCAACCCCTAGCCTGGGAACTTCCACATGCCACTGGTGTGGCCCTGAAAAGCAACAACAATAACAACAACAACAAAGAACTTACAGGCCTCATCTCACTGACTCACATATATACAAATTGGAACTCACACACATTTGGTTGATTTTTTAAATTAAAATGTGTTTTTTTAAGCCAATGAGGAAATTATTTTAATACTACATTGTTTGATTTTATTAGATTATTATTAGAAGGCTGAAGGGTGCAAAATGGGTTAAGATTCAGATTTTGTTCTATGAAAGTAGAGATTGCCTCCCAGTTAAATATCATTGGAGAATCAGTCTGAGGATTTTATTCCTTAGTTGATAACTGGAAGTCAGAAGTACTTCAGTGGTTTTTTCCTACTCCTTGTTCTATCCGAACAAAGTGAAATACTAACATTTACTTGATATAATTGTACTGCCAAGATATGTTTATTTGTAAATAATATTTAAACCAACTTTGCCATTAGTACATGGAAGTTTTCAGTTATATGATAGATGATGTACTAGGTGGCTTTAAATAAAAATACTGGGGCAGACAACTTAGTCCCCCTTCACCTTTTTTGAAAAATGATAGATTAGTAAATTTTAATTCAGGAAGCACAAGTTGCATGGCAAAAATTTTTTTGTTTTAGGTCATTTGCATTAAAAATGGTACAGTATTGAAAATAATACAGGTACTTTTAATAAAAAGTAGACTAAGGTCAATATAATAAAAAAGCAAGTGGTTATGAAATACCTATTTAAATGTTTGGCAGAATTTCTTAACTTCCTTATTCAACAGAATTTGTAAAGAAATAACCTGTGCCAGGGGAAGCCAAAGATCAGGGTGAGCGCCCATTAAATCTTCAGGACAGGGTATTTTGTGAATAACTAAGTGGGTTAGCATGGATTTTAGGTATTGTTGTCTATGACAACCTTAAAATTAAATTATCTAAACATTTATTTGAAAGATCCTTTTAAATATATTATCATAAACTTCATTGTTCACAAATGGACTTTGTGTGGGAAGCTAATTAGATCACTTTTCAATTTTTCAAGATTTTAAATAGTCACAATAAACAGATAAAATGAACCAGTACCAAAAATCATTCACTTTTTAAAATTAAAGGATAATTTATATACAGTGAAATTCTCCTCCTTTAGGGAACAGTTCTGAGTATTGATAAATATGTATAGTCATATAACTACCACAACAATGAGGAATTGAGCAGTCCCAACTCGTTTGAAAATTCCATTATACCCATTTGTGATCAGCCATTTCCTCCAGCCCCTGCCACCTCAGGTCTGTTTTCTGACCGTATATGCTTGCCTCTTCCAGAATATCATATGAAACCTTATGTATGTAGCCTTTTAAGTTGGTTTCTTTTTTCTTTCTTTCTTTTTTTTTTTTTTGTCTTTTTTAGGCCCACACTGGTGGCATATGGAGGTTCCCAGGCTAGGGGTCAAATCAGAACTGCAGCTGCCAGCCTACGCTACAGCCACAGCAATGCCAGATCCAAGCTGCGTCTGTGACCTACACCACGGCTCATGGCCATGTCAGATCTTTAACCCACTGAGCATGGTCAAGAATTGAACCTGCATCCTCATTGTTCCTAGTCGGACTCATTTCCACTGCACTAGGACGGGAACTCCCGTAAGTTGGCTACTTTCTAATGCACATACAAGTGCCCCTGGTTCAATTCCTTGAGGGTTATGCCACTGTATGGATTTACCAGTTTGCTTATTTATTCACTGATTGAAGTGCAATTGGGTATTTTTCAGCTTTTGGTAGCTGTGAATAAAGCCCCTGTAAACATTCATGTACAAGTTTTTGTGTGAATATAAGTATTTGTTTCACTTGGGTATATGCCTGGGAAGTTTACATATTAGGCATGATTAGGTTTTAGTCTAAGAAAAGAATAGACAATTAGAACATGGGTCATATGGAAGCGCTTTTTTTTGTTGTTTTGTTTTTGGTTTTTTGGTCTTTTTGCCTTTTCTAGGGCCCCTTCCTGGGGCATATGGAGGTTCCCAAGCTAGGGGTCTAATTGGAGCTGTAGGTGCGGGCCTGCACCACAGCCACAGCAACACAGGATCCGAGCCACGTCTGGGACCTACAGCACAGCTCACGGCAACGCTGGATCCTTAACCCACTAAGCAAGGTCAGGGATTGAACCCACAACCTCATGGTTCCTAGTCGGCTTCGTTAACCACTGTGCCACGATGGGAACTCCTGGAGGCACTCGTTGAACTTTATAAGAAACCGCCATGGCTACTACTGGGTAGCTCAGATTTAGTTAAAAGTTTGTGGTAAATGCTGAGTGTAATTTCTGAGTATCTACTGTGCATAATGAGAGTCAATATTTGAATTGTCGCTTTATTACTTCCTAGCTGCAAATCGTACTTTGCTTTTCTGGTTTTCCTTTAAATAGATTCAAAAGTAGATCCCATTATATCTTAATTTATTGTGCAAGAGTTAAGTGAATTTCTTAAAGGTTATCGTTTTACTAAGGTTCCTGGGCAAGATTTTTAACCTCTAGAACCTAGTTTTCTCTTCTGCAAAATGGTAATTATTACTCCATACCTTATGGGTATTATTCCTTTGGCAGAAGAGTGTTCTTTTCTGTAAAATAACGATAAATTATTATTACCCCATAATGAGGATTTAACAAAATGCTGCATGGAAGTGCTTACCATAGCACCTGGCACAAAGTAAATGTTAGCTAAAAAAAAAAAAGTATTTCTTTGAACCCAAACTTGATGTTATAATTTAAACATTGCTATCAAAACTCAGGAAGCACAGAAGTTGGTGCATTTTTATGACAGGGAAACATTCTGCTTTTTACATTACTGAAATTTGCCAAGGCTAAGTGGGTTTGGAATCAAATATAGTTTTCTTGTTGCACTGAAATTTAAACACACAGGTGGAGATTGTGAAGGACATAAAAGTGAATTCAGGTTTCTTCTCTTTAACTCTTTTTCTTCATGTTCTAATTGTCTATTCTTTTTTAGATTAAAACATAGTCATGCCTAATATGTTTCCCCTAATCTGGGAACTTCCATATGCCGTGAGTGTGGCCCTAAAAAGCAAAAAAAAAAAAAAAAAAGGAATGATTAAGTTGCTCATTGAGCAGATGGAAGTTACTGTCTCATCTGAATGTACAGTACAAATCCTCACACCACATGTTAAGTGTTGTGTCCCCCCCCCCCCCCCACTGGTCCTGATATTAGTTACTTCCTAAGCAGGTGCAATTGAGCCAGAGCTTTAGGCCATCAGTGAGTGTCAAGTTTCTGTCCATTGGTTCTCCAGGTGTAGTCCCTGAAGTGCATCCCTAGACTGGTAGTGTCATTGTCATCTGGGAGCTTGTTGGAAATGCAAATTCTGGGGTACCACCACAAACTCCTCTCCTGAGATGGAATCGACAGTATGTGCTTTTAAGTGCCATTGCGGAGTTCCCTGGTAGCCTGGCAGTTGAAGATTTGGCTTGGTTCAGTCCCTGGCCTGGGAATTTCCACATGCCGTGGTTTTGGCCAAAAAAAAAAAAAACATCATCGGAGTTCCCGTCGTGGCGCAGTGGTTAACGAATCCGACTAGGCACCATGAGGTCGCGGGTTCGGTCCCTGCCCTTGCTCAGTGGGTTAACGATCCGGCGTTGCCGTGAGCTGTGGTGTAGGTTGCAGACGCGGCTCGAATCCCGCGTTGCTGTGGCTCTGGCGTAGGCGGGTGACTACAGCTCCGATTGGACCCCTAGCCTGGGAACCTCCATATGCCGCGGGAGCGGCCCAAGAAATAGCAACAACAACAACAACAAAAAAGACAAAAGACAAAAAACAAACAAACAAAAAAAAACACATCATCTAGATGATCTGGATCAGAAACACCGCATCTGGATACACTGAAAAGGGGTTTAAAGAGGCTAATTTCAACTGTGAGGATGACATCTATAGCCTGTTACTTCATTGTGATTTTATAAAACAAACAAACAAACAAAATTCCTTTTTTTTTCATTTTTGGCCACTGTACAGCATATGGAGTTCCTGGACCCGGGATCAGATCCCAGCCACAGCTGCTAATTAAGCCAAAGCTGTGGCAACACCAGATCCTTTAACTCACGGTGCTGGGCCAGGGATCAAACCTGCATTCTGGCACTGTAGAGACACTGCCAATCCTGTTGTGCCACAGCAGGAACTCCTGATCTTATAAATATTTTAATTAACACTTTTTAATTTTTCAGGGCTATGAGAAATTTTGAAAGTTCTAATTAAATAAGCTTATAAAGATACGTAAATAAATAGTTTACCAGTTAAACAGTGCTCTGATATAACATAAAACTTGCTTCCCTTAGGAAATTTATGAATAGTATTTATTCACTCTGCACCAAGATCAATGAGCTATGCTAAAATGGAAAGTTATAAATGGCAAAATAGTATTGGCGATAATTTAGAATGACATTTTAACATCTTAAGCCTGTGAATCTTGAATCTGTAACCTCTTTGGTCTGGAGCATGGACCTAGTTCAAGTGGAAACAAACTGTTTTCATGTTGGCTTTTTTAGAGCATTACTAATAGTTTAGGAATTAGTCAGTTTATAAACTGTCCTATTCCCAAATGTATTTCTAGTGCATTTGAAGCTTCCATGGGCCTCCGGTGTTGTTTATTTTACTGTAATAAATAGACATCTCTCCATCCTCATATACTTGGTCTTATAAAAAACACTGCAGCAGCCCTCCTTTGGGGAGGTGTGGCATATTATGCATGAGGTTGTCTTTGAGCAGTTTTAAGATCTAAGAAAGTCCTGAAGTAAGCAGTGTACCATCAGAGCTCCCGGCTGACCCGTGGGGTCTCCAGGCTGTCAGACTTTAGAGCCAGAAGTGAGATTTTATCACATGAACTTTGAAAGAGTAAAATCTAATATTTTCCTACCAAACCAAAGTAAACTAATTATCAGTATATATGAAATCATGTCCGCTGATCAAGGTAAGTAGTTTCATTTTCTAGTGTATCTTTCTCACGTTTTTTTCTCCAGTGCGTATGGGTCAGTTTCTAACACAGCATGTTAAAGGATATGAGAGTTGCAGAATTTGGTTTTAAGTTAAGAATAAAGTTCAGAGTATTTTCAACTTTAAAATATGTACTATATTCATGGTTTTTGATTCTTAACAGGAGGCTGTTTCTGGGTTAGCAAAATATGAGTTAAACCGTTGTTTCTCTGACTCATTCTTACATTATAAAAGTTTTAAAATTTAGTCACTAACGGGAGGATGTAGAGAAAGAAAGCAAATCTTTTTTTCCTTTTTTCTCCCATTTCTGATGTGAACAAATCTACAAAATGTTTACTACTAATCCTTTGCTAGTGCTACTGCATGGGGTATTGTTCTGTTCAAGCAAATAGACACATCCCCTCCATCCCGGAATTCTTGCTTTAGCGAAGTTCAGGAGGTGCCTGTTACTTGTTTTTCCACATTGATAATTTCATAGAAACAGGCATGGATTTTTTTTTTTTAATTGTCATTAGTATTAAGCCACTGTTTTTCCCCTCCAATATTCTAGAGAGTATATTAATGAGAAGTTAACTCTTTTGAAGAGGCATGAAACTGTGTGGTAGAAATGTAATCATATGATGGGAAATTTTGGCTAAAAATATCTTTTAAAACTAAAACGGGTTCATTTTGTGGTACTGTTTTCCCATTGTTTGTACATGGATATTAGCCTTCCTGAGGAATGTCTACACTGCTAAGTAAGATGAACTGAAACTTAGAACAGGCAGTCTTCATAGTTACCAAGATTCTCTTGTGGTGTTATTCTTTCCTCCTTTTGGCCTAGGATGGGGACTTGAGGGGTGGGTTGCCGGAGCGTGGAAGCCCAAGGGCGGGGCTGGTCACAGTCCTGCAGCAGGGAAGCTGAGGCTCCCTCCCACAGCTGCACAGCGTTGGCTGGCTCTGCTCCCAGCTTCTAGTAGTTGCTAGAGATTGAGTAGCCAGTGCATGCCTGCCTTGGCTCCTTCCATTATCCAGGAAGAAGCCTCAATTCCTTTTCAGGAGGTCTACTATTTGTATGATCTCTTTGCGGCTTACTGTAGCACTCTAAATAGGAAACTTTTTTAAAAACAAGCAGCAAAAAGAAAGTACTTTCTTTCTGCATTAGTGAAACTGAAACAGCTTCTGTCCCTTCCTATTCCATCCTCAGATAGTTAGGGATGATTGGAGAGACGTAGTATTCTTTCCTGAAAGGTGGCCTCAAATGGAAAGAGAAGTGCTGCTCAGATTTTCTGCTCTAATGGACAACTCCCTATAGTGAGTGGCCACTACAATAGTGTGGGCTTGGAAGTTCCTTTTAAAGTTTTTAAACTGAAAAGACAGGAATGTAGCACTTCCTGCCCACACGACTGGGTTATTTTATTGCTGTTAAGTTGTCCAAGAAAAATTTTAAATGTGTGTGTGTTATTTGTGTACGTGTTATTTGTATAAGTTTTATCTTTTTTAATGACTTGAAGAAATTTTCCTTTTTAAAACTTATGCTTGTAGACAAACTCACATGGAAATTGAAGAAAAAAAAATGGAGTGTGAGGAATGATTCAATGGGAAGTATTCTTCAGTCTTTGCAGGGATGGTAATATGGTCTTTGTATACTACTTATTCAAACTAGGTAAATTAATTGCAATTCAAGATGACGATTTTAAGCTTGAACAATTTCCCTTAGACACTTGAACACCATTCATTCAAAAAACAAAAAGGCTTTTTCCTAAGTACTTATAGATTTATCCATCCTGATCTACCCTCTAGTATTCATCTTTACTCTCTGTGCTATTTCTAATATATACAGTAGTGAGCTAATTTTTATTCATTGTGCAACCAAATTTATATATATTTGGTTGTACCTGCAGCCTGGGGAAGTTGCCAGGCCTGGGATCAATACTGCGCCACAGTGGTAACCAGAGCCAAAGCAGTGACAATCCTGGGTCTTCAACCTGCTGAGCCACCAGGGAACTCCTGAAGTATATTTTTAAAGGCCTTCACCTTGATTAAAATATGTTCTCTCTGGAGTTCCTGTCGTGGCTCAGTGGTTACCGAATCCGACTAGCAACCATGAGGTTGGGGGTTCGATCTCTGGCCTTGCTCAGTGGGTTAAGGATCCATCGTTGCTGTGGCTCTGGCGTAGGCTGGTGGCTACGGCTCCGATTGGACCCCTAGCCTGGGAATCTCCAGATGCCGAGGGAGCGGCGCTAGAAAAGGCAAAAAAGACAAAATAAATAAATAAATATGTTCTCTGACTTATACACTCTCACAGTCCCTGTCAAGTCCTGTTTAGATCAAATCCTTCTAAGAGTTTTTCCTCTGCTAATTAACTGAGGATCTGTAGCTGGCAGGTCATATCTTAAAGCAGGCAGGATGAGCATGCCTCTGAGAAGAAAAGTAGAGTTAGTCATGGAGGCTGGGCATTCTATATGGTGGTTATTAAAACTTGGCCCGGGCAAACTTCTTTTTCCCCTCTTTTTTTTTTTAATTTTTAAAAAAATTTTTTAAAAATCAATTTATTATTTTTTTTTAAGGCCACATCTGCGGCATGTGGAGGTTCCCAGGCTAGGGGTCAAGTTGGAGCCGTAGCTGCCAGCCTGCACCACAGCCATAGCAACACAAGATCCAAGCCGAGCTGAGTCTGCAACCTACACCACAGCTCACGGCAACACCGGATCCTCAACCCACTGAGCAAGGCCAGGGATTGAACCCTCAACCTCTTGCTTCCTAGTCAGGTTCGTTTCCGCTGTGCCACGACGGGAACTCCTCTTTCCCCTCTTAAACAAAAAATCCTCTGAGTCATCTTTATGTCATTATTTAGCAATCGTTATTTCTTATGCTCAGGCCAAAAACTTTAGTCTTTCTTGAATCTTTTTTCTCTTATCTCTCCATCAATCCAATCTGTCAATCAATCCTGCTTTGAGTGATATCAAACTGACCATGGCTTAACGCCTCCATTGCTACTACCCTGGTTCAAGCCACACTCAACCTTTCCTTGGATTATTCCATAGCTTCCGCTTCACCTAGGACCTCCTGAAGTCGGTTATCCACCCAGCCACCTAACTGCTCCTTTAAAAATGGAAAACAGGGCATTGTCTCTCCTCCTTCAAGGAAGTCTCTAACTTCTCAAAGTAGAAGGCCCTGCATTTCCTGACACCAGCCTCCACCCTGTTAACTCTCTGACCACAGTGTGCTCCCTGCTCATTCTGATCTATCCATGAAGTCTGAGAGGTCAAGTTAATCCCAATTATGAAGAACAGAGACAAAGTTGTGGGGGTTGGTGGGCATGGGAATGAGAATGGAGCCTGTGGAGGACTCAATAAATGGTTTTGTGTTTAGGAATTACAGGTTTCTGCTGGGAGAGAGGAAATAGATGGGAGTGGTTTTGGAATGTGAGACCAAGAAATTTAGGGACTAGTTTGCATGGAAAAAATTGTGGGAAGATGAAGAGAAAATATTTAAGATGTTTTGCTGTGTTCCAGCAGAGAAAAAATTTCCTTTTTTGTTTCCCTTTTATCCCTCCTGTATTTAAGACATTTCATACTTTGAAACTCTCCTGTAAGAGGAAGATAGGAAAAGCAAGAAGATAGAACAAAATGTAACAATCTGAAATGTTTCCTCTTAATAGTTCTTGTAAAACTTGATTGGAAGAGGTAGAAAACCAGTAAAAGCAATGATTATGCATGACAGATGTCTTGTATAGGTGCAAAATATGTGCTTGGAGAATAAAAAAGGAAGAACAGCTGTTTATTTGAGTCAGGGAAATTTCCCCCCAAATAGGACACTGGAACCAGATTAATGTGTTTGAAGATAAGACAGTTGAGCTAAGGGAACCAACATATGCAAAAACATACATGATATGGTTTTGATATATGAAAGTAGTATTATTATAGGAATGGAACTGATCAGAATGTGGCTGAGCATTAGGGTGCATGGCTGTGTAAATAGCTAGGAAGCCTTTACAGGTAGGTTGATGTCTTAAGGTAAAGGGTCCTGTATGGAAATCAGAGTTTTTCCTACAGATCTTGCAGTCCCATTAAAGGATTTAAAGCAAGGGAGTAATAAGATTGGTGTCATCCTTGAGTGAAGTAAACAGTAAACTTTTTCTTTGCAGGAGCAATCGTATTAGACATAACTAAACATGACTGACGTAATGCACTTTTAAAATTCAGAATTAGAAAAATGGTTATATTTAACAAATTGGCTTATTTTTCTTCCTAACTTCCTTCCTGGGTCAGTCAAAAAATATATATAGAAAATGCAAGATAAGCTAGATGCGGTATTTGCTTTTTAAGTTTTGCGTAACTTGAAACAATCCCCTACACTGTTAGATGCTAAATACACAATGCTATTGTGCTCCTGGTCTAGAAATCTAGCCAGGGGCAAAATATGAGGCCTGTTGGTCTGATTACACAGCAACAAGTAAGGAAAGCAAAATCTATGTAAGTTGTTAAACATTAGATTTTAGTAAAATGAGATTTATATGAATGTTTGTCTTAAAAGAGTATCAAAATAAAAATGAGAATTGGGATAGATTAGAGATTGTCACCAAGCCCTTTTTGGAAAACCATGTATCTTGTCAGATTTTTTAAAAAATTGCCACTACTCCTAAGGTCTGCATCTACCTGTGACTTACACCTAAGCAATGACACTAGAGCAGTAAAAATTTCTCTAACTTATAAGGAAGTTATATAACTTTCTCACGGTCACACAGTATATAACCATGTCAAAATTTTGACCTTTTAACCTCCAGTTTTCCTAATCTACCCTGTTTTTTCTTTGGGGGGAAAATGCCCTTCCAGATAAATAAGCCTTGCTTCCCAGGCCTAGCTGATCCTGGCCCTGGACTGCAGTGATAGTATTGGTATGTTTGAAATGAGTAGCTTTCAGGTTGAAGGACTGACTGGCCTTAAGGAGCTTTCCTTACTTGGTAGAGTTCATTTTATCTGTTTTTGCCATGAAGGTAAATTTTGGTTTGAAAAGTGAACAGTGTCAATAACTTCAAAACAAAGTAAGCTGAGAAGCAAAAGTTGGCCAGTAATTTTAAATTGGCAGTGTGAAGTAGGCAGAAAATCATAGAACTTAAAGAGAGCATTAGGTTAGAATGTTTTGGCTGCTGAAAACTAGGTTGAGAGAAATTTAAGTTTAGAAAAATAAACTGAAAAAGCAAATACAAAATTAATGAAAATCAAGCTAGGTCAGGAGGGATTTGCTTATAGAAAGGATGTGTATTTTTCCCTTTGTGAAGAGAAATAGTAGTCCATTCTTGGTTGCTGTGATTGACATAATGAAAACATTCTATTTGGTTTTAGCAACATCCTTGTCAAACCTTATGAAACATTTTGGCCAGTTTGATCTTCTCTCTGGGCCTGCAGATAAATTTATTGTGAATAAATGGAAAATAGTTTGGCAGTGGGTAAAAGGAAGAGGAAAAGCCAAGATTCTTGTTATTTTATAAACCAGACATCTTGCATAAATGCGTTGGCTAGGAGAAAACCATCTTTTGCCCTTCAAGTTCATTTCTACCATCTGTTTCTTTTTCTTTCAAAGTTTATGAAGTCAATGAAAAATTTAATTTTATTGTTTTCAGCAGTCTCTTCTTTCATAGCAAAACTTGCCATCCTCTCCATCAACCAAAAATAATCTCCGTCTTGAATTCTCATGGTTCCTAATTAGTAGCTTTTCATAAAAACTAAAGGATGTCTAGTTTTTTGTTTTTTTTTTTTTTCAGTAGTGGATTCTAAAATAAGTTAGTCTTACTTTATCTACCAGATGTTGAAGAAGGCCTCACACTTGACATGTAAGTATTGGCTATGACTTAAACTGAGTCAATTGATATTGCAAGCCTAAACCATTCTTATCAAAATTTCAGAGCCTTCATGGTATCCCCACTTTAAGATATAATTTTGGTGAAACTTTAGCTTAACAGCTTAAAATTATGAAATTCATCTTATACAACTTTAACTGAAAATACCAATTTGATCCAAAGCTGTAACCATGACTTCAGTAAGGGTGGTGGTTCTTAACCTTCACTGCACATCCTGCAAAGCTTTATTTTTATTTATTTATTTATTCATTTACTTACTGTCTTTTGTCTTTTTTAGGGCTACACTTGTGGCATATGGAGGGGTCTAGGGGTGTAATCAGAGCTACAGCTGCCAACCTACACCACAGCCACAGCAACGCTAGATCTGAGCCGCATCTGCAACCTATACCACAGCAGATGACAACTCCAGATCCTTAACCCAATGAGCAAGGCCAGGGATTGAACCCACAACCTCATGGTTCCTAGTCGGATTCATTCCCGCTGCGCTATGACAGGGATTCAGCCCAGGTATTACACTGTTGTAGTTCTTTTAAAGCTCTGTAGGTTGGGAACCACTGACCAAGAAGCATGATCTGTTGGCTTATTGGTTCACATTCAGTACATAGCTGGGGAAGATGATTTTTGTGTAAAATATTTGGATGGCAAATGAAGCACTAGCATGCTAGTCATGTGGGATTTAGACCAATAAAAAACTAAAGATTATGTCCTATAATTTACTAAATACATTTTTATTTACTAAATACATTTTAGAGTGATCTGTAAGCCCAAATGTGCTAGATCAGTTGTGCCAGATGCTGCCAGAGCTCCCTGAAACCTAGGTTTTTCCTTGTCCAAGGTCAATTGCTAGCTGGATTTTGAACCAAGATTGATTCTAGAAAATTATAATATGAATATATTAAACATAGTGCTATAATAATAATGTCATAATATTATAGCATTTATAGCACTAATCCATGGTGTGTTGCCTTGATAATCTAGGTCAAGGTCTACAAACCTTTTCTGTGAATGGCCAGATCACGAATATTTTAAGCTTTGCGGGCCACAGTTTCTGTTGTAGCTACTTTGCCCCCTTAGCAAAAAGCATTATACACAGCATTATAAGAATGAGTGTGGTTGTATTCTGATAAAACTTCATGAACAGAAGTTGTGGACCAGATTTGGTCTGTGAACTGTGGATTGTAGACTTCTGATTCAGGTATATTTTAATCTTCCCACTGAGGGACTCACAGGCTGTAGTTTGCAGTTCCCTGACTGAAGAACATTTTAATCTCCCTACCTGAAAGCAGGTTAAAGATCTTACTGATCCTACACAGTTCCTGGCACTGATTCTATTACAACGCCCTCTTGCAAAGTGCTAAATACTCTTTCTTTCTTTTCTTCCTTCCTTGCTTCCTTCCTTCCTCTTTCTTTCTCTCTCTCTCTCTCTTTTTTTTTTTGGCCATACCCACAGCATATGGAAGTTCCTGGGCCAGGTATTGAATCCAAGCCAAAGCTGCAGCAGTGCCGGATCCTTTAACCCTTTGCACCGGGCTGGGGATCAAACCCATACCTCAGTAGACCAGAGCCATTGCAAATGGATTCTTAACCCACTGCACCACACATTTCTTTTTTTTTTTGTTATTGAAGTATAATTGATGTATGTTACATAAGTTACAGGTATACAATATAGTGATTCAAAATTTTTATAGGTTATATTCATTTATAGTTATTCAATATTGGCTATATTCCCCTTGTTGTACAATATAGCAAGGTGCTAAATAAATGCTTGTTGAATTAATACCTACATATACCTCTTAAGATTTGTTCTTTTGTCTCCAACCTACCCTTATAACCAGTCTTCAAGTAGGGGAAAAAGTTGGCACATATTCCAACTATGAAGAATAAATGCACTTTAGTTCTTTGAAGTCTGTGACAAGTTTTTTGTTGTTTTGTTTTATTTTTTATTTTGGAGGTCCCGAGATAGTGGCAGGTTGTTAATTGCTGAATATGGGGAAGGAATAGAAACATGATTCCCTGAGGACATTTATTACTATCCTTATTTCTTAGAGCAGATTCTAAGTAAAACTCAAAAGTATCTCTTTTTCTTTCTTTTGTCTTTTGTCTTTTCAGGGCAACACCTGTGGCATATGGAGGTTCCCAGGCTAGGGGTCTAATTGGAGCTACAGCTGCTGGCCTACACCACAGCCACAGCAATGCAGGATCTGAGCCATGTCTGTGAACTACACCACAGCTCATGGCAACACTGAATCCTTAATCCACTGAGTGAGGCCAGGGATCGAACCCGAAACCTCGTGTTTCCTAGCCAGATTTGTTTCCGCTGTACCACAATAGGAACTCCAGAAGTATTTCTTAAACTTGGTTTTGTGACAACTTAGGGGGTCATTAACAATTTAAAGAGTATGTTTAGTTTCTCAGGACAGTGTTTCCATTTACTGGAAATACAGCTCCAGGTCCTAAGCTCATTTCCAGTGCAAAATACAAACGGGCCTGACAACAGGGCCATCAGTTACAGTGGAAAGAGCACTGACCTTAGAATCAAAATCCCTGGTGTGACTCTTGGATTTACCACTATTTACTAACTTTACTTTCTTGAACTGTAATTTGCAGATATCTGTCCTACATACCTTTTATGGATACTGAAGGCGAAACACAGTATGACGTGTATGACAGTTCTTCTTGAGTTCTCTCTGACCTCTCCTTGAACAGGTCTCAGTCAGGTGGTTGCTCTGTAGCTGAGAGCCAAGCAGGAATAGACTAGCGTGGAGTGAACCCAAGGGACTCTGCCCATTGGCTTCCAAAGGGAATGTCTGAGAGTCTAGGAGAGCCATATACTAGAAAGAGATCAGAAATCTGAGCAACCGAAGAGCAAATGGGGAGGAGGTTCAAAGCTGGGAAGAAGCAAGGAAGTATGGGACTCTGTCTCTGTCTGTTTAGTGACTCCAGATAAAAGTCTCATTCTTATCTCATGTTTCTTTTTTAATCTCTTTGTTTTTTTAATGTCTTGGCTATTTTGAAGCTTTGGTCTTGCACAGTATTTGCTGAAATAGAGGCATAGGATCATGGCAAATAGCTATAATGTAACGAAGATGTAATCACTTGGTTACCTGCTGTCCAGAAGGTCCTTACAGACTGTATGTAGATATGACACCTAACCTCAGCCTAGCCACTTAACATCACCTCAGTTGACTCATGTTTATAATGGGCATAAAAATGCCTACTTTATCTCATAGGATTCTTGAGAGAAAGAAACGAAGTAATGCATATAAAGTGCTTCACATACTGCATACTTGGCACAGAATAAACTGTAACATGTTATTACTACTATCATTACTAGTAGAATAGTACTAGCATTTGCAAGCAAATTTGCTGTGAATTGTGTACGTTTTAAAGCCTATTAAAGCCCAGGTCATGGTAGTTAATATTTTTGTGAGATTCAGGATAAATATTTGTCTGTGTGTGTGTCTGTGTTTACTGAAGGACATCTTAGCATCAGCGCATCCCTATTCGAAGCCATGCATGGCCCTGCATTTATACAAACTCCTCTTAGTGTCCAGAAAAAAAATCAGTCGAGAAAAGATTATTTTGAAAAATAGGTTTGTTCCCACCCCCCAGGAGTATAGCCTTTTCTAACAATACTCTGTTGTAGATGGGTTATAAGTCTTCTGAAAGAAGTCAAGCTCCTTATCTAATAAAGTGTTTTGCCTGATCTTGGGGTTTAAACCCACAGGGAGGTCACAGAACAAAGAAACAGTTTTATCTCCTGATGACTCAGCAAAAGTAAAGGCCAGTGATGTGCTTTTATATTCAGAGGTCTTATGATACTTGTCTCAGTGAAATAAAACTTCCAGCATTGTTCTACATATTACTGTTCTCCACATTGTTAATTATTGTAATATTTTACATCCTGTTTTATAACTACTTTAAGAAAAGAAAAATTCCCTTTGGAGATTTTTTTTGTGTTTAATAAATTGTAGGTGTTTGCGTGCTAGGCTGTGGGATTTTGCAGGTGAAAGGAAGAGGCGGGTGGAGAGAATAAAGAGGAAGTGAATTGGCAGGGTTACGGAATGTAATTTCACCTGATTTTTTAAGCCAAGGGCTACCACAATTTTAGACTCCATGTGCAGGACTCAAGCATCCTGGGTCAGCCAGCAATGCTGCTTTTATGGTCAGTTCACTGTGGGGTTGTGCAGCATTGAAGCCGGGGCAGCAGGGTCATGTTCAAAAGCCATGGCCAGGTTGGACTTTCAGTTCTCACTTTGAAAGTCAGGGTCATGAGGGCAGCCAAGATGATTATCAGGAAGTCAGGAGCTGTACCTTTAGAGGAGATGGGAAAGTATGGGAAATAGCCCTGGTCTTAGCTGTTGGAACATGGGAGGGAGTCCCGGGGGCTACTTTTCCCAAAAATGTGTTCTAAGACACTTAGTTCTGTGGGATGTTAACTTGTAATAAGTGATGAAAAGGTTTCCTGGACACATACTGGGTTCAAAGTAAGGGTGTGTGTGTGTATTTTAACTGTAGGGCTCTTCACAGCCTCTAATATGCCCACTGGCATCATAAATGTATAAGATAAAACTGTTAAGTGGCAGGTCACAAATATGTCATATAGAATCATGGTTGGTTGGTTGGTTGGTTGGTTTGATGGCGTAGTGGAAGGAAGAATTGAGAGATCCTGTTCACAGAATCCACTTTGGGGAAAGTTGTCCTAGGGCATGTGACCTTGCTCTGAAGATTGCTGTGACTTGTCCCCTAGGCTCTTTAAGGACTGCTCTGAGCACAGTAGAGTCCTGAAGGAATCCACAAACACCCAGAAACTTGTCGACACTCGTAATAAGGGCTTTTCTCTCCCTCCATCCAAATATTTGTTTCTTGATGTTTGATTATTTGATATTTATTAGATATTTGTTATGTGATATTTGTTACTGTTGTTCATAAAATTAAGGCAATTAGTCCTTCTTATGAGAAGAAGGACAAGTGACTTAACTCATAATTACTGAGACCAACAACAACAAAATGGATCAAAGTCTTTTACAACTGGCCTTTCATGAGGCAAAGGCTTTCTCCCCATTTCCTTAATAGCAAATGAAATGATATTTTGAAGAAAATATCTAAGGAATGTATCTGAAAACTTGAACAATGAGGTTGGAAAATGCATCAGGAGGAGTGTTAAGACTGACCAAACCTGATGAACATCAGGGCAAATTATTCATCCTGAACAGTCTTACAGACTCCTAAAACCATCACACCAAAAACTCTATTCTTATGTTCTTACTTAAAGGCACTGTTCCCCTGTCACATTAGTCAGGAGCCTAAGTAAACATTATCCTTTTCTCCTCTCTTTCCATCTCCCCCCTTTTTTTTTTATTTTTTTATTTTTTTTGTCTTTTTGTCTATTGTTGTTGTTGTTGCTGTTGTTGCTATTTCTTGGGCCGCTCCCGCGGCATATGGAGGTTCCCAGGCTAGGGGTTGAATCGGAGCTATAGCCACCGGCCTACGCCAGAGCCACAGCAACGCGGGATCCGAGCCGCGTCTGCAACCTACACCACAGCTCATGGCAACGCCGGATCGTTAACCCACTGAGCAAGGGCAGGGACCGAACCCGCAACCTCATGGTTCCTAGTCGGATTCGTTAACCACTGCGCCACGACGGGAACTCCTCTTTCCATCTCCCCCTTTTTAAATTGAAGTATAGTTGATTTACAGTGTTGTGCTAATTTCTGCTGTGCAGCAGAGTGCTTCAGTTATGTGTATATATACTTTTTTTTTTTTTTTAATGCCTACACCCAAGGCAATTGGAAATTCCTGAGCCAAGGATTGAATCCAAGCCACAGCTGTGGCAACGCTGAATCCTTTAACCCACTGCACAGGGCCAGGGATTGAACCCGCACATCTGCAGCGACCTAAACCGCTGCAGTTAGATTCTTAACCCACTGTACCACAGCTGGAACGCCTAGGGATTCTTTTTTCTTCTATTCTATTCCATTACAGCTTATCATAGATCCGTGTGTCCCTTCTTAAGCCAGGCCCTTACTGATTGTCGGAGCCACTCCCCTCCTCTTCACCTTCTGCCATTGCCATTAGGGCAGCCTCTTACCTTGTATGTGGGATGGCGGCACAGGTGGGGGCCTGATACCTATGGAACTGAACGTATCTCTTTAGGAATTACCTGAGGGTGAGGATTATGTCTTATCTGTCCTCCTGTCCCCCGTGATTAGCAGCGTGCCTCACACTTTTAATTAGGGAGTTATCACTCTGGTACATGTGAGGAGGGACAAGAAGAAAAAAAGGAAGAATAGAATAAAGTAGAAGCTTGATGGGTTTTGTTACTCACTTTGCAAGTTGATCATTTGGATATTCTCAGTGCTCATAAAAACTGACTTTAAGTGATCATAAACACATAAGTGCTTTTCAGAAAATGATTCATTGTTAAAAACCAGCAAAATTGTGCTTAGGAATTCCGTCGTGGCGCAGTGGTTAACAAATCCGGCTAGGAACCGTGAGGTTGCAGGTTCGGTCCCTGGCCTTGCTCAGTGGGTTAAAGGATCCGGCGTTGCCATGAGCTGTGGTGTAGGTTGCAGACGTGGCTCGGATCCCGAGTTGCTGTAGCTGTGGTGTAGGCTGGTGGCTACAGCTCCAATTAGACCCCTAGCCTGGGAACTTCCATATGCCGCGGGAGCGGCGCTAGAAAAGGCAAAAAGACAAAAAAAAAAAAAAATTGTGCTTAAAATCAAATGAAGAATTGTCAAGTGGAGGAAAAATGAAAAAAAATTTATGGAATCTAGGACACATGTTTGCAATCATGGTAAAAGCATGAGGAATAATGATTAAATTGTTTAAGATTAAAATGACCTGTGGTAAATTCTACTGTACTTCAAATGTCAGACATCATTTTATCATTACTAATACTGTTATCATCTTTAATGTACCAGGCCACATACTTATAAATAACTCATTATATTAATTTGTAGAAGTCATTAATTGGCCAGAATTTATCCAAATGGTCTATTAGGAATCTCTGCAAGTAGCAGAGACACTGAAGCAAATGGCAGCTGCTTAGACAGTAAGCCAGCATGAGCAAGTGCTGGGTGGTAGTAATTGAAAATTTAAGCAGTGTTAAGGGCAAATATAAGTAGACAGGGCAAGTATAGAAGGAAGCAAGAAGTAAGAGCTTTGAGAGGCTGGAGGGAGGTGAGAGTGGGATTTTGGCCCTCAGATCCACTACTCTGGCCTAATAGAGCACTGAGTATTATGCGAGTTGTAATAATAATAGCAAATAGTTATATAGCACTTACCGTGTGCTCGCTACTCCTTTAGTACTTTCACTATAATTAATTAAACCATAATCCTTACAATGACCTTCTGAGAGTGCTACTGTTATGAATCCTCTGAATTCTCATTTATAGATCAGGAAATTGAAGTAACTCAAGCACTCAGCTATTAAATGGTAAAGCCAGGCTATGAACCTAGGCAAATGAGGGTTATATGGCTGAGGTACACTGAAGAATGCCTAAATTGCCCTAAAGGTATATTTAGTATATTTAGTATATACAGTAACTAGTACAACTGGCCTGGAGATCAGGAAAGCTTCCTGGGTGTGCCTTTGTTCGGCCTCTGAACTGCCTTTTTGAAACAGATGATCATATTGGGTGAATCCAACATCAGTTCTCAGGTCTCTCTGCACATGAATAAACTTAGAGAACTTTATGATATAGTCATCAATTTCAGATCTTAAAACTGTTATGAATCTTAGCAAAAAAGTGTGACGGCTTCAAAACAGCACTTACTTGATTGCATGAATGGGCAGCTTTTCAGGCATATTTCTTATTGTCAGCACAGCAGTAATACAGGGCATTTTGATACATCTAGGGCCATTTTCTTCCACTTCATTATAAAAAAGAAGGAACCAAGAAATGGGTGTTATTATAAACTGGCAACAATGTATGGGATAACCCACAGCAGGCTATGAACCTCCTCCTACTCAGAATGTGTCAATGAGAACCTCCCTCTCTGCAAATAGGCAAAAGAGACATATGTAATTGATTGTGGTTTCTCTTTACTCCACCCTTCCAGGCTGCAGATACAGTTATTTTTGTGTTTTAAATAGCAAGAGCTTTTCTGTAATCTTGACCAACATTCTTAAATATAGCCAAAAGGGGAACCTCCATCAGTGTTGGAGGTGGGAGAGCTGCCTCCAGCTTCCTTCCCCATACAGTGGGATTCAGAAACAGTTTGGTCTCCAGCAAAAAACGCTATGCCAAGGTGCGGCAGAGCACATGACCAACTAGTCCCCATCACCCACCCAGAAGGCACTGTGGAATATGCACTCTTAGTATGTGGAAATTCATGGCACCTAACAAATGGTCACTCTGAAAGTGGGGAGCCCATGTTTGAGTTGTAGTGATATGTGTAGTCTGCTATACATATACTTACATAGCAGCTACTATAGCCCCAGGCCTCATCCGTGAGCTCCTCCTCAAAACTAGAATTTTAAGATGTGTTTCCATTCATCTAATAGAATTTTAACTTTGAAGGGACCAGTGACAATAGAATTCTTTAGAAATTTTATTTTCCTTTTCATTCCTTCTGAGTAGCAAAAAAAATTCAATAATAATTAGGGAGCATGTTTCAGGAAAATAAAATTTTTCTAGTTTGAAAACAAAAATTTTGTGTTTTTAGAGGCTGTCTTTATTTTATCTCATTACATTGATGTGTTGTTGCATTTGCTTTAGATGCCATAGCAACAGTTGCCTTTTTACACATTTTATTTGTATCATACAGCAGTGGGACCTTTAAAAATAATGAATATCTACAGTTACCTACTTTCAAGGCTTATTTTGAGTTCATATTTGTTTTGAACTTCAAAGACTGCAGCAGTTTGCTTTTCCAGACAGTATAACTCTTTACTAGTCTATAATTTTAGGTAGCATCAAGTGCTGAGTCTGAAAGATTGACAGCCATAGTGCACTTTAGTTAGTGAATCCAATAAATGTAAATAAAATTACAGATTATAATAAATGAAAATATATTTTCAGTCAGTTGGTGGGATTTTTGGCTGCTACTGTTTTTATCAAGACAAACATCTGGATAGTTCTACAATTTCAGATGTTTAGAAATCTGCTAGGTTGTGAGGAATATTACTTGGGTAAGTTTTCTTTGTAGATATTTAGAATTTGTATATACATTACCTTGAATGCGTCAAAATTTACATAAGAATGGAAATGTTTGAAATTTTGTGTAGATTGAGCTTTCAAATAGCTACATGTGTCCTTCTTGTTGGAATTAAAAAACATTTCTCATGAAATAGAAAATAGGAGTTCCCCGGGAGTTCCCATCGTAGCGAGGTGGTTAACGAATCCGACTAGGAACCATGGGGTTGTGGGTTCGGTCCCTGGCCTTGCTCAGTGGGTTAAGGATCCGGCATTGCTGTGAGCTGTGGTGTGGGTCACAGATGCGGCTCGGATCTCGCGTTGCTGTGGCTCTGGCATAGGCTGGTGGCTGTGGCTTTGATTGGACCCCTGGCCTGGGAACCTCCATGTGCCACAGGAGCAGCTCAAGAAAAGGCAAAAAGACAAAAAAAAAAAAAAAGAAAGAAAGAAAGAAAGAAAGAAAGAAAGAAAAAATAGGAGTTCCCTGGTGTCCTAGCAGTTAAGAAGCCAGTGTTGTCACTGCTCTGCTGTGGCTCAGCTTCAGTTCCTGGTTTGGGAACTTCCATATGCAATGGATGCGGCCAAAAAAAAGATGAAAGAAAGAAAGTAAGAATGAAGAGGAACTTGTCTAAGATTTCTGGAGATCATTTGTTCAATAGTTATTTATTGAGCATGTACTTATGTAGCAGCTAATGTCCCTGATATGTTCCCAGAGCTTACATCCTAACCAGGGGAGATAGACAACTGAATAAATGATAGCATTTGTAAGAAGGTGGTCATTGCTGTCGAAAAACAACAACAACCAGCAAACAAACCTGTAAAGCATGATAAGGGTATATATAGTATCAGTTATACTAGGTAGAGTGGTCAGGATAGCCCATGTTGACAGGATGCAAGTTGAGCCAAGATGTGAAATGAAAGCAATTATCTGGGAGAAGAGCATTCCAAAGTCTGTAAAGTTGTAAAGCCTGCTTGGTCTATTGGAGGAATAGTAGGGAAGCTGTATGACTAGAGTGGAGTGAGCCAGGGGGCAGTACTAGCAATGAGGTCAGTGGTAAGGGATAAAGGCCAAATCATGTAGAGCCTGTCAGCTGCTATAAAGAATTGAGTTTTTAATTTTTTAATTTTTTGGCTGCACATGCGGCATGCGGAAGTTCCCAGGCCGGGGATTGAACCCAAGCCATAGCAGCAACCCGCTGTGCCATTAGAGAAGGAGTTAAACTAGTAAAATGTGGAGCCAGCGGAAAATTTTAGGCACAGGAGTGACATTATCTAACTTGGGTTTTAAAGGTGCTCTCTCTAGTCCTGTGGAAAGCACATACTGGGGACAAGGGTAGAAGCAGGGAGACCAGGTGGAGGGTCTTGCTGTAATCCAGCTAAAGATTAGAATAGTCATGGTGATGGGAGACGGTAGAGTCAACAATTTTCTGATGGATAGGATGTAGAGTGCAAGGGAAAAAGAGAGAGGACTTCAGGCTGCTTCCAAGCCCCTAATCGTAGATGCGGTTGCCATCAACTGAGATGGAGAGGATGGTAAAGAAAGTTAATTTTGAGTGAGAGCGGAGGGATGAGGGAGTCGGGTTTGGCTGTGTTGAGTGTGAATTAGCTATTAGACATACTAATGGAGATGCTAGGTTAATGATTAGATGTATTCATATTTCTTTTTGTCCACATTAAGCAAGGGATATGCATTTTTAGTTCAATTTTTTGTTAAAAATACATTAAGATAAAGTTTACCATCTTAAAATAGTTATTTTAAGTGCACAGTTCATTAGCAGTAAATATATTCACATTATTGTGCTCCTGTGACCACCTTCCATCCACAGAACTTTCTTGATCTTGTAAAAATTTAAGTTCTGTAAAATAATAACTTCATTCTCCCATCCATCTAGTCACTGGCAACCACCATTTTGGCTACTCTCTGTACCTCATATAAATGGAATAATACACTATTTGTTTTTTTCAAACAGCTTATTTCATTTGTCATAATGGCCTCAAGGCCATCCATGTTGTAGCATGTATCAGAATTTCCTTCCTTTTATTTTATTTTATTTTTTTGTCTTTTTGCCATTTCTTGGGCCGCTCCTGCGGCGTATGGAGGTTCCTAGGCTAGGGGTCGAATCGGAGCCGTAGCCACCGGCCTACACCAGAGCCACAGCAACACAGGATCCAAGCCACATCTGCGACCTACACCACAGCTCACAGGAATGCCGGATCTTTAACCCACTGAGTAAGGCCAGGGATCGAACCTGCAACCTCATGGTTCCTAGTCGGATTCATTAACCACTGAGCCATGACGGGAACTCCATTTTTTGTTTGTTTTTGATTCTTTCCTTTTAAAGGATGAAAAATATTTCATTGTATGAATATGCTACACTTTGTTTATCTATTCATCTGTCAGCAGATACTTGGGTTGCTTCCATATCTTGGCTATTGTGAATTATGCTACTATGAACATAGGAATACAGATATAAAGGATATACTTTTTTTTTTTTTTTTTTTTTTTTGTCTTTTTGCCTTTTCTAGGGTCATACCCGCAGCATATGGAGGTTCCCAGGCTAGGGGTCTAATTGGAGCTGTAGTCACCGGCCTATACCAGAGCCACAGCAACCCAGGATCCAAGTTGTGTCTGCAACCTACACCACAGCTCATGGCAACGCCAGATCCTTAACCCACTGAGCAAGGCCAGGGATTGAACCTGCAACCTCATGTTTCCTAGTCGGATTCGTTAACCACTGAGCCATGACGGAAACTCCAAGAATATACTTTTAAAAATAACTTCCAGTACATATACTTGGCGACTTTCATAGATTTTCTCATTTTTATATAAGTAATTCATAATTACATTTTCCTTATATGAGATATAAATCGTATTGTTCCATAGACAGCAAAACATGAAAGTTCTTATTCATCCTGTCACCCTTCCACTATCCTTAATTCCCAAACTTAAGTTTGCCATGTTTCCTTATATTATTTTCAGTACATTTATACACGTTTTTGTATATCATTTCTGTTTTAAAAATGGGATCATACTATATGTATTTTCTCTACAGTTTTTTTGTCCTTAATACTGTTGTAGAGGTGTTCCCGCTGTGGCTCAATGGGATTGGCAGCATCTCTGCAGTACTAGGATTCAGGTTTGATCTCTGGCCTGGGAACTTCCACATGTTGCAGGTGTGGCCAAAAATAAATAAATAAATAAATTCCTAGAATTAGATTTCCTAGGTCCAAGGAAATTTCTTAAACTGTTCATCATATCTTCAGCTCTAAGTTCCTTTGTGGTTTGCTGATTATTTGATAAGGTGTGTGTGTTATTGAGTTCAAGAAGTTTGGGAAACTGAAATTGTTTTCTGAAATAAACTTCCTTGCTTTGGGTTTGTTCCCCTTGGCAAATGAGTTGTGAACTGTGAGTTTTATAACCTTATTTGCTTTATTTCTACTTTTTCAAAGTGCAGTTGACTTCTTAATCTAAGCATTTTAAATAGCACATGGGAGATATGAATCTATGGGACAAATGGGGAGCTTTTGAAGGGATGATAGAAGTCTGTTGAAAAATGTCCTATAATAAATAGAATATCTTCCAATGGAGGAGTTCCTGTCATGGTGCAGTGGTTAGTGAATCCGACTAGGAACCGTGAGGTTGTGGTTTCGATCCTTGGCCTTGCCCAGTGGGTTAAGGATCCAGCATTGCCATGGGCTGTGGTGTAGGTCCCATATGTGGCTTGGATCCCGTGTTGGGGTGGCTCTGGCGTAGGACAGCTGCTACAGCTCCGATTGGACCCTTAGTCGTGGAACCTTAGTCGTGGAACCGTGCAGCTGCGGCCCTAGAAAAAGACCAAAAAAAAAAAAAAAAGGAATATCTTCCGATGGAGAAACTTGACAGATACCACCAAGGTTAACATCATAAGTGATATCATGTTGATACCATGCAATGGAATGCAGTGAAATGGGTACATTGCCTTTGTGGTTTTCTCCCCCTAAACCCATAAACCCAGTCTGATCATAAGAAAACATCAGAGAAGCCCAGGGACATTCTACAAAATACCTCACAGTACTCTTCAAAAGTGCCAAGGTCCTGAAAGACAAGCAAAGACTGAGCAACTCTTACCAACTGGAGAATTAAATGCCACATGATACCTTGGTTTGGATCCTGTGACAGAAAAAAAGTGTTAGTGAAAAAAATTGGTGAAATCTGAATGAAATTGTGGTTTAGTATTGCACCAATATTAAATTCTTAGTTTTGATAAACATACCATTGTTATATAAGATTCTAGCTTAAGTGCCTGGGTACAACTGTTCTGTAAATCTCAGGTTATGTCAAAATACTGTTGTTGTTGTTGTCTTTAATTTCTCTTCTTCTGGACAATCTACTCCTAAGATTGTCTCCCTCAGAAAACTATCTCATGCTCTTAAATCAAGAGATCCTCCTGTCCCGAGAGCTGGAGACCATGAAGATCTTCCCAACTAGAGACTCAGTGCAGTTGGGAGAGATGTTGTGGGTGGGTGAGGCAGGGCCAAAAAGATGTGATCTGGGGTCATGGATACCAGGTCAAGAGATCAGGCCTGAAGAATCAACAAGTGAGTAGACTTTGCTTTGGAGTAAATCCAACCTTAATTTGTGAAAGAGCCATTCAAGAATAAGTTGGCAAA
This sequence comes from Sus scrofa, assembly GCF_054392235.1. Lineage (NCBI taxonomy): Eukaryota > Metazoa > Chordata > Mammalia > Artiodactyla > Suidae > Sus > Sus scrofa. The sequence continues at coordinate 48,548,729 of NC_139387.1, read as the reverse complement.
ACATAACAACCCAAGACAAAGTTTTGCAAATGGGAGGCAGTCACCCTAACCAGTCAGAGAGATTATCTGTCACTCACAAGTGTCATGCAAAAGAAGTCACGTAAGTGAAAGTTAAGCCATGGCAGGAACCTCTCCAGTTGGAACAGGGAGGTTTATGCAGCCAAAGATGAGGCTGGACTAACTGAGAATGTTTGAGGATACCCTGCAGTTAGTATCTGTCTAGACAGTCCTTGCAGGAGATATGACCCAACAAATGTAAGTGAGGCACTCAAAGACAGAGGAATGCAAAATAGTTAGGACCAGTGGCCAAAAAGATTACCAGTCCTCACAAGACAGTATTTAAAATAGAACCCTTCTCCCCATGCTAACATAATGTAACTGCTTGTATCTATGCCCAAGATTGCTGCTTAATTACTCCTACTGGTTCTTTTTGGTAAACTGGAATCTGAAAGGTTCTATAGTTAATATAAAACTTCTTGAATGGATAGACCATCTGGTTATAATTTTGGTTTCAAGTCCCTGTTATGTAACTGGTACCCAAATAAGGACTGTCTCCAAATGTGAGTAGGCTGAGTCAGTCATAAACAAGCAAAAAAAAAAAAATTATTCCTCTGTGTTGCTAATATCCAAGATGTTAAAAGATGAAGTATTTAATGAAATGATGCTGCCTAATTTTAATTTTTCCTTTACCATGATGTGTTTAACCTAGACCATGTTGAGCAAACTTTTCCTGTAAAGGACCAGATAGTAAATAATAATAAAGATTTTAGGAGTTCCTGTCGTGGCTCAGTGGTTAGTGAATCTGACTAGGAACCATGAGGTTTCGGGTTCGATCCCTGGCCTTGCTCAGTGAGTTGTGGATCCAGCATTGCCGTGAGCTGTAGTGTAGGTTGCAGACGCGGCTCAGATCCCGAGTTGCTGTGGCTCTGGCATAGGCCAGTGGCTATAGGAGCAGCCTTAGAAATGGCAAAAAGACAAAAAAAAAAAAGAGAGAGAGAGAAAGATTTTAGCCTTTGCATGATCTCTGTTGCATTTTTGTTGTTCTTGTTGTTGTTTTAAACAGCCTTGTAAGAATGTGTTTTCTGTGTCTTTCACTATATTTTCATGCCTTTTTGCTATAATGGTTGAAGGTTGGAGATGGCTTTTAAATAATGATCTTAAAGGAAGTTTCTGGCTATGTATTTCTTGTCACTGGCAAAAGATTTGTAATCAGGACTTTAATGGATTTAAAACAAAATGAATGTGTAGTTGATCTCTTACCACAGGCATTTTGGCACATTCTTCTGAGATGTTCTCTAATAAATATGACCCTGTAAACCCTTTGGACCCCGCAAAGTTGCTGTCCAGAAATTAAGTGCCTAGTTTTCAACTTCAAACTATTATTTATTCAAGACATATTTGTTTCCAAATAGTCTAATTATTACAGTAGTTTCATCTTTTAATATGTAACAGTGGTGATCTATTTTTTAAAGATTCCATTTAATTTGTTTTCTCATTTACCCCTTAGCTGCCCCCTCTTATAGTTTTGTTGCTACAAATCATCTCAAAAGCCTCATTCTTGCTTTCATGTTGTCTCATTTTACTGTAAAGTTACGGATTCTACCTCTGGTTTGTAGTTGGGCTTTGGCTTTTTTCACTGTTTCTGCCCCAAGGCCATCCTTTACTAGACCCAGAGCAGGTGGCCTTTCAGAATCTAAGCCGTTCTTGGGATCACTGTGGAACAATATCCTAATGCCCCTAAAAGACTTAAGTGGTTGGATCATATGCTGTGGATTTTTCTGAGAAGGTAGATAAGATCACATACTTAAAGGCTGAGCTTTTATTTCTTACGTTTGTAATTTTAGTAATATGCTGTCAAATAATCTTCCTTAAATCTTACAGTCAAGACCTTTGTTATATTTGGCTAAACAATGCTTTATTCAGCTTGCAGCCTATTTTAGCAGAAGGGTATCTGGTGAAACTCATCTAATGTGTTTTAGCATAGGGTCTCTAATAATTCCTCAGCAGTACTTGGAACTGTTAATAACTTCTAAAATTTGCTTTCCCTAGATAAATTTTAAGGGGAGCACAGAAAATAAAATAGTATTGTAGGTTTTATTCAATATTACTCACTCGATTGAAGTAAAAGGGGATTTTTTTTACTCAAAAGAAAGTTGAGGGAGTTCCCGTCATGGCGCGGTGGAAACGAATCCCACTAGGAACCATGAGGTTGTGGGTTCAATCCCTGGCTTCACTCAAGGATCTGGTGTTGCTGTGGCATAGGCCGGTAGCTGAAGCTCTGATTGGACCCCTAGTCTGGGAACCTCCATATGCAGTGAGTGCGGCCCTAAAAGGACAAAAGACAAAAAAAAGAAAAAAGAAGTTGTTTGAGTGTTAATAGCTTTTATTGTTTTGAATAATAATTAAAGCTTTTTATCTCAGTTCTCATTTTAGAATTTGGATTCTATAACAATGAAACTCTTTGTTTCTTAATCAAATGATGGTTTCTTAAAATGGCATACTTTTATTTAGTGATAATGAATTTCCTGATAGAAATTTTAATTTTCTCCCAAACGTGTCCCAATCTGTTGTTAATACCACCATGTCAACTAGAAGAAAGGAAAATTTAATATGCCTATAAAGAGGAAACACTGGCATATGATTTATTTAAAAGTCTTTGAAATTCAGTATTTAATTCGATCTAAGAATTGGTCTGTTCTCCTCCATCTCTGTTTCATGATGTATTTCAGTGTTTTAAAGCACTGCAGTGTTTTTGAAGATTCGGAATTGTGAATAAATATGACTGTTTATATCATCTTATCATTCTTCTTTTTGGGGATAGCTTTTATATGTTGATTTGGAGTCTGAGTAAGCTAGTAAGAGAGAAGGTTGCACAGTTTGGGGCAAGGGGAGTTGTTCATTTCTAATCGAGCCATTCTTGTAGAGTCTTTAGGTCAGCTGTCATGTACATGCTTTCTTGCTTTGTTCTTTATAGCCACTCAATGTCTGGCAACTCAATGGATGCTGGAAAGGAACGCTTTTAACAGATTAATGCTGGGGCCCTCTGGTCCTTTACTTCATCTTCATCACAGCAGCTGCATTCTGCCCTTTCCCTGGCCCTGCAAGCAAGCGGGGGAGGGATGGGGAGAGAGAGAGTGGGGGGGTGGGGAGAGAGAGAGAGAGAGTGTGTGTGTGTGTGTGTGTGTGTAGTAGCAGTAGTGGTGGTAGTCAGCAATCTCTGTCAGCATGTATTATAAAGTTTCTCAAGCACATGGAATGAGATCTTTCTCAGGAACTCTTTGTCAAGGCGAGCACATGTGGGAAAAGGATGCTTAGTCTTATAACTGTGACTGTGTTTGTTTTGTGGGATCAGAAGAAATTAAGTCATCAGACATAGTTTTGCTCTGCTTCTGTATTAACCTATCCTTTCTTTCCTCCCAGGCAGCAGTATCTGTCCAAAGATTACTATAGTTCCACCTTGTTTGAAAAGCAGCACAACCACGTTGATTGATGAGAATGTATGTGTTGAAGAGGCTCAGGGAATAAATGGGAAAACGCCAGCAAAACACCCAGCTCCAAGTCCAAAGCCACAAGGTATGCTGATTTTTTTTTTTTTTTTAAATCAGGTCAGGTGCTTTGGTCATTGATGAAGCCTATGCAGAATAATGATCAACTAAGAGTTTTAAGCTATAAATGGGAGGAATTGGGTATATTTATTTTTTCAGGAAGAAAAAATCTGTGAACTCGGGCAGTGTTTCTGCTCCTAAAACACCGTATGCAATTCTCTATTATGGTTCTTTTCATGTTGCAGAAAGTGTTTATGTGTCCCTGTAATGGAAATATGACTATGCATGACATAGCACAGAGCCTAACTTGCTTTTGCATAATAAATACGTACAAATGAATGTGTTGAGAAGTTCCATCAGAAAGCTGTCAGACTTGCTAGATGTCAGAGAGTCTGAAACAGCCCATTTTAAAACAGTGGTTAACAAACTTAGGAAGAATATGATTTTACAATATTAAGGAACTAGGTCTTTTCAGGCTTCTTAGTAAAGTTGTTATTCCAGGAGCTGAGCATCCAATAAGGGGAAAAATTGTAATGGTGGAAATCTTTGAATGTTTTGTTCAGTGACCATTTCCTTTTATAAATAAATTTCTAGTGAACTCTGGATTAACTTTGAGGAGCACGAAATTATAATTTCGATGATTGAGAGTAAGGCCTTTTGAAGTATAACATAAAACTAAGCTACACTATGGGTTAATGTGTAGTTTCTTTCTACTATATTTTCGTTTATATCAAATACTGAACATTCAGCCAAGAAACAGTACTAGGGATTTTTAGAATCACTGTACTTTGGAAAAATCAATTTCTATTTGTATTATTTTCTACTTACTTTGGTCTCTTTCCATTTCTTATGTTTTAAGGATTTCTGAAAGAGATCTTTAAAAAGGGATTAAAATGAAGTCTTCCTGACTATGGGATATTTTTCCTTTTGTTCTTACTTCTAGCTCTATTGGTGGTAATATGGGATAAGGCAGTCAAGCAAGTTGAAATAATTGGAGATTCAAATGAACAGCCCATTCCTGAGTTTATAACCTTATCTTCTGACCATACTCCTCCCTATAACTTTGATGTGAATATGAAAATAGAAATTTTTCTGATCATGATAAAGCCATTTTACTTGCACAATACAAAATTCCATCCTATTCATTAGACCTAAGCTGACTTCAAATAAGGTAGAAATATAAGAAATAAATATGTGAATTTAATGTAATTGCCCAGAACATAAGCATGAATTTCATTATTTATAAAGGCTGTTTTGGAAAGATGCATTACATTACATTCATTGCTTTTATAGTTCATTGAGATAAATTAGAGCAGTTTTCGTCCTGAGCTGCCATGTACCAAAGTAATCCTATTCTTTAGGGAGAAAGCATTGACCTTGCTTTTGATTGTGTAATTATATTAATGTCAGTGTATTGCTATTTAAATATATATAATTACTTCCCATCTTGAGTTTGAATTAGTGTATGCAGTTTTACATAACCAGTGAGAATATTTCCAGATATTAAATAGACCACATAGAGTACTTCGCACTTCTTTTTCAAATTACTCTCACTCATTGTTTGGCCCTTCCCTGGCCCCCCTAGCTAAAACTTTAACCCCACCCTTATCCTTGAAATCTTATATTTCCTCATGAGCTTTGTTTTCTTTGTTTTTGCTTATTCATTACAGTTTGGTCTGCTATAGATTTAACTCATTCATGTTGTTTTTCTCCTGCCTTTTACACTGCTGCATGCCCTATGTCTACCACACAGCACAGCAAACCTTCAGTAATGCTTGTTGAATGAATTCGTGCCCTATCAACACATTTCCTCTACTTTCCTTTGGTTATTCTTTGTTTAAAGCTTACAATGTGTGCCGTATAGAGACCAGTGTCCTGAAATGAGGCTACATCTTGGTGTTGTCATGTGAGCTGCCTCATAGAACACTACTCATTGACTTACTGACTGATAGTGTTCTCCACCCTCTAGCAGAGAGAAGCCGCTTTTAATTTCTCCAAACCCTCAAGAACATTGGGTGACTGCAGCTGAGAAAGGAAGGGCGTGCCAACGGGAACTTGCCGCTCAGAGTGAAGGATTATCATACTGACGCTCTTGTTCCCTCTTCCTTGCAAATCCCTTACAAGTTATGCATGATGAGGCTGCTCACACTTCAAGATCCATTCTGCAATTTTAGTTCAGTCCAAGACTCTTATTCTAGATGAGTAGTTCTCAACTGGAGATAATTTTGTAGGCCTGCTGCACCTGCCCCGCAGGCACTCACCCTCCCCGCCCCCGCCATCATCTAGAGACTTTGGCTCGCTACAACATTTGAGAGTTGCTACTGGCATCTAGTGGGTAGAAGCTAGGGATACTGCTTGTCATGTTACAATGTACAGGCCAGCCTCCCCCACGCCCAGTAAAGAATTATCTGACCTGAAATGTTAGTAGATAGAGAAATTCTAATCTGGGTCCTAAAAATAGCTCATAATTAAATCTTGCTTATTTCTTTCTCTTGTGAAGTGCTCATAATATTATAGCTACAGTTTATTTCGGTGATTTTTTAAAAAAGCATATTGAATACCTTTACCAGTGGTGATTATGTATGTAGTAATGTACCCAGAACAACATGAAGCCTATGTTTTTGTGTTTATTAATTACCAATAAGTAAGTAGGTCTCGAGGATGTAATGAACAGCATAGTGACCATAGTCAGTGATACTGTATTATATATTTAAAAGTTGCTAAGAGAGGTTTTAAAAGTTCTCATCACAAGAAAAAAAAGTGTGTGACTGTGTGTGCTGATGCGTTAACTAGACTTACCGTCATGATTATTTCACTATATATATGTATATATCGAATCATTATGTTGCATACCTGAAGCTGTCATAACTTTGTGTGTCAATTATATCTGAATTTTTAAAATTACCAACAAGTAAATATCTTTGAAGTCTTTTATTTTAAAAGGATAAAAGAGATCAATTTTATATTAGATAAGCTGCATTTGAATCTAAACCTGTAGCTGTGGAAATGGATTCCTTTTATAGTTAGGGGTTGTTTTGCCTCAGAAAATATTCTGAGGCCTTGGGAAACAATGGTTTATTCACTTCATACCAATCCTACTAGTCTAACAAACAAATTACTGAGCAACTCCAACATGTCTTTCTACTTGTTCACCACTTTTAATTCTGGCCTATTTCCTGCCATGTTAGATATAACTATTCTAAAGAACTTTCTTAGCAGTTAAAGACAGTTGTCCTTTTTCTCTTAGGAGCATTGATCCACAACATTCTCCATAATTAATTATTTTGAGAAAGCCCACATATTTTCACTTCTCAGTCATTAAACCTTAATATTTAAAAAGTTTCTAGGAGCTCCTGTTGTGGAGCTCAGTGGTAATGAGCCCAACTAGTATCTGTGTGGACACGGTTTGATCCCTGGCTTTGTTTAGTGGGTTAAGGATCTGGTGTTGCTGTGAGCTGTGGTACATGTAGGTTGCAGATGTGGCTCAGATCCCACGTTGCTGTGGCTGTGGCGTAGGCCAGCAGCTGTAGCCCCGATTTGACCCCTAGCCTGCGAACTTCCATATGCTGCAGGTGTGGCCCTAAAAAGCAAAAAAAAAAAAAAAAAAAAAATTAAAACAGTTTCATAAACTTTGAAGCCCACGTTATTGTTCAAATAAATGTATTCAATTTACTCAAATAATTCATTTCATCTGCTTCTAATGTAAAGCATTCTATGTGTAATGTTTCATTCCTAAAATATAATATGTTACAAACTTATAATGCATTAATATATATATAGTCAGAGGAAGTAAAATAAGACTAATCAAAACCTCCTGATAATCTTCACACTTAAGTTGGTATAAAGTCAAAAATGCTGCCTGTTGTTCTAGTTCTACAAGGATCAAGCCAATGGCCACTACAGTCACCAACCAACCATGCACCCCGAGGGGAATTCAGAATGGAGAAAAACAGGAAGTATTCTGTGCTTTGGATATACCATTCCCTAGATAGTGAAGATATCTGTCTAAGGAGTATTTTCGGTGACCCCAGATTCTTGAATCTTCCGTGTCGAAAAGCACTAAAATCACTAACATGAGATGGCTGTTCTTTGTAATAGCAGTTATCTTTTTATGCTTAACTGATTTTTTCCCAGTGAAAAAAGTTCTTGGCTCTTTGGAACACTTCTTCAGAGCTATCTGAGAAGTGTGTCTCCCTGGCTATAGTCCTCAGTAAGGTCCTTGAATAAAACTTAACTTACAACTTTTCTTTGTGCATTTTTTCTTTCAGTTGACAGTAGCAATTAGATTCTTTTTTTTTTTTTTTTTTTTTTTTTGCTTTCTAGTGCTGTACCTGTAACATATGGAGGTTCCCAACCTAGGGGTTGAATCAGAGCTATAGTTGCCAGCCACAGCCACATAGTATCTGAGCCATATCTCTGACCTACACCACAGCTCACAGTAACACCGGATCCTTAACCCACTGAGTGAGTCCAGGGATTGAACCTGCTACCTCATGGTTATTAGATTTGTTTCCACTGCGCCACAGCGGCAACTCCCTTTCTTTCTTTTTTTTTTATTTTTAAAAATATTTTATTTTTTTTTAAGATTCTTTTTCATTCTCAATAATTATTTCCTATACATGGACATTTTTGAATAATTAATTTTTTCTTCCATTTAATATCTGTAAAATTGGCTGTCATAGAGCCCATTTTACTTGCAGTCAACCAGAAATCTCAAACTTAGGGTGTCCTTGACTAGACTACCAATCTTCTCTCCAAAAATTACTTCACCTGTTGTGTCAGTTGAATGCAATTCCATCCATCTTATCAGTTGTTCAGACCACATGTCTGAATCCTTCTTGATTCTTCTCTTGTATCTCACTTTTACTCTAACAGGAAAACTACTTTTATAGTATACCTAGAATCTGTTTCTCACTACCTCTTTCTGAGCATCATTATATAATAACCTCTTAATTTTCTCCCTGTTTCTACCCTGCGCCCACCCTGCTTCCCTACATTCTCAACACAATAGCCAGCGTGGTACTGTTGGAATTTAAGCCATATCATGTCATTCCTCAGCTCAGAACTCTACACGAACTTCTCCCTTCACTCAAATCAAAATCTTTACAGTGCTCGCTCCACAGGTTCTGCATTATCTGGCCCTCACTCTGACCTCAATACCTGCTCCACCTGCTCCTTTGGCTCTAGTCATACTGGCCTCCACTGGTCTCTAGCTTTCACTCTACCTGATAGACTGTCCTTCCCTGGATAACTCCCGCAACTTCTTTAAGTCTTGTTCAAATCCGAACTTCTCAAAAAGGCGCACTTTGAACATTCTACTTAACACTGCAATATGCCCTCCCACTCCAGATCTCCTCTATCTTGTTCTTTTAACCCCTTCCCCTTTCTCTTTGCATTTACTGGCTTCTGATCCATGTTTTACTTATTATTTTTTTGTTTCTCCTCTTTCCCTTTGTTCATTATGTGGTCAAGCACATAGAACTTAATGGGTATTCAGTAAATACTTGTTGGATTCATGAAAAAGTCAAAAAAATTTAAAAACTCTGTGTAAATATGTAAGAAGTTCTCTAGGATATGTATTTTGGAAATAAATACAGGGAGAAAGAGAGAGATCTTAATGGTCCTATGAATTTATACTCCCTTTCAAAATGCAGGCCTTCACATTCACATTGCTTCACAGCTTCAGGGACACTTGGTATTGTCTGATTTAAAAATTTTGGTTAATCTGATGGCGTATCACACTGTGGATTTGATTGGCATTTCTCTGATTATTGGTGACATTGAACACTGTTTTTCCTGTTTACATCCTTTGGGCTGCAGGGGGAAGAGGTAGTGAGTTGAGTTTTAGACATAATGAACTGGAAGTGCTGATAGGACCCCTAGGAAATGTTCAGAGAGTATTTGGAACTGGCCATCCCTAGTGTGAAAGAAAAATCAGAAATGTTGAGAGCGAAAGCAAAGAATCATTTTCACTCCTTAGTTGTATCTTTTCAGCAAGGTATGTATTGTTTGCCTCTAAGACAGTGTTTCTGACACTTTAGCTGTTCACGACCCTCTTGGGGTTTTTGTCATATACATGTAGTATTTGTGTTCTTTTATTTACAGTGTTTAGTAAATTGGTAAATGTACACATTTGGATTGTCTCCTTTGCTGAAATGATGCCTCCTGTATGCTTCTATATTAACTGTGTACCCAGTGCTCTGCTTTATCTTTAATCTGTCTCCCCATAAGAATATAAGCTCCTTGCTGACACATTACTTAGGTCCTTTATGTAGTCCACAAATTTGCCAAGCACTGTGCAGGTAGTTACTGTGAATATAGCTGTGATCAAAGCATACATATTCCTTATCCTCACAGGACTCTAGCCTTGTGGAAGAGAAGGCTTTAATATCTATAATGTATTTAATATTTAATTGATGATCTATTATTTAATACAACTTACTACTACCTAACAATAATGTAAGTTATTATATTAACTTACATTATAAGTAATTATAATACTTATAATTAATGTATACTTACTTATAATGTGACATACTATTAATGTACTTATATTAATAATGTAAGTTATAAGCACTTAAGAGAAAAGGAACACAGTGCTATGAAACAGATTAAAAGAGGAATAATTGAGATGGGGAAAATTGGTGGCGTCATCTTGGAGAAACTGACTGGCTAATCCATATCATTTTATTTGTGTCTTTCAAGTATCAAAGAAGGAATTTTCACTGAGTAAACTTTAGATGGAACAGTTATTTTATAGCAAATTTTATACCCAGAATGATAAAGAACACATTCACTTCCTTCTGAAAGTTCTAGTTAGAAATATTGAAATTATTCCTAGTGTTAAAACTACTTTGGGGAGTGGGATATTGTCTTGGTTTACTATTTCGGTATATATTTGTTCTACACAGGAATTTTTTCCTTGGAATTAGCAGATACCACACTTGTGTAAGCCATTCCCTTCCAATGAATATTGTACTTAACCATCCTCACTTTCCATCCCCAAGTGTATCTTGGAAAATAGTATCATTTTTGTAAAAAGAAGCATGTCATTTTTTGTCATTGGAATTTTCTTGTTTGTGTTAAAAGAGGGAAAAAATAAATTGTTATACCTGTGGCTCACTGTGGTATACATGCATGCATACATACACACACATTTTTTTCCTTCTCTATGTAAGAATTGATAACCAGTACAGAAATGATGAAATCTAGGCCAGTGAGCATCAGGCCACTGTTCAGCTAGCTGTTTAAAAGCTGTTTATGAGATTACTGAAAACCAGGGTGACCAGCTCTGGGAAAATAGGGCATGTAAATTAGAAGACTTGATTCCCTACCCTTTTTTCAGAGGTTAGGGAGAAGGGTTTAACAAAAGAAAAAAAAAAGAAATGATTCTATTTGATTTGTTAAAACGTGTATAGTTATATATTCCTTTGTTCATTTGTTTGTTTTGTTTTTTTAGGGCTACACCTGTGGAATATGGAAGTTCCCAGGCTAGGGGTCGAATTGGAACGGCTTCTGCCGGCCTACACCACAGCCACAGCAACAGGGGATCCAAGCCGTGTCTGTAATCTACACCACAGCTCACAGCAATGCCGGATTCTTAACTCACTGAGCAAGTTCAGGGCTTGAACCCACATCCTCAATGGATACTAGTCGGGTTTGTAACCTGCTGAGTCACAACGGGAACTCCAGGTATATATTCTTTTACCCAGAATGTTAATTGAAGAGAAAAATGATGTTGGTTTTCAAAACTGAAGTACTCCCTGTACTGATTAAGCACTTAGGGCACATTGTATATTCTCATTGACAGAATTTCTTACCTGCTAAGGAAAACCTGTAGATTTTAGTATTTTGGAAATGATCTGTTCCTATTCTATTGAGTGAAGGACTTATTACTAAGTAAATCATTTACGATCTATTAATGCTAGCCAACTATTAATATAGCGGACAGTAGTGATAGAACTTCTGTAACCCCCTTTTGCAGATTTATGATAAGGAATAGTGCTAATAATGAAAGAACCTAGAGTCTGGGTACCAGTCATGAAATATGATCAGCCCTATTACCCCGGCCAATCACTTAAGCCCTCTAAGCCTTCATAGACATAGGAGGCAAATAATGATACATACCTCAGAGGACAGTAAAGAAAAAACTTCATCTAAGATCAAATGAGATAAGGTGCTTTCATTAAATGAGAAGATGCTCTAGTAATGCAACATTATGTTACTGTTATTTGTTGGTTTGTTGAGTTCTACGTCTACCTACTTGCTCTGATATAATCTGTTATCACTATTATTAGAAAATCTAGTTTATAGCAAGCAATGTATCTCTAGGAGTTAGTTTCAAATTTAGCACTTTCTTTTTTTGGTTAGATAAATAACTGCTGTGTGATCACTAAAAGAGTTTGGAATGCTGTAGGCATAAGTAGATCCATAGATGTTTAATAAAGCCATATTTAAAATCATTAAAAATTAAAAGGACCATGTGAATATTGGAGATGGGATTTCCACAGGAACCAGAGCAAATGCCCAAGATAAATAAATGTCCCTTGGTTAAGGTTCAGAACAAATTTGACAGACTCCTTTCCAAAAGTTTGATAATGCTAAATTTTTTTGGCACTCAGAACACCAGAATTTTTTTGTTAAGGAACAGATATCAGTGAAATACTGAATTCTATCAATTCTTTTTCTACAGTGCCTCCAAAGCCATTACATCTGCAGAATTCACCTTCGTCCAATATACACCAAACCCCCAGGCACAAAGCTTTATCTAGTGCAAAACCAAGGATGGAGGAAGTAAAACCTGCCTCTGCTTCTTGTGTCTCAAAAGAAAAACCCAGTAAGGTATCAGATCTCATCAGTCGCTTTGAAGGAGGCAGGTAAGAGCTAACTTACAATGGGAGAAGGCAGAGGGGAGTAGAAAGCTGGTTTTTTGAAAAGTATGATAGAATTACCCTTTTTAAAATGGAATGATACAGTATTGTATTCCATGAGATTCGGTAGGTCTTTAGAAAGAGTCGATTTTTAAAATGCTAATGTTGCCCTCATGTGAATTGTTGTTTATTATATATCGTATTGTGTGCTGTGTAGCTCTGTAGACATGCTCCCTCTCCTTTCCTCTATCTGTGTATGTCACTCTGTGTGTTGTTACTCCTCCGGTCATTCTGCTGGTTGCTAGGTATCAGGGTTGGAAAGGCAGGAGGCTGTCTCTGTCTCTTTGTTTCTTTCTTTGTATGCTTGAACATAGCTCCCGTGCGCCTGTCCCATCTCTTCTTTCTGACCCACTTTACTTAATGTGTGTCCTCTGTATCCATTCAGTCTGTTTACTCTCTCTGCATGCCCCTATACTGTACCAGGTTTTGTGAAGAAATACTGGCAGTAACAAAATTCATGCTAAATTTCAGTTTGCATTTATTAGATATAATATTATATTCTTCAGCCCCAAGGTTTCACAAAAGAAGCTGAAATGAATATTCACATAAGTGAAAAGTAACTCATGTAAATTACTTTTCTACTTATATGACCCTCAATTGTTTTTTTCTTAGAATTCCCATCATTGATTTAAATAGAATTTTTAAAGATTTTTATCGGAAGAATTTCATTACATGTCACCCAAGTCTATATATAATTAAACAATGTGTATGTTATATACATATATATGTAAATTCACTTTCATCCTTAAAGCCAAATATTTTCTATTCATTCTAGTGTAATATTTGGGAGTACTTTCATGACTTCATTATTTATTTGCAGGATGTATTGTTATTTATGTAATGAATCACAGCTTGGAAATATCTTAAAATCTTCTGGAAATTGTGACCAAGTACAAAACTGTGGTGTCCCTCATTCATGAGACTTTATTTAGTAACAAGTTCTGGAGAAAAGTAGTTCAGAAGCCTGTCTTCATTTTTCATTCTTAATCAGTTATGGGAACTTGAGTCATAAATATTTAAACTTCCTCATCTCCTCCTCTGAAGTAGGATTTTTAATACCTTTGCTATCTTAGAGTAACCTTTATTAGAATGATTTATTTCCATTATTATTAGTAGTAGTATTTATTATTATTTTTTTTAATGCTTCAAATGGCAAGTTGATTCAGTCACACCAGGAGTTTGCAGATTTCCAGGGCCACAGACAGTGACTGCATAATATAAAGCAGGGCTGGAGCCCTGACCCTTGGCCATAGGGCATGCCAGAGCCCGTCTCCTCAGATTTGGGGGTAGTTTTGGGAAGCCCTGAAGGGGTCAGTATTCCAAAGACTGAGTCTCTGATACTCACCATTTTGGTAACTCACTGTTTGTGTTCCTCTCTATACACAAACTGTACAGTTTTTCCATTATCAGTTTTTTCAATATATTTTTACAACATCAGTTTATTTCACTCTTTCAAAGTTAACAACAGAGTCAAAGTCTTTTTTCTTTTTCTTTTCTTTTTTTTTTTTTTTGCTTTTTAGGGGCACACTTGTAGCATACAGAGGTTCCCAGGCCAGGGGTCAAATCAGAACTTTAGCCACCAGCCTACACCAGAGCCACAGCAATGCGGGATCTGAGCTGTGTCTGCCACCTACACCACAGCTCACGCCAATGCCAGATTCTTAATCCACTGAGCGAGGCCAGGGATTGAACCTGTGTCCTCATGGATCCTAGTCAGGTTCATTTCTGCTGTGCCATAACAGGAACTCCCAAAGTCATTTTTGGATGCAAAACTGGAAAGTTGGATCTAAGGTGATATGTGCTGTAATGTCTGACATTTTAAGCAAACTTGTTCTAAGTGCAGATAGTATGTAATGTGAGCATTTGGGCCAATCTGGTGAAGGGATATTTCTTGTGACAGAGTCCACTGACAATATGAAAAATAATTATATGTGTTTAATGAGGTATTACTGGTAGGAACAGGCCCCAAAATATCTTAATGGGTTAGCTACATTGGGTCTATAGGATATTAACAGGAAGTTTGCATTTCCTGTTGAGTAATGACCATGTGCCTGCTGTGTGGCTGTCTGATTTTACTCCAGTTATTAGAGCTTCAACTAGCACTTTGTGAAATAGAGGGAGATTTGGCATGCTCTGAGTTACCACAGGAAATTGACAGAAAGAAACAATGTCTGTTACAGTGGGGTCATAGAAGACCAGATGGCACTATCAAAATCTTACCCATGTGTCAAAGAGTTACTCTTTGCAATAATCTAAGTAACTCTGGTTTATTATGAGTGACTTTTAGAGGATGTATTTGAAGCAAGTGAATTTTATTTAATTTTTACTGTGCTTTATCCCCCCACCCCTTTTGGTTTCTTTCCTTTTTTTTTTTTTTTTTTTTCTTCTTTCTTTCTTTCTGAGAGTAAGAGAAACTAGTATTTTAGACCTATGAAAGACTTTAAGATTTTAGAAAGAAGGAAAAAACATTTTTCCACAAACTGAGCATTGGTTTTCCCCAAGGACACTGCAAGGCCAACTGTTTATCCCCATGGTTTGTCATCTATAGGAATCTGCCACATATTGGTTCAACCCCTGCTTTTACTAACCTTCCCTCCCCACCTTAGCCCTACCCTATCGACACACTCACACATCCCCTGAATGCCACTTACTACAGGAAATTTTTATTTCCCATCTAAAGCAGTCCTTTCCAAAAATCCTAAGTAAGCCCAAAGTCTGGTTCAAAGGTTCTGCTGGGGGTCTTTCCATTATGTTCCTGGACACTGATGTGGCCAGGAAAAGGAAGACAGTTTTATTCAAATCTTTAAGGGCTTTTGGAGAAATTAGGCCTAAAGTATATGTCCCTAGAAGGCAGATAGCAATGGTGGAGTGTATCACATTTACCCTACTAAAATTTCCCTTCCCTTCCTATGGTGGTGAACTTCACTGGGGTTTTTTTTTTGTTTTTGTTTTTGTTTTTTTTTTGTTTGTTTGTTTTTTTTTGGAGTTCCCAGGGCAGTGATCAGATCTGAGCCGCATATGGAGTTCCCAGGGCAGTGATCAGATCTGAGCCGCAGTTGAGACCAAAGCAGCAGCTGTGGCAACACTAGATCCTTAAGCAGCAGTGCCCAGTGGGGATCAAACCTGTGTGCCAATGCTCCCAAGACACCGCCAATCCCATTGTGCCACAGAGGGAACTCGTACTGTGCCTTTTTCCCCTCCCTTATTGCTTTCTTACTGTCAGTTGTTACTCCTTGTTTCATTTTCCATCCAGATCAGCAGTGTCTGGGGAGGAGTGCAGAGAAGGGAGATGGTAACACACATTTCAGCATTGTCTGTGGACCTTGCCACTGCGCCCTCCCCACTATGAGCCCTCACCTCTGACCTCTGTGCTTGGGAAGATGCCAGCCCTGGACTTTGTCCCCATGTTTGTCTGCAGTTTTCTCTTCTCACTCCATCCTTCCTGATCCAGTCTGTTAGAATGTGGGGTTGAGACCACAGGATTGAGAGTCTGACTTCATGGTTTGAACACAGGCTTTCTCATTTGTTAGCCATGCGACATTGGCTACTATGTAAGCTTCTAAGCCTCAATTTCTCTATTTATAGGTTCCCTGTTTTGAAATTATTATGAGTATGAAACAAGATAATGTAAAGAGTTTAGTGTAGTTTTTGGCACTGAATAAATGTTAGCTGCTATTACTGAATTATTGTCATGATCACCATCAGAATCAATTATTCATTGCTCATGGAGTATTTACTGAGCACTGTCACATGTCAAGTGCTATGTTAAGAGGTGAGGATAAAGCTGAGAACAAGATGGGCACATTCAGTACTGACAGGGAATATTAGTCTGTTTTAATTTTTTCTCCTCATTTGGTCATAAGATTCTCTTCAAGACTGCAGCCCAGAATTTTCCTCCATGGAATCCTAAAGTGCTGTCTTTAAAAAGAAGTGCTATATAAATATTTCCGTAGGAACATTGTTATATATTGGCAGTTAAATTCCATTGTACTATTAGGATGTATATGTAATGTCAAGTAATAATAAAGGCTTTAAAGAAAAACAGGATGTTTAGTTAGTGGTGGAGTATACCGTAATAATCCAAGAAAGCCTGTTTGAGGTGACACCTGAGGGGAAGGAGTAAGACACACCAGTGACTTGGGAAAGATTGTCCTGGTCAGAGGGAACAGCGGCTGCAAAGACCCTTTTGACACACAGCTTACTGGGAACGGGAAAGCGACTAGTACAACAAGAGCACAGTGAGTGGGGTGAGCATAGCATTTCATGAGGCCCGGGCTAATGGGGGCTAGCTTGTACAGAACCTTTAGGTGTTGGGGGAAGCCCTCAGAGTTTGACCTCTAAGGCCAGCTTGGAAAAACTGGATTGGAGGGGATCAGCATGGAGGAGAGACCAGTTAAGGAGCCCATGGCGACATGTGTAATCCAGTTTTGGAAAACTGTGTTGTGCTTTCCAAACAAAAGCAATATTTGGTTTTTCTAGTCTGTTTATAAATTGAGGGCTGAGTATACATGTTTTAAAAATGTGAAGATAGTAAAAATCTTGGGAGAGATGGCTATATGAAATATATTTCTCACAATCTAAGTCTTTTCTAATTAGCCATGTTAATAACAGCTCAAGGAAATTTTCCCAACCCTCTAGGTAAAGCTCAGTTTAACCATCTTTATTTAAATGTTGATGTAAGTGTAGATAGCATTCCAGCAGACTGAGAACTACTCTGGAATATTCTTATCCATGGTTCTAAAACCATAAGAGGGTAAAAAATGTCTTCACTAAGTATCTCTAAACAATGAGAATAAATTTGTTTTTAGTCTACAACTTGTCCATGCCAACATTTTCATTCTTTGTTTGTGTTTTGTCTTTTTAGCCCATTAACAAATTACAGTGAATTGAAGAAAGATTCTGCTATAAACCTAAATGTTCCTAGAACCCCAGGAAGGCACGGATTGACAACCACACCTCAGCAAAAACTCCTCTCCCAGTACTTACCAGAGAAGCAGGGACATGATACGGATCACACTCAGGGTGTACAGACTTGCGTGGTTAATGGTATGGTAGCAGCACAAAACCAGATGGAATGTGAGGAGGATAAAGCAGCCACTCTTAGCCCAGATACTCCTGTTCAGACTTCCGAACCCTTGCCCGATACAGACTTAGTAAATGGAGAAAAAGAAGAAAAAACCACAGTCCCTGCATTGCCCACAACAAGTGACTGTGAGGGAAGTGCTTCTGACAGTAGCTGCAGGACTCCACCTGTCGGCCCAGTGCTCCCCCTGGAAGAAGGGAGGGCAGACACAGAAGACAAGGTACAAGAGAGGGAAAATGGAGAAAGCCCTCTGGAATTGGATCAGCTAGACCAACAGCATGAGATGAAGGTAAAGCATAAGTAGGAGGAAGCTCTGACTGTATCACTGTGGTTTGAAAACTATTTCATAGCACCTGTGTGATAAGTACATCAGATCACGCACATCGCTCATTAAGTAGTTTTCAAGCTCTAGCTGGTAATGCTTGTTTCCTTTACTCTCTCAGGAGATATTTTACTTTTTCTTCTATGTAATTTCTATGGGTCTCTCTATTATGATTTCAAGAGTCAGAACAGTGTGAAGACTTTGATCTAGAAAAATCACAAACATTGTTTTTGTTGTTGTTGTTGTTGCTATTTCTTGGGCCGCTTCCGCGGCATATGGAGGTTCCCAGGCTAGGGGTTGAATCGGAGCTGTAGCCACCGGCCTACGCCAGAGCCACAGCAACGCGGGATCTGAGCCGCGTCTGCAACCTACACCACAGCTCACGGCAACGCCGGATCGTTAACCCACTGAGCAAGGGCAGGGACCGAACCCGCAACCTCATGGTTCCTAGTCGGATTCGTTAACCACTGCGCCACGACGGGAACTCCCCCACAAACATTGTTTTAATTACATCGGAAGAAAAAGTTTTGTTGCCCGAATGTTAGGGCTGCATCCCTAATATTTATGGGCTAAGTAACAGGAAATTATATAATTTTAAAGATCGTCTCAGTTCCATAGTTCATTTATAGAAGAAAAAACAGTCCCAGGAAGCTTAAGTGATTTTCCAGGGTTGCAGTAAAAGCCTTGACTCTCAGGCCAGTACTGTGTGTCCTGATACAAGGAGTCACAAGTGTAAATGCCTAAGTGCAGGAGATGTCAATGAATATAACAGCCAAGAGGAGCGGACCAGAGAGAGGTGAGATGTGGCAAACTGGACGTTCACATCCTTTTTAAATAGAGCAGCAGTTCAATGAACCACCTGAATGGCATCTCTGAGCTAACAAAGAACTGATTTGCTGATGAAATATATTCGTAATTTACCTATGCTACGGTGGAAACTTTTATACAATTCTAGTAAAAAGACCATTGCATTTGTATTCTTTATTTTATTTTTTATTTATTTTTAGGGCTACACCCGAGGCATATGCAAGTTCCCAGGCTAGGGGTCAAATTGGAGCTACAGCTGCTGGTACACCATAGCCACAGCAACACCAGATGCAAGCCGCATCTGCAACCTATACCATAGCTCATGGCAATGCTGGATCCCCAACCCACTGAGTGAGGCCAGGGATCAAACCCGCAACCTCATAGATACTAGTCAGATTTTGTTTACACTGCGCCGCAACAGGAACTCCTATATTTATTCATGTCAATACAGTGCTTTGGAAAGATCAATAAATACAACTTTTACAAAGCACTTGGAATTTCTTAGATCAAAGGAGTACTATAAGCACTATTATAGAGTTCCCTGGAATGCAAAGTTGTTTATATTTCTAAGAACAAGGAAAAAGTTTCTATTGTTTAGTCTCTTATCAACAATAACAATCCATGTAGGAGAGTTGAGAATTGAAAATTGGACAAGTATAGGAAAATTTATAAATGACAAATCCAAGTCCTAAATCTATTTAGGATTTTTTTTTTAATGGTGTGTGTCTTAAGTGGTATTAACGTAGGCAGAAATTCACAAAGAACGATACTAAAATATTAGAATGAAAAATGATTGATGTATTCAAAACTTTAAGGTGAAATCTATCCTATAGTTCAACTTATTGTGACCGTGAAAAAAAATCACAAGAAGGGAAAGAGCCAGTAGTTTATTTTCTTCCATTAGTGAATTAATTTTAAATGCTGACTCTCAGGCAGAGAAAGTTTAAATAAGGAAGTGGGTGGCAGAAAGTGAGTCATACTTAGTAACATTATCTGAGACATTAAAGAAACAGGACTTTGCAAAGTAAATCTCTTTACATCTTGATAACAGTAGTAGATTTTAGTGCCTCTGTGCTTGAATCATGGTGAACAGAAGAGAAGTTTAGAATCAAGGAACTCAAGACTCACATCTGTGCTTTTGCAATTGGAATGATGCCACCAGCAAGTATTTATAAAACAGTAAGAGCTGTTTTTATTAAGCGAAATATTTTAATTGGTGATGATGCCTGTGGTTGCTTGCTCGGTACTAATTTGTTTTTCCTGTCGTATATTATTGGACATTTACATAGATGAGTCTTACATGGTTTGGGGGAGACTTAATACAGCTTTCCTATTAAACTAGTGAAACATTGAATAGTACACCTGGTCTTTCTCCTAGACGGGCATTTAAGCAATGGTTGGCCCATGCTGTATGTGGGAAGAAAAAGGAAATTTTCTCTGCAGAGCTGTTGATCCAAACACCACATGCGTCTTCCATCTGTAAAGGAATATTAGGATTTAATTTCTGCATGGTAACAGTGTGTTCTTTGCTGCTCTAATGCTTGTTACATTGCATTTCCTTGTTCCAAAATGCAAAACTAAATGTAAGTAATGTTAAGATGATAAATTTTGGGAGTTCCCGTCGTGGCTCAGTGGTTAGCGAATCCAAGTAGGAACCATGAGGTTGAGGGTTCAATTCATGGCCTTGCTCAGTGGGTTAAGGATCTGGCATTGCCATGAGCTGTGGTGTAGGTTGCACAAGCTCCTCAGATCCTGCATTGCTGTGGCTCTGGTGTAGGCCTGTGGCTACAGCTCCAATTCAACCCCTAGCCCGGGAACCTCCATATGCATTGGGTGAGGCCCTGGAAAAGACAAAAAGACCCCCCCCCAAAAAAAAAAAAAAAAGATAAATTTTATGTTAAATGTATTTTACCACAATTAAAAATAAAAAATAAACTTAAAAATAATTAGAAGTTAGTAGCGTATAGTGGATCAAACAATTGGAACCAGGAAAACTTAATGTTATTTCTTGTTTGTTCACTAACCAACAGCATGACCTTGAACAAATCAATTAAATTCTTTTTTTTTTTTTTTTTTTTTTTTGTCTTTTTCTAGGGCCGCACCCGCGGCATATGGAGGTTCCCAGACTGGGGGTCTAATCGAGGGTATAGCCGCTGGCCACAGCCACAGCCACAGCAACACGCCATCCGACCCACATCTGTGACCTGCACCACAGCTCACCGCAACGCTGGATCCTTAACCCATTAAGTGAGGCCAGGGATCGAACCCTCAACCTCATGGTTCCTACTTGGATTCGTTAACCACTGAGCCATGATGGGAACTCCCCAGTTAAATTCTTTAATTAAAGGAGTCTAAAATTCCTTAAAGACTATAAGCTCAGTCTGATCTTAAGGCCCTCTTCAGTGATAATAATTCTCTGCTGTTATATGTAGAAATATTCCTTTATTAGCATAACCCTCCAGATTGTCAGCTGCTTATTTTATTATTATTACTTTAAGTGGATTTTCTTTTTTCTTAAGATTTTTATTTTTTCTTTTATAGTTGATTTAGTGTTCTGTCAATTTCTGCTGTACAGCAAAGTAACTCAGCCATATATATATATATATACACACACACACACACACACACACACACACACGTATATTCTTTTTCTCACATTATCCTCCATCATGTTCCATCACAAGTGACTAGATATAGTTCCCTGTGCTATATAGCAGGATCTCAGTGCTTATCCATCCCAAATGCAATAGTTTGCATCTACTAACCATCCCTCTCCCTCCAGCTACTGCTTAAACTGTCTAATGTATTGAGCTTCTAAGACATCATGGAATATTTGAGTTTCGCTGTGTAGACAACTGAAAAAAATTACTTTAGTCTTTATATAACTCAGTGTAGAGATTTATGTCAGAATAGTCTCATTAATTTTCATTTAAGCCAGAATTAAATTTAATGGACATTTTCTAAATCGCCCACCAGGAGTGGAAGAAGGAGGAGCCGTAGAAGTAGAGTAGAATTGCAAAGGTAGTTCAAGAAAGTAAATACATATTAAAATACATCTGAACAACCATTACTAATAATTGAATACTACTGGCTTGAAAATAGTCTCAGCTTATGGAACTCTTTCACTGATTAGCTATTATATTTTGGTCAAGAGTCACTTTCGATGGTGAATACAGAATACTATTATGTTTACCATGTAAAAGATAATACTTACCTCCTGAAACTATTGACTCAGCTATACTTTAGCGAAGCAGCACCTTCCCAGTATTTAAACTTCTTGCACCACCAATGATCTAAATATAGCTAGACACCTCAAAGTAAGCAGATATTTCTAAAAACCTCAGAATCAAAGGAAAATTTTAGCACCTCATGATACCTTTAGTTCTCAACCACAAGATGAGCTTTAGTAGAAATGCACTAATGTGGAACGCGGTACTCATTGATTATGTCATGGGAATGAGAACTTCTCTTCACAGTTTTCAAGAGTCTAGGTTATATTTTACTTGGTTGTATTGATAGATTTTTCTGAGATTTATGCAAAGTATTTCCTTCCTCTGTATTTCATATAGTAAGCCAAATACGAGTGTGTAGATATGCACTTTTTAAGACTAAAGTTTATGTAAAAAACCAATCCCTGTCATTGGCAACACAAGCTCAAAGTAGCAATGTATTAAAACTCTAATAAGAGCAGTTGTTATCAAGAATATAAAAGGAACAGATTTTTTTAAAGTTAGTCTTTCATTTCACCAAAAATGGAAGAAATTATATAATGGAGGGAAGGGATAGATGAAGGCGGTGTCGACAATGTAGAGATTTACAGAAACATTTTTTAAAATTTAAATATTTATTTCATGCTTATTTCTGATTTTTAAAATTACTGTTTTACTTATTATATTTTCATATAAGCCTTTAAGATTTATTACTTTTGAACATACTCAAAAGTTAAGAAAGATAGCTTAGGGAAACAAATGACAGAGAATCACTTTTAGAAGTAAATTGCAAACAGCAAACCAGTGCTGGGAGTTCCCATTGTGGCACAGTGGAAATGAATCTGAATAGTATCCATGAGGATGCAGGTTGGATCCCTGGTCTCACTCAGTGGGTCTAGGATCCGGCGTTGTTGTGAGCTGTGGTGTGGGTCAAAGATGAGGCTCAGATCACACATTGCTGTAGCTGTGGCTAGCTAGGCAGCTGCAGCTCTGATTCGACCCCTTACCTGAGAACTTGCATATGCTGTGGGCAGCCCTAAAATGAAAAATAAATAAATAAATATCTTTTGGTTCACTTCTTGAAAAATAAGCTGACAACTATTGAGGTTTTGCTAGATTTGAAGACAAACTATCCAGCTTCACTAATCCATGTTTCATTGTTGCTAGTATTATGGCAAAAGCTCCAACTAAAGTTGTAGGTGTTCTAAATGTTATGTAGGAGAATGAAAAAGTTTCCCTACTAACCACGTGGATGGTTCATCAAAGTCTTGAGGATAGCTTTTCTTCCTTCACTTAGAATTGAATGGGGGACTCAGAAACTTCTTTATATTGTAACGACTCCATTTAGTATGTTGGAAAAGTATAAGAAAAAGAAAGGAAAAAAGGTGAATCACAGAGAAACTATACCTAAAAACAAAACAACAACAACAAAAAAACCTATTGTTCACTTTCTTTCTTTTTTTGCTTTTTAGTGCCACACCGAGGGCGGATGGACGTTCCCAGGCTAGGTGTTGAATTGGAGCTGTAGCCGTCACCCTACACTACAGCCACAGCAATGTGGGATCTGAGCCGCCTCTGTGACCTACCCCACAGCTCAGGGCAATGCCGGATCCCCAGCCCACTGAGTGAGGCCAGGGATTGAACCAGCATTGTCACAGATACTAGCTGGATTCATTTCCACAGCGCCACAATGGGACCTCCTATTGTTTACTTTAAAAATTCAGTGTTCAGGCCCACTCTCCTGAGTTCTGGAAACAGAAATGCACAAGGCAAGCCCTCTCCACAAAGCCTCAGTCTACTGAGGGAAGAGACACATAAGAAAATCACTATGATGTGGCTAAGTGCTTAGAGAATTCAGATGAGGAGACAGCTGAGCCTGGAGGAAGACTGGTGAGGGGCAGGCTGCTGAGAAGCAGCAGAATTGGGCTTGAAGACAGAATGGGAGAAGCTGGTGGTCCAGGATAGACAGGAACAGAAAGGCAGGGCAGAGGAGTGTATCGAGGCTGAAGGCAGGTGTGGGAGGTAGAAACAAGAGGGTAGATGCCATCTTTAGGGGTAAACAGAGGACAGAAGGATTAGAGAAATGAGGATGGGGTAGAACAGTACCCTTAAAAGGAAAATATAAGCTGGAGTTCCCATCGTGGCGCAGTGGTTAAGGAATCCGACTAGGAACCATGGGGTTGCAGGTTCGGTCCCTGGCCTTGCTCAGTGGGTTAAGAATCTGGTGTTGCTGTGAGCTGTGGTGTAGGTTGCAGATGTGGCTCTGATCCTGCGTTGCTGTGGCTCTGGCGTAGGCTGGCGGATACAGCTCCGATTCGACCCCTAGCCTGGGAACTTCCGTATGCCGCGGCAGTGGCCCAAGAAATAGCAAAAAGACAAAAAAAAAAAAAAAAAAAAAAATATATATATATATATATATATATAAGCTAAGGACAAATTGCAGTGGGTTTGTGTGCCTAGGTTTTATTTTTTTTTCTTCTGAAAGCAATGGAGATCTTTAAAAAATGCATAATCCTCATAGAAAATCAAGAAAATGCAGCAAAGCGTAGAGAATACAAAATAACTCGTTGGCTCCACCACCCTGAGAGAACTGCTTTGATATCTGACATTCCAGCTTGTTTTTCTCAATTGATTAAAAAAAAAAACATATTCAATAGCATAATGTATGGTCATCCTGTATCCTGTTTTGTAGGATTAAATATAGGTATTTCCCATGTGATTTGAAACTTTCCATAAGCTTAATACTGTCTGGCCTCAGAGGCACTTAATTAAAGCATGGAAATGACATGATTATACATCTGTGGGTTTTTGAAAAATGAGTCAGATAAAAGGAAAAACAGATGGAGCAGGGTGCATAGTTAGTAAGCAACTGTCGTAGGCCAGGTGTGAGAGGATGCGATTCTGGGCACAGCAGAGGGTTAGGACGAGGAAGAGAGATTTCTGAGGACTGTGTGACTGGATGTACAGAATGAGTCATGTTCAATTCCTAGCTTGGATGAAGTGGCAGATGGTGTACCAGTTACTGAACTGCAAGAGAATAGAAAGAAGCACGTTTTTGAGGGGGCAAAAATTGCTTGGATTTAGAATGAATGTATAAGGACTTCTGGGATGTCCAGGTAAAGATATCTAAAGCAAAAATGGAATATTCTGGAGACATTATAGGGTTATGGGTTAAGGATAAAGGCTTTAGAATTAAAAGAACTGAGTTCAAATTCCAACCCCAACATTTCTCAACTAGGTGACCTAAGTAAGACATAGCACTTTAATATAACTCTTCCAGCCTTGGCTTCCTAACATGGTAATGAATTGAGATGCCATAATTGAGATGGCAGACAGGAAGGAAGGGAACTGCTTGGAAGGAGGAGAGGGAGTGGAGTTGCTGATTGGGGTACTCTGTTTATGGCACCTGCAAGACAGGTGAAATATGGATCCAGAGCTCAGGAAAGAGGGTGTACGTAAGGGTGTATTTAAAATTGCCAAAATAGAACGAACCTGTAGGAACAGGAAGAAGGCCAAGCTTTATACCCCAGGAAGCATGAGCACAATCAAAAGGGGAACTTAGTGATTTGTCCAAGAGGAGAAAGAAAGGGCGGTGTCATGAGAACCACTAGGCCTGAGAGAGTGGGGATGGGTGAATTGGTAGGCTTATAGGGGCAGTCACCACTTAGAATGTGGAGCTAAGAGTTAACCTGGAGACCTAGGCCTTTACTGGGACATTATAGCTAACTACTCAGTTAACCCAGGTGTTCCAAGTAAATTGAATGAATCTATACGGCACATATACTATGCAAGGCCCTGCTGTGAATTCAGAGAAGCAGCTAGCAGTTGAGAAGGATAGTAAATATAAATAAATGAGGACTTAGAGTTTGGGGTTAATAGATGCAGACTATTACATTTAGAATGCACAAGCAATAAGGTCCTACTGTAGAGCACAGGGAACTGTATCCAGTCTGTTGGAACAGAACATGATGGAAGATAGTATGAGAAAAAGAATGTGTGTATATGTATGACTGAGTCAATTTGCTGTACAGCAGAAATTGACACACTGTAAATCAGCTATAAATTAGTTTTTTTAAATCTCAAAAAAGATAAATAAATGACAATTACTTAAAATATCATGAGGTAAAGGGGATAGGAAAGCTCAAAGATAAAGCCAAAGTTTGGAGCATGGCTGAAAAGATGAATTACCTCTGTTAGCAGAAATGGAGAAGTCAGAGTCTGGAATTCACGAGGTGAGGTCCTTGGAAACCACTGCCTAGAGGCTGGTGCTAGGTGTGTCGATTAGACCCCGTAGAGGCCGGTGGAATATCCTCCAGTGGGGGGACTTTGAGTTTGAAGACAGTGGAGAAGATTAGCCCTTGTTGTACCCTGTGACCAAGATTTCAAGGGCCCAGGCTGAAGATAGTGGGACCAACCAGTAGTCTCTCCAGCATTGCTGAGTGGCCTGGGACTCAAGAAAAAGAAAATGCAGACTTGGAGCGGGATCAGCAATTCCACAGTGCCAGGGGAACAGCAGGATAACAGAGTCAGGGATTGGGCTTAACCAAATATTGATACGAACCAGGAAGTTTTAGGAAAATCAGGTGCTTGGAGGTCACAGTGAACAAAAAAATCCAGTTTAGCGTGGGTGTGAGAGAAATGGAAATATCAGATCTTGAAAACATAGTGGTTATTGTATGTGGCTTAGAAAAAGCAAATACAAAACAGAGAGCAACAGAGCATAAACTAGTGGTCAGGAAGACAGGCTCAAGAGCCGCAGTCTCTAGGTTTGCATCCCAGCTCAGCTACTTATCAGCTATGTGACCTTGAACAGGTCACTTAAACCTCGCTGTACCTCAATTTCCTCATCTGTTAAATGGAGGTAATAATTACCTACCTCATAACATTGTTACATAACATTGTAGGTAGATCAGTTATAGTTATAAAGTACATAGAACAGTGCCCTGAAACAATGTGAGCTGTGTTTGTTAAATAAAACATAAAATTTGTAAATCTAGATGAATAGACTCATGACCTAAAATGTCCCTTAATAGACCCAAATTCAACAAATCTTCCCTGCTGGAGATCCCAGCATCTCTCCTGACTCTTTGCACTCA
Source organism: Sus scrofa (assembly GCF_054392235.1). Lineage (NCBI taxonomy): Eukaryota > Metazoa > Chordata > Mammalia > Artiodactyla > Suidae > Sus > Sus scrofa. The sequence continues at coordinate 48,521,737 of NC_139387.1, read as the reverse complement.
TGGCATATAGAAGTTCCCAGGCTAGGGGTCACAGTGGAGCTGCAGCTGCTGGCCTACACCACAGCCACAGCAACACTGGGTCCGAGCCCCGTCTGTGATCTACACCACAGCTTGCAGCAACACCAGTTCCTCAACCCACTGAGCAAGGCCAGAGATCGAACCTACATCTTCATGGACACTATGTTGGGTTCTCAACGTGCTGAGCTACAACGGGAACTCCCACTCTTGGTTCTATTTTAAACTGAGGTGCCCCCTTGTAGAATGCACAGAGATAAGTTTACATGACTCCTGCCTTTTAAATTGGGTTTGCTATGTTTGTTTCTCCTACTTGAAGACCCGTAGGATATTACCACGTAAAGCGCTCACTAATAGGTATAAGGTTTTAACTCCAGGGAATGATCATCAGAAATATTTATGTGATCTAATTGCCGTGATAGTCTTCCTAGGCTTGGGATAGGTTAATTTAATTGTTGATTATGCATATATATTATATTTTCTTGGTGTCTGATCTTTAAGTTCTGCTAACCCCAGAGGACAGTTTAGTATAATATATGCTAAATTGGGTGTAAGAAAAGTACAGTTCTTCTCTCTCTGCTACTACTTACTTCATGTCTGATCTTGTGTAAGTAACCAAATTACCACCTCGGTGCAAACTCAGTTTCTCCCTCCTCCCCAACCTCTCAAAAGGATATAACTTAAACCTTCAGATTAAAACCTCCCACTTGCCTGTTTTCCTCTTTTGAATTGGATAAATAGCATGGAGGACATAGATTGGAAAAATATTGGTGCTAGTCACAATTAGGCTTGGATTTTGCTCCCAAAGTTCCTGAAGGATCATGTTAAAGTAACAGACTGTTTATGCTTGTGACACTAGATATGAGGCTGGGAAAGGAATGATACCTCATGTCATAGTGAGTATTCTCTTTTTCTTGTAAGGTGAACCTGATGATAAATTTCTTGATGATTACAAATCTTCTCTGAGACTCTGTACCTTACTTATGGCATTATTACATGATCTTAACTGAACTCAAAATCTGTGTTTTATTTCCTTACCTTCTCATTTTCCTCTTCCCCAGATCCAGGGGAGTTCTCTTAGTTAAAAGGTGGTAGCAGAATAAGAACTTTGTTTTCACAGACCTGGATTGAATCCTGGCTCAACCACCTACTAGCTGGATGACTTTTGGGCAGGTTACCCAGCCTCATTGCGACACAGCTTCCTTACCTGTTAAATGAGGGGATGTGGCTCCCGCTTCAGGAGAGTAGTAAGAGGATTACATTAGATAATTCATGGGAAGAACATAGAACAGTGCCAATACCAGTAAATTTAATAGTGGGAGTTGTCCCTGTCTCTCACTTGTAATAACTTAACCTTGATTACCTTGCTTTTCAGTATTGTGAGAAAGAATCCTGGAATAAAGTTGTCTAACACAAGATTTTAACATGAATTTTGAAATGATAGACCAATTATGTGACATTTAAACAGCATTGTGATCTAATTTTAAATTATCACCTGGAGCCACATTAAAGATTTGGAAATCTTTAATGTCTGGAAATACATTTAAAATGACAGATCAAAATGTAGATGCATCTCATGAATTACGGTACAAAATGAAGTATTTATTTCCTAAAATGACTCATCTTGTTGTGAGAGAATGGACTTCAGGGAATGTAGAGACATGTGTGTCTATAAAAAGCCACATCTTCCTTTTCCATGGGAGAATATAATCAACCAATGACAGATTTGGGTAGAAATTCCTCAGGGCCACGAAACATCTACTCTAGTCCGATAAAAATCTGATAACCTTATAGACATATTGTTTTAATATAACATAGGGAATGTGTAGAAGGCTGTGAGAACTTTTGATAGTTTTGATTCAATGTTTTTAGAAAAAAAAAAACCTCCTGCTTAAAATGAAATCACATGAGAACATGTATTGAAGAGTTATAAAGCATATCAGTATCTGATTCATTTTTAAATAGCTTATGATCTTGCCCTTAAAGCATCTTTCAGGAAACAATTGCTCATTGGCATCTGTGAAACTCTTCAAAACATCTCCTCCCCTGCTTGGTGGTTTTGAGGCATGTGGCAGGGCGTATGGCACTAAGATTCTGAAGAGTGAATTGCTGGCTCCACAGAAGCATTTTCTGCCTATCCAAGTAATGAACCCTGTGAGCTGCTCTTTGTCCTGGCTCCTGCCATGTGGAAGAGTCATGCCAAAAAGTCTGAAAAGAGCTGCAGGAGCTGGTGACATCTGCAAGAAAGGAGGCAGAACATACACCACAGCACATTCATGTGCCAGTGGGTACAGTGGCTAATAAGTAGGCTGACCCCATGCCTAGTGAAAATGGAGCAGAGCTCTACAAAAAGGTCACTGGAGGTGTGAAGGTTCATAGTAATAGCCTAGGAATGCATTAAGCCTAGGAATAGCCTAGGAGAGCAGCAGAGAAAAGTAAATTGTGTGCCTATTATTATAAGAGGAGTATGTCTTACTTTTTCAATTTTGGTAGTTTCGGTAAACTCTATAGTGTTTTTGTTTGAGGTAATGCTCTGAGAATCAGCTTTCAATATAGTGTATATTTGTAAGAAAAATATAAAGAAAACCAATCCCTCTATTTTATAGAGGAATATCAAAAGTAAAATTTGTTTAAATAGCGTTTATTTGTAATTTTGAAAAGTCAAGCCTATGTTTTAGGTTTCAGAAAAAATCAAATGGGATTACTCATCAAATTAGTATTGTGTAATCGTTATTGTTTTCCAAAGAATTTTTTAAAAATGACTTCTTGGTAAAGTGCTATTTAAAAAAATAGCAGGAAGTTCCCTGGTGGCCTAGTGGTTAGTGATCCAGTGTGGTCATTGCTGTGATTTAGGAGCTTCCGCATGCTGCTGGCATGGCCAAAAAAATATTTTGAAAAAATTGGGCTACAGTGTACCAGGAATTTTAAAACTACTTAGTCCATTATTTAAACATAATTCTGAGAGTATTAGAGCCCTGTGCTTGCAGGGCTCTAATATATTTCTCCCTTCATATATTTCTCCCTAAATGTACTCATAGATAAGTTTCAGAAACTAAGCTAATTTTTATTTTTACTTTTATTTTATTTTATTTTTGCTTTTTTAGGACCGCACCTGCGGCATATGGAAGTTCCCAGGCTAGGAGTCAAATCGGAGCTATAGCTGCCAGCCTACACCACAGCCACAGCCAGATCCGAGCCGTGTCTGCAACCTACCCCACAGCTCACGGCAATGCTGGATCCTTAACCCACTGAGTGAGGCCAGGAATTGAACCCTCATTCTCATGCATAATAGTTGGGTTCATTTCCACTGTGCTATGACGGGAACTTCTAAACTAATTTTTAAAATTTGGAAGCCATCCTCTTACTACATCAAATATGACTGAATTTTTTCTATCTGATAATTATTACTAAAATGCTGAAAAATCTGGCTTAAATAGAATTTATATTAAAAAAAATCAGTATATAAATCAAAATGCACATTCTGTTTTTAACTGGATAGTTGGTATTTTGTAAAGTCTATTCACTGGGCACTTACTACAATCTCGTTTTTTGTTGGCAAAATGGGATTAGAGTGAGAGCCAGCTATTTACTAAATAGTAATAAAATCACATCCTCTTCTACATAATTAGAATCTGATTTGGTTGCATTCTGTGTGACCTGGGGCAAGTTTCCCGACCTCTTTGAGCCCTGGGATTTTGTTTTGTTGTGTGCATGCACTACATATAAAATAGGAATAATAATAGTATTTTATGTTGTAAGGACTAGTCAATCTGTGTAAAATGCTTATGACAGTCTGGCACATAACAAGTAATGAGTGAAAAAGTGTTAGTTGTTCTTATTATGGTGATATTACTGTTGTGATTAACCTAAAGAAAGGCTCCATTTAAATGGTGTTATGTCTCACTTCCACCACACAATCCCTAGTAATTTTTCACAGACCTTACGTATGAGTGATTAAACCATGTGTCAGCAAGTTTACTTTTGCTAATCTTTGTGTTGGTTTTTGCAAGGTCAGGGACCTAATGTTAGACCATCTGTGTGGAAGGAATATAGCTTTTATTAATAACTGCTGGCATCCCCTTGGATTTTGGCAAAATATGACCAGGATACCCACAATTTGCCACGTTCAGCTAAAGTATGATCTGCAGTCAGCAAAAGGATTGTTTCTTATAAGCTTCCTATTTAAGATCCCATAGGATGTGGAAAACCTCAGGGGTGACTTCATTGTGTAGCAATAATAGACAGTATGACCTGTTGGTTGATGAATTCCCTGACGCATAAAAGATGTATTATTTTATCATGGCACAGATTCTGCTGGATCATTTTCCTTAAAGATATTTCTCAGAACTAGAATGAGAACACACAAAAAAATATAGCGGGTCAGAAAGATGTATCGCTACTATTAGAATAAAATAAAGGGCTTGAAAAGAACAAACTACTAATACTAATAAAAACATGGATGCATCTCAGACACATTTTGATAAGTGAAAGAATCAAGACTCAAAAGGCAAATACTGTGTGATTTCATGTACGTGACGTTCTGGGACAGGCCAGATCAGCAAATACCAGGAGCTGGTGGTAGAAGAGGAGTGGGATTGACTGCATACCTAAGAAAAGTTTCAGTGGAAAAGTTCCGTATCTTAATTGTGGTAGTAGTGACATGACTGTATTTGTCAAAACTCCTAGAACTATACCCCAAAGGGCGAATGGTACCATTTGTAATTATAGCTCAGTAAGTCTGGCTTAACAAAACTCAAACAAATGGCTATAGTGTTGGGACAGGTCAGTATTTCCTGTGAACGTGTAGCATATCACTTTTTCTGAAATGGTGATAGAGTTCTCATGTACTTACTTATTATACTTTATTACAGCTTTGAAAGTGACATTGAAAGTTTGTTAAATATTTTACTTTCTTCTCTATAAATAGTAATTGTCTAAAAATTACTTGAAAGTTCATCAGTTTCGTGGACTATACTGCATATGTTTCTTAGTATTTAATCGGGATGCTACAAATAACACCAAATTACTCAACCTGGCTTAAACAACAAGGACGTTTATTGGCTTCATGCCTGTGGTTATGGGATGGCTGCTCAAAGCACTGAAGCCTGTGTGCACCCACATTTAAATGGAGCAGCAAAGAGATCTCTTTTTCCATGGTTCTTCCTTAAGGGTAGGGAGCCTCCTTTTCTGAAGCCACCAGTGCATATTCCCTCATGTCTCATTGGCTTCTGAACCAATCGCTGTGTATTCTTGACTGTGACACCATTCAGGGGTCCCCTTTAGATCTGTGGATAAGGTCACTTTCCCCAAAGGAAAGGCTACATAGTCATAGGGTAGACACATTAACCAAATAAGGATACCATTCAGAGATGGGGGGAGAGGATGCCAGGCAGGCAAGCAACAATGCTAGTACTTTACTCTGAGTTTACTACATTAAACCAAAATCTTGACTGATTGTGGGATTTGATTACTACATAGTTCTTAGTTCAGTATTTCCGAAACCACAAATTATTTAAACAGTATTATGTTTCTTTAGCCTAAAGACTTCACATAAAAATACCTCACTTCAGTGATTCTGTAAGAAGCAACATGATAACTTTCTGCATTTAAAACATGTATTACATGTAAAACATAAAGTAGATGTCATGTATGTTTAACACAATGAAGCATTCATACAGCTTAATAGCATTTTGTGCACATTTTAAAATGTAGCATTTACATAGATTAGACACTGGTTTAAAATATACTTTGGTCTGCTTTGATACTAAAGTTTTTACTAAACCCTTATTATACTTCATACACTCCTAGAATGAAAAGAATATGTCAGTGAAATAACCAGGGAGAAATTTCTAAATAAAAAGATGTTTAGGTACAAAGTCTAAAGCACATTTTCATAGGACCAAGCCCAAGGGCTTTGGATAGTTGAAGAAGGCCCATGGACCAGGGATGGAAATTTAGGAGGCCATTGAAAGGAACATAAATAAGTCTTAAGTACCTAGAGAGGTATGGCAAGAGCATATGCCAGCCAGAGAGACTAGAAAGAAGGAAGGCTTGGTGATGTTCAGGGATGTGTTTGAAGGTAGATAGGTCAATGTGTTTAGAGGGAAAGGTTTCTATAAAGATACACTGAGAACTCTGAGGAAGTGAACAGAGATTTGAAAACCCTGAATGGTATATACAGAGTCTGGATCTTATCCAGTCAGGGAGAGGAGGATTATTGGAAGATTTTTTTGTTTCCCCCCTTATGGGAAATAGGATTAGCTAGGCAGAGCAAAGTTTTGGAAAGATTCCTCACCCAGCAATGTTCAAGGCAGATTAGAGCCAATAATAATAATAATAATGAAGTCAGGTCATTGGGCAACAGTTGATTGGTCTGGGCTTGAGGTTAAGTATGAGCAAACCAGGCAGGCAGTGAGGAGAACTTAAAGGATGGATGCTAAAGACAGAATGTCTTGAGCAGGAGTTGGTGGCTGACTGGATCTTGTGGTAGGGAACTAAGCTTAAAGTAATTCAGGTCAGCTAACTAGAAAGGGATGGAACCATTGCCAGGATGGTCAGGTTCAGGGGTGGTGGTAGGATAGAGATTTTATAGAAAAGATGAGTTTGGTCTTAGGAGGACAGCATGTCAAAGTGATAATAAATGTCTAGCAGTAGTTAGGCATATGAGAACTGCTGCTCATTCATTCATTCAGTGGTATTTTATTGAGTGCCAATGTTTTATTGAAGCACTGTAATAGACACTAGAGATGAGCAGTTAACAAGGAGACAGTGTTCCCATCCTCATGGCACTAGCAAGGTTATACAAGTATATTTAAGGATTACATAAATATAAACAGGAAATAATAAAGTACAGATTTAATTTAAAATAATATGGCCAACACATAGAAATGGAATCTCTGTGATGGACATGCAGTTCATTTTACTATTCTTTCAACTCTTCTTTTGTATATGATTGAAATTTTGCATAATAAAAAAAAAAGTTTAAAGCAAAAAGTTCTGTGCACAGAGCTAATAATTAAACAAGATCTTTGAGAGAGATAGAATCATGTGCAAGGAGTAGCCCGAGAGAAATGGGGGGGAAATGAGGAAAAGTAAAAAAACAAAGATGTTTCAAGGAAAGATAGACGAGCGTGCTAATTGCTACAAAGACCAAAGAAGTTATAACTTAAAGTCTTTATAGACTAAATCTAGCAGACTGCTTGTTTTTAAATTTGCTCATTTCTGGTTGGCTGTTCCTTGATGACCAAAAGGAATCAAGCTCTTGAGAAGCTTAAGAAAACTGTTTTCACGAAAACATTTGGTACTGCTTATTACTTGAGAATCTCATACTGAGTGAAATGAGCCAGAAAGACAAAGACAAATACCATATGATATCACTTATAACTGGAATCTAATATCCAGCACAAATGAACATCTCCTCAGAAAAGAAAATCATGGACTTGGAGAAGAGACATGTGGCTGCCTGATGGGAGGGAGAGGGAGTGGGAGGGATCGGGAGTTTGGGCTTATCAGACACAACTTAGAATAGATTTACAAGGAGATCCTGCTGAGTAGCATTGAGTACTTTGTCTAGATACTCATGTTGCAACAGAACAAAGGGTGAGGGAAAAAAAATGTAATTGTAATGTATACATCTAAGGATAACTTGATCCCCTTGCTGTACAGTGGGAAAATTAAAAAAAAAAAGAAAGAAATATTGTCCAAGCTTTCTTACCTAATATGTGACTGTCTATTCTATTTTTAGGAGACCAATGAGCAAAAACTTCACAAAATAGCCAATGAGCTTTTGCTTACGGAAAGAGCTTACGTCAGCCGACTTGACCTCTTAGATCAGGTAACATTTTCTCTTTCAAAATTACTTCATTTTGTGGCATTATACATCGTTTTAACTTAGTAATTAAAGTGTTTTAGAAACTGCAAGGAGCCTCTGGTCATTTTTGGCCAGTGAAAGCTACTTCCACAAGGAAATCTCTAACATTTTCAGCTCTGTTAGTGAATTCATTAGGTATAAAAGTTTTAAAATTCATAAAGAATAAATTGAAGGACTCTTTGTATGAGTCACACAATGTCTTTATTTGTGTCTTGCAACCCTAAACACTGCTCTGTTTCTTGACCATTTATTGTTTTCCTGAGGGCTGTGTTACTATTATATGATCTAAATAGATTCTGATACGGACATGAATACATTACTGATTCCTGTCTCACTCTTAAGCCCTTGTGAGTGATCTGAATTACTATAGTCACAGGCCACAAGGGAGTTTGAGAGTTCACTTGTTCAGCCTTGTATGAAACATTAGAAGCAGTTCCTGGTATAAATGCTTGTTGAATATGTGAATCACTTTTTTGTTTTTTTGGTCTTTTTGCCATTTCTTGAGCCGCTCCCTCGGCACATGGCGGTTCCCAGGCTAGGGGTCGAATCGGAGCCAGATCCTTAACCCACTGAGCAAGGCCAGAGATCAAACCCACAACCTCATGGTTCCTAGTCGGATTCTTTAACCACTGAGCCACGATAGGAACTCCGTGAATCACATTTTATACTTTCATCATGGAGCCTTGAGTATCATCTTACATATGCATTTGCCAAGAAAGTTTTATAATGTATCATTAAGAAAAACTGTTATACACAATGGCCTCTTAATCCTATTTCAGTGATAAAAGATCAAGATAATTTGGTAGATGTCTGCTAATAGAGACTCATCTTCTACTAATAGAATAGAAAGTTGCCATGTTTGGGTGTTACTTGTACGAAGACTTGTCCCACTATTGCAGTTGGAAAACTGGAACCCGAACCTGTGGCAAAGTTCCCAGACCACAGACCAACCCTGCTCCACAGCAGTGGCAATGCTGATCCCTAACCTGCTGAGGCACCATGGAACTCCAAGGCTTGTGTTCTTTGAGATTATGAGTTTGTAACTCAGATACTTTCCAAAGTATTTCACCATAAGTCAGTGAATTCATGTTAATTTGTGCCTTTAAAATAATTTTTCTCCTCATGGAGATTACAGACCTGAAAATATTAGGTATTCTCATAGTGGAAGTGTGTGTGTGTGTGTGTGTGTGTGTGTTTCCTCTTATCAAATTACGCTTTTTTTTTCTTTTCTTCACAGTCTTATTTTCTTGTTAGCTACTGTTGCTGACCTTTCAGAATGTAGTCTAAATTACTAAAACATCCTATTGTAGTCTCTAAGAACATAATTTTGTATTCTTTTGCCTCCCAAGAAAATGCAGTGGAGGTGAATTTAGAAAATAAACAACCATCTGGACATTATGAAAGAACACACCTCCCTCTGCCTACATATAAAGAATGACAGTTAAGAGGTATAGTAGCCCTACTGGTGTAGAGCTAAGACTGAAAAAAAAAAAAAAAAAATGGGGGGGAGGGTGAAGGAGAAAAAATATCATAAAGCTTTGCAAGGCAAAGGAGGGACACAACAGGCTAAGGCCTTAAAGACTGTGCCCCCCCCCCCAATTTTTTTTACTATCTTTAAGATATCTGTTATTATGGGAGTTCCCATTGTGACTTAGCATTTACAAACCCAACTAGTATCCATGAGGATGTGGGTTTGATCCCTGGCCTTGCTCAATGGGTTAAGGATCCAGTGTTGCTGTGAGCTGTGGTGTAGGTCACAGACGTGGCTCGGATGTGGCATTGCTATAGTTGTGGTGTAGGCCAGCAGCTGCAGCTCTGATTCAACCCCTAGCCTGGGAACTTCCATATGCCACAGCTGCAGCCCTAAAAAGCACACAAACAAAAAAAAAAAGAAGATACCTGTTATTATGTACAAGAGAACATCTTTTTATCCTCATTTCTATGTTGTAAGTTACCTTGCATTATTTTTTAACTAAAAAGCAGGGAGACATCTGAGAACTGAAATATTCTTTTGTTCATGAATTGAACACATATTTATTAAGCACCTGTTCTACTGTGAGAACTAAATCATAATGTTTTCCTTCCCCAGGGAGTGTACAGTCTTAAAGGGAAAATGAGATTCATGCCAGCAAATCACAATAAAGGGCAATATGTAATAAGAGCCATAGAAGTCATTCAAAACATAAAGAGGAGTAAAAATACCACAATTACTGTGTGTGTATATAATTTTCCATATCTCTTAACTCTCCTTATGGTTAGGAAGGGTAAATCCTGTTAACCTGAATTGGAAATTCTCTGGAACAGAAAAGATTAGCATTCTACAGATAGAGGCACAGCCTAGGTTAAAGTTTCCTAATTTTAATTCTTAGTTCTTCTCAAAGCATATTCTTACTTCTCCATCTCAAAATTGATTTTTCTTTCTTTGCCTTTTTAGGGCTGCACCCATGGTATACCAAGGTTCCTAGGCTAGGGTTGAATCAGAGCTGTAGCCACCGGCCTACACCGCAGGCACAGCAACGCCAGATCCAAGCTGAGTCTGTGACCTACACCACAGCTCATGGCAACACCGAATCCTTAACCCATTGAACAAGGCCAGATAGCAAACATGCATCCCCATGGATACTCGTCAGATTCGTTTCCCCTGAGCCATGGTGGGAACTCCTTGATTGATTTCTTGAATCATGAACTTTTACATTTAGTCAACAAAAAGTTACTAAGAGCCCGTTATGCACCTAGCACAGTGAGTGCTAGGTGGTTAACTAATAAATTTGAAGTAATGTTTACTTTTTCTCTTATTCAGGTATTTTACTGCAAACTATTGGAAGAAGCAAATCGAGGCTCATTTCCAGCAGAGATGGTGAATAAAATCTTTTCTAATATTTCATCAATAAATGCCTTCCATAGTAAATTCCTATTGCCAGAGCTGGAGAAGAGAATGCAAGAATGGTAAGAGAAGTAAATAGCAAATAATATAGCTATGGCAGTCACAGTAGATGCTGTGTTATTCAGCGGTTAAATTGAAATAATAGGGAGTTCCCGTCGTGGCGCAGTGGATAATGAATCCGACTGGGAACCATGAGGTTGCGGGTTCGGTCCCTGCCCTTGCTCAGTGGGTTAACGATCCGGCGTTGCCGTGAGCTGTGGTGTAGGTTGCAGACGCGGCTTGGATCGCGCGTTGCTGTGGCTCTGGCGTAGGCTGGCGGCTACAGCTCCGATTGGACCCCTAGCCTGGGAACCTCCATATGCCGCGGGAGCGGCCCAAGAAATAGCAAAAAGACAAAAAAAAAAAAAAAAAACAAAAACAAATTGAAATAATAATGCTACACAGAGCTGTAAACAAACACTTATGCAAATGTTTCCTGTTAAAACCCCTCATAGACATTGTGGTACATTTTCGGCTTTAGTTGAAAAGGATTTTACCTCAGCTTTTCAAACTATCTTTTGATTAGTGGAGACAAGATATGAGGGGTAATCTGGAGCTTTAAGAGTTCCATAGCATCTCTCTCTGCGTCATTCCTACTTAAAAAGGGGCTTTTTCACTCTCTGTCAATCTCACAACGGAATGGATCTGATAAAACACAGGCTGTGTATAGGAAGTGATAACTTCATTTGGAGTCCTGTTAATTCATTCATTCTGTAAGAAACTTTAACGACTTGTTCTATATTTCATACAGGGAAACGACTCCTAGAATTGGTGACATCCTTCAGAAATTGGCACCATTCCTTAAGATGTATGGAGAATATGTGAAGGGGTTTGATAATGCAATGGAATTGGTTAAAAACATGACAGAGCGTATTCCCCAGTTCAAGTCAGTAGTTGAAGAAATTCAGGTAATAGGACTCTTTTTGTTCAAGGCTATAAATTACTTTTTCTATACAGAGCATAAGGCCTTCAAGATCTAAAATTTACTGCTGTATAGCATAGGGAACTGTATCTAGTCATTTGTGGTGGAACATGATGGAGGATAATGTGGGAATATATGTATGACTGGGTCACTTTGCTGTGCAGTAGAAATTGACAGAACACTGTAAATCAACTATAATGGAAAAATAAAAAAATCATTTAAAAAAATCTAAAATTTAGATGGAGAGATCTGAGACACCTAGCCAAATTCTATTCTACTCCGAACCATGCAGAAATCATCTCTGCGAAGTTAAAATTTTTTATTTAGCACATGCCATATACCAAACAATAATTCTCCATTTGCTTTTGAGGCCAGGAGAGTCTTCATCTGCTACATTCAATCTCTGAGTTCACTCAGAGACAATTTTGACTGCCTTTTTTCTTCATTTTATGTTAATACTTTATTATTTATGTGACTGTATCAATTTTTTGGCTGCATATTGGACATTATAGATAACTTGTTGTGGCAAGGATTCAGATTTTCCCTACTGAGAGTGGTTGTAGTTCCTTTATGAACTTGCTTAGACTATATTTGTGAACACTCGTTCTCCTCTGGTGTGTAGCCACTAAGGTCTCTACTCAGTTTTTTTTGGATATTATATGTGATCCTGGCTCTATAGAGATTGCTGCTATATCTGTGTAAGTTCAGGATCAGTAATTGAACACAGGTACTTTACCTCGATCCAGTAACCCTCTCTTCTTGCCAATGGCCCCATCTGTGAAGGGGAGCACATATTTAGAGATCAGGCCATTTTCAGGTCCCCAGGGCCCTTTCACATCTCCTGTCTGTATCTCCACAACCTCAGGGTGACCAGGAGACTAGTTGGTCTGGGCTTTTTTCCCTCTCTGTTGATTATTCACATAGCCCCAGCCCAGAAAACGATTGTCCAGTCACATTGGACATCACATTGGTTCTCCTCACTTGCCCACTTTCAAGATCATCACGTCCACTGACAGTGTTGCTGGGCACGTGCATTGTTCTCCACTCTAAATCACAGAAGCCCTCTTCAACGTCAGTCCTCACAGCCTGTCCTACCCTGACAGAACCTTCCTGTCAACTGAGCTGGGGGAAGAATAGGTACAGCCCCAGGCCAGAATACTACAAATTGTTACTGTTCTTACTTAACATTCAGCAGCTTTGAAAACAAACACTTTTCAGATTGTTGTGTACCTTTGGTCAGTTTCCAAAGTGCTAAAATGGTTGTTGTTTTTAAATCATTTTTATCCATTTTTAAATTTTTGTTTATTTTTTATTTTTTTATTTCTTTGCTCTTTAGGGCTGCACCTGTGGCATATGGAGGTTCCCAGGCTAGGGGTTGAATCAGGGCTACAGCTGCCAGACTACACCACAGCCACAGCAACACCAGATCTGTGCCATGTCTGCGACCTACGCCACAGCTCATGGCAATGCCTGATCCCCGACCCATTCAGCAGTGCCAGGAATTGAACCTGCATCCTCGTGGAAACTAGTAGAGGTTGGGTGCCACAACAGGAACTCCTAAAGTTGCTTTTTAAAGGAGAGGTTTTGCCAATCTCCTCTCTCTGTCATAGCAAAAGTCATCATGTTCCATTTCCTATCTTTAGCTCCCAAACACTTTTTCCACCTGGCCTTTGGCTTTTTAATCTTTGATTTGTCACTCATCCTCATTCTCTGTTAAGTGCTCATTTGCCTCTTAGATACTGTATTCAAGGGGCTTAGCCTGGAGCTTGTTGCATAATAAGTGCTCACTGCATGATGGTGGTAATGGTCATTATTGCGTTTTATCAAATAGTATAATTCTATCCCTACAAGGTCTGTCCTCTGTATTATCAGGAAATGATGGGATTGTGAAAGGGGTGGTAGACTGAGGCTCAACTAACCTAGTTTAGGATCCTAGTCTGCCACTTTTGGTCACTTGATCTTAGAAAACTCTCTTAGTTTCTTTATGCAAAAAAAAAAAAAAAAATAGGGAATCAGTAATATTTTCAGTACACACACACACACACACACACACACACAATAGGCTTGTTGGAGAAAATCAAATGAGGCACCTAAACTTATAAAATTTGTATCTTACACTTTGTTAAGGAAAGCCATTAGCCTTCTGCTTCCATGCTAATTTCAGGCTCTTTTTACTTTTTTCCTGGTAATGATAATAACTTAAAAACTAGTTTTACCACGTCTTCCTAAAGCCACATTGCAGTAGGTTAATCTTAATAGATCTCATATCTAATGATATCATTCCCCTGCATGAAAACCTGCATTAGATGAAGTAACTCTAAACCTAGCTTGACATTATTACCCCAGGTTACCTTTTCTTCCTCATCTCTTGTTTCCCTATAAATATCTTGTCTCCCAGCAAAACTCAGCTGCTCCCTTTCACTGAACATGTTTCATGCCCCACTGTCTTGGACTTGTTCTCCAGGTCCCTCTCCCTGCCCTAGCTCCCCTAGTCTTGCTCATTCCCCTGCCTAAACCCTGCCCTCACCTGAGTTCATGTTAAATAGTCCATTCTCTATGAAGCTGTTTACTTTGAATGCAAACATCACATCTTAATACAACTTTTTTTTACCCTGCCAGTGCCCTGATCATGGTCATCAGTAAATATTTTAAGAGGGTTTCTGCTTTGTTTAATATGAACAAGAACACACCTTATTTTTCAAGTAATCTTTTTTTCTTTCTTTTCATGTTAACATCTTACTGAAAGCAAGTGCTATAGACTCAGTTTTGCCCTAAGAAATGAAATCCGTTTATACAGTTTGGTTTCTAATCGAAAAGAATGCCATACCTAATGAAAAATTAGAATTTTCTTATCTTGTCGTTCTTCTACATGTGGAGTCCTCCTTTTTAAGTTCAAAGGAAATGACATTTATGGTAGCCTTATTATGAAATAGTTTCTGTTGAACCCCAAAGTCATTTAATATAGTTGTACTTAGTGAATCTCATTAAACAGGTGCTTCTTTTGAAAATCTCTGGAGTGTGATTTAATAATGTGACCTTACAAACCCTTGTAGTGACTAATGAAGTGGTTGCCATCAATCTGGAATTTCCTTGCTTCAAATTCTGCTTGATTTCTTTTATGTTCCTACACCAAATTGGTGGTCCTCAAACTTTAATGGAAACATTGAGAGTGTTTTTAAATGCATATGCCCAGGACGTGGCCTCAGATTGTGGTTTCATAAACTGGTGGGAGGTTTAGAATTTCCATTTGTAATAGCATCCCAGGTGTATCTAATAGAGATGATGCACAGACCACACTTTGTAGGAAAATGATTGCCCTTAATGAAAGTTCTGTATTACGTTGGATTTTTAGACTGGCTACCTCAATTTTTAAATCTTTCTTTAAAAAACCTTTCTCATTACAGAAACAGAAGATCTGCGGGAACTTGACTTTGCAGCATCACATGCTAGAACCTGTTCAGCGGATTCCCCGGTATGAGATGCTCCTTAAGGATTACCTAAGGAAACTGCCCCCTGATTCTCTGGACTGGAATGATGCTAAAAGTAAATGCTTCCCCCAACCCCCACCCCTTTCCGTTATGGGATAACTTGGTGGCCAAGCAGCCTTATGCTTCCAAAGTGAGATAGGTCTCATGGCCATTTTAGTAAAATACTGGTGCCAGAAAATAACCTCGCTGGAAATTGTTATCAGTACCTCAATTAGGCAGGCACTTTTGAGCCCAGATCACAGGCTTAGGGCAATGCAAATCACATTTCTTCTTCTATTTTCACATTAATCATTAACTCTGAGATATAAAACTATAGCCTTAGAGACATCTAAAATAGCAATACACAATTACCTTCTCACAGGAAGAAAGCAACCATTCAGAATTACTAGTGCTGCTGGTTAATTAGGTAGGTTGATGCATACCAAGAAAACTAAGGTGACATTTACTATGTAAAAATAACCCAAGCAAAGTGATCTCTATCTATTCTAAGACAGAAGAGAAAATGGTACTGTCGAGTGTCAATTAACATTTTCCCTGGGAAAACTTTATTCCTGTTTTACTCATTATCTTTTATTTTTTTCATTAGATCATAACGAAAGGCTTTTTTTAGGGCTTAAGAGTTTCTATAAGAATTTGTTTTCTTGTGTACTTTTGAAAAATCAACTAACAGAGAGCCCTGTTGGCCTAGCACTCTGTTGACGGTTGAGGATCCGTCATTGTCACTGCCGTGGCACAGGTTCCATCCCTGGCTCGGGAACTTCTGCATGCAGCAGACATGGCCAAAAAAAATAACAAAAAAAAAGAGTCAATTAACTGTCAAGAATGAAAATTTAACTTGGTTTGTATTCAACAAGTACTAAAAATACTGGTGTACAATCTTAAAACATTATTATTTTACCTAATAATTTGTTGTTAGCTATTATAAGTGAACCTTGATGAGAGATGAAGAATGCAATACAGTCATTGGTCTTGGAGACTGGTCTTTTTCTGAGCATTGTCTGTCTCTGATGTTTCTCCACCCATCCAAGTCAACTGGGGATCACAGGAACTTATCCCCCCCTTTCTTCGTCTACAGTTTGAATTATCCTAACTTGCCTTCTTCCACTTCATCACCACTTTCCACTCACCTGGTCTGAGTGCCTGGTTTGAGTAGCAAAACTAGCGGTAGGGTTATAGGTTGGATCACCATTGCTCCTCCTCAAACTTGTCTCTTGGCAATGGCCTCAGGATATCTTAATTTGTCTCCCTCTACCTTGGGTCCTGTATAGAATATACAGAGTTGCCCAAATCAGGATAGTTCTCCAAAATGTAAATAAAAATTCCATTTCTTCTGTACTGAAAGAATTTGACGTCTGCTAAGGTACCTATGTCAAAAACAAGAGTCAGCAACAAAATAGGGTGTTGTGTAATGTTTCCCATTCCTACTTACACTAAAATTCTAAGGAGATCACAGAAGTACTTTTAGAGACCTAAAAAGTAAAGGGGAAAGCAACAAAAATGTGTTTTGTTCACCAGCGGAACAAAGAAGACAGAAAAGTTAGTTCCGAATGATGAGGTTGTTGTGGTAACAGAATTAACCCAAAAGTATTCACTAGATAGAAAAGAAAGGAAGTGAGCAGGACAGGATGTAGGATTGAGAACATTTCCTAAGGTCGATCCAGCATGAAGCCTCAGCTCCCACAGCTTTTCACCTGTAGTCCCAAAGTGCCTACCTTGCCCATATCAGTTCCCACTCCCATTTCTTGCTACCACCTACCCTAGCAACAAAACCCTCCATCAACATTGGTATCAGAAGATGCCCCTTCATCTGCCCGAGGCTAAAACTGTGTGCTTTCCCAAAGACAGCTGATTATGCTTGATGGTTAATTTGCTCATAAAACTAATGAAATACTACTGCTGAAATGTTGTGGGACTTTGAGTCAGAATACTTAAATTCTGTTATAGCCCTTCACTATCAGCTGTGTAACCTTGGCCACGTCACATCACTCTCTTCTTCTTTCACCTGCCAAATGAAGTTAATATACTTTCCATTCAAGATTGCATAAGAATTAATTGACAAAATACATAAAACCTTCTAACAAAGTGTCTTGTACCAAGCTAGTGTACATGGTGTTTGTTATTTCGAAGATCCCTTATGGATTAAACATACCCATGAACCTAATCACTGTATATGACTTTTTATGAGAAAATGCCCTGCAAATTCCAAATAATCCTCTTACAGATGAACTTTTGAAAGTATCCAGTTTATAAAAGAAATTGCTCCTGCTTTTACCTTTATCTTTGAACTCCATTTCTTCCTATTATATTGTATATTGTATGCTATTCAGTTATCTAGTAACATAGTAAGGACAAAATATATTTACTCTTCTTTTTTCCTGTTTAGAATCACTTGAAATTATATCTACAGCAGCAAGCCATTCTAATAGTGCAATAAGAAAAATGGTAAGTGGTTTTCAGAAGAAATGGGAATCTTCTAGTTAGATAATTGCCAATGATATAGTGTAATGTTATCTACAATCTGGGGCCAAAATGAATTGATACAGGTGAATAAAAAAGATTGTTTATAAAATGTTTAATGTTATCTGGAATAATCCTCTCCCCTCTTCCCCAGGTTTCAATTTGCTCATAACTGACATACTTTACACCAAAATTTATGCTTAGTTCCAATCCCTTCTGAATTGTGTACATTTTGGCTAAGGTCATTGACTAGAGCCACTAAGGTGAAACCTCCTTATATTTGATCTTGCTGTGTTTTGTTTCAATTTCCTAGGAGAACCTAAAGAAACTCTTAGAGATTTATGAAATGTTGGGAGAAGAAGAAGACATTGTAAATCCTTCAAACGAACTAATAAAAGAAGGACAGATCCTCAAGCTAGCTGCTCGGAACACATCAGCACAAGAACGCTACCTTTTCTTAGTGAGTTTTGTAGTATGAGCAAGGCACATAAGAATAACTCTTAAACATTGTGATATACTTCTTGGAAAGTAGGATGCTTGCTTGCTCACCAAAGCAATTATATCTAACCTGGTTTAGTCAATACTGTCAGGATTCCACATCAGGGAATGTCCTTAGTAAATGAAACTTGTTCTTTCAATGATACAAATGTGTTTTTTTGAAGTATTTTTCTGTGTATATACTTCAGAAACACACGGAGAACAATGAGTTGGCTGCATAGTTCCTTTTCACTGCAGTCAATCCCCGCCCCTTCCTTCACTTCCTGGAAGTGACAGTTGGTCTGGGACTTACTGAAAATATAATCACTCTCCCTGAGACATGCAGACCATTATATTTTGGTGTCTGTTAATTACAGTTCCTTTCTGTGTCTAATGATATGATAATGATCTTAACAATAGCTAACAATGAGTAACAATAGGTAACATTGAGTAATAACTCAGTAAATGTTGTCTATTACTATGGTTGTTATAATAGGCAAAGAAACAGACACATTGATAAAAAGGCTGTCCAGTGACTGGCACATGAAACATTCTCAGGATGTTATTCATGTCTGGCTTTTCTACTGCAAGGCAGTCATCTCATTAGCTTTAGAAGTTGTTGGGGGCTTAGTGTTTTCTACTGTCTAGTTATAGCCTCCTTTGAAAGGAGAATTTATGGCGTCTAATTGTCATGCAGAGGGTATTCAGTATCTCTCATTTTTAAAAAGAACATTTGGTCACCAAATGATCAGAAATTCTTCTTTTTGTATAATTCAAGAAAATTGAAAACATGTCTACAAAAAAAATTGTGTACATGAATATCCATAGCAAAATTATTCATTGTGGCCAAAAGTTAAAACAAATTTAATGTCCATCAATTGATGAATGGATACATATAATGTAGTATAACCATGCAGTGAAATACTGTCTGGCAGTAAAAAGAAATAAAATACTGATACATGCTACATGAAAGAACTTGGAAAACATTGTGTAAATTGAAAGAAGCCATTCACGAAAAGTCACACTGTTGATGTTCTACTTATATGAAATGTCGAGAATAGGCGAATGCATAGAGTCAGGAAGTAAGTAGTGGTTGCCTAGGGCTGGTGGGGAGGAGGGAATGGGGACAGGGTTTCCATGCAGAGGCATGAAATATTCTGGAGTTAGATGGTAGTAATGGTTGTACAATTTATAACTATATAAAAACTGTGAATTATATATTTTAAAAGGGTAGATTTTATGGTATGTGACTTAAATCTCAATAACTTAAATAATTTATGGATAATATCCAGATTAACCATAAGAATCTTCATTTGAGCCCAATAGAAGAACTTCACCTTTAAGTCTTACAGAGAATTAAATGTAAATCAGGGAGGTGTGGTGTCATGGGAGGGTTCAGAGGTATATTTATTTTGGAATGTGGATTTTATTATTTAGGTATGGTACACTCAACGCATCAGATGATTGCCACTGAAAAGATAGTTAATACTCACAGATCCCAAAAGGAGGGAGCATGCCACGTCATGGAGGGGCTCCATGAGAAAGTGCCATAGTTGGTCAGAAGGCAGAGGGAGCAAGCAGAAATGTAGGCAAGAGCCTTTATTGTAGTTTCTGCAAGAAGGAATAGGCAAGGCAGGGTAAACAGGCTTAGAATTTGGTAGCTTAAATAATTTTATCAGGGAGTTCCCAATGTGGTGCAGCAGAAATGAATCTAACGAGTATCTATGATGATGCAGTTTCGATCTCTGCCCTCCCTCAGTGGATTGGGGATCTGGTGTCTCCACGAGCTGTGGTGTAAGTCGCAGATATATATGGCTTGGATCCCACATTACTGTGGCTGTGGTGTAGGCTGGCAGCTATAGCTCCAATTTGACCCCTAGCCTGGGAACTTCCATATGCTGTGGGTATGGCCCTAAAAAGCAAAAACAAAAAAACAAAAAAACAAAAAAAAACCCCAAAAAACAAAAACAAATAAATACATAAATAAATAACTAATTTCACTGGGCTCTGGGGCATGGGGCTGTAGCCTAGTACTAGCCTCAGAGTTCTTGAGGAAGAGAAACACCAGGCCAGAGTGTAAGATCTCAACAGAGGAGGTAGTTGGGGTGTGGGCTCTGGATCTGTTACTTTCCATATGAAAGTCATGCTTGCAAGTGAGTCATTTACTGTCCAAGAATTGGGTAGTCCTGAAAGGGGCAGTCTTCCAATGTCAGCAAGCCCCCAAGAGAGCAAAGACCAAAAATCCAGATTAAAAAGACATGCTTAAGAAGTTCGCTAGTGGCCTAGTAGGTAAGGGTCTGGCATCGTCACTGTTGTGGTGCACATTCAGTCCCCGGCCTGGCAACTTCAGCATGCTGCGGGTGCAGCCAAAAAAAGGGAGAAAAAAAAAATAAAGACATGCTTAATATACTGTTCTAGACAAAATGCCTGGGAGTCGGTGTTCCCTTTGTCCTTACTCTCTCTGTAGGTGCTTAGGTAATTTTCCTTTCCCCTCTTCCACATTAGTGTTACAGTTTCTACAGTTAAACTTTCAGCTCTGTCTAACCAATTGCCTTGGTTTAATTTTTACATTTGAGAATTGTTATGGAAATAGTTTTAGATTGAATACCTTAGTGCAGAGTCACATTAAGCAGCTCTTTGGAGGATGGATGGCCAAGGGTCTTAGGGGAATACAACAGTAGCGACTTTGAGAAAAGTACCCATCTTGTTCCAGTTATAAGCTCCCTGGAGTCCTAAACAGAAATTTTAGGAAAGCTCCATTCATCTTTGGAAGACCATTTTAGGAGCATTTCTTACAGTGTTCATTCTTGTAATCTTTTAATCCTCCCCCTTCAGAATTGTCTTGTTAGAGAATCTCTCCCCCTATATGCACTCATTTATTCCCATGGACCGTCTTGTTTTTCTTAAATTCAGAAACTTCAGAAATACCTTTTTTTTTTATGTTCCTTTCTCTCTAGAAGTTCAATTTCCTCCTCTGGGGATATTACACTTGTAAACTGAAAAGCTACAATTATATTTATGTAATTATATTTAGAATCTGATTTGGGTTTTCAAATAATCATCATGTGTTTGCATATTTGCATACCTCCACATCATGCTTTTTATATTAACGTAGGGTACTCTGTCGAGTAAGGAAATAACCATACCTGACATCTGAAAGTTTAAAAAAAAAAATCAAGTTATCCCATAGAATAAGAGGTTTTATTCTTGGCCATTTGGAGTTCTAGTCCTTATTTCCTTGTAGCTAGACAGAATTAGATTTTTTTTTCTCTTATTTAATCTTTGAATACAGACCAGGCACTGGAAATTTTTTCCAGTGATATATTTTTACCTTAAAAAACAAACTTTAATGAACTGTCACTAGTAAGACATTGAATTATCTCAATGAAATAATATATTTTAAGAGACTTGAAATTAATAGTTGAGGAACACTGGAGATCAAGAAGGGGGAACCTCCCTACACTGCTAATAAAGTTAAGACTTTTCTTCTAGGTTTTGGCACAGCCAGAGACTGCTTTGTCAATAACTACTTCTGAACTATGGACATGGATTAAAAGGAATGTCTTTCACCAAAAGGGAAAGTCAGTCCACTTGGTGCTATAGTTGCTATAACTTCCTCTTTCAGTACCAGAAAAAAAAACCCAGACAAAGTGTTGGTGGCTTTTGCCACAGGAGCAAGGTTCACAGAGGGATCAGGACTTAGCTACTTAATTATTTTACATATGTAGCAACAACTTCTTTGTAAGCAATATCACCTGCATCTCCAAGAAAAAGAAAAAGGGTATTTATTGGCAAGCATTAGATTGTAACCTGAGTTATCTAAGGCTAATATACAGTTATTATCAATTTAGAATGTGAAGTCCCACTTAGGAAAAATAGGGGAAATGTAACCCTGAAAGCATGCAAGGGAAAGAAAAGTGTATCATTATAAAATAGTCTGTCATCTTGTATGAGTATAACTACCAAAAACAAATGCTAAGAACTTCCACATTCGGGCTTGTGTTTCTGTAAGATAACAAGACTTTGCTGAATTTCATAAAGCAAACTTGAGTACATGTATTGGATAGCTCAGATGTTCTCTGCTAGGACATTACATTAGTCACTCAGTTTGCAGAAAATTTTGTTTTGTGTTACTGTCTTGAAAGTGTGAGCCCTGTCCATTTTGTGGCTGCTTTGCAGTTCCTGCTGTACCATTCAGACTTGACCAAATCCCTTCCTGAGAAGGCCTTGATAGAAGAGAGAAACAAATGATAACATGAACAGTTAGCAGGCAAACTGTGGTGATAATGATGAGAACCCTTCAGAGTATTTTCAGATCTCTAAATCCTGTGTACTACAATGAGGTTGTGATTGCCGTGCTTAGAATACAGTGGACTATTAATGAGAAGCCATAGCTTATGTTCCCTTCTAGAAATATAAATATGAAATGTCGTGCTCAGATATGTCTTATAAAAATGTACTCAGTGCCTTTTTGTTTCTACATTATCCAGTGTGGAAATGAAATTTATGACACTGGTTATAGGAAGTTGCAAAATAATGTATGAGGAACAACTGGTGAAAAATTTGCTTTCAGAATGAGTACAACAGACATTGTCACGGTAAACATGTTGAAATGTTTCAAATGTCCATCAACAGTTACCCATGGTTGGAGCTAAACAGAAGACCTAACAGAACAGGATATTTATCTTCATTTAATCTTTTCAACAATCTGTGACTTTTCGTAGCATGTAAGGGTTTAAGTTCTCAGTTGCTTGTCTTAGGCAATATATACATATGAAACCAAGAAACAATGTTAGAAACAATAAATATGAAGTAGAAAGATAGATAGGGACCTTCTTTAGGAATCTGTCTGCAAATTAACCCAACCACTTAGACTTTCACCCATTTGGGTGTTTTAATATACTCAAAAGTGAATTAAATGCCCTCCTCAAATCATTGCTTGCTGCTGATTAGCGGGGCTATTCATTGTTGACTAAAAATGAGGCACTAATTTGAATCAGTTTCAAAATATAGTTCCTCATTTTAAATAAAGACTTTCTGGGAGTTCTCTTGTGGTGTAGCAGGTTAAGGATCTGGTGCTGTCACTGCAGCAGCTTGGGTTGCTGCTGTGGTACGGGTTTGACCTCTGGCCTAGGAACTTCCACATGTATTCATGGCCAAAAGAAAAAAAAAGACTTTTTGCTAAAATAGTTTACTTTTCTCTTAATTCATACATGATGAATTCTTAAGAATCATGCGGGACAGTTTAAAACAGTGACTATTTTTTTTACATAAGGTTTAGTGTGCTAATCCATGATCTAATGAAATTAAACTAATAATTTGGCTACCTTTTTTTAATTTGACATTAAACACATTGGTAAAACTAATTGCTAAATATTACTCTTTTCCTCTGACAGCTATTATAGACTTGATCCCTAACACAACAATTGGAAATTTTATTATCTAAGAGTTTCAACTTACATGGTTGAGAACTTTAGTTTCCGGTATATAGAAGGCCCTAATAAACTGTTGCTGAACTTAATTTCCTTAACTAGCTTCCTGACCAAAATGATAATAAGTTTACTTAAATATCAGTAAAATACTTATAAACCAACAAAGGGAAACATATATTACAAATTTTAAAATATGATAATTTTGTTATAAGCATAAAAGTTCTAGAGTAAGTATTGTTAAATAATTTTGCTCCTATAGAAAGTATAATATTCCTTGGATTTGTTGTCTACGGTTACTTTGTCTTCTTTGTTTTCCTGTTTATGGACATGTGTTCTACCTCCTTGCAGTTCAACAACATGTTGCTGTACTGTGTGCCAAGATTCAGCTTGGTGGGCTCTAAATTCACAGTTCGAACCAGGGTTGGCATCGATGGAATGAAAATTGTGGAGACTCACAATGAAGAATATCCGCATACTTTCCAGGTATCTGGGAAAGAGAGGACACTGGAACTACAAGCCAGGTAAGAGAACCATTCCTATTGCACAGCTTCCAGAAAGCATCAGAATAAATCATAGGACAGAATAATTCTGAGGTTCTTTCCCAAGTCAGGTTGGACGTGAGTGGAAAGATGTAAGCTCTTGAAAGTCGGGAATTATGTCTTCTTTTTTGATTCCTCTGTCATTCCTAGGATCATGGTTTTTCAGATGGTAAACATTCAGTGAATTAAAGTGACTCTTTATGTTTACAAGGTGAAGAGCATGAAATGTTACATGCTAAACATTGCAGTTTTAACTATCAGTCCTTCAGAGACTCTGCATTCATAGGCCTTGATGGCACTTTGATGGAGAGAGTGGTTGGAGGAGGCATTTTAGAAAAGATGCTTTTCCTGCCACAGTTGAGGATACATGAATGGGGCCACTTGGGGTTCAAGTAGCTTCTAGCAACCAGGACTCTAGAAGGGTTGGCTCTTCTTATAGTTTATTGAGTGGGAGAGACAGGTCCTTCCCCTAAGCATAACCATGTTTGTAGAGAAAAAACAAACAAGAGAACCACTGTAGTAGATCACAGCTATTTCAAGCTTGAACCTCTAGAAGACAGAGTGCTGTCAGGTTTTAAAATACCTGCTTCAGGAATTCCTGCGGTGGCACAATAGGTTAAGAATCCAACTGCAATGGCATGGATTGCTGCAGAGCTCTATCCCTGGCCTGGCACAGTGGGTTAAAGGATCCGGTGTTACTACAACTCGGGTTCATTCCCTGGCCTAGCATTTTCCATATGCCATGGGTGTGGCCATAAAAGAAAATATAAAATCAAATAAAGTACTTGCTTTAGGAAATTACCATGCTTTTATCCTATGGTGAAACTTGAGATACTCCAGAAAGTCACAGATCAGTGGGTTAAGTACTAATCTCAGCTGACGTGGTTCTGATATCCTAGAATCTTTCATTCGACAGGCACAGATTTCCCCCAGAATTCCTGGCACATCATGATACTCAGTAGTAAGTTTGTGGGAGAGATGGATGATGTCAGAGGAGCAAATCTGCCATACTCATGCATATGTGATAAGCTGGGGGACAGAGGCATGTGATGTTCAAGCTGGGACTGGGACTGGGACTCAAACTTAGCCCTAGCCTACCAAGCACATACAGGTAGAGCCCACTCTTCACAACCCCTCAATATGGAGATCCTACCGAGTCCCATATCTGCCAAATGGGAATTTTTTTCCCAACCAAAAATTACTAAATACTGGGGTTTATTAATCTGTGAAATCTCCTTTCTACGGGTATTTAAATTTTTGTTGTGCTCCATCAATAATGAGTTATGTATGGTATTACCTGAAGCCTCCTAGCAAAATAAATTATTTATCAGAGGGAATGTCAGGCAGCTCCCTGAGGCCTTACAAAGGTAATTCTTTTTTTCTTTTTTTTAGGGCCACACTGCAGCATTGGGAAATTCCCACGTTAGGGGTTGAATCAGAAATGCAGCTGCTGGCCTACACCACAGCCATGGTAACACCAGATCCTTAACCCACAGAGTGAAGTCAGGGATTGAACCTACATACTCATGGATACTAGTCAGATTCTTAACCCACTGAACCACAGTGGGAACTCCCTTTACAGAGATAATTTAGATTCTCAAGGATAATTGCAATTTTTTTGTAAGACAGTCTGTGACTAGTAGCCTTTAAAACCTCATGTGTTTTCATAGAGGTGAATTGGAAGACTAGTCCTATATCTAATATAATGCTACATCTACAGATATCTGATATATACAGCTAGGTGATGATTGTTAAGCTAATTAGCCAAACTTAACCCTTCCCATCAAAAATTTTGTTTGCCTGGAGTTCCCACTGTGGTGCAGTGAGTTAAGTATCTGACTTAAGTGGCTCAGGTTGCTGCAGAGGTACAGGTTTGATTCCTGGCCCTGCACAGTGGGTTAAAGGATCTGGTCTTGCCCACAGCTGCAGCAAAGGTAGCAACTTCAGGTCAGATTGAATCCCTGGCCCAGGAATTGCCATATGTCTCTGGTGTGGCCATTAAAAAAAAAAAAAGTGTCCCAAAAGTAAGTAGATCGTCTAAAATTATGTTTATGAATTTATTTGTTCAATTGCCAGAGATTCTGTTTAATTTTTATTATAACTCCTTCTTGGACATTGCTGAATTTTCCAGAAAGTTGGAATAATATAAAAATAGAGCTTTATTCACCTGATGTAACTCATTAATGTTCTCTTCATTCACTCTCCTTTTTTTTATTTTTTATTTTTTAGCTCTGAGCAAGATAAAGAGGAATGGATCAAGGTATACCTAATTTATATTTTCATTTTTGTTTTGTGGTAACTTCCCTATGTATACCCAAATTGTTGTATTGTGCACATATTATGGTCATCAGAATAAGGCCATTTAATTTTTGGAGTTCCTGTTGTGGCTCAGTGGTTAACAAATCTGACTAGGAACCATGAGGTTGCAGGTTTGATCCCTGGCCTCACTCAGTAGGTTAAGGATCCAGCATTGCCGTGAGCTGTGGTGTAGGTCGCAGCTACATCTCTGATTAGACCCCTAGCCTGGGAACCTCCATTTGCCTTGGGAGCGGCCCTAGAAAAGACAAAAGAAAACAAATAATAATTTTTAAAGTGATTTCCATCTTAGATATTTGTTTAATAAAGTGTTTTTTATTATTTTGCATGAGATACTTTAGTATGTGCTTTGATTTTCACTTGTATTTTAGGCACTTCAAGAGACTATTGATGCTTTCCATCAGAGGCATGAAACCTTCAGAAATGCAATTGCCAAGGATAATGACATTCAGTCAGAGGTTTCTGTAAGTTGAATTAAATTCTTAAAGTTCTTTTGTCTTCCCAGTTGCCAGAGATCTATCTAGTTATTTTGTTATCCAGCCTTTTCCCTTCGTAACACCAGAATAGGCTATTTAGACAGAATTTCATTCCTTCTTAGATGAGTACAATAGTGAGTACATTTTCATGCTGCTTAAACTTCCTTAAACATTTTATTTCTTTTCCTGCCTCTCAAGTTTCCAAACATGGTATGGGCAATGTTGTTAAAATGCTTTTTAAAATAAGTAAATGGATAGCTGGCTGGTTGGATAGAAATGACAGTTTTTGCCATTAAAATCAAATTCCCTTTTTTTTAGACTGCTGAACTAGGAAAAAGGGCTCCAAGATGGATCCGAGATAATGAAGTTACGATGTGTATGAAATGCAAAGAGCCTTTTAATGCACTGACACGGAGAAGGCATCATTGTCGAGCATGTGGTCATGTATGTGAAATTTCCTGGTCATTATGGTTGCTTGTCACTATATAAGTGTAGTAAAATCATTAACTTGGAAGAGAACAAAGAAATCATTCAGTAAATCACTTAGTTGATAAACTTATTTTGGTGCTAACTCTGTGCAAAGCACTGTGCTGGGTCCTAGAGAAAAAGATGGTAAGCAGAATTATAGCCAGCTTCACAGAGCTCCCATTCTAATCGAGAAAACAGACCAGTCATATAAACAGACAAACATTTCAAATGACTGTAAGACAACAAAAAGTTAAAATGGAGAATAATGGTCATGGAGCAGCATTTAGAACCAGTTTTAATTAGAAAAATGAAGACCTATCTAGGGGGTTGATATTTAAGCTCAGGCCTAAAAGGTGAGAAGGTGCTAACCTGAAGAAGGGAGGCAGGAAGAGCTTCAGGCAGTGAGAGTCTGTATGTCAAAAGCCCTAAGGGAGGAAAGAGCTTGATCTGTTACTGAGATGGCCAAAAGGTCATAGAGCTGGAGCATAATGAGCAAGGAAGAGTGTTTATAAGAAATAGATAAATAATAACCAAAGTAGTAAATGACTTTTGAGAAAACAAGAGATGGAACCTATAGCTTAAATAGAAGTGCAGACTTCTGACAGGGAGAGGCAGACTTCCCTCCAGTACAACAGAAAGGATAAAGGGAAGGATGCGTGCACATGTGGGTGTATTTTTGATTTGATGGTGGAAACGAGGGAATGTAGGTCTAGCTCTGATGCTGTCTACATTTTCTTTGATGTATGAGGAAGAGTCATCACCTAAAAGTGAAGGGGAAAGGAAGAGGGGTGCAGAAGTTTTGAGAGAGGGCTAAGTATGAAATCTTTGTCTCTGGGCAGGGGAAAGTGAGCCTACCAAAGAAACAAAGGTGGACTGCTGGATGCCCATTAGAAGTTTATGGCTACAAATTTCAAAGGACACATTAGTCCATTTAATGGAATGATTGATGAAACTCAAGCCAAATTTGGCAAGCAGTTGACAAGTTTTCAGCAATTGAGTTGTTTCATATGGAAAGAGTGAGAAGGAACACAGCATGAACTGAAGCTGTAGAGAAGGAACAGCAAGTTTTGGAGAGCCTTGTAAACCAAGTTGATGATTAATACTTTTCTAAAAAGCAACATATAAACATAGAGAAGGGTAGGCATTGTAATGTCACTATCAAATGTGTTATTAATATGCTTTGGTGTGACCATTCTTATTTATAGTGCTTTTAGATTATTCTCAATTACCTTGCAGATTTATTCTTTTTTTCCTGTTTTGACTGTTTCATAATCAAAATTAAACTGATAGCAAACATCTTCCCCCCATGATAAGACTTTTTAAAATTTATCATTGAGTTTGCTTGAAATGATTTCAGATATGGATATACTTGCTTTTAGTAAACATACAAAAATATGTTTGAGTGAACTATGACATAATTTGAAAATAATATTAGTTGTTATGAATTTGCAGATATAGATATGTCTAATTCCAAATTTAATTGTAATTTGAAAACAAGGAGCAATTTTTATATGAATTTTACATGCTATGAATCTAAACCAAAAGTTTTACCAAATTTATATCTCTTAAATATAGTGTATCTACCATAAATGGGGGAAAATATGCTTCTAGAAGCAAGAAGATAATTATTTAAACTGCAAGTTTTTAAAAAAAAAAAACAATTACACTATAATAATTTTTTAAAAGTACCGTTCACTAAGCAGTAGCATGCATTTGTATTGTAGTCTTTCATTCATTGGCATTCTATAAATGTTTATTATATATATAGCAAAATATACAAGGACAGTTTCTCATAGAGCTTACAGCCTCAAACATGAATTGAATAATCACACAGGTATATGATTAAAAATTGTAATCAGTGCATGAAAAAAAGTACATAAAATTTAGTAGCATAGTGATGAGAGAAGGTCTGTCTTCTGAAATTTGGAGGAATCTTCCTGGAGAAAGTGAAATTTGAGTCAATAGCTGAAGGATGAGCAAGAGTTAACTCACTGAAGCAGAGATGAAAGGAGGCGGGAGCATAGCACGTCAGGAGCTATAAGAGGCCAGTGTCACTGAAAGTAGAGTAAGAGAGGCAGATCATGCAGGACTTGAGAGGCCACGGTTAAGGGTTTGTCCATTATCCAAGAGCAAAGGGGAGTCTTCAAAGGAATTTAAATAGAGGAGAAACATATGCATTTTTAAGGAAGCATCTGGTACCATTTGGAAGATAACATGGAGGGGATCTTGGAATAGCAGCCTGGACTCCAGTAAGAATGCTGTAAGGACCAGTCATGAGGCTATCTCTAATGCCAAACTAGGACATTGATAGTTTGGACTCAGGTGATTGCAAGGAAGACATAGTAAAATGGACCCAAAAAAAAAAAAAAAAAAAAAAAAAAAAAAAAAAAAAACTATCTAGGAGGTAAAATCAGCAGGACTTTGTGAATCTATGGGGTGAGGTAGAGAGAGGTATTGGGATGGCTCCTAGGTTTCTGACTTGCTATTAGAAGGCTGTGCCATTTCCCACAAAGGGAGCACTATGAAAGGGGAACAGGTTGGGAGGGGTGAAGTTTGATAAGAGAAAGCTGAGGGCAAGGAAGACCATGAATTCATTTGGAGAGGATATCGATGAAACATTCAGAAATATGAAGTGTAAAGGTCCGCACCAAGATTTTAAAGATCTCCCACCTTTAGGGGCCAGGAAGAGAAGGATGAGCAAGCAGAGCCCATTACAAACAGCATTATAATACCACAATAAATACTCCAAATGTTCTTGGGGATATTATTAGTCCAATAAAAATTTGCTTTTTAGGTCTTGGGCCTAACCAGTTCTAACCAGTTTATGTTATATCCTCAATGGCTATATCATTCTTTTAAAGGGAAACAAAATTTTTTTTGCTTTATATATTTAAGCTTTTCTCATTTGCTATTACTTATAATGGATCACTGCTTAAATCTTAACCATTTTTAAAATATGATTATTCACTCTTCATTATTTTTTCTTGATTTAAGGTGGTTTGTTGGAAGTGTTCTGACTATAAAGCTCAACTTGAGTATGATGGTGGTAAATTGAGCAAAGTTTGTAAAGACTGTTATCAAATAATAAGTGGCTTCACAGACAGTGAAGAAAAGAAAAGAAAAGGAATTTTAGAGGTATGAAATATTGAATATTGGCTATATTTTAGATTTTTATTACTAGAAACAGATTTAACTGAAGAATACAAATAATATATTTTACTTCTCCTAGTATTTAACAAGTTTGACTCTGACAAGCAAGATTTGTGCTTTTCTTCTAAATTGCTGATTCTTGGAATTATGCTAAGTTGTATATAGAAAGAAGGGCAGTGCTTCTTTAACCAACATGTATTTTAGAGCGAAATCACTGCTTCCCTGGTATCTGGGGGATTTGCTCCAGGACCCCCCCACCCCCGCAGACACCAAAATGCATGGATGCTCAAGTGTCTTATATACAGTGATGTGGTACATCTGACTCTCTGAATCCTTGGGTTCTGTATCCACAGATGCAGAAGGGCAACTGTGATCGGTTTCGTGAAGGTAGCTGTAGTCAAATATTAAAGTATTAATTGGTATCTCTTCTAATGCTCAAATTATTATAACATATATTTTTTTTCATGGAAAGCTTTGAAAACTGCTGTATGATACTATTAAAATTTATATTAAAAGGAGTTCCTGTCGTGGCGCAGTGGTTAACGAATCCGACTAGGAACCATGAGGTTGCAGGTTCGGTCCCTGCCCTTGCTCAGTGGGTTAACGATCCGGCGTTGCCATGAGCTGTGGTATAGGTTGCAGACACAGCTCAGATCCCGCGTTGGTGTGGCTCTGGCGTAGGCCGGTGGCTACAGCTCCAATTGGACCTCCATATGCCGCAGGAGCGGCCCAAGAAATAGCAAAAAGACCAAAAAAAAAAAAAAAAATTATATTAAAGTCTTATTACCTGAAAAACTCTTCCACCTTTCATTAAGAACATCACTTAATGGCTAAGTGACAGTAATCTGAGAACTGCATTGAATGATTATTGAAATGTCTCACAAGTGAATTTGACTCATGCATGTTTTTGATACATTCAGACCCCCAAACCTAGGAACTATAATGCAGCTTGTATCTGAAATAAGTTTTACACCCAAAGATAATAACAGCATAAATGGTACGTTATATAACAAGGCCTCTGTGACAGAAAGTTCAAGATAGCTTGAAAATCTGTAAAGAATAGGCTCATGATCAAAATTCTTATGTATTTAAAGTCATAGAATGCATGATTTGTCAAGAATTTCTGTAGTTTATTAACATTCAATGAGTATTTATTGAGCATCTACACTGGACAGCCATGCAAAAATCATTTCTGTTAACTGAGAAAGGATCATAAACTTCAAGGTCCATTCGATGGGGTTCCCATCGTGGTGCAACAGAAACGTATCCAGCTAGGAACGATGAGGTTGTGGGTTCGATCCCTGGCCTCACTCAGTGGATTAAGGATCATTGCTGTGAGCTGTGGTGTATAGGTCACAGACTCAGCTTGGATCTGGCATTGCTGTGGCTGTGGTGTAGGCCAGCAGCTGTAGCTTTAATTTGACCCCTGGACTGGGAACCTCCATGTGCTGCAGGTGTGGCCCGAAAAAGCAAAAAAAAAAAAACAAAAAAAAAAACAAAAAGCAAAACAAAACCTTCAAAGTCCATTTGAGGTCAAAGTACAGGCCACAAACTATAACTCGAAGTTCTTCTAGGATATAAATGTTGCTGGTGTGGCAGATCAGAGTGGGCCTTCTCAGCAGGGAGGGTGGAAAGACATGCATCTGTGACTCCCAGGAACATAGCCTCAAGACTGAACAACAGCAATGGATGAGACTGGTGTAGATTCATGAGTCAAATAACTCATTTTAAGGGGTGGGTTTAAGACTATACCTATGAAATCAAAGTCTCTAGGTAGTTTTCTAGGAAAACCTATACTTGGAGGGAAATTAATCTATTACTTATTAGTGTGAAGACCATAAGTAGAAGATCAGTATGTGTATGCATATGCACCCACACATACACACGTATTTGAAACTTGCTTCGTGTCAACTAGTGTGTTGTATGCTCTAAACCAAGGATCAACAATTTGTTTTTTAAATAGAAACTGTTTTAGTCTTTGCAGACAGACCAAAAGGCAAAACTGAGAATACTACCTCTGTAACAAGAGAGAAAAACAATTTTCTCAAATTTTTATTGACAAAATTGCAAATAATAATTTAGTATAACTTTGTAATATGGTAATAAGAAGTATGGGATTCATTTGGGGGAGGGAAGATAACATTTCACTTAATTGGAGTCCAGAGTTTTCCCTATCATCAAATTTATTTTATTTTATTTTTAAATTTATTGAAGTATAGTTGATTTACAATGTTGTGGGTTGATTTTAAATGTTCATCTATAAAAACTCTGCTTAGCTCACAGACCATGCAAAAATAGGTGTTACAGGGAGTTCCCATTGTGGCTCAGCCAGTAACAAACCTGACTAGTATTCATGAAGATGCAGTTTCAATCCCTGACCTTGCTCAGTGGGTTAAGGATGTGGCATTGCTGTGAGCTGCAGTGTAGGTTGCAGATTTGGCTCAGTTCACTGGTTGCAGTGTCTAATGTAGACTGGCAGCTACAGCTTGGATTCCACCCCTAGCCTGGGAACTTCTGTATGCTGCTGGTGCAACCAGCAACAAAACAAAAACAAAAAACAGGCACTGTGCTGGCAGTCTGTTGTTTGCTGGCCAGTGCTTCTTAAACTATCTGTGATGAAGAGTCAATTTTATTTCCTAAACCATTATGGGTCATTTTTTTTTGCAAAATACAGTTATGTGCTCGGGTATCATTACAAGTCAGATTGCTATCAAAGTTTCTAAATGCTTCCTGCTTATCTTGAACTGGTAGTAAATACAGTTTGCAAACCAGCATGATTCAATGGATGACACTGGGTAGTACTTCCCTAAGGATTTGAGAGATAGAAAATCGCTGCAAATTCTTTACTTTCCATAATATGTGTAGTAAAAACCATTGTTTAGGAGTTCCCTGGTGACCAGTGGTTAAAGATTCGGTGTTGTCATTACTGTGGCTCAGGTTCAATCCCTGGCGCAGAAACTTTTGCATGCCACAGGTACAGCCAAGAAAACAAAACAAAACAAAACAAAACTCATTTAGTCAAATGGTTTTGTTCCCTTTTTAGCCATTGATTTATATATTGAGACAAAGCAGAAAACTGTAAATGGCTCTACAAAGAGTTATTGTAATTTTTTAAACTTTAAAATTATCTCAGGTATAGATGATTGCTGCCAAGTATTTGCCTTTTTTGCTATTGCATTCTTAGAAGTGATGATGGTATAGCATTGCGGCTAAGAGTTCAAGTTCTGGATCCAGACTCAGATTCCTGAGTGTCTCACCGTAGGAAAGCTACTTCATCTCTGAACCTCATAATAAGGAAAGTAGTAACTTTTTCGTGCTCATGTGAGGACTAAATGAAATGATCCAAGTAGGGAGCTAAGAAAAGTGCCTTCATAATAAGTGGTAACAAATGTTTTAATTTAAATTCAAGGTCCGGTAATACAAAGTAAAATTAACTTAGATATTTTCCCATGCTAGTAATAGATCTAGATGAATGTTTAAATAATACTTGCAGATGAGGAGTTCCTGTTGTGGCTTAGCGGGTTAAGGACCCAACTAGTATCCATGAGGATATGGGTTCAATCCCTGGCCTTGATCAGTGGGTTGAGGATCTGACATTGCTGTGAGCTGTGGCAGAGGTCGCAGACATGGCTCAGATCCCATGTTGCTGTGGCTGTGACATAGGCTGGCAGCTGCAGCTCCACTTCAACCCCTGACCTGGGAACCTACATATGCAGTCAGTTCAGCCCCTAAAAAGCAAAAACAAACAAACAAACAAATAGCAGATGAACTCTTTTGGACAATCCCAGGGGACATTTTATATAAACACATCATAATTTATGAATGTTCCCTTAAGTTGAGTTACTTCTCTCTCTGATTCATTTTATGTTCATTCTCTCTTTCCATTATATTCTAGATTGAATCAGCAGAAGTATCTGGAAACAGCGTGGTGTGCAGCTTTCTTCAGTATATGGAAAAGTCAAAACCTTGGCAGAAAGCTTGGTGTGTGATCCCCAAACAAGACCCTCTTGTACTGTACATGTACGGTGCCCCCCAGGTATCTAAATGGCATCTTTCTGAAGGGTCAAAGGGAGGCCAGTGGACACTGAACTTAAAATCCTTCCATTGCTTCTCTACAGAATAAGAGAATCCACAATGTCACTGTGTTTCGCTACAACTGAAAAATAAATAACTAAAATTCAAGTTTATTTAGACTGATTCCTTCTATAGCCAATAATTTCTTCACACTGTGGATCATTTGCCCCTTCTCTTATTGCTATTCAGTGAGTTTGAGAAAATGTGAGTTGAATTAGGAAAGGCCATGGGGAGAAAAGATTGAATCAGAGGGAGAGGCAAGAAGGAGCAGGAGCCTTCCCTTTTTAAAAAAAATTATTTTATTATAGTATGGTTGACTTACAGTGTTGTATTAGTTTCAGGTATACAACAAAGGAATTCAGTTATACATATGGATGGATATGGGTATATATGGATATATATAAATATATCCATCTTTTTCCCCATATAAGTTATTATAAACTATTGAGTAGGTTTTCCTGTGCTATACAGTAGGTTCTTGTTAATAATCTGTTTTATACAGTAGGGTGCATATGTTATTCCCACCCTCTCAATTCTTCCCTACCCCCAACAGTTTCACCTATGGCACCCAAAGCTTGGTCTTGAAATCTGAGTTTGTTACTGTATTTTAAATAAGTTCTTTAAGGGTCCCTTTTTAATGATAGGAAATATTAGCAAGCCTTTTTTTTTCCCCCCTGAATGGAGGGATATCTGGAAAAAGTGAGGGGCGGGGAATGTGAGAGGAAGGTGAATTTAAATCAGTCTCGGACTAACATTTATCCACTAACAATTTTTTTGAGATCTTGTGTGAATGGATCCGAGAGAAATCTATGGGAACAGCAGAGAGGTACCAGGCATCCTGGATTGCGTTGTGCTTAAAAAACCAGCAACACAACCAATTATGTACTCATCTAGAAACAGATAAAAAATTTAACATACCTGTTGTCTTTTAACCTATATCTACATTAAGGGCTAGTCAAACTTAATGTTAGAAACAGACTGAAAATGCCAAGGTATATGTATTTTTCTTTTTCATGGTTTTTCTTACATTCTATTCCTATCCCTAAGTAAACTGATGCATGAATGAATGAAAGACCAAATAGAACTGCCTTTGGTAATGAAATCATTAACATTTGCTGGTTTTTACAAATGTTAATGATTTAAGTTAAGATGACTATTATTTTCTTCCCTTTTTCACTGAATGAAGAGCTGGATGTGTCCCTCGCAGAGAAAGAGGTGTGGGGTCAGTGAGTTCTAGCCAGTTTAGGTGTCAGTGCCCATTCATTAATGCAGTCAGGTGACATTACTAGTGGCCTTATGCACAGGACTGTGCTAAGCCCTGGATCCCCCTCTCTCTCCATGGAAGGCTCTGTGGAACGGTGGTAGGAAGGGAGGTTTAGTGGGAGCCAGATCACATCTCACCATTTTTTTCTTTCTGTACCATGTTTTTCCCTTAGGATGTCAGGGCCCAGGCCACCATTCCACTCCTGGGCTATGTTGTGGATGACATGCCAAGGAGTGCAGACCTGCCACATAGTTTCAAACTGACCCAGTCCAAGTCTGTACACAGCTTTGCTGCAGACAGTGAGGAACTGAAACAGAAGTGGCTGAAGATCATCCTTTTAGCTGTCACAGGTGAGACACCAGATGGTCTTAGCAAGCATCTGGACACTTTGGACAGTCATCCTGAATCTAAAAGAAAATCAGAATGCTGAGCTCCAGGACCAACTGTGGTGTGTGTGTGGTGGGGGAGGGGGTCTTAAGATTTACAGCCCAAGACATTCCCAGCTCTCCTTATTCATCTCTTAGCACTTTATGTTGAAAAATACAGGTTCATAAATGCATCTTTGGGGGACTATTTTCCTATGTTTATGTAGTCTTAAGTGAAATTAACATGCAGAGCCATTCTACTCAAAGGTTTGAAATAATGTGAAAAATGGAGCATTTTTAAATGAGCTTTTCTTTGAATATGTACTTGTGTCTTGAAAAAAAAGTGGTATCAATTAATTCTGTCACTTCAGGTTAGAAAAGGCCACTTTCGTTTAAGAAATCCTTTAATGTCTTCACTTTCACGAGTAGGATTTGTAATGGTTTGAAAGATATACCTCCATGTTGCCAAAATAGATCCACAGTTAAAAAAAAAAAAATACAGGGACAGTTTAGGCTATTGTATTAACTTATTTAATTTAGTTTGTAAAACTCAAGCTGCATAAATGATGTATGTTCTTTTAAAACAAAAGAAAAAGGAAAAATCGTTGGTGTTCAAACTTTCAACTTACTAAGAAAAGATAATACTTGTTTTTGTAGAATACTTCTAAGAATAAAATCCTTAAGTATATAGCAATTATGTATATATAGTATTGAATATAAATATATATATACACTATACATCTTTTTTCTTCA
Source organism: Sus scrofa (assembly GCF_054392235.1). Classification (NCBI taxonomy): domain Eukaryota; kingdom Metazoa; phylum Chordata; class Mammalia; order Artiodactyla; family Suidae; genus Sus; species Sus scrofa. The sequence continues at coordinate 48,484,748 of NC_139387.1, read as the reverse complement.
GCTTTAGGTTCATATTTGTCTCTAATTTATTTTTTAAATATACAGCATGTTTTATCTTGGAATTGAGCAGTGTTCTAAACTTAAGAAATGTTTTTGGTGATTTAGGTTTAACGGATTGACATCTAAGGGTATTGATATTTTTATAATAAGAAAAAGCTGTAATTTATGTGGCATGGGTTATATCAGTGAATTCCAACAATATTTTTAAAGTACTATTTTTCTTTGTTCTGTGCCTATTAAAACAGTGCCTCTCTTTGAAGGTGCTAATAATACCTACTTAAATATAAGATGAGGGTTTAATTAATGCTTCAGTCTTGATTATTGTGAGATAAAGTCCATTTTGGTCACTGGGATGGTCAAAGTCATATAGGTTGCTTTACCTTTTACAATCCTCTAATTGTTGCAGCATGTAAAACCTACCTGACCTTACACAGAACTGGGGTATATGGAAACTGCATTTATTGTGATGTGTTTCTTTTCCATAATAAGACTGTTGTGGTTAAATGAGGACTATCTATAATTAACACTTAAGATAACTGTGTGGGTCTATCCCTTTGACAGGTATGAAACAAAATTCACATGTGAGAACCTATGTTTGAGGGAGTGAATAGGTAATTAAGAGAAGTTTTAATCCACCTTACTCTTTAATCCACCTCACTAAAGAAGAGTGGGAAAAATACAGTATAGAAAAGCAATATTTTAACGACAAGTTTGGGGGAGATACAGGATGATTGATGAGAATTTGAGCATTTTTTCCCCCTTTTATCCTCTGGGGAATTTTTTTGTTTTGTTTTGTTTTGTTTTTTGCCTTTTTTTTTTTTTTTTTTTTTTTTTTTTTTTTGCTGTTTCTTTGGGCCGCTCCTGCAGCATATGGAGGTTCCCAGGCTAGGGGTCCAGTCGGAGCTGTAGCCACCGGCCTACAGAGCCATAGCAATGCAAGATCCGAGCCGCGTCTGCAACCTACACCACAGCTCACGGCAATGCCAGATCCTTAACCCACTGAGCAAGGGCAGGGACCGAACCCACAACTTCATGGTTCCTAGTCGGATTCGTTAACCACTGCGCCATGACGGGAACTCCTATCCTCTGGGGAATTTTAATAGACAAAATATTGATTCCTTGTCACAAAGGCTACTCTTTATTATATTTTATGATTAAAATCTCACATTAAGTTGGCCATTTAAGTTAACCCTTTTCTCAAAATTAGACCTATCTCTCTCTTTTTTTTTAATTTACACTGTTATGTTCCAAATGTCACTTTTTAATGCATCTGTCTGCTAGAAATCCACAAGAATGACCCCAGCATCCTCAGCCTTTGGGGATTACACCTTAAATGTAGATTGGATTTGCTCAGAATTTGAAATTGCCACATATTTATTCAGGCTCTGTTTCTTAAGAATATTTAAAGTATTTCCTCCCCTCCCTCTACCCACCAATACTCCAAAGGAGCAGAGAAACTAATTATAGCATTTGTGATTAGGTTGCCTTCTTCTGTAAAAGGAATACCAGCCATGATCATCAACTTTAAAGCAAATATTTAGAGCTGAAAAGAGATAGAGTTAGCTTCTTAGGCCCTCTTAAATTAAGGACAAACTAAAAAATAATTTTACATTGCTTCTCCTTTCTAGTTGCCAACTGTGTGTGTGTGTGTTCAGGGGTGATTATTAAGGTTAAACTATGGCTGAAGGTGATGCTTTGGTTTTCTTGATCTCAAGAAAAGAGAATCACTAAAAATGTAGAATGATTATCAGGAGAAGGTGTAAATGTATATAGAACAATGGCAAGGCCAATTAGGAATTTACAAGCCAGATTACTTTTGAAAACTATTTTGAACAGCAAGAAGACTCTACTTTCCTACCAGCAGATTCTTCTCCTGGAAGTAACATGGACACATTCATGCTTTGGCTCAATAAATATCAAATGTTATTTAATTTAGATTATTGAAAGAATGCTCATGTAAAGAGAATTATTTATTATCACGCTCTTAAACTTATTTTTAGAAATACTAGTTTTAGAAGAGAACTTCTGCTTCTCCAGTCACCACCTTCACATTCCACATGATCTTTGGCCAAGCACAAAGAGAAGCAATGAAGCAGCCTCACCTGTTTCTTATTAAAAGATCAATAATGCTTTTACCTGGAGAAGGGCAAAGGAATACTCTTAACCATTTAGAAATACTCAACCAAAAGATGTCATAGTGTGATTGATTGGTTACAAGAATAATCTGTCTTTTGCTTTCTGAGACACCTGAGCAGTCATGGCAAATTGAACCTAGAAAAACAATTGGTTGCTTTATTAGTAAAACCAACATTCCATATGAATCTTATTCTTTATTTTCTCTAATTTGGTGCTTTCCAAGTCATCTTTTCTTTAAAAGAATTGCCCTTCCTCCAAACTTAGAAAAAATACTTCTGTGATAAAAACTGCTATTTCTTATTAAACATTCCGGTTTTTTAAACATAAATTTTGCTTTATTGAAAGTCTACCCTTTGGTATATTAAATATGAAATGTAGTGCAGACTTATCTCCAGGTTTTAAGTGGGACCCAATAATGAAAAATGCCACCAGCCACTTTTGTGATAATGGCATCTATAATGCCATCATGTATGCAAGCAATAAAACTCTTCAGGGTACATTTTTATACTGAAATTTTAATGTGAACATTCCTAGCCACAAGGATATAGAGAACTAACTTCTAGAAGGGATATTATAATTCACATTGCTCAGTATAGGGAAGAGAAGGTGTGTGTGGCGGGGGTGGGGGTGGGGGACAATATTATTCCTTGGATTCAAGTAACTATCAAAAGCCTTTTTATTTTTGTAAAGGGTATGAATGGTAAAAACAGTGAAAGCACATCTGCACTACTTTATCAAATTACATTTCATTTTCCATGAAGTTTAGTGTAGGTTGGTGTACTTTTCTTCAGTGGGTAACCTACCCCAATGTAAAAAAAAATGCCCAATTAAAAAAAATTACCCAACTGTTTTCTTTGTGGAAACAGGGTGTTTTTTTCCCTTCAAATGTGAGATCTCATTTCTGGTTATACTCAAACCCTTAAGTTCTAATTCTGAGCATACTGTGTGTGATAAGTATAATGATGATCTTTCTGGACTGCATATATCCTGAGGAAAAAGCACCAACAGGAGCAAATTAAAAGTAAACTTCTAGGGAACAAAGGTCTTTCCCCACCCCGACTCCCAGGGATCCTTGCTATAATGCAGACTAGACGATTAATTAAAACTTTTTATGTCATATAATGTTCCTCTTAGCAGGTCTAAGATTAAGCACATGGTATTTATAAACTAAAATTAATTCAAAAGGCAAGAATATCAATGGTTTCATTCTTAAATTTTATATTCTTCAAGAATGTATTGATGTAAAATCTGAGGCTAACCTGTTCTTATTCTTAGGACTGTATTGGACATCTGTAGTGGATCGTGTTGCTTTTTCATTCTCATCCAATTTTACTAGAATCAAATTGTTTTTTATTTTCATGTTACTATCTACTCTAGAGCCTCCAGATTTAGAAAATATGAGCATGATGTATAAAGACCACTAGATCTACTTTCAAAACTTTCTGTGAATTTATGCATACATGTATATATGTAAAGACACTTGATTTCCAATTCTGTTTTTCCATAGGAATGAAATTTTTATAAAAATTATTCTTTTTACCTTAAATATTTTAACATAAATTATTTACATGAATTTTTAGTGTGAGTCATTCTTATATATGCCCCATAATCATGTTGTCATGAGAATATAACTTTGCTCTCTTTACTAATATGGTAGAGAGGAGTAAGATCAGGAACTGAAACAACCAAGAATGGACAGAGAGGTGGAGAGAAAGAGTCGTTGGTCTCCAGATCAGAGCAATATACGCTAATATAAGTGAAAAGTATTTAAACTGCAGAGGGATATAAACTGTTAACATACAAATCTAAGTAATTGCACACTGATGGGATCCATTGCACCCACGCCTTTCATCTTGGCCTCTAAATTATATCACTAGTATCTTATCATTACTTTTTTTTTTTCTTTTTCTCTTTTAAGGCCACACCTGCGGCATATGGAAGTTCCCAGGCTAGGAGTGAAATCACTGAGGCTGTAGCTGCCAGCCTACACCATAGCCACAGCCACAGCAACACTGGATCTGAGCCACATCTGTGACCCACACCACAGCTCACAACCATGCCGGATTCTTAACCCACTGAGTGAGGGATTAAACCCACATCCTCATGGATACTAGTCAGATTCATTATTGCTGAGGCATGATGGGAACTCTTTTTCTGTAGACTTAAAAAAAAAAAAATTCATTCTATTGGTCCCTTTCTGCACTGTTTATTGATATAAAAAAATCCCTCTAAGAGTTCCCTGGTGATTTAGTGGGTTAAGGATCCAGTGTTGTCACTGCTGTGGCATAGGTTCGATCCTTGGCGCAGTGTCTTCTGCATGCCACAACCAAAAGAAAAAAGAAAAAAAGAAAAAGAAAAGAAAAAAAGAAAAATCCCTCTAAAGTAAATCATGGTCTTTTACTTGCTGGACTGAACACTTGGCAGAATACGATGTTTTTTCTGTCTTTTGAGAAGAAATAGCACATGGCTTCTACAAAATAGGTTTTAACTCATTAGGGGTCATTGAGAGTTACATGATATTTACCCCTTCCTAAACTTCATTATAGATTGAATTAGTGAGATTAGGTAGATTTAGTGAGAAATTAAATCAAGAAATATCATTGTAGCATATTTTAATAAGTGAATACCAAATACATAGAGTGATATATATAGGTTTGGGATGAGACATAATAGTCTATGGGGACCATTATGGTAACAGAATTGCATTATATATTATACATTATATGGATGTTGGACTGTATCACTTGAGATTGGGGGGGAGGTCTCCCTTCATTAGCAATCATGTCTGTATATAAAACTTTGGGGTTGGTTGGTTGGTTTGTTTTACCAAACTAGCATTTCATTTTGTGAGTGACAATTGACTGCTATTTTGGAATAAGTGTTATCTGGGTTTTTGAATTGTTGATTGATCAGTTTGAAAAAAGTATGTTAGCAGAATTTTGGAGTTAATTCAAATGTGACAAAATGTACACAAAAAGTAATTTTTCTTTTCTAGCTATATGAATGTAAAATACTTGAAGATAGTGTATATATTGTGTAACATATGTATATTTGGTCATAAGAAGGTAGAGAATTGGAAACATTGTAAAATTAAGCACTTTAATTCCTATTAAATATTAAGCATTTGTATCTTGTAAATAAATACATCCTTAAATGAATTTTAAAGACTTAAATGTTATTTCAACCAGGATTATGTATGTTCAGTTCACAATGATTTGTCAGAAAAAAGTTACTCCTAGGGTTCTGATTCAGAAAAAAAGTTACTCCTGAGAGTTCCCATTGTAGCTCAGTGGGAACAAACCCTTCTGGTATCCATGAGGACTCTGGTTCGATCCCTGGCCCCTGACCCCTGACCCCTGGCCCCTGACCCCTGACCCCTGGCCCCACTCTGTGGGTTAAGGATCCGGCATGGCGTGAGCTCTGGTGTAGTGAAAGGCACCACTCAGCTCTGGCATTGCTGTGGCTGTGGTGTAGGCCAGTAGCTTTAGCTCTAATTTGACCTGGGAATGTCCATATGCTGCAGGTGTGGCCCTGAAAGAAAAGAGGAAGAAAAAAGGTGGGCGGCGGGGAAGAAGTAAGGGAGGGAGGGAAGAAGGAAGAGAGAAAGAGAGGGAGAAGGAGAGAAAGAAAGAGAGGGAAAGAAAGAAAGAAAGAAAGAAAGAAAGAAAGAAAGAAAGAAAGAAAGAAAGAAAGAAAGAAAGAAAGAAAGAAAGAAAGAGGAAAAAAGAAAGAAGGAAGGAAAGAAAAAGAAAGGAAGTTACTCCTAGGGTACCAATATTCCTTCCCACCTCCAATCCCACCTCCAGTCCCACCTAAACTTGTATGAATCTTTCAGGAATAAAGCCTGTGACAGAAGCCAGGATTCCCCCAGGTAGAAAGATGGGGGAACCCTTCTCTTGGTAACTCTAAGACTAGATCTCTTTGAGCTGGTTCAACTGGTGAAACAGCACTGCTTTGTTCTCTTTGAAGTGACTGTTGAACTCCATAGTTATTTACCTACATTGCTCACTCTTATATAGTGAAACAGAACCTGTGTTTGAGTCTTATTACCTCTTACGTGACCGTGGACAATTTACCTGAACCCCAATGACAAACTCATTTCAAGGCACCTGGTAACTGTGAACCATTATACAAATAGATTTCATGGAACACTTCACTGCCTTTGATTTAAAAAATACAAGAGGAGGAGTTCCCGTCGTGGCGCAGTGGTTAACGAATCCGACTAGGAACCATGAGGTTGCGGGTTCGGTCCCTGCCCTTGCTCAGTGGGTTAACAATCCGGCGTTGCCGTGAGCTGTGGTGTAGGTTGCAGACGCGGCTCGGATCCCGCGTTGCTGTGGCTCTGGCGTAGGCCGGTGGCTACAGCTCGGATTGGACCCCTAGCCTGGGAACCTCCATATGCTGCGGGAGCGGCCCAAGAAATAGCAACAACAACAACAACAGACAAAAAGACAAAAAGACAAAAAAAAAAAAAAAATACAAGAGGAGTTCCCATTGTGATACAATGGAATCCGTGGCATCTGCAATGTCAGGGAGCAGGTTCAATCCCCGGCCTGGTACAGTGGGTTGAAGGGTCCAATGTTGGTGCATCTATGGCATAGGTCCCAACTGCAGCTCAGATTTGCCACAAGGTGGCCAAAAAATAAATTTTAAAAATAAAATTGGAGTTCCTGTCATTGCTCAGTGAAAACAAATCCAACTAGGGACCATGAGGTTGGGGGTTTGATCCCTGGCCTCGCTCAAAGATCTGGCGTTGCTGTGAGCCTTGGTGTAGGTCACAGATGCAGCTCAGATCCTGCGTGGCTGTGGCTGTGGTGTAGGCTGGCAGCTGTAGCTCCAGTTTGCCCCCTAGCCTGGGAACCTCCATATACCGCAGGCGCGGCCCTAAAAAGCAATAAAATTAAAATGTATAAAAAATTTTACATAAAAATAAAAGATATCTCCAAAAGAATTCTCAGTGACTTTCAGTATTTTATAAGTAAAACATTTCCAGAGATAATCCCTTTTAGAGGTTTATTACCTTTTCAGACCTTAGAGAACTAATTAATTTATTGATATTTACAAGCAGTTGGCATCACCTGAAGAACTGCTTTACAGAAATGCTGCCCTTGGCCCATGGATATGACTTGTTTGGGTCCACCTTACACCAAAGTGGAAATATGGTAGAGAGAGCCAGTGTGGCCCAATTCAGGGCTTCTCGAATTTTAATGTACACAGGAATCACCTGACGATCTCAGTCAACTACAGATTGTGATTTAGAAAGGTCAGTGCTAGTGCAATTCTTGTTAACAGTGTTCTGGGAGTTCCTGTCGTGGCGCAGTGGTTAACGAATCTGACTAGGAACCATGAGGTTACGGGTTCGATCCCTGCCCTTGCTCAGTGGGTTAACAATCTGGCGTTGCCGTGAGCTGTGGTGTAGGTCGCAGACGCGGCTCAGATCTCGAGTTGCTGTGGCCCTGGCATAGGCTGGTGGTTACAGCTCCGATCTGACCCCTAGCCTGGGAACTTCCCATATGCCGCGGGAGCGGCCCAAGAAATGGCAAAAAGACAAAAAACAAACAAATAAAATTAATTAATTAATTAATTAAAAAAAAAAAAACAGTGTTCTCAGGTGATGCTGATACTCCATAAACCATTATTGGAGTGGCAAGCTTGTAGTGGAAAGGATTTTGTTGTAGACAGCTGGCTAGGAATCCCTGGCTCTGTCACTTACTGTTTGTCACTTTAGGCACAAACTCTTACTTCAAACTCTTACTTGAAAAGTTACTTATGTGAGACAATATTATATTACCTGGTCCATATGAGACATTCAGTCAATAATTGTTAATATTTTATTTTATTTATTTATTTATTTTGTCGTTTTGTTGTTGTTGTTGTTGCTATTTCTTGGGCCGCTCCCACAGCATATGGAGGTTCCCAGGCTAGGGGTTGAATCGGAGCTGTAGCCACCGGCCTACGCCAGAGCCACAGCAACGCGGGATCCGAGCCGCGTCTGCAACCTACACCACAGCTCACGGCAACGCCGGATTGTTAACCCACTGAGCAAGGGCAGGGATCGAACCCACAACCTCATGGTTCCTAGTCGGATTCGTTAACCACTGCGCCACGACGGGAACTCCAATTGTTAATATTTTAAATAAAGTCACTTAGTTAACACAGAAGTTTGTGTCCCTGACTATACATTAGAATCACCTAGGGAGGAGTTAAACCAAGTCATTCTCTGGCCTCGCCCTCAGAAATTCTATGTGTGATGGTTGGGCTGTGGGGATTGGTGTTTTCCAAAATTCCTCAGGTGATTTTGCTGGGAAACCTCATTTGAGACACACCAATTGCACATTTTCTCAGTGCCTGGTCCCATGTTAAGCCTTCTCTACACACATTTTTCCCACATAAGCCTCCCAGTAGCACTTTTAAAATTTTCATATAAGGAAGCAGGTTTGGAGAGGTTAGTAATTGTCCCTTAGCCTATGACGTCCCTTATTCGCTTACCTGATTTAGATGTCAATCATTGTAGTTCCTTAACTGGCCTCGCAATTAAGGATTTGGTGGTGTTGCTGCTGTGGCTTGGGTCACTGCTTTGGCTCTGGTTCAGTCCCTGGCCTGGGAACTTCCACATGCTGTGAGTGCAGTGTCGTCCCCACCCCCCCAAATCAAAACACTAAATGTTCACTCACTATAACTCCCTTGCATTCAATTCACCAACTTCCATGTCTTACTTGTTTGGCAAAACCATAACCTGGTTTACTCAACTCTGTCTTCTCTATCCCTATAGCCATGCAGCTAAACGAAATGAACACAACACTGATTGGTCTTTTTTTTTTTTTTTTTGTCTGCACCCATGGCATATAGAAGTGGGCCAAGAATCAACCTGGGAGTTCCCGTCGTGGCGTAGTCGTTAACGAATCCGACTAGGAACCATGAGATTGCAGCTTTGATCCCTGCCCTTGCTCAGTGGGTTAACAATCTGGCATTGCCGTGAGCTGTGGTATAGGTTGCAGACGTGGCTCGGATCCCGCGTTGCTGTGGCTGTGGCTCTGGCTTCGGCTCCGATTCGACCCCTAGCCTGGGAACCTCCATATGCCGCAGGAGTGGCCCAAGAAATAGCAAAAAGACCTACACCAGACCTACATCGGTGCCAATGCCAGATCCTTAACCTGCTGCACCATGGAGGGAACTCCTCATTTATAAAAAAATTTTTTTTATTTTGATGAAGTCCAATTTATTATTTTTTTATAGTTTATGGTTTTTGTATGTGTGTTCTCCCTAGGGAACTTTTGCCATTCAGATGCCATCAGGAAAATTTTCATACTTTGAATAACATCTCTTCATTTTTTTTTTTTTCTGGCCATGCCCACAGCATGTATAAGTTCCTGGGCCAGATACCAAAGCCATACCACAGCAGTGACAATGCTGAATCCTTAACCTGCTGAGCCAACAGGGAACTCCTGATTGGTCTCATTTTATTTTTATTTTATTTTTTAAATGTATTTATTTATTTATTTATTTATTTTGTCTTTTTAGGGCCACACCTGCAGCATATGGAGGTTCCCAGGCTAGAGATCAAATCAGAGCCATAGCCACTGGCCTACGCCACAGCCACAGCAACACAGGATCCGAGCCGTGTCTGTGACCTACACCACAGCTCATGGCAACGCCGTAGCCTTAACCCACTGAGCGAGGCCAGGGATTGAACCTGCGTCCTCATGGATACCAGTCAGATTCATTTTCCGCGGAGCCATGATGGGAACTCCTGGTCTCATTTTTTTTTTTTTTTTTTTTTTTTTTTTTTTTTTTTTTGCCTTTTCTAGGACTGCTTCCCGCAGCATATGGAGGTTCCCAGGCTAGGGGTCTAATCAGAGTTGTAGCTGCCGGCCTACACCAGAGCCACAGCAACTTGGGATCCGAGCCGAGTCTGCAACCTACACCACAGCTCACAGCAATGCCAGATCCTTAACCCACTGAGCAAGGCCAGGGATCGAATCCTCGACCTCATGGTTCCTAGTCAGATTCGTTAACCACTGAACCACGGTGGGAACTCCCTGGTCTCATTCTAAATTCATTACCAGATTACCATTTCAAACCTTTCTCTTCAAACCTCCAAGACCTTCTCCCTCGTCCTCCACTCAGCTGATGACCTTCTTTCCTACTTTACTCAGAAAATTAATTGGCAGGGGACTTACACAGTCTCCCACAACCATGACTAGCTATCTACCACCACATGTTCCACATAGTCTATCTTCCTGCCATGTTCCTACTTAAATCTGGTCTCTCTAATTCTGTGTCACATCCCACCACCACTCACCTCAAGAATGCTGCTCCAGCCATTATCCTTTCCTCATACAGTGTCAGTTTTCACTCTTTGCTGGATCTTTCTATCAGAAAGCCCATCTGCTATAATTTTTCCCAACCTAAATAAACCTCTTCACTCCATTTCCTCAGCTAGCAGGTAGCACCCATTTCCCTCTTCCTTTTAGAGCAATAGTTGAGTTTTCTATACTTGTCTCTGATTCCTCTCTCACCATTCTTTCCAGAATGTACTCTAGTCAGGCTAATCTTTCCCCATAAAACCCGCTCTATCCATAATATTCTCCATCTTTAGTTAAATGCAACTCTGGTTTTCAAGTTGCTTAGGCCAAAAACTTTCTTCTTGACTCCTCTCTCAGACTAAATAGCCAGTACATCAGGAATTTGTATTAACTAACCTTCAGAGTGAATTTAGCATCCAATTCTCTTTCACCCATTCCACTGCTAAGCTACCATTCTGGCCCAAACAGGCATCATCTCTTGCTACATTATTGCAATAGCTTTCTAATTAGTCTCAAGTCTTTGAGCCCTCTTTCACCCACTCCATTGTCAAATGTGCAACCAGGGGTGTCTGTTAAAACACAAAACATATTATGTTGCTTCTCTGTTACAAACCCTCCAGGGGCTTCCATTTCACTCAATAAAACCCAAAGTCTTTTGGCCTCACCAGTTTCCATGTCTTCTCCCCTATACCATACATTTTGCAATTCCTTAAAAGAAAAAAATATACTTCATCCTTTAACACAGTGACCGTTCCTTCCTGCAGTTCTCCTTCCCCAGAGGTCTGTATGAACAACACCTTTACCAGTTCTGCTCAAATCTCAGCACCACAACTTCATCTCATCATGAGATTTTTTTTTAAATTGTCTCCATTACCAACATAGCACTTCTATTCCTCCTTAATTTGATTTATGTTTTTCCCTTTAGCACTTAGAATCTTGTAACAAACTAAATGAGCCGTTTCCTTTTTACAGTCTGTGCCTACTAGAACATAAGTTCCATAAAGGTAAGGATTTTTATCGGTTTTGATCATTGACGTCCCCAACCCCCCAGAGAGTGCTTAGCGCATTGTAGACACTCAATAAATGAATACCGGGAGTTCCCGTTGTGGCTCAGTGGTTAACGAATCCGACTAGGAACCATGAGGTTTCGGGTTCGATCCCTTGCCTTGCTCAGTGGGTTAAGGATCCGGTGTTGCCGTGAGTTGTGGTGTAGGTTGCAGAGGTGGCTCGGATCCGGAGTTGCTGTGGCTGTGGTATAGGCCGGCGGCTACAGTTCGGATTGGACCCCTAACCTGGGAACCTCCATAGGCCGTGGGAGTGGCCCTAGAAAAGGAAAAAAAAAAAAGACAGAAAATAAAATAAATAAATAAATAAATAAATAAATACTGACTGGATATACAATCTGAGTGATATAAAATAACAAATGAACAGAACTGTTCTTCCAAAGTCTCAAATTGGTATGGGTACAGACCTTTGGAATAGAGACTGAGAGGAAAAGAAATGGACATTTTCTGTAACTAAATTGTTTTAATAACAAAGGCAGATTCCTGATTAGGTGTTTAAAACATAGTCAGGAAATAAAATGATGGGGAGTTCCTATTATAGCTCAGCGGGCTACAAACCTGACTAGTATCCATGAGGATGCAGGTTTGATCCCTGGCCTTGTTCAGTGGGTCTTAACCCACTTGTGTTGTCACAAGCTGTGGAGTAGGTCGAAGATGCTGTTTGGATCCCGCATTGCTGTGGCTGTGGCCAGCAGCTGCAGCTCTGATTCGACCCCTAGCCTGGAAGCTTCCATGTGCCACAGGTGTGGGCCTAAAAAGCAAGATAGGTAGGTAGATAGATAGATAGATAGACAGACAGACAGACAGATGAAAATCTTAGTCCACCTTTGCAGGATGGATTCTGGCTTTAAAAAAAAAAACCAATCCCAACCCACTCTCACCACCACAGTACCTGGTCTGTGAGGAAATTAGAGGCAGCTGGTCACAGTTCCAGAAGGAGCCAGAGGTGGTGAAATACACACATCCTGAGGAGGTGTGGCTGGCAGAGTGGACCTGCCACTGGGTTTGGATAATGAGAGCCTAATCTGGAGTCCCTCTTTCACAAAGGAAATGATTCATGTGTTGTTTTGATCTTGTATTTAAGTAAAAACAAAGCCAGGTTGCTTTGTCTCAGTAAAGGAAACTGCTTTTATACAGTAAGAATAGTACATTATGATATTTTCACAAGAAACAGTATGTTCAGATTGCTTAAATATATGGTGATCGTACACTGAGCAAAGGTAATAATTGTGAAAAAATTAAGAATATTGTTTCTATGTAGAATCATGTCCAAAGGTGGAAGAAACATACCTAATCCTAAAGATCATCTTGTAGTTTTTCAATATCTTTTCCATTGTGTCTGTGTGTGTGCGCGCCCACTTGGGGAGTGGAGAGTAAGCGGACACAGAATGTATGGAGAATGAAGAAAAGGGTTCATTCAAAGATTTGGGTGTTTTTTGTTTTTTTTTTTCTGTTGTTATTGGCCATGCCCGTGGCATGTGAAATTTCGCAGGCCAGGGATCCAACCCATGCCACAGCAGCGACAATGCCAGATCCTTACCTGCTAGGCTACCAGAGAACTCACAGGATTACAATTTTAAATATAGGGGAAGGAACCCTCAATAAAGGTAAATTTCTTGCTAAAAGAGTCTTTTTTTTTTTTTTTTTTTGTCTTTTTGCCATTTCTTGGGCCACTCCCACGGCATATGGAGGTTCCCAGGTTAGGGGTCCAATAAGAGCTGTAGCCGCCAGCCTATGCCAGAACCACAGCAATGCGGGATCCAAGTTGCATCTGCAATCTACACCACAGCTCACGGCAACACCAGATCCTTAACCCACGGAGCAAGGCCAGGGATCAAACCCTCAACCTCATGGTTCCTAGTCGGATTCGTTAACCACTGAGCCACAACGGGAACTCCTAAAAGAGTCTTGATGCTTTTCTCTGTGTATCTTTTGTGCGTGTGTGTGTGTGTCTTTTTTGTTGAGCTTTGACTTTTGAGCCATCTTAGTGTTTTACATTCACACACACAATAAAATTTTTAAATGCTAAAAAAAAAAACCTGAAATGGAATATAAATACAAATGAACAAATCACATGTCAAGTAATAATAAATGAATAACTCTTTGAACTTGTGAACTACTGCATACTCTTTAACACAGTGTCAACTATGCTAAAGGCAAATAGAAGTATAAAGAAATATTGAATTCTTGGAGTTCCCTGGTGGTTCAGAAGTTAAGGAACTGGCATTGTCACTGTTCCAGTGTGGGTTGCTGCTATGGCATGGGTTTGATCTCTGGCCCCAGAACTTCCACATGCTGTGGGCATGGCCAAAAAGGGAAATACTGAATTCTAGGTCATGGATTTGTTTTACCCAGTGGTATGACTTAGCATTTCTAACACTTTTATTGAGTTCTAAGACTGAGCAAATAAGTAGCACATTGAGTATAAAGGAAGCCAAATTTGGAAAAGGGGGAATGTGATAATGAATTCTGTATCAGTAGACTGGAATTACAGGTATCATTATGAACACAAGATTTTATAAAGTTAGATAACTGGGTAGAGGTAGTTATAATGCATAAGATATATAGGTGTGTATGTGTGTATGTATACACATGCATATCTTTCCCAGCTTCTGCCATGAGGGTCTAGAAGCAATAACACCCCAGTAGCAAAGAGCATATCTATGTTGATTTCTAAATACCATTTCCACTGAAAGGAACCAGAGCTCCTTGAAAAATGAGCTGATTCCCAAGCTAGAGCAGAGAAAATTCAGCATAACCCTGGAATATCATTTTATGCCTGAATGTGAAAAACTACCCAGAGAATCATGGGGACATGTGAGGACAAACAGGAGTCAGCTTGAAGAGGCTCCTAATGGCAAAATCTGGGACAGTTGACCATTAAAAAAAAAAAATGATAGTTATATGTTAATTGTATGGCAATGGTGAGTTCCCTGGTGGCCTAGTGTTTAGGATTCGGCACTTTTCACTGCTGTGACCTGGGTTTGATCCTTAGTCTGAGAAGTAAGATACCACATGCCATAGCCTGAGAGAAAGAAAAGAAAGAAAGAAAGAAAGAAAGAAAGAAAGAAAGAAAGAAAGAAAGAAAGAAAGGAAGGAAGAAAGAAAGGAAGAAAGAAAGAAAGAAAGGAATAACATGTTAATGAAGTTGGTTGTCAATGAAGCTGGGGGGGAATGATGGTAATGGGCTGAAATCTATTGAATAAAAATAAGAACATATGATTCAAACTGATAGGAATGAATGAGTGAAGAAAAAGGAAAAATTCTTGGAGTTCCTGTCGTGACGCAGTGGTTAACGAATCCGACTAGGAACCATGAGGTTGCGGGTTTGGTCCCTGCCCTTGCTCAGTGGGTTAACGATCCAGCGTTGCCGTGAGCTGTGGTGTAGGTTGCAGACGCGGCTCGGATCCCGAGTTGCTGTGGCTCTGGCGTAGGCTGGTGGCTACAGCTCCGATTGGACCCCTAGCCTGGGAACCTCCATATGCCGGGGAGCGGCCCAAGAAATAGCAACAACAACAACAACAACAACAACAAAAGACAAAAAAAAAAAAGGAAAAATTCTTCACTATAATAAAATGGAAACCAATACATGTAGAAGAATGTAGAAGAAATAGCAAAGTTAAAAAATTAACATTTGACAATACATTGTAATACAGGTAATCAATAGACATAATTAATGAGTAAAAAATTCTTAAAGGTAAGTATGTCTACATAGTCTCAAAGCTGTACCCACAAAATTTTTTTTTTCTTTATTAGGGCCACACCTGCGGCATATGGAGGTTGCCAGGCTAAGGGGTCAAATCAGAGCTACAGCTGCTGGCCAACACCACAGCCACAGCAACACAGGATCCAAGCCACGTCTTTGACCTACACCACAGCTCACGGCAACGCCAGATCCTTAATCCACTGTGCGAGGCCAGGGATCGAACCCGGAATATCATTGTTTCTAGTTGGATTCGTTTCCACTATGCCACGATGGGAACTCCCCACAAAATTCCTATAAATTACAGGTTAATAATTGTAATATAAGTTACAAAAGGAAAAATAATAACTTTACAGTGGAAAAACTTGGTGGACAGCACCTTAACCAAAGTAAGTAGGGACCAAAGCAACTAAGTAAGTAGGAAGGTAGGTAAGTAAGGACCTTAACCAATAAGGACAAGCTGGTATCATGGGCCTCTTGATCTGAAACACTAAGGATAACCATTACTTCTGTGGTTATCCTGCCAAAAGTGTAGAATCTCAATCTAATCATGAGGAAATATCAGACGAACCCAAACTGAGAGATATTCTACAGAATACCTGGTCTATATTCTTCAAAAATAAACATATACACACAAATTTACAATAAATTGTTTTTTAGGGCCACATCTGCAGCGTATGGAATTTCCCTAACTAGGGGTCAAATCAGAGCTGCAGCTGCAACCCACACCACATGTCACAGCAAAGCTGGATCATTAACCCACTGAATGAGGCCAGGGATTGAACACACATATCCTCATGGATACTAGTTAGGTTTGTAACCCACTGAGCCACAACAGGAACTCCCTTCAAAAATATTAAGGTAATGAAAAAGACAGACTGAGGAACTTCCCCAGAATAAAGAACTCAAGAGACATGCCAACTAAATGCAAAGTGTATACAATCCTGTGTTGGACCTAGGCCAGAATATTTTTTTTTTCTATTTTAAAGGACGTAATTGAGACAATTGGTAAGATGTTAATAACATCTATAGATTAGATAATCACATTGTATCTTTTCATTTTCTTGTTTCAGCAATTACAATGTAGTTATGTAAGAGAATGTCATTGTTCTAGAAAATACACAAGTATTTTTAGGTA
The DNA here is from genome assembly GCF_054392235.1 of Sus scrofa. Classification (NCBI taxonomy): domain Eukaryota; kingdom Metazoa; phylum Chordata; class Mammalia; order Artiodactyla; family Suidae; genus Sus; species Sus scrofa. The sequence continues at coordinate 48,468,401 of NC_139387.1, read as the reverse complement.
AAGAGTCATCATATCTGCAATTTACTATTAAATGGTTCAGAGATGAAAGAAAGAGAAAATAAGAATGAAGTAAAAGTTAATAGAGAAACTGGGTGAAGTGTAAAATAGATCTTTTGTAACGTATTTGTAACTTTTCTTATTTATTATGATATTTATTATGATTGATTTATTTAAGGAATCCAAGAAATGCTAATAGATTTTTGAGAAAGAAAAATTCTGTGAGAATAAGAGATAACAAGCTGAGAAAAACTCTGACTTTTCCAAGTTCCAGAGCTCCTTCATGTATTTGATGTTCTTATACAGAGACCAAGGGCCGCGCAAGTGAAAATTTTTAATGTATTTTCGTTTATTTTAAAACCCCAAATTCCACAGAATTTGCTTCTACTGTTTTCAAAAACAATAGGAAAAGTGCAACAGACAAGTTACATGTTTTGGGATTCAAGAAAGCAAAAGCAAGAAAACCATGAAACCCATATGAGATTAGAGCAAAAGATCAGACTTCAAGCAGCCAAAGCGAAGATAAATATCTGAAGTTTAAAAATAAAATGATGGGGAGTTCACTGATGGCTCAGAGGGTTAAGGATCTGGCATTGTCACTGCTGTGGCATGGGTTCGATTCCTAGCCCAGGAAATTCCACATGCTGGAGGTGAGGCCAAAAAAAAGAAAGAAAAACCACACGCACACACACAAAACCCCAAACAACCAAATAAAACATCAGTGGAATCCTAGGTGGTTTTTTCCTTAAACTTTCTTCTTTGCATTTTCCATTTTTCCTGAAGTCTAAAAATATGTTTAGAAGTTAAGAAGAAACATATCATTATTAAGGAACTGCTGGCATCTACCTAAGAATGGGTAAGAATGCCATTGTCTGCTAGTAGTGGTGGCAGCAGGGCAGATCCAAACTTCCTCTGGGCCTCAGGGTGTTATCTAGAAGTTAAACTGGGTTCCACACAGAAGAGAGAATCCCCCACTTTGCATTACTATTTGTCACCTGAGCCCCAGTATAGGACACGCACTGCTTAGATCTTAGTATTCGACAGAATTCTTGGCCAACATAACAACCAGCACACAACAAAGAAAAATTCCTCCAGCTTCTGCCAATAATCTGCCAATAATCTGCCAATAAATGAGCTCTGAAGGAGGCTAGAGATGAGGGCTGGATGGGATATACAGATTGCCAGATAAAGTAATAATTTGATGCCTCTTAAAATTAGTGCTAGAGTTCCCTCATGACTCAGATTAAGGGTCTGGCATTGACACTGCTGTGGCACAGGTTTCATCCCTGGCCAGGGAACTTCTGAATGCTGTGGGTGTGGCAAAAAAAAAAAAAAAGTCAAATAATAAGACCTCTGGGGGTAGCTGACCACCTCTTCTACTGCATCCTGGGTTCTTCAGTTTTGGCAAGAGATGTAAGTATGTACTACTTACATTCACAAAATAAAAAGATGGGAATCAGCTGGACCCAGTTTCACCAAAAAGTGGCTTAGAGGGATTTCCCCTGTGATGTAGGGGTTAAGGATTTGACATTGCCACAGCTGTGGCATAGGTTATAGCTGCAGGTTGGATTCTATCCCTGGCCTGAACTTCCATATGCCACAGGTGCAAAAAAAAAAAAAAAAAAAAAAATGGTTTAGCACAGTCTGTTTCTTGAGGAATTCTGGTAAATACAGTTATTTCCATATCACTATTTTCCACCATGACTGTACCCATTGATAATTTAGCATCTCCTACACAATGGCAGCATGGGCAGCTCCCCTGCTGGTCCACACCTTTACCCAGCTCTGCTGCGAAGAACAGTTGACAATGCAGCTGCCTTATGGTCCTCACAGTTGCCTTTGCCCCTTTGACTCTGTCCCTTTGTTCTCCTTCCCTTAAAACCACCAAAGTCCTCAGGTATGTGCACCTGAATCCAAAGGATAGACCTTCACAGCTCAGTCTTGATCCCCAAATTATAGGTATCTCTTTATAAAATAGGAGTCCACTGTTAATAGTTGGTGGTCTTATTACTGGCATTTAACATTATACTCTAAGCACTTCTCTATATTCAAAAGCAGTTTTTAGTAGTAATGGTCCACATTTGAGGCCTACTATGGGCTAGGTACTATTCTAGTATCTATATGAGAATTATTTCATTTATATTTCACCACAATTAATTTAGAAAAACTACCATTTCCTGTTGTTCACTAGTTTATTCTACAATGCTTCCAAATACGGTTTATTTATATTTTTCTAGTTTCTCATTCTTTTTTTTTTTTTTTTTTTGTCTTTTTGCCATTTCTTGGGCCGCTCCCGTGGCATATGGGAGGTTCCCAGGCTAGTGGTCTAATCGGAGCTGTAGCCGCCAGCCTACGCCAGAGCCATGGCAACACCAGATCCGAGCCACTTCTGCATTGCAATGCCAGATCCAAGCTGAGTCTGCGACCTACACCACAGCTCATGGCCACGCCGGATCATTAACCCACTGAGCAAGGGCAGGGATCGAACCCGCAACCTCATGGTTCCTAGTCGGATTTGTTAACCACTGCGCCACGACGGGAACTCCCTAGTTTCTCATTCTTTTGAGCCACAGCAGTGACAGTGCTGAGTCTTTAACCTCTAGGCCACCAGGGAAGTCCTCCTATTCTTTTTAAATCATTTTTGGTATCCTATATTTAATAGAAGTTACTTTTCCCTCTCAGTTTCTAGTTTAAAATTGTTTACATTAGTCTCTAAGAGGCTTAAAAATCTCTATCAACGATTTTATCTACTACTTAGGTTTTCTTCTTCGTTTCTTTTTTTAAATTTTTATTATAGTTGACTTACAGTAGTCTGTCAATTTCTGCTGTACAGCAAAGTGACCCAGTTCTATATATAAATACATTCTTTTTCTCACATTATCCTCCAACATGTTCCATCTAAGTATCTAAGTGATTAGATATAGTTCTCTGCCATACAGCAGGATTTCATTGCTTGTCCACTCCAAATGCAATAGTTTGCATTCTAACTCCAAAACTCCAGCCCGTCCCCTCCCTCCCCCTCCCCCTTGGCAACCACAGGTATGTTCTCCTTGTATGTCAATTTGTTTATTTTCTGTAGATAGGTTCATTTGTGCCGTATATTAGATTCCAGATATGTGATATATGGTATTTTTCTTTCTCTTTCTGACTTCACTTAGTGTGAGAGTCTCTAGTTCCATCCATGTTGCTGAAAATGACATTATTTTATTCTTTTTTTATAACTGAATAGTATTTCATTGTGTATATGTACCACATTTTCTTAATCCATTCATCTGTTGATGGACATTTAGATTGTTTCCATGTCTTGGCTATTGTGAATAGTACTGCAGTGAGCCATAGGGGTACATGTGTCTTTTTGAATGAAAGTTTTGTCCAGATATATGCCCAGGAGTGTATTTAGTTTTCTGAGGTACCTCCATACTGTTTTCCATAGTAGTTGTACCAATTGACATTCCCACCAGCAGTGTAGGAGGGTTCCCTTTTCTCTATACCCTCTCCAGTGTTTGTTACTAGTGTTTCTTATTTGTAGACTTACTAAAGATGGCCCTTCTGACTGGTGTAAAGTGGTACCTCACTGTAGTTTTGAATTGCATTTCTCTAATAATTAGTGATGTTGAGCATTTTTTCATGTGACTGTTGGCTATCTGCATGTTTTTTTTAGAGAAATGTCTGTTCAGGTCTTCTGCCCATTTTTCAGTTGGGTTGTATTTTTGTTTTTTGGCTGTTGAGTTGTATGAGTTATTTGTATATTTTGGAGATTAAGCCCTTGTTGATTGTATCATTTGCAACTATTTTCTCCATTCCGTAGCTTGTCTTTTTTTTTTTTTTTAGCTTTCCTTTGATGTGCAAATGCTTCTACGTTTGATTAGGTCCCAGTGGTTTATTTTTGCTCTTATTTCTATTGCTTTGGGAGACTGACCTAAGAAAACATTTGTACGTGGATGTTAGAGAATGTTTTGCCTATGTTCTCTTTTAGGAGTTTTATGGAGACTTGTTTTTTGTTGTTGTTGTTGTTGTTGTTGTTGTTGCTATTTTTTGGGCCGCTCCCGTGGCATATGGAGGTTCCCAGGCTAGGGGTTGAATTGGAGCTGTAGCCACCGGCCTACGCCAGAGCCACAGCAACGCGGGATCCGAGCCGCGTCTGCAACCTACACCACAGGTCACGGCAACGCCGGATCGTTAACCCACTGAGCAAGGGCAGGGACCGAACCCGCAACCTCATGGTTCCTAGTCGGATTCGTTAACCACTGCGCCACGACGGGAACTCCGAGACTTGTTTTATGTTTAAGTCTTTAAGCCACTTTGAGTCTATTTTGTGCGTAGTGTGAGGTTGTTTATCATTCTCAGCATATAAGTCTTTCACCTCTTTGGTCAATTTTATTCCTAGGTATTTAATTTTTTATTGATAAATATGTATTTATTACCATTTCAAACTTTGTATTCAGTTGATTCTGTTTCTCCTTTGTGCCTTTCTTTTTTTGACTGGATGATTTCCTTTTATTTTATGCTTGTGTCCTCTTCTTTTTAGTTTTTGTGAATATATTGTTTGGTTTTGATTTGTGGTTGCCCTGTTTTTCAAGTATGTTAACCCTTTCCTTATATACTTGCTTTAGCCTGATAGTCATATAGGCTCAATCACATTCTAGAAAAAAGAGTCTAGACGTTCTTACTTTCCTTCCCCACATCTTACAATTTTGATGTCATTTTTTACCACCTTCATGGATATCCTTTTGCTGGTCCTTGTGTTTTTTGTCACTTTTACAATAGGTTGGGGTTTTTTGTTTGTTTGTTGTTGTTTTTTCCTTTGAGATGTGTATACTGGCTTATTTAAGTGGCTACTTTCCAATTGTCATTTCTTCCATCCTATTTCTTCTTACTTTTTTATTTAGAGGAGCCCTTTCAGTAATTCTTTTAGAAAATGGGTTTAGTGTTGCTAAATACTAAACCCCTTCTAGAATGGGTTTAGTATTGCTGTAGTTTTTGTTTATTGGAAAAATTCTTTATCTCTCCTATTTTAAATGATATTCTTTCTGGGTAGAGTATTCTAGAGTATCCAAATTTTTCCTTTTTAGAACTGTGAATATATCGTGACACTCTTTTTTGTGTTTCTGTAGAGAAATCAGCTGATAACCTTATGGGGCTTATAATTAACTCCATTTTTCTCTCACTGCCTTTAGAATCCTCTCTTTAACTTTTGCCATTTTTGTTATTATATGTCTTGGTGTGGGCCTTTTGGGGTTCAACTCATTTGGGGCCCTCTGTGTTTCCTGTATCTTGATATCTTGTTTCCTTTAGATTTGGAAAGTTTTCAGCCATAATTTCTTCAAATATATTTTCAACCCCCCTTTCTTTTTTTTCTCCTTATGGAATCTCTATTATGCATAGATTGGCTCACTTTATATTATCCCATAGATCTCTTATATTGCTTTCATGTTTTTTTCATTTGGTTTTCTGTCTGCTGTCCTGATTGGGTGATTTCCATTATTCTGTCTCCCAAGTCACTAATTCGTTCCTCTGCATTATTCATTCTGGTCTTCAGTGCCTTTAACTCAGCTTGCATTTCTTCAAATGAATTTTCTAATTTTTCTTGACTGCTCCTTATATTTTCTAGTTCCTTTCTAAAGTAATATGCATTACTGTCCATATCCACTCTTAATTTCTTCATATTCACTCTGAATTCCTTCAGTATTTTCACTGCTCCTTTTTTGACCTTTGTATCTTAAACTGCAGAGGTCTGTTTCACTGTTGCTCCTGCAGGTGAATTCTGCTGTTCTTTTAACTGGGAGTGGTTCCTGAGCTTCTTCATTTTGCTTATAGTTTTCTCATTCTGTGAGTTTAGGGAAAACAACTACTGTAGTCTTGGATGACTATTTATATGCATGAGTGCCCCTGGGTATTTTGTGAGGGCTTACTATTTATTTTTGGCATGAGGGCTGCTTTTGGTTTGGATGCTTGCTGTTTCCTCAGTGTGTGCAGGCTGTTACCCTCTTGATGGGATTCTCCATTTCCAGGGAGATGGAGGCAATTGGAAGGGCTAGTAGCCAGTGTCTGGTTGCTGGGGCTTGACAGTAGCAAGGACCCATGGGAAGGTGGTGCAGACTGCACATAGTTGCAGGGCCATGGGGAGTGGCAGTGACCCTCAGGCAGGGTGCCTGAATCATTTGGCAGTGGCAGGGTATTTGTGTTCCCAGGAGTGTGAGAGCAACAACAGATGGTGCTCAGTTTCAGCGCCCTCCTATGTGACAACCTCTGAGGTGACTGGGGCCACAGGTAGTACTTGTTCATGGACCCTTAGTGGTGGCAGGCCATGCCTACCTCTGGAGTCTGAGATGACTACAGTTGTTTGCCCCTGCCACTTGTAGACCACGCAAGAGGGGCCAATCGCTCATAGCCTGTGCAAGAGGTGCCTTGCTGCCCATAGCCCTGCCCTCTGAGAGTTTGTGTGTGCAAAGAAAGATATTCCTATGGTGGTGCACCCCTCCTCCCCTTGCCCTCCCAAACAATGATGCCTCGCTTCTCCTGTGGGCCCAGACCTCCTCCCAGTTTCCCTCAGCTTTGGTGTTCTGCTCCCCAGCCCTTGGTGCACCATTCCCTAGCCCCTCAGACTGTCCTCACATAGCCAACACTAGTCCTCTCCCTGCAACTGATCTCTGGAGCCTGAGTCTCAGTACCCAGCCCCCTTCCAAGAGTTCTGGGAGGTGGTACCAATGGTCTGTGCAGCTCTCTCTCTGCTTTAAACTTCTCAGTCCAGCTACCATGTTTTCTCTGAGGCTTTGCGGTCTCTCCATCTCAGCTGATCTTCCTGTTAGTTAGGTGGCTGTCCAGGGCTTGGGTTTCTACCCTCTTTCATAGCTCCCTCTCAGGAGTGCTAGTCCCATCCTGATTTCATTCTCTCTCTCTCTTTTTTTTTTTTTCTTCCTTTTGTTCTACTCAGTTATGTGGAGGGTTTCTTGACCTTTTTGGAGGCTTAAGGTCTTCTGCCAGCATTTAGTAGCTATTCTGTGCAAATCGTTCTATACATATATGTTTTTTGTTGTTGTTGTGTTTGTGGGAGAATGTGAGCACCATATCTTACTCCTCTGCCATCTTCATCCCCTTGCTTCTAGTTTCATTGAGATATAATTGACATGCAGCACTGTTTAAGTTTGTATATAGCATAATTATTTGACTTACACAGATCATGAACTGATTACCACAATAAATTTAGTTAATATCCATCATCTCATATAGATACAACATTAAAGAACTAGAAAAAAATGTTTTTCCTTGTGATGAGAACACTTAACAATTTTCATATATAACCTATGGCAATATTAATTACATTTATCATACATTACATCCCTAGAACTTATTTGTCTTATAACTGAGAGTTTTTACCTTTTGACTGCCTTCCTCCAATTCTCCCTCACCCCACTCCCCACTTCTGGTAACCACAAAACTGATTTCTTTTTCTATGAGTTTCTTTGTTTGTTTGTTTTTATAATGTAATTGAACTATGTTTGTTCCTGGTACACTACATCATGATTCAATGTTTCTATACATTTCAAAATGATCCTAATTCTAGTTGCCATCTGTCAACATGCAAAGAAGATATTACAGGATTATTGACTATATTTCCCATTTTGTACATTTCATACAGATGAGTCATTTATTCTGTAACTGAAAGTTTGTATCCCTTAATCTTCCTAACCTACTTCTTTCTTCCCCTCATTCCCCTCCCCTCTGGCAACTACCTGTTTATTCTATCTATGAAGTTTCTGTTTGGTTATGTTTTGTTCATTTATTTTTTTTTTTAAATTCCACATGTAGGAGTTCCCATAGTGGCTCAGTGGTTAATGAATCTGACTAAGAACCATGAGGTTGCAGGTTCGATCCCTAGCCTTGCTCAGTGGGTTAAGGATCCGGTGTTGCTGTGAGCTGTGGTGTAGGTTGCAGACGTGGCTTGGATCCTGCATTGCTGTGGCTCTGGCGTAGGCCGGCAGCTACAGCTCCAATTCATCCTCAGCCTGGGAACCTCCATATGCCGTGGGAGCGGCCCAAGAAATGTTAAAAAGACAAAAAAAATAAAAATAAATAAAATAAATTCCACATATAAGTGAAATTATCCAGTATGTTTTTGTATTTTTTTCTATATCTGACTTATTTCACTTAGCGTAATATCCTTAGGTTCATCCAAATTGTCAAAAATGGCAAGATTTCATTTTCTCATAGCAGAGTGACATTACATGTGTGTGTGTGTGCATGTGTGTGTGTAATCTATATAGATATGTATCACCTTTATTTATTCATTTGTAGTGGATGATTAGGTTGCTTCCATGTCTTGGCTACTGTAAATAATATTGAAATGAACATAGGGGTACATACATCTTTTCAAATTAGTGTTTTCATCATTTTCCCCTAGTTTAAATAATGCTTCAAGGGACATCTTTAAAATTTGCATGGGGGCATTCTCTTATGGCACAGCAGAATCCAGTGTTGTCACTGCAGTGGCTTGTGTCATTGCTGTGGCTCAGATTTGATCCCTGGCTTGGGACCTTCTACTTCTACATGCTGAGCATACAGCCAAAAAACCCCAAGAAAAATAAAATAAAATTTGTATGGAAACACAAAAGACCACCAAATAGCCAAAGAATTCCTGAGGAAAAAAACGGACCTGGAGGAATCAATCGCCCTACCTTCAGACTATATTACAAAGCTAAAGTCATTAAAACAGTATGGTACTGGCACGAAACAGAAATATAGATGAATGTAACAGAATAAAAAGCCCAGAAAGGGAGTTCTGTCATAGCCAAGCAGAAATGATTCGACTAGTATCCATGAGGATGGAGGTTCAATCCCTGGACTCGCTTAGTGGGTTAAGGATCCAACTTTGCTGTGAGCTGTGGTGTAGGTTGCAGATGTGGCTTGGATCCTATGTTGCTGTGGCTGTGGTGTAGGCTGGCAGCTATAGCTCCAATTCAACCCCTAGCCTGGAAACTTCCATACACTGCAGCTGTGGCCCTAAAAGACAGGAAAAAAAAAAAAAAAAAGCCCAGAAATAAACTCATGCTCTTAGAGTCAACTAATCTACAACAAAGGAAGCAAGAACCTACAATGGATAAAAGACAAGCATTTCAAGTTGTTAGGAAAACTAATAGCTACATGTTAAATTAAATTAGAACATTCTTTAACACCAGACACAAATGGATTAAAGACCCAAATTTAAGACTATATGCTATAAAACTTTTAGAGGCAAATTTAGGCAGAACACTCTTCGAGATAAATCATACCACTATCTTTGGACCCACCACCTAGAACATAAAAACAAAAATAAACAAATGGACCTAATTAAACTTAAAAGGTTTTGCACAGCAAAGGAAGCCATAAACAAAAACAAAAAGGACAACCCACAGAATGGGAAAAAATATTAGCAAAGGAAGCAACCAACAAGGGAGTAATCCTCCAAATATACCAAAAACTCATGCCCCCAACGTAAAAAAAATTTAATAAAAAATGGGTAGAAGATCTAAACAGATTTCTCCAAAGAAGGTATATAAAGGGCCAAAAAACATGTGAAAAGATGCTCGACATTGCTAATTAATAGAGAAATGCAAATCAAAACCACAACAAAGTACCACCTCACACCAGTCATAATGGCCATTATTAAACAACAACAATAAATGTTGGAAAGGGAGTAGAGAAAAGGGAACCCTCCTAGAATGTACATTGATAAAACCACTATGGAAAACAGGATCAAGTTTCATCAAAAAACTAAAAAATATACTCACTATATGATATAGCAATCCCACTCCTAGGGATATATTTGGAGAAAGCCATAATTTAAAAGAATACATGCAGAGTTCCCACTGTGGCTCAGCAGTAATGAACCTGACTAGAGTCCACAAGGATGAGGGTTCAATCCCTGGCCCTGCTCCGTGGGTTAAGGATCCAGTGTTGCTGTGAGTTTTGGTTTAGATTGTGGGTGAGGCTCAGATCTCGTGTTGCTGTGGCTCTGGTGTAGGTGGCGGCTATAGCTCCAGTTCTACCCCTAGCCTGGGAACTTCCGTATGCTGTGGGTGTGGCCTTGAAAAGACAACAACAACAAAAGGATACGTGTACCCCAATGTTCATTGCAGCACTATTTCCAAGTCAAGACATGGAAGCAACCTAAATGTCCATTGACAGAGGAATGGATAAAAAAGATGTGGTATATATACAATGGAATATTACCCAGCCACAAAAAAAGAATGAAATAATGGCATTTGCAGCAACATGGATGGATCTAGAGATTATCATACTAAGTGAAGTAAGTTAGACAAAGACAAACATCATATGATATCACTTACTTGTGGCATCTTAAAAAATGATACAAAGAACTTATTTACAAAATAGAAACAGACTCACAAATTTCATAAAACAAACTTATGGTTACCAAAGTGAACAGATAGGGGGAGTGATAGACTGGGGCTCTGGGATTGGCATATTCACACTATTTTATATGAAAGGGATAGTCAGTGGGGACCTGCTGTACAGCACAGGGAACTGTACCTAATATTCTGTAATGGGAAAAGAATCTGAAAAAGAATGTTTGTGTGTATATGTATAAATGAATCACTTTGTCGTACAGCAGAAATTATCACAACATTGTTAATCAATTATAATTCAATACAAATTTTTAAAAATTAAAAAAAATAATTTAAAAGGAACATCTTGGAATTCTCGTTGTGGCTCAGCAGGTTAAGAACCCAACTAGTATCCATGAGGATGCATGTTCCATCCCTGGCCTTGCTCAGTGGGTTAAGGATCCAGCATTGCCATGAACTGCTGTGTAGTTTGCAGATAGGGCTCAGATCTAGCAGTTGCTTTGGCTGTGGTACAGGCTGGCAGGTGTAGCTCCTGGGAACTTCCATTTGCCATGGGTACAGTCCTAAAAAGACAATGCAATGCAACGCAATGCAATAGGAACACCTTTAACTTGCTACTGAGAGTTTCACTTGTGATTGAGGTTAGACCTCATAGAAAATGTCTTAGGCAGGTAGTTCAACTGAGAGGAGAGGGTGGGAGGAGTAACACCTGAATGTTATTGGGTATTGAAGTCCCAAACCTGTGTACTTCTCCCACACCTTGCTGCATTTATATATGCCTGGGGATACATGCCATTTGGTGGGGTGGACATGAATGTATAATTTTCTCCAAAATGATTCTGATTCATCCCATTCTTTCTCTACCACTCCCCACCCACCTTTATGAGCCACTGTGACAGTCAAATTTGTGGAAATATTGTTAGTCGTCAGTGTTGGGCTTAGGCCAGATACTACAAGCCAACAGGAGTAGTATCAGAGGAGACTTCTGTCTTTGGCTGACTCCTGTGCCCTCACACCTTCCTGCCCTCCTTGCAGTTGTACAGGGCTTAACCAGGGGTCTCTGGGGTAAGTCTCAACCTGTCCTAGGTTGACAAGAATGAAAATGGAAATAGCTATCCAACTGAAAAAGCCAAGAGTTAAGGGATCTGTAAGAAGCCTTTCCAAAGCAGCAAAGTGTTCCTCAAGGAGAAAGGAAATCAGGGAGTGGCCAAGATATTTTTCTATTTTTTGCCTCCTCACACTCCAGAACAGTGGCTCTAAACCTGGTTTTCGATCTCCTTCCTTCTTCCTCTCTAGGGACATTTGGCAAAATCTGGAGATATTTTTGGTTATCACAATGCAAGGGGCAGAGTGCTACTGGCATCTAGTGCAGGGAGGTCATGGATGCCACTGCACATCCCACAATGCACAAGACAGTGTCCACAACAATGAATTGTCCCACCCAAAATGTCAGTAGGGCCAGTATTGAGAAGCCCAACAACACTTTTCTTTTTCCTTCTGTCCCCCTGACCAGGGCTCTACTAACCAGAAGGCTTTCTGATTCTCAAGTAGTTTCCCTATGTTCTCGGTCTGTAGTTGTGTTTCCTCGAGAAAAGTGACTCCTAATCTCATTTATGAAGTCTGGGAATTCATGGAAAGACAAGAATAGCTGAAATACCTGGACATTGCCCTTAAATGGTCTTCAACTATGATGGCTAAACTTTGTTCTTCTGGGGAAATCACTATTTCCCTAGTTTTTTTCTTAGAATATTTCTCAGCTTGGCCATTTCTTTGGACTATGATTCAGAGTCTCCAATAAACAATTCCCCACCCCCACAACATGTCATGTTCCTATTAAAGTTGTAAATACAACAGAGAAATAGAATTGGTGTTAGTCATCATCATCATCATTATTATTATTGTTATTATTGTTTTTATTATTTTTGGCTGCACTTGTGGCATGCTGAAGTTCCCGGGGCCAGGGACTGAACCTGTACCACAGCACTGACAACACTGAATCCTTAACCACTAGACCACCAAGGAACTCCAACATGCTGATGTCTTATAGCAGGACCTGGAGAATTAGGTGTGCAATCTCTGAAACATCATTGGCAAAGTGGGTGGGTGGGAGTGAGGGTGGGAAAGAGGCTTTTAGAGAACCTATAGATTAGGTACATAGGCCAGAGGTCTAAGCCTTGAATGGCTCTGAGTGTCTGATCCTGGGAGCTGGATCCTAGGTGTGATAAAAGTAATCTAAAAAACTAAAGGTATAGTCAAAGCCTGTGAGCAGAACTCTGGGATGCTGCTTCTTGGGGCTCTGAGCTAGCTGCAAGGCTGGGGTTCACTTCCTTCCAATGAGTTCAGATGAGTCTTAGACAGAGCCAGATTAGTAACTTATCAAATTTTAATTCTGCTGAAAGTCATATTTTATTTTTTTAGCTTTATATTTTGGCCATGCCTACAGCATGTAGAAATGCCCAGGCCAGGGATTGTCATTGAAGTGACAATACTGAATCCCTAACCACTAGGTCACCAGGGAACTACTAAAAGGAATGTAAACTGGTATAACCATTATGGAAAACAGTATGGAGGTACCTTAGAGAACTACACATAGAACTACCATATGACCCAGCAATCCCACTCCCGGCATATATCTGTACAAAACTTTCCTTGAAAAAGACATGTGCATCCTTATGTTCATTGCAGCACTATTCACAATAGCCAAGACATGGAAACAACCCAAATGTCCATCGACAGATGATTGGATTAGGAAGATGTGGTATATACACACAATGGAATACTACTCTGCCATAAAAAAGAAAAAATAATGCCATTTGCGGCAACATAGATGGAACTAGAGACTCTCATATTAGGTGAAGTCAGAAAAAGAAAGGCAGGACTTCCTGTCGTGGTACAGTGGTTAACAAATCCAACTAGGAACCATGAGGTTGCGTGTTTGATCCCTGGCCTTGCTCAGTGGGTTAAAGATCTGGCATTGCCATGAGCTGTGGTATAGGTCGCAGATGTGGCTCGGATCCTGCGTTGCTATGGCTCTGGCGTAGGCCGGTGGCTACAGCTCCGATTAGACCCTTAGCCTGGGAACCTCCATATGCCGTGGGAGCAGCTCCAGGAAAAGCAAAATGACAAAAAAAAAAAAAAAAAAAAAAAAAAAAAAGTCATGAACATGGAGAACAGATTTGTGGTTGCCGGGGGTGGGGTGGGAGTGGGATGGACTGGGAATTTGGGATTAATAGATGTAAACTATTGTTTTGGAATGGATAAACAATAAGATCCTGCTGTATAGCACTGGGAACTATATCTAGTCACTTGTGATAGAGTATGATAATGTGAGAGAAAAGAATGTATACTGCATGTGTGACTGGGTCACCTTGCTGTGCAGTAGAAAACTGACAGAACACTGTAAACCAGCTATAACAGAAAAAAAAATAACAATCATTGTAAAAAAAAAAAAAAAAGTCACGTTTTAAAGAGTATGAGTATTTTTGTTGCTAATCCAGAGATATAGGGAACTCTTAAATCAGGGAGGTTTTTGTCAAATTGAAAATCAATAGAACTGAGTTCTAATCCTGTCTCTGCTAGTAACTGTAGCTGTAAACCTGAACACATTTTGCCTCTCTGAGCCTTGGTTTCCTTATTGGTAAATTAGACTAAAATTTAAAATCATGAAAATTGCTAATGCTCCTTTAGGCTCTAGCATTTAAGATTCTTATCCTGCTGTGAGGATAAGAGAGAACTATGTCTAGATACTTATATCGAAACACAACAATGGGAAGAAAAAGTATGTATACATGTATGTGCAATTTGGTCCCCATGCTGTACAGTGGGGAAAAAACAGATTCTTATCATTTATTTATATATATATATATATATTTTTTTTTTTGTCTTTTTGCCTTTTTCTAGAGCTGCTCCTGTGGCATATGGGGGTTCCCAGGCTAGCAGTCTAATCGAAGCTACAGCTGCCAGCCTACACCACAGCCACAGCAACACCGGATCCTTAACCCACTGAGCAAGGCCAAGGATCGAACTAGCAAACTTGTGGTTCCTAGTCGGATTCGCTAAACGCTGAGCCACGATGGGAACTCCCATTTATATTTTTATTATTCATTGTTCCCATAAAATTCTCCTTGTTTTATTTATTTATGTATTTATTTATTTATTGTTATTTTATTTATTTATTTATTTATTTATTTGTCTTTTTGCCATTTCTTGGGCCGATCCTGCGGCATATGAAGGTTTCCAGGCTAAGGGTTGAATCAGAGCTGTAGCTGCTGGTCTACACCACAGCCACAGCCACAGCAATGCGGGATCCGAGCCGCGTCTGCGACCCACACCACAGCTCATGGCAATGCCAGATCCTTAACCAACTGAGCAAGGCCAGGGGTCAAACCCACAACCTCATGGTTCCTAGTCAGATTCGTTAACCTCAGCACCACGACGGGAACTCCTCTTCTTGCTTTTTTGAAAGCCTATGTTTGGTATCATATGCAAGTGTAATGTATTATAGTTATGAATATACATAGTCACTTCTTTTTAAATGTTCCTCAAGTGCTTCCTCAATTTAGTTCTGTAGACCAAGTCTTCTCTCCATTCCTGTTCATCCAGAAGACTTCAACCTCTCAGCCAAAGCCCCCGAGCATCAGTGGATCCTATGAGTACAAACAAGGTAGATGGTGGGCTCAGCATTAGTGCCAATAAGCATATAAAAATCTCTTCAAGATTCAGTTTTTAGTTAGGCAAATAAGCTACGCTGATTGTTAGATAAGGAATTCTAAGCATTGAACTTAGGCATCAAGAAGGTAATTGTAGGAGTTCCCGTCGTGGCGCAGTGGTTAACGAATCCGACTAGGAACCATGAGGTTGTGGGTTCGGTCCCTGCCCTTGCTCAGTGGGTTAAGGATCTGGCGTTGCTGTGAGCTGTGGTGTAGGTTGCAGACGCGGCTCGGATCCCGCGTTGCTGTGGCTCTGGCGTAGGCTGGCGGCCACAGCTCCGATTAGACCCCTAGCCTGGGAACCTCCATATGCCGCAGGATCGGCCCAAGAAAAAGCAAAAAGACAAAAAAAAAAAAAAAAAAAAAAAAAAAGAAGGTAATTGTAGTGGCCATTTTTGCCCTGGCCTGACTCCTATACCCGGAGGCTGATTCCTAAGCTCCAAACGCATGTTCTCTTCCATCTACCTGTAGATAGGTCAGATTTGACCCTGTAACTTCACTTTCATACAGTTAAGAATACCATGAACAAAATCAAACAACAAAGTGCAGGAGTTCCCATCGTAGCCCAGCAGAAATGAATCTATCTAGCATCTCTGGTTTTGCTCAGTGGGTTAAACATCCGGCGTTGCCATGAGCTGTGGTGTAGGTCACAGACATAATTCGGATCCCGTGTTTCTGTGGCTGTGCTGTAGGCCAGCAGCTGCAGGTCCGATTTGACCCCTAGCCTGGGAACCCCCATATGCTGCAGACGCGGTCCTAAAAAGACACACAAAAAAAGTATATATTGAGGAGTTCCCATCGTGGCGCAGTGGTTAACGAATCCGACTAGGAACCAAGAGGTTGCAGGTTCGGTCCCTGCCCTTGCTCAGTGGGTTAAGGATCTGGCGTTGCTGTGAGCTGTGGTGTAGGTTGCAGACGCGGCTCGGATCCCGAGTTGCTGTGGCTCTGGCGTAGGCTGGTGGCTACAGCTCCGATTGGACCGCTAGCCTGGGAACCTCCATATGCCGTAGGAGCGGCCCAAGAAATAGCAAAAAGACCAAAAAAAAAAAAAAAAGTATATATTGAGAGAAAATATTTTAAATATATGTACTAAAGTTTATTTGCCATAGTAAATGTAAAGAACTCTTACAAATTAACATTTTAAAATATCAATAAATGGAAAAAATGGGCAAAGAATATGAATATATAATTCATGCAAAATGAAATATGAAGGACAAATATATATAAAAATTCACTCATAATGAAATACAAATAGAAATAATGATTGCTTTTTAGTCTACTAAATTAGTGAAACTAAAATTATTTTTTTAATTATTTTAAAAATTGATAAAAAAATGAAATAAAATTATTGATACCACCAAAGAGTGGGTATGAGGAAATTGGTACATCTAAATACTTTTACTAAAAGTATAAACAGGCACACAATACCTATTTAGATTTTAAAGATGCATACCCTTTTATTTAACAATTTCACTTGTAAGAATAGAAGTGCTGAAATACTAACGTGAGTATGAATATACACATGTACAAGGATATTTTCTGCAACATTGTCCATAATAAGAAATTCAAAGTGATCTATCAATATGTTTGGTAGGTTTCTCTTGGTAGATGATAGATGGTGGATGATAGATCACTATCAATATGTTTGGTAGGTTTCTCCTGGTAGATGATAGATATACCAAGAGAAAAACTGTTAGATAAGTTATCATATTCATTGGAAAGAATATTTTGAGATTTTTATGTACCAATAAGGAAGCTTTCTATAATATAGAAATATGCGACAAAAAACTATAAAAAGAATTTTTTCACTACAAGTAAAAAAGTAGAACTATATGTGTGGTATGATCTATTTATATAGTATCTTTGTGTCTGGATAGTGCAAAGTGTGAACAGAAAGAAACTTAACAGTGATTCTTATCTGGAGAACACTGTGGTGAGTTTTTTATATTTTACATCATTCATTTAATGATATTTTTATGGTCTGAACTGTTCTCCCCTAAATTTGTATAACGAAGCCCTAAACCCTAGTGTGACCATATTGGAGTCAGGGCTTGTAAAGAGATGATCAAGGTTCAATGGTCATACGGGTAAAGCCCTTATCTGATAGGACTGATGTTTTTATAAGAAGAGGAGGGAACACCAGAGAGGACCTCTCTTTCCAACAGAGGGAAGGCTCTGTGAAAACATATTGAGAAGGTATCTATCTGTAAGTTAGAAAGAAGGGTCTTACCAGAAACTAACCTTGCTGGCTCCTTGACCTTGGCCTTCTTGCCTCTAGAACTGTAAGAAAATAAATGTCTGTCGCTTAAGTCACCTAGTCTTTAGTATCTTGTTCTTCCTTTTTTTTGTTTGTTTTTGTTTTTTCCCCTTTCTGGCCCACCTTGTGGCGTATAGAATTCCCAGGCCAGAGATCAAATGCGAGCCAAAGTTGTGACCCATGCTGCAGGTGTGGCAGCACTGGATCCTTAACCCACTATGCCGGGCCAGGGATTGAACTTGTGTCCCAGCATTCCAGAGATGCTGCTGATCCCATTACATCACAGCAGGAACTCCGTGTAGTATCTTGCTATAGCAGCTTGAGTAGATTAATACACATATGTAGAGATTATTATATTGTCATCCTTGGATATCCTTTGCCGGGAGAGACACATCCCCCCCCCTTTTTTTCTTTTTCTCTCTCTCTCTTTTTTTTTTTTTTTTGTTTTTTTGCTTTTTCTATGGCTGCTCCCGTGGCATATGGAGGTTCCCAGGCTAGGGGTCCAATCGGAGCTGTAGCCACCCGCCTACGCCAGAGCCACAGCAACGCGGGATCTGAGCCGCGTCTGCAACCTACACCACAGCTCACGGCAACGCCGGATCATTAACCCACTGAGCAAGGGCAGGGACCGAACCCACCACCTCATGGTTCCTAGTTGGATTCGTTAACCACTGCGCCACGATGGGAACTACTTTTTCTCTTTTCAAGCAGATGCATGAAAAAGCCTACTTCAGGACACAAGTTGAAGTCCCAGGACAGAAACTTTTCCAATAATGTGTCCATCAGGATTAGGCTGCTTGCTTGCTTTCTTTCTTTCTTTCTTTCTCTTTTTGCCATTTCTTGGGCCACTCCCACGGCATATGGAGGTTCCTAGGCTAGGGGTTGAATCGGAGCTGTAGCCAGGCCTACACCGCAGCCACAGCAACTCGGGATCCAAGCTGTGTCTGAGACCTACACCACAGCTCAAGGCAACGCCAGATCCTTAACCCACTGAGCGAGGCCAGGGATCAAACCCGCAACCTCATGATTCCTAGTCGGATTCATTAACCACTGAGCCACGACAGGAACTCCAATACCGGTCTTTTTTATAAAAGAAGACTATCTGGACACAGAGAGAGACATGCACAGAAGGGAGAGGATGTGAACACATGCAGGGAGCAGACTGTCATGTGAAGAAAGAGAGATTAGAATTATGCTGCCACAAACCAAGAAATGCTTGGGGTCACTAAAAGCTAGGAGAGAGGCATGGAACAGATTCTCCCTCACAGCCTTCCAAAGAAACCAATCCTGGGGATGTCTTTGGACTTCTAGCTTCTAAAACTGTGAAGTAATACATTTTCTGTTGTTCTAAAGCAACCGGTTTGTGGTACTTTGCTAGAACAGCCCTAGGAAGTGAATACACTTCTCTATCAAATGCAGAAAGAGATTTAATACATGGAATTAGGTGCTTAAGAATCTGTTAGAATGACTGAAAAAATAAGCTCTAGGGTAGACATCCAGGAATTACTCTCAGGACAGTTAGAACACTAGAGTTACTGATATATTTACCACAATCAGGAGCTGACTCAGGATCTCTTCACCTCAGCCACTATCTGAGACTCAGGAAAGCAGCATCAGAATGTTAACTCCAGGAGTTCCCGCTGTGGCACAGTGGTTAACGAATCCCACTAGGAACCATGAGGTTGTGGGTTTGATCCCTGGCCTCGCTCAGTGGGTTAAGGATCCAGCATTGCCATGAGCTGTGGTGTAGGTCACAGACACGGCTCGGATCCACGTTGCTGTAGGCTGTGGCGTAGGCCGGCGGCTACAGCTCCGATTAGACCCCTAGCCTGGGAACTTCCATATGCCACAGGTGCAGCCCTAGAAAAGGCAAAAAGACAAAAAAAAAAAAAAAAAAAAGTCAACTCCAAAACCACATCGTGTTTCCCATGATCTGCACAAGCAAAATGGATGCTGTGTGTAATTCCTTCATCCTCTCACAGTTTAGTTCAGAATTTAAGCCTTGAGTGAATACATCTGTTTTATGGAACTAAAATTATATCTGGAGTTCTTAGGTGCTAATGAGTTGGGAAAAGCAGTTTTTTGTTTTTTAGCTCTGAATCAAAGAAAGAAATAAAGCCCTGGAAATACATTTGGAACAAGCTATTCTCTTCTCCTTTTTCCTGTATCTTTTTGGTCACTGTTTTATGATTTATTTCTTTAACACCCTTCTTCTGTTTTCTCTTAACTGTTTATATTGCCCATTCTGCCCTTGGTCATTTTTCTTCTTCTTTATATTCTCTAGACTGGTGCACCTATTCTAAATCTGTCTAGATGTTTCCATGTCCATCATTACCACCCTAGTATATAGGTTACCGTGACTTGAATTACCACAGTGCTCCCTATCTGGTTTCCTGTTCTCGCTTACCTCATCCCAATCCAATGGGACAGCGGTGACATTTGTAAAATTCATAAGATCTTGTGTCTCTTTGTTTTCTCCTCCTCCTTCTTTTTTTTTTTTTTTTTTGGTCTTTTTAGGGCCCCACCCACAGTATACAGAAGTTCCCAGGCTAGGAGTTGAATAGGAACTGTAGCTGCTGGCCTACGCCACCACCACAGCAATGCAGTATCTGAGCTGTGTCTGTGACCTACACCGTAGCTCATGGCAATGCCAGATCCTTAACCCACTGAGCAAGGCCAAGGATCAAACCCTCATCCTCAGGGATACTAGTCAGATTCGTTATGGTTAAGCCACAATGGTAACTCCAACAGGAATTCTCCTTCTTCTTCTTCCTCTTCTTCTACTTTTCCTTCTCCTTCTCCTTCTCCCACAGCATGCAGAAGTTGCAGGGCTTAAGCCCTCACCACAGCAGTGACCCTTGCCATAGCAGTAACAATGCTGGATCCTCTAACTGCTAGGCCACCAGGGAACTTCTCTTTGTCCATTCTTCTGATTTTCTCTAGTACCTTCAGGATACATCTCTAGATCCTCACTCGGGTTCATCTCTGACTGACCAGCTATTAGCCTTGCCACTCCCCATTCCCTCATAAACCACATACCCCATACTGAGCCACACTAAGTGTCTAAAGCATCCAGAATGTATCATGCGCTTTCCTTTTTCTTCACTTTTGCTCAAGTTGCTCTGTCAGTCTGCTTTGGAAGTTCCTTCCATTCCTTTTTGTCAGGTCAACTCCAATTCATCCTTTAATCTGGTAAGTCTAGGCTAGGTCCTTCTCATATGTGCTGAGTTCCACATTCATTCTGGTTATTTGCTGATTTTCTTTTTGCAATGAGAGAATGAGAAGAGAGGAGATTTAAGGAGCTTTGAGGAATGCTGATGAATATGTGTTGTTCACCTTTGTGTCTTTAGTATTTAATATAGTAATTCTAGTAATTCTTGTTTTCATTTTCTAGTAATTTCCAGTAATTCTGTTTTCATTTTCATTTTATTGGCTTTTGTTTTCACTACTGGTATGAATTGAATAGGGCACAAATTTAAGATCCCTGTTGGAATTTTGAGGCACATCATTTTCTATCTTTGGATTAACTAACTTGTACTGTTAATGTTGCTTAGAAACTTACTTTTGGTACTATGTCACATCCTCTGTGATCATGTTATTATTCCTTTTCTAGATTAGGGTTGGGAGTAAGGTCATAGATTCTTAAAGAGGATACTGAGAACTATAAAATATTAACTGAGGGGAGTTCCTGTCATGGTTCAGTGGTTAGTGAACCCGACTAGCATCCATGAGGATGTGGTTCAATCCCTGGTCTCGCTCAGTGGGTTGAGGATCCAGCATTGCCATGAGCTGTGGTGTAGGTTACAGATGGGGCTTGGATCCCGTGTTGCTGTGGCTCTGGCGTAGGTCAGCAGCTACAGCTTCCATTGGACCCCTAGCCTAAGAACCTCCATGTGCTGTGGGTATGGCCCTAAAAAAAAGACAAAAAAAAAAAATTAACTGAGAACTTTAAAACATTATAAAAGAAATTAAAGAAGATTCAGAGAAATAGAAAAATATCCCATGCTCCTGGATTGGAAAAATTAACATCGTTAAAGTGGCCATACTACCCAAAGCAATCTACAGATTTAATGTGATCCCTATCAAATTACCCATGACATTTTTCACAGAACTAGAACAAGTAATCCAAAAATTTATATGAAACTATAAATGACCCATAATTGCCAGAGCAATCCGAGGAAAAATAACAAGGCAGGAGGTATAACTCTCCCAGACTTAAGACAATACTACAAAGCTATGGTGATCAATACAGTGTGGCAATCATACAAAAACAAACAGATCAATGAAACAGAAATAAATCCAGACACCTATAGTCAAGTGATTTTTGACAAAGGAGGCAAAAACATAAAACAGGAAAAAAGTCTCTTTAGCAAGTGGTGCTGGGGAAACTGGACAGCTGCATGTAAATCAATGAAACTAGAATACACTCTCACACCATGCACCAAAATAAACTCAAAATGGCTTAAGGACTGAGACATAAGACAGGACACTATAAAACTCCCAGAAGAGGACATAGGCAAAACATTTTCTGACATAAACTGTACACATATTTTATTAGGTCAGGCTTATAAAGCAATAGAAATAAAATAAATTAATAAATAAATGGGATCCAATCAACTCATAAGCTTTTGTTATATTTATTTATTTATTTATTTATTTATTGGTCTTTTTAGGGTTGTGTATGTGGCATATGGAGGTGCCCAGGCTAGGGGTAGAACTGGAGCTGCAGCAGCTGGCCTACACCATAGCAACAACAATATCAGATCCTAGCTGTATCTGCAACCTACACTGCAGCTCACAGCAATGCTGGATCCTTAACCGACTAAGCAGGGCTAGGGATAGAACCCGCATCTTCATGGATACTAGTCAGGTTCATTACTGCTGAGCCACAAGGGGAACTCCAACTTACACGTTTTGCACAGCAATGGAAACCAGAACAAAACAAAAAGACAATGTACAGAATGGGAGAAAATATTTGCAAATGATTCAACAAGGGCTTAATCTCCAAAATATACAAGCAATTTATACAACTCAACAACACAACTGAAAATTTGGCAGCAGACCTAAACAGACATTTCTCCAGAGACATACAGATGGCTGGGAGGCACATGAAAAGATGCTCAACATCACTAATTATTAGAGAAATGCAAATCAAAATTACAATGAGACATTATCTCACAGCAGTCAGAATCAAAAAGTCTACAAATAGGAAGTTCCCATCATGGCTCAGCAAAAATGAATCTGGTATCCATGAGGATGAAGATTTGATTCCTGGCTTCAATCAGTGGCATCATTGTGAGCTTTGACGTAGGTCACAGACACACCTTAGATCTAGCATTGCTGTGGCTGTGGCATAAGCCAGCAGCTGTAACTCCAATTTGACCCCTAGCCCAGGAACCTCCATGTGCAGCCCTAAAAAAAAAAAAAAGAAAAGAAAATGCTGAAGATGGTGTGGAGAAAAGGAACACTCCTATACTGAGGGTGGGAAGGTAAATTGGTGTAGCCACTATGGAGAACAGTATGAAAGTTGCTCAGAAAACTAAAAATAGAATTACCATATGACCCAGCAATCCCACTCCTGGGCATATATTTGGACAAAATTACCAATGTCTTGCATCATCTTCAGCATCAACAGTCTAAAGACTTTTTCTTGAAGGCTGGTAATCTATGGATCACTTAGCTGTTTTTCTGTTTTTTTTTTTTTTGTCTTTCTCCCTTATCTGAGTTACAGTTCTCTGTCTTTTCATTTTTATGGGTTTTTGTTGTGGTGAGGTGACCTTTTTGCAGACAATAGAGTTGTAGCCTCTCTTACTTCTGGTGTCTGCCCCCTTGTGGCTGAAGCTGGTATGGGTGCTTGCTGTAGGCTTCCTGATGGGAGGGACTAATGCCTGCCCACTGGTAGGTGGAGCTGATTCTAATCCCTCTGGTGGGTGGCGCTTTGTCTCCAGTGAGATGAGAGGCCACTTTGTGTCTGGGGGGTTGTTAGGCAGCCTGTTTACTGATGGGTGGGGCTGTGATCCCACCTGGATTGTTGTTTGGCCTTGGGCTTCTCAGCACTGATGGATAGAGAAGGATTTTCCCAAAATGGTCACCTCCAGAGAAACCACGCTGATGAATATTCCCAAGAGTTTTGCCTCCAATGCCCTTCCCCCACAACAAGCTGCATTCACCCCCTGTTTTCACAGGAGGTCCTCCAAGAACTGTAGTCAGGTCTGACCAGGATTCCTATGGAGTCTTTGCTTTGCCTTGGGACCCAGGGCATGTGAAAATCTGGGTACACCTTTTAAGAATGGGGCTTCCATTTTCCCCTGTCCCGTGGAGTTTCTGTGCACAAGCCCCACTGGCCTTCAATGCTAGATGCTCTGGGGGCTCTTTTTCCCAGTGCCAGATCCCCAGGTGTGGGAATTTGATGTGGGGCTCAGAACTCACACTCCTGTAGGTGAGTCTCTGTGATACAGTTACTTTCCAGTCTGTGGGGCTTCCCACCTGGGAGGTATGGGTTTGCTTATATCTCATAATCTCCCCTCCTACCTCTTGATGTGGCCTCCTCTTTGCCCTCAGGAATAGGATATCTTTTTGAAAGTTTCCAGTCCATTTGGTTGAAGGTTGCTCAGCATTTGGTTGTAATTTTGTCATTTTTATGAGAGAGGCTGAGCTCCAGTCCTTCTATTCCACCATCTTTATCCTGTCTCCAGTTTAGACATCTGAGACGATGTGACTACTTGGTGGTGGAGCCAGGAATCACCCCAGGATTTGTTTCTTGGCTTATGTCTGTCCTCCCATTGGGCTGAGTGTACTCAGGATTTGAGACAGAAGTGTCCTTCAGCTCATCCAAACACACTCAGGCAGCTCAGCATCTAATGTGCTTCAGGCATCAGCTGTGGGACCCAGTTTTCATTTTGGTTCTTTCCAGTTCCTCACTGTTTCCTGGTGGAAACCCACATCCTCCTGTGCCATCTTGGCTTGCAGGGAACATGGTGTTTTACCATATCTGGACAAAATTATAATTTAAAAAAGGTACATGCACCCCTATGGTTATAGCAGCACTATAGCAGACATGGAAGAAACCTAAATGACCATCAACAGATGAATGGATTAAGAAGATGTGGTTCATATATACAATGGAATACTATGCAGCCATAAAAAGAAATAAAATAATGCCATTTACAGCAACATGGCAACTAGAGATTTTCATACTAAGTGAAGTAATTCAGAAAGAAAAATACCATGTGATACCACTTACACGTGAAATCTAAAATGTGGCACAAATGAACCTATCTATAAAGCTGAAACAGACTCACAGACATAGAGAACAGACTTGTGGTTGCCAAAGGTGAGGTGGGAGTAGCATTGATTGGTATTTTGGGGTTAGTATTACTTTTAGAATGGATAAACAATAAGGTCCTACTCCACAGCTCAGGGAACTATATCCAATCTCCTGGTATAGAGCATGATGGAAAATAATATAAAAAAGAATATATATACCTTACACACACATATATATGTATATATATATATACACACATATATGACTGAGTCACTTTTCTGTATAGCACAAATTGATACATTGTAAATTAACTATATTTTATTTAAAAAAATGAAAAGGATGATTAATTCAGGATTTTTACCTTAATGATGTACTAAGTAAATAACAACATTTTAGTTCCTGACTAGCCCAGATGAAGCATATTTAATATGCAAAACATTCCTTCATTCATTCACACATACTCCTATCCATTCATGGGCAAACATTCAGTAACTAAAGCGGTATGAGAACAAATAAAAGCCATCTGAAAGAAACAAAAAGTCAACTGTTGAATAAACCTTTATACATATTATATATACTAAATACTTCATAATATGCCACCTTATTTACTAATTTTGCTGTATCACTGATGTGTAAGTCTTATCATGCATCACAATCGAATTGCATTTCTAGAAAACTGGTTCCTAAAACTCAAATTGCCTCATGCTGCCCACAGCTGGTTATATGGACTGATCGGGGAATTAGAAAGGAGAGATGTTCAAAGTCTCTCCTAGGGCCAGCCACTGAAGGAAGAAGCCTGAGTAGACATCCCTTTTGTTTATCACAGTGTACTAGTGAGCTTTTGGATATGCAAAGGTTAGGGTTGAAAAGCTAAATTTCTCTTCACTGTAAAGTGGAGGCTCTGAGTTGGTGCAGGGGAGACAAAAAGAAAGCCTGAAGAACAGAGGAGAAAGGAGATTTGAAGAGTTTCCCCAAACAATATTTTGGGAACCTAGAATGGAACTCTAAAAGGGCTAATGAAAAATTGCCACAGTCAGGGTAGGTGAAGTAATTTAAGAACTGTTTAATTAACATATGATATTTTGTTGTTGGTATTATCGTGATGTAAAATCACTCGATTATCTCAAACAGTTAATATGCCACATGTTTTCAAGGTAGGAGGATTTAAGGAAAGGTTCCCCTGGTGTATGGATGTGGAACAAAAGGGAAAAAAATGGTCTAGGGAGAAGAGACAAGACTCACCTACTCTTAATTGTGTTCTCACACTGCCCTCTAATGGGCAGTCAGTATCTTCCCTAATTCAACTGCCAGCTTCTGATCTATTTGACTGACTCCACCTGTAGACAATCTCCCCACACCTGCCGACAAAGTATGTGTTAAGCTTGAGGCCTAGGGATTAGTGCAGATTGATTAAAACTGCTTACCTTATTGTCTTTGCAAAATAAGGGCAGTTTCCAAAACGTGACAAAGAGGCTTCTCTGTCAGAGTTATTTATTTTATATTAACATTAGATCTGTACATTCCACTATGATTTGAAGACCCTAATAATGGAAGCTTGGCTATGACTGATGACCAAATGTTGGCATAAAATGATATTGGAGGCATAGGCTATTAAAAATAGTTTGAATAATCTTTTGCCAGAACTATTAAAATCACTTCCAGTTACTAATTTAATTCAAAATGAACTTTCCCTCATTAAGCATCTTTTCTTTTTTTATTACTTAATGAATTTTATTACATTTATGGGTGTACAAAAATCATCACAACCCAATTTTATAGCATTATCATCCCATCATAGGTATTTTAAGTTAGAACAAAGCCAGCATACTTCTAGCAAAGTAACTTGGTGGCTACTCCGATGAGGAGCCTATGCTAGGCCAGCTTCATATGCTTTGGCTGGATTTACCTGAAAATCCTAATTGCAATTGTACCTATCCAGAACTGGCTAAATCCTTGCTATTCCAGTCTTTCCAAGGGAAATAAAAGGAAACTTCAAATCCACTAGAGTGGTAGAGTGATACTATGTAACAAGAATCATACTAGGTTGTTGCAATAACTAGCTAAATAAGACACTGTTCCTATCCTGTGAGTTCACTGTTGGCTAAGGGGGAAGGGCATGTTACTGTCATGGCCATAGTACCCCTCCCTTTAGAAAATAGAGTGCCTGCGTAAGATCCATATGCTTACGGTACTTAGTAAATGTGTGTTGGATAAACGAGGGAATGAATGAAGAAACGTGTAGAGGTTAAGAGTTTGCCAAATAGCCCCTTTTGATCTCAGCTCTGCCACATACAAGCTATGTAAACATAATACTTTACCTATTTTAAAATTTTTATTTATTTATTTTTTTAGGGCCGCACCCGCAGTTCCCGGGCTAGTGGTTGAATCGGAGCTGTAGCCGCTGGCCTATGCCACAGCCAGAACCACAGCAATGCAGGACCCGAGCTGTGTCTACAACCTACACCACAGCTCATGGCAACACCAGATCCTTAACCCACTGAGTGGGGCCAATGATCAAACCTGCATCCTCATGGATATTAGTTGGGTTCCTTACTGCTGAGCCACAATGGGAACTCCCATACTACTTTATTTAAACACTTGGAGGCTAAGTTTCTACATTGTAAAATGCTTAGCAAAGTGCCTTACATACAGTACACACTCAATAATAGTTTAATAATATTTTGTGTAAAGGGCAACAAGGAAAAGAGGGAGTGATTAGCAATGGGGATTAGAATTCCTAGATTATGACCTATATATGTACATTTAGAAGTATGGGACAATTACTGGATTTGGGGATTTTTTTTTTCAGTGAATGAGGATTCTACTTTATTCTCCAAGACCAGTTTATTCCATGTGATAGGAAAAACATGATCTCTGGAGTCAGTGATTGACATACTTACAGTTCTATAGTGGGAGGGGGGTGAGGAGGGAGAGAGGATAAATTACCTGGTTAACTCAAGTTTAAGAATGATCAGAGATGTCTTCTCAAAGGCCCTGTTTGCATCAGGTCCATCCCTAGACCAATCACCTTAACGTGATGTGATAGAATAATGGCCCCTCGAACATGTCCATACCCTAAACCATGGAACCTGTGTAGTTTAAATGGCAAAAGGGACCTTGCAGATATGATGAAAGATACAGACTTCACGACGGGGAGATTTTCCTAGGATATCTAGGTGGGCCAGTATAATCATGAGTTCCTAAGAAGCAGAGAACCTTTCCCAGCTGTGGTCAGAGAGACATGCAATGACAGAAGAAGGGTCAAAGAGATGTGACATTGCTAGCTTTGGGGATGCTGGAAGAGGGTCAACAGCTGGGAATAGAATAGATCTCAAATCTGGAAAAGGCAAGGAGATCGACCCTTGCAAAACCGCTAGAGAAAGAAAGGCAACCTGATGAGACTATGATTTTAGCCCCATGCGATCCGTGTTGGACTTCTGACCCACCAAGCTGTAAGCTGATACATTTTTGTTGTTTTAAGCCACTAAGTCTGTGGTAATTTGTTAAGGCAGCAATAGGAAACTTATACACCAGGGAAACAGGGTGGAAACCTAGTTTCAGTTTCTCCCCAGGTTCCTTCAGCTTCATCTGCCCTGAGGCAGCTTGCTCAATGAGATGTACCTACCCCAGCCTCCCCCACTGGCCACCCTCCTAATTCACAAGAATAAATTGGTTTGAGAGAATGAAGCAGATGATGCAGAGAAAACAGGGATGAGAGGCAGAGAGTCTGATGCTGCTTGATCCCCTGGTTCCAGTTATATTTTGAGGCTAAGGCCATGCCAGCCCTTTGGTTATACAAGTTAGTTAATTCCTCTTTCTGAGCCAGTTAGTTTGAGTTAAATTTCTGTGACTTGCAACTAAGCTGTTCTCCCTAATCATAAACCTACAGTGAAGGAGGGGGATGGCTGAAGGAGAAGAATTTTTTTAAAAAGCCTTTGGAGATGAGTTACTGCTGTGGTGCAGTAAGTTAAAGATCCAGCATTGTCTCTGTGCAGCACAGGTTCCATCTCTGGCCCAGTGTATTGTGTCAGCTGTGGGGAAGGTTGCAGCTGCCATTCAGATTCCACCCAGGTCTGGGAACTCCTCTAAGTCCTGGTAAAGCCTTTGAAGACAGTGGCTTAACATGATCATTATCTTACTTTAGATGAGGAAAGACGTACTTATTGGCTAAGTGGCTTTCCCACAAGCAAGAGTGCTCTGAAATTAAAATGTGAAAACTCAAATAGATTTGCTTTGCTTGTTTCCAGTGAGACACACTGCACGTAGAGTAACTTGCCTTGGGTTTTTTTAAAAAAAAATGTCATCAACTTAGAGCCACTCTTTTTCAAGGCCTCACCACTTCTGTTTATGCAGCCTCAAACACTTTTTTTTTTTTTCCTCTGTGTACAATGAATTCAGGGCTCTAGAATCTAAACAAGTATTGGACAATCCTGCTTTAACCTAGCTGACGGTGGGGTAGGAGGACTTTTGAGCACTGGCCATTTCATCATTCTTCCTTCTAAAAAATACGGAATTAAAAAGCTGTCCATACTGTTACTGAGGCATGTTAATACAAGGCTTTGTATGTTCCATCCCAACAGGTATTTCACAATTTAAATGGAAGTACATAATGCCATACGAAATTCATGATACATCTTTTTTTGGGAGTATATGTATTCTTGCTCTTTAAATTTTGCAATTAGCAAATAAAAAAAGACTATGTCTTTTGGTGCCACGAATTAGGGAAAAAGAATTGTTGTTGCATTGTTGTTGCCCCAGGGCACCCTGCCCCTGTGAAGCAGTTACTGGTTATGCATTTTAAGCTTCACTGTGAGCCTACCCTCTCCATTTGTCTGCCTTTTCTTCTTTGACTTCTCAGAGAAAAAGAAGGGAACAAAAGCTCCATCAACAGAGGACTGAGAAACAAAGTGGGTAACATCTGGCTGTTATATAATATTATCTTTGGTAGAAAATAAAAGGACTTGGAATATATCTCTTTGGTCTGCTTTCTATTTTTGGAGTTCTGAAATTTTTGTCTCATTATGTCTCTGAAAATAAAAAAAGAATTAGGGGAGTTCCTGTAGTGGTGCAGCAAAAATGAATCCAACTAGTAACCATGAGGTTGCAGATTCAACCCATGGCCTCCCTCAGTGGGTTAAGGATCTGGCACTGCCCTGAGCTGTGGTGTAGGTCGCAGACACAGCTTGGATCTGGCGTTGCCATGGCTGTGCTGTAGGCTGTTGGCTACAGCTCTGATTAGACCCCTAGCCTGAGAACATCCATATGCTGCGGGTGTGGCTCTAAAAAGCAAAAACAACAACAAAAAAAGAATTAGAAGAAATGTTCCTGAGACTTGATGCCAGAAACACCACTAGTGGACCTTTAGGTCTTCGCTTAGATGATATTTAATTCATTTGTTCAAAGTATTTATTAAGTACCATGTGTCCTGCTGAACAAATCAAGCATGCCCTTCCCCGGGGCTACCGTGTATGGCTGTGCAGGTTAGGGGTACCTAAAGTTCTATTAACCACTGAAGCACAACTTCCACTACTGGAGGTGGTCCTTGCTCTAAAGGAGATTATATCTAGTGACTTTTAGGAAGTCTTGCATGAACTTTCACTTCCCCTTCGGGCTAGAAAAAGTATTTCATAATACCCAGTTAAAGCACTTAACCTATTTGTCTATAATGGCATCACCCTCTATTAGACTGTAAACTAAGAGGGTACTACGATTGGGAATATCCTGTTTGTCACCTTCCAGGGGCTACGGATGTATCAGTGAATTAAACAGTCAAAAGTCCTTGGTCTTTAGGAGCTAATAATCTAGAGGAGAGAGATAGTAAACAAGGTCAGTATGTAGCATATGTAGCATGTTAGATGGGGATACATGCTATGTAGAAAAATGAAGTGGGCAAGTAGTCTTTCTCCTCACCTACCTTGGGTCTTTGCTCCGATGTCACCTTTTTTTTTTTTTTTTTTGAGAGAGGAAACTTCAAAGGTTTACAATAAATGAGAGATACCTGTTTTACAAGAAAAACATTTAGGAATAGAACAGAAGACACTTAGCAAACAGCCAGTAAGGCAGGTATCAGATCTCCACTTTGCTAAGAATCAGGCCACAGTGAATAAAGATTTATACAGAATATAGAGAATGAGAGCTCAGCCCTTCCCCTCTAAAACTCTGACACTTTCAGATTCTTTCTGAATACATTTCAACAAATATCCTGGAGAATCCTTGTGTTCCAACCTGGTCTGGGGTATCTGAGGCTAAGAGCTATTCTTTAAGCCTTTCAAATCCTCCCTCCCCCCAACACACACACACACACACACACACACACACACACACACACACACGAAAAAGCATCCTTATTAGGAAAAGACGTGCTGGATAAACAAGAGACTCAGCTATACTTAGTACGTATTCGTGCCCGGAATTTTCACACCCATTTTGCTCCGAGGACAGGCATAAATATATCTCTTCCTGCCGACTCTCTGAGCCTAGCTCCCTAATCTTTTGACAGAAGTCAGCCAAGCATCCTGGCCCCAAGGGCCCTTCTCTCCCAGCTCAAGTCCCTCCAGCTTCGCGCAGCGTTCTGGAAGTTGTAGGCTCCAGCAGTCCTCCGTGATAGAACTACAACTCCCGGCAGCCTTTGTTTCTCTGCACCGCCCCCTTGGCGCATTGTCTGTCGGGAGGGGGCAGGTAGCTGGCGGGCGGGGTCCAATGGGTGCCGGCTCCGGAGGAGAGGGCGGAGGAGAGGAGGAAGGAGGACTCTGGGCCCCGGCCCCATTCATTGCCGCGGCCGGCCGGGCGGGGGTCCCGTGTTTTCCGAGTCATGGAGGCACTAATTCCTGTTATCAACAAGCTGCAGGACGTCTTCAACACTGTGGGCGCTGACATCATCCAGTTGCCTCAGATCGTAGTGGTGGGAACGCAGGTGAGGGACGAAGGCGGCCTCTGCCCAGGCCAGAACCTGGGGTACGGGCCTGGACGGGGCTGCGGCAGCGCTGGCTCCCAGGCTGGCCTTCGCGGCCTGTGCCGCCGCGCCTGGGCACCCGGGGCTGCAGTGCCCCAGGGCTTGGAGTCCAGGGCCTGGCCGGGAGGCGAGGGGCGGAGCCGGCGCGGCGGGTCCCGCGGGTCTCGGGGGCGGGATGGGGGAGGGACGGACCTGCAGGCGGAACTGGAGTCAGCGGGGACCGGGCGCGGCTTCGCCCGCGGGCCGCTGCTTCCAAGGGCACCTGGGGGACGCGCGGGGCACGCGAGGCCACATTGTGCACGCGGGACCTGGCAGTCCCTTGTGGTTTGGTTTCAGGGCGTTGGGGTATTTCCCTCCCTCAGGGGCTGTGGAGTCAGTTTTGGAACCGCGGGGCCCGGACCGAGAAGGCCGTTTGTGTGGCACCTGAGTGTTTTCTTGCAGTGTAATTCAGGTTTCCAGAAGCAGTTAAAAACAAACAAACAGAAAGACCCAAACCAACTTGTACTTGGAGTTTGTGGGTATTAGGAAGGGTTATCCCGTTTTTCTGCGTAGGCTGTGTGGTTTTTGTCTTCCATCTAAATTGAGCATCAAGGTTCTCTGGTCTTTTGATGTTGTTTTTCTTATAGATAGCACATTTTTACATGCAGAAATGTTGAGGAAATAAATGCTATTTCTAGAATGCCAGAGAAGTGTATGTTTCATTTTCTCTGCCTCCTGCTTTTCTTGGTTGAAGAGAAATCAACTATAGGCCGTTTTTATTGGGGAAACGCATTTTAAGAGCTTACTGTATTAAGTGCTTTCATTTTTTAATGATTTTTCTATTGGGAAGGGGACAGTTTCCTCTCTTTCTAGGAGGTGCATCGCTACATCTTGCTACAATTTAAAAATATACAGTATACATATTTTGAGAGGAAATTTAATGTTCAAAATATAATGGGGTATGTCCAGACACTGGAAACCTTGGAAACCATAGCCATCCTTTGTAAGGTGGCTGTGTGGGGGGGGTTTTTAGGTAGTTAAATAGTAGAAATTATTTCAGGAACAAATTTACTTCGTTGACATTCTGCTGAATCCTGCCTACACATTGTAGTCTTTATAAATTATTATAAATTATAAAGATGTTAATGTTTATAGTGACCAGAGAATGAATCATCAGCCTAATTATGAGAAATGTTTTAAGTATATTTTGTTCATTACTTTGTTCCTATCCCTAGCCTGGAACAGTCTGGAGTATGTAGTAGGTGCTCCATAAATACTTTGAATGCGTTGCTAGATAGTATTTATTTTATTTTATTTTACTTTGCTTTACTTTCCTTATTTTATTTTATTTATTTATTTTGGGCTTCTCCTATGGCATATGGAAGTTCCTGGGCTAGGGGTCGAACTGGAGCTGCAGTTGCTGGCCTATGCCACAGCAATGCAAGATCTGAGCTGCGTTTGCGGCCTACAACATAGCTCTTTGCAGTGCTAGATCTTCAACCCACTGAGCAAGGCCAGGGATCAAACCCGCATCCTCATGGACACTAGTCAGGTTCTTAACCTGCTGAGCCACAATGGGAACTCCTAGGTAGTATTTTTAAAACACTTGGGCTTTTATCATCAAAACTGATCTGTTTTGTAAATAGAATTAGAGGAGATGAAATAAATTAAATCTTTGGTAGTAATTTGGAAGTGTTTCCTAGCTGTAGACCAGAAACTTTTCCATACACTTGTAAGATATTCTCAATGCTTTTTAAGCATGAAGCATTAAGACTCAGCTGTAGTGTGTCAACATAGTTTAAAATCAAGGATTTTTCTTTTTTTTTGGCTGCTCTGTGGCTTATGGAGTTCCTGGGCCAGTGCTCAGATCTGAGCCAGCAAGTTTTTTTGTTTGTTTGTTTGTTTGTTTGTTTGTTTTGCTTTTTAGGGCTGCACCCACGACATATGGAGGTTGCCAGGCTAGGGGTCAAATCGGAGCTACAACTGCCGGCCTACACCGAAGGCACAGCATCTGAGCTGTGTCTGCAACCTACACCACAGCTCATGGCAACACTGGATCCTTAACCCACTGAGTGAGGTCAAGGATCAAACCCACAACCTCATGGTACCTAGTCAGATTCATTTCTGCTGCGCCACAATGGGAACTCCCAAGAAGGATTTTTCTTGCAGAAAATGGAGTTTATTTCAGTGAGTGAACTTGTTTGCAAAATTAGGAGAGGAGGGCAGGATATAAAAGAAAAGATCTGGAGTTCCCATTGTGGCTCAGTGGAAATGAATCTGACTAGTATCCTTGAGGATGTGGGTTTGATCCCTGGCCTCACTCAGTGGGTGAGGATCCAGTGCTGCCAGTGAGCTGTGGTGTAGGTCGCAGATATGGCTTGGATCCCGTGTGGCTGTGGCTGTGGCTGTGGCCAGCAGCTACAACTCCAATTCGATTCCTAGCCTGGGAACTTCCATATGCTGCAGGTGCATCCCTAAAAAAGATGAAAGAAAAGAAAAGATCTGACCATTGTGAAAGCTACTAACTTGTGCTAGCAAAAATCATACTAGTTAGTAATGATAGTTATAGGCGGCATTTATGTGGTGATGTTTGGAATTACTCGGAAGGGAAATACTCAGTTTTTAAGCTTGATTTAGTTAGGGTTATTTCCATTCAAGTCCTTATTAGCTGACATTCAGTCCTTTATTACTCAGGTGCAGAAGAGATAAGTGAGCATAGAAGCAATGTCTTTTTTCCCATATTTTCCTTAGTATGTTGGAAAAAACCTCTTCTACTTTAAATACAGATTCACCACTACTTTGTCATCTAGGCCATTTAATGTATAACATATGTATAGCACCTCACATTCATATTTAATGGATTAGTGTACCATGAGTGAGTTCCAGACATAGAAAATGTTTTGTACTTAGTTCTGACTGGTAAACTTCTCAATCACTGGCAGTGATCATGTCTTCCTAGTATAGATATAATCTCCATCTTACACATTACCTCAGTTTTAAATGGCCACAGGTCCCATTTTTTGGAACTTTTAAATAAAAGTGATTCTCAAATTTGAGTGTGTTGTAAGAATTACTTTGACTTTTTTTTTTTTTTTTTTGCTATTTCTTTGAGCCGCTCCCGCGGCATATGGAGGTTCCCAGGCTAGGGGTCGAATTGGAGCTGTAGCCGCCGGCCTACACCAGAGCCACAGCAATGCGTGATCCGAGCCGCGTCTGCAACCTACACCACAGGTCATGGCAACGCCGGATCGTTAACCCACTGAGCAAGGGCAGGGACCGAACCCTCAACCTCATGGTTCCTCGTCGGATTCGTTAACCACTGCGCCACGACGGGAACTCCAAGAATTACTTTGAAAATAAGCTTCTTGGACCCCATCCCCTAAGATTTTAATTTTGTAAGTCTGGGATAGGCCAGGCACCTTAAGTGATTCTGATGCAGATGGTTTATAGATCCTAAATTGAAAAGTGTGAGTCATTGATTTTACAGTGCATGAAACTGGAAAAAGCTAGGAAGCCTAGTCTAAGGGCATACTGCTGTTTAGTAGTATGTTGATTTTGGTGGCATTCTTGCTGCAAAGTGTCAGCTTCCAAGCAATCTTTGCTGACTAGTAAATGTTTTAACTCTAATTTCTTAAATTGCCCAAATAATACTTTTTGTGGGCTTAGAGAGTTGGAGTAGTTGAGGAGAGAGATATTCATGATTTATCTAAATAAATTGCTTTCCTTTATCCTCTAGATGAGATCCTCTGTGTACAAAGAACAGAAAATGGGGAGAGAGAAGGTTGACACATTTAGACCCTGGTGTACTTTGCAGGTGGAGAAGGAGATAAGATTTCAGTGACGTTTGTGACTCAACTTGGGAAATTTAATCACTATTTCTTAAGTTGAGAATTGGAAGGGGGAGCCCTCCAGGTATATAATCCAAACTACCACCTCGTATAGGAATCCCAGTACAGATGACATTAACCTGAGAGTATGGCATAGTGCTGCTAGTATTGTGCTTTTTTCATTTTGTCTTTTATTTTGGTGATTTCAGCACTCCATCTTTGGACATTCAGGCAAATGCAGAAGAAAGAGGAATCTTGGTTTTTAAATGACCAATCTGGGAGTTCCCATCTTGGTGCAACAGAAACAAACCTGACTAGGAACCATGAGGTTGCAGCTTTAATCCCTGGCCTTGCTCAGTGGGTTAAGCATCTAGTGTTGCTGTGAGCTGTGGTGTAGGTCACAGACAGGGCTTGGATGCTGCATTGTTGTGGCTGTGGTGTAAGCCGGCAGCTATAACTCTAATTAGACCCCTAGCCTGGGAACCTCCATATGCCGTGGGTGCGGCCCTAAAAGGACAAAAAGACAAAAACAAAATAAAACAAAGACCAATCTGCAAACCAACTTTATAAATTTAATATTAAAAAATTAAAATATGGAGTTCCCATTATGGCTCAGTGGTTAACAAACCTGACTAGTATCCATGAGGATGGGGGTTTGATCCCTGGCCTTGCTCAGTAGGTTAAGGATCCAGCGTTGCCATGAGCTTTGGTGTAGGTTGCAGACGCAGCTCAGATCTGGTGTTGCTGTGGCTGTGGCATGGGCCAGCGGCTATGGCTCTGATTAGATCCCTAGCCTGAGAACAGCCATATGCCATGGGTGCAGCCCTAAAAAGACACACACGCACACACACTATATATGTGTGTGTGTGTGTGTGTGTGTGTGTGTGTGTGTGTGTGTGTGTGTATGTATGTATAATTCATATAACATTAAACCCAACACTATAAAGTGTACAATTCAGTGGTTTTTAGCATACTCACAAGGTTATGCAACCATCACCACTATCTAATTCCAGAATATTTTCATTACCTCGAAAAGAAACTCTATATCTATTAGGGGTCACTCCTTATTTTGCTGTCTCTCCTGCCCCTGCCAACCACTAATCTACTTTATGTCTCTATGAATTTGCCTATTTTAGGCATTTCATATAAATGCAATCAAACAATAGGTGGCCTTTTGTGTCTGACTTCTTTTCCTCAGCATAATATATATATTTTTTTCTTCTCTTTTTTTAGGGCCTAACCTATAGCATATGGGAGTTCCTATGATAGGGGTTGAATCGAAGCTACAGCTGCTGGCCTATGCTACAGCCACAACAATGCAGGATCCAAGCCCTGTCTCTGATCTATGCCACAGCTCCAACAATACTGGATCCTCAACCTACTGAGCAAGGCCAGGGATTGAACCTGTATCCTCATGGATACTAGTTGGGCTCGTTACCGCTGAGCCACAATGGGAACTTCCTCAGCATGATGTTTTGTAGGTTCATCCATGTTATACCAAATATTAGTACTTTATTACTTTTTATGACTGAATAATATTCCATTGTATAGATATACCAGTTTGTTTATCCATTCATTAGTTGATGGACATTTGGGTTATTTCCACTTTTTGGCTATATTGAATAAAGCAGCCATG
Organism: Sus scrofa; assembly: GCF_054392235.1. Lineage (NCBI taxonomy): Eukaryota > Metazoa > Chordata > Mammalia > Artiodactyla > Suidae > Sus > Sus scrofa. The sequence continues at coordinate 48,431,434 of NC_139387.1, read as the reverse complement.
AACATTTGTTTACAAGTTTTTATGTGAACATAATGTTTTCAATTCTCTTGGGTGTGTGTGGTTGACACTTGAACAACATAGACTTGAACTGCCCAGGTCCACTTACACGTGGATTTTTTTCAGTTGTTCTACAGCACTACACTATTTGGGGTTGGTTGAATTTGTGCCTGTGGAACTGTGGCTACAGAGGGCCAACTGTATAGTTATATGCAGATTTTTGACTACGCAGGGGTCAGTGCCTCTAACCACCCATACTGTTAAGGGGTCCACTGTACGTAGGTGTAGAATTGTTGCTTCATTTGGTAATTCTTGTTTAACTTTTAAAGGAACTACCACACTGTTTTCCATAGTGGCTGTACTGCTTTACAGACATCTGTCAGTGTATGAGGATTTCAATTTCTGTACACCCTTACCAACTCTTGTGATTGTCTTTTTATAAAAGTGCTAGATCATTCTAGAATATTTTTTAAAAAAGCACACACTCATTGCTTCTTCCTGCCTTTTGCAGCACTGTTTTCTACAGTTCACTAGCTCCTTCTGAAATCTTGGTTTCCCCTTTCTGATATGCCTGTATTTGTCTTGTGTTTGTAGACATTATGGCTTCATTAAGTTGAGTAATTTGGTGCCACATACTGATCTTAGTTTTCATTCTTTCAGTGTTCCTGTGAGTGTTCTTTAGTAAACGTATGTTTTCTTTTCTTCTTTTCTGGTTTCTGTGTAGATCATGTGCTGCTTCCTTAAACAAAAATTTTTTTAAAGTATTGAGATGAAAATTATGTAGCATAAAATTAGCCATTTTAAAGTGTACAGTGCAGTGATTTTTTTTTTCTTTTGATAGGCAAGAAATAGATTTATTAAGATAGGATGCTTGTGAGAGATGCAAGCAGGCAGGCGATGAGGCTCTGCTGGTTCAGTGGTATTTAGTACATACATAATGTTGTGTAGCCATCACCTCTGCCTAGGACTGAAACACTTTCATCACCCCAAGAGAAAACTCTGCATTAAGCTGTCACTTTGTAATTCTCCTTCCCCTAGTCCCTGGGCTACCAGTGTTCTTTCTTTCTTTATAGCTTTACCTGTTCTGTTTTATAGAAACAGAATCATACAATACGTGGCCATTTATCTTTGGCTTCTTAGTGTAACATGGTTCATTCATATTGTAGCATGTATCGGTACTTCCTTTTAATTGTTGACTGCTGTTCCATTGTGTGTGTATACCATTTTTATCATTCATCTGTGGTGGATATTTGGGTTGTTTCTATCTCTTGGTGGTTATAAGTAGTGCTGCTGTGAATATTTGTGTATAAGTATTTGAATACTTGTCTTTAGTTCTTTTGGGTATAGTGACTGAAATGCTGGGTCATATGGTAATATTATGTTTAACTTTTTGATGAACTACCAAACTTCCACAGTGGCTGTACTATTTCGTATTCCCACAAGCAATGTACTAGGGTTCCAATTTACTTATATCCTTGTCAACACTTGTTACTGTGTTTTTTATTATAGTTATCTTGATGAGAGTGTGATATGAAATCTCATTGTGGTTTTGATTTGTATTTCCTTAATCACTACTGATGTGAATATCTTTTTTTTTTTTTTTTTCTTTTCTAGGGCCACTCCCGTGGCATATGGAAGTTCGCAGGCTAGGGGTCCAATTGGAGCCACAGCAACGTGGGATCCGAGCCACATCTGCAACCTACACCACAGCTCATGGCAACGCTGGATCCTTAACCCACTGAACAAGGCCAGAGATCAAACCCGCAACTTCATGGTTCCTAGTCAGATTCGTTAACCGCTGAGCCACTATGGGAACTCTTGATGTGAATGTCTTTTTAGGGTTTGTTGGGTTGTTTATCTTTTTATTGTTGAGTTGTTAGTGTTCTTTATGTATTTTGGATACTAGACCATTATCAATGTATGATTTGCACATATTTTCTCCCATTCTGTAGGTTGTCTTTTCACTTTCATGATAGTGTTCTTTGATGCACAAAAGTTAAAAATTTTTTTCATCTGTGCCTGTGGCATATGAAAGTCCCTGGGCCTTGGATCGAACCCATATCATGACAGTGACCTGAGCCAGAGCAATATTAGATCCTTAACCTGCTCAGCTACCATGGAACTCCTATCACACACTTTCTTGATTATTGTAGCTTTGTAGTGTATTTTGAAACCAGAAAGTATGAGTCTCCCAACTTTGTTGTTTTCAAGATTGTTTTTGCAATTAGGAGTCCCTTGCCATTCATTCCATAGCAGTTTTAGAATTGATATTTTCATTTCTGCAAACTAGGTTGGAATTTTGATCAGGATTGTGTTGAATCTGTATATTACTTTAGGGAGTATTGCCACTTTATTTTATTTTATTTTTTGTTCTTTTTGTCTTTTCAGGGTCACACCCGTGGCATATAGAGGTTCCCTGGCTAGGGGTTGAATTGGAGCTGTAGCTGCCAGCCTACACCACAGCCACAGCAATGCTGGATCCTTAACTCACTGAGCGAGGCCAAGGATCAAACCCACGTCCTCATGGTTGCTAGTTGGGTTCGTTAACCACTGAGCCATAATGGGAACTCCTATTGCCACTTTAATATTGAATCAGATCTAAAATTCTTGGTTGATAGGTTTTTTCTTTCAGATCTTTAAATAAGTATGCTAGTCCCTCTGGTTTCCGAAATTTCTGATGAGAAATCTATTGTAGTATTAATCTTACTGAGGGTCTCTTGTATATGGATTATCTGCTTCTTGCTGCTTTCAGTATTTGTCTTTGTCTTTCAGCAGTTTGATTATAATTTATCTCCATGTGGATCTTTTTGTGTTTACCCTATCCTGTGGTGGAGTTCTGTGAGTTCTTTAATATGTAGATTCATGTCACTTTCTCTGTTTTTCTACTCTTATGGAAAAAGTGGGATTTTTAGGGATATTATTTTTGGTTTTCAGAAATGTGGATGTCATTCTTTTCTTTTATGTTCCAGACAGCATTGGGCCCTGTATTTTATAACCTAAGAAAAAAATTTCTTCCTAAGGACCATTCTCCAGCATTTTTCAAGTTTGTATCCTGGATAATAGAAGTGGTTTAAACTTTAGATTTATATTATGCTCGTAGATGGAGAGTTTGAGCAATGCAGTTAATGTTAATGTTAATTTACTTAAAAGACCATAAAGTTAATATTTCTAAGGATACTCTGAGAAATATTTTATTTAAAATAAATGAGACAAATATTAAGGGAACTGTCTAAGTCTAAAACCACTTCAAAATAAAGAGTTAAAAAATTAGGAGATGTTGCTTGCTTCGGCAGCACATAAACTAAAATTAGAATGATACAAAGAAGATTAGCATAGCCTCTTTGTAAGGATGACATGCAAATTCATGAAGTGTTCAATTTTTTTTGTCTTTTTGCCTTTTCTAGGGCTGCTCCTGCGGCATATGGAGGTTCCCAGGCTAGGGGTGTAATTGGAGCTGTAGCTGCCAGCCTACGCCAGAGCCACAGCAGCATGGGATCCGAGCCGCGACTGCAACCTACACCACAGCTCAAGGCAACACCGGATCCTTAACCCACTGAGCGAGGCCAGGGATCGAATCCACAACGTCATGGTTCCTAGTCGGATATGTTAACCACTGAGCCACGACGGGAACTCCGTGTTCGATATTTTTAAAAGAACAATATTGGAGATATGGAGAGCCAGGGAGAATCCCCGGGTTGGCAAAAAGACCTTTTAAACTGACGATACTTGAAAGATTCAACAGATGTAGAGCAAAAGCCTATTTTGAGCTCCATGTATCAGAATAAAAGCAGAAGCTTCTGGGAAACTGTGGCTATGGATTTCCTCTGGGACCTTCTAGTCCCAGATCAGGAGTAACTACTTTAAAGCCCTTCTATGGGGTGTTCTGTGACCCTGAAGAAGATGCAAAGATCAGTTCCCTGTGTACAAACATTATCACAAACTTTCTTAGATCCTATTGTTTTTCCAAAAGAAACCCATCTGTTCTTCCCTTAGAAGCCAGTTCTCCCCTCCCTGTTTCCAATATTAAGTTAGGTTTATAAGCCTTTAACTTTCACCATAAAGCATGTTAGTTACTTTTTTGATTGGCTCTTGTGTGCTTAGAAATAAACCTTTTCTCTTGTTCATGTAAAAAAAAAAAAAAAAAAGAAAGGAAATATACATCTCTATCTGTTAAATTAACATAAAAAAAATTGAGAGATCTGCTTTATACACTGAAAAGTAAAAATTTAAAAGTTAGAGACTGAATCAGCCTTGGTTAATGTGGCATGAATGACTGTACAATTCTGTAACTCCCAATGGATGCTGGTTATCAGAAAGAACTAAAAATAGGGCAAAACATTAACGCTCCATCTCAAAATATAAATTTAAAACACTTTAAATCTCAATACAGTGTAATTGGGAAGAAACCAAAAGATGGCACTGAAACCATGCACACAAATCTTTAGCCCTTAAATGTACAGGATATTGAATCAATTTTGGGAGTATGTGGAAATAAGAAAAGCAGAAGACCTTGCAGTGCCAATAAAGCCCAATATTCAGAGCGTGCCAGCTCTGATTTTGCCACATTGGAACTCTTGTAGCCACTCACCTTCCTGGAAAGAGTACAGACAAAAAGTGTTTAAGTCACCAGGGGGAAAGAAGCATTGATATAACCAGTTGTCAGAGAAACCAAAGATGTTTATAATCCTGAGGTAAAAGTTGGGATTCCACAGATATGTTTGTTTGGTATATGTGTTGATGCATAACATTTTTTAAAAATTTTGTAATGATTTTTATATTTTCCATTATAGCTGGTTTACAGTGTTCTGTCAATTTTCTTCTGTACAGCAAGGTGACCCAGTCACACATACATGTATACATTGTTTTTTCTTACATTATCATGCTCCATCTTAAGAGACTAGATATAGTTTCCAGTGCTATACAGCAGGATAACATTTTTTTTTAAATTGTGATTTAATCGACATAGAACTTTGTATTAATTTCAGGCGTATAACATAATGATTTGATATGTGTATACTTTGGGAAACAATCACCCCAATAAGTCTAGTTAACATTCATTACCACACATAGTTGCAGTGTTTTTTCTTATGATCAGAACCCTCGAAGTAACTTTAAAATATTCAATCTTATTTTCTGTAGTCACCATTCTGTACATTATACCCCAAGGACTTATTTATTTTAAACCTGGAAGTTTGTACCTTTTGACCACCTTTACCCATTTTACCCAACCCCCATCTCTAGCAACCATCTGTCTGTTCTCTGTATTTATGACTTTGTTTTTCATTTGTTTTGTTTTAATTAAGAGTCCACCTATAAATGAGATTATATGATATTTGCTTTTCTCTGACTTATTCTACGTAACAGGTTCTATCCATGTTGTTGGAAATAGCAGCATTTCCTTCTTTTTTTATGGCTGAAGAATATTCCTGTGTGTATGTTGCGTGTTTGTGTGTGTATGTGGTTGTGTGTGTATGTGTATACATGCATACCACATTTACTTTATTCATACATTGATGGACACTTAGGTTATTTTCATTTCTTGGCTATTGGAAATAATGCTACAGTGAACATGTGGATGCATACGTCTTTTCAATTTCGTGTTTTTGTTTCTTTTAGATAAATACCCAGAAGTGGAAATGCTAGGTTGTATGGTGGCTCTATTTTTAATTTCTTGATAACCTTCATACTGTTTTTTATAGTGTCTGTACCAGTTTACATTCCTACCATCAGTGTTTGAGAGTTCCCTTTTCTCCACATCCTCAACAACACTTATTTTTTTGTCTTTTCGGTAACAGCTGTTCTAATAGGTGTGAGGTGATATCTTATAGTGGTTTTGGTTTGCATTTCCCAGTTAATTAGTGATGTTGAGCACCTTCTCATGTATCCATTCGTCATTTGAATGTCTTTGGGAAAATGTGTACTTGGATCCTAAACTCATTTCTTATGCAGGTCGTGTATGTGTTGGATTTTTTGTTTTTTTACTATGGAGTTGTCCGAGCTCTTTGTATATTTTGGTTGTTAACCCCTTATTGGATAAGGGATTTGAAAACATATTTTCCCATTCCATAGGTTCTTTATCATTTTGTTGATGGTTTCCTTTGCAGTGCAGAAACTTTTAAGTTTGATATATTCCTGCTTGTTTATTTCTGCTTTATTTGGCTTTAATTTAGTGTCAAATCCAAAAAATCATCACCCAGACCAACGTCAAGGAGCTTAGAGCCTACGTTTTTTCTTCTAGGAGTTTTACAGCTTCTGGTCTTATATTCAGGTCTTTAACCCATTTTTAATTAATTTTTTTGTATAGTGTAAGATAGTGGTCCAGTTTTCATGCTTTCGCATGTGACTGCCCAGTTTGCTAACACCATTTATTGAATAGACTGTCCTTTCCCCATTTTATATCCTTGGCCCCTTTGTTGTAAATTAATTGCCCCTATATGTGTAGGTTTGTATCTGAGCTCTCTTATTCTGTTCTATTGATCTCTATTGCTAGTTTATATCCACACCATACTGTTTCAATTATTACAGCTTTTTAATATAGTTCAAAATCAGGAAGCATGGTGTTTCTAGCTTTGTTCTTTTTCATGATTGCATTGACTTTTAGTTAGTTTTTTTTTTTTTTTTTTTTATGGTTCCATACAAATTTTAGGGTTATTTGTTCTATTTCTTTGGAAAGAGCCAGTGGAATTTTGATAGGGATTGAATTGAATGTGTAGATTGCTTAACAATCTTGATTTTTTTCAATCCATGAGCATAGAATTACTTTCCATTTATTTGTATCTTCAATTTCTTTCATCAGTGTTCTGTAGTTTTCAGTGTACTTTCTTAAATTTATTCCTTCCTTTTTTGCTTTTTAGGGCTGTACCTGTGGCATATGGAAGTTCCCAGGCTAGGGATCAAATTGGAGCTGCATCTGCTGGCCTATGCCACAGCCACAACAATGCGGGATCTGAGCTGTGACTGTGACTTATACTACAGCACGTGGCAATGCCAGATTCTTAACCCACTGAGTGAGGCCAGGGATCAAGCCTGCATCATCATGGATACTAGTCTGCTTCGTTAACTGCTGAGCCACAAAGGGAACTCTGAATGGATGTTGTATTTTGTTGAATGCATTTCTTGCACCTATTGAGATGATCATGTTTTTATCCTTCATTTTGTTAATGTGGTGTATCACATTGATTTGCAGATGTTGAGCCGTGCTTGAATCCCTGGAGTAAATCCCACTTGATCGTGGTGTATGATCCTTTTCATGTATTGTTGAATTTAATTTGCTAATATTTTGTTGATATTTGCATCTATGTTGATGAGGGGATATTTGCTTATAATTTTCTTTTCTTGTGGCATCCTCGTCTGATTTCGATATTAGGATAATCAGTGTCTGGCCTTATAAAAGGAGTTTGGAATTGCTCCCTCCTCTTCTTTTCTGAAAGAGTTTGGGAAGGAGTACTGTTAATTCTTCTTTGAGTGTTTGATAGAATTCAGCAGTCAAGCTCTCTGGTCCTGGACTTTTGCTTGTGGGAGGTTTTGATTACTGATTCAGTCTTCTTATTGGTAAGTGCTATGTTTAGATTTTCTTATTTTTTTAATTTGTCTTTTTAGGGCTGCACCTGTGTCATATGGAGGTTCCCAGGCTAGGGGTCAAATTGGAGCTATAGCTGCTGGCCTACGCCACAGCCACAGCGATGCCAGATCCAAGCTGCGTCTGCCACCTACACCACAGCTCATGGCAACGCTGGATCCTTAACCCACTGAGCGAGGCCAGGGCTCGAACCTGTGTCCTCATGAGTACTAGTCAGATTTGTTTCTGCTGAGCCATGATGGGAACTCCAGATTTTCTTTTTCTTCATGAATCTATCTTGGTAGGTTGAATGATAGGAATTTGCCTATGTCTTCTAGGTTGCATAGTTTTTTATGTATAATTTTCATAGTAGTCTCTTTATGATCTTTTGTATTTCTGTGTTGTGACCTCTCATGTCTCATTTTGTTTAATGTATGCCCATTTTATCATTTCAAAGAATCAGTTCTTAGTTTGATTGATCTTTTCTATTATTTTCTTTAGTCTTTATTTCATTATTATCTACTCTGATCTTTGGTATATGCTTCCTTTACTGACTATTAACTTTGGGCTTAGTTTGTTTTTTAATAGTTCCTTGACATGTAAAATTAAGTTGTTTGAGATCTTTCTTATTTCTAAATATAGCCATTTGCTTTTGTGAACTTCTCTCTAAAAACTGCTTTTGCTGCGTTCTATAAATTCTGTTATGTGGTATTTCTGTGTTTCTATGTCTCAAGATTTTTTTTTATAAGACTTTTTTTTTTTTTTGGCTGCACTTGTGGCATATAGAAGTTCCCAAGTCAAGGGTCAAATGAGTGCCACAGCTGTAACTAGAGCCACAGCAGTGACAGTGCTGGATCCGTAACCTGCTGAGCCACAAGAGAACTCCTCAGGATATTTTTTGATTTCTCTTTTGATTTCTTTCCTATATTGGTTGTTCCATAGCATATTGTTTAATCTCCATAATTTGTGGATTTTCCAATTTTCTTCTTAAAATTGATTTCTAGTTTCACACCATTATGGTTGGAAAAGATACTTGATATGAATTTGGTCTTCTTAAATTTATTGACTTGTCTTATGGCCTAAATTGTGATCTATCCTGAAGAATGTTCCATGTGTGCTTGAGAAGAATGTGTATTCTGTTGCTTTTGGTAGAATGTTCTGTTTATATATAGTCCATCTGGTTTCACATGTCATTTAAGGCCAGTGTTTATTGACTTTCTGTCTGTATGATCTATGAAAGTTGTATGTTAAAGTCCCTGAGTCTTTTTTTTTTTGGCTGCACCCATAGCATGTGGAAGTTCCTGGGCCAGAGATTGAACCCATGCCACAGCAGTGACAACACTGGATCCTTACCTGCTGGGCTACCAGGGAACTCCTCTTAAAAAAAAAAATTTTTTTTTAATTTATTTTTTTGGCTGCAGTGTGCAGTGGCCTAATGTGGGATCTCAGTTCCCAGACCAGGGATTGAACCTAGACCACAGCAGTGAAAGCACTGAGTCTTAATCACTAAACCACTAGGGGACTCCCATAAAGTCCCTGACTCTTATTGCATTGCTGTGTATTTTTCCTTTCAGGCTTGTTAATATTTGCTTTATATATTTTGTGCTCCCATGCTGTGTTTTATATTCTTTTTTGAGTTGACCCTTTTATCATTATATAATCTCTTTTTTGTCTTTTAATATAGACCTTTTTTTTAAGTTAATATAGTCTTTGTCTTAAAGTCTGAAGTAAGTATGGCCACTCCAGCTTTCTTTGGTTTCCATTTGCATGGGAATATCTTTTTCTATCCTTTAAGTGTGTGTGTAACCTTTCATGTGTGAAGTGAATCTCTTTTAGGCTGTGTATAGATGGGTCTTTTTTCCTTTCTTCTTTTTCTTTTTCCTATCCATTTTGGCACTCTTTGTCTTTTGTTTGGAGAATTTAGCCCATTTACATTTAAAATAATTTTTGATAGGTTTGTACTTGGAATTTTGTTTGTTAGTTTGTTTTTGCTTTTTTTTTTAGGGCTGCACCCGTGGCATATGGAGGTTCCCAGGCTAGGGGTCCAGTCAGAGCTACAGCTGCCAGCCTACACCATAGCCACAGCCACATGGGAACCAAGCCGCATCCGTGACCTATGCCACAGATCATGGCAATGCTGGATCCTTAACCCACTGAGCGAGGCCAGAGATCAAACTCTCAACCTCATGGTTACTAGTCGGATCTGTTTCTGCTGTGCCACAACAGGAACTCCTTTATTGGAATTTTGTTAATTGTGTTCTGGTATTTTGTAGTTTATGTGTTTCTTTCTTCTGTGATTTTCTGTAGTGGTATGTTTAGATTCCTTTATCTTTTGCACTTCTTTAAAATTTTTTTTAAAAACTAAAGTGTAGTTGATTTACAATGATGGGTCAATTTCTCCTGTACAGTAAATTGACCCAGTCATACTATGTATACATTCTTTTTCTCATACTATTTTCCATCATGTTCTATCACAAGAGATTGGATATAGTTCCCTGTGGTATACAGTAGGAATCTTTTGCATTTCTACTGGTTTGATTAGTGGTTACCATGAGGCTTACTTAAAACAGCTTTTATTTATAACAGTCTTAAGTTGATAACCTCAGTTTCAAAGGATTCTTTTTTTTTTTTTTTTTTTTTTTTTTTTTTTTTTTTTTTTTTTAAAGGGCTTCACCTGCGGCATATGGAATTTCTCAGGCTAGGGGTTGAACTGGAGCTACAGCTTCTTGCCTATGCCACAGCCACAGCAATGCAGGATGCAAGCCATGTCTGTTGCCTACACCACAGCTCATGGCAACACTGGACCCCTGACCTACTGAGTAAGGCCAAGGATCAAACCTGTATCCTCATGGATACTAGTCAGATTCACTTCTGCTGTGCCACAACAGAACTCCTCCAATGCACTCTAAAGCTCTACGTTTTTACTGTTTTCCCTTGCACATTTTATGTTTTTGATGTTGCAACTTAAATCTTTTTAATCTTGTGTATCTGTTAACAAATTATTGCTGTTTAATTTTGCTGTTTAATTATTTTTACTTCTTTTGTCTTTTAATCTTCACACTGGCTTTATAAGTGATCAACTGACCATCCTTACATTAGATTATTCTGAATTTTACTACCTATTTATCTTTACCAGTGAAATTTATACTTCGTGTTTCCTTGTTACTGGTTTGTTCTCTTTTGTTTCAGCTTAAAGGAGTCCCCTTAACATTTCTTGTAAGACCAGTCTGGTGGTGATGACCTCCTGCAGCTTTTGCTTGACTGGAAAACTCTTTTTCTCTCCTTCCATACTAAAGGACAACTTTGCTGGGTAGAATTTCTTGGTTGGCAAGTATTTTTCTTGAAGCACTTTGAATATGTCATGCCACTCCCTTCTGTCCTGTGATGTTAACATTAAAAAATCTGATGGTTTTATTGAGGGGTTTTCCTTATATATAACAAGTTGTTTTTTTTCTTGCTGTTTTAAAAATTCTCTCCTTGGGTTTAAATTTTGACATTTTAATTATAAATGGTATAAGTCTCTTTGGGTGCATCTTATTTGGATCTCTCTGAGCTTCTTGGATTTGAATGTTATCTTTCCCAGCTTAAGGAAGTGTTCTGCCCATTTCCCCTCTTTTTCTTCTTCTGAGACCCCTATAATGTGAACATTGGTCCATTTGAAGTGGTCTTATAGGTCCCTTAAACTGTCTTTTTGCTGCTGATTAGATGAGTTCCATTTCCTTGTTCCAGTTCACTGCTCCTTCATGTTCCTATAGGAACATGTAGTCTGCTGTTGAACCTCTGTTTGGTACTTTATTGTAGTTTCTATCCTTCTGTTGAAATTCTGTCTTTGTTCTTCTGTTCTCTTAAGCTCCTTTAGCACTTTTTATGACTATTTGAATTTTATCAGCTATATCACTTATCTCCATTTCATTAAAGTTTTTTTCCGGAAAATTTATCTTGTTCATTTGCTTGGAACATATTCCTCTGTTTCTTTATTTTCATTGACTCTCTGTGTTGGTTTCTATGCATTAGAATAAACACCATCTCGCCAAGTCTTACATGAATGGCCTTGTGTAGAAGATGAATCTTATTGTTCAACTAAGATTTGAGAGACAAGGAGTTCTTGTCGTGGTGCAGTGGTTAACGAATCCGACTAGGAACCATGACGTTGCAGGTTCGGTCCCTGCCCTTGCTCAGTGGGTTAACGATCCAGCGTTGCTGTAAGCTGTGGTGTAGGTTGCAGACACGGCTCGGATCCCACGTTGCTGTGGCTCTGGCGTAGGCCAGTGGCTACAGCTCTGATTAGACCCCTAGCCTGGGAACCTCCATATGCCACGGGAGCGGCCCAAAGAAATAGCAAAAAGACAAAAAAAAAAAAAAAAAAAAAAAAAAAAGGTTTGAGAGACAAAACTTTTGTGATTGTCCAAACAACTTGCTTTGTTCCTAGTGGCTCCCATTAGTTGAGGGTGTACCAAGACTTATCAGTATTCCGTAAAGGAGGATCTTAGCACCTAGATTTAGCCTGATTGAAAGCTGGATGCTCCAGGAGCAACTTTTCAAATATATGCAAATATATCTTTTTCAGGGGAAGACTGGGATATGGGTGTTTCTGTCTGCTCCCTTTTCACTGTGTCCTGGAAGGTTAGCCACAGAGAGTCTGTAGGAGCTCTTGAAGAACTCTTTCTTAGTTCACTATGCCTTATTCTATGGATCCAAGTCCTGTTGGCTTTCAAGCTAGATGTTTTGGGTGCCTATCTTTCAGGTGCAGATCTTAAAAGCTGGTGTGCTAGATCTGGGGCTCAAATCCTTTGCTCCTCAGAGAGACTGTGTGTTGGGAGTTCCCTCATGATTGAGGGTCACTACACCCAAGGTGAGGTTTATGGTGAGATTGTGTCTCAGCCTCTCCAAACCTTTTTGGTGTGGGTTTTTGTCATTTGCTTGATATGTAGAAGTTACTCAGCCAATTTTTTAGTTTCTCTCAGAGGGAATTGTTCCATTTGTAGCATTAAATTCCATGGCAGGAAGTAAGATCAGGATCCTCCTTATGTTGCTGTCTTGAACTGGAACTGATACATATAATATGTTTAAAAAAAAAAAAGATGAGTTGTCAATGTTTAAAAGTTGGTAGATTTAATGGAGAGGCCCAGGGTTCTGGTTTTTCCTTTAAAAAGTCAGGAAATCTGACACTATTGGACTCACATTTCCAGTGAATTTGAAAAATGCCTGCTTTAGAAGGGTCAGACTGTATTTAGTTATCCATAGCTCCCATTGCTCTCAGTTGCTTTCCTTGGTTGCCATTTATCGTAATAATGTCTTGTTCTTTCTTATAGTGTGAAGAGGGCAATGAAATGTTTCCTATGTCCATATTTCTATCAAAAGAGGAAGTTAAAGACTACCTGGGAAATATACTTATCTTTTAAATATTCTTGAGAAATATTTTTGTTTTTTTTGAGATATTAGAAATTTTCCTATATTTTTAACATGCAAACAGAATGTCAGAAGAACATGATCTGATATCATTTTGACTGAAGTCTGGGTTGATTTTACCTATTCAGATTACCTGCTTTACTTATGTGGGCAAGTAAGTTTGTAACCTCTGCTTGTAAGTTTTCTAGGGCTGCCATAACAAAAACCACACAGACTAGGTGGCACATAAACAACAGAAATTAATTTTCTCACAGTTCTGGAGGCTAGCAGTCCAGTATCAAGATATAGACAGGTCTGTTTTTTTCTTAAGTTTCTCTCCTTGAACTGCAGATGGCTGCCTTCTCTCTGTGTCCTCATGTGCACCTTCCTCTGTGTGTCACAGCCCTAATGTTTCTCTGGCCAAATTTTCTCTTTTATAAGGACACCAGTCAGATTGAATTAGAGCCCAATTGAATGGCCTTGTTTTAACTTAATCAGCTATTTGAAGAGTCTGTCTCCAAATTTGGACACATATTGAGGTATACTTTCTAAGAAGCGTTAGAGCTTCAAATAAGAATTTGAGAAGGGGAGTTCCCTTCATGGCACAGTGGTTAACGAATCCGACTAGGAACCATGAGGTTGCGGGTTAGATCCCTGCCCTTGCTCAGTGGGTTAACGATCCTGCGTTGCTGTGAGCTGTGGTGTAGGTCGCAGATGCAGCTCCGATCCCGCGTTGCTGTGGCTCTGGCGTAGGCCGGCGGGACCCCTAGCCTGGGAAACTCCATACGCCGCGGGAGCGGCCCAAGAAATGGCAAAAAGGCAAAAAAAAAAAAAAAAAAAGGATTTGAGAGGGGTGCAGTTCAGTTTGTAAAAACGTATCTTAAAAAAACCCTATATGTATATACATAAAAATATTCAACTAACTGAAAATGAGTAGCCATAAAGAGGGAAACTAAGGTAGATAATCAAACTAACAAAATGAGGTTAGTAAGATTTCAAGAGAGAAAGTTAAAAAGTATTCTTTGTGACATTTCATTTAAGAAGAAAGAAAATGCCATGCTAGGTGGAGGTTATAGGGAACAACAGTCACATTGAAATTGTTGAAAACCTAATTTTGAAATAGAAAAACAACTTGAGGAATTCTGTTAAAAGACAAATCTAAACCATATGTATGAAATTTATTATTAGAGTTAAGAGACTTGATGATGAGAGCTGAGAAAGCCAAAATCCTTATCATAATTGATTGAGAAGAACACTTGCAGTGGATGGACAAAGAATAATCAAACAATAAGCTCCCCAGAGCTGAAGTTGCCCACTTCTTCAGATTTAATTGATTGTCACAAATACTGAAAGTATTGACATACCCTGGTTGGATTTTGAAATCCAAACAAAAACCTCTAGAATTCTCCAAGTGTCAAAATAAAAGGAAGGAAGAAAAAACAGATTTCCTAAAAGAGAAAGAGAATCAGATTGGCATCAGACTTCTGATCTGCAACACTAAATGCTAGATGATGTGGAGAAATGTTTAAAATATAGAAGGCAGAATACCTAAATAGACATTTCTCCAAAGAAGAGATACGGATGGCCAGTAGGCACATGAAAAGATGCTCAACATCATTAATTATTAGAGAAATGTGGATCAAAACTACAACAGGGTATCACCTCACACCAGTCAGGATGGTCATTATTAAGTTTGTAAATAACAAGTGTTGAAGAGAGTATGGAGAAAAGGGAACCCTCCTACACTGTTGGTGAGGATATAAATTGGTACAACAACTGTGGAAAACAGTATGGAGGTTTCTCAGAAATCTAAAAATAGAATTACCATATGATCTAGCAGTCCCACTCCTTGGCATATATTTGGGCTAAGCTATAATTCAGAAAGCCCTATGTTGATAGCAGCACTATTCATAATAGCCAAGACATGGAAACAACCTTTATATATCTGTCAATAAATGAATGAATGAAGAACATGTGGTGCCTATATACAGAGGAATACTACTCAGACATAAAAAAAGAACAATGACATTCTCAGCAACATGGCTGCAACTAGAGATTATCATACTAAAGTAAGTCAGGAAGAGAGAAACAAATACTATATGTTAGCACTTATATGTGGAATCTAAAATTGACACAAATTAACCTATCTGCAAAACAGAAACAAACTCACAGACATAGAAACAGTCTTGTGGTTGCCAAGGCAGAGGGAGGGGGGAGTGGGATGGGTTGGGAGTTTGGGGTTAGTAGGTGCAAACTATTGCATTTAGAATGAATAAGCAATGAGTAGATATCCTACTGTATTGCACAGAGAACTATATCCAATCTTCTGGGATAGATCATGATAGAAAATTATATAAAGAAAGAATGTATATAAATATATGAGTCACGATGCCATACAGCAGAAATTGGCACATTGTAAATCAATCAACTATACTTTATTAAAAATGAAAGAAACAATAAAATTTTAGAGTTCCTAGGACAGTTGAGATTATTAAAATGCTGTATCCATACATACTGTAGCCATTCTTTAAATGCAGTGAAACATGAATAACTGAACAAGAGAAAACAGAAAAAATTTTTTAAAAAAATTGTTCTTTCATTTCCTATCCAAAATATTGTAAAATAAAATTGAAGTATTGCCTAAATTGCTTCCAGAGCTCTGTTTTAGCTTGAATAGAAGACTTTGAACTTTCTAGCAGAATTGGACACTTAACCTAGTATAAATCCCTTGTACAGAGGCCAGGATGGACACAGGTACTAGTTTATATACCTATACCTATAGTTTATATTCCTATATCAATAGCCAAGATGTGTATGGCTGTACCAAAGTGTCTTCTTATATGGGAGGGAGGTGGAGATAAAACTTCTTTAATTACCTTATTGATGTGAGATCCTGTTCCACATTTGAGGCTTGGAAAAATTATTTTGAAATATTAAAAATGTCAGAAAGGTACAAAGACTAGTATGGACACCATTGTTTCTACTTTCCCAGTTTAAAAATAATAAAGTATTTACTACTCAGATGAATTTTCCCTCTTTCCAGATAGACATAACCAGTTAACTAAATTTGTTGTCTATCATGCCCTGTGCACTTCATTTTACATATATATGTAGAAAACCTAAACAGTATATATTGTTTTGTATATTTTACAATCATCTGAAGTAAGGGGTCTCAAATAGTCTATATTCCTCTACAGTGTTTTGCTTTTAAAACAATTATGCATGTGAGATTTACTCAGACATACATAAAAAATATTCATAGTTTCCTCACATATTGCTGTAGTCTATTTTATGAACATACCAAATTTTATCCTCTTAATGAGGAACATTTGAATGTTTCTCCTTATCTGCTATAGCAGTTTTAGTAGACAGTGCTGGGGACATTCCTGTAAATACTTCATTGAACTCATTTGAAAATTTCTCTGAAGTATCAAGTGGAATTACTAGACTAGTATATTTATTTTCATTTTTACTTGATATTCCTACTTGCTCCTCAGAATGTTTGTAACCCTTTATATTCCACCCAACAGATTGAAGTTTATCTATCCTGAGTATTGTCACGTTTTTAATTTATGGTCTTTCATTGTGGGTTTTATTACATCTTCCTAATTAATAGATTTGAGCAACTTATTTCTTGGCCCTTTATGGTTCTGTTTTTGTGAGTTTCTGTTCATATCTCTGCATATGCTTTTCTGTTAGATTGCTCATCTTTTTTGTACTGATTTGCAGGAGTTACTTATACATTTAGGTTGTTAATTCCTTGTCAGTTTTGTGGATCACAAATGTTTTCCCTCACTTACTTTATATGAGAAATAAATTGTAATTTTACTGTAGTTGAATTATCAGTCTTTTCTTCTCTAGTTTTTACTTTTTATGTATTAATCTTTCCCTATCTCAAAGTCATGAAAGTGTTCTTATAATACTTTCTTATTCTGTAATACATTAGAAATCACATTAGTCATTTTTTCACATTTATTTATAATTCTTCTGGAATTTGTGAAATGTATAGTTAAATGGTTTTTAGCATGTCCATAGAGTTGTGCAAACCATCACTGTAATCTAATTGTGAAATATTTTATCATCCCCTGAAGAAAGCTTTTATCTATTAGCAGTCACTCCCCACTCTCGTCTATGTCCAGTGTTAGGCAGCCGCTTGACCTTCTTTCTTGCCTGTTCTGGACATTTCATGTAAACAGGATCAAATAATATGTAGTCTTTTGTGACTGGCTTCTTTCACTGAGCATAATGTGTTTGAAGTTCATCTATGTTATAGCATGCGTCAGTGTTTTATTCCTTTTTAATGCTATAAAACATTTAATGAATGAATAATATAAAAAGTGTATATAAAACTAAGCATTATTTTCAGTATTTCAAAGTGGATTAAATATCTGTATGGGAATTCTCAGAAGATGACAACAGTGATAGAATAGTTTCCTAGTCCCCACATGACTTTCTCATAAAAACAGAACAAGGAGTTCCTGTCGTGGCGCAGTGGTTAACGAATCCAACTAGGAACCACAAGATTGCGTGTTCGATCCCATCCCTGGCCTCGCTTTGTGGGTTAAGGATCTGGTGTTGCCTTGAGCTGTGGTGTAGGTCGCAGATGCGGCTCGGATCCCGCATTGCTATGGCTCTGGTGTAGGCCAGTGGCTATAGCTCCGATTTGACCCCTAGCCTGGGAACCTCCATATGCTGCGGAAGCGGCCGTAGAAAAAAAAAAAAAAAGAAAGAAAAACAAACAAACAAACAAACCAAAAAACTCAGAACAAGTAGGATAGGAGAACCAAAATCCATGAACAACATTTGCAAGAAAATTAGTTGACCATGTTTTTCCACAAACGCTCAAATACCAGTAGGTTGGGGAACAGACCACTAACAGCTCCAAGACGTGTATTATCTATATAGGAAGAAGGAAGCAATGGAATGTCAAATAAATGTGAGAATTAAAAAGTAGCCAAAAGGCAGTCACTGGAAAGCCTGGAGGGTGAGTTTAAGAATCTCAGCTGAAACTGGGAGGGGTTTTGTGCACACTGATAATGGATGAGTGAAAAAAGTCTTGTAAAGTCTTAAGGGACTGGAGTACCTTCATGAAACCTTTAAAACCAACCAGAGCCTCCCTTCCAGGACCAGTCCTCACATGAGAAGGAACTGACAATACGGTTGAACATCCGTTGAAGAATACAAAGGAAAGAGAATGTCCAGATTAAAGTGGCAGAGAGGAACAGAACCAAGATATTTCAGAAAATGAACTTTATTTTCAAACACTACACAAAAACAATAAGAGGGAGTTTTAGGGTGGGAAATTAGGATAGCTCTTCTAGGCCAAGCTTCCTTCTAAAACTTGAAAATGAATTTCATTTAAATATCAGCAGTATGAAATGATTGTTGTCAAATCTCATACAAAGTATTTTTCAAAAAATGGGACTTATAATAGCATTCCTATAGACAACGAAAGCATACCAGAAAGACGTTCACAAAACAGATGAAAACCATTAGGTATTAAGACAAAAGACAAGACAAAATCATTTAATCAGAATAAGGCATTAAAAAAAAAAAAAACCCAAGTTTGTATAAGGTAGAAATTTTGAAAAAGCTAGGTGGTAGAACTTCGTGATGCATTAGAGTTGAAAGAAAATTTATTTTAGAAATGACAGAAGGAACATACCAGAGCATTATAAACATAACAGACAATAACTTTAAAAGAGGAAGATGTGGGACTTCCTGTTGTGGCTCAGTGGGTTATGAACCTGACTGGTATCCATGAGGATGCGGGTTCGATCCCTGGGCTCACTCAGTGGGTTAAGGATTTGGTGTTTCTGTGACCTGTGGTGTAGGTGGCAGACACGGCTCAGATCCTGCATTGCTGGCAGTCAGCTGTAGCTCTGATTCCACCCCTAGCCTGGGAGCTTTCATACGCTGCAGGTGCGGCCCTTAAAAAAACAAAACAAAACGAAACAAAAAAACCCTAAAAAAGAGAAAGACTTTTTTTTTTTTTTTTTGGTCTTTTCGCCATTTCTAGGGCCGCTCCCGGGGCATGTGGAGGTTCCCAAGCTAAGGGTCTAATCAGAGCTGTAGCCACCGGCCTACACCAGGGCCACAGCAACGTGGGATCCGAGCTGCATTTGCGACCTACACCACAGCTCACAGCAACGCCAGATCCTCAACTCACTGAGCAAGGCCAGGGATCGAACCCGCAACCTCATGGTTCCTAGTCGGATTCGTTAACCACTGCGCCATGACGGGAACTCCGAGAAAGTTATTCTTTAAAAAGGGTTAAGAAGGAGATGTAAAAAATAATTGATAGAAATTGACATAATAGGAACAGGTAAGAATTGAGTTCCCCTTGTGGCTCAGTGGAAATGCATCTGACTAGTATCCAAGAGGATGCAGTTTGATCCCTGGCCTTGCTCAGTGGGTTAAGGAGCTGGTGTTCCTGCAAGCTGTAGCATGGTGCACAGATGTGGCTTGGATCCAGTATTGCTGTGGCTGTGGTATAGGTTGGCAGCTGTAGCTCTGACTTGACCCCCAGCATGGGAACTTCCACATGCAGCAGGTGCAGCCCTAAAAAAAAAAAAAAAAAGCAAATGAGTGTTTTCTTCCAATTCTGCCATGATCTGTCTCCTTGAGAAACAAGATTTTTAGTGTATAGAAGAATGAAGACAGAGATGACTCAGATTGAGAGAGGTATCTGTATATATAGAGTAGATGGGCCAAGTGTTGGTTGGGCAAGATAGAGAAATAAGTTAAACATTTAACTCCAGGAGTTTTAAAAAAGAAGAGTAGGTAAATAAACCCTCTTCTCGAGGAAAAAAAATTCAGCAAGAAATTGATAGTATTAAAAATTAATAATTACAAAATGAAATAAATAAAGTATGGATTTGACCAATAAAATCAGTGTAATAGTCAATTGGGAAATCTGGTCAGAAAAAAGAACATAAAGCCAACATACTAGAAATAAGAAAAGTGAACAGTTTCTTAAGAATAAGTAGTTTAGGAGTTCCCATCATGGCTCAGTGGTTAACAAATCTGACTAGGAACCATGAGGTTGTGGGTTCGATCCCTGGCCTCGCTCAGTGGGTTAAAGATCCGGCGTCGCCGTGAGCTGTGGTGTAGGTCGCAGAGCGGCTTGGATCCCGCATTGCTATGGCTCTGGCGTAGGTCGGTGGCTACAGCTCCAATTCAACCCCTAGCCTGGGAACCTCCACATGCCACAGATGTGGCCCTAGAAAAGGCAAAAAGACAAAAAAAATAAATAAGTAGTTTATAAATTTGAAAATTCGGGAGAATTACTTGACTTTTTGTGGACAGGTTTTTATTTATTTATTTGTCTTTTTGCCATTTCTTGGGCCACTCCCGCAGCATATGGAGGTTCCCAGGCTAGGGGTCGAATCGGAGCTGTAGCTGCTGGCCTATGCCAGAGCCACAGCAATGCGGGATCTGAGCCGTGTCTGCGACCTACACCACAGCTCAGGGCAATGCCGGATCCTTAACCCACTGAGCGAGGCCAGGGATCGAACCTGCAGCCTCATGGTTCCTAGTTGGAGTTGTTAACCACTGAGCCACGACTGGAACTCCCTGTGGATGTTTTTAATCAAGCACATAAGGAATAGGAAATTCCCCTGTTGTTTAAATTATTTCAGAGTACAGAAGTGATGGAAAGCACTCTGTTTTACTTTATGAGAGGGCTAAATCTGGACTCCAAAACCTAACATACCAGATGTACCATATAATCTTAAATTTGGCTCTCAATATCTATTCAGCACTGCTGTTCTCCATCATAGGAGACCTTTCTGGACATGAGGAATGGGCTCCTATGTCCTCTGGCTTCTAATTGGATTTGGAAATGGTGGGCGTTGGCAGCAATTGGGGAAAGGAGGAGACTGAAGTCTGGATATGTATTCCTCTCACTCACTTCTTGTGTGTAGGTGCTTTAGGCTGACTCTCCCTCTTCTGAAAGCCCTTATCCATCTTTTGGAGCTTTCTCTGCCCTTACTAGCCTGGGTTATTGCACTGTCCCTTGTGATCGCCCTAAGCCTCATCCAAAACTTTGTAAATAAACTCCCCTTATACTAATCTAACTTGAGTGGACCATCTGCTTCCTGTAGACTTTTTCTGATATAGTAGATGAGATTAGGGTTTTTGCATTTTTAGAAAATATGAAATTAGAAGACCTATTAGTTTGACTAAGAAAAAAATACAGTACTGAAAGCGTATGAATTACAAAGTTGGGAAAAAGCAAATATCTGAACATTTAAAATATATAATAGAGGCAAGGGGTTTATTTGAGTATCTACTGTTTATTAGTGTTGTATTTATGTTAAATTTCTTGAGTGCGATCATTATAATGTGGTTATGTAGAAAAATGCTCTTGTTCCTAGAGATATGCCATAATATTTAGGGATGAAATGTCATGACATATTAACTTACTGTCAAAAGGAACAGTAAAAGAAAACTGTGTGAATGGAATACTACTCAGCCATAAAAAAGGATGACATAATGCCATTTGCAGCAACATGGATGGAACTAGAGAATCTCATACTGAGTGAAATGAGCCAGAAAGACAAAGACAAATACCATATGATATCACTTATAACTGGAATCTAATATCCAGCACAAATGAACATCTCCTCAGAAAAGAAAATCATGGACTTGGAGAAGAGACTTGTGGTTGCCTGATGGGAGGGGGAGGGAGTGGGAGGGATCGGGAGCTTGGGCTTATCAGACACAACCTAGAATAGATTTATAAGGAGATCCTGCTGAATAGCATTGAGAACTATGTCTAGATACTCATGTCACAACAGAAGAAAGGGTGGGGGAAAAAACTGTAACTGCAATGTATACATCTAAGGATGACCTGATCCCCTTGCTGTGCAGTGGGAAAATAATAAAAAAAAAAAAAAGAAAGAAAACTGTGTGTGTAGGAAGAAACATAAAGTATATGTGTCAACATCTTAATAAGGTATATGGTACTTTTGTTAAGGTATATGGATTTTCACTGTTAATATTCTTGTAACTCTTGTGGCTTTGAAATTCAAAATAAAAAGTTTTGGGAAAATATTCAAAACAACCAAAAATGAAGTATTTATGTGGATAAAAACTAAGAAACATAAACTAATATTTTTATTAGTTTATATTAATATAATACATATATAATAGAGTTTACATAATATAAACTAATAAGAAACATAAAATACAAGCATTTGAACAAGCAAATCACTGAAGGAGAAATGCAAAAGGCCCTTAAAGTGATACTTGACTGAATAGTAAAATCAAATTTAAATGAACTGTCAGTGTTGATCTGTTAAAAAAAAAGCAGCAAATATTCAAAAAAGTGATAATGTCCAATGCTGATGGGGATACAGCAAATTAAACATGAAGCATAGCTTTTTTTTTTTTTTTTTTTTTTTTTTTTTTTTTTAGGTCCTCACCTGTGCCATATGAAAGTTCCCAGGCTAGGGGTCGAATCAGAGTTGCAGTTGCCGACCTACACCAAAGCCACAGCAGCTTGGGATGTGAGCCATGTCTGCAACCTATACCACAGCTCATGGCAATGCTGGATCTTTAACCTACTGAGCAAGGCCTGGAATTGAACCCACATCCTCGTGGATACTAGTTGGGTTAGTTACTGTAGAGCCATAGTGGAAACTCCATACATGAAGCATAGCTTGGTACCTACCATCTGTCGGTGTGCAGTCTTTCAGTACCAGTGAATGCCTAAAATCAGTATGCTCTTTAATCACAGCAGTTTCATTTAATGAACCAAATAAATCTAATGAGGTAATAGGATAAAGTGAGTAAGGTTATATGTACAAAGCATGTTCGTTGCAGCATTGTTAATAGTAGCAGGAACCATTTATATATCCATCAATTGGGGTTTGGTTTTACTTATAGAATGCTATTTAACAACTAAGTACAGAAATTAACATATTGATATGGAATGATATCTCTGTTACATTAAAAATAAATGCAGGTTAGAGAAAAATACACATACTACTACCTCATTTAATGTAAAAATCTGCATGTTATGGCATAATTTTATATATAACATACAGACTTTAAAAATACCTTATTTATATATATAGGTATATATTTTATATATACACTAATATGGTTAGGACAGTATCAGAAAAGGTAGGAAGATTATGGGGGAAGTGGACACTTATATTCTCTCTCTTTTTTGGGGGTTATAGATTTTTTATTTATCCCATGAAATAATCATAGATTGTTACCACATAAGTGATTGGTTTTGCATTAGAATGTATAGTCTCTCTTTTTGTACTTTTTATTTCAAAGAAATAGAAATCATGTAATAGAAAAATAACTAAATTTTCATTTTAAGAGACTTTGCAATAACTTTAAAATAATTGTACAGTATAGTCTTACTGAGTTAGAAAATAATCTGGTAAGAAACTCATTTTGCTCTTGTGTATTCCGTTTTCAGAGCAGTGGAAAGAGCTCAGTGCTTGAAAGCCTAGTGGGGAGGGACCTGCTTCCCCGAGGCACTGGTATTGTCACCCGGAGACCTCTCATTCTGCAGCTAGTCCATGTTTCACCCGAAGATAAACGAAAAACATCAGGAGAAGAAAATGGTAAATTTTAGAATTGGAATAAAAATTATTTAAAACTTCATTTTTGGTCCAGTCTTAAAAAGATATGAATTGATTAGACAGAAATTAGTGGTTGTAGCAAAATCAGAAGTCTTTTGAAGAAAAGTGGAATGCATCTTTTCTCACATAAAAAAAGTAATTTTTGTTGTTTTCGAGGACCACGAGTCAACTTGTTTGAAATAGTACCTTTTTGGTAATTTAGTAAACTACTGTTAATACTATTTAAAGGAAGATCCAGTGTGATACTCAGTAAATAAGAGTCAGTATGTATGTATGTATGTATATATTTATTGTCTTTTTGTCTTTTAGAGGTGCACCAGCGGCATATGGAGGTTCCCAGGCTAGGGGTCTAATTGGACCTGTAGTCTTTGGCCTATGCCAGAACCACAGCAACGCAGGATTGGAGCCTGCGTTTGTGACCTACCCCACAGCTCACGGGCAATGCCAAATCCATAACCCACTGAACGAGGCCAGGATCCAACCCGTGTCCTCATGGATGCTAGTAGAGTTCATTAACCACTGAGCCACGACGGGAACTCCAGAATCAGTTATTTTTTAAAGTTATTGTGTCTTTTGTAGTATTGTTTTAAACTTTTTTCCTAGTGTTTGAAACAATGTTTTTGATTTTTCACTCTGTTTTAGAATTTAAATATTTAATTTTTTAAATTAAAAAAATTTTTTTTGATCTTTTGTCTTTTCAGGACCGGACTTGTGGCATATGGAGGTTCCCAGCCTAGGGTCTAATCGGAGCTGCCGGCCTATGCCAGACCCACTGCAACACCAGATCCGAGCTGCGTGCGTCTGTGACCTACACCACAGCTCACGGCAACGCCAGATCCTTAACCCACTGAGCAAGGCCAGGGATCAAACCCGCAACCTCATGGTTCCTAGTCGGATTCGTTTTCCACTGTGCCACAATGGGAACTCTTAGAATTTAAATATTTTGGATTTTAGTTTAAAGATTTTATTTTAAATAAAAGTGTTTTAGCTTTACAACATGGCAGTGTTATCTCACTTTCCCTTTTCTGGTCTTACCATGTGCATGCTAATTTTGAATCTTTGACCTTTCAATCTAAGATGAATATTATTTTTAAGAAGAGTTTTGATTTTTTTTTATTATTATTATACTTACTATCCTTTTCTTGCTATAAGGCATACCTATAAGGCACATACTATTTTGATTTTTTTAGGTTCTTCTTTCCCCCAAATAGTGAACATGGAGTATTAAGATAATATGTTATACCCTTTATAGCAGTTCTTTGGTTAAACTGAAAATATTTTAAGACATACTATCTTTATCAGCATATTTTAAATTGCTTATTAAATATTTATCCTATATTAATCATAGATTTATAGTAAGATTTTGAATGTTTAATCTTGCTTTTTTTAGTTTAGTGTTTGGCTTTATAAAAATCTATAAAATGTTCTAATTATTAAATTACATTTGCAGCAGAGTACTTTGTTTCTTATTCTGCAGAGATCTGTTTTCATTGCAGTTTCAGTCTACCTCTTATATTCTAATCTAAGATGGGATGATAGTGTGATGCAGTTGAAGTTATTTTAATTTCTGTGTCTGATCTTTTCCTTCACTTCTTATAGGAGCTTTGGTGTTGATAGCTTGGTGGGTTTTTTTTTAATGGGGAGGTAACCTGTCATGAGCATCTTTAACGACTATAGAAAGTTAATTGCTGAAGCAAGTTAAGGAAGCTGTAGATGTTAACAAGTAATATTTTTGGATATACTACCAGAGGATATATAAAATATTTTAATTATACTAGGTAGCTTCTTGGTATACTATTCATCACTTTGCATTTCTGTAATATGTCTTTATTATTGAAATTCTGAACCTTGAATTTAATCATTTTGGACTAATTTATAGTCCAGTTTCAAATGTATAGAATAACATTTAAAAAATTTCATTCCTACTAATATCATCAAATTTACCAAATAACTGAAACTAAGACTTTAAGAAACTGTATGAGATTGTGTCTTTCTTTTAACTCTTCATTTTCTTCAGTCACCTTGAAAAGGGCACATGATATCCTGACTCTCAAAAAGTATTTGCAGATGTGGGCAGTGTTTCTAGAAAGGGTATACATTTTAGCTATAGAAGCGTCAGTTCCTTAGTATCTCTTTGCTTATATGTCCACTCTGTTTTGTTGATGGCTCTTTTTGGTGGTTGGTCAGTAGATCTGCATATCTTTACACACACATTTTTTTCCAAGCTTAGTGCTTATTTTTTTTATATTAAAAAAACCATAAAACTTCACTAACAGTGACAACTCAGCCACCCAGAACATAAATTGATTGGAGTATTAAATATCATGTATCTTATTAATAACTAGGAGAGTTCTTTAGTTTTTCCTCAGAACCTCTTTTTCCTCAGGATAATCAGTTCTACCTATCATAAATCATTCTACCCCAGAGGAAATTAGAAACAACAAAACAGGAGACATTTAGTTAGCCAGAAGAGTATAAACTACCTGACAGCCTGACAACCATAGAAGAGAAAGGGAGGAAAACATAAAGACAGGAGAACATTAAAAAAAGAAATATCAGTCTCTTACCATTTTGTATAGGAATTTGTAGTCTCAAAGGGCTTTATTATGTAACAAAGGCTTAAGTTACCAGTAATAGGTAAGTTTAAGAACAGTGGATTCTAACATAACAGGAAACAGTATAATCTATTTTAGATTCAGGTCCACCAGAACTGCCAAAACTAAAATATTTAAATATTTAATATATGTAATTTAATTATCAGGATAATTTATTTAACATGAGATCCTTCATTCTGCCAACTACATAGGATAAATTGAGGTGCCATGTATAGATTTATACATATCTCATCTTGCCCCCCACTTCTGCCAGTGTAAAAGAATTTCCTGATAAAAATCTCATTGAAAACAAAATCAAACTGTTTTCAAGTGGGATGGGGGTTTTGTTTGAATTTTGAACTCCGTGATTACCTTTCATGTATTTGTGAAAAATAAGTCATGTTCCTCAGATCTCCATTTATTTATTTTTTTAATTAATTTTTTGATTGCACTGATGGCACGTGGAAGTTCCTGAGCCAGGGATTGAATCTGAGCTGCAGCTGTGACCTACGCCACAGCTGTGGCAACACCAGATCCTTAACCCACTGTGCCAGGCTGGAGATTGAGCCTGTGCCTCAGCAGTGACCTGAGCCACTGTGGAGAGAGTGCTGGATCCTTAACCCACTGTGCCACAGTGGGAACTCCCTCAGATTTCCTTTTGGACAAAATCCAAGAGTAGCATGCCAATTAAAGACCAAAACTGTTTCTGTGGTGTTCTGTTAAATTCAATATATATTGAGAAAAAAAAAAAGTTCACTATAAAGCTCAGTCTTAGCAGACAGAGTAAATACTTTTGTATTTTTAAGGTTTTAAAAGATGTGTTTGATATGTTTTGTAGATTCTTTTTGACTACGTGATTTAACTTTTCCCATAGTTATCAAGTATCTAAGGCAGTTTTTTGAATAGTAAAATGTTTAATCCATTTGTGTTAGAATTAGAAACCAGGGATCACATGATTAGTTGTAATGGAAAATAAAAATAAATTATGGCACACTCGGAGTTCCTGTTGTGACTCAGAGGGTTAAGGACCTGACATAGTTTCCATAAGGATGTGGATTTGATCCCTGGCTTCACTCAGTGGGTTGAAGATCCAGCATTGCCGTAAGCTATGGTATAGGTTGCAGATGCTGCTCAGATCTGGTATTTCTGTGCTGTAGGCCTCAGCTGCAGCTCCAATTCAACCCTTAGCATGGGAGCTTCCATATGCACAGGTGTGGCTGTAAAAAGAAGAAAAAAGTATGTCACACTATATACTTCATTTCCATCACTTAAAATATTATATATATATATACTTCCCTCTAATTATAATTAATTATAATGGAAATTATATAGTTGTAAATTTTGAATAATTGAATGCTATGTGCATTTGAAATGTCAGGCTTTTGCACATTTGATTTTTTAGAAAGGTTTGAAATATTAGGGATAAGCACTAAACTTACCATTCTGTGCTGTTTCTCTTTAACTACAGACCCTGCTACATGGAAAAACTCAAGACACCTTTCTAAAGGTTTCCTTTATCCATTTGTTTTTGGCCCTACTTTTCCTATTATGCCTGCATGTGTGCTTTTGTACTCTTACAGGCTGTGTGCATTTTTTTTTCTTCCATTTTTATTTGCCTATCCACATTGATTGATTGCAGGTGTTAGTGGTTCTTGTTATCTTTTGGCATTGCGTCAGAATGCAGGCTTTTTTTTTTTTTTTTTTTTTTTGGTGAATGTAATTTATTTTATCTTTATTTTTAAAAACATGCTTGTGAAGCCAGGCCTCTTCTATATGATAAGGTAAATTTAAAACACCCCTGTGGTATATAGTACCTGCCTCTGAGTTCTATTTATTTAGAATACTCCAGTCCTCCAATGAGACTTCTTGGAAGAAGGTACTAAGCTTCAAGTAGGTGAGCGTTTTACTTGCAAAAAGGATCCAGTTTATTTATCATTATTCCACCAAAGAAGCTGATCCACTTTTTCCTCAATAAGTATTTATTTGAATATCTTACAGTCATTTTAATTTTGTGTCAGGTCACTGATATGCATTTTTCATAAACTTAATCATCAAGATATTTAAAACTATGAGTTTGGCAAGAGCAGAATAACTGCTTGGGGGAGGCAAAGTTAGTTTACCTTTCTACAGTTAAACATTTCTAGCTTCTCTGAGAAAATTAGAATAAAACTTGCTCTTCAAGTTTTAGACCACTTAAAATAGTGCCTACAGTGAATAATTTTTCCTTTTCTCAGCCAGTGCAGGAGGACCACACCTGTTGGAAACTACTGGAGAGTAGCAGCTCCATACAGTGCATGCATATACTAGGTCCCCCTAACCCCGCCATTTCATTTCCCTCCTACCCTCAGTTCCAAAGGAAAACAGTCTTGTTCCTGGGGGAGAAATCACCTTGAAAATGTATGTAAATTACAGAATAGCTTCATACTACAGAGAGAGCTCTTTAAAATAACAACCAATTGTGACTTTATAGGTTACCTTCAGGATACCAAATTAAAATAAAAAAGACAAAATAGATTGAAAAGTTAGCTGTTTCATTCATATATTGCATATTTTTATCTATTATACATGCTTTTTGTATATGATCCATAAGTTTTCTTCTTTTAGCCATTAGCTTGAGTGTTTTCATCAAACTGCTTTATATGTAAAATATTTAAAAATAAAGAATATATATTTTACTATGATATAATTACATACAAAATATGAGAGGTGAATAATTTATTCATAAAATCTAGATTTCAAAATAGTGGGAAGACCTGTGAGCAGCATTGAAATTAGTCATGTTTTTGAAATACCTGGTACAGTTTTTTAAATGTGAAAGTATACTTTAGCAGATCTTAAAATACAAGTTAACTTGTAGTTAATGGCAAAATAGGAACAAACAATACTGTGTTGCCTTTTTGAATTTCTAAAGATAAAAAGTAATTTCCATACTTTCCAATAAATGGAGTTTTTCTTTTTTCAGGAGTTGAAGCAGAAGAATGGGGTAAATTTCTTCACACCAAAAATAAGGTAATCATACAAGAATATCATGAAATAACATGTTGAAAACATTTTTTTTTTGTACAAGTAGTTGATAATTTAGTTTCTGATGATTGGCAATGTAGCATTGTTATCCTGAAGCAGCTGTTCCTTGTAAAATAAATCTTATCTTGGTAACATTTCTAACATTTATTTGGAAAACACTTTAAATTGAACCCTATTCTCTTTTAATTTGGAAATTCTTAACTATTGTGGAATCAGGCATCTGAGAAATTCATAAAGTATGACTCCTTGGTTCAGAGAAATATATTAGAATTTGTTTATTAGTTCTCTTTGTAGATTCATAGACATTCTTGAAATTTATCAGACCCTGCTTAAGAACTTTTGATCTTGTTTCGAATATCGTGTTTTTTATTTCAATGATTTTTAGCTTTACACAGATTTTGATGAAATTCGTCAAGAAATTGAAAATGAAACAGAGAGGATTTCAGGAAATAATAAGGTAGGCATCTTTATAGAGCTGGAAAGTATAGCCATCAATAAGTACATCATTGAGAGTATTCTGGTCTTTGAACTAATGAAATATTTTCACAAATATATAAAAACTTCAAAATCTCTTTTATTTCTTAGAGCTTTTATATACTATCAGATATCAAATATTTCATTTATCTGTTTATTTCTCAAGAATTTATTTGTTTTTGCCTTTTTTTTTTTTTTTTTAAGGGCCGTACCCACAGCATATGGAAGTTCCCAGGCTAGGAGGTCGAATTGGAGCTACAGCTGTCAGTCTACACCATAGCTTATCGCAATGCTGAATCCCTGACCCACTGAGTGAGGCTGGGGCTCGAACCTCATGGATACTAGTCAGATTTGTTTCGTTTGAGTCATAGCAGGAACACCTTTCTTTCTTTTTTTATGGCCACACCATGGCACATGGAAGTTCTGGTTTTGCACATGGCAAAACTAGATCCTTAAACCACTGTGCTGGGTCAGGGATCAAAACCATGCCTCCGTAGCCACCTGAGCGACTTCAGTCGGATTCTTAACCCACTGTGCTGTAGCAGGAACTCCTAAATGTTTATTCTTGATCTTGAGATGTATATGACACTTGTCTATAACTTTTTCTATTTAGTACTTCTACAGTGTTATCTTTTTCTGATGGATTGATTGTACTCTAACTCAAGAAGCATTATATAACTTACAAGATAACATGTATTTTTTTTTTTTTTCTGGCCGCATCTTCGGCATATGGAAGTTCTTGGGCTAGAGGGTCCAGTCAGAGCTGCAGCTGAGGTTTATGCCACAGCCAGGGCAACACTAGATCTGAGCTGCACCTGTGACATCTGATACAGCTTGCGGCAACTCTGGATCCTTAAGCCACTGAGTGAGGCCAAGGATCAAACTTTGTATCCTCATAGAAACTATGTCAGGTTCTTAACTTGCTGAGCCACAAGAGGAACTCCAAGATACATGTATTTTGAAGAGCTCTTTTTCTGACTTGGGTAAGGCTAGACTAACTTATGAAAGGAAAGAGAGGGAAATTTTTTTTCCGTGAAAATGTAATGTTAGTAACTGTTTTATAGATTCTGAGAATTTAAAATAAATTAGGTGTCTATGAAATAATGCTATTTTTAGCAACATGATCAGACAGAAAGACAAATATCCTTTGATATCACTTATATGTGGAATCTAATAAAAATAATACAAAATAACCTATTTATAAACAAACTCATATTGCAAAATCAAACTATGGTTACTATAGGAGATACTTTTTGCTATCTCTCTCTTCCCTTCCCTTTTGTTTTTTACCTCCATTCTTAACAAGGACATATTTAAATCTATAAGTGGGCCTTTGCTAAGTACTAGTATTAAAAAAATATTTATCGAGTCCTTTTATCTGCTAGATACTATGCTAGAGATGTTTTTCCTGACGGAAGGGCATTTTTGGAACCATGTTAATTTTTTTATGCCTATTCAGGATATTTGTCTCTGTTTTAGTGATTGACTGAGCTTTGTTTATTATTGAACTCTGAGCAGGTAACCTTTTAGTTCCTGCTACTGCTGCCCTGATTTGTTTTAATGGGTTACCTGTGTCTCACTCTCTGAAATCAAGAACTTCTTAAATTTGGATAAAGATACCTTATTTTGTTCAGTGCTAAGTCTGTTAAGCATATTTAAGAAATTTTAGGAGTTCCTGCTGTGGTGCAGTAGTTAACGAATCCGACTAGGAACCATGAGGTTGCGGGTTCGGTCCCTGGCCTTGCTCAGTGGGTTAACGATCCAGCGTTGCCGTGAGCTGTGGTGTAGGTTGCAGACGAGGCTCGGATCCCGCGTTGCTCTGGCTCTGGCGTAGGCCAGTGGCTACAGCTCTGATTCGACCCCTAGCCTGGGAACCTCCATATGCCGCGGAAGCGGCCCAAGAAATAGCAACAACAAAGACAAAAAGACCAAAAAAAAAAAAAAAAAAAAGAAATTTTATCTGCTTAGAATCAAGAGAAAAGAATGTGAAATAGTATAAAGGACATATATTGTGTATGTTAATAGTATAGGTTTGGATAGGATTATGACCTATGGCTGCCTTATTTCCTATATGTTTCATCAGGTTTTGATTGTTGATTGTTGGAATGTTTTAGAATCATAGTTTAGTTAATATTTAAAAGCATATAATACCTACTTAAAATGAGGTTTACTTTAGCATCTTATATTTCATCAAAATCTTAATGTGATTTTAATATGGTATTTTAAAACTTATTTTTAGGGAGTAAGCCCTGAACCAATTCATCTTAAGATTTTTTCACCAAATGTTGTCAATCTGACACTTGTGGATTTGCCAGGAATGACCAAGGTAAGAATAGTTGCTGCTCATTGTGCATGTGGTCATGTTTGTTTTCACTTAAACAAATGTGGTTTTTCCTTAACCTCATATAGATTAATCAGCCTTTTGGGGGACAATTACCTTGATCTATTAGCAGCATTTAACATAGCCTTCCTTTGTCTTTGAAAAACTTTCTTTACTCTGCTTCCTAGACAGCACACTCTAGAGGATTATTTCTGATCTCACTGGCCATTCCTTCTCAGTCTCTTTTGCTTGTTTCTTATCTTTTCAATGTCGAAACAGTGACTGCTCCAAAGCTTAGTTTTTAGATCTCTTGTCGAGAGGGTACACTTAACCTCTTGATGATTTCATACAATCTCATGCCTTTAAATATTAGTGTCTGTATGCTGATGACATTCCCAGATCTCCAGACTTGTGTATTCATCCTGTATATCCAACTGTCTACTTGACATAAATACTTTAAATGTCTAATAGGCATTTCAAACTTGATGTGTCTAATACCAAATGCCTGATCTGTCCCTCAACCTAACTGGATCCTTCTCTAGTCTCCCCTGTTGTAATAAATGGCCACTCTCTTCTACGTTGCTTAGTCAAAAGCTTGTAGTCATTCTTTGACACTTCTTATCCTACATACTCTACTTTCTCTGTCAGCAAATCCTCCTAGCTTTACCTTTAAAATACAGGCATACCTTGGAGATATTATAGGTTCGGTTCTAGACCACTAAAGTGAATATAGCAATAAAGCAAATCACATAAATTTTTTTGATTCCCAGTGCATATAAAAGTTATTTTTACACTATGCAGTTGACCCTTGAACAAAGGTTTCAACTGCATGGGTCCACTTAAATATGGATTTTTTTTCAAGAAATATATTGGACATTTTTTTGGAGATTTGTGACAATTTGAAAAAACTGCAGACAACCACACAGCCTAGAAATAACAAAAAAATAAAAATATACAAATCTATTATAAAAAGTTAAAATTTATCAAACTTTATGCATACAAACACAGATTGTACATGGTGCCATTCGAAGTAGGAAGAAATGTAAACAAATGTAAAGAATGCATATTTACTCATAACTGCATAAAATTACTTGTAGTATATACTGTAATATGCATACATAATCACAATATGTACATAATTTCATAGCCGTCTTCTGTTGCTATTGAGCTGAGCTCAGGTGTTGTGAGTATCCTGTTAAAACCCTGTGTGACGCTAATCATCTCTGCATGGGCAGTTCATCTCTCCAGTAAATTGCATATCATGGTAAAAAGTGATATCTTGAGGTTCTTGAATATTTTTCATCATGTTTAGTGCAATACCGTAAAGCTTGAATAACACCACAAGACCCATATGAAATGCTGATAGTGGTACGAGAAGCAGAGAGAAGTCAAGACGATACAAGGAAAAGCTGAGTTGCTTGACATGCAGTGTAGATGGAGGTCTACAGCTGCAGTTGCCCACCATTTCAAGATTAATGAATCCAGTTTAAGAACCATTGTTTAAAAAAAAAAAGAAAAAAAAAGAAAGGAAATTCAGGAAGGCATTGCTGCAGCTATGCCAGGAGGCTTGAAAACTTTGCACTTTATGTGAAATGCCTTTTTATCTTATATTGAAATTTCAGCTTTTATGTGGTTGCAGGATTGCTATAGGAAAGGCATGCCTATGGACTCTAACACGCTTTGAGAAAAAGAGAAGTCATTATATGACAACTTAAAGCAAAAGGAAAGTGAAATATCTACAGCTGGAGAATTTAATGCCAGCAAAGGGTAGTTGATAATTTTAGAAAAGTTTGGTTTAAAAGATGTTAAGATAACAGAAGGCAGCAGAGTTTTCAGGTGCCATTAAGAAAATCAAGGAGAAAGGGTATATGCCTGAACAGGGTTTTGTTTGCTTTTTGTTTTTTGGCCGCAGCGTGCAGCAGCTTGATGTAGGATCTCAGTTCCCTGATCAGGGATTGAACCCAGGCCTCAGAGGTGAAAGTGCTGAATCACAACCACTAGAGCACCAGGGAACTCCCACTGCCTGAATTTTGCTGCAATTGAAAGTGCCCTATTCTGGGAAAAAATGCCACAAAGGACATTTATTAGTAGGGGAGAGAAATGAGCACCAGGATTTAAGGAAGGAAGGGATAGGCCAACTCTACTGGATTGGGCAAATGCAGTCAAGTTTATTATCAGGACTTCCCTTATCTATAAAGCTACTAACCCCTGAGCCTTGAAGGGAAAAGATAAACACCAGTGATTTGGTTGTCCAAAAAGAAGGCCTGGACAAAGAGAACCCTTTTTCTAGATTGGCTCCATCAATGCTTTGTCCCTGAAGTCAGGGCTGCTTTTTAAAGTTCTTTTGGTATTAGACAGTGCCTCTGGCCATGAAGAACCCCTTGAGTTCAGCACCACTCTTGAAGTGGTCTGCTTGTCCTCAAACACAGTGTCTTTAATTCACCCTCTAATCAGGGAGTCATATGGACCTAAAGGCTCATTACATATGGTACTCTAAGGAAAGGATTGTCAGTGCTATAGAAGAGAGCCCTGATAGGGAGAAGATGTCGTCATTACTAAAAAGCTATAAAAGGCCTTAAGCCTGAAACAATAAATTCCTACTGGAGAAGGCTATGTCCAGATGTTGTGTATGACTTTAGGATTTGTGACAGAGCCATTCGAGAAAATCATGAAAGAGATTGTAGATATGGCAAATAAAAAAAGTGGGGGGTGGCTGACTAAAAGGTTTCAAGATATGGATCTTACAGAAATCTAAGAGCTAAAGTAGACACTACGACAGAGGAATTAACAAGAAAACTTGATGAGATGAGTGCTTCTGAAACAGCGGCAAATGGGGAAGATGTAGAAGCAGCAGTGCGAGAAAACAAATTAATGTTAGGCAATCTGTCAGAAGAGTTCCAGTTATTTAAGACTGCTTTTGACTTGGTGGAAGACGGATTGGAACTATATAGAGACATTATTATAGTGAAAAAATAAGAGTCAGACAGAAATTACATATGATGTATTTCCATCAAGTTACACTGAGAGTACCTGCCTCTCCTGCCTCGTCTTCTACCTCCTCCTCTTCTTCTGTCTCTGCCACCCCTGAGGCAGCCAGGCCAACTCCTTCTCATCCTCCATCTACTTGATGTGAAGATGATAAGGATGATCTACTAATGAATAGTAAATAATCATCATGCCATAGAGTTAATAAGCTTATCTGTTATATATATGTGGGAGCATCTTCATGTGAAAATCTAGAAACTGTATGGCAAGAACTATAAGATGTTTTTGTGCCATCTTTGTCATCATTGCCCAAGTATTCATTGTGTAGAACATCATGCACAAGATTTGTATTAAAGTGGATAGCCTATCCTACATAGGCATAAGGTGAGTGATATTTAATATAAAATTAATAATGTGTTAGTTTTCTTACTGTTTTATTTATAACTTTGCTTTCAAAGAATTATATTACCATACAGTATGCTTTCTCTCATAATTGGAGAAACTATCAGCTTACCATCACAGGTAAGTGGTTTCCATACTATATTGTGAATATGACTGTAATACTGTATGCTGTAAAAATTTTATTTATTTATTTATTTGTCTGTTTAGGTCCATGCCCATGGCACATGTAAGTTCCCAGGTTAGGGGTCGAATGGAGCTGCAGCTGCTAGCCTACAGCACAGCCACAGCAATGCCAGATTTGAGCTGTGTCTGTGACCTGTGCCATAGCTCACGGCGATGCCAGATCCTTAACCCACTGAGTGGGACCAGGGATTGAACCTGCATCCTCATGGATACCAGTCGGGTTTGTTATTACTGGGGAGCCTCAATGGGAACTCCTGCTATAAAAATTTTGTAATGATTCACTCAGTGTATAGGCTAGGCTACTGTAAAGCAGTCATAACAGTTGCATTAGGCAATCATTGTTGCTTCTTTATTATCACTGCATGAATCATTATATCTGTAAATAAATATGAATTTCTATTTCACATTATCCTTTCATTTTTGATGTCTAGTGTCAGTAATAACATATAATGTCTACAGTGTTTTGTATCATACAACAGTATTTTTTAAAAAATAGAACTACTTTATTTATTTATTTATTTTTGTCTTTTTAGGACTGCACCAGTGGCATATGGAGGTTCCCAGGCTAGGGGTCTAATTGGAACTACAGATGCCTCTGAGCGAGGCCAGGGATCGAACGCACAACCTCATGGTTCCTAGTTGAATTCGTTTCCACTGTGCCACAACGGGAACTCCTCATACAACAGTATTGATGTCCATGCCTACAATTTATCTTGTAAACAGATGACATAAGCTTTAAGTATTGATATGTACAATACAGTACTGTAAATATATTTTCTCTTCCTTACAATTTTCTCATTAACATTTTCTTTAGCTTACTTTAATATAAAGAGTACAGTATATAATACATTTAACATATAAAATATATTTTAATTGACTGCTGTTGGTAAGGCTTCCAGTCAGTAGGAGGCTATTGGTAGTTAAGTTTTTGAGGAGTCAAAAGCAGATTTTTCGATTCCATAAGGGGTCAGTACCCCTAACCCTGTGTTGTTCAAGGGTCACCTGTACAACAGTCAAAAGTCAACTGTTAAGTGTGCAATAGCATTAAGTCTAAAAAATAATGTTAAAAATACTTAATTGCTAAAAATACTTAATTGAAAAATACTTTATGCTAAAAAATGCTAATCATCATGTGAGCCTTCAGGGAATCGTATGTAATCTTTTTGCTGGTAGGTTTGAAATATTTCAAGAATTACTAAAATGTGATACAGAGACACAAAGCAAGCAAATACTTTTGGAAAAATTGACACCAATAGACTTTCTTGTTACAAGATTGCCACAAACCTTCAGTTTGCAAAAAGTGTGATATCTGTGAAGTGCAATAAAGCAAAGTGCAGTAAGACAAGGTGTGCCTGTATATCTGGAACTCTGTCATGTCTTACAAATTCATAGGCGCCATCTTGAGCTAGCCACTATCATCTCAGCTGGATTACCCCCGTAATCTCCTAAGGGGTCTTCCTCATAATTTATTAACTAGGCAGCCAGAGTGATATTATTAAAGTGAAAATTAGATTGCATCTTTCCTTGGCTCAAAATCTTTCCAGTGGTTTCTCATTTCACTCCAAGTAAAAGCTTAAGTTTTTAAAGAGATCTAAAATATCTACTCAGTCTATCTCTATTATTCTTCTAACTCCTGCTCTAGTCTTCTGCCATTTTGTTCCCTTTACTGGAGTGTTCTTCCCCCAGATATCTGCATGTACATCTCCCTTATCTCTTTCAGTTTCCAGTCCTTCTCTCAGATGTCTTTATCTGGGTGAGGTTTCCCCTGATTACCCAATTTAAAAGCATAATCCAATTTAAAACAATAATTTAAAAGTATAACATTTAACCTAAGTATTCCTTAGTCTCCATTTTTCCTGTTTTCCATCTGTAAATGGAAATGGGGTTGGGGAAGCTGAGTTGGTTTTTATCACTAGTTCCTTGATCATCTCTGTTTGGTTCAGGTGCCTGTAGGTGATCAACCTAAGGATATTGAGCTTCAAATCAGAGAGCTCATTCTTCGATTCATCAGTAATCCCAATTCCATTATCCTCGCTGTCACTGCTGCTAATACAGATATGGCAACATCAGAGGCACTTAAAATTTCAAGAGAGGTAGATCCAGATGGTAAGGACAGATGTTAATATCTAATGCGATGCTTGGTTCATAATGGTAAAGGAGGGGTTTTAATTTTAAAAAGAATATCTTTAGCTTTTGACACATTTTAAAAACAATGCTTTTCTATTTTAATACAATATCAAACAAATTTTGATTGAAAATAAAGTTTTAATGGATAAATTGCTGTACGGGCTAGGCAAAAATACTTCTCATGATGTTCATATTTGTACTGACTACCTAATGATTTTAAAATAATAAGATGGTTTGCAAAGAGTTTCTTGCTTTTACACATAAAATGATTTTGGTTTTGAATGGCTGATTTCTAAGAGTAACTTATCTTAGGTAATCATTGTAGATTATTATAGTATAAGAGATAATTATGGTATCTACATTCTTCAGAGTTAGAAAACATTTAGATAGGTTTAAGGCAGAGCCAATCCTTAGAAAAATAGTTCATACTGTGGGTCAGTATATGATACTTCGCTAATGCTGTGGTGTGCATCTCTTAGTATATGTAAGATGCCAACTTGTAAGTTATTATTGCTGCTAATGAATGTATGCTTTGCTCCATACAGAAGCCATTTTTTTTTTCACCTGAGTATTGAGGGTCTGTAGGCTGTGTCATTTCTTTTCTTTTCTCTCTCTCTTTATTTTTAAATTAGTTAATTAATTAATTATTTATTTATTATGGCTGCAAGTGTGGCATATGGGAGTTCCCCAGGTAGGGGTTGAATTGGGACTTAGAGCTGCCAGCCTGTACCACAGCCACAGCAATGCTAGAACCAAGCCGTGTCTGAAACCTATGCCACAGCTCACAGCAATGCCAGATCCCCAACCCACTGAGTAGGGCCAGGGATCGAACCTGCATCCTCATGTACATTAGTCGGGTTCGTTATTGCTGAGCTACAATGGGAACTCCTAGGTCATTTCGTAAAACACTTTTTTTTTTTTTTTATCATTTCAAGTTGTTTTATGTATGTATTACATGAGGAATTAATGCTCATTTTAGTTAGATTAAAAGAAACTATATTGAAAGGTTTATTTAAATTTTATTTTTATTAAACTGTTAAGCATTCTATACGCATCAATTCTATTTTAAACTTACCCTTGAGCCATAAATATAATCATACTTTCGATCTAGTAATCTTAATCTAGTAATGTAGTGTAAGAAAATAATCCAATCCAGTATTATTTATAAAAAAAAAAATTAGAATCAACCTAATATATGGCCCACAGTAGGAATGATAAGATAATAATAGAACATGATGAAATCATTAAAAAGGATGACTTTGTAGATTAGGACCAAAACAGAAAAGTGCTTATAAGTGAAAAATGTCATATGTAAAATTGAACACTATGCAGAGCAGCTGGAGCTTTCATATATTGCTGATGGGAATGGTATAACCACTTTGGGAAACAGCTTTTTAAAGAAGTTAAATCAGTAGTTCCACTCATAGGTATTTACCCATGTTAAATGAAAACCTATGTTTATATAAAAACCTTTATGCAAATATCTGTACTAGCTTTGTTCTTAATCTCCTAAAACCGAAAACAACACAGATATTTCTCAAATGGGGAATGAAAAACCAAACTATAATGTGTTCATACCATGGAACACTATTCAGCAATAAAAAGGAATGAACCATTGATATTTGCAACAACATGGATGACTTTCAAATGCATTATGCTAAGTGAAAGAAGCCAAACTCATAGTACAGCGTGCCAAGACCATCAAAATAATTACAGGGACTGTGTGATGGTTAATTTTAGGTATCAACTTAACTGGCTACATAGTACCCAGTTGTTTGGTCAAATTCAGTCCAAATGTTGCTGGGAAGGTATTTTTTAGATGTGATTAATATTTAAATCAGTAGACCTTGAGTAAAGCAGATTATGCTCCACAGTGTTGGTGGGACTTATTTAATCAGTTGAAAACTTTGACTAGTCGAAACATTTAATAAATTGAAAAAGACTGAAAACTTTGTACTCAAGACTGGAACATAAAAACTATGCCTGAAAAAAAAATTTAACAGGATATATCTATTTCTATCGGTAGGATATGTTAAATAAATTAAAACTTTTATGATTAAAAAATGCTATGTATATGATTACATTTTATATAGAATTCTGGAAAAGGCCAAGCTAGGAACGGAAAACAAGTTTGGGTAGTTACAAGAAAATTTTGCCAGAGGGATAATGGACCTGTTTCGTCTTGAGGAAGTGGTGACATACCTTTGTGTTTGTCAAAACTCATGGACCTGTATACCATACATGAGTGAATTTTAAAATGCCAATAGAAAAGTTAGCCCAAAAAGAGCTAATTGAAAGTTACATTTAAAAAAATTTTTAAATTAAATATGATTATTAAAATTAATTTAAAAAAGTATTTGTAAGCAAAGGAAAACATTACCAAAATAATGGCAGAGGTAATGTTAGGTAGGATTTTAGATTAGGATTGTCCTTTATTAATACTTAATAGCTTAATTTAATGGGTCGTTTCTTTTCTTTTTTGCATTTACCAGGTCGCAGAACCCTAGCTGTAATCACTAAACTTGATCTCATGGATGCGGGTACTGATGCCATGGATGTATTAATGGGAAGGGTTATACCAGTCAAACTTGGAATAATTGGAGTAGTTAACAGGTTAGCAATCAAGAATGGAATAAGAATTGTAACATTCTCATTTCAAAGGAAAACTGAATTTTTTTTGGAGTTCCCTTGTGGTGCAGTGGGTTAAGGACCTGGCTTAGGTTGCTGCTGTGGTGTGGGTTTGATACCTAGGCTGGGAACTTCTGTATGCCGTGGACACAGCCAAAGAACAAAAAAAAGCAAAAAAGCAAATCTGAATTTTTTGAATCAGTCTGAAATGTGATAGTGTTCTGTTATTATAATATAATGGAACACTATAACATAGTGTTCATGTTATTATAATCTTGGTATTGCTGAAGAATTCATTGAAACAAAGGGAGAAAAGCCTCCTCTAGATGTTCACTAAAGCTTCCTGTAGATACTTTTAAATAGAAAATGTTTCTAAAGTAAGCAGTGCCACAAAATGGAAGAAAACTTAATAGCCAGGCTTGAAAATTTCTTCTCTATTATGTATGAAGGCACTGGATTTAAAAAAAAGTATTATTTAATTTGCACTCAATCAAGAGAGAGTTGTTAAGGTGGTAGGATTTTAATCAGTTTAGCTTCTCACATTAGTAATTCTATATAATTGGCAGAATGTGAGTTGGAGAAATTTTATTAAAGGTATCCTAATTATGAGTAGCTGGAATTAAAAATTGTGGAAAGGAAACTAACTGGTATTGAGTATCTAATTATGTTTTAGACACTCTATTATGCGAAATTTGCAAATGGTGTCTTTGACCCCTTAAAACATCCCTGTGAGTTATGTACGTTAATCTGTTTTATAATTACAAAACTTACTAAGTTATATATTTATACCTAAGTTGCATGGCTGGTGAAAGCAGAGCCAGATCCAAGTGAAGAGCTCTCTTAGTCCAAAGCCTTTATAAAATAGGAAGCACTGTAACTGTCATGAGATCTGGGTTCTAGCCCTAGTTCATCCACAAACTAAGTATAATGTAGGTTTAAGTGACACCTAAATTTTTGAGACTCAGACTTTTTAAAATAAAAATGTTGCTAAGTGATGTCTTTATAATTGTCTGCTTCTATTTACGTGTCTTCTCCCTCAACCCTACTTTTTTTTTTTTTTAATTTTTAAAATTCTCACTATCTCTCTTTTCAGGCAAACAGCTGGTTTAAACTGTTTATTTGTAGATGACTACTCTTGAATTTAGTCTGCCTATGGAAAAATATACAGTTGTTTAAGACATATTTTTTTCACTTGTCTATCCCTGTTACTTAAGAGTACTGCTTTTGACTGTAGTTAATGGTAATAATGAGACCTAAACTATTCTGGCAATGCTTACTTAAAAGTCACACAGTTTGAATCTTAGCTGAACTACTTAATATATGACCTTGGGTAAGTTAGTTAATCTCCCTGGGCCTTAGTTATTTTGCTGTAAAATGGGATAATACTTATTTCATATCATTATTGTGAGAGTTAAATAAAACAAGCCATGTCAAGCATTATAGACAGTGCCTGGTTGCCGCCATCATCGTCATCAGTTTTAGGCTTTCATCATCATCATCGTTACCATCACCATCTAAAGTACTTAGAGGACCATAGCTGACTTGAGTTGAACAGTTTTTTCTTTTTTTTTTTTTTTTCAATCTTAGGAGCCAGCTAGATATTAACAATAAGAAAAGTGTAACTGATTCAATCCGTGATGAATATGCTTTCCTTCAAAAGAAATACCCATCTCTGGCTAATAGAAATGGAACAAAGTATCTTGCTAGGACTTTAAACAGGTAATATTTTTTACCTTTTGGAAAATGAGATGTTTTTGGTTTGCCAGTAGGTGTCTGAGACATTTGATTATCACTTCCTTACATGAAAACGCAAATTTTCATTTTTTGCAAAATTTCATTTTTTGCTTCTTGTGTAATAGGTTCTTATAATGTAGATAATCTATTTTTATTGAGGTGGTTGGCATTAAATCATTGAATAATCTAGGAATGCTCAAGTGAATTTTAAAATGCCTTAAATCATGAAATTCTTGATAGTCGTTTTATTCCTGATGATAAAGCTAGATGGCAGATAACTTCATTTCCATTTTGGATTTTGGAACTAAATTAAAATTCATAATTTTCACAATCTATTCCTAATTTGTCTTCTATTCCTTTTCATAAAAATAATTTAACTTATATACCTTGAATTCTGAATACCCACTGATGGCAGCAGGAATAGAAGACCTTTCTAGATAATATATGAATGACTGAAGTAAAAGCTGTTTTCTTTTACTTTTGGTTTATTCCCTAAATAGATTATAGGCTGAAGGACATGGATATTAACAAGATTGAGTTTCTCTGTGCTGTGTACCCATTGTAAAAGATAAGTCAGAAAACAAAATTATGTAGGTAGAGTTGGATTGAGTAGCTTACTTTCTTTGATGTAATTGTAATAATATAAAATTTTTTTCAATTTATGTTTAGTTTTCTAGCAGTTGCTACAATTTGATGGGTTGAAGGCAACTTTAAAAAGCATTTACCAAGATGGTTTCTTTCATGTCATTTTTTTCAGACTTAAGTATCTGCCTCTAGTCTAAGACTTCATTATTTCCCACCAAAACAAATTGTTTGACCTGTTTTCCCATTACTTACATTTTAAAAATTTGACTGCTTGGGTCTTCAAAATACAGTTTTACTTTAAAATCCTTTCTTTCTAACCTTTTTAGGTTACTGATGCATCACATCAGAGATTGCTTACCAGAGCTGAAAACGAGAATAAATGTTCTTGCTGCTCAGTATCAGTCTCTTTTAAATAGCTATGGTGAACCTGTGGATGATAAAAGTGCTACTTTACTCCAGCTTATCACCAAATTTGCCACAGAATATTGTAACACTATTGAAGGAACTGCAAAATATATTGAAACTTCAGAGCTGTAAGTAAGAAATTTCCCTATGGATTTGATTACCCGGATTGATGGGTTACTTTATTTTGTTACAGTGACTTTTACTCTGAGATTATCTCATTGTGATTTATCTGTAAAACAGGAATATCACATTGTAGAAATGATCGAT
Organism: Sus scrofa; assembly: GCF_054392235.1. Classification (NCBI taxonomy): domain Eukaryota; kingdom Metazoa; phylum Chordata; class Mammalia; order Artiodactyla; family Suidae; genus Sus; species Sus scrofa. The sequence goes on along the minus strand of NC_139387.1, from coordinate 48,388,156 downwards.
GATGTCTGATATGTGTTTAAAATGGTTTATAAACTGTAAAAGTATGATAAAAGTTTCAGTTTTTTAAGTAAGATTTTAATTGATAAGCATTTATAAAAATTTCATAATTTAACTTTTTAAATGTTCGTTGTTTCTTTAACACACATAATTCATGAAAAAATACAAAAATGCAAGTAAAAAAAATAAATCATAAGGACAAATTTACTTGTAATTCCATCATCCAGAAATAAGCCCTGTTACTTTGGCATTAACCTAGACATTTTCTATGCATCTATTAAACATATTATAAATTCCTGTAGTACGTATCTTTAAAAAGCAGATGCTATGGAATCGTTTCTTCAAATCAACACGTCACAAACAACTAGTAGTAATTATACATTTGTATTCTCAATTTTAAGATTTATGTATAATTTTACATTTTAGATATATACTTTTATTTGTTGAACCAGTCCCTACTATTGGTAGTTTGCTTCATTTGTACGCGAATATAAACAATGCTGTGATGGGCTATCTTTGGGGCCTGTATCCAAGTAAACACTTACGGTAAATTTCTAGAAGTGGAATTACTAGATCAAAGGGTCTATAACTTCCTCAATGTCTACTGCTACATTATTAGTAGATTGTGTTTTTTATTAGCGGTATATAAGAATATCTATTTCTCTAAACTCTAACCTTAAAAAAAAAACCTCTTTGTTTTAGAAAATAGTTATAGACTTCTAGGAAGTTGTAAATAAAGGTGCAGGGAGGTCCTATTCACTCTTCACCCCAGCTCCCCTAGTACTGACATTTTGCATAACTATAGTACAGTAACAGCAAGAAAATGGACATTGGTACAATCCACAGAGCTTATTCAGATTTTACCAGTTATACTTGTGTGTGTGTGTGTGTGTGTGTGTTTGCATGCATGCATGCATATGTGCGTATACATGTGTGTACTGTTCTATGTACCTTGATGTGACCCAGGTTGCCTTCTATGTGAGTTAACTCATTAGAATATTTAGCAAAGTAATTACTGATTGGTTATTATATGTATGGCATATTAAGAGAAGTAAAGATTACTAAGGTGAACCTTTAAAGAGCTCAGTGGCTAAAGTAGGTCATGGTAACATGAGGCTTGATTAGGTGGCCAAACATGTAATTTTTATTTAAATACTTCTTATTAAATATAATACATATTCAGGAAAGTACACATACCATATATGGACAGTTTTATACATAGTTAATTAAGCAAATATCTTTGTAATTACCTAATCAAGCCTTATGAGAACATTGAAGAGAGATCATTTACATTTCTTTCAAGAATTGGGAGAGTTCTACAGTTAGGAATGCATTTGGGTTGTGCTCTGAATAGAATGTGGGAAGGCAGTAAGTAGAAGGGTATTTTAGGCTTTGAAACAGCAAAGAATAATGCAGGATGAATTTGGAGAATGGCATGTACAGTGATAGGATGCAACAGGAGGCAAGGCAGAAAGGGTGTCTAAGAACAAGACTATGGAAAGTCTAATATCTTCATAATTTGAAGAACTCCCTGCTGTAAAAAAATTAAACACTTGGTCACAGGAGTAACCCATTTTAGGATAATTCTAGTCATTATGGAAATTATTTGGAGAAGACCAATTACTGGTAATTTTAACTTTTTAAATATAATGCCATAGCATTAATTATAGTCACAATATTGTACAACCATCAAATAGTATGTTTCCTAAATTTTTTATCACCCCAACAGAAACTCCATATCCAGTAAGCAATATCTCTATGTTCCCCTCTTCCCCTAGCCCCTGGTAACCTCTTACTTTCTGTTTCTATGAATTCCTCTGTTCTAGATATTTCATATAAGGAGCATCATACAGTATTTGTCCTTATGTGTCTGGCTTATTTCATTTAGCATAATGTTAAGTGACTTATGCTTCTATAGACTACTGTAAAAGAAGTAATGAATAGTGATGGTGAAAATAGGAACTGGTAGAATTGGGGAGACAAAAAAGTATTTGTAGAATTCATTTGGACTTGAAAAAAAAAAAAAGATAATACCGAATTTCTAGTCAGTAAGATAGGAAACACAAGGTGCCCAGTATGTTAGGCCCAGGCATTTAATTTATTTAAAGCAGGGCTGGGCAAACTGCAGCCCATTGACTAAGAATGGTTTTTGCAGTTTTAAATGGTTGAAACAAATTCAAAGAATATTTCTTTTTTTTTTTTTTTTTTTTTTTTTGTCTTTTTGCCTTTTCTAGGGCCGCACCTGCGGCATATGGAGGTTCCCAGGCTAGGGGTCGAATCAGAGCTGTAGCCACTGGCCTACGCCAGAGCCACAGCAACGTGGGATCCGAGCCGTGTCTGCAGTCTACACCACAGCCCATGGCAATGCCAGATCCTTAACCCACTGAGCAAGGCCAGGGATCGAACCTGCAACCTCATGGTTCCTAGTCAGATTCGTCAACCACTGCACCATGATAGGAACTCCTCAAAGAATATTTCATAATGCAAAAATTATATAAAATTTAGACTTTAGTGTGCATAAGTTTTATTGGAACATGCTTATTTATTTACATATCTGTGGTTGCGTTTGTGTTCAGTAGCAGAATTGGCTGGTTTTGACAGAGAATGTATGAACTGAAAAGTTTTAATTGTAAATGTTTACAAGTTTTAATTGTAAATGGCCTTTTACAGAAAAGTTGGCTGATCTCTACTCTGGATTGTGAATAAATAGAAATAAGACTGTTTTTTATCCTTTTTTTTTTTTCTTTTTAGGGCCGCACTGTGGCACATGGAAGAGCTCAGGCTAGGGGTTCAATTGGAGCTGTAGGCGCCAGCCTGCTCCACCACTACAGCCACAGCAACATCAAATCCGAGCTGCCTCTGCAACCTACACCACAGCCCTACACCACAGCTTATGGCAACACTGGATCCTTAACCCAGTAAGCAAGGCTAGGGATCGAACCCGCAATCTCATGATTACTAGTCAGATTTGTTTCTACTGAGCCATGACGGGAACTCCATTTTTTATCCTTAAGGAGTTCGTAGTCTAGTTGAAGAAAACTAGGGCAGAGAAAAATGTTCAGTACTTCTTAGTTAGCTGATGTTTTCTGATGGAACAGTTACTCTGTTGTGTGTGCATGCGCATACATGAATGCCTTTTGTGAAATGACTCCTTTCCCATTAAAAAACAATTAGAGAAACTTTCATATTGGAGTTAAATTAAGAATACATGGAAATGGTCTAAATGTAATTGTCTAATAAACAATTACCAGCTTGAAGCTCACAGCAAGACTTCTAATTTGTAGCTTCTTTCCCTTTTAACATATTACTTCATTGCTTTTCAGATGTGGTGGTGCTAGAATATGTTATATTTTCCATGAGACTTTTGGGCGAACCTTGGAATCCGTTGATCCACTAGGTGGCCTTAACACTATTGACATTTTGACTGCCATTAGAAATGCAACTGTAAGTATGCTTAACTTTTAGAATTTTTTCAAATGAGGTTAAAAGATTTTTTTAACCCATATATCTTTTTTTAAGCAAATTGAACAGTTTATTTTGCTCTCATTCTTGAAATTAAGAAGTACTTCTCATGAAAAATACCCAAAATGTGACTTATTTAACCCTTAGGGAAGGACCAAAATTATATGTAGCTATAAGAGCACACAATTTTTTTTTTTTTTTTTTTTTAGGGTCCTCGTCCTGCTTTGTTTGTGCCTGAGGTTTCATTTGAGTTACTGGTCAAACGGCAAATCAAACGTCTGGAAGAGCCCAGCCTCCGTTGTGTGGAACTGGTTCATGAGGAAATGCAAAGGATCATTCAGCACTGTAGCAATTACAGCACACAGGTAATTGTGAAATCGAACAGGTTTCAGATTAAGTAGTAAAAAACATGAGGTGGTGGTTTCTTGGAGTAGGAGGAAATCTAGAAAATAGGCTAAAAGTTAAAAGTCTGCAATTTCCTTATAAAAGCAATTTGAAATAATATAGTTAAATGTAGCTTCCACATCTGATTCAGTATTTCAGTGATTAATCTTCTTTTAAACAGCATAGACTGTTTCTTTCTTCCATCATATATAGGAGTTGTTGAGGTTCCCTAAACTTCATGATGCCATAGTTGAAGTCGTGACTTGTCTTCTTCGTAAACGGTTGCCTGTTACAAATGAAATGGTAAGCTATTATTTCACAAATCATCATCATAATACTGTTAATAAAAGTTACTTTGGACAGCTTTCTGATTACTTTAGAGTTAGGCATAATATTTACTAGTGTATTGGGAAGAAAAAGAAATGAGTTTGTCTTATTTCAAAGGAAACTTCATTAATTATGGTATAAAATGCTTTTTTCTTCATATTTAATCATTGTTAGTCTGCGGCCACCAATTTTCCTGAAAATGGAGTTATCGTTAAGGATTGTGAATAGCTTTGCTTGACTACATAGCAGCACTGACCTAATGCAAAGTTAGTTTTATCTTCTAATCCAGTAAACTGTGCCTTTAGATAGCAAGCTTTTTTTTTTTTCTTTTCTTTTCTAGGACTGTACCCATGGCACATGGAGGTTCCCAGGTTAGGGAACTGTAGCCACCGGCCTACACCGCAGCTCACAGCAATGCTGGATCCTTAATCCGCTGAGTGAGGCCAGGGATCAAACCCGCAATCTCATGGTTCCTAGTCGGATTCAATAACCACTGAGCCATGACGGGAACTCCTAGATAGCAAGCTCTTTAACTCTGATGTACATAAGGGCAATTTGGCCATTTGTACAGTTTGCTTGTTTGATGATCTAATATTATAATGCCATGGTTGCTGTCCTTAAAGATAAAAAGTCCTGAAACGGGCAGAAATATGGGATAAGCATTTGAAATTGTCCTTATGCCTCTGATTGTTGGCTGGTTGTTTTTTTTTTTTTTTTTTTTTCTTTCTGATCTCTGAAAGTGCATTTGGGTCCTTGGCTCAGGATGGTGAGCCCCAATGGATATTTACTTAAAGAGTTCAAAACCATCTTTGGAAGTATAGAATGTAAGTGTTGCTGTTTAGATATTTCCCTAGCAAGCATAAGCCCCGGATTGAAATGAGTAAGAACATGGTTAGCCTGATCTTAGATTCTACCCACTGATATCACAAAATCAACTGAATTTCATTTAAATAGATCATCTTCATTGGTTCTTGATCTTTTAGGGCTGTTCTGATACCTGAGATTTGTCAGGACAGAGCAGATAAAGGAGTTAGTTTAAGCTCTCCAAGAGACAATGCTGGAGAAATGAATTTCAACTTTCCTTCCCTCCCCCCCCTTTTTTAGGGCCACATCCATGGCATGTGGAAGTTCCCAGGCTAGGTGTTGAATTGGAGGTGCAGCTGCTGGCCTATGCCACAGCCACAGCAACACGGGATCCGAGCTGTGTCTGAAGCCTATACCACAGCTCACAGCAGTGCTGGATCCTTAACCCACTGAGTGGGGCCAGGGATTGAACCCGCATCCTCATGGATACTAGTGAGATTTGTTACCACTGAGCCATGATGGGAACTCCTCAATTTTTTGATTGTTGCCCCAATTAAAAATTTGAAGGAGGTACTTGCTTCATAATTAAGGCTAATCAGTTCTTATCTTAGGTCTTTAAATGTATCCTTTACCCAAATGAAGTTAACATCTTTGATGTATATCTGATTATGAAATTTTTATCGTTGAACCTGAACATTTGATTTGGAATAGTGGATGATCTAAGGTTTTAATAGCAAAGTGGAATAAAGCCTTGGAAGTTAGCTATGCATCAGGTGGATAACTTTTTTTTTTCCTTACAAAATACTTATAACTACTTTAAAATCAGAAATCCATTTAGCTGAAATATAAATAATTCAAAAGACAGAGCAAATTATTCCTGGGTTACAAGATTTATCCTTTGGATTATAATTATCAAGTATTTAGGGGTCAGTTTCCTATACTGTCTTTTAAATTTATCTGTTTAATAAGTTTATGTTTTCTAAAGTAAAATTAGGTTGGCATTTTTTTAATATAGCTTAATTTTTTTTTTTTCTAGGTACATAACTTAGTGGCAATTGAATTGGCTTATATCAACACAAAACATCCAGACTTTGCTGATGCTTGTGGGTTAATGAACAATAATATAGAGGTAAATACAGTTCATATTTGTATTTTGAGAGAGAAAATCTGTTTTAATTTAATTATATCAAATTTACTGAGCAAGAGATAACTCTAAGACATACATGTACCATATTATTATCTGTTACATGCCAAGAAGCATGCTGAAGGCATTACATTGTTTTCTTAAGTTTAATTTTCAAAACCACCTGGAGGTGATTCTGATTTTCTGCTTGTGAAACTGTAACTCAGAGGATATGGGTCACATTGATTTAGTGTTGAAGAATTGCCTGGCTCCATTTCAGTAATTGTCATTGCAGTGCATTTAGATTGAAATATTTAAAACCAAGTGGATGTTTAAAATTGGTTTCATTTGTCTCTGAGAACTGTGAAAGAAACAGTCCAGGAATCACCTAATTATAGTAAATTTGGAAAACAGAGTAATGTTTTCACCACTGCTGTGGTTGCTGCATTTCATGGATCATTTTTTTTTTTTTGCCATTTGAAGTTTATGCTGCAGATTGGTGAAGCCAAGGCTGGAGAGAGCCATTTATCTGGATGCAGTTTTTTTCTTTGCCACTTTTATCCAAAACAGTACATTTTACTGCTGCTCCTTAGCCAGTAAGACTTAAGAGTCCCTTTCTACATCAAATATCTTTCTTAAGCATATGGGGTATAAAATTGTAAACATGGAATTTGGGAACTGGAAGAGACCAGGATTTTGGTTAAACAGATGAGGAACCTCAGACCCACAGCTGATAATAGCTGTTACTTTAGTGCTTATTTTGCCTGGCACAGTTAGAGGAAAAAAGCACCTTCTCTTTAACAGTATTAGGAACTATTTTTTTTTTTTTTTGTCTTTTTGCCATTTCTTGGGCCGCTCTGGCGGCATATGGAGGTTCCCAGGCTAGGGGTCTAATCGGAGCTGTAGCCACCAGCCTACACCAGAGCCATAGCAACGCGGGATCTGAGCCGCGTCTGCGACCTACACCACAGCTCACAGCAACGCCGGATCCTTAACTCACTGAGCAAGGCCAGGGATTGAACCTGCAACCTCATGGTTCCTAGTCAGATTCGTTAACCACTGCGCCACTACGGGAACTCCTAGGAACTATTTTTTAGCTACATAGTTGAAGTGACTTCTATTGCCAGAAAAAAATTCCAAAATGCATATGAGTAATGCACTTTAAAACACTGAGAAAATGGGGGAGTTCCCATCGTGGCTGAGTGGAAACTAGTGTCCATGAGGGTGCAGGTTTGATCCCTGGCCTCGATCATTGGGTTGAAGATCTGGTGTTGCCGTGAGCTGTGGTGTGATTGGTAGATGCAGCTTGGATCCTACATTGATGTGGCTGTGGTGTAGGCTGGAGGCTATAGCTCTGATTTGACCTCTAGCTTGGGAACTTCCATATGCCACAAGTGTGTCCTCTAAAAGCAGAAAAAACAAAAAAAACAAAAAATAAAAAACCAACACTCAGAAAATGGACTAGGTAAGTTATTATGTTAAAAATTAGTAGGTAGACACTGTCTTCGGGTAAGGATTTCATTCTTGTAACACTGAAACTTCATGGAAAATTTGTCTGAAACAATTTTTGTAATATTGACAAAGTCACTTACGATTTCATATCAGTATTTTTCTTACAAATGAATGTATCTCTGGTTTTTTTTTTTTGTCTTTTTGCCATTTCTTGGGCCGCTCCTGTGGCATATGGAGGTTCCCGGGCTAGGGGTCAAATCGGAGCTGTAGCTGCCAGCCTATGCCAGAGCCACAGCAACGCAGGATCCGAGCCGCGTCTGCGACCTACACCACAGCTCACGGCAATGCCGGATCCTTAACCCACTGAGCAAGGGCAGGGATCGAATCCGCAACCTCATGGTTCCTAGTCGGATTCGTTAACCACTGCGCCACGACGGGAACTCCGTATCTCTGGTTTTAATGGCTCTTTGTCAAAGAACTTTATGTACATATTCTCATTTAATCTTTACAGCAACCCTATGACAGTAAATAATGTTAACAGACTAGGAAACCATGCCTTAGAGTTGTTTACCTTCCCAAAGACAGGTCTTAGGGACAGCCAAGGTTATAAATAGTAACAGACAAGGGTGAGAATTTCTTTTTCTTTTGTGTGTATGTGTGTGTGTGTGTCTTTTGAGGCTACATTACCCACGGCATATTGAGATTCCCAGGCTAGGGGTTGAATTAGAGCTGTAGCTGCTGGCCTATGCCACAGCCACAGCCATGCCAGATCCAAGCCACTTCTTCGACCTACACCACAGCTCCCAGCAACTCCTGATCCTTAACCCACTGAGCGAGGCCAGGGATCAGATCTGTGTCCTCATGGATGCTAGTCAGATTCGTTTCCCCTGAGCCACAGCAGGAACTCCTAGGGTGAGAATTTCTGACTCAAGATTTCTCTATCTTTTGCTTTGTGTTCTTCAAAATGTATATTTAAATGCTGTTTATTCTGGAGATTGTTAAAATCCACATACTTTTATCATCGGCTATATTTTTTAATCACTGGATAAATGAAAAGTGGGTCAGATTTTCTGTTTAAAAGTTTTCTTACACATAAACGTCACGGTGAAGCTTTGTTACATTTTTTTTTTTTTTCTAATTTGAGTGTTCACGAAATCTTATTCTACTGTATTTGGTGCTGCCTGTGAGAGAACCACTGTTAACACCTGCATCCTTCTGTATTTTCAGTCTTGCACCTATCATGGTGTTTGAAAATCCTAGGTATTCAGAACCTATGGATTTGAATTTATTATAGTTTCTTTAGCTCCACACCAGAGTTATATTGCTAATATTAGCAAATTACAAGAGTGAGCAGGTCTGTTAAATTAGCCAGGTTACAAAAAGGACTGTCACTTTTCAACACTACATTTATTTCCTGGAGGTAGCTTATAATAAAGAAAACAATATTTTCACAGATATTTCTTAAAATTACGGTTTTGTGTGAATTTAACGGAAGTGTACAGATTAGAGTGATTTTTAAAGGCTTTTAAGTTTTCTGTGGTTTGTGTACTTAAAATTGTTTATGGTATGCTGAAGGCTTATGTACACTTCTATGTGGGAACATTTAAATTAGTGATTCTTAACTTAGTGAGAGAGGCAGAGATGCTGTTGGTCCACTGCCCCTCGTTTGGGAATCCCTGGTACAAGAAGCCACTGTTACTGATGTTGTATTGTATTCTTCAGGTGTGTTGGGGGCAGAAAAAGATTGAGAAGCATTGGGTTAAATGATTTCTTGTTTGTTTAAAAATGTAATTATGGCATGAGTCCCAACAATGAGAGGATATACTGTAAGTTATTCCACACTTTTCAATTAAGCTGAATATTTTTTTTTTAGTAGGCTTATATCTCTATGCTCTGATAATCACTAATCTTCTGACTGGTTGTGTTTTATAGGAACAAAGAAGAAACAGGCTAGCAAGAGAATTACCTTCAGCTGTATCACGAGACAAGGTAAAAAACAATGTTTTAAAAGCATATTCCCAGTATGTAAAGATGCATTGGTAAGCCTCAGAATATTACTCAGTTCTAGGAGTAATTTTTTCTTTTTCTCCCTTTAATATGCCATTGGCACTCTTTCACTGTTTGAGTAAAATGCAAGTTTTAAAAATAGGCTGCAAGTAATTTAAAGATAAAATACTTTTTGAATACATGGAATGAATGCTTAAAGTTGGATGTTTACGTATCAAGGCTCTTTAAAAAATTACTTAGGAGTTCTGTGTGCCTCAACAGGGTTAAGAATCCGACATAGTGTCTTGTGAGGATGTGGGTTTGCTCTCTGGCCTTGCTCAGTGGGTTAAGAATCCAGTGTTGCTGCAAGTTGGGACGTAGGTCTCAGAGGTGGCTTGGATCTGGCATTGCTGCGGCTGAGGCAGAGGCTGTAGCTGCAGCTGCAGCTCTGATTTGACCCCTAGCCTGGGAACTTAGATATGCCACATTATCATTACCTTGTAAGATTAGCTAAAATTACTAATAACAAGTATAACAAGGTTTTCTTGGAGAGGGAAGATGACAATATGTACACAACAGGTTTTAGTTACTTGTAATAGTTGCATATATTAACATTTTTGGGTGTATAAAAATCTGTTATCTTGAATTCTTTACCAGAAAAGATTCTATCAAATTTCAAAAATCAAAATGAAGTTTTTGAAGTTTTCTTAGGAATTCATTGTAAGAAAGCCTTAAACAAAGGTGACAATAATATAGGAAATAAGGCAAAATATACATTAATTTTATATCCCATGATTACTTTTGTTTTTTGTGTCATTTTACCATTTGATACAGAGGGGAAAATTCATACTTATAGAATGTTTCTGAATGCATCTTTGGCATCCTTGATTTTTTTTTCCCTGCATTTTTTGCCTTTAGTCTTCTAAAGTTCCAAGTGCTTTGGCACCTGCCTCCCAGGAGCCCTCCCCTGCTGCTTCTGCTGAGGCTGATGGCAAGGTCTGTTCTGATTCTTAATCTAAGCCTGCATGCCTAGTCTGGTGCAACATAATCATCTGGGAATAATACACTGAATAGTGAATATTAATGTAGGATGTTGTGCTGAGGTCAGATTTTAATCTAATAGAAATTTAAAATCATTTAACAGTGTATACTTATAAATTATTGTGGGCATACTTTTGCTTGCAATATAGAAGATGCACACAGAAAACGAATTTAAAGAGGAAATTATCCTGCCCTTTTTGAATATCAAGTCATTAATATTTAAATTTTGCTTGTTAAACTGCATGTTTTAACGTATCTTTTAACAGTTAATTCAGGACAGCAGAAGAGAAACTAAAAATGTGAGTCTTGCTTCAGAATGAAAATGTTGGTTCTCACTGAAACATTGTCTTCAAAACCATTGAAGAACTTGTTTGTAACAGTGCATCAATCTCTTGTTGTCTGTGTTGTTTTTAATGTTTCTTTAACTAACCCTTCTAAGATGGATTTATTAATTCTAGTTTCAACATTGTTTGAAATAGTTAACAATAGGCTTTCTCAGTGTTTTCTATCACCTTTAAGAATAGTTGTGAATTTAATACTTTGGTAGAGAAGTAAGATTCCAGAAATGGAAATTGTACTTTTGGACTTTTCCTCTTTAAAGATTCTGAGATCTGCCCAGTACTAATGGATAATCAGTCCTCTCATGCTTCTTTCTTATGCTTTCATTCAGTTTGCATTTGTCACCCTAAATATGTAGCTTAATATTGTGCCTCAACAGCTTAAGCAATTTCAAAACAAACCGGGGGACTGAGAGTTTAAGACTGTTGCTAATTCTTAATAACCTTTTAAGGAAAAAATTAAATAATCTGTAAATTAATCAGACCCATTCTTATTTTTAGTTTTTCTGCCATTTAGCTCCTCTCCTTATTTATTGTCCAGATTTGAAATTCAATCAAATAAAACCCAATAAATGTCTTATCTTCTCTCAGCCCACTGTGTTCAGATCTTAAGAGAACCATCTAAATCACTGCTTACATTTTATTTCACTCACAGCATCACCCTGAATTTGCTCACTCTCCTTAACATTTCCTATGATCTATCATTCATTTATAATTAATAAGCATTTAAAAATTACTCATTTAAAAAGTAGTATATAAATATACTGCCTATATTTTGATATACCTCATCTTAACTACATTGTAGAGATAAATATTTTGGCCAGTGTTTTGATTCAGAATGATACCAGAACATCTTTTAGCAGTTGCTTAACCCTCTTCTGCTACTTTTATTTCTACCTATAACTTTGGATGCCATTTAATCTCCATTTTAGATTTTTAGAATCTTTTTTTTTTTTTTTTTGGTCTTTTTGCCATTTCTTGGGCCGCTCCTGCAGCATATGGAGGTTCCCAGGCTAGGAGTCAAATTGGAGCTGTAGCCACCAGCCTATGTCAGAGCCACAGCAACACTGGATCTGAGCCTTGTCTGCAACCCACACCACAGCTCACGGCAATGCCGGATCCTTAACCCACTAAGCAAGGCCAGGGATCGAACCCTCAACCTCATGGTTCCTAGTCAGATTTGTTAACCACTGAGCCATGATGGGAACTCCAGATTTTTAAGATCTTAAAGACATCTCAATTATTGATGAATTACTGTTTTCCCCATTATCCTAAACAGTCATTTTTCTTTTAGAAATCAAGACTAACAAATACCCTAAAAAAGAAGGTGCAGAAAGCACTTGTGATTAATGGTGGTGCTAGATTTCTCTCTGTAGATTCCTTCTCAAGGGGATAGACATTGAGGGAATTGATGTTGTGTTTGTCATATTCCACATTTTAGGCAGCTTAAAACCAGTGTCAGCCTAAGAATGAGTATGTTCTTCTTTCTGTTATTAAAGAGTTCCTACTTTTATCCTATGGCATTGACTATTAGGAACATAAACTGACCTGAGAAATTATATATTTTTGGAGACATGAGTTCATAGAACTTTCAGACATCATAGTTCAACAGTGTTTAAAGTTACTTTGAAGTAATGTGAATAGCAGTTCTGTTTTTCCTTGTGCTTTTAATGAGCAATCTTGTTTTAAAGGGCAGCTTATATTTCTCCCACAGTCTCTAGTGTTAGGTTGGAGAAGAAGACAAAGTTTGAAAAGTTAGCAAATAATAAAAAAGGAATTTTAGGAGTTCCCGTTGTGGCTTAGCATTAACAAACCCGACCAGTATCCATGAGGACATGGGTTCAATCCCTGGCCTTGCTCAGTGGGCTAAGGATCTGGTGTTGCCATGAGCTGTGGGTGAAGGTTGCAGACATGGCTCGGATCCCGAGTTGCTGTGACTGGCAGCTACAGCTCCAATTCGATCCCCTAGCCTGGGAAGTTCCATGTGCTGTAGGTGAGGCCCTAAAAAAAAAAGCAAAAAGGAAATTTAAATATACTGGCTGAGGCCTTGCAAACGATTTACAATGGTACCTCTTACTTAGACAGCTCAGAGTTTTAGTTATATAGGCCACCCATCATCTCTTTCTGACTCTCTATCTGTCTGAATAGCAGAGGGGTACTGAAGGTGTATTCTCCTTGACTACTGTCAAAGAAAATGAACTTTGTTTAGTTAGTGTCAGTTTGATATGGTTGGTATAGGTTTTGGAACATTTTTTTTTTCAGGTCACATCTGGAGGTGGTGGGGTTGGAGATGGTGTTCAGGAACCAACAACAGGCAACTGGAGAGGAATGCTGAAAACTTCAAAAGCTGAAGAGTTGCTAGCTGAGGAGAAATCAAAACCAATTCCAATCATGCCCGCCAGTCCACAAAAAGGCCATGCTGTGAATTTGCTGGATGTGGTAAGCCACAGAAACAGACAAATAACGATATTACCAGGAAGACACTTTAAAAGACTAAAAGAACTGACATCTCAAAAACTTATTGAACTTTTGAATGTTAAGTGTTGTAATTTCAAAATGGCACAAAAGTACCTTTCTTCTACCTCTCTCTCACCCCATTTAGCCAGTTCCTGTTGCACGAAAACTATCTGCCCGTGAACAGAGAGATTGTGAGGTTATTGAACGACTCATCAAGTCGTATTTTCTTATTGTCAGAAAGAATATTCAAGACAGGTTAGTACTATGTTTTATAAATCAGACTAGAATACTGCTGGTTGATTCCATAATCTGTTTTGAAAATAATAATATTAAAAATTTACGTTTTTATTCTAAATCAAATGGATAATCTGATTTTTTTTTTTTGTTTTACAGTGTACCAAAGGCAGTGATGCATTTTTTGGTTAATCATGTGAAAGATACTCTTCAGAGTGAGTTAGTAGGACAGCTGTATAAATCATCCTTATTGGATGATCTTCTGACTGAATCTGAAGACATGGCACAGCGCAGGAAAGAAGCAGCTGATATGCTGAAGGTATTACTGTGAATTTTTAAAAATTTTCTTGGGTTGCAGGTATAAACATTTATTTAAAATGCATTCTGATCCTCAGAGATATATGTCTTTGTATGATGGCTAATCTTTTTTTCTGTTGGCAGTTGTTTAGATTCAAATTTCAGAGAAGATACCGGTTAGTATAAATCAACCACATATAAAGTGGAGAGGTTATCCTACATTAATTCAGATTCTTTGATATGCCTTGATATTATAACTTAAGCATTTATAATTTGTATCATCTTCTTTAATGCAGGCATTACAAGGAGCCAGTCAAATTATTGCTGAAATCCGAGAGACTCATCTTTGGTGAAGAGAACTATATAATACCAAGACTTTGCTGACTTGCTAGTTACTGCCTACTTGAGTAGAATTTTATTTATAAACCCCTGTGATTGCAATGGTATGAATCTGCTCACGTGAAGACTGGCTATAAACTGAAAATTGTACGCTGTATTGCCGAACAAATCACACATTTAATTCAAATAATAAATGGCTGTTTCTAAAATTTCCTGGTATATATAAAATACATCAAGTCTGTCTTGTGACAATTTCATTTGAACTTAAAGAAGAACTGTTAATAGTTCTAGTTATACAAGCAGTTTGTGGATACGACGACCTGTGTAATCCGCTAGTGATCTTAAGGCTGCTGCTGTAGTCCTTCGAGAAGAATGCACCAAGACACCATTTCATACAACTATAATGCATGCACCATATAAACTGATCTGGCTTTGAAAGAGGTGGGTTGACAGTTACTCATGTAGTCACTATTCCACCTGTCCTTTGATTTAATTTTATTGAGCTTCTCTGCAGCCTTTGATATGTTAGTAAAAAAGCTGAACACACAAGAGGATCTGTAACCCTGACAGTGATGTGGTGTGCATAAAGTATAGCTACACAGTCCTTCCACTTCTGGGTCCACATTGCCCTAGTGCGTTAAAAACTAAAATATCTTCTTTGATCAACCTTGAGGCATGAATTATGCTTTCTTCCATTAAAAACGACCCATCTAGACTTGATTATCTAGTAAGGCTTGGTAATGACCATTTTCTTTTAGTTTTCAAAAGTCCTAGTAAATTCCCCTTGTTTTCAAATATAATAGTAATAATTCAGATACATTTTATATTGGAGCACTGAAACCATGCTTCAGGATTCACTTGGAGATGGGACTTAAAACCAAATACTGTGCTGATTTTTGAAGTGTATTTCCTTTCTATAAGTATTAGTTGGTAATAGCTACTTTTGCTTCACACTAACAAAATACAATAGAGGTATAAAAATAACAGTGGAGCTTTATTATGTAAAGAAAAACATCCAAACACACACATATAACTCCTAAAGGCTTTCAGGGGGTTGAGAGTAAAGTTTAGAATATAAACACATTTTACTAAAATTCCCCAGGTGATTCTTATATGAATTACATTATAAATTTTAAGATAAATTATATATTGCAGATATTAAAACGTATTTTTAAGTTGTGACATTTATGCAGGACTACTGGCAGGAACAATATGAATATGTCTGTTACCTTTAATTAATGGCACCCATTTACTAAGCAACAGGCTCAGCAACTGATCTCGAACCAGAGTCAGACTAATATTGATATGGTACTACTTTGAATCTGTTGGCAGAACCATCTTCATAGAATACATGCTTCCAAAAGTTTGTCAGAACACTTTAAAATTACTCTACCATCATTAAACATCAGTTTTGAAATTATAGCCATCCATGATTTATTTATTTCAGACCAGATGACTACCATTCTATTCTAGCTTTTTTAATTTGTAAGGGGGGGGGGGGACTTAGAATGCACCTTTCTCCAGCAAATTTCAGACTGAAAACATTACCTGCTATGGTAATGCACTTGCTAGTACTACACACCATGTATAAGAAAAACAAAGGCAAAATAGGTATGAAAAGAGAAAATCTCCTTTTGTTGTCCCTCAAACTGAGTGAAGTTCTGAAATGTAGAAATGATCTCTGACATTTATAATGGATACTTGTATGTTCTTACTATGTAAATAAAATTGCTGGTATGAAGTGACATTAGAGTTTGTCAATAAATTAATTTTTCCTGACTTTATTCCCAGAAGAAGGTTTAGATAAACCATATATTTTCAACAAATAAATCTACTTTGAAACATAGCAAGACAGCTTATAGCTGTATGAAAGTTTTATGACCTTTTTCCTTTTAGATTTTAGTAACTGACTGAGGCATTATTATATCTCCATTTTGCATGAAGATAATGAATTTCTCTAAGTAACCCAGGTAGCAAATAGCTAGAGTTTGAACTCTAAAGCTGTGCTTTGCTGCCGCTAAGATTTTCTAGAACAAATCTGATTGTGTATATGTTTGTTTTTCACTTGATCGTCATGGGAAATAGGGGTGCTATTACCTTGATTTTTTAGATGTTAGAAATAGCTCTGGAGAATCTGGAGTTCTCTGCCTAATACAGAGATTAATTTAACCAAGTCTTGACTCCAAATCTTCTAAAATGCGTTTAGAATATAATCACATTATAAATTTTGACCTGAAATTTGACCTAAAAACTTCCTTTACAAGAAAACCTGTTGATACTCCCATATGACTGGATATTTAGTGTATTCATCTCTATTTTATCTTGTTGGTTACTTAACTTTTTGGTTCATCTCAAGTTGCAATCTGCTGGACAGAAGTTGAAATTTAATATAAAAGTTGATAAATTTATAGGACATTGCTACCTTTTTCGCTGAGTACAAAAAACAAGGCTATGGGTAAACTAAATTATGTGGAAACAGGCAAGGGACTGGAAAATTAAATTAGAAACTTAATGAAAAGTATTGATTCTTCGCTTTGAAATTATTTCTACTGTAATTTTTAAATGCCAACTGTGGCTTCCTCTAACTTTTCTGTTTTATGGAGAACTGTAGTTGCTTCCTAAACAACAACAAAATCCAGTGAGATATACACCTGATTGAAAAGTATCCACAATTCCTTATACTACCTCTTTTTCACTGTTCCTCCACATTTCCAAGAGAGCAAGAAGGGTAGGATAGGACAGACAGCATTTAGTTTTTCATGAAGTATAATTATTAAAAGAGATTAACCCCGTAAATCATGTTTTTCTGTGGTAGTTGTTGAAGTTTAAAGATGAAATAAAATACCCCATTGTTACACAAACATAACCTATATAAATAATGAAATTACTCACACTGTGAGAGGCCCAGAGTATACTCCATTCTCTGTTTTTGATTTGCATAAGTGAAGGTATAGATATGTAGGTCTTGAGAATGAATGATGGATAAGTTTGAACCACCAGAAGGATTTTTCATCATAGCTGAAGCCATTTTATAATGTAGAAATTCCTTTTTCCTATTTTAAGTAATGAAAGTCCATTCTTAAGAATATGTTGTCCAACAACTAAAACACTCTCAGGATTTGTTACTTGTCTGTGATTAATACTGACTCCACCTTCTGTTATCATCCGATACCTAAAAATAGAAATGTTTAGTAACTAGACATATCCAATCACTGTTGACATTCCCAATATTATAGATACATCATTACATTTAAATTTCAGAGATTCTCCTGTTGAAACCATTTAGCACTGAACTGTATCTTCATGTTTACTAAATTCTGCCTCCTCTTTAATGTTCTAAAGGAGCAGATTTAAGAAACTCAGGTAACATTTTAAATAGGTTGCACAAGAGGATGCAGACAATGAGGGGCTGTGTGAATCTGTTTTCTTAGGCCTCTGTTCTTGTGATCTTAAATTGTGACTGTCTCTGAGCTGACTGATCCCAGTGTATTTGTACAATAGTGGTCCCTTATTAATTTTTTTGGCCACATCTGCGGCATGTGGAAGTTTGTGAGTCAGGGATTGAATCTTCCTTCGCCAGAGCAGTGACAATACCTGATCCATAACTCTCTGAGCCACCAGGAAACTCCCATTAGTGGTCCCTTAAATGCAAGCCCTTTCCAGTGCTGGAGAAAACACTGACCAGGTTAGACTTAATAAGGGAGTACAGTAATACCAGACTTTACAGAAAATATATTTTCAGCAATCTGTTTTTACTTTACTCTCAGACTAATCTAAATGCTACAAGGAATGAGACAGCATCATCAGGAAGACATCCTCTCTAGAAACATGCTGTGCATTATAACATTTAATGCTGAATGAACTGTGAACCTATAAGTTAAATAATCTTACCCTCGGGGGCCATCTGGAATGGCATTTGCTTTGCGGCACGTATCTAGGACGCTTGTTCCAGGATCAAGTACTAATTCAGAAAATGAAGCTTCTTTAAACAACTCTTTTAACTCTTGATCAGACATGACCTCCAGTGCGTCTATGCTGCTATGATAAAGGGCTTGTGTACACCTGAAAAACACATTTTGAGAGCCGCCTCATGTGAGTGTTTACTCACATATATGTTCTAACACCCAATAACCAATTATGAGGCACCTACTATGTTCTAAATAGAAGGTTTTTGAAACAGCAACATCTATCTTGTATAATTTATAAGTGTAATTCAGGATAATCTTTCTTTCTAATAAATAGAGGCTATTGTAAAGCAGTTAACAATGAGTCTTTGTTAGTGGTAAAAGAGAACTCTAAAATAGTCTATCTCCAAATGTTTTCCAGTGTCTTAACTAACTTAATCAAGTGTTAATTAGTTTAAAAGGCCACCTTTTAGCAGAGTCTAGCCCTTCTTGTCCATGAACAAGCTTTGTTACTTCTGCAGCAAGTCGTTTCTGGGGACCCCGCTTTTCTGGCTCTCTGACATGCAGTTGCATTATGTGGTCAATCTCTGGAAGGGGTAGAAAAGTGAAGAGCTTCAGGTACCTTCAGGACCAAAAAACAAACCTGTTAGATTTACAGAACATACCTAATTTTTATCTCTATCTCCCTTACCCTTTAAAGAACATTGTGTTTACTTTTAAATGTACTTTTAATTATGAAAATAACAGTAGTACATATACACAATGGAAAATTACTCAGCCATACAAGGGAATGAAATAATGGCATTTGTAGCAACATGGATGGACCTAGAAATTACCATGCTAAAGTGAGGTAAGACAGTGAGCACAAATATCCTATGCTATCACTTATATATGGAATCTAAAAAAAGGATACAATGAACTTACTTGCAGAACAGAAATATACTCATGGACCTTGAAAAACTTATGGTTACCAAAGGAGACAGGCTGGCGGGGGGCACTGGGACTGGGGGGTTTGGGATAGAAATATTCTAAATTTAGGTTGTGATGATGGTTGTACAACTATAAATATAATAAAATTCATTGAATTTTAAAAAATAACAGTTAAAAAAAGTTCACGATCAAAAGACTCAATAAATATTATGGAAAAAAAAATAACAAACATGCAGAAATGTACCAAAAATAATATGACAGTAAGACACACTCCACCCTGACTGAAGATGTTACTATTTTGCTACCTTTGTTTACAAGTCTTATTTTATTTTTTAATTTAGGACCGTACCCACTGAATATGGAGGTTTCCAGGCTAGGGGACAGGTTGGAGCTTTAGCTGCCAGCCTATACCACAGCCATAGCACTGCCAGATCCCAGCTGCGTCTGCGACCTACACCACAGCTCGCTGCAACACCAGATCTTTAACCCAACGACTGAGCAAGGCCAGGGATCAAACTCGCAACCTCATGGATGCTAGTCAGGTTTGTTACTGTTAAGCCACAGTGGCAACTCCCAGAGTCTTATTTTAAAAGATATAGATGAAGGCCCCATCCCCATCATACATATTTGTCTTCCTGCCCCAGAGACAACTGCTAATCCAAATTTGTGACCATCCTTCTTTTGTTTTCTGTGTATGTACCCACCAATAAAAATTACTGTATAATTTAAAGACAGGCATATCTTATATGTATCCTCTTGAAATCATATTTTCGGTGTAAAGTGTTGTCAAGTACATAGATCACAGACATGTAGCTTAATGAAGCATAAAGCAAACATCTGCACAACCATCACCTGTCTAGATATGTAACACTGCTCCTAGCCAAGGAACATCCTCTCAATCCCTCAAACTTCTGACTCTCATGGTAATCACTTTCCTGTTTTTCTTTGTATTTTTACTATCTCAGCATGCCTCCCAAAAGAGCATCACTTAGCTTTGCCTCTTTTTATTTAGATTTTATATAAACAGAATCATGTAAAATATATTTTTGTTTGGGTACTCTGGCACATCATTATGTTGGAGATTCACCCATGTTGCTGTGTGTATGGCTGCTGAGGACAGCATTCCATGTTATGAACATTTCATGATGTGTTTATTTATTCTAGCGTGGATGTCTGTGTTCCTACTCTTGGACAGTGAGCGCTGCCTTGACTATTGTCATATATTTCTCTTGGTGCACACGTTTACTCATCTGTCAGGGATGTGCCCAGGGAGGGACTGCTGAGCACAGGTAATGTGCACATTCAATCTGAGTATGCACAGCGACATATTTTTCCAAGTGGTCCGATAATGCACTGAAAGCACCTGACATTAAGTTTTTGACGACCAAGGTATCCCTTTCAAAGACATCCATCTCGAATAAACATACAGGCAGCTATATGACAGAGCTAGTAGCAAACCAACTAGATAAGGAAACATGCTGCCCCCGCCCCCCCCATGAAGGTGCCCCTTCAAAAAACCCTGGGTAACCAGATAACTAACCACTGGAGTGACCCCTCTTCTCCTTCCCACTCCCTAATTCTTGCTCTTATATTTTAAATTAGCCAGTGAAGAATGAACCTTTGAAATCATAGGTACCCCAATAAAGGCAGAGCCCAGGGCCCCATGCTCACTTTCTCCCTCTCCATCCATAACCTCACTATGTAGCCCTTAGAGTGCCATGTGCCCATGAGTATAAACCTTATTTTTTAAAGTTCCGTGATGATTACTACTGAGGTGTATCTTGCAATCATAACAAGAGCAAGGGCTGGTCTAGTCACAGCACTGTCCAGAAATGTCTACGGCGGCTCCTACCAGAAGCATGGGCCCCAGTGAGTGTCCCTAGGCATCTCTAGCTGATGGAATCACTATTAACAGGCTGAGACCTACAGAACAGTTGGCAATGGCCAGGACTGCAGTTTGGTCTGGCCAGTGGCTAAGGGACAATTTTCTCATACAAGACAAGCCCGTTTGCCCCAGACAAGGAACAAGTCCCCAGTTCCTATCATTGCTACTCACGTTTCTGCTCACATTACCTGCTCTATGCTGGAAACCATTTTCAGCAGTACTGCAGACTCCTGCAGTCAGCCCGCCACATTCTGCCCACCCCAGACCCTACCTACCAGCTGAGAAATGGGCCCAACCTTGGGTCACTAAGGAATTCATATCATAACAGCTTGGACTCAAGTGAGGGGACTCCCCATCTCCTCAGCAGCAGCCAAAGTTGTGACAGACAATTGTATTCTCTGCTCCCAAACAAAACAATGGAGGCTCTCCGGAGACCAGCCATGCTCACTGGCAGGTGGATTTCATCAACTGCTGCTCCTTCTTCCTGGGGCTTGCAGATTGGCTTTCATAATCATCAAGACTTACTTACAACTCTTTTTCCTCACTGAACTTGCTCTCATTTCCTTTGGATTGCCAGACATTATTGATTCTGACCCCTTTACCTCTCCATAGACTAAACAATAGACTCTCCAACATAATATTCTTCCGAATTTCCATCCAGGCTATAGCCCTGGGCAGCTGGCCTCATTAAGCATTATTAGCCTCCTCAAAGAGAGACATGCCTTAAATTACTCTCAGGCAAGTCATCCCAAAATGGACTGAATTGTTGCCTCAGGCCATCACCTTGCTTAATTTTCACCCCCTGGGTCTTTATATCCTATATACCAACTATTAAACACACATCCAAATCCCATTTCTGGTCACCTCTGGCAATTCTCAAGCTTTTACCCTCCAAGAGATCATTCCACTTATTTTTGTTTAATAATAATTTTAGTGTTCTGCAGGAAAGTCTTAGACATTTAAAAAATTTTAAGGAGTTCCCGTCATGGCTCAGTGGTTAACGAAGCCGACTAGGAATGACGAGATTGCAGGTTTGATCTCTGGCCTCGCTCTGTGGGTTAAGGATCTGGCATTGCCGTGAGCTGTGGCATAGGTTGCAGACGCGGCTTGGATCCCGAGTTGCTGTGGCTCTGGCGTAGGCCGGCGGCTACAACTCCAATTAGATCCCTAGTCTGGGAACCTCCATGTGCCACGGATGCGGCCCTAGAAAAGACAAAAAAAAAAAAAAAATATATATATATATATATATATATATATTCCTAGATTATTTTGATGACAGTTATGTCAAAATGATACTTTTTCGAAAAAGTTAATTTTCTTTGTTGCAGGCATACTTCTCATTAACTTATATTCTTCCAAGAGTTTAAGATACTGCAAATTAATGAGAAAATCTTTTTCTTTTTTGTGGTTTTTAGGGCTGCACTTGCAGCATATAGCGGTTCCCAGGCCAGGGGTCCAATCAGAGCTGTAGCTGCTGGCCTACACCACAGCTCACTGCAATGCTGGATCCTTAAGCCACTGAGCAAGGCCAGGGACAGAACCTGCATCCTCATGGATGCTAGTCAGATTCGTTAGCCACCAAGCCATGATGAGAACTTTTTTTTTTTTTTTTTTGAGAAAATCATTTTTAGTAAGTGTTAGGGGCTACATGGGGGCTCATTGTTAAAATGGCTCATTGTGCCAACCTCGCAAATAAAGCATGAGGTCACAGTGACCCATGAGACTGACCACCTTGCTCAAGCAACATCCTGTTTATGCCACTAGCGGCTACTCTCCCAAGACTAGAAAACCACGCTACAGTGGGACACCTCTGGCTTTCTCAAGACTACGACCACCAGAGTCCAGCTGCAGCTAAAGATAAACCAACTCCCCTTCAGGGGATTCAATTTTCCATCCAAGGGGTATAAGAAGGACCCGCCAGAAGGGCAGGGGACTAGCCCACAAAGGTCGGTCACCCTCTTTTTCCCTTGAGTAAATTTCCTTCTCTTCGCCTGACCACCTGGCTAGTTCTCTTTTTCTCCACACCCGCCTTACAATAAGGATCTTCAAAAGGACCTTTTACGTTAAAGAAAAGGAAATTTAGAGACAAAGCTAAAAAAAGAGTTAGTCAAGTTTAAGATGAAAGGAGTAGGAGTTCCTGTCGTGGCTCAGTGGTTAACGAATCCGACTAGGAACGATGAGGTTGCAGGTTCGATCCCTGGCCTTGCTCAGTGGGTTAAGGATCCGGCGTTGCCGGTGGCTACAGCTCCGATTCGACCCCTAGCCTGGGAACCTCCATATGCTGTGGGAGCAGCCCAAGAAATGGCAAAAAAGACCAAAAAAAAAAAAAAAAAAAAAAAGATGAAAGGAGTAAAAAATTAGAATATGCAAACAATAACGTCCTAAGTACTTGTTAGATGTAGGTCACATACTTGCCTCTAAGTTATCTAGCAACCACAGTGTTTTTCTGCTTTAACCAACAAAAGGTGTTTAACGTCCTAAGGTGTTTAAAACAGTTAAAACTACAATGTCCTATGATGTACTGGTTTATGACTTAAGGAGAATCTAAGTTAAAACAAAAAACTATGAAGGGTTGAAGGCACAGAGAGAGTCTATGGCTAAAATTACATCATGAACATTATTACATTTTTCTCAGCAAACAATTAAGAACTCATTTTTCTCAGCAAACAATTAAGAACTCACCTTTCTACCAAATTATCTTGCAGCCTGACAAAAAATTGATACAATTCAAACGGAGATGTCTTCTCTCTGTTTAGCCAAACAGCATTGCCAGCAGACTTTCCCAGTTTTGCTCCAGTTGTACTTGTAATCAGAGGAACGGAGATGCCAAATACATCTTCTCCAGTCACCCTATGCATAGAGAACTTTATTACGTGCTTCAAGATCAGGTGGTGGTAGGTTCTGCTAATCACTTTCAGTCACTCTTCAGTCTATCTTGCTTTAAGAAAACTTCCTTGACCTCCTAAACCTGGATTCTTGTTCATCACGCTGCTTTCACAGCACTCTATTTTGGCCTTTGTCATTCTGAACTGCAAATGAACCAGTGACTCTGGGCAAGCCAAGGGCAACAGCTGCATAACTACCGCCTAGAAATTTTTAAAGGCTGGGTGGAAAGAGGTGAGAGGACAGGTACAAGGCAGAGACTAAGGAGGTGTTTTAAAGGGACTTTTAAAATGAGTGGCACCTGAACTAGTCCTATAATTCATCTCTCTCAGGAAAATGACATTGAAATCTACATTATTTTCCAAATATTTGGTGTTGAATTTTTTTTTTTTTTTTTTTTTGGAAATGCCTAACATTTAGTCACGTTACAATGACTAACATGTAGCTTCACGGAAGGTGGTGAGCAAAAGCAGAGACTACTCGAGGAGGCCCAGTCACGTTTAGGTATACACAAAGAAAAGCAGTCTTTCAAATCAGAAACACAGGAAAAGCTTCTTAGGAGAAGCAGATAAAATCCAAACCCTGACCAGTGGTCTATATCCTGCAGAGCTCCAGAATATGTCCCACACCTAATACCATTATTTCAGCCCCTTAGTTCCATTAGCCAGAGATACTAAGTTTATCCCCCTTAATGAAGATAAAATCAACAAGGGCTGGAACGAAGAGCATCATTCCACAATCCTGACAATGCATTACAGGTTATGCTCGTGTGTGCATTACTTGTTCTAGGATTTTTCTCCTCTAGAGGCGCTTACTTGTGGATGAACTCGTAACCGGACATGATATTGCCCAGCTGATCAGCTCCACCCAGCTGGACCCGGCATCCATAATGCTGGAACAGATAGTAGAAATCGTAGGCTTGGAGCACCTGGTATAAAAACTCGGCCAAACTCATGCCTTCGGGGCTCTTGAGCCGGCTTTGCACGCTCAGCCGGCTAAGCAACGTGCCCATGCGAAAGTGGCCGCCCACGGTCGCCAAGAAGTCCACTAGGTGCTGCTTCTGGTACCAGGCCGAGTTATCCAGCACCGTGAAGCTGCCCCAGCTTCGCCCGTTAGTGAAAAGCTGCTGGTGATTAGCCGCCAGGGCTTGTAGTCCCTGGCGCAAGGCGAGCGCGTTGCTTTGCACGCGCTCGGCGTCCAGCGCCTCCCGCTCCTTGGTGCGGCCGCTGGGGTCTCCCAGGCGCGCCGTGGCACCTCCCACCAGCGCAATCACATTGTGGCCGGCTCGCTGGAAATGAAACAGGCCCAAAAGCGCCAGCAGATGCCCCACATGAAGCGAGTCAGCTGTGGGGTCGAAACCGCAATAGATGGTCTGAGGAACGTTGCCCGCCAAGCCACGGTCGAAGAGCTCTGGGAGCTCTGTCTTTGTACCCCTTTCAGGGAAGAATTCCTTGAATAGACCCCGAGCCTTCTGCACCGCCAGCAACCCCTGAGCGCCCGAGTGGGCCTTACGGAGCCCTAGTGGCAAGACTCCTGACTGGCCTGGGGTACCAAGCCACCGGCCGCGGGAAACGCGCCGCAACATGGGCGCTGCCATCTTGGCGGAGGCGCGAAGGGGATGCTGGGACCTTAGAGCCCCAACTCAGCTTTCAGCGCCAGCGTCGTACTGTTTCTACAATATGCTTCCGTGTTTTTTTCTGCGCATGCCTGCATTGGGCACGGTGGTTACTTAGTTACAGAGCGTGCGTTTTCTGTACGGTAGCCGTTCTAACTGCCTGGGTGGGGTTTCCGCTTAAAGGCCAGGTACCTTAAATTTCCTCTTAACGCGGATATGTTTATGATAATAGTTCCTTTCTCAGAGGGCTGTTGTGAGGATTAAAAAGTAAGGTACTTGGCACATAGTAAGTGTTCTAAAATGTTGGCTTTTGCTTAAATGTTCATGTAAAATATTATGATGCACAAGTTCTTTGAAATCTTGGTTCTGTGCAAAATTTTGTCCAGAGAGGTTGTGAGGGGTTAGGAATTGGTTTAACTTCATGGAGCGAGATGGAGTTGGCGTTGAGACGCTTTCAGTTTCGCAGTTCTGAATAGGGGATAAAAGCACCCAGCGAATACTGATTCACTAGTTCTCCAGGAGATGGCGGTCTTGTCCAAGCCATAATGAGATGAAGGTTAATAAAAACAGAAAGCCAGTGCCCCATTCACCAGCTAACTGGAAGGGATCCAATTCCAAAACTCCATTTTAGAATCTAATTTTTAGGACGACTTTCAGTTCCAGCTGTCTTAGTTCCAGTTCCCTGGGAAAGAGACTCCAGTGGGAGATTTGTGTCCGGGAGAATTATTGGAGTGTGCTCTCAGCAGCAGTATCTGTTAATGGAGTGATGGATGCAGGGTTGGGCCGAAGGAGTTGACTTGTAAACAGTTTGTGATTGAGGCCTTTGGAGCTGAGATGTCCTTTCAGTGTCATCCCAAATGGAGGCAAGGGGGCAGACTTTTGCACCCTGTTATTGATGAGTCCTTAAATGTGGGATGCCCTGGGCAAGACTTTGGCAGAGAGCAAGATACAGAAGAGGGTCCATCTGTGAAGCCCCTCAGCAGCCGGGAACTGAGTGCCTTGATCCTAAAGTAGGCATGTGGGCCATGCTCTGAACCATTCCCTACAGGACCTTTGTAGTTCCTTACATCATGAGGTCACTTAACAAAATGAAATATTAGTTTCATTACAAAACTGAAAAATTAGTTTCTTTGCATGTGTAATTAATCAGAGAAATGAGTTTCTCATTGCCAAAGAGTAACTTCAATAGGATTTTTAGATACTTATTCAACAGGCTATGTAACATAATCCTAAATCCCACAATTGTTTTCCCCAAAGCACATAAACTGAATGATTTAATTTAGTGTTAGCAAGGGCCAAATTGAATCTTGATAATGAAAGTGAAAATGGCGTTTTCCTCAAGAAAATGAACATTTGAAGGTAGAAACATTTTTCAGAAAAAAGAAGTGTGTTTAAAAAAAAAAAAAAGAGTTCCTGTCTTGGCTTAGTGGTTAATGAACCTGACTAGTATCCATGAAGATGAGGGTTCGATCCCTGGGCTTGCTCTGTGGTTAAGGATCTTGCATTGCTGTGAGCTGTGGTGTAGGTTGCAGAAAAAAAGTTTGTTTGGAAAAGGCAGGCTCATACACAAGATTTTGTATCTTATACCTTCATCCTGTCAATTACAGTGTTATTTTAAAGTACATTGAATATAATTCATTGAATGTCTAACATTGTCTTCCTGCCTCAAAAGATACTAGGTTAAAAAATATTTACACTTTCATCTAGTCCTGAAGAAAATAAGCAGGATATGTTCTAACTCTTATGTTGCTGTTCAAAGTATCTTAACATTTGGCATCATAACCAGTTTAGCTGCAGGAGGCAGGGGCAAGCATGCCCAGCAGCAATGGAGTGCATAAAGGGGTGCATCTATTATGTGCACACTGATGGCTCAGGCCCTCAACTGATGCTCTGGTCAGTTGCCTGGACAAGAGTTCCAGGTCTTTTTTCAGCTAAGGAATCTAAGGATAATGAGGAGAGAATACCTGGGTCTGAGTTCAGATCCAGTTCTGGGCAGGACAGGTGGGAGAATGCCACTTCCCTGCTTAGGCTTTGGGTCCCTGGGGGGGCGGGGGGCAGGCAGAGCCTGGGTCACTGCTGGCATTGCCATCCTCCCCTTTAGGCCAGAATACACTGATCTCCCTCAACAGGGCTGGGAACAAAATAAACAAAATCAAGATCAAGTCTCCTGGATGCAAAAAACAAAACAAAACAAAACCCACAAAAATCATACCACCTTGATTAGGGACATATTTCAGTATAGGTAGCAGGAAATTCTGAGCACACAGCACATGGTGCTTATTATTTAGTACCAAACACAGGAAGATTTGAACATTTTCAAAGAGTATAACATTTTTGAGGTTTCTGGTTAATATGGCAGGTATCTATCTGTAGCTTTTATAGATACGTTAGTTCAGGAAATCATACTTCTTATAGAACTATGTACCTGCTTCACCATTGCTTAATGGCCTATGCTTAATGGAAAAATTTTGTGGATGCTGAAAAACAGAAAAATTTTACTTGAGATTAGAATTTATGGTGATTTGAGTTCTGCTTGATGTCTTTTTTAAAATTATAGTTGATTCAATGTTGTGTTAGTTTCAGGTGTACAGCACAGTGATTCAATTAAACTCTATCTATGTCTCTATCTATGTACTTTTTCAAATTCCTTTCCCTTATAGATTTTGTTACAAAATATTGGGTGTAGTTCCCTGTGCTATGCAGTAAGTCCTTGTTAATTATCTCTTTTATATGCAGTAGTGTATACGTGTTAATCCCAAACGCCTAATTTATCTCCTCCCACCCTTGCCTTTTGGTTATGCTAAGTTTGTTTTCTGTGTCTGTGGGTTGATTCCTGTTTTGTAAATAAGTTCATTTGTATCTTTCTTTAAATTTTAGATTACACATATAAGTGATATTTGTCTTTGGCTTACTTCAATTAGATAATCCATCCATGTTTCTGCAAATAGCATTATTTCATTTTACACACACACATATATGTAGTGGAATATTTAAAGCACATTTTCCTTTTTGGGTGTGTTATTTATTTATTTTTAAGTTTCTTTTTAGGGCCACACCTGTGGCATATGGAAGTTCCCAGGCCAGGGGTGGAATCAGAGCTACAGCTGGGGCCTATGCCACAGGCATAGCAATGCCAGATCCAAGCTGCATCTGTGACCTACATCGCAGCTTGAAGCAACACCAGATCCTTAACCCACTGAAGGAGTCCAGGGATCGAATCCACATCCTCATGGATGCTAATCAGGTTCTTAACTTGCCGAGACACAATAGGAACTCCTAAAACACATCTTATTTATCCATTCATCTATTGATGGACATCTAGGTTTCTCCAATGTCTTGGCTAGGTCTCTTCCTAAATTTAGTTGTATTTCATGAACAGATAATGAAGTCTGGTAGAGAAGGTAATAGTAGAGCAGGTGCTACATGAGACTTGATTGTGACTTAATGACAGTAAGTTATTTTCTTTTTGTAATTTGCCAAAAGGACAAATGGAAAGGTCAAAAGGAAAAAATGAAGCTTTGTCCAAAAAATGGATCCAATTAAAGAAGGTGGGACTTTTAAACCTTTAGATTTTTTTTTTTTTTTTCTTTTTAGGGCTATACCTGCAGCATGTGGAAGTTCTCAGGCTAGGGGTCCAATTGGAGCTGCAGCTGCCCGCCTGCGCCACAACTTATGGCAATGCCCGATCGGATCCTTAACCTGCTGAGCAAGGCCAGAGATAGAGCCCACATCCCCATGGATACTAGTCGGATACCTTTCTGATGTGCCACAGCAGGAACTCCTAAACCTTTAGAATTATATACATGACTAAAATTTTATGATACTGGAACTTGAGGTAAGGAAAAGTGAACAAGTTGATTCTTGATGTCTTTTGTTTGTTTTTTGGCTTAAAAGTGTTAAAAAGCATTTTAGAAAATATGTTTTATCTCCACTGTGCTAACTTGAAGTTAGCTGACCTTGAATTAGGGGCACATATACTTCACAATCACTCTTTCCTGAGACAAAGTGCCATATAAATATTTACTTTGAAAAGATCTCTGTTTTATGTAGTTTGATTTTTTAAATGTAAGCAATTATAAATACAGTAGCATTTAAAAGGCACAAAAGGAGTAAAACTTAATAGTGTCTCTCACAAAGTAAGCCCAGCAGTTTACAGTTAGGCACTCCTACTTAATTCTTTAGTGTGTCTCTGTGGCATGGTACGTATTCTGATTACAGCAGAGATCTGCCTGGGGCTAAAATGTGAACTTATCTAAAGGGCATGGCAAAATGACAGCAGGAAGCAGCCTGAGGAGGAATTCTGATCATAATCACTACAAAATAGTATTCTTACTTATGTTTCCTTTTTCCCCCTGGAGACTGGAGGTATAGGTTTGTTCTGGAACATAAGTGGTGACAAAGGATGCAAAAAGGAGTGGCTAGGAGCAGGAAGTAGAAATTGTAAGTCACTTTCAGGATTTAGCAATGGCCTTCTTCCTGAATAAAGTATTTTCATTTCAGTTTCCTACTTCTTGAGAAGAGAATGATTTCTAAAGGCTGTTTTGAGCCTTTGTTGTCTGCATAATAATTAATAAGGCAGGAGTTCCTGTAGTGGCGCAGTGGTTAACGAACCCGACTAGGAACCATGAGGTCGTGGGTTCACCCTCCCCTTGCTCAGTGGGTTAAGGACCCAGCGTTGCCGTGAGCTGTGGTGTAGGTCGAAGACGCTGCTGGGATCTGGCGCTGCTGTGGCTCTGACGTAGGCCAGTGGCTACAGCTCCGATTAGACCCCTAGCCTGGGAACCTCCATATGCTGCTGGAGCGGCCCTAGAAAAGGCAAAAAGACAAAAAAAAAAAAAAAAAAAAAAAAATTAATAAGGCAATGTGCCTTATAATTTCATCCTCTCTCATGGCTTCACTGTTGCCAATATTCCTCAAGTGCCATAAATCTAAAGAATCCTCCCACCCTTGCCCACCTTTACCTGCAAGCCAATCCCTCCCCTTTCACTGCAAACAGATTCTTTCAGGAAGTTTTCTGTGCCTTAGGTGAGATAAGAGAAAGCTGTTTTTATTATCCTAGTTATCATGCTCCTGACATATATTAAAATGTAAAATTAATAAGGGCTCATTCTCCTCATAAGAAAGGCCATTAAATTTGATTAACAGTATACATTTATGTAGGTCAAGTGCCTTGCAACCTAGTCTGTATCCTTTTATTGAAGTTGCTCTGATGTTTTTTGAATTGGTGGTCTTCTTCACATCCAAACATTTTTCCAGAAGAGATTAGTTTCTTTTAAGCTGTGGGTTGTAGGAGGATGTTAGACCAAAAAACAAACAAACAAACAAACAAAAAACAAAACAAAACAAAAAAAACACAACAAAAAACAAAAACAGAAACAGGAACAAAAAAAAACCCAAAAAACCTGTTACTAAATGTGCCTTTTCTTTCTGTATTGGAGTTTAGAGAAGAACACAAGCAACTGTTCATTCTTTGTTTTATGCTACTTTTGTAGTTAGTGGAATAACTTTTACGGTTCTCAGTAACTTTAATGATTTAATATGCACCTACTCTCATACCAGTGTGCCTGGATAATATTTTTTATTTATTTTTATTTATTTATTTATATTTATTTATTTATTTATTTTGCTTTTTGCTATTTCTTTGGGCCGCTCCCGCGGCATATGGAGGTTCCCAGGCTAGGGGTCTAATCGGAGCTGTAGCCACTAGCCTACGCCAGAGCCACAGCAACGCGGGATCCGAGCCTCATCTGCAACCTACACCACAGCTCACGGCAACGCCGGATCGTTAACCCACTGAGCAAGGGCAGGGACCGAACCTGCAACCTCATGGTTCCTAGTCGGATTCGTTAACCACTGCGCCACGACGGGAACTCCGCCTGGATAATATTTTAAGATACTTATGGGTTTTTAACAATTTTCCTCTGCCCTTTTCCATTCTATCCACTTAAGCTGATGGAAAGTTCTGTGTGTCAGCACCTGGAGGAAGTCAGGAAGAAGTGCAAATCTGCAATTTTTGTGGCTTTTATTTCCAAAGGTTCAAAACTTAGAGAAAGACTCAAATTTGAGGATGTAAGCTTGGAGAAGCAGAAGAGAAAGAGAGGATTCTCCTTATTAACAAGGGCTCCCAGCTTGCGCAGGAGAGTGGTGCATTGCTTCCTGGACTCAAAGAAATGGTCCTGAGGCACCTGAGGCCGGGGTTCCTGGCCTCATCAAAGGTTCCTCTGCCCCATTTGAGCCAGAGTAGTGCCTCAGCGCCAACTGGAGGCCTCAGAGGACTGATGTAGGCTTGGCCACCAAGGATGGCTAGAGTGATCAGAATAGACTGGAGATTATTATTTCCTGGGAAGCATATGGTATGACCAAATTTTGATGAAAACCTGGGAGCAAGAAGAAAGGAGCCCAGTGATGATGAGAAAGCAATTTTCCATGTTCTGTTGTGTTAAAGACTCAGAAGTTTGTTCACTTAAATTTTTATTAAAAGTATTTGCCAAATCAGACACTGTTCTAATAGCTTAGACACAATTGTGGACCACAGAGAGATCCTTGCCCTAAAGGAGATGAGATTGCTTATGAAGTCATGTTTCTCTGCATAATCCTGTTCTTCACCAACTTCCTCTTTCTGACCTGGGGTCCTTTGCCACCCCAGAGCCTTGGAGCAAAGATGACCCCAAGGTTATTGTTCCAGGAACATGCAGGTCAGCATGGGGCTGTGAGAGAGAAACATTGTGGAGAATATGACAAGAGAAGGACACCCCTTGTGGAAGAGGGGTGAGAGAGGCATGGAGTTAAAGGGATCCTGGATTGAAGGATTCAAGTACTTCTTCCCCTTTTGATCTGCAATTGTGTCTTCCTTCACGAGTGCTGCACTGAATTTTTTTTCCCTCAAGTAATCTTTTCGCAAACACCCTCCTTTTCTACTCTGCGTTTGGTGATAGCTGGTGCAGCCTTTAGCAACATTTCATTGCATAGGCTGTTTGCTAGGATCATGCTTCAAGGGTGATTGGCAAGCCATACCGGCTGCTTATTTGCTTGACAGTGCGATGAGCAAAGTGAGCTTGTCTTCTAGAAACAGAATGGTGGAGATTTGTATTTTGAAAAGCTTAGTTCAAAAAGGTAATGTCTTCAGCTAAGATAATTTTGGAATTCTATTTCTCAAGTAACCTTAGTAATTTTCTGGTCCTCTCTGACATAGTGGACAAACAAATCAATCAACTCACTGTTGTCCTTCTTTCAAGGCCAACTGAATTTGTGTCTCTGCTAGAGAAGAAGTAAAACAATAATCAGTCTACATTTTGTAGAGTGTTTCCATTTCGATTCAACCTATTTTTGTATTTTTCTTTTCAGTGTTTTCAGTATAGAGTTTATGTGGTTCTTTTGTAAGTACCAGTCAATTATCTAATGAGAAGCAAGTTTGGAAGCATCTTCTCTCTCACTATTCTTCCATAATATTATAATGGGAACAAATAACTTACATTTTCTTGCCCCAAACAGAAAAGTCAAATGTCACTTCCTTCATCCTTGCAACAACCACAAAATGTGGTTTTGATTTGTGGTACAAAGAGCCCTGGACTAGAGTCAGAGACTTGGGTAGTTGTCTCAGCTCAGCTTCCACTAGCTATTCCCCTTAGATAAGCCACTTAACACTATACTCCTTGGTGTCCTCACCCTACAGTTTAAGGGGTTAGATTAGGTTATCTCTAAAATCCCATTCAGCTCTAAAATTCTGAGATGCCTGCTTACTATGACATTAGTCAAAGGTCTCATTTATTATTTCTTAACTTTATCTTCATTATTTAAGCTGCCGCACTAGAGAAGAGATCAAAAGCATGTCCATCTATCTCCTCCCCTATTGGTTTGCTTAAAGAGTAGAATCCAGTTTAAATCAATGGCTATAATTAGAGTCACATTGTTTCATGGTAACATTTGAAAAATGAAGATTTAGCAAGTGACACTTAACCAATGAAACATGGATCATATTTGCAGAAATGTTTAGTTTTAGTCCCCAGTGATCTCATTCATAGGTGTCCATGCGTGAGAGACCAAACTGGAAGCATCTCACCAACAGTAAAATCAAGTGAGAATGATTCTTCTGTATAATCAGAGATATTTTCCCTGAAACCAGAGGAAATTGTATATACTCATGCCCCTCTTCCCATTATGCATTTTATGAAACTCTTCTCCAAGCATGGAGTTTAAGGAAGATTTAAGGTAGCGGGAAACAGGGACAATTTTGTTGGTGTCAGATTGTGACCAACTAATACACCAGTTGAGACACCTTCCCCATGGACTGCTTTATATTATTTTATACTACACACTTAAGATTTCATCTTGTAAGTAGGTGACCATAAGCCCTGGTTTAGATGCCTCTTGTCTCAGCCTAATTCTCTCTCTCTTTATTGAAATACAGTTGACCTATAACACTCTGTTAGTTCCTGGTGCACAACAGAGTCATTTGATATTTCTATACATTTCAGAATTATCACCACAATAAGTCTAGTTACCATACAAAGTTATTACAACATTATTGACTATATTCCTCACATTGTACATTTTGTGACTGTGACTCATTAATTTTGTAACTGGAAGTTTGCACCTCTTAATCTCCCTCACCTATTTCACTTATCCCATCTCTTTTCTCCCCTCTACCAACCACCTGCTTGTCCTCTGTATGTATGAGTCTGTCTCTGTTTATTATATTTATTCATTTGTCTAGTCTTTTAGATTCCACATAAAACTGAAATCATATTTATCTCTCTCTCTTTGATTTATGTTACTTAGCTTAATACCCTGTAGGTCTATGTATGTTGTTACAAATGACAAGATTTTATTCATTTTTGTGACATATATATATATATATATAATTTTATTCTTTTTATGGTTAATATATATTTTTAATTTAATATTTAATTATTTAAGGATAATAATTTATTATTAAATTAATATATAAATTTATTATTAAATAAATGGCACTGTTTTTTCTATCCATTCATCTATCCATGTGTATTTAGGTTGCTTCCATATCTTGGCTATTATAAATGATGCTACAATGGACATAAGGGTGCATATATTTTTTTGAGTTAGTGTTTTCCTTCTATTTGGAAAAATACCCAGGAGTGGAATTCCTGGATCATATGGTGGTTCCATTTTTAATTTTTTGAGTCTCCTCCATACTATTTTCCATAGCGTCTGCACCAATTTACATTCCCACTGACAGCGTGCAAGGGTTCCCTTTTCTCCACATTTTCAGCAACACTTGTTATTTCTTATCTTTTGGATAATAGCCATTCTAACAGGTGTGAGGTGATATCTCATTGTGGTTTTGATGTGAATTTCCCTGATGGTTAGTGATGTTGAGCATCTTTTCATGTGTTTATTAGCCATCTGTATGTTTTCTTTGGAAAAGTGTCTATTCATGTCTTTTTCCCATTTTAATTGGCTTCTTTGTTTTTTTGATGTTGAATTTAATGAGTTCTTTGCATTTTTTCCCCCTGCTTTTTAGGGCTGCACCTATGGCATATGGAGGTTCCCAGGCTAGGGGTCTAATTGGAGACAGCTAGATCTGGTCTATGCCACAGCCATAGCAACGCCATATCTGAGCTGCATCTGTGACCTACACCACAGCTCACGGCAATGCCGGATCCTTAACCCACTGAGTGAGGTCAGGGATCAAACCTGCAACCTCATGGTTCCTAGTCAGATTCATTTTCAGTTTGCCACAACAGGAACTCGCAACAGGAATAGTTTTCAGCTATTATTTCAAATCAGTTCTCTGACCCTTTTTTCCTCCTCATTCTGGTTCCCCTGCAATGTGAATGTTAGGATGCTTAATATTATCCCAGAGGTCTCAAACTGTTCTCATTAAAAAAACTTTTTTAACGTATAGTTGATTTACAGTATCATCACAAAATCTGCTATACAGCAAAGTGACTCATTCATATATGTATATGAATATATATACACAGATATATATGTGTGTATATATATGTATATTCTGTTTTAAATAGTACTTTCCAACATGGTTATCCCAGATTGGATGTAGTTCCCTGTGTTATGTAGTAGGACCTCATTGTCTGTCTATTGTAAAGGTAATCATTTTCATCTACTAACCCCAGCTTCCAGTCCGTCCCACTCTGTTCCATTTGGAATCTAGAATATGAACAAATGAGCCAATGTACAAAACAGAAACAGACTCATAGACATAGGAAACTATCCTCATTTTAAAAATTCTTTTTTTATTTTTTCTGATCAGCTTGGGTGAGTCCCACCACTCTGTCTTCTAGTTTGCTGATACATTCTTCTTTATCACTTAATCTTCTTTCAGATTACTCCCTCTGTGCTGGGTCTCAAGCATGTGAGAATTTCATGAAATTTTGTATGTATCCTTTAAGAGTGGAGTCTCTGTTTTCCATAGTCCTCTAGATCTGCCATATATAAAGCCCCTCCCAACCTTCAAAGCCAGATGTCCTTGGGACTCATCTTCCTGATGCAAAACCCCCAGGCTAGAGCTTGATGTGGAATTTGGACCCCTTGCTTTTGGGGGAGAACTTATGCAATTGTGATTATCCTCTTTTTTGTATTTTACCTACTCTGGGGGGTGTGGGTCTTAATTCTACCACATCTTTGCCCCTCCTGCCTTTTATTTTGTTGTTGTCATTGTTCTTTTTCAGCCTCCCCTGTGGCATATGGAAATTCCCAGGCCAGGGATTGAATTGGAGCCAGAGCTGCAAAGTACACCACAGTTGTGGCAACACTGGGTCATTAACACGCTGCAGCGGGCTAGGGATCAAACCAGGGCATGCAGAGTCATGCCAGATCATTAACCCACTGCACCATAGTGGGAACTCCCCCTCCTACCTGTCTTGTTGTGGTTCCTTCTTTATATCTTTATAAACTTTATAAAGTTGTTTCCATGTCTTGGCTATTGAAAATACTGCTGCCATGAACATTGCAATACATGTGTCTTTTCGAGTCATGGTTTTCTCTGGGTAGATGCCCAGGAGTGGGATTCCTGGATCAAATGATAGTTCTATTTCTCGTTTTCTGAGGAATCTCCATAGTATTTTCCACAGTGGTTGCACCAATTTACAATCCCACCAATAGTGTCATAGGGTTCCTTTTTTTCCACATGCTCTCCAGCACTTATTGTTTGTAGACTTTTTGATGATGGCCATTCTGGCTGGTGTAAGGTGGTACCTCATAGTGATTTTGATTTGCATTTCTCTAATAATGAGTGATGTTGAACATCTTTTCATGTGTTTTTTGGCCATCCATATGTCTTCTTTGCATCTTCTGCCAATTTTTTGATGGGGTGGTTTTTTTCTTGGTATGGAGCAGTAGGAGGTGTTTATAAATTTTGGAAATTAATCCCTTGTCTTCTGCATCAATTGCAAAGGTTTTCTCCCATTCTGTGGGTCATGTTTTTGTTTTGTTTAGGGTTTCCTTTGCTGTGCAGAAAATTTTAAGTTTAATTAGGTCCCATTTGTTTATTTTTGTTTTTACTGCTGTAAAAAAGTGGATCTGGGTCTTTTGTGCTTCCAAACAAACTTTAAAATATTTTGTTCGAGTTCTGTGAAAAAATGTCCTTGATAATTTGATAGGGATTGTATGGAATCTGTAGATTGCCTTGGGTAGTATAGTCATTTTGATGATATTGATTCTTCCAATCCAAGAGCATGATATGTCTTTCCATCTATGTGTTTCATCTTTGATTTCTTTCATCAGTGTCTTATAGTTTCAGAGTATAGGTCTTTTGTCTCTTTAGGTAGGTTTACTCCTAGGCTAGGTATTTTATTCTTTTGGATGTTATGGTAAACAGGATTGCTTCCTTAATTTCTCTTTCTGATCTTTCATTGTTAGTATATAGAAATGCTATCAATTTATGTGTATTACTTTTGTATCCTGAGACATTGCCAAATTCATTGATGAGCTCTAACCATTTTCTGGTAGAGTCTTTAGATTCTCTAGGTATAGTATCATGTCATCTGCAAATAGTGATAGTTTTACATCTTCCATTCCATTTTGGATTCCTTTTATTTCTTCTTCCTCTCTGATTGCTGTGGCTAGGACTTCCAAATCTATGTTGAGAGTAGTGGCGAGAGTGGACATCCATGTCTTGTTCCTGATCTTAGCAGGAATTCTTTCAGCTTTTCACCATTGAGAATGATGTTAGCTGTGGGTTTGTCATATATGGCCTTTATTATGTTGAGGTAGGTTCCCTCTATGTGCACTTGCTGAGGGGTTTTTATCCTAAATGGATGTTGGATTTTGTCAAAGGCTTTTTCTTTGTCTATTGAGAGGATCATATCGTTTTTATTCTTCAGTTTGTTAATGTGGTGTATCACATTTATTGATTTGTGGATATCGATAAATCCCACTTGATCATGATGGACAATCCTTTTAATGTATTGTTGGATTTGGTTTGCTAGTATTTTGTTGAGGATTTTTACATGTATGTTCATCAATGAAATTGACCTGTAGCTTTCTTTTTTTTTTTTTTTTTTTTGTCTTTTTGTCTTTTTGACATTTCTTGGGCCACTCCCGTGGCATATGGAGGTTCCAAGGCTAGGGGACTAATCAGAGCTGTAGCTGCCAATCTACACCAGAGCCACAGTAACTTGGGATCCAAGCCGCGTCTGCAACCTAAACCACAGCTCACGGCAACACCGGATCCTTAACCCACTAAGCGAGGCCAGGGATCGAACCTGCAACCTCATGGTTCCTAGTCAGATTCGTTAACCACTGCACCATGATGGGAACTCCTAGTTTTCTTTTTTTGTGGTATCTTTGTCTGGTTTTGATATCAGGGTGATGGTGGCCTCATAGAGTGTATTCGGGATTGTCCCTTCCTCTGAGGTTTTTTGGAATAGTTTGAGAAGGATAGGTGTTAGCTCTTCTCTAAATGTTTGATAAGATTCGCTTATGAAGCCATATGGTCCTGGACTTTTGTTTGTTGGAAGTTTTTAAATTACGGTTTCAATTTGAGTTCTTGTAATTGGTCCTTTCATCTTTTCTATTTCATCTTGGTTTAGTCTTGGAAGATTGTACTTTTCTAAGAATTTGTCCATTTCTTCTACGTTTTCTGTTTTATTGGCGTATAGTTGCATGTAGTAGTCCCTTATGACCCTTTGTATTTTTGTGATGTCTGTTGTAACATCTCCTGGAAGATGTTACAACATCTCCTGGAAGATGGAATATTTTCTTCCATCTTCTCACTTTCAATTTGTATGTGTCCCTAGATTTCTAATTTTATTGATTTAAGTCCTCTCTCTTTTTTTCTTGATAAGTCTGGCAAAGGGTTTATCAATTTTGTTGATCTTTTCAAAGAACCAGCTTTTTGTTTTATTGATCTTTTCTATGGTTTTCTTTGTTTCTATTTCACTGATTTCTGCTCTGATCTTTATGATTTCTTTCCTTCTGCTAACTTTAGGTCTTGTCTGTTCTTCTCTCTCGAGCTGCTTTGTATGTAAAGTTAGCTTGTTTATTTGAGCTTTTTCTTTTTTCCTGAGGTGGGCTTGTATTGCTATAAATTGCTATAAATGTTCCTCTTAGAATGGCTTTTGCTGCATCCCATAGGTTTTGGAGTGTCGTATCTTCACTGTCCTTTGCTTCTAGATATGTTTTAATTTCCTCTTTGATTTCTTCAGTGATCTATTGGTTGTTTAGTAGCATGTTGTTTAGTCTCCACATGTTTGTGTTTTTTGCAGTGTTTTTCTTGTTGATTTCCAGTTGTATAGTGTTGTGGTCAGAAAAGATGCTTGATATGATTTCAATTTTCTTAAGGTTACCAAGGTTGGATTTGTAGCCTAGGATGTGATCAATCTTAGAGAATGTTCCATGTGCACTTGAGAAGAATGTGTATTCTGTTGCTTTTGGATGAAATGTCCTATAGATATCTATTAAGTCCATCTGGTCTAATGATTCATTCAGGGCCTGTGTTTACTTATTGATTTTCTGCCTGGATGAACTGTCCATTGCTGTAAGTGGA
This sequence comes from Sus scrofa, assembly GCF_054392235.1. Lineage (NCBI taxonomy): Eukaryota > Metazoa > Chordata > Mammalia > Artiodactyla > Suidae > Sus > Sus scrofa. The sequence goes on along the minus strand of NC_139387.1, from coordinate 48,348,713 downwards.
GTGTTAAAGTCCCCCACTATTATTGTATTATTGTCAATTTGTCTTTTTAAGGTTGTTAGCAGCTGCCTTATATATTGTGGTGATCCTTTGTTTGGTGCGTAAACATTTAAAATTGTTTTATCTTCTTCTTGGCTTTATCCTTTGATCATTATGTGGTGATCTTCCTTGTCTCTTAAAGTATTCTTCATTTTAAGGTCTATTTTGTCTGTTGTGAGTATTGCTACTCCAGCTTTCTTTTGATCCCCGTTTGCATGGAATATTTTCTTCCATCTTCTCTCTTTCAATTTGTATGTGTCCCTAGAAGTGAAGTGGGTCTCTTGAAGACAGCATATATATGAGTCTTGTTTTTGTATCCATTCAGCCAGTCTATGTCTTTTGGTTGGGGCATTTAGTCCATTAACATTTAAGGTAATTATTGATATATATGTTCCTATTGCCATTTTATTAATTGCGTTGGATTTGTTTTTGTTGCTCTTTTTTCTTCCCTTCTCTTGTTCTCTCCTCTTGTGGTTTGATGACTATCTTTAGTGTTGTATTTGAGTTGATTTTTCTTATTTGTTTGTGTATCAATTATAGATTTTTGGTTTGCAGTTACTCTGAGGTTTTGATATAAAAGTCTATATATGTAGGAGCCTGTTTTAAGTTGTTGGTCTCTTAATTGCAAGTGCATCTCTAGTGTCCTGCATTTGTACCCTCTTCTTCCCAAGATTTCTGATTTTGGTGGCATAATTGTGCGTGGATGATTTCTTATCTTTATTGCATATATACCTTTACTGGTGAGCCTTGTCATTTGTTGTATTTTTGTTTCTGATTGCTGTCTTTTCTGCCTGGAGAAGTTCCTTTAGTATTGTTGTAAAGCTGGTTTAGTGTTGCTGTATTCTCTTAGCTTTTGCTTATCTGTAAAGCTTTTGATTTCTCCTTCAAATCTGAATGAGAGCCTTGCTGTGTAGAGTAATCTTGGTTGGAGCTTTTTTCCTTTCATCATGTTAAGTATATCATGGCCTGCAGATTTTTTGCTGAAAAATCTGCTGATACCCTTATCAGGGTTCCTTTGTATGTTATTTGTTTCTTTTCCCTAGCTGCTTTCAATATCTTCTCTTTGTCTTTAATTTTGGTCAGTTTGATTAATATGTGTCTTGGGGTGTTCCTCCTTGGGTTTATTTTATATGGTACTCATTGTGCTTCCTGGATTTGAGTGAGTGGTTCCTTTCCCATGTTAGGGAATTTTTTGGCTATTATCTCTTGGAATGTTTTTTTCTGTCCCTTTCTCTCTCTCTTCTTTTGGCATCCGTATAATACAGATGTTTGTGCATTTAACATTGTCCCAGAGTTCTCTGAGATTCTCTTCATTTTTTTTCAATCTTTTTTCTCTTTTTTGTTTCACATCAGTGATTTCCAGTAGTCTGTCCTCCACCTCACTTATTCGTTCTTCTGCGTCCTGTATTCTGCTGTTGGCTGCTTCCAATGAATTTTTTATTTCCGTTATGTACTTTGCATCTCTTCTTGCTTAACTTTTATATCTTGTATCTCGTTGCTCAGTGTTTCCTGTAAATTATGCATCTTTGCCTCCAGTTTATTTCCAATGTCTTGCAGTCTTGCATCATCTTCAGCATCAACAGTCTAAAGTCATCTTCCTGGAGGCTGAGAATCTCCTGATTACTTAGCTGTTTTTCTGGGTTCTTTCTCCCTTATCTGAGTTATAGTTCTCTGTCTTTTCATTTTTATAGGTTTTTGGTACCACACCTTTTTACAGATAATAGAGTTGTAGCTTCTCTAACTTCTGGTGTCTGCACCCCTTGGGGCTGAAGTTGGTACAGGGGCTTGCTGTAGGCTTCCTGATGGGAGGGCCTGATGCCCACCCACTGGTAGATGGAGCTGATTCCTATCCTTCTGGTGGGTGGGGCTTTGTCTCTGGATGGGATTAGAGGTGGCTGTGTGCCTGGGGGGTCTTTAGACAGTCTGTTCACTGATGGGCGGGGCTGTGATCCCACCTGGATTGTTGTTTGACCTGGGGCTTCTCATCACTGATGGATGGGGCCAGAGTTTCCTAAAATGGCCACCTCCAGAGAAACGCAGGCTGATGAATATTCCCAAGAGCTTTTTTTCCAATGTCCTTCTCCCACAACAAGCCACATTCACCCCCTGTTTTCCCAGGAGGTCCTCCTAGAACTGCAGTCAGGTCTGACCCAGATTCCTATGGAGAGTTTGCTTTGCCCTGGGACCCAGTGCACATGAGTCTATGTGTGCCTTTTTGGAATCATGTCTCCATTTCCTCCAGTCTTGTGGTGGTCCTGCACACAAGCCCCACTGGCCTTCAATGCCAGATGCTCTGGGGGCTCTTTCTCCCAATTCCAGATCCCTAGGTGTGGGAACTTGATGTGGGGCTCAGAACTCTCACTCCTGTAGGTGTGTCTCTGTGATACATTTACTTTCCAGTCAGTGGGGCTTACCACCTGGGAGGTTTGTGGTTGCTTACATCATGTAATTGCCCTCCTACCTCTGGACGTGGCCTCCTCTTTGTCTTCTGGAGTAGGATATCTTTTTGAAAGTTTCCAGTCCATTTGGTTGAAGATTGCTCAGCATTTGATTGATGGCCTCTGTTTTACAGTCTATTTTATCTGATATGAGTGTTGCAACTCCTGCTGTCCTGTCTTTTCCTTTCACATGAAATTTCTTTTTCTATCACCTCACTTTCAATTTATATGTGTCCTTTGCCCTAAGGTGAGTCTTTTGTAGGCAGCAGATTGTAGGCTCTTGCTTTTTTATCCTATCTACTAGTCTATGTCTTTTGATTAGAGCATTCAGTCCATTGACATTTAAGGTAATTGTTGATAGATATGTGTCTATTGCCATTTTAAACCTTTTTTTCCAGTCGATTGCATATTTCTATTTCTTGCCTTCTTTTTTTTTTTTTTGGATGATTTCCTTTTATTTTTATGCTTGTGTCCTCTTCTTTTCAGTTTTTGTGGATGTGGTGTTTGGTTTTGATTTGTGGTTTCCCTGTGTTACAAGTATGTTAACCCCTTCCTTTACCTTCTTGCTTTAATCTGAGTGTCATTTAGGCTCAAATGCATTATTAAAAAAAAAAAGAGTCTAGATTTTCCTACTTTCTTTCCCCACATTTTATGATATTGATGTCATTTTTCAACATCTTCATGTTTGTCCTTTTGCTATTCCTTGTTTATTATTGCTTTTACAGTAGGTTTTCTTTCTTTTTTTTTCCCCTTTTACATCTGTGTACTGGCTTATTTAAGTGATTGCTTTCCAATTGTGATTTCCTCCATCCTATTTCTTCTTACTTTTTTTTTTTAATTTAGAGGAGTTCTTTCAGTATTTCATTTAGAATGGGTTTAGTATGGCTGTACTCTTTGAGTTTTTGTATATTAGAGAAAATATTTATTTCTCCTTCTATTTTAAATGATATTATTGCTGGGTAGAGCATGCTAGGCTGCAAATATTTCCCTATTAGAACTTTGAATATATCTTGCCACTCTCTTCTGACCTGCAGTGTTTCTGTAGAGAAATCAGCTGATAGCCTTATGGGGGTTCCCTTATAATTAACTCTTTGTTTTTCTCCTGATGCCTTTCGAATCCTCTCTTTATCTTTAACTTTTGCCCTTTTTATTATAATATGTCTTGGTGTGGGCCTATTTGGGTTCAACTCATTTGGGGCCCTCTGAGCTTCCTGTATCTTGATATCTATTTCCTTTAGATTTGGAAAGTTTTCAGACATAATTTCTCCAAATGCATTTTCAATCCCTCTTTCTTTTTCTTCTCCTTCTGGAAGCCCTATTATGCATAGATTGGCCCACTTTATATTAATCCCATAGATCTCTCATATTGCTTTTATGTTTTTTCATTTGTTTTTCTGTCTGCTGTCCTGATTGGGTGATTTCCACTATTCTATCTTCCAAGTCACTAATACATTCCTCTGTATTATTCACTCTGTTCTTCATTGCCTTTAATTCAGCTTGCATCTCTGCAAATGAATTTTCTATTTTTTCTTTGTTCCTCCTTATATTTTCTAGTTCCTTTCTAAAGTAATCTTACTGTTCATATTCACTAAATTCCTTCATATTCGCTTGTAATTCCTTCAGTATTTTCACTATCTCCCTTTTCAATGCAGTGCCTGTTGTTTGCTCCTTCAGGTGAATTCTCCTGTTTTTTTTTTGGCCTCTTTAGGGTCACACCCTTGGCATATAGAAGTTCTCACGCCAGGGGTCAAATCGGAGCTGTAGCCACCAGCCTATGCCACAGCCACAGCAGCATGGGATCTGAGCTACATCTGCAGCCTACACCACAGCTCACAATAACGCTGGATCCTTAACCCACTGAGTGAGGCCAGGAATTGAACCTGCATTCATGGTTACCAGTCAGATTTGTTTCTGCTAAGCCACATCAGGAACTCCATCTTGTTCTTTTAGCTGGGATTTGTTCCTGAGCTTCTTCATTTTCCTTATATTTTTATTATTCTGTGAGTTTATGGAAAACAACTCCTGTAGTCTTGGAAGTCTATGTATATATGTGAGTGCTTGCTTTTTGTGAGCTGGGTATTTTGTGAGAGCTTACTTTTTTTCTTTTTGGGGCCACACCCAGAACATATGGATGTTCCCAGGCTAGGGGTCTAATCAGAGCTACAGCTGCTGGCCTACACCACATCTCAGAAAATACCAGATCTTCAACCACTGTTTGAAGCCAGGGATAAAACCTGCATCCTCATGGATCCTAGTTGTTTTCATCAACTGCTGATCCACAAAGGGAACTCCCAGAGCTTGCTTTTTATTTTTAGAATGTTGTGCATGCCTCCAGGCAGATGGAGGTAATGGACAGTTCCAGTAGCTAGTGCTTGGTTGCTGGGCCCTTGACAGTGACAAGGACCCATGGGAAGGTGGTGCATGCAGCTCCTAGTTGCAGGGCCATGGGGAGTGACAATCATCAGGCAGGTGTTGGTGGTGCCTGGAGCATTTGGCAATGACAGCAGCTGGTGGGAGGGGTACTCAGGGGAGTGAGACCAACAATGGATGGTGCTCAGTTGCAAAGCCATCTTGTTTACGGACCTCTCAGGGACCTGGAGCCTATTCACAGACCCCCTAGTGTTGGCAGAAAATGCCCATCTCTGGTGTCTGAGATGACTGTTGTGGTTTCCCCCTACCATCTGTATATCACACCAGAGGCACTGCATCACGCTTAGCACCATGCTGGCCTTAACCCACACAAGAGGTGCCCAGCCATCTGTAGTCCACACAAGAGTTGCCCTGTCCCCCATAGCCCTTGCAAGTGGCACCTTGCCACCGGTAGCACCCCATCCTCTGAAAGTTTGCGCATGTGCAAGGAAAGGTATTTCTATGGTGGTCCACCCCTCTTCCTCTCACCCTCCCCAACAATGATGCCTTGCTTCTCCTGTGGGCCCAGACTTCCTCACAGTTTCCTTCAGCTGTGGTGCTCAGCTCTGCTGCTTGTGACACTCTGTTCCCAAGCCCCTAAGTCTGTCTCCACATAGCCAACCCTAGTCCTCTCCCCAGAACAGACCTCCAGAGCTTGAGTCTCAGCACCCAGACTCCCACCCAAGTGTCTCAGGCTGTGGTGTCCAGAGGCAGTGGTGCAGATGATTTGTGCAGCTCTCACTCTGCTTTGCTCTCCTCATTCCAACTGCTGTGCTTTTCTCTGTGACTTTGAGGTCACTCTGTCTCAGCCAATCTCCCCGTTGGTTAGGTGGCTTCCCAGGGTGTGAGTTCCTTTCCTCTTTAACAGCTCCCCCTCATGAATGCTAGTCACATCCTGATTCCTTTTCTCTCTCTCTCTTTTTTCCTTTTGTTTTACTCTTTTTAGGGCCGAGTAGCATATTGAAGTTCCTAGGCTAGGGGTGAATTGGAGCTGCAGCTGCTGGCCTATGCCACAGCCACAGCAACACAGGATCTGAGCTGTGTCTGAGACCAGGGATCAAACTCACATTCTCATGGACACTGTATTGGGTTCTTAACCCACTGAGCCACAAGGGGAACTCAGGATGATATATTTTATAGTCATTACAAATCATCTTTCAGTAGTTCCCTTTCTGGCTCAGTGGTAATGAAACTAACTAGTATGAGGATGTGGGTTTGATCCCTGGCCCCACTCAGTCAATGGTTTAAGGATCCAGCCTTGCTGTGAGCTGTGGTGTAGGTCACAGACGTGGTTCAGATCTGCCTGTGGTGTAGGCTGGCAGCTGCAGCTCCAATTCGGCCCCTAGCCTGGGAATATCCATATGCCATGGGTGCAGCCCTAAAAATATAAAAAAAAAAATCATCTTTTAGAGTGATTTTTCACAACATACATAATGGGTGACATTCACAAGTATGAAAACCACATAAACTGAGGGTATAATCCATGCTTTTATCTCTCATTCCAGAAAGTATGTCAGAATTCATATGAGCAAAAATGACATTGTTATTGTAATACATGTATGCATATATGACTTTATTTTGTGCTATAATTTGTTAAAGAAATGATTTTATATATTATGATTTTCCCACTGCTAAACTGATGATGCCATTTCATCAACTTCCTTGAATGCTTCTCTCTTTATGTCCTTGCTCCTTTTGTTCTCTGGTCAGACCCCTCTCCTTATGCTGTGAACTAGAAAATGCCTATAGACAGAAAGCTGAAGTGATCACAGGGCTCACTTCCTTTTGTTCTCTTCTCTCAGTGCTGAAAGTCCTGCAATGTCTGTTGTCTTAGGTCTAAAAACAGTTGTTTCTTATATTTTTGTTCACTTTTCCAGTTGTTTATGGTGGAAAAACAAGTCTGCTATCAGTTATTCCATCTTGGTGGAAGTAGAAGTACCCCCATAAATATTTTTGATGGAATAAACCATGAAATGTGAGTGGAACTATTAGAATATATTCCTTGTTTTTCTACCAAATTTCTTCTGTTTCCTTAGACATTGAAGATGGTCTTTCCTTTGGGACTAAAATATCAAGAGTACAGTTCTTGTTTCTTCGATCTTTTCCCTGAAGTTCCTGGATCCCAAATTACCACCAGGATAATACTAAGTTTGCTTAGGGTAAAAACAAACAAAGCAAGCCAACCCACAACACTAATGTATGCAGAGTTTTCAGGACATAAACATGTGTAATTTACTATATTATGATCAAAACCATAGAATTCTGCTTGGCTTAGAATTTGTGCCTGGCTTCCTAAAATGTCCAAGATTCTTATTTGGCTTCTCTCATTCTTAGTCTGGAGCAGGGGCCCAGATAGCTCCAACCTTTTTGGTCATGTCCCCCAAAGAAAGATTGAGCGTCCAATATCTCAGTGTGTGTGTATGTGTGTGTGTGTGTGTGTGTGTGTGTGTGTGTGTCTAAGAAGTATGTATTACTGAAAGAATATATTTTGTAAATAATTAAACATCCAAAAATTGAACTAAAAATATAAAAATTCTCATGTAATCTGGTATCCCCAATGGATAAATTTGTTTCCTCCACAGGATACATACTCTATTTTAAGATGAATGCCCTGGAGCTCAAAACAAAACTCAAACAAGCTAACATCCGGAGTTCCTGTTTTGGCTCAGTGGTTAACGAAACTGACTACCATCCATGAGGATGCTGGTTTGATCCCTAGCCTTGCTCAGTGAGTTAAGGATCCGGTGTTGCCCTGAGCTATGGTGTAGGTCGCAGACACGGCTCGGATCCCGTGTTGCTGTGGCTGTGGCATAGCCCGGCTGCTACAGCTCTGATTTAGCCCCTAGCCTGGGAACCTCCATATGTCGCAGATGTGGCCCTAAAAAAAAAAAAAGACAAACAAGCTAATATCTTACAGTGATAAATCTCTCCTGCCTCTTCACAAAGGAATATTTAAAACTAGTTTTTAATGGCTTTTTAGTTTCTTAATGCCTACATGTAATCCTTCTTAGTTCAGGCCTTAACTAACTTAATCATTGGTTTTAACCCATTCTTTTCTGACTCCTTTTCTTTTGCTCATCCTTATTTGTTTTGTTTTATTTTATTTATTTTTTGTCTTTTTGTCTTTTCTAGGGCCCCACTTGCGGCATAGGGAGGTTCTCAAGCTAGGGGTCCAATCAGAGCTGCAGCCACCGGCCTACGCCAGAGCCACAGCAATGCAGGATCCAAGCCATGTCTGTGACCTACACCACAACTCATGGTGACGCTGGATCCTTAACCCACTGAGTGAGGCCAGGGATTGAACCCACAACCTCATGGTTCCTAGTGGATTCATTAACCACTGAGCCACGATGGGAACTCCTCATTCTTCTTATTTGCAGTCTTGTTTTCTCTCAGGCAATCTACTTTCCATCACATTTTAACCTTGAAAAACATATGAATTACATTTAATTTTGCAAAATATTGTTCTCAGCAAAATTGACAGGATACACATGCAAACATGAAGGGAATGGTTTCTTTTAGTGACCACATGGATTTTGCCCAAGTTGGAAAGGACCTGGAAGCCATTCAAAGACTGGATAAATTGTCAATTGCCTGGAAAGTAAATTGGGGTTTCCCACATCTAAAAACATATAAGAGAGACATGAATAGAAATAAAACCTCTGTTACTTTTCAGTAGAAAAAAATAACTCTGCTATATAATGAGAACTATGATCTTAGCCACTTGGACATTATATCCCCGGATCCAGTCAAAAGCTTATGGTCCAATTTTCTTCCGAAGACAACCATTGTTATCAAATATATCATATATAACACAAATAATAACATAATATCCAGATTGTCCTGAGTCTTTCTTGTTTCATTTAACATTATATCTTGGCAAAGTTTCTAGTCAGTACAGGAAGGGCACTCTCATTTTTTTTAACCTCATGAACAATCGTAACTCCATTTATTTTCTCTTCTTAATTGAAATATAACGATATATTAGTTTCAAATGTACAACATAATGATTCGAAATTTGTATGTACTGAAATGATGACCACAATAATTTTAGTAAACATTCATCACCATAGTTACAAAGTTTTTTTCTTGTGCTAAGAACTCTTAAGATCTAATTTCTTAGCAACTTTCATATATGTAATACAGTATTATTAACTATAGTCACCATGCTGAACATTATATTCCAGTGACTTATTTATTTTGTAACTAGAAATGTGTACGTTTTGACCTTCTTCACCCCTTTTTTCCACCCTTACCCCTCCCCCTGGAAAACACCAATCTGTTCTCTGTGTCAATGAGCTTGTTTTGTTTTTGTTTTTAGACTCCATGAGAGCATATGGTATTTTTCTTTCTCCGTCTGACTTATTTCACTTAGTATAATCCCCTCAAGGTCCAATCATGTCGCTGCAAATGGCAAGATTTCATTCCTATTTTTTGGCTGAATAATATCCCATTGTGTATATATACCACATTTTCTTTATCCATTCATCTATCTATGGACACTTAAGCTGCTTCCATGGCTTGTCTATTGTTTGATTTATTTAACCAATTCTTACTGATGATCAACAGCACTAATCTTTAGCTGTTTCAAGTACTGTTGTGTGAATAATGTCATATACACAATTTTACATATGTACTAATGAATTTGTAATATGATTTCCTAGAAATTCAATTACTAATTAAAGGATAGGCTCTTTTTTTTTTTTTTTTTTTTTTTTTGGCTATGCCCTCTGCCTGTGGAAGTTCCCGAGCTGGGAAGCAAACCTGTACCACAGCAGCAAATCTAGTGCTGCCGTGATAATGCCAGATCCTTAACTCACTGCAGCACAAGGGCACTCTAGGATATTAATTTTTAACTTTTATAATATTGACAGTTTTTGCCAGAAATATGAGTGAATAATGCATTTTTTATAATGCTGAGTATAGTGCTTTATAGTTAGTAAGAACTCATATATTCATTTGTTGATCTAATTAACCTTTATAAAAGTAAATAAAGCACATTTATGGTGGAAATAGGAAATATATAATCAAGACTAAAGCATTATAAATATTCTCTCTCTCTCTCTTTTTTTTTCTTTTTTAGGGCTATGCTTGCAGCATATGGAAGTTCCCAGGCTAGGGGTTGAATGGGAGTTGCAGCTGCTGGCCTACACCACAGCCACAGCCATGTAGGATCTAAGCTGCATCTGCGATGTATACTACAGCTCATGGCAACACCAGTTCCTTAACCCACTGAGTGAGGCAGGGGATTGAACCTGCATCCTTGTGGATACCTGCTGGGTTCATTACTGCTGAGCCCCAATAGGAACTCCCTATAATTATTCCCAATAATAAATTCAAAGCCAGCTCATGTTAGATAAATAAGTTTCTGAGTTTATTGCTTCCTTGTCCTGGCCTGAGCACAGTGAGATAACAGAGGTAAGGCTTCCATCTAAACTCCACACCCATATCCTATAAACTTGCATCATACTAGCTGCAATGGCTCTGGCTTCAAAAAATATTCACTTTAAAAGAGAAGGGTAATGTTAGGTTTTATAAACTGAAAAGCAAAAATAAATTATTTTACAGGACTTGTTTGTTCAGATGAGGAACAAAGCTTACTTTGTTCTTCCAGGTGTACTTCTTTGGATAAAAGGTATTCCTACTAACACCTAAAATGAAGTCAACCTACTGAACAGAAGAAATCCTTCAGCGTTCTTTCCAGTTGAAGGCATGTAGGGTATAAATAAAATCCTATTGGCAGGGAAGATGGCATCAATATGTTCAGAGCTCTAAACTGAAAATATATAAAGACTAAGGAGTGGAGGATGGATGCAACTATTGGGCAAGAAACCTAGTACTCTTGCATTTGGGTTTGCAGCTATGTCTGACTGTCTGTCTGTCTGTCTGTCTATCTATCTATCTTAACACTATTTGTACCTTTACCCTAAATGGTGCAGGTTATTATGTCTTATCTTTTATGGTTACATTAGCTCTATTAGAACTAATATGCCTATATGAAAGACCTAGCCTTCTGCTCTTATGGGCATACACAGAACCTTTTCTTGATTTGATAGCTAAACACACTGGCTTGGCCCTATTCACCCACATATAATAGTGACTTAAAGTGAGAGCTTTAAGAAAGGCCCTGTCCTTGGGATAATGAGTCAGTCCTGCCCAATGTCACTACCCTGTGTATATCCTCTATTTTTAAATATTCTTTTATGCTGATCCAAACAGGTCTAAACTCAGTTCTACTCCTCTTTTTCTTCCATCCATCGTTCCTTCCCTCTTTCCTTCACTTTGCTTCACTTTACTTCCCTTCCCTTTCCTTTTCTTTCCATTCCTTTCCTTTCCTTTTTTCTTATTTTGGTGGCCATACCCCAGGCATATGGAAGTTCCCAGGCCAGGGATTGGAATCTGAGCTTCAGCCAAAACCTATTCCACAGCTGCAGCAATGCCAGATCTTTTTTTTTTTTTTTTTTTTTTGCAATGCCAGATCTTTTAACCCACAGTGTTGGATCCTTTAACTCACTGCACTGGGTGGGGATCAAACCACTGCCGTGACCCAAGCCGCTGCTGTCGGATCCTTAACCTACCATGCCACAGTGGGAACTCTTCCACTTAGTTGGCTTAAGCCTTGAGTCAGCCTGAATCTTACCCTCTGCAATACTTAGCTTGGGCCACTCCATGCTTTCTTCTTATCCAGGATCCTAGTGCTAGGGTTTTTAATTCTTCACTCTGACCTGCTTACCCAGATTTGGATTTTGCAGGGGGCCTCAGGCAAGGATAGTTAAACACTTGCTTTATAGTCTCTGCTTTGCTGTTGGAATTCATGATAACCAAGTGCTGCTTCCTTTCTGTGAGAGCTGGTACATGCTGGCCCCTGAGTGCAGGCACCTAGAGCCTGGGTCCTGCTTTAGTAGCTTTAGTAGCTTCCTTGATCTAGGGTTCTGAACGAGGGGGCCTGTATGGTGCAGTTAAGAAGACAAACATGCCCTTGAATTTCAGCTGAAATTCTTTCTGGCTGTGACTTGGAGCAAGTTACTTAGCCATTTTGAGTCTCAGCTTTCTCATCGGTAATAAAATGAGAGTAGTATCTACTTGATAAGGTTTTATTGACAGGACTGGAAGCAATAATGTGAGTAATGCTTTCTGTGAAGGCTGACACATATTATGCACTGTAGTATTTTATGCAGCCACCTTTGACCAGTGCCTGTTTTCTTCCACTAGTCAGTGAGGACTGTTGGTAGTCTTAATGACTTGAATGAAAGGGAAGTATTCCTTTTTCTTCTCTTCCAGTATGATGGGGGTGTGGACTCTTCCTCTTCATAATCCTGAGTAAAAAGAGGGAAGTCTTCTCAAGCTCTCCCTATTGGGGTGTGGCTTAGTCAACCTTCTCATAAGACAAGAGGGAAGGTCTGGTATGGGAGGTGTCAGCCTAAACTCTCTTTTTAGTGCTAGAGATGGCCTTTAACAAGGGTCCTCCTGACTGTGAAAATGCAGGCTTTCAGCAGAGAGCTCACATACCCACATGTGTTATAATTATCTCTGTGTTTCATAATACAGTAGTAGAAGAGGGAAGCAGATTAGGATTTACTCTTTCATCACAAATATCCTTACATTTAAAAGGCCAATAAATATTAGCTAATGTATGGATAAAGAAAACTGCAGACAAGGACATCAGACTATTTTGTGCAAAGGGTCATAAGGAAAAGTAACAGGTGTATTTTCTGCACTGAGTACTTGTTCTGCACCCACGAGAGATTCAGAATTATTTATTACTGCTTTTGGCAAAAACCCTTTCAAGACTGAAAGCCATTATTAAGTTTGCCTCTGCCATTTCTTACAAAGCTAAATGATGCTAATTTTTTCTGGTTTTATTGAGAAATGATTGACATTTATTACTGTGTAAGTTTTAGGCATACTTCATGATCGTTTGATTTGCATGTGTTGTGAAATGATTACTATAGCTAATATCCACCTTCTCACAAAGATACAATAAGAAGAGAAAAAAAAGAAAGGGAAAAATTCTTTTTTGTGATGAGAACTCATAGGATTCACTTTTAACAACTTTCTTATATATCATAGGGAAGCGGTGCTAATTATAGTCATTATGTTGCACATTGCATCCCTAGTACTTATTTATTGTATAACCGGAAGTTTGTACCTTTTTACCACCTTCCTGCAATTTCCTTTTCCCTGAACCTCCACCTATGGTAACCACAAGTCTGATTTCTTTTCTTTTTTTTTAGGACCGCACCTGCAGCATGTGGAAGTTCCCAGGCTAGGGGTCAAATTGGAGCTACAGCTGCCTGCCTACACCACAGCCACAGCAACGTGGGATCTGAGTTGCATCTGCAGCCCACACCACAGCTCACAGTAACGCTGGCTCCTTAACCCACTGAATGAGGCCAGGGATCAAACCTACATCCTCATGGATACTAGTTGGATTCATTCCTGCTGTGCCCCAGTGGGAACTCCCTGATTTCTTTTTCTATGTGTTCGTTTGTTGTTTTTTTCAGAAGATTCCACATTCCACATATAAGCAAGATCATGCACTATTAGTCTTTCTCTGGCTGACTTATTTTACTCAGTATAATGCCTTCACTGTGCATCCATGTTATTGTAAATGGTAGGATTTCCTCCTTTTTCATGGCTGAATAATATTCCATTCCATATATGTACATCATGACTTCTTTAACCGTTCGTCTAGTGGTGGACATTAGGTTGCTTCCATGTTTTAGCTATGGTAAATACTGCTGCTATGAACATGGCGTGCAGATATCTTTTTGAACTAGTGTTTTAATTTTCCTTGGATATATTCCCAGGCGTAGAACTGCTGGATTGTACAGTCCTTCTATTTTTCTTTTTGGCCATGCCCATGGCATTCTGAAGTTCCCAGGCCAGGAATGGACTTCAAGCCACAACAGTAGCAATGCCGAATCATTAATCACCAGGGCACCAGGGAACTCCTACTAGTTCTATTTAAAAATTTTTTTTCTTTTTAGTATTCTCCATACTATTTTCCATACCAGCTGTACCAGTTTACAATCCCACCAACAGAGCACAAGGGTTCCCTTTCCTCCACATCCATGGGAGCAATTGTTATCTTTTCTCTTTTGGTGATGGCCATTCTAAATGACATCTCATAGTGGTTTCTTTTTCTTCCAGTTTTATTGAGATATATTTAACATATGATACCATGTAAGTTTAAGGTGTATATAATAATAATTTGATTTACATACATCATGAGGTGAGTATCACAAGAAGTTTAGTGAACATCCATTCCTCTCATACAGGTACAAAATTAAAGAAATAGAAAAAAAACTTTTTTATTCTTGTCATGTAAACTCTTAGGATTTACTCTTTTAATAACTTTTGTATTTGATATACAGCAGTGTTACTTATACTTATTATGTTACAAGTTATATCCCTAGTACTTATTTATCTTGTAACTAGAAGTTTGTATCTTTTGACTGTCTTTATCTAGTTCCTCCTTCCTTTCCCCTCTCTACCTCCAACCTCTGGTAACCACAAATCTTTTTTTCCGATGAGTTTGTTTATTTGTTTTTGAAATATAATTGACCTACAACTTTATATTAGCTCCTGAAACACAACATAGTGATTTGATATTTCTTTGGTGATACATTTCAAAGTGATCAACAAAATAAGTCTAGCTACAATGTCATGAAAGATATTATATAGTTATTGGCTATATTCCACACACTGCACATTTCATATCCATGTCTCATTTCCTTTGCAACTGGAAGTTTGTACTTCTTAATCTCCCTTACCTATTTCTTTCATCTCCCTAGGCCATTCCCTCTGGCAAACACCTGTTTGTTCTCTGTATATATGTTCTATTTCTGTTTTGTTATGCTCGTTCATTTGTTTTACATTTTATTGAGGTATAATTGATTTACCCTATGATATGTTTCAGGTGTACAACATAGTGATTCACAATTTTTAAAGATTGTACTCTATTTACAGATATTATAAAATATTGGCTATATTACCTGTGCTGTGCAACATATCATTATAGCTTATTTATTTTATACATAGTAGTTTATACCTCTTAATCCGCTACCCTTATCTTGCCTTTCCTCTCTCCCCCCCTTCCCACTGGTAACCATGATATTGTTCTCTGTATCTGTGAGTCTGTTGTTTCTTTGTTGTTATACTCACTAGATTGTTTTATTTTTTAGATTCCAAATATAAATTATAACATACACTGTTTGTCCTTCTCTGTTTTATTTCAATAAGCATAATACCCTCCAAGTCCAACCATGTTACTGCAAATGGCAAAATTTCATTCTTTTTAGTGGCTGAGCAGTAGAATTCCATAGTATGTATGTATATATATGTGTGTGTATACACTATGTATATATATATATATTTCACATCTTCTTGTCCATTCATCTGTTGCTTTCATATGTTGGGAATTATAAATATTGCTGTTATTATTATCATGTTATTATGTTCTTATTAGTGTTTTCACTTTTTTCAGATATATACTCAGGAGTAGAATTACTGGCTCTATGTTTTTTTATTTTTAGTTTATTTAGGAACTGCCATACTGTTTTTCACAGTAGCTGCACCGATTTACATTTCTGCCAACAGTGTAATAGGGTTCCCTTTTCTCCACATCCTTACCAACATTTGTAGTTGTATTCTTTTTGATGATAGCCGTTCTGACAAGTGTGAGGTAATATCTCATTGAGGTTATAATATGCATTTCTCTGATGATTATTGATGTGCCTATTGGCCATCTGTATGTCTTCTTTAGCAAATGTCTATTTAGTTCCTCTGCTCATTTTTAAACTGGGTTGTTTGTATTTTTGATATTGAGTTGTATGAATTCTTTGTATGTTTTAGATATAACCACTTATTGGATATATCCTTTGCAAATATTTTCTCCCAATAAGTAGGTTGTCTTTTCATTTTTTTGATGGTTTCCTTTGCTGGGCAAAAGTTTTTAAGTTCAATTTAGGTCCAGTTTGTTTTATTTTTGCTTTTATTTCCTTTGCTTTAGGAGACATATCCAAAAAAATATTGCCGCAATTTATATAAAAGAATGTTCTGCCTTTGTTTTCTTCTAGGAGTTTATGGTCTTACATTTAAGTCTCAAATCCATTTTTTTGAGTTTATTTTTGTGTATGTTATGAGAAAATGTTCTAATTTCATTCTTTTTTTTTTTTTTTTTTTTTGCCTTTTCTAGGGCTGCTCCCGGGGCATATGGAGGTTCCCAGGCTAGGGGTCTAGACATCCAAGCTATAGTTTCCAGCCTACACCACAGCTCATGGCAACACTAGATCCTTAATCCACTGAGTGAGGCCAGGGATCGAACCCACAACCTCAAGGTTCCTAGTCAGATTCATTAACCACTGAGCCACGACAGGAACTCCTCTAATTTCACTCTTTTACAAGTAGCTGTCCAGTGTTCCCAGCACCACTAATTGAAGAGATCATCTTTTCTCCATTGCATATTTTGTCATAGATTAATTAAACATTTTGTGTGGTAGTTACAATATCACCATACAAAGATATTATATAATTATTGACTATATACATATATATATATATATATATATATATTTTTTTTTTTTTTTTTTTTGGTCTCTTTGCCTTTTCTAGGGCCGCACCAGCGGCATATGGAGGTTCCCAGTCTAGGGGTCTAATCGGAACTGTAGCCGCCGGCCTATGCCACAGCAATACTGGATCCTTAACCCACTAAATGAGGCCAGGGATTGAACCTGCAACCTCATGGTTCCTAGTCGGATTTGTTATTCCGACACTTTATAATTCATACATATGTTTCATTTATTTTGCAACTGAAAGTTTATACCTCTTAACTCCCTTCACTTATTTCTTTTTGCTTTTGTTATCTTGCCTGAGGAGACATATCTAAAAAAAGTAATATTTTATTATAAAATATAAATATTTAAATAATTTAAAATATTTAAATAATTTAATATTTAATGTAAATATTAAATAATTTAAATTAAAATAATTTTAAAATATTAAATAGAAATAATATAAGATACTTTATATTAATATTTTAAGACCTTACTACCTTGTGTTTTATTCTAGGAATTTTAATGTTTCAGGACTTACATTTATGTTTTTAATCCATTTTGAGTTTATTTTTCCACATAGTGTGAGAAGTAGTCAATCTGATTATTTCGTATGTAGCTGTCCAGTTTTCCCAGCACCACCCACTGAAAAAGCTATCTTTTCCCCATGTATGTTCTTGCCTCCTTTGATGTAGATTTGGGTTTATTTCTGGGCTCTCTATTCT
The DNA here is from genome assembly GCF_054392235.1 of Sus scrofa. Classification (NCBI taxonomy): domain Eukaryota; kingdom Metazoa; phylum Chordata; class Mammalia; order Artiodactyla; family Suidae; genus Sus; species Sus scrofa. Next base: position 48,331,550 of record NC_139387.1, on the reverse strand, counting down.
GTTTCATTGATCAATGTGCCTGTTCTGTGCCAGTATCATACTATTTTGATTATTGTATCTTTATAGTGGAGTCTGAAGCCAGGAAGCATGATACCACCTGCTTTGTTCTTCTTTCCAAGATTATTTTGACCATTAGGGGTCTTTTTTGTTTCTATACAAATTTCAGAATTGTTTGTTCTAGGTCTGTGAAAAATGCTATTGGTATTTTGATATAAGTGGCACTGAATCTATAGATTGCCTTGAGTATTATGGGCATTTTAACAATATTAATTATTTCGATAAATGAGCATAGTATATCTTTCCATTTCTTGTGTCATCTTCAATTTCTTTCATCAATGTCTTATAGTTTTCTGAGTACATCCTTAGATTTACTCCTAGGTATTTTATTGTTTTTGATGGGATTACAAATGAAATTGATTTCTCAATTTCTTTGATAGTTTCTTGTTAGTGTATATAAATACAACAGATTACTATATTAATTTTGTATCCTGCAATTTTACTGAATTCATTGATGAACTGTAGTATTTTGTGGCGTCTTTATGATTTTCTATATAGTATCATGTCATCTGCAAACAGTGACAATTTTACTTCTTCTCTTCCAATTTGGATGGCATTTATTTCTTTTCCTTGAGTAATTGCTGTGGCAAAGACTTTCAATGTTATGTTAAATAAAAGTGCTGAGAGAGTTTGTCTTGTTCCTAATCTTAGAAGGAAGCTTTAAGATTTTCACTATTGAAATGGTAGCTTTGGGCTTATCATATATAGCCTTTATGAGGTATGTTCCCACTATACTTTGTTGACAGTTTTTATCATAAATGTTGTTGAACTTTGTCAAATGCTTTATCTGCATCTATTGTCGTAATATGGTTTTTATTCTTTAATCTGCTTCTGTGGTGTATCACACTGAATGATTTGTTAGTATTGAATCATTCTTGCATCCTTACGATAAATCTCACTTGATTATTGTGTATGATCCTTTCAGTGAATTGTTGAATTTAGTTTTCTTTTTTCTTTTTATAGGGTTTGTTTGTTTGTTTGTTTGTTTGTTTATTTATGTCTTTTCTAGGGCCGCCCGTGCTGCATATGGAGGTTCCCAGGCTAGGGGTCTCATCAGAACTGTAGCCGCTGGCCTATGCCAGAGCCACAGCAATGCCAGATCCCAGATGCATCTGCAACCTACACCGCAGCTTATGGCAACACCAGATCCTTAACCCACTGAGCAAGGCCAGGGATCAAACCTGCAACCTCATGGTTCTTAGTTGGACTCATTAACCACCAAGCCACGACAGGAACTCCTTTTTTTTTTTTTTTGTCTTTTTAGGGCTGTACCAGAGGCATAAAGAAGTTCCCAGGCTAGGGGTCAAATCAGAGCTGTAGCCACTGGCCTATGCCTCAGCCACAACAATGCAGGATACAAGCCATATCTGTGACCTACACCACAGTTCATGGCAATGCCATCTTTTAACCAACTGAGCCAGGTATAGAACCCACGTCCTCATGGATGCTAGTTGGGTTTTTTACCACTGAGCCAAAACAGAAACTCCTGAATTTTGTTTTCTAATGTGTTGTTGAGGACTTTTGCATCTGTGTTCCTCAGTGATGCTGGCCTGTAATTTTCACACCACAGCTGGATCCTTAACCCACTGAGCAAGGCCATTGATCGAACCTGCAACCTCATGGTTCCTAGTCAGAATCGTTTCCATTGTGCCACGATGGGAACTCCAAGATAAGCATTGTTAATTCCCTCCCCACATTTTGTGTTTTTGATATCATATTCTACATCTTCATGTTTATGCCTATAATGATTACTGTAGTTTTAGTTGATTTTATATTCTCTTGGTCTTTTAATCTTTATACTAGCTTATTTAAGAGGTTGAGCCACAGTCTTTTTTATATATTTTTGCCTTTATCTGTGAATTTTTCCTTTTTTATGGATCCTTACTTCTTATTATAGCATTTTCTTTTCCACTTAGAGAAGATACTTTACCATTTCTTTTAGGTAAGTTTAGTATGGATGAACCTTTTAATTTTTACTTGTCTGAGAAGTTTTTTCTCTCTCTTTCAGTTCCTTTTTATTTTTGGCTGAGCCCACAGCATATGGAAGTTGCTGGGCCAGGGAGCAAACCCATGCTACAGCAGCAACCCAAGCCACTGCAGGGACCACCTCAGATCCTTAACATACTGCACCACAAGGGAACTATCTCTCCTTCAGTTCTAAATGATAATGTTGCTTGGCTTTGGCTGTGGCAGGTGCTGGGGTAGTCTCAGGAAACTGGCCGGCATCCTGACCTCTATATCCTGTTTAGAGATTAAGCATGTCTGTGCTCCTGGAGTCCCAATAGCCTCCAACTAGCTAAAAAGACCTGTGTTCCCAGTGCCAGATCCCAGGGTTGGAGTGCCTAATATATGGCTTGAACCATTCTCAGCCCAGGAGGATCTCCTCTCGTGCAGTCAGCCTCCTCCTCTCAGTCTCCTTCCAGGGGCACAGGTCCCAACCTGCTCCTTCTCTTCCCTTACTACCTGAATCTGTGTAGAACTTTCTTACAGTCTTGGTTGTACAGGAGACTTTTTGCTAGTCTCTAGTTAGTTTTCAGTGAGAATCGTTCCACATGTAATGTAGTTTTGATTGTTCAAGGGGGAAGGTGATTTCCGCTTCCTCATTTACTCCATCATCTTGATTTCTTCCCTAGGGGGACCATAGAGCTTTAATACAATAATTTAAACAAGCTAGTCAGCCTGAGGTATCTGGGATAGTATGACCAAAATTTGAGTAGCATCCTAAAGGTTGAATGGGAGTTTTTCAGGTGAAGAAATGGACAAAAACTCTTTCAGGTAAGTGGCACTGCATGAGCAAAGAAATAGAATTATAAAAGGATGTGGAAGGAAAATTTGGAGAAGTTACTATGGCTATAGTTAGAGGACTGAGAGTGGTGGCTGCTATTATATTGGCTGATCATAATTCAATTGTTAATAGTTATAACATGTTACTTCCATTTATGATAATGCAAGACTGGAATGTAGGTTGAGAAACAGTGAGAGAGAAAATTTCTATATATGATAGAGGTTATTAAGATAAAATAAGGAGAAGTTCCATAGAGAATGATATAACCAGGTTTATTATTTCCAGAGTTTAAGGAAATCTCTACAACTAAGAGATAGCCAAATGGATTATTTCTCCCTGAAACAGCAGTGGGGAGTGCTTTTTTGAAGACCAGATGAAACTCTGAGAAACTGGAAGCAAAATATCATTGAATAAACAGAAAAATTTGTGCAATCCTCCCAGATTTTCTTTTAAAGAATATGTCTAGGGAAAAGAGTATGGCATTTGAATTTGAAAATCAGGTTTGAATTTTGGCTTTGCAATTTACTAGCTGGTGGCTGTGGAAAACTATCTTCCAGAAGCCTCGGCTACTTCACTTGGAAAATGGGGACTGAAGATGTGCCTTGCAGAGATAATGCAATAAAAGGCCTAGCACAGTTCTTGGCTCATGATGTGAACACTCCAATAAGACAGTTGTTGTTGCTGTGATCTCAGGGGTATTGCTTTGACATATAACTGAATTTGCTACTTTCTTCAAAATAGCTCTAGAGTAAACACTTTGAAATAAGCTATGTTCACCATGAACCATCTGTGTAGGGGAGTTGTATTTGGAGGATGTTTGTCTATGGATATGTGAACAACTGCGAATGAATCTGGGATGAATACATCTGTTGAAATTGGCATTCGATGTTTACTAATGCTTTGACCTAAGATCTCTACAAGTATTTGCTTGTATTTTACTTTTGTGGGTGGTGTTCGAGCCACCTGGGACAATCCTTGTCAGTCCAAATTCTTCTTTCAGAGCACTTTTAGAAGTAGACCTTCTTTTCTTTAATTTTTGTAGCATTCTAGGCCAAATAGCAAATATACGGAGTTAAAACTCTCTTGGGCTGGTCGTGAGTATATACATTCTGCTTCTTTAGCTGTGGTGCCAAGTTCTTCAGGTAGAAACTAAGAGCAGTGCTGGGCCCATCTAAAATGTTTAAGAGAGAGTTTTTCATTAAAATAGTTTTAAAACAAAGAAAAGGAAATTCTACTTTACACAGTGGGTGAATGTCAACTATGACGTGAAGCTTTTTACCACTTGATGTTATATAGTGACTGCTAATTCTTAGTGAAGTCACAGATGCTGTAAAATATAAGCCCCACAAGGGCTGGGTCATCTTCATCTTGTTCATTGTATCCCTCCTGCTGAGCACTGTATCTGACACATTGCAGGTGCCAAATAAATATCTGTTGAAGGAGGAAAGGAATAGTATTGAATGGTTCAGTATGGTGAGCCTTAACATAACCCAAGGGAAAGTTGATAAGTATTTTGCAGATATACTGGCTTCTTTATGTTGATGCTGATGTAACAACTGTCATACCATCCCACTAAATATTCCTTAGTACTATTTTCAAAGAGAATATTTCACTGGATATTTCATCCTTGAGCAGACGAAGTTCTTAGAAATTCCAGGTGGGTACATTTAGAGTTTGCATCTGAATGGACATGGTTATACAAAAAGATTGAAGGAAGGAATCGAAATGATAGTGAGGCTTTACACTCCTTTGACATGAAACCTAAGAGCCTTCAGACTTCTGTACTCTTTTACATTTTCAGCCACAATAGATAGATTCTTTCTCCATCTCTCAAAATTTCCCATTTGTTGCCTAATTTAGGAGCCCCCCTCAGAGCTTGCCTTGTTGTTAAGCAGAAATGACCAAAGGTGATTTTTTTTCTGTTTAATGCAGAGCTTGGAAGTTACCAATTGATCCACAAACAGGGCTGAAAGACAAATGCTGGCATCATTTTCAAGATTTTTTTCCCCGCCTCTAATTCCTGTCTCTAAATGTTAGCCTTTCAATAGCAGCCGGTTGATAACTAAGGTGGGATCATGTGCATTGGTAATATTTCTTTAGAAGACAAAATTAGGCTTTTATATTTTGTTTTCATGACATTTAAGAAAGAATGCTTCACATCTACATAAACAAATAAATCCGGAAATTCCATCTTGGAGTTTCCTATTCAAAGTGTCATGGCATCTTTTTTCACTGTAAGAAATCTCTGATGAAAAATACCTCTGCAAATTTAAGAGGTTCTGGTCAGTATGCAATTTTGATAACATCGTTTTCTAGAATGACATCTGTTTTCAGTGATATTTCATTGTCAATTTTCTCAATCTCAAATATATCTTACATAATGATTTATAGCATGTTTATATCATCGCATTTAAATTTTATGAGGGGCAAAGGATCTGTGGATATGGGCTTTCCTGGGGAAGGGGGTGTTACTTTGGGTTTATGGCTTTCTTTAGCCAAAGGCAAGTCCCAAAGAGGGACTCAGCCAAGAGATGTTGGTTGCAAACCTGCCAGGAGCCGGGAGTGTGTGCTTCAGATTCAGGGTAGGGGATCTTGCTGGCAAATCATGGCCTCTACTAGAGATGGAGGTGAGGAAATATGTTTGACTACTGATAGCTCTGGCCCCTTTCACTTTTTCTTTTTCCTTTTCTTTTTTTTTTGTTTTGTTTTGTTTTGTTTTGTTTTTTTAGGGCTGCACTCATGGCATATGGAGATTCCTAGGCTCATGGATTCGTTTCCACTGAGCCACGATGGTAACTCTCCTCTCCACTTTTTGATCATGGCAGCCCATATTTAATTTTAAGTCAGTAAATCCCGGAGTTCCCGTCATGGCGCAGCAGCAATGAATCTGACGAGGAACCATGAGGTTGCAGGTTCGATCCCTGGCTTCGCTCAGTGGGTTAAGGATCCGGCGTTGCCTTGAGCTGTGGTGTAGGTCGCAGACTCAGCTCAGATCCCACGTTGCTGTGGCTGTGGTGTAGGCTGGCAGCGGTAGCTCCAGCTGGACCCCTAACTTGGGAACCTCCATATGCAGTGGGTGCGGCCTAAAAAAAAAAGTAAATCATGACATAAACATACTAGAGAACGTATAAGACATGTATAACCAATAGACCATTTCCAATACCTTGGAAGCCTCCACGAATCTCCTTAATTTTTTTCTTTCCAGAGGTAACTGCTAAGTTCAATGTTAATCATTTACTGGCTACTCTGCTACTCTTCATAGTTTTTTTTTTTAAGATTGGGTTAGAGTAGGCGTTCCCGTCGTGGCACAGTGGTTAACGAACCTGACTAGGAACCATGAGGTCGAGGGTTTGATCCCTGCCCCTGCTTAGTGGGTTAAGGATCCGGCGTTGCCGTGAGCTGTGGTGTAGGTCGCAGACATGGCTCGGATCCCGAGTTGCTGTGGCTGTGGTGTAGGCTGGCGGCTACAGCTCTGATTAGACCCCTAGCCTGGGAACGAACCTCCATATGCTGAAGGAACGGCCCTAGAAAAGGCAAAAAGACAAAAAAAAAAAAAAAAAAAAAAAAAAAATTGGGTTAGGGTATACAATTTAGTCTACAACAAGATTTTTTCTTTCTTACAAACATCTTTGTTACAAGTATTCATAAACACTTCTCTGCATGCATTACAGATGGGCTGTCACTTCCATTCATGATATAAATTGATGCAGCAAGCAAGTAGCTCTCCTACAAACATCTTTTTCACGTGTTAAACACTTCTCTGCATGTTTTCTTTTTATAGCTTTTTAAAGCCACATTAAGTATCTATTCCTCATTAATATATTTTTAAATTTAGTTTAGTTTTTGAACTTTATATAAATGGAATCACCCCACTGTATGTTGTCCTTGTAAAGCTAGTCTTTTTCTGCTTAACGTGATTTAATTAGGTTTATTTTCATGGATGCTTGTAGCTGTTGTTCATTATTATTTATTGCGTATCATTTCATTGTATGATGGTTTATTATGTTCTGTCATTGATTTGTTTCATATGGCCGCCTGTTGTTGATTGGACTTTTGGTGTTACCTTTCCTATGGAAGTTTGTATTTTAAGAGATTCTATGTATAACCAATGCCTTAATCTGTAATTGTTGACTTCCAGGCACTGTGACAAACCAGATATAAATTTCTTATTCAAGTAGGAAACTTTTTAGTAGAAATACCCTTAATCAGACTCCTCTGGCCCACAAAGGATGGCTGGTTTATGTCAGGTCACAGTTAACATTATAAAATTCAACAGTTTCAACTGTGACTCTACAGTTGAAAGACTCTATTAGGTTATACTGTTTTTTAAAAATGAGATCAAAAGGGTAGCAAAGAGTCAATCAATAACTGTGGTATATATAAAAAAAAACTTTGTGTATGGGCACCTCATGAACAACTCTGAACATCATTTCTGAGTTTTATTGCTATGATTGTCAAATGTTTGGTCTTAGCCCAGAGCACATCTATTCAAAATAATGAATCATGGGCAGTGAATCAAGAAATGTTGAACTTCAGCCCACAGCTCTAAGAATGAGGAATTCTGCTAATTGCTTGGGTTTTTATATTGTACTTGCCAAGGTTAACATTGCTGGAAATGGCCTTTCTGTATTGATTTTCCTGATGCAGAAGAAATTCTGACAGGAAAACTTGGCCTTCAGTGTAATTTCCAATAGCTAAAGGCAGAACAAATTAATGGCTTTAATTACCTGGTCACCAAAATTTAATCAAAACTTAAAAGCAAAACCCCCAGTAGGGGCTTGTTCAAAAATGATTTTAAACCTCTAAAACTTCTAAATATTCTTGATCCAGGAAAATCTTTTTGAAGTAGGATATTAAAAAATATATACATCCTTTATAAAAAAAGTAATAAAAATTTATAATTTAATTTAATTTTTTATTAAAAATTTATATTTTTAAATAAAATATTAAAAATAAAAATACAAAAATATTTTAATAAGTAGGATATATACCTTTGATTTCCCATGAGCTCAACTCTAGTAAGCTCTCGGGTACAATGGTTTTTACTCAGGAGGAAAAAAGGAAAGCTTTTTGTTTTGCTTTTCCTTTTTTTCTTTTTAAGGAATATTGTTCTCTAATTTTTAATTATTTTAAACTTTTTTAAAAAATCAGGGCCAAAATTCAGCAATGTCTATGTGATTTTAAAAAAGTATGTGACTATGTGACAAAAAAAAAAATCGTGGCTAAGGATAGAGGTAATAGAATAAAGCATAAAAACATTAATCACAGAGTTCCCGTCGTGGCGCAGTGGTTAACGAATCTGACTAGGAACTATGAGGTGGCAGGTTCGATCCCTGCCCTTGCTCAGTGGGTTAATGATCCGGCGTTGCCGTGAGCTGTGGTGTAGGTCGCAGATGTGGCTCAGATCCTGCGTTGCTGTGGCTCTGGTGTAGGGTGGCAGCTACAGCTCGGATTCGACCCCTAGCCTGGGAACCTCCATATGCCATGGGAGCAGCCCAAAGAAATGGCAAAAAGACAAAAAAAAAAAAAAAAAAAAAAATCACTATGTATGTGTTTCCTTACAGAATTCAATTAACTGTAATCAGGCAGGAAAGAGATTTGCAGTCTTGCTTGGTGTGCATGATTGTGTATGTGTATGAATAAAGAATTCACCCCATCTAAGATAATAAAATGTTAGAAATTGGGTAATGGGTCTAGGTAGCAAGAAAAAGCATGTGCTCAAAATTCCTACACTCTAAGAAGGATAATCTGTGAGAAAAGGCAGGGAGTGGTAATCTGTGGTCTGTGAGGCTTGGGTGGAATCAAATGGAACCAGAGCCCGGACTCCTTGTCTAGATCTGGAATCTCTAACTATAACCAGATTAGAGATGGCATTTTGACCTCAAATTTCATACCAAATAAACTGAGCTGTCTTGAAATGGTAACTCTGCTTTTCTTAGCTGCATAAGTGCAGAGACTCAGAAACTAGCATAGAAATGATGACATAAATCAAAATATAATTTTATACTTTAATTCTTCTATGTGTACCTGGAAGTAAATTTTAAAATCACCATTATAATCTGCCTATATTTTCTATTTAACACATTTAATCCATTTAAGAGAAGCTGACATTTTTTACTCATGATTTTTAAAATAATTTTTATGGCTGCACCTGCAGCTTATGGAAGTTCCTGGGCCAGTGATTAAATCTGAGCCTCAGTTGAGAACTATGCCACAGCTGTGGCAACACTGGATCCTTTAACCCACTGTGGCAAACTGGGGATTGAACCTGCTCCTCTGCAGTGATCTGAGGCACTGCAGTCGGATTCTTAATCCATTGTGCCACAGCAAGAACTCCTATACTTGTGATTTTAATTTGAAATGTTTAATTAATATTAGTCTTGTGATTTTTATGAAAAATATATTTGTTTTATTTAGTTTATGCATTGTATTTGAATGTTTAAAGAAATCAGATATTTTAAGTCTCATGTCCAGGTTTCTAAGCACCGTTTAACAGCTTAGGAAAGTTTAGTTTGCTAAATATCTAGGTCTACCCTGTTAGATATATGGAGGCCCTGAAATACATTGATATTTTGGGATTACAGTTTACCATGATTAACTAAATATAATTAATTAAGGTGTTAATTAGTTGGGATTAATTATTCTATTAAACGTATTAGTCTTTAGAATATTAATCAAAAATCAATTAAATGCTTATAGAAAAATTACTAGATTTATATTGAAAATGACCAAGATATTTAATTATTCTTATGTTTAAGAAATACAAATCTGGAATTCCCCGGTGGCTCAGCAAGTTAAGGATCTGGCATTGTCACTGCTGTGGCTTGCGTTCAATCTCTAACTCGGGAACTTCCACATGCTATGGCTGTGACCAAAAAAAAAAACAAAAAAAACACTTTGATCTATGACATACACTTTTAACATTCAGCAACTCAGTTGACAAAATTAGGCTCTTCTGGAAAATGAATTCCCCCAATTCTTAGAAAACTAAGTGATTGGAATACTATATCAGGGTTCAGTTCAGAAAACAGAATTCACTCTAGCTATTTGAGTAGAAAGGACTTAACACAGGAATTTAGGTATTTATACAGTTGTGAAAGAGCTGGAGGAACAGAAATCAGGAGACCAGCTGCCATCACATCTGTTACTGTCGGAGCTGCCAACTCATAAAGTGGTGACTAGACACTGGTACACCTGCTAGGACCTGCTTGACCACAACAAGAGCAACTGGAAAACATCTCCGCCTTCCTGCCCAACTATATCATCTTGTAGAACCTAAACTGTATCCAAAATCCTAGCTATAAGAGAGTCTGAAAGATGCAGTTTTTTGTCTTGCAGCTTATATGATACAGGAAAGAATTCAAAAGAGGTGGGACTGGGTGCTGAGTCCCTAACGATAAGACCCATGAAGCAAAAATTCCACAAACCCTTTTGGTCTATTTATTATTATGACTTGGTAATGTTTCCTCAGTACCATGATACGTAGGTCAGAAATTGGATACCTTTCATCAAACAGAGCCCCTGTGAGATACATGGTATTAGGCAGCTGTGGATGGTTTTCCAGTTGACCTTTTAAATATGCTTACGACTTAAGTTAGGTGTCGACTTAAGGCTCTTTTCATTACTTAGAAACTGTTTTCTCTTGACATTTGCCAGCAAATACATTGTAGAAAATAGGCTTTACTAGTCAGATTTGTGGATTGTACTTCAGGCACTACATTCCCCCCTAGGCAATATGCTCCTGTGGAAATCTAACACAATAAGGTCAAGCCAGAGCCTTTATTTATTTTTCAATTGGGTAGAATTAATTCCACAAGATGGCTGAAGGGGTGTGAAGTTCAAAATTAACTCACTGAATTCACTTCCCTTTCTCTGTACTTCGTTTTTGTTTGTTTGTTTGTTTAGGGTTGCACCTGTGGTGTACGGATGTTCCCAGGCTAGGGGTTGAATCAGAGCCACAGCTGCTGGCCTACACAACAGCCACAGCAACTAGGGATACGAGCTGCATCTGTGACCTATGCCACAGCTCGTGGCAACCTTGGATCCTTAACTCACTTATCGAGGCCAGGGATCAAACTAGTATCATGGATACTAGTCAGGTTCATTACTACTGAGCCACAAGGGGAACTCTTTTCTCTGTATTTTTGCTAGCAGTTTAACCTTGTAGTTTGCATTTTGATCTAGGACAGAAGCATTTTATCTTTCAGTTTGAATTTTTCTTTTTCTTTTTTTTGGCCATGCCTGCAGCAAGCCCATTCCTGGGCCAGGGAATGCTGTAGACCCATGCTACAGCAGTGACCCAAGCCACAGCAGTGGCAACGCCAAATCCTTAATCCACTAAGCCAGCAGAGAACTCTGAAATTTTCTTTTTTAAAATTTTATTTTGCTCTAGATAACAATGTCAAGAAGTAATAGCTAGAATTAAGTTTGTAAGTTATAAAAACTAAAATAATGGCATAAACCCCAGACGATTCTATTTTTCTCTCATGTGGGCAATGTATGAATGTAAGAGATCTTAAGCTGGTATGATCAGGTTCCATTCAGGTCACTGTGCTGCCACACCAGGGTGTGGCCTTCATCCTTGTGGTCCAAGTGGAGAGCATCAGCCTTCCAAGAAGACTGGATAAGGGGGACAAAAAGAAGGCAAAAGACACATGCCCACTGACCCTTAAGGTTTTGAGGAGCTGTTGGATTACACTTCACTTACCTTCCACTGGCCAGCACTTAGTTGCAAGTGAGGCAGAGAAATGTGGTGTTTATGCCAGGTACCACGTGTCCTGTTAAAAATCCTACTGTGTTGGAAAAAGGTGAAGAAAGGTAGAGTAGGTGATGAGCAGCCTGTGCTACACCCAACTTGCATTTCCCTTTTTTTTTCTTTTTAGGGCCACAGTTGTGGCATATAGTTGTTCCCAGGCTAGGGGTTGAATCAGAGCTGCAGCTGCCGGCCTACACCACAGCCACACTGGATCTGAGTCACATCTGATTCTGCCTCATCTTAGCTTGGGGCAATGCCGGATACTCATCCCACTGATCAAGGCCAGGCATTGAAACTGAGTCCTTCTAGATACTAGTCAGGTTCTTAACCTGCTGAGGCACAACAGGAACTCCTGAACATTTACTTTTGAAGGGTATCAGAATACTGTCCAAAAAAAAAATCACTTTTTTTTTTCACAGAAAGAAATTAAGCTTTACTGTTTGACTGACCTGACACATTATTTACCCTGGGTCGAACAAATTATTTTCATAGAAAAACATTCAGTATTTCCCCTTGGGTTAAGAACACATTGTCTCCTATGGCAACCCAAACAGCAAAGAGAGGAGTCGTTTCATTTTGTGCCCCTGGAGGTCTCCCCTAATTTGAGTGCCTCAGGAGGATGTAAGTGTGGTATAAAGATGGGCAGAGCAAGGGACTGTGGGTTGGGGATTTCAGGTCTGCAGAATGACTGAGCAAAAGCTGGAGGCAGGAGTAGAGGCTGGTGGGGGTACAGAGACTCAGCAGATAGGTTTGCCTTCCTCTCTCTTATACCTTCCTGTTTTACCACTACAGAATTTGCTTTCCACTCTAAGGTGATCCCTGGGACACTGTGACAAGCAGAGGAATAAAAGTGAAGGCAGAAACTGAAGCCTGGCTACCTCTAGGCAGCAGCCAGATCTACAAGAGGGAGGAAGTAATTGCTCCCTTTAAAAAAATGCCTAGGAGTCAGGCATTTTGAAAACATCTCATTTTATTCCCTCGACAATCCTGTAATCAATAATTATCAACTCCATTTTACTAGTGAGGTAATACTCAGAAAGCTAAAGTAACTTCCCAGGAGTTCCTGCTATGGCACAACATGATCAGTGGCATCTTGGGGGTGCTGGGACTCAGGTACCATCCCTGGCCTGGTACAGTGAGTTTGACCCTATATGGCTGAAGCTGTGGCTTAGGTTGCAACTATGGCTTGGACCTGAGCCCTGGCCAGGAACTCCATATGCTATGGGGTGGCCAAAAAAGAGAATAATAAATAAACAAAAACTCTCCAGATTCACACAGCTATGAGAGGTAAATTCAGAAGCCAAACTCCATTTTCTCTATGCAGCTAAACTGATATCTCATTGAAGTGACTCAACATTATCCAACAACCTCAAGCTCACTTTCTTCCAAGATAATGTAGTCAGAGAAGTACAACTCGTGTTCCATAATTAGTAGTTGAAGGTGAGGAATGGAAGATGTCAAGAGAAGGAGCTGCAGTAGTTTCCTTTTTTTTTTCTGCAGTAGTTACTGAGATGATTTTATTCCACTCCTATTGTTCAATTGAGCATCATCTTTTTTTTGTTATTATTTTCCTAGAAATCATGATTATTGGCTTAACTGCAGTTCTTAGCTCTCCCATGATTCTTTAGCCATAAACTTTCATGGACTTTGTCCTAATTGCAATGCAACGGCCATTGTAGGAAAACTTGCTCTTTCATTTGCAGCATTTTAAAGAACAGTTGTCTTTAAAACGCTGGTGAATGCCAGGTGAAACCAGTATGCTAAAAAACGTTGAATTCTTTTTTTTTCCCAAGGGTCTCCACATAAGGGCAGGCAATATGGGCTAACTATTCTGTAGCCCCCTGCCCTTTACCTTGCTCAAGAAAACCCTGACTCTGTTCAACTATCCACCATTCCTGAGTCTTACAGAAGGCAGCCCCAGCCTTGGGTGAAATATGATTTGTGTAAGAAAGTAATAGTAGTTTTGTTTTTCTCACCAGAATTGATTTGGGAATGGAATTGATATAATTCTGGCAATATGAAATGAGGGCTGTCTGACAGAGGCATCTAGGAAATTTTTCATTATTTTTAAAAGGATGGAAAAAGGAATGTTTACTTTTCTGGGCTTTAGACATGGCTCTGTGAAGATGGGATGTTTGGAGATATTGCAACCATTTTGTCAACATGAAGAAGTCAACCTGGGGATAAAACCCAATATGGTGAAGATGACAGAGCAGAGAGATGCAATGAATCTGTGTTCTTGATGACTTCAATGAACTGCTAAAACAACCAAATCTGTGCCCAAACCTGGTGTTCATGAGATACAAGAGATAAAAACATTTATGGCCTAAGCCATTTTGAGTTGAACTTTTTGTTAGTTAAATGCAAAAGAAGCATCTTAAGTGATAAAATAAAACAGGAGAAATAGAACATGAGATGAGGAATTAGGTCACTTGAGGTATGAGCCACCAAAAGAGGGAATGTGTTAATATGCTATTTAATATATTCACACATGATTCTTTTAAAAAGCCACTTTGGGAGTTCCCGTTGTGGCGCAGTGGTTAACGAATCCCACTAGGAACCATGAGGTTGCGGGTTCGGTCCCTGCCCTTGCTCAGTGGGTTAACGATCCGGCGTTGCCGTGTGCTGTGGTGTAGGTTGCAGACGCGGCTCGGATCCCGAGTTGCTGTGGCTCTGGCGTAGGCCAGTGGCTACAGCTTGGATTCGACCCCTAGCCTGGGAACCTCCATATGCCGCGGGAGCGGCCCAAAGAAATAGCAAAAAAAGACAAAAAAAAAAAAAAAAAGACAAAAAAAATAAATAAATAAAATAAAAAGCCACTTTGACAATACCAGGAAAATAGATTACTCATATTCCTCAAATTAGGAAATGCAAAAATCTCCAATTAGAGCAAAGAGTAAAAGAAACAAATTCCTGAGGAAAATAAATTCTGTCAATTTTCTAAATATTAGAATTTTCATGCACTCTTATTACAGGCTGTCAATTCTGACTTAAGTCCTTCTGGCTAAAAGTGAAGGTATCTCCTTAATCATTCTGTTTCCCACTCTAACCATTTCTTTTTATCAGAGATGTCTATTCTGGAGGACTTGTATCAGTTGAGAGTGACTTAACCCTCACCACACAGTTCATGACTTTATTTCCTAGGTGAAACAAGGGCCAGTGTAAGCTGTGACAGTGTTGCAGTGAAGTCAGTTTCATGAAGAGCTGTGACTGCTTCCTCAGAAAGATGTATCTCATGTGTCCTCAGCTCTAGGAATAAGTGCTTAAAACATATATGGTGAAAGATATCCAAATTGAAGATGGAAATCTCTTAACTTTTCTAAAACAAGAAAACACCCAAAGGACTCATTGTTACTGGGAAGAACATCCTGCTATGATGCTAGGAAAACCTGCAACAGTTTGGGCTTATTTTTTAGTCCTTGCCAGCTGTATTGGGTGTTAGCAGCTTACAGGTGAAATTCAGGCTCCTGAGAGATTTGGCTGTGGCTTGAAGTGGGATTGATGAAGAGATCTGATCAGCCAGATGTGGGAATGTCTGTCACTGCCTCGACTTGCTCCTCTGGGCTGATACTTCCTCCTTAGTTATCATCCCATCTGCAGATGAGCAGCACTCCACGTAGGAATGAGACAAATGTTCAGGAATCAGTCCTGAATCTATTGAAGTCACTGATTTTCAGATTTTACTAAATCATGACTAAGCCCAGGTTGGTTTACTAGTAGTCCAGGCTTTAGCAGGATGACCTGGACTAGACTATGAACAAGATAAACACTTTTTGTTCTCTTGTCTATGGCTTAGATCACTGATGAACACAGTGTTTTCAGCAGAAGCACAGTTTCAAGAGTCATCTAGGAAAAAAGGGGTTTATTGATTCAAGCAAAAGGCTTGTGACATTGATACTCTTTCTCTGTTAATTTCACCATGTACACTGCATATTAGGGACTCTGAGGAGTCTCGTAATCCAGATCATTTCAATCTTTGTATAACACTATCCTTGAATTTATGTGAGTATGGAATATTTATTTTCTCTTATATAAATACCCCCAAAAAACTTATGTCTGAGGAAGAGACATTCAGAATCACTTGTTTCTACCTGGCCTTCTTTTACTTTTATTTTTTTAATATTTTTGGCTGCCCTATCGCATGAGTTCCCAAGCCAGCAATCAGATCTGAGCCAGAGTTGCAACCTACACCACAACTGCGGCAACATTGGATACTTAACTACTGTGCCAGCCAGGGATTGAACCTGCATCCCAGCACATGAGAGATGCTGCTTATCCCACTGAACCACAGCGAGAATTTCTCTACTTGGGAGGGATGGGTCAGGTGTGTGTGTGTGTGTGTGTGTGTGTGTGTGTGTGTGTGTGTGTGTATAAAATGGTGACCAGGGGGAAGATTGTGGGTATTAACTAAACCAACCATATCTGAAAAGAGAATTTCAAGAGATGGGTTTAAAAAGAAAAGCAAAGGCCCCCAAACCAGGGAACTCCAAATAATTTAGTCAACATTTATTTTTTTGGTTTTTGGCTGCCCCCGTGGCATGTAGACATTCCCAGGCCAGGGATCAAACCTGTGCCACAGCAGCAACCTGAGCCACAGCAATGCCAGATCCTGCACTGCAAGGGAACTCCTAGTCAACATTTATTGAGTATATTGTTAGGCACTGTTTTAAGTGCTTTATAATTATGAAGCCATTCAATCCTTAAAACCCAGTAAGGTAACACTACTGTCATTCATGTCTAGCAGATATGGGAAGCTGAGGCCGAGAGAGTAAGAAACTTACCCCATCTAATAAGTAGAGCAGTTACAACTTGAGGTCAGGCTGGCTGGTTCTAGAATCAATCCTCCTAACCATTATGTCAGATTGTCCTCTTAACTCTCCAAAGAGAGATAAGCCCAAGAGAGCCTCACATTTCCCAGCATGGAGACACAGGCCCTCCATTCCTGGCTCCCAGGGAACCCCAGTGAGAAGCCATCCCACCTGGGATCCCCATGCTATGCAACTTCGGAATGTGACTTAACCTTTCTCTGCTTCATCACATGCAAAATGGAAAAAAAGGAAAGAAAAGAAAAAGACAAAAGTGTATACTTCATGAAGAGGCTGTGAGAAGTGCTCAATATAAGTCCATTCTTATTCAGTCAAAGCCAATCAGACAAGCCTACACCCACTGACCCTGGTCTGTCCTTTACCATCAAAGGAAGACCGGGTCATCTTCTAGGCTGAGGTCTTTCAGATATTTAAAAACAGGTAACATGACACCCTTCTCCAGGCTGAAGATTGCTGGGTTCTTTAACTGTGTGTCCCAGACTTTTTACATGCCTCCTCTTGTTGTATTTAAAATAATTCCTAAGCTATCATGTAGCATTTTGGTCTCTTTCCTGAATAGATCATAAAAAGAGTTTTTCTTTTAATTTAGTCCTTAAAGGTTTGAAGTTCATTTCATAAGAGATGAAACTGTCCGCACCACCATAAATAAAATGTTAAATCTAAAGCATAATTTTACTTCGTAAAGTCTGTTTCCTTTCTTATCTGTTTTCACTCTCACAACAAATACTTTAAAATGCAACAGTTACTGAGTCATATAATGGGCCATTTACACCATCATGTTGGGCAATAGTTGAATGAATGATTGCATATTTTTCTTCTTTGTCACTTTAATAAGAACTGTCTTTTCTGATACAAGATACTTCAAAGAGGACTTGACGAGATGCCCTCTAAATTCCCTCCTAATCCTCAGTGATTTGAGGCTTCTGCAGTTTTGTTCAATGTACACACATACTGAAGTCCTCCTCATTCCAGTGCAGTGCCTTCATTAGACACTGTATTTAGAGGAAATTTCATTTGTAACTACAGTATATGTTATATAATTATGATACATAAATTATATAATCTATGTATATATAAAGATACACACATATATATATATTTCACATTTCCCTTTTTTTCCTAAGGAATTGCTTCTTCATAGGGTGATTAAATTGGTTTTAAAGTGGTTTATCTACCCATGCTGCTTATTTTCCTATTTGACATGTTAATCTCCTCTCTATCTTCAGATAACCCTTTGGTTATTTCCATCAAGTGTAAACAAAGTTTCTAGCTGATAGAAATCCAGGGCAGCAATCGCCCATATTCCAGAAGACCATTAAGAATTCTTGACAGGGCAGCAAGGCCTTTTGAACTCTGAGCACAAACGCATGCAAAGGCCCAGCTCAGCCTGTCTGTTCCTTTGATAACATGGGTACAGTCTGGGACACAAACAGAAAAGAAAAAAAGATTTGTGTATAGACCTGTGATCAAAACTGATTCTCAACCACATAAGGACCTCACTCAGAAGTGTTCACAGATATTCAAGTAGGTTTTTATAAACAGATTGGACAAAGCAGGACACGGGAATCAAATGTGGTCTATCTTTTCATGGTCAAAGACCCACTCAATTTACTGAAATCTAACAATGACTAAATTTGAATGTCTCTCCATTTTTACGTTTTAGTTATTAGCTAATCCCATCTTTCTTATAGAAAGTGCTTCTTGGTAAAAAATTTAGGACTAATTTGAGAAGAAATATAGGCAACTATAAAGCATTAAACCGACGGAACCAGAGACTCTCATACTAAGTGAAGTTCAAAAGAGAAAGACAAATACCAAATGATATCACTTATACCTGGAATCTAATATACAGCACAAACAAACTTTTCCACAGAAAAGAAAATCATGGACTTGGAGAACAGACTTGTGATTGCCAAGGCGGGGGAGGAGGGAGTGGGATGGACTGGGATTTTGGGGTTAATAGATGCTAACTATTGCCTTTGGAATGGATAAGCAATGAGATCCTGCTGTATAGCACTGGGAACTGTATCTAGTCACTTATGATGGAGCATGATAACGGGAGAAAAAAAATGTATATGTGTGACTGGGTCACCTTGCTGTATAGTAGAAAATTGACAGAATATTGTAAACCAGCTATAATGGAAAAAAATAAAAATCATTAAATAGAAAAAAATATAAAGCATTAACCCTTAGTAATTAAGGTGATTTTTTTTTTTTTTTTTTTTAAGGGCCATTCCTGTGGCACATGAATGTTCCCAGGCTAGGGGTCGAATCGGAACTATAGCTGCTGGCCTACACCACAGCCACAGCAATGCCAGATCTTAGCCGAGTCTGCTACCTACACCACAGCTCACAGCAGTGCTGGATCCTTACCCACTGAGTGGTGCCAGGGATTGAATCCACATCTTCATGGATACTAGTCAGGTTTGTTACCACTGAGCCATGACTGGAACTCCTAAAGCTGACATTTATAAGGTCAAATCCTCAAATGTCATGTCAATCATACCACATATACCAAGAAAAACAAATATATCAGATATACACAGATACCAATGCAGGCAATATTTTTGCCTCATTTTGTGTTTAATATTGTTGAAGCCTCTACTAATGCCTTAAAAACACAGAAATTTCTTGAATATACATTAATTATCTGGAGGAATAAATATACTCCAAATGCTTATCATCAGAATTCTAGAAAAAGATATAATTTCTCTCTTCAAAATTATAAAAATTAGTATCTAAATAATTTCATTTTGAACTAGGTTAGTAACCTAAGCCTTTTTTATTGAGCTTTGAAAACTGAAAAAAACTTTTTTAAGTTCCAAACAAATCGTACATATCGCAACACAATAATGGGAGGAAAAATTATGCATACATGTATGTGTAACTTGGTCCCCATGCTGTACAGTGGAAAAAAAACCCCAAAACTTAAGTACACATTCAAATTCAAAATGGCAATTTATTTCCTATTACACTTTTCTGGCCAAAAGGAGTTGAAGGATTTTTTGTTGTTGTTCTTACTTTTCTTATAACAAATATTTTTAAAAAAAGCAAAATATAACAATTATAGTTAAGAAGACTAAATCTATATGAATGATATGAATCACACCCCAGTTAAAATAACATTTAATATAGATTCACTTCAATAGATGATGTTTTCAACCTTTTTTTCTTTCTTTTTGGCTGCACCCATGGCATATGGAAGTTCCCAGGCCAGGGGCTGAACCCATGCCATGGCAGTGACCCAAGCCACTGCAGTGATAACATCAGATCCTTAACCCACTGCACCACAAAGGAACTCCATCAACTTTTAAACAGTATTTCTTATATCACTTCTGGTTAGTCTAGACACATTTTTCTCAATATATCTTCATTTTTTTTTTCTCTAGTATTTCCTTGACTTAAAATAATGACCTGAGGAAGATCACATGAGATTTAGTGGTTCTGTAGGATTTTTTTTTTTTTTTTTTTTTTTTTGCTTTTTAGGGTTATACTGTGGCATATGGAGGTTCTCAGGCTAGGGTTGAATCAGAGCTACAGCTGCTGGCCACAGCAATACAGGATCTGAGCCGTGTCTGCCACCTACACCACAGCTCACAGCAATGCTGGTTCCTTGATCCACTGAGCAAGGCCAGGGATCTAACCCGCATCCTCATGGATACTAGTTGGATTTGTTTCCACTGCACCACAATGGGAACTCCCAGGATTTTTTAAATGTTGGGCAAAGTAGGGCTAGTTGATAATGTAATTCATTAAAATGAGCTGTGTTTTCAGGGCCCTGGCTAGTGCAGCAGTCTGAGAGGCTGGGTTCAAAAGTAGCCAAATAGTTGAGTCCATTCTTCCACCGGCCCACTTCAGTGGCTGAAGAAGTCCAGGAAATAGATTACACTGCATGCTACTGTCAGAAGAGATTTGCATTTAATGGTGTTATAGGTAAAGCACTTCCTTGAGCAAAAATCCCATTTGCTCAGGGTTTTACAGGAAACACTGAATTTCATAACCATAGGTGCCTTAAATTTTGCTATGATCACTTTTCATTTTTACTTTTTTGGCTCCCCCGAGGCATAGGGAATTCCCAGGGCAGGGATCAGATCTGAGCCACAGCTGAGGTGGCAACACCAGATCCTTTAACCCATTTTGCTGGACTGGGGATCCAACCTGTGTCCTCATGCTGCAGAGATGCTCCCAATTCCATTCTGCCACAGCAGAAACTCCAATTACTTCTTTTCAATTTCTTTTGATTACAGTCATGCATGCTCTGTGATCTAAATTTCTTAAGTTCATTGAAAATCAGAGAAAAAAAATTCAAGAGTATAAAAAAAAGCACAAAGTAAACAAACAAGGAATTCTGCCATTAAATTTTTTTTCTGGATAACTCCATAAATATTTCTTGTTTCCATTCTGTTTCAGCACTGCAGAACAATATACTCATGGCTCAATGGTGAAGCATCATGCATGTGAGTGACAAAATATGGAAACCAGAAAAGGAACACAAATGAAAATCAAACTTTTAAAATCCTAGTAATATAAGAGCTTCCTTCCTTATTCATTCTGTTAATGTCCATTCCACAGTAATTCACATTTTGATTCCAGGAGGCCATGCCCCGTCAGCCCTGATCAAAAAGACCACTATTTGTAGAGGGTAAAATCGAGCCTGTTGCCAGTATCTACCGGTGGCAAACTTGCAGAAGTCTTCTGGAAGACTAAAAAAAATTACATTCTGCTTATGTGTTTTCTGGATCCTGGGGGCTATGGAAATAGAAAAGGATAGAAACAGGGCATGCGTTTTTAAGGTTTCTTGGGCTGGGCAGTAGAAAAATAGGTGTTTTCCTTTGGGGCTTTTTGGGACTGAGAATGATGAAGTTCATGTTTCTGAGAGCACTTTTTCATTCATGTTCTTCAGTCTTTCAGGGAGTGGTAGGCTTTGGCCGTCCGGCTGTTGACAAAATCTGTCTTCTTAAATTGAGCCTTTGGAATAAGCAAACAGAAATGTGAAAGGTAAAAACATTTTCACACAAGAAAATGCAGTTTTTAGTGATTTCTCACCAGGGGTCAAGTGGAACATTATTATCTAGCTCTTTTTTTTTTTTTTTTTTTTTTGCATTCTTACCTTCTTATAGGCATTATGGAGCTCTGTGTGCGTCCATAGAGAATATAGGAGAACAGAGGCAGCTTTACTTGCTTTGTTGGTGGAATAGCTGAAAAGATAGAAAAGGACATTTTCCCAAGATCAGTGAGAACATCTGAGGCTTCCGGATGCTGTCTTTGGACTGTCCACACATCTTCTTTAATTGCTTTTGCTCAGGAGCCATCAATTAAGTCAAGCCACTTACCATGACAAGAGAATTAGACTAGAACTTTTGGAAGCCAGAGGCCATGGTGGCATTTTTGTTTTGTTTTGTTTCTTTTTCGGCTGCCCCTGTGGTATACGGAAGGTTCCAGGCCAGGAATCGAATCCAAGGCAGAGCTGTGACCTACGCCACAGCTGCAGTGACTGTGGATCTTCAACTCATTGCACTGGGCTGGGGATCAAACCAGCGCCTCCAAAGAGGCAAGCCAGATCATTAACACACTGCACCACAGTGGGAACTCCTGGTTTTGGTTTTTAAAAAGTTTTTTTTTTTTTTTTTTTTTTTTTTGTCTTTTCTAGGGCCACTCCTGCAGCATATGGAGGTTCTCAGGCTAGGGGTCCAATCGGAGCTTTAGCTGCTGGTCTGCACCACAGCTACAGTAACGCGGGATCCGAGCCATGTCTGTAACCTACACCACAGCTCACGGCAATGCTGGATCCTTAACCCACTGAGCAAGGCCAGGGATTGAACCGGCAACCTCATGGTTCCTAGTTGGGTTTGTTAACCACTGAGCCACAATGGGAACTCCAGTTTTTTAAAAAGTCTTTTTAAGCCACTAGCCAAATGCTGACAAATAAATAGTTTGAGAAGTAAATTCCTGATATTTATAAGGAATATATCCTTATAATTTTATAAATCCTTGAATTTATAGAATAAAATTTATAATTGTACATTTATGTTATATATTTGTAAAATATAATTGTATATTTATAATACATATTTATTGAATACAAATGCATGAAAGTATTATTGAAAATATATATATACCTCTTAGACCTTGTAACTCCATGAATATAGGAGTTATGTAGCTTTTTCAAATAAATTCTTGTTGGAGCATTTGTTAAAACAGTTTCAAAATTTCTTTATGTTTTTGTATGTAACAAATGGAAAACATGTTGCCATGACAAATCTGAGGCACAAGTGAACTTGACATTGTACTTAGTTTTTGATGCTCTGCTTTAAAATGTGTTGCAAACTTCCTATTTTTGGCTAAGGATCAGTGCTTCCTTAGAGTTCTTTCTCTTCTATCTCTTGAGTTAGCACACAGCTAAATTTTTTTTCTTTTAACTAAGAAACAAAAATTTTATTTTTCATGTCTTAGGAGTTTGTAAGCATGCAACCAAAAATAGAGGATGCAAAGCTGTATGGTAAAGCCCACACTGGGCTCATTCGTAACCTAAAAGACTTTCTCTTACATACCAGCATTGTAGGGAGGGTAAGTCAAATCAGCACCCTGTACATTTTTTAGTGCTGGAGGGACTTTCCAGAGTCACTTGCTATTAACTGAAGTACTTATAAATCCATGAAAGTTATGGGTCTCATATTCAAATTGGAAAAAGTTTTTAAATTGCAGGGGTGTTTGTTCTTAAATTGGTTGCTGAGCACTTGGAACTCATTTATTCAAAGATGAAATGTAAATGGTGATTGGTTATCAGGCTAGCTCATAAATTATGGGTTAGATATACAACACACAAGTAAGGAAGGGGTATAGGAACAATTGGTAGACTGGCTCCTTGTTGACCTTTTTTTTTTGTGAGACAGGGCATGGGAGGACTGGCTTACAAATGGACATTCAGTACAAGAAAAAAGCAACAGAAAAGTGCACCTCCACAATTTGCTAGGCTACAAGAAGTTTCCAAAATTGATGGCATATTCCCATATGCTTATTACATCTGAACACTGGAATAATTACTTTTACTGTCTTATGGAGATTTACTTAGAAGTCTGGATGACTACTTAGAATAGTCATTTCTGCTTTGCAGCAATAATTCGCTCTTTCCACAAAGGCTAAACGACTGTTACCTGGGAAGAGGTGAATAAAATATTCCCTGTTCTTGGGAAACTTACATTCTAACTAGGGCTCCTTTTAGTCATGTGACTCTGAATATAGCCCTCCTTCCCCAGGGGCTTTGCCAGAGGGGAATTGCAGAGCACAAGGGACCTAAATTGGGTGGGGCTGTGGGGAGGGGAGGACTTCTTTCCAGAATACTAGAGATCCCACTGCTAGCCTTGGAGCAGCCAAGCACACAACTGTCTACTACAAGTGAAGCCTGTTTGCTCATTAGAACTGGGCTACAATAACATTTCTTTTTGGCTACTTATCAAACTAACTCAGGTCAAACGACTCACAGATGTATAAAGAGAAAAAATAAACTTTGTATCTCCTTCAGATCACATCACTCTAAATGAACTAATAGTAACCATTTGGTTACCCAATGTTTTTCATTCTCATCTTCACTTTTTCTTTTTTTTTTTTAAATGGGGAAATTGTGAAGACGCAGAAACAGGGATGTGGAATGACTTATATGCATTAAACCTTCTATTCTCAAAAGAGAATACGAGGTGGAGGAGGTGTGATAGAGAAAACCGAGAAAACAGGAATTTCTTGTTATGCCGCCTCTTCCTTCTCCTTGGTGCTATTACCTGGGGTGACATCAGTTTCACATATTTAAGTGTGGAGAAGGGCATTCTTTGTCCACAGGACTCCAATTTACCTACATTCTTCTCTTCTTAAATCATAGCTGTGGCTCTGGGAAACATTAGGTCAATAAAGTGCTGGAATGCATGACCCAGTGTTTGCCTATAGAGTTTGACTATTGCTGGATATTTTAGACTAGAAGGAGCAGCTATTTGGCTTAGAGGATCAGTTTTTCACTTGCGGATCCCTGGATCCCCAAGGACTGGATCAGATGATCTGGTCCAGTTTTATAATCTTATTTTTGGCCATAGTACCCATGCCCACAGTACTCAATGACTGGACATTCACAACTGCATTATTTACATAAGGGACTGGTGATGGGGAAAGGGGAGAAGGCTGACAGGCAGATGCTAAAGGACTTACCTGTCACCAGCACTTATGGTCATAATTTTCTGTAGGCCTCCAGTGTTTAGAAGATCCCGTGCATTCTGGTAACTATTTTGGATTATGTTATTCAGTGTGTAACAGGCAGAGGCTGTAGTTTCAATGAGAAGGTCAGTACTTGGGACTGTGTCGGGAATTATGGAAACCAAATCAGGCAGAGTTTCTTTGGCTACAAAATGAAAGAAAAAAGAATACTTGATTAAAAAGATTATTTAAGATCAAGACCCCCAATAATATTTTGGCTAAAGAACATTTAAAAAGAAATATTTGGTTAACAAACATGGAAAGATGTAAACTCTCTACTACTTAAAAAAAAAAAAAAAAAAAAAAGGATTTTTAAAAAGATAAGTGCACTGGAAATCTTTCCGGAAAGCAATTTGACAGAAATGTCAAAAACTAAATTTTCACAGGAGTTCCCCTCATAGCTCAGTGGCTAACGAATCCAACTAGGAACCATAAGGTTATGGGTTCGATCCCTGGCCTTGCTCAGTGGTTTAAGGATCCAGCATTTCCATGAGCTGTGGCAAAGGCCAGTGGCTGCAGCTCTGATTAGACCCCTGGTCTGGAAACCTCCATATGCCAAGGGAGCGGCCCTAGAAAAGGCAAAAAGGCAAAAAGACAAAAAAAAAAAAAAACCCACAAAACTAAATTTTCACAATCTTTTATTCAATATTTCCACTTCTGAGAATTCATCCTGAAGACATAACTTGAAAAATAGAAAAAGCAGATCTTTATTATAGTATTATTTATAGTAGAAGTTTATAAAAAGCCTAAACATCCCAATAATAGGAATATAATTAACTAAAACTCATCTGCAAAGAGTACTATATACCCCAAAACATATCTATGAAGCATTATATAATAACAAGAAAATATTTGTTAAAATTTAACATATGTTAATATTAATATGAAAATAACTGATATACTTAAAAATATATACACAAGAAACCTGAGAAGAAATACACTAAAATATCAAGAGGATTTGTTTTTCTACAACAGTATTGATGGTGACCTACAAATAAACAAGAGGTGTTAATATTTGATGATGTCATTACAAATTGTCCTATGGTATATATTTTAGGCAATATGAATTTGTACCTAATATTTTACAAAAATTCTTTTCATGTGTGGTTTCTTCTTTTTTCCTCTAATTAGTTTGGACCTAAAAGATAGTGTGCTTCTATTGCTTTTGTTTTTCCTCACAGCTCTTGAATACAATGTTGCATTTACATGGTTGTACAAATACTTCTGCCTAATTTTATTGTTTCTTCATCTGAGTTTATGCAGCACCATGAATTGCATTCTCTCTCTGACACTGGATTCTAATTATGTGCCTGTCTAAATTCCAAATGGGGCTGTGAATTCCTTGAGGACAATTAGCGAACTTGTTTCTGGATTTCCAGCATTGATCGCTATGCCTAAAATAGAAAGGTTCTCAATAAAAGGGGCTGAATCATCTCTCTTCCTTTGATAACACCTGGACCTGACTGACGGGAAAGACATACCTTCTGCTTAAAGGCCTGAAGATTGCCTTTTTTTTCTTGTTGTCTAGGTGTTATAGAATAGTGTTAGCAGCTTACAGCTCAGTCTCTGAAGCTACACTTTTTTAGTTTTAGTCCTGTCTCTGCCACTTAATGGCTGTGTGGCCTGGGCCAACTTTTTTATACTGCCTTCCCCCAATCTGTAAAATGGGATATTTGGGAGTTCCTGTTGTGGCTCAGTGGGTTAAGAAACTGACTAGTATCCATGAGGATGCAGTTTGATCCCTCGCCTCACTCAGTGGGTTAAGAATCTGGTATTGCTGTGGCTGTGGTATAGGCTGGCAGCTGCAATTCCAGTTCAACCCTTAGCCTGGGAACTTCCATATGCTGCTGGTGTGGCCCTAAAGAGAATAAAATGGGATATTTACTTCACAGGACTGTTCTGAGGGATTAAATGAGTTACTATGTGCTAACTACCGTATCACAGTACCCGGCACAGATGTGAGTTATTACCAGAAGGTTTTTAATGCAAACCACAGAATTAAAGGCCTTGAGAACCTGAAATTTCCTTTTGTTGCATTTTGGTCAACAGCAAGAAAATAAGTCTGAGACAATCACAAGAGAAAACGCCCAATCAATCTCTCTGTAGGATGCAGCAGTGGCTGGCTGAGACCAGGCAGCCCCCACTGACCCCACTGAGAGTTCCGTCTCTCCTCCCTCTGCACGACCAACAATTCTAGATCAATTTTAAGGTTGAAACTTCAGGCTATGTCTGAGGAGGAGTAAGAATTGGAGGAATTAGAGACTTTAATATTTCATATATCATGTTTGTTTTTCTTAGAAAAACTGCATATATAACTGTTGATGTTGACAAAATACTACAGTAGAGCAGGGGAGGGTCTTTCAGTGTCGCTCTCTGCACACACACACACTGTGGGCCTTTACACATTTGCCTTGAGACACTTAAAATTAGATCTTTAAATATAAAATTATAGGCCCTATCTTGATATTGGAAGGTTATAGCTCAATGTCATATGGTTGAGGGAGATTTTATTTAATGCTCATGCTTGCACATATATTACGTTATCTGACCCCTGGAAAAACACTGTTAGGTAGTGATAACTAACACTTGGTTTAGAGCAGTTAGGTGACTATCCAAGGTGACACGAGGCAAAGCAGCATTGTAGGATGCAGACCAATGTCTTCTGCATGAGACCTATTATTCTGTCCCCATGCTAAGTTGCCTATAATCAAATTTTTAAGAAAATATAAGTTTCAAGTTTATTTCTATGAATCTAAGGAAAATGGGATGGTCAACACATGACCTAGAAATCTCTCATGAAAAACACAAAGCATATATTTCAAACTGATTTTCATTTATTTCCAGCTATTAATAGCCTGAGTCAAGTGACTGGGACACCTTGCTGTACAGTAGAAGATTGATGGAAAGCTGTAAACCAGCTATAATGGAAAAAATAAAAATCATTATTAAAAAAATAAACTTATATATATGGAAAAAAAAGGAACTTTCACTCAAATTAAATATTTGACAGAACGCCCGTTTGGAATTCAAAAATTGTATTTATCTTGCTGAAGCCTCTTCTCACTATTGTCCTTAACATGAGGTGAGATTTATCAGTGAAACCATCTTCTGTAAACAGTGGGGCTATACAGCTATACTATCCCAACACCTGGAGGATGGAAGAGCCCTTGACAACTGCATTTATGCCCTGAAGGCACAGGTGTACCAGGTTAGAGTGCAGCTCCTCTCATCAGCCATGTTCCAAAGAGGGAGTCAACACTTCATTTGAGGAAAAAAAAAAAAAACAAAACCTCAAAGGATAATGTATCTGACTGAAGCATAGCACAGTCCATGAAAGACAATGAGGAGAACCACTTTCATAATTTTGAGACAGTGCCTTTGGCAAGGTTTCTTTCAGATTCACTGAAAAATTTCCAGGCTCTCTGTATTTATGGGCACAAAACCATTGTGTGAAATGTCCCATTCAATGCTGTGCTGTTGGCTGTTGGAAATGACATTATTAAAACATAACCACGGACTTCTGGACTGTGTGTGAGTGTGTAGGTGTGAATTCCAAAATAATCCGATCCACTCAGAAAGGAAAAAAAAAAATTAGCAGAATTTTGTGAAAACCTTTTTTTTTTTTGGCTTTTTAGGGCCACACTCATGGTATACGGAGGTTCCCAGGCTAGGGTTTGAATTGGAGCTACAGCTGCCGGCCTACACCATAGCCACAGCAACTTGGGATCTGAGCCATGTCTGGAACCTACACCACAGCTCACAGCAACACCAGATCCTTAACCCATGGAGCGAGGCCAGGGATTGAACCCACATCCTCATGGATACTGGTCAGATTCGTTTCCACTGCGCCACAATGGGAACTCTATGAAAAACTGAATTTTAAATGGTCAGAAATGACCAATTCATGGAGCATTAGGAAGCATGATTAATTTTAGCATTATCTTCCTATTATTTCATAGTTTTAATTCACACTTAGATATGTCTAGGTACAAAGAAAGTGAATGAAGAATTATGTTACTTGATAGTGTAAAACAGTTATCATCTTTGTCAATAATATAGACACAAAAAAGAGCAAGTATGTTTCATCATATTTATTCTAAAACCATTTATACCAAATCTGCTATGTTCAGTGATTCCTTCCTTTTGTGATTATCTGTCCATCCACTTTTTTTCTAACACAACAATGGCCAAACTTCTGAAGTGAACAAACCATGTCTCTGGGTTTGAAGTTTTAGAAGAGTGGTGCTCAAGCAGGCCATGCGGAGAACACTCTGAAAGACAAAAGGCTATACTGGATGGGCTGCACTGGATGGCACAGCTGAGGGCTGAAAAATATCCTGTTAATTATTACTGTGGTCCAATATTTCCCTTCAGAAGGAATTGGAACAACAAAAAAGCTGGATATTAAGAAAAACCCTATTTGAGACAAAGAAGCCTATCCTTGATATCTGGGTATACAAAAACCTGTTCCCTTTGTCATATGTTGCCCTTTATTCACACTTTCAGTTCATCACTGTAAACAGAATGTGATAAGGACAATGATGCATTTCAAACATATACATGTTACCTGAAGACACTTAGACTGACTTACCAATTTCATTCTGCAGAGTAAGATTCCGAGACAGATTCCTCAGCAGGGAGACTGCAGTCTTTCTCACACTTAGATCACCAACATGCAGCATCTTTCGTGTATGCTGAAGGCCATTTTCCTTCTGGACAACTGTCTGAGCTACCGATGTCGGCATCTGTTTTGTGAGACATGTCCTGTAAATTCTACTGTATTTTGCTTTGTGGTAAAATTTCTAAGTTTCTATAGATTATTAGAGATTGAGCAAGATGTTTTAAAAATTAGAGCTGTTTTCTTTAAATTCTTAGGCATTCAATTTAATTACTGGATAAAAACATTTCATTCAGTATTTTAAAATAAAATATTGCATTTGGTTAGCGACTATGATTTTGCATTTGTTTATACATAAAATGGGTCTGTCTTTTCCTTTCTTTTTATCATTCAGATTTTTATTCACATTTTCAATTCATCACTGTGAAAAGAACAGTGTTTTAAAATCAAAGTTACACTTACATCATACAGTTTGTTGAATAAGTGGTTTTCCTTTTTCTACTTTCTTAAACTATTTGTGTAATACAAGAATAATCTCAGCTTTGTGAATTTGGTAGAATTTAGCTGTAAAGTCAACTGGGTTGAGAAAAATTTTAAAGGGAGGCGTCTTTGATTACTATTTCAATGTATTTACTGGTCATTGGCTTATCTTTTGTTTTACTCTTCAGGTTTTGTAATACATATGACATTTTACATATTGTAATACACTTATTTATTTCTAAAAAGCCAGTTTATTCTGAAAAAGACATTGAGTTTTTAAAGAAAGGAATGTCTGGCTGGTCAGCTTAAGTCTGTAACCAGAGGCTGCATGGGCAAGTTGTTGGTCCAGGTCTGGGTTCACCAGAGGCAAATTTTATTCGGAATTAGGCTGGCTACCTACTTTCACGGGGTCTGAGTACCAACTAGGTACTGAGTTCCTAGCATCAACAAAGCTGTAATGATACTGGGGCCTTAGCCTGTGTCTGTAACTTTACGTATATACACCACAGCCACAGCAACGTAGGATCCGAGCCACATCTGCGACCTACACCACAGCTCATGGCAATGCCAGATCCTGAACCCACTGAGCGAGGCCAGGGATCAAACCCGCAACCTCATGGTTCAGACTCAGATTCGTTTCTGCTGAGCCACAATGGGAACTCTGACTTTACATATTTTTATTTGATCTCTGTGCCGAAGATCCATATATTACTGACCATTCTTCAGAATCTTCTATCTTCTCTACCTCATCTAAACACTGCTTGCTTCCCCTACCTCCTGCAGATTGCTCTCCTTATATTCTCCACTGCACCTTCTAGAAAAGGGTTCTTTTTCTTTGGCTTCTTAGGGCTGCACCTGCGACATATGGAGGGTTCTCAGGCTAAGGGTCGAACTGGAGCTATCTATAGCTGTTGGCCTACACCACAGCCACAGCAACTCAGGATCCGAACCACGTCTGCGTCATAGCAACACCAGATCCTTAACCTACTGAGCAAGGTCAGGGATTGAAACTGATCCTCATGGATACCAGTCAAGTTCATTAACTGCTGAGCCACAAAAGGAACTCCCTAGAAAAGGGATCCTTGATATTGGGTCCAGGAAAGGTTCAGGGAGGGAATGGGAGGTGCTTAAATTTTTTTTTTTTTTTTTTTTTTTTTTGGTCTTTTTGCCTTTTCTAGGGCCACTCCCATGGCATATGGAGATTCCCAGGCTAGGGGTCTAATCGGAGCCGTAGCCACTGGCCTATGTCAGAGCCACAGCAACTCAGGGTCTGAGCCCTGTCTTCGACCTACCCCACAGCTCACGGCAACACCGGATCCTCGTCCCACTGAGCAAGGCCAGGGATCGAACCCGCAACCTCCTGGTTCCTAGTCGGATTTGTTAATCACTGAGAGATGATGGGAACTCCTATTTTTGTGTTTATAATAATCTTTTCTCAGGGAAAGAGTCCATGATTTTTATTAGATACTCAGTGTCAGTGACTCAAAGAAGTTGAATAGTCACTGTTTTGGAATATTTGTTTTATTTGTAAACAAGTTATACTTTGTCTTTCACTACTTGGCAGAACATTCCATTAGACTCCTCTCCTCTGAGAATTCTTCCTCTGTAGCCATTCTCTACAACCATTCCGTGCCCTGAACATGGAGGCAGGCTTAGCATTCCTTTCTCTTCCTAAAGACTCATCTAGGTAATCATGTCTTTCCTCATAGGAAAAGCTGTGTTCTTCTGAGTCACTGCCATTCAGCTCTATCACTCCCACAGCACTATCTTTGTCATCTCAAGGCCTAGTATATATAACAATGATCCCTGGAAACAGGAATTCTGATTCTCTGAGGAAAATGGGAGAGGCTGATGTGGAATGGTCTTTGGAATTTGCTCATTAGGAAAAATAAACAATCAAGTTTACCAAATAGAGATTTCATATTCCAGCTTTAGGGGAATTGTGAGAATGACTGTTAATTAGTCAACTATTTACAAATAGCACTTCCAGTTTATAGTGTCCTGATTATTAATAAGATTGAGTACCTTTTCAAATGCTTAATGGACATTTCTGTATTATCTTTTGAGAAAAGGGAACTCTCCTGCACTGTTGATAGAAATGGAAGTTGGTACAACTACTATGGGAAACAGTACGGAGGTTCCACAGAAAACTAAAAATAGAACTACCATATAATCCAGCAATCCCACTCCTGGGCATCTGTCTGGAAGAAAACATAATTTGAAAAGATACATGTACCCCAACGTTCATTGTAGCATAATTTAGAATAGCCAAGCCGCAGAAACAATCTAAATGTCCATCTACAGAGGAATGGATAAAGAAGATGTGGTACATAGATATAACGGATGTTACTCAGCCATAAAAAAAAGAACGAAATCATGCCATATGTAGCAACATGGATGGACCTAGAGATTATCATACTGAGTGAAGTTAATCAGATAGTGAAAGACAAACATCATATGACATCACTTGTACATGCCGAACAGAAACAGACTCACGGACACTGAAAACAAATTTTTGGTTACCAAAGGAGACAGATGGTAGCAGGGGATGGACTGGGGGTTTGGGATTGGCATATGCACACAGTGGAATATGGAATGACTGGCCAGTGGGAACCTGTTATATAGCACAGAGAACTCTACCTATTATTCTGTTATAATCTATACTAGAAAATAATCTGAAAAAGAATGGATGTGTATACATGTGTAACTGAATTTATTTGCTATACAACAGAAATTATCAAAGCATTTTAAAACAACTATACTTCAATAAATTTTTAAAAATGAAAAAAAAGTATGTGGTGTGTGTCTGTGTGCATACAATGGAGTATTACTCAGCCATAAAAAAGAATGAAATAATGCTATCTACAGCACCATGGATGGACCTAAAGATTATCATACTAAGTGAAGTAAATCAGACCGGCAGACAAATATCAGATGATATCACATATATTTGGAATCTAAAAAAAAATGATAATATGAATTTATTTATAAAAAATGAATTTATTTACTCACAGACATAGAAAACAATCTATGGTTACCAAAGGGGAAAAGGGAGGAGAGATGAGTTTTGGATTAATAAATGCACACTACAATATATACAACAGATCATCAAAAAGTATATTAAAAAAATGGGATTCCTGCTGTGGCACAGTGGGTTAAGAATTCAACTGCAGTGGCTCGAGTCCCCAGCCTAGAACAGTGGGTTAAAAGGATCCAGAGTTGTCACTGCTGCAGTGTAGGTTGCAACTGCAGCTTGGATTTGATCCCTAGCCTAGGAATTTCCATATGCCATGGATGTGGCCATAAAAAATGAAATAAAATGAAATAAAATAAAATAAAACAAGGACCCACTGTACAGCACAGGGAACTATATTCAATATGTAGTAATAAACAATAATGGAAAAGAATATGAAAAAGTATGTGTGTGTATACTTGAATATACATATATATACTTGAATCACTTCGCTGTCCATCTGAACCTAACACAATATTGTAAACTAAGTATACTTTAATTTAAAAAAAGTAGCAACATAGATGATTTTAAAATGAAAGGATGAAAAAAAGTAATAATGCAAATAGAAACAAAAAGTTAAATCATGACTCGAAAAGAGGCATGTACTCCAATGTTCATTGCAGCACTATATGCAACAGCCAAGACATGGAAACAACATAAATGTCCATTGACAGAGGAGTAGATAAAGAAATGTGGTACATATACACAATGGAATATTACTCAGCCATTAAAAGGAAAGAAATAATGGTATTTGCATCAACATGGAGGGACCTAGAAATTATCATGCTAAGTGAAATTAGTCAGTGAGACACCAATGTCATATGCTATCACTTACATGTAGAATCTAAAAAAAGGACACAGTGAACTTCGCAGAACAGATACTGACCCACAGACTGAAAAACTTAAGGTTTCCAAAGGATACAGGTTGGGGGGTGGGGGATGAATTGGAGGTTTGGGATGGAAAGGCTATAAAATTGAGTTGTGATGATTGTTAGGCAACTATAAATGTAACAAAATTCACTAAGTTAAAAAAATAAAAAAATAAAAATGAAAGGATGATGAAAAGTAATAGAATAGAAACAAAAAGTAAAGGAAGAAATACTGAGTTTCAAAGAAATGATAATTCAAGACAAATCATTAAGATAATTTTAAATCAACAAGTATGGTTTATAATGATGATATAATAGTCATGAACCATCTTAGAATATATAACCTTAAAATATTTCATGTAAAAAGGTGTTAGGAATATACAGATGATTTTATAGAAACAATAATTGTGGAATATTATAAAATGCTCACCTAACTAAACAAGTTATACCCAAAGGCCAGATATTTGTATAACAAAGTCAATCATTTTAAAACATGTATACATTTAAAAAATAAGTTCCTATGCACAATCACCTAAATTACTTTTGGATGTAAAATAAAATAAAATCCAAACTAATCGGAGCTGTAACCACCGGCCTACGCCAGAGCCACAGCAACGCAGGATCCGAGCCCGTCTGCAACCTACACCACAGCTCACAGCAATGCCAGATCCCCAGCCCACTGAGTAAGGCCAGGGATCGAACCCACAACCTCATGGTTCCTAGTCAGATTCGTTAACCACTGCGCCCCGATAGGTACTCCTCCCTGAATTCTTAATGGAGCTATTGGGAAAATAGTAGTTTCTTGTGGGGACATAGGGTTGGATAAAAGGAAAGCCTGAAGTCGTTGGTGGTTATCTTTGCTATAATAGGAGGACAACCTTTGAGAATGAATCCAACAGAGGAAAAGAGAGTCCAGAGAGAGTCATAATTATAATCATGGGGGCATCTTTATCCCACATGACAGAAGGAAGACTCACCCTGGACTTTTCAATTCTATGAGCCACGAAATTCTTCTTTTTTTTGCCTTGGCCAGTTTAGGTACGATTCTGAGACTTATAACTAAAAGAGCTCTGACAAATACTCCTAAATACCAATGCATCTTTCACTCACAGTTTGACTTGGCGTTGCAGATGCTGAGGCTGGAAGTTCTGGAAAGCTGGAACTCTGGCAATTCCTGAGAACGGTCTTGACTGAAGAAAGAAGACTTTTGTTCTCCCTTCACTGTCATTTCTGAACTTAAGATAGGTGTGTCTACAATGTCACTATTTTATTTATTTATTTTTTGGCTGTGGTGTGCAGTGGCTTCATGTGGGATCTCAGTTCTCAGACCAGGATTGAACCCAGGCCACGGTGGTGAAAGTGCCAAGTCCTAACCACTAGACTACCAGGGAGCTCCCTGTTATTATTTTTAAAAGTGGAAGAACAGGCATGATACTTACTGGTCCACTTCCTGCTGTGAGATTCTGGAGAGCTCCCAAAGATGCTTCCTGGGTGTAGTTTCGGGCGCTCTTGGCGATCAGGGACAAATACATCCGTATCACAATGGAGTGCCACAGCCACTCCACACCCTTGGGGTTGCTCTTTTCCTCTGGCATTGGCATGTCTTGGTACTGCTAACCACACACATGATAAAATCCAAAGTTAATACCTTCAAGTGATTTCTACAAATCCACACCCAAACCAAGAGATCAGAAGAATTGTCTCGTCTAGACAGACTCATAATCTACATAAGAAGAAGCTCTTAAAGTAAACATGAAAAAGCAAATATGTATGATTTCCAGCCACTTAACTTCCAGCCCATGATGATTATTTCTCTCTCACAATACCCTGTACTCAGAACTTTATATTTCATAGTGAGAGAGAATGCAGAGAATTAAGCATAGCCTGTTATAGAATAGTTTTCAGGCTGCTGTTAAGCTAAATTAGTCACAACTGCTCTGAAGATAAGACTTTTCGCTCAGAGTCTAGTGAAGTTGTCCAGGATAGCATCAGGATTCTAAATTTACCAGTTGTTCTCCAAGTCCACAAATACCATGATACTCTGAGGAGTAGGAGAGGTCACATTCCTCCAGTTCTCATGAAATGCCAGTATGGACAGTAGTCCTTCCTATGGGGTTTGTTTTTAGAATGTTTCAAGCTGAATATGAGAGCAGCTTTTAATGTGAAGAGAATGCCATACCACTAACTATGGGACATCAAGCTTATTTCCTACTCTGTAGGGCAGAAAGCAGTATGGTTTGATGGCTAACAATATAAATTGGGCCAGAATGCCTGGGATTGAATTCTATCTCCTCCACTAATTTGCTGAATCACTTGGGGAAAATTAATTAACCTTTCTGTACCTCTATTTCCTTCAATAAATGAGGGTGTTAATAATCTCTCAGAGGGTTAATATAAGGATTAAAAGAACTTAAAATAGATTTTGTCATATACTAGTACTCAGACACACACACACACACACACACACACACACACACACACACACACACACACATTCTTTCAAAGACCTCCCAACATACCTCTTTTACTTTCCGGCTTCGACTGCCAAAACACCCAATACTTTTGTTGTTGTCAGGCTGGATATTCCGGTTTTGAATATAGATACTCTGGGAATATTTTTCTGGGAGCTCTGCCTCCAGCTGGTAGGAGAGGTTATGAAGAATGCACACACAGTTCTCTGTGGCCTGAGAAAACAGGACATGAATACTGATCATATATATATAGATATCCCTTTGCAGGTGTATTATCACAGGACTTCTTAGGCTTTCCATCTTAGAAGGTTAACTGGGAGTTCCTGTTGTGGCGCAGTGGTTAGCGAATCCGACTAGGAACCATGAGGTTGCGGGTTCGGTCCCTGCCCTTGCTCAGTGGGTTAACGATCCGGCGTTGCCGTGAGCTCTGGTGTAGGTTACAGACGCGGCTCGGCTCGGATCCCGCGTTGCTGTGGCTCTGGCGTAGGCCGGTGGCTACAGCTCCGATTCAACCCCTAGCCTGGGAACCTCCATATGCCGCGGGAGCGGTCCAAGAAATAGCAACAACAACAACAACAACAGCAACAACAACAAAAAGGCAAAAGACAAAAAAAATAAAAAAATAAAATAAAATGGGAGTACCATCTAGCTGAAGATTTAAAAAAAAAAAAAAAAAAGAAGGTTAACTGGACGTAACAGAGTGTGTCTGGACTGCAGGGTGCCTGGAGGTGTGCAATGAGCATGGCTAGAAAGGCTATGGCTAAATCATAAGTGGTCATAAAAAGAAGGTTAACTGGACGTAACAGAGTGTGTCTGGACTGCAGGGTGCCTGGAGGTGTGCAATGAGCATGGCTAGAAAGGCTATGGCTAAATCATAAGTGGTCATGAGCACAATGCTAAGAAGTACAGGCTGAATTTTTTTTAGTTCACTTTTTTTTTTTTTTTTTTTTGTCTTTTTGCTATTTCTTGGGCCGCTCCCGTGGCATATGGAGGTTCCCAGGCTAGGGGTTGAATCGGAGCTGTAGCCACCGGCCTACGCCAGAGCCACAGCAACGCGGGATCCGAGCCGAGCCGCGTCTGTAACCTACACCAGAGCTCACGGCAACGCCGGATCGTTAACCCACTGAGCAAGGGCAGGGACCGAACCCGCAACCTCATGGTTCCTAGTCGGATTCGCTAACCACTGCGCCACAACGGGAACTCCTTTAGTTCACTTTTTAAAGAATGTTCAGAATGACTCTTTGTCTTAGTAGATATGTTACTTAGTAACCATGTGGAAGTGGAATATAGGAGGAGATTTGCTTATAGGGACCAGTAAGCAATCATATCTAACAGTCAGTATGAAAGATGCACAACTAGGACAGCAGCAGTAGCATTAAAGAGGAGTGGTTAAACTAAAGGGCATTTTGGAAGTGGAATGCATGTGATTTGTTGCCCAGTGGATGTGAAATGTGAAGGAAGGAGGGCAAGTTCAAGATTACTCAGATTTCTATTTTCATTTACTAGATGGTAATGATTATTAAGTAGGATTATACAGAGGAAGAGCAAGTATGGCGACGAGGGAAGAGATGAATTTCACTGCTGAACATGTAGCACTTAGGCTCCTTCCAAATATCCATGGAGTGGTTAAACAGTTCGAAACTCGGGTCTGGAAAGTAGAAAGCAAAATGGGACTAGAGAGATTTTACTATTTATAAGCATAAATGGGGAATTCCCATTGCGGCTCAGGGGTAATGAACCCAACTAGTACTCATGAGGATGCGGGTTCGACCCCTGGACTCACTCAGTGGGTTAAGGATCTGGTGTTGCTGTGAGCTGTGGTGTAGGTTGCAGATGTGGCTTGGATTTTATGTTGCTATGGCTGTGGTGTAGGATGGCGGCTGCAGCTCTGCTTTGACCCCTAGCCTGGGAACTACCATATGTCACAGGTGTGGCCCTAAAAAGACTATATATATATATATATATATATATATATATATATATATATTCGCTGTGCATGTATATATATGCATATATGGAAATCTTAAGCCCAGCAAATGAGTTAATGAATAAAGCCAAACCTAAATAGCTACTTCAGGAATACTTGAAGAGTCTTAGTAAGACAGAATAAGTAATTAAATATGTGAGATTAATTCTTGAATCACCTTGTCATCTGGCTGGTAATCTGCAATGGTTCCTCTGACATAATGGACCAGTGAGTCAATCAGTCCTTCACACCTTCTCATCACTTTCCTCCCTTCAGGGCCAGCTGAACTCATGTTTCTATCAGGAAAAACAAACAACAAACAAAAATCCATAAGACTTAGGCTATGTCTCTAATAGGTTTTCTTGTTTCAACGCTTCTTCCAAGGGTTTGGAAAACCAGCAAATTTGTCAATATAATAGACCTGTCCTGGGGTCAATAAATCATCAATTGCCTCTGGTCACCAAATCTGGGCACAACTTGGAGTTCCCATCATTGCTCAGCTGTAATGAACCTGATTAGTACCCATGAAGATGTGGGTTTGATCCCTGGGTTTGCTCAGTGGGTTAAGAATCCAGGGTTGCAATGAGCTGTGGTGTAGGTCACAGACTTGGGTCAGATCTGGTGTTGCTGTTGGTTGTGATGTAGGCTGGCAGCTGCATCTCAGATTTGACCCCTAGCCTGGGAACTTCCATATGGTGAGGGTATGGCCCTAAAAAAAAATCTGGACACAACTTATAAATATATTCATAACACATCATTGTCTTAATGAAAGTCTTCTACTTTATTCCAAGTACCATGGTCACAGCATTATTTACTTAATCTTCACCCCATTTTTGAAAGAGTATTGAGGATAACATTTTGCAGTTAAAAGGAGAATGAATGGCACATTAGACATAGCAATACACTAGCTGTCCAAATCCCAACTAGTTCCATCCCTTAATTCCAAGTAACCTAAAGTTACTTAAATTTTCTGGGCCTCAGTTTCCTCACTTGTAAATACCGGTGTGAGACTGCAGTATTTGGAGGTTTTCGTAGGTTTCAGCATACATTGCTATTGATAAATATTAAACCAAATACTCTAAAATGTGATGATTCTATGGTTAAAATGGCAGAGAGATGTAACAAAAAATGCAGTTTCACAGTGTGTAAGACCTAAGTTAAAAGCATGACCTATAAATATCTTTGCACTTAGTCTATTTCTAATTTGGCTAAGCCATGACACCTTTCTATAAACAGTGACTAAATCTACAAGTGAAAGTTGCTTCCCCATAGAGAATTGAAGCTTATTAAATACAGCAAAGTATTGCATCTGGGGATCTTGTTTCAGATTCAGATCATGTTCATATTCTGGTATTATTATTATTATTATGTTCCTTTGCAGTAAGTTTTTCTTAACCATTTAAAAATATTTCCCCACCAAATGTTAACAGCTCTCTCAACAAGAATGGCAAAAGAACAATGCCTTTAGGTTTTTAGAATTTTGAGAACCACCCTTATTCCCTTTTGCTAATTTAACTTGCTAAGAACTATTCTTATAAAATTTAACAGACCAGTTCCTTTCACTGGTAGGTGGAACATTCAAAGCAAATTTAAGATAATTTGTCTTCTTGTATTTAATGTCTCAGTGTCATACTGAACATCAAAAGAACTACAATTCTGAAATTCTCTCATGGCTCAGCAGGTTAAAGATCTGGTATGTTGACAGATGTGACTCTGGTTACAGCTGTGGCAAGGGTTTGATCCCTGGCCTGGGAACTTCGGTATGCTGTGGGCATGGCCAAAAAAAAAGAAAAAAAATTACAATTCTGAGAACTTTCTGGGTCATACTTTTTTCATCTTTAAAAGTAATATATTGCACTGACTTGAAGCCTTTCTTTCCCCAAATACTGCTTTTAATGTGTACTGTCAAAAAGCAAATGTGCCCAGCATTCTATCAAGATCTGCAGGGAGCAAGGGGGAGGTACCCAGCATTGCACTCTGATATCAGAGAGATTACATCTGTAATAACTATTTACTTTTTTTGGGGGGGGGCATTTTAGGGCTGCACCCATGACATGTGGAAGTTCCTAGGCTAGGGATTGAATTGGGGCTGCAGCTATAGGCCTATGCCACGACCACAGCAATGCAGGATCTGAGCTGCATCTGCAATCTACACCACAGGTCACAGCAATGCCGGATCCTTAAACCACTGAGCATGGATACTAGTTGGATTCGTTACCACTGAGCCACAATAGAACTCCCTATAACTAACTGTTTTTAACCTATGAAAATGCAATGTTATAACCCAACCTAATAGTTGAGGCTGTAAGACAAATACACCTAAAATTAAGGCTACACTAATAATTTAATGGTTGCTGAACTGATACAATGAATTTATTTATTTATTTATTTACTTCTTTAATCTTTTTAGGGCTGTACCCATGGACCTTGGAGGTTCCCAGGCTAGGGGTTGAATGGAGCTATAGACGCTGGCCTACACCACAGCCACTGCAATGCAGCATCTGAGCTGCGGCTGGGACCTAGACCACAGCTCATGGCAACAGTGGATCCTTAACCCATTGAACGAGGCCAGAAGTTGAACCTGTATCCTCATGGATGCTAGTCAGATTCATTTCTGCTGAGCCAGGATGGGAACTCTGAATTTTTTATTTTAACAAAATCCCTTCCATGACTTTGGTTCTCATTTGATGTTTCTAATGTAATTATTCACTTCCTTATTTAATTTTCAATGTACCTGAAAGACTTTAACACTTTGTCCATTGAAAAAAGATAATAAATAGGCTCATAAACTGTAAATAAAACCTAGAGCTTTTTTCTCAAGAAATAATCATTTGAACCAAGAACCTTGATGTCTCTGAGTAGATCATGGGATCAAAAACACTTGACAAAACTGAAAAAGCATCTTTTATGGTCTTATTTTACACATGGAAAAACTGAGGACCAAGGAGTTTAAGCTACTTTTCTTGGGGAGATTAAATGAGTGGTAAAATCAGGAGAGAAAAGCTGTTCTTTTTTCTGTGCTGAGGGCAAACCTCACCTAACATTCATTCAGTCTGCCATTTGCTTAGCAAGTACCATATGTCTCCCAACTCTGAGACAATGTTATCGCATTTTAAAGCTTCCCTTTGACCTTTTCAACCTCTGCCTTGGAGAAAGGGCAGTAGTTTAGTTACTTCCCTAGTATGCCCACTACAGACCTTGCAGATGGATGACTCAGCTTTGTTTAACTTTAGGCTATTTATTTTGGGTGAGAATTCAATTTGGCAGTACTGCCTGTTCACACACACTAACTGTTGTCCTGTAGTTTGGTATTATCCAGACTCTACTGGCTTGAAATGGACTTATCAGGGGTTCCTGGCAGTTGATACCTTTGCTGACAGAAAGTGCACGGAACCCCACTGCTTCAGTATTTGCTCTTGCATATCAAAAATAGTTCCTACCTTACTCAACTACCCAGAAATATGAATAATAAGGGTGGATTATTTTACAGCAATACATCCACAAATAGAGGTCACTAATCAAAAGGAGTTTGTTACTGTATCACTCTGAAAATAACCACTAATTTTTAGAAAATGATACTTCCATCTTAAATACTTTTCAACCACTAATACTTGAGTTTGTGGGAATCAGAGAATTAACATGACTAATCTTAAGCAGAACTGATCCTTTTCCCTCAGTCCTGAGAAATATTTATCTGTAATGGTTTCCTGTATGCAGCCCAATAGAGGTTTAATATAGAAAATGATCTCAAAACTATACATGAAATATGTCAAAACAATTTTCTTGTTGAAAAGAAAAAAGAGAGCATGCAGACCACAATAGTTACTCAATAAAAGTTCATTATCAGAGTTACCAATGACATTGGAAATGTTTAATTTAGTGTCTAGTTTGAATTTGATTAAATGATCTTTATTTCCCTGGTATAATCTAGCAGAAGTCTGAGTACATCTGTGAGTAACTTTTGGGAAATTAAAACTGCATGCTTTGTATACTGAAATTTTAAAATCAGGTCCTTGGGGCCTCAGGAAAAAGTGGATAGAGGAGGGCAAGGACTACTCTAAACATAAAGACAGGACTGTTTGAGGTTCTTCACTTCCACTGGGCCTGAGCAGGAGGATGCCAGCTGGAACTGTGGCTTGTGTTCGATATTCGCAAGAACTTTTCTGGTGATATGACTTTGAAGGTATGTTAAAAAATAGAATCTGAACCTCTGTATGTCTCCAAACAAAATTTCACATATTTAGGAGGCTTCAGGTGCTTTATCTTAAAGCAAATCAGTGATTCATGACTCTCTGGGACCACTTATCTCATACATTCCTGCGTGTCACAATGAAAAGGAGAAAAGAAAACCAAACATTCTGGACTTTGCTGGAATTAATAAAATTGTCACTGTTAAGATTAATGACAGTGTGACTAAACCTTAAATTCATATGGTAAACTAAAGAATGAACAGTGTCAAATGATAAAAATAACTGCAATTTAGCGTATGTGCTAGACCGTTTGCAGATAATGTTTTCACAAAATTCCTGGAATTAGGATATGCTAGAATCTCATTCAGAATCCTAACCTGTGACTGTTGTTCAAAATCAGAATTACCTGCTTCTAATGGGATTTTAAATGACCCTGCCATAAAAATTTATCTGTGTGTGGCTATGTGCAGGAATACTGTCAAAATACAGCTAGTCTGCCAGCAGTGATAGGAAGTTTGTTACAATATGGAATGCCCAAACTTGGTGTAAGGACAACTGGCCTGGGGAAATGATGAACTAATATGAAATGTTTAAAGTAAAAGACTATAGTTAGTTACCAGGGCATGAGAATGGCAGGTAGTAATAGGGTAGGAGTGAAACTTTTCAAGACATTGTAGCAATAAGTCGATCTAAGAGAGGTTTTTTTGTTTCTTCTTAAATGGGGCTATTTCTACTAACACACTATTTATTAAAGTATAGTTGATTTACAATGTTGTGCCAATTTCTGCTGTACAGTAAAGTGACCCAGTCATACCATATATACATTTCCTCTCTTATACTATCTTCCATCGTGGTCTATCCCAAGAGACTGGATATAGTTCCCTGTACTAACACATAATTTATATGTGCATTATATGTAAGACCTACTGCCTATGGAGCCAGTCTTCAGGGTCTAACCAGCATATTGAGATAGTGATCACCACAATGGTTTTAAAAAAAACTGTGGCTGCATCTTCACGTTTACCAACAATTAATTACAGGCTTCCTAATACTGTGTGTTGTAAATTATACCCTAAGTGGTACCAGTCAATTAAGTGCTGGGTCTGAGTCCATTCTAAGATCCAATAGGCACTTGATAAGACATCGGCCGATAAGGAGGCATCCTTCTTCCTCTTGTTATTCGAGATTTAGGTCTGGGCTTTTGTTGAACTCTCAGCTGACACATATCAAACAGTGGGGCCTTGTCTGTGATTAACCTAGAGAAAGCCAGAGGCACCCTGTGGTTGCACAAAACAAAAGAGGAGCCTCATTTGAACTGGCAGAGGAACAAAAACTCTGTGCCAAAAGAAGGGCTTGTTTGTGACTCTGAAGTCAACATCAGATCCTGCAGGTATCCGCAAATATCAGCCAAAGTCAGCTGTTCATTCTGCAAACAGAAGCAACATTGGGAGTAGAACAAAGCTCACAACCTACACGTCTTATTCCTTCCAGGACAAGGAACATTAACTGAACAGAGATATGTCAGCATCAATTACGGATTAAGACACTAGAAGGTGGAGGAGGAGAAAACCTATCCTTAAAAATCCTTCAGTTCTGCATTCCTACATTTTCAGGTCTTCCAAAAGCATTCTAAAGAGTCAGTTCAGCCAGAGATCCTCTGGTTGATAGGCAAAAGTCATTTCCTCTTGATTTAGGCTGTTCAAGGTAGAGTGCCACACTCCATTTTAAATGAATTATAGACAGCAAACTAATTTAAACAATATGCCCAGGAGCCACTGGAACTTGAGCAGACATTCTTAACAGCTAAAAGAGAAGTTTGAGATGGCAGACCATGATGGATGAAATGCTCAAGACCTAGAGTAGCATAATACTCTGTTAGGTGCTCAGATAGCCTATACCTCCAAGATAGCATACATTTTTAAAAATTTATTTTTTATTGAGGTAGCACTGGTTTATACCAGTATAGAAGTTTCATGTGTACAACTTATACTTCCACTTTTCTACTTCTATATACACTACAGTGTGCTCACCAACAAAATTAGGTTTTCATCCTTCATACAGTTTACCCCCTTTATTCATCTACCCTCCCCCATTGCCTTCCCCTCCGGTAACCACTACTCTGTACTCTGTTATCTACATGCTTGATTTGTTAGGTTTGGTTTGTTCACTTATTTTGGGGTTTTTTTTGTTTTTTGTTTTTTGTTTTGTTTTTTGTTTTTTTTTTTTTTGGCTACACCCGTGGCATGTGGAATTTCCTAGGCCAGGGGTTAAACCTGAGCCACAGCAGTGACAATACCAAATCTTGAATTGCTAGGCCATCAGGGAACTCCCTGTCTGTTTTTAGTTTTTCAGCTGAACTCATGGC
The DNA here is from genome assembly GCF_054392235.1 of Sus scrofa. Lineage (NCBI taxonomy): Eukaryota > Metazoa > Chordata > Mammalia > Artiodactyla > Suidae > Sus > Sus scrofa. Next base: position 48,286,917 of record NC_139387.1, on the reverse strand, counting down.
ATATGAAAGTTCATGGGCCAGGGATCAAATTCAAGCTGCAGCTGCAACCTATGCCACAGCTGCAGCAACACTGGATCCTTAACCCACTGTGCATGACTGGGGATTGAACCCGTGCCTCAGCAGTGACCCAAGCCACCACAGAGACAACACTGGATCCTTAATCCCCTGTACCATCACAGCAGGAACTCCCTCCTTGTCTGTTTTTTATGAGTGAAATCATATTCCACATATAAGTGAAATCATACAGTTCTCTGTCTGACATTTTACTTAGCATAATACCCTTAAAGTCCATGACAGGCATAAACTTTAACCACAAGATAGCAATAAAGTCATCAGTGGTTTTATCCAAATATATCAACTCATTTAATTTTTTTTGATTATGAATTAAAAAAAATTAATAGTAGTTCCAACTATGATGAAGATAGTATTATTATTTCTTTTTGGAAAAAGACTTTGTCATAAGATATAGCTAATAAAGCACTACCTCCAATTTAAGACATGCACATAACTTTTAAACATGAGGATGCGATTAAAAAAAACCTCTTGCAGGAGTTCCCATTGTGGCTCAGCAGTAATGAACCTGACTGGTATCCACAAGAATACAGGTTTGATCTCTGGCCTTGCTCAGTGGGTCAAGGATCTGGTGTTGCCATGAACTGTGGTGTAGGTTGAAGAGGTGGTTGGGATCCTGAGTTGCAGTGGCTGTGGTGTAGACCGGTAGCTGCAGCTCCAATTCAACCCCTGGCCTGGGAACTTCCATGTGCTGTGGGCGTGGCCCTAAAAAAAGCAAAAAAAAAAAAGGAATTTCTTTGGCTAAGGGAAATGCCATATAATTTCTGTGAAGTACAACTTTTAATTAGAGTCCATCTGTTAAGGGAACAAATAAGATAGTGGAAAATTTAGTCACAAGAGTGTGTGGGGGATGCTTTGCAAGGGGACTGCTTAACATTTCTATTGAGATACCCTTCAAAATGCTGGGTTCAGGGAGACCAGAGAAGGGTGACCAGGTAAGCCTGACCATATTTGCCTTCTCTGCTTGCTTTGTCTGCTTTAACAACTTAATTATTGTTGAGAGATTTAAAAATAATGACCTAAAACCCATGAAGCTTAGTTTATAAAACAATAATTTAAAAAAACCACTTCCACCTTTTAAAATTACTTAAAGAGAAATTTACACAACAATTTAACTCATTAAGCCACACATTTGTTTGTATATCTCAAATACTGAACACATCAAATATGATTATGACGGATAGAATAACATTACTAGAAATATCACCAATTCCATTATTTATGGACTTTATATTGGCTATGTTTATACATCAAATGCAAAGGGTTTAAATAATTAACCAAGTAACTGAGGCTGAAGTTGATAATTCAATTGCTTTTATATTTCTGGAAAAATCATTCTCCAGAATGAACTATTTGGATACTTCTATCAGGTTTCTCTGTCATTTTTACTGTCTTAGCTAACAGTCTTCTAGTTTATGTTAAATTATTTTCTAGAAGTACATAACCACATTAAGATTGTGGTTTTAAAAAATAAGTTCTAGCTTGCTTTTAAATCTAGCCTTACAAAAAAGAAAAATAGTTACTTGATACCAGGGGAAATTAGACCCTCATTTAATTATCAAGTTCTTAATTATTTAAATTGGATTATGCACAGAAATAGACCAAATAAATCCTTTTCTGTCAGGAGTATACAGAATAAGGGATAACTGAGCAAAGGTAAATATAATGAAAAGCATAATTAAGGAAGTACAGGTTCAGCAAAGTTCTGAAGTTTGATATCCAGACATCCATAAAAAATGAAATTCAGGAAACAATGATATGTTTTATTACACATGAATAGATAGATATAATTGAATATACTAAAATTTTACATAGAAATATTCTTTTTTCAGAGAGTAGCAAAAAAACTTGCCCTTAATGCAGAGGCTCATCAGGAATAAGACTGATAATTATAACTTTTCTTCCTAAAGGTACAAGTTGCTTCCTCTGACCACCTTCTACCTCAGCTAGATTTACAGTGATAAGTGACAATGCAAGTTTCTTTCAAGAGAGTCATAAATTTTAGTACAAAAAAATCACATCATATATTCATCAAATCATGTGTAGGGAAGAGTGAAGTTTAAGTCACTTGGAGGAGAACTGCATTACCAATTGCTTTTCCTCTTTAACTGGTATAAACTATAATTAAGAAAAAGAAATATGTTTCATAATGTGCTATAGTAATATTTTGTCATTTTGTCCTATTATCGTAAACACAACAGCAAATTCTGGGGTGGCCTTTCCAACACAGAAACAGTCTTTTCAAACCTCTTCTGTATTTCTTATCATGTGGATTGTGATTATCTCTTCCGGTGCCTTTCTCCTACTAAACCTGGAGTTTCTTTGAAATTTCCGAGATTTAAATAGTGCTTTGGATGTAGCAAGCACTTGGGGCCTGGATAGGATTGGATAACGACAAAGAGAAAAGACAGACCAGAGTAAAATCCCAAGAGGGATGGATTAGCTGCTTTTCTGATAACTGCTCCTATCACTATGGAAGAGTCACTGGCACTTAATTTCTTCAACTGAAGAATGAGAATGTAAACAGAGGTTGCCTGAGAAGAGTCTGGGGTTGGCCTGAAGTGTTTTCCAGAATTTTGAATCTCACTGCTTTGGGGGTAAACATTTCTTTCTCATTCTCTAGTCTGATAGCAACCCTGACCATAGTCTCAGAAGGTCCACTTAAGTGCCTGCCTGACCCCTGGAGGCATTTAAATTTTTGACCTCTAACCGGTTTCCACCTTTAAGAGAACAAAGAAGATTGAGGGGAGTGAAGGGAAGAAAGGAAAGAAGGAAAGAAAGAGAAGGAAATAAACTACGGGGGAATGGAGAAATAATGATAAATCTTTAGTAGAAATTTTGAACATATACCCTGATAAGGACATTTGTTTTATTTATGTCACATCCAAAAGTTTTCCAAAAATGTGGTGATCAGTGAGGAAGAACACAGAGATTTGAGAGCTAGGCCATACCAACTCCCAATGAGTTACCCATACTAAACAGGAAAGCAGGGACTCACAATAAGTGTGTGTGTAGGAGGGGTGTGTAATCAAAGAAGGCAGCTAATGCTTTTTGGTAGTCACAGTTCTCTGATTGTCACATAAATATTTTGGAGTTTGAAATATTGGGAAGAATATCCTACTACTCACAACAAATTGCTAAATATTTTGACTGTTATAATTCTTGCCCTAGGTAAACGAAAATAATTTTGAAAAAGGGAATGGGGCATTAAAATGCTAAAGCAGGTTTTTAGCCATTAAAAAAGAAAAAAAAAGAAAAAAAAAAAAGGAAAATATTGAAGCTTCCTTCAACATGATACCTTCCAAGAAAAGAAAAGAATGATTTTTTTGAAAAGGAAAAATACGCTTTTACCCTAATTATCCACATCTTGATGTTAATCAACTAGTGGAAATTCAGTGCCAGTGGTGTGTTGGTTTAACAACCAGCTTTCTGGAGGGTGGGGGAGTGGGGAGAGCTCTGATTTGCAGCATTTGCCAACTTCCATGGTGTAAATACTTTCTTTGACCATGGCTGATTTAAACTACCAGCAGGATGTCATTTTCTGTGGTGTAAATCCTTCCACCTTGGCTAATTTCAAGCTACCAGCAGGATGTCACTGCATTTTGAGGTATAAAGAGATGCTGACAATTGCTCTTGTTGGCTCCAGCACAAGCTAGAGTGTATAAATTTACACTTGATCTTAGCCAAAAGGCCGAGAAGCGATGGAGTGTATAAATTTATTTTTCCTCTCCTAATTTGGATTTTGCTTTTCCTTTGCCAGTATAATATTGTTTAATAAAAAAATTGAAACTTGCAGTGAAGATTGTTTTCCCTATTGCAAAATGTGCATCACTTATTAGTGAGAAACTTCAGTCATGAAATGTATGGAATTCCAAAGGGACCTGAAGAAAGCACCAAGGCCCACGGTAAATGCTGCTGCAGGCAAATGCTAACTAATCCTGAAACAAATAATCTGATACCTGACAGATATGGTGTACCTGACAGTTTTTGAAGGATAAGCTGTGCATGTTCTCCTGCCTGAATGTGATCTCACTGCAGCAGCCCCTAGAATGGGCAGAACTGGAGTCATTGCCACCAGTTTGTTAGTGAAACAAACATTTTACCTACAGAGCAGATTCACTTTGCACCATTGCTAAATAAAGACCAGGGAAGACCCTCTCAGAACTGATCTCACTGTCAAGTCAGTAAAGGGACAAAGTGACTGGTGATGCAGAAGTTTTACTCCAAAGCAGACTTAAGGAATTTAGATACACTAACTAGCCTAACTTAATCACAATGCCAAAACACTACTCATGTTGCCAATTCTTTATTGACTCTAAACCCAGTGGGGGAGATAATACCTCCAACGAACTTGTAGCAACCAAGATATTTGCTAACATTTATGACCTTTTTCTATAGTTAAGATTCGCTCTTATTAGAAAGTCAAAACCTGTCTTAAAATCTTTTTAGAGTAACCTGGACTCATAAATATGCAACTATTCAGAAGACAGATCTATTGTCACAGAAACAAACTATTGGATTGCAGGTTCCCTATAGGTCTTTTATTTTTTTTCCCTTTTAGGGCCACACCTGAGGCATACGGAAATTCCCAGGCTGGGGTTGAATCAGAGCTACAGCTGCTGGCCTATGCCACCACCTCAGCAACACCAGATCTGAGCTGTGTTTGTGACGTACACCACAGCTCACAGCAACACTGGATCCTTAACCCCCTGAGCAGGACCAGGGATTGAACTGGCATCCTAATGGATAATAGCAGGGTTCCTTTCCACTGAGCCATAATGGGAATTCCCAGCAATAAAATATTTTTAAATTAAGGTATGCATATTGATTTTTTTAAAGATATAATTCCATTGTACACGTAATGGACTGTAGCATAGTGTAAACATACTTTTATGTGCACTGGAAACCAAAAAACTCATGTTACTCACTTTAATGTGATGGTCTAGAACCAAATTCACAATATCTCTTAGGTTTCCCAGTAAACAGAAGGAGACCAAGGGGCAGGGATGCTTAAGTTTTTGTCCCAGTCCTTGAGGCCATAGTTGCTGGTGCACTTCTTTCACTTCCACAAGTGACTATCAACATTTCAGCCATATGAGCCACTTGGATTAAGCAAGTTTTGTTTTGTTTTTTTTTTTTCCTTTTTTCTTTTCTCTTCTTTTTTTTTTTAGGGCAGTACTCGTAGCATATGGAGGTTCCTGGACTAAGGGTTGAATTGGAGCTACAGCTGCTGGCCTATGCCACAGCCATAGCAATGCAGGATCCAAGCTGAGTTTGCGACCTACACCACAGCCCATGGCAACACCAGATTCTTAACCCACTGAACGAGGCCAGGGATCAAACCTGCAACTTCATGGTTACTTGTTGGATTTGTTTCCACGGTGCAACAATGGGAACTCCTGGATGAAGCAAGTTTGAGTTGTGTATCTGCCATTTTCAAATGAAAGAGTCCTGACTGATATATCTGCCACACTAAGATGCACACGGTAAGTTACAGAAAAATTTTAAGATGCAAAATGTTTTTAATGAATCAAAAATACATTAAAAAGCAGTTCCAGTGCACCGAACAGCAGATATGTTTCAGGGGATACCATTTAGAGAATTTCTGACTGTTGAAACGGTCCACCAAGGCCAGTTCATTTGGCACCTTCGATCCCACTCAGCTGGCATGAATGGTCCTTTGTTCTGCATTTCTGCAGCACTTTACTTGTTCCACTGACGTGTGGTCCTGAAACTTCGGCATGCATCAGAATCACTTAGAGGGCTTGTTAAAACTACGTTGCTGCGCCCCACCCTGAGAGCTTCTGATTTAGTAGGTCTGGGGTAAAATTCAAGAATTCTAACAAGTTCCAGGTAGTGTACATGCTATTGGTCTAGTGGCCACTCTTTGAGAACCACTGCTCTAACATATTTCATTGTACTCTGGTTCATTTGCTCATCTGCATCCACTGCTATATTGAAGGTTCCTTAAGAATCTTCTTCATAAAACTCTCATTGGCTAACATAATGCTTTATAAAACAACTGGCATTTGATATGCATTATTGTATGATTAACTATAGAGACAAGATAAACATTTAACTATAATGAATTCCCTCTGTTATCATCCAAACAGATTCCCTCAAAAAGTGAACTGTGTAACAAAAAGAAAAAACTAATATTTCTTCCTCCTGCATGTATTTCTATTTCCTCTCAGTTTAGCTGACATTTGACAGCCCAGGGGAGGAAACAGTGCAAGTATTTTTTCAACCCAGTATTTAGAAATGCTGATCAAACTAACTTCTTTTGTAGAGGTACTTATAGAAAGACATTCTGTTCCTTTAGGCTTTCTTGTCTAATTAAAAACACCAGGTTGCAAACTATTTTTTAAACCACATCATTAAATTATATTTTTGTGAACTAAAAAAGCATGAAACCTGGCTTAAACCCTGTGAGATGGGTAAGGCCATCTGCATGGACTTCTAAGTATTCAGATTGGATTTCTAGTTTCTCTATGGGAGCTGACATGCTGTCTCTCACAAGCTAATGTGGATGCCTTCTGGAATCAAACATGTCTGGAGAAAAACACTCCATTGACATTTGACCTTTCTCATGGTGCTTCTAGTATTTAGAGTGATCTTTATAATTCTTACAATATCTCCAGGTAATTGGGTAGAGTTTTAGACAGAACTAGCTACAGTAGTTCAGGCATGTAGAAAAAAGGTTGGGGGTGGGGGTTGTAGAGTATTACCTTAGGCATCCTGTGACATTGTAGAATATATCGAAATCAAGCAAACCATTCGCTTTGGGGTAGTCTCCTTCTGGCCATCCCGAAAAGGGGATGATGATATTCTCAGTCATGGTAAGCAAGGCTTCTGTTATCATGAGATTCTTAAGTTTGTCGTTAGAGGACAAATTCCACAGCAAACCTAGAAAAGCAAAGAGTATCATCAAAACAGTGCATGGTTGGGTCAAAACGACTGCCAAAAGATCAGTTAAGACTATCATTCTCAGAGCTATGCCTAGTTATAGAAAGAAAAAAAATAAGGAAGGGGGAAACAGCTCTTTTTTCAGCAGAAGGAACGCACTTGTATACATGTGTGTATATACACACACATATATACAAGAGAAGAAGAAAATTTACAATATAAAGCTATGCAGGTTTACATTAATCAAGAATGTGAATGAACACCAGAAATCCTTATTGCTGTTTCTCTTAAAAGACCCTACCACAAAGCTGACCTCATTGGTATAATAAATTCTGGGCTCACCAATAGGAAAGCTTGAAATGATCCTACTGTAACTAAGACTTCAACATTTTTTCTGGCTAGGCCTGTGGCATGCCTAAATTCCCAGGCCAGGGATGGACCTGGGCCACAGCAGTGACCCAAGCCACAGCAGTGATAAGGCCAGATCCTTAACTGCTAGGTCACTGGGGAACTCCAAGACTTCAACATTTTGAGCAACATATTTTTCCCCTTAGTTACATGGAGAGAATATCTCTGTCTGCCTCCTACTCCCCACCTCCTACTACTCCCACCTGACATTTATCTTCCAATAATAGTAGCAAGGGTCTGTAAAAAGCCTTTGCCTATACCTGCTAACAGCAGGCTGATCAACATCACCAATTAATATTTATTTATTTATTTATTTACTTATTTTTGTCTTTTTGTCTTTTCTAGGGCTGCTCCCACAGCATATGGAGGTTCCCAGGCTAGGGGTCTAATCGGAGCTAATCGGAGCTACAGCTGCCAACCTACACCATAGCCACAGCAACGCAGGATCTGAGCCGAGTCTGCATCCTATACCACAGCTCACGGCAATGCTGGATCCTTAACCCACTAAGCAAGGCCAGGGATCAAACCTGCAACCTCATGGTTCCTAGCCAGATTTGTTAACCACTGTGCCACGATGGGAACTCCCAACCAATTAATATTTATTAACTCCTACCCAATGACAGACTTTATGTCCTTGAGAATTTATGCCACCTATTTCTTATATTCCAGTTTGGCAGAGATGGAGAGATAAAAGTATTTTAACTGCCAACTTGCATGGTCTGAGAATTGTTCTAAGACTGCTACCACATTTACTCAACTTTCCTTTTCTTCTTGAATCCTCTCCACCCCTTTCCCCAACAATTAAAGAGAAAGGCCATATAAGTCAATGTAGGAAGACATTAAGAGAAGAGAATACTGTACTTATCAGGGCATTTGTGAGACTGTGACTTAAGTTGGGAACTGAGAGAATACAAAGTGCCATATACATTTAGTATTTGGTTTTCTCACAAATTTGGTCCTCAAACACTTTTTTTTTTTTTGGTCTTTTTAGGGCCACACCCGAGGCATATGGAGGTTCCCAGGCTAGGGGTCTAACCAGAGCTGCAGCTGCGGGCCACAGCCAAAGCAACGCCATATCCAAGCCACATCTGAGGGCAATGCTGAGCAAGGCCAGGGATCGAACCTGCAACCTCATGGTTCCTAGTCAGATTCGTTTCTGCTGCACCACAACGAAGGGAACTCCTCAAACACTTCTGATTCAGTGGAAGGACTGTATACCTATTGCTCGCTATTCTGTGACTCCCAACAGGAGTCAAGCTGTTCTGTCATCATTCCTCAGTAAGTTAATTCTAACTCATTATCATCCAGAAAAGGAGAAAGAGAGGGGCAGGAAGAGATGGGATCTTTATTTCTTCCTATTCACACCCTCACCCCACCCCAGTCAGTAATTCCTACTTCTTTAATTTCCCGCTTTGTCTGCTTGAAGGAAAGAGGAGCACAGATATACAGGATGTGAAAAATGCAAACTTGGTGGTCTTGGGAGAATTATGGGGTAGGTGACATCACCTCCCCTGATTTTAATGACAGAAATAATAATCTGAATGGTTAAATCTGGGTAATTACTCAACAATACTTGTATTTGGCTCATCAATTAGAACACTGTAGGCCTGATGCAGTCTTTGGGGCTTAAACAGTTTACTTTGGCTGGGTACAAGTAACTAATTTTTTCCTGTTAATATGTCTTTTATTAGTTTAATTCACAGGTCCCCAGTATAGAACGTGAGGTAGAGGAAAAGGTTTTCCTTCCCAACACATGAATTCACTCATTTAATTCTCCTAACAACCCTACTAAGGTAGGTGCAATTATCTTAATTTTACAGAGGAGGAAGCAGGCACACAAAGAGGTTGTGTAATCTGCCCAAGGCTGCATGGCTGGTAAATTGTGTAGTTTGTGAGATTTAAACTGCTGAGGCATTCTGATTCAGTGGTTCATGCTCTTAGCCTCTGCTAAATGATAAGTAGTTTTTACATTAGCTAATAATAAACTGTAGTTATTTTCAAGGTTAAGAATCTATACCTTTGTTTACCTATTTATTTTTATAAAAGTATAGTTGATTTACAATGTTTCTTCAGTTTCTATTGTACAGCAAAGTGCTAATTTTTTAAAATAATCACATTTCCACTGCAGCCTACACCCACCTTCTATTACCTACAACAATGCTGGGTCTAGTGTCTAGATTCTGGCTGATGAGGAAATAACTGGCATTTGGGGTAGTCATGAGCAGTGTGCCTCAGCCACAGATTTTGCAACACAATGACTTCATTGGTCCCACCTCATCTTAAAAGGCCTTGGAAGGGGGAGAGACAGAATAAAACTCCAAAAAACTCCTAAGGTGGTTGAAAATAATTTAAAGGCAGGTCTGAGGTTGAGTTTTGGTTACTAAGCTACAAAAGAAAGCAAAAAGAAAAGAGAGAAAAGGGGGAAAAAAGCTTCCTGTTCTAAATAAGCAAACAAATTAACAGTCTCTGCCTGCCAGGGGCTTAAAAATGTGAAGCATAATGACATTTCCTCTCTTTAAAAAGGACCACACAGAGCACTCAAAGGAAAAGTACACCTTACAATAAAAACCAAAGAGGATTAATTTGAACAAAGGGTGTGGAATTTTCCTTCAACAGTCAATGTCCTTTGTAGCTTGGCATGCTATATTATTTCCACAGAAGTATAAGGTTTGGGAAGTTTTAGTGTAATTTTTGAATTTTTAATGTAGGATGCTGTATAGAAATGTCATGCCTGCCAAATTTCTCTATGGTACAAAGCTAGGAAAGAGCTTAAATGTTCACTAGAGATTTGGTCTTATATATACTTATACACACACATCCTCACACACATGCACAATAAAATCAATAAATGGCCAATTACAAATTGGGACAATGTGATGCCAATATGGGACAAGGGGTTAATGCTCTTGTTCTTTTTTTTTTTTTTTTTTTTTTTTTTTGTCTTTTTGCCTTTTCTAGGGTCACTCCCGCAGCATATGGAGGTTCCCAGGCTAGGGGTCAAATTGGAACTGTAGCCCCCTGCCTAAGCCACAGCCACAGCAACACCAGATCCGAGCTGCATCTGCAACCTACACCACAACTCATGGCAATGCTGGATCCTTAACCCACTTAGCAAGCCCAGGGAGTGAACCTGCAACCTCATGGTTCCTAGTCGGATTCGTTAACACTGTGCCACGACAGGAACTCCATAATGCCCTTAATATGTAACAGTTCTTATAAATTATTAAAAATTCAAAATTAACCCAAAGCGTAAAAAGTCTAATATACACAGGAATGCAGGCTCTCTAGTAACTAAAGAAATGAAAATTTAGCAGCTACATATCATCTTCTGTGGAGACAAAACCAGAACCAATGATTGGAAATTCTAGGGAAGATTTTTGGCTCCCTGAAAGTATAAGCTTCTAAGAGAACTTTGAAGAAAACAGAAAGATCAGTTGTATGATCTAATACTACCTCTAGAGCCAATAAAAATGAGTTCACCTTTATCAAAAAATCGACAAAGGGTTTATCTTGAAACTAGAGTGTTAGATGAGACTAGTAGTTTCTTTTTTTTTTTTTTTTTTCTTTCTTTTCTTTCCTTTTTTTGCTTTTATGGCCTCACCTGCAGCATAAGGAAGTTCCTGGGCTAGGGGTGGAATTGGAGCTATGGCTGCTGGCTTACACCATAGCCACGGTACCACCAGATCTGAGCTGCATCTGCAACCTACACCACAGCTTGTGGCAATGGGATCCTTAACACACTGAGTGAGACCAGGGATGGAACCTGCATCCTCACAAACACTATGTCGGGTTCTTAATCTGCTGAGCCATAATGGTAACTCTGAGACTAGCAGTTTCCAAATGAGCCTAGTGGCAAATCAGAATCATATATTCCTGGCCACAACCCAAATTTACTAAAAGCCTGACTCTCAGGATGGGTTCCAGGAATTTATATTTTTAAAATGATTCCCATTTATGGCATTGAGAAGTTGATGATATAGATAATCCTAAATAGATAGATGTCCCTTTCAAAATGACTAGATTTATATTCCCTGATAGACTGTTTAGCATTTAGGTTTTCATTTATCTCACCTTTAATTTCTGATCAATTTATTTATAGGGCCTAAATTTCTATTATGGTTCTTTGTTGTAGCTGTTCTGTCTGTAATTTCCTATCACTAAGCTCTCATTCTGGCCAAAAAAGAAAGGGAACTGGTTTCTGGTATGGGATATATTTTGAATAATCAGCAATTATAAGAGAGAATTATAACTGCATTATCCAGGAACTTATTGCCAATTGATATTCACAAAATATAGCTTCCTAGTAAAGGGATCTTATAGATATTAAAACCCATGTTTTATTAATATTGTCCTTTAGAGCTAAATCAACTAAATCTTCATAATGTTTAGTAGCAAAACTCGTAAATTTTGTGATTAAATGAATCCCTATCTTCAGTACAGATGAAGGAAAAGGAGGAGCAGGAGGAGAAGAAGGAGAACTAGTTCTTTCTTTCTTTCTTTTTCTTTTTTTTTTTTTTTGGTCTTTTTAGGGAGGCACCCAAGGCATATATAAGTTCCCAGGCTAGGGGTGGAATCAGAGCTGCAGCTTCCGCCTACAGCACAGCCACCAGCAATGCAAGATCAGAGCTGGGTCTGGGACCCACACCACATGGCAATGCCAGATCCTTAACCCACTGAGCAAGGCCAGGGATTGAATGCATATCCTCATGGATACTAGTCAGGTTCATTACTGCTGAGCTACAATGGGAACTCCCCACACCACCTATTTTTGTATGGTCTGTGAACTTCGACAGGAACTTCAGAACTAGTTCTTTTCAATTTCATTGATCAAAGTGATTACAGAGCAGGAGGAGTATGTTTTTACAATTTCTCTTGAACGGACATACTTACTCCTCTTTTCACCCAGAATATTGTATTATAGCAAAGGCCATTTATTCAAAAGTTATAAATAAACCCCAAAAGAACTTGTTGCACCATTACAAATGTAGAATAAAATAATATACATTTAAAGAACATGCATGGAATTCCTGTCGTGGTGCAGTGGAAATGAATCTGACTAGGAACCATGACGTTGCAGGTTCCATCCCTGGCCTTGCTCAGTGAATTGAAGATCCAGCTGTACTGTGAGCTATGATGTAGGTCGCAGATGCAACTTGGATCTGGCGTTGCTGTGGCTGTGGCATAGGTCGGCGGCTGAAGCTCTGATTGGACCCCTAGTCTGGGAACTTCCATGTGCTGTGGTTGCAGCCCTAAAAAAAAAGACCGGAAAAAAAAAAAAAAAAAGGACATGCATAATGAATATTTTACATAGTAAAATGTTTTTAATATTTTATGAAAATATAGAAATGCAATGAAATATTTCCATAAAATATGCAGAGATCAATTTGCATTTTCAACAAATTTCACTGACAATCATCCCTGACTCTTCTTTGCGCCAACTGCAGAAGAGGGACAAAAATCCCCTGCTTCATTCTTATCATGACCTGTTTTAACCCAAGGTGGAACCCTACTCACTCCAGTAAGTGCTCATTTTCAGTGACCTGAAAGATGAATTTCTGAGACTAGTAAGTACTATTCTCACTTCAGCTAAAGAAATTACCACATTCACTTTGGTAAGGGAGGGGGAACAGTCTCATGGAGGAACAGTCTCATGGAGGAACAGTCTTTGATCCTGAAGTCTTTCCATCAGAAGAGGGAAGAGTTTTCCTCCTAGGCTGATACTGAAAATGCTGGAAAAACATTTCGGGAGTTAACCTTCTTTTCCAGTGAACAAAGCTCTGGTGCTGAATTTCTTATGCATGTACAGAAACACATATTTTTTTAAATATCTTGGCCAGAAACATAAGGGTGTTATGTGAAAACACACCCGATTTTCTTATCTGTGTGTAGTTTAGATATTCCTAGGCCCTAAATCTCTCTCTCTCTCTCTTTTTTTTTTTTTTTTTGGTGCGGGGCAAGTCTGCATCCAAGGCATTGTAGAAGTTCTGGGGCAAGGGATTAAACCTGCACCACAAGCCACAGCAGTGACAACAATGGACCCTTAACCTGCTGAGCCACCAAGGAACTCCTAAGTCTCTCTTTTATATTCAGTCAGGTATCCGCAGCTGTTGACAATTTACATGAAGAACCACAGTTATTACTGGAATTACATACTAGCGTGAAACTAAGTGGCAACAATAATAAAGGATGCAAAGGTAGTTAAGGGAAGCCCTTTTCTTCAAAACTCTGCTGAGAGGAGGTAGGGGACTTCAAGCAAAGTACCAAAGGATAGTATTAGAAAATGTTTCAGGAGTGCCTGTCATGGCTCAGTGGAAATCAATCTGACTAGCATCCATGAGGAAACAGGATCGATCCTTGGCCTTGCTCACTGGGTTAAGGATCTGGCATTGCTGTGAGCTGTGGTATAGTTCGCAGATGTGGCTGAGATCCAGCATTGCTGTGGCTGTGGTGTAGGCCAGCTGCTACAGCTCTGTTTCAGTCCCTAGCCTGCGAACCTCCATATGCAGTGGATGTGGCCCTAAAAAGACAAAAGACAAAACAAAAGCTTCAGAAAGAAGTCATATTTGAGCAGCTATTGATGAATGGGAAGGTCTACCAGGTAGTCTAGGTGTGGTAAAGGGTTCCACTCCAAGACAACAGCAGAGACAAAGATACCAAGACAGAAGAGACATGGAACAGACCAATAAATTCTTTAGGATTTCAGAACCTGGGCTAGAAGGGGATAAAAAGAGACACTGCTGCCAATGGTCACCACTCACATCATAAAATCTTTGTGTGGGATGCTACAGAGTACAGGTTTTGGGAGTTCCCATCGTGGCTCAGTGGTTAACGAACCTGACTAGCATCCATGAGGATGCAGGTTCGATCCCTAGTCTCTCTCAGTGGGTTAAGGATCCGACATTGCCTTGACTTGTGGTGTAGGTTGCAACCGAGGCTTGGATCCCATGTTACTGTTGCTGTGGCATAGGCTGGTGGCTACAGTTCCCACTGGATCCCTAGCTTGGGAAGCTTCATATGCCTCGGGTGCTGCCCTGAAAAAAAAAAAAAAAAAAGACAGAGTACAGGTTTTAAGTATAAGCTAATGGAGAACATAATGGGACAGTATTTTTATTTTAGGAAGAAATCACTAGAAGTGGAGTAGTGGATAGATCGGGAATGTGCATCATTGAAGGACAGAGCCAGGCACAAAGTACTATAAGAGTAGACTAGGGTGGGGAAGAGGGTTTGAACTAAGGCAGTGGCAAAGGGAGAGAGAGCAAGGGCTGAGGAGGAAGAAGAGAGAGCTCTTTGATCTGGCATGAAAAAGGCAAGCCCTTTGCCAAGGAAGTGTAAAATGAGTAACTCTCTGCCCCAAAAGTAGGAGGTAGGAGCCACTCTGACATAGCAAAGCACTCAGACAACACTGGGTTCAAACTTGGGCTTTGTTTTTTGCAACCTTTGTGCAACTCTGGGTAATTCACTTAACCCCCCACCCCTCTAAGCCTCACAATGATCACATGTAAATAATTAATAATAGCATAATTTATGGAGGTGTCAGGAAGAACAGAGCTAAAATATAGATAGCCCTAGCTTATGACTAGCACTAGCCTAAAGGCTCAATGAAAAGATGTTTACAAAACAGGCAAGAAAAGATTCACATATAGGGTTACTTGTTTTGTGTTTCTTTTTTTTTTTTTTTTTTGTCTTTTTGTCTTTTGTTGTTGTTGCTATTTCTTGGGCCGCTCCCGCGGCATATGGAGGTTCCCAGGCTAGGGGTTGAATCGGAGCTGTAGCCACCGGCCTACTCCAGAGCCACAGCAACGCAGGATCCGAGCTGCGTCTGCAACCCACACCACAGCTCACCGCAACGCCGGATCGTTAACCCACTGAGCAAGGGCAGGGACCGAACCCGCAACCTCATGGTTCCTAGTCGGATTCGTTAACCACTGCGCCACGACGGGAACTCCCCTGTTTTGTGTTTCTAAACAAAGTTAAACACATCTAATGGAAGCATCCTAAATGTCCATCCACAGATGAATGGATAAAGAAGATATGGTACATATATATGATGGAATATTTTTCAGCCATAAAAAAGAATGAAATAATGCCATCTGCAGCAACATGGATGGACCTAGGGATTATCATACTAAGTGAAGTAAGCCAAAGACAAACTTATGAATATCAAAGGGAAAAGGTGGATGAGGTAAGGAATACATTAATTAGGAGTCTGAGATTAACATACACATTACTATAGATAAATAACCAACACGGACCTACTGTATAGCACAGGGAACTATACAGTATACTCAATATATTGTAATAACTCATAAGGGAAAAGGATCTGAAAAAGAAAAAAATATATATATATTATATAAAACTGAATCACTTTGCTGTATACCTGAAACTAACACAACATTGTAAATCAACTGTACTTCAATTTAAAAAAAGATATAGGAGTTCCCATTGTGGTGCAGTGGAAATGAACACGACTAGTATCCATGAGGATGTGGCCTTGCTCGGTGGGTCAGGGATCTGGTGTTGTTGTGAGCCGTGGTATAGGTTGCAGATGCAGCATTGTTGTGGCTGTGGTGTAGGCTGGCAGCTGTAGCTCTGATTCGACCCCTAGCCTGGGAATGTCCATGTGCTGCAGGTGCGGCCCAAAAATAAAAAAATAAATACATTAATAAAAAGACATAAACAAACATATCTGTATTAAGTAAATAATTTATTTATTTCTGAGGCCTATAAAGCACTTCTTTTAGTGCTTCTATCAATAAAGTTATTTAGAAGGATTTGTATCAAACATTCATGTATTGACTCCATTCAATTAATATGTAATGAACACCCTCTGGTAGGGATGTTTGGCTTGTACTAGGAATCCTGGGAATTGTACAATCAACCTCCATTTATCGGCTCTATAGATTACCTAAAGATGACTGAATGGTTTCTATGGCATCAATACAATAGAAAATTCTCTCTTCTTGTTTCCTATTGCCTATACAAAAGAAGAGCAAGTTCATAAACAATGGATTATTTCCTTGACACACACCCACACATTCTCCCAAGCTTTCTAACCACCATGCACTCTAACATCAATCACTTTGTTTCCCAAGTTTCCTCTAAATGATCAGTAGCTTCTTTGCTTTGCTGATGATGTATGTTCACTTTGTTGGAAGTACTTTCATTCTTCAAAATAAGAATCCAAAGCCTAACTCTCTTTTATGGTCCACTTTGAAACTTATCTCAGTAATAAAGTCCTTTCTCACTGTAAAACAGGATAGTGTTTTTCTTTTGTGGTTCATTATTGTATTTTAATGAAGAAAACATTAAGTTCTAAATGTGAGGTTTGGTTGCTATTTTTTGTTTTGTTTTTAAATGCCAACCATCACATGGTTCGCAACCAATCATTCATGTTTCAGTGGATGGAAAATAAAATCTGCATCTTCCTAGACTATGATTCACCCTACTTGGCACTTGGAGGCTGCTCTGAAAATGTTGGCTGAATAAAGGAATGAATAAATGAGATCACTCTTAATTTCTACAGGTATTTTAATATAAGTCATAGATATGAAAGGAAATCTCTCATGGGACATGGCATCATGGTGGCAGAAGGGTAGTATTGTGCCACCCTTCATATACTTTTATAAAATTGAAATATATCAAGGTAGAAACTCAAAATGGCTTAAAGACTTAAACATAAGATAAGACATCATAAAACTCCTAGAGAAGAACACAGGCAAAATATTCTCTGACACCAACCACACAAATGTTTTCTTAGGTCAGCCTCCCAAAGCAATAGAAATAAAAACAAAAATACACTAGTAGGACCAAATCAAATTTACAAGCTTTTGCACAGCAAAGAAAACTATATAAAAAAAAAAAGATAACCTACAGAATGGGAGAAAATAGTTTCAAATGATGCAAACGACGAGGGCTTAATCTCCAAAATATACAAACAACTCATACAACTCAATAGCAATAAAACAAACAACCCAATTGAAAAATGGGCAGAAGATCTGAATAGACATTTCTCAATAGAAGACACACAGATGGTCAACAGGCACACGAAAAAATGCTCAACATCACTATTAGAGAAATCCAAATCAAAATTACAATGAGGTACCACTTCACACCAGTCAGAATGGCCATCATTAGTAAGTCTACAAATAACAAACACTGGTGAGGGTGTAGAGAAAAGGGAACTTTCCTACACTGTTGGTGGGAATGTAAATTGGTACAACCACTATGGAAAGCAGTATTGGAAGTACTTCAGAAAACTAAATATAGAACTACCATATGATCCAGCAATCCCACTCCTGGGCATATATTCAGACAAAACTTTCACTGAAAAGACACATGTACCCCTGTGTCTCACTGCAGCACTATTCACAAGAGCCAAGACATGGAAACAACCTAAATGTCCATCAATAAATGAATGGATTAAGAAGATGTGGTACTGGAATTCCTGTCATGGCGCAGTGGTTAACGAATCTGACTAGGAACCATGAGGTTGCAGGTTTGATCCCTGGCCTTGCTCAGTGGGTTAAGGATCCAGCGTTGCTGTGAGCTGTGGTGTAGGTTGCACATGGCTCAGATCCTGCGTTGCTGTGGCTGTGGCGTAGGCTGGAGGCTACAGCTCTGATTCCCCCTAGCCCAAGAAATGGCAAAAAGGCAAAAAGACAAAAAAAAGAAGAAGTGGTACATATACACAATGGGATACTATTCAGCCATAAAAAAAGAACAAAATAATGCCATTTGCAGCAACCTGGATGGAACTAGTGAAGTAAGTCAGAGAAAGACAAATACCATATGATATTACATATCTGGAATCTAAAATATAGCACAAATGAACTTATCTACAGAAAAGAAACAAATTCATGGACATGGAGAACAGACTTGTGGTTGGTTACCCAGGAGGAGGGAGAGGGAGTGGAATGTTCTGCGAGCCTGGCGTTGGTAGATGCAAACTATTGCATTTGTAGTGGATAAGCAATGAGTTCCTGCTGTATGAAACAGGTAACTATATCTAATGTGATTAGATATGATGGGGGATAATGCGAAAAAGAGAATATATATATAGAACCGGGTCACTTTGTTGTACAGCAGAAATTGACAGACCATTATAACAAAAATTAAAAATAAATAAATAGCTAAGGCAAAAAAAGAAAAAGTGTGATAGTTTGGGATATAAATGGATAGAGAGGATATAATGGCGACATTTTTTTTGGCCACTCCTATGGTGTGAGGAAGTTCCTGGGCCAAGGATCAACCCACACCATAGCAGTCCCAAGCCGCAGCAGTGACAACTAAGCACCAGGCCACCAGGGAACTCCCAATGACAACATTTTATAGAAACAAAAGAAAACTGTTGGATAACATAGGATGGCAGAAGTGCAACACATATTCAATTCAATTTAAAAGAATATTTATGGAGTACCTCTTTTAAATAAGTATGAACACTGTCTACTATTACCATCAAAAATAACTTTTATATGATACATTAAAAGGGTTAACTTCCACGGACCTTATTTCCTCATCTATAAAACTGACATCTAATACCCAATAATACCTAAAAAAACCCCTCAAAACCTAAGGTTTTTGTGAGAATAAATTAAAAATGTCTTATCACCTGGGATACTGAAGATACTTAGCAAAAGTTTCCCCCAGACAATACCACTAATGATTACACTCAGTAATGCTTTGCGTACTCTTTGTAACGTGTTCAGGGAGCTTTAGCAGAGAGGTGATGAACCATTTTCATTTCATTTTCAATGAACCACTTTCTCTCCACCACATGCACTATTTGTTTAAATGAAACCTGGCCTCCTTCCTCATGCTTCAAGAATTACTAGATAGAACCATTGCTTTAGTTCTATCTGAATATTTTATTTTTCCAATCCATGGACAGAGAGGAGATACTTATTTGTTCAAATCAGATTTGAACAGAAATATGAAGTGAAAACTGAAAAACATATTCAGTATGCTTTTTGGGGGGGGGGAGTGGAGGGACAGGTGAGCTAAGGAGCTGGTATTGAGAGGGTTCCAGGTGATGGAAGGTACACAGAATTTCCAATTAAAAATATTAGCCAAAAACCTCAGAATAATTTCCCCTTCAGAAAAAAAGGAATTCAAACTTGACTTGAATCTGGGGTCTAAGCCAGCAGTGCTAAGGTTCCTTGAAAGCCATCTTTCAGATAACAATGAGCCCATCAATCATTTGTTCCAGGGAACTTTAGAAAAACTCATGATACAGCACATATGGCTGGGGTGCACAGTGCCATGCCCTGTAATAGTCATTAAGCACTACCTGTTATCTGCTTCTTAGTCTCCAAGTCTCTGGTTTGCTTCAGCACCTGGAGCAGCCGAGGTACTCCATTGAGCTCAGCTACCTCCAATTTGTTGTCATTGTCTTCAAACACCAAGTTTCTCAAGGCCCCACACACAGCTCGCTGGACATCTTCATTCTGAACTTTTAGGAGCTGTAGAAGCTTGGGGATGCCATGAAGCTGATTAACCTAGGGAAGAAGTAGATGCATATTTCAGATATTTATTAATTTTGATGTGACATTAAAGGTATTCAAATAACATGAACAAGCAGATGAAATTCACTGATTTTGATGCTAAGTCTTATCAATCAATGTGTAGTGCAACCTGAGACTCAATGTATAATACATCCTGCTATAAGGCAGTATCTGTCATCAAGGAGCTTAGAATAAACCTGGGAAGTAGGGAGTTCCCGTTGTGGCACAGTGGATTAAGAACCCGACATAGTGTCCATGAGGATGTGGGTTCCACCCCTGGCCTCACTCAGTGGGTTAAGGATTTGGTGTTGCCACAAGCTGCAGTGTAGTTTGCAGATTTGGCTTAGATCCAGTGTTGACTTGGCTGAGGTGTAGGCCAGCAGCTGTAGCACCAATTCGACCCCAGCCCAGGAACTTTCATATGCCACAGGTGCGGCCCTAAAAGAAAGAAAATTAAAAAAAAACAAAACCCTGGGATATTAAGACTGAAAACCTATGAAAAAACTGAAGGGCTAAGTTAAGTGAAAAAAGGTGGATAAGTGATAATTAAGTGAACAGAAAGAGTTAAATTAATAAAAGCCTTAATCATAAGAAAGTTGAAGAGAAGAATGTATATTTTCCACTTTGAGGATGGAAGGTTCTATAAATATCAGTTAAGTCTATCTGGTCTAGAGTGTCATTTAAGGCCTGTGTTTCCTCGTTGATTTTCTGTCTGGACGATCTGTCCATTGATGTAGGTGGGCTGCTAAAGTCCCCCACTATTATTGTGTTACTGTTGATTTCTCCTTTTATGGCTGTTAGCAGTTGCCTTATAGAGTGTGATGCTCCTATGGTGGGTGCACCCTATGTTCATTGCAGCACTATTCACAAGAGCCAAGACATGGAAACAACCTAAATATCCATCAACAGATGAATGCATGAAGAAGATGTGGTACATATATGCAATGGAATACTATTCAGCCATAAAAAGGACAAAATAATGCTATTTGCAGCAACATGGATGCAACTAGAGATTCTCACACCAAGTGAAGTCAGTCAGAAAGAGAAAGACAAATACCACATGATATCACTTATATGTGGATTCTAAAATATGGCAAAATGAACCTCTCTATAAAACACAGACTTACGGACATAGAGCAGACCTGCAGTTGCTGGTGGGGAGGGGGGAGGCAGTGGGGTGGACAGAGAGTTTGGGGTTAGTAGATGCAAACTATTACATTTAGAATGGATAGGCAATAAGGTCCTATTGTACAGCACAGGGAACTATGTCCAATCTCCTAGGGTAGGACATAATGGAAGACAGTATGAGAAAAAGAGTACACACACACACACACACACACACACACATATGGGACTGGGTCACAAAGCTGTACAGCAGAAATTGACACAACACGGTAAATCAACTCTACTAAAAAAAAGAAAAAAGATGAAGAGAACTGGGAATCTGAGGAATAAAGGAAATTTTATGGAAGAATTCTGTATTACATGAGCGTTTTTTTCTAGGACAGAACTTTATAGTCAATATAAGCTGAACAGATACCACCTTCATCAATAGTAGAAATAAAAATTCATTTAACATAGCAATTGTAGTAGCAATGCAAAACTAACCCTAAATGCAAGCTATTTTTTAATTGAGGTATAGTTGACATATAACATTTTAATACTTTCAGGTATAAAACCTAATGATTCATTATCTGTATATATTGTGAAATGATCATAACATCTACTCAATATCCATCATCATACACACCTACAATTTTTTTTCTTGTGATGAGAACTCTTAAGATCTATTGTCTTAGGAACTTTCAAATATCCAAGACAGTATTATTAACTACAGTCACCATGCTGTACAGTACATTCCCATGACTTATTTATTTTATAACTGGAAAAATGCAAGCTATTTTTATTATCAATTGCTTTGAATATTTAAAAACAGTTAAATAAATTATGCAAGCAGTTCATGTAGCTTAACTTTACACTTTTTAATGTGCTATTTAAAAAAAATTTCTTCTATACAAATATAAGGAAGGGAATGCTATTGGAGAAAGAAGCACAGGGTCAGAATCAAACAAAAAGTAAATGGTTTTTGACTCTGAGACCTATGGCTGTTTAAGAAGAGGCCAAATAATGGCAGTCTGACTTTGTGTCTTAGTCTGAAAATATTATCAAAAGAAATCAGGAGGTGGATGTAGCACTGCTGAAGAGAATTGTTAAGTTGCAGACTGAGGGCTTTTTCTTTCAGAGGCTTTCATCAGCACCTGATTAAATTTTTTTTAACTTGGTAAGTGATTTTTGGTAAAGATCTCAGTCATTTTCACCATCTTAACACAGAAATTTTTAGGAGTTGCCGTGAATGAGCAAAACTTTCATATTCAGATGAAGGTCATCACTTATGAATGATACCCTGACTGCACAACAGCTCACTGCACACCTGTTCCAGTGGCACATTTCACATTTTCTATGTATCTCATAGACAGATAAATGCAATTTAAGATACTGTCTTCCAATCTTACATCTTTCTTTGTTAGGACGGGGAGTAAACTAGCAAGTTAGGAATAAAAGTCAAGGTTGTAAGGTAATCTACATAGTAAAAAAAATAACCACAATAATAGTGATAATCACAATAACAATAATGAAAATAACAACTCTTGCTCCCACTTCTACCATTAGGTGGTATTGATATAGTGTTAAGAATTTTATATATATTATCTAATCAATAGCTTGCAAGAACCTGAAGAGGAAAGTATTCTTTTGGTCCCTTTAAGGATTCATTGGCAGCAATAAGGAGAAATACCTCCACTTGCAGCTCCCTTCAGAGCATATATTTGCAGAACAAGGAGACCGGCTAGAGCAATTTTGTTGGGTTATGGCTAAAGCTATTCTAATGTATTTGTATGAAAAAGCTATGAAAGATATCAATTAAATCTGGTCCAGAAGATCATCTATCTGATGACTTCATCTATTCCTATTATTATACCTCCCTAAAAGCAGAAAGGCACAACTTATTTGAAAACAGCCTGTAACTCACGTGTTTCCCTAATTCTGTCAATTTCTATTTCATAGTTAGCTAGCTTTTTAAGTTCAGCCTTTAGCTTGTTTATTTATTTATTTACTTACTGGCCATGCCTGCAGCAAATGAAAGTTTTCAGGCCAGGGATTAAATCCGCGTCACAGCAGTGACCCAAGCCACTGCAGTGACAATGATGGGTCCCTAACCCACTGTGCCACCAGGGAACTCTCTGTAGTTAGCTTTTATGACAGTTGAATTCATACTCTATAAACTTCATAAAGAGAAGCTAGATTATGGAAATATCTTAATATTTAATTTATATTTATATTTATTGGCTTCTTCAAAACATGATGTGGTATGGCTTACTGGCCAAAAGGCATTTCCAACTGTGATGATAGCATGAGTGAGAAGTAGACACACGGAAGCCTCCACTGCCCTGACTGGGAAGCATGAATGGCCAGCTTCTACTAACAGACTTTTGACCCATTCCCTGACCCTGTCACCTTTATCCCTAGTGGCTTTCAGCACTTGCTCCAGTTGGGAAAGAAGGAACTGCAGACACACCGTACTCAGATAAATGCTGAAATTCAGCTATAACTCTACTCGAAGTAGAATTTGACTCCCTAGTGTCAAATTCTCTGGCACCTGCCCCACACTTAAAAATAGATTTTAGATATTTTTATCCATTTTATCAAACAAATGGATATAAATCATATTAAATGCAAGACATTGATGATATCCTCCTCACTACCTATGACTAGGGCAACTGGTAATGCCTTTTGTATGCATTTGGTCCAAATATGTTGTTCTTGCCCCTTTAAATTCAGGAAAGCAGGTGGGACCAGAGAGGTTGTATGTGTTTCCTCTATACTGAATCCTCAGGGGATTTATTTCTCCTTTGAGGAAAAAAAAAAAAAAAAAACAGATTAACACGAACACCTCAGAACTTCAAAAAAGCTTCATTTGAAATAGTTTCTAAATATATGAAAGGACAGAATCACATATTAGAATTTTAACTTTCTCCTTTATTATCCTAATTCTTTTCACTATCAACTCTAAAAGAATTAAATGGTGAGGGCTTCTGGTGGCAAATAAGAAGAGAAAACAGACCAACTCTGTTGGGACACAAAGGTGCCTTCGTACCCTGGTGCCTTTGCTCTCCCTTCCCTTCCTGTCTGGAGTGCTCTGCTCACTCTGCCTTTCTTCTGGCAAGCCCTAGTCATTCTGCATAAGCCAGTTCAAATGTCACCTCCTCTATGAAGTGTCACTGCCTTTCTCTCCATTCCCTCCCATCAGAATTAATCACTCCCTGTAAACTGGCATAATCTTTCAGGAAGGAAACTGGCAATACGTGTTATAAACTCTTTAAAATGTTCACTTTTGGTGAACTTCATTAGGAAATAATTTGAAATGCAGACACAGTCTAACATGACAAAAGCAACTATATTATTTATAATACTGAAAAATAAGAAACCATAAATTAAGATGGGGGAGGGCTGGTTAGTGATTGTCACTTAGCCATATATTGAGGTATCCACGTGAGAGGCAGAGCAATGTTTGAACTAAGAGACGTTTTATTAGTCATACAGTTCCCTCAGCAGTCAAATCAGGATTGTGTAAAATCATCAATTGCCTGCTAGACCCAGAGTAGTCATTCAACACATGGTAGCTACTAGCCTATGCTGCAGCCACAGCTTGTGGCAACATCGGATCCTTAACCCACCGAGCAAGGCCAGGGATCGAATCCACATCCTCATGGACACTATGTTGGGTTCTTAACCCATCGAGCCACAATGGGGACTCCTGTATTTTTTTTTAAACAACAAGCATGTATTTATGCATGCTTTTTAAAATCAAACAAAAAATCCCCATAAACAAAGCTACATATTCAATTTGACTACAGTTATGAATATGTATGCATTAAAAAAAAATCAGAGAAAAAACCAAAATGATAACAATAGAGGGATTGTGGGTCTTTTCTTTCTTAATCTCCCAAATTTCTTATAATAAATTTGTATTAGTTTCATAATAAGATTTTACAAGACAGTTATGGTAGTCACTGCTTCAGGGATGAGATCTGAAGCAAGTATGGAAATAAAACCAGCTCAAGAAGGGTCTTGCAGATTAAATTAAGGGATTTGTTTTTTTATACTACAGGCAAGGCAGGTGGGGCAGGCAGCTATGGGAAAGGTCTCACTGGGTGCTGTGAGGAAAGTGGATTGAGCCTGGGTAAGAAAGGAGGCAGGGAGATTAACTAGCAGGCAGCTGGACTAACAGAGAGGATGGTGAAAGGGATCAGCACAGAAGTACTGGGTAGGGAGGGAAAGATGTGGGTAGATTCAGGACACTGTTTTTTTCCTTTTTACAGCCACACCTGCAGCATGTGGAAGTTCCCAGGCCAGGGGTTGAATTAGAGCTGCAGCTGAGGCCAAAGCCACAGCAACCCTGGATCTGAGCCTATATTGCAGCTTGCAGCAACTTGGATCCTTAACCAGCTGAATGAGGCCAGGGATTGAACCTGTATCCTCATGGACACTATGTCAGGTTCTTAACCCACTGAGCCACAATGGGAACTCCAGATTCAGGACACCGTTTTGTTTTGTTTTGTTTTTTGGTCTTTTTAGGGCCGCACTTGCAGCATATGGAAGTTCCCGGCTAGGGGTTTAATCAGAGCTGTAGCCACCCACCTACGCCACAGCTCATAGCAACACTGGATCCTTAACCCGCTAAGTGAGGCCAGGGATCAAACTCACGCCTTCATGGATACTAGTCAGGTTTGTTAGCACTGAGCCATGACAGGAACTCCATTAGGACACTTTTAAAAGCAGCATTAATAGGACATGAAGATTGCATGAATATGAGAGGTAAGGAAAAAAGAAGGTTCAAAGTCTCCATTCATATTTTGGTGTTAAACTACTTGGGTGAACTGAGGAAATAATATACTAGTCTTGAGTTATTATTTTAGGGAAAGCATTGTATGATTATCTGATTGCATTATCACAACAACTCTTGGTAGTATGACTATTATTTCCATTTTAAAGGTAAGAAAGCTGGAGTTCCCGTTGTGGCGCAGTGGTTAACGAATCCGACTAGGAACCATGAGGTTGCGGGTTCGGTCCCTGCCCTTGCTCAGTGGGTTAATGATCTGGCGTTGCCGTGAGCTGTGGTGTAGGTTGCAGACGCAGCTCGGATCCCGCGTTGCTGTGGCTCTGGTGTAGGCCGGTGGCTACAGCTCCGATTTAACCCCTAGCCTGGGAACCTCCATATGCCGAGGGAGCGGCCCAAGAAATAGCAACAACAACAACAACAACAAAAGACAAAAGACAAAAAAAAAAAAAAAGACAAAAAAAACCCAAAAAACCAAAAAAACAAACAAACAAAAAAAATAAAGGTAAGAAAGCTGATGTTTAGAGAGGTAAAATATCTTGCCCAAGGTCATCTAGGTAATTAGAGTCCTAAAAGTCAATGCTTAAACCAACACATGTACTGCCTCCCAACCCAGCAGAAAGAACAAGTTTAGAATAGGACAGTAGACAGATTTATGTGTATAAAATTATTTGTGGAGTTCTGCCATGGCTCACTGGTAACAAATCCGACTAGTACCCATGAGGACACAGGTTTGACCTCTGGCCTTGCTCAATGGGTTAAGGATCTGGCGTTGCTGTGAGCTGTAGATTGCAGATACAGCTTGGATCTGGCATTGCTATGGCTGTGGTGTAGACCACAGCAGCTGCAGCTCTGATTTGACCCCTAGCCTGGGAACTTCCATATGCCATACCCAAGGGCCTTAAAAAATATATATATATATATGTAGTATTTAAAAATTTTCCTTTTGATATATGCAAGTTCTGTAGAGATATTCCCTCTTCCACCCAGATGTTGATAATTTGTGTCTTATTTCTTTAAAAATTTTTTTAAATTTATTTTTTATTATTTTATTTTCTTATTTCTTTTTTTTTATTGTTAGTCTTGCTAGAGGCTTATCAGTTTTTTAAAATCTTTTCAATAAAGATCAACTTTCCATAAAAAAAGACTAGGACAGTAGAGAAAAAAAAAAAAAAAGCAAAGAAGATAATGTATTCTTTTTTAGATAAGTTGATAAGTTGATAAGTTCAGCAGGATGTCCAGGAAATAGCTGGACATGTGGGTTGGAACCTGGGGGAAAGATAAGGGCTGGAGATGCTGTGAGTTGTTGGCACTGAGATCACACATTAGTGGAAGCCAGGAGGGATGGGTGGGTGGGTGAGGTGGGTGAGATGGTGTCCGATAAGAAAAGTCCCAGGAAAGCATGTAAGGAACATAAACATTTAAGGGACAGGTTGAGGATAATTTTTTTGTTGTTAAACAGAAGGAACCTAAAGGAGCCAGAAAGATGAGAAAAGAGCCAGGAGATTCTGGGCCAAAAGAGGTTTCAAAAAGGAACAAGGGATTAACAGTGTTAAATGCTGAGTCTTAAATAAGGATTGAAAAGTTGTCATTGGCTTTAAAAGTTCATGATTTAAAATTTTGACCTTAATATCCAAATTATAATTGTTTTTTATAGACTCATTAAAAAACTATGGTACCACTGTTAATATTAATTGGATTTTGACACTGCCCTTGGGTTATAATATCACAGTTCTTAGATTTTTCTACCAAGCATATGTGTGTTTAGGTTTCGTATAATTTTCATGTTTCATTATTCTCAAAACCAGTCTTTGTTCTAGCTTTATCACACCAAATAAGAGCTAAGAAGGCAAGCACAGGTTTAATCCTATATGTAAGCTAAATGATATGTATGTTCAAACTAGTAATTTAAAAGATAGTGGAAATCTATCCCAATTTGGGTAACAAGGAGAATTTCATGTAATTCCACATTATAAAATTGAAGCATATATCAAAATGCCCAGTTTAGGGAATTCCCATCATGGCCAAGCAGAAACAAATCTGACTAGGAACCATGAGGTTGCGGGTTTGATCCCTGGCTTTGCTCAGTGGGTTAAGGATCCAGTGTTGCTGTGAGCTGTGGTGTAGGTCACATATGTGGCTTGGATCCTGCGTTGCTATGGTATAGGCTGGAAGCTGTAGCTCTGACTGGACCGCTAGCTGGAGAATCTCCATATGCTATGGGTGCAGCCCTACCTAAAAAGCAAAAAAATTAAAAAAATTAAAAAATTAAAATGCCAACTTTAAACATCTGATTTAGCCATAAAAGCACTAATTTTAGCCCAATTTTTCACCTCTATATATAAAGAAAGTTTATTACTAGCTAAATATATTATTTTTAAAAGTCCTTACTTCTTTTTTCCATGGAATAAATACAGGCAAAGGGTCACAAGAATTGCGTAACTTTAAAACTAAAAAAGATGTGGGCACTTTGCTGTACAGCTGAAATTGACACAACATTGTAAATCAACTATAATAACAAATTTTAAAAAAGATATGGGGAGAGGTCTTTCGAAACAATTCATAAAATCGATACCATGAAGAAAAATGTTGACAAATTTAATTCACAAGAATTTCTTTTTTTTTTTTTTTTGTCTTTTTGCCTTTTCTAAGGCTGTTCCCGCGGCATATGGAGGTTGCCAGGCTAGGGGTCGAATTGGAGCTACAGCTGCCGGCCTACGCCAGGGCCACAGAAACGCCAGATCTGAGCTGCACCTGCGACCTACACCACAGCTCACGGCAATGCCGGGTCCTTAACCCACTGAGCAAGGCCAGGGATCGAACCCGCAACCTCATGGTACCTAGTTGGATTCGTTAACCACTGAGCCACGACGGGAACTCCCTCACAATAATTTTTAAATCATGCATATGAACGATATCATAAACAAAGTCAGAAAACAACATTGCCACACGTGTAGCCATGGATTCATATGCATAATAGATAAAGAACGTCCACAAATAATTAAGAAGACACATATCTTAGAAAAAAAGTCAATGAATTTAAAAAATGACAACCGACTGAATAAATACAGTCAACAAAGTACCAAAAGATGCTCATCTTTATGAATAATTAAAGAAAGGCAAATAAAAAAAAAAAACAGTGGAAGCTCTTTTATCTGACTAATTGATCTGCGAAATCTTTTCCTCTGTGAAATCTTCTGATTTTGAAAACTATCAAAACTGGTAGGTTACTATACATTGGCCTTTGCACTCTTCTTTCTTCTAGTTTACCAAGAATAACTTAGGTTTGTTAGCCAATACGTTTATGTCAACCCTACGTGTTACTATAATTATGTAATTTATTTACTTATTTACTGAAAAAGCTCTATCTCTTTGAAAACTTCTTTGAATGCTTTAGAAAGACCTGATAAAGGTGAAGAGTTTGTAACAACTCTGTAATGAGTTGTAAAAGAAATTAATCTAAAAGACTAGGTAAAATATAAGAATCTAGAAGGATGTGAACTCAGATGAATTAGTGCCATTATGTTCTCATTTCGCTCCAAAAAAACTTAAACTAAAAACGGCAAATGAGGAGTCCCCGTTCTGGCTCAGAGGATTAAGAAACTGGCTAGTATCTATAAGAATGTAGTATCTATAAGAATGTGGGTTTGATCCCTGGACTCGCTTAGTGGGTTAAGGATCCAGGGTTGCCACAAGCTGCAGTGTGTGTCACAGACGCGGCTTGGATCTGGTGTTGCTGAGGCTGTTGCATAGGCCTGCAGCTGCAGCTCTGAATCAACCCCTAGCCTGGGAACTTTCATATGCCGTGGGTGTGGCCCTAAAAAGACAAAAACAAACAGTTGCCTTATATATTGTGGTGAACCTATGTTGGGTGTGTAGATATTTAAAATTGTTATATCTTCTTCTTGGATTGATCCTTAGATCATTATGTAATGACCTTCTTTGTCCCTTAAAATATTCTTCATTTTAAAGTCTATTTTGTCTGATATGAGTAGTGCTACTCCAGCTTTCTTTTGATCCCCATTTGCATGAAATATTTTCTTCCATCCTCTCATTTTCCATTTGTATGTGTCCCTAGAAGTGAAGTGGGTCTCGTGAAGACAGCATATATATGGGTCTTGTTTTTGTATCCATTCAGCCAGTCCATGTCTTTTGGTTGGGGAGTTTAGTCCATTGACATTTAAGGTAATTATTGATATGTATGTTCTTATTGCCATTTTACTAATTGCTTTGGATTTGGTTTTGTTGCTCTTTTTTCTTTCCTTCTTTTCTTGTTCTCTTCTGGGTGGATGACTATCTTTAGTGTTGTATTTGAGTTGAGTTGATTTTTCTTTGTGTATCAACTGAGGATTTCTGGTTTGCAGATATTCTGAAGTTTTGATATAAGAGTCTATATGTACATGAGATTGTTTTAAGTTGTTGTTATCTTAATTGCAAGTTCATCTCCAGTGTCCTGCATTTGTACCCACCTCTTCTCATGATTTCTGATTTTGGTAGTATAATTCAGCAGAAGATCTAAACAGACAGTTCTCCAAAGAGAACACATAGATGGCCAAAAACACATGAAAAGATGTTCAACATCACTCATTATTAGATAAATACAAATCAAAACCACTCTGAGGTACCACCTTATACCAGACAGAATGGCCATCATCCAAAAGTCTACAAACAATAAGTGCTGGAGAGGGTGTGGAGAAAAAGGAACCCTATGACACTGTTGGTGAGATTGTAAATTGGTACAACCACTGTGGAAAACAGTATGGAGATTCCTCAGAGAACTAGAAATAGAACTGCCATTTGATCCAGCAATCCCACTCCTGGGCATCTATCCAGAGAAAACCATGATTCACAAAGACACATGTACTCCAATATTCATTGCAGCACTATTTGCAATAACCAAGATATGGAAACAACCTAAATGTCCATCAACAGAGGAGTGGATCAAGAAGATGTGGTACATATACACAATGGAATATTATTCAGCCATTAAAATGAACAAAATACCAGCATTTTTAGCAACATGGATAGACCTAAAAATTATCATGCTAAGTGAAGTCAGCCATACACTGAGACACCAACATCAAATGCTTTCACTGACATGTGGAATCTGAATAAAGGACAGACTGAACTTCTTTGCAGAACAGATGCTGACTCACAGACATTGAAAAACTTATTGTCTCCGGAGGAGACAGTTTGGGGGGTGGGGGGATGTGCTTGGGTTATGGGATGGAAATCCTGTGAAATTGGATTGTTACGATCATTATACAACTACAGATGTGATAAATTCATTTGAGTAATAAAAAAAGACAAAAACAAACAAAAAAAGCAAACAATACATAATGGACATAATTTATGTATGGAAGACAATGACAAACTCTATAGGTGTAAGTATGTGCATAATTTAAAAAAAGATTTCCTCTGTAACTCTGATTACCTGATCAGGTATTAGTTTTGATTTAAAAAATTATGAAAATTTCTACTATAAAGAGATACCTTTCCTTCTGGTTATCAGATTAACAAAAAAGAATAAATAACTTGCAGTAATGGTACATGTGAGTAGGCACTTTGACATCATGTTGCTGGGAGTGTAAATCTGTATAATTTTGAAGAAGATTTATATTTATCAAAATTAAAAATGACTCAATAGTAATGAGGACTGGATTTACCTACCATCTGAAACAATTCTGAAAGCCAGACATAAATATGTGTATATATATATATATATATATATATATATTTTTTTTTTTTTTTTTTTTTTTTTTTTCCTGCTCTGTAGGACCACACCTGAGGCATATGGAAATTCCCAGGCTAGGGGTCAAATTGGAGCTACAGCTGTTGCCCCACACCACAGCCACAGCAACTCAGAATCTGAGCCACATCTGTGACCCATATCACAGCTCACTGCAACACTGGATCATTGCAACACTGGATTCCTGACCCACTGAGCGAGGCCAGGGATCAAACTGCCAGCATTCTGGATACTAGTCAGATTCATTTCCACTGCACCACAATGGGAAATCCCCAGACATATGTTTATACAATGGTTTATAGAAAAAAAAGAATCTGAAAAGAATGGATATATGTTTGTGCATATAACTGATTCACTTTGCTGTACACCTAAACTAACAGAGACTTATAAATCAACTATACTCCAATAAAAATGTTTAAAAAGACCTAAAACCATAAAGATCCTAGAAGAAAACAGGCTGTAAGCTCCTTTACATTGGTCTCAGTGATATTTTTTTGGATTTGACATCCAAAGAAAAGGCAACAAAAGCAAAAATGAGTAAGTGGGACTATATCAAACTAAAGAGCTTTCGCATAGCAAAAGAAGTCAACAAAGTGATAAGGCCACTTACAAAATAGGAGAAAATATTTGCAAATCATATATCTGATAAGGAGTTAATATCCAAAATATACAAAAACTCATATAACTCAACATCAAAAAAACCCAAAAGGACCTGATTTTAAAATGGGAAGAGGACAGGAAAAGAAAGAAAAGAAAGCATGCAGATGGCCAATAAACACATGAAAAAGATGTTCAACATCACTAATCATTAAGGAACTGAAAATCAAAACCACAATGAGATTATCACCACACACCTGTTAAAATGGCTATTACCAAAAACACAAGAAATGACAAGCCTTGGCAAGGATGTAGAAAGAGAAAACCCTGTGCACTGTTGGTGGCAATGTAAATTGGTGCAGCCACAATGGAAAATGGTTTGGAGGTTCCTCAAAAAATAAAAAATAGAACCACCATATTACCCAGCAATTCTACTTTGAGGTATGTATCTGAAGGAAACAAAAACACTGACTCATAAAGATATAGGAATCTTCCATCTTCACTGCACCATTATTTATAAGAGCTAAGACATGGAAACAACCATGTCCGTCCGTCAATGGACAAATAGATAAAGAAGTTGTGGTGTATGAGTATGTGTGTGTGTTTGTGTGTGTATGTATATAGTGGAATATTTATTTGGCCATAAAAAGGAAGGAATTACTGCTATTATGACAATATGGATGGACCTTAAAGGCGTTATGCAAGTGAAATAAGTCAGGCAGAAATAGACAAACACCCTATGATCTCACTCATGTGTGGAATCTAAGAAACAAACAAAAAACTAAACCAAAACAAAAAAACTGAAATCAGAGGTACAAAGAAGAGATTGGTGGTTGCCAGAGGTGGAGTTTGGGTGGGGGGATGCCGTGGATGAAGAGGGTTAAAATGTACAAACTAACAGTTATAAAATAAATAAATCCTGGGAATGTCACAGCATGGTGACCATAGTTAACGATACTGTATTATGTTTGGAAGTTGCTAAGATAAAGGATCATAAAAAGTTCTTATCACAAAAGAAAAAAAATTGTAACTATTTGTGATGAGGAATGGTACCAGATTTATTGTGATGGTCATTTCACAATATATACATATATCGTATCGTATACCTGAAACTAATATAATGTTATATGTCAATTATATCTCAATTAAAAAACAAAAGGCAGGAGTTCCTGTCGTGGCGCAGTGGTTAACGAATCCGACTAGGAACCATGAGGTTGCGGGTTCGGTCCCTGCCCTTGCTCAGTGGGTTAACGATCCGGCGTTGCCGTGAGCTGTGGTGTAGGTCGCAGACGCGGCTCGGATCCCGCATTGCTGTGGCTCTGGCGTAGGCCGGTGGCTACAGCTCCGATTCAACCCCTAGCCTGGGAACCTCCATATGCCGTGGGAGCGGCCCAAGAAATAGCAAAAAGACAAAAAGACAAAAAAAAAAAAAAAAAAAAAAGGCAGGAAAAATGTTGTTAAATATACTAATTGTAACCTTTTTTCATTTCTTCCAAAAAATAAGAAAAGGAAAAGAAAAACCATAAATATTCCCCATATTAAATACCTCAAAAACAAACAAAAAAGCCTTATAGGTAGCATCATACTTAATAATGAGAGCATGACTGAATGCTTTCCTCTAAGATAAGAACAGGACAACATGTCCACTCTCTAACGTCTTTTTAACATTGTACTGGAGGTTTTAGCCAATGCAAAAGAAAAAAAAGAAATATAAGTCATCCAGATTGGGAAGGAAGAAATAAAACTGTTTTTATTCACAGATGACATGACTGTCTATGTAGAAATGTGATGAATCTACAAATATGCTCTTGAGCTAATATCACAGATATAAAATCTGTGTAATATCACAGATACAAAATCAATTTATAAAAATGAACTGCTCTATTGTATAGCACAGGAAACTATATCTACTAACTTGTGATGGAAAATGATAGAGGATAATGTGAGAAGAAGAATATATATGTACACACACACATATGTATATATACACACATATACATGACTGGGTCACTTTGCTGCACAGCAGAAATTGACAGAACATTGTAAATCAACTATAATGGAAAAAATAAAAATCTTAAAAAAATCAACTGCACTTCTACTTACTATCATTGAGCTATCAAAAACTGACCAAACCCCCCCCTCTAATCATTTATAAAGTAGACCTAAATAAATAGTGAAATATACTATGTTCAGAGGTCAAAAGACTCAATGTTGTTTAGACATCGATTCTCCACATATTGATCTATAAATTCAATGCAAACTCAAAACAAAATTGAGGCAGCTTTTTAAAATATAGAAATTTTTTTTTTTGTTTTTTAGGGCCACACCCCTGGCATATGGAGGTTTCCAGGCTAGGGGTCTAATCGGATCTTTTGCTGCCAGCCTACACCAGAGCCACAGCAATGCCAGATCTGAGCTGCATCTGCAACCTATACCACAGCTCACAGCAACGCCAGATCCTTAACCCACTGAGCGAGGTGAGGGATTGGACCTTCGTCCTCAGGGATACCAGTCGGGTTCATTACTGCTGAGCCACAAGGGGAACTCCCCCATAGCAGCTTTATTTGTAATAGCCAAAACTCAAATGTCTACCAACAGGTAAATGGATAAACACATTATGGTGTATCCATACAATGAAACATTACTCAGCCACACACACACACACACACACACACACACACACACACACACCCGTTTGATACATACAACATGGATAAATCTCAAAAGATTTAAGCCCAGTAAAAGAATCCAGACAAAAAAATGCACAC
Source organism: Sus scrofa (assembly GCF_054392235.1). Lineage (NCBI taxonomy): Eukaryota > Metazoa > Chordata > Mammalia > Artiodactyla > Suidae > Sus > Sus scrofa. The sequence continues at coordinate 48,252,021 of NC_139387.1, read as the reverse complement.
ATACTCTATGATTCCATTTATATTCAATTCTAGAAAATTCAATTAATCTATAACAGAAAGCAGGTCATTGGCTGCCTGGGGACTAGACATGGGTTGGGGAGGGGTGGGATGTTCTGATTACCAAGGGGCACAGGGAAACTTTGGAGGCAGTGGATATGCACATTATCGTGATTGTGACGATGTTAAAACATACGTCAAAACTTTTACATTTTGTACCTTAATAAAACTATTTAAAAAATGAACAAAACTGGTACATTTGCACAAGAGAAATCTAAGCAGTAATTTTATTTTATTTTATTTATTTTTTTGCTTTTTAGGGCTGCACCTGCAGCATATGGAGGTTCCCAGGCTAGGGGTCGAATTGGAGCTACAGCTGCCAGCCTACACCATAGCCACAGCAACGCCGGATCCTTAACCCACTGAGCAAGGCCAGGGATAGAACCTGAAACCTCATGGTGCCTAGTCGGATTTGTTTCCACTGCACCACGATGGGAACTCCTAAGCAGAAATTTTAAAGAATGAAGTAAGGCTAATATATATGGAAGATTTCCAAGATGCAGTGTTAAATGAAAACGAAGAACTGTAAGTAACCTGCTACCATTTGTGATTTTATTTTAAACAAAAAAGGATATTCAACTAACTCATCCAATAGTTGTTTCTACATGCATAAACTATCTCTGAAAGATACCCTCAAACTGATGAGAGGGACAGAGAGACAGAGAGAAAAGGAGGAAGGGAGGGAAGGAGGGAAGGAAGGAGGGAGAATGGGAGGTGGAGAGAGAAAGAGGAAGATGGGTGGACTGTGGTTTGTGGCAGGAGAGAAACTTACTTTTCACTGGACACTTTTTGAACTATGTTTTTCACCCCTACAAGTATACGACTTTTTAAAACAAACATAAAATGACCTATTTGGAGGATCTATCCTATAGGAACACCTGAGGAAATGCCAAAAGACATACGTACAAAGCTGTCCATTGAACCATTGCTATAATATGTTAATGAAACTGTTAAATGAAAACAAAAACTGGAACATACTGCTTACATTTAATATAATTTTTAACTATTAAAAAAATAGCCTAAAATGAATACTCACTTTCTCTCGCAGAAAAATCTGAAAGTACAGACTGTTATAAACAATTATCTCTGGAGATGGTTCTAAAGGGAGAGGTCAGATAAAGAAGGGAGAGGTTTGTGTAGTGATTTATTTTCTAAGTTTCTGGATTGCAAGAAATTTTTTCATAACGAGTGCGTATTTCCTTTAAAAAAAAAAGGCTCAATAAAGATTTTTAATTTTTTTAATTTTTTTTGGATCATTTTAGGGCCACACTCTTGGCATATGGAGGTCCCAGGCTAGGGGTCAAATTGGAGCTGCAGCCTCTGGCTTATAGCCACAGAAACACGGGATCCGAGCCTCATCGGCAACATATACCATAGCTCACGGGCAACACCAGATCCTTAACCCACTGATCAAGGCCAGGGATCGAACCTGTTGTCCTCATGGATGTTAGTCAGATTTGTTAGCCAAGAAGGGAACTCCCTATTTAATCAAATTTTAAATTGAGTTATGATTGACTTATAACTCCATAAAGATCTTCAAAAATTAAAATTGGTTTCGGTTTGCAGGATCACCATGATAGACGTGTAAGTGTGCTAGTTTTGCACTGGACTTTAGATGATATACTCACCCTTTTCCGTGCTTCAGATTTCTGGAAGCACTCATGCTGTATGAAAGTGGCTGCAGCAGAAATCCTGGATGGTAGCGTGTGGTCTGCCTCAAGCATACTCACTGCTCGCTCCAGAGTCATCTCCACGTCTGCATTCCTAGACAAACAGTCACAGATTCAGCAAAATTCCAAACTTGCTCCTTCTTGCCTGTCAACCTGATCCTCTAGAGATGATTTAGCTAATATCGGAAACCACCTAAACATCTAAGCCTTGGCTCCTCTTTAGCCAAAGGAGAATCAGCCTCTGAGGTTAGAAGGTATAAGAAGGTAGTTGCAGAAATACTCCAGTCCTGGTCAGACCAGCCTCTGAAGGTACCACTGAATTGAGAGGAAACTTAGCTCTGTTTAAGATAAATATGTATAGAACGATAATTACATCTTATAAAGTAATTTTAAAGGTACAATAAGACTTTACATGGAATTTAAAATAAATTTGGTCACAAAAACTAAAAATTATTTCCCTGGTAAATGCCACACCTGTTAGGTTAAACGGTTTCCTTCAAAAATCATTAGGTTTTCTTAAAGCTGTTCCGAATCTGTTATTTCACCTGAAAATAGGTTTTAAAAGCAATATTGTAAAAGTGCTCTTATTTTATGAATATAGTCATATGTAAACAGTAAAAGGCAGGAAAATGAGTTTGGCTAAAATAAGTCATGCTGGTGTGGCAGAATCCATCAGGAAAGGTAATGATTAAATGCAATTATAAAAAGCCTATATTTAAAAAATAATTTTAAACACATTCTGTTACTGTTTGTTTTGCCATTGTGACATTCAGTTTATGTCTATCTAGTAGCATCCTTTGTCCTCTACCAACTGCAGGTACATATAGAGTTGATGAAATCTGATTCAGTTTGATACAGGGGACAAATGAAATTGCTACGTGTAAAACAATAATTCCCAGAGTTCCCATTGTGGCTCAGAGGTTACGAACCCAACACTTGTATCCATGAGGATTCGGGTTCCATCTCTGGCCTTGCTCAGTGGGTTAAGGATCTGGCATGGCTGTGAGCTGTGGTGTAGGTTGCAGATGTGGATCTGGTATTGCTGTGGCTGTGGTGCAGGCCAGCAGCTGCAGATCCAATTCTACCCCTAGCCTGGGGATTTCCATATGCTGAGGGTGCAGCCCTAAAAGCAAGCAAGCAGACAAACAAACAAACAAATTCCCAAATGCCTCACAGAGCTGGCATTTTTTCCTCACCTTTACTTCTGCCTAGAGGGTAACTAGGTTAGGCAGCCTATTACCAAGGTGGATGTTAGCACATTCACACTTCCTTAAGTATAGCCTCAGAGAAACCATACCAAGGGTGGCTAAGGACATGCCTTAAAGGTGAACAACAGCTCTTTCTGGCTTCAAAGAGGTTAACACCTGATTCATTCCAGGTAATGGAGATTCAAAAGACATTAAAGGAGGGTGTTTTCCAGTATCTGCTAGTAAGCACCATGAGTCAATTCTTTCTTGTGTCAGGCTACCCCTGACATATGCACCTGTGTACAGAGCTGAGCGTGTATATGTTGCAAAAGGCATGTCTGTGTATGGGTGGATGTGGCACAGTGAAGGAATAAAAGCAATAGGTCTCATGACTAAAATCGAATTCCCACTGCTTCTGAAACACATGTTCAAACATAGAAGTGTTACCTCATGAATATAAAGGTATTAAAAATGAAGCAGAACAGTTCTGGCATCTATATGGAGAATTATATAATGATCTCATATTTTAAAATGTTGTGCCTCAGGAGTCAATTTAATTGGTAGAAAAGTAGGCTATTACCGTTAAAACCAGAATTTGAATCACTTGAATTTAATATAAACACCCTTTTTAAAAGAGATGGAACAGAATGTATATATGTATGTGTGACTGAGTCACCTTGCTGTATGGAAGGAAACTGACAACACTGTAAACTACCTATAATGGAAAAAAATAAAAATCATTAAAATAAAAAAAATTTAAAAAAATAAATAAAAGAAATGGAAGTATTTCCCATGCCTGGACACCAATGGATACCTTTACAGAGAATTCAAAAGTCAAATAATTTTGTCTTTCACCATCTACCACTACAGGTGTTTTAAATGATGAAAGATCATGCATAACATAAGAACAACCTTCTATTTAACACTTTTTTAAAAAAAAGATTCAGTCATTAATCCACTTCATAAGTCATAAATGACTCAGGAAAGTTTGAATTTCCCAAGTCTCTAACACCCACAAATAATTCCATTACTCTAATCATTTATTTTGCTGAACATGATTCACAAAAAAGCTTTACATTTGTTACTAATGCTACCTCACTTTATCCCGAAAAACAAATCCCAAACAGAACCAAGACTTCTTCAACAAGGTCTGCCACAGCTGTGAGGGCATCAGTTTTCTGTTTTGGTATTTTCTGTAAAGTCCAACTCTATAGCCAGGCCTGAGTTCTGACCTCAGTCTGATTCTATTTCCTGCCATTCTCCACCCATCTCTTCCCCCTCTTCCAATTGACCAACCCATCTTCCAATCACATTGGACTTTTCATTTTTCTCTAAACACTACACACCTCTTCACAAGCCACTCTCTCTGATTTTTCCAGAAAGCCCATCCTTCTACTTCTTTCTTATCCATTCTTTAAGACTCAATTCAAATATCATCACTTCTGTAAAATCTTTCCTGTGCTCCTATCCCCATCCAGTGCTATTCCTTTCCCCTGCTATTCTCCCACAGCATTCCTCCCCCCTGTTACCTGAACTAGAAGTCTGTTTGCTCAACCAAATCACAGAAGCCAATATAAGGACACCAGGTTGTGGTGAAGGAAAGTACAGCATTTATTGCAGGGCACCAAGCAAGGAGAGTGGGCAGCTCATGTTCAAAAGACTGGATGGCTTTCAGAGAAGGGTTTTTAAAGGCAATATTAAGGGTGAAGGTTTCAGGGTGTCTGCACTCTTCTCATTTGGTTTGTGGACATTCTTCTCATTGGCTGGTGGTAAGGTGACAATCCAGGAATCTCAACAATCAACCTTCTGGTTCTGACTAGTGTGATGATCGGCAGGTAGACACCAGCCACCAGAGGTAAGAGTCTTAGTTTCTACAGAACAACTCAAAGATATGAGTCAGAGTGTTATCTATATCCCTTCAGGAGGAACTAGGAGTTCTGTGACACTGCTGTCTAATGATTAACTGCTAGAGCCAGTTCTTTGGAACTCAGAGAAGGCTTAGGAGATTAAAGCCTTTTTTTCTTCAAACAAGAAACAAGGGACAAGGAGGGGATTTTGTACCCAGGTAAGGTCCCAGAGAGTCCTGCTTGGTTTCAACTCAACCTCTCTCTTCCTCTCTACTTCCTTCCCTGACTCCCTTTCCTCTTTCCTTCTTCCCTTCCCATTTACTCATAAAACACTACCTGAAGTCTGTAGAAATGTGGTTTGGGAGATGGAGTTGGGGAGGGGAGGATCAGGAAGAGCAGTTGCAGAAGTGAGTATTTTCAACAATTTAAAAAGTTAAAATGATATCAGTTTACACAAGAAATGTTAAGAAGAAACAGTGTAAAACATCATTGTCAGAATATGAAATATTACAGGAAAAAATTTAAAATGGTATTTTTTTTAGGTGTTAAATTCCTCATCAACTGCATTCCTGACAGTAACAACACAGCACTACACCAGCCAGTTCCCAGATACATGAATAGGGCTATAGAGCTCTGAAGATCAAGCAAACATCAGATGATGAATGAAGAGCTCCTGAGTGTTGTCAGATGTTTAGGAAATGAAAATCTCCCTACTTCACCAAGATTTTAAGTGTGATAAAAGAGTTGCTTTGGAAAGATGACTTTGGAGCAAATATGTGTTTCTAGAGACAGTTTTGAGTGCACTACAAGAGTCTTAGCTGAAACAATAAAGTTGTGAACTGGGCCATTAATGGAAATGGAAAGACAAGTTGAAAGAGGCTTGATGAATCAAAGAACTAAAGTTGGTAATTAAGAGGATGTGGAGGGAAATTAATATGACATCTTTTCTGCTCTGTGCTGCTCTATGTCACAAACTTGACTGATGATAGTACCAGAGATACAGGCTCTCACTTCAGCCTCCCTCTATTAATCCTAGAGTGCATCATTCTTTTGTTCTCTGAATTCCTATAGACACTAGTACAATCTAGCACTTGATATGTCATTTTCATTTTTGCTGATCCTCCTTAGACCTTCATCTACTCCACTTAATTTGTATATCTAAGGTGCTTACTGCACTATTGGGTACACTGGAGGAACCTAATATTCATTTCCTGAACCACCAGTTGCTTACAGATACAGAAATCATATTTTCAGAAAAATTGATCTAGAATGTTTTACTCGATGATTTCTTAAAACTTTTTCATTAGTCTGATTTAGAAGAGGTATTCTATATCTCTTTTATTCCAATGTCTTGATTTTCAGCTGCATTAGTAACTATCTGACCAGCCATTCTTCTTTTGGAAACAAAGATCCATTGTTTAATACCTTATATCATTATGTAGGTGTAGATATGTTCCATAAATGTGGAAGAATACTTCTTTACACATGGGACTTCCACTAGATATAAAAAAGTAGGTTCCAAATATAGGGATTGGATAGAGTTTGAAATGTGAAATGGTGCTAGGCAAAGAGCACAGAGTGTACTGTCAGGAGCAGGGCTCTTGGGGCAGCCTGTCGAACTGAAACAAGCCATGAGACACAACAATGGAGAAGAAAATCAGGCATGGATGCCACCTTCATCATTCTAGGAAATATACCTGACCCCCTTTCCTTTCCATACACAGCAAAATTGTCAAGAAACGTTCATGCCTATGATTTCTGGTGTCCAGCGTGTTATCTTTGGGGATCATCAGGAATAGATTTCTTGCCTTTTTAAAATTAATCAGTTAATTAATTAATTAAAATGTCTGTCTTTTTAGGGCCATACTCATGGCATGTGGAAGTTTACAGGCTAGAGGCTGAAATAGAGCTATAGCTACTGGCCTACAACACAGCCACAGCAACGCAGGATCCGAGCCGCATCTGCGACTTACATCACAGCTCATGGTAACACTGGATCCTCAACCCACTGAGGCAGGCCAGGGATTGAACCCACATCTTCATGGATACTAATTGGGTTCATTCCTGATGAGCGATGACAGGAACTCCATTCTTGCCCTTTATTTTAAATTTCTTGACCCTAAGTATTTCTTCTATTCTTTGAAATATGATTAATTGTTCTAATAAAATCAGCCTATCTGTTAAAAAAAAACTAAGTCAAAATAATATAGTTAATCTTTCCAGAATTGGAGCAACAAAAGAACCTAGATAGTAAGAAAAAAAGTTTATCTTTGGTTTCTTCCTTCTTCTTCTTCTTCTTTTTTTTTTTTTTTTTTTTTTTTTTGCTTTTTAGGCCCACACCTGTGGCATATGGAAGTTCTCAGGCTAGGGGTCGAATCAGAGCTACATCTGCCAGCCTATGCCACAGCCAAAGCAATGCAAAATCCAAGTCACGTCTGCAACTACACCATAGCTCACAGCAATGCCAGATCCTTAACCCACTGAGCGAGGCCAGGGATTGAACCCACATCCTCATGAATCCTAGTTGGGTTCATTACCACTGAGCCACAAAGGGAACTCCGTCTTCCTTCCTCAATTTCATTCTTTCACCACATATTTATGTAGTGCCTATCATGGACCTGACTCTGTTTTAAGGAACTGAAAATACAGAGATAAGACACTCACAGCAGCTCGAGTCTAAAGGGAGAGCAGGTAAGTTAATGAATAACCACAATATGTTATTCTGGTAGAGACATCCACACGATGCAGCTCTCTGAGACACCTAGATTGAGAGGGGAGTGGCCAAGGAATCACAAGTAGCCAGGCAAAAGCATAGCTACTGGGAGGAAATAGATGAGAGAAAGAGGGAGAGACAAAGGAAAGAAGGAGGAAAAGGAAGGTAGGAAAGGAAGGAAGGGAGAAAGAAAAAATGTGAACAAATATTTTTCACTAAGGAAAGTGAAAGAGATTCGAAAGATGGTTTGAGTGTTTGGAGGTGTGTTGGGGGATGGTGATGAAGGGTGAAGGAGAATAGAAGGAGATGATGCTAGAGTGGTAAGCAGAGGTGAAAACACGGACCTTAAGTGCTATGCTAAAAAGAGCCCAAATTTGGTGGAATTATGGAAAGGTTATAAATTGGAGAGAGAAATCATCAGATTTGGAAAGATCATTTTAATAGTCCTAGAGAATGGTTCTGAGTGAGCAAGACCTGAGGCAGAGAGACCTGTGCAATAGAGACAGAAAGAAGGGTAAAAATGTTAAGACCCATTAAGGGAGCACCAAGACCAGAAGAGAAGGGTAGCCAAAGATGACTTCCTTGGGCATGCATAAAAGTCTTCTCAGAGAAGACTGGGACATGGCTAGAGAAAACCAAGAGAAGCTGGTGCCCTGACAACCAAGGGAAGACAGACTTGCACAGACAGTGGTGTCAAATACTATCCACAGACAGAATAACAGAAGGACTGAATATGTCTCTGTTTCAGATGTAGCTTTAAGGTGGTCATTGGTAGATCTGTGGAGTGACTATTTCAGTGAAATGGTAGGGACTAAAGCCAAACTTCAGTGGACTGATGATAGACTGGGAAGTGCCAAGGTGGCTGAAGCAACATGGGGACACAGAGATGGAAGAAGAGAACGCCAGCTGCACAATTTCATTTAAAGAGATGATAAAAGGTAATAACTTCCATTAAGCAACTTTAGAAATTAAAAAAAATCACATATTTAGTGTTTTACCACAATGATACTACATCATTATTTTAGGAGTTACTGATGTAATCATTCATTCATTTCTCAATCTCTCTCTTTCTCTCTTTTTTTTTTTTTGCCTTTTCTAGGGCCACTCCTGTGGCATATGGAGGTTCCCAGGCTAGGGGTCCAATAGAAGCTACAGCCGCTGGCCTATGCCAGAGCCACAGCAACTCGGGATCCGAGCTCCATCTTTGACGGATACCACAGCTCACCACAATGCCAGATCCTCAACCCACTGAGCGAGGCCAGGGATTGAACCCAAAACCTCATGGTTCCTAGTTGGATTCATCAACCACTGAGCCACGACGGGAACTCCTCTCAATCTTTCTCTTAGTAAGTGCCTCAGTTGATGAAATTTATGCTCTAGCATTAAACATGAATAAAGGTTAAATTCCAAAGATTAGATTAGTCAATAATCTCTTATTCATAAAGTAAATAGAAGAGGCAAAAAAATGACTTTGAACTTCAATAATTTTAGTTTTACAAAAACAAAAATCTCCAAATCACTGATACTGGAATCAAAAAGTAATATTATCAGGTATCAAAGAAAGGAAAGAGACAGCTAGAAATTAGCTCTCTATCTTTTTATGGTAGTAGTTACCAAAAGAGAAGTCGAGGGTCACTCTTAGCATCAGAAATAAACTTTCACTTTTTTTTTTTTGCCCTTTTCCTTCCTTTATTTCAAGAAATGACTGAGAAAAAGCATGCAATGATCATTTCTTAGTCTACTTTGGAGTTAACTCTCATTCAAAGCAGATTTTCACACAGCCAAGGAGTAGCCATCCCTTTAGCCAGCAACTGATTTGGAACAGATGGACTAAAAGTCACATTTCTTACAAAGCTGCCCTGGGAGCAGGTCGCTTGGCCCCTGTCCCTGAGGTAAATAGGCTAATCTGTCAATTAGGCGGCTGCCTGAGAAGTCATTTTAATCACTTATCTTGGGAAGCCTTTCTCTGCAGCCCCAGAAGCGCCAGTTCACGTGGTGAGGGCTTTGGGAACAGAATGTGCTGGCATCCACAGCGCCACAGATTGAGAAGCGGACTCACCCAAGCTGAGCATCGGTGAAAGTGCTTCTCTCAGAGAGCATGTTCCCACTTCCTCCTGCTGCCACTTGGCCCACGGTCATGTGCGTCTTCCTGTTGCCCGACTCCACGGCTGTGGCCTCCCTTAGCGTGCGCGTGCTATGGAAGGAGCTCTGGTGCCAGGACGACCTTGCCGCCCGGCTCTGCGTGCCCCCCTGCGAGGGCGCCGGCCGGGCCTGCCCCGCGGCCGGCCCGGAGGTCACGTAGTTCTCCTTCTCCAGGAGGTTGCCCAGGCTGTGGCTGGTGCCGGGCCTAGGGTGTGTGAGCACCATGGGGTGGGCCGGGGCGCCGTCCAAGACGTCTTGAAAAGCCCCATAGTGGTACCGCCGGTGGTAGGTGTCGTAGAGGCGCTGGCGGCTCGCTGCCCCCGAGTGGCTGAAGCCCACGATCTCCGAGCGCGCGTATCTGGGCGGCGCGAGAAGGGTGGACCTCCGGTTCTCCTGGTGCCGCAGCGTGAGCCCCGCCTGGCTTCTCTGGCTGTACTGGTGCTCACTGTGAGGGTACGGAACCCTCTCGGGGCTGCTGTCCGGGGAAATCTCAAGCCTCCTCAAAGGCTGCCTCAAGGACCTCTCTTCCACTGACTTCTGGGAACTGTACTGTGAAGTTCCTCTCCCCCAGCGACCTTCGTAAGTGGCGGCCGTGCCTGTCTGCACCAGAGAGAAATACAGTTTAAATGACACATGAGGTGGTTTACATCTTTGTGGAAGATTCGCTCTTCCAGGACTACAACACAAGGTGTTGGTTTCTCCGAATCCCCTGGAGAAGTCGGCTCCTTTCTGGGTAAAATCTGTTTTTAAACGAGACTTGGTTGACTGCGTATTTGCACCAGGATTTGAGATTGTTTAAAGTTTCCAGTTTTCTGTGGTGTTCACACAAAACCAGTCTTCTCATAATTCATTTAGGAAAAGGTAATACTTGAGAATGGTCAACATTAAAAAATAATCTAAGAATGTTTTAAAGTTTATTTATTTAATTTTTATTTTATTCTTTTAGGGCCATACTTGCGGCATATGGAAATTCCCAAGCTAGGGGTCTAGTTGGAGCTGTAGCCACTGGCCACACCAGATCCCAGTGGCATCTTGACCTAAGTGTCAGCTTGCCACAAGGGCTGGATTCTTAACCCACAGAGTGAGGCCAGGGATAGAACCTGAATCCTCACATACACTGTGTTGGGTTCTTAACCCCCTGAGCCACCATGAGAAGTCTAAAAATGTTTTTAAAAATGTTTTCTTGGTAATCTGGTAACTGGGATTATATTCTTTTGTATCCTACCTTTAGCACATCATAAGTTTGAGTAACAGGGTAACGCCCACCAGCAAAATCATTTTCAACCAAGTGTAGATTGTAGACATATTCAGGAACACTGCTAGTTCGGTGAAGATTTCCTGCAATCAAGCAATATGAAAATAATGTAAGTGAGCCAATCACTCAAAAAAGACTGTATAGCAATAGTATATTTTAAATTTAAATAGGTAAAGTCAATGACAGGTACTGGATTTATAATAGTGTTTTTTAAATTCTACGTTAACATGACCCTTGGATGTGGCAAATGGTTGCAGGTTATCACAACATTCTTCACAAGCTTTTCAAAATAAAAGCTGAATTAAAAAATCTTAATTTTTTTTTTTTTTTTTTTGAGGAAGGGGAAGAAAGGAGAGAAGAGATTTTCACAAAAATCTAAAAACATTTGTTACAATGCTGAAAAATTGGGAATCGCTCAACTGGCTTAGGTGGTCAGTACTATGAAAGTTCAGTTTAAGTCAGAGTAGGAACTCTGAGGCTTCCCAAGAAGGACGTAGGCGAAGGCAATAAATATAATGGGTTGGTAGGGTCAAAGAAAACATGGATCAGCTTGACAAAGACCAACCCTGGGCCTGAGGCACTTGGCAATGTGAGAGTTAGGCAGGAAAGGGAATCAATTTCTGCACTACAAAGGAATCCATCAATGGCTCATTCTTAATTTGGGATCTAACAGTCAGCCCACCTGCAGACACTGCACAGGAGGCAGCCCTTCCTGCTCAGCTTCGTGGGGCCTGCAGGGAGTCTCAATTGAGGTAAATCTTAAAATGCTCCTCTTTGAGGAGGGGGCAGCAGAAGATGGGGTTGAGATGCTCTTCTACCTGCTTTATCCTTCCTCCATCTTTTTATTTGTTCTTTTGTAACCACCTACTGCCTTACTAAAAACAAAAAACAAAAAAAACAAAAAAACAAAAAACAAAACAAAAAAAACAGCTAATCAAAGTAACTGACGATCTCTAAAACCTAGGTAACTTCTAGTAACCAAAATTACTCTCACAGAGCGTTCTTTTATAAATCAAAGGAAAAAATAAAATACTCATTTAACTCTTCTAGGCTTCAGAGACGTGTGAAAGATGTTGGGAATAAAACAGAGAGACCCTTTCCAATACAATTGGAACATACCAACATACTTTTCCAATAAATTGTTATTGAGTCTAGTAATAAATTCACAAGTTCTTTTGAGACTAAAATAGATTCACAAGTTCTTTTGAGGGGGAGGGGGAATGGAGAATGTTGTTGTCAAAAAGCTGAAAAGAACGAATCCATCCCAAATTTTGTTTGTACATGTGTCTTATTTCCTGAAGCCAAACAATCTGGCTGGTACACAAGTTTCAGGCCTCAAGGGGTCCTGGGCGAGGCAGCTGCAGGCTTGTAACTGTCACCTTAAAGACCAAAGGAGTTGAGCTAAGCCAGGCATCTCCTGTTTCGAGGGGCCTGATTTCTTCTCAAGGATTAGCAAAAGGTCAGGCAGCCCCTTAATTTTTAACCTCAATAACAGAGGATGCCTGGAACTTGGACACTGAATGAGGGAAGGAATCTTCTGTACAACCCCACAGCAAAAGTTGTGAAAGGCTTATGGACTCAGCTCCCATTGCCTGCCTGAGGTTCCTGCTGAGGCTGCCCAGGCTGTCTGAAGCCCCCACCGCTGGCCCCACAACTTCTCTCACCCCACCCCCATCCCAGGCTAACAGGGAGGCAGGGCTGCAAGGGTCCTGCTGGTGTGGGAAAGGAGGCTAAATGTTTAATTTACATTCTTTAACTCACATTGTTGCTGGTGGTGGTAAGGCTTTTTAAAACAACTTGGATAACTCCTTACATTTCAATATTACTTTTCTTTAAGGAGCTCAAATTATTTTATTTTTCAATATTCTGTGATGCAGAGTTAGCTATTATCCTGTCCCTTAATAAAGAGGAAAACTTAAATTACTTGCTTTAAACTGGAAAGAGATTTAATATCAGATTTGACCTCTGGGTTCATCCTTCCACAGATCTCTGCTATTTGACTGCATGTGTTTCTTCTGAAACTGCCATTTATCAAAGACTTGGAGAGTTATTATCATAGTTGTTGATATGAGAACCCCAAAACAGTCATTCTCATTCTCTTTCCTCTAGAACCTTTACCTGGGCAACTCCAAATACTCTATGAATTTAATTCTTTATTTGATGACATAAATCCTTATAAGGAAGCTTCTTCAGTTTTCAAACAAATGAACTGATACTGGGTTCCTAAAATAACTACAAGGTAGTTGGTAAGAGGGAATAAAACAGGAATAGATTTTTATACCATGGACTCTTGTGCAAGAAAAGCTGTGACTCCTGATATTTAACCTGCTGGATGTGTCAATAAATAGAAGTTTCTCTGGTTAAAAGGCCAATATTAAACAACAAATAATGCACATTAATTTGCCTAAGCAATCATGAGTTTGATATAAGGACAGTGGATCAATGAATTAGCAGCTGTGTTCTAAGATTTTTTTTATCTTTTGGGCCACCTTGTTGCATATGGAGTTCCCAGGCCAGAGATCAGATCTGAGGTGCAGTTGCAACCTACGCCACAGCTGCAGCAATGTCAGATCCTTCACCCCACTGTGCTGGGGCCAGGGATCAAACCTGTGTCCCAGTGCTCCAGAGACACCACCCATACTGTTGCGCCACAGTGGGAACTCTATGTTCTAAGATTTTAAAGAAATTTTGAACTGGGTGGAATTAAAAAATAAAAAGGAAAATATTAATCAGGATGGAAACTAATCTCGTAAGGAAAGCCATTATTTTCTGTTCAACTAGAGAATAAAATATATAATTATTGAAAATATAAAATAACTCAGCTATGGCCTTCTTCAAAAATAGAAATAAGAAAGTAACGAAAGAAAGATTCTTTGTGGCACAGCTGGTTAAGGATCCAATGTTGCTGCAGCTGTGGTGCAAGATACAACTTGGCGTGGCTTCAGTCCCTGGCCTAGGAACTTCCATATGTCATAGGTGCAGCCAAAAAAAAAAAAAAAAAAAAAAAAAAAGCAGCAAGGAGTTCCCACTGTGGCTCAGCAGAAACTAATCTGACTAGCATCCATGAAGATGCAGGTTCAATCCCTGGCCTTGCCCAGTGGGTTAAGGATCCAGTGTTGCCGTGAGCTGTGGTGTGGGTTGCAGACGTAGCTCAGATTTGGCGTGGTTGTGGAGTAGGCCAGTGGCTACAGTTCTAATTTGACCCCTGGCCTGGGAGCCTCCATATGCCGTGCGTGTGGCCCTAAAAAGACAAAAAAAAAAAAAAAGCAACAAAAACATATTCATTCAGGCACATCCAGCTTCAAATAAATCCAACATAAAAATCCATATTTTCTCACATGGAAAATTAAGGAATGATTATATTTCAAAGGGTTTGTTTACATCACAAAAAGAAGTAGGTATTTTCCCTAAACTGAAGAAATCTGTGGACTTGGTCTGGCACCTCCAAATCTACCACTTTCTGTGTGTCTGGACAAATCACTTAGATTTATTTCCCATAATTTTGCAGAGATACTGAGAGAGAGGTCTACCTGAGAAAGCAAATTGTAAGGCAAAAATGAGATATGGTCTTAAAATAAAAAATTTAGGTCACAAAATTTGTTTTTTCCACATATTTTCATGAATTAATCTATTGTAGAAAGAGGGATAAACTGGTTTGTAGGCTTTAATTTACGCTGTGTTGTATCTCCAAGTTTTTATTCTTGTAATTTTACCAGTGATATAGAATTTGGCTTTTTGTGGTTATTTTTGATTGACCCAGCCACTGAGGATGATCATAATGACATTATTATGGTTTTAGAGGCCATTCATTTCACTTACCAGTGCATAATGTGCTCTTGCTGTTTCCTAAAGAAGATGATGATTTATAGGGAATATTTCAAATTACTGTTGACTCAGGCAACATGATCTAAACCTTTTCTTCTAAGAACACTGTGGATGTCAATGGAGCCCATTTAATGGGAAATGAAGGAGGTAGTTACAGAACTCCAACTTCCTCAAATAACAAGCAATTCAGGTCAAAGCGACTGTGGGAGCAGGGTTGGAGTTGGGAGGCTGAGAGTGAGGGGAGTTGGTTTGATGGTAGAAGAATTCCAAATTGCTCAGGAGATAGCAGACGTGTAGACCCCACAGAACGTTATTTTCTCCCTTTCCAAGTCAGAATGTTAATCTGCATGATGTGATTGATCCCTGAGCAGCTGTTTTGTAGGAAAATATCTTCGTTTCTGGTCATCTACGAAAATATTGTCCAAAATAATGGAATATTTTTAAGGTTAAAAATAGTAAATTAATTTCCATAATCAGTTCTTTCTTTGTAAGTTTTGTGACCAGCTTTATTACCTAATTGGTTAAATTTGATACATTTATGAAATCAAATGGACAAGCCTCTTTTGTGACTCCATTAACAATATCTGGGCTAGTTTAAAACATCAACTACAGCTTACCTTAAGGTATGTAGATGATAAGAGAAATGCTAAACAAACAAGACCTTTAAATTATCTGCTTATATTAGAGAGAAGAGAGTAGTATTCGCATTCAGAAAAGCATCTTTTCTTTCAAGTCCCTAGCACTCTGAGAAGGGTTAAAAACAGATTTGGTTCACTCTAAGCTCTAAAAGGGGAAGGTGTAGAGATGGCAGTAGGCAGTATAACAGGTATGGTTAAACGTAGGCATAGAAATCAGTAGGTGTTCACAACCGCTACTGATTTAAATGCTACACTTAATTGTGCTCACAACCACAAGCAGCTGCCTTCACAGTGTGGATTCACAATGGTCTTTTTGATGGAAAGAGACTCCGGAAGTCTGAATGCTATCGTCTTTTATTTGGTCTTTCCACAGCAACCTCTGGGCAACAACAGCTCTTTTCCTCTGCATACCTTAAAAAGATTTAACTTGGTCCAATAAAGTAAAACTGGGGACATGTTATTGTAGGTGAGACATGACATCTTGAAACTTTTAGAAGGAATCTGTATAGCAATTCATATTTAAATAGATCCTCAAAATCATTTACTAACAAAAGGAGGTACTTAAAACATGAAATATGCTGGGACCATAAACAAGGACTCCTGAGTTGGTGAAGGATTTTTTTTGCCTGCGTGGGCATATAACATGAGTTCATTTCCCTGGACTTAACTTTTTTTAAAAAATTCTTTTATCTTCTACTTTTACTTTCTAAGAAAAATTATCAGATATTAATGGAAACCAAAATTCCACAACTCTGCATACAACTGACGTAAGCACTTGCTCAGGCTGGAAGACAAGCGGAATTTATTCTTTAAAAAACCGTGAGGGAGGTTCCCCATTGTGGCTCAGCGTTAATGAACCCTACTAGTATCCATGAGGATGTAGGTTCCATCCCTATCTGGCATTGTGGACAGCTGTGGTGCAGGTCACAGAGCTGGCTTGGATCTGGCCTTGTTGTGGGCTGTGGCGTAGGCTGGCAGCTGTAGCTCCAATTCGACCCCTAGCCAGAGAATTTCCATATGCCACAGGTGCAGGCCTAAAAAAGCAAAAACAAATTAATAAATAACTAACTGTGGGAAGAATTGTCTTAAAGCAGATTAAAGCCTATAGTGTTTTGCAATATTGAAAAATTAACAAAAAGTGTGCAGTGCTCTAAGTGACCAGTTAACCAACAATGAGAAACAACTCAGTGTATTGAGTGAGTATAAATGTGTAAATGCTGGCTGAGTTCTCACAGAACGGAATATGCCAGGAGTCAGTGTTGGTGGTACAGCAGTGAGCACAGCTGACTGCTAAGAAAGTTGAATGTGCCAAGGATGGGCCAACTCTCCTTGCAGAATGGATCACACACTCCATGTGTCACTGTGTCAAATGGTCAATGGCTATCACCTACTAGCCACCAGAAGTCCTGATTTTTCAGGAGCCCCTTAAGCAGTTTATGACGTCAGTTTATGACATTTTGGGGGTAATCCTCAAATTATTGCTTTAGACAACCACGAAACATATTAAAAAGGTCCTTTTATATTGCAGGTGTCTATATCATGTACTTTGAGTAGCCAGAATATGCGGTTCTAAAATGTGTGACTATAAACTGGTAATTTAGTACTAAATTGATACATCTTGGAAGTTTCCAAATCTATATTAATTCCTACAATTTATCTCCTTATTTTGGCATTCCTGCTAATTCATTTGCTAAGCTATCTCATAATGATTACTTGTAAGATTTCACAACCACAATGACAAAGCACATTACACTCACAATGACACAAAAGAGTCAAAAAGATGAATTTATAGAACTTACAAATTGAATTACTTTGTTGTTTAAAAAAACTCAGTTTTTTGTAATGACTCTCAAGTCTCCCTCTCACTGGCCAGTGTTAACCTCTTCTCTCCCAACGGATTCCCTTCTTTAAATCCAACAAAGCTGCCAAATGTATTTTCAGAAAACCCCTGCATTTTTCATGTTTCTTCCCTGCTGAAATATCTTGTGTGACCACAATGTTCAAATATTTACCTTGCATTCAGTATCTCCCTCTATACTAAGAGGAGGAAGACGGATGAGGGAAGGCTGCCTATACAAGGG
Organism: Sus scrofa; assembly: GCF_054392235.1. Lineage (NCBI taxonomy): Eukaryota > Metazoa > Chordata > Mammalia > Artiodactyla > Suidae > Sus > Sus scrofa. Next base: position 48,234,606 of record NC_139387.1, on the reverse strand, counting down.
CACAACTGAACTGAGTTTTGAGGGGCTTGTAAGAGTTAACCCTGCCAAGGGGAGGGAGGGAGCACTGAGGGCAGTAGGGGTAGGGACAGGAATTCAAGCAAGATAAGCCTGGTTGGGTTGGGGAGTGGTGGTGATAGGACAAAAGTTTGAGAAAATGCAGGCATCGGATCACGGAGAACCGGAATGCCATGTTGAATGAAGATTTTACTCCTGTAGAGAACAGCAGGAAACTGAATGAATATGAATCATATTCATTTGATGCTCTAAGATTTGAGAAAGTTTATTACCTAGGTGGAGAATGGACTGGAGTGAGGCCAGATTAAAGCAAGAAGAGGTCTTATTTTCCAAGTAAATTTTTACCTTGTTGACGTAAAGAATCACATCTTTTTTTTTTTTTTTTTTTTTTTTTTTTTGGCTTTTTAGGGCTGCACCTGAGGCACATGGAGGTTCCCAGGCTAGGGATCTAATCAGAGCTGTAGCCACTGGTCTACGCCACAGCCACAGCAATGCCGGATCTGAGCCAAATCTGCCACCTACACCACAGCACACAGCAAAGCGGGATCCTTAACCCACTGAGTGAGGCCAGGGATTGAACCCGCAACCTCATGGTTCCTAGTCGGATTTGTTTTTGCTGTGCCACGATGGGAACTCCATATGTGGATTTTGATGTAGGATACCACCAGGGAACTCCCATGTGAATTCTTTTTTATCTTTTTTTTTTTGTAATTACAGTTGATATACAATGTTTCTTCAAGTTCTGTTGTACAGCAAAGTAACCCAATCACACACATTTCCCTGTGCTGTACAGTAGGGCTCCACTTCCCATCCACTCCAAATATAACAGTTAGCATCCAAAAACCACCCCCCAAATGCCCATCCATCCCACTCAGTCCCCCTTTCCCCTTGGGAATCCCAAGTCTACTTTTAATGGTAACTGTGAGCTGGGTTCTCAAGTGCTCAAGGTTTATTGTTTCTTAATATGCATTTTCATTTAAGTCTACATATTGATTGGGCCCCTAGCTCATCTTTAAGCATTTCAGTTAGGAATAGAGGAATTGTTTTCATGCCCTATATTCAGTCACCATTAATAGTATTTTTCTTTTAGCCACACCCGCAGCATATGGAAGTTCCCAGGCCAGGGACAGAACTCGATCACAGCAGTAACTAGTCACAGCAGTGACAACACCATATCCTTAACCCAAAGAGTCACCAGGGAACTCCACCATTAATGGTATTACACAAAAAAGATACACAATAGATTTTTTTTTAATAATTCTAAGAGGATCTGAAATTCTGCTTATTGTTCTTACCCTAACAAGTCAGAGGAGTGAGATGGCTCACTCTAATACAAAGGTTAAGTTTTCTACGAATTGTGTCTATTCCCACTGCCTTTTACTGTTTACTTCCCCAGAAAGAATATGGTATTTATATCTTCATACATTTGTGTACATGACAAAAATCACTGGATTCCAACATTTATCTCAGAATTGTGTAATTTAAAATTCTTGAATGTCATCTGAGATGGAACCAAATGATCTTATTAGATGCCATAGTAATCAAGTCTGATTTATAAATTCCAAAGGTTTTAGCAACATATTTATTATATTTCATTATTATCATAGATGGTTTGCCAATAATATGCTTGTTCTCTCAGAAAAGAAAAAAATAAAGCTTTTAATAATTTCTGTTGATCAGACCAGAAATTCAATTGGAGTGTAAAATTAATGTTAACTTACTTTAATACATGGTAAAAATATTTAAAGCTAATATCTAAAACAACACTTCAGGAGAATGAGCCAATGTGAGCAACAAATACCTAGAATATCTAATTCAAGTGGGCTATCCTCTGCTGCCATGATTGGAACCACTAGCACAGCTATAGATAACATTAACACAGTCTTTTAAAGTCTACTTGAACCGTTCTCTTCTCTTAAGGTAATATCCTCCATCTTATCTGGGACACATAGATCAATGTACTTTTATAATCAAACTCTGTAACAGTTCCGTTGATTTTCTGTTACACTCTCATTCAAGACCTTATCCATAAAAGATATGTTTTCACCATTTCTAAGGGTAGGGAGTTAATTTTTCTATACTCACCATGTTAGTATTCTATTTCTTTTGACTAATTATAATCACAAGAATTAAGAAAACACACACACACACACACACGCCCCCTCATTGCAACTGATCTGCTAGACACTGGGCTAGATTAGGCAGATATGCTGGTACATTAAATCAGGTGGCACTACTGACACTTTGCATTCCCAGCAGCATGGCCATGTACCTGCCACCCCACCATCTAACTTTTTTTCCATCTCCCCGATTTTTTCTACTTTCTAAATGACTAGTCACCCCACTCCCGAAATTTCTTCTTCCTGGAATTCCTTTTTGGCAACAAATAATTCATACGGGATTTAAACAATGCTAACTCACCTCCCCGGAAATACCTATTAATTGCCTTTTTTGCTACCTTAGCCAATTTTCAGTCCTTTCTCCAGAATTCCTTCTAATCACAGATACATACAACATCTTGGCCAGGAAAATAATTTAAGTAAATGGCATGCCCCAAGTTTTTATGGTAGATTTCCAAAGAAGCTGCAAATTTTATTAGGATATTGTTTGTTTTGTTTTATAAAAGTATTACACACAACAGTTTAAAATATGACTTTCTTCCTATGCAGGCACCCAAGGGGGAACTATGTAATAAATAAAGCAGTAGTACTTTCAAAGGAGTAATAAATAGGAAATGACACTAAAGATTTTTCCCTTTGCTAATACCTGCAATTCTTAAATGTCGTCTATGTGATTTTTATAGAATTTAAAAAATTTCCTACAATACAGACTCATTTCATAATGCTTCTATGCACCTCCTTTCCACCCCCTGTACCTCCCAAGAGTTACAGCTAACTTTAAAATGTTTAGCACAATTTATAACAACCACAAAGTTAAGAGAAATTTACAATGAAAACCACTCACTTACATAAAGGCATTAGGGAGAAGTTGATGGGTTAAAGACACTTGCAGGGTATTTATCAACAAATCAGTCCCATTTATCTCATCTCTGTTTTCAGCAGATTATCTGATGCCTCAATCTTACAGGTATGTCAACAATTCAGAATTCTTCAGGGCCCTGGAGCTAATAGCAGTTAACACCAGGGTCCTTTCTTCCTGGAATTTCTTATGTTGATACAGGATTCTTTCCAGACCCGCACAGTTTCAACAACTGCCTGTCTGTTTCAACTTTAGAGACAGGATAGTAACACCGGAAATAATAAAAACAATACTCACAACCATAAGGAACCCCCAGACTCTTTTTCAAAGAACTTTAATTAAACAACATCCACAAACCACCCCTGGTAATTGTTCCATGGTGTGCTAATGTTAAATTCCTTTGAAGCCAATTTCCTCTTTGAATCTCAGAAAGCTGAGTAAGTAGGTGTTGTTTGTTGCCTTATCTCTCTGCCTGACTTGCACTTCTGTGTAGGTTGCTGAGTGTATTTAACTTACTGAGAAGCTCCTGTTGTAATAAAAATATTTCAAACACTTTGTTCCTTAGTTGGACTTAGGCAGTTGCCTTGAGCATTAGAGCAGAAGCATCACGGCAATGCCCTCTGTTCTATCATTTGTGAACTAGGAAATATTCCTGCTGTTCCCTCCTAGAATGCTCTTTTAGGCAGTTGCCTTGAGCATTAGAGCAGAAGCATCACGGCAATGCCCTCTGTTCTATCATTTGTGAACTAGGAAATATTCCTGCTGTTCCCTCCTAGAATGCTCTTCTTCCAGCCCCTTTCTCTCCTATGTCCATCCTACTGAATTTTTGAGACCTAAAATCCCAATCCCTTCAAGAAGCTTTTCAAATTTCCTTCAGCTAGTAGTCTAACTCATACTACTAAACTCCATCATTTGTTGGCTGTTCTTCTTTTGAGTAGCTTACCATTGTTTCCTTGATAACACTTTTTTTTTTTCAAAGAGGGCAGTTTCCTTCTACAGACTTTAAACTCCATGCTTTAAAGCAAAGAGGCTGTATGTTTAATTCAGCATCTGCATAGTGCCCTGCATGAAGAATAGACTCACTTGATAGTTTTTGAATTCACCAAGCAACATGAATGCACCATTGTTGAGAGGACAAATCACGTGAGGGCTTGGGACTAAGTGTCCAATAAATGTTGGACACGACACATTCTTCATACATAAAATGGCTCCTCATATCTATCTCATATAATTGTTTTAAGGATATAATGAGATGCAAATATATTCCTGAACCGGGTTAGGCACATAGTAGATGTTCAGCAATGCTCCCTTTCCTTCTGTTCATTCCATGCATTTACTTAATAGCTGATGTCTGGCTGCTCTTCCTGGCTACCCATGCTCTTCCTGGCTACCCATTCTCAGAGGGTAGGAAAGAATATTTAAGGTGCAGCTCTTGTGTCCCCCATGCAGAAGCAGCTAGTTTGGCTCTAATTTAGCACTGGACCTGCACAGACTAAAGGGGTACAATGAACTTGCTGGTCAAATGTTGGACTTGGTTGTCTCACAGCTAAATTTTAGGTTCGTTTTTTCCATGTGCCGTGGCACTTCTGTGTCATTGAGACCTTACCAATCTCTCAGAACTATCTCAATTTTATTTAAAGGAAAATAGGAAGGGGCTATAAGGGGCTTAAGATCTAATAAAAATCCCATTTCATATTAATTACCAAAAAGCTTAACAATATAACTGATGAGTGGTTTAAAAATTCAGGCTTGGAGTTCCCATCCTGGTGCAGTGGTTAAGGAATCTGACTAGGAACCATGAGGTTGCAGGTTCGATCCCTGGCCTTGCTCAGTGGGTTAAGGATCCGGCGCTGCCGGGAGCTGTGGTGTAGGTTGCAGACGCGGCTCGGATCCCGCGGGTTGCTGTGGCTCTGGCGTAGGCCGGCGGCTATAGCTCCGGTTGGATCCCTAGCCTGGGAACCTCCATATGGCGCGGGAGCTGGCTCTAGAAAAAGACAAAAGTAAGTAAGTAAGTAAGTAAATAAATAAAAATTCAGGCTTGCAGAATTCCCGTTGTGGCTCAGTGATAGGAAAGGATCTGGAATTGCTGCAAGGTTCGGTGTAGGTCACAGATGTGGCTCGGATCTGGTGTGCTTGTGGCTGTTGGCATAGGCAGCAGGCGCAGCTTCGATTCTACCCCTAGCCTAGGAACTTCCATATAACAAGGGTGCGGCCCTCATATTAAAAAAAAAAAAAAAAAATCAGGCTTGGGATTTTAAATACTACCAGTTGCTACAAAATCAGGCTTGGGAGTTTAAATACTATCAGTTGCTGGAGTTCCCGGCGTGGCGCAGTGGTTAACGAATCCGACTAGGAACCATGAGGTTTCGGGTTCGGTCCCTGCCCTTGCTCAGTGGGTTAAGGATCCGGCGTTGCCGTGAGCTGTGGTGTAGGTTGCAGACGTGGCTCGGATCCCGCGTTGCTGTGGCTCTGGCGTAGGCCGGTGGCTACAGCTCCGATTCAACCCCTAGCCTGGGAACCTCCATATGCCGCGGGAGCGGCCCAAGAAATAGCAACAATAACAACAACAACAACAAAAAAGACAAAAGACAAAAAATAAATAAATAAATAAATACTATCAGTTGCTACTTAAAATCTGTGGGAACTTGAGTGTCACTTAACTGTTTAGTTTCCTCATCTGTGAGATGGGGATTAAAGGACTACCTCACAAGCTTTTTTTTTTTTTTTTTTTTTTTCCCCTAGAAACGTAAATAACACAATGAATGCAAATCATACAGTCCAATTCCTGGCACATAGAAAGCACACAAGTACATCAACTATAACCATTAAATATCTTCTCTTTACCCTTTAAGTAATTAAGTCTTGATTGCCTGATTCTTTTACACAAAGGGAAAACAATAGAGCCTCCCAAGGTCGGCTGTTTTAACTCTCTGATCTGGTCTGCAAGCATTTTTCTTTTTCCTTATAGGCTCTACATTTACCATTGCCCAGGTTAACTTCCCAGAGAAACAGTTCAACACTGCAGGAAATAACAAAAAACCCAATTTAATTGTTCAATTTCTTTCCCCTTCTCTTTTCCACAATAAACTTATAATACTTTTAAAATGAAAAAATAAACACCTAATATAAGGACTACTATTTTTTCAAACTCGTTCACCTCCAAGCTTAATTTTTTTGGAGATACCAGCGCTGTGCTTACAAGTGCGTTGGTAGGGCGCAGCGAGGCGGGAGGGGCTGCTGCTGGCGGGGCCAAAGTCCCCTTTCTTCTCCTCCTCCTCATCCGCGGGGTGGTGTGATTGTTCCCCAGCCCAAAGCCTCCTACCCAATCTTTTCATTTCCTAGATCAACCACTCGCTCCGTACACTGGGTGGAGTGCCCCCAGGTACCTGGGCGAGGCACCACAATCCCAATATACAGCTTGCAGAAAACCAGTACTTTCAGGTTTTCTTTTTAAAAAATATTTATGGGGGTCATAGATCCTTTAAAATTTTAAATAAAAGCTAGAGGCACTTTCTTCCAGAAAAATGAACATACCACATTTCTGCACAGAATTTCAAAGTGTTTACAGACTCTCAGAGCCTACAGATGAAGTCCCCGGGGTGGGGGTGGAGGGCTTAGGGAAGCAGGTTAAGGGAGGGGTGAAAATCTTGGACTGAATTCTTTCCATACATACATATGCATTTAATAGACATAGATGACAAGGGTGAGTAAGAGGTTATTTTTAAAAAAGAAGAATGCTTTCCCCAAGTAAGCTGGTCTGAGTCTGAAGGCGCGACAGGTCGTACAATGGGCTGGCGAGCAACAGGTGGGCAGAACACCAGGTCTCGCACCTTCAGTAAGAAGGGAGTCCAAGCAACTGGGCACTGAGGGTGAGGAAGGAGTAGGGAATGGGTAAAAGGCACGGTGAGAGCGATGCAGAAGGCGGCAGGGCTTTACTCACCGTTGCCCACGAAATTGCGGCCCTTCCGGGCCAGGGTCTGCTGCACCTGCTCCTGGATCCGGAGGCTCTTGACCGCCTGGCCGCTGCGACCGCTGCTTCCTGCCAGCTTCAGCTTGGCCTCAGAGGGCAGGGCCAGGCTGGAGCTGTCCAGCTGCCCCAGGATCTGCTGGCCCAGGACCGTCCGGATGTAGCCGCACTCAGCCGGGGAGCCAGGGGCTGCCATGGGGCCGGAGAGGGCGACCGAGCCGCTCGCCTGCTGGAGACCTGCAGGGGAAGCTGCTGCGGAGTCCCGGGCACTGGGCGCGAACCCCGCCCCGCCGGCCCAATCCCGCCGGCCCAACCCCACCGTCCCAGCCCCTCCTCCGGCCCCGCCTCCCCGCCGGTGAGAGGCCAGAGCTCCCGGGAGCGCGGCCTGGGGCGCCAGGCGCCCGGCCTTCACCCGGGAACTGGGCGCGGCTCCAACCGGGCAGGCGCACTCGGCTGGGGAGTGGGGGGCAGGCCGGCCGCGCGCGCCGACACCTGGCGAGATGAACTCACCGCAGGGAAGCGGGAGAGGGCTCAGTCCGCCCCTGGTCGTGCACACTCTCCAGGTCACCTTGGATCCTGCGGGTCCGGCCTGCTACTACTGGCTCTCAATGCCTTGCCGGGCCTCGGCCCTGCCCTACGAATCCTTGTAATTTCCGCTGGATGGACGAAGGACGACCTCCAGGCAGGTGCGCCCTGGAGTCACTTCTGCTCTCGGGCCGAGGTTTGCCTCTGGGATCCCCGAGTGAGTAGTCTGTCTGGTTTGTCAGGCTGTCAGACTGTTCGAAATGTTTCATGGACCTGAGGTGGGAAAGGGCTGTTTGATCAGGCGGACAAGACAGTAGGAGGAAATATGACAAAAAGATGACATGTGTAAAATAAAAACTTTTTAAAATAGGGTTTTTATCCCCCTTAGCACAATTTCGGGGACCGTGTCTTTTTTGCACAGATGCACTCCTAGAAACATATGTTATTCCTCATTGAGAGTTTCGGTATTCTCTTGCATATACACAAATTGTACCCAGCACACTCTCTTTCTCACCCACTCCTCTCTTAGGATCACACCCACATAGAGAAACTCCAATAAGAGGTGCTGGGAAAGAGCACACTTTCAGTAGGTGATACTTTAACAGTCCTTCTAGAGTTGATTAAGCCCTCTTTATGGTAGGCTCTGTGTAGGGGTCCTGCTGGTGGAGCTCTTTCAGTCTTATCTTCCATAAGGTATACTTACCTTGCTATTTAAACGTTTCACATTTAGTTGACTGCTGAGAGCTATGCTCAACAGAAAGAGTCCTTAACCTTAAGGTTTACAACCTAAGCCACTGGTCCTTCTTCCCCGCTTTGGACCTGAGAGGCAGAAAGAAAAACATCTATCCCCAGTATTAAGTAAGATAGCCTTCCCTTTGATTGCTTCGGGTTGTATGTCCACTTTCCTTCAAATCACTCGGTATTTACGGAACCCCATTTATTCAAGTTCGACGTGGCTGGGGAACACAACTCCCCCATTCCCCGTTTTCCTGTGACATACCCTTCTATCTTTACACACACGCTTACTACACAGGTATAAGGCCTTACAGGGAATGAAGAGGCAATCAAGGGGCCAAAAGCCTGGACAACTGGAGTGGTGATAGTTCTGTCACTCTCTCTTGGCTGGCCACATGGCTTAAGTGAAGCCATGTGGATGGTGGTTCTTGGAAGCAATTCCTCCTATCACAGCAGGACCAGTCTTGAGGTAGATTATTCCTTGTAAAGAACTCAATTATATAGCCAGATGTAAAAACTCAAACGTGGTGCTGAGAGTCAATTGAAAAGAGAGATGAGGAGTTCCCGTCGTGGCGCAGTGGTTAACGAATCCGACTAGGAACCATGAGGTTGCGGGTTCGGTCCCTGCCCTTGCTCAGTGGGTTAACGATCTGGTGTTGCCCTGAGCTGTGGTGTAGGTTGCAGACGCGGCTCGGATCCCGCGTTGCTGTGGCTCTGGCGTAGGCCGGTGGCTACAGCTCCGATTCAACCCCTAGCCTGGGAACCTCCATATGCCGCGGGAGCGGCCCAAGAAATAGCAACAACAACAACAAAAAAGACAAAAGACAAAAAAAAAAAAAAAAAGAGAGAGGTGAACTTAAGAAGTGATGGTAGAGAATTCCAACATCAAACTCCCTCTATTCCTGCCCCCTTCTTCTTCCTTTCCCCCTCCCTCTGGCAGCCTTGAGAAAGTGGCTTTGAAAGAGAATTTCAGTACCTGTTCCGCAGGATCAGCTGGTAGATTCCTTTTTTGTGTGTGCCTGCGGGAGTCCTAACTTACAAGGACAGCTCTGCTTCCATCTAGATTCTTCACCAGGAGAGTGGAGAGGAATTTTTCTCATTTATTTGATTGAGCCAAAACTCCATTTCCGTTTTTCCTCTCAAGTTGATTTTTTCATTTTAAGTGTGATGTTGTAATTGACTATTACTGAGCTCGAGGAAGTCTTCTGGGAAGTTGGGTGATTTGACAGGAGGAAGACGGTTAAAAGTGCAACTTGTGAGTAAGGCAGATCTGGGTTCAAATTTTAGCTTGCCCTTTGCATATAGTGTGGCTGTTAGCAAGTTTCTTCACATTTTTAAGCCTCAATTCTTTTACTTGTAAAATGGGAGCAATAAAAGTAACCTGCTGCTGTGAGGGTTAAACAAGTGGTTCATAAGGAGGATTCAATGAATACTTGTTCAATGCTTTTTAACACATATCCCCCTGAGATCCAATTCTGGATTTCCTTACCTCCTTCTGTTCTCTGCTCATATGTCAACTTACCATTTAGATGAGATTCTCCCCCCGCCCCCACCACAGAGTCACTCTCTGTCTCACATCTTTCGTTCGTTTTTCTTCATAGCATTTATTTTCATATTTGTACTTAATTATTTAATTGTTGGTTGTTTCCTGACTGGAATGTAAGCACCATGAAAGCAAGGATTTTGCTTTGTTCACAGCTGTCTCTAGGACTTAGAATAGTGCACATAGTAGACAATAGATGTAAGTTGAATGAATGAATGAGTTATGTATGAAAAAGCACTTAGTATATTACATGGTACTTAATGAGTGCTCAGTAACTGTTAACAATAATTATTTAAGCTTTCAAACTCTTTTGGTAATTTGTTCTCATCTTTTAAAAAATCACAGGAGTTCTCACTGTGGCAATGGGATCGGTCAGTGGTGTCTCTGCCACTCCAGGACATAGATTCAATCCCTGGCAGATCCTGCATTGCCGCAACTGCACTGTAGGTCTCAGATATCGTGATCCCTGGCCTGGGAACTCCGTATGCCTCAGGGTAGCCAAAAAAGAAAATAAATAAAGAAAAAAAAAGTCACATAGTGGAGTTCCCCTGTGGCCTAGCGGGTTAAGATCCAGTGTTTTCATTGCTGTGGCTTGGATCACAGCTGTGGTGTGAGTTCGATCCCTTGCTCAGGAACTTCCACATGCCACAGGCATGGCCAACAAAAAGTCACATAAATACCATGATATATTCTAGGTATTCTATTAATTAGTCATGTAGTAGTCTCTGTAAATAAAAAAACAATCTGAACTGAGATAATTTTTTAATACTTTCAGAATTCAGTGATTCACTAGAACCATCCCTTTGAAAATAAGGTAAACGTAAAAAATAACTAAAAAATAACCTTTGGAGATGAGAATCCCATTGCAATAGCAATAGCTAATTACAGGGTAAGGAGTGAAGACTCTGGAATTATGCCCCAAAATGTAGTCTAGATGTGCTTCTATTCCAAAAGGGTGCATGCCCTGTCATGTTCTTTGCATTTCCTGGGAAAGCTGCCTAGATGACTTCCTAAATTGTGAGCAATCCTTGAGATAATTGCTAAACATAGTTTCTAGCCAACAAATTGAAGCATGGAAATTAAATGCTACAAATACTTTTGCGGTGTTTGGCTGTTCTACAATCTGCTACTTTTTAGTATTTAGGTTCAGTTTTGAAAACTCTTCCATTTCTTTTGTCTTCCATTGACCAACAGAATCTGATAAAAGGAAAAAAAAAAAAAGCAAAACCACAGGAATATTGAAGTGGAATGTAAATAACAGGTAACGATTATCAGGCTACAGTTTCTTCTGCTGGAAACCTGCAATAAAGATTCAAAAATTCTTGAGTTTTAAACTTGCGTTGTTATTTGATTTACACACACTAGCCTTAAAACACAAATCTTGTATTGTTTTCAAACCTATGATTGGCTTCCTCAGTGTAATCTTTATTCTCTTTAACCATGTATAGATTCTAATATGCCAAAATCTAGGAAGTTACTAGAAGACTAAACACAGTATAAATTTTAGGAGTTCCCATCATGGCTCAGCAGTTAATGAACCTGACTAGTGTCTATGAGGATGTGGGCATGATCCTTGGCCTTGCTTAGTGGGTTAAGGGTCCAGCATTGCTGTGAGCTGTGGTATAGGTTGCAGACGCGGCCTGAGTTCTGGCATTGCTGTGTCTGTGGCACAGGCCAGACCTATGGCTGCAATTCGACCCCTAGCCTAAAAACCTCCACATGCCTCGGGTGCAGCCTTAAAAAGACAAAAAAAAAAAAAAAAAAAAAAAAAAAAAAAAATTAGAGCACAAATAGTATTTTAATAGAGAACATTAAAGAACATTAATAACACCAAAATTCTTTGGTTCATATTTAAAAAAATAAACACATTTTCATGAGTATGAAATATTTTCCTGTTACTCTTTGTAGGCTCCTAATATCTATTGCTTTTAAAAGGTGTTTCCTAAATTAGTGTATGAGACCTGGCAGATAGAAAATTTAAAATAAACCATGGATTTTATTTCCTCTTTTAGTAAATGGATATGTTGCCAAGGCAATGATAGCAGGTTTATCATCAGCCACATGTGACAAAACTGGGTCAAGACTGGAAAAGGAAGCTCTAAACACATAGGTGCTGAACACCTCACTCTAAAGGGGGCTTTCAACAGCAGTGAGGGTTAAGGTCTTTATCTTTAATGCAGATGTTCATTTTGTCTGGTCTTTTGAATATATGGTGAATGTGCAGATCTGAAAGTTATTCTTTTTAAAAGACCCCAAATATGGTGTGGGAGGTGGAAACCAGGTGGGCAGCCATGCGGACTGGCAATGAGCAATTTGTTCAGTCAGAGGCTTTCAAGATAGTTCTTTTCATGACTCATGGTCTTGTGTGCGCTCGGTACCATCAGTTAGAACAATTACCTCCTGGGTGGATGACTGTAGCTGCTCCATTGATGGTTGTCAGATTTTTCATTTTTGGCTGGAGAGACTGAAGGGAGGGAGCAACTTGGTCCATTTCCACTATTTATTCTTGGCTTCCTAGGAGACAATGTTTCTCATCTCTTTGTCTCTGCCACAGAACCTTGCAATGAGATAACTAGCAGGTGCTCAATAGGTAAATGAATGTAACCTCTCACCTATAGGCATTTTGATTAGTTTACCTCTGAGTGGGCCAAGGAACACCTGAACAAAAGGAGCTTGGAGGAGGTGGTGTGGCATGAAAAAAAATCTCAAAGTGACTTGAGTGCCTATGGGAGCCCTATGTTAGTGTTTTTAAAGCTTATAAATGTATCAGAGAAATTTGGTATAATTTTTTTTTTATAACTTTGTAGTGGATCTAGCACCTCAGTATCATGCATTGTTTAAAGTTAAAAATTTTTTGCACTATACACTTTTTGAATTGTTCGGAAATCATTTGACTCTAAGATGTTGATTAAGATATGTGTATGTATATTCATTCACGTATAGATTATTTTTATTTTTAATTTGTCTCCTTTTTCCATACACATTATTATTTTTTGCAATTTCAAAAACTGAAGTTTTATATTCCATATAGAAAAATAATACTGGCTTAGATTTTAAAAGCGTTATCACCCACCTATTTTCCCTTCACAAACGTTATCATAAAATGGTATTTTAAAACATCTGCATAAAACAGTAGAGTGATGTAAATAGGTTTTTTAGGCCACACAGAGCTGGACTGGACTGTTGCTTTACTGTGTGACCTTGGACAAGTTACTTAAATTTACTGAGCTTCAAGTTCTTTAATGTGGTGTCTTTCTAAATTGATTTTATTTTATTTTTGCTTTTGAGGGCTGCACTCATGGCATATGGAGATTCCCAGGTTAGGGGTCAAATCGGAGTCAGCCTATGCCACAACCACAGCAATGCCAGATCCGAGCCATGTCTACAAACTACACCACAGCTCACGACAATGCCGGATCTTTAACTCACTAAGCAAGGCCAGGGATTGAACCCACAACCTCATGGTTCCTAGTGGGATTCATTTCTGCTGTGCCATAATGGGAACTCCCTAATGTGGTATCTTTAATATTGGCCTCACAGTGTTGTTAAGAAAATTCTTAGATACTAAATATACTAGTCCTTGTCCATACTTAGGCTAGCATTCAGACTATAGTTGCAAAAAACCTATCCCAACCTTTGAGAGCTTAAAAAGATTTTTTTCCCATGATTTTTGTTGTTGATTCCACAATTCTTCTATGGGTCTTGTGTGGGTTCATTCAGGTGACTGAAGTCAACTGATGACTTGGCTAGGGCTAATTGTCTAAGACAGCCATTCTCCTGAGTCTGGGGCCTCAACCTGTTTGGCTGGAACAGCTAGGTTGGTCGACCCTCTCTTTCCATGTGGCCTCTCGCCCTCCAGTAGGCTAGTTTGGGCTTTTTTATAGAGTGGTCTGAGCAGCATTCTAAGGGAGCAAGAGGAAAAGCAATAGGTTTTTTAGGCTTAGGCTCTGACACTTGCCCAATGTCACTTGACCACATTCTCTTCATCAAAGCAAGTCACAAGAACAGCCCAAAATCAAGGAGTGGTGAAAGAGCCATTTTTTAAGAGAAGGTCATAAAGTTTTATTGTGGCTATTTTTGCTAACCATCTAACATCCTTACTGCTCAATAATCGGTAGCTACATTATTATCATCATTGTTTAGAATTGGCTTATCTCTTTAAGGTTGGCAGAATTTCTTGATTTTGATGGCTGGAAGAATGAATTTATTTATTTTGTTTTAAATTTTTAAAATGATAGTTGATTTACAATGTTCTGTCAATTTCTGTTGTACAGCAAAGTGACCCAGTCACAGACACACAGACACACACACACATATATATACACATTCTTTTTTTTTTTTTGGTCTTTTGTCTTTTTTGTTGTTGTTGTTGTTATTGTTGCTATTTCTTGGGCCGCTCCCGCGGCATATGGAGGTTCCCAGGCTAGGGGTTGAATCGGAGCTGTAGCCACCGGCCTACGCCAGAGCCACAGCAACTCGGGATCCGAGCCGCGTCTGCAACCTACACCACAGCTCACGGCAACGCCGGATCGTTAACCCACTGAGCAAGGGCAGGGACCGAACCCGCAACCTCATGGTTCCTAGTCGGATTCGTTAACCACTGCGCCACGACGGGAACTCCCACATTCTTTTTCTCACGTTATCTTCCATCATATTCTATCACAAGTGATTAGATACAGTTCTCTGTACTATACAGCAGGACCTCATTGCTTATCTATTCTAAATGTAATGGTTTGGATCTACTAACCCCAAACTCCCAGTCCATCCCACTCCCTCCCCCCTCTCACTTGGCAACCATGAGTCTGTTCTCTATATCTGTGAGTCTGTTAGGAATAATGAATTTAAAGGGAAGCAATCTTGATTTACCCAAAATTAGTGGATACATGTAGCTTTATGCCTTTTATATCAGTGTAATTTAAACTCTATTCAGAGAAATCTTGGATATTCTTAGAAATGAAGTGTGGTTAATATAGACCTACTTCATTGGATGTGAAGGATTCCCTGCCAGTCCTCTTCTCTTTTAAATGTGGAAGAAATTCCAGTTTGTTCACCATCTAAGTGATGTCACTAGTGTTCCAATAATCATCATCATGGATTATATTTAGAGTACAATTGTTAATTTTTTTTCCCTTTTTTAAGGCCACACCTGCATAAGACTGGGCATATGGAATTTCCCGGTCTAGGGGTCAAACCAGAACTGCAGCTGCTGACCTACACCACAGCTACAGCAACACCAAATCTGAGCAAGCAGCATCTGCAAACTACACTGCAGCTTGTGGCAATGCTGGATCATTTAACCCACTGAGGGAGGCCAGGGATTGAACCCACATCTTTATGGATACAAGCTGGAGTCTTAACCCATTGAGCCACAATGAGAAGTCCAATAATTTTAAAATTAATAAAAATGCACAATTGAGCCTAAAAAGTGACTTGTAGTATAATTTTATCATGGTATTCCTACTTATAATGATAAAAGAAAAATACATGACACCCTTATAACAGTAAGAAAGAAAGTGTACTATTCATTTGGCGTATAGTTGCTGTAGTCCAAAGAATAGCAGTTGCCAAGAGAGTATGTGGATGAGAAAGAATAGACAATTGTTAATCCAGTTGATGTGCAATTGCTATTTTATATTGTTTTTCTATTATTGTTGTAGTCTATTCAGGCTGCTACACAAAATGCTATAAAAAGGTGGCTTGATAACAACAAATATCTACCTCTTATGTTCTGGAGACTGGGAAGACGAAGATCAAGAAACCAGTGGATTCAATGTCTGGTGAGGAACTACTTCTGGATCACAGAAAGCATGTTTTCATTGTGTTCTCACATGACAGATAGGGAAGGGATCTCTCTGGGCTATGGCTTATAAAAGTACTAAACCTATTCATAGAGGCTCCACCTCCATGACCTAAACACCTCCCAAAGGCCTCACTTCCTCATACCATAACCTTGGGCATTAGTTTCAGCATATGAATTTTAGGGGGGCATATTCAGACCATAGAAATTATGTTCTGTTCTCTTTTTTTAGGTCTGAAGCATGGACCCCAATTTAAAAATTGTCCAGGTGAGGTTGAGCGATGGAGTAGTATACTTTTTTTATTTCTGACGAAATACACACGTGCATTAGTTCTTTCCTCTTCCTGGGAGACGCTTCATGGAACTAACTTCTTTCTGCCATTAGGATTTGTTTAAATAACTCCTCCCCAGAAAGAATTTTCCTGGCTAACCAGTCTGAAATACCTAGTCTGTCACTCTGTACAAAGCACCTATGAAGATCTGATAGTCTTTTTATTTACAGAGGTATATATGTTCATATATGTTATTTCCTTACTAGAATGAAAGATTCACGCAGGTAGAAAATTTTCCTTGCTCACCAATTCATCTGTAGTCTTAGAATCCATAATACATAGGATACACAGTAAGGTCACAGGATTTGTTAAATGAAGGCATAACAGAAATACATTTTAATTTTAGTTCTCTCCTAAATAGTTTAAATGTGGGGACATATCTTGTGTTTTTCTGAAAAAGAGATGTCTATAATGGAAAATGGGATCCTAGACTTACTTATTTTATTTCACTGGATTGAACTAAACTATTTCAAGTTCAGAACATGTTCAGGTCTGCTCTTTTCAAGTTCTTTTCATGCCTTTTCAAGCCTAAAGATAGCAGGAAACCCTTTGAAGAAATATTCTGGCCATAGAATCAAAGTCAAATAAGAAATCTAGTGATTGCCCTGTGAGACAGAAGAAGGGATAAAAGCGGTCCCTCTGAAGTTGTGACTGTGGCAAGAACTTCTGATAAAATGGCTCAGAATGATTTGCTGGGTGGTTTTTTTTTTTGCTGGGTGTTTTGATTGACTCTGCTAATATTTCAATGTTGTATATTTCAGCAGAAATATCAAGCTTTAGGGATATAAATAACAAGACAATAGTTGACTCAAATCAAGTTTCAAAGATGTTATCAGGAAAGTTATTAAGTGAAGAAACAACCCCATTAATGATGGGTTGCATAAGGGGATCAAAACTGTTAATTATCCTGGCATTCTAGGATCTTCCTCACTAATCTCATCTTACTAAGCTGACTTTATCTCATAGTATGGAACTCTTCAGCACAAACCTTCTAAAGCAGCCAGGTTAAAATTCTTATCACATCTTAAAAATTGTTGGTGCTTATTTCCTCTTATTTTCAGTGGCTGCCTAGTTTATTTCTACCTATCTTTTGAGGACCAGTTCATGCTTCATCTCCTTAGCAAGACTGATTTCATTTGCCCTCATGCCCTCAATACTCTTTGCCCCACCTCCCAGACTCTTTAGATCACTTGCTGATCCTGAGGATGAAATGAGATGGCATTTTTAAGAACTTGGTCTCTTTCCTGAATAAAGATAACTATTTTTTGTTCATTTATATATATCATGTACTTAAAAAAAATCTTAGGATAAAAAAGTGAATAGCAAATGTATGTATATTTATAGAAATAGAGCATAATTATTCAGAATTTAGCCTCCAGAATTAGATAAACCTGGGTTACTTTTCATACTCTGCCGCCTAATACTTATTTAACCTTGATCAAATTGTTAGACTTCTCTAAGCCTTAGTTTCTGGCTTGAAGCGAGGGCTAATAAATACTACCACATTTAATAAGGCTACTGTGACAAGTGAAACAACAGTTATAAAAATTGTTTATGAATCATAAGGGGCTAATGTGAATGTTAAATCATCTTGCATATTTTAGAATTTTTAGCTATGTGCCATCATATAACAGATTGTTTTAAAGCTAGCAATATGCAAGATAGTAGCTGGGAACTTGGTATCCAAAAGAATATGGCACATTCTTGCATTGGAGTCCTTTCCATTGTAGAAGTGAAGATAAAACTAAAATATGTGAAAAGTTAAATAATGATAGAATGTCAAAACATTAAAGGAAGTGGTACAGGATGATGTGCCAATAAACCAGAAAGATAAAACCGTATTGCTGAAGCCCCAGGAATAAGAGATTGCTTTCCAGTTGGTACAGTCAGGAAGGAGATTTATAGAGACTATGATTATTAATTGAGATACATATTGAGGGTGGGTAGGATTTGATTAGGTGGAAAGTGAGCAGAGGACATAAGAAAGTGGCCAGCAGACAAGTGGAAGTGGAAAAATGTGATAGTTGGAAGGCTGACTAGGAAAGCAGTCCAACCGGAGTAACTCTAAGCTCATGTTCCCAGAAATAGTTGAGCATTAGAATCAAAGAGAGAACTTTAAAAATTATATAGTTTCCAATTAAAATTTAATTTTAGAACACCAATTAAATCAGAATTTCTGAGGGGTGACAACTGGAATCTGTAGCTTAAAAAGCCTTTCAAGGTGATTCTGATGAACAGATAGATTTGTGAACCACAGGTAAGAAGGATTAGAGAAACATAAAGCAAGACATTTAGTTAAGATACAAATTCCAAAGGCCTTGAGTGTTAAGAGTAACTCTTGTACTTTATACAACAGCATTTCTCAAATTAATAATGTATAGTTTTTTTTTCTAAGGAGAAAAATGTCTCTAGGGACTCTGAGAAAACTTCAGGATTCAGTGGGGAATCAGAAAATGCCACCAACTATCGAGAAGTGAATTGACAAAAATATCATTATTCAGATTTGGGTAATTGGCAGGTATTTTCTTTTTCTTTTTTTCTTTTTTCTTTCTTTCTTTTCTTCTTTTTGCTTTTTCTTTTCTTTCTTTCTTTTTTTTTTTTTTTTTTTTTTGCTTTTTTAGGGCCACACATGTGGCATATGGAGGTTCCCAGACTAGGGGTGGAATCGGAGCTACAGCTGCTGGCCACAGCCACAGCCACAGCAACACAGGATCCCAGCTGTGTCTTTGACCTACACCACAGCTCATGGCAATGCTGGATCCTTAACTCACTGACCGAGGCCAGGGATAGAATCTGCAACCTCATGGTTACTAGTGGATTCATTTCTGCTGTGCCACAATGGGAACTCCTGGCAGGTATTTTCTTAAATGGACTCTGCCAATTCAAGGATAGTAACTACAAGTGTTTGATGAAAATGACAAGATTCAAGATTTAAGTAAAACTTACAATTTTGGTAAACATGTACCTGCCACCATCATGACACTGAGACCTTCCCATATTTTCTAATGACATTTATGGCAATATTAAGAAAGATGATTTTTGGAGTTCTCCTTGTGGCTCAGTGTTAACGAACCCCTCTAGTATCCATGAGATGCAGGTTCAATCCCTGGACTCGCTCAGTGGGTTAAAGATCTGGTGATGCTGTGAGCTGCAGTGTAGGTCACAGATGTGGCTCCTATCCCATGTTGCTGTGGCTGTGGCATAGGTTGGCAGCTGCAGCTCCAATTTGACCCCTAGCCTGGGAAATTGCAAATGCCATGGGGTGCAACCCTAAAATGATCAAAGAAAAAAAAAAGAAAAAATAAATGTGATTTTTTTTTGTTATTGTATAATATGATGTATCAACATTTGGAGGAGATATATGTCAGTAAACCAATATTTATAATATTAAAATCTTGCATGTTTGAAAGAGCTATTCAAAGTTCTTAAATAGACAAATGGATATTAACATGACCAACTAAGAAAAATTCATTAATATAGTTTCTAATACCACATCACAACTAACTTTTTAAATTCTACCATTTGTTAAATTTTAATATGTGCCTGTAAATATATGAAAAAACTAATTAAACCACTCCATTCTTTTCTAACTACATATCTGTGTGCAGTTAGATTTTCTTCCTATACTTCAATAAAACAACTTAACACAACAGGTGGAATGTAGAAGCAGGAGAGACTCCAGCTTCTTACCTTAGCTGAAAATACATAAAAATTCTAATCTTGTCACAAATATTTTCATTTTTAGAAAATACAATTATTTTTCTAAGAAATATATTATTTATGTTAATTTATATTGGCTCCATTATTTTAAAAAATTCCTGGTTTTAATGTCTAATACAATATATATTGATAGACATGGCCAACACAATCGAAAGCTCTTGCAGTTCTTCAAAAATGTTTGAGAATGTAAAGAGTTATGAAGACGAAAATGTTTGAGAACTGCTGGTTTAATTGAATTTGTCCCACAAACTCCTACAGTTTTCTGTCTCAGTGGTGGCTGATGGCAGCAGAAGGGGTGTGCTACAAAAAGTTATTACATTGCTCCTCAAAGAGTTAAACATAAAATTACCGTAGGATCTAGCAATTCCACTTCTTGCTACACCAAAAAAAATTAAAAATTGCTACTCAAATATAGGCACACAGGTTTTCATCGCAGAACAGCATTATTCAAATTAGCCAAAAGGTGGGAAAAAACCTAAATGCCCATCAACAGATGAATGGATAAACAGAATGTAATAGGTATATGAATTCAGTCATAAAGAGGAAGGAAGTACTGATGAATTCTTAACATTTATAGACCTTGAAAACATTATGCTAAGTGAAATAAGCCCGACACAAAACAAATATCTGGAATAGGTTAATCCATAAAGATAGAAAGCGGATTGGTGGCTGGCAGGGCCTGGAAGAGAGGGGAATGGGGAGTAAGTACTTGGTGGGTATGAGGTTTTTTTTTTGGGGTGTTGGGAATGTTTTGAAACTGCGTTGAAGAGGTGGTGGTTATTCACCATTGCGAATGTAGTTTATGACACTGAATTGCTCATTTTAAAATAATTAATTTTATGTTTGAATTTCACCTTAATTTTATTTTATTTTATTTTATTTTTTTTAGTAATTTAAATAAATTTACTTTATTGGTTTGTAAGAAGTGTGTTGTAAAACTTAATTATTCACATACCTTTCTTGAAAAAATTGTTCCTAGGGTTTTCTTTACACTTAAATGATTTTAGTGACTTCTGCTAGGAGAAAGAATTTCACCTTAATTTTAAAAAATCATGGCTGAGTGATCACTAGATATAAGAACTGGCACTTGGCGTGGATTCGAAATCTCTTTTTCAGCTTTACTCAAGTAAGTAAAGTAAACAATGTCTGTTTTCTTTCTGTTGGCAGGGTTTCAAGTATTTGGTGCTAGTATAATCATTATTTTGGCTATTATCAGAATTAGCAACACAATTTTTTCTTTGATGTTCTTCCTAGCTGTTTTGTAAGGAAAAAGGCAGAATTAGGCAGTAAGCTAAAATCAAATCAGTATTTCTAATATAAATGATTGGTTTGGGTGAGTCTGTTTTTAGTCAGAAATCTCCTTTGAAATCTAAAAGCAAGCAAGAAACTTGATATTGTTGATATTTTTAAAAGAAGAGCTGGAGAAATGCACTGAGTGTTATTGAAAAACACAAGAAAACATAATCTTCATGTTATCAGCCAAAGATGGGGCCATTAAGTTCTTTGTCCAAAAGATAGGTTCTTCTATCCCTCAGTTGGGAAAATTTTGGGAAATGTCCTATATTTGTTGGATTGGGGCAGAGTTGCTGGCTCACAGTTCTGGGGGTTGCCATCTGGGCTTCTTCTCTGGTAGCTAGAAACAATATGATTCATTAAGACTGCATATTATACCATTATGTAGGACTCCTTATTTTTAACTTGTAGTCTAATTTTCCTTGAAGTCTGCACACTGGGCACAAAATAAATTGGTCAGTAGCAAAGTGATTATATTTCCGATAAGGCAAAGCAGCATCTAAAGGAGAGTGCAAAAACCTCAGAAGTTATTTGAATTAGGATTTCTGACCTTCCAACAGAGTAGGATGTTGGGGTAGAGGAGGCAATATTCTGTCTTCAGTTTCTTCATTTGTAAAGATATGTTAGTTACTACTGTAATGTTTGCAAGGTTTTATGACATTTAACAATGTATAAATTTGTTTGGGTTTGTTTTCATTATTAGGAAAATATTGGAACTAGGATAGTGCTTGTCCTAAAAGGGAGGATCAAATAGCAAAGGGAGGTGGGAGTAGCTCAGCTTTCCTTCAGTTGAAAAATAGGTATATAAGTACAGTAAAATATGAAATTATTGCTTTTAAGGGAATGTATGCTGTGTAATATTTAAAGAAGGGAAAAGTAAAGAGACCATATGCCAAAAAGAAGATGAAAGAGGAAGTTCCCTGGTGACCTAGATGTTAAGGATCTGACCTTGTCACTGTTGTGGTTCCAGTCACTGCTGTGACCATAGGTTCAATTCCTGGGTGTGGCCAAAAAAAAAAAAAAAAAAAAGATGAAAGAATGTTGAATGAGAGATGAAGTGCATCTAAAAAGTTCCTTTTGAGTGACAGAGGAGGATTTGAAAATGTAAAATTGTTTTAATTATATAGAATATCAGGTCAGTTTATGTTCTCTAATATTATAAATTAGGAGAAATGTAGGGTAAAGTGGAAGAGATTTCCAGTCCTTACTGATATTCAGGATCACATTCAAAAACTTATAAACTTAAATCCCTATGCCCCACGTCAGAGATTCTGATTCTGTAGTTCTTGCATAGAGTCCAGTGGCCTATGTTTTAAAAAGATCCTCAGATGAATTTTGATGCATGGTTCCATTTGAGAACTGCAGATGTGGGAATGGAATATTTGTCTTTGTCCAGTAATGTCTGCTCAGTCCCTTCAGGTAATCACTTCTTTCTGCAGAGCAAGAAAAAGAAACAAGGTGGTATAACCCAATTTAAAATGGAAACAATCACTTCTTTTAAAAATGCCCATAAAGAACCCTCCTGCACTGTTGGTGGGAATGTAAACTGGTTCAGCCACTATGGAGAACAGTTTGGAGATACCTTAGAAATCTATACATAGAACTTCCATATGACCCCGCAATCCCACTCTTGGGCATCTATCCGGACAAAGCTCTGCTTAAAAGAGACACATCACCCACATGTTCATTGCAGCACTATTCACAATAGCCAGGACATGGAAACAACCCAAATGTCCATCAACAGATGATTGGATTCGGAAGATGTGGTATATATACACAATGGAATACTACTCAGCCATAAAAAAGAATGACATAATGCCATTTGCAGCAACATGGATGGAACTAGAGACTCTCATACTGAGTGAAATGAGCCAGAAAGACAAAGACAAATACCATATGATATCACTTATATCTGGAATCTAATATCCAGCACAAATGAACATCTCCTCAGAAAAGAAAATCATGGACTTGGAGAAGAGACTTGTGGCTGCCTGATGGGAGGGGGAGGGAGTGGGAGGGATCGGGAGCTTGGGCTTATCAGACACAACTTAGAATAGATTTACAAGGAGATCCTGCTGAATAGCATTGAGAACTTTGTCTAGATACTCATGTATCTAGACAGAAAGGGTGGGGGAAAAAATGTAATTGTAATGTATACATGTAAGGATAACCTGACCCCCTTGCTGTACAGTGGGAAAATAAAAAAAAATTATTAAAAAAATGCCCATAAAAATATTAAAAAAATATTTGTCCAATTTTTCTTTTCTGTTGATTTGGGAAGGAGGCAACTTGTATGGAGACGAGCTGCAGCAGTGACATCAAGTGGTCGTTATAGGGTATTTTTCTTTTTATTTGAGACTGATATTTAAACAAATTAACTTCAATAATGTGGTTTTCCTTTATATGCTCCCAACAATTAGAGAATACATTCTTTAGTTCTTGCACATTTTACTTGTCAGAAATGGTAAAAGGATGAAAAAACAACAAACAAAATTCTACCCTGACATCCTTTGAGTGATCCTTTGAGTGCTAATAAACACCTTTATTAGTTGTTTATAAAACCAGGTGGTTTCAGCAAAGTGAAAGAAAGCCTAAACTAAACTTTACATGCAGAAACTATGATAATGCAGATGGAACTGTCAGTGTATTTAAAATAACTTGAATCATAAGTAAGAGAGCACAACAAACTGGACTAAAGTGAGAATACTCTGAGCTGATGCCAAGAACTCAATAGACTATCACATAGGTGAAAGCTCCCTTCATAATGACCTATACTGAGCCAAAGCTTGGGTTTTCAAAGAATAACAACATTTAAAATATCTTAATTAAGCAAACAAACAAAGTAAAAGCAGATCTGGAAAACTTTAAACTCTAAAGACCAAAAATGTTTATTGATACATACCTCTTTATGCAATGAGTGGAAACCAGATCTTATAGGAGAGAAATTAAGGAGTGGCTCTCGGGATTTTTACTTTACAATAGCATTCATTAAGGATTCCCTTTAAACAGCTACCTCATCAGTGTATTTCCAGTATGACTAAGTTTATAAAAATTTTATATACACACTTTAAATAAAAATACATTTGTTAAACAGAGTAAGACACACCCAAATTACAAACAAAAGAAAGAAGAGGAAGTTAGGCAATTGTTTGCCAGGTAGACAAGAGAAATGTACTTAGTTACGCTGACTGTGACTCTTCCAAACACTGGCAGAGGAAGAACACTTAATTATAAAGAAGAGAGTATAAAGGAAATGGGATTATTCTTGGTCTCAAGGACCATTTTGTCTATGGAACCAACCAATGTATTTGGTTAAAGAATCAACAGTATGCATGTAGCTTAACCACTTGTCCCAGGCTACCCGTGCCAGTGTGAGAACTGCAGAACAAAGTCACCAGTTTATAGAAAGTGCTCGTTACATTTCCTCCTGTGTTTTTCAAATATCATTTTTCTTAGTTTTTATTCAATATGTCTATCCTATAGTGAAAATATGAAAAGGAAAGGAAAGATGTTTTATTTTAAAATGATAGATTTAACCATCTTCTAAATTTGGAAAAGGACTGGCCCTCAGTTTAATTCCTAGATGCTTACTCATTTTATTTTATTTTTATTTTTATTTTTTTATTACTCAGTGAATTTATTACATTTATAGTTGTATAATGATCATCACAATCCAATTTTATAGGATTTTCATCCCACAACCCCAGCGCATGCCCCTTCCCCCCGAACTGTCTCCTTTGGAAATCACAAGTTTTTCAAAGTCTGTGAGTCAGCATCTGTTCTGCAAAGAAGTTCAGTCTGTCCTTTATTCAGATTCCACATGTAAGTGATAGTATTTGATGTTGGTGTCTCATTGTATGGCTGACCTCACTTAGCATGATAATTTCTATGTCCATCCATGTTGCTAAAAATGCTGGTATTTTGTTCATTTTAATGGCTGAGTAATATTCCATTGTGTATATGTACCACATCTTCTAGATCCACACCTCTGTCAATGAACATTTAGGTTGTTTCCATATCTTGGTTATTGCAAATAGTGCTGCAATGAATATTGGAGTACATGTGTCTTTGTGAGTTGTGGTTTTCTCTGGATAGATGCCCAGGAGTGGGATTGCTGGATCAAATGGTAGTTCTATTTCTAGTTTTCTGAGGAATCTCCATGCTGCTGTCCACAGTGGTTGCACCAATTTACAATCCCACCAACAGTGTCATAGGGTTCCTTTTTCTCCACACCCTCTCCAGCACTTATTGTTTGTAGACTTTTGGATGATGGCCATTCCTGCTGGTGTAAGGTGGTACCTCAGAGTGGTTTTGAATTGTATTTATCTAATAATGAGTGATGTTGATCATCTTTTCATGTGTTTTTTGGCCATCTGTATGTGTTCTTTAGAGAACTGTCTGTTTAGATCTTCTGCCGATTTTTTGATGGGGTTGTTTGTTTTCTTGGTATTGAGCAGTAGGAGGTGTTTATAAATTTTGGAAATTAATCCCTTGTCTTCTGCATCAGTTTCAAAGATTTTCTCCCATTCTGTGGGTTGTCTTTTCATTTTGTTTAGGGTTTCCTTTGCTGTGCAGAAACTTCTAAGTTCGATTAGGTCCCATTTGTTTATTTCTGTTTTTATTGTCATTACTCTAAGTGGTGGATTGAGAAGTTGCTGTTGTTTATGTCAGAGAGTGTTTGGCCCATGTTTTCCTCTAAGAGTTTTATAGTGTCTGGTCTTATATCTAGGTGTTTAATCCATTTTGAGTTTATTTTTGTATATGGTGTTAGGGAGTGTTCTAATTTCAATCTTTTCCATGTGGCCGTCCAGTTTTCCCAGTACCACTTATTGAAGGGGCTGTCTTTTCTCCATTATGTATTCTTGCCTCCTTTGTCATAGATTAGTTGGCTGTAGATGCTTACTCATTTTAAGTCACTGGTAGAAGACTGTCACATTTAGAAAATTGGCAGGGGAAAAATTTTTATAAAAACTGAAAACAGCTGTAGGCTGATACAGTGGGTACAAACTTGCTGCCATAGACAATTTAACAATCAGAAATTATAAGCAGGGAGAGAATTTTTAGGAGTTATCTTCTATTTTTGAGCTAAATGTTCTAAAATTTGAATGACTAAGTGGTGAGGCATCCCTCTGTATTTTGCATTCATATGTGAATAATAGAGAGAGATTAATGAGTATGTTTCTTTAGCTTCTGAGTAATAAACAGTTTCAAGATGAGAAAGAGTGATTTGCCTTGCCTTAAACCAAGAGTTTCCCTGGATTGAAATAAAGGGAACTTTTATAATTCTCTATGGGAGTTCCCCTTGTGGCTCAGTGGAAATGAATCTGAGTAGTAACTATGAGGATGCAGGTTTGATCCCTGGCCTCACTCAGTGGGTTAGGATCTGGTGTTGCCATGAGCTGTGGTGTAGGTCACAGATGTGGCTTGGATTCCATGTTGCTGTGGCTGTGGCATAGGCCTGCAGCTGCAGCTCCAATTCAACCCCTAGTGTAGGAATTTCCATATGCTACAAGTGTGACTCAAAAACAGCAAAAGCAAAAAAAAAAAAAAAAAAAAAAAAAAATCCCAAACCCCTTAAACTGTACGAAATTACCTAAAGGCCCCATATTAGAGGATGGCATTTTGACATTAAAAAAAATTTTTTATCGGTGCATAGTAGAGTTACAATGTTGTGTTAATATCAGGCATACAGCAAAATGAATCAGTTATACATACACACTCATTGCTTTTCAGATTATTTTCTCATACAGGTTGTTACACAGTATGAGTAGATTTCCCTATGTTATACAGTAGGTCCTCGTATATAATGTATATAATGTATATACATTATTCCCAACTCCTAATTTATCCCTCCTCACAATGTTTCCCCTTTGGTAACCATAAGTTTGTTTTGAAGTATGTGAGTCTCTTTCTGTTTTATAAATGTTCTTTTGTATTATTTTTCTCTAGACTCCATGTATTAGTAATCTCATATGATATTTCTTTTTCTTTGTCTGCCTTACCTCACATAATCTGGTAATTTCTAGGTCCATCCATGTTGTTGCAAATGGCATTACTTTTTTTTTTTTTTTTTTTTTTTTACAGCTGAGTAATATTACATTTTATATATGTACCACATCTTTATCCATTCCTCTGTTGATGGATGCTTAGGTTACTTCCATGTCTAGGCTATTGTAAATAGTGCTTCAATGAATATTGTGCTGCATGTATCTTTTTAAATTGTGGTTTTCTCTGGATGTATGCCCAGTAGGATTACTGGAGAGACAGTAGTTCTATGTTCAGTTTTCTGTTTTCCATGATGGTTGCATCAGTTGTAGGAGTGTTCCCTTTTCTCCACTCCTCTCTAGCATTTATTGTTTGTAAACTTTTTGATGATGGTCATTTTGGCTGGTGTGAGGTCATACCTCACTGTAGTTTTGATTTGCATTTCTCTAATAATTAGTGATGGTGAGCATCTTTTCATGTGCTTTTTGGCCATCTGTCTGTCTTTGGAGAAATGTCTAGATCTTCTGACCATTTTTAAATTGGGTTGTTTGTTTTTTTGATATAATGCTATATGCGATGTTTGTATATGTTGGACATCAGTACCTTGTTTGTTGCTTTGTCTGCAAAATTTTTTTTTTTCTCATTCTGTGTTGTCTTTTGGTTTGTTTATGGTTTCCTCTTCTGTGCAAAGGATTTTAAGTATAATTAGGCCCCATTTATTTATTTTTGCTTTTTATTTTCATTACTCTAGGAGGTGGATCCAAAAATATATTGCTGTGATTTATGTCAAACAGTGTTCTTCCTATGTTTTCCATTGGAGTTTTATAATATCTGGCCTTATGTTTACGTCTTTAATCCATTTTGAGTTTTCTCTTTTTTTCTTTTTTCTTTTTTTTTTTTTTTTTTTTTTTTTTTTGCTTTTTAGGGCCACACTTGTGGCATATGGAGGTTCCCAGGCTAGGGGTCTAATTGGAGCTACAGCTGCCAGCCTACACCCCAGCCACAGCAATAGCAACGCCAGATCCAAGCCGCATCTGTGACCTACACCACAGCTCATGGCAACAGTGGATCCTTAACCAACAGAGTAAGGCCAGGGATTGATTCGTTTCTGCTGAGCCACGACAAGAACTCCCCATTTTGAGTTTATTTTTGTGCATGCTGTTAGTGTTCTAATTTCATTCTTTTACATTTAGCTGTCTAGTTTTCCCACCACCATCTAGTGAAGAGAATATTGTATATTCTCCATTGTACATTCTGACCTCCTTTGTCAGAGATTAATTGACCATAGATGCAGGGATTTATTTCTGGGCTTTCTATCCTGTTCCACTGATCTGTATTTCTGTTTTTGTGCCAGTACCATACTGTTTTTTTTTTATTATTTATTTATTTATTTATTTATTTATTTATTTATTTATTTTTGTCTTTTTAGGGCTGTACCAATGGAAAATGGAGGTTCCTAGGCTGCTGGCCTATGCCACAGCCACAGCAATGCCAGAACTGAACCGTGTCTGCAATCTACACCATAGCTCACAGCAATGCCAGATCTCTAAAACACTGAGTGAGGCCAGGGATCAAACCTGTGTCCTCATGGATACTAGTTGGCTTCATAAACCTCTGAGCCATGATGGGACCTCCAGTAGTTTTGATGACTGTAGACTTGAAATATAGTCTAAGGTCAGGGATCCTAATTCTTCCAGCTCCATTTTTCTTTCTAAGATTACTTTAGCTATACGGGGTCTTTTGTATTGCCATACAAATTAAAATTTTTTTTTCTAGTTCTGTGGAAAAATACCATTGGTAATTTGATAGGGATTACACTGAATCTGTAGATTGCCTTGGGCTGTATAGTCATTTTGACATTACTGATTCTTCCGGTCTAAGAGCATGGTATATCTTTCCATCTGTTTGTGTCATCCTCAGTATTCTTCATCAGTATCTTATAGTTTTCAGAGTATAAGTCTTTTGCCTCCTTAGGTAAGTTTATTCCTAGATATTTTATTCTTTTCACTGCAGTAGTAAATGCGATTATTTCCTTAATTTCTCTCTCTGATCTTTTGTTGTTAGTATATAGAAATGCAAGTGATTTCTGAGTGTTAATTTTGTATCCTGCAACTTTACTAAATTCACTGATGAGCTCTAGTAGTTTTCTTGTAGCATCCTTAGGATTTTCTGTGTGTAGCATCATGTCATCTGCAAACAGTGACAGTTTGACTTCTTTTCCAATTTGGATTCCTTTTATTTCTTTTTTCTTCTCTAATTGCCATAGCTAGGACTTCCAAAACTATGTTGAGTAAGAGTGGTGAGAGTGGAAATTCCTGTCTTATTCTTGATCTTAGAGGAAATGCTTACAGCTTTTCACCATTGAGAATGATGTTAAAAGTGGGTTTGTCATATATGGTCTATATTATGTTGAGGTATATTCCCTCTATGCCCATTTTCTGGAGAGTTTTTTTTTGTAATCATAAATGGGTGTTGAATTTTGTCAAAAGATTTTTCTGCATATATTGAGATTATTATGTGATTTTTATTCTTCAGTTTGTTATTGTGGTGTATCACACTGATTTATTGGTGGATATTGAAGAATCCTTGCATCCCTGGGATGAATCCCACTTGATTATGGTGTATGATCCTTTTATGATATTGCTGGATTTGATTCGCTAATATTTTGCTGAGGATTTTTGCATCTATGTTCATCAATGACATTGGCCTGTAATTTTCTTTTTTTGTGCGGTATTTTTGTCTGATTTTGGGTGATGGTGTCCTCATGGAATGAGCTTGGGAGTATTTGTTCCTCTGCAATGTGCGTTTTTACTTTTATTTTACCAGACTATATGTTAAAATGCATTGAACAAAACTGTGTCTACTTGGACAACAAACGTACCACAAAAATTTATATTGTGCCATTAATAATTGTGCTTTTGTCAGTCATTATATACTCCTCCCCCCCCAATAAGTATGTATGAAGCATCAACTGATCATGAGATAAAGCTGAAAGAGTAGACTGGATCAGAACATGATTGGCATATTTTCTTCAGCAGTAAATGGGTATTATCAAGAAAAAAAAAAACAGTTGATCAAGTCTTGAGAAGATACAATGGTAGTGGTGTGTAAGACATATTGGTGGAGGATGAGACCAAAGGTAGGGAAACTGGCTAATATCATTGCTGGAGAAATGGAGAAGAGGGTAGAATTAATGGAGTTACATTGTGTGAACTACTGCCATGTAGTTTTTATTTAATTTAAGAAGAATGAATCCTCAAAAAAAGTTAGTTGAATACATGTTGGTCACTTATGGAAAAAAGGAAACAGTGAAAGATGATAGAAGTTCCCTCAAGGCCTAGCAGTTAAGGACTTGGTGTCACAGCTGTAGCTTGGGTTACTGCTGTGGCTTGAGTTCAATTCCTGTCCCAGGAACTTCTGCATGACAGGGGTATGGCCAAAAATAAATAAATAAATAAACAAATAAAGGGTGAATGCTCAAAAAAAAAGTTAGTTGAATACATGTTGGTCATTTACTGAGGAAAGGAAATATTCAAAGATGAAATATTCAAAGGAAATATTCAAAGGAAATATTCAATAAAGTCTCAGTCCTAACTGGGTTAAAACTAAGCTCATTTAATTCCTGTCAACACTGGTACTGTTGCTTGTGCTACTGCCAGCCTATGAAATTTTTGAATGAATTATAAAAAGTTATATTTTTAAAAAAATTGTCCTAATATAGTGATATTCTTTGGACAAGATCATTTACTGTTATCAGTGGAAAAGTCTTATAGTAAATGCATAAATGTGATGTCTATGATTGGAATATGCCCTTTGAATGTGGTGGGTTGGGCAAAACCCATGATACACTATCATATGCAATGGTCTTAAGAGTTGCTTGCTCTTAAGGAAATCACGACTTTTCATTTACATCAAGGGAAAGAAGAAAATGTGGTCAAGAGTGACAAATGCTTCAAAGGCAAAGGAAAATGAGTAATGACTAGAGAATACTATGTATAACAATTAAAAGGTTTATTGGTGATTTTTTTGAGATAGAAATTTCATAAAATTATAAATCTCTGGGGCTGAAAAATACTACAGAGTTCTAACTCCCCTTTTCCTTCCAGTTTTAAAAGTGGAAAAATAGAGACCCAGTAATTTGAGGGAATTGCGCATTCTCTAGCAGCACTACCTGCTACTCCACATTTCTTTTGGTTTTGAACTTGTGTCTTGTATTCTTCTATCTTTATTAATCTACCATAAAGATTCTTCTAGGCTAAGAGGTTTTCCTAATCACTTCAATATAGAGAATGTGAAAGTCTAAATTCTGATAAGCAAAACTGGCACTGTGGAATGAAGGAGAACATTACTGACAGCATTGGATATACCAAAGGTCATCTATACATTTTGGGGAGGAACTTAGAATTTCTTCCAACATCACCTTTCCTCCAGAGAAAGGCTTTCTTGTACATCTTACTGGAATAAGTTTATATGCCTTAGTGTAGATGAACTAGAGAAGAAGTGGGTTGTAGACTGACTTCCAAGAATGTTTTCTTTTCTGTTCTTGTCTGGCAGAACAATGAAGACAAAAGATAAATTTCCCAGAATTGAATAGTCACTAGGAGGTGAGAAGTGGAGGCAGTGGGGAGTGACTATTTATAAAATAAGTTTGTTAGAGAATGACAAGAGGTTGCTAGTAGAGGAAAATGATGACATTAAGGAAAAACTAAGAAGGGGTCAAAACACAATATTTACTGGACATTCCTGATTCTATTTCAGTCCTTCTCTGGGTGTTCTCCTCATTCATTTCCTTATTTTTTTTTTCTTCATGCTCCTTTTGAAATTTCACATTTCATAGGAAGTCTTTCCTAAAAATAATCATCACCTCATAAACTACTATACCCCATACATGCCTTTTTAGCTATAAGTTTTAATTATTCCATACCTTTATACAGGTTGTATATTTTTACTCAGTTTAGAAAAATTCAGTCTTTCAAAGATCAGTGTGACTCATGTATTTAACCCTAATACCTCTTATTGCACACAAACCCCACACATGTAGGCAATAAAATATTGTTCCTGTTTTTTTGCCATTTTCCTTAAGTCATCATTAAGGCTTTCATCCATTCAAAATATTACTGGGCACCCTGTGTGATGAAGGGATGGATACAGAGTGAGGCAGATAAGACTCTGGCTGCCATGTTGCTGGTTCCTTCTCCTGGAGGCTTGGGTGACTTTGTGGGCAATGCAGCTATTCATCTACCCAGCAATTGTTGTCTCTCTGTCTTCTTGCTAATTGAATCTTGCTTTTGTTGAGGTATTAGACAGGCAGCAATAGGCTCAGGGAAATTATGCCTGTCCCTTGATGCAAGAAGTGAACCATAATTGATTAAATGAGTCACATTAATCTCATACTTCTCTGCCAGTGGGAAGATGGTGGGCTTAGTTCTAGTTATGGGAAAAGAATATATTTGGTGCAGAGGTACTTTCTTATTCCTCTCTATTGGTACACCAGTGGGAGGAAGTACCAATTGGAACTATACTCTCTTGCGGCTTAGCCAAGAGAATCTCCCAGACTCTAACCTGAAAAACTGACAACTTGAATCACTAAACTGCTTGGAACAGCTTACTTCTAGACTTTTTGTTAACCATAAGTTATAACTTTGTGGTTTAAACTTCTGCTTGTTAATCAGATTTGTTGTTGTTGATATTTGTATCTGAAATCTTAATAGAAGCTCTGATAAATACCCTGTCCATGAGGGCAGGATAGATAGGTGGGAGAAAGGCAAGTTCTAAAGATGAGTCAGTTGAGGGAAGTTGTTTGTTAAGGAAAAGGTGAAATAGTGCAGCTCATAGTGGAGGAAGAATAATTATTGAGGGCTGAGTAAAGAGACATGGAGACTGTCCCCCAAACTGAGCCACTGGAATGGAAGTTCATAATAAATACTTATTAAATCTTGAATAAAGACAGTGCAGATTGTCAAATTTAGCATATGTGATAAGGATAAGGAAAGTCAGAGGCCAGGAAAATAAAGAGCAGGATGACTGAATTTGAATAGACACTAATCTCATCATATGGGCTCCATTTTCACGAACTTATCCAAACCAATTAACACTCAAAGGCCCCACCTCCAAAGAACATCACCCCGGTGGGGGTGGGGTAAGGGCTTCAACATATAAAATTTGGGGAACACAACATTCAGTCCATAACACTCTTCAAGTTTTAATTTTCTTGGGAGTTTTTGTAGTGTTTCAGTGGGTTATAAACCTTACCAGTATCCATGAAAATGCAAGTTTCATCCCTGCCTCACTTATTGTGTTAAAGATGTGGCATTGCTGTGTAGGTCAGCAGCTGCAGCTCCCATTTGACCCCTAGACAGGGAACTTCCACATGCTGTAGGTGTGGCCCTAAAAAGCAAAAAAAAAAAAAAAAAAAAGTTTTAGTTCTCTCATCTGTAAAAAGAAGTAGCTAATAATAGCTACCTTACTTACAAAGTTGTTGTAAGGATTATTGAATTAATATATGTAAAGTATTCAGTCAAATAGTAAGCAGTCAATACACAATAGCTATAGTTATTATTATTATTAAAAATAATACGATAATTATTTTAACCTTTGGTGTTGACTTTTTGGTATTTGGCCTCTTCTTATCTTTCCAAAGCCACATGACCCTGGCTAGCATATCTCAGTCAAGAGGTGGTAGCTATTGGCAGATCAATTAGCCGGGAATCTGGGACTTGGTTCAAATACTAATACTAGTATTCGGAATGCTTACTTTGGGCACTTTATTCAATATCATCTTCTTGGTCATATCCCTATATACATTTTGATACAATTGTGTAGGCTGGGCCAGTAATAGTTTATCCCATACACAGCAACAAATATGTACTAAGTGGGGTCTGCTACATAAAGAACTCAGTATTTATAGATGTTATGTGTAAATAGCTTAAAACTGTACCAAGGTAGAATAGAATGAGATTTCAATTCACTTTAAGTCAAAACCAACAATAGCAAAATTATGGAATATTTATTTTGTGTTAAACATGCTAAAAGACACTAGGAATATAAAGATGTAAAACTGAGAGCTTATTTGCAAAGAAGCAACAATCTGAAAAAAAAGTGAAACATGCAAACAAATGATTATGATGAAGGATTGCAGGCATAGGGATAGGAAAAAACATTACAAAGTAGAGTGACACCACATCATGGGGCAGGGGGAACAGATTGACCATCTGGTCAGGCTGATGAGGGCTTCTTAGGGATGGCGACATCTGGTCTCAGAAACAGATAATTGGGCATCACATGAAAGAAATTCCCGAGAGTTTTGCATGTATACGGGGTTAATAGGGAGATGCCAGCTAAGAAACTGGAAATGAGAAAATAGATGGCTGTTTTAAATTTTAGTGGTAGATCAACACATAATGAATTAGAGCATAGATTCAATTGAATACATCTGGGATGGATTCTGAGATTATTTTTTTTTTTCTTTTTAGGGCTGCACTTGCAGCATTTGGAAGTTCCTAGGTTAGGGGTTGAATTGGAGCTACAGTTGCTGGCCTATGCCACAGCCACAGCAATGCAGGATCCAAGCTGTGTCTGTGACCTACATAACAGCTCACTGCAATGCTGCATCCTTAACCCACTGAGAGAGGTCAGGGATTGAACCTGCTTCCTTGTGGATTCGTTTCCACTGAGCCACAATAGGAAATCCCTGGATTCTGAGAGTCTGAATTCTGAAAAATCTCCCCAGGTGATAGGGATGCTCTGTGCTGAAATAATCTGATGTACCCACCCCATGGAATAATCTTGCTCAGTATTTTCCAAGCCACTGTTCTACAAAAGACTGATCCTTAAGCTATGATCTGAAGGAAGGAGAAGGGGCAGGGTTAGGGGCTTCAAAGGGAAGGAAGGGGGGGTTCCCGTGTGGCTCAGCAGTATTGAATCTGACTATTAACCATGAGGATGTGGGTTCGATCCCTGGCCTCATTCAGTGGGTTAAGGATCTGGTGTTTCTCTGAGCTGTGGTATAGTTCAAAGACATGGCTCGGATCCCTCCTTGCTGTGACTGTGGTGCAGGCCAGCAGCTACAGCTCCGATTTGACCTCTATAGACTGGAAACTTCCATATGCCACAGGTGTGGCCCTAAAAAGACAAAAGAAAGAAAATATAAAGGGAAGGAATGCAATTTATAGGAAGATGAGAAAGAGCAAATGTGTGGTAGACGTTTGCTGGACCATGCTGAGATAGTAGGACACAGAGAGGACTAAATTTCCCCCAGTCTACCACACCCTGTTCATATTATACTTTAGTTATATCTATGGTGATAGTTCTTCTTTTTGGGATAGGCCCTGTATCCAAATTATTTTAGGCAATTAAGGGAAAGAGGTAAACGCTCTTCGAACCTTTGTTTCTTGAAAACTATCAGCCCCAAATAACTCTTAAGGCCAAGAGATATGTTTTGGCGTGGCAAGTTTTGTTCCCTCCCAGTGTCTGTGTAAGTTTGTGTATGTCCACCTGCCTCTATGTGTGTATGTCTGCCTGTGTGGGTTGTCTCTATTTGGTGCATGTGTGTACCCATGTATGAGGTTGTGTCTGGATGGAAGGGGAGGAAAAATATTTTTCCTTCTACCCTCCTAGGTTGTCAATGGCCTTTAGCTCAAAGCAATCAGTATGTCACAGAGGCAGTTTTTGGAGTGACATATTCTCGTATTGTTCAATGTGTTTCTGTTTGTCCTAGGATGATATCTGAATGTACATACGGAGGAGGCCAAAGTGAAATAAAGGTAAAAAAAGGAAAGCAGATATCACTATGGATCTGGAAAATTTCAAAAGAGTATTGTAAAAAGTAAGATCGTATTGAGTGAAATGGGTTAGATGTTCAGTATGTTTTGACTTAAAATGATAATTCAGTCAGTTCATTGAGTACTATGTGGAATGATATTTTTCTTTCTAAAACTAAACTCGGTTTCCTTAAGTATGATAAAGTAATTGGTCCAAAAATAAACAAACTCACTTCTCCGAATAAATATTCAACAAATATTTATTGAGTGTTACTATGTTAGTCATAGTTCTAGATGTTGGCTATATTCTAATAAACAAGATAAATCTCTTGCTGTCGTAAAGCTTGCTTTTGTAGTGGGTAAAAGGGACAGTAATCCAATAGTTATAATAATAAAATGTGGGGTTAAGTAGTGATAGAGCTGTAAAGAAAATCCAGCAGATTAAGGGATACGGAGTTCCAGAGTTGCTATTTTATTTATTTAAAGCATTATGTGGTGTCTTGGTATAATTTTCTTCATGTTTCTTTTACTTAGGGTTTGTTGAGGTTTCTGGATGAATGAGCTTATAGAGTTCAATAGATTTGAAACAATCTTAGCCATTATTTAAATAATTTTTCTGTCCTCTCCTCTCCTTTAGAAACTTCAATTACGCATATATTAGGCTGCTTGAAGCTGTCCTGCAGTTCATTGATGTGTTGTTCCAATTCTTTTTAAGCTGAATTGTAATTGTCATATAATATCTGTTCCAATTTTTTTGTCTTTTTCTCTGTCAGTGATTCATTTTAAATAATTCCTATTATTATATCTTTGTTTACTAATGTTTTCTTTGTCAGTGTCTAATCTGCTGTTAATCCTAAATTGTATATTTTTTACTGAAGACATTGTTTCATCTCTTAAAATTTGACTATTAATATATTTTTATTTCTCTACTTAATGCGTTTCATCTTTTCTCTACTTCCTTGAACATAAGTAATATATAATATATTTGACATTTTGTTTAATATCCTTTCTACTAACTCTATTACTTGCATCTTTCTGAGTCTTTGTACTGATCGAGCTCCTTATTATTGGTGGTATTTTTCTGCTTTTTGGATGTATTGGAATTTTTTTTTGGCTCCACCCATGACATTTGGAAGTTGCAGGACCAGGAATTGAACCCATGCCACAGCAGTAACCCAAGGCACAACAGTGACTGTTTTTTAGTTATTTTTCCCTTGATCTCAGGTATTTTCCTCATATCAGATCCTTAACCTGCTAGGCCACCTGGGAACTCTCATCATGTATTACAATTTTTACTTGATGTCAGACATTGTGAATTTTACCTGTCCGGTGCTGGATATTTTGTATTTTCTATTAGTACTCCTGAGCTTTATTCTTGAATGCAGTTAAATTACTAGATACAGTTTAATTATTTTGAAGTTTGCTCCTAGCCTTTGTTGGGTTGGACCAGAGCAACACTTAGGCCAGGGCTAGTTTGGCTCCATATTGAGGGTTTTTGTGCACTCTACTAGGTGGGAACATGAACATTTCCCAGCCCCGAGTGAGCTCTGAGAATTGTTCCCTCCACTGTTTTTTAGTTATTTTTCCCTTGATCTCAGGTATTTTCCTCAAACACATGTGCTGATCAATATTCAGCTGAAGGTTTGAAGAGGTACCTCCATAGATCTCTAGAGTTCTCTCTATGTAGCTCTCTCTTCTCTGGTCCTCTGGCCCTTGAGCTGTAGCTGCCTTGGCCCCCCTGGATTCCCAGCTCTATCTCTTCAACTCCAGATAATCCCTAGGCTTCTCTTGGGTTCCATTTCCCTGTGTTATGGCCTAGAAACTCTTTAGGCAGGAAACCAGGAAAATTATAGGGGAAATTCATTTGCTTACCTTCTTTCAGGGGTCACTGTCTTGGACAGTCTGGTGTCCA
Organism: Sus scrofa; assembly: GCF_054392235.1. NCBI lineage: Eukaryota > Metazoa > Chordata > Mammalia > Artiodactyla > Suidae > Sus > Sus scrofa. Next base: position 48,197,044 of record NC_139387.1, on the reverse strand, counting down.
GTGTCTGCAAACTGTTGTTTCATATATTTTGTCCTTTTGTCTCTTGTTTCAGACAGGAGGGTCAATCCAGTCTCTGGTCATAAGGACTCTCAGAAGATTATGGAGAGGTTCGTATGGTAAGGGACTGAGGCTTCCTGCCAATGAGCACAGAACTGTCAGCAATGTGGAGTGTCTGTTGTGGCTTATGGATAACAAACCCGCTAGTATCCATGAAGACGCGGGTTCAATCCCCGGATTCACTCACTTGGTTAAGGGTCTGATGTTGCTGTGAGCTGCAGTGTAGGTCACAGACAAGGCTCCGATCTGGCGTTGCTGTGCCTGTGGTATAGGCTCTCAGCTGCAGCTCTGAATAGACCCCTAGCCTGGCAACTTCTATATGCACCGTGGCCCTAAAAAAAGAAAAAAAAAAAAAAAAAAAGCAGACAAAATTGTTAGCAATGTAATTGGGCTATCTTGGCAGCAGACTTTCCAATCTCAGTCAATCTTTCAGATGACTATAGTTCTATCTGATAGCTGAACTGTAATCTAATGAGATATGGAGCCAAGATCACCATGCTAAGCCACTTCCAATTACATGACCTATGGAAACTCTGAGATAATAAATATTGACCATTATTTTAAGTTGCTGAGAGATGGAATAATTTGTTATGCAGCATTGCATAACTATTACATATTTGACTACTTAGAAGTAGAGTGCTATCATAACAAAACTTAAAAATGTAGGAGTGACTTTGGGACCTGGCTGAGGGAAGAAACTGGAAGAATTCTCAGGAAACTATAAGTGAAAGCCTAAGGGGTCTTGAAGAGACTGTTAGTAGAGGCCTGATTACCTTTCAGAAGGTTGCCAGTGTAAAGGAAATGAGGAAATGTTTTTGGAAACTGGATTAAAGGGATCCTTGTGTAGTGGCAGAAAGGTCAGTAACACTGGCATCTGAGGTAATGTGGAAAGTAGAAAATATACCTACAGGGGGAAAAAAAAAGAAAATATACCTATGAACTGGGTGATCTAGTTAAGGAAATTTCCAGGCAAAGTGCTGAATGGCTTCCTTATAAATTCAAGGGTAATAGAAGGGAGAGGGGAGGGGTGGGGAGAGAGAGAGAGAGAGAGATGACTTGCTGTGATCCATGGATCTTGGTGGGGCCTGGACCTAAAGGTATAAGCCTGGTCCTTGCTCTTCTGGATTAGATAGAGAGAAGTAGGAAGACTTCACACTTAACCAAATTCTTCTTTGTCTGTCTAGGAGTGTGAGAGAGGTAAGTTTGTTATTATTTGGTAAATAGAAACTGAGATTCAGCTCTCCCTTAGAAGCTTCAGGAATATCAAGGCAAAGGTCTGTAAAACATAAAGTGTGTTTGCGTGTGTGTGTGTGTGTGTGTGTGTGTGTGTGTGTGTGTATCTGTGAGAAATAAAGGCCATTTCTCAGTGATATAATTTTGAAAAGAAAAATGTGTCTATCCCCTATCCACCTTTCTCCACCCACATTGACAAAATGGATTTTCCTAGATGTTATAGTGCTTTGCTTATGAATAAACTAATTTTTGCAATATTTATGATTTCAATTCCATTATGTTCTTTGTGTTTGGAAGATGTCTACAACCAGAATGAAGTGTGATCTGTAGAACTTTATAAATGTTCTAGGTATTTATAGTGGCAAAGTTCAGATCACGATATGTAGCCTAAATATATAACTTCCTGATTATTTTAAGTTCCCTAGTGGTCTAGAGGTTAGGACTTGGTGCTTTCACTGCTGTGGTTTTGGTTCAATCCCTGGTCTGGGAACTGAGATCCCACAACAAGCTGTTGCATGTCATGGCCAAAAAACAAACAAACAAAAACAAAAACAAAGTATTTTCTTTCCTACCTGCTAATAATATAGTTGGAGAACGGAAGTCACCTTGACAGTTGGTAATAGTCTCCATTCATGTTAACTGGGGATCCAATCTAATGTGATCTTGGGACTACTGATTACCAGAAGAGATGTCAGAGTTACAAAACACCGACACAGGAGTCATAGTTTCTCTGTGGAGGCTACTGCTTCTGATATTGAAAAGAAATTTTCTTGGGACTTTTTCTCTATACTCTATGTCACACTCTAAGTCCAAGTTATGTTTATCACAAACCGTATGAAATTAAAAAAAAAAAAACAACCATAGATTAGATTGTTGTATCTTCCTCAATCCAAGGGGAAATTCTTTATTTCTAAGACAAAAGTTGAATACTTCCACTTTTCCTTTGAGCCCACATGGAAAGGCCATTCAACAAGTGGGCCATTGACCCCATTTTAACAATAAGTGTGTGAGATTCCTGACAGCTTAAAACTGCCCATGAGCTCTGTCTCTGTAATTGCCTCTTGTAGGTTAGGTTTTGAAAGTTGTTCACAACAAGGTTAATATGTGAAAATAATTCTTGAATCAAAGAATTCAAGTCAGCAAGATATTAATATGCACCTTGATTTTTATTCAAGCTATTGGTGCCTTGGACATCAGTCTGAAAATTATGCAAGAGGAAATTACTCCTCAGCAGGTGCTTTGTGAAAAGGTTATGTCACATCAAATGAAATAGGTAATAGATGCTGCATAAATTTTAGATTCAATTGAGCCTTGGGTCTCACTGGGAAATGGAAATGCATGGATGACAGAATGATAAGTTACTGCATTAAGGATTTAAATACTTCATTTTTTACCAAGGGGAGTAAGCTAGATAATCATGCCTTCTCAACTGCTATTGACTACCATTGATGACACTGTTTTCTGATGATGATTTCACATGGAAGTGTATTTCTCAGTCATAAGCCATTCTGATATATGAACATCAGTCCAAATGGAAGAAGTTGTAAATAAATTAAGCTGCAAAATCATCTCTATTCCTGCCAATAACTGGTATCTCTAAGTTATGGTTCTCTTTTATATACTACTTAATTTAGAATTTTGATAAAATACTTCGTCTCATGGAGACATGAACACACTCTTTTTTTTTCTTGGTCTTTTTAGGGCCACACCCTTGGCATATGGAGATTCCCTGGCTAAGGGGCAAATCAGAGCTACAGCTGCCAGCCTACACCACAGCCACAGCAACGCAGGATAGGAGCCACGTCTGTGACCTACACCACAGCTTATGGCAACACCAGATCCTTAGCCCACTGAGCGAGGCCAGGGATCGAACCTGTGTCCTCATGGATACTGGTCAGGTTCATTTACTGCTGAGTCACAACGGGAACTCCCATGAACACACTCTTAAACATGGCTAAACGATTCCATTTGAATTTTATATTTTGAAGTCCTAAGCCCCAGTACCTCAGAACATGACTATTTTAAATATGTAGGGTCTTCGAAGTGGTAAAATGAGATCATTAAGGGTCTTCGAAGTGGTAAAATAAGATCACCAATATGTTGATGTCCTTATAAGAAGAGGAGATTAGGACACACACATGCACCGAGGAAGGAGAATGTGAAGTTATGAGGAGAAGACAGCCATCTGCAAGCCAAGGAGAGAAGTGTTAAAAGAAACAACCCTGCCAACACCTTGGTTTTGAATTTGTAGCCTCCAGAATTGTGTGAAAATACATTCATACCAGTTAAGTCACATAATTTGTGGTACTTGCTATGGTAGCCATACCAAACTAATGCAAGGTCTCAAATGGCTGTTTTGAGAAAGAACTGGAGTCTAGAAAAATTGATATTTACTCTTTCTGGTGGGGAGTTGTGCAGGAGGGATAGGTTAGTTTAGAGCAGAGTTCTCAAACTTTAGTCAACAATGTCATGATGTGTCTATAATCTGACATTCCCCTTATTCAGAAGATATTTGGCAAAAATAAGATAAGAAAGATCAAAATGTTCTGAAGCCAAAGAATGTCCGTGATACATATTATTGTAAGTATAAAGAGAAATAATATAGGATGATTCCATTTATATGTAAATTCAGTTCTTTCTAGTGTCTATATCTAGATACTGAAAAAGTATTAAGTATAGTGGGGGTAATATTAAAGGGGAAAATCTTAGCTCTTTAATAAAGTCAAATGTGTACTTCTGATGATAAAATTGTTTTGAAAAGATAATGCTTGGATTTTTCATGCTTTAAACTTGTCTTTGGGGACTTTAAAGCACTGATTTATTGATCTTTTCAAATAATCAACTTTGGGTTTTCTATACTGTTTTCTTTGTCTCTAGTTCATTTATTTCTTTTCTGATCTTTATGATTTCTTCCCTTCTACTAATTTTAGGCTTTGTCTATTCTTCCTTTTCTAGATGTTTTAGGTGTAAGTTTAGGTTGTTTATTTGAGATTTTTATTTCCCAAGATAACATTGTGTTACTATAAACTTCCCTCTCAAAACTGCTTTTGCTATATTGCATGGGTTTTGGATTATTGTATAATTGTTGTCATTTGTCTCTAAGAATCTTTTGATTTCCTCTTTGATTTCTCCAGTGATCCATTCTTTGTTTCATAGCATATTGTTTAGGTTCCAGGAATTTGTGTTTTTTGTTGTTTTTTCTTGTAGTTGGTTTCTAGTCTCATAGCATTGTGGTTGGAGAAAATGCTTGAAATAATTTCAATTTTTAAAAATTTACCAAGGCTTGACCTGCAGCTCAAGATGTGATCTATCCTGGAGAATGTTCCATGTGCATTTGAGAAGAATGTGTATTATGCTGCTTTGGAGTGGAATGTTCTATAAATATCAGTTCAGTCTATCTGGTCTAGGTTGTCTATGTTTCCTTGTTAATTTTCTGTCTGGATGACCTGTCCATTGATGTAAGTGGGGTGTTAAGTCCCCCACTGTTATTGTGTTATTGTTGATTTCTCTTTTTATGGCTGTTAGTAGTTGCCTTATATATTGTGGTGAAAAGCTCCTGTGTTGGGTGCATATATATTTATAATTGTTGTATCTTCTTCTTGGGTTGATCTTTTGATGTATCCTATAATGTAGCATTCTTCTTTGTCTCTTATTTTATTTTTTTATTTTTTATTTTTTTGTCTTTTGTCTTCTTATGGCCACACCTGTGGCACATGGAGGTTCCCAGGCTAGGGGTCTGTAGCTGCTGGCCTATGCCATAGCCACAACAACGTGGGATCTGAGCTGCATCTGTGATCTACACCACAGCTCACGGCAATGCCAGATCCTTAACCCACTGAGTGAGGCCAGGGATTGAACTCACAACCTCATGGTTCCTAGTCCGATTCGTTAACCACTGCACCACAATAGGAACTCCTCTTTGTGGATTTTTAAAGTCTATTTTGTCTGATATGAGTATTGCTACTCCTGCTTTCCTTTGATTTCCATTTACATGCAAAAACCTTCTTCTTCTTCTTCTTCTTTTTTTTTTTTGGCTTTGTGTCTTTTCAGGGCTGCACCCACAGCATATGGATGTTCCCAGGCTAGGGGTCTAATTGGAGCTGTAGCTGCCAGCCTACACCACAGCCATAGCAATGTGGGATCCAAACTGTGTCTGGGACCTACACCACAGCTCACAGCAACACCAGATTCTTAACCCACTGCACAAGGCCAGGGACCGAACCCGCCACCTCACGGTTCCTAGTTGGATTTGTTTCCACTGCGCCATGATGGGAACTCCTGCAAAACCTTCTTCTGTCTCCTCACTTTCCGTATGTATGTCTCTTTATGTCTGATGTGGGCCCATTGTGAACAGCATATATCAATGTCACTAATTATTAGAGAAATGCAAATCAAATTAGTGAAGTACCACCTCACACTGGTCAAAAGGGCCATCATTAACAAATCTGCAAATAACAAATGCTGGAGAGGAGTTCCTTTTATGGCTCAGTAGAAAGGAATCTGACTAACATCCATGAGGACACAGGTTTGATTCCTGGCCTTGTGGATTAAGTGATCCCTGGCCAGTGGATTAAGGATCTGGGGTTGCTGTGAGCTGTGGTATAGGTCACAGATGTGGCTCAGATCCTGCATTGCTGTGGCCATGGTTTAGGCCAGCAGCTACAGTATGATTTGACTCATAGCCTGGAAATCACCATGTGCCACGGGTGCAGACCTAAAAAGACAAAAGAAAAACAAGCAAAAAAACCCCCAAACCAGAGTTCCTGTCATGGCTCAGTGGTTAACAAATCCAACTAGGAACCATGAGGTTGCAGGTTCAATCCCTGGCCTTGCTCAGTGCGTTAAGGATCCAGCGTTGCCGTGAGCTGTGGTGTAGGTTGCAGACATGGCTCGGATCCTGCGTTGCTGTGGTTCTGGCGTAGGCTGGTGGCTACAGCTCCGATTGGACCCCTAGCCTGGGAACTTCCATATGCCACGGGAGCAGCCCTAGAAAAGGCAAAAGGCAACAAAACAAAACAAAATAACAACAACAACAACAAAAAAACCCAAACCCAAAACGAAACAAACAAAAAACAAATGCTGGAGAGGGTGTGGAGAAAAGGGCTCCCTCCTTCACTGTTAGTGGGAATGTAAATTGGTACAACCATTATGGTAAGCAGTATGGAGATACCTCAGAAAAGGAAATATAGAATTACTATATGATCTAGAAATCCCAGTCCTGGACATATATCTGGGCAGAACTACAATTCAAAAAAATACATGCAGGAGTTCCTGTCATGGTGCAGTGGTTAACAAATCTGACCAGGAACCATGAGGTTGCGGGTTTGATCCCTGGCCTTGCTCTGTGGATTAAGGATCCGGCGTTGCTATGAGTTGTGGTGTGGGTTGCAGACATGGCTTGGATCCTGCATTGCTGTGGCTCTGGTGTAGGCTGGTGGCTACGGCTCAGATTAGACCCCTAGCCTGGGAATCTCCATATGCCATAGAAGTGGCCCACAAAAAGGCAAAAAGCAAAAAAAAAAAAAAAAAAAAAAAAAAAAAGAAAGAAAAATACATGCAGCCATATGTTCATAGCAGCACAATAGTCAAGACATGGAAACAATCTACAAGTCCATTGCCAGATGAATGGATTAAGAAGATGTGGTACATATATACAATGGAATACTGCTCAGCCATAAGAAAGAACAAAATGCAATTTGCAGCAGCATGTATGCAACTAGAGATTCTCATACTAAGTGAAGTCAGAAAGAGAAAGACAAATACCAAATGATATCACTTATAATGTGGCATCTAAAATATGGCACAAATAAACCTATCTTCTGAAAGGAAACTGACTCACAGACATAGAGAACAGACTTATGGTTGCCAAGGTGGAGGGGGAAGGGAGTGGGATGGACTGGGATTTTGTTGTTGGTAGATAACATTTAGAATGGATAAGCAATGAGGTCCTGCTGTACAGTACAGGGAACTGTATCCAATGTCCTGTGAGAAAACATGATGGAAGAAAGTATAAGAAAAAGAATGTACAAATAGGTATGACTGGGTCACTATGCTGTATAGCAGAAATAGCACAACACTGAAAATCAACTATACTTTAATAAAAAAAATTTAAAAAGCCACTGATTTAAAAAATGGCTTTTTTAAAATAAGAAATTCATGGCAGACACTTGTATTGTAGTAGAAATGTTATAACATTTGTTTAATATCTTACTTCTGGCTGATATTGTTCTTTTTAATATGTCTCACCATTGGAAAGAAATCTGGTGATAAGCAAAGCTTACATTGATATAGTCTATAACTGAGTACTTATGTTTTAAGTACTATTGTAGGCATTATAACAATGGTGAAGAAGACAAGCAAGCCCTTACAATAAGCTTATATCTAGTAGTGGATTCGGTAGTGAGATAGACAATAATCGGTCAATGCATAAATGTGATTTTTCATGATGACTATGCATGGAATCACTGTGTAGGAATCACCAAAAAGGAATGGCATTTTTCTAGATAGGGACTAGCAATCCTTGAATTTACGATGGTTTCCAATCAGCAAATTTTTTTCCCCTTTAACTCAATATCTCTTTCTGGGAACAATTCATTTTTCATTCATTTTAATCTTAAAATGGATTATTTATTTAATTTGTAGCATATTTTTCTTTTCAGTTATTGTATTGTTCATCTCTGTTTGTTCTTTGAATTTTCTATCTCTTTGTTAAACATTTCTTATTTCTCAGTCTGTGCCTCCATTCCCCCCCCACCAAGATCTTGGATCATCTTTACTATCATGACTCTGAATTCTTTTTCAGGCAAGTTTCCTAGCTTCACTTAGTTGTTCTTCTGGGGTTTTGTCTTATTCCTTTGTTTGGAACATATTTCTCTGCCATTTCACTTTATTTATCTTTCTGTGTTTGTGGTCTGTTTTTCAATGGTTGCAGGGTTGTAGCTCCCTTTGCTTCTGGTGTCTGCCCCTTGTTGGGTGAAGTTGATCCAAGGGCTTGCTCAGGCTTTCTGGTGGGAAGACTGGTGCCTACCCACTGATGGCTGGAGCTGTATCTTGACCTTCTGTTGGGCAGGGTCATGTCAAGTGTTGTGTTTAGAGGTGGCTGTCTGCTCAGGATGACTTTAGGCAGCCTGTCTGCCACTGGTTTGGGCTGTGTTTTCATCCTGTTGGTTTTTGCCTGAGGCATCCCAATACTGGAGTCTTCAGGCTGTTGGGTGGGGCCAGGTATCAATGCCAAAATGGTGACCTCCAGCAGAGCTCATGCTGATGAATATTCCCTGAGGCTTCCACCACCAACGTCATTGCTCCACAGTGAGCCATAGTCAATCCCCACCTCCTGAGGAGACCCTCCAAGACTTGCAGGCAGGTCTGGCCCAGGCTCCTATGGATTCATTACTTTGCTCTGGGTCCTAGTGTACTTGAAACCTTGTGTGCACCCTCTAAGAGAGGGGTCTCTATTTCTGGAACTACAACCAGAACTCCTGTAATTTTTTTTGGTGGTATCTCATAGTTTCTGTGGGTTCCCATGCTGGCTCAGTGAGTTAAGAATCTGGCTAGTATCCATAAGGATGTGGGTTCGAACCCTGACCCTGCTCAATGGGTTAAGGCTGGCATTGCCACAAGCAGCAGTGTAGGTCACAGATGCAGCTCAGATCTGGTGATGCTGTGTCTATGGTGTAGGCCAGCAGCTGTAGCTCCAATTTGACCCCTAGCCTATCCCCCAGTCCTGTGGAACTCCTGTACTCAAGCCCCACTGGCTTTCAAAACCAAATACTCTGGGGGTTCCTATTCCCAATGCTAGATCCCAAGGCTAGGGAAATTGATGAGGGGCTCAGAACTCTTGCTCCTGTGGGATAATTGTTTTCCAGTTTGTGGTCACCCACCTGGGGGGCATGGGATTTAATTATATCATGAAAGTGCAACCTCCTGCCATCTTGTTGTGGCTTCTTCTTTACCTTTGGGTGTAGAAAATCTTTTAAATTATTTCCATTTTCACTTTTTTCTTTCTTTTATTTTATTTTTTAAATGGCCATATCTGCAGCATATGGAAATTCCCAGGCTAGGAATCAAACCTGAGCGATGGCTGCAGAAACGCCAGATTTTTAACCTACTGCACTGGGCTAGAGATTGAACTTGTGCTGCCACAGAGGCAATTCCCAAATCCTTAACCTGTGTGCCACAGTGAGAACTCCCAGTCTGTTTCTGATGGTTGTTCAGCAGTTAGTTGTGGTTTGGGTGGTTTCATGAGAGGAGGTGAGCTCAAATCCTTCTATTCTGCCATTTTGAGACACTAGGGTCCTTAATTTTCAATTCTTATGTTTTATTTTATTTTTTAGTAATCCAAATCAGGAGATTTTTTAAAAAGTGTTCATGTCTAGAGGAAAGTGATAGATAGCTAAATTTTGCAATCTTTGGGTTGGTGTGATTTCTTTATTTTGTGTTAATTGTGGAATCATCTGCATTCTTACACTTCTATTTGTTAATCCATTCATTCACTCTTCCAACCCACAGTATTTTTTTCACTTAAGGCAGCAGTAAAAATTAATAATTAAATTTATATAATTAACTTTAAATTATATAATTAATCAATACGTAATAATTTATTTTGTAATCCTCAAGAGAAAACTTTTGTGAGCCACACGGGAAGTCTATCAAGAGCAAACTTTTAATACTCTATATGATGAAATGTGAAGGAGACATAAAGCACTTCTGCTGATTACTAAAGTATGATAGCTTGAAGAAAGGTACATGAATTGTAAGTTGAAAGGCAACATTTCCATGAAACCTAATATTTACTTGGAAGAAAATCTGACACAAAATTATGATTTTTTAAAAAAAATTTTATTTATTTATTTTTAATCTTTTTTGTCTTTTTACCTTTTCTAGGGCCGCTCCCACGGCATATGGAGGTTCCCAGGCCAGGGGTCCAGTTGGAGCTGTAGCCCCCGGCCTACACCAGAGCCACAGCAACGCGGGATCCCAGCCGCGTCTGCGACCTGCACCACAGCTCATGGCAACGCTGGATCCTTAACCCACTGAGCAAGGCCAGGGATTGAACCTGCAACCTCATGGTTCCTAGTCAGATTCGTTAACCACGGTGCCACAACGGGAGCTCCATAATTATGATTATTTTGACTTGAGTGTTAACATGATTTTCTTGAAAACAAACGATGTGATCCTGTCAGTTCAGGGAAGGTAAGTGATGGTATTTGCCAACCTACAAGTATTTACTAAACCTTTTCACAGTTTGGATTTAAGAAACTGAATTTCTAGCAAGGCAAAAAAGGCTAAGAAGGTTTCCAAAGTATGTTCTCATTATATGAATCCTAAATGGAAATCCTAAACTAAAGAAATGTGTATATAAAAAATGCAGCTTTGGATCCACTAAATGGAGAAGGCTGTATTAGTCCTCAAGGAATTTATGCAGATGAGTGTTCTCTGCAGGTTGGGACTTGAAATGGTCTAGTTCGTTGTACAAGGTTATTATTTAGTATCTTTCATTTATTCAAAAATTATTTATTGAGTAATTGCCATTGAAAAGGAACTACATTGATCCTGAAGGAATATAAAAGTGGATGAGATTCTATACTTTTCTCAAGTAGTTTATATCCTAATAAAGAAGATGATATGTTTATATAGGTGACCATCCGCCTGGTGATATGTAAAACTTCTAAGTCAAGGAATTCATGGGAAGTAATTATAACTCTTACATTATTGGATGTTTTGTGGAGGGACTTGAAGGCCACACTAAGGACTTTACAGTTTGATAGGTGGGGGGAATCTTGTTTTTGAACCAGATTAATGGAATAAAAGAAGAATTGGGCAGCACTAAATTTCTCTTCATACCACCCTGATGTCCATATTCATTTGCTATTATCTGTATTTCCTCTTGAAAATGTAAGTTCCAGGAAAGTAGGGTCTTTTTTTTTTTTTTTATTGCTGTTATTGCCAGCGTTTGAAATAGTGCCTGATATCTAGTCTGTTCTCAAATATTTGTTAACTAGTGAATAGATTAATCCAGAAGTTCTCAAACTTTCTCAGTTCATGATGAAAAAAAAAAAAAGAAAAAAGAAGAAAAGTAGTAGCTCCAATCTATTTTCAAACAGTGCTTGTTTTTGTATCACAGTAACCATAGAAACTCAGCTTCATAAAGATATGACAGTAATTAAAGGAATATAGTGTGAACTAATGGTGAAACTGAACTGCTTTGGGCTAAGAGTAGTATCCAACAGATGTCAAGATATGTTTCACTTGAAAATTTAAAATATCTTGCAGTGGCCCTCAAAGTTTTTGCTGTGCCCTCGCGTGCCTTGGTGCACAATTTAAGATTAAAAAAAAAAAATTGAGTTCCTATAACCTCTCTGTTCTTTATAGGACATATTTCTATGATCCTACTAAATTTAGCATTTTTAGCCAGGTTTTCCTTTTTCCAGTTGCTCTAATTCTAGGCCTCAAGCCACTGAATAGGTCACAAAGGTGAAACTGCTTTGCCTGGTATGAGTGCCAAAATAAGTAAGCAATTGACCAATTAATCATGATAACTATTCCATATAACTAGACCAACATTTTAAATCTAAGCTGTGGTAGGAATGTGTAATGTTTAACATATTTCTATGAAATGCTCCAAGAAAAAAGTGATCAATATTCAAATAAAGTTGTGAAATCTGCAAATTTTTATGTTTATCCTCAATAAAAGTGTAGGTGTGATTATAAGTTTTGCCATTGATTTAGTAACTTTTGGAGAAAAGTTTATAGTAACATTGAATATACACATCAATTATAGGTCAAATCCTTGATTCCAAAAACATTATAAGGTGAACATTATAAGGTAAAAAAATGCTTTGAGAAGACTTACATTAAAAAAAAAACACACTTTATTTTCCCCCCTAGGTTATCCAAAACTGTTACTAAGCAGAACCCTACTGGACCTTCCCAGGGCAAGTCCCTCCCCAGGATCCTCTGCTTTAGCTTCTCACTGAAGTACCTAGATAGTATCTAATGCACATTTCCTAAGTTGTTTGTCGATGTGAAAACCTCTACAAATGAAAGATGTTTAACTATTTGATGACTATGAGCACATAGCCCCCAGGCCTCCTGGAGCCTAAGGGTTGATAATGTTGATCTTGTTCCCTCACCATCAACCAATCAGAGAATTGTGAATGAATTAATAACACATTCTGTGACCCTCCACACTCACCTGGCCTTTAAAACTACTTTGCAGAGTTCCCATTGTGGCTCAGCAGTAACAAACCCAACTAGTGTCCATGAGGACATGGGTTTAATCCCCGACCCTGCTCAGTGGGTTAAAGGATCCAGCATTGCCCTGAGCTGTGGTAAATGTCGCAGACACCGCTTGAATCCCAAACTGCTATGCCTCAGGCATAGGCCAGCAGCTGTAGCTCAAATTTAATCCCTAGCCTGGAAACTTCCATATGCCATGGGTGTGGCCCTAGAAAGAAAAAAAAGCTTTGCTAAAACTTTTGGAGAAATTTGGGTTTTCATGGGCTTGAGCCACCCATCTCCTTGCTTAGCCCTGTAATAAAACTTTCTCTGCTCCAAACTCTGATATTTCAGTTTGTTTTGCTTCATTGTGCATTGGGTATACAAACTTGTATTCATTAGAAAAATTATTTGACTACAAATGTCTTCTTTCGTATATCACTTATTCCTATATTGTGATATCAATAATCAAAAAATTCTTCCTTATAAAATAGACCTCAAACATTGGATTCAAAAGTGTTCAAAGGATGTTTTTAGGAATACCTTGAATTTTTTTTCTGATCAGATTTCCCACTAGGTGGTAGTGTTACAACATCAAAATCCTTCACAATAATGGCCTGGCAGCTCCAATCCAATTCCATAGTGCCTGCTATGTGTAAAATACTGCCTAATGATGCAAGGGCTAGTGATTTTTGGAAAAAAAGAATCCAAGCCTTTTCATTTTCAGACCAATTCTCTCTCCATTACACACAGTATGTATACTTAAGAAAGTAATTGCCTAGTTTCTTTAATTAAGAGTCTTTGAGAAGGTATATACTTATAGACTTGTTAAAGAACTGTTTCTAAGGAGTTTACACAAGGCAAATCTATGAGAGGGCGAAACTTGCAGCGCACAAGATTCATGAAACCTATGAAAAATTTTCATCAATTCCTAAACCTCAGTAAGGTGAGAGATGTAGTTTATTCTAGAAACTGTTCAGTTCAGGAAAACTTACAGAGCAGATATAAAGCAGTTCTAGCACATGTGATGAATACTATACTCCAGGTCATAGTGTGATAACTGTCTTGTGATTTCCTAAATGTATGATAGATGGTGTAATATTACAACAAGAAGTGACTTTAAGGATTGGCTTGTTTGAGCCAGATGAGGTTAGGCCAAATTATTTGTCAGGATCACAGGAATAGCTCTAGCACACGTGTGAACACAGTAAAATCTAAGCAGATCTTTTGATTTTTAGATCATTGTTCTGGCTTTCATCATTTCCAGGACATTTGATACATATCTTTCTACCTGAAGATATACATCCAGTTTCAGGGCTAGGCTCTTCTGAGTTTCCCTGTGTTGATTGAAAAACCAACCAACAAACAAAACCTATAAGTTAAGAATTATATTTTATTTGGCAGACGAAACTGAGAACTTAAGCCTGAAATGCAGCCTCTTAAATAGCTCTAAGGAATTGCTCTAAAGGAGTAAGAGAGGAAAAAGGATATATAAGGTTTTTTGCAACAAAGACCAGGTAGTTAGAACATCAAAAGATTACTGTTAAATAAAGAAAACCAGACATTTGCAATTAATTAATTTAATTTTTTCTACACATGGGAAGATGCAAGAGTCTGGGCTCATTGAAATCATTCCTTTGATATGCACCTTGGCTTTGTAGGACCAGTATCTTGTGCTCTCCCACATTGAGTCCCCTCAGGGTGCACCATTGAGGGCGGCTGCCAAGGCTGAGGGCTTGGCAGCAGGCATCTCATTTTCTCCATCTGAGTTCTCTCAAGGCTCACTGTTGGGGGCGGCTGTAGTAGCTTTATGGCTGCCGACATCTTTTGTTTACTGATATGGCAGGCAACATTTTTCATTTACACCTGCCTATCCAGAACTCCTTGCAATATGAGCAAAAATCTATCTGATAGAATGAAATCATCTTAGCATTCATAGAACCTGGCATGGTGCCTAGCACACCACTAGTAATCTCATAGTATGGATTCCTCTATTTTGACCCATTCCCTCATTACTATACAGTCAGAGAGTTGTTCCAGTGGATCGGAGGCAAGGGGGATTATTTAATAAAGCCCCCCTTAATTTTTGGTAACATCTATTTTTAGCAGTAACTTTTTGGAAAAAACATTGCTGCTTTTCTTGCCTATCACATATGGTTTCTGTATTATGATTGTATATTATATAGCAAACTCCTTTCCCACCCTGATATTAATATAAATTTTTCTATATTTTTCCTTAGTATTCCTTATTGACATTAAAGCTTTAATCATTCTAGAATTTATTTGTGCATGAGGTTAGTTTTTTTTTTAAACCCCTCTTGACTTATCCTTTCCCCACTGATTTAAGGAGTCCCATCTGTTATGATTTTTACATATAACACCATAATAATACCATCCATAGTTGTATATAAAATACAATAATAATAGCACAAAAATAAAAATGGTAATTTATATATACAATATGTGCTAAAACATGGAAGAAAATATATAATGTGTTTCCATAATTTTATTATATTTTACAGATTTGTCTATTTCCCTGACTTTTTGTAATGGAAAGGACAGAATACATTATTTTCTTCTTTGCAACAAATGGGTAAGCATATTTAATAATATTGTCAATATTTAGTATGGAGATGGTTAGCTAAGTGATAATACTCAGTCCCAATAATGTGTACATTGACAGATGTATGAAGATCTAATTTTTGTTCCTGTCAAAACTGAGGATTATCGGAGATAACCAGGTACTATGGTGACAAAAATCCCTGAGCTGAGTAGGGGTTTGCATGTTTTTCAATCAGCTCTTACAGTTATCTCAGATAGGTCTTGCTTATGTTTGAGAAACATAGTAACTGAGAATCATTCTAAATAGCACATTATCTCCTTTCCTAGAAACATAATGATTAAGTATTTAAGGACAGTTGAAAGGATCAGAATAATCCTGAAGATCAAGACAACAATTTTCTCATTCTCAAGTTTCTGAAATAGAAAAAAAAAGATAAAAGATGGATGTTAGTAAATTGCACGAGGTTATTAAGAGGATTAAATGAAATACCAAAAAATTACCCAGTCCCAATAAGATGATTAATGACATCTTCCCTAAGAGAGGTTCTATGAGATCTTCATGGGCAGTAGAAATTTTAGTAAGAATATAGAAAAGAAAAAAAAAAAAGCTCAAATATGGAAGTGATAAGCCTTATTCACATTTATTAAAGAACAACTGGATGGATCACTAATGAATATTAGATTAACATTTTATGAACTATGGAATGTTCTTTTTTCTCTGGAATATGTGCCTAATGCCACACACTTCACAGGAAAAGTTCATGTGCTTTTACCATATGGGTAGGATAACCTTTTAATTTTATTTGAGGAAGAAGAGTTTCATATACCTTTGTTAATTAGCTCTGTAGGTTAGGTCAAAGTAAGTTTCTTTAATTTGGAGATACTCTGTTGAGTTCTAGCAGGTCTCTTGTTAATTAGAACGTTATTAATCGAAAAGGTAGAATGTATTCGATTTGTGTTTTTGAGGAGGAAATCTCGAAGATGTTATTTCTGTAGGTCTGAAGCCCACAGATTAGAAACCACTTTACTGGGTCTGATAGTTTTAGTATCAAATCAAGAATTTTGTACTTGGCTGGTTGGAAGAGGAAAAAGAAAAATTTTAAACAAATACTTTTAATCACTCTATGTATCCATTTTCTTTCACAGTGTTAATAAAATAAAGGTAAAGGACTTGGGTTTAAACATTGAAATGGCTTGGGAGTTCCCATCATCAGTCAGTGGTAACAAACCTGACCAGTATCCATGAGGATATGCTTCCCCGTCCTTGCTCAGGATTCAGCATTGCTGTGAGCTGTGGTGTAGGTTGCAGATGCATCTTGAATCCCACATTTCTGTGACTGTGGCATAGGCCAGCAGTGGCAGGTGTAACCCTGATTCGACCACTTAGCCACAGGGAACTTTCATATGCCACAGGTGTGGCCCTACAAAGCAAAAAAAAAAAAAAAAAAAAAAAAAAAAAAAAAAAAAAATAGAAGTGGTTTTTGACCACATGGACTATGAGTATTGACTACATTTGGTTAAAAATTGAAATTACTTTGGTATATTGTTTTTCTGACCACAACATTATTCTGATCCTAAACAAAACAGGCCATAGCTTTAGAGCAATATAACAGAAACAAAGGTTTACAATTCTGAAATCTTATCTTCCTTTAGTTGCAGTTAGGCAGCACACATGCCTTAATCTATTTAGCATATCCTAACTAGATTTCTTTAAAAAACACTTGAACAAACATATCAATGGAAAAATGGTCCAAGGATATGAGTCGGTAATTAAAAATTCGTATTGTGGGTACACGTATAAAATAATTGTTGAAATGCACCAGTAAGGAAATGCAATTAAGATAACCATGAAAAAAAAAAAAGGAGTTCCCACTGTGGTGCAGTGGGTTAAGAATCGGAGTGCCGTGGGTTTTTAAAATTTTTTTATTTTTTAAATTTTTTATTATTATTATTATTTTTTTTGTTTTTTCTAGGGCCGCTCCCGAGGCATATGGAGATTCCCAGGCTAGGGGTCTAATCGGAGCTGTAGCCTCCGGTCTACGCGAGAGCCACAAGCAACTCGGGATCCGAGCCCCGTCTGCAACCTACACCACAGCTCACGGCAATGCCAGATTGTCAACCCACTGAGCAAGGCCAGGGATCGAACCCATAACCTCATGGTTTTTTCCTAGTCGGATTCGCTAACCACTGCGCCACGACGGGAACTCCTATTTTTTTTTTAATTTTTTATTTCCCCAGTATATTATTATTATTTTTTTCTACTGTACAGCATGGTGACCCAGTTACACTTACATGTATACATTCTTTTTCCTCACATTATCATGCTACATCATAAGTGACCAGACATAGTTCCCAGTGCCACACAGAGGGAACTCATTGCTAATCTATTCCAAAGGCAATAGTCTGCATCTATTAACCCCAAGCTCCCAATCCATCCCACTCCCTCCCCCACACCCTTGGTAACCACAAGTCTGTTCTCAAAGTCCATGATTTTCTTTTCTGTGGAAAGATTCATTTGTGCCATATATTAGATTCCATATATAAGTGATATCATATGGTGTTTGTCTTTCTCTTTCTGACTTGCTTCACTCAGTATGAAAGTCTCTAGTTCCATCCAGGTTGCTGCAGATGGCATGATTTTGTTCTTTTTTATGGCTGAGTAGTATTCCATTGTGTATATATACCACATCTTCAGCAGTTTGAGTCACTGTGGTTTGATCCCCAGTGGGTTAAATGATCCTGTGTCGCCACAGCTGCAGTGAAGTTTGCACCTGCGGTTCAGATTCAGTACCTGGCCTGGGAACATCCACATGCTGTGATTGCAGCCATTAAAATAAAAAAAAAAAGATAACCATGATATACTACTTTTTACTTGGCAAAGATATAAAGTGATAATTTCCAATTTAGATAAGTGTGTGAAAAGGGGAGTTCTCAGAATTTAGATTGCTATAACTTTTTCAGAATATGTACATTAAAATATGTATATTTTCTTTGATCCACAATTTTTCTTATTGAATTATATCCAATAGAAATAACCTCACAGTATTAAAAGTGTTGTAACAGCCAAGCATTAGACTTGATAAATTATGGTATATCCATATAAAGTGTGAAATAAAACTTATATTTATAGCAAGGCAAGAAAAATTTAAACACAAATTTTTTTCTCTGCCCTCTGGCCTCCTCCTCCCTTTACTGTTCATTATGTATTACTCTGCATTATGCATCAACCAACCCTCGCCCATTGGCAGAAATACTTGCTCAACCATAAAGAACAACATTCCTCTAGCACCAACAAGACAACTTCTTAAAAGATAACATTCCTTCTTAATTTGTAGAGGACCATTATGACCCATATTATGCCTAGATCTTGATTGTGTAAAAGGTCAATAGTAAATTCTTTAATGTGCAGCCCTCTGTCTCAAAAAACTTACATAAAACTGTGCTGTGACTTTTTCTCTCTCTCTTTTTCTCTTTTTAGGACCACACCTGTGGCATATGGAAGTTCCCAGGCTAGGGGTCAAATCAGAGATATAGCTGCCAGCCTACACCACAGCCATAGCAATGTGGGATCAGAGCCATGTCTGTGACCTACATCACAGCTCATGGCAATGCAGGATCCTTAACCCACCGAGCTAGGCCAGGGATGGAACTCATGTTTTCAGGTATACTAGTTGAGTTCATTACGGCAGAGCCACAATGGGAGCTCTGTGTGCTGTGACTTTTAATGGGAAAAACAGTTCTCAGAGTTTTCTGAGAGGCTGTTTCCAGGTTTGATTCTCACTTTGGTGCTAATAAAATTTTCTGTTTTTCTTAGATTGACTGATTAATTTTTCATCAACAAATACTATTTAGCCATTAATATGATTTTTACGGCTCACTTGTAAAAATAGTCTTAATATCATGTCAAACCAAAAAAGTAGATTTCATAATGGCATACATTGTATAATTCCATTTTATTTAAAAGTATCTGGAAGGACATATATCAAAATGTTACAGTAATTATTTCTATATCTTTTTTTTTTTTTTTTTTTTTGCTTTTTAGGGCTATACCCACAGCATATGAAAGTTCCCAGGCTAGGGGTTGAATTGGAGCTACATCTACCGGCCTGTACCCCAGCCACAGTAACACAGGATCCAAGCAGTGTCTGTGATCGGCAGCACAGCTCATGGCAATGCCAGATCCCCGACCCGCTAAGTGAGTCCAGGGATTGAATCCGCTTCCTCATGGATACTACTTGGATTCATTTCTGCTGTGCCGAAGTAGGAACTCCTATATCTATGTATTTTTTGTGTTACTTTTTTCCTTTTGGCAAAAGCTCTATTGGGATAAAATTCACATACCTGTGTTAATTTTACATATCTTTTTTTTAGATTTAAACAGAAGTATTATTTGGCTGTTATTATTATTATTTATTGTGAATGGGATCTTTTTAAAAATTACACTTTCTAAATTTAACATAGGAAGTGTTTTATATACATTTATAATAAATTATTTTCGTTTGTTGGGAGGAATTAATTTTCCTTTGCCCTTCTAAGTTCTTCTGGACTGTCTGAGAATTGACATGAGGTAGACTAATGGGCTAAATCAAACAAACCATTTAATAACATTATAGAGGAACAGAATTTGCCACCCCAAAATATGTCTCTGGCATGTTAATTATTTTAAGTTGGTTAGTTTTGTTGCCAAAACTTGGCTTCTGTCCACCATTGCTGAATAGAAATGCAGAGACAGAATTTTGGGTGAAGGAGAAAAAGATAGCTTTATTGCTTTGCCAGGCAAATGGGGCCAGAGCAGGCTAGTGCTTTAAAGACTGTGCCCCCTTTGGGAGAATTGCAGAGAGTTTTATAGTAAAAAGCAGAAAAACAGGCTTTCCGATAGGAATCAGGATTGAGGAAAACATGCATTCTTCTTTCTTTAGGAGAATCTTTGTCATCAAAGCTGGTGTCAGGAGATCTTGGCCTGATCATGACGATGGGCTTCTGGGTTATTACCTAGAATAAGAGTACTAGGGAAAAGGGCATGTCGATCAGAGATTAGAACAAACTAGGAAAGATCCTGAAAAACATTATGTACTAATAATCTTTAACCCACAGGCAATAGTGCTCAGGGTGCCTAATCTTTAACTTATGGGTGATTGTGTTTAGGGTGCAAATAAGCAAGGGAGTAGGACAAGGAAAGACTCTAAGCTGTTCAGTTTTAAAGTATTCACTTCCAAAAGAAGCATAATGAGTATAACTTTGCTCTTAGGTGTATAACATGCCTATATTTTTATGTGTATACCTTGAGAGGGAACCAGGATCCTGACCCACGGCCGTATTATTGTTTCTTGACTGTTCCTCCCTTGTCTTTGCATCCCCTTCCTTCCCTGACCATCAACTGTCTGAGCCTTTCCTTTGGAACTCAGGGAAAGTCATGGAGGTTGAATGAGGCCCATTTCCAAAACACAGGAAATGGTGGACCCAGAAAGTCTTTTGTGCCCAGGAACCCCACAGGGACCTGATGGGTTTCTTTTTCTAAGAAAGAGCCAACAGGGGAGAAACTCTGAAAACCAAGTAGGAGTTACCCTTTTGTAAGGAACATTTACATTTATAAGGGAAAACTCCATTTGTAGAGGTGTCTTTCTCTCTGTACTAGGAATAGGAGAATGGCCAAATCTCTAGAAACTCTTATCAATGGAGAAGGCTATGATTTAAATCTGTATAACAAACAACCTTACTATTTACTGGGCTTTTCATGGACAACTGACTCTCTCCATACTCAACATCTTTTGTCTTTAGCCCAGAACAGTATTTAAGGTAAAAGCTTCTTCTGCTATTTTGGTGAGTTACTCTGTTTTCCTGGGTCTCTCCCAGAAAACAGACTGCCTTCCTGCCTATGGAATTTTTCATAACTCCAGGTCCATTTATTAAACAGCTACTATCCTTTAAGAAGTACCTATGAGCCCATTTTTTTCTTCAAATATTATGACTCATTCTTTCATTTCAAATAATTCAGTTTCCTATAATTTACTTTGGATAATCTATACATTGTGAGATTTCAACTTTGGGAAGAGTGTTGACTGAGAGGGAGCTCTAATGGTGACAACTGCGTCCATATGAGGATGGGATTGTTCACTGGATCTTGCTGCCTGTGTAGTAATCCCTTCCTATCTTGCTGTTCTAGAGGGGTCTCTTGATAGAAACTTTACTGAGAAAATTAATAATTGAGTTTAAGATGTAACAAAGTAGTGAATTCTAATCTTAAGGTAAAACATGATTCTGCAGGATCTAAATTTAGATTGTAATATTTTCAAATATGTTTACAATTGTCCTAAATGCATTTCTCAATGTATTCTTTTAGAACTGATTACAACTTTACAGCTTACCTCTACATTTAAACATTAGTTCCATAGGGGAAAAAATAATATAAAAATACCACCCATGGCAAACTTATTACATCTTTTCCATAAGATCCTCTGCTACAGCTGTTTTCTAATAACTTTCTTCCTGTCCTGTTTGCTTGTGCAGTACCTTCATCCTCTATTGCTATCCCCTTTATTTCTACTCATCAAAATTTTGCTAGCTCTTATAGATTTGGCTCAGGACCCATTTATATCACTATTACTAATTAAATTTGGTCTAAATTGATCTTCATCTATTTGTATTTCTGCAAAGTTTTTTTCCCCACAATGTATATACTGTACACCCTTGTATTGTCTCAAAATTATCATTTTTTTTTAGTCTTTTAAAAAATTATCTGGCTAGAATTTAACTCCCTCAAGAACAGGCTGTATGGGTGATAGAAAAAGCCTGGATTCAGAACCTGGTTTGATTTGCAGCTCTGACATTTTCCAGCTGCTTGATCTTGGGGAAGTTACTTAATCCCTCTAATATGTAATTTCTTTCCTTGATAAAAGAAGGTAGAAATACCTTCAATCATGGGATTGTGATGTGGACTAAATGTGATAATATATAATGTGATGTGTACATAGTAGTTGCACTAAAATGCAGTTATCTTTCCTTTTCTCTTACCATATAGAAAATGTTGATTATTCTGTTGTAAAAAACAATCCAAATCTCAGTCACATAACATGGAAGTTTCTCTCTCTTGAATTTCATGTCGAACATGGGTCAGCTGCAGAGCTTTGCTCAATGGAGAGACTCAAAGACCCAGGGTGATGGTGACTTCATTTTGACATTTTCTTCCAGTGTCGCAGAAGAAGTGGGAAGAAAACATGGCAAATGCTTTGACTCTCAAAACTTCTGTTTAGAAGTAACATACTTCCCTTCTAGTCACGTACCACTGGTCAAAACAAATTTCAGGTCCAAGCTTAACTACAAAAAGGGGCAGGAAATGCAATCATCATGTATCTTGAAAGTTCTCTAGCCAGAAATACTTGGTGAATAGTAATGATAATATCTCTTTCATAACACTCGTGATGCTGTACATGGAACAATCCATGATGGAAGCTTGTTAAGTGAATATTGGCATATCTAGGAATGAATTAGAGCCCACTGTTAGATGAAAGATTTATTTGAATAGGTTTACAAAACCACTGAGGATTTCTTTTTTATGGGAAGATGGGAAAATTATCATTACCTTTATTTGGTACTATGATATAATAAAATATATATATATATATATTTGGTACTGTGAGATAATAAAGAGATATATATATCTGCCCCTGGTTTCTGGCACAGAGCTCTGAAATGCTTATAATTTCCTGGGTGGTAAGAGTATGTTTTGTTCTAATGAGGTAACTCTGGTTCAGCTCCTGGATGGCCCTTGGATGGGGGCTGGCTATCAGAAAGACCAAGCCATGATTAAAAATTTGGAGTTTTCAATTCCATCCCTCATTCTCTTGAGAAGGGAGATGGTTTGGATATGGAGTTAATGATCCAACATGCCTTTATAAAAATGATGAAGCCTTTGTAAAAATCCCAATACTATGGCTTCAGAGAGCTTCAAGGTGGTGAGCACATCTATATACTGGGAGGTTGATGAAGCCCAACTCTATGGGGACAGAAGCTCCTTTGCTTGAGACCCTCCCAGACTTTGCCCTATGCATCTGGCTGTTTATCTGTATCCCTTTATCATATTCTTTCATGAACTGCTAAAAGTAACTGGTAAAATTGTTTTACTGAGTCCCATGAGCCACTTTAGCAAAGTAATTGAATCCAAGGAAAGGGGGATCATGGGAACCTTCAATTTATAGTCAGTCAGTCAGAGGCGCAGCTGACAACCTGGACCTGGGATTGGCATGTGAAATGGGGTGGGAGGAACCGGAGGCAGTCTTGTTGAACTGAGTCCTCAACCTGTGGGATCTGACTCTATCTCTAGGTAGATATTGTCAGAATTGAGTTAAATTGTAGGACACCCAGCTGGTGTCACAGCAAATTGCTTAGTGAGAGAAAAGCCCCCCACATCTGGCATCCTAAGTGTTGTGAGTGTGATGATAGCGTGAGAGTAAAGCAGACACATGGGAGGAGAAGTGTTTTTTCCCTACTTAGATGGAAAACTTGGTAGGTTGTTCATATTTAATGCTGTGAACCATTGTGTCTAGATCACACTGTGACTGTGATCAAGGTCCTGAAGGCCAAAGATTTATCCAGCGTTCCTCTATGTTTCCCCAAATGATTATTCAGCTTCTGCCTTTGCACCTCTATTGATTAAATAGTCTAAAAATTTGGCAAGAGTTTCTTACTGAAATAAGTAGATTTCAGTAAGGTCTTCTATGCAGGTTTGTGATTTACAAATATATGGTTCTCTGCTTTACTTTTAGAGTACGTCGAATCTTGCTGTGTACTTATAAATCTTGCTGTGGTACTAACACCTGGTAGCACAAAGAATGTTATTAGGCATATAAAAAAGATTGATGTGTCCTACTCTAACCTGTAGGTGAATTGTTGCTTTAATGTGATTATTCTGTTTTATGCCTGGGCTTTGTCCCAGCTCGGTGAATACTGAGACATAATACTGCAATTTAGTCAGGAGAGCACCAGGTGGTACATAATGTCATCACTGAAGATGCTGTTA
Organism: Sus scrofa; assembly: GCF_054392235.1. Classification (NCBI taxonomy): domain Eukaryota; kingdom Metazoa; phylum Chordata; class Mammalia; order Artiodactyla; family Suidae; genus Sus; species Sus scrofa. The sequence goes on along the minus strand of NC_139387.1, from coordinate 48,172,959 downwards.
CTATGGCATCCAGAACCCTATTCCAGCTCTATGCTTTCACCATCTTTCTCTGTTTTCACAGAGGGACAGAAGCTGCTGCAAACCAGATCTGAATATTTTAAGCATAGCTGGGAGGCTTTGTTCTCTAGCAGGATAGATGTTCTTTTCCATCATTCTTTTTTGTCAAACAGTCTCACTGTGCATAATCCAAAGCTTCCTTTGTGTTAATAGATTCATCCCCAGATAGAATATTTTGAAGTATTACCATTGTGATCTAACAGTTGAACCAGAAAAAAAGAATGAACCTTTGGGAAAACCCTATTAGTGAACAGAAAAGTTGACAGACTTCCTGTTCACTGGAGCGGCTAAATAGTAAATAAAATGATAGTCCTTGTTTTTAAGAAACTTAAAATATATGGCTTATTTACTTAGTTCTTCAAATATTGAAAGGTAATCTTCTGAATGACAAATCTTTAAAAAGAAGTTTGGACACAACAAAAACTTATGATGTTTAGATTCCTCCTAATTAACCCCAATAATCTTTATGGTGATAATTCAGTGAGAAAATATGATATTTTTATATGTCCTTTAAGAAAGAGGAAATGAAATTCTGAATCTCAGAATCAGCATTTCCCTAAGAATGTTCTGCAGGATGTTATTAAATATTTTACAACAAATGATTCACTGAGAAATGCTGGGTTAAACCAAATTAAGGAAGTTTGTTTACTGCAAGAATTCACAGGAGCATTAGTACATTAGCGCACAGTGTGAATTTCCAGGAGTTGGATAAAATATGCAGTCTTTTCATTCTTATTTCACCATAAAATTTTAAACAGAGTATTTTAATAGTCTTATGTTCTCTAAAGCAAACTTTGGGAAGATTTGCTCTAAATTCATCCTTTGAAAAATATTTTGACTGCTATACAGATGTTACAGGCAAAACATTTCTTGCTTAATTAAGCAATGGGTATATGCTCAGATGAAGACATAGTTATTGTATACAACAATGGATTATATGAATTGGAATCATTGTTGAACATGCTGTGGTTTAATCTGTGACAGATCTTTGAAAGGATTTACTGGTTCAGCTGCAGGTGCCTGGAGATCATCAGAAACTTGGCCTTCTCATGATTTAGGTGCAATTGAGCAAGTCCATTTGAGAAGCCATACCCTCATGAAGGTGAAAGTAGGTACCAAAGAATTGTGTGTATTAAGCTGTCATGAGTGCATGTAGGATATAGTCTTGTCCTCAATTTTCTTATATTCTCATTGGAAAGGGCAGTTTTACTTAAATAAAAAGTGAAATAACAATATAACTTGATATCAAATTGATCTAAATATGTTGTATAGACAAAAGTAGAAGAAATCAGAGGAGGGAGAGATTAGTGGAATTGTTGGAAGGCTTCATGAATAGGTGAAATTTGGGCTAGTTTTATTTACTTATTATTAAAATTATTATTGTAATACTTTAATTGAAGTATAGCTGATTTATAATAGTATACTAGTTTCAAGTGTACAGCTTAGTGATTCAATATTTTTGTAGATTATACTCTATTTAAAGTTAGAAAACAATTGCTATATTTCCCTATGCTATATAATGTATCCTTACTGCTTATTTATTTTATACATTGTAGATTATGTCTCTTAATCCTTACCCTTACCTTGCCCCTTGCTTCCCTTTCCCCACTGGTATCCACTAGTTTATTTTCTATAAATGTGGAGACTGTTTTTGTTTTATGATATATATTTTTCTGTTTTATTTTTTAGATTCCACATATAAGTGATGACATACAATATTTGTCTTTCTCTCTGACTTATTTCACTAAGCATAGTACTCTCTAGGTCCATTCACATTGTCACGAGTGGTAAAATTTCATTAATTTTTAAGGCTGGTTAATATTCCATTTTATACATATATATATATATAAAATCTCACATCTTTATCCATTCATCTGTTGAAGATCACAGGTTGCTTCCATATTTTTGCTATTGTAAATAATGTTGTTATGAACATTGATGTACATGAATCTTTTCAAATTAGCGTTTTGGTTTTTTTCAGGTATATACTCAGTAATGGAAATGCTGGATGGTATGCTAGTTCTACCTAAGTTTTTTGAGGAAACTCCATAATGTTTTCCATAGAGACTATACTAATTTACCTTCCTACTGACAGGATGCTAGGGTTCCCTTTTATCAATGTCCTTGGCAACATTTTTTATTTGTGGGCTTTTTGATGACAGCCATTCTGATGGGTCTGAGGTTATATCACCTTGTGGTTTTAATTTGCACTTCTCTGATGATTAGTGATGTTGAGCATCTTTTCATGTGCCTGTTAATCATCTGTATGTCTTCTCAGGAAGAATGTCTATTCAGTTCTTCTACCTGTTTTTTAATAGGATTTTTTGTGGGATTTTTTTTTATGGCACCCACAGCAGTGGGCTCCTGGACTAGGGGTTGAATTGGAGATGCAACTGGTGGCCTATGCCACAACCAACCAGCAACACCACATCCAAGCTGTATCTGTGGCCCATGCAGCAGGTTGTGGCAATGCTAGATCCTTAAACCACTGAGCAAGTCAAAGGATTGAACCTGTATCCTCACAGAGACAATTGTCAGGAACTCCTGTTTGTGTTTTTGATTGAGTTGCATGAGCTGTTTATATATTTTAGATATTAATCCCTTATTGATCAAATTATTTGCAAATATTTTCTCCCACTTACTAAGATATCTTTTCATTTTGCCGATGATTTCCTTTGCTGTGTAGAAGACTTTGCCAGTCTCTTGTTTGTTTACACTGAAATTTGCTCCACATGTATGTGTAATTTTTAAAATCTTTTTTTCATATTTTAGGTTTTCATTTTTTCTATTATAGTTGATTTACATTGTTCTGTCAATTTCTGATCAACAGAAAAGTGACTCATTCATTTATACATATATTAATATATTCTTTTTTTTTTTTGCTTTTTAGGGCCACACCTGCAACATATGGAGGTTCCCTGGCCAATTGGAGTCACAGCTACTGGCCTACACCACAGCCACAGCAACACCAGATCTGAGCCGTGTCTGCAACCCACACCACAGCTCAGGGCAACACTGGATTCTTAACCCACTGAGTGAAGCCAGAGATTGAACCTGCAACCTCACGGTTCCTAGTTGGATTTATTTCTGCTGCACCATGACAGGAACTCCTATATATTCTTTTTTTCTTGTTATCCTCCATCATGTTCCATCACAAGTGACTTATAATTCCCTGTGCTATTCAGCAGGTTTTCATTGCTTATCCACTCCAAATGCAATCATTTGCATCTATTAAACCCCAAACTCCCAGTCCCTCCTACTCCCTCCCACTTCCTCTTGGCAACCGCAAGTCTGTTCTTCATGTCCATGAGTTTGTCTCCTTTCTATAGAAAGGTACATTTGTGCTGTGTATTAGATTCCAGATATGTGATATCATATGGTATTTGTATTTCTCTTTCTGACTTACTTCACTTAGTATGGGAGTCTCTAGTTCCATCCCTGTTGCTGTAAATGGCATTATTTTGTTCTTTTTTATGGCTGACTAGTAGTCCATTGTGTATACATACCACATCTTCTTAATCCATTCATCTGTTGATGGACATTTGGGTTGTATCCATGTCTTGGCTATTGTGAATAGTGTTGCAATGAGACATAAGGCTGCACGTATCTTTTTCAATGAAAGTTTTGTCCAGATATATGCCTAGGAGTAGGATTGCTGAATCATATGGTAGTTCTATATTTACTTTTCTGAGATACCTCCATAATGTTTTCCATAGTGGTTGTACCAATTTACATTCCTGCCAACAGTGCAGGAGGGTTCCCTTTTCTCCATACCCTCTCCAGAATTTGTTATTTGTTGACTTGTTAATCATGGCCATTCTGACCAGTGTGAGGTAGGCCTGATAGAATTTTTGATTTGCATTTCTCTAATAATCAGAGATGTTGAGCATTTTTTTTTAACGTGCCTGTTGGCCATCTGTATGTCTTCTTTGGAGAAATGTCTTTTCAGGTCTTTTGCCCATTTTTCAGTTGGGTTGTTGGTTTTTTTTTGTTGTTGTTGTTGTTGTTGAGTTGTCTAAGTTGTTTGTATATTTTAGAGATTAAGCCCTTGTCAGTTGCATCATTTGAAACTGTTTTCTCCCATCCCATAGGTTGTCTTTTTTTTATGGTTTCCTTTGCTGTTCAATAGCTTGACAGTTTGATTAGGTCCCATTGGTTTATTTTTGTTTTTATATCTGTAGCTTTAGGAGACTATCCTAAGAAAACATCTGTAAGGTTGATGCCAGAGGATGTTTTCCCTATGTTCTATTCTAGGAGCTTTATGGTGTCTTGTCTTATGGTTAGGTCTTTAAGCCATTTGAGTTTATTTTTGTGTATAGTGTGAGGGCGTGCTCTAGTTTCATTGATTTACATGCAGCTCTGCAGTTTTCCCAGCACTACTTGCTGAAGAGACTGTCTTTTCCCCATTTTATATTTTTGGCTCCTTTGTCGAAGATTAATTGACCATAGGTGTCAGGGTTTATTTCTGGGTTCTCTATTCTGTTCCATTGGTCTCTATGTCTGTTTTGATACCAGTACCATACTGTCTTGATTGCTGTAGCTTTGTAATATTTTGTGAAGTCTGGGAGGGCTATGCCTCCTGCTTGTATTTTTTTGTTCCTTAGGATTGCTTTGGAAATTCTGGGTCTTTACAGTTCCACATAAATTTTTGTACTGTTTGATCTAGTTCTGTGAAAATTGTCATGGGTAATTTGATAGGCATTGCATTGAATCTGTAGATCACTTTGGGTAGTGTGGCCATTTTAATGATATTAATTCTTCCAATCTAGGAGCATGGAATATATTTCCATTTCTTTGACTCCTCTTTAATTTCCTTGATTAATGTTTTATAGTTCTCAGCCTGTAAGTCTTCTCCTTGGTCAGGTTTATTCCTAGATATTTAATTTTTTGGGGGTGTGATTTTAAGGTATTGTTTTTTTATATTTCTTCTATACTTCTTTGCTAGTATACAGAAATGCAGCTGATTTAATCTTGTCTCCTGCTACTTTGCTGAATTCATTGATCAGTTTGAGTAGTTATTGTGTTGAGTCCTTAAGTTCTTTGTATGTTTGGTAGAATTCACCTGTGAAGCCATCTGGTCCTGGACTTATGTTTGTAGGGAGTGTTTTTATGACATATTCAATTTCATTTCTAGTGATCTGTCTGTTCAGTTTATCTATTTCTTCTTGATTCAGTTTTGGCAGGCTGTAAGTCTCTAGAAAGCTATGCATTTCTTCTAGGTTGTCAAATTTGTTGGCATACAATTGTTCATAGCATTCTCTTATGGTTTTTTGTATTTCTGGTATCCATTGAGATATCTCCTTTTTTATTTTTTATTTTGTTTTTTTGAGTTATTTCTCTCCTCTTATTGGTAAGTCTCACCAGAAGTTGTCAATTTTGTTTACACTTTTGAAGAATCGGCTCTTGGTTTTACTGATTTTTTTCTATTGTTTTTTGAATTGCTATTTTATTGATTTCCTCTCTGACCTTTATTATTTCCTTCCTTCTGCTGACTTTAGGTTTTGTTTTTTCTTCTTTTTCTAATTTTTTTATGTGGTGGGTTAAGTTGTCAAGTTGAGATTTTTCTTCTTTTTTCAGGAACTTTCCTCCAAGCACTGCTTTTGCAACATCCCATAGATTTTGAATGGTTCTGTTTTCGTCATCATTTTTCTCCAAATATTTTTTAATTTCCATTTTGATTTCCTCACTGACCCATTGGATTTTTAGTAGCATGTTGTTTAGTCTCCTTGTAGTCAATTTTTTTCTCATTTGTTTTCCCGTGGTTGATTTCTAGAGTCATGCCATTGTAGTCAGAGAAGATAACTTGAAACCCATTTCTATAATCTTTTTTTTTTTTTTTGTCTTTTTGCCATTTCTTGGGCCACTCCTGTGGCATATGGAGATTCCCAGGCTAAGGGTCTAATCAGAGCTGTAGCTCCAGCCTATGCCAGAGCCATAGCAACGTGGGATCGGAGCCACGTCTGCAACCTACACCACGGCTCACAGCAATGCCAGATTGATAACCCACTGAGCAAGGGCAGGGACCGAACCCTCAACCTCATGTTTCCTAGTCGGATTCGTTAACCACTGCGCCACGACGGGAACTCCCATTTCTATAATCTTAAATTTGTTGCCCCAGTATGTGATCAATTCTTGAGAATGTTCCATGTTCACTTTAGAAGAATGTATATTCTGATAACTTGAAATCATTTCTGTAATCTTAAATTTGTGCCCCAGTATGTGATCAATTCTTGAGAATGTTCCATGTGTACTTGAGAAGAATATATATTCTGATTTTTTTGGATGTAATGTCCTGAAAATGTTGATTAAGTCTAGCTTTTCTATTTTGTCATTTAGGATCTCTGTTGCTTTATTGAATTTCTGTCTAGAGGATCTGTCCATTGATGTGAGTGGGGTGTGAAAATCTCCTACTATTATTGTATTCCTACCAATTTTTCCTTTTGTGTCTGTTTATTAGTATTTGTTTTATGTATCTGTGTGCTCCAATATTAGGGGCATCTATATTGATGATTGTAATATCCTCTTCTTAAGCAGATCCTTTTATCATTAAAAAGTGTCCTTCTTTGTCTTTCTTTATGGCCTTCATTTTAAAGTCTGTTTTGTCTGATATGAGTACTGCAACTCCTGCTGTCCTGTTTTTTCCTTTCACATGAAATATCTCTTTCCATTCCCCTCACTTTTAATTTATATGTGTCCTTTACCCTAAGGTGAGTCTCTTGTAGGCAGTATATTGTAGGCTCTTGCTTTTTTTTTTTTTTTAATCCAAACTGCCACTCTATGTCTTTTGATTGGAGCATTCAGTCCATTGACATTTAAGGTAATTATTGATAAATATGTATTTATTTCCATTTTAAACCCTGTTTTCCTGTCTATTCTATGTTTCTCTTTTCTTCCTTTCTTTTTTGGTTTGATGATTTCCTTTTATTTTATGCTTGTGTCCTCTTCTTTTTAGTTTTTGTGGATGTAATATTTGGTTTTGATTTGTGGTTGTCTTGTTTTTTAAGTATGTTAACCCCTTTTATATCTGTCTGTTTTAGCCTGAGAGCCATACAGGCTTCAACACATTCTAAAAAAGAGTCTAGTTTTCTTACTTTCCTTCCCCACATTTTATTATTTTGTTGTCCCCCCCTTTTTTAACATCTTCATGTTTGTCCTTTTGCTGTTTCTTGTGTTTATCAACACTTTTACAATAGCTTTTTTTTTTTTTCCTTTTCGATCTATATACTGGCTCATTTAAGTGATTACTTTCCAATTTTGATTTCCTCCATCCTCTTTATTCTTACTTTTCTTTCTTTCTTTCTTTCTTTTTTTTTTTTAGAGGAGCCCTTTCAGCATTTCTTTTAGACTGGGTTTAGTATTCCTATACTCTTTTAGTTTTTGTTTGTTGGAGAAAATCTTAATTTTGCCTTCATTTTAAATGTTATTTTTGCTGGGTAGAGTATTCTAGGCTGCATATTTTTTCCCCTTTAGAACTTTGAATATATCTTGCTCCTCTCTTCTGGCCTGTAGTTTTTCTGCAGAGAAATAAGCTGATAGCCCTATGGGGGTCCCCCTTATAATTAACTCTTTGTTTTTCTCTTGCTACTTTTAGAATCCTCTCTTGACTTTTACCCTTTGCTATTTTTTTTTTAATTTATTTTCCCACTGTACAGCAAGGGGGTCAGGTTATCCTTAGATGTATACATTGCAGTTACAGTTTTTTCCCCCACCCTTTCTTCTGTTGCGACATGAGTATCTAGACATAGTTCTCAATGCTATTCAGCAGGATCTCTTTGTAAATCTATTCTAGGTTGTGTCTGATAAGCCCAAGCTCCCGATCCCTCCCACTCCCTCCCCCTCCCATCAGGCAACCACAAGTCTCTTCTCCAAGTCCATGATTTTCTTTTCTGAGGAGATGTTCATTTGTGCTGGATATTAGATTCCAGTTGTAAGTGATATAATATGGTATTTGTCTTTGTCTTTCTGGCTCATTTCACTCAGTATGAGATTCTCTAGTTCCATCCATGTTGCTGCAAATGGCATGATGTCATTCTTTTTTATGGCTGAGTAGTATTCCATTGTGTATATATACCACCTCTTCCGAATCCAGTCATCTGTCGATGGACATTTGGGTTGTTTCCACGTCCTGGCTATTGTGAATAGTGCTGCAATGAACATGCGGGTGGATGTGTCTCTTTTAAGTAGAGCTTTGTCCGGATAGATGCCCAAGAGTGGGATTGCAGGGTCATATGGAAGTTCTATGTATAGATTTCTAAGGTATCTCCAAACTGTTCTCCATAGTGGCTGTACCAGTTTACATTCCCACCAGCAGTGCAGGAGGGTTCCCTTTTCTCCACAGCCCCTCCAGCACTTGTTATTTGTGGATTTATGAATGATGGCCATTCTGACTGGTGTGAGGTGGTATCTCATGGTAGTTTTGATTTGCATGGCTGAAAGACTTAAATATACGACAGGACACCATCAAACTCCTAGAAGAAAACATAGGCAAAACACTCTCTGACATCAACATCATGAATATTTTCTCAGGTCAGTCTCCCAAAGCAATAGAAATTAAAGCAAAAATAAACCCATGGGACCTCATCAAACTGAAAAGCTTTTGCACAGCAAAGGAAACCAAAAAGAAAACAAAAAGACAACTTACAGAATGGGAGAAAATAGTTTCAAATGATGCAACTGACAAGGGCTTAATCTCTAGAATATATAAGCAACTTATACAACCCAACAGCAAAAAAACCAATCAATCAATGGAAAAATGGGCAAAAGACCTGAATAGACATTTCTCCAAAGAAGATATACAGATGGCCAACAAACACATGAAAAAATGCTCAACATCCCTTTGCTATTTTTATTACAATATGTCTTGGTGTGGGCCTGTGTGGGTTCAACTTGCTTGGGGTCCTTTGTGCTTCCCATATCTTAATATCTGTTTCCTTTAGTTGGACAGTTTTCAGACATAATTTCTTCAAATATATTTTCAATCCCCTTTCTTTTTCTTCTCCTCTGGAATCCCTATTATGCATAGTTTGGCCTTTATACTAATCCCATAGATCTCTTATATTGTTTTCATGTTTTTTCATTTTTTTTGTCTGCTGTCCTGATTGGGTGATTTCCATTATTCTATCTTCCAAGTCACTAATTCATTCCTAGAATTATTCATTCTGCTCCTCAGTGCCTTTAATTCAGCTGGCATCTCTGCAAATGAATTTTCTAATTTTTCTTGGCTCCTCCTTATATTTTCTAGTTCCTTTATAAAGTAATCTGCATTAATGTTCATGTCCACTCTTAATTCCTTCATATTTTCTCTTAATTTCTTTAGGATTTTCACTATCTCCTTTTTGAACTTGGCATCTGTTGGCATGCAGAGGTCTGTTTCATTGTTTGCTCCTTCAGGTGAATTCTCCTGTTCTTTTAACTGGGAATGGTTCCTGAACATTTTCATTTTGCTTATATTTTTCTCATTCTGTGAGTTTAGGGAAAACAACTACAGTATTCTTGGAGCGCTATTTATATGCACAAGTGCCTCTGGGTATTTTGTTAGGGCTTATTTTTTACTTTTAGTGTGCTGCATATGGTTCTAGGGAGATGGAAGCAATGGCCAGGGCCAGTAGCAGTAACTGGTGCTAGGCCCTTGACAGTGGCAAGGACCCATCAGAAGGTGGTGCAGCCTGCTCCTAGCTGCAGGCCCCTGGGAAATGACAGTAATCAGGCATGTGTAGGTGGCACCATTAGTATTTGGCAATGGCAGCAGTAGGGCAGGTGTATTCCCAGGGGAGTGAGAGCAACAATGTGTGGTGCTCAGCTGCAATGCCCTTCTCTGTCCTGACTTCTGAGGTGACTGGGGCTGCAGGTGGTGCCTCTTCATAGCCTCCTAGTGGTGGCAGCCCCCCACCCCAGTATCTGGTATGACTGTTCTGGTTTTTCTTTGCCACCTATTGACTGAGCATCACACTTAGCCCCCCACTGTCCTTAGGCCACATAAGAAGTGTCCAGCCACCCATAGCCCATATAAGAGGTTCCTGGTTTCCAGTAGCCTGCACAAATGGTGCCTTGCCATCTGTAGCCTCTGGCAGGGGCAACTCATCCTCCGAGTGTCCTCGTGTGCAGGGGAAGAGATTCCTATGTCTGTTTCCCTCCTTCCTCTCATCCTCCCCAACAGTGTTGCCTTGCTTCTCCTGTGGACTCAGACCTCCTCCTGGGTTCCCTCAGCTGTGGCATTCTGCTTTCAAGCCTGCGGTGTACTGCTTGCCAGCCTGTGGTACATCACTCCCTAGTCCCTCAGGCTGTCCCCACAGAGCCAACACTAGTCCTCTCCCTGGAACTGACCTCTAAAATCTGAGTCTCAGTACCCAGCCCCCAGCCCCTACCCAAGCATCTCAGGTGGTGGTGGTTCAGATGGTCTGTGCAGATCTCACCTGCTTTACCGTCCTCTGTTCAGCTGCTGTACATTTCTCTCTGACTTCGAGGTACCTCCGTCTCAGCTGATCTCCCTGTCAGTTAGGTGGCTCCCCAGGGTGTGGCTTCCTTTCCTCTTTCATGGCTCCCTCTCAGAAGTGTTATTCCCCTCCTAACTCCTTTCTCTCTCTCTCTTTTTTCATTTTGTTCTACCCAGTTATATGGAGAGTTTCTTGCCCTTTTTGGAGGTTTAAGGTCTTCTTCCAGCATTCAGTATATGTTCTGTGTGAATCATTGTACATGTAGATTTTTTTTTGATGTGTTTGTGGGAGAATGTGAGTGCCACATCTTACTCCTTCACCATCTTAATCCTCCCTAGGTGCATTTTTTTATGTGTTCATTGGAGGAGGTGAGTTCAGCATCTTCCTACTCTGCCATCTTGATCCCCTTTCAAAATTTTCTTTTAAATATATCCAATTTAAAGGATCCATCATCTGGCCATTGATGAAGAGGATCTTACATTAATTTTGAATAGTGACTCAAACCAATAAGCCTTTTTTTTAAAAAAAGAAATTAAAAACATTGTGCCGGAATTCATGGCATATTGAAGTTCCTGGGCCAGTAATTGAATCTGAGCTGCTGTTGTTGACATGCATTGCAACTGCTGCAGTGCTGGATTCTTCAATCCACTATGCTGGGCTAGGAATTGAACGCATACTCTGAAGCAACCTGAGCCACTGTAGTGAGAGTCTTAATCCTCTGTGCCACAACGGACACTCCTGATAAACCTTTTCTAAAATGGCTTAACCAAAGAAACAAGAGGCAAAACACAAGAGGGTGTGTAGCCTTCACAATATCCAGAAAGTTCACCCCTGGAGTTAGTCTAAGAAAGTAAAAGCCCTTTTTTTCTACAGGCAATAAGAAAGGTGTACTGAAGGCTGTGATGTTTGAGATGACAAAGACCTCTTATGAACTAGTACTTCTTAAGACAAATTCCCTCGAGACCCAGCATAGCCAGACAAAATGTATGCTGTTTAGACTCCATGCCTCAGATCCCTAGTCCAGTCCGCTGTCCACCAGATGGCCTTTGCAAATGGACTTTCTGGATGGCAGTGATAGGAGAGAATATTCTCACTGGACATGAACTAAGCTCTTAAAACATAGAACAATAAGAAGGAAAACCTAGTCAGACTAATGGTTTTCTTCCTTATGACAAATGACATAATAGATGAAAACAAAGAAAAACAGTGACCATTTCTGAGAGGAAAAGTATCCCTAAGAGTCACTAAGTTCAAGGAACTAGCTCCACTAATATTTTTTTCCTGCTAATCTAAAAGTAGAGAGAGATAAAAGGTATTCTCATCTTTCCTTTCTACCAGACTTTGCAGGTGTAGATTTGGGAGGCTGATGTGGTAACAAATTTTACCTTCTGCTGGCCTCTGTTTCCCACAATCTCTTACTGTAGCAGCTCAGGGTGGCAAGCAGGGTCCAGCCGTCTCCCACATGGCTAGCCAAGTGTCAGTCCACCCTCCCCAACATATGGGAGACTAATATATATATTAAAAAAAATATTTGCTCTCTGAGTATATCATATATTTATATGTAATTTATAAAAATGAGGTTGTAGTATTTATGCTACTTTTAAACCTGATTTTTTTTTCATACAATAGCACTGGTCTACTTTAATATGTCTTTATTTTTTACCCATGATTTGTTGAATCAGTGTTATATTATTGGATTTTTAGATAATTTCTTCTATATATTTCATCAGATGTTTATGTTTATTTTATTTGTTTATTTATTTATATACAATGTTTTTATTTTTTTCCATTATAGCTGGTTTACAGTGTTCTGTCAATTTTCTACTATACAGCGTGGTGACCCAGTTACACTTACATGTATACATTATTTTTCCTCACATTATCATGCTGCATCGTAAGTGACCAGACATAGTTCTCAGTGCTACACAGCAGGATCTCATTGCAAATTCATTCCAAAGGCAATAGTCTGCATCTATTAATCCCAAGCACTCTATCCATCCCACTCCCTCCCCCTCCCCCTTGGTAACCACAAGTCTGTTCTCAAAGTCCATGATTTTCTTTTCTGTGGAAAGGTTCATTTGTGCCGTATATTAGATTCCATATATAAGTGATATCATATGGTGTTTGTCTTTCTCTTTCTGACTTACTTCACTCAGGATGAGGGTCTCTAGTTCCATCCATGTTGCTGCAAATGGCATTATTTTATTATTTTCAGGCTGAGTAGTATTCCATTGTGTATATATACCACATCTTCCTAATCCAATCATCTGTCGATGGACATTTGGGTTGTTTCCATGTCTTGGCTATTGTGAATAGTGCTGCAATGAACATGCGGGTGCATATGTCTTTTTTAAGGAAAGTGTTGTCTGGATATATGCCCAAGGGTGGGATTGCTGGGTCATATGGGAGTTCTATGCATAGTTTTCTGAGGTACCTCCATGCTGTTCTCCATAGTGGTTGTACCAGCTTACATTCCCACCAAAAGTGCAGGAGGGTTCCCTTTTCTCCACACTCCTTCCAGCATTTGTTATTTGTGGAGTTATTAATGATGGCCATTCTGACTGGTGTGAGGTGGTATCTCGTGGTAGTTTTGATGTGCATTTCTCTAATAATCAGGGATGTTGAGCATGTTTTCATGTGCTTATTTGCCATCTGTACATCTTCCTTGGAGAAATGTCTATTGAGGTCTTTTGCCCATTTTTCCAATGGGTTGTTGGCTTTTTTGCTGTTGAGTTGTATAAGCTGCTTGTATATTCTAGAGATGAAGCCCTTGTCAGTTGCATCATTTGAAACCATTTTCTCCCATTCTGTAATTTGCCTTTTAGTTTTCTTTTTGGTTTCCTTTGCTGTGCAAAAGCTTTTCACTTTGATTAAGTCCCATTGGTTTATTTTTGCTTTTATTTCTGTTGCTTTGGGAGACTGACCTGAGAAAACATTTGTAAGGTTGATGTCAGAGAATGTTTTGCCTATGTTCTCTTCCAGGAGTTTGATGACATGTAAATCAATGAAACTAGAACATACCTTCACACCATGCACAAAAATAAACTCAAGATGGCTTAAAGACTTAAATATAAGAAAAATGTTTATTTTTTAAATAAATGAAAGATTGACCCAAGTTCTTAAAATTAAAATAATCTGAGATATAAAGTGCACAGTTGTTAGTAGTTTTTATTACTAACCAGTATATGATATAACCTTCCAGCATTTAAGCAGGGCATTGTGACATATTAGGAATGTCCCAAATTATGGTTTACTTATTTCTTAACTGTGTTTTATAGTAAAAACAAAACAAAAAGAGCCCTAAATTGTGAATCAGGATGTTTTATTTTCAATCTAGTTTAAAAAAGTAGTATTTCTTTATCTTTCATTTTTTCATATTGAGGGAGAAAAACTCCTTTTGGAAGTCAATGATTGCAATTCTCTCCTTTCTGGGCACCTAAAATATTCTGATTACACCTGCATCTCAGTTACTGGTATGGAGTCAGTTACATGCAGAGAACCTCTGACTGTTTTTGTTTTTGTTTTAAGTTCCACCTGTGTAGGAGAAAGAGAGTGAGAGAGTACAACATACAAATATAACAGTAGTTCTCAACTCTCAGTGCACATTAAAAATAACTGGGAAACTTTAGAAAATACTCTTACCCATGCTGTTTTTCTTTTAGGAGATTCTGACTTAATTGGCTTGAGGTGGGGCCTGGTCATCAGTATTTTAAATACTTTTTTTTTTTTTTTGTCTTTTGTCCTTTTAAGTCCGCATCAGCGGCATATGGAGGGTTCCAGGCTAGGGGTCTAATTGGAGCTACACCGCAGCCACAGCAACGCGGGATCCAAACTGCGTCTATGATCTATACCACAGCTCACGGCAATGCCGGTTCCCTAACTCACTGAACGAGGCCGGGAATTGAACCCACAACCTCATGGTTCCTAGTTGGATTTGTTAACCACTGTGCCATGATGGGAACTCTGGTATTTTAAATACTTTTAAGGTGATTTTAATAAATAGCCAGGTTGAGAACTATTCCTATAGGGAAGCCTATAGGTGAAGATATAGAAGCCTATAGATGAATATATATTTCATCTCTAATGGAATAAAAAAGATTATTTTTTCCTTAGGTCACTATATAAGCATATATTTATAAGATGTATTATCAAAATTTTGTGAGTACTTTTACATTCAATTTGTTCAGAGTAGTATGGAGACAATAGAAATGACTTTAAATGACTTTTAATTTTCCCTCAGAGGTAAGAAAGAAGCTATTTTAGAATGAATAGAGTAATATGATGTTTTACGTTACAAATAAGTATTAAAGCCACAGAATGTGTAATGCAGGAAGAAAATAAAATAGGTTTCACAGGGCCTAGAAAAATGATGTGTGATAGATTACTTTAAAGGAAACTGGGGTTATTTAGAATGACTGTTTAGTCCTTGGGTTTGAAATCACGAAAATAATTACTTTTTTTTTTTGCAAATGTCTCTTTGATCCATAGTTATATATAATTCCAATGAAAGAACAACTAATTTCACTCACATGGGCCTTTATAACACTGCTTATCTTATGGGATCTTATCATAGAATTCTATCCAGAGTAATCAAACCCAAGCTCCTCTTATGCTTTTGACATTCCTGCTATGACATTTACAGCAAGTAACTTAGAAATACTTCTAATGATAAAGTAATAATTAGTTCACCTTTAAGTTTGAATATTTCTAGTTAGAAAATTCTTCATTGTTCTTTATAAAAATGCAGTGTTCTATAATTTCCATCTGTTTATTCTGCTCTCCAAAGAAAGAAACCATTTATAGAGGTAATTGTCCTAAATAAATCAAATACAAGAATTAGTGATTTTTTCTGTGTAGGTAAAAAGATAATAAAAATTACAACACATTTTCAATAAAACACTGTAAGCTTTCTGGTATTTTACCCCTATGTGAAACAAGTATTCTGTGTTTTTTTAAGAGCCTCACCTGCAGCGTTTGGAATTTCCTAGACTAGGTGTTGAATTGGAGCCACAGCTGCAGGCTTCTGCCACAGCCACAGCAACGACAGATCTGAGCTGCCTCTGTGACCTAGATGCAGTTCGTGGCAAAGGCAGATCCTTAACCCAAAGAACAAGGCTACAGATCCAACCTGCATCGTCATGGATACTAGTTGGGTTCTTAACCTGCTGAGCCACAATGGGAACTCCCATGAAACAAGCTATTCTAATATTAAGAAGAGGACAATTCAGTTTAATGAATATTGTGTGCCTCTTAGGTACAGAAATATGAAGATGGAGAAATGTGAAACAAATATGTAAGTGAATTTTTAGTTTGAATAATTTTCAAACTGGAGCAAGCTTCTCAACCAGAGAACTGAGGTTTATACTTGAATTTCTCCTGATCAATATATTTATCAATGCCTTGACAAAAGTCATATATAAAAGTCATACTTATCAAATTATGGATATAAATATGGGAATGGGGACAAATGGTTGTTGCAGTGCTGTGAGATGCTTTATTAAAGCTTGAGATGAAAAGAAAATGTGTGCCCCAATATACAATTATCAAAATATTCCCTCATATTATGAACCAAATGGAAAAGGTAATAAAAACTTCACGATTAAAAAAAAAATCCACATGATTCTCTATATAAGGCTCTGCTTTCCCCAGTCTGTTCCCATGTTGCTATTAGCCCTCATGAACCCACTGTAGTAGACATGGGGTGGTGCAATGGTTGGGGCTTGTTGTCCTGGGAACCACAGGCTGCTCAGAAACAATTGTTCTCACAGCACAATAGTGCAGGGTCATAAAACAAACACATGAACAAATAAACAAGATCTGTCTTGTCTTTATTTAAAATTTTGATATTTTGCTTATCATGGATTTTATGGTACAGATTTTAGTTTAAAACATATTGCATTAAAATATTATTAGTTGGAGTTCCCATTGTGGCCCAGTAGGTAAAGAACCTGGCATAGTATCTGTGACGATGTGGGTTTGATCACTGGTCTTGCTCAGTGGGTTAGGGATCCAGTGTTGTTGCAAGCTGCAGCATAGGTTGCAGATGCGGCTCAGATCTAATGTTGCTGTGGCTGTGATGAAGGCCTGCAACTGCGGCTCTGATTTGACACCTAGCCTGGGAACAAGCTTCATGTGCAGCCATAAAAAGGAAAAAAAAAATAATTTGTTATCTCAAAGAGAAATCTGTACTCCCATGTTAATTGCAGCATTATTCACAACAGCCAAGGCATGGAAACAACCTAAGTGTGGGTCAGTGAATGAATGGATTGAGAAAATGTGATATATATGTTAGGGAATAATTATTCATGGATGAGAAAGAAATCCTGCCATTTGTGATGACATATATAAACCTGGAGGGCTTTATACTGAGTAAAACATGTCAGATAGAGGAAAACAAGTACTGCATCACTTGTATGTGAAATCAAAAAAAAAAAGCTTAAACTCATAGAGAGAGTAGAATTGGTTGCCAGAGCTGCCAAGTGGGGATCAACAGGGGGAGGGTGGTAAAAGGGTTCAGATTTTCATTTTAAGATGAATGATATCTGAGGATCTAATGTATAATGTGGTGACTGTATTTGATATTACTGTACTGCGTAATTGAAATTTGCTGAGAGTAGAACTTGTATCTCCAAAAAAAAAAAAAAAAGAAAAAGACATAAATACTTGAGGTGACAGGTGTGTTAATTAAATTGTGAGAATCCTTTCACAATGTTTACAGTGTGTACAAAGTCACATTGTACACTTTAACTATATTACAATTTTGTCAACAAAGCTTAAAAAATTATTTGTCTTGATTCCTGAGTTTTGGTGCCCCTTAAATTTTGTCCTTGAGATGAATTTCTTACTTGCCTCTCCCTATCTTGGCCTTTGCATGTTGTATTGCATAATTGAATAATGATTCATTTAAAAATTATTAAGATAGAACAAATGAAAAGAAACAAGATGAAAGTTGTTTTGGGATAAAATAATTAAGGGAATTCAGAAAATCAGAGGAATATATATGTATGAGTGAATCAGTTTGCTGTATAGCAAAAATTGGCACAACGTTGTAAATCAACTATACTTTAATAAAATTTTTTTTAAACTGAAAAAAAAAGAAAATCAACTTTGTACAGTCAGGTTTGGGTTTGGTGATGGTTTAACATCAGCTCATTTAAAAGGAATTAAAAGCTTTATTTGACTGTAGGCTCACCATGTGCTACCATGTTGTATAATTATTCAAACACTAATGCAATTCAATCTGCAGAGAATAAGAAATCACAATGGCAACTTTATTCTGCACTATACACCACTGGAGAACTGTAAGGTTCTGTATTTAAAGATCTGCTTCACCTAAGTAGAGTTTATTTAGGATACTTAGAAGATATTGAGAATATTGAAATTATGTCCTATGAAGAATAATAGAAGGAAAAGAAAATAATTCATTTTGGGAAAAGAAGATTAAAATTGTTGGGCACAAGATAGCTCTTTTCAAATACAGTGGTTCTCATCACTGTATATACATTAAAGTCACATAGGGAGCTTTTAAAATTTTACATGCACATATCACATCCCAGACATGATGAATCAGAATTTTGCTGTTGGGAATGCATCAGTAGTTAAGCTCCCCAGATGACTCCAATGTGTATCCAGATTTGCGAATCACTAACCTAAAGGACTGTAAAGTGGCAGAAAATTAGCTTTATTTTGTTATATTTCATGCAATAGAACTAGGTTCTGAAGGCAGAAGCTTCTCAGAATGTTACTAATATTTTAACTCATATTTGCTAAAAATACTTTGAGAGGAGACCTCCATCACAATTACAGTTTATATCAAGGTTGAGTGTTATGGGAGAAACTTGTTTTGGCTGAGATGTTGAATTAAATATTTATTTTAATTTTTTTTTGTCTTTTTGGGGCTGCACCTGCAGCATATGGGGGTTTCCAGGCTAGGAGTATAATCGGAGCTACAGCTGCCAGCCTACACCATAGCCACAGCAACTCCAGATCTGAGCTGCGTCTGTTTGGCTCATGGCAATGCCGGATCCTCAACCCTCTGAGCGAGGCCAAGGATCGAACCCCCAACCTCATGGTTCCTAGTCGGATTCATTTCCTCAGCACCACGACAGGAACTCCTGAATTAATTTCTAATAGACTATTTTAATAATTTTATTAATCTGCCCCCCCAAATTATTTAGTGGCCACTTTAAAATGAACATCATTTACTCACTTTGATCTTAGAGTTAGAGGTTCATTTACTGACTGATCTTTCCATTTCTGCTTTCCTACTCAATTAAGATAGATTAAAGCTGGAAAAATTACATTTGCAATGAGAACTATTAGTCTGAGCAGATTATCTCCATGATAATCTAATTGCATAGGTGCAAATACTTTGCAGAAATGAGTTTGCTGAAACATTTCTAGGTGTTTTTTGTGCAGAGTTCGAACTACAACATCTTAGGTGAAATGTAAGAATTAGGTTTTAACTGATTATATTCTTATTAGCAGGGAAAGGACAAGTTGCAATTTTACCTCCTTGAGAGTTGTGGGTAGGAGAGCAGGGTGAGTAGAGAGAACTATCCTTAATCTGTATGCAACAAGCATACTTCTTTTCTTACTTAGTACAGTGATGGAACGATAGATGATGTATAGTGTATCAGGTACGGAGATAATAAAAATCTCCATAAACCAGAAGATTTAAATAAATGGTATTAAATGAGATTAAGGAGTTCCCATTGTGGCTCAGTGGGTTAAGAATGCAACATAGAATCTGTGAGGATGTGGGTTTGATTTCTGCCCTCGCTCAGTGGGTTGAGGATCTGGCATTGCTGCAACCTGCCATTCAGGTCATAGATGAGGCTCAGATCTGGCATTGCTGTGGCTGTTGTGTAAGCTGGCAGCTGCAGCTCTGATTCAACCCCTAGCCCAGGGACTTCCGTATGCTGTGGCTGTAGCCTTAAAAAAAAAGAGATTAAGCCCCTTCCAAAATGAACATCTCTATTCCACTATATTTTCAAACACTTTCTTCTGATAGTCTATTGATTATTATTAAACTTGAATATTTAAAATCATTTGACTTTTCTCTTTTAATATACTAATTAAAATATTCCGCAAATCCTGGAGATTTCCCTTAAAAAGGTAGAAATCATTCATACTGAATAGTGAAAACTTTAATTAGTAACAAACACTATAATTCACTTAAAAGTAATATTGTAGAGCTCTACTATTGTGATTTGTCATCCTTCAGGTTATTGCTAATATTTTTTTCTGTGTGCAGTTGCAAAGCAGTGTGAAAGAGCACGAAAAGTTGAGTGTAAAGTCATTACCATTGCTTCAAAAGCTATTCATTCATTAAAAACATTTTTACCGAGTGCCTACTCTATGCCAGGCATTGTACTTGGTGATTGGCCTGTATTGTGAACAGGATAGAGAAAGTTTCTCCCATTGTGAAGCTTGGAGGCTAGAAGATTTAAAAAAATACATAAGGGAATAAGTAATAAAATTTCAGGCATTGGTAGGTGCTATAAAATCAATGCAAGGTAATGTAGAGTAGGCCATAAGGCAAGGTAGAAAGATCTTCAAGGTCATCACATTTCAGCAGGAACCTGAATTAGGTGAGCTGACAAAAAGAAAAGAGATCTGAGAGAAGGAGTGTGGTAGCCAGCCTTTGATGACCCTCCCCTCCTCTTGGTATTCATGCCCTTGTGTAGTCTTCCTCACATTGTATTGGCACTGGTCTATGTGATCAGTAGAATACGGTAGAAGTGATAGTATGCAAATTCTGAGGTTAAGACATAAAAGACATTGCCATTTCCACCTTGATTTCATGGAACATTTTTTGGGGAAAGCCAGCTGCCATGTCATGAGGATGCTCAATTAACCCTACAGAGGGAGGCTACATGGTTAGGAACTAAGGTCTCCTGCCAACAACCAGTACCACCTTGCCGGCCACATGAAGAAGCTATGTTGGAAGTGGACTCTAATCCCTGAGTCAGGCTTCAGATGACTTCAGCCCCAGCTGACATCTTACTGCAATCTTTTAAGAGACCTTGATCCAGAGTGCCCAGCTAAGCCCCTCTTGAAATTCTGACCTACAGAAAATGTGGGGTAATAAATGCTTATTGATTTAAGTTGTGCAGTTTTGGGATATTTTGTTACACAGAAATATAAAAGTAGTACAAAAATATATAACAAGTAGAAGATTTTTTTGGGTAGGACAAGCTAGGAACAAGCTTGGCATATTTGAGGAATGGCAAAAATGTCAGTAGTTGGAGAGAGTGGAGAGGGAGAGTGGTGGGTAATTTCTATTTCTATTTACAGCCTATTTTTGTTAATGGAACATAAGCAAATTTTTTGTAAGTACTCAGTTATATATATTATACATTAATATATCAATTATATGTTATATATATTTATATATGTAAATATTTAAATTTATATATTTTTAAGAGTTCTTTAATTATCTCTTGGATTTTATAACTTATAGTAAACCACTTATTTAAAAAATTGACATTTAAAAGCTGCATACAATGTAAAGTACTATATTTCTGCTGTGGTCAGTTTAATGACTTTTCTGTTAGATATTATATTATAAGCATACATCAGATATATTGCAGTTTTGGTTCCAGACCACCACAATAAAGCAAATCACACAAGTTTTTTGGGTTCCCAGTGCATATAAAGGTTATATTTACTATACCCTATTAAGTATGCAATAGCATTACATCTAAAACAACAATGTACATTTAATTAAAAATCACTGCTGATAGACTTGCTTCATGCATATCACAAACCTTGAATTTGTGAAAAACACTACATCTGTGAAGCTCAATAAAATGAAGCACAATAAAATGAGGTATACCTGTACATTTTTTTGTAAAACAGAGAAATTCTTTGGATAGGTTAACTGTCATAAAGCATGATGAAGCAACTTAAATCCTCCAAGTAATAGGATTATATAGAGTGGAAAATAGATACTGAAAATGTCAGGCTATGCAGTGATATTTAGCTATTACTAGAGATCAGACACAGAGTCTTTGAGGAGAAAATAAAAACAGCAAATGATTTTTCATTAACAGGAAACCTTTCTGCTTTCTGATTCACAATGAAAATTTTTGAGAAAATAGGTCATTGTTAAAAAGGACTTTCAGATCAAGCTAATGTTTGTGAAAGATAATAATAATTAGAAAGTTAACATTCTGTATTAGAATTTCATTTATACATAATGATCAATAATTTGCCTGATTTTATCACCCAGAAGGAAAACAATACCTCAAAACAATATTTCTCTGGCTTTTCTTCTGTCTCTGTGGGAACACTAGCATTACTGTAAATTCTTTTCAGAGAGTGTTGTAAGTTTTCTCTAGAGACTGGATTGTCTCATGTTTTCTATGGGCCAGAGTTGGGGCCCAGGGCAGGCTACCCACAAGCATGCCTCAATGACATATTGATAAATTTGGATTAAATTTACAGAATAAACATCAGATGAAAGAGAAACACTTTGACCCTCCTCTCTGTCTCCCTGAAATTAGGAAATAAATCACCCATGTGAAACTGCACCATCTGATTCTGTAAAGGGTGTAAAGGACACCCTTACCTCAGGCTGAGAGGCCTGTATAAAACAAACCTTGTTACTTTTATAAAAATTACTACCCCAAGACCAAACTCTGTTTAAATTCTTCACTAATTAAGCACTTAAAGCCTAAATTTCTTTCTTCTGTCAATACCTCACAAATTTATTGTTTTTTTTTTTTTCCCTAAAAATTATAAGAGCTGCCTGCTCTGACCACTTCTTAGGTACCATTTCTCGGGAGACCTCTATGCTCATGAATTAAAACTCGTTTCTTTTTCTCCTGTTAATGTCATGTGTATATTTTATTATTTAGCTGCAAGAACTCAAGGGGGGTAGAGGGGAAAATTTCTCCCTACCCGGCACTAGCCACGACTCCCAATTTTTTCTACTCTCACTCAAGTGAACAATCTCTTGTGAATCCCATAAGCAACTCTGACACTAAAGTGCTCTGTTGCCAACACTACTGATGACCTCTGAAACTCTAAGGAGTAAGTTGTCCAACGTTGAGCCTGCTGATGTTTGCTTCAGTGGTAATGGTGATGCCAAACATCCTCGTGAACATGCCCCCCTTCTGCTGAGATCCGCTAGTGTCTTAGCTATGTTTACCATCAGACCTCAAGGATCCTCTGCATCATCTCTTGTTGCTGTAGCAATGCCAGCTTCCAGTTTAATTAGAATCTTTCATTATTGATGTCTAGATGGAAACTGAGCGAAACTCAATGGTTTGTTTTGTGAGATGAGCTTTCTGCTTTTTCATGAAACATTTTACCTGAAACTGGCAAAGCACGGTTCAGATTTGATTATTTGTCAGACATTTTCTCAAAAATCAATAAAGTGAGCCTGTTGCTTCAAGAAACACAACTGACAGTTTTTGTTGACAATGATAAAATTTAAGCTCCCAAACTACAGGTTTTGGAAATTTTTACGTGGTACTCTAAGCTTGCAGCTTCCCAATACTTATAGACTTTTTATTTGATTAGATCAGTGGTAATATTAGTTTTCCTCTCCCTCTCCTGTCTCTTTCCTGGTCGATGCTATCTGACATTCCTTGATACCTGATATAGCCACACCCGAAGGACAAATCAAATAACCAGTTTTTGTAAGTATCCCACAGTATATTCAGCAAGTGGAATGTAAAACCTACCAAAATGTTGTATTTATTATGCCTCAGGTAGTCCTCCTGTTGATCACAGAGATCCTTTATGCTATTTTCAATATACCTTTAGAAAACAACCCTATCTGCTGCTTTAACAAACTGTTAACACATTGATAATTTATTAGCAGAGATTTAGAACAAAAAACCATTTAATCATCTTTGCCTTCTCTCTGGAAATGGAATTAGGATCGACAATTAGCAATGGCTAGAACAAATGAATAGTTCTGAGCCAGGCTACAGAGTTCATTTGGGTAATCTTGAGGGGACTTGGACATCTCAAAGCTCCACATATTTTAAATCTGTGACAGAGCAGAGACTAAACTTTCACTCTGAAATCAAAGCCAAATAGCCTGTTATAATAGATTATTGGCTCTATGAGCCTTCATTTCAGACTCCTTTGTGCAGAGGTTGGGAAACTTCCAATGACATTTCCAGAC
Source organism: Sus scrofa (assembly GCF_054392235.1). Classification (NCBI taxonomy): domain Eukaryota; kingdom Metazoa; phylum Chordata; class Mammalia; order Artiodactyla; family Suidae; genus Sus; species Sus scrofa. Next base: position 48,149,325 of record NC_139387.1, on the reverse strand, counting down.
TCAGTAGAAGTTAGGGTGTCCAGATGTAAATCAGGTTCTTCCAATTAGAAGCACTCAGATAGAATGAGGGGGCAGAAGAGAAGGGTATTTTCCTGACAAACATGCTCTGGTTGAAGTTTGGTAGGGACTTGCTTCATCCTCCCCCTTTTTAGCCTCTAGTTTTGTGGATGTGAAACTTTCAGGGTTGTGGCAGCATCAGTAGAAGCTGAAGCTTCAAAACCCTGAATATAGCTAACTGGTATGACTTTGACATGGCAGTGGCAACATGGCTTTATGTTGATCACAAATCTGTATGCCCAGAACAGTCCTGATTTATGCCCATTATACCAGTGTAATTATTAATAGAGCTCCACTCACTCTTAAAAACTGCTCCTAGTTTAGACAGTAAAAGTAGTAATCCTACTTCCAGTTCTACAGTTCTTGCAATAAGAATGTAAATACCTAATTACCTGTATTTAAATTTCTTATGTTTGAAATGCCTGGAGTGGTTTCTCTTTCCTTCACTGAACTCACGTCAAAGATAAAGCAGGGCACTAGCTGTAGGCAATAACAACAGGTTTTATTCAGTAGGAACTACTGCAATAGGGGAGAGAATCCCATGTAACCTGAGCTCAAATCTGCTGAAGTAAAAAGCAGGAGATATTTTAAGTACTGAAGTGTGCTAGAGGAAGGACACTAAAGAGTGTGAAAGGGGCACATGTAACTAGTCCGCGTAACTAGGCCATCTGGCTAATTGGTGCTTATCCAGAGGGGAAGCAATCTTCTGTGTATATATGACAGGGGGTAGTTATGCAAGTTATAGCAAGGTGTTCTCTGAAGTTAGGCCCTTCTTTTCCCGTGGGGACTGAGAGCCAGGGTGAGAGTTACATCCTTGAATGTATTTCAAAGAGATGACTCTCAGGTCCTGGAGAAGACAGATTTGGGTGGTAGAAGATTTACATCATAAAGGATTAGAGGAAGGATTTATAATTGTAAACTCTCTCAGGCAGCATTTTAAGAGGGGTCTGGTGTCATCCTAGAGACATGATCTTAAGGTGCTAGAGGCCATGTTTCTAGAGTTTGGTCAAGAAGAGATTGTTCCTGATATACCTAGGATCATGGGATTTTGCTGAAATTACTTGGGAAATGGCATTTAATGTCTGTTGGTCATGTTGTATAGAGCTTGACTTCAGCATTCACCTTTTTTTGAAAATGACTGCAAAAGGATTAGGGTGAAATGAGGTGAACAGGAACCTGGAATGGGAAGCTTTGGGTATACATTTATAAATACGTAATAAATCAGCATTTCTTTTCCTACTGTTTGTTTCAGTTTTAAAAAGATACTCACTTTAATATTTATTGATTCCTAACACTCCATTCCAAACAGGCAGAGAAGTGAAGGAAGACTAAAATATTATAACTTGTAAATATATGCAGACCAGAGGGATCTTGTTTATGACTTGAACATTGAAAAGGAAACTGGAGGCACTGTTGTCCCTAGTTTTGACCAACTTGGCACTCTCTCTGAGTCTGGCCTGTTAGGGACAGTCTGCATTTCTCATCAAGATGGTCAATATTGCAAGATCAAGACTTTGGAGAAAGAAGTGAAGTTTATTCCAAAACTCTAAATAATTTCTCATTCCTACAGAGGGAAAATTTATTTGTTTTTCAGAAGAGGCACAAAACACAACATTTGATTATACCACTTTGCCTGACACTTGATTTATTTTACCAGTAGATCTGTTTTTAAAAATAGAAAGCAAATTATTGCGCCTGAGTGACTTCAAAATCTTCCTATCATTCCAATTTGCACCCATGTTGCTTCTAAGGAGGATATTTGGGGGCTACGTGTGTGTGGGAGTGAGGAGGATAAAGGGAGGAGGAGAGGAAGATCTGAAGAAATGGTGAGGAGGGGCAAGTTACCAGAAGCTCAAAAGTTTGAAATTATAGCCTAGACAAATTACTTATTGTAGTCCCTCAACGGAACTAAAGCTTGCTTGTCTTGGAAAGAAAACTAAGATTAATCTTGAGGTAGGAAGTAAATGATCACACACATTCCAAGGTAGTTGAACTATAATTTGCAGAAAATATTTTCATATTTTTTTTGCATATCTAGGCCTTTTGTAAAAACATGATTTGGTGAGAGTAGGATGAAAAAAAAAAAAACCCAAGCATTTCAAGACTGATTATTTTCCTCTTTATCTTTATTTTGATTTTATTTTGAGGTGGGTGGAGAAAAAAATGACTTCTTAAGAACAATTTTGAACAAGTCAGTTGAAGATAGATAATTGCTGGTGAGAACTAAATTATGTGCTACTTTAATATCTTTTACAAATAAACTTTATTTTTTTTAGAGCAGTTGTAGGTTCACAGCAAAATTGAATGGAAGGTTCAAAGGTTTCCCACATATCCTGTGCTCCCACACGTGCATAGGCTCTTCTGTTATCAGCATTTTCCACCAGTGGGTACAATTTTTAAATTGATGAACCTACATTGACATATTATTATCATCCAAAGTCCATAGTTTACATTAGGGTTCACTCTTAGTGTTGTACATTCTATGGGTTTGGACAAATGTATAATGACAAGTACCATTATAGTATCATATAGAGTGGTTTCATTGCCCTAAAAATCCTCTAGGCTTCACCTATTAATCTTCCCTCCTTGCTAACCTCTGTCAACCACTGATATAAACATCTGCTCACTGCTATAAACATCTGTGTGCAGGTTTTGTGTGAATGTAAATTTTCAATTCCTTTGGGTAAATACCAAGGGGTATATTACTGGATCATAGGTTGAGTTTCATGAATTTAATTTTCAAAAGATTTTTTACCATTCACTTCATCTTCATGTAGATAAACTTTTGCTATATTTTCAAGACACAGAAACATCATACACTTTGTTTTCTTTTATGCACATTTGATTTTTGAATTCGTTGTTCTCCTGTGGAATGGAGTAAAATATCCCTGAACTAAGCTGTTTTGCTAAGAACTTGAAAAGCTTTGTTTTGACTCCTTGTACTGAACTCTGCTTTGGTGTTCAGACTTTATTTCTTTTGAAAAATGTTCCTCAGATGTCTCAGTGCTTTTCCTGAGTTTCTGGTAGATGATACTTATTTTTTCACTTGACATTAAGGAATATCTGGGCTTATGTTAAGAATTACAGATAACCAAGTAATTTTCAAACTTTATAATTTATATGCACAATATGCATCAAAATGGCCCTTTATAAAGAGCCACTCAGCTTAGCACCAAACGCGTTTTTAGACTGTTATATATCCTCCCTTCCTTCCTCCCTTCCTCCCTTCCTTCTCTTCTTCATTATTTTCTTTTCTTTTTTTTTTTTTTTACTCTGTTTTCTGTATTTATTTATACTTGGTAATCTTTTTTTTTTATTTTTTTATTTTTATTTTCCCACCGTACAGCAAGGGGGTCAGGTTATCCTTAGATGTATACATTGCAGTTACAGTTTTTTCCCCCACCCTTTCTTCTGTTGCGACATGACTATCTAGACATAGTTCTCAATGCTATTCAGCAGGATCTCTTTGTAAATCTATTCTAGGTTGTGTCTGATAAGCCCAAGCTCCCGATCCCTCCCACTCCCTCCCCCTCCCATCAGGCAACCACAAGTCTCTTCTCCAAGTCCATGATTTTCTTTTCTAAGGAGATGTTCATTTGTGCTGGATATTAGATTCCAGTTATAAGGGATATCATATGGTATTTGTCTTTGTCTTTCTGGCTCATTTCACTCAGTATGAGATTCTCTAGTTCCATCCATGTTGCTGCAAATGGCATGATGTCATCCTTTTTTTATGGCTGAGTAGTATTCCATTGTGTATATATACCACCTCTTCCGAATCCAGTCATCTGTCGATGGACATTTGGATTGTTTCCACGTCCTGGCTATTGTGAATAGTGCTGCAATGAACATGCGGGTGGATGTGTCTCTTTTAAGTAGAGCTTTGTCCGGATAGATGCCCAAGAGTGGGATTGCAGGGTCATATGGAAGTTCTATGTATAGATTTCTAAGGCATCTCCAAACTGTTCTCCATAGTGGCTGTACCAGTTTACATTCCCACCAGCAGTGCGGGAGGGTTCCCTTTTCTCCACAGCCCCTCCAGCACTTGTTATTTGTGGATTTATTAATGATGGCCATTCTGACTGGTGTGAGGTGGTATCTCATGGTAGTTTTGATTTGCATTTCTCTTATAATCAGCGATGTTGAGCATTTTTTCATGTGTTTGTTGGCCATCTGTATATCTTCCTTGGAGAAACGTCTATTCAGGTCTTTTGCCCATTTTTCCATTGATTGATTGGTTTTTTTGCTGTTGAGTTGTATAAGTTGCTTATATATTCTAGAGATTAAGCCCTTGTCAGTTGCATCATTTGAAACTATTTTCTCCCATTCTGTAAGTTGTCTTTTTGTTTTCTTTTTGGTTTCCTTTGCTGTGCAAAAGCTTTTCAGTTTGATGAGGTCCCATGGGTTTATTTTTGCTTTAATTTCTATTGCTTTGGGAGACTGACCTGAGAAAATATTCATGATGTTGATGTCAGAGAGTGTTTTGCCTATGTTTTCTTCTAGGAGTTTGATGGTGTCCTGTCGTATATTTAAGTCTGTCAGCCATTTGGAGTTTATTTTTGTGCATGGTGTGAGGGTGTGTTCTAGTTTCATTGCTTTGCATGCAGCTGTCCAGGTTTCCCAGCAATGCTTGCTGAATAGACTTTCTTTTTCCCATTTTATGTTCTTGCCTCCCTTGTCAAAGATTAATTTACCATAGGTGTCAGGGCTTATTTCTGAGTGCTCTATTCTCTTCTGTTGGTCTGTCTGTCTGTTTTGGTACCAATTCTACACTGTCTTGATGACTGTGGATTTGTAATATTGCTTGAAGTCTGGGAGAGTTATGCCCCCTGCTTGGTTTTTGTCTCTCAGAATTGCTTTGGCAATTCTGGATCTTTTGTTGTTCCATATAAATTTTTGGATTGTTCGTTCTAGTTCTGTGAAAAATGTCATGGGTAATTTGATAGGGATTGCATTGAATCTGTAGATTGCTTTGGGTAGTGTGGCCATTTTTACAATATTGATTTTTCCAATCCATGAATATGAAATATCTTTCCATTTCTTTACATCTTCTTTGATTTCTTTGATTAAAGTTTTATAGTTCTCAGCATATAAGTCCTTTACCTCCTTGGTCAGGTGCATTCCAAGGTATTTGATTTTTTGAGGTGCAATTTTAAAAGGTATCGTATTTTTGTATTCCTTTTCTAATATTTCATTGCTGGTATACAGAAGTGCGACTGACTTCTGAATGTTAATCTTATATCCTGCCACTTTGCTGAATTTATTAATCAGTTCAAGGAGTTTGGGGGTTGAGTCCTTAGGGTTTTCTATGTATAGTATCATGTCATCTGCATACAGTGGCAGTTTGATCTCTTCTCTTCCTATATGGATGCCTTTTATTTCTTTTGTTTGTCGAATTGCTGTGGCTAGGACTTCCAAAACTATGTTGAAGAGCAGTGGTGAGAGTGGGCATCCCTGTCTTGTTCCAGATTTGAGTGAGAAGGCTTTCAGTTTTTCCCCATTGAGTATTATATTTGCTGTGGGTTTATCATAAATGGCTTTGATTATATTCAGGAATGTTCCTTCTATACCCACTTTGGCAAGGGTCTTGATCATGAATGGATGTTGAACTTTGTCAAATGCTTTTTCTGCGTCTATTGAGATGATCATATGATTTTTGACCTTTTTTTTTGTTAATGTGGTGTATGATGCTGATTGATTTGCGTATGTTGAACCATCCTTGTGAACCTGGGATGAACCCAACCTGGTCATGGTGTATAATTTTTTTGATATGTTGTTGGATTCGGTTGGCTAAGATTTTGTTGAGAATTTTTGCATCTATATTCATCAATGATATTGGGCGATAGTTTTCTTTTTTGGTGGTATCTCTGTCTATTTTGGAATGAGGGTGATGATGGCCTCATAGAATGTCTTTGGGAGTCTTCCTTCTTCTTCAACCTTTTGAAAGAGTTTAAGGAGGATGGGCACCAATTCCTCTTTATATGTTTGATAGAATTCACCTGTGAAGCCATCTGGTCCTGGACTTTTATTTGTAGGGTGTGATTTTATGACCTCTTCAATTTCATTTCTAGTGATCGGTCTGTTCAGTTGGTCTGTTTCTGCTTGATTCAGTTTTGGCAAGCTGTAAGATTCTAGAAAATTGTCCATTTCTTCCAGATTGTCAAACTTGTTGCCATACAGTTGTTCATAGTATTCTCTTATGGTTTTTTGTATTTCTGCTGTATCCGTTGTGATTTCTCCTTTTTCATTTATAATTTTGGTGATTTGGGTTCTTTCTCTCCTCTTTTTAGTGAGTCTGGCCAGGGGTTTGTCAATTTTGTTCACCTTTTCAAAGAACCAGCTCTTGGTTTTATTAATTTTCTCTATTGTTTTTTGAGTCTCTATTTTATTGATTTCTTCTTTGATCTTTATAATTTCCTTCCTTCTGCTGACTTTAGGACTTCTTTGTTCTTCTTTTTCTAATTCGTTTAGGTGGAGGGTTAAGTTGTCCATTTGGGATCTTTCTTCTTTTTTGCGAAAGGCCTGGATTGCTATAAATTTCCCTCTGAGCACTGCTTTCGCAGCATCCCATAGATTTTGAGAGGTTGTGTCTTCATTATCATTTGTTTCAAGGTAGTTTTTAATTTCCTTCTTGATTTCCTCATTGACCCATTGGTTTTTTAGTAGCATGTTGTTTAGTCTCCATGTAGTAGGTTTTTTCTCTTTCCTTTTCCCATGGTTGATTTCTAATTTCATGGCATTGTGGTCAGAGAAGATACTTGAGATAATTTCTACGCTCCTAAATTTATTGAGATTCGCTTTGTGTCCCAATATGTGGTTGATTCTTGAGAATGTTCCATGAGCATTTGAGAAGAATGTGTATTCTTCTTTTTTTGGATGTAGTGTCCTGAAGATATCAATTAAGTCTAACTTTTGTATTGTTTCCTTTAGGATCTCTGTTGCTTTATTGGTTTTCTGTCTAGAGGATCTGTCCATTGATGTGAGGGGGGTATTTAGGTCTCCTACTATGATTGTATTCTCATCAATATCTCCCTTTATGTCTGTTAATATTTGTTGTATGTATCTGGGTGCTCCTATATTTGGGGCATATATGTTGATGATAGTAACATCCTCTCCTTGGATGGATCCCTTAATCATTAAATAGTGTCCTTCTTTGTCTTTCTTTATGTCTTTTGTTTTAAAGTCTATTTTTTTCTGATATGAGCGTTGCGACTCCTGCTTTTCTGTCATGTCTATTGGCGTGAAATATTTTTCCCCACCCTTTCACTTTCAATCTATATGTATCTTTTGTCCTAAGGTGAGTTTCTTGTAGGCAGCATATTGAAGGTTTTTGCCTTTTTATCCACTCAGCCACCCTGTGTCTTTTGATTGGGGCATTCAGTCCATTGACATTTAAGGTGATAATTGATAGATGATTATTTATTGCCATTTGAACCTCATGTTCCAGTTGATTCTATGGTTCTCCATTCTTCCTTTCTTTTTTTTTTTTTTTTTTTTTTTTTTGGGTTGGATGGTCTCCTGTTATTATCTGCTTGAGTGTATTTTTTTTTCCATTTTTTGCAAATGCAATATTTGGTTTTGGCTTGTGGTTGCCCTGTTTTTTAAGTATGCTAACCCCTTCCCATAATTGTGTGTTTTAGCCTGATGGTCCTGTAAGTTCAAACACTTCATTACTATATTAAAATTAAGAAGAGAGACATACATATAAACAAAAAGGGTTATTTACCTCCTGACATCCCTTGCCCACATTTTATGGTTTTGATGACTCTTTTTTATTTTTTTCTTTTTAATTTTATTTTGTTTGAAGCATGTTCATGATTAAATCTGTATGCTGGCTTATTTGAGTGACTGCTCTCTGATTGCAGTTTCCTCAGTCCTAGTTCTTCCTCTTCTTCTTCTTCTTTTTTTTTTTTCTTTTCTTTTTTCTTCCCTTTCCTTCCTTTCTTTTTGGTTTAGAGAAGCCCTTTCAATATTTCCTTTAACCTGGGTTTTGTGTTGCTGTATTCTTTAAGTTTTTGTTTGTTGGGAAAAATTTTTATTTCCCCTTCTATTTTAAATGATATTCTTGCTGGATAGAGTATTCTAGGTTGCATATTTTTTCCTTTGAGCACTTTAAATATCTCTTGCCATTCCCTCCTGGCCTGTAGTGTTTCTGTAGAGAAATCAGCTGATATTCTGATGGGGGTTCCCTTGTAGGTAACATTCTGTTTTTCTCTTGCTGCCTTTAGGATCCTCTCTTTATCACTAACTTTTGCCATTTTTATTATGATGTGTCTTGGTGTGGGTCTGTTTGGGTTCAGTTTGTTTGGGGCCCTCTGTGCTTCTTGTATCTTGAATCCAGTATCCTTTAGTTTTGGGAAGTTTCCAGCAATAATTTCTTCAAATATATTTTCCATTCCCTTATCTTTTTCTACTCCTTCTGGAATTCCTATTATGCGTAGATTGGCCCGCTTTATATTATCCCATAGGTCTCTTATATTGCTTTCCAGTTTTTTGATTCGGTTTTCTGTCTGTTGACCGGATTGAGTGATTTCCATTATTCTATCTTCCATATCACTGATTCGTTCTTCTGCATTATTCATTCTGGTTTTTACTGCCCTTAGTTCAGTTTGCATCTCTGCAAATGAATGTTCTAGTTTTTCTTGGCTCCTCCTTATATTTTCTAGTTCCTTTCTGAGGGTATCTGCATTACTGTTCATATCTTCTCTTAATTCCTTCAGTATTTTCACTATTTCTCTTTTGAACTCCAGGTCTGTCAGACTGCAGAGATCTGTTTCATTGTTGACTGTTTTAGGTGAGTTCTCCTGTTGGTTTGACTGGGGGTGGTTTCTCAGCTTCTTCATCTTGCTTGTTGTTTTCTTTCTCCTGAGGGAGTTGTACTCTCCGTGATCGGGCAGTGTTTGCCTTGTCACTGCCGTGGAATATTTCCTGAGGGCTGGCGTTGTTGGTCAATCTTTTTTGAGGCAGTGTGGCTTTTCTGGAGTGTTGATGGGGCTAACAGTGTTTCTTTGAAGCAAAGGAGGACTTCCTGAGGGCAGACGAGGACTGGGAGGTCCACACCACGATGGTAGCAGATTTCACTTGGTCATGCAGAGCTTGCTCTGGTGTTTTTAGTCTGTGGGGTTCTTGCAGGGGGTTGGCAGTGTTGGGCAGCTGCTCTTAAGGGGTGCATCACCCCCTGGGGGCTGGAGCAGCTATCTGGGGCACTGAGAACCTGAGAGGCTCTTCCCTAGGGCAGCCCAACTCAGAAGGACAGCCTGAGAATGTAGGCGGATCTTTTCAGTCTGGCCGAGCTTGTTGCAGCTTTTCTGGGCTGCAGGGGCTCTTCCAGGGGGCTGGTGGTGCTGAGCAGTTATTTCACGGGAGTGGGGCACCCCCTGGGGACTTGGGCGGGTAGCAGGGCTGATGGAAACTGAAGAGGCTCCTCCCCGGGGCAACCTGACTCAGAAAAACTGTCCGAGAATTAGGCCGATCTATTCACAGCCTGGCTAAGCTTGTTCTAGCTTTTCTGGGCTGCAGGCCTTTTCTCGGGGGCTGGTGGTGTTTGGTGCTGCTCTACGGAAGTGTAGCCCCACCAAAGGGCAAGCAGGCCTGTGCAGGGACAGCCCCTGCAGTGGTAGGCTTCAGGCAATTGTTGAGGCCAGCCCTCCTGGATGGCAGGCAGCCCCAGGTCCGTGAGCGCGTAGGGCGTGGCGGGGGTGGGGGGAGGGGATGCACTGGGAAGCACAGTTTTCAGCTAGCTAGCGGGCCTATAAGCTTGCTGTGGTGTGGGGGGTATTCTATGGGGACCCACCCCTTCTTTTCTCCCCTCCCCAGCACGGGCGCAGACCAGGCTCTTCTCCCAGGTTCCCTCTGATGTGGCTTTCCACTTCCCCGCCCCTGGAGTATTGATTGCTCCCTTCCTCTGCGACAGCTTTGTTTTCTAGTCTCCCAGGCAGTCTCTGCCCCTCAACTGGTTTCTAGACCTCCCAAGCAGTTTCCGCTCTGCCCCGCCCCCTTAGCCCGGGGACTAATCTCTGGAGCCGAGGTCTCGGTGCCCAGCCCCCACCCAGGCGGCACCCCCCGGCCCTTTCTCGGGGACTAACCTTCTGCAGCGAGGTCTCAGTGCCCAGCCCCCCTCCCAGGCGTCCCCCGGCCCTTTCTCGGGGACTAACCTTCTGCAGCGAGGTCTCGGTGCCCAGCCCCCCTCCCAAGCGTCCCCCGGCCCTTTCTCAGGGATTAACCTTCAGAGGCGAGGTCTCGGTGCCCAGCCCCCACCCAGTCGTCCCCCGGCCCTTTCCCGGGGACTAACCTCTGGAGCCGAGGATTCGGTGCCCAGCCCCCACCCAGGCATCTCAATTTTTGGTGACTGTGCCCGTAGTTCAGATGGTCCGTTGGGTTCTTGATCGGCTTTTCCGTACTCCAACTTACTGCTACACTCTTCTCTGCATCTGGAGATTCCTCCGGTTCGTTTGATCTTTCCCCCATGTAGGTGACTTTCCAGGGTGCGGGATCCCTTTCTCCTCCGCAGTTCCCTTTCGGGAGCGCCCGTCCCGCTCGGATTCACCTTCTCTCACTTTCCTCTTTTCTCCTGTTCTGCCCAATAATGTCACGAATTTCTTGCCGTTATTGGAGTTTAGGTTCCTCTGCCAGCGATTGGTTGCTGTTCTGTGCGAGTCATTTATTCTGTAGATGTGCTTTTTTTGTTGTGTTTGTGGGAGAGGGCGAGCGTGTCCTCCTACTCCTCCGCTATCTTGTCCTCCTCCATTATTTTCTTATATATTTAACAGTTTCTGTAAGCCAGACTGATAGTAACTGGAGAGAGTTAGAGGTAAAGCAGTGTGGAAACATAGCTTGTCATTCTGTAAGCTTTGTCAGATAAGACGAAATGTGGAGTCCATAGGAAAATGTAATGACTCTGAAAACCAAATATCATGAGGAAAATATGTTGGTGGAGATATAGCTCAGAAACTATGCCTGAAAACATACTTGGATTGAAAATGGAAAATATGTCCCTTATGAGATTTTCTTAAAAAAATGGTACATCAATAAATATGAATGGAACCCATTTTCAGAGGTTCAGTAGAAGTGATACTTCTTCCCTCCTCCCCTCCCTGCCCCCCACTACTGGTGATTTGTTCATTACACTGACTTTGTTTGAAGGAAGACTTTGTCTTAGTTGTAATCATTTAAAAGCTGACCCTAAAAAAAGGACTTGATATAGATAGTTTATCTGGGTGGATCTTGGGATACACAAATGAAGGCGCTGAGAAGGTGGGAGAGGGAAGGGAGAAAAGCCATTAGCGAGTGCACTAAATGAGATGGGTTACCCATGTACCAGTGGCATTTAGTTCAGTTGGGAGTGGTCTTAGGAAATTAAAATTATCTTACTGAGAGACAAGGAAGTTGGGGTACTCATTTCTTTCCCTTGTTGTTGAGGGTTCCTACTTGTGTTGAATTCCCAGCACTTCCAGAATGCTTATAAGTATGATAAAAAGAGCCTCGCTAATAGGAGATTTGCATCATCACAGTAAGAGTGTGGAAATAAAAAGCACCTGAAACATAATAAAGTTAAGGTTTTTTCATGGCCATCTGTGCAAACAGTGTCTCATAGGTAGAGAAACAGATAGGGAAGGGTGTTTGAGAGGAAAAGTTGTCAACGTACCCAGAAATTGTCCATAAGAACAGTGGAAACTCTGGGTGCTCAGGGGATATGAGAGAGGGTGGGTAATGGTGTCTGTGTGGGTTTTAAAATGTTTAGATTTTTACTTGGTGGAACTTGAACTACATTAAGACTGACATCTCAAAGCCCTCAGTGGCTGCTTTTTGCTGGTACTAAGTCTGCACATGTTAGATGAAGTACCCCTTAACGTATTGGGACAGTTGTAAAGCTACAACAAAAGGACCCCAATGTGAGCAGTATAGGGAGAGAAGCTCTTCCCAGAGCTCATCACCACCCTCAGTGCAATGTGCAGCATACTACTCCTTCTAGAAACTTCAGAGAAACATACTGTAATGGTTAGTGAAATTATTCTCTGTAAAGCTACTTAGAGATTCTTAAAGGAAATTCTTTACCCATTAAGAACTAAGTAAAAATACTCTTTTAAGATAATGATTCTTGGAGTTCCCACTTGGTAGCAAACCCAACTAGTATCCATGAGTACTTGGGTTTGATCTCTGGCCTTGCTCAGTGCGTTAAGGATCCGGAGTTGCCATAAGCTGTGGTGTAGGTTGCAGACATGGCTTGGATCTTGAGTTGTTGTGGCTGTGGTGTAGATTGGCAGCTGCAGCTTAAATTCCACCCCTAGCCTGGGAACTTCTATAGGCTGCAGGTGCGGCCCTAAAAAGCAAAAAAAAAAAAAAAAAAAAAAAAAAAAAGGATTCTTTGGCAGTCTCAAAAAGCAGCTGAAGAGTACTTGTTGACATAAGCATATTATTAACTTCCACAAATCATAGATACCTATATATGATATATATATACACACACACACACACATATGTGTATATATGTGATGTGTATGTATATGTCTCACTCAGTTGGGCAACTTTTTTTTTTTTAACTTTTAGCAGAAAAACACATTTCAGTATGGGCATTTGAAATGTGGTCGTTGAAGCTGTTATTTCTGTTCAGATAGCAATAAGCTGTCAACAGTTTACCCAACAAACCAAGTATAGGAAGATAGTATAATTCATAGGTTAAAAGACAATGTCTAAAATGTAGAGTGCTTTTCTATAATTAGTGCAGCAGGCCTGAGATAATGATTTTATTATGATGATGGACAATATGAATATAACCAAATTCTAAGACCTTCATGCATTTGGAGAATCAATCTTTTCCTTCCTTCCTTCTTTCCTTCCTTCTTTTCTTTTCTTTTCTTTCTTTCTTTCTTTCTTTCTTTCTTTCTTTCTTTCTTTCTTTCTTTCTTTCTTTCTTTTTTTCTTTCTCTCTCTCTCTCTCTCTCCTTCTGCCACACCTACCACGTATGGAAGTTCTTGGGCCAGTGATCAAACCTGTAGCACAGCAGTGATCTGAGCCATAGCAGTGAAAAATGCTAGATATTTAACCCCCTGAATCACCAGGAACTCCTGAATAATGCTCTTTTTAAGAAGAATAATTTTAAGTGCAGTACCAAATGTTGGGCATTTATAGATGTGGATATTTTTCAACTCTATACTGTCTCTGGTATATTCATTTTATGCACATGAAGAAGTTAAGTCACTAGCTAGTCAGTCGCGTTGACTATGTGTTGTGGTCTGTGCCACTGAAAATAGTCTGCAACTAGGGAAAATTACATAGAAGATCTGACAAATCTTTCCTAACATAGGATGATGAAGAGGAATATTTCATTTATCTCATATGTGGGTTTTATTTCATTCTTTTCTATTTTGTGCCTTATTAAACCATAAAGATAATAGGATATAGTACCTTTGTTTGAAGAAGTCACAGTTTTTTGGAGAAAACAATCTTTTTGCATCATATTTCCTGTTGCTTGGTGACAAAAATGCATCCCATTATGGGCCTCTAAGGTTAAATCCAGGAGAAGAGAGCCTTTATAAACATTCTCTTCGGTTAGGATTTTTAACTATCTTTTCAGAAAGGCTTAAAACTGAATTTTATTTATTTCTCACCTTAAAAATGAGTGACTGGACTGGAAGTTCCTGAATAGCTATAATTCTACAGTGTAATATAAATGGGTTAGGGAGTAGGTTGGGAGAGCGGAAAAAGCTCTTGAGAAAAAGAAAATGTGGCTCCTAAGCTGAAAGTCTTTTATAATCTAGTGCATACCACCATGCACATTCACTCAGGCCTAATGAGAACCTCTTATGACTGAGTATAGAGCTAAGAAGTTTCACATCAGTGTCTTTTGAATCATTTCATTGATTGAAACAACATAAACTTTTTATATTTTAATTTACACTCATTTCATCAATCTGTGTTACTCAGAAACTCTACACACTTGCACATTGAATTCGGGGAAAAACGGAGGCAACTGATTTCACTTTATATTTGTCAGATGTAGTGCATTCCTGGCATGCGTAAGATTAAATAATTAGGGCAATTTTGCCTTGTATGTAATCAAGAGAACATAAAACTTCTCAGCAGTAGATGAACTGAAAGAACCGGCTGTGGCAGACCCCTGGGAGAGAGAAATATTTTATTTTGTCATGTTTGGTATGAAGCATCATTTTGATTTTTATTATTAGGCTTTTCTTTTTGAATCTTTTTCCTATAGCCCCATTTGTGAGGGCAGTATTACAGGGGTTTTAAAAATAGAACGTTGAGCGAAGAGAAACTGATGCCACCACCAGTGAGATGATTTGGCTCTAAAAATTTCCTCTGAGCTAGATGATATGTTTACGGCTAATTTAATTCAGATTTGTTCATATAATTTTGGCACTATTTCAAGTCCAAAAATGTTCTCCCTCTCAAAAGATATTGTTAATTTATAAGATACTTAAGAGATGCTGGTGAGGTCGAGTACAAAAACATATGACATATTCCAATGTGTCTATTTGTCCCCTGACACCTGACATGGAAATGGCAAAGTCCAGGCTGTTATTTGTGTAGAGAACAGAAAACTATTGGACATCCTCTTGGACAAACCCAAACCCCTGCAGCCATTGCAGTTTCAGTAAGGATGCTTAAGTAAGGGGTGAGGGACTGAGAAGGACACTGGAGGATGTGGGTATTCTCTCTGCTCTTTTGCATTTAGGTACCTGGGAAATCCTCTAAGACTGATACATTTAGCCAGTACTGTCTACATGTCAAATCACTATGCCGTACACCACACTGTCATCTAATTCAATCCTTTGATGGACGTTTGAGGTAACTACACTCTCTATAACAAGAATTGCTTCAACTTTCATCTATCTGAGTGTAAGAATGAGGTCTTGTTAACATTACCACCCAAATGGCAATGCCCTTAGCTCTTCCTGTGTGAGAGTCACCCTTCCGGTCTCTGCCAGGTGTCTCACATGGGTTCATGCCTCCACTTTGATTTCCCACGTTGATGGGTCAGCAACACTTCTGCTGAGAATGCTCTCTCCAGGGGTTTCTGCCAAGCAGAGCCACTGGGTTGGCGGCTACCCTTGGATCCCTCAGCACCAAGTCTGAACTGCAATCAACATGGAGGGCTGTAAGAGGGTAAAAGGAATTCAGGGTAAAGGATGGCTTTATCCCCATCTCTGTGCAGCACCTTTTCACCCAGACCCGAAGATGTACTCATTGTGAAATTATTGACCCCCCCCATTCTTTGACTCATTAAGTTACTTCTTCAGCTTCTGCTCTTTTTTTTTTTTTTTTTTCCTTTTGGTCTTTTGTCTTTTTAGAGCTGCACCCATGGCATATGGAGGTTCCCAGGCTAGAGGTCTAATCGGAGCTGTTGCCGCCGGCCTACGCCAGAGCCACAGCAGCACCAGATCTGAGCCATGTCTGCAACCTACACTACAGCTCACAGCAACACTGGATCCTTAACCCACTGAGGGAGGCCAGGGATCAAACCCTCAACCTCATGGTTCCTAGTGGGACTCGTTTCTGCTGTGCCATCATGGGAACTCCATCAACTTCTATTCTTCACTTGTCTTTCCAACTGGGGCTCAAAACAATCCCTGGTACATATAGGAGACAGAGAGATGATGTCCCTTTATTCTCTTCCCCTTCCCTATCCTTTCCCTCTTTCACACTCTTCTTTTTTCCAAATATCCCTTTTTCTTTGGATTAAAGATGAAAACCCTTATGCATGTCAACTCATACAATAGATATCTGAGAGATATCATACACCATTTTCACACACAGATGGCCAGACTCTGAACTCCTTTTGAAATCAGCTGGGAAACTGGCTGAAACAGCCCCTGAGCTACAACTGAAACCCAGGGTAGTATGACTCCAAAGGGTTTTGTTATTCAATAATCACATGGATTCCCTGCACAGGTCTAGAACTTTCCTTGCTTATGACTCAACTTTTTCTAGAAGAATAGTCATTAAAAACCATTCTTGGAGTTCCCTGGTGGCTCAGCAGTTTAAGGATCTGGTTTTGTCACTGCTGTGGTGAGAGTTCAATCCCTGGGAACTTCTGCATGCTGTAAGCGTGGCACCCCCCAAAACAAAACAAAACAAAACAAACAAAAAAACCACTCTCTATACCTAAAATATAATGATTCTGAGGAAAAAAGAAATACAAATTGTGGAAAACTACTCTGAGTTTTAATATGTAAAAACTTACTGTTATTTGAAAGTTAATCATATGCATGGGTACTAACAGTATCCAAAGAACAATAAAATCTGTCAGGAGACACTTCCCATTTCCATGACATTTTGCAAGAAGGAGTAATTTATTATTTTCAGATGTATGACTAATTTTTAAATGTTTTTAATTATGCCTTTTATGTGGTAGTGAATGGTGAACATTAATCTAGCATTTAGTTTGCTAGAATGTCTGAGTTTGCTTCACACCTCAACTCTTTCAAGTTTCATGAAAAACACTGAAGGCATCCTTTACCTTTGGCCAAACCTCTGTGGTCTGTGTTCTACTCTGTAGCTCATGACTGAGGTTTCAAACGCATTCAGAGTTGAGAGGCCAAGGCCAGTTGCAACTACCTTCTTGTCACTCCTTGGAAAATATTTGTATTGCAACTGTCACTCTTCATCTCACTGTGGTTTAATGTCCCTGACAAAATAAGGAACCAGAACCCATACTTTACTAGTGCTTTTAACTTTTAAGGCACTTTGCTCACATATTTAATACTGATAACAATCCTACAGGAGAGGCTGGAGCTGATGTTACTTGTTGACTTGTCCATGAGACAGAGTGGGAATGGTTGAAAGGCATGCCTAGGACTGTCCATTTTGTGGGTATCCTGTTTACTTTAACTGATATGATTACAGGCATTGCTGTAATGACTCTGGATATGTTTCCATTATTTTGAAAAGAAATTTAGAAAAAAAATTAGACAATGAATTTTTTTATTCATTAATTTTTTCTATCCGTCCATTCAAAAATAATTATAAACACTTACTGTTTAGGTCTGTAGATATAGCTGGGGAAAGAAGCAGTCAAAAACCTCTGCTCTGGGAATTCCCATCGTGGCTCAGTGGAAACGAATCAGACTAGTATCCACGAGGAAGAGGGTTCGATCCCTGGCCTTGCTCAGTGGATTAAGGATCTGGTGTTGCCGTGAACTGTGGTGTAGGTCACAGATGTGGCTTGGATCCCATGTTGCTGTGGCTGTGGTGTAGGCTGGCAGCCACAGCCCCAATTTGACTCCTTGCCTGGGAACCTCCATATGCTGTGAGTGCGGCCCTAAAAAGAAAAGAAAACAAAACAAAACAAAACAAAAATCTCTCTTCTCCTGACGTTTATATTCTAGCAAGCAAAGAGGCCATACACAAAACAAATAAGTAGGGTGTGTATTGTGCAACATGGCAATGCATTCTAAGGAGATAAATAAAGCAGAAACAGGGTTGGCAGTGGGCTACCCAAGGATGGCCTCACTGAGAAGGTGGCCTTTATATAAAGATGCTAAGGAAGTTAAGATTATATAGTTTACTTTATAGCATACAAGTTTTGAGCTGCCTTCATATTTATAATGGACCTTCTATTTGGTCCTCACTAAGGAGAATATTACAGAATAGGAAAATGAACTTGAGGATTTCCCCAAAGTCATGCAGCCAATTAGAGTTCAAGCTGGACACAAAACAAAACAAATCTCTGGCATTGTTGTTTCCACTGTACAAACTCAACTTCTATAAACCAAGACTAAACATCTTTTTGGGGGCTGACATAAAAATAAATTTAATAGTTTTACAATAAACCTGTAGAGTTCCCACTGTGGTGCAGTGGGTTAAGGGTATGGAATTGCTGCAGCTGTGGTGTATGTCACAGCTGTGGCTTGGGTTTGATCCCTGGCCCAGGAACTTCCATATGCTGTGGGTGTGTCCAAAAAAATTAAAACCCACTATTTCAGTTTAAAATGCAGAAATTAAAGTCTTTTTCAGATCTTTTATCATACTGTAATCATATTCAATTATTCGTATTTGTTACAACTATTTGTTTTAACAACTTTTCTTTTTGTCTACTTAAATTCAGTTAAAAATTTTATTAAGTACCAGCAATGTGTGCAGGAAACTGTTCTGTTTAGTAAACAACAGCAGAGGAGCAAAAAGGCTGAATAGTCAAATAAGTCATCAAGGAGTTCATTGGACTGTTTTTTGTAGTTGTGACAAACTAGATCATTGAGGCCTTGGTTCTTGGGGTGCTGGTTCTGGCACATAGGACATATAGGACACAAATAATTTTTATTGCATATCCTCTAGTACATACAAGTCCTCATGAAGTGGGTCCTTAGTTCTTTTTATTAAAATTTCAGAAATATGGATGTACCTAACTGTTCCTATTAATATTTTTCTTAAGAAGAAACAAAATGCACAAAGATGCTCCCCAATCCCTAAGACCCAGAGTACAAATAATGATGCTTTTGATAAATAAAATTTTTCTTGATTGCTCTTCTCATTCTTAAGATGGAGATGAATGAGAAATGTTGCTGTAGATTTATTTCCATGGCACTGAATTTTTAAGCAGATTTTCATTTGTAAAGCTGAGTGAATGACCAAGTCCTACTGGGCCTGTTTTACATTGCTCATGACTTTATGGTACCCCACAGGCAGCAACTTGGCAACAGTTGCAGGGTGGCAGCATATTCACACTGTCTCATCACCAGGCCTGTGGGGGAATCACCAGTAAACACAGGAGGTGGTATTAGACTCCCATATTGTAGTTATGGTAGGTGCAAATTGCATTTTTCCCAGGTCCCTTTGGAAACAACCACTTCATTAGGCAATGGCCATGCTCATCAATATCATCTCTGCTTGCTATATTTCTTAAAGTCTCCTGTTTTGTCTCTCTCCCTCCCAATAAAATAAGCAATTTTCTCTAACCAGGCTCACCATTGTTCCTGTTTACTGAATTAGAGATTCCAGATTTGGTAATTGGTCTCCTGCAAATGTTGCAGCCACAAGTGGTTCTCCTAGCTCAGCTGCTGCTGCTCCCATGGCAACAGATGTGTTTATATTCACAGTGCTATTCAACTTCCTTTTTTTCCCACCTCTGCAATTCAGTAAGAAGAAAATTGTGTTTGAAAAGGGAAGATGTTGTCATGAAAAAAGACAGAAGAAGAAAAAGGATTCTTAATTATAGGAATTAATAAAACATTAAAAAATGGAGCATTTTGCTTAAAGTTAATAAAGGCAGGGACTGATGGCTTTGGGAGAAGTACTAAAATATTTTAAAATCATAATAAATATAGGTATTTCAGGCTTGAATGTAGAGTAAATTATATTTATCATGAAGGTAAGAAATGCTCTGAATTCAACTCCAGGAAAATATTATATATAAAGATAGTTTTCCCACCCTCTTATGAAGTTGTTTCTTCCTGATCTTAAGATCTTTGGCCTCATTATGGACTAAATGTTTGTGTTCACTCTAAATTTATATGTTGAAGCCCTAATCCGCCAATGTAATAGTTTATAGAAGTGGGGCCTTTGGAAGGTAATTAGGTTTAGATGAGATTATGAGGCTGGGTGCTCCATGATGGGATCAGTGTTTCAATAAGAGAAAGTGACACCCCAGAGCTTTCTTCAAGGAAAGACCATGTGCACACATGTCAAAGAGGTGGCCATCTGCAATCCAAGAAGGGGTTCTCACCAGAACCCAACCAGCTGCAATTAATCTCAGACTCCCAGCCTCCATTATTTTATTTATTTATTTTTTTGTCCTTTTAGGGCTGCACCCATAGCATATGGAAGTTCACCAGGCTAGGGGTCGAATTGGAGCTGTAGCCACCAGCCTATGCCTCAGCCACAACAATCAGCATCTGAGCCACATCTGTGACTTACACCACAGCTCTCAGCAACACCAGGTTCTTAACCCACTGAGCAAGGCCAGGGATGGAATCTGTATCCTCATATATACTAGTAGGGTTCATTACAGCTGAACCATGACAGGAACTCCCCAGCCTCCATTTGTTTTTGAGAAAACAAATGTTTTGTTTAAACCATTCTGTCTATAGTGTTTTGTGATAGCAGCCCCTGAAGAATAAGACAGAGCCTTATCATTGAGCCAGTAGCAACAAACTGTTCATTATTGACATGCTTTCAAACTTTGACATGCTTTCAAAGTGGGATAAATGCTATTTCTCTATGAAACTTCATGTCCTGGTGGGTACACTCTGTCTGTGTCCCCACAACTTACACTTCAGGTGAGATAACCTGCAGTCTGAGGAAAGCTCTGGTCACAACTTGGGTTCATTTATACCTATAAACGGAAGCTGAGACTTTTTTTTATCCTTGTAAGCATTCTATAGCTGTATATATAGATGCATGGAGAGGTGCAGGCAAGAAAGTGTCATAAGAAACATTTTTATCCATGTAGCTAGCCAGGAACTAACAAAATTTTAAATGTAAGTAAACCATTAACCTTCACTCATTTCAATCTCTAAGGAAGTAGGAACTGGGGCAGATTCTTTGGTTTTGTTGAGTGGGATGGTAAAAGGGGTAGATTGCTAGGATACAGACCTACCAAGAAAAATAAGATCCAAGGGAGGTGGCAGGAGGAGGACCACTAGTGGAAGAATAGAAAGAAAGGCAGGTAGGCTGAGAGCAGTTCGTGAGGTTTGTAAAGGGAAAAAGGGAAGAAACATGAGTAGTTGCCATGGGTAATGGGACTGGGGGGAATGCAGGAAATATCTAAAGAGGGTTTTAAGATTGTTGTGTTTGCTATATAATGTATTTCCCGTGTTGCTGACTCCTCAAGGGACCTTAGCGAAAGCCTAGGTGGTGGTGATGATGATGATGATGAGTTTCTTTTTATGGCTACACCTTTGGCATATGGAAGTTCCCTGGGATAGGGGTCAAATTGGAGAGGCAGCTGCTGGCTTAAGCCACAGCTTTGGCCACACTGGATCTGAGCTCCGTCTGTGACCTACACTGCTGCTTATGGCAACGCTAGATCCTTAACCCACTGAGTGAGGCCAGGGATCGAACCTGCATCTTTATGGACATTATATCGGGTTCTTAACCCACTGAACCACAATGGGAACTCCCCCTTTATTTAAGTTGAACTCAGATTTGGGGGTGGTATGACATTGTGGCAAGTATGGCAATAAGATAAACTTCAAGTTTTATTTATCTATGTTAACTGTCAAAACTTTTCAGCATCCTGCATTCATGGAATAAAAATGAAACTATTCTCCTCCCTAGAACATCAATATGTCAGGCCTGAATATTGCACAGTACTTTCGCCGTCTTAGTCTACTGCCTCTCTGTTTCTTTAATGCTCCATTTCTGAACTCTCAGAGATATCCTTGAGCCCTTCTGTCTAAACTTAACTTATTTGTAATACAACCTTCCCCATTTTGAGGAGTTCCTGTTGTGGCTCTGTGGAAACAAACCTGACTAGTATCCATGAGGATGTGGGTTTGATCCCTGGCCCTGCCATGAGCTGTGGTGTAGGGTGAAGATGCAGCTTGGATCTGGCATTGCCATGGCTGTGGCTATGGCAGATGCTGGCAGCTATAGCCCAGTTTGACCCCTAGCCTGGGAACTTCCATAAGCTGTGGGTGCAGCCCTAAAAAGCAAAACAAAGAAACAAAAAACAAACAAATGAGCAAACACTTCTCCATTTTATGAAAACTTAGTAGTTCAGTCTCCCATCCCCATCCCTAAAGCATCAGATTTTGTGGTAGCTAAAAAGTCTATGAATTCTTTGTAGCTCCTCCCACCAAAACGTGGAAACTATTTTCCAACTGCCTATATTTGGACTGACTTTGTGATACTTTGCCTAGCACTATGTAGTGAAAATCATATTGTGTGATTTCCAAGCCTAGGCCTCCAGAAACCTTAGAATGTCCCCTCACTCTGTTGCACTGTTTCTCAGCTTCAACGCTATTGACATTTTGGACCTGATATTTCTTTGTTAGGGGCTCCCTTGTACATTGTAGGGTATTTACCAGAGTCTCAGGCTTCTACCATTAGATGCTAAGAGCAAGCATCACTATGCACCATCTCATAGCCTCCACTCCCAATTGTGACAACCTAGAGAGTTCTGGTCTTTAACAAATGTCCTGGGGAATGGGGCAAAATCACCCCAGTCAAGAACCAGTGCTCTATTGGAAAGCTGCTGCCATGTGAACAAGGCTGGGCTGGGTTACTGGATGATGAGGGGCCATGTAGAACAGAGAGAAGCAATCCCTGCTGAGGCCTCCCAGAATGGCACCCTAGATTCCTGGTGTAGTCAGTCTACACTGAAACAAAGCAGGGCATTCAAATCACCTGGGCCCTCTGTGTGGCCTGAAGTTGTATTCAGGTTTAATTTATCCCTTATGGTCATTCAATTATTTATTTCAGTGTTATTTATTTAAAATATCTTTTCCTTTTTCCCCTCCTAGGTTATGTGTACATATGTGTGGGGCTGTTTCTGAGCTCTGAATCATTCCACTGGTCTACTTGTCTATCTTTGTAAAAATAACACACTTTCTTCACTATTGTATGTTTATTGTAAGACTTGATATATGGTGGTGAAGTCCTTTTACTATTACCACTACCATCACACTACTGCCTTCTCCGCCTCATTCAATAGTGCCTTGGCTATTCCTTTTTAGGGCCATATGTGTGGTATATGGAAGTTCCCGGGCTAGGGGTCAATTCAGACCTGCAGCTGAGGCCTACACCACAGCCACAGCAACACTGGATCCTTGACCCATTGAGTGAGGCCAGGGATGGAACCCCCATCCTCATGGATACTATGTTGGGTTCTTAACCCTCCAAGCCACAATGAGAACTATGCATCTTGGCTATTTGATTTTTTTTTTTTTAATTTTGGTCCATACCATAAGCATGTAGAAGTTCCTGGGCCAGGAATTGAACCTGCACCACCACAGTGACCTGAGCTGCTGCTGTGATAACACCTGATTCCTTAACCTGCTGTGCTACAAAACAAGGTAATTCCTATTTTTGATTCTTTGCATTTTGCATTTAATTCTTTGCATTAGAATTAATTCTACCAAAATATTTTTGGATTTTTGATTGTTATTACATGGAAATGAAATCAATCTAGAGAGTACTGATATCTTTATAATATGTTATATTTCAATCTATTAAGATAATTTTCTATTTGTTTTGGCCATCTTTAATTTCTCTCCATAATATTTTACAATATTTTCTACAGAGCTCTTCATGAATTTTATTAGATTTATTTTTGGAGATTTGATATTTTTGTGCTATTGTAAATGCATTCCTAAAAAATTCATATTCTAAGTGTTTTGCTGCTGGTGTGATTAAAGGCAATTGATTTTGGTATTAGTACCTATAAACTTTGCTAAATAAACTATTCTTAATATTTTAATTTTAGATTCATTTGGATTGTTTTATGTATATAACCATAACATGTTCAAATAATCCTTACACATATTTCTTTTCTTTTCGTTTTTTTTTTTGCATTTTTTTTTAAAGTATTGCGTCGGCAGCATAACAGAAATTTCTGGGCAAGGGGTCCAATCAGAGCTGCAGCTGCCAGCATACACCACAGCCACAACAATGCCAGTTCTGAACTGTGTCTGTGACCTACACCACAACTCAGGGCAATGCTGCATTCTTAACCCACTGAGTGAGGCCGGGGATGGAACCCGAGTCCTTATGGATACTAATTGGGTTCATTACCGCTAAGCCACAATGGAAACTCCCTCTTTTAATTGCCGTATTCACTTACAGGGAACTTAGTATTAAAAAATATTTCCATGAAAAAATGTTAAATGTATTTTCATTAAGTATGATGTTTGGCATTGACTTCTTATAGATATACTTTAACAGATTAATGAAATCATCTTTAATTCCTGGTTTATCAATATACTTTAAAATTGTTTTTTGAATATATGTTGAATTTTTACTCTTTTCTTTTTTGATTGAGTATATGATTTTTCTTCTTCTTTTTTTTTTTTTTCTTTTTAGAGCCGCACTGGTGGCATATGGAGGTTCCCAGGCTAAGGGCCTAATCAGAGTTGTTGCCAGAGCCACAGCAATGCCAGATCCAAGCCACGGCTGCAACCTACACCACAGCTCACGGCAATGCTGGGTCCTTAGCTCACTGAGCAAGGCCAGAGATCGAACCCACAATCTCATGGTTCCTAGTCAGATTAGTCTCTGCCGTGCCACTACAGGAACTCCTTTATTATTATTTTTATTTATTTATTTTTCTTATTTATTCTGTTGATATGGTGAGGTAAATTACATTGATTTATGTTCAAATGTTAAATTAATTTTGACTTCTTGAAGTAGTTTCCACTTATTTCTGTTTTACTATCCTTCTATATATTACTGGGTTCACTTTCCTAATAATTTGTTTAGCATTTTTCTAACCGTGTTTGTGAATGTGGCTATAATATTTCTTTATTGAAATGTCCTTGTTAAGTTGTATTATTGATGTTATGTTGTCTTTACAGAATGGATTCAGAAGCTATAATGATTTTTTTTTTCCACTTTCCACCTCAGATCCTTTCTCTGCGTTTCTTTTCCCTTTTGTATGTCCAGGAAGGTCAACTGCTAGGAACTGAATCACCCAGGATACCCTGTTCTCTGCCTTCTGTTTGGGTTGAGTATAGGAGGCAAAGATTGGAGACAAGAAGACAAGAGGACTGAGTGGTTGATATTTATTCTTTCTACTTTCTCCAGGTTCAGCAGTGGCTATCTTTCTTTTAAAGTACAGATTCTTCTAGGAATCCCTTCTTGTGTGGCTCTAGTTCTCATGGCCTCCTGATAACTAGTCTCCCTCTTCTTGCCCCTTTGGATCTGGTGTTGGTGGAGGCTTCCCACTGTTGCAAGTCCAGGGGTGCCTTGTCACCTTTTGTTTGCACTCTTAACCCTATTCACAGCTCTGTGAATTTTTCTCTTATTAAATTCTCTTCAGTTACACCTTTTAATGTGTGCCATCTTTCTACCAGGATCCTGAATATAAATAAGTTGGTTCTAGACCTGAACTGGTGTCATGAAGGAAAGCTTCAAAATGAGGCTTTGGCTTTCTGCTGTTCCTATATTTAATGAGCACTCAGATAATCTTCTTGCTGGAGGAAATGTAGCACAATTATTCCATCCACACAGCAGCTTCATGATTATTTAAGCTGTCATGGATGGTGGCATGAAATGGAGTGTTGGAAGAGGGCAAGGTATTGGCATAGTGGCTCTGGCACTTAGTTGCTATGGTGCAATGTTGATTACAAACATATTGAGTTAGGTCAGTCATTTATAAATGTGATGGAAAGCTTATGAAAATCAAAGCACAAAATTAAACAAAATTAAATAAAAATTAAGACTTGGGATTTCCAAGGGATATCATGAGTGGAGTATCAGAAAGCATCCAGGATGGCCTTAAAAACTTCCAGATCTTATATAGCCACAGGGCAGACATTACTGAGCATCAGACCTCAGATCTGCTTGTATTACAGAGCTGCAACCTTGTTCACTTAAGTCCTTTATGGCTGGGAATGACGGGTACCCTACCTTGAGTGGAGAATTTGGACAGAAAAAGACTAAGGGAGAGTTCTGGGTCCCTATATTATCTTGAAACTTCTTTGCTAATGGAAGGGCCTGGCCTCTTCATCTCACTTTGAGTAAATAATTACTCCTCTGTGTTAATAATCTTCAATGACTTTATCGGGAATAGTTAGCTTCTCTGTGGGAAACTCTCACACCATCTGTCATTGCCTTGAGGCTTGTAATGAAAGTTAATGTCCGGAGTAGTCCAGATGGAAAAGTGTAATGTCTACTCTTAGGAAGAGATAGCATATTTATGAAAGGAGAAAGATCTTGCCAATTTGTACCTGTAGGAATTTAGAAAATAGTCATGGGGATGGATTATGGGGTTCTCAGTTCTTTCTGTTTACTCTAGACCCTAGAATTAGTTCTTCCTGTGCTTGCCCCTCCTATATTCTTTAGAGTGCTTTTTTGTAGTTCACCACTTTTTAAAGTTAATCATTCTTCAAATTAAATTTTCCCTGTTGAAATTTTAGATTGGACCCTCACAGATACGCAGATAGCTATGTAGAACACTACAGTATACAGTAATACCATCTTTTTTTTTTTTTCTTTTTAGGACCACACTCACAGCAACTTGGGATCCGAGCTGCATCTGTGACCTATGCCACAGCTCACGGAAATGCGGATCCCTGACCCACTGAGTGAGGCCAGTGGTGGAACCTGCATCTTCATGGATACTAGTCAGATTTGTTTTTGCTGTGCCACAATAGGAACTCCAATAATACCATCTGAGCCTAAGGTGTGTTTAAGGAAAACATGAAATCACTGTTTTAATTCATTTAATAATTATGGTTCATTGCATCTTCCTTTTTTTAAAATGATTTTTGTTTTAGCTGGTTTACAGTGTTCTGTCAATTTTCTACTATACAGCGTGGTGACCCAGTTACACTTACATGTATACATTATTTTTTCTCAAATTATCATGCTATATCAGAAGTGACCAGACATAGTTCTCAGTGCTACACAGCAGGATCTCATTTCCAATCCATTCCCAAGGCAATAGTCTGTATCTATTAACCCCAAGCTCCCAATCCATCCCATTCCCTCCCCCTCCCCCTTGGCAACCACAAGTCTATTCTCAAAGTCCATGATTTTCTTTTCTGTGGAAAGGTTCATTTGTGCCGTATATTAGATTCCATATATAAGTGATATCATATGGTGTTTGTCGTTCTCTTTCTGACATACTTCACTCAGTATGAGGGTCTCTAGTTCCATCCATGTTGCTGCAAATGGCATGATTTTGTTCTTTTTATGGCTGAGTAGTATTCCATTGTGTATATATACCACATCTTCCTAATCCAATCATCTGTCGATGGACATTTGGGTTGTTTCCATGTCTTGGCTATTGTGAATAGTGCTGCAATGAACATGCAGGTGCATATGTCTTTTTTAAGGAAAGTGTTGTCTGGATATATGCCCAAGAGTGGAGTTGCTGGGTCATATGGGAGTTCTATGCATAGTTTTCTGAGGTACCTCCATGCTGTTCTCCATAGTGGTTGTACCAGCTTACATTCCCACCAAAAGTGCAGGAGGGTTCCCTTTTCTCCACACTCCTTCCAGCATTTGTTATTTGTGGAGTTATTAATGATGGCCATTCTGACTGGTGTGAGGTGGTATCTCGTGGTAGTTTTGATGTGCATTTCTCTAATAATCAGTGATGTTGAGCA
The DNA here is from genome assembly GCF_054392235.1 of Sus scrofa. NCBI lineage: Eukaryota > Metazoa > Chordata > Mammalia > Artiodactyla > Suidae > Sus > Sus scrofa. Next base: position 48,122,043 of record NC_139387.1, on the reverse strand, counting down.
TTTTTTTGTGTGCTTGTTGGCTATCCATATATCTTCCTTTGAAAAATATCTATTGAGGTCTTTTGCCCATTTTTCCAATGGGTTGTTGGCTTTTTTCCTGTCGAGTTGTCTAAGTTGTTTGTATATTCTAGAGATGAAGCCCTTGTCATTTGCATCATTTGAAACTATTTTCTCCCATTCTGTAATTTGCCTTTTAGTTTTCTTTTTGGTTTCCTTTGCTGTGCCAAAGCTTGTCAGTTTGATGAGGTCCCACTGGTTTATTTTTGCTTTTATTTCTGTTGCTTTGGGAGACTGACCTGAGAAAACATTTGTAAGGTTGATGTCAGAGAATGTTTTGCCCATGTTCTCTTCCAGGAGTTTGATGGTGTCTTGTCTTATATTTAAGTCTTTCAGCCATTTTGAGTTTATTTGGGTACATGGTGTGAGGGTGTGTTCTAGTTTCACTGATTTGCATGCAGCTGTCCAGGTTTCCCAGCAATACTTGCTGAAATGACTGTCTTTTTCCCATTTTATGTTCTTACTTCCTTTGTCAAAGATTAATTGACCATAGGTGTCTGGGTTTATTTCTAGGTTCTCTATTCGGTTCCATTGGTCTGTATGTTTGTTTTGGTACCAGTAGCATACTCTCTTGATGACTGTGGCTTTGTAATATTGCCTGAAGTTTGGGAGAGAGATGCCTCCCGCTTTTTTTTTTTTTTTTTTTTTTTTCCTCAGAATAGCTTTGGCGATTCTGGGTCTTTTGTGGTTCCATATAAATTTTTGGATTGTTTGTTCTAGTTCTGTGAAAAATGTCCTGGGTAATTTGATAGGGATTGCAATGAATCTGTAGATTGCTATGGGTAGTATGGCCATTTTTACAGTATTAATTTTTCCAACCCATGAGCGTGGAATATCTTTCCAATTCTTTACATCTTCTTTAATTTCCTTGATTAGTGTTTTATAGTTCTTAGAATATAAGTCTTTCACCTCCTTGGTCAGGTATATTCCCAGGTATTTGATTTTTTGTGGTGCAATTTTAATGCATCTTTCTATTTTTTTCTTACAATTTCTTGCATTCTTATATTTGATAATAATAATAATACCTAACTTGTGGGTTAATATTATTTTTCTTTGACTAGAAATATATCTTATATTCCTACATATAACATCTCTAGTTTATGTAATAGTCCAAACTACCATCATTGCTCACTTTGTATCTTTACTCATCATTGGACTATTATACCATCTAACAAGATTTTGCATTTCTAAAACTCATTTTCTAAATAAATAACAGAGTTACTTTCTGTAAATATCTGTATCTATCTATCTACCTATTATCTATCATCTATCTATCATCTATCTATCTATCTATCTATCTATCTATCTATCTATCTATCTATCATCTCTCTATCTATCTATATCATCTAAGGTCACCTCATTTGCCTGTTAAAAACCTGAAATACATCAAAATTTACTGTCATGGATGGGTTCTTAACTTAGGTTATGGATGATCTCCAGGGGCCTAAAATATTACTTGGAATTCTACACACATTTTTTCAGTGTATAAAATTTTATAGTGAGAATGTACTTTACCTTAAGTTTTTGGGAGAATCATACCCCCACACCAAATTATGAACCTCTCTGTAGATTATTTATAGCAGTGATAATATTTACATGAATTATTATAAGAATACATAGTTCTCATTCTAGGGTATGTATTTAGTATTCTTGATAAATATGCTTGTAGGCTGAATGGACATTGTCTGAATTCTGTAGTAAAGATTTTTATGTCCAAAGTGGAAAAAATCCATGTAAGAAGCATACCGACAAATTGTTGCATTACTAAGAGTAATCTCTGTGTGTACCACAAATTTCCAAAATACTTGGTAATTATCTAATTACTAGTATAACAAATATTTTTGCACATTGTAATGAAAGTGTTATGTGATTTAAGGAGATGAAGTTTTAAACACAGGAGAAGGATAGATTGAAACTGCTCTTGGGGAGGAACAACATGTCCTCTCTCCTCTTGGGTTCAGGGACTGGAGGGGCCTGTGAATTACACTAATAAACGACAGAGTAACAGAAGAGAAGGCACACAATTTTTATTAATATTTCTGTGCGTGAGACTTCATAGAAAAGAAGTGAAACAGAGAAATGCTTAGACTCAGGGACTTACAAACCATTTTAGCAAGGAAAGGTGATTTGTCTTCAAGAGATTGTGGGGAAGTAACTAGTTAATATAGGGAGAAATTCAGAGAAGAGAAGCATTTAGTAAGGTTTGTTTATATCAACTCATTTTGAGACTCCCTCTTTAGCTCTGGTTATAAGGGTTGCTCTCTTCTGGGTATGAGAGAAGGGACACTTTCACAAAGGGAAATTTAAGCCCTGCTTTCAGATGGATGAGGGGAAGGCAGAAAAATATTCCTGTTATCAGTATGCTGACCTTTATATAATCAACCTCTGAGCAGAAAAATTCCTTTTGCATATGTGCATAGGAATCATTCTATCTTGGGAAGGCTTTCGTTTTTACTCAGCATGTGATTTGAATGTGGGCTTAGAGCAGGTGAATGAGAAGTCTTTGGGGTGATTGAAAGAATGCAAGTGTTGAGGGAGGGAGCGGATGTGCTGATTGAAGGGAAAAGAAATAGATTAGATATATCCCTCTATGTATAAAAGTTTAGCTCCTTCGCCTGACTTCCAAGACACTCCCTGATTTGGCTTAGGCCCACCTCTTTGTACTTCAGTCTGCACTTTCTCTTTCTTCCCTGAAACATGCTTTCCCCAGGTCTTTACATGCGTGGCTCCTTGGTGTCATTCAGTCTCAGTTCCAACTTTGTCTGCTTATAGAGGCCTCTCCTCAAAATCCAATCTAAAATACCCTGGCTGTTTTTGTTTTGTTGTTGGTGTTGTTTTGACTCACTCTCTATCACCTCACTCTGTTTGGTTTACTTCATGGCACTTATCATTGTTGGAAGTTGCCTCACTCATTTATTTGTTTACCTGTGTATTGTCTAACTCCACTAGACCATATATACTCCATGAAAATATAGACTGGGACTGTTTTATTTACTGCCCTAGCCCCAGTCCCTACAGTGTTACCTAGTAATAAGTGCTAAATAAATATTTGTGGGCTGAGTAACTGACTGAACAAGAGAATGGGTTGGTGAAGTATGTGGAAAGTGAAGACTTTACTTGGGGCAACTATTTATATATTTTTTTTGTCTCAGGATCTCGTTACACTGAGAATTAATGGGCACACCCAAAAAGGCTTTGTTTATGTGTTACATCTATGACATTTAATATACTAGCAATTAAAACTAAAAAATTAAGGAAATATTAACCTCTCATTGTTAATGCCCTCCCCCTCCAAATGTTGACACCTCTCATTATATACACCCTCTCATTATATATCCCCCTTCTCCTTCCACAAATCACACTTGTTATTATCACCACTGATATCATCAGAAGAGTCTTTAAGTACTGGGAAGCTGTCAAGCTTAGGGTGGCAGGTGAAAGTTTTCAAATATAATTTTTGCTTGAAAACTTGAATTCTGTCATTGGAAACAAATACTTGCGGTGATTTTTCTTGAACTGATGAGCACATTTTGTTCACTTAAAAAAAAATTCTGTCCAGTATCCAAGACTGAATGATCATAGTTTGTCAGTTACTCTTTTGAGTGAGAATAGTGTTTTATGAAAAAAGTGGCTAGTTGAGCTTGCAGCTTAAGTAATTTCACAAGCATTTTTTTCTTGAGACCATCATCATACCTCAGTATGAAGCAAAAGTGTAGTTGTGCACTCAAAGCCTGAGATTTAGTAAAATTAATAAGTTTTACTGCTTCATCAATCTTCTGAATAAGTGGAGCAGGTGATTTTTTTCCCCTGTAAGTATATGGCAGTTAAAAATAGCATGACTTCTAAAAATAGCATGCTTGTTTCATTCTGGGATACATGAAATTTTTCCCACCATTGTTTTCACACTATCAGTATAAACTTTAACTCTTTGAAAAGGGCAAACAAACAAACAAAACCCTTTATATTATTACAAAAATAACTGCTGACCTCATCTCCCCCTTAAAAGGCAATACTTCCCCCTGACCCTCTCACAGAGGTGTCCTGGGGTTTCACTTTGAAAAGTGCCGCTTTAGTTCATGGTTGCTATAGGTTGGAGATAAGACATAGAAAAATAGTTAGTACACACTTTTTTTTTAATTGAAATTTCACACTAATTGGATTTACAAGTTCTAAATTCAAGGCAATATTTTCTTCCTACCTTATCTATATATAGCTACCCAGAAATGAGCCTTTAGAATTAAGGTAGCAGGTATAAAGTACCTTGTAGAGCTGGTGACTGTAATTATGAAGGCTTGCATCTCCCATTGCTCTATTAGGACTCTAGACATTGCTGATCCTCTGCATTGGAGACAGTTCTTATATTTGTGCCCTGTGTTTCAGGAACATGTCAGTTTTCTCCTTGTGTATGGGTAGAGTGTGAGAGAGTGAAAAAGGGGAGGTGTAGGTAGTAATCCCTATATTTCAAAGATTTCCCCCTAAAAGTGGTACTGCAATAATACTGGCCAAAACTTCTCAAAGAAATTAGAATTGTACCAATTCTGATGAAAGAGCCATCATTTAGAAACTTGAATGACTTTATATAAAACAAATGTATTGTTTTAATTATTTTTTCTCATTTCTTTAATTACAATTTTTAAAAATCAGAGTATAGTTGATTTACAGTGTTGTGCTAAGCATGTTCTTTAATCGTGGTGATTGAGGCACTTTTTCATAGCTTGATGTATATATCTGGAAGATGAAATAATGTACACATTCTTTTTTATTCATGCTTTATGCAAAATAGTCTCCAATTTAGGAACAATGGGACAGTTTTATGCATAATTCTAGGTTATGGTACCAGTAAGACTTATATATTATACTATTATTCCTTTGGAAAGATATCATAATTAGGTGTTGAGTTAATCTTTTGAATCGTACTCAATATATTGACAGTCATAATAAGTGCCACTTGTTGATTTTTTTGAAATACTTGTTGTACAGATTTTTTGATTCAGTGTTTTCCAAATGTTAGAATCATGTGGGGGGCTTACAATGGTGAGTCTCCACCCAAGGCCAAAGACTCTGGGCATAGAGCCTTGGCATTGGTATTTTTGTTTTAAAGCACTTCGATTGATTTTCATGTGCAGCCAAGGTCCAGCATTGTTTCAGTTTCTGAGCTATTTTCTGGTAGCATCTTGGACCTTTGAGGAGCTGCATTAACTCTTTCAAGGCTTCGTGATTCCATTTAGTGTGCCACACTGGGATTAATAATTGATAAATAATAATTTCAAAACTGAAGAAGTGAATCAATCTGTAAGTAAAGAAGACTGGAAGAGTAGTGTGCTTCCTTGAGAAGACTACAGTAGCCAATCTGGATGATACTGTTATCCTAACAATAATAAATACTGTGAAGCATTTTTTTCAAAAGTAATTTTCTTCCTAAAACATCATGCATATCGATTTTGTCCCCCAGATTTTGTCTGTAATCAGATCAAAGGGCTCAGCTTCTTTCTCTAAGTAACATGTTTTATTTCCATTTAGTAATAGGAAAAGAAGAAAGTATATTTTGTAAATTATCATTCCCTAGGCTAAGCTTTCCCAGTTGTCAAATGGGTTAAAGAATTCTTAGTCTTGAAAAGCCTGTTTGTTGTTTCTTCTACTTCAAGGAGATTTTGTGGAAAGTAATTAAGCCCAAACTGTCAGAAGCTCCTCACAAAGATTATTTTCAGTAGGGACTTTAGATATAACAACAGTCTGAAAATTAAATTCACTTTAATCAGGATAATCTAAAATCAATTATACCCAACAGCACTGAACAAACATCTCAGACTTTGTGAACTTAGACTTTTTGTGAAGTGGGTGCCATTCTAAATAAGAAGATATCAAAGTCCCTCCTTGCTGAGTATTTCCAGTGCTGTGGGCAATGGACCTGGGGCAGATTGCCAGTATGATGTGTCTCTGAGTGCCTAATTTTGGTCAGAAGAAAAGAGCTCCAGCCTTTTAAGATTTTGATTTTCTTTATCGTATACTTGCTGAAATGTGTATCTTAAATTCTAGTTCTGCCATAGATTTCTTTTTTTTTATTTTGTGATTTTAATTTTTTCCATTATAGTTGATTTACAGTGTTCTGTCAATTTCTACTGTACAGCAAAATGACTCAATATATATATATGTGTATGTGTGTGTGTGTATTCTTTTTCTCACATTATCATATCATGTTGCATCAGAAGTGACTGGATACAGTTCCCTGTGCTATACAGCAGGATCTCATTGCTTATCTATTCCAAATGCAATCGTTTGCATCTATTAAACCCAGACTCCCAGTCTGTTCCATTCCCTCCCCCTCAACCCTGGCAACACAAGTATGTTCTCCAAATCCATGAATTTCTTTTCTGTGGGAAGGTTCATTTGTGCCATATATTAGATTCCAGATATAAGTGATGTCATATGATATTTGTCTTTGTCTTTCTGACTTACTTCCTTTAGTATGAGAGTCTCAAGTTCCATCCATTTTGCTGCAAATAGCATTATTTTGTTTTTGTTTTTTTATGGCTGAATATTATTTCATTTTGTATATATACCACATCTTAATCTACTCATCTGTTGATGGACATTTAGGTTGTTTCCATGTCTTGACTATTGTGAATAGTGCGGCAATGAACATACGGGTGTATGTATCTTTTTTGAGGAAAATTTTGTCCAGATATATTCCCAAGAGCGGGATTGCTGGGTCATATGGTAGTTCTATATTTAGTTTTCTGAGGTACATCCATACTGTTTTCCATAATGGTTGCATTTTTAAGTCTGTTAAGTATATGTTGATCCTAGATGGGCCCCCCAAATGTGCCCCAATTGTGAGTGGATGGCTTGGCCTACTTTGGTCTGTTTAGACATCTCATCTCACACAATTTTCTCTTTTGCCCACAGACCTCAACACCTCATTATGAATTTTACTCCTAAAAAGTTAACAGTGTGGAGTTCCCGTCGTGGTGCAGTGGTTAACGAATCTGACTAGGAAGCATGAGGTTGCAGGTTTGATCCCTGGCCTTGCTCAGTGGGTGGGGAACCCGCAGACGTGACTCAGATCCCGCATTGCTGTGGCTCTGGCATAGGGTGGTGGTTACAGCTCCGATTGGACCCCTAGCCAGGGAACCTCCATATGCAGCGGGAGCAGCCCTAGAAAAGGCAAAAAGACAAAAAAAAAAAAAAAAAAAAAAGTTAATAGCATAGATGTGTGTGACTGCTCTGTTTGCAGTAGCAAGATAGGAATTTTATATAGCTGATCACCTAAAAATATTCCAAAAAACATTTTCAGGTATTGTTTGCTCTGCCCCAAGTTTCCTACTCAGGGCACCTGCTAAAAATCTCTCCCTCTGACTTTCCGTAATATCTTAACCATTTTCCTGCTTCTGCCTCTACCTTGCCTTATTCTTTGCAGTGCTTATGCAGAGAACTCTCCTGACATACACTCCTGACAATTGTCCTTTTCTATCCCTTAGCTCCCTAGTAATCATGGTTTATCTTTTGTTTTCCTTATTCGAATTGAGCCACCCAGACCCTCTGGAATTCTCTTGCATGTAAATCTCTACCTCATTGCATATTTCCCTTAGCAAGGCTCACAGCATATATTTTCTTCCTAGGATCTCTTCCCTTTCACAGTTCCATATTCCTTTCTTTTCCTTCTCTGAGGTGAATGAGATTTTTCTCAGTTTCATCTGAAGGCATTACTAGGCTGTCTGGTTGTACCAATCAATTTTTCCTGGTATGTCTGAGAATCAAGACAGTCATACTGACATTTAATTTTCTCTTCCTTTGAGGATTCTACTCCTATAATTAGGGTTAAAATCCTCAAGATGCAGTTTGGCACAATATGTCTTTCTGTCACAACCAGAGCCAATGTACAGTTAGTTTCACCCCTGCAGGGAACTGTAAAATGGCTATGGATGGATATCCAAGTACTAAAAGTCCTGGCCTTCCTGCCATACTGAAAACAGATCTAGGAATGCTATTTCCAAGTTGAGTCCTACTTCAATTCAGGGGACAGGAAAGATGTCAATCATGTTAGCTGAAATCAGTGAACTGTCCATTGATATCTTTCTTTTCATGGATTCGGCTTCAAGATGAGGCATACCTGTGGCACTCTTTTGCTTAGCACCACTGTCATTTTTACTTTTCATGGGCTTTACCAATAGTGAGAATTTTGAGAGCCCTCCAAGGCTCAGTACACTAGTCTCTTAAAAAACTCTTTCACAAATTTGGTCCAGATGTGCCGATTTTCCAAGCTATATGTCACAGTTCCAGGTAGCTTGCTGACATTTGAACATATAGTGGAATGAGCCTTCCTTCCTTCCTCCCTCCTTCCCTCCCTCTCTCTCTTTCTCTGTTTCCTTCCTTCCTTCCTTCCTTCCTTCCTTCCTTTCTTTTCCTGTTTCTAGTTTTGATGTACAAATCCAAACTACTCCTCTCTCTATAATTCAATCTCCCTAAAGAAGTAAGGCTCTGGAGGTTCTGATGACTTCGAGTCCATTTATGACCACTGTTACTAGACCCTACAAATGAGAAGGCTTTACACTGCAAACAGAGTGTTTTGTTTGGATTGCAGGATTGCACATGGTTTTAAAATAGAGATATTTTACCCTCATGGAGACTTTTAGCATCACTTGATAAAGTAGTAAGGGCACTACTGGACCTGTTTTCCCACTGAGAAGCAGTTCGTCAATACAGAGTAATTGTGTCCTCCTTTACATAGAGCATGTGCTTTCCAGCTAGCAACGGTGCTTACCGTAGATGATTCTTTGACATCCAGCCTCTCTCATTTGTTTATGTTACCTGATGGAGACTTTTGCATTTGTCACACATGGTGTAGACTCTTACGTAGTCTGCAGTATTTTTGCAGTGTAGCATCATAGAATGATAAGTAAAAAAACATGCAGTTTTTATAACCATGAAGTTTAGGATAGGGGTGGGTTTGGGGAAAGAGAGTAAATGACAAATTATGTAAACATATTTAAAAAACAAAACAAAACTAGTAGCACTAGTAGCACAGTACCATAGGGTTTGTAGGTTATGCGAAGGTTTTAGAATGTAATAAAGAATAATGGGAAGGTATCGAAAGGTTTTAAGCAGCTGTGAGTACATGTCAGTTGGATAGTGTGTATGTATACTGTGATAAGATCCATATTAAAATAAACATTCTTGTTACTGCATAGAGAAAGGTTTGGAAAGGATCTGGATGGATGAAGGCAGATTAATTATGAAGCTTTTGTAACAGTCTAGCTGAGAAATGATGGTTGCTTGGATGACGGTGGAAGCCATGGCAATAGAGAGAAGGGAAAAAATCTAAACAAGATTTAGAAAGTCAGTCAACAGGCCTTAATAGCATGGGAGGAAAGGTAGAAGGAGGGATCAAGAATGTCTCCTAGGTTTCTGGGGGTTCAACAAGATGGATAGTGTTGCTGTTATTGCACCAGGAAACCCCACTCAAGTTTGAGAGAAAGGTCATTAGCTCAGCTTGAGAGGTGCTGAATTTAAAGTATGTAAGTTCCTTATGGAGATGAATTTAGGCTATGAGGAGGACTGGATACATAATTTGTAGGACCAAGTGCAAAATGAAATGTGGGGACTTTTATTTAAAATTTATTACTAATTTCAACATGGCTACCACAGAGCTTTAAACCAAATGAAGGTCCTCCTAAGCACAGGGGCTTGTGTGACTGTACACATTGCATCTCCTTGAATGTCTTATGAATATGGTTATAAACCTGAAGTTGAGAGAAGTTGTCTGGACTTGAAAGTATACATTTGGGAGCCATAGTTGTAACTAAAGATGTGGGCTTGGGTAAAATTGTCTAAAGAGATAATAATGAGTGAGGAAAAAACCCCGAGAGCTCCAATAATGCCGTAGCTGCAAAAGAGGCTTCTAAGAACTCTAACCTAAGAAATCAGAAATATTCTGAATAACAAACAAATTTGTAGGAAGTTACTTAGGTAGAATTTTTACTTTTAGATTTTATTATTTTCGATTTACAATATTGTATTAGTTTCAGGTATACAACATAGTGATTTGGTATTATATACTCTATTGGATAGTACTCCACTTAAAGTTATTACAAAATAATAACTTTATTTCCCTGTATTGCATAATATATATTTGTCTCTTAGGTAGAATTTTTAAAACTTCCTCAATCTAGTGAACTCACACTATGTGGTGTAAGCCTGATTTTTCCACCTGATGGCATCCTGTTTAAACCATTCAAACTGCCCAAAATATTAGTTCCATGTCAGTGTGGATTCCATAACATAGTGTCATTATAGGAGCCACCATTGCTTGAATCTTGTGGTCTCTATTCCACGGGCTGCAGCAATGTAGTTCCTTTTGTTTCTGGTATCTGCCACCTGGTGGGGAAGTTTGGTCCAGGGTCTTGTGCAGGTTTCTGGTGAAAAGAACTTTTGCCTGCCCACTGGTGGGTGGAATTGAGTCTTGTTTTTTGGGTGAGCAGGGCTATGTCAAGGGGTGTGTTTAGAAGCAAGGTTGCTGTGGGCTCAAAGTGACTTTAGGTGGCTTGTATGCTGATGGGCATGGTTGTGTTTCCACACTGTTGGTTATTTGGCTTGAGGTGATCCAGCACTGGAGCCTGCAGGCTGTTGGGTGGGGCCAGATTCTGGTGCCAAAATGGTGACCTCTGGAATAGCTCATACCAATGAACATTCCCGGGGATCTCCATAACCAGTATCCTTGCCGCCACAGTGAGCCACAACCGATCACCGCTTCCCAAGGAGACCCTCAAGACCTGTGGGTAGGTCTGGCCCAGGATCTTATGGAGTCACTGCTTTGCCCTGGGTCCTAGTGTACATGAAACCCTGTGTGTGCCTTCCAAGAATGGAGTGTGTATTTCCCCCAATCCTGTGGAGTTTCTGTACTCAATCTCTGCTGGCCATCAAAGCCAGAGGGCTCCTCCTATTGATGACAGAACCACAGGCTGGTGGGGGATTCTGAACTCTCCCATTACTATGGGAGAACCTCTGCAGTATAATTATTTTTCAGTTTGCGTGTCACCTACTCAGCGGTTCTTGGATTTGACTATATCATGAAAGCATCTCTCTTCCTGTCTGATTGTGGCTTCTTTGTCTTTGGATGTAAAGTACTTTTTTTTTTTTTTGTGGTAGTTTGCAGGGTTTTTTGTCTGTGGTTGTTCAGCAGTTAATTGTGATTTTGATTTTTTCATGAAGGGACATGAGCTAAAGTCCTTATATCCACCATCTTTTCTCTGATCACCCATTGCTTGAATCTTGACTGTACTTGCTTCTGTCACCCAGGTTGTTCTGTAGGCTTGAAGTCCCCATCTGGAGAAAGGGATGTGGCTGGCAATTTCTCTCTTTTTTCTCCTGTCAGTGAATCAGTGATGGTTATTTGTGACCTCTAGGGGGCTGAAGTCAGTTCTAAGGGAGGGAGGAGAGGAAAGAGTGCCAGGAAGCTCCAACATAATGATATGTGCTGGAACTACCTAAGAGTTTGGTATCTGGAATCTATTGTCTTTGAATCTTGATTGAAACTTCCATTTTTCTGTTATTAAAAAAGAATATAACATCCATGTTTCCAGCTTGAGGCATGATTCCAGAAATGCCTGAAAAGGAACTGCTGATTGGAAACTTAGACTTTGACTAAACTGTATAGATGCTCTTTTAGCTTAAGTAAAAGATGCTATGAGATAAGGGAGGCCCATCTAGTCTCAGGTCAGGGGGCCTTTTGGAAACTGGGTAAGTGTTATCAGGTGAGAAGGGGGAGCAGAAATGATGAGGTCCAAGAGCTCAGCACATTCAAAAGTGTGAGTCAGAGGACTGGAGAACTCAGATGTGGGAGGCATTCAGTGGAGCTCATCAGGAGAGTTGGAGAAGGACTGGCTGTGAAAGATGAGAAACAGAGTTAAGGAGGAGCTGGACTAGAAAGGGCTTGATGACTGTATTAAAGCAATGGAGAGTCAGTGAAAGTTTATAGCATAGATGTGACGTGATCAAATTTGCATTTTCACCAGGCTCAGTGTGGTGAATAGATTAGAGGAAGCAGGGAGAACAGTTAGAAGGCTCTTCTCATAAATTCTCTTATATCAGTCCACTTCCAGTAATTAAATGTATTAAACTGTTCTATTTGCCAATCAAGTTAGTGTTAAAAAATAATTCTTCCTGTGTGCTAATTTGCCTACCTGTCTTATCCCAATAAGCACAGGGAGAATTTGGCAAATTCTGGATGTCCTTCAAAGGTGGACATGGATATGGACATAGAGTCAAAACATCGAGGGCTTTTAAATCCCTTACTTAACACCCATATTCCTTTAAGAACAGACAATCAGTATGATTGGTAAACTCTAGCTTGTACAATGTGGTCTTTTCTTGTAGTGAGTTTTTCCCCACAGTTTCCTAAGAGTGAAGGGAGGATGGATCTTAGACTTCAAAGCAGAAACCAACAAACAAAAGCATTAATTCCAATTTTCCTCATTTTGAATACACACTTATAACCAAAATTTTTCTTCAGTTTCCTTTACTCAGCCCCAACTAGCTGTTACTTGAGTAACAATAAGAAACTTTCCCTATTTATAGAATGCAAATTAATGACAGTCTCAATAATTGGGAATCTCTTTAGTGTGATATTCTCTTTTTACACCTTATCTGTACATCATCACTTGGCTAATTCCTCATCCTTCATATTGACCCTTACTTTTACCTTTTAATATCTTAGAATATTATAATTTCATTATATTTGATTACTTTTTATTAGATTCTTCTATTTCTTGAATAGAATAAGAAAGGAGTAGAACAAGAAAGCCCTATATTGTCACATTGATCTGTTTGGCTGTACCTTAATCCAGGTGAATAGGATCTTTCTAATTGAATATATTTAGGGGGCTTCAAACTCCAAAAAGCAGCCATGGTAATCGTGTTGCATTTTATTTCTGACACGTACTCCAGTGGCTAAACCTACTCTTTCACACCTCTCCACCCTCAGGCCCATGTCCCTCTGACTCATTTACTTTGCTCGGTGTGTGTCCAGGAATTGAAAACTTTCTAGACTGTTTCTCTCTTACTTTCAGTTTCAGCTCAACAGGATCCCATAACTCCTAACAGAAGATATTTGGGTAGAGATATTATAAAGAAGCTTTCAAAAATAGTGAAATAAATTACTTGAAGTTAATAACAATCTATGTGTCTCTAGAGTGAAACAGCCTCATTCAAAGGGAATAAAAATACTGACATTGTATTAAAAAAACAAAGAGCCCAATAAAACAATGGGCAATAAATAGTCATTTCTCAAAGAAGGCATATGGATGGCCAACAGACACATCAAAGATCCTCAACATTGCTAATTATTAGAGAAATGCAAATCAAAATTATAATGAGTATCATCTCATACTGATCAGAATGACTATCATAAAAAATACTACAAATAATAAATGCTGGAGAGTGTATGGAGAAAAGAGAAACTTCCTACACCGTTGTTAGAATGTAAATTGGTATAGCCACTGAGGAAAACAGTATATCTTCCCTCAAGAACTAAAAGTAGAGCTACCATGTGATTCACCATTCTTATTCCCAGATTTATATTAAGAAAAGATGAAAATGCTAATTAAAAAAGATACATGCACCCCAGTGTTCATAGCAGCACTATTTATAATAGCCAAGACATGGAAGCAAGCTAAGTGTCCATCAATAGATGAATGAATAAAGAAGATGTGGTGTATATAGATAATGGAATACTATTCAGCCATTAAAAAATGAAACACTGCCATTTACAGCAATGTGGATGGGTCTAGAGGATATCATACTAAGGGAAATAAGTCAGATAGAGAGCTATTGCATGAAATATTATGTATTACTTCTATGTGGAAGCTAAAAAATAATACAAATGAATTTATTGACAAAACAGACCTATAGACATAGACAATATATTTAGGGTTACAAAAGGGAGAAAATATGTATGTGTGTATGTGTGTATAAATTAGGAGTATGGGAAGGATTTACTGTATGGCACAGGGAACTATGTTCAGTAACTTGTGAAAACATATAGTGGAAAAGAATCTGAAAAAAAACTGAATCATTTTGCTCTACACCTGAAGCTAACACAAAAACTGTAAATCAACTATACTTCTATAAAAAACCCAATATTGTATCATGATCATGACAACCCCTGACATTTTATACAAAGTGCTTAATATTTTGGAAGTTTTGAATTTTATCTTTATAAGTCCTCGGCTCTATTCATCTATTAAAAATCTCAGTTGGAATAATTGTCTTTCAGAGAAGAAATAAATGATACTTGCTATAATAAGTAACAAAGATTAACATGACAAACTAGGCTAAATAAAATCCACTAATAATTCCCAATTAATAATATTTTGAGAGGATTATTCTTGTTTCAAAATTTTTAAAAAATGATTTTTATTTTTTTCATCATAGCTGGTTTACAGTGTTCTGTCAATTTTCTATTGTACAGCAAGGTGACCCAGTCACACATGCAAATATACATTCTTCTTCTCATATTATCATGCTCCATCATAAGTGCCTACATATAATTCCCCGTGCTATACAGCAGGATCTCATTGCTTATCCACTCCAAATGCAATTCTTTTTTTATTTTTATTTTTTTAAATTGCTTATTTCCACAATACAATTTTTTTTCTACTGTACAGCATGGTGACCCAGTTACACATACATGTACACATTCTATGTTCTCACATTGTCATGCTCCATCATAAGTGACTAGACATAATTCCCAGTGCTACACAGCAGGATCTCATTGTCAATCCATTCCAAAGGCAATAGTCTGTATCTATTAACCCCAAGCTCCCAATCCATCCCACTCCCTCCCCCTTTCCCTAGGCAACCACAAATCTGTTCTCAAAGTCCGTGATTTTCTTTTCTGTGGAAAGGTTCATTTGTGCTGTACATTAGATTCCAGATATAAATGATATCATATGGTATTTGTCTTTCTCTTTCTGACTTACTTCACTCAGTATGAGAGTTTCTAGGTCCATCCACATTGCTGCAAAAGGCATGATTTCATTCTTTTTATGGCTGAGTTGTATTCCATTGTGTATATATACCACATCTTCCTAATCCAATAGTCTGTCTAAGGACATTTGGGTTGTTTCCATGTCTTGGCTATTGTGAATAGTGCTGCAATGAACATGCGGGTGCATGTGTCTTTTTTAAGGAAAGTGTTATCTGGATATATGCCCAAGAGTGGGGTTGCTGAGTCATATGGGAGTTCTATGTATAGTTTTCTGAGGTACCTCCATACTGTTCTCCATAGCGGTTGTAGCATCTTATATTCCCACCAACCATACAGGAGTGTTCCCTTTTCTCCACACTCCTTCCAGCATTTGTTATTTGTGGAGTTATTAATGATGGCCATTCTGACTGGTGTGAGGTGGTATCTTGTGGTAGTTTTGATGTGCATTTCTCTAATAATCAGGGATGTTGAGCATGTTTTCATGTGTTTATTTGCCATCTGTACATCTTCCTTGGAGAAATGTCTATTGAGGTCTTTTGAGCATTTCTCCATTGGGTTGTTGGCTTTTTTGCTGTTGAGTTGTATAAGTTGCTTGTATGTTCTAAAGATGAAGCCCTTGTCAGTTGCATCATTTGAAACTATTTTCTCTCATTCTGTAATTTGCCTTTTAGTTTTCTTTTTGGTTTCCTTTGCTGTGCAAAAGCTTTCCACTTTGATTAAGTCCCATTGGTTTATTTTTGCTTTTATTTCTCAGGTCAGTCTCCCAACGCAACAGAAATAAAACCAAATGCAATTCTTATGTTTTAAAAACCTGGCAGTTTCCATTTTGGTTCAGTGGTAATGAACCCAACTAGTATCCACGAGGATGAGTGTTTGATCCCTGGTCTTGCTCAGTGGTTTAAGGGTCTGGCGTTGCCATGAGCTGTGGTGTAGGTTGCATATGTGGCTCAGATCCTGCATTGATGTGGCTGCGGCTAGACTGGCAGCTGTAGCTCTGATTTGACCCCTAGCCTGGGAACTTCCATATGCCTGCAGGTGTGGCCCTAAAAAAGATTAAAAAAAAAAAGAAGCTACTGTTTATATCAAAAAGGTTTTTCATACTTTCATACTCCTAAAATTAAAACAATTATCAATTATATTTTAAATGAGCTAAAGGAATGAGAGTTTCACCATAGAATAAAAATAAATGGAAGCACTTCATAATTAATAATATTTGCTTTTAGTTTCATTTGTTGGCTGTCCAGATGCCTTTCTCTGGAAGATTTATACCTAGAGCTATCTCCTTGGGACAACCTAATGGAATTTCACTGGGATTTATTTGAATAAATAGGAAAACCAGTGGAAACTGAGAATTAATAAAAATCAGGGTATCAGCTTAGAATAGTGTATAGGGTATTGGAGAATGGGGTTCTAATCTTAGCTTTCCTGACAGCCAGCAGCAGTATGATCCCAGTCAAGTCACAGACTATTATGATTTTGCCTTAAAAAATGAGAAGTTGTAGTTAAAGTATTCCTTCCACATCTCCAATTCTGTGTTTAGCTGGTTTAATCTCTCTAACTACAGAATTCTAACACTCTAGCAATGAAAGACTATTTATAGAAACACACTTTTTTCCAAGTGTTCTGGGGTCAGTTACACTTGAAAAAAATTAGGAAAGATGATAGTTAACATCAGGAAAGGAAGAAGAGTAAAGGGCCAAGCACAGGAGCACTGAGAAGAAATGTATTTTAGTGAGATTATGCCAGAAGAGGTAGGAGGGAGCTGGAAAATAATGATTTGTGCTGAGGAAAGGGAGTTAGGAAGAGAGGAATGGGTATTGATCTTGGTGACAGCTCAGTAAGAATGTTTGAAGTTTATGAGAGAGTACTTTGTGTGGTTTGAAAGCAATCTAAATGCTTGAGTAAGGAGTCAGATTGGGAGGATGTGTAGCAAGAACACATTTAAATGTGAATCTTTAAAATGCTGGGGTAGGAAGAGGATGGTATCTTTAAGGGAAAATAGAGCCAATCAAAATTTTTTCAATAATCTGAAAATTGGAAATGGTTCAAGAGTTGAAGGAGGGGATGAGGCTTGGAATCATTCTCAGAAATCTGTAACGTGTAGACTCCAGAGCACAGGTAGAGAAAATGTATAACACAATTTATTGTCAACTATTTGTAGTAGACAAAAATTAGTTTGGCTGAAAAATTTGTTCTGGGTAATGGAATGTAAACAAGTGGGTTATATCACTTGTGGGGCAAAGTGGTTTGCTATATGGTGTTTCTGTCTCATACTCTCTTTCCCTGTCCACTTTGTTGGGGAGAAAAGACTCTAGGATAATGAAACCCTGTGATTGAAGGGACCCTGATGGCTAGGCCATGGAGAAGGTGAGCCATTAGACTACACCCTGGGGAGCCACTAGACCATATAGGATGTGGTGTGAGTAAGAACTAAATTTTTGTTGTAAGCCTCTGAGATTTGGAGGTTATTTTTATAGCAGCTAAATAGCTGATCAAAACAGAAATTGGTATTAGATGTGGGGGTTTCATCAGTTTACAGTAATCACTGCATGTTCAGGTATTGGTTATGCCACACTTGCACTAACACTTGATGTGGTCAGTCTTTTACATTTTAACCCTTCTAATAGGATTGTAGGAGTATTTCATGGCTTAATAGAAGGAACACATATCCTTAAATTTCAGCTAGAAGAGTGCTGTCCAGCCTTTGCTGGACTTCATGTGAGTAAAAAAGAAATCTGTATTGTGCTAAGCCTCTGAGATTTGGGGCCATTTATTGCAGTAATCAACATTAACCACTTTGACCAATGTCATATTAGAAACCATTGTTGGATAAAATGCCTACCACATTCTCTGCACTCAGGTACTTTGACGGTAATGGCTGTGAAGCTATCGAATTTTCACATTTCCCAGAGATTTATGACTTAGTTATTTTGTGTTTTTTTTTCTTTTCTTTTTCAGCTGCACCCATGACATATGGAAGCTCCCAGGCCAGGGACAGAATCCAAGTCACAAATGCAACTTATGCCATAGCTATGGCAATCCTAGATCTTTAATCCACTGTACCACAGTGGGAACTCCAGTTATTTTGTTGTTTTAAAGGGAAGACGATGACAAACAGCATTGAGTTAAGATAGCTTTTCTTTTGAAAAATCAAAAGACTAGAATGTTGAAAAGTATGACATGGTAAGTCAAAGAAGAGCTATCTATTATTTAGGGCATGGAGTTTCTTGATTAGATTTCTAAACAAAAAACTGAAGAGGAAGTCTGTGTCGTTTAGTCCCAGGCTCTGAAATCAGATTCTCTGTTCATTCATTAGCTGTGTGGCCTTTGGGCAAGTTACTTAACCACCCTCCACCCTATAAAATGATGGAAATAATTGCTTGCCCCTCAAAGGGTTTTTATGAGAATTAAATGAATTAATGTTGTATAATGAATAATTTAGCTGGCCTTTAATCCTGGTTCCTTAGAATTTCCCTGGTAATAAGAGTGTCTTTGTTATTCATGGTGGGCCCCTTGAGACACATCTGAGTTTATATTAATTATACTAACAAGGTAACTCATGTTGGGCCTGTGGATAGTTTCAGGATGGTGGCTGGTCATGCCAAAGTCCAACCATATGATTAAAGGAATGGAACTTTGAGCCATGTTATACCAGTCTACCTTCCTAACCACTGGAGAAGGATGCTAACAATTGAGCTCAATTATATGGTCAATTATTGAATCAATTATACTTCTGTAATGAAACCCAATAACACTGCTGGACACCTGAAACATGGTACTTTGTTGGTATAATGTATTGAAGTGGCAGGAGGATAGTTTCCTGAGGACTCAGAATCTTCATTTTTAAGACCCTCCCAGACTGTTTGTCCAATGCATCTCTTCTTTAGGCTGGCCCTGACTTTTATCCTTTATAATTAAAACTGTAATTGTAAGTATAGTAAATTCCTGAGTTCTGTGTTTTTTTTTTTTAGATTATCAAACATGAGGGGTAGTAGGAACCCTGAATTTTTTTCTAGTTGGTCAGAAGTACAGAGTAGCCTAGGTACCTTTAAACTTGCAGTTGGAATCTGAGGTAAAAGCAGCATTGTAGGGTATTGTGCCCTTCATCTATGAAGTTTGTGTCAGAACTGTATTGTTAATATATGTAAGGCTTTTAGAATAGTGCCTGGTCCACAAAACTATTCAGCAATAGTTAGCCAATACTGTTAAGCTACAAAATATCACCATACAAGAGCATTGACTATTTAAATGACTGATCTCAGGTGAACATAGAACTACTGTATTTTAATACTGGAAGAAACCTTGTAAATTGTATAGTCTGAAATGATTTTGACTTAGTTTAAAAATCTTGTTAGTGACAAAGCTAAGCCTCAAACTCATCTTTTAAGGTAAGACTGTTATAGTTTTCACATCTTAAAATGGGGCTAATTCAACAGAACCTGTGTCCTAGTAGTAAGAACATATCTGAGGGCTCTTTCTAGCACTTATCCCTTTTCTTTGATAACCCATTTCCTTGTGAAACCAAGATGGGGCCATAATAGCTACATTTGAATTAAATGACTCTGAATCCTTGGTTATAGTCAATGCACTAGAGTGGACAATTATCAGGCTCTCAATTCTCAGAATTTGGAATTTGATTTGAAACGCACTGGTTGGCCTTGTGAACTGGAGACCAGGCAGCTGTGGACCATGTATAGGCTGAGTCTATGAGAAGGGAGAGATGAAGGGAGTAGATCCATAAATAAAGATAAAATAGGAAGAGTGGTGACCAGAACAGGGTTACTGGTTTCATTGCCCGATCCCTGTGTTTCATGGGGCTAGGCTTCATCTCTGGCTCTTTGGTTTTGTGATATGCTACCATTCCAATAAATTCCCCCCATTTGCTTTATACTGGTAGGAAGTGAATTTTGTTACTTTTCAACTGATAGTCTGGATTAAGCAATTCCTTGAGAAAGCTTTTAAAAGGATGAAATGAAACAAAAGGTTAAAATTACTGTTAACATGATTGTTGCTGTGAATATGGTGAAAAAGGTTGGGGGGGATGGAAGGAGATAAAAACTGAAGAGAAAGTTGGGCCAAGGCCTTACATTTAATAGGAGTATTTATTGTAACATGGGCTCTCTTATAGAGGATGTTTCAATATTTTCAATTGAAAGTTACATTAGGCTCCTTTGAATATGGATGAAAGAATGGTAGAGATGTGGAAGAATAAGGTTAAGCAAGCAATGACAATTCTGTTTTGTTCAAGACAAAACTGGGTTAAGCAATAACTGTGGTACACCAAGGCCATTATAAAATATAATGAAACTGTTGGTGACAAATAGAAAGCACTACAGGACCATATCTTGGGTGACTGTACTGAATCAAAAAATAGCATTTTTTACAAACAATTTTGTTTATTGAAGGAAAAGCCAACAGCCATCACAAAGCTCATGTTTCACTGCATGTTTGAAAGGAAAAGAGATTTATCTCCTAAGTGGTGGACCCCATCAGACTAAAATAACCACTGTGAACAATGGATCTGAGAATCAAATCTGAGAAAGTAGATATTTACCAGGCTGCCTCTCCTCACTGCCACAAAAGGGTCAGTTCTTAATTTGTTTGGTGAAAAGAGGTTCTAACAAAACACAAATCAAATTACATTCATGAACAAAAGGGCTGTTTTTCTAGGCACCTGGAATACTAAAAGAAGGCAAGTGCAGTACAGCTCCTATCTTTATCTTTATAGGATGAAAAATCACCTTGGATAAAGGCAGCTGAACAGGGAGGTACACAATTAGATGTTACCTTTATTTCCCTTTCTATCTTTATTTTTTTTCTCTCTCTTTTTGTATCATTTTCCCCTTACTCAGCTTATTTTCTATAACATAAGTGAAAAATATGAGGTCGCATCAGCATGAAGATATCTTAAATACTGGCAAACGTTAATGAGTGTATTTCTTTATTGTATGGAGGTCAAATAAGGAACTAGACATTTTGAGCATCTTATACTATGTAAATCATATAACTTTGCTGTTCTTTTAAAGCATATTTTGTCCATCCTGACACATACCATCAGCTCTTAGAATGAAATAAATAGGAAATCTGGTTCCTATTTTATTAAGGATGTCTTAAAGAATTCCAGGGAAATTATTTTCATAATGAAGCATTTACTCACAGATTCCTAGGGGAAAATTAAAATGTATTTTTCTCATTTCATTTTCTTAAAGAAAATAATTTTCTCAAATAATTACAGGGAAATAATGTTCTTAAATAATTCTAGGGAAAGAATTCCAAAATTCTGCTTGGAAGGGCGTTCTAGTCTTCTGAGTTCATCTTCTTTATAACGAACTCCCATATTTCTTGCTATCATCAAAGTGCACAGATAGTCTCCATATCTTCAGTATAGCAAGTCAGTCTTCAGTGGTTCAATGCTATTGGAGGGGATCATAGCCCTACATAATCCCAAATAGTGGAAGTTGCTGCCCCTGAAATCTTGCTTTTGCAATATTATTTTATATTTCACTTGGATAATGTTAATTATCATATCCAGAATATATAGAATACTTAAAAATTTTAAATTAGAGTATAGTTAATTTACCATTTTGTGTCAATTTCTGCTGTACGGCATGGTGATCCCGGCATACACACACACACACACACACATTCTTTTTCTCATATTATCTTCCATCATGTTCTGTCCCAAGAGACTGCACATAGATCCAGAGACTGCACATAGTTCCCTCTGGTGTACAGTAGGACCTCATTGCTTATACATTCTAAATGTAATAGTTTGCATCTACCAACCCCAAACTCTCACTCCATCCCACTTCCCTCCCACTTCCTTGTGGCGACTTTGGCAGCCACAAATCTGTTCTCTATGTCTGTGAGTCTGTTTCTGTTTTGTAGATAGGTACATTTGTACAATATTTTTGATTCCACATATAAGTGATATCACCTGAAAAAGAATTCAGAGTGATGATAGAATACTTTAAATGAAATATGAAATTTTGTTGTCATATAATGCCAAATTTTCTTGTCTTTTATCATTATTCCTAACTTTCCATACTTTTTTTGGTTTCTGTTGCTATTTACTTCAATTACCTTATCTTAAGACTCAAACTGAACATAGCTCTTGAATGAGGTTCTTCTTATTATTAGAAATAAGGGTAATTACTTTATAACTATGATGTATGGTAATCCTGCTAAATAATAAGCGTCTTAAGTCTTTTAGGAATTATAGATCTGTATTTTCGATATTTAAGTTGAAGAAGTATTTTGAACATTATTTGTCTATATTTAACTTAATACTAAATTAAACATATATTGAACATTTTAGAAGTTTTAGGCTGTTGTACTTTTTTCTATGATATTTATATTATGAAGAGCCTGATTCTAACAGATTATGATTATTGAAGAGCTGGAAGAAATGAGTTGGAGTGGATGGAAGAGTATTCCATACTGTACTGAATCTTATCTTGCAAATTACCAAATTGCAAATATTATACAAAAGTATTCTAGTAAGTGTTTTATTTTTAGTAAATGTTACTATAATCAATAGTATTGTGGTTTCTGGTGAGTATTTTTATAGTTCTTTCACAGACTGTCCCTCCTCCCCCCACAGAAAAGCAAGAGACTTGGAGGTGGAGGAATTGCTTTCGTTTACATAACTAATAGGGTCTGGGATTAGGATTCAAGCCTCGGTCTGTTTAATTGCACACTTTAATATTTCTTAAACTGTCCTTCATGACCTTATGATTTAATTTGCCATATTTTTTTAACGATGTTATGGTTTCCATGTCAGAAGAAAATTGCTGTTGATATAATGAGCTGTGAACAGAATCTCAGAGACAGGTTCTAATTATCAGCAGTTTGAATGGGTACATGGATTCTTAAGGTCTATTTCAGGAAACTAGATTCTCAGCAGTGACATGGCATGCTTGCTCTCTCTTTCTCTCCCTCTTTTTTTTTCCCCCACTCTGAGAGAAATGATAATTCTTGTTCCAGTTTTCTAGTTGGATTCTTCTTTGAAAAAGAATTGTGATTATTGTTTCAGTTTCCTCCTTTTACTTGTAATCTATTCAGAGAATCAGAAAGGAGCATGAGTGGTATTGAGGGGGTTAACTCTTAGAAATTAATAGAAGCTGAGAGAATTAGTTTACTAGACCTTTTATCTCATTTCATTTTATTTTTTGTCTTTTGTCTTTTGAAGGCCTCACCGTGGCATATGGAGATTTCCAGGCCAGGGGTCTGATCGGAACTGTTGCTGCTGGCCTGTGCCAGAGCCACAGCAATGCCAGATCCAAGCTGGTCTGAGATCCAAGCTGCGTCTGCCACCTACACCACAGCTCACAGCAACGCCGGATCCTTAACCCCCTGAGGGAGGCCAGGGATTGAACCCACAACCTCATGGTTCCTAGTCGGATTTGTTTCCGCTGAGCCACGACAGGAACTCCTAGAACTTTTATATAGGGTTCTCTTTTTCCCTTTTTAAAGGGCTGCAAATCTCATTTCTTTGACAATAAAAATTTCATTGTCTCTAATAGCTTGCTGTCTCATGTCTCTCTCTCAGTCTGCATTCAGAATGGCATAAAGGCAGCAAATCACAAAACATTGTTTTACGGAAAGAAACATGGTATTGAAACCCAGAATAACAAATGGTTCAATATAGCTGATGTTCCAACTATATTGAAGTGGGGCTCAGTATAGCAGAATTCAAAGATGTTAAAATCTTTCAATTAACTCTACTCAAATTAGAAAGAAAAAACTCTCTTATAATTATTGGCTGTAAAACTCCTTAATAAATATTCAATTAAATTTTCCCTTAGTGTAAAATATAACATTTTATCTAACTTGTCATCTGTATGAAAATATATTTGAGCTGGAATAATGTGTTACCTTAAGTATCTGATTATTCTTTTGAGAAATAAAGATGGGATTTGGGGGAGAAGGTCTGGAAAAATAATACCATGATACTTTAAATATTATAGTAAGTTCAGAAATTAGTTCTAAACATCTTACAGTTGCAAATATGAAGGCAAGATTCTCATTTTGGCACTGAGGTCTCAGCTGAGGCAAATATTTTCTAGTTGTTTTTTATTTTTATAATTCTTAAGGAAATTCTCCAATCAAATGTCCTTTGAAGTATAAACACATTTACTTTGGCAGTATAACAAAAATTTCTTAAAAATGTATTTCTCAGATTTCTGTTTCTTTAGTACATGTGGAAGCCTTAGCTCAATTTTTTGGCAACTCAGGTTTGTCATGATAAAAGTCAGTTATTGCATCACATAGGTATATAGTAATATAATCAGGCATTCCTAAGGTCCATTGCCAGATTTCTATGCTTTGAACAAATATATTATTTTGAGCATATTAAGATTTTTCCATAAGCTTTGCCACCTAGTCTTGGATCATCAACCTTACTTCTTGCTGCTGTCAATGTAGCTGTTTGTAGTAATTCAATGGAAGCCCTTTTTATTCAATGTGACTGAGAGAGACAGTTGATCTTTAATTGAAAAGTTGGTAAAAGTAAGACCTGTAAAAATGTTTTATACATACAATCAATATTTTATTTGAATAAAGCAGATGAACATTTCTGTTGGCAAGTATTTTCGTGTAGAACAAAAGCTTATTCCTTGTGGATGGGTTCTGTGATTAGAATGTTCTTACTGCCTTTCTTGTATAAGCCAGACACATAACATATCCTCTGGCATCACCATTTTGGTGATGCAAAATTTCCATTGGCCAGGTATGGAACTGATCAAACTTGTTAAACATTTGTGTTTAAAGTAAAGATTAGCAGCATTATCATTAGGCATTGTTGGCTCATACTGGAGTTCCAAAATCTATAGTCATTTTCTGCTGCTATTGCAATAATTTGCCACAAACTTTGTAGCTTAAAACAACACAAATTTATTATATTACAGCTCTGTAGGTTAGAAGGTCAACTGGACCAAAATCAAGGTTTCAGCAGGGTGGCATTGCTTTCTGAATGCTCTAGGGAAGAATGTTTCCTTGTTTTTTCCAGCTTCTAGAGTTTGTTCGTGTTCCTTGGCTCATGTCTCCCTTTTTCCATCATTGAAGCCAGCAACATTGCACTTGTCTGGCCATTTATCCATAGTGACATCATCCTCTTTCTATAGATGGGAAATATTTTCTACTCTTATAGACCCATGTGATTAGATTGAGCCTTCTTCCCTCTTAGTAATCCAGAATAATCTCTCCATCTCAAGCAAAGGCAACAAAAGCAAATAAACAATAAATAAAATAAACAAGTGGAGTTACATCAAACTAAAGGGCTTCTGTAGAGCATAGGAAACCATCAAGAAAATGAAAAAGGCAACCCACAAAATGGAAGAAAATATTTGCAAAACGCATATATGATAAGGGGTTAGTATCCAAAATATACGAAGAACTTTAAAAAAAAAGCAAAAAATGGGCAAAGAACCTTAATAGACATTTTTCTAAAGAAGACATACAAATGACAAATAGATATAAAGAAAAGGGTTCAACATCATTAATCATCATGGAAGTGCAAATCAAAACCACAGTGAGATATCATGTCACATCTGTCAGGATGATTATTTTAAAAAAAGATAAATTGATTAGGGTGCAGAGAAAAGGAAACCTTTGTATACTCTAGTTGAGAATGTAAATTGGTATAGCTATTATTGGAAATATTAGAAATATTCTTCAAAAAATAGAATTACCATATTATTTAGCAATCCCACTTCTGCGTATATATCTAAGGAGAATAAAATGAATATCTTGAAGAGATATCTGCATTTCCACGCTTACTGCAAAATTATCCACTATAGCCAAGATACGAAAACGGTCTAAATGTCTATCTTGGATGAATGAATAAAGAAAATGTGATATATTTATATATCACATTAAAAGAATTTTTTTATTGTTATTTCCCCAACACATTTTTTTCCCCCACTGTACAGCATGGGAACCCAGTTACACATACATGTAGACATAATTTTTTCTCCCATTGTCATGCTCTGTTGTAAGTATCTAGACATAGTTCTCAGTGCTACACAGCAGGATCTCATTGTCAATCCATTCCAAAGGCAATAGTTTGTATCCGTTAACCCCAAGCTCCCAATCCATCCCACTCCCTCCCCCTCCCCCCGGACAACCACAAGTCTACTTTCCAAGTCCATGATTTTCTTTTCTGTGGAAAAAGTTCATTTGTGCTGTATATTAGACACCAGATATGAGTGATATTGTATGGTGTTTGTCTTTCTCTTTCTGACTTACTTCACTCAGTATGAGAGTCTCTAGGTCCATCCATGTTGTTGCAAATGGCATGATTTTGTTCTTTTTTATGGCTGAGTAGTATTCCATTGTGTATATATACCACATCTTCCTAATCCAATTGTCTGTCTAAGGACATTTGGGTTGTTTCCATGTCTTGGCTATTGTGAATAGTGCTGCAACGAACATGCAGGTGCATGTGTCTTTTTTAAGGAAAGTGTTATCTAGATATATGCCCAAGGGTGGGATTGCTGGATCATATGGTAGTTCTATGTGTAGTTTTCTGAGGTACCTCCATACTGTTCCCCATAGTGGTTGTAGTATCTTATATTCCCACCAACAGTGCAGGAGGGTTCCCTTTTCACCACACCCCCTCCAGAATTTGTTATTTGTGGCCTTATTAATGATGGCCATTCTGACTGGTGTGAGGTGGTATCTCGTGGTAGTTTTGATGTGCATTTCTCTAATAATCAGGGATGTTGAGCACTTTTGCATGTGCTTGTTGGCCATCTGTATATCTTTGGAGAAATGTCTATTGAGGTCTTTTGCCGATTTGTTCCATTGAGTGTGTGTATATACATATATATATCACAAACAACCCAATTTAAAAAAATGTGTGTGTGTGTGTGAACCATATATATGGTTCCCAGTTGTTAACAAATCTGACTGGGAACCATATATATATATATATATATATATATATATATATATATGTATATATATATATATATAGCCAAGTAAGGTAACATATTCACAGGTTCAAAGGATTAGTACATGAACATCTTTAGGGGGACCATTATTCTGCCTGCCACATTTTACCATGTATCCCCCCAATTTATGCCCATCTTCATATATACCAAAATACATTTAACCTATCACAAATGTCTTCCTAAATCACCATCAGCCATGTTTACTCACACACACACACACACACATATATGAATATCATTAAGCCATAAAGCAGAAGGAAATTCAGTTGACCCTTGAACAGTGAGAGAGTTAGGTGTGCCTAAATTGCAAAGCCAAAAATCCACATATAACCTTACAGTGGGCCCTCCATATCCTCAATTCAGCATCCACAGATTCAACCAACTGTGGATCATGTAGAACTGTAGAATGTATTTATTGAAAACTGCTTGTAAGTGGACTTGGGCAGTTCAAACCCATATTTTTCAAGGGTCATCTATGTGACAAAATGGATTTGTGACAAAATGGATAAACTTGTAGAATATTATGATAAATGAAATGAGCCAAACCAAAAAAGACAAATACTGTATGATCTCACTTATATGTGAAATCTGAAAAGTCAAACTAAAAGAAGTGGAGTAGAATGGTGGTTTTCAGGGGCTAGAGAGTAGAAGTGAGGAGATATTGATCAAAAGGTACAAAGTTTCAGTTGCAAGATGAATAAGTTCTGAGGATCTAATGACTACAGTTAATAATACTGCATTGTACAATTGAAATTTGCTAAGAGAGTAGATCTTGTGTTCTTACTACATGCACGCACATAACACACACACACACACACACACACACACACACGCACACACAAAATGGTAAGTATATGAGGTGCTTGTTAAGTTAATTAGCCTAACTGTGGTAATCTTTTCATAATGTATGATTGACACTTGAGCAACTTGGGGGTTAGGAAGGCCAAACCCCCATGCATTCAAAAATCTGTGTATATGGAGTTCCTGTCATGGCTCAATTGTTAACAAATTCTACTGGGGACCATTAGGTATCTGGTTCCATCCCTGACCTTGCTCAGTGGGTTAAGGATCCGGCATTGCCATGAACTGTGGTGTAGGTCACAGGTGTGGCTTGGATCCCATGTTGCTGTGGCTCTGGCGTAGGCTAGCAGCTACAGCTCCGGTTGGACCCCTAGCCTGGGAACCTCCACATTCTGCTGGAGCGGCCCCAGAAATGGCAAAGGAAAAAAAAAACTGTGTATAACTTTAGAGGTGGCCTTCTTTATCAGTGTTTTCACATCTGCAGATTCAAACAACTGCAGATTGTATAATACTGTGGTACATATTTGTTGAAATATCTGCATTTAAGTGAACCTGCATAGTTCAAACTTATATTGTTCAAGGGTCAACTATATATAAATATAAAAATAATCACATTGTATCTCTTCAATATATAAAATTTTAATTTGCTAACTTTATCTCAATAAAGCTGGAAGAAAAACGGTTTGTAACTTAATCACATCTGCAAAATCTCATTTGTCACATAAGGTATTGTATTCATGGGTTTAAAGGACTAGTACATGAACATCTTTGGAGGGACCATTTTCTGTCACATTTTACCATATTAGCCCACCAGATTTATGTCCATATTTATATATGCCAAAATACATTTAACCTATCACAAGTTTCTTCCTAAATCTCAATCAATTATAGCATCAACTCAAAGTGTAAAACATGATCAGCTTGAAAGAGTGAATCTCATTATCTAAATTTTCTAAATGCAGTATGAGTGAGGCTATTGGTATAGTCTGTCTTGGAATGTAATTCCTTACCATCTGTGTACCTGTGAAATTTGGGAAAAAATTATCTGCTCCCAAATACAATGGTGAGATGGGTACAAATAATAGTTACAAACATTCCAGTTCAAAAGAGAACAGCAGCATATCCTCTTATTCTTCCATTTGCTCCTCAAGATTTTTCCAGCCTCTACCTACTGCTTAATGCC
Source organism: Sus scrofa (assembly GCF_054392235.1). Lineage (NCBI taxonomy): Eukaryota > Metazoa > Chordata > Mammalia > Artiodactyla > Suidae > Sus > Sus scrofa. The sequence continues at coordinate 48,093,065 of NC_139387.1, read as the reverse complement.
AAGGCATTTCCACATTTTCAGGTATTTGTTAGAGCAACACCCCACCAACCCTTAACCAATCCCTCTCTTCTCCCCACCCAATCCTACATAACCTGTACTTTTTATAATCATTTTAATCATTTATTACTTTTGCCTACCTTAGAATGATATGTTCTAACAATGAAGTCATAGAGTATCTATTCTCTGGCATTTTTTAGGCATAATGTTTTGGATTTTCCTTGTTTTTGGTGTTAGTACTTAATTTCTTTTTATACCAAGTAGTATTCTGTTGTATGAATGTGCCACAAAATGTTTGCTATTCTCCTATTTATGCACATTTGAGATGTTTTCAGTTTTTGGTTGGAATAAGTTGTAATGGACATTCTTTTAATAAATCAATTTGTGAACATGTATTTTGAGATGAATAAATAATAATGGAATTGTTGTGTCATAGTATAGATATATGTTTAACTTTTAGGAAATTGCTTGTATCATTTTACACTTGTAAAATAGTATGGCATAAATTGTTTGGTTGTGCATTCTTCAATCCATGGGATGGTCAGTCTGCTTGGTTTTGCATTTTTTAGTAGATGTACCTCATTGTGGTTTGAATTTATTCTGCACTGATGACTAATGATGTTGAGCATTTTTTCATTTCCCTTCTCCCAAGCTGATTTTAAGACTTCCTTTTTGTTTTTTAATAAATTTTATTATATTGTACTTTGCTTTGTGTGTGTGTGTATGTGTGTCTCCTTATCTTTTTTTTTTTTTTTTTTTTTTTTTGTTGTTTTGCCATTTCTTGGGCCACTCCCACGGCATATGGAGGTTCCCAGGCTAGGGGTCTAATCGGAGCTGTAGCCACCGGCCTAATGCCAGAGCCACAGCAATGCGGGATCCGAGCTGCGTCTGCGACCTACACCACAGCTCATGGCAACGCTGGATCCTTAACCACTGAGTAAGGCCAGGAGTCAAACCTGTAACCTCATGGTTCCTAGTCATATTCGTTAACCACTGAGCCACGACGGGAACTCCAGTGTCTCCTTACCTTGCTTGGAGTACACTGCATTTCTTGGTACTGTGGATTAATAATGTTTTAACATAATTAGTAAACAATCTTGTTTTCTCTCTGGGATTCCACTTACACATGTTAGACCACTTGATATGTCCAAATATTAGACTTTTTATTTTGCTTTTCTTTTCTTTTCAGTTGTATATTTTCTATTGCTTTGTCTTCAAGTTCATTGATATTTTTCTTCAATACTTAATGTACTATTAATTCTGTCTAATGATTTTTTTGAGTCAGGTATATTAAAATATAATTTACACACAGTTAATTTTTTTGGTGCATTTTTTATTTCAGTGAAATTTTTATTTCAGGTGTTGCATTTTCCATCTCAAGAAGTTATAATTGATCCTGTTTTCCTAGTTTTCTCATTGTATTTATGTTTTTCTTTTTCTTTACATTTTATGTATGTATTTATTTATTGTCTTTCTAGGGCCACACCTGTGGCATATGGAAGTTTCCCAGCTAGGGGGTCTAATTGAACTGCAGCTGCCAGCATACACTACAGCCACAGCAACACCAGATCTGAACTGCATCTGTGATCTACATCACAGCTCATGGCAGTGCCAGATCCCCAACCCACTAAGTTAGGCCAGGGATCAAACCGACATCCTCACTGAATTCTAGTCAGGTTCATTTCCACTAAGCCACAAGAGGAACTCCCACTTTACATTTTAAACATATTTTAATAGCTGTTTAAAAAAATCCTTCCTGTTTGTCTATCATCTTGGTTGTTTCTTTGTCTTATTTGTACTGAGTGATTTTTTTCCTGGTTTTGGCTCATCTTCTGTTTCACTCATTTGGTTGTTGAGTATTTAGATTTTGTATCCATCCTTTTAAAGAACTTTGCTATATAGTAATTAGTTTATTGAAGAACTGCTTGATTCTTCTGGGCTTTTTTTTTTTTCCTCAGATTTATTAGAATGCATCCAGAATTATCTTTACACTAGGGATTGGTTAGCATTACTCCTAATGTGTGGCCTTTCCAGAGCTCCTCCTGAATGGCCCAGGTGTTCAGTGAAGTTTCTCACTCTGGATGAATAAAATGTAGATATCCCTCAGCCTTGTGCAAACTCCAATACTTTTTTTTTCCTTAGTAGCTGTACTTTACTTAGCCTCATATGTTTCACTCCCAATTTATATGCAAATTTGTAATCAGTCAAATTAATTTGGCTAAATTTTGGGATTCTTTTTTGTATGATTTTTTTCCTCTCAGGTACTCCGTTCTTCAAATTCTAGCTAACATTAGTCTTTGTTCCTCAAAACTCTGCTGTCTCCTTAATCCAGTGGCACACCCATGGTTTGTCTGCCCTTTATATGCAGTAGTTCAGAATGTAACTCCAGGCAAAAAGTCCAGGCAAGTATATGGCTTACCTTGTTTCCTTTCTTTCAGTTTTATAATTCCATGCTGTCTGTTGTCTAATATACAGAGTATATGAAATAAAATATGAAAGCAATTGTTTTCTATATTTAATCTAATATTCTTACTTTTTGTAATGAGAGGCTTATGAGTATGTATTGTTATTCTATTATAAGAGACCATGATGACTTTTTGAATGCATGTATCAAGCTATTGGTAAATCAGGTGTTGTGGCTCAGTGGGTAAAGAATCCAACTAGTATCCGTGAGGATGCGGATTTGATACCTGGCCTCACTCAGTGGGTTAAAGGATCTGATATTCAGTGCTGCACGCATGAACTTCAGTGTAGTTTGCAGATGCAGCTCAGATCTGGCAAGGCCATGGCTGTATCATAGGCTGGCAGCTGTAGGTCTGATTCGACCCCTAGCCTGGGACCTAGCAGGTGCAGCCACCCCCCCAAAAAAAGACAAAAAAGAGAAAAAGCTATCAGTAAATCAATTAAAAATTAAAACACCTATTATGAACTTTTGTTTGTTTTGAGAATCAGATTTAGATTCTAAGTAATTTTCATCATAAATCTCTTCCAAAAGTATTAAAATGATATTAAAGTAATTACTACATTATTTATAGATGTTGCAAAATAATCTTCATGCTAAATATCTTGATGACATCTGAGTTCCCTATCTAAATGAACATGTAAACTATTGGGCAGTGTTCAGAGACAAGCCACTCAAATGCATAAGAGATTATATTAAAGGATCCTCTTGGCATATATATGAAGATAAGACAGGAGAACTGAGTTTTTTACTTTATTTAATTAAATTAAATTAATTAATTCATTTTTTTGGTCTTTTTGCCATTTCTTGGGCTGTCCCATGGCACATGGAGGTTCCCAGGCTAGGGGTCTAATCGGAGCTGTGGCTGCCAGCCCACACCAGAGCCACAGCAACGCAGGATCCGAGCTGCGTCTGCGACCTACACCACAGCTCACAGCAACGCCGGATCATTAACCCACTGAGCAAGGGCAGGGATCGAACCCACAACCTCAGGGTTCCTAGTCGAATTCGTTAGGAACTCCTGTTCCTAACGAACAGGAGTTCCTAACGAACTCCTGTTATTTTAATTTATTTAATTTTTACATTACTAAATGAATTTATTACATTTATAGTTGTACAACGATCATCACAACCCAATTTATAGCATTTCCATCTCCAAACCCCAACACATTCCCCCATTCCCCAACCTGTCTCATTTGGAAACCATAAGTTTTTCAAAGTCTGTGAGTCAGTACCGGTTCTGCAAAGAAGTACATTGTGTCCTTTATTCAGATTCCACATGTAAGTGATGTTGGTTCTCATTGTCTGACTGACTTCACTTACATGACAATCTCTAAGTCCATCCATGTTGCTAAAAATGCCGTTATTGTTTTCACTTTAATGGCTGAGTAATACTCTTTTGTGTATATGTACCACATCTTCTTGATCCACTCCTCTGTCAATGGACATTTAGGTTGTTTCCATGTCTTGGCTATTGTAAATAGTGCTGCCATGAACATCGGAGTACATGTATCTTTCTGAGTTGTGGTTTTCTCTGGATAGATGCCCAGGAGTGGGATTGCTGGATCAAATGGTAGTTCTATTTCTAGTTTTCTGAGGAATCTCCATACTGTCTTCCACAGTGGTTGCACGAATTAACATTCCAATCAACAGTGTCATAGGATTCCTTTTCCTCCACACCCTCTCTAGCACTTATTGTTTGTAGACTTTTGGATGATGGCCATTCTGGCTGGTATAAGGTGGTACCTCAGAGTGGTTTTGATTTGCATTTCTCTAATAATCAGTGATGTTGGACATCTTTTCATGTATTTTTTGGCCATATGTATGTCTTCTTTGGAGAACTGTCTAGATCTTCTACCCATTTTTTGATGGGGTTGTTTGCTTTCTTGGTATTGAGTGGTAGGAGGTGTTTATACATTTTGGAGGTTAATCCCTTGTCAGTCGATTCATTTGCAAAGATTTTCTCCCATTCTGTGAGTTGTCTTTTCATTTTGTTTAGGGTTTCCTTTGCTCTGCAGAAACTTTTAAGTGTGATTGGGTCCCATTTGTTTACTTTTGTTTTTATTGTCATTACTCTAAGAGGTGGATCTGAGATGTTGCTGTTGTTTATGACAGAGAGTGTTTGCCTGTGTTTTCCTCTGACAGTTTTATAGTATCTGGTCTTATATCTAGGTCTTTAATCCATATTGAGTTTATTTTTGTGTATGGTATTAGGAGTGTTCTAGTTTCATTGTTTTCCATGTGGCTGTCCAGTTTACCCAGCACCACTTATTGAAGGGGCCATCTTTTCTCCATTGTGTATTCTTGCCTCTTTGTGATCGATTGGTTGGCTGTAGGTGCATGGGTTTAATTCTGGGCTTTCTAACCTATTCCACTGATCTATATGTCTGTCTTTGTGCCAGTAATAAATAGGGTCTTGATGATTGTTGCTTTGTAGTATAGCCTGAAGTACAGGAGCCTGATTCCTCCAGGTCCATTTTTCTTTTTCAGGATGTCTTTGGCTATTCTGGGTCGTTTGTGCTTCCAAACAAACTTTGAAATATTTTGTTCAAGTTCTGTGAAAAATGTCCTTGGTAATTTGATAGGGATTGCATGGACTCTATAGATTGCCTTGGGCAGCATAATATTGACTCTTCTAATCCAAGAGCATGGTATGTCTTTCCATCTATTTGTGTCATCTTTGATTTCTTTCATCAGTGTCTTATAGTTTTCAGAGAACAGGTCTTTTGTCTCTTTAGGTAGGTTTACTCCTAGGTATTTTATTCTTTTGGAAGTGCTGGTAAATAGGATTGCTTTCCTAATTTCTATTTCTGATGTTTCATTGTTGGTGTATAGAAATGCAATCAATTTCATTATATTAATTTTGTATCCTGCAACTTTACCAAATTCATTGATGAGCTCTAACAGTTTTCTGGTAGAGTCTTTAGGATTCTCTAGGTATAGTATCATGTCATCTGCAAATAGCGATAGTTTTACTTCTTCCTTTCCAATTTGGATACCTTCTATCTCTTTTTCTTCTCTGATTGCGTGGCTAGGACTTCCAAAACTGTGTTGAAGAGTAGTGATAAAAGTGCACATGCTTGTCTTATTCCTAATCTCAGTGGGAATTCTTTCAGCTTTTCACTATTGAGAATGATGTTCGCTGTGGATTTGTCATATACGGCCTTTATGATGTTGAGGTAGGTTCCCTCTATGTGTACTTTCTGAAGGGTTTTTTTTTTAATCAGAAATGGGTGTTGGATTTTGTTAAAGGCTTTTTCTGAGTCTGTTGAGAGGACCATATGATTTTTTATTTTTTTTTTTATTTTATTTTATTTATTTATTTTTTTTAATTTTATTTTCCCACTGTACAGCAAGGGGGTCAGGTTATCCTTACATGTATACATTACAATTACAGTTTTTCCCCCACCATTTCTTCTGTTGCAACATGAGTATCTAGACATAGTTCTCAATGCTATTCAGCGGGATCTCCTTGTAAATCTATTCTACATTGTGACTGATAAGCCCAAGCTCCCGATCCCTCCCACTCCCTCCCCCTCCCATCAGGCAACCACAAGTCTCTTCTCCAAGTCCATGATTGATTTTCTTTTCTGAGGAGATGTTCATTTGTGCTGGATATTAGATTCCAGTTATAAGTGATGTCATATGGTATTTGTCTTTGTCTTTCTGGCTCATTTCACTCAGTATGAGATTCTCTAGTTCCATCCATGTTGCTGCAAATGGCATGATGTCATCCTTTTTTATGGCTGAGTAGTATTCCATTGTGTATATATACCACATCTTCCGAATCCAATCCTCTGTCGATGGACATTTGGATTGTTTCCATGTCCTGGCTATTGTGAATAGTGCTGCAATGAACATGCGGGTGCATGTGTCTCTTTTAAGTAGAGCTTTGTCCGGATAGATGCCCAAGAGTGGGATTGCAGGGTCATATGGAAGTTCTATGTATAGATTTCTAAGGTATCTCCAAACTGTTCTCCATAGTGGCTGCACCAGTTTACATTCCCACCAACAGTGCAGGAGGGTTCCCTTTTCTCCACAGCCCCTCCAGCACTTGTTATTTGTGGATTTATTAATGATGGCCATTCTGACTGGTGTGAGGTGGTATCTCATGGTAGTTTTGATTTGCATTTCTCTTATAATCAGCGATGTTGAGCATTTTTTCATGTGTTTGTTGGCCATCTGTATATCTTCCTTGGAGAAATGTCTATTCAGGTCTTTTGCCCATTTTTCCATTGATTGATTGGTTTTTTTGCTGTTGAGTTGTATAAGTTGCTTGTATATTCTAGAGATTAAGCCCTTGTCAGTTGCATCATTTGAAACTATTTTCTCCCATTCTGTAAGTTGTCTTTTTGTTTTCTTTTGGGTTTCCTTTGCTGTGCAAAAGCTTTTCAGTTTGATGAGGTCCCATGGGTTTATTTTTGCTCTAGTTTCTATTGCTTTGGGAGACTGACCTGAGAAAATATTCATGATGTTGATGTCAGAGAGTGTTTTGCCTATGTTTTCTTCTAGGAGTTTGATGGTGTCCTGTCGTATATTTAAGTCTTTCAGCCATTTGGAGTTTATTTTTGTGCATGGTGTGAGGGTGTGTTCTAGTTTCATTGCTTTGCATACAGCTGTCCAGGTTTCCCAGCAATGCTTGCTGAATAGACTTTCCTTTTCCCATTTGATGTTCTTGCCTCCCTTGTCAAAGATTAATTGACCATAGGTGTCAGGGTTTATTTCCGGATTCTCTATTCTGTTCCATTGGTCTGTCTGTCTGTTTTGATACCAGTACCACACTGTTTTGATGACTGTGGCTTTGTAGTATTTCTTGAAGTCTGGGAGAGTTATGCCTCCTGCTTGGTTTTTGTTTCTCAGGATTGCTTTGGCGATTCTGGGTCTTTTGTGGTTCCATATAAATGTTTGGATTGTTTGTTCTAGTTCTGTGAAAAATGTCCTGGGTAATTTGATAGGGATTGCATTGAATCTGTAGATTGCTTTGGGTAGGATGGCCATTTTCACAATATTGATTTTTCCAATCCAGGAACATGGAATATCTTTCCATTTTTTTACATCTTCTTTGATTTCTTTGATTAAGGTTTTATAGTTCTCGGCATATAGGTCCTTTACCTCTTTGGTTAGGTGTATTCCGAGGTATTTGATTTTGTGAGGTACAATTTTAAAAGGTATCGTATTTTTGTACTCCTTTTCTAATGCTTCATTGCTGGTATACAGAAATGCAACTGACTTCTGAATGTTAATCTTATATCCTGCCACTTTGCTGAATTGATTAATCAGTTCAAGGAGTTTTGGGGTTGAGTCCTTAGGGTTTTCTAGGTATAGAATCATGTCATCTGCATACAGTGACAGTTTGATCTCTTCTCTTCCTATATGGATGCCTTTGATTTCTTTTGTTTGTCTAATTGCTGTGGCTAAGACTTCCAAAACTATGTTGAAGAGCAGTGGTGAGAGTGGGCATCCCTGTCTTGTTCCAGATTTGAGTGAGAAGGCTTTCAGTTTTTCCCCATTGAGGATTATATTTGCTGTGGGTTTATCATAAATGGCTTTGATTATATTCAGGAATGTTCCCTCTGTACCCACTTTGGCGAGGGTCTTGATCATGAATGGATGTTGAACTTTGTCAAATGCTTTTTCTGCATCTATTGAGATGATCATATGATTTTTGACTTTTTTTTTGTTAATGTGGTGTATGATGTTGATTGATTTGCGTATGTTGAACCATCCTTGTGAACCTGGGATGAACCCAACCTGGTCATGGTGTATAATTTTTTTCGTATGTTGTTGGATTCGGTTGGCTAAGATTTTGTTGAGAAGTTTTGCATCTATATTCATCAATGATATTGGGCGATAGTTTTCTTTTTTGGTGGTATCTCTGCCTGGTTTTGGAATGAGGGTGATGGTGGCCTCATAGAATGTCTTTGGGAGTATTCCTTCTTCTTCAACCTTTTGAAAGAGTTTAAGGAGGATGGGCACCAATTCCTCTTTATATGTTTGATAGAATTCACCTGTGAAGCCATCTGGTCCTGGGCTTTTATTTGTAGGGAGTGATTTTATGACCTCTTCAATTTCATTTCTAGTGATTGGTCTGTTCAGTTGGTCTGTTTCTGCTTGATTCAGTTTTGGCAGGCTGTAAGATTCTAGAAAATTGTCCATTTCTTCCAGATTGTCAAACTTATTGCCATATAGTTGTTCATAGTATTCTCTTATGGTTTTTTGTATTTCTGCTGTATCCGTTGTGATTTCTCCTTTTTCATTTATAATTTTGGTGATTTGGGTTCTTTCTCTCCTCTTTTTAGTGAGTCTGGCCAGGGGTTTATCAATTTTGTTCACCTTTTCAAAGAACCAGCTCTTGGTTTTATTAATTTTCTCTATTGTTTTTTGAGTCTCTATTTTATTGATTTCTTCTTTGATCTTTACAATTTCCTTCCTTCTGCTGACTTTAGGACTTCTTTGTTCTTCTTTTTCTAATTCATTTAGGTGGAGGGTTAAGTTGTCAATTTGGGATCTTTCTTCTTTTTTGAGAAAGGCCTGGATTGCTATAAATTTCCCTCTGAGCACTGCTTTCGCAGCATCCCATAGATTTTGAGAGGTTGTGTCTTCATTATCATTTGTTTCAAGATAGTTTTTAATTTCCTTCTTGATTTCCTCATTGACCCATTGGTTTTTTAGTAACATGTTGTTTAGTCTCCATGGAGTAGGTTTTTTCTCTTTCCTTTTCCCATGGTTGATTTCTAATTTCATGGCATTGTGGTCAGAGAAGATACTTGAGATAATTTCTATGCTCCTAAATTTATTGAGATTCGCTTTATGTCCCAATATGTGGTCGATTCTTGAGAATGTTCCATGAGCATTTGAGAAGAATGTGTATTCTGATTTTTTTGGATGTAGTGTCCTGAAGATATCAATTAAGTCTAACTTTTCTATTGTTTCCTTTAGGATCTCTGTTGCTTTATTGGTTTTCTGTCTAGAGGATCTGTCCATTGATGTGAGGGGGGTATTTAGGTCTCCTACTATGATTGTATTCTCATCAATATCTCCCTTTATGTCTGTTAATATTTGTTGTATGTATCTGGGTGCTCCTATGTTTGGGGCATATATGTTGATGATAGTAACATCCTCTCCTTGGATGGATCCCTTAATCATTAAATAGTGTCCTTCTTTGTCTTTCTTTATGTCTTTTGTTTTAAAGTCTATTTTGTCTGATATGAGCGTTGCAACTCCTGCTTTTCTGTCATGTCTATTGGCATGAAATACTTTTCCCCAGCCTTTCACTTTCAATCTATATGTATCTTTTGTCCTAAGGTGAGTTTCTTGTAGGCAGCATATTGAAGGTTTTTGCCGTTTTATCCACTCAGCCAATCTGTGTCTTTTGATTGGGGCATTCAGTCCATTGACATTTAAGGTGATAATTGATAGATGATTATTTATTGCCATTTGATCCTCGTGTTCCAGTTGATTCTATGGTTCTCCATTCTTCTTTTTTTTTTTTTGGTTGGATGGTCTCCTGTTATTATCTGCTTGAGTGTATTTTTTTTTTTCATTTTTTGCAAATGCAATATTTGGTTTTGGCTTGTGGTTGCCCTGTTTTTTAAGTATGCTAACCCCTTCCCATAATTGTGTGTTTTAGCCTGATGGTCCTGTAAGTTCAAACACTTCATTATTATATTAAAATTAAGAAGAGAGACATACATACAAACAAAAAGGATTATTTACCTCCTAACATCCCTTGCCCACATTTTATGGTTTTGATGACTCTTTTATTTTTTTCTTTTTAATTTTATTTTGTTTGAAGCATGTTCATGATTAAATCTGTATGCTGGCTTATTTGAGTGACTGCTCTCTGATTGTATCTTCCTCAGTCCTAGTTCTTCCTCTTCTTCTTCTTCTTCTTTTTTTTTTTTTTTTCTTTTCTTTTTTCTTCCCTTTCCTTCCTTTCTTTTTGGTTTAGAGAAGCCCTTTCAATATTTCCTTTAACCTGGGTTTTGTGTTGCTGTATTCTTTAAGTTTTTGTTTGTTGGGAAAAGTTTTTATTTCCCCTTCTATTTTAAATGATATTCTTGCTGGATAAAGTATTCTAGGTTGCATATTTTTTCCTTTGAGCACTTTAAATATCTCTTGCCATTCCCTCCTGGCCTGTAGTGTTTCTGTAGAGAAATCAGCTGATATTCTTATGGGGGTTCCCTTGTAGGTAACATTCTGTTTTTCTCTTGCTGCCTTTAGGATCCTCTCTTTATCACTAACTTTTGCCATTTTTATTATGATGTGTCTTGGTGTGGGTCTGTTTGGGTTCAGTTTGTTTGGGGCCCTCTGTGCTTCTTGTATCTTGAATCCAGTATCCTTTAGATTTGGGAAGTTTCCAGCGATAATTTCTTCAAATATATTTTCCATTCCTTTATCTTTTTCTACTCCTTCTGGAATTCCTATTATGCGTAGATTGGCCCGTTTTATATTATCCCATAGGTCTCTTATATTGCTTTCCAGTTTTTTGATTCGGTTTTCTGTCTGTTGACCAGATTGAGTGATTTCCATTATTCTATCTTCCATATCACTGATTCGTTCTTCTGCATTATTCATTCTGGTTTTTACTGCCCCTAGTTCAGTTTGCATCTCTGCAAATGAATGTTCTAGTTTTTCTTGGCTCCTCCTTATATTTTCTAGCTCCTTTCTGAGGGTATCTGCATTGCTGTTCATATCTTCTCTTAATTCCTTCAGTATTTTCACTATTTCTCTTTTGAACTCCAGGTCTGTCAGACTGCAGAGATCAGTTTCATTGTTGACTGTTTTAGGTGAGTTCTCCTGTTGGTTTGACTGGGGGTGGTTTCTCAGCTTCTTCATCTTGCTTGTTGTCTTCTTTCTCCTGAGGGAGTTGTACTCTCCGTTATCGGGTAGTGTTTGCCTTGTCACTGCCCTGGAATATTTCCTGAGGGCTGTCGTTGTTGGTCAATCTTTTTTTGAGGCAGTGTGGCTTTTCTGGAGTGTTGATGGGGCTAACAGTGTTTCTTTGAAGCAAAGGAGGACTTCCTGAGGGCAGACAGGACTGGGAGGTCCACCCCACGATGGTAGCAGATTTCACTTGGTTCTCAGCACCCCCTGGGATCTTGGGCGGGTAGCAGGGCCCTTGGAGACTCAAGAGGTTCCTCCCCAGGGCAGCCCGACTCAGAAAGACCGTCTGAGATCTTTTCCCGATTCGGCCAGGCTTGTTGCAGCTTTTCTGGGCTGCAGGGGGTCCTGCCTGGAGCTGGCAGTCCTATGCAGCTGGTCCACTAGGTCTGAGCACCCCTTGGGGTCTTGGGCGGGGGCAGGGCCTTTGGAGACTCAAGAGGCTCCTCCCCAGAACAGCCCGACTCAGAAAGACCGTCTGAGATCTTTTCCCGATTCGGCCAGGCTTGTTGCAGCTTTTCTGGGCTGCAGGGGGTCCTGCCTGGAGCTGGCAGTCCTATGCAGCTGGTCCACTGGGTCTCAGCACCCCCTGGGGTCTTGGGCGGGTAGCAGGGCCCTTGGAGGCTCAAGAGGCTCCTCCCCAGGACAGCCCGACTCAGAAAGACCGTCTGAGATCTTTTCCCGATTCGGCCAGGCTTGTTGCAGCTTTTCTGGGCTGCAGGGGGTCCTGCCTGGAGCTGGCAGTCCTATGCAGCTGGTCCACTAGGTCTCAGCACCCCTTGGGGTCTTGGGCGGGTAGCAGGGCCCTTGGAGACTCAAGAGGCTCCTCCCCAGGACAGCCCGACTCAGAAAGACCGTCTGAGATCTTTTCCCGATTCGGCCAGGCTTGTTGCAGCTTTTCTGGGCTGCAGGGGGTCCTGCCTGGAGCTGGCAGTCCTATGCAGCTGGTCCACTAGGTCTCAGCACCCCTTGGGGTCTTGGGCGGGTAGCAGGGCCCTTGGAGACTCAAGAGGCTCCTCCCCAGGACAGCCCGACTCAGAAAGACTGTCTGAGATCTTTTCCCAATTCGGCCAGGCTTGTTGCAGCTTTTCTGGGCTGCAGGGGGTCCTGCCTGGAGCTGGCAGTCCTATGCAGCTGGTCCACTAGGTCTTAGCACCCCCTGGGGTCTTGGGCGTGTAGCAAGGCCCTTGGAGACTCAAGAGGCTCCTCCCCAGGGGAGCCCGTCTCAGAAAAACCGTCGGAGAATTAGGTCGATCTATTCACGGCCTGGCTAGGCTTGTTCTAGCTTTTCTGGGCTGCAGGCCTTTTCTAGGGGGCTGGTGGTGTTTGGTGCTGCTCTGTGGAAGTGTAGCCCCTCCAAAGGGCAAGCAGGCCTGTGCAGGGAGAGCCCCTGCGGTGGTAGGCTTCAGGCAATTGTTGAGGCCAGCCCTCCTGGATGGCAGGCAGCCCCAGGTTCCGCGAGAGCGTAGGGGGTGGCGGGGGTGGGGGGAGGGAATGCACTGGGAAGCACAGCTTTCTGCTAGCTAGCGGGCCTGTAAGCTTGCTGTGGCGTGGGGGGTATTCTATGGGGACCCACCCCTTCTTCTCTCCGCTCCCCAGCACGGGCGCAGACCAGGCTCTTCTCCCAGGTTCCCTCTGAGGCGGCTTTCCACTTCCCCGCCCCTAGAGTATTGCTCCCTTCCTCTGCCGACAGCTTTGTTTTCTAGTCTCCCAGGCAGTCTCTGCCCCGTCAAATGGTTTAGAGACCTCCCAAGCAGTTTCCGCTCTTCCCCGCCCCCCTAGCCCGGGGACTAATCTCTGGAGCCGAGGTCTCGGTACCCAGCCCCCCCCCCCCAGGCGTCCCCCGGCCCTTTCTTGGGGACTAACCTTCGGAGGCGAGGTCTCGGTGCCCAGCCCCAACCCAGGCGTCCCCCGGCCCCCTCTCGGGGACCAACCTTCAGAGCTGAGGTCTCGGTGCCCAGCCCCCACCCAGGCGTCCCCCGGCCCTTTCCCGGGGACTAACCTCTGGAGCCGAGGATTCGGTGCCCAGCCCCCACCCAGGCGTCTCAATTTTTGGTGACTGTGCCCGTAGTTCAGATGGTCCGTTGGGTTCTTGATCGTTTTTCCGTACTCCGACTTACTGCTACACTCTTCTCTGCATCTGGAGATTCCTCCGGTTCGTTTGATCTTTCCCCCGGTAGGAGACTTTCCAGGGTGCGGGATCCCTTTCTCCTCCGCAGTTCCCTTTCGGGAGCGCCCGTCCCGCTCGGATTCACCTTCTCTCACTCTCCTCTTTTCTCCCGTTCTGCCCAATAATGTCACGAACTTCTTGCCGTTATTGGAGTTTAGGTTCCTCTGCCAGCAATTGGTTGTTGTTCTGTGTGAGTCATTTCTTCTGTAGATGTGCTTTTTTTGTTGTGTTTGTGGGAGAGGGCGAGCGTGTCCCCCTACTCCTCCGCCATCTTGTCCTCACCATATGATTTTTATTCTTCAGTTTGTTAATGTGGTTTATCACACTGATTGATTTGTGGATATTGAAGAACTCTTGCATCCCTGGGATAAATCCCGCTTGATCATGATGTACAAACCTTTGAATGTATTGTTGGATGCAGTTTGCTAGTATTTTGTTGAGGATTTTTGCATTTGTGTTCATCAGTGAAATTGCCCTGTAGTTTTCTTTTTTTGTGGTATCTTTGTCTGGTTTTGGTATCAGGGTGATGGCCTCATAAAATGAGTTTGGGAGAGTCCCTTCATCTGCAATTTTTTTGGAATAGTTTGAGAAGGATAGGTGTTAGCTCTTCTCTCAAAGTTTGATAGAATTCGCCTGTGAAGCCATCTGGTCCTGGACTTTTGTTTGTTGGAAGTTTTTAAATTACGGTTTCAATTTCAGTTCTTGTGATTTATCCCTTCATCTTTTCTATTTCATCTGGGTTTAGTCGTGGAAGGTTGTACCTTTCTAAGAATTTGTCCATTTCTTCTAGGTTTTCCATTTTATTGGTGTATAGTTGCATATAGTAGACTCTTATGATCCTTTGTATTTCTGTGATGTACATTGTAATGTCTCCTTTTTCATTTCTAAATTTATTGATCTGAGTCCTCTCTCATTTTTTCTTGATAAGTCTGGCAAAGGGTTTATCAATTTTGTTGATCTTTTCAAAGAACAAGGTTTTCGTTTCATTGATCTTTTCTATGGCTTTCTTTGTTTCTATTTCATTGGTTTCTGCTCTGATCTTTATGATTTCTTTCCTTCTACTAACTTTAGGTCTTGTCTGTTCTTCTCTCTCGAGCTGCTTTAGATGTAAAGTTAGCTTGTTTATTTGAGCTTTTTCTTGTTTCCTGAGGTGGGCCTGTATTGCTATAAACTTTCCTCTTAGAACAGCTTTTGCTGCATCCCATAGGTTTGGGTGTGTTATATCTTTGATATCATTTGCTTCTAGGTATATTTAAATTTCCTCTTTCTTCAGTGATCCATTGGTTGTTTAGTAGCATGATGTTTAGTCTCCACGTGTTTGTGTTTTTTGCAGTTTTTTCCTTGTTGCTGATTTCCAGGTGTATAGCGTTGTGGTTGGAAGAAATGCTTGATATGATTTCAATTTTCTTAAAGTTACCAAGGTTGGATTTATAGCCTAGGATGTGATCAATCTTAGAGAATGTTCCATGTGCACTTGAGAAGAATGTGTATTGTGCTGCTTTTGGATGGAATGTCCTATAGATATCTATTAAGTCCATCTGGTCTAATGCATCATTCAGGGCCTGTGTTTCCTTATTGATTTTCTGCCTGGATGAACTGTCCATTGCTGTAAGTGGGGTGTTAAAGTCCCCCACCATTATTGTGTTATTGTTGATTTTTCCTTTTAAGGTTGTTAGCACTTGCCATATATATTGCAGTGAACCTATGTTGTGTGTATAGATATTTAAAATTTTTATATCTTCTTCTTGGATTGGTCCTTTGATCATTATGTAGTGACCTTCCTTGTCCTTTAAAATAGTCTTAATTTTAAGGTCTATTTTGTCTGTTGTGAGTATTGCTATTCCAGCTTTCTTTTGATTCCCGTTTGCATAGAATACTTTCTTCCATCTTCTCACTTTCAATTTGTATGTGTCCCTAGAAGTGAAGTGGATCTTTTGAAGACAGCATATATATAGATCTTTTTTTTTTTTGTCCATTCATCCAGTCTATGTCTTTGGTTGGGGCATTTAGTCCATTAACATTTAAGGTAATTGTTGATATGTATGTTCTTATTGCCATTTCATTAATTGCTTTGGATTTGTTTTTGTCGCTCTTTTTTCTTCCCTTCTTCTCTTGTTCTCTCCTCTTGTGGTTTGATGACTATCTTTAGTATTGTATTTGAGTTGATTTTTCTTATTTGTTTGTGTATCCATTGTAGATTTTTGGTTTGCAGTTGTTCTGAAGTTTTGATATGTTTTGATATAAGTTTTTATATGTTTCTTATATATATATATATATATATATATATATATATATACATATAAGAGATTGTTTTAAGTTGTTGGTCTCTTAATTGCAGGTGCATCTCCAGTGTCCTGCATTTGTACCCTCCTCTTCTCACGATTTCTGATTTTGGTGGTATAACTGTGCATGGATGATTTTGTATCTTTAGTGTATATATACCTTTACCTGTGAGCCCTGTTATTGGTGGTATTTTTGTTTCCTGTTGCAGCCTTTTCTTTTCTGCCTAGAGAAGTTCCTTTAGTATTTGTTGTAAGGCTGGTTTAGTGTTGCTGAATTATCTTAGCTTTTGCTTATCTGCGAAACTTTTGCTGATTTGTAAAGCTTTTGATTTCTCCTTCAAATCTGAATGAGAGGCTTGCTGGGTAAAGTAATCCTGATGGTTTTTTTCCTTTCACCACGTTAAGTATAGCATGCCACTCTCTTCTGGTCTGCAGAGTTTCTGCTGAAAAATCTGCCAGTGACTTTATCGGGTTTCCCTTGTAGGTTATTTGTTTCTGTCCCCTAGCTGCTTTCAAGATTTTCTCTTTGTATTTAATTTTGGTTAGTTCGATTAATATGTGTCTTGGGGTGTTCCTCCTTGGGTTTATTTTATATGGTACTCATTGTGCTTCCTGGATTTGAGTGAGTGGTTCCTTTACCATGTTATGGAAATTTCCAGCTATTAATCTCTTCGAATATTTTTTCTGTCCCCTTCTCTCTCTTTTCTTTCTGGCATCCCTATAATATGGATGTCAGTGCATTTGCCGTCGTCCCAGAGTTCTCTGAGACTTTCTTCATTTGTTTTCAATCTTTTTTTCTCTTTTCTGTTCTGCATCCGTAATTTCCACTAATCTTTCCTCCACTTCACTTATTCATTTTTCTGCCTCCTGTATTCTGCTGTTGGCTGCCTCTAGCGAATTTTTTATTTCAGTTATTGTATTTTGCATCTCTTCTTGTTTAAGTTTTATATCTTGTATCTTTTTGCTCAGTGTTTCCTGTAAGTTATCCATCTTTGCCTCCAGTTTATTTCCAATGTCTTGCATCATCTTCAGCATCAACAGTCTAAAGTCTTTTTCCTAGAGGCTGAGAATCTTCTCCTCACTTAGCTGTTTTTCTGGGGTTTTTCCTTTCTCCCTCATCTGAGTTATAGTTCTCTGTCTTTTCATTTTTATAGGTTTTTGGTGTGGTGACCTTCTTCCAGATAATAGAGTTGTAGCCTCTCTTACTTCTGGTGTCTGCCCCCCTTGTGGCTGAAGTCTGTATGGGGGCTTGCTGTAGGCTTCCTGATAGGAGGGACTGATGCCTGCCCACTGGTAGGTGGAGCTGTTTCCTATCCCTCTGGTGGGTGGGGCTTTGTCTCTGGATGGGATTAGAGGCAGCTGTGTGCCTGGGGGGTCTTTAGGCAGCCTGTTTACTGAGGGGTGGGGCTGTGATCCCACTAGGATTGTTGTTTGGGCTGGGGCTTCTCAGCACTGATGGGTGGGGCCAGATTTTCCCAAAATGGCCACCTCCAGAGAAATGCATGCCACTGATTACTCCTGAGAGCTTTGCTTCCAATGTCCTTCCCCCACAACAAGCCACATTCACCCCTGTTTTCCCAGGAGATCCTCCAAGAACTGAATTCAGGTTTGACTTATATTCCTATGGAGACTTTGCTTTGCCCTGGGACCCAGTACACGTGAATGTCTCTGTGTGCCTTTTAAGAATGGAGTCTCCTTTTCCTCCAGTCCCATGGATATCATGCACACAAGCCCCACTGGCCTTCAATGCCAGATGCTCCAAGGGTCTTTCTCCCAGTGACAGATCCCCACACGTGGGAGTTTGATGTGGTGCTCAGAACTCTGACTCCTGTAAGTGAGTCTCTGTGAACCAGTTAGTTTCCAGTCTGTGGGGCTTCCCACCCAGGAGGTATGGGGTTGTTTATATCATGTAATTGCCCCTCCTACCTCTTGATGTGGCCTCCTCTTTGTCTTCTGGAGTAGGATATCTTTTTGAAGGTTTCTGGTCTATGCCCTTCAAGATTGCTCAGCATGTAGTTGTAAATTTTGTTGTTTTTAGGAGAGGCATTGAGCTCCAGTCCTTCTATTGTGCCATCTTAATCCCATCTCTCTTTTGGCCAGTGCTCACTACCTACTTGCTGCCTCTGGAGGGTATGGGAACATTCCCTTGGATCTCAGCCCCATTCAGCTGCATTGTGAGCTTTCTGACTTGGAGCATTTCTTCTTCGGAACTGTGTCTGCTAACTGGCTGGAGTTGGCCCAGGTCCAACTTAGAAACTGGACCAGCTCCAGGGCCCTCCAGTCACAGAAAGGGTCTTAATATAGAGGTTATAACCACTCATTCTTGCACTCCACTAAGGATATAAATATATTTAAGGAATAGGGGAAAGATTTACATAACATACAAAGCTCAATGTCCTCCAAAAAGTTCCTAAATAGTTTAAAATTGTTTGAGATGTTGTGAAATCTTTTTTCTGCTTGAGAGATGAACAAACAGCATCTCATCTTCTTTGTGAGATGATTTATATATGAGATTAGCTTTAAGTTAAATAAACTACCCAGGTTCTTTTCAGGCCTCTAATTCTAAAAGTATTAAGGAAATTTTCTTTTGCTTCCTGACAAAATCAGCCTTCTTAGATTTTATGGTGTTACTCTTATTATTATTAATTTTTTTTTCAGTAGGAGGATGATTTTTGATTTTATTTTTAGTTGCATTGGGGTCCTTGTTAAGATAGTGAAACAAGAGTTCTTGGTCTCACTGATGCTTTTTTAAGTAGAAAATACTTTTTATAAAAATAAATACCAGTACCTATATTTATACTCAAAATCAAATATTTGTGGGGCTCAGTGTAGCAGAATCCAGAATAAATGGTCTCTGTATTTTAATTTCCCAGATGAAATCTTTACTTAAGAGAAAAATGATGCATATCTGTGAATTTTTTAAAAATATTAAAACAGGAAAAATTCTCAACTACTTCAGAGTAGCAATTTCTTTATCTTTTTTTTTTTTTTAAATAAGACATCTGCCTGTGAAAAACAATCACATAGAAGAGGAATTTTCTTTCTGTTCCCCTTTTGAAAATTATTTATCTCTTTATATTTTCCTTCTAAGATGTAGCTTGAAAATTATATTGCTGCATAATCCCCCCCCGCCAGGATTAGAACTCAGTAGTTGTTTTTCAGCTGAAGGAATGGTAATGTTCTTGACAATTGTTCTAAGGGAAGGATCAATTTCAAATCCTTAGAGGATAGATAAAGTGGTATTGGAGTTACCAAGAAAAGGCTTTCAGTCAGGACAAAAGATAGATAAAGCCCTTGACTTAAAATTTTCTTTGATTAGTATTTGTTCAATATTTTTATATATTCTATGTATATATTTGCTGGGCACTTTTTTACATAATATAATATGAATATATTGTGAAACTTCATGTATCCTCAAATATCTCCCTGATAAATTATTATAGCAACATAGTCTCCCTATTTATTTCAAATAGACCAATGATTTAAAATTTTTTTTTATTAAAGTATAGTTGCTTTACAATGTTCCTTCAATTTTCACTGTGCAGCAATGTGACCCAGCCACCCATACATAACTATTTTTTTTTCACTTTCCATTAGGTTCT
The DNA here is from genome assembly GCF_054392235.1 of Sus scrofa. Taxonomy (NCBI): domain Eukaryota; kingdom Metazoa; phylum Chordata; class Mammalia; order Artiodactyla; family Suidae; genus Sus; species Sus scrofa. Next base: position 48,073,670 of record NC_139387.1, on the reverse strand, counting down.
TACCCAAGAGACTAGATACAGTTTCCTGTGCTGTACAGCAGGACCCCATCACCCATCTGTTCTAAATGAAACAGTTTGTCTCTAACAACCCCAAACTCCCCATCTATTCCCCTTCTCTCCCCTCAACCATGACAAACACAAGTCTCCCCTCCATGTCCATGATCTATTTATGTTCTGTAGATAGGTCTCTTGTGCCATATTTTAGATTACACATATAAGTGATATTAAACAGTGTTTGTCCTTCTCTTTCTACCTTACCTCACTTAGTATGAGTCTCTAGTTTCATCCATGTTGCTGCAAATGGCATTATTTTGTCCTTTCTTATTTCTGATTATTATTCCGTGTATAAATGTACTACATCTTCTTAATCTATTCATCTTTGGATGGACATTTTTGTTGTTTCCGTGTCTTGGCTATTGTTAATAGTGCTTCAATGAAATATGGGTACGAGTATTTTTTCAATGACAGTTTTGCTGGATATATGGCCAGAAATGGGATTACTGGGTCATATTTGTTTTTTTGAGGTATCTCTATACTGTTTTCCATAGTGGTTGTACCAATTTAAATTTCCATCAATGGTGAAAGAAGATTCCTTTTTCTCCACATCTTCTCTAGTATTTGTTGTTTGTTGATTTGTTAATGATGGCCACTCTAAATGGTGTGAGGTGGTACCTCACTGTAGTTTTGAATTGCATTTCTCTAGTAGTTAGTGATATTGAGCATTTTTTCATGTGCCTGTTTGCCAACCTTTTTCAGAGAAATGTCTATTTAGGTCTTCTGCCCATTTTTCTTTTGGGTTGTTTGTTTTTTATTGTGGTTGTGTTGTGTGAGTTGTTTGAATGTTTCGGAGATTAAACCTTTGCCTGTTGGATCATTTGAAAAGATTTTCTCCCATTTCTGTGTTTTGTCTTTTCATTTTTTAAATGGTTAACTTTGCTGTGCAGAAACTTTTGAGTTTAATTAGTTCCCAGGGATTTATTTTTGTCTTTATCGTCATTATTCTAGGAGGTAGATCAAACAAGATTTTTCTGTGATTTATGTCAAAGAATGCTCTGTCTATGTTTTTGTCTAGTTTTATAGTATCTAGCCTTACATTTAGGTCTTTAATCAATTTTGAGTTTATTTTTGTGTATGTTGTTAGAGAATATTCTAACATCACTCTGTTACATGCGGCTGTCCAGTTTTCTCAGCATCATTTATTGAAGAGACTATTTTTCTTCCATTGTATGTTCTTTCCTCCTTTCTCATAGATTAGTTGACCATAGGTGCTTGGGTTTACTTCTTGACTTTCTATCCTGTTACATCGATCTATATTTCTATTTTTGTGCCAGTACTATACTGCTCCAATGATTGTATCTTTGTAGTCAGGGAGTCAGGGAGCCTGATTTCTTCAGTTCCATTTTTTCTTTTCAATATTGCCTTGGCTATTCCAGGTCTTTTGTGTTTCCATACAAATTTTAAAACATTTTGTTCTAGTTCTGTTATGAATGTCATTGGTAATTTGATAGGGATTGCATTGAATCTGTATATTGCCTTAGGTATTATTGTCATTTTGACTAAATTGATTCTTCCAGTCCAAGACAGGGTATATCTTGCCATCTGTTTGTGTCAACTTTGATTTCTTTCATCAGTGTCTTATAGTTTTCACAGTATAGGTCTTTTGTCCCTTTAGATAGGTTTATTCCTAGGTATTTTATTCTTTTTGATGCAATGGTAAATTATATGGTTTCCTTAATTTCTCTTTCTGCTCTTTCATTGTTAGTATATAGAAATGCAATTGATTTCTGTGTATTGATTTTGAATTCTGAAATGTTAAAAAATTCACTGATGAGCTCTAACAGTTTTCTGATAGTATCTTTAGGATTTTTAGGTATAGTATCATGTCATCTGCAACCAGTGATAGATTTACTTCTTTCCAATTCACATTCCTTTTATTTCTTTTTCTTCTCTGATTGCCATGGCTAGGACTTCCAAAACTGTATTGAATAACATTGGTGAAAGTGGACATCCTTGTCTTATTCCCGATCTTAGTGGAAATGCTTTCACTTTTTCAAAATTGAGGATGATGTATGCTGTGGGTTTGCCATAAATGGCTTTTATTACATTGAGGTAGTTCCCCTCTATGCCCACTCTCAGGAGGTTTTTTTTTTTATCAGAGATTGGTGTGGGATTTTGTCAAAAGCTTTTTCTGCAAATATGCAGATAATCATGTTTTTTATTTTTCAGTTTGTTGATATGGTGTATCATATTGATAGATTTGTTTGTTTTGAAGAATCCTTGCATCCCTGGGATAAATCCTATTTGATCATAGTGTATGATCTTTTAAATATATATATTTGTATGTGGTTTGCTAATATTTTGCTGAAGATTTTTGCATCTATGTTTTCAGAGATATTGGCCTGTAATTTTATTATTTTTTTGTGGTATCTTTGTCTGGTTTTGGTATCATGGTGATGGTGGCTTCATAGAATGACCTTGGGAGCATTCATTCCTCTGCAATTTTTTGGAAGTGTTTCAGAAGAAGAGGTGTTAATTATTCTCTGAATGCTTGATAGAATTCAGTTGTGAAGACAGCAGATCTTGGACTTTTTTTTTTTTTGAAGTTTTTAAATTACATCTCCAACTTCAGTGCTTGAGATTTGTCTATTCATATTTTCTGTTTCTTCTTGGTTCAGTCTTGGTAGGTTGTATCTTTGTAAGAATCTGTCCATTTTTTCTTGGTTGTCCATTTTATTGGTATATAGTTGCTCATAGCAGTCTCTCACAATCCTTTGTATTTCTGTGACGTCTGTTGTAACTTATGCTTCTTCATTTTTAATTTTATTGATTTGATTCCTCTCCCTATTTTATTGATAATTCTGGCTATAGGGTTATCAATTTTGTTGATCTTTTCAAAGGACCAACTTTTGGTTTCATTGATCTCTATTCTTTTCTTTGTCTCTCTGCTCTAATCTTTATGATTTCTTTCCTTCTGATTTTGTCTCTTCTTCCTTCTCTAGATGTTTAAGGTGAAAGGTTAGGTTGTTTATTTGAGTTTTCTTCTTTCCTGAGATAAGATTGTATTGCTACCAACTTCCCTCTCAGAACTGCTTTTGCTGTGTCTCACAGGTTTTGAATTTTTATTTTTTCATTGTCATTTGTCTCTAAGTATCTTTTAATTTCCTTCAATTTTTTCATTGATCCATTGCTTGCTTAGTGGCATATTGGTTAGCTTCCAGGAGTTTGCTTTTTTTTTTGCTGTTTTTTTTTCCCCTTGTAGTTGATTTCTAGCCTCATAGTACTGTGGTCATAGAAAATGCTTGAAATAATTTCAGATTTTAAAAATTTATCAAGGCTTGATCTGTGGCCCGAGATGTGATGTATCCTGGAGCATGTCCCATGTGCACTTGAGAAGAAAGTACGTTCTGCTGAAATGTTCTATAGATATCTGTTAAGTCTATTTGGCCTAGTGTAGCATTTAAGACCTGTGTTTCCTTGTTGATTTTTTGTCTGGACGATCTGTTCATTGCTGTAAGTGTGGTGTTAAAGTCCCCACTATTATTGTGTTTCTGTCAATTTCTCCTTTTATGGCAGTTAGTAGTTGCCTTATGTAGTGGTGCTCCTATGTTGAGTGCATATATATATATTTACAATTGCTAAATCTTACTGGATTGAGCCTTTACTTATTATGTAATGTCCTTCTTTGCCTCTTTTGACCTTATTTATTTTAAAATCTATTTTGTCCGATGGGAATATTGCTACTCATGATTTTCTTTTTTTTTGTCCCTTATTTTAGGGCTGCATATTTTTTGGGCATGTGGGTGTTTCCAGGCTATGGGTCAAATCAGTGCTGTAGCTGCCCGCCTATACCACAGACATAGCAATGCAAGATCCAAGCTGCATCGGAGACATAAATCACAGTTCATGGCAATGCTGGATCCTTAACCCACTGAGAAGGGCCAGAGATTGAACCCGTGTCCTCACGGATACTAGTTTTGCCACAATGGGAACACCAACTCCTTCTTTTCTATCATTTCCATTTGCATGTAATATTTTCTTCTATCCCCTCACTTTAAGTCTGTATATGTTCTTAGATCTGAGGTGGGTCTCTGTAAGCAGCACATATATGGGTCTTGTTTTTGTGTCTATTCAGCTAGTCTGTGTCTTTTAGTTGGAGCATTTAATCCATTTACTTTCAATTTCATTATGGATAAGTATGTACTTATTTTCATTTTCTTATTTTTTTCCATATGCTATTTTGGGTCTTTTTTCTTCCCTTCCTCTTTTTGTTGTTTTCTCTTGTGTTTTGCTGACCATCTTTAGTGTTGAGTTTGTTTTGCTTTTTCTTTTTATGGGTGTGACTATTATAGTTATTTGATTTATGGTTCCCATTACATTTTTTTAATTTAATTTTTTTATTACTCAAATGAATTTATCACATCTGTAGTTGTATAATGATCATAACAATCTGATTTCACAGGATTTCCATCCCACAGCCCAAATCACATCCCCCACCCTCCAAACTGTCTCCTCCAGAGACCATAAGTTTTTCAATGTCTGTGAGTCAGTACTGGTTCTGCAAAGAAGTACATTGTGTCCTTTATTCAGATTCCAAAAATCAGTGAAAGCATTTGATGTTGGTGTCTCATTTTGTGGCTGACTTCACTTGGCATGATAGTTTCTAGGTCCATCCATGTTGCTAAAAATGCTGGTATTTCATTCATTTTAATGGCTGAGTAATACTCTTTTGTGTATATGTACCACATCTTCTTGATCCACTCCTCTGTCAATGGACATTTAGGTTGTTTCCACGTCTTGGCTATTGCAAAGAGTGGTTCAATGAACATCAGAGTACATGTATCTTTCTGAGTTGTGGTTTTCTCTGGATAGATGCCCAGGAGTGGGATTGCTGGATCAAATGGTAGTTCTATTTCTAGTTTTCTGAGGAATCTCCATACTGTCTTCCACAGTGGTTGCACGAATTAACATTCCAACCAACAGTGTCATAGGATTCCTTTTCCTCCACACCCTCTCTAGCACTTATTGTTTGTAGACTTTTGGATGATGGCCATTCTGGCTGGTATAAGGTGGTACCTCAGAGTGGTTTTGATTTGCATTTCTCTAATAATCAGTGATGTTGGACATCTTTTCATGTATTTTTTGGCCATATGTATGTCTTCTTTGGAGAACTGTCTAGATCTTCTACCCATTTTTTGATGGGGTTGTTTGCTTTCTTGGTATTGAGTGGTAGGAGGTGTTTATACATTTTGGAGGTTAATCCCTTGTCAGTCGATTCATTTGCAAAGATTTTCTCCCTTTGCTCTGCAGAAACTTTTAAGTGTGATTGGGTCCCATTTGTTTACTTTTGTTTTTATTGTCATTACTCTAAGAGGTGGATCTGAGATGTTGCTGTTGTTTATGACAGAGAGTGTTTGCCTGTGTTTTCCTCTGACAGTTTTATAGCATCTGGTCTCATATCTAGGTCTTCAATCCATTTGGAGTTTATTTTTGTGTATGGTGTTAGGGAATGTTCTAGTTTCATTGTTTTCCATGTGGCTGTCCAGTTTTCCCAGCACCACTTATTGAACAAGCTGTCCTTTTTCCATTGTGTATTCTTGCCTTCTTTGTCATCGATGAGTTGGCTGTAGGTGCATGGCTTTAATTCTGGGCTTTCTATCCTGTTCCACTGATCTATATTTCTGTCTTTGTGCCAGTACCGTACGATTTTGATGATTGTTGCTTTGTAGTATAGCCTGAAGTCTGGGAGCCTGATTCCTCCAGGTCCATTTTTCTTTTTCAGGATGTCTTTGGCTATTCTGGGTCTTTCCTAGAGAATCCTAAAGACTCTACCAGAAAACTGTTAGAGCTTATCCACAAATTTGGGAAAGTCGCAGGATTCGAAATTAATACACAGAAATTGATGGTATTTCTATACACTAACAATGAAAGAGCAGAAGAAGAAATTAGGGAAGCAATCCTGTTTACCATCGCATCCAAAAGAATAAAATACAGAGGAGTAAACCTATCTACAGAGACAAAAGACCTGTACTCTTTAAACTATAAGACACTGATGAAAGAAATCAAAGATGACACAAATAGATGGAAAGATATACCATGCTCGTGGATTGGAAGAGTTAATATTATCAAAATGACAATAATACCTAAGGCAATCTACAGATTCAATGCAATCCCTATCAAATTATCAAGGACATTTTTCACAGAACTTGAACAAAATATGTTAAAGTTTGTTTGGAAGCACAAAAGACTCAGGATAGCCAAAGCCATCCTGAAAAAGAAAAATGTAATGGGAAAAATGGTTCCCATTACATTTTGATTTAGCCATCTATATGTGTGCACACTTCTTTCTGATTACTGGTCTCTAAATTTCAAATCCATTCTCAATGTTCTCTATTTGTCCTCTCCTCATCTCATGCTGCTGGTTTTCATATCATATTTGTCAATGGGTTATTTCCTACTTTTGTATTATCTTTGCCTTTACCAGTGAGCCTTTTCACTTGCTATATTCTTGTTTCTACTTGCGGCCTTTCCTTTTCTGCTTAGAGAACTTCCTTTAGTAGTTGATGTAGAATTGGTTCGGAGTTGCTGAATTCTATTACCTTTGCTTGTCTGAAAAGCTTTTCATCTCTCCATCAAATCCAAATGAGAGCTTTGCTGTGTAGAGTATTCTTGGTTCTAGGTTTCCTCTTCTTAATCACCTCAAATATATCTTTTCACTCCCTCTGGCTTGCAGAGTTTCTGCTGAAAAATCAGCTGTTATTCTTATGCAGGTTCCCTTGTACATGATTTGTTGTTTTTCCCTTGTGGATTTTAATATCTTTTCTTTGTATTTAATATTTTTCAGTTTGATTAGCATGTGTCTTATGTTTATTTATTTCTTTTTTTATTGTCTTTTTGTCTTTTAGGGCTACACCCGTGACATATGGAGTTTCCCAGGCTAGGGGGCGAATCAGAACTGTAGCTGCTGGACTATGCCAGAGCCACAACAATGCAGGATCTGAGTCACATCTGCAATGTATATCACAGCTCATGGCAATGCCAGATCCTTAACCTACTGAGAGGCCAGGGATCAAACCCATGTCCTCATGGATGCTAGTCAGGTTCATTAACCACTGAGCCATGATGGGAACTCCTTGTTATGTTTCTTCTAGGGTTTCCTTTGCTGTGCAAAAGCTTGTCAGTTTGATTAGGTCCCATTGGTTTATTTTTGCTTTTAGTTCTGTTGCTTTGGGAGACTGACCTAAGAAACCATTTGTAAGGTTGATGTCAGATAATGTTTTGCCTATGTTTTTTTCTAGGAGTTTAATTGTTTCTTGTCTTATGTTCAAGTCTTTAAGCCATTTTGAGTTTATTTTTGTGTATGTTGTGAAGGTGTGTTCTAAGTTCATTGATTTACATGTGGCTGTCCAGTTGTCCCAGCACCACTTACTGAAAAAGTGTCTTTTATATTTTATATTCTTGCCTCCTCTGCCAAAGATTAATTGACCATAGGTGTCTGGGTTTATTTGTGGGTTCTCTGTTCTGTTCCATTGGCCTGTATGTCTGTTTTGGTACCAGTAGCATACTGTCTTGATTACTGTGGCTTTGTAATATTGCCTGAAGTCTGGGAGAATTTTACCTCCTTCTTGGTTTTTGTTCCTCAGGATTGCTTTGGCAATTCTGGATCTTTTATAGTTCCATATAAAATTTTTGGATTATTTGTTGTAGTTCTGTGAAAAATGTCATGGGTAGTTTAATAGGGATTGCATTGAATCTGTAGATTTCTTTGGGTAATATGGCAATTTTTATGATATTAATTTTTCCAACTCAGGATCATGGAATATCTTTTTGTTTCTTTGAATCCTCTTTAATTTCCTTGATTAATGTTTTATAGTTCTCAGCATATAAATCTTTCACCTCCTTGGTCAGGTTTATTCACAGGTATTTTATTTTTTGGGGTGCAATTTTGAAAGCTATTATATTTTTGTATTCCTTGTCTAATATTTCATTGTCAGTATACAGAAATGCAACCAATTTCTGAAAGTTAATCTTGTTTCCTGCTAGTTTGCTGAATTTTTTGATGAGTTCAAGTAGTTTTTGGGTTGAGTCCTTGGGATTTTCTATATATAGTATCATGTCATCTTCATAGAGTGACAATTTTACCTCTTGTCTTCCAATTTGGATAAATTTGTTTCTTTTGTTTGTCAGATTGCTGTGACTAGGACTTCCAATACTATGTTGAATAGCAGTGGTGAGAGTGGGCATCCTTGTCTTGTTCCAGAATTTATCAGGAAGGCTTTCAATTTTTCTCCATTGAGTATTATATTTGCTGTGGATTTGTCATAAATGGCCTTGATTATGTTAAGTTATATTCCCTCTGAACCCACTTTGGTAAGAGTTTTGATCATGAATGGATATTGGACTTTGTCAAATGCTTTTTCTGCATCTATTGAGATGATCATGTGGTTTTTGACTTTTCTTCTGTTAATGTGGTATATAACGTTGGTTGATTTGCATATATTGAACCATCCTTGCGAAACTGGGATGAATCCGACTTGGTTATGGTGTACGATCTTTTTTATAGGTTGTTGGATTTGGTTGGCTAAAATTTTGTGGAGAATTTTTACATCTATATTCGTCTAAGATATCGGCCTATAATTTTATTTTTTGAAAGTTTTTTGTCTGGCTTTGGTGTTAGGGTGATGGTTGCTTCATAGAATGTCTTTGGGAGTGTTCCTTCTTCTTCAACCTTTTGGAAAAGAAGTTTATTGAAGATTGTGTATAAATTCCTCTTTGTATATTTGGTAGAATTTGCCTATGAAGCCACCTGGCCCTGGACTTTTTTTTTGTAGGGAGTGTTTTTATTACATTAAATTTCATTTCTAGTGGTCAGTCTGTTCAATTGATCAGTTTCTTTTTGATTCAGTTTTGGTGGGCTGTAAATTTCTAGAAAGTTGTCTAGTTCTTCTAGGTTGTCAAATTTGTTGGCATACAATTGTTCATAGTATTCTCTTATGGTTTTTTGTATTTCTGCAGTATCCATTTTCTCTCCTCTTCTTGGTGAGTCTGGCCAGAAATTTGTCAATTTTGTTTAAGCCAGAATATATTTTGATTACTTACATGTTGAGTGAAAATACAGTTACAGATTTCATGAACAACACAGTATATCCTACAAGATCATGTTTCCAGTCTTCAAGCAATTCTATAATATATAGAAATGAAAGCATGTATTACAGATATACCTATGTTCAAATGTAAATTTGACAAAATTATCTCCTTTTATATCAAATAGCTGGAAATATATAGCAGAAAATTTGTTCACTTCTGATTTAGAATTAAGTGTTAATTTACTTGTTTGTTTGACATTTATTCATCTGCTCATTTTTTGTTTAGGGATTTTGGTAACAATTGTTTTGTATTTTCCAGTTCTCAATTGAGTTCATCTTCCTTTTTTCTGCATTCTTCTAATAAAATTAGACCCACTATCTGTAGCATATACAGAATTGGAAATATAATGTTGTACATATGAAATTATATAATATTATAAATCAATATTATCTCAATAAAAATAAATTTATACACATAGGAAGTAAGTAAAATCAATATACTTATAAACAAATAAATGAACAAATAAATTGCACAAAGTTCTGACCTTATTAGCTCTGTGGTCTTGAGCAAGTTATTTGATTTTGAGCTTCAATTTCATCATCTCTAACATAAAACTTATGTTTACTTTGTAGTATAGCAATATGGATTAAATAATATGATATTAGAAATACTCATTTTAGAGATCGGGAACATAATGATGTTTAATAAATGTTATAGTTCTTCAAATTTTACATTTTACTTATTTAAACATTTTTGTTATTTTTCTAACATAAGGTGGCTTAACTACTTGAAAAACATAATGGCAAATTGGGTGCGGTGTACTTTTCTCAGAATCATAGCTTCAGATTTGAAAGGAATAATTTGGAGCATTCATTCAATGACATTTCAAGGCACAGCATATTCTCTCAAGAGATACAAAGCTCAGGTGAAAATACATCTGAGCAGAATAGAGAAAACAGAAGTCAGTATGCAAAATTCTCTCTCCACTACTCATTATTGTTCTCCAGCTTCCTTTTTTCCACATCTCCTTTTTCTTTTCTAGAATTCTTATATTAAGAAAAGACATGTTTCTTCCACAGGAAGGTTTTCATTAAAATGAACACAAAGGAATAAAAGTTATGAGGAGAATAGTGGAAATTATTTTTCTGAGATTTGTGGGTAAGTTAAACACCAAAGCAATGTTCAATATTAGGGTTAATATTAGAAAAGAGATATCATAGATAAAGAAATCCTCAAATACGCTATATTTTTTAGTTAAGTATTTTCATCACATCTCTTACCAATGATTTTTTTCCCAGAATTTGTGACAAAGTCTCTATTTCTCTTTTTAAACATCTCAGTGGAATAGCTGTGGTAGCAGTTAGAAGGAATTCATGGGTCTGACTGTTACTTTACTCTTTTCTGATATCTGTGACATCTGCTTACTTATTATACAACAAATAGATAATAATAATAGCATAATGATATATATATATATATATCACTTACTATGTACAAGACACCATTCAAAGTGCTTGCCATATATTAACTCATTTAAGCTTCAAAACTGTCTTATGCTGTATGAGCAATTATTACCATTTCCATTTTACAGATGAAGAAGCTATATCACAGAAAGTTTAAATTACTTACCAAGCTCAGTGTGTAAGTGACAAAACCAGGATTTGAATGGAGGCCTTTTGGCTTCAAAATCTTGCCTCCTACCACTTAATCACTACCTTATTTTTCCCCAAATTTGTTGGCAGATTAGAGAAGAGGAGAAAAGGATATACAATATACATCAACTAAGGGAAGCATGGGTTTAGATTAGATTTTGGGTATTGTGTTTCTAAGGCATATTAAATGGCAATTCAAACATTGGAAGAATGAAAGATAGTTTCTATGTTAGAGTAGAAGAATCTTGGATAAAATGCCGGCTTTGTAGTCATGTGACATTGAACAAATCACTTAATCCTGTCTGTCTTATTCCTGAATTTTTCTCATTTAAATGCCTCTTGGGGAAATTCCCCAGTGGCTCAGCAGGTTAAGGATCTGGCATTGTCACTGCTGTGGCTCAGGTCACTGATGTGCCATGGTTTCTATCTCTGGCCCCAGAACTTCCACACGCCATGGGTGAGGCCAAAAATGCCTACTGGGGATGTTTGTTTATATAAAATATGAAAATGCTACAAAGGTAGAACCTGAACACAAACTGGGAAATTGATTTAATATAAAAAAGTCAAACAATAATGGTTTTTCATTTGTAGCTCAAATCTAGTTTATTGGTTTCCTTATTTGTAAAAGGCAGAACGTAAAGATATCTCACCCACATGTTTAATAAGAGTGAGTATCTATCTATCATCTATCTATCTTTCTATATACATAGATATTTCTAGGCACTTTACCCATTTGCCTTTCCATAATTAAAACTTACTTTATCTCAGCATTTCTTTTTAAGTGTTTTTTTTTTTTTTTGTTTGTTTTTTGTTTTGGCCATTCCCACAGCATGTGGAAGTTTCTAGGCCAGGGATTGAACCCATGCTATAGCAGTGAGCCGAGCCACAGCAGAGACAATGCCAGGTCCTTAACCACTGAGCCACCAGGGAACTCCAATTTCAGTATTAATATTATAATTTATATCAGGTGTACACATTGAAAAAATAGTCTCAAATTTCACATCCTCAGATCGTACCTTAACTAATTAGTATCTGAGTTCCTTTTCTAGTAGATACTATTGCTGTTCTCATCAAGGTCACCAGTGTTCTCCTAATTGTCAGATTCTACAGATATATTTCATAAACAATTCAATTTTCCCCCTGGCAGCAAAGTTGAAACTCTCCCTTACTGATGTATGGCTTGGCATATCTCTAATATGGGTTTCTCTCTTCGTTGGGACATTAATTATTTTTATGTCTCATTCCTCTCACTAAATCTGAGCACCTTAAGTATAAAAGTTATTACTTTATACCCATCTTTGCAATCCTAGCTTAATTCTTTGAACCATATTGGGCACTTGCTAAATAGAGATAGGTGAGTAGTAAGTGGTAGGAAGTAAATCATGTGTCTGCTTCTTATTCACAATCCATTTACTAGGCATGACTAAATGGTTCCGGGAAGGAATAGGTTGGCTGCTGCAAGCAGCAATGTTTTTTAGGATGAAGCTGAGGTATATAGAACTGAAGCCAAGGAAGGACAGAGACGGTTCAGTCCATAATCAGTTTGAATCAATTGAATCTTGCGTCAAGTTAAAATTATGCTCAACCAAGAAATCAGAAATGCTCCCCCCCCCATGTTTCTCATTCCCTCTCTTTGTATTGATTTATGACTGTTGCTTACAGAGAGCTGTTGCTAGGGGACAGATTTTCTCAGGTTTTCATTGAAGGTATATTTACAAAGAAGCCATGCAATTTGCAAGAACAGCCAACAAAAAATTGGATTGAGCCATGTTCTAGTATCAGAAACATAGAATATTATAAAAAAATAAAACAATTTGGTTTTATCATGCATTCAACTCATTCAAAGGATGAGCGGACTGAAACCAGCCTAAATTTATGGCACAGGGCAGTGTTAGGGAGCATCCTTCAAAATTCTGTGACTATTTCAAAATCATCTAGTCATGCAGATAAACACATAGTTATTGGGGCCCATTTCAAACAAGGAGGAAATGGACAGAGACTAATTAGGAAAATCCCCTTCTTAATAGTGTTTACAGCTCTGTGACAGAGAATGACACCATTTTTGAAGGTCAACATCAAACAAATAATGAGAGTTTCATTAGGTTCAATCTAAGGCTACCAATATAATGTGGTCTGCCTAATCAAGAGATATCTGAGTGTATTGAGTAGAAAATGGCTGGAAGAGACAGGTAGTCATTAAGGAAAGTAACCTTGAGATGTCTGTGAAGCTTGGACATAAATAAGATTTTTAAAAAGTGGAGGGGACACCGGTATTCCAGACACAGGAGGAAGAAAAAGCAGAGACACTGAAGTGAGAGATAACACAATATGTGTAAGACATAGCACACTGTTTAATGTTGTGAAGGCAGGAAGAGTGAGGCAGTGGGTGATGAAAGAAGAATCTGGAAAGATTTAGCAGGAGTCAGGCCATGGAAGTATTCCATGTAAATAGGATAAGTAGTAGTACTTTCATTGATTTCCTATAAGTTGAAACAAAAAATACAAATTAAGAATGACTTATGCAGGAGTTCCCATTGTGGCTGAGTGGTAACAAATCTGACTAGTATCCATGAGGGTGCACATTTGATCCCTGGCTTTGTCAGTGGGTTAAGGATCTGATGTTGCTGTGAGCTGTGGTGTAGGTTGTAGATGTGTCTTGGATCCTGTGTTGCTGTGGCTCTGGTGTAGGCTGGCAGCTGCAGCTCTGATTTGACCCCTAGCCTGGGAACGTCCATATTGCACAGATGCAGTCCTAAAAAGGAGAAAAAAAAAAAAGAATGACATACATATAACTTTCATAATCACCTATATACTTAATCTCATTTATTTCTATAATTTCATATATTAAAGTGCTCCTCCAGAGAAAAACCTAAATAAGATTAAATTAAGAGCTTCTATTAATAATTCAGCATAATATATATGTATATAGTATATATACATGTATGAACTTATATTTAGAAATATATATATATATATGCATTTGTATACATACAATGATGGAAATACAAGATTCAATATTTAGGGGTTTCATCAAATTCTTGAGAATTAAATGTCTTTAAAAATCTGGAAGCAGTCTCATAAATATAAGTTAAATAAACTAAAGAGTCACTATTTTGCAATAAGATCCTATGATTCTAAACTTGCATTGACTAATATTCTTCTTTGTACCTTCAACACCCATTACAGTGTTTCACTTATGTTAGGAGCCCAAAAAATATTTGTTATATCAGTGGATAAAAGATATCCTAATCTTCTCTCATTTCTCTTTCTCTGTGGAAGTTTTAATCTTGTTTTAAAGCATTTCTTTTCTTTTCTGATTGCACATTTTGCATTATATTTTGCCCTCATATTCTTTAGATGACTGCGTGTTTCATTAAGTAACTGAGCTAATGTGGAAATATTGTAAGAGAGATTTACTCTTAAGAGCTCACTCTAAGGCTAATATACTTGTAATCGGAGAAGCTTTGAAAATCTTTTAAAATAAAAATGATGAGTCTTACTGAGACATTATGTGAAATCAATCTAAGCCTACAGATTTTCCAGTGTTAAGACTTTTCTGTCTTTACCAAAGTTCATCTCACAATTGTGGTGGCCAGTACCATTTACCACATTATGATGTTTTTTACTTAGGCAGATGAATCCTGGATGTACAATCAGTGTGGTACTTGCTGCTAAATTTTCAGAATAGGTTGTAGCTCCTAAAAAGGATGTTTTATATAAAAAAATCAGAATACATTAATAGAAACCAAGACTTTTTCCTACATGTAACTAATTATGCAATTTCTATTTTTTATCTAAATTATTGGACAGGAATTACTCTTCTTATAAATAAAATTAGTTCTGAAGCTGTGGGTTATGTCTTGTTCACTGCTGTTATCTCCCCAAGCCTAGAGAGTTTCCTGGGACATAGTAAGCACTCAATAAATATTTGGCGAATGAGTACACAAGTGAGAAACAAATACAGATTATAGAATTCCAAACACTTCTGTCCACTGCATCTTGGTATTGAAGTTGTCAATAAAAACAAAATACAGTCAAGCACTAAATGGAACAATTTTCACTCACTAGAGAAGAAATGGAGCTAGATCAGCCTTAGTAAGTGGGCATTGGTCCGTTATGGCCAGCAGGTCCCCCTCACAGCCATTATAGGGCAATTGGCTTACACACTTCATTTTGTGCCCTGGAATGAAGAAACCTCTCCTGTTCCTGAAGGGGGCAAATATAGCAGTAGGGTTGACCAGGTGCCATATGACACAAGCTTAAGCAGAACATGTTGAGTCTGAAAGAGGGAAATGGATGAGTAATATTCTATTGTGTGTGTGTGTGATATCCTATCTTTTTCATTCATTCATCTATCAATGAACACTCAGGTTGCTTCCATTTCTTGGCTATCATAAATAATGCTGCAATGAACAATGGAGTGCATATATATTTTTGAATTAGTGTTTTTGTTTTCTTGTGAACAATACTAAGAAGTGAAGTTTCTGGCATATGGTGCTTTTTTTTTTTTTTTTTTTTTTTACTTTTTTGAGGAATCTCCATACTGTTATCCATAGTGGTTGCACTAATTTACAGTCTTACAAACAGTGCATCAAGTTTCTCATTTCTTCACATCTTCACTAATGCTTGTTGTTTTTTGTCTTTTTGAGGATAGCCATTCTGATAGATGTGAGGTAGTATCTAATTGTGATTTACATTTCCCCAATGATTAATGATGTTGAACATCTTTTCATCTGTCTGTTTTCAACCTCTATGTCTCCTTTGAGAAAATGATTATTCAGGTCTTCTGCTCATTTTTTAAATTGAGTTGTTTCATTTTTTAATGTTGAGTTTCATGGGTATATTGTATATTTTGGATATTAACCCCTTACATGACTTACAAACATTTTCTGCCATTCAGTAGGCTGCCTTTTTTATTCTTGTTGATAACTTCCGTCAATGGGCAAAAGCATTTTTAGTTTGATGTAGTCCCATTTTTTTTTCTTTTGCTTTTCTTCCCACTTTCTTGAGAAGACAGATCAAAAAAATATTGCTAAGTCTGATGTCAAAGAGTATACTTGTTCTCGTCTAGAAGTTTTATGGTTTCAGGTCTTAAATTCAAGTATTCACACTATTTTAAGTTTATTTTTGTATATAGTGTGAGAAAGTAATACAGGTTTGATTGTTTTCTTTCTCAGAGTTCATTGTTAGTGTATAGAATTACAACAGATTTCTGTATATTAATTTTGTCTTGCAGCTTAAATTCATTGATTAGTTCTAACAGTTTTTTTTTTTTTTGTGACTTCTTTTGGATTTCCTATATACAGTGTCATGTCATCTGCAAAGAGTGACAGCTTTACTTCCTCCTTTCCAATTCAGATTTCTTTTTATTATTTGAGCTGTGGCTAGGACTTTCAGTACTATTTTGAAAAAGTGGTGTGCATAGGAATCCTTGGCTTTTTGGTTCCTGATCTTAGAGGAAATTATTTCTGTTTTTTACTCTTGAGCATAATATTAGCTGTGGGCTTGATAACTATTAACTTTAATATATCAAAGCATGTTTCCACTCTTCCCACTTGTTGAGAGTTTTTATCATAAATGGATGTTGAATTTTTCAAAATCTTTTTCCCTAACCACTGAGATGATCATATAATTTTATTCTTCAATTTGTTAATGTGGTGTATGTATCACATTGGATAATTTGTGAACATATTAAAACATTCTAGTATTCCTGGGATAAATCTCATTTGATCATGGTATATCATCTTTTTAATATATTATTGAATTTGGTTTGTTAATATTTTGTTGAAGTTTTTCACATCTATAATCATCAGGGATATTGGCCTGTAATTTTTTTTTTCCTATGGTAGCTTTGTCTGGTTTTGCTATCTGGGTGATACTGGCCTTATAGAATGAGTTGGAAGACTTCTCCCCTCTTCAATTTTTTAGAATAGTTTGAGAAGGACAAATGTTAACTCTTCTTTAAATATTTGAAGACTTTCTTTCCCTTTCCTTCCTTCCTTCCTCCCTCCCTCCCTCCCTCCCTCCCTTCCTTCCTTCCTTCCTTCCTTCCATCCTTCCTGTCTTTCTGTCTTTTCTAGGGCCACATCTACGGCCTATGGAGGTTCCCAGGCTAGGGGTCTAATGGGAGCTGTAGCCACTGGCCTATGCCAGAGCCACAGCAACACAGGGTCCGAGCCGTGTCTGCAACCTACACTACAGCTCATGGCAACACCAGATCCTTAACCCACTGAGCGAGGCCAGGGATTGAACCTACAACCTCATGGTTACTAGTCAGGTTCGTTAACCACTGAGCCACAGTGGGAACTCCTTCACTGATCTTTTCAATTTTTTCTTTCATTATTTCCAGTTTGATCTTTATGACTTCTTTCCTTGTAAAGACTTTGAAATTTTTTTTCCTCTAATTCCTTTAGGTATAAATTTAGTTAATTTGAGCAATTATTGTCTAAGTACTCTGAAATTAGTCTATGTTCAGAATTGTTCAAAATTCCATCACAAAGACTTTCTCAGTTGTCACTCTTATTTCTTATCCCTTTGGTACAGTAAGTACTAGTGTGTTGATAAAATGATGGTGAACTATATTTTGTCACCTTTTATTTTTATTGAAATATACTTGATTTCTAATATTATATTAGTTTCAGGTGTACAGCATAGTGATTTAGTATTTTTTTTAGATTAAAATCCATTATAAAATATTACAAGATAATGGTTATAATTCCCTTTGTTATACATCATTGTTTCTTAGCAATTTTATACATAGTAATTTGTGTCTTTTAATCTCATGCCCCTAATTTGCCCCTTTCCCTTTCCTGCTCACCTTTGGTGAAAACTAGTTTGTTTTCTATATTTGTGAGTTGGTTTTTGTTTCGCAAATACTTTCATTTGTATTATTTTTTAGATTACACATATAAATATCATACAGTATTTGTCTTTATCTGACATTTCACCAGGATAATATTCTCTAGGTACATCCATTTGCTGAAAATGGTAGAATTTCATTCTTTTTTATGGCTGAGTAATATTCCTGTGCACATATCATATCTATCTATCTATCTATCTATCTATCTATCTATCTATCTATCTATCACATCATTTTTTTTGGTCTTTTTGCCATTTCTTGGGCCACTCCCATGGCATATGGAGGTTCCCAGGCTAGGGGTATAATTGGATCTGTAATTGCCAGCCTATGCCAGAGTCAGAGGAACGCAGGATCTGAGCTGCGTCTGTGACCTACACCACAGCTCATGGCAACACCAGATCCTTAACCCACTGAGCAAGGCCAGGGATTGAACCCGCAACCTCATGGTTCCTAGTTGGACTTGTTAACCACTGCACCACAATGGGAACCCCTATCACATCTTCTTAATCCAGTCATCTTTTGATGGGCTTTTAGAGTGTTTTCATGTCTTGGCTATTGTACATAGTGCTACTATGAACACTGGGATGTGCGTATATTTTTGAGTTAGTGTTTTTGTTTTTTTAGGATATATACACAGGAATGGAACTGCTGCATGATATGGTAGTTCTTTTTTTAGTTTTTTGAGGATTCTCTATACCATTTTCCATAGTATATTTTACATTCCTACCTACAGTGTTAAGGGATCCCCTTTCTCCATATCCTCTCAAACATTTGTCATTTATAGACTTATTGATGATACCCATTCTGATAGGTATGAAGTCATATCTCATTGACATACAGATAGCTGATAGGCACATGAAAAGATGCCTGTCATTGATAATTGTCATCACCCTTTTTAAAATGTCTTCTCTTTTTGGTGTGGGGTTTGTTTTTTATATAACTTATGTTTTAAAGGATTAAAATCTACTTCTAATGAAATGGGGATACAAATTTTCTGATCTCAGACGTGAAAAAATACACAATTTTGTTTTAAAAATATAATGTATTTTAACTTATTTCATGCCTCATTTTGACATGGGAAAAGAAACAGCCTCCATGAATGTAAGATTCTTGTCCTTTTACCAAGTGACAGGTAAGACGCAGAGGGAATGTGATGCTTGTCATGTTGTTTTTGATGGCTGGTGAAATAAGTATGGAGAAGGAGGGTCGTATCAGACTTTCAGTATCAGGTGTTCACAGAGATACCTCCTGAGATGTATGTCCTCCCTTCTGGTCCTCTATCATCAATACATGAAGACTCTCCTTAGAAATCTGGCTCTTTCCATTCCATCAGTGTTACACTTGAGTTCATTGGAGTCTCTGCAAGGCTTTAATTCCTGTGTCTTCAGATGTGATCCTGACTCTTTGCTCTCAGGAATTTTCCCAGCAAGAGGATGTATGTTCTCTCTCTTTCCGATCTATTAGTAGCTATAGCCATTCTTGTAGGTCTGTCCTCTTCGTCAGGGCTCATGGGAAAATTTTTTTCATCTAAGAGGCTTTATTCTGTTCTATGGTTGCTGTCTATAAACTCAAAAAATGTTTAGAGCCCTTTTCTCTTCCACAAGGGTGTGCGCTTGATGAAAAAATGCCAAGAGGATCCTCTTAGCTACTTTACTCACCTTGCTTCACTGGAATAAAGCATGCTTGGCTGATTGGATGTAGGCAACACCCAAGAGGAGGGAAAAAGGAGAGACAACAATTAAGTAAATGACAAAAACAGCAACAACATTGTCCTGCCACAATTTAATTTATTTTATGGCTATTTCATGTCTTTCCCCTTCCTCCAATTATCTAAAATCTCCCTGCTCTGATAATTTCCTCTATCTCTGTCATTCCATCCCTATTCTCCCTGCTTTTACTAATTTTTTGCCAGTGGAATCAAGACATAAACCTTCATGGATGGCTTATTTTCTGTCAAATTTAAATTCAGGTTTTATGTCATATAAAATCATGAAAATTTTTTTGTGTGTGATTAAAGATTTTGATAAGGTATTGCTTTTAGCTTTTTTTCCCTGACTGGCCTAAAGGTCAATATGTTGAAATAACAATTTTCTAATAGCTATGAAATTGTCATTATTAGAGTAATGAAGTGATGATTATATTTAGCTTCCTAGATAGATATGCCAAAATATATCGACTCTTTGAGAGCTTAGCAAAAGAAGCAATATCCTTGTCTTTTAACAAGCCTTTTCTCAAATGGATTGTTGATAGCTATTCAGAAATAACAATTGTGCTAAATATTTTTTCTAAGAGGCAGAACATACAGATTTTAAAGTTAAAATTCCTGTTCAACAAATAAAATAACCAGTAATCCTGCTAAATGGACTTTGGATTCCATGGGATTATTTTCCTTTAAAGCAAACAAAAACAAAAATGAGAAGAAAGATACAGATTCCCTTTGCAGCCATTGTGAATAAGTGGGAAAAAGTGATATTGGGTTTTCTTTTTCTTTTTAAAATTGGTTAATTAACTATTTGTCTTTTTAGGCTACATCCACAGCGTGTTAAGTTTCCTAGGCTACAGTTTGAATCAGAGCTATAGTCACTGGACTATGCTACAGTCACAGCAATGCCAGATTCTAGCCACTTCTGTGACCTACACCATACCTCATGGCAATGCTGGATCCTTAACCCACTGAGCAAGTCCAGGGATTGAACCTGCATCCTCATGGATACTAGTCAGATACATTTCCCCTGAGCCACAACGGGAACTCCTGGGTTTCCTTTTTAAAGACCTTTTAAACGTTATCACTGAACAATCATTTTTTTTCTGTTTGTTTTCTGGGCAAGTTTCAGCAATGTTTTCAGCCTTGTGAAGAAATTACCTTTGTAGGTTAAGAAATATTTTTATGTTCTGTTTTAGCTCTTTTTAAAATGGTAGTTTCTGGAGTTCCCGTCGTGGCGCAGTGGTTAACGAATCCGACTAGGAACCATGAGGTTGCGGGTTCGGTCCCTGCCCTTGCTCAGTGGGTTAACGATCCAGCGTTGCCGTGAGCTGTGATGTAGGTTGCAGATGCGGCTCGGATCCTGCGTTGCTGTGCCTCTGGCGTAGGCCGGTGGCTACAGCTCCGATTCAACCCCTAGCCTGGGACCCTGCATATGTCGCGGGAGCGGCCCAAGAAATAGCAACAACAACAACAACAACAAAAGACAAAAAGACAAAAGACAAAAAAAAAAAAAAAGGTAGTTTCTGTAAAAATATACAATATATTACAGATGCCATGAATCTAATGAGAAAACTGCAAAGATGATCACTTTTTTTCTAGAGTGAAAAGGCAGTATAAATAGCAGGGGAAGGGAGTGAAGAGCTGAAGTCTTTTGGGAAGACTTAATGGAAGCTACTGATGCCAAAGCCATTATTTCGGAAAATTTTAAAGATGGGTATATTGCATTTCTCTTGATTTTTTTCTTGATGCCAGGCTACTAGTGAGGAAAGAAGTGGGAAAACTGAGTGGAAGGTTTCTATTTCCAGTTATAGACCCCTAAATTGATATTTTTCTAAGGAAAAATCTCAAAATTCTGGACAAAATATTTCCAATAATCACAAATGGATTGAGAATCTTGTAAGGAAGTATTTTTTTTTTGGTACCAAAAAACCTAGTGAAAGTTAAGATCTCAGAAAGGACAGTGGAGCACAGAAGCTTGTTTTTACTGTAAAAGAATTTGCTAAACTGTACAATTGAGTTTCGCTCTTCATGGCCTCACATACTACCTGATAAATGAGATAAAATCCAGAGATCAACCACATTGGTGAATTTAATAAAATATAATTCCCCCCTTATGCCTGAGATTCCACAGATTACAACCTCAGAATAAGGCTGAACTAGAAATAAATCAAACACCTATTTCTTTTACTGTGGCAAGGAAAAGCTACTGCCTTTAAGTCAGTGCTGAGTAGAAGCCAGGAAAAGTAAGACACTAAAAGTTTGGTACTATAAGCTTCATGTTATATTCAGCCTGAATTCAAATTTCCTGTGTAGTCTAAGCAAAAAATTTTATTTTGAGAACTTAACATTATCCTAGACAACACAATGTAGATGAAAAGAAAATCTGATAAGATAAAGATTTCCCAAAAATAAAATTCCAAGGAAAATGAGTAGTTTGCTATTTAAAATAACTAAACTTACAAGGCAACAGAAAACATAGCATTGAGAGACAAGGCTATGAAAATTCTAAAGGAAGCATAAGAGGTATGAAAACAGGAGTAAAATGTTAACATATATGTATTTGGATTCCAGAAAGAGATGAGATTAAAAATAGGAAAAAGAAATATCTAAAATTAAAATAACATGATTTATGAAAGAAATAATTGATTAGCTGAACTTTATTGAATTAAAAACTTCTGCTCTACAAAGGACATTTTCAAGAGAATGAGAAGACAAGCCACAAAATGTGAGAAAATATTGCAAAAGACCTATCTGATAAAGGATTATTTTCCAAAAAATACAAAAAAGTTAAACTCAACAATAAAGAAATAACTCAATTAAAAATGGACAAAACTTTCCACAGAAACCTCAATAAAGAAGATATATTGGTGGCAAATAAGCATATGAGGAGTTGCTCAATCTCACGTTATTAGTGAATTGCAAATTAAAACAATGTAATGATAGTACAAATTTATTAGAATGGTGAAAACACCTGAAATTGATAATACCAAAATGCCAGCAAAGATGTGGAGCCAATGCACTCATTCATTGCTGGTAGAAATGCGTATTGATACAACTACTTTGGAAGACAATTCGGCAGTTTCTTACAAAACTATACATATTCTTACCATATGATGCGGCAGTTGTGCTGCCTGCTATTTTCCCAAATGAGTTGAAAACTTATATCTACACAAAAATCTTCACATAGATGTTTATAACAGCTTTACTCATAATTGCCAAAACTTGAGAGCAACTAAGATGTTCTTCAGTAGGTGAATGGACAAACTGTGGTCTATTTAGACAATGCAATATTATTCAGTGCCCGAAAGAAACAAGTTATCAAGTCATGAAAAGGCCTGGAGGAAACTTAAATGCATATTGCAAAGTAAAAGGTTATATAATGTATGATTTCAACCACATGACATTCTAGAAAAGGCAAAACCACGGTGATTGTAAAAGACAGGAAAAAGATAGGGTTTGGAGGGGGGAGAGATAAACAGGCAGAGCACAGAGGTTTTTTAAGGCAGTGAAACTATTCTGTATGATACTATAATGGTGGGTACTTGTCATTATACACTTTCCAAACCCACAGAATGTACACTACCAAGAGTGAACCCCAATATAAACAATGAACTTTGGGTGTTAATGATGTATCAATGCAGTTTCATTGATTGTAACAAATGTATCACTCTGGTGAGGGATATTTATAAAGAGAGAGGCTATGCATGTGTGGGGGTAAGTAGTATATGGGAAACCTCTTTTCAACTCTGCTGTGAATATGTAAAACTGCTCTAAAAATTAAGCCTTTTAATAAGATATAGTGACTGGTGTACACACACACACACACACTCACACGCGCACACATACATTTCCTTGATCTGTCAGTAGATGGAGTGAAAAGCAATGGCATCATTATATTTATGAGTACACCTAGCACTACATTTTTGTTTCTTATACTGTTCTTCAGTGAAAGAATGCAGGCTTACTGGAGGAATGTCTGATACTAGGACTGGGACATAAAATATGCAAGCTGAATCCGAAACAGTTTATTTGGAAATAAAATAAGGAAATGCTCAACAAAACAAAACAGAACAAGATAAAACATAAAGAAACCACAATAATATAGAATGTAAAATGGGAACAAGAGCCAACAAAAAGAACTCTGAATGGCCAAAGCTAAAATAATTTGAGCAACACAATAAAGTAATAATAGTTTATAAGACAAACTGTAAAATTAATACCTTTGAGTCCAAAGTGATACGAACAAATGAGTAAGTAAATAAATGAAGGAAAATAGAAAAATGTCTATTTTCAAAAGAATTCAAAACTGTATATATACATATGTATATGTATATATATATATGTATATTTATTCTGCTCTCAAGACAATAGAGTATAACTTCTCAGTCTTTAGGTGTGGGTTGCATAGAGTGATTTATTTCCAAAGAGTACAGTTTAGAAAGGAGGAAAAAGAATAACTTCACAATGGACAAAGCTAACAAACTACTTCAGCCAGGTGGTCAAGATTAACAATAACAATGATAAATCATGTTGATGCTTTTGTTTTGTTTTGTTCTTATCTTTTATTTATATGTATATTTTTTTCTACTGTACAGCATGGTGACCCAGTTACACATACATGTATACATTATTTTTTCTTACATGTTCCATCATAAGTGACTAGACACAGTTCCCAGTGCTGCACAGCAGGACCACACAACAGGACCCCATTGCTTACCCATCCCTAAGGCAACATTCTGCATCTATTTACCCTAAGCTCCCAGTACCTCCCACTCCATCCCCTTCCCCATTGGCAACCACAAGTCTATTCTCCAAGTCCATGATCTTCTTTTCTGTAGAAAGAGTCCTTTGTGCCATATATTATATTCCAGATATAAGTAATATCATATGGTATTTGTGTTTCTTTTTCTGACTTACTTCACTCAGTATGAGAGTCTCTAGTGCCATCCATGTTGCTGCAGTTGGCATGATTTTGTTCTTTTTTATGGCCGAGTAGTATTCCATTGTTTATATATACGACATCTGCCTAATCCAATTGTCTGTCAGTGGACATTTGGGTTGATTCCATGTCTTGGCTATTGTGATTAGTGCTGCAATGAACATGTAGGTGCATGTGTCTTTTTTAAGGAAAGTGTTGTCTGTATATATGCCCAAGAGCAGTATTGCTGGGTCATATGGTAGTTCTATGTATAGTTTTCTAAGATGACTCCATGCTGTTCTCCATAGTGGTTGTACCACCTTACATTCCCACCAACAGTGCGGGAGGGTTCCCTTTTCACCACACTCCCTCCAGGATTTGTTACTTGTGGCCTTACTAATGATGGCCATTCTGACTGGTGTGAGGTGGTATCTCGTGGTAGTTTTGATGTGCATTTCTCTAATAATCAGTGATATAGACCTTTTTTTCATGTGCTTGTTGGCTATGTGTATATCTTCCTTGGAGAATTGTCTATTCAGGTCTTTTGCCCATTTTTCCTTTGGGTTGTTGGCTTTTTTGCTATTGAGTTGTCTAAGTTGTTTGCGTATTTTAGAGATTAGGCCCTTGTCAATTGCATCATTTGAAACCCTATTGTTATTACATGATGAAAATAGTGCTTTATCTCTGCGGTCTTTCTTCTAGAAAAACCAAAAAGTCCAGTCTAATGATGAGGAAAATATCAGAGAAATCACAGCTGATGGAAATTCTATTAAATATCTGATAGATATCATAAAAATGTCAAGGTCATCATAAGAAGGCATACCCAAGAAACTGCCATAGCCAAGAGGAAATTAGGAAGCCATCGGACAAACTATAACGTGGTATTCTGGATGGGATACTGAAATAGAAAAGTCACATTATGTGAAAACTGAGGAAATCTTAATAAACTATAAACTTACTTTAGAATGTTAGTATTAATTAATTATTTGTAACAAATTTACTATAATAATAAAAGATGTTAGCAATCAGGAGAGTTGGGGTGGAGTATATGGGAACTTTGCACTATCTCCCAGGATTTCATTAAGAAATTAAAGTTTGTTAAAAAAAGACTCAGAATTTCCCCCAGATAATGAAAACCAGTAATTGATAGATTTTAAAAGAGCAGCAATTCCCATAAAGGAAAAGCAAATCCATACTTATACGGAAGATGGCAGAATAGAAGGACTGGAGCTCAACTTCTCTCCTAAAAACAACAAAATTACAACCAAATGCTGAGCAACCTTCTACCAAATGGACTCCAAAAGATAAAGAGGAGGCCACATCAAGAGGTAGGAGGGGTGATAACACAATATAAGCAACCCCATACATCTAGGGTGGGAAGCCCCATGGATGGGAAAGTAGCTCTATCACAGAGACTCACTTATAGCAGTGAGAGGTCTAAGCCCCACATCAAGTCCCCATGCCTGGGGATCTGGCATCAAGAGAAAAAGCCCCTGGAGCATCTGGCATTGAAGATTAGTGGGGATGGTGCACACGAGCACCACAGGGATGGGGGAAACAGAGACCCCTTCTTTTTTTTTTTTTTTTTTTGTCTTTGTGACATTTTCTTGGGCCATTCCCAGGGCATATGGAGGTTCCCAGGATAGGGGTCTCATTGGAGCTGTAGCCACCGGCCTAAGCCAGAGCCACAGCAATGCGGGATCCGAGCCACGTCTGTAACCTATACCACAGCTCATGGCAACGCCAGATCCTTAACCCACTGAGCAAGGCCAGGGATTGAACCTGCAAAACCTCATGGTTCCTAGTCGGATTCATTAACTACTGAGCCATGACGGGAACTCTAGAGACCCCATTCTTGAAAGCAGAATCTCCATAGGAATCTGGGCCAGACCTGAGTGCATTCCCTGGAGCATCTCCTGAGAAAACAACGGGTGATTGTGGCTTGTTGTGGGGGAAGGGCATTGGAAGCAAAGCTCATGGGAATATTCATTAGCATGCATTTCTCTGGGGTGGCCATTTTGGGAAAATCTGGCCCCACCCATCAGTGCTGAGAAGCCCCAGGGCAAACAACAATTCAGGTGGGAACACAGCTCCACCCATCAGTAAACAGGCTGCCTAAAGAACCCCCAGGCACACAGCCACCTCTAATCTCACCCAGAGACAAAGCCCCACCCACCAGAGGGATAGGAATTAGCTGCACCGACCAGTGGGCAGGCACCAGCTCCTCCCATCAGAAAGCCTACAGCAAGCCCCTGTACCAACTTCAGCCACAAGGGGGGCAGACACCAGAAGTAAGAGAGGCTACAACTCTATTATCTGTAAAAAGGAGACCACACCAAAAACCTATAAAAATGAAAAGACAGAGAACTATAACTCAGATAAGGGAGAAAGAAAAAAACCCAGTAAAATGGCTAAGTGATCAGGAGAATCTCAGCCTCCAGGAAAAAAAGAAACCAATGAAATAGAAACAAAGAAAACCATAGAAAAGATCAATGAAATTAAAATCTGGTTCTTTGAAAAGATCAACAAAATTGATAAACCCTTTGCCAGACTTATCAAGAAAAAATGAGAGAGGACTCAGATCAATAAATTTAGAAATGAAAAAGGAGACATTACAATGTACATCACAGAAATACAAAGGATCATAAGAGACTACTGTATGCAACTATACACCAATAAAATGGAAAACCTAGAAGAAATGGACAAATTCTCACAAAAGCACAATCTTCCAAGACTAAACCAAGATGAAATAGAAAAGATGAATGGACCAATCACAAGTACTGAAAGTGAAACTGTGATTAAAAAACTTCCAACAAACAAAAGTCCAGGACCAGATGGCATCACAGGTGAATCCTATCAAACATTTAGAGAAGAGCTAATACCTATCCTTCTCAAACTATTCCAAAAATTCACAGAAGGGACACTCCCCAAATCATTCTATGAGGCCACCATCACCCTGATACCAAAACCAGACAAAGTTTCCACAAAAGAAGAAAATTACAGGCAATATCACTGATGAACATAGATGCAACAATCCTCAACAAAACACTAGCAAACTGCATCCAACAATACAGTAAAAGGATTTTATATCATGATCAAATGGGATTTATCCCAGGGATGCAAGGGTTCTTCAATATCCACAAATCAATCAGTGTGATACACCACATTAACAAACTGAAAAATAAAAACCATATGAGCCTCTGAACAGACTCAGAAAAAGCCCTTGACAAACCCAACACCAATTTCTGATAAAAACCCTTCAGAAAGTGCACACAGAGGGAACTAACCTCAACATCATGAAGGCCATATATAACAAACCCACAGCTAACATCATTCTCAAAGGTGAAAATCTGAACGAATTCCCAGTAAGATTGGGGGGGGGGGGCAAGACAAGGATGTCCTTTCTTGCCACTACTATTCAACATAGTTTAGAAGTCCTAGCCATGCAATCAGAGAAGAAAAAGAGATAGAAGGAATCCAAATTGGAAAGGAAGGAGTAAAACTACCACTATTTGTAGATGACATGATACTATACCTAGAGAATCTTAAAGACTTTACCAGAAAACTGTTAGAGCTCATCAATGAGTTTGGCAAAGTTGTAGGATAGAAAATTAATACACATAAATTGACTGCATTTCTATACACCAACAATGAAACAAAAGAAAGAGAAATTAGGGAAGCAATCCTGTTTACAAGCGCATCCAAAAGAATAAAATACCTAGGAGTAAACCCACCTAAAGAGACAAAAGACCTGTTCTCTGAAAACTATAAGACACTGATGAAAGAAACCAAAGATGACACAAATAGATGGAAAGACATACCATGCTCTTGGATTAGAAGAGTCAATATTATGCTGCCCAAGGCAATCTATAGAGTCCATGCAATCCCTATCAAATTACCAAGGACATTTTTCACAGAACTGAAACAAAATGTTTTAAAGATTGTTTGGAAGTGCAAAAGACCCAGAATAGCCAAAGACATCCTGAGAAAGAAAAATGGACCTAGAGGAATCAGGCTCCCAGACTTCAGGCTATACTACAAAGCAACAGTCATCAAGACCCTATGGTACTGGCACAAAGACAGAAATATAGATCAGTGGAACAGGACAGAAAGCCCAGAATTAAACCCATGCACCCACAGCCAACTCATCGATGACAAAGGAGGCAAGAATATACAATGGAGAAAAGATGGCCCCTTCAATAAGTGGTGCTGGGAAAACTGGACAGCCACATGGAAAACAATGAAACTAGAACACTCCCTAACACCATACACAAAAAGAAACTCCAAATGTATTAAAGACCTAGATATGAGACCAGATACTATAAAACTCTTAGAGGAAAACATAGGCCAAACACTCTCCGACATTAACAACAGCAACATCTTCTCAGATCCACCTCTTAGAGTAATGACAGTAAAAACAAAAATAAACAAATGGGACCCAATCACACTTAAAAGTTTCTGCAGAGCAAAGGAAACCCTAAACAAAATGAAAAGACAACCCACAGAATGGGAGAAAACCTTTGCAAATGAATCAACTGACAAGGGATTAACCTCCAAAATTTATAAACACCTTCTGCAGCTCCATAGCAAAAAAAAACAAACAACCCCATCAAAAAAGGGGTAGAAGATCTGAACAGACAATTCTCCAAAGAAGACATACGGATGGCCAAAAAACACATGAAAAGATGTTCAACATCACTCATCATTAGAGAGATGCAAATCAAAACCACTATGAGGTACCACCTTACACCAGCCAGAATGGCCATCATCAATAATTCTACAAACAATGAGTGCTGGAGAGCATATGGAGAAAAGGAACCCTATGACACTGTTGGTGGGAATGTAAATTGGTGCAACCCCTGTGGAAGACAGTATGGAGATTCCTCAGAAAACTAGAAATACTACTATCAAAGAGTGCTGCAGTGAACATTGGAGTACATGTGTCTTTTCGAGTCATGGTTTTCTCTGGTTAGATGCCTCAAAAAGACCATGACTCGCAAAGATGCATGTACTCCAATGTTCACTGCAGCACTCTTTGCAATAGTCAAGACATGGAAACAACTTAAATGTCCATTGACAGAGGAATGGATCAAGAACATGTGGTACATATACACAATGGAATATTACTCAGCCATTAAAGGGAGACCAATAATGACATTTTTAGCAACATGGATGGACCTGGAAATTGTCATGCCAAATGAAGCCAGTCAGACAATGAGACACCAGCATCAAATGCTATCACTTACATGTGGAATCTGAATAAAGGACACAATGAACTTCTTTACAGAACAGATACGGACTCACAAACTTTGAAAACTTATGGTTTCCAAAGGAGACAGTATGGGGGGATGCTGCTGGCGTTTTGGGATGGAAATGCTGTGATGATCATTGTACAACTATAAATGTAGTACATTCATTGAGTAATAAAAAATTAAAAAATCAAAAAGAGAAAAAAAATCGACACCTATACATGTAAAAATAAAGCTGATGAAATTCAAAGATAAAATGAAGATCCCAAAGGTCAAACAGAAAAAACCCATGATGTCAAAACAGCCATAGTGAGAGTGTCTGTTATTTCTCATCAACAGAATTGAAGGAAGATGACAAGTATAATAAATATGGTGATAAAGATAAATTAATTCAGTAATAAATATAAGAAGAGTGATTATTGAGATAAAACAAACTTTCAGAATATCAAGTAACAATTGATTTAGAAAAAACTAAAAAATAGACCATCTTTGGCAAAGCTCATAGAAGAATAAAAGTAAGAAGACACAGATATAAATAATAGAAATATACAAGTATAAAATATAAAAGTATAAAAATGCATAAAATATGAAATATAAAATATAAAGTACAAAATATGAAATTATAAATATAGAAATAAGAAAGGGCACATCTGTTGATATATATACTAAGAGAAAATTCAAATATATTACAGATAACTTTGTTAATACATTTAAAAATGGGTAAAATGTACTAATTTCTAAAAAATATAATTTTTCACAAATTTCACAAGATAAATGAGAAAAATTATCATCCTAAAAGCATTAATGACATTCTTTTTTAAATTAATAAAATAAAGTTGAAGTATAATTGATTTAGCATGTTGTGCCAATTTATGCTGTACTGCAAAGTGACATAGTCTTACATTTATGTATACATTGTTTCTTACATTACACTCTTTCTTTGGCTTTTTGCCATTTCTTGGGCCGCTTCCTGCGGCACATGGATGTTCCCAGGCTAGGGGTCCAATCAGAGCTGTAGCCGCCGGCCTACACCAGAACCACAGCAACGTGGGATCTGAGCTGCGTTTGCAGCCTACACCACAGCTCACGGCAACGCTGGGTCCTTAACCCACTGAGCAAGGGCAGGGATCGAACCCACAACCTCATGGTTCCTAGTCGGATTCATTAATCACTGAGCCATGACAGGAACTCCTGTTTCTTACACTACACTTTTTTATTTTATTTTATTTTATTTTATTTTATTTTATTTTATTTTATTTTATTTTATTTTATTTTATTTTATTTTATTTTATCTTATTTTCCCACTGTACAGCAAGGGGATCAAGTTATCCTTACATGTATACATTACAATTACATTTTTTCCCCACCCTTTGTTCTGTTGCAACATGAGTATCTAGACATAGAAGTCAATGCTACTCAGCAGGTTCTCCTTGTAAATCTATTCTAAGTTGTATCTGATAACCCCAAGCTCCCGATCCCTCCCACTCCCTCCCTCTCCCATCAGGCAGCCACAAGTCTATTTTCCAAGTCCATGATTTTCTTTTCTGAGGAGATGTTCATTTGTGCTGGATATTAGATTCCAGTTGTAAGTGATATCATATGGTGTTTGTCTTTGTCTTTCTGGCTCATTTCACTCAGTATGAGAGTCTCTAGTTCCATCCATGTTGCTGCAAATGGCATTATGTCATTCTTTTTCATGGCTGAGTAGTATTCCATTGTGTATATATACCACCTCTTCCTAATCCAATCATCTGTCGATGGACATTTGGGTTGTTTCCATGTCTTGGTTATTGTGAATACTGCTGCAATGAACATGTGGGTGTATGTGTCTTTTTTAAGTAGAGTTTTGTCCGGATATATGCCCAAGAGTGGGATTGTGGGGTCATATGGAAGTTCTATGTATAGATATCTAAGGTATCTCCAAACTGTTCTCCATAGTGGCTGTACCAGTTGACATTCCCACCAACAGTGCTGGAGGGTTCACTTTTCTCCACAGCCCCTCCAGCACTTGTTATTTGTGGATTTATTAATGATGGCCATTCTGACTGGTGGGAGGTGGTATCTCATGGTAGTTTTGGTTTGCATTTCTCTTATAATCAGCGATGTTGAGCATTTTTTCATGTGTTTGCTGGCCATCTGTATATCTTCCTTG
Organism: Sus scrofa; assembly: GCF_054392235.1. Taxonomy (NCBI): domain Eukaryota; kingdom Metazoa; phylum Chordata; class Mammalia; order Artiodactyla; family Suidae; genus Sus; species Sus scrofa. The sequence goes on along the minus strand of NC_139387.1, from coordinate 48,042,051 downwards.
GAGAACAGTCTATTCAAGTCTTTTGCCCATTTTTCCATTGATTGATTGGCTTTTTTGCTGTTGGGTTGTATAAGTTGCTTATATATTCTCGAGATTAAGCCCTTGTCAGTTGCATCATTTGAAACTATTTTCTCCCATTCTGTAAGTGGTCTTTTGTTTTCTTTTTGGTTTCCTTTGCTGTGCAAAAGCTTTTCAGTTTGATGAGGTCCCATGGGTTTATTTTTGCTCTTATTTCTATTGCTTTGGGAGACTGACCTGAGAAAATATTCATGATGTTGATGTCAGAGAGTGTTTTGCCTATGTTTTCTTCTAGGAGTTTGATGGTGTCCCGTCTTATATTAAGTCTTTCAGCTATGTTGAGTTTATTTGTTCATGGTGTTACACTACACTCTTAATGAAAATTTCCCCCCCAAAAAACTTCCTGTCTAGATATCGTCTGTGGAAATTTCAATCATATATCCAAGATAAATAATTTTAATATTACATAAACAATTATAGACTGTCGAAAAAGGAAATACTCTCCTCTGTGAGTCTGGCATCACCTTGTATTTTGTTACAAGAACTTGAAAGTAAAATAACAATCTAATCTCATTTAAGGACTAAGTTGAAATAGTTTAACCAAAATATTATTGAACTCAACCAAGCTATGTTCATAAAGGTTATTATACTATGCCTAAGTATTATAGAAATGCAATATTTATTTAACATTGTCAATTAAAGTTGTTCATCATCTTAAGAGACAAAGTAGGAAAAAAGTGCTTTTGTATATCCTTGTTTTCAAAAGATATTTTTGCTGAGCAAAGAATTATAGTTTCACAGTCCTTTTCTTTTAGTTCTTTGCAAAATGTAATCTATCATTTTCTTTCTTCTTTTTTGGTTATCCATCATTTTCTCAGTTGTATTATATTTGACAAGGTATCTATCATCTTGATCTTGTTGTAATGTGTTTTTTTTTTTTTCATTGTTGCCTTTATTCTTCTCATTTTATCACCAGTTTTGAGGAATTTGATTACGATGCTCTTTAGTGGAATATTCCCCCCTGTTTTTTTTTTCCTGTGCTTGGCATTCATTGAATTTCTTGGATCCATGAGTTTATAATTTCATCAAATATGGAAAAGTTTTGGCCATTTTGTCTGCTCCTTTGAGTATTCCAATCACATGTGTATATGGGTACTTGACATTGTCCCACAGCTAAATGATTTATTTTTTAAATAATTTTTTCTATGTTTCATTTTGGATAGTTTCCATTGATATTTCAAGTTTATTAATTTCTTCTTTGATGTCTACTTAGCTGTTCACCACATCCAAAAATGGTGAGAAGTCTGAGACATAGGTTAGCTCTCACAGCCTAGGGGTCCTGCACCAGGAAGATAAGCCCCAGAATGTTGGGGTTTGAGTGCCAGCAGAGCTTACTTTTGGGAGTCCCGGAGGACTGGGGAAATAGATACTTTACGCTTAAATTGTGCACACAAGATCACACACAATCCAGAAACCAGGGGAAACAGAAATTTGAAATTGGCTCCACATGGTGATCTTAGGAGCCTTTTGGAGAGGCAGGAGGAAACTGGAGATGAGGACACAGACACTGGTGGCAGCCATTTTTGGAAGCTTATTCTATGAGAGGACAATTGTGTGGGCAAGCACCATTTTGGAACCTTCCTGGAAACTTGTCACACCCACCAGCTGTCTGAATAAGTACTGGGCTGTTTCAGGCTAAGCAATTAACTGGGCATGGACACAGTCCCACCCACCAGCATCTAGCTCTCTTAAGAGTCCCTGAGCCCACAGCCACACCAAGTCCTTTTCCTGTTCACCAGAGGGCCAACACCAGCTTTGGAACAGCACAGACCTTCCAGCCAGCCTGTCAAGAATTATCTCTGCCCACCAGCAAATGCTAAATCTGAGAACTTGAGCCTTGCAACCACACATCCAAGAACATAGCTTCATCCACCAGTGGCCAACATTAGCTCTGGGATACCTCAGGATTCCACAACCAGCTGCTTGTGACCCAGCCACACCCACTGGTAGCCACAGCTTCCATACATTTCAGGGCTTTATGAGAAAGATTAAAGGGATTTCTCTAAGCAGAAAAGGAAAGGCCACAACTAGAAATATAAATATTACAAAAGGAAAAATATTTCTGGTAAAAAGAAATACACTAAAGGTAGTAAATCAACCATGCATAAGGCTAGTAGGAAGGTTAAAAACAAAAGTAGTATAATCATCTATATCCATAATAGGAAGTTAAAGGACACACAAAACAAAAAAGTGTAAAATATGAGGTTGAAAACATTGAATTGGTTTGGGAGCAAAAACGTAAGCTTGCTAAATGCATTTGAAATTAAAAGAAGAGCAACATTTATAGATATATGTATAAAATATGTATATATTGTATACATAATATATGGCTATGTGTAAAATGCATGGTAACCACAAACAAAAAAATCTATAATAGATACACACAGAGAAAAGATGTATACAAACATAAAACTAAGGATAGTCATTGAATCAAAAGGGAAGAGAATGTAAGGAATAAACAAAAGGAACTACCAACCCCCCAATAATGAACAAAATGACAATAAGTACATACCTAGTAATTATTATGTTAAATGTAAATGGACTAAATGCCCCAGTCAAAAGACATAGAGTGGCTGAATAGATTAAAAAAATAAGACCAATACATATGCTGCCTAAATGAGACTCACTTCAGAGATAAAGCCACATTAGACTAAAACTGAGGAGATGGAAAAAGGTATTTCATAAAAATGTAAACAAAAAGAAAGCTAGAGTAGCAACACTTACATCAGACAAAACAGATGTTAAAACAAATACTCTCACGAGAGATGAAGAAGGTTTTACATAATGATTAAGAAAAGATATAGCAATAAGAAGATATAGGAGTTGCAAATATATATGAACCCAACATAGGAGCACCTAAATACACAAAACTAGAAATCAACTATTAGAAAAAAAACTACAAAAACCACCAATAAAATAAACAATGTTACAAAGAACAAATTTGTCACTGAAGAAATCAAAGAGAAAATAAAAAAACCCTAGAGATGAATGAAAGCAAAAACACAATGATTCAAAATCTACGGTAGAAAGCAAAACATGTTGTAGGAGGGAACTTTCCTGCAATACCAGCCTACCACCAGAAAGAAGAAAAATCTCAAGTAAATGACCTAACTGGGCACCTAAAGGAAATTGAAAAAGAAAACCCCAAAAAAACCAGAATTCATTGAAGGAAAGAAATCATAAAAATCAGAGAAAAAGATAAAATGAAATAGAAACTTAAAAATAAGTAGGATTATCAATGAAACTATGAACTGATTCTTTGAAAAGATAAACAAAATTGATAAAGCAGACTTATTGATAAGTCAGACTCATTTAGAAAAAAGAAAGGGCCAAAATGAATAAAATAAGAAATGAAAGAGAAGTTACAGACTATACCAGAGAAATACAAATGATCAAAAGACATTACTATGAACAGCTATATGACAATAAGATGGACAACCCAGAAAAAATGGACAAATTCCTAGAAATGTACAATCTTCTAAGACTGAATCAGTAAGAAATAAAAACTATGAACTGACCAATTACCAGTAATAAAATTGAATCAGTAATCAAAAACTCCCAACACACAGAAGTCCAGGACCAGATGACTTCACAAATGAATTCTACCAAATATTTTGAGAAGAGTTAATACTATTCTTCTCAAATTATTCAAAAAAATTGTAGAGAAAGGAATGCTTCTAAACCCATTTTATGAGGCCAAACACAGAATACCAAAACCAAAGAAAGATATCACAAAAAGATAATTTTAGATTATTAACACTGGTGAAATAGATGCAAAATCCTCAACAAAATATTAGCAAATGGAACTTAACAAACAGCAAATTATTAAAGAATCAAATTGGACTACTCTTTCATAGTATGCACACAAATAAATACAAAATGCAGAACAAACTTAAATGTCAGACCTGAAACCATAATACCCGTAGAAGAAAACAAGAAAGTAAGCTCTGACATGGGTCATATTTTTAAAAATATGTCCTTAAGCAAGGGAAACAAAGCAAAAATTAACAAATGGGACTACCTCAAACTACAAGCTTTTGCACAGCAAAGGAAACTGTTAACAAAATTAAAATGCACCTATGGATAGGAGAAGATATTAGCAAACAATAAATCCAAAATATATCAAAAAAGCATACAACTTAATATCAAAAAAACAAAAAACACAAATAACTAGATTAAAAAATTGGCAGAGGATCTGAATAGACAATTTTCCAAAGAAAACATACAGATGGACAATGGGCACATGAAAATATGCTCAACATCACTAATCATCAGTGAATGCAAATCATAAACCACAATGAGATATCAGCTCACATTTGTCAGAATGGCTATTATCAAAAAGACAATAAATGAGTCCTGGCGAGGATGTGAAGATAAGGGAATCCTTGTACAGCATGAATGGGAATGTAAATTCATGCATCTACTATGGAAAAAAATAAAATTAAAACTACCACAGGATCTAAAAAATAAAACTAGAACTACCATAGGATCCAAAGAAACAAAAACCTAGTCAGAGAAGATATGTGGTTTCCTATATACATTGCAGCCTTATTTACAGTAGCCAAAACATGGAATCAACCTAAGTAGATGGATGAACAAAGATGCAGTATGTATATACAATGGAATATTACTCATCCATCAAAGGAATCAACTCTTGCCATTTGTGACAACTTGGATTGACCTAAATAATATTATGCTAAGTGAAATAAGCCTGAGAGAGAAAGACAAATACTATTTGATTTTACTTATATGTAGAATCTAAAAAAATCAAAATAAATGAATACATATAATAAAAGAGGAAACAGAGACATAGATACAGAGAATGAACATGGTTGCCAGTTAGCTCTCATCACAAGGAAAAACATTTTTCTTTCTATTTATTTATTTAATGATTTTTATTTTTTCCATTATAAGTGGTTTACAGTGTTCTGTCAATCTTCTACTGTACAGAAAGGTGACCTAGTCACACATGCATGTACACATTCCTTTTTCTCACATTATCATTCTCCATCATAAGCGACTAGATATAGTTCCTAGTGCTATTTTTCTATTTCTTTAACGTTTTATCTGTATATGATGGTGGATGATCACTAAGCTCTTTGTGGTAATAATTTTATGATATTTGTAAGTCAAATCATTATGCTCTATACCTTAAATTCACCGTATTGTAGGTCAATTATATCTTATAAAGCCATATTTAAATATTAAATAAGCTAAATAATAAAAAAAAAAAACCCAACAAGAGTTCCTAGGTGGTCTATTGGGTTAAGGACCTGGCAGTGTTGCTGCTGCAGCACAGGTTTGATCACTGGCCTGGAAACCTCTGCATGCTGAGGCCAGATAAATAAAAGAGAACAAATGGAAAGATGCAAAAAGCAATATTGAGTTGGAAAGGTATTAAAATCTTTCAAAATCTTTTAAAATTGTGCACCTCTGTCAGATAGTAAATACACATTCAACTATGTTACAAGCTACATAGAAAAGAAGAAAATTCTGTGGGAGTAGAAAGGAAGGAAAAACCATATATAAATGAGAGCTTTAGAAAGGACATCATATACAAAATTATGGCTATGTTAACAATACTAATTCTTCCAATCCATGAGCAAGGGTCTTATTGCTTTGTATCATCTTCAGTTTCCCTCATCAATATTTTGTGCTTTTTGGTCTTTAACTTCCTTGTTTAGGTTCATTCCTAGATATTTCATTCTTTTTTTTTTTTTTCCCACTGTACAGCAAGGGGGTCAGGTTATCCTTATATGTATACATTGCAATTACAGTTTTTCCCCCACCCTTTCTTCTGTTGCAACATGAGTATCTAGACATAGTTCTCAATGCTATTCAGCGGGATCTCCTTGTAAATCTATTCTAGCTTGTGTCTGATACGCCCAAGCTCCCGATCCCTCCCACTCCCTCCCCCTCCCATCAGGCAGCCACAAGTCTCTTCTCCAAGTCCATGATTTTCTTTTCTGAGGAGATGTTCATTTGTGCTGGATATTAGATTCCAGTTATAAGTGATATCATATGGTATTTGTCTTTGTCTTTCTGGCTCATTTCACTCAGGATGAGATTCTCTAGTTCCATCCATGTTGCTGCAAATGCCATTATTTTTTCCTTTTAATGTCCGAGTAATATTCCATTGTGTATATGTACCACATCTTTATCCACTCCTCTGTCGATTGACATTTAGTTGTTATTTCTTTCCTTTTAATGGCTGAGTAATATTCCATTGTGTATATGTACCACATGTTCTTGATCCATTCCTCTGTCAATGGACATTTAAGTTGTTTCCATGTCTTGACTATTGCAAAGAGTGCTGCAGTGAACATTGGAGTACATGCATCTTTGCGAGTCATGGTCTTTTTGAGGCATCTAACCAGAGAAAACCATGACTCGAAAAGACACATGTACTCCAATGTTCACTGCAGCACTCTTTGATAGTAGTATTTCTAGTTTTCTGAGGAATCTCCATACTGTCTTCCACAGGGGTTGCACCAATTTACATTCCCACCAACAGTGTCATAGGGTTCCTTTTCTCCATATGCTCTCCAGCACTCATTGTTTGTAGAATTATTGATGATGGCCATTCTGGCTGGTGTAAGGTGGTACCTCATAGTGGTTTTGATTTGCATCTCTCTAATGATGAGTGATGTTGAACATCTTTTCATGTGTTTTTTGGCCATCCGTATGTCTTCTTTGGAGAATTGTCTGTTCAGATCTTCTACCCCTTTTTTGATGGGGTTGTTTGTTTTTTTTTGCTATGGAGCTGCAGAAGGTGTTTATAAATTTTGGAGGTTAATCCCTTGTCAGTTGATTCATTTGCAAAGGTTTTCTCCCATTCTGTGGGTTGTCTTTTCATTTTGTTTAGGGTTTCCTTTGCTCTGCAGAAACTTTTAAGTGTGATTGGGTCCCATTTGTTTATTTTTGTTTTTACTGTCATTACTCTAAGAGGTGGATCTGAGAAGATGTTGCTGTTGTTAATGTCGGAGAGTGTTTGGCCTATGTTTTCCTCTAAGAGTTTTATAGTATCTGGTCTCATATCTAGGTCTTTAATACATTTGGAGTTTCTTTTTGTGTATGGTGTTAGGGAGTGTTCTAGTTTCATTGTTTTCCATGTGGCTGTCCAGTTTTCCCAGCACCACTTATTGAAGGGGCCATCTTTTCTCCATTGTATATTCTTGCCTCCTTTGTCATCGATGAGTTGGCTGTGGGTGCATGGGTTTAATTCTGGGCTTTCTGTCCTGTTCCACTGATCTATATTTCTGTCTTTGTGCCAGTACCATAGGGTCTTGATGACTGTTGCTTTGTAGTATAGCCTGAAGTCTGGGAGCCTGATTCCTCTAGGTCCATTTTTCTTTCTCAGGATGTCTTTGGCTATTCTGGGTCTTTTGCACTTCCAAACAATCTTTAAAACATTTTGTTTCAGTTCTGTGAAAAATGTCCTTGGTAATTTGATAGGGATTGCATGGACTCTATAGATTGCCTTGGGCAGCATAATATTGACTCTTCTAATCCAAGAGCATGGTATGTCTTTCCATCTATTTGTGTCATCTTTGATTTCTTTCATCAGTGTCGTATGGTTTTCAGAGTACAGATCTTCTGTCTCTTTAGGTAGGTTTATTCCCAAGTATTTTATTGTTTTTGATGTGATGGTAAATGGGATTGTTTCCCTATTTTCACTTTTTATCTTTTGTTGTTAGTATATAGAAATGAAGTCAATTTCATTATATTAATTTTGTATCCTGTAACTTTGCCAAATTCATTTATGAGCTCTTTCAATTTTCTGGTAGAGTCTTTAGGATTCTCTAGGTATAGTATCATGTCATCTGCAAATAGATGTAGTTGTACAACTTCCTTTCCAATTTGGATTCCTTTTAATCCTTTTTCTTCTCTGATTGCTTTGGCTAGGATTTCCAAAACTATGTTGAATAGTAGTGGCAAGAAAGGACATCCTTGTCTTGTTCCTGATCTCTGGGGGATTCTTTCAGCTTTTCACCGTTGAGAATGATGTTAGTTGTGGGTTTGGCATATATGACCTTTATTATGAATTTCTGAAGGATCTTTATCAGAAATGTGTGTTGGATTTTGTCTAAGACTTTTTCTATATATATTGAGAGGTTCATATGGCTTTTATTCTTCAGTTTGTTAATGTGGTGTATCACACTGATTGATTTGTGGACATCAATGAATTCTTGCATCCCTGGGATAAGTCCCACTTGATCATGATGTACAATCCTTTTAACGTTTTGTTGGATTTGGTTTGCTAGTATTTTGTTGAGGATTGTTGCGTCTATGTTCATCAGTGAAATTGACCTATAATTTTCCTTTTTCTTTTTTGTGGAAACTTTGTCTGGTTTTGGTATCAGGGTGATGGTGGCCTCATAGAATGATTTGAGGAGTGTCCCTTCTGCGAATTTTTGGAACATTTTGAGAAGGTATTAGCTCTTCTCTAAATGTTTGATAGGATTTGCCTCTGGAGCCATCTGGTCCTGAACTTTTGTTTGTTGGAAGTTTTTAAGTCACAGTTTCAATTTCAGTACTTGTGTTTGGTCCATTCATCTTTTCTATTTCATCTTGGTTTAGTCTTGGAAGATTGTGCTTATGTACGAATTTTGCCATTTGTTCTATGTTTTCCGTTTATTGGCATATAGTTGCATGTAGCAGTCTCTTATGACAGTTTGTATTTCTGTGATGTCTGTTGTAACGTCTCCTTTTTCATTTCTAATTTTATTGATTTGAGTCCTCTCTCTTTTTTTCTTGATATGTGGTTACGGGTTTATCAATTTTTTTTGTTGTTGGTTGGTTTGCTTGCTTGCTTTTTAAAATTATTATTATATCAATTTATTACATTTATAGTTGTACAATGATCATCACAATCCAATTTTATAGGATTGATCTTTTCAAAGAACCAGCTTTTAGTTTCATTGATCTTTTCTCTGGTTTTCTTCATTTCTATTTCATTGATTTCTGCTCCTATCTTTATGATTTCTTCCCTTATGCTAACTTTAGATCTTGTCCGTTCATCTCTTGCTGCTTCAGATGTAAAGTTAGCTTGTTTATTTGAGCTTTTTCTTGTTTCCTGAGGTAGGCTTGTATTGCTAATTTCCCTCTTAGAACTGCTTTTACTGAATCCCTTAGGTTTTGGAGTGTTATATCTTTGTTGTCATTTGCTTCTAGGTATTTTTTAATTTCTTCTTTGATTTCTTCAGTGATCCACTGGTTGTTTAGTAGCATGTTGTTTAGTCTCCACATTTTTATGTTTTTTGCCTTTTTTTCCTTGTTGTTGATTTCCAGTAGTATAACATGAAAAGATGCTTGATATGATTTCAATTTTCTTAAACTTAGTGAGGGTTGATTTGTGGCACAGATGTGATCAATATTAGAAAATTATCCATGTGCACTTGAGAAGAATGTGTATTCCACTGCTTTTGGTTGGAATGTCCTATAAATATGTATTAATTCCATCTGGTCTAATGCTTCATTCAGGGCCTGTGTTTCCTTGTTGATTTTCTGTCTGGATAATCTGTCCATTGCTGTAAGTGGGGTGTTAAAATCCCCCACTATGATTGTAAATTTCTCCTTTTAAGGTTGTTAGCAGTTATCTTATATATTGTGGTGATCTTATGTTGGGCGTGTTTATATTTACAATTATTACATGTTCTTCTGGGATCAATTCTTTGATTATTATATAAATTTCTCCTTTGTCTCTTATAATATTCTTTATTTTAAAGTCTATTTTGTCTGATATGAGTATTGCTATTTCAGCTTTCTTTTGATTCCCATTTGCATGGAATATTTTGTTCTATCCTCTCATTCAGTTTGTATGTGTCCCTAGAAGTGAAGTGGATCTCTTGAAGACAGCATATGTATGGATCTTGTTTTTGTATCCATTCAGCCAGGATATGTCTTTTGGTTGGGGCATTTGGCCCATTTATACTTAAGATAATTATTGACGTGTATGTTCTTATTGCCATTTTATTAACGGTTTTGATTTGTTTTTGTTGCTCTGTTTTCTTCCTTTCTTCTCTTGTTCTCTCCTCTTGTGGTTTGATACTATCTTTAGTGTTGTATTTGAGTTGATTTTTCTTATTTGTGTGTGTATCAATAGAAGATTTTTGGTTTTCAGTTACCCTGAAATTTCGATATAGGGGTATCTATATACATGAGATTGTTTTAAGTTGTTGGTCTCTTAATTGCAGGTGCATCTCCAGTGTCCTGCATTTGTACCCTCCTCTTCTCATGATTTCTGATTTTGGTAGCATATTTGTGCATGGATGATTTCGTAAATACCACTTAGATGTTTTTCTGAGTTTTTTCCTTTCTCCCTTATCTGAGTTGTAGTTCTCTACCTTTTCATTTTCTTTTTATAGCATATAAGTCTTTCACCTCCTTGGTCAGGTTTATTACTGGTTATTTCATTCTTTTGTGGGTGATTTTAAAAGATATTATATTTTTATATTCCTTTTGTAATATTTCATTTTTGGTATACAGAAATGCAACTGATTTCTGAATGTTAATCTTGTATCCTGCTTTTTTGCTGAATTCATTGATCAGAGGTTTTATTTTGAGAAGTTTTTGTGTGAAGTCCTTAGGGGTTTCTATATATAGAATCATGACATCTGCATAGAGTGACAATTTTCCCTCTTCTCTTTCAATCCAGATAATTTTATCCCTCTTTTTGTCTTTTTGTTGTGGCTAGGACTTCCAACACTATGTTGAATAGTGGTGGTGAGAATGGGCATCCTTGTCTTGTTTCAGATTTGAGTGGGAAGGCCCTCAGCATTTCTCCCTTGAGTATTATATTTACAGTAGGTATGTCATAAATGGCCCTGATTATATTCAGTCATATTCCCTCTATACCCACTTTGGTAAGAGTTTTTATCATGAAATGATGTTGAATTTTATCAGATTATTTTTCTGCGTATATTGAGATGACCATGTGCTTTTTGAATTTTCTTTGTTAATGTGGTGTATGACATTGATTGATTTGCATATGTTGAACCATCCTTGTGAACTTGGGATGAATCCCACTTGGTTATGGTGTATGATATTTTTAATATGCTGTTGAATCAGTTGGCTAAAATTTTGTGCAAGATTTTTGGTCTATATTCATCCAAGATATTGGCCTATAATTTTCCCTTTTGGTGGTATTTTTGTCTGGCTTTGGTATTAGGGTGATGGTGGCTTCATATAATGTCTCTGTGATTATTCCTTCTTCTTCAACTGTGTGGAAAATTTTAAGAAGTTTGGGTAAATATTTTTTGTACATTTGGTAGAATTTGCCTGTGAAGCCAGCTGGCCCTTGACTTTTGTTTGTAGGGAGTGTTTTCATTAGATATCCTATTTAATTTCTAGCAATTGGTCTGTTCAGTTGATCTCTTTCTTGATTCAGTTTTGCTGAGCTGTACATCTCTAGAAAGTTGTCCATTTCAAAGTTTTTGGCATATAATTGTTCATAATCTTTTTTTTTTTTTGGACTTCTGCAGTATCTGTTGAGAATTTTCTTTCATTTCATTTCTTTTTTTTTTTTTTATTTATTTTTACGTCTGTACCTGGGGCATATGGAAGTTTCCAGGCTAGAGGTTGAATTAGAGCTTCAGCTGCCAGCCTACACCACAGACATAGCAATGCAGGATCCAGGCCATGCCTGTGACTCACATCCCAGCTCATAGCAACACTGGGTCCTTGACACACTGGGGCCATGGATCTGATCTGCATCTTCATGGATACTACTCAGATTCATTCCTGCTATACCACTATAGAAACTCCCCATTTCTAATTTTTAAAATTTGAGTTCTTTCTCTCCTCTTCTTGGTGAGTCTACCCAGAGGTTTGTCAATTTTATTTACCCTTTCAACCACCTCTTGGTTTTATCGATTTTTTTCTATCTCTATTTTATTGATTTCCTCGCTGAGTTTTATGATTTCCTTCCTTCTGCTGAATTTAGGTTTTGTTTTTTTTTTCCTAAGTCTTTTATGTGGTGGGTTAATTTGTTGACTTGAGATTTTTTTTTCTTTTTTGAGGAAGGCATGTAGGCATGTAAACTTCCCTTTAAGCACTGTTTTTGCAACATCCCGTAGATTTTGAATGGTTCTGTTTCTTTATGATTTGTCTTGAGGTATTTTTAAATTTCCCTTTTGGTTTCTTCATTGACCCACTGGTTTTTCAGTAGCATGTTGTTTAGTGTCCATGCACTCAGGTTTTTTTTTTTTTAATTTCTTTTCCTCTGGTTGATTTCTAGTTTTATGCCATTGCAGTCAGAGAAGATACTTGAAATAATTTCTATGATCTTAAAATTGTTGAGGTTATTTTTATGCCCTGGTATGTGGTCAATCCTTCAGAATATTCCATGTTCACTTGAAAAGAATGTATATTCTGTTTCCTTTGGATGTAATATCCTGATATTATCAATTAAATTTCACACTTCTATTGTGTTGTTTAGGATCTCTGTTACCTTATTGATTTTCTGTCTAGAAGATCTGTCCATTGATGTGAGTGGGGTGTTAAAATCTCCTACTAGTATTGTATTCCCCTCAATTTCTCCTTTTATGTCTGTTAGTATTTGTAGTATGTATCTGGGTGCTCCCATATCATTAAAAGGATCCTTGTATCATTAAATAGTGTCCTTCTTTGTCTTTCTTTGTGGCCTTCATTTCAAATTGTATTTTTTATGATATAAGTATTGAAATTCTTGCAGTCTTTTCCATTAACATGAAATATCTTTTTCCATCTTCTCTCTCTTTTTTTTTTAGGTTTTTATTTTTTTTTCTATCATAGTTGATATACATTGTTTGGTCAATTTCTGCTCTACAGAAATATACATAAACACACACACACATATACATTCTTTTTCTCATATTATCCTCCATCATGTTCTGTCACAAGTGACCAGATACAGTGCCCCATGCTATACAGCAGGATTTCATAGCTAATCCACTCAAAATGAAATAATCTCTAAAATATACATCTCTAAAATATACATCTTAACGACACTCAAAATGAAATAATCTCTAAAATATACATCTTAACGACAACAAGAAACCACAACCCAATTGATAAATGGGCAGAAGACCTGAATAAATGTTTCTCCAAAGAAGACAGATGGCCAAGAGGCAATGAAAAATGTTCAAAATCACTATTATTGGAGAAATGCAAATCAAAACTACTTTCTTCTATTCCATATGTTGTATTTTTTTTATTGTTTCCTTTGCTGTGAGAAAGCTTTTAAGTTTGATTATGTTCATTGGTTTATTTTTGTTTTTATTTCTGTTGCCTTGGGATACTGACCTAAGAAAACATTTGTATGGTTGATGTCAGAGAATGTTTGACTATGTTGTCTTCTAGGAGTTTTACATTGTCTTTTATTTAAAGTATTTAATCCATTTTTAGTTTATTTTGTGTATGGTGTGGGGGTATGTTCTAGTTTCATTGATTTATATATAGCTGTTCAGTTTTCCCAGCACCACTTGCTGAAGGGATTCTTTTCCCCATTTTATATTCTTGCCTCCTTTGTCCAAGATTAATTGATCATAGGTGTCTGGGTTTATTTCTGGGTTCTCTATTCTGTTCCATTGGTCCATATGTCTGTTTTGGTTCCAGAACCACACTGTCCTGATTACTGTAGCTTTGTAGTATTTTCTGAAGTCTGGGAGAGTTATGCCTCCAGATTTTTTCCCAATAAGGATTTCTTTAGCAATTCTGTGTCTTTTATGGTTTCAGATAAATTTTTGGATGGTTTGTTCTAGTTTTGTGACAAATATCATGGCTAATTGGGTATAGATTGCATTGAATCTGTAGATTGCTTTGGGTAGTATGGCCATTTTAATAATATTAATTCTTCCAGTCCAGGAGTATGGAATGTCTTTCCATTTCTTTGAATCCTCTTTAATTCCTTGATTAATGTTTTATAGTTCTCAGCATATAGGCAGTGAAGAAGTGAATGTTAATGCAGAAGAACAAATTAGTTACTTGGAAGATAGAATAATGGAAATCATCCAATCATGATAGCAGACAGAAAACAAATTGAAAAAACATGAAAGCAATATTAGATCTATGGAATAATATAAAGTGTGCTAATCTATGCATAATAGTGTTTCCAGAAGGATAAGAAAATAAAAGGGGATTAAAAATATATTTGAAGAAATTATGGTTGAAAACCTTTGAAATCTAAAGGAAGCAGATGTCAAGATACTGAAACACAGAGGTCCCCAACCATGTTGAACCTAAACAGGCCCACACCAAGACATATTATACCCTTACTTTCAATTTACATGTGTTCTTTGCTCCAAGATGAGTCTCCTGTAGGCAGCATATTGCAGGCTCTTGTTTTTTTTTTTTTTTTTATCTAGGCTGCCACTCTGTTTTTTGATTGGAGAATTCAGCCCATTTAAATTTATGGCAATTATTGATAAATATGTATTTACTTACATTTTTATCCTTGTTTTCCATTTGATTCTATATTTCTCCTTTGTTCCTTTACTTTTTTTGTTTTCCTTTTGTTTTATGCTTTTTCCTTTCATTTTATGTTTTGTCCTCTCCTTTTCCTTTTTGTGAATGTATTTTTTTTGTGTGGTTGCCCTGTTTTTCAAGTATGTTAACATCTTCTTGTATCTGCTTGCTTTAGCCTGAGAGTCATAAAGGCTCAAACACATTCTCAAATAAAAGAGTCTAGATTTTCTTATTTTCCTTCCCCACATTTTATGATTTTTAAGTTTCTTTTTAGCATCTTCATGCTTATCCTTTTGCTGTTTCTTGTTTTTATTGTCACTTTTACAATAGGCTTTTTTTCCTTTTAGATCTGTGTACTGGCTTAAGTGATTATTTTCCAATTGAGATTTCCTCCATCAAATTCTTCTTACTTCTTTTTTATTTAGAGAAGTTCTTTCAGTAGTTCTTTTAGAATAGTTTTAGTATTGTACTCTTTTAGTTTTTGTTTGTTGGGGAAAATATTTATTTCTCCTATTTTAAATGTTATTCTTTCTAGGTAGAGTATTCTAAACTGCAAATTTTTCCCTTTTATAACTTTGAGTATGTCTTGCCACTCTCTTCTGGCCTGTAATATTTCTGTAGAGAAATCAGCTGGAAGCTTTATGTGGGTTCTCTTATACTTTTCTTTTTCTTTTGCTTCCTTTAGAATCCTCTTTTGATCTTTAAATTTTGCCCTTTTTATTATAATATGTCTCTGTGTGGTCCTGTTTGAGTTCAACTTGTTTTGGTCCCTCTGTTCTTCCTATATCTTGATATCTGTTTCCTTTAGATTTGCAAAGTTTTCAGACATAGTTTCTTCAAATATGTTTTCAATCCCTTTTTCTTTTTCTTCTGCCTCTGGAATCCCTATTATGTATAGTTTTTCCTGCTTCAATTATTCCATACATCTCATATTGCTTTAATATTTGTTATTTGTTTTTATGTCTGCTGTCCTAATTGGGTGACTTCCACTACTCTATATTCTGAGTCACTAATTCATTCCTTTGGCTCTTCACTACCTTTAACTCAGATTGTGTCTCTGCAGATGAATTTTTTAATTTTTCTAAGTTCCTTCTCATATTTTCTACTTCCTTTCTAAATTAATCTGCATTACTGTACATATTTGCACATTGTTCCCTCATATTCATTCTTAATTCCTGCAATATGTTCACTATCTTCTTTTTCACCTTTGTGTCTGTTAGGCTTCAAAGGCATGTTTCATTTTTTTTTTTTTTTTTTGCTTCTTCAGGGGAATTCTCCTGTTGTTTTAACATGTAGGTGGTTCCTGAATTTCTTCATTTTGCTTTTATTTTTCTTATTCTGTGAGTTTAGGGAAAAAAACTACAGTAGTCTTGAAGGGCTGTTTATATGAGAGAGTACCCCTGGTTGTTTTGTGAAGGCTTACTCTTTATTTTTTGGCATGAGGACTTCTTTTGTTTTGGATGCTTTCTGTCTCTTTCCTCAGTGTGTATATACTGTTATTCCCCTTATAAGGTGTTGCATATGCTTCCAGGCAGATGAAAGAAATGGCTAGGTTTAGCTGCTAGTGCCTTATTGCTGATCCCTTGAGTGTTGCAAGGACCTGTTGGAAATTGGCAGGCTGTTCCTATTTGCAGGGCCCTGGAAAGTGGCAGTGATCCTCAGATACATGTAGGTGGTGCCTGGAGTTTTCGGCAGTGGCAGCAGCAGGGCTTGTGCATTCCCAGGGGAGTAAGAGCAACAATACATGGTCCTCAGTTGCAGTGTCCCTTCTGTGCCAACTTCTGAGGTTACTGGGACAACAGATAGTGCCTATTCATGGACCCCTATTGGTGATGGGCTCTGCCAACCTCTCAAGTCTGAGATTACTATAGCGGTTTGCCCCTGCTATCTGTAGACCATGTAAGAGGTACACCATTATGCCTAGTCAGTGCAGGACATGTTGCCACCCATAACCTGTGTAAGAGGAGTTTGTTGCCTGTGCAAAAATTGCTTCACCTCCCATAGCCCTGCCCTCTAAGTGTCCACATACCTGCAGAGGTAGATATTCCTATGGTGGTCTGTTCCTCCTCTTCTTGCCCTCCCAACAATGGTGCCTTGCTTCTCTTATGGACCCAGACCTCCTCCTGTGCTCCCTTAGCTGTGGAGCTCCACTCCCAAGACCTTGGTGCACTACTCCATATCCCCTCAATCTGTCTCCATACAGCCAACCCTATTCTTCTCCCTGGAACTGACCTCAAGAGACGAGTCTTAGTTCCCAGCCCCCTTCTAAATGTCACAGGCCATGGTGTCCTGGGACATGGTTCTGGTAGTCTATGTAGCTCTCTCTGCTTTGCCCCCCTTTTCTGTTTTATTTTCCTTTGTGATTTGCTGAGAGCTTTAGAGTTATTTTTGGGTTCACTTCTCTCTTTTTTTGTGTTTATTATTGGGTTTTGATTACCATGAGATTCTTATATAACATCCTGGACTTCCCATGTGGCTCACAACATAACATCCTATATTTATATATGTGATTAAGTGATAATCTCTTTTGTTGAAAAATTTTCTAGCAGTCCTGCTATTTTACTCTACCACGACACATCCCATTTAGTGGTTTTGGCATCATAATTTACATAATTTTGTTTTGTATATCCATTAACTACTTATTGTGGATATACATTACTTTATTACTTTAGTTGTTTAACCTTCCTAGTAGTTTTATAAATGGCTCATCTGCTAAATTTAGTTTGCCTTTACCAGTAAGATTTTTTCCATTATTAATATTCCTATTTCTAGTTGTGGTCTTTTTTTTTTTTTTTTCTGCTTGGAGAATTGCCTTTAATATTTCTTATAAAGCCATTCTAGAGCTGAACTCTTTTATCTTTTTCTTGTCTGTAAACTCTCTTTCAGATGCTGATAGCCTTTCTAAGTACAGTTCTCTTGGATGAATGTATTATGCTTTTTTTTTATTTTTATGGCTGCACTAATGGTATACGGAAGTTCCCAGGCCAGAGATTTAATATGAGCTGCATCTGCAAACTATGCTACTGGTGCAGCAATGCTGGATCCTTTAACCTGCTGTGCTGGGCCAGGGATCAAACCCATGCTTCTACAGTGACCCAAACCATCCCAGTTAGATTCTTAACCCAGTGCATTAGTGGGAACTCTGTTTTTTTTCTTTTATTATTTAAAATATATCATGCTATTCCCTCTGGCCTGATTTCTGCTGAAAAGGCAACTCACATTGTGGGAGTTTGTGTGTATGTAAATAGTTGCGAAGCCTTGTTGCTTTGCAGTTTTTTTTTTTAATTTTAATTTTTTTTGGTCTTTTTGCCTTTTCTAGGGCTGCTCCTGTGGCATATGGATGTTCCCAGTCTAGGGGTCTAATCGGAGCTGTAGCTGCTGGCCTATACCAGAGCCACAGCAATGAGGGAAATGAGCCACTACTGCAACCAACACCACAGCTCACAGCAACACTGGATTCTTAACCCATTGAGCAAGGCCAGGGATTGAACCTACAACCTCATGGTTCCTAGTCAGATTCGTTAACCACTAAGCCATGATGGGAACTCTGCTTTGCAGACTTTATCTTAAATTTTTGCCATTTTAATTACATTGTGTATTATTGTTGATCTTTTGCGGTTTATAATTTTGGGGATTCTTTGTGCTTCCTGAACCTGGATGCCTATTTCTTTTCCTAGGTTAGGGAATTTTTCAGTGATTTTTTTTTTTCAAATAAATTCTCTGCCCTGTTCTCTCTTCTCCTTCTGAGACTACTATAAAGAATATGTTAGTACATTTGATGTTATCTCAGAAGTCTTAAACAATATTCACAATTTTTTTTCCTTTTCTTTTCAATTTGGGTGATTTACTTTTCTCTCTCTCAGTGTGCTGATTTTTCCCCCTGTGTCATCTAACCTACTCTTGATTCCTTCTAGTATATATATATATATTTTCAGTTATTGCATTTATCTTATGTTTCTTTCATCTTTATAGTTTATCTTTGTTAAACTCTCACTGTGTTCATTCATTCTTTTCAATAGTTCATTGAGCATCTTTATGATCAATACTTTGAACCCTTTATTGGTTAGATTGTTTAGCTCCACTTTGCTTAGTTCTTCTTCTGGAGTTTTATCTTGTTCTTTTTTTTGGGGGGGACATATCCCTCTGTCTCCTTATTTGCCTAAATCTCTGTATATCTTTTCATGTATTAGATAAGTTGGTTTAACTTTTCTGACTTTAGAGATGATATCTTATGTAGGAGATGTCCTACAGGGGCCAGAAAAACACTTCCCTTTAGTTACCAGGGCTGTATGCTCTAGGGCTGCCTTGCTTGTGGGGTGGGTCAGCCCTTCTTTTGTGGTTTTTCCAAGTATTTTGAGTCTGCTGATAAGTGGGGCTAGGCTTTGGCCAGTTGGCTGACAGGCTCTCCCTCATATGGAGGTTGCTCATTTCCTTGTGCACAGGGCTGGATCTTGGGGTGGCTGGTTGTGGGGCCTGGTATGGTCCCAGGGGTTTTTCTGGCTCTCTGGTCACTGAAGTTGTTTCCTTGTGTGGCTGGCATGGCCTGTGTGGTTTTAGTGTAGTGCTTGTCAACTGGTGGTTGGGTTCAGGTCTGGGGGAAGCTGATTGTGGGGCCAGAGGTGCCCAGTATTGGTGCTTGCCTGCTGGTGGGTGTGTTTGTGTCCTCGCATGGCTGGCTTCTCAGCCTGTAGAGTGTTGCACCAGTGCCAACTGGCTAGTCAACCATAGGCACTAATAAACCAGAGAAAGGTGTCCAAAGTGGTTCTTGCTAGCACTGGTGTCCTCTTGGTAGAATGAACTTCCCAAAATATATGCTGCCAGCATCTGAGTCCCTACAGGGAATCTTTTTTTCCTCTGTCTCTGGTCGACTCTCAAGATCAGTAAGTGGGTCTGACCTAGGCTTCTTTCAAATTATTGCCTCTGCACTGGATCATGGATCTTCTGAGGTTTTGCACAAGCCCTTCAATAGTGGAGTTTCTGTTTCCTACAGCCTTCTTTTTTTTTTTTTTTTTTTTTTGACTTTTGTCTTTAGGGCCTATGGCATTTGGCATTTCCCAGGCTAGGGTTCAAATTGGAGCTGCAGCTGCCAGCCTACACCACAGCCACAGCAATGCCATATCTGAGCCACATCTGCAAACTACACCACAACTCATGGCAATGCCACATCCTTAACCCGCTGAGCAAGGCAAGGGATTCAACCTGCATCCTCATGGATGCTAGTCAGATTTGTTTCCCCTGAGCAACAATGGGAACTCCCCCTAAAGCCTTCTGACCCTCCTATTCACAAGCACTGCTGGCATTCAAAACAAAATGTTCTGGGAGCTAATCTTGGTGCAGGAACCCTGGGCTGTTCAGCCTGATGTGCGGCTTTGACCACTCTCTATTTGGGGAGAACTTCTGCAATTGTGATTATCCTCCTATTCATGGGATATCTACCTGGCATTATGGGTCTTTACTGCTACTTTTCTATCCTTCCTACCCATTTTATTTTGGATTCTTCTTTATATCTTTAGTTGTAAAAGTTGAAAATCTTTTCTGCTAGTATTCAGGTCATTCTCATTGATAGTTCTATAAATTGTTGTAATTTTGGTGTGCCTGTGAGAAGGGGTGATCTCTTTGGCTTTCTACTCTGCCATATTAGACCAAGGTCTACTATTTTAAATTTCAATATAGCAATTAAATTTCTTTTAACATTTCTAATTATGAAGTAAAATTTGAGAAATTAAAACATCCAAGTAAATGGAAATGACTAAATAATTGTTATATATATATATGCATATTTGATAACAAATATAATGATTTTTAAAAAGCTTGTAATAACATTGAAAATTATTCTGTATATTAGGTTACATAAACTATAGCTAAATGTATAAACATCAATTATGATCAGATATATGGAAAGCACATTGAAAATACTGGAAGAATTATTTTTTATAATTTTTTTAAAATTTTCCCACTGTACAGCAAGGGGGTCAGGTTATCCTTACATGTATACATTACAATTACATTTTTCCCCCAGCCTTTCTTCTGTTGCAACATGAGTATCTAGACAAAGTTCTCAATGCTATTCAGCAGGATCTCCTTGTAAATCTATTCTAAGTTGTGTCTGATACGCCCAAACTCCCGATCCCTCCCACTCTCTCCCCCTCCCATTAGGCAGCCACAAGTCTCTTCTCCAAGTCCATGATTTTCTTTTCTGAGGAGATGTTCATTTGTGCTGGATATTAGATTCCAGTTGTAAGTGATATCATATGGTATTTGTCTTTGTCTTTCTGGCTCATTTCACTCAGTATGAGAGTCTCTAGTTCCATCCATGTTGCTGCAAATGGCATGATTTTGTTCTTTTTTATGGCTGAGTAGTATTCCATTGTGTATATATACCACCTCTTCCTAATCCAATCGTCTATTGATGGACATTTGGGTTGTTTCCATGTCCTGGCTATTGTGAATAGTGCTGCAATGAACATGAGGGTGCACGTGTCTCTTTTAAGTAGAGTTTTGTCCAGATAGATGCCCAAGAGTGGGATCGCGGGGTCATATGGAAGTTCTATGTATAGATTTCTAAGGTATCGCCAAACTGTTTTCCATAGTGGCTGCACCACTTTACATTCCCACCAACAGTGCAGGAGGGTTCCCTTTTCTCCACAGCCCCTCCAGCACTTGTTATTTGTGGATTTATTAATGATGGCCATTCTGACTGGTGTGAGGTGGTATCTCATGGTAGTTTTGATTTGCATTTCTCTTATAATCAGCGATGTTGAGCATTTTTTTCATGTGTTTGTTGGCCATCTGTATATCTTCCTTGGAGAAATGTCTATTCAGGTCTTTTGCCCATTTTTCCATTGATTGATTGGCTTTTTTGCTGTTGGGTTGTATAAGTTGTTTATATATTCTAGAGATTAAGCCCTTGTCAGTTGCATCATTTGAAACTATTTTCTCCCATTCTGTAAGTTGTCTTTTTGTTTTCTTTTTGGTTTCCTTTGCTGTGCAAAAGCTTTTCAGTTTGATTAGGTCCCGTGGGTTTATTTTTGCTCTTATTTCTATTGCTTTGGGAGACTGCCCTGAGAAAATATTCATGATGTTGATGTCAGAGAGTGTTTTGCCTATGTTTTATTCTGGGAGTTTGATGGTGTCCTGTCGTATATTTAAGTCTTTCAACCATTTTGAGTTTATTTTTGTGCATGGTGTGAGGGTGTGTTCTAGTTTCATTGCTTTGCACGCAGCTGTCCAGGTTTCCCAGCAATGCTTGCTGAATAGACTTTCTTTTTCCCATTTTATGTTCTTGCCTCCCTTGTCAAAGATTAATTGACCATAGGTGTCAGGGTTTATTTCCGGATTCTCTATTCTGTTCCATTGGTCTGTCTGTCTGTTTTGGTACCCGTTCTACACTGTTTTGATGACTGTGGCTTTGTAGTATTTCTTGAAGTCTGGGAGAGTTATGCCTCCTGCTTGGTTTTTGTTTCTCAGGATTGCTTTGGCGATTCTGGGTCTTTTGTGGCTCCATATAAATGTTTGGATTGTTTGTTCTAGTTCTGTGAAAAATGTCATGGGTAATTTGATAGGGATTGCATTGAATCTGTAGATTGCTTTGGGTAGTATGGCCATTTTCACAATATTGATTTTTCCAATCCAGGAACATGGAATATCTTTCCATTTCTTTACATCTTCTTTGATTTCTTTGATTAAAGTTTTATAGTTCTCGGCATATAGGTCCTTTACCTCTTTGGTCAGGTGTATTCCGAGGTATTTGATTTTGTGAGGTACAATTTTAAAAGGTATCGTATTTTTGTATTCCTTTTCTAATGTTTCATTGCTGGTATACAGAAATGCAACTGACTTCTGAATGTTAATCTTATATCCTGCCACTTTGCTGAATTGATTAATCAGTTCAAGGAGTTTTGGGGTTGAGTCCTTAGGGTTTTCTATGTATAGTATCATGTCATCTGCATACAGTGGCAGTTTGATCTCTTCTCTTCCTATATGGATGCCTTTTATTTCTTTTGTTTGTCTAATTGCTGTGGCTAGGACTTCCAAAACTATGTTGAAGAGCAGTGGTGAGAGTGGGCATCCCTGTCTTGTTCCAGATTTGAGTGAGAAGGCTTTCAGTTTTTCCCCATTGAGTATTATATTTGCTGTGGGTTTATCATAAATGGCTTTGATTATATTCAGGAATGTTCCTTCTATACCCACTTTGGCAAGGGTCTTGATCATGAATGGATGTTGAACTTTGTCAAATGCTTTTTCTGTGTCTATTGAGATGATCATATGATTTTTGACCTTTTTTTTTGTTAATGTGGTGTATGATGCTGATTGATTTGCGTATGTTGAACCATCCTTGTGAACCTGGGATGAACCCAACCTGGTCATGGTGTATAATTTTTTTGATATGTTGTTGGATTCGGTTGGCTAAGATTTTGTTGAGAATTTTTGCATCTATATTCATCAATGATATTGGGCGATAGTTTTCTTTTTTGGTGGTATCTCTGTCTATTTTGGAATGAGGGTGATGGTGGCCTCATAGAATGTCTTTGGGAGTCTTCCTTCTTCTTCAACCTTTTGAAAGAGTTTAAGGAGGATGGGCACCAATTCCTCTTTATATGTTTGATAGAATTCACCTGTGAAGCCATCTGGTCCTGGACTTTTATTTGTAGGGTGTGATTTTATGACCTCTTCAATTTCATTTCTAGTGATCGGTCTGTTCAGTTGGTCTGTTTCTGCTTGATTCAGTTTTGGCAAGCTGTAAGATTCTAGAAAATTGTCCATTTCTTCCAGATTGTCAAACTTGTTGCCATACAGTTGTTCATAGTATTCTCTTATGGTTTTTTGTATTTCTGCTGTATCCGTTGTGATTTCTCCTTTTTCATTTATAATTTTGGTTATTTGGGTTCTTTCTCTCCTCTTTTTAGTGAGTCTGGCCAGGGGTTTGTCAATTTTGTTCACCTTTTCAAAGAACCAGCTCTTGGTTTTATTAATTTTCTCTATTGTTTTTTGAGTCTCTATTTTATTGATTTCTTCTTTGATCTTTATAATTTCCTTCCTTCTGCTGACTTTAGGACTTCTTTGTTCTTCTTTTTCTAATTCGTTTAGGTGGAGGGTTAAGTTGTCCATTTGGGATCTTTCTTCTTTTTTGCGAAAGGCCTGGATTGCTATAAATTTCCCTCTGAGCACTGCTTTCGCAGCATCCCATAGATTTTGAGAGGTTGTGTCTTCATTATCATTTGTTTCAAGGTAGTTTTTAATTTCCTTCTTGATTTCCTCATTGACCCATTGGTTTTTTAGTAGCATGTTGTTTAGTCTCCATGTAGTAGGTTTTTTCTCTTTCCTTTTCCCATGGTTGATTTCTAATTTCATGGCATTGTGGTCAGAGAAGATACTTGAGATAATTTCTACGCTCCTAAATTTATTGAGATTCGCTTTGTGTCCCAATATGTGGTTGATTCTTGAGAATGTTCCATGAGCATTTGAGAAGAATGTGTATTCTTCTTTTTTTGGATGTAGTGTCCTGAAGATATCAATTAAGTCTAACTTTTGTATTGTTTCCTTTAGGATCTCTGTTGCTTTATTGGTTTTCTGTCTAGAGGATCTGTCCATTGATGTGAGGGGGGTATTTAGGTCTCCTACTATGATTGTATTCTCATCAATATCTCCCTTTATGTCAGTTAATATTTGTTGTATGTATCTGGGTGCTCCTATGTTTGGGGCATATATGTTGATGATAGTAACATCCTCTCCTTGGATGGATTCCTTAGTCATTAAATAGTGTCCTTCTTTGTCTTTCTTTATGTCTTTTGTTTTAAAGTCTATTTTTTCTGATATGAGCATTGCGACTCCTGCTTTTCTGTCATGTCTATTGGCGTGAAATATTTTTCCCCACCCTTTCACTTTCAATCTATATGTATCTTTTGTCCTAAGGTGAGTTTCTTGTAGGCAGCATATTGAAGGTTTTTGCCTTTTTATCCACTCAGCCACTCTGTGTCTTTTGATTGGGGCATTCAGTCCATTGACATTTAAGGTGATAATTGATAGATGATTATTTATTGCCATTTGAACCTCATGTTCCAGTTGATTCTATGGTTCTCCCACTGGAAGAATATTTACCAAATTGGTAAAGGTATTTAATCTTTGTGTTCTCTTCATCTTTAAGGTTTTTTTTTCTATTTTGCTCATTTTTAAATTATGATCATGCATGCCTAATTTACATTAAGTGCTATATTAAAGTAATAATAGTCAGAGTGAATTTTTCTATGTATATATAGTTTTAACATTCTAAACCTTTTATCTTGGTCAGTTTGTGCTGCTATAACAAATTGCTATAGACTGTGTGACTTAAATTACAAGCATTTATATGTTATAGCTCTAGAGGTTAAATGTCTACGATGAGGGGCCAGCCTTGTCAGATTCTTGTTTTTTTTTTCCTCTTTTATTGGAAGGTCATCTTCTCTCTGTGTTCTTACACAGCAGAACAAATGAGAGGGCTCTCTGGTCTTTCCAATTCATGAGGGCTATACCTTATGATATCCAAAGGGCCATCCTCCAAATTTCACATTGGGATTAGGGTTTCAACCTATGAATTTTGAGGAGAAACATTCATTCCATCATACTTTTATGTTCTCTTTTATGCACAATTTCCAAGAAATGATCACAGAGTATAGAATGGAAGTATGTTCTGTAAAATCACAGATTATCATCAGCTTTTGCTTTTATTTATTTAGAACTTTCATTTATGGCGTAATTTGAGAACAAGTGAGTAATTTATATTGTTAAAAGAATTTCTAGTATCTTTTTTATTACTCACATGAATTTATCACATCTGTAGTTTTATAATGATCATAACACTCCAATTTCACAGGATTTCCATTCCACAACCCAAGCACATCCCCCCACACTCCAAACTGTCTCCTTCAGAGACCATAATTTCAAAATCTGTGAGTCAGCATTTGTTCTGCGAAGTTCATTGTGTCCTTTTTTCAGATTCCACATGTCAGTGAAAGCATTTGATGTTGGTGTCTCATTGTCTGACTGACTTCACTTAGCATGATAATTTCTAGGTCCATCTATGTTGCTAAAAATTCTGGTATTTCATTCCTTTTAATGGCTGAGTACTATTCCATTGTGTGTATGCACCACATCTTCTTTGTCCACTCCTCTGACAATGGACATTTAGGTTGTTTCCATGTCTTGGCTATTGCAAAGAGTGCTGCAGTGAACATTGGAGTACATATGTGTTTGTGAGTCATGGTTTTCTCTGGTTAGATGCCCAGGAGTGGGATTGCTAGATCAAATGGTAGTTCTATTTCTAGTTTTTTGAGGAATTTCCATACTGTCTTCCACAAGGGTTGCACCAATTTACAATCCCACCAACAGTGTCATAGGGTTCCTTTTCTCCACACCTTCTCTAGAACTTATTGTTTATAGACTTTTGGATGATGGCCATTCTGGCTGGTGTAAAGTGGCACCTCATAGTGGTTTTGATTTGCATCTCTCTAATGATGAGTGATGTTGAACATCTTTTCATGTGTTTTTTGGCCATCCGTATGTCTTCTTTGGAGAATTGTCTGTTCAGATCTTCTACCCCTTTTTTGATGGGGTTGTTTGTTTTTTTTGCTATGGAGCTGCAGAAGGTGTTTATAAATTTTGGAGGTTAATCCCTTGTCAGTTGATTCATTTGCAAAGGTTTTCTCCCATTCTGTGGGTTGTCTTTTCATTTTGTTTAGGGTTTCCTTTGCTCTGCAGAAACTTTTAAGTGTGATTAGGTCCCATTTGTTTACTTTTGTTTTTACTGTCATTACTCTAAGAGGTGGGTCTGAGAAAATGTTGCTGTTGTTTATGT
Source organism: Sus scrofa (assembly GCF_054392235.1). NCBI lineage: Eukaryota > Metazoa > Chordata > Mammalia > Artiodactyla > Suidae > Sus > Sus scrofa. Next base: position 48,015,698 of record NC_139387.1, on the reverse strand, counting down.
CAGAGAGTGTTTGCCTGTGTTTTCCTCTGACAGTTTTATAGTATCTGGTCTCATATCTAGGTCTTCAATCCATTTGGAGTTTCTTTTTGTGTATGGTGTTAGGGAGTGTTCTAGTTTCATTGTTTTCCATGTGGCTGTCCAGTTTTCCCAGCACCACTTATTGAACAAGCTGTCCTTTTTCCATTGTGTATTCTTGCCTTCTTTGTCATCGATGAGTTGGCTGTGGGTGCATGGGTTTAATTCTGGGCTTTCTGTCCTGTTCCACTGATCTATATTTCTGTCTTTGTGCCAGTACCATAGGGTCTTGATGACTGTTGCTTTGTAGTATAGCCTGAAGTCTGGGAGCCTGATTCCTCTAGGTCCATTTTTCTTTCTCAGGATGTCTTTGGCTATTCTGGGTCTTTTGTGCTTCCAAACAAACTTTAAAATATTTTGTTCAAGTTCTGTGAAAAATGTCCTTGGTAATTTGATAGGGATTGCATGGAATCTGTAGATTGTCTTGGGTGCTATGTCTTTCTATATATTTGTGTCATCTTTGGTTTCTTTCATCAGTGTCTTATAGTTTTCAGAGAACAGGTCTTTTGTCTCTTTAGGTGGGTTTACTCCTAGGTATTTTATTCTTTTGGATGCGATGGTAAATGGGATTGCTTCCTTGATTTCTTTTTCTTCTCTTTCATTGTTAGTGTATAGAAATGACATGGATTTCTGTGTATTGATTTTGTATCCTGTGACTTTGCCAAATTCAAGGATGAGCTCTAACAGTTTTCTGGTAGAATTGTTTGGATTCTCTAGGTACAGTATCGTGTCATCTACAAGTAGTGATAGTTTTACTTCTTCCTTTCCAATATGGATTCCTTTTATCTCTTTTACTTCTGTGATTGCTTTGGCTAGGACTTCCGAAACTATGTTGAAGAGTAGTGGCAAGAAGGGACATCCTTGTTTTGTTCCTGATCTCAGCAGGGATTCTTTCAGCTTTTCACCATTGAGAATGATGTTCACTGTGGGTTTGTCTTATATGGCCTTTATGATGTTGAGGTAGGTTCCCGCTATGCCCACTTTCTGAAGGGTTTTTATTAGAAATGGTTGTTGGATTTTGTCAAAGGCTTTTTCTGTGTCTATTGAGAGGATGATATGGTTTTTATTCTTCAGTTTGTTAATGTGGTGTATCACACTGATGGATTTGCAGATATTGAAGAAACTGTGCATCCCTGGGGTAATCCCCACTTAATTATGATGTATAACCCTTTTAATGTATTGGACATGGTTTGCTAGTATTTTGTTGAGGATTTTTACGTGTATGTTCATCAGTGAAATTGGCCTGTAGTTTTCTTTCTTTGTTATATCTTTGTCTGATTTTGGTATCAGGGTGATGGTGGCCTCATAGAATGAGTTTGGGAGTATCCCTTCCTCTGAAATTTTTGAAGTAGTTTCAGGAGAGGTGTTAGCTCTTCTCGAAATGTTTGATAGGATTTACCTGTGAAGCCATCTGGTCCTGGACTTTTGTTTGTTGGACATTTTAAAATCACAGTTTCAATTTCAGTACTTGTGATTGGTCCATTCATCTTTTCTATTTCATCTTGGTTTAGTCTTGGAAGATGGTACTTTTCTAAGAATTTGTCCATTTCTTCTAGGTGTTCTGTTTTATTGGCATATAGTTGCATATAATAGTCTCTTATGATGCTTTGTATTTCTGTGATGTACATTGTAACATCTCCTTTTTTACTTCTAATTTTATTGATTTGAGTCCTCTCTCTTTTTTGCTTGATAAGTCTGGCTAAGGGTTTATCAATTTTGTTGATCTTTTCAAAGAACCAGATTTTCGTTTCATTGATCTTTTCAATGGCTTTCTTTGTTTCAATTTCATTGGTTTCTTTCCTTCTACTAACTTTAGGTCTTGTCTGTTCTTCTCTCTCGAGCTGCTTTAGATGTTAAGTTAGCTTGTTTATTTGAGCTTTTTCTTGTTTTCTGAGGTGGGCTTGTATTGCTATAAACTTTCCTCTTAGAATGGCTTTTGTTGCATTCCATAGGTTTTGGAGTGTCATATCTTTGTTGTCATTTGCTGCTAGGTATTTTTAAATTTCCTCTTTGGTTTATTTAGTGATCCATTGGTTGTTTAGTAGCATGTTGTTTAGTCTCCATATGTTTGTGTTCTTTGCAGATTTTTTCTTGTTGTTGATTTCTAGTCATATAGCGTTGTGGTCAGAAAAGATGCTTGATATGATTTCAATTTTCTTAAAGTTACCAAGGTTGGATTTGTAGCCTAGAATGTGATCAATCTTGGAGAATGTTCCATGTGCACTTGAGAAGAATGTGTATTCTGTTGCTTTTGGTTGGAATGTCTATAAATATTTATTAAGTCCATCTGGTTTAATGCATCATTCAGGCATGTGTTTCCTTATTGATTTTCTGCCTGGATGAACTGTCCATTGCTGTAAGTGGGGTGTTAAAGTTCCCCACTATGATTGTGTTATTGTTGATTTGTCCTTTTAAGGTTGTTAGCACTTGCCTTATATATTGTGGTCAACCTATGTTGTGTGTATAGATATTTAAAATTGTTATATCTTCTTCTTGGATTGGTCCTTTGATCATTATGTAGTGACCTTCCTTGTCCCTTAAAATATTCTTCATTTTAAAGTCTATTTTGGCTGATATGAGTATTGCTACTCCAGCTTTCTTTTGATCCCCATTTGCATGAAATATTTTCTTCCATCCTCTCACTTTCAATTTGTATGTGTCCCTAGAAGTGATGTGGGTCTCTTGAAGACAGCATATATATGGATCTTGTTTTTGTATCCATTTAGCCAGTGTATATCTTTTGGTTGGGACGTTTAGTTGTTTAACATTTGAGGTAATTATTGATATGTGTGTTCCTATTGCCATTTTATGAATTGCTTTGGATTTATTTTTGTTGCTTTTTTTTTCTTCCCTTCTTCTCTTGTTCTCTCCTATCGTGTTTGATGACTGTCTTTAGTGGTGTATTTGAGTTGCTTTTTCTTATTTGTGTGGGTATCCATTGTAGATTTTTTAGTTTGCATTTGTTCTGAAGTTTTGATATAAGAGTCTATATGTCTATGAGATTGTTTTAAGCTGTTGTTCTCATAATTGCAGGTGCATCTCCAGGGTCCTCCATTTGTACCCTCCTCTTCTCATGATTTCTGATTTTGGTGGTATAATTGTGCATGGATGATTTTGTATCTTTCCTGTATATATACCTTTACCTGTGATCCTTGTCATTGGTGGTATTTTTGTTTCCTGTTGCAGCCTTTTCTTTTCTGCCTAGAGAAGTTCCTTTAATATTTCTTGTAAAGCTGGTTTAGTGTTGCTGTATTCTCTTAGTTTTTGCTGATTTGTAAAGCTTTTGATTTCTCCTTCAAATCTGAATGAGAGGCTTGCTGGGTAAAGTAATCCTGGTTGGAGGTTTTTTTTTCTTTCATTACATTAAGTATAGCATGCCACTCTCTTCTGGTCTGCAGAGTTTCTGCTGAAAAATCTGCCAGTGACTTTATCGGGTTTCCCTTGTAGGTTATTTGTTTCTGTCCCCTAGCTGCTTTCAAGATTTTCTCTTTGTCTTTAATTTTGGTCAGTTCAATTAATATGTGTCTTGGGGTGTTCCTCCTTGGGTTTATTTTATATGGTACTCATTGTGCTTCCTGGATTTGAGTGAGTGGTTCCTTTACCATGTTATGGAAGTTTTTGGCTATTAATCTCTTGGAATATTTTTTCTGTCCCCTTCTCTCTCTCTTCGCCTTCTCTCACCCCTATAAAACAGATGTTGGTGTGTTTTACATTTTCCCAGAGTTCTCTGAGACTCTCTTCATTTGTTTTCAATCTTTTTTCTTCTGCATCCATATTTTCCTCTAATCTTTCCTCCACTTCACTTATTCATTCTTTTGCCTCCTGTATTCTGTTCTTAGATGCTTCTAGTGAATTTTTTATTTCAATTATTTTATTTTGCATCTCTTCTTATTTAAATTTTATTATTTTTATCTTTTTGCTCAGTGTTTCCTATAAGTTATCCATCTTTGCCTCCAGTTTATTTCCAATGTCTTGCATCATCTTCAGCATCAACAATCTAAAGTCTTTTTCCTAGAGGCTGAGAATCTCCTCATCACTTAGCTGATTTTCTGGGTTTTTTCCTTTCTCCATCATCTGAGTTATAGTTCTCTCTGTCTTTTCATTTTTATAGGTTTTAGGTGTGGTGACCTTCTTACAGATAATAGAGTTGTAGCCTCTCTTACTTCTGGTGTCTTCCCCCCTTGTGGCTGAGGTTGGTATGGGGGATTGCTGTAGGCTTCTTGATGTGAGGTGCTGATGCCTGCCTACTGCTAAGTGGAGCTGATTCCTATCCCTCTGGTGGGTGGGGCTTTGTCTCTGGATGGGATTAAGAAGGGCTGTGGGAGTTCCCCTGTGGTGCAGTGGTTAGGGAATACACCTAGGAATCATGAGGTTGTGGGTTTGATCCCTGCCCTTGCTCAGTGGGTTAAGGATCCGGCATTGCTGTGAGCTGTTGTGTAGGTTGCAGATGCGGCTTGGATCCCATGTTGCTGTGGCTCTGGCGTAGTCTGGCAGCTACAGCTCCGATTAGACCCCTAGCCAGGGAACCTCCATATGCCACGGGAGTGGCCCAAGAAATGGCAAAAAGACAAAAATAAATAAATAAATAAAAAAGACATGGCTGTGTGTCTGGGGGTACTTTAGGCAGCTTGTTTACTGATGGTTGGGGCTGTGATCCAACCTAGATTGTTGTTTGCCCTGGGCTTCTCAGCGCTGACTGACAAGTGGGGCCAGATTTTCCCCAAATGGCAACCTCCAGAGAATGCATGCTGCTGAATATTCCTGAGAGCTTTGCTTCCAATGTCCTTCCCTCACAACAAGCCATATTCACGCCTGTATTCCCAGGAGGTCCTCCATGATCTTTAGTCAGGTTTGACCTAGATTCCTATGGAGAGTTTGCTTTGCCCTGGGACCAGTGCATGTGAATGTCTGTGTGTTCCTTTTAAGAATGGGGTCTCTGTTTCCCCCAGTCCCATGGAGATCATGTGCACAAGCCCCACTGGCCTTCAATGCCAGATGCTCCAAGGGTCTTTCTCCCAGTGCCAGATCCCCACATGTGGGAGTTTGATGTGGTGCTCAAAACTCTCACTCCTGTAGGTGAGTCTCTGTGAACCAGTTAGCTTCCAATCTGTGGGGCTTCCCACCCAGGAGGTATGGGGTTGTTTATACCATGTAATCGCCCCTCCTACCTCTTGATGTGTCCTCCTCTTTGTCTTCTGCAGTAGGATGTCTTTTTTAAGGTTTCTGGTCCATTTGCTTGAACATTGCTCAGCCTATAGTTGTGAGGTTTTTTTTGTTTGTTTTTAGGAGAAGAGTTGGGCTCCAGTCCTTCTATTCTGCCATCTTAATCCCATCTCTCTAAGAAGTTCTAGTATCTTTTAAGAAACTGACATATGGTGGTTTTTGGTTTTTGTTTGGCTGTGCTTACAGCATGTGGAAGTTCTGGGGCTAGGAATCAAACCTGTGCCACAGCTGTAACCAGAGTGCAGCAATGACAATACCAGGTCCTTAACCAGCGGAATGACCAGAGAACTCTCAACACATAGTGGGTTTTGAACCTTAGAGATTATAAACATGTGTTTAATACAGGTACATTTTCAGCACCATCATGAATTTCTAAGTGTGACTAAGGCACAGTACTAGGTCTTAAGAAAATTATAACTATGGGAGTGGGATATAGATATATGAGCAAGAATAATTTTGCCAAGGCAGATAAAATAATTACTATCACAAATATAAAAATGACCCATTATAACAGTTTAGGGGTGGAAATTTATGTTTGATGAATACCTATTCTGTATATGTCACTATCTTAGAAGTTTTCAAAAACATACCTTTGTAAAATTTATTTTGAGGTTAAGAAGTACTAAGTAAAATGTTCAACTTTTTATAGGTAGGGTTTGTTGAATTAGGATTTAAACCCTGTCACAAGACTGTGGGAATGGTGATGGGCTTCCCAGACAAGGTGGTATTTTAACTGGGATTTAATGTGAGAATTTCGATACACTGGAAAAGACTCAAGGTAATTTCCAACCTGAGATATCTTATATCCTTTGCGCCTCTTTCAATTTTATATACCCCACTCTAGGAGCCATTCATTAGTGACTCTATTTTAGGATGGCAAAGTATACATTTGACATCCTGCAAATATTATCCAGAGTGAGTCCCACCCTTCTTGGGTTGTTTTTCCTCAATTGATTTTTCTGATCTCTATAAAACCTTATGAAAGAATGAAAATAAACGAATATGGGAAAACCAAAATTCGTAAAGATGGTATTTTCAAATATTTTTTGGTGTAGTTGTTAGCCAAATTTACATTATCTAGTCTTATTCTCTTATTGCTAACCAGGTTCCATATACACAATATAAATATTAGATTGGGTCACAATGAGTTAAGTTCAAGAAATCAAGGAAATGGGAGTTCCCATCATGGCTCAGTGGTTAACAAATCCGACTAGGAACCAGGAGGTTGTGGGTTTGATCCCTGCCCTTGCTCAGTGGGTTGGGGATTCAGCATTGCTGTGAGCTGTGGTGTAGGTCACAGATGCAGCTCAGGTCCTACATTGCTGTGGCTATGGTATAGGCCAGTGGCTACAGCTCTAATTAGACCCCTAGCCTGGAAACCTCCATATGCCATGGGTGTGGCCCTAGAAAAGACAAAACAAAACAAAAACCCATGGAAATGTAAATTTTTCCAAGCACAAAGATAGTATAGACTAAGGATTTTCATTACATGGGCACCATCTCTTCAGCCTTTGTAGATTATGCTATCAATAAAAATTGTATATAAAACAATGAAAAATGGTTCTTTGGAGATAGGTTTTTTGTCAGAAATCAATTTTGTCCAGCAGAATGTCTCTGACTGCCATAATAAAAGATAAAATCTTAGGATAGGAAGGGAATTAAGGAGGTCATCTATTCTACTAACCTGTCCTCTGATAGGACCACACATAATCCTCTTTGAAATATGATATTGTTTTGTTTTTAAGACTCCCAGGAAAACAGGTAATACAACTTTCTCAGGTGCCCATTTAATGTCAAACAGTCTGCTAGGTAAGAAAATCTTTCATTCTAGTTTATATTGTCTCTTGTTTTTTAACAGAAATTCAGTGTCTTTCTTGCCTCATTCTTCCAGCAATCTTACCTTCGATATGCCCTTTATATCTTTGAAGTACATTGTTAAATTAATCCCTAAACTTTAATCTTAAATAATCCTAGTTTTTCTACATTTTCCTAGACATTATTTTTTCTGCCCCTCCCCCCTTTTTGCCATTTCTTGGGCCGCTCCCACGGCATATGGAGGTTCTCAGGCTAGGGGTCTAATCGGAGCTGTAGCTGCCAGCCTATGCCAGAGCCACAGCAACACGGGATCCGAGCCGCATCTGCAACCTACACAACAGCTCACAGCAACGCTGGATCCTTAACCCACTGAGCAAGGGCAGGGATCGAACCCGCAATCTCATGGTTCCTAGTCAGATTCGTTAACCACTGCGCCACGACGGGAACTCCTTTTTTCTGCTTTTTAAACTTTTTTTTTTTTTTTTTAAATTTGAGCATTCTTTGTTATTCTGGTTTATCCTATTTCAGGTAATGTGTTTTGCTGATGTTTTCTTCCAGTCTTTGGCTCATCTCTTAATGTACCTAACAGTGTCTTTTAAAGAGCATCTATCTTAATTTTTTTTTTCTTTTTCAGGCTGCACCTGCAGCATTTGGAGAGTTTCCCAGGCTAGGGGTCAAATTGGAGCCACAGTGTTCAGCCTACACCACAGCCACAGCATCGCCAGATCCAAGCCATGTCTGTGACCTACACCATAGCTCACAGCAATACCAGATCCTTAACTCACTGAGTGAGGCCAGGGATTGAACCTGAATCCTCATGGATGCTAGTCAGATTTGTTTCCACTGAAGCACAATGGGAACTCCTGTTAATCATCTTCTTTAATTAAAAATGTCATTTCTAAAATTCACACATCATGTATTAGCCATGATGTCCAGAAAAAGTATACTCCAAAGTTATATGAAAAAATTTGAAGGATTTGGGACCTTTGCAGAGGAAGGTAAAAAGGAAAACATGATCTTACTACCATTATTTACCATTTTATGCATTGAAACCATATTAAAAAGAATGACAGGAGACAGTTATGAGAAGCAAAAACAAGGTGAAATGACACAGATAAACATCAGTTTTATGCAGAAAGAGTGTGCAAGAAATCAGTTTGGGTGAAGGAGAACTAGGACCTTTCACAGAACTTATCTTCTTTGGGCATGATCATCAGGCCTAAATGTGCTTCAGTGACCTGTGTGTGTTTAGTAGAGAACTGCCACCTAAAAGCATGATTAGAACCTAAATAATTGCAGAGTAATGAGAAACATATGTTAAGGCCTCTTCATTCTACTTCACATCTTGGCTATCCTGCTGTACTAGTTTACAGAACTTATCTTTCTTTGTAGAGGTCATTCTGTCATTTACAGCCAAGCTTGAATGTCATCTAGCCTTCTCCACACAGAGTTTGTGATTGTGGTTTTTCCTATATATATGTGCCACGATAATTCATATTAGTGAAGATAATAGTTAAATTGCACTAAACTTTTTATCACTGGTGAATTCATACATAAAAAATGAATATGGGCACAGAGCAAATGATGTATGAATGAATAAGTCACTCAGAATGGGACAATGTTGAAGAGTTATTGCTGCTAGGGTTAGGAAAAGTTGACAGGGAAATGCTGGAAAATAATCAGAGAACAAATAACATTTACTAAATAGGAGAAAAGGAAGAAAAAAGGAATTAAATATGGAATAAAGAATGGCAAAGTAATAAGTAAAAGAAAAAGTATTACCCCAGTGAGTTTTGGTAGTATAGAGTTTAAAAAAATGAACATATTTTCATTCTCCACTTTTCCTTATTCTATTTGTCTTCTTTAGACTTCTTGAGTTTAAAATAAGTGGCATAATCCTGGGATAGTGAAGTGCAGTGGTTCTGTACCTGGAAGCAGCATCCCTACCTGGAAACTTGTCCATATGGTCCATCCTCAACTCATACATAATAAATCAGACTCTGGGGTTGCACCTAGTAATCCATGTTTTAACAATCTCCTCTAGGTGATTCTGACACAGCTGATATTTGAGAACCTTTGAGATAGTGGATGAAGCAGATCTCCCACTTTAGGAATGAGATTCTTATTACTGCAGCTGCCAGGAGTATAGCTTACCTATGGCTCCAGGAGTTGTCATGACTGAAAAGAGCAGCCCCATCCAAGGTTATGTCCTTCTCTGGTGCAGCATTTGTGAAGGGGCATAAAGTCCAGCACTTACAATTTGGAGCATCTCTGAAGAGTCATATCTGTTTCTCTCCAAACTCTCTGTCAGGTCTCATGTGGCCTCTGTTGCACCTGTGTCCTGTTGAACTTCCCCCTTTACTCAGTCCTGCTGCCCTCTATCCCTTACAGGCATTGGTTGAAAGATCATTCCCCATATCTCCATCTTAACATCTGTTTCCTGAGGAACCTGAAGCCTCTTGGTTTTTATGTAGTTGGGGGAGGTCATTGAGAGGATGTGCCCGGTGAGTGACCTGTGAGCTGGGACCAGTCAATCAGAGGGTCCGTATCCCCTCCCCTGTCCTTAGAATATATATTAATACTACTGTTCTCATTTTAGCAGCCACTTTAGAAAGTAAGGTGTTGTTGAAACTATTTGGGCTATATATGTGTCTGAACCTCATGAAGGCCTGCATATAAACTTTTAAGATTCTGACAGCTGGGTGTGGAGATCTACTCCTCTTGTGGCCACACAAGACAAACCTCTTATTAAGTTTCCTTGCTTATTAAACCTGCCACCTACCAATCTGCAGTAGTCTGCCTATTTTGGGGGGCTCTCATTTCCCTCCACATATGAGGGCCAGTTTTGAATGTCACCTGGGAAACTCCTGAGGTTACAAACCAGTGTAAGTTCCAAAAGTTCACACACTTGTGTGGGAGTGGGAAGGAATTGAATAATTCAAAAAACAAAACAAAACAAAACAGCACAGAGTTGTGAAGAGCAACTTAGGATAGAGGAGATTCTGCTAAGTTGGCAGAAAGAAGAGAGATCAAGAAGTGATAAGTGCATGCGTATTGATAGATATGACAGAAAGGGATCCCATACTATCTTGCTAGGAAGAGCCTTGAGGGCAGAGGCAGCAGAGGCATATCTGATGAAATATCTAGCTTCGTAGGGATTCCAAGGGCCTCAAGTATATCACTGATGGAACAGAAATAGCCAAATTCCTGAAGGGGTACAGACAGAATCAAAGGATATGGCAAGGTAATATAAATAAATAGATTGAATATCAAGAATAAGATGGGATGACATACATTTGTGTAGATGTTCTTGGGGTCACATGACACTAAAAATCACAGACTTCCTTTTCCCTCAACATCAGGCATCAAAGGATGAGCACTATACAAGTGATTAGATATATAGTTCCCTGTGCTAAAAGGATGAGCACTATAAACAAACTCTTCCCACTGAAAGTTATGTATGTCACTTGATAGAAGGAGAAAATCCTTTTATGGAGACTGTTTCTTTTCCAATGTCAGGATATTACACAAAATAATAAATAAACTGTAAAAAAATCTACCCAGTTATGAATAAATATTTCTGCCCCATAGCACAAAGTGGATATTTTTTTGTTACAGAAATATATTTAAAAAAATCCCAAACAAATAAACAAAAAACTCCATTTCCAAGACTCTGAGAAAAGAACTTTGTAGTGGGTAACAACAGAGGATTCCATTTCATTTGAGCATGCTGAAATGTGTACAGTAGTTAAAAGTTTCAGAAATAGAATGACAGTTAAGGAAGACTGTTCTTCAAAGAACATTGAACAATTGTGACCACAGACTACTCTCAGAGTACTTGGAAAATGGCAGTTTTTGTACAAAGACCAATTTGAAGTGAATCAAAGTGGATTATAAGAATAAAGACTGTGAAAGTGGTAAATGTCCCTGATCTGATCTAGAAAAGCTATTTTCTTTTTACGGGTATGACAACTATTTCAGTGAAGTGAGATTAATTATTATCATATTATCGTTTTTTTGTTGTTATTTAATGATTTTATTACATTTACAGGAGTACAACAATCATCAAAACACAATTTTATAGCATTATCATCCTAAACCCCAGCACATTCCCCATTCTGAAACCTGTCTCATTTGGAAACCATAAGTTTTTCAAAGTCTGTGAGTCAGTATCTGTTCTGCAAAGAAGTTCATTGTGTCCTTTATTCAGATTCCACATGTAAGTGATAGCATTTGATGTTGGTGTCTCATTGTCTGACTGACTTCACTTAGCATGACAATCTCCAGGTCCATCCATATTGCTAAAAATGCAGTTATTGTTTTCATTCTAATGGCTGAGTAATATTCCATTGTGTATATGTACCACATCTTCTTGATCCACTCCTCTGTCAATGGACATTTAGGTTATTTCCGTGTCTTGGCTATTGCAGAGTGCTGCAATGAACATTGGAGTACATGTGTCTTTTCAAGTCATGGTTTTCTCTGGATAGATGCCCAGGAGTGGGATTGCTGGATCAAATGGTAGTTCTTTTGTGTGTGTGTGTGTGTGTGTGTGTGTGTGTGTGTTTTCTAGGGCCGCTCCCATGGCATATGGGGGTTCCCAGGCTAGGGGTCTAATCAGAGCTGTAGATGCCAGCCTATGCCAGAGCCACATAAACATGGGATCCAAGTCACGTCTTCACTCTACACCACAGCCCAGGGCAATGCTGGATCCTTAACCCACTGATCAAGGCCAGTAATCAAACCCGCAACCTCATGGTTCCTAGTCATATTCGTTAACCACTGAGCCCAGGTGGGAACACCAAATGGTACTTCTATGTCTACTTTTCTGAGGAATCTCCATACTGTCTTCCACAGGGGTTGCACCAATTTACATTCCCACCAACAGTGTCATAGGGTTCCTTTTCTCCACATGCTCTCCAGCACTCATTGTTTGTAGAATTATTGATGATGGCCATTCTGGCTGGTGTAAGGTGGTACCTCATAGTGGTTTTGATTTGCATCTCTCTAATGATGAGTGATGTTGAACATCTTTTCATGTGTTTTTTGGCCATCCGTATGTCTTCTTTGGAGAATTGTCTGTTCAGATCTTCTACCCCTTTTTTGATGGGGTTGTTTGTTTTTTTTTGCTATGGAGCTGCAGAAGGTGTTTATAAATTTTGGAGGTTAATCCCTTGTCAGTTGATTCATTTGCAAAGGTTTTCTCCCATTCTGTGGGTTGTCTTTTCATTTTGTTTAGGGTTTCCTTTGCTCTGCAGAAACTTTTAAGTGTGATTGGGCCCCATTTGTTTATTTTTGTTTTTACTGTCATTACTCTAAGAGGTGGATCTGAGAAGATGTTGCTGTTGTTAATGTCGGAGAGTGTTTGGCCTATGTTTTCCTCTAAGAGTTTTATAGTATCTGGTCTCATATCTAGGTCTTTAATACATTTGGAGTTTCTTTTTGTGTATGGTGTTAGGGAGTGTTCTAGTTTCATTGTTTTCCATGTGGCTGTCCAGTTTTCCCAGCACCACTTATTGAAGGGGCCATCTTTTCTCCATTGTATATTCTTGCCTCCTTTGTCATCGATGAGTTGGCTGTGGGTGCATGGGTTTAATTCTGGGCTTTCTGTCCTGTTCCACTGATCTATATTTCTGTCTTTGTGCCAGTACCATAGGGTCTTGATGACTGTTGCTTTGTAGTATAGCCTGAAGTCTGGGAGCCTGATTCCTCTAGGTCCATTTTTCTTTCTCAGGATGTCTTTGGCTATTCTGGGTCTTTTGTGCTTCCAAACAAACTTTAAAATATTTTGTTCAAGTTCTGTGAAAAATGTCCTTGGTAATTTGATAGGGATTGCATGGACTCTATAGATTGCCTTGGGCAGCATAATATTGACTCTTCTAATCCAAGAGCATGGTATGTCTTTCCATCTATTTGTGTCATCTTTGATTTCTTTCATCAGTGTCGTATGGTTTTCAGAGTACAGATCTTCTGTCTCTTTAGGTAGGTTTACTCCTAGGTATTTTATACTTTTGGATGGGATTGCTTCCTTAATTTCTCTTCCTTATCTTTCATTGGTAGTATATAGAAATGCAGTAAATTTTGGTGTATTAATTTTGCATCTTGTGACTTTGCCAAACTCATTAATGAGCTCTAACAATTTTCTGGTAAAGTCTTTAAGATTCTCTAGGTATAGTCTCATGTCATCTACAAATAGTGATAGTTTTACTCCTTCCTTTCCAATTTGGATTCCTTACATCTCTTTTTCTTCTCTAATTGTGTGGCTAGGACTTCCAAAACTATGTTGAAGAGTAGTGATGAGTGGATATCCTTGTCTTGCCCCCCTCTTGTCCGATCTTAGTTGGAATTCTTTCAGCTTTTCACCATTGAGAATGATGTTAATTGTGGGTTTGTCATATATGGCCTTTATTACGTTGAGGTAGATTCCCTCTATGCCCGCATTCTGAAGGGTTTTTTTCAGAAATGGTGTTGGATTTTGTCAAAGGCTTTTTCCCTGTCTATTGAGAGGATTATATAGTTTTTATTCTTCAGTTTGTTAATGTGGTGTATCACACTGATTGATTTGTGGATATTGAAGAACCCTTGCATCCCTGGGATAAATCCCACTTGATCATGATGTGCAATCCTTTTATTGTATTTTTGGATTTGGTTTGTTAGTATTTTGCTGAACATTTTTTACATCTATGTTCATCAGTGAAATTGCCCTGTAATTTTTTTTGTTATATCTTTGTCTGCTTTTGATATCAGGGTGATGGTGGCTTCATAGAGTGAGTTCGGGTGTGTCTCCGTCCTGTGTGATTTTTTGGAATAGTTTGAGAAGGATAGGTGTTAGCTCCTCTCTAAATGTTTGGTAGATCTTGCCTGTGAAGCATCTGGTCCTGGACTTTTGTTTGTTGGAAGTTTTTTAATCACGGTTTCACTTTCAGTACTTGAGATTGGTCCATTCATCTTTTCTGTTTCATCTTGGTTTAGTCTTGGAAGGTTGTACTTTTGTGAGAATTTGTCCATTTCTTCTAGGATTTCCATTTTATTGCCATATGGTTGCATATAGTAGCCTCTTATGATCCTTTGTATTTCTGTGATGTCTCTTGTAATGTCTCCTTTTTCATTTCTAATTTTATTGATTTGAGTCCTCTCTCTTTTTTGCTTGATAAGTCTGGCTAAGGGTTTATCAATTTTGTTGATCTTTTCAAAGAACCAGCTTTTTGTTTCATTGATCTTTTCTATGGTTTTCTTTGTTTCTATTTCATTGATTTCTGCTCTGACCTTTATGATTTCTTTCCTTCTACTAACTTTAGGTCTTGTCTGTTTATCTCTCTCAAACTGTTTCATATGTAAAGTTAGCTTGTTTATTTGAGCTTTTTCTTGTTTCCTGAGGTGGGCCTGTATTGCTATAAACTTTCCTCTTAGAATGGCTTTTGCTGCATCCCATAGGTTTTGGAGTGTTGTATCTTTGTTGTCATTTGCTGCTAGGTATATTTAAATTTCCTCTTTCTTCAGTGATCCATTGGTTGTTTAGTAGCATGATGTTTTGTCTCCACGTGTTTGTGTTTTTTGCAGTTTTTTTCTTGTTGATTTCCAGTTGTATAGCATTGTGGTCAGAAAAGATGCTTGATATGATTTCAATTTTCTTAAAGTTACCAAGGTTGGATTTGTAGCCTAGGATGTGATCAATCTTGGAGAATGTTCCATGTGCACTTGAGAAAATGTGTATTGTTCTGCTTTTGGATGGAATGTCCTATAGATATCACTTAATTCCATCTTGTTTAATGCATCATTCAGGGATGTGTTTCCTTATTGATTTTCTGCCTGGTTTATCTGTCCATTGCTGTAAGTGGGGTGTTAAAGTCCCCCACTATAATTGTGTTATTGTTGATTTGTCCTTTTAAGGTTGTTAGAAGTTGCCTTATATATTGTGGTGATCTTATGTTGGGTGTGTAGACATTTAAAATTGTTATATCTTCTTCTTGGATTGATCCTTTGAACATTATGTAGTGTCCTTCATTGTCTCTTAAAATAGTCTTAATTTTAAGGTCTATTTTGTCTGTTGTGAGTATTGCTACTCCAGCTTTCTTTTGATTCCCTTTTGCATGGAATATTTTCTTCCATCCTCTCACTTTCAATTTGTATGTGTCCCTAGAAGTGAAGTGGATCTCTTGAAGACACATATATATGGATCTTATTTTTGTGTCCATTCACCCATTCTGTATATTTTGGTTGGGGAATTTAGTTGTTTAACATTTGAGGTAATTATTGATATGTGTGTTCCTATTGCCATTTTATGAATTGCTTTGGATTTATTTTTGTTGCTTTTTTTTTTTCTTCCCTTCTCTTGTTCTCTCCTCTCATGGTTTGATGACTATCTTTATTGTTGTATTTGAATTGATTTTTCTTATTTGTATCGGTATCAATTGTAGATTTTTGGTTTGCATTTATTCTGAAGTTTTGACATAAGGGTCTACATATATAAGAGATTGTTTTAAGTTGTTGGTCTCTTAATTGCAGGTGCATCTCCAGGGTCCTCCATTTGTACCCTCCTCTTCTCATGATTTATGATTTTGATGGCATAATTGTGCATGGATGATTTTGTGTCTTTACTGTATATATACCTTTACCTGTGATCCTTGTCATTGGTCATATTTTTGTTTCCTGTTGCAGCCTTTTCTGCCTAGAGAAGTTCCTTTAATATTTCTTGTAAAGCTGGTTTAGTGTTGCTGTATTCTCTTAGTTTTTGCTGATTTGTAAAGCTTTTGATTTCTCCTTCAAATCTGAATGAGAGGCTTGCTGGGTAAAGTAATCCTGGTTGGAGGTTTTTTTTTTCTTTCATTACGTTAAGTATAGCATGCCACTCTCTTCTGGTCTGCAGAGTTTCTGCTGAAAAATCTGCCAATAACAGAAAAGAAACAGATAACACACAAGGAACCTCAAGGCAGAAGAACAAATAAGTGAGGTGGAGGGCAGAGTAGTGGAAATCACAGATGTGGAATAGAAAAGAGAAAAAAGATTGAAAACAAAGACAATGTCAGAGAACTCTGAGACAACACACCAACATCCATATTATAAGGGTATAAGGAGGAGAAGAGAGAAAAAGGGACAGAAAAAAACCTTGATCTTCCTTATCGGGGTTCCCTTGTATGTTATCTGCTTCTTTTCCCTGGCTGCTTTCAAGATACTCTCTTTGTCTTTAATTTTGGTCAGTTTGATTAATATGTGTCTCAGGGTGTTCCTCCTTGGGTTTATTTTATATGGTACTCATTGCAGTTCCTGGGTTTGAGTGAGTGATTCCTTTCCCATGTTAGGGAAGTTTTCAGCTATTATCTCTTCCACTATTTTTTCTGTCACTTTTTCTCTCTTCTCCCTCTGTCTCCTCTAAAACACAGATGTTGGTGTGTTTAATATTGTCCCAGAGTTCTTTGAGATTGTCTTCATTTGTTTTCAATCTTTTTTATCTTTTCTATTCCATATGTGTGATTTCCACTACTCTGTCCTCCACCTCACTTATTCATTCTTCTGCCTCCTGTATTCTACTGTTGGCTGCTTCTAATGAATTTTTTATTTCAGTTATTGTTCTTTGCATCTCTGCTGGCTTAAGTTTTACATGTTGTATTTCTTTGCCCAGTGTTTCCTGTAAATTATCCATCTTTGCCTCTGGTTTATGTCCAACGTCTTGCATCATCTTCAGCATTAACAGTCTAAAGTCTTTTTCCTGGTGGCTGAGAATCTCCTCATCACTTAGCTGATTTGCTGTGGTTTTTTCTTTCTCCCTCATCTGAGTTATAGTTCTCTGTCTTTTCATTTTTATAGGTTTTTGGTGTGGTGACCTTTTTACAGATAATAGAGTTGTAGCCTCTCTTACTTCTCGTGTCTGCCCCCCCTTGTGGCTGAAGTCTGTATGGGGGCTGCTGTAGGCTTCCTGATGGGAGGGGCTGATGCCTGCCTACTGCTAGGTGGAGCTGATTCCTATCCTTCTGGTGGGTGGGGCTTTGTCTCTGGATGAGATTAGATGTGGTTGTGTGCCTGGGAGGACTTTAGGCAGCCTGTTTACTAATGGGTGGGGCTATGATCCCTCTTGGATTGTTGTTTGGGCTGGGGCTTCTCAGCACTGATTGGTGGGGCCAGATTTTCCAAAAATGGCCACCTCAAGAGATATGCACATTCCAATGCCCTTCCCCCACAACAAGCCACATTCACCCCCTTTTTTCCAGGAGATGCTCTTGAAACTGCACTTGGTTCTGACCCAGATTCATATAGAGACTTTGCTTTGCCTTGGGACACAGTGCACGTGAAAGTCTTTGTGTTCTTTTCAAGAATGGGGTCTCCATTCTCCCCAGCCCCATAGAGCTCCTGGGCACAAATCCCTCTAGCCTTCAATGCTAGATCTCCAGGGGCTGTTCCTCCCAATGCCAGATTCCCAGGTGTGGGGACTTGATGTGGGGCTCAGAACTCTCATTCCTGTGGGTGAATCTCTGTGATTCAGTTACTTTCTAGTTTGTGGGGCTTCCCACCTGGGAGGTATGGGGTTGCTTATATTGTGTAATCACCCCTCCTACCTCTTGTTGTGGCCTCCTCTTTGTCTTCTGGATTAGGATATCTTTTTGAAAGTTTCTAGTCCATTGGATTGATGATTGCTCAGCATTTGGTTGTAATTTTGTTATTTTTAGGAGAGTAGTTGAGCTCCAGCCCTTTTCTTCTGCCATCTTAATCCCCTATTACTCTGCATTGTCTTTTAATTGACTGTTGGCTTAATCAAGTTTCAGAGTACACTTTCTTGATGAAGGTATGTGATCATACTGAGAATAGTAAAAGCCACATTTATTGAGTAGCTCTCATATGCCAGGCACTGGTTCCATGTTTAAAATATTGTACCAACTATTGTTTTTCTGATTACCTCAGTAAGTTTAATGAACATCAATTATCTGACATAGATACAAAATTAAAGAAATAGAAAACATATTTTTTCTTGTAATGAGAACTCTTTGGGTTTACTCTCTTAAACAACTTTCATATATAACACACAACAGTATTAGTTATATTTATCTTGTTGTACATTGCATCCCTAATACTTAAAAATACTTATAAAAATTATTTTATTTTTTCTTCCAGTTTTATTGGGATATAATTTACACACAGCACTGTATAACTTTAAGATGTATAGCGTAATAATTTGACTTACATACATCATGAAATGATTACAATAACTTTCATGAACATCCAACATCCTATATAGATACAAAATTAAAAGAATAGAAGTTTTTTCTTGTGATGAGAACTTTTAGGATTTGTTCTCTCCTCTTTCTCTCTCTCTCTCTTTTTTTTAGGGCTGCATTCACAACATATGGAAGTTCCCAGTCTAGGGGTTGAATCAGAGCTACAACTGCTGGCCTATGCCACAGCCACAGCAACATGGGATTCCAGCTGTATTGTGACCTATGTCACAGCTCACAGCATTGCCAGATCCTTGACCCACCTAGAGAGGCCAGGAATTGAACCCACATCCTCATGGATACTAGTTTGATTTGTTTCCACTGTGCCACAGTGGGAACTTCCTAGGATTTATTCTCTTAACTCACATATATAACATAGACCAGTGTTAATTACATTTATCATCTTGTACAAAACATCCCTATTTCTTGTTTATCTTAATACTGGAAGTTTGAACATTTTGATTGTCTTCATCCAATTCCCTCTTCCCAACCCCTCACCTCTGGTAACCACAAATTGATCTTTTTCTATGAGATTGTTTGTTTTTGAATTATAATTCATCTATAGCAAATAGTCACTAGACATTTCTATATATTTCAAAATGATCATTATATAAGTTGAGTTACCATCTCTTACTATACAAATATATTAATTATTGAGTTTATTCCCTATATTGTTCATTTCATACTCTATTATCTTGCAACTGGATATTTATATCTCTTAATCTTCCTCACCTATTTGTCTCATCCCCTTTGGCAATCATCTTTTTGTTCTCTGTGTCAATGACTCTGCTTCTGTTTTGTTGTGCTTATTAATTTGTTTTGTTTTCAGATTCCACATTATAAGGGAAATCAGGCAGTATTTATCTTTCTCTGTCAGACTAATTTCATTTAGCCTAATACTCTCTAAGTCAATTAATGTCACAAATGGCAATATTTCATTCTTTTTATGGCTAATATTTGTATGTATTAGTCTTCTCTATCCATGTGTGTATTGATAAGCACTCAGGTTATTTTTATATTTTAGTTATTGGAAATAATACTGCTGTGAACATAGGGGTGCATATATCTTTTATACTTAGCATTTTCCTTTTCTTTGGATAAATACCCAGTATTAATATTTTTGCATCATGAGGTAGTTCTATTTTTAATACTTTGAGGAATCTCAACAGTGTTATCCATAGTGGCTGTATTAATTTAGGTTCACTCCAACAATACATGAAATTTCCCTTTTATCCATATCCTTGCCAACACTCGTTATGTCTTTTTAAAAAACTGAAGTATGGTTGATTTTCAATATGGTGTTAGTTTTTGGTATACATCATGGTGATTTTTTTTTGCAGATTGTACTCCATTATAGGTTATAACAAGGTATTGGTTATGATTCCCTGTGCTATATAGTAAATCTTTATTGCTTATCTATTTTATGTGTAGTAGTTTATATCTGTTAACCCTATACTCCTAATGTTTTCCTCCCCTCTCAATTTCCCCTTTGGTAACCATAAGTTTATTTTCTATGTCCATGTTGTATATAGTTTCATTTGTATTATTGTTTTTTATTTATTTTTTTGGCCATACCTGCCATCTGGAAGTTACTGGACCAGAGATTGAACCCATGTCACAGTAGTGACTCTAGCCACACTGCATTGATAATGTTGGATCCTTATCCTGCTGTGCCACAAAGAACTCCTATATTATTTTTTAGATTCCATCTACAAGTGATATCATATAGTATTTGTCCTTCTCTGTCTGACTTGTTTCACTCAGCATAGTATTCTCTAGACCCATATTGCTACAAATAACATTTTTGGCATTTTTAATGGCATTTTTATGGCTGAGTAGTATTCCCTTATGTTTACATACCATATCTTCTTAATCCTTTCATCAGTTGGAGGATATTTAGGTTGTTTCCATGTCTTTGGCTATTGTGAATAGTGCTGCTATAAACATAGGGGGCGCATGTATTTTTTGAATTGTAATTTTGTCCAGATATATACCCTGGAGTGGGATTGCTGGATCAAATGGTAGTTCTATGTTTATTTTTCCGAGGAACTCCCATACTGTTTTCCGTAGTAGATGTACCAATTTACATTTCTACCAAGAGTGTAGGAAGTGTCTCACATATCTTTTTGAATTAGAGTTTTCATTATTTCTGCATATATAATCATGAATGGAATTGCTAGATCATATGGAAGTTCTATTTTTAGCTTTTTAAAGGAGGCTCCATACTGTTTTCCATTGTGACTGAACCAATTTACATCCACACAGTGTATGAGGGTTTCCTTGTCTTCATATTCTCTATAGTATTTATTATTTGCAGACTTTTGTGATAGCCATTCTGACCAGTGTGAGATGATACCATATTGTACCTTTGATTTGCATTTCCTTAATAATTAGCTATGTTGAGCTTATTTTCATGTGCCTGTTAGCCATCTGTATGCCTTCTTTGGGAAAATATCTATTTATGTCTTCTGCCCATTTATTGATTTGTTTGTTTGGGATTTTCTTGATATCTAATTGTATGAACTATTTGGATATTTTATATATTAACCCTTTGCCAGTAGCATCATTGGCAAATATTTTCTTCCATTTTGTTTGTTGTCTTTTTGTGTTGTTGATAGTTTCCTTTGCTGTGCAAAAGCTTTTAAGTTTGATTAGATCCCATTTGTTTATCTCTTTTGCCTTGGGACACTAAGAAAATATTGTGACAATTTAGATCAAAGAAAGTTTTATCTATATTTCTCTTCTAGGAGTTTTATATTGGCATGTATTATATTTGGGTCTTTAAACCATTTTGAATTTACTTTTGTATATGACGTGAAGAATATTTTTTGTGATCAGATATAATTATTATTTTTTAATGATTTTTATTTTTTCTATTATATTTGGTTTACTGTTTTCTGTCAATTTTCTACTGTATAATTCAAACACACTCCCTTATAGGGATGACATCATAAATGCTGTTTTCTAGAACACATAGCTGTTAAGAGCTGTCAACAGAGCTTCTTACCATTTTATATCACTACAATATTTAATTACAACTCTGCAATTTTTTCCCCCACAGTGGAAGCACTTTTGTCTGGAAAAACTGGAGCCCAGAAGGATGAGAGAAAGAACCTGTTCCCTCCTATCAAAGTAAGTACTGATTTGGTAGCTAAGCAGAAGGAAAGAAGGAAGGAGGAAGGGAGTGAGGAAGGAGGATGAGAAGGAATAAGAGAGGGAGGAAGAAGGGAAAGAATGTTTTAATTTTATTGTTTTACATGTAGATTTCCATATTTCCCAACACTACTTTTTGAAGAGACTGTCTTTTCTCCATTGTATGTTCTTCCCTCCTTTGTCATAGATTAATTGCCCACATGGGGTCTCTATTTCTGGAGTCTCTGTTCTGCCCCATTGATCTATATATCTTTTTTTATGCCAACACCATTTTGGGTTTATATTTGGGCTCTGTATTCTGTTCCATTGATCTATATATCTGTTTTTGTGCTGATACCACTCTGTTTTAATTACTATAGCTTTGTAATATAGTCTGAAGTTAGGGGGAGGATTATACCTCCAGCTTTGTTCTTTTTTTCCTCAGGATTACTTTGGCAATTCTGGGTCTTTTGTGCCTTCACATAAATTTTAGGATGATTTGTTTTGTGAAAAATATCATGGGTATTTTGATGGGATTGCACTGAATCTGTAGATTGCTTTGGATACTATGGCTATTTTAACTGTACTAGTTCTTTCAATCCAAGAGTATGGAATATCTTTCCATCTTTTTGAATCTTACTCAATTTTTTAAATCAATATTTTAGAGGTTTCAGTGTGTAAGTCTTTTGTCTCCTTGTATGAATTTATTTCTAGGTATTTTAAAAGTGATTTTAAATAGGATTGTTTTACTTTCTGATTTTTGATTATTGGTATATAGAAATGTCTTATATTTCTGTCTATTGTTTCTGTGTACCTTGCTGAAATTAGTTACCACTTCTAATAGTTTTTGTGTGGAGACTTTAGTGTTTCCTATATAGAGTATTATGTCATCTGCAGGTAGTGACAGTTTCACATTTTCCCTTCCAATTTGGATACATTTTATTTCTTTTTCTTGTTTGATTTCAGTGACAAGGACTTCCAATACTACTTTAAGTAGAAGTTCTGAGAGTGGGCCTCTTTGTCTCATTCCTGAATTTAGCAGAAAGGCCTTCAGCTTTTTGCCATTGAGTATTATGTTGACTGTGTCTTTGTCTTAAATGGCCTGTGTTACATTGAGATATATTCCCTCTTTACCAACTTTGATGAGAGTTTTTATCATGAGTGGATGTTGCATTTTGTCAAATGCTTTTTCTGTATCTGTTAAGATCGTCATATTTTTTCCCATTTGTTAATGTGGTGTATCACATTGATTGATTTGTGTCTATTGAACCACTTTTGTGATCCTGGAATGAATGCCACTTGATCATGATGTAGATATTTTCTAGGTATTGGTGGATTTAGTTTGCTAATACTTGAGGATTTTTGTGTCTATATTCATTAAAGATATTGGGTGTAATTTTCCTTTTCTGTAGTGTCTTTGTCATGTTTTGGTATTAAGGTAATGATGGCCCCACAGAATGAATTTGGGAGTGTTCCCTTCTCTTCCATTTTTTGGAATAAGTTGAGAAGGATAGGTATAAGTTCTTTATATGTTTGCTAGAATTCTCCAGTGAAGCCATTCAGTCCTGGACTTTTGTTTACTGGGATTTTTTTTAAAATTACAGATTCAATTTCCATTCTAATGATTGGTCTGTTCAGGTTGTGTTTCTTCTTGACTGAACCTATTTTCTCTCTGATCTTTTTATTTTCTACCTTCTGCTGACCTTAGGCTTTGTTCTTTTTCTAATTCTTTTAGGTAACAGGTTATATTGTTTAAGATTTTCTTTGTTTCTTTTTTCTTTTTTGTCTTTTTTTGTTTTGTTTTAGGGCCACACCTGTGGCACACGGAAGTTCCCAGGCTAGGCCTATGACACAGCCACAGCAACATGGGATCTGAGCTGAATTTGTGACCTACACCACAGCTCATGGCAATGCCAGATCCTTAACAGGTGAGGCCAGGGATCAAACCTGCATCCTCATGGATGGTAGTCAGTTTCGTTAACTGCTGAGCCATGATGGGAACTCCAAGATTTTCCTTGTTTCTTGAGGAAGGCCTGTATCATTATGAATTTTCCTCTTAGAACTGCTTTGTGGCATCCCATAGATTTTGTAAAATTGTGTTTTAATTTTCATGTTTCTCAATTTATTTTCTGCTTTCTTGTTTGAATTCATCTTCAACTGATTTTTTTTTTAATAGCATGTTGTTCAGGCCCAATGTGTTGGTCATTTCCAGTTTTTCTTTCTGAATTTGACTTCTGGTTTAATACAATTTTGGTTGAAAAATATATAATTTATATCCTCTTAAATGTGTTAAGGCTTGTTTTGTGACCTAATATGTGGTCTATCCTAGAGAATGTTCCATGTGTACTTGAAAAGAATGTGCATTCTGCTTTTTTGGGATGTAGTTTTCTGTGGATATCAATTAAATCCAAGGGGTCTATTGTGTCATTTAAGACCTCTGTTGTCTTATTGGTTTTCTGTCTTGATGTTCTGTCCATTGAATTCAGTGGGGTGTTAAAATCTCCTACTATCGTTGCTTTATTTCCAGTTTCTTTTTTCTCATCTGGCAGTTACTATTTATTTTATATATTTAGGTGATCCTGTATTGTGTGTGAAAATGTTAACATGCTTAATTTCCTTTTCTTCTATTGATCCCTTTATTGATACATAATGTCCTTTGTCTTTTCTTATTTCCTTCATTTTAAAGTCTATTTTGTCTAATATAATATTGCTACCATTGCTTTCTTGTGCTTTCCATTTCAGTCCCCCACAATTTCAGTCTAAGAGTGTCTTTCACACTGAAGTGAGTCTCTTGTAGGCAACATATAGCAGGTTCTTTTTTATTTTTAATCCAGTCAGCAACTCTGTCTCTTTTGATTGTAACCTTTAATCCTTTGATATTTAAATAATTATTGTTAAATATGTACTTATTGCCACTTTATTCCTTGCTTTCCAGTAGTTTTTGTAGTTCTTATTTGTTCATTTCTTCTTAATTTTTTTTGTTTCTCCCATCGTGTTTTCCTAGTTTTCTTTTAGGGTATGCTTGAGTTCCTTTTATTTATTTATTTTTTTGTGTGTGAATCTACTCTATATTTTTTGATTTTTGATCACCTTGGGGTTCATGTATCTTTACCTATAACTATATCTATTTACTTTATTTTTTATTTTTTATTTTTTTGTCTTTTTGCTATTTCTTGGGCCACTCTTGCAGCATATGGAGATTCCCAGGCTAGGGGTCCAATTGGAGCTGTAGTCACTGGCCTACACCAGAGCCACAGCAATGCGGGATCCGAGCCACGTCTGGAACCTACACCACAGCTCACGGCAACGCCAGATCGTTAACCCACTGAGCAAGGCCAGGGACCAAACCCGCAACCTCATGGTTCCTAGTCGGATTCATTAACCACTGTGCCACGACCGGAACTCCTCTAATAACTTTAAATTGATAATATTTAAGTTTGAACAAATTCTAAAAGATCTGCATATTTTTCCTCCTCTCCCAAATATTTTGTGATTTCCATGTCCTATTCTACATCTTTATGCTTATCTTTTTGCCGGTTATTGTAGTTACAATTGTTTTTACAATTTTTTAATTTTGTATTTAGTCTATGTACTGACTTAAGTGATCTTTAGTCTTTACTAATATATTTGCCTTTCCTATTGGGATTTTGTCTTTCCTATCGATTTTTGATTTTTTTCTATTTATAGAAGACTCTTCAATATTTCTTTCTTGGTAGATTTACTATTGCTGAATTCTTTTAGCTTTTGCTTGCCTAAGAAGTTCTTTATCTCTCCTTTAACTGTAAATGCTAGTCTTGCTGGGTAGAATACCCTAGGTTACAGGTTTTATCCTTTGAGGAATTTGAATATGTCATTCTACTCCTTTCTGACCTGCAAAGCTTCTGCAGAGAAATTACCTGATAGCCTTATTTGGGTTCCCCTGTAAACGACTCTTTGTTTTTCTCTTATCACCTTTAGAATCTCCCTTTATCTCTACTTTTGCCATTTTAATTATGTTATGTCTTGATGTGGATATGTTTGGGCTCATTTTGTTTAAGACCTTCTGTACTTTGGGACCTATCTCTTTATTATGCCTTTTCAATTTACTTAAATTTCTCTGTCTCTGTGAATTTAGGGGAAACAGTTATCTACTATGGTCTTAAAGGAGTGTTTTTATGTGGAAATACCCTTGTATAGATGTTTGTGCTCAATGTTTTTGGTTAGAGAGCTGGATTTGATGTGGATGCCAGCTACATATTTCTCCAGGGTGTCCTGTATGCTATCATCTTGATAGGCAGTGTGGTTGTTGTTGGAAGATCTAAACCCTGTGCATGTGAGAGGCTGGACTTCCTCTTTGCCCCACGGCTGTCACTACCCTGTCAGGGGTGGGGTTAGCTACTTGATTTTTAGATGAGAAGCCCCAAGGTTTAGGATTTATCAGGATCATTTCCTCTTGAGTGTGTGCCCTATTCCAAAGGAGTAGAGAGCTGAAGCAATTGAGGTCCATGTGCTCACAGATGTTTGATATCCTTCTTGTGTGGATGTCTGCATCCCTGCTCAGATGCACCCCCAGATCCAGTGTTAAGGTGTGGCATGGAGTGAGTGGGGCCAGAATGCTAGCTTAGCTGTGAGATGGACCATGAGGAGCTCTCATAGTTCCTTCTGTGGTGCTGCCTGAGCTAGCACTGAAAATGGCTGCCACTGCCCCATTTCTCCACACCCCAGGACTTCCAACTATTTCTGCATCCCTATATTGAGCCTTCTTTCAGGCCTACTTACCCCATCTCTAGTCCCAATCTGTGACATGGGGTGGGCAGGTACAAGGGTGGGGGCTGAGGACAGGGACAAAGACATGCTGCTTCTTGATACTGCTTGAGTAAGCACTGACAATTGCCCTCCTATCCAACCTAGACCATACCCCAGGCCCCAAGTCTTCTCTGTGTAGTGGGACTAAATCTCTTCCCAGGTCCTGACTTGCCCAGATCTTGTGACAAGCTGTGGTGTGGAGAGAGCAGGGCAGGGGTGTTCTTTCATTCAGATTGGGCAGTGTGGCAAGGCTGGCAGCTGTTAGTGCAAAGCTCTCTATGTCTTTTTTATTTTAACAAAGCATCACCTGTGCACTCTTCATGAGTGGAGTCTAGATTTCTTTAGCCCTTCTATCTATCCTCGCAGTCTTCACAGTAGCTAAGGGGACTTTCCTCCTCTGTGTAGGAGCCGTGGACTGGGACACTCAGTCTGTTGGTCAAGCCACTCTCCCCCCCTGGGTGAGGGTCTGTCTGTGAAAACCTTCTTTTCTTTAAAGATCCCTCCCATGGATAGAAGTCATTCCTTTCTTCCATCCTACCCAGTTATGTGGAAGTCTTTCTTGCAGCTTTGGTTGTATCAGAATTCTTTTCCAGTTTCCAGTTAAATTTCCATGAAAATTTTTCCATATGTAGATGTAGTTTTCATGTGATTGTGGGGAGAGGTTAGCTCCATATTCTCCTACTCCACCACCTTGATCCACCTTCTTTTTATTTATTATTATTAGTTTTTGATAATAGTCATTCTAAAAGTCTCATTATGGTCTTGATTTGGACTTCCCTGATGATTAGTGCTGTTGAACATCTTTTTATGCGCCTGTTAACCATCTGTATGTCTCTTGTGGAAAAATGTCTGTTCAGATTCTCTGCTCATTTTATAATCGGGTAGTTTTTCTTTTTTTTTTATGCTGAGTTGTATGAATTCTTTTTATGTTTTTGGTATTAACCTTTTATCAGATATCAGCTTGCAAATATATTCTCCCATTCAGTAGAGAGTCTTTTTATTTTGTTGATCATTTCTTTCACTGTGCAAATCTTTTAAGTTTGATATGGTTCTATTGTTTATTTTTGCTTTTGTTTCTCTTGCCTGAGGAGACATATACAAACAATATTCCTGGACCAGGAGTCAAACTGATGTGACAGCAGAAACCTCACCAGATCCTTAAACCACTGAACCACCAGGAAACTCCCAGGTGTTAAGTATTTTTTAAACTTTGGTAGATTTACCTGTAAAGCCATCTGGCACTGGACTTTTTTCATTGGGAGATTTTTTTTTTTAATGGCCACACCCTTGGCATATAGAAGTTCCTTGCCAGGGACTGAATCTGAGCCACAGCTGCAACACCACAGTTTTGGCAATGCTGGATCCTTTAACCCACTGTGCCAGGCCAGTGTTTCTGTTTTGATTTCTGTCTGTCCATTGATGTAAATGGGGTGTTAAAGTCCCTTACTATTGTTTTACTGTCAATTTATCCTCTTAAATATGTTAATATTTGCTTAATTTTTTAGGTGCTCCTATGTTGAGTGCATACATTTTTACAATTGTCATATCTATTTGTTAGAATGATCCCTTGACCATTATGTAATGTCTTCTTTGTCTCTGGTGCTGGTTTTGTAGTAAAGTCTTTTTTGTCTGATAGAAGAATTACTGCACCAGCTTTAATTTCATAGGATACCTTTTTCCATTCCCTCACTTTCAATCTTTGTATGTCTTTAGATCTGAAGCAAGTCTCGTGTGTGTGTGTGTGTGTGTGTGTGTGTGTGTGTGTGTGTATTTCTCTGAGTCAGTGGACTCACCTGTCAGATGTAAACACTATAAAGGTGCCCAAAATAAGTAAACCTTTTAGGAATCTACAGATTATAGCCTAAACACATATGGTGAATTCCTAATTATTTTTAAAAAATTCTATTGACTGAAAAAAATTATGAACTATGTGATCATAAAAATTCTATTGCAATAAAGTAAGAATTTATAACCTAAAACTTGCAATGATTTTCTATATTTATAAATGTTATTAAATGTATATTTAACTCATAAGCATGTTAATAAAAGCTTTTTATATATCTATGAACCATTGTTTTTCTTATAACATTCTATGGAATCTATTTTCCAAATTTCAAACACTTTAGTTACTTCAACTTTTAAATTTTCATAAGATAATCTTTAAATAAAGATAAAATCTATTATTTGGCCATTACTTAAGGACTGACAATCTGTTTTGAGTGTTTTCCCATTATTCTATTTTAATAAGGACAGTGAACATCATTAATTTCATTCAGAGAGTAGAATGAAAGGGAACAACAATCCCTAAAGTGAAAAATTTGTACTTTACTTTTTTGATTGTTAAAGAGAGTTGATGATAATGCATTAATATTTTAAATACTCCTCAGTTTCTTATTACTTGTATTGATTAATACTAAAATTTTGTTTTCCCCTTTGTTTTGGTGTTCATTTTTATCAATGATTTCCAGTGAGGAATCCTAACTAAAATGGATTCTAAAAGAAGATATTTACCATTAATGTTTCTCTTCTCCAATATTTAGCAGGTTTTACATAAGTTTATGTTAAACAATATCATTTACTGTGACATTTTATTCTGTTTGACTAAAGAGATTCTTGTAGCTTCTTTTTTCTTTCACTTATGAAATAAATGCCCACTGACTATTGACTGTATGCTATATAAATTGAACAAATTATAGTCTGTGGATATAAATAAGTTCTGCATAGAGACATTGACTTCTCTTCCTTTCTGATCTGCAAATTCTTGTTTTGGCTAGATTTTATTTGTAAATTAAACTACGTTAACTTATTTGGGACAACAAGTATTCGTTATTGTAGTTAGGTCTGCTAGTTTCTTCCTTGTTCTCAGTTTCTCTGGCAATCAGGTGTGGCCATATTACTTAAATTCTGCCAATGAGCAGAAATGATGGGACCACCTCTGGGTCTTATCTCTTCTCCACAGTCCTACTATTTTTCAGCCTCTCTCAGGCTGTTGAAGGCATTGTACTAGGGAATACTCCCCAGATCCAACATGGAAGAAACTTGGCCTCTGAATAACAGCATGAAACACAGCCAACCCGACCTTTCTGAAATGTAACAGAGAAATAATTTTCTTTGTACTTTATTAGGTTAATACTGGCATATTTCCATTGTTTTATATTTGGAAATAATATTTCCAGAATATTATCTTGACGTTTTGAACTTGATTTTCTTGTTGTTTTTCCAAGACAAATTAAGCATTTTCAGTTATATTCAGAAGCTACAGATAGCCAGTTAAATATATTAAGATGAAGTGAATCAATCAGTCCACAAATATTCACTACTCTCCTATTATGTATTTACCACTGTGTTAAATTTTGGGGGCTAATCAAAAGTCTACATGGCAGAATTTCTGCTTAATTTGGTGGAAAATAAATGTTTTCAATTAAGTTATAACCTTGTTTTATATATGTTTTAGGTAATGGCTTACTGAAAACATTAATTGAGATTTTTATATACCCTATATGAGATGGTGTGGGTAAAAATGAAGACATGTTTTGTGAAAGAACTCACAAAAAATAATAGTATTTAATTATACTTTTCAACATGCTTTTGATAAATGCAGACTTCTTTGAACTGCACTACAATTTGGTAGAATAGATTTATTATACCTTTTTATAGATGAAATGGAGACATAGTAAATGAATAATCACAATCATGGACTTGATAATAATTATACTTATTGGTTATGTACTACGAGCTCTTGTGCTCTGCTTTTTTGAGTCAAACTGTGCTGGGAATGGCTGTAATAAGTACAAAATCTTAGCTGTTCTGCTAGGATGTGACAGAGGCAAGGACATCTCATACCCATTTCATGATGGAGCCTGAGAGAGAAAGACCTGAGAGGATAGTTTTATAAAACTTCCTGTGTCCTGGTGAGGAGCAAGAATAGTAGAAAAATTCCCAATCAAGGAAGCTGGGTCTATAGTGGATTCTGGGTGACAGAAGAGCAAATAACTGATTTCTATGTGCCAGGGAGGAGTGTGAAAGTGACTCAGGACATTAGATCCCTAATTTCCCCTGTGCCAGTGTCATGCAGGTAGTTTCATGTTTACTCCCCTACTCCTGAAGTAACAGACAAAGCTCAAACCCAAGGGACCTTTTGGACAGGGCTGAGGCTTAAGAAGTGGCAGCCTGTATGAGCTAACATCTGAAGTCAGACAAGTATAAGGGTCTGTGCAGATACCAGAGTAGCTGGTTGCCTTCCTGGACCTGACACCTTTCTCTCTGACTCTCTGAATGTTCTGGTGCCACATGAGGCCAAGTCTCCCTCCCTCTACAATTTAGCCACCACTGTGATAAAGGGCATTGCTTCTGCATTAACTGGCATTAAGTTTCTACCACCCATTTGGATAGACTGCAATGTGTAAAGGAGATGGTTTTTTCCTTCTCTCCACATGAAAGTATGGGGTTGAGGACTTCTACACTCCCTTGCAATTTTTGCTAACTCCCCATACAAAGAAGAATGATTTCTTTCTTGGTGAGAAGGCATGGATAATATGTTCACACTTTCCTCTCTTAGTGGGAGTATGGAGTTCCTGTATTTCTAACAGTGTGTCCTGCCCTACTTCTCTTTGGGTGAAAGCATGGGAATTTTCTTTCTTCTCAGTTTTCAGTTTATTTCTGTTTATCTTCTGGTTGTGGATGTTAAGGGAGACTATTTTCTCCCTAATGCCTGAGGTTTTTTCATAGTTTAAGGAACTCTGTTATTGTGGCAATGCTTCTTCATTCCTTTTACACTGCTTCAGAACAAACTCCTATACTTTTGAGAAGGATCAATTGAGCATGTTCACTTTACCTCCCTTTGTTTTTCTCTTGCAACAAGGCTGTCTTCATGGAGTGGTTCCCTTCAGTTCCTCTGTAGTTTAAGTTTTATCTGCTCCTGTCCAAAAAAACCTGTGAATGGATAGGTAAATATGCCTAACACTGGGATCAGTTAGCAAGCCAGTTTAGCTCTTATATTAAGCTGTGACCTTTGACATAGTCTTTATCAATTGAAAGGTAATTTGATTTGCTATCTGTTTTACTCCTTTTATTTCTCTCTCTTTTTTTTTTTGGTCTTTTTGCCATTTCTTGGGCCGCTCCTGCGGCATATGGAGGTTCCCAGGCTAGGGGTCCAATCGGAGCTGTAGCTGCCAGCCTACACCAGAGCCGCAGCAACTCGGGATCAGAGCTGCGTCTGCAACCTACACCACAGCTCTTGGCAACGCCGGATCCTTAACCCACTGAGCAAGGGCAGGGGTAGAACCCGCAACCTCATGGTTCCTAGTCGGATTCATTAACCACTGCGCCATGACAGGAACTCCTGTTTCTCTTTATGTATTGGGCCACTTCAATATTTTAATAGTGGAGAGATTATTTTTTGGATTATGTGTGGGCTAATTTGGGGATATTTGCATAAAGTAAAAATTATTTTGTGGCATTTCTTAGCAACACTTAAGCATTATCAAACCAATAGCTATACATCTTTAAAGGGATCTTTATTACCACTTGGAAGGAAGAGAGGGTTGACAGATAGTCTGAAGGGAAAATGTAATATTAAAGGGAAGTTTGAAAATCCAGAAAAAGAATGACATTCATGTTTGCAATTAAGTTGTGTTTTTGGCTATGTCCACCTAATTTTCTGTTTGCCTTTCTCCTTCACGGCTGAGCTTAGTGAAGCTTCAAGCCACAGAAAGGACCCTGGATGTTCTGTATGTCCTGAATGGATTAGCCCCTTTCACACTCATTTCTTGGTAGGTATTGATATCTTACATGAATTTTCCTCAGAATAAGAAGTATTATTTATTATGATCTATTATGTTCTAAGATTTCAAATAAATTATTTCATTTCATCTTCATGACAATGCTATAAAGTAGACTTTATTATCAATTTTAGTGAGGAAGAAATTGAGATCCAGAGAAGTTATGTCACCACAAGACAGAAGCAGGGCTTGAAATTAAGTCTCTCAAGCTCTAGATTTACACTTGGATGATATATATGAGAAAGTAATTGAATGAATATTCATTATCTGACTTCTGTAGTTATGAGGTAATGTGGGGAAACAGAAACTGTTATGAGTGTTCACTAATGAACTCATGGAAAAGTTTGGCAGATTGGTATCTAATACTTCTTCTCATCAAACCTGTAGATCTGGATTAGGACTTTTGGATAAACAGTATGCTGAGAGACTGTATCACCATAAATGCTTTCTAGGAGAAAACTTTCATTTTTCTTTTTGTTTAGTTTAAATACACTAAACACAATAATATCCAAAATATTTATTACATAGAAAGCATAGTGTTGTAAATATTTTAGTATGGTCACCTAAGGCAATGGTAGTTGAATATGGCAAACATTGATTTAAAAAATCTCAGCTGTCAAAGTAAATTCTTGAAGGCAAAGTCACATTTTAGAGTTAATTATATGAAAAATATATTCATTGTCAAAACAATTACATTTTACTCCTGAGATGTAACTCTGCAAGCATATTTGCTTGCATGGATCTAAAAAAAATCATTTCACCCTTGAGGAATTTTCACTTTTTTTGACCATGATGTTATTATTTTCTCTGTTGTCTTAAGGAGGTCAATCTTAAGCCTTTTTGTAGAATGATGTTTTCTACTTGATTGTACCATGTACTTAAAGTAACAGAATAAACCTGATGTTCTGACCAGCAGATTGGAGAATGGCTTAAACAAATCAGCTGAGAGAGGTCAAGCAAGGACGGTCAGCATAAATAAATTTGGCAGTTGGGTCCCTTTGTATTTTACTTTATTATTAATTAATTAATTAATTAATTAATTTCTGAAACACAGCTCTAAGCCCTAGAGGCATTAGCTCTTGTTGATTAAGTCTCTTTTGTATAAAACAGAGCTGGAAATAAAGGAGGTAAGGCAACTAGCCCCCATTTTTTACTTCATCAGAGATATTAGCTTCTAAAACCTAGCACAGATCTGGTAGATGAGGTGCCCAAAAATTTATTGAATGATGGATATAATACTTTTGTGGTCTTATTGTGTATGGATAGGATTTCAATCCTGTACTAAACTTTTTGCTATTTAATTTTGTAAAAATATGCATACCTTTCAACCAAAATTTCTTCTGTAGGGTGCCACCACAAATTTCTTAAGCACATCCCAAAGTCCAGAACCTTAGTCTTTCCCCAAGCCTTGGGAAATAGATGATGGTGCTCTTATTCTGCCATTAAATGGAGACTCAGCCAAGTTAACTAAGTTAGATCACAGACTAATAAGGATTCACTCTGCAGCTTCCTGACAACAAAGCTATTACTTTTCCTGCTATGCTCTCCTATATACAATTGTAGCTTTCATACATTTAGTCATCTTTTAAAAATTATTTTAAAAATTATTTATTTATTTATATTGAGGTAGAGGTGATATAAAATATTATACTATAAGTGTACAATATAGTGACACACAGTTTTTAAAGGTTATACTCCATTTATAGTTATTATAAACTGTTGGCTGTATTCCCAGTACCATGAAGTATACTGTTGTTGCTTATTTTATACATAAAATTTGTATCTCTTAATTGCCTACCTTATGTTGCCCCTCCCTTGGCACTATTATGGGCTATTAAGGGATATAACAAAACAAACAAAACAAAAATAAATACCCTCATGGATTTACAAAGCATATTTAAAGGTCTTCCAGATCTGTAGATTAATACATACTGATTAACTTATATAACCAAAGGCTGATCTCCACAAGACTTTGGGCCCAGCCCTAAGATACAGTTTTTGCCAGAAAAGAGAAGCAGCACAGGTCCTCATTCACATGGTGCTCTAAGTTTTAAAGGACCTGATTCTTGCAGAATATCAATTAAATGAACTCACCTGATGGGTACACAACTGAGATGAAAATAACTTCCACAGACCTCTGCCGTACCTTTAATATTTTCATCATTTGAAAATATAGCTGTTACCTCCCAGCTTGCTTTTTCTCTGCAGCTTTGATGGGATTAATGCCAGGATGTGACATTATTGCTTGCTTTCCCAGACTGTGCACTGATGATTCCATTTTTTTTTCATAACAGTGAGGCTCTTAGTAATCTTTGGGGGCCACTTTCAAATTCTTATACATCTGCAAAACCTTTGCAATTTGTGAGGCATCTGCTACCCTAGGTACTAATTTTGAGGGAAATCTCCTCAGAACATATTTTTACTCACTCTTGGAAGATTTTAAAATAGTTTTACACATTTGCTCTCATACTCTATTTTAAAAAAAATATATATGTAAGTGATAAGGACCTGAAAGCACTCTAAATTGTTAAGTAAGGCTAAAAGTACTTAATAGAAGTAGGAATACATTTAACAGCAACATCCTCTTCATCTAACATCTAGCAAAGGAAACTTCCTACCTTTTCTATTCTGGTGAGGTGATCATTTCTTTCTAAAGCTTGTTGTACCACTAGCTTGCTGGATGACCATAATAAAGAGAATCATATCACCTCTATAAATATATTTGCTTGGAAATGGAGGGAACTGAGTGACAAGATTCCCTCTAGCAAAGTGATTGTTGATTTTGAAGTTAGTTGTCAAAGATCCACTACCTTCTTCTCCATCTGCTATTTTTAACCAGGACTTTGCATATATACTGTGTTCTGGAAGCAATAGTTACTTTTTGTAATATGAAAAATTACTTTTAGTCATCTCAGTACTCTGGGAAGTATTTTGTCTAGTTTAAATACTTTAATTTGGAAGTTCTCATTGTGGTACAGCAGAAACGAATTCGACTAGTATCCATGAGGATGTGGGTCCAATCCCTGACCTCGCTCAGTGGGTTGGGGATCTGGCATTGCTGTGGGCTGTGGTGTAGGTTGCAGATGTGGCTTGAATCCCACCCTGCTGTGGCATAGGCTGGCAGCTATAGCTCTGATTTTACCCATAGCCTGAGAACTTCCATATGCCCTTGGTGCAGCCCTAAAAAGCAAATAAATAAACAAACTAATAAATAAATAAAGAGGATTGCAGTCATTTAAAAAAATAAATATTTAATTGGTTTTAAACATTGATTTATTTTGGTTAATAACCTCTTGTCTATATGGAATTCAATGTCTGGTCTGAAATTTTTCTTATTAATTTCAAAACTGTGAGCTTCTACAGGGCAAGGATGAGTTCTCACCTTTTTTGAGAGTCCCAATAACTTGCACAATAAATGGCAGTTAGACTCCATAAATTTGTTTACTTACTTTGTAGATATAAGGGAAAAAAAATCTCATGACTTTGAGGGAACATTCTCAAGATGGAGCAAATACATATTTTATCCATCACTTTGCACAAAAGATTCTGGCCTAAGAACCTCCTCTTACCCAATTTAAAAAAATCATAACTAAAAGAAAATGGTTCTATCTCCTCACCTCGTCAAAAAGAGGAAAAATAGGCTAAAGACTGGGAGGAAGGAATGAAAGCAGCTGGTTGGAGAAAAATCAACCCAGGTATGAGGGAGAGAGAAGGCAGGTGAACTAGTCTAATTGGAATCTGACAAAGGTCCTATATTTCTTTGGGGTATAAAGTAGACATGTTTCACAATTTAAATTCTCCCTCCATCTGAAGTGGCTCTGTGACTTTCACATAAAGATCTCATCTATTCTGACCAGAGGGGATGTCTGATGGGAATAACCTGGGGCCCTGCTCTTGACACCCCAATGCTCTCTCTGTTTTTTTGAAGCCATTTGTTAGCTTGAACACTTGGCTGTGTATAGTAGGCTTGTTTCTTAGTGGGATCTCATATTTGTTTGATCTCTGTATTAATTACTTCCACTTATGCATATTTCTGGTTGCCTACCAAATATTCATCCTCTTTTTTTTTTTTTTTTTTTTTTTTTTTTACTAACAGAATCACATCTTGTATACACTTTTGTAGAGTGGTGGGTGTATAACACAGATCTAGCCAAAGAAATAGAAGTAGATAATTTCAGATGGCATTTCCTAGAAGTTCTTTTAAAAGGAGTAGGCTTGGCTGGCTTGGCCCTTTAGCATTCTTGCCTTCTCTCTCTCACTCTCTCCTTACTTTTGTTTTGTTTTGTTTTTTTTTTTTTTTTTTAGACGTTTGCTCTTCTTCCTGTCTGACAGTGGAACATCTATCTGTATTATGCATGAGGGAAGGGGATACAGGTGAAAAGTATTGTGTTGCTGAAAGTTAGAAAAACTTGGACCACTGATGGCTTTTTGGAGCAATATTATCATCCCTACATTTCTCATTTTGTGGAAAAACATTACTCTTCCCTCTCAGCATGGTTATAATACTGCTATTCATGAGTCAGGATCCATTCCTAAGTGTCATTAGAGAGGAGCTTTAGAGAAGATAACTTGGAAGTGTTGCAGAACACTTTAACTGTCTTTGGATTAGGGAAAGTGAGGCGAGGGGTCTCATATGGGTGGACCAGGGCAACATCAATGAAGATAAAATTGCTTTATAAAAAGCAATAATAAAATGCCAGGAATTAAAAAAAAAAAAACACCAGGAATCTAGGAGTGAGAAGAGTATGTGTGGGGAGAATGAGAGAGAAGAGGAGATACAGAGAAGGGCCAACTATGGAGGATTCTAAGGCATCATGATGGTAGCCTGGACCATGACTGGGAGACAACCTCCCCCACTAAATAAATAAAAAAGAAAACTCCCTGTAGACACAAGAATAGGAGTTTCATAAATAGAAATGGCTGATATTAAATTTTGTACTATTGATTTTCTGTGTTTAAGTTCCCTTTTGTTAGCCTGATAATTTCAGTTAAATTCTCTTTTCTCCCGGGGGTAACTAAAGAGAGGGAAATGATTAGCTTGGTCTAAGCTGTACAGGAGGTGAATAGGTTCCAGGGGAGGCATAATCATTATGAAAAGGTAATTGAACCTTCGAATAAAGCAGGAAACCAGGATAACAATGCATACTTTAATAATCCTCTAAGAAAAAGTTGGGGCTCCTCAATCCTCCAGAATCCTTGCTGTAAGAAGAAAGGTTTATTGAGATATCAAAGGAAGAAGTCGTGACTCTAAAATGTTGGAGGACTTGGTAACATGCGGGTGGTTAATACTTGGGTTTTACAGAAGGAAAGTGGCATACCCCTTGAGTTTTCCTAGGGTGCACTAATCTTCAGACCATATGCTTCCATTTAGGCAAGTGAGCACCATGGGAAAGAAATTCTTTTTGCAACTTTCACAAAGTGTTTCTAAAGATGCTAAATAGGAAACCTGTCCAGAATCATTTTGCTTAACTCAAGGGACCATGTTTCGTAGAAAAGCTAATCTATTGTTTTTCCCATGAGAGACCTGCTGACATTATAGAAAAGATGAGTAATACTACTCGTTTGTGGTGGACTCTGAAGTATAAAAATTAGATTATTTTTAAAGGAAAAATGTAACATTTAGCTTATTGAATTTGGATGGAGGACACTTTTTCCTCGTGAAGAGTCCTAACTAAACAAAGAGCTTAAGAGCAGTACCATTACTAACATTTTATAACATTGGAATTCTAACTTGTATATTTCTACATAATATCCATTTACTGAAACTCCAGAAAAAATTCTCTCTATATAAAATGTTTGGTACTACAGTGGCACAAACTTCTGCTTGTAGTGTTTCTTTTCAATTTCTTTGTATTTGTACCTCTGTCAGACAGGGTCCAATGAGGACTGTTTTCTTAATTTCAAGCCTAGGCAAATGCAAGAAACCAGTCCTTACAAAATTAGTTGGGTGGGCTGAAGAAGTGGAATTCAGAGGGCTTCCATTGGATTTTTGGTTTCAAGGTCATTTTATTAAAGTTGTAATTCAAAAGTCATGTAGTACTTTTGAATGACTTCTGCCACTGTGGCCCAAGTGGATGAATATAATGTGGAAAGTGAAGTCTTCCACTGCAGACACATATCTATTCAAGTTTGTTTGTCAGTCAGCATTGTCTTCGTCCCTCTTCAGCTTTCCATATCTCAAAGGAACCCATCTCATTGGTAGAGTGTATTCATGTAGCCTTGTGTGAGAAGTGTCAATAGGTAAGAGACCTAGAACACTTCCTTTGGAGATCCAAAGGTTTTATAGTCCAGAATTTAGGATAGAATCCTAAATTAAATCTAATTGTTATTGAAAGGTAAAAAACAACTATTGCTTATGGTTCTCTCCGGGTTATTTGTCCTTAGTACAGAACTAGGATGCAAAATGGGAATGGCATTTATTAGGTCCTCTCAAATCCTCAATCATCTATGTCAATATTCTATGTATTCTTAGATCTCACAAAGGAAAAAATATACCTTTACAATGGAAAATTCTGATCCTTATTTTAACAAACCGTCCAAACTCAGCCACATCTAGAGAGGGACAACTTGACTTTATGTGCTTTTTGATGGGATGCTAGAAGAGGTGCACTGTATCACTGCTTAGGTATTTGTGCCAAAACAAACCAACCAACAAACAAAAAAACCCAACCCCCCCCCCAAAAAAAAACCCCACATCTGAATCTATTTAGGAGGGAAGAGACAGAATTTGGGGATTCTACAAGCTAACTACCTGGACAATTTTTATAAGTCAATAATCTGAAAAATAACCAACCAAACATATAGGATAATGTGCTCTACTCAATGAGACTAAAAAGCCATAACAACAAAATGCCAGTGTAAATTTCATTTTACATTTATGTGTGTTACATTTATGTAAATTTATTTTTTTATTTTTATTTTTTGTCATTTTTTAAAATGGCTCCACCCATGGGATATGGACGTTCCCAGGGTAGGGGTCAAATTGCAGCTGCAGCTGCTGGCCTATGCCACAGCCACAGCAAGGCCAGAACTGAGCTTTTTCTGCAGCCTACACTACAGCTCAGTTTATGAGCCTTAATCCATTGAGCAAGGACAGGAAACGAACCAGCACCCTCATGGATGCTAGTCTGGTTTATTACCACTGAGCCACAATGGGAGCTCCCACTTAACGTAAATTTAAATATAGATGATGTATTAGATGAAATTGTGTGTTTTTGAGTTACTATTATTTTTTTTCTTTTTTTTTAAGGCTGCGCCTGCAACATATGGAAATTCCCAGGCTAGTGGTTGAATCATAGCTACAGCTGCCAGCTTAAGCCCCAGCCACAGCAATGCCAGATCAGAGCTGCATCTGTGAGTTTCACTGCAGCTTGTAGCAATGCCAGATCCTTAATCAAATGAGCGCAGCAAGGGATTGAACCTGTGTCTTCAGGGATACTAGTCAGGTCCTTAACCCACTAAGCCACAATGGGAACTCCAAGTTATTATTAACTTTTTTTTTTTTGTGCCATTTCTTGGGCCGCTCTGCAGCATAGGGAGGTTCCCAGGCTAGGGGTCGGATCGGAGCTGTAGCCACCGGCCTACGCAAGAGCCACAGCAATGCGGGATCCGAGTCGTGTCTGCAACCTACACCACAGCTCATGGCAACGCCGGATCATTAACCCACTGAGCAAGGGCAGGGACCGAACCCGCAACCTCATGGTTCCTAGTCAGATTTGTTAACCACTGCGCCACGACAGGAACTCCCTATTATTAACTTTTTAAGTGTGATGACCATCTATAGTTATATAGGAGATGCATGTTACGGGATAAAATGTTATGATGTCCATAATTTACTTTCAAGTGGTTTTTCAAAATAAACCTAACATATACACACAGAGAAGGCAAATGTTCTAAGTCTATAAGCAGTATAAATGGATGTTCATTCTACTATATTTTTTAATTTTATGAAGATTTGAAAGTTCTACCAATAAAAGTTGGAAAAGGAGAGTAATTCTGGCATCCATTTTGTTAACACAGCAAGTGCTCTTAGTGCCAGTGTATAAATGCTCAGGATGGTTTCTTCACAGACCAATCCTACTGATTGTCATGAGGGGCCTCTAGCACAGCAGCCTCTAGTGAACAGCAGTTCGCAGCACTATGATTTAGCAGACAAGGCATTCAATATGTTAGTACATATCGAACATGGGATATCTGTTAATTAGAACAATATTTCACTGAATTTAAGATGTGAAATATTTTAAAATGCATCATAATTTAAATTTAATTTAATTTAATTTTTTTGGCTGTGCCCATGGCACATGGGAGTTGACAGGCCAGGGATTAACTCTCTGCCACAGCTGCAACCTGAGCTGCTGCAGTGACAATGTTAGATAACCCATTGTGCCACAAAAGAACTCCAAAAAAGTCACCATAATTTTTTATAAAATCAAGAAAGAAAAAATTTATTAATATTGTACAATGTCTTCTAATGATAATTTTAAGGATCTTAATATGAGATGCTAAAATATAAAAACAAGCATGAGTCCTCAAGTCAATAAAGTAGGTGATATTCCCCCCAAATGGATGATTATGTAGGAGAATAAGCATAATTCCATCTAAATCTAGTCATAGTCATGTTTATTGCTCCCTATAAAAGAAAAAACATTAATTTTAATGATGAATTAGACATAAGGTCTCCTTCCAGTGGCACAGGCATAGTTGGATCTATTAGTCACAGAAGCAGTGGAGCAAAATAGTATAGAAAGATTGTGTAGAAGAAAAAGGGGGAGTTTTGCCCTTATTATATAGCATATGGTTAATGGTCAGTAGGCACTTATTTCAGAGGTGAAAAGAAAAAGATGCAACAGGAGTGTCTTTAGTGAAACTAAATCAAATGTCATAATAAAGGATATTATTTGACTTAACCTATTAAAACCTATTAAACCTATTAAAACCTATTAAACCTATTAAAACCTATTAAAACCTATTAAACCTATTAAACCTATTATAAAACCCTATTATAAAACCTATTAAACCTATTAAAACCTATTAAACCTATAAAACCTATTAAAACCTATTAAATATTGGAGAAGAGAAACATCAATGGAAAATATCTTTTTTTAGAATCCATTTTAACTAGGATTCCTAACTGGTAGTACTAGATAAAAATGAACACTAAAACAGAGAAAAACAAAATATTAATAATAAATTAATAAATAACAAGAAACTAAGGCATATTTAAAACAATAATGCATCATCATCAACTTTTGTTAGCAATTGAAAAATACATATTTTCCACTTTAGGGATTGTGGTTTCCTTTCGTTCTACTCTCTGAATGAGATTAATGTTCTTATTAAAGCAGAAGAATGTGATAATGCTCAAAACAGATTGTCAACCCTTAAGTAATGAGCAAATGATATATTGTATAATTTCTTTAAAGATGATCTTATTTTAATTTAAAAGTAGGCTACTTTGATTCCCGCCATGCACTTCAATCCAATGCCATTGGGCCACTAATGTCTTAGTTTCAGGATATAGGTAGAGTTTCTTTTCTAAGTCGAAATAAATATTGCTAGTGAGAAATAATAGAAAAAAATAACATTAACAACTGTTCCACACTGCACTGGGTAAAACCACAACCCATTCCCCACAAAACCAAATCCCCTCCCTACCAAAATAAAATAAAACCCCCAGTTCTTGGCATCATTAAGACCTGATACAGTAATCATGGTATTATTATATTTTTGTTCAATATGTTTGCTGCCTCTTTCCATGGGAGAGCTGTCTTTTCTCTGCTTGGCTCAGGAGTGGCCATGTGACATGCATTAATCAATGAAATGTGTTGGGATATTATGTTACTTTTGCATAAAGTTTAGAAGTGAGCTTATAGTCAGCCATGTCTCTCTTTTTCTTTGCCCTGAGACCTAGAGAGGGACTCTTTTGTTAAGTCTGGGTCCTGCAGCTAAGGATAGGAGAAGCAGAGCTGTAGCAAAATAATAATGGACATGTAACACCAATAAAAAAAAAAGACTTATTTCTATAAACATTTGAGAATTTACATTCATTTTTCAATATAGCAATATAATAGTATCAGGCTGATTAATAGTTTGGCTATGAAAAATTTGAAATGGAGAAATAATCAGTGCACACAGGCACATAACAATGAAAATGGCTAAAATCTTATTACAGATTAGAATTGCACTACGCAACTTTGATAAAAGTATATATGCAAAATTTGCCTTTTTCCCTCCAATTCAGAGCAGATGAGTTATTAGAGATAGCCATAAAATAATGCTCATTCACTATAAACCTGGGCTTGGTTGGCAGAACAGCTAATCATCATTAAAAAATTTATTGGGAACAAGTATTAACATTGAGGTGATAAAATGATAAAAATTGACATTGTTTAGTGCTTGTTTTATGCCATACATTGTTCTAGGCTCTTTATATGCATAAAATTGTTTACCCTAATCCTATGATTTAGGTATTTTATTAATGAGCAAATAGATGTCTCAAGAGATTAGAAAATGAGCCCAATGTCACACACTTATTAATACCAGAACCAGAGTTGATATCTGTAGAGCTTCATGTCTGATGGCATATTTAACCCTAATGAGGCAGTTTAATTGTTAAGTAACATGTAATGTGGGGCAGTTAACCTCTAACTTGGAGACTTTGCTGTTGTAATCATGTCTGCTATGGTAAAAATGTCACTAGGAACCATAAAAGATTTAAAAATTGCTAGTACATAGTGATCTGTATTATCTGGGGGATAATTGCTCTTTTGTCCTCTTTCTACAATCAATTGCACTTAAAGTCCCTAATGTTAATTTTTAACTGTCTAGCTTCTGGATGTTGTTCCATGATAAAGATTTCACAACCTGAGTGGAGATGTTCCATTATGAAGATCCAAATATTTCTGAAATTGGGTTCAACATGACCTATCCATTTGAACAGCAAATACTTTCATTCAAAGATCAATAATAGAATAAATGTCTGGGACTAAATACATGTTAGGTCTTTAGCATGGTTGATTTGGCACTCATATTTGAAAGTATTGCTTGCTTTTTATTCATATAACCTGTTACTTCTGGTCCTTAATTGTATTTTTCTCAGCAAGAAAGAACCCACTAAGCAGAATTTCTTTGACTTTCAAAGCTCTTTACCTTTTAAGAGTAATTCTGGTTGCTTTTAAGAGCCATTTCCACATTGAAATTCACTTGTAGATGGAAACGTATAAATTATTCATTATGAGTAATTTTCTCAAAAGATATAAACTTGCTAAATTAAAAGTAAATTTTACAATGGGAATGTTATCTCAGCATTAATTGTAGTTAAGGTAATTTAAATTAGACTTAATGTCCATTTTCTAAAATATCATTGATTAATGTCAATGAAAATTCCATTAGGTGTTTATAAAGTTGTAAATAAACTCATCTGATGCCCATTTTTCCCCTCAGGAAGGAATGAATATGTTAAAGCTCAAGCTTTTCTCTTTATTTTGCCAAATTTTCAGTCAATTTTTAAAAAGTGCCACTTTAAAAATATTCCCAATGTGTCAGATTTACTCTAATGGATTTCTGACTAGAGTAGGATCAATGGAAGATTTGGCTGTACATATTGTTTTCTTCTCTAGCTGAAAGACATTTTGATTTTATAGCAGAATTGCCTATGAGCATTGTCATTAACATGCCACTCGGTGAAAGTAACCAACTTTAATAGGAGTTTAATGAAATTATAT
Organism: Sus scrofa; assembly: GCF_054392235.1. Lineage (NCBI taxonomy): Eukaryota > Metazoa > Chordata > Mammalia > Artiodactyla > Suidae > Sus > Sus scrofa. The sequence goes on along the minus strand of NC_139387.1, from coordinate 47,971,961 downwards.
ATTACAGTTAGAGAAATATCTTTATGATTTTTATTTGTTTTTAGATTTTAAGAGCTTCACAATATCACAGTTAGCAAAAACTGTATAGTCACTCTAGTTCAATTTTGTCCTCAGTGTTGGAAAAATGGCCCGCAATTTTGTATTTAAATTTTTCCACTAATGAAAGGTTGTTTCTTCATGAGGTGGTCCTGTACCCTTCTTTGAAATTTTTAGCTGTTCAAATGTGTTATATACTTGAAATAATGCAATATAAACTCTGTTTTTTTTTTTCCCAATGACTTCTTGTCAGATAGCTGAGGGCACTGTGTTCGTTTCTTTGACTCTCACTCCTGCCCTTAATTGTTCTGATATCACTTTCTTGGATAATCCCCTTGAAAGTTAGACTCAGAGATATGATATTCCAGATATCATCAGCCAGAAAACAGTGGACTGTTACCTCCCTTAATCATGACCCTTGCACACATAGTAGTTGATGAATTATCAATATTAAATTAATGAAAAATGTGTTACTACTTTTTAGTAGCTATGTGACTATTGAATTTGAGATCAACTAAACTTCATGCATAAAGTGTTTATATTACATATGTCTGTGATCATTCTATCATTGGAACATTATATTACATATGTCCATGGTCACTGGAGAAGTGGAACTAGATCATATGATCCTTGGAACAAGAATTCAGTAATTAACCAACCCTTCTATTCATTCTTAAATTTATTTAAATTTCAATTCTGACATATTTCTTCCAATGGTATCTTCAAATTTGATACACATGTTTTATGTATATATTTACCAACACTGTTGATAAAATAGTTGAAAAAATTAGTCCTATAGGTTTGAATTTATTAAATTGATTTTTGAGTCATTTTTAAAAAAATTCATTTCCTTTATTTGAGGTTTGTTTTCATGCCCTGTGGAAGCAGAATATTGGAGTGGTTAAGAGCACAAGCTCTTTGTCAGTCTGCCTTGCTTTGAAGTCTGGATCCACCAATAATAAGCTGAGTGATGTTTGTCAATCTATTTAACCTTTCTGTGGCTTTGTTTATTCATGAAAAATAATGGGAAAATGGGAGTCATAATTCTACCTGGTGCAGAGAATTCTTATGAAAATCAAGTGAGGCAATGTATGTAAGTTACTTATAATAATTTCTGGCACTCAATAAGAGGCGCTCAATAAATTTTGTTCTTATTAACTATTCTTAATGCTAGAAGATGTGAAATGAAAAGTATTGTTTTCCTTCTGTTATCTCTTAGATCATTTTTCTTAACCAGTAAGTCCATTTTATACTTTTTTCTTTTGGGGGGAACATATTTTAAAAACTTAATTATAGATATGAATTATAGAACATTGGTAGTCCTCTAGGTAGGGAAAGATGTTTGTTGCTAGTTAATTTATTCCCAGTTTATGTTTCCTATAAGAATTGGTGTACAGAATTCTTTTAATTTGAATTTTTCTACCATCTTAAACTTTTTCAAAATCTCAATTTTTTCTCTTGGACTTTAAAGAAAGAATAATGCCAAAAAAGTGTGCATGAAAATATTCATGGTAGCATTATTTATAATACAAATGAAACAATGTAACTCTCCAATGATAAAGAAATATTCCAAGTCATTATGTACATGCTTATGAAAATACTGTGCAGCCATTTAAATTATATTTATTTTAATAGTGGAGAGTTTATGTTGGTGTGGAAGAATATTTCTATCAAAAGGAGAAAGTAGAAAATGTGTTGCAAATTTGTTTTTACAGAAAAATTATACCTATGAAAAATGAATCAACTAAAAATTGTGCAAAAAAAGAGAAACATAACCCTGAGATGTTAACAAGGTCTTTAGTTGGAAGGGCTATTAACCATAGTACTGAGCATTAATGTTAGTATACCAAATAAATTTCAAAAGATTAATTATTAATAACTAATAGTAATGCATTTTGTTCTGGGCATTTGTGTTTATGGTAATATGTGTGCTACAACATAGCACTATTTTCTGCTACCAAAATTTTATATCTAGGGTAGATTAAATGTATTCATATTTCATTTTTTTTCTGCAAAAGGCATCTTATTCCAGACTCCCATGACTTCTGGGTGATCTGCCTAAAAGACACACAAAGATGCTTGTTTCATAGAAATTCAAATCTTTTTTGATTAGTCAGGACCTTTAATCTTCCTTCACTGGAATGAACAGAATTTCATTTTTATGTTAAAGACCATTTATTGGTATCATAATCACATATTTTATTGAGCAATTATGTCCCAGGTACAGTGGTTTACAAATGTTGGTAACTAATTTAATCTTTATGGTGGTGCCATGAGAAGAGCACTGTTACTTTCCTTCCCATTTTACAACTGAGGAAATAGAGGCCCAGAAAAGTTAAATAAACTGCTAGGGATTGCAAGCACAGATATATTTGAGTTGGTTGAGAATCTAATCCCAGCTCTATATTTTACTGACTCTTGTAATATCACATTGATTAAAATAAGAATGTTTCAAAATAATACCTTTTTCAATTTCCTTTATTCCTTATATTATGAAAACGTTATCGGTGGTGGTCAAAAATTTATTGAATAAATTTTCTTTTTATTGAGAGAATCGTCTATAAAGAAGCACATGTTTCTGAGTTTTTCTAGGAAATAACAGTAATAAAATGATTTGCAAAAGGAGTTTATATTAATAAACTCCACAATCTTTTGTCTATAATGTATTTTCTTTTTGTATAGGTATGTGAATTTATATTAACCTACCATTATAAAACTTAAGGTTAAATCCTAGTACCTTGATTTTTAAACTCTGTCCTTTCTTGATTGCAAGGTAATTTATTAAAATGTTTTATTCAGAGCTGTCTTGCAGTGGGCACTGTGTTAGGTTTGATTCCACTATGATGAATGCCACAATACCTCTGTAACCTCAAGAAACTTATACAATTAGACATTTGATCAACATTCTTCCAGTAATGCAGTAGTATCCTGTCATGGTGTTACCTATGAAATTCCCAATACAAATAAGACACAGGCTATGGTCCCAAGGAGATGTAAATAATTAGAATACAACATGATGATTACCAGTGAGTTACATAGAAAGTGTCTGGTAGCATTGGAAATGGAGAGGGAAGGCTTCACATGGAAATGATACTAGAATTCAGTCTTAATGCATGAATAAGAGCCTATTATGTAGGCTAATTTGAAATACCGTATAAGAAAGACAAATTAGCAAAAGCAGAGGCACAAGAGGCCTTAGGAAAATTACAGGAATATTAGTGGTTAAAGGTGCCTAGACTCTAAGAATATTTTGAGGGAATGATAAACAATGAGACTGAAATAATGAGGGCTCACATCAGGCTTAACTCTAATTTATTTTCTTGTAATAATTTATTGTACCCTAACTATATGCTAGGTATATGTATAAAAGACAAAAAATACCTTGTTCATGCTATGGGGATAATTTGAACTTAAATTATTATTTTTTAAAAAATTTGTGCTCTTGAAGGAGAGTCAGCTTACGTATAGTTCATAAAATTTTATTTTAGTCTTTCAAATATTTGCATGATTTGAGAAAAAAAACACATAAACCACTTAGAGGTTATTTTGCTATATTTATAAGAAAATCCAGAAAGTTTGAGATTTATATTTATTTTTTGAAAGAATACAATTCTATGTTCTGAGCACATTCTGATCAGCTAAAGAGATTTTATTACAACTTTAAACAGATAAAATAATCAAATATTTTGTTCAGGTGACATTTGTTAAGTTGATTTTCTTTCCAATCATCTCTTGCTTTTTAGATTATTTCATCTGTTATGATCTTAAGCTTATACAGATGGAGTAGGCACAGATAGCTGTAGAAGTCCCAGAAAGGGATCATAGAAAGAGAGGGAGACCTAGGGGCCTTTGGGAGATCACTGTAAGTTAATAACTCCTCAAGAAAGCCATCAGAACAAGATAGTCTTGCTTGATTAGTGGAGGTATGAACCATGCCTCAGTCATTGGGTGGATGATGGGGTGAGGCCTACATTCAGATTCAGACCAAAGCCAGGAGTTTGAGGATTGCCCTTCTGCTGATTTGAATAAGTACCATGACAGTCCTAGTCTGACTATAAGGGGTCAAGTACTCTCTTACCAGATACTAAGGAGTAGCTACTACCAAAGAAATAGGAAGAGTCAGACTTTTACCAACCCTACTCCCCTTGGATGACAAAACTGTAGCCCACCTAATCCTCAGGGCAGAACCTTCTTGCCTGCCTGCTTGAATCTCTCACAAGTGGCCTATCTTAATAAATCTATTTCTTTCCTCCCACATCGCTGAATTCCTTCTGCATGGAGGCATGAAGAACCAGAACCGCAGTGAGTCCAGACACACAGGTGAGTGATTCTAATTTAAAACTATTGGTTCAAGTCCCAATCGGGGTTCTGGCTAGGTTAAGGCCAATAGTATTGTCAGTTTCAAAACCAAGATGTTTTGTTTTTTCCTTGTTTTTATTTATTTATTTTTAAATTAATCAATGAATTTATTATATTTATAGTTGTATTACAATGATCATCACAATCCAGTTTTATAGTATTTCCATCCCACACCCCCAGCACATCCTCCCACCCCCCAACCAGTCTCCTTTGGAAACCAAGATTTTCAAAGTTTGTGAGTCTGTATCTGTTCTGCAAAGAAATTCATTGTGTCCTTTATTCAGATTCCACATGTAGGTGATAGCATTTGATGTTGGTGTCTCATTGTCTGACTGACTTCACTTAGCATGATAATTTCTAGGTCCATCTATGTTGCTAAAGATGCCATTACTGCTTTCCTTTTAATGGCTGAGTAATATTCCATTGTGTATATGTACCACATCTTCTTGATCCACTCCTCTGTCAATGGACATTTAGGTTGTTTCCACATCTTGGCTATTGCAAAGAGTGCTGCAATGAGCATTGGAGTACATGTGTCTTCTCAAGTCATGGTTTTCTCTGGATAGATGCCCAGGAGTGGGATTGCTGGATCAAATGGTAGTTCTATTTCTAGTTTTCTGAGGAATCTCCATACTGTCTTCCACAGTGGTTGCACCAATTTACAATCCCACCAACAGTGTCATAGGGTTCCTTTTTCTCCACACCCTGTTTCGCACTTATTTTTTATAGACTTTTTTTCTCTTGTTTTATTATTTTAATTTTTTTCCACTGTACAGCATGGGGACTAAGTTACTCTTACATGTATACATTTTTTTCCCAACCCTTTGTTCTGTTGCAATATAAGTATTTAGACATAGTTCTGAATACTACTCAGCAGGATCTCCTTGTAAATTCATTCCAAGTTGTATCCAATAATCCCAAGCTCCCGATTCCTCCCACTCCCTCCATCTCCCCCTGGGCAGCCACAAGTCTATTCTCCAAGTTCATGATTTTACATTCTGTGGAAAGGTTCATTTGTGCTGTATATTAGATTCTAGTTATAAGTGATATCATATGGTGTTTGTCTTTGTCTTTCTGACTCATTTCACTCAGGATGAGATTCTCTAGTTCCATCCATGTTGCTGCAAATGGCATGAGTTTGTTCTTTTTTATGGCTGAGTAGTATTCCATTGTGTATATATACCACATCTTCCAAATCCAATCATCTGTTGATAGAAATTTGGGTTGTTTCCATGTCTTGGCTATTGTGAATAGTGCTGCAATGAATATGCGGGTGCATGTATCTCTTTTAAGTAGAGTTATGTCCGGATAGATGCCCAAGAGTGGGATTGTGGGGTCATATGGAAGTTCTATGTATAGATATCTAAGGTATCTCCAAACTGTTCTCCATAGTGGCTATACCACTTTACATTCCCACCAGCAGTGCTGGAGGGTTCACTTTTCTCCACAACCCCTCCAGCATTTGTTATTTGTGGACTTATTAATGATGGCCATTCTGACTGGTGTGAGGTGGTATCTCATGGTAGTTTTGATTTGCATTTCTCTTATAATCAGAAATGTTGATCATTTTGTCATGTGTTTGATGGCCATCTGTATATCTTCCTTGGAGAAATGTCTATTCAGGTCTTTTGCCCATTTTTCCATTGGGTGTTTGGCTTTTTTGCTGTTGGGTTGTATATGTTGCTTATATGTTCTAGAGATTAAGCCCTTGTCAGTTGCATCATTTGAAACTACTTTCCCCCATTCCGTAAGTTGTCTTTTTGTTTTCTTTTTGGTTTCCTTTGCTGTGCAAAAGCTTTTCAGTTTGATGAGGTCCCATGGGCTTATTTTTGCTCTAATTTCTATTGCTTTGGGAGACTGACCTGAGAAAATATTCATGATGTTGATGTCAGAGAGTGTTTTGCCTATGTTTTCTTCTAGGAGTTTGATGGTGTCCTGTCGTATATTTAAGTCTTTCAGCCATTTTGAGTTTATTTTTGTGCATGGTGTGTGGGTGTGTTCTAGTTTCCTTGATTTTCATGCAGCTATCCAGGTTTCGCAGAAATGCTTGCTGAATAGACTTTCTTTTTCCCATTTTATGTTCTTGCCTCCCTTGTCAAAGATTAATTGACCGTAGGTGTCAGGGTTTATTTCCGGGTTCTCTATTCTGTTCCATTGGTCTGTCTGTCTGTTTTGGTACCCGTTCTACACTGTTTTGATGACTGCGGCTTTGTAATATTTCTTGAAGTCTGGGGGAGTTATGCCTCCTGCTTGGTTTTTGTTTCTCAGGATTGATTTGGCGATTCTGGGTCTTTTGTGGTTCCATATAAATGTTTGGATTGTTCGTTCTAGTTCTGTGAAAAATGTCATGGGTAATTTGATAGGGATTGCATCAAATCTGTAGATTGCTTTGGGTAGTATGGCCATTTTTACAATATTGATTTTCCCAATCCAGGAACATGGAATATCTTTCCATTTCTTTACATCTTCTTTGATTTCTTTGATTAAAGTTTTATAGTTCTCAGCATATAAGTCCTTTATCTCCTTGGTCAGGTGTATTCCAAGGTATTTGATTTTTTGAGGTGCAATTTTAAAAGGTATCTTATTTTTGTATTCCTTTCCTAATATTTCATTGCTGGTATACAGAAGTGCGACTGACTTCTGAATGTTAATCTTATATCCTGCTACTTCGCTGAATTTGTTAATCAGTTCAAGTAGTTTTTGGGTTGAGTCCTTAGGGTTTTCAATGTCATCTGCGTACAGTGACAGTTTTATCTCATCTCTTCCTATATGGATGCCTTTGATTTCTTTTGTTTGTCGAATTGCTGTGGCTAGGACTTCCAAAACTATGTTGAAGAGCAGTGGTGAGAGTGGGCATCCCTGTCTTGTTCCAGATTTGAGTGAGAAGGCTTTCAGTTTTTCTCCATTGAGTATTATATTTGCTGTGGGTTTTTCATAAATGGCTTTGATTGTGTTCAGGAATGTTCCCTCTATATCCACTTTGGCAAGAGTTTTGATCATGAATGGATGTTTGACTTTGTCAAATGCTTTTTCTGCATCTATTGAGATGATCATGTGGTTTTTGACTTTTCTTTGGTTAATGTGGTGTATGACATTGATTGATTTTCATATGTTAAACCATCCTTGTGAACCTGGGATGAATCCCACCTGGTCATGTTGTATTATCTTTTTGGTATGTTGTTGGATTTGGTTGGCTAAAATTTTGTTGAGAATTTTTTGGGTCTATATTCATCAGAGATATTGGCCGATAGTTTTCTTTTTTGGTGTTATCTTTGTCTGGTTTTGGAATTAGGGTGATGGTGGCATCATAGAATGTCTTTGGAAGTGTTCCTTCTTCTTCAACCTTTTGCAAGAGTTTAAGGAGGATGGGCACCAGATCCTCTTTATATGTTTGATAGAATTCACCTGTGAAGCCATCTGATCCTCGACTTTTATTTGTAGGGAGTGTTTTTATGACTTCTTCAATTTCATTTCTAGTGATCAGTCTGTTCAGTTGGTCTGTTCTTGATTCAGTTTTGGCAGGCTGTAAGGTTCTAGAAAACTGTCCATTTCTTCCAGATTGTCAAACTTGTTGGCATATAGTTAGTTGTTCATAGTATTCTCTTACGGTTTTTTTGTATTTCTTCAGTATCCATTGTGATTTTTCCTTTTTCATTTCTAATTTTGTTTATTTGGGTTCTTTCTCTCCTCTTAGTGAATCTAGCCAGAGGTTTGTCAATTTTGTTTTTTTCAAAGAACCATCTCTTGATTTTATTATTTTTCTCTATTGTTTTTTTGAATCTCTATTTTATTGATTTCTTCTTTGATCTTTATGATTTCCTTCCTTCTGCTGACTTTAGGTCTTTTTTGTTCTTCTTTTTCTAATTCATTTAGGTGGAGGGTGTTTGTAGACTTTTTGATGATGGCCATTCTGGCTGGTGTAAGGTGGTACCTCATAGTGGTTTTGATTTGTATTTCTCTAAAAATTAGTGATGTTGAACATCTTTTCATGTGTTTTTTTGCCATCCCTATGTCTTCATTGGAGAACTGTCTGTTTAGAACTTCTGCCCATTTTTTGATGGGGTTATTTGTTTTTTGTTTGTATTGGGTGGTAGGAGGTGTTTATGAATTTTGGAGATTAATCCTCAAAGCCATGATTTTTTAATAGCTGACATTTTAAATTATTTGTAATCTCATATCCCATTTTATTTGCATTTTGCATTTCTTATTGTCTAACTGCCTGTTTCTTATTTGCAAATCTAAAGCCTCCTTCTTGTTATTCAGAGATAATTCACATTTTTTATGTGTTTAAGACAAACAGAGAAACTACTAAAAATAAAAAAAATATTCAAAGATGACTTGAGTTCAGTATTTCTGAATTTCTACCTTTTCAACTCCAGGAAGCTTCTGAGTTAAAAGGCAGCTTTGTAAACAATGAAATATCAGTGGTTTTGCTGATATTGTTTTCTCAAGGGAAACCTCAGTAGCACAGTTACTTAGGATAAAGTTCAGACTAGTGCATTTGGTGAAGTATTTTATCCTTTTTGGAATTAATTTCTACATCTGAAATAATTTAAGGATGTCAGTAGGAAGTCTACAGGCAGTGGTTGGTAAATAATTGACATACACAAATATATTTTCACTATTTACCTGCTCACTTCCTCTGTGATATTTCAAACTCCCCACAAATTTAAGAGGCCTGTCCTAAATTGGATTTTTTTCTACCTAAAACATAACCAGACTCTTCCAATTTGCTTCTAATTTAGTGTGGAGTATTTATATTTCCTGTCTGTGGAGTTTTCTTCTATTTGTATTTTTTACTACCTTCTTCTAGCATGGTGGATTGAAGGTAACACTAAGAAAAATAAAATATGATTCCTACTTTAGTGAACTTTGAATTGACTAGAAAGCTATAAAACAAGTAAAAATGAAACTCAATAGTACAAATGAAGACCCAAAATATAGGTTGAAGTTCAAGTGAGGAAAATATCACTTAAAAAAAAGATCAAGGAAAATATGGAATTTTTTTTGGTATAGATTGTGTGGGTGATGTCTTATGCATAGGAAATGAAAAAAATAATAAAATCAAGGATGCAATGGCCTGTTAGGAAGGACAGCATGATTTTGCCTGGGAGATTTAATTAATCGAGGGTAACTGTAGAAAATAAAGCTAGAAAAATAGTTTGGGTCCATATTGTGGGGATTTAGAAAGCCAGGCTTAGAAGATAAGACTTTATATGCTAGGATAAGTAAAGGAATTTGACCAGGGAGTAGCATGGACAAATAGCTATATTAAAAACAATGGCAGCAGTGTATCAGTGCTCTGGGGCAGGAGAAATGACAAATTGAAGGGCCAACTAGAAGATGTTTGTGTAGGTGGGAATCAAAGAAGCTCGGAATCAGAATAATGGAAATGCATGCTGGAGACAGTGGTTAGTTGGGTGTTAGGGAGGAAAAAATTTTCTTCTACCCTTATAGGTTCTTCTGGCCAGTCTAAGAATTAAATTGTCTTGAGGCAGTTTAACAGGTGAAAAATCAAGCAAAAGTTTAATAACATATATATATGAGGGAGACTCAGGAAAACTAAGCAGATGATACCATTATAAATGTTCCACACTGAGTAACTTGCCAAAATGGCCAAAGTCCTTCCTTATCTTAAATACCATCTTCAGCTAAAAACAAAAGAGGATGTTAGGGATAGTGGTTGGGGATTTCAAAAGGGAGGGAAGCAAATGTTTGGTAAGTAAATGTTTTTGGGGCCATACAGAGACAATGGGACACAGAGTGGACTCTGAACTCTAGGCCCTTCTGAGTTTCCCCACCACCCCTAGCCCATGTTCTTTGCTATTTTGGGAATAGGTCTGTAACCTATGGAGTTTTCCCAGTTCAGATGCCCTGCAACCCCCCTGCCCTGTGTCCTTCACCCGCCTTTTGTCTGTAGAAAAAATTTAGTTAAATAATGCATTTAATCAGAGAAGTGAGAAAATCAAAAAAGAAAGGAAAACAGTCAAGCAAGACAAAATAATACTAGTTTAGCCATTAAACAAAATTAAGGAACTTTTAGTTCCTTCTCAAGGGCTATAGATAATTTTCTGAGTCATGTCCTTTGAGTTGTTTTACATATTGAAACCCCCACCACGTGGAAGAAGTTCGTTGTATGCTGCCTGCAAGCATGGAAACCCCAGACTGGTTGGAACCAGAAGATTGATAATGGTGACTCCTGATTTTTTTTCCAGTTTTTAAAAAATTTTATTGAAGTGTAGTTGATTTAAAGTGTTGTGATAATTTCTGCTGTACAACAAAGTGATTCAGTTATACATATACACACATCCATTCTTTTTCAAATTATTTTCCCATATAGATTACCATAGAATATTGGGTAGAGTTCTCTGTGCTATACAGTAGGTCCCTAGGGCCAGTCATTCCATATAACACAGTGAGCATAAGCCAACTCTAGTCCCCCCAGTCCATCTCTCCCTCCCACCTGTCCTCTTTGGTTAGCATAAGTTTATTTTCAAAATCTGTTAAGTCTGTTTCTGTTCTACAAATAATCTCATTTGTATCCTTTTTGCATTTTCTAGTTTATTTTTTTCCTTTTCCAGCCATCCTGTGGCATATGGAAATTCCTGGGTCAGGGATAAAATCCCAGCTGGAGCTGCGACCTATTTTACAGCTGCAGCAATCCTGTATTCTTAACCCACTGTGTCAGGCCAGGGATTGAACTTGTGCCTCCAAAGAGACAAGCTGGATCATGAAACCACTGAACCAAAGCAGGAACTCTTATATACATTTTTTAGATTCCACATATAAGTGATATCATATGATGTTTGTCTTTCACTGTTTGATTAACTTCACTTGGTATGATAATCTCTATGTCCATCCATATTGTTGGCTTTTGTATGGCTGAATAATATCCCATCGTATGTATGTACCACATCTCATTTATCCATTCCTCTGTCAGTGGACATTTAGGTTGCTTCCATGTCTTGTCTATTGCAAATAGTGCTATGATAAGTGGAATTGGTGGATCATATGGTAGTTCTATTTTTAGTTTTTTGAGAAACCTCCATATGCTTTTCCATAGTGGTTGTATCAATTTACATTCCCACCCACAGAGTAGGAGGACACCCTTTTCTCCACACCCTCTTCAACATTTATTTTTTGTAGACTTTTTGATGATGGCCATTCTGGTTGGTATAAGGCAGTACCTCATAGTAGTTTTGATTTGGATTTCTGTAGTAATTAGAGATGTTGAGTGTCTTTTTTTTTCCTTTTTATGGCCTCACCTGAGGCATGTAGAAGTTCCCAGGCTAAGGTCAAGTCAGAGCTGCAGCTGCAGGCCTACACAACAGCTACAGCTACACTGTATCTGCATCTGCAATTTATACCACAGCTTGTTGCAATGCCAGATCCCTTTTTTTTTTTTTTTTTTTTTGTCTTTTTGCCATTTCTTGGACTGCTCCCATGGCATATGAAGGTTCCTAGGCTAGGGGTTGAATTGGAGCTGTAGCTGCAGCCTACGCCAGAGCCACAGCAAGGTGGGATCCGAGCCACATCTGCAACCTACACCACAGCTCACGGCAATGCCGGATCCTTAACCCACTGAGCAAGGCCAGGGATCCAACCTGCAACCTCATGGTTCCTAGTTGGATTTGTTAACCACTGAGCCATGATGGGAACTCAGCCAGATCCTTAATCTACTGAATAAGGCCAGGGATCAAAACTACATCCTCAGAGAGACAGTGTTGTGTTCTTAACCTGCTGTGCCACAGTGGGAACTCCTAATGTTGAGAATATTTTCATGTGTTTTTTGGCCATTTGTATGTCTTCTTTGAAGAATATCTGTTTAGGTCTTCTGCCCAGTTTTAAAATTTTGGTTATCTTTTTTTTTTGATGTTGAACTACATGAGTTGTTTGTATATTTTGGAGATTAATCCCTTGTCAGCCACTTCATTTGCAAGTATCTTTTCCCATTCTATGAGTTTTTTGTTTTATTTCTGTGTTCTTTTGCTATGTAAATCTTAGGTCCCATTTCTTTATTTTTCTTTTTATTTTAATTTCTCTAGGAAGTAGGTCTGAAAAGATATTTCTGCAGTTCATGTCAGAGAGTATTCTGCCTATGTTTTTTCCTCTACGAGTTTTATAGTACCCTGTCTTATATTTAGGTCTTTTATCCCTTTTGAGTTTATTTTTGTGTATAGTGTTGGAGAGTGTCCTAATTTCATTCTTTTTCATGTAGCTGTTCAGTTTTCCTAGCACCAGTTATCGGGGAGACTGTGTTTTCTCCACTGTATATTCTTGCCTCCTTTGTCAATTAGTTGACCATAGGTGTGTGTGTTTATTTCTGGGCTCTCTAACCTGTTCCATTAATCTATATTTCTGTTTTTGTACCAGTACTGATTTGATGACTGCAGCTTAGTAGTATAGTTTGAAATCAGGGAACCTGATTCCTCCAGCTCCATTTTTCTATCTTAGGATTGCTTTGGCAATTTGGGATAATTTGTGTTTCCATACAAATTTAAGAAATTTTTTGTCCTTGTTCTGTAAAAAATGCTATTGGTAATGTGATAGGGACTGCATTGAATCTGTAAATTACCTTGGGTAGTATATTAGTTTTGAAAATATTAATTTTTGCAGTCTTGGATTATGATATATCTTTCTATCTGTTTGTGTCATTTTTGATTTCTTTCATCATCATCTTATAGTTTTCAGAGTACAGGACTTTTGACTTTTTAGGTAGATTTATTCCTAGGTATTTTATTCTTTTCGATGCAATAGTAAGTGGGATGTTTTTCCTAATTTCTCTTTCTGATCTTTCATTGTTAGTATACAGAATGAAATAGATTTCTGTGTATTAATTGTCTATTATTAATTGTCTGTGTCTTCTTTTCACTTCTCCCAAATTTACCTCTTTGCATTTCAAGAGTGTCCTGATATTTGGTGAAATTAAGAATCTACTTATATATCATTAATATCAGTGTATGATGCTGTACATTTTGTATTGGCTCTGTATGAATCCCTAGTGTTCAGAATGAACCAGACCAAGAAGTTTTGCACCTTCTCTTGGGGAGTCATTTACTGATATTGGTTCTATACTAAGGCACTTTTGTTTTAAATGTTATTACAACACAAAAGTGAAAATAATGCTTTGTTGAAATTTTATTTGAAGGATCTTAGAAAGTATTAAATAACGTTTACATTTTATTTTATTTTATTTTATTTTTTTTATTTTTTGCTATTTCTTGGTCTGCTTCCACGGCATATGGAGATTCCCAGGCTAGGGGTCTAATCGGAGCTGAAGCCACCAGTCTACGCCAGAGCCACAGCAACGCAGGATCCGAGCCGCGTCTGCAACCTACACCACAGCTCATGGCAACGCCGGATCGTCAACCCACTGAGCAAGGGCAGGGACTGAACCCGCAACCTCATGGTTCCTAGTCAGATTCGTTAACCACTGCGCCACGATGGGAACTCCTGTTTTTTTTTTTTTTAATTGGAATATTTGCATTTTCTCAGTTAACCATGTACAATTATACTTTGTATATAGTGAAATCAGGAAACCTGATTCCTCCAGCTAATTGTGCATGGTTAACAGAAATATTTTATATATGTATATAAAATAAAATTTATTCTGCAAATTACAAAGGATATTTCCCAACTTACACATAAAGAGTAGATACATACAAGTATATGAATTAACACAAGCTTCATTTATGACTAATAATGAAGTTGGTAATGTCTTTACTTTTTTATATGTGCTACTATGTGTATTGTTTTTCTAGTAGTGTATAGGGATATTTAAAAAGTGAAAAATTATCATAAAAAAGTAAATTAGGAAAACACCATTAAGAGATAGGGAATGAGGGGTAAATATGTACATTTTAAAACAGATACTTCTATCTATGCATTATTAATTCATTGAAGAAAAATTACTTTTTATCATAATTTTAAAGGAAATATTACCAGTATTGTTGAATATATCAAATTCTTAAAGAATAAGATGTGGTATTTATATACTTTGAAGCTCATTTAATATTTTACACTTAAATTGTGATGGCTTGGGAATTCGGGGTTAATAAATGCAAACTATTGCCTTTGGAATGGATAAACAATGAGATCTGCTGGATAGCACTGGGAACTATGTCTAGTCACTTATGATGGGGCATGATAATGTGAGAAAGAAGAATGTATATATGTGTGTAACTAGGTCAAATACATATGACTGAGTATATGTACAGTATACATACTGTACTGTACTTGCTGAACAGTAGAAAATTGACAGAACACTGTAAACCAGCTATAATGGAAAAAACAAAAATTATTATGAATTTTAAAAATTAAGTTGGTATTATATACTTCTGGAGATTTTTGCAAGATACGGTAGATATATGAGACAAAATTAAGGTAGTAGATTCTTTTCTAATTTATTTCTCTCAATGTTTTTAAAATTAAATGATGATTAATTTACAATATTCTATTAATTTCAAATTTATTACATAGTTGATTCAATATTTTTATACACTATGAAATGACCAGCACAGTAAGTCTAGTTATCATCTTTCATGAAATATTATAATTAACTTTATTGGTAATTCTCAAATTTTAAGAAATATTTGTAATAATTTTAGGACAATTATGAAATAGGCACATGCATAGTAGCATTTTCTCTATGCCAGGTACTGTTCTAAGTACAATAAAAGAATTAATTCATTAGTACTATGATTAAAATATGTAAATACATATATGCTGGTGATTTGAATGAATTATTAAACATTAGGAACATTCTTGTGTATAGAATATACTTCTAATTATTTTAGTAACATTTAATATTTTTGATTAAAACATGTAGGAAATCATAATACAGCACTAACTTTGACTAAATTTGAGGATCTATATATTTATATCTGAATCATATGTCTATCCATTCATTCTTCTATCCATTTATTTATTGATTAATAACAGAATATTTTTACTTTAAAAGGATATTTAATGGTTTGTGATGTTGTATAAAATAACAAATGGCTTAATCAAATAACAAATATGATCAGAAATAATTTAGAAGAAGAAAAATATTTGTTCTGGGATGTATGGGGAGATAGTCACAATGACAAATGAACCCTCTATTTATCTGATCTCTCATTACAAAATGGAATAAACATGGGATGAATTATAATTTTTGTGTATTAAAAATTCAAATCTGAGTTTGTCAGGAAAGACTTTTTTCTTGGTGCTAAATTCTAGGAGAAAATTTTTTTATGGTTTCTTACATAAGGGTTGCCAAGTAAAAATATGCTTTCACTGTGAAAATTAGAATCTTCCAATGATATTACATATTAAGCTTACAAACATCTCTCTCCTAGTGGCATGATATAATCCAGGCAAACTCTTTGAACAGATATATTAAAATTTTTTTTTTTTTTTTGCTTTTTTAGTGTCACACCAACTGCATATGGAAGTTCCCAGGATAGGGGTCAAATTGGAGCTGCAGCTGCTGGCCTATGCCACAGCCACAGCAACTTGGATCCAAGCCATGTCTGCAACCTACACCATGGTTCATGGCAATGCCAGATCCCTGACTCACTGAGCAAGGCCAGGGATTGAACCCACATTCTCATGGATACTAGTTGGACTCTTCCACTGCACCACGATGGGAACTCATAGATGTATTTTAATAGAAAGGTCACAGAACACCTGAAAAATAGTCAGGCACAAATCCCATAGGTACTCACACTCTTAAATTTTACTGCTTTCAACTAAACTTCAGTGCACCCATAATAGAAGTTAATTTAAAGTAGTGCTTTCTTCCTGGTGATTAAACTTTGTTCCATTGTTTAGGAGGAATTCTATATTTAATATATAGTTAATATGCATTCTACAACACTGAATGATGCTGTGATATCCATCCATAACATTTGTGGCTCAGCAAGGATTAGTACTTCTAAGATGCTGTTCTCTCTGATTTTAAGATGTGCCTCTCCATGTGTTCCTCATTGCCATAAATACCTTTTTCATGACACTTATTATGGAGGGAATTTTAATATTAACATTTTTATTTTGTATTTTGGTTTGACTTCTCTTGTCTCTGAACAACTTGAGAGCAGGAGCTCTTTTATTCATCAGGGTTTCTCTTGCACCAGAGCAAATGCAACACAGAAAAAATACTCAATACACATTTGGTAAATAAATAAATGAATACAAAAATTAATTTACCCTGACTGGCTTTTGATCCAGATAAAGGACCATGCTCAGCAGAGACCTATAGTGATAAATGTAGCAATGTCCTGAGATATATTTTTGAGTTCTATGATGCTTGTATGCAGCTAATTTAAATTTTTTCTGTAATTATAGACAAAGTCATATTCGGCCATGAGGCTGTTCAATTGAGTTGTATTTTGACTGAGGCTTCGTTCCTCAGTTTTCCAGCACCAAACAACTGATTTGTCATTATTTTATCTAGAAGGGTTCAATTTCATGTCAGTCAAATTTATGAGATGAATTTGCAAATCAAAATGCCAATTTATTGATTTATAAGAGAGATTTTACCTTGGGAATCATAATTATTGGTGGCATGGGCTAAATTTAAAAATATAAATTTTATGTTAAAAAATTGCACGGTCGGGGGTTCCCATCGTGGCTCAGTGGTTAACGAATCTGACTAGGAACCATGAGTTTGTGGGTTCGATCCCTGGCCTTGCTCAGTGGGTTAAGGATCTGGCGTTGCCATGAGCTGTGGTGTAAGTCATAGATATGGCTCGGATCCTGTGTTGCTGTGGCTCTGACATAGGCTGGTGGCTACAGCTCCGATGAGACCCCTAGCCTGGGAACCTCCATATGCCGAGGGAGCAGCCCAGAAAATGGCAAAAAGATCAAAAAAAAAAAAAAATTGCACGGTCAGAGAGGCATAAAACAATTTGAGTGCCCTTGAAGATATGTTTATCTGGGTTGTGTTACCCAAACGGAATACTTGTTTTTGCTTTAAAGGCATTTTTGCCAAAAGATCTGTCACAGTCCATTGGTTAAATGATGTTTCTAGTGAAAGGGAACAGATTGAGTAGATGATAATAGATGGACCATGAAAATGTAGTGAAGAAATTCTCAAAAAAAGAGTGAATGTGGACTTATCTTGGAGATTCACAACTGGTAGTAGGAATCCTTCCATAAAGAAATTTGTTGCACTTGCTTTTACCTAAGTTTCATATAATGAATTTAATAACCTAGGAAAAATTTTTATTTACCCACTTATTAACATTTGTTCAAACAGTTATGGAGAAAATCTTGTGACAGACACCTTGCAAGGTACCCAGTAGGTACATCTGTAAATTAGACCAATATGTCTTTGATGTTCCAGCACAAATAAGTACTGAGATGGGAGTGAGATGGGGTGGACAGTCAACAGAGAAGGATGCAAAGAAACAAAAAGAAATTATGGTTTGTGATGTGTGCTATAAAGGAACTAAACAATATACTGGAGTTCTGTACCCCAAGAGACAACTTACTTTAGATGGAGGCAGATCAGGGACTGTGCCATTGAGGAAGTGAGGTATAAACCTTAACCTTAATGTTTACAAACTGCGAAGCCTGAGAAAGAGCCAGACATGTGAAGTAAAGAGGATTCAGGCAGGGAGAATACAGTATACAATGAAAGGTGTCCAAGGAAACCATATCAGAAAACAGTGCTTTCTATGCATTTCAAATCAAATGGAATTCCTGCTTTTTGGCAATACTGTGGAAGTCAAAATTTCAACTTGGCAGTGGCAAACAAATTCAGACACCCCAACATGTCCTGTAAATGGTCTTTTTAGGGGGAAAATGGGATTTCTTCATTACCTCTTGCATCTAAATATGAATATGAGAGGTTGCTTTCTAGATGTCCCTTAGAAGAATTTGTCCTAGCTTTTGTGCCCAGTTTTTTCCTAGATGTGCATCTCCCCTAAATGCAGGATTCACCCCTGGATTGTAGTCACTGAATGAACACACTATAATTTTGCTGTTTAAGTTTCCTTTCCTCTATAATCCTTCTGTGATTTTTCCCCTCTTGTACTGTCCAAATTAATTTGATTTTTTTGCCCCAAATATTAGTAGTGATGCAACTTTGTTATATGGATACAAGTAATATGATACAATTTAGTTAAATGACATTTTGCTGTGGTAACCTGTAGTAATGTTTTTTCTTGTGCATTCACCCTTGGGTCAGGATTCCCTCTTATCCTGGAATGTAGCCCAAAGGACCCAGATAGTTGAATGGAATGTGGTCTATTCTCCCCAGATGACTTTGAAAGTTTGAATGCTCCAGTTATACAGTTCATTTTAAACACCTCATTACCCCCAAAGAAAATAATTTCACATTTTATCGGCCCTCACAACTTCTTCAGTAACTGGCAAGCAGGAATCACTCAACTGACTTTCTGTTATCCAAAGTTCAAGCCACATAAGAAATGATAAAGGCTGTGGATTGGCTATAGCATTCATTTTGAAGACTTCAGAGAGACAGAGAGGGAAAAGAGACTAAATAATGAAAATCTATAAGTTCACCTTCAGGTCAGTTCAGTTCTGCTCCTTAAAAGATCTCAGAGCAAGGAGTTCCTGTAGTGGCTCAGTGGTTAACAAACCCTAATGGTATTCATGAGGATGCAAGTTCAATTCCTGCCCTTGCTCAGTGGGTTAAGCAAGGCATGAGCTGTGGTGTAGGTTGCAAAAGTGGCTCAGAGCCTGTGTTTCTGTGGCTGTGGCTGTGACTGGCAACTGCAGCTCCAATTCAACCCCTACCCTGGGAACGTCCATATACTGCAGGTTTGGACTTAAAAAAACTAACAAATATCTCAGAGCAAAGAGGGTCTACAGTGAAGAGAAAGCTCAGGAGAAGCAAAATTTTTTGGGAGAGAAAAATCTTCCCTCCTCCCACAAAAAATTATTTTTTATATATAGAGAACAGTTCCTCTGGTGATATGGGCGGAAACAAGCAATTTGAGTTATAACATTTTAATATACTAAGAGAAAACCCTGTTCTTTTCAAGACCAACAGTAAAACTGGGTTCAGTTACTAAGAATATGGACATATTTTCCTCCAACACTTGTTTTTCATAAAGACATTAGGCAGAATTTCTGTTTGGCATTATTATTAAAATAATGCTACTATTTTTATTATTTATAAAAATAAAATTAAATAATTCAGTTTGAATATATACATGCACAAACACAAAAAAATAAGATACACGTAATTTTAACTGCCATCTGCTGTGTTTTTAACACATTTAAGAGTTCTAAGCATACCTAAACGTATGAAAGTGAGGCAGGAAGATATTTGTAAATTTCTTAAAGATTACAGCCTATTTCTTATTTTGTGGATTGCTTCTCCTAATATGTACCTTTGGTTCAATAACCCTTGTTGGGGTTGCTTGCCTTGGATCTGGCATGGCAATCTTATAAAAGTATTTTCTTATGCATGCAGCCCAACTCTGAGGAGACCATCAGTTGGATCGTTGTGCTTCTCAACACCTGTCTGTCTTGGAAGGGACTTTAATAAATACCACTTATTCAGTTTTCTAAAAATGCTCATGGCAAAGTATAGCTTCCAAGATTAATGTTCCTTACTTTTCACTTGAGAGCTTTAGGATGATACAGCAGAAAATATCTTCAGGAACTGAATATACCTCCATAATTTGATCTTTATATCACAAAGTAGACTGATATCTTAATGTACTGTTCTCAATTGTGTGGTAATTTTGTTTAATCCATATATCTGGAGAAACCAGACAAGGAAAGAAAGAGAGGGAAGGGGAGAGAGAAAGAGAAAGAAGGGGAAGGAGAAAAGGAAAAGTAATGAAGGAAGGAGTAAGAGGCCATGGTAGCTCAAGAAGGTGACCTTAAGTTTGCATGCTGCAGATTTAGTTTAGTTCTAGCAATTTCCCCCATGTGGGAATGATTGTTGAGAACTACATGTTCTATTTTCAAAGGGAAATTTAGAACTCAAAATTTTATGTGAGATATCCTAATTTTTAAAATTCTAGTAACTAACTTATTCAAGTTTGTTTTATTTTAACTGAGTGGGAGAAAACAAAAACAAAAACAAAAACCTAGGCCATCAACTGCTAGTTTGTAGTCTCTGAGCTAGAGAGTATAGTTTGTTGACCTTACTCCTGGATTTAGTGATTGTTTTATTTTGTCACTAGTCCACCACTCTGGGGTCTTATGTTATAAAGATATTTATGAATTTTTTTTTGTCTTTTTAGGGTCACACCTGTGGCATATGAAGGTTCCTGGCTAGGAACTGGCCTAAGTCACTGCCACAGCAATGCCAAATTTGAGCCATGTCTGTGACCTACACCACAGCTCATGGCAATGCTGGATCCTTAACCCACTGATTGAGGCCAGAGATCAAAGCCATGTCCTCATGGATGCCAATCAGGTTTGTTAACCACTGAGCCATGATTGGAACTCCAGATATTTATGAATTTTTTGAAATAAGAAAGTCTATAAGCTAGAACAAGGAAATACAGAAAAACAAAATCAGAAAATGGTCAAAATTAAACACATGGCATTTTTTTTTGTCTTTTTGCCCTTTCTAGGGCTGCTCCTGTGACATATGGAGGTTCCCATGCTAGGGGTCTAATCGGAGCTGTAGCCACCGGCCTATGCCAGAACTACAGCAACATGGGATCCGAGCCATGTCTGTGACCCACACCACAGCTCATGGCAACACCAGATCCTTAACCCACTGAGCAAGGCCAGGGATCGAACCAGCAACCTCATGGTTCCTTGTCAGATTCGTTAACCCACTGTGTCACGACAGGAACTCCACACATGGCAATTTTTGAAAAGGGAAAGTCTTCTATGGAATTTATGTTCAAATTAGCATGATTTATTGATTCACTCATTGAGAAACTAGTACTGAAGAGCAGACCATCTTGATAGGAGTCTTGTGGAAATCAGGAGCTGTGATAACTTCTCACTTTCAAATCATACTAAAGTGACTTTTATTCAGATCATACACATTGATTTTGAAATGGGAACATCTATATGTACTTTATTGAAACACTATTGAGCAGAAGAAATGGTCTGACTTATGTGAAAAGAATAGACATTTTAAAATTATAGAGAAGGGTCATTATCAAGAGTAAACATCATATATATGTATCAAGGAAAACTTTAAACCATAGGACTTAAATGTTTATTTTAATTTATTACTTTATTATATTTTAATTTGCAAACTGATCTTTTTATGTATTTTTCTGAGGTACTAGTTCTCTAATAAGGAAACCAGGTTCCTTGAGCTCTTGGGGACATTTATATGTGCTTTGATCTCCCATAAGGTTATCATCTGATTTCTCAGCAGAAACTGCAGTCGAGAAAAGAGTGGCATGATATACTTAAAGCAATGTAAGAGAAAAATCTACAACCAACAATATTCTACCCAACAAGACTCTCATTCAGATTTGATGGCAAGACCAAAAGGATCTTCTTAGGATCTTCTCTAAGCAAAGAAGAAAAGGCATTACACCATCCTAGGTGATGTGATAAACAAGACATTATAGACTTTACATTGTACCATGGAGAGAAATGGTTATTAATAATACAATTGTAGACCTATATGATTTAATTGTACAGATGTATTATTTAATTATAATTATCATAAATTCTTTGATGGAGAAGAAACCAGTAGTAAGAAGACTTCAGCATTCCAAGAATGATGTCAAATGACCCCCTTCATGGTGGATTATGTACTTATTTACTATGAGATATATTTCTTCTTCAGAGATTCCTTGTTTGTGTATCAATTGTAGATTTTTGGTTTGCAGTTATTCTGAAGTTTTGACGTAAGAGTCTATATGTATACGAGACTGTTTTAAGTTGTTGTTCTCTTAATTGCAATTTCATCTCCAGTGTCCTGCATTTGTACCCACCTCTTCTAATGATTTCTGATTTTGGTGGTATAATTGTGCATGGAGGATTTCGTATCTTTACTGTATATATACCTTTACTGGTGAGCCTTGTCATTTGTGGAATTTTTGTTTCTTGTTGCTGTCTTTTCTTTTCTGCCTAGAGAAGTTCCTTTAGTATTTGTTGTAAGGCTGGTTTAGTGTTGCTGAATTCTCTCAACTCTTGCTTATCTGTGAAGGTTTTGATTTCTCCTTCAAATCTGAATGAGAGCCTTGCTGGGTAGAGTAATCTTGGTTGGAGGTTTTTTCCTTTCATCACATTAAGTATATCATGCCACTCCCTTCTGGCCTGCAGAGTTTCTGCTGAAAAATCTGCCAATAACCTTATTGGGGTTCCCTTGAATATTACTTGTTTCTTTTCCCTAGCTACTTTCAAGATTTTCTCCTTGTCTTTAATTTTGACCTGTTTGATTAACATATGTCTTGGGGTGTTCCTCCTTGGGTTTATTTTATATGGTACTCGTTGTGCTTCCTGGATTTGAGTGAGTGGTTCCTTTCCCATGTTAGGGAAGTTTTCAACTATTATCTCTTCAAATATTCTTTCTGTCTCCTTCTCTCTCTCTTGTCCTTCTGGCAACCCTATAATATGGATGTTGGTGCCTTTAACATTTTCCCAGAGATCTCTGAGACTCTCTTCATTTGTTTTCAGTCTTTTTTCCCTTTTCTGTTCTGTACCTGTAATTTCCACTAATCTGTCCTCCACCTCGCTTATTCATTCTTCTGCCTCCTGTATTCTGCTGTTAGCTGCTTCTAGTGAGTTTTTTATTTCAGTTATTGTATTTTGCATCTCTTCTTGTTTAAGTTTGATATCTTGTATCTCTTTGCTCAGTGTTTCCTGTAAGTTATCCATCTTTGCCTCCAGTTTATTCCCAATGTCTTGCATCATCTTCAGCATCAACAATCTAAAGTCTTTTTCCTAGAGGCTAAGAATCTCCTCATCACTTAGCTGTTTTTCTGTGTTTTTTCCTTTCTCCCTCATCTGAGTTATAGTTCTCTGTCTTTTCATTTTTATAGGTTTTTGGCGTGGTGACCTCTCTTACTTCTGGTGTCTGCCCCCCTTGTGGCTGAAGTCTGTATGGGGGCTTGCTCTAGGCTTCCTGATGGGAGGGGCTGATGCCTGCCCCCTGGTAGGTGGAGCGATTCTAATCCCTCTGTTGGGTGGGGCTTAGTCTTTGGATGGGATTAGAGGCAGCTGTGTGCCTGAGGGGTCTTTAGGCAGCCTGTTTACTGAGGGGTGGGGCTGTAATCCCACCTGGATTGTTGTTTGCCCTGGGGCTTCTCAGCACTGACTGACAGGTGGGGCCAGATTTTCCCAAAATGGCCACCTCCAGAGAAAGGCACTGCTGCTGAATATTTCTGAGAGCTTTGCTTCCAATGTCCCTCCCTCACAACAAGCCACATTCACCCCTTCTTTCCCAGGATGTCCTCCAAAACTGCAGTCAGGTTTGACCCAGATTCCCATGGAGACTTTGCTTTGCCCTGGGATACAGTGCATGTGAAAGTCTGTGTGCACCTTTTAAGAATGGGGTCTCTGTTTCCCCCAGTCCTGTGGAGCTCCTGTGCACAAGCCCACTGGCCTTCAATGCCAGATGCTCCAGGGGCTCTTTCTCCCAGTGCCAGATCCCCACCTGTGAAGGTTTGATGTGTGGCTCAGAGCTCTCACTCCTGTAGGTGAGTCTCTGTGAACCAATTAGTTTTCAGTCTGTGGAGCTTCCCACCCGGGAGGTTTGGGGTTGTTTATATTGCAAAATCACCCCTCCTATCTCTTGATGTTGCCTCCTCTTGTTCTTCTGGAGTAGGGTATCTTTTTTAAGGTTTCCAGTCCATTTGGGTGGGGATTGCTCAGTCTTTAGTTGTGAATTTTGTTGTTTTTAGGGGAGAAGTTGAGCTCCAGTCCTTTTATTCCGCCATCTTAATCCTCTCTATAGCCTTCATTTTAAAGTCTATTTTGTCTAATATGAGTATTGTCACTCCTGCTTTCCTATATTTTCTATTCACAAGATATGTCTTTTACCATTCCTTCACCTTCAATTAATATATGTCTTTAGCCTAAGATGAATCTCGTGTAGGCAGCATATTGCAGGCTCTTGTTTTTTTTACCCAGTCTGCCATTCTATGTCCTTTGATTGGAGCATTCATTCCATTGACATTTAAGGCAATTACTGGTAAATATGTATTTATTATTATTTTAAACCTTATTTTCAAGTTGATTCTATGTTTCTCCTCTGTTTCTTTCTTTTTTTGGTTGGAGGTTTTCCTTTTATTTTATGCTTGGGTCCTCCTTTTTGTTTTTATGAATATTTGCTTAGTTTTGACTATTGTTGCCCTGTTTTTCAAATATGTTAAGCCCTTCTTATACTTGCTTGCTTTAGCCTGATAGTCATATAGGCCCAAACACAATCCCCACCTCCAAAAAAAGACCCTAGATTTTCTTACTTTCCTTCTCCAATTTTTATGATTTTTATGTCCTTTTTTTAAACATCTCCATGTTTATTCTTTTTCTTTTCCTTGTGTTTATCATCACTTTTATAACAGTTTTTTTCCTTTTATATCTCTAAACTGGATTATTTAGCAATATTTTACAACTGTGATTTCCTCCATCAAATTCTTCTTGATTATTTTTATTTAGAGGAGCCCTTGCAGCATTTCTTTTAGAATGGGTTTAGTATTCCTGTACTCCTTCAATTTTAGTTTACTTTGGAGAAATTATTTATTTCTACCTCTATTTTAAATGATATGCTTGCTGGGTAGATTATTCTAGGCTGCAAATATTCCCCCTTTAGAAATTTGAATATATCTTGCCACTTTCCTCTGGCCTGTAGAAAAATCAGCTGATAGCCTTATGTAGGTTTCCTTATAATTAAGTCTGTTTTTATCTTGCTGCCCTTTAGAATCCTCTCTGATCTTTAATTTTTGCCATTTTTATTATAATATGTTTTTGTGTGGGCCTGTTTGGGCTCAACTTGTTTGGGGCCCTCTGTGCTTCCTGAACTCAAATAAACAAAACAAGAAATGAAAAAGGAGGAGTTCCCATAATGGCTCAGTAGTGAACGAGCCCAACTAGTATCCATGAGGACCCAAGTTTGATCCCTGGTCTCACTCAGTGGGTTAAAGATCTGGCACTGCTGTGATCTGTGGCTGAAGCTTGGACCCTGTTTTGCTGTGGCTGTGGTGTAGGCTAGTGGTACAGCTTTGATTCAACTTTTAGGCAGGGAACTTCCATATGCTGTAGGTGCAGCCATAAAAAGATTAAGAAAAAGATGAAAAAGGAGAAATCTCACTGGATAATACTGAAACACCAAAAAAAAAAAAAAAAAGGCAGCAAATACTATGAGCAATTATATGCCAGCAAATTTGACAACCTAGAAGAAAGAGACAATTTTCTGAAGACGTATAGCCTGCCAAAACTGAATCAAAAATAAATAGATCAGTTGAACAGACCAATCACTAGAAATGAAATTGAATATGTCATAAAAACACTCCCTACAAACAAAGTCCAGGACCAGATGGCTTTACAGGCTCATTCTACCAAACATACAAAGAAATTATACCCATCTTTCTTAAACTTTTCCACAAGTTTGAATAAAGAGGGGCATTCCCAAAGACATTCTATGAAGCCGCCATCATCCTAATACCAAAGCCAGACAAAGAAAAATAGGCCAAGAAAGAATACTGTAGGACAATACCTTGGGTTAATATAGATGCAAAAATTCTTAACAAAATTTTAGCCACCTGAATCTAACAACACATAAAAAAGATCATACACCACAACCAAGTGGGATTCATCCCAGGTTCACAAGGATGGTTCAATATATGCAAATGTTCAACATCATATACCACATTAACAAAGGAAAGGTCAAAAACCATATGAATATCTAAATAGATGCAGAAAAACATTTGACAAAATCCAACATCCATTCATGATAAAAACTCTTACCAAAGTGGGTATAGAGGGAACATAGATTAAAAAGAAAGCATTTATGACAAACCCACAGCCAGTATAAAACTCAACAGAGTATTATACTCAACAGTTGAAAGCCTTCCCTCTCAAATCTGAAACAAGGATGCCTACTCTCACCACTGTTATTCAACATAGTATTGGATGTCCTAGCCACAGCAATCAGACAAAGAAAAGAAATAAAATTATCCAAATTGGAAGAGAAGAGGTAAAACTGTCACTCTATGCAGATGATATGATACTGTATACAGAAGACCCTAAGAACTCAAACCAAAATCTACTTGAACTGATCAACGAATTCAGCAGAGTAGCAGGATACAAGATGAACATTCAGTAATTGGTTGCGTTTCTGTATACTAACAATGAAATATTAGAAAAGGAATTCAAAAATACAATGCCTTTTAAAAATTACACCCAATAAAATTAAATACCTGGGAATAAAACTGACCAAGGAGATGAAAGACTTAAATGCTGAGAACTATAAAATATTAATCAAGGAAATTAGGGAGGATTCAAAGAAATGGAAAGATAGTCCATGCTCCTGGGTTGGAAAAATTAATATCACAAAAATGGCTATACTACCCCAAACGATCTACAGATTCAATGCAATCCCAATCAAATTACCCATGACATTTTTCACAGTACTTGATCAAACAACCTAAAAATTATATGTGTATGACAAAAGACCCAGAATTGCCAAAGCAATCCTGAGGAACAAAAACCAAGCAGGAGGCATAACTCTCTCAGACTTCAGGCAATATTACAAAGCCACAATCATCAAGACAGCATGTGTGTGTGCGTGTGTGTATGTGTGTGTGTATGTGTGTGTGTTGGACATATTAATCTGGTTTTTGTCCATATTGTGCTATTTTTATCTTTTTTTCTGTTCTGAGCTCCTAAGTTCCCTTTTCACTTCCTTCTGTAGTCTCTTCTTTGAACATTATAGCCTGCTTATGCCCCATCCTGTTTTTTTAAAAGAAAGTTCAGAGCTGCAATTTCTTTGAGAGAGTAGAAATTCTTTGCCTGGTTTTTCACATGTTTAAATGGGTAAATTTCCATTTAGCTTGTGTTCCTCTTTTGCCTTTTCTCATTGCCCCCCATAATTTATGCATATTTCGTGCATATTTCATGTCCTCAAATGGAATTCCTTGCTGGAAAGAATGGAATGAGAACAGGAGAAAAAAGATGTAGAGGAAAGATAATTATGACTATATGCAGTTACCATTTGTGGCCTTGAAGATCCTTTCATCAAATCTAGCATTTTTGTTTTGTTTTATTTTATTTGCTTTTCAGGCCACAGCCACGGTATATGGAAGTTCTCAGGCTAGGGGTTGAATTGAAGCTCTAGCCACTGACCTGTGCCACAGCCACAGCAACACAGAATCTAAGTGCATCTGTGACTACACCACAGTTCACCACAACACCAGATGGTTTAACCCACTGAGCAAGGCCAGGGATTGAACCTGTGTCCTCATGGGTACTAGTCAGGTTCATTACTACTGAGCCACAACAGGAACTCCAATTTTATTGCTTTTTTATCTGGGGTATTTCAGTTTTCTTAGGAATATGATGTGTCTCAGAACAAAATCCCTTAAAGTCGCAAGCTTGCTGTATTGCAATTTGCTGACTCTTGCCCTTTCTTCACCCTATTCACTAATTCACTTATGATGAACATTTACTCTATTGACATATAAGGGTTAAACAATAGAAACTAATATGATAGAATGATTTGCCCCCTGACATTTAATGATGTATGAATATTTTTAAAATATCAGATCTTTAGAGAACCACCATCTTTTCTCCTGCTGCCCACTTATTTTTGACATTCTAATCAGAGTAATAGGTTAAATGTTTCTAGACTGAGGTACTCACTTGGGTGCAGGGTGTTCTGTACCAGTTAAAGCCTCAGTAGTCACAATTTGTCTTAACAATTCCTCCCTTCCTGGTCTAGATTCCATAGTGTTTTGCAGGTTAACTTCATTCTATGAGCTTTGAAATTGAGTTAATTTATCAATATTATTATTTTCTCTTTTATACTTTTTGTTGTTTTTAGTGAGGTCTTTGTTGTTTTGTGGGAAGGATGTTGGAACAAATAAAAATGACTTTGATCAACAATGCAAACATTAAGTTATTTGAGAGGTAAATTGTTATTTTCTGTATACTAATCTTTGTAAAATTTAATGGAGCCTATGACATATTATGGAAAACAGAATGTGACATGTAACAAATAAAAAATAAATAAATTTGATACCTTGGAGGAAATAAAGGTATATCTTCTATGTGAACTTTATAATCTAATTTGGGTTTATGGGCAATCCACTATATGGCTGTGAATATATATTAACTACAATATAGATTTTGCTTGAAATTTTAACTTAATTTTGTAGCAGCAGACAGCCTAAATCTTTAATTATGCTAATGTTAACTGTTGTGTACAATTCCACTTGATGCTAATTATCTTTAATGTTTATAGTCCTTAACAGTAATTGCAGTAGAAAATAGTAAGGCAGAATATTATTTACTCACTTGGTAGGCTGGGATTTTAGTAAGAAAAAGAGGTCTAGAACTTTAGCAATATAGATACCCCAGCCATAAATTATATTTAACATCTTAGTAACAACAAGACTAAATCATTTAGTGCTGACTTCACTGTGAGTTTTATATGCCTTCCCTTACCAAAATTGTTTTATTTATAAGGTAATGATGGAGACAAGTAATTTTAACAGCTCTAAAATGAAAATGAAATTAAAGACTTAACTTGAATTATATCTTTGGTAGTGGCAACTTACACAACTTAGACATTTCTGTGCTAAAGAAAACAAATAAATCAGGGGAAAATAATTATTTAAAAACTATTTAGATTTAAACATAAGACTTGATATTGTAAAACTCCTAGAAAAATACAGTAGAAACTCCTTGACATTGGCCTTGGCAATGAGTTTTTGGATATGACATCGGAAAGTACAAAACAAAAGCAAAAATCAAAAAGTGGGACCAAGTCAAATTTAAAGGCCACTGCATAGCAAAAGAAAAAACAAAATGAAAAGAAAACTTACAGAATTGGAGAAACTATTTGCTAGCCACATACTGAAGAGGGGGTTAATATCTAATATATATAAAAAACTCATACAACTCAATAACAATAAAACCTCAAATAGTTGTTATTAATTTGTTTTTAATAACATTTAAAAATGGGCAGAGGTGCTTCTTTTTTCCCAAAGAAGTCAAACAGATTGCCAAGTACATGATACGACATCACAACTGTTAGAATTATTACTATCAAGAAGAAAAGGGATAACAGGCTTTGGAAGGAGGTAGAGGAAGGGAATTCTCATGAACTGTTGGTGGAAATGTAAACTGGTAGAGCCACTATAAAAAATAGTATAGAGGTTCTTAAAGAAATAAAAATAGAACTATCCTAGGATCCATTCATACCCAAAGGAAATGAAAATAGAATATGGAAGAGATATATGAACTTCCATGTTTATTGCAGCATTATTCACAATAGCCAAAATATGGAAGCAACCTACATGTCTTGTCAATGAATGAATAGATAAAGGTACACACACAGATGAATATTATTCAGCTATGATAAAGAAGGAAATCTTGCCATTTGTGGTATGGACCTTGAGTACATTATGCTAAGTGAAATAAATCACACAGAGAAAGAAAAATACTGTATGATATCATTTATATGTGGAATATAAAAAAGCCAAACTTGTAAAAATATAGAATAGGATGTTGCTTACCAATGGCTGAGGTATGGGAGAATAAGAGAAAAGTAATTTAAGGGTACAACCTTGCAACTTGTAGATGAATAAGTCCTGGAGAGCTAATGCACAGTACAGTGATTATAGACAACAATATTGTGTTATAAACATCAAGTTTGCTAAGAGAGTAGATCTTAAATATTCCAAACCTCAAAATAAGTGATAATTATGTGATTGATGGAAGTGTTAGCTAACACTACAATGACAATCATATTGGAATATGTAAATGTATCAACATATGTGTCACCTTAAACTCATACAATGTCATATGTCAAATATATTTCAATTTTTAAAATGCCATTTAAAGCCATTTAAAGCCATTGGAGAACAAACAGGATACCAGAGAATGAATGGGCTAGAGACAGAAAGGACAAAAATCCTAAAAGGTGGTCCCTTTTCTCTGGGTTCCTTGCCGATTCTGCAGGGGTGGATGAAGACCAATAGGCTCAGCAGTACATGCGACAGTCTCACTAAAATAGATGAACTGCAATTGGTGTTTAGGAGCCCCTTGGGGAGGAGTCGCAAAACTCCCTGCTTTGAATAGCCCCAGTAAGGATGAGCAAGAAGTAGCCATGCTTCTTTCAGATGGCTAAGTTTAGATTTATCTCAATTCATGACAACTGGATTGAGGAGAAACTCCGTTTGCTAGTGGCCCCAAGTGCTTGGCAGGAGCAAACATAAATTCTCCTTAGAGGAATGCTACATCATCTTGGTCCTCAAAATTTTATTTTTACAAACAATTTTGCAAATAAAATGCTTATTCACAATAAAACATAATTTGCAAAGTGAGAAGATAAGACAGCACAAAAGGAAATAAACAGAAATGGTAGATAGTAGAAAAAGATCAGTAAAGGACGATTTTAGACCCATCAGAAAAAGACTAAAATATAGAATATTTAAAAACATTGTCTAAATTCCAGTACATAGAGCCAAAGTCAAAAAATTAAAAATCATACTTATTAACTGCTATAGTGCCATTATGCTAGAAATTAGTTAACAAGAAATAATTTAAAAATCTGTGTGTTTGTAAAATAAGAAATAAATCTCCAAATGATTGGCTGGGCAAGGAAGGAATCTTAATAGAAAACAGATAACATTTTAAGCTAAGTGATAATAATACCTAATAAAACTTGTGGGATATAGTTAAAGTACAGCTTAGAGGGAAATATGAACCTTTAAAATATGTTAGAAAAGAAGGAAAGCTGAGGAGTTCCCACTGAGTCTCAGCAGGCTAAGAACCCAATTAGTATAAATGAGGATGCAGGTTTGATCAGATCTGGGTTTGTTGCAAGCTGCAAAGTAGGTTGCAGATGTGGCTTAAATCTGGTGTTGCTGTGACTGGGGTGTAGGCTGGCAGCTGCAGCTCCAGTTCAATCCCTAGCCTGAAAACATCCATATGCCACAAGTGCAGTCCTAAAAAGAAAAAACAAAAAAGAAGGAAAGCTGAGCTAAAGAAGAAAAAAAATATATGAAAAATTAAAGACTGCAGGAGAAGAAAATTATGAAGATAAGAGTAGAAATTAATTTAAAAAGTGAACATATAGTAAAAAGTATTAACAAATCCAAAAGTGATATGATTGTTCAGAGACAGAGTGAGGAGAGGGAGAGAGTATATATAACTAATGCCAGGAATGCAAAAGAAAATATCATTAAATATTTTGCAGACATTAAAAACAGCAAAAGAGGATATTAAAAATAGAACAACTTCCTAGCAGTGAATTTGAAAATTTTGATTACATATATAAATTCCTAAAAAATTATTCTAACAAAGTTGACAAAAGAAGAAATTACAAAATCTAAAGAGTATAACATTAAAGAAATTAAATCTATACTGCAATCCCAAAACATAATTCCCAAAACTCTATACTGATCAAGTTTAAACAATGAAATCTACCAGATATTTAAAATCTTACACAATCTTTTAGAGAATAGGAAAAGAGGAAATACTCCCCAATCCATTTTATAAAATCAGAATAATATTGTTATCAGAGCCTGACAAGAAAAAAAGAAGGAAAATTATAGGCCTATTTTAGGCAAGACAGTGGACTAAAAAGACCTAAATAAAGAAAATAAAATGAATCAAGGAATTATGTATGTGGTGTTGTGTGTATGAGTGACTGCATGTATAAGTAAGTATATGTAGAGATAGAAAGTTATGTCTGTATTTGTAATATGCATAATAATGAGTGAATAAATAGAGCAATTCTAAAAATGTGTGTAACATTGGAAAAAATCTATCAATGAAAATTTCAAAGTAAGAGAATAAAGGAGAAATATCACATGATCATGTCAATAGATGAAGAAATAACATTTGTAACATCCAACATTCATTTATAGAACAGTGTTAAGATGTATGACCTTCTGACAAGGCATATCTACCTTCAGTGAACATCATGTTTTATGGTGAAAGTTTGAAAGATTTTTGTGCAATTGGTATCAAGAAAAGGAATCTTCTATGTTATCTCTATTCTGATTGTATCAGAAGATTTAGCCCAGGAAGTAAGGGAAAAAAAGAAAAGAAAAGGAAAAGAAAAAAAGTAGAAGTCAGAAAAAGAGAAATAAAATGTCATTACTCTTCAATATTACTATGTAAATAGAAAACCACAAACCAGGTATGGATAAATAATTAGAATTAATAGGAAAGTTTTGGAAGTTCGCCAGATATAATTTCACAATAGTGAAATCCATTTATTTTATGTACTTGTAACAAACAGAAAATGAAATGCTTTGAAAAGTTATATACATGTATGTGTAAAGAATTATACACATACATGTATATACATATACATATAGTAAAACAAACACCTAAGAATGAATAAAAATGTGTAAGATATCTTGAACTCCTTGGTAGCTTTTACAGATGTGTTTTCAAAGACTGTGAGGGAGATGATCATGGGGTGTGTGTTCAGCTGGTGTGCAGTTCTCTAATGGGTGGGCGATGAGGTAACTAGGTGAAGTTACAGGGGTTAATGTAATCAATCTCGGGCTCAAGCCCATTTGGGGGACTGTGTTCTCTTGGTCATCACTCTCTCTCTCAGGTTGGAATCTTGTTTGTGCAGAGCAAAATAGGAATGTGCTTTAGATTTATCTTTATCTTTGAGATAGAACTGGGAGTCCTTGGGGCTAATTTATTGTTTTAATTGTCTTTGCCTGACTGCCCTATCTTTGTCTCTGTATTCCTTACCTTTTCTAATCATCAGCTTCTAGGGCTTGCTTTTTTCTTTCTTTACTCATGGAGGGCCTAGGAGGCCAAAGTATATCCCCACAGTTTTTTTCTAATCACCAGTAAGCAGAGGACAAGGTGTGATGAGTAATTGTCCCCAGAAAAGCATCGCAGAGTCCCGTTCAGTTTCAATGGGGCAACATCACTGAATACACATAACTAAAAAAATTTGACTGTAACACTATATGCAAAATCACCAAGTGCTGATGGTGGATTGCAAAAATAAAGGGAAAGGAGTTCCCATCGTGGCACAGTTGTTAACAAATCTGACTAGGAACCATGAGGTTGCGGGTTCTATCCCTGCCCTTGCTCAGTGGGTTAAGGAAGGATCTGGCATTGCTGTGAGCTGTGGTGTAGGTCACAGATGTGGCTCAGATCCTGAGTTACAGTGGCTCTGGTATAGGCTGGCGGCTACAGCTCCGATGAGACCCCTAGCCTGGGAACCTCCATATGCCATGGGAGCAGCCCTAAAAAAGGCAAAAAGACCAAAAAAAGAAAAAAAAGAAAAGAAAAGGGAAAAAGTGAAACATAAAGCATTTACAGAGTTATAAAAGAAATTTTCCTCATGACCATGGAATAGGGAAAAACTTCTTACACAGAAAATAAAAAGAACCCCCCCCAAAAAAAAGATTGATAAATTTAACCACCTTAATAATACCAAGAACTTCTGGAGTTCCCATTGTGACTCAGTGGTTAATGAACCTAACTAGTATCCATGAGGATGAGGGTTCGATCCCTGTCTTTGCTCAGTGGGTTAAGGATCTGGTGTTGCCGTGAACTGTGGCATGGGTCACAGATGCAGCTCAGATCCTGAATTAGTGTCACTGCAGCATAGGCCACGGCTATAGCTACAATTAGACCCCTAGCCTGGGAACTTCCACATGCCACTGGTGTGGCCCTAAAAAGACAAAACAAACAAACAAACAAACAAACAAAAAACTCAAGAACTTCTGCTTATCAAAAGTATGAAGTTTACAAAAGTAAAAAATTTACAAGTTTACAAAAGTGGAGTTCCCATTGTGGCTCAGCAGGTCAAGAACCCAAAGTAGTGTCCATGAGGATATGGGTTCTATATGTGGCCTTGCTCAGTCGGTTAAAGATCCAGCATTGCCTTAAGCTGTGGCATAGGTTGAAGATGTGGCTTGGATCAGGCATTGCTGTGGCTGTGGCGTAGGCCAGCATCTGCAGCTCCAATTTGACCCCTAGCCTGGGAACTTCCCTATGCTGAAGGTGCGGCCCTAAAAAAAAAAAGAGAGACAGAAAAAAGGAAATATCTCAAATTTGTAAAAAACGCTTCAAAATCACTAAGAAAAATAACTTAGTGGAAAAGTGTACCAGGGATTTAAATAAGCACTGCTCAGAGGAGAATATATAATGGCCAATATGCAGCTGAAAAGAAACTCAAGCTCTTTGGAAATAAGAGAAATGCAAATAAAAACTATACTACTATACAGCCACTAGAATGGCAAAATTAAAGACTGTTAATACAGTGTTGGTGACTATGTGGAACAAAGGAAATTCCTGTAGTACTGATGGGAGTGTAAGTGGTGTAACTAATTCAGAAGCAGTTTGCCATTATCCCTAAAGGTAAGTTAATGTATATTCAGTTGCTTAGGAATTTTATGCCTAAGTATATACCCAATCGAAATGCATATATATTTGTACTAAGAGACATGTATGAGAATGTTGATATCACTATTCATAATAGAAAAAAAAAATCTAGAAAATTTCTAGTGTTCATCAATGAGTAGCGATAAACAAATTGTTCATGTTATAAACTGTATAGCAACAAAAATGAACAAATATTTGCTATTTAAAAAACAGATGATTTTAAAGTATAGTGTTCAAAGAGGTCATATACAAAGTGATACATACTATATGATTTTATTTACATGAAAGATAAAAAACCAGGCAAAATTAAACTATTTAGTTTAGCAATACACATTAAAGCTAAAAAAAATAAGGAAATTATTACCAGTAAATTCCAGGTATTGGTTTCATTTTCAGGGCAAGAGAGGAACTGGTGGTGGGGTAGGAGGCATTCTCTAGAGTTCTATCAATACTCTTTTTCTTGAAGT
Organism: Sus scrofa; assembly: GCF_054392235.1. NCBI lineage: Eukaryota > Metazoa > Chordata > Mammalia > Artiodactyla > Suidae > Sus > Sus scrofa. Next base: position 47,936,622 of record NC_139387.1, on the reverse strand, counting down.
GGGTCATGTTAACATGGGTGGGATAAATTTATCTCATTTTGGGATAAATTACTTAGATGTACTTTTGTTTTGTGCTCTGATACTCCCACAGGTGCTACAGCAAAGTATACTCCATGGTGTTGGAATGCAAATAAATAGAAAGTGTGTTTCTTCTGATTTTGTTCCATGAAGGTGACACAAAAAAACTAAAGAACTTTTAGAAAGCATTGCACAATTTGGTACAAATTTATATATATTATTAAAAATTCGAATCTCCTGCACCATGAGGCACAACTCCTGACAACATTGGTGCTCAGTTCTTGCAAAAACAATAGTTCTTTCTGATATACTCCTATCCAAAGATTCTCATTGGTAAGAGTTGATGAAATAAAATGACTTTTAAGGCAAGATAAGAACATTTTAAACATAAAATTCTCTCTCTGACCATTTGAGCCTCTTTAGTGTGCATTATGCTTCTGCATTATATATTTACTAGATACCTTTAGAAGACACTGGAATACCTACCACCCAAATTAAGCAATCTCCTCCTAGTACCAGCAAGTACTATAAATATACCTCCTTAGGAGGTAATATTTATTTTTCAATCCTGTAAGGGGTCACAATGACCCTTAACTTGTCAGACGATGTAAACTGTCAGTATGTTACTTTGATGCACAACTTTTTTGTCTCAAAAACTTATAAAATTATGTTTTGACCTTAAAGGGGCAGAATACTGCTAAGAGCTTTCTGAAAGATTGTCTCCCAGGTAATAATTGTCATGTTGACTTGAAAATAATTTTTCATTTCTTTCTTAGATTGACTATTGATTGTTTTTGATAACAGAGTAATCAGCATGAGTAATAAACTAGCAATGGCTGAACGGAAGAAACTTTAGAATCAGTAGTTTAGAAATCACGGAAAATTATTTTACAAAATGCATTAGCTCTTCTAATCCAGCCTATCGTATGACACAGTCTAAAAAAGTAAATGCTCAAATAAAGACTAAGGCGTTGATGTGGAAATATGCATATCTATTTTTTTTTAAATTTTAGAGGAGTTTTGAGGAGCTACTATGTATGATGGGGGAGAAATATTTATGTAATGTTTATAAATTCTTTATATTTGACTTTATTCCTCCCATTCTCTTCAGTTAAATTTAAGTAAAATTAAAACCTATATTTTTATTAAAAATCCAAGATATGTAATTTTTTTCCATTTCCTTTTAGTATATGCTCATACAATATTTGTCTAAAATAATTCCAAATTTAAAAATAGTTATTTCTGCATGCTTGTATTTTGGTGAATTTTTTTATGTTCTTTTTTAAAATTTTTGGATTTCTTAAAAGTTTTATGGTGGACATATATAATTTTTTCTATGTTTTTGGAAGAATAAAATGGAATATAAAAGTGAAGGATCAAGAAACAGAGGTTAAACATTAAATTATTTAAATAATTTATAAACTAGTAAATAAATAAAAATAAAATTGTAACAAAGATTTAAAGGCAGTCAAGAAGAGGTAAATTCCTTCTCTTCCATTTCATAGACTCAGTAAGTATTAAATGGAGTAAATAGGTCAAGAAATAGGATATGAGTGTATTATTTAAGTTTATGCTTATTGTCAACATAGCAGCTACAATGATATTTTTAAAATGTAAATCAGATAATACAATTTTCTTACGTAAAGAACTCCAATAAATTTTCATTTCAATTTGAAATTTGAAGCCCTTGTCATGGCCAGCTAGTACTTGTGTGATTTGGCAGATTCCTCTCTGTCCTACTTACCACTCCACTTTACTCACTAGGCTTCCTGCTGACTGACTTATTGCCTATCCTCTACATGTTCTCAGTTTCTACCCTAAACCTCCTTTTCATGAATTAACTTTTGCATTTGGTCTTATTACCATTTCATGCAGGGAACTTTGAAAAAGTATTTGTAAAGAAAAGAGGAAGTTAGTGACATAGCAGAGTACTTAATCATTTATCTTTGTTTTTTTAATTTTTATTTCCCCAATATATTATTATTTTTTTTCTACTGTACAGAATGGTGTGTAATCATTTATCTTTGTAACATGAAAAAAAACCTTGTTCTAGGAAAGTAAAACTTACCATTTTTAAATTAAATTTCTAAATATATACAGAGTTTTGGGATGTGCAGTTGTGATTGCTGAAAATAACTTTCTTTTATACAATTGTGTTCTTAAAAATTGTGTATCTAGGAGTTCCTGTCGTGGCGCAGTGGTTAAAGAATCCGACTAGAAACCATGAGGTTGCAGGTTCGGTCCCTGCCCTTGCTCAGTGGGTTAAGGATCCAGCGTTGCCGTGAGCTGTGGTGTGGGTTGCAGACGCGGCTCGGATCCCACGTTGCTGTGGCTCTGGCGTAGGCCGGTGGCTACAACTCCGATTGGACCCCTAGCCTGGGAACCTCCATATGCCGCGGGAGCGGCCCAAGAAATAGCAAAAAGCCAAAAAAAAAAAAAAATTGTGTATCTATATACATATATTTTGTCTTTTTGCCTCTTCTAGGGCCGCTCCTGTGGCATATGGAGGTTCCCAGGCTGGGGGTCCAATCAGAGCTGTAGCCACCGGCCTACGCCAGAGCCACAGCAACATGAGATCCGAGCCGTGTCTGTGACCTACACCACAGTTCACGGCAATGACAGATCCTTAACCCACTGAGCAAGGCCAGGAATGGAACCTGCAACCTCATGGTTCCTAGTCAGATTCGTTAACCACTGTGCCACGACGGGAACTCCAAAAATTGTGTGTATTTTTTCATTTTAAAAAAAGATTACTTAGAAAGTTTTAGTATTACCTGTTGCCTCTGAACCACTGCACCATTGCAGCAAACACAAGCAGAAAACAAAAGGACACAAAACCAAGAAATTTTGAACCAAACATCTCTAGCATGCATTGTAGTTGTCATTTCCCCAGCCCCCTTAACCAATAGGAAAGTAAGATATTGCTTTCTTATTATATTCATGGTTGAAAAAAATTCTGAATGAATCTTCAGAATGTCCCTCAAGTGAATTGACAGAATGTTTGCCCAACTCCAGATAACAAAAGGAATTGCTTCTAGTCAGTTTTTAAGTCTCCTGAGAAAATCCTTTTTGTAGGTGATTTTTTAAAGAATCATATCAACTCAACTGCAATCCAGAATTTATATGTCACAGCAATTATTTTACTTTATAAAAAAATAGCTACCATAGGTTGTAGCTAAGCACAGTTACATATAAGATGTAACGTAATCATAAAAAAAGCATATAAAGTAATTATTATCTACATTTCTGGAAGAGGAAACAAGATCTAGAAAAAGCCACACTGAACAAGGTTAACCGGGCTACAAGGTAGAGCAGAGTTTCGAACCTGAATTAGTTTAATTCTGAAGTTGGTGTGCTCTCAACTTCTAAGTTAACTAACTTTTTAGTGTCATAATTTTGCCTTGATCCAGCTTGACAATTTTCATTAAGACTAACTGGTTAAAATACACAGAGTTTCGTTGTAGACAGAACATGTTTGTTTGTCCTGAATACTCTTAGCTAAGGCTGATTAAAAATAGTCATCTGAGTCATTAGACAATAATATTGAGTGATCTGTTACTCTCAACCACCAATTTTGGAAACGGTTTCTATTAAATTTTACCTAGTAAATTTCAATTTTCCCCTAATATCTATGAATTTTCCTTTCAGACTGAATGTTTTACATCTTCACATTTTAATAAAAATCTAATGTGCTTGAAACTCAATTTCTTCTGCGGAAATCCTCTAAAAATTTAGAATAAAAATAAATTTTATTCTGATATGGTACAATAGGATTATTTTGGGAGATACATTGTTTCTGCCAACAAAATCATATAAACGGAGAAAATGTTCACAGCCATTTTAAAAATGATTTCTCCAAGCATGAAATTCTTTCAGAAAATGATTTGTTCTTATTATTCTCCTTTGTTTATTATTAAATATTGCTTTACTTTAAAAGAACAGATCGTGTGGGTCTTTTCAATTAAGCCAGTAATTTATTTCTATGAGTTTTAGGTAAGAAATTTACCTAAAACCTAATTTTCTGTGCCCATAACAGAAAATTTTGCAATAAACTAGTTTAAAACATGAGCAAGTTTATTATTACACATATTACGGAAATCCAGAGATATGGAGACTGACCTGAGAAACCACTCGTAAGGTTGACATCAGAGAATGTTTTGCCTATGTTCTCTTCTAGGAATTTGATGGTGTCTTGTCTTAAGTTTAAGTCTTTAAGCCATTTTGAGTTTATTTTTGTGTATGTTGTGAGAGGGTGTTCCAATTTCATTGATTTACATGCGTCTGTCCAGTTTTCCCAACATCACTTGCTGAAGATACTGTCTTTTTTCCATTTTATATTCTTGCCTCCTTTGCCAAAGATTAATTGACCATAGGTGTCTTGGTGTATTTGTATGTTCTCTATTCTGTTCCATTGGTCTGTCTGTCTGTTTTGGTACCAGGAGCACACCGTCTTGAATACTGTGGCTTTGTAATAGTGCCTGAAGTTCTGGGAGAGTTATGCCTCCTGCTTGGTTTTTGTTCCTCAGGATTGCTTTGGCACTTCTGGTGTTTTGTGGTTCCATATAAATTTTTGGATTGTTGATTATAGCTCTGTGAAAAATGTCATGGGTAATTTGATGGGGATTGCATTGAATCTGTAGATCACTTTGGATAGTATGGCCATTTTTATGATATTAATTTTTCCAACCCAGGAGTATGGAATATCTTTCCATTTCTTTCAATCCTCTTTAATTTCCTTGATTAATGTTTTATTGTTCTTCAACATATTGAAAAAGTTTAAGGAGGATATGTATAAGTTCCTCTTTGTATGTTTGGTAGAATTTACCTGTGAAGCCATCTGGTCCTAGACTTTTCTTTGTAGGGAGTGTTTTTATGACATATTCAATTTCATTTCTAGTGATTGGTCTGTTCAGTTAATCTATTTCTTCTTGATTCAGTTTTGGCAGGCTATAAGTCTCTAGAAAGTTGTCCATTTCTTCTAGGTTGTCAAATTTGTTAGCATACAATGGTTCATAGTATTTTCTCATGGTTTTTTGTATTTCTGTAGTATGAGTTTTGACTTCTCCCTTTTCATTTCTTATTTTGTTTACTTGGGTTTTTTCCTCTCCTCTTCTTGGGGAGTCTAGCCAGAGGTTTGTCAATGTTGTTTACCTTTTCAAAGAACCAGCCCTTGGTTTTATTGATTTTTTCTATTATTTTTAAAATCTCTACTTTATTGATTTCCTCTTTGATCTTTATGATTTCCTTCCTTCTGTTGACTTTAGGTTTTGTTTGTTCTATTTCTAATTCATTTAGGTAGTGGGTTAAGTTGTTGATTTGAGATTTTTCTTTTTTGAGGATGGTTGTATCGCTATGAATTTCCCTCTGAGCACCACTTTTGTGCTTTTGTGGCATCCCATAGATTCTGAGTGGTTGTGTCTTCATCATTTTTTCCCAGGTATTTTTTAATTTCCTTGTTGATTTCCTCATTGACCCATTGGTTTTTTAGTGGCATGTTTTTAGTCTCTATGTAATCAGTTTTTTTTTTTTGTTATTTCTTTGCTGTGTTTGATTTCTAGTTTCATGCCATTGTGGTCAATAATTTCTACACTTAAGTTTGTTGAGGTTAGCTTTCTGTCCCAGGATGTGACCAATTCTTGATAATATTCCATATGCGCTTGAGAATAATGTATATTCTGATTTTTTTGGATATAATGAGCTGAAAATGTTGATTAAGTCTAACTTTTCTATTGTGTCCTTTAGCTTAGTTTGTATCTCTGTAAATGAATTTTCTAGTTTATCTTGGCTCCTCCTTATATTTTCTAATTCATTTTTAAAGGAATCTGCATTACTGTTCATATCATCTCAATTCCTTCAGTATTTTCACTATCTCTCTTTTGAACTCAATGTCTGTCAGATTGCAGGGGTCTGTTTCATTGCTTTAGGTGAACTCTCCTGTTGCTTTGACTGGGAATGGTTTCTGAGCTTCTTCATCTTGCTTGTGTTCTTCTTTTGCTGTGAGTTTGGGAAACCAAACTGTAGTCTTGTAAGGCTACTTCTATGCAAGAATACCCCTTTGTATTTTTTTTGGGGGGGGTTACTATTTATTTTTGGTGTGGGAGTTTGAATATTTTCTGTCTCTTTCTTTGGTGTGAGTAGGCTGTTATTCCCAGGATGCTCAGTGTGTTTTCAGGGAGAAGGAGGCAGTGGGTAGGGCCAGCAGTCAGTGCCTGGTTGTTGGGCTCTCAACAGCAGCAAGGACCTGCAGAAAGGTGACACATGCTACTCCTACTTACATGGCCCTGGGAAGTGGTAATAAGCTTTAGGGAGATCTTCAAGGTGACCAGAAAATTTGGTAGAAACAGCAGCAGGGTGCTTGAGTTCCCAGGGGTGTGAGAGCTACAATAGTTTGTATTCTATTGCAGTGCCCTCCTCTGACATGATTGGAACTGCAGGTGGTGCCTGTTCAGGGACCCCTGTTGGGAGTGTGCCATGACCATCTCTAGAGTTGATGATAACTATGGTGGTTTGCCCCCACCACCTGTAGACCATGCCTGAAGCAACCCTGTCTCACTGAGCCCACATAGGAGGTGCTCTACAGGCTGCTCCTAGTTGCAGGATCCTGGGAAGTGACAGAGATCAGGCATGTGGTACTACCAGGGATGTTTGGCAGTGGCAGCAGCAGAGCGGGTGTGTTTCCAGGGGTGCAGAGCACCAACAAGAGGTGTTTGGTCACAATGCCCTCCTTTGTGGTGCCCTTGAGGTGAATGGGGCTGCAGGTGGTGTCTGTTCACAGACCTCTAGTGGTGGCAAGCCACTCCCACCTCTGGATCCAGAGATAACTGCGGTGGTTCACCCCCACATCCTGTAGATCATGCCAGAAGCACCTCATCTTGCTTAGCCCTCACAGGAGGTGTTGTACAAGCTGCTCCTAGTTGTAGGTTCCTGGGAAGGGACAGTGATCAAGTATCTGGGTACTGCCCAGAGTGTTTGGCAGTGGCAGCAGCAGGGTGGGTGTGCTCCCAGGGGAGCAAGAGCAACAACAGGTGGTGTTCTGTAGCAATGTCCTTCTCTGGTACCCTCTGAGGTGGTTGGGGCTGCAAGTGATTTTTGTTCAGGTATCCCCAGTGGCAGGGGCCACGCCCACCTCTGGAATCAGGGATAACTGTGGTGGTTTGCCCCAACACCTGAAGACCACACAAGAAGCATGCTGTCCCACTTAGCCCATGCAGGAAGTGCTGTACCAGCTGCTCCTAGTTGTAGGGTCTTGGGAAGAGACAGTGACCAAGTGTCTGAGAACCCCCAGAGTGTTTGGCAGTGACAGCTGCAGGTCTGGTGTATTCCCAGCGGAGTGAGAGCAACAGCATATGGTGCATGGATGCAGCGCCCTCTTTTTTTTTTTTTTTTTTTTGGCCAACCCCTGAGGTGACTGGAGCTGCAGGTGGAGCCCACTCACAGGCCCCCAGTGGTGGCAAGCCGTATGTCTCTCTGGCTTCTGAGACAACTGCCATGGTCTGTCCCTGCCACCAGTAGATTGCACAAGAGGCAGCACATTGTATTTAGCCCCCTGATGCCCTTAGCCCACACAAGAGGTGCCTGGACACCTGTAGCCTGCACAAGGAGCACCCAATCTCCTCTAATCTAGAAGGAGGCTTCTCACCACCCATAAGGTGCACCAGAGCTGCCCCACCCTCCGAGAGCCCATGGGCATGGGCATGTGCATGCTCCAGTTCAGGGAGTTTCCTATGGCAGCCCACGCCTCCTCCTCTTGCCCTCCCCAACAATGGTGCCTTTCCTCTCCTCTGGGTCAGGACTCTCTCCTGGGTTTCCTCTGCTGTGGCATTCCCCTCCTTAGCCTGTGGTGTATGGCTCCCCCACCCATGGCGCACTGTTCCTTAGCCCTTCAGGCTGTCCCCCACAGCCAGCCCCAGACCTCTCCCTGAGACTGACCTCCGGAGCCCGAGTCTCAGCACCCAGCCCATGCCCGAGTGTCTCAGGCTGTGGTGTCTGTGGCAGTGGTTCAAATGATCTGTGTGGCTCTCACTCTGATTTGTTGTTCTCAGTCCCACTGCTGTGCTTTTCTCAGAGACTTTGAGGTCCTGCTGACCTGGCTGATCTTTCCATCAGTTAGGTGGCTTCCCAGGATATGGGTTCCTTTTCTCCTTCACTGCTCCCTCTCAGGAATGCTAGTCCCATCCTGATTCCTTTTCTCTCTCCTCTCTCTTTTGTTTTGTTCTATCCAGTTATGTTAAGAGTTTCTTGCCCTTTTTGGAGGTTTAAGTTCTTCTGCCAGCATTCAGTCGATGTTCTCTGCAAGTCATTTTACAAGTAGATGTGTTTTTTTGTTGTGTCTTTGGGAGATGGTGAATGTGACCTCTCACTCCTCCCCCATCTTGCTCCTGTCTTTCTCTTTGTGTCTTAACAGTATGAGAATCTCTAATTCCATCCTTGTTATTTCAAATGGAATTATTTTGTTTTTTATGGCTTAGTAGTATTACATTGTGGAGATGTACCGCATCTTAATTCATTCATCTGTTGATGTGCTTTTAAGTTGTTTCCATGTCTTGGCCATTGTAAATAGTGCTGTAATGAACATAGACGTGCATGTATCTTTTTTTTTTTTTGTCTTTTTAGGGCCCCACCTACAACATATGAAAGTTCCCAGTCTAGGGGTCAAACTGCTCCAGTAGCTTCCAGCCTACACCACAGCTACATCAAAGATAGAACCGAGCAACATCTGCAATCTACACCAACAATTCACAGCAATGCCAGATCCTTAACCCACTGAGTGAGGCCTGAGATCCAACCCACTTCCTCATGGTTACTAGTCAGATTTGTTATCACTGAACCACAAGGGGAACTCTTATGTATCTTCCAAATGAAAATTTTGACCTGATATATGCCTAGGGGTAGTATGGTAGTTCTATGTTTAGTTTTCTGAGGTACATCCATACTGTTTCCCTTAGCGGTTGTACCAATTTACATTCCCACCAACAGTGTAAGAGGGTTCCCTTTTCTCCACACCCTCTCCAGAACTTGTTATTTGTAGACTTATTAATGATAGCCATTCTGACTGGTGTGAGGTGATATCTCATTGTAGTTTTGATTTGCATTTCTCTAATAATTAGTGATGTTGAGAATTTTTTTCTTGTGCCCGTTGACCATCCATATGTCTTCTTTGGAGAAGTGTCTATTCTTTTTAATTTCTTGATAGTCATAAATGTTGCTTTCTCTCTTGCAGCTCTGAAAAGACATGTCAAATCACACTTCACCTGAAAGAACATTTCTCATCATAATTTCCTTAATTGATGTTTTATAGTTCTCAGTATATAAGTCTTTCACCTCCTCAGTCAAGTTTATTTCTAGGTATTTAATTTTTGGGGGTGTGATTTTAAAGCATATTGCATTTTTATATTCCTTTTCTAGTATTTTATTGTCAGTAAGCAGAAATGCAATTAATTTCTGAATGTCAATCTTGTATCCTGCTACTTTGCTGAACTCGATCAGTTTGAGTAGTTTTTGTGTGGAGTCTTTAGGGTTTTCTATATATAGTATCATGTCATCTGCATACAGTATCAATTTTACCTCTTTTCTTCCAATTTGGATAATTTTTTATTTCTTTTGTTCATTGGATTGCTGTGGCTAGGACTTCCAAAACTATGTTGAATAATAGTGGTGAGAGTGGGCATACTTGTCTTGTTCCAGATTTTAGTGGGAAGGCTTTCAGCTATTTTCTGTTGAGTATCATATTGGCTGTGAGTTTGTCATAAATGGCTTTTATTACATTAAAGTCTGTTTGGTAAGAGTTTTTTTTATCATGAATGGATGTTGGACCATGTCAGATGATTTCTCTGCATCTATTGACATGATCATGTGGTTTTTGACTTTTCTTTTGTTAATCTGGTGTTTGATATGGATTGATTTGTTGTCTATGCTTAGCCATCCTTGTGAACTTGGGATGAATCCCACTTTGTTATGGCATATCATTTTTTTAATGTGTTGTTGGATTCAGTTGGCTAAAATTTTGTTGAGAATTTTTGCTTCTATATTCATCAAAGATATTGGCCTACAATTTTCTTTGTTGATAGTACTTGGTCTGGCTTTGGTATTAGGGTCATAGTGGCATCATAGAATGTCTTTGGGAGTGTTCCTTCTTCTTCAACCTTTTGGAAAAGTTTAAGAAGGATGGGCATGACTTATTTGTATGTTTGATAGAATTCATTTGTGAAGCCATCTGGTCCTGGATTTCTTTTTGTAGGGAGTGTTTTGTTACGTATTCAGTTTCATTTCTAGTTATCAGTCTGTTCAATTGATTTATTTCTTTTCGATTCACTTGTATGTATGTGGATGTAGGTCTCTAGAAAGTTGTCCATTTCTTGTAGGTTGTCAAATTTATTGGCATATAATTGTTCATAGTATTCTCTTATTTTTTATTTCTTTTCTTTTTTTTTTCTTTTTAGGGCTGCATCTACATCATGTGGAGGCTTCCAGGCTAGGGGTCAAATTGGATCTGTAGCTGTTGGCCTATGCCACAGCAACATGGGATCTGAATCAGTTCTTTGATCTAAACCACGGCTCATGGCAATGCTGGCTCCCCCACCCACTGAGTGAGGCCAGGGATTGAACCTGCATCCTCGTGGATACTTGTTAGATTTATTTCTGTTGCACCACAACAGGAACTCACTGGTTTTTTGTATTTCTGCAGTATCTCTTGAGATTTCTCCTTTTTTATTCGTTATTTTTTTTGATTTGAGTTTGTTCTCTCCTCTTCTTGGCAAGTCTGGCCAGAGGTCTGTCAATTTTGTTTACCCTTTCAAAAAACCATTTCTTGGTTTTATTGATTTTTTTCTATTTTTTTGAATCTCTTTTTTTTATTGATTTCCTCTAAATCTTGATGATCTCTTTCTTTTGCTGACAAACCTGAATGTGGTGGCTTAAGTTGTTGATTTAAGATTTTTCTTATTTTTTGAAGAAAGCCTATATCACTATGAACTTCTAAGAACTGCTTGTATAGCATCCCACAGATTTTGAATGGTTCTGTTTTTGTTATCATTTGTCTCAGGGTATTTTTAATTTCCCTTTTGATTTCCTTATTGACCGATTGCTTATTTAGTAGCATGTTTTTTTAGTCTTCATGAAGTCAGTTTTTTCTCATTTCTTTTCCTGTGGTTGATTTTTAGTTTCATGCCATTGTGGTCAGAGAAGATACTTGAAATAATTTCCCTACTTTTAAATTTGTTGCAGTTAGTTTTGTGCCCTACTTTGTGGTCAATCCTTGAGAATGTTCCATATGTGCTTCAAAAGAATGCATATTCTATTTTTTTGGATGTAATGTCCTGGAAAATATCACTTAAATCTAACTGTTCTATTGTGTCATTTAGGATCTCTGTTGCCTTATTGATTTTCTGTCTAGAGGATCTGTCCATTGATATGAATGATGTTAAAATCTCCTACTATTATTGTATTTCCATCAATTTCTTCTTTTATGTATATTAATATCTCTTGTATGTATTTGAGTGCACTTATATTAAGTGCATATATATTTATGTGTGTAATATCCTCTTCTTGAATGTATCCTTTTATCATAAAATAGTGTCCTTCTTTGTCTTTCTTTGTGGACTTCATTTTAACGTCTATTTTGTCTGATATCAATATTGCAAATCCTGCTGTCCTGTCTTTTCCATTTGCATGAAATTTCTTTTTCTATATCCTCACTTTCATTTTATATGTGACCCTTTCCCTAAGGTGGGTCTTTGTAGGCAGAAATAAGGTTTTCAATGGGAAGGACTAAGTTGCAAGATTAGGAGATACTAAAGAGTACTTGTGATAACCTACTAAGGTAAATATTTGAATAGTTGGAAGGTCATACTAGAATATCAATAAACACTATGAGGCAACAGTATTTTTGGAAAAAATTTTAAAAAATATTTATGAGACCCACAATGCTATTGTAAAATATGAAAGAATAAAATAAAACATTAAATAAAATATTTGATGCTCTGTTCAGGGATGTCCTCATCAGTTGGCTTAAAAAATGTATTATGTGTCAGACATAAGTTTGGTATTAAATACTCCTATAAGATCATAGATGGCTGTCATGTTTATTTTATTTATATGGCTACTATAATCTATTTTCTCAGTGTTTTACGTGTATCAACTCATCTAATTGTCATTGCAGCCTGAGGAGGTATTTGCTATGTTATCATCTGTATTTTATAGGAGGGGAAACTGAGATGGAGGGAGGTTAAGTTACTTGTCCAGGTATTGAATCTTAGCTTAGAATCAATCAGTCTGTTTCCAGCATCCATGTTTCAAATCACTATTTTATGATTCTCATTATCCTTTTCAAAACAATGAAGAGAATGATCCCAAAAGCCCACGTCAGATTGAATTATTTCTATGTTTAGGAGTTGGCTTGGGTTTTGAGTAGATATCCTAAGGTAATTCCCAACCAAAACTAGTGGCATGCATCTGGAAGGAAAGAGAATCTAGAAGCACACAAATACAAACCTTCCATGCATGAGGTCACCTGCTGTTTGGAAAAAAAATGTCTTCTCACAGTGATGGACTGTTCCCTGTCATGAGTGCACAAACAGACATATTGTAGAAGGAATTAATCATTGTTTTTGAGCAGTTCAGTTCTGTGCTTACCAAAAATTGGAAGTCAAGGAAAACAAAGAAGTTGAATAAATTAGAATAAATGCATTTGAAATACAATACACACTTTTAGCAGCCCTGTCTCTCATCTTGTGAAAACACTTGCAAGCTGTTACAAAGTAGTTGCAATAGCTTACTTGTTAACTGAACAGCCATTATACATAGGTTTACATCCTGGACCCACCAACCTATTGGTTGTGTGACCTTGGCAAGATAGTTACAATAATCTTCACTTACAAATAACATGATTTACTTCCATGGTTTCTTATTTAGGATAATAGAGGATTAGATTTTTTAATGCTTCACTCCTCCCTACTCCAAATGCTAAAAAAGAACAACATAGTAAGATAGTAAATGAGAGAAAACACTATTCATTGCCAGTTAACTTTGTCTTTAAAAAATATGATTTTGTGGAGTTCCCATCGTGGCGCAGTGGTTAACGAATCTGACTAGGAACTATGAGGTGGCGGGTTCGATCCCTGGCCTTGCTCAGTGGGTTAAGGACCCGGCGTTGCCGAGAGCTGTGTTGTAGGTTGCAGACGCAGCTCGGATCCCGTGTTGCTGTGGCTGTGGTGCAGGCCGGCAGCTACAACTCCGATTAGACCCCTAGTCTGGGAACATCCATATGCCGCAGGAGCAGCCCAAGAAATGACAAAAAGACAAAAAAATATGATTTTGTAAACTGCATGGTAAATGTTCGTTCTGATTATTCAAATGGTTTATCATTTGTTTACTGGCCAACAAATAAAAATATAATTGTCTGAATAACAAATGACTTCACTCTTTCAAGGAAATACAAATATCAAGTTTTTGTTGTTTAAAATAAAAGAAATTAAATTAGAGGTACATTTCATATACAACTTTCCCTTCTTGGAATATCTTTAAATTTCCTCTTCATTTATGTCCAAGATCACTATTGTGCATTAATTTAAATACTTAATACTTTTCAATGAATTACAAATATTTTCAGTTAGAATATTACAGCAGACCTGAAATTTAAAAGCAGCCAATATTTGAGAAAAGCGGGCAAGATGGCAGAGTAGAAAGACCATGAGCTCACCTACTTCCATGAGCACACCCAAATCACAATTATTTGCAGAACAATGAGTGATTAAAAAGACTGGAAACTACCAGGAAAGATTTTCTGCTACTAAAGACATGAAGAAGGAACACAAAACGATGGGTAGGAGGGATGGACTTGTGATGTAATCAAATCCCATACCCTCTGGGTGGCTGACCCACAAACTGGAGAGTAATTATACTGCAGAATTCCTCCCACAGAAGTGAGAGTTCTGAGCCCATGTCAGCCTTCCTAGCCTGGGGTTACAACACTGGGAAGATGATCACCAAGAACATTTGGCTTTGGAGGCCATCAGGGCCTAATGCAAGAGCCCCATAGGACTGAAGGAAATAGAGACTTCACTCTTAATAGGGACACACAGAATCTCATGTGCACTGGGACCAAGGGCTAAAGTAGTAACTTGATAGGAGCCTGGGCAAGACCTACCTGCTGCTCTTGGAGAGTCTCCTGGAGAGGTCAGGGGCAGCAGTGGCTCACCTTTGGGACATGGACCCTCATGGTAGATATATTGGGGAATATTCAGCTATGTGACCACTTCTTGTACCTGACATCTTGGATCAGAAGCACCAAGGCCTGACCCAACCCAACAGACTATGCTCCAGTTCTAGGATAAACTCAGGCCAAACACCTAAATGGATGGAGACAAATTCCCACCTATTAGCAGACAGGAGACTAAGGAGCTCACAGGCACCTCTGGATATGCCCCTAGACATACCCAAGCCCAACAGAGGGCAAAGACCTAGCCAACAGTGTACAGGCACTGGCCGCTCTTACCAGGAAGCCTTCAGAGGGCTCTAGACTAATCTCAATCACCATGGGACAGACACAAGAAGCAAGAAAACATGATATGAAAATGTAGCCCAGACCCCAGGCTCGGACCAGCTGGGCCCTGGCCCTGCCAAATATCAGGCCAACACATCCTTCTGGGCACCTCAGATCCCATACCCACTGTATCAGGGACTGCACCACCCCCATTCTTCCACACAGACACAATGATCTGAAACAAACTCTGGAATTTCTGGGCCCTGCAGCCAGACTCTAGGAATCAGCTGTGCTTGCCAGTAGTCCAGCACTAATCCAAGAATCTGGCTTTATCTGCCAGTGGGCAAGCAACAGTACTAGAGTCTTTGGGATGCTGACTCAAACCACCAATGATCCAGAACTAGCCTGGGAACCCCTTGGATTATACAACCAGCCAATTCATGAACTATCCTTCCTAAACAACAGCCAGGAGCATCCACACAAAGCAGGGCCTAACAGCCACCAAGACAAGAGATCAAATATGTCTACCAGACCACCCACATAGTCAGCACCCCACAACAGAGACACTCACACAGCATTCTTAGGGAGAACACCTAGAGTGTATAGCTTGGGTGACATGAGGGGAGTGAATTGTTGGGATGCATTGAAGCCTCCTATAGAAGGCCAATTCTCCAAGAGTGAGAAATGTAACTAATCTACCACATATATAAAATTACAGATAGCAACTAAAGATGATCAAAGAACTTGGGAGAAGAATGGATGCATAAAATGAGAAATAAGAAGTTTTTTAAAAAGGGGTAGAAAATATAAAGAACAACCAAAAAGAGATGAAGAATACAATAACTGAAATGAAAAATACATTAGGTAGAATCAAAAGAAGACTAAATGAGGCAAAGAATGGATCAATGAGCTGGAATATAAAGAAATGGAAATCACTGTCACAAAACAGAAAAAAGAATGAAACAAAATGAGGACAGTTTAAGAGACCTCTGGGACATCAAGTGCAAAAACATTTGCACTATAGTAGTCCCAGAAGGAGAAGAGAGAGAGAAAGGGCCTAAGAATTTATTTGAAGAGATAATAGTTGAAAACTTCTTTATCCTGGAAAAGAAAACAGTCACCCAAGTCCAGGAAGTACAGATAATCCTATACAGTACTAACCCCCCCCCCAACAAAAACCCAAAGATACATTGTTAAAAAAATGACATATATATTAATTTAATGATTTTTATTTTTTCCATTATAGCTGGTTCACAGTGCTCTGTCATTTTCTACTATACAGTAAATTGGCCCTGTTACACATACACATATACATTCCTTTTTCTCACATTATCACGCTCCATAATAAGTGAGTAGATATAATTCCCACTATACAGAAGGATCTCATTGCTTATCCATTCCAAAGGCAATATTTTGCATCTATTAAACCCAAGTTCCCAGTCCATCCCACTCCCTCCCCCTCACCCTTGGAACAAGTCTGTAATCCATGTCCATGATTTTCTTTTCTGTGGAAATGTTCCTTTGTGCTATATATTAAATTCCAGATATAAGTTATATCATATGGTATTTGCCTTTTTCTTTTTGGCTTCTCTTTCTGACTTCTCTTTCTGACTCAGTATGAGAGTCTCTAGTGCCATCCATGTTGCTGCAAATGGCATTATTATTATTATTTTTCTATGGCTGAGTAGTATTCCATTGTGTATATATACCACATCTTCCTAATCCAATTGTCTGTCAATGGACATTTATTTATATTGTTTCTATGTCTTGGCTATTGAGAATAGCACTGCAGTGGACATAGAGGTGCATGTGTCTTTTTCAAGGAAAGTTTTGTCTGGATATATGCCCAGGAGTGGGATTGCTGGGTCACATGGTAGTTCTATATTTAGTTTTCTAAGGTACCTCCATACTGTTTTCCATTGTGGTTATACCAAGTTACATTCCCACCGACTTTTCTCCACACTCTACAGCATTTATTAATTATGGACATATTAATGATGGCCATTCTGACTGATGTGAGGTGGTACCTCACAGTAGTTTTGATTTGCATTTCTCTAATAATTAATGGTGTTGAGCATGTTTTCATGTGCTTGTCGGGCATCTGTATATCCTCTTTGGAAAAATGTCTATTCAGGTGTCTTGCTCATTTTTCCATCGGGTTGTTGACTTTTTTGCTGTTGAGTTGTATATGTTGTTTGTATATTTACAGATTAAGCCTTCGTAAGTTGCATCATTTGAAAATATTTTCTCCCATTCTGTAAGTTGTCTTTTTTTTTTTTATGCTTTCCTATGCAGTGCAAAAGCTTGTCAGTTTGATTAGGTCTCATTGGTTTATTTTTGCTTTTATTTCTGTTGCCTTGGTAGACTGACCTGAGAAACCACTTGTAAGGTTGACATCAGAGAATGTTTTGCCTATGTTCTCTTCTAGGAATTTGATGGTGTCTTAAGTTTAAGTCTTTAAGCCATTTTGAGTTTATTTCTGTGTATGTTGTGAGTGGGTGTTCCAATTTCATTGATTTACATGCAGCTGTCCAGTTTTCCCAACACTACTTGCTGAAAAGACTTTCTTTTTCCCATTTTATATTCTTGCCTCCTTTGCCAAAGATTAATTGACCTTAGGTGTCTGAGTTTATTTCTGTGTTCTCTATTCTGTTCCATTGGTCTGTCTGTCTGTTTTGGTACCAGGAGCACACTGTCTTGAATACTGTGGCTTTGTAATAGTGCCTGAAGTTCTGGGAGAGTTATGCCTCCTGCTTGGTTTTTGTTCCTCAGGATTGCTTTGGCAATTCTGGGTCTTTTGCGGTTACATATAAATTTTTAGGTTATTTGATCAAGTTCTGTGAAAAATGTCATGGGTAATTTGATGGGGATTGCATTGAATCTGTAGATCGTTTTGGGTAGTATGACCATTTTTATGATATTAATTTTTCCAACCCAGAAGCATGGAATATCTTATCATTTCTTTGGGTCCTCTTTAATTTCCTTGATTAATATTTTATAGTTCTCAGCATATAAGTCTTTCACCTCCTTGGTCAGGTTTATTCCCAGGTATTTTATTTGTTTTGGGTGCAGTTTTAAAAGTTATTTTTGTATTCCTTTTCTAATATTTCATTGTTAGTATCCAGAAATGTGACTGATTTCTGAATGTTAATCTTATATCCTGCTGCTTTGCTGAATTTGTTGATCAGTTCAAGTAGTTTTTGGGTTCAGTCCTTTGGGTTTTAAATATATAGTATCATGCCATCTGCATACAGTGACAATTTACCTCTTCTCTTCCAATTTGGATATATTTTATTTCTCTTTATTTTCTGATTGCTGTGGCTAGGACTTCCAATACTATGCTGAATAACAATGGTGAGAGTGGGCATCCTTGTCTTGTTCCAGATTTTAATGGGAAGCCTTTCAGCTTTTCTCCATTGAGTATTATATTTGATGTGGATTTTTCATAAATGGCTTTTATTATAAGATATGTTCCCCCTATACCCACTTCGGTAAGAGTTTTTATCATGAAGAGATGTTGGACATTATCAAATGCTTTTTCTGCATCTATTGAGGTACATGTGGGTTTTGACCTTTCTTCTGTTAATGTGGTGTATGATATTGATTGATTTGTCCATGTGTAGACATTCTTCTGAATCTGGGATGATCGTGGTCATGGCATATGATCTTTTTTATAGGTTGTTGGATTCTGTTGGCTAAAATTTTGTTGAGAATTTTTGTGTCTATATTCATAAAAGATATTGGCCTATAATTTTCTTTGTTGATAGTACTTTGTCTGGCTTTGGTATAGGGTCATAGTGGCATCATAGAATGTATTTGGGAGTGTTCTTTCTTCTTCAACCTTTTGGAAAGATTAAGGAAGATGGGTATAAGTTTCTCTTGGTATGTTTGGTAGAATTCACTTGTGAAGTCATCTGGTCCAGGCATTTTCTTTGTAGGGAGTGTTTTTATGACATATTCAATTTCATTTCTAGAGATTGGTCTGTTCAGTTGATCTGTTTCTTCTTGATTCAGTTTTGGAAGGCTGTAAGTCTCTAGAATGTTGTCCATTTCTTCTAGGTTGTCACATTTGTTGGCATATAATTGTTCATAGTATTCTCTTATGGTGTTATTTTTTTTGTATTTATGCAGTATCCATTGTGATTTCTCCTTTTTCATTTCTTATTTTGTTTATTTAGGTTTTTTCTCTTCTTTGCTTTGTGAGCCTGGCCAGAGATTTGTCCACTTCATTTACCTTTTCAAAGAACCAGCTCTTGGTTTTATTGATTTTTATATTGTTTTTTGAATCTCTATTTTGATTTCCTCTTTGATCTTTATGATTTCCTTCCTTCTGCTGACTTTAGATTTTGTTCTTTTTTTGAGGAAGGCTTATATTCCTATGAATTTCCCTCTGAGCACTGCTCTTGTGACATTCCATAGATTTTGAGTGGTTGTATCTTCATTATCATTCATCTCAAGGAATTTTTTAATTTCCTTCTTGATTTCCTCATTGACCCATTGGTTTTTTTGGTAGCATATTGTTTATTCTCCTTAACGCTATTTTTTCTCATTTCTTTCCCTGTGGTTGATTTCTAGGTTCATTCCATTGTGGTCAGAGAAGATACTTGAAATAATTCCTGTAGTCTTAAACTTATTGAGGTTAGCTTTGTGTTCCAGTATGTGATCAATCCTTGAGAATGTTTCATGTGCCCTTGAGAAGAATGTATATTCTGATTTTTTTTGGATGTAATGTCCTGAAAATATTGATTAAATTTAACTTTTCTATTTTGTCATTTAAGATCTCTGTTGCCTTATTGATTTTCTGTCTAGAGGAAATTGATGTGAATGGATTGTTAAATTTTCCTAATAATATTGTATTCCCATTAATTTATCCTTTTATGTCTGTTAGTATTTGTTGTAGGTATCTGGATGCTCCTATATTGGGGCGTATATATTCATGACTGTAATATCTCTTCTTGTATGGATACTTTCACCATTAAAAAGCGTCCTTATTTGTCTTTTTTTATGGCCTACACTTTAAAGTCTATTTTTTTCCGATATGAGTATTGCACCTCTTTCTTTC
This sequence comes from Sus scrofa, assembly GCF_054392235.1. Lineage (NCBI taxonomy): Eukaryota > Metazoa > Chordata > Mammalia > Artiodactyla > Suidae > Sus > Sus scrofa. The sequence continues at coordinate 47,917,063 of NC_139387.1, read as the reverse complement.
CTATCTTTTCCATTGGCATGAAATATCTTTTCCCCTCACCTTCAAACTATGTGAGTATTGCACCTCTTCCTTTCCTTTGCTCTAAGGTGAGTCTTTTGTAGACAGCAGATAGAAGGTTTTTGCTTTTTTATCCAAAGTGCCACTCTGTGTCTTTTGATTGGAGCATTCAGTCCATTGAATTTAAAATGATTATTGATACATACATATTTATTGCCATTTGAAACCTTGTTTTCCAGTTGATTCTATGTTTCTCTTTTCTTTTTTCTTATTTTGGTTGGATGATTTCCATTTATTTTATGCTTGTGTACTTTTCTTTTTAGTTTGTGTGAATGTAATATTTGGTTTTGATTTGCGGTTTCCCTATTTTTTAAGTTTGTTAAACACTTCTTGCATCTGCTTGCTTTAGCCTGATAGTCATAGAGGCTCAAACACATTATTAAAAAAAAGAGTCTTATTTTCTTATGTTCCTTCTCCACATTCTATAATTTAAAGTCCTTTTTTAATATCTTCATGTTTGTCTTTTGCTGTTCCTTGTGTTTATCATCATTGTTGCGGTAGATTTTTTTTCCACTCTTAGATCTGTATGCTGGCTTATTTACATGATTGCTTTCCAATTTTGATTTCCTCCATCCTATTTCTTCTTATTTATCTTTTTATTTACAGAAGCCCTTTCAGTACTTCTTTTAGAACGAGTTTAGTATTGCTGTACTCTTTGAGCTTTTGTTTGTTAGAGAAAGTCTTTATTTTCCCTCTATTTTAAATGATATTCTTGCTGGATAGAGTATTCTAGGTTGCATTTTTTTTTTCCTTTCAGAACTTTGAATGTATCTTGCCACTCCCTTCTGGCCTGTAGTGTTTCTGTAGAGAAATCAGCTGATAGCCTTATGGGGGTTCCCTTATAATTGACATTTTGTTTTTTTCTTACTGCCTTTAGAATCCTCTCTTTGTCTCTAACTTTTGCCATTTTTATTATTATATGCCTTGGTGTGGGCCTATTTGGGTTTGACTTGTTTGGGGCCCTTTGTGCTTCCTGTATGTTGATATCTGTTTCCTTTAGATTTGGAAACTTTTCAGCCATAATTTCTTCAAATATATTTTCAATCCCCTTTTTTTCCTTCTCCTTCTGGAATCACTATTATACATAGATTGGCCTACTTTATATTATCCCATAGATCTCTTTTATTGCCCTCTTGTTTTTTTATTTGCTTTTCTGTCTGCTGTCCTGATCGGGTGATTTCCATTATTCTGTCTTCCAAGTCACTAATTTTTTTCCTCTGAATTGTTCATTTTGCCCTTTAGTGCCTTTATCTCAGTTTGTGTTTCTGCAAATGAATTTTCTAATATTTAAATGTACCTCCTTATATTTTCTAGTTCCTTTCTAAAGGAATCCGCATTACAGTTCATATCTTCTCTTCTTTCCTTGATAGTCAGCCTTAATTCCTTCAGTATTTTTACTATCTCCCTTTTTTTTTTTTGCTCTTTTTGCTATTCTTGGTCTTGGGCCGCTCCCGCGGCATATGGAGATTCCCAGGCTAGGGGTCCAATTGGAGCTGTAGCCACCGGCCTACACCAGAGCCACAGCAACGTGGGATCCGAGCTGCGTCTGCAACCTACACCGGATCATTAACCCACTGAGCAAGGGCAGGGATCGAACCTGCAACCTCATGGTTCCTAGTCGGATTCGTTAACCACTGCGCCACGACGGGAACTCCACTATCTCCCTTTTGATTTCAGTGTCTGTCTGACTGCAGAGGTCTGTTTCATTTTTTTGCTGGTTCAGATGAATTTTCCTGTTCTTTTAACTGAGGATGGTTCCTGAGCTTCTTCCTCTTGCTTATGTTTTTTTTTTTTTTTTTTTTTGTCTGTGAGGTTATGGAAGCCAAACTGTAGCCTTGGAAGGCTACTTTCATGCAAGAGCACCCCTTTGTATTTTTTGGGGGGTTGTTATTTATTTTTGGCATTGGAGTTTGGATATTTGATCTCTGTTTCTTTGGTGTGAGCAGTCTATTATCCCCAGGGTGCTGAGTGTGTTTCCAGGGAGAAGGAGGCAATGGGTAGGGCTAGTAGTCAGTGTCTCGTTGCTGGGCTCTTAATAGCCTCAAGGACCTGCAAGAAGGTGCCACAATCTACTCTTAGTTGCAGGGCCCTGGGAAGTGGTAATGAGGTTTAGGCAGATTTAGGAGGTTCCCAGAGCATTTGGCAGTGGCAGTTCCATTGCAATGTTCTCCTCTGAGGTCACTGGAGCCACAAGTGGTGCCTTAGTGGGAGGGATACACCCGCCTCTGGAGTCTGTGATAACTGTGGTGGTTTTCCCTGGCCACCTCTAAACCCTGCAAGAAGCACACCCTCCTGCTTAGCCCACACAGGAAGTGCTGTGAAGTCCACTCCTAGTTACAAATCCTGGGAAGTGACAATGATCAATTGTGTGGGGACTGCCCAGAACTTTTGGCATTGGCAGCCATAGGGCGGGTATGCTCCCATAATTGCGAGGGCAACACAGGTGGTGTTTGGTCACAATGCCCTTCTATGGGGTGACCTCTAAGGTGACGGCATCCACAAGAGGTGCCTGTTCATGGACCCCTAGTGGTGGTGGGCCATGTCTACCTCCAGAGTCAGAGATAACTGCTATGGTTTGCCCTACAACTTTAGAACATGCAAGAAGCACCCCATCCCACACAGGTAGTGCTGCACCAGCTGCAACTAGCTGCAGAGTCTTGGGAAGAGACATTGATCAAGTGTCTGCACTGTCCAGAGAATTTGGCAGGGATGGCAGCAGGGCTGGTGTTTTCCCAGGGGAGTGAGAATCACAACAGTTGGTGCTAGGTTGCAGTGCCCCCTTTTTTTGCCAACCCTTGAGGTGACTGGGGCCACAGGTGGAGCCCACTTACAGGCCGCCAGTGGTGTCAGGCCATGCCTACCTCTGGCCTCTGAGGTCACCACCGAGATTTGTCCCTGCCAACTTTATATCATGCAAGAGGCACCACATGGACTTATACTCCTTCTGCCCTTAGCCCACACAGAGAAGTCAGGCCCTCCATGGCCCACACAAGAAGTTCCCAGTCTCCTGTAGCCCAAACTAGTGGCTTCTCACCTAAAATAGCCTGAGCCAGAGGCACCCTGCACTCTGAGAGCCCATGAGTATGCAGGGAGATTCCTATGGCTGTCTGTCCCTCCTCCTCTCAACTTGCTTCTGTGGGCCCAGACCTCCCCTTGGGTTCCCTCTGCTATAGTGTTCCACTCCCCAGCCTGTAGCATATTGCTCCCCACCTGTGACACACCACTCCTTAGCCCCTGAGGCTATCCCACACAACCAATCCTAGTCCTCTCCCTGGAACTGACCTCCAGAGCCTGAGTCTCAGCACCCAGCCCCCACTCAAGCATCTCAGGCTGTGCCCACCGGAGAGGTGGTACAGATAATCTGTGTGGCTCCCACTCTACTTAACCCTCCTCAGTCCAGCTGCTGCACTTTTCTCTGCCACTTTGAGGTCCCTCCATCTGGGTTTATCTCCCCACCAGTTAGGTGGCTTCCCAGGATTTGGGTTCCTTTTCTCTTTCACAGCTTCCTCTCAGGAATGCTAGCCCCATCCTGATTCTCTCTCTCTCTCTCTCTTTTTCTTTTGTTCTACCCATTTATGTCAAGAGTTTCTTGCCCTTTTTGGAGGTTTAATTTCTTCTGCCAGTGTTCAGTAGATGTTCTGTGTGAATCGTTTTACATATAGATGTGTTTTTTGATGTGTTTTTGGGAGAAGATGAGCATGATGTCTTACTCCTCCAACATCTTGATCCTTCTCCTAGATAAACAGTTGATCATAAAACATTCTAATTTAGGAACAGCCAGATGGAAGGGACACACAGGTCAGGATATGTGGGAAAGGGTGCAGGGCTTCCAGGCCCTCTTCAGGCACACCGCTTTCCCCAAATCTACCACTTGCCAACACATAAGCTTTCCAAACTCTGTCTTATTGGGGTTTTCTGGAGAATTAATTACATAAGCATAATTCAAAAATGGCAAATATTAAAGATAAAGAGAAAATACTAGAATCAGCAAGTGAAAAGCAACACACAAGGGAACTCCCATAAGGCTATCAGCTTATTTTTAAGCAGAAACTCTGTGATCCAGAAAAGAGTGGCATGACATAATTTTTTATACTTAAAGTGATGAAAGAGAAAAATCCACAACCAACAATATTCTACCCAGCAAGGCTCTCAATCAGATCTGATGGAGGGATCAAAATCTTTACAGGTAAGACAGGCTGAAGGAATTCAGTGCCATCAAACTAGCCTTACAACAAATGCTAAAGGAACTTCATTAGGCTGAAAAAAAAAAGCCATGACTAGAAAGAAGAAAATTATGAAATATAAAAGCTCACTGGTAAAAGTAAACACACGATAAAGTAGGACATTATACACACACAAAGCTAGTATCAAGGTTAAAAGATGAAAGTAGTAAAATCATCTGAATCCACAATAAACATTTAAGATATGTAAAATCTCAAAAAATTAATAGTGAGGGGAGGAAAGTACAAATGCAGGGTATATAAAATGTATTTAAGAATAGGGAGTTCCTGTCATGGCTCAGTGGTTAACGAATCTGAGTAGGAACCATGAGGTTGTGAGTTTGATCCCTGGCCTTGCTCAGTGGGTTATGGATCTGGTGTTGCCCTGAGCTGTGGTGTAGGTCTCAGACGCAGGTCAGATCCCATGTTGCTTTGGCTCTGGTGTAGGCCAGCAGCTACAGCTCTGATTATACCCCTAGAAGCCCCAGAAAAATGTTAAAAAAGACAAAAAAAATTAAAATGCATTTAAGAATAAAAGATCAAGGACTTAAAATAAGCACACACACACAACCTCAGATAAACACCAAACAAAATCTATAGTGAATATACATACATAAAAGAAAAAGGAATTCAAACATAACACTAAATATATAACATATATGCACATACACAAAAAGAACAAAAGGGAAAAATGACCTATAAAACCAAATCCAAAACAACAAAATTGCAATAAGAATATACATATTAATAATTACCTTAAATGTAAATGGACTAAATACTCCAACCAAAAGACACAGAGTAGCTGAATGGATACAAAAACAGGAACCATACAGATGCTGCGTACAACAGAATAATTTCAGATCTAGAGACACATAGAGACTGAACATGAGTAGACAGTAAAGGTATTCCATGCAAATGGAAATTTTAAAAACCTGGAGTAGCAAATCTTATGTCAGGCAAGATAGATCCCAAAATAAAAACTATTGCAAGAGATAAAGCAACACTACATAATGATCAATAGATCAACCCAAGAAGATGAGACAGCATTTGTAAACATATCCGCACCCAACATAGGAGCACCTTGATACATAAGACAAATATTAATAGATATAAAAGTAGAAATTGACAGTAAAATGATAGTGGTGGAGGACATTAAGACCCCACTTGCATCAATGGATATATCATCCAGACTGAAAATCAATAAGGAAACACAGGCCTTAAGTGATACATTAGACCAGATCAACTTAATTGATATTTATAGAGTATTCCATCTGAAAAAGGCAGAATACACATTCTTGTCAAGTGCCCATGGACATTCTCTAGGATAGATCACATGTGCACCACAAAGCAAGATGTGGTAAATTTAAGAAGACTGAAATCATATTAAGCATCTTTTCCCACTGCAATACTATTAGGCTAGAAATCAATTATAAGAAAAAAAAAACTGCAAAAACGACAAACATGTGTAGGCTATACAACATATGAAATGACCAGTGGATCGATGAAGAAATCAAAGAGGAAATCAGAAAACACTTAGAGACAAATTAAAATGAAAACAGAACATTCCAAAACCTATGGCATATAGCAAAAGCAGTTCTAAGAAGAACAATTATAGCAATACAAGCTTCCCTCAGGAAATAAGAAATATTTTAAATAAAACCCCTAACTTCACACCTAAAACAACTAGAGAAAGAAGAACAAACAAAACCCAAAGTTAGTAGAAGGAAAGAAACCCTAAAGATCAGAGCAGAAATAAATGAACAGAGACTCAAAAAAAAAAAAAAATCAAAACAATAAAAAATCAATGAAACTAAAAGCTGATTCTTTGAAAAGATCAGCAAAATTGATAAGCCTTTAGCCTGACTCATCAAGTAATAAACTAAAAAGGAGAGGGACTAAAACAATACAATTAGAAATAAAAAAGGAAACATAACAACTGACACCACAAAAGTGCAAAGGACAATAAAAAACTCCTATGAGCAACTATACACTATAAAATGGACAACCTAGAAGAAATGTACAAACTCCTAGAAAGGTACAATTTTCCAAGGCTGAGACAGGAAGAGATAGAAAATACAAACAGACAAGTTACCAGTACTGAAATAGAATCAGTAATTTAAAAACTCCTGACAAACAAAAGTACACAAGATGGCTTCAAAGGTGAATTCTACCAAACATTTGGAGGAGAGTTAACACTTACACTTCTAAAACTCCTCCTAAAAAGTCACAGATGAAGGAATACTTTCAAACTCATTCTATGAGATCATCATTACTCTGATACCAAAACCAGAAAAAGATCACACAAAAAAAGAAAGTTACAGGCCAGTATCACTGATTAAAGCAGATGCAAAAATCCTCAACAAAATGCTAGCAATGAAAACCCAACAATGCATTAAAAGGATCATAACATGATCAAGTAGGATTTATTCCAGGGATGCAAGGATTCTTCAATATACACAAATCAATCAAGGTGATAACACTACTTTAACAAACAGAAGAATAAAAAACATATGATCATCTCAACAGATGCAGAAAAAGCTTTTGACAAAATGCAACACCCACTTATGATTAAAAAAAAAAACCTTCAAGAAGATGGGCACAGGGGGAACCTACCCCTACATAATATAGCTATACATGACAAAACTGCAGCTAACATCATAGTCAATAGTGAAAAGTGGAAAGCATTTTCTCAAGATCAGAAACAAGACAAAGATGCCCACTGTCTCCATTTTAATTTAACATAGTTTCAGAAGTCCTAGTCACAGCAATCAGAGAAGAAAAGTAAATAAAAAGAATCTAATTTGGAATGGAAGAAGTAAAAATGTCATTTTTTATTTTTTTGTGTATGACATGATACTATACATTGAAAATCCTAAAGGTGCTAAAGAAAACTCCTAGAGCTCATCAATGAACTTGGTAAAGTTGCAGGATACAAAATTATATGCAGAAATCTGTTGCATTTCTGTACATTAGTGAAGAAATATCAGAGAGAGAAACTAAGACAACAATCCTATTTATCATTTGCATGACACAGAATAAAATACTTAGGAATAAACCCACCTATGTGGGCAAAAAAACCTGCACTCCAAAAATTATAATGCTGATGAAAGAAATTGAAGGTGACCAAAATGGTTGGGAAGATATACAATGTTCTTAGTTTCAAAGAATTAATATTGACTATACTACTCAAGGCAATCTACAGATTCAATGCAATCCCTATCAATTTTTCACAGAACTAGTATAAAAATTTAAAATTTGTATGGAAACATAAAAGATCCTGAATAGTCAAAACAATCTTGATAAATGAGAACATAGCTGGAGGAATCAGCCTCCCTGACTGCAAATCATACTGCAAAATTACAGTAATCAAAAATTGTCACAGAAACAGACATATAGATCAATGCTACAGGGTAGAAAGCCCAGAATTAAATAAACCCATGCACTTATGGTCAATAAAGCTACAACGAATGGAGAAAAGATAGTCTCTTCAATAAATGTTGGTGGGAAATGTGGATAGTTACATGTAAGAGAATGAAATTAGAACACTCTCTAACACCATATACAGAACAAACTCAAAATGGCTTAAAGACCTAAATGTAAAACTGTATACTATAAATCTCCAGAGGAAAACATAGAACAGTCTTTGGCATAAATTGCAGCAATATTTTTTGTATCTATTTCCTAGAGTAATGGAAACAAGAGTAAAAACAAATAAATGTGTCCTAATTAGATGCAAAACTATGGTAAGGTAAGGAAAACCATAAACAAAATGAAAAAACAACTTGTGAAATAGAAGAAAATATTTGCAAATGATGCTACTGACAAATGCTCAAGTTTGAAAATATACAAACAGCTTATAATATTAGGAAAACAAAAAGCCCTGTCAAAAAATGAGCAGACAATCTGGACATTTCTCCAAAGACGTACTACAGATGGCCAACAGACACATAAGAAGATGCTCAATATCACTAATTATTGAGAAGTACAAATCAAAACTACAATAATGTATGACCTCACACTGGCCAGAATGGCTATCATCAAACAGTCTGCAAATAACAAATGCTGGAGAGGGTTTGGAGGAAAAGGAGCCCTTTTGGGGCCCATTCCCAACTGTTGGGAATGTAAATAGGTATATCCAGCATGGAGAACAGTATGGAGATTCCTTAAAAAACTAAAAATGGAGTCACCATATGATTGAGAAATCCTGCTCTTGGGCATACATCCAGAGGAAAAACATAATTTGAAAAGATACATGCACCCCAGTGTTCATTTTAGCACTGTTTATAATAGCCAACACATGGAACAACCTAAATTCCATCAGCAGAGGAATGGATAAAGAAGATATGGTACATATACACTATGGAATATTACTTGGCCATAAAAATGCCATTTGCAGCAACATGTATGGATCTAGAGATTATCATACTAAGTGAATTCAGACAAAGAGAAATATCATATGATACCATTTATATATGAAACTAAAAAAAATGGTGCAGATGAACTTAAGTACAAAACATAAATAGACTCACAAATGTATAAAACATGGTTATCAAAGAGGAAAGGAGTGGGGGAGCATGATGAATCAGGACTTTTGAATTAACAGATACAAACAACTATATATAAAATAACAGGAGTTCCCATCATGGCTCAGTGGTTAAAAATTGGACTAGGAACCATGAGGTTGCAGGCTCGATTCCTAGCCTTGCTCTCTGAGTTAAGGATCTGGCGCTACTATGAGCTGTGGTGTAGGTCACAGATGTGGCTTGGATCTGGTGTTGCTGTAGCTCTGGCATAGGCCGGTGGCTACAGCTCCAATTGGACCCCAGCCTGGGAACCTCCACATGCCGCGGGTGCGGCCCTAGAAAAGACAGAAAGCCAAAAGTAAAATAAAATAAAGTTAGTAAACAAAAAAACCTACTGTATAGTACAGGGAATTATACTCAATATTTTGTAATAGCCTATAATGGAAAAGACTCTGAAAAAGAATATATATGTGTGTATATTGTAAGTAAATCACTTTGCAGTATACCTGAAACATTGTAAATCATACATACTTCAATAAAAAAATTAAAAAAATAAAATTTAATATAATAAAAAAATAAAAGCACCTAATTTTCATCACTGTTTATTTGATATTTGGAGTTAATTTTTAATATTTAAATTGATTTTTACTTTTTATTTATAAAAAATAGTTTTGCAAGGGCATGGACAGTGGGGAAGAACACACTTTTAAACACATGGTAATGAATCAATCTGATAAGCATGTAAAGTTAATATGACCCAATTTCACACTATATACATGATCAATTGTGGGTGACCTATAGTTAAGTTTGTCTCATAGAAAACAATAAAATTTAATTTTATTTCACTAAAGAGGGTTAACATAGTTGAACATTTTTAGAACTTTAGAGTAGGGTAATATTGCCTTAAAAGAATACAAAAGGCACTAACCATAAAGAAAAATATTTCCTATATTCTTTTAAAATTGAAAAAAATCTACAAATAAAATATATTATTAAGGGAGTAAAAAGGTAAGAAATACTGTATCTGTCAAATATTTCACACAAAGTCTTTACAAATATTTCCTGTTAATTAATATAAAAATAGTAGGCAACACAAATGAACAGAAAACACTCGAGTAGGCCTTTCACTAAAGAGGATATAAAGTTTTTGTTAAGCATATAAAAAGTAGTCAGGAGATGGAATTACAATAGTGGAATAGAAGGACTGGAGCTCAACTTCTCTCCTAAAAACAACAAAATTCACAACTAAAGATTGAGCACTCTTCACCCAAATGGACTGGAAACCTTAAAAAAATATCCTGCTCCAGAAGAAAAAGAGGAGGACGCATCAAGAGGTAGGAGGGGTGATTTTGCAATATATATCCCCACACATCAAACCTTCACAGGTGGGGATCTGGCACTGGGAGAAAGAGCCCCTGGAGCATCTGGCATTGAAGGCCAGTGGGGCTTGTGTACAGGAGCTCCACAGGACTGGGGGAAACGGAGACCCCATTCTTAAAAGGTGCACACAGACTTTCACGTGCACTGGGTCCCAGGGCAGAGTGAGGTCTCCATAGGAATCTGGGTCGAACCTGATTGCAGTTCTTGGAGGACATCCTGGGAAAGAAGGGGTGAATGTGGCTTGTTGTGAGGGAGGGACATTGGAAGCAAAGCTCTCAGAAATATTCAGCAGCCGTGCCTTTCTCTGGAGGTGGCCATTTTGGGAAAATCTGGCCCCACCTGTCAGTCAGCTGCTGAGAAGCCCCAGGGCAAACAATAATCCAGGTGGGATCACAGCCCCACACCTCAGTAAACAGGCTGCCTAAAGACCCCTCAGGCACACAGCTGCCTCTAATCCCATCCAGAAACTAAGCCCCACCCAACAGAGGGATTAGAATCAACTCCACCTACCAGTGGGCAGGCATCAGCCCCTCCCATCAGGAAGCCTAGAGCAAGCCCCCATACAGACTTCAGCCACAAGGGGGGCAGACACCAGAAGTAAGAGAGGCTACAACTCTAGTATCTGTAAAAAGGTCACCACGCCAAAAACCTATAAAAATGAAAAGACAGAGAACTATAACTCAGATGAGGGAGAAAGGAAAAACCCCAGAAAAACAGCTAAGTGAGGAGAAGATTCTTAGCCTCCAGGAAAAAGACTTTAGACTGCTGATGCTGAAGATGATGCAAGACATTGGAAATATTCGGAGGCAAAGATGGATAACTTACAGGAAACACTGACCAAAGACATACAAGATATCAAACTTAAATAAGAAGAGATGCGAAATACAATAACTGAAATAAAAAATTCACTAGAAGCAGCTAACAGCAGAATACAGGAGGCAGAAGAACGAATAAGCGAGGTGAAGGACAGATTAGAGGAATTTATGGTTGCAAAACAGAAAAGAGAAAAAAGATTGAAAACAAACGAAGAGAGTCTCAGAGAACTCTGGGACAACGTGAAACACACCAACATCTGTATTATAGGGATGCCAGAAGGAGAAAGAGAGAAGGGGACAGAAAATTGTAAATAGCACTACTGTGTATATTAGGGTGCATGTACATTTTGAATTAGTGCTTTTGTTTTTTTTTGGAAATGTACCCAGGAATGGAATTGCTGGGTCATATGGTAGTTCTATTTCTAGTTTTTTGAAGGAGCCTCCATATGGTATTCCACAGTGGCTGTACCAGTTTATATTCCAACCAACAGTGTATGCACTATTCTGCACATTCTTACCATCATTTGTGATTTGTGGTCTTTTTGATAGCAGTCTTTCTGATATGTATGAGGTAACATCTCATTTCTCATTTTTTTTGTTTGCTTTTTTTTTTTCTTTTTTTTTTTTTTGGCAGCACCCATGGCATATGGAAGTTTCCAGGCCAGGGATTGAATCTGAGCTGCAGCTGCGACCTATGCCACAGCTGTGGAAATGCCAGATCCTTAACCAACTGTATCAGTCCAGGGGTGTGTATGCATTCCCAGGGAGGTGGGAGAAATAAGTGGCGTTCAGTAGCAGGTCCCTCTATGGCAGTAATCCCTGAGGCGAGTGGGGCCACAACAGTGCTTGGTTATGGGACCCTCAGTGATGGCATGCTGCATCCACCTCTGGAGTGATATGGCTATGGCAATTTGCAGCTGCCCCAATAGCCTATGCAAAAGGCACCCTGCCACCTGAGAGCCCATGTGTGCATAGAGAAATAAGTTTCTATGGTGGTCCCACCCCCTCTTCATCTGGCACTCCCCAACAATGGCACCTTGCTTCTCTGGGCCCAGGCTTCCTCTTCCCAGGATTCCCTTGACTATGGTGCACTATCCCCTTACCTCCTTAGGCTGTTTTCACAGAGCCAACCCTAGTCTTCTCCCCAGAACTGACCTCCATAGCCAGAGTTTCTATGCCCAGGCCCTGCCCGAGTGTCTAAGGCTGAGGTACCGATTGTCTGTGCCTCTCTCTAATTTGCCCTTCTCAGACAAGCAGCTTCATTTTTCTCTGAGGCTTTGAGGCTCCCCATCTGTTGCAGCTGATTTCCCTATCAACGAGGGGCCCTTCCAGGGTGTGGATTCTTTCTTCTTTTACAGCTCTCTCTCACGAGTGCTGGTTCCATCCTTGTTCCTTTTCTCTCTCTCTCTCTCTCTCTCTCTCTCTCTCTCTCTCTCTCTCTCTCTCTCTCTCCCTTTTGTTCTATCCAGTTATGTGGAGGTTTTCTTGCTCTTTTTGAAAGTCTGGGGTCTACTACCAGTATGCAATAGATGTTCTGTGTGAATTGTTCTACATGTATATATTTTTTTAATGTGACTGTTGGAGAAGGTGCAATCCATGTCCCACCTCTATTTGTGTTTTTTTTTTTTCATCTTTTTTCTTGTAGTTGTTTTCTAGCCTCATAGCATTGTGTTGGCAAAAGATGATTGATATAATTTCAATTTTCTTAAATTTACTGAAGCTTGTTTTGTGACTCAGTGTGTGATATATCCTGGAGAATGTTCTACGTGCACTTGAAAAGAATGTGTATTCTGGCTCTTTCAGATGGACATTTATATACGCCTGTATTTAGTCCCTCTTACATAATGTATTTTTAAGCTTGGGGTCAAATTGGAGCTGTAGCTGCTGGCCTACACCACAGCTCACAGAAATGCTGGATCCTTAACCCACTGAGTGAGGCCAGGGATCAAACCACATCCTCATATATCCTATTTAGGTTTGTTAACTACTGAGCCACGACAAGAACTCCTGTGGACCAGTGTTTCTTTATTGATTTTCTGTCTGGATGATCTGTCCATTGATGTAAGTGGGGTGTTAGTATTAAAAAATCTCCTACTATTATTGTGTTGCCATCAATTTCTCCCTTTATGTATGTTTATATTTGCTTTATATATTTAAATGCTTCTATGTATGGTGCATATACATTTATAACGGATCTTTTCTATTTGTTTGCCTTTACCAACAAGCTTTTTCATTTCATAATTTTCGTGTCTCCTGTTGTAGCCTTTTATTTTTATCTTAGGGAAATTTCTTTAGCATTTGTTGTAAAGTGGTTTGGTGGTGCTGAACCCTTTAACTTTGCTTCCTTGTAAAGTATTTCATCTCTTCATCAAACCTGAATAAGAGCTTTACTGTATAGAATGACTGGGTCATCAGATGGCTGACTGCAGAACCCCAAGGGGCCCTGGAGCTTATGTTGTCTTACTGATGGGTGGAGCCAACATCCAGAAGATTGGGCTGTTGACTTCTTACCGTTGGGTGAATAATACACGTCCCCAGGTTAGTGCCTGCTTACTGGTAGGCAGAGGCAGGTCCTGGAGTCTGGCTGTGGGACCCAGGGGTCACAAAGCTTTTGTTGGATTGCTGATGGTAGGGGTCCAGTTCCTGATACAGTTGGGTATATGGTCCAGGGTGGCCTGAAGCTTGTGTTGACTTGCTGGTATGAAGGAGCAGAGCCCGGCTGGTCTCAGGGCAAGATCAGGTCTGCTGATGGGCAGGCTGTAGGATTGTGGCTCCCTTGAGTATGGTGTCTGCTCCCTGGTGAGTGAGGTTTGTCCAGAGGGTACAGCAGCCTTCCTGAAGGGCAAGGCCAGTGCTAGGGGATTCTGGGACACAGGTGGGTGAAGCTCTGTCCTGGGCCCTGTGGTGGGCAAGGTCATGTCCAGAGGTGACTGTGGGTTCAGGGCACCCTAAGGCAGCCAGCTGTGTCCTAGTGCTGGCACCCACAGGCTCCTGGTTAGGGTCAGGTCTTCTTGCTAAAGATCAAAAGGCAAATTCCACAATTTGTTGCTTCCCTGCCTCTCTGTCTACATGGTAGAAGGAGCTACCCAAAGTGGCCGCGACCAGTGTCTATGTCCCCAATGTGAGCTGCAGTTGTTTCCTGCCTCCAGGAGACTCTCCAAGAACAGCAGGTAAGTCTGCTGGAAAGATTTTTAAGCATCTTATTCTTGGTAGTGGTTATTGGCTAAAAATTCGGATGATAATCTTAGTCAAATATGCTTGGAAAAACAAACAAAAGCATTTACACCAGTAGCTCAACTTTGCAAAAAAATATCTTGTCTTATCTCCAGTTACAAAATAACATTTGATGGGTAAGTTCAACATTTGAACAGTTAATTTAAAGATGTCCACCTTCTATCTTCTGTAGGCCACAGAATCCCCCAGCAAAATCAGATGCTTTCTCTTTGTGAAAAATATATGGACCTCATCTGCAGTTATTTGCCACTGGTGTTTTTGTTTATACTATGAGTTTTTTTCCTTTCCTTGCTTTCTTGCTCTTTCTTTCTTTCTTTCTTTCTTTCTTTCTTTCTTTCTTTCTTTCTTTCTTTCTTTCTTTCCTTCCTTCCTTCCTTCCTTCCTTCCTTCCTTCCTTCCTTCCTTCCTTCCTTCCTTCCTTCCTTCCTTCTTTCTTTCTTTCTTTCTTTCTTTCTTTCTTTCTTTCTTTCTTTCTTTCTTTCTTTCTTTCTTTCCTCTTTTAGGGCCACACCCATGGCACATGGTAGTTCTTAGGCTAGGGGTCAAATTGGAGCTGCAGCTGTCAGCCTATGCCACAGCCACAGCAACATGCGATCCAAGCCATATCTATGGACTACACAGCAGCTCACAGCAATGCTGGATCCTTTAACTTACCAAGAGAGGCCAGGGATCTAACACGCATCCGAAATGGATAATAGTCAAGTTCTAAACCACAACAGGAACTCCTACTATGAGTTTTATAAACACATAAATAATACATTATTAACATTTGTTTGTAAAATGTTCATGAATTTCAGAAAATAAATTGAGATGTATAGGTTGTTGTAGAAGGCTCTTGAGTGTGGTCTCTTACCCCTTTTATCCTCACTGCCTTAGTGTTCCATAATTTTCTCACTTACTTTGACTCTAAACAAAAGAGGAAGAGGTAAGAACTAAACCCCAAGAGTTATTATCTATTGTTAGCAGAGCAGCATACAGGTAAGAGTTTGGTTTGAGGATCACAAACTTCTAAACTCAAATTTAAACTCTAATACCAACTTGCTGTGAAGACAAGGAAATTATTTGACTACATAGAACCTCAGTTTTCCCATACGTATAATCTTTTTAATAAGCTGGTATGAGGATTAAATGGGGTAAAGTATTTAAAATCATCAGTACAGTGCTTAAATTTATGAATATGCAATAAATGGCCAGCTCCTAGGAATGAAATGCTATGCATATGACCTTGGATAAAACAATAAAATTTTATAAGCTATTTTTAAAAATTGAAATATAGTTGACATACAATATATATTAGTTTCTACATACTATATAGTGCTTTAACATTTGCATACATTATAAAATGATTATGCCATAATAAATCTTTAAACACCTATTCCCATACAAAGCTATTGCAGTATTAACTGTATTCCTTATGCTACATATTCCTTATGCTACATTTTACATCCATGTTGCTTATTAAACTAGAAGTTTTGACCTTTTGATCTCCTTTGCCTATTTTGTCCCTCCATCATGCTCCCACCTAGCAAACAGCTATTTGTTCCCTGTATCTATGAATCTGTTTTTGTTTTGTTTTGCTTGTTTGGTTTTTAGATTCCACGTATAAGTGATATCATGCAGTATTTGTCTTCTCGACCTTATTTCACAAAACATAATACCCTATAGATCTATCCATGTTGCTGGAAATGGTGATTTACTTTTA
Organism: Sus scrofa; assembly: GCF_054392235.1. Taxonomy (NCBI): domain Eukaryota; kingdom Metazoa; phylum Chordata; class Mammalia; order Artiodactyla; family Suidae; genus Sus; species Sus scrofa. The sequence goes on along the minus strand of NC_139387.1, from coordinate 47,901,132 downwards.
GGGACAAGTAATATTCCATCACATGTGTATATCACATTCAAAAAATTACAACAATAATTTTAGTTAGCATTCATCATCTCATATAGATACAAAGTTAAAGAAAATTTTAAAATACTTTCACCATTTGATGAGAGCTCAGGATTTTCTCTCTTAACTACTTTCATATATGTGAGATATACATACATATATATATATATATATACATGTTAGCTGAAGGCTTATCATTAAGTCAAGCTATGCTCCCTCTATACCCATTTTGTTGAAAGTTTTTATCGTAAATGGTTGTTGAATCTTGTCAAAAGCTTTTTTTTGCATCTATTGAGATGATCATATAATTTTTATTCTTCAGTTTGTTTATATGGTGTATCACATTAATTGGTTTGTGGATATTAAATGATCCTAACATTCCTGGGATAAATCCCATTTTATCATAGTGTCTGATCCTTTTAATGTATTGTTGAATTTTTTTTTTTTTTTTTTTGCTTTTTAGGGCCATGCCCTCAGCATGGGGATGAATCAGAGCTACAATTCCCGGCCTATGCCATAGCCACAGCAATGTGGGGTCTGAGCTGCATCTGTGATCTATACCACAGATCATGCAATGCTGGATCCTTAACCTACTGAGTGAGGCCAGGGATCAAACCCATGCCCTCATGGATCTAGTTGGGTTTGTTACCACTGAGCCACAATGGGAACTAGCATACTGTTGAATTTGGTTTGCTGATATTTTGTTAAGGATTTTTTCATCTATGTTCAGCAATGACATTGGCTTGTAAGTTTCTTTTTTGGTCATATCTGTGTCTGTTTTTGCTGTCTAGCTTTGTAGAATGAGCTCAGAAGTGTTCCTTTGTCTGCAATTTTTTTGGAATTGTTTCAGAAAGATTGGTATTAAATCTTCCCTAAATATTTGCCAAAATTCATCCTGTGAAGCCATGTCATCCTGGATTTTTGTTTGTTTGTAGTTTTTTTTAAATTAACAATTCAATATTAATACTAGTAATTACTCTGTGTGTTCTATTTCTTCCTGATTTAGTTTTGGGAGTGGTACAATTCTAGAAAATTTTGCATTCCTTCTAAGTTGTCAGTTTTTGGTGTATATTTTCTTGTAATAATCTCTTATGACCTTTTGTTTCTATGGTATTACTTGTAGCTTCATCTTTTGCACTTATGATATTATTGATTTGGTTCCTCTCTCTTTTTTTTCTTTATGAGTCTTTTCATCAAGAACCAGCTCTTATCTTTTCAAAGAAACAGTTCCTAGCTTCACTGAGTTTTTCTGTTTTTGTCTCCACTTCATTTATTTATGCTCTGATATTTATGATTTCTTTCCTTCTACAAATGTTGGATTTGTTTGTTTTTCTTTTTCTAGTTCCTTTAGGTATAAGGTTAGGTTGTTTATTTGGGATTTTCTTATTCTCCAAACTAGACATATCAATATAAACTTCCCCCTTAGAGCTGTTTTTGAGGCATCCCAATGATTTTGGATTGTTGTGATAGGATTTCTGTCCAGATGACTGTGTGGCCAGGAGGGCTTGGGACTGGTGCTACCCACTGGATAAGGGGCTGTGTCTCTGTGTCATTGTCTGTGCATCATATAAGCCTTGATTTTATCTGTCAATTGAAGAGAGCTACTTCCAGGACTATTGGCAGCAATAAGTGAGGTGATACACATTCAGCTAACACCAGGCTACTTAGGCCATAGGAATGACCTACCAAGTGTTAGCTACAATAATTTTGCTGCCTGTACTTCTTCTTAAGTAGGTAACACAACCTACAAATTAAGCTATTTATTTTCTCTCATTACCCATTCTTCACCCTACCAGCTATGAGAATACCATTGATAATTATTGTAATGAAAAGTTGTAGTTTGGAAACAGGACTACTTTCCATATTTTTGACCTTCAGAAAACTACTTATCTTCTTGTTGTCTCTCAGTTGTGTACTAAAAATAATAGCACTTATCTCCTATGGCTATCATAAAGAATAATAAGATTCAGATTAAGCTAACAGAATATGATTTAGTATCTGTACATACTCTTACTATTAACTTTAAAAAGTGTTTTTCCATATATAATCTCATTTGACTATGACAGTGGTTTTTCTCGGTAGACTTTTTAGTAGATAATAAGTCATCTTGAACACTTTCCCAAACATATACAAATAGACATTTCACTTGAAGTGCTTTTGGCATGGTCATATCAGTGTGATTTTTAGAGGCTGAATAGTCCTCTTGACCAAACATAATCCTTATCCACCCATCTGTAAAGCCTGAAAGTCAGCGACTACAGGTACTTTTCAATTTAAACAACATTAATCATTTATATTTTAGTGTGGTTAAATTCATTAGGACATTTCCTGAAAGTTTCGACAGGAGATACAGAGGCATTAGATGAAGCTTAAGCATCTTGTGTGCCTGAAGTGGGAGACAAGGACACTAAAAATGGTAAAAGACCTAAATCAGGGAAGCTAAAAATTCTAGATGGCACATGTCACCTACTTAGGATGTCTGCCTATGGCTTACCCTCAATATCATCTCCTTCCTGATAGACAGATATGCTAACTGCCTTGGCAGCTCCTTCAAGGATATTTTTGCTCCTTCATTGTAGAAAGGATACTTTCATTATTATCTCATACCCTTTCGATGGAATATGTGTCATGCCATTGAAAGAAGCTATTCATTCTAAATAAATCAGAATCTTGAATGTGCTTAATTAATTTCTCATAAAATGTCATTGGAGAATAACAAGAATTCCAAATCTTAAGTAAAATGAGGGTAACCTAATTATGCCTGATATACTTTGTATGCAATGATTAAAATTTTCATCCTTTCAACTCTCAGAATTGCATGATAAAGAGAGAAAAACCTCTAATTTCTCTTTAATGTGCCCTTGCTTAAAATTTCCATATTTTTCACTGGACAAATATGTAATGCTTTGCTTAAATACAGTGTATGTTCAATAAACAAATATAATCTGCTAGTCTATGAGGAATAGCACATTATAGCAATTTAATCTTATTTTTTTTTAGTTTCTGTAGAAGAATCAAGAGAACTGGACATTTTTTTCCTTACTCTATGTTTACTAGGCCCTCAGAAGATGACTTCTATTTCAATTTTGGTGAAAGAAGGACTACTAGAAGTAAAGGAAAGAGACAACAGCAAAGGAAGAAAAAGCAAAAGTGTCTTGATATAGGGAAAGAGTAAAATATTCCCAAGATCAGGAGGGTCAAGAGATTTTAAGTTTTTAATCTCGAATCTCATGTGCAGTATCCTGGATGGGAGAGAGACAGGTTGGCTGTGGTTAGTAGCAAAGACCACTGGCATTTGTAGGAAGACTGGATGAAGCAAAACCGGAAGGTGGGACCCAACAGCAGCATTGGTAGCAGAAAGAGTAATTATATTGGCACCACGCTTTCAGGGACATATACTCTTATATAGTAATATACTGCATCTCTTATTCTTCTTTAATCTTGTGTTTCATTAAGTAAGTTATTCTTCTAAAGTTAAAACAAAAATAAGTACTATTCAAAGTCTAATCGGCAAGTTGAAAATTGTGGTCTTACAAAGAAGAGTATTGTATAACCACCATGACATATCTAAAACACCTTCTCTTATGTAAGAGATTTACATAGGATTAAAAAAAAATGCTTGGAAGAATATTTCACTGTACCAGTCCACAGAAGCTAGGCTGGTGGAAAGTCTGAAGAGGGAGTCATACATAACACAAATTTTGTGTTGGGGTTGGGCCTTTTGGGAGGGTGTTAGAATTTTTAGAGTGTTTTTCTGGAAGATTTAATCTTAGTTTAAGTGTTAAAGGAATAATAAGTTTAGTGAGAGTGACTGTGGTATAGTTCAGTATAAACAAATGAGTGTGGTTATAATTGAGGAAATACAAGTAGCTTAGAATGGCTGAAGGAAAAAATAGCCTGTTAGCAGGTTGTTAAAGTAACTCAGACAGGAGGGGTAGTAGTGCTGGTTTGGTAGTGAGGAAATGGATTTTATAGTCACGTAGGATGTTTTTTTGAGTGAGCTTTTATCCTTAATTGCATGCATGTTTAAGAGAGAGGCAGTAATTTCAGATGCCTTGCAGCTTTCCAGCTTGGGAAGCTGAGTGAATAATGTATCTGTTACCAAGTTGGGGAGCACAGAAAGAGGAGCACTTTTGTGGGAGGGCGTTTTGGTGCACTGCTCTTTGAGAGACATTTTTTCAAAAGCTTATCAGGTTTTCAAAAGCCTTTAGATAATAGGAATCAAATTTTCTGCCTATTGTGTTGTTTAAGGCAAAATAAACTATATCTGCTCACAATCACCAAAACAATGGATTTAAGTATTAATGGTTTTCAGATAGTTGTGATGGAGCAGAAATATAATATGTAATAAATTACAGTACCATAATGCTCAAATCTCCTTTCCCTACATTGTTACTGCCCAGCTTTCCTGAATCTGTGCATGGTCCTGGGAAGTTAGCTTGAAAAATGATTTAGAAATAAGCAAAGACTATGATATTTGGGAAACCTAGAAATTCTAGCTATGATGCATATGAATTACTTCCTGCCAAATGTCCAAATGTGCTGCCACATGTCCAGCCAGATCTGAGCATATGCAAAGGCCTGGCCAATTTTAGTGAACTGATAATTCAATTTTGGGATGGATGTCAGACAGCCTGAAAAATCTGGTATTGTGAACCTTAATAAGGTCACAAGTGGATGGGAGCTATACAAGGGCAGATAACTTTACATATAGGAGGCTTATACCTTTATCCTCATCAATAACCCCTTTCTATCCTTATTTCTGGGAAAAACTTCTCAGATAATAGTGGCGTGGTATTTTAGTGAAAGTATTGCAGACATGTTGGTTTGGGGAGAGATTCTGGGGGTAATTGCAAAGGTAGGTCTGGAGTTCAAGATGGCTTTCTGGGTTAGATATTTAAGGAGACCTTTCTGTACTTTGCAGAGCTTGTACACATTTTTCCTCATTGTTTTAAATAAGAGACTGTCATCTACCCAGTACAGAGCTATAAAGTCTTTAGATGACCTTTGCAAATCCACTGAAGTTTTACCACTTTAAGTTTAAATACATTTAAGTTAGGAGTACTAATTTTTGGTTTTATAATAGGATTAAATATTTTTATGTTGTAAAGGCAATAACAAAGTTCTCATGTATTAACTGCAATGTACTACAAGTTGGAAAACTTAATTATGCAGAAGATCAAAACTTTTCAAACTCTTAAGTACATTAAAATATTGGTAGAGTTTAGACATTACTTATTAAATTCTTATATAAGCAGATACTATATGTTGTGCTACATATAATCAGGCAAAAAGAGACATTATCCTAATCTTCTAGACCTTTGCAGTCTAATATGAAGTAAAAAAGTTAAGACAAAAATATAAAGAATATAGGGAGTGATATAGATGCACCAACAAGTCAACCAAATTATTGTGTTGGACATTTGCTATCAAATATATAGAATCTTAATCTAAATTATCATTAACAGACAGATGTTGTATTATTATTCTTTAGTATGACCTCAAAATTTAAACATATTTGATGCAGTTGCAGCAACAACAAAAATGACAAAAGAAAAGAAAGATAAATACCATATGATATCACTTATATGTGAAATCTGAAATATGGCACAAATAAATCTATCTACAAAACAGAAACAGACTCACAGACATAGAAAACAGATTTGTGGTTGCCAAGGGCAGGGGGCAGGGGGCAGGGAAGTGGGATGAAGTGTTTGTGGTTAGTTGACGTAAACTATTATATTTAGAATGGACCAAAAAATGAGGTCCTACTGTATAGCACAGGGAACTATATATAGTCTCTTGGGATAGAACATGGCGGAAGATATCCCTGTGAGAAAAATAATGTATATATGTGTATTATTGGGTCACTATGATGTACAGTAGAAATTGACACAGCACTGTAAATTAACTATACTTTAACAAAAATAAAATTAGATTTAAAAAAAGGCTAAAACAAAGCAAGAAGCCCAGTATCATGTTTTTCCAGTTTCATTTTGTCTTCACCTTATTCGCACATCCACCTAAGCAAATGTCATAACAACTTTTTAGATTAAGTTATCCTAAATTTTTAAACTAAATTTTAGCTGTCACAAAACTCAATTGGCAAAAAACTTTCAAAGACAGAGAACAATTCACAATGTTTTAGAGTTGCAATAGAAAATAATCTCCCCATCTAGGCTTGTATGTTCAATCACATCTGGGCAGATTTGCGGGCAATGTGAAATTTATCATCTATTTTTAAAAATTAAGTATAGTTAATTTACAATGTTGTGTTAGATTCAGGTGTACAGCAGACTGATTCAGTTATATATATATTCTTTCACAGATTCCTTTCCATTACAGGTTATCACAAACTGTTGAGTATTATTCTCTGTGCTAGATCCTTGTTGTTTATCTTTTGCGTATAGTACTATGTATCTGTTAATTTCAAACTCCTAATTTTTCTTCCCCCATCCCTTTCTCCTTTGGTAAACTTAAGTTTTCTTCCCCTCTATATCTATGAGTTTGTTTCTGTTTTATAAATAATCTCAATTGCCTCATGTTTTTAGATTCCACATATAAGTAATAACCAATGATATTTGTCTTTTTTTTTAGGATTTAAAAAAATTTTTTTTATTACTCAAATGAATTTATCACATTTGTAGTTGTATAATGATCATAACAATCCAATTTCACAGGATTTCCATCCCATAACCCAAGCACATCCCCCACCCTCCAAACTGTCTCCTCCAGAGACCATAAGTTTTTCAATGTCTGTGAGTCAGCATCTGTTCTGCAAAGAAGTTCAGTTTGTCCTTTTTTCTGATTCCACATGTCAGTGAAAGCATTGGATGTTGGTGTCTCATTGTATGGCTGACTTCACTTAGCATGAGAGTTTCTAGGTCCATCCATTTTTAATGCTGGTATTTCGTTAATTTTAATGGCTGAGTAATAGTCATTGTGTATATATACCACAACTTCTTGAACCACTCCTCTGTAAATGGACATTTAGGTTGTTTCCATATCATCGCCACTGCAAATAATGCTGCCATGAACATCGGAGTACATGTGTCTTTGCGAGTCGTGGTTTTCTCTGGATAGATGCCCAGGAGTGGGAGTGCTGGATCAAATGGTAGTTCTGTGTCTAGTTTTCTGAGGAATCTCCATACTGTTTTCCACAGTGGTTGCACCAATTTACAATCCCACCAAGAGTGTCATAGGGTTCCTTTTTCTCCACACGCTCTCTAGCACTTATTGTTTGTCGACTTTTGGATGATGGCCATTCTGACTGGTATAAGGTGCTACCTCATAGTGGTTTGATTTGCATTTCTCTAATAATGAGTGATGTTGAACATTCTTTATTGGCATATGGTTGCATATAGTAATCCCTTATGAACCTTTGTATTTCTGTGGTGTCTGTTGTTACTTCTCCTTTTTCATTTCTAATTTTATTGATTTGAGTCCTCTCTCTTTTTTGCTTGATAAGTCTGGCTAAGGGTTTATCAATTTTGTTGATCTTTTCAAAGAACCAGCTTTTTGTTTCATTGATCTTTTCTATGGTTTTCTTTGTTTCTATTTCATTGATTTCTGCTCTGACCTTTATGATTTCTTTCCTTCTACTAACTTTAGGTCTTGTCTGTTCATCTCTCTCACACTGTTTCATATGTAAAGTTAGCTTGTTTATTTGAACTTTTTCTTGTTTCCTGAGGTGGGCTTGTATTGCTATAAACTTTCCTCTTAGAATGGCTTTTGCTGCATCCCATAGGTTTTGGAGTGTCGTATCTTCGTTGTCATTTGCTTCTAGATATTTTTAATTTCCTCTTTGATTTCTTCAGCGATCCATTGGTTGTTTAGTAGCATGTTGTTTAGTCTCCACGTGTTTGTGTTTTTGCAGTTTTTTTCTTGTGTTTTATTTCCAGTTGTATAGCATTGTGGTCAGAAAAGATGCTTGATAAGATTTCAATTTTCTTAAAGTAACCAAGGTTGGATTTGTAGCCCAAGATGTGATCAATCTTGGAGAATGTTCCATGTGCACTTGAGAAGAATGTGTATTCTGTTGCTTTTGGTTGCAATGTCCTATAAATATCTAATAAGTCCATCTGGTTTAATGAATCATTCAGGGCCTGTGTTTCCTTATTGATTTTCTGCCTGGTTGATCTGTCCATTGCTGTAAGTGGGGTGTTAAAGTCCCCCACTATTACTGTGTTATTGTTGATTTGTCTTTTAAAGTTGTAAGCAGTTGCCTTACATATTGTTCTGAACCTATGTTGTGTGCATAGATATTTGAAATTGTTATATCTTTTTCTTGGATTGGTCTTTTGATCATAATGTAGTGACCCTCCTTGTCCCTTAAAATATTCTTCATTTTAAAGTCTATTTTGTTGGATATGAGTATTGCTGCTCCAGCCTTCTTTTGATCCCCGTTTGCATGAAATATTTTCTTCCATCCTCTCACTTTCAATTTGTATGTGTCCCTAGAAGTGAAGTGGGTCTCTTGAAGACAGCATATATATGGGTCTTGTTTTTGAGTCCATTCATCCAGTCTATGTCTTTTGTTTGGGGCGTTTAGTCCATTAACATTTAAGGTAATTATTGGTATACATATTCCTATTGCCATTTTATTAATTACTTTGGATTTGTTTTTTCTGCTCTTTTATCTTTCCTTCTTCTCTTGTTCTTTTCTGCCTAGAGAAGTTCCTTTAGTATTTGTCATAAGGCTGGTTTAGTGTTGCTGAATTCTCTCAACTCTTGCTTATCTGTGAAGATTTTGATTTCTCCTTCAAATCTGAATGAGAGCCTTGCTGGGTAGAGTAATCTTGGTTGGAGGTTTTTTCCTTTCATCACATTAAGTATATCATGCCACTCCCTTCTGGCCTGCAGAGTTTCTGCTGAAAAATCTGTCAATGACCTTATTGGGGTTCCCTTGTATGTTACTTGTTTCTTTTCCCTAGCTGCTTTCAAAATTTTCTCTTTGTCTTTAATTTTGGCCTGTTTGATTAATATGTGTCTCAGAGTGTTCCTCCTTGGGTTTATTTTATATGGTACTCGTTGTGCTTCCTTGATTTGAGTGAGTGGTTCCTTCCCCAAGTTAGGGAAGTTTTCAGCTATTATCTCTCGGAATATTTTTTCTGTCCCCTTCTCTCTCTCTTCTCCTTCTGGCATCCCTATAATACAGATGTTGGTGTGTTTCACGTTGTCCCAGAGTTCTCTGAGACTCTCTTCGTTTGTTTTCAATCTTTTTTCTCTTTTCTGTTTTGCAACCATAAATTCCTCTAATCTGTCCTTCACCTCGCTTATTCGTTCTTCTGCCTCCTGTATTCTGCTGTTAGCTGCTTCTAGTGAATTTTTTATTTCAGTTATTATATTTCGCATCTCTTCTTATTTAAGTTTGATATCTTGTATGTCTTTGGTCAGTGTTTCCTGTAAGTTATCCATCTTTGCCTCCGAATATTTCCAATGTCTTGCATCATCTTCAGCATCAGCAGTCTAAAGTCTTTTTCCTGGAGGCTAAGAATCTTCTCCTCACTTAGCTGTTTTTCTGGGGTTTTTCCTTTCTCCCTCATCTGAGTTATAGTTCTCTGTCTTTTCATTTTTATAGGTTTTTGGCGTGGTGACCTTCTTCCAGATACTAGAGTTGTAGCCTCTCTTACTTCTGGTGTCTGCCCCCCTTGTGGCTGAAGTCTGTATGGGGGCTTGCTCTAGGCTTCCTGATGGGAGGGGCTGATGCCTGCCCACTGGTAGGTGGAGTTGATTCTAATCCCTCTGTTGGGTGGGGCTTAGTTTCTGGATGGGATTAGAGGCAGCTGTGTGCCTGAGGGGTCTTTAGGCAGCCTGTTTACTGAGGTGTGGGGCTGTGATCCCACCTGGATTATTGTTTGCCCTGGGGCTTCTCAGCAGCTGACTGACAGGTGGGGCCAGATTTTCCCAAAATGGCCACCTCCAGAGAAAGGCACGGCTGCTGAATATTTCTGAGAGCTTTGCTTCCAATGTCCCTCCCTCACAACAAGCCACATTCACCCCTTCTTTCCCAGGATGTCCTCCAAGAACTGCAATCAGGTTCGACCCAGATTCCTATGGAGACCTCACTCTGCCCTGGGACCCAGTGCACGTGAAAGTCTGTGTGCACCTTTTAAGAATGGGGTCTCCGTTTCCCCCAGTCCTGTGGAGCTCCTGTGCACAAGCCCCACTGGCCTTCAATGCCAGATGCTCCAGGGGCTCTTTCTCCCGGTGCCAGATCCCCACACGTGAGAGTTTGATGTGTGGCTCAGAACTCTCACCCTTGTGGGTGAGTCTCTGTGAACCAGTTAGTTTTCAGTCTGTGGAGCTTCCCACCTGGGAGGTATGGGCTTGTTTATATTGCAAAATCACCCCTCCTACCTCTTGATGTGTCCTCCTCTTTTTCTTCTGGAGCAGGATATTTTTTTAAGGTTTCCAGTCCATTTGGGTGAAGAGTGCTCAATCTTTAGTTGTGAATTTTGTTGTTTTTAGGAGAGAAGTTGAGCTCCAGTCCTTCTATTCTGACATCTTAATCCTGTCCTGATAGTTGTCTTTGATTTCACTTATTGTGATTATTTCTAGGTCCATCCATGATGCTGCAAATGGCGTTATTTCATTCTTTTTTATGTCTGAGTAATATTCCATTGTGCATATATATACCCCTTCTTTATCCATTTATCTTGATGGCCATTTAGGTTGCTTCCCCTTTTTGGCTATTGTGAATAGCGTTGCTATGAACATAGCAGTGTTTGTATCTTTTTGAATTAGAGTTTTTGTCTTTTCTGGATATGTCTTTTTTTTTAGGACAAGCCTAATAATGGGAGATTTGTACTGTAGTTTATACAGATAAAGGCTTATAATTTCTTCAGTTCCTTCAGAGGCTGTGCAATGAGAGACTTCTAATTTCTCTTCATTTACATATGTTTTTCATTGTTGTTTATGATCAATAAATGAAAGATCAGAAAATCTGTTTATACCTTTGAAGTGGCTACATATGCAGTGGGCCTGGGATTTTTGGCCAGGCAAAAGCTTCTGGGAGTCCTTTGGGCCAGAGGAAGATTTTATGAAATCATTTGGATCCTCTTTGGCTCAATGATGTCTATTGGCAGCAGGTAGAGGTAGAGGGTAAAAGAATTGCCAAGGTGAGCGTACTTCCTCTGGGTAAACAATGCTATTTGCTAGTGAAATTTTTCTTGAGAAAAATGATGGGACTAAATAATTTTCTTACTTAATCTGAGTTTTTAAGTCTACTTTTAAGAAAAAGAGTAAGAGGATAACATGAATCTACCTCTTTAAACTTTCCTAGTATAAATATTCAACTAGTAACATTGAGCTTTACTAAGTGCCAGATAGTGGTTTAGGTGCCAAGAACATATTGTTAAAGAAGACAAAGTCCCGGTGTTTATGAATAGTTTCTCCAACAAAACCCCTTTTAAATTGTAGACTAGGTTTTTGTTATGTGTCACTTTCCCCCTTACTTTCTAATTTCATTATTTAGAAAATTTAATTAAAAAAACAATATTTTTGTTGTGATTTGGGAGAAAAAAGAGCATGTGAGCTCACCCCATTTTTCTTCCCTACTCTTGGGAAGTCTGAAGAAAGCACAGCTCCTACTGATTGTTTAAGGAGCAGAGCCCCATGTGTGAAGGAATGAGGTTTTTCAGTGCTGCCTGTGGTGAATGGTAAATTTTTCTTTTCTGGGTTTTATTACTAGGAAGACCATTTCTGCTATCTGGTTAAACAATGTTTTATCAAAATTTTATTAATGATGTTGATATCTTGATCTTTATTGTTCAAAAATTTTTTGGATCTTAACTTCTCAAATGATTTAGAACTTGGGCAGGAAAAATGAATACCATTTATTAAATCCTTTAAAACCCCAAATTCTATGGTATTTATTGACATATAGGTAAAATATCAAGAATATTTACCTATAGGTAAATTCCCACTTTTGATGAACAAAATAACCTTGAGTAGGTTATTTTTAGTTGGATGCTGCTATGTCAAACTGGGTTTTTGAACTTTGCCATGATTTATATTATTCTGTATGGCTGGATTTTACAGTCAAGTGTTCATTTTAAACTGTTATAACCTAGGCATGTAGCTTTATGCTTAAGCATTAGTCATACTATATTTTCACAATAACAAGACCCTACCAGGGAAATTTTTCAGCTTATAGAAAAAGACCAATACTCACAAGACCTTAAGAAAATGGTACATAAGTCTTGTCTTCTCTTTCAATGATGGTTTAGTGTGGAAGAAATAGAATACTCTTAAGAACCTAAAGTGTGACAGTATTTATATTTGAAATTACCCTAAGGTGTGTTGATGCTAGTGCTTTCTTGATCTCAAAAGAAGTTGTTACTGGAAGAATTTTAAAAAATTGTGACATGATTGTTACATGGTTAACAGTGATCACAGTAATGCCATTGATTATTTGATGTACCCTAAATTCAGAAAGGTAAAAATAAGAAAAAATAGATCTTATAATTGATGAAATACATAGATGCTTTGAAGACTATTGGACATACTAAAAGAACTAAATGTTCTCAGTTGGGCCTCCTGAAAAGATTTATAGGACAATATAGGGCTGACCCACTGAGAAAGTTTCTTTTATTACTTCCTTATACTTACATTAAAATAAGGAGCAATTGCCACTACCACAGTTGCTTTTCAGACTCAGGAAACTAGAAGATGGACACTGACATTCTACTTAAGGAAATTCTATCCACATTGGAAATTCTTTTTTGCAAGAAATACTGGCTAAGAGCCATAGAAGAAAACCTCTTCCTTATGTTCATTTATCCAGTCTTATAAGAGTTCATCTAATTGTGGAACCTAATTTGCATTAAGAATATTGGCTACATGTTGTTTAGTGAATGTAGATTGTAGCTTTCCAACTTCTCCAATTACAATAAGTGTAGAATGGGGACTGAGTAGTGAGTCTTCAATATTAAGTACCTTAAATAAAAGTGAAAGTCTCAGGAGGTGTTGAATAGGTAGGTGTAAGTGTGCAGTTCCTGCATTTTGATCTTAAACTCTCTAAGGGACACCAAGATTGCCTCAGTAGATCTAGGTAGGTTCTACAACCTAAATAAGTGAGTGTTACAGGTGAGGGGTAGATTATATGAAAAAGATTGCCTGATGGAAGGTATTAAGGAGAATAAAAGCAGAGGCAATTTTGTGAGCAATGGTTTATTTTCTAGATCCAGAAGTTATTGATTTCATCTTTCTCAAGATTGGACATCGTAAAGGCAAACTTCAGATAAATATCACAGGAAAACATATGCCCAGTAGAATTGAAAATGAAAGTAAAAAGAAGGCAGATATTTAATTCCAAGAAGTAGTACTGACCTTTTATGATGTAGAGAAATAAAGGGGTCTGTTTCAGAAGTAGGTTAAATTATTAGAAACTCATTTGAGTCTCATTTGTTACAAGGGAAGAGCTGAAGGAAATAAAAGATCAGAGACATCTCATAGGTTTACAGAAAAAGACAGAACTGAATGAAGACAGAACTTCATCAAAACTGTGAATGTTGGAAAGTACAGTAAGACTAGTATCTTGAAGAGCAGCATATTGGGAAGGTATTAATCCTCATTAGGACCCAAGAGCACAGGCTTTGGAAGCCTGGATAGCAGCTTTAGTTTGTCAATCTTCTGAGGGTGATTATCCTGCTGAAAGAATATTGGAGATAAGAAACAAACCTTTCCCAGGTGGCTTCAGCAATTCCAAAGTAGCAGTAATGTCAGAAACCACTGTGGCATAGTCCCAAGATGTGATAGATCTGACAATGTTGGGTGTTAAAACAGGCACCTAAAATAAGCCTAGGTGGTGGGACTGCCATTATTGTAAACTTCTAAACTTTTTCAGAAGGCTGAAAAGTCACAGGTGCTACACAGGCTAAACCCTCCTCAGACATTAACTATTTTGACAGAAATTTTTTCCAAGTAAGTTTAAGTTTAAGCTCAAGCTATTTGGAGTTTATAGCCTCCAGATATCTAGCAGACAGGCTGGCAACCTGACAGAATGAAACGAATAGTGTTTTTTTTTTTTTTCTAACAAAGACAGTGTTTCATTTTTATTTTTATATTTAAAATAGACTTTATTTTTCAGAGTTGTTTTAGGTTCAAAGCAAAATAAAGTGAAAGATGCATATATTTCCTATATAATCCCTGTCTCCATTCATGTTCAGCCTCTTCTGTTGTCAACATTTTTGATCAGAGAGGTGTATTTGTCACAACTGATGAACCTACAATGACACATCAATTACTCAAAATCCATAGTTTACATTAGGGTTCGGTCTTGGCATTGTATAACTCTGTGGGTTTGAAGAAATGCATACTGATATGTTTCCATCCTTATAGTGTCTTACAGAGTACTTTCACTGCCCTGAAATAATCTGCACTCTGTCCAATCATCCCTCTTTCCTCCCAACCCCTGGCAACCACTGATCTTTTTATTTCCTAGTTTTTCCTTTTTCAGAATGTCATTATTTGGAAACATGTAATATGTAGACTTTTCAGATTGGCATCTTTCACTTAGTCATATGCATTTAAAATCCCTCCTTGTCTTTTCTTATTTTGACAGCTTATTTCATTTTGGGCTGAATAATATTTCATGTGGATAGTTTATCCATTCACCGACTGAAAGATGTCTTAGTTGCTTCCAAGTTTTGGCAATTATGAATAAATCTGGTGGAAATTATCATCTCTATCTATCTACCTATGTCTATCTATCTATCTATCTATCTATCTATCTATCTATCTATCTATCTATCTAATCTATCTATCTATCTAATCTATCTCCATGTACAGGTTTCTGTGTGGACATAAAGTTTTCAGCTTACCTGGCTAAGTACCAAGTAGCGTGACTGCTGAATTGCATTATAAAAGAATGTTTAGTTGTAAGAAACTGCCATGCTGTCTTCCAAAGTGGCTGAACTGCTTTGCATACCCACCAGCAATAAATGAGAATTCTTATTGCTCCATATCCTTGTAAGCATTTGGTAGTGTCAGTGTTAGGGATTTTTGCCATTCTAGTAAGTAAGTAGTGGTATCATTTTGTTATTTTAATTTGCATTTCTCTGATGTCATAATGTCGGGCACCTTTTCATATGCATATTTGCCATTTGTTTATCTTTAGTGACATGTCTGTTCAGATTTTTTGCCCCCCCCTTTTTTTTTGGCTGTTGGAATCAGGTGAATTTAGTATAACGTTTGGCCTATTAATAATTCAAAATATAACAGGGAGTGCAGTTTGGCATAAGGAAATACTTAAGTTGGTAATACTTGGGGAATGAAGTAAGAAAATGTGTAATGTTTATTAGGGATAACTCAGCATTGTACCTGAACCAGCTTACTAAAAAATAAGTTTCTATAGAAAGACATAGCCTATCTCTCTTTCTTGTTTCTGAAATTCAACAAGAATCAGCTGTACCTGTGGCATGCAAAAGTTCCCCAGGATAGGGATCAAACCCATGCCACAGCAGCGACACAAGCTACTGCAGTGACAAGACTGAGTCCTTATTCCACTGCACCAAAGGAGAACTCCAATATTTGTATTTTTTAAATGATTTTTTCTTTTTCTGTCATAGCTGGTTGACAGTGTTCTGTAAATTTTCTACTGTACAGAAAATTGACCCAGTCACATGTACATATATAAATTATTTTTCTCACATTATCATGCTCCATCATAAGTGACTAGATATAATTCCCAGTTCTATACAGCAGGATATCATTTCTTATCCATACCAAAAGCAATACTTTGCATCTATTAACCCCAAATTCCCAGTCCATCCCACTCACTCCCCCTCCCCCTTGGCAATCACAAATCTATTCTCCAAATTCATGATTTTCCTTTCTGTGGAAAGGTTCATTTATGCCATATATTAGATTCCAGATATGTGATGTCATATGGTATTTCTTTCCCTTTATGACTTACTTCAATTAGTATGAGAGTCTCCAGTTTCATCCATGATGCTGCAAATGGCATTATTTTGTTCTTTTTAATGGCTGAGTAGTATTCCATTGTGTATATGTACCACATCTTCTTAATCCATTCATCTCTCTCTATGGACATTTAGGTTGTATCCATGTCTTGGCTATTGTGAATAGTGCTGCAGTTAACATAGGGGCGCAATTGTATTTTTCAAGGAAAGTTTTTCTGGATATATATCTACGAATGGGATTGCTGGGTCATATGGTAGTTCTAAATTTAGTTTTCTAAGGTACCTCCATACTGTTCTCCATAGTGGTTGTACCAGCTTACATTCCCACCAACAGTGAAGGAGGGTTCCCTTTTTACCACAATCCCTCCAGCATTTGTTATTTGTGGACTTATTAATAATGGCCATTCTGACTGGTGTGAGGTGGTACCTCATAGCAGTTTTGATTTGCATTTCTCTAATAATCAAGGATGTTGAGCATTTTTTCATGTGCTTGTTGGGCATCTGTGTATCTTCTTCAGAGAAATGTCTCTTCAGGTCTTTTGCACATGTTTCCATTGGGTTGTTGGCTTTTTTGCTGTTGAGTTATATAAGTTGTTTGTATATTTAGAGATTAAGCCTTTGTAAGTTGCATCATTTGAAACTATTTCCTCCCACTCTCTAAGTTGTCTTTTTTTTATGGTTTCCTTTATTATAAAAAACTTGTCAGTTTGATTAGGTCTCATTGGTTTATTTTTGCTTTTATTTCTGTTGCCTTGGGAGACTGACCTGAGAAACCATTTGTAAGACTGATAACAGAGAATTTTTTGCATATGATCTCTTCTAGGAATTTGATGGTGTCTTGTCTTAAGTTTAAGTCTTTAAGCCATTTTGAGTTTATTTTTGTGTATGTTGTGAGAGGGTGTTCCAATTTCATTGATTTACATGTGGCTGTCCAGTTTTTCCAACATTGCTTGCTGAAGAGACTGTCTTTTTCCCATTTTATATTCTTGCCTCCTTTGCCAAAGATTAATTGACCATAGGTGTCTTGCTGTATTTGTATGTTCTCTATTCTGTTCCATTGGTCTGTCTGTCTGTTTTGGTACCAGGAGCACACCGTCTTGAATACTGTGGCTTTGTAATAGTGCCTGAAGTTCTGGGAGAGTTATGCCTCCTGCTTGGTTTTTGTTCCTCAGGATTGCTTTGGCACTTCTGGGTGTTTTGTGGTTCCATATAAATTTTTGGATTGTTGATTATAGTTCTGTGAAAAATGTCATGGGTAATTTGATGGGGATTGCATTGAATCTGTAGATCACTTTGGATAGTATGGCCATTTTTATGATATTAATTTTTCCAACCCAGGAGTATGGAATATCTTTCCATTTCTTTCAATCCTCTTTAATTTCCTTGATTAATATTTTATAGTTCTCAGAATATAAGTCTTTCACTTTCTTGGACAAGTTTATTTCCAGGTATTCAATTTTTTTTGGTGTGAAATTTTATTTATTTATTTATTTATTTATTTATTTATTTATTTTTTTATGATTGATTTACAATGTTCTATCATTTTCTGCCATGCAGCAAAGTAATCCAGTCATACACATATATACACTCTTTTTTTTCACATTATCCTCCATCATGTACTATCACAAGTGATTAGATATATATTTCCCTGTGCCATACAGGTGTGCAATTTTAAAAGGCATTGTAATTTTGCATTCCTTTTCTAATATTTCATTGTTAGTATCCAGAAATGTGACTGATTTCTGAATGTTAGTCTTATATCCCGCTACATTGCTGAATTTGTTGATCAGCTCAAGTATGTTTTGTTTGGAGTCCTTAGGGTTTTCTATATATAGTATCATATCATCTGTATACAGTGACAATTTTACCTCTTCTCTTCCTATTTGGAGACCTTTTATTTCTTTTGTTTGTCTAATTGCTGTGGCTAGAACTTCCAATACTATGTTGAATAAAAGTGGTGGGAGTGGGCATCTTTATCTTGTTCCAGATTTTAATTCGAAGCCTTTCAGCTTTTCTCCATTGTGTGTTATATTTGCTGTAGATTTGTTAGAAATATATTTGATTATGTTCAAGTATGTTCCCTCTATACCCACTTTGGTAAGAGTTTTTATTATGAAGAGATTTTGGAGATTGTCAAATGCTTTTTCTGAATTTATTGAGATGATCATGTGGGTTTTGACTTTTCTTTTGTTAATGTGGTAATGATGTTGATTGACTTGTGTATGTTGAACCACCCTTGTGAACATGGGATGAATCCCACTTGGTCATGATGTGTGATCTTTTTTATAGGTTGTTGGATTCTGTTGGCTAAAATTTTGTTGAGCATTTTTGCATCTATATTCATCAAAGACATTGGCCTATAATTTTCTTTTTTGGTAGTATCTTTGTCTGGTTTTTGTATTAGGGTAATGATGGCTTCATAGAATGTCTTTGGCAGTCTTCCTTCTTCTTCAACCTTTTGGAAAAGTATAAGGAGGATGGATATAAGTTCTTCTTTGTATGTTTGGTAGAATTTCCTGTGAGCCAACTGGTCCTGGGCTTTTGTTTGTAAGCAGTGTTTTTTATGAAGTATTCAATTTCATTTCTAGTGGATGGTCTGTTCACTTGATCTGTTTCCTCCTGATTCACTTTTGATAGACTGTAAGTCTCTAGGACATTGTGCATTTCTTCTAGGTTCTCAAATTTGTTGGCATATAATATTCATAGTATTCTTTTTTTTTTTTTTGTATTTTTGTCTTTTTAGGGCCAAACCTGAAGTATATGGAGGTTCCCAGGCTAGGGGTCTAATCGTAGCTGTTGCTGTTGGCCTACACCAGGGCCACAGCAATGCTGGATCCAAGCTGCTTCTGTGACCTACACCACAGCTCACGGCAATGACAGATTCTTAACCCACTGAGTGAGGCCAGGGATTGAACCTGCAACCTCATGATTGCTACTTGGATTTGTTTCCGCTGTGCCATGATGGGAACTCTATTCATAGTATTCTCTTATGGTTTTTTGTATTTATGCAGTATCCATTGTGATTTTTCCTTTTCCTCTTTTATTTTGTTTATTTGGGTTTTTTCTCTCCTTTTCTTGGTGAGTCTGGCCAGAGGTTTGTCAATTTTGTTTACCTTTTCAAAGAAGCAGCTCTTGGTTTTACTGATTTTTTTTCTATTGTTTTATGAGTCTCTATTTTATTGATTTCTTCTCTGATCTTTATGATTTCCTTACTTCTGCTGACTTTAATTTTTTTGTTCTTGTTTTTCTAATTAATTTAGGTGATGGTTTAAATTGTCAATTTGAAATTTTTCTTCTTTTTGAGGAAAAACTGAATTGCTATGAATTTACCTCTAACCACTGCTTTTGAGGCATCCCATAGATTTTGAATGGTTGTATCTTCATTATCATTTGTCTCGAGGTATTTTTTAATTTCCTTCTTGATTTTCTCACTGACCTATTTGTTTTTTAGTAGCATGTTGTTATACCCATGCAGTAAGTTTTTTCTCATTTCTTTTCCTGACGTTAATTTCTAGTTTTGTGCCATTTTGATCACAGAAGATACTTGAAATAATTCTATACTCTTAAATTTGTTGAGGTTAGCTTTGTGCCCCAGTTTGTGATCAATCGTAGAGAATGTTCCATGTACACTTGATAAGAATATATATTCTGATTTTTTTTTGGCTGTAATGTTCTGAAAATGTCAATTAACTAACTTTTCTATTGTGTATTTTAGGATCCCTGTTGCCTTATTGGTTCTCTGTCCGGAGGATCTGTCCTTTGATATGAGTGGGGTGTTAATGTCTCCTACTATGATTGTATTCCCATCAGTTTCTCCTTTTGTCTGTTAGTATTTGTTGTAGGTATCTGGGTGCTCCTATATTAGGGGCATATGTATGGACAATTGTAATATCTTCTTCTTGAATGGACCTTTTACCATTAAATTTTGTTTTCCTTTTTTTTTTAATAGCCTTCATTTTAAAGTTTATTTTGTTTGACATGAGTGTTGCAGCTCCTTCTTTCCTGTCTTGTCCATTGGCATGAAATATCTTTTCCCACCCCCTCACTTTCAATCTATATGTGTCCTTTGCCCTAAGATGAGTCTTTCGTAGACAGCATATTGAAGGTTTTTGCTTTTTTATCCAGTCTGCTACTCTGTGTCTTTTGATCAGATCATTCAATCCATTGACATTTAAGGTATTATTAATAAATATGTATTTATTTCTATTTTAAACCTTGTTTTTCAGTTGATTCGATGTTTCTCCTTCATTCCTTTCTTTTTTTGTTTGGATAATTTACACTTATTTTATTCCCAGGTACTTTTCTTTTTAGTTTTTTGAATGTAATGTTTGTTTTTGAATTTTGGTTGCCCTTTTCTTACTTTCCTTCCCCACATTCTATGATTTGGAAGTCTTTAACATTTTCATGTTTGCCCTTATTGCTGTTCCTTGTGTTTATTGCCACTTTTACAGTATTTTTTTTCCCTTTTTAGTTCTGTATGCTGGCTTATTTAAGTGATTGCTTTTCAATGTGACTTGCTCCATCCTATTTCTTCTTACTTCTTTATTTATTTAGAGAGGCCCTTACAGTACTTCTTTTAGAATGGGTTTAGTATTGCTGTACTCTTTTAGTTTTTGATGGTTGGAGAAATTCTTTATTTCCCCTTTTATTTTAAATGATATTTGTGGAGTTCCCATCATGGCTCAGTGGTTAATGAACCCAAGTAGTAACCATGAGGCTGCAGGTTCAATCCCTGGTCTTGCTCATTGGGTTAAGGATCTGGCATTGCCATGAGCTGTGGTGTAGGTTTCAGATGTGGCTCAGACCCCATGTTGCTGTGGCTGTGGGATAGGCTGGCAGCTACAGCTCCGATTAGACCCCTAGCCTGGGAACCTCCATATGTAGTGGGTGTGGCTCCCCCCAAAAATACAAAAGACTAAAAAAAAATGATATTCTTGATGGGTAGAGTATTCTAGAGTGCATTTTTTTTCCTTTCAGCACTTTAAATATATATTTCCACTTTCTTCTGGCCTATAATGTTTCTGTAGAGAAATCATCTGATATCCTAATGGAGGTTCCCTTAAAATTAATGTTTTGTTTTTCTCTTGCTGCCTTCAGAATCCTCTCTTTAACTTTTGCAATTTTTATTATAATATGTCTTGGTGTGGGCCTATTTGGTTTTGACTTGTTTGGGGCCCTCTGTGCTTCCTGTATGTTGATATCTGTTTCCTTTAGATTTGGAAAATTTTCAGATGTAATTTCCTCAAATATATTTTCAATCCCCTTTTCTTTTTCTTCTCCTTTTGCCCATTTCTTAACAGTTATTTTTTTCTAATCATTGAGTTTTAAAATTTCTTTTTGTATTATGGATATAAAAAAGTTCTTTATCATATGACCTTACAGATATTTCTACCTGTCTCTGGGTTGTCTTCTCATTCTCTTGACAATGCCTTCCACAGAACAGAAGAATTAAATTATAACAAAGTCTGTCTTACCAATGCTTTCTTTCATGGATCATGGATCCATGGATCATATTTTTCTGGTTTTTACTCAATTTTTTTTATTTTCTGTATTTTTAAATATGAAACGTCTAATAGTAGGTTTAGGATATTTATGTTGCTTGGTATTACCTAAATTTTCTGGATCTGTGATTGGTTTCTATTAGTAATTTTGAAAAATTCTCATTATCACTTCAAATATTTTCTCTGCTCTTTTCTCTTTTTCTCTGGCATTCCAATCATACCTATATTATTCCTTCCAAAACTGTCTCACAGTTCTTGGTTGCTGTGTTTAGTTTCTTTTCTTTTCATTCACACTCTTTTGTCTCTTTGTACTTCAACTTTGGAAGTTTCCATTGTTTAATTTTGTGCCTCAGTCTTGTCCAGTATAACAATGAAATTATCAGGGGGATTTATTTAAAAAATAATTTAAATTAAAGTTGATTTACAATGTTCTGTCAGTTTCTTCTATACAGCAAAGTGATTCAGTCGTACATATATATATAGATTATTTTTCTCGTATTATCTTCATTATGTTCTGTTATAAGAGATTGGATATAGTTCTCTCTGCTATACAGCAGAAACTCATTGTTTATCCATTCCAAAGGCAATAGTTTGCATCTACTAATCCCAAGCTGCCAGTGTATCTCACCCCTCCCTCTCCCTCTTGGCAACCACAAATCTGCTCTCTATGTCTGTGAGTCTGTTTATGTTCTGTAGGTAGGTTCATTTGTGCCATATATTAGATTCCACATTTAAGTGATATCGTATGGTATTTGTCTTTTTTTTTCTGACTGACTTCATTTATTATGAGAGTCTCTAGTTCCATCCATGTAGCTACAAATGACATTATTTCATTCTTTTTATGACTGAATAGTATTCCATTCTGTATATATACCACATCTTCTTAATCTATTCATCTGTCAATAGAAATTTAGGTTGTATCCATGTCTTAGCTATTGTGAATAGCATTGTGATGAACATAGAGGTGCAGGTATCTTTTTCAATGATTGTTTTGTTCATATATATGCTCAGGAGTGGGATTGCTAGTTCATACAGCAGTTCTATATTTAGTGTTCTGAGTTATCTCTATACAGTTTTCCATATTGGTTGTACCAATTTACATTCCCACCAACAGTGAAGGAGGGTTCCCTTTTCTTCATATCCTCTCTAGCATTTATTATTAATATATACTTAATGAATGTAGACTTCTATTCTGACCAGTGGGAGGTGGTACCTCATTGTAATCTTGTTTTGCATTTCTCTAATAATCAGTGATGTTGAGCATTTTTTCCATGTGCCTGTTTGCTATCTGGATGTCTTCTTTGGAGAAATACCTATTTAGGTCTTCTGCCTATTTTTCAATTGGGTTGTTTGGGTTTTTTGCTATTGAGCCTTATGGGTTGTTTGTATATTTTGGAGATTAAGCCTTTGTCAGTTACATTGTTTGTAACTATTTCCTCCCATTCCATAGGTTGTATTTTTTGTTATGGTTTCCTTTGCATGCAAAAGCTTATAAGTTTGATTAGATCTCATTTGTTTATTTTTGTTTTTATTTCTATTGCCTTGGGAGACTGATATGAATCTGTGACTCCTGCTTTCCTGTCATTTCCATTCACATGAAATATATTTTTCCATCCCCTCACTTTCAATTTACATGTGTCCTTTGCCCTATGGTGAGACTGTTGTAGGCAGCATAATACAGGCTCTTTATTTTAAAATCTAGTTTTCCACTCTATGTATTTTGATTGGAGTATTCAGTCCATTGACATTTAAGGCAAATATTGATAAATATGTGTTTATTGCCATTTTAAATATTATTATTCAATTGATTCTGTTTCTCCCTTATTCCTTTTTTTTTTTTTTTTGTGGGTGGGTTGGATGATTTCCTTTTATTTTATGCTTGTGTCCTCTTTACTTTCTGTGTATGTATTATTTGGTTTTGATTTGTGGTTGCTCTGTTTTTCCCTTCTAGATTTAACCACTTGCTTTAGCCTGATAGTCATATAGGCGCAAACGCATTCTTAAAAAAAGTCTAGATTTTTTTACTCTCCTTCCCCACATTTTATGATCTTGATGTCCTTTTTTATATCTTCATGTTTACCTTTTTGCTGGGCATGGCTGGAAAAGGAAATACAATCCTTACAAAATACATGTAGTCCACTCTCCCTAATAAAGGACAAGTTTCCAGTCAGAAAACTTTCCCATTGTTTTTGTTTTATTTCACCTGGAGGTGAGGGTTTCTATCATTATTGCTCTCTCTAGCCTTTCTGTCTCACTGAAGAGAGGGGAATGACTGCAAAACATCTGTGAAGATTCAGGGACACAGTCCCACTAAAAATGGAGATTTAAACAAAAAATTATAAAATATTACTTTTTCTTTCCTTGCCTTTTGACCACACTTACAGGGCTCTGATATAACAGTGGATTGTGACTCAAAGAGTTGCATGACACAGACTCTCTCTGAGGAGAAGTATTAAGGAAACCCAAATTCAACAAGAATATCTGGTAGTATTCCTGGTGGTAAAGCCTCCAGGAGTTTCTCACTGGCACAGTAATCCATGCTCTTTGGTCTCTAACAACTTCTCAGAATTATCTAAGTGTTCCTAATGCTTTGTAGGTCTGGTCTGGTCTACATAGCTCATCTGCAAATCTTGGGTTTATCTATATCTCTAGATTTTGGGGTGGCATTTTTTCCTGTTATCCCCAGTTCTCAAATTAGTTAAGAAAAGTCACACATATATATATAATGATTTTTATTTTTTTTATTTTTTCCATTATGACTGATTTCCAGCATTCTGTCAATTTTCTACTGTACATCATGGTGACCCAGTTACACATACATGTATACATTCTTTTATTTTTCTTCTTGTAAGAAGCTTTTTCTTATAAGAACATTTGTGATGATTTCCAAGATCTTTACACTTTGGAGCTGAAACTGGAAGTCCCTCTGATAGGCTTTTATATGTAATATGGGATGAGAAACAGAATGGGGTAGGAGTTTTGAATTTTGGAGTGAGTAGCCTAAGATTTGTTTTGATTGAGGTGTTATTTGGAAATATTTCAGTGCATTTTGGAGGCAAAATCGACACTACCAATTCAGTTAATCATAACAAGACATTTGCATGGGCAGTATCCTCAGGAAGGTAGAAGCAGGATTTTTCAAAAAAAATTCTGATCTTCTTCTTAAAAATGACATAAGTGTACCTTGAGGGACCATCACCTTGATTGTTAAGCTAAAAAGTCTAAGACATCAAAAACTGGGGAAACATTAGAAGGAGACGTTTATTTCCTACTCCTCTTTACTTCCAAGCAGCTCCATTAGATTTATACTCTGGATCTATCTTTGCCTTCTTATTCCTCTCCAGAGCTGGAACAATGACTTATTCTTTATCAGCTTGGGAGAGGAACCAGGTATGCATATCTCAGTCCCTTTCCTCTTCTTGGAAGCCAGTTACCTATAAAATGTACCCATTCTGTTCTGTCCCTCTAAGCTGTTTAAATGGTCAGGCTGAACCTGGAGAAGGCTTCAGTGGTCCTGGGTAACTGTAATTCTGGCAAGTCTGACTCTTTCTGGTTTTGTAATTAAAAACCATACATCACCCCACACCTAAGCTGTCTTATACGACATAAGCTCTATGAATAATAAAAGGAATATTTTGGTTTTCATCTGATTTAATACTATTTTTAATAGACCTTATTTTCAAATAGTTTTAGAGTTACAGAAAATTTGGACAGGAAGTATAGACAATTCCTATATTCTGATACAATTTCCTTATTCTTAACCTCTAATATTACCATGGTAATTTTGTCAAAACTAAGAAATAAACATTGGTGTGTAATTAATAACTACATTCTAGCCTTAATTCAAATTTCATTAGTTTTTTTTTCTCTAAAATACCCTTTTATTGTTCCAGGATCGAATTTTTTATCAACCAGTCTAGAACAAACATTCCTTGTTTTTTATAACCTTTACAGTTTTGAGATGGTCAAGTATTTTGTAGACTGGTCAGTTTGATATTTCACTCATGGTTAGAAAGGGATTATGAATTTGAAGAAGAATATTATAGTGGTGAAGTGCTGCTCTCATCACATCATATTAGGGTGCAAGTTATCAACATGACTTCTCACTGATTATATAAACCTTGATAACCTGGCCAAGGTAGAGTTTTCCAAGTTTAACAACCGTAAATTTACTCCTTCCACTCATTTTTTCCATAATGTTGGAAGCAAGCCACTGATCACAGTTCACATTTAAGGGAAGATACTGAACAATTTTTGGTCTAAATAGTAATTAGTTTATAACTCAGGTAGAGCAGAGAGTTGATATTTATCAGACCACACAAAACCCCAACAGTAGTAAATACTCACCCACAGGATTAGTCATGAGAATAGATCCATTAAATGGATAGAGGGCATCATGGTGAGATGAAAAGCAGTGGGATTCATAGCCAAGGGCTTCTCTGAGAAAGAAAGACAAGTGGTGAGGGAAAAGACAAATTAAAAACCTCTCACTGTAAACAAAGTTATCTCAGTTTGGATCAAACACCAAGGAAACTAATTTAATTTTGTGCGGTTTCTACCCCAAAGCTCTTTCATTCAGTAGGTTATTGCTACTATAAAATTGACAATATTAATAACTTCTTTAATCAACAAAAAAATGAAGACTTAAAGATGGATCACTGGCTTGTTAGTTGTAGAATTTTTATTTTATATTCTTATTCTTTTCCTTAATTTTTATATTTTCCTTCAAAAATCAGATAATCTTTTATAATTTATATTTGTCAAAAAGTGTGTCTGAAAAGGACAGCTCCATAGATAAGAGAGGAAAAATTAGTCATTTAAAAATAGCAAGTGAATAGTTGAGGGCTAAACCTTGATACATTAAATTCTCTGGAGCTGCTAATAGTTTCTTAGATTCTTTTCTATTTTACTACCAATGTCTTTGATGAAAATGTATAATTATATATGTAATATATATAATAAATGTATAATATACATGACTTTCCTTATGCTTAGTTTAACATTTTTATTATATAAGTAATTCATATCAATTGTGCAAAGTTGAACAATGGAATATTAGAATGGAGACCACCATGAAATTATTTATTTCAATAATTACTTCTGAAGCACCTATTATTGGCATTCCTCTAAGTGCTAGAGTTATAGCAGTGAATAAAACAAAAAAGTTCATGCCCTCATGGAGGTTTCATTCTAGTGAAAAAAGACAAAAAAATGTAGTATTTGTGTTTTAAAGGATTTCATATGCACTATAGAAGAAGAAAAGTCAGGAAGAAAGAATGGGAGTGTATTAGGGAAAGTGTCACATTTTAAAATAGGGCTTTAGGGGAAACCTTACTTAGAAACTGACATTTGAGCAAAGAATTGATGGAGTTGAAGGAGAGAGCCAAGTATAAGCCAAGTATGGCAGGTGTTTTCTAGGCAGAGCAAACAGCAGTACAAAGACCCTATAGCGAGGCTTTAACTAGGTTGATTTATATGGAAAATATTAGAGGTATTAAAGCAGAGGAAAGATTTAATTAGTTAACTTTTTAAAGGATCACCTTGGCTGCTCTGTAAGAGCAAATGCAGGGTAAAGATTAATGCAGAGACCCCTTGGCTGGGGTTGTAGCTTGGAAGTTGTAAGAAGTGCTTGGATATGTACATGTTTGTTGATCGTGGAACCAACAAAGTATCCAGAGGATTAAGTGAAGAGTTAATTATACCTCAAGGTTTGGTCTGAAAATGAAGTTGTGATTTACCAAGATGAAAAAGATTTCTGGAGAAGCGGACTTAAGGTAAAGATCAAGAGTTTGATTTATCAACATATATTCTTATTTCTTTCAAGTTTACATGAGTAAGATCCTTCTCACCAAGAAAATAACATGTTATTTCAAGTACACTTATTTTTTAGTTGTAGCATGGGGAGAAATTCAATATTACTATAGATGATCAACACAAAACAGCATTTATTCTGTTGGAAATTTGTGAGCCCATAAGTGAGTGACAAAAACTCATTTTATTTTAAACAATACTTTATAAAGTCTCAACATGCATTCTATTATTTTATGTCTAACATTTCTGTAAAATGAAAGAAACTAAAAGTCACAGGAAAAGCTGCCTGTGGATACTGGTGGAGCTCAGGTTCAGTGCCAGCTCTCCTGACTTCTAGATTTTTTTGCTTTTACAACAAATCACACTGCTCTTCTAATATTTTCCTTTATGATTTATAATAATATGCAGAGAAGTATTTCAAGTTTATTTTATGTGATGACTTTTAATTCTAGAATATTTATGTCTGGTACATTTTTGATCAACTGAAATAATATTTTTCATGTAGGTTATATGGAATATTTTCTGAGTTCTTGTATTGTTGAGAATTTTTTTAAGTTTGAAGATAATATAAAGCCAATTTTGTTGGATATAAAATTTTCGATCATAATCTTTCCACTTAAAAATTATATAGATGCTTTATTTCTTGGCAAAGGATAAATTTTTGTGAATGTGACTCTTGTTCCTCTGTGTGTGTGTATATGTCTTTTTTTTTTGACTTGACTACACATAGAATTTTCTTTATTTAGAAAATAAATTGCCAGCATAATTTGATCTTTTAAAGTTACATATGACTGAAATGCAGCAATTTCTCTCATTTTGCATTTATTTACATACAGAATTACCACAGGGATTTTCTTTGTGTTTGGTTTTTGATTGTTATCATTTTTCTCAATAATCTGATGTATTATTTGGACCCATGATCTGGGATTGTCACAGTTAAGCCTCAGTGTGTTTTCCTTTCTGTTAGTTTTACTATTTACGAGAGAACTCACAAAATTGCCCTCTATAGAACAATCAAAATTATTTCATAGTATCAATTTTACTCTTTTTCACTCTACCGAAGTTTTAAATTTTACTATTGCATTTTTAGATTCTTTGCAGTGTTTGGGGGATAAACTTTAATGAATCCATGAGTTACTAATTTGGACCTAGAAGAAATTAGACAAAGACCTCTGTGGCCACTGCTTAAAACTGTAAATATTTACCCTCCTTCACTCTATTTACCCCTACATACAAAACTTTCAAGTTCCTAAGGCAAAAAAAAAAAAAAAATTAGAAAATCCCAAACAGTTATATGATCAGTAGTGACCAAAACTCCTATCTGTCAACAAGTTCCATTAATCTTGCTAAGAGTTGCACCTTCCACTGACAGTAGTAGAGGAGAAAATGCAGGCCTGCATGTAGGAGCATATGGTTGGTGAGCCTTTTCAAGCCCTTCCCACCACTTTATCTCTAAAAGCTGCAGAATAATTTTATATTGCTTTACAAAATTGGCAGAATGAGGACCTGGGAAAGGATCTTAATTCTCTCTTGGTTTTTGTCTGCCCACAGCATTTTATTAAAGAGAAATCTCTAAATGTAGACATTTCCCTCAAGACTTGAAAATTAAAAATTAAAAACTTGCACAGAAAATGTGAGAAAAACCTCAGAACTGGCTCAGCTATTTGATTAGCTGATTTCAGAAATAGTATTTTATTTATATTTTTAAAATAGATTTCATATATATTCGAAAGAGTTAATGACCAACAATAAAATTCAGTCAAGGAAAATATTTCCATCAGGTTATAATCCTGCATCTCATCTGTCTTCTTTTGATCTAAAGCTGCATGATTTTCATTATCTTTCCTTAGGCTTTCTAGTCCTGTTTCAAGGAAGATATATATTTGCTGATTCAATTGGGGACAACAAATACTTTTCTAAAATTTTCTATACATGCTCTCCTTTAGTTCTCTTCTCCCTGTCTGCATTATTTGGTATGTTTTTGTTTTACTCATTCTAAAAAAATAACAAATCTATTGAGGATGAGAATTTGGCAAAGCAGAATGCTTTTGCAGAGCATGCCAATGAATTGCCTTGAGTGCACTTCTGTCTACTTGGCTGAATCAGTTCCCTATTCATTCTACAGCTCAGTTCCCTATTCAGTCTAGCTCTTAGCTCAGTATCCAACAGGCTTTCATCTGTATTAGGTTTTTGGCCTAAAATAAGATGGTCTACCTTTACTACCTGAACACGAAATGAACAAAATGCCATAATTTCCAGTGTTTGCTCCTACTCTGACATTTTTGCCCTCATGTACCACTCACTATTCATGGGGACTCCACATTCCAGGCTATAATATGTCTTATACATAATATTACATACTGCCATTTTTCCAGGAATCACTATCATTGAATGCACGTGGAAAGAGAGGCTCAGGACTTTGTCTCAAAATCAGCTTCAATGAACTAAAGGAATAGAAGCCTTTTTCTAGGTATTTGAATGCCTTCCAAAGCTGTATGGCTTTCTTTTGCTGTTGCCATCACTGCCACTACCAAACACTTGGGCACCTATTTTTGCACACTTTTGATATAACCACCACTTGAAAAATGTGTCAAAATAGCCTTCCAAGTGTGAGTAACTTTAATGATTTCTTCAATAAAATATGCAGAAGCCAACTTAGTGAGAAGCCCACTGTGGGCCATCTGGCTTTTTTACTCTTGACACCACCTCTCTGCAAAACAGAGACCAATAAAGCACACACTCTTTAGAATTATGACATTTACATGTGTAATTCCCTAATCTATCTTCCAACTGAAGACAGATTTGGCAATGGCTGAGTCATAACTTCTGAAGTTTTAAATCCTTCACTGTCCTCCCTAAAACTTACCAATAAAGGAATTCTGAAATTCGAGCAGCAGAAACTCATGGTCTTTAGACTCATACTTCAAACGTTACTGAGGGCCTGAAATTCTGCTCTGCCTAGTCTAGCCCCTGTTCATCGACAATTTCACTGAGCTTACTTCTATCTAGTACTTTCCGCCACAATCCTTCCTTCCTCCCTCCCTTCCTTCCTCCATTATAGTAGGATTTTTGTTTTATTACATTTTCCAATTTAGGCAATATTTTAAATCATTCATTATACATGATGCTGTCATATAGGTTTATAATAACAAAAAATTAAAACTTGTAGAGTTGCCAAAAGATTTGCCTATTTGTTTTAATTATATCCTCAAGGTTTTACAGATAAACAAAGGTTCAGAATAAAATATTTGGATACACTTCATATGGTTAGGAATTTTCAAAGCTGAAATTAAACGCATTACATATTTTAAAATTAATATTTCCAGTTTTAGTGAGATATAGTCTAAGGTGTATGTACAACATAATGATTTGGTATATGTATATATTGAAAAATGATTACAAAAATATAGTTTTTCATCATTTCATATAGCTACAAATTTTTTTCTTGTAATAAGAACTTTTTAAGATTTACTCTTTTAGAAAGTTTTAAATATACAGTACAGTATGACCATAGTCATCATGTTGTACATTATATACCTAGAGCTTACTTTTCTTATAACTGATAGTGTGTAACTTTTGGCTACATTAATTTCCTTCCCTTCTCCCACCTCTGGCAAACACAAATTTAACCTCTATTTCCATGTGTTTAGTTATTTTGGAGTCAAAATACAAGTGAGATAATGCAGTATTTGTTTTTCTATGTCTGATATTTTAATTAGCACAGTTCCTTCAAGATCATCCCATGTTGTTGCAAATGGAAGGATTTCCTTCTTTTTGATAGTTGCATAGTATTATATATATATTTTATATTTTTCTTTTGAAGAGACTGTCTTTTCTACATTGTATATTCTAGCCTCCTTTGTTGTAGATTAGTTGATGATGGGTTTATTTTTGGGCTTTGTATCCTGTTCCAAAGATCTATATATCTGTTTTTGTGACAGTTACATACTGTTTTGATGACTGTAGCTTTGTAGTAGAGTCTGACATCAGGGAGCCTGGTTTCTCCAGCTCCATTTTTCTTAGGATTGCTTTGGCTATTCAGGGTCTTTTGTGTTTCCATGAAAATTAAAAATTTTTTTGTTCTAGTTCTATGAAAAATCCACTGGTAATTTGATAAGAATTGTGTTGAACTTGTAGATTGCCTTAGCTAGTATAGTCATTTTGAAAATATTGATTTTTCCAATCCACAAGTATGGTATATCTTTCCATCTGTTTGTGTCATCCTCAATTTCTTTCAGTAACATCTTTTAGTTTTCAGTGTACAGGTTTACTCCTAGGTATTTATTTATGTATTTTGGCATGTGGTAAATGAGATTGCTTCCTTAATTTCTATTTCTTACCTTTCAGTGTTTATGTATACAAATGAGAGAGATTTCTATGTGCTAATTTTGTATGCTATTTTACCAAATTCATTGATGAGCTCTAGTTGTTGTCTAAACATATTTGGGATTTTCTATGTAGAGTATTATGTCATCTGTAAACAGTAAGTCTTATTTCTTCTTTCTCAATTTTTTTATCTTTTTCTTTTTCTTTTTTTAAGGTTGCTCCTGTGGCATATGGAGATTCCCAGGCTAGGGGTCAAATTGGAGCTACAGCTGCTGGCTACACCACAGTCACAGCAATGCAGGATCCAAGCTGCATCTGTGACCTACACCACAGCTCGGCAATGCCAGATCATTAACCCACTGAGAGAGGCCAGGGATCAAATCCACAACATCATGGTTCCTAGTCAGATTTGTTTCCACTGCACCATGATGGGAACTCCTTTCTTTCTTTCTTTTTTTTTTTCACTTCTTTCTCAATTTGGATTCCTTTCATTGCTTTTTCTTATCTGATTGCTGTGGATAAGACTTCCAAAACTATGTTGAATAAAAGGGGCCTTTCATTATTCTTAATAATAGTGGGAATTCTTTCAACTTTCTTTTTTTTTTTTTTTTTTGCTTTTGAGAATGAAATTAGCTGTGCAGTTATCATATATAGCATTTATTATGTTGAGGTAGAGTTCCTCTATGCCCACTTTCTGGAGAGATTTTTCAGAAATGAGTGTTGGATTTTGTCAAAAAAATTTTTTTTACCTCTATTGTATTGTATCACAGTTTCAATTTTAGTAATTGTGATTGCTTCATTCAACTTTTCTATTTCTTCCTGGTTCAGTCTTGTAAGAGTGTATTTTTCTAAGAGTCCATTTCTTCTAGGTTGTCCATTTTATCTATACACATTTTCTTGTCTCTTATGATCCTTTGTATTTCTGTGAAGTTTTTTTATAACTTCTTTTTCATTTCTAATTTTATTGATTTGAACCCTCTCCCTTTTTTTCCTTGATAAGTTTGGCTAAGGGTTTATCAATTTTGTTAATCTTTTCAAAGTACCACATTTTCATTTCATTGATCATCTCTATTGTTTACTTTGTCTCTATTTATTTTGTTTCTGCTCTGGTACTTATGATTTCTTACCCTCTACTCACTTTTGGTTTTGATCGTTCTTCTTTCTCTAGTTGCTTTAGGTATAAGTTACGTTGTTTATTTGAGATTTTTCTTGTTTCCTGAGATAAGTTTGTATTGCTGTAAACTTCCCTCTTAGACCATAGGTTTTGGATAATTTTGTTTTCATTTTTCTCTAAACATTGTTTGATTTCCTCTTTGATTTCTCCAATGACACATTGGTTGTTTAGTAGCATATTGTTTATCACTACGTGTTTGTGTTTTCTTACAGTTTTTTCCCCTTGTAGTGGGTTTATAGTCTCACCACTTATCTGAAAATATGCTTGATAGTATTTCAAATTTCTTAAATTTACCAAGGCTTGAATTGTGGTCCAGAAATGCGACCCTAGGATAGAGGATATAATCTCAGCTTTTCAGTTTTTTAAATCATCCATTTCTTTATTAAATATTTTTCATAGTTCATCAATCTTTCCTTCCAGTTTTTATCCCCCCAAGATCTTAGATCATCCTTACTATCATTACTCTAAAGTCTTTTTCATGTAGGTTGCTTATCTCCTTTTCACTTAGTAATTTTTCTGGGATTTTGTTTTGTTCCTTCTTCTGGCTCATATTTATCTGCCTTTTCATTTTGTATGGCTTTTTGTGTGATCTTTTTTTTTTGCAGGTGACGGTGTTGTAGCCTCTCTTGCTTCTGGTATCTTCCCCCTTGTAAGTGACTTTGATACGTGGATTTGTGGTGGGCTTCCTGATGGTGGGGCTAGTGCCTGCCCATTTGTAGGTGGATCTGTGATGTGTCCTTTTTGTGGTGGGCTTTGTGTCTTGATGTGCTTAGGGGTGGCAGTGTGCTTGGGAGGAATTTAGGTGGCATATTTAGTTATATGTGGGGCTGTGTTCCCACCCTGTTTGTTGTTTGGCCTGGGGCTTCTCAACCTTGATGGATGGGCCAGAATTTTCCAAAATAGCAGCCTTCAGGGGAGTTCACACCAATGATCATTCTCTGGGACCTCTGCCTACAAAGTCTTTCCCTCTGTAGGCCAGTTTCACTATAAACTTCCTTCTTCAAACAGATTTTCCTGCATCCCAGAGATTTTTTTAAAGTATTGTCTTTCTATTTTTATTTGTTTAAAGGTATTTTCTTCCTCCTTGGTTTATTTATTGACCCATTGGTTTTTTAGCTGTCTGTTGTTTAGTCTCCATGTGCTTGCAGTTTTCTCATTTTACTTTCCATAATTGTTTTCTAGTTTCACATCATTTTAGTAGAAAAATGCATGATATAATTTCTATCCTCTTAAATTTGTTGAGGCATATTTTGTGTCTTAGCATGTTATCCATCCTAGAGATCACTCCATGTGCACTTGCAAAGAAAAGTTATTCTGTTGTTTTGTTATATAATGTTCTATCAATATCTGTTAACTCCAAATGGTCTATTGTGTCCTTAAGACAACTGTTTCTTTGTTGATTTTTTTGGCCTGGATAATCTGTCTATTGATAAAACTGTGTTGTTAAGGTCCCCTACTCTTATTGTGTTTTTATCAACTTCTTTTATGTCTGTTATTATTTGCTATATATATATTTAAGAACTCCTGTATTGAGTGCAAATATTTTAACAAATGTAATACTCTCTCTTGTATTGATACCTTTATTATATAATGCCCTTCTGTCCCTTTTGTCATAGCATTTATTTTAAATTCTAAAGTCTAATATGAGTCTTTCTACCCCTACATTTGTGCTATTCCCATCTGCATGAAATATCTTTTTCTATTCCTTCACTTTCAGTCTTTGTGTGTCTTTAGCTCTGAAGTGAGTGGTAGGCAGCATGTAGAAGGTACTTTCTTTTTTTAATCCATTTAGCCACCCTATGACTTTTGATTGGAACATTTAGTCTACTGATATTAAAATATTTAGATGGATGAAACTATAGCCACTTTATTTCTTGTTTTCTAGTTCTTTTTGTTGTTATATTCTGTTCATTTCTTCTTTTTGTTTCTTCTCTTGTGTTTTGAAGCAATTATTTTAGGTAGTATGTTTGTATTCTTTCTCTTTAGTTTTTGTGTATATCAGAGATTTTTGATTTGTGGTTACCAGAGGGTTCATATATGTTGACCTAAAACTATAATTGCTTGTTTTAACACTGATAATCATTCATGTTCAAATATCTTCTAAACAATCTACATTTTTACTTTATGCTTTGGCTTTTTTTGTGTTTTTGATATCATATTTTACATTTTGTGTTTATCCCTTAACTTTTTATTGTATTTATATTTTTTTCACAATTTTTTTTCTTTTACTCTTTGTACTGGCTTAAGTGGTTAGTCCTCAGTCCTTACTATGTATTTGACATTCCTAGTGGATTTTTCCATTTGCTATAGATTCTTACTTCTTTTCCACTTAGAGAAGGCCTTTCTTTCAGGGTAGGTTTAGTATGGATGATCCCTTTCAATTTTTGCTTGTCTAAGAAGTTATTCACATTTTATTCCATTGTAAGTGATATTCTTACCATGTAGCTTATTCTAGGTTACAGAATTTTCTCTTTCCTCATTCCTTTTTGGTCTGTACAGTTTCTGTAGATAAGTCAGCTGATAGCCTTACAGGAACTCTCTAGAATAAGACTCTTTTTTTCTTGCTGCCTTAGAAATTATCTCTTTAACACTTGCCATTTTAATTATGCTATCTCTTTGTGTAAGTCCTTTTGGATTCCCCTTGTTCAGGACTCTCTGTGCTTCCCGTACCTGGATTTCTGTTTCCTTCTTCAGATTTGGGAAGTTTTCAGCTATGATTTCCTCAAATACTTTTTTGACCTCTATTCTCCTATTCTCTATTCTCTCTATTCTCCTTCTGAGACTCCTATAATGTGAATATTGATAAAAACCCACTTTTAATCTATATTTAATAGTGTGAGATTGAGCATTTTCTAATATTTGGAAGAGGACAAGGGTGTGTTCTCACTACCTCTATTATTCTTGAGGTATGGTCAGTGCAATAAGGCTTTGGAATTTGGAAAACAAGAAGTAAAACTGTCTTACTTTATGCATAACACAATTTGTGTTTATAGAAAATCCTTGAGAAAGTACCAAAAATCTACTAAAATAAAAATGAATTTAGTAAGTTTTCACAATTCAATTCAATACACAAAAATTAATTATATTGCTGTATTCAAACAAAAAACTATTGGATAATATAAAATACTATGATCTCCACTAACATTCCTAAATAAAAATTATCAGAATTAATATTAATAAAATATGTACAATACTTCTACATTAAGGAATACAAAAATATTCTTAAGATAAATTAAACAAAACTTATATAAATGGAGACATATACCATGTTTATGGATTAAAGTTATAATAATATTAAGATGTCAGTTTTCTGATTCAGATATAGATTCATCCAAGTTCTGCAAGTACTTTTTGTAGAAATCAACAAATTGGTTCAGAAATTCATATAGAAATGCAAAGAATCACAACTGGCCAAATCTGAGGATGTTCAGTCTCTGGTATTATGATGTAGTATCAAGGAAAAATTAACAAGACAGTATAATTGACATATATAAATGGAATGGTAAAACATCAAAAATTACAACCACATTTATATGGTTAATTGATTTTAGACAGAAATGCAAAATCAATTTAATGGAGAAATATTAGTCTTTTCAATAAATGGTATTAAAACAGTTGGACCTCTGTAGAGTAAAAACATTAATGTTGACCCTGACAATATTTTAAGTTGAAATACATTTTAAATCTACATATAAAAAATTATAAAGCTCAGAGAAGAAAATACACTAGAATATTTTCATGATCTTGAAATAGGAAATGATTTCTTCAATATGATATAAAAAGCATAAGATGAGATATTTTTAATGTTTTTATTTTACTTTTAAAATATTAAATTTGGCTTCTTCAAATTAAAACCTTCTTACCATTACAGAAATGAATGGGTAAGCACATATTTGGAAAATTTTGGAAAAAATATTTATAATACATATATCTGACATAAAATTTTATCCATAGCATATATAAAAATTCTTACAAAACAATAACATACAAATAATACAGTAAAAAAAGAGATTTTAACAGGCAGTTAACAAAAGATACATGAATGTCCACATTGCACACAAGGTAATAGTTGTTTATCATAAAAATTTAGATGGAAATTGTAGTGAAGTGTCAGTATAAACCCCATGGAATGACTAAAATTAAAAATACTAACAATAGTAACTGTTTAGTTAGTGGAGCAACTGAAACATCCATGTATTGCTGATCAGAGTATAAAGTGATACATCTACTTTCAAATATGCTTTAAAAGTTTTAGAAAGTTAAATATGTACTTACCCTAGGCCACAACAATTATACTCCTGGGTACTTACCCTAAAACAAAATTAAAATATGTTCATAAGAAGACTTGTGAAGTAGGTTCATAGTAGCATAATTCATAATTGACAAAAATTATGTTTAATTCACATGTTTACCAATAGGAGAATGGATAACTAATTTGTGGTATATTCACTCAAAGAACTATTGCGTAGAAAAGAAAAAGAATAAACTAATAATAAATTCAATAATATAGATTAATTTTTAGACACCATAAGTAAAAAAAGTCAGACAAAAAGATATATATATGGATGATTCCTTGTATATGTAGTTTTGAAATAGATAAAACTAGTATACACTGAAAGAAATCATACATGCAGTTGCCTCTAGAGGTATGCAGAGCTGCGTTTCAATCAGAAGTGGCAGTAGGCAAATTTCTGGGTTTTTTACAATAATATGTATTTTGATAGGCATGTGCATTATATGTATATATGTATTATTTATGTTCTTAAACATCAAATATTCATGCTGGAACAATCTGATGTTTGTGTAGAATTTTCTTTGTTATCAAGCTATTAGGAAAAAATATATAATGATACAGAAGAGCAAACAACTATATAATATTCATTTATTATAGCTTACAATATAATTTCATTAGTATACAGCAATTAAAATAAATAGCACTAGCTGTAATCTATAAATTCATGCCATG
Source organism: Sus scrofa (assembly GCF_054392235.1). Classification (NCBI taxonomy): domain Eukaryota; kingdom Metazoa; phylum Chordata; class Mammalia; order Artiodactyla; family Suidae; genus Sus; species Sus scrofa. The sequence continues at coordinate 47,863,401 of NC_139387.1, read as the reverse complement.
TTTCACATATATAGAGACATTTATGTGGAGTCATCACAATTATAATTTTTCCTCATTTCAATTTTTCTTCTTTTTGCATTTGTATATTTTTATTTTTTATAATGATTTTTATTTTTTCCATTATAGCTGGTTTATAGTATGTTGTCAATATTCTACTGTACAGCATGGTTACTTGGTTACAAATACATGTATAGATTCATCACAAGTCATTAGACTTAGTCCTTAGTGCTATACAGCAGGATCTCATTGCCTATCCATTCCAAATGCAAAAGTCTGCATCTATTAGCCCCAGACTCCCAGACCATCACACTACCTCCCCTCCCCCTTGGCAACCACAAGTCTGTTCTCCAAGTCCATGATTTTCTTTTCTGTGGAAAGGTTCATTTGTGCTGTATACTAGATTCCAGATATGAGTGATATCATTTGTTATTTGTCTTTCTGATTTACTTCCTCAGTATGAGAGTCTCTAGTTCCATCCATGATGCTGCAAATGGCATTATTTTGTTCTTTTTAATGGCTGAGTAGTATTCCATTGTGTATATGTACCACATCTTCCTAATGATGATGGACATTTTGGTTGTTTCCATGTCTTTGCTATTGCGAATAGTGTTTCAATGACCATGTGGGTGCATGTGTCTTCTTAAAGGAATGTTTTGTCCAGATATATGCCCAAGAGTGAGGTTGCTGGGTCATATGGTAGTTCTATGTATAGTTTTCTAAGATGCCTCCATGCTGTTCTCTATAGTAGTTGTACCAGCTTACATTCCCACCAACAATGCGAAAGGGTTCCCTTTTCTCCACACCCCCTCCAGCATTTGTTATTTGTGGACTTATTAATGATGGCCATTCTGACTGGTGTGAAGTGGTACCTCATAGTAGCTTTGATTTGCATTTCTCAGATAATCAATGATGTTGAGCACTTTTTAATGTGCTTTTAGGCCATCTGTATACCTTCTTCAGATAAATGTCTATTCGGGTCTTTTGCCTATTTTTCCATTCGGTTGTCGACTTTTTTGCTGTTGAGTTGTATAAGCTGTTTGTATATTTTAGAGATTAAGCCCTTGTTGATTGCATCATTTGAAACTATTTTCTCCCATTCAGAAAGTCGTCTTTTTTTTTTTTTTATGGTGTCCTTTGCTGTGCAAAAGCTTGTCAGTTTGATTACTTCCCATTGGTTTATTTTTTCTTTTATTTCTGTTGCTTTGGGAGACTGACCTGAGAAAATATTCATAAGGTTGATGTCAGAGTGTTTTGCCTATGTTCTCTTCAGGTGTTTGATGGTATCTTGTCTTATATTTAAGTCTTTCAGCCATTTTGAGTTTGTTTTTGTGCATTCTGTGAGGGTGTGTGTTCCAGTTTCATTGACTTACATGCAGCTGCCCAGGTTTCTCAGCAATAATTTCTGAAAAGTCTGTCTTTTTCCCATTTTATGTTCTTACCTCCTTTGTCAAAGATTAATTGACTATAGATGTCTGGGTTTATTTCTGGGTTCTCAGGTCTGTCCGTCTGTCTGTTTTGGTACCAGTAGCACACTGTCTTGAAGACTGTGGCTTTGTAATACTTCCTGAGATCTGGGAGAGTTATGCCTCCTGCTTGGTTTTTGCTTCTCAGAATTACTTTGTCAGTTCTGGGTCTTTTGTGGTTCCGTATACAATATTGGATTGTTTGTTATAGTTCTGTGAAAAATTTCATGGGTAAATTGATAGGGATTGCATAGAATCCGTAAATTGCTTTGGGTAGTATGGCCATTTTACAATATTAATTTTTCCAACCCATGAGCATGGAATATCTTTCTGTTTCTTTGAATCTTCTTTAATTTCCTTGATTAATTGTTTTACAGTTCTCAGGATATAAGACTTTCACCTCCTCGGTCAGATTTATTCCCAGGTAATTGATTTTTGGAGTGCAAATTTAAAAGGTATTGTATTTTTGTATTCCTTTTCTAATATTTCATTGTTTGTATCCAGAAATGTGACTGATTTCTGAACGTTAATCTCATATCCTACTACTTTGTTGAATTTGTTGATTAGTTCAAGTAGCTTTTGGGTTCAGTCCTTTGGGTTTTCTATATATAGTATCGTTTCATCTGCATACAGTGACAATTTTACCTCTTCTCTTCCTATTTGTATGCCTTTTATTTCTTTTGTTTGTCTGATTGCTCTGGTTAGGACTCCCAGTACTATGTTAAATAATAGTGATGAGAGTTGGCATTCTTGTCTTGTTACAGACTTTAGTGGAAAGGCTTTCAGCTCTTCTCAATTGAGTATTATACGTACTGTGGGCTTGTCATAAATGGCTTTTATTATGTTAAGGTATGTTCCCTCTATACCCACTTTGGTTAGAGTTTTTATCATGAACGGATGTTGAACCGTGTCAGATGCTTTCTCTGCATCTATTGAGATGAACATGTGGTTTTTGACTTTTCTTTTGTTAATCTGGTGTATGACATTGATTTACTTGCATATGTTGAACCAAGCTTGTTCACCTGGGATGAATCCCACCTGGTCATGGTGTATGATCTTTTTTATATGTTGTTGGATTCGGTTGGCTAAAATTTTGCTGAGAATTTTTGCATCTATATTCATCAAAGTTTTCTTTTTGTGATATATTTTTTGTGATATTTTTGTGATATATTTTTTGTGATATATTTTTGTGATATATTCATCAAAGTTTTCTTTTTTGTGATATCTTTGTCTGGTTTTGGAATTAGGGTGATGTGGTGTCACAGAATGTCTTTGGGAATGTTCCTTCTTCTTTAGCCTTTTGAAAAAGTTTAAGGAGGATGTGTCTAAGTTCCTCTTTGTATGTTTGGTAGAATTTACCTGTGAAGCCATCTGGTCCTAGACTTTTGTTTGTAGGGAGTGTTTTTATGACACATTCAATTTCATTTCTAGTGACTGGTCTGTTCTGTTGATCTATTTCTTCTTGATTCAGTTTTGGCAGGGTGTACGTCTCTAGAACATTGTCCATTTCTTCTAGGTTCTCAAATTTATTGGCATACAATTGCTCATAGTATTCCCTCATGGTTTTTTGTATTTCTGTAATATCCTTCGTGACTTCTCCTTTTTCATTTCTTATTTTGTTCTTTTGGGTTTTTTCTTGCCTCTTCTTGGTGAGTCAGGCCAGAGGTTTGTAAATTTTGTTTACCTTTTCAAAGAACCAGCTCTTGGTTTTATTGATGTTTTTCTATTTTTTTTGAATCTATATTTTATTGATTTCCTCTCTGCTCTTTAAGATTTCCTTCCTCTTTCTGACTTAGGTTTCGTTTGTTCTTCTTTTTCTAATTCATTTAGTGGTGGGTTAAGTTGTTGATTTGAGATTTTTCTTCTTTTTTTGAGGAAGGCTTATATTGCTATGAATTTCCATCTGAGCACTTCTCTTGTGGCATCCTATAGATTTTGAGTGGTTGTGTCTTCATTATCATTTATCTTGAGGTATGTTTTGATTTCCTTGTTGATTTCCTCATTGACCCATGGGTTTTTTAGGAGCATGTTGTTTAGTCTCCATGTATTCAGTTTTTTTTCTCATTTATTTTCCCGTGGTTGACTTCTAGTTTCATGCCATTGTGGCCAGAGAAGATACTTGAAATAATTTCTGTAGTCTTAAATTTGTTGAGGTTAGCTTTGTGTTCCAGTATGTGTTCTATCCTTGAGAATGTTCCATGTGCACTTGAGAAGAATGTATATTCTGATTTTTTTTTTTTTTGGATGTAGTTTCCTGAAACTGTTGATTAGGTCTAAATTTTCTATTGTGTCATTTAGGATCTTGTTCCCTTATTTATTTTCTGTCTAGAGGTTCTGTCCATTGATGTGAGTGGGGTGTTAAGGTCTCCTAATATGATTGTATTCCCATCTATTTCTCCTTTTATGTCTGCAGTAATTGTTGTAGGTAATTGGATGCTCCTATATTAGGGGCATATGTATTGACAATTGCAATATCCTCTTCTTGAATGGAATCTTTAGCCATTAAATAGTGTCCTTTTGGGTCTTTCTTTATGGCCTTCATTTTGAAGTCTATTTTGTCTGATATAAGTATTGCAACTCCTGCTTTCGTGTCTTGTCAATTGGCATGAAATATCTATTTCTTCCTCCTTCACTTTCAATCTATATGTGTTCTTTGCCCTAAGGTGAGTCTCTTGTAGACAGTAGATTGTAGGTTTTTGCTTTTTTATCCAAACCGCCACTCTGTGTCTTTTGATTGGATCATCCAGTCCATTGACATTTAAGGTGACTATTGATAGATATGTATTTATTTCCATTTTAGACCTTGTTTTCCAGTTGATTCTGTTTCTTTTTTTTTCCTTCCTTTTTTTTAGTTGGATCGTTTCCACTTATTTTATGATTGAGTGCTTTTCTTTTCAGTTTTTGTGAATGTGGTGTTCCATTTTGATTTGTGGTTGCCCTGATTTTTAAGTATGTTAATCCCTTCCTATATCCGATTGCTTTAGCCTGATAGTCATATAGACTCAAATACATCATTAACAATTGTTTTTTAAAAATTTAAAAAAAGAATCTATATTTTCTCATTTTCCCTCCCCACAGTGTATGTTTTTGTTTTCTTTTTAAAAAATTTTTTTTAAAAACATCTTCATGTTTAAATCTGTATGCTGGCTTATTTGAATGATTGCTTTCTAATTGAGGTTTGTGGTTTTCTCAATTCTATTTCTTCTTCCTTTTTTTTTTTTTTTAGAGTATTCCTTTCAGTATTTCATTTAGAAAATGTTTAGTATTGCTGTACTCTTTTAACTTTTGTTTGTTGGAGAAATTCTTTATTTCCCCTTCTTTTTAAAATGATATTCTTTCTGGGTAGAGTATTCTAGATTGCAAATATTTTTCTTTCAGCACTTTAAATATATCTTGCCACTGCCTTCTGGCCTGAAGTGTTTCTGTGGAGAAATCAGCTAATAGCCTTATGGGGGTTTCCTTATAATTAATGCTCTGCTTTGCTCTTGCTGTCTTTAGAATCCTCTCTTTATCTTAACTTTTGCCATTTTTATTAAAATATGTTTTGGTGTGGACCTGTTTGGGTTCAACTTCTGTGGGGCTCTCTGTGTTTTCTGTATCTTAATGTCAGATTCCTTTTGATTTGGAAAATTTTCAGACATAATTTCTTCAAATATATTTTCAATCCTCTTTTCTTTTTCTTTTCCTTCTGGAATTCCTATTATATGTAGATTGGCCTGCTTTATATTGTCTCATAGATCGCTTATATTGCTTTCATGTTTTTTCATTTGGTTTTCTGTCTGCTGGCCTGATTGGGTAATTTCCATTATCCTATCTTCCATGTTACTAATTCACTCCTCTACATCATTCATTCTGGTCTTTATTGCCTTTAGCTCAGTTTGCATCTCTGCAAATCAGTTTTTTAGCTTTTCTTGGCTCCTCCTTATATTTTCTAGTTCTTTTCTGCATTACTGTTCATGTCTTCTCTTAATTCCTTGATATTCAATCTTAATTCTTTCAGTATTCCCTTTTGAACTCAATGCCTGTCAGACTGAAGAGGTCCATTTCATTGTTGACTGCTTTAGGTGAATTCTCCTGTTCCTTTAGCTGGGAATGGTTTGTGCACTTCTTAATCTTCCTTATGTTTTTCTTTTTCTGTGAGATTGGGGAAGCCAAACTCTAGTCTTGTAAGGCTACTTTTATGCAAGAACACTCCTTTGTATTTTTCGGTGGGGTTACTATTTATTTTTGGTGTGGGAGTTTGAATATTTGGTATCTCTTTCTTAAGTGGGAGCAGGCTGTTATCTCCTGGGTGCTCAGTGTGTTTTTTGGGAGAAGGAGGCAATGGGTAGGGCCAGCAGTCAGTGCCTGGTTGCTGGGCTCTCAATAGCAGCAGGAACGTGCAGGAGGGTGGCACTGGATACTCCTAGTTGCTGGGCTCTGGGAAGTGGTAATGAACTCTAGGTAGATCTACAAGGTGTCCAGAGCATTTGGCAGTAGCAGCAGCACGAAGTATGAGTTCCCAGGGGTGTGAGAGCCATGACAGCTAGTGTTCAATTGCAGTGCTCTCATCTGAGGTGATTGGAACAGCAGGTAGTTCCTGTTCAGAGACCCCTAGTGGTAGAAGGCCATGAACATCTCTGGAGTCAGTGATAACTGTGGTGGGTTTGCCCCCTCTAGCTGTAGACCATGCGTGAAGCAATCTGTCTCCCTTAGCCCACATAGGAGGTGTTGCACAGGCTGTTCCTAGTTGCAGGATCCTGGAAAGTGACAGGGATCAGGCATATGGGTACTGTCTGGAACATTCAGCAGTGGCAGCAGCAGGGCTGGTGTGTTCCTAAAGGTACTAAGAGCACCAACAGGTGTTATTCAGTCACAATGCCCTGCTCTGTGGTGACCTTGAGGTGACTGAGGCTGCAAGTGGTGCCTGTTCATGGACCCTTAGTGGTGGTGGGCCACCTCTGGAGCCGGAGATAACTGTGGTAATTTGCCCCCATCACCTGTAGACCATGCAAGAAGCACCTCGTCCTGCTTAGCCATCACAGGACGTGCTGCACAAGGTGCTCTTAGTTGCAAGTTCTTCTGAAGGGACATTGATCAAGTGTCTGGGCACTTGCAGGGCAGGTGTGCTCACGCTAGAGACACCTGGTCTGTGGCAGGCCTGCACTAGAGATGCCCAGCCTGCGGCGGGCCAGCAAGCAGCTTCTGGCCACAAGAGGCCTGCGCTGGAGATGCCCAGTCAGCCCCAGGCCAGCAAGCAGCTTCTGGTCTGCTGCAGGCCAGCATGTGGCTTCTGGCTGCTGGCAGCCCTTGCCAGAGATACTGGGTCCACAGAGGGCCAGCAAGTGGCTTTTGGCTGTGGGAAGCCTGTGCTGGAGATGCCCGGTCTGCTGCAGGCTAGCAAGCAGCTCTGACCACAGGCAGGCTGTGCCAGAGATGCCTGGCCCACCACAGGCTATCAAGCAGCTTCTGTCTGTGGGTGGCCTGCACCAGCGCTGGTTCAGCCTCTGTAAGCCCACAGGTATGCGGGCACTCTCGGGTGCAAGGAGTTTCCTATGGCAGCCTACTCCTCCTTCTCTCATCCTCCCCAACAATGGCACCTTTTCTCTCCTGCAGGTCTGGACCTTCTCCTGGGTTCCCTCTGCCATGGCTTTCCACATCCCAGCCCTTAGTGTACCACTCCCCTTCCCATGGTGCCCTGCTCCTTAGCCCTTTAGGCTGTCTCCACACTGTCAATCCCAGCCCTCTCCTGGGGACTGACCTCTGGAGCCTAAGTCTCAGCGCCCAGTCCCTACTTGAGCGTCTCTGGCTGTGGTGTTTGTGCTGGTACTTCAGATGATCTGTGCGGGTCTCATTCTGCTTTCCCATTTTCAGACCTGCTGCTGTGCTTTTCTCAGTGACTTTGAGGTCCCTCTGGCTCGGTCAATCTTTCCATTGGTTAGGTGGCTTCTCAGGGTGTGGGTTCCTTTTCTCCTTCACATCTCTCTCTTTGGACTGGTAGTGCAGTCCTTATTCCTTTTCTCTTTCTCTCTCTTGTTTTTCTCTTTTGTTCTACCCTATTATGTCAAGAGTTTCTTGCATTTTTTGGAGGTGTAATTTCTTCTGGCAGCATCCAGTTGATGTCCTGTGTGAGTCATTTTACATGTAGATGTGTTTTTCTTGATGTGTTTATGGGAGATGGTGAACATGACCTCTTACTCCTCTGCCATCTTGCTCTGCCTCCTCCCCATTTCAGTTATTAATTTTCCGAACTCTTACACAATTTACATGTCACCAAACAAGCAAAAGTGAATGAATATAGCTATGATGTGATTGGATTTAATGTGTTATTTGACAGTGACATTTTTTTAAAGTTATTTCTCTGATGTGTTTTAAAATTCTTGTTCCCAAACTGGAAATAAGTGTCATCCGAAGGTCTGATTCAAATGTATATAGCACATCCTATCCTAGTCCTACCACATAAATCTATGGGTGTTTTTTCAAATAATCATATTTTTGAAAAAACAAGCTATTTTTGTACTTATAATTTACAATGAGGTGTAAAATCCCCTTTTGTAGATTAGTTTCTCCTTCCTGGTTGCACATTAGAATTTATGAAATAAAATTCATATTTTATGGCAAGACATAAAATTTTATCCTGCCCATTTGGGCCTCCTCCCTCCTTTTTATTGTGTATTGTGCATCTGTATTAACCAGAAGGAGACAACATTCCTTCTTAATATTGTGAAGGGTCAAGATGAGCCACTACTAACTTTATACATGCAGATCTGGATTGTATAAACTGTCAATATATCACTCAATGTATAGCCTTTGTTTCAAAAAATTTTGTAACTGTGTTTTGAGCTCTAATGGGTGGAAGAGTCCTAAGATAATGGTAGAAGAGTCCTAAGAACTTGTTTGTTTGTTTTTTTCTTTTTGTTTGTTTGTTTTTTGCTGAATGGTATTTTATTTACTGTATCACAATCAATCTATTCATTTGCCCATGGGCATATGGGTTATTTCTAGTATTTTGGCTTTTTTTTCCATTACTTTACTTTTTATTTATTTTTTATTTTATACTGCTCAATGAATTTATTACATTTATAGGTGTACAACAATCATCACAAACCAATTTTAAGACATTTCCTGAGAGCTTTTGAAAAACTGTCCCTAGCTTATTATCCTCATGTTGGTTTTAATAAATTTTTCTATTTCTTTCTTAGATCAACTATTGTTTACTTTTTTCCTCAATGTAATTATCCAGGGAGTTTTAAAATATGGGCTGCCTTTTGTCACTATCATTTATTAAATCTCTTGCATTAAATCAAGGACTGCCTATTATGTAAGTAACCATACATTTGATATAATTTCATAGGTACAAAGAATTTTACTAAAATAATTTACTTTTTTTCTAGTAATGCTTGAACTCCTCCCACTCATCCACACTCCTCCATTGAAGATAAATCTTAAAATGCAAATATACCCATGAAGTGAAAAGTTTTGTTTCCCAAGAGTAGTACTGTTGAGTACTCAAAAAAAGAAAAAAAAAAAGAAGAAGAATCACCAGGATGGACTAGGCTATGGCTTGGGATGGGCACTTGCAAAGTCACCGGTGTTCTCTACACAGAATTTTTTCCTTCACAGTTTTGCCATAAGCTAGCCTGTTCTACAATGTTTGTTGTTATACATAAGGGAGAAGATACAATATCTGTTTTCCATGAGTTTATGATTCAGTAGAAATGAGGGGATTTCAGTGTTATAGAATTTAGAGAGAATGTGGGCTCAGTGATTGGCCATTGATTGTTCTTGAATATCTATAAAATTATCTCTATGATCCATGAAGTTTTGTCTAGAAAGATTGATTTTGCCTTCTGTAACTTGTATGTCAGGAGTCATCCAAATTCTAAGAAATAAAAAGAGAATTAAAGACAACAAAATTCTCTGTATAGTATTTAATTAACTGGAGAATTGAGGATGGCTTGTTCTGCTTGTAGTGGCGGATTAAGTGCAATTATTTTCAGTCAAAGTGAATATCTCTGTTTCAAATTTGAGCAAGCCTCAAAACATAGGAGATGAAATAATCCCTGACTTTAGTTTGAGAATTAGAAGTTGAATTATGGACAAATCTGAGAGCTATTGATGAAAAACCGATGCAAGTCACTGTCGTTGTTTTAAACAGTGGTCTTCAAAGGGAGAAATATGGTAAAATTATTATAACATTTATTTATATAAAAGAAAGTATGTTTTAGTATATCACATTAATATTATGGGGAATGTATGACATAAGTAATGTATAAACAAATATTTGTATATTGGAGGTGAATGTTTAAAAAAATAGTTACTGATGGGGTTTATGATAAAAAATTTAGTGATTTAAATTATTCTGAAAAATAGTAAGTTTTACTTTGGGAGAACTAGTTTATATACTACTGTCTTTCACTGATGATGGTTATGACTTAGAGTGAATGGCAACAGTAAAAAAGAGTCATGTGTAATATACTATCTTTTCTTACCTAGAGCATAAATTAGTTTTTACTTGATTTGCTGCCATAGCCATTTGTGGTGGTTCTGTGTCTCTTCTGTGGTCTGAATCTTCTGTTCATAGACAATTTCTACTCATTAGGAAGTATCTCAGAAAGTCACAGGTGAAATGTACCTCAAAGATTTGTTTTCCCTTCTTCTTTTAAAGATGAAGAAACAAAGTCAGAGACAGTGAAAAGATACACTTAAAAAGTTATTCAGTTAAGTCGAGAAGAGGGTTCCTTGATACTTCAAACAGAGCTGTTTCTATTTTTCTTGATGATGCCCAATGTGTTTACCAGGAGATAGTGAGTATTAGCAGTAAAGGGGCATCCACTTTCCATAAAACCTGACAAAATGAAATACTGAATGTGATTGCTACTTTGTATTTCTGACAATAGCAATTTACATCTGGCTGTTAGGACTGCAAAGAATCTATAAGTCTAGATATTTACTAAGAGGAAAGGGAAAGTAAGTTTTTTGTTTGTTTGTTTCTAGTAGAAAATAGGAATATTTTATATGGAGATTTTAAAATTAGGTTTTCTGTATTGTATTTGCTTATAGATATAGTGAGAGCTCTATCTGTAGGTTGCTTCTTCAATAAGATGCATTTGTTTTTGTTCCAGGTTTTTTTTTTTTTTGCATTTATGTTGACATACAAAGAAGTATAAGAAATCTTGGGGAAGCAAGGCTAACTCGCATTAAATATTTGAGAACAACATGCCTAATTACGTTCTAATTTAGAAGGTATAGATGATATCTAATATAGGTGTTCTTAGAAATCAATTTGCCTCATAAATGAATACTTTCCCCAAGAAAATTAAAGAAAATCTTTTGATATTTCATTTCCCTAGACTCTGACTCCTGTAGCTATTCAGCCAGACCTCCTGGCAGTAAGCATTTAAGCAGCCTTCATTGCTCCTTTGATTCAGGTTCAGTATTAGTCTCCCTCAGGACATCTTTGTCTGATGTCTTTCTTTAATCTTTCTTCCTAATCAGGCTTAGATTAGTAACTCTCATGACTCTGGGATCTTGTATTTCCCAAAGCTATACTTTTTATAGTCCCCCTGTGTGCTATGTTCTCAACCCCAAATTCTGATTAGTTTTATGCTACTCTGTCTTATTTTGTTAGTTGCTTTTTCAAGGACTGCAGTTTGATCTTGGAAATGACTTGACTGGAGTCTGCTACTGCATGCTCATAATATTGTAGTCTGCTTATTGATTATTAGAGGTTCTTATTCATCATGAAAGCTTCATGAATTATCACCAGTATTGAGACATTTACTAAATGCCCACAGTATTCTCCACTTCATGAAAGTCTTTAATGCTCCTTCCAGAAAGGAGGATGGAAGCTTGGTTCTTGTTATAAAACCATGGGGTTTGGCTCTTATATGTAGGGTTACTTTAAGGGAAAGGTAGTTAATACTGGATAAATGAACATTAGGAATGGATATATTTTATAGTTGACACCTATTCTAAGTTCCAGAAACCTAAAGCAGATGTAGAGGTTTTAGCACAAAACATAAGGTGAATGCATCTGGTCGTCTTGGCATGCTGGATGCTGGGTCCCGTGTTTTGTAGACTGGGAGGAGATGGGGCAATATGTTTGTCAGCAACAAATGAGCAAATGCAAGCCTCTTGTCAAATAACAGCCCTATTTTTGAAGTTTTTATTTTGAATAATGTCAAATTTGCAGGACAATTGAAAAAATCACAGAGAATACTATCATATATCCTGTACTCATTTCCCATGTTTTTTATAAGGCTCTTTAACACTCCAGTGTGTATTTCCTGTAAACAAAGATATTCACTGTTATAACCATAGTATAGCTATCAAATTCAGGAAATTTAATGCTAATGAAGTAATTTTTGTGAATATTTCAAGTCCATCAAGAAGCATATTGCAGTTTTAACATAGGTCAACAGTTATCTCTGAAGTCAACTGTATTTCTTCTTTAGTTTAGCTCTTCCATATACTTATATTCATTTATTTATTCTTTTGTCCATTTAATTTGCCCTATACTGAGTACATGTTAAAATTTTTTTTTATTAATAGGGTATTATTTTTCTTATATCTCCTAAATTTTTGGATTTCTATGGATGGTTACTTGTTTTTATATGTTCATCATAAGATAATCTTAGTCTCAGTTAATGATTTTTGGCTTGAATTTTAGGTTGTCCTGTATGGAGATCACAAAGCTTTATTGCAGTTACAGTAAATTTTTGCCTACCCTTTTATATTTTGTCTTTTACAATCATTCTGTTTTAGGTGTGTCTTTACTGAAATAATAGAATTGAATATTCCTTTGATTAATTTAAAAAATCTTTGAATAGGTAAGGTAACATTTATTAATGTGACTGACAGATTTGGTATCAACTCATCAAAAATGTTATTTTTTAATGTTTGTTATTTTATGTTTCATTTACCATATATATTATGTTATATATGCAATGCTTTTTTTCTAAGTGGAATATTTTATCTTTCCTAAAAAATTTCTTTTTTATTTCAGAAGAATTGTATTGAAACCTACTGTAATAGTCCCCTTAATCTTACATTTTTTGCTTCATCTTTCACTCTCTGCTTTGTCAGTTGACAGACAACCTACCTTGATTCTAACTTACTACCCACATAATAATCATAAATCTTATTTACTCTCCCCTTTCTTTCTCCTTTCTTTTTCCATTTTTATTTTAATTTATTAATTTATTTTTTAATGTTTTTAGGGCCACACCCATGCTTATGGAAGTTCCCAGGCCAGGGGTCCAGTCAAAGTTACAGCTGCCTACCTATGACACAGCCACAGCAATGCCAGATCCGACAGTGTCTGTGACCCACATGGCATTGCCAGATGCTTAAGCCATTGATAGGGGCCAGGGTTGAACCCACATCCTCATGGATCCTAGTCTGGTTTGTTACTGATGAGCCACAACAGGAACTCCTCTTTTTCCATTTTTAAAAATTGCATGCATTTTGCTCTTACCATGTTTATATACTTTTATTTCACTTATGTCTTCATTAGTCTACAATTAAATGTATCAAATATATCAAATGCTCATCATTATTCTTTTAGCCCAAATTTCCCCAAGCAAATAAAAGCTAAGGAGTTCATCACTACTAGACATGCCTTACAAAAATGCTAAATGAAAAGAAAGGACTTTAACTAATAACATAAAATCATATGACTGTGTAAAACAAAGTCAGAAACTCTAATATTATAATTTTAAACCACATTCAATTCCAGTTTAAAACTAAAAAAAAAACCAAATGTATTAAAAATAACTGTACCTAAAATAGTTTTATTGGAGATACAATAAAAGAGATATAAATTATAACATCAATAACCTAAAATGTGAGAGGTGTGAGAAGTAAAATGTAGTGTTTCTGTATGTTATTGTAGTTAAGTTGTTATCAACTTAGAATGTTTAAGATATCTTATACATATTTCATGGTAATCACAAAAGCAAAACAAGTAGTAGACCTACAAAAGATTAAGATAAAGGAATTAAAATATACCACTACAAAAATTCATGAAACCACAAAGGAAGACAGCAAAAGAGAAATGAAAGAACAACAACAGAAGTTACAAAACAGGAAGAAAATAATTAACAATGGGCAGAGAGAAAGTGTTTAAAATGGAAGATAAGCAAAAGAGATCCAACTATATATACACTTTAATTCCATTAGAAAAGAAACAATGGTAGAGGACTAATATCTGTCAACCCTGCTCCTTTCTCTGTCTCTAGCCTTCTCCAGTTTTCCCCATGAAAAGAGAAGAATTTGCCAGTTATCAACATATGAGAGATAAGAAAGTTAAAGAGAATTCTAAAATTTTGAGTGTAGCTGGTGTTTGCATTGTAGATCAGCTGGTTAGGGTCCTGACATTGCTTCTGTGAGAATTTGGGCTCAATCCCTGGCCTCTCTCAGTGGGTTAAGGATCTGGCATTGCTGTAAGCTGCAGCATAGGTTACAGATGTGCTTCAGATCTGGTGTTGCTGTACCTGTGGCAGAGGCCACAGATGCAGCTCCGATTCAACCCCTGGCCCAGGAACCTCCCTATGTGGCAGCTGTGGCTGTAAAAAGGAAAAAAAAAATAGAATAAAATAAAATTTTAAGCCTGGCTGACTAAAAAATAATACTGGTGATTTTAAAGAAAAATAAATTCCTAGACACAATTATTTAACTCATCTGATTTCTAAAATCCACACTTGGCAAAAATATTGTATTGTGAATTTCCATGATAATGACTGCGATTAAATTTGTTTTACAGATTTTTATCTGCACCTCTTGATTTACTATTATTATTACTGTGCTTTATTCCCTGTTTCTTCAGTCTTTAAAGCTTCAAGGTTGTGCTCATTTACTCATCTTACATGGGTGTAGCTTTGTCCTAATTCTGGATACAAGCTATATGTTATGCAGAAAATTTCTGGATCTTGAGGCTAGTAACTCAAAGATCTTGTTTTGATCTTGTTTTTCATTGTAGTCTAGTGACTAGTTTCCTGGTTTATACCTTCTGTTTCTGAAAACTTCTGTACCTTGGATTGTGGTTCTGTTTTGACCTTTGTCTTTTTTTTTTTTTTTTTTTTTTTTTTGCTCCATCCACAGCATGTAGAAATTCCCTGGTCAGAGACTAAACTCTAGCCACAACAATGATCATGTCAAATCCTTAACCAGTAGGCAACAACGGAACTCATGAACTTTATCTTTTTGGTGATTGAATTTCTGTTCCTGGAGTTCAGATTCCCTCATGAAACCTAATGCTACTGATTCCTTTTCCCTAATGAGTCAGAAATGTTACTGAATAAACATTGATTTTGATAAGGGTAGCAAACTTAGGCTATAATCAATACTATGATAAAATTTTGTAAGTTATTTTCCCCTGAGTTTTACCCATGCCAATAACTTGTTTGATTTCTAATCTTTCAGAAATGAAAAAAATTACGTGAATACATATGTAATCATTAATATAAATTTATGTTTAATGTATAAAAGATTATGCTATAATCACCCACTGTAATCTATTTATTTATTTAACATTATGAAAAAAGATATCTTCAATACCTTGCTTGATATAATAGGAGGAAAACATTTAGCTGAATTTAAATTGAAAGAATAAAGTCGCTCTCTTCAATATCTCTTTCTAAGTGCTCAGGGAGTAGTTTCAAGCTTTTTGTCATGTCCTCATTGGCTAAGGGAGTTATTACTAAGAAATGTGTAATTCCTGGTAGATTTGAAATGGCAGATTTTGAAAGCAGGAAGTGATTTAGGACTGCTCTGCAGTTAATGTGAATATTATTATATTATTTTTCCCTCATCTGTTGGGAAAATGTAATTAAAAATAAAAATTTCCCTCAACCCAGAAAATCTCTCCATAAAAGTAGTAGGGTAGAAAACTGTTTTATTATTGAATAAATATTAACCCCAAATGTGATGCAAAGCACAGGCAATGTGCTAAGAAATTACAAAGACAGAAAGAAATATCACTCCTTTGTATAGCCAAGCAGATACAACCCATCACATCCATGTTCTCAAGATGCACAATAACCAGTTCTCAAGTAGGCGGACTTGACAATAGCATTTGCCACACGCAGTTCACTTTCATTCACCTGGCAATTGGGCTGTCCATCTCTGTTAGCTAAATGGAAAAACAAATTTTCCTAGAGGAAAAACAAATTTCTCATATCTTTATGACAGGACATGGTTTTGCAACTTGGTACCTATGGAGGTTAGGCTCCTCCCTGCTCCCATAGAAATTGGGGGCAATCTCCCCAGAGGCGCTATATCCCTTGATGTCTACACTTCAAAATGAAGGTTTCTGGGTCTCTGAAAAAGGCATTCTTGGATCATAGAGCTGACAAAAGTCTTATTCATATATATTTCACAAAGAAGAGAAAGTACTTACATTATAAGTTTCTAAAGCAAATACTCTCAGGAAAAGAGGGTGTCTCTTCCTTTAGTTTTAAAAATCAGAAATAAGCCCCTTAATTTTAATTTTTATTTGTCTTTATATATGAAGTGATGCATTAAAATTATGAGTATAGTTAGGAAAGTTTTCTTGACTTTCCAAGTTTAGACTGATCATAAAAATTAATATTTTTTATTATGTGTGTGAAATAATACATGCACATATCAGATATGTATAAATATATATAATATTCACTATACATATATGTGCAAATATAGCTCTGCCTTGGTATTTGCTTCCCAAATAATCCTATTGACACATTGATTAAAGGTTTTCTGTAGCAAGGAGTCATGCTAGACATTTCTGTGGCAAGGAGCTGTGCTAGATCTAATAGACTACATCTCCTATTATCAATAAATTTACAATTTCTCAGAGAGAGGAAGACTTATACACTACCTAAGAGGGAAGAACTGTAAGGTATAAATAATATAATGCACAATGATATATTAATCTATAGCATGTAATAGTATTTAAATGTTGATACTTTGTTTACTATAAATTTTCATGATAAATATCATTTATCTTGATTACTGAGTTACATTCTGTACCTAAGGCATTGCTTCATTCCCCTTATTCTCTTCACTTCAGTCCTAGCACTGGAAATAACTAAAAAAAGTTTGTTGTAATTATTTTGAGAAAATTAAGACAAAAACATAGCTTTTGAAATCTGAAAATAGTTCAATACACTTTGCCTCATAAGGGAACTCAGACTGTATTTGCTCAGAACAATGTGCAGACTCTTCATGAGGTCATGTATGATCTAGCCTCAGTTGATCTCAACACCACATTTCCTCTGTCTTTCCTTTGGCTCATGATGCTTAAATACCTCTCAGATTTTTTAAGTTTCAAATGCATGAGGTTTTCTTCTGGTTCAAGGCACTTGTGTGTACTTTCTACTCTCTCCTTTTCTCCTTCTCTATGTCTCAGTTTAACTGTCACATTCTGTAATACTGTGATTTATAATAAGAAATATATATTTGGTTTTCCTCTCCTTCCTAGAAGAGAGGAAGTGATAAATTTGGAATTTCCTAAGTGATAAATTTAACTTGATATTCATTTAAAAAAAAAATCAACCACACCTCAGTTTATGTTGATGAAGTGACTTGACTTGGAAAACACAGAGAATGGGGTCTGGCTGCCAATGAAACGAACCATGAGATTAGAGAGCTGGCAATTTAAGCCCCACCACTCACCCTGACCCCACATCTGGGAGGAGGAGAAGGGCTGGAGGTGGAGATTGCCAATGGCTAGTGACTTAATCAATCATACGTTTTTAATGAAGCCTCTGTAAAAATCCAGTAGGACAAGGTTTGGAAAGTGTCCACAATGGTGAACACTTGGAAGTACTGGAATAGTGGTGCTCCAAGAGAGGGCATGGAAGCTCCATACCCCTTCCCAGATACCTCACCCTATGCATCTCTTCCTTCCAGATGTTCTTATCATATCCTTTCATAATAAACTAGTAAACAGTAAGTAAATAATTTTCCTGTGTTTTGTGAGCTGTTCTAGAAAATTAATCCAGTCTGAAATAGAAGGCATGGGAAACTTCATCTTATAGCCTGGGCTTGTGATTGGCAAATGAAGTCAAGGGTGGGTTAGTCTTATAGGACTGACCCCTTACCCTGTGGGATCAGATGCCTTTACTTCCTTAAAGGCCTCCATTGTCATTATGATGTGTTCAGTACAGAATAGAACTGAATAATTATTAGTTTTTTAAAATGTCCAGCTAGATTATTCAACATGCTTTTTCTCTTTATAATGAATTTTGCTTTTAGACTTTGATGATAAACTTTAAGGTATTCATTTTTTTTTCCTTTTATGAACTCTAAATAGTCTAAATGTATAATGGGTGGATACACTGCTTCCAAAAGGTCTGAATTCTGTAGAATCCACATCTTCCAATGTAATTCTATATATTTACCCCAGCAATTGTCTCATAAATTTATCAAAAATACTAACAATATGAAAGCAAACAACTCTAAAAATTGTCATAAATCACAATTTCAAAATAACTTTTTAGAGAAATGGAAGAAATATTGAACACCAAAATTTCAGAGTGGAAGACAAGTTAATATAATTACATTTCACTATCATAATGTTATTAAGAATCAGGCAGTTTTACTAGCTGACCTATAACACCTTTAAAAAGTTGAACTAACTCAATTCTAGTAGAGTGTGGGTGAAGTTTACGTAACTATTGAATCAAGAACAGACAAGCAAGTAGGAACATTCAAATACATGCAAAGTGTCAAGTAAAATTGATAACTGAGATTGGATACAGAATGAATTTAGAATCGTACCTTTTTTCTTGCTGAAGGTGTGAGAGGGATGGACTGGGAATCTGGGGTTAATAGATGCAAACTATTGCCTTTGGAATGGGTAAGCAATGAGATCCTGCTGTGTAGCATTGGGAACTTTAGTCGCTTATGATGGAGCATGATAATGTGAGCAAAAAGAATGTATATATTTATGTGTGACTGGGTCAACTTGCTGTACAGTAGAAAAGTGACAGAACACTGTAAGCCAGCTATAAAGGAAAAAAATAAAAATCATTATACAGAATCTAAAATAAATAAATAAATAAATAAGTAACAAAACTAACTTTTCTGCGAAGACATGATTCTGCACCAACCTCATCCCCTTCCTTCATCACCACAATCTGCATTAAGGTAAAAAAATAATTCTTGCTATGTAATTTTATATGTCAGAAATAACAAATATAATTATGGTTAAAAACAAAAAGTAAAAAATTTAGTTGCCTGTTCTCTGTGTTATATGTGCATTATCTTCATTAGACTAAGACAGTAAATGTTTGAATGTGTGAACAGAAAGAAAAGTATGTTTATATGTTAAAGGAAAGACAATATTTTCTACTTAGATATGAAACAAAAATGCCTATTCATTTTTTAATATTTGGCAAAAAAGAAACATAGTACTCTGAGATGTGATCACTTTTTAACATTTGGCACATATTCTTTCATTGTTTATTTTCTATATGTCTGTTTTACATAGTTAAATTCATACTATTTCAATTTTGCTTAGTTCTAAGTTGGTATAGTGTAGGGTTTGTGGCATGTGTAGTGTGACAGTTTATGAGAATGGACCATAGGCTACATAGCAGATCTAAGAGGACAAATCATTTAGGCTGAAGCCAGACCATTCAGAGCCTTGAACATCACATTGCTGGCATAGACGTTATCCCTTAAACTGAGAAAAATTTAGCCTACTTTTCCATCTCTATTCATGCTGGCATTGGGTGGGGGAGAGTACATCCCCTTGAATCACCTGTGTAATGCTTGTTTATGAAGCTGTGACAAGTAGAGTTTTGATATTTCTTGACTGCAGAACCTATTAGGCAATAGCTCATTCACTTACTCTGGTACAGAGTCCCTGAACACTAGGCCCAAAGATAGCCAAAATCATCTAAAATTAAGTCAATTTTTCAGTTTATTCCTTTGATAAAGTGTGGGAAGACACATATGGGGCTGTCATTTCCATATTGTGGACACACTCGACAACACAACAAAACCTGCCCAAATTTTCAACTCATTTTGATGCTCTAGCAAATGCCTTACAAATACATCATTTTAAGACCCTGCCCCCACAATAGGGATATCTAATAGATACTCTAGTTCCCTCGTAAATAGTTCTGTATAAAGCAGAGAGAAAAAAACCATTGAAGAAACTAGAATTTGAAAAGGTCCATTACCGTAGTTCTGTTTTGAGTTTGAAAACTCAAGCAGAAAATTCCAACTAGTCATAATTACAAAGCAGTATAATATGGACAAAATCCTTACCAATTTTCATTTCTGATCTTAGTGTTGTACGTAAAAGATGCACCTTTAATATAGATCTGTGGTTTTATTTGAGATATGTTATGGCTTAAGTATTTTATATGCTTCTCAATACATTTAAGTCCACAGACAAACAAAGCTTAGTTAGCTTTCTATTATATTTATATTATTACTTTCTTAGGAAAAAAATCTCTAAGTTCTGTCCTATCAAGCTTTATAAATATGCAAGAAAAACTGATTGTGCCCATACAAGTACTTTAAGTGGGCAGTAGGAAGAAACTATGCAAGATTTGAGACAATATGGCAGAGTAGAGGATCTGGAGCTCACCTCTTTTCAGGAGCACACAAAAATCACAACTAACTGCTGAAAAACCACTGATAAAAACAAAAAGGATATTCTGCATCCAAAGACTTAAAGAAGAAACCATAGACAGTAGGAAGGGCATACTCACGATAAAATCAAATCTCTGTAACACCCAGGTAGGCAACCCACAAACTGAAGAGTAATTATATTGCAGAATTTCTTCCACAGAAGTGAGACTCTGAGCCCCATGTCAGGGTCACTAGCTTAGGATCTGGTATCCAGAGGAGGAGCCATCCTGTGGGGTACATTTAACTTTGAAGGCCAGTGGGAATTGATTGAAAGAGCTCCACAAGACTCCACTCTTGGAGGGTTCAAATAAGGTATCCTGTGCACCAGGACCAAGGGCAAAAGCAGTGACTTCATAGGGACCTGGGCCAGACCTACCTGCTGATATTAGAGGGTATCCTGGTGGTGGTGGTGGTGTGCTGTGGCTCTCTTGAGGGTCATAAAAGCTGGTTGTGGACATATCAGGAAGTGCTTATCTAAGTGAACTCTGGCTGGAGGACAACATATTGCCTGGATCATTAGCACAAGACCTGGCTCCCAACAGCCTGTATGCTTCAGTGCTGGGCTGCCTCAGGCCAAATAAGGCAGGAACTCAGCCCCAACAATTAGTAGACAGGCTGCCTAAAGACTTTCTAAGCCCATAGCCAACTTTAGACATGCACATTACATAGTCTTGCCCACCAGATGGTCAAGACCTAGCTCCACACAGAAGTAGATAGGCACTGACCCCTCCTGGCAAGAAGCCTGTCCAAGCCTCTAGACCAGCCTCACCCACCAGGGGGCACACGCAAGGAGAAAGAAAACTAAGATCTTGCAGCCTATGGAACTGAGTCCACAAACACAGGTCAGAACCTACACCGGGACCAGCTGGTCCCTGGCTCTTGGGTTATGGGAGGGGAGTATACTACTGGGGAGTGTACACCTGCAGAGGGCCACTTCTCCAGTTACACTGAGAAATGTAACTGACTTACAAAACCAACTTATAAAAGCACAAATAAAAATTTAAATAAAATGAGATGGCAAAGGAATATATTCCAGACAAAGGAACAAGATAAAACTCCAGAAGAAAAATTAAGTGAAGTAACTAGGCAATCTACCCAAAAAAAAGCATTCTGGAAAATGATTTAAAGATGAACCAAGAACTCAGGAAATGAATTGTTGCACAGAATGAGAAGCTACAAGAAGAGTTAGACAACATAAAGAATGATCAAATAGAATTGAAAAATATAATAACTGAAATGAAAAATACACTGGAAAAAATCAATAGCAGAATACAAGAGGCAGAAGAACAGATTAGCAAGAGAAAGTCAGAGTGGTGAAAATCACTGTCACAGAACAGAATAAAGAATGAAAAGAAACAAGAATGCATTAAGAGGCTTCTGAGACATTGTCAAACACACTGACATTCATGTTATAAAGATCCTAGAAGGAGAAGAGAGAGAAAGGGGGCCTGAAAAAAATATTTGAGAAGACAATAGCTGAAAACTTCCCTAACATGGAAAAGGAAATAGCCCCCAAGTCCAGGAAGCACAGAGACTCCCAGAGAGGGTTAGCCCAAGGAGGAACATGTCAAGAAACAGAATAATCAAACAGACAAAAATTGAAGTTAAAGAGAAAATTTATTTTTTTGGTCATGCTCATGTCATGCAGAAGTTCCTGGGCCAGGGATCAAAACTGAGTGACAGCAGTGACAATGTCGAACCCTTAACTGATAGGTTATCAGGGAACCTATTTCCTCAAGAGAAAAATTTAAGAGCAACTGAAGAAAAGCAACAAATAACATCCAAGAGAATCTCCATAATGTTCTTAGCTGATTTTTCGGCAGAAACTCTGCTGGTCAGAAGGGAGTGGCTCTATATATTTAAGGTCATGAAAGGGGAAAGAACCCTACAACCAAAAAACCTACAACCAAGAATACTCTACTCAGCAAGGGTCTAGCTCAGAATCGATGTAGAAATCAAAAACTTTAAGGCAAGTAAGCTGAAAGAAGTTAGAATCACCAAACCAGCTTTACAACAAATTTTATAAGAAATTCTCTAAGTAGAAAGGAAAAGACAACTGGCAAAATTATGAAATGGGAAAGCTCACTGGTAAAGGCAAATATAGAGTAAATGTAGGAAATTATCCACACACAAAAGTAATATGTAAACCTAAACCAGTTATTATAAGGAGAGCACAAATGCATGAGCTTTTTTCTTTGTTTGTTTGTTTGCTTTTTAGGGCCACCCTCATGGCATATGGAAGTTCCCAGGGTAGGGGTTGAATTGGAGCTGCAGCTGCTGGCCTATGCAACAGCCACAGCAATGGAGGATCTGAGCCACATCTGTGACCTACAGTACAGCTCACAGGAGCCTCAGATCTACTGAGTGAGGCCAGGGATTGAACTTGCATCCTCATGGATACTAGTGGGGTTTGTTACTGCTGAGTCACCTTGTGAACTCCCAAAATGCAGAATATTTAAACAAATTTGAAATTAAGAGATCAGCAACTTAAAATAATCATCCGTATACATAGATTGCTATACGAAAGCCTTACAGTTACTGCAAACAAAAAAATTACACACACAGGAAAGAAAAAGGATGAGTTCCCATTGTGGTTCAGTGGGTTAAGAATTTGCTAGTATCTATGAAGATATGGGTTCAATCCATGACATTGCTTAGTGGGTTAAGGCGCTGGCATTGATACAAGTGGTGGCATGTGTTTACAGGTGCAGTTTGGATCTGGTGTTGCTGCGGCTGTGGCATAGGGTAGTTCCCTAGCCTGGGAACTACCACATGTTGCAGGTGAGGCACTAAAAAGAAGAAATTAAAAAAGGAAAGAAAAAGAAATCCAAACACAACACTAAAGATGACAATAGAAAAAAAGATCTTATGTGGTCAAATCACAAGAGATGAGGACAAAAGAGGAAAGGAAGCTATGCACATGCACTGTAGTGGGTAGGTCATAATGAGTTTAATTCATCCACAGAGGTGCTACTTAATGAACTGTATTTTTCCACCATCTGAGGATACTCAATATGTAATTATTACAGATATTTTAAGAAATTGAGACTTTAAACATACACCCACCTTTTTCATAATGAAATCTCAGTTTCATTCTTAGGCTATATCCTAATGTATTATATATGATGCATATGTGGCTCTTAATTTGATTTTCTGTGATAATACAGATATGTTCCTTCAGTTTTTGTTTTGATATGGTCAAACTGGCAACCAAAAAATTAATGTAAGAAATTTTTTACTTGCACTGTGTTAACTTTAGGGAGTCTGAATTGCTCTAAAACATCTCTCTTAGATTTCTTTGGAGTCATTTTGCTTGAAATAGCTTTGGCTTGATTTGAAGAATGATTTAGTGTCAGAAAGTATTAACTGTAGATAGTCTGCCTGTGAGAGCTATAGGACTTTCACAGGTGTTGGAACCACAGGATAAGAAAAAGGCTGATGTTTAATAGTAATTATCGTGAATATTAATTTCATTCAGCACTCCTTTTGGGGAGCCATTTATCATTGCATTTTTTAATCTTCTCAAGTAGAGGAAAGTTACATTTGAGAGAGAGATAAAAGCAACAGGAAGCCTAAATCTAATTGAGAAACTACTTTCAAACACATATTTTATGTTAAACTTAATTACCAACACTATCAATGGAAGAATTATGTTGCAAAGTTAGTTTTAATCATTACAGGTTGAATCTATAGGACCTAAGAAATTATTCTTTTTTGCCATCAATTAATATGTCACACAGTTTAGATTTAATTAAAATAACTGATTACTTTTTTTTTTTTTTTGCTTTATAGGTAGGGCCACACCCACTGCATATGGAGGTTCCCAGGTTAGGGGTCCAAACGGAGCTGTAGCTGCTGGCCTACCACAGCCACAGCAATGCAGCATCCGAGTCATGTCTGTGACCTACACCTCTCACAGCGATGCCAGATCCTTAACCCACTGAGCAAGGCCAGGGAGTGAACCCGCAACCTCATGGTTCCTAGTTGGATTCATTTCTGCCACGCCATGACAGGAACTCTTGATTATCTTTTTTTTAGGCAATGATGACAATATTTTCAGAGATATTTTCTTCCATTTAAGGAGGGGCACCAACCTGTTAAATGGCCATGGCTTGGAGCATCTGGAGTGATTAGTGGTTTTGAAGAGTAGCCTAAGGCAAAGCCAGAAAGGAGAGAAGGATCTGTGGGCACAGAGAAGATGCCAAAGAGAATTCTGTGCAGAGAAAATCACTTGTGAATTTTATGCTTATTGTTCATACTTTTCTTTATAGTTTTGTCACTTATGTTTGTATCCCTAAACAAAAATTTGTAAGGTTTGAATACTTTAGAGTCATAAATGAAATCATACCATTAATCTTCTGCAACTCACTTTTAGTATATGTTCCTTAGGATTATTCATATTGCTATGTGTAGTATAATTTATTTAATTAATTTCAATAGTGTTCCATTGTATGAATATACCACGTCTTGCAATTACGGGTCTGCAATTTACTTCATTATTGGATTGAGAGCTTTTTCAGGGTGGAATAGAAGTATTGTTTATCATAGGCTTGGCCACAATAGTTAGCAAGAAAAAAGTATTAAGTAAATGCTTTTTTAATGATAACTTTGTAACAGGGCACCAGAAAATGTGAAAAAAAGTTTTCTGAAACCCCCAAAATGTAATCTAGACATTCATTATACCTCTAGTCCAATTAAAGGGTAATTATCAAAGCAAAAAATTCTGGAGACGTATATTCTCAATATAAAATGTACTTATATTCTCTGGGCTTAATATCTTTAGCAACAGTCTCTGATAGGAATGGCGGAATTAGATGTTTTGTTTTTCCATTTGAATGGATATGTTCTCACTAGTGATATTTGTATCATAAGTTTGAAAGAGAAGAATGTGAATATTAGTCTTAAACTGTTTATAGTCTGTTTTCCCAAGGATATTAGCTAACATAATATTGCATGATCTAAGCAATTAAATGCCTTAGCAACAGATAATTAGCTATTATATAAAGCAGGTAATTCTTCAGTTTTGTTCTTTGCGTAAAGAAGAAAAACAAAAAACACCTGGTGTATCTTTGTTTCTGAGCTACTCTTCCTTATTTTTAGAAGTGAAATGGGAAAATATTGGGTTGATTTTTTTAATTTTTATGTTTATCACACATAAACATTGAAAATCATCACCTTCACTGCTCTAGACTTTGTTAACTTCTCCCAAGGAGGACAACTTAAAAAAAAAATATATATATATATATAATATATAAATTATTTTTGCTTTTTAGGGCCACACCTATGGCATTGGAGGTTCCCAAGCTAGTGGTCAGATCAGAGCTGTAGCTGCTGGTCTATGCCACAGCCACAACAATGCAGGATCCAGTCCACATCTGTGACCTATACCGCAGCTCATCGCAATACCAGATCCTGAACCCAGTGAGCAAGGCCAGGGATCTTACCTGTGTCCTCATGGATACTGGTCAGATTCGTTAACTGCTGAGCCAAGATGGGAACTCCTAAAATATATTTCTTAATCACAAAGAATAAGAAATTGTGCATCTCATGACATTTTTTCATGTAAGTAATCACTATTGCTTATTTTCAGTAGGATCCCGCTGAGTTAAAATTTAAGATTTAAGATAATGCAGCCAAGCTTGTTAGCTCTATATGTGAGAAGTTACAGAGTTGTGGAAATCCATTATGTACATAAATCATTTTTCTGTAGACTGAAGACAATTTATTTATATATTCAAAGTAGTTAGATGCAGTCATATTTAATACAATAAAAATGAATTTTAAAGTTCCACTAAACTTAAAATAAAGTTATTCCTCAATTTTACTTTTTTAATTTTTAATTTTTTTTACTAAATTATAGTTGATTTACAGTGCTGTGCCATTTTCTGCTGTATAGGAAAGTGACTCAGACATACATATATTTACATTCTTTTTTTATATGTTTTTCCATCCTGGTCTATCCCAAGAGACTGATATAGTTTCTTGTGTCATACAGTAGGACCTTGCTGTTTACCCATTCTAAATGCAAAAGTTTGCATTTACTAAACCGAAACTCCCAGTGTATCCCACTCATTCCCTGCTTCCCTTTGGAAACCACAAGTCTGTTCTCCATGTCTGTGAGTCTTATTATGTTTTGTAGATAGCTTCATTTGGGCTGTATTTTAGAATCCACATGTAACTGAAATCATGTGGTATTTATCTATCTCTTTCCGACTTCCCTCAGTTAGTATGATAATTACTATTTGCATCTATGTTGCTATAAATGACATTATTTTGTTATTTTTATGGCTGAGTAGGATTCCATTGTATTTATGTACTACATCTTTATCCATTCCCCTGTTGATGGAGATTTACTTTTTTTCACATCTTGGTTGTGAATAGTGCATGTATCTTTTTGAATTATAGTTTTGTCCAGACATATGCACATGGGTGGGATGGCTGGATCATATGGTAGTTCCATATTTAGTTTTCTAAGGAATCTCCATACCATTTTCCATAACTGTGATTCCAATTTTCATTCCCACCAAAGTATAGGAGAGTTCCCTTTTCTCCATTGCTCTCCAGCATTTGCTATTTGCAGGCTTGTTAATGATGTCAGTTCTGACCAGTGTAAGGTGGTACTTCACTGTAGTCTTGATTTGCCTTCCTCTAATAATTAATGATGTTGAGCATCTTTTCATGTGCCTACTGGCCATCCATATTTCTTCTTTGGAGAAGTGTCTGTTTAGGACTTCTGCCCTTTTTTCATTTGGGTTGTTTTTTTATTTGTTGTTAAGGTGTATATGTTGTTTGCATATTTGGGAGATTAAGCCTTTGCTGGTTGCATCATTTGCAATGATTTCCTCCTGTTCTGTCAGTTGTCTCTTCATTTTTTTAAAGTGGTTTAATTTGCTGTGCAAAAGCTTATAAGTTTGATTAGGTCTCATGTTTATTTTTTTTTTATTTCTATTGCCTTGGGAGAGTGACCTAGGAAAACATTTGTAAGAATTATATCAGAGAATATTTTACCTATGTTGTATTCTAGGGGTTTTATGATGTCGTGACTTATGTTTAAGTCTTTAAGACATTTTGAGTTTATTTTTATTTGTAGTGTGAAGGTGTGTTCTACTTTCATTGACTTACATGCAGCTGTCCAATTTCTCCAACATCACTTGCCAAAGAGAGGATCTTTTCCCCATTTTATATTCTTACCTCTTTTGTTGAAAATTAATTGACTGTAGGTTCCTGGGTTTATTTCTGAGCTCTCTATTCTGTTCCATTGATCTATATGTCTGTTTTTGCCCCAATGCCATACTATTTTGATTACTGTAGGTTTGTGGTACTTGCTGAAGTTTGGGAGAGTTATGTCTCTTGCCCTTTCTTCCCCTCAGAATTGTTTTTGCAATTCTGGGTCTTTTATGATTTCATATAAACTTTGGATTCTTTGTTCTAGTTCTAGTTCTGTGAAAAATGTCATGGGTAATTTGATAGGGATCACATTAAATCAATAGATTGCTTTGGGTAATGTGGCCTTTTTAGCAATATTAATTCTTTCAATCCAAGAGCATGGGATAAATTTCCATTTCCTTGAATATTTTTTCCTTGATTGATTATTATCATTCTCAGCATATGACTTTCACCTACTTTTTCAGGTTTATTCCTAGGTATTTTACTTTTCTTATTGTGAGTTTAAATGGTATATTTCTCATAAACATTTTCTATTAAAATTAGAGTTGGTTTGCAACGGTGTGTCAATTTCTACTGTACAGCTAAGTGACCAATTCATACATATATATGCATTCTTTTTCTCATATGATTTTCTATCACAAGAGATTGGATATATTTTCTTGCACTGTACAGTAGGATCTCACTGCTTATCCATTCTAAATGTAATAGTTTGCATCTACTAATCCCCAGCTCCCAATCCACTCCACTCCTTCTCCATCCCCCTTGGCAATTACAAGTCTGCTCTCCATGTCTGTGAGTCTGTCCAGACATTTAGGTTTTTTCCATGTCTTGGCTATTATGAATAGAGCTGCTATGAACACAGTGGTACATGTATCTTTTAAAATGAAAGTTTTGTCCACATGTATGCCCAGGAGTAGGAATGCTCCATATGAGTAGGTTCATATGGTAGCTCTATATTTAGTTTCCTGAGGCACATCCATACTGTTTTCCATAGTGGTTTTACCAATTTACATTCCCACCAACAGTGAAGGAGGGTACCTTTTTCTCCACACTCTACTGCATTTGTTATTTGTTGACTTGTCAATGACAGCCATTCTGACAAGAGTGAGGTGGTATCTCATTGTAGTTTTGATTTGCATTTCTCTAATAATTAGAGATGTTGAGAAGTTTTTCATGTGCCTGTTGGCCATCTGTATATCTTCTTTGGTGCAATGTCTGTTCAGGTCTTTTGCCCATTTTTCAATTGCTTTGTTGTTGTTTTTTCTCTGGAGTTGTATAAACTACTTGTATAATTTGGAGATTAAGGCCTTGTGAGTGGCATCATCTGAAACTATTTTCTCCCATTCTGAACATTGTCTTTTTTCAATGGTTTCCTTCACTGTACAAAAGCTTGTAGATTTAATTAGGTCCTATTGGTTTATTTTTATTTTTATTTCTGTTGTTTTGGGAGACTGACCTAATTAAAACATTTGTGCAGGTGATATGAGAGAATTTTTTGCTTATGTTCTCTTCTAGGAATTTTATTGTGTCTTATGATTAATTGTTTAAGGCATTTTAAGTATTTTTGTGCATGGAGTGTGGGTTGAGTTCTAGTTTAATTGATTTCCATGCAACAGTCTAGAGAGTAGCAAGATATATTAAAAGTTCTAAAAGGAAAAAAATTTGCCAGCTGGAATATGCTACCGAGCAAGAATATCATTTAAAATAGAATGAGAAATAAGGAAATTCTCCAACAAACAAAAACTAAAATAGTACAGCAATACTAAACCCATTCTAAAAGAAATACTGAAAGGGATCCTCCAAAAAAGAATTAAAAAATAGGATGGCACAAATCACAATTGTAAAGCAATCACTTAAATAAGTCAGTATACAGATCTAAAAGTTTTTAAAAAAGAAAACCTATTTTAAAGGTGATGATAAACAAAAGGAATAGCAAAAGGACAAATATGAAGATGTTAAAAAAGGACTTCAAAATCATAAAAATGTGGGGAAGTAAAGTATGAAAATCTAGATTTTATATTTTTTAAGAATGAATTTGAGCTTATAATCATGCTAAATCAAGCAGATATAGGAAGCAGTTAACGTACTTGAAAAACAGGGCAACAACAAATAAAATCCAAACAGTACATCCCCAAAATTAAAAAGGACACAAGCATAAAAAAAGAAAATCATCCAACAACAACCAAAAAGAAAGGAACAAAGGATATACGTAGAATCAACTGGAAAACAAGATTTAAAATGGAAATAAATACATATTTATCAATAATTGTCTTAAATGTTAATAGACTGAATGCTTCAATCAAAATACATAGAGTGGAAGATGCATAAAAAAAAGAGCCTACAATATGCTGCCTATAAGAGACTCATCTTAGGGCAAAGGACACAGAATGAAAGTGAAAGGATGGGAAAATATTTTTCATGCCAATCAAAATAAAATGAAGCCCATAAAGAAAGATATGGATGGACCCTATTTAATGGTAAAAGGATCCATTTAAGAAGAGAGTATTAAACTCATCAATATATATGCCCCTAATATAGGAGCACCCAAATCATACAACAAATACTAAAGAGCTCAAAGGAGAAATTGATGGGAATGCAATAATAGTAGGATAATTTAACATCCCACACATATCAATGGACAGATCCTCTAGACAGAAAATCAGTAAGGCAACAGAGATCCTAAATGACACAATAGAAAAGTTTAATTTACATTTTCATTTTTTATTACATTCAAAAATATCATAATATACAGTCTTTTCAATTGAATATGGAAAATTCTGAAACATTGACCACATACTAAGGCACAAAACTAACCTCAACAAATTTAAGAGTATAGAAGTTATTTATCTTCTCTGACCACAATGGCATGAAATTAGAAATAAACCACAGGAAAGTAAATGAGAAAAAACACTGACCACATGGAGACTAAACAACACGCTACTAAAAATCAATGGATCATTAAGGAAATCAAAAGGGAAATTAAAAAAATTCCTTGAGAAAAATGATAATGCAAACATAATTTCAAAATCTATTGATACCTCAATAGCATTTCTTTAAGGGAAGTTCATAGTCACAGGTCTTCCTCAGAAAAGAAGAAAATTATCACATCAACAACTTAACCTACCACCTAAAACAATTAGAAAAAGAAAAAAAAAACTAAAGTCAGCAGAAGGAAGGAAGTCATAAGATCACAGAGAAAAACAATAAAATAGAGATTCAAAAAACAATGAAAAAAATCAATAAAACCAAGAGCTGGTTCTTTAAAAGGGTAAACAAAATTGACACACCTCTAGCCAGACTCACCAAGAAGAGGAGAGAACAAACTCAGATAAATAAAGTAAGATGAAAAAGGATAAAACTCAGTGGACAATGCAGACATACTAAAAAGAGAGAATCCTATAAACAATTATATGCCAACAAATTTGACAATCTAGAAGAAATGTACAAATTTCTAGATACATACAGCCTTCCAAAACTGAATCAAGAAGAAGATCAAACTGAACAGATCTATCACTAAAAATGAAATTTAATAAGTAATTTAAAAAACTCCCTAACAAAAAAAGTACGGGACCAGATGGCCTCACAGGCAAATTCTAACAAAAATACAGAGAAGAACTTATCCTTCTTAAACTTTTCCCAAATTTGAAGAAGAAACACTCCCAAAGACATTCTATGAAACCACCATCACCTTAATACAAAAATTAGACTACCAAAAAAGAAAATTATAGGCCAATATTTTGGATGAATATAGACTCAAAAGTTCTTAAAAAATTTTAGCTAAATGTATCCAATAACATATAAAAAGATCATACACCATGACCAAGTGGGATTCATCCCACGTTCACAAGGGTGGGTCAGTGAACACAAGTACAAAAATCAATCAACATCATATACTATGTTAACAAAGGAAAAATCAAAAACCACAAGATCATCCCAATAGATGCAGAAAAAGAATTTGACAAAAATCCAACATCCATTCATGATCAAAACTCTTACCAAAGTGGGTACAGAGGGAACATAATATAATAAAAACCATTTATGACAAACCTGCAGCAAATATAATACTCAATAGAGAAAAGCTGAAAGCCATCCCACTAAAACCTGGAACAAACTAGGATGCCCAGTCTCCCCAATCTGATTCAACATAGTGTTGGAAGTCCTAGCCACAGTAATAAAAAAAAAAAGTAAAATTTATCCAAATTTGAAAAGAAGATGCAGATGACATCTATGACTCTCTGCAAATGACATGATACTATACTATACTATATATGATACATATACATGATACTGTACTATATATATACTATATATAGAAATACTATGATTCTATATATAGAAAATACACATCATACTATATATAGAAAATCCTAAGGACTTCACACAAAACCTACTTCAACTGATCAATGAATTCTGAAAAGTAGCAGGACACAAGATCAACATTCAGAAATCAGTTGCATTTCTGCATACTAGCAATGAAATATTAGAAAAGCAGTAACGAAATAATATACCTTTTAAAATCACACCTGAAAATATTAAATACCTAGGAATAAACTTGACCATAGTGGTGAAAGACTTATATGCTGAGAACTATAGAACATTATTCAAAGAAATTAAAGAGGATTCAAGGAAATGGAAAGATATTCCATGTTCCTGGTTGGAAGAATTTACTTTTTAAAAATCACCATTCTGGATGGAGGCAAGATGGCAGAAGAGTAGGGGGACATGCTTACCCTCTCCCACAAACACAACCAAAAAAAACACATCTACAGGTTAAACAACTCGCACAGAACAGCAATCAATCACTGGCAGAAGAACCTAAACTCCAATAACGGCAAGAATCTCATGACAAAACTGGGTAAAACAAGAGAAAAGAGGAGAGTGAGAGAAGGTGAAACTGAACTGGATGGGCGCTCCAGAAAGGGAACTGTGGAGGAGAAAGGGATCCCACACCCTGGAAAGTCACCTACTTGATGGAAAGATCAACTGAATTGGAGGAATCTCCAGATGCAGAGAAGGGTGCAGCAGTAAGTTGGAGTTCTGAAAAGCAGAGTGAGAACCAAACAGATCATCTGAACTACTGGCACAGACATCAAAATTTGAGATGCTTGGGTGGGGGCTAGTCACCAAGACCTCGGCTCTGGAGGTTAGTCCCCAGCAACGGGCTGGGGTGGGCAGTGTGGAGGCTGCCTGGGGTGGGGGGGGTCTAGGAACCAGTCTGTCAGGTTTGACAGGGCAGAGACTGCCTGGGAGACTAGAAAGCAGAGCGTTATGGGGGGAGGGAACAATATGCTAAGGGCTGGAAAGTGGAAAGCCACATCAGAGGGAACCTGGGAGAAGAGATGGATTTGCAGGAGAGACAAGGCGTCAGTGTTGGGGAGGGGAGAGAAGAAGGGGTGGGCCCCCATAGAATACTCCCCATGCCACAGCAAGCTTACTGGCCTGCCAGCTATCAGAAAGCTGTGCTTCCCAGTGCATCTCCCCTCCCCCTCCCCCTCATGCACTCACTGAACCTGGGGCTGCCTGCCATCCCGGAGGGCTGGCCTTAACAATTGCTGGAAGCCTACCACTGCAGGGGCTTCCCCTGACCTGGTCTGCTTGCCCTCTGGAGGGGCTACAACCCCGTGGAGCAACACCAAACACTGCCAGCCCCCAGGAAAAGCCCTGCAGCCTAGAAAAGCTAGAACAAGCTCGGCCGGGCTGTGAAAAATGTGCCTACATTCTCAGGCAGTCCTTCCAAGTCAGGCTGCCCTGGGGAAGAGCCTCTTGGGTTCTCAGAGGCCCAGCTAGCCGCTCCAGCCCTTAGGGAGTGCTGCACTCCTGTGGAACAGCTGCCCAACACTGCCAGCCCCCTGCAAGAGCCCCACAGCCCAAAAACACCAGGACAAGCTCTGCCTGGCTGAGTGAATACTGCTTCCATCGTGGTGCAGACCTCCCAGTCCTGTCTGCCCTCAGGAAGTCCTCCTTTGCTTCAGAGAGACCCTGTCAGCCCCTCCCACACTCTGGAAAAGCAATGCTGCCTCAAAGAAGACTGACCAACAATGCCAGCCCTCAGGAAACATTCCACAGCAGTGCCAAGGCAAACACTGCCTAGCCATGGAAAGTACAACTCCACCAGGAAAAAGAAAACAACAAGCAAGATGAAGAAGCTCAGTTACCATACCCAGTTAAACCAACAGGAAAACTCACCTAAAGAAGTCAACAATGAAACAGATCTCTGCAGTTTGACAGACCTGGAGTTCAAAAGAGAAAGTGACAATACTGAAGGAATTAAGAGAAGATATGAACAGTAATGCAGATACCCTCAGAAAGGAGCTAGAAAATATAAGGAGGAGCCAAGAAAAACTAGAAAATTCATTTGCAGAGATACAAACTGAACTAAGGGCAGTAAAAACCAGAAAGAATAATGCAGAAGAATGAATCAATGATGTGGAAGATAGATTAATGGAAATCACCCAATCAGGTCAGCAGACAAAAAACCAAATCAAAAAACATGAAAACAATATAAGAGACCTATGGGATAATATAAAGCAGGCCAATCTATGCACAATAGGAATTCCAGAAGGGTAGAAAAAGATAAGGGGATGGAAAATATATTTGAAGAAATTATTGCTGGAAACTTCCCAAGTCTAAAGGATACTGAGTTCAAGATACCAGAAGCACAGAGGGCCCCAAACAAGTTGAACCCAAATAGACCCACACCAAGACACATTATAATAAAAATGGCAAAAGTTAGTGATAAAGAGAGGATCCTAAAGACAGCAAGAGAAAAGCAGAATGTTATCTATAAGGGAACCCCCATAAGGTTATCAGCTGATTTCTCTACAGGAAATCTACAGGCCAGGAGGGAAAGGCAAGAGATATTTAAAGTGCTAAAAGGAAAAAATATGCAACCTAGAATACTCTATCCAGCAAGAATATCATTTAAAATAGAAGGGGAAATAAAAATTTTTTCCAACAAACAAAAGCTAAAAGAATACAGCAATACAAAACCAAGGCTAAAAGAAGTATCGAAAGGGTTTCTCTAAACCAAAAAGAAAGGAAGGAAAGAAAGGGAGGAAAAAGGGAAAACAAAAAAGAGGAAGAACTAGGATTGAGGAAACCACAATCAGAGAGCAGTCACTCAAATAAGCCAGCATACAGATTTAATCATGAACATGCTTCAAACAAAATAAAATTAAAAAGAAAAAAAAAGAGTCATCAAAATCATAAAATGTGGGCAAGGGAAGTAAGGAAATAAATAGGCCCTTTTGTGTTTGTTTCTTTCTATTCCTAATTTTAGTATAGCAATGAAGTGTTTGAACCTACAGGACCATCAGGCTAAAACACACAATTATAGGAAGGGGTTAGCATAATTAAAAAATAGGGCAACCACAAGCCAAAACCAAACATTGCATTCGCAAAAAATGACAAAACAAACAAACAAACAAACAAACAAAAACTCAAGCAGAAAATAACCAGAGACCATCCAACCAAAAAAAGAAAGGAAGAATGGAGAACCATAGAATCAACTGGAACATGAGGTTTAAAATGGCAATAAATAATCATCTATCAATTATCAGCTTAAATGTCAATGGACTGAATGCTCTGATCAAAAGACACAGAGTGGCTGAGTGGATAAAAAGGCAAAAACCTTTGATATGCTGCCTACAAGAAACTCACCTTAGGACAAAGGATACATATAGATTGAAAGTGAAAGGGTGGGAAAAAATATTTCATGCCATAGACATGACAGGAAAGCAGAAGTTGCAATACTCATATCAGACAAAATAGTTTTTAAAACAAAAGACATAAAGAAAGACAAAGAAGAACACTATTTCATGATTAAGGGATCCATCCAAGGAGAGGATGTTACTATCATCAACATATATGCCCCAAATATAGGAGCACCCAGATACATACATCAATATTAACTGTCATAAAGGGAGAAATTGATGGGAATACAATCATAGTAGGAGACATTAATACCCCCCTCACACCAATGGACAGATCGTCTAGACAGAAAACCAATAAGGCAACAGAGATCCTAAAGGAAACAATAGAAAAGTTAGACCTAATTGACATCTTCAGGACACTACATCCAAAAAAATCAGAGTACACATTCTTCTCAAGTGCACATGGAACATTCTCAAGAATCGACCACATATTGGGACACAAAGCTAACCTCAACAAATTTAGGAGCATAGAAGTTATTTCAAGTATCTTCTCTGACCACAATGCCATGAAATTAGAAATCAGCCACAGGAAAAGAAATGAGAAAAAACCTACTACATGGAGACTAAACAACATGCTACTAAAAAACCAATGGGTCAATAAGGAAATCAAGAAGGAAATTAAACAATACCTTGAGACAAATGTAATGAAGACACAACCTCTCAAAATCTATGGGATGCTGCGAAAGCAGTGCTCAGAGGGAAATTCATAGTGATGCAGGCCTTTCTCAAAAAAGAAGAAAGATCCCAAATTGACAACTTAACCCTCCACCTAAACGAATTAGAAAAAGAGGAACAAAAAAGTCAGCAGAAGGAAGGAAATTATAAAGATCAAAGAAGAAATCAATAAAATAGAGATTCAAAAAACAATCGAGAAAACTGATAAAACTAAGAGCTGGTTCTTTGAAAAGGTAAACAAAATTGACAAACCCCTGGCCAGACTCACTAAAAGGAGGAGAGAAAGAACCCAAATAATCAAAATTATAAGTGAAAAAGGAGAAATCACAACGGATACAGCAGAAATACAAAAAACCATAAGAGAATACTATGAACAACTATATGCCAATAAATTTGACAATCTGGAAGAAATGGACAGTTTTCTAGAATCTTGCAGCCTGCCAAAACTGAATCAAGTAGAAACAGACCAACTGAACAGACCGATCACTAGAAATGAAATTGAAGAGGACATAAAATCACTCCCTACAAATAAAAGTCCAGGACCAGATGGCTTCACAGGTGAATTCTATCAAACATATAAAGAGGATCTGGTGCTCATCCTCCTTAAACTCTTTCAAAAGTTTGAAGAAGAAAGAACACTCCCAAAGACACTCTATTATGCCATCATCACCCTAATTCCAAAACCAGACAAAGACAACACCAAAAAAGAAAACTGTCAGCCAATATCTTTGATGAATATAGATGCAAAAATTCTCAACAAAATCTTAGCCAACTGAATCCAACAAAATATCAAAAAGATCATATACCATGACCAGGTGGGATTCTCCCAGGTGCACAAGGATGGTTCAACATACGCAAATCAATCAATGTCATACACCGCATTAACACAAGAGAAGTCAAAAATCATATGATCATCTCCATAGATGCAGAAAAAGCATTTGACAAAGTCAAACATCCATTCATGTTCAAGACCCTCGCCAAAGTGGGTATAGAGGGAACATTCCTGAATACAATCAAAGCCATTTATGATAAACCCACAGCAAATATAATACTCAAGGGAGAAAAACTGAAAGCCTTCTCACTCAAATCTGGAACAAGACAGGGATGCCCACTCTCACCACTGCTCTTCAACATAGTTTTGGAAGTCCTAGCCACAGCAATTCGACAAACAAAAGAAATCAAAGGCATCCATATAGGAAGAGATGAGATAAAACTGTCACTGTACTCAGATGACATGATACTATACATTGAAAACCCTAAGGACTCAACCCCAAAACTACTTGAACGGATTAATAAATTCAGCAAAGTAGCAGGATATAAGATTAACATTCAGAAGTCAGTCGCACTTCTGTATACCAGCAATGAAATATTAGAAAAGGAATACAAAAATAAGATACCTTTTAAAATTGCACCTCAAAAAATCAAATACCTTGGAATGCACCTGACCAAGGAGGTAAAGGACTTATATGCTGAGAACTATAAAACTTTAATCAAAGAAATCAAAGAAGATGTAAAGAAATGGAAAGATATTTCATATTCATGGATTGGAAAAATCAATATTGTAAAAATGGCCACACTACCCAAAGCAATCTACAGATTCAATGCAATCCCTATCAAATTACCCATGACATTTTTCACAGAACTAGAACGAACAATCCAAAAATTTATATGGAACAACAAAAGATCCAGAATTGCCAAAGCAATTCTGAGAGACAAAAACCAAGCAGGGGGCATAACTCTCCCAGACTTCAAGCAATATTACAAATCCACAGTCATCAAGACAGTGTAGAATTGGTACCAAAACAGACAGACAGACCAACAGAAGAGAATAGAGCACTCAGAAATAAGCCCTGACACCTATGGTAAATTAATCTTTGACAAGGGAGGCAAGAACATAAAATGGGAAAAAGAAAGTCTATTCAGCAAGCATTGCTGGGAAACATGGACAGCTGTATGCCAAGCAATGAAATTAAAACACACCCTCACACCATGCACAAAAATAAACTCCAAATGGCTGAAAGACTTCAATATAAGACATGACACTATCAAACTCCTAGAAGAGAACATAGGTAAAACACTCTCTGACATCAACATCATGAATATTTTCTCAGGTCAGTCTCCCAAGGCAGCAGAAATAAGAGCAAAAATAAACCAGTGGGACCTCATCAAACTGACAAGCTTTGCCACAGCAAAGGAAACCCAAAAGAAAATAAAAAGGCAACTTACAGAATGGGAGAAAATAGTTTCAAACTATGCAAGGGACAAGGGCTTAATCTCCAGAATATATAAGCAACTTATACAACTCAACAGCAAAAAGGCAAATCAACCAATGGAAAAATGGGCAAAAGGCTTGAATAGACTGCTCTGCAAGGAAGATATACAGATGGCCATCAAACACATGAAAAAATGCTCAACATCCCTGATTATTAGAGAAATGCAAATCAAAACTACCATGAGATACCATCTCACAACTGTCAGAATGGACATCATTAATAAGTCCACAAATAACAAGTGCTGGAGGGGCTGTGGAGAAAAGGGAACCCTCCTGCACTGCTGGTGGGAATGTAAACTGGTACAGCCACTATGGAGAACAGTTTGGAGATACCTTAGAAATCTATACATAGAACTTCCATATGACCCCGCAATCCCACTCTTGGGCATCTATCCGGACAAAGCTCTACTTAAAAGAGACACGTGCACCCGCATGTTCATTGCAGCACTATTCACAATAGCCAGGACATGGAAACAACCCAAATGTCCATCAACAGATGAATGGATTAAAAAGGTGTTGTATATATACACAATGGAATACTACTCAGCCATAAAATAGTGACATAATGTCATTTGCAGCAACATGGATGGAACTAGAGAATCTCATACTGGTGAAATGAGCCAGAAAAGCAAAGACAAATACCATCTTATATCACTTATAACTGGAATCTAATATCTAGCACAAATGAAAATCTCCACAGAAAAGAATATCATGGACTTGGAAAATAGACTTGTGACTGCCTGTTGGGAGGGGGAGGGAGCGGGAGGGATCGGGAGCTTGGGGTTATCAGACACAACTAGAATAGATTTACAAGGAGATCCTGCTGAGTAGCATTGAGAACCATGTCTAGATACTCATATTGCTACAGAACAAAGGGTGGGGAAAAAAATGTATACATGTAATAGTAACTTCATCCCCAAGCTGTACAGAGGGAAAAAAAATATTAAAAAAAAATCACGATTCTACCCAAAGCAATCTACAGATTCAATGCCATCCCTATCAAACATCCATGAATCTATTGTATTTTTCACAGAACTAGAACAAACAATTCAAAAATTTATATGGAACTACAAAAGACCCAGAATTGCCAAGGAAATCCTGAGGTGGGGGGAACCAAGAATGAGGCATAACTCTCCCAGATTTCAGAGAATACTACAAAGCTATACCAATCAAGACAGTGTTGCATTTGTACAGAAATAGGCATATAGACCAACGGAACAGAATAGAGAACACAGAAATAAACCCAGACACTTATAGTCAATTAAATTTTGACAAAGAAAGAAAGAATATAAAATGGAAAAAAGACAGTTTTTTTCAGTAAGTAGTGCTGGGAATCTCCCACCCCTTTTTTTCAATCCTATCTTCTTTATGTTAAAGCAAATATGATAAATTTTCTATATACAGACTGTGGACTTAAAGCAAAATCAAACAGTATAAAAGTTCATGGACTTTACTGAAAACTGTAAACACTATAGCCCTGAAAATAGCATACTGATAGCTCTGGGGAGACAGCACTAAAGAGATGGGGAAGAGCCAGCATTAGAGACACACACACACACACACACACACACACACACACACACACACACACACGAGTTTTTTTGATGGAAATACATTTGTATTCCTAAAAGATTATTGCTAATCCCAAAGAACAGATATTCAGTTGATGATTTCTTTTGTGTGTGTGTGTGCTCTATTGCCACACTCATGGCATATGGAAATTCCCAGGCTAGGGGTCAAATCGGAGCTGCCAGCCTACACAATAGCTAAAGCATCGCTGGATCTGAGCCCCTTCTGTGACCTACACCACAGCTCACTGCAACTCTGGGTCTTTAACCCAATTATTGAGGCCAGGGATCAAACTTATTTCTTCATGGATCCTATTTGGGTTCATCACCACTGAGCCATGACAGGAACTCCTTCAAGTTGATGATTTTAGTGCTTTTCTATGTATGATAAAGTGCAGGAATTTTGAGTCATTGAAATTCTTCCTTAGATGTGCTTCTTAACTTTCAAAGAACTTGTATAACCAAAGCACGGAATGCTTCATCCTGATTTTCCCATCCTGAACTCCTCCAGGGTGCACTGTCATTGTCATGGGTGACTGCAGTGGGTTGAAACTTAAACTTTTATGCAATTGGATGAATGACAGTTTGTCCTCTTTTGAAAATTATTTTTATTTTTTCCATTATAGCTGATTTACAGTGTTCTGTCAATTTTCTACTGTACAGCAAGGTGACCCAGTTGCATATACACATATACATTTTTTCTTACATTATCATGCTCTATTACAAGTGACTAGATATAGTTCCCAGTGCTATACAGCAGGATCTCATTGCTAATCCATTCCAAGGGCAATAGTTTGCATCTGTTAATCCCAAACTCCCAACCATCCCACTCCTTGCCCCTCTCCCTTGGCAACCACAAGTCTGTTCTCCAAGTCCATGAATCTCTTTGCTGTGGAAAGATTCACTTGTGCTGTATATTAGAATCCAGAATAAGTGATATCATATGGTACTTGTCTTTCAGTTTCTGACTTACTTCACTTAGTATGAGAGTCTCTAGTTCCATCCATATTGCCGCAAATGGCATGATTTTGTTCTTTTTCATGGCTAAGTAGTATTCCTTTGTGTATATATAAAACGACTTCCTAATCCATTCATTGGTCAATACACATTTATGTTGTTTCCATGTCTTGACTACTGTGAATAGCACTGTTCATAACATATAGGAGTGTATGTCCTTTTTGAGGAAACTTTTGTCTGGATATATGCCCAAGAGTGGGATCACGGGGTCATATGGAAGTTCTATGCATAGATTTCTAAGGTATCTCCAAACTGTTCTCCATAGTGGCTGCACCACTTTACATTCCCACCAACAGTGCAGGAGGGTTCCCTTTTCTCCACAGCCCCTCTAGCACTTGTTATTTGTGGACTTATTAATGATGTCCATTCTGACAGGTGTGAGGTGGTATCTCATGGTAGTTTTGATTTGTATTTCTCTAATAATCAGGGATGTTTAGCATGTTTTCATGTGCTTATTGGCCATCTGTATATCTTCCTTGGAGAATTGTATATTCAGGTCTTCTGCCCATTTTTCAATTGGGTTGTTGACATTTTTGCTGTTGAGTTGTATACATTTTTGTATATTTTAGAGATTATGCCCTTGTCAGTTGAATTGCTTGAAACTATTTTCTCCCTTTGTGTAAGTATTCTTTTTGATTTTTTTGGTGGTTTCTTTTGCTGTACAAAAGCTTGTCAGTTTGATTAGGTCCCATTGGTTTATTTTTGCTTTTAGTTCTGTTGCCTTGGGAGACTGACCTAAGAAAACATTTGTAAGGTTGATATCAGAGAATGTTTTGCCTATGTTCTCTTTTGGAGTTTGATTGTGTCTTGTCTTACATTTAAATCTTTAAGCCATTTTGATTTTATTTTTGTGCGTGGGTTGAGGGTGTGTTCCATTTTCATTGATTTACATGCAGCTGTCCAGGTTTCCCAACATTGCTTGCTGAAAAGACACATCCTTTTCCCATTTTATATTCTTGCCTCCTTTGTCAAAGATTAATTGACTATAGATGTCTGGGTTTATTTCTGGGTTTTCAATTCTGTTCCATTGATCTGTCTGTTAGTTTTGGTACCAGTACCACACTGTCTTGATGACTGTGGCTTTGTGATATTGCCTGATATGGGAGAGTTATGCCTCCTGCTTGGTTTTTGTTCCTCATAATTGCTTTACAATTTTTGGACTTTTGTGGTTCTATATAATGTTTTGGATTGTTTGTTCTAGTTATGTGCAAAAAATCATGGATAATTTCATAGGGATTGCATGGAATCTGTAGATTGCTTTTTGTAGTATGGCCATTTTTATGGTATTAATTTTTCCAACCCAGGAGTATGGACTATCTTTCCATTTCTTTGAATCCTCTTTAATTTCTTTGATTACTGTTTTATAGTCCTCAACATATAAGTCTTTCACCTCCTTGGTCCGGTTATTACCAGGTATTTAATTTTTTGGGGTGTGATTTTAAAAGTTATTGTATATTGATATTCCTTTACTAATATTTCATTGTGAGTATGTAGAAATGTAAATGACTTCTGAAAGTTAATCTTGTATCCTGCTGCTTTGCTGAAGTCATGGATTAGTTTGAGTAGTTTTTGGGTGAATCTTTAGGGTTTTCTACTTATAATATCATGTCACCTGCATACAGTGACAATTTTACCTCTTCAAATTTGGATAAATTTTATTTTTTTGATTGTCTGATTGCTGTGGCTACGACTTCCAATATTATGCTGTATAGAAGAGGTTATAGAAGGCATCCTTGGTTTTTTCCAGATTTTAGTGGGAGGGCTTTCAGTTTTTCTCCATTGTGTATTGCATTTGCTCTGGGTTTGTCCTAAATGGCTTTTATTATGTTAAGGTATGTTGACCCTATACCTGCTCTAGAAAGAGTTTTATCATGAATGGATGTTGGACTTTGTCAAGCGTTTTTCTGCATCTCTTGAGATAATTGTGTGGTTTTCGACTTTTCTTTTGTTAATGTGGTGTATAATGGTGATTGATTTGCATATGTTAGACCAACTTTGTGATTATGGGATGAATCCCACTTGGTCATGGTGTATGATTTTTTTTATTTGTTGTTGGATTCAGTTGGCTAAAATTTTGTTGAGAATTTTGTGTCTATATTCATAAAAGATATTGGTCTATATTTTTTTGATAGTATCTTTGTATGGTTTTGGTATTAAGGTCTTGGCATTGTAGAATATCTTTGGGAGTGTTCCTACTTCAACTTTTTGGAAAAGTTTAAGGAGGATTGTTATATGTTATTCTTAGTATTTTGGAAGCATTCACCTGTGAAGTCATCAGGTTCTGGACTTTTATTTGTAGGAAGTGCATATTTATGACATATTCAATTTCATTTCTGGTGATCATTCTGTTCAGTTGATCTATTTCTTTTTGATGTAGTTTTGGTGGGCTTTAATCTCTAGAAAGTTGTCCATTTCTTCCAGGTGGTCAAATTTGTTAGCATACAATTGTTCACAGGATTCTCTTATGGATTTTGTATTTCTGCAAAAACACATTGTGATTTCTCCTTTTTAATTTCTTATTTTGTTTATTTGGGTTTTTTCTCTCCTCTTCTTGATGAGTCTGGCCAGAGGTTTCTCAATTTTGTTTACCTTTTCAAAGAACCAGATCTTGGTTTTATTGATTTTTTTCTATTGTTTTTTGAATCTCTATTTTATTGATTTTCTCTCTGATCTTTATGATTTCCTTCCTTCTGCTTGTCTTTAGGTTTTGTTTGTTCTTCTTTTTCTAATTCATTTAGGTGTTGTGTTAAACTGTCAATTTGAGATTATTCTTCTTTTTTGAAGAAGGCCTGTACTGCTATGAATATCCATCTGAGCACTGCTTTTGCAGCATCCCATAGATTTCGAGTGGTTGTGTCTTCATTATCATTTGTCTCAAGGTATTTTTTATTTTCCTTCTTGATTTCTTCATTGACCCATTGGTTTTTTTAGTAGAATATTGTTTAGTCTCCATGTATTCAGTTTTTTCTCATTTCTTTTCCCATGGTTGATTTCTAGTTTCATGTCATTGTAGTCAGAGGAGATATTTGAAAAAATTTCTATATTCTTAAATTAGTTGAGGTTAGGTTTGTGCCCAAGTACATGTTCAATCCTAGAGAATGTTCCTTGTGCTCTTGAGAAGAATATATATTCATATTTTTTGGATGTAAAGTCCTTAAACTCTCAATTAAGTTTAATTTTCTATTGTGTAATTTAGAATCTCTGTTGCCTGATTGATTTTCTGTCTAGAGGATCTGTCCATTGATGTGAGTGGGGTGTTAAATCCTCCTACTATGATTGTATTACCATCAGTTTCTCCTTTTATGTCTGTTAGTATTTGTTGTAGGTATCTGGGTGTTCCTATATTAGGGGCATATATACTAACAATTGTAATATCCTCTTCTTGAATGGATCCTTTTATCATTAAATAGTATCCTTCTTTGTCTTTCTTTCTGGCTTTCATTTTAAAGTCTATTTTGACTGATATGAATATTGCAAATCCTGCTTTCCTGTCTTGCCCATTTGCATGAAATATCTTTTCCCATCTCCTTACTTTCAACCTATACGTGTCCTTTGCCCTAAGGTGAGTCTCTTGTAGACAGAGGATTGTAGGTTTTTGCTTTTTTATCCAGTCTTCCACTCTGTGTCTTTTGATTGGATCATTCAGTCCATTGACATTTAAGGTGATTATTGATAGGTATGTATTTATTTACATTTTAGACCTTGTTTTCCAGTTGATACTATGTTTCTCTTTTCTTCCTTTCTTTTTTTGGTTGGACGATTTCCATTTATTTTATGGTTGAGTACTTTTCTTTCTAGTTTTTGTGAATGTAATGTTTGGTTTTGATTTGTGCTTGCCCTGTTTTTCAAGTATGTTAACCCCTTTCTGTATCTGCTGTCTTTAGCCTGATAGTCAAATAGGTTCAGATACATCCTTAAAAAAAAAGCATCAATATTTTCTTACTTTCTTTCCCCACATTCTATGATTTTGAAGTCCTTTTTAAACATCATGTTTTTCCTTTCATTGTTCCTTGTGTTTATATTTGCTTTTATAGTAGTTTTTAGGTTTTTCCCCTACATTTAGATCTGTATGCTGGCTTATTTTAGTCATTGCTTTCCATTCGTGATTTCCTCCATCCTATTTCTTCTTACTTCCTT
Organism: Sus scrofa; assembly: GCF_054392235.1. Classification (NCBI taxonomy): domain Eukaryota; kingdom Metazoa; phylum Chordata; class Mammalia; order Artiodactyla; family Suidae; genus Sus; species Sus scrofa. The sequence goes on along the minus strand of NC_139387.1, from coordinate 47,818,781 downwards.
TTTTTTTATTTAGAGAAGTTCTTTCGCCATTTTGGAATGTGGTTAGTATTTCCATACTCTTTTAGCTTTTGTTTGTTGGAGAAAAATATTTATTTCTCCTTCTATTTTAAATGTATACTTGGAATTCTTTCATAATTGCCATAAATAAAAGGCAATCCTTGGAATTCCTCCTGTGGTACCCTGGGTTAAGAATCTGACTTCAGCAGCTTGGGTCACTATGGAGGTATGTGAGTTCAATCCCCAGCCTGACACAGTGGGTTAAATGACCCAGGATTGCTGGGAACTTCCATATGCTGTGGGTGGGAACTTCCATATGCTGTGGGTATGGCCATTAAAAAAATTCCATAAAAAAGATGGAAGGGAAGTAGAAGCATATTGCCTCTTCCTCTGAGTGTGTGTGGTTGCTCTTTCTAACACAGGTGCCAGCTCTAAGTTTCCATGGTGATCATGAGTTCCTTCCCTGCGGTCCTTGATTAGAGGTAATTTATAAGAATTAATATATAGGAAGTGCTTTGAGTTGTGGTTGGCAGTTGTATTATGCTTATCACAAAACTAGCTGAAAATATCATTGAAAACTAGCAGTATTTGTTAAATTAGTACTTCAAAAACTTCTAGTTTCATGTACTACAGATGTTCAAATTATGGGAGTTCTGGTTTGCAAAAGTGTAATCATGGAAGTAAACTAAGGAATAAAATTTCTTAAGCATGTATATGTTAACATAACATATACAGTTTGTAAAGAGGAAGAGAAAAGTAACATTGAGAATTTAGAGTCTTTTTGGATTGAGAATGTGAGCTCTATTGGGATAACAATGATGCAAATAATTATAAGATACTACCTGAAAAATAGCCTTTACAACATTTATAAAGAATAGAATACTAAGTATGTTTGACTACAAGTGAATACCTAGTTGAGAGATATAAAAAGGAATTAGGCAGTAAAATCCAAATATACACAAACACATAAATTAATATAATGTATATAATTGTGATATGCACTGTATTTTTAAATAGTAAAATTTGTTAATTATTCAGAGTGTATAGAAGATTAGCAGATTGTTGAAGGGACAGGAAAAAATGAAATAGAATTCAACATAGTTACAAGAAAGAAGTCTTATTTTCTTTTCAAGAGGTTAGAAAGCGATGACTTAAGTATCAAATAAAAAAATTCTCAAGAAAAAAATAAAACATTGGGGATTAAAGAGAAAAATGGACAATTTTCACTGTAAGCTCAATTAATTAAATTATACACTGACGGTGAGTTCCTGTCATGGCACAGTGGCTAACAAATCCGACTAGGAACCATGAGGTTGTGGGTTTGATCCCTGGCCTTGCTCAGTGGGTTAAGGATCCGGTATTGCTGTGAGCTGTTGTGTAGGTCACAGACATGGCTCAGATCCTGTGCTGCTGTGGCTCTGGCATAGGCCAGCATCTACAGCTCTGATTAGACCCCTAGCCTGGGAATCTCCATATGCCATGGGAGCAGCCCTAGAAAAAGACAAATATGTATGTATATAGACTGAGAAGCTAAAGGTGAAGAGATTTGGACAAAAATAGCAAAATCAAAGAACAAAAGGAATGATCTTGTAGATAGGTTTAAGGTTAAGAAAACAGCAGACCAAGAAATACTCAATGTACTTTCCACATAGACATAATCTTTGATGATTGCTTAGGACAAATTTTGAGTTCAATCAAAATGTGGTAAAATAAAACAATAAATATGTTGACATGAGAACATAAATGAAACAAGAATAACGATCAATAATGATACCTTAGAGGAGTTCCTGTAGTGGCTCAGCAGAAACGAATCTGGCTAGTATCCATGAGGATGCAAGTTCCATCCCTGGCCTTGCTCAGTGGGTTAAGGATCCAGTGTTGCTGTGAACTGTGGTGTAGGTTGCAGAGGTGGCTTGGATCCCAAGTTGCTGTGGTTGTAGTGCAGGCTGGCAGCTGCAATTCCAATACCTTAGAAAATAGAAAGAGAAAATATCTGTAAATTAGGATAACAAGATGTTACGCAAGGATGTTTTTGTAGAGGTAGAAAAAAGTAGCGCAAATCATGAGCAACCAAGGTACAGCAATATATGTAATAGACCAAAAATAAATGATCTCCATAGAAACTTAAGGGAAATGGGTCAAAAGAGGGGGTGAGAGGAATGTTTATGTTTAGCTCACTAAAATTCTTCTAGTTCAATAAGTTATGTTAATAGAAAATTAGAAGATTTTATCTGATGAATTAATCAGTACATAATAGTACATATTAGTTTAATAGGCAAGAACATAATGAAAAAAGCACAAATTTTATGTTTTGACATTCCTGGCTTCGACTCCCACTTGCACGATTTTTTAGAAATGTATACGAATGTGTCACTATGTGACTTTGGGCTAATTAATTTTTTTGAGGTAATACCTTTTTCATCTTGATAAAGAGAAAAGTAGCAAAAACAGTCTTTCAGCTTATGAATAATAAAGATAAAATACATAAAATAAGTAGTACAGAATCTGTGTAAGGCTTTCAATAATTTGCTCTTTCCTCTCTTCCAAACTGCACATTTTTCTTTTCCTTCTTTCTGAAATTGGGATGTAGCTTATAAATGTAAAAAGAAACTTGCAGGCTACCAGGGCAAAGAGAAATTTTTCATTGCCTTTGCTTGAGAGAACTCAGTTTTATACAGAGTTTCCTTTGATTGTCATCTCAATAGAGATACTAACATTGACAGCTCCACAGGCAACTGAATTTTAAGTTAATTTTGGTTCCTAATTTCTGCTTAAAATGTCTTTGAAAAGATTACATTTTGATGCAGCATTGAAATGTAAAGTTGCTTTGTGTACAGAAGATTACCTGTCACAAGCCAAGTAATTTAAAGACAGAAGAAATTGCCAAATCTTTCAGAATAGAACATAGAATTTTCCAAAGCTCAGAGAGGTTGGAGTCACTTATTAGTGAGTCATAAAAAACTATCACTCAAGTGCCTATCAATGATCTGTCAGAAACTTCTAGATGACTAACAAGAGAAGTGTTTTAACTTCTATTAATATATACCTCAAGTGAAGATTTAAAAAACTGAGATAGCCTAATAGGAATTATAGGGGAAAAACCCAGAATTCTTTAGTGTGCCTTATTGTCAAGCCAAAAAGATACAGAGAGATGAAGAACAATAATGCAGCTACAATAACTACAAAAATCCAGTTTCCATGAAACCTTACATGTTGATTCTAACTTTTTAAATTTTTATTTATAATACTATGAGCCAGTCACTTCTAAATATTACTTAATTTAACTACAAACTAACTTATTCAATTACAAATTAACTGATTTAATTCACAAATATTAACTCACTTAATTCTTAAAAATTTATAAGGCAAGAACTCATTTTATATCCATTTTACAAATGAAGATATTTAGGAATAGAACAGTTAAATGAAAGGTCACAGAATAAGTAAATGTTAGAGCTGCAATTCAATCCTCCTGGATCTATGTTCTTAATCTTTACACTGCTGCTTTTGAGACTTGGTATGTAGAAAAACCTTAGTCTCAGTCTACATCAGTATGCTCTGTTCTTATCTTAAATAAATGGCTTGAAATCTTATAATAACCTTGGTAAGTAGATATAACTTCTGAGAGATATAGCGAGGTGAGGGAAATTGATGACGGAACTGGGATTTCTACTGAGGTAGCTTGGCTTCAGAGCATGCACATCTAGCTTCTTTTAACCATTAGGTACATGCTTCTGAGTTGTAAAGCAGCTTCAAGAACTTTGTCAAGATGCAATACAACTCTAGTTATCCAATTACTTCCTTTTTCTATTAGCTACATTCATCCATTCATTGCTATTTTATCCACCATGGACGATACATAGAAAAAAGAAATTCCTCAAAGGTGAGGATGGGGAGGAGAAGCAGAATTTTGGCAATGTGCCTGAAGATAACTCTGAGGCATGGCCTTGTTTGCAGCCCTCAAATACAGTCTACTCCTTTCTAATCTTTGTTGTTATCTTTGTTTATTGCGTTGGTTAGAATATACTAGACTATTGTGCAATAACAATTAACCCCCAAATTTCAGTGGTTGAACACAACAAAGATTTATTTCTTGCTTAAATCACAGTTCAACAAAGGCTGAGCTTCACCTTTAGGCCAACTTTTCCTCTCAGTGTCCCAGTTTTGATCTTTGCCTAGAAGCCATTTTAAAATGGCAAAAACTGAAAAAGTTTGCCACCTGAAAAAGATGGGAAATTTTATAACCAGCAAGTCCTTGCTTCTTTTTGTTTAAGTTCTATTTTATTTTGTCTCTCTCTTCTCACATCTCACTATAAACAGCAAGAAGAAAGTGGTGACACCTTCAGCATTCTACCTGGACATCTACTTAGCGAGGTCATCCCATTTATTTGGGTGCATTTTCTTTCACATTACAGAAAGTGATGGCGTTCCTAAAATTTTGCTAAAGAAAAGATCTTCTTTCCTTCAGTTTTCAGTAATATTTCCTTCAGAATTCTTTAAGCCTTTACCTATATCCTCCTCAAGGTTCATCTGAAATGTCCTAGCAGTTTCTTTAAGATTTTCATTCTTTCACTAGCTCTTTCCCCAAAGTCCTTTCACCCTCCTGATTCCAAATCCACTTCCACACTTTAAGTTTCTCTTATAGTAGGACCTTACTTCTTTGTACCAAAATCTGTATTAATTTTCCATTGTTGAATAGCAAATTATCTGAAAACTTAAAAGAACAATAGGTAGTTCCTATGGGTTAGAAATTTGGGATTCGCTATTCTGGCTTGGAGGCTCTCATGAGGTTGCAGACAAGACAGTGGTCAGTGCTACAGTCTCCTGGAGGTTTGGATAGAGTTTCAGAGTATATTTCCATCCAATTAGGATCACTCATGGTTGTCAAGTCATGCTGATTTTCAGCAGGAGACCTTAGTTTATTGCCAAATATTCTCTGTACAATTGTTATCTTCATAAAATTGAAGCTGGCTTCCAACAGAGCAAGTGATAAAAGAGCAAGGTGGAAGTTACAATATATTTTATAACCTAGTCTCCAAGTCATACTTCGTTATTTCTGTAATATCCTCCTGGTCACACAGATCAGTTTTATTCAGTGAAGAAGTGGCCTATACAAAGACCTGATAATGGGAGGCAGGAATCAATGGGACCATCTTGGAGAAAGGCTATTATGGAGGACATAAACACAGTAACAAGCAGTGATAATGTAAATATTAAATGTCTCAGAAGAGGTTTGTTTAAAGACTTAGTACTATGGAGGATGGAGTTTGTAACTACTGTGATGTAGATCAAGGTCAAGAAATTCTTTTCAGAGAAGATGACATTTGAGATAATTCATTGTGAATGAATGAGGATAACATACTCAAAAGGAAAAAATAAGAAAATGAGTTCAGGGAGAAAGAGGAGATGTTTTAGTACTTCATATCTAAGTATTGAAATATAATAGGGTTGTGTTGTTTTCATTGTCATTTGTCTCAAGGTATTTTTGAATTTTGTCTCTGATTTCATCATTGACCTATTGATTTTTTTTATTAGCAAGTTATTTGGTATCCATGTAATATTTTTTTCCCCTTATTTCTCTTTATGTATTTGATTTCCTGTTTCACACCATTATGGTCAGAAAAGATGCTTGAAATAATTGCTCTTTTTAATTTTTTTTAATTTTTAAAATTACAGTTGAGGGAGTTCCCATTGTGACACAGCAGAAATGAATCTGACTAGTATCCACGAGGATGTGGTTTTGATTCCTGGCCTCACTCAGTGGATTGGGGATCCAACATTGCTGTGAGCTTGATGTAGGTTGCAGACATGGCTTGGATTCCATGTTGCTGTGGTTTGGGGGTAGGCTGGCTGGTGGTACAACTCCAATTTTCCCCCTAGCTTGGAAACTCTCATGTACTGCAGGTGTGGCCCTAAAAAACAAAAAGGGAGAGAGAAGAAAAAGAAAGAGATAAAAGAAAATATAGTTGATTTACAAAGTTCTGTCAATTTCTTCAGTAAAACAAAGTGACACAGTCATACATATATGTATACATTCTTTTACTAACATTATCCTCCATCATGTTCTGTCACAAGTGAATAGGTATAGTCCCGTGTGCTATACAGCAGGACCTCATTGCTTATCAATTCCAAAGGCATTACTTTGCATTTACTAACCCCAAACTCCCAGTCCATCCCACTCCCTCCACCTTCTTCTTGGCAACATCAAGTCTGTTCTCCATTCCCATGAGTTTGTTTCTTTTCTGTAGATAAGTTCATTTGTTCCATATGTTAGATTCAAGATATAAATGATATCATATATTTGCCTTTCTGTTTCTGACTTACTTCACTTAGTATGAGAATCTCGAGTTCCATCCATATTGCTGCAAATGGCATTATTTTGTTGTTTTTTATGTCTGAATAATAGTCTGTTATGTATATATGTACCACATCTTCTTAATCCTTTCATCTGTCATTGGACATTTAAGTTGTTTCCAATCTTGGCTATTGTGAATAGTGCTGCTATGAATATAAGGGTACATGTATCTTTTTCAATGAAAGTTTATCCCAGGAGTGGGATTGCTTTATCATATGGTAGTTTTATATTTAGTTCTGAGGTACCTCCATACTGTTTTCCATAGCAATTGTACCAATTTACATTCCTAACAGCAGTGAAGGCGGGCACCCTTTTCTCCACAATCTCCTGCATTTCTTATTTGTTGACTTGTTAATGATGGCTATTCTGACTGATGTGAGGTGGTAACCTCATTGTGGTTTTGATTTGCATTTTTCTGAAAAATAGTGATGTTGAACATTTTTTCATGTGCCTATTGCCCATCTGTTTATCTTTGGAGAAATGTCTATTCAGGTGTTTTGCCCATATTTCAATTGCATCATTGTTTTTTTGTTCTTGAGTTACATAAGTTGCTTGTATAATTTGGAGAGTAAGCCTTTGTCAGTTGCATCATTTGAAACTATTTCTCCCATTCCATAGTTTGCCTTTTTGTTTTTGTGTTTTTTTGGTATCCTTTGCTGTGCACAATCTTGTAAGTTTAATTAGGTCTCATTGGTTTACTTTTGCTTTTTTTTCTGTTGCCTTGGGAGACTGATGTGAGAAAACCTTTGTAAGGTTGATGTCAGAGAATGATTTGCCTATGTTCTCTTCTAGGAGTTTGAAGGTGTCTTTTATATTATGTTTAAGTCTGTAAGCCATTTTAAGTTTATTTTTGAGCATGGTGTGAGGGTGTGTTCCAGTTTCATTGATTTATATGCAGCTGTCCCAGTTTTCCCAGCACTGCTTACTGAAGTGGTGCTTACTGAAGCACTCTTTTTCCATTATATAATTAATTAATTGACTGTAGGTGTCTGGGTTTATTTCTGGGTTCCCTATTCCATTCCATTTGTCTGTATGTCTGTTTTTGTACCAGTACTACACTGTCTTGATTTCTGTAGCTTTGTAGTATTCCCTGAAGTCTGGGAGAGTTATGCATCCTGCTTGGTTTTTATTCCTCAGAATTGCTCTGGCAATTTTGGGTCTTTAATGATTCCATATAAATGTTTGCACTGTTTGTTCTGGTTCTTTGAAAAATGTCATGGGTAATTTGATAGGGATTGCATTGAAACTGTAGATTGCTTTGAGTAGCGTGGCAATTTAAAAAAACTAAATTCTTCCATTCCAGGAGTATGGAATATCTTTAAATTTCCTTGAATCCTCTTTAATTTCTTTGATTAATATCTTATAGTTCTCAGAATATAAGTCTTTCACCTCCTTGGTCAGGTTTATTCCCATATATTTAATTTTTGAGGAGGGGAAATTTTAAAAAGTATTGCATTTTCATACTCCTTTTCTAATATTTCATTGTTAGTATTTAAAAATGCAACTGATTTCTGAATGTTAATCTTATATCCTGCTACTTTGCTGAATTCATTATCAGTTCTAGGAATTTTTGCATGAATTACTTAGGGTTTTCTATATGTAGTATCATGTCATCTGCATAGAGTGTCAGTTTTACCTCTTCTCTTCAAATTTGGATAACTTTTACTTATTTTTTCATTTGTGTGACTGCTGTGGCTAGTTCTTCCAACACTGTGTTGACTCAGAGTGCTGAAAGTGGGCATACTTGTCTTGTTCCAGATATTAATGGGAAGGCTTTCATCTTTTTTCTGTTGAGTATTACATTGGCTATGGGTTTGTCATAAATGGCTTTGATTATGTTATGATATGTTCCTTCTATACCCACTTTGGTAAGAATTTTTATCATGAATTGTTGGATTTTGTCAAATGTCTTTATCTGTATCTATTGAGATGATCTTTTGGTTTTGACTTTTCTTTTGTTAATATGGTATGTGATATTGATTGTTGATTGATTTGTATATGTTGAGGCATCCTTGTGAAGTTGGGATGAATCTCATTTGGTTGTGGTGTATGATCTTTTTTATATGTTGTTGGATTCAGTTGGCTAAAATTTGTTGAGTTTTTTTGTGTCTATATTGATTCAAGATATTGGCTTATAATATTTTTTTTGGTAGTATCTTTGTCTGGTTTTGGTATTAGGGTGTTGGTGGCTTCATAGAATGTCTTTGAGAGTGTTCCTTCTACAATCTTTTGGAAAAATTTAGGAGGGATGGGTATAAGTTCTTCTCTGTATATTTAGTAGAATTTACCTGTGAAGCCATCTGATCCTGGACTTTTTTTGTAGGGATTGTTTTATTACATATTCAATTTCAATAGAAAAAAGTAAAATAGACAGCTGGTTCTTTGAAAGGGTAAACAAAATTGACAGACCTTCTTGGTCAGACTCACCAAGAAGAGGAGAGAAAGAACTCAAATAAACAAAATAAGAAATGAAAAAGAGAAATTTCAACAGATAATGCAGAAATAGAAAAAAAAAGAGAAAGAGAGAATACTAGGAGCAATTATACACCAACAAATTTGACAATCTAGAAGAAATGGACAACTTTATGGAGACATACAATCTGTCAAAACCAGTTCAAGAAGAAATAGATCTATCCTCTTAAATTTGCTGCAGCTTGTTTGGTGTCCTAGGATGTGGTCAATACTAGAACATGTTCCATGTGTTCCTGAAAAGTATGTGTATTCTGGTTTGTTTGTTTGTTTTTAGATGTAGTATCCTGAAAATACCAACTCTAACTCTTATGTTGTATTGTTTAGGATCTCTGCTGTTTTAGGGATTTTCTGTCTGGAAGATACCTCCATTGATGCAAATGAGGTGTTAAAGTCTCCTACTATTATCTTATTCCCATCAATTTCTCCTTTTCTGTTAGCATTTGTTTTAGGAATTGAGTGCTCCTATATTAGGTGCATACATGTTAAAAGTGCAAAATACTCTTATTGTATTGTATCCTTCTTTATCTGCCTTTATGGCTTTTGTTTAAAGTCTGTTTTGCCAATATGCTATCCTGCATTCTTGTCATTACCATTTGCATGAAACAGATTTTCCATCCCCTCACTTTCAATCTATGTGTATCCAGTGCCCAAAATTGATTTCTTTTAGGCAGCATAGTGTAGGTTATTTTTGTGTGTTTTTAATCCAGACTGCCTCTATGTCTTTTGATTAGAACATTTAGCCCATTGACATTTAAGGCAATTACTGATATGTATGTGTGCTATGTGCCATTTTAAACTTGTTTTCCAGTTGATTTTGTATTTCCTCTTTGTTTCTTTCACTTTCATTTCGTTTTTCCTTCTTTGGATTGATAGTTTTCTTTTATATTATGCTCATGGTCTCTCCTTTTTCACTTTTGTGAACTTATTGTATATTTTTGATTTGTGGTTACCCTGGTTTTCAAGTATGATAACACATTACTATATCTACTTGTTTTAGACTGGTGGTCCTATTATACAAAATCTATGGAATGAAGCCAAATTTGTCCTTAGATTCAAGTTCTTAGTGATACAGGCTTCCTCAAAAATCAAGAAAATTTTCAAATAAACCACTCAACTTACCTGCCAAAAGAATTAGAAGAACAAATAAAACCTAAAGTCGGAAGGATATAATGAAAGATCAGAGAGAAAATAAAGAAAAAAATATAAAAAGCCAATAAAACTAAATGCTGATTCTTTGAAAGAGTATTCATACAACTAGATCATACAATTCAGTACCAAAAATTTAAACAACCCAATAAAAAAATAGATAGAAATCAAAAAAATTTTTTTTTTCTGAAAAACTCATGCAGATGGCTATCATGCACATGTAAAGATGCACAGCATCATTAGTTATTAGAGAAATGCAAATCAAAACCCAAATGGGTCATCACCTCATATTTGTCAGAATGGCTATTATCAAAAGTTTACAAATAACAAATGTTTGAAATGATGTGGAGAAAAGAGAACCCTAATACGCTGTTGGTGGGAATATAATTTGGTGTAGTCACTGGAAAACAGTATGGAATTTCCCTAAAAAACTAAGAGTAGAACTACAACTTTATCCAGAAATTCCATTCCTGGATATATATCTGTAAAAAATGCAAACACTAATTTGAAAAGATGCATGAAACCCAATGTTCACAGCACAATTTACATTAGCCAAGACATAAAGCAACCCAAATATCCTTTAAAGATGAGTGGATTTGAAGATGTGATATATACATATTTGTGATATATATATAATTGTGATATATATATACTTATATATATATACACACACATATATGACTAATATAAATGAGAATTACTCATGTACTATATATATATATATATAAACATTACTCAACTATAAAAAATAATGAAATACTGCCATTCACAACATGGATGGATCTATAGAATATTATGTTTAGTGAAATAAATAATAGGAAGACAAGTACAAGTACTATATGATATTATTTATATGTGGAATCTAAAAAATAATATAAATTAATGTATATACAAAATAGAAACAATTCACAGATGCATAAAACTGATGCCAAAGGAGAGATGTAAGTGGGTACAGGTCACATTAGAGGTATGGGATTAACAGATACAAACTACTATATATAAAATATAAAAGCAAAAAAAAGATAATCTGTATAACACATGAACTATACCAATTATCTTATAATAACCTATAATAGAATATAATCTGAAAAAATACTGAATCACTGTGCTGTACACTTGAAACTAATACAAGATAAATATCAGGCATACTTTCAAAAAGAAAAAAATGAATCATTATGTTGTACACCTGATATCAAAATATTACATATCAACTATACCTTAATAAAAATAAATTAAAAAGTGATTATAGAAAATAGAGGATCTAAATGGAATAGTTTATTGAAATCTGTGAAGAATAATTCTTTTTAATTTATATAGAGAGAATGTATTTTCTAAGTCTCAACAGAATAATTACAAATACTTTATACTGTCTAGTAATTTAAAATTATGGAAAATATAAAAATATATAAATTATAAAATTTCAGGAGTTATTGAGATTATATTGATTGAATTTTTTCCCTTTTTTGCCTCTTTTCCTGCTGTTCCCTTTATAGGATACTTACATGATGACCAGTGCTCCAACATTCATGGTGGAATGTATGGCAAACATAAAGATGAAAGTCATGCCCTTAGGATGGCCGAATAGAAACAAACACCAACCACCAAGAAACAGCAATATGAGCCCTGGAGTCTCCATTTTAGGACTTCTTTTAATTTAGAGAATAGTAACTCCGTATACATCTCACCAGTAATTTTGCTGGATTCAGTTATTTCTGTTGTGTGCAGATTAATGTCATTCACTGATAGATAATATTGCTGCAATTTTGACTCTATTTCCAAGCTCTGACTAAAATTGTCTAAGGTCATATGGCCTATAAATGATATTGTGTATTAAATAAGAGCTTGATGTAGGAAATTAAAGACTATTCCATCTACTTAACCATGGCCTAGTGTAGATTAATGGGGCAGATCACTAAGATACATAATTCCTCATTTGTGCCTGTAGTTACAATCTCTTCTTACAAATGCTAAAATGGTCCAACTTGTAAAGCATTTCCTTTTTTTTGTGACCTATTTGAAGTGAATGATAATAAAACAATTATACGTGAGAGGAATTCTAAGGAATTTCTGTTTGACAAGAAGTTATCTGATGTTTAATGTGTTTCATAATATAACTTAATTTCAAATTAACTTTCAAGATCTGTTGGTATTTATGTCAGAATTTGCATCCAGTAGAAACATTTTTTTTTCTGGCCACTCCCATGACATGAAGAAGTTCCCAGGCCAGGGACTGAACTCAAGTCAGAGCAGTGACAATGCTGAATCCTTAACTTCTAGGTCACCAGGGAACTGTAGAAAAAAATTTTTGAGAGGTAAAAGGAAAAGAAGTACATACTTATTCAGAACCCTTTTTTGAAGAGGGTTATATGCTGCCATCTTACTTAACAATAGGTATTTTTTAAAATCACTAATATAGTCTGAGTATTTACAAGAGTATACATGTTCTATTCTATCCACAGAATGTTCTCATTTTTTATTAATAAACAAATATTACACAGATTGATCATTCATACTATAAAAATATACATTTTGCATGTTCTTTCTCCTAATTTACAAATTTGAACACACTCCTGCAAGACAAATTTGAATGAGAATGATGAGAAATGAATAGGTTTTTTTTTTCTGTGATCTTTTCAACAGTGTTGTAATTAAGCTACAAAAAGCTAAGAGAAAAAATAATACCTGTGCTCATTGTATTTGAATGAAGAATGGCTGCTTAAGAGAAGCATATTTTGTTCAACAGATTCAAGAAATAATTTGAGCATATATAACATATAATAGATGATGGGCAGTGAGATATTTGTTACTGAAATTAGCTGTAAAGTAGACCTTAACTCATATAGTCTGTAGTCTAGAACTAGGTGTCTGAAAAAATAAAATTAGTACTATAATGAACATTGCTTTAGGGAGAGTGAAGACTTATGCTTTGAGTGACCTATCTCTTGTCTCATGTAACTTGATGTGTTGTAGGTAGGCACCAAGACAGAATCTTAGTTGACACCTCTGAATTCTTGAAGCAGCCACCTTTATTGGCTTAACACTTTCTCATGTTGGGATCAGAGCCAAACAGATATTATTGAAAAAGGAAATTTCAATGAAAATACTAATAGTTTTTATTATCTGAAAAACATGCTTAGTCTATCTATATAACTCATGTCTGCAAACACTCCTTTAATGTAAGTCACATTTTTTTTAATGACTATCAAATTTCAGTGGCACATTTGCTCCCATTTTTTTTTCTTTTTGCTTTTTAGGGCCATACCCACAGCATAACGAGATTCACAGACTAGGGGTCCAATCAGAGATACAGCTGCTGGCCTAAACCACAGCCATAGCAAGCCAGATACTTAACCCACTGAGAGAGGCCAGGGATTGAACCTGCAACCTCATGGCTCCTAGTTGGATGCATTTCTTCTGTGCCATGATGGGAACTCCACTTTTGCCCATTTTTAATGCTAGTAGGAAAACTAAAATTATAATGGAAAATTCAGTCATCGGAAGAATGGCAATTCAGACTAAAGCATGTTTTACCACTTTTGAAAAGATGGAAATAATCTTAGCATGTTGTAGCATCAAGAGATTCTTACAACTCATCTTAGAGAAGCAGAGTGATTGCAGGGGCTTGAATTACTTTAACTTGAACCACTCAGCTCAATTTAAATGAGGTAATATACTCCCATGCACTCAAGGTAATTCCTAATATTTCTCCCCTAAAACAGATTTATAATTTATCCCAGTGTCTTTCAGAATATAGTAGAATACTTTAGCCTAGTTTTAACAATTCTTCTTACTTGTACCTTAGCTCTATCACAACTATAATGATGGAGAAATGTTTTCTCTAAATTTGGCACTAAATGACCTTAGCTCTTTTTACTTTTTAATTTTTTTTACTAGGTAATTAGTAAGAACATATAAGATGCTCATATCATCAGCCATGAAGAAAGTGCAAATTAAAAACATAATGCACGCCTTTTAAAATGTCTAAACATGTAAATATAATAATACTAATAATACCAAGTGCTGGAGAGGATAGGGAGCAAATGAAATCTTCACATATTCCTGATGAAAATGCAAAATGGTATAACCAGAAATAGTTTGACAATTTATTGTAAAATTAGCCACTTATTTACCTTATAGCTCAACAATTCCATTCCTAAGTCATTATTTCCCCCAAATGAAAGCTTATATTCATGCAAAAACTTATATGTAAGGATTTATAGTGACACTCTTCACAATTGCCCCAAACTAGAAAAAACTCAATTGTCTTTTAGTTGGTGAATACTTTTTTTTTAAAAAAAAAACCAAACCTGTGGTTAATCTATACAATGGAAAACTACAAACTCAGCAATATGCAGTATAAAGAAGTGTACCGCTGATACACAGAGTAACATGAGAAGTGTGTATATTTTACATATATTCTTAATGTGTATATAGTGAGAAGGGGAAAGAGAGAATGGAGGCAGGTCTTATAATTAGAACAGAAGACATAAATCCACTGAGACCTCAGATATTTACAAACAGTGTCAAAATAGCCAGCAAATGTAGCTACAGAGATTTTATTTGCACAAGGAACCTATGACAGTGATGATGTAAGATGTTACTACTGGGAGACAGACAGCAATTGGATTACTATATTTCAGGATTAACAGAAAATGTAGGAAAAGACAATCATAGGTCTTCATGAATTCATGTGAAATATATCATCCTTTAAACCAGAGGTGGAATTTGGGAATGAAATTTCCATGAATTTTCTGATAATAGCTGAGGCAAAGGAAGCTTCCTTTCTTTATTTTCTTCTCTTCTATTCTCTCCTCTTCTCTCCTACTTTCCTTCTTCCCTCCTCCTTCCTTTCTTTCTTTCTTTCCTTCCTTCCTTCCTTCTTTCTTCACTCACCTATTATTTTATCCTCTTACATATTCATTAATTCATTACTCATTCACTGTCTGCTTGACTACACAAAGTTTTGAAGCAGTTCTTTAGAGTTTAAACTTAAACTTTTAACTAAAATTTTAGAATAGAGATGAGATATAACAGGGTTGAGGAAGTAAGAATAATTACAATAGAAATGTAGGTATATCTCTCATAGCTGCCAAAGCATAAAAAAAGCATCAGTTATATGACTTGCATTGTATGCAAAAGGAGAATGCTATTTCATGGGAAGAACACTGGTTTCTTGATTTAAAAACTGAAAATAAATTATATATGGTAATAATCACATGAGAGACACTGAGAGATGTAATATGCTGATAGACCTGTCTGTCTCATACAGCAAGCTCCAATATCATTTCTTAATTTAAACTATGGATACTACAATAAGGATGAAATAGGAAATCTGGGAGTGGCCAAGAATAGGTGGTTTTAGGTTACAGCTCTCAGACATTATGGATTTATCAATTAAATCTCCTTGGTTGAAATAATTGGAAACCAAATAAATATTGAGTGACCAACTAAAAATATATATAACAAACTGAAAGTAGGGAAATCATTTTTGTGATATTAGACTTCTTGGCATTCCTTAAATATGCCAGTCCTTTTCAACACTCTGAGCTTGACCCATACTTTTCCATTTGTCTGGAAAGCTATTTCCTAGTTAGCTTGGCAAAGTCATAATTGTGTTGTGGTACAGCATAGGAATTTAAACTGCTAAATTTCCAAAGGAAAAAAAATCTGGATTTGAGTTCTGGCCCTGTAGTTTTCTAGCATGTGACCTATTGTCACTAAATTCCCTAGGCCTCTGAATTGTCATCTTACAAATGGAGTGCAAAAATAGCACCTTCTTCAATGCTCTGCCCCCCCAAAAAAACACACTTGCATAGAGCTTGTCACATAGTACGGCTCAATAAATTCTGGTTGTTAATAATTGAGAAAGTTTATGACAAACTCTGTGAAATATTTGGAGGAAAGAACAGATCTTAGAGGAAAGTAGGAATAAAATTAGGCTATTAAAGAAATCTATCAGGAGTTCCCATCGTGGCTCAGTGTTTAACGAATCCGACTAGGAATCATGAGGTTGTGGGTTCAATCCCTGGCCTTGCTCAGTGGGTTAAGGATCTGGCATTGCCATATGCTGTGGTGTAGGTCACAGACGTGGCTCGGATCCTGTGTTGCTGTGGCTCTGGCATAGGCCAGCATCTACAGCTCTGATTAGACCCCTAGCCTGGTAACCTCCATATGCTGTGGGAGCAGCCCTAGAAAAGGCAAAAAGACAAAAAAAAAAAAAAAAAGATATCTGTCCTCAGTAGGACTTAGTCATCTTTTTCAGTTTTTGCATTTTTTTTTTTGACATGACATTGCTCACCTTGTTTTGGCAGCCTGTGATCAAACTCAATTTGAATAAATGTGCACAATGCCTCATTTTAGAAATGTGTCAGCAAAACAATTAAAAGATGTAGGTTCTCTTGTTTCATAAAAGATGATCTTAAATTTTGAAAGGCTTGACTTTGAAATATTTAAAAAATTTTTAGAGCAATTTTGCTGTGAGAGGCCTTGGAAAAATGGCATGAGATTTTTAGTTTTATATGTCAAATTAACTGTATCACAGGGTTCCTAGATATGAACATTCTGGATATTTTAGTGAAGGTATTCTTGAATGAGATTAGCATTTAAATTTGTCAGCTAAGTAAAGCAGATTGCACTCCCTAATACAGGTGGGCCTCATTCTGTCAGTTGAAGTCCTAAATAGAATATAAGGGCTGACTTTTCTCCAGATAAGAAAGAATCTTCCCTCCATTATTGGCAGTTTGGCCTTTAAACTAGGACGTAAGCTTTCTTCTTGCCTTTGAACTTGAATTGAAACATTGGCTCTTCCTGAGTTTCAAGCCTATTGATTTTCTGATTGGAATTAAACCACTGGCTCTCCACACTGCAGATCTTGGGACTTTCAAAATTTCATGAACCAATTTCTTATTATATAATTGCTTTACATAGCATCCTAGCTGGAGAAAGAAGGTGGAGTAGTAGGATGTGAGGCTCACCAATTTTCACCAATACATCAAGAATACATCTATCTGTGGAATGATTTGCACAGAAAAAATTGCTGGATTCTGGAAAAAGACCCCAGGAATATAACAGAGCAAGAAAATATTCATGAAACCAGGTAGAACAAAAGAAAGAAAAAAGAGAGAGAAAATTAGAAAGCTGGTCAGGACCCACACCTCTAAGAGGAAGCTGTAAAGAGGAAGAGATCCTGTACCTTGGGAAGTCCCCAAGTGAGGCGATCAGCCAGAAGAGAGGAGGAACATGAGTGTATTAGAAGAGATACTAGTATGAAGTAGTTAAAATGGAAAGAGTCCTCCACAAATAGTGCACTACTGCCTTGCACTTTTCAACCTTATGTTGGTATGGGCAGGGTTTGGAAACTGAAACTCTGACTTTGGAGATCAGACTCAGAGAGAGATCTGGGGCTGGCTATGTGGGAAAAAACTGGAGTTGGCCTTTCAGAAACAGCCTGGAGGGACTAGAGTCTAGAGCTATCACATTTAAGGGTGTATGCTGAGGAAACCTGGATGAGCTTGGAGGGCAGGCACCACTGTTTGGGGTGTTTGAGTGAAGGGGTGGGAGCCATCACTACAGCCTTGTTCCCTGCATGTACTCTCAGGCTGCAAGACACCAATTCCTCCAGCTCCAGGAGCCATACAGGAGCAGATTCTGGCTAGAAACACCTGGGGAGCAGCCCCACCCCTAGGGCTACAGACAACACAGAATGGGTGGAGTGACTGTGGGAACAATGTAAGTTCAATAGGCTACAGAGATCAGACCTGCCAGTGGCCCTGACAGTGACACAGGTTCTGAGGCTAGCTGCAAGAACAGTGTATGAAGTGCATATTCCACAGCTGGCTGCAGGAGCCATGAGAAACCTTCCCACACAGGAAGAGTATGGGCTCTTGCAGCTACAGAGAGCAGCTTTTAATAACACCTAGGGAGCAGCCCCCAACTTTGGGGCCACAGACAGCACACTCCGTAGAGTGGCCAGACAAAGGGAGTGATTGCAGGAATGGTGCCTGTCCCCATAGCTACAGATAGTAGTTCCGAGAGCCTCCCTGGAAAAAGGGAGGGACTGCAAGAGCAACTACTTATGCTGCCAGCTATAGGAAATGGTTCTTAGAGCTGCATGGTAGTAGGAAGTATTGCAGGAACTGCTGCTGCCTTCCCTACTCCTGCTACTAGAGCAGTCTTGTGAATTGTGAACCACTGCTAACTCCCCCATGTGACACATCCCTCAGAGCCACCTGGCTCCAGGAGAGGTAGCGTGATACCATTGCTCCCTTTGCATCTCTAGGTATATGTGAGCTGCCATCGCCCCTGAGAACTCCAAGACTGGCACCAGCTTCTGCATCTACATACCTTCTGTCAAGGGAACAGTAAACATAGAAAATTAGTCAATATGAGATGGCAAAGAAATAGCTTTCGAAGGAACAAGACAAAAGCAACTAAATGAAGAAGAGGTAGGCAACTGACCTGAAAAAGAATGAAAAGAACTGAGGAGAGCCTAAGAGACATCTGGGACAACAATAAATATACCAATCTTCACAGCATTGGAGTTCCAGAAGGAAAAGAGAGAGAGAAAAGGCCATAGAAAATGTTTAAATATATTATAACTGAAAACTTCCCTAATATGGGAAAGGAAATGCTGGCCCAAGTTGAGGAGGCACAGAGAGTCCCATACAGGATAAGCCAAAGGAGAAACACAGTGAAGCACATACCAATCAAACTGACAAAAATTAATACAAAGAAAAAAATCTTAGAAACCACAAGGGAAAATCAACAAATAACATACAAGGGAAACCCCATGAGGATAACAGCTGATATTTCAGCAAAACCTCTGCAAGCTAGAAGGGAGTAGCAAGATGTATTTAAGGTGATGAAGGGGAGGAAACTAGAATCAAAAATACTCTATGTAGTAAGGCTCTCATTAGGATTTGCTGGAGAGATCAAAAACTTTTCATACAAGCAAAAGCTAAGCACCTCCAAACCATCCTACAACAACTATTAAATGTATTTCTCTAGGCAGAAAAAAAAGTAAAGGCCACAATTAGAAACAATAAAATTACAAGTAAGAAAGTTCACTGGCAAAGGAAAAGATAATATAGCATCCTAATGGTTCTGTTTCCCTGGAGAACGCTGACTAATACAGGGTACTTCATCCATTTTCATATTTGGTTTCAGAATGTTTCATGATCACAGGTGGTCAGCATGTATGAAAACTGAAGCAGTCATTACGTATCCTGACCCACTTAATTGGTTTGACCAAAAGTGAATAGTTACAACTCCTTTAGTCATGATCTTTTCCCCAATATTATAAGCTTTTATTCTAGAATTATTCTCAAAAAACTGCTTACACAGTCTCCAACTTTCTTCATCTGGTCTTGTACACACTTTGAAACCTATCCTGTCCTTCTGTCTTCTGTCCTGCTGATAAGGACACTGAATGTTCTGTGGTACCATCAGGGTCAAACTTCATTTTTGTCCATTTTCACTTACTCTCTGGACCAGTTGTCATATTCTCAGGCTTATGGTTAATCCAGAAGTATGTTTAGAGTCTGGCAGCCCAACACATTTTTTTGGCAGCCCAACACATTTTTTTTGTATAAATCTTCCTATATCCTTCTTCCCATTTTCTAGTCATTGAGACATTTTCCACAATTTCCCCATGTTTTTTAACTTCCACAACTTGGATAATTCTGGATTTTTTTTTTTCCTGGCAGACCAGTTTCCAGAAATGGTGAAGGTATTTATTTCAAAAACGTTCTATTAATTAAATTCCTTAGTATATCAAAATACTCACAGATAATACATTCATACTCACATTTTATCACTTATTTGAACTTCAAAAGAATTTATCTATGGTACATATCTTGGCATTACATGGGAATATGTTTTCACATTGCTTATTCAATGAAGTATTAAATGATTTTGATGGGAAAGACCATAACTGGTGCTTTTGTTTAATCATCACATAGCAGAAATAAAGACAAAACATGACATGATTAATAAATACAGTACTGTTTGATTCAATTAGAGTAGTTTTTAATTGCTTAACTACAAAATTCATTGATCTCTAGTAGTTTATTGGTAGCATGTTCAGAATTTTCTATGTATCAGTATCATGTTGTATAAAACAATGAGAGTTTTACTTCTTTTCAAATTTGGATACTTTTCTTTTTCTTCCTGACTGCCATGGTTAGGACTTCCAAATTTTGTTGAATAAAAAAGGAGAGAGTGGGGGATTAAGATGGCGGAATAAAAGGACTGGAGCTCAACATCTCTCCTAAAAACAAAAAAATTCACAAATAAAGACTGAGCACTCTTCACCCAAATGGACTGGAAACCTTAAAAAAGATACCCTACTCCAGAAGAAAAAGAGGAGGAAACATCAAGAGGTAGAAGGGGCGATTTCACAATATAAACAACCCCATACCTCCTGGGTGGGAAGCTCCACAGACTGGAAAGTAACTGGTTCACAGAGACTCACCTACAGGAGGGAGAGTTCCTAGCCACACATCAAATTCTCACGTGTCAGGATCTGGAAAAGGGAGAAAGAGCCCCAGAACATCTGGCATGAAGGCCAGTGGGGCATGTGCTCAGGAGCTCACAGGACTGCGGGAAATGGAGACCCCATTCTTAAAAGGCACACACAGACATTCACGTGCACTGGGTCCCAGCGCAAATTAAAGTCTCCATGGGAATCTAGGTAAAATCTGACTGCAGTTCTTGGAGGACCTCCTGGGAAAAGAGGGGTGAATGTGGCTTGTTGTGAGGGAAAGACATTGAAAGCAAAGCTCTCAGAAATATTCAGCAGCCGTGCCTTTCTCTGGAGGTGGCCATTTTGGGAAAATCTGGCCCCACCTGTCAGTCAGCTGCTGAGAAGCCCCAGGGCAAACAATAATCCAGGTGGGATCACAGCCCCACACCTCAGTAAACAGGCTGCCTAAAGACCCCTCAGGCACACAGATGCCTCTAATCCCATCCAGAAACTAAGCCCCACCCACCAGAGGGATTAGAATCCGCTCCACCTACCAGTGGGCAGACTTCAGCCCCTCCCATCAGGAAGCCTAGAGCAAGCCCCCATACAGACTTCAGCCACAAGGGGGGCAGACACCAGAAGTAAGAGAGGCTACAACTCTATTATCTGGAAGAAGGTCACCACACCAAAAACCTATAAAAATGAAAAGACAGAGAACTATAACTCAGATGTGGGAGAAAGGAAAAACCCCAGAAAAACAGCTAAGTGAGGAGAAGATTCTTAGCCTCCAGGAAAAAGACTTTAGACTGCTGATGCTGAAGATGATGCAAGACATTGGAAATATTCGGAGGCAAAGATGGATAACTTACAGGAAACACTGACCAAAGAGATACAAGATATCAAACTTAAATAAGAAGAGATGCAAAATACAATGACTGAAATAAGAAATTCACTAGAAGCAGCTAACAGCAGAATACAGGAGGCAGAAGAATGAATAAGCGAGGTGGAGGACAGATTAGTGGAAATTATGGATACAGAACAGAAAACAGAAAAAAAACTGAAAACAAACAAAGAGAGCCTCAGAGATCTCTGGGAAAATGTTAAAGGCACCAACATCCGTATTATAGGAATGCCAGAAGGAGAAGAGAGAGAGAAGGGGACAGAAAAAATATTCCAAGAGATAATAGCCGAAAACCTCCCTAACATGGGGAATGAACCACTCACTCAAATCTAGGAAGTACAACAAGTACCATATAAAATAAACCCAAGGAGGAACACTCTGAGACACATATTAATCAAACAGGCCAAAATTAAAGACAAAGAGAAAATCTTGAAAGCAGCTAGGGAAAAGAAACAAGTAACATACAAGGGAACCCCAATAAGCTTATCGGCAGATTTTTCAGAAGAAACTCTGCAGGCCAGAAGGGAGTGACATGATATACTTAACGTGATGAAAGGAAAAAACCTCCAACCAAGATGACTTTACCCATCAAGGCTCTCATTCAGATTTGAAGGAGAAATCAAAACCGTCACAGATAAGCAAAAGTTGAGATAATTCAGCAACACTAAACCAGCCTTATGACAAATACTAAAGTAACTTCTCTAGGCAGAAAAGAACAAGAGAAGAAGGAAAGAAAAAAGGCAATAAAAACAAATCTAAAGCAATTAATAAAATGGCAATAAGAATATACATATCAATAATTACCTGAAATGTTAATGGACTAAACACCACAAACAAAAGATATACACTGGCTGAATGGATTCAAAAACAAGACCCATATATATACTGTCTTCAAGAGACCCACTTCACTTCTAGAGACACATACAAATTGAAAGTGAGAGGATGGAAGAAAATATTTCACATGAAGAGGGATCAGAAGCAAGCTGGTGTACTAATACTCATGTCAGACAAAATAGACTTTAAAATGAAGAATATTTTAAGGGACAAAGAAGGACACTACATAATGATCAAAGGATCAATCCAAGAAGATGATATAACAATTTTAAATATCTACGCACCCAACACAGTTTCAACACAATATATAAGGCAACTGGTAACAACCTTAAAAGGACAAATCGACAATAACACAGTAATAATGGGGGACTTTAACACCCCACTTACAGCAATGGACAGATCAACCAGACAGAAAATCAATAAGGAAACACAGGCCCTGAATGATTCATTAAACCAGATGGACTTAATAGATATTTATAGGACATTCCATCCAAAAGCAACAGAATACACATTCTTCTCAAGTGCAGATGGAACATTCTCCAAGATTGATCACATCCTAGGCTACAAATCCAACCTTGGTAACTTTAAGAAAATTGAAATCATATCAAGCATCTTCTCTAACCACAACGCTATATGACTGGAAATCAACAACAAGAATAAAACTGCAAAGAACACAAACATGTGGAGACTCATCAACATGCTACTAAACAACCAATGGATCACTGAAGAAATCAAAGAGGAAATTAAAAAATATCTAGAAGCAAATGACAACCAAGAGACAACACTCCAAAACCTATGGGATGCAGCAAAAGCCATTCTAAGAGAAAAGTTTATAGCAATACAGGCCCACCTCAGGAAACAAGAAAAAGCACAAATAAACAAGCTAACTTTACATCTAAAGCAGCTCGAGGGAGAAGAACAGACAAGACCTAAAGTTAGTAGAAGGAAAGAAATCATAAAGATTAGAGCAGATATCAATGAAATAGAAACGAAGAAAACCATATAAAAGATCAATGAAACGAAAAGCTGGTTCTTTGAAAAGATCAACAAAATTGATAAACCCTTAACCAGACTTAACAAGAAAAAGAGAGGACTCAAATCAATAAAATTATAAATGAAAAAGGAGAAGTAACAACAGACACCACAGAAATACAAAGGATCATAAGAGACTACTATATGCAACCATATGCCAATAAAATGGAAAACCTAGAAGAAATAGACAAATTCTTAGAAAAGTACCATTTTCCAAGACTAAACCAAGATGAAATAGAAAAGATGAATGGAGCAATCACAACCACTGAAATTGAAAGTGTGATTAAAAAACGTCCAACGAAGAAAAGTTCAGGACCAGATGGCTTCACAGGCGAATTCTATCAAACATTTAGAGAAGAGCTAACACCTCTCCTTCTGAAACTACTTCAAAAAACTGCAGAGGAAGGGATAGTCCCAAACTCATTCTATGAGGCCACCATCACCCTGGTACCAAAACCAGACAAAGATTCCACAAAAAAAGAAAACTACAGGCCAATTTCACTGATGAACATCGATGCAAAAATCCTCAACAAAATCCCAACAAACCGCATCCAACAATACATTCAAAGGATTGTACATCATGATCAAGTGGGATTTATCCCAGGGATGCAAGGGTTCTTCAATATCCACAAATCCATCAGTGTGATACACCACATAAACAAACTGAAGAATAAAAACCATATGATCCTCTCAATAGACGTGGAAAAATTCTTTGACAAAATCCAACACCCATTTCTGATAAAAACCCTTCAGAAAGTGGGCATAACGGGAACCTACCTCAACATGATAAAGGCCATATATGACAAACCCACAGCAAACATCATTCTCAATGGTGAAAAGCTGAAAGAATTCCCGCTGAAATGAGGAACAAGACAAGGATATCCGCTCTCGCCACTACTCTTCAACATAGTTTTGGAAGTCTCAGACATGGCAATCAGAGAAGTAAAAGAAATAATAGGAATCCATATTGGAAAGGAAGAAGTAAAACTATCACTATTTGCGGATGACATGATACTATACCTAGGAAATCCTAAAGACTCTACCAGAAAACTGTTAGAGCTCCTCAATGAGTTTGGCAAAGTCGCAGGATAGAAAATCAATACGCAGAAATTGACAACATTTCTATATACTAACAATGAAAGAGCAGAAAAGGAAATTAGGGAAGCAATCCTGTTTACCATCGCATCCAAAAGAATAAAATACCTAGGAGTAAACCCACCTAAAGAGACAAAAGACCTGTACTCTGAAAACTATAAGACACTGATGAAAGAAATCAAAGATGACACAAATAGATGGAAAGATATACCATGCTCGTGGATTGGAAGAGTTAATATTATCAAAATGGCTATACTACCTAAGGCAATCCACAGATTCAATATAATCCCTATCAAATTCCCAAGGACATTTTTCACAGAACTCAAACAAAATATTTTAAAGTTTGTTTGGAAGCACAAAAGACCCAGAATAGCCAAGGACATCCTGAAAAAGAAAAATGGAGCTGGAGGAATCAGGCTCCAAGACTTCAGACTATACTACAAAGCAACATTCATCAAACTCATATGGTACTGGCACAAAGACAGAAATACAGATCAGTGGAACAGGATCAACAAAAAGCCCAGAATTAAACCCACGCACCTACAGCCAACTCATCTATGACAAAGGAGGCAAGACTATACAATGGAGAAAGGACATCTTGTTCAATAAGTGGTGCTGAAAACTGGACAGCCACATGGAAAATAATGAAATTAGAACACTCCCTATCACCATACACAAAAATAAACTCCAAATGGATTAAAGACCTCTATATAAGACCAGACACTATAAAACTCTTAGAGGAAAACATAGGCCAAATACTCTCTGACATAAATGACAGCAACATCTTCTCAGATCCACCTATCAGAGTATCGGCAACAAAAACAAACAAATGGGACCTAATCACACTTCAAAATTTCTGCACAGCCAAGGAAACCCTAAACAAAACAAAAAGAAAACCCACAGAATGGGACATAATCTTTGAAAGTGAATTGACTGACAAAGGATTAATCTCCAAAATTTATAAACACTTTCTGCAGCTCCTTACCAAAAAAAAAACAACAACAAAAAAACAAGCCTATCAAAAGGTGGGCAGAAGATCTAAACACAGTTCTCCAAAGAAGTCATACAGATGGCCAAGAAACACATGAAAAGATGTTCAACATCACTCATTATTAAGAGATGCAAATCAAAACCACTATGAAGTACCACCTTACACCAGCCAGAATGGCCATCATCCCAAAGTCGACAAACAGTAAGTGCTAGAGAGCGTGTGGAGAAAAAGGAACAGTATGACACTGTTGGTGGGATTGTAAATTGGTGCAACCACTGTGGACAGCAGTATGGAGATTCCTCAGAAAACTAAACATAGGACTCCCATTTGATCCAGCAATCCCACTCCTGGGCATCTATCCAGAGAAAACCACGACTTGCAAAGACACATGTACTCCAATGTTCATTGCAGCACTATTTACAATAGCCATGACATGGAAACAACCTAAATGTCCATCGACAGAGGAGTGGATCAAGAAGATGTGGTACATTTACACAATGGAATATTACTCAGCCATTAAAAAGAACGAAATACCGGCATTTTTTGGAACATGGATGGACCTAGAATCTATCATGCTAAGTGAAGTCAGCCATACAATGAGACACCAACATCCAGTGCTTTCACTGACATGTGGAATCAGAAAAAAGGACAAATTGAACTTCTTTGCAGAATAGATGCTGACTCACAGACATTGAAAAACTTATGGTCTCCGGAGAAGACAGTTTGGGAGGTGGGAGGATGTGCTTGGGCTGTGGGATGGAAATCTGTGAAATCAGATTGGTATGATCATTATGCAACTACATATGCAATAAATTTATTTGAGTAATAAAAAAAGGAAAAAAAAACAAAGAAAAAAACAAAACAATACAAAAAAAAAGGAAAGAGTGGAAATCCTTGTCATGTTCCTGATCTCAGAGGAAATGCTGTCAACTTTTGTCACTTGGTATGATGTTAGCTGTGAATTTTATATTAAGGTAGGTTCCCACTATACCCAATTTCTGGAGTTCCCCCCTCCATAAATGGATGTTGAATTTTGTTGAAAGCTTTGTCTGCATCTATTGAGATGATATCATTTTTATACTACACTTTTTTAATGTGGTGTATCACCCTGATTGATTTGCAGATATTGAAATATTCCTGCATCCTTGGGATAAATCTCACTTGACCTTGGTGTATGACCCTTTTAATGTATTTTTGGCTTCAATTTGCTCATATTTTGTTAAGAATTTTTGCATCTATGTTCATTAGTGATAATGACCTGTAATTTTCTCTTTTTTTGTGAAATCTTTTCCTGGTTTTGATAGCAGGATAATGGTAGCCTCATAGAATGAGTTTGGGAGTGCTCCTTCCTCTACAATTTTTGGAAAGAGTTTCAGTAGAATTGGTGTTAACGCTTCACTAAATGTTTGATAGAATTCACCTGTGAAACCATCTTTTCCTAAACCTTTGTTGTTGGAAGTTTTAAAATGACAGTTTCAGTTTAAGTACTTATGATTTGTTTCCTCATATTTTCTATTTTTTCCTGGTTCACTCTTGAAAGACTGTATCTTTCTAAGAATTTGTCTAAGAATTTCCAATTTCCCCATTTCATTGGCATATAGCTGCTTGTGGTAGTCTCTTATGATACTTTGTATATCCATGGTGTCAGTTGTAATTTCTTTTTCATTTCTAATTTTATTGATTTAAACCCTCTTTTTTTTCCTGAGTAGTCTGGCTCAGTTACCAATTTTGTTTATATTTTCAGAGATCCAGATTTAGTTTCATTGATCTTTTATATTGTTTTCTTCATCTCTGTTTCATTTATTTTGGCTCTGATTTTATGATTTCTTTCCTTCTACTGAATTTGAGTTTTGTTTGTTTCTTCTTTCTCTGGTTGCTTTAGATGTAAGTTTAGGTTGTTTATTTGAGATTTTTCTTGTTTCCTGAGGTAAGGTAGTATTGCTATAATCTTCCTTCTTAGAACAATTTTTGCTGTAGTTCCAGCAAAACTGGAACTATATCCCATCTACCTAAGGGATGATCCCATAGGTTTTGGATCATCCTGTTTTCATTTTCTTTTGTTTCTAGGTATTTTTTATTTCCTCTTTTATTTCTTCAGTAATCCATTGGTTGTTTAGTAACATACTTATTTGCCTCCACATGTTTGATTTCCAGTAGTTCTTTTCTCGTAGCTGATTTCTAATCTCATAGCATTTTTGTTGGGAGAATGCTTGATATGACTTCAATTTTATTAAATTTACTGAGGCTTGATATTTGGCCCACTATGTGGTATACCCTGGAGAATGTTCCATGTGCAATTGAGAAGAATGTGTATTCTGCTTCTTTCAGATGTAATGTTCTATAATTATCTATTAAGCCCATCTGTTCTAATGTATTATTTAAAAACTATGTTTGTCTTTATTTTTAAGTCTATTTTGTCTGATATGAGTATTTCTACTATAACTTTCTTTTGTTTCCATTTTCATCCAATGCCTTTTTCCATCTCCTCACTTTCAGTCTGCTGCCTCACATCGCAGGTGGGTCTCTTGTAGACAACATATATTTAGATATTATTTTGTATACATTCAGCCAGTCTGTGTCTTTTGGTTGGAGGATTTAATCCACTCACATATAAGGTAATTATCAATAGTGCGTTCTTATTTCCATTTTGTTAATTATTTTGGATTTATTTTTTATTGGTCTTTTTTCTTTCCCTAATTTTTTTTGTTCTTTTCCCTTGTGATTTGATAACTATCTTTAGTATTGTGTTTGGATTGCTTTTTCATTTTTTATGTATATATCTACTATAGCTATATAGTTTTTTGTTCATGGTTACCATGACATTTTGATAGCAATCCACATACATATAAAATTAATTTCCTAGTCCCTTAATTTCAAATGCTCTTCCAATATCCTGCACTTGTATTTTTCTCATGATTTCTGGTTTTGATATCATATATTTGTGTGGATGATTTCCTATATTTACTGAATGTTTGCCTTTACCAGTGAGACTTAAACTTAGTAATTTTCTTGTTTCTAGTTGTTGCCTTTTCTTTTGTGCCTAGAGAAATTCCTTTAGCATTTTTTGTAAAGGCTGATGGAGTTGAATTCTCTTAGCTTTTGTTTGTCTGTAAGGCTTTTTATTTCTCCCTTGAATCTGAAGGAGAGTGTTACTGGGTTGTAGTTTTCTTGCCCTTCATCCCTGTAAATATATTGTGCCAATACTTTCTGGTTCCACAGTGTTTCTTAAAAAAAAAAAATCAGCTTATAACCTAATGGGAATTCGTTTGTTTTTATTTGTTCCTTTTCAATATTTTCTTTTTTTCTTTAATTTTTCTCAGTTTGATTAATGTGTCTCAGCATGTTCTTTCTTGGTTTTATGCTGTATGGGACTCTTTGCACTTTCTGGACTTGAATAAGTGTTTCCTTTGTCATGTTAGGGAAGTTTTTGGCTCTCTTTAAAGATTTTCTCTGGCCCTTTCTCTCTCTCTCTTTTCTTTCTGAAACCTCTATTATGTAAATGTTTGTGTGTTTAATGTTGTCCCAGAAGTCTATTAGACTGTCCTAATTTCCTTTCATTCTTTTTTCTTTATTCTTTTCTTTGGTAGTGATTTCTACCAATCTGCCTTCCAGCTCACTTATTTTTCTTTTGTATCATTTACTGTTCTATTGATTCCTTCCAGTGTATTTTCATTTAGTTATGGTATTATTCTGTTTATTTGTTCAGAAAATCTTCTAGCTCTTTGTTAATCGTTTCTTGTATCTTATCCACCTGTGCCTCCATTCTTCTTCCAAGATCTTGAATCATCATCATTATCATTACTCTGAATTATTTTTCAGGCAGCTTTCTATTACTTCACTCAGTTGTTCTTCTGGGGTTTTATCTTGTTCCTTCTATCTCTTTTTGTCTAACTTTCTGTGCTTGTTGTCTTCATTCCACAGGCTGTAGGATCGTTGTCTCTTTTGCTTATGGTGTCTGACTCTGGGTAGGTGAGGTTAGTTGAGGGGATTGTGCATATTTTCTGGTGGGAGGGACTGGTGCCTGCCCACTGGAGGGTGGAGCTGGATTTTGGCCCTCTTGTGAGCAAGCCTGTGACAAAGTATATGTATTTTTTGTTGTCATTTTTGTTGTTTTTTTAGGACTGCACCTGCCACATATGGAGGTTCCCATGGTTTGGGGTCTGATCAGAGCTGTAGCTGCTGGCCTCAGCCACAGCCACAACTATGCCAGATCCAATCAATGTCTGCAACCTACACCATAGCTCATGGAAATGGCAAATACTTAACCCACTGAGAAAGGCCAGGAATCGAACCTGCATTCTCATGGATACTAGTCAGAGTTGTTTATGCTGAACAATGATGGGAACTCCCAAGGTGTATGTTTATAGGTGAGGCAGCTGTGGGATCAGGGCCACTTAATGTAGCCTGTCTTCGATAGATGGGGCTGTGTTCCCACTGTATTGTTTGTTTGTCCTTAGGCATCCCAGCATTGAAGCCTTCAGACTGTTAGGTGGGCCAGGTCTCAGTGACAAAATATGATCTCCATGACAACTCATGCAGTTAAGCATTCCATGGGGCCTCTGAGACCAGTGTCTTTGCCCTTATAGCAAGCAACAGTGATGCCTGCCTTCCAGGGAGACCCTCCAAAATTTACATATAGGTCTTTTTGTACTTTCCAAAGCTTTCTAGTTTTCATCAAGTCTATTGTAAAAATACTCAAGTTTAACTTTTACTTGGGGTCTTCATGTCCCATAAAATGCTCTCATGTCATGTAAAACTTATATTAAATAAACTTGTATACTTTTCTCTTGTTAGTATGCCTTTTGTACAGAATTTCAGCCAAGAACTTAGAGTGGTAGAAGGAAAATATATTTTCTGTACACTATAATTGCCTAGGTCAAGTTTTGAGGGCCACACTTTTAACCTCCGCAGAAACTAAAGCATACGCTTATAAATTTCAATGTTTTCAATTTTCTTTTTTTTTGTTTTTTTATTGTATGATATCATACATATACAAGAGAACATACAAATGTATGAGAGTTTAATGTCCAACTAGAGAGCAAAAATCCATTTAATCATCATCCAGTATAGAAATAGATGATTGTGATTATTCCAAAAGTCCATGGGGCTCCTCACTTAATAGTATGCTGGGAAATGTTTAACAACTTAGTCTCCAGAGGAAAAAAAAAAAGGACCCAAAATTTCTGATTTGTAGTGTTTTCTGACTTTCATGCTGTAAATGATGGCAAATTTCAAGTTACAAGTGGTTAACAACCTACCAAAAATTTAACAATCTGCTCCAGCAAGCTGATAGGAGCCATTACTGCCCTCAACTTCAAGTCCCAGTGTCACTTTGCCTGATTTTGCACTATACGCAAATATTATCATACACCATATTCATTTGTACCTTGATTCTTTCACGCAATATATTTGTAGATGCCTCTGTTTTTACACATTGCTCTGATTCCTTCACATTCACGCTTAACTGTGTGCTGTATAACATTCCTTCCAATGAATGCAACATAAATTTTGTATCTACTCTACTGTCATTGACATTTCAGTTTTTCTAGGTTGTGGCTATATTGAACATTGCTGCTATGGATATTCTAGTGCATGACACCTGGCACACACTGGAAAAGATACTCTGGGATATTTTCAAGGAGTAAAATTGTTTAAGTCTTACCAAACTATTGTCCAAAGATGTTTACTGATTTACATTCCCACCAACAATAAAAGAATTGCTAGTGTTATAATATCATCACCAATACTTGGTACCATCAGATCTTTATTTCTTAGCAAAAAGGGAGAATTTGTAATCATCTCTAATTATAGTTTGAATTTTTATTTCTGAGAAGATTATTATTGAGGTGGATTTCTTCATATTTTCTTTAAAATTTTTTTAATAATGATTTTTTTCCATTATAGCTGATTTACAATGTTCTTTCAATTTTCTACTGCACAGCAAGGTGACTCAGTCATGCATACATGTATACATTCTTTTTTTTCACATTATCATGCTCCATCACAAGTGACCAGTGCCAAACAACAGGATTCTATTGCTTATTCTTTCCAAATGCAATACTTTGCATCTATTAACCCCAAATTCTCAGTTCATCCCACTCCCTACCCTTCTCTTTCGACAACCACAATTCTGTTCTCCATGTCTATGATTTCTTTTCTGTTGAGATGTTCATTTGTGCCATATACTAGATTCCAGATATAAGTGATATCATATGGTATTTATCTTTCTCTTTCTGACTTACTTAACTTAATATGAGAGTCTATAGTTCCATCCATGTTGCTGCAAATGGCATTGTTTTTTTTATGGCTGAATAGTATTCCATTATATATATATACCACATCTTTTAAATCCAATCATCTGTCAATGGACATTTAAGTTGTTTCCATGTCTTGGCTATTGTGAATAGTGCTGCAATGAACATGCGGGTGCATGTGTCTTTTTGAATGAAAGTTTTGTCCGGATATATGCCCAAGAGTGGGATTGCTGGGTCATATGGTATTTCTATATATAGTTTTCTAAGGTGCCTCCATACTGTTATTCATAGTGGTTGTACCGGCTTACATTCCCACCAACAGCGCAGGAGGATTCCTTTTTCTCCATACCCCCTCCAGCATTTGTTATTTGTGGACTTATCAATGATTGTCATTCTGACTGGTGCGAGGTGGTACCTCATAGTAGTTTTGATTTGCATTTCTCTAATAATCAGGGATGTTGAGCATGTTTTCATGTGCTAGTTGGCCATCTGTATATCTTTAGAGAAATGTCTATTCAAGTCTTTTGCCCAATTTTCCATTGGGTTGTTGGCTTCTTTGCTGTTGAGTTGTATAAGTTGTTTGTATATTTAGGTATTAAGCCCTTGTCAATTACATTGTTTGTAACTATTTTCTCCCATTCTGTAATTTTTCTTTTTTTCTTTCTATGGTTTCCTTTGGTGTGCAAAAGCTTGTCAGTTTGATTAGGTCCCATTGGTTTATTTTTGCTTTTATTTTTGTTGCTTTGGGAGACTGACCTGAGAAAACATTTGTAAGGTTGATATCAGAATGTTTTGCCTATGTTCTCTTCAAGGAGTTTGATGATGTCTTGTCTTATATTTAATTCTTTAAGCCATTTTGAGTTTATTTTGTGCATGATATGAGGGTGTGTTCCAGTTTCATTAATTTACATGTGGCTGTCCAGTTTTCCCAGCACCACTTGCTGAAAAGACTTTCCTCTATTTTATATTCTTGCCTCCTTTGTCAAAGATTAATTGACCATTGGCATCTGGGTTTATTTCTGGATTCCCTGTTCTCTTCCATTGGTCTGTCTGTCTGTTTTGGTACCCATACCACACTGTCTTAGCCACTGTGATTTATTCAATTCTTTGTGTATCTCTCATGTATATATGAGATACACATGTTAATAAACTTCTGTTTTTCTTTGTTAATCTATCTTTTGTTACAGTGACCTTAGTCAAGAGTATAGGTGTAGACAGAAAAAAAATTTTTTCCCTTGCTTACAGTGTCAGATTAATCCCTATCAGTAAACAAGAAATATTTGGGTACATGCATATTTAGAATTGTTATAGTCTTCTTGGATTGATGAATTTATCATTATTATGATGCCCTTTATTTTTCTTGTGTTAGGCTTTGTTTAAAGGCCTTTTTGTCTGATACAAATATTGCTCCCCTAGCTTTCTTTTTATATCTATTTTTACAAAATATCTTTTTCTATTCCCTCACTTTTAGTCAATTTACATTTTTAGCTCTGAAATGAGTATCGTGTAGGCAGTATATTATGGGTGTTATTTTGTATGCATTCAGCCATTCTGTGTCTTTTGATTGGAACATGAAGTCTAGAAGTATGTATTCACAGTCATTTTTAAAATTTTTTTTATGGTTCCTTTTTGTTCTTGTTTTGCTCTGTCCTTGTGACTTGATGACGGTCTTTAATATTATGATCAGATGTCTTTCTCCTTTTTTGTATGTGTATCCATCATAGATTTTCATTTTGTGGTTACCATGGGATTTATTTATAGCTAGCTATCTGTCTGTATCTCTGTCTCCATCTCTCTCTTTCTCTCTGATATTTTTTTTTACCTTACCCATGCCATGTGGAAGTTCTTGGGTCAGGGATCAAACCTCCACCACAGCAGGGACCTGAGCCATAGCAGTGACAACAACAGATCCTTAACCCACTGAGCCACTAAGGAACTCATCTATAAGATTATTTTAAATTGCTGATTATTTAAGTGTTTTGACTCTCAAAACACATTTTTAAGAATCCTTCATTTTTACTCCCCTCTCCCAATGTTTATGTTCATTGACATTATATTTTATGTATTTTGTATTATGTATTCTTAACTACTTATTGCGAATATGGATAATTAAACCAGTTTTTTATTTTGACCTTTCTACTACCTTTATATATGATTGATTTACAAACTTTACAATATATTTGCCTTTACCAATAAGATTTTGTCTTCGTAATTTTTATATTTCCAGTTGTGGTCCTTTCTTTTTCACTTAGAAAAGTCCCTTTAACATTTCTTGTAAAGCTGGTTTGGTGGTGCTAAACTCTTTTAACTTTCACTTCTTTGTAACACTTTTGATCTCTCCATCAAATCTTGTTGAAAGGCTTGCTGGTGGAGAATTCTTTGCTGTAGTTTTTTCTCTTCATCACTTTAAATATACCATGACATTCCCTTCAGGCTGTAGAATTTCTGCTAAAAAGTTAGCTGATAGCTTTATGGGGGTTCTCCTGTATGTAACTATTCCCCCCTTGCTATTTTAATTACTCTTCCTTTATAATATTTGCCATCTTAATTGCAATATCTTTGCATGGTCCTCTTTGAGTTGATTCTGGTTGGGACTCTCTGTAATTACTGGAACTGGTTATCAGCTTTCTTTCCCAGATTAGTGAAGTTTCCAGCTATTAGGTCTTCAAATATTTTCTATGTCCCTCTCTTCTCCTTCTGGGACCCCATATACTGTGAATATTGTTATATTTTATGTTGTCCAGAGTTCTCTTAAAACTTTCTTTCTTTCTTTCTTTCTTTTTCTTTCTTTCTTTCTTTCTTTCTTTCTTTCTTTCTTTCTTTCTTTCTTTCTTTCTTTCTTTCTTTCTTTCTTTCTGTTGAGTTTAGTTGATTTCACTACTCTGTCTTCCAGCTCACTGATCTAAGCCTCTGTATCATCCAATCTACAATTTTTTCTTTTTATTGTATTTTTTCATTTCAATTATTACATTCTCCATCTTTGTTTAACACTTTATTAAAAAAATTTTTTTTACTTTTCACTCTGTTCAATCAATCTTGTTCTTACTTATTTGAACATCCTTATAATCATTACTTTAAATGTTTTATTGGGTAGATTGCTTATCTCCATTTCACTTCATTCTTCTGGAATTTTATTTCTTATTCATTCTTTGTTGTCTCGTTTTGCCTAATTTTCTGTATTTAGTTCTACCTACTTGGTAGGTTGGTTGTTTGCCATCCTTGGAGAAGTGGCCTTTCATAGGAGATGTTCTACGTGTCCCACCAGTGCAATCCCCTCTTATTTCAAGTTCTGTATGGCTCCTATGTGGTCCGTGTAGGAGCTTCTTTTGTTGAAGGCTGACTACTGTGGGTTGCTTGGTCAGAAGTATCCCAGTACTAGTGCAGACAGTCTAGTGTGTAAGGTCAGGTCCTGAGGCTAATAAGTCTAAGGAAGGATTCCAGAAATGCACTTGCCAGCACCAGTGTTGTCATGGTAGAATGAGCTCTCAAAATTGGCTGCCACCAGTGTCTGTGTCCCCAGGGTGAGCTCTAGTTGCCTCCTGCCTC
The DNA here is from genome assembly GCF_054392235.1 of Sus scrofa. Lineage (NCBI taxonomy): Eukaryota > Metazoa > Chordata > Mammalia > Artiodactyla > Suidae > Sus > Sus scrofa. The sequence continues at coordinate 47,783,696 of NC_139387.1, read as the reverse complement.
TCCAAGATCAGCAAATGTGTCTTCCCCAGGCTCCTTTCAAATTACTACTTCTGCCTTGAGTTTTGCAGCATGTGAGATTTTGCATCCACCCTTTAAAGTGTAATCCCTATTTCCCATAGCCCACTGGGCATCCTGAAAGTAAGCCCCATTGGCCTTCAAAGTCAAGTGTTCTGGGGGCTGGTTTTTCCAGGGGAGGACTCCCTCACTGAGATGAATAACATGGAGATTGGGCTCTTCACTCCTTGAAAAGAACCTCCACCATTGTAATTACCTCCCTGTTTGTGGATTTCTCATCCAGGGTTATCGATCTTGACTATACTGCCTCTATGCCTCTCCTATTCATCATAGCTTTAGTTGTAGAAGATCTTTTATGTTAGTCTTCCAGTCTTTCTCATGAATAGTTACTCTGTAAGTAGTTGTAATTTTGGTGTGCCTATGCCACTCCTCCTCTTTCTTTTATTTTTCTTTTGTTATTCTTGCCAAGCTGTTTCCAGGCAAAATGCTTAATATTAAAAATACTGGGTCCATCAATGTATTTGTTCCTAGATCTCCTGAAAAGTTTAAATCCAATACTGTTTTTGTAGCTTGGGACACAGTGGAAAGTCTGAACAGATTAAATTACCATGAGCTTTCAAAGATACCTACAGAAGAATTTACAATATTGTTACTGACATGTCAAATCCAAGCTTCAAGACTGCAATTTTTTTCCTTTTTTTTTCTTTCTTTTTATTAAAGTTTGACCTATATAGTGACTTATGTAATTTTCAGTTATCTGAATTTAACATAGATTTTAACTTCTTTTTAAAATAGGGAAGATTCTCTTTAAAACATGGATCTACAATGCAGCATACACCATACCTAAGTAGCTGCTGACCTCTTTGACAGGGCATATGGTTTGGAGTTTACCTCAGTCCCCAGAACACTCTCATTTCAATCATTTATTTTGTCTGCCTGGCTCCTGTTGGGATATTTCTGTAGTCTATATTAAAGGCTTAGAAATAACTAAGGAGGAGGTAGAAAACAAGGCCATGTCAAGGTGATAATTGCCCTTAAAGGACACATAGAACCCAAAGAAACCCACTGTGTCTCCTTCACTTTGTTCCCTGCTGTGTTGTGATATTTTGTTGAAAAATGACTGATTGGCTAAACTTCTCAAAAATCGTTGTGATAACTTAATTTTATAAGTCTCTGAAAACTCAGAAGGGCTAGTGTGGAACTTGTAGTTCTTTCAGCCCTGGGGATTATCAGTTGTGATAGAAGAGGCAGTGTTCTCACCTCACACATGAGGTCAGGGCCAAGGGAAGACTGATGGGGTTTGTATTGTTTATTCAACAGGCAATGCTTCCAATTTCTCACTGCTATTGGATTGGATATGTCCTAAAAGTGGGGCCATTAGAGCTAAGGAAGTAATATAGAAGCATTTGTGATTCATTAGTAATGTATAGAAGCCATGATCTTGATTAATGTCCTTTGGATTCCCATTGCATTTGAGTAACGTCTAAACTTCTTATTAGGACCTTCTGCTTCTCTTCCCACTTTCCAATTGTAGCTCTTGTATAATCTTATATTACTCTATCTCATTAACTTTGCTTCAGGCACACCTGTTGGTGTCTTTGGGGTTTTAGACATCTGAACTAAAGTCTTGAAATCAGCTCACTTTAGGAGATAGAGAATAAGGCCATTTCAAGATAATAGTTTGCCCTGAAAGGATGGAGAACTCAGAGTGGCTCCTTCAGATCCCTCCAGCATGTCGGTTTCTTTGTTGCATAGGGGAATGGCATTTTTCATCTGCTTTTATCTTAGTCATCTCTTGACTTGTTCTTTTCTCATCTTTTAGGTATCAACTTAAATGTGGGATCTTTTAAAACATCTTCAAAGTAGGGCTGCTCATTTCCTCTTCAATCAAAAAACATTTATTTATATGTTAGTATTTATCACAGCCTAGCATTATCTTTTTGTTTATTTTTATTCTCTCTCTCCACCTCAGACATATATATAAACTCTATGGCCACAGCCATACCACAGGCCAACTTCTGCGTTTTCTGATTGATATATTCCTAGCAACAAAGCAATGCCTGGCTCAAAGACAATGGAATAAGTAAATGTGTGCCACATGTTGAATCTCTTTTGCTGCTTTGTCATTTCTGTCTTCAGTTTCTGGAAACAAATCACACTATTGGAACATATATTAACTATTGTTACTATTCATGTAAACTAAAAATATTGAAGGAGTATAATTTACTCTAATATTGATTTAATTTTCTTATTATGAATCAGCAGTACCATGGTTCATAATCCATTCCTATAATTTCTTTTGAAGGTAGTAAGTTTAAAAACATGGGAGTAGACTTTGTGTATCAGATTGTTTTAAGGCAATTTAACTTGAAGCATATTTATTTGAGAAGTATTACTATCAGTCACTGAGCAACATGATTATCAAATAGGTTTTTATATACAACTAAAACTATTTTGTCAGTGGACTCTGAGATTAGAATAGTGCTTTATTTTCTTGCTTTCACTGGCATTTTGCATCCTGTAATTCTCAAATATCAACTTTATTTTAAAAAATAGCCAATGTGACTTTTAGAGGGGGTAATGGCTCTTGGAACTTTCACTTTTGTGTTTATCTAAGCACTGAATTTTAAACTATTCATCTACTTCTATAGATGTAGACATACACCGTATTAGCACAAGATTATAGGCCAAGGCAAGGGAAACCTGAAACTCTATGCTAGTTGCATATCCACTGTAATATAACCATGGATCCACAACTTGTAGTGAGATATTTGCTGCCCTAAGGTGATATAATACAATATCCACAGTCAGTGAAACTTATTCTTGGCTGTATTTCCACATTTTGGGATTCTTTATCATTACTTTTCCCATCATTGATGTAGATCTTGATTTATACTCCAACTTACATTAATGTTAAACATTATCCTCATTTGGACATGCAGGCTTTTATGTAAGAAAGATTGTTATTCTACATTAATCCTCTTTTATTGCGTTTCCCATGCTTTTTAGTTACTACATCATGCTTTGAATTTCTCTTACAAATAACCTCTAGTGAAAATACTAGGTGTTGTTACATTCACATGTCACTTTTTTTGAGTTTCATTTAGAGCACTGAAGTTTTCAGGCATCCTTACTTTGATTTTGGTTCTCTTGGTGAGTTATTCCGTAGTCATCTTACCTCTTTTGACATACACTTCTTGTTTCTAATTTTCTTAGGTTCCCAGCAATGTCATTACCTTATTTATTCTCATAGAATTGTCCAATTAAAGTTCCATAGGGGATCTGATCTAAAACCAGGCCAAACACCAGTGGTGTCCTATCTCAAACTAGTTTCCTTCACTCCGTTGCTGGTTAACTTTGATATCCAGTTTTAGCGAATCTCTATTTCCTGTGATAATGCTAACTATTGAGCTAAGAGGGCTATTTCTATGATTAAAATTTCATGGTTTCTTACATCTAAATTCTTTGCTAGAGAGAACATTAAATATTCTCTGGGGGAAAATACTGTATAACATTTTGTTGTTGCAGAAATTTACCATTAAAAATTCTAGGACTGCTCTCTTGTTAGTTCTCTCCAGGAGAAATAGAGTAAGAAGCTGCATAGCAAGAATCAGATTTGATAATTTATGTTTATAGTAATGAAATAATAGTATCTATTCTACATACAGGATTATTTTTTCATAAGATTTTTATTTTTGAGACAAATAAAAAATACCATTGAGACAATTAAAACAATATACTTTATGGTTTGTTGATTTTGCTAATATTGACCATGTACCTTAGCATTTTTTTTTAATAAGCCAAGAATTTTTTTGTGTAATTAAGAATTTGGAAAGGGATTCTTAGGTGAATTAAGAATTGACCATATCAAATCAAAGCAAAATTTTTTTGTAATCCTGATGTGTACCTATAAAGGAGTACATGACCTTTGTTGCCACAAGTTTTATAATTTTCATAAGGAAACAAGAAGAAAGATCAATCTAATATATATGTCATGAAATTCTAGTTTTTATAACACAAAAAATGAGAGAGTGAAAAAAGTCGGATGTTGGAATCTTAAGTGGATACTTTTTGGAAGATGTGCAATTTTGACTGTTTTTTTTTTTTTTTTCTCTTGCCACCCTGCATCAGGTGGCATTCCAAGGCAGGGATCAGATCTGAGCCACAGTTGCAACCTACACCACAGCTGTGGCAACACCAGATCATTTAACCCACTGTGCTGGGCTGGGGATAGAGCCTGTGTCCTAGTGCTGCAGAGAAACCACTGTTCCCTTTGCACCACAGCAAGAACTCCCAATTTTGACTGCTCTTAAAAGGAGTGTAAGATTTAAATTTGTCACTGAATGAGGAGGGAAAAGGAAAAGACACAGAAGAGAAGAGATCAGTTTCCATCAAGTGGGCATAATATTTCCCCTAGGGCAGCAAATTGTTGTCTAACCCCTAAATTTCACTGGGTGAATTCTTCACTTTTTAAATAAAGTGTGTTTTCTTTAAAACTGTAAGATTTTCAAGTTTCTTACTGTTCATAGCAAGGAGGTTTGCTGAGGTGGTTTACACCAACTGAATTAGAATAAGTTCAGTTTTGTTCAATTTTGTCACACATGTTTAGACATAGCTATAGCTCAGGAAATTATTTAGATCTCATTTCAAATGTAGGAGGATAACTGGTAAGGTCACTTTGTGATTCAGAGTATAAAGACAAATGTTCTGTGTCAAATAATAAAATACAGCTGGATATGTGACCATGATTGTTCCCAGGTAGTAGAATCTTAAATATATCTTTATTTTAGAGAAAAATGACAAAAAAAATTGTGCAATACCTTAGAGACAAGACAGAATGTATGATGCTGACACTATCTGCATATAGCAGGCATCAGATTCCAAGTAGCTGTAAAAATGAGGAATTTTTAGTATTGAATGGAAATATTAAAAATTCAGTGACTTCTGTGCAATTAGGAAAAGTAGTTTCCAACTCTATTCAACTTGGAATTTGTTTTCTTTTTACCAACATTTACCAAAGAGCTATTGATAATTTCCAATACTAATGTGCATATAGCAAATTTTAAAAATTAGCAATGGGGAGGTCAAAGAAGATGCTGCTAGAGAGTGATAGAGACAAAGAGAAAGAATAAGGCCAAGAGAGAGACAGAGACCAGATAATGAATAGGATATGGGTTACCATTTCCTTTCTTTAACCAGATACTCAGTGCTATAAAATGAATTTTGTCCTCCTTTCTCAACACCCACAAATTCTTATTTTGAAGCTGTAATTCCCAAATGGCTGTATGTGGAAATAGATCTTTAAAGAGGTAATTAAGGTTAAATGAGGTCATAGTGTAGGGCCCTAGTCCAATAGGACTCATATCATTTTAAGAAGAAGAAGAAGATATCAGAAATCTCTTTCTCTTAGTGCATGCACCGAAGAAAGACTACATACAAGCACCCTGAGAAGGTGGCCATCTGCAAGCAACAAAGAGAGACCTACACAGAACAAACCCTTCCAGAACCTTTATCTTGGTGACAATGATAAGAAAATAAATGTCTGTTGTTAAGTTACTCAGTCTCTGGTATTTCGTTATGGCAGCCCTAGCTGACTAATACATTCCATATGCCAATAAAGAAATAGTGTGCTTGATAAAACTAGCAGCAGTGAGAAGTGTATACAATAGAAAAAAAAATACTCAGAGAGGCACTAAAAGGGCAAACAGCAGTTAGGAAGAAAGGACTGGGGAACAGCCTGGAGATTGGCAGTTCCATCCCTTTTCTGTACCCTTTATTGTACAGCAGGCATAACTCAGAATTTCAATTTGGGAGGCCCAGAAGGAACTGGGAGTGCCCCTCCCCATTAAATTTACATACTTTTGCTTATGTCTGCTGGATGAGCATGAAATTCAAATATAAAACAAAATCCCAAACAAAAAACCCTATGTTAACATGCATACGCCACTATAAATCCTAGGTTCTGCAGCTCTACCCTGTTTTGATTCATGAGGCTAAAAAACACATAGCACATAGTATCAACCTGAGATATGGACAGCATCAGCCTCTGGGCGCAGGGAGGTTGAAGGGTGGTGAGCACCAGCACTGGGGCCAGCAGCCAGACGTACTAACTCCCAAGTAATGATATATCTACAAAACTTTTTTTGTTTTCCTCAATGTGATACTATCATTGTATTAGGTAAATATGATAAAATCTTGGAAAAATTTTGAAATTAAAAAATTATTAATAAGAATTTTCACATATATTTTTATTCTAATTTGCTCTGTATACCCATTTATCCAGTTACCCAATCCAATGCTTACAATTCACCTTCAGAATCTCTTCATGTGAGTGGGCAGTGATTCCCTCTGATAAACTACTTGTGTTCTGGCATGGTGACACTGCAGACCTTGTGAAGCACCCATATTGCTATGTTCATGGTAGGTCTCTGCTGGTAAAGTAATGCCAAAACTAGTTCCACTTGGAGCAAGAGCCACAGAAGCCAACTTCTAATCTTGTGCTTTTTATAATTCCAAAAGTTCTCGAAGGTGAAGCCTGGAAAGAAGGAAAAAAGGAGGGACAGGGAGGGTGAAGAAGGGAAATGAAGGGGTTGTCATTTCTCCATTATATATTCTTGCCTCCTTTGTCATATTTTAGTTGACTGTAGGTACATGGTTGAATTCTGGGCTTTCTATCCTGTTCCACTGATCTATATTTCTGTCTTTGTGCCAGTATCATATGGTTTTGATGACTGTAACTTTGTAGTAAAGTCTAAAGTCAGGGAGACTGATTCGTCCATGTCCATTTTTCTTTATCAGGATGGCTTTGGCTATTCTGGGTCCTTCGTGCTTCCAAACAAACATTAAAACATTTTGTTCTGGTTCTGTGAAAATATCCTTGGAAATTTGATAGGGACTGCATTGAATCTGTAGATTGCCTTAGGTAGTATAGCCATTTTGATAATATTGTGCTGGGTAATAGTGGTTCTGGGAAAACTGCACAGCCACATGGAAAAGAATGAAATTAGAACACTTCATAACACCATACACAAAAATAAACTCAATATGGATTAAAGACCTAAATATAAGACCAGACAATATAAAACACTTAGAGAAAAACAGTCCAAACAGTCTCTGACATAAAGCACAGCAATATCTTCTCAGATCTATCTCCTAGAATAATGACAATAAAAACAAAAATAAACAAATGGGAATTAATTAAATTTAAAAGTTTCTGCACAGCAAAGAAAACCCTAAACAAAACAAAAAGAAAGCCCACAAAGTGGGAGAAAATATTTGCAATAGATGCAGCACACCAGGGATTAATATCCAAAATTATAAACACCTCCTGCACCTCAATACCAAAAAACAAACAAACAAACAACCTCATTGAAAAATGGGCAGAAGATCTAAACAGACAGTTCTCCTAAGAAGACATACATATGGCCAAAAAACACAGGAAAAGATGTTCAAATCACTCATTATTAGAGAAATGCAAATCAAAACCACTATGAGGTATCACTTTACACCTGCCAGAATGGCCATCAACAAAAAGTCTACAAACAATAAATACTGGAGAGGGTATGGAGAAAGGGAACCCTGTTATACTGTTGGTGGGATTATAAAGTGGTGCAACCACTGTGGAAAACAGTATAGAGATTCCTCAGAAAACTAGAAATAGAACTACCATTTGGGAGTTCCCGTCGTGGCGCAGTGGTTAACGAATCCAACTAGGAACCATGAGGTTGCAGGTTTGGTCCCTGCCCTTGCTCAGTGGGTTAACGATCCGGCGTTGCCGTGAGCTGTGGTGTAGGTTGCAGACACGGCTCAGATCACGCATTGCTGTGGCTCTGGTGTAGGCCGGTGGCTGCAGCTCCAATTCAACCCCTAGCCTGGGAACCTCCATATGCTGCAGAAGCGGCCCAAATAAATAGCAAAAAAAAAAAAAAAAGACAAAAGAACTACCATTTGATCCAACAATCCCACTCCTGGGCATCTATCCAGAGAAAACCATGACTCGCAAAAACACATGTACTCCAGTGTTCATTGCAGCACTATTTACAATAGCCAAGACATGGAAACAACCTAAATGTCCATCAATAGAGGAATGGATCAAGAAGATTATTACATATACACAATGGAATATTACTTGGCCATTAAGAGGAAAGAAATAATGGCATTTTTAGCAACATGGATGGACCTAGAAATTATCATGCTAAATGAAGTCAGTCAGAAAGTGAGATACTTCTTTTCCTGTGGTTGATTTCTAGTTTCATGCCATGTGGTCAGAGAAGATTCTTGAAATAATTTCTATAATCTCAAATTTGTTTAGGTTAGCTCTGTGCACCAATATGTGAACAATTCTTGAGGATGTTCCAAGTGCACTTAAGAAGAAGGGATATTATGATTTTCTTTGGATGTAATGTCCTGAAAATGTTAAGCCTAACTTTTCTATTGTTTCCTTTAGGATCTCTGTTGCTTTATTGATTTTCTATCTAGAGTATTTGTCCATTGTTGTGAGTGGGGAGTTAAAGTCTCCTACTATGGTTGTATTTCCATCAATTTCTCCCTTTATGTCAGTTAATATTTGTTGTAGGTATCTGGGTGTTCCTATATTAGGGGCATATATATATTGATGATTGTAATATCCTCTTCTTGTATGGATCCTTTAACCATTAAGTAGTGTCCTTCTTTGTCTTTCTTTATGGCCTTCGTTTTAAAGTCTATTTTGTCTGATATGAGTATTACAACTCCTGCTTTCCTGTCTGGTCCATTGGCATGAAACATCTTTTCCCATCCCTGCACTTTCAATCTGTAAGTGTCCTTTGCCCTAAGGTGAGTCTCTTGCAGGCAGCAGATGGAAGGTTCTTGCTTTTTTAACCAATCTGCCACTCTGTGTCTTTTGATTGGAGCATTCAGTCCATTGACATTTAAGGTAATTATTGATAAATATGTATTTATTTCCATTTTAAATCTTGTTTTCCAGTTGATTCTATGTTTCTCTTTTCTTTCTTTTTTTGGTTGGATGATTTCCATTTATTTTATGTTTGAATACCTTTCTTATCAGTTTTTGTGAATGTAATGTCTTGTTTTGATTTGGGGTTGCCCTGTTTTTCAAGTATGTTAACCCCTTGCTATATCTGCTTGCTTTAGCCTGATAATAATATAGGCTCAAACGCATCCTTAAAAGAAAAAAAAATGAAAAAGAATCTAATTTTTCTTACTTCCCTTGCTCACATTGTATGAATTTCAAATTACTGGGACTACTCTTGACCAAAGAGGTAAAGGACTTATATGCCAAGAACTATAAAACATTAATTAAGAAATGAAAGATGTAAAGAAATGGAAAGATATTCCATGCTCCTGGGCTGGAAAAAATAATATTGTAAAAATGGCCATACTACCCAAAGCAATTTACAGATTCAATGCAATCCCTATCAAATTACCCATGACATTTTTTGCAGAACTAAACAAACAACCCAATATTGTATATGAACAACAAAAGACCCAGAATTGCTAAGTAATTCTGAAGAACAAAAACCAAACAGGAGGCATCTCTCTCCCAGACTTAAGGCAATATTACAAAGCCACAGTCTTAAAGACAGTGTGCTACTGGTACCTAAATAGACAGACAGACCAATGGAACAGAATAGAGAACCCAGAAATAAACCCTGACACCTATGGTCAATTAATCTTTCACAAAGGAGGCAAGAACATAAAATGGGAAAAAGACAGTCATTTCAGCAAGTATTGCTGGGAAACCTGGACAGCTGCATGCAAAGCAATGAAATGAGAACATACCCTCACAAAATGCACAAAAATAGACTAAAAATGGCTGAAAGATTTACATATAAAACAAGTCACCATCAAACTCCTGGAAGAGAACATAGACAAAACTTTCTCTGGCATCAACCTTACAAATGTTTTCTCAGGTCAGTCTCCCAAAGCAACACAAAGAAAAGCAAAAATAAACCAATGGGACTTAATCAAACTGACAAGCTTTTGCACAGCAAAGGAAACCAAAAAAAAACAAAAACAAAAAAAAACAAAATGACAGCTTACTGAATGGGAGAAAATTGTTTCAAATGATGTCATTGACAAGGGCCTAATCTCGAAAGTATACAAACAACTTATACAACTCAACAGAAAAAAAGCCAACAACCCAATGGAAAAATGGGCAAAAGACTTGAATAGACATTTCTCCAAGGAAGATATAGAGATTGCCAAAAAACACTTGAAACAATGCTCAACATCCCTGATTATTACAGAAATGCAAATCAAAACTACCATGAGATGCCACCTCACACCAGTCAGAATGGCCATCTTTGAGAAGTCCACAAATAAATCCTGGAGGGAGTGGAGACAAGGGAAACCTCCTTCATTGTTGGTGGGAATGTAAGCTGGTACAACCACTATGGGGAACAGTATGGAGGTACCTTAGAAAACCATACATAGAACTACCATATGACCCAGCAATCCCATTCTTGGGCATATATCCAGACAAAACTCTCCTTAAAAAAGACACATGCACCTGAATGTTCATTGCAGCTCTATTCACAATAGCCAAGACATGGAAACAACCCAAATGTCTTTCAACAGATGATGGGATTAGGAAGATGCGGTACATATACACAATGGAATACTACTTGGCCATAAAAAGAACAAAATCATGCCATTTGCAGCAGCATGGATGGAACTAGAGACTCTCACACTGAGTGAAGTAAGTCAGAAAGAGAAAGACAAATACCATATGATATCACTTTTATCTGGAATCTAATATATGGCACAAAGGAACCTTTCCACAAAAAGAAAGTCATGGATTTTGAGAATAGACTTGTGGTTGCCAAGGGGGAAGGAGAGGGAATGTGAGCTTGTGGTAAATAGATGTAGAAAGTTGCCTTTGGGATGGATTAGTAATGGGATCCTGCTGTGTAGCACTGGGAAATCTGTCTAGACAATTATAATGGAACATGTAATGTGAGAAAAAAGAATGTATACATGTATGTGTAACTGGGTCATCATGATGTACAGTAGAAAAAACATATGTAAATAAATGATTAGAAAAGAATGAAAAAAAAGTGAGATACCATCATCATATGCTATCACTTACTTGTGGAATCTAAAAAAAGGGACACAGTAAACTTCCTTGTAGAACAGATATTGACTCACAGACATTGAAAAACTTATGGTTTCCAAATGAGACATGTTGGGGATGTGGGGGGATGCGCTGGGGGTTTGGGATGGAAATGTTATAAAACTGGGTTGTGGTGATCATTGTACAACTATAAATGTAGTAAAATTCATTGAGTAATTTTTTTTAAAGAAGGGAAATAAGGTTCAGTTCCCACCCAGTTCTACAGAATTGAGCTGTGTTATCTGTTGTCAGTACCTGTGAGCTTCCAAAACAAACTTAAAACATCATCTAAGAAATTAAAAAAACCCCGTCAATCACCACTTGTTCATGTCACCCATACTTTTTCACATGAAACAAGCAAACAACATCTCATCCTTGATTAATTAAACTATTTTCTCTGCTATAAGGACAGATGGGGTGAGCATGTTCATGTGTATCTGAGTTCGAGATGATACCACCCTTGAGCTGGCACTGATTTTGCTAGCAAAATGTATGTGTATTTCCAATCCAGGCACATGGAATATCTTTCCATTTCTTTACATCTTCTTTGATTTCTTTGATTAAAGTTTTATAGTTCTCAGCATATAGGTCCTTTACCTCCTTGGTCAGGTGTATTCCGAGGTATTTGATTTTGTGAGGTACAATTTTAAAAGGTATCGTATTTTTGTATTTTTTTTCTAATGTTTCATTGCTGGTATACAGAAATGCAGCTGACTTCTGAATGTTAATCTTATATCCTGCCACTTTGCTGAATTTATTAATCAGTTCAAGGAGTTTGGGGGTTGAGTCCTTAGGGTTTTCAATGTATAGTATCATGTCATCTGAGTACAGTGACAGTTTTATCTCATCTCTTCCTATATGGATGCCTTTGATTTCTTTTGTTTGTCGAATTGCTGTGGCTAGGACTTCCTAAACTATGTTGAAGAGCAGTGGTGAGAGTGGGCATCCCTGTCTTGTTCCAGATTTGAGTGAGAAGGCTTTCAGTTTTTCCCCATTGAGGATTATATTTGCTGTGGGTTTATCATAAATGGCTTTGATTATATTCAGGAATGTTCCCTCTATACCCACTTTGGCGAGGGTCTTGATCATGAATGGATGTTGAACTTTGTCAAATGCTTTTTCTGCATCTATTGAGATGATCATATGATTTTTGACTTTTGTTTTGTTAATGTGGTGTATGATGCTGATTGATTTGCGTATGTTGAACCATCCTTGTGAACCTGGGATGAACCCTACCTGGTCATGGTGTATAATTTTTTTGGTATGTTGTTGGATTCGGTTGGCTAAGATTTTGTTGAGAATTTTTGCATCTATATTCATCAATGATATTGGGCGATAGTTTTCTTTTTTGGTGGTATCTCTGTCGGGTTTTGGAATGAGGGTGATGGTGGCATCATAGAATGTCTTTGGGAGTATTCCTTCTTCTTCAACCTTTTGAAAGAGTTTAAGGAGGATGGGCACCAATTCCTCTTTATATGTTTGATAAAATTCACCTGTGAAGCCATCTGGTCCTGGACTTTTATTTGTAGGGAGTGATTTTATGACCTCTTCAATTTCATTTCTAGTGATCGGTCTGTTCAGTTGGTCTGTTTCTTCTTGATTCAGTTTTGGCAGGCTGTAAGATTCTAGAAAATTGTCCATTTCTTCCAGATTGTCAAACTTGTTGCCGTATAGTTGTTCATAGTATTCTCTTATGGTTTTTTGTATTTCTGCTGTATCCGTTGTGATTTCTCCTTTTTCATTTATAATTTTGGTGATTTGGGTTCTTTCTCTCCTCTTTTTAGTGAGTCTGGCCAGGGGTTTGTCAATTTTGTTCACCTTTTCAAAGAACCAGCTCTTGGTTTTATTAATTTTCTCTCTTGTTTTTTGAGTCTCTATTTTATTGATTTCTTCTTTGATCTTTATAATTTCCTTCCTTCTGCTGACTTTAGGACTTCTTTGTTCTTCTTTTTCTAATTCGTTTAGGTGGAGGGTTAAGTTGTCAATTTGGGATCTTTCTTCTTTTTTGAGAAAGGCCTGGATTGCTATAAATTTCCCTCTGAGCACTGCTTTCGCAGCATCCCATAGATTTGGAGAGGTTGTGTCTTCATTATCATTTGTTTCAAGGTAGTTTTTAATTTCCTTCTTGATTCCTCATTGACCCATTGGTTTTTTAGTAGCATGTTGTTTAGTCTCCATGTAGTAGGTTTTTTCTCTTTCCTTTTCCCATGGTTGATTTCTAACTTCATGGCATTGTGGTCAGAGAAGATACATGAGATAATTTCTATGCTCCTAAATTTATTGAGATTCGCTTTGTGTCCCAATATGTGGTCGATTCTTGAGAATGTTCCATGAGCATTTGAGAAGAATGTGTATTCTGCTTTTTTTGGATGTAGTGTCCTGAAGATATCAATTAAGTCTAACTTTTCTACTGTTTCCTTTAGGATCTCTGTTGCTTTATTGGTTTTCTGTCTAGAGGATCTGTCCATTGATGTGAGGGGGGTATTTAGGTCTCCTACTATGATTGTATTCTCATCAATATCTCCCTTTATGTCAGTTAATATTTGTTGTATGTATCTGGGTGCTCCTATATTTGGGGCATATATGTTGATGATAGTCACATCCTCTCCTTGGATGGATCCCTTAATCATGAAATAGTGTTCTTCTTTGTCTTTCTTTATGTCTTTTGTTTTAAAGTCTATTTTGTCTGATATGAGAGTTGCGACTCCTGCTTTTCTGTCATGTCTATTGGCGTGAAATATTTTTCCCCACCCTTTCACTTTCAATCTATATGTATCTTTTGTCCTAAGGTGAGTTTCTTGTAGGCAGCATATTGAAGGTTTTTGCCTTTTTATCCACTCAGCCACTTTGTGTCTTTTGATTGGGGCATTCAGTCCATTGACATTTAAGGTGATAATTGATAGATGATTATTTATTGCCATTTGAACCTCGTGTTCCAGTTGATTCTATGGTTCTCCATTCTTCCTTTCTTTTTTCTTTTCTTTTTTTTTTTTTTTTTGTTGGATGGTCTCCTGTTATTATCTGCTTGAGTGTATTTTTTTTTCATTTTTTGCAAATGCAATATTTGGTTTTGGCTTGTGGTTGCCCTGTATTTTAAGTATGCTAACCCCTTCCCATAATTGTGTGTTTTAGCCTGATGGTCCTGTAAGTTCAAACACTTCATTACTATATTAAAATTAAGAAGAGAGACATACATACAAACAAAAAGGGTTATTTACCTCTTAACATCCCTTGCCCACATTTTATGGTTTTGATGACTCTTTTTTATTTTTTTTTATTTATTTTTTTTATTTTTTTTGTCTTTTTTGTCTTTTTTTTTTGTTGTTGTTGTTGTTGTTGCTATTTCTTGGGCCGCTCCCGCGGCATATGGAGGTTCCCAGGCTAGGGGTTGAATCAGAGCTGTAGCCACTGGCCAACGCCAGAGCCACAGCAACGCAGGATCCGAGCCGCGTCTGCAACCTACACCGCAGCTCACGGCAACGCCAGATCGTTAACCCACTGAGCAAGGGCAGGGACCGAACCCGCAACCTCATGGTTCCTAGTCGGATTTGTTAACCACTGCGCCACGACGGGAACTCCTTTTATTTTTTTCTTTTTAATTTTATTTTGTTTGAAGCATGTTCATGATTAAATCTGTATGCTGGCTTATTTGAGTGACTTCTCTCTGAACTATAAAACTTTAATCAAAGAAATCAAAGAAGATGTAAAGAAATGGAAAGATATTCCATGTTCCTGGATTGGGAAAATCAATATTGTGAAAATGGCCATACTACCCAAAGCAATCTGCAGATTCAATGCAATCCCTATCAAATTACCCAGGACATTTTTCACAGAACTAGAACAAACAATCCAAACATTTATATGGGACAACAAAAGACCCAGAATCGCCAAAGCAATCCTGAGAAACAAAAACCAAGCAGGAGGCATCACTCTCCCAGACTTCAAGAAATACTACAAAGACACAGTCATCAAAACAGTGTGGTACTGGTATCAAAACAGACAGACAGACCAATGGAACAGAATAGAAAACCCGGAAATACACCCTGACACCTAGGGTCAATTAATCTTTGACAAGGGAGGCAAGAACATAAAATGGGAAAAAGAAAGTCTATTCAGCAAGCATTGCTGGGAAACCTGGATGCAAAGCAATGAAACTAGAACACACCTCACACCATGCACAAAAATAAACTCCAAATGGCTGAAAGACTTCAATATACGACAGGACACCATCAAACTCCTAGAAGAAAACATAGGCAAAACACTCTCTGACATCAACATCATGAATATTTTCTCAGGTCAGTCTCCCAAAGCAATAGAAATTAGAGCAAAAATAAACCCATGGGACCTCATCAAACTGAAAAGCTTTTGCACAGCAAAGGAAACCAAAAAGAAAACAAAAAGACAACTTACAGAATGGGAGAAAATAGTTTCAAATGATGCAACTGATAAGGGCTTAATCTCTAGAATATATAAGCAACTTATACAACCCAACAGCAAAAAAACCAATCAATCAATGGACAAATGGGCAAAAGACCTGGATAGACATTTCTCCAAAGAAGATATACAGATGGCCAACAAACACATGAAAAAATGCTCAACATCGCTGATTATCAGAGAAATGCAAACCAAAACTACCATGAGATACCACCTCACACCAGTCAGAATGGCCATCATTCATAAGTCCACAAATAACAAGTGCTGGAGGGGCTGTGGAGAAACGGGAACTCTCCTGCACTGCTGGTGGGAATGTAAACTGGTACAGCCACTATGGAGAACAGTTTGGAGATACCTTAGAAATCTATACATAGAACTTCCATATGACCCCGCAATCCCACTCTTGGGCATCTATCCGGACAAAGCTCTACTTAAAAGAGACACATGCACCCGCATGTTCATTGCAGCACTATTCACAATAGCCAGGACATGGAAACAACCCAAATGTCCATCGAGAGATGATTGGATTCGGAAGGGGTGGTATATATACACAATGGAATACTACTCAGCCATAAAAAAGAATGACATAATGCCATTTGCAGCAACATGGATGGAGCTAGAGAATCTCATCCTGAGTGAAATGAGCCAGAAAGACAAAGGCAAATACCATATGATATCACTTATAACTGGAATCTAATATCCAGAACAAATGAACATCTCCTCAGAAAAGAAAATCATGGACTTGGAGAAGAGACTTGTGGCTGCCTGATGGGAGGGGGAGCGAGTGGGAGGGATCGGGAGCTTGGGCTTATCAGACACAACCTAGAATAGATTTACAAGGAGATCCTGCTGAATAGCATTGAGAACTATGTCTAGATACTCATGTTGCAACAGAAGAAAGGGTGGGGGAAAAAACTGTAATTGCAATGTATACATCTAAGGATAATCTGACCCCCTTGCTGTACAGTGGGAAAAGAAAATAAAAATAAAATAAAATAAAATAAAAGTATTTACAAGACTCACAAAAAAAAATGTATGTGTATTAAGCTATTCATCAATCAGGAAGATATTGAGCTGCAGCCCCACTCAAAAAACAGTTTCAGTTTCCTAAAATCAGTTCTAGTATAAATCTAATCTCCATTCCTTCTCCTATTCTAGGATATTGATAAGAGATCCAAGTGAGGCAGCAGTAATTGGAATATGTCAGAAAGGGTCAAGCACCAATATAGCATAGGCAGACATCACTCCCTGATAGGTGGCAGTCAGTTCATAGTTGACTGTGGTCTAAGGCAAGCCCTCTTGATCAGTTGGAAGCTCAGCCACTTGGAATGGGTGATGGGCGATACTCTCGCTAATGGAATTTTCCTCAACTGCCAGGTCCTTTACTAAAATCTCCCTCAGAGTGATCCTTTGCTTTAAAATCCTTCATTCCTGGTCATATAAATGACTCATGTCAGACATTGTCATCCTGGCTCAGCTCCACATCACTCAGCTTGTAGAAACTTACACTAGTCTCATAGGAGTTGAAGAAGGGAAAGCACTGCCTCAGTGTAACTGTCTTCTTCAAGCTCCCACAAACAGAAGCATTTAAAACAAAAAATCCAGGAAGAAACTCCTTTTTTCCTCTGTCATGTTTCTCCCCTGAGGAAATAAATGTGGAAAATCTAGCTGTTGACTGTGGAAAGTGGAAGAAGAAAGAGGTGGAAAAAGTCAACTCAAGGAGGAAGGATGAAAAGGCAACATTGGTAAATATCTAAAAATATTATCTTTCTAATATATATTTGTTTTGTTTGCTAATATTTTATTGAGGATTTTTGCACCTATGTTCATCAGTGATATTGGCCTTTAATTTTCTTTTTTTGTGTGGTATATTTGTCTGGCTTTGGTATTGGTGTGATGGTGGCTTCATAGAATGAGTTCAAGAGTGTTTCTGTCTCTGCTATTTTTTGGAAGAGTTTCAGAAGAATAGGGATTGACTCTTCTCTGAATGTTTGATAAAGTTCCCCTGTGAAGCCATCAGGTCCTGGACTTTTGATTTTTAGAAGTTTTTAAATCACATTTCAATTTAAGTACTTGTGACTGGTCTATTCATATTTTCCATTTTTTCCTGGTTCAGTCTTGGTAAGTTGGACCTTTGTAAGAATCTGACCATTTCTTCTTGGTTTTCCATTTTATTGGCATAGTTGCCTAAAGTAGTCTCTTATGACCCTTGTATTTCTCTGCAGTCAGTTGTAATTTATCCATTTACATTTCTGATTTTATTGATTTGAGCCCTCTCCCTTTTGTTCTTGATGAGTCTTGGTAAAGGTGTATCAATTCTGTTGATATTTTCAAATAACTGACTTTGGTTTCATTGATTGTTTCTATTGTTTTCTTTGTCTCTGTTTCATTTATTCCTGCTTTGATATTTATGATTTCTTTCCTTCTACTAATTTTGGGCTTGTCTGTTCTTCCTTTCCTAATAGTTTTAGGTGTAAGGTTAAGTTATTTATTTGAGCTTTTTCTTCTCTCCTGAGGTAAGATTGTATTGCTCTAAACTTCCCTCTCAGAATTGCTTTTGCTGTGTCCCAAAGATTTTGGATTTTTATATCTTCATTGTCATCTGTCTCTAAGAATCTTTGGATTTCCTCTTTGATTTCCTCAATGATCCATTTATTGTTCAGTAGTATATTATTTAGCTTCCAGGAGTTTGTGTTCTTTGCTCTTTTTTTTTTGTAGTTGATTTATAGTCACATAGCATTGTGGTTGGACAACATGCTTGAAATAATTGCAACTTCTTAAAATTTATCAAGGCTTGATCTATGGCACAAGATGAGATCCTGGAGAATATTACATGTGCAATTGAGAAGAATGTGTATTCTGCTGCTTTGGGGTCGAATGTTCTATAAATATCAGTTAAATATATCTGGTCTGTGGTGTCATTTAAGGCCTGCATTTCCTTGTTGATTTTCTGTCTGGATTATCTATCCATTGGTGTAAGTGCAGAGTTAATGTCCCCCACTATTATTGTGTTGCTATTTATTTCTCCTTTTATGGTGGTCAGCAGTTGCCTTTTATTCTGAGATGCTCCTAAAAGGATCATACACCATGATCAGGTGAGATTTATCCCAGGTATGCAAGGATTTTTCAATATCCACAAATCAATCAGTGTGATACACCACATCAACAAATTAAAAAAGAAAAAAAACACATGATCATATAAATATATTCAGAAAAAAGCTTTTAACAAAATCAACACCTGTTTCCGATAAAAACTCTCCAGAAAGTGGGCATAGAGAGAACCTACCTCAACATAATAAAGACGATATATGACAAACACACAGCTAACATCATTCTCAATGGTGAAAAGCTGAAAACATTTCCACTAAGAACAGAAACAAGAAAGATATCCACTTTCACCATACTTTTAAACCCAGTTTTGGAAATCCTAGCAATGGAAATTGAGAAGAAAAAGAAATAAAAGAAATAAAAGGAAAAGAAGAAGTAAAATTATCCCTGTTTGCATATGGCATGATACTATACTTTGAAAACCCTAAAAACACTACCAGAAAACTGTTATAATTCAACAATGAATTTCGCAAAGTTCAGGATACAAAATTAATGCACAGAAATCAATTGCATTTCTATATACTAACAATGAAAGATCAGAAAGAGAAATCGGAGAAACCATCCCATTTACCATCACATCTAAGAGAATAAAATACCTAGTAATAAATCTACCTGATGAGACGAAAGACCTATATTTTGAAAACTACAAGACACTGATGAAAGAGATCAAAGATGACACTAACAGATCAAAATATGAACCATGCTCTTGGCTTGATAGAATCAATATTGTCAAAATGAATATACTACCCAAGGCAATCTACAGATTCAACGTAATCCTATCAAACTACCAAGGACATTCTTCACAAAACTAGGACAGAATATTTTAAAATTTGTATGGAAACCAAAAAACCCCAAATAGCCAAAAATATTGAAAAACAAAAACAGAAATGGAGGAATCAGGATCCCTGACTTCAGACAGTATTACAAAGCTGTAGTTATGAAAACAATATGACACTGGCACAAAAACAGAAATATAGATCAATGGAACAGGATAGAAAGCCCAGAAATAAACCCAAGCACCTATAGTCAACTAATGTATGACAAAGGAGGAAAGAACATACAGTTGAATAAAGACAGTCTCTTCAGTAAGTGGTGCTGGGAAAACTTGAAAGCTACATGTAAAAGAATGAAATTAGAACACTCTCTAGCACCATACACAAAAATAAATTAAAAATGGATTAAAGACCTAAGTATAAGGCCAGATACTATAAACTCCTAGAGGAAAACATAGGCAGAACACTCTTTGACCTAAATCACAGCAACACTTTATTTGATCCACCTCCTAGAATAATGAAAAAAAAAAAAAACAAAAAAAAAAAAACACGGGACCTAACTAAACTCAAATGCTTTTGCACAGCAAAGGAAATCATTAAAAAAAAAAACAACAACAACAAAAATACAGCCCACAGAATGGGAGAAAATCTTTGCAATTGATGCAGCAGACAAAGGTCTAATCTCCAAAATATATAAGCAACTCATACAACCCAACAATGACAACAAAAACCAACCCAATTGAAATATGGACAGAATGCTTAAATAGACATTTTCCCAAATAAAACATACAGCTGGCCAACAGGCACATGAAAAATTGCTTAACATTAGTAATTATTAGAGAAATGCAAATCAAAACCACAATGAGGTACCACTTCACACTGGTCAGAGTGGCCATCATTAGTAAGTCTACAAATAACAAATACTGGAGAGGGTATGGAGAAAAGAGTACCCTCCTTCACTGATCAGTGGGAATGTAAATTGGTACAACCACTAAGGAAAAGAGTATGGAGGTACTTCAGAAAACTAAATATACAACTACCATATGACACAGCAATCCCACTCCTGGGCATATATCTGGACACAACATTCATTAAAAAAAAGATACATTCACCCCCTAGTTCATCACAGCACTATTCACAGTGGCCAAGACATGGAAACAACCTAAATGTCAATCAACAGATGAATGTATTAAGAAGCAGCGGTACATATATACAATGGAATACCACGGAACCATAAAAAAGAACAAAATGATGCCATTTGTGACAACATGGATGGAACTAGAGATTCTCATACTAAGTGAAATCAGAAAGAGAAAGACAAATACCATATGATATCACTTATATGTGGAAAATATGGCACTAAAATATGACACTGATGATCCTATCTACAAAACAGAAACAAATCATGGACATGGAGAGCAGACTTATGGATGCCAGGGGGGAGGAGGGAGAGAGAGTGGGATGGACAGCGAGTTTGGAGTTGGTGAATACAAACTATAACATTTGGAGTCGATGGCCAGTGGGATCTTACTGTAAGCACAGGAAATTTTGTATGATTTGGTTGCTCTGCTGACAACAGAAATTGAAGAAACATTGTAAATCAAACATAGTTTAATAAAAATAATTTATCCTACTGTAATTGTTATGCTACTAGCTGTATGCAGGTTTGCATATAAACTGCTATAAGCCCTCTAGTTTCTTAAGAAGGAATTTAGGAAGCTATGACAAATAGGAGAGAGATTAGATCTTTCACACAGACTTAAACCATGAAGAAGGAAGCAATATCATTGCATCAGTACTTATCAAAAGGAACAACACTGATCCCAGGGAGATGTTTTGTGTTGTTGGATGTCTTATTTAATGACAAAAGACTGGGGCCTTCTCCTCTCAAAAATAAATTATCCAGAATTCTGCATGACTTTTATTTATTTATTTATTTATTTTTTGGTCTTTTTGTCATTTCTTGGGCCGCTCCTGTGGCATATGGAGGTTCCCAGGCTAGGGGTTGAATTGGAGCTGTAGCCACCGGCCTACGCCAGAGCCACAGCAATGCAGGATCCAAGCCACATCTGCACCCTACACCACAGCCCACGGCAACGCCGGATCATTAACACACTGAGCAAGGGCAGGGATCAAACCCGCAACCTCATCGTTCCTAGTCGGATTCGTTAACCACTGCGCCACTACGGGAACTCCCTGCATGACTTTTAATTGATCAACAGGACATTCAGGCAGATGAAAATCTTCCTATAATTACCTGAAACAAGATAATCTTTGTTTACAGTCTTTTTAGTGTAGTGTTTTATTTAATTTCCAGGGATAGAGTTATTGAGGAAGATTATACTTTGTTTAGAAATTTACCATGAGTTTTTAGGAGTTCCCATTGTGGCACAATGGATAACAAATCTGACTAAGAACCATGAGGTTGTGGGTTCAATCCCTGGCCTTGCTCGGTGGGTTAAGGATCTGGCGATGCCATGAGCTGTGGTATAGTTTGCAGATGCCGTTCGGATCTGGTGTTGCTGTGGCTCTGGCATAAGCTGGCATCTATAGCTCTGATTAGACTCCTAACCTGGGAACCTCCATATGCCATGACAGCGGACCTAGAAAAGGCAAAAATAAATAAATAAATAAATAAATAAATTTACTATGAGTTTTTAACCTTTTGGAAAAAATCATTCCTGCCAGTTGGCTTTAGGCCTAAGTTCAAGCATCTGACTATATTGTACATTATAATCATAACCAAATGGTTATATTTAAATATCTATTATTTTATTACAAATAAATTTCATGTGTTATTTTTTGTTGTAGTAAACATCTTGTATGCATAGAATAGAGTCCAGAAAGCTCAGATATAAGCTCTCAGTTGTCTTCTCCCAGTGAAGTCACATGGACAGTTCTTAATTCTCCCAGCAATATTATGTGACAAAATGTATGAAGTGTTGCCAGTCAGGGAAGGTCACTTAATTTATGATGGCCATGGCTTTTATTGAGGATCAATCATGTAGTTATGGAGTATCCACAAGGCTGACCTTATTTACTTAGTATCCAGGTACTCCAAGATCAAATTGATACCATGTGGCCCAAAGCCCTTGTTATGCTAATGATGTTAGCATAAACTATCTTCTGTGCCCCAGGTAAATAAAGACACTGTTTTCAGGCATGATGTTTCAAGGGCTCAGAAATTACCTTCCAAGAGCTGAGCAAGGGCCAAACTTTTGTTTCAGAATGTTCAGGGTTTGGACCAGCAAGGCCTGCTGAGTTAATCCTTTATTGAAAATATCATGAATTTTATTTTGTAATATTAAAGGAAGTATTATAGAAATTTTTTGTTGTAAGAAAAATAAATTGGGTCTTCTATAATCACTGTATTAAACATAGTGTATGATTGAGACTGATAATAAAACAAAAAAAATACATTCTGTCTGCTATTTCATTCCACCCCCTTTTTTCAGCCTCCTTCAGGTGGTAGAGTACAATTTTCAAAATATAAGACTTTTGAGTTAAACTTTCTGCATAAAAGCCTGGATCTACTATTTACAAAATTATGTGATTCAGAGAAGGGTATTAAAAGGTTCCATGACTCAGTTTCTACATCTGTTAATAATTAGAGCTGTAAATGTTCCCACCAAGCCAGTTACCAATAAAATGTTCTTAGCCTTTGATGTTTATCAGAATTACTAATATTACCTAGCTTTTCTAAATAAACAAATGGGATTACCAAATTCAGAGAGAAAAGGAAGATTAATGGTAATTTGAAGTTTTGGATGAGGTGCCCTTTCAGGTAGGGGTTTCGGAAGGCTCCTGCTCTCAGTCTTTCTCCCAATTAATGAGGGAATACCTGCTATTTGAGATAAGTTTTGAACTCTGGAGAATGAGAAACCAGTATGGAAAAGTGTATTTGTCTTCTGAGGGCTTGCTCATTGCTTTTGGTTCAGAGAGAAAGCTTAAAGCAAATCTCTCTCTCTTTTTTAAGATTTTTATTTTTTCCCTTATTATTGGTTTAAAATATTCTGTCAATTTCTGCTATAGAGCAAATTGACCCAGTTATATATATACACATTCTTCTCACATTGCCCTCCATCATGTTCCATCACAAGGGACTAGATATAGTTCCCCTGGGCTATACAGCAGGATCGCATTGTTTATCTCCAAGTGCATCAACTAACCCCAAATTCTGAGTCCATCCCACTCTTTCTCCCTCCCCTTTGGCAAATCTCTTTTTTATTCCTAAACTGTCTAAAACTATTCACTAAGGTACAAATAAAGCAGAAATTCAGGGTAGCAGTTCAAATAACAAACATTTGGTTGAAGCTTTCTTTTGGTGCTGCTTCTCTTGAGAAGCTCAGAATAGAGTTTGCATATGGTACCCTTTACACATGACAGTTAATGAACAGCCTATACTCATAAAAATTTTCTTAACCAAGATGAAAAATTACATTGTATAAAGAGATGTTTAAGTGCTTTAGTCATTGCTTTCATGATATAAATACAATTTACAAGAGTATGGTAATGATTTGTTTTGCCAAAAATGGGTTGCCATAGGTTTACTTTTATCAAGAACAACTTAGAATAAGAGAATCAGTTAATTGAAGACTGTGTATGCCTCAGCCGAAGAGTCTTCCTGGTAGAGTTACATATCACTTTATGCAAAGTGAAGTGACATTAAGCAGCAGAAAATGAAAATACATATTTTACACTAGAGAGCTTGGCTTCTAGATCAGCTGGCAGGGCATGGGGGTGGTCTTTGGCTGCTATAAAGCAATTCATGCTCCCAACCCTCACTAAAAGTTATTAATTTTTTTTGTAAACTTAACTTTTTCACAGAATTGAAATACAACAGAGCTGTTGAATAGTACAACTTAATCAGAGAAATATCTCCCGGGAGTTTCCCACAGCTGTCACCCAAAGAGATCATGAAACACTGAGCATATTTTACAGACTTCAGCAACCCTGGGAACCCGAGAGTTTACCAGAGTTCTGAAATCTACCTCTTGGCATTTCTGCTGTCTTCAAACACTCTGGTCATGGAAACATTTCCAAGTTCACATTCTTAGCATCCTCAGGCTCCTCTCCACTGATTTGGTCTCTCACCCCTCCTACACTCTCCTAAACCCTTTCACTGTGCCATTTTCTATTCCTGACCCATGATCAGCAAGCTCTTATATAGACTCAGTATCTTTCACATGTTTGCTTTAATCTGACCTCCTTCTTGAGCATCTCTCAAGCTGTTGTTCACCTGCTCATACCCCACTCATCTCTAGGTCAGATCATATAAAATACTTAGGTTACTACTGCATTAATCAGCTGCTTTAACTGGGGTTCTCCCATCCACTTAAAATTCTCATTCTTATTGCTATATTCTGTACCTTTTGCCACCCAAAAGGTGCACCCAAAAGGTGCCACCTTAAAATCCCCAATTCAGACATTCTACTGTAAGGCCTCAATCTAATATTTCTTATTGGCTTATATGACCTGTTGGCATAATTGGGTTTGTTTCCTGCTTTATTGAGATAATTGACATTTAACATTATATAACTTTAAGGTTTACAATGTGATGATGATATATATATATATTATGATCTGTTTATCACAATAAAGTTAGTTAACACATTCTTCATATAATTACCACTTTGTTGTTTCTGTTATGGTGAGAACATTCAAGCTCTGATCTCACAGCAAATATCAAGTATACGATACAGTGTTGTTAACTATATCACCATGCTGTACATTAGATTCCTGGAACTTATAGACGGAAATTTGAATCTTTTTAATTTTTTTAATTTTTTAATTTTAAATGACTTTTATATTTCCATTATAGCTGGTTTAAAGTATTCTGCCAATTTTCTTCTGCATAGAAAAGTGGCCCAGTCACACGTACATATATACATTCTTTTTCTCACATTATTATGCTCCGTCATATGTGAGTAGATGTTGTTCCCAGTGATACACAGCAGGATCTCATTGCTAATCCATTCCAAAGGCAATAGTTTGAAGTTTTATCTTTTGACCAACATTGCTGCATTTTCCCTACCCCTCTGTCCTTGGCAACCTCTGTTCTACTATCTGTTTCTGAGACTACAGTGTTTTTAGATTCCATATGTAAGTGAGACCATATTGTATTTGCTTTTCTCTGTCTGACTTATTTTACTTAGCATAATGCCTTCAAGGTCCAGACATGGTGTGACGTAATTGTTTAATTTTTATGCTTCAGCCCTTCAGCATCAACATTAACTCATGTAGCTTTCTCGTACTCTTCAATAACTATTTCGAAAATTTCCTCTCTATCCTTGAAGACCTACTTCTTTCTTATTCTCAGTAAATGATTTAAACCACTCAGCATAGACATTTAGATGTTTCCATCACTTCAAACTCAATATGTGGGAAAATATTTTTGAACTATCACTTCTCCATCAAAAATGCCTCTTCTTCAGTGTTCTCTCTCTTTCACTCTTGTACACCTCTGATCTATTCTCTCAATATTTAAAAATGCAAACCTGAAATCCTGTCTGCAGGCATATCATTCCCTTGTTAGAAAATCCAAATGAGCAGTTTTCTCTATTTCCTATCCCATTCATCTTACATTTTCTGATTCTTCATGTCTCAATTAAAATATCCCTTCTTCCAATGAAGTATCCGAGGACACATCTTTCCAACAGACTAGATTAGGTCTTCCTATTACACAGTATAAAAAGTTTCATGTCTCAGTTAGAATTATTATTATTTTTTTTACCCTTAATAAGCTCCATAAAAGTATGATATAGGTCTGTTTTATTCATTCATATAGATTCTCAATAGCATTCATGGAAATGACTGAATGAATTTAAATCTATTAGTTCACCATATTTTATAGACTATAATTATTCCAGCTTTATTGTGACAAAGTGGCATGACTTTCCTCATAGAAGATATAAATAACTGCAACCTTACTATTATCTCAATTTCATCCATACTGTTCTTGGGTCACTATCCCCTATCTTTCCAGCTCTCTGCTATTATTCCATCAAACTTTTGTGCCTGTAGACCCAAAGCTGAACTTGACTGGAGAAAAATGCAACCACACTGACTGTTCCTACTTTAAATTCAAGACATAAACTTCAAAGTGAATACTTAATTATGCCCAGCAACCACAGTACATTTCCCTAGGCTGCTCACCCTCCTCTGTTCTGGGAGATTTTTCACATCTTCCTTTCTCAGACTTTGAGTACTTTCCCTGCGATCTTCCCTCTCAGCTGATACTCTTGTTTCCTTCTTCTCTGAGAAAAAACACTGAATCATTTAAAGGAGAACTTCCTCAGATCCCAGCACCACATCTATCAACCTACCAACACCTGTAGCTAAAAATCTGAGTGAATAATAGTACATGAATTGCCTGTGCTCCTGATTCAAGCCAAAACTCCTAGGGCGCATTAGATCTCAGCTCTTCTCACTCATGTAGAGACCTTGCTCCAGAAATTCTTCACCTCCCCTTGTATTATGTTTTCCTTTCTTATACTATTATTGCACCCATGGAATATGAAACTTCCCCGGCTAGGGGTTGAATCGGAGCTGCAGCTGCCAGACTACACCACAGCTCTTGGCAATGCTGTATCCTTAACCAACTTGAGCAGGGCCAGGGATTGAACCCACGACATCATGGATACTAGTCAGGTTCATTGCCACTGAGCCACAATGGGAAATCCTGAAATTGTGCTTATTAAGGTCACAAGTCACCTCCATGTTACTAAATCTACTAGCCAATTCTCACTCCTCATCTTATCTGGTCCTTTTGAAACACTTGACTTCAGTTGATGACATCCCCCTCCTTAATACACTTTCCTAGCTTGACTTGCTGAAACCTGCATCCTTCTGATTTCCCACAACCATCCTTGTTGTGCCTTCTTAGTCTCCTTTAGTGCCTTCTACACTTGATCCATGCTGCACTGTGGGAATCCCCTGGGTCTCAGTCTTTATTTTTTCTTGGACATCTATATTCACTCCCTTCGATGATACAATGGCTTTAAATTCCAATTATATCCAGTTGACTTTCAAATTTATATCATTAGTCTGGACTTCTCTCATATGTACATCTGCTCACTCAACAGTTACATATTTCAAACTTAAACTTGTCCAAAACTGACTTCTGTCCTTCTGCTTCCACTCTTTCTACATGACTTCCCACTTTAGGTGAGGGCAGCCTAGTCTTTCCAGCTAATTAGGCCACCAACAGTCATTTTTTAATCTGCCAGGAAATTTTGATTCAAACTTTATGTTACAAACCAATCAATTCTCTCCACCTCTAAGAGCTATACCCTGGTATGAATGGTCAGTATTCTCTACCTAGATTGTTGCTATAGTGTTTTCACTGTATAGTCTCCCTGACTCCATATAATACAGTCAAACTCTGAACTTGAAATGATAGCTGGGCTAATTTTTGGCTGAAACTATTGGATTTCGTCAATAATCTGCACAGTTTAAAAGTCATCACTTATCAAAAAATAAATTACATCCAAGAACAGCTGAAATTTAGGATATTTTGTGTACTCATAATAATATTGTATGATGTCACCATAAATAAGCAAGCATGCTCATTTTCTGAAACTCCCACAATGACCCCATAACTTAGAAGGAAGCCAAAGTCTTTACACAAAGCCCACGAAATCCTACGTGATCTGTCTCCACTATACTCTGATTTCATCTCTTTTCCTCCCTTGCAGCTCAATGGTCAGCTTGCTTTTCTTTGAACATCTTAGGATGCCCCATTTTACTGTCTTTTACTGGCTATTCCCTTTGCCTGAGACATTCTTCTTTCCAAGTAGCTTCATGTTTAACTACTTCTGCCTGTATTTTTAAAAATTTTTAAGCTTTTTTTTCCATTATAGTTGATTTACAGTGATCTATCAATTTCTACTGTACAGCAAAGTGACCCTGTTTCATATATACACATTCTTTTTCTCACATTATCCTCCATCATGTTCCATTACAAGTGACTATGTTCCCTGTGCTATACAGCAAGATCTCATTGCTTATCCGCTCCAAATGCAATAGTGTGCGTCTATTAACCCCAAACTCCCAGTCCATCCCACTCCCTCCCACTTGGCAACCACATGTCTGTTCTCCAAGTCCATGAGTTTCTTTTCTGTGGAAAGGTTCATTTGTGCCATATATTAGATCCCAGATATAAGTGATGTCATATGGTGTTTGTCTTTCTTTTTCTGACTTCACTTAGTATGAGAGCCTTTCAAGCCTTTGCTTAAATGTGACCTCCAAATGGCTTACCTGACTAATTTTTAAATTTTACCATTCTATTTAGAATTACAACCCACCTTCCTAGCACCTGTGATTCCTCTTAATCTGTTCTTTTTAATACCATTGTCAGCTTATGCCATATATATTTTATCTACTGGCTATGTATAGTTTAATGTATAACTCTCAGATGAGAATTATATTACTGTAGCATCACAGATCTTATTATCTTTGTACTTTTGATCATTGAAGAATTTTAAGCCCCCAAAAGAATTGCTGACATAGAATAGCTTCTCAGTAGATTTTGTTTGAATAAACTAAGTTCTAAAGAAATTTTCCTCCTTGTTAGAAAATCACTGGCATTTATAGTAAAATATATTATTTACATTTGAAACATATGAAAATATATCCAAAGGGAAAAAAGTCACATCAAATTGCATTCTCCTGAAACACAGTTTCATCTTATTTTAAACTTCTCTCTATGTATCAAAATATAACTGAGATGGCAGGTGAGACCACTCTATCTGCACTGCTCAATGCTCATTCTCTTCAGGAGGCAGCTGGTATTATAAACCAAATATCTTCTTGAAATTACTTTAAAATTTATAAAAATAGTTTTCTGACATCAGTATTTTTCTGAAATGTCATTTTTTTTTTGTTTTAGTGCAGTATGTGACATGACTTATTTTGCCAAAATCTTACGGTTGGACTTTCATGCTTTTTACTTAATCCAACACTGTTTGATATAAATATGTGAGGTTTCTTTACTTGCTTTGATTATTTTAATTGATATCTGACCTTATATTGTCTTGTTTATAATGCATTTCCTTTTAATGTTTTATTATTGTTTTCCTTCTTTTTTATGGTCTTCTGCTTTTTCTGTCTGTTAATTTAGAAGATGTATTTCATTATAGTAATATCTGTTTTATTATTTTCCTTGAATATTTGCATCTAAGTATTATTAACAATCTCTATGTATTATAATACATCAAAATTGCCTTTCTTCTTCCATACCTTCCCCATTTCATTTCCAGTTTTCATTAATGAAATATGAAATTTAAGTCTTTGTTATTTTGTATTTTATATCTTATCTTCTCTTTCACGGTATTTTTATATTGCTTTGTAAGAATTTAATATATTT
Organism: Sus scrofa; assembly: GCF_054392235.1. NCBI lineage: Eukaryota > Metazoa > Chordata > Mammalia > Artiodactyla > Suidae > Sus > Sus scrofa. The sequence continues at coordinate 47,753,887 of NC_139387.1, read as the reverse complement.
ATTCAATAGCCTTATTCCTTAGCAACTATTCCCTTATACTGTTTCTCTATTCTTTTTTTTTTTTTTTTTTGTCTTTTTGTCTTTTTAGGGCCACACCTGTAGCATATGGAGGTTCCCAGGCTAGGAGTCTAATCAGAGCTGTAGCCGCCGGCCTATGCCAGAGCCACAGCAATGCGAGATATGAGCTGTGTCTGTGACCTACACCACAGATCATGGGAACGCCAGGTCCTTAACCCATTGAGCAAGGCCAGGATCGAACCCACAACCTCCTGGTTCCTAGTCAGATTCATTTCCTTTGTGCCACGATGAGAACTCCCTGTTTCTCTGTTCTTAAGATCTTTGCTGTTTTGTTCTATTCTCATTTTCTTGAATTACCTCTTCAAAATTTTTTAATTAAGTCTTTGCAAAACTTAGAGAATGTTGTTCTACTTTCTGATCTTAAAAACAAGATCAGTGAACTTTGGGGATACGTATACCCTGCACCACACCCACAGTTGTGAGAATGTGCCACTGTTAAAATGTGGTAATTTTTTTAAAGTACAGGTAATCAGTAATGTAAAAGATAAATCATATATCCAACTATTTTGTGACAAGGTGAACGTGGAAGTATTTTTATCCAGAAAGAAAATGAAGATAACACAACTGTTTTTTTGTACTTAAATTTTACCACCTCTGTCCTGCTTATGTCCTGCCCACACACCTGTTCAAGCATGCTTGCTTGTTTGCGGTGATGTTGTACAGTATCATTACGAGAGTACACAAACTCTCTTGCACTTCATCTGTGGTTGGATGTAACTTATTTCTTGATACCTGTGATGATTTTTAAACTGACTTTATCAACATTGCCACATTTCCATACATTCATTACTAAGTCAAGAATTTGAAACAAATATTTTATTATTATCAAGAAGTTTCCATCTTGTGTCAGTGTAATGAGAATTTATTGAGGTGCTAATTATCACCTTGTTTTGAAAGTCATGAAAATAAAGGAGAAATAATATCAAAAAATGTCTACCTATAAATCAAGGAAACTTTAAAATAAAACTTGAAATTTTAAAACATCTTGGTTCAGATTTTTATCATTATTTTATATGTAGGAAGTAGAATTTCCTGGTTTGAGTCATTTGTTCTAACAAAAATTTACCCATGGAAAAAATAACTATTTATGGTACAAAAATTCTAATTTAAAGAATATTGGAAAATTTCAGAAAATATAAGGGACATTAGATACTTTTGAAATAAATGCTACTGAGGACTGAATGCCAATTTCTTGCTAAAACTATTGCTGATAATTATAGTTATATATTAAAATTACAATTAAATTATCAAATCACTCACAACAGGTTAAATAACTAACATGAACTTGAAATTCACAGTTACTATGTTTACTTAGACAACCATGTCTATATTTAAGAGCGATGATGTATTTCATTGTGAACATAATCCTTAAAAGAACTATCCCAATGTTTTAATTCATAAGGCAGTATACCCATAAAATTGTGCAAATTTAATATAGAATCATAAGGACTAGAATGCTGCACGGCATTGGTAACTAGATCCTTTTGGATTTATTTAGGAGTTTCTGGTGCAAATAGTGATGTATAAATAAATGACAGCTGTCAGTTCATACAAGCTAGCTGAATTAAATATAAAAATTTGTTTAAGAAGAGATTGTAAATTTTATTGTTGTTGAAGGGACACCTGAAAACAATTTAAAGGGGTTATTATAATGAATCAAATAAATCAAAGTTAATTTAAAGAAGATCTGTACATGTGTATATGACCTCTATATAAATTTGAATTTTAGTGATGACACAATGGTGAGGCTTTGTAATTCCAAAATGCTCTGAACTTTAAAAAAATTTTCATGAAACTATGAATCTGAGATATGATAGGCATTTTATTTCCCAAAACCTTTTTGAAGATGGAATAGGTGTATCATTTAGGAAATGATATTGTTATTGAAAACACATTGAATCGTATAACATCATGGGTTACACAAAACAATGTTTCAAAAATGTAACTTGGCCAATAACTGAAGTGATTTGCTGAAATTGGCTTTCAAATTCAAATTTTATTTTTACCTTAAAACTGCTAGATTTTACTTTAAGGATACCAAAGTAAAAATATAGCCATTCCTCACTTTTCAAGAGTAGGAGCATTGAAGACAAACAAAACTATCAAGGAGGGTAAAGAATTTATGTATGCAAAAGCAAAAACCTAAAAACAACCAAGCAACCTACCAAACAACAACAACAACAAAAAACCCCATCAAAACTGATGATTCTAAAGTTACTAGATTTATAAATTATGAAACAAAGAATTTAGGCTAAAAATTGTGTGAGACGATTTATAAACTATGTTTTATAATGTAAAAACACTCCATGGTCTCTACTCCACAGCCAATTTTGTATGTCAGTTGTTTGGCCAGTGCTGCTACTATCACTATTCTTTCTTTCATTTCCCCATAATCTATATGATGACAGACTGTTGTGTAAATGAAATGAAACATACGTATTCAAAGGGAAGTATGGGCATGAGGGATAGTGGGCGAATGAGCACAGACATAATTCATGGTCCCGGTACAAGAAAGATTTAAAGAGATCAACACCTATTCATTTTGCATTTATCACTTTATGTTTTAAAATTAAAATTTTATATGTTTAACAGTCAATCAACCACATTTGATCAATCAATCTGGTCTCATGATGTGATATATAAAATATGACAGGATGAATGTTAATGAGTTTTTAAATGGACCTCAGTTACACGGAACTGTGTTAATCATAATGTTTGATTTGTAGACAATTTATGTTCTTGCAATGTCTCTTTGATGGTTTTTTTTTTGATATGGTGCATATATGCATTTGTTAGTATAAAAAGCATCCATAAACTCAAATCTTAAGAACTAGAGCATTTCTATTTATTTATTTATTTATTTATTTATTTATTGGTCTTTTTCAGGCAGCACCCAGGGCATATGGAAGTTCCCAGGCTAGGGGTCCAATTAGAGCTGCAGCCACAGGCCTACATCACATCTCATGGCAACACTGGATCTTTAACCCACTGAGCGAGGCCAGGGATAAAACTCGCATCCTCTTGGTACTAGCCAGGTTTGATAACCGCTGAGCCTTGATGGGAACTTCAAGAACCAGATCATTTCTAATTTATTCATCCTTTTTCTATTCCTCTAGCTCTCACTTCCAAATAACCAATATCTTGAACTATTTTGTTTGTCATTCTCTAGATTTTTTTGTAGCAGCTTTATTGGCATATAATTCATACACATTTCTTTTAAAGTATTTAAATGTATGGTTTTTAGTGTATTCACATAGTTGTAAAACCACAATAAATTTTAAAATATTTTCATCACCCCCTAATAATCCTGACCCCTTTGCATTCACCTTCAGTGTCTTCATCCTAGACTGACCTAGGCAATCACTAATCTACTTTCTATCTCAATAGATTTGCCTACTATGCATCTTTAGTATAAACAGAATCATAAATTGTCTTTTGTGATTGACTTCTTTCACTTAGCATGTTTCCAAGGTTCACCATGTTATAGTATGTACCAGTACTTTATTCATTATTTCTTAAAAATAATGTTCTATATGTGGATATATCACATTTTCCTTTCCTATTCACCAGTTGATGGGCATTTGGATTGTTTCCTCTTTTTCACTTATTATGAATAATGCTGCTATGAACATTCACGTACAAGTATTTTTGTGGGACATATGTTTTTATTTCATCTTAGTATATATTTAGGTGTGGAATTTCTGGGTTATATGGAATTTTGTGAGTAACATTTTGAGGAATTGTTAGACAGTTTTCCAAAATATCTGCACCATTTTAAATTCTTACCAACTTTCAATGGTGATTCCATTTTTTATACATTTTTGTCAACACGTAATTCTCTGTATTATAGACATTTTACTGGATGTGAAGTGGTAGCTCATGGTTTCAGTTTCCATTTTCCTGATGACTGATGATGTTGAACGTCTTTTCCAGAGTTTATTGGCCATTTGTATATCTTTTGGGAGACATGTCTTTACAGATCCTTGCTTATTTAAAACAACTGTTCTTAGTTTTTATTATTGAGTTATAAGAGTTCTTTATATATCTAGAAACAAAATCTTTATAAGATAAATAACTGGCATACAGTTTCTCATATTTAGTAGACTGTCCTTTGTCTTGATGGTATCTTTTGAAGCATAAAAATGTTTAAATTAATGAAGTTTAATTTATCTGTCATTTCCTTGATTGCTTGTGCTTTTGGTTTCATATCCAAGAAACCACTGTCAAATCCAAGGTCAAGATTTACCCTATCTTTTCTTCTAAGAGTTTTATCATTTTAGCTGTTACATTAAAGTATTTGATCCACTTTGAGTTAATGTTTTTATAGTGTGTCAGCTTATCCAAATAAACTTCATTTATTTGGATGTGGACATTCATTTGTCCCAGTATTATTTGTTGAAAACTATTTTTTCCTCATTGAATTGTTCTGGCACCTTTTCAAAAGTCTGTTGATCATAAATATGAGTGCTGATTTCTGGACCCTAAATTCTGTCTCATTGATCTATATGTATATCTTTATCCAATTATCAGAATTTTAATTACATTGCTTTTTAAAATTAGTTTATAGGTTTTTTTTGCAATGATACAACATTCTTTCAAGATTAAAACATTTATATAAAGGTGTATCCATAAATTCTTTTTTTTTTTACATAAAAAGGATAAGGGTTTATTCCAGCAATGCAAGGTGTTTTTAACATTTGAAAATCCATCATTGTAATTCACCATATTAACAAATGAAGTAAGAAAAAAATGTATGAGAAGATCAATAGATGCAGAACAAGTGTTTGACAAACCTAAAATACATTCTTGATCAAATTCTCAGCAAATTATAGATAAAAGGAAATTTCCTCAACCTGATAAAACTTAAGGATAAATCTGGCAAAAGAAGTATAAAACTTTATATTAAAAACAATGAAGGAAAAATTAAGAAAAGTCAATAAATAGAGAGAAATACCTTATTTATGAGTTAGAAAACTCATATTGTTAAAAAGTAAATTCTTCCCAAATTGGTCTATGGATTCAAAACAATTTATGATAAAAATTTAAGAATGTTTTCTTATTTATTTATTTATTTATTTTTATTACTCAATGAATTTATTACACCTATAGGTGTACAATGATCATCGCAATACAATTTCACAGGATGTACAATGATCATTGCAATCCAATTTCACAGGATTTCCATCCCAGGCACATCCCCCCACCCCCAAACTGTCTCCTCTGGACACCATAAGTTTTTCAAAGTCTGTGAGTCAGCATCTATTCTGCAAAGAAGTTCAGTCTGTCCTTTTTTCAGATTCCACATGTCAGTGAAAGCATTTGATGTTGGTGTCTCATTGTATGGCTGACTTCACTTAGCATGATAATTTCTAGGTCCATCCATGTTGCTAAAAATGCCGGTATTTCGTTCTTTTTGATGGCTGAGTAATATTCCATTGTGTAAATGTACCACATCTTCTTGATCCACTCCTCTGTCGATGGACATTTAGGTTGTTTCCATGTCTTGGCTATTGTAAATAGTGCTGCAATGAACACTGGAGTACATGTGTCTTTGCGAGTTGTGGTTTTCTCTGGATAGATGCCCAGGAGTGGGATTGCTGGATCAAATGGGAGTTCTATTTCTAGTTTTCTGAGGAATCTCCATACTGCTTTCCACAGTGGTTGCACCAATTTACAATCCCTCCAACAGTGTCATACGGTTCCTTTTTCTCCACATGCTCTCTAGCACTTATTGTTTGTCGACTTTGGGATGATGGCCATTCTGGCTGGTGTAAGGTGGTACCTCATAGTGGTTTTATTTTGCATTTCTCTAATAATGAGTGATGCTGAACATCTTTTCATGTGTTTCTCAGCCATCTGTATGTCTTCTTTGGAGAACTGTCTGTTTAGATCTTCTGCCCATTTTTTTGATGGGGTTGTTTGTTTTTTCAGTATGGAGCTGCAGAAAGTGTTTATAAATTTTGGAGATTAATCCCTATCAGTCAACTCACTTGCAAAGATTTTCTCCCATTCTGTGGGTTTTCTTTTCATTTTGTTTAGGGTTTCCTTTGCTGTGCAGAAACTTTTAAGTTTGATTAGGTCCCATTTGTTTGTTTTTGTTTTTATTGTCATTGCTCTAAGAGGTAGACCTGAGAAGATGATGTTGTAATTTATGTCAGAGAGTGTTTGGCCTATGTTTTCCTCTAAGAGTTTTATAGTGTCTGGTCTTATATGGAAGTCTTTAACCCATTTTGAGTTTATTTTTGTGTATGGTGATAGGGAGTGTTCTGATTTCATTGTTTTCCATGTGGCTGTCCAGTTTTCAGCACCACTTATTGAACAAGATGTCCTTTCTCCATTGTATAGTCTTGCCTTCTTTGTCATAGATGAGTTGGCTGTAGATGCATGGGTTTAATTCTGGGCTTTTTATCCTGTTCCACTGATCCATATTTCTGTCTTTGTGCCAGTACCATACAATTTTGATGATTGTTGCTTTGTAGTATAGTCTGAAGTCCGGGAGCCTGATTCCTCCAGCTCCATTTTTCTTTTTCAGGATATCTTTGGCTATTCTGGGTCTTTTGTGCTTCCAAACAAACTTTAAAATATTTTGAGTTCTGTGAAAAATGTCCTTGGTAATTTGATAGGGATTATATTGAATCTGTGGATTGCCTTAGGTAGTATAGTTATTTTGATAATATTAACTCCTCCAATCCACGAGCATGGTACGTCTTTCCATCTATTTGTGTCATCTTTGATTTCTTTCATCAGTGTCTTATAGTTTTTAGAGTATAGGTTTTTGTCTCTTTAGGTATGTTTACTTCTAGTTATTTTATTCTTTTGAATGCAAAGGTAAATGGAATTGCTTCCTAATTTCTCTTTCTGATCTTTCATTGTGAGTGTATAGAAATGCTGTTGATTTCTGTGTGTTAATTTTCTATCCTGCGATTTTGCCAAATTCATGGATGAGCTCTAACAGTTTTCTGGTAGAGTCTTTAGGGATTCTTTAGGTATAGTATCATGTCATCGCTAATAAGGATAGTTTTACTTCTTCGTTTCCAATTTGGATTCCTTTTATCTCTTTTACTTCTCTGATCTGTGGGTAGTCCTTCCAAAACTATGTTGAAGTGTAGTGGCGAGAGCGGATATCCTTGTCTTGTTCCTCATCTCAGTGAGAATTCTTTCAGCTTTTCACCATTGAGAATGATGTTTGCTGTGGGTTTGTCATATATGGCTTTTATCATGTTGAGGTAGGTTCCCGTTATGCCCACTTTCTGAAGGGTTTTTATCAGAAATGGGTGTTGGATTTTGTCAAAGAATTTTTCCACGTCTATTGAGAGGATCATATGGTTTTTATTCTTCAGTTTGTTTATGTGGTGTATCACACTGATGGATTTGTGGATATTGAAGATCCCTTGCATCCCTGGGATAAATCCCACTTGATCATGATGTACAATCCTTTGAATGTATTGTTGGATGCGGTTTGTTGGGATTTTGTTGAGGATTTTTGCATCGATGTTCATCAGTGAAATTGGCCTGTAGTTTTCTTTTTTTGTGGAATCTTTGTCTGGTTTTGGTACCAGGGTGATGGTGGCCTCATAGAATGAGTTTGGGACTATCCCTTCCTCTGCAGTTTTTTGAAGTAGTTTCAGAAGGAGAGGTGTTAGCTCTTCTCTAAATGTTTGATAGAATTCGCCTGTGAAGCCATCTGGTCCTGAACTTTTCTTCGTTGGACGTTTTTTAATCACACTTTCAATTTCAGTGGTTGTGATTGCTCCATTCATCTTTTCTATTTCATCTTGGTTTAGTCTTGGAAAATGGTACTTTTCTAAGAATTTGTCTATTTCTTCTAGGTTTTCCATTTTATTGGCATATGGTTGCATATAGTAGTCTCTTATGATCCTTTGTATTTCTGTGGTGTCTGTTGTTACTTCTCCTTTTTCATTTCTAATTTTATTGATTTGAGTCCTCTCTTTTTCTTGTTAAGTCTGGTTAAGGGTTTATCAATTTTGTTGATCTTTTCAAAGAACCAGCTTTTCGTTTCATTGATCTTTTATATGGTTTTCTTCGTTTCTATTTCATTGATATCTGCTCTAATCTTTATGATTTCTTTCCTTCTACTAACTTTAGGTCTTGTCTGTTCTTCTCCCTCGAGCTGCTTTAGATGTAAAGTTAGCTTGTTTATTTGTGCTTTTTCTTGTTTCCTGAGGTGGGCCTGTATTGCTATAAACTTTTCTCTTAGAATGGCTTTTGCTGCATCCCATAGGTTTTGGAGTGTTGTCTCTTGGTTGTCATTTGCTTCTAGATATTTTTTAATTTCCTCTTTGATTTCTTCAGTGATCCATTGGTTGTTTAGTAGCATGTTGATGAGTCTCCACATGTTTGTGTTCTTTGCAGTTTTATTCTTGTTGTTGATTTCCAGTCATATAGCGTTGTGGTTAGAGAAGATGCTTGATATGATTTCAATTTTCTTAAAGTTACCAAGGTTGGATTTGTAGCCTAGGATGTGATCAATCTTGGAGAATGTTCCATCTGCACTTGAGAAGAATGTGTATTCTGTTGCTTTTGGATGGAATGTCCTATAAATATCTATTAAGTCCATCTGGTTTAATGAATCATTCAGGGCCTGTGTTTCCTTATTGATTTTCTGTCTGGTTGATCTGTCCATTGCTGTAAGTGGGGTGTTAAAGTCCCCCATTATTACTGTGTTATTGTCGATTTGTCCTTTTAAGGTTGTTACCAGTTGCCTTATATATTGTGTTGAAACTGTGTTGGGTGCGTAGATATTTAAAATTGTTATATCATCTTCTTGGATTGATCCTTTGATCATTATGTAGTGAATTTAAAAAAAATTTTTTTTTAGTCTTTTTGCCATTTCTTGGGCCACTCTCATGGCATATGGAGGTTCCCAGGCCAAGGGTCGAATTGGAGCTGAAGCTACCTGCCTACACCAGAGCCACAGCAACGTGGGATCCAAGCCACATCTGCAACCTACACCACAGCTCATGGCAACACCAGATCCTTAACCTACTGTGCAAGGCCAGGGATCGAAGTGAAACCTCATTGTTCCTAGTTGGATTCGTTAACCACTGAGCCACGAGAGGCACAGTGACCTTCTTTGTCCCTTAAAATATTCTTCATTTTAAAGTCGATTTTGTCTGATATGAGTATTGCTTCTCCAACTTTCTTTTGATCTCCGTTTGCATGGAATATTTTCTTCTATCCTCTCATTTTCCATTTTTATGTGTCCCTAGAAGTGAAGTGAGTCTCTTGAAGACAGCATATATATGGGTCTTGTTTTTGTATCCATTCAGCCAGTCTATGTTTTTTGGTTTGGGCGATTAGTCCGTTAACATTTAAGGTAATTGTTGATATGTATGTTCTTATTGCCATTTTATTAATTGCTTCGGATTTGTTTTTGTTGCTCTTTTTTCTTTCCTTCTTCTCTTGTTCTCTTCTGGTTGGATGACTATCTTTAGTGTTGTATTTGAGTTGATTTTTCTTTGTTTGTATATAAATTTTAGGTTTTTGGTTTGCAGTTATTCTGATGTTTTGATATGAGTCTATATGTATATGAGATTTTTTTAAGTTGTTGTTCTTTTAATTGTAAGTTCATCTCCAGTGTCTTGCATTTGTACCCACCTCTTCTCATGATTTCTGATTTTGGTGGCATAATTGTGCAATGATAATTTCATATTTTTATATACTAATTTTCATATTTTTACTATATATACACACACACCTTTAATGGTGAGCCTTTTTATTTGTGGTATTTTTGTTTCCTATTGCTCTCTTTTCTGCCTAGAAAAGTTCCTTTAGTATTTGTTGTAAGGCTGGTTTAGTGTTGCTGAATTCTCTTAGCTTTTGTTTATCTGTGAAGCGTTTGATTTCTTCTTCAAATCTGAATGAGAGGTTGGAGGTTTTTTCCTTTCATCACGTTAAGTATAGCATGCCACTTCCTTCTGGCCTGCAGAGTTTCTTCTTAAAAATCTGCCAATAACCTTATTGGGATTCCCTTGTATGTTATTTGTCCCTTTTCTCTAGCTGCTTTCAAGATTTTCTCTTTGTCTTTAATTTTGGTCAGTCTGATTAATATGTGTCTCAGTGTATTCCTCCTTGGGTTTATTTTATGATACTCCTTGTGCTTCCTGGATTTGAGTGAGTGGTTCCTTTCCCATATGAGGGAAGTTTTTGGCTATTATCTCTTGGAATATTTTTTCTGTCCCATTCTCTCTCTGCTCCTTGCACCCCTATAATATGGATGTTGGTGTGATTAACATTGTCTCAGGTCTCTGAGACTTTCTTCATTTTTTTCCATCTTTTTTCTCTTTTCTGTTCCACATCCATAATTTCTACTAATCTGTCATCTGCCTCACTTATTCGTTCTTCTGCCTCTTGTATGCTGCTATTAGCTGCTTCTAGTGGATTTTTTATTTCAGTCATTGTATTTTGCATCTCTTCTTGTTTAAGTTTGATATCTTGTATCTCTTTGCTCAGTGTTTCCTGTAAGTTATCCATCTTTGCCTCCAGTTTATTTCCAATATCTTGCATCATACTCGGCATCAACAATCTAAAGTCTTTTTCCTAGAGGTTGAGAATCTCCACATCACTTAGCTGATTTTCTGTGTTTTTTTCTTTCTCCCTCATCTGAGTTATAGTTCTCTGTCTTTTCATTTGTATAGGTTTTTGTGGTGCTGAACTTTTTACAGATAATAGAGTTGTAGCCTCTCTTATTTCTGGTGTCTGGTTTCATTGTGGCTGAAGTTGGTACAGGGACTTGCTGTAGGCTTCCTGATGGGAGGGACTGATGCTTGACCACTGGTAGGTGGAGCTGATTCTAATCCCTCTGGTGGGTGGGGCCTTGTCTCTGGGTGAGATAAGAGGCCACTTTGTGCCTGGGGGGTCTTTTGGCAGACTATTTACTGGTGGGTGGGGCTGTGATCCTACCTGGATTGTTGTTTGCCCTGGGGCTTCTCAGCAGCTGACTGATGGGTGGGGCCAGATTTTCCCAAAATGGCCACCTCCAGAGAAAGGCACTACTGCTGAATATTCCTGAGAGCTTTGCTTCCAATGTCCTTCCCTCGCAACAAGCCACATTCACCCCTGTTTTCCCAGGAGGTCCTCCAAGAAGTGCAGTCAGGTTTGACCCAGTTTCCTATGGAGATTTTGATTTGCCCTGGGACCCAGTGCATGTGAAAGTCTGTGTGTGCCTTTTAAGAATTGGGTCTTTGTTTCCCCCAGTCCTGTGCAGCTCCTGCACATAAGCCCCACTGGCCTTCAATGCCAGATGCTCCAGGGGCTCTTTCTTCCAGTGCCAGATCCCCACATGTGGGAGTTGATGTGTGGCTCAGAACTCTTCCTCCTGTAGGTGAGTCTCTGTGAACCAGTTACTTTCCAGTCTGTGGAGCTTCCCACCCAGGAGGTATGGGGTTGCTTATATCATGTAGTTGCCCCTCCTAATTCTTGATGTTTCCTCCTCTTTGTCTTCTGGAGTAGGATATCTTTTTTAAGGTTTCTGGTCCATTTGGTTGAAGATTCTTTAGCCTTTAGTTGTGAATTTTGTTGTTTTTAGGAGAGAAGTTGAGCTCCAGCCCTTCTATCCATCCATTTTAATCCAAGAATGTTTTCTCCTTAAATTCTTTAGCTTTAGGGTTTCCAGTTAACATGTTGTTGGCTAAGGTAATTATTGCAGGTAACAATAATTCAGTCATTCTGACTATTGTATATTATTTTGTTGTTGGATATACTATACTTTTTAAATCTAGCACTTTTCTATAGGTATTCAGGTTATTTCCTCTTTTTACCTCCCCTATTTTGTCCTGTTTCTATGGAAATTATTGTACTTATCAATTAATCCACATGGGTAAATTTTTCTTTCAGTATACACCTGAGTGGAATTGCTCCATCCTAGATATGTGTTTAATGGATACTTCAAATTGTTTTCTTATTACTTTCCTTCCAGATATATATTAGAAATTCTATTGGTCTACTTGTCTTCAGAGTTGGGGTTGTGAGACTTTTTGCATTTGAATTAATGCCTATGATATATTATTTCATTACAAGCTTTATTTGCATTTTCTTGATTAGTGAGGTGGAGCATCTCTGCATGCTTATTGTTCATACATATTTCCTCCTCCATAAAATACCTTTTATGATTTCCATGTTTTTGCCCATTTTAAATTTGGTTATTTAAGCTCTTATGATTGATTTGTAGTATTTATTTTATATAATTTTCTAATTCTTTGTTAATCATATGTGTCATAAATATCTTCTCACTAGTTTGTAGCTTGAATTTTCACTTTTTAAAGGTGACTTTTTTATAATGACCAATTATTTGTTTTTTTAAGTCAAGGTGTAAAGGACATGTATTATATTAGTTTCAGATGTACAACATAATGATTTTATATTGTAAAATGATCACCACAATAAGGCTAGTTAACATCTATCACTACACATAGAATTTGTTTTACTTGTAATGAGAATTTTTAAGATTTATTTCCTTAGCCACTTTCAAATATGCAATATTGCATTAAATAGTCACCATGTTGCACAATGCTTATCCTTGACATATTAATTTTTTAATTGGACATTTAATATATCTTTTGACTTCCTTTTCCATTTTGACACCACTTCACTACTACCCTCCTACCAACTCCAATGCTTCTAACAACCATCAGTCTGTTATCTATATCTATAAGCTTGGTTATTATTGTGTTTAATTTCCACACATAAGTGAGATCTTATAGTATCACTTAATGTAGTACCTACAAAGTCCAGTCATGTTGTCATAAATGGCAAGATTTCCTTCTTTTTTATGGCTGAATTATGTTTATATGTATATTTGCATATATATATGCACACACACACACACATATATATATTCTTTATCCACTCATCTGTTGATAGATACTTTGTTTCCATGTCTTGGCTCTTATAAATAATACTGCAATGAACATGGGAGTGCATGAATATTTTCAAATTAATATTTTTTTCCTTTGGATAAAAACACAGAAGAGGAATTTCTGGATCATATGGTAGTTCTGTTTTTAAGTTTTTGAGGAATCTTTATACTGTTTTCTGTGATAGCTGTACCAGTTTACATTCCCACCAGCAGTGCATGAGTGTGCCCTTTTCTCCACATTCTAGCCAACATTTCTCATTTTTTTTCTTTTTGATAATAGCTGTTTTAACAGATGGGAGGTTATATCTCATTGTGGATTTGATTTTCATTTCTCTGAGGATTAGTGATTTTGAGTGTCTTTTCATGTCCTTTATGGTAAATTTTCTATACAGGTGCACTGTCAATTCTTATTTTTTTCTTTTGTAAACTTCTTTTTTTCTTTAAATGATTTCTATTTTTCCATTATAGCTGGTTTACAGTGTTCTGTCAATTTCCTAATGTACTACAAATTGACCCAGTCATACATACATACATATATACATTCTTTTCTCACATTGTCCTCCATCGATATGCCATCATAAGTGACTATCCCCAGTGCTATACAGCAGGACACTGCCAATTTTTAAACGGATTGTTTGTCTTTTGCTTTTGAATTGTAGGAGTTCTCTATATATTTTGGCTATTAACCCTTTATCAGATATATGATTTGCAAATATTTTTTCCCATTCAGTAGGTTGGCTTTTCACTTTGTTGCTAATTTCCTTCTTTGTTCAGAGGCATTTTTTGATGTAGTGACACTGATTTATTTTTGCTTTGGTTGCTATTGCTTTTGGTGTCAAATTACTTAAAGTAATACAGTTAGTCTTCTGTTTTAATGTTGAGCATATTGTGTGTCTTAGGAAATCATTCCATCTCTCTAAATCATTTATACTATATAGTAGAATTTAAAGTTTTTCTTCAACTTTTAATGCCATTTGAAGGCGAATTTAGTATGTGGGCTGAAAAGAGGATCTGCATTTACATTTTTCCCTACAAATAATCATTCTTTTTTTTTTCCTGTCTCATCTTTTTATTTTTTTTTTCATTTTTTTATTACTCAAATGAATTTATCACATCTGTAGTTGTATAATGATCATAACAATCTGATTTCACAGGATTTCCATCCCAGGCACATCCCCCCACCCCCAAACTGTCTCCTCTGGACACCATAAGTTTTTCAAAGTCTGTGAGTCAGCATCTATTCTGCAAAGAAGTTCAGTCTGTCCTTTTTTCAGATTCCACATGTCAGTGAAAGCATTTGATGTTGGTGTCTCATTGTATGGCTGACTTCACTTAGCATGATAATTTCTAGGTCCATCCATGTTGCTAAAAATGCCGGTATTTCGTTCTTTTTGATGGCTGAGTAATATTCCATTGTGTAAATGTACCACATCTTCTTGATCCACTCCTCTGTCGATGGACATTTAGGTTGTTTCCATGTCTTGGCTATTGTAAATAGTGCTGCAATGAACACTGGAGTACATGTGTCTTTGCGAGTTGTGGTTTTCTCTGGATAGATGCCCAGGAGTGGGATTGCTGGATCAAATGGGAGTTCTATTTCTAGTTTTCTGAGGAATCTCCATACTGCTTTCCACAGTGGTTGCACCAATTTACAATCCCTCCAACAGTGTCATACGGTTCCTTTTTCTCCACATGCTCTCTAGCACTTATTGTTTGTCGACTTTGGGATGATGGCCATTCTGGCTGGTGTAAGGTGGTACCTCATAGTGGTTTTTATTTGCATTTCTCTAATAATGAGTGATGCTGAACATCTTTTCATGTGTTTCTCAGCCATCTGTATGTCTTCTTTGGAGAATTGTCTGTTTAGATCTTCTGCCCCAAATAATCATTCTTACAGTGGCCAATTATTGGTAAATAATTCCTTTTTTCCCACAACTTCTCTGTCACATTTCTAATTTCCATATCTACTTGACATATTTTTACTGTAAATGTTTTGCTAATTTGTCTATCCTCTCACTGGTATCACACTGTTTTAATTACTACAACTTCAGAATAAACCATATTTTTAGAGTAAGTCTCACCTCTTTTCCTCTTTCTGTTCCTCTTCCCCTGGCTATTCACAGAATTTACTTTTCCATACACATTTAAGAATCAATTTGCCCCATGCTGTGCAGTGGGGAAAAAAAAAAAGAATCAACTTGCCAAATTTCATTGACATAAAAGTTAAAAACTCATTGGAATTTTAATTGGAGTTGCTTTGAAAAGTCGAATTGCTTTAGATTAATTTGGAGGATTTTTTAAATCTTTATATTTTAAGACTCTCTGTAATTGTCTTGGGCTATTTTTAATAAACTAGAAAGTCTTGCTTAGATGTGCCTACACCAAGAGTATGAAGATATCTTATTAGTTCTTTCAGAAGCTCTATATGTTTAAGATTTATATTGAGATCTGATGATTTGAATTTAACTTTTATGTATGATACAGTGCAGGAGTCAAATTATTTATTTTCTATGCATTTGCAATTGTTCCAGTACTATTACTTTCACCTTTAAAACACATTTAGGGCTTTTGTGTAAGGATGTGGGATGTATAGAGATGAATTTCTAGAGGTGGATCTAAAAGCACTAAGTAATAGAGAATGACAGCAATGAGAATCTGGAGGTTTTTAAACCAATTAGTAAGATTCATAAAATGCAGACAAAAGTTTTCATGGCCTAAACTAGAATGGTGTCAATGGAAAAATAACTTTTAAGTGAGTTATGATTACCAGGAGTCCATGTTTCCTTCTCTTCTCCTCTTTGTTCTTTCAACATATCTGAAGGGAGTTCCTTCTTTTTAGCAAATTGATATGCACATATTCCTATATTATGGCTCTTCATGGGATTTAGGTATTAATGATGAGGATGATGTTGATGACAAAATATAGTACCAACTACTTGCATAAGTGGTTATAAAAATGACACATACATTAACTATTAGGCAGATAAAACTGATCTCAACTTATAGATGAGTAAAGGACAATAAAGTTCACATTGCTTTCATCTTGGTGATTTACCTAAAGAGGTAAAAAAAATCAATAATTTTTCCATTGTATGCTTAGAGTGTTATATTGAAAAAGCATTGGGTTGCTTGTACATGTAGCTTGAGGACCAAAAATCTAGGATTGAGGCCCAGTCCCTCCATCGACTGCATGACCTTAAGCTTTCATTTAACCTCTCCTAACCACAATCACTATCTCTGTGAATTGGGAGTAGTAAACCACACATGCCTTTGGGAAGAAATAAGAAGCAAGTGTGGAAATATTTTTAAACTGTATAAATATTAACTTTTATATTCCATGACATATAGAGAATATAAAAGCCTAGGCTTTGGGAATGAGTTTACCATGTGTTCAAAGCTGTGTTCTTCAATTAAAAAATAAATCTTTCAATTCTTGACTCTAGTGTTTAATTACTGCCTCAGGTTAAGGTACCTCTATAGCTTTCAACATCCTTCTCTCTTATATTCATTAATTTATGGTGGTTAGATTCGTGTGCTCCTGAAGGCACCATTTACATAGACTAGTGCCAGCAATGTCCCCAGGAGTTGTGTAGTTTGGTGGCCTGTTTTTATCTTGCCTCAATATGATTGTTATCTATTAGTTCTTTTACTTTCTGGTTTACGTTCCTGTCACTGACTCAAATCTAGTTTCCCATTTAAGGTACAATGTTCAGTCATATATATACTAAAAATTATATATAGAAAAAAGGAAACAATTTTGCTCATGAAAATGTACATAAGCTAAACAGTTAGACTCACTAAGTTCATTCACAGTTGAAATTGGTTTCATTCACAATTTATACTTGTATGTGGAACTTTGTATGATATTTTTCATTAAAAAATGAGTTTGTAAAAAACAGAGAAACACTTTGTGGTAAGTGACCTATTTGTGGTTACAGTTCAGATTTTTGGTTTTATTTTCTGTAGCCATTAATGGATATATCTTTTTTTTGTTCTGTATTATTTTATGAGAGTGGATAATTTGAAACTGTTCAAATTAGCACAAAATTTAAATAAAAAATAAACAATGGCTTTTCCATGAATTGAGTGCCTCAAAATTCTTTCAGATACACTGGTAGTGACAGCACAAAATGATCTATAACACTGTCAAGATAATAAATTATGCTATCTAAGATAAAAGATGGTAAACTTTGATAACACTTTGCTTCATATTTCTCACATATATTTTTATTATGTATATAATCATTCATATAGACTGTATACATTTATTTTACAGATTATAACCTAATGTTATATGACCTCTGCTTTGCAGAATGGAAATCTGTTTCATATGTGGGCATATGAAGAATATGTCTGCATTTAAAACATTGGAATAAAAATTTCTAAAAGTTTATAAGGGCAACAATTCCAACAGAAGAATGGGAAAAACCTTAAGCAATAAAATTCAAATTTCCAATATATCTATCTATCTATATCAATTTATCTATCAATTTTTCTATATCTATATATCTATCAATCTATATCTATCTATATCTATCTATACAGTCTATATCTACATATATATTATCTGTACATCTGTCTATATTATATATAAATATAATCTACACATCTATATATCTATATATTATATATCTATATTATATATAGTGATTGTATATAATCTATATAGATAGACAGATTGGACATTTGAATATATATCCAATCTATCTATATGATTATATATATAATCATATGTATAAATGATTAATATCACTGGATAAGAAAGAAGTAAAATCAAAACATTGATGAAATATCATTTTTGTGTTCAAATTGGTAAAGATTCAAATAATAACAATGCCAAGTATTGACTAGAGTAACTGAAAACTCTCATATATTGTTAGTGGAGACATAAGTTTTAAATCACTGTAAATATAAACTCCTGCTGGGAAATATTTGGAAACACTAACACAAAATCTTTAAGAGTGGCTGTTTGACTAATACTTTATAAGCAACTTAGATTTCATTCACGCTCCTCATACTTTTTGGATGTGAAGACAGCAAGACCAGATAGGTCAGATCATTGACTTTTCATTATCCGGCATTCTATACAGAGGCATAGACTTATTTGTTTCTTCTTACAAGAAGAATTGTACTTTTTTTCCTTGACAATGACTCTAGGTACAGAACATCTAGATTATCGATGATTATGATTTCCTTTAAGTCAGTGTTGTGTTGACTGCCTAAGACTAGTTGCTACTTGTAAATTCCCTATGAAAGTATTTTTGAAAATCTGAGGTAAAACAGAAACAAACAAATTAACTGGTATACCCTAGCTACTGTATCACCTGCTAAGGTATCTGTAAGAACTTTTTGCAAATGAAACAAATGTAACTAATATATGTAAAGGTAAACCTCCTTTAACACTTGGGTAATGATTCTTTAATGAAAGTAATCCTACTGGAGTTAATAATTTAAAAAAAAGATACATATTAAGTGAAGTTTCTAAGATATATTCAGTACCTAAGTTACTGAATTATTGATAAATAAATTGCTCTGCTCTCTAATGAGTGCCAAAATTAATGACTATTAAGGAAAGATTTAGCAGCATAAAGTTTTTAGAATTAAATCTGAAAAAGATATTTTCTTCAAAGACAAGAAAAATAATTTATAATCACTTTATTTTTCAAAATACATATGAAACAGTAAAATTATATTTCAAGTGCTTTTCCATTTTCTTTTACAAAAGTAATCATAAATTTTACACTTCATAACAGCTTTGAGGTTTCATTGTTACCTAATTAATCTGAACCTGACAAATATGTTCACATATTTTAAAGAAGACATTGTAAAAATACTGAAATATGTAACATCTTTTAAAGTTGGTTGCAAAACATTTGTTCTAAGTAATACAATTATACACTGTCAAGTTTCACAAATGGCTGGTTACCTGTAGAAAAGCAAGAAACATGAATTACAAAAGATTTTAAAATTTCTACTCTATAATATGGAAGTCAAAGATAATGATTTGAACAATGGCTAGTTTTACATCACAAACTTCAGCTAAAAAGCCACCTTATGAACAATAACTGAGGGATACGAAAAAAGATCCTATACAACAGATCCAAATTATTCAATGTCATGTATGAAATGAAGATTTATCATGGTTTCTGTCAGCTTAGAATAATCTGCAAATATCTTAGACAGTTCATTAGTGGAATCATCATTTTTACAATGTGAGAAATTTATATTTTTAATTTGTCATTCTTCAGTGGATATCTCATTACGTGTATTCTATAATTTATATTTTGCATATGAACCCAATCATTTCTGTCATTTGGGAGGGTCAATAAAAAAAAGTAATGCAGGAGTTCCTGCTATGACACAGTGGATTAAGAATCCGACTGCAGCGGCTTGGGTCACTGCGCTGCAGAGACACAGGTTTGATACCTGGCCCAGAGCAGTGGGTTAAAGGATCTGGCATTGCCACAACTGAAGTGTAAGTTACAGCTGTGGTTCGGATTCAATCCCTGGTCCAGGAACTTCCATATGCCATGGGTGAAACAAACAAACAAAAAAAGGTTAATGCAAATGACATAAACTTGGGTTGGATTTTTTAATTAAAACTATAAATGCATATATTTTGTGTATTACAGTTGGTCTACCTGCTCCTTTCTTATGCAGTGAGAGAATTTATGAAGCTATTTGCACTAGGATTACTGTAGTTTTAAATGAAAAAACAAAAGTATATAATAAAATCCACAAAATGATCTATACATGGCTAGCTCTATATATATGGATATAAATGTAATAAGCCATGCAATTTTTAAAGAGTGTGATTTTGTGGCCAGTTTGTACAGAGCCTTAGGGATTATAGAGGTTTT
The DNA here is from genome assembly GCF_054392235.1 of Sus scrofa. Taxonomy (NCBI): domain Eukaryota; kingdom Metazoa; phylum Chordata; class Mammalia; order Artiodactyla; family Suidae; genus Sus; species Sus scrofa. The sequence goes on along the minus strand of NC_139387.1, from coordinate 47,734,072 downwards.
TCTAGTTCACACGATTTATCCTACAGCAAAACCATAGTCAAACATAATTCCCTGTATTGATGTTCAGATTGGGAAAATAACAACAACAAAAAATTCTGAAAAGATAACAAAAACAAAAATCCAAAGCATTAATCTTCAAACATTGGGGTTTATCCAACTTTTCTTTTCTTTTTTTCGTTTTTGCTTTTCAGGGCCACACCTGTGGCATACGGAGGTTTCCAGGGGTTGAGTTAGAATTACAGCTGCCAGCCTATACCACAGCCACAGCAACACAGGATCTGAGCTACGTCTGTGACCTACACTGGAGCTCATAGCAATGCTGAATAATTAACCACTGAGAGAGGCCAGGGATTGAACCTGCTTCCTCATGGATACTAGCTGGGTTCATTACCTCTGAGCCATAAGAACTCCTCTTAACAATTTTTGACTCATTTCTATAATATGTATTGTTATTCAATAAATTATTTTTGAGGAAACAAAAACACGAAAATATAAATCAAATAATTGAAATCCACCACCCTGTACAGAAAATGGAGGTCCTGTGCATAGCAGGTGCAAATCAGAACAAAATTTCTGCAGATATGGCCTATTTTTACACGTTTATGACAAAAGTCAGACATGGTTTTCTCTTTGGAGAGGGTATTCATGACCCAGATGAGCTTAGAAGAATTTATTGTGAGTTTGAGATGAAAACATTTCCATACAAATACTATATGTAACTTTAGATCCATTAGTAGCGAGTCATTTCCAATATTTCAGAATAGATAAAAATAGTTCTATTCTAATGAATTCTCATTTAGGAGTATATTTAAATTGTTTTAAACATGAAGAATCCTATCTTTTCAATCACCTCTCTAATATCCAAAATGTTTGCATTCAATAAATCCTTAAGTCCCACCTCAGCTCTTAAGTTAGTGCTTTCTTTTTAAAGTCTCTATAGTGTGAAATTATCACACAATCAAGTCAAACTTTGGTTACCAGTCTTCATGATGTACTGGGTGGAAATAAAAAGTTTTTTACTGTGATGAGAAAACACTTGAACTGAATATTTATTAATTGCCACTGTTCAAATACACCTCTTTTTACTTAACTGTTATTTACAGATGACAAGTATTACCAATACATCTTTTATCAAACTGCTATTTACTTTAACATAAGATTGAGCAAATATAGGAAAAGTCTTTTAATAGAAAATTCTTACCTTAAAGAGTATCACTGAATAACATATTGGAAACATTTAGTTTAATTAGCTGTCTTTCCCATGTAAAATATAAACTCACTACTTTATTTAAAATAAGGGGTCTTGGTAGTTCCCGTGGTGGTGAAGCAGAAACGAATCCAACTAGGAACCATGAGGTTGCCGGTTCGATCCCTGGCCTTGCTCAGTGGGTTAAGGATCTGGCCTTTCTGTGAGTTGTGGTGTAGGTCGCAGATGCAGCTTGGAGCTGGCGTTGCTGTGGCTGTGGCGCAGGCTGGCAGCTGTAGCTCAGATTAGACCCCTAGCCTGGGAACCTCCATATGCCGCAGGTGCGGCCCTAAAAAGCAAAGTAAAATAAAATAAAAAATAAAATAATGGGTCTTAACAGGTTTAGCTGAATCATATCCTGAGCCACGTCATTGAATAACTATTAAAATCTGTGTCATGGGATTTTTTGAACAGTGTTAGAGGAGTTATTTTCCCCTAAAATTGAACATACAAAGGTGGTTTTTGATTTTTGTATTCAATGTCTTTATTTCCATATGCTTTAACATCTGTGTTTAACTGCTATTTAGTTGTGTAGATTCTTAATTTAAATTATTTTACTTTCCATGCTTTTGTATAATCCCTTATGGCAAGCAATATATTCTTAGCCTATAAACCCTAAAAGTTTAAATCAATTAAAGTACATCGAAACAACTGGAGCTGCTTCAAGAACAGATTTAGTAGAGGATGAATGATTTTCTTAAATCCTGATCAACTCTAGTTTTCTTCATTCTTTTAAAAATATTATCAGATAATTAAAATACTTGGTCATAATTGCAACTCGGGTGGCAAAGAAAATCATATGGAACTCCATTCCATGAAAATATATGAGATAATAGAAAGTATTCTTTTTAAAGAGTTAAAGAAATAACCATGTGTTCAATGTTAAGATTTTGTGTTACTTTATTTGCAATAGTCTATGGCTCTTTTGAAAACTCATTCTCAAATAATTTCTATTTTGTTTCATGGATAATAAAAAAAGTTGAGAAAGAAGTGAAAGTTTGGCTTTTTCATTTCTGAAGCAATTAATCATTAAATGAAAGCCTTAAGAGATTGATACTTCTTGAGTTTGCAAAGTTTTAAAATAATAAATATTACAAAAGATAATACAGACGGAATTGTCAATTAAATATTAGAACCAAATAGGTTCAAATATATTTTTCTTTTACCTAAAACCTGAGTCAATATTGATCAGCTGTGATCTCCCTGCAGTAACTAGAACATGCACACACTCCCGGAAACTGCATAAGAAAGTGGGCGCTTGGTTCTGTGCTTCCATCTCTAGTTCCCTGGCACTAGTCCTGATGATATTTTTAATTGAACTGTGAATGTATTAACATCATGTGTTTTACATGTAAAATAAAGTGCCAGAAACAGGGCTGGCCTGATAAAAATTTTTAATTGACCAGAAAAATATTAAGAAACTAGTGTAAAAATAGCATCAATTGTTCAGATTTTTTGTGAGAAGACTGTATACTTCACAAATATTAATGCATTTTCACATTCTATTTTCTCATTCCCCTGATTATTGAATCAGGTAAAATAAATGCATGAATAAACAAACTAAAAAGCAAAACCCAAAAGAACATTAGTGTTGTTATGTTAACTAATCAACACTTGTTCCTTTTTCTTAGATTTATGTTTGGCAAGTCCTTGAATAAGTCCCTGAAATTAGGTATTCTTATATACCTAAGCTGCAACACCATAATGTGTCAGTGCTATCATTAAAATGTGGTGTTCCACAAAAATTTATGGAGGATAATCTCAAATCTTATTTTAAATACTGAAATGAAAACAGTCCATCTTCAAGTAGAAAGAGGATAAGTTATGTTTATATAAATGTGTGGCTGTGCAGAATGAGGGTATATCATATTGTATTGAAAATGGTGGATTACATTTTTATAATATGAACTACCATTTTAAGTGATGCATGAAATTTGAGTTTTGGGTTTTCCCTTATCTTTCAAGGGTAAACAACTACTCAGGCATGATGAGTTTATTCTAATCCCTAGGAAAGGTTTTTAAAAATTACCTTATACACTTATTTTAATTTACAATAGCCATATTAAATGCTCCTGGTTGGCTGATTGTTTGCATGTTTTCACCATAAGCATTGATTTTTTTCTCCATAGGAGACAAAAAAAAAAAGCATAAATAAAAAGTACTTGAAATATATTTTCAGGTGAAAATAATTATTATACTCATTTAGGAAATATAGTTGTTAATTAACTGTAAGCTGCAGCTGTACCTACAAACAATTATCTCCAAATATGTCATTTTATTAAGTCTTCCCATCTGACAATTTTACTTCCCAGTAAAATAAAGAATTATAAAACAGAAGTGTCATCTTCAGTTATCCTGCCTATAGCAAATGGTTCTTTTAGGCTTGAAAAAGTAACTGGTATTTTCAAACATGTTTCTTCAATTATTTTCAGTTAGAAAATTTTAGTCAGGAATACTTGTTTTCATTAAGATAGCACAAGCATTTCTGAAAAAATTTAGGGAATTGTGTTTGCCTTTAAAATTTTAATGTGTAAAATAGTTACATCTAAATTGAGTAACATCATATGAGAGATGCCAACATAAAAAAAGAATTTCACGATTTTAAAACTTTTTATTTTTTAATATTTAGAAATAAAGGATTTTATTAAAATCAAAATTTTGTAAGGTTGATAAAAGTTTCTCACTCTGACGAGCATGATTTATAGTCTAACTATAGATTTTTCTTGCCTTTTCAGTTTTTTTGGGGGGTTCTTTTAAACTTCTATTTTGGGATAAGCTTAAAATATGCACCATCTATGGTACACATCTCAAAAGTAAGGTTAGGGATCATTCAATATAGATACCTTCCAATAGGGACCAGAAATGAGAAAATAAAAAGTTGACATGATTTAAAAGAAAGTTCTGTCATGGAAAAAACATTTGCATAGTTTTTACGACTAGTGGCCTGATCCTCATGAAAAAATGTCTTTCATAAAAGACTGTGGGTCTGGGCCTTTAAAATCATTTATTTTTACTAAATGTTGAAGTTGTATTATTTATGGTATAGTTCTATAATTTTCTGAAAAATAAGTCACCCTTTCTTTAGAAAAATACCTGCTTCTAAGGATCAGCTTCTGATTGGGCTTAAAATCACCATTACTGTGTAAAATCCAAACAACAATGAGCACAGACATTTATTGTACCTTTGGTGTCTGTTAGTATGTCTATCAGAAATACAGGATCTATGTAATAGCTTTATGTCACAAAATAAACATGTCACAGTACTTGAGAACCTTATGAACACTTATGAGTTCTAATTCTATTCACTTAGGAATACTAATGCTACATTTGAGATTAAGAGTAATAGGACTTTTAAAATATCAGTTAAACAGTGCTACAGATGTTTGAACTAATGTAACTTTAAGACAGTATAAAACAGTAGCCCAAATGGCTCAATCTTCATTTTCCAGCTACTAAATATTACTTGTTAAATTTATACTCAAAGAGGTTCTTTAAATTACAGTTTTTCTCTATATCTTAAAAAACAAGTGTGAAAGAAAAAGTTTAGCAGAGCCAAACTTTACCAAGAAAAGATTTTGCTGAGAATGAAAGAATATATTACCAGATAAATAATATGAACTTGATTATGCAAGGATTTAACACTCTGTGAGTAAAGTTCAAAATTTCAGTAAAGTTTATATAGAACCATGTGCACAACTAGAAATGAACATATTTTTAACAAAATCCAAAATTATACAGATGTTACACATGCTACTTTATACAATAGCAGCATTAACTATTTAATTTTAGATCAGTATGGATTATTTTCAAAAACTATTTCTTTGCTTATGCAAAGAATTTACAATTTATTAAAATACCATCTGTGCTAATAGGCATATGATGTGAAGAATAAAATGCTTTATGTAAGTAAGGACCATTTATATTCAAGTAAAATATATCAAGATGCCCAAAGTGAATAAATAGACAAAAAAAAAGTAAATAAAATTTGCCATCAAATTTGTTCATTGTCAGAATATACTTTAAATGATGAAATCAAACGTTCCACTTCTTTTTTTTTTTTTCTGATCTGATGAGTACATGTCCTGGGTCCTTATTACGGTGTGGAAGGTGGTTTGGGAGATGGACAGGATCCTTGACTATCAAAGCTAGTTGCCCGGCCGGGTAACTGAAAGATAATAATTTCATAATGTATGATCTAGTGTAAAAAAACAATAGAATGGGTAATTGTTACATTTAAATAGTGAATATTCATCCATGATATGCAAGTCTCTGAAGAAGTTACATAATTCCCCATGCCCTTCAGAATTCACTGTCTCAGGTAGCATGAAGGGACACAAACATCTCACAAATATGTAAGCAGGGCATGGGACACAGATGGCATGCAGAACAGCTCTGCAGAGACAGCTCTTCATGACTTCGGAATAATTTTACATTCTATGACATCTTTTAGTTCTTAATGTAAAATAATTAATGATTTACCAGAGTCAGGGGAAATTGCTGGGTAAGATCAAGAAGGTTCAAGAGACACACGAGATTGCATCCCACTTGCTCTAAGGCAGGAGGTGATTTTTATAGGGGCAGTTAATGATATGAGATATGAGAAGGACAGAGTTTGGAAAATGGGAACCACAAATGATAAAGAATAATTTCTTGCAGTCCCTAAATATATGTATTTAAAATTTTAATTATAACAATAAATTTTTCTACCTAGGTAGGAGTAGCCAGATTTTCCACGTGATGTTTTAGTCTTGTCCTCCCAACTTATTCAGATCTTGAATATTTTATTCCCTTTTCATTTTAATCCCTACTCTGGCAATAAAACATACAATTACACATTCATCACTTTCCCAAAATGCAAGATCCAGCCAGTTCTTAGGTCCCTAGTCTCTGCATTTTGTTTGACCAATGAATGTAGGTGCGTGAGTGGGAAAAAAGGATCTATTTTCTGGAGAAAGTACCTTTAATCTTTTCAGTCCACTTGTGCTCTGATAGTCAGCTGTTAGAAAAATATCTGATATCTTCTGATGCCCATATTGTAGCTTATTCTTTCTGTATACACTACAGTAACTGGAAAGTTCACATATTCTTAGACACAAACACATACCTATTTCATAGTTCCTTTCCATCAGATAAATTTATAACTGCTTATTAAATGGTTCTAAGTGATCATAACATGCACTGGGTCATAGAACCTCTGTCCTTTCATAAGTGAAAGTTATTGATCAAATTATCTCATCTCTCCCTACATTATCCCTGTGAAATGTAGTTGTAGACAGAGTAGGTGGTCTATCCAGGATTAGATGGTCAGAGAAACAAGGGCTTGAATTCATGTCTCCCTTTCAGCATGGTTCTCTACCCAACAAACTTTACTCTCATGTCTAGATTATTAAACTTAATCACGTTTCAGACTTTAAATGAAAATAAAAATAAGAATCAGGAAAAGGAGAGTAAAGCAGTAGAGTATAATTTATACATTAGACAATACACATTGTTGAAAAGAAACAACTTGCTCAGAACTTGAGCTATTGCCTAAGAGAAAGTACTGTGTGAATATGCATTTGCATGTGTCTGTCTTTTATGCTTTACATTAAATGATGAAGTGAGGCAAAGATTTGGGACATTAATATATTTAAGTGGATATCTATGTTGAAAGTTCACTGCTATTGTCCAGCGTTCTTCAAATTTTCCTTACAATGTTCTGAGTAACACAGCTAAGGTCACATTTTCATGACTAAGCTGAGCTTAGAACCAGGGCTCATTGACATTTAATTACACTACTTTGTCTGTACTATTCAACCCAGTGCCTAATGACAGAAGCAGCAGCAGAATCTTACCCATAGGAGAGATGGTAATGTGTTGCTCCCTTACTACGTGGTTATCATAACTTCTTTTTTATTGAATTGCATATATTCCATCCCCTACCTCTCATCTTTTTATTAACCAGTATTACCTCTCCATTAATCAGGTCATATACACGACTAATTTTGTGACTCTTCAAGAGACTCCAGCAATTGTCTTTGGAAAAGAAAGTCACTCCATCAAGCAACAGTGTATTGAGTAGACTGACAACTGACTTTGTGGCTAAAAATCCTGGTAGAGGGAGTTCCCATTGTGGCACAGCAGAAACGAATCTGACTAGTATCCATGAGGATTTGGGTTCAATCCCTGGCCATGCTCAATGGGTCGGGGATCTGGCATTGCCATGAGCTGTAATGTAGGTCGCAGATGCAGCTTGCATCCCATGCTGCTACGGCTGTGGTGTTGGCCGGCAGCTGTAGCTCTGATTCAACCTCTAGTCTGGGAACTTGCATATATTGTGGGTGAGGCCCTAAAAAAGAAAAAATTTAAAAAAATTTTAAAATCCCAATAGAAATCGGTATTGATACTTCTGGTTAATACAACTATTGATATTAAATTATAGAGTAAACATTGTGCCATACTCTGTACTACGCATATACTATTCAGCATTTTCTTTAGTTTTACTCTATGTGTTTACTGCTATTAGAAGGCAATAGAAGAAACTTAGGGTAAGTCTTGTCCAAGGTTCTTTAACATCTAGTGACACAATAGAGACAGGCTTTCAATTTAGGCAAGCTGATGTCTCAGTGTTTTAAAAATCTGTGAGCCCTTTAATTTCCTGATCAGAAAGTTACATAGATGAGTTGAAGTAGATCTAGTACCTCTATTTAGAGATTCTGGGAAATTTTAGGTGAGGTCGCTGTTTTCACAAACAAGAAGCATGAAAATTCAGTTTCCAGTTAGTAATAAATTTACTTGCTCACTCCACCACTCAATGATGTAAGTTTGCAGTCTATGCAAAAATAATAGACTTGCAGTTTTTATGGGCTTACTATAAAGGAATATCAAACTCAGAAAGTTAAGTTGTTTTTAAAAACCAACAAGGCACATGCAACTTTGCATACTGGATGGTAGAGTCAATTGGGGCTTCTCAGTTCTTTAGCTCTTTCAAAACAAGAGCAATGTATGTTAAAAAGAAAAATAGGTGAATATATAAAATGTCAGAGAAGTGTTAGCAGATAAATAATATTTAAGCAAGAGATAAAGAAGAGAGTAGATGTCAGGGAGTCCCAGGGCTTACCTCCAGCAAAGGGTGCCAATGTGTTATTGGTTTTCGGTGATAGGCCAGCATTTCATTCCAGTGGTCTCGCCCAAGACCCTCAGCGTCCAGTCCTGTTCTACACACTCCTATGACCTCATTGTGTCCCACCCTATAATTTGGAGAATATTCTACTTTCATTCTAATGTTCAGTGATAAATGGAGTTTCATACACCTTAGCAGAATTTTAAATATATGATTAAAACACAGATTTTGTGATAGATTCTAGATAATTTTACATATAAAACTACTTCAAGTCAAATAAAAAAAATCTTAAGCGAAAACTTACTAAATAGGATCAACATTCAAACATTTGTAAAAGAAGCACACATAAACCATTTTAGTGCTCTGTAACTTGAGCACATTTCACAATAATAAGGATAGTGTGAAAAGAAATGGCAGCTTGTCCTTACCTACGTGATGAGTTTCTTTCTTGGAAGCATTCTATTAACTTTAAGTGATACAAATCAAATTTCATTATTTCCACAAGGCTTAATGTTTTATAATGATGTCTAGATTTCTCACCAAGGGTTCAATGCAAATTTTCTTATATAAATGACCATAATTAATTGACTAGATGATGTCAGTGGACATTACTATTTGTACAACAATTAAACAAGGCAGCGCATGGCATTTGACTTATTGTTGGATAGCACCAGAGCATACCAAACGACACTCTTATTTCCTATTCATGTCTTGTTTTCATGGCAACATATCAAAATAATAAAGATAATTAATATTTTTGAGAGCTTATTATGTGCCAGACACTGTTCTGAGTAATTTAAATGTACCGGCTCACTTAATCCTCACACCATGATCATGAATATCATTGTCATCATCTCATTTTACAAAGAATGAAACTAAACACCCCGAAGGTAAGGGACCTGTCTGGCTTTGTACACTTAGTTAGAGGGAAAGGGAGGACTTGAATCAAGACAATTGATTCAAGAATGAATGAACTTACTGTGTCAGGAGTAAAACCAGGGAAATTATCTTGCATTTCGATTATTTAACTGTCATCACCATGGCATTTCGTGGTTTATTAAATGCTGGTGCTAGATTGTCTTTTCATCTCTAAGAAAACCCTGAGAGTAGATTTCTTAACTCCATTAAACTAAAGAAAACACCGAGGATCAGGGAGCAGCAGGACCAGCACTTTTGATTCCTGATCGGTGGTTTGTTAGAAATTTAGAAGAATCCAGGGGAGGGATTGATCCAGTTGCCAGAGTTAACATGACAGTGTAAGAGTTTAACATGGTGAAAACACATATAAGAAACAAGCAGGAGTTCCTGTCATGGCACAGCGGAAACGAATCCAACTAGGAACCGTGAGGTTACAGGTTCGACCCCTGGCCTCACTCAATGGGTTAAGGATCTGGCGTTGCCCTAAGTTGTGGTGTATGTCACAGATGTGGCTCAGATCTGGCATTGCTGTGGCTGTAGCGCAGGCTGGATGTTATAGCTCCGATTAGACCCTTAGCCTGGGAACCTCTATGTGCCACGAGGGTGGCCCTAAAAAAAGACAAAAGACAAAAAAGAAAAAAGAAAAAGGTCAGGAAACCAATTTCAAAGAATAAAGAAAACAGAAGAGTGAGGTGAAGAGAAATGTTTCAAGTAAGAGTAAAAATGAGCCCCAAATTAGAGTCTCCTGATATCCCTGTACATCAAAAGATGTATTCAGTCACATATGGGAGAAAATCCAACTGGATGGATGGCCTGAAACAAGAAAGGGAATTTATTGACTGACATAACTGAGAAGTCCAGGGTCATTCTAGTTTCAGCTACAGTTTAATCTGGACTCTTCTGTAAGTCAGTTGTCTGTGCCTTCTCTTTTTAAATGTTTTGTTCTTGTTTTCAGCTTTAGACATATAATTTGACAAATTAAATTATACATAAAGTGAACAACCTAATGTTTTGATATACATGTAAACTATGAAATGATAAAAAAAGATAATTGATTCAAGCACACATGTGGTAAATTGCCTCTCAAGAATGGAATGTAATTTAAAGGCACTTTCTCTAGTGTTATTCTCATAGACATCTCTAAGGAGACTTTTGAGATGATTTTAGAACATTTCATTACTTTTTTTCTGTCACTGATGTAGATAGGTATGCTTAGTATAATTTTCCTTAATATGGGAAGCCATACAAGCACACTTTAAAAAATAACTTAAATATCTTTCCATTTTATATATTGTCTGGATATATTTCCCCAAAATTGTTTCAGTGACAAATGCTCAATTGTCTCTATCTGCAATCTATGTTGTGAGAAATCAACAGGAGTAATTTTTTGTAGTAAAGCGTAACAAGGGTTTCTAATAAAAAACGTTATATCTTTAGAGTTTTCCATTTTAACTAATTCAAGATTTCCCTCTCCCTTTAAATAGTGACAGTTTTTTTTTTTGGGGGGGAGGGAACTGTGACATAAAATAATTTCAAAGAGATGGTATAAATCATTTAATTTTTCAGTGCTTTATTTTCCCAGCTCTCATCCAGATGATACCATTTTAATCTCTCTGTATTACAGGGTCCTGGTTACTACCCTTTGCATAATAATATAAATGGATAATCTGAATATTTGTGTATATGTATTCTGTACCACTTGTGCTATCTTTAGAACAAAATAAATGTGGTAATACATTGTGTACATGCTGATAATTTTTTAGGTTAAACATACAGGATTCCTTTCCAAAATTATTATAAATATAAAAAGCAAAATAATAAAAAGAAGTATATAGCAAGGGGTGGATAAGAGATATAAGCTTTTAGTGGGACAAAAGTTCAGAGAAAGAAGAGGCTGGTTAGCTGAGAAAGACACATAAGTGGTGACTTGAGCAGAGCTGTAACATATGAGTGGAAGGAGCAGGGCAAAATTTCAGACAAGGAAGGAGTGGGAGCTGCAGCAGAAAGAAGCTTCAGAGCTGCGTTTGAGAGTTTGTCATTTATTTTACAAAAGGAGAACTAATAAAATTGTGTGGGCTGGAAGAACTATAAACAAAACAATGTTTAAGACTGATGTGAAAGCATCAAGGCAGTATCCCCATGGACGCTATTCACCTTCCACTCTTAATACTGTTCACAGTTTCACATTATGCTAATTCTCTGTAAATGAAAAAGTGAATCTCTAAGAGATAACTTGCCCTTTCACACAGCTATTTAACGACAGAGCTTGGGGAAGTATCATGGTACTCATATTCCAGCCCCGGTGGGAAAGTAAAATTTGTTGACTATAATTTCTGTGTTACTGTTAAAAAGCCTTCATGATAGTGCTTACTATTAGGTATACCATACAACTTCCACCCATTCTTTCACCAGCCCCAGGTATCCTGTCCCTTGAGAATGATGTATTTTGGAAGAGAAAACTTAAAAACATGGAAAAAAATGAATTTTGAATGAATGAAGTTTCCCTCTTCCAACTGAAATTGAAACTGTTATATCAGTGAATAACATGAAAAGCTGAGTCTGGTCTTCCTATGACTAACTGAAATTTGTTCAGTGAGTAGAAAGATGAACGTACCTATCGTAATCCATGACCGCAATAGAGAGGCTAACCTGGTCCACGTTCTCTGGAGGGATGTCGAAAATAATGGCCTCGTTGTACACAGGGTTTAGAGTATTTTTCTTTGTAGTTGTTTTTCTTTTTTTTAATCTTCGACCCTCACACATCAGAGACACTTTGACATATGGATCTAGGAATGGGAAGGCAATTTTATTAAAATGAAAGGAACAGTACAAAGCACAAATAAAATTGTGGTTAGTTGTTACTAAATAAGAAAAGTGGTATATTAAGCCCCTTAGTATTACCTGCTTTAAATTCAAATTACTTAGTTGGGAGCAATAGACTCTCTAGGACTTCATACTTTGAAAAGAGCTTTATCCTTAATTAGCTAGAAAAGAGTTAACTTGTGTTTAGCATAACAGAGAAAATTCACTAGGTTACCAAGAGCCAATCCAAAACTATAATGTGTCTTTTAGTCACATCCATTGGAGGACATGTTCTGTCCCAAGTGATTTATAGGGAATGTAATCATAACAAGTAAAAATAATTGTTTTCAAGTCAATCTCCTATAACATGATTTAGAATAAGACTAAAACTTATGAAAGAGCAAGACTGTATCTAGACAAGTACATATGATCACAATGAATTGAAAACAGCAAAAACTATATTAGTCATGGCTGAGTAGTAGTCCATTGTGTATACGTTCCACATTTTCTTAATCCATTCATCTGTCAACAGACATTTATGTTATTTCCATGTCTTGGCTATTGTGAGTATTGATGAAATGAACATAGGGGTGCATGTATCTTTTTGAATTATAGTTTTGTCCACAGAAGTGGAATTGCTGGATCATAACAAAGAACAAAATGATGTCATTTGTGGCAATGTGAATGCAACTAGAGATTTTCATGCTAAGTGAAATTAGTCAGAAAGAGAAAGATAAGGTATCACTTACAAGTGGAATCTAAATTATGGCACAAATGAACCTAACTACAAAACAGAAACAGACTCACAGACATAGAGAACAGACTTGTGGTTGCCAAGGGATGGGGAAGGAGTTGGATGGACTGGGAGTTTGGGATTAGTAGATGGAAACTATTACATTTAGAATAGATAAGCAATGAGAGCCTACTGTATAGCACAGGGAACTATATCTGATCTCTTGGGATAGAATGTGTTAGAAGATAATAGGAGAAAAAGAATGTGTGTATACACACACACACATATGGCTGAGTCATTTTTCTGTAGAGCAGAAATTGGCACTACATTGTAAATCAACTTTACTAACTAAAAAAAGAAAAATTATATTACTTGGAACTGTCTTGAATTGTTGGGAAAGGTACTAAACTTAGAGGTTCTGTTTACAGTCATAGTGCTTGATAAGGGGTTTGGATTGATGAAATGATCACTACATATCATTTATTAAATGGTCAACACTTTGCAATAAAAAGGTGATATTTGATTTACAGATGTCCTAAAGAAAGTTTCCTGATGTGCATTGCCTGTATAATGCCAATTAGAAGGAGAAACATTTAACTGGAGTCTATTTTTATGGGCCAAAGAAGTCAAATAATTAAATAATTGTTAACAAGTTCTGCCCCAGCTGACAGATCTTTACTGTCTTATTCTTGCCACCTTCAGTAGGAAACTAGCACAAGTGTTATAGATAAGTATACAAATATTAATCAAAATTTTCTTTAAAAAGTCTTACTTTTTGTATCTTTTTCTAAAAAGTTTTCATGGTTTTTGTGTGTTGGTGTTTGGGTACATATGCTAGGTGGTTAAAACAATCAGTGTCTGCTCTGTTGTCATTCATTTTTTTTTTTTTCCATTCTGATCACCCTACAACTGTAGCACCACCACCTCTTTTTTTTTTTTTTTTCTAAATCAATGTAGTAATAAATCTTATTTCCCTAGAATAAGCCAAAGATATGGCAACACTAATTTATTTGAGCAAATAAGTGCTTTTTAAGCTCCAGAAAAATGTATTTGTATATTTCACAAGCATTTCTATCAAGGGGCAAAAATATACTCTGTGGCTGTAAATGCTGCATATAGAAAAAAAAAGTAAAAGGGCAATGCTTAATGGCTGTTTCCTATTTATTTTTCAACCCCTTTTGGTCACATCCATAGCGTGCTGAAGTTTCCACACCAGGGATTGAAATCAAGTCATGGCTGTGACAATGCAGACAGTTAATCTGCTAAACTACCAGGGAACTCCTATTTTTCAATTTTTTAATAATAAGAAATATGTTCTAGGGAAGCAACCCATTTTTGTGATACACTTTTTATTTGAACCCCCAGACCTAGGCCTCTTGTTAACAATGGGAATGAGGCCTGGTTTATCATTTGCTACCCCCGTCATGTATATGATGATGATATTTCTCTACTAGTGACAAGGAAAATTTATTGGCTTCTTAGTTGATTCACAAGCCTATTGTGAAAATTAATGAGATGATGTTCTCAAAGCATGCACTACCCTGATGAGATGCTTCGTATAAAAAAAGTAGTCTTGTTCTAATTACAACTTTGATACGGTTTGCTTGTCTGGAAATTTCACTCTCTTTTGATACATAGTAGAAAGAGTAAAATAAACAATAATTTACAGAGTACACTGTTTATCTTAAGTTCTTCAACATTTACTTACATAAGACCTTTTCATCAAAATGAATGTGGAATTTACTTACTTTCTATCTTTATATTTCAATTACGTATTGCAAATTCCAAAAAAAATGAATAGGAAATTCATGCTATAGTTCAAAATTAGATGTTGAGAAAGATGTGTGATGAGAAGTCTCTTATCCATCTGTCCCCATACTTTCCACTAAGTTTTTGTGTATTACTCAAGTATTTATGCAAATATAAGCAATATAGATATATATTCTAAGATTCCCCATTCTTACATAGAAGGGAACATGATATCCATATTCATGCTTGAACTTTATTTCTTTAAGTATATACTGGAAATCTTTCTACTCTAGAACATAAAGTTTCCTCATAATTTTTATGGTGTAAATTTCGTTTATTTATTTATTTATTTATTTTTTTAAAATATTTTTATTGTTATTTCCCCAATACAATTGTTTTCTACTGTACAGCATGGTGACCCAGTTGCACATACATGTATACATTCTTTTTTCTTCCATTATAAGTGACTAGACATAGTTCTCAGTGCTACACAGCAGGACCTCATTGCTAGTCCATTCCAAAAGCAACAGTTTGCATCTATTAATCCCAAGCTCCCAATCCATCCCACTTCCTTCTCCCCCTAGGCAACCACAAGTCTATTCTCCAAGTCCATGATTTTCTTTTCTGTGGAAAGGTTCATTTGTGCTGTATATTAGATTTCAGATATAAATGATATCATATGGTATTTGTCTTTTTATGACTTACTTCACTAAGGATGAGAGTCTCTAGTTCCATCCATGTTGCAGTAAATGGCATTATTTTGTTCTTTTTATGGCTGCATAAATTTAGTTTATTTATTTGTTCTAAAGAACCAGAAAGGTATATTCCATTCCCACGTCATCCTTTACTATATCCCCACTACTATTTTTTACAAATTTAACAAATGCTTACTGATCTCTCTATTCTGTCCTAATCATCTTCCACAGAGCTGTGCCAAAGTTCACCTATTAAATTATAAATAGCCCTGCAGAGCTGTGGTGATTTAAGTGAAGGGACTAAAGAAAATGATGTGGTTTTACCTCTTTATCAAAGTTAGTATAGAAGCAGAGTTCCTGTGTGGCTAAGCAGAAATGAATCTGACTACTATCCATGAGGACTCAGATTCGATCCCTGGCTTCAATCAGTGGGTTATAAGGATCCATCTTCATCCCTGAGCAGTGGTATAGGCCACAAATGCGGCTTACATGTATCTCTCATTGATGTGGCTGTGGTGTAGGGCTGCAGTGGCTGTGGCGTAGGCCAGTAGTTACAGTTCTCATTGGACCCCTAGCCTGGGAACCTCCATATGCAGCCCTAAAAAAAAAAAAAAAAAAAAAAAGACAAAAAAATAAAAGTTAGCATAGAAGAAATTTCTTCTATACTTTCTATTGTCCAAAGTTTTTAGTTAGAAATGTGGTAAGAATGCAAATGTAAACAGTGGTCCTGAAACCTTGTTATTTCTCTGCAGGTCAGGTGAGGGAGATAAATTCATTCTAAATATGTCTTCTATGGCTCTTACTCATAGAGCAACACAAGTTTAAATTGAATGGCTTAAAGTTTAAGGATCCTCCTTTATGTATAAGTAACTAACTAGCTGAAAGTAGGGAAGCGTATGGTAAATTATGCATTTTTGAGAAAGAACTAAATCAGTAGAGAAATAAATAAAAATAAAACCTCAAGTTCAAAGTCAGTCTATTTGATAATACCTTTTGAAAATTTCATAATAATAATGTAAATTAAAGAGGTATTTGGAACACTTTATTTTGTTTTATTGATAATCTCTTTTTCTACTTTTATAGTATCCCACTACAGACAAATTAACTCAATAATTCAACAGTGATATATAATTTGGCTATGTAGAATATTTTATTTGGGTACGTACCCTTGACCCACTGCCAATTGTGTACATACCGGATGAGCCAGTGATATCCATAGCCTTCAGATTTCTGCACTTGATGACTGTTAATGTCATACGTCCAGCAGTTGGCAAATAACAAAGGGAAAACATGATTTCACCCAGGTCTATACTTTCCTGGAAAGACAATTGGTAATGTTAGCAATTTCAAATACCAGATAGTGAAAACAAAATAAAATTGAGTGAAAAATCACCTTAATGGAATGTTTGAATGTTTTTAAAATTTTATTAAGGATACAGATTACACTGCAAAAAAAAGCTGTACTAAACAGTGTAGGAAAAGAGAGTATGTCTCAATTATTCATTTGATATATCCACTGGTATTTCTGACAGAAATCTCAAACTTATCACAATCAAAATCAGACTGCTGATTCAACTCATTCCCAATCATCTTCTGAAACCAGTTCCTTTGCTGTCTTTTCAAAATCAGGAGAAATTATCAAAATTCAACCAGAGGCTGGAGCCAAAAAACTAGCAGTCGATTTTATTCTTATTTCCCTTTACCCCAACATATTCAACCCATGTCTTGTCTACATTATCTAAAAATATATCTAAAATTAGTGCCTTTCTTTTCAGCTCTATATTCAAGCCACTATCACTTCCTGCCAGGATTACTACATTAGTCTCTAAAACTGATTAGAAGTAGTCAAAGAGATCACTTATGAAATGTAAATCAAACTGTTTCATTTTCCTGCTTAAAACCATCTAAAGGCTCACAACTATATTGCAATAAAATTCAAATTCTATACCCTGGCATATAATTGGGTAACTATAAATACTGGTATATCTAGAAAATTTCAGGTTTACAACTATTGTCCCAAGATAATTATTACAAATATCTCCTATTATTATTAAATACATCTTTGTTTAGACAGTTCATTACAAGTTCATATGTATAAGGCCCCATGTGATTCGGATCCACCTATCTCTCTAACTTTATCCCTCGCCTCTTCCTCAGCTTACTCTCAAGAAGGTACAAAAGTGTGTTTTTTTTGTTATCGAACATTTGATGTTTGTTCCTGCTTTTGACTTTTGCATTTTCTTTTTCTCTCTCATATATTGCATGGCTGACTCTCACCATGCAGGATCCAGCTCATCACTAAGGCCTTCCCATTCCTATCCTTATACTCACCCAATCACAGATTTCTCACATTTTTTCATAGCACTTATCATTATAAGACATGATTTTTTCAATTGTTTTTTTTTTATTTCTTCGATTCTCATATATAAGGTCTAAGAGAACAGAGTTCTTATACATCATTTTTTTTTTTTAAGGCCACACCCACATTTGGAAGTTCCCAGGCTAAGGATGGAATCAGAGCTGCAGCTGCAGGCCTATGCCACAGCCACAGCAATGTGGCGTCTGAGCCACATCTGTGACATACACCACAGCTCCACAGCTCATAGCAATGCTGGATCCTTAACCCACTGAGCAAGGCCAGGGATCTAACACACATCTTCATGGATCCTAGTCAGGTTCGTTAATCTCTAAGCCACGAAGGGAACTCCCCCACTGTATTTTTATATCCTACTAATGGTACATAGCTGGCTCAGTGCATTTTTTAAGGGATGAAAAAATTACTAATTAATCTGGATAAAGACTTACTTGCTTTGTTTCATTTGTAAAGTAAAACTGTCCACAGTACCCTGATAGAGATAAATTTGCTGTCAATGGCTGCATAGATGGTAGACAAATGAAAATGAGCATGAACAAAGCACATTTAGGTTGCTTTTTAAAGAGCTGTTTACAAGATTTAATCAAATTTTATTATTCCTAGTAAGACAATTTGTGGTAGATTTAATATGGGGGGAGGGGAATAAGTTGCTATACATTCAGGTCCATGAAATTCTTAAAAATTCTTTATGATGAAACTATTAACATTTATTGGACTTATTCTTACAGCTCATGTTCTGCTTTATGTAATTACCATTGCTTTTTCCTTCTTCTTCTTTTTTTTTTTTTTTGTCTTTTTGTCCTTTTCAGGGCTGCACCCACAGCATATGGAGGTTCCCAGGCTAGGGGTCTAATCGGAGCTGTAACTGCTGGCCTACACCGGAGCCACAGCAAGCCAGATCCGAGCCACATCTGAAAACTCCACCACAGCTCATGGCAACACCGGATCCTTAACCCACTGAGTGAGGCCAGGGATCGAACCCTCAACCTCATCATTCCTAGTAGGATTCTTTTCTGCTGTGTCATGATGGGAACTCCAGTAATTACCATTTCTTTATTCATGGTCCATCAATAACAGAGCCTAGTAATTAAGAACATACATTTTAGAGTAAGTTAAACTTGGGTTGACTCTTATTTTCTACTTCTTAGCTGTGAGATCCTAGGAAGTTTAATTAAGCTTTGAATCTCTGAAACTTCATTTTCAGATTGAGGAAAGTGCCCATTCCTTAGGCGTTTCAATTATTAATTGAGATGATATAAATAAATTCCAAGGAATTTAACAGTGTCTGACATATAAGGCACGCTGTTGTGTTCACTGCTGTATTGCTATTACATGGAGCAGTGCCCTACACATATCAAGGGCTCAAAAATACTGGAAAAGTGAAAAAAAAATTAATAAAAAGAAGCAATTATTTTTTGGGGGGAAAATAATTATTTTAAAACAAAATTATATCCACATGGGTCTCCTCTGGGCTGTTTGATTGCTGCAGATCCAAAATTGTGAGCAAGGGAGTTCTGGCTGGGTGCAGGGAAATGAATCTGACTAGTATCCATGAGAATGTGGGTTCGATCAGTGGGTTGGGGATCCAGCATTGCCATGGGCTGTGGTGTAGTTTGCAGACATGGCTCAGATCCCACATTGCTGTGGCTGGGGTGCAGGCTGGCAGCAGCAGCTCTGATTGGACCCTTAGCCTGGGAAATTCCATGTGCTGTGGGTGTAGCCCCAAAAAGCAAAAAAAAAAAAAAAAAAAAAAAAAACTGGTGAGCAAGATCTAAAAGGGGACGCCTGAGGAGAAACAGGAAGAGCTTAACCTCCTAGGAGAACTCATTCTTTTCCCTACAAAGCAAATACTGAGTATTATTTGTTAGGTGCGCAGGTATGTGCTGTAGACACCTAAATAGAAATGGCATGATTCTGCTCTTGAAGATCTCAGTTGAGGGGCAAGAGAGTAGGCTATAAGGGGCTAGGAAAATAAACCCTATTCTATTTGTAGCTGCTGATTCTTTATTTCTCTTTCTTTTTTCCAGTGTTTCTCTAGGCTCAGTCCATGGGCTGGAGTTCTCTGGTAGCCATCCTTCTTTTCCTCACTGGGCACTTCTTCCAGGAACAATCAACCAGAGTAGGCATATTTTGTTGAGAGATGATTAAAAATTAAGGCATCCCTTTGTATATGTAGAACAAGACAGCAAGTTTCACCAAGAAATATGGTGGGGGTGGTAGTGGAGAAGTTGGGAAAGAAATTAGGAGACATGTTCTCAGAGATGAAACCTTAGACTTCAACAGGAAATACACAACATACAAACAGAAAAAAAATACAAACAAAGATATCTAAAGGGATTAGTAAATGAAACATTTCCACATGTCTGACTGATATTGTTTTATTTTTACACATTACACCATCATTTACACTCAAAAAATAATGATACTAATGAAAATTATATTTAAAAAATAATTTCCTTATTTTGAGTAGGCTAGATTAGGATGGAAAAAGAAGAGAGGGGCCATTGAAGTAAACAGGTATGGGAAGGTGTTGGCTTAAGACAGGTTTGAATTCAAAGATACATTTAGGAAGACTCATTAAGACTTATTACAAAAAAGAGCTTTAAACAAACAATTGGTTGCCATGGTGACAGCAGTCATCACAATTCACTTAACATTCTAAATGTAGTCTGCCTTCCAGATTTTCTGGTTGGTAAGAAAACAGATGGTTTTCCTTACACTATTAAATGATGTGTTATTAGATCAAATGAGCTTCTTCATTAAGTTACTACATTATTTCATGAAATAAAGCTACTGTGAAATGCAGATGCAAAATGGGTCTACAGAATTCAAACTATAGTAAAATATTTATTTCAGTCTTACCCACACCTCCCATTCACCTGAGAAAATCATGGAATTTAACCTCAAGCAACCCATTTAACCCCACTTCGCCTCAGTTTCTTTGGTATAAAATGAAGGGTTCAAAAAGATAAACTAGTTTATTTTCCAGTTCAAAAATTTTGTACTCTTAAGCACCAGCAAAATGAGGATTAAACAGTATACGTAGCTCTGGTAGGGTCAGGAAGGTGTATGGACAGGTCCTTTTAGATTTGCTACGGAGCTGGCAAAGCCTCACTGGAAAGACCAGAAAGGATCAATTGGTGCTAATAGCTCAATTTCATGTCCAAGAATCAGTGGTCATAAAACATGGCTATCAGTTAAATTTCTAGGGGAAGGGTCCAATCCTTAAAGGAGAGAGCATAGGGTTGACTCGGGGATTCGTGAGAAAAAACCATACTGGAGAGTGAATGTGCAGTGTCACTTACATTCCCCCCTGCTCTGCTAAAAATTTCAAAAGGATTGTATTTGACTCTGTTATGTGTTGGACACATACGGCCTACAACACTGAGTCTATCCTCCTCAACGTGACACATGGTCCCTAAAAATCTGGTCCCTACATTTTCTCCTACTTTCATTTTACAAATTCCTTCTTATACACAACAAACCTCGAAACTCTGCACTCTATATCAAATGCCTTATCAATCTCTAAACATTCGTTCATTTATTAGAATGCTCATGTTTATTGAGAGTATCCAAAATGGCAGACACTCTTCTAGTCATTGAGGAAACACAGACAATCATGACAAAATTTTCATAGGGCTTATATGGGATTTTGGACAAGTCACAAAACCTCTCACGATTAATCAAGAGACAAGCCAGAATGAAAACACAGGTCTGCATAATTTTAAAGTACATTT
Organism: Sus scrofa; assembly: GCF_054392235.1. Classification (NCBI taxonomy): domain Eukaryota; kingdom Metazoa; phylum Chordata; class Mammalia; order Artiodactyla; family Suidae; genus Sus; species Sus scrofa. Next base: position 47,712,716 of record NC_139387.1, on the reverse strand, counting down.
TTTTTTAATCCACTGTGTTAAGTGATTTTAAGAGAGATTCGTGGAGTTTCCATTGTGGTTCAGTGGGTTAAGAACCCAAAATAGTGTCCGTGAGGATACAAGTTTGATTCCTGGTCTCCCTCAGTGGGTTAAGAGTCTGGCATTGCCTTGAGCTCCAGCATAGGTCTCAGATGTGGCTCAGATCTGGCATTGCTATGGCTATGGGCATAGGCTGGCAGCTGCAGCTCAGATTAGACTAACCCCGGAGCTTCCATGTGCCACAATATTGGCTATAAAAAAAATGAAAAAAAGAGAAATTCTTTAGTAATTGTGGGTATAAGACAAATAGTACCTGATTCTTCTCTGGAGGCTCTAGGAGGACTTCAGAGGTGAATGACCTTTATTCTGTATCTTGAAGAGTGACTAATGGTAAAGGGAATTAAAAACAGAGGGAACAGAATATAAAGAAGCTGTGATGTGAGGCTTTGGAGAGTCTAACCAAGACTGGAAGGTAACAGAAGCCATTGGCTCTGACAGCGCCACAGGATAATTTAACTGGCAACACACTGGCTTTATTCTAAATGACTCTTCTCAGGAATACTTAGATCAACCCTAATTTTCTCTGAAGTCAGAATGAGATCCAATTTTATGGCTAATAAAATGGAGAAGTTGCATTTAGATTTAAAAGGGATAAAATACAATGATAGTATGCCAAGGGCCCAGTTTGCAGCCTGACACATGGTGTATGCTCAAAACATATTATTTTCTTATTTATAACAATTTTTATAGAGCCAGTGACTGGTATAAGGTTGATGCTCAATAAAAAGCATATTAAATAAATAAATCATTAAAGCATCAGGTCAAGGTCATGACTTCAGTGGCAGCGGGGTCATTAACTGTTTGCAGAAGTGAAGACTACTCAAAAAGCAAAGAGCAAATGAACAAAGACACTGTTTATGAGTGTTGAGGGTTTTGTGAGTGAGATGACCCCAGACAAGTGCAAGGGCATGTCCACATACATGGCCCTCAGAGTACTGTAAACATAGTTAAAACATCTTTTGAGCCATTTAAAAGGACACTACGGATTTGCAGAGTTAAAGTTATACAATACTTATCTTCTGGTTTTATTAAACTTTATTTCTTTGTAGATCCTTCTATCTAGGGTGATCTGGTATGATGTTTGCTATAATTCTACACTGCATTGGAATTTCAGAATTAACTGTATCCTTAAGGTGGGCAAATTGTCTTTTTATCTTTGTACATCTGTCCATCTGTTCCATCCAGACAGCACAATATAGCACTTCCCTCCTTTTCCTTCAGAGAACCACAGTTTTCCCACAGCACGTCCTCCCTGCCCTTCCTCTTTCTCACAGTCATTCTGATTAAACCAGATTTCATCATGTTCAATGAAGGTAGGGGAAAAGATTGACAGAGGAAGGTTATAGCACTAAACCTAGTTATATTCTTGGATTTTTACATCACATTTTCAGATTTGATTTTTTTCCCCCACCATCTCCACTTGAAGACAGAGAAAATGTTCACCTAATGTCCTTTAGCAGGACCTGCTTATATTTCTATATGAAGGAAGGAATTCACTCTGTTGAGCATATAACATTAAGCATTGTGCTTGGCCATGGCACAAAGATGAGGTGACATTTTACTGAATTCAGGGCATAAATGGGTAGAGAGCATGACAGTGCTACAGATGGGACAATTATAAACCCCACTGAGCATTAAGTAATTAATGGTCACAACCTAGACCTATTACTGCCAGGGATGCTATTTAATAGTGCTCGTGTTTCTTCTCAGTGGGAAAACCATTTTCAGCCCTCAATCCAGGCAGAAATAACTCTACCTGGCACAATGGTTTAGCTCATATTCTATCCAACACAGCCACAGACTTAGCTAGCAGCAGTCATAAAGTGTTCAGGTTGTAGGAACAGAGCTGAGGCCTTAAAACAAACTTTCTTGGGTTTATCAAATCAAGTCTCCTAACTTGATTAGGATAAGAATAGAGTGGGTAGCCTAATATAGACACTGGGACAAGAAGAACTTGGGACATAATTAGAAGGTACAAACTGATTAAGAGATATCACAAGTTCCTTGTTGAGAGGAACTGGAGACTTTTTTCAAACCTTCATCACCATTTATAGATAGGGACATAAACTGGTGTAGTAAACTGTATACGGCAGTCCTTGAAGTGTTTGATGTTTTTAAACATCATTACAAAATTCCTAATTGAAGGAATTCCTCTCAATATTGCTGGATGTAGACACTTGAACTGGATGAACTTGGCTTTACTATTTTATTTTTTTCAAAAATTTATTTATTTGTCATTTTAGGGCCCACTCTTGGCATATGGAAGTTTCCAGGCTAGGGGCTAAATCAGAGCCATAGCCTCTGTCAGAGCTGGATCTGTGACCTATGCAGCAGCTTGCAGCAATGCTGGATCCTTAACCCACTGAGCGAGGCAAGGGATTGAACCCACAGACTCGTGGAAACTCGTCAGGTTTATAATCAGCTGAGCCACAATGGGAACTCCTTGGCTTCACTATTTTAAAGTAAAGAATATGAAATTGGTTTACATGATTCCAATCCTCCCCCCACCCCCGCCAAATTTTATTCTCCACATGGTAGCCAGAGACCTTATTAACAATAAATGAAGCCATGGCTCACTTCTGTTCAAAACCCATCATTGGTCTCACATGTCACTCAGAATAAAACTCAAAGTTCTTTCCAGGACCTAAAGGCTATATATGATTTGACCCTCAGCTATCACTCTAACCCCACCTATCCCTTTAAGAGGCCTTAACTGACCAACTATGAATAGTAGCCCCACCTCACTGCCATTTCCTGTCCCTTACCTTGCCTGCCTCATGTTTCATATAGTGCTTCCATTCATTGAACATATTACATATTCTTTCATTATTACCTGTTTCCTTTTTTTTTTAAAGTAGGCCTTGTTAGACTGGGGACAGTTATGTCGCAAAACATCCAAAATAGTATCTGGTAAGTAGAAGTATTATTGGTTGAACAGATAGATTAAGATCCTTTCTGCAAGTGGGTGTAACAAGTACTGGTCTTGTTACAAAATGTTCTCAGAGTCATCTTTTTTTTTTTTTTTTTTTGTTGGATGGGCAATATATCATACTTGCCCCTCTATAAATAACTAGATTATAAATAAAAACATTTGCAATCTACTTTGTATGGTAAGAACCTAACAGGTTAAAACATAATTTTCTGCTTCTGGTTATTTAAGCTCTTCTATTAGACTTGTATTTCATAGGTGCCTACACTTGTAAAGAATCTCTTTACTTACCATGGGGAATGGGATTGTGTGTAGAATATATAAACATTTAAAAGCACTCCAAAAACATAAATAAAATTGATATTCAGTCAATAAGATCCTTGGTTTACCAAACTAGTGAATTAATTATAGAAAGTAATGCATGCCTCAGCATAATATTATATGACATTGCCATATTTTATTCAATTTCAAGATTGAGGAAAAGAGTAAAGAATATCTCTTTCACTTTTTAAAAATTGTAAGCATAATGGAGTTCCCATTGTGGCGCAGTGATTAACGAATCCGTCTAGGAACCATGAGGTTGCGGGTTCGGTCCCTGCCCTTGCTCAGTGGGTTAAGGATCCAGCGTTGCCTTGAGCTGTGGTATGGCTGCAGACACAGCTTGGATCCCACATTGCTGTGGCTCTGGCATAGGCCTGCGGCTATAGCTCCAATTCGACCCCTAGCCTGGGAACCTCCATATGCCACGGGAGAGGCCTTAGAAAAGGCAAAAAGACAAAAAAAAAAAAAAAAAAAAAAAAAAAAAAAAAAAAAGTAAGCATAATATATTTAAGACATTTAAATATTAATGTGAGAAATTTAAGACAAGTAAGGAATTGGGATATCAGTAATTAAATAAAACAGCTGCTTTGTTTGTAATGGATTACAGCATGTTAAGGATAACCGACACTTAACTTAGCAACTTTAACTTTTATAAGAACTGTACATTTATTATCTTATGTTATTTTCAAAATATTCCTGTGGGGTTGATATTATTAAAAATCTCTTTTTATGGATGAGGAAGCAAGTTCAGAAATGTTAAGCAATTTACCCAAAGTGATATGACTAGATGGTAGGAAGTCCATGATTCTAATTAAAGGACACTCATGTTGAGTTCCTGTGGTTTTCTGCTTTTCTCTGTAACTTTCCCCAGTGGAAATCTACTTCACACTCTACTGGCTGGAAGAACAAACTCGAAATTGTATTTATGACCTTAGATTTCAAATCTAGCAAATAAAGTACTATATTTCTTTGAATTTTTTTAAAATTAGAAAATCAGTTACCTAAATTATAGGAAACTATTTAATACAGTCTATTATAGAGAAAGAGGATGCTATTTTGAAAATTCACATTTAAAAATCAGCTTCATATTTTTTTAATATGTAAGAGAATATTAATCACTAAATTACTTAAATACAGGAGATAAGTGAACAATTCTATCCTAACACTACCTTTAGAATTATACTAAATTCCTAAAATTTGCAACAGACACAAGTATGCTGCTAGAACATAACAGGAATAAGAAGCTTCTCATCTTCTACAACTTTCAAGAACTACAAAACAGAAAGATACAAAAGATATAATTAAATTATACCTCTGATATGGATTTTTTACTAATTATATCCAATAAAGAAAAATAGCCAAGAAATTTCCTGAAATAACACTAATTGTTTTGTTTTTTGTTTTTTGTTTTTTTAGGGCTGCACCTTGGGCATATGGAAGTTCCAAGGCTAGGGGTCTAATCAGAGCTACAGCTTCTGGCCTACGGCACAGCCACAGCAATGCAGGATCTAAGCCATGTCTGTGGCCTACACCATAACTCATGGCCACTGAATGACGCCAGGGATTGAACCCGTATCCTCATGGATACTACTTGGATTTGTTACCCCGAGCCATAAAGGGAACTCCCACCACTAATTCTGACTGCTCTTTTGAACAAGGCCGAAAGTGTCACTGCTTAGTTTTTCATGCATTTTGATAAAAGTTGTTAACAAAATAGATTTGACAGGACTATAAGTTTTAAAGGCCTTATGCATGTATTTTGTCCTAAGTATCATATTAAAAATTTCTTTAATTCAATTTATGTATTTTGAGATTTTCATTCTGAAAACAAAAGAGAACTTTCATGTTAAAAATTTAATTATTTTCATTTCTTTTTAGTATGTTTCAAGAATGGTAACAATCTAACATAATTCAGAACAAACACTGAACTAAGAGTTAATTAAGTTTTAAAAATCTAGTTTTAGAGCTTCTACATGAATTTTAAGTGATTTTCTTAATATCACTGGACCTTCTTTTGCTAAACTATAGAATGAAAGAACCTCTTGAATTCTCTAAGGATTATACAATAATGTGCTCATAAGATCTGGACTCTCAAAATCTTACTCAGAACATACCTATGAACATTTAAGTTAATATAAAAAGATGTGGACTATTGCCTTTGGAATGGATTAGCAATGAGATCCTGCTGTGTAGCACTGGGAACTATGTCTAGTCACTTAAGATGCAGCATGATAATGTGAGGAAAAAGAATGTATACATGTATGTATAACCGGGTCACCATGCTGTACAGTAGAAAAAAAACCCAATATATTGGAGAAATAAAAAAAAAAGAGGAGTACAAAAAAAAAAAAATAAAAAATAAAAAGACTTCTGACCTATTATAAGTCTCATGCATTTTTCTCTGAGAATAAGATCTGTTAGTTAAGACATATTGATTTTGCTTATATATAATTCTCCCAACTTAAGTATTTTATTATACAACATAAAAGAAACAAATTGGAGAAGTAAGGAATGCAGGAAGCATGTATACTTATAATGGAGAGAAAATAGTGTAATAGAAGACAAATGGACAAACATAAAGATCTGTTTTTTAAATATACCATCGTAATTAATGGGGTCATAAAGATCATCACTATCAAGAAAAGGTTAAATTATATTCAGTAGCTTCTACTTAAAAAGTAGAGACGTGTTTCTATTTCGTATTCTAAAGTAAGAAACTGGGCTTATAAATATATGTTTTGAAACCTATAAAATTATCATAAATAGAGTTTTCCCAACTTTTCTATAATAATAATATATGATTTATGCTAAAATCTTGATTTTAAGAGGCAGAAGTTTGGACTACCCAGTTGCTATGAAATGTGAAATTCCAATGTGAGGAGGCCCTCTGAAATTCTCTGTAAAAAAGATTAGAAGGCTTTTAGCAATGTCATGGTTCATTTTCTGGTTAAAAGCCTTGAGTTATTACCAAGTTTTATTTTTTTTGGTTTGTTTTTTTGTTTTTGTTTTTGTATTTGTTTTTTTTTTTTTGGCTTTTTAAGGCCACACCTGTGGATATGGAAGTTCCCAGGCTAGGGGTTTAATGGGAACTGTAGCTGCCGGCCTACACCACAGCCACAGCAACATGGGATCTGAGCTGAGTTTGTGACCTACACCACAGCTTACAGCAATGCTGGATCCTTACCCCACTGAGTGAGGCCAGGGATTGAACCCGTGTCCTCATGAATCCTAGTTGGGTTCGTTACCACTGAACCACGATGAGAACTCCCTTACTATCAAGCATTTTAAGGGACGAATTTAGCTTTCATAAAGGTCATAAACATATCAAACATCTTAGACATATGGCATGGTCCAAGAAGGTACAAGAAATTAACTTGTTTGTAATCAGGAGTCATGTTCTTTCTTTGTGGTATCAGCCTGGGATATAGGCAGAAACAGACAACCTACACAAATTAGGGTAATTCCAGAGGGTTTAATGAAGGACTATCTACAAAGATGTGAGCAAGAAGTAGGGAAACCACAAGAGATGGCAGGGTCCCCTGGTGCTGCTAACAGTAGAAGCTGTAATGATCCATATCTCTGAAAGGGCAAGGGAAGTGACAGCTGAATTCAGAAAAAAAAAAAAAAAAGTGATAAGAAGAAAAGCCTGCTTTGAGAGGAAATGTAAAAGATATATCCAGCCTGAGGCAATCTCTCAGACAAAGAGCTAAAGAGAATACACATCCAATGTCATTCTCCTGTCCTAGCATCTCTTGCCAGAACTCAAGAGAGCAGAGAGCCTGTGGGTAAACAGGCCAGGTTTCCAAGGCAGCAAACAAGGTGAAGACAGTGGAAAGTGAACCTAAAGGAACATATAGAAGATATCCAACATCTTTAGATCTTCAGGTTTTATAATATGCACTATTTAAGTGCATGAAGAGGTTGGTGAGGGAAAAAAGAGGAGAATGTACCCAGTGGAAAAGGGAGATGAGGGGCAGTATGAGTATGTATGTATGTATATGTATTCACAAATACGTATACATATACACAAATACACATACATATACCATAAAAGAAAAATAGTATCTGCTCACTGAATCACAGCATACAGTAACTAGATAGATTTAAATGATCTCGTACACAAAACTTTCTGACCTAAATAGGAAAACATACCACCTAAAACTATCTTCACCATAATAATAGGACATGGCCATTTTTAGGATTAAGATCTTCATTCCTTATTAATACATCAACTGCAACAACCGAAACCATATCCCAATGATATCATTCTGTTAATATTTCTTGGCAGCTAATGTATATTGAGCATTAACAAATTCCTGGTTCTATGCTAAGCATTTGTCTTATTTAGTTTAAATTAGGTAAACTCTGGTTTACCTTCTTATAATCCTCATTTTGCAGATAAGATAATTAAGACATAAAGAGATCTATTAACTTGCTCAAAGACATAAAGATTAGCAATACAGTGAGGATGCAAAAGCATGATCAATTTGTTCTTTAGTGACTAGGTTATACTTCTTCTTAACTATACCCAGAGAAATACAGAGACAAAGAAAGACAGAGACAGACAGAGACCCATGGATAATACAGAAGGTAGCTAGCAATCGTACTCTTTAAAAGTAGAACGATGTAGGGATTTAAACTGGAAATTACATAGATGGCATGAATATAGGCCAAAGTATTGTTTTGCTTTTTAAAGAACCCCAAATAGTATGATTCAAAATTTAGGTTTTAGATATGCATTAGCTTTGAATTTTTGTTTTTTGAAACAGAATTGTGATGAATACCATGAGAATCTACTGCTTCATTGTTAATAAAAGGCTAATAAAATCATTGTTGTGGGCTATTTTACTAAAGCCAGATTATCTGCAATCTTTCACATGAAATGCAAAAGTGATTAGACTGATTAGACACCGAAGACCTGTCCACTAAATGTAAATGTGATTTAACTTTATATCCCATTGTGTCTAAGTGGGTTAAGAACGTGACATAGCATCTGTGAGGATGTGGGTTAAGTCCCTGGCCTCACTCAGTGGGTTAAATATCTGGCACTGCCACGAGCTGTGGCATAGGTCACAGATACAGCTTGGATTCGGCACTGCTGTGACTATGGTGTAGGCCTCAACCCCTAGCCAGGGATCTCCCATATGTTGCAGGTGTGGCTGTAAACTGGAAACAAATATATATAAATTATGATGATTTGTTGAATATAAAATATTTATAATATAAAATCCCTTTCAAGAGTCTGTTGTTAAAAGTTAAGTATGTATTGGGGGAAGGGCAAAATGGCAGCATAGGAAGATCCTGAGTTTACCTTCTCCTTCGGACACACTGAATCTACACTTGCATATACAGCAATTTCTCCAGAAGACCTGTGGACTGACTGAATAGCTAACATTATGCTCAATGGTATTGAAAAAAGTTGAAAGCATTTTCTTTAAGGTCAGGAACAAGGATTCTACTCTTCCCACTTTTATGAAATATAGTATTGGAATTTGTAGCCACAACAATTAGTCATGAAAAAGTCAGAGTTCCCACTGTGGCACAGCAGAAATGAATCCAACTAGTAACCATGAGATTGTGGGTTCGATCCCTGGCCTTGCTCAGTGGGTTAAAGATCTGGCATTGCCCTGAACAGTGGTATGGGTTGCAGACTTGGCTCAGATCCTGTGTTGCTGTGGCCAGCAGCTAAAGCTCCGATTGGACCCCTGGCCTGGGAACCTATATATGCAACAGGTGCAGCCCTTAAAAAAAATAAATAAATAAAAAATAAAGCAAAAAAAGTCATCTAAATTAGAAAGGAAGGAGATAAACTATCACTGTTTTCAGATGACACTATATAGAGAAAAGCTCATAAATGCCACCATAAAAATATTAGAACTAATAAAATAATTCAGTGACATTGAAGGATATAAAACTAATACATAGAAATATATTTCACTTTATATACTAATAATGAACTTTCAAAAAGAGAAATAAAGAAAACAATCTCATTTACAAGTGCATCAAAAAGAACTAAATATCTAGGAATGAATTTATGTTAAATTTATTTAAGGAGGTGAAAGACCTTTATTCTGATTACTCTAAGACTTTGAGGAAAGTAATTGAAGTTGGATGAATCAATATTACTAAAATGTCCATATTACCTAAAGCGATCTATAGACTCAATGTAATTCCTATCAAAATACAAATGACATTTTTCACAGTACTAGAACAAATAATCCTAAAATTTGTATAGAGCCATAAATGACCTTGAATAGCCAAAGCAATTTTGAGAAAGAAGAATAAAGTTGGAGGTATCATGCTCTCTGATATTAAATTATTACATAAAGCTACAGTAATCAAAACAGCATGGTATTGGCACAAAACCAAACAGATAGATCAATGGAACAGAAAAGAGAGCCCAGAAATGAACCTGTATTTAGATGGACAACAAATCTACTTCAAAGGAGGCAAGAAAATGCAATGAGGAAAAGCTTCTTCAATAAATGATGTTGGGAAAACCGGACAGCTAAATACAACAGTATCAAATTGACTACTCTCTCACACCATATACAAAAAGAAAATTCAAGTTGATTAAATATCTGAACCCATAAAATTCCTAGGAGAAAATGTAGGCAGTACATTGGTGACATTGGTTTTAACAATTTTTTTTTTTTAGATATGTTTCCCAAGGCAAAGGAAACAAAATAATAAGTAAGCAGATGGGACTAGATCAAACAAAAAAGGTTCTGCACAGTGAAGGAAACTACTGGCAAAACATAAAGGCTGCCTATTGAATGGGAGAATATATTAGCAAACCATTTATCTAATAAAAGGTTAATAACCAAACTATACAAAGAATTCATTCATCTCTACAATAAAACACAAGCAACCTGATTAAAAAATGGGAAGAGGACATGAGCAGACATTTTTCCAAAGAACACATGCATGCAGATAGCCGGTAAACATATGTAAAGGTGCTCAACACCACTGATCATTAGGGAAATGACAGCCAAAACCACAATGAGATACTAACTCAAACCTGTCAAAATGGTTATTATTAAAGACAAGAAACAATTTTTGGTGAATATGTGGAAAAAATGGAATTGTCATACAATATAGATGGAAATTATAAATTGATGCAATCACTAAAGAAAACAGTATGGAGTTTCCTTAAAAAAATGAAAAATAGAACCACTATATGGTCCAGCAATTCCACTTCTGGGTATTTATCCAAAGAAAACAAAAACACTTTTGAAAATGTTCTGCACCCCTATGTTCACTGTAGCATTATTTACAGCCAAAACATAGATGCCACCTACTTCCTTGATAGATGAATGAATAAAGAAAATGTGGTGTATATTTATGTATAGATATGTGTGTGTGTGTCTGTATCATATATTTGTATGTCTATATATTTATACATATATACGTATACATACACCTGCAATGGAATAATACTCAGTCTTAAAAAAGGAATAAAATTTTGTCATTTATAATAATATGGATAGACCTTGAAGGTATTAGGCTAAGGGGAATAAGTTAGAATGAGAAAGACAAGTACCATGTAATTTCATTGATATTTGGAATATAAAAGACAAACACAATATAACAGAAATAGACTCATAGATACACAGGACAAATTGGTGGTTGCCCGAAGGGTGGGCAGTTGGCTGTGGAAAGAAATAAGTGGAGATTAAGGGGTATAAACTTCCAGCTATAGAATAAAGAAGTCATAGGGATATAATGTACACATAGGGAATATAGTAAATAATGTTGTAACACTTCGTATGGTAACCAAACATTGTGGGGATTTTCAGTAATGTATTAAAATATCACATCACTATTTTGCACATCTGAAACTAATATAATATTTTATGTTAAGTATAATTTAACAATTTTTCTAAAAAGGAAAAAAATCAAGTAGGTTTTAAGGACAAGAAGTATGCTTTGGGAATTCAGATATTCTGTGATAGACTTAATTTCAACTTAATTTTAATTTAATTTTATATTGCAACATAGATGTTTCCTATCAATTCTTGCAAAATGACTAAAATACCTAATAGGTAGGTTCATGAAATTTATTTGCATCATTTGAGTTAAAAAACTAATTAATGGTGGCACATTAGCAGATGTTATTGACATTCCAGTGTCAAGTTTACAAGAAAATTAGGAATGATCAAATAAGTGCAGATATAGGTTTATTGTCCCAATCTGCAGGTCTATGGCTACAGAACTATCTGGTGTACCTTGGATGATCTATGAAGACAGTCCCTGACCAAAAACCACACTGCCCTGCCTTCTACCACACTTTCTTCTTTATAATGAATTAGAATTTTGCATTCTTTAATATGTTATTGGATAACACATTATTACATAGTTAACAAACTTTAGAAGATAATTTTCTGATCTTTAAATGTGAAAAAAAATTCAGTATTATTCTGATCCTGGGATAGATCCAGGATGACTGGGGATAGATTTAAAGACAAATCACTAGGGAGCTCCCACTGTGACATGGTGGGTTAAGAATCTGACTGCAGCAGCTCAGTTGCTGCAGAGGTGTGTGTTCAGTCCCTGGCCCAGCACAGTGGGTTAAAAGATCTGGCACTGCCACAGCTGCAGTGTAGTTCTCAGCTGTGGCTTGAAATTCAATCCCTGGCCAGGGAACGTCCATACACTACAGGTGTGACCATAAAAAATGAAATAGTAAAATAAAATAAAAATAAATTACTCCGAATAAGAAAACAAAGTTAAAATTCATTGAAACATTTAAAGAATTTTTAGTAATGTATATTAAAATACATTATTCAAACCAAAACTCAGCTAGTATAGTTAGTACTCTGAATGACTGGTACAATGAATGCAACAGTTTCTTGGTATTTGTCACATTAAGACCTATTTCAAATAATATTTTATATTTAAAGAAATGGAAAGATATCCTCTGCCCTTGGATTGGAAGAATTAATACAGTTAAAATGGCCATACTAACCAATGCAATCCCCATCAAATTACCCATGACGTTTTTCACAAAATTAGAAAAAAAAAATCCTAAAATTAAAAAAAAAAATTAAAAAGACCCTGAATTGCCAAATCAATCCTTAGTAAAATGAGCAAAGCAGGAAGCATAACCCTTCCAGACTTACAACAACACTACAAAGCAACAGTGATCAAAACAATATGGTACTGGCACAAAAACAGGCATATAGATCATGGAACAGAATAGACAGTCTGGAAAAAAAACTCACACACCTATGGTCACCTCCCTGGTCAGAATGGCCATTATCAAAAAAGCCTAAAAATTATCAAAAATCACCATTATCAAAAAGGTCTACAAATAAAAAAAGTTGGAGGGGGGTCTGGAGTAAAGGGAATCCTCCTACACTATTGGTGGAAACATAAATAGGTGCACTGTGGAAAACAGTATGAAAGTTCCTTAAAAAACTAAAAATAGAACTATCATATGATCCAGCAATCCCACTTCTGGGTATATATCTGGAAAAGATGAAAGTTCTAATTTGAAGAGATACACACACCACAATGTTCACAGTGGCACTATTTACAGTATACAAGATGTGGAAGCAATCTAAGTGTTCATTCATCAAGAGACAAATGGATAAAGATGTGTGTGTGTGTATAATGGAATGTAAGCCATAAAGTAGAATGAATTACTGCCATTTGCAGCAATATGGATGGACCTAGAGGCTTTCATACTAGGTGAAGCAGGTATGACAGAAAAAGACAAAAATTACATGATATCACTTACATGTGGAATCCAAAAAATAGTACCAATGAACTTATTTACAAAACAGAAACAGATTCAAAATATAATATGATACACACTTGATGAAAAACAGTATGAAATAAAAAGACACCCAATGTGACTTTGAAATATAACCCAGTTTTTTCCCTAGTAGATTATCACAGGAGACCATGAAATAAAAAACCCAACAACTAAAAATGTTTTAATGATGCAGTACAATAAACTAACAGTGTAATTTTTTATTTAATTTATCCATATTATTTATAATGAAAATTTAATGACCTCCAATACTGGTTGTGCTTAGTAAAACACCAATAAAGGGAAAATACAAAAGAAGATGTTTTGAATTAGAAAATTATTTTCTTATATTTTAAGTAATCCCTGTCCCTGTCCAAAACTTCAACATTTCAAGCTTATAAATTTTTTAAAATTTAGACAAAAGATGTAAAGACAACTTGGTGGTAAAAACTAATAAATGAAAACAATTTAGAAATCTAACCTCCAAGAGATGAGTTCCCTAATTCTGTTTCTCCAATCTATCCTGGTCAAATAATCTTGGATAGTAAAAATATTTATGTAAAAAGAATGCAACAATTTTCAGTATAACAAAATTTATGCCTAATTCAAATGTCCCACGATAAAAGAAGGGTTAGGTAACTGGGTAATATACTTAAACATCATGGTACTAAAATATAGCATGAAAAAGAATGAGTGTGAAAAAATTTAAACTTAGTTTTATCTTAATTATTTTAAAGAATTCATAAAAAACAAACTAGAAAGCAACATGCCAAGATTTTACATATAACCCATGGCATTACACATTTTAATTTTATGTTTTTTACTCTGTTTTTCAAATTTTCAATATTAAAAAAGTACATTTCAGGTTGGATTTGAGGAACGAAATCATCTTAAATGATAAAAGCCAATAATAACTATGAGGAAACTGAGTGCTAAGAATAGGTCACAGATAATTATGTCAGAAGGCAAAGGCCTACTATTTTTGGCAAATTACAAGAGTTTTTTTTTTTTTAATTCATTTAATTTATCCAGACACTAATGTTACCTACATAGTGTTACATGCCTGAATTATTGTGTATGTATGTAATCACACACTCTATTTACAGGTATTTAGGACATAAATTCCCTAACTTTGTAGAATTAATTTAAGTAATAATTAGTTTAATATATCACTGTAGGTGAAATAAAAAGCAACATATTGATAGAATTATAACTTACTGTGGTAGCACAATGAATATCTTTCCATACTGTGGCTTCCCTGGAGAGATCAGAGGCTTCAAACAAATTATCGAGAATCACTTCCCCAATCATGTCATGTCTAGAAAATCTGTCAAAATCATATACACTGAAATGTAGCTTTCGGTTGCTTAGTTGATCATACGCTACAGGAAATTGAAAAGTTTCATCAAACAGAGGATTTAAAGTCTTTCGGTGTACACGGGTCTGATATTTCTTTTTCCTATCTGGAAGAAGGTACATCTTCACGTAAGGGTCAGAAGTTCCTGTAAAATCTTTAGCAGGGAGATCTAAGGCTTTGATAATTTTAACAACTAGAAGTTCATTTTCATAATCATACTGGAGTGTAAAGTTAAGCTTCCCACAGGTTTTGACATCTTCTTTCCTGTTGCCCTCAGAGTCAACTGATTTCTGTTTGTAGAGCTCTGGTTTTATTCTCCCAATGCTGGTTGTTGTTTCTCTTCTTTGTAAAACAGGTTCTGTGCCCATGCCAAAATCAACACTGGAAACTTGCATTTGCCTTGGGAGATGTCTTCTGAAGGAATTGTGGCTGTAAACACACACATACACACAAAATCATTTAGGTCAATCATTTTGATGACAGTATTACTCCGGCATATAAACTCTCCCCTACATCCAGGATAATAAAAGTGTTATAATAAGCAGATGCTCATGTGCACACACACACACACACACACACACAATCAGAGTTACTTCTGAAAAACCAGAAATGCAGTTTTCAAAGGAAAAGTCTTTTAAAGTTATATAAACACCTAAAACACACAAATGTACATTTATATGAGCTTTTGGAATTTTTACTTATCATCATAGGCACATAATTACCAAAAAAGTTCAATATTCAACAAAATATTATAAATGTTATCAATCACTTGGGTGTAACTAGATGTAAACACTATGCAGACAAATCATTCAGATAGATGGTTTCTTTTCATCTGAATACTTTGGTTTTATCAATTTCACATTTTAGTGATGACAATGTTAAAATACATAGGTCCACATATTCTCACACAGTGTTATTTAAGGTAACTAAATGAATATTTACTTTTTAAAACAATATATTCTTAGTGATAGCCAAAATGAGTACATTTTCTTTTTCAAAATGAAGTGGGCTTTAGGAATTCTTAAGGATTAAAAAAAAAAAATGGAGAATATTAGAATTTGGGGCTAAATAATATTTCTTAAAATTCAAACTGAACTTCCTATAGTCACTTTACTATTTATCTTGCCCACATTTCCAGTGCATTAGACATATCAATTTACTAATGTGTCATAAATGTGACTTGCAATAAGACATACGTATACCTTCTTTATGATTTCCAGCATCAGCTATGTCAACTTAAGTATTTCCTTAAGGTCTGGCCTCAGGTCTTTGTTCTTATCTCGGTCATTCTTTTAGACTAATAATCAGTTCTTGGGCTATGATTATTATCTTGAATCTGATGATTCCTATATCCCTGATCAGATAGATTAAATTCTAGTTCCATGTCTCTTTGTCTTCAAGGGAGATTTCTAAACAGATATTCTAATTTTGCCCCAAACTCAAGCAAACTCATTATTTCTCTACTTTGCTTTCAGAGTAGTTCTCTGACAATAGTGCTAACATTTTCATCAGTCACTCATGCTTGGAAACCTGTAGTATTCTTTGAATCACCTTTCCTTTAATTCATGGGATTTACTCAATCTTCTAAGACCCGTTGATGTTTGCTTTGAGACATATCCATTTCCATTTCTACTTGGTCCAGATCTTCATCCCCTCATACATTGCTTTCCACAGTATCCTTCAGCTTGGTTTTCCCTTGTTCAGCTCTCTCTTACACTCAATATCTCTCCAGCATTTACTTCAAAATCCTTTACTCACTTATGTTGTTTATTACATCGTCTGCATCTTTTACAGCATTAATACTGAGGGCATTGCTTAGTTCATAGTTGACTGACTGATACAAATGTACAGACTGATTTAGGAGGAGAAGAAAATTAATCAACATCCAGAAGTGTGATACCTGGGCATGATACCATTTAAGAGGTAGTTAGAGGAGCTGAGGATGTTGAACCTAGAAAGGAAAGGAAAAAGCAGAAGCAAGAGCAACAATGGGATTGACACTAGTTATTCTCTAATATTTTAAGGAACATCAAGACAGAATAAATAAGAATTTATGGAAGTTATAGGTGGATTGACTTCAATTTAATATAAGGGAATGTTTAAAAATATCTAGAGCTGTCCAATATGGTGAAATAATGAACTTTCCCAAACAGGAAGTGTATAAACGATTAGATGTTGAAGGAGAAGATTTCTGCCTCAGGTGAGATGCTAGACCACTAAGTATTTTCTAACACTTACTTTCTACGATTCTGTCATTCTATGATATTTTGATAATTTTATGACCCTAAATAGTCAACATATATTATTATGCATATTAACAAAATGAAATTTGTATAAGTCAGAATTATAATCAGAGGGGTTCCAAGTTCACTCTCTTACATTTAATGATCTTATTTTCTATAACTGGACTGGAACACTGAACAATTGTTTAAATACTATAACAAATCCTTAGAGCTATATATTGAAATCAATCCAACTCTGTTTAGACTCCTTTTATACAAATAAAGAAAACAAATCAAAATGATCTGAAAAAATATCAGCTACTCCTCGTCTGTTACTGTCTTACTGAGAGACTACTCAAAATTTTTTAAAAAGACAAATATTGCACATATATTGAATTAAGATAAAGATGAAACTGGTAAAATGCTGAACAAGACCTGCCACAGGTGAAAATACACTGCAGCATTTTTGCATGATCTCTTCATCAACATTCTGCTTAGTGGTCTTGTCACCTGAAAGGCTTTCAGTGTGCTGCCATAAAGAGTTATATAGAAGAAAGAAGAAGACAAAAAAAGATTTTCCAGTATCACATAAGAATTGGAATAGAAGGAAATGATATCCAGTGACAATTTGGGGTGAAATAAAAGGTGAATAATAAAAGCCAGAAAAATTAAGGAAATTCACAATATACAATTTCCACAATAAAAAATATAAAGTCTGACCTTGCTCCTCAGATTTTGCCTAAAGGCTAAAATACTATGTGCTTACTATGTGGCAGGAACACTGTGAATTCTTTATCGGTTTCCTTGCTCTTCATGTTACCCTATGAGGTATTTACCACTATGGTCCCCATTTTACAAATGAAGACACTGAAGCACAAGAAGTAACTTATTTAAAGTCACAGAGTAGCCAAGTGCTAAATCTGAAATTTGACTAATTTGACCAAAGTAGTCTGGGTTTAAGGGCTATACTGTTAACGCCATGCTATAATATTATTTATAGGGTAGCTATCTCATTTGATTAAATCATTTAAAATTAATATTAAGTAACCATACTTTTTATATAGTTTTTTCCACTTAAACATTATATTTAACATAATTATTTAATCCATTAAGACCAAATAACTTCAACTGTATTTTTAGAGATTTTTTAACTTTTTGGCTAGTTACCATAAATTGAAAGGGAGCAAAAACGTGTAATTTGCAAATAAAATTGTATCAGACATGTACAAAGTCCTTATCAAGCCTATATAGTTTTCATAGCTTTTATTTTATAAGAAATAACATGTTTTAAAAATATTAAGTAGAAAAGTAAAACCGATTAGGCAATTTATGCTATATTACATACTCAACAATAATTAAGTTTAAACTTGATCATACTTGAAAAATTATTTCCCTATAAAGAAATGCGCTAGGACTACTTTATCTCAGATGACAGAATTAGCTCCTAATTAAAATTATAATGAATTTAAGACCCAATATTTTAGTTTCAGTAGCTAAGTGAGTATGTAAAAGTCTTTATTAACTTACTTAAAGCTTGAAGTGATCTGTTTCCTCAGATTCATCCTCAGATTGATCTCATTTTAATGCACTGAATATGCTATGAAATGTATTTTGTCTCTAAATATATACCAGATATACAAGATCTGGGTCTTAAATTAGGGTCAGGGAATTTATGAAAATAATATAAATCAAAAAAGCAATACAGGTAGTATATGTTTTTGTGACTTATTAAAGGGGGCTAATATATAATCCAGTTTATATATTCATATTCCTAAGATTTTTAGAATATTTTATTAATCTTTCTGACAAAATCACTTTCACTTATCCAATAATTTTTAGTTTTTTAAATTTTTTGTGAGCAAAAATCCCCAACAAGTTGCTTCCTTATTTTTACAAATTGATCCATAATTTTTCCTCCTTTATGCTTTTCAGCATAATAAAATTTAATCATCTATCTTCTCTCTAAAAAATCAGTAATTTCTTTCTTATGCTACTGAATATAACCGTGTATCTGTAAAACACATTCTCACAGAAATCAAAGAGTAGGAACATTTTTGTTCTAGTAAGCCAGTGCCCTAATTATAGAGTAAATAGTGCATGTTCTAAGTCACAGTTTAGCTAGTCAGTTAACAGAAGCTTTAATTATTACAATGTTAAACTATTGCCATGACAACACAGATCTTCTTTATTTTTTGGCATTTTTTTCTCTTTTGGAATGACAATGGTAAGTGGCTATTTAGTCTCATACAAATATCCAACTGATTAAAGTACAAGCCCATTTGACTATTACTGATCCCATCCTTACCCTTCAACCCTAGAAAGGCACCTCATAAGCACTCTTCCAGATGGAGGAGGAAGAATTTTTCCCAACTTACCTGGAATATCTGACTAGATATAGTCAATATTACTTGATACCATAAGAAGAAAATGTATTAATAGGGTAATTTTCAAATATTTTTAACCAAGAACTCCTTTCTTTCAAACACAAGCAGGGATCAGAAGTTGAGTATATGGGAACAGAGCTGATTTGGCTAACATGTGAGTAGAGTCCTTCAGTCTCACTGGAAACCATGCCTATTTTCCCCCACTACCCAAAAGAAAGCATTTGAAGAGCATTACATTGAGACAGAAAGAATACTAGATTGAAATCAGACATCCGTTTGTCCATCCTCCCTGTGGAGTGAGGGCAACTTTGGGCAAGTCACTTCTCTTGTTTGAGCTTTATTTTTCTCATCCATCAAGCAGTCCGTTCACAGTTACGGAGGTCAAATGAGATAGTACAGATAACTTTGAAACTTAACATTTTTCATACTGATAGTAATTACCATTAGAGTTCAGGACACAAGGGCTGAAGGGTGAATGCTATGATGAACTCTGGTTCTGACAATCTCAAATCTAGGTTTCCTGTTTGGGGATGCAGAGCTGGCATAAAATCATTTCTGTGTAAGCATGTCCTGGACTTTCACCCCAGACAACAGATTTCCTCAGATTCCTAGCACCCAGCAGTTCTTTCTTTTCTAAGTGGGAAACCTATATCCTCATACTCTTATTCCTAGGGCATCAAGTAATATTGACTATATCTAGTCAGATATTCCAGGTAAGTTGGGAAAATTTCTCTATATAAGTATAAAATTTACCTTTGATATTGCTTGAGAAGTCAGAGGGGAAAAGCGAAAATATATGTAGCAGCATTTTATTTGTTTATTCAACAGTTTATAAGGAATTCTGCTCTCCTTGCTTTAATACTGACATTTATATTGAAAACTATCAGCAAATAGTTAAAAGTTATCCTATTTCATAGCTAAGGAGGCTCGAATAGTAAATCAATTTTCTGGTAAACAACATTTTCATCTTTATTTGTTTCCCATTTCTTCCATTAAGTTTGAAAAAAAAGGACAAGAGCTATTCAGCACAAAAATATTGAGCATATTGAGAATTTAAAAAAAAATTCATTGTCTTATGTCAGCAAAATCCTCTTGGTTCACTAACACTCTCTGTGACTATGTTTTTGTTTTAATTCCTAACAATGCACAAGTTTCTTCCAACTACTTTGTTTCTAGGTGCTCTGAATTCCTCTGCTTCAATGATGGTCTCTACTTAACTCTGTTACTACCATGTGCACAGCCAGATCTTGCAGTCAACATTAGCTGCAAACTCCCCACAGTCCCAACTTCATGCATGTTCTCTGTTGAGCAACACCTCTGTCCAGCTCACACTCTCTTATACTGTTTTTCTGTTATGTATACAAACAACCTTTCCGACCCACAAGAATTTCCATTTCATTGATTCTATCACTATTTCATAATCCCTAGTTCCTTGATGTCATTTTCTCCTTTTTGACCGGTTTCAAATCCATGGTTAATCATTAGAGCCACTCACACAGTGCATCCCCACTTCCTTTGTTGCTCTCTGCCTTCTTAGTTGCAGGGCAAAACCATAGTCCTGGTGGAATTCAACTTTCCATCTCTACACCTGTATATACGCAAATGAATATAACTAGAGAAAATCATAAAATAACTCTCACTATTCCACTTTAAATTCATTACCACATCTTCATGTAGAGCCTGATTCATTCTTCCTCTCAATTGCTTAAGATTCACAAGAAGACTATTTCACACCATCTCACTTTTCTTCAAATCTCTATCACCGTCTTCATTCCCAATCTCAATTAATGACCTCGTTTCCCATTTCATTAATGAAATTAAAACAAAGAACAGAAATCTTCCAGATTCCCACCACCTCATCAACCTTCTTATCAACATTTGTACTGTATTTTTTACCTTCCTGATTGATATTAATTAATCATGCTGTTACCTAAAGCCAGTTCCTCCACTTATGTACTAAAGCCCATTTTCTCTCATGTCACTTTCAAGAATGGTCCTCTTTGATTCCTGCCTTATTAATTCTGCCTCTTACTACCATCAGCACATTAGGATACTGTTATTTCTGCTATCTTAAAGGAAACTTTTTCCATTCACCCCACTTCTCTTTGTACTGCTGTTTCTTTTAAGACATTTGCAGCAAAATTTGGTGATTTCACCTCCTGGTTTGGAACACCGTCTAAGTGGATGCCAACATTATGTATCACAGATTTTCTCCAGAATTCCAGTCATTATCTGGTTGCGTACTAATTTTTCCACTTAGACTTCTAACAAAATCCTTAAGCACAACAGTTCCAGGTCTTGTGTTTGTGGCTCTTAAACTCACTCCATTCACAGTATCATCTTTCTCAATTTGATCTTTCCAGATGCTCAGGCCAAAACATCGGAGTCATTCTTGACTCTTCTCTTTTTACTCATATGCCTAAGCTAATGTGTCATATACTATCTTTTCTATCTTTAAAATATATCCTGAATCAGACAGTTCTCAGCATCATTAAATACTACCTCCCAGTCGGAACAACCATTATTTCTGGATTACAGTCTACACAGTGGTCTTTTTGCTTCTATTCCTTTGCCTCCAATATTTATACTCAAAACAACCGAGTAATACTTTCAAAACATAAGTCAGATCATGGCACTCCTCTGACTAATAACTCTCTGGTGGCTTCCCATGTTACTCAGAGTAAATCCAAAAACAGTTTAGGTCCTGGTACCTTCCCGATTTTTCTTCTAGTATTCTCCACCTTGCTCTCTCTGCTACACCCACACTGGCTTCCTTGCTGTGGCTGGAACACAGAAGGCTTGTTCCACCTTCCCAGCCTTTGCAGTGGCTGCTTCCTCCACAAGAAAAGTTCTCCCCAAACACCTACATGGACCACCATTCCACCTCTTCAAGTTTTTACTGAAATGTTACCTTCTCAGCAAGTTCTATCCTGACTATCAAATATTAAACTGGTACACTGCTTCCCAATCATACCTACCACTCCTTTTGCACTATTTGTACTATTGTTTTCTATAGAATTTTTTATCTTCAAAATCATCGAGTAATTTACTTAACTGTGTGTTTGGTTCCTCTCTATAAGAAAGCAGGTGGGCAATTTTGAGTTTTGTTCCCCGATGTGTATCAAATGTCTAGAAAAATGCCCAGCACATAACAAGCACTCTATAAATATTATTGAATAAACAAATTAATTAAAAATTCCCCCGATTTAGCCATATGACTAACAATCCAATAATAATAAATGTTATGTGCAGAAAAATTGGTTTTCTTCTCAATTATGTGATATCATGATTAAAATTAATTGAAATAACTTATCTTTATTCTGTTCAAAGATTTACGGGAGACTTGTTCTTTAATAGAAGTTAATGAATGTTGTTATCCTGAAAATACTTGATCTTTCATCATGTTAAAATATATATATACAAATTACAAGAGATGATAAGCAATTGCTTTTGATCCAGCATATATCTAAAGGAATACATATGGAGTATTAGGTTGGGAAATATCTCTTGGTAGCTTTTGATCTACAAATAAAGTTGTAAGAACATAATATTTTATGTTAAAGAAAATAAGCAATATAGAATAAAGCCTAAAAGGTTTTTGTAAAAATATCTCAATAACAACTTTTAAGAATAAGTCCAAGAACATTCTGGTTGATATTACTATGTCCCTATAAGGTCTTTTGACCTTAATTATGTATTCTAGCTCTAAATTTCTATGCTCAATGTGTCTTTTCGGCCTTCCCATAATTGGAATTATGTTTGCTAGCTATCATGAGCCTCTTCCCTAGTGAGTTCAGTAGATTTTGAGGAAAAATGGGATGGTTCTCCAACTGAGTGCACCTAACACCTCCTGTGCCTCTGCATCTCCTTGAGCATACTACAAATAGTCTATTGAAATCATCTGTTTTCAGATCCATCTTCCATTTCCCAACCCTTTTACTAGGCTGTGGTCTTTAGAGTGGCATAAACTAAATATTATTCATATTTTCATGAATTTCATAATAAACATATGCTGAGATTCCAGAAATGTCTGTTGGAGTTTGTAGGAAATAATTTACTCCAAGATTCCTGTGACTAGTGAAAGTCAGCTTCCCAAGAACTATTTGCACTATGAAGGAGTCCCAATCAATTTATAATTAGTGCTTGTAGAAAGGAGATACTATTTATTAGTGCCAGAAAACAAACTTTTCAAGTTTGAGTATATTTTGCACAGTTTTTCTCTGACTTTGGTTCAAAAAGCCACCCCATTTCAAAGAAGTTAGTTTATACACTAAAAATATGTTTTATAAAGGAGATATTTAACAACTTCAAGCATCTGCACAGCATGTTTTATGAACTTCTATTTCATGGAGATAAATCTCAGGTTCACCCATCGTTCTGGTCACTGCTTCTTGATATCCTAGCAAGTTAAATAGCTTTTAAATTCTTCCTTTGTATAACATCTTGCTTCCCACATCTTATGGTATCTTGGAATAAAAACTTCAATTTTTGCAATCTTTTAAGGAGAATTAAATTTTAAAAATATCTGTTAAGGAGAACTATGCAATCCAGTTTTACATATTTTTACATAATTCATTTCTCTTAAAACAATGTGTATTGAATATTCTTCCTGATTTTATGTCTGATGATTTTAAGAATTACTTTTCTACCATCTGATCTAGTGATCTCACTCCTGAGCATGCTTCAGAAGAAAACTATAATTTGAATAGATACATGCACCCCAGTGTTCATTGAGGCACTATTTCCATTAGCCAAGACATGGAAGAAACATTAATGTCCATTGACAAATGAATAGAGAGACACACACCCCCACACACAGCAATATTACTCAGCCATAAAAAAGAATGAAATAGTACCATCTGCAGAAACACAGATGAGCTTAGAGATTGTCATACTAAGTGAAGTAAACAGACAAAGAAATATCATATATCTCATACATGTGGGATCTAAAAAAAATGACACAAATGAATTTATTCGCAAAACAGAAATAGGCTCACAGAGAAAACAAACTTATGGTTACCAAAGGGAAAAGGTGGGGAGAGATAAATTAGGAATTTGGTATTAGTATATATACACTACTAAACCTAAAATAGATAACCAACAAGGACCTACTATATAGCACAGGGACCTAAATGCAATATCTCATAATAATCTATAATAGAAAAGAATCTGAAAAAGAATACATGTATATATACACACACTCTATACATATATATATACTATACTTACATATATATAACATATATACTATATATATATAACTAAATATCTTTGCTGTCCCTAAAACTAGCCCAACATTGTGAACCAACTATGCTTCAAAAAATTACTTTTCTAAAGAGCAACTATAGCTAACTGTAAATTCATCAGCACATATGAGTCAACAATATTTTTCCATGTCATGATTTGTTCATGTTCAATTGGATCAGTCACTAGCTTTCCTAATTATTTTTAATGGGTACTTAGAAACCTAATAGCAGCTAACCTACGTAATTTCTCATCCTTAAATTATTTTGCCACTTACAATTCACCTCATTTCACACTATTAATGAAAGAATGAAAATTGGTGCGTATGCTCATCTATGGGAGTATGCCATCATTAGCCTCTTCCTAATATTACCTCTATTTATCTCACCATCTGATGTTGTCATTAAAGGAGAAAAGTGGAGAGATAATCAATCAATCAATCAAAACCACTCACTTGATGCTAATTCTGCAGCTACAAAGTAATGGAAATTAGGAACACATTAAAGAAATTTATACAGGCTTGTTCTCTGAGAACTTAGCATCTCAGATTTGGCAAACAGCTAGAGCTCAACATTAAGACAATAAATAATTGCTAGACTGTAGGCTTTAAAGCAAGGCTTTGCTTTTGCTAGGCTTTAAAGCAAAATAGCTTATAACTGGACAGAATAAAGGACACTCTCAGATGCATTTTCCTTTCCTTAAATATCTTACAGCAGATAAAAAAGAGGTTATAATTTGGACAAGGGAAGCAGCATAAGCAAAATTACAGAGGCTGAGGGTCGGGATCTACAAGAGGATGATAAAAAGACCAAGCCCCTTCTAATTGGCAAGCATGAAAGATCCATTTGGATAGATAAGATGAGTCATCAAACTCATTTACTGATTTTTTTTTTTTTTTTTGTAAATCAACAAATATACCCTGAGTTCTATAGTGCTTTGTCTAGGTGTCAACAGCAATACAGAAGTGAAACGGGCTTATTTTTTTGACTAGGAAGGCCCAGTGTAGAGTTATATGTATGGAACAATATGGGCCCAAATATTACAATGGTAGCTTGGTGTCATCAGCTTGTAGCAGTCTGGCTTTTAAAAGGTTTGGACTACCTTCAGAATGGATAAGCAATGAGATCCTGCTGTATAGCACTGGGAACTATGTCTAGTCACTTATAATGTAGCATGATAATGTAAGAAAAATAATGTATACATGTATGTAACTGGGAAAACTTGCTGTACAGTAGACAATTGACAAAACACTGTAAACCTGCTCTAATGGAAAAAATAAAAATCATTATAAATGAAAATAAATACATAAATAAAAGGTTTGGAATAGACCTGGAATGAGTGAAGTGTCACTCAATGTTTTTTTTTGTTTTTTTTTTTTTTTAATAAGAGATCTTAGATTCTTCCTTTATAACTTTTCTCAGGTTTCTATCTTTTGTTTTTTTGGCACTTGCCTGATTTTTATCATGCATGAACTACTACATTAGTTTCAAAATAGATGTCTTTTTCTACAGTCTGTCCTACAAACTGTTGTCAAATTAATTTTCCTAAAACACAGCTCTTTATTCAAGGGACTCTTCTGCTGCAAATATTTTGACAAGACAGACCTTGAACATCTTGGCCATGATTTCAAGTCCTTCTCAGACTTTAAATCTGGCTGACTTTATCTTCCATTATTCCTCCGCTGACCTCTATTTTCTGACCAAGGTTAACTTACTTGTAGTTTCCATAGCAAGATTTCCTGTCTTTTCACATTAAATGTTTCCATCTGGAATGCACACCCTCTTCCAATTGCCATTTTGTGAATTCCTATTTTCCTTTGGCTTTGGTTTAATGTCCCTTGTTCATGGCTTAGCTGGAAATGATTTTTCTATTCTCTTAATTCCACATTCTCCATCAGTTTGTTCTCTGCATATGTTGTGAATTTAACAAGTTAATAATAAGAAATACATAGATACCTGTTGGGTTGTTGTCCAACCAGCAGGGTAATGAGGCCAAGAGTCCAGGTATTTGAAAAGGATGATGAAAACTTGGGAAATGTGGCAATTTCCAGCAATACTGTTAACTAATCATGATGTCACTGAAGTATAGAGACAAATAAAACTTGAGAGAATATGTGGTGTTTGTTATCTATCATTTGGGCCAAATAAAGGGAGTCCCAACACTACATTAGAACTGGGATAATCTGATAAGATGAGGAAACCAAACATTAAAGTTCAATTTATTGTGTATGTGTATGGGGGAGAGGTTGATTTTGCTAGCACTTGGAGAAAAGTTAACATTTGAGTGGAATAATGTGATTTACCATGATTACATCATGCCCTCAAGCTCTGTGGCTGCATAATAAGTTTCTCTTCCTCTTCATATAAAGGTAATTTTCATTCAAATTTCATTTAAATTCCATTCAATTTTTTGCTGATTTTTTTTTCCAGGCTGCATTAAAATGTACCTCCTTAAAATGTATCTCCTTAAGGAAGTCTTCTTCTTCCTTCTTTTCCTATATAGTCCTTGGTATGCTTATGGTATTCACCAACACTTGTAGAGTTAACCACACTCTGATCAGTATTAAAGTTTGGTCTATGGGAGTTCAAATAACAACAAAATTTTCCAGCAGTTTATGGTGTAGATGCTAAACAAGTGTAGACTAAATATTAGTCTCTATTACTCAGTTGACTGTGAACTTCTAGATGATTTCATGAAATGCTTTGCAAATAGCTTCTTTCTTGATATATGTTGGTTGTATTAAACTAAATTGAAAGACTGCAAATAGTGGCTATTAACCAGTGATATTTCAAAGGAAAGAGTAGATAAATAATAAGCTCTAGTTAGAAGATTTTAATGAACCTCAAGTTCTACTAAGTCCCTTTCATGGTACTGCTCTCTATTTGGCTTCTTGGTCTTCAATTTATCTCTCTCTTCATTCCTATTTATTCTGTTCTACTCATTCCCTGCTTATTCTATAATCTGTTTCCTATGTCTTTCTCATTTTTCCTGTTTGTCTTTTCTCCTTTTCTACCTCAATTTTTCTCTTAGGAAATCATATACAACACACACACACACACACACACACACACACACACACACACACACGCCACATACACAGTTGTATATATTTGATCTTTCCTTACCGGGATGAAGATGTAGGCTCAGTAGTTTGTCTTTGCACACGTGCATGTTTAATTAAATGTTCCTTTAAAGCAGTTTGGACTTCTGCTGGGATATCAGGGGAAGTGTGGCTGATTTTTATTGCAGGCTCAATAGCTTTTAGTGCTGGCTTTCCATTTTCTTTAACCTCTTTTTTCTCTTCAGTCTCAAAAACTTCAGTAGGAGCACTTGAAATGCTCTGTGGAAGGGTAGTAACATTGGAAGTCACAGGTTTGCTCTTCCAGCAAGGCCAACACAATTTCCAGAAGACAAAAAGTGAAACGACCAGTAAGGCCAGGCCGCAAAAGCTGACAACAACTGCTAACAGGCTGACTGAAATATCTGGAGAAAATGACAATGAAGAAAAACATTAAGTCATTGATAGTGTACATAATAGGGCAGCAATGGTTGGATAATGTGACATTACAGTTATTATTAATAGTTTGCTGATTTAAGGTTTCACAAATTTACTTTTAAGTTATCTTTGTGGGGAGGAAATATTAATAATTATGTTTGGAAATTCTCGAAGGAGTTAATTTGAAAAATTCCATCCCAGGGGAGTCCCTGCTGTGGCTCAGTAATAGCGAACTTGACTAGTATCTGAGAGGATGCAGGTTTGATCCCTGGCCTCACTCAGTGGGTTAAGGATCTGGCGTTGCCATGAGCTGTGGTGTAGGTTGCAGACACGGCTTGGATCCTGCGTTGCTGTGGCTGTGGTATAGGCTGGCAGCTGCAGCTCCAATTGAACCCCTAGCCTGGGAAATTTCGTAGGTTGCAGGGGTGGCCCTAAAAGTAAAAAAGAAAAATTCCATCCCAGGAAGTTTCTGGTGCGTGTGGGGAATGTGGGAACTCCGTACCATCTTCCCCAATTTTTCTGCACATCTACAACTGTTTTAAACAGTAAATTCCATTTAAAGACATTAATAATATCCCCCTTACTCACTTCCATTATCACCCTCCTAAAATAACTAATGTTAGCAGTCTGCATTATAGCATTCTTAAAGTTTGGAAAACCAAATAGATTTCCCATGAAGGAAACTTTTTCTAGTTTAGATAAACTTACACTTTTCTTTTACAACTTTGTTTTGCATCAATATCAAACACAAATCCAACTTCTTTTGTTTCCAATAAAGCTTTTAGAAATATGCTATAGGCTGACCTGTGTCTGTTGCTCCACCCTCTCCAAAATCATATGTTAAAGTCCTAATCCCCAGTACCTCAGAATGTGACTGAACTTGGAGATGGGCTCTTTAAATTAGGGTGAAATGATGCCAAATGGATAAGCCCTAATCCAATAATACTGGTGTCTTTATAAGACCAGATCAAGACAAAGACAGTCACAGAAGAAAGACACGTGAAGACCTGGGGAAAAGGCAGCAAAAGGGGAGATGCCTCAGAAGAAATAAATCCTCCTGACACCTTTATCTCAGACTTCTAGCTTCCACATCTCTGAGGAATAAGCTGCTAAAGCTACCCAGCCTGTGGTACTTGGTTATGGCAGCTCTGGCAAAGTAAAGAATAAATCAAATTTCCTATAACCACCATTGGAAATCCAGGAGATTCTACCCCTTCCCCAAAGCAAGTGACCCCAATTTGGTGTGTCTCTGCCTTGCTCAAGCACTAATAAACAAAAATATCTCTCAAGTAACCATAAAAAATGTAATTATTTAACAAACTTATTTATATAAATGGTTTTTGAACATTTCCTTGTTTAGGTTGATGTTTTTTATTCAACAATACTTGAGATTTCATCATGACGGATATTTTGATTATGCTCTATGTTTGCAATTACAACACCGCTACAATGAACATCTTTGCACACTTGTCTCTATGTATATTTGTGAATGATTCTCTAAGGTAAATATCTAGAAATAGAATTTCAGGGCCATATGCTATGCACATATTTAGTTTTACTAGATATTTCCAAAAAGAATCCCAGACTGACTAACAAAAACATCATATAAGTTTACCAGTTTCTACAAATTCACATTTCCCTGATCAGTAAGATAAAATTGTTCCAGTTAAATTCCCAATTTATAGCCGATGGCAATCCATCCAGAAATTAATTTCAAGTTTTTATTATTATTTAATTATAAGAACAAAAATTAATTTTGACATTCTATGGTACATAGACACTAATATTTTCCCTCATCTTTCAATTGCTTACTAAAGCTACCACTGACTATATATTTCCATTTATATTTCATTGGTGAGGAGTGTGTGATCATATTTTGTATTGTGCAGTTTATTTTTACTTTTTAAAATTATTTATTAGCACCATAATTTGAGGAAAAGGGAAAAATTATAAAATTAGCATGCTTCCTGATTATTATAGTTTATTTAAACTCCACTTACATTATATTGCTCTGGATATTTTAACTAATTAACTTCTTCAACAGGCTAACTTCCACCCGTTTGGAACCAAAGCCAAGACATAAGGAAACTGCAGGACAGTGTGGCAGGATAAGGGAAAGGAGGAAAATAGTTTTCAGTCTATTGACTGAAAATGTCCCCTGTTTCTTAGATTATTTGGGCTGATTTCAACTTGTATGTAGAGGGGGAGCAGGGTTCCATTATCACCAGCAATTCTCTGGATACCAACTGGGTGTTCTTAAAATTCAATTCAATTCAGATGCTTACCTGCCTGGAGGTAGCATCAGATTCCACCAGTTAAGGGTTTAGTCCTACAAGACCGCCAGCTTGCCGTCACATACCAGTAGCAAACCCAGGTTGTTATTTGTGCATCTCTGACCAACCAGCTATAGATTGTTGGTTCCCATGTCCCCTTCCTTGGGTTCAATTAATTTGCCAGAGCAGCTTACAGAACTTGGGAAACTCATTTATTTATCAGTATATTATAAAAAGATACAAGGCTATCTTATAAAAGGATTACTAGTTTATTATGAAAGGATATAACTCAGGAAGATCCAGCTAGAAGAGATGCACAGGGCAAAGTATGGGGAGAGAGCATGCTCTTCCTAGATTTCTGCATATTCAATCCAGAAGCTCTCTGAACCTCAACCGTTTGGGTTTTTATGGCAGCTCCATTACACCAGCATGATTGAGTAAATAATAGTCCACTGGTGAACTGTTCAACCTTCAGCCATTTTCCTCTCCCTGAAGGCCAAGAGGAGGGTACTGCAAGTTCCAACTCTCTAATTCCATGGTCAGTTCTTCTGGAAACCAGCCCCCATCCTCAGGTGAGGTCCAAAAGTCACCTCATTAACCTAACAAAACAGTTTTATGGCTCTCATCAGTAAGAAAATTCCAAAGACTGTGGGAGCTATGAGCCAAAAATTGTGGATGAAGACTAAATATACATGCACAGTATCATACTACCCTTCTCACTAGTGTGGGGATGTAAAATATTTCATCCAAACCAAGTCACTTTTGAAAAGGCTTTAGGGTAGCAGGAATAAGTTAATTCATATTCTTGCAACTCAGATAAATGGTCACTGTACCTCTTCCAGCCTAACATCCTTCTAGATCACCCCTTAGCCATGTGGGTTAGATCCAAACTTTGCATGGCATTTCACTGTATCTTTGTGATTTAACTTCTCGCTATTGATCCAACTATATTTGTATGTCTCTATCCTACCTATTCCCCTCCCCTGACCACACATTACTCTCTTATGATTTTGTTTAGGCAGTGTCAAGCAGCGCCGGTGCATTTTTGCCTCCTATCTGGCTGCCTGGCAAGCTTGTATTCATGCTTCAATAACTAGATGCAGTAGGACCTCTTGCCTGCCCCTCTATTCTTAAAGGGCTTTTAATGCATACCCACGATCATCACACTAGTATAGTAACAATTTATTGGCCTATAATCTTTTATTTCAAATGTTTGGGACAATATGATTGAAGAATTATTACTTTTTAAGGTAATATGGTTCACATTATTTGGGATACAATCTAGTAACAAAACACATCATATAGAGTAGTCATCAGACTTCCTGTGTGGCTCACAATGTATAGAGTAGTCATACTAAGTGGAATCACTGACGACCATAAGCGACTTAATGCAAGTTTAGGTAAGTTGCCAAACTGTACAATTTACACAATAATTTTCAGTTTTCAGAGATTCAGAGGCTTCATAATTGTGGATAAGGGATTGTGGATGTGTTCTTATCTTGCTTCTCCAAATGCTCCCGTCCTACCAATACATTCACTCCCTTTATTTACCTCCTTATTTTTAGTATTTAGTATATATCACATGGTCAAAAAATATTTTTGGAGTTACTGTATACACATTTTGGGAATGATCTGAAAATATACTCAAATGTCTATGAATTTCAAGGTGGCCAGATAACTAAAAGTTCAGTGATATGGAGGGTAAATACAGAAATTCTTTAACAAGGAAAATAGTATAATATAACTTTACTGTAGAACAATTTAGAGTTGGGTTCAAATGTCAACTCCACCACCGTATGACTTGAGGCAAACTGTTGAGACTTTAAGAGTCTTAGTAATATAGGCGAATTTATATTTATTTCTTAGGAATGTTGTGAGGTTAATGAAAGGAAATATATATAAATTATTTAGCATCATAATTTGCATAATAAGTGCAATACTGGGTTGCTAATATTATCAACTTTTTTTTCTTTAAACAAGAGTACCTAGGGAAAAAGAGGCATTAATATGGATTAAGTTTGGATTGAATGGTGATTCACTGATTAGAAGAGAAACTCATCCTGTAATGCTATCTAGTGCTAAAAAGTGAATTTGTTTATAATGGAAACCAAAATTTCTATGTAAATACTAGTATTTCAGGAAGATAATAAATAACATTCTATTTTCCTACCCACTTGTACTCAGAACAGCTGAGAGACATAATATTCAAGCAGGCAGCAATTAAAATACAAGGGAATATCAGCTTAGGTCTATCATAAAGTGGACTTGCTAATATATCACCCTGAATTAACTAGACTTGCCCAGTCACAGGCCTGGTTGGACAACCACAGGAGCTCTCCATGGAGACTTGACTGTACAAAATTTACTACATAAAGGAGCACAGAAAATTTGTTGCCTGATGATATCAATCATATGCCTCAAAGAAGAGGGAAAAAGGTAAATTCTATGATTTTTCCTACATTGTAGCTCCTTCTATTCAGAAATGTAAAGCAAGGACAGAAGGGATTTCCCCACAACAGCAAAAAGGGAAAGTACTTGAGTTAGTTAGAATTTTATCCAGAAAAATAAGACTAAAATTATAAAAACAGGCTTACTAAATTACAAATTTTTACATTGCTTATTATTACAGTTATGATTAATTATTAAAAGTATTAAAAAACAAAACCAAGAGTTTAATTCTCAGGTATTTATGACAATTTTTTTCAACAAGCTTTGTTTAACAAGATAAAGAAGAATCTGACTATCAAAACATTAAGGGAGGATATGTGAGAATTTATAAAGTCATCAAAATTTTTTAAATGATTTCTATGATTGTGATTCGACATTTAACTAAGATATGAAGGATGTTATGAGTTTTGACTTAGCTCAAATTAAAATAAGTGGTCCCGGAAACATTTTTAAGTTAAGGTACAAAATGGTTGGGTACGCATTTCAGAAATGACACTTTGGCTAGGGAGAAGATAAGAGTGTAGTACAGACTAGAAGAGGAAAAAAAAAAAAGATAAAACTGAAGGACTTTATTAAATAGCAGAATCTGAATCCATGAAAGAGAAGATAAAAGATCCTCAATAGAATCCTGAGTAAACCGATAACTGAAGAAAGAATTTTAAGGACCAAAGAGTCTACACAGAAGACTGAAAGAGAGTAGAAACATGAGAAAAAATGAGATTGTGCTTTCACAGAAGTTTGGAGAAGAATATTTTAAGAAGTGGTAAGCAGTATAAAAAGTTAAAATAAGTTGAATTTAAAAAAAGGTTGACGAGTAGTTCCCATTGTGAGTCAGCTACTAATCCAACTAGTACCCATGAGGATGTGGGTTCAATTCCTTTTTTTTTTTTTTTGCCCCTCAATTTTCTAATCTTTATTTATTTTTTAAATTGTTATTTCCCCAATACATTTTTTTTTCTGCTGTACAGCATGGTGACCTGGTTATATATACATGTATACATTCTTTTTTCTCACATTATCATGCTCCACCATAAGTGGCTAGACATAGTTCCCAGTGCTACAATTCCTGACCTCATTCAGTGAGTTAAGGATCCAGAGTTGCCTGAGCTGTGGTGAGGTCACAGTTGAGGCATTGCTGTGGCTGTTGGCATAGGCCCCTAGCCTGGGAACTTCCTTCCACATGCCACAGGTGAGGCCTTAAAAATCAAATAAATAAATAAATAAAATTTTTTCAAAAATAGAAAAGGGTTGACAAGTAACCATTAACTTTAACAAGTAGGTCTTTAGTGAGCTCAATAAGGCTAGTGAAGCAGAGGCTGTGTTAATCAGATTACTGTGTTTAATGCATGAATAGGAGTGAGGAAATGAATCCTGTGAGTATAGATAGTTCCTTTAGGAAATGTATTTAGGAAAGGGGAAAGAGACAGCAATAACTAAGGAAGCACATGGAATTGATGGTGTTTTAATTAGGATATGCATTATTTCAGCATGTTTTAAAATTTAGGAGAAGGGATCAGCAGATGAAAAGAGATAGAAAATTAAGCAGGGTGAATAATCAAAAGTAAAGGCACATAAAGAAGAGAACAATGGATGGAGTCTGAAGCAAAGGTGAAAGAACTGCATCACTTCTTCTTTTGTAAGAAAAAAAAGAATGGTTCTGGAACCAAGTAAGCTTATTGGTAGAGACAGGAAGTCAAATCATTTATTATAATTTTCTATGCAAAGTAGGAGTTGGGGTCAACTGCCAGTTATTTTGAGATATTGGAGAATAATTTGGAATATTTAGAGTGGGAAAATTTTGAAATATAAACTTTAGAGAACAGGAAAAAAATTGAACAGGAAAACACAGGATGAATTGAGGGTACTTTTGAAAGTGGAGACAAAGAGTGATACTAGTCTACTTGGTTTTAAAATCTCCTAAATATTCAGTTTCTTTGGGGTAGGAATAAAGATCAGATGAATTTCCATGAATGAGCACCTCGTACCCTCCCAGGAGAAATGTGATATAAACCTCGAAGGAGAAAGTGGTTGCAATGATGAAATAATGTATTGTAAGTATGATGCCACATTTATTGACAGGGAATTTACACAGAAGTAGAAAAGTGGATAGAGTTTCCAAATGAGAAAGATAAAAGCATAAGAGCTTTTGGTTGGGGCTTGGGGTATTTGGATTTATAATTCTAAGCTAGCACTGTTCAAACATAATGGCAAGTTCTTACACATGATCATAAAAGAAATGAAGTATGGTGGAGATGAGATTATCATTGGATGAAAGGGGCCAACCACTTTAGGTCTGGCTGATGAATATAAATG
Organism: Sus scrofa; assembly: GCF_054392235.1. Lineage (NCBI taxonomy): Eukaryota > Metazoa > Chordata > Mammalia > Artiodactyla > Suidae > Sus > Sus scrofa. The sequence continues at coordinate 47,677,894 of NC_139387.1, read as the reverse complement.
GCTTGCTTTCTCCACAAAGACTTTGAAGTTATCCATTGTAATGAGTAAACACATTGAGTAGGATATCTCTAGCTCAAATTTTCAGTGTCTCAGGAAAATTAAAAGAATCCATTATACACCATTCATCCAATTCTATCTTGGTAAGAATTAGAGTTAATGAAATTTACAAAAATTAGATTAGGCTCAAAGAAAATCAAGTTTAAAACTGCTCAAACTCTGGTTTCATTACATACATCCATACATATGCATAACTATTGCTTCTACCATTATCTACTTTTCTATTTGTCTATATGTCTGACTCTATGTCTCTGACTCATTTTCAGTGATAAAGATCTTACTTTTATTATTTCTTAGTATCTCAAAATAAAGTGACATAGTTCTGAAAAAAAAAAAAAACAGAAAAGACCACTCATCAGAAAACAGAATAAACCAAAAGATGCTAATTCCTAGAAAACTTTTATTAAAACAGAACTTTGTTAACGTTTATGTAATCAGATTATAACATTTGCATGATTTTAGTCATTGTGGATTATAAATACTGTTACGGCTAATTACCCATGCAGATAGCTACAATGATGTAGAAAAAGCAGAGACCAATTAGTATGCTCTCAACTGGTATACTCTCAATTCCAATTACTACTGCCTTAATTGATAATCTGTGTCTTTCTGGATTACTTTTTTAAATTTTAAAATTCAACTACAATTTAATTTTTATTTATTTATTTGTCTTTTTTTAAGGGCCACACCTGTGGCACACTGAAGTTCCTAGACAGGGGTTCAATCAGATCTGTAGCACCAGCCAATGCCACAGCCAGAGCAACATGGGATGCAAGCTGCATCTGCAACCTACACCACAGCTCAAGCAACACTGGATCCTTAACTCACTGAGCAAGGCCAGGGATTGAACCTGCATCCTCATGGCTACTAGTAGGGTTCGTTAACTGCTGACTTTGAAGAGAACTCCTAGAATTTAATTTTTAGAATTTAATTTCTTAAAATGTACAAAAAAGTAATTTCTCAATTAATCAGAAGTTATAATTTAGCTCACGTATATTCCAAACCTTTTGTTTCTTTGGTTATTCCTCATTGATGACTGACAGCAGACCATGTTTATAAAGCATTCTGTAGAGAACATGGGATAATAAAACTCAAACTAATGACTTTTATTCAAAGAAGGTTGATGAAAGCTGCTTCTAAAATAACGATTTGGAACCATCATTGAAGTTAACTTATTTATACTATTCATATGGTATTGTTGTTATAATGGTGCATAATTGAGATTTCTATAACAAAGGATTAAATTAATAGTTACTTAAACAAGATAGAAGTTTAGTTCTCTCATGCAACCAACTGCCCCAGCACAAACAAGCCAGGGCAGATACATCAGCTTCACGTGTCTGGAATCCTGGTTTCTTCCATATTTTTGCTTCTCTTTTCAAAGGTTTCTTCCTTCTCCTTAAAGTCCAAAATGTCAAGCTGCCATATTCCAGGCAGCTGGATGTAGGAAGACTAACAAGAGAAAAAGAAAGGTGACGGTGCACCCTTTCATTTTAAGGCACAACCTAGAAGTACGCACCTCACCGCTGCTAACATTCTGTAGGTCAGAACTTAGTCATGTGATTATACCAAAATGCAAGGTATACTGAAAAAAAGTTGTCCTTTTTAATGCTGCTACATGCCAAACTAAAAATAAAGGATTATAATGCTGTGAAATAGAAGGGAGAAATGAATACTGGGACATAGCTAGCAGTCTTATTCTCATCCATAAATCCAGTAAATAATCAATCAACATATAACCCTTGCAACTATGCCTCTTATAATTTCCATTTTAATTGTATTACCTTGAATACAAAATATCTTACCTTTATCTTGAATTTCAGTAAATAAGAAATATTTTGTATTGATACCATATTTAATTGATTATAAAATACATATTTTTAAACATTTTCATTTTCTGAAATCAGAATGTATAAGTTTATCAATGGCTTGTTACAATCACTAACAGCCATTAGGTAAGTGTGTCATAATTTTCTTTGCATATGTGCCAAAGCAAATACATCCACATCAGAAGTCAGAGAGTGAGTATAAGTGGCTTGGAAGAAAATACTTGAGAAAATAGTGAAGCACATAGTTGACTTTTATAAGCCAAACTTTGTTGGGAATAGGTGGGGAAGGTAATGAGTCAGATGAGCTCGGAAATCTTGCCAACATTTGACATAATTGTATAGCTAGCTTTAGAGCACAGCAACACTAGGCTTTTATATCTTTTATGAATTATTTTAAGGAAAAAAATGCATCATTACCACTCTTGACAAAATTCTTGATGGCACAGAATCCAATAATGAGTGGATAAAACAAAGATATCACCACTTCTGAATCAAGATGTTCAGAAGAGTCAGACACAGAAACTTAATTTTTAAATTATTTTAGCCACCTTATGTCTTCTTTTTTATATTTGTACAAGATGGGTATATGTTTTAAAAAAATCTATGTTAGACATAGAGTTTAAACTTAGAGTTTTAAAGAAGTATTTCACATAATTATAACTTAACAGTTCTATATGATAAGAAAGCATCAAGTCAATATAATCTGCAACAATCTTTTTCCATTTTTGGTACTATATAAAATAATGATGCATCTTATAGTCAATAGCATCTTAGATTCAATGCAATATGGTATCTAGTACCAAATATGGTATTAAAACAACCACATTTAAAAATTGCTACATATGTTCCTAATTGAGTAACTGATTTATAATCTGTGATTGTATATTACATACTTACATTACCTTGAACAACTATTCACAACATTTAATTAGTGGCACCAGTACATTTTAATGTCTGGCACAGTGGCTTTCATGTGGTAAGAGCTCAATAAATATTTGTTGAATGAAAGCATAATGCCAAAACCACCTCTCTGGTACACAAAAAACTCATACTTTAATGTATTCGAAAAGATAATAAACTTCTTGATGTTGTTTTCCCCATTAGTCCTGCCAATCTGTAACTAATGAACAGAACTAAAGGAACTAAATGAAGACGAAGGAGAAAAAAATAGTCCTCAGTGTTTAATTAAAATAATTCTGGCTTACTTCACTTAGTATGAGAGTATCTAGTTCCATCCATGTTGCTGCAAATGGCATTATTTTGTTCTTTTTATGGCTAGGTAATATTCCATTGTATATATACATGCCACATCTTCTTAATCCAATCATCTGTCGATGGACATTTAGGTTGTGATGGAGCATTATAATGTGAGAACAAAAGAATGCATACATGTGAAAAAAAAAAAATGAAAGAAAATAAAATAATTCTGGGGAGCTCCCCTCCTAGCTCAGAAGTAACGAACTCAACTAGTATCCATGAGGATGCGGGTTCAATCTCCATGGCCCCACTCAGTAGGTTAAGGATCTGGCTGTTGAGGTGAGCTGTAGTGTAGGTCGCAACACAGCTCAGATCACAGGTTGCTATGGTTGTGACGTAGGCTGGCAGCTGCAGCTCTGATCGGACCCCTAGCCTGGGAACTTCCATGTGCTGCAGGTGAGAACATAAAAAGACAAAAAAAAAAAAAAAATTCTGTGGTAGGGACAAATTGATATTTACAAGGTTTTTAAAATTGACTGTAATGTTCTCTATGTTAAACAGTAGATCATAACATACTTTGGGATCCATCTGAATGAAAAAAAAAAAAAGTTAAAAAAAATCAATTCCTTTTTCTCTCACCACCCCCTTTCCATGATTCTACCTTCTAGCACTTAGGCCTTCACAGCACAGTTCCATGAAGGAATACATATATAAATATATATTGTTGTATATTATCTATTGTGTATTACACATATACAGAGTTTTATTTTCTGATAGTCTATCTAAGCCATGTTACTGTCAGCTCTGACAGCTCCAGTGTACACTTAGAATATTTACCATTATGAGGAAAAAAAAAATCACCCTACTTAGATACTAACAAGAAGCCATCTCTTCAATCAGGGATTCTGTTTCTAAACTAAATTGTCAGCATTGGGCTTTCCACAGAGGAAACTGGTAGAGTACAGATTAGAAACAATATAAACTACTAATTACTTACTTAGGCAAAATAAAGGAGGAAGATAAAACATATTAGATTTTATGTATTATTTTTCCAATTAAAATTTACCAAAAACAATTTAAATGGTAATTTAATTTTTATCTGTTTGCATTATAGGCTTTTTAATGAATATATGAAAGGAGCTACATTTCTAATTACATGAGTTCAAAGTTGTACATTTTGAATATACCAAAATTGTTTACACAGTGTTACTATTGAAACAAATCAATTACATTTGTCCAAGAATATGATTAAACACTTACCAGTGTACACTTAAGTGCATGTACATGCATATACTCAAGAAAAGCAGAAAAACATTGTATATTATATTTGGATGACAACAAACCTGGCAAAAAGAAAGTATGGGATTTGGGTAATAATTGCACACTCAGCGGTCTTATTGATACCTTCCAATATGCCACCAAATTACAGTCAGTAGTACAATAATAAAGAGCCTATATTTACAAACATTTGTTACAATGCCCTTTAGCACCATGGACGCCCCCAGAATCTCTTTTATTTCTACTTTTTGTTGAGCCTGGAAGAGAGCCTGGAACAGAATCTAAGGAGCCCTGGGTTTTCATCCCAGCTACATCACTATAATAGTTGTAATTTGAGAGGAAGCTGCTAACTTTTCTTGCCTTAGTTTTCACAACTGCAAAATGATTTTTAGTTCTAACTGGAATGACTAACAGCAATTTTAAAAATGATATAATTATTTTTCCCATGCTACTTTCTACTTAAGCAAACTAACAGGCTTTCCTTTTGCTTATTGTAAATGGATATATTCACCACATGTTCTCACTTTTCTAGAACTTTAATAAACTCAATACATTTACTATGTAACACAAATTGAGCCACAGAATCATAGTTCTACCTGAGCACACTTTGAGGAAGGTCAATGCCTCAAGTGCTCTAATATTTGCCATTATCATAAAACTAAATATGTAGTATGTTTATCTACAAAAGATATTGTATTTGGATACTGTAGACACAAGATATAAGTATACACAATTTAGTCCCAGAAAGGATTTGGAGACTATTAAATAGTAATCATTGTTATACAAATAAGGATACTGAGGCTTCTTGAAGATAAATTCTATTATTCATTATTTCATTCATTCAATAAATGTTTACTGAGACTCTTAAAGGAGCCACAGATTTTTCTAAACCATAAGGATAACACAGTAAATAAGCTGCTGCCCTCAAAGAGTTTACTGTCTATTGAATTAATGTCATTAGTGGAACAAAATGTAGATTGGGAAGAAGAAATTATATTTTCAAAATATAGATTATTTTAATTGGCATTGGAAATTCCACTAAAGCTTTGTGATGGTTAATTTCTTTTTGTTCAATTTTATACAAAAAAGTTTGTAAATGAATGAAGATGTATCCCAAATAATGGCCATTTTCCCCCATAAAACAAAATTATAGTGATCAGGTTTTTAAAAAAGGTGATTTGAGTGAAATGGACAGCTATATACTTTGTATATTAAATTGTTCTTAAAAGAACCAGATTACAGAGAATCACAGCTCGTGTAAAGAGGAAATACAGATCTTTTTTTTTTTTTTTTTTTTTTGGTCTTTTTCTCTTTTTTTTTTTTAGGGCCGCACTTGCGGCACATGGAGGTTCCCAGGCTCGGGGTCTAATCAGAGCTACAGCTGTTGGACTACACTACAGCCACAGCAATGCCAGATCTGAGCTGCATTTGCAACCTACACCACAGCTCACCGCAACGCCAAATCCTTAACCCAATGAGTGAGGCCAGGGATTGAACTGGCAACCTCATGGCTCCCAGTCGGATTCGTTTCCAATGTGCCATGATGGGAACTCCAGTTTTACAGATCTTAATTTGTCTCAAGTGGAAAAAGGTTAAGGAAAAAAAATCCTGCTATACCATCAAAATATTGATATCTCAAAATGAAGAATAATAGATGTTTTAGGTATTTGCTGATATCTTGGCCTTTGAAGCCAAGGTAGTTGTTCATTTCCCTTTGGAGCTAATGAGGTCAAGCCCAATATATACTTGGGCTTGTAAAAGTATGATCATGTAAAATTAAGACTAGAAATAGAAGACGGCCATTCTTCAGTGGAGTATCAAAGCAGAGGAGGAAAGAAAAAAAATGCTCTCATGCATGCTTCTTCAAATAGTTCTGAAATCATTGTGGTTCAGTTACTCTTTTTGAGACCTATAAGTCTCAAGGAAAATGTTCTACTATGTTTCTAAATTGTAATTCTTTGTTGTTTGTTTTTTAAGGCCACACCATGGCATATGGAGATTCCCAAGCTAAGGGTCAAATCAGAGATTTAGCTGCCGGCCTACGCCACCGCAACGCAGGATCGGAGACGCATCTGCGATCTATACCACAGCTCATGGCAATGCTGGATCCTTAAGCCACTGAGCAAGGCCAGGGTGCTGTGTCCTCATGGGTGCTAGTCAGGTTTGTTAACCAGTGAGCCACAATGGGAACTCCTAAATTGTAATTCTCGATACAGTCATTAGAATGTATAAAATGTATAAAACTCAGTAGTATAGTGATATAAAAAATAAATTGGGTAATCATTTGCTTTTATATATAGAGAAAACCTACAAAGTCCTCTTATCATTTTAAACAATTCTGACAGACTTTAAATGCCTTAATATCAGAGGAAATCATGATGTAATTTTAAATTTTTTATTTAGCCTTGTCTTTTCTTATTAGTCAATTAATAAGGTCAATAAAGTTGTTTGCCATATACCTACTTGTCCCTACACCTAAGAAATTGAAGAACACATACATGAATTTAGAAGAATGTGTTTAAATTTTTATTTTAGAATTTTTAGTATCAAATTAAAGTATAAAAATGAAAATTTAAACACTGATTTATTAAATGTTTATTTAAAAGTTTTTAATTATGGTTAGGTCTATACAGTTATTATGTGACTGTGAGCTTAAGTGGGTTTGAGTAGCTTCATTAGGTCAGCCTTTCAAGCAACAAAATTTACAAAATCTCATAAACATTTGACTATGGAGCAGCAATTAAAGACTGACCAGAAATGAACCCAAATCCAGTTCAAAAAACTATTATGTATATTCAGTCACAGTATATTTGAAAAATTACAGTTAAGGCCAACATATTGTTTTGTATTTTCCCTAAACATATTAGTGTTAAATCATACTGTATGTTAATTAATTTAGTGGATGACTTATCTATTTAGGGGGAGGGAGAAAGTCAGTGGTAAAAAGACTGCAACAATCTGATTTTCTGAAAAATTGCACATGATGAACTTTCTAGAGTACCAGTAATGTTGATGCCAATAATGTCTCTAATAAACTATTCCAAAAGACTAAAATAACTAGTGTTGCCATCTGCAGTTATGTTTTCATAAATTTTAATAAAATATTGAATTTGTCAATTTGATTTTTTGATCTCTAGGTCAGTACCTGCTGTTGCTTCTGCTACAACTCTAGCAGTAAATGGTAAATGGTGAAGCTTGCTCTATATTGGAATTTTTTTTAAAGTAGGAGAAGATATTACTTATATATGTAATGCATTACTTATTTCTTTTCCAATTTTTATTTAATTGAAATATAGTTGATTTGATTCATTGCTTCTTTAAGGTAGGATAACTTTTGGATTACAGTTAGCCCTCTGATTCCATATTTCATATCTATGGAATCAACCAACCACAGATCGAAAATATTAAAAAAAAATTCAGAATGATCAAAAAACCAAAACTTGAATTTGCCACACAGAGTCAACTATTTACATTGCATTTACATTACATTTACAACTATTTACATAGCATTTACCTTGAATTAGGTATTATAAGTAACCTAGGGATGATTTAAAGTATATGGGAGTATTGCTATAGGTATATGCAAATACTGCACCATTTTATATAAGAAACTTGAGCATCTAGGATTTTGGTATTGGGAGTGGGGGGTCCTGGAACCAACCCCCCACAGATACCAAGGGAGGGGACTGTACATGAACTTCTCTCCCTCTACCCCTATGTGAAGGAATCTAAAACCATACACAATCTGGAAGCTTGCAATTGCCACTGCAGCCTTAGAGTAACTAACACCATCTGGACTGTGCTGATGAACATTCAAGTAAAAAACTGCTATATCATTCAAAGTCTATGTCCTCCAACCAATAGCATTTCTCATTAAACAAACAATGAGTAGAAGGATTATCTACCAGAACTGCATTTATGTAGAGATCTTTAATAAAGGGCACAAGCGTAAGTTATAAGAAAAGCTACTTTAAAAACAAAGTGAGGTTCAGTAGCTAATTAGCATAATTTAAAAATTGGTAAATAATCTTTGATCCATTTCCTAGATATATATTGGCATTGGAACTTTATTTGTGGATTAAAGTATTTTACTTCTAATTGCTGCATAGATTTACAAATGGAAAATATAAAGCAATCTTGTGGATCTTTATATTGCATATATAACCGGGTAGAGTTCTAGGCCATTTAATAAATATCCATACACTACATTGAATACCCCATTTGAATAGTATATATTTTCCCTTTAGGGCATAAAAATATTCGTGTAATTGTTTTAGACTATTTTTTTGCCCACTTTTTTTCACAAGGGCAAGTCCAAAAGGAATTAGGACAACTAATTCTTGCAGTACTGATGACAAGCTCAGTACTCTTTCTACAATTCATGTACTGTATTTTACCTTAAGCTGATAGTTTTGTGTTTATAAAATTTAGGAGCTAATATTTAATTTCCAACATTCAAATTTTCCTCATTACCAACCAATTTGAGACTCTTAAAACTACTACGTGGGGTGATTACTAAGGGTCAGGGAAGGAAATCCGTAATTTTGTTCACAGCATCAACTGCTATATGACCAAAGTATAGGTCTTTGGAATTAAATACTCTCATTTCTTTCACTGCAACTTTTTCTGTAGGTCTTATCTTTAGCATGGTGTATCATCAAACATTTAAGAGGAGTTTACCCAGTCATCACAGAGGACTTGTGTTTATCTCATACTTAGCAACCATAACAAGACATGCATATACACCATATGCACCCAGTCCCTTCCACTAATATAGCTGAGTCTCAAACATTTCCACAAATTTAACACCTACTGAAAACAAGGAAACGGCTCCACTGTGCTTCTAACAGTAACAAAATGTCATTTCCGGCAGGTGTACAGCCGCAATTATGTATTATTCCGCTCGCGCCCAAGTAACACCATCTCCGGTTCTGCCAAGCGCAGACAGAAGCTTCTCTCAATTCCCGTCTCCATGATCAGAGATTGTTTAAAAGTGCATATATTCCACTTAAATAATGCTATTTAAAAAATAAGTCACACCGTCCCCACCTCCATTCCCTCTCCCTTTGTCTTTGGTGGTGGCAGGTGGAGGGATCACTTACTGTGCCCTCCTTGCCTCCTTCCCAGCAAGCAGGGTTCCCACAATCTCGCTCCGCACTGAGCTAAGGGCCGCTCTGACTTGTTGCCCTGGCTACCCTCAACCCACCAAGCCCTGCCAGAAGATTAAAATGACAGGAAAGCAAAGGGAAGGAAACAAGACCCTAGAGAAGTAATGGCAACCTTCCAATGGATGACGACAATCCCAAAGCAACAAGTGACCCGCGCGCAAGGGACTCTCAAAACCGCTCGACCCTCAACTCCGGGAATCTATCTCGTCTGCGTCAACAGCACAACAGGCTACAAAACTAATCATCGCGCAGGCAGTTAAAAACCCTTTCCCCATCATGACCAACACAGTGGCTTTAATACGCTCCACAGCCCCTTACAGGAAAAAAAAAAAAAAAAAAAAAAAAAAAAAAATCTGTCACCTTAGACTTCTTTGCACTTGCAGATTTCTGACGGCCGATGTGCTTCCTTCCTCTGCCCAACCCGTTTTTTATTAAGTTTCCAAGGAGGATGCCTGTGTGTTGCGGGGAGCGGGGGGGGGGGGGGGGGTATGAGCCTGTGTGGAAAGGATTTATAACATTTTTCCAATCTTCCTTTTAAATCCGTATGTGCACTAAGCCTTATTTGTCGCCTCAAAAAATGAGATTGATAATTCCTGCTCTTGGGCCAATGTTGTCATGAAGCCCTAGAAAATCATATATAATTAGAGAGTTTTGGACGCTATCAGACCCATTTTCAAAGCTGTTCTTTTCCTCCGCCTTGCCCCTTTCCCAAGTCAAGACCCGTGGGACGAGCTAGGAGAGTCCAAGTTCCCTTGGCAAGCGGCCCCCGAGGGCAACGCGCGGCGAACAGTCCAGGCGCTGCCGTCTGCGCTCTCCTCTCCACTCCGGGGAGGGAGCTCGGAGGCGTGGGAGAGCGCGGGGAGAGAGGGTGCGGGCGCCTGGGAACGAGAGACCGCGAGGGAGCGAGAGACCTTTGTGGTGTAAGGGGCGGACCAGAGAAGTGGAAGAAGCCTGGCAGATGGAGGCGAGGAGACAAAACCCGAAGAGTCCACGCTCGAAGTCGCCAGGAGCTGACCAGAAGGAAGGAGCAAGGTAGGACAGGTAAAGGCCGCGTCCCTAAATGCCTGGGGGCCGCGCGGAAAGCGCAGGGCCCGGGAGGTTAGAGCCGAGCGAGCGCGCGGGTCCTGGCGGATTGCGAGGTCGCAAGCGGAGGCCTTCCCCCCCCCCCCCCCCCGTTACCTGTGCTACTTTCCCCCTGGCTGCCCCTGTCCGGGGGGAAGATGCTCGAGCACTTCTCCCATTCCACCTGGCCCGCGAAGCACAGCTCGGTGACGATATGCAGCGCCTTCTGACACAGGCTGCTCACTCCGTCCTCCTTATGGAAACTCATTGCTTGGTCTCGTTTCCCCTAGTTGGCGGTCCTTTCCCCTTCCTGTTATCTACAGGCTGGCCCCTATGGTACCCTAGCCATATCCCGCCAGCGGGGACTTTGGCTGGAGAGCGCGCTGCAAAGAGGCGGCAACTCTTAGGGGCTCCAAATTGCCCCCATGTCGGGAGCGGAGGGTTCCAGAGAAGGTGCAGAGGATGGGATGAGAAGCGAAGCAGCAGCGGCTGCGAGGTTTTCGCCAACTCTCACGCGTTGGGAACGAGCCGAAGCGAGCTGCAGAGACCCGGCATGGAGTACGGAGGGGAGGGGGAAGAGGTAGAATAGCTAAAGCCCTCGACTCGCAGAAGCGTTCCTGTTTGTGGCGGGTGCCTGGCGGCGGCGCGTCCAATCGCAGCTTGGCGCGGGTCGGGTGATCCTGGGCGGAAAGTGCAGTCCTCCTCTAGTCCCCAGGGAAGGGGTTGGCACCCTGCTGAGGCCAGGGACGCTCTTCTAGGTGCAGGAGGGCGGAGAAATCTCCGTTTTGTCTGTACCTTTCCCAGCCTCCGTATCCATTACTCCAACCCCCTCTTACCTCCAACTTTATTACAGATGTGTGCTACTCTCTGTTATATCCATTTCTACTTTTCTGAAAAGTTATTCCCACAGAAAACAAATTGAAAAAGTTAAATTGAAAAAAATGAGTAGATGAATAATCAAAGCAGACATCCTTGGAAAGAAGAAAGTCCCTGGAGAGCATTTTTAAGATGATTTCTAACTATGATGGTTTAGAAAAAATATTTCATCCAAAGGGTCTTTTTACTACTAGTGGTGAAATTCACCATTTTACCCAGTTCCGTTTTTCTTTGTGCATAAAGTGAACAGGAAAATTTAAATTTATTGCCTTCTTAGTTTTTTCTGTATTAACCTTAGGAGATTGTGACACAAAACGAAATATGTTATTTATATTAATATTCAGTTAGGATTCTGCCCACTAATATGCAATTGGCAGTTGAGACTGCATGACCTGACTCCCTTTATCATTCTTACTAGTGACTTAAATACCGAAAAGACAAAGCACAAGTGTTAAAGGGGAGCAAGGTTGAGTTCAAATCCATCACACACACGTCATTGCTTAACCTTGAAGAAGTTGCTTTCAGGCCTTTATCTCAGTCTATAAAATAAGGGGCTTAGATTCCTTATAATTCTGTAGTACAAATGAGTGATAATCACTAATGGAGCTGAAGCTTCAGATAATGTTAATAAACATGTGCCACAAGGTTATAGGAAACGAGTTTACATTGCTTTTAAAGTGTTTTCAGGCAGAGTTTGATCCTGTAGTATAACCTGAAGATTGATTCAACCTTTGTTAGGTAGAGCTTCTTTATTTTTGAAATGGAATATCCTGAACTTAGTGTCAGGGAGGAAGAAATTTTCCTTTACCCTTCTAGTTCTTCTGGCTGGTCAGATCAAAAGGAGAAAACCAAACAAAAATTTTATAACTTGCTTATAATGGGAGAGGCTCGGGAAAACTGAGTAACTCACCAAAATGGCTGAAGCCTTCACCTTAAATGCCATCTTCAGCTAAAGGCAAAAGGGGATGTTATAGTTGGTGCTTTGGGACCTCAAAGATGAGGAAGGCAAATGGTTGAGAAAAGATGAAAAAGCAAATGGTTGATAAACAAATGTGTACTCGGCCATGTGGAGACAATAGGAGATAATGGGAATTATAACAAACAGATCTTGCTAGGCTTCTCTCTATCAACATACCTAGTTCACACTACATTAGCTATGGTGATAGCTCCATTCCTGGATCAGCTCTTTCTATATTCTTTAGGCAGCTAGGGGGAAGGTCAGATTCTTCTTGAGTCTTTCGGGTCTTGATTATTTTCATCTCAAAATAATCTGCATCCCAAATAGACATTTTGAGGTGGCAGATTTAGCTCCCATAGAATAGGTAGTTTTATTTTAAACTGCTAGGCAGTTTGTGATAAATTACTTCCTCTGTAAGGGCACTATGTTAAAGCTTACTATAAATATTTGGTATAGCATCCTAGTAGGTGAGCATTTATTAGTTGAATCATCTTGACCTGATTCATATGACAACTGGTATAACTAGGGCTATTTTTATCATGAATTAAGACAAAAGTAAAGTCCGCAGGCTTCATTTGCTTTTTGTCTTTATGCACATCGATTTTAGATCAGATTGACTAAAGAAATGATTTAGCTATCAATTTAAAAAGACCTGAATATCCAGTATATTTGAAGCTAAGTTACAAGCTCCTGTACTTGCTTTACAGAAAGCCAATCTCTGATAGTGGGTATTTGCAGCAAATTAAGGATTTATTTGCAGACTGCCAAGCAAGGAGTGGCTGTCAGGCAAGGGCTTTTAAAGACAGTGTTAAGGAAGAAGCTCTTAGGATGTATTACCTCACAGACATTATTCTAATTGGTTGGTGGTGAGGTAACAGGATGATGTTTTGGGAACCTCATCCTTCTGGTTCCAACCCATATAAAGCCTACATGCTTGTGGTCCTCATATAGTCCACCTGGGTAGGAGTCTTAATTTCTACAGAATGACTCAAAGATATTCATCAAATTGTTATCCAGATACCTTCAAAAGGAACTAGAAGTCATGTGACTCTATTGTCCTAATAATTAACTGCTTGAGCATGCCCTTTGGAATGCAGGGAAGACCTCAAAGACTAAAGCCTTTTTTTCTGCAAACAAGAAATGACACAGAGCAGATTCCTGACTCAGAAAGGTCCCTTAGGGTTCTGCTCAATATCATCAATAACACATTTTAATAGGGCCCTTTCCAATTTTCCTTGCCCTCCAGTTCTCCACAATATAGACAGACCCATATAAAACAACCTGAAATGTAATGCTGTGTTTTCATATTTACCGTATGACCAAGCTGTTATGTGAGATGACCAAATCAATAATTTTATACTACTTACAAACTCTACTTGCTTATGTGAAGTAATGAAGAATGTCTCTAATGATGCCGTGAACTGAAGTTTGGCACTTGCCATCAGCCTCTGCATGGAGTAAAACATGAGCCACTTCAGCTACCAACCAGCAGCACCCACTAAGTGGAGCTCAGGGTGGAGACCAGGAGTTAGGCATTCTGTGCTCTGGGAAAATTGGAAGAACAGGCCTTCAGATAGATAGTTTTGTTGTTGTTGTTGTTGTTTTGTCTTTTTGTCTTTCTAGGGCTGCACATACAGCGTATGGAGGTTCCCAGGCTAGGGGTCTAATTGGAGCTGTACCTGCCCACCTATGCCACAGCCACAGCAACGCCAGATCCAAGCTGTGTCTGCAACTTACACCACAGCTCATGGCAACACCAGATCCTTAACTAACTGAGCAAGGCCAGGGATTGAACTGGCAATCTCATGGTTCCTAGTCAGATTTGTTTCTGCTGCGCCACTACGGGAACTCCAGATAGTCAGATATTTTTAGAAGAATATTTTATGTGCCCAATTCTTGCATCTCCTCATATCTAGAAAAACACTAAAATCCTTCATGGTGATGTCTGCTCCTTGTGACTGGTAGTAACCTTCAGGAGATCAGCAACACACTTTGTAAAATGTGTGTATGCTGCATGCACCTCCCCCTCACCTTTTTCATATCCTGATATTCCCCCTTTTTGTTCTTGGGTGGTATTTCAGCCCAGTCTGTAGTTAAGGATGAAGAATCACAGTCCTCTGTGAACTCAGTCACCTCCAAGGGTGAGAGCCAGTGAGTCCTGCAGGCTGTGAAAACTCAGGATACTGGCCCTGATAGTGGAGGTGCATATTAAAGGAATGATTTCAATGAGCCCAGGCCTCTTTTGTTCCTGCTCCCTGCCCTTTCTTGCAAAAACTCCTATAAATCCTCCTCCCTCACTTCCTCAGAGCAGTTTCTCAGGGCTACATGAGATGATATCTCTTGGGCTTAAGTCCTAATTTTGCTCCAAATAAAACTTAACTTTCAACTTTCAGGTTTTTTTTTTTTTTTTTTTTTTTTTAGTCGACAACCCTCTTATGTTTGATTTCAGTGTTAAACATTATTAAGTAAGTAAATTCTGAAAATAACTTTCCTGGTATTTGTTTATGGTGTTCCTGGCCCATTCCTATTCTTATTGATGTGTTTGCCCAATAAGCAGAGTTATTTTCACTTGGATATTCATTTTTCTGAATTCATTTGTACGAAATATTTTTGCTTCATTCAAAATTAATACCATAAGGTTTTGATTTATTTTCTTTGTCTTTGGACCATCTTACAACTTATTGGCAGGTGAATCAAGTAGATTTTCATGTCACTTATTAACAGCTCAGATAAGAGTTTGGGTAAGTAGAAATTGCACTGTAAGTCTTTTTTTTTTTTTTTTTTTTTTTTTAATCAATGAAGGATAGGATGACAAGGATTTAAATTTACAATTTTAAATTTCCTTGCCAAATATTTTAACTAATAATGGCCTAACAAACCATGCAATACAGATTTTCATATACTTCCCAATCAACACCCTGAAGAAGTTGCTGAAATAGTGAAGACGGGGAGAACAGGTTAGACTGACATTTACTCAGCACCATTTGCTCTGCTAAGTGCTATGGCAAGCACTGATGTCAAAACATGCAGGCTGTATGTCAAAACGTGTCAAAACATGCAGGATGTAAATGCTTTGTCACAGCTTCCTTCTGAATGACCTTTGCATTGAGTAGAGGAGGAATTGGTTTGGGGGTGAAGAGCCCAAGAGAACTTCTGTGTGAGCTAAACTAGCCTCTTGAGTGGTAATTTTGGACATCCAACACTTCCTGATTTCCCTGCTTGTTCAAATCCTCTTCCAGTTCTTTCTTTTTCTCTTCCCATGACCCTTTAAAGACTATGGAGGAAAGGGAGTTATCTTTTTAGGTAGACATCTCCCTGAGGAAAAGGGAACTTGAGAATCATTCCTGAGACTATAATTTCAAATATTACTTGAAGCCAAATACAGGGTGAGTAAATGAAGAAATCTCAGAACAGGTGACTCCAGTCTAAAAATGAAGATCACAGACAAATATTACATTTCAACTTACTTAAAGTTTTATCACCTTTTTTTGTGTTCGCTAGTAGCTCAGACTCATAAAGGCCCAATCCTAACTTCCTCTACATGCTTTGGCCTGCTTCTTTATTCCTTAGTTTGGAGAATGGCCTTGCCATTCACTTCCAGCTAGTGATGATGATAACCAGACCTCTGGCTTGCATACATGGGTATTGTTACTGAGAAGTCAGGTTCTAGTCTGACTCCTGATCCTTTTAATCAGCCTGATTCATCACTCTAGAAGGGTTGGTATTGTCTCTTTTTCCATTGTGTTCACTTTGTTCATTCATCTTGATAGATATTATGAGCATTTCAGAGACTCAGTTTTGAGAAAACCTCAAGTTTTGAAAATTCTATTGATTTATTCCTTCAGTAATTCTTTGCCTTCTATTTTTCTATTACTATTTTGAGTCTGGAACTCCTTTATGTTGGATTTTTTACCAGCAGGATTGAGGCTTTAATTTTTGCTATTCTATTTTCCATCTATACCATATCCTTGTTGTTGAACTTTGGGACAATTTCCTTGACTGTCTTTTTTTTTTAATTGACATGGAGTTGATTTACAATATTGTGTTAGTTTCTGGTATACAGCAAAATAAGGTATATATACATGTATGTACATAAATTATCTCTATATGAATGTCCATTATAGGTTAATATACAATATTGAATATAGTCCAATGTGCTATATAGTAAGACCCTGTTGTTTATCTTTTTTATGTATAGTAGTTTATATCTGCTAACCCCAAATTCCTAATGTATAGCTCCTGACTTTCCATAGTTTGTTTTCTGTCTCTGAGTCTGTTTTTGTTTTGCCGTTAAGTTCATTTGTATCCCCTCCCTTTTTTTTTTTTTTTTTGTTCTTAGTTTATTTTTTTATGTTGTGGGATTTTCTCAGGTGTCTGGTGATATAAATGCTCTCTATTTATACTTAAGAGCACTGTATTATGGAAGTTGAAATCCGTTAATAAGGATTCTAACCAGAGGGCTTCACTGAAAAGTGATTCAGAATATTTTGAAGTGGAGCACCCCAAAATATCAGAGGGGAATGATCTAATCTTTCATTAGATATGTGGAGTAATAAAGTCTGCCTTCTTTTACTTAACCCTCCTTTTTCTGGGCCCACATCACACCTCCTTGAAATTCTGTTGTCTTGTGTCTGGAGCCTTTCTATCTCTAGGGAAAAACTTTTTATTGTAAGATTAGTTAGGGTAATCACCTGACTGCAAGAGTTGTATGGGTGGAGTCTTGAGCAGACAGCTTAAGACAACTTAAGAACTACACTAACTCCTAACTTCACCTTTAAGCCTCTCACCCTCTCCCATCTTCTGCAGAATAAGTACAAGGTACCTCATATTTTCATTTTTTGAGGGTCTGTGAGACAAAACACTAGCTTCACATTTGCTATCTGCCTCTGGAAGATTAAGCTCCCTCTGCTTAAGAAGGCAGGTATTACTTCTTCACCTGCTTCCATCTTGTAAAACCATTGACATCTTTTTTTTTTTTTTTGATCATCTACTGTGTCCTCTACTATTCTTTTTGTCCAATAATATTTATAGCCTTTTATTGCTGTATTGTCATTTCAGTGTCATTTCAATAGGATCATGAACATATATCTTTAACCCATCATATTTAACTGTTTAAAAGGACAATTCTGATTATGTTACCTCATTTCCTTTCCATTGTGATTTAGCTATATTGGATACCTTGAATGTGGCCTGAAAAGCCTGACCTGACCTGACCTCTACCTATTTTCTTTGTTCTTTGCTGAATTACTTGACTTCGTGCTTTCTTTGCCTTCTCTATGTTATAATTTAAATCAAATAATTAATTTGATATAAATACTAGTAGATAGAGGAACTTCCTTCCTTCATTACTGCTCTTTACCAATTTCCTTGCACTGTACCAGCAGTAATAGTTATTCAATAAATATAAATGAATAGCTTAAAGTGTCATTTGTTAACCCTATCTCTTTCCTTTTCGTTATCAGCAGTAAAAGTATTTACTTTGTTGTATCAGAAATACCAGGGTAAAAAAAGTATTCCATGTAAATAAAAAAAAAAAAAAAAGAAAGTTAGGGTAGTAATACTTATATTAGACAAAATATACCTTGTAACAATATTGTAATGAGACAAAGAAGAGCATTACATAATGATAATGGGACCAATCTAACAAAAATGTTTAATAATTGTAAATATATATACACCCAACATAGGAACACCTAAAAACACAATGCAAACATTGATAGACGTAGGGAGAAAAATGACAATAACACAATAGTAGTAGGGGACTTTAACATTATACTTACATCTAAACAGAAAATCAGTAAGGAAACGCTGGCCTTAAGTGACACTTTAGAGGGAGTTCCCGTCATGGCTCAGTGGTTAACAAATCTGACTAGGAACCATGAGGTTGCGGGTTCGATCCCTGGCCTTACTCAGTGGATTAAGGATCCAGCATTGCCATGAGCTGTGGTGTAAGTTGCAGACACGGCCCGAATCCCTCATTGCTGTGGTTCTGGCATAGGCTGGTGGCTACAGCTCCGATTCTACCCCTAGCCTGGGAACCTCCATATGCCACAGGAGCAGCCCAAAATATGGCAAAAAAATAAATAAATAAAATAAAAATAAAAAACTCATTAGACAAGATGGATGGGGGAGGGAGGGGGGAGAGAATACTCTACCCCAAAGCAACAGAATACACATTTTTTTTCAAGTTTACATGGAGCATTCTCTAGGATACACCACATGACCACAAGCTAGGCCATAAAACAGGTCTTAGTAAACTTAAGACTGTAATAATATCAAGCAATTTCTCTGATTCCAACACTATGAAACTAGTAATAAACTTCCAGAAAAACTGCATGAAACACAAATATGGAGGCAAAATAATATGCTACTAAACAACAAATGGGTTACTGAATAAATGAAAAAGGAAATAAAATAATATCTGGGGACAAATGAAAAAGAAAACATAATGATCCAAAATCTTTGGGGATGCAGCAAAAGCAGTTCTCGGAGGAAATTTTATAGTGATGAAAGCCTGCCTCAGGAAACAAGAGAATTTTCAAATAAATAACTTGAACTTAACACCTAAATGTACTAGAAAAAGAATAACAAACAAAACTCAAAGTTGATAGAGGAAAATAAATCATAAAGATGAGAGCAGAAATAAATGATACAGACTAAAATAATAATAGAAACGATGAGTAAAATTAAGAATTGGCTCTCTAAAGAGACAAAGTTGATCCTTTATCAGGACTCATCAAGAAAAAAGAGAGGACCCAAATCAATAAAATCATAAATGAAAAAGAAGTTACAACCAAGACCACAAAAATACAAGGATCATAAGTGATTATTTATGATCATAAACACCAATAAAATGGATACCAAAAAAGAAATGGACAAATTTCAAGAAATGTACAACCTCCCAAGATTGAATCAGGCCATTGGTTACTGGACCAACCAATGACCAGTAATGAATTGAATCAATAATAGTAATAATAATAATAAACCCTTCCAACTAACAAAAGTCCAGGACCAGATGTCTACACAGGTAAATTCTACCCAATATTTAGAGAAAAGTTAACATGTAATCTTTTCAATCTATTTCCAAAGATTGCAGAGGAAATAACACTTCCAAACTCATGGGGACAGCATCATTCCAATACCAAAACTAGACAAAGATATTACACAAAAAGAAAACTACAGGCCAATAACACTGATTGATATAAATGTAAAAATTCTCAACAAAATATAAGCAAACAAATTCATCAATGCATTAAAAAAATCATACACAATGAACAAGCAGGATTTATCCCAGGAATGCAAGCATGGTTCCATATGTGCAAATCAATCAATGTGATACACTACATTAAAAATTAAGAATGCAAATTCTATGATGAGGAGTTCCTGTGGTGGTCAGAAGGTTGATTCAGCATCATCTCTGCTGTGTCTCAGGTTGCAGCTGAGGCATGGGTTTGATCCCTGGCGCTGGAATTTTCGCATGCTGTGCACATAGCCAAAATAAATAAATAAATAAATATATATGTGTATATATATATATATATATATGTTAATTTCAATAGATTCGGAAAAAGCTTTCAACAAAATTCAACTTTTATGATAAAAACTCACAACAAAGTGAGTATGTTATAGCACCTTAATATAATAAAGTCCATCCATATATGATATGCTCACAGTTAACATTATACTCAATGGTAAATAGTTGAAAGCATTTCTCTGTAACAGAAGTGCTGAATGGAAGAAGATATTTACAAATATATATCCAACAATGGTTTATTACCCAAAATATAAAAGAACTCATACAACCTAACACCAAAAAAGCAGACAACTCAATTTAAAAAATGGGCAGGGGATCTGAGTATCCAGTTTTTAAAGCAGACATGCAAATGACCAATAACCAGGTGAGAAGATGCATAACATCGCTAATCATCAGGGAAATTCAAGTCAAAACTGCAATTTTCACCTCTCAGAATGGTTAGTGTGTGTGTGTGTGTGTGTGTGTGTGTGTGTGTGTAGCAATTGAAAAATGTTGGCCAGGATGTAGTAAGAGGAAATTCATGTGCAATGTTTGTAGGAATGTAAATTGGTATAGCCACTACGGAAAACAATATGGAGATTTCACAAAAAAATAAAAGTTGTATGATCCAGCAAGTCCTCCCTTAGATATTTATCCAAAAAAATAAAAATACTAATTAGAAAAGATATATTCATCTGTATGTGTGTTGCACATTATTTACAATAGCCAAGATATGGGGGCAACCTAAGTGCCCCTCAACAGATGAATGGATATATACTTATATATATGTAAGTATATTATTTAGCCATGAAAAAGAATGAAACCCTGCTATTTGCAACAACATAAATGGACCTAGATGGTATTATGCTAAGTGAAATAAGTCAGACACAGAAAGACAAATACTGTATGATTTCAATTATATGTGGAAACTAAAAAAACAGTACTAATAAACAAGCTAACTAAACAGAAACAATCATAGAGAGACTGAACATTGGTTTCCAGAGGAGAGTGGTATGGAGAAAAGAAATAGATGAGGGAGATTAAGAGGTACAAATTTTCAGTTGCCAAAAAAAAATAAATAAATAAGTAACAGGTATGAAATACAGTGTGATAAATATAGTCAATAATTTTTTAGTATCTTTGGTGACAGATGACAACTGTGATCATTTTGAAATGTACAGAAATATCAGATCACTATGTTATGGTCCAGGAATTAACATAGTGTGTAAGTCAATTATACATGAGAAACTAACTAACCAACTAACTAATTTATTGAAAAAGAGTCAGTTTGTGGCTACCAGAGGCAGAGGGGAAGGGGAGTTGGAGGAAGGCAGTGAAAAGGTACAGACTTCCACTTACAAGATAAATAAGTACTAAGGATGTAATGTACAACATGATGTAATTAACACTGCTGTAAGTTATAAATGAAAGCTATTAAGAGAGTAGATCCTAGAGTTATCATCACAAGGAACAACATTTTTTTTCTATTTAATTCTGTATCTATATGAGATGATGGATGTTCACTAAACCAATTTGGTAATTATTTCATGATGTACTTAAGTCAAATCATTATGTCATATGCCTTCTACTTATGCAGTGCTGTATGGCAATTATATATCAATAAAACCAGAAGAAACAGGAAAAGAAATATCAGAGTATAGTGGAAACTGATAAACTATTCTATTCCCAGGGAAGCTGGGAGAAGAGGCATTAGAAGAAAGAGCATATTTTAGTAATGGAATATGTCCTTTGAGAAGAAGGTGGTCACTTGTATTTTTGGAATAATACTAACTTTTGAGCACCTGCTTTGTGTCAAGACATTTATGTTTTATTTTTTGATTTAATCATGATAGCGTA
Organism: Sus scrofa; assembly: GCF_054392235.1. Classification (NCBI taxonomy): domain Eukaryota; kingdom Metazoa; phylum Chordata; class Mammalia; order Artiodactyla; family Suidae; genus Sus; species Sus scrofa. The sequence continues at coordinate 47,656,099 of NC_139387.1, read as the reverse complement.
TTAAATAAACAAAATAAATGCTTTGTAAGCTAATTGTTATAGTATTTATATTAACTCATTTACAACAGTGACAGGCATAGTTTAAACTTTCTACTATATTAGCTTATTTAATTCTTACAACAAACTAATGAGATGGGTGCTATTATTTTTTCCACTTTATAGGTGAGAAAGCTTAGCCACAGAGAAGTAAGTAGCCTTTCTTAGCCCATATACCTATTGGTAATAGAATCTAAATTTGGAGCACATCATTAAGTTTGCAGAATTCAGGTCCTTAACTATTATTGCAGCCTTCTGCTACTTCTCATCTATCTTCAAGGCAAAATGAGATCAAGGGACTATTCAGCCAGGCAGATGTAACTGATAAAAACATTTAATGATAAAAGTATGACTTTTTTCTACTTCTCCATTCACATTAACAACCTTTCCTCATCCCTAATAATTATGCCCTTTAAAAACTTAGCATACATCTTGTCATAGTCTTCTCCTCTCTCATGTAATTAAATAAGTATATGGATAGGCATGTGTATAAATAGGTGTTCTGTCATTGTCTATTTCCAAAAAGGAAAATTACCCACCATAATTAATGAAAATTCCTCCAGTTGAACTGGGTAGCTTTAATTATGTTAAATGACCATAAATTTTTCTTTCTTTTTTTTTTTTTTCTTTTTTTTTTTTTTGTCTTTTTGCTATTTCTTGGGCCGCTCCCGCCCAAGAGGTTCCCAGGCTAGGGGTCGAATTGGAGCTGTAGCCACCGGCCTATGCCAGAGCCACAGTAACGTGGGATCCGAGCCGTGTCTGCAACCTACACCACAGCTCACGCAACGCCGGATCGTTAACCCACTGAGCAAGGGCAGGGACCAAACCCGCAACTTCATGGTTCCTAGTCGGATTCGTTAACCACTGTGCCACGACGGGAACTCCTGACCATAAAATTTTCAATGTAATGATATGTCATGATTTATTCAGCTATTTCTCTACTGATAGGAATTCCCCATATTTTTTAATTATTCATCACTGTGGATCCCCAATGCAGTGGTACATGTTATGGCAGTGCATGGTATGTTGCTGTAAACTTCCTACTAATGTTTACTTACATACTGAAAATATTATTTATATGATCTAGATACCCAAGGAAGAGAATTCTGCTATATGAAATCACATTTAAAATCATATTTCTACCAGAAACATATGATATAATTTTCTTTTCATCTCCTGTTTGCAAATATAGAGGTTACTATTTTTAAGTTCTTGCCATTATTTTCAGTGCATTTTTCCAAGACTTCACTAAAAAATATGAATGATATTCTCACATTTATACATTTTTTGTAAAGTTTTATCTATATAATGCATGTGTATAAATGAATTTAAATTAAAATTTAAAACATTTATCTTTAATAAAAAATTGTGTAGGGGCAGCCATTATTTACCTTTTAAATTAGTGATCTCAAATCTTAGCATGTATCAGAATCACCTTGAGGGCTTATCAAAACACAAATCCTGGGCCTGATGCTCAGAGACTTTGGTGGGGTATGAAAATTTGCATTTACAGATTCCTGGTGAAGATGCTGCTTTTCCAGGGACCACTCCTTGAGAATATCGTTCTTTGTGGCCTCTTTAAAACCAAGACATTCTTAAGACTTACATAAGCAAGATCCCAAACATTCACACCTCATTAATAATCAAGTAACTACAAAATTTAGAAATATTTATTTTTTTATAAAGTGGTAAGACCTGGTGTAGGCCTGATTTTGGGGGAAATGGGTAATCATGTACACTGCTGGTAAGAAAATAAATAGGGACTATATTTCTCTAAAATTAGAGTTTTGCATAATTTACTTAGAAATTTGCTTCTCTGAGTTTATTCTAAGGAAAATATCATGAATGTGTTCATCGATTTAGCAACAAAAATATTTATTGAAGAACTGTTTGTAATGCTAGAGATGTTAGAACTGTCTCTGTTTCCCATTGTACTGATTTATTAGATCAAATGTGCTATATCCATAAAATTGAACACCACTCATCCATTCAATAAAAATTAATCAGATTATGGAGAAATCAGTACAAACTTACTGATTTATAAATAATAAGGAAAAAAAAAACATCGAAATCTCACAGTTGTTATGTCAAATATTGGGCTTTGCAGCTATGATGGCTGGTGCTCAACACCATTTCCAATCTCTTCTCAGATGCTTCCTATTCTGTAGAGACTAGAAACTTAGAAATCCCATTGCACCCTGGGCTCTACGTCTACTTAGCATCCACAAACCCTGTGTTACTGCAAGAGGTTTGGAAGGTGCAAGTGAAACAGAAGACATACTTTTGTTACACCTGCCATTCTGCTCAAAAGCATAGTTAGAGACGCATTTGATTTTTTGCTACATGATCAAAGGTGTCCCAAGTGTTGAGACTTGTCAGGAAGCTGAGCATGGGAAATCCATGTTGCTGTTGTATAGTACAGCAGGCATAGCATAGTAGATTTCGAGTAGTTTCCTACTCCTGGCAGTGATGGCATGATTTTGAATTCTTACTTCTAATCATTGAAGAATTAGTAATTCCTTATGGTATGGAGCTGGGATTCTTTCCAACAGCACAGCCCAGAGTATGTCTGTTACCCTTTATAATAATTCTCTAAGTAATTTAGTATTTAGTAAAATCTCTTTTGGTTAACAGTTGTGGGAAAGATTCTGCTCTTTGTCATTGAATACTGAACACTGATAAGACTGGAAATTTTTTTGTTCATTCTTTAGCTTACATAAATGTATTACCTAATTTTTCAACCACCATTGTGTTACCATTGACTATGAAAAAACTATTTACATTACAATAATATTGTTTAGAATAAATCTAATTTACAAAGTGGTTTGTTTTATAATAATAATTTTTTGAACCAGATATAACAGTTTAGTAGTTAAGAGTTTGGTTTGCATTTCTCCAATAATTAGTGATGTTGAGCATTTTTTCATGTGCCTGTTGGCTATCTGTACACCTTTCTTGGAAAAATGTCTATTCAGGTATTTTGCCCATTTTTCCATTGGGTTGCTGGCTTTTTTGCTGTTGAGTTGTATAGGTTGCTCGTATATTCTAGAGATTAAGCCCTTGTCCATTGCATCATTTGAAACTTTTATATCCCATTCTGTAAGTTGCCTTTTGTTTTCTTTTTGGTTTCCTTTGCTGTGCAAAAGCTTGTCACTTTGATTAGGTCAATTGGTTTATTTTTGCTCTTATTTCTGTTGCTTTGGGAGACTGACCTGAGAAAACATTCATAAGGTTGATGTCAGAGAGTGTTTTGCCTATGTTTTCATCTAGGAGTTTGATGGCGTGTTGTCTTATATTGAAGTCTGTCAGCCATCTTGAGTTTATTTTTGTGCATTTTGTGAGGGTGTGTTCTTGTTTCATTGATTTGCATGCCACTGTCCAGGTTTCCCAGCAATGCTTGCTGAAAACACTTTTTTCCCATTTTATGTTCTTGCCTCCTTTGTCAAAGAATAATTGACCATAGATGTCAGGGTTTATTTCTGGGTTCTCTATTCTGTTCCATTGGTCTGTCTGTCTGTTTTGGTACCAGTAGCACAGTGTCTTGATGACTGTGACTTTGTAATATTGCCTGAAGTCTGGGAGAGTGATGCCTCCTGCTTGGTTTTTGTTCCTCAGAATTGCTGTGGCAATTCTAGGTCTTTTGTGGTTCCACATACAATATTGGATAGTTTGTTTAGTTCTGTGAAAAAATGTCATGGGTAATTTGATAGGTATTGCATTATTAGAGAAATGCAAATCAAAGCTACTATGAGGTACCACCTCACACCTGTCAGAAAGGCCATCATTAATAAGTTCACAAATAACAAATGCTGGAGGGGGTGTGGAGAAACGGGAACCCTCCTGCACTGTTGGTGGGAATGTAAGCTGGTACAACCACTATGGAAAACAGTATGGAGGTACCTTAGAAATCTATACTTAGAACTACCATATGACCCAGCAACCCCACTCTTGGGCATATATCTGGACAAAACTCTCCTTAAAAAAGACATTCACCCGCATGTTCATTGCAGCTCTATTCACAATAGCCAAGACATGGAAACAACCCAAATGTCCGTCAACAGATGATTGGATTAGGAAGAGGTGGTATATATACACAAGGTAATACTACTCAGCCATAAAAAAGAACAAACAATGCCATTTGCAGCAACATGGATGGAACCAGAGACTCTCATCCTGAGTGAAGTAAGTCAGAACGAGAAAGGCAAATACCGTATGATATCACTTATATCTGAAATCTAATTTATGGCACACATGAAACTTTCCGCAGAAAAGAAAATCACAGACTTGGAGAATAGACTTGTGGTTGCCAAGGGGGAAGTGGAGGGAGTAGGGTGGTTGCCTTTGGAATGGATTAGCAATGAGATCCTGCCGTGTAGCACTGGGAACTATGTCTAGTCACTTATTATGGAGCATGATAATGTGTGAAAATAGAATGTGTACATGTATGTGTAACTGGGTCACCATGCTGTGCAGTAGAAAAAAAATTGTATTGTGGAAATAACTACTAAAAAAATAATAATAAAAAGCAAAAAAAAAAGCTTGGGCTTTGGAGATTATTTATTTATTTATTTATAGGCCACATCTGTGGCATATGGAAGTTCCCAGGCTAGGGGTTTAATCAGAGCTGTGGCTGACAGCCTACCCCAGAGCCACATCAATGTGGGATCTGAGCTGCTTCTGGGACCTACGCCACAGCTAATGGTGACTCTGAATCCTTAACCCACTGAGCAAGTCCGTGATGGAATCCACATCTTCATAGACACTATGTCAGGTTCTTGACCCATGGAGCTACAATGGAAACTCTGATATCATAAGTTTAAATTCTAGCACTGCCACTTCCTCCTTTATTATTCTAGACCAGTAAACCTTTGAAAACCTATAACTATTTTTTTCTTTTTAGGTTGTACCTGCAGCGTATGGAAGTTGCCAGAGTTAGGAGCTGAATCAGAGCTGCAGAGCTGATGGCCTGTGCCACAGCCATAGCAATGACAGATCTAAGCCACGTCTACAATCTACACCACAGCTTGCAGCAATGCAGGATCCTTAACCCACTGAGTGAGGACAGGGATCAAATCATCATGGATACTAGTTGGGTTCTTAACACTCTGAGCCACAATGAGAACTCCAGAACTATTTTCTATAAACTGAGGATAATAAAACTTTATTTATGGTGTGAAGATTAAATGAGGTAATGTATGTAAAGTTGATATTACGATGCTTAATATTTTGTAGGAATTAAATAAATGGTGGCAATCTTGTTGTCTTCCTTAAAGTTTCATAGAGCTCACATTTTTCCATCCTGATCATAAGAACATCCAAGCATATCTTTTTTAAATGCTTTGCTTTGTACTGAATTTCTTTAAACAACATCAAAATAACTTCAGATAAATGTCCTAAATTAGATGCAAAAAATATCATGAAAACATTAAGTGAAAATTATTTCCCTGTGTGAACTTATATTTCATTATTATTGACATTACTTAAGAAAATTCTATTTTACAGTTATGTAACTTTAGGATTCCTTCAGCTCACTGATTGCTTCAAGTTTAAACCAGTGCTGGCCTGGTGTTCAAAATACAGTGACACATTAATGTCTGATAATTAAGGAATCATTGCTTCCTTGGAGTCATATGTAAAACTCTTAGTGGCATTAATAATAAGAGGCTGCAGATGTTGGCTTGCCAACAAATAGGATGGAGAGAGTTCTGTACTCATGGCTACTGTTTCACCATACTCCCCGATCTAAGCAGAACAAACAATTATCAAGCCATCTCATTCCACACCACAGCTTGGCATGAGACCTGGACCAGGTGGGCCAGGGAAAAGACATGGTCTGACTTTGCAAATACAGTTAGGGGTCTGAGGTATTGTTGGGGTGGAGTGGCAACAACCATTGTCATCATTTACTAAAATGCCATGACCAACAACCTGTGGTCAAGCAAATGCTCTAGTCTCCCTCACTCACTGGATTTGGACTGGATAGGTCCTGGTAGAAGATGTGACCAGGGATACAGGTCAGGGGGATGAGTTGTAGTCTAGGTGGGGTAGTTGGTGGCCATTTTTGGTGTTTACTTAAGCTACATCTTAGGAACAACCCCAATTAGCATTTAACTTCCCTGCTCCCAGTTGAGTTCTGTGGCCCTGCCTACTCCATTCCACAGCTTAGTGCGGGACCTGGGATAAGAATTGATTTAGGGATTTAAGGGGTTCTGGAGCCTGGTGTGTGGTTCAGGTAGGGTGGTGGCAGCCAGTATTGGTGTTAGCTCAATAACCATGCCAGAAATATCCCAGATCCCTGACAATAGGACAGCCAATTCAGCTCATACGAACACAACACCCTGACCCCATTCCCAGCCTGACAAATACTACAGCCCCACATACTCCACACCATAGCATTGCACTAGTTCTGGGATAACCAAAACAGGTGAAGGTATGTGACCTTTGGCTGTATCTGAGCAGAGGTGTGGATGTCTACATAAGTGGTACATCAGACCTCTATGAGCACATGAGCATCATTTACTTCAGCATCTCCCTCCTTTAGGGCAAAACGTGATCTTAAAGGGAACAGAGCCTGCTCAAACCTGTCCCTCAGGTCTTCTGCTGTAGCAATTAGAGCATAGACCCCCCCCCCGCATTATCAAAGACATTCAACAAAATGCAGTCTACACAGGGGAACTCCCCTTATAAAAAAATCCCTTCAACATTTATCACAATAGATAAAAGTTTCTCGTAATTTCATAGAGACAGGAAAAGAATGTAAAATGAAAAGGCAGAGGAACTATTCCCAATTGAAAGGAAAGAGAAAACCCATGAAAAACCAGACATCATTAGTCTACCAGACACTGAATTCAAAGGTGTTAATAAAAATGGCAACTACATTAAGAGAGATTATTGATATAAAAGCATCTCATTTTAACAAGGAAGTAGAAAATATAAAGATAACCCTAAACTAGATAATTTAATTTCTGAATTAAAAAGCACTCAAGAAGCAATCAATAGCTGACTAGATGACACGGAATAGTGAATAAGTGATCTAGAAAATAGATAATGGTAATTATCCCATCAGAAGAGCAGACAAAAAACAAATGGGAAAAAATGAGAGCAACATAGGTGATCTATGGAGTAATTTTTAAAGTGTGCCAGGAGGTCCCTGGTGGCTCAGTAGATTAAGGATCTGGCATTGTCACAGCCGTGACCCTGGTTACCTCTGTGGTACAAGTTCAATCCCTGGCCCAGGAACTTCAGCATGCTTGGGGAGGGGGCAAACACAATCCCCCACAAAAGTGCCAATTTACACATAATAGGGGTCCCAGATGCGGAAGAAAGAAAGGTAACTAAAAATGTATTTAGAGAAATTATGACTAAAAAGTTCCCAAGCCTAAAGAAGAAAACAGATATTTGGTTATGGGAAGAACAGAGGGTCCCAAAAAAGATGAAATCAAATAGACCCACATCAAGACTTATCATAATTAAAATGGCAAATTAAAGAGAGAATTCTAAGGACAGCAAGAGAAAAAACAAAGAGTCATTTTTAAGGAAGCCGCATAAGCTTATCAGCTGGTATCTTTATCAAGATTTTGTAGGCTAGAGGATACTGCATGAGATGTTCAAAATCCTGAAAGGGAAAAACTGACAAACTAGGTTACTCTACCCATTGATAATTTCATGTAGAATAGAAGGAGAGATAAACAGTTTCTCAGACATGCAAAAACTAAATTCATCAGTACCAAACACATTCTAAAAGAAATGTTGGAGGGTCTTCTCTAAATGGAAAATAAGCAAGAATCTGTACAAAAGGGAAAAACCCAATAAGAAAGGCAAATATATAGTGAAAACTGCAGATCACTTAAATCAGTACACAGATTAAAAATTGAAAAAAATAAAAGCAACCATCTTTACAATAAACAGTAAAAAGATAAGCAAGAAAATGTAAAATATGACATCTAAAACACAAAATGTAGGGAAGATGAGTAAAAAATTTAGTTTTTTAGAATGTGTTTGAACTAAATGATTATCAGTTTAAAGCAAGTAGATACAAGCATAGGTCAACATTTATGAATCCCATGTTATCCACAAATCAAAAACCTGCAATAGGAATTTCCATTGTGGCTCAGGACCAAAAGTTGTCTCTGTAAGGATGCAGGTTTGATATCTGGCTTTGCTCAGTGGGTTAAGGTTTTAGCATTACCATAAGCTTCAGCATAGGTCACAGTTTCAGCTCAGATCTGGTGTTTTTGTGCCTATGATGTAGGCTGCAGCTGCAGCTCCAGTTGGACTTCTAGGCCAGGGCTTCCATATGCCACAGCTGCAAGTTAGAAACAAACAAACAAACAAACAACCTACAATAGATACACAAAAAATAAAAAGAAAAAAACTCAAGCATACTACAAAAGAAAAATCATCAAACTACAAGGAAAAAAACAAAAAGAAAAGAAATTAAAAAAAGAACTATAAAAACAACTGGAAATAAGGAATAAAATGGTAATAATAAGTATATACCTATCAATAACTACTTTAAAAGCAAACAAACTTTGTGCTCTAATCAAAAGACGGAGGATAACTGATTGGGTAAATAAGAACCTGCAATATGCCTCCTGCAAGGTACCCACTTCAGGCTGAAAATCACAGACTGAAAGTGGGGAGAAGGAACAATATATATTTCATGCCAATGAAAATAAGAAGAAAATAGGGGTAGCAGTATGTGTACTGGAGAAAATAGACTTTAAAACAAAAGGTATTTATATGGAACCATGAAAAACTCAGAACTGCCAAAGCAATCTTGAGAGAAAAGAACACAGCAGGAAGCACAACCCTCTTGGACTTCTACAAACAAAACTAAAAAACTACAGTAATCAAAACAGTGTTATGTTCGCACCAAAGCAGATATATAGACCAACGGAACTGAATGGAGATCCCAGGAAGAAACCCGTACCTTAGTCTTCAATAAAGTGGGCAAGAATATACACTGGGGAAAAGTAAGTCTCTTCAGTGTGGTGTTGGGAAAGGTGGACAGCCACATGCAAATCAATGAGGTTAGAAGACACCTTCACATCATACACAAAAATAAATCCAAAATGGCTTAAAGACTTAAATATAAGACATGACTATAAAATTCCTAGAAGAGAATATAGGTAAAACATTCTCTGACATAAATTCTACCAATGTTTTCTTAGATTAGTCTCCTAAGCCAATAAAAATAAAAGCAAAAATAAACAAACAGGACCTTTAAAACCTATAAGCTTTTGCATAGCAATGGAAACCATAAACAAAACAAAAAGATAACCTATGGACTGGGAGAAATTATTTTAAAATGATGTGACAGATAAGGGCTTAATTTCCAAAATATGCAAACAGCTCATACAACTCAATAATGAACACCACCCCCAAATCCAGTCAAAAAATTGGCAGAAGACCTAAATAGAAATTTCTACAAAAACGTTCAGATAGCCAACAGGTACATGGGAAGATTCTCATCATTGCTAGTTATCAGAGAAATGCAAGGCAAAACTAAAATGAGGTACCACCTCACACCAGTTAGAATGGCCCTCATTAAAAAACCTACAAGTAATCAATGCTGGAGATGATGTGGAGAAAAGGAAAACCTCTTATACTATTAGTGGGAATGTATTTTTCTCTGAACTAGGATAAATAATCCTAAGGTGATGTGGAATCACAAAAATGCCTGTATTGCCAAAGCAACCCTGATTAAAAAAAATAATATTTCCTTCATATATCTGAGACTATCTACAGCTACAGTAATCAAAACAGCATTGTATTGGCATAAAATCATACATGTAGATCAATGAAACAGAATAGAAACCCCAGAAATAAGCCCCTACACCCATGGTTAATTAGTTCATGACATAGATAGCAAGAATATATACATGGAGAAAAGACAGTGTCTTTAACAAATGGTACTGTGAAAACTGGATAGCTGAAAGTAAAATAATGAATTTAGAACATTATCTCACATGATATACAAAATAAACTCAAAATATTTTAAAAACTCAAACATAGGACATGGTATCATAAAACTCCTAGAAGTGGACATAAACAAAACATTCTTTGCTATAAATTGTGGCAATGTTTTTTGAATCAGTCTCCCAAGACAAAATAAATAAATAGGATTTAAAAGCTTTTGCACAGCAAAGCAAACCATCAACAAAACAAGACAAAATACAGAATAAGAGAAATTATTTGTAAATCATGTAACCCACCAGGGGTTATGTCCAAAACATAGTTTGTACAACTCAATATTGAAAAAATCAAACTATCCAATAAAAAAGGATTGGCAGAAGGCTTGAATAGACATGTTTTTAAAGAAGACATACAGAGGGCTAACAGGCATATGAAAAATGGTCAACATTGCTAATGACCAGAGAAATATAAATCAAAACCACAATGAGTATGCTTCACATCTGTTAGAATGGCTGTTATCAAAAAATCTACAAATAACATGTTGGAGAACATGTGAAGTAAAGGGAATCCTCATGCACTATTGGTGGGAATGTAAATTTGTGTAGCACCTATAGAAAAGAGTATGGAGGTTCCTTAAAACATTAAAATAGAACTATCATATGTTTCAACAATTCCACTCCTGAATTTATATCTGGAAATAATGCAAACACTAATTTGGAAAGATACATGCACCCAATGTCCTTTGCAGCACTATTTTCAATAGCCATGACATGGAAACAACAAAAGTGCCCATCAATAGATGATTGTATTAAGAAGATAAGATGTGTATGTATACATGTGGAATATTATTCAGCCACAGAAATGCAGTGTTGCCATCTTCAGCAATGTTTATGGACCTAGAGAATATTATACTTACTGAAATAATTCAGACCAAGAAAGATAAATACTATATGATATCACTTTTATATGGAATCTAAAACATAACATAATATAAATGTGCACAAAAAGCAGAAAGAGATTCACAGACATAGAAGTCAAACTCATGGTTATCAAATGAGAAAATGAAGGATGTTAGGACACATTAGGATAGGAGATTCACATATACAAACTACTATGTATAAAAAAGATAAGCCACAAGGTATTGCAGAGGGGATTATACTTAATATCTATGATAACCTATAATGGAATGTAATTTTCAAAAACTGAATTACTGTACTCTACTCCTGAAACTAATGCAATATTGTTAACTGACAGGCTTCAATTAAAAAAAATCCTGACAAAATAGACTTTTAAAGAAAGCTAGAATCTAATGATAATTTTATGGCAACTAGAGAAGTGTTTAATGAAAAAAAATTGCTAGGTTTCAGCATTAGAGGAAACCTCTGTTAGGTTACTGGCTGAATGCTGAGATAATGGAACAGAGAATTCAGTGACTACATACAATAAGGAAAACAATTTTGTGCTAAAAGAGATTGGAGAAATCTCAAAACAAATCTACAACTGTAGCCCTCAACAAATAACATTAGGTAAGGAGAATAACCTGATTTCCAGAATTTCCACACAGTAATATTCAAAATATCAAGTTTTCAACATAAATTACAAGGTATATAAATAAGTAGGCAAGTATGGTCCAGTCACAGGAAAAAAATTTAAATGGACATAAGCCACCCCAAGGAAAGCCCAGACATTGGCCTTACTAGATAAAACTTTAAATCAACTGTCTTAAATTAACTCAAAGGGCTAAAAGAAACCATTGAACGATTGACTTAAAACAAAATAAAAGCAGGAGACTGTGTGTTATGAAATAGAGAATATCCACAAGAACATATAAATTATAAAAAGGAATCACAAATATGGGAGTTAAAAAATTCAATAGCTGAAATAAAAGATTCACTGGTGTGGATAAAAAGTATATTTGAGTAGGTGGAAGAAAGAATCAACAAACTCACAGGAAAGTTGAAATTATTCACTCAGGAATATGAAGGAAAAAATATTAAGTAAAATGAACAGAGACTAAGGAAACTTAGGTACTATGAAGTATACTGATACAGCATAATGGGGGCCCCAGGAAAAGAAAAGAGTAAAAGAGGAAGAAATAGTATATGGAGAAATAATGATTGAAAACCTCACCAATTTGGTAAAAAACATGAATCTACAAATCCAAAAAGTTCATCTAATGCCAGTAGGATGACCTCAAAGAGATTCATACTCAGAGACATTATAACCAAACTGTCAAAAGACAAAGAAGAAAGAGAAAAATCTTGAAAGTAGCAAACAAGAAGTAACTTATCACCTGTAGATAATCCTCAATAAGATTAATAAGTGATTTACCATTAGAAATTATACAGGCTTGGAGACAGTGGATGAGATTTTTAAGATACTAAAAGAAAAATGCTGTTGACAAAGAAGGTTATATTTTGTGAAACTATGCTTTGAAAATGAAATAGAAAAGATTAATTTAAAAAAAGCTGTAGACTCATCCTACAATAAATGTTAAAGGGAGTCTTTCATGGTGAAATGAAAAGATACTAGACAGTTACATTAAGGCATATGCAGAAATAAAGAATTCCAGTAAACATAATTATATAAATAAATATAAAGCTTGTATTTTTGGTTTATAATACATATTTTTATATATAGTTTGAAAGATAAATACATGAAACAATTATTATGAAACTTTAGTCATGCAATGTATGATGATGTAGTTTTGACAATAGTAATATAAAGGGAGAACTGAGCTATAGAGAAGCAGATATCTTTAATGCTATTGAAGCTAAGCTGACATCAATTCAAATTAGACTGCCATTAATTTCTGTGGCTAATCCTCAGGGAAATCATTAAGAAAATTACTGAAAGTATGTAGAAGACAATGAGGAGGAAATCATAATGGTACACTGGAAGTAATTGATTAAATGAAAAAGAAGGCAATATTAGGGAAATTGAGAAACAATAAAAAAAGAAATGCAGAAAACAAAGAGCAAAATGGGTAAGTTCTAACCTATCACTAATCAATTTAAACATAAATGGATTAAATTCACCAATTGAAAGATATTTTCAAAATAGATTTTACAAACAAAACAAAACATACCTCAAGAGACTCATTTTAGATCAAAGACACAAATAAGTTCAAAATGAAAATAAGGAAAAAGATGCAAATGGTAACAAGAACGCTGAAGTACTATAATATGAGAAAAATAGTTTTAAAAATAATACGAAGAAGAATATTATACCTGATAAAAGTTTTGCTTAGTTGGGAAGACATAAAAATTATAAATATATACTAATCAAACAAGAGAGGCTTAAAAAATATGAAGAAAACACTGACAGAGTGAGGAGAGACATAGAGTGTTCTAAAATAAGTTCTCATCATGACTCAGCAGAAACAAACTGACTAGTATCATGAGGACACAGGTTTGATCCCTGGCCTCTCTCAGTGGGTTAAGGATGTGGCGTTTGTTGTAGCTGTGGTGTAGGCTGGCAGTTACAGCTCCAATTGGACCCTTAGCTTGGGAACGTCCATATGCATTGGTACGGCCCAAGAAAGGAAAAAAAAAAAAAAAAAAAAACTTAAAACTGAGAAATGAAAATGTGAAAGTGTGGACATTACTACTGACCTCACAGACTTTAAAATAAGTATAAGAGAATACTACAAACAAATGTACATCAAAAAATTTAAAAACCCTAGTTGAAATGGACAAATTCCTGGGAACACACAAATTATCAAATCTGACTCAAAAATAGAAAATCTAGACAGACCCATACCAAGTAAAAAGATTGAGTCAATAATGACCCCCTACCCCAAAAAAATTCCAGGACCAGATGCTTTTCATTATGTATTCTACCAAATATTTAAAGAATTAACATTCATCCTTTTCAAATTCTTCTGATAACTATAAGGGTGTCAACTACTCCTAACATTATAAGAGGCCAGCATTACCTTATTATCAAAGTCAAAGTAACTAAAAGAGGAGAAAAGCATAGACCAATGTCCCTTATGAATACGTATGCAAAAAAAACCAACAAAAATACTCGCAAGCCAAATACACAGTATATGAAAAGTATAATGTACCACTACTAAGTCAGATTTATCCCTGGGATGGTTCAACATAAGACGATCTATGTAAAATCCACATTAATAGAACAAAAAGAAAAAAAAATCCTATGATCATCTCCATTGAATCAGATAAAGCATGTGACAAAGTTCATCTTTTTATGATAAAAAAATTAGCAATCTAAGATTATAAGGTAACTTCCTCAACATGGTAAAGAGCAGTTACGAAAGACACACAACTAATATCATACTCAATGATGAAAGGCTGAAAGTTTCTCCCCAAGATCAGAAATAAGACAACTATGCCTGCTTTCATTACTGCTATTAGACATTTTACTGGAAGGTTTTTTCTTTTGTTTTGTTTTGCTGCACTTGTGGCATATGGAATTTCCTAGGCTAGGTGTCAAATTGAACCTGCAGCTGCCAGCCTATGCCACAGCCACAGCAACAGGGGTTTTGAGCTGCATCTGTGACATAGACCACAGCTCATGGCAACACCAGGTCCTTAACCTACTGAGCAAGGCCAGGGATTGAACCTGCATTCTCATGGATACCAGTTTTGGGTTCTTAACCCACTAAGCCTGAATTTAAGTCAGGACAATTAGGCAAGAAAAAGAAATTAATGTAATCCTAATTTTTTTTGAAAAAGTAAAATTCTATTCAGAGAAGGCATTATCCTATATGGACAATCCCTCCTCCCCCCAAACTAATAAAGCTAATAAATGAATTCAGCAAAATTGCAAAATACTAAATCAAAAAACAAAAACCAATTGCTTCTATACAAGAACAATTAACAATCTGAAAACTGTCTCTTTTGCAATATTACCTAAAGAATAAAACACCTAAAAATTAATTTTAAGGTGAAAGACCCATATACTAAAAATTTAAATGTTGCTAAAATAAATTAACTAATACCTAAATAAATGGAAAGACATCTTGTGTTTATGAATTGGAGGACAATATTGTGAAGATGGCAATATTAGCCTAAGTGGGCTACAGATTTAATACAACTCCTATAAAAATTCTAACTTTTTTTGCAGAATTTAGAAATACCAATTCTCAAATTTTCATGGAATTGCAAGGAGCCCTGACTAGCCCAAACAATGAAAAGGAAGGAAAAAAATTGAAGGACTCACATTTTATGATTTCAAATTTTAGTATGAAACAGTAATTAATAAAAATTGTATACCATTATAAGAACAGAAATACTGACAAGGTGGATTACAATTGAAAGGCCAGAATTAAACTTATAACACCTGTTGTCAATAGATTTTTGACACAGGTGACAAATACATTCAATGGGAAAATAGTAGTCTCTTCAATAAACAATATTTGCATAAATGAATATCCACATGCAAAGGAATAAATTTGACATTTACTTAACATTTTATATAAAAATTAACTCAAAATGGATGAGTGACCTAAATATAAAGGCTAAAACTATAAAACACTTATAAGAAAACAGGGATAAATCTTTATGACATTGATTTGACAAGGGATTTATCAATATGACACTAAAGGGCAAGCAACACACACACAAAAGTAGATAAACTGGACTATATAAAAAGATAAAGATTTTTGCCTTCAAAGTATATTATCAAGAAATTTAAAAAGGGAACCTATACACTGAGAAAAAATATTTGTAAATCATGTATCTGATAACTATCTATTCCCTAGAATATATAAAGAATTCTTCCAACTCAACAACAAAATGATGTACAACCGAACTTAATGGGCAAAGGACACGAACACATTTCTCCAGAGCAGATATACAAAAGGCCAATAAGCACATAAGATGCTTGACATCATTAGAGAAGTGCAAATTAAGAGCACAATGAGATACTCTCACTAGAATGTTTATAATAAAAAAATGAAAAACAACAAAATGAACAAAATGAGGAAAAACTAGAACCCTTGTACATTTCTGGTGGGAATATAAAATGATGCAGTGAGACAGGATTAAGTCTTAATGGCAGAGTTGAAGGAAGGGAGCCCACCTTCTCACATGAAAACAACAAAATTACAATGTACTGCTGAAAAAACCATCAACAAAATAGAGTGGAAACTACCAAAAAGATATCTTACACCACCCCCCCCCCCAAATCCCAAAGAAGCAGATACATCAAGACATAGGAGGGGTGCCTACATGGCATAAACTATCCCATACACACCAGGTGGACAATCCACAGACTGGAAAGGCTTACCCACAGGAGTGAGAGTTCTGAGCCCCATGTCAGGTTTCTATGCCTGGGGGTCTGGCATTGGGAGGAGGAGTCCCTGGGGCACTTGGCATTGAAGGCCGGCAGGACTTGTGTGCAGGATCTTCATAGGACTGGGGGAAACATAGACTCCAATCTTGAAGGGTGCACACAGGCTTTCATGTGACTGGGTTCCAGGGCAAAGGAGAGACTCCATAAGAATCTGGGTCAGACCTACCTGCAGATCTTAGAGGATCTCCTGGGAAACATATCTTGGAGGATCGCCTGGGAAAACAGGGGGCAACAGTGGCTTCTGGGGGAAGGATATTGGAAGCAAAGGTATTGGGAATAATCATCAGTGTTAACTCCCCCAAAGGTGGCCATTTTGGAAAAATATTGTCAGAATGATTATACTACCCAAGGAAACCTACAGATTCAATGCAATCCCTATCAATTTACCAACACTGTTTTTCACAGAACTAGAACAAAATATTTTAAAGTTTAGAAGCATAAAAGACCATGAATAGTTAAAGCAATCCTGAGGAAAAAAAATGAAACAGGAGGGTTCAGGCTCTCTGACTTCAGATGATACTACAAAGCTACACTCATCAAAACAGCATGTTACTGTCACAAAAACAAAAATGGAAGATTATTGGAACAGGATAGAAAGCCCAAGAACTAAACCTATGCACCAATGGTCAACTAATCTATGATAAACAAGGAAAGAATATGCAATGGAGAAAAGACAGTCCCTTCAATAAGTGGTGATAGGAAAACTGGACAGTCACATGTAAAACAATGACACCATACACAAAAATAAACTCAAAATGGATTAAAGACCTAAATATAAGACCGGATACTATAAAAGTCTTAGAGGAAAACACAGGCTGTATACTCTCTGACATATGCCATAGCAACATCTTCTTAGATCCACCTCTTAGAATAATAACAATAAAAACAGAAATAAATAAATGGGACCTAAGTAAACTTAAAAGTTTTTGCACAGCAAAGGAAACCCTAAACAAAATGATAACCCACAAAATGGGAGAAAATATTTGCAAATGAAGCGACTGACAAGGGATTATATTTCTCCAAAATATATAAACACCTCCTGCAACTCAATATCCAAAAAAACCCCAAACAAGTGGAGTTCCTGTCATGGCTCAGCAGTCATGAACCGATTAGTATCCATGAGGATGTGGATTCAATCCCTGGCCTTTCTCAGTGGGTTAAGGATCCAGGATTGCTGTGAGCTGTGGCATAGTTTGCAGATGTAGTATGGATCTGGTATTGCTGTGGCTGTGGCATAGGCTGGCAGCTACAGCTGTGATTCAACCCCTAGCCTGGGAACTTCTATATGCCAGTGGGTGAAGCCCTAAAAAGACCAAAAAAAAAAATCAAAAAAATTGGCAGAGGATCTAAAAAGCAATTTGCCAAAGAAGAAATACAGATGGGAAAAAACACATCCAAAGATGTTCAACACCTAGTTATTAGAGAAATGCAAATCAAAACTACTTTAAGTTACCACCTTGCACCAGCCAGTATGGCCATCATCAAAAAAGTGTACAAACAATAAATGCTTGAAAGGGTATGGAGAAAAGGGAACCCTCTTACTCTGTTTGTGGGAATGTAAATTGGTGCAACCACTTTGGAAAACAGTATGGAGGTTCCTCAAAAAACTAAAAATAGAATTACCGTATGAGCGAGTGATTCCACCCCACAACAATCTGCATAAAATAATGGTTTGAAAAGATATATGTAGGAGTTCCCATTGTGGCTCAACAGTAATAAACCCCACTAGTGTCCATGATGATGGAGGTTTGATCTCTGCCCCAGCTCAATGGATTAAGAATCTGCTCTTGCTGTGAGCAGCAGTGTAGGTTGCAGAGATTTTTTTAGATCTGGCATTGTTGTAGCTGTGGTGTAGGCCCACAGCTCCAGCTCCATTTCAAAACCTAGTCTGGGAACCTCCATATGCCATGGGTGTGGCCCTAAACAAAAAGTAAGAAAAGATAAATTAACTCCAGTGTCCACTGCATCACTAATACAACAGCCAAGACATGGAAGTAACCTAAATGTCCATCAACAGAGGAGTGGATAAAGATGTGGTACACGTATACAATGAAATATTAGTCAAAAAAAGGAATGAAATAATGTCTCTTGCAGCAACATGGGTGGACCTAGAAATTATCAAGCTAAGTCAATTTAGTCAAACAGTGACACACAAATACAATTTGGTATCACTTATATGTGGAATCTAAAAAAAAAAAAAAAAAAGGTGTACAATGAGCTTATTTGAAGAACAGAAAAAGACCCACAGGCTTTGAAAACCTTATGGTTAACAAAGGAGACAGGTTGGTGGGGGAGGGATGAAAATGTTGTAGAATTGAGTTGTGATGATGGCTGTAAAATTATAAATATAAAAAATCATTGAATTAAAAAAAATAGGGGGGTAGAGCAAGATGGCAGAGGAGTAAGAGGTTGTGCTCACACTCTTCTGCAAACACATCAAAAAAACACATCTACATGTAAAACGACTCACACAGAACATCAACTGAATGCTGACAGAAGAATTTAAACCTCCAAAAGCATCAAGAAACTATTGACATAACTGGGTAGAACAAAAGAAAAACAGAGAAAGAGAGAAAAGGAATCAGGACCACACTGGCATTCCAGAAAGGGAACTATGAGGAGAAAAGGAACCCACACCCTGGGAAGCCACCGATGGAAAGATCAGTTCATCTGGAGGGACCTCAAAGTCGCTGGGAAAAGCACAGCAGCAGGTTTGAGAATGGAAAAGCAGAGTGAGAGCTGCACAGATCATCTGAGCCACTGTCACAGACACTGCAGCCTGAGACACTCCAGTGGTGGCTGGGCGCTGAGACTCAGGCTCCAGAGGTCAGCCCCCAGGAGAAGGCTGGGTTGGCAGTGTAGCAGCAGCCTAAGGGGCTAAGGAGCAGTGTACCATGGGTGGGGGAGCAGTACGCTAAAGACTGGGGAGTGGAAAGCCATAGCAGAGGGAACCTGGGAGAAGGTCTAGACCCACAGGAGAGGCAAGGCACCACTGTTGGGGAGGACAAGAGGAGGAAGGGTGGGCTGCAATAGAAAATTCCTTGCACCTGAGTGGGCATGTGTGCCCACGGCTTCACAGAGGACAGGGCATCACTGGCACAGGCCACTCACAGACAGAAGCTGCTTGCTAGCCTGTAGTGGACTGGCATCTCCAGTGCAGCCCTCCAGTGACCAAAAGCTGCTTCCTAGCCCAGGACAGACTGGGCATTTCTGGCACATGCTACCTGTAGCCAGAAGCCGCTTTCTGGCCCACTGTAGCCTGGGCTTCTCCAGTGCAAACCTCCCACAGAGAGAAGCCTCTTGCTAGCCTACAGCAGAACAGGTGGCTCTGACACAGGCAGCCCACAGAAGACTTTTGCTCATATATGGGAGACTGAGTGCTTCTTGTGCAGGCTACCAGTGGACAGGCACCTCTAGAGTGGGCTAAGGGCATCAGCAGGCTAAGTGCGACACAGTGCCTACCAAGCACCATATGCTGTTGTGCTCACTCCCTGGGGAACACACCTGCCCTGCAGCTGCCACTTCCAAACAATCTGGGTGGTGCCCAGGCACTTGGTCACTGTCCCTTCCCAAGACCATGCAACTAGGAACAACTGGTACATAACCTCCTGCATAGTCTAAGTGGGACAGGGTGCTTCTTGTGTGACCTGCAGGTGGTAGGAACAAACCACCACAGTTATCCCTGACTCCAGAGGATGGCATAGCCTACTATCACTGGGGATACCTGAACAAAAATCACATGCATCCCCAAACACCTCAGAGGGCACCACAGAGAAGGACATTATGACAGAACACCACCTGATGTTGCTCTTGCCCCCAAGAGCACATCCACCTTGTGGCTTCCACTGCTAAAGGTTCTTGGCAGTGCCCAGACACTTAATCACTGTCCCTTCCCATGAAACAGCAACTAAGAGCACCTTGTGCAACACATTCTGTGGGGGCTAAGCAGGATGAAGATCTTCTTTCATGGTCTGCAGGTGGCAGGGGCAAACCACCACAGTTATCTCTGGCTACAGAGGTGGGAATGGCCCACCCACTAGGGATCCATGGACAGGCACCACTTGAAGCCCCAGTCACCTCAAGGGCACCACAAAGGAGGGCATTGTGACTGAACACCACCTGTTGGTGCTCTCACACCCTTGGGAACACACTGGCCCTGCTGCTGCTGCTGCTGAATGTTCCAGGCAATACCCATAGATCTGATCTCTGTCACTTCCCAGGATCCTGAAAGTAGGAACAGCCTGTGCAGCACCTTCTATGTGGGCTGAGATGGATCACTTTATATATGGTCTACAAGTAGTGGGGGCAAACCATCACAGTTATCACTGACTCTAGATACAGTCATGGCTGCTACCACTAGTTGTCCCTGAACAGGCACCACCTGTGGTTGCAACCACCTCAGAGGTAGGCAAATGAAAAAACATTAAAGCAATATGAGATATGTGTGATAATATAAAGAGGGCCAATCTACAAATAATAGGAATTCCAGAAGGAGAAGAAAAAGAAAAGAGGATTGAAATTATATTTGAAGAAATTATATCTGAAAACTTTCCAAATCTAAAGGAATCTGACATCAAGATACAGGAAGCACAGAGAGCCCCACAGAAGTTGAACCCAAACTGGCCCACACAAGGACATATTATAATAAAAATGACAAAAGTTAAAGGGAGCAAGAGAAAAGCTAGGTGTTAATTATAAGGGAACCCCCATAAGGCTATCAGCTGATTTCTCTACAGAAACATTACAGGCCAGAAGGGAGTGGAAAGATATATTTAAAGCGTTTAAAGGAAAAAATTTGCAACCTAGAATACTCTACCCAGAAAGAATATCATTTAAAATAGAAGGGGAAATAAAGAATTTCTCCAACAAACAAAAGCTAAAAGAGTACAGCAATACTAAACCCTTTTTAAAAGAAATTCTGAAAGGGCTCTTCTAAATTAAAAAAAAAGGTAAGAAGAAATAGAATGGATGAAACCACAATTGGAAAGCAATCACTCAAATAAGCCACCATACAGATCTAAACATGGAGATGTTTAAAATTTTTTTTAGAAAAAGAAAGCAAAATCATACAATATGGTGAGGGAAAATAAGAAAATATAGATTTTTTTTAAATTTTCCTTTTAATGATGTGTTTTAGACTATACTGCTATGAGGCTAAGAAGGTGTTAACATACTTAAAAAACATGGCAACCACAAATCAAAATGCAACGTCACGTTCACAAAGAGTAAAAACTAAAGCACTCAAGCATAAAATAAATGGAAACCATGCAACCAAAAAAAGAAAGGAAGAAAAGAGAAACATAGAATCAACTGGAAAACAAGGTCTAAAATGGAAATAAATACATATCAATAAATAATCACCTTAAATGTCAAGGACTGAATTCTCCAATCAAAAGATACAGAGTGACAGGTTGGATAAAAAAGCAAAAACCTACAATATGCTGTTTACAAGAAATTCACCTTAGGGTAAAGGGCACATATAGATTGTAAGTGAGTGGATGGGAAAAGATATTTCATGCCAATGAACAAGACGGGAAAGCAGGAGTTGCAATACTCATATCAGACAAAATTGACTTCAAATGAAGGCCATAAAGAAAGACAAAGAAGGACACTATTTAATGGTAAAAGGAAAAATTCAAGAAAAGGATATTACAATTGTCAATATATATACCCCTAATATAGAAATACCCAATTATCTACAACAATTAATAACAGACAAAAAAGGAGAAATAGGTGGGAATACAATCATAGTAGGAGAATTTAATACCCCACTCACATCAATGGACAGATCCTCTAGACAGAAAATCAGTAAGGCAACAGAGATCCTAAATGACACAACAGAAAAGTTACACCTAATCGACTTTTTCAGGATATTACATCCAAAAAAATCAAAATACATATTCTTCTCAAGTGCACATGGATCATTCTCAAGGATAGATAACATATTGGGGCACAACCTAACCTCAACACGTTTAAGAGTATAGTACAAAATGAATGGGTCAATGAAGAAATCAAGAAGGATATTAAAAAATACCTTGAGACAAGTGATAATGAAGACACAACCACTCAAAATCTATCAGATGATGTAAAAGCAGTGCTCAGAGGGAAATTCATACAAATACAAGCCTTCTTCAAAAAAGAAGAAAAATCTCAAGTTGACAACTTAACCCACCACTAAATGAATTAGAAAAAGAAGGACAAACAAAGCCTAAAGTCAGCAGAAGGAAGGAAATCATAAAGATGACAGAGGAAATCAATAAAATTGAGATTCAAAAAACAGTTGAAGAAATCAATCAAACCAAGAGCTGGTTCTTTGAAAAGGTAGACAAAATTAACAAACCTCTGGCTAGACTCACCAAGAAGAGGAGCGAAAAAAAACCAAATAAACTAAAAAATAAGAAGGAGAAGTCCCAATGGATATTACAGAAATACAGAAAACTATGAGAGAATACAATGAGCAATTGTATGTTAATAAATTCAACAACGTAGAAGAAATGGACAACTTTCTAGAGACTTACACCCTGCCAAAAGTGTATCAAGAAGAAATAGATCAACTGAACAGACCGGACCAATCACTAGAAATGAAATTGAATATGTCATAAAAACAATCCCTACAAATAAAAGTCCAGGACCAGATAGCTTCACAGGTGAATTCTACCAAACATACAAAGAAGAATATATACCCATACTTCTAAAATTTTTCCAAAAATTTGGAGAAGAAGGAACACTCCCAAAGCCATTCTATGATGCCATCACCCTAATTCCAAAACCAAAGATAGCACCAAAAAAGACAAATATAGGCCAATATCTTTGATGAATATAGATGCAAAAATTCTCAACAACGTTTTAGCCAACTGAATATAACAACACATAAGAAAGATCATACCCCACAATCAGGTGGGACTCATCCCAAGTGCACAAGAATGGTTCAACATACACAAATCAAACAACATCATAAAACACATTAATAAAAGGAAAGTCGAAAACCACATGATCATGTCAATAGATGCAGAAAAAACATTTGACAAGTCCAACATCCATTCATGATAAAAACTCTTGCCAAAGTCAGTATAGAGGGAACATACCTCAATCTAATAAAAACCATTTATGACAAACCCACAGCACATATAATACTCAATGGAGAAATATGGAACAAGACAAGGATGCCCATGCTCACCACTGTTATTCAACAAAGTATTGGGAGTCCTAGCTACAGCAATCAGACAAACAAAGGAAGTAAAAGGCATCAAAATAGGAAGAGAAGAAGTAAAGCTGTCGCTGTATACAGATGACATGATACTATATATAGAAAACCCCAAGGACTCAAAACAAAAATTACTTGAACTGATCAACAAATTCAGCAAAGTAGCAGGATATAAGATTAACATTCAGAAATTAATCGCATTTCTGTACACTAACAATAAATTAGTAGAAAAGCAATACAAAAATACAATACCTTTTAAAATTGCATACCAAGAAATTGAATACTGGAAGTAAACTTGTCCAAGGAGGTGAAAGGCTGAGAACTATGAGACATTAATCAAGGAAATCAAAGAAGATGTAAAGAAATGGAGAGATATCCAATGCTTCTGGGCCAGAAAAATTAATGTAAAAATAGGCATACTACCCAAAGCAACTTACAGATTCAATGCAATCCCTATCAATTTACCCATGACATTTTTCACAGAACTAGAACAAACAATCCAATATTGTATGTGGAACCACAAAAGATCCAGAATTGCCATAGCAAATCTGAGGAATAAAAACTAAGCAGGAGGCATCTCTCTCCCAGACTTCTGGCAATATTATAAAGCTACAGTAGTCAAGACAGTGTGCTACGGTAGTCAAGACAGTGTACCAAAACAGACATACAAACCAATGGAACAGAATAGAGAACCCAGAAATACACCAAGACACCTATGGTCAGTTAATATTTGACAAAGGAGGCAAGAACATAAAATGGGAAAAAGACAGTCTTTTCGGCAAGTATTGCTGGGAAACCTGGACAGCTGCATGTAAATCAGTGAAACTAGAACACACACTCACAGCATGCACAAAAATAAACTCAAAATGGCTTAAAGACTTAAGCATAAGACAAGATACCATCAAACTCTTGGAAGAAAACGTAGGCAAAACACTCTGACATCAACCTTACAAATGTTTTCTCAGGTCAGTCTCCCAAAGCAACACAAATAAACCAATGAGACCTTATCAAAGTGACAAGCTTTTGCACAGCAAAGGAAATAAAAAAGAAAACAAAAAGCTAACTTACAGAATGGGAGAAAATAGTTGCAAATGATGCAACTGACAAGGGCTTAGTCTCTAAAACATACAAACAACTTATGCAACTCAACAGTGAAAAAGCCAACAACCCAATGGAAAAATGTGCAAAAGACATGAATAGACATCATTTCTCCAAAGAAGATATGCAGATAGCCAAAAAGCACAGGAAAAAAATGTTCCACATCAGTGATTATTAGAGAAAATGCACATTAAAACTTCTATGAGGTACCATCTCACACCAGTCAGAATGGCCATCATTAATAAGGCCACAAATAACAAATGCTGGAGGGGGTGTGGAGAAACGGGAACCCTCCTGCACTGTTGGTGGGAATGTAAGCTGGTACAACCACTATGGAAAACAGTATGGAGGTACCTTAGAAATCTATACTTAGAACTACCATATGACCCAGCAACCCCACTCTTGGGCATATATCTGGACAAAACTCTCCTTAAAAAAGACATTCACCCTCATGTTCATTGCAGCTCTATTCACAATAGCCAAGACATGGAAACAACCCAAATGTCCGTCAACAGATGATTGGATTAGGAAGAGGTGGTATATATACACAAGGTAATACTACTCAGCCATAAAAAAGAACAAACAATGCCATTTGCAGCAACATGGATGGAACCAGAGACTCTCATCCTGAGTGAAGTAAGTCAGAACGAGAAAGGCAAATACCGTATGATATCAATTATATCTGAAATCTAACATACTGCACAAATGAACCTTTCCACAGCAAAGGAAAAACTCATGAACTGGAATAACTGACTTCTGGTTGCCAAGGGGGAGGGAGAAAGAGTGGGATGGTCTGGGAGTGTGGGGTTAATATATGTAGACTGTTGCCTTTGGAATGGATAGGCAATGAGATCCTGCTGTAGAGCACTAGGAATTATGTCTAATCACTTGTGATGAATCTATACATGTATGTGTAACCAGGTCACCATGCTGTAAAGTAGAAAATTGACAGAACACTGTAAACCAGCTATAATGGAAAAAATAAAAATCATTATTTAAAAAAGAATTAAAAAATACAATTCCTTAGAAAAATTTAAAAAATGGTGCAGTGACCAAATAAAAATTTGATGATTCCTCAAAAGTTAGACAATTACTGTTTGGCCTAGTATTTGTACTTCTAGGTATATACACAAAAATAATTAAAAACAGGTCATCAATTCTTATACAGGAATATTAACTGCAGCTATTCACAATAGCTAAGATATACAAATAACCGTTTGCCTTTCACTGGATAAATAAATAAACAAATTTCTTATCCAAATTACCAATTTTAAAAGGAATGAAGTACTGACAAGTACTACAATGTGAATGAAGCTGAAAACATTATATTATGTGAATGAAGCAAGACCCAGAAGGGCATATATTATATGGTTACTTTATATGAAATAATCAACATAAGTACACCTATAAATCCAGAAAGCCAACTGATGATTGCCAGAGGTGAGGTTAAGGGGAAATGGGAATGACTACTTGATGAGAACAAAGTTTTCTTATGAAGTGATGAAAGTGCTTCAGAACTAGACAGAGGCGGTTGAACAATACTGTAAATATATTAAGTGCACTAAATTATATATGTTTAAATACTTAACATTTTATTAAGTTTTACCTCAATAAGGGAATAAAGACCCTACTACATTCTAGTGACTAAAAAAAAAAAAAAAAAAAAAAAAAAAAAGATAAAATTGAAAGTGGTACTAGTCAGGGTCCAATCAAAGCACACAGTAAATTTGACAGGGAAATTTTATTATGAGGAATGATTAAAGACCTGGTAGTTCCTGTGGTGGCTCAGCAGGTTATGAAACTAACTAGGATCCATGAGGATGTGGGTTAGATCCCTGACCTCACTCAGTGGGTTAAGGATCTGGAGTAGCTGTGAACTCTGGTGTAGGTCACAGAGGAGGCTTGGATCTGGTGTTGCTGTGGCTGTGGCATAGGGAATTGGCTGTGGCATAGGGAATCGGCTGCAGCTCTGATTCAACCCCTAGCCTGGGAACTTCCATATGTCGCAAGTGTGGCCCTAAAAAGAAAATATATATATGGGATTACCTACTATTATTATTACCCTAAAAATCAAATATATATATATATATATATATATATATATATATATATATATATATACACACACATATTTATATATGGGATTACCTACTATTGAGGAAATAGAGAAGTCTAAAGAATACAAGAATAGATACAGGGATGAAATAATTTTGGCTGATACAGAGCACTTAGGGAAGAACAAACATGGAAGAATTTACCTTCCAAGGCTCAGGCCCAAACCTTGTTGGAAACTGTGTGGCAGTTGCCCATAAGTGGGGGGAAATATTTGCTGAGGTCCTGCTCTGTGGAACTTACTGGTAATCTTCTTGCAAGGGTGATGGACTAGGAAGTTGCCTTCTGGGGAAAGCTGCCCAAGAAGAGCTGCTGTTTGCTGCACACTTTCCTTTCTGCTGGGTCCCTCCTGTGTTCGGTATTAACAAAGCTTAACATTGTGCCAGCTGACAAAAGTGAACTATTTACGAGGCTACGTTTTTATTTCGATTATTACATTTGCAGGCATTAAAAGAGTTTTCAGCTGAGAGGCAATAAATTGATAACCGGAACAGATTTTAACAAAGTAAGTTTAGACAAAATAAGTTATACAAAGATCTCTAACTTTATCAGTAGTCTCCAAAATTAGTTCATGAGTCATGTAATAATCAATATATAGTTATTTAGTTGTCATCTGTGTTTGTGATATTACCTACAAAAATCATCAGGAGTTGGTAAGATATATTCCTCGGAGGAAAATGTAAGTTAGTCTTTAAAAAATAGGCATAAAACTATAATGTTTAATTGAAGGCATTAGATAAGAAGTCATAATGAATTTTAAAACATGATCAATAAGACATGCTTATTGATTTAAAAAGGGAAAAATCTGTCATTTAGACTCCCAGATGCTAACCATTATTTTCAAGCAGAGCTTATACAGGGTACCTACATAGGAAGTAAGATGATAACTAGTTATATTATAAAATACACTAAAGTAAATATTTCTAAATTTTTAAGAAGTTAAATTTTTATCAAGTTGAATAATCATAACAGAATTTGATAGTAAATAACTGTTAGATACAATTATAGCATCTCTATTATAAATACATTTTCTAGTTTATTTTTAAAGCAAAGTATAAAAAATAAATTATTGCAATAGAACATTTTTTAAAGGTTATTATTTTATGGGATAAAAATTCGTCTCAACTTTGACATTTGTTTTTGAAAAATAGGTCTCACTTCAACATTTATATAACAGCTGGAGATCATTATCTTGTGCAGCACTTCATTGCATTGACATTATCTGTTAATTATTTTTGTCACCACTAATTTCAAGCCTGGTGTGCTGTATATCCCAGCTTTTAACCAGTTGCATGATTGCTCTTGCCTTCCTCATTGATGAATCTTAAAAATTATACAAATTTAATTAAAAGTGTGACTCAAACAAAAGTTGTACTTTGCACAAAGATTTCTGAAGACATTCACACGGAGTGGTTCAAAATATAATCCTTAGGTATTTTAAATTCACTCTGAAATGTATTTTGTTGGTATGGCTACAATAGCCTCTACATTTCCTCTCTCCTGGGTACATCCATCCTTTTCAAAAGAACTCTGAGTGAAATTCCATATAATCTTTACCTAAATGTCTCCCACTTCATGAATATCCTCGCACATATTTAATGAACATTTATTCTGTAAAAGCATAATCAATTTTATGTCCTTTTGGGCATGACAGAAGGAGTAAGCAGACCACAAAAGATGGGGAAAAAAGTGAATGAGAAAGATCCTGTCCTTAGGAAAGTATGGACTTGTAGAAAAGATACACTTTTTCCAGCTTATGTCAATAAACACATATTTTCTTTATAATTATCACCTTGGTTCTGATGAACTCTCCTTTAATTGTCTTACATTTGTCTTCCTGTCTCCTCACAGAGAGATTTCATAAAATCCCCAGACTGTTCACTCAGATCTTGGGATCCTTAGGGGAGGATACACTATCTCCCTTCACCCATCATGCTCTTCAAAGTAAAATATTGTGCTTCTAAACTGTCACCTCTTAAACACTGACTTCCATTCCTTTCTGCCATAGAGTACCGTTCTTGGAGCTTTAGTTCCCAAAGAAAGAACAGGAAACTCAGCCTTCTTCTTGCCTGATGCTGTGTCCTGCCCCTTATCCTCACAATGGTTGTCTCCTCATAATTACATTCCAATGTCTCTTTATGTAAGAGGCAGTACCTAAATATTATGTTTTAAGTAGCCTCCTTCCCCAACCCCTAAATTTCAATTGCCCTTGATCCCATTATTCTAATTTACACTCTTTATAACATTTATGATTCTATGAAATGATATTTTTTCAGGTGTTCCTCATTTAATATCTGTGTTTCTCCACTAATGTCACAAAGATAAGTACCTTTCTTTGTTGATTTCTCTATTCCCACTACCTAACATTGTACCTGGCACCTGGTACTTGGTAACAATTCAAAATATATTTGTTAACATGTATGGATGAATGAGTTGTACCCAACCCTTCTGAGGGAAAAGCTTCAAATTTGAGACTAATCTGAAATCCAAAGTGTGAAGGAGGGGCATATTTTCTCTCTGTGTGAGATGGACCTTCTGACATCTGTCTTTTCCTCCAGGAGGAAAATATAATGAGGTTTGTTGTTTGCTCCTAATGTGGTCAAATGGTGAAAGAAGAAAACGAGCACAGGGATTTGAATTCCTAGGACAATTGTCATATAAATGACTTAAAACTTTCTATATGTGCCCTGAAGTACAGCTTTACCTCCTATAAAGACAATGCAAAATTTTCTAAAACTCAAAAGCTGAACTTCATCCTACAATCAGTCTAATTACAATGCAAGTTGGACTTTCAGCATAACAGTGTTTACTGGTAAAATGAGGCCATTGATTGATTGGAAAGAATGGGATGAAGTTGTGTGTTGGAAGACCCTGAGGAAGTAGAGGACATTGAGTCTCTACATTCTTTTGAGTTTTCTTTACCAGTGGGATCAGCATTCCCACCCTCTGTGGAATTGGCCACTCCATTCTCAGAAAAAAATGGCTTTCCCACCTTGTAGAAGTGATCTCCCCCATCTCAGTGGTAGTGGTCTCCCCACCCACACCAATATCAGATATTCTACCTCTGTTTGAAAGTATCAACTCTGCATTGTCTAAGGAAATAATAATGGCTTCTTCTGAGACAGTTACCACATAAGACAATGTTAATTCTCCTCAGGACCCATTTTTGCCACTCCTCTTTGCTTCTAAAACTACAACTAGACTCAAGTCCCAGCAGGATTCCAAAGGTGTAGTACAAAATGTGATCCATGATTAGGTACACTTCACTCCAAATAACTACTGTTTTCCACTTTATGCAGATAAAAAGGCAGAAAATATGTGTGAATGGACGTGAAGGATGTGAGGTAAAGGTGGAAGGAACATAAAGTTGGGTCAGGCTGAATTTATTGATATGAGCTCACAAAGCAAAGATTCTGAATTTAATGTTGTAGTGAGGGAGTTAGAAAGGGCTTTAACAATTTGATTGGTCAGCTTACCCACAGACCAAGGATGGTACACTGTGAGTGAATTGGAAATGCCCAATCTCCTTTGGTTTAAGGTAGAGGAAAATATTCAGAGTTAGGGAGATTGAGATGTTAGAGTGGATTTTTTATTGGAAACCTGCTAATCCACACTAGGATGATCCTGAGGTTATACATTTTACCAACACTTTGTGAAATAAATTTGTGAGGGGAGTCCCAACCTCCTTGAAGGGCTCCATGATCATCCTTCTTTGTAGGTCAGACCTTAGAATGAAAATCATGGCCACTGAACTGAAAAGCCTAAATGCAGTGGGAGTAATTAGATCCTGGGGTGGCCTTGTCCAAGTGATGACACTTAACACCAAAAAGCAAGACAGGTGTTATTATTGTAATGGATACAGAAATAAAGTAATAATCAGAAGAGTCTGGAATTCCCATCATGGCTCAGTGGAAATGAACCTGGATAGCATCCAAATGAACAATGCTAGCTCCAATCCTGGCCTTGTTCTGTGGATTAAGGATCTGGCATTTCCATGAGCTGTGGTGTTTGTCGCAGATGGAACCCACATTGCTCTGGCTGTGGTAGAGGCCAGCAGCTATAGCTCCAACTGAATCTCTAGTCTGGGAACCTTCATATGCCATGGGTGTGACCCTCCAAAGACAAAAAAAAAAAAAAAATACTCTGACTCTTGTAAATCTATGGAGTTGTCTAGTTAATTGTTATGTGAAATATATGGAAAGTCTCATAAATTCTTACCTGATTTTATAAGCAGAAAAATTCTAGGCCCAGTAAACAAATGTCTAACTCAAATAATAAAACAGAGAATCAGCCCCCAATTCAGTTCTCAGACTTGAGCTAGTTTTACTGAATAAAGAGAAGTTTAGGCCTGTTATCCAAAATATACCCCCCAAAATTCATAAAGCTCAACAAGAAGAAAACAAATACAATTTAAAAAAATGGGCCAAAGACAGCTGCATCACCAAAGAAAGTATACAGATGGCAAATATGCGTATAAAAATATGATCTACATCATGTATCATCAGGAGGACATGAAAATTAAAACAACAGAGACATACCACTACACAGTTATTAGGATGGCCAAAATCAAGAACACTGACAACATCAAATGTCTGTCAGATTGTGAACAAAGGAACTCTTATACATTGCTTGTAGGAATGCAAAATTGTACAGCTACTCTGAAAACAATTTAGTTGTTTCTTATAAAACTAAACAAACTGTTACTACATAATTGAGCAATCATACCCATTGGGTAAGTGCCCATATAAATTTAAAGCTTATGTCCACACAATGTCTTATACAAAGATGTTTATAGAAGCTTTATTCATGACTGGTATATTTGGAAATCAAGATGTCCTTTTGCAGGTGAACGGATAATAATCTGTGGTACATACAGGCAAAGGAATATTATTCAGCACTAAAATGAAATGACTATAAAGCCATGAGAGGACATAGGGAAGCTTAAATGCATTTTACTAATCTGAAAAGTCTATAAACTATATGATTCCAAATATAGGTCCTTCTGGAAAGGGCAAAACTGTAGAGAAAGTGGAAAAAATCAGCAGTTGCCAAGCAGTTGGGAAGATAGAGAGGTAAATAGGTAAAACAGAGGATTTTTACAGCGGTGAAAGCACTTTGTATAATACTGTAGTATTGGATACACTTATCCAAATCCATGAGATGTACAATATCAAGAATAATACCATATGTATCACTTGTAGCTGGAATCTAATAAACAGAACAAATGACACTTTCCACAGAAAAGAAACTCATGGACTTGGAGAACAGACTTGTGGATGCCAAGGGGGAGGGGGTGGAAATGGGATGGACTGGGAGTCTGCAGTTAACAGATGCAAACTATTGCATTTAGAGTGGATAAGAAATGAGATCCTGCTCTGTAGCACAGGAAACTATATCTAGTCCCTTATGATGCAACATGATGGAGGATAATGTGAGAAAAACAATATATATATATGTGTGTATGTGTGTGTGTGTGCACATGACTGGGTTACTTTACTGTACAGTAGAAATTGACAGAACAGTGTAAACCAACTATAATGGAAAAAATAAAAATCATAAAAGAGCAAAGATAAACTATAGACTTTGGGTGATTATGATGTATCAATGTAGGTTCATCCTCGGCTTAAAAAAATCTATCTATCTATCTATCTATCATCTATCTATATATCATCTACCTAATCTATCTATACATATCACTCTGATGAAGATGTTGATAATGAGGGAATGTTACATAAATATAGGAGCAGTAAGTATATGGGTAATCTTCATATCTTCCTCTCAAATTTGTTATAAACCTTAAACTGCTCTTAAAAAACTCTTGAAGCAAAACTGACCAGCTTGAGAAGTATAGTTTCTTTCCAATCAGCAAGCTTTTTCAGATATTAAAACATAAAAAAATACATAATTTAAAAAACAATATAGTTCAATAATTAATTCTTTATTTCATAGAGACTATGTTGTTATTGACTTTGAATATTATAAGGTACTCTTAATAGATACATGAATATTTTAAATTTGAAGATGGGGAATATTTAATTACTGATATACAAAACAACTTAGTAAAGGGGGAAAATTCTGTAAATACAATAATATTACACAAACAGTAGTGTGAAAGAGATTTATTTTTGCAGACATGTAGATCAATACAATTCTTGCAGTAAGCCCATCATTTGTCCTTGTATTAAATTACTCTTTTAACAGTGTCCTCATTACTTAGAAACATTTATAAAGGGAAAATTGTTCTGTGTGTGTGTGTGTGCGCATATGTACACCATTTTTAAAAGAAAAAATATACCTACTGAAGGCCTACTTTTTTCCCCATATTAACTCACATGTCTTTAGTATATTAGTATTTATAACCCTTGGTTTTTAAAATTTATTTACATAGGCTTTGTCTCTACCCCTAAGGAAAACTCAGAGAAGGGTGTATCTCTATAATTTATGACACTAAGGAGCATCCTAAGAGGCCAATTGATATTACTGTGTTCTTTTAAAGATGAGAAAATTGGGACAAAATAAAAACAAATAACCTGCATAATCATACAGACTTATTGAGATTATACACCTACAATGAATAGTTTCATGCCTGCTACATGATAAACAATCAACAGGTCATGGGTATTATTGAAAACAACCAAATATATATAAATCTACTGTATATTTCTGCACAAATGTTAAATATCCTCTGATGTTTGACCAAAATATGGATAGAGTGGTTTTTACACTTTTGAGATCGATTTAATGGAGATTTTTATGTGTGTCTTAATCTCTTTGGTCTGTTTTTGTCATTTCCTATATAAGTATTCTTTGGTTTAATACCAGGGTGGAAGATACAAAAGAGTATGACATTTGAAGATATAATTTTTTCAATAGTGAAACATTCTCTTTTCTATTCTTAACTAAAATATAAGTAGAGTCTTTCCTTATCAGGCTCTATGTAATTGGTAAATACATGGGAATAAGTTGATAACAATTAAAATTATCATTT
The DNA here is from genome assembly GCF_054392235.1 of Sus scrofa. Taxonomy (NCBI): domain Eukaryota; kingdom Metazoa; phylum Chordata; class Mammalia; order Artiodactyla; family Suidae; genus Sus; species Sus scrofa. The sequence continues at coordinate 47,622,422 of NC_139387.1, read as the reverse complement.
TATTAACTAAAATATTTGTATCATTATGACCATATAAATATATATTTTATAGCAATAGCTATTAAGGAAAGTTCAAAATATAATTTCAACAAGTTCAGGCCTCCATGAACACAATTTGCTTCTATTGTGTACTATTTTTTAAAATCACTTTTGGCCATAGACTGCAGCAGCTTTATGTGGGATCTCAGTTCCCAAACCAGGGACTGAACCTGGGCCTCAGAAGTGAAAGTGCTGAGTCCTAACCAGTAGACCACCAGGGAACACCCCCTGAACACAACCTACTGTTAAACATTAAGCTTATAAGAGCATAGCTTTAGAAAATATGAGAAAGATTGAAATAACTATAAACATTGATAGACAAATTAGCTATCATATGAGATTTCAACATACTATCTAAAAACCCAGTATAGTATTTTCTTTTAGTATTTTATAAGCATTTTTATTTTATTTTATTTTGTTTAAATTTTATTGGAGTAGAGTTGACTTACAATGCTATATTAATTTTAGGTGTAGTCACACATATAAATATATCCATTCTTTTTCCCCATATAGGTTATTACACTATGGAGTAGAATTTCCTGTGCTACATGGATGGTTCTTGCCAATCATCTGTTTTACACAATGATGTGTATATGTTATTCTGACCCTCTCGATTCCTCTCTCCCCCAAAAGTTTTGCCTATGATAACCATAAGATTGGTTTTGAAATCTATGAGTTTTTTTCTGTTTTGTATCGTTTTTATTAGATTCCATGTATAAATGGTACCATATGATATTTGTCTTTCTTTGACTAACTTCACTAAGTATGATTATCTCCAGTTGCATCCATGTTGCTGCAAATTGCATTATCTCTTTCCTTTTATGGCTGAGTAGTATTCCATTGTATACATGCACCACATGTTCTCTACCCAGTCCACTGCTGATTGACATTAAGGTTGCTTCCATGTCTTGGTTACTGTAAAAGGAGTGATGCAATAAATATTGGAGTGCATGTATCCTTTCAAATTATGGTTTCTCTGGATATATGCCCAAGATTGGGATTGTTGGATCATATTTAATTTTTTAAGGAACCTCCATACTTTCCTCCATAATGGTTGTACCAATTTACATTACCACCAACAGCATGGCTGGGTTCCCCTTTTCTCCACATCATCTCCAGCATTTATTACTTGTATGAATGTGTGTGTGTATATATATGTGTGTGTGTGTGTGTGTGTGTGTGTGTGTGTGTATGAGACTGGGTCACTTTGCTGTACAGCAGAAATTGGCACAGCATTGAAAATCAACTATACTTCAATAAAAAATAGGTGAAAAGGAAAATCCGACAGGTCAAAATTGAATTAATCTTAGGAATGCACAAATTACTTAACATTAGAATAAACAACATATTACTTTAATACTCCACATTAGTAAGTTAAGGAGAAAATAAGTATGATTTTTACCAATAAATAATGAAATACTATTTTAAAAGTTTACAGCAACAAAATGAATGAATAATCAAGAGAAAAGGCCCTTATACAGGGTGGGAGAAATTAACATTATAAACATATCCTCCCCTGGCTCCAGTCCACAGAGCAGCAGTGATCTTGAAAATGGCATCCTGCATACCCAGTGCAGGTATTTAATCCTTGAGGAAGTAGAGATCTTGTTCCTGAAGAATTATGTTTTTCTGCTTTGTGGTGTTTCTGGGTTCTCTGAAAGATTGATGTGGCCTGCCTTTGTTTCTCCTAACATGAAAATTTCTCAGGGGCAAAGAAATGGATATGTATACACAGAGGATGTTCCCTGAAAACATTTAATGTCAAATGAACAGGATGTTACTACCAATTGGAGCAAAATATAAGTTGAGGCAAACAACAGGCAAGTTGAAAGCTGTAGAAAAAAAATGAGGAGTGAGAATATTTTTTTTTGTCATCTTTTAGTATTTTTAGGGCTGCACCCACAGCATATGGAGGTTCCCAGGCTAGGGGTCTAATTGGATCTGTAGACACCAGCCTATGCCACAACCAAAGCAAAGTGTGATCCAGGCCATAGCTCAAGGCAATACTGGATCCTTAACCCACTGAGCAAGACCAGGGAACAAACCCACAACTTCATGGTTGCCGCTTGAGTTCATTAACCACTGAGCCACAATGGGAATTCCAAGGGAGTGAAAATCTTTGAAGGCTAAAATTTCCTGAATATACTGCAGAATCTAAGAAGGCTGGTGCACATGTGCAGGGCAGGATGTATGTAAAAAATATTATAAGCTTTTACTGTTGGCTTGTCTTTAGTTTCAACACATGCAAAAAATGAAGGCTGTGGCAGACTTGTAAGTGATGTGGCTCAACAGTGAAGAGTGTCCCCAAATAAGAGCCAATCTGCAAAGATTTAGAGAGTACCTGTTTTTCTTTTTTCTTTTTATTCATATCATAATATTTTAAATGCCCATTTTTCAACAAATATTTTAAAGTGTTCCAAAAAAGAAGAACAAGAATAAAGAAAATTTAACTGTGCCTAAGAGAATGTCAGACAAAATGAACATACCAACACAATGAAAATTCTAAAAGGAGAGATTGAAAAAGGCAGAAAGTATATTTGAATAATAAAAATGAATACAGGCAAAGGATAGAAAAAAATGAACTTGAATTACACATCCAAGAGTCTCAACAAACTCCAAGTAGGCTAAACTAAAGATTTCCAGAATTAGACACATTATAACCAACAATCAAAAGCAAAAGATAATAAGATAATCATGTAATTAGCAAGGGAAGAATTATGCTTATTATATAGGGTTCTTCCTGTATTAACAACCAATTTCTCTTTAGAAAGAATAGATAAAAGAAAGCAGTGGAATAGCATGTTTTAAGTGCTGGGAAAAAAAAATCCAGTCAAGCATTCTATATCCAGCAAAACTAGTCTTGAAAAAATGAAGGTGAGATTAAGGCATTTTTAGATAAACAGAAGCTTAGTGAGTTCAGTATAAGTAGATCTGCCCTAAAAGAAATGATAAAGGCATCCCTGCAGGCTGCAATGAAAGGACAACAGCAAATATTCAAACTCTCATGTCAAAAATAAATTGTAACCCCTCACAAGACACAAAGGGATGCTCTTGCATAGAAGTAGCCCTCCAAGACTACAGTTCGGCTTCCCTAAACATGCAGAAAAAGAAAAGCATAAGTAAGATGAGGATGGTCAAAAATAATTACAAGTTAAAGGAACAGAATTCACCTGAATCTGCAAACAATGAATCAGAACTCTGCAGTGTGACAGACATTGAGTTCAAAAGGGAGATAGTGAAAATACTGAAGGAATTAATACTGAATATCAAGAAATTAAGAGCAGATATGAACTGTAATGCAGATTCCCTTAGAAAGGAACTAGAAAATATAAGGAGGAACATATAAAAATTAGAAAATTCATTTGCAGAGATGAAAACTGAGCAAAAGACACTAAAGAGCAAAATACAGTGGAACAAAACATGACTTGGAAGATTGAATAGTAGAAATCTTCCAGTCAGGACAGCAGACAGAAAACAAATGAAAAAAACATGAAAGCAATGTAAGCAATCTATGGTATAACATGAAGTGGGCCAATCTATGCACAATAGGAGTTCCAGAAGGAGAAGAAAAAGAAGAGAGGATGGGAAATATATTTGAAGAAATTACATCTTAAAACTTTCCATATTTAAAGGAAGCACAGAGGGCCCCAAACAAGTTGAATCCACATACGCCCAAACCAAGGCATATTATAATAAAAATGGCAAATTTTAAAGACTAAGAAAGGGTTCTAAACGCAGCAGGAGAAAAAAAAAAAAGCACGTTAATTATAAGGGAACCTCCATAAGGTTATCAGCTGATTTCGCTACAGAAACACTACAGGCCAGAAGGGAGTGGCAAGATATATTGAAAGTTCTGAAAGGAAGAAAATTTGCAGACTATAATACTCTATCCAATAAGAATATCATTTAAAATAGCAGGGAAAATGAGGAATTTCTCAAATAAACAAAAGCTAAAAGAGTAACAGCAATTCTAAACCCATTCTAAAAGAAATATTGAAAATGCTTCTCTAAATTAAAAAAAAATAAATGACTATAAATAGGATTTAGGAAAACACAATTGGAAAGCAATCACTTAAATAAGCTGACATACAGATCTAAAAGTGGAATAATAAAAAAAAAACTACTGTAAAAGCAATGATAAACACAAGGAACAGCCAAAAAACAAACATGGAAGGTGTTAAAAAAGGACTTCAAAATCATAGAATGTGGGGAAGGAAAATAAGAAAATACAGATTTTTTTTTTAAATAATGTGTTTGAGCCTATATGACTATCAGGCTAAAGCAAGCAGATATAGGAAGGGATTAACATACTTAAAAAACAGGGAAAGTACAAATCAAAACCAAATATTACATTCATAAAAACTAAAAAGAAAATTACTCAAGCATAAAGTAAATGGAAATCATCCAACCAAAAAAAAAAAAAAAAAAAAGGAAGAAAGGAGAAACATAGAATCAATTAGAAAACAAGGTCTAAAATGATAATAAATACATGACTATTAATAATCACCTTAAATGTCAATGTACTGAATGCTCTAATCAAAATACACAGAGTGGCAGACTGGATAAAAAGGCAAAAACTTATAATCTGTTGTCTACAAGAGATTCACCTTAGGGTAAAGGACACACATATATTTGATGTGAAGGGATGGGAAAAGATATTTCATGTGAATGGACAAACAGGAAAGCAGGAGTAGCAATACTCATATCAGACAAAATAGACTCTAAAATGAAAGCCATAAAGAAAGACCCAGAAGGACACTATTTAATGGTAAAAGGATCCATTCAAGAAGAGGATATTACAATCATCAATATATATGCCCCTAACATAGGAGCACCCAGATACCTACAATGATTACTAACAGACACAAAAGGAAAAATAGATGGGAATACAATCATATAAGGAGATTTTAACACCCCACTCAGAACAATGATCCTCTAGACAGAAAATCAGTAAGGCAACAGAGATCCTAAATGATGAAATAGAAAAGTTAGACCTAATTGACATTTTCAGGACATTACATTCAAAAAAATCAGAATATACATCCTTCTCAAGTGAACAAGGAACATTCTCAAGGATAGATCACATACTGGGGCACAAAGCTAACCTCAACAAATTTAGAAGCATAGAAATTATTTCAAGTATCTTCTCTGACCACAATGGCATAAAACTAGAGATCAACCATAGGAAAGAAATGTGAAAAACCTAACTACATGGAGACTAAATAACATGCTACTAAAAAATGAATGGGTCAATGAGGAAATCAAGAAGGAAATTAAAAAATACCTCAAGACATATGATAATGAAGACACGACCAGTCAAAATCTATGGGTGGCCACAAAAGCAGTGCTCAGAGAGAAATTCATAGCAACATAGGCCTTCCTCAAAAAAGAAGAAAAATTGCAAATCAACAATTTAACCCACCATCTAAATGAATTAGCAAAAAAGAAGAATAAACAAAACTTAAAGTCAGGAGAAGGAAGGATATCATAAAGATCAGAGAGGAAATCAATAAAATAGAAATTCAAAAAATAATAGAAAAAAATCAATAAAACCCAGAGCTGGTTGTTTGAAAAGGTAAACAAAGTTGACAAACTTCTGGCCAGACTCACCAAGAAGAGGAGAGAAAAAATCCAAATAAACAAAATAAGAAATGAAAAAAATCACAATAGATACTGCAGAAACACAAAAATCCATAAGAGAATACTATGTAATTGCATGCCAACAAATTTGACAACTTAGAGGAAATGGACAACTTTCTAGAGACTTATAGCCTGTCAAAAATGTATAAAGAAGAAATAGATCAACGAAGAGACTGATCACTAGAAATGAAACTGGATATGTCATAAAACATTCCTTACAAATAGAACCCCAGGACCAGATGGCTTCACAGGTGATTTCTACCAAATATACAAAGAAGAATATATACTCATCCTCCTTAACCTTCTCCAAAAGGTTGAAGAATAAGTAACACTCCCAAAGACATTCTATGAAGTCATCATCACCCTAATTCCAAAACCAGATCAAGATACCACCAAAAAAGAAAACTATAGGCCAATAACTTTGATGAATATAGACGCAAAAATTCTCAATAAAATTTTAGCCAACAGAATCCAACAATATATAAAAAAAATAATACACCACAATCGAGTGGGATTCACTCCAGGTTCACAAGGATGTTTCAACATACACAAATCAATCAATGTCATACACAACATTAACAAAAGAAAAATCAAAAACATGATCGTCTCAATAGATGTAGAAAAAGTGTTTGCTAAAGTCCAGCATCCATTCATGATAAAAACTCTTGCCAAAATGGGTAGAGAAGCAACATACCTTAACCTAATAAAAGCCATTTATGACAAACACACAACAAATATAATACTCAATGGAGAAAAGCTGAAAGTGCTTCCATTAAAATCTGGAATAAGACATGAATAACCATGCTCACCACTGTTATTCAACATATTATTGGAAGTCCTCGCCACAGCAATCAGACAAACAAAAGAAATAAAATGTATCCAAACTGGAAGAGTAGAGGTAAAATTGTCACTATATGCAGATGACATGATACTATATATAGAAAGGATTCAACCCCAAAACTACTTGAACTGATCAACAAATTCAGCAGAGTAGCAGGATATAAGATCAACATTCAGAAATTAGTTTCATTTGTGTATACTAACAATGAAATAATAAAAAGGCATACAAAAATACAATACCTTTTAAAATCACACAGAAAAAAATCAAATACCTGGAAATAAACCTGACCAAGGAAGTGAAAGACTTATATGCTGAGAACTGTAAAACAATTAATCAAGGAAATTAAAGAAGATTCAAAGAAACAGAAAGATATTCCATGCTCAGGGGTTGGAAAAATTAATGTTGTAAAAATGGCCATACTACCCAAAGCAATGTACAGATTCAATGCAATCCCTATCAAATTACCCAGGACATTTTTCACAGAACTAGAAGGAACAATCCAAAAATTTATATGGAACCACAAAAGACCCAGAATTGCCAAAGCAATCCTGAGGAACAAAAACCAAGCAAGAGGCATAACTCTCCCAGCCTTCAGGCAATATTACAAAGCCACAGTCATCAAGACAGTGTAGTACTGGTACCAAAACAGACAGAGATCAATGGAAAAGAAGAGAGAACCCAGAAATACACCAAGACACCCCTATAGTCAATTAATCTTTGACAAAGGAGGCAAGAATATAAAATGGGAAAAGGATGGTCTTTTCAGAACACATTGCTGGGAAAACTGGATGGCCACATGTAAATCAATGAAACTGGAACACACCCTCAACCCACACACAAAAATAAACTCAAAATGGCTTAAAGACTTAAGCATAAGACAAGTCACCATCAAACTCCTGAGAGAGAACATAGGTAAAACATTCTCTGATATCAACCTTACAAATGTTTTCTCAGGTCAGTCTCCCAAGGCAGCAGAAATAAAAGCAAAAATAAACCAAAGGGACCTAATCAAACTGACAAGTTTTGCACAGCAAAGGAAACCTTAAAAAAAAAAAAGACAACTTGCAGAATGGGAGTAAATAGGTTCAAATGATGCAACTGACAAGTGCTCAATCTCTGAAATATACAAACAACTTATACAGCTCAACAGCAAAAAAGTCAACAACCCAAGGAAAAAAGGGGAAAAGACCTCAATAGACATCCATGCACCGAAGACATACATATGGCCAACAAGCACATGAAAAAATGCTCAGCATCACTGATTATAGAGAAATGCACATCAAAACTACTATGAAGTACCACTTCACACCAGTCAGAATGTCCTTAAATCCACAAATAACCAAAGCTGGAGAGACTGTGGATAAAAGGGAACATTCCTGCACTACTGATGAGAATGTAAATTGGTACAATCACTTTGGAAAACAGTATGGATGTATCTTAGAAAACTATACATAGAACTACATATGACCCAGCAATCCCACTTTTGGGCATATATCCCGACACTTTCCTTGAAAAAAGCCATATGCACCTGCAAGTTAATTCAGTACTATTCACAATAGCCAAGACATTTAAACAACTTAAGTGTCCATTGACAGATGATTGGATTAAGAAGATGTGTCATATTATAATACTGTTGGTATGTTATAGTGTATGCAGTCAATGTTCATTTAGGTTTATTTACACATATAAAACTTTCTTTTTTTGTCTTTTTGCTATTTCTTTGGGCCACTCCCGCGGCATATGGAGGTTCCCAGGCTAGGGGTGGAATCAGAGCTGTAGCCACTGGCCTACGCCAGAGCTACAGCAACGCGGGATCCGCGCCGTGTCTGCAACCTACATCACAGCTCACAGCAACACCGGATCGTTAACCCACTGAGCAAGGGCAGGGACCAAACCCGCAACCTCATCGTTCCTAGTCGGATTCGTTAAGCATTGCGCCACCCACGACGGGAACTCCTACACATATAAAACTTTCTAAATCATCATTCTTTCTTGCACCTCTCCGTCAATTAGCTTTTGCTTTCTGCCTGAACTCTTAAGAACTTCCCTTAGTCCCTTGGTGGAAAATTATCACACTGGCAACTCTCTAGCTTTTTCTTGTAATATAATCAAAACGCTGTGAAATTCATCCTTTTTAGTATACATTTATGCGAGTTTTCATAAATACATGTCATCAATGTACCACCACCAAAATCAGGAAATGGAATACTACCAACACTCCAAAGAATTTCTTCTTGACACTTTGTTGTCAGTTGCTTCCTTGGCTTCAATACCTTGGAAACTACTGATTTATTTCTGTTTCTGTAGTTTTGCCTTTTTCTAGAATGATGGCATGTAGTTTTGTGGGTCTGGCTTCTTTCACCTAATGTAATGTATTTGTGTTCCATTCATGCTGTTTTTTGTAGTTCATACCTTTGTACTGTGGAGTAGTATTCCATTGAATGGGGGTATGACAGTTTGTTTATCCATTAACTAGTTGAAGTACATTTGGGTTGTTTATTATTTTTGGCAATTATAAATTTAATAGATATAAACATTTGCATATAGGTTTTTACTGGAACAACTTTCATTTCACTTGAATAAATAGTTGAGTGGTATTGAAAGATTATATTGTGAGGATATGCTTAACTTTATAGGAAATTGTCAAAGTGCTTTCCTTTATTTTGCATTACCACGCATAATATATGAAATTTGCTTAGAATACTTGTCATTTTATCCATTCTGTTAGTATCTCATTATGATTTTAATTGGTCTTTCTCTAATGACTAATGATGTTCAGCATATTTATAAGTTTATTTGTCATATGTATCATCTTTGATTGTGTGCATATTCAAACTTATTTTTAATTGAAGTTATTGAATTTTGAGCTTTAAAAATATTTTATGGATAAAATCTTTTATATGTTTTGCAAGTATTTTCACTCACTCTATGACTTGACATTTTTTCTTAATGATCTCTTTCAAAGAATAGAAAATTTAAAATTTGATGAATTCAATTTATCTATTTTTTAATGGATTTAAAAATGTGTCATAGCCAAGAAATATTTGCCTAACCTAACATGTGGAAGATTTTCTCCTTTTTTTTTTTTTTTTTGGTGATTTATAGTTTTTTAAGTTTACATTTATATCTGTGATCAACTTTTTTTTTTTTTTTTTTTTTTGTCTTTTTGCCTTTTCTTGAGTCGCTCCCGCAGCATATAGAGGTTCCCAGGCTAGGGGTCCAATCGGAGCTGTAGCCACCAGCCTACACCAGAGCCACAGCAATGCGGGATCCAAGCCATGTCTGCAATCTACACCACAGCTCACAGCAACCCTGGATCATTTACCCACTGAGCAAGAGCAGGGATCAAACCCACAACCTCATGGTTCCTAGTCGGATTCATTAACCATTGCGCCACAACGGGAACTCCTATCTGTGATCAATTTTGAGTTAATTTTTCTGTATATAGAGAGTTATGAATTGAGGCTCTATCATCGCAATATTACATATGTACATCCAATTGTTTCAGCAATTTTTTGAAAGCCTATACCTTTTCCATTGAAATGCCTTTTTTCCTCTTTCAAAATCAGTTGACATATATCTTTGAATCTATTTATAAAATCTGAATTCTTGAGTTCCCATCATGTCTCAGTAGTTAATGAATCTGACTAGGAACCATGAGGTTGTGGGTTCAATCTCTGGTCTTGCTCAGTGGGTTAAGGATCTAGCATTGCCATGACTTGTGGTGTGGGTTGCAGATGCAACTTGGATCTGGCATTGCTATAGCTCTGGCATGGGCTGGTGGCTATAGCTCCAATTGGACCCCTAGCCTAGGAACCTCCACATGCTGTGGGCGTGGCCCTAGAAAAGACAAAAAGAAAAAAAAAGTAAATAAAAATAAATACAATCTAAATTCTGTTTCATTGCTTTATCCATTTGTCGTAACTTAAAGCTTTATAATAAAAGTTGAAATCGGCAGTGCACTTACATGCTTCTCTTTACCTAATGGAAAATTTGGAAGAGGATTACTCTGGTTTTGCACAAGTCATGATGTTGAAAACATGGTAGACATCCAGGTAGCATATATATCAGTTTCTGATCAATGTTCACTTACAAAACTCCAGAAAACAGCATGGTAACAAATATGCAGGACCTTTCTGTATGTTTCACTCAGGAACAGCACAGAGTAGCTGTGCAATTTGCTAGGCTATTCAAAGATAAACTCTAAATTTTGTGATAGGGAGTGTAAAAGCTGAATCAATTGGGAAGCAACAGCACAATCCTTGCAATAGTCAAGAGCCTTGAACTATGTGTCCTTTGCTCATTGAGGTCTTGAAGGATAGGATAATCTGTTCTTGATTCTAGATCATTAAATGATCCCTGTCTGAGTTTCAGAAAGATTGGCATGATTTTTTTTGTAAATGTTTCATCAGTAAAACCTTCTGGTCTTAGACATATTGGAAGGTCTTTTGTTACTGATGAAATCTCCTTACTAGTAATTAGTCTGTTTATATTTTCTACGTTTTCTTGAATCAGTCTTAGTAGATTATATGATTCAAGGAACTTATTCATTTCTACTAAATTTTCCAATTTGTTGTTAAGTAATTGTCATAAGTAATTGAATATAGTTCTCTGTGCTATACCAGGATCTCATTGTTTATCCCTCCGAATGTGATAGTTGGAATCTACCAACCCCAAATTCCCAATCCATTCCACTCCCCCCTCCCCCTTGGCAACCATAAATCGGTTCTCCATGTCCATGAGACCCCCTCACAGTAGATAGGTTTGTTTGTGCCATATATTAGATTCCAAATATAAGTGATATCATATGGTATTTGTCTTTCTCTTTCTGACTTACTTCAGTTAGTATGAGAATTTCTAGTTCCATCTATGTTGTGGCAAAGGGCATTACTTTGTTTTTTTAAAGGATGAGTAGTACTCCAATGCATATATGTACCACATCTTCTTAATCCATTCAGTGTGGGATCTGAGCCGTGCCTGCAACCTACACCACAGCTCATGGCAATTCCAGATCCTTAACCCACTCAGTGAGGCCAAGGATTGAAGTGGCATCCTCATGGATACTAGTTGGGTTTGTTTATGCTGAAGCACAATGGGAAGTCCCTGAAGAATTTTTAATAATAGCCATTCTGATTGCTGTGAGGTGGTAACTCATTGCAGTTTTGATTTACATTTCTCTAACAATTAGAGATGTGGAACTTTTTTTTTTATTACTCAAAGAATTTACTACATTTATACTTGTACAATGATCATCACAATCTAATTTTATAGGATTTCCATTCCACAACCCCAGTGTATCCTCCCACCCCATAAACTGTCTCATTTGGAAACCTTAAATTTTTCAAAGTGTGTGAGTCAGCATCTGTTCTGCAAATAAGTTCATTTTGTCCTTTTTTCAGATTCCACATGCCACTGAAAGCATTTGATGTTGGTGTCTCATTGTCTGACTGACTTCATTTAGCATGATAATTTCTAGGTCCATCCATGTTGCTAAAAATGCCGGTATTTTGTTCCTTTTAATGGCTGAATAATATTCCATTGTGTGTATATGTACATCCTCTTGATCCAGTCCTCTGTTGATGGACGTTTAGGTTGTTTCCATGTCTTGTCTATTGCAAAGAGTGCTTCAATGAACACTGGAATACATATGCCTTTTCAAGTTTTCTCCAGATAGATGCCCAGGAGTGGGATTGCTGGATCAAGTGGTATTCTATTTTTAGTTTTCTGAGGAATCTCCGTACTGTTTTCCACAGTGGTTGCATCAATTTACAATCCCACCAACAATGTAATAGGGTTCCTTTTCCTTCACATGCTCTCCAGCACTTATTGTTTGTAGACTTTTGGATGATTGCCATTCTGGCTGGTGTAAGGTGGTACCTCATAGTGGTTTTGATTTGCATTTCTCTAAAAATGAGTGATGTTGAGTATCTTTTCATGTGTTTTTTGGCCATCTGTATGTCTTCTTTGGAGAATTGTCTGTTTAGATCTTCTGCCCATTTTTTGTTGGGGTCAAACCACAAGATGAGAGAACAAGAGAAGAAGGGAAGAAAAGAGAGCAACAAAAACAAATCCAAAGCAATTAATAAGATGGCAATAAGAACATACATATCAATAATTACCTTAAATGTTAATGGACTAAACACCCCAACCAAAAGACATAGACTGGCTGAATGTATACAAAAACAAGACCCATATATATGCTGTCTTCAAGAGACCCACTTCACTTGTAGGGACACACACAAATTGAAAGTGAGAGGATGGAAGAAAATATTCCATGCAAACAGGAATCAACAGAAAGCTGGAATAGCAATACTCACATCAGACAAAATAGACTTTAAATGAAGAATATCTTAAGAGACAAGGAAGGCCACTACCTTATGATCAAAGGATCAATCCAAGAAGAAGATATATCAATTTTAAATATCTACGCACCCAACAAAGGATCACCACAATATATAAGGCAACTGCTAACAACCTTAAAAAGACAAATTGACAATAACACAATAATAGTGGGGTGCTGAGACCAGCTCAGCAGGATGGAGCTGAAGAATGGGTGCTATGAAACTTAAGGAATAAAGTAACATAAAACAAGACACAGAGACATTTATCTTAAGACCAGGGAACTCAAGGTCTCAGGGACCAAGAGCACCGCCTCAAGAAACCACACTGCTTTTATTGTGCTCTTTAAGATTACTTCAAGTGAGGAGGGGATTATAGGTGGAGGATATAGGGTTTTTTTTAATATTTTATAAGTTATTTTATTATTTTAAAAGTCACTTAGCTGGTAGATGGTTAAACTTTTACTCTAAACTTTAGGCATTTAAGAATCATTAGCATTTGAGTTAGCTATCTATGCATAACATTTCAGAGCATCCTCACTGTGCCTCCACAAAGGCATGCCTGTTTGTGGCAACCTGGCATGCCTAGGTTGGCACCTTGGTTCTCTTTGCTAATGCATATTCTGCTAATGACCACTCATAAACAACTTGGCCATGAGGTTCCTCTTTCTCTTATTCTTTTGAGGACATATCATGCTTGTGCAAACAGCAAGCCAATCTGCACAGGTCTGGCGTGCCTAGACCAACACATTATGTCCTCATTCAGCTGACCCTATGAATAGTGTGTGCCTTTAGGTCTTTGTTCTTAAGCTTAAGTCATTTGCCATCACTGTGACTGTTTTTCAAGCAGGAAGATGCGGTAAAGTAAAGCAGGACAAGATGGAGATTTTAGCAAAGAGGCTAAGAAAATATTGTAGAAACATGTCTTAGACAGTGGGGGACTTAAAACCCCACTTACAGCAATGGACAGATCATCCAGACAGAAAATCAATAAGGAAACACAGGCCCTGAATGAAGCATTAGACCAGATGGACTTATTAGATATTTATAGGACATTCCATCCAAAAGCAACAGAATACACATTCTTCTCAAGTGCACATGGAACATTCTCTAAGATTGATCACATCGTAGGCTACAAATCCAACCTCAGTAACTTTAAGAAAATTGAAATCATATCAAGCATCTTCTCCAACCACAACACTATACCACTGAAAATCAACAAAAAGAAAAAAACTGCAAAAAACACAAATACGTGGAGACTAAAGAACATGATACTAAACAACCAAGGGATTACTGAAGAAATCAAAGAGGAAATTAAAAAATACCTAGAAGCAAATGACAATGAAGATACAATACTCCCAAAGCTATGGGATGCAGTAAAATCTGTTGTTAAGAGGAAAGTTTATATCAATACGAGCCCACCTCAGGAAACAAGAAAAAGCTCAAATAAACAAGCTAACTTTACATCTAAAGCAGCTTGAGGGAGAAGAACAGACAAGACCTAAAGTTAGTAGAAGGAAAGAAATCATAAAGATCAGAACAGAAATCAATGAAGTAGAAATGATGTAAACCATAGAAAATATCAATGAAACAAAGGGCTGGTTCTTTGAAAAGATCAACAAAATTGATAAACCCATGTCTTCTGTGGTGAATTGTCTATTCAGGTCTTATGTCTGTTTTTTTTTTTTTTTTTGCTGTTGGGTTGTATAAGTTGTTTCTATATTTTAGAGATTAAGCTCTTGTAAGTTGCATCATTTAAAATTATTTTCTCCCATTCTGTATATTGTCTTTTTATATTTGTTTTTTTTTATGGCTTCCTTTACTTTACAAAAGCTTGTAAGTTTGATTATGTCACCATTGGTTTATTTTGTTTTTAGTTCTATTGCTCTGGGAGCTGATCTAAGAAAATATTTGTACAGTAGTTGTCAGAGAATGTTTTACTTATGTTCTTTTCTAGGAGTTTTATGGTGTCTTGTTTTATGTTAAAGACTTTTAGCCATTGTGATTTATTTTTGTGCATGGTGTGTGGGTGTGTTCTAGTTTCATTAATTTATATACACCTGTCCAGATTTCCCATCACTACTTGCTGAAAAGACTGTCTTTTCCCCATTTTAGATTCTTGCCTCTTTTGTTGAAGTTTAATTAATAATAGTTTTCTGGGTTTACTTCTGAGTTCTCTATTCTAATCCACTGGTCTGCATGTCTGTTTTGGTACCAGTATCACACTGTTCTGATTCCTGTAGCTTTGTAAATATTGACTGAAATCTGGGAGATTATGCCTCCTGCTTGGTTTTTGTTCCTCAAGATTGCTTTTGCAGTTCTGGTTCCATATACATTTTTGCATTGTTTATTCTAGTTCTGTGAAAAATGTCATGGGTAATTTGATAGGAATCACATTAAATATGTAAATTGCTTTGGGTAGTATGGCCATTTTAACAATATTAATTCTTCCAATCCAGGAGCATGGAATATCTTTCCATTTCTTTGAATACTCCTTAATTGTCTTGATTAATGTTTTATAGTTCTCAGCATATATCTGTCACCTCCTTAGTCAGGTTTATTCCTAGGTATTTAATTTTTGGTGTTGTGATTTCAAAAGGTATTTTATTTTCCTTTTCTAATATTTTATTGTTAGTACACAGAAATGCAAACGGTTTCTGAATGTTGATCTCGTATCCTGCTACTTTGCTGAATTCCTTGATCAGTTTGAGTAGTTTTTGCATGGAATCCTTAGGGTTTTCCATAATAGTATCACATCATCTGCATTTAGTGACAATTTTACCTCTTCTCTTCCAATTTGGATATTTTTTATTTCTTTTGTTTGTCTGATTTCTGTGGCTAGGACTTCCAATACTATGTTGAATAACAGTGATGAGAGTAGGCATCCTTGACTTGTTCCAGATTTTAGTGGGAAGGCTTTTGCTTTTCTCCATTGAGTATTATTTGGCTGCAGATTTGTCATAAGTGGCTTTTATTATGTTAATGTATGTTCCCTTTATACCCACCTTGGTAAGAGTTGTTATCATGAATGGATATTGGATTTTTTTTTCAAATGCTTTTTTGTGTCTATTGAGATGATCATGTGTTTTTTTTTTAGTTTTCTTTTGTTAATGTGGTGTATAACATTGATTTAACTATGTTGAACCATCTTTGTGAAACTTTAATGATTCGAACTTTGTCATGGTATATGATCTTTTTTATATATGTTAGATTCATTTGGCTAAAATTTTGTTGACAATATTTGTGTCTATATTCATAAAAGATATAGGCCTATTTTCTTTTTTAGTAGTATATTTGGTTTTTGGTACTAGGTTATTTGTGGCTTCATAGAATGTCTTTGCGAATGTTCCTTCTTCAAACTTTTGGAGAAGCTTAATAAGGAGGGGTCTAAGTTCTTCTTTGTATGTTTGGCAGAATTCAATTATGAAGCCATCTGGTCCTGGCCTTTTGTTTGTAGGGAGTGTTTTTATGACATAATCAATAACGTTTCTAGTGATCAGTCTATTCAATTGATCTATTTCTTTTTAGTTCAGTTTTGTCAAGCTGTATATCTCTAGAAATGTGTCCATTTCTTCCAGGTTGTCAAATTTGTTAGCATATAATTGTTAATGCTATTTTCTTATGGTTTTTCTTATATTTCTATAGTATCCATTGAGATTTCTCCCTTTCTTATTTTGATAATTTGGGTTTTTTCTCTCCTCTTCTTGGTGAGTTTGGTCAGAGGTTTGCCAATTTTGTTTACCCTTTCAAAAAGCCAACTAGGTTTTATTGATTTTTTTCTATTTTTTTTAATCTCTATTTTATTGCTTTCTTCTCTTTGTCTTCCTTCATTCTGATGACTAGCTTTTGTTTGTTTTTCTAATTTGTTTTAGGTGGTAGGTTAAGTTGTCAATTTGAGTTTTTTCTTCTTTTTAGAGGAAGGCCTGCATTGCTATGAACTTCCCTATAAGAACTGCATTTGTGGCATCCCATAGATTTGAATGGTTGTTTTTTTCATTATCAGTTGTCTCAAGGTATTTATTAATTTCCATTTTGATTTCCTTGATGACCCGCTGTTTATTTAGTAGCATGTTGTTTAGTCTACATGCAGTCAGTTTTTTCTTATTTCTTTTCCTATGGTTGATTTCTAGTTTCATGCCATTGAGGTCTGAAGATACTTGAAATATTTTATATTGAGGTTACTTAAATTTGTCGAGGTTAGTTTTGTGCCCTAATTTGTGCTCAATCCTCGAGAATATTCCATGTGCACTTGAGAAGAATGTATATTTTGATTTTTTTGGCTATAATGTCCTGAAAATATCAAGTCTAACTTTTCTATTATGTCACTTAAGGTCTCTATTGCCTTATTGATTTTCGATCTAGTGTATCTTTACATTGATATGAGTGTGGTGTTAAAGTCTCCTACTCATAGTAATCCCATCAGTTTCGCCTATGTCTCTTGGGTGCTTCTATATTCGGGGCATATTTATTGTCAAGTGTAATACACTTTTATTGAATTGATTCTTTTATCATTAAATAGTGTCCTTCTTTGTCTTTCTTTATGCTCTTCTTTTTAAAGTTTATTTTGTCTGATATGAGCATTGCAACTCCTGTTTCCTGTCTTTTTCATTCACGTGAAATTTTTTTTCAATTCCCTGTGGTTTCAATTTGTATGTGTCTTTTGTACTAAGGTGAATCTCTTTTAGGCAGTATATTCTAGGAACTTGTTTTTTTTTATGCAATCTGCCATTCTGTGTCTATTGATTGGAGCATTCAGTCCATTGATGTTTATGGCAATTATTGATAATATGTATTTATTACTATTTTTAAATCTTGTTTTCCAGTTGAATCTATGTTTCTCCTTTGTTCTTTTCTTTCTTTGGTTGGATGATTTCCTTTTACTTTTTGCTGTTTCCTCTTTTTAGTTTTTGTGAATGTAATGTTTGGTTTTTATTTGTGGTTGCCCTGTTTTTCAAGTATAACCCCTTCCTATATTTGCTTGCTTTAGCCTGATATTGAAAAAGAGTCAAGATTTTCTTACTCTCCTTCCCCACTTTTTATGATTTCCAGTGTCCTTTTTTTTAACATATTCATATTTATCCTTTTGATGTTTCTTTTGTTTAACTTCACTTTTACAATAGTTTTTTTTTTTCTTTTATATTTGTTTACTGGCTTATTTAAGTGATTATTTTCCATTTGTGATATCCTCCATCTTATATCTTCTTCTTTCCTGTTTAGAGGAGACTTTTCAATATTTCTTTTAGAATGGATTTAGTATTGCTGTATTCTTTTAGTTTTGTTTGCTGGAGTAATTCATTATTTCTCTTTCTATTTTAAATGATATTCTTGCAGGGTAGAGTATTCCAGGCTGTAAAATTTTTCCTTTTAGAATTTTGAATATATCTTGCCACTCTCTTCTGGCATGTAGTGTTTCTGTAGAGAAGTCATCTGAGAGCCTCATGGGGGTTCCCTTATAATTCATTCTTTGTTTTTCTCTTGCTGCCTTTAGAATCATGTCCTTTAATTTTGCCATTTTTATTCTAATATGTCTTGGTGCATGTCTGTTTGGGTTCAGCTTGTTTGGGGCTCTCTGTTCTTCCTGTATCTTGATATTTATTTCCTTTAGTTTTGGAAAGTTTTCTGCCATAATTATTTCAAATACATTTTCAATACCTTTTTCTTTTTCTTATCCTTCTGGAACCCCTATTATGCATAAATTGTCCCACTTTATGTTATACCACAGATCTCTTATATTGTTTTATGCTTTTTCATTTGATTTTCTGTCTGCTGTTGTGATTGGGTGTTTTCTATTATTCTATCTTCCAAGTCACTTATTTATTCCTCTACATTATTCATTCTGCTCTTAAGTGCCTTTAAGTCAGCTTGTGTCTCTGCAAATGAATTTTCGAATTTTTCTATGTTCCTCCTTATAATTTATAGTTCCTTTCTAAATTAATATGCATTACTGTTCATATCCATTCAATTCCTTCATTTTTACTTTTATTTGTTCAGTATTTTCACGATCTTTTTTTGACCTTGGCATTGCGATACTGCAGAAAACTGTTTTATTGTTTTCTCTTTCAGGAGAATTCTACTATTCTTTATCTGGGAATGTTTCCTGAGCTTCTTCATTTTGCTTATATTTTTCTTATTCTGTGAGTTTAGGGAAAACAACTTCTCTAGTCCTGGAGGGCTATTTATATGTGAGAGCACCCCAGCTATTTTGTGAGGGCTTACTTCCTCTTGTTTGTAATAAGGGATGCTCTTGGTTTCAGTGCTTGCTGTGTCTTCCCTTAGTTTGTGCAGGCTATTATACTCATGCTGGTTTATAGCCTGTGTGTGCTGACAGGGAGATGGAGGCCATGGACTGGTCTTGTACCTCATGCTTGGATGCTTGGCCCTTGACCTTTGGCCCTCCACCTGTAGGGAGGTGGTGCAGGCTGTTCCTTATTGCAGGGTCCTGGGAAGTGGTGACCCTCAGGCATGTGGAGGTGATGCCCGAAGTGACTGGCAGTGCCAGCAGCGATGCATGTGTGTTCCCAGTGGATTGAGAAAAAAACTTCTGGCAGTAGGTTGCAATGCCATTGTATTTTCATTTTCATCATCTCAAGATATTTTACTTCTCTTTTGATTCCTTCCCAAACTCATGTAATAAGAACAAAACCAAGCAAGGACACTACAAGAAACAAAAATTACAGGCCAACATTTGCAATGAACAAAAATGTAAAAGTCTTCAACAAAATATTAGAAAACCAAATTCAACAATGCACTAAATTGATCAAGTAGAATTTATTGCCAGGATGTGAAGATGGTTAAACATCTCAAATCATTGTGTGTGATATAGCATATTAATAAAATGGATGATAAAAATCATACAATCATCATATCAAGATTCAGAAAAAAACATTTGGCAAAATTCAAAAAATCAATTCAAGCTATAAGTTCTCAAAAAACCGTGTGTAAATGGAAAGTACATCAACAAAATAAAGACCCTATATGCCAAACTCACAACTAATATCATACTCAATAGTGAAATGCTGAAAGCTTTTACTCTAATATTAAGAACAATTAAAGATCCCACTATCACCTCTTTTATTCAGCATAAGCCAAGGCAGAGCAGTTAGGCACACACAAAAAAAGAAATACAAGGCATCTGAACCAGAAATAAACAAGTAAAACTGTCTTTATTGGCAAATGACATGATAGTATATATACAACCCTAAAGACTCCACAAAAGTGGTAATAAGAAATTTCTATAAATTTGCAGGATGTAAAGATAATACACAAAAATCAGCTAAATTTATATATACTAACAACAAACTATCAGAAAGGGAAATTAAGAGAACAGTCCCACTTCTTATTTCATCAAAAAGAATAAAATATCTAGGAATAAATTTAATCAAGGAGGTTAGAGACCTATACACTAAAAACTATGAGATATTGATTAAAGAAATTTAAGATGCAAAAAAATGGAAAGATATTCTGTGTTTATGAGTTGGAAAAGTTAATATTTTTAAAATTTCCTTATGACCCAGAGCAATCTACATACTACCCAAATAAATGCAATCCCTATTAAAATTCCAATGTCGTTTTTTCACAGAAAATAGAAAAAAAAACCCATAAAATTTATATAGGATTGAAAATCCTTTCAAATAGCCAAGGCAATCTTGACAAATAAGAACATAACTGGAGGTATCACATTTCCTAATATCAAGCCATATTACAAACTTTCGTAATAAAACAGTATGGTGCTGGCATAAAAGACACATAGATAAATGGAACAGAATAAAGAGCCCAGAATTAAACCCATGCATATATGGATGATTAATATACAACACAAGAACCAAAAATATACAATGGGGAAAGATTGTATCTTTCATAAATAATGTTGGGAAAGCTGGACAGCCATATTCAAAGAAAAAATCAACTCAAAATGTATTAAATACTTCAATATAGGACTTAAAACCATAAGACTCCCAAAAGAAAACAGAGGGTAAGCTTAACATTAGTTTTGGCAATCAATTTTTGGATTTGATACTAAAAGCAAAGGTTACCAAAGCAAAACATTTTTAAAAAGGTTGTGGTATATCAAACTAAGATTCTGTAAAGCAAATGGAACCTTAACAAAATGAAAAGTCAACCTACAATAGGAGAAAATATTTGCAAGTCATATATCTGATCAAAGCTTTGGCGTTACCATGGTGGTGCAGTGGAAACAAATCTGAGTCATGAGGTTGAGGGTTCAATCTCTGGCCTCACTCAGTACGTTAAGGATCTGTCATTGCCATGAGCTGTGGTGTAGGTCACAGATGCAGCTTGGATCCTGCTTTGCTGTGGCTGTGGTGTAGGCCGGCGGCTACAGCAATGATTAGACCCCTAGCCTGGGAACCTCCATATGCCATGGGCATGGTCCTAGAAAAGACAATGACAACAAAAACAACAACAACAAGTACTCACACAACTCAGTAGCAAAAAAACAAACAAAATTGCTTTAAAAATGGGCAGAGGAACTGAATATACATATTTCTGAAGCAGATGTACAAATGGCCAATAAGTACACAAAAGGCAAAAAAAAAAAAAAAATCACTGAAGTGAAAATCTAAAGCCACAATGAAATATCACCTTCCCCTGTCAGCATGGATATTATTAAAAATGTTAATGAGAGCAGATAGTTAAGATGTTTACAAGTGCCGAGAGCATCTACCTTATTGACTCTGGATATCTTGATATGTGGTTGGCTTACCTCAGTTCAAAATGATGCATTACCTCTTAAGATTTATCCATACATTCAATTAAGGAGTAGCCAAATCTTTTTATATCTTTTGCCTAACTTTAATTCAGTATGTGTAGAATTTAGAGCATGTCTTAATAAAGGCAATATTTGTCATTTATGTCCAGGGAGTATAGATGGAAGTGGGGTTTACTTGTTTAGTGCAAAAAATCTGTTGGGAAGTGATTTAAAGCTTTGTAAAGTTTAATATTAAAATAATAATTATTTTTGATTATTTCTATACTGTTTTATTGTTTGAGACATCAAGGTAAGTGATCTACATTCTTTTTTGTTATGAAAAATGAAAATATTTTAGATTTAAAAAGATTAATTTTTATGACAGATTATGAAATTTTAGAAATATGTAATAGAAACTAAGGTAGTACAATCACATTATCATATTTTAAGAACTTTGTCCTTGATTTCTATAATTTAAAATAATTATTGATTATGTTGTATAAGTTTGTCATTATGTAATAAAATATGTTTCCAAATAGTATATAACCTGAACTATATGCTTCAAACTGAGTCATTCTGACAGATATGTGCAATATGTTAAACTCTATGGTACACATTATGAAAGATTTCCCATATTACTACTTTTTTTTTTGGACTTTTTGCCTTTTCTAGGGCCTCTCCTGTGGCATATGGAGGTTCCCAGCTAGGGGTCTAATCAGAGCTGTAGCTGCCAGCCTATGCCACAGCCACAGCAACGCGAGATCTGAGCTGCGTCTGCAACCTACGCCACAACTCAGGGCAACACCGGATCCTTAACCCTCTGAGCAAGGCCAGGGATCGAACCCGCAACCTCATGGCTCCTAGTCAGATTAGTTAACCACTGAGCTATGACGGGAACTCTCCATATTACTACTTCTGAAGTTTTGTTTGGGCTTAGTTGCCAAGAAATGTTAATCACATTTTTGCTGATTGGTTAACTCTTATCTCTTTGCTCCAAATCAACCTTTGTATACTCTCTTCTGTGGTTTTGTGATTCTGTGGTTCTAGAGCAGAAACTCTGCAAACTACATTGCCCAGATTCCTTTATTACGTAACTTCTGCTAATAGGAGGAAATAGTGAGGCACTATGGTTCTCAACTGTGGCTGAATTTTAGAATCACCTGGGGAAATTTGAAGAATATTTTTACCTAATTTCTATGTCCAACAATTTGTATTTTATTGTTTTCTTGTGAGAACTGTGTATAAGGGTTTTTAAAACTAAGTGATTCTAATGAGAAGGTAAGATTAAGAATTATTATACTATAGGACAGTAGTCAGGGAATGTCTTGCCTCCTACATTTTGACTTTTCTTCCTTCACTGCCACTTGAATGACAGCATTCATGCCAGGAGGGTCAGTTAGCTCCTGCTTCCTGTCTTTCAGTCACATCTCAAATGGCTTTCCTGGGTCCTTTCAAAGATACCAGCAAAAGCTCACTGACATCACTAAACCTTCTTCAGAGGCCTGAGAATTCTCCTTTAAGCTTTTAAGATAGTAGTATAACCCAAGTTATTCTCTTCTTCAAAAAATCTGAGCACATATTTCACAAAACCTCACCTCTGAGTTCCTAATTTCTGAGAATTCCAATCTTTTATTCCACCAGCTTTTGAGTAGTAGCCAACTCCTGCAGTTTTAGTCTCTGAATTATATTGGCATTTCTCTTTTGCTCTTTCAACACTCCAAAACTTCTGTAAACATTTTCCTATATTAGAGCTCTTTTGTGTAAATATGTAGATGCTTACTATTTTCTTCATTGGACCCCACTGCACCTAAACTTTTTCTTAACTGTTTTCAACGGTATTGCTCTAATAGTCATAGATTAAATGGGAAATTTGAAAATAACAGATTGCTAAATTAGAAATATGGGAATTTTTCTGCAGCTTCTTTCTCTGTCTACATTTATATATTTGTATTCAAATAGATGAAATTCAGGAAGAGAAAGTTTATCCTGGAAACTGATTGTAGCTTTTAACATCTAGTTCTGCTTATTGTGGTGTATGACCAAGAGGTATAAGTGATATCTTAATAAAAATTGAGTACATTGTTGTTTATTTTTCTGCTTTTGCAAGAACAATAAAATGTTGTTTAAGATGGCTATAATTAAGAAGATGGTGTTTAAGACAAGCACTCAGGGAAATAATTTGGTAATATTTAAAATATTTTAATCTAGCTATTGTACTAAATGTTACATTAAAGATATTTTTAAAAGTTTAGATAGGATTTTCCATCATGGTGTAGCAGAAATGAATCCGACTAGGAACCATGAAGTTGCAGGTTCGATCCCTGGCCTCGCACAGTGGGTTAAGGATCCAGCATTGCTGTGAGATGTGGTGTAGGTTGCAGACATGGCTTGGATCTGGCATTGCTGTGACTCTGGCATAGCCCAGCAGCCATAGCTCTGATTAGACTCCTAGCCTGGGAACCTCCATATGCCCTGGGTGTGGACCTAAAAAGACAAAAGATCAAAAAAAATGTTTAGATATATTTTCCATAAGGGAAATTTCAGTGCCAATTTTTTACTTATGGCTATTTAGGATTTGTATAGGGAATAATTGGATCATTCAAATGTGATCAGTACTTTTTCTGCTTTCCTTGTTTTAGGTCCAATACCAATGTTATAGGCTCAAAAACAACTGGTATTTATGATAGCCATCCAAAACAGTACAGAATTACTTTTTTTCAAAGGAAATAGATAATTTAGTATCCATCATACTCTGATATTATGGTATAATTTATGAGAGGTGTTTAACTTTTAAAAAGTTACAGCTACTTAATTCCCCACCCCCACCCCTCCCAGATTTCTCTGTGGTGAGTGTGGCAGAGATTTATTAAGTCCATCCTTGCAATACAGGCTAATTTTCTAGTTAGATGCAAAACTAAAACACATACATCCCATATATTTTCTAGATGGAATAACACATTTTACTTTTATATAATCAAATTAAATTAAATGATAAAATTAAATTAAAATTAAATACTATAGAACTTTTTAAAAAAGTGATGCATTAAAAATAGTTATCTATCCTAATGGATTCAGAGGACAGGCACTAAAAATATAAGAGTTTAAGGGGCCAAATCTCTGTAAGCAAGGGATTAAAGTGGCTTATAGTTATGTAGTTTATGAAAAATATACATAGTTGAAAATTTTCTGCAGATGAGTAACAATATGTAGAGTCACAAAGAAACCAAATTTATTTGGAAAGACAATAAAACAAATAAGTAAAACATATATATATTAGTGAAAAGGGCTTTTTGTAAGATGAGTATCACCTCTTTCACAGTAAAATTCCTTGAGACAACAGCATTATTTGTGTTACTACCCATACAACAAGACCTTGGAATAATCAATTTCCTATAAAAGTTATAATTTATTATATTTTGAATGCATTTTACCATCTATGTTAAATTAATAGCAACTTCATCTTAGTTTTCAGCAGAGGCACTAGAACACATCATGGAACAAAACAATTTAATGGAAAAACTCATCAAAACATAGGTTTTTTTTTAATGTCCTACATTTAACATAAGAGATTTATAAATGGATAAACTTATCAATATCTTTTAAAGTCAGTATTTAAGTAAATTTGTGGAAACTTTGTTTCAGTTGCAGTCCTTAAAATATCTTCTTTGTTCTTTCAAAACATTATGCAAGTAACCTATCATGATTAGATGACAATGCAACTTTCTCATTTATATGGATTCAGTATCTAGATATGATAAAAAATTAACAGATCTTTAATAAACTAAATCTTTCTATTTCTACACGTAATAAATGTATTTCCCAGGCTTCAGAAACTGACACTATTTTTTTGTTCTGTATAGGTTATTTAAAATATGTATAAGGAAACATTCTAACTTTGTTTCTACCATAAACTAGATGATAAAGATAAGCTCCTTTATATCATCATACTTGAAATGGCAAAGTTTCTGTGGCTTTAATAACAAGCTTTTATGAGTATTTGATAAAAGAGGTAATCTTGTCACTTAAGACTGTTGTAATAGTTGTATATTATTTTAAAATTGGATTAAGCTCTTCTGAAGACTTTAGCTTCAAATTAAGACATATTTATTATTGTTTTAAAAAGACAACCAAAAAGAAAATACTGAGTATTTTAATTTTTGTCTTTATTTTGTCTTTTATGTTCTTTCTGAACATAAATGAACATATTTTAAATGAAAAAAACTGTGAATATTTTAATTACATATTTTTATGTTGGTTCTGTAATGAATGTAAGAATTAGTGATCTTATGAAATAATTTATAGTAGAAATTTTAATATGTGTAGTTTCCTCTCTAGTCTCAGGATTTCACTGATGAAATAATATGTGAATTATAATTTTTATTTATGTTGTAACATCAGTACATATTTCATAATTCTGTGGGGAAAAAACAGAATGATGCTTTCAGTGTTTTAAAAATTAGGCATTTATAAATGCAGAATGATGTCACACATTTAATTAAATCAGTTCCTTATGTAGTTAAAACTCAAGCAAATTTCCCTATTGAAAAAAATGATACAACTTATACAAAGCATACAGCAAGAAAAAGTATAAAACAACAAGCTTTAAATACTACTTTTACTTTGCATAATGGTGATATTATGATCAGAATAGAGCAAAACATAGTATTAAGCCAGGCTGCTTACATATGGGAGCAGTTTACTATCTGGAGAGCAAATAAAGAGGTAATTTTTTTTTTAAGTTAGTATACAACACCAGCCCAAAATAAACAGTTACAAGTAGAAAAAAATATAATGTTGTAAGACTAAAGATATTTTCTGGCACTTTGAGGTACCATGGAATTGAAGTCATGTAGTTTTAGGCAAAATTGAGAGAGAGTAATAAAGAGGTTTTCCCGTATACGCCTTGTCCCCACACCTGCAGACCCTCCCTCCACCATTATTATTACTATCATCCATAAGAATGCTGTATTTTTTTTTTTTTTTTTTACCAAGGATGAATCTACATTGGCATATCATCATCACTCAAAGTCCACTGTTTACATTAGGGTTCACTCTTGGTGTTGTACATTCTATGGGTTTGGACAAATATATAATGGCATGTATCCATAGTTATAATATCATACTGAAGGTATTCACTGCCCTAAAAATCTCGTGTGCTCTTTCTATTTACACCTCCCCTCAATTACTGATTTTTTTATTTTCATCAGAGTTTGCCTTTTCCAGAACATCATAATCATACAGTGTATAGCTTTGTCTGATTGGCTTTTTTTCACTCAGTAATATGGAGTTAGAGTTTTTCCATGCCTTTTCATGGCTTGATAGCTCATTTATTTTTAGTGTTGAATAATATTCCATTGTCTGGATGTACTGCAGTTTATCTTTTCACCTCCTGAAGAACATTGGGTTGCTTCTGAGTTTTGGCAATTATGAATAAAGCTGCTATAAACATCCATGTGCAGGGTTTCATGAAGACTTAAGCTTTCAACTTTATTGGGTAAATACCAAAGAGTGTTTTTGCTGGATCATCTGGTAAGAATATTGATAGTTTTTTAAAGGAGCCATCATACTGTCTTCTAAAATGGCTCTACTCTTTTGCACTTCCATCAGCAATGTATGTGAGTTCTTCCACATCCTCATCCATATTTGATGCAGTAAATGTTCCAGATTTTTCCCATTCTAATATGAATGTAATAGATGATTGTTTTTTCATTTCCCTAATGATATATGACTTGGAACATCTTTTCATATGTTTCTTTGCCATCTATGTATCTTCTTTGGTGAGGTGTTTGTTAAGGTCTTTGGCTCATTTTTTTAATTGGATTACTTTTTTGTTGTTGCATTTTAAAATTTTTTTTGTATTTCAGATAACAATCCTTTATCAGATATATATTTTGCAAATATTTTCTCCAAGTATATCATTTGATTTCTATATCTTTTGACATTATTTTTTCACAGGGCAGAAGTTTAAATTTTTAAACTAAATCTAAGGTATCAATTTTTTTTACTTTGATATTGTATCTAAAAAGGCATCCCCATACCCAAAGTCATCTTAATTTTCTCCTATGTTATCTTCTCAAAGACTTATAGTTTTGTGTTTTACATTTAGGTCTATGATCCTTCTATTTTATTTTTTGTAATGTATGTTAGGTCTGTGTTTAGACTTTTTTTTTTTTTTTTTTGCATGCTGATGTCCATTTGTTCCAGCACCATTTGTTGAAGAGACTATCTTTCCTTCATTGTGTTACCTTTGCTCCTTTGTCAAATATCAGTTGACTAGGAGTTCCCTCAGGACTCAGTGAGTTAAGGATCTGGCATTGTCACTGCTGTGGCTCTGGTTACAGCTGTGGAGTGGGTTCAATCCCAGGCCCAAAGCAGCCAAAAAAAAAAAAAAAAAAAATCAGTCCACTGTATGTATGAGGAGTGGGTTCAATCCCAGGCTTCCTCAAGTGCAGCCAAAAAAAAAAAAAAATCAGCCACGGTATGTATGAGGATGTATTTCTGGGCTCTATATTCTGTTCTATTGATTATTTTGTCCAGTCTCCTTTAATACACTGTCCTGGTTACTATAGATTCGTTTTAAGCCTTAATGTCAGGTAGTGCCAGTCCTCCAACTTTACTTTTCTCCTCAATATTGTGTCAGCTGCTCTGGGTCTTCTCCCTCTCCATATAAACTTTAGAATTAGCTTGTTAAAATAATATAGGATTTTACTGGGATTTTGAATGGGATTGCATTTGATCTATAGGTCAAGTTGATAATATCTTGAAAATATTGATACTTCACATCTCTGAACATGGGATATTTTTCCTTTTTTATTTCATTCATCAGAATCTCATAGTTTCTCTCATAAATCTTGTATACATTTTGTGAAATTTATGCCTATTTTTTGAATGCTAATGTAAGTTGTGTTCTGTTTTTAAATTTTGAGTTTCACTTTTTGTTGTTAGCATATAGGAAAGCAATTGACTTTTATGCATTAAGTGTGTATCCTGAAATCTTGCTTTAATTGGTTATCAATTCCAGGAGATATCTTGCAAATTCGCTTTGATTTTTTATCTTCCTTCTCAATCTGTACACCTTTTATTTTATTTTTTGTGCCTCATTGCATTAATAAAGACTCTCAGTACAATGTTGAAAGGAGT
Organism: Sus scrofa; assembly: GCF_054392235.1. Taxonomy (NCBI): domain Eukaryota; kingdom Metazoa; phylum Chordata; class Mammalia; order Artiodactyla; family Suidae; genus Sus; species Sus scrofa. The sequence continues at coordinate 47,593,717 of NC_139387.1, read as the reverse complement.
GGTGAGAGGACTTACCTTTCCCTTGTACCTGGTCTTAGTAAGAAAACTTCGATGTTCTCACCATTAAGTATTACATAAGCTGTAGGTATTTTGTAGGTTGTCCTTATTAAATTGAGATCATTCCTCTCTATTCTTAGTTCACTGAGAACTTTTATCATGAAATGGGTACTGGCTTTTGTCAAGTACTTTTTCTGCATATATTGATATGATGATGTTATTTTTCTTTTTCTTTAGTCTGTTAATTGCATTAATTGATTTTTGAATGTTCAACCATTCTTGCATAGCTAGAATAAATTCCTCTTAGTTGAGGTGTATAATTCTTTTTGTACATTGTTGGATCAATTTTCTAAAATTTTTTGAGTATTTTTGCATTCATATTCAGACCAGATATTGATCTATAATTTTATTTTCTTGTAATGTCTTTGTTTGTTTTGGTTTTATGGTAATGTTTGCCTCATAGAATAAAAGATATTCTTAAAATTCACAATTGCCTTGAAACTTCTTGGATCAGATAAGATGACATCCTGTCAATTTTGATCCTTCTAACATCAGCTGAGTGGCATTACAGTTTTTCTCTCTCATATAAGTCATATTTTTTAAGTGACATTTGGTCTGAATAATTGTGAGCGGTATCATTTACATCTATATTTCTATTTGCTCAGATACATTACTTGGTACAGAACATTTTAAGTGCTTTTGCAATACCCTTGTACAATAAAATGAGATGCATTTTTCCACTGTTATAAATGTGGAAACTAAAGTATGAAAATATTAAATAACAGGATAAAAATCATGATAAGTCAACAATAGACTTAAAACTAGTTAGGTCTATTTCCTAACTTTGGTGACAAAAGCAAAAAAAAAAAAAAAAAAAAAAAAAAACACCTCAGAAAAAGGAGTTCATGTTATAACTCAGTGTTAATGAACCTGACTAGTATCCATGAGGATGCAGGTTCAATCCCAGGGCTCACTCAGTGGATTAAGGATCCAGTGTTGCCATGAGCTGTGGTGTAAATTGCAGATGTGGCTTGGATCCTGCATTGCTGTGGCTGTGGCATAGGCTAGCAGCTATAGCTCCAATTCAACCCCTAGCCTGGGAACTTCCCTATGCTGTGGTGTAGCCCTAAAAAAAAAAAAAAAAATCCATAGACATAACTGCAGTATAATGATATTCAACACAGATAATACTGTTATTGCTTTAAAACATTAAGCCCGGCCTCCGGTTGCGTATTTTAGATATAATCCAAGTAGTAAGGCTATATCTCAGGCTTATAGAAAGTCAGTCTTTGATGCTTTTCTAATTTTCTCTGCACAGATAACTATGTCAACATCTTTAAAGGACTATGGAAATACATGGGGAAAATGTTTTTACTACTTATCATTTCTAGCTTTCCTTTCTTCTTCCCCAGCTCAGTGTACAGAAAACTAAAATTTTGCCCAGAGTCCATAAACTGTGAGTTGTTCTCATAACAGAGCAATACACACATACACACACACACACACACATACACATACACACACAAAATCAAGCCAAAATGAGACAGAGAAGAGAGCTAGAAGCATTTTTAAAATTTCTTTTTACGTCTGCTGACTCATTAAGACTATCTTCTGATTCATAATTAGACCACTATAATTTTCTTTTAAACTCTGCTCAAATGGCCCCATGTTTATTTTTATAGTTCATGTTGATTGTTCCTTTAATAGGACTCTCAAGACAGGTTTTAAGTTAGCAGTAATTTAACAAATTTCAGGTGCGAAAGAAAATGGGGGAGAAGTCCAGAAATAGTTGACATTGACTGGGATCTGTCATTATATATTCTTTCTTATAAAACTTAATTTCAATAGAATCAAATAGTGAGTAATGTCAGAAGAGGATTTTTATTAAATAGTAAGCTCCTGCAGCACAGTGATTTAATAGATTTATTTCATTCTTTAGGAATTTTTTTTTTGTCTTTTGTTCTTTTAGGGCTGCACCTGAGGCATATGGAGGTTCCCAGGCTAGGGGTCCAATCGGAGCTGTAGCCATAGGCCTATACCACAGCCACAGCAATGCCAGATCCAAGCTGTATCTGCAACCTACACCACAGCTCACGGCAACACTGAATCCTTAACCAACTGATCGAGGCCACAGATCAAGCCTGCAACCTCATGGTTCCTAGTCAGATTCATTTCTGCTGCACCATGACAGGAACTCCATGAAAAATATTTATTCTCAAATAGATTTAGGTATATAGCTATAAAACAGTCAACAGTGTTTTTAATTTTCTTTACCTTTAAGTCTCACTTTCAAATCAGAGAAGGATAAATATGTTCAGGAATCATTTTTACTTCCTGTTCTTATGTAGCATCATTCCTCTTTATTACTCTACCTAATGGAGAAGTCTTTCTGTTTTGAAATGCCTCCAGGAGAAAAAAAAAAGAAAAGATTTCTATGATTAGTTGTGTATCTTGGTTAAGCACAAAACAATTGTAGGAGATATGGCATTGAGTCTCTGGGACCTTCTGTTTAAAAAGTTATTGTTATTAAAATGCAAGATTGAGGAGTTCCCGTCGTGGCTCAGTGGTTAACGAATCTGACTAGGAACCATGAGGTTGCAGGTTCGATCCCTGGTTTGCTCAGTGGGTTAAGGATCTGGCATTGCCGTGAGCCATGGTGTGGGTCACAGATGTGGCTCAGATCCCGCATTGCTGTGGCTCTGGCATAGGCTGGTGGCTACAGCTCCAATTAGACCCCTAACCTGGGAACCTCCATATGCCGTGGGAGTGGCTCAAGAAAAGGCAAAAAGACAAAAATAAAATAAAATAAAATAAAATAAAAAATAAAATGCAAGATTGAGAATTGTTATCTCTGTACATCCTTTTTCTTTTCCTTTTGACATATGTAGGATCAAATAAAGCTAGCCATCAAGTGGGAAAAATAAAAGGAGGAACTTGATCCTCTGTAAAAATCCATTCGTGTTTCTGGTTCTTCGTAATGCTTCCCAAGTCTTTTGCTGCACTCTTTCTCTTGACTTACCTGACAGCTGACCACCTTCGTGTTCAAGTAAAAATTTTGTCCTATCTTTTTTCCTTCTTTACTTTTGCCTCTGTTTTTTTTTTTTTTTTTCAGTATCCCAATCTCAGCATGACTTTAGATGAAAAAATTATAATTTGAGTTAAAACTTTAGAGAAAATTACTGAAAACCACTAGACAAAAGTGAATTTGTATTACATGATTTACTTACCTTATCTTTAACATATTTTTATTAGAGTATGAACATTTAACATAAGGTGCATCCTTGTAACAAAATTTTGGGTACAACACAGTATTATTACCTATAGGCATAATACCTAGAATTTATTAATCTTGCATAACTGAATGTTTTTTTACCCATTGAATAGTAATTTTTTATTTCCATCTTCCCCATCCCCTAGAAACCACCATTCTGCTCTCTTTCTGTGAATCTGACTCATAGAAATGCTATAAAAATATTACCTAAATAAATACTTCTATGACACTTCTTGAAGTATTTGTTTTTCTGTTACTGGCTTATTTCCCTTAACATAATATTATCAAAATTCATCAGTTACATTTATGTTTCCATTCATTTTTGAGGATATCTTAAGCTCACTGGCTAATTTTTCTAATGATGTCTGTAACTCCATATTTTTGGACTCAAAATCCAATAGTTTTTCCAGTGTATTTTGATGTTTAATATTTCAGTGCTCACAAGATAAACAGTCTGATTGAAATAAGCACAGTGGGCTAAGGACTGTGACCTAGAAACAGTCATAGGTTGAGAATTCAGAACAGAATAGAGTCAGAGAAGGCTAAGAATGGCAATAAAATAGTTCAGGAAGAATGGGATAGTAGGAGTTTCGAGACCATATACAGTCACAGAAATTGGAGAAGACTGGAACCCAAAAATACCTTCTAGCCCAGTGCCCTCATTTTGCATACACGGTAAATGAGGAACAGGGAACTTAAATAATTTTATCAGGGTTAGAAAGCTATTAGGTAGGAAACCCTGGACTCCAAACTACAGTAGAAAGACAAATACCTGTAGAAATAACTCAAGTACATGGCAGATTGTAAGACATGTGTATGACAGACAGACACAAACAATGCTCTATGATTTTATGACTCTGTCTTTTACAATGAAAAGAGCTCCACCGTGAAGATAATCCCAGATAACCATTTACAAGGTAACCTTGTAAAAGTTGTTTAAAGGCTGAAAGTGTTTTTCCATTTGTACAAATGGCACTATAATAAAGATTTTTCAATATTGTGGGAGTTTTAGGCAAAAAATAAACACGATGGTAATTATTATTTATGTGATAATATTTTATAAACTTTAATAGGTGAGACTTTATTTCATAAGCCAATTTTATGTATGTGCACACTTGCTTGTGCATGCTTAGTATTTAATTTATTTCAAACTTAGAAAAGTTCACTTTGTGAACTGATATATTAAAGATTTGTCAAGCCTAATGGCAGTTGAGATATTTCTGCTCCCTAAGAGTTAGAAGGCAATGCAGATCAGTGATAGAGGAAATCCTAGCAGAAATCAAAATCTAGACCTCATCTTGGTAAGAAATATATTTGGGAGAAGGAAAGGAAATTAAAGTTGAAGTATAAAATTTTTCATCCCTCCCTCCATCATCAGAAATAAGTTTAGTTCAATGCATCTCAAAGACTTTGGGGGAAAATTGAGTTGAATAATGATGTAGTGAAAAAAAATAAACTAAGTGTGGAATTAAATTGAGGTCATTTAATGATATAGTTAAATGACCTTAAGGACTTTAATGATATAGTTCAGTCAGAAAGCACAGCTTCCTGACAATGGCAAAGACAAATATCTTAAAGCTTTATGTAAACTTCATTACAAAGTATATTTTCATTGTCCAAGGGATGACAAGTGGTAATTTATTCTTTTATAGAAAAATACCATATTTGCTTTCTCCTACAATTTTTTAACTTGTATGGTTTGTAAGACATTAATTAAAATTATGCAGCTTTTAATTAAAGTGGAGAGGGAAAAAATATATAGATCCTTGCTGGTTTTAGATTTGAAAACAAGAAATGGGCAATTCTGAGAAGGGTAAAGTTAATTTTTCACACTTCTTTTATATCTGAATGATAAGTCATTCTGAAGAAATTTAAGCTCTAGGATGGCTGCTTAATAGATTAAAAATAGAAAATAGAAATACTAGGTACAATCAGAAGGACTTGGTGATGTGCTGCATAAAGTGTGTGTGAGAAGTGTCAAAGGTCATCTCCAAGTGTTTAGGAAGTGACAGAACACTTCACTGCCTCTAGAAACACCAGAGAAGGAGTGAGTTTAATTTTTGACATGACCGGAGGCTTTAGACATTCACCTAGAACTGTCGATTATATTGATGGATACTGGCCTTTAGAACTTAGTGAAACAAAGAAGGGAGAGAATAGTTCAAATATGGTAAATTAGAGAAAGCTGTAAATTCTTTGACATTTGAAACTCTGAGAGGTTATGGTCGCTTGTCTTAATCTGGGTTGCTCTCTGCATTGATAAGCAGAACATACTGGAAATGATTTTGTAGCAGTGTCAGGCCTAGGCCTCAAGAAACTGATAGCTTCCAATCCCTGTCTTTTGGAATATTTTCTCTGGAGGAAGACAGTAGCCACCTAAGTCTGATTCCTTGTGCTATGAGGAAGTCCAGATTCCCCAGGGGGAAAACAATGAGGAGAAGGAAAGAGGCTTAATCAACATCTATTATTCCAGGCACTCAGTCCAAGGGCCTAACATGTGAGTGAAGCAGCCATCTGGGACATTCCTTATTACATAGTGGTAGAAAGTACAGCAAAACTGTCACCTGAGGTAATATGAAAAATAGAAATGTCATCTAGTAAAATGATGGATCTGGCTAAGGAAATTTACAGACAGAATGCCAAAAGTGTCAGCTGTTTTCTTTTAATGGCTAATCATTACATTGAAAGAGATAATATAAAGAAGTAATTATTCACTCATTATGAGGAATTTAAATATAATATAAATGAGTCAAGACTTGCTGAGTTGGAAAATAAAACTATTTTATTCCCAGTCTCTTCTAGCAAAATATTCTCAAAGTAAGAAAGGGCATCTGGGTAGAGATTAAATCCAGGGTGCTATCAGGAAAACATCATTTCCAGATAAAGATGACTCAAATGTGTGGTTTAAAACCCCAGAAGTGTGATTGTAAACTTTTGTTAAAAGCTCTAAAAGATGTAAGGGTATGCCTTGCAGATACTTGTAACTGGGCAGTGAAGTTTCAAAGAATCTTAGTGGTCTTCTTGAGGGAAATTTTCTTGGAACCAATTTGGTACATATGTAATTTTTGAATAAATGGGCCAAAAGTAAGAAACTTTATAAAGAAGAGGGAAGTGAATTACTATTTTATGATGCAAAATTTCAAAGGAGGTTGTAAGTATTTAGTCACAATAGACCTCCCTGTGAGCAATAGCATACAGGAAACAGGTCTTCAAGATTAGTAAGAATGCCTAACACTTCCAGATGGCTGATCTCAGCCCTGATAGGTTTACAAATAAAAGTCTGGAAAGTGCAAATATTTCTGAACACACAGGTGTGAGTAGAGCAAATATAATTTTGATATAAATGAGCTGAACATAGTTTAGGAGTTTGCACCAGAGCTAATTGAGGGCCTTCATCTTCCAGGGGTCAAAGGAAGTTTGCTGCAAGTGAACTTTAGGTCAGGATCCTGGTGCATGCATTTAAGAAGACGGCATAAATTGTCAGAACTGATATTTATTGGAGTCACCATCAAATTCTTATCACTTTTTATGATATAAAAGACAGTCTACTCAGTGAAAAATGTGCTTCAACTTTACTCACTCTTTGCCATATATCTCAGAAAAATATTAGAGGATTCAGAGTCATGAAACAAGAATTCTATAATATACTCATTTGATGCTATTATATTAAATTACATTAATTTCTTGTTCCTAAATCAGAGGTTGGCTCCCTCCATAGCTAAAACCCATCTTCAATTCTTTCAAATATCCAAGGACTGATGTTGGTCTGAAGTTGATTATGGAGTTTGGGGGAATTAAGAGATAAAAATATAACCCGATAAATGCAACTGGTTTCTTTTTCCTATTTATGGTGAGTCAGGCTGTTCTTACTTGTTAATTTCAGGTATTTTCACATTATTTTCTGTATCTTTGGTGTAAATAATTCCTTCCTATTGTTTCCTTTGTTCTTTAGATGAAATTATAATGGAAGCTGAGAAAATATGACCAAAAAGAAGAAAGCAAACATGACAACAAATGTAAAAAAATGGTTTTAGGTTTTTCACTATGTATCATTTTAAAGGATAACATATTTTTTTCTTTTTATGACCTTACCTGTGGCATATGGAAGTGCTGGTCTAAGGGGTTGAACCAAAGCTGCGGCTGCCTATGCCACAGCCACAGCAATACTGGATCTGAGCTGCATCTGCTACTTACGTAGGCCACAGCTTGTGGCAGCACCAGATACTTAACCCAGTCAGCAAGGAAAAGGAAAAAAAATATGCATCCTCACAGAGACAATGCTGGATTCTTAACCCACTGAGCCACAATGGAAATTCCATGAAGGATAATATATTTTAAATCCATGTAAGAAGTTCAGAATTCACTATATGTCCTTGGATAAAAGGATTTCTTTTAGTGCATACATGAATGATAATTTTAATGGCAGAGCCTAAGAAAACAAAACTCCATTGTAGTTATTCTTTACTTTAAAAAAAATTAAGTATAGCTGTTTTGTAAAACTGTGTTCGTTTCAGGTGTACAGAATAGTGATTCAGTTTTTTTTCTAATTATATTGCTTTATAGATTATTGTAAGATATTGAACATCAAGTTTCAATGACAACTTATTCATGTAATTTTTTCCATGTAACATATTTGTATCTTAATAGAACTTTAGTTAATTTATTAAGCAGTCACAACTCATAAGAGGAAGAAATATAAGAAGGTTTTCTTTTCCCAGTAATCACTGCAAATAGTGCCTTTTCAAATTCCTTTTCCATCTGGACAGTCTGCTCCCATAAGGATATGTCAATATGATTCTATGATATTTCACATATTGACAGCAATAATCTCACTTTAGTTTGGGTTTTAATTCTATACATTCAAAACTTCAATCTCCAGTTGATTCAAATATTTTGCTTCCCCAAGTGTACCTTAAACACACACTTTTAACTATATGAGCATGTGGTAGGGGGATGTGGGGGAGCTGATAAGGGGATCTGCTTTCACATAACTCCCATGTCCCTCTTTCCAGCACATACACCCTGGTGTAAGGGTAGTGAAGAGGAAAAGTGAGCCATATGCCTCTATGTATGATTGTCCACAGTAAAATTGCTATTGAATCTTTGGTTAATTTGACCCAGTTTTGTCCCTTGTCTATGAGGCCTGTTGGAATTCAAATTGGCCCATATCTGGCCTACAGGGAAATGAACAAAATTCCAACTCTGGGTCTCAGGCAAAGGCTCATTTTTTTCTGAACCAGTTAATAAAAAAAATTTCTATCACATTTCCCTTGGCCATGTCTCCAAGCATTCTTTCTTCTGATCCTCTGGCACAAATGAAGTTGAGCAAGCCCAGCAGCAAAGCAAGTATAACATTCTTCCTCACTCATGCCCTTTCTTTTTTGGTCTATTGAAGCCAGAATTTGATCACGCACAATCTGCCTCCAGAGCTCTAATAGGCAACTACAGTAGTATATTCTATTCTTTTGTATGTGTGCGTCTTTTTATGGCTACACTCATGGGATGTGGAAGTTTCCAAGCTAGGGGTCTAATCAGAGCTGTAGCCACCAGCCTACACCAGAGCCACAGCAATACCAGATCCAAGCTATGTCTGTGACCTACACTGCAGCTCACAGCAACACTGGATCCTTAACCCACTGAGCAAGGCCAGGGATCGAACCCGCAACCCCATGGTTCCTAGTCGGATTCATTTCTGCTGTGCCATGACAAGAACTCCCTATTCTATTCTTGAAGGTAGAAATATGAGTTTTTTTTAAAAACTAATTATTATTTTTATATTGTAATTATATTTATTTTCAAATAGCTTTATTAAGGAATAATTGACAGATAATAAACTTTATATGTTTTAGTGTATAATTTGACATATGTATATACCAGTAATATCATCAACATGATGAAGATAATGAACATATCCATCACCTGGAAAATGTACTCCTGTATCTTCTAACTTTCTTCAATGTCTTGCTGACTCCCACCTGAGCCCAAGTAACCTTTGATCTACTTTCTGTCACCTTGGCTTACTTTGAATTTTTTATAATTTAATATAAACAGAATTATATATCATATACTAGTTTTGCCTGGCTACTTACAAGAAAATTACAGAATTACTTTGAGATTCATCTAGTTGTCATGTGTATTAATAGTTCAATCCTTATAATTGTATCAATATTTATGATGTGTACCAATAGTTCATTTCTGAGTATAATGCCAGTATATGGATATAGTAATTTATTTTCCTGTTGACTCTCATTTTTGTTTTTTCCTACTGTTGACTTTTACAAATAAGGCTTTATATAGAACTATGTTTTTCTTTCTTTTGAATAAATATCCAGGAGTATAATTGCTGGATCTCATAGTGTTATGTATTTAACTTGTGAAAAAGTTTTAAGCTTTGCCCAAGAAATTGTACTATTATATGTTCTCACAAACAGTGACTGAAAGTTTCTTGAAAACACTTGATATCTCAGATATTTAAGTTTTAGTAAGCCTCATACATATATAGTGGTGTCCAATTATGGTTTTTATTTGTATTTTCCTGATGGATAGAGTTGTTAAGCATCTTTTCATGTACTTATTTTCCTTCCAAATGTCTTCTTTTGTGTAATGTCTATATACATAATTTGCATGATTTAAAAAATTGGGTTGTTTAATGTAAGACAAGACACCATCAAACTCCTAGAAGAGAACATAGGCAAAACATTTTCTGATATCAACTTTACAAATGTTTTCTTAGGTCAGTATCCCAAGACAACAGAAGTAAAAGCAAAAATAAACCAATGGGACCTAATCAAACTGATTTGCACAGCAAAGGAAACCACAAAAATAAATAAAAAGACAACTTACAGAATGGGAGAAAATAGTTGCTGATGATGCAACTGACAAGGGCCTAATCTCTAAAATATACTAACAACTTATACAACAACTCAGCAGCAAAAATCCAACAACCCAATTGAAAAATGGGTAAAAGATCTGAATTCTCCAAAGAAGATATACAAATGACAAACAAGCACATGCAAATGTGCTCAACATCACTGATTATTAGAGAATAGCAAATCAAAACTACTATGAAGTGCCACCCACACCTGTCAGAATGGCCATCATTAATAAGGCCACAAATAAAAAATGCTGGAGAGGGTGTGGAGTATATTCCTCCACTGTTGGTGAGAATGTAAATTGGTACAACCACTGTGGAAAACAGTATGGGAGTACCTCATAAAACTAAATATAGAACTACCATATGACCCAGCAATCCCATTCTTGGGCATATATCCAGACAAACTCTTTGTGAAAAACCACATGCACACATATGTTAATTCCACTACAATTCACAATGGCCAAGACATGGAAACAACCTAAATGTCCATCAACAGATGAATGGATTAAGATGTGGTGTATACATTAATAAATCCACAAATAACAAGTGCTGGAGGGGCTGTGGAGAAAAGGGAACCCTCCTGCACTGTTGGTGGGAATGTAAACTGGTACAGCCACTATGGAGAACAGTTTGGAGATACCTTAGAAATCTATACACAGAACTTCCATATGACCCCACAGTCCCACTCTTGGGCATCTATCCGGACAAAACTCTACTTAATAGAGACACGTGCACCCGCATGTTCATTGCAGCACTATTCACAATAGCCAGGACACGGAAACAACCCAAATGCCCATCGACAGATGATTGGATTCGGAAGGGGTGGTATATATACACAATGGAATACTACTCAGCCATAAAAAAGGATGACATAATGCCATTTGCAGCAACATGGATGGAACTAGAGAATCTCATCCTGAGTGAAATGAGCCAGAAAGACAAAGACAAATACCATATGATATCACTTATAACTGGAATCTAATATCCAGCACAAATGAACATCTCCTCAGAAAAGAAAATCAGGGACTTGGAGAAGTGACTTGTGGCTGCCTGATGGGAGGGGGAGGGAGTGGGAGGGATTGGGAGCTTGGACTTATCAGACACAACTTAGAATAGATTTATAAGGAGATCCTGCTGAATAGCATTGACAACGTTGTCTAGATACTCATGTTGCAACAGAAGAAAGGGTGGGAGAAAAAAATGTAATTGTAATGTATACATGTAAGGATAACCTGACCCCCTTGCTGTACAGTGGGAAAATAAAAAAAAAAGATGTGGTGTATATATACACAATGGAATACAGCCATAAGAAAGAACATAATAATGTCATTTGCAGCAACATGGATGGATCTAGAGATCTCATTCTGAATGAAGTAAGTCAGAAAGAGAAAGACAAATACCTTATGATAACATTTATATCAGCAATCTCATATACGGCACAAATGAACCTTCCACAGAAAAGAAACTCATGGACTTGGAGAACAGTCTGTGGTTGTCAAAAGGGAGGGGAGAGGGAATGGAATGGACTGGAAATCTGGGGTTTATAAATGCAAACTATTGCACTTGGAATGGATAAGCAATGAGATTCTGCTGTATAATACTGGGAGCTATATCTGGTCCCTTGTGATGGAGGATGGTGGAGGATAATGTGAGAAAAAGAATGTATGTATATGTATGTGTGGTTGGGTCACTTTGCTGTACAGTAGAAAACTGACAGAACACTGTAAATCATCTATAATGGAAAAAATAAAAATTTAAAAAAGAAAAAAAACTGGGTTGTTTAAGAGTTGGTTTGGCAATCTTATTAGATGTATTATTAGCAAATAGCCTTCAAGGCTAGTGTTTGCTTTTTCATTATGTTAACAATTTCTTTCCAAAAATTTAAAAATTTTTATGAAGTCTGGTTTGTCATTTTTACTTTTATGCCCTTTGTATTTTATTTATATTTTTGCCTAATCAGGACTACAAAGCTTTTCTATGTTTTCAGGACTGGATGTTAGATTTTATTAAATGCTTTTTTTTCTGTCTATTAAGAATATTAAATGCTTTTTTTCATTTTTTATTTGTTAATACGGTGAATCACACTGATTTTTTTTTAACGTTAAACCAACTTTGTATTCAAACATAAACCACAATTGGTCAGGACATATCATATGTGTGATATACTTGTTATTTGACTTACTGAAATGTTAATATTTCCTGCACTTATGTTCATGAGGATTGCTGCATTTTTGTAATGTCTGTACTTGGCTTTTGTATCAGGATGATTCATGTCTCATAGAATGTGTAAGAAAATATTTATTCCTCTTTCTGGAAGTATTCATGTGGAATTGATATTATTTTATCATGTAGAACTACATTAATTTATTCTTTAATATACATTAAAATTTACCAGTTGAGCCACTTTGGCCTAGAGTTTTCTTTGTAGTTAGGTTTTTAAACTACAAATATAATTTCTTTATAGGTACAGACCTACATATGCTGTCTATTAATATTAGTAAACTGTGGTAGTTTGTGTCTTTCAAGGTAGTTGTCCATTTCATCTAAGTTGTTAAATTGATTTGTTATTCATAATGTTTTTTATTATTCTTTTAATTTTTATTTTATGTTTAAATTCTTACTATAGTTGATTTACAATGTTCTATTTCTGTTGAAGCAAAGTGACCCAGTTTACATATATATATATATATATATATATATATATATATAAACCTAACCTATACATTCTTTTTATCATATTATAGTCCATCATCTTCCATCACAAGTGATTAGATATAATTCCCTGTGCTTCACAGCAGGATTTCATTGCTTATCCACTCCAAATATCATAGTTTGCATCTACTATATTTGGGAATCTGTAGTAGTAGACTCTCACATCTCTGGTATTGTTAATTTGTTTCTCGAATCTCCCTCTCTCTCTCTTTTTTTTTTTTTTTTTTGATCATTTTTCCTAGAGGTTTACTAATCTTTCTGATCTTGTTAAAGACTCATTGGTTTTATTTATGTTTGCTGTTCTTCCTCTGTTTTCAAGTTATTGATCTTGCTCTGATTTTACTTCTTTCATTTGCTTATTTTGCTTTTAATTTACGCAGTTTACACATTTTTTCTAGGTTTTCAAGTTAGAGGCTGAGAGCATTTTTTTCGTTTTTCTGATGTAAGTATTTACGGCAAAAAATTTTACCCTAAGTGCTACTTTACCTTCAATGCACTAAGTCTGATATGCTATCTCTTCATTTTCATTTAGTTTGAAATATGTTCTAATTTCCTTCTTGATTTCTTTTTTTTAATTTTTTTTTCTTTTTTCCCATGAGCTATTTAGAAGTGTATTATTCAGTATCTAATATTTGGGGATTTTCCAATTTTTTTTGCAATTGATTAACATTTTAATTCCACTATATTCAGAGAACATGATTCATATGACTTGAAATTTTTTTATGGACTGAATATGGTTAGCAAATATTACCTCAGTAAGTGTTTCATGTACACATGTTATGTTTATTATGTTGTTATTGCATAAGATGTTCTATAAATGTCATTTAGTCCTTGCTATTTCCATGGTTTCTAAGAAATCTGTTGTCATCTTTACTTTTGTTCCACCTGTATGTAACACATCTAGTAACTGGATACTGAGAAAATAGACATATCACATACGAGTTTTGAGCAATTTGAGTATCATGTGCCTTGATATAATTTCTTTACCTTTCTTGTGCTTGGAGTTCACTATGCCTCTTAGATCTGTTTTTCATATCTTCCTTCAAGTTTGAAAACACTTTGGATAATAGATTTTTATCGTATACATGATTTGCAAATATTTTCTTTCATTCCATAGATGGTCTTTTCATTTGTTGAATGTTTACTTTGCCGTGAAGGAACTTTTCAGTTCGATGTCACCTCATTTACCTACTTTTGCTTTTGTTCCTTCTGCTTTTGGTGTCATATCTTAGAAATTACTGACAAGACTAATCACAATAAGATTTTCTCCCATATTTTCTTCTGGGAATTTTACAGTTCCATGTCTTATGATCAAGTCTTCAATCCTCTTTAAGTTAATTTTTGTGGAGTTTCCTCAAAAAAGTTTTAAAAAGAACTACTATATGATCCAACAATCTTGCTTTTCAGTATATATACAATATATACTTGGTATTGGAATCAGAATCTCAAGGACATATTTGCACATCCATGTTCATTGAAACATTACGTCTATTTTAATATTAGAACCATGTTTATTTTCACTGGCTATAGTCAAGAGGAAACTATAGTCAAGAGATTGAAGTAACCTAAATGTTAGTGGATAAATGGATAAAGAAATATGATATGGAATTTCATATGGAAATGGAATATTATTTAACCTTAAAAAGGGAGAAAATCCTGCCATTTTCACCCAATATAGATGAATCTGGAGAGCATTATGCTATTTAACTAAGTCAAAAATTACATGTTTGACTTAGTTAAATACTACATGATACCATTTATGTGAGAAATCTAAAATAATGGAACACATAGAAGCAGAGAGTAGAATGGTGATTGTTAGAAGCTAGGAGAAAGGAGAAACAGGAACTTACCTATTTATTAGTCAAAGGGTAAAATATTCCACTTAAGCAAGATGAATTAGTCCTAGGGATTTGCTGTATAGCATAGTGCCTATAGTTAAAAACATTGCATTTTATACCCAAAATTTTGCTAATAGACTACAACTTATATAAAGTGTTCTTGTCACAAAAATAATGAGGGTAGGAGGAAACTTTTGGCAATGATTGATATGTTTATAGTATAGACTGAAGTTTTCATGAATGCATCTCCAAATTCATCAAGATGTGTATGTTATGTGTACACATTTTTGTATTTGGAAATCATACCTCAATAAAATTATTTTTAAAAGTTTGGAAAATGATTGTTCATTATTTCTTCAAACATCTGCTCCCTTTCCACAAGGACTCAAGAACAAATATATTAGGACACAATGTTGTTCCACTACTCATTGATGTTCTTTATTTCTTGAAGATTTATTTTTTCTGTTCCATTTCCTGTTTCTTTCTGCAGTATCTAATCTGCTGTTTATCTGTTCTAATGTATTTATCCCCTCAAGTACTAGTTTTTATCTTCAGATAATATAAACATTCATGTATGTGTATGTGTGCATATATATATATATATATATCTTTCCTCTAGATTTTTTTGAAAATATGGCATACAATCATAATAAATATTTCATTGCTTTTCTTTGTTAATTCCATAATCTTTAATTGGTATTTATTCTTCTTGGTAATCATTTTTTACTTATTTGTGTTCTTGATAATTTTTAATTGATATCAGACATTTAAATTTTACCTTTTTGGGAGCAGGATATCTTTGAATTCTTTCCTGATTTTTGTTTTGGCATGTAGTCACTTTACTTTGACAGTTTGAATTTTTCCATTATTACTTTTAAGATATATTATCATAAACTAAATATCATTTAGGGTAGGGAAGTGATTCTCAACCACACATGATTGTGGCCTCCAGAGGACATTTGATAATTTCTGGAGAACTTTTTGATAGCCACAGTTGGGGGAGTGGGTGCTCTATATCTAATGGGTAGGAGCTAGGTATGCTGTTAAGCATCTTACAAAATACAGAATAACTCCTACAACAAAGAGGTCAAAATGGGATGAGAATCCCTGATGTCTAATGAATGATGTTTTCAGCCATAGGTATTTCTCAGAAGCCAACATATATATGTAAAATAATTAAATTGGGGAGTTCCTATCATGGCTCAGTAGTAACAAACCCAACTAGTACCCATGAGGATGAGGGTTCGATCCCTGGCCTCACTTAGTGGGTTAAGGGTCCAGCATTGCTGTGAGCTGTGGTGTAGGTCACAGACATGGCTCAGATCCCAAGTTGCTGTGGTTATGGCATAGGTCAGCAGCTACAGCTCTGATTTGACCCCTAGCCTGGACACTTCTATATGCCACAAGCACAGCTCTAAAAAGACAAAGAGACAGAGGCAAGATGGTGGAAGAGTAGGGGGGTGCACTAGCCCTCTCCCACGAACACAATGAAAAAAACACATATACATGTTAAATGACTCACGCAGAATAGCAACTAAATGCTGGCAGAAGAACTTAAACCTCTGAAAGTGGCAAGAATATTGTGACATAACTGGGTAAAACAAGAGAAAAGAGGAGAGTGAGAGAAGGGGAATGAGGGCTGGACTGGTGCTCCCGAAAGGGAACTGTGAAGGGGAAAGGGAACCTACACCCTGGAAAGTCACCTAACTAATGGAAAGATCAACTGAGTCGGAGGGATCACCAGGTGCCAAGAAGAGTGCAGCAGTAGGTGTGAGATCTGAAAAGCAGAGTGAGAGCTGAACACATCATCCGAACTACTGGCATAGTCACCAAAAACCAAGACACTCGGGTGGGGGCTGGGCACGAAGACCTTGGCTCTGGAGGTTAGTCCCCAGGCTGGGGTTGGTGGTGTGGAGACAGCCTGAGGGACTAGGAAGCTGTGTGTTGCAGGTGGAGGGAGCAACATGCTAAGGGCTGTGGAATGGAAAGCCATAACAGAGGGAACCTGGGAGAAGATCTGGACCCTCAGGAGAGACAAAGCACCAATGTTGGGGAGGGGAGAGGAGGAGGGGTATACTGCCATAGAATAATCCTTGGGCCCCAGTGAGCATGCTTGCCTGCCAGCTAGCAGAGAGCAGTGCTCCCTAGTGCATCCCCCCTCCCATACCCCATGCATTCCTGATTTGAGGCTGCCTGCCATCCTGGAGGGCTGGCCTCACCACTCCCAGAAAGTCAACCACCTCTGGGGATTTCTCCGGCCTGCCCTGCCTGCCCTCTGGAGGGGATACACTCCCATGGAGCAGCCACCTAGCACCACTCACCCCCTGGAAGAGCTCTGTGGCCCAGAAGCTCTGGAGCAAGCCCTGCCCAGCCATGGGAAGTCTGCCTCCATCACGGTGCAGGCCTGCCAGTTCCATCTGCCCTGGGGAAGCACTCCTTTGCCTCCCAGCAGCCTGGCTAGCCACTCCCCCTTTGGGAGGTGCTGCACACCTATGGAGCATCTGCCCAACACCACCCACCCTGGGAAGAGCTCCACAGCCCAGAAGCACCAGGGTGAGCCCTGCCCAGCCACAGAAAGTCTGCCTCCGTTTTGGTGCAGTCCTACCAGATCTGCCTGCCCTGGAGAAATGTTCCTCTGTCTCCCAGTGATCTGGCTAGGCCCACCTGCCTTTGGGAGGTCCTGTGCTCCCACTGAGCATCTGCTCAGCAACACCAGCCCCCTGGAAGAGCTCTATGGCCTAGAAGCACCAGGGCAAGCCCTGCCCAGCCACAGGAAGTCTGCCTCCATTGCGGTGCAGATCTGCCAGTCCCAACTGCCCTTGGGAAGTCCTCCTTTGCTTCAGAGTGACCCTGCTAGCCCCACCCACCCTTGGAAAAAGCCCTGCTCCCTCAAAGAAACTGGCCAACATCACCAGCCCACAAGAAGTATTCCACAGCAGTGCCAGGGCAAACCCTGCCTGACCATGGGGAGTGCACCTCCACCAAAAAAAGGAAATAACAAGCAAGATGAAGAAGCTCAGACACCATACCCAGTTAAAACAATAGGAGAACTCACCTAAAGCAGTCAACAATGAAACAGAGCTCTGCAATCTGACAGACCTGGAGTTCAGAAGGGAGATAGTGAAAATACTGAAGTAATTAAGAGAAAATATGAATGCTAATTCAGACTCCCTCAGAAAGGAACTAGAAAATATAAGGAAGAGCCAAGAAAAACTAGAAAATTCATTTGCAGAGATACAAACTGAACTAAGGGCAGTACAAACCAAAATGAATAATGCAGGAGACAAATTAGTGATGTGGAAGATAGAATAATGGAAATCACCCAATCAGGACAGCAGACAGAAAACCAAATGAAAAAACATGAGAGCAATATAAGAGACCTATGGGATAATATAAAGCAGGCCAATCTATGCATAATAGGAATTCCAGAAGGAGTAGAAAAAGATAAGGGGATGGAAAATATATTTGAAGAAATTATTGCTGGAAACTTCCCAAATCTAAAGGATACTGAGTTCAAGATACAGGAAGCACAGAGGGCTTTGAATCCAAACAGACCCACACCAAGACACATTATAATAAAAATGGCAAAAGTTAATGATAAAGAGAGGATCCTAAAGGCAGCAAGAGAAAAGCAAAATATTACCTATAAGGGAACCCCCATAAGGTTATCAGCTGATTTCTCTACAGAAACTCTACAGGCCAGGGGGGAATGGCAAGAGATATTTAAAGTGATGGAAGGAAAAAATATGCAACCTAGAATACTCTATCCAGCAAGAATATCATTTAAAATAGAAGGGGAAATAAATTTTTTTCCCAACAAACAAAAACTAAAAGAATACAGCAATACAAAACCCAGGCTAAAAGAAATATTGAAAGGGCTTCTCCAAATAAAAAAAAATAATAATAAAATGAGAAGAACTAAGATGGAGGAAGCCACAATCAGAGAGCAAGAGAGCAGTCTCTGAAATAAGCCACCATACAGATCTAATCATGAAGATGTTTAAAACAAAATAAAATTAAAAAGAAAAAAAGATACATCAAAATCATAAAATGTGGGCAAGGAAATAAATAGATTCTTTTTTTAATTTTCTTTTTTTTTAATATTTTTGACATTTCTAGGGCCACTCCCGTGACATGTGGAGGTTCCCAAGCCAAGGCTCCAATCGGAGCTGTAGCTACCGGCCTACACCAGGGCCACAGTAATGTGGGATCCGAGCCACATCTGTGACCTACACCACAGCACACGTCAATGCAGGATCCTCAACCCACTGAGCAAGGCTAGGGATTGAACCCGCAACCTCATGGTTCCTAGTCGGATTCATTAACCACTGCGCCACAGGAACTCCTAATTTTCTTTTTTTTTAGTTTTACTATGGTAATGAAATGTTTTAACCTACAGGACTATCAGGCTAAAACACACAATCATAGGAAGGGGTTACATACTTAAAAACCAGAGCAAGCACAAATCAAAACCAAATATTACATTCACAAAAAATGAAAAGAAAAATACTCAAGCAGAAAATAATTGGAGACCATCCAACCAAAAAGAGAAAGGAAGAATGGAGCATCATAGAATCAATTGAAAAATGAGGTTTAAAATAGCAATAAATACATATTTATCAATAATACCTTAAATGTCAATGGACTGAATGCTAAAATGGCAATAAATACATATCTATCAATAATCATTTTAAATGTCAATGGACTGAATGTTCTAATCAAAAGACACAGAGTGGCTGATTGGATAAAAAAGCAAAAACCTACAATATGGTGCCTACAATAAACTCACCTTAGGACAAAGGATACATATAGATTGAAAGTGAGGAGATGGGAAAAGATATTTCATGCCATAGACATGACAGGAAAGCAGGAGTTGCAATACTCATATCAGACAAAACAGACTTAAAACGAAGGCCATAAAGACAATGAAGGACACCATTTAATGGTTAAAAGATCCATTCAAGATGAGGATATTACTATTGCCAACATATATGCCCCAAATATAGGAGCACCCAGATACATACAACAAATATTAACTGACATAAAGGGAGAAATTGATGGAATACAATCATAGCAGGAGACTTTAACATCCCACTCACATCAATGGACAGATCCTCTAGACAGAAAATCAATAATGCAACAGAGATCCTAAAGGCAACAATAGAAAAGTTAGACTTAATTGACATCTTCAGGACACTACATTCAAAAAAATCAGAATATACATTTTTCTCAAGTGCACATGGAACATTCTCAAGAACTGACCACATATTGGGGCACAAAGCTAACCTCAACAAGTTTAGGAGCATAGAAATTATTTCAAGTATCTTCTCTGACCACAAAGGTATGAAACTAGAAATCAACCACAGGAAAAGAAATGAAAAAAAACCTACTACATGGAGACTAAACAACATGCTACTAAAAACCAATGGGTCAATGAGCAAATCAAGAAGGCAATTAAAAAGTACCTTGAGATAAAGAGTAATGAAGACACAACCTCTCAAAATCTATGGGACGCAGCAAAAGCAGTGCCCAGAGGGAAATTCATAGCAATTCAGGCCTTCCTCAAAAAAGAAGAAAGATCCCAAATTGACCCATTAACCCACCACCTGAATGAATTAGAAAAAGAAGAACAAAAAAGACCTAAAATCAGCAGAAGGAAGGAAATCATAAAAATCAAAGAGGAAATCAATAAAATAGAGATTTGAAAAACAATAGAGAAAATTAATAAAATCAAGAGCTGGTTCTTTGAAAAGGTAAACAAAATTGACAAAATCCTGGCTAGACTCACTAGGAGGAGAGAGAGAACCAAAATAAAAAAAAAACTTAGAAATGAAAAAGGAGAAATCACAATGGATACTGCAGAAATACAAAAAAACCATAAGAGAATACTATGAACAACTATATGCCAATAAATTTGACAATCTGGAAGAAATGGACAGTTTTCTAGAATCTTACAGCCTGCCAAAACTAAATCAAAAAGAAATAGATCAACTGAACAGACTGATCACTAGGAATGAAATTGTATACGTCATAAAAATACTCCATACAGATAAAAGCCCAGGACCACGTGGCATCACAGGCAAATTGTACCAAACATACAAAGAGGAACTGAGGCCCATCCTCCTTCAACTCTTTCAAAAGGTTGAAGAAGAAGGAATACTCCCAAAGACATTCTATGATGTCATCATCACCCTAATTCCAAATCCAGACAAAGATAACACCTAAAAAGAAAACTATCGGCCAATATCTCTGATGAATATAGATGCAAAAATTCTCAACAATATCTTAGCCAACTGAATCCAACAACATATCAAAAAGATCATACACCATGACCAGGTGGGATTCATCCCAGGTGCACAAGGATGGTTCAACATATGCAAATCAATCAATGTCATACTCCACATTAACACAAGAGAAGTCAAAAATCATATGATCATCTCCATAGATGCAGAAAAAGCATTTGACAAAGTCCAACATCCATTCATGATCAAGACCCTCGCCAAAGTGGGTATAGAGGGAACATTCCTGAACATAATCAAAGCCATTTATGGAGTTCCCGTCGTGGCGCAGTGGTTAACGAATCCGACTAGGAACCATGAGGTCGCGGGTTCGGTCCCTGCCCTTGCTCAGTGGGTTAATGATCCGGCGTTGCCGTGAGCTGTGGTGTAGGTTGCAGACGCGGCTCGGATCCCGCGTTGCTGTGGCTCTGGCGTAGGCCGGTGGCTACAGCTCCGATTCGACCCCTAGCCTGGGAACCTCCATATGCCGTGGGAGCGGCCCAAGAGATAGCAACAACAAAAGACAAAAAAAAAAAAAAAAAAAAAAAAGCCATTTATGACAAACCCACAGCAAATATGATACTCAAGGGAGAAAAACTGAAAGCCTTCTCACTCAAATCTGGAACAAGACAGGGAGTCTCACTCTTACCACTGCTATTCAACACAGTTTTGGAAGTCCTAGGCACAGCAATTAGACAAACAAAAGAAATAAAAGGTATCCAAATAGGAAGAGATGAGATAAAACTGTCACTGTATGCAGATGATATGATACTATACATAGAAAACCCTAAGGACTCAACCCCAAAACAACTTGAACTTATTAAAAAATTCAGCAGAGTGGCAGGATATGATTAACATTCAGAAATTAGTTGCATTTCTGGATATTAACAATGAAATATTAGAAAAGGAATACAAAAATACGATACCTTTTAAAATTGCACCTCACAAAATCAAATACCTCGGAATACACCTGACCCAGGAGGTAAAGGACCTATATGCCGAGAACTATAAAACCTTAATCAAAGAAATCAAAGAAGATATAAAGAAATGGAAAGATATTCCATGATCAGGGGTTGGAAAAATTAATATTGTAAAAATGGCCATACTACCCAAAGCAATGTACAGATTCAGTGCAATCCCTATCAAATTACCCATGACATTTCTCACAGAACTAGAAGGAACAATCCAAAAATTTATAGGGATCCACAAAAGACCCAGAATTGCCAAAGCAATCCTGAGAAACAAAAACCAAGCAGGAGGTATAACTCTTCCAGACTTCAGGCAATATTGCAAAGTCACAGTCATCAAAACAGTGTGTTACTGGTACCAAAACAGACATATGGAGCAATGGAACAGAATAGAGAACCCAGAAATAAACCCTGACACCTATGGTCAATTAATCTTTGACAAAGGAGGAAAAAACATAAAATGGGAAAAAGTTTATTCAGCAAGAATTGCTGGGAAAACAGGATGGCCACATGCAAATCAATGAAACTAGAACACACCCTCACAGCATGCACAAAAATAAACTCCAAATGGCCGAAAGACTTACATATAAGACAAGACACCATCTAACTCCTAGAAGAGAACATAGGCAAAATATTCTCTGACATCAACCTTATTAATATTTTCTCAGGTCATTCTCCCAAGGCAACCAAAATAAGAGCAAAAATAAACCAATGGGACCTAATCAAAGTGACGAGCTTTTGCACAGCAAAGGAAACCAAAAAGAAAACAGACAACTTACATAATGGGAGAAAATAGTTTCAAACATTGCAATGGACAAGGGCCTAATCTTTAGAATATGCAAGCAACTTATACAAGTCAACAGCAAAAAAGCCAACAACGCAATAGAGAAATGGGCAAAAGACCTGAATAGACCGTTCTCCAAGGAAGGTATACAGAGGTCCAACAACCACTTGAAACAATGCTCAACATCCCTGATTATTAGAAAAATGCAAATCAAAACTACCATGAGATGGCACCTCGCACCAGTCAGAATGGCCATCATTAAGAAGGCCACAAATAGGAGTTCCCGTCGTGGCGCAGTGGTTAACGAATCCGACTAGGAACCATGAGTTTGCGGGTTCAGTCCTTGCCCTTGCTCAGTGGGTTAACGATCCGGTGTTGCCGTGAGCTGTGGTGTAGCTTACAGACATGGCTCGGATCCTGCGTTGCTGTGGCTCTGGTGTAGGCCGGTGGCTACAGCTCTGATTCTACCCCTAGCCTGGGAACCTCCATATGCCACGGGAGTGGCCCAAAGAAATAGCAAAAAGACAAAAAAAAAAAAAAAAAAAAAAAAAAAAAAAGAGGGCCACCAATAACAAATACTGTAGGGGATGTGGAGAAAAGAGAACCCTCCTGCACTGTTGGTAGGAATGTTAGCTGCTACAACCACTGTGGAGAACAGTATGGAGGTACCTTAGAAATCTATACATAGAACTACCATATGACCCAGCAATCCTATTCTTGGGCATATACCCAGACAAAACTCTCCTTATAAAAGACACATGCACCCACATGTTCATTGCAGCACTATTCACAATAGCCAAGACATGGAAAAAACCCACATGTCCTTAGACAGATGATTGGATTAGGAAGAAGTGGTGTACACAGTGGAATACTACTTCGCCATAAAAAAGAATGACATATGCCATTTGCAACAACATGGATGGAACTAGAGACTCTCATCCTGAGTGAAGTAAGTTAGAAAGAGAAAGACAAAAACCATATGATATCACTTATAACTGGAATCTAATATACAGCACATATGAGCATTTCCACAGAAAGGAAAATCATGGACTTGGAGAATAGACTTGTGGCTGCCCATGGGAAGAGGGAGGGAGTGGGAGGGATCGGGAGCTTGGGGTTAACGGATGCAAACTATTGCTCTTGCAATGGATTTCAATGAGATCCTACTGTATAGCATTGAGAACTATATCTAAATACTTACATCACAACACAACAATGGGAGGAAAAATTATGTATACATGTATTGTAACTTGGTTCCCAAGCATGTATAGTAGAAAAAAATAAATAAATAAAATTTGTTTTCAAAAAAATTAAAAAATAAAAGAAATTACATTAGGCAAAATATAAAATAAAAATAAAAAGACAAAGAAAAAAATTGATTCTCTTCTTTCAGTTTAATTAGTACCCTTCACTCAGAATATTAAAACATCCAGATTATTTTTTATTCCATTGTAGAAGTTAAGGTCAGAGGGTCCTGTTTAACATACTTTATTTAAAATACTTAAATTGAGCTAATTAAAAACATGTACCTTTCCTCTTGCCACTCCCCAATACAGGCCCTCAACACACTGCTGGATGCTTTTACACATGAAAAGAAGGCTTTACCATGTGGAATTTCAAGCTATTTATGAAAAACTGGTGAAACCATAAAATATATATTGGGAAGCTGGAAGTACTCAGAGGAAGAGTTTTCTGTTTTTAATCAATTGTAGAAACACATAATCATACTCAATGACTATATTCAGTCCAACAGAACTTCCTGTCATGAAAATTCAAATTAAAGAGTAATTGTGCACAGTTTCCACTGTAGCATGGTGGAAATGAATTCAAATGGTGTCCATGAGGATGCAGGTTCATCTCTGGCCTTGCTCCGTGGATCAGGGATCTGGTGTTTCTACAAGCTGTGGTGCAGGTTGCAGATATGGCTAGGATCCCATGTCACTGTGGTGATGGTGTAGGCTGATAGCTGTAGCTCTGATTTGACCTCTAGCCTGAGAACTTCCATATGCTGTGGGTGCGGCCCTATAAAGCAAAAAAAAAAAAAAAAAAAAAAAAAAAAAAAGAAGAGTAATAGTGCAAAATTGAATCCAAAAGAAACAATGAAGGTATGATTTAATAAATGCTTTATTCTTTAACAATGCAGCCAAACCTGTACTATTTTTATTTACCAAATGTTTATTTCAAACATATTTAAAATTTAATAAATTTTTCTATACCTTATTTATAAATTAATTAAAATAAGATTTAAATTCAATAGTTATCTTACATAAATATATGAGGAAAACAATTTGTGGACTATATATTACATATTATCTAAAGGAGAATGTAGGTGCGAATTCTAGCTAACATTTTAAAATATCAATGCTCCTACTTATACCTTAATAAATTGAGAGCTCATTGGAGACAATATAATTTCTTTTGTTTCTTTTTATTTTTTTATTTGTTATTTAAAAAGCACAGTATGTAACATATATGTACTCCATATTAACTAAATCATTGCCAATTCTGTTGGCATTATTTGTGCTTCTCCCCTGCCTTCCAGTCAGACGCTATTAAATTGTGTATTTGCCACACACAAAAAGATAAAAAAATAGTTTGAGAATATATGTGTATATTCTTTGAACGATATATTTAAAGTTTGTTTCAAATTTTATAACACAGTTTTATAGTGCAAGTAATCTTTGAGGGCTTGCTTTTCTTACTTAAGACTTTTATATATTGTATATATTTGTCCTCAGTTATTATCCCTGTTATATCTCATTTGATAACTTTAAAAAACTAATATATCTATCTTTTTCTTGATATATGGCTATCTGGGTTATTTCCAATAATTTCAGAAATGTAAGTATTGTTCTGAACATTCTGTGCAAGTCTCATTTACCTCTGAATGGAATTATTATGTACTGAGATAGATTCATATCTTTACAAGAAACATTATCTCCAATGTGATGGTACCCACATTCCCAGCAGCAAAGTTTAAGGCTTACGTTAATCAACATTCTGGCCAATACCTAGCATTGATAGACAATTTCTGCATGTGTATTGGGCTAAAGTGTGACATCATTATGGTCTGAGTTTCCATTTTCTCATACACCATTGAAGGTGAACATTCATAATCTTCCTGTATTAATCACTGCTTATGTCTTTTACCTATTCTATATTGTTATGTGTTTTTTTTTCCAATATAAATATCTAATTATTTTAGCACCTTCACTTGCCCAGTCTTCCCAATTCTCAATGATGTCCAGTGCAATAATACATCATATATCAAGTTTCAGTGTATGGATTGTTGATTGTTTCTGGGCTCTCGAAGCTGTTCTCTGTGTCATGTTGTCTATTCCCATGTCACTATTAAACTGCATTAATGTCTAAAGCTTTACGTTAAGGTCTAATATCTAGTAAGAATGTCCTGTTTATTCCTTTTTTCATGGAGTCATAGCTATGCTTGAGATTTTATTTTTCCATGTTCATTTAAAAAAGTTGTAGGTAAAGTTCTTTTCAAAACTGTTGTAATTTGGAATTTTAGTTTTCATAAACTTGGAAAAATGACAGTCTTATGCTATTATTATTCTGTTCATGAACCTAGTAAAAATACCCATTTATGACTTTTGAAGTTTTAAAATATGTTTTATAATTTAATACATAAATATTTAAATACTGTTGGTGATACTTATTCCTAGGCATGTTATATTTAAATTTATTTCTCTATCTGTATTTACCTTTGTAAAAAATATAGTTTTGTATAGTAATCTTATATTCGGACACCATATATTCTATGAATATTTCCAATGATTCACTTAAAAGGTCTTGGAGCTAGTAATTATATAATATCTAAATTTCATTTTTGTTTATTTCTTTCTAGTCCACACAACTTTTATTTCTTCTCCCTATCTTATTGCAGTGGCCCAGCACTACCCTACAGTGTTGAATAAAAGAAATGACAATGGGTCTCCTTGTTTTTTTTTTCTGTATTAAAGTCATGTTTTTCAGTGGTTCCTAATAAATTTTAAATTATAAATTTTTATAATTATAAGTAATATTTACCAGGAAAAGACATTTCAATCTATTCTTAGTTTTCTGATATTTTTAATTTAAACTTCTTTTTTAAAATGTAATGGTTATTGAAATTTAGCAAAAATTTTTATTTCAGCTATTGAGAAATACACTGATTCTGTATTTCTCATATAACTAAAGCAAATCATGGATTCTTGGCACAAATTCAACTTAATTATGTGACTTTTTTATTATTTTTCTAAAAATTGTGTTTGGCCTTTCCTTTGTATTCATAAGTGAGATTAATTTATAATTTTCCTTTTATAAAACCCTTTATGGTTTTGATGTCAATGTATTGAATGCATTGGTGAGTTTTCTTTTCCTTCTGTTTTCTGGAAAATTATGTATAAGGATTGAATGATCCTTTCTTGAAACTTAAGTAGAAATCATCTATTAAAAACATTTGTGGGAACCTCCATATGCTGTGGGAGCAGCCCAAAAAAATAGCAAAAAGACAAAAAAAAAAAAAAATTTGTGGTTAGTATTTTCTTTGTGGATTTCTAATTTTGGTATGATTTGTCTTTATTTGCTTAGGACTTTTGTTTTTCTATTTCTTCTTGAGGTAGTTTTTTGGAAAAATATATATGTCCATTTAATCTGAAATTTCAAATATATTGGCATAAATGTGATCTTCTTTTGTATTCTTTTTTCAAAATTTGCAATTTATTATCTACAGTAATTCATATTTATACATATTTTTTTATTTCAGTAGATTTTCTCTTATCATTATGACCTACTTTCCTCTAATTTCTTTTGATATATTCTGTTGTCATTTTCTTAAGTTTTCCAATTAGGTGGTAGCTCATTATTTTTCAATTTTTCTAAGGTAAATATTAAAGACTATGTATTTCCCTCTAAGTAGTTCTTTAATTCCTCCTGCTAAATTTGGTGTGTGATTTAATTATTTAACATGGTTTAATGTTGTAATTTTAGGTTCTCATGCTATGGGCCCAAAGCTGGGAGAAATGCTTAGTCTTACCTTATTTGACTTTAGATTTCAATTTAATTAAATATTAACTCTGTTCTTCCCATTCTCATTTTAGAATTTTCTTAAATTGGATACTTCTTTTGTTTTCTTTTGTTCAGAAGTGCCTTTAAAACTACTGTATATTTTACTGACCATTTAGTTATATAACATAATTATATGGTAATGAATGATCCTTTAAAAAAAACTTATTTGCCCTCTGTTATAAAGTTCTTATTTGCTTTGACTTTTTCCAATTTTTATTTTTAATTCAGGAGGGATGAGTTGGGGCCACAGGGCAGAGTGTGATCAATCTACTGTCAATGAGGATAGTATCATAGATTTTAAATTTGAGTTGACTCTGAAGCTTGAGTATAGAATTTAACCCAGAGGACTCTGGAAAAATATATACTGTATATAGAAAGAACTATATAAGTATCCAGTATCTAGAGAGTTGAAGAGACTCGAAAAGATTGGACAGAAATAAGAAGAAAAGTTAGAAGAATAGAGTCATGGAACATAAGGAAATAAAATTTCAGAAGAAGATGTGACTAAAAGTATTAGATATTACTGAAAGCTGAAAGAGGCTGTAGGAAGAAAGTCCATTATAAACATTAGTTGGAAATTAGGATGTCAGGTAGGGGTAATAAGATGAATAATTTCAGTGGCATGATGAGAGCAGAAAACACCTGTGTAATAAGATTCAGAAATGAGGGTGAGTTTAAAAATCCAAACATAATTGAATTTTATCTTTCAAAAAACATTGTAAAAAAACAAATGGGGAAAAATAGTGCCAAAGTTGGAAAAGGAAAGAAGATCAAGGAAAAGATATTTAGGGACTATGAGGACTTGAGCCTTTTCATAAATGGAGTTTAAGAAACTGTAATGGAAAAGATTAAAGATGCAGAAGAAGGAAAGGACAATTGATAAAGAAAAAATCTTTGTGATAGAGATGGGAAACAGAGTCAGAAGTGGGGGATAGGGTCAAGAGGAAAGAAAGTCACTTTAGCAGGCACCTGAAGCCTATTTGGAAGTGCAAAGTGGGATGGGAAGTTGAGGGGATATTATAGTATTTATTTCTTCAGGTAAGCATAGAGCAAAACCATCTGCTGTGAGTGGAGAGGGTAGAAGTGGGCTGGAGGTGGGGCATGGGAAGGTGATCAGTGACTAGGGGGAAACAGGAAGGAAGCTTCTGATAGATACAAAGATAAAAGAGGACTACTGAGATTAGCTGCTTATAGCTGTTTACAGTAAAGAGCTGGGAAAATATGTTTTGGGATCCACTTTTATTTGCAAGTAAATTTAGACACTTATTCTTAATTTTTCTACTTGATTACATAAAATGAAAACATAATTTTTAAAGATTTAAAACAATTTAATTTTCCACCAGACAATAGATGTTATAGTTTAATTATGCTAGAGAAAACTAATTCTCCCACAATAGTAAATTTCATTTATCTGCCTCTAAAATTTATTATTCAAGACATTTTAAATGAAAAATATATAAATATATTTAAACATAGATTAATATCTGTAGAAAATTTATACTTGAGAAGAAGCTAAATAATTATAGCTTTTTATTTTCAAAGCTCTTGTATTAGACATCTAGTTTATTGTATTTTAACTAAAAATAATGTCAGATAAGGGAGTTCCTGTCGTGGCGCAGTGGTTAACGAATCCAACTAGGAACCATGAGGTTGCAGGTTCGGTCCCTGCCCTTGCTCAGTGGGTTAACGATCCAGCATTGCCGTGAGCTGTGGTGTAGGTCGCAGACGCGGCTCGGATCCCACGTTGCTGTGGCTCTGGCGTAGGCCGGTGGCTACAGCTCCGATTCAACCCCTAGCCTGGGAACCCCCATATGCCGCGAGAGCGGCCCAAGAAATAGCAAAAAAAAAAAAAAAAAATAATAATAATAGTAATAATAATGTCAGATAAGCAAAAGAGAGGAGATCCAATCAAAAATTATTTATTAAAAACCTAAGAAATGTTCATTTCAATGGGATCTTATAGTAGAGTTGGAAAGTAAGATACATTTTAATGATGTTAATGATAATAATACCAACTTTGAGTTTTCATTTCTATCTTTTTAACTCCGTAAAGTGGTACTATTGTTATTCCTAAAATACAAATGAAGGCATTGAAGCTTAACGTTCAGTGGGTGATTTGCCTGAGGTCCCAGCTGAACCTAAAAGAAAAAACCTAGGCCTTTGGGACATTGGAATTTCAGCACTTGATCTGTTTCATGTCTTTTCTCTGTGTATAGATAGATTAGGTAGTTAGCCTGGCATGAAGTTTGGAGAAGGGTCCCACAAAGCAGTTAACTCATGAATAGATAACTCTAGATAGAGTGATATTAGATGGATAATGGTAGCAGAGAGCAGGGAGCTGGAGCCTAAAGCCATAAAGACCAGAAAACATGTGCTGTTTTCTTAGAGGAGTAAGACAGGAAGTGAAGGAAATTAGTCTGATAGAGAATGGGTCGTGGCTTCAAATGTCATCAAAAGGAATCTAGGTATCTTCTACATGATGGAGAATCTATGAGGTCCATTAAGCAGAGATGTACAATGGTCAGTTTTGTAGTTCATATTTCTCTGGAAGCAAAAGTTCTAAACCATAACATCAAGGAAATTTCTTTTTTAAAGTTTTGATTCAAATAATTGTCCTGGAAGTAAATTTGGACATTTAATTTTTTTTTTCTAATTCAAATGTTATGATTTTCTCCAGCTTTGGTAGATTGCCGCAATGCAATTACTCATTGATTGGTAATATAATCATCTCTTGTTTTTGAGGTGAAGGGAATTATTATTTTTTATGGAAAAAATGAAAACAAATTTAGCAAAGGCTTCATAAAACTCTTATTCGGAAATAAATTAACAAACTTTAAAACAAATGCGACACTTCATAACTACTCAAATTTTCACATTATCTTAAAAGATAATGGTTCCAGGCAAATATGGAGAAAAGAGAATTTGAACTTTGCTTCTGTGCCTTCTTTCTACCTGGTGGGTCACAGAAGACTTAGTAAAAAAAAAACAGGTTTTGTAGTCCATTTTGACAACAATCCTTCTGCATAGCTCTCCTTCCTTCACAACTCCTGCTAATTTTTGTCCTCTCTTGGTTCTTCCCCTTCTCTTTTCCCCTTGCTTTACCTCTACCTTCCCTTCATTCTAAAAATTATAGTGTCCTTTTATCCAGTTAAATTTTAAAGCTTTAAAGCAATGCTGCTGACAGAAATATATATATATATATATAATACTTAAAAATAAATAATTTCAGTGTTATAAGTGATGCTAAGATTTTAAAGAAAAAATGAATTTTGTAAAATTTTACTTAATTATGTACTATACATCCTCCAAAACTTGGCAATTCATTCTTTTCTTTTGCAGAAAATAACAGCTTTATGCAAAAAAAAGAAAATGTTTTTTGGTAGTTCTCAAAACTACACAACAGATTTCTAGTAAATGTCAACACAACTGAATTATGTGAGCACATCATTGATTAATTTATTCAAACTACTTAATACAAGATGGATAATGACCATGCTTTCTGAGGGTTTACATCCTAATACAGATTGAGAAGTGGGATAAAAAAGTTAATCAATTTGAAAATACAAATTGAGAAGTGATGGTTTATCATATTACCAAGTAAACATCACATTTTACAGGGGACTATAGTGAATACATTAGTATCGCCAACCATTAATCCAGCTGTTCTTCCACCCTGACACATTCTTGCTTCCAGCACAATTTGCGGAGCTTCCCAAACATAATCCCGTTTATAGTTTATGGGTTTCTTGGATAATTACAGTCACACAGAATAGTCAGTTATGGACCATACAAAGTATGCATCGTTTGATAGACAACAGCTAAGGTCTGATATAGATGAAATAATACTTCTCTAGCTTCTCTTCTGAAACTGGCAGAGATTATTTTGATGGTTAGTAAGTATGTGAGACTTAATAGTACTAATCTAAATTCCTCATAAATTTTGCCTGCTTGCAATCTTCCCTATCCTTCCTAATGTAAATTTATCTTTTAGGCCAGACAACAGGGATTTATGTTGATTCCTCTAATAGACATGTCTTTTCCATTTTGCTTTTATTTATCATCATTGTCTAGAACAATGATTGGCACATAGTAGATATTCAATAGATAACAAACGCTGGTTTGGAATAGGCCCTGGTTGCAGTAGGTATATAAAAAATGTATGCCCTTACATGTGTAATATAGCAAAGAAAAAAAAAAACAGTTCATTTTCCTTATTAAACAGAATAAGGATGATCAGATATCATTTAATTCAAACACTTAGGGGCTTAGTAAATCTCATTCTGATGAGAAAACAATTTTTGAAAATAAAGACTTTGTTTCCTTAAAAATATGGTTCAGCATTTTATAATCAATTATACAAATTAAAATTTAATGCCCATAAATTATTCTTATTTCTATTCTTAATAATATTTGACTTATTTGTAGAGGTATTTTAGTTCTAATTTTTTCCTCTCTTGGTTGTAATTTTCCCTTAGAACCTTGAATCATATTTGGTTCTGGCATTCAGCACCAGCTCTCATTCTTGGCCTCCTGTGGCCATCCACCAATAGTGGCCCTGAATAAATAGCTCACCTTCACAGCCTGAATGCTGGTACTACATCAGATCATGGCTCATGTCTAGGGAAACACTTCAATTTTTGTCTATTTACATGTGTTAGATCAGGAAATCAAAGAATTCTTTCAAAGTATACACTAATATGTAGGTAGACTGCATTATGGAAAATTGAAAATTTGTACCTATTTCACAGCTAAAGCTTCTAAATTTTTGCATCAAAATTTTTGTCTTTTTACTTATAGACACAGTTCCACTGTTTGCTGATCTCATAAATTTTGATAGATGTGAGAATTCTGCACCTCCTGCTGTCTTCCCTCACCAACAGCCTTCCTGCTGTGACACATGAACTTCCTGTCCTGTGCCAGAGCACCAATTACCTCTCTCTCACTGTGGCTCTGACTTTCAGTCTTCTTAGCCATTAAAAATAAAACTCTAATGAGTTAATGAAATGATTGCCTTGACATATGTGAAGAAAAACATATTCATTGTCAGTGTTCTTTTTTTTTTTTTTCCTTTTTTGTCTTTTTCTCTTTTCCATGGCCGCACCCGTGGCATACGGAGATTCCCAGGCTAGAGGTCTAATCAGAGCTGTCGTTGCTGGCCTATGCCAGGGCCACAACAACATGGGATCTGAGCCACATCTGTGACCTACACCAGAGCTCACAGAAACGCCGGATCCTTAACCCACTGAGCAAGGCCAGGGGTTGAACCCATAACCTCATGATTCCTAGTCGAATTTGTTAACCACTGAGCCATGACGGGAACTCCATCAGTGTTCTTATAAATGAATTTTCCATGTGGAAAACTTAAGCCATCATTCTCATCAGAGGCTCTGATCTAGCATCAGGTTTATATTTATATACTTAAATACAAGGAAATTTACTCATAACAATGACATATTTTAAAGAACAATGGTGATAACAGGATAGAGGAAAACAAGTGGCAGAGAAAAGGTAGTTCCCCAAAGAAATAAAAATACTATCATTTGGATTTTTCAATATTTCTCACATGGCTTTTTAGTTCATATTAATATTTTTCTCTGTACTCTATTGTTATCCATTAAGAGAATATCAAACAGTTTTAAAAAGAGCCTAATATTTAACAATTCTAAGGACCAAGGGGCTATTGCTCTTCTGTGTCTGATAACATTTGCTACCAGATCTTATAATTGAGCTATTTATAGGGTGAACATATAATTTATCATCCTGTCTGACACCTCTTGAAAGTGAAAGGTTACTATTAATCAGTAAGCTAGGGCAACAGGCAGATTTGGGACTGTCCTGGGAAAATCAAGACATATGATTGTTCTAACCATTTCATGAGCCCTTTCACCAATAAGAAGAAAGACAGGCTTTGTTTATAAGCTTGACAGAACGCTTTTGAAAGAATACATGTTATAATTAGGTTTTGGGGTCTTAAAGAGATATACTTTGGAAACATATCCCATTAAACCTTTGCTGAAAATAGATATCAATAATTTCAGTGCTACTAGTAAGAAGTTCTGTCACATGTGATAAACTTTTAGAAATTTGCACTGATAAAATATTTTAACCTTATGTTTGCTTTCATTATGTAATAGTAAATGTCTTATTTTCTCTGTCATTTTGTGTCAGAAAAAAGATAAATTTTATGTTCAATGATTCAATCTACTATGTTTTATTCATTCTTTTCTTTCTAGTTTATTCAAGTAAAATGCTATCTTTCAGAAAGAGTTTCTTATGTTTCATTTTGAAAATCAGCAGCATATAAATTATGGGTTAAAATTTGGGTAGTTTCTATGCGGAATATATGCTGGGGTAGAGTTTAGAAATCTTATAGGACAAACAAAACAAGATGTCAAGCTCTGGTTTATAAGTTTACACCCTGTATCTGAATCTGTTTTACATAAAAGATTGTGTTTGTACTAAGGGTATGTATGTGAAGATAGAAGTTAAATAAACAGATGTATACACACACATGCACACACACACAATTTCCTTTTGGTTTTCAAGGCTTTTCTGAAAATATCTTAGATTCATATCGAGTAATAGCAATATTGTTAAGTCAATCTATCTTGGGACAGCACTAGCAGAAATATAAAATAATCAAAGGACACATATGGGTTAAATGAGTGTTCTTCCCTTCTACTCATATACTTCCAGTCTCTTTTTCCTCCATGTCATTCTTAACACATAATTTCTTCTAACCCCTTGATTACCATGTAAATTACTGCCCTGGATTTGTAATTCTAGGGGTCTTTTCATCTGTTTTAAAGACTTAACATGTCCCAAATTACTTTAGTTGTTTTTCTCAATTTACTTCTTTCCCCAGTTATCAGTATCAGTCCCACTCCCCATGGATGGCCAAAAATACATTCTGTTTCAGCTTCTTAAGTCTCTTTGTTTCTCCTCAAATATTAGTAAAATAGTGACTCAATTATATGTTTACAATAGCTAAGGAAAAGGCTAGGCCTAGGATGTGTTGTGACATTTCTATACTATCTTCATAACATAAGTTTTAATAGTTGTTTATAATTTTCTAGAGAAAGGGGCCCAAATTTTTATTATTTTTTGCTAGAATAAACCAATGTGTTTTATGCATTACACTTATGGTGTTTTATGTATTTTATTGAGATATAAATGATATATAATAAACTGCACCTATTTGTGTTCAATTTTATGTTGTAATATATGTATATACCTGTAAAATGATCACAATGAGCATATAAAAATATCTATCATCCCCCAATTCCCTCATATTTCCTATGAGTCCCTCTATCATTCATTATTTCAGTTCCGGACAGTTATGATCTGCTCTTAGTCACCATGAATTAGTTTGCCTTTACAGAATTTTATTCACATGGAACACTTATAATATGCATTTTTATTATCTAGTTTTTTCATATAATATAATTATTTGAATAGCATTCATGTTTCCACGTGTATCAATAGTTTGTTACTTTTTATTGGTTAAATAACATCTCATTTTATGAGTGTTATGGACTTAAATTTTATCACCCCCAAGGTATGTTGAAACCCTACCCCCCACTGCACCTATGGGATAATATATGGAATTCAGGTATGGCAATTTTGGGATGTGATAGGATTAGATGAGATTATGTGGGTACAGCCATTATGAATGGGAATAATTTTCCTTATAAGGGTCAGAAGAGAGCTTGCATCTCTCTCTAAATTCTTTCACATAAGGACACAGAGAGATGGCAGTCTACAACCCAGAAGAGGACCTTTGCCAGAATCTGATCATGCTGGTACCCTCATTTTGAACTTCCCCCCTCCAGAACTATGAGAAATAAATTTCTGTTGTTTATAAGCTACCTAGTCTATGGTGCTTTGTTCCATTTTATCAGCCTGAAGCTAAGGTGATGAGGGTACTAACCTTTGTTGATAACATTTTTCCCTTGATGCATGTTGGGTAATTTGGGCTAATATAGTACCATTATAAATATTTCTATTTAAGTATTCATGTGAATATGTGCTCTGCTGCTCTTCTTTCATTCCTCTTAGGTAAATATCTAGGAGTAGAAATGTGTGTTTAAACTTTTAAAAAATGACAAGTTATTTTTTAAATTTTATATACCTTTTTACATTCCCACAAGCAGTGAATGATCCAGTACTCTATATCCTTGCCAAGATGTAGTATAGTCAGTATTTTTCATTTTAGCCATGTTAATAAGTGTGGTGGTTATAATAGTATCTCATTGTGGTTTTAATTTCCATTTCCCTAACGACTAATCACGTTGAATATTTTTGTATATGTTCATTTACTAGTGGTATATTTTCTTTGGTGAAGTGTTGGCTCAAATCAAACAAGTTTGTTTTTATTGGGTTTTTTTTCCTATTATTCCATGTTGAGGTTTATGTATATATACTAGTTACATGTAAATTTGAGAATAACTGACAATCTTAACAATATTAAGTTCTCCGATCCTTGAATGTGGTACATCTCTTCATTTATTTAGCTTTGTTTAATTTCTCTCAGCATTAATCTGTACTGTTCAGAGTACAGGTCTTGTATATTTGTACAACAAATTTATCACTAAACATTTCAAACATTTTATGGTAATGGAAATTTTTTTTTGCTGGTTGCAAATTTCGATTCTTCTTTATAGTATATAGAAATACCATGTTTTTCCTCTACTATCTTGACTTGCAAAGGTTCTTTTATATTTTTTTGTCTTTTTGTCTTTTCTAGGGCCACACCTGCGACATATGGAGGTTCCCAGGCTAGGGGTCTAATCGGAGCTGTAGCCACTGGCCTATGCCAGAGCCACAGCAACGCAGCATCCGAGCTGAGTCTGCAACCTACACCACAGCTCACGGCAATGCCAGATCCTTAACCCACTGAGCAAGGGCAGGGATCGAACCCACAACTTCATGGTTCCTAGTCGGACTTGCCAAGCACTGCACCACAACAGGAACTCCTTGACTTGAAAAGGTTCTAAACTCACCTCTTAGTCTTAGTAGCTTTGGTAGATCCTGAAGGACTTCCTACATAGATAATTACATCTAGAACAAATAAAGATAATTTTATTCCTCACTTCTCAATCATGATGTCTTTTATTTCATTTTATTTCCTTATTGAACTGTTTAGAATCTTCAGTATAATATTAAATAGGAATGACAAGGTCAGACATTCTTATCACCTATAGGAAGTTTTCTTCTATTCCCAGTTTACTGGGAGTTTTTATCAGAAATGGAGTTAGATTTTGTGGAAATGGATTTGGATTCTTCACTTAATTATACTTTTTTTTTTCTTTTTAGTATGTTGTGAATTATATCAATGGCTTTTGAATGTTAATCTGAACTTGCATTTTTGGGTATTCCAGTTGGTCATAATATATTTATTTTTAATCTAATTTTAGATTTAATTTTTGAAAATATACCAATTTTAAAAATAAAAAAAATAAATTGGGAAAAATGTCATGACTTTTTCAAATCCTATCCCTCTTCCCTACTATATGTGATGTTTTTATTATATTATAATTTATAAGAGATACATGGCAAGGAAGAGATAATTTTATTTATTTGTTTTGGGAGTCAAGTTCTTATCTATTTGTTTGTATGTTTTAAGCATATCTTTCCTCAGTTCTGAGCCAGTGCTTGACTGTCCAATTTGCTAACCAGTTAAAATATAGTTTATGATCTGTTGCTAAATGTTTAGATGTGGAGAAACTGTTTCTTTATAGTATATCCTATCTCAAAGTGTACATTCTGGAAATATTATCTGAATCTCTCAAACAAATAATCTGGAGTGGTGAATATTCAAAAATAGAATTTAAAAATCAAACATCTATGTTATGGAATGCTATATAATGCAAATTTCAGTTAGTTAAATGGAAACAATTTAAATATTTAAATAATGCCAATATTTAAATGTTTACTAATGTCATATGATTGTAAGTCTCAAATAAGACTAGATATACCTTATAATTAAAAAATCTGTGATTCCATGAGAAAAAAGCAGCTACTTTCTTGTGTTAATATAACAGAAATTCTATTGTCTCTCCACATTACAAAATGATAATTAGATTATAATTAAAAATGAATTGCTCTATTACATCATAATTGTCAGGATTTTCTTAACCCACATGCATGGAATTTTGTTCATATTATACCTGTATTTACTGGCCTTTTGCAGTGTAATTTTATGTAATTGGAACCAGTACTGTAAGGAAACAGTTACTTAGTAGATTGTCAACTTTAATGTCTAAGATTATTTCATTTCCTTGATTTCATTTTCCTTAATTTGATTTTCTTTCATGTTCAAACATGGAATGTTGCATGAAACACTTACTAGAGTCCAAACTGAGGCCAGATGAAATTCATCAGATAAAGCAATATTACACACCAGAGGAGGTGAATGCTTCACAAGGGAGGTCCTGTCAGAAACCAAAGACACAAAGGTAATTTGCACTGGAAAAAGAGAATAGAGCATGCAATGGGACTATAAGGGGTTTTCTTTTTTTTCAGTCACAGAATGAAAATAACAAAAAAATTTTAAATGTGAGTAACTTTTACTTTTGAAACTTTTTCTCTTTTGGTCAACTTTCTGCACAGATGCTAGATGCATTTTATTTTATAGTCTCATGTTTAATACTAAGTACAGAATTTGAGATTTGTAGTGCCAAAACTAAAAATCTCTAAGAGAAGTCTTGAATGACAATTTCCACACCTATCATATTAATTGGAAGTCATCATATTGGTCATATAGTTATATAATTAACCCACTTTTGGAATAAGATTTAGGCAGTTTAGATTCTCTTTAGTATTTATTGAGAAATAATTTATCAATATTTAACAAAAATAGCAATATATTAGGTATTAATTTGTAATTAGTAGTTTTTAGATTATAAACTACTGGGGTATTTAAAGATACACCAAATTTAAAAATACCCCAAATACATTTGAGAATTTTTACGGTACGTTGTAAGTAATATTTATATATCTTCCTTTCTTTCTTTCTTTCTTTCTTTCTTTCTTTCTTTCTTTCTTTCTTTCTTTCTTTCTTTCTTTCTTTCTTTCTTCTTTCCTTCCTTCCTTCCTTCCTTCCTTCCTTCCTTCCTTCCTTCCTTCCTTCCTTCCTTCCTTCCTTCCTTCATTCCTCCTTTCTTTTTGCTTTTTAGGTTTCCGGGCTAGGGGTCTAATTGGAACTGTTGCTGCTGGCCTACACCACAGCCACAGCAAGGCCAGATCCAAGCCACCTCTACGACCTACACCACAGCTCAGAGCAATGGCAGATCCTTAACCCACTGAGCAAGGCCAGGGATCGAACCCGCAACCTCATGGTTCCTAGTCAGATTTGTTTCCACTGCACCATTATGGGAACTCCACTATTTATATTTCTTATGTACTTTATTCCTTATTGTAAAAAATCTAGTTTCTCTCTAATAGAAAGGAAGTATTTAGAAATTTTTAAAAGGATGAATTCAATTGTAGAATGTGCAAGTAGTCTAGTTAGTTTATTGTCTTGAATGAGAGAAAAGAATGTTCATGTGTCTCCTGGAGATAATTTCCTAGGGAAGATGAACTCTCTGAATTTTTTTTTTTTTTACTTGTGTGTATGTATATTTGAGTATTTCAGAAATGGAGAATAGATTAAGTCAGAACCTAATAGATAAAGTCATTAACAATCATATAGAGAGCATCACCTGTTAAATTGCTCTTTCTTTTTCTGCCTTGTCTTTTTCCTTCTCCTCTCCCTCCCCAAATTATTTAAGACACAAAAAGAATCATCTTAAAAGGGAGAGGCAAGAGCAGACAAAATAATTGGGTCTGTTTTCAAGCTGTGTATGTGCAAATTACTAAGAGCATGCATAACTTAGTAATGCTCTTACTAAGCATTAAATATATTTAATTTATTTATTTAAACCAGTTTTCCCCTTTGAAAATGGGTTGATGAGTAATATCTATTTGTATGGTTTGTTATGTGCTATAGGTTGAATGTCTGTGTCCCCCTAAAATTCATATGTATCAACCTAATCTCTAATGGATGGTATTCGGAGGTGTGGTTTTTGGGAGGGCTCTGCTTTCATGAATAGGACTAGCACTTATATAAAAGAGATCCAGAGAAATCCCTTGTTCTCTTTCACTGTATGAGGATACAGTGAATACCTTCAAGGAAAAGGTTTCTCACCAGACACTGAATCAACTGGTGCTTTGATCTAGGACTTCTCAGCCCCCAGAGTGATAAGTAAGTTTGTGTTTATAAGCCACCCAGTCTGTGGAATTTTGTTATAGCAGCTTTAACAATACAGACTAAGACATTATGGGGATGAAATATTTTAAATAAAGCATTTAGCATAGTTATTGATATATAATAGAAACTCTAAAGATTCAAGTTGTTATGCAGATGCTTTGTATATATAATAGATAAAGATGTAAATGGCTCAGTGGAAA
This sequence comes from Sus scrofa, assembly GCF_054392235.1. Classification (NCBI taxonomy): domain Eukaryota; kingdom Metazoa; phylum Chordata; class Mammalia; order Artiodactyla; family Suidae; genus Sus; species Sus scrofa. The sequence goes on along the minus strand of NC_139387.1, from coordinate 47,553,481 downwards.
CAAATCTGACTAGTATCCATGAGGATGCAGGTTTGATCCCTGGCCTTGCACAGTAGGTTAAGGATCTGGCATTGCCATCAGCTGTGGTGCAGGTTGCAGACGCAAATTAGATCTGGAGTTGCTGTAGCTGGGGCATAGGCAGCAACTACAGCTCTGATTCGACCCCTAGCCTGGGAACCTCCTTATGAGTGTGGCCCTAAAATAGAAAAAAAAAAAAAAAGAGGAAGCAAAATGACAGATAAAGTTTCTGTATCTCAGAATAAAAAGTAACTCTGAGATTCCTGACAACTCAGACCAAAAGGAACCTTTGTGCATTATAATCATCATTATTATACAAAAGGTGAAAACATGCCAGTTTATTAGAGATATCATACTCTAAATAAATTCTCACTCAAGATTTTATGTTATGGATATTGAATGACATAATGTGTAGCTTTGTTACCAAGTCCAGTCTCTTCCTGCTCACCACATAACAGACCAAAACAGTGAGAAGTGAGCTTTTGGGGTAAGGAATAGCAACTTTTTTTCAGAAAGCCAGCAGACCAAGAAAATGGTGGACTAGTGTCCAAAAGAACCATCTTTCCCAAGTTTGGATTCTAGTTTCTTTTATGGAACCAAGAGTGGAAGTTGAGGATATAAAGTTAAAAAAGTGATAAGTTGTTGCAAATATTTCCTCTTTCCTGCAGCCATTCATAGGTGGGCCTGGCCACAATGTTTCTGGGAGCTAACAAAGGTATTTTAGCTTAGGCATGGGAGGCAGGGTTAGCAAAGATAGGCCATTATCTATAGTTTAAGCTATAGGCAACATCCCTTTAGTGATTTAGCAAAAGCAATTGCATACAAAGGTTAAAGTAAAAGTAACAGATCCAATATGGAGTCAGATTTGTTCTTCCCTATTACAATTTTACTATGAATGTGAAAGTAAATGTCATATTATTGTTTTCAGGGGGATAATTTCATTAAAGTTGAAGACAAGACTGATGAGAAAAGGGGATGTTGTGAAGAACTAGGCCATTGTGTTTCAAATACAAAGACTAACAATATAGATTTTGTTATATCTAGAGAAGGGTTTGTAAAGGGACGTTCTCAAATCTGATTGATAATAAGAATAACCTGGGGATCATTAAAAAGAAGAGATTTCCTGGCCCATCAAAGAAAGTTTCTAATTTTATCTATAGTGAGGCCTAGGAATTGGTCTTTTTAAAAGCTTGCCAGATGGGGCTGTAATCAACTCATTTTGGAACCACAGCTTTCCTAAATTTTATTCCTCAATATTATGCCTTTTAGCTAAGCTTTTGCTAGGCATTAAAAAGCAAACATGAGATCTTATTTTCTGGTTGTTTACATCTTATGTTGTTGATTTAGTAAACATTGTTATATGGTGGGAACCTCATGACCATGGGCAGTGCTGATTTTCTGATATGGTGGCTGCACAATGTAGATCAAGTTTTCTGATGAATTTCACCTGCACATGGTATCTTCTCTTCTTGAAAATTTAGGCAAAAACAATGTTTTTTTTCACAAAGGAGATCTGAACCTGCTTCAATATCTGGATAAGTGATTGGTTGAGTCCTCAAAATTATACCCATCAGAATACATTAAATTCTGTGATGTCTTAACAAAGTAATCAGAGAGGGTGCAGTATATAACTTGGCATCACCATGAAAATATAAACCTCTGATTCTACCCTGGACAACTTCCTAAGGAGCCTTCCAGGATTATTTACATTCTAAATATAGTTAGCCTAAAGAGTTAACTAAAAGAGTTAGCAATAATTTTTTACCATATGTGAGGGTGTTAGTCCAAATTAATACTGCTCCAGAGAAACCAGGTGTTGGGGCAAGGAATAGTAATTTTATTTGGAAAGCCAGAAGATGGAGAAGATGGTGGACTAGTGTACCAAAGAACCATCTGACTTGCATTAGAATTCAGCTTTCTTTTATAGTAAAAAGTGGAGGGGATGTGGCTGGTTGTTGTAAACTTCTTGGTGCTAGCAAGACTTTAGAGGGCATGTGATAATCCTTTGTTCTTGCAGCTGTCCACATAGGTCTGGTCATGATGTTCCTGTAAACCTCCAAAATAAAAATATGATTCTCTGTTATGCAACTTTTTATCTCTATATGAAGAAATGTGTTATACCTTTAAAGGTCAAGTCTGGAAGGGCAGGGGCCTTGAGAATAGGCTCTCATGTATATTTCAAGCTATAGGCAACATTCTTACAGACAAAGATGTAGAGCCAGTATGACTGAGCAGAGGAACAGAGCACAAAGGTCAGAACTAAAGGAATAGATATAATATGGAGTCAGGTTTGTTCTTCTCTGTTACAAGTGAGGGGTAGTTAGGTAATGACCTTTTTGTGAAATGCTATAGAATTTTAGAAATTTATATTTCATTTAAAGAATCAATAGTTAACAGGAATGAAGGATCTGCTGATGAGAGAGCCTTTAAATGGGTCTTTCGAGAAAGAACAATTTTTCTCTGACCTGTGTGGTAGGAAAGGAAAAATAGAATAAGTTTTTCTTTCAATTGGAAAATATAGACCCGGTAAATTGTTTGTTTACTTGAACATGCCAAATACAAGTTTACAGACTGTAATAACATTGTATTATTTTTAAAAAGCACATACATACTCTTCTGTAGCTGAATCAAATGTTAATTCTTTATTATGTTTTCTATGCCATTTGACTGTCAGATTCCATTATGTTTTGTATTTAAAGTGTCTGTTTGAGAACACAAGTTCAATATTAGAAAGAGAATTCAGAAGGAATATATTCTGCTTTATTGAAATTCAATTTTTCTCTTAGGTGTCCTTTTATTTTAAAGCATTTGTCATAAGATTGAGGCTTTAGCTGTGAGTATGCAGTTTATTCTCAGAGTTGCGTCATTTTGTATCTGAAAGGGCATGGTTATTTTGAAAACTTGGTGAAGTGGAAAGAGTATGGACTTTGAAGTCATATTGAACAGGATTGGAAATCGTATTCTGACACTTGCCAGGTATATAACATTTCCAAAATTACTGCATCTTTCAGTCTCTTATCTGAAAACTTGAGGAAAATAACAAGTTTTGTAGTTGCCATGAATATTAAATCAAATAATGTAGATAAAATGCCTAGAACATGGAGTTCCCGTTGTGGCGCAGTGGTTAGCAAATCCAAGTAAGAACCATGAGGTTGCGGGTTCGATCCCTGGCCTTGCTCAGTGGGTTAAGGATCCGGCGTTGCCGTGAGCTGTGGTGTAGGTGGGGAACCTCCATATGCCATGGGAAGCTGCCCTAGAAAAGGCAAAAAGATGAAAAGACAAAAAAAAAAATGCCTAGAACATTGCGAGTGATTAATAAATTGTTTTCTTTCCTCAGATAATGTTTCCTTTCATGAAAAAATTTCAGAAGGGTTTCCATTGGGAATTCTGACCCAAACAATATTAAAATATTATATAGAACTTATCTAAAATTTGAATAATTTTGCCCCCTTTTAACATGTATCAGATTCACAAACATTTTCTTAATTTTAGACAATTAAAGAACATAAAATACATTCTATTAAAACTTAATTTCTGAAAACCTACTTTATTTATTTAAATACATTTTTATTGCAATATAGTTTGATGTACAATATTATGTTTGTTTTATGTGTACATGTACTGATTCAGTATATTTACAGATTATACTCCATTAAATTTATTACAAAATAATGGCTATAATTCCCCATCCTATATAATATATCCTGTTGCTTATCTATTTTATATATAATAGTTTGTATTTCTTAATCTCCTACTCATATATAAGTGATATTATGTAGTAGTTGTCTTTCTCTGTCGTATTTCATTATGAATAATATTTTCTAGGTCCATCCATGTTGTTGCAAGTGGCAGAATTTTACTATTTTTATAGCTGAGTAATATTCCATGCATTAATACTGGATCTTTTATGTCGTTGGCTAAAGCAAATGTAGTTTATATGTGTATGTAGAGTTATATATGTTTGTGTATGCATATGTGTGTGTGTGTGTGTGTATATATATATATACTTTATCCATTCATTTATTGATGGATATTTGGGTTGCTTCTATATATCTGCTATTGTAAATAGTGCTGCTATGAACATTGACATGCATGTATTTTTGTTTTATTCAGGATTGGAATTGCTGGATCATATGGAAGTTTCATTTTTAGTTTTTGGAGGATCCTCCATAGTGTTTTCCGTAAAGGTTGCAACAATTTATATTCAGGCCAACAGTGCATGACAATTCCTTTTTCTCCACGTTCTCACCAAACTTTGCAGACTTTTCAATGATAGCTGTTCTGACAGATGTGAGGTAATACCTCATTGCAGTTTTGGTTAGCATTTCTCTAATAATTAGTGATGTTAAGAATCTTTTCATGTGCCTGTTAGCTATCTGTATGTTTTCTTTGGGAAAATGTTTATTCAAGGATTCCGTCCATTTTTTTTATTGGGTTTTTAAATTAATATTAAGCTATGTGAGCCATTTATATATTTTGGCTTTTAACCCCTTGGTGGTCATATTATTTACAAATATTTTCTGCCATTCCTCAGGTTGTCTTTTCGTTTCACAGGTGGTTTCCTTTGCCATGCAAAAGAGTTTAAATTTAATTACAACTCATTCATTTTTACATGTATTTCTTTTGCTTTAGGAGACAGATCCAAAAAAATAACTATTTATGTCAAAGAGAGTTCTGCCTGTGTTCTCGTCTAGGAGTTTTATGGCTTCAGGTCTTACATTTACATATTTTCTCCAATTTGATTTTATTTTTGTATCTGGTGGGAGGAAATGTTCTAATCTCATTGCTTTACATGTAGCTGCCCAGTTTTCTCAACACCACTTGTTGAAGAGACTGTCTTTTCTCCATTGTATATTCTTGCCTCCTTTTTCATAGATTGATTGACCAACCATAGATACATGGGTTTATCTCTAGGCTCTCTATTCTGTTCCAATGATTAATGTGTCTGTTTTGGGCCAGTAGTATGTTCTTCTGATTACTATAGCTTTACAGTATAGTCTGGAACTGGGAGGATGATACTTCTAGCTTTGTTCTTTTTTCTCAAGACTGCTTTGGCGATTGCTTTAGCAATTTCATGGTTCCATATGAATTTTAGAATTGTTTGTTCTAGTCCTGAGAAAAATGTCATGGTTATTTTGATAAGGATTCCTTTAAATTTGTACATTGCTTTGGGTAGCATGGCCATTTTCAGGCTATAGGCAGCATCCTTTTACAGAATGACTAAGCACAAGTGGCAAAGGAAAGAGGTTAAAATAAAGGTAAAGGAAAAGGAACAGATCTAATATGGAGCCAGATTTGTTCTCCCTTTTTACTATTACCTATGGTCAATGTCCATTCCACAATCTTGTGAAGGAAAGAGGCAGTGATCATTCTGGCTACTTCCTGCTGAAACAGGGCAATGAGGGAGTAATGGAATTGATTGGCCTTGGGCTAGGAATAGTCCTTAAATTTACAGTTCTCTTTTTTTATCTACAATAATCTGAACTGATGACTCCCTTTCACAGTGAAATTTTAATCTCAAAGCTTATTCTTTTCGAAGAATAACCTTAGCCTCCTAAAGTTTCACAAACCCTTTGCTCTCTAGGTCTTTTAGGAGTTAGGTCATTTTCTGATGGCAGTGATGCTACTTTAACTAGAGTGTGATGTATCCATCTTATTCCAGCTAACTTGACAGATGAGTGTGTGGTAAGTAATACCGCATATGGTTCTTCTACCTTGCAGTCAGATGGTGTTCAGGCCATTGTTCTCTCCAGATTCTAAGAAGGACTTGGTTTCCAGGTCAGAGAGGATATAGAGCTACTTTAGTTGGATAGGCAAACCTGTTGGAGGCAACCAAATGTTAGTATAGTGCCCAGAGTTTTAATTTAATTAACAATAGTTAGGTCTTTCATAGCATTTATAGGTTCCCCTGACTGGGCAGACAACTGGAATTCCCTACCATATAATATTTCTATGGGGCTTAATTTAAGCCTGTTTCTGGGAGCCACTCTGACCCATGTAAAGCAACTGGCAAGGCCTTATGCCAAGTTAAATTAGTCTCTTGACATATTTTAGCAATGTTCCTTTTTAATGTATGATTTATTTTCTCATTTTTCCTATTAATTATAGTCTCCAGGATGAATGTAACTTCCAACTAATTTGAAGAGCTATAGACATTTGTTGGGTTATGTCTGAGACAAAAGAAGGCCTGTTATCACTATGAAGGAAGCTAGGTAGTCCAAATCAGGGAATAATTTCCTTAAGGAGGATTTTAATCACTTTAGAGGCTTTTTCTTTCAGGGTGGGATATGCCTCCACCCATTCTGAAGAAGTGTCCACAAACACTAGCAGGTATCTGAAATTTCCTGTGGCTCAAGGCATTTGAGCGAAGTCTATTTGCCACTTCTTGGTGGAGCATGTTCCTCTGTTTTGGGTCCCCATCTGGGGAGACCTCACAGGAGTCTTGGTTTTTTTTTTTTTTTTTTTTTTAAATCACAAATCATGTAATTTTGAGTGACTCACTAGATGATATTTTGTAGCTTAGGCCCAATTATATATTTTTTAATCAATGGCAAGCTGGCATTTTTACTGTATTGGGTACTATTATGAATGTGCTGCAGCCCAAGAGGGCCTCAGGAATCACAAAAAGTCCTTGTGTGCTACATTTCCAGCAAGGCAAGGTAAGGGCATGCACGAATCTGCACTATTTGGCCCTCTCCCTGTCCTTTTATGAATACACTGGCAAGTATTTTGAAAAGTCAATCTTTGGGAGAAGTGACTCCGTCATGGCTCACCTTCATTTGCTGCCTTTGTTTCAGCTTGGTCAGCTAACTGGTTACCCTTTATTATATGAGTTTCACACTTTTGCTGGCCTGGGCACCATTATGGCCTCTTGGGAGGGCTAATGGACTGCTTCCAATTGCCTGACAATTAAAGCTACTTTTTCTGTTTTCTCCAACTCTGTCTCCATGTTTCTATTTGGCATTGTTATACAGAAGTTATTTCAGCAACACTGATACTTCGAGATAAAGATAATGAAAAGGGCAAAGAAGGACTGAATTCTGCTCCAGTAAAAGATAAGGAAACCACATATTTCTCATTCTTGAGGTCAAGGAGACCTCCCAAAGGGGGGAGCCAGGCCGTAATAGGGGATATCAACTTCCCAGAAGCCCTTGCCCTAAAATTCATCTTGGCTAAAACATGCACATGCACATAGAGGAGGACCCAAGTCAGACTAAATATGGACTTGAAACCAGAAAAGGCAAGATCAAGAGGAAATCTGGAAGAACTCTCCCATACAAGTGATTTGAACTACCCCCAAATCATATGTCTCTCTCTCTCTGAGCCTGCCCATGTGTCTATTGACATGATGATTTTTTCCTCCTAATACACATTTTACTTGTTCTATTACTTTCCATTTCTTTGCTAAATTCATTTTTCAAGGCAGACAAAGAGCCAGGACCCTACTCCTATTTGCTGGCTCTCATGGTCTAATGGCTATGATTCAGTGCTGTCATCACCATGGCCACCTCACAGCCAAAGTGACCTGAAGTCTTAGTTGGGCTTATGTAAGATAATAGCTTGATACTTTTCCATCCTCCTGGAAGTCATCCATAGTCCCCTTTTTGTTCTAGTAAAGATAGGACATGGTGAGGGACATACACAGTGGTGGGTTGCTCCGGGGTAAACTTCTCAACTTCCTGAGGTAGGTCACAAGTAGCTGCTATAGCTCAAAGGGAAGGGGGCTATCTCTTAACAGTTTGTTCTCATTGTCTTGAGAAGTAGGCAGTAGGTCAAGGGATGGTCCTCTAAGTTTGAATTAACACCCTGAGATTCCTGCCTTGTCTCTCATGGACATACAGTTTGAAAGGTTTCTTTAAGTCTTGTAGTCCCAACACCAGGGCTGAGACTAAATTTGTTCTTATTGTTTCAAAGGTTATTTGTAACTCTTCAGTTTACATAAGGGGCTCAAGATCATGTCCCTTTGCAGCCTCATAGAGGGGCTTTTCTATGAGTCCATTGTTTTGGATCCAAGTCTGAAAGAACCCTGAAATTCCCAGAAACCCCCTCAGTTGTCTGTGGGTCTTGGGTGTTCCCAAGCCTGCAATTGCCTGTTTTCTATCAGGCAAAAGATCTCACTGTCCCTGGGAGAGGACAAAGCCCCAGATATGTGACTCATTGCTAACATATTTGGGCCTTTTTCTGGGGAACCTTATATCACGATTGGTCAAACAATGGCCAAATAGACAGTTATCATATGTAGGGCTTACTATGAGCGAATTGTCCACATACTGGAGTAAGAGTCCTTCATTCAATATTAATTTTCTAAGGGCCATAGCCAACATTTTCCCAAACAAGGCAGGGGGAATTCTTAAATCCTTAGGCAGGACTTTCCAACAATACTATTGGACTACCTGTGCTTCTGGTTTTTTCCACTAAAAGCAGACAGCTGCTGTGATTCTTCTGCAATAGGAATGCATAAAAAGCATATTTCAAATCCAGAACTGAGAATTAGGTGTATTCTCCTAGAATAGTTGTGAGTGAAGTGTATGGATTAGGTACCACAGGGTGCAAATCTTGGACTATTTCATTAATACTCCTCAAGTCTTGGATAAAGCGATGCTCTGCTGAGTTCAACTTTTGACCAGGAGAATAGGGGTTTTTACAGGGACCGAAAGTTTTAACCTGTACTGTTTTTAAGAAATTTCCAAGAATTGACTGAATTTGATTTTGAGCCTCTTGCCTCAGAGGATATTGTTTTAGGTTAGGTGTCCCATTGTCCCTTTTAACATGATTTTTATAAGCCAGGTGTTTCTGACCTTCTCTAGGGGGAAAGAGCTGTGTCGCTTTTTCTGGGGACATTCATGAGTGCCATCTGTAGGCTCAAAGAAGGTTCTGGTGAGACCCTGATGTCAAGCTGATCTGGTGAAGAAGTTACTTGAGCATTTAATTTACAAAGGAGATTTCAGCTCCAAAGAGGGGTTGGACATACTGCATATATAAGAAATTGTGTTTCAAGGTGAGGTCCCCTAACTGGCATTCTAAAAGTTGTACAAAAGAATGATTTTGTACTTCTCCAGAAACTCCCATTACTGGAATGGATTAAGATGTTTTCTGTGCTACCTTGCTGTTTACCACAGATTATGTTGCACACATATTTATCAGAAAATCAATTGAATTCTCCCCCACTGTCAAAATTACCAGGGGCTCCTGTGGGAAAATTTAAATTGTGCACCTCAAGTTGAAGTGAGCACCTGGGCATCTTCATATTGATTCTTTGTACCAACTGCTAAGTACTGGGGCAGTTGGTGCCACTTCAGGGAATTTTGAAGAAAAGATCCTCAGGACCCAGCAGCTTCTAGGGCCTTACCTGAAAATTCCCTGGTTGGGGCCAGCTGGCTACAAAGAGCAAGGCTCCTGGCTGGCTTTGCCAAAATTGTTACTGATCCAAGATTGTTATGCTGGCTACACACCAGGCCAATAAAATCAGGAGACCAGATGTTGAAGCAAGGAATGACAACTTTTAATCAGAATGCCAGTAGATCCAAGAAGATAGCAGACTAAACTCAAAGAACCATCTCCCCTCAATCAGAATTCAGGCTCTTTTATACAGAAAGGGAAAAGGGAGCAATTAGTTGTTGCAAACTTCTTGATGCAGAAATCCTTTGTTCTTGTATCTGACCATGTAGGTCAGGTCATAATGTTTCTGTAAAATTCCAACAAAACAAATGTTATGCTCTGTTCTGCAACTTGTTATCTAAAAATACTCTAAAGGAGTTCCCACTGTGGTGCAGTGGAAATTAATCCAACTAGTATCCATGCGGATGCAGGTTCGACCCATGGCCTCCCTTAATGGGTGGGGGATCCAGCATTGCTGTGGCTGTGGTGTAAGCTGGCAGCTTCAATTTGAATCCTAGACTATGAATTTCCATATGCTGCAAGTGTGGCCCTAAAAAGCAGAAACAATAAAAATACTCTCAAAGCTCAGAATCTGAGGAATAGTGTACACCATATATCTCAGGCTATAGGCAGCATCCTTTTACAAAAGGTTCAGAGCCAGAATGACTAAGCACAAGTAGCAGAGAATGAAGGTTAACATAAAGTTAAAGGAAAAGGAACAGTTCTAATATGAAGTCAGATTTGTTTTTCCCTACTACATCACTACACGTCTCAAGCCTCAGCCTTTTTTTTTTTTTTTCAACTATTAGAGGAAATAAGTACCAGTTTTATGCATATTTTACAGACAGAGAAACACGTTTTGTGGATTCGTAACTTGTCTAACTCAGCTAGGAAAAGATGATGCAGGGAGTTTAATGCAGATCTTTCTAACTAGACCCTTAACCTAATGGCTATACTTCATAATGATGTGAACACTTACGTTGAATTCTCTTTACACTGCCAATAATCTATGGAAGGAAAAATTTAAAAGAAAAGCATGCAATCACCTGGGACTTTTTCACAGAAAAATCACTCCACTGCCCTTGTCAGTTGAATCACTTGAAACTATTTTTCTCCTATTCTGTAAGTTGTCTTTTGGTTTTTGTTTTTGTTTTTGTTTTTGTTTTTTTAAGGTTTCCTTTGCTGTGCAAAAGCTTGTCAGTTTGATTAGGTCCACATTGGCTTGTTTTTGCTTTTCTTTCAGTTGCTTTGGGAGACTGACCTGAGAAAACATTTGTAAGTTTGATGTCAGAGAATGTTTTGCCTATGTTCTCTTCTAGGAGTTTGATGTTGTTTTATCTTACATTTAAGTCTTCTCAGCCATTTTGAGTTTATTTTTGTGCATGCTGTGAGGGCATTTTCCAGTTTCATTGATTTACATGTCCAGTTTTCCCAGCAACCAAATTTCATGGGTAATTTGAGAAGGATTGCATTGAATCCGTAGATTGCTTTGGGTAGTATGTCTATTTATACAATATTAATTTTTCCAACTGTTGGTGGGAATGTAAATTTGTACAACCAGTATGGAAAACTGTATGGAGGTACCTTAGATAACTATACAAAGAACTACCATATGATCCAGCAATCCCATTCTTGGGCATATATCCAGACAAAACGTTCCCTGAAAAAGATACATGTACCCACATGTTCATTCAGTGCTAGTGACAATAGCCAAGACATGGAAACAACATAAATGTCCATCAACAGATGATTGGATTAGGAAGATGTGGTATATATACACAATTGAATACTATTCAGCCATAAAAAAGAACAAAATAATACCATTTACAGCAACATGGATGGAACTAGAGACTCTCATCCTAAGTGAAGTAAGTAAGAAAGAGAAAGACAAATACCATTTGAATTCACTTATATCTGGAATCTAATATATGGCATAAGTGAAACTTTCTACAGAAAAGAAAATCATGGACATGGAGAAAAGACTTGTGGTTGCCAAGATAGAGGGCGAGAGAGTGGGAATTTGGGTTAATAGTTGCAAACTATTGCCTTTGGAATGGATAAGCAACGGGATCCTGCTCTATAGCACTGCAAACTATGGCTGGTCACTTGCGATGGAGCATGATAACGTGATAAAAAAGAATGTATACGTGTATGTGTGACTGGGTCACCTTGCTGTGCTGTAGAAAATTGAGATAACACTGTAAATCACTGTAAATAATGGAAAAAATAAAAATTATTATAAAAATAATTAAATAATTAAAAAATGATCTGAGCTAAACTTGTATAACTTTATAGCTGGGAAGATTTCTTTAAAAATAAAATTAAATTAATGATAAATGGCATTCTAGGATTTTATTTAACAATCATATATAGAAATGATAATAGTACATCTATTAAAAAGGCTCAGCAATTGCATTCTGGGTATATATCTGAAAAAAAATTCAAAAAGACACATACACCCTGATGTTCATAGCAGCATTATTTACAATTGTCAAGATATAGGAGCAGCCTAAATGTCCATCAACAGATGAATGGATGAGGAAGATGTGGTATTTGTATATATATTATATATATAATACATAATATATATTATACATGTACTACATAATATATATTATATATAGTACATAATATATATTATACATGTACTACATAATATATAATACATAATACATAATATGTATTATATAATACATAATATATATTATATAATACATAGTATATATTATAAAATATTATATAATACATAATACATAATATATATTATATATAATATAATATATATTATATATAATATAATATATAATACATAATACATAATATGTATATATACATATAATATATGTATATATTGCATTATATAAACATATACTTGAGTACTACTCAGCCATAAGAATAACAAGTTTTTCCATTTGCAGCAATATGGACTTGGAGGGTATTGTGCTAACTAAAGGAAGATAGGAAAAGACAAATACTGTATTATATCACTTCTATATGGAATCTAAAAAATACAACAAACTAGTGAAAAAGAAAAAGAAGCAGACTCACTGATATAGAAAACAAACTCATGGCTGCCAGTAGGGAGGTGGAGGAAGAGGGACAAAAAGTGGGTAAGTAATCAAGAGGTACTATTATGTATAAAATAAACGACCACAAGGATATATTGTACAACATGGGAAATATATAGCCAATTTTTATAATAATTATAAATGGAGTATAAATTTTAAAAATTATAAATCATTATATTGTACACATATAACTTACATAATATTGTACAGCAAGTACAATAAAATTAAAAAAAAATAGATGTTCAAAACATATGTTATATGTGTGGTGAAAAAAAAGACTGTATTTTAGTCAGATTTGCTTTGGAAACCTTAACACAGTACCAAACACACTTAGTTATAATAGTTATGTCCTGATCACTTGAAAGGTGCTAAACACTTTGCCTAGGGCTTTACATGTATGAATATTGAATGAAGAGAAGGAGAGAAGCATGCTAAGTAAATTTCTTCTGAAAAATTGAAACATAATTTGCACAAAATTGTAGATTCAGGAAAAACTATAATTTTTGTTATATGACTACCTTTCTTACAAAAACACCTATTTATTCGCTCACCCAGGATGGAAGTCTGGGCATAGTGTGACTCAGTTTTTATCTCAGAGTCTCACAAAGTTGACATCAGTGTTGGGTATATTGTATTGTCATTCACAGTGCTTGGGATCCTCTTCCAGTTTCACTGTTTGTAGGTAGAATTTGGTTACCTGCAGTCACCTGTTTGAGGTCTCTGTGTTCTTGCTGGCTGTCAGCCTGGAACCACCCTCAGCTGATAGAGGCTCCCCATAATTTCTTGCCTGTAAGCAAGCCCTCTATGGGCAGTCCCATAAGCAGGCCACAGTATAAATTTTTGCTTTCCTCCAGGCCAACCTTAGCATATGTTTCTGATTTCTCCTTCAGTGAGTACTTTTAATGGGCTCATTTAATTAGGTCAGCACACTTAAGATAATCTCTGTATACTAAAGTCAACTGATTTCAGACCTTAATTATATCTTTACAGCTTTGCACAAGTGCTTATATTAGTGTTTGATTAAAAACTGAGAGGATTGTGGAGTTCCCGTCGTGGCGCAGTGGTTAACGAATCCGACTAGGAACCATGAGGTTGCGGGTTGGGTCCCTGCCCCTTGCTCAGTGGGTTAACGATCCGGCGTTGCCGTGAGCTGTGGTGTAGCTTACAGACGCGGCTCGGATCCTGCGTTGCTGTGGCTCTGGCGTAGGCCGGTGGCTACAGCTCCGATTCAACCCCTAGCCTGGGAACTTCCATATGCGCGGGAGCGGCCCAAGAAATAGCAACAACAACAACAACAACAAAAAGACAAGAGACAAAGAAAAAAAAAAAAAAAAACACTGAGAGGATTGTGTACACCAGGGGTGAGGGAATTGGATGGCCTTCTTGGAATTCTGCCTAACACAGGGACTATATGTGCAGTCATTTTTCTAGTAGTGATGACTCAATTTCCAAATTTATAGAGAGCAGATGTGCCTTTTGATTGTCAAAAGTAAAAGTGAATCAAGTGATTTTTTTCCTACTGAAGTAATTAAGTATTTTAAGCTAAATTTAATACCTGAAGTCTGCTCAAACACTAATTCTGTAGCTCAGCAGGTAAAAAGCAGTCTATGATGTTAACTTAAAGATAGAAGATAGAAGACAATCTCTGGCAAGGTTAAATCTCTGATTAAGCAGAAACATCTATAATCTGTATTAGTTTAAATATTTGGTTATTTACTTTAGTGTGATTTTATATAAATTTTCTCTTTCAAAGTATGCAATGAATCAATGAGCAAATTAGTATATCTATGTAAATGCATATAGTTCTCTAAATTAGACATTTTATTATAAAGATCTTTAAGTAATAAATTTTTCATTTTATGATAATTGTTTTTAAAATAGGAAACATTTTTATGTACATGTAGTAATCAGTATGGAAATAATTTTTAATTTTAAAGCTGTGGAAGAAAGAGCATAAGTAAGTCATCCATGGTTTGGTTAGAATGGTCACAAAACCACAGTTTTATCAAATAGTTAAAAATTTAAAACATATTTTAATTCTTTTAGTAACAAGTTTAAATAACTCTCTTAAAAATATTTTTTTTCAGGAGTTCCCATCGTGGCTCAGTGGTTAACAAATCCAACTAGGAACCATGAGGTTGCGGGTTCGATCCCTGGCCTTGCTCAGTGGTTAAGGATCTGGTGTTGCCGTGAGCTGTGGTGTAGATCACAGACGTGGCTGTGACTCTGGCATAGGCTGGTGGCTACAGCTCCGATTCGACCCCTAGCCTAGGAACTCCATATGCCAAGGGAGCAGCCCAAGAAAATGGCAAAAGGACAAAAAAAAATTTTTTTTTCAAACAAGCCCACCTTTCTCTCTCATAGTGATTTATTTGATGTTACAGTTAGCATACATGTGTATTAAATGCATCTTATTAAAATTTATATTTGATTTTTTAAATATATAAAGCTCAATTTTCTTTTCTGTATAATATTTCTATCACTTGTAAATTCAAATGGGATCAAAGACGGCTTTACTCATTATTTATTTCAAAAATTTTCGAATTTTGTCTAGATGTTTGTGAAATTTGAAACATGAAAGTCACTATAGCTGATTAAAATAAATTTTTATCTAGCAACCGAATCATAGATGTTTACTGAGCCCGTCCTATATGTTCAGAACTGTGCTAAGTGTTTAACAAGTGGAGAAAAGTTTAAGATCCTTGTGTTATATGCTCTTAGATTTTTATATTAAGCTCTACATACTAAGATATTTTTTGTTACTTAGATCTTAATTGCCACTTCCAATCAATATCCTTCTACACTCATGTAAAAATCCCTGCTCTTTTGAGATTTGTTCATACGTGATCATGCTATCTTATAAATTTTATTATATGCATTGCTAACATTTCTAAGTCTCTAATTTTGTTTTGTTAGCAAATCCCCTGTAGTAATTGAATTAGAAAATTTGTCAGCTGCTGAAATATATGTTTAATTCTTTCATATATTTAAACATATAATTTAAACCTATATTTTAAACATATATTTAAATATACATCTTAAACATATATTTTAAACATGAAGATATATGTTTGTCTTCTATTTCTTTTTGCTAGAGTTTGTTAAGTCTTATGACTTAACGTGTAGATCAAGAGTTAACCAAAGAATTAAAAGAGAGTTAGTATCCTGAATGTTTTCTTTTCTGCAATTTCCCTTCAATTTAGCCTCGTTGGCTATCTTGAAATGTCGACTTAGTAAATATAGGGCTTTTTCCTGGAGCTTTACTATCCATTAACTATAATCTTGGTGTGCCCTCAGGGGAAAAGGTAGAAGAATGTGGATCTTACATAATGTGGTTCTTTTTCAATAATTATATTCTTTCTAGTTGCTGTCTTCTATTGGCTGTTCTCCAGTGCCTTTAAACAGAATTTGTGTGTGCGTGTGTGTGTGTGTGTGTGTATGTGTCTTTATTTTTTCACCACTTTATAGTTGTTGGTAGTGGGATTGTTGATCTTTTTTTAAAATGTTTTATTATAGTTGATTTACGCTGGTTTGTCAATTTCTGCTGCACAGCAAAGTGACCCAGGTACATAAGAATATATATATTTTTCCTCCTCCATCATGTTCCATCACAAGTGATCAGATATCGTTCCCTGTGCTATAGAGCAGGATCTCATTGCTTATTCTTTCCACAGGCAATGCTTTGCATCTAATAACCACAAACTCCCTGTCCCTTCCCTTTCCTGCAACTACAAGTCTCTTCATGCCATGATTTTCTCTTCTGTAGATAGGTTCATTTGTGCCATATATTAGATTCCAGATATAAATGATATCTTATGGTATATCTCTCTGACTTACTTCATTTAGTGTGAGAGTCTCTAGTTCCATCCACGTTGCTGCAAATGACATTATCTGGTTCTTGTTATGGCTGAATAGTATTCCACTGGATATATGCACCACATCTTCTTAATTATTTCATCTGTCATTGGACATTTAGGTTGTTTCCCTGTTTGGGCAATTGTGAATAGTGCTGCAATGAACATAGGGGTGCATGTATCTTTTCTCAATGATTGCTTTGTCTGGATATATCCCCAAGAGTGGGATTGCTGGATCATATCGTAGTTCTATATTTAGTTTTTTGAGGTACCTCCATGCTAATTTCCATAGTGGTTGTACCAATTTACATTTCCAACAACAGTGTAGGAGGGTTCCCTTTTCTCCACACCCTCTCCAGAATTTGTCATTTGTAGACCTACTAATGATAGCCATTCTGAGAGGTGAGAGGTGGTACCTCAATGTAATTTTGATTTGCATTTCTCTAATAACTAGTGATATTGAGCATTTTTTCATGAGCCTGTTGGCCATCCATATGTCTTCTTTGGAGAAATATCTATTCAGGCCTTCTACCCATTTTTCAATTGGGGTGTTTGTTTATTTGCTGTTGATTTGTATGAGTTATTTGTCTATTTTGGAGATTAATACCTTATTGGTTGCAACTTTGAAAACTATTTTCTCCCATTCTGTAGGTTGTCTTTTTTTTTTTTTTAAACAGTTTTCTTTGCTGTGCAAAAGCTTGTCAATTTGATTAGGTCTCCATTGGTTTATTTTTGTTTTATTTCTATTTCTTTGGGAGACTGACCTAAGAAAAACTTTGTACAGTTGATATCAGATAATGTTTTGCCTACGTTCTCTTCTAGGAGAAGAGAAGGTGTTTGATGGTGTCTTGTCTTATGTTTAAGTCTTTAAACCATTTTCTGTTTATTTTTGTGCATGGTGTGAGGGTATGTTTTAGTTTCATTGACTTACATGCAGCTGTCCAATTTTCCCAGCACCACTGGCTGAAGAGACTGTCTTTTTCCCATTTTATATTCTTGCCTACTTTGTCGAAGATTAATTGACCAAAGGTGTCTGGGTTTAGTTCTGGGTTCTCTATTCTGTTCCATTAGGTATGTCTGTCTTTCAGTTTTGGTACCAGTACCACACTGTCTTGACTACTGTACAAAGTAATATTGCCTGAAGTCTGGGAAAGTTATGCCTCCTGCTTGGCAATTCTGGTTTTTTTGTGGTTCCATATAAATTTTTGGATTGTTTGTTCTAGTTCTGTGGAAAATGTCATGGGTAATTTCAGAGAGATTCTTAACCCACTGAGGCACAACAGGAACTCCTTGATTTGTATTTTAGCTGTCTTATTGGGAATGGAACTATAATAAAATTGTATAATTATTCATCAATTTTTTAAAAGCAAAAACAAAACAAAACACGAAGAATGTAAATAGTCTGAAGTTCTTCATCTATATTTTCTACTTCACGTATTTTTTTTCTTTTTCACTAGTTTATTTCTCACTACTTCTCTAATATAATTCAGATTTCCTCTGAATTTCCTCTCTAATCAGTTCTGCTCTTCCAACTTACTGTCAGCTCTTTTCTATGATTACCCAAATTTTTATCTTTAATAAATATTCCTGGGAGTTCCCATTGTGGCTCAGTGGTTAACGAATCCAACAAGGAATGATGAGGTTTTGGGTTCCATCCCTGCCCTCGCTCAGTGGGTTAAGGATCTGGCATTGCCATGAGCTGTGGTATAGGTCGCAGATGCAGCTCAGATCTGGTATTACTGTGGCTCTGGTGTAGGCTGGTGGCTACAGCTCCAATTAGACCCCTAGCCTTGGAACCTTCATATGCCACAAGTGCAGCCCTAGAAAAGAAAAAAGAAAAATAAATAAATAAATATTTCCTTTAATTATCAGTAAGTTGGTATTACTTTTTGAGTTTTGTAACTTTAAAGATGAGTACATTGAGACTTTAAATACGGGATTCTTTCTTTTGCTTTCTCATGTATTAAAAACATGATGATGTATCTTTGATTATGAAATATGAGAATAATTTCTATTATCCTCAAAAATCTATAATTCCTTCATTGTGTTCTGATGATTAAGATTTCTGAGTCAGAATACTTTTTAATTTAATTTAATTTTAAATTTTGTGTAACCTTGTTTCTCCTGCTTTGGTGATGAAATTATTTGAAGTTTACCATTTGAAAAAGAAAACCTGTAGCATATATCTTGATATAGAATTCCTTTCTTTCAGTTTTTCTAAACTTTCTCTCCAATTCATGTCTTTGACTATTACAAAATGCTAACCCTTTTCCCAAGTCCCCTTTCCTTCATGATTATTAGCAAATATCTTCCTTTCTATTTCATGAAGAAGAAAAAAATCATTAAAAAAAAACTTTCTAAAATCCTTACCACACCTGTCTTCAACTAAAATATAGTATGCAGACAAGCAAACACTTCTGCTCTTCTAAATGTAGTTACTCAAATCTTATGGGCTTTTGGTAGATGAAGAATAAAATCATATATATATACTTTTTTCCTGTGAAAAGTATATATGTATTTTTCCCTAAATTTAGAAGACCATATAATTCTCTGATATCTCTGATGCAATGCATGCCGTTATAATCTATGATCTCCTAGAGAACATTCATTGTATTTAAATAATCATATTTTATTTTAAAAATGATATATTTTGGAGTTGGGTTAGCTTTACTGTTAAAAAAAAATTGAATATATGGGAGTTCCCGTCATTGTGCAGTGGTTAACGAATCCGACTAGGAACCATGAGGTTGCGGGTTCGGTCCCTGCCCTTGCTCAGTGGGTTAACGATCCGGCGATGCCGTGAGCTGTGGTGTAAGTTGCAGATGCGGCTCGGACCCCGTGTTGCTGTGGCTCTGGCGTAGGCTGGTGGCTACAGCTCCGATTAGACCCCTAGCCTGGGAACTCCATATGCCTCGGGAGCGGCCCAAGATATAGCAAAAAGACAAAAAAACAAAAACAAAAACAAACAAACAAAAAAAACATTGAATATATGAAAATGGGGTTGTGATATCAATTCTCATAAAAACTGGGGTGGTCAAATTACTAATTCCAGCTATTTATATCACAAAGTTAAATCATTTACTCATATATTAGGCAATCATTTATTTATCTATTTAAAGAATAATAGTAATTACTCTATAAGCTATATGAATTTCATTTATTTTCCTTCCCATGTCCTTAATGCTTTATAGCTATATAAATTCGTTTGTTTAGTTCAAAACTTATCAAAATTCTTTGAAAGGATGTAAGACATAAAACAATCCAGGTAAAATATAAATTGTCATGTTCATTCATCTAAAATTCAAGTATAAAATATCATAATTTTATATAAGCTTTTGTAAAGTACCCTGGAAGAGATAGAGAAAAAGTGGGAGTCATGCAGCCTGTTCTTAGTGAGCTTATGTTATTGTAAAAGCCAAATCCTCAAATGTATTTTATAAATGGAAATTACACAATAATAGAGGGAGATAGAGATGCCAAGATAATATTTTAAATTAAACACAAAGCTAGATTATGTTCCACAGTATATTCACTACCCCCACCTTTTTTTGGAGTATTTTCTCTTTGGTATATAAAGAACTATGAAGTGTCCGATATATTAGTTTACATCTACTCTAACACATTAGCTTGCCACACATTCATGGATGTTGGCAAAAATACATGACTCCCGTGTCAGAGTGAAAGGAGTTTATTACTCTGACAAAATTGGCAACTTGAATATTAGCATATTTTCATCAGTTCCCCATTCCCCCATGTTTCACAGCACCATTACACATGGATTGAGAGGGATGCTGGATAAACATGGGTTATGTTACAGAATAAGAACCCCAAGCTCAGGAAAATAAGATCTTTTATAATTTGCAGTAAGAAGACCTGTTATTTTACCTCAGAGAGAAAAAAATTATCTTTATTATACTAAAGAGTAAGCTTGCCTCTATGACACTTTTTGCTCTAGGAAAAGACATTATCTTTATCTAAGCTCTAAGCTTGCTGAGAAGGGTAACACTATCTTCCTAGGCTGTTTATGATAAAAACATCCTTGAAGAAATAGTACAGAAAAAAAGGAGAAGGCAGTACATCCCTAGCAAACTATTTAGAAATGTGAGAGACAAATAAGGAATTGTTTTCTAATAATATATACCCTTCTTCTCTACATTGTTCTGACTTCTGGCAAATTTTCAATCAAATATGCCATTTTTTCATGACTTTGATTAATCTGACAGAGGGTGGGATTAAATATGTTTAATTAGTCTCCTAAAGCATTTAATTAATGGTACTACCAATTTAAGCAGGAGATACTGATTTTCTGCATTGAGCTCAACCCTGCCTCCCAAGTCCCAGGTCCAACCAGCAGAACAAAACTCGTAAATCATTGGAGTTTATCTTAGAGTCAGGTATCTTTCCCTTTCAGTTTCTGTATTGACCACTCTAATTCATTGGAGGCATTAATCCAGGTATAGAAGGGTATAGCAATTGCAAAAACTGTGCCTTGGTCTGCATCTACTTATACATAACAGTGAATTGAACTGACCTTATTTATGGTTTCCATGACTGAGGTAGTGTCATTGGCCAACTCTCAAGAACGAGTTAACGGAGTTCCTGTGGTGGGGCAGTGGAAATGAATCTGACTAGGAACCATGAGGTTGCAGGTTCGCTTCCTGACCTTGCTCAGCATTGCTATGAGCTGTGCTATAGATTGCAGACATGGTTTGAATCTGGCACTGCTGTGGCTGTGGTGTAGGCCGGTGGCTACAGCTCCAATTAGACCCCTAGCCTGGGAACCTATATATGCCACAGGTGCAGCCCTAAAAAGACAAAAAGACAAAAGACAAAAAAAAAAAAAAAGAAAAAAAAAAGAATGAGAGTCACACTAATTTCTCTTATTAGGTGACCACACTGTAGGGATAGTTGCCCACATAGTTTGCACAAATAAGTCTATTATCTCTCCAGGTAGCTTCTCCAGTTAACTTATGGTAGTTCATTTCTGTGAGGTCCCCACAGTAATCTGAGGGCTATGTAATCTATTAGTGGTGTTTCCTTAAACACTTAAATGTCTCATAAGACAACTGCTAAGGTACAAATCGCAGTGTTTTTGAGAGCAAGACAAACTTACCCTCTGGCTTCCACATAAGAAGCAAAATGCCAAGAGTGCATATTTTTTCCCTGGAAAGAAGGGTTTTTTTTTTTGGTTTGTTTGTTTCATTTTGTTTTGTTTTTTTACAATTGTTGGGGACACCCCAAGTGAGAACTACATCAGTAGGGGCAGAGTTTGACAGTATCTACTTGTGTCCTCCTGGCCAGTTAGAAGACCTCAAGATTCTTAATTCAGTTTGAATAATTGACTCTAGTTCTGGTTTTTAGAGAGACTTTCTGAAGGCAGTCATTCCAACCTATCCTGTTTATCCATTCTACTATAGCTGTGGCATTTGTCCAACCCACAGGTGATAAGCAAGGGCTAGAGGAATGAAGATTAGGAAAATGTAAGTGATGGATTTTGAGTAATGAAAACTATTCACTTGTAATACTGTAACTCTCAAATCTTAAGAAAAAATATAGACAAAAAATATGACATTTGTGTCCTTATTTTGAACCTTAAGTACGCACAGTTATTAATAGATATTTATTTTCCCCATATACCTATTAAGTGAAATATGTATATGTAAACCATGTTGGTTTAAAGGAGAACCAAAAGATTAGAGAAGGACCAAATGCAGGACATTTACAAGTCCCTGTCTTGCTGAGAAAACTTTCTGATACTCTGTAACATACTTATTTTCTGCTTTAGCTTTTTTCTCAGACTGATTGCCTCCAACTCTATGTTAATTAGAGAACTCTGGGTCCTATGCCAGTACGTTGATTTCTACAACTGTGTGGTAATAGAAGAAATGTTTCATGATAGTTTTAGTACTGAAATTCTTTTTTGGTTGAGCAGAAATATGGACACCAAAACATTTCCTATGTAACATGATTTTTTAAATAAATATTTCCCTTATCCTAAAATAGTTCAAAGATATTATTATTCAAGTGCTTTAGGTCATGTACCACTGGAAGTCTCTACACATTACAAAGTGAGGGGAGTTTTCATATTATAAAATTAGTTTACCAATGTGGAAAACAAAACAGATATTAGGTGACCTACTGCGTCTTAAGTAACTAAAGTTCAAACTTAATTTATGAATTCCATTATATGATAAAAGTGTATTGCAGAGCTTTGTGAATGGTGTTAAACTCTCTGTTGTATAGGTGGAGAGACAACTTTAAACATGGTAGGAGCACTGATATACTTGATTTAACATGTTTGAAAGCATATGTGAATTATGGATTATGGGCTACATAACTTCTTTCTCAGATTTATGAATATTATATTATTTATAGTTATATAAATAATGTCCTTGTTGCTGAGAGCTTCTCAAAATGTCATCATAGTGTCTTTAAATAGTATACAAGATTTTCAGTGTTTTCCATATAATCCTAAACTTAAATAGTGATGTATAATGTCTTATTCAGAATGTTAAATATTGCCAAATTTGAGAAATGCTATGGCTCAGTGAAATAAAAGGCGTTGATGTCATCAATGCCTACTTATATACCACACAAAGTATAACATAGAATATTTTTCATTGTTTTGTAATTTCTCATTCTTTCTCTCATCCCTCAAATTTAGAATTCCTTCTTTACTATAAAATTTATTAAAATTATCTTTAATAAACAAAATCATATATAATTTTCATTATATGTATAAACGTTCACAGTGATAGCAATTTTACTTTGCTCTTTTACTTTTCTTACAATTCATTCTCAATAAAAACACTCTTCTTCAAAAACCCTTACTTAAAATACTATCAAAATGTAAACTTTCATATGACAATAAGTAAAATTGCTGAAGACATACTCTCTAGGATAAAAGTGTAATTGAAACAGATTCTGCAGACAGCTACCTTACCAGTTTATTCCTCTCTATGGTTCTGGTTCTGTATAGAATAGAGGAAAAATTAAGCTGAGCAAGTGCAAAGCCAAAGACTAAGATTCATGTTAGAGGAAAATGATTTTTCAGAAGCAGCCATAATAACCTGGGACATTTAGGAGATGCTCAAACTCATTTATGAAATAGAAAGAATTCATGTTAGATCAAATACTTTTTATCTCTGATGAAGTTCTATATTAAGATGTATTACTTGCCTTCTCTCATTTAATCCCAGCTTCAATCCTGAGTTTATCAGAAATACACCTAAGGCTCAGTGGGACAGTGTAAATTTTATCAGGTTATATAGCCAGTAAGTAGTAGAACTGGTATTTAAATCTTAGTCTCTGTCTTCAAGGATTGTGTTGATCACTATATTATCTCACTCTTCTAGTTACAAGAAAATTCCATTAACTGAAACCCTTTGGCTATAAGAACTGGTGAGGTATTTTCAGTAAAATTAGTTTAGACACTAATGTCTATTTAGATCAGAAACTGATCACTAACATAATCTATGGCTATCATAGATGATGATCTCCAACTATAAGTAAGGCCCATTTTATAATTTCTCCTTTGGGGGATTTTGGATTATATTTTATCTGCTTCAGAATTATATATAGGCAAAATTTAAAAGGGCCTATGTTTGACCTCCATGACTTCATATATTTTATCTCCTGTACATTCTAATCTCTTTCTTGTCACAGGGCCTTTGGAAATACTTTTTCATTTTCCTTTAAGAACATTTTCCTATAGTTTGAGTAGTTAATAATTTGTTGTCCTTCATTTCTCACTGTAAAGAGGTTTCTCCTCACAAGGATAGCTGAAGTTACTTTCACATATTGCTTGTTTTCTATATATCATTTATTGTGAGCAAGAATAATTATATTTATGTGTTTACTTATTATCTGACTTTTCCCCTAGCATATCATTTCCACGAGAGAAGGGTTTTATCTGTTGCTTTACTTTACTCTCAAAGCCCATAACAGTACTATGTGTTCAAAGGATTTTTTAATAAACTAATGTTATAGACAAGAACAAACCTCTTTGAACTTTAATTTCTTCACTATTAATTTGGAATTATGACCTCTGTTGTTTGGGATGATATTGCCTACATTTCTTACAGTGGCTATGAATGTAATAAGATACATTGTATATAACTTATAAACTCCACGTTTTTATAGAAATGCTGAATAAAGCTAAGTACAAGCTTAGATATGGCTCAATCATCTCTTTGGGCATAATCTCTTGTTTTTTTGTTTTCTCCTTACAGCACCTGTATCCAAGTTCCTTCATGCTACTTCCTGGTTGAACAAGTCACAACTCAGCATTGTTACAACTGACTTTGTCTTCTCAATTGTGGACTAACACTTGGGCATATTTTGACCTTACTCTCCTGAGGAAAACTCATCAGTTCATTTTCTCATTCTCACAAAGTATTTTAAAATGATCCATTTTCATAAAATGATTTGATACATTTTATGAAAAAGAGTTTGTAATAATTTGTATTAACCTTTTTCCAGAAGTGCTTTTAGTAAGTGACTTTTGTGGACATTGCAAGCCCTGACTACTTAAGCTAGTAATATAAATGTGGCTAGCTTATAGTTGTGGGTAAGTGTGATACAGTTAAATGAAAGACTACTTGTCTTTTAAGGATGATTAAAGCTATGTCTGCCTAAATTGTTGTTTATTTTACCCACTGCTTCAAAATGGAACTCTAACTTAACTGTACAGTTTTGTTTTTATGAAGGAATAAAGAATTCCTTATTAAACAACAAATGTTTGTTACTATTCTGTCAACCAACATGCGGTTTGCAGTTTTCCTGTTTCAGCAAGAAACATAATATATAAGGGATTATGTGTGATGGAGAACCAGCTCTGTACTTGGGAGGTAGGTGTGAATGTCACGGTGAAATAGGAAAGGGGTAAGAGGTTTCATGTAATTAAAATATCTCAACCTGTGTGGGAAACCCTTTACTTCTCTGGAATTAAAACATTTTCTAAAACAGTAAGGTAATTCCCTTCCCCACACCCATGACAAGTAGAAAGAATATCTCTCCAACTAAATATCCCTTCCAGTATAGAGCTGTTTTGACAGCATATTACTTTAAAGCCTAGATAATGACCTGGAAAAATTGGCGGGGGGAAGATGGGCCGGCAAATGTTACCATTCTTAAATGTTATGGGGCTTTTTAGAATTGTATAGCAAGCTTACCCTGAAGTTTTTTTCTAGTCCTCTCTTCTGTACCTAGGCTGTGGAAGACTTGTTCTTTGCTGGAACAAGAGAGAAATCTGACTCAAACTGAATAGGGGCATAGAAAAAGACAGCTTCCTGTTTGAAAGGAAATATTAAATGGCTCATTAATCTTGCTCCAGAGATGGAAGAAGAGAATATTCTGTTATCATTTCCATTACACAGTTTTGTTAACTGAAGATGAACAAATCCAATAAAATTTCATTTGAAATATCACTTTTCTCTTGGTGCTAAACACTAATTTACAAAATTCATAATAGAAAATAATTATAGTATCCTCAAGAGTAATTTGATGAAAAGTTGAAGATGGTGAGAGAGTTTTTCACCCTAAAATTATTACTTAATTAGGTTAGCAGTAATCTGCAGGTAATTCAGGTATTTCTAAAATGTGTCTTCTTGGACTTCCTGTGTGGCTCACAACATAACTACTCGGCGTTGCTTCTACAGTGGCTGTGGCTCGACCCCTGGCCTGGGAACTTCCATATGCCGCAAGTGCGGCCACTTGTTTAAAAAATAAATAAATTAATTAATTAACTAATTAATTAATTAATTAAATAAAATAAAATGTGTCTTCTATCCAATTTTCCTTCAAGGCTTCAGGTTTCTATCAAAGATAGTGTTTCTTTTTAGTTCCTTCAGAAAGAAAAAAACACCAAGAATGAATGATGCTTGTGGTTGAATTTTGCAAACATCATCATATCAATTTCCCCTTAATGAATTTAAATCTTATTGGCAGGAATGCTTGGAGATTTGACTTTTTAAAAATTTTATTAGAGTATAGTAGATTTACAATATTGTGTTAGTTATAGTTGTACAGCAAAGTGAATCAGTTATACATATAACCATTCTTTTTTAGATTCTTTTCCTGTATAAATTATTATAGAATATTGAGTAGATATCCTTATGATATACAGTAGGCCATTGTTACTTATCTATTTTATATGTACATGTAAGTAGTGATATAGGTAATTTATATATGTATTTATGTATTTATATGTATGTTATTTATATATATATGTATACATGTTAATCCCAAATACCTAATTTATCCCTCTGTCCCCACACATTTCTCCTTTGGTAACCATTAATTTGATTTTGAAATCTGTGAGTTTATTTCTGTTTTGTAAATACGTTCATTTGTATCATTTTTATTAGATTCCACGTAGAAGTTATATGATATGATGTTTGTCTTTTGCTATCTGAGTTACTTCACTCAGTATGATGATCTCTAGGTCCACCCATGTTGTTGCAAATGGCATTATTTCATTCTTTTTGATGGTTGAGTAATATTCCATTGTATGTATTTACCACATCTTCTTTATCCATTCCTGTGTAGATGGACATTTAGGTTGCTTCCATATCTTGGCTATTGTAAACTGTGCTGCAGTAAACTTTGAGCTATGTGTATCTTTTCAAATTATGGTTCTCTCCAGATATATGCTCAGGAGTAGGATTGTTTGGACCATATAGTACTTACATATTTAGTTGTTTTTTTTATATATATATATTTAGTTTTTTAAGGAACCTCCATACAGCTTTCCATAGTTATTGTACCAATTTACATTCCTATGCAATAGTGTAGGAGGGTTCCTTTTCTTCATACCCTCTCCATCATTTATATTTTTAGATATTTGGCTGACGTCCATTCTGACTGTGTGAAGTGATAACTCATGGTAGTTTTGATTTCCATTTCTCTAACAATTAGTGATATTGAGCATATTTTTGTGTGATTTTTGGCAATTTCTTCTTTGGAGAAATGTCTATTTAGATCATCTGCCCATTTTTTTTTTTTTGGTTGAATTGTGTGTGTTTTTTGATATAGAGCTGCATGAGATGTTTGTATATACTGGAGGTTAATTCTTTGTCAGCAGCTTCATTTGCAAATATTTTCTCCCATTCTGAGGCCTATTTTTTGTTTTGTTTTGTTCATGCTTTCCATTGATGTGCAAAGTCTTCAAAGTTTGATTAGGTCCCATTTGTTTATTTTTATTTTTATTTCCATTGCTCTAGGAGATAGATTCCAAAATATATTGTTGCAGTTTATGTCAAAGAGAGTCCTGACAATGTTTTTCTTTAGGATTTTTAAAGTATCTGGCCATAAATTTAGGTTTTTATCCATTTTGAATTTATTTTTATGTATGGTGTGGGAAATGTTCTAATTTCTTTCTTTTACATGTGCTGTCCAGTTTTCCCAAGACCACTAACTGAATAGACAATCTTTTCTGCACTGTATATTCTTTCCTAATTTGTCATAGATTAGTTGACCCTAAATGTGTGGGTTTAACTCTGGATTTTCTACATGATCCCATTGGTCTATATTTCTGTTTCTGTGTCAGTACCATACATTAGGATAACTATAGCTTTTTAGTATAGTCTGAAGTCAGGGAGCCTGATTCCTCAAGTTTCATTTTTATTCTTTCTTTTTTTAAAGATTAATATTTATTTTATTGTATTTTATTTTTAAATGATTTTTATTTTTTCCATTATAGTTGGTTTTCTACTGTGGAGCAAAGTGACCAAGTCACACACACATAAATTTATGTTATTTTTCTCACATTATCCTCTACCATGCTCCATCACAAGTAACTGGATATAATTCCCAGTGTTATACAGCAGGATATCATTGCTTATCCATTTCAAATGCAGTATGTTCTT
This sequence comes from Sus scrofa, assembly GCF_054392235.1. Taxonomy (NCBI): domain Eukaryota; kingdom Metazoa; phylum Chordata; class Mammalia; order Artiodactyla; family Suidae; genus Sus; species Sus scrofa. The sequence continues at coordinate 47,525,296 of NC_139387.1, read as the reverse complement.
TTTCAACATTGCTTTGGCTATTCGGTGTCTTTTGATTTTCCATGTAAAATAAACATTTTTTTCGTTCTAGTTCTTTGAAAAATGTCATTAGTAATTTGACAGGGATTGAATTGAACCTGTAGATTGCCTTGGGTAGTAGTCATTTTGATAATATTGACTCCTCTAATACAAGAACATGATATATTGGTTTGCGTCATCTTTGATTTCCTTCATTAGCATCTTATAGATTTCAGTGTACAGGTCTTTTGCCTTGTTAGGTAGGTTTAATTGTGGGTATTTTATACTTTTTGATGCAATGGTAAATACCATTGCTTCCTTAATTTCTCTTTCTGATCATTCGTTGTTTGTGTATAGAAATGCAAGAGATTTCTGTGTATTAATTTTGTATGCTGCAGTTTTATTTAATTCATTGATGAGCTCCAGTAGTTTTCTGGCAACATTTTTAGGATTTTCTCTGCATGGTTTCATGTCATCTGCAGTGATACTTTGACTCCTCTTCCAAATTGGATTCCTTTTATTTCTTTTTCTTCTCTAATTGCCATAACTAGGACTTCCAAAACCATGTTGGATAACAGTGGTGACTGGACATCCTTGTCTTGCTGAGCTTAGCAAAAATGCTTTCAGCATTTCATCATTGAAAAATGATATTAGTTGTGGCCTTTATTATGCTGAAGTAGGTTCCTTCTATGCCCACTTTTTGGAGAGTTTTCATTGTAAATGAATGTTGAATTTTCTCAGAATATTCTTCAGTGTCTAATGAGATGACCATGAGAATTTATTCTTCAGTTTGTTAATATTGTCTATCACAGTGATTGATTTGTGGATATTGAAGAATCCTTGCATCCCTAGAATAAATCTTACTTGGTCATGTTGTATGATACATTCAATGTAGTGTTGGATTTGGTTTGCTAGTATTTTGTTGATGAATTTTGTGTCTATCATTTTCTTTTTTAGTGGTATTGTTCTCTGGTTTGGGTGTCAGGGTGATGATGGCCTTATAGAATTAGCTTGGGGGTGTTTCTTCCTCTGCAATTTTTTTGGAACAGTTTCAGAAGTGTAACTCTCCTCTCAATGTTTGTTAGATATTTCCAATGAAGCCAAGATGGACTTTTGTATATTGGAAGTTTTAAAATCACAGTGCCAATTTCAGTATTTGGTCTATTTCAGTGCTTGGTCTTTTTTGTATCTTCTTTCATTTTTTTTTAAATGCCCCAAATTGCCTTTATTCCTCTCAATGTTCATGTATTCCATTTTGTCTCTGGTCTGTTGAGCTATATCTATACCAATATTTTTTTTACACTTTTATGTATACATTCCTTTTTCTGACATTACATTTTCCATCATAAGTGACTAGACAGAGTTCCCAGTGCTACACAGCAGGATTCCATTTCTAATCATTCCTGAAGGCAAATTTCTGCATCTATTTACCCCAAACTCCCAATCCTTCCCACTCCCTCACCCTTCCCCTTGGCAACCAAAAGGTCTATTCTCCAAGTCCATGATTTTCTTGTCTGTGGAAAGTTTCCTTTGTGCCATATATTAGATTCCAGATATAAGTGATATCATATGGTATTTGTCTTTCTCTTTATGACTTACTTCACTCAGGATGAGGGTCTCTAGTTCCATCCACATTGCTGCAAATGACATTATTTTATAATTTTCAGGCTGAGTAGTATTCCATTGTGTATATATACCACCTCTTCCTAATCCAATCATCTGTTGATGGACATTTGGGTTGATTCCGTATCTTGGCTATTATGAATAGTGCTGCAAAGAACATGTGGGGGCACGTGTACTTTTTAAGGAGACATTTGTCTGGATATATGCCCAAGAGTGGGATTGCTGGGTCATATGGTAGTTCTATGTATGGGCTTCTGAGGTACCTCCGTACTGCTCTCCATAGTGGTTGTACCAGCTTACATTTCCACCAGCAGTGCAGGAAGGTTCCCTTTTCTCCACACCCCCTCCAGCACTTGTTATTTGTGGACATCTTAATGATGGCCATTCTAACTAGTGTGAGGCGGTACCTCATGGTAGTTTTGATTTGCATTTCTCTAATAATCAGGGATGTTGAGCATTGTTTCAAGTGGTTGTTGGACCTCTGTGTATCTTCCTTGGAGAAATATATATTCAGGTCTTTTGCTCATTCTTCCGTTGGGTTGTTGACTTTTTTGCTGTTGAGTTTTATAAGTTGTTTGTGTATTTTGGAGATCAGGCTCTTGTCAGTTGCATCATTTGAAACTATTTTCTCCCATTCTCTAAGTTGTCTTCTTGTATTCTTTTTGGTTTCCTTTGCTGTGCAAAAGCTTGTCAATTTGATTAGGTCTCATTGGTTTATTTTTGCTTTATTTGTGTTGCTTTGGGAGACTGACCTGAGAAAACATTTGGAAGGTTATTATCAGAGAATGTTTTGCTCATGTTCTCTTCCTGGAGTTTGATGGTGTCTTATATTTAAGTCTTTAAGCCATTTTGAGTTTATTGTCATGCCTGCTGTGAAGGTGTGTTCTTGTTTCATTGATTTGTGTGCCGCTGTCCAGATTTCCCAGGAATACTTACTGAAAAGACTGTCTTTTCCCCATTTTATGTTCTTGCCTCCTTTGTCAAAGATTAAGTGAACATAGATGTCTGGGTTTGTTTCTGGGTTTTCTATTCTCTTCCATTTGTCTGTATGTCTGTTTGGTACCAGTAGCACACTGACTTTTTTTTTTTGTTTTATTTTTCTGTAGTTCTTTTTTTTTTAATAATTTTTTTTTTAATTTTCCCACTGTACAGCAAGGGGGTCAGGTTATCCTTACATGTATACATTACAATTACATTTTTCCCCACCCTTTATTCTGTTGCAACATGAGAATCTAGACAAAGTTCTCAATGCTATTCAGCAGGATCTCCTTGTAAATCTATTCTAAATTGTGTCTGATAAGCCCAAGCTCCCAATCCCTCCCACTCCCTCCCCCTCCCATCAGGCAGCCACAAGTCTCTTCTCCAAGTCCATGATTTTCTTTTCTGAGGAGATATTCATTTGTGCTGGATATTAGATTCCAGTTATAAGTGATATCATATGGTATTTGTCTTTGTCTTTCTGGCTCATTTCACTCAGGATGAGATTCTCTAGTTCCATCCATGTTGCTGCAAATGGCATTATGTCATTCTTTTTTATGGCTGAGTAGTATTCCATTGTGTATATATACCACCCCTTCCGAATCTAATCGTCTGTTGATGGACATTTGGGTTGTTTCCATGTCCTGGCTATTGTGAATAGCACCGCAATGAACATGTGGGTGATGTGTCTCTTTTAAGTAGAGTTTTGTCCGGATATATGCCCAAGAGTGGGATTGCGGGGTCATATGGAAGTTCTATAGATTTCTAAGGTATCTCCAAACTGTTCTCCATAGTGGCTGTACCAGTTTACATTCCCACCAGCAGTGCAGGAGAGTTCCCGTTTCTCCACAGCCCCTCCAGCACTTGTTATTTGTGGACTTATGAATGATGGCCATTCTGACTGGTGTGAGGTGGTATCTCATGGCAGTTTTGATTTGAATTTCTCTTATAATCAGGGATGTTGAGCATTTTTTCATGTGCTTGTTGGCCATCTGTATATCTTCTTTGGAGAAATGTCTATCCAGGTCTTTTGCCCATTTTTCCATTGATTGATTGGTTTCATTGCTGTTGGGTTGTATAAGTTGTTTATATATTCTAGAGATTAAGCCCTTGTCAGTTGCATCATTTGAAACTATTTTCTCCCATTCTGTAAGTTGTCTTTTTGTTTTCTTTTGGGTTTCTTTTGCTGTGCAAAAGCTTGTCAGTTTGATGAGGTCCCATGGGTTTATTTTTGCTCTAATTTCTATTGCTTTGGGAGACTGACCTGAGAAAATATTCATAATGTTGATGTCAGAGAGTGTTTTGCCTATGTTTTCTTCTAGGAGTTTGATGGTGTGTTGTCTTATATTGAAGTCTGTCAGCCATTTGGAGTTTATTTTTGTGCATGGTGTGAGGGTGTGTTCTAGTTTCATTGCTTTGCATGCAGCTGTCCAGGTTTCCCAGCAATGCTTGCTGAATAGACTTTCTTGTTCCCATTTTATGTTCTTGCCTCCCTTGTCAAAGATTAATTGACCATAGGTGTCAGGGTTTATTTCCGGATTCTCTATTCTGTTCCATTGGTCTGTCTGTCTGTTTTGATACCAGTACCACACTGTTTTGATGACAGTGGCTTTGTAGTATTTCTTGAAGTCTGGGAGAGTTATGCCTCCTGCTTGGTTTTTGTTTCTCAGGATTGCTTTGGCGATTCTGGGTCTTTTGTTGTCCCATATAAATGTTTGGATTGTTTGTTCTAGTTCTGTGAAAAATGTCCTGGGTAATTTGATAGGGATTGCATGGAATCTGTAGATTGCTTTGGGTAGTATGGCCATTTTTACAATATTGATTTTTCCAATCCAGGAACATGGAATATCTTTCCATTTCTTTACATCTTCTTTGATTTCTTTGATTAAAGTTTTATAGTTCTCGGCATATAGGTCCTTTACCTCTTTGGTCAGGTGTATTCCGAGGTATTTGATTTTGTGTGGTACAATTTTAAAAGGTATCGTATTTTTGTATTCCTTTTCTAATAGTTCATTGCTGGTATACAGAAATGCAACTGACTTCTGAATGTTAATCTTATACCCTGCCACTTTGCTGAATTTATTAATCAGTTCAAGGAGTTTGGGGGTTGAGTCCTTAGGGTTTTCTATGTATAGTATCATGTCATCTGCATACAGTGACAGTTTGATCTCTTCTCTTCCTATATGGATGCCTTTTATTTCTTTTGTTTGTCGAATTGCTGTGGCTAAGACTTCCAAAACTATGTTGAAAAGCAGTGGTGAGAGTGGGCATCCCTGTCTTGTTCCAGATTTGAGTGAGAAGGCTTTCAGTTTTTCCCCATTGAGGATTATATTTGCTGTGGGTTCATCATAAATGGCTTTGATTGTATTCAGGAATGTTCCCTCTATACCCACTATGGCGAGGGTCTTGATCATGAATGGATGTTGAACTTTGTCAAATGCTTTTTCTGCGTCTGTTGAGATGATCATATGATTTTTGACCTTTTTTTTTGTTAATGTGGTGTATGATGCTGATTGATTTGCGTATGAACCATCCTTGTGAACCTGGGATGAACCCAACCTGGTCATAGTGTATAATTTTTTTGATATGTTGTTGGATTCGGTTGTCTAAGATTTTGTTGAGAATTTTTGCATCTATATTCATCAATGATATTGGGTGATAGTTTTCTTTTTTGGTGGTATCTCTGTCTGGTTTTGGAATGAGGGTGATGGTAGCCTCATAGAATGTCTTTGGGAGTATTCCTTCTTCAACCTTTTGAAAGAGTTTAAGGAGGATGGGCACCAATTCCTCTTTATATGTTTGATAAAATTCACCTGTGAAGCCATCTGGTCCTGGATTTTATTTGTAGGGAGTCATTTTATGACCTCTTCAAATTCATTTCTAGTGATCAGTCTGTTCTGTTGGTCTGTTTCTTCTTGATTCAGTTTTGGCAGGCTGTAAGATTCTAGAAAATTGTCCATTTCTTCCAGATTGTCAAACTTGTTGCCGTATAGTTGTTCATAGTATTCTCTTATGGTTTTTTGTATTTCTGCAGTATCCGTTGTGATTTCTCCTTTTTCATTTATAATTTTGGTGATTTGGGTTCTTTCTCTCCTCTTTTTAGTGAGTCTGGCCAGGGGTTTGTCAATTTTGTTCACCTTTTCAAAGAACCAGCTCTTGGTTTTATTAATTTTCTCTATTGTTTTTTTGAGTGTCTATTTTATTGATTTCTTCTTTGATCTTTATAATTTCCTTCCTTCTGCTGACTTTAGGACTTTTTTGTTCTTTTTCTAATTCATTTAGGTGGAGGGTTAAGTTGTCCATTTGGGATCTTTCTTCTTTTTTGAGAAAGGCCTGTATTGCTATAAATTTCCCTCTGAGCACTGCTTTCGCAGCATCCCATAGATTTTGAGAGGTTGTGTCTTCATTATCATTTGTTTCAAGGTAGTTTTTAATTTCCTTCTTGATTCCTCATTGACCCATTGGTTTTTTAGTAGCATGTTGTTTAGTCTCCATGTAGTAGGTTTTTTCTCTTTGCTTTTCCCATGGTTGATTTCTAACTTCATGGCATTGTGGTCAGAGAAGATACATGAGATAATTTCTATGCTCCTAAATTTATTGAGGTTAGCTTAGTGTCCCAATATGTGGTCGATTCTTGAGAATGTTCCATGAGCATTTGAGAAGAACGTGTATTCTAATTTTTTTGGATGTAGTGTCCTGAAGATGTCAATGAAGTCTAACTTTTCTATTGTTTCCTTTAGGATCTCTGTTGCTTTATTGGTTTTCTGTCTAGAGGATCTGTCCATTGATGTGAGGGGGGTATTAAGGTCTCCTACTATGATTGTATTCTCATCAATATCTCCCTTTATGTCTGTTAATATTTGTTGTATGTATCTGGGTGCTCCTATATTTGGGGCATATATGTTGATGATAGTAACATCCTCTCCTTGGATGGCTCCCTTAATCATTAAGTAGTGTCCTTCTTTGTCTTTCTTTATGTCTTTTGTTTTAAAGTCTATTTTGTCTGATATGAGTGTTGCAACTCCTGCTTTTCTGTCATGTCTATTGGCGTGAAATATTTTTCCCCACCCTTTCACTTTCAATCTATATGTATCTTTTGTCCTAAGGTGAGTTTCTTGTAGGCAGCATATTGAAGGTTTTTGCCTTTTTATCCACTCAGCCACTCTGTGCCTTTTGATTGGGGCATTCAGTCCATTGACATTTAAGGTGATAATTGATAGATGATTATTTATTGCCATTTGAACCTCGTGTTCCAGTTGATTCTATGGTTCTCCATTCTTCCTTTCTTTTTTTTTTTTTGTTGGATGGTCTCCTGTTATTATCTGCTTGAGTGTATTTTTTTTTTCATTTTTTGCAAATGCAATATTTGCTTTTGGCTTGTGGTGCCCTGTTTTTTAAGTATGCTAACCCCTTCCCATAATTGTGTGTTTTAGCCTGATGGTCCTGTAAGTTCAAACACTTCATTATTATATTAAAATTAAGAAGAGTAACATACAAACAAACAAACAAAAACGGTTATTTACTTCCTAACATCCCTTGCCCACATTTTATGGTTTTGATGACTCTTTTATTTTTTTCTGTTTAATTTTATTTTGTTTGAAGCATGTTCATGATTAAATCTGTATGCTGGCTTATTTGAGTGACTGCTCTCTGATTGCGGTTTCCTCAGTCCTAGTTCTTCCTATTCTTCTTTTTTTATTTTTTTTCCTTTTCTTTTTTCTTCCCTTTCCTTCCTTTCTTTTGGTTTAGAGAAGCCCTTTCAATATTTCCTTTAACCTGGGTTTTGTGTTGCTGTATTCTTTAAGTTTTTGTTTGTTGGAAAAAATTTTTATTTCCCCTTCTATTTGAAATGATATTCTTGCTGGATAGAGTATTCTAGGTTGCATATTTTTCCTTTGAGCACTTTAAATATCTCTTGCCATTCCCTCCTGGCCTGTAGTGTTTCTGTAGAGAAATCAGCTGATATTCTGATGGGGGTTCCCTTGTAGGTAACATTCTGTTTTTCTCTTGCTGCCTTTAGGATCCTCTCTTTATCACTAACTTTTGCCATTTTTATTATGATGTGTCTTGGTGTGGGTCTGTTTGGGTTCAGTTTGTTTGGGGCCCTCTGTGCTTCTTGTATCTTGAACCCAGTATCCTTTAGAGTTGGGAAGTTTCCAGCAATAATTTCTTCAAATATATTTTCCATGCCCTTATCTTTTTCTACTCCTTCTGGAATTCCTATCATGCGTAGATTGGCCCGCTTTATATTATCCCATAGGTCTCTTATATTGCTTTCCAGTTTTTTGATTCGGTTTTCTGTCTGTTGACCGGATTGAGTGATTTCCATTATTCTATCTTCCATATCACTGATTCGTTCTTCTGCATTATTCATTCTGGTTTTTACTGCCCCTAGTTCAGTTTGCATCTCTGCAAATGAATGTTCTAGTTTTTCTTGGCTCCTCCTTATATTTTCTAGTTCCGTTCTGAGGTATCTGCATTACTGTTCATATCTTCTCTTAATTCCTTCAGTATTTTCAGTATTTCTCTTTTGAACTCCAGGTCTGTCTGACTGCAGAGATCTGTTTCATTGTTGACTGTTTTAGGTGAGTTCTCCTGTTGGTTTGACTGGGGGTGGTTTCTCAGCTTCTTCATCTTGCTTGTTGTTTTCTTTCTCCTGAGGGAGTTGTACTCTCCATTATCAGGCAGTGTTTTCCTTGTCACTGCCGTGGAATATTTCCTGAGGGCTGGCGTTGTTGGTCAATCTTTTTTGAGGCAGTGTGGCTTTTCTTGAGTGTTGATGGGACTAACAGTGTTTCTTTGAAGCAAAGGAGGACTTCCTGAGGGCAGACAGGACTGGGAGGTCCACACCATGATGGTAGCAGATTTAACTTGGTCATGCTGAAAATGCTCTGGTGTTTTTAGGCTGTGGGGTTCTTGCAGGGGGTTGGTGGTGTTGGGCAGCTGTTCCTCCGGAGTGCAGCACCCCCTGGGGGCTGGAGCAGCTATCTGGGTCACTGAGAACCTAAGAGGCTCTTCCCTAGCCTGAGAAGGATGGCCTGAGAATGTAGGCGGATCTTTTCACAGTCTGGCCGAGCTTGTTGCAGCTTTTCTGGGCTGCAGGGGCTCTTCCAGGGGGCTGGTGGTGCTGAGCAGCTATTCCGCGGAAGTGGGGCACCCCCTGGGGGCTTTGGTGGGTAGCAGGGCCACTGGAAACCCAAGAGGCTCCTCCCCAGGGCAACCCAACTCAGAAAGAACATCTGAGATCTTTTCCCGACTCGGCCAGGCTTGTTGCAGCTTTTCTTGGCTGCAGGGGTTCCTGCATGGAGCTGGCAGTCCTATGCAGCTGATCCACTAGGGCACCCCCTGGGGGCTTGGGTGGGTAGCAGGGCCATTGGAGACCCAAGAGGCTCCTCCCTGGGGCAGCCCAACTCAGAGAAACCGTCTGAGATCTTTTCCCAAATCAGCCAGGCTTGTTGCAGCTTTTCTGGGCTGTAGGGGGTCCTGCCTGGAGCTGGCAGTCCTATGCAGCTGATTCTCTAGAGCTTGGCACTCCCTGGGGGCTTGGGTGGGTAGCAGGGCCGCTGGAAATCCAAGAGGCTCCTCCCCGGGGCAGCCCGACTCAGAAAAACCATCCGAGAATTAGGCAGATCTATTCATGGCCTGGTTAGGCTTGTTCTAGCTTTTCTGGGCTGCAGGCCTTTTCTCGGGGGCTGGTGGTGTTTGGTGCTGCTCTGCAGAAGTGTAGCCCCTCCAAAGGGCAAGCAGGCCTGTGCAGGGATAGCCCCTGCGGTGGTAGGCTTCAGGCAATTGTTGAGGCCAGCCCTCCTGGATGGCAGGCAGCCCCAGGTTCGGCGAGAGCGTAGGGGTGGGGGGGGGTAGGGGGAGGGGATGCACTGGGAAGTGCAGCTTTCAGCCAACTAGCAGGCCTGTAAGCTTGCTGTGGCGTGGGGGGTATTCTATGGGGACCCACCCCTTCTTCTCTCCCCTCCCCAGCACGGGCGCAAACCAGGCTCTTCTCCCAGGTTCCTTCTGATGTGGCTTTCCACTTCCCTGCCCCTAGAGTATTGCTCCCTTCCTCTGCGACAGCTTTGTTTTCTAGTCTCCCAGGCAGTCTCTGCCCCGTCAAATGGTTTAGAGACCGCCCAAGCAGTTTCCGCTCTGCCCCACCCCCCTAGCCCGTTCTTGGGGGTCTAACCTCTGGAGCTGAGATCTCGGTGCCCAGCCACCATCCAGGCGTCCCCCGTCCCTTTCCCGGGGACTAACCTCTGGAGCCGAGGATTTGGTGCCCAGCCCCCACCCAGGCGTCTCAATTTTTGGTGACTGTGTCTGTGTCTGTAGTTCAGATGGTCCGTTGGGTTCTTGATCGGCTTTTCCGTACTCCATCTTACTGCTACACTCTTCTGTGCATCTGGAGATTCCTCTGGTTCGTTTGATCTTTCCCCCGTGTAGGTGACTTTCCAGGGTGCGGGATCCCTTTCTCCTCCGCAGTTCCCTTTCGGGAGCGCCTGTCCCGCTGGGATTCACCTTCTCTCACTCTCCTCTTTTCTCCCGTTCTGCCCAGTAATGTCACGAACTTCTTGCCGTTATTGGAGTTTAGGTTCCTCTGCCAGCGATTGGTTGCTGTTCCGTGCAAGTCATTTATTCTGTAGATGTGCTTTTTTTTGTTGTGTTTGTGGGAGAGGGCGAACTTGTCCCCCTACTCCTCCACCATCTTGTCCTCCTCAGCACACTGTCTTGATGACTGTGGCTTTGTAATATTGCCTGAAATCTGGGAGAATTATGCCTCCTGCTTGGTTTTTGTTCTTCAGAATTGCTTTGGCAATTCTGGGTCTTTTGTTGTTCCATATAAATCTTTGGATTGTTTGTTCTAGTTCTTTGAAAAATGTCATGGGTAATTTGATAGAGATTGCATTGAATCTGTAGATTGCTTTGGGTATTATGGCCATTTTTACAATATTAATTTTTCCAACGCAGGAGCATGGAATATCTTTCCATTTCTTTACATCTTCTTTAATTTCCTTGAATAATGTTTTGTAGTTCTCGGAATATATGTCTTTTACCTCCTTGATCAGGTGTCTTTTGCCTTTTACTATTCGTATATTCTATTTCTTCCTGGTTCACTCTTGGAAGGTTTGCCTTTGTATATATGCGTTCATTTCTTCCACTTTATTGGCATGTAGTTGCTCTTGTAGTAGTCTCTTATGATGCTTGTATTTGTGTGGTGTTCATTATAACGTCTGCTTTTTCATTCCTGATTTTATTGATTTTGAACCTGTTTCTTTTTTTCTTGATGAGTTCAGCTAAAGGTTTTTCAATTTAGTTGATCTTTTCCCTGAGCCAGCTTTGAGTTTAACAGATCTTCTCCATTATTTTCTTTTTCACTATTTCACTTATTTCTAGTCTGATATTTATGATCTTTCCTTCTACTAAATTTGGGATTTTTCTAGTTGCTTTAGGGGTAAGGTTAAGTTCTTAGTTTGGGATTTTTCCTGTTTCCTGAGATAGGCTTGTATTGCTATAAACTTCCCACTTAGAACTGCTTTTGCTGCATCCCATAGTTTTTGTTTTGTTTGTTTGTTTGTTGCCACCCCATGGCACATGGAAGTTTCTGGGCCACGGATCCAATCTGAGCTGAAGCTGTGACCTATACCACAGCTGCAGCAACAATGGATCCTTAATCCACTGAGCCAGGCCAGGGATCAAATCATTGCCTCCACAGTGATAAGCCAGATCATTAACACACTGAGACATAGCAGGAACTCCCCATAGGTTTTGGATCATCATGTTTTTAGGTCATTTTTATCTAGGTAATTTTTGATTTCCCATTTAATTTCTTCAGTGATCCATTGGTTGTTTTGTAGCATATTGTTCAGCCCCCATGTGTTTGTGGTTTTTTTACAGTGTTTCTTCCTGTAGTTGATTTCTAATCTTATATTGTTTTGGTCAGAAAAGATACTTACTATGCTTTCAATTTTCTTAAATTTATCAAGTCTTTTGTGGCTCAGTGTGTGATCTTTCCTGGAAAATGTTCCATGTACACTTGAGAAGCAAATGTATTCTACTGCTTTGGGAAGGAATGCTCTATAAATATCAAGTCCATTTGGTCTAATATCTCATATAAAACCTGTGTTTCATTTTTGATTTTCTTCCTGGATGATCTTTCTATCGATGTAAATGTGGTATTTAATTCTCCCCACTAGTATTGTATTACTGTTGATTTTTCCTTTTATGGCTGTTAGCATTTGCTATATCTATCTATCTATCTATAATTATTATATTTTCTTATTGGTTTGAACCCTTGATCATTATGTGTGATCATTTCTTTACCTCTTGTAAATGTCTTTACTTCAAAGTCAATTTTGTCTGACATGCATATTGCTTTTCCAACTTTCTTTTGATTTCCACTTTCATGGAATATCTTCTTCCAACCCAACCCCTCACTCTCAGTTTGTATATGTCCCTAAATCTGAAGTTAGTCTCTTGTAGCCAGTGTATATATGGGCCCTTTATTAAATCCATATTTCTGGTCAATGTCTTTTGGTTGGAGCATTTAGTTTATTTACATTTAAGGTAATTATCACTGTGTATATACTTAGTGCCATTTTAATAATCATTTTGGATTTGTTTTGTAGGTTGTAGGTCTTTTTTTTTTTTCTCTTCCTGTTTTGTTCTTTTTTTTCTTGTGATTTAATGACTGTCTTTAGTGTTGTGGTTCTATAGCTTTTTCTTTTTATATGTGTACCTATTTCAGGGTTTTTTGCCTTGTGGTTCCCGTGAGGTTTTCATACACACACACAAGATTATTTTAAGTTGCTAGTATCTTAATTGCAAATGCATTTCCCATCTCCTGCATTTGTTCTCTCCTTGCAGTTGCTGGTTTTGATATCATATATGTGTGTGGATGATTTCCTGTATGTACTGTATATTTGCCTTTCCTTGTGAGCTTTCCCATTTGTGATTTTCTTGTTTTGTGGTGTGGCATTTTTTCTACCTAGAGAAGTTTCTTTATCATTTGTTGTAAGGCTGATCTGGTGGGACTGAATTCTCTTAGATTTTGCTTATCTGTAAAGCTTTGATGTTTCCCTTGAATCTGAATGAGAGCCTTACTGGAAACATTTTCTTGGTTATAGGTTTTTTTTTTTCCTTTTTGTCACTTTAAATATATTGTACCACTCCTTTCTGGCCTGCAAAGTTTCTGCTGAAAAAATCAGCTGATATCCTTACAGAGATTCCCAGGTATATTTGTTTTTGGTTGCTTTTCCCTTGTAGTTTTTGATACTTTTTTCTTTTTTTAAATTTTTGTCAGTTTGATTAATACGTATCTTGCTGTGTTTCTCCTTGGGTTTATTGTGTGTGGGACTTCCTGGATTTGTGTGTGATTCTCCAGGTTAGAAAGTTTTCTGATTTTATCTCATCAAATATTTTCTCAAGCTCTTTCTCTCCCTCTTCTCCTTCTGGGAGTCCTATAGTGCAAATATTGATACATTTAATGTTTGCCCAGAGTTCTTTTAGACTCTCCTTATTTCTTTTCATTTTTTTCTTTGTTCTATTCTGTGGCAGTGATTTCCACCAGTCTCTTCCAGCTCACTTACTCTTTCTTCTGCCTCATTTATTCTTCTATTGATTCCTTCTATTATATTTTTCATTTCAATTATTGTATTTTTCATCTTTGTTCTTTAAATCCTCTAGCTCTTTTTTTAAACATTTCTTATTACTTCTTGATCTTTGTATCTATTCTTATTCTGAGATCTTGTATCACCTTTACTATCATTACTCTAAATTTGTTTTTAAGTAGATTTTCTATCTCATCTTCATTTAGATGCTTTTTTCTTGTTCCTTCATCTGAAACATGTTTCTCTGTTATCTCATGTTGTCTCACTTTCTGTGTTTGTGGTTTTCTTTCCATAGGCTGCAGGATTGTAGTTCTTCTTGCTTCTGGTGTCTGACTTCTAATGTGTAAATTTGGTCCTGGGCCTTGTGCGGGTTTTCTGGTGGGAGTGACTTGTGCCTGCCCACTGGTGGGCGGATCTTGGTCTTATCCCTCTGGTGGGCAGGGCCATGTCAAGGGGTGTTAACAAGTGATTGTGAGTTCAGTATAACTTTAGGACACCAGTCTGCTGATGGGTGGTTCTCTGTTCTTATACTGCTGGTTGGCCTGAGGCATTCCAACTCTAAAATCTTTAGGATTTGGGTGGGGCCAGGTCGTGGTTCCAGAATGAAAACTTCTGGAAGTTCCCACACTGATAAATATTCCCTGTGTCCACCATAAGTGTCCTTGACCCTAAGTGAGCTGGAGCTCTTCCCCCTCCCCCAAGACACTTCAAGACCCATAGGTAGGTCTAGCCTGCTTTCAGCTGGATCTCATTGCATGCAAAAACTTGTATACACCCTTCAAGAGTGGGGTCTCTGTTTCCCTCATCTCTGTGGATCTCCTGCACTCAAGCCCCACGTACTTCAAAGACAAGTGCTCTGGAGGTTCCTCCTGATGTCAGCTTCTTGTCTTGGACAGCTATTTTTATGTGGGAATATCCCTGTGTATTGTACAAGGATTTAATATTTTTTGTTGTTGGAGCTATTTTTAGTATATATGTCTGCTACCTATTTCCTCATTGTATGCTGGCTGTTATCCCCTTGATAGGAGATGTGGCTGATCTTGTCATGATCAGAGCCTGCATTGCATATTGATTGGGGCCTGGTCTTTGCTCTGTGGTTGTCATTGTCCTTTCAGGGTCATGGTCTTCTCTCTAATTGTTGGGGTAGAAGCCCAGGAATCTGTTTCTGGACTGTGTTTATGATCTGAAATATGAGATAAATAGGACTAGAGCACGCCTACTGGGACAGGATCCACTGAGTATTCCTCCAGTCAAGCTATTTATCTGTGAGTGTGCTCTTTTGTGTCACATTTCACTTATTGTGTAGACTCACAAAGTACATTGTTTTGGCACTGCTTTCAGTCCCAATTCATTGCTGGGGAAATGCTGGCAATTGGCCTTGGTGTCTCTCAGGTGTTGTTTTCATCAGGCTACCAGCACAGATCCACTGAAGTCAGGTCCTAGTACTGCAGTAGTTGTGAACCTGGATTCACTATAGGAGCTATGGACGCAGCTCAGACCCTGACCTGGCCTAACCCCTACATGTTCTTGCCCACAAAATCTCTCAGTTTCTAAAACCAGACCCATCCTAGCTGTGGGAGCACTCCTGTGTTTGGATGATCTGCAGGCACTGAATTTACCAAGCCAGTAGCTGAGGTTTAAATCCTTGGTCACACAGCCATAAGAAGGGATTTCAGTTCTTCTACCTAAGTAGCATAGTTCCTGGGCCTCAGCTATGATTTCAGCCCTATTTCTATGTGCAGGCATCCAAGTGTCATGAGCTCCTGAAATGGTCAGGGCACACAAGACTGACCAGGTGGGAGGGGGCCAGGAAGTGGCTGGGAAACATGTAGGTCTGCCCAAGGGGAAGCCTCTCCTAGAGCATGTGGAGGTAGGGGAAGAGGCTGCAATGACAGTCCCACTTTTCTCATGCCACTTAATGCTGGTGCTTAGCTTCTATGGCAGCCCTGGCTTCTTCCATAAACATTCTTGGTTGTGGTGCTCCACACTCCTTTCCCTTTAGGTTGTCTCCAGGCAGCCAACATCATTCCTCTCCCCAGATATGTTCTTTAAACCCCATGTTCCAGGGCCCATCTGCTATTCATAGCAGTGCACATGTGCCTCAGGCTGGTGTGTGAAGGGTGGTGGCACAGACCATCTGTGTAGGTCTCACTCTGTCCTGCCTGCCACAAACAAGTTGTTGTGCTTGCCTCCAAGCCTCTGCAATTCCTTTTCTAATTTACTGTGGAACTTGACCATGCAATCCTAACCCAAAGAACAAAAATAGTATATAATTAGAATCCAAAGAAATATGATGTAGGTCTTGATCTCAAAACAGCTTATGAGTTAGTTGTAGAGAAATGAATTGCCTTATTTGATATGAAGTTTATGTGAGAATTAGTTCAGTTTTGATTTTGCTGAGTTTGTGATATATTTAGACATCCAAGTGGAGAGGCCATTGGGGAGGCTAGTAAACAAATCTTAAATATTGGATATAGTTCTGGACTGTTGTAAACTGGTAGAACCACTATGGAAAACAGTATGGAGGTTCCTCACAAAACTACATATAGAACTACCATATGATCCAGCAGTCCACTCCTAGGCATATATCCAGACACAACTATAATTCAAAAATATACATGCACTCCTATGTTCATAGCAGCACTATTGACAATAGTCAACACATGTATACAACCTAAATGTCCATCGACATATAAATAGATTGAGAAGAAGTGGTAATATACACAATGGAATACTACTCTGACATTAAAAGGAACAAAATAATACCATTTGTAGCACATGGATGCAACTAGAGATTATCATGATAAGTGAAGCAAGGTGGAAAGAGAAAGATAACATATGTAGGATCTAAAACATGGCACAAATGAAGCTATCTACAGAAGAGAAACAGACTCACAGACATGGAGAACATATTTGTGGTTGCCAAGGGGGAGGGAATGGGATGGGCAGGGAGTTTGGTGTTAGTAGAGGCAAACTCTTACATTTACATGGATGGGCAATGGGGTCCTACTGTATAGCACAGGGAACTGTGTCCATTCTCTTGGTATACAATATTATGGTGAACATATGAGAAAAATAATGAATATATGTATTGGGTTACTTTGCTATACAGCGGAAATTGACACCAAATTTTTAATCAATTATGATTTAATTAAAAGTGTAAAAAATAGATGCTATTCAAATCCTTGAGCCTGAATGAGGTTGCCCAGATAGTAAGCACAGCTAGAAGGAGAAAGAAATTCAAAGAAAGTGTTCTGACTCATCCAACAATATAAAATCAGGACGAAGAGAGTGAACCAGCAAAGGAAATGAATAAAGAACAATGGATGAAGCAGGAGGTAAACCAAGTGATTGATAACACTGATTAAAGGGTATCATGATTCAATATGATAAAATGAGCATTTAGATAAGGGAGCCCTTTTAAGTGGATCTAATTTAGAACTGTGAAAATTTTTGTAGCTAATATTTTTTATGTGCTACCTTGCACCAGCCATGTTCATTTTGCCATCATTAATGGGCCCTCCCTGCAAAGGATCCATACAGAGAATACATGCTCCCCTCTGCCACAGAATAATGTCAGGAGGCAGGAGACCTAGCTATATTGGCTTCCATTCCTTCCCTTCAAACTCCTAGAAGCATGTGGATGAACACCGGGACCTGTTCTCTTTGTGTCTTCAGAACACTAAATTTTGTAAAATATTTGATTAATTTTAATCTGATGGCCTTAGGGTGCTTTCATATTAAAGGCTTCAAAATGTTCAGCAAGTTTGAAACAACCATGATCACATTTACAATTTAGTTTTTTAACTATTTGAGACTAAAAATTCAATATGTCTTTTTCCCACCAGACTGAGCAAATTTTATGATGATGATTAACAAGAAGTCCATGGCATTTACATGGACCTGGTAAAAAGCAGAACACACCTCTTTTCTCAAGGCACAATAATCTAAACAGATGAAAGTTTAAGAGATTATGAATTTGTGAACAAGTGGACTTATTCCTCTTGATTTATAGAAAAGGGCAAGAAATATGCCTAGATATGTGCAAAAGCCTTCCTTTATTCACTTTGCAGTAAAGAATAAGGTGAAATGTGGCCAAAAGACCCAGGTACCTCTGGGCTACAGTATTTTCCTGCTTCTCATTTCCCTTACTATCTTTGAGGAATCCAATCAAGTATAATGATCTCATGGTTATATGGAAGGATATTTCCAGCCCACTTTCTTTTAAGAGAAGCACAAGCTATAAGCTAAATAAAACTGAAAATCATCTATCATAAATACTCATTCTGGGTAAGTGATTATTTTTAATAACCTAATCTTTTTTTAACTAGAGAAATTGAGGGTTATTGTGTTTGTCCTAACTGACCTGTAACTCTCTGTAGAATATATATATATATATATATTTCTTCTGATTTAACTAACCATCATTTAATATTTATATGGCATTTTCATGATCTATCCCATAAGCTGAGAAGTTATCATTAAGTGAATCTGACAAATATCAAGTATTTTTAAAATACACTCAACTGGCAAATAATTAGTATCAAAATTATTAAAAACTACCTATATATCAGTAAGAACTGTAATTGATATATAAACATTTACTGACTTGCCTTATTCAGATAAGGTGATGTTAATGGCTACCAGTGCTTTGCACACTCAAAAGCAATTGTGTGTCAGTCTACAAATAACAAATGGAGAGGGTATGAAGAAAATGGAATCATCCTACACTGTTGGTGGGAATATAAATTGGTCCAACTATTATGGAAAGAGTATTGAGGCTCCACACAAAACTAAATATAGAACTACCATATGATCCAGCTGTCCCATTCTTGGGCATATATCCAGACACAACTGTGATTCAAAAAGGTACATGCACTCCTATGTTCATAGCAGCAACACGTGGAAACAACCTAAATGTTCACATACACATAAATGGATTAAGAAGATATGGTACATATACACAATGGAAAACAACTCAGATATAAAAAAGAACAAAATAATACCATTTGTAGCAACATGGATGCAACTAGAGATTATCATGGTAAGTGAAGCAAGTCAGAAAGAGAAAGACAAATACCATATGATATCATATATGTAGAATCTAAAATATGGCACAAATGAACCTATCTACAGAACAGAAACAGACTCACAGATACAGAGAACAGACTTGCGGTTGCCTGGGGGCGCTGTAGGAGATGTATAGGGAGTTGGGGGTTGGTAGATGCAAATTATTACATTTAGAATGGATAAGAAATGGGATCCTACTCTATAGTACAGGGAAATATAAGCAGCATCTTGGGGTAGAGCATAACAGAAGATAGTATGAGATGAAGAATGTATGTATGATTGTGTCATTATGCTGTACAGCAAAAATTAGCACAGCACTATAAATCAACTATGCTTCAATTTTTAAAAAAAAGAGAATCTGAAAAAGAATGGATATATGTATGTGTATAACTGAATCACTTTTCTGTACACCTGAAACTAACACATTGTAAATCAACCATACACCAAAGTAAAAATTAAACTTAAAATAAAAACAAAACTAAACAGCAACTGTGTGTCAATATTCCATTCCATTTTTGACATTTTTTTATCAATCATTATTTCAATCAAGGCAGAACTAAATATATTTATTATTTCCCTAATCATAGCTCCCATGATTTTAGCTAGTACAATTAGATGAAATTCTGAAGAAATAATAGGTTTACAGTGAAAAAATCATAAGGTCAGTCTTAGACATGTTAAGTTTGATTTATCATTATCATATTTATTCCGGAAGGTGAAGCCAATTGTTGAGCAAATGGATTTGAATCTCACAGAAAATGTTTGATTAGATGATAAGTATATATATTTGAGTATGATTTTTGTATAAGTGACAGCTGAACACATTGAATTGAATGAAATCATCTTCGGAAGAGTAAGAAAATAGAAGAGGACCAAAGACCAAACCTTAATGAGCTAAAATATTTAGTGGTCAGGAATAGGAAAATTAATTTAATAAAGACAAAGAATGAAAGGTCAGGGAGGTAGAAGAATTAGGTATTTTATGTTTTTGAACACCCATTCTGTGCCAATCACTTAACTTACTGATGAGATAAAATTCCAAACTGATGAGGTCGTCTCAAGAAGTTAAAAATCTCATTGAGCAAACAGACCTTAAATTATCATAGTAATTAATATATAATTATAAACTAAGGCACATTCTCTGAAAGACATAAAGACCCTTTTAACAAAGGAAGTTGCTCCAGACTCTAGGGCCAGGTAAGATTTCAATGCTGAATCAGTTCTTGAGCCAAGATTTAAGAATGAGTAGAGGGCAAATAGGTAAAGGTAAAAAGTGGAAGAAAGGGCATTCCAGAAAGAAGAAATTGTGTGGATAAAGACTTTGTGACAAGAAGTAACATGTGGATATTTGAAGGATTTAGAATGCCAATATGACAGAAAGGCAGAGGGAAGATCAACTTTCAGAGAAAGTAATGGGCCTGATCCGTGAAGGATCAATAGTGTTTATTTAGAATTTTGATCTTTATTCTCAGATCAATGGAAAACTATGTATGCTCTTTAAATAGGCAGCTTTCTTTAAAAGAAACTGAAAAATTGAGACCTAATGTAGGAGAACATACACATCTTTACATGTGAGTATGGTTAAGAAATTAAAATAAGAGAATGTAGATAGAAAAGGGCAATCAACAGAATCAAAGTAAAGTGCCCTGAAAAATATCTGTGTACTTGGATGTGGGATTATTGCTCTCCTTTACAGAGCTACATCAGTGCTATAATTGAAGAGGATAGAGAAGTGAGTGGGATTGTAGAAAAATATTACCAATTACTGTTTAGGCTTTACGTGAAGAAAAAAAATGCTAGTTATTGAATCTATATATAGTAAAATAAAATAAAATAAAATAAAATAAAACCAAGATATTACCCTCCTTAAAGAAACTATCAGAGTTCCCTTGTGATTCAGTGGGTTAAGGATCCAGTTTGTTACTGCTGCTGCTTGGGTCACTACTGTGGCTTGGGTTTGATCCCTGGCCTGGGAACTTCTGCATGCCATGGGTGCAGGCAAAAAGAAAACAAAAAGAAGCTACTATCTCCGATTCATTAATGAATAAATGGTAGTTTAAGGAAAATGCTAGAGGACTTATGAAGAGTATGCTTTTCATTTCATGTTGTAAACAATTAGAAATCCTCCTTGGATCTTTTACCAGTCTCTCCTCAGGCTCCCTGTTTCTACTATCTTTCTTTTCTTCCTCTCCTTTGCAAAACACTAAGCCTGGTTACCTCCTGTATCTTTCTTTCAGCTCAGTCCCAGCCCCTAGACTCAAATAGCATATTAATACCCAGCAAACAAGAAGGTCCTTCTTTTGATTTTACCATCTTGGAAGACATTTTTGTGATGACCTTTTATTACTGATTATGATTTTAGGGTCCTCTGATACCACATAAAAAGCAGAATAATCACTAAAAGGGATTTTTATCAATTAAAATTTTCCATTTTATTTGTAATAAATATCTATTCAGTTTGTGTAATATAGCTATTTAACAGTTCAAATCATTCCTTTTTTATGTGTTTAATTTTATACTTTGTTCTACTTTTCTGTTCTAGATTCTTTTGCAAACTATGACAAAGTGCTCTATTAGTTATGCCTCCAATAAATCCAACAAATATTGCAAAGACAATTTTATTCCACAAACATGTGCGGAGCCCCACTCTGTGCAGGCATTGGATCAGTACTGGGAATATAAAATGCTTAAAAGCATGACCCCTGTCCTGAAGGAAGTTTGGTCTAATGCAACAGCAGAAAAATAAACAGATAAAATTATAGTCCAAAGTGGCAAATGTTTATGTTTGAAGACTTATGTTCAGCCTTTTGTACTGTTCCCAAAGGGAAGGTTCTTGTTTTGCTGCAGGTGGAATTCAGAAGTGATATGAAAATCTGAAAATCAAGAAATAAAAATGAGGATTTATTTAAGTGAGAACTATACCTTTAAAGAGAGGTGGACAGAGAGGCAAGTAGCTATTCTTCTTTCTTTGGTTATAAGGGTCATATGACGGCATAGGTGGAATATTCATGGGGAAGGAGGGGTTTGAGGGTTGTGTTCCCTGATTTTTCCTTCTAGGGCCACTATCCCCAAGGTATTGGTGCATGATGGGTACTTCCTATCTGTATGGCTAGTTTTATTATAATTTTATTGTAATAAGGGCATAATGAGCAATAGGTTACATTTAGATGCTGGAGATTCACCTCCTTTCCCACCTATATTTGTCTGTCTCCAGGGAATTTTATCACCCCAAAATTTGTGATTGTCAGCCCAGAGGTTCCTGCTTTTCTTCATCTGCCCATGGACCCCACTGTTTACATGATGCATGTTTTCTGCCCATCTGGCTCCATGCCCCCCCTTTCTCTGCTCACACCTAGCTATCTACCTGATGTAACAGTATTTGTGGAGAGATTTTGTGTGGCAATGCTCTGATTTTCTAAGACTTAAGATTTTACTAAAAGAGTACTTTTTTTTAATGGACTCACAGTCACCATACAGAAGTTCCTGGGCCAGGGATTGAATCAGAGCCACAGCTATGATCCATGCCACAGCTGTGGCAATGCTGGATACTTTACCCATTGCATCAGGCCAGGGATCTAAACCACGTCACCACAGCAACCTGAGCTGATACAGTTGGATTCTTAACCCAATATGCTTCAGTGGGAATGCCACTGAAACAGTACCTTTCAGTGAGTTTTTGTACTTGTGGAGGAAAATCATTATTAATCACGCAGAAATAAAATTTTCACAAGTTAAGGCTTTATTGGTTTACCAACACAAACAACAAAATCAAAACAACAAAAATAGCTTTTGATCAGAGTGGGATTGTGGGTAAGAATAGAATATTTTCATGTTTAAAATATTTTGACTACAATCATTTGTTAGTTGATGAGAAGAGAGCAGAGTGGGGAACAGTCATCTACTCTCACAGAACTTATATTCTAGTGAGAGAGACAAATGGTAAACAAATAAATAAATAAGATAATTCTAAGTAATGATAAAGTCTGTGGAGATAAAATAGACATGTGTGATGAAGCATGATTTAGGTGGAGATAGTACTTTTCAGAGTCCTTCCTGAAAAAAAATGACATTTTAAACTAAGACCTCTGTGACAAGATGTAATAAACCATATGAAGATATAATCGAAGCCTATTCCAGGAAGGGAGAATAGAAAATGCACAGACCCCAAATCAGAAACAGCTTGACATTCCAGAGAGAAAAAGGGAGGGCCAACATATCTGAAGTAAAGGAAATGTGGCAGGGTGTAGTAGGAGTTGGAGTTAAAGGGGTTGGGAAAGGATAAATCAAGTAGAGTTTCTTGGGCCTTGGTAAGAATTTTGGATGTTTATAGGTTCAGTGGGAAACTTATAGAAAAATGTTATCCAAGACAAACACAACACTTGTTTTATTTGTTCAAAAGATTGCATATGATGTAGTTTGGTGCAAATGTGGAAACAGGAATAGTGATGTCTAATGTGCAATAACTTGCTTTCTAGAAGGATGGAAAAGTCATGATTTGCTTGCTGATATTCATGGTGTAAACACTTCCAATTATGACTGACTTTAAGATAACAACATATCATATGTTAGCTATCAAAATTCATGAAAATTTAATTGGTTCTCATAAATTGGTATGACCCAGCTCAGCATACCACTGGTTGGGAAGCTAATGCAGTAGGTCCAATCAAGAGATGATAGGGGTTCAACTAGGCTGATCATAGCTGATATAGAGGAAAGTAGACAGATACAGGATATACTTGGAAGTTTGATCTGTAGTAATTACCATTGGGCTGAATTGGGCAGTGTTATGTGGGGAGAAATGAAAGAATAAAGAATGTCTCCTAATTTCCTCACTTGAGCAACCACTCTATGGTTTTTACACTCTTGAAGAAGAAAGAATTGAAGGAGGAATAGGTTTGGTAGAGGTTGCAGGATGAAGAGTTGTGTTTTGGTCATTTAGGGATTGAATTATTTGACAAACAAGGATAGATATCAAACAAAGAAATTAGAGATAAGAAACTAGAACCTAAAATAGAGGTCAGGGCTAGAGATAAAACTTGAAAGTCAGCCAAATAAAAATCTTCTAAAAATATGTATCCTTTCTTTTCAGTGCAAAGTCAGAATACCAAGTTTTTACTTTTAATCAATTTGTAGCAAATATAAATCTCATCAAACTCATATGAAATACCATAATTACCTTTAGTTTTCTAACTCCATGGAATTTTTAACCATTAGTATTCTATAAAGTGGCAGAAAGTTATTTTATCTTCCATGGAGTAATATCTGATTTTCTGGGATCTTATAAACCAGGTTGTCAAGGGTGAAAGGGTTTTAGATTTTGGAATTACCAGTTATCCATGATAACATCCAAGAATATATCTTCATGTCCTGTTTTTAGTTTTCCATCCATATTGTTTATTATTGAATTATTCATCATTCATATCAAGGTCTATTCAATTTTCTAGGTTTCTTTCATATACTTAAGGTAACTTTTCTGATGTTTCTATTTTGTGCCACGTTGGGACTCAACTTTACGGAAATCTTTCAAGTCCTTTGTCACTTTGTTACCAGAATCCAGGTTTTGCTCATGGAGCTGAAGAATTAATTTCATGAACACACTTACACAAGAAGCAAGAAAAACACTTTATTACAGGAAAGCAAATAGCTCCCAGCACAAACACTGGGAGGGGGATAAAGAATACCCCTTCCTATTGTTTTATGGAGCTTTTATTCCTTAAGAATGGATTTCCTTTTCCCATTGGCCTTGTACATTTACTTATATCAGGCCTTATTCAATGGGGTCTTAGAGATGGATATGCCCCATAAGTTTTATGGATACTTTGTTCTCCTTTCCTCTAGACTGGTAGTGGCCACTTTTTACATTTTTTGCTAACAGTCAAATGTATAAGTCAGGGGTTAATGTCCACCTTAACAAACACACACACAAAAAATGTACTTTCAATAGTTAATTTTCCAACAAGCAAGGCCTGCTTGTCTAGATTTGTTTTTACAAATCTTAAACCATGGACATTAATCAGGAAATATATCTAAGCTAATGTTTCTACACTAACCACCTGAATTATTATTCTGCCTTAATCTCCCCTTCTGAGTTGGATACTCTAACTGTGGGGTAAAAGGGAGTGAAGACCATTCTGACTGCATCCTGCTAATAAGGGGCAATATTAGGGGAAAGCTATTAGGTCTCCACTCATGGCACAGTCAAGTGGGCTTTGATATATCATATTGGGTTCAATTTTTACAACAATATGCAGTCTAACAGCTTCTAATTGAGATGTTATAAAGTGAGAGACATAATTAATGATACAGGGTCCAAATAAAAGAATCAAGATTACAATGATGATAATTGTAAGTAAATATTTTTACCAGGTGGAAGAAGTAAGCCAATTCCAGAGGGCAGTACTAAAAGATGGAGTTGGGTTTGACATCTTATGTATCTGTTGCTGGAGATCTTGCAGGGAACCAGACACATTCTGTGAATAATCAGGAATATAGACAGAACATTCAGATTTTATAATAGCACAGCTACCTCCTTGAGCTGAAGTAAGTATGTCTAAGAACATTCAGTTTTGTAGCACTACTTTTTTATCTGTTTTTGTTCCATATTTAGGGCAGAAATAGCTGCTGTTTATTGAATCTGTGAGAGGAGAGTATAGGGGTAGGTCACCACTGGATGTACTGGAACCACCATCTCATTTACTAAATGAAGGTCTTGCCCTAGGTGCTGATCTCCATTAGGTTTTTATAATCACAAAATTGGGGTTTTACAAGAGCTTGCATTTAATTAGTAGTCTCTGTTCTTTTTGGTTTCTTACAATTGGGATAAGTCCTTGCTGTGCCTTAAGGCCTCAGAGTATACTGCTTTTGGCAAGGAAATAAGTTTGAATTTTTAAGAGTTATTTCCACCTGTTGAGCATTTTTTGCTCTACCTGTCTTTCCTCCTACAGTCCAGACTTCTGGATCAATGTCTACTTCCACTAGAGGCAGACATAAGCTTCAATTAGGTTCCATTGTCATGTGAATTGAGGCTTTAACCTCTGACTAGACATTTCTTCCTAAAAGTGGAGTTGGACTCTCCAGAAAAATCAGGAAGGCATGAGAAAAGAGAATGGACTCTCAGTCACAACTCAAATGTTGTATAAAAAATGTTGTAACTGGCTTGCCAGAAATACCACAAATGGGGGCCAATCTATTTGAAGGGGGCCCAGGGTTGGAGAGGAGGATTGAAAATGTGGCTCTGATATCCAGGAGGAAATCAATAGGCTGCCCTTCTATATTCAGAGTCACCTGGGGTTCCATGGTAGTGATGAGGACAGGAGGCAGTATGCAAAACCCCATGTCCTATCAGTCTTGATCCTGACCTGAGAGGTCAACCCTGGGAACCTTCATCTTCAGGGGGAAGTCCCTCTTCCAGTGATCTCCCCAACATATGGGACATGGTTTAGGTGGTGGAGTTTGAGCCTTAAAGCATTCCCATTTAAAGAATCCCTCTTTGCACAGAAGAAACAGGCTCCAGGATTAGATCTTTGCCCTGGTCCTTTTGCAAGCTCCCAGCTTGACCCCTTGTAGTGCCATAACTAGAGTCTCAGCCATTTCTGTATCTTGTCCTATTGTCCTTTTACTCTTCCTGGTCCCAATTATAATACACATGAGTTGCTACTTTAAGGAGGCGCTCCAGGTCCTGATCAGGGTCAAAAACCAATTTTTGGAGCTTCCTCCATATATCTGGCACTGATTGAGTTATAAATTTATCTTTAAGAATTATTTGGCCCTCCACTGTTTCTGGGTCCATTGTGTATGCTTCTTCAGTGTCTCTGAGAAGAAAGCTGATGGACTCTCTCATTCCCCTTGACAAACTGCTGATAGTTTAGAGTAGTTAATGGGCTTCACTCATGCTGCCTGTAGTCCCTCAACTATACAGGTGACAAAATGGTTCCAATGCCAATTGTCTTTATCTCCCTTATCAGCAGACCAACTAGGATCACTCATAGGAATGGCCTGACATCCTGTTTGGAATCATGCTCTTCCTCTTCTGACCTGACCCTGGCATTTTTAGAGTACCACTCATCTCCCCAGCCTTGAGCATTTTCTAAGGCTTTATTTTCCTCAGTTGTTATCAATGTCTGGTTCAGCAATAACATTATGTGCTTCCAAGCTAGCTTGAGGGACTGCATAAGACCTTGAAATACCTGTATATATCTATCTAGATCATCAGCAAATTTCCTCAAATCTGTTTTTATCTGCCTTAAGTCCTGAAGTGAAAAAGGCACATGGACACATATTGGTCCCCATTCTCCATTTGCCACCTCTTGCAAGGGGAAGAAGAGGGAAATAAATTGGAGGAGTTGGGAGAAGGAGACTTGGACAGTGTTGGAAAGGCTTTTGGAGGATATGACCCAATTGGGCCAGGATATGGTGGGCACCTAGGTTCTGAGGGAGTTGATGTAACACACTGGGGAATTCCATAAGCCTTTCCTTAGTTTAGTGTCTTCCTTCATTGTAAAAAAGATCTGAATGTAAGACACCTCTGACTGTTTCTACGAAATAGGTCTAATTGGAGAATAGTATTGCATTTTAGGGAGCCCTCAGATTTCTGTCCATATGGCAGGTTGTACTGGAGCTAGGATTTCATGCAAAAGAAAATTAAACATATCTGTCTCAAAGTCTGAGGGTCAAACTCTTCCCAGTTCTTCAAGGCACATGTCAGGGGAGTTGCTATTAAGTCATGCACCAGGCTTGAGGATGTGGCTCCCATCTGAAAGAAAGACCAGTATCCAGTGCCTACTGTCCTTTCTCAGCTGTGCAAGGGTGTCCCCTCTTTTGTAAGGAGCAGCTAGAAATTAGTGGTAAAATGTCCCATCCAACTTTAGGCTGACTTGAATTAACCACTTCCTTACCAGTGCACACTCTCCCCTCATCCTTGACAATTACCTGCCTCTGGATAGAGGTGAAGAAACCAAGGCATGCAAGTGTTGTCCTGAATTTCATAATTTAAGATGCTCACTCTGAATGTCCACATGTTTGTATCTTTTCAAGTTCCTTTCTGTAATTGACTTATCATTTTATACCATTGTGAGTAGAAACAATACTTGATATGATTTCAGTCTTCTTAAATTTGTTGAGATTGTTTTGTGGCCTAACATTTGACGTGTCCTGGGGAATGTTCCTTTGATATTTAAAAAGAATGTGCATTCTGAATTCTTTGGATGAAATATTCTGTATATATCAAGTTCATCTTATCCAATGTGCTATTTAAGGCCAGTGTTTCCTTACTGAATTTCTGTCTGGATGATCTATCAATTGACATAAGTGGGGTATGAAAGTCCCGTACCATTTTTGTACTACTGTCATTTTCTCTCTTTATATTTGTTAATATTTGCTTTATAATTTAGGTGTTCCTATGTTGAGTGCATAAATATCAATTAATGTTGCATTCTCTTCTTGGATTGACCCCTTTATATTTATGTAGTGCCCTTCTTTGTCTTTTATT
The DNA here is from genome assembly GCF_054392235.1 of Sus scrofa. Lineage (NCBI taxonomy): Eukaryota > Metazoa > Chordata > Mammalia > Artiodactyla > Suidae > Sus > Sus scrofa. The sequence goes on along the minus strand of NC_139387.1, from coordinate 47,497,546 downwards.
ATGGTCTTTCTTTTAACCTTCATAGCTTTGTAAGTGACTGATAACTATCTTCAGTATACCTTTTCCTTTATCAGTGACATTTTTCTTTCACACATTTTCTTATTTTTAGTTATGACTTTTCCTTTTGTACTTAAAGATGGTCTTTATTTTTTTACCTATGAAGCTGGTTTAGTGGTGACGAACTCCTTAATTTTTTGCTTGTCTTGGGAACACTTTATCTCTCTTTTTATTCTTAGTGATATTTTTGCAGGGAAGATATCATTTGTTTTAGGTTTTTTTTTTTTCCATTTTCAGCACTTGAGATATATTATGGCACTTCCGTCTGGCCCACAAAATTTCTGATGAAAAATTAGCCATAGCCTTGGGGGGGCGGCTCTTTGTATTTGAGCTATTGTTTTTCTCATGTTGCCTTTGAAATTCTCTATCATTAATTTTAGCCATTTTGATTATGATATGTCTTGGTGTAAATCTATTTTGGATCATCCAATTTGGGACACTTTGTGATCCTTGACCTGGATATCTGTGAATTTGTTTATGACCAATACTTTGAACTCTTTATCAGATAAATTACTTATCTTTATTCCATTCACATTTTTTTCTGGCTCTTTGTCTTTTTCTTTCTTTTGCAATATATTCCTCTTAGCCTCACTTTCTTTTTAATATATATGAGAACCCGATTTTATTTACTTAGAACATATGCTCAAAAGTTGAATTACTGGATCATATGCTATTTCAATTTTTAATTATCTGAGGAGATTCAATACTCTTTTCTATAATGGATATACCAACTTACATTCCCATCAATCATATACAAAAATTCCCCTTTTTTCTATATCTTTGCCAACATATGTCTTAACGTTCTGATAACAGATATTCTAAGAGGTGTGATGTGATAGGTCATTGTGGTGGGCTTTTTTTTTTGTATATTATTTATTTATTTATTATATAATGATTTTTATTTTTTCCATTATAGCTGGTTTACAGTGGGTTCTGTCAATTTTCAACTGTACAACATGAAGACTCAGTTACACATACATGTATACATTCTTTTTTTTTCACACTATTATGCTCTATAATAAGTGACCTTGATTTTCTGTGTTTATTTCTGTTTTCCTGTGTTTGTTTCCATAAATTAAGCAAAATCACTACCTCTCCCAGTCTTAAAGGTTTGACCTTGTGTAGGAGCATTCCCTGTATATACTGCATGAGTTAGGTGATTTTAGCCAGCCACCTGTACCTGAAGGAGTGTGGGCCAGGGGATCCCAGAGTACGCCACACCAGAGCCCTTCGGTGAGATGGCTAGAGTTGGTATAGTCTTAGTCAGGAGTTTCAGGACATGCCAAAGTAGGGCTGCCTCAGTGGGATATCTATAGCTGGTGCAGGTTGAGTCCTAGAGCATTCTGGACTGGCTTTTGCAGGACCTGAATTGTGTTCCCAACTGCACTATCAAACTTGAAAGAAAATGAAAAATGTGGTGCCCCTGGTGATTCCAAACCTGAAAAGAGTTTCAGGGGGTGGCCCATCTGTTTTTTTAAACATATGCTAATTAGGCATCCAGTGATGTTCCTTTATCCGTCTTGTCCTCATTCACCACTTTTTGTAAGTTGTTGCTTCATTATCTTTCATTCCAACTGGCTGAATAATCTCCTTCCACTTGGGGATTTGCATACTCTTGTGAGAAATAAGAGAACATAAATAATAACACAATTATAAAGTTCATAACTGTTAGAAATACAGTAAAGAAAAAGTACAGGATGCTGTGAAAACAAAGAAACAAACAAAAAAAACCCATAATACCAAGGCCTAGACTAATTTAGGAGAGAAACAAACACTTTCTCAAAAAATTATCACTGAACTGAATTCTGAGGATCAATAGGAATGAAAATTATTTACATGGAGGGGATTTGATCATTGGGAAAGAAGGTTATATACAGATGGAGGATCACATTACAAATGTGCAAAAAAAAGACAAATTTGAGGAATTAAGAGAAGTTCTATATGACTTCAGCACAACAGTAAGAATAAAATGTTAAAAGTAGATTTTTAAGCCATGCTTTTTAGACCATGGCAAGTATTATTTTATCCTAAAATCAATAAGAGCTGAATTGTTTTAATCATATGATATATGTAGGGCTGTACCACCAGATTTTTATTTGGAAAATATTGCTCTAAATGTGGAGAAAAAATTATAGAAGATGAAAAATATATTTGAGAAAACAGAAAGGGTAATAAGATAGACTAGGATAACATGAACTGGGGAAGTGAAGGGAGATAGCAGATACTGCCAAATTCAATTTGATGACTTGTTAGCATTAGTTATATTTTGATGTTGAAGGACAGAGTAGAGTAAAAAATGACTCTTGGCTTAATGACCATATATGTGGCCCTGACTATGTTGGGAGTGAGTTGACATTGAGCCATCCAAGTAAAAGTGTTAAGAAATAATATGTTTATAAGGATCTTAAAATCACAAAAAAGATCCTCTAGTGCCTTGTGACTCACAACCATTAATTAATTTAGCTGTGGTAAATGTCACTATGGTATAATAATCAGTAACTTTTGCTGTAAATATATATATGAATGTGAATATATATATATATATACATATATATGTATGTTCTTCTACACTATTTCTGTGATCAAAATCTAGTGAAGAGGCAGGATCAAGATGGTAGAGGAGTAGTATGTGAAGTTCACCTTCTCTGATGAACACATCAAAAAAAAAAAAAAAAGAACTACCTGTACAATAATGTACACAGAATATCTACTGAATGCTGGCAGAATACTTCAGACTTCCAATAAGGGCAAGAAAATCCCCACATAGCTAGGTAGAACAAAACGAAGAACAGATGGGAGGGAAGAGGAAAATAGGAATTAGGACAGGGCCAGAATGCCTGAGAGGGAGCTATGAAAAATGAAAGGAACCCCCACCTTGGGAGGTCATTTAACTGGCAGGGAGGTCAGTAGGGATGGAAGGGGAGACTCAAAGGCTCAGAGAAAAGTGCAGTGACCCATATTAAGGGGGAAAAGCATTGGAAGAGTTTCACAGACTATTGGGATCACTGCTCAGGACACCATAGACAAAGACTCTGGGGCAGGGGCTGGGTGCTGAGATTTGGGTTACAAGAGGTCAATTTCAGGGAGAGGACCAGAGTTAGCTGCTTGGAAATATCCTGATGGGGGCTAGGGAGTGGTACGCTATAGCTGAGGAAGTCCAAGAGGAGGCTTGGGTCCACCATAGAAACAAGGCACCATTGTTGGGAAGTGCAAGGGGTGAGGGGTGGGACCACCATAGGAACTTCTTTCTCTGAGAGCACGTAAGTGGGCTCTCAGGTCAGGGCACCTCTTGCATGGACTGTGGGGGCAGGTGCAAACTGTCATAGCCATCTTGGACTCCAGAGGTGGGCACAGCCCACCACCAGTAGTCCTGTGAATAGGCACCATTATGGCTCCAGTCACCTCATGTGTCACTGATGCAAAAAGCCTTGCAACCAACTGCCATCCGTTGTCACTTTGCTGGGAACACATACATCATTGCAGCTGCCAAGAACTGTGGGCACCACCCCCACTTACTGAGGGTCACTGCCACTGCCAAGGGCCCTGAAAACAGAAGCAGACTGCTGCCCCCACCTCCTCAGGGGTCCCCACCATTGCCAAGGGCCCAGTGACTACGTATCACCTGCAGGTGCCGTCCATTGCCCCCACCTCCCGGAAGCATCCACAGGCCATAAAGCTTTACACCCCCTTTCAAGGGGATAATGGTTTGCATACACTGAGGAAAGAGATAGCAATCATCCAAACCAAAATCAACCCTCATGTCAAAAAAATAGTAAGCCCTCACAAGCTATCCAGGGATGCTTTCACATATAAATATCCCTCCAAGATTACTATAGATAATTGTTTCCCTAAACTCATGGAGTAAGAAAAATGTAAGCTAAATGAAGAGGCGCAGGAACCATTCCCAGTTAAAAAGAACAAGAGAATTCCCCTAAAAGAGCCAACAATGAAATAGACCTCTGCAGTCTAATAGACACCAAATTTAAAAAGTAGGTAATAAATACTGAAGAAATTAAGAATGGGTATTGACAGGAGTTCCCATCATGGCTCAGCAGAAATGAATCTGACTAGTAACTGTGAGGACTCAGGCTTGATCCCTGGCCTTGATCAGTGGGTTAAGGATCCAGCATTGCCATGAGCTGTGGTGTAGGTCACAGATGCAGCTTGGATCTGGCATTGCTGTGGCTGTGGCATATGCTGGTGGCTACATCTCTGAATCAATCCCTAGCCTGGGAGCCTCCATATGCTGCCGGAGCAGCCCTCAAAAGACAAAACAACAACAAAAAAATGGATATTCACAGAGATGCATATTAATTTAAAAATAAACTAAAGGAGGAGCCAAGAAAAATTAGAAAACTAATTTGCTGAGATGAAAGCAGAGCTGAAGGCATTGAACAGCAGAAAGAATAATGCAGATAAACAAATAAGTGACATGGAATATAGAATAATAGAAACCACTCAATCAGGACAGCAGACAGAAAGCCAAATGAAAGAAATATGAGATCTGTGGAATAATATAAATTGTGCCTATCTACACATAATTGGGATCCCAGAATAAGAAGAAAAAGAAAAGGGGATTTAAAACATATTTGAAGAAATTATAGCTGAAAATGTTCCAAATCTTAAGAAGGAAACAGATATGCAAAGGGTCCCAAAAAAGATGAACCCAGACATGTTATAGTAGAATAGCAAAATTTAAAAATACACCCAGACATACTGTAATAAAATGGAAAAATTTAGAAATAAGGAGATGATTCTAAAAGTAGCAATATAAAAATAAAGATTTAATTATGAGAACCCCCAAAAGGCTATGGGCTGATTTCTCTACAGGAATGCTACAGGCCAAAAGAACGTGGCAAGATACATACATAAAAACCAAAAAGAAGAGGAAACATGCATCAAATAAAAGGAAATCATCCAACCAGAAAAAAAAGATAGAAAAAATGAAAAGAACAGAACAAAGAAGGAACATAGAATCAACCTGAAAGCAAGTTTTATAATGAAAATAAATACATATTTATCAATAATTACCTTAAATGTCAGTGAACTGAATGCTATAATCAAGAGACAGAATGGCAGACTTCATAAAAAAAAAAACCAAGAGTCTACAATATTCTGCCTATGGAAGAACCAACTTAGGACAAAGGACACATACAAGTTGAAGGTGAGGAAATGGAAAAAGATATTTCGTATAAATGGAAATGACAAGAAGCTGGATAAAGCAGACTTTAAAACAAAGGCCATAAAGAAAAATAAAGAAGGGTACTATTAAATGAGAAAAGGATCAATTCAAGAAGAGGATATTATATTCATCAACATATATGATCCCAATATAGGAGCATTCAAATACATAAAACAAATACTAACAGACATAAAAGGAGAAATTGATAGAAATATAATAGGAAACTTTAACACCCCACTCACATCAATCAATGAACAGATCTTCTAGACAGAAGATCAATAAGACAAATGGATCCTAAATGACACAATAGAACAGATAGATTTAATTATTTTCAGGACATTACACCAAAAAAAATCAGAATATACATTCTTTTCAAGTATACATGGAATATTCTTTGGATTGAACACCTACTAGGGCACAAAATTAACCCCAACAAATTTAAGAGTATAGAAATTATTTCAAGCATCTTCTCTTGACACCACTATTATTTTACCTTCACACCATAATGGAGTGAAGCTTGAAATAAACCACAGAAAATGAATGAGAAATAAACCAACTATATGGAGATTAATCAAAATACTACAAAAAACCCAGTGGGTAAACGATGAAAATTCAAATGAAAATAAAAAAAAATATGCTGAAAAAATGACACTTAAATCTCAACCATACAGAATCTATGGGATAATGCAAAAGCAGTTCTTGGAGTTCAAATGACGCATTAAAAAAAAAAAAGAAAAGAAAAATTTTATATCAACACCTCTTACGAATCATAAATGTCGAAAAATGCATCAGAAAAAAATAAACTGATAATTAAAAAGAAAAAAAATACAACCTATCCTATACCTAAAAGAATTAGAAAAAGAAGAACAAACAAAACCTAAACTCAGCAGAAGAAAGGAAATAATAAAAATCAGAAATAAATCAATAAAATAGAGATTTTAAAAAGTAGAAAAAAAATCAAGAAAACCAAGAGCTGGTTGTTTGAAAGCTAAACAAAATTGACAAACCTCCATCCAGACTCACCAAGAGAGAACAAAAATAAACAAAATAAGAAATGAAAAAAGGATAAAGCTCAATGGATACTTCAGAAAAAAAAGCCGTGAATAATCTTATACCAATAAATCTGATAGCTTAGAAGAAATGGCCAACTTTCTAGAAACAGAACCCATCAAAACTGAATAAATATGAAACAGATTATTTGAATAGACTCATCACTAGAAATGAAAGTGAATATGTAATTTAAAAAATTCCCTACCAAAAAAGTCTATGACAAGATGGCTTCACAAAATATACAACAAACTTAGATGCATCCTTCTTAAACTCCTCCATAAGATTGAAGAAGAAACACTCTCAAAGATATTCTATGAAGCCACTGTCACCCTAATACCAAAACCAGACAAAGATACTGACAAAAAGAAAATTATAGGCCAATATCTATGATGAATATAGATGCAAACATTCTCAACAAAATTTTAGTCAACTGAATCCAACAACACATAAAAAATAACATACACAACCACCAAGTGAGATTCATCCCAAGTTCACAAGTATGGTTCAACATACCCAAATCAATCAATGCCACACACCAAATTAGCAAAAGAAGTCAAGAACCACATGATCATCTCAATAGATGCAGAAATAGCATTTGACAAAATCCAACATCTATTCGTGATAAACTCTTACTGAAGTGGTTATAGAGGGTACATATTTCAACATAATAAAAGCCATTTTTGACAAATCCACAGCCAATGCAATACTCAATGGAGAAGAGCTAAAGGCCTTCCCACTAAAATCTAGAATGAATAAGGATGCCACTCTCACCACTTTTATTCAACATAGTATTGGAAGCCCCTGGAACAGCAATCAGACCAAATAGAAGTATCCAAATCAGAAGGGAAGTGGTAAAAAGATCACTATATGCGAATTATATGATACTCTATATAGAAAACCCTAAAAACACCACACAAAAAACTATTTATCTCATCAATTAATTCAGCACCATAGCAGGATAGAAGATTAACATTCAGAAATCATCTGCATTTCTGTATACTAAAATGAAATATTAGAAAATGGTTATAAAAATACCTTTGGAAATCACACCCCAAATAAAATACCTGGAAATAAACCTAAGTGAAAGACTTATATGATGAAAATTATAACACATTAATCAAGGATATTAGTGGGGATTCAAAGAAATGGAAAGATATCCCATACTCCTGGATTGGAAGAATTCATATTGTTAAAATGGCCATACTACCCAAAGCAATCTACAGATTCAATGCAATCCCTATCAAATTACCTATGACATTTTTCATAGAACTAGAACAAATGATCCAAAAATTTATGTGGAACCATAAAAGACCCAGATGCCAAGCAATCCTGAGGGCGAAAAAAAAAAAATAAAACCCAAAAAACAAAGTGGGAGGCCTAACTCTCCCAGACTTCAGATAATTTTACAAAGCTACAATAATCAAGACACTGTGGTACTTGTACAAAAACAGACATATGGATCAATGGAATGGAATAGAGAACCCAGAAATAAATCCAGACTCCTAAGGTCAATTAATTTTTGACAAAGGAGGCAAGGATATAAAATGAGAAAAAGACCATCTCTTTAGGAAGTGGTGCTGGGAAAACTGGGCTGTTGCATGTAAATGAATAAAACTGGAACATACCATCATGACAATGGACAAAAATAACCTCAAAAGAGCTTAAAGATTTTACCATAAGACATGACAACATAAAACTCCTAGAAGAGAACATGGGCAAAATATTCTCTGATGTACACCATAAAAATAGTTTCTTATGTCATTCTCCCAAAGCAACAGAAATAAAAACAAAAAATAAACAAATGGAAGCTGGACAAATTTTCAAGTTTTGCACAGAAAGTAAACCATTAAAAAAATGAAAAGACAGTCACAGAAAGGAGAAAATAGTTCTAATCAATGCAACTGACAAGGCTTAATCTACAAAATATACAAACAACTTATACAACTTAACAACAAAAAAGCAAACAACCCAATTGAAAAAAATGGGCAGAAGACCTAAATAGAAATTTCTTCAAAGAAGACATATGGATAGCCAACAGGCACCTAAAAAAATGTTCATCATCACAAATTATCAGAGAAATGTTAATCAAAACTGCAATGAGATACCACCTTACACTGGTCAGAATGGCTATCATTTGTAAATCTACAGATCACAAATGCTGGTGAGGGTGTGGAGAAAAGAGAACCCTTATACACTGTTGATGGAAATGTAAATTGGTACAACCACTATGGAAAATAGTATGGAATTCCCTCAGAAAACTAAAAATAGAACTACTATATGATCTAGAAATCTCTCTTCTGGCCATATATCCAGACAAAACTTCCATTCCAAAAATACATGCACCCCTAAGATCACTGCAGCACTATTTACAATAGCCAACACATAGAAACAACCTAAATGTCCATCAACAGATGAATGGATCAAGAAGATGAGGTACATATGTACATATTATGGAATACTACTCACATATAAAAAAGAATGCGATAATGCCATTTGGAGCAACAAGTATGCAGCTAGAGAGTAGTATGCTAAGTGAGTAAGTCAGAAGGAGAAAGACAAACACCATACAATATAATTTATATGTGAAATCTAAAATTTGGCACAAATGAACTTATCTATAGAACAGAAACACTCTTACATAGAGAGCAGTCTTGTGACTTCCAAGGGGGAAGGAGAGAGGTGGACTGGGAGATTGGGGTTAGTAGTTGCAACTATTGCATTTAGAATGGATAAGCAATGAGGTCCTACTGTATAGCACAGGGAACTATATCCAATCTTTTGGGATAGAACATGATGGAAGATCATATACCAAAAGAATGCATGTGTATGCATGACTGGGTCAATTTGCTATACAGCAGAAATAGGCACAACATTGTATATCAACTATAATCAAAACATATAAAAGAAAAATCAAGTGAAGAATAGAGATAACTTGAATTAATAAAGGATAAGTGTTTTGAAGTCAAAATTGGAAAGATTAACCCTTAGTATTCTAATAAATTGAAACACTGGTTTTTTTCACTGCTCTTTTATCCTGACAGATGTACATTCAGGTAACTTTTAGTTTTAAAGGTGGTGGAATTTTCAAATCATTTTTTTAAAATATAAATCTGCAGAAAAAAGATCAGACATTTTAAATGTCACCTATAGTTAGAAACAAAATGAAGTATCTTCACAAGGACAAAATACAAAATTTCATAAGCTTTATGTTAGATTGTAGTTTCCTCAAGGATAAGGTATCTTTAATGACTTTTTCTCTCTCTAATGTCTACAATGATTCCTAATGAACACAAAAATCATCATTTCTTCATTATTTCTGAAACTGAAATTTATGATTGAAAAGGCATTACACTAAATACATAATTTTGGTATGTTCCCCCACTAACTTTGAATATAACTTTTTTCTTGCAAGGTGAGATTCCTCTCTATAAAGTAGGATATCTGAAAAGACAGAAACTGTATTATATTTCCTGTTAATATCTGTTACCAGAAAATGAAAATCTAGCAGGATTTTTTTTTTTGTCATAATTTTCAGCAGCTAACTTCTTAAATGCTTAAACCAAACAATGAATTATATACCAAGAAAGCACCTAAACCTTTCCATAAATAAATAAATCAACAAACAACAGAGACGTGACACAGATGATAGCATTAGTAGAGAAGGACATTAAAGTACTTATTATAACTATTTCAGATGTTTAAGAAGCTAAGTAGAGGTGTAGAAAATATTTTTAAGTCATAAATAAAACTTCTAGATGAAAACCACTATGTTTCAGATGAAAAATAAATCATATGGGATTATTGGCAGAATACGCATTGCAAAAAAAAAAAACAAAAAACAAAAACTGTGAGTGAATGCGAAGACAGAATGAGCATCAGTGAAATGTAGGACAATTTCAAGCATCTGAACATTCGTATAACTGGAAACCAAGAAGAGAGGAAGAGACAGAAAAACATAGTTGAAGAAATAATAACTATTGTCTCCAAATTTGATGCAAACTCTAAACTCACTGATTCAAGTTAAAAAACAAAGGAAGGAGTTCCTGTCGTGGCGCAGTGGTTAACGAATCTGACTAGGAACCGAGGTTGCAGGTTCGGTCCCTGCCCTTGCTCAGTGGGTTAACAATCTGGCGTTGCCGTGAGCTGTGGTGTAGGTTGTAGACGCGGCTCAGATCCTGCATTGCTGTGGCTCTGGCGTAGGCTGGTAGCTATGGCTCTGATTAGACCCCTAGCCTGGGAACCTCCATATGCCGCGGGAGCGGCTCAAGAAATAGCAAAAAGACAAAAAACAAACAAACAAACAAACAAACAAAAAAAAAACCCCACACACACACAAAAAGGAAGACATAAAAATATGAAGAAAACTACACCAAGGCATATCATAATCAGATTGCTCAAAGTGAGCAAAATACAAATGGGACAAATAGAAAACAAATGGAAAGATGGTAGATTTAAATATAACCACATAAATAAAATAAAAGGAAAGTATTTTCATACTGAATAAAAACGCAAGACCCAACTATATGCTGCCAACACAGCAAGTATTTTAAATACAAAGACAAAACTAGATTAAGAGAGAAATGATGGTAATAGGTATACCATGCTAAAACTAAGCCAAAGAAAACTACTGTGTTTATATTACTTTAAAATTAGACAAAATAGATTTCAGAATAAACATATTACCAGGAATATTTTCGCTTTCTTATCACAATAAAATTAAATTTAAAATAAATAAAAAAGATATCTGGAAAATATCTAAATAATTAAAAATTGAATAATATCTTTCAAATAATTCATAGGCCAAAAATAAATCTAAAAGGACAATTTAAAGTAATTTAAAATGAATAAAAATAAGAACACGAGCACAAAAAATTGTGGAGTACAGCTAAAGTACTTAGAAGGTGAATGGATACAGTTGTGACATATCCATAAACTGAAATATAATCAGAAATAAATAGGAATAACTATTTATATACACATGTCATTCTCAAAATAATTAGGCTAGAAATTCCCATTATGGTGCTGCAGAAACGAATTCCGCTAATATCCATGAGGATGCATGTTCCATCACTGGCCTCACTCAGTGGCCTCACTCAATGGGTTGGAGATCTAACTTTGCCATTACCTGTGGAGAAGATCTCAGATATGCCTCGGATCCTGAGTTGCTGTGGCTGTGGCTTTGGTTGGCAGCTGTAGCTCTGATTCAACCCCTAGCCTGGGAATTTCCATATGCCTCAGGTATAGCACTAAAGAGCAAAATACTACTACTAACTACTACTACTACTAATAATGATTAGACTGAATAAAATAAGCCAGACAAAAATAAGTATATATTCTATTATTCCACTCCCACTCATACCAGTTTCTAGAAAATCCAAACTAATCTATAGTGACAGAAAGCAGATTTGTAGTCCAGGAAAGACTGGGAACAAGATGGACAGAAAGCAGGCATGTGGAGAACGTCCTTATTATCTTGATTGCATATTTATAGTTGCATGAACACATATAGACATCAAAATTTATCGATTTGTGCATTTTAAACATTTGTTTAAATGTTTTATGTTAATTTTGCCTCTAATAAACCTGTTAACAATAATGATGCAAGCAATGATAGTAATGGAACAAAATGGCATGATCTATTTCTACATAACTCCTGAGAAAGGATGCATTGCACAAGACTTATAATAGTAGAAGTCCCATCCGAGTAAGCTTACTTCTCCCATGTTTTGTTACTAATTCAAATATCAATTGAATGTATGAATTGCATCATACATTCTATTCCTCAAAACTTTTTTCTGAATAGAAAATCTCCCAGCTGTAATGTAATTTTCTATTTTCATTGAGCTGGCATTTTCCATTTGTAACATTTTAATTTGATATATAAAGATTTCATTATATTGTTCATTAAAACCATAAACTATTAGAATAGTCTCAATGCTCAGAATGAATCTTAAAAATACGTTGAGAGAAATTATCATGTAGTTCAGTGGGTTGAGGGTCTGCCATTGTCATGCTGTGGCTTGGGTCACTACTGTGGCTCAGGTTCCATCCCTGAACCACAACATGCGGGAATTTCCACATGCTGTGGATGTGGACCCAAAAAACGCATTGATAAAAGTACTGATTAGTAGAGCTGAGTAGATGTTTTGTCTCCAGAGTGATGATGGTAGATATTGACAACTGTGAAGCTTGCAAATTGTTTCTATATTTTTATGACCACCACTAGTCTAATTTACTGGCATCACACACAAATCTTATTTTGATCAGTACTATGTATTCAGTGCCTAGCACAGCATCTGGCACAGGGCAAATGCTTTTTAAGAGCTGAATAAATGGATGAATGAATGAACGTGAATAAAATAAGCCAGACAAAAAAGAGTATATACTCTATGATTCCACTCCCACTCATATCACAAATTGACATTGCAAAATGTGCAGGTAAATCTTTTTTATTGTTAGAAAATAAGAATAACAACAGCATAAACAAAAAAGTAACTTCTATCATTAACCCCATATTACAAGAATCTTATTTAAAGCAAAGTAATTAGACTTGTTTCCCAAGAATGTTTCAGGGTCACACACTGATTCTGGACCCTGTACTTTATATGGTTAGTAGTGTGGTCTATCATTGATATTTATAGATGGGGTCTGTCTCTTATTGAAAATGTTGGGTCATATGGTAGTTCCATGTTTTGTTTTTTAAGGAATCATCATACTATTCTCCATAGTATTTGTACCAATTTATACTCCTACCATCAGTGTAGGAGGATTTCCTTTTCTCCACACCCTCCCCAGCATTTATGGTTTGTGGACTATTTAATGATGGCCATTCTGATTGGTGTGAAGTGATACCTCATTATAGTCTTGATTTGCATTTCTCTGATAACTATGATGTTGAGCATCTTTTTCATGTGCTCTTCCGTCATCTGTTTGTCTTTGAGGAAATGTCTATTGAAATCTTCTGACCACTTTTCAATTGGGATGTTTGTTTTTCTAATCTAAAGCTGCACGAGATATTTGTGTATTTTGGAGATTAATCCCTAAAGTCAGTCACTTCATTTGCAAAGATTTTCTCCCATTCTACATGTTATCTTTGGTCTTTCCTTTGTTTTTGTTTCCCTTTTTATTCAAAAGCTTTTAAGTTTAATTAGATCCCATTGGTTTATTTTTGTTTTTATTTTCACTATTCTAGGAAGTGGATCAAAAAAACGTACTTCTGCCATTTATGTCAGGGAGAGTTCTACCTATGTTTCCCTTAAGGGAGTTTTATAGTATCTGGCCTTATGTTTAGACCTTTAATACATTTTGAGTTTATCTTTGTGTATGGCATTAGAAATTGTTCTAATTTCATTAAATTTTCCCAGCACCACCTATTGAAGAGACTTTTTTTCCATTGTATATTCTTGTCTCTTTTTTCATAGATTAGTTGACCATAGGTACATGGGTTTATCACCGGATTTTTTTTCAGGGTTTATTATTATTTTTATTTACTAAATGATTGAGTAAATATGGTACTGCCACCAGATACAAGAGTAAGTTACTATTTAAAAAAATTATGAAATCTGTGCACCACATATAATTTTAAAGATTATGTCAAGTGAAGAAAATCCACATACAAAAGTATAAGATGTATTAATATTAGAACTGGATAAAAAACAGAAATAAAGAGGGAAAAAAAGGAATAGCAAAAATGATAGTAATTGTGTTATGATAATGACATTATAGGAAAGTTTCCATTTATACTTTCCAAGGTCTCTTTATTATATTACCTTTTGTGCTTTAAACATTGGAGGTTTTATTTAAGTTTTGTATTATGAAAGTAATAAATGGTCATTATTGAAATTAAAAAACAGTTTACAGAGATTCTCTGATGGCCTAGTGGGTTGAGGGTCCTGTGTTCTCATCTCTGTGGCTCTGCTTGCTGCTGTGCAGCATAGTTCAATCCCTGACCCAGGAATTCCCACATACTGCCTGTGTGGCAAAAAAGAAAAAAAAATACATACACAAAAGAAAACAGTTTACAGAAGATTTCAAAAACAAGAATAAGACTTTGTTTCTCTGGCCTTAATATCAATCACCAGAGATAATTAGCCAGTTACCACTTTCTCATGTAGCCTTTCAGCCATTGTACATACGAGTATATTTATAGGATCTTAAATGTAATTTCCAAGTTGTAGAAAAGTTGGAAGAACTGTACAAAGAACCCTCATGTATCCTTCACCCATACTGTTCCATTGTTAACATTCTACCACATTTGTCCAGTGTGTGTGCATGTGTTTGTGGGTGTGTATGTGCCATCATCATTAGGGTTTTTCTATAACATTTGAGAACAAGCTGCAGACATGATGCTCTGTCACTCTAAATACCCTAATGTGCATTTCTCAAAATCAGAAATACTCTGTGCATAATCACCACATTGTAAAGAAAAAGACCAAGCAAAAGAGTGACTGGTTTGGCTTAGAAAGTAAAAAGTCCTTTTTAGATACAGTAGCAGTTGTGGGACACTCCACTGCCAAGGAGCCCCTCTAGACCTCAGCTAAGAGGTTATATATTCTACAGTTTTATGCTGAGTGGAGAAGGGCTGAGAGACTCAGACCTCATTCAGATCCAGAAAGCAATGAGAAAGGGTCTCAGGACAGCCTCCAGGAAATATAAGAAGGTAGGAGGGAAATGACCTCACAAGCCTCCCATCATGTGTTCATGTTGGATCACAAGATATCCTGCCAAGGCCTAGGTCATGAGGACAAGTCCACCACTGACTTTTCACTCAGCCAAGAATTCCCAGAAGCATAGGCTACACCATCAAGTGTCTCTAATTAATTGTACTGATAGAGGCTTATCCATTTTGTCTGTTTGAGGCACACAGGACAAAAGCGACTGTGACTGTGATTCCCTAGTATTATGATCAGGCCCACGTGGAGGGCAAACTTCAGCCAGGATCCCCAACTTGAAGTGAGCCAGTTAAACATGTCATTGACCCAGGTAGAGTAAGGGCTTTTGGCATCTGCATGTACCTTGCCCTGCCAGTAGGAAGTCAGGGCAATGAGAAATATTAGCTATCATCACTTCTGACACTAGAGAATTTAGAACAGTTTGAGTGTGACAGGCAAGTATAGGCATGACATTCACACAACAAGTTGTAGCAAACTCAGCAGCAGCATTCTGTTGACCTGGGGATCAGAGTCAAATTCTATTAAGTTTTCATACAAGAATAAAGTAACTCTTGTTCTGTCATCTACAGTTGAGGCTGTTCCCTCTTACAGTCAGCAGGTGCTGGGACATTTTGGAGAGCCCTTAGATATTCTCTACTAGTTAGCCATCAAGTTGAGAGTGGTGGTGGCAGTCAGGGTTCCATTGTCCTCCCCTTGTCTTGCCTAGCCTCTGCTTCTGGGCTTCTCTCCAGGTGGCACAACAGTCTTTTTTTTACTCCTTGTACCTAGAATGGCTCTCATCTCTGACGTATGGGCCACGTCATTATCACTTTAAAGAATCATCAACTCATGTTCATCTTTATCATTAACATCCATAATTACTCAAATCCAGAATTGGGTCCAGGTGATAAAAGAGCACCAGGTTAGAGTCACCTATCTCCAACTCATCTTTGCTCTCCCAGAATCCAGTAGCCAGGAATCTTGGGATAGGCATGGGAGGAACAAAGCAGGAGCAAATAGTGTTTGTACTTCAGCTCTCTTACAGCCAGTCTAAGCTTCCTCCCCCTTCCCCACCTTCTAATTAAATATCCTACTTGTTTTGTTTTCTTTTTAGGGATGCACATGTGGCATATGGAAGTTCCCATATGTCTAGTGTCAATTCAAAGCTGCAGCTGCCAGTCTGCACCACAGCCACAGGATTGCCAGATCTGAGCCACATCTGCGACCTATACCACAGCGCATGGCAATGCTGGATACTTAACCCTCTGAGCTTGGCCAGGGATCAAACTCACATGGATACTAGTCATGTCAGTTACTGATGAGCCCTAATGGGAACTCCTAACATCCTTTTTTGATGGGAGGTATACTTCTTCAGAATTGCCACATTTATAGCTCATACTGACTGTCAAATGTGTGCTGCACTGAAAGCTGAGGCTCAGTCATCCTGTTGTCTTTTTCAGTGTTTCCTTTGAGTCCATGCCATCTTTCCACTGCACATGCTTTCTGGGCAGCAGAAATATGAGAGTGTAATGATTCTAACAATGCCATTCTCTGAGGTTCCTTGCCCAAATCCATCCCCATGGCTCACATGGGTCTTGGGCAATCTGCTGCTGGATTGTTTGTCCCACAGAGGCTGTCTTGCAGGTGTCAGCCAACACTGCTCAAACTGATATCATGGTGGCTCCTGCTTGTGAGGTAGTAAAAATGCAACAAGATGCATTTGGGAGGATGTTCCAAGGCAAGCACCACAGCAAATCTGCCCACTGAACATGGTTTCTTTTCCCATGCATCATTTTAAGCAGTTTTCTCTGGGTTGACACAGTTTTGCAGCCAAGTACTGAGAAAGATAAGTGCCCCACTGATCCTGGCGAAGCACACAGATAGGGCAGGAAGACTGGCTTGTTAGTACACCAATTCCTTGGAAAGACAGATCCCATTCAAATAAAATATCTAATGAAGATGTTGTGAGGGGGTAAGAGGCCCAATCTGGCCTTAAGTGAGCTGATAAATCTTTGAACCAGGCCTAGATTTCTTCAGAGCCCTCTGTCTACCAGAGGCCTCAAGGAAAGAGAAGATCATGGTGCTAATCATTAAGGGTCTTGAGCGCAGGAGCGCACCAGGCTTCACCAGCCTCATGCTGCATAGTTTCCTTACACACTCATGCTTCTTCCAGCTCCTAGGATGGTGATCCCTACTTCTCCTGCCATGGCCCCTCTACAGCTCTCTTTTCACCACACAGCTGAGCATTCTCACACATCTAAGCCCACAGAACAAGCAGTATGAGCCATGAGTACAGGGCTGTGAGAAATGCCCAGCAAACAACACAGAACACAGCTGTGCTCTGAGGACTTCAGGGTCTGAGTGTAGGTGGTTGGCTGCCCTTAAATAGCAGTGCAGTAACCTGAAAAGCAATCCCACCCAGAGCCTAGGGCTAGCTCCGAAGTCTCATGTGGACTCTTGCAGCATAACATGAATGGATTCATTTTTGGCAGGAGTTTAGATTCTTTTTTAAAATCTGGAACATAGAATTCTTTACCTTGAGAAGCACAGCTGATTTTCTTTGACAGACAGAGAGACTAGGCATTGTGAATTGACCATATTATTTCAGGACCTCTACATCCCATCTCCTGCTCCATCATCTGCAATCTTAGCCCTCTTGTTCATAGACATCTTTTTTTTTTTAATTTAATTTTATTGAAGTATAGTCAATTTACAATATGGGATTAGTTTCAGGTATACAGCAAAATGAATCAGTGATACATATACATAAATCATTCTTTTTTTCCCATATAGGGTATTATAAACTATTGAGTAGATTTTCCTGTGTTATAGAGTCTCATTAATCATTTATTTTATACAGTAGTGTGTATATATTATTCTCACCTTCCCAATTCTTCTCTCCCTTCAAGAGTTTCATCTATAGTAACCATAAGTTTGGATTTAAAATATGTGAGTTTGTTTCTATTTTGTAAATAAGTTATTTAAATAAATTATTTTCTATCATTTTATTAGATTCTACATATGTGATATACGATATTTGTATTTCTCTGACTTACTTCACTTGCTATGATAATTTCTAAGTACATATATATTGCTGAAAATGGCATTATTTCATTCTTTTTTATGGCTGAGAAACATTCCATTGTTTATATATACCACATCTTCTTTATTGATTCTTCTTTCGAGATAGACATTTAGGTTGTTTCCATGTCTTGGCTATGGTAAATAGTGCCACAATGAATATAGTGGTTCATGTATCTTTTTGAATTAGAGTGTTCTCTGAGTAGATATCTTCAATCATATCAAGTTCATTCACATTTAGAATAGTCAGACATTTATACATTATATATCACAAAGTAGATCTCAAGTCTAGGATAATAGAGTGGAGATGAAGAAGAGTCACTGATGATTGGCAAGGGGTAGATTGAGGAGTCTGTTTATGGTGGTCTTCATGACATATGATATAATCCTTGGGACAATCTTCCACTCTCCATCTCTACGTGGACTTAAGAAAAGCTTTGCAATCTAGTGAATGAATAAATGCTTTAATTTTCAGAATAAAAATTCTCACAGGGTGGATTTGAAAATTTTAAAAGATTTATTCCAGCAGTTGCATTTTTGTGCAGTTATAATTAAAAATACAAAACTTGATCAACCTAAAATGTCAGTTTCAATTGAGAGCAAAATTAAAGAGAAATGGCTTTTGAATTAGCTAATATCAAGACCTTCTTCAGTTGTTTTTGAACTTCTAAAGATGGTTTGCACAGCAAGTTGACAAAATCTAAACATTTGTTCTGACTTTCTTACTCTGTTTTGTATTTTATTTGGAGATATTTTAACCCCCGCAAGATTGTCCTAAACTGTACTATAAGATTATGTATGACAAAACTTTCCTCAAAAAAGACACATGCACACACATGTTCACTGCAGCACTATTCACAATAGCCAAGACATGGAAACAATCCAAATGTTCTTTGACAGATGACTGGATTAGGAAGACGGGATATACATACGCAATGGAATACTATTCAGCCATAAAAAAGAATGAAATAACACCATTTGCAGCAACATGGATGGAACTAGAGACTCTCATCCTGAGTGAAGTAAGTCAGAAAGAGAAAGACAAATACCACATGATATCACTTATAACTGGGATCTAATATAAGGCATAAAGGAACCTTTCCACAGGAAAAAAAAATCATGGACTTGCAGAATAGACTTGTGGTTGCCAAGGGGGAGGGGGAGGGAGTGGGTTGGTTGGGGAACTTGGGGTTAATAGATGCAGACTATTGCTTTGGAATGGATTAGCAATGAGATCCTGCTGTGTAGCAATGGGAACTATGTCTAGTCACAGAGCATTCTAATGTGAGAAAAAAGAATGTATTCATGTGTGTGTAACTGGGTCACCATGCTGTATAGTAGAAAATGGACAGAACACTGTAAACCAGCTATAATGGAAAAAAATAAAAATCATTACATATATATAAAAAGAATTAGAGCTATGGCTAATAAAATACAAACTACTTGCTCATCTTTTGGGAAAAAGCTAAAATTTTAAAGCAAGAATCTTTTTTTTTTTTTTTTTTTTTTTTTTTTTGTCTTTTTGCCATTTACTGGGCCGCTCTCGCGGCATATGGAGTTCCCAGGGTGGGGGTCGAATCTGAGCTCTAGCCACTGGCCTACGTCAGAGCCACAGCAACGCGGGATCTGAGCCGGGTCTGCAACCTACACCACAGCTCAAGGTAATGCTAGATCTTTAACCCACCTGAGCAAGGCCAGGGATCGAACCCGCAACCTCATGGTTCCTAGTTGGATTCATTAACCACTGTGCCACGACGGGAACTCCTTAAAAGCAAGAATCTTATCCTCAACATTTTAAAGAAATACACAGTGATTATTTTTAAACATACCAATTTACAATAGTCATTTGTACAAATGATTAGGCTTTTTTTTAATTGTTATTTCCCCAATACAATTTTTTTTTCTGCTGTACAGCATGGTGACCCAGTTACACATTTTTTGTTTTTTTGCAATGGGTATGCCTGTTAGGTTTAACACTGAGTAAAAAGTTCCCACTACGATAACAACATGGAAAAGGGAATCCTGGATATTACTTACCCTATTTTCTTACCATTTTATATGAGAGAAAACTGAGGCCTACAAAGGAATAGTTCATACACTCAGTTAATGTCAGTCAGAACTTAAATCCAAGGCTGACTTTCAAGGAAAATATTTTCAGCTTCACACACTTTAACTACAGAACAGGGATAATTCAGGAAGCTCAAGGAAATAAGCAGTAGGAAGCCCTTAGTTCAGAATGATTTTTATTAGAAAGGCTGTTTGCTGCTGCAGTTTGAATTGTGAAGCAGCCTGTATGCATTTCACAGAGGCACAAACTATAAATCCTGCAATCTCAGGTGAGAGAGAGACACACATTTCTAGCTTCAGGGGATACTTCACCTGACACCAGAATTATCTCTCTGAAGAAAATCAGTCACATGGGTTTTTGCTGGTTTTATGAAAGAGCTAGGTGAAAAATCTACTACTTAAACATAATTGCAGAGTAAAGGTAGAAGAGTTATTTCATTAAGAGAAAGAGACATTGGGATTTTGTGGTCTTTAAGACAATGGTCAGATGAGTTTGCCCAGGAACAGAGGTGGTATGAGGTGGATTTCTGGGAGAAAAAGGAAGGAAAAATCTGTCTATACAAATTCTCAGCCATGTTAAGCACAACCCAGACATTTTCCTTCATAGGATCATATAGGAAATGCTCAACTACCTACTTTGAGCCAGATTTACAAACCCCAGCTGGTTCCAATAATGGTATGTTGGAATCTAAGAACTAAGAGTCTTGGAATAACACTAATTACATGTCACTGGATTCTTCATCTCCAGTATTACTCCACATCCCGATTAAAACTCCTCTTCTCATTGCTCCATTAGTGTTTTATAATAAAAAAAAGATGGTTATATCCTTCAACAATTTACCAACATTTTAATAATATCTCATAATCACAAGACAAAGACTTTCAGTAATATTCTGATAACTTGCCAACTCTTACTAACCCACTACACTTCCAAAACTCTGCACTAGATTTGTCTTGCTCCCAGATCATTGCAAATACTGCTCCCCATTTTCTAAACTGTACCTGTATCTTCCCCAAGCTCTATATAAATATGTGAATTCTTAAAATATTGACTCATCTATTCTTTTCTATATGTAGCTTTCTCATTCTCCTCTAGGCTGGTTTCTTTTGTTTATTGGACTTTATGGGTACAAGTTTCCAAGGCTTATCAAAAGTTTAGTGAGAAGTGATTACAATTTAATATTTTTGATATGATTTGAATTGGGGCTTCCAAAAATAAGAGAGTACCCAGGGCTTACAAAAAAACTCTCAAAATTTCCTCACTAAAGTCATGGATGAATAGAGCCTTTCTTCATATTCATAAGACTTGGAAATACATCTATTAGTTACTTTTATGATATTCATCTTGCAGTTGTTATAGATATTTGTACAGTTATCTCTGAACTACACTGGTAAATTTTTTCAGAGAGAAACTATATTCCTACTCTGGTTCATTGTAGATTTTCCTGACTCTATAGATTTTCACTAATATTTGAAAAGTTATGAATTCCATTTGGTCTCTGAGCACAGAAGCACTACACACAGTAATCAGATGTAGAAACCTAGACTTGCCAAAAGCAAGGAGCAGGAATCAGTCCTTCAGATTTCTAGCCTCCCAACAGCAGTTTGTGTGGAGAAGTGGCAGATGGGAGTATGGAGAGTTTTAAGAAGGACCTATCTTCCTATCCTTACTGAGAAGAAAATTTCTCAAAGGAGATCAGTCAAGTGGAGCTTATGTTGTTATCAGTGAGAGAAATTTTAAGTCATATACAATTTTTTTCTTCTGTAACAGCAAATGCTTATGCTTAAAATAAACTGCCCATGTTTACAAACCCTTTTTTCAGAAAACTACTTCCTTTGTCTAAATGCTCATGCTAAGCACTTTACAAAAAGTAAAAGTGATATTACACACCTGAAATAATGACCTCTAGGTCGAATAATACACTTGAAATATTCACTTGGCATTACTTAAAGGTCTTCAACTCTAATGTGATATGTTATACTATTATTACATATATATGTAAGGCTATAATATTTCTCTTTTTTTAATCTCTCTGAAGTAGGAAGATTTTTTATTTTTTCAATTTTTTTAATTTTTTGGTTATTATTATTACTTTTTAATAGTTATTTCCCCAATACAATTTTTTTTCTACTGTACAATATGGTGACCCAGTTACACATTCATGTACACATTCTATTTTCTCACATTATCACAATCTATCATAAGTGACTAGACATAGTTCCCATTGCTACACAGCAGGATCTCATTGCTAATCCATTCCAAAGCAATAGTTTGCATCTATTAACCCCAAGTTCCCCAACCAACCCATCCCTCCCCCTTCCCCTTGGCAACCACAAGTCTATTCTGCAAGTCCATGATTTTTTTTTTCCTGTGGAAAGGTTCCTTTATGCCTTATATTAGATTTCAGATATAAGTGATATCATGTGGTATTTGTCTTTATCTTTCTGAATTACTTAACTCAGTATGAGAGTTTCCAGTAACCCAAGATCTCAGCCACATCTGTGACCTACACAACAGCTTAAGGCAATGCCAGATCCTTTACACACTGAGGAAGGCCAAGGATCAAACCCCAAACCTCATGGGTTCCTAGTTGGATTCATTTCCATTGTGCCACAATGGGAACTCCTCAGGACAGAATTTCAGCACTAAACATACTGTCGTTTATTCAAATTGGTAAGAAGACAATATGACATTTATAATTTTTCTTTTCTTTTTTTTAAGAATTTTTTACAACTTGTAAGTTAAGATAAAAATGTGACAGGACATGATTTTTTTGATGTATAAACAGTACAGTTCTAAGAGAACATGAATTGAGAAAGTTCTTTTAGTAAGCTTTCCTTTAGTTGCCTTTATTTTTATTTTATCTTTTGTAAAACATTTCAAAATGACATTTGAAATGAGAAGAGGAAAGTACACAAAATGCAATGGCTTTAAAATATAAAATTATTTCATAATCCATTTTATACTAGTTCTACTTATTTCTGTAATTCCTCAAATGTAATTTTCTTAGCATATTGGTTGTAGCAACTACAAACATTTTATAATACTCCATTTCATATGTTATCAGGGAAATATGAATTAAAACAAAGAGATAGCACTACACACTATCAGAATGGCTAAAATCTGAAGCACTGATAACACCAAATGCTGGTGAGGTTGTGGAGCAACTGGAACTCTCATTTATTGCTGGTGTGAATGCAAAAGGGTACAGTCATTTTGGAAGACAGATTAGTGGTTTCTTACAAAGCTATGGGAGTTCACGTCATGGCTCAGTGGTTAATGAATCCAACTAGGAACCATGAGGTTGCGGGTTCTATCCCTAGCCTTGCTCAGTGGGTTAAGGATCTGGCATTGCTGTGAGCTGTGGTGTAGGTTGCAGACACGGCTCAGATCCTGCATTGTTGTGGCTCTGGCATAGGCCAGCAGCTATAGCTCTGATTCGATCCCTACCTGGGAACCTCCATATGCCATGGGAGTGGCCCTAAAAAAGACAAAAAAAAAAAAAGCTAAACATAATCTACTCTATGATTCAACAATCACTCTTCTTGGCATTTTACCCAAAGGAGTTGAAAACTTTTGTCTACACAAATACCTGCACATGGATATTTATACCATATTTACTCATAATTTTCAAAACTTGGAAGCAGCCAAGATGCTTTTCAGTAGATGAATGGATAAATAAACTGTGGCACATTTGGACAATGGAATATTATTTAGCAGTAAAAAATAAAATAAAATAAAAAGTAGATATCAAGTCTTGAAAAGACATGGAGAAAACTTAAATGCATATTACTAAGTGGAAGAAGCCAATCTGAAAAGGCTATATACTGTATAAGTTCAACTATAAGGCATTCTGGGAAAGACAAAACTGTGGAGAAAGTAAAAAAAAAAAAAAATCGATGATTTACAAGGGTTGTTTAGGGATGGGGGTAGAGGTATGAATAGGTAGAGAACAGAGGATTTTTTTAGGACAGTGAAACTATTCTGTGTGTTGCCATGATGATAAATACATACCATTACACACTTATCCAAACCCATAGAATATAGAGTACCAAGCATGAACTGTAACGTAAATTATGGACCTTGGATAATTATGATGTGTCAATGTATGTGTATCAATAGTTTAAAAATATACTACTCTGGTGGAAGATGTTGATAATAGGGATATTATACATGTGTGGGGTCAGAGATATATGGGAAATATCTGGACTACCCCTAAATTTTGCTGTGAACCTAAAAGTGCTTTAAAAACCTAAAGTCAATATTCTTAAAACATAAATTGTAAACTATTCCATTAATATTTTTGTACTGACTATACATCAAAGTAACATTTTCATGTAGTATATTAAATAAAATATATTTATGAAAAAATTTAAAAATATGTACATTACTTACCTTGTTATAACCTCCTCCATAACCAGACATTCAAATCAAATATAATAGTTAACATTTTGCCACTTTTTATTATCAAATAAATTATAATTGTACTTTTTGGGGAATAATCATTCATTTCTTGGGACCATTTCCACTAACCATAAATCCTACACTGTGTACTCAAATGTATGCTCACATTCAAGAGAGAACCCCACAATTTATAGAAAGAATGTATTCCATAATTTTGTATCTCAGTTAATAGTTTGTCCAATGAAGCAATAACAAATTAATGATTATTGGCTCCCCTCCCCAAAGACAATCACAAAATCCTGATTAAACTATAGTTTATTTTAACAAACAACATATAATGTGTTTATCCTACTAAGCATTAAGAACAAAGATTCTCCCTTTCCCTCTTTATTAACATTGCCTGACATTGTCTTTCCACATTTCCAGCCCTGCTATTCTACTAAGCTATAATAAAAACCATACTGCTCATATGAGTCCCATACATACATTCTTAAATTTTTCTAGATATTTTTAGCTAGTTAATTCATAAAAAACCTGAATCCATAGTCATAACGAAATCTCAAGTTTTTTCCCTAAAGTCTGTTCTTTATATGTGCCGTTTTAGGTCACTTTCCATCAAGTCCCTGAAGCCAAAACCTAGTCATCTCTCTTTATATCACTTCCAGCACAAAGACATGGGATTCTGTTCATTCCTTCAACAACTGTGATCCAGCCACCTCCCTGCTCCCCCTCAACTGCCCCTGCCACTGCCATGGCTCTATATCTTTGCTAATGATGCTCTTCCTGAAATGATTATTTCTATCTTGTCTATCTTTTTTTTTTTGGTCTTTTTGCCATTTCTAGGGCTGCTCCCATGGCATATGGAGGTTCCCAGGCTAGCAGTCCAATCGGAGGAAAATTTAAAGAAGCTTAATGGGCATCTGTTCTCATCACCTTTATTCAGTTTTATTTGGAGTTTCTAGTTAGGCATAAGTTCAGAAAAAGAAAAAAATTCATCTGGGATAGAAAGGAAGAAGTAAAATGATCTTTATTTGCAGAATGTACAATCATCTATGTAGAAAATCTAATTTAGTCTACAAAAAAAGTACTAGAGATAATAGGCTAATCTGTTAAGGCTGCAGGAAATAAGGTAAATATTTTAAAAAATGAAATGTATTGCCACATACTAGAAATAAACAAAGATTTAAATTAAAAATGTAATTTACAAAAGCATCAAAAATACATAATCTGTAGGTATAAATCTGACAAAAGATGTGTAGGACCTGCACACTGACAGCTACAAAGCACTTGCTGAGAGGAATTAAAGCATACGTAAAAATATGAAGAGATATATAGTGTTTCTAAGTTAGAAGTCATAATACAGCTCTGCTAAGCTGCCAAAAACCTCCATATTCATTTAATGATTCAATCAAATTTCCATAAAAATTTCAGCAATATTTTTATAAAAATTGAAAAATTAATACTGATATTAATGTGGAAATATAAAGGAACGTGGGAAACTAAAACACCATTGAAATGAACAAAGTTCTTAAACAAAGGCCACGTAATTTCAAGTAACCAATATGATAATGATGTAAAAGTAGAAAACTGTATCAGTAGAGCAGAAATGAGAGTCCATAATAGACTCACATAGGCATGGACAACAGATTTTCACTAAAAGAAAATTCAGTACTGGAAGAATTGTCTTTTAAGAAATGGTTTTAGTACCTTTGGACATTTACATGCAAAAATAAACTATTGTAATTCATAACTCACACCACATGCAAAATCTTTTATAACGGACAATAGAAGTATATATAAAACACAAAATTCTAAAACTTCCAGAAGAAAGCGTAAGGGAAAATATTTGCTACCTTGAGCTAGACAAAATTTCGTAGAATATCAAAACCACAATCCCTTAAAAAAATGGAACAATACCAAAAGCATGATTCATGAAAAAAACACAAGCACCTCTGACACTGCTAAGGGAATGAAAAGACATACTACAGACAGACACATTATATGTATGATGAAAATCTATTCAAAATATATAAAAAATACAGAGAACTCAATAAAGTAGAAAAAAATCAATATAAAAAAGGCAAAAAACTAGCTAGACACTTCACTGCAAATATATACAAATGACACAAAAGTGCAGAAAATTATGCTCAGCATCATAGTCATAAGAGAAATGTAAATTAACCATGTAAGATACCACTATTCACTTGTTAGAATGGTTATTATAATACCTAATGGTGCCAAGCTTTGACAAAGTTATGGAGAAACTGTTACTCTCATACACTTCTTATATGAATGTAAATTATGTTGGCAGTTTCTTAATAGTTAAATATTTATCTACCATATGAAACAGCCATTTCATTCCTAGAATTTGCATAGATAATTGAAAGTATATCACTACAAAAATATTTGTACAAAAACTATTTAGTGGTTTTATTTGGAAAAGTCATAAATTGAAAAAGACCAACATTTCCATCAATGAGTGAGTGGAAAGAGACAAATTGGAAGGAGTGGCCAAGACGGCGGAGTAAGAAAATCCTGAACTTATCTCCTCCCATGGTCATACCAAAATTACAAGTATTCAGGAGCAATTTTGTAATGTAAGATTATCATGAAAGATCTTCCACAACTAAATATATAAAGAAGGAAGCACAATGAGACAGGTAAGAGAGATGGAAACAAAATATATACAAGACCTGTATGCTGCAGTGGGTGACCGTAAGCAAGGGGAAAATTATAATTGAAAAATTATTCCGGAGGAATAAGGAGTCCAAGAACCACATTGGACTTCTCAGCTTGGGGATTCCTGCACCAGGAAGACAAGCCCCCAGATGTTTGGCTTTAAGGTTGAATGGGTTTATTTTGAGAGATCCAGAGGGCTGCAAGAAATAGAGACCCCACTCTTTAATGGTTCACACAAAATATTACACCCTCTGGGACAAAAAGTCAGAGCAGTAATTTGAACGGGGCCTGAGTTAGACCCACCTGATAATCTTGAAAATTTTCCAAGAGAGGGAGGAGGTAACTGAAACACACTCTGGGGACATAGAAAAAGATGGTAGCCATTTTTAGGTGCTAATTCTACCATTTGGACATTGGTGCTAGAAAACACCATTTTAGAACCCTCCCTCTAGTTTATTAGCAGGCAGACTTGGCCCCAGTCACCAGCCTGTTGGCACAAGTATTGAGATGCCTCAGGCCAAGGAGCTAGTTAGATGAGACATAACCCTCCCCACTAGCAAGTCTGCTGCTTAAGACCCCTTGAGTACACAACCACGTTGAAATTTTACTTTGTCCACCAGAGTGCCAAAGACATGGCCCTGCATACCAGCACTGGCCCCAAGACCAGCTTCAACCAACAGTGGGCAGGCACTAGCCTGCCTACCAGAGAAGATAACAACTCTTGGACCCTCAGATCCCACAGCCAGAAACAGACTGCCCATAGTGGGCCAACACTGGCCTGTGGACCCAGATTCATTAGGAAGAATCAATAGTAGATTAGATGATATAGAGGAACAGATCAGGGAGATGGAAGACACAATAGTGGACATTATTGAAGCTGAAGGAAAAAAGAGTAAAAGAAAGGGAGGACAGCTTAATAGACCTCCAGTACAACACTAAGCTTAATAACATTGCATTAGGCATCCCATAAAGAGAAGAGAGAGAGAGAAAAGGACAGAAAACATATTTGAAGACATTATAACTGAAAACTTTGCTAAAGTGGTAAAGGAAATAGATATCTAGATTCAAGAAGCAGAGACCCAGTATCATCAACCCAAAAGGAACACACCAAGACATACTGTAATCAAAATGACAGTGTAATTAAACATAAAGAGAGAATATTGAAAGCAACGAGGGAAAAGCAATATATTACATGGAAGGAAACTCCCATAAGGCTATCAGCTGACTTTACAGTAGAAGCTCTGTGAGCTGTAGAGAATAGTACAATATATTAAAGTGATTAAAGGGAAATATCTATAACCAAGATTATTCTACCCAGCAAGGATTTTGTTCATGTTTGATGGAGAGATAAAATGTTTTATAGAAAAGTAAAAGAGTTCAGCATCATGAAACCAGCTTTACAAGAAATGTTAGAGACTCCTCTAAGTAAAAAAATGCCACAATTAAAAATATGAAAAGTATAAAAGGAAATTTTTAATTTGTAAATATAAATTACCTTATAGTAAATATAGTAAATCAAACACATATGAAGTTAGTAGGAAGGTTAAAATTCAAAAGTAGTAAAATCTAATCTACAATAAGTACTTAAGTCATACAAAAAAACAAGAAGATGTAAAATATGACATCAAAACAGTATGTGAGTTGGGAGGGGGGTAGATTAGAGGACTGTTAATATTTTCTTGAATGTAATAGATGAGCAATTTAAAATCATATAAAGAGATATGTAGATAGGTCTATATAGAAATCACTATATATAAATCTCATGTTAAACAATAAGCCCCAGAGTACCTATTTTATGAATTCATTTATACAAAAATTAAGAAATGAGAACAAATGAGTTTAGCAGTTGCCTGTGGATGAGTAGGGATGGTGAGGAAGAGGACCAGAAGAGAGGGATTACAAGATGATAAGAGGAAATTTGGAGGTACTGGATATTTTTCTTGATCTTGGTGATGTTTCATATGTATATGCATATGTTTTGACATATTCAAATTGTTAATATATATGCTAACTGACAATATATATTAATATAATATATGCTGGTTTTACTTTAATAAAGGTGTTTAAGTAATAATTTCTAAAGGAGAATTCATGAGTCCACACTGATATTTAAATAGATAAATAAGGAGAGGGAGACTCCCTCCCTCAAAGACTCATGCTAGTTAATAAATCTAGAAGAAACGATGGAATTACAAAGTCATTACTTAACAATAACTATAGCAAGAATTGTTTCAAACAAAAATACAAGCTGATGCTAAATTTTTATGAGAAATAGGATCTTACATAGCATCAACATATAAACTTCATGATGTTTATTAATTAGAAAAGTAAAGGCTATGAGTTATAGTAAAGACATTTGGAAGAATATCACTTGAACCAAGTGATAAAAGTTTACATCATCAGCAACGGCATAAATAGACAGCATACACCCTCTGGTATCATGCACTAAGAAGAAAAGAGCATCACTCCTATAGTACCCCTGACAAAATAATGCAAGCATATGTCTTATAACATGTAAACATTAGAAAAATACAGCCTACAAAATATCTGGTCTGTACCGTTATATGCTAACATCATGGAATTGAAGTGACTTTTCAACATTCCTGGTTAAAGAAGACTAAATAGGTATGAAAAATGTAACATGTAATCCTGGAACAAAAATAATGGTATATAAGGTATTGATTGGACAGTTGGCAAAATGGAAACTATCTGTTGATTAGATATTATATCAAAGTTAATTTCATGACTTTGATTATAATATTTGGATTATAATAGTTGGTTTTTAGAAGGAAGTCCTTGGTTTTAGGCAATGTAAACTGATGTTTTCAGAGGATAAAGAGCACCATGTCAATCTTGTTGATTTCTCCAATTTTAAACTATTTTAAGTGCAATGTTGAAACCAAAGTAATATTTACGTACTGCTTCTAAAATGTATGTCCCCCTAACAATTCTTTTTCGTGCCTTTCTAAAGGCATTTTTTGTGTGTACTTTGTATTTTTATTTCCACTTGTTTTCATTCAGTATACAGAAATGCGGTTGATCTTCTATCCATTGACTTAACAGAATTTATTAGATCTGGGAAATTTTTGTTTTGTTTTGCTTCTTACATTCTTGGGAATTTTCTATGTAGACAATGATATCATCTGCAAAAAGAGGTAGATTTATTTTTTTCTTTCCATTTTGCATGTCTTCCCCACTTCCCCTGGCTTGTTTTATTGCAATTGTTGGATCTTCCAGTATTATTGAAAAGAGTGGTCAGAGAGATATCCTTGATTTGTTCCCAATCATAAGAGTTTTTTTCTCTTAAAATGTGATGTTAGGGTTTTATAGATGCTATAAGTGTTATTGAGATCCTGTTCATTGGTGGTATTTTTTTTTTCACTCTTAAAATGTGATGTTAGGGTTTTATAGATGCTATAAGTGTTATTGAGATCCTGTTCATTGGTGGTATTGATAAGTTCCTCTATATCTTTGTACATTTTCTGTCTAGTGGTTCTATAAGTTTCTGAGAGTGGAGCATTAAAATATTTAGCTGTTATTGAGGATTAATTCCCTTGGATTTACTTTTATTGTTTATTTATTCATCTTTTAAATTTCCATGGTTTTAAAATACTCTTTCATAATCATAGGACTTGTATATTTTACTGCTCTTTCAAAATTTCTCTGACCATCTTTTATAGTTTCATTTCCTTTTATAAACTTTTTTGGTTGTTTCAGTATGTTAAGTCTATAATTCTTATGCATTATGTTTAGATTTTGTGTGTTTTTTATTTTTAAAATGTTATTGATTTACAATGTTGTAATAATTTCTGCTATACAACATGATTCAGTTATACATTTACAAATACCCATTTTTTTTTCACTTACAAGTCTGTGAGTCTGTTCCTGTTCAGAAACTATAAACAAAAAGAAAATACAACCCACAGGGTGGGAGAAAATATTTACAGATAAAGCAACAGATAAGGGATTAATCTCCAAAATACACAAGCAACTCATGTGGCTCTATATAAAAAAAAATCCAATCAAAAAATGGGCAGAAGATCTAAATATACATTTCTCCAAAGAAGACATGCACATAGAAAAAAAAAGAAAAAGAAAAAATGCTCAACATCATAAGAAATGTAATCAAAAACACTATGAAGTATGACTTTATACCAGCCAGAATGACCATCAGCAAAAAGTGTACAAACAGTAAGTGCTGGAGAGGGTGCAAAGAAAAGGGAACCTTCTTACACTGTTGGTGGGAATGTAAATTGGTGAAACCACTATGGAAAAAAGTATGGAGTTTCCTCAAAAAACTAAAAATAGAACTACTGTGTGATCTAGCAATCCCACTCCTGGGTATACATTGGATAAAACCATTGTATAATGGTTTTATTATTTGAAGAGATACATGCACCCCAATGTTCATTGCAGCACTATTTACAATAGCAAAGACATGAAAACGTGTCCATCAATAGAGGAATGGATAAAGAAAATGTGGTACATATGTACAATGGAATATTACTGAGCTGTAAAAATAATGAAATAATGTGATTTGCAGCAACATGAATGGACCTAGAGATTAACATATTAAGTAAAGTAAGACAAGTGAAAGACAGACATCATATGATGGCACTTATATGTGGAATCTAAAAGCCTTTCTAAAAATCTGAAAAGTGTTACTATTATATATCTGAATGATGATATCCATATTGACAACTACTGTACATTTGAATATCAAAACAAATGGTGAAGAGGGAACATTTTACAATTATACAACACAATATATTTTAAACATTTGAAAATATTATGGAGGCATTTAAAATACAGCAGTTTTTAAAAAGTTATTTTCTAAATTTGTATAAGTAAATATTTCCCAAACCATTTATTTATTTTCTACTGATATCATAAGAAAGAAATAGCAATATAAACACTATTATGGTACAGTAGTTTATGATTAAAATATTTAAGTGAATGGCATACTTGTACATATGTCTATCTTTAAAGAATGCCTGAGACTAGAACTGCCTATATGAAATAATCCTGTCTTTGAAGAGGCAAAAATATGGACCTCCATATATTCCCTACTGTTCTCTGAATTTTTAATTTTTAAAAATTTTTATTTTTTACATTTTGAACATCTTCATCTATTTTTCCCATCCTATACCCCCTCCATCTGGCACTCAACATGCTCTCTGTATCTATAAACATTTCGTTGTTGTTTTTATACTCCAAATGTGAAATTGTAATATTTGTCTTTCCCTGTCTGACTTATTTTACTTAGCACAATGCCATTGAAGTCCATCCATGTTATCACATATGGCAAGATTTCATTCTTTTTTTTTAATGACTGAATATTATTCCATTGCATATTTGTGCCACATTTTCTTTATCCATGCATCTATCGATGGACATTTATAGTGTCACAATGTCTTGCCTATTGTAAATAATGCTACGAAAATATCAGAGTAGGAGTGCCCATCATGGCGCAGTAGAAATGAATCCAATTAGGAACCATGAGGTTGTGGGTTCGATCCCTGGCCTTGCTCAGTGGGTTAAGGATCTGGCACTGCCATGAGATGTGGTGTAGGTTGCAGACTTGGCTCAGATCTTGCTGTGGCTGTAGCATAGGCCAGCAGCTGTATCTCTGATTGGACTGCTAGCCCAGGAACCTCCATGTGCCACGAGTGGCCCTAAAAGGCAAATGTGTATATATATATATATATATATATACACACACACACACACACATATATATATATTTAAATTAGTCCTTTTGTTTTCTTCAGAAAAACACCCAGAATTGGAATTGCTGGATCATATGTTAGCTCTATTTGTCATTTTTTGAGTAACTACCATAGTTTTTTCCATAATAGCTGCACCAAATTACATTCACGCCAACTGTGCACAAGAGGTCCATATACCCACCAACACTTTTTGTTTCTTGTCTTTTTGATAAAAGCCATTTTGACAGGTGTGAGTTGCTATCTCAAAGTTTTACTTTGCATTTCCCTGACAATTAGTGTTGCTGAGCACCTTTTTCATGTATGTTTTGTTCACCTGTATGTCTTCTTTGGAATAATATTTATTCAGATATTCTGCCTATTTTTTTTAAACTGAAGTATAGTTGGTTTACACTATTCTGTTAGTTTCAGGTATACAGCAAAATGATTCATTTTTTTCTGATTATATTCCATTATAGGTTATTATATGATATTGAATATTAACTTCCTATGCTATATGGTAAATCCTATTGCTTATCTAATTTATGTATTAATCTCATATTCCTAATTTGTCCCTCTTCCATCCCTCTCCACTTCGTTAACCATAAGTTTTTTCTTATGTCTATGAGTCTGTTTCTGTTTTGTATAAAGATTCATTTAAATTATTTTTAGATTCCACATACATCATAGAGTATTTGTCTTTTTATAACTAATTTCACTTAAGTATGATATTCCCTGGGTCTACCCATATTACTGCAAAGGTAATATTTCATTCTTTTTTGGGGATATTAATATACAACTGTATTTATATATGTCACATTTTAAACCAATTGCCTATTGATGGGCATACGGATTGTTTCTATGTCTTGGCTATTATAAATAGTGCTGCTATAAACAATGGGGTGCATGTATCTTTTTGGATTAGAGTTTTCATTTTCTCTGGATAGAAACACAGGAGTGAGACTTCTGGATCATATGGTGGGTTTATCTTCAGTTTTTTTTCAAGGAACCTCCATACTGTTTTCTACAGTAACAAATTGACATTACCACCAGTAGAGTATGAGGTTTCCCTTTTCTCCAAACCTTCTCCAGCATTTACTACTTGTAGACTTTTTTGATGAAAACCATTCTGATCAGTGTGAGGTGATACCTCATTTTTTTGTTTGAATTTGCATTTCTCTAATCATCAGCAATGTTGAGCATTTTTTCATGTGCCTGTTGGCAATCTATATGTCTTCTTTGGAAAAATGTCCATTTAGGTCATATGCCCACTTCTTGTTTAGGTTGTTTGTTTGTTTGTTTTTCCAGTATTGAGTTGTATGAGCTCTTGGTATATTTTGGATGTTAATCTCTTGGCACTTGCATTATGTACAAATATTTTCTCCCATTTTTACATTGTCTTTTGATTTTGTTGATGGTTTCCTTTGCTGTTCGAAAGTTTTTTATTTCTATGAGGGTCCATTTGTTTATTTTTCCTTTCATTTCTCTTGCTTTTGGAAAGTGATTCATTTTTTAATAAGATTTTTTTTCTGCTGGTGAGTTTTATGTGTCTTTTATGTATTTTAAATATCATATTACTATCAGGTATATGATTTGCAAATATTTTCTCCCATTCAGTACGTTGCCTTTTCATCTTGATAGTCTCATTTGTTGTGTAGAAGATTTTTCTTTCTTCTTTTTGTCTTTTGTCTTCTCAGGGCTGCCCCCTTGGTATATGGAGTTTCCCAGGCTCGGGGTAAGATTGGAGCTACAGCTGCTGGCCTACACCACAGCCACAGCAACACCATATCCAAACCATGTCTGTGACTTATACCTTAGCTCACAACAATGCCAGATCTTTAACCCATTGAGAGAGGGCAGGGATAGAACCCATGACCTCATGGTTCCTAGTCAGATTTGTTTCTGCTGCACCACAATGGGAACTCCAAATTTTTTATATGATATAGCCCCCCTTGTTTATTTATTTATTGTTGCTTTTTGTTTCAGATTCAAAAACTCATCTCAAAGACTTAGGTCAATGAACTGACTACCTAAATTTTTTTCTAGGCATTTTATGGTTTCAGGTCTTATGATTAAGTCTTTAATTCAGTTTTAACTAGTTGTGTGGTGTGTGTGTGTGTGTGTGTGTGTGTGTGTGTGTGTGTGTGTGTGTGATGTAAGGTTAGTGGGTTGAGTTTCATTCCTTTACATGCAGATCTCGACTTTTTCCAACACTGTTTATTGACGAGATTATCATTTCCTCCTGTATGTTCTTAGCTCCTTGTTGGAAATTAATCCTCCATATATGCATGAACTTATTTCTGGGATTTCTATTCTGATCCATGTGCTGGTTTTATGCCAATACTATAGTATTTTAACTACTATAGTTTTGTAATATAGTTTTAAATCAGGGAAAGTATTGCCTCCATTTTTCTTTCTTTCTTTCCCTTTTCTTTCTTTCTTCCTTTTTTTTTATAGCTGCCCTCGTGGTATATGGAAGTACTGAAGCTGGGGTAGAACCGAAGCTGCAGCTGAGGTCAGTGCCATAGCCACAGCAAAGCCAGATCTGAGCTGCATCTGCAATCTTAACCTCAGCTTGTGGCAGCACCAGATTGTTAAGCCACTGAGTGGGTCCAGTGTGTCTCCTCAGAGACAGTGTCATGTTAGCCCACTAAGCCACAGTGGGAACTCCTGTTTTTTTCTTAAGATTTCTCTGACTATTCAAGGTTTTTATGGTTGCATATATTATTTAGAAATATTTCTCTACTTTGAAAAATGTCATTTGATTTTACTAAAGAATGCATTGAATCTGTAGTTTGCTTAAGTAGTATGGATTTATTTTATTTTTTATATAATTTTTTTATTTTATCACTGTCTCAGCTTTTATTATTATTATTTTTAATAGTCATTTCCCCAATACAAAAATGCTCAACATCACTGATTATTAGAGAAATGCATATCAAAACTACCACAATATACCACCTCACACAAGTCAGAATGGCCATCATTAAGAAGTCCACAAATAACAAATGCCAGAGGGGGTATGGAGAAAAGGGAACCCTCCTGCACTGTTGGTGGAAATGTAAGCTGGTACAACCACTGTGGAGAACAGTATGGTGATACCTTAGAAATCTATACATAGAACTACCATATGACCCAGCAACCCCACTCGAGTTTTTAAGGAAAAACCTCTCCTTAAAAAAGACACATGTTCATTGCAGCACTATTCACAATAGCCAAGACATGGAAACAACCCAAATGTCCATCGACAGATGATTGGACTAGGAAGAGGTGGTGTATATACATATATACAATGGAATACTACTCAGTCATAAAAAAGAATAACATAATGTCATTTGCAGCAACATGGATGGAACTAGAGACACTCATACTGAGTGAAGTAAGTCAGAAAGAGAAAGACAAATACCATATGATATCACTTATATCTGGAATCTAATATACATTACAAAGGAACCTTTCCACAGAAAAGAAAATCATGGACTTGGAGAATAGATTTGTGGTTTCCAAGGGGGAGGGGGCGGGAGTTGGGTGATTGGGAGCTTGGGGTTAATAGACACAAACTATTGCCTTTGGAATGGATTAGCAATGATATCCTGCTGTGTGGCACTGGGAAGTATGTCTAGTCACTTATGATGAAGCATGATAATGTGTGAAAATAGAATGTGTACATGTATGTGTAACTGGGTCACCATTATGTACAGTAGGAAAAAAAATTGTATTGTGGACATTTTAATTATGTTGATTCTCCCAATCCATGACTATGTACTATATTTCCATTTAGCTGTGTCTTCATTTTCTTTCATTAACATCTTCTAGTGTTTCATATACAGATCTTACACCTCCTTGGTTAGATTTGCTTTTAGGTAATTTTTGCTTTGTAAGTATAAATTGGATTTTTTCCTTTATTTCTCTTTCTGATAGTTTTTCATTAGTGGATAAAAACAAAAGTTTTTATTTATTTATTTTGTATCAATTTGTATACCTTAAATACATTTTTATGGATAACCATGTTGTCATTAAATATATACATTATTTTTTAATAACTGTAAATTGATTATAACCTTTACAATTTTTTAACTTTTAAAAATTTGTATTGAAGCATTGTTGATTTACAATGTTGTGTTAATTTCTGCTGTACAGCAAAGTGACTCAGTTATAGTCACTTTTTTCATTTTTTTCATTATGTTTTGTCACATGATATTGAATATAGTTCCCTGTGCTATGCAATAGGACTTTGCCTTTTATCCATTCTATATAGAATAGTTTGTGTCTACTAATTTCAACACCCCAATCCTTCACTCCCATCCTCTCCTCCCCCCTTGGCAACCACAAGTCTGTTCTATCCAGGAGTCTGTTTTTGTTTTATAGATATGTTGATTTGTGTCATATTTTGGTTTCTAACATAAATTATATCATTTTGTATTTGTCTTTCTTTTTCTGACTTACTTCACTTATTATAATAATCTCAGAGTTCCCTTTGTGGCACAGCAGAAACAAATCTGACTAGTATCCATGAGGATGCAGGTTCAATACCTGGGCCACCCTCAGTGGGTCAAGGATGTGGCATTGCTGTGAGCTGTGGTATATGTTGAAGAAATGGATCAGATCTGGTATTGCTGTGGTTGTGGAGTAGGCTGATCCCTAGCCTGGGGACTTTCATATGCCATGGGTGCAGCCCTAAAAATCAAATATATATATTTTATGAGTGAAAATGTTATATGATTATTATATATATATAATAAATATGATTATATTACTTAATATAATAATATATATGATTATATACTGTATGATAAACCTCTAGGTCCATCTCTTTTGCTGAAAATGACATTATTTCATAATTTTTAATGAAGAAGTAATATTCAATTGTATATCTATACCATATCTCTTTATCCATTCATCTATCAGTAGACATTTAGGTCATTTCCATGTCTTGACTGTTGTAAATGGTGCTGCAATAAACGTAAGTGTGTGTGCATCTTTTTGAATTATACTTTTGTATGGTAAATACTGATTAAAACATAAAAAGACTTTAAAAATAAAACTCAGGAGTTCCCGTCGTGGCGCAGTGGTTAACGAATCCGACTGGGAGCCATGAGGTTGCGGGTTCGGTCCCTGCCCTTGCTCAGTGGGTTAAGGATCCGGCGTTGCCGTGAGCTGAGGTGTAGGTCGCAGACGCGGCTCGGATCCCGCGTTGCTGTGGCTCTGGCGTAGGCTGGCAGCTACAGCTCCGATTAGACCCCTAGCCTGGGAACCTCCATATGCCGCGAAGCGGCCCAAGAAATGGCATAAAAAAAAAAAAAAAAAAAAAAAAAAAAAAAAAATAAAAATAAAACTCAGAAATCTAGAAAAATAATTAAATGATTAATAAATATTAATATCTTAAAACAAAATCAAGCATTAAAGATATATTGACAAAAAACACCTTAAAGTTTATGCCTATCCACGACCTCCATTATCACCTGTATAGTATTGACTCTAACTAGAATGTTCAGTTTAATCTTCTCTTCTGAAGAAGAGCTCTTCATTTACAGCATCTCCAAGATTTTTTTTCTGTGTATCTTGAACTGAATTTATCACCTGTTGTTTTCTAAGCTGCATGTTCATCAACTTGAATATCCTTTCAATAATAAAGCTAACTTACACCAAAGGTAGAAGGAGGATTGCCAACACTGTTATATAATCATTCCACTCAAAAGTATGACTCTGACTTAAGTGGCCTCAATTTGTATCTACATAATAAACATTTATAATGCTAAAGGTTTCGTGTGACTGAAGATAGGAAAAAAATTGAGGAACTTTTCAAGAAGGATAAAGAAATCCATGTTCTCCATACTTAAGTGGCAGTGTGGTGTGATATGGTAGATATTGGTTAGAACTCTTAAATATTTAATTACTGTGAATTTGAGTTTAAATATTGCAGAATTTATTATTGCTTCTCTCATGTGGTCACCTATTATGATTACTATAGAAGTGAGTCCTAATCTGAATTTTGATTATGCATATTGAAAATGTGGTACTCAGGTGACATTCAGAACTTATACTGTGCCTGACTTTTTCACTGAGTCATAAGGAGTTTGTTCATTTCCTTGCTTGAGGAGAATATAGTCTAAATAATATAAAAAGGTGGAGAACTGCTGGAAGGATTGTGATAACTTTGTTGTTTTTTGAAATGATAGGTCAGCTAAAAATTATTCCCATAAAATGGCACATGGTATAGAAGGAATTTTATTGAGTAGAAGTTAGAAAAAGTTCTACACAGCAGGATGTAACCCAGGTGAAGTATGTTAATCTACCTCTTAGAAGTAGATTGGGGAGGGATACTGGGAATCATGAAAAAGTTGAATAGGAAAGAAGAAAGAGAAATAATCAAAATAATTGAAGATAGGTGCTAAAAAGGACAAGGTTGAATGTTTCACGAAGATTTTACCTTGAGCACACAGAAGACTGAGACAATTGTGACATTCCTACAGCTTCCACACACACAGAAATTTCACATAAAATGTAATAACTAAAATTGTTAAAAAATAAATAAATATTTGAGTTCAAAATAAAAAAGCAATCTCCAAGCTGGAACCAAAAATGAAAGTTTAGACTGCTAAACATATGATCTAATATGACTGTGCTCCGAGAGACTATAGAATTTGGATAAAGTGGTTAAGGATTGCATTCTATGATTCACAGGGTGAAGTGAATACTGGAGTCTCTATATGAATCAGCATCATAGAGAAACTGTTCCCTTCATATAAATGGGGTTAGAAAAAATTGGTTCAATAGCCAAAGGATGTAGCAAGATAACATGTCTCCATGGGTTCTTAGTTTAAAGAAAAATTGTCTCTCATGAAATTAAAATTCCAAGCTTTTGACACATGTTGGTAATGGATATTAATGCATACCAACCACATGTTGTTATATTTCTAAGATAGGAAATTAAGATAAAAGCAGTTCTGCAACAAGACTCCTAGAACCCCAGGAAAAATAAATATAAAATTAGTCTATTTGGACATTTCCACATCTGCATCATTTGAATAAGATCATTTGACAGGGGAAATGAAGAGCATATAGTAGAATTGGACATTTCCACATCTGCATCATTTGAATAAGATCATTTGACAGGGGAAATGAAGAGCATATAGTAGAATATCTCCTAAAGATGGGTTCCCAACAAAACATTTACACATCAGATGAAGGAATAGGTACAATGAAGGGGATCCTACAGGGAGAATAAATAGGAGATTTTGCATTGAACAACTTAAAAATAAAGTATTTTTATTTCTTTTTATGGCTGCACCTACTTCATACAGAAGTTCCTGGGCCAGAGGTTGAATTAGAGCTGCAGCTGCAGCCTATGCCACAGCCATTGCAACAACAGATCCAAGTCACATCTGTGGCTCTTTGGCAATGCCAGGTCCTTAACTCACTGAGTGAGGCCAGGAATTGAATCCACATCGTCATGGACACTATGCCAAGTTCTTAACCTGCTAAGCTACAACAGGAACTCCTGAAGAAAGTGTTTTTAAAGGGTAATGAAATATGCTTGCCTAACTAAGGAAATAAGAATAAATCAACACAATAATTTTAAAAAAGATAGATGTGAAATAAGTTTCTTTTCTTTTCTTTTCATTTTGCCACTCTATTCCTGAGCCAGGGATTGAATTCACACCTCACCAGTGATCTGAGCCACAGCAGTGACAACACTAGATCCTTAACCTGCTAGGTAGGCCACCAGGGAAATATGGGAAGTAAGGGGTTTTCTTCACTAAAAAATATAGCTTCCATAAATTAAAACATAAACACTCTGATGAAAAATATTGGAACTTTGAAACTCATAATTATCTTGAAAGAGGCAAAAATAAATTTAATATAAAAAATGAGTCTGAAAAAGAAGGTATAACATGAATCTGACTGAAGTTCCCATATGGGAGAATAAAAAGAATGGGAAGGTCTGTTTCAAAAACTCAACTATTGCATTAATATTTTTAAATGGGCATTTGCTATGTATCATTTATTTTACCTTCTTTATATTACTTAATCTTTAAATGAACCATATTAAAGTCATTATATTTTATCCCTATTTTATGTAGTACAAAAATCAATTCCAGAAAGTAACTTGCCAAAGAATAATGATAAATCCAGCCAACTACAAAGGAGTATTTTCAGCAAAGCCAATTATTACTTGGAGGCATTTGTGGCCAGATTTATGGCCCTTTATATGAAGTTCTTGCTGGATGGAATAGAAGATGTAACTCTATGAGGATTTTCCAAATCTAATAAAGCTACATTATTAGTTAGGCTATAGGTCCAAGTAACAGAAACCCATCTGAAATAAAACATTGATGACAAAATTTATCAGAATAAAATAATTAGAGGATGGAGGTTTATCACAGTAAAAATGCAATCTATAAGAATCAAGCCCACACTGGAACCTTAGTTTCTGGCCATAAAGGATTCATATGTTGGTATGGGCTCTCTAACAGGTTTTTTCCCATCCTCCTCCTTATCTGTTACCTTTTGTCTCTTCTCTCTGCATGGCTACACCACTTTCTCAGTTTTATTTATAGTCAGCATATGTAAGTGCAGGCAATTTTTTGATACTTACTTTAGTTGCTAATTAGAGAAAAGGAGTCTTTCTGTCCAGTGCACCCAGATAAGTCTTGGTGAATGATTATGGTTATCCTCAAATAGTTCAGATCTATTTTAGGTTAGTCCCTCTATGAACAGAGCCTTAGATAAAGATTCATATGCAAGTGATTTATTGTGGGAGTCCTCCCAGAAGAAACCTATAAAACATGAAACTATCAGAATAGAGCAATATAGGGTCAGGGGATTAAGAGATGCAAATTATTATGTGTGAAACTATGTATAAAATAAGCTACAAGGATATATTATACAACATGGAGAATATAGCTTATATTGTATAATAACTATAAATGAAATATAACCTTTAAAATTATGAGTCACTATATGATGCATCTGCAACTTACATAATTATGTACATCAACTATACTTCAATAATAAAAGAAAAGTAATGGAGCAGTAGAAGCAGCTGAGCAAAAATATA
This sequence comes from Sus scrofa, assembly GCF_054392235.1. NCBI lineage: Eukaryota > Metazoa > Chordata > Mammalia > Artiodactyla > Suidae > Sus > Sus scrofa. Next base: position 47,455,608 of record NC_139387.1, on the reverse strand, counting down.
GGTTTAGTTAGAGCTTCACCTCAGTCTCTTTCCTGGGGGAGCTTGAATGGTGCTGCAGTTTTCTCACATAAGGCAACTAGTCCACGTTTTATGTTTCCCTCATCATTCAGTGATGGGATTATAGCTGTCTTTTGAGGTGGGCGCTATGTGCCTCCCAGGTATTTCTGGTTGTGGTTGTTTAGATTGGCTAAGAGCAATTCATTAGATTAAGAAGGTACAGCTCTTAGCTGTTTCAAGCCATTACTTACAGATTGTTAAAGACATATACATGGGACACCAAAAAAATCCTCTCTAGACTGTTTACTTCACTGCTTATTTAACATAGTTGATAGGGATACTATATTTGTCTCAACCTGGTTCACAAACTTCACTTATGTTTGGAAATAGGAGTGTTGGGCTTGGAGTCTAATATGAAAAAGGAAGCACTGAAGCCTATAATAGGCTTACAAAGTTCTTTTCCTATGTGGATGTCAACTATTTTTTACAGCTCTTAAATATCCCCTAGTGTTTCAGTACAATCTTAATTATTTATAATGATATGTATATATGCGTACACACAGCTTAGATATGTTTGCTATCTGAAACTCAGTAAATCTAAAACTTCTAGTTTTTTCCATAGTTCAGCTCTCCTTTTTTGTGTTAATGATACTATCATAAAGCAGTCATGCTTAAATAATTTGAATTACTCTAACTCTTTCTTTTTTATTGCACCCGATATACTAAATCAACACATCTCAAAAATTCTTATAATGCTCCTCATACACAAAATTTCCATTTTTTTTTTTGTCTTTTTGCCATTTCTTGGGCTGCTCCTGTGGCATATGGAGGTTCCCAGGCTAGGGGTCTAATCAGAGCTGTACCTGCCAGCCTACGCCAGAGCCACAGCAATGCGGGATCCGAGCCGCATCGGCAAACTACACCACAGCTCAAGGCAACGCCGGATCATTAACCCACTGAGCAAGGGCAGGGATTGAACCTGCAACCCCATGGTTCCTAGTCGGATTCGTTAACCACTGCGCCACAACGGGAACTCCCAAAATTTCATTTTATTTTATTATCGCCCATTCTAGTCCTCATCCTACTGCAATGATAACTTCTTAAAAGGCTTTCACATATCAATTCATCAAAAATAATAAACTAATATTTCAAAAGGTACATCTTTAATCACATCACCCTTTAACCCCAAATTTTAAAATATCTTCCTGCTTTGTATATAAATGTAATTTTCTTAATTAATATTTAAGTGCTCCCAATAATCCTGCATGCATCAGGCTCTGATGTTCTGTGAATGTGTGTTGTCTCTTTTTAATACTTCTATAAGTTATTTCATCTAGCCATAAAAGGAGATAATATCAAGATGAGATCAAGTGATGAAGTAGGAGGACATTGAATACACCTCCTTCCACAGATACATCAAAACTACATCTAGCTGTAGGGCCAGAGAGGACAAGATGGCGGAGGAGTAGGGGGACACGCTCACCCTCTCCCACAAACGCAACAAAAAAAGCACATCTACAGAAGAAATGACTCGCACAGAACAGCAACCAATCGCTGGCAGAGGAACCTAAACTCCAATAACGGCAAGAAGTTCGTGACATTACTGGGCAGAACGGGAGAAAAGAGGAGAGTGAGAGAAGGTGAATCCCAGCGGGACGGGCGCTCCCGAAAGGGAACTGCGGAGGAGAAAGGGATCCCGCACCCTGGAAAGTCACCTACCGGGCGAAAGATCAAATGAACCGGAGGAATCCCCAGATGCAGAGAAGAGTGTAGCAGTAAGTCGGAGTACGGAAAAACCGATCAAGAACCCAACGGACCATCTGAACTACAGGCACAGTCACCAAAAATTGAGACGCCTGGGTGGGGGCTGGGCAACAAGACCTCGCCTCTGAAGGTTGGTCCCCGAGAGGGGGCCGGGGGACGCCTGGGTGGGGGCTGGGCACCGAGACCTCGCCTCTGAAGGTTAATCCCTGAGAAAGGGCCGGGGGACGCCTGGGGGGGGGGCTGGGCACCGAGACCTCAGCTCCAGAGATTAGTCCCCGGGCTAGGGGGGCGGGGAAGAGGGGAAACTGCTTGGGAGGTCTCTAAACCATTTGACGGGGCAGAGACTGCCTGGGAGACTAGAAAACAAAGCTGTCGCAGAGGAAGGGAGCAATACTCTAGGGGCGGGGAAGTGGAAAGCCGCCTCAGAGGGAACCTGGGAGAAGAGCCTGGTCTGCGCCCGTGCTGGGGAGGGGAGAGAAGAAGGGGTGGGTCCCCATAGAATACCCCCCACGCCACAGCAAGCTTACAGGCCCACTAGCTAGCAGAAAGCTGTGCTTCCCAGTGCATTCCCTCCCCCCACCCCCACCACCCCCTATGCTCTCGCAGAACCTGGGGCTGCCTGCCATCCAGGAGGGCTGGCCTCAACAATTGCCTGAAGCCTACCACTGCAGGGGCTCTCCCTGCACAGGCCTGCTTGCCCTTTGGAGGGGCTACACTTCCACAGAGCAGCACCAAACACCACCAGCCCCCTAGAAAAGGCCTGCAGCCCAGAAAAGCTAGAACAAGCCTAGCCAGGCCGTGAATAGATCGGCCTAATTCTCCGACGGTTTTTCTGAGATGGGCTGCCCTGGGGAGGAGCCTCTTGGGTCTCCAAGGGCCCTGCTACCCGCCCAAGCCCCAGAGAATGCTGAGACCTAGTGGACCAGCTGCATAGGACTGCCAGCTCCAGGCAGGACCCCCTGCAGCCCAGAAAAGCTGCAACAAGCCTGGCCGAATCGGGAAAAGATCTCAGACGGTCTTTCTGAATCGGGCTGCCCTGGGGAGGAGCCTCTTGGGTATCCAAGGGCCCTGCTACCCGCCCAAGACCCCAGGGGGTGCTGAGAACCAAGTGAAATCTGCTACCATCGTGGGGTGGACCTCCCAGTCCTGTCTGCCCTCAGGAAGTCCTCCTTTGCTTCAAAGAAACACTGTTAGTCCCATCAACACTCAAGAAAAGCCACACTGCCTCAAAAAAGATTGACCAACAACGCCAGCCCTCAGGAAATATTCCACGGCAGTGACAAGGCAAACACTACCCGATAATGGAGAGTACAACTCCCTCAGGAGAAAGAAAACAACAAGCAAGATGAAGAAGCTGAGAAACCACCCCCAGTCAAACCAACAGGAGAACTCTCCTAAAACAGTCAACAATGAAACAGATCTCTGCAGTCAGACAGACCTGGAGTTCAAAAGAGAAATACTGAAAATACTGAAGGAATTAAGAGAAGATATGAACAGTAATGCAGATACCCTTAGAACGGAACTAGAAAATATAAGGAGGAGCCAAGAAAAACTAGAACATTCATTTGCAGAGATGCAAACTGAACTAGGGGCAGTAAAAACCAGAATGAATAATGCAGAAGAACGAATCAGTGATATGGAAGATAGAATAATGGAAATCACTCAATCCGGTCAACAGACAGAAAACCGAATCAAAAAACTGGAAAGCAATATAAGAGACCTATGGGATAATATAAAGCGGGCCAATCTACGCATGATAGGAATTCCAGAAGGAGTAGAAAAAGATAAGGGCATGGAAAATATATTTGAAGAAATTATTGCTGGAAACTTCCCAACTCTAAAGGATACTGGGTTCAAGATACAAGAAGCACAGAGGGCCCCAAACAAACTGAACCCAAACAGACCCACACCAAGACACATCATAATAAAAATGGCAAAAGTTAGTGATAAAGAGAGGATCCTAAAGGCAGCAAGAGAAAAACAGAATGTTACCTACAAGGGAACCCCCATCAGAATATCAGCTGATTTCTCTACAGAAACACTACAGGCCAGGAGGGAATGGCAAGAGATATTTAAAGTGCTCAAAGGAAAAATATGCAACCTAGAATACTCTATCCAGCAAGAATATCATTTCAAATAGAAGGGGAAATAAAAATTTTTTCCAACAAACAAAAACTTAAAGAATACAGCAACACAAAACCCAGGTTAAAGGAAATATTGAAAGGGCTTCTCTAAACCAAAAAGAAAGGAAGGAAAGGGAAGAAAAAAGAAAAGGAAAAAAAAAAAAAAGAAGAAGAAGAAGAGGAAGAACTAGGACTGAGGAAACCATAGTCAGAGAGCAGTCACTCAAATAAGCCAGCATACAGATTTAATCATGAACATGCTTCAAACAAAATAAAATTAAACAGAAAAAAATAAAAGAGTCATCAAAACCATAAAATGTGGGCAAGGGATGTTAGGAAGTAAATAACCCTTTTTGTTTGTATGTATGTCTCTCTTCCTAATTTTAATATAATAATGAAGTGTTTGAACTTACAGGACCATCAGGCTAAAACACACAATTATGGGAAGGGGTTAGCATACTTAAAAAACAAGGCAACCACAAGCCAAAACCAAATATTGCATTTGCAAAAAAATGGAAAAAAAATACACTCAAGCAGATAATAACAGGAGACCATCCAACCAAAAAAAAAAGAAAGGAAGAATGGAGAACCATAGAATCAACTGGAACACAAGGATCAAATGGCAATAAATAATCATCTATCAATTATCACCTTAAATGTCAATGGACTGAATGCCCCAATCAAAAGACACAGAATGGCTGAGTGGATAAAGAGGCAAAAACCTTCAATATGCTGCCTACAAGAAACTCACCTTAGGACCAAAGATACATATAGATTGAAAGTGAAAGGGTGGGGAAAAATATTTCACGCCAATAGACATGACAGAAAAGCAGGAGTCGCAACGCTCATATCAGACAAAATAGACTTTAAAACAAAAGACATAAAGAAAGACAAAGAAGGACACTATTTAATGATTAAGGGAGCCATCCAAGGAGAGGATATATCATCAACATATATGCCCCAAACATAGGAGCACCCAGATACCTCCAACAAATACTAACAGACATAAAGGGAGATATTGATGAGAATACAATCATAGTAGGAGACCTTAATACCCCCCTCACATCAATGGACAGATCCTCTAGACAGAAAACCAATAAAGCAACAGAGATCCTAAAGGAAACAATAGAAAAGTTAGACTTCATTGACATCTTCAGGACACTACATCCAAAAAAAGCAGAATACACATTCTTCTCAAATGCTCATGGAACATTCTCAAGAATTGACCACATATTGGGACATAAAGCGAATCTCAATAAATTTAGGAGCGTAGAAATTATCTCAAGTATCTTCTCTGACCACAATGCCATGAAATTAGAAATCAACCATGGGAAAAGGAAAGAGAAAAAACCTACTACATGGAGACTAAACAACATGCTACTAAAAAACCAATGGGTCAATGAGGAAATCAAGAAGGAAATTAAAAACTACCTTGAAAAAAATGATAATGAAGACACAACCTCTCAAAATCTATGGGGTGCTGCGAAAGCAGTGCTCAGAGGGAAATTTATAGCAATCCAGGCCTTTCTCAAAAAAGAAGAAAGATCCCAAATGGACAACTTAACCCTCCACCTAAATGAATTAGAAAAAGAAGAACAAAAAAGTCCTAAAGTCAGCAGAAGGAAGGAAATTATAAAGATCAAAGAAGAAATCAATAAAATAGAGACTCAAAAAACAATAGAGAAAATTAATAAAACCAAGAGCTGGTTCTTTGAAAAGGTGAACAAAATTGACAAACCCCTGGCCAGACTCACTAAAAAGAGGAGAGAAAGAACCCAAATCACCAAAATTATAAATGAAAAAGGAGAAATCACAACGGATACTGCAGAAATACAAAAAAACATAAGAGAATACTATGAACAACTATACGGCAACAAGTTTGACAATCTGGAAGAAATGGACAATTTTCTAGAATCTTACAGCCTGCCAAAACTGAATCAAGAAGAAACAGACCAACTGAACAGACCGATCACTAGAAATGAATTTGAAGAGGTCATAAAATCACTCCCTACAAATAAAATCCAGGACCAGATGGCTTCACAGGTGAATTTTATCAAACATATAAAGAGGAATTGGTGCCCATCCTCCTTAAACTCTTTCAAAAGGTTGAAGAAGAAGGAATACTCCCAAAGACATTCTATGAGGCCACCATCACCCTCATTCCAAAACCCGACAGAGATACCACCAAAAAAGAAAACCATCGCCCAATATCATTGATGAATATAGATGCAAAAATTCTCAACAAAATCTTAGCCAACCGAATCCAACAACATATCAAAAAAATTATACACCATGACCAGGTTGGGTTCATCCCAGGTTCACAAGGATGGTTCAACATACGCAAATCAATTAGCATCATACACCACATTAACAAAAAAAAAGTCAAAAATCATATGATCATCTCAACAGACACAGAAACAGCACTTGACAAAGTTCAACATCCATTCATGATCAAGACCCTCGCCAAAGTGGGTATAGAGGGAACATTCCTGAATATAATCAAAGCCATTTATGATAAACCCACAGCAAATATAATCCTCAATGGGGAAAAACTGAAAGCCTTCTCACTCAAATCTGGAACAAGACAGGGATGCCCACTCTCACCACTGCTCTTCAACATCGTTTTGGAAGTCCTAGCCACAGCAATTAGACAAACAAAAGAAATAAAAGGCATCCATCTAGGAAGAGAAGAGATAAAACTGTCACTGTATGCAGATGACATGATACTATACCTAGAAAACCCTAAGGACTCAAACCCAAAACTACTTGAACTGATTAATAAATTCAGCAAAGTAGCAGGATATAAGATGAACATTCAGAAGTCAGTTGCATTTCTGTATACCAGCAATGAACTATTAGAAAAGGAATACAAAAATACGATACCTTTTAAAATTGTACCACACAAAATCAAATACCTCGGAATACACCTGACCAAAGAGGTAAAGGAACTATATGCCGAGAACTATAAAACTTTAATCAAAGAAATCAAAGAAGATGTAAAGAAATGGAAAGATATTCCATGTTCCTGGATTGGGAAAATCAATATTGTGAAAATGGCCATACTACCCAAAGCAATCTACAGATTCCATGCAATCCCTATCAAATTACCCAGGACATTTTTCACAGAGCTAGAACAAACAATCCAAACATTTATATGGAACAACAAAAGACCCAGAATCGCCAAAGCAATCCTGAGAAACAAAAACCAAGCAGGAGGCATAACTCTCCCAGACTTCAAGAAATACTACAAAGCCACAGTCATCAAAACAGTGTGGTACTGGTACCAAAACAGACAGACAGACCAATGGAACAGAATAGAGAATCCGGAAATAAACCCTGACACCTATGGTCAATTAATCTTTGACAAGGGAGGCAAGAACATAAAATGGGAACAAGAAAGTCTATTCAGCAAGCATTGCTGGGAAACCTGGACAGCTGCATGCAAAGCAATGAAACTAGAACACACCCTCACACCATGCACAAAAATAAACTCCAAATGGCTGACAGACTTCAATATAAGACAACACACCATCAAACTCCTAGAAGAAAACATAGGCAAAACACTCTCTGACATCAACATCATGAATATTTTCTCAGGTCAGTCTCCCAAAGCAATAGAAACTACAGCAAAAATAAACCCATGGGACCTCATCAAACTGAAAAGCTTTTGCACAGCAAAGGAAACCAAAAACAAAACAAAAAGACAACTTACAGAATGGGAGAAAATAGTTTCAAATGATGCAACGAACAAGAGCTTAATCTCGAGAATATATAAGCAACTTATACAACTCAACAGCAAAAAAACCAATCAATCAATGGAAAAATGGGCAAAAGACCTGAATAGACATTTCTCCAAAGAAGATACACAGATGGCCAGCAAACACATGAAAAAATGCTCAACATCACTGATTATAAGAGAAATGCAAATCAAAACTACCATGAGACACTACCTCACACCAGTCAGAAAGGCCATCATTCATAAGTCCACAAATAACAAGTGCTGGAGGGGCTGTGGAGAAAAGGGAACCCTCCTGCACTGTTGGCGGGAATGTAAACTGGTACAGCCACTATGGAGAACAGTTTGGAGATACCTTAGAAATCTATGCATAGAACTTCCATATGACCCCGCAATCCCACTCTTGGGCATCTATCCGGACAAAACTCTACTTAATAGAGACACGTGCACCCGCATGTTCATTGCAGCACTATTCACAATAGCCAGGACACGGAAACAACCCAAATGTCCATCGACAGATGATTGGATTCGGAAGGGGTGGTATATATACACAATGGAATACTACTCAGCCATAAAAAAAGGATGACATAATGCCATTTGCAGCAACATGGATGGAACTGGAGAATCTCATCCTGAGTGAAATGAGCCAGAAAGACAAAGACAAATACCATATGATATCACTTATAACTGGAATCTAATATCCAGCACAAATGAACATCTCCTCAGAAGAGAAAATCATGGACTTGGAGAAGAGACTTGTGGCTGCCTGATGGGAGGGGGAGGGAGTGGGAGGGATTGGGAGCTTGGGCTTATCAGACACAATTTAGAATAGATTTACAAGGAGATCCCGCTGAATAGCATTGAGAACTATGTCTAGATACTCATGTTGCAACAGAAGAAATGGTGGGGGAAAAACTGTAATTGTAATGTATACATGTAAGGATAACCTGACCCCCTTGCTGTACAGTGGGAAAATAAAATAAAAAAAAAAGAAAGAAAACCAGAAAAAAAAATTAAACTAGAAAAAAAAAAATCTACATCTATATGTGGAACAATTCTTACTGAAAGCAAAATGGAGACGGGCAGAAAGAATCCTATACAAATAAGTCTACAAATAACATGCACATTTAGTTGAATATAAAGAGAAAAGTTTCAGCCAAATCAGGACTTATGCTTGTAGGTGGGAACATTTATGAGGAGGGGGATTATATGTGCTCAGAGATCCTCCCTGGGGAGTGCATGATTCCAACCACACATTGGGCACCCCAGCCCTGGGATTTGATACTGGGAAATGAGTTCCTCTAGTTGTTTGAAAACAAGTGGGACTAACAGAAGGGTTGTAATAAATCTAGACTCTACTTGTAAAAAGTAGAAAAGTGCATGGTTGCTTACTCCCAGGAACAAAGTGGAAGAAGTATATTGAAACTGCCTGAGACCTGGCTGGTTTTCTATTACTACCCATACTGTGTGCCTGGCCCATGATAAATCCCCACTCCAGCACCTCTAGCTTTGGTGCAGCTCTCCACTATGAGAAAGACTGCTTTTTCCAGGGAGGATGCACGATTGGGGGAGATGGAGTCATCTCAGACCCAGCAATACATTCAAGAAGGGCAAGGGAAGCCATTACTGGCATTTGTGAAGGCAGATCTGGTGCAGTATAAGCACTTACTGGTATGTTGGTACCATCCTGAAGTATCCCCTGGCCCATGCCAACCTCCCACTCTGGCCTCTATTGCTCTGATGCAGCTCTTTACTAGAGTGAAAGCTGTTATTGCTCAGAAGAGTGTGCAGTTGTGGAGGACAGAGCTTGCTTGAACCTTGCACTGAATCTGAATTGAGTGAGAGAAGTCACTGGAGAGCTTGTGAAGGAAGTGTCTCAAGCTCTGACTGGTATGGTGAGATAGCCCCAAAGGGTGGGCAAATTCACTCTGGGCACCTGCTCTGGTCCCTCCTGTTATAGCACTGCTTCCCTCTGGAGAAAAGATGTTATTCTTGAGGGTGGAAAGCACACAAAGAGAGGGGACAGAAGCTCCAGGACTCCTGCTACCGAACCATGGTAATTTACTGCACCCCTGATAAAGCAGTGATAGTCACTTACCATATGAGAAGACCTGACTCACACCTGGCTTTGTTTCTTGTACTTTCAACTCCAGGCCCACCTCTCACCAAAGTGATAGGTGCCAGCACACCCTGGAGGAGGATGTAACCCATGTCTATTTCAGGTCCAACTCTCTCACCAAACCTACTAGGTCCATGTGGATTGCACAAACACACTACAACACAAGAACACCCCTTTAGGTTTGGATAGGTGCCAGTTCACCTAAATTTAGAGATAAATAAAGTTAAGCAAAATGATAGAGAATAATTTATTTAAAGTGAAAAAAAGGTAAAACCCCATGGGAAAAAATACTGAAATAGAGATAAATTATTTTCCAGATTAAAAAAATCAAAAGCATTAGAGATAAGAATGCTGGCTGAATTGGAGAAAGCTAGAGGGATCCCAAAAGGAAAAGAGAAAGGAGTTAAAAATGTATTTGATGAAATAATGGCAGAAAACTTCCAGAACCTGACCAAGGAGACAGATATCATGTCAAGAAGCACGGTAATTTCCAAACAAGATGAATTCAAAGAGAAATATAGGAGGCAGAGCAATATGGCAAAGGAGTAAGATTTCACATTCACCTTCTCCCACAAACACATCAAAAAGACACATCTACATGTGAAACTACTCGCACAGAACATCAACTGAATGCTGACAGAAGAAGAACTAAAACCTCAAAAAGGGCAAGAAACTCTTGACATAACTGGGTAGAACAAAAGGAAAAAAAAGACAGAGAGAGAAAAGGAATCAGGACAGGACTAGCATTCCTGAGAGGGATCTGTGAAGGAAAAAGGAACCCACATCCTGGGAAGCCAGCTAACTGACAGAAAGATCAGCTGAGTCAGTGGGACCTAAAAGTCACTGAGAAAAGCACAGCAGCTGTCCTGAGAACAGCAAAGCAGAGTGAGAGCTGCATAGATCATCTGCACCACCGGCCCAGACACCACAGCTTAAGATGCTTGGGCAAGGACTGGGTGCTGAAACTCAGGCTCTGGAGGTCAGTCCCAGGGAGAGGACTGGGGTTGGTGATGTGGAGACAGCCTAAGGGGCTAAGGAACAGTGTGCCATGTGTGAGGGAGAGGTACACCACAGGATGGGGAGGGGAACACCATGGCAGAGAGAGCCCAGGAGAAGGTCCATTACTACAGGAGAGGCAACATGCCATTGTTGAGGAGGGCAAGAGGAGGAGGGGAGGACCGCTATAGGAAACTCCCTGCATGCTAGTGTGCAGGCACACCTGAGGACTTTCAGAGGGAGGGGTGGTTCTGGTGCAGGCCATGAGCAGTGAGAAGCCACTTGCTGGTCTACGGGAGACCTGACAGCTGTGACACAGACCATGCAGGGTGAGAAGCTGCACACTAGTCTATGGGAGACTGGTTGGCTCTGGCACAGACTGCAGGTGGTGAGAAGCCTCTTGATCATTTATGGGAGATTGGGTGCTTCTTGTGCAGGCCTCCAGTGGCCAGGCACCTCTTGTGGGCCTAAGGGCATCAGGGGGATAAGGGTGAGACGGTGCTTACCAAGCACCATAGCTGATGCTCTCAATCCCCTGGGAACATACCCACCCTGCAGCTGACACTGCCAAATGCTTTTGGTGGAACCCAGACACTTAGTAATTGTCCCTCCCCAAGATGCTACAACTAGGAGCAGCTGGTGTAGCACTTCCTATGTGGGCTAAGTGGGACAGGTTGCTTCTTGTGTGATCTGTATGTGGCGGGGGCAAACCACTGCAGCTATCCCTGACTCCAGAGGTAGATGTGGCCCTCTGCCACAGGGGATACATGAACAAAAATCACTTACAGCCCCAACCACCTCAGAGGGCACCACAGAGAAGGACATTTTGATGGAACACCTATTGCTGCTCTTGCTGCCCTGGTAGCACACACACCCTGCTGCTGCTATTGCCAAGTGCTCTGGTAACCTTGAAGATCTGCCTAGAGCTTATTATCACTTCTCAGGGCCCTGAAACTAGGAGTAGCTTGTGCCACCTTCCTGCAGGTCCTTGCTGCTATTGAGAACCAATGACCAGGTACTGACTGCTGGCCCTACCCATTGTCTCCTCCTCCCTGAAAACACACTCAGCACTCTAGGGATAATGAAGAAAGGGACAGCAAATATTCAAACTCCCATACCAAAGATAAATATAATCCCTCCCAAAATACAAAGGGGTATTCTTGCATAGAAGTAGACTACAGTTTGGCTTCCCCAAACTCACAGCAAAAGAAAAACACAAGCAAGATGAAGAAGCACAGAAACCATTCCCAGTTAAAGCAATAGGAGAATTCACCTAAAGCAGTCAACAATGAAACAGACCTTTGCAGTCTGACAGACATTGAATTCAAAAGGGAAATAGTGATAGTGAAAATACTGAAAGAATTAAGAGAGGGTATGAACAGTAATGCAGATTCCTTTAGAAAGGAAACAGAAAATATAAGGAGGAGCCAAGAAAAACTAGAAAATTCATTTGCACACTGAGCTAAATGCAATAAAGAGCAGAATGAATAATGCAGAGGAACGAATTAGTGATGCAGAAGACAGAATGATGGAAATCACCCAATCAGGACAGCAGACAAAAAACCAAATGAAAAAAACATGAAAGCAATATTAGAGACCTATGGGATAATATAAACCGGGCCAATCAATGCATATAGGAATTCCAGAACGAGAAGGAAAAGAAAAGGGGATTGAAAATATATTTGAAGAAATTATGGCTGAAAACTTTCAAAATCTAAAGGATACTGATACCAAGATACAGGAAGCACAGAGAGCCCCAAACGACTTGAACCCAAACAGGCCTACACCAAGACATACTATAATAAAGATAGCAAAAGTTAAAGATTCTAAAGACAGCAAGAGAAAAACAAAGCGTTAATATAAGGGAACCCCCATAAGCTATGAGCTGATTTCTCTACAGAAATACTACAGGCCAGAAGGGAGTGGCAAGATATATTTAAAGTGCTGAATGGAAAAAATCTTGTTAGAATACTCTATCCAGTAAGAATATCATTTAAAATAGAAGGGGAAATAAAGAATTTCCCCAATAAACAAAAGCTACAAGAATACAGCAATACGAAACCCATTCTAAAAAAAATACTGAAAAGGAATTGCTAAATTAAAAAAAAAAAAGATCTAAGATGAACTAGGATGGAAGAAACCATAATGGAAAGCATTCTCTTAAATGAGCCAGCATAAAGATCTAAACACAAAGATGTTAAAAAAAAAAAGAAATAAAAATCATAAAATATGGGGACAGGAAATAAGAAAATATAGATTATTTTTTTTTTATTTTAAAGATGTGTTTGAGCCTATATGACTATCAGGCTAAAGCAAGTACATATAGGGAGGGGTTAACATACTTATAAAACAGGGCAACCACAAATCAAAACTGAGTATTACATTGACAAAAACTGAAAAGTACTTGACCATAAAATAAATGGACACCATCCAACCAAAAAAAGAAAAGGAGAAAAGAGAAACATAGAATCGATTGGAAAACAAGGTTTAAAATGGCAATAAATATGTATCTATCAATAATCATTTTAAATGTCAATGGACTGAATGCGCCAATCAAAAGATAGAGTGGCAGATTGGTTAAAAAAGCAAAAACCTTCCATCTGCTGCCTACAAGAGACTCACTTTAGGGCAAAGGACACTTACAGATTGAAAGTGAAAGGATGGAAGAAGATGTTTCATGCCAATGGACAAGACAGGAAAGCAGGAGTTGCAATACTCAAATCAGATAAAATTGACTTTAAAAGGAAGGCCATAAAGAAAGACAAAGAAGGACACTATTTAATGGTTAAAGGATCCATTCAAGAAGAGCATATTACAATCATCAATGTATATGCCCCTAACATAGGAGCACCCAGATACCTCCAACAAATACTAACAGACATAAAAGGAGAAATGGATGGGAATACAATAATAGTAGGAGACTTCAACACCCCACTCACATCAATAGACAGATCTTCTAGACAGAAAATCAATCGGGCAACAGAGATCCTAAAGGACACTATAGAAAAGTTAGAACTAATTGACATTTTCAGGACATATATCCAAAAAAATCAGAATATACATTTTTCTCAAGTGCACATGGAACATTCTCAAGAATTGATCACATATTGGGGCACAAAGCTAGCCTTAACAAATTTAAGAATGTAGAAATTATTTCAAGTATCTTCTCTGACCACAATGGCACAAAGCTAGAAATCAACCACAGTGAAAGAAATGAGAAAAAACTTACTACATGGAGACTAAACAACATGCAACTAGAAAATGAATAGGTCAATAAGGAAATCAAGAAGAAAATTAAAAAATACCTCAAGACAAATGCTAATGAAGACAGAACCACTCCAAATCTATGGGATGCCACAAAAGCAGTGCTCAGAGGGAAATTCATAGCAATACAGGCCTTCCTCAAAAAAAGAAGAAAAGTCTCCAATCAACAACTTAGCCCTCCACCTAAGTTAATTAGAAAAAGAAGAACAAACAAAATTTAAAGTCAGCAGAAAAAAGGAAATCACAAAGATCAAAAAGGAAATCAATAAAATAGATATTAAAAAAAACAATAGAAAAAATCAATAAAACCAAGAGCTGGCTCTTTGAAAATGTAAACAAAATTGACAAACCTCTGGCTAGACTCACCAAGATGAGGAGAGAAGAGACCCAAATAAACAAAATAAGAAATGAAAAAGGAGAAGAATGAAAATGGTTACTACAGAAATACAAAAAATCCATGGGAGAATACTATGAACAATAGTATGCCAACAAATTTGACAACCTAGAAGAAATGGACAACTTTCTAGAGACTTACAGCCTGCCAAAACTGAATCAAGAAGAAATAGATTAACTAAGTATAGAACTACCATATGACCCAGCAATCCCACTCTTGGGAAAATATCTGGACAAATCTTTCCTCAAAAGCTACATACACACATATGTTCATTGCAGCAATATTCACAATAGCCAAGACATGGAAACAACCCAAATGTCCTTCAACAGATGATTGGATTAGGAAGAGGTGGTATATATACACAATGGAATACTACTCAGCCATAAAAAAGAATGAAATAATGCCATTTGCAGCAACATGGATGGAACTAGAGACTCTCACCCTGAGTGAAGTAAGTCAGAAAGAGAAAGGCAAACACTATATGATATCACTTATATCAGAAATCTAATATATGGCACAAAGGAACCTTTCCACAGAAAAGAAAATCATGGACTTGCAGAATAGATGTGTGGTTGCCAAGGGGGAGGGGGAGGCAGTGGAATTGATGGGGAGCTTGGGGATAATACATGCAAACTATTGCCTTTGGAATGGATTAGCAATAAGATCCTACTGTGTATCACTGGGAACTATGTTTAGTCAATTATGACAGAGCATGATAATGTGAGAAAAAAGAATGTATACATGTATGTATAACTCGTTCACCATGCTGTACAGTAGGAAAAAAATTGTATTGGGGAAATAATTAAATTTTTAAAAATTAAAAAAAACCAAATAGAAATATAATAATTAAAGTTACAAAAGTTTAATATAAAGAGAGAATCCTAAAGGCAGCAAAATAAAAGCAGAATCGTATACAAGGGAATACCCATAAGGCTATCAGTTGATTTTTCTTCAGAAATTTGGCAGGCCAGAAGCAAGAGGCATTATATATTTAAAGTGCTGAAAGGGAAAATCCAACAACCTAGGATACTCTATCTGGCAAGATTATCATTCAGAATTGAAGAAGAGATAAATAACTTCCCTGGCAAGCAAAAACAAAAGGAGTTAATAACAAACTTATCTTAAAGGAAATGTTAAAGTGTCTTCTCTAAGTAGAAAAGAAAAGACTACAACAAGAATTAAGAATTTAACAGGAAAAAAAAAAAACTCCTACTAATGAAGGCAAATATATAGTAACTATAGATCAACTACTTAAGCTAGAATGAAGATTAAAATTTTAAACCCTGTAAAATCAATTATAACTCAGTAAACAGTTGAGAAAAATATGAGGATGTAAAACATGACCTCAAAACACAAAACACTGGGGTGGTGAGTAAAAAATGTAGATCTTTTAGAATGTGTTTTAACTTAAATGATTATAGTTTAAAATAAACAGATATAGGTCTAGGTAAACATATGAACACTATGATAACCACAAATCAAAAACCTACAACAGATACACAAACACTTTAGAAAAGGGAATACAAGAACATCACTAATGAAAAAAAAATCATATCATAAAGAATGAAACTAGATCAAGAGTAAAAGACCAGAGAAGTACTTCAAAAACAACCAGTTAACAAAACAAAATGGCAATAAGTACATATCTATCAATAATCATTTTAAATGTCAATGGATTAAATGCTACAGTAAAAAATTAAAGAGTGAGTTATTGGATAAAAAATCAATATGCTGCTTACAGGAGACTCACTTCAGAGCTAAATACGTGCAGAGACTGAAAGCAAAGGAATGGAAAAAGATATTTCATGCAAACCAAATGATACGAAAGCTGGGGTAGCATTACTCTATTAGACAAAAAAGACTTTAAAACAAAGTATATAACAAAAACCAAAGTATTTAAATAATGATAAAGGGATCAATAAAAGAAGAGAATACAATATCCATTAATATATATGCACATAATATAGGAACACCTAAATATATAAGACAAATATTAATGGATATAAAGGGAGAAATTTACAACAATGCAAACATAGCAGGGGGCTTTAACTTTCTACTTATATCAAAGAATTGATTATCCAGACAGAAAATTAATAGAGTGGCTTTAAATGATTCATTAGATAAGTTGAACTTAATACATATCAGCAGGGCCTCCTATCCCCAAAAACAGAATGTGCATTCTTTTCAAGTGCTGAAAGAATGTTCTTCAGGATAGAGCACATCCTAGGCCAGAAAACCAGCCTCAACAAATTTAAGACAATAGAAAATTTATCAAGCATTTTTTTCTGACCACAATGTTATAAAACTAAAAATTAAATAAATGAAGAAAAATGAGGAAGACACAAAGCCATGGAAACTAAACAACTTGCTACAAAAAAAGGGTCAGTAGGAGATCCCATCGTGGCACAGTGGTTAACAACTCTGACTAGGAACCATGAGGTTGTGGGTTCAATCCCTGGCCTCGCCCAGTAGGTCAAGAATCCAGCATTGCTGTGAGCTATGGTGTAGGTCACAGACACAGCTCAGATCCCACATTGCTGTGGCCCTGGCATAGACTGGTGGCTTCAGCTCCAATTAGATCCCTAGCCTGGGAACCTCCATATGCTGTGGGTGCAGCAAAAAACGGGGGGTCAATAAATATGAAGGGGGAAATCAGAAAATGCCTGAAGACAAATGAAAATAAAAACACAATTGTGGGAGTTCCATGATGGCTCAGTGGTTAATGAACCTGTCTAGTATCCATGAGGATACAAGTTCAATCCCTGGCCTTAGTGGGTTAAAATTCCAACATTGCTCTGAGCTATGATGTAGGTCGCAGATGCAGCTTGGATCCTGTGTTGCTGTGACTGTGGCATAGGCCAGCAGCTACAACTCAGAATAAACCCCTAGTCTGGAAACTCCACATGCCACAGATGCAGCACTTAATAGACAAAAAAAGACAAAAAAAAAAAAAAAAAAAAAACCCACAACAGTCAAAAAACAAATAGGTTGCAATAAAAGTCATCCTAAGTAGGAAGTCTACAGTTATACACAATTACCTGAAGAAACAAGAAAAATCTCAAATATACAACCTAACCTACCACCTAAAGGAATTAGAAGAAGAACAATTAAAGCAAAAAATCAGCAGAAGGATGGCAATAATAAATGATAATAACAGAAATGTCAATAAAACCAAGAGGTAGTTTTTTGAAAAGATAAGCAAAATTAATAACCATTAGCCAGGCTTATCAAGAAGATAAGAAAGAGGACCCAAATAAATAAAATAAGAAATGAAAGAGAAGTAATCACAACTTATATCACAGCTATTTAAAAAATCATATGTACTAAAAACAGTGATGTAGTAACAAATTGGAAAATGTAGAAAAATAAATTCTAGAAGTATATGATAACTGAATCAGGAAGAACTGGGTAAGCTGAATAGACTCATCACTAGTAGTGAAATGATTTAGTCATCAAAAAATATATGCAGGAATTCCCATTGTGACTCAGTGGTAATGAATCTGACTAGTATCCAGGAGGATGTGGGTTCAATCTCTGGCCTCACTCAGTGGCTTAAGAATATGTTATTGTAAGTCACAGATCCAGCTCAGATCCTGCATCACTGTGGCTGTGGCAAAGGCTGGCAGCTGCAGCTCTGGGAATTCCCATATGCCACATGTTGGCCTTAAAAAGAAAAACAAATGAACAAACAAATCTCCCAGCAAACAAAAAACCAGGACTGTACAGTTTTACAGGATAATTCTACCAAACATATAAATAAGAGATACTACTTACTCCTCTCAAGTGATTCCAAGTAATTACAGAGGAGGGAATTCTTCCAAATTTATTCTATGAGAAAACCATAACCAAGATACCAAAACAAGACAGACACTACAGAAAGGAAAAATTATAGGCTAATCTAATGATGTGTATAAATGCAAAAACTTCAACAACATATAAGCAAACTGAAGTCAACAATGTATAAAAATGTTCACATACCCCAATTACGTAGGATTTATTTCAGGATTGTAAGGATGGTTCAATATCTATAAATCAATCAATGTAATATAACGTTAACTTATCATGGGATAAAAATCTTATGATTGCCTCAATAGATGCAGAAAAAGCATTTGACAAAATTCAATATCCACTCATGATAAAAACTTTCATCAATGTTGGTTTATAGGGAAATATCTCAACATAAAATAAAGGCACTCAGAAAAGAAAAAGAAAAAAAGACATCCAAATTGGTAAGGAAGAAGTAAAACTGACCCTATTTGCAGAAGACACAATACTTTAATGTAGAAAACTTAAAATTGCTTCCAAAACCAAGTAAAATTAATAAATGTAGTCAGTAAAATTGTAGGATATAAGATTAATATACAGAAATCTGTTGCTTTTCAATACACTAATAATAAACTCTCAAATAAAGCAAGAAATCCACTTAAAATCACATGCAAAAGAATAATATCTAGGAATAAAATAAACAAAGGCAGTGAAAGAACTATTCTCCAAAAACTATAAAAAAATTGATGAAGGAAATTGAAGACTATATAAAGAAATGAAGAGATATCTATGTTCATGGATTGGAAGAATTATTATTGTTTAAAATGTCCATTAATACCCCATACAATCTACAGATTTAATCCAATCCTAACAACAACTTCCTGACAATTTTCACAGAACAAGAACAAATAATTCTAAAATTTATAAGGAACCACAAAAACCCCTAAATAGCCAAAACAACCTTGAGAGAAAAGAATAAAACTGGAGTCCCTGAGCACAGACTGTACTAGAAGACTAAAGTAATCAAAATTGTATGGTACTGGCACAAAAACAGATACATAGATCAATGAAACATAATAGAAATCCTAGAAATAAATTCAGGCAGTAATAGTCATTTAATCTTCAACAAAAGAGGCAAGACTATACAATGGGGAAAAGGTAATCTCTTTATTAAGTGGTTCTAGGAAACCTGGTCAGCTAAATATAAAAAAATGAAATATTTTCTTACATCATATACAATAATAAACTCATAATAGACTAAAGTCCTAGATATAAAACCAGAAAACATAAAACTCCTAGGAGAAAACAGAGGCAGAACACTCTTTGACACAAAACGTAGCAAAAATTTCTTTATCTGTTTCCTCAGGTAAAGAAAATGAAAGCAAAAATTTTTTTTAAAAAATGGGACCTAATTAAATTTAAAAACTTTTCCATTACAAAAGGAAGCAATCAACAAAATGGAAAGACAACTTATCTAATGAGAGAAAATATTTTCAAATATGATCAATAAGTGGTTAATAGCCAAAACTTATAATTTATACAACTCAATTCTAAAACATCTGATTATGAAATGAGTAGAACTTCTGAATAGATATTTCTCCAATGAAAACATACACATGGCCATCAGGCACATGAAAATTAGTTCAATATCAATAATCATAGGGAAAATGCAAATCAAAATGAGATATGACCCCATTTCTGAATGGCTTTCATCAAAAAGATCACAAATAAGTATTAGTGAGGACATGGAGAAAAGGGTATTCTAGTACATTGTAAGTCTGAAAGCATATTGGTGCAGCCACAACAGTATGGATGCTCCTCATTAAGAAGAGGAACCCTTAAACCATTTAAATTATAGGGTCCCAGAATGAGAAAAGGGAGAGAAAAGGCCTGAGAAAAATGTCTCAAGGGATAATGGTTGTAATCTTCCCTAACATGGGAAATGAACCAGTCACCCAAGTCCAAGAAGAACAAAATACCATAGAAAATGTACCCCAGGAACACACAAAGACAAATAGTAATCAAATTGATAAAAATTAAAGACAAAGAGAAAAAAATGAAAAGCAGAAGGGTAAAAACAACAAATAACATAAAGGAGAATCTCCGTAAAATTAGCAGCTAATTTTTCAGCAGATACTCTACAGGCCAAAAGGGAGTGACACAATATACTTAAAGTGTTGAAAGAGAAAACTCTACAATCAACAACACTCCACCCAGCCAGGTTCTCATTCAGACTTGAAAGAGAAATCAAAAGCATTACAGACAAACAAAGGCTAAACGAGTTCAGTATCACTGAACCAGCTTTACAACAAATATTAAAGGACCATCTAGAGGTGGAAAAGAGAGAGCCATAACTAGAAACAAGAGAAACACAAATGGGAAACCTCACAGGTAAAGGCAAATATAGAGTAAAATAGGAAATCATCCAGACACTAATATGATATCAAAACCAAGAATCATAAGAGGACTAGAGTACAAGTGCAAGACATTTGAAATGCATATGAGTTTAAGAAATCAGTATCTTTAAAAAATCACGTATATAAATATATATGTGTGTGTATGTATATATACAGTAGTCTATATACATATACATATAGACTACTATATATATAGACTACTACTATATATATAGGCTACTATACACACACACATATATATATAGAGAGAGACTCTATGTAAAAATCTCATAGTAACTGCAAAACCAAAATCTGCAATAGATATATACACAAAAAAAGAAAAAAACAATCCAAACATAACACTAAATATAGTCATCAAATCATACGAGACGAGAACAAAGAGAAAAGAAAGAAAAAAGACCTCCAAAAACAAATCCAAAACAATTTTTAAAATGTCAATAAGAACATATATGCTAATAATTACCTTAAATGTAAAAAGGTTAAGTGCTTTAACCAAAATATACAGGCTGGGTGAATGGATACAAAAACAAGCCATATATACAGATCTAGAGGAACATACTGACTGAATGCAGGGAATGGAAAAATGTATTTCATGAAAATGGAAACGAAAAGAAAGTTGAAGTGACAATACTCATATCAGATTAAATAGACTTGAAAATAAAGTCTGTTACAAGAGAAAACAAAGATACTGCATATGATCAAGGCATCAATTCAAGAAAAAGATATAACAATTGTAAATATATATGTACCCAACATAGGAGTGCCTCAATATATAAGGAAACTATTAATAGAGAGAAAAGGAGAAACTGAAAATAATACAATAATAAAGAGAGATTTTAATACCTAATTTACATCAATGGACACAGATCATCCAGACAGAAAAATCAATAAAGAACCGCATGCCTTAACTAACACATCAGACCAGATGGACTCAACTGATATTTACAGAGCATTCCATTGGAAAGCAACAGGATATACATCCTTTTCAAGTGCACATGGAACATTTTACAGGATAGATCACATGATGGGCTACAAACCAAGCCTTGGTAAATTTAAGAAAATTGAAACCATATCAAGCAAAAAACCACAAACAAGTATATTCTAAACAATATTCTACTAAACAACCAATGGATCATTGAAGAAATCAAGGATGAAATAAAAAAATACCTGGATAAAAATGGCAATGAAAATATGATGATCTAAAACCTATGGACACAGCAGACACAGCAAAAGAAATTCCAAGAGGGAAGTTTTAGGCATTTAGGCTTCCCTCAGGAAACAAGAAAAATTAGATAAACAAGCTAACCTTACACCAAAAACAAACAGAGCAAGAAGAACAATGAAATCCAAAGTTAATAGAAGGAAAGAAATAATAAAGATTGGAGCAGAAATAAATCAAATAGAGATGAAGGAAATAATAGGACATATCAATGAAACTAAAAGATGGTTCATTGAAAAGAGAAACAAAATTGATAAATCTGTAGCCAGACTCATTAAGAAAAAAAGGAGGGGTGATATTCTAAATCAATGAAATCAGAAATTAAAAGGATAACTTACAACCAACATAACAGAAATATAAAAGTCTAGACCATAAAGAATTACAACAGGCAACTTTAGGCCAAAAAAAGGACAATCTAGAAGAAATGGACAAATTCTTAGAAAGGGACAATCTCCCAAATCTGAACCAGAAAGAAATAGAACATATAAAGAGGCTAATCACAAATACTGAAATCAAATCTGTGATTTAAAATCTTCCAACAAACAAAAATCCAGGGCCAGATGGCTTCAAAGGTGAATTCTGTCAAATTTGTAGAGAAGAGTTAATAGCTATCCTTCCAAAAATGCTTTCCAAAAACTGTAGAGGAAGGAACACTTCTTTTCTTTCTATGAGGACACCATAATCCTCATACCAAAACCAGACAAAGAAATCACAAAATAAGAAAATTATAGTCCAGTATCATTGATGAACCTAGGTGCAAATATCCTCAACAAAATACTAGCCAACCAAATCCAAAAATACATTAAAAGGTTCATACCTCATATCAAATGGGATTTATCCCTGGGATGCATGGATTTGTCAATACCCCACAAATAAGTCAATGTGATACTCAACATTAACAAAATGAATAATAAAAACTGTATGAACATCTCAATAGATTCTGAAAACTCTTGATAAAATTCAACATCTATTTATTATAAAAACTTTCCTGAAAATGTATATAGAGGCACCATTCCTCAACATAAGAAATGTTATATACAGAATGGGAGAAAATAGTTTCAAATGATGCAACTGACAAGAGCTTAATCTCTAAAATATAGAAACAACTTACTCAACTCAACAGCAAAAAAGCCAACAACCCAAGGAAAACTGGGCAAAAGACCTGAATAGACATTTCTCCAAAGGAGATATACAGATGGCCATAAGCATGGGAAAAAATGCTCAACATCACTGATTACTAGATAAATGCAAATCAAAACTACTATGAGATACCACCTCACACCACTCAGAATGGCCATCATTAATAAGTCCACAAATAACAAGTGCTGGAGGGGGTATGTAGAAAAGGGAACCCTCCTGCACTGTTGCTGGGAATATAAATTGGTGCAACCACTATGGAAAACAGTATGGAGGTACCTTAGAAATCTATACATAAAACTACCAAATGACCCAGCATTCCCACTCTAGGGCATATATCCAGACAAAAATTTCTTTGAAAAAGACACATGCACCCACATGTTCATTGCAGCACTATTCAATAGCCAAGACAATGTAAATGTCCATCAACAGATGATTTGTTTTACAAGATGTGGCATATATATACAATGGAATACTACTCAACCATAAAAAAGAACAAAATAATGCCATTTGCAGCAACATGGATGGAACTAGAGACTCTCATACTCAGTGAAGTAAGTCAGAATGAGAAAGACAAATACCATATGATATCACTTATATCTGGAATCTAATATACAGCACAAAGGAATCTTTCCACAGAAAAGAAAATCATGGGCATGGAGAACAGACTTGTGCTTGCCATGGGGGAGGGGGAGGGGAGGGAGTGGAATGGATTGCGAATTTGGGGTTAACAGATGCAAACTATTGCCTCTGAAATGGATAAGCAATGAGATCCTGATGTATAGCACTGGGAAGTATATCTAGTCACTTATGATATAGCATGCTAATGTGAGAAAAAAGAATGTATGTTTAACTGGGTCACCTTGCTGTACAGTAGAAAATTGACAGAACACTGTTAACTAGCTAAATTGGAAAATATAAAAATCATTATAAAATAAAAATAAAACCATCCAAAGGGAAAAAACATAGCTAAAATTCTCATAGGTGAATAGCTGAAAGCATTTCCACTAAGACTGGGAATAAGACAAGGATGTCCATTCTCACCACTGTTATGCAACATAGTATTGAAAAGTCCCAGACACAGCAACCAGAGGAGAAAAAAAAAATAAAAGTAATCCAAATTGGAAAAGAACAAGTAAAACTGTCACAATTTGCAGGTGACATAATACTATTCATAGAATAGTATTCTATTCATAGAATCCTAAAGATGCTACCAAAAAACTACTAGAGCTCATCAATGAATTTGGTAGAGTTATTGGATACAAAATTAATACACAGAAATATCTTGGATTTCTACACACTAACAACAAAAGATCAGGAAGATAAAATAAAGAAACAATTCCATACACAACATCACAAAGAATAAAATAACCAGGAATAAGTCTACTTAAGGGGAGCAAAAGATTAGTACTCTAAAAAGTTGTAAGATGCTGATGAAGGAATTTGAAGACAACAAAATAGATGGAAAGACATACAGTGTTCATGGATTAGAAGAATCAATATTGTTAAAATGACCATACTCCCTAAGACAATCTACAGATTCAATGCCATCCTTATCAAATTACCAATAGCACTTTTTCACAGAACTAGGAAAAAAATTAATTTGTGTAGAAAAGCAAAAGACCTCAAATAGCCAAAGCAATGAAAAAGAAAAACAGATCTGGAAGAATTGATCTCCCTGACTTCAGGCTATATACTCATCAAAACAGTATGATGCTGGCACAAAAATAGAAATATAGATGAATGGAAAAGGATAGAAAACTCCTAAAGGAAAACATAGGTGGGACACTTTTTTTCTTTTACAGCTACACAGGTGGCATATGGAAGTTCCCAGGCTAGGGGTAGACTTGTAGGGGCAGCTGTGGCCTATGCCACAGCCACAGCAACACCAGATCCAAGCTGTCTCTGTGACCTATGCTGCATCTTGCAGCCACACTGGATACTTAATCCACTGAGTGAGGCCAGGGATCAAATACACATCCTCATAGAGACAATGAGTTTCCTCACATCCTCAAGTTCTTAACCCTCTGAGACAAAACAGGAACTCC
Source organism: Sus scrofa (assembly GCF_054392235.1). Taxonomy (NCBI): domain Eukaryota; kingdom Metazoa; phylum Chordata; class Mammalia; order Artiodactyla; family Suidae; genus Sus; species Sus scrofa. The sequence goes on along the minus strand of NC_139387.1, from coordinate 47,430,629 downwards.
TAGACAGAACACTTTTTGACATAAATTGCAGCAATATCTTTTTTTAATCTACTTTCTAGAGTAAGGAAAATAAAGACAAAAATAAACAAATGGGAACTAATTACACTTAAAAAGCACAGCAGAGGAACTCACAAACAAAATGAAAAGACATCCTTTAGAATAGGAGAAAATATTTGCAAATGAGGCTAAGGCATTAATCTCAAATATATACAAACAGCTCAGTCAGGTCAATATAAAAAAAAAAACTAACAAAAAGTCATCTTGTGGCACAGTGGTTAAGGATCTAGTTTTGTCACTGCAGCAGCTTATATCACTGCTGTGATGTAGGTTTGATCCCTGGCCTAGGAACTTCCACATGCTGTGGGTGTGGCCAAAAAGAAGAAAGAAAAAGAAAACAAACCACCCAATCAAAAATGGGCAGAAGGTCTAAATAAACATTTCTCACAAAAAAATGATATACAGATGGCCAAAAGGCACAAGAAAAAATGTTCAACTTCACTAAATATTAGTAAATGCAAATCAAAACTGCAATGAGGTATCACCCCAGAATGACTATCATCAAAAAGCCTGCAAGAAATAAATACTAGAGTGGGTGTGGAGGAAAAGGAGCCCTCCTACACTGTTGGCAGGAATGTAAATTTGTATATCCAGTATTGGGAACAGTATGGAAGTTCCTTAACAAAAACTAAAAATGGAGTTACCATATGATTCTGCAATCCTATTCCTAGTCACATTTCCAGAGAAAAACATAATTTTAAAATATACATGAACTCCAGTGTTCACTGCAGCACTGTTTACCATAGCCAAGACATGGAAGCAACCCAAATGTCCATCAATAGATGAATGGATGAAGAAGATATGGTATATATACACACAATGGAATAATAGTTACCATGAAAAAAGAATGGAATAATGCCATTTTCAGCAATGTGGATGAACATATTCATTATCATAGTTAATGAAGCCCAACAAAGACAAATATCATATGATACCACTTACACGTGGAATCTGAGGAAGGATACCAAAGAACTCATTTACAAAACAGAAACAGACTCACAAACATAGAAAACAAACTTGGTTACCAAAGAGGAGTGGAGGAGAGATACATTAGGAGGTTGGGTTAAATATACACACTGCTCAATATAAAATAAATAACCAAAAAGGGAACAATTCACAGTATCTTGTGATAACCTATAAAGGAAAAGAATCTAAAAAATAAATATGTGTGTATGTGTATATATAATATATATATAAATGTATATTATGTATGTATAAATGAATTGCTGTGCTATACATCTGAAAATAACACAATTATATTAATCAAGTACACTTCAATATATTAAAAAATAATTTAAAAACGAATGTTTTAACGTGACAAGTGGTGATGCAGATGAAGAGTTGTGTTTATTAATGTTTATTGCAGCCAGCATGATTTATATACTAAGATTGATAATAACCATATATTTAATGGAATCTCAGTGGTTCAATAAGTAATAGTAGATCTGTGCAACAGTAAAAATTTTTCATTTTTTTCAATGCTTGATTAAAGAAATATTTTTTCAAGCAAATTCTTATACAACCAAAGCATAGAAAAACTATAAAACATATAAAACAATACAGATTTTCCATGATATATGATGAGGTTACATCCTGATAAACACATTATAAGTAGAAAACATTATAAGTTGAAAATGGATTTAAAACACTAACCTAAATCAAAATAATCATCTATCAATTATCACCTTAAATGTCAATGGACTGAATGCCCCAATCAAAAGACACAGAGTGGCTGAGTGGATAAAAAGGCAAAAACCTTCAATATGCTGCCTACAAGAAACTCACCTTAGGACCAAAGATACATATAGATTGAAAGTGAAAGGGTGGGGAAAAATATTTCACGCCAATAGACATGACAGAAAAGCAGGAGTCGCAACTCTCATATCAGACAAAATAGACTTTAAAACAAAAGACATAAAGAAAGACAAAGAAGGACACTATTTAATGATTAAGGGAGCCATCCAAGGAGAGGATGTTACTATCGTCAACATATATGCCTCAAATATAGGAGCACCCAGATACATACTTCAAATATTAACAGACAAAAAGGGAGATATTGATGAGAATACAATCATAGTAGGAGACCTTAATACCCCCCTCACATCAATGGACAGATCCTCTAGACAGAAAACCAATAAAGCAACAGAGATCCTAAAGGAAACAATAGAAAAGTTAGACTTCATTGACATCTTCAGGACACTACATCCAAAAAAAGCAGAATACACATTCTTCTCAAATGCTCATGGAACATTCTCAAGAATTGACCATATATTGGGACACAAAGCTAACCTCAATAAATTTAGGAGCATAGAAATTATCTCATGTATCTTCTCTGACCACAATGCCATGAAGCTAGAAATCAACCACGGGAAAAGCAAAGAGAAAAAACCTACTACATGGAGACTAAACAACATGCTACTAAAAAACCAATGGGTCAATGAGGAAATCAAGAAGGAAATTAAAAACTACCTTGAAAAAAATGATAATGAAGACACAACCTCTCCAAATCTATGGGATGCTGCGAAAGCAGTGCTCAGAGGGAAATTTATAGCAATCCAGGCCTTTCTCAAAAAAGAAGAAAGATCCCAAATGGACAACTTAACCCTCCACCTAAATGAATTAGAAAAAGAAGAACAAAAAAGTCCTAAAGTCAGCAGAAGGAAGGAAATTATAAAGATCAAAGAAGAAATCAATAAAATAGAGACTCAAAAAACAATAGAGAAAATTAATAAAACCAAGAGCTGGTTCTTTGAAAAGGTGAACAAAATTGACAAACCCCTGGCCAGACTCACTAAAAAGAGGAGAGAAAGAACCCAAATCACCAAAATTATAAATGAAAAAGGAGAAATCACAACGGATACTGCAGAAATACAAAAAAACATAAGAGAATACTATGAACAACTATACGGCAACAAGTTTGACAATCTGGAAGAAATGGACAATTTTCTAGAATCTTACAGCCTGCCAAAACTGAATCAAGAAGAAACAGACCAACAGAACAGACTGATCACTAGAAATGAAATTGAAGAGGTCATAAAATCACTCCCTACAAATAAAATCCAGGACCAGACGGCTTCACAGGTGAATTTTATCAAACATATAAAGAGGAATTGGTGCCCATCCTCCTTAAACTCTTTCAAAAGGTTGAAGAAGAAGGAATACTCCCAAAGACATTCTATGAGGCCACCATCACCCTCATTCCAAAACCCGACAGAGATACCACCAAAAAAGAAAACTATCGCCCAATATCATTGATGAATATAGATGCAAAAATTCTCAACAAAATCTTAGCCAACCGAATCCAACAACATATCAAAAAAATTATACACCATGACCAGGTTGGGTTCATCCCAGGTTCACAAGGATGGTTCAACATACGCAAATCAATCAGCATCATACACCACATTAACAAAAAAAAAGGTCAAAAATCATATGATCATCTCAACAGACGCAGAAAAAGCATTTGACAAAGTCCAACATCCATTCATGATCAAGACCCTCGTGGGTATAGAGGGAACATTCCTGAATACAATCAAAGCCATTTATGATGAACCCACAGCAAATATAATACTCAAGGGAGAAAAACTGAAAGCCTTCTCACTCAAATCTGGAACAAGACAGGGATGCCCACTCTCACCACTGCTCTTCAACATCATTTTGGAAGTCCTAGTCACAGCAATTCGACAAACAAAAGAAAAAAAAGGCATCCATATAGGAAGAGAAGAGATCAAACTGTCACTGTATGCAGATGACATGATACTATACATAGAAAACCCTAAGGACTGAACCCCAAAACTCCTTGAACTGATTAATAAATTCAGCAAAATAGCAGGATATAAGATGAACATTCAGAAGTCAGTTGCATTTCTGTATACCAGCAATGAACTATTAGAAAAGGAATACAAAAATACGATACTTTTTTAATACTTTTAATACTTTTAATACTTTTAAAATTGTACCTCACAAAATCAAATACCTCGGAATACACCTGACCAAGGAGGTAAAGGACCTATATGCCGAGAACTATAAAACTTTAATCAAAGAAATCAAAGAAGATGTAAAGAAATGGAAAGATATTCCATGTTCCTGGATTGGGAAAATCAATATTGTGAAAATGGCCGTCCTACCCAAAGCAATCTACAGATTCCATGCAATCCCTATCAAATTACCCAGGACATTTTTCACAGAACTAGAACAAACAATCCAAACATTTATATGGAACAACAAAAGACCCAGAATCGCCAAAGCAATCCTGAGAAACAAAAACCAAGCAGGAGGCATAACTCTCCCAGACTTCAAGAAATACTACAAAGCCACAGTCATCAAAACAGTGTGGTACTGGTACCAAAACAGACAGACAGACCAATGGAACAGAATAGAGAATCCGGAAATAAACCCTGACACCTATGGTCAATTAATCTTTGACAAGGGAGGCAAGAACATAAAATGGGAAAAAGAAAGTCTATTCAGCAAGCATTGCTGGGAAACCTGGACAGCTGCATGCAAAGCAATGAAACTAGAACACACCCTCACACCATGCACAAAAATAAACTCCAAATGGCTGAAAGACTTCAATATAAGACAACACACCATCAAACTCCTAGAAGAAAACATAGGCAAAACACTCTCTGACATCAACATCATGAATATTTTCTCAGGTCAGTCTCCCAAAGCAATAGAAACTACAGCAAAAATAAACCCATGGGACCTCATCAAAGTGACAAGCTTTTGCACAGCAAAGGAAACCAAAAACAAAACAAAAAGACAACTTACAGAATGGGAGAAAATGGTTTCAAATGATGCAACTGCCAAGGGCTTAATCTCGAGAATATATAAGCAACTTATACAACCCAACAGCAAAAAAGCCAATCAACCAATGGAAAAAGTGGGCAAAAGACCTGGATAGACATTTCTCCAAAGGAGATATACAGATGGCCAGCAAACACATGGAAAAATGCTCAACATCACTGATTATAAGAGAAATGCAAATCAAAACTACCATGAGATACCACCTCACACCAGTCAGAATGGCCATCATTCATAAGTCCACAAATAACAAGTGCTGGAGGGGCTGTGGAGAAAAGGGAACCCTCCCGCACTGTTGGTGGGAATGTAAACTGGTACAGCCACTATGGAGAACAGTTTGGAGATACCTTAGAAATCTATGCATAGAACTTCCATATGACCCCGCAATCCCACTCTTGGGCATCTATCCGGACAAAACTCTACTTAATAGAGGCACGTGCACCCGCATGTTTATTGCAGCACTATTCACAATAGCCAGGACATGGAAACAACCCAAATGTCCATCAACGGACGATTGGATTAGGAAGAGGTGGTATATATACACAATGGAATACTACTCAGCCATAAAAAAGAACGACATAATGCCATTTGCAGCAACATGGATGGAACTGGAGAATATCATCCTGAGTGAAATGAGCCAGAAAGACAAAGACAAATACCATATGATATCACTTATAACTGGAATCTAATATCCAGCACAAATGAACATCTCCTCAGAAAAGAAAATCATGGACTTGGAGAAGAGACTTGTGGCTGCCTGATGGGAGGGGGAGGGAGTGGGAGGGATCGGGAGCTTGGGCTTATCAGACACAATTTAGAATAGATTTACAAGGAGATCCTGCTGAATAGCATTGAGAACGTTGTCTAGATACTCATGTTGCAACAGAACAAAGGGTGGGGGAAAAAATGTAATTGTATTGTACACCTGTAAGGATAACTTTATCCCCTTGCTGTACATTGGGAAAATAAAAAAATCAAAACAAAACACTAACCTACATAACATCGTAACTTAGGCTAGCCCAGGACACTTATATTAGCCTATAGCTGGGCAACGTTATCTAACACAAAGCCTATTATATAAGATAGTGTTGAATATCTAATGTAATTTATCAAATACTACGATAAAAATAAAATAAAAAACAATAATTATATGTGTACAGAGTTGTTATTAAGTGCATTAGTAATTTACCCTCTTGATTGTTAGGCTGAGAGGAACCTGCGGCTTGCTGCAGCTGTCCAGCATTAAGAGAGAACTGTACTTGTGCTACATATCATTAGCATAGGAAAACATCAAATTTCAAAATTTGAAGAACAGTTTCTCCTGAATGCATATCACTTTCACTCCATCATAAAGTAAAAAAAAAAAAAAGTTTGTAAGTCAGAGACTCTTTGTAAAAGGGAAGCTACTTTATTACAGTGAAGCAACTTTGTAATCTTCTCTGCCTTGGTAAACCAGCCCCCAAACTGCCCTGAAACCCTTTCATGGAATTCTGAGTTGGTAATCCATAGTTCTAATTCAAGATTGGAAAATGTGTTACATTTCACTTCCAGGCTATATCTAGAATGTTACAGTAAGTGTTTGCTGATAAACTCTAGGTAAATAAATCGAAGTCCATTTTGGAGGATAGCAAAATAAGAGTTAAGTGACTAAAAATCATGTAATGGGGATTGGTTGATTAGTTAAAAGAAATGGGGATCTTTATTAGAAAAACAAGGAGAATGAACAGTGATATAACATTGATTTTTATGCATATGAAGAACTATAATGTGGAAATGTTTCAGATAGCTCTTTAAAAAATGAATGATTTAAATGGGAGAAAGATTGTTAAAAATTAAAGGGCCAACACTATTTGTTCAGATATTTTTTTCCCCCTCATGGTTCTTTTTCCAGGTTATACAGTTTGGGATAGATATCCATAGGTAATGCTATATCTCATGGATATGTTAATTTTTATAACATTTAAATAATTATCAGGTGCCTACAATATTTCAGATGCTATGCTAAGTGGTGAAAATAATGATGTGAAAGAGACATAATCTTTGTCTTCAATATAGTATAAAAAACCTAACATTTCCACAGAAAACTGAAATGAAATATGAGAAGTGCTAAAGGGAGATCCAAGCAAATCAATGTGGGAAGCAAACATTAGGAAACAAATAAAGCTTCTCGGGTGAGCAGTGAAGATTTTAGATAAAGACTGAGTTTGCCAAGTGACAAGATGGGAAAATCTACCTCAATGACATTAATGTTGTATGCAAATGTACTGAGGCATGAAATCACATGAAATAGGTGGGAAACATTTGGTATTGCTGGAAATTAATGTGTCTGCAGAGTGAAGTGGTAAAGATAGGAAGGAAGACAGAGACAAAGAGTTTGAACCTTGTGAGTGATAGACAGTTATCTCATCTTTCAACTTACTATATTTATGACAGACATGTTGGATTGGTGTATGGAGAGATGAGAAGAAATGGGACTAGATGCTAAAAAATTCCAAATTTACCCTACTCCATACCATTAGTCTACAAAAGGAATAGACTACTAGAATGTAATTATTAAAAGAATAGCTTTGCTACATTTTCCAATAACTTGGGAAACAATAAAAAGCCTAATTTGTTGCTGTATGATGAATGAAAACTAATCTGGAATTGTCTTCAATATAGCAGACTCACTCACAGATCAAATAATGCTAAGGAACTATGAATAAAATGTGATATAAATGATTCTAAATAAACATTGTCTTAAGTTTTTCCTTTAATTTAATCTCTGATGATGGATACTAAAGGGCTGCAGTATTAATGGATCCAGAACAATGAATACAATCTATAACCTCTAAATGAGAGTAATTTTGAATTTTCCAATATATAATCATTCTTGGTCTCTTAACAAATTGCTGTTTAAATTACCATATTGTTTCAAAGAGAAATCTTTTATTTATGGATCAGAAGGAAATAAAAAATAATTTGATTCTAAAGACATTTTTGCCTTTTATTTAAAGACTAACTTCAATATCATAGGACTTTCAGTGGAAGTTCTATAATCTTACATTATTTTATAGCCTTTTTCAAAAAATATATGCCCATATTTTCTTTCTAACTTTTACTGGAATAGGCAAATTTTTAAAATAAACAGATTGATAAGTGACAATTTGCTTCAGTTTTTACTAGGCATAAGGAAAAAAGATATTAAAGATGGGATCTATCATTATCATGTAATTCTCGGCAGCATTTGTGGTGTATCTTAAACCTCCACTTAATGTCACCTCTATACAATTTCATTTAATGTGACATTCTCAAACTCTGAATTTAACATCACTTTTATAAATTCATAAAGGAAAAAGAAAAAAATTAAAACATTATCCTTGATTTTCATAAAATTCTAGACACACCCTATCTTGTTTTCTGCAACAGTATGCAAATTGCCTTTCAATATGTCTTATTAGGAAGTTGTGTATATGCTATAAAATCATACACACTGAAAATAAGAAAATAATACAATTACATATGACTTTATTTTAAAAAGAAATACTTTTACACTATCTGAAATTAATTTGAAATGTTAAAACTAAAAAATACAAATTTAAAAACCAATTCAACCATTCTTACATACAAAGGAATTATTTACAAATTATGAACAACTTACTTGAGAATGCTGCATTTCCCATTTGACAAGATTCTACTCATGATTGAAAATGTGCAGACATAAGGTATTATACAAGGAGGAGATAAAAAAAACAAAGTCCTATTGTATAGCACAGAGAAGTATATTCAGTGTCCTGTGCAAAAAACTTTCTGTGTCCCCTATTTCTTATTTTTAGGTCCTGGGCCTCATTCATCCTCCATGGCTTCCTCTGAGTTCCAAGGGGAAGGTTCAGACAGCTGCTGATCATGGATGCAAAGACAAGGTAGGAAAAGTTAAGCAACAATAACACAGCCTTGGGGCAGGGCCCTGGTTCCCCCTCAAGGGATACACAGAATGATGTAGGGATCATATACACCTAAAATAAAAGATTATCTTCCTTATACTCCTTTTGGAAATGAATAGCTTAAAATTGAAAAGCCTGTAGTTCTATCCCTGTGCTTCTCCCTCACTTGATTAAGCACCCTGAACACAATCAACTATGAGTTAAAGACTGTAGGCACCTGAGGTTTTTCAGAACTTTCCTAGTTTGTTCTAATCTCTGATCAATATGGCCTTCTCATAAGAATTCTTATACTAGAAAAAGTCAAGATGTGATAATCCAGAAGACCACTATCAAGATCACCCTGAGAGATTCTGACATCAGCTTTGATGACTAAGATTCCCCAAAAGAAAGAATTCATGTTTTCCCAATCCTAATTCATATCCAAAACCCTGTTTTTGTCCTTTTAGACTATATCCTCCCACCCCTGTAATTCTTCTCCAAGGGAGGGCACAGTATTTAAGGCATTAGCCTGCTGTGTCCTCCTTTGCCTGGGAAAGCAATAAAAGTCTGTTTTTTTTTGTTTGTTTTTTTTTTCCTTTGCCTAAAACTCTGTCTCTGCATTTCTATTTGACACTGGTGGACAGAGACTGAATTTCAGCAAAAATAATGGAAAAGAATATATTTAAAAAAAATAATGCAAGAAAAGTTTTCCTTAAGATAGAACTCTCTGGTTAATTTTCTTCCATGGAGTTCTCTGGAGGTCTAGTTATCAGGACTCAGTGCTTTCACTGCTGCAACCTGGGTTCAATACCTGGTCAGGGAACTGAGATCCCACATCAAGCTGCAGCATACCACAGCCAAAAATAAATAAATAAAAATTTAAAAAGCAAAAAAAAAAAAAAACCAAAATGTTATTATTTGAGAGTTCTGTGGTACAGCAGGTTAAGGATACAGCATTGCCATTGCAGTAGCTTGGGTCACTGCTATGGCATGGGTTTGAAACCTGGTCCAGGAATTTCCACATGCCATGGGTGAGGCCAAAAAATTTTTCTCCATAATTTGAATTAAACTGGATCTATTAGTATGATCATTATTTAAAGTTTTCTTTTCTGGTCAAACATCTTATACCAGCATTTTTTCCTCTATTATCAGTATTTATTTGTCACTAGGATCTATAAAACAAATGGAAGTAAATATTGGTAATCATCCCCAAATTTAACCTGTGAAATAAATTTCTGGGTGGCTATTATATAAATTATTAGATTGATTTTCCTAGATTCAAACCATCAAGTAAATGATTTTTTTCTTTTCTCCTCAGTTTTAATGCAGAAGAAATGCTATCAAGAAAAGAGAACGAGGAGTTCCTGTCATGGCGCAGTAGAAATGAATCCACCTGGGAACCATGAGTTTGCAGGTTCAACCCCTGGCCTCGCTCAATGGGTTAAGGATCTGGCATTGCCATGACCTGTTGTGTAGGTTGCAGATGCAGCTTGGATCTGGCGTGGCTGTGGCATATGCCAGAGGCTACAGCTCTGATTAGACGACTAATCTGGAAATCTCCATATGCCATGGGTGAGGCCCTAAAAAGACAAAAAAAAAAAAAAGGAAAAGAAAATGAATTTTAGATATGGACCTGTGTTATAAACTAGACTCCTCCATGTTCGTGAACTTGGATGTGTTTACTTCTTTGATTTGGAATTATGATTGCATTGAGACTACTGCATTCAGATTAGTGAAATGACTTACCTAAGGCCATAAACATAGATCATATCAGAATCCAATCTCTTAATCCCTGTTCTGGTATTCAGTCCTTGTCAACTAAAAAATATGTGTGTGTGTGTGTGTGTGTGTGTGTGTGCAACTTAAAATTTAAGAGTTATATTGTTTTATTTAGTGGGAAAAAACTAAGAACTTAAGCCCAGGAGACAGCATCTCAAGTAGGCCTGAGAAAACTGCTCTGAGGAGGCAAGGGGGAAGCTAGGACATATAGGAGTTTTGCAACAAAAGGCAAGTAGTATGAACAAAAGATTACTGTTAATAGTAGTTCCCACTGTGGAATATTAGGTTAAGGACCTGGCATTGCCACAGTTATTAGGTTAATATTAGGTTAAGGACCTGGCATTGCCACAGTGACCATTGCCATAGGTCACAGATGCAGCTGGGATCTGGCGTGGCTGTGGCATATGCCAGAGGCTACAGCTCTGATTAGACCCCTAACCTGGATCCCTGGCCTGGGATCTTCCATATGTCACAATTGTGGCCAAAAAAAAAAAAAAAAGGATTATTATTAATAAAGAAGACCAGTCATCTCAGGGAATATAGGAATATAGTGCTTTTCTATATTTAGGAAGATTCAAGGGTCTGGGCTTACTCAAATCAAAATCATTCCTTTGTTTTCTTTTTCTTTTTCTTCTTCTTCTTCTTTTTTTTTTTTTTTTTTTTTTTTTTTTAGGGCTGCACTTGCAACATATGGAAGCTCCCAGGCTAGAGGTCAAATAGGAGCTGTAGCTGTTGGCCTATACCACGACCACTGCAAAAAATGGGATCTGAGCCTCATCTGCAACCTATACCACAGCTCACAGCAAAGCCAGCTCCTTAACCCACTGAGCAAGGCCAAGGATCAAACCCGCATCCTCATGGATACTAGTCAGATTCATTGCCACTGAGCCACGATGGGAATGCCCGTCCTTTTTTTTTTTTTTTTTTTTTTTTTTTTTTTCCGCACCTGTGGCATATGAAAGTTCCTGGGCTAGGGGTTGAATTGGAGCTGCAGCTGGCTTCCTTTGGCACAACAATGCTGGCTCTGAATTGCTTCTGTGACCTAAGACTGCAGCTTGTGTAAATGCTGGATCAGATCCTTTTCCCACTGAGCAAAGCCAGGTATTGAATCCACATCCTCACAGACATTATGTCAGGTTCTTAACCCACAGACGGGAATACCATCCCAAAGAGAAGGGGGAAGTAATAGTGTATATGTGATAAAGGTGAAGGGTAAAGGACATGCAGCTATGCACACATTTCACAGAAGTTTGTTGTAGGTCTCATGAAGCATGAGGAGAGCTGACATCACCATGATGGGTTTTATTGATTTTCTAGATATGAGCAAATGCAAGAATTGGGTTCATAAAATATTTTCCTAAAAATATCTAACTATCTGAAGACATGTTCTGCCAGTTTTCCTAGAGCACAGAGTGCTTCACTCCTGATCTCCACCCTGAGCTCTGCTCAGGGCATGTTGTGTGTCACTTCAGTGTCTCACAATCAATCCAATTAGGGGCAGATGGCAAGTGCCAAACTCCATTTCCCAATACTATGCTCTTTTCACATGTTTAATTGAAATCTCTTTATCAAAATTTTTCCATGGTGATTTTGTACTACTATTGCTCCCTTATGAACATGGACAAGTCCTAGGCAAAAGTGATAAGGGAAACTCTTCACAGTAACAAAGAGGAGGTATTATTTATTTAAATTCCCCATCCCTGCATGCCATCACAGTGTTTTCCTGTTTCTTTTTCACATTGTTTTGCTGTAGTAGATAATTTGTCCCTTTTCTCATCAATTCAAATAGGCCTTGATTTTGAAAAGAGTTGTAATTGTCTTAGCTTACTCCTTATTACAGAAGGAAAGAAAGAAAGAAAGAAAGAAAGAAAGAAAGAAAGAAAGAAAGAAAGAAACCAACCTGGCACTCACCTTTATTTTAAGCAACATCTTATTTGGAAGTAAAGAAAATGTCTCAGCAATAAAGATTCCTCAGTATTCTTGAAAGGAATATTTAATCTAATTGATGTTAGTATACTTTGGACTGAGGCCTTTTCTACAAAGATATTTAATATTGTGTTTACCCCTGAAAAATAAAATATTGAGTGCCATATCAGTAAACAAAGGATGTCACAGTCATCAGCAATTGCAGTTTCCTCCAAGGGTGAGCAGGTGAACCCTGAGGGAATTCTGGAAGGAAATAAAGAATATCTACAGTCTAGTAGCTGTAGATATTCTAACTATTAGTAGACTAGTAGACTGCAACCATTCCCAAGGTGCAACCTGAGGAAACTCAGAATGCAAAAACACATGATACTGGACCCATATAGCTGAGATGCATATTAAAGGAATGATTTCACTGAGCCCAGAATTCTGGACCTTCCTATGTATAGAAAAGCACTAAATTCCTTAACTTGAGATATCTAGTTTTTGGTTATTTATCTTTTGTTCCTGCTGCTTGTCTTTTTTTACAAAAATCCTATATATCGTAGTTCTCCCCTGACCTCCTCAGAGCAGTATTCTCAGGGTTATTTGAGATGCTGCCTCCTGGGATTAAGTCCTCATTTTCCCACTAAATAAAACATAACTCTCAACTTTTAGGTTTTGCATATGTTTTAACACGCCTTAATTTTTTAATTTTTAAAGTTTTATTAAATTTACAATGTGATTTACAATGGATTTATGATATTGATTTACATTGATTTACAATGTTGTGATAATTCTGCTGTACAATACTGTGATTCAGTTATATATGTACGTACTTCAATTTGCTTTCAGATTCTTTTCACACATAGATTATCATGGAATATTGGGTAGAGAGAGTGCTCTCTGCTACACATGAGGAGATATTATTTATTTAAATTTCCCATCCTTGATAGAAGTCCATAATGGCACAGAATTGCCACTGGCACCTTGAAAACTTCTAACACACTACATCTGATCATCCTTGGTGAAGCTTTGTATGTCCTGTTAAATTTTACTTTGGTAAACTAAATGAAAGTGGTACCCCAAAAGGTAGTTAAATTTGAAGTAATGTCTTACTGGTTTTCCTGTGCAATTTTTCAGGTATTTTGCGTCCTTAGAGAAGTTATTCATCAACTAATATTTTTTAGTTGTCTAATTTTCAGCATATTTAAAAAAAAATCTGTGTTTTTTTTGTTTTAGTCTCAATCTGTCTAAAACTTTAATTTTTATCTTTTCCAAAATGGTTTTGATTCATTTTTTTATTTTTATAATGACTTTAATTTTTTTCCATTATAGCTGGTTTACAGTGTTCTGTCTGTTTTCTACTGTACAGCAAGGTGACCCAGTCTCACCTACATATATACATTCTTTTTTATCACATCATCATGCTCCATCATAAGTGACTAGATATAGTTCCCAGTGCTATACAGCTGGATCTCATTGCTTATCCATTCTAAAGGCAATCGTTTGTATCTATTAACCCCAATATTTCATTAATGTCTGTGTTTATTATTTCTATGTTTTATGTTGTGTTTAATTGACCTTTAATTAGCATAATGCCCTCAAGGTCCATTCATATTGTCATAAATGTAAGATTTCATTCTTTTAATAGCTAAATAATATATTATAATAAATGGTATTTACTTATGTTTAGCCTTATTGAGATATATTATATACATATAAATGTGATATATATATATCTCACATTTTCCTTATCCACATTCATCCATTGATTTTTCCATATCTTGGCTATTGTAAAAAATGCTGCAATAGACATGGAGGTACATTTATTGTTTTGAATTAGTGTTTTCATTTTCTCCAGATAAATACCAAGAAGTGGAATTTCTGGATCATGTGGTAGTTCTATTTTTAAGTTTTTGAGGAAACTTCATACTGTTTTCCATAGTGGCTATCCCAATTTATATTTACAACAATAGTACACAAGGGTTCTGCACACCGCTACCAACACTTATTTTTTGTTTGTTTGTTTGTTTTTGTTTTTTGTATTTTTTTGATAATAGCCATCCTAATAAAAGTATAAGGTGTGTATCATTGTGGTTTTGGTTTGGATTTCCCTGATGATTAGTGATGCTGAGTAATAGATGTACCTGTTAGCCATCTATATGTCTTCTTTGGAAAAAAAAATCTGTTCATATCCTATGTTCATTTTAAAATCATATTGTTTGCTTATTTGTTTAGCAATTGATTTGAGTTATTTATAAGTTTTGAATATTAACATCTTATCATGTATATGACTTCTCACATTTGGTAGGTTGCCTTTTAATTTTGTGGGTTTTTTTTTTATCTTTTTAGGGCTGCACCCATGACATATGGAGGTTCCTAGACTAGGGGTTGAATTAGAGCTGTAGCCAACAGCCTACACCACAGCCACAGCAACACCAGATCCGAGATGTGTCTGCAATCTATACCAGAGCTCATGGAAACACCAGATCCTCAACCTAATGAGTGAGGCCAGGGCTTGAACCTGCATCCTTATGGATGTTAGTCAGATTCATTTTCACTGAGCCACAATGGGAACTCCTTAATTTTGCTGTGCAGAAATTTTTAGCTTGATGTATTTCCACTTATTTTCGCTTTTGTTGCCTGGCATATTTTTGATTTCTTATAGGGAAAATTTTTTGAGCAATATAAATACTCAAAATTAGAGAAATGCTATGTAAACTATGGTACACTCAATGGACTCTGAAATCATTAAGAATATGGTTTCTTGAGACCTGACTACAAGAACATCTAATGAGAGATAATAAAATTCTCCTGAAAATATTTTTTTTTTTCTACTATAAACTGGCCATCTGTGTTTTATTTCACCAAGGTGAAGCTGGTGAATCACACTGCTAAAAAAAAAAAAAAAAAAAAAAAAAAAAAACTACGAATTCTGGGGTTCTCATCATGGCTCAGTGGTTAATGAATACGACTAGGAACTAGGAACCATGAGGTTGTGGGTTCAGTTGCTGGCCTTGATCAGTCGGTTAAGGATCTGGCATTGCTGTGAGCTGTGGTATAGGTCACAGATGTGGCTCAGATCCCATGTTGCTGTGACTGTGGCATAGGCCAGCAGCTACAGCTCCGATTAGACCCCTAGCCTGGGAACATCCACATACCACGGGTGAGGCCCAAGAAAAGAAAAACAAAAAAAAAAAACAAAAAAAACCTAGTGTTTCAAAATATGAACCATTTTTAAAACAGAATCAAGCATCCTCTTTCTAATTAAAAACTGATCATACACACAATGAATAAATGTAAAATAAAATGGTATTTATTTATTTTAAGCCTTACAATTGATGAATAAAAATTAAATATATTTACAGTGTACAATGTGATGATTTGAGATATATATATATGCAGTGTGAAATGACTACCACAGTCAAATTAACACACTGATCACCTCCCATAATTACCTTTGTGTGTGCGTGCGTGTGTGTGTGTGGTGAGAACATTTAAGATCTGCTTTGTTAGCAAATTTCATATATAATATATTATTAACTTTAGGCATGATGCTATATATTAGATCTCCAGAATGTATTAATCTTAAAATTATTTACTTCTTTTGTATTTGGCTAATGGTACATCTTTAGCTGAAAAATTTATGTTACAAAGGACACACTAAATCTGCCACATTTGACACTATAAATATGAAAAATTGAGCTGTTGATTAATAACCAGAGGGAATATAGAAGCATTAAGGTGAATTAGGAGTATATTAAGCCTTAATGGTTATTGAATGGAAAATTCAAAGTGCTGGAAGAGACCAACCACAGTGTTTATTTCAGTAGTAACTTAGGAGACTTGGGTATTTCAATGAGTAAGAAATGGTCTCTATTTTCCACTCCAGAGTGAAATTTCAAATTTACTTCCTTTGGTATGCAAAAGACATAGATAGGACTTGGAGTCTGGATGAATTTTGTTAGTATTCCAAACCCTGCCACATATAAACTATATGGTGTTGATCAGGATTCTGTGAGCCTTATAACGTCATCTACAGAAGAAGACTGAAAAATAACAACCATAGTATTGTTATAAATGTTAAATGATGCCATTTATGTGAGGTTCCTCTCAGTATATTCAACATATTTTAAGTATCCAATGAAAGTTGCATTTCTTTCAATTTTCTTGTTTCAGTATGCTATTTTCTGGTGTTAAATCAGTATCTTCTCCAGAAATCTGGTTTGTCATATCTTCTCTCAAAATTTAAATTTTAAACATAAATATTTGTTCTCCTTGATGAATTTCTAATATAATATTTTCCAATTTAAATTATATAATAAAAATAATTTTTAAAATACTTTAATAGCTTTTGAGTTAATTTGATAACATGGGTTATATGGATCAATAAAAATCACTATTATTTAAAACCACTATTATATAATTATCTGTGACAGTGGATCTGATGGGAACTATTGCTTTGCGTTTTGATCAGTTGTTAGCACAAACAAAATCAGTTCAGAGGCTGATTGTCATGTTTTTCTACTCACTTTGGAATCAATTAGATTTTAGTTCCATTAAATAAGTGGGATGTGAAGAACAGTTTCAGATCTCAAACTGGCAGACAAGGCAAACTTTGTTGATCATTTTGTGATATCTTGTTTTAACTGGCAGATTCCCAGACTATCAGAGCCAAGTTAATACTCGCAATAACAATATTAAGTGGAAAAATCATCTGTTATTCCTGGCTATATGTGCTATTATGCACATTTGAAATTCTAATTTGAATTCAAGACAATTATTTCTACATGTGCCATCATGTTTTTAATATTTCTTCAAATTATCTTTAGTGGTTTTTTCATAAAACTAATATCAAATGGACACTATTTGTTCTCACTAATCCTTTTGTTTCATTTAAAAATATAGATAAATCAAATTATTATACTAAATATATGTGTAAAAGTATATATAAATGTGTATTTGTATATATGTGGGTACATATAAGTACTGGTTCTTCATGTTATTAAAATGGGAACATACTCCTTATATAGAAATAGATAAAAAGTTGTAATAACAGTACAAAGTAGGATGATATCTCTCTTGGCGGCTTTGATGATTTAGACAGAAATATAGGGTTTATTGAGTGTTTAAACTACCATTATTGGTCTAGACAACTAAAGTAAGTTTTGCAGTAGGGCTTCCACTCTAGTCACGATTGAGTGATTGATATCAAAATTACCAAATTTATAAAACATTTATTTATTTTTTATTTATTTTTATTTATTTTTATTTATTTTTTATTATTAATTAATTTTGGGGGGTTATACAATTTTTTTTCCACTGTACAGCATAGTGGAAAAAAATACAATTTTTTTCCACTGTACAGCATAGTGGAAAAAAATACAATTTTTTTTCCACTGTACAGCATAGTGACCCAGTTACACATACATGTATACATTCTTTTCTCTTCAATTAAGGTGCTCCATCATAAGTGATTAGACAGATTTCTCAGTGCTACACAGCAGGATCTCCTTGCTAGTCCATTCCAAAAACAATAGTTTGCATCCACTAACCCCAAGTTCCCAACCCATCACAAACATACCCCCAGGAAACCTCAAGTCTATTCCCATGATTTTCTTTTCTGTGGAAAAGTTCATTTGTGCTGTATATTAGATTCTAGATATAAGTGATATCATATGGTATTTGTCTTTCTCTTTCTGACTTACTTCACTCAGGATGAGAGTCTCTACTTCCATTCATGTTGCTGCAAAAGGTGCTATTTCATTCTTTTTTTATGGCTGAGTGGTATTCTATTGTATATATATATACACCTCTTCCTAATCCAATCATCTGTCAAAGGACATTTGGGTTGTTTCCATGTCTTGGCTATTGTGAATAGTGCTGCAATGAACATGTTGGTGCATGTGTCTTTTCCAAGGAATGTTCTGTTCAGATATAGGTCCAAGAGTGGGATTGCTGGGTCATATGGTAGATCTATGTATAGTTTTCTGAGGTACGTCCATACTGTTCTCCATAGTGGTTGTTCCAGCTTACATTCCCACCAAGAGTGCAGGAGGGTTTCCTTTTCTCCACAACCTCTCCAGCACTTGTTATTTGTGGACTTCTTAATGATGGCCATTTTGACCGGTGTGAGGTGGTATCTTAAGGCAGTTTTGATGTGTGTTTCTCTAATAATCAGGGATGTCGAGCATTGTTTCAAGTGCTTGTTGGCCATCTGTATATCTACCTTTGGGAAAGATATATTCAGGTCTTTTGACCATTTTTTCCATTGGGTCATTGTCTTTTTTGCTGCTGAGTTATATGTTATTTGTATATTTTAGAGATTAGGTCCTTGTCAGTTGCATCATTTGCAACTATTTTCTCCCATTCTGTTAAGTTGTCTTTTTATTTTCTTTTTGTTTTCCTTTGCTGTGCAAAAGCTTGTCGGTTTGATTAGGTCCCATTGGATTATTTCTGCTTTTATTTGTGTTGCTTTGGGAGACTGACCTGAGAAAACATTTGGAAAGTTGATTCAGAGAATGTTTTGCCTATGTTCTCTTCTAGTAGTTTGATGGCGTGTTGTCTTATATTTAAGTCTTTCAGCCATTTTGAGTTTATTTTTGTGCATGCTGTGAGGGTGTGTTCTTGTTTCATTGATTTGCATGCCACTGTCCAGGTTTCCCAGCAACACTTGCTGAAAAGACTGTCTTTTTTCCCATTTAATGTTCTTGCTTCCTTTGTCAAAGAATAATTGACCATAGGTGTCAGGGTTTATTTCTGGGTTCTCGATTCTGTTCCATTGGTCTCTCTGTCTGTTTTGGTACCAGTACCACACTGTCTTGATTACTGTGGCTTTATAATATTGCCTGAAGTCTGAGAGAGTTATGTCTCCTGCTTGGTTTTCGTTCTTCAGTATTGCTTTGGCAATTTGAGGTCTTTTGTGGTTTTATATGGTGTTTTGGATGGTTTCCATTTGTTTTATGCTTGAGTACTTTTATTTTCAGTTTTTGTGAATGTAATGTTGGGTTTTGATAGGTGGTTCCCTGTTTTTTAAGTATGTTAAGCCCTTCCTATATCTGCTTGCTTTAGCCTGATAGTCATATAGGTTCAAACACATCATTAAAATAAAAAAAGAATCTATGTTTACTTACTTTCCTTCCCCACATTGTATGATTTTGTTGTCCTTTTTTTTTTTTTTTTCAACCTCTTCATGTTTAGATCTATATGCTGGCTTGTGTAAGTGAGTGGTTTCCAATTGTGGTTTCCTCCATCTTGATTCTTCTTTTTTTCTTTTCTTTTTTTTTTTTTTTATTTAGAAGAGCCCTTTCAGTATTTCTATTAGAATGTGTTTATTATTGCTGTACTCTTTTAGTTTTTGTTTGTTGGAGAAATGCTTTATTTCCCCTTTTATTTTAAATGATATTCTTTGTGGGTAGAGTATACTAGGCTGCAAATTTTTCCCTTTCAGAACTTTAAATATATCTTGCCACTCCCTTTTGTCCTATAGTGTTTCTGTAGAGAAATCAGTTGATAGCCTTATGGGGGGGGTTCCTTTATAATTAATGCTTTGTTTTTCTCTTGCTGCCTTTAGAATCCTCTCTTTATCTTAAACTTTTGCCATCTTTATTATAATATGTCTTGGTGTGGACCTGTTTGGGTTCAACTTGTTTGAGGCCCTCTGTGCTTCCTGTATCTTGGTATCAGTATCCTTTAGATTTGGACAGTTTTCAGCCATAATTTCTTCAAATACATTTTCAATCTCCTTTTCTTTTTCTTTTCCTTCTGGAATTCCTATTATGTGTAGATTGGCCTGCTTTCTATTATCCCATAGGTCTCTTATATTGCTTTCATGCTTTTTCATTTGGTTTTCAGTCTGCTGTCCTATTTGGGTAATTTCCATCATTCTCTCTTCCACATCACTAATTTGTTCCTTTGCATTATTCACTGTGCTCTTAATTGCCTTTAGCTCAGTTTGTATCTCTGCAAATGAATTTTCTAGTTTTTCTTGGCTCCTCCTTATATTTTCCAGTTCTTTTCTAAGGAATCTGTATTACTGTTCATATCCTCTTAATTTTTTCAGCATTTTCACTGTCTCCCTTTTGAATTCAAAGACTGTCAGACTGCAGAGGTCTGTTTCATTGTTGACTGCTTTAGGTGAATTCTCCTATTGCTTTAACTGGGATTGGTTTCTGAGATTCTTCATTATGCCTGTGCTTTTTGTTTTCTCTGAACTGGGGAAGCCAGACTCTAGTTTGGCACAGTCCAGGGCAGGCTGGCTGGGTGGCTCAGAGGGTGATTGCAGGTGCCAGGACCCAGAGCATGACTGGCCCAGCAAGCCTGCTCCACACAGGTGGCATGGGGTGGGGAGCATGGTGGGCCTGGCAGGGCAGTTCTGTATTGGCGGGCCGGTAGGTCAGCTCCACTCATGGGTGCGGTTGCCCAGAGCATAGTGGGCCTGGTGGGGCAGGCCGTATGGGCCGTCACAGGCACATAGACTGTGTTGGCCCTGTAGGATGGCTCTACACAGGTGGGCACACAGAGCATGGCAGGCCTGGCCAGGCGACTACACACAGGCAGTCACCCAGAGTGCAGTGGGTCTGCTGGAGTGGTTCCACTCATGTCGGCACATGCATGTAGAGCTTAGCGGGCCTGGCATGGCAGTTCTGCACTCCAGTGCCTGGAATGTGGTGGGCCTGGTGGGGCAGCTCTGTGCAGGTGGGCATGTGGAGTGCAACAGGCCTGGTGGGGTGGTTCAATGCAAGCAGGTGTGGGCATGTAAAGAGCAATGGGTCTGGGGGTGGTTCCAGGCAGGAGGGAGCAGTCACGTAAAGCACAGCAGGACTGGCAGGGCAGCTCCACATGTGGGCACCCACAATTCTGTTGGCCTGGCAGGGTGGCTCCACATGGGTGGGCCCATGCACATACTATGCAGTGGGCCTGGCAGGGTGTCTCTGAATGGGAGGGCACCTGGTGCACAGCAGGGCTGGCAGGGCGGCTCCACACAAGTGGGCACGTGTGCCTGGAGCATGGCAAGTCTGGCAAGGGATTTTGTGTGGGCATGCACGAGTGCATGTAGAGCAGTGGGCCTAGTGTGTCGGCTCTGCACAGGTGGGCGCAGGTGCCTGGATAGTGGCATACCTGGAGGGTTGCGCTGGGAATACTCTGCTTTCTACCAGGTGGTGGGAAAATGCGCATGCTGGGGCACAAGGAGTTTCCTATGGTGGCCCGCCCTTCCTCCTCTCCCCTGGCCAACAATGGTGTTTTGTCTCTCCTATGGGTCAGGACCTTCTCCTTGGTTCCTTCTGCCCTGGCTTTCCCCTCCCCAGCCCTTAGCCTACTGCTCCCCTCCCATGGCACACCACTCCCTATTCCCTTAGGCTGTCTCCTCACCACGACCTCCAGAGCCTAAGTCTTAGTGCCCAGCCCCCACCTGAGCGTTTCAGGCTGTGGTGTCTGCGCCAGTGGTTCAGATGATTTGTGCATCTCTCATTCTGCTTTTTGGTTCTCAGACCTGCTTCTGAGCTTTTCTAGGCATCTTGGAGATCCCTCCAACTCTGCTGATTTTTCCATTGGTCAGGTAGCTTCCCAGGGTATGGGTTCCCTTTCTTCTTCACAGCTCCCTCACAGGAGTGCTAGTCCTGTCCTGCCTGATTCCTTTTCTCCCTCTCTTTTTTTCTTTTCTTCTACCCTGTTATGTCAAGAGTTTCTTGCCCTTTTTGGAGGTTTAAGTTCTTCTGCCAGCATTCAG
Organism: Sus scrofa; assembly: GCF_054392235.1. Classification (NCBI taxonomy): domain Eukaryota; kingdom Metazoa; phylum Chordata; class Mammalia; order Artiodactyla; family Suidae; genus Sus; species Sus scrofa. The sequence continues at coordinate 47,408,450 of NC_139387.1, read as the reverse complement.
TTGATCTTCTGTGCAAGTCATTTCACACGTAGATGTGTTTTTTTGATGTGTTTGTGGGAGAGGGTGAGCATGTCCTCTCACTCTTCCACCATCTTGCCTCCACATTCCAAACATTTATTTCTTATCTTTGCAAAGAAACCAATTCAGGGCTAAAATTCTTGAAGGAAAGACTGAAAAGAGGCCAGCCTCATACACATCCTGGTTTTCTTTCTGAAATTTCTGAGGAAATTTTCCAGACGGCAGTGTATTTGAATAGACTCCAAGTGGGGAACAAATTCTCACTGGAGGTAGCAAAATAGACAATGGAATTCTGGGATGCATTGAATGTCATATATGCACGGGTTAAGACTCTAGACAGCCCAGAAGATGCTAGAAGACTAGAGAGATGAGATTCATATGTTGCACAGTTCTATGGAAATATTGTAGTTACAGCCAAGCTTGAGTGAGAATATCATTGTAAATATCCCAAACTTTTAGGTAGGACAACAGAAAGGCTAAATAAAATATGCTCACCACAAAAATGAAGTTTTAAAATGATTAAGGTAATTTGCTAGTCACCTAACTGTCTATAAATCAAAATTTAACACTCATTAGAAGAAGAAGGAAAAATCCAGAATCTGTAAAATATATAATCAGCAGCATAGGGCACATGATAAAATAATTACTAAAAATATAAATAATCAGGAAAAAAAGTGATCAATAGTAAAGTGATAAAATATTAATAGAAACAGAAAGAAGGATGATCTAAATATTAAAATCAGCAGATAATTTCACAAGTGCTATGATTAATATGTTAAAGAAAATAAGCGCTAGGCTAGACAAAATGAATAAAGAAATAGAAAATGTCAGTAGAGGATTAGAATTAATAAAATAATTAAATTGTTATTCTAGAACTGCAAAACAAAGTATCTGGAATTAAGAACTTAACAAGTGGGGTTAATAGCAAACTGGACAAAACAAAAAATAGATTAGTAAAAACAAAGGCAGGTCAGTAGCATATTCCCAAAATAAAGCACAGAGAATAAAATTAATGAAGATGTATATAACTCTGACAATGAGACATAAGGGAACTTCTCAAAATATGTAACATATATGTTAGAACCAGTGTAATCACAAGGGTCCTTATAAGAGCGAGGTAAAGCTATATACAGAGTCATAGAGAGAGGAGATATAAGGATGGAAACAGAGTCTAGAGAGAAGAGAAGACTCTACACTGTTGGCTTTGAAGCTGGAGGAAAGAGTCATGAGCCAAGGAATGTAGGCAGACTCTAGAATTTGGAAAATGTTGAGAAACAGATTCCCTTAGAGCCTTCAAAAGGAATACAGAATTGCTGATAACTTGATATTAGACTTCTTCTTCTTTTTTTTTTTTTTTTTTGCCATTTCTTGGGCCACTCCTGCGGCATATGGAGGTTCCCAGGCTAGGGGTCTAACTGGAGCTGTAGCTGCTGACCCACGCCAGAGCCACAGCAACACGGGATCTGAGCCGTGTCTGCGACTACACCACAGCTCACAGTAACGCCAGATCCTTAACCCAATGAGCAAGGGCAGGGATGGAACCCACAACCTCGTGGTTCCTAATCAGATTCGTTAACCATTGAGCCACAACAGGAACTCCATATTAGATTTCTTACCTCCAAAACTGAAAGAGAATCAATTCGTATCATTTAAGTCACCATGTTTGTGGTAATCTGTTACAGAAGCAATGGAAAACTAATATACTAAGACTTAAATTACAGAGAAAGCCACATTGCATCAAAGATAAACTATGCATACCTAAAATAGCTCTTAGGTTAAAGTAAAATTTGGATGACGATGTTAACATTTCTCAAAGGAAACATACTTATGAATAGTATGTTTGTTATATTAAGAGGATAAAGAAGTTAGGCAATGCTTCCAAGTACTGAATGTGGCAAGAAGTCTCTTGTTCCAATGATACTAAACAGAATTTAGAAGATAAAACTTTGAGGAAAATCCTAACTAGATTTGAATTTTCCCTTAATCAGTTCATAGTTATTTAGTCTCTCTGAAAACTGGTTTTCACTTCTGCCTGAAATTAACTATATTATTATGTTTGTATTAATTTATATGTTCTAATTTCTTTACTGCATGATCAAGCCCCAAACTACCCTCAGATTAAAACTTGAATTCAAAAGTAAATTTTTCTTTAGGTAAAAAATGCACTGACTAGAAGATTTGAGTATCTTCTTGTATCAGCAGCTAAATTTATCAATGTGAATTAATACATTTGCAATGTTTTAAATAAAATTGAACTCTGTGTAACTGGTCTAAGAAACATAAATAGAAAAAAATCACTTTCATGCCTATAAAGAACAGGACCAAGATATATCCACCAATATTATATCATCTACATAAATTTTCTAACAAGTTGCCATCCTCACCTCACAAAGTTTTTCAATGCTTAAGAGAAAATACTATTCATAATTTTATAAATATCACCATTTCCCTTTAATCCGTTTCATGAAATTTTATCATGTATTCATTACTTTAATATATTTTTTCTTTTTTTAAGAGATTACATAATTTATAGAAAAAAAATAATATGCTTTTGGCAGGCATTGTGCCAAGCTTAATTTTTTTTTTGTCTTTTTGACTTTTCTAGGGCTGCTCCCAGAGCATATGGAGGTTCCCAGTCTAGGGGTCTAATTGGAGCTATAGCCACTGGCCCACACCAGAGCCATAGCATCAAAGGATCTGAGCCACATCTGTGACCTACACCACAGCTCATGGCAACACCGGATCCTTAACCCACTGAGAAAGGCCAGGGGTCGAACCCGCAACCTTATGGTTCCTAGTTGGATTCATTAACCACTGCACCATGACAGGAACTTCCCAAGCTTGATATTAATAATGTTTAATAGATGAGGAAACAGTTTAAGAGGCATGAGATGACTTGTCCAAGATCACATGGCTAGGGAAAAATCAGAGCCAGGGTATGAGCTTGTTCCAGATTCTACTCCAGATCATGAACTCTCACCGTTATATTATGTCTCTCTAATTGTAGAAAGTAACTATGCAGTAGTAAACTTGGGCAGGTAATTTTTTCTACCTATCCCCTCACAAAATTGTCTTACGCATTAGCTGTACTTCAGTCATATAACTCAGTAAATCATTTGCCAGAAGAAAACTAAACATTTGTTACCTTCAAGAGAGAAACCAACCTACTTGTCATAACTTTTATTACAGTCAATTCTGATGAGAAAATCAGTCAAAAGTAGTTTCTTTATATATGATTTTAAGTTACTCATCTCCCAGAGACATTTTATTTTTTTTATTTTTTATTTTTTTATTATTTATTTATTTATTTATTTATTTTTCATTTTCCCACTGTACAGCAAGGGGATCAAGTTATCCTTACAGGTGTACATTACAATTACATTTTTTCCCCCACCCTTTGTTCTGTTGCAACATGAGTATCTAGACATAGTTCTCAATGCTATTCAGCAGGATCTCCTTGTAAATCTATTCTAAGTTGTGTCTGATAAGCCCAAGATCCCGATCCCTCCCACTCCCTCCCCCTCCCATCAGGCAGCCACAAGTCTCTTCTCCAAGTCCATGATTTTCTCTTCTGAGGAGATGTTCATTTCTGCTGGATATTAGATTCCAGTTATAAGTGATATCATATGGTATTTGTCTTTGTCTTTCTGGCTCATTTCACTCAGGATGAGATTCTCTAGTTCCATCCATGTTGCTGCAAATGGCATTATGTCATTCTTTTTTATGGCTGAGTAGTATTCCATTGTGTATATATACCACCCCTTCCGAATCCAATCATCTGTCGATGGACATTTGGGTTGTTTCCATGTCCTGGCTATTGTGAATAGTGCTGCAATAAACATGCGGGTGCACGTGTCTCTTTTAAGTAGAGTTTTGTCCGGATAGATGCCCAAGAGTGGGATTGCGGGGTCATATGGAAGTTCTATGCATAGATTTCTAAGGTATCTCCAAACTGTTCTCCATAGTGGCTGTACCAGTTTACATTCCCACCAGCAGTGCAGGAGGGTTCCCTTTTCTCCACAGCCCCTCCAGCACTTGTTATTTGTGGACTTATGAATGATGGCCATTCTGACTGGTGTGAGGTGGTATCTCATGGTAGTTTTGATTTGCATTTCTCTTATAATCAGTGATGTTGAGCATTTTTTCATGTGTTTGCTGGCCATCTGTATATCTCCTTTGGAGAAATGTCTATCCAGGTCTTTTGCCCACTTCTTCCATTGGTTGATTGGCTTTTTTGCTGTTGGGTTGTATAAGTTGCTTATATATTCTCGAGATTAAGCCCTTGCCGGTTGCATCATTTGAAACCATTTTCTCCCATTCTGTAAGTTGTCTTTTTGTTTTGTTTTTGGTTTCCTTTGCTGTGCAAAAGCTTTTCAGTTTGATTTGGTCCAGAGACATTTTAGAATAAGCTAAAGACAGTGAGAGTCAGAGACAGTGAGGTATAATATCCAAAACATAAGTTAAAGTGAACTATCAGCAAACTAATCACGATACTTTCATGATCACAAGATAAAAAATAAGTGTAAACTGAACAGAAAGGGAATTTTATCCCAACAGAAATTAAGATTTCTATTCTTGGTCACTTTAAAGCAAATTTCTACAAAAGAGCCCCAAGCTATTATCCAAATTTAATTAGATCAGAATGACTAGCTCAGGGCCTTACAGTCCTCTAAACACCTGTAACAACAGGTGGTCAGAATTCTTCATTAACCCTTGCTAAGGAAAGCATGAAGTTCTTGTTCAAAGTGTGGACCCTGGACCAGCATCTGGGCTCACCTGGGACTTTGTTAGAAATGTAAATCTCAGTCTTCATCCACACATTTGGAAGTAGAATCTGTATTTTTTTTTTTAACTCAGACAATTGATATGAACCTTAAAATTTGAGATTTCATTATCTGCTTTCAGTTTGTTCTCCAAACAGGGATAAATTTAAATCTATTAGAGGAGATGTAATATGATTTTTTAAATTATTTTAAAATGTGTACTGCAGCTTAAGAAACAGAAAGGCTGAAGAAGCATGGCTTCCATTTTTAAAGAATTCTTATAAAACTAAAAGTTGCCTTTAGAGGCATACCAAATCAATATCAGAACCCCCTGAAAATCTTTTTTTCTAACAAATGTAGAATCACCTGAATTATCTGTTTTTATGCTGCAAAAAGAATTGCATGTCTGTGGTTACATATCGTTCTGTTCAGATATAACTCCAGATCACTCCATTAATATAGTGAGTCACTGGGAAAGAAATCATCAACCCTCTCTTGTCCCTAAAAGGGAAAATATATTAATCTCTTCTAGAAACTTTTGAGGAGTGTTGTAGCTGAGCAGGGCCCTGTGGTTCTCCTGGGAACAAAAGATTTTCTGTATCCCCCATTTCTTGTTCTTAGGGAATGAGCCTCATTCAGCCTCCATGACATTCACTGAGTCCCTAGGGACATGTTGAGACAGTTGCTGATCAGAAAAGGAAGGGAATGCAAAGAGAATGGGGGAATAGTCAAGAAACAATAGCACTGCTTTGGGACAGGATTCTTATGCCCTCTCAAGGGATACACATAGTAATATTGGCATTTTATACACCTAAGAGAAAAGCTATATTCCTTATGCTTCTTTTAGAAATGAGTAAGACTGAACAGCTTAGAGTCCTTCCTTGTCATTTTCCCTGGCTTAATTGTACCCTAAACACAATTACCATAAGCTGAAAATTAGGCACAATTGCCTGTGGGTTAAAGGTTTATTAGCACATGAAGTTTTGTGCTAGTTTGTTCTAATCTCTGATCTATATGCCCTTTTCACATGTGCTGTTATTCTAGGCAATAACTTAGAAGACCACCAACATGGTCATGCTGAGATCTCCTGACATCAGTTTTAATAACAAAGATTCCCCCAAGAAAAGAAGACTGCATGTTTGCCCCAATCCTGATTCCTAACTGAAAACATGTTTTTCTCCTTTTTACTATAAAACTCCATTAATTCTTCCCAACTGGGGGCACAGCCTTTAAGGCATTAGCCTGTTGTGGCCTCCCTTGCCTGGCAAAGCAAGGAAAAGCTATCTTTTCCTCCTTTAGCCAAAACTATCTCTCTGTTTTAATTTGGCACCAGTAGACAGAGGCCAAATTTCAGCAACAATGTTGAGTCCTGATCTCTATAGTAAATCCCCCAGAGTTCTCATAGTATATTTCTCAAGAGCGAAAAGCTAAATAAAATAAAACAAGATGTAGCTGTAATTTTCCTTTATTATTCAGTTTGTCCATCATCTGAACTGAGAGTTAAGGTACTATTTGTTTTTATAAGTCATTCTAGGGAACAACTTATAGTCTCTTTCGAAGCTAAAAGTACCAGGGGTCCCTTGCAGCTAAGGCATGGCAATATAAACAGATTCTGCCAGTTAAATGCATTCTCATCAGAGTTACTCTCAGGAGTTGGTGGCACAAAGAGGCAGAGAGAGTTCAGACTCAAGCTCCTAGCTCAAAGTTAACAGCAATGAAAATAACAGTGTCTATACTCAGTAGCAATGGCAACTGTTCATTTATAAAAATGGTGATACATAGAATTTTGACTTATTTGTCGTGCCCAGAATGTTAGTCTAAATCTGTTTTGCCAGCTTCCTCAGTCAACCTAGTGTGTACTGAAAAGAGAGAGAGAGAGAAAGAAAGAGAGAAAGAGAGAAAGAAAGAAAGAAAGAAAGAAAGAAAGAAAGAAAGGAAGGAAGGAAGGAAGGAAGGAAGGAAGGAAGGAAGGGAGAGAGAGAGAGAGAGAAAGAAAGAAAGAAAGAAAGAAAGAAAGAAAGGAAGGAAGGAAGGAAGGAAGGAAGGAAGAAAGAAAGAAAGAAAGAAAGAAAGAAAGAAAGAAAGAAAGAAAGAAAGAAAGAAAGAAAGAAAGAAAGAAAGAAAGAAAAGCACAGCTTAAAAATTGAGAGTTACATTTTATTCAGCAGACATTCTTAGAACTTCAAGCCCAGGAGACAGCAACTCAGATAAAGCTGAGAGAATTATTTGGGAGGCGGGGGTTGGAAGTTAGTATATACAGGAGTTTTTGCAACAACAGGTAATTGGAACAAAAGATTACTGTTAATAATAAAAAATAAATGTCTTAAGGAATTTAGTGCTTTTTCTAAGTATGGGAAGATGCAAGAATCTGGGCTTACCAAAACAGTCCTTTGATTAAAATGCACGTCAGCTATCTGGGGCCAGTAATATGTGTTTTAGTACCCTAAATTTCCTCAGGATGCATCTTTAGGGGTGATTGCAGTCTGATGACTGCTAGATGGCAGGCATTCTTTGTTTCCTTCCTGAGTTCCCTCAGGGCTTAACTTTGGGTCAGCTGTAATGTAAAGGCTTGATGGCTGCAATATCCTTTGTTCACTGATATGGCAGCCAATATTTTATTTCTTACTAGGAAACCTTCTGGTGGTTGTAACTAAAAATACTGACAGACATTGTAGCTGTGTTTGATTTAAACATTTCAAATAATGTACACCCTTATTTTACCCTGGCATATCTGCTAGGACCAACTAGCTAGGACCAGCATCTTGGCTTTGGGGCAATTTTCCTGGTGCGGAGAGCACCATTTCATCCCTTCTGCCTAAAAGAGTGTGTTTTCCTGTGATGAGATGTTTATGAATCAGAACCTGCCATCCATTTCCAGCTCTTGAGCCTGATATGACTAATAATGTACACATTTTTTATACATGTCCAATGGGTCTTGTATAATGGATCATTTTCTACAAGGAGGGATGGGAAAAGGTGTTCAGAACTGTAAAGAAACATTCTTCTTTTTAAAATATACTGATATTAAGGCAAATTTAAAAACAATTTTTCTAACTGATATCACTGTCCATAACTTCATCTTAAAAATTTTAATGTTATATTAAGAATTTTAAATACTCTTTCATAATGTGAACTGGAGTTTGGCACTTGTCATTATTTGTCATCTGCCTATACAAGAATTTAATCATGAGCCACTGCAGCTGCTACTCCTAGCACCACCAGAGCAGAACTCAGGGTGGAAATCAGGAATGAAGCACTCTATGCACTGGGAAAACTGGAAGAACATGTCTTCAAATAGATATTTTTAGGAGAAGATTTTATGTGCCCTATTCTTGCATCTCCTTATATCTAGAAGAACACTAAAATCCTTCATGGTGACAGATGTTTGTGACTAGTAATAACCTTCAGGAGACCAGCAGCAAACTTCTGTGAAATGTGTGCATGGCTGCATGCACCTCCCCACCACCTTTACCACATATATCCTAATATTTCCCCCTTCCTTTTTGGGGAGGTATTTCAGATAGGTCTGAAATACTGCCTGCCTGGGCTATAGGATGTCACAGTCATCTGCAAATGCAGCCACCTCCGAGGGTAATCTGGTGAGCCCCGAGGGCTGTGAAATCACAGGACACCGACCCCAGTTGTTGAGGTGTATATCAAAGAATGATTTCAGTAAGCCCTGACATCTTTTGCTCCTGCTACCTCCTTTTTTTGCAAAAATTCCTGTCTGTATCTACTAGGTTCCGCTCTCATCCTCAAGTGGTTTCTCAGAGCTACCTGACATGCTGTCTCCCAAGCTTAAGTCCTAATATTGCCCCAAATAAAATTTAGCTCTTGACTTTCAGGTTGTGCATTTTTTAAGTCAACAATAAATAGATCTAAAAGCATCTTCTATTATTATTTTTAATAATTTTACCTGAGAGTCTATTCTATAATCAAAAAAAATACAGATCAGGTGTTTGATTTTGAGAATTAAAATCATAACACAGCATACAGATACAGAGTCATTGTATCAACATTATATATTATACTTTCTAAAATATTTAATTATCAAAATTTCATACTAAATACAATGAGATATGAAATAGCCTAATATAAAACAACAATATTTAGAAAGTTTGGAAATATTAAAGACTGCTGTAAACTATTGCAAACACTTATACCAAAGTTTCTCACTGAATTGTGAGCCCACAAAAGCAAGAATATTTATCTGTTTTATTCAAAGTTGTATATAAAATAAAATATTAATGAAAGCACTAAAACATATTTATTTAATGAGTGTGTGGTTTGTTAAAAATATTGATCACTAAGCCTGAACAGAATTTCTTTTTTTTTTTTTTTTTTTTTTTTGCCTTTTCCAGGGCCGCTCCCCCGGCTTATGGAGGTTCCCAGGCTAGGGGTCCAATTGGAGCCGCAGCCGCCGGCCTACCCCAGAGCCACAGCCAACGTGGGATCAGAGTCATGTCTGCGACCCACACCACAGCTCACGGCAATGCCGGGTCCCCAACCTACTGAGCAAGGGCAGGGATCGAAACCGCAACCTCATGGTTCCTACTCGGATTCGTCAACCACTGCGCAGCGACAGGAACTCCTGATCAGAATTTCTAAAATCAGAATCTCTCTGTATAGGGATTAACAATCGTTGCACCTGACTGTCAAAACTTGAAAATTGTTCCCCTATTGAGATTCATTCTATATCTGTTATTTAAGGAAAACAATTCATTTAGCATTAAAAAAAACCCTATGATTTTGCATTTTAAAGGTCATCTATAGCTACACGACCAGTAAAATAATGTTCTATTGCAAAAAGAATATTTTGACACAAATTAAGTTAATTGGAGTAAGTTCCCGTAGGTGAAAGCTTTAAATGTCATTGCTCTGGCCTTGAAGAATACAAGTCCAGATAGCAGGAGAGTGACTTGGTTTTTTCCCCCAATCCTGAAGAATTCTTTATTATCATCAACAGTTAGTTTAGTGCTCTTTATGTATTTAGCACAGATTGTGTTAATGAAAACAAATTCTAGTGTTAGCAGAAGGAGAAATGAGATGATAAACAAAAAATGCTACAGTATGTAATGAAACAAATTTAAAGTGAAAATGTCACTCCTTGAAATTTTCCATGAATTAGATAGCAAGGCAAGGGGTTTTTTGTTTTTGTTTTTGTTTTAATATTTGGAAAGAAAGTAGAAAATGAAATCAAAGTTCAAGTCTATTTTGGAAACCTAAGAAAGATCTTCAGAATGGGTGAGGGCACAAAAGACATCATTTAGTAAAGCAAATGTGCACAACAGGGAAAGTTGGAATACCAAATTTAAAGGAAATTTAAAGCAGTCATAATAATGTTATTTACTCTAGTTTGAATTGCCTGTATTTAGTTTGATAAGTGAAAGTGGGAAATTTGTTTTTAATTTTCCCAAATTGTTAATCATTGTCCTAAGACAATTTTTAATATTTCATGTTTTCCTCATTTACTTGAAATGCCATTTTATGTCATATATTAATGTAAAGTCACTTGATAATTGCATTCTGCCATAAGTTGCTTGGAGATGGTATCACACTTTCAAAAGTGTTTTTTTAATTTGAAAAGCTTGGATGGTAAATCACTCCTCTTTAATTTTCTTGATCGTATTTCCTGGTTATTTTTCTATATTAATTTTTAAGATTAATTTAGAATTAATTTCAGATCCCTTTGGAGTGCTGATTGTGATCATGTTAAACATTCACTGAACATAATTTTATTGAGGAGTTCCTGCTATGACACAACAGCATTGTTGGCATCTCTGGCGTGCTGGGACATTGATTTGATCCCCAGCCCAGCACAGTGGCTCAAAGATTCAGTGTTGCAACTGAAGCTTGGGTCTGATACCTGGCCCAGGAACTCCATATGCTCTAGAGTGGACAACAAAGTAAAAAAGAAAAGAAAAAACAAGTTTATTGAATGAATTTATTCACTAATCACTCACTAGTGCTTGTTCAAAATATTTCACACTAATTTAAAGTTTTTTCTTCCAAAAGTAAGAAATCTCTACATTTATTTGGGAGAATGTGGGTTTGATCCCTGAACTTGCTCAGTGGGTTAAGGATCCAGTGTTGCTGCAAGCTAGTGCAAAGGTTGGCAGATTCAGATCCAGTCGGTATTTCTGTAGTTGTGCCATAGGCCTGCAGCAGCAACTCCAATTTGACCCCTAGCCTGAGAACTTCCAAATGCCACAGGTGCTGCCATAAAAAAATAAATAAATAAATTTCAATCATAGGAGCATAATGTTTTGTAGACATAGATCTCCAGCATTTCTTGATCTATTGCTCTATATTTAATATTTTATTACTATTATCACTCTGTTTCATTTATAGTTTCCAAGTAATTATATTATTCTTATATAGGAAATTCATTGATTTTTTAATATTAATTTTATACATTACTATATATTGGAACTAATTGTCTTTTGTCTTTTATTCAGATTATGTTTCTGAGATTCATCCCATGATGTTACATGTAACTGTAGTCTGTTGTCGGGGTTCTTTTAATATTTTAAACCTTTGTCAATAATATGGATTACAATATCTTGCCCCACTGTATGCCTTATCTTTCTGTTCTTTTACTCATGTTGCAATGAAGAAAAAAATTTAGTTTTAATGTAGTTCAACTTATCAGTTATCTGATCTGCGGAAGGAAGAGAATTTTTTTTGTTGTTGTTTTTGTTTTTTGTCCTTTTGTGGCTGCACCCATGGCATATGACGGTTCCCAGGCTAGCAGTCAAATCAGAGCTGCAGCTGCTGGCCTATGCCACAGCCACAGCAACACAGTATCCAAGCCATGTCAGTGACCTACACCACAGCTCACAGCAATGCCGGATCCTTAACCCACTGCACAGGGCCAGGGATCTAACCCAAGTCCTCATGGATGCTAGTTGGGTTCATTAACCATTGAGTCACAATGGGAGCTCCTGAAGAGAAATTTTGTGTTTTGTTAAAGAAATGTTCCTAACCTCAAATTCTATATTGTCTTGTAAAATTGGTGCTCCTGCTGTGGCACAGTGTGTTAAGAAACTACAGTGACTTGGGTTGCTGTGGCAGTGCAGGTTTGATCTCTGGCCTGGCACAGTAGGTTGAAGGTTGTTGTTGGGTAGGTCACAGTTGCAGCTCAGATTCAATCCCTAGTGAGGGAACTTCTACATGTCACAGGTGTGTGCATAAAAAATAATCTGTATATTTTTGCCTTTTGTTTTTGATATTTGATTCATTTTAATAATTTTTCTATACAGTGTAAATGTAATTTCATTTTTTAACTTATAAATATACAGTAAATTAAGCATTACTTATTGAAATCTCTATTCTTTTGGTCTGTTAACTCTATCGTGTATCAAGTGTTCATATACTCCTAATTTTGTATTTTTTTTCCTCTTAGTCTTTGCATTTGAGTTCCCTTTGTCTCTATTTGTCCCTGTGCCAATACACAATACACAGATTTAATTTTTAGGCCTTATAATAAGTTTTTATATCAGGTAAAGCAACTCCTTCCACATATTCTTTTTGTCTATTGTATCTTGATTATTCTTGGCCTTTGGCATTTCTATATAAATCTTTTAATTAACAGACCAAAAAAAAAAAAAAAACAAACCTCCTTGAATAGGTTAATTTGCAGAGAATTAACATCTTTAAAATGTTAAATTTTTGAAACCGTAGTTATAACATATCTCTCCAAGTAAATATTTCTTCTCAATAATTTTTATTAAAATTATTCAATTTTAAACCCACAACGTGGCTCAGACGGCTAAGAACCTGACATAAAGACTGTGAATGTGAAGGTTCAATCTCTAGCCTCACTCAATGGGTTAAAGCTCCAGTATTGACGCAAGCTGCAGTGTAGATTACAAATACAGCTCAGATCCAGTATTGCTGGCAGCTGCTACTCTAATTTGCCCCCAGCCCAGGAACTTCCATGTGCTACAGGTATGACTATAAAAAGAAAAAATAAATAAAATAAAATTTTATAATTTTCTCTGACATATTTTACATACCCTCACATATCTTTGATACTATGTTATATTTTCAAATTTTACTTTCTAAAATTGTTAATAGTATATAGCAATAAATTGTTTTGTAGGTGGACATAGCTTGCTAAATTTTTGTATTAATTCTACTAATTTATCTGTAGACGTTTCAGGGTATTCTATTTATATAATTATCTTCAGATAATGATAGTTTATTTATTCACTCCTTTTTTAACATGTATTTACTTATAATTTTTCTTACTTCAATGTGTGTACAATATTAAATAGTGGTGGTGATGGTAGGATTCATAGTTCATTTCATTTCTTTCTTTTTTTAAGAGTTCAGTTTTTTTATTGATTATGTTATCAAAAAAGAAGTTTAGTGAAAAATATGAAAGCCCATGTCATCACTGGACTGCTTAGATTTTTCTTTCTCTAGTGTGGTTCACAGAATTCAGGAAAACATTATAATTACTGGAATAACAGTTTATTTTAAAAAGATATACTTCAGGAACAGCCAGGTGGAAGATATACATAGGGCAAAGCACATGGAAAGGGCCATGGATTCCATTTTCTCTACAGGTTGCACCTCTGTCTATTCACCAACAAGAAAGAATTTCCTTAATTTTTTTACACCTAAATCTCCAAAGGATAATTTTTTTTAAAATTGTATGATATTTGCTGAAGGCTTTTATGAAAATACTCTTTTTTTTTTTTTTTTTTTTTTTTTTTTTTTTTTTTTTTTAGTCTTTTGTCCTTTTAGGGCCACATCCATGGCATATGGAGGTTCCAGGCTAGAGGTCAAATTGGAGCTATAGCTGCTGGCCCACACGATAGCCATGGTAACATGGGATCCAAGCTACGTCTGCGACCTACACCACAGCCCCCAGCAACACTGGATCCTCAACGCACTGAGCAAGGCCAGGGATTGAACCTGCATCCTCATGGATACTAGTTGGGTTTGTTAATCACTGAGCCATGACAGGGACTCCCTTTTTTGAAAATACACTTTAATCAAGACACTTTCATTTATATTTCTGTAATTTTTTAAGTGAATACTTGTATATTTTATCACATGCATTTTCTACCGCTATTGAAACTGTCAGTAGTTTTTCTGTCAATGTGGGGAATTATTTGATTTTCTGAGATATACCAACTTTGTCTTTCTGGGATAAAATTTAACTTGGGTAAATGAATATATTTGTTAGGCTAAACTTCTAAGACCTTTATGTTTGTGTTAATGAGGAAAAATCACACATGAATTTTCATTCTCAGATTGTCCTTGCTGTGTTTCAATATTAGGATTAAGCTACATCATATGATGAGTTGGGGACCACTTCCTGTTTTTGCTTTCCCTGAAAAAGATGTTTTAAGATTTAGTTTTTTTCTTCATTGGAAGTTTCATAAAACTTACTGGAACTTTCTGAGATAGAAATTTTTTGTTTTTGAAAGATGATATTTGGACATATTGTTATGATGAAAATACTGGTAGATTTCCTTATGTAAACAATCCTTACATTCTTAGTATAAATACCACAAAGTCAATATTTGATTAGGAAAGCAGAATTATTATGAGTGATATGGAGTAAAGGATTTATGTAAGGGGTAGGCAAGGGAGAAGTGAGGAAGTAGAGATCTAGAAGAGGACAGTTGAAGGATCAGATAAAAGTCACCAACCAGAGATCCCAAAAGAGAGTGCTGGTAAAGGAGTCCATAGGAGGTTATAGTTCTGTGTCTAACAATGGGTTAGAACTCATTGTACATTGGCAGGATTGACAGTCTGGAATAAAATCAGGCAAGCATTGTGACAACCAATAAGAACAAGCTGATGCCTGTCGTTCACAGTCTTTAAGATTGATAATGAAGTGAATTGCTTAAAAAACTGCATCTTATCTAGCACTCTGAATCTGCAGTAAGAGATCCTGTTGGAGCTGGAAGAGCAGCTGGTGTGGCTGGTGTCCCTCAGCAACAAAATGAACCAGCTGATGACATTTAGAAAGGAGCTGAACCTGGGTCCCTACACTGATTTTCGGAGGGTAAAGACTGTTGGTTTACCTCTGCCTCTCATATGTCACGCAAATTTTTCCTGTGGCCAGTTCTGGCCTAGAACTACATAGTGGAGTGAATTCTGGGAAATGTGGTTCCCATTTAATTAAATTAACAGTACAAAGCCACCACAACCCCAGTTAACTTGAAAACTATACATACACTTGTTTCATTTACAAATTTTGGGTTATATTTGGTGATAATATTTGTGTGTTAATTTTATTATCAATATATGCTATTTATCCAAATTAATAATGAAGTTTTATTTTATCTTGTCTTCAAATTAATTTCTCAAAATTATGCTAAATTATGTAGGTTCCTTGCAGATATGAAATCATTACTAAAACAAAAGAAGAAAATTGACAAAATGTTTGCTTTTTTAAGGAATAGTTGTTTGACAACATTAACAACATTTTAAATTGTTCTTTTGGGCTTTTTGATAAGCCATTTTGTTTTTAATCAATTTTGTTAATATTTATTTTTCTAAAAATCAGTCCTTTCAGCTAGGTTCCAAATTAGTTAGCTTGGAAATAACTAGTTCAACATAATCTTCCATAAATGATTTTCTTTGCTAATATAATCTTTTCTGTTTAATTTTTTCTATTTTTTCTATATTAAGCTAGAAGTACACAATCTTTTTATTGATATTCTCAAGGAAACATTTCTTAGATTTGTATAAATCAATTTAGTTTTCTAGTTTAAATCAATTTAGTTTTCTAGTTTATTAACCTTTCTCTTCAATCTATTCCTTCTGCTTTCTGTATGTTTTTTATTTGGAGGCGTGGATAGATGACTGATATTCTTTTTTACAATCTTGTGAATTATCTTAATTAAGGTTTCTTTCATTTAATAATTAAATTATAGTTTTTCTTTTAATCTTTTCTCATTTCAGTGATCAATCCCTACAAGTCCTAAATTAATAATATAATAGTAATGTAATGTGCTCATGGAATTATGTTCCAAATATTGTGAATATATTTAGGTTGCTTTTATTCTTTATCCAAGAATGACCCTTGTTTTTGTTATGCAATCTAATGTTATTTTAGTTCATTTATAAAATGTGTCAATAGTACTATTTCTGATTTTTTTAAAAAATTAAAAGAACTAGGTAAGCTTTTAATTTTATTCTGTACCTCAATTTTTAAAACATTATTAAAATTTTAGTATTGTAGAATAATGTATATATAGAAAAGTACACAAATCTTAAATGGATAGCATCATACATTTTTTAAATATGTATACAACTGTGCAATCACCACCCATGTCAATATATAAAAAACATACACCTTCCAGGCCCATACTACCACCTCTCCTGCAAAGTTGTCCTATTCTGATTTCCATTACTGTGGGTATCATAATTTTGAGATTCTTATAAATAGATTCAGACAGAAACTACTCTTTTTTTATTTGAATCATATACTGTCTATTGGGGTGTGTGTGTGTGTGTGTGTGTGTGTGTGTGTGTGTGTTTGGCCTTGCTTTCTTTGTTCAACATTTACCTTTGTTGCTACCTATGGTAAAAGTTTATTCTGTAATATTACTGTGTGGCATTTCATTATTAAAAACTGACTACAATTTAATCTATTCTAGATTTGTTCTAGAACTGTTTCCAGTGTTTGGCTTTTTGAACAAAGCTGCAGTGAATATTATTATGCATCTTGTTGGAAAGCCCATATGTACATGTATCTTTTAGTTCTATACCTAAGAGGGGAACTTCTATCATAGGTTAAAAGTATATTTAAATTTAGTAAATACTATTAAACTCTTTTCCAAAATAGCTGGACTGATACATACTCCCAGCAGCAATATAACATATTTCCAGTTGCTACACATTATCAACAAAACTTGATATTGTCCATTTTTACTCCCCTCCAATATCTACTGTTTATTGGATACTTAATGTGTGCCAAATATTATAGTAAATTCACTTTTATTAACCAAGTTATCTCTCCATTAAGCTCCTGAAGTTGTCTCATGGAGTAGTTACTACTAGGCACCCAGAATATTTTTGTTCTTGTTTTTAGTGGTATTTTACTGAAATATAAGGTACATTGAGTTAAACTAAATATATTTTTACATGTAAAATTTATTTTCTCTATCAAGATAAAGAAAATGTCATCTCTTGGAATGCTTTCTTGTGCTATGGCCCCAACCAATCAACCTGGCAAGCATAACGACTATTCTGGATTTTGTTTGTTTGTTTTGTTTTTGCCACACCCTTTGGCATGTATAAGTTCCTGGGCCAAGAATCGAACCTGAGGCACAATAGTGACAATGCCAAGTCCTTTACCAGTAAGCCACCAGGAAATTCTACATAATGACTATGCTGATTTCTATCACTAAAGATTGAGTTGTCTATTTTTGAACTTTATATAAATGGAATCACACAGTATGTACTTGTGTCTGAAGGCTTTCACTAAAATTTATGTCTGTAAGAGTCAAAAGTGTTGCTTAGTTCATTCATTTTTAGTGCTATGCATTGTAATTCACTATTTTGTATTGTTGTGCAGTATTCTACTGTATGAATATTATTCTATAATTTATTACTTTTTCTATGTTGAAATAAACTTGGTTTCATTAATTCCGAGGCCATTACAAACAAAGCTGCTATTAACCTTGGTTTTCAGCCAATTTATTGCTTACTTTGAGGAGCATATAGTCAGAAGTGCAATTGCTGACTAGAGAACCCATTTAGTTGTAGTAGTTAATACCAAAGACTTTTTCAGTATTGGTTAACTCAATTTGCACTCCCATTGACAAAACTACCAATCTCTCCAAATTTTTGCCATACTTGATATTATCTTTTAAATTTCAGCAATTCTTATGTGTGTGTCGTGGAATTTGCATTTTTATGACTACTAATGTTGTTTAATATCTATTTTTATATTGACTGGCCAACATGGTATAGTTCATGAAATGCTTGTTCAAGTATTTTGCTTAATTTTATTCAGGTGGCTTTGTAGTATTGTGAATCTCCTGTCATTTTGTCATTTATCTTTTTGCTATTTTGATATTTATGAATGTATACTGTTATTTCTTTTGTGATTAGTGCTTTTCAATAAGAAAAATTTTGACTTCTTCATGTTTGTGAAGATTTGTTTCTATGTTATCTTCTAGAGGTTTAATATTTTACTATTTGCATTTAAGTATATCATGCCTCTTGAGTTAACTTTTATGTATAGTATGAGGAGGAGATCCAGGATAATTTTTTCCATGTGTTTATCCATTGTTCCTGTACCCATGTTTAGAAAGACCATCATTTTCTTTCTGAATTGTAGTGACGTGCTATAAATTAAGAAAAACTATGTTTCAATCTTTTTCAACATTATTTTGTTCTATTAGTATAATAATGATGTTATGTCAATATCACACAGGCTTAATGACTGAAATTTTATAGTAAATTTTGATATTTTGTAGCCTGATTCTCCAACTTGCTCTTCAAGATATTTTTGACTATTCTTGACTATTTATACATCTATTTTGCACCAATTTGGCAATTTTATAAATGAATATTTAATTTAAAAAGTAAATAAATTGATGAGATAGCAAAATAAAATTTAAGTTTTAAATTTTGAGTGGCGTTAGATTTTTAATACATATAAGAGCAATTTGGAGAGAACCTAAATCCTAACATTACTGAGTCTTCAGACTCATGTGCATATATTTCTCAGTTTATTTAAATCTTTTAGAAATTCTTCCATCATTGTTTTGTAGTTTTAAATTCAGAAGTATTACATATTTTTGCTAAATTTATTTGTAGCTGCAGAACTATAGCTAGAGGATTATAGTCAGGATTGTTAGGTATAGGATTACAGTTTTTTTATACTACTGCATTGTTTATATATTTGTTTTTCTTTATGAGTTGATTTTTTTCTTTTACATAAAGATTGTTTTATACAATGATTTTCTGTCCCATGACCCTACTGTATTTATTTATTCTAATAGCACTTTTAAAAGATTTGTTTTGATTTTTTCTTCTTTCTTTCTTTCTTTCTTTCTTTCTTTCTTTCTTTCTTTTTGCTTTTTAGGGGCACACCTGCAGCATATGGAAATTTCCAAGCTAGGGGTAGGATCAGAGCTGTTGATGTCTGCCACAGCCACAGCAATGCAAGATCCAAACTGCCTCTGTGACTTACACCACAGCTCATGGCAATGCTGCATCCATAACTCACTGACAAAGGCCAAGGTCCGAACCTGCATCCTTAAGGATGCTAGTTAGATTCGTTAACTGCTGAGCCACAGCAGGAAATCCTTCTTTTGATTTTTAAGATGCAAAATTATTACTCTTCCTCTCCAATCTTTGTAATTTCCATTTATCCATTTTTGCTTTATGCACCATTTAGGACTTCCAATACATTATTGAATAGATATGCTGATAGGAGACAACCTTTGTTAATATTCCACATGAACCTGAAAAACTTAGGTATTCTGCAGTAGTATGTATAAACTAGGTTAAATTGTTTAAGTTGTACTACACAAATCTGGTATTGGCTTGCTTGTTTTGTTTGAGATAACTTTGTTAAAGTTTTCAACTCTAATTGAGTATTTGTCTCTTTTTCTTTTATTTCTGTCAACTTTTTTTCTCCATTGGATGAAAAAATAAATAATAACAAAAGTTTCAGGATGAGATTAAACCTTTCAGCTTTATCCCGGTAGCATTAGTGACTTATTGATCTAAGATAGAAGGAAGGCTTCATGTGGAAAACACTTAATTCTGCCGTGTGTTCAGATGCCAGTGCCATTCCTCTAAATTGAGGACTGTTAATCCCATTTTAAAAAAGTTTCAAAAATATCTGAGACATTCAACTGAATATCAAAATATATTTGCTATAGATTAATCTATAGAGGAAAAGAAGCATTAGTGATCACCAGTTGTCACTTAAAAGAAGAGAGTTTTATTTAGACTGTGATGGCGATAGTGAAATAAAGATAGATTTAGCTATATAATGACTTAAAAGTCAAGTGAGTGAGAAAATAGAGAAATAGACTGAATACTAACTTTAGGGGTGACCCCTTTAATAGCTTAGGTTCTTTTTGAGTTAAGTCTGCTTTTCTTTTGCAAGCCCTGCTGAGTAAACCTAAGGACATTTGCAGTAAGTTTAAAACTTTAAGGAGTTCCAGTCGTGGCGCAGTGGTTAACGAATCCAACTAGGAACCATGAGGTTGCGGGTTCCTTCCCTGCCCTTGCTCAGTGGGTTAACAATCCAGCGTTGCAGCGAGCTGTGGTGTAGGTTGCAGACGTGGCTTGGATCCCGCGTTGCTGTGGCTCTGGCGTAGGCCGGTGGCTACAGCTCCGATTCGACCCCTAGCCTGGGAACCTCCATATGCCGCGGGAGCGGCCTAAGAAATGGCAAAAAGACAAAAAAAAAAAAAAAAAAAAAAAAAAACTTTAACTCAAACTTTATTAATTCAGGAGTTCCTTTCATGGCTCAGTGGTTAATGAATCTGACTAGGAACCATGATATTGCAGGTTTGATCCCTGGCCTTGCTCAGTGGGTTAAGGATTCAGCGTTGCTGTGAGCTGTGGTGTAGGTTGCAGATGCAGCTCGAATCTGGCATTATTGTGGCTCTGGCATAGGCCAGCAGCAACAGCTTTGATTTGACCCCTAGCCTGGGAACCTCCAAATGCCATGGGCGCAGCCCTGAAAGGACAAAAAAAAAAAAAAAAATTATTAATGCAGTGTACTCAGCTTAATTATACTAACAATCCTTCCATTTCCTATTACATGAGTGGCATATATAATATTACCAGTTTTGATCTTAGCCACCTAAAATGTTTTAGTTACACTGATAAATGAAAGCTATGATATATCTACGTTAATATTGATATAGCTATAGATTTACAGCTATGCAGATATTGCAACAATTTATCAAAACTCCTCCAGATAATTGTTACATTATTTTTTTGTATATAAAATGTTTCATTCAAATGAGGAGTCTGTTTATATTGTGAAATAATGCTGATTTGGATAGGTGCTAATTACTTAGAATTTCAAACCAAGTACTGAAGATTTTATAATGCTACACAGTTAATTAGAAAACATATTATCAAAGGTCAGGTTAGAAGATAAAGCTTTGACATTTTGACATTTAAATAAAAGATGTGGGAGCATAGAGCAATGGTTTATTTGAACCTAAATATGATTGAATGGATATTGCTCTTTCATAGGGCAACAAGATGGATTGATATTTTAACAGTAATGTTAAAAGCTAGTTTTACTTAAAGAAAGAGGCTAATATTTGCTTTGACTAATCCATTGATATCAATTTTCAAAATCCTTTCTTTTCTTTTTTGACCACCCTGCAGCATATAGAGTTCCTGGGCCTGAAATAAGATCTGAACTCCAGGTGCAAACTACAACACAGCTGTGACAACATGGTATCCTTAACCCACTGTGCTGGGGGATCAGCCTGTGCCCTAGTACTACAGAGATGCTGTAGATCCCATTGTGCCACAGTGGGAACTCCTCAAAATCTTTTAATCCCTGAATAACACCCTTAGTTTATGCTGTATTTATCTAGATTTGTTTTATGCTATATTTACCTGTATTTGTTTCTGGTGAAAAGTTCTTACTGCAGAAAGAATTCAGAAATGAAACAGGAAAATGGAGAAAGTAAAGTTAGAATTTATTTAAGTGTGGATTTGCCCTCAGAAGGAGAGCAGACAGACAGGTGATTATCTGCCCTGGGTTTCTTTGGCAAGCAGGTTATAAGAGGCGTGCAAATGAAGAGGTGGAATATTCACTTGGGAAGGATGGTGTTATATTCCCTGGTCATAGTCCCTGATTTTCATTCCAGGACCACCTTCCCAGGGGAAGGAGGGAATTTTGTCCTTATTTAGCTTTGATTGGAAATGTCAAAGCATTGGTACTTTTTATCTGCAAAGCTAATTTTATATAATGAGAGCATAATGAGCAAAAAGGCACATTCAGATGCTGAATATTCTTGCCCTTTTCCACATTTCTTTGCTTCCAGAACACTTATTTCCCCCAAAATATGTAGTTTCCTGTCAGCCTGGAGGTTCCTGCTTTGCTTTATCTACCATGGACCCAGCTGTTAACAAGATGTGTAGTTTCCTACCAGATGGCCTGTGTGTGCCCCCTTTCTCTGCTCATATCTAGCTACCTGCCTGCTGGAACAGATTCATGATATACTACTCCAATAAAGGACTTGAAATGCCAATGACTACGTGATAAATTGCAATGAAACCTTATGCAGCAGACATTTCTTTTTTAAGTGATGTTGGTAATAAGAGCTTAAACATACTCCCTGTTCAAAATGTCCTAGGATGGTCTGAATGGCCATTTATTTATTTTATAAGTATTTGTTAAGTACCTACTATGTGGAACCAAAGGAATGAGTCATAGCCAAGACTTACAAGGAGCTCTGGCCAAGTGGAGACTCAAAGGAAAAGAGGGGAAAAAAGTCAGGATAAAAGTGACAGTATGTGAATAAGGATAAAATAAAATGGCAAGAAAGCCCAGAATAAGGAGTTTAGAAGACTTGTCAAAGATATCCTAGAACAGGAGACATTTAAGGTGTATTTCGAAAGAGGAAGATGGGTTTGACAAGCCAACATATTGAAGAAGGGCATTTCAGACAGAATAATCAATTTAGCAGTGATAATATACAGGCATGGTTTGAATATCTATATCATGTATATCATTACATTTATACATGTAATCAGACTAGATAAAAATGTTCTTTTAATTTCATTGCTTTGCCTGCAGCTGTCCAGGTTTCCCAGCAATGCTTGCTGAATAGACTTTCTTTTTCCCATTTTATGTTCTTGCCTCCCTTGTCAAAGATTAATTGACCATAGATGTCAGGGTTTATTTCCGGGTTTTCTATTCTGTTCCATTGGTCTGTCTGTCTGTTTTGATACCAGTACCATGCTGTTTTGATGACTGTGGCTTTGTAGTATTTCTTGAAGTCTGGGAGAGTTATGCCTCCTGCTTGGTTTTTGTTTCTCAGGATTGCTTTGGCGATTCTGGGTCTTTTGTTGTTCCATATAAATGTTTGGATTGTTTGTTCTAGTTCTGTGAAAAATGTCCTGGGTAATTTGATAGGGATTGCATGGAATCTGTAGATTGCTTTGGGTAGTATGGCCATTTTCACAATATTGATTTTCCCAATCCAGGAACATGGAATATCTTTCCATTTCTTTACATCTTCTTTGATTTCTTTGATTAAAGTTTTATAGTTCTCGGCATATAAGTCCTTTACCTCCTTGGTCAGGTAATTTCCGAGGTATTTGATTTTGTGAGGTGCAATTTTATTTATTTATTTATTTATTTATTTATTTATTTTTTATTTTTCCACTTTACAGCAAGGGGGTCAGGTTATCCTTACAGGTGTACATTACAATTACATTTTTCCCCCACCCTTTCTTCTGTTGCAACATGAGTATCTAGACAACGTTCTCAATGCTGCTCAGCAGGATCTCCTTGTAAATCTATTCTAAGTTGTGTCTGATAAGCCCAAGATCCCGATCCCTCCCACTCCCTCCCCCTCCCATCAGGCATTTCTCTTATAATCAGCGATGTTGAGCATTTTTTCATGTGTTTTCTGGCCATCTGTGTATCTTCTTTGGAGAAATGTCTATTCAGGTCTTTTTTTGCATGCAGCTGTCCAGGTTTCCCAGAAATGCTTGCTGAATAGACTTTCTTGTTCCCATTTTATGTTCTTGCCTCCCTTGTCAAAGATTAATTGACCATAGGTGTCAGGGTTTATTTCCGGATTCTCTATTCTGTTCCATTGGTCTGTCTGTCTGTTTTGGTACCAGTACCACACTGTTTTGATGACTGTGGCTTTGTAGTATTTCTTGAAGTCTGGGAGAGTTATGCCTCCTGCTTGGTTTTTGTTTCTCAGGATTGCTTTGGCGATTCTGGGTCTTTTGTTGTTCCATATAAATGTTTGGATTGTTTGTTCTAGTTCTGTGAAAAATGTCCTGGGTAATTTGATAGGGATTGCATGGAATCTGTAGATTGCTTTGGGTAGTATGGCCATTTTCACAATATTGATTTTCCCAATCCAGGAACATGGAATATCTTTCCATTTCTTTACATCTTCTTTGATTTCTTTGATTAAAGTTTTATAGTTCTCAGCATATAAGTCCTTTACCTCCTTGGTCAGGTAATTTCCGAGGTATTTGATTTTGTGTGGTACAATTTTAAAAGGTATCGTATTTTTGTATTCCTTTTCTAATAGTTCATTGCTGGTATACAGAAATGCAACTGACTTCTGAATGTTAATCTTATATCCTGCTACTTTGCTGAATTTATTAATCAGTTCAAGTAGTTTTGGGTTTGAGTCCTTAGGGTTTTCTAGGTATAGTATCATGTCATCTGCGTACAGTGACAGTTTTATCTCTTCTCTTCCTATATGGATACCTTTTATTTCTTTTGTTTGTCGAATTGCTGTGGCTAGGACTTCCAAAACTATGTGAACAGCAGTTGAGAGAGTGGGCATCCCTGTCTTGTTCCAGATTTGAGTGAGAAGGCTTTCAGTTTTTCCCCATTGATGATTATATTTGCTGTGGGTTTATCATAAATGGCTTTGATTATGTTCAGGAATGTTCCCTGTATACCCACTTTGGCGAGGGTCTTGATCATGAACAGATGTTGGACTTTGTCAAATGCTTATGAGATTAGAACACACCCTCACACCATGCACAAAAATAAATTCAAAATGGCTGACAGACTTCAATATAAGACAACACGCCATCAAACTCCTAGAAGAGAACATAGGCAAAACACTCTCTGACATCAACATTATGAATATTTTCTCAGGTCAGTCTCCCAAAGCAATGGAAATAAGAGCAAAAGTAAACCAATGGGACCTCATCAAACTGAAAAGCTTTTGCACAGCAAAGGAAACCCAAAAGAAAACAAAAAGACAACTTACAGAATGGGAGAAAATGGTTTCAAATGATGCAACTGACAAGGGCTTAATCTCTAGAATATATAAGCAACTTATACAACCCAACAGCAAAAAAGCCAATCAACCAATGGAAAAAGTGGGCAAAAGACCTGGATAGACATTTCTCCAAAGGAGATATACAGATGGCCAGCAAACACATGAAAAAATGCTCAACATCGCTCATTATAAGAGAAATGCAAATCAAACTACCATGAGATACCACCTCACACCAGTCAGAATGGCCATCATTCATAAGTCCACAAATAACAAGTGCTGGAGGGGCTGTGGAGAAAAGGGAAGCCTCCTGCACTGCTGGTGGGAATGTAAACTGGTACAGCCACTATGGAGAACAGTTTGGAGATACCTTAGAAATCTATACATAGAACTTCCATATGACCCCGCAATCCCACTCTTGGGCATCTATCCGGACAAAACTCTACTTAAAAGAGACACGTGCACCCGCATGTTCCTTGCAGCACTATTCACAATAGCCAGGACATGGAAACAACCCAAATGTCCATCAACGGACGATTGGATTAGGAAGAGGTGGTATATATACATAATGGAATACCACTCAGCCATAAAAAAGAATGACATAATGCCATTTGCAGCAACATGGATGGAACTAGAGAATCTCATCCTGAGTGAAATGAGCCAGAAAGACAAAGATAGATACCATATGATATCACTTACAACTGGAATCTAATATCCAGCAGAAATGAACATCTCCTCAGAAGAGAAAATCATGGACTTGGAGAAGAGACTTGTGGCTGCCTGATGGGAGGGGGAGGGAGTGGGAGGGATCGGGATCTTGGGCTTATCAGACACAATTTAGAATAGATTTACAAGGAGATCCTACTGAGTAGCATTGAGAACTATGTCTAGATACTCATATTGCAACAGAATAAAGGGTGGGGGAAAATGTATACATGTAAGGATAACTTGATCCCCTTGCTGTACAGTGGGAAAAAAAATAAATTAATAAAAAGCTAAAAAAAAAAGTTCTTTTAGGCATAATGAATGCCCTGTAATTATAATTATTATACCCACACTTCAGATTAAGAAATTGAGTCTCAGAAACATTTTATAGCTAGTAAACAATATGTTTAATATTCAGACTCATCCAGTCTAACTTGGCTTTCAGAGTCTCAACTACTACGCCACTTATTTAATATAGGAAAAGAAGGAGAGGATTAAAGAGCTGGGGGTGCTTTAGCAATGAAGTCTAAACCTCCTCAAGACTAATTTTAAAACACAGAATTTGTAATTTTAAGTATGCCCTATTCTAAGAGATAAATACTTTTGTGAGCATATTTTTAAAATATGAAATTGTTCAGAACTTAAACTGGGGACTCTGTTCTACAGTCTTAACAAAATTTGGTGCCTGAACCAAAATAAATAATAGGTCTTTGTTCAAATTTTTCCAAAGTGACCTTCTTTTCTTTCTTCTTATAATTGCAATATAAAGAACTAATAGCAAATACACTTCTGGTGGTCTTTTTACTTAAAATACGTGGAACTTCTTTTGTTTTTTTCCTAAAGAAATACAATTTTGGACTCTCAACACCTCTTCTTCACATTCAATAATGTATGTTTAATTAGTGTTTGCTTATAACCAAGTCTACCTTTTTTTTTCTCTAAGGGAACTTTTGGAAATAAGTCCTGAAAAACTAATAATGGCCCTGACGCAGGACGTTGCACCCAAAATAACACTCCAGCTGGCTTGATTTTTGTTTGTTTTAGAATGTTCTGCTTTAGAGATGCCCACTATGTAACCCCTAATTTGAATATATATATTTAGGGCAATAGTTGGTACTGTCACATAATAATTGACTGCAAACTTTACTCATGAAGAGGTGTTACTAAGTCAAGCATAAAAACTGGCAAGGGGTGGTGGAGGGAAAACTAAATGTAAGGCAGCAGTACAAGGGAAATTGATGATGCTCACCTAATTTTATTCTTGCTTGTAAGACAATATAGCATATGTAGGTGGTGATAGGGAAAACAAAATTGTATTTAGTCCTCATAGAAACTGTGATGATTGCTAGGGATCTATTCATTTTCTTTTTATGTAGTACTGTGGAATGAAAATAGTTACAGCTGTCCTGTGATTAAAATGTTTCCTCCTATTTAAACCCCATCCAAACACTCATGAAGATTCCTTATCCTTTCTCTTGTATAATCCATTTCTCACATAATATTCCTTTTGTTTTCCTTTTTCTCTAATATCAGGTAGATTACCTAAATTATGACAGATATGCTATAATTTTCCATGGCAGGTGTGCCCTAAAATGGCCCCTAATAATTCCTACCTCATTATTTTCATGCCCTTCTACCATACCCTCTTTTTTGTTTCATCTGGACTTATTGACTCCCAGGGACTAGAACATACCAGAAGTACTCAGATGTTACTTTTGAGATTGGATTATAAAAAGATTGTAGCTTTCATTTTGAATGTATAGACAGTCCCTGACTTAAAATGGTTTGATTTAAATTTTTTTTCAACTTTATGATTTATGAAATTGGCATATGTTCAGTAGAAACCACGCTTCAAAATTTGAATTTTGATCCTGGGCTAATGATTAACTGGCATAATACTCTCTCATGATGCTGGACAGCGGCAGTGAGCCTCAACTCCCAGTTAGCCACGCTATCACAAGGAAGCTCCTAGTACGTATACAACCATTCTGTACCCATAAAACCATTCAGTTTTAATCTTTCATTACAGTATTCAATAAGTTATATGAGGTATCCAGTACTTTATTATAGAATGGACTTTGTTTTAGAAGATTTTGCCCAAGTATAGGCTAATGTAAGTGTTCAGAGCACATTTAAGTTAGGGTTGCCTAAGCCATGATGTTCAGTGGGTTAGGTGTATTAAATGTATTTTTGACTTAATATTTTCAACTTACGATGGGTTTATCAGGATGTAACTGCATTGTAATTTGGGGAATATCCGTATGCTCTTGTTTTCTTACTCGGGAATGAAGCCAGCTGCCATTTTGTGAGCTGCCCTATGTAGAGGTCAGTATTAGTTTGCTAGGGCTACCATAACAAAATACCATAGACAGATGACTTAAGCAAAAGAAATGTATTTTCTTACAAATCCCAGATTCTGGTGCCAGCAGAACTGGTTTCTCCCAATGCCTCTCCTTGGCTTGTAGATAGCTGTACCCTTGCTGCATCTTCACATGGTTCTCCCTTTTTGTCTCTTTTTGTGTCCAAATTTTTTTTTCTTATTAGGATCCCGGTCATTGGATTAGGGCTCCCCCAGCAGCCTCATTTTAATTTAATCACTGCTTTAAAGGCCCTATCCTCAATATAGTTCATTTTTAGGTCCTAGAGCTTAGGGCTTTAACATATGAATTTGGAGGGGAACACAATTCAGTCTACAAAAAGGCCCAAGTGGCAAAGTATGGAGGGAGGCTTTAGCCCAACAATTTTGAGGAACTGAATCCTGCCAACAGTCATGTAAGTAAGCTTAGAAGTGGATTCTTCTCAAAGTGAGTCCTCTGATCAAAGCCATGATTAACTGACTGACTGAATCTCATGAACAAACTTGAGGCAGAAGTACCGAGGTGTGTCAAACTAGTGGCATTCATGACCTATGGAAACTGTGAGATAATAAATCTTCCTTCTTTTAAGCTTTTAAGTTTCAGGATACCTTGTTATACAGAAAGAGATAACTAATTATAATGTCCAAATTATCTCATGAGTTTTTTGTTTGTTTGGTTGATCTGTCTCTTTTGGTGTAAAAGAAAGTGGTTTTTAAAGAAATTAGGACAAATAAGTATAGTGGATACTAAGCAACTCAGATTCCCACATCAGGTATTAAATACTGATTCTCTCAGCTACCAAGTGTGTTCATTGCTGACTGTACAAAGCTGCACTCATTCAGCTGAAAGGAAGTTTGATGGGTCAAATCCTGTTTGTCTTCAAGTTCGGATATTTGAACTTTGTAAGAGCTGATGCATCTTCATAGAGATTCTGGCTTTTCAGAGTTTCCCAAAGAGTGCCTCATAACCAGGACACAGATCTACAGAAAGTATAAGTTCCATCTCTTCTTTCCTTGGTGTTCTAGCCTCACCATGGGATTCAATCCTTGCTTATCCTCATCAAGATATACAAGACCTGGGGTGGGGAGGTAGGTGAACTACCTCTAGGAGAGATTTGTTTTATTCCTTACTCTATCTAGGATAAAATACCCAGCCTTGTTTATGCAAAAGTCAGGAATTTCTCTACTGGAGCTTTCAACTGCCTTAGAGAGGCTATTATCGAACAGCAAAATAATAGGACTGTTTGTGCTGGTCATCCCTTGCAAGGATAAAATCCAAAGAAAGTAAAAGCAAATGAAACTGGATCAGTAGCATCCATACTAATTTTGGGTCTCAAAAACAGAGCATTAACCTCTTTTGAAGATCAATAAATTACCTTTTTTTTTACTTGAAAGAAACTATTCAAAATGTGCAATAAGAAATTGAGAATTCAGTCAAATAATACATGTTTTCAGAAAAACTGAATCTTTTAAAATCCAGTCACTTTTATTCATGATAGTCAAGGACTATCAGTACTCCACACTCTCTCTTTTGGAAATGTCAAGTTAAAGTGCTCATAAATTAGAGCTGAATTGCAAATATTTACCCATATCAGGGAGCTACAGTCTATGCAAGAAAACTGATTTTTAATAATATAATTTCCCAATGGTATAGTAGATTGGAATAGTCTGAGAAAGTCATCACATGGTATTGGATGCTTCTGTGC
This sequence comes from Sus scrofa, assembly GCF_054392235.1. Lineage (NCBI taxonomy): Eukaryota > Metazoa > Chordata > Mammalia > Artiodactyla > Suidae > Sus > Sus scrofa. Next base: position 47,378,950 of record NC_139387.1, on the reverse strand, counting down.
TGCATCTAAGGGGGCTGTTTAGTGTGTGCAGATGATGGCACCAAATAACTGGGTATCCAGATTTTAAAAAAAGAGCATGTTTTAAAAAAAGAAAACAAAGTGCAATGTGATTCTGAAGTTTTAATCTTTATTCATATTTTAGATAATTATAATTGACATTTACCTAACCAATCTAAATCTGTTTATAAACTGTGTAATGAGCTTCTGTGCAAATTGTATTTTTCTAAAATAAATTATGATCAACCTGAAAGTCTTTGCTATTTTTTACCAGAAGTTGAATATTGGACACCCAGCTGATTTAGGCCAAAATTTGTTTGTAGTTAAGTCTGAATACAATGGTAGTGCTGGTACCAGACTGTGTGTGTGTGTGTGTGTGTGTGTGTGTGTGTGTGTGTGGGTGGTTTGGCTGATTCAGAAGCAAGGATGAAGTTATTTTCCAGTGGAAAAATTGTTGAATAAAGGACAATCTTCTAGTTCTGATCTGCCATAAACTAGCTTTTACCTATTTGTATCTTAAATTTTTCTCTTTTTTCCCCTTTGGAAATTGAATTGGAAAATTTTTGAGTCATTCCTGTTTTAATATTATATAGTTTATGTTTTAGGCAAGATAATGGTAAATTGGCTAAACATTTTATTAATTTAAATAGAGCATGGACTCATGCAGCAAGTCTTAGCCAGAGTGAGGTAATTTAAAAACCACACATTCCATTCTCAAATAAATTTCACTTTGCATGGTAAGAAAACATATTAAAACTGAATCTTGTGAGTTCCTGTCATGGCTCAGTGGTTAATGAATCCAACTAGGAACCATGAGGTTGAGGGTTCGATCCCTGGCCTCGTTCAGTGGGTTAACGATCTGGTGTTGCCATGAGCTGTGGTGTAGGTCACAAACTCAGCTTGGAATCCACATTGCTGTGGCTGAGGTGTAGGCCCACAGCTATATATAGCTCTGATTGGACCCCTAGCCTGGGAACCTCCATATGCCACGGGTGTGGCCCTGGAAAAGACAAAAAACAAACAAAAAAAACAAACAAAAAAAACCAAAAACAAAACAAAACAAAAAAAACCTGAATCATTTGTTGGTTAAATTGTGTTTCAAAGTATGAGGAGATGTTACAAAATGCATTTGAAAGTTTTTTCACATAATTATTGAGTGTCCTCAGATGACCCCCAGGTATCCATTATCTTTTACAATAAGCATCACAAATTTGTCCAAAAATTATCAGCAAGTGTGGCTGCAGTCTATTGGAGTCTTTCTTGGACCTCATAACAATACAAGTACACATTAAAATCCCTTAAATTCATGATAAAGTCAAGGCCTAGGCTATATATTTTCCTGGATACAGGTTTATATTTTAAATATAAATTAGAAAAAGAAAGTTTCTTGATGCTCCAGACAAGGACAGAAATGAATCAGGCTGAAGGTAATATACTACATACTATTTGCTATATTAAATGTGAGTATTAAAAACAGAATAGTAAACTATATTTCTTCTCACCTCTGGAACAAAGCATATCCAATGAACTAAACAGATTCTAACAATGATGCTTCTTCTGATGAAAAGCCCCTGACATGTATTCTCAGACAAGGGGATTTAGATTCCAAAGTTACATTTATTTTTTTTATTAAAAAAATCTTTAACATGAAATATGAGTTTGTGTGCATGAAATGCCTTTTGTATAACAAGTTTTATGACTGAGATATCAAATGATTGATTATTACCCATCAAGGCAAACTTTATTCACAAAAGTTGGTGGTAGCAAATGGTAGCCCAGAATTCACCACTTTTTCTCCAATTGACGGAAAGTTCTTTCTTGTCATGAACCATGAGGGATACATTGATTAAATATGGTCCTTCTTTTCCTCAATTTCCTTAAATATAATGTTGAAATTCCTTGTGGAAACAAATATTTTTTAGATTGTTTCATATGAAGTATTTTTAAATAATGATAAAATTGACTGCAAGTATATACAGGTACTGCTCTAATAGTCAATAATTTTCCCTTAGGATTTAAAATGTAACACTGACTAAATATCACAAATGAATCATTTTTATCCCTTTTCCAAAGCTGACCTTTTGCTTCAAATCCATAAGCTCTGTGAGTATGTGTAATATTATTTACACAGCATTTGCCATTTTCAATTAAGTTCATTCAGGTTTTCCAAAAATGTCAGTTAAGTAAGCTATTTTTTTTCAAACGAATAACTCTCCTTCAACAGATCTGCCATGAACAACATTCAAATACACCCACAAATCCATTTTCCTGTTAGCTAATAAACTCTTGGAAAAAAGGAGTTCCCTTCGTGGCTCAGCGGTTAACAAACCTGACTAGTATCCATGAGGATGTGGGTTTGATCCCTGGCCTCGCTCAGAGGGTTGGGAACTGGCATTGCCAAGAGCTGTGGTATAGGTTTTAGACACAGCTTCAATCCCACATTGCTGTGGCTGTGGCGTAGACCGGAGCTGTAGCTCTCATTTGACCCCTAGCCTGAGAACTTAAATGTCAGAGAAAAAAAAAACTAAATACAACATAGCCATCTCTTCTTCCTCTGGTAAGAGAGAAAACATTTTATTCAAGCTAAAAATGATTAATGTTGGAGTTCCTGTTGTGGCTCAGTAGGTTAAGAATCCAACATATTGTCACTGAGAATGTGGGTTCAATCCCTGGCCTCATTCAATAGTTTAAGGATCCAGCATTCTGCAAGCTGTGGCATAGACCTGCAGCTGCTGCTCTGATTTGACCTCTAGCCCAGGAATTTCCATATGCTTCAGGTGCAGTCATAAAAAGAAGAAATTATAAAAATAAAAATGATTAATATTAAAATATTAAATGCATTTTTAGATGTTGAATTTATTTCAAGATATTTTGAACACTGTGCTGTATACTAGGCAAGATACTGCAGTGTGGAAAACATGAAGAATGATACATCTTTCTCACAAGTTGCTAAATACATTGTAGAAGAAATTACATGAATGTTAAGAATCATGATATAAGACAACATGGTTTAAAAAAACTATACACAGACAAAAACCCAGGAAACTTAGGTAATAGATGTTATTTCAATTTTAGCAAAATAACCTTCATCTTTTAGTTGAAAAAACTGAGTGGAGCATGTAACATTTATTCAGCATTATTTTAAAAATTTAAAAATAGAACTATGTACAATGTAGCAATTTCACTTCTGGTTAATTATCCAAGGAAAAAAACTCTAATTCAAAAAGATATATATATAGTCTTATGTTCACCACAGCATTTTTTATAATAGCCAAAATATAAGCAAAACCAAAGTGCCAATCAATGGATGAGTGGATAAAGAAGATGTGCATATATATTTGCAATGGAAATATTAGCCACAAAGAAGAATGAAATCTTGGCATCTGACAGCATGGATACACCTAAAGGGTATTATGCTAAGGGAAATAAACTAAACATAGAACAAGTATCGTGTGATACTACTTATACATGGAATTTAAAAAGACAAAAAAAATGAAACAGAGTAATTTATACAGGAAACAAAAATGTCCTTGTCAGAGCATGTGGAAGGGATGGGATAAGAGAAATAGATAAGAGAGGTTAAGAGGTTGCAGATTTTGAGTGACAAATAAAATGTCATGAGTGTAAAATGTAGTGTGGAGAATATGGTCAATAATAATGCCATATCTTTGTATGGTGACAGACGATTACCATGGTGATTATTTTAGAATAGTATAAAAATATCAAATCACTGTATTGTGCGCCAGAAACTAACCTTAATGTTGTGTGTCAATTACATTTCAAAAACACACAAACTTATAGAAAAAGAGATCAGATGTGTAATTACTAGAGGAAGAGAATGGGAGGAAGTGGAATTGGATGAAGGGGATCGAAAGTTAAAAACTTCCAGATATAAGATAAATAAGTACTGGGATATAACGTATAACATGATTAATATAATTAATACTACTCTATTTTGCATATGAAAGTTGTTCAGAGAGTAAATTCAAAGAGTTCTTATAAGGGGAAATTATTTTTCTATTTCCTTTATTTTTGTATCTATATTAAATACATATTTACATATTTTAAATTGCAAGGTGAAACCACAGATACTGATGTATAAGCAAGTTATTCAGAAGATGTAGTTAAGATAATTAATGAAGGTGGATACACTAAACAACAGGTTTTCCATATAGATGAAAAAACCTTGTATTGGAAGATGTCATCTAGGACTTTTATAGAAAGGAAAAATCAATGCCTGGTTTCAGATCTTCAGAACACAATCTGTCTCTCTTGTTAGGGGCTAACACAGCTGGTAGTTTTAAGTTGAAGTCAATGTTTCTTTAACAATGTAAAAATTATAGAGTCCTTCAGAATTACGCTAAATCTACTCTACCTGTACTCTAGAAATGGACTTAAAAAAGCTGGATGACAGCACATCTGTTTACAGTGTGGTTTACTAAATAGCAATCCCACATTTGAGAATTATTCCTCAGAAAAACCCATTACTTCTCACTGCTAAAGCACCTACTCACATAAGAGCTCTGATGGAGATGTACAATAAAGTTGATGTGGTTTTTATGCCTGCAAACACAATGTCCATTATTTAGTCCATGAATCAAGGAGTAATTTCGAGTTTTAATACTTAGGATTTAATAAATACATTTCATACAGCTATAGCTGCCATGGATAGTGATTCCTCTGATGGATCCAGGTAAAGTCAATTAAAAACCTGGGAAGGATTCACCATTCGAGGTGCCATTAAGAACATTAGTCATTCATGCTAAGAGGTCAAATATCAACATTCATAAGAGTTTGGAAAAAGTTGACTCCAACCTTCATGGATAACTTTGAGGAGTTCGAAACTTCAGTGGAGGAAGTAACTGTAGATGTGATGGAAATATCAAGCAAACTAGAATTAAAAGTGAAATATGAAGATTAAACTGAATTTCTGCTTCTTATGGATAACAAAGTTGTTTGCTGAGTTGGAATCTACTCTTGGTGAAGATACTGTGGAGAATATTTAAATGACAATAAAAGAGTTAAAATATTATATAAACTTAGTCAATAAAGCGGGGCAGGGTTTGAGAGAATTGACCCCAATTTTGAAAGTTCTACTGTGGATTAAATGCTAGCAAAAACATTGCATGCCTACAGATAAATTATATATGACAGGAAGAATCAACTAATGCAGTGAACTTTACTGTCTTATTTTAAGTAATTGTCACAGCCACCAAAACTTCACCTTCCATCACCATTATCAATTAGCAGCTATCCACTTCCAAAAAGATCATAACTTGCTAAAGGCTCAAATCATGGTTAGCATTTTTTAGCAATAAAGTATCTTTAAACAAGTTCTGTACTGTTTTTTAACATGTAATGCTGATGCATACTTAATAGACTACATTATAGTATAAACATAATTTTTATATGCATTGGGAATAAAAACACTCGCATGACTCACTTTATTGCAATATTTCCTTTATTGGAAATGAGCATTTTTGTATGCCTATATTAATTTGTTTTAATGAATTTTCTCTGATTCTCATTGAATGTTTGATATTTGCAACTCAAGCCCTTCTTAAGTTCAGGTATTGCTTTAGTTCTTTCCTCTGTAATATTTGCTCTGTCCACTTTACCTTCCACTACTCCTTATCAAAAATATTTTACTGATGAAGACAATTTAAATAGCAGGAGGGATTCCTACTCCTTTGCCCTAGTCATATTCAGTTTTCCATGACATTCTACCTCTGCACTATGTAGGAATCTTCCTTAGCACTGACTATAGATAAACTTATACCTACTCTTGCACAATTATTCAATTAATGTCTTTTCCCCTCAGTAGTCATTAAATTTAATAAAGATAATAGCCAGAGATTTTTGATCATTATTTTATTTCCAGTGTCTAACATATATTTGTGTAAAATACATGTATTTCATGAATAACAGTCTCCATGTACTTATTTTTTTCCTTAATTTGTTTTTTATCTCTCTCTTCCTACAATTTCTATTGCAAATATATTCTGTTAAGACTGTGTTTCATGGCTCATTGACTTTTTCTTTTTTTATTTTCTGAAGTTCTGTAGAAATTACAAAATTTGTGTTCTCCTTTAGTCAGTTTTCTGCTATATGGGTCTATTTTTAATGATAATTAAAATCTCTGAAGCATAGCATGTGCTCAATATAGTCTTTAATTATTAGTTAATTTCTTTTACAGTGGCAATGATGTCATCTGGAACAATTCTGACAGATATTCTAAAGGAATGTCAAAAAGCAGAATTGAAATATTTTAGGAATTATGTTAGTGGAGCCCAGTAAAATCTTTCTTTTGACATGTTATGGAGAGAAAAAAATGTAACATCCTGGAAAGTCCATAGACAGTGGATTCAGACAGACTTAGGGCAAATAAACCAACTCAGTTATCTGTCAAGAGATTTTGAGCAAATTATACATGGAGTACTAACAATTGGAATAATGTTTAAAATAAAAATTATATAGAATAACTTTGGAAAAGAGCTTAGTTAAAAGTCAGGCACATCAGAGTCACATAAAAAAATGTAGCTCCTAATAACATTTTATCTTATATATTAAATTAACTACATATCTTTTTTTTAAAAAAATTCCTTTTTACTGCTGTACCTACAACATATGGAAGTTCCCAGGCTAGGTGACAAATCAGACCTGCAGCTGCAGACCTATACCACAGCCAAAGCAACACCAGATCTAAGCTGCATCTATGTCCTACACCACAGCTTGTGGCAATGCCAGATCCTTAACGCACTGAGTGAGGCCAGGGGTCAAAACCCCATTTTCACAGAGACTACATCAGGTTCTTAAACTACTGAACCACAACAGGAGCTCCCATTAACTACATGTCTTGATTTTTTGTTCAGAAACTGTGGATGTCATATCTATAAGTTAAATTATTTTATATGTGTCAGGAGATTATTATGTTTATTTCTGCTCTTTATTTTTTAAAACAATTTATACTATATTGCTTTTCATTTTTTTCTGAAGTGACTTTAATGTTGATGTTATTTGCATAGAAAGGATTTGATTCTAGCCTTAGGCATCCAATAAGAAATATAAACAAATTTTTTATATAAATCAATATGACCTCTCGCTAATGTCATAGATATACATTAACACTGAGTGGTTTGCTGAATTTTCACTCTCTGATTTAAACATAGCATGGAACAACCTGAAAATAGGAATGATCTAATACAAATAAATGAATAAAATAGATTGTTTTAATTGATCTGTAAGCACTAATCATACTTTCAAATGTTCCTCATGTACATTCCCCCAAAAGTAACCATGTAGCTGAAATAATAAAATGGTATTGTTTGAAATATTTCAATGGTAACCTACATAAACATATTCACATAAAATGGCTATCAATACTTTTAAAAAATCCATTCATTTTGGCTAAGTTAAAAAGTTTCTGTTATCTTTTTTCCATTTTTAATATGAAATAAAGAAATTCTTCATACATGCCAATAGACATACAGTAGAAATTAAGGACATTTTAGCAGGAGCTTTGCTCTTTACTCTGAATCATTAAATTGGTCTTATAATATCTGTGGGGTTGGGGGCAAGTCATACCTAAGTGAAACTGCACAAAGTTCATTTTACAAGAAAGTAAAAGAACGCTCAACTTGTACTATCTCTAGAGATTGGGAATTTTCTGGAAATTGAATTCAAGGTATGTAATAGAATGAGGAATCAGTAATGAGAAAATATACAGAATAAAATCTATAAGTCATAAAAAAGAGTTCTGAGAGAGAGGTGGAAGGGACCTAAGAAAAAGTCGAAGGTCCAAATCTGGAAAGTAAAGTAATCAAACATTTTAAGTAATAATGCAAAACTGAATTTGGAAATAGTTGCTTTAGTGTTCAGGCATCTATTGTTTCTTTTATTATAAACATCATGTATTCATAATACTACTTAACTTTAGTACTACCTACTTTAGAAAATATTCTCTCTGTTTCAATGTTTCATCAGTCTCTTTTGACCTTATCAATTCAAGGTCCCACCATTTTGCATGAAATGGTTGAGTGAAGGCAGCATTTTAATGCACACTATCATCTCAACATTAATACATTCAATCTTACATAATTGGCATAGCATATAATTCTTGAAACTTAAACAACAAAATCCTAAACTTACAGGGTTTTATTTGCAAAGCAAATTGGTTAGGCAAACACTCTCCACTGTTTCAGACTGTAAGAGGGCAGAATCTAATTGTCTTTCTTCAATTTACTCTTGATAAAAATGCCCTGAATTTTGAGTAAATTTTTCAGACTTAATAAATGTAGAGCATTAATTCTGAGCCCAAGACTACAATGAGGTAATAAGAATCATTAACTCGCAGACCTCATGGTTGTCAGCTTTATCACACATGAAGAAATCCTTGACACATTTTAGAACAGAGCTACAATTTTTTAAATGTAAATGTAGTCATATTTAAGATTATCAAAGAATTTTGTAGTAAAAGAGTAAAGATGTGATATTAATTCAAAGCAGGAATTAAGTAAAAACAATTTTAGGACTTATCTCCCTACTTTATCTAAACTTAATTATAAATTCTTCCTTAGTAATTTACAAATTTGTGGACCATCTCGCAACCATCTCAAGGCTTGCTGTGAAATATTGATGATTTACTGTTTTAAATTGTTTTATTTGTATTTTTTAGTTTACAAAGTACATTAAAGTATATTAACTAATTTTGTTAGTTGATTGATTTCAGGGGTACTTAGAATTATAACCTTTTTGCACCACATGCTTAACAGGAAATGAAATACATGAAACTTCTCTGCTCTTCTGAATGTATTTTTAACTACAGACATCTTCCTTTTTTAATTCAAGTATAGTTGGTTTATAGTGCTGTGTCAATTTCTGCTATACAGCATAGTGACTCAGAAACACACACACACACATATATATACACACACATTTCTTTTCTCATACCATCATACCTCATGCTCTACTCCAAGAGACTGGACATAGTCCCCCGTACTATACAGTAGGACTGCATGCTTAGCCATTCCAAATGTAATAGTTTTCATCTACCAACCCCAAAATCCCCATCCATGTCACTTCCTCCCCCCTTCCTTCTGGCAACCACGAGTCTGCTTCACCTGTCCATGAAGTGTTTCTATTTTGTAGATAGGACTATTTGTCCCATATTTAAATTCTGCATATGTGATATCACATGGTATTTGTCTTGCACTTTCTGACTTACTTAACTCAACACGATAATCTTCAGTTGCATCCATGTTGCTGCAAATGGCATTATTTTGTCTTTTTATGGCTGAATAATATTCCATTATATATGTACCACATCTTAATCCATTCATCTGTTGATGGACATTTAGGTTGTTTCCATGTCTTGGCTATTGTGAACACTGCTGCAATGAACATTGGGGTGCATGTATCTTCTTGAATAAAAGTTTTGCCTGGATACGTGCCCAGGAGTGGGTTTGCTGGATTATCTTTTTGTTCTATATTTAGTTTTCTGAGGTAACTTTGTACTGTTTTCCAAAGTGAGTTTACCAATTTACATTCCCACCAACAGTGAAGGATGGTTCCCTTTTTTCCACATCCTCTCCAGCATTTGTTATTTGTTGACTTAATCCTGGCAGTTCTGACTGGTGTGAGATGGTACCTCATTATAGTTTTGATTTGCATTTCTCTAATAATTAGTGTTGTTGAGCATTTTTTCAGACGCTTATTAGCCATCTACATGTACTCTTTGGAGAATAGAACTTTGCCCATTTTTGGTTGGGTTGTTCGGTTTTTTGTTGTTGAGTTGTATGAGTCGCTGTTTGCATATTATGGAGACTAGGCCATTGTCAGTTGCATCCTCTGCAAATATTTTTTTGCATTCTGTGGGTTGTCCTTTCATTTTTTAAATCCTTTCCTTTGCTGTCTTAAAGACTTTGATTTAAATTAGGCTCAATTTATTTAATTTTTGTTATGTATAATGATTTTTATTATTTTCCATTATAGCTGGTTTAGAGTATTCTGTCAATTTTCTACTGTACAGCATGGTCACGCAGTTACACATACATGTATACATTATTTTTTCTCACATTATGCTCCATCATAAGTGACTAGACATGGTTCCCAGTGCTACAGAGCAAGATCTCATTGCTAATTCATTCCAAAGGCAATAGTCTTCATCTATTAACTCCAAGCTCCCTTTCCATCCACTCTTGGCAACCACAAGTCTATTCTCCAAGTCCATGATTTTCTTTTCTGTGGAAAGGTTCATTTGTGTCATATATTAGATTCCAGATATAAGTGATATCATATGGTATTTGTCTTTCTCTTTCTCTTTTTGCTTTTAAAGTCCATATTCTAGGTGGATCAAATAAGATGTTGCTATTATGTATGTTAAAGAATGTACTGCATATATTGTCTTCTAGGAGTTTTATAGTTTTTGGCCTTACATTTAGGTTCTAATCCTTTGTAAGTTATTTTTGTATATGGTTATGAGAGTATTCTAATTTCATTATTTTACATGTAGCTGTCCAGTTCTCCCAGCACCACTTATTGAAGAGACTCTTCTACTGTATATTCTTGCCTCCTTTGTCATACATTAGTTGACCATGAGTGTTTGGGTTTATTTCTGGGCTTTATATCCTGTTCCATTGAGCTGTATTTTGGTTTTTATGCCAGTACCATAATGTTTTCATAATTGTAGCTTTGTAGTGTAGTCTGAACTCAGGGATCCTGATTCCTCCAGTTTTCTTTTTTCTTTTTCAATATTCCTTTGGTTATTTGTAGTCTCTTGTTATTCAATATGAATTTTAAAATGTTTTATTCTAGTTTTTGAAGAATGTTCTTGGTATTTTCATAAAGAATGCATTGAATCTGTAGATTGCTTTGGGTGGTATAGTCATTTTGGCAATACTGATTCTTCAAATCCAAGAGCCTGGTATACCTTTCCATCTGTTTGTGTCATCTTTGATTTCTTTTGTCAGTGTTTTATAGTTTTCACAGTATAGCTCTTTTGTCTCTTTAGGTAGGTATCTTGTCTCTTTATTCTTAGTTATTTTATTCTTTTTGATAAAATGGTAAATGGGACAGTTTCCCTAACTTCAAGTTCTAACCTTTCATTGTTCATATATAGAAATGTTTTTTATTTCAGTGTATTAATTTTGTACCAAATTAATTGATGAACTCTGTTTCTGGTAGTCTTTAAGATTTTCATGTCATCTGCAAATAGCAATAGTTTTATTTCTTCCTTTCCAATTTCTTTTACTTTTATTTCTTTTTCTTCTCTGGTTGCTATGGCTAGAACTTCCAAAACTATGTTGAATAACAGTGGTGAAAGTGGACATCCTTGTCTTGTTCCTGATCTTAATAGAAATGCTTTCAGTTTTTCATCATTTAGAATGATGTTAGCTATGGATTTGTGGTACCTGGCTTCTATAGTGTTGAACAAGTTTCCCTCTGTGCCCACTTTCTGGAGAGTTTTTTATGAGAAGTTTGTGTTGAATTTTGTCAAAAGCCTTTTATGCCCCTATTGCAATGATCATGTTGTTTTTATTTTTCAGTTCTTTGATTTGGTATATCACACTGAGTGATTTGCAGATATTGAAGTATGCTTGCATCCCTGGGATAAATCCCATTTGATCATGGTGTATGGTCCTTTTTAGTAAAGTTGGATTCAGTTTGCTAATATTTGGTTGAGGATTTTTGCATCTATGTCCATCAGTGATATTGGCCTGTAATTTTCTTTTTTTGGGGTATTCTTGTCTGGTTTTGGTATCAGGGTGATGGTAGCCTCAGAGAAATATCTTTGGAGTGTTCCTTTCTCTGCAATTTTTTGGAAGAGTTTCAGAAGAATGGGTGTTTTCTCTGAATGTTTGGTAGAATTCAGCTGTGTAGCCATCAGGTCCTGGACTTTTGTTTTGGGGAAGTTTTTAAATCATATTTTCAATTTCAGTACTTGTGATTGGTTTATTAGGACTTTCTATTTCTTCCTGGTTCAGTCTTGGTAGGTTGTACTTTGTAAGAATTTTCCCATTTCTTCTAGATTGTCCCTTTTATTGGCATATAGTTGCTTCTAGTAGTCTTTTATGATCTTTTACATTTCTGTAGTGTCAGTTGTAAATTCTCCTTTTTTGTTTCATTTTTTTTTAATTGATTTGAACCCTCTCCCTTTTTTTTCTTTGTAAGTCTGGCTAAAGGTTTATCAATTTTGTTATCTTTTCAAAGAGCCAACTTTTGGTTTCTTTGATCTTCACTATTGTAATCTTTGTCTCTATTTCCTTTATTTATGTTCTGATCTGTATGTTTTCCCTCCTTCTACTAATTTGAGGCCTGATCTATTTTTCCTTCTCTAGTGGTTTTAGGTGTGATGTTAGATTGCTTATTTGAGATGTTTTTTGTTCCCTGAGGTAAGTTTGTATTGCTATAAAATTCCCTCTCAGAACTGATTTTTCTCTGTCACATAGGTTTTGGGTTGTGTTGTAGTAAATTCATTGTCATTTGTCTCTAAGTATTGTTTGATTCCCTCTTTGACTTTTTTCAATGATTTATTTGTTGTTTAGAAGCATATTTTTTGTTTGTGGGTGTTTTGTTTTGTTGTTGTTGTTGGGGGTTTGCTGTTTTTGTCTTTTAGTTGACTTCTAGTCTCATAGCATTGTGGTCAGAGAAAATGCTTGAAATAATTTCAACTTTTTAAAATTTGCCAGGTCTCAATATGTGGCCTAAGTTATGATCTATCCGGGAGAATATTCCATGTGCATTTGAGAAGAATGTAATCTGCTGCTTTGGAATGGAATATTCTATAACTATAGTTTATAGAACATATTTTTATAGAAAATAAGAAAGAAAATGCTTGAAATAATATTAACTTTTTAAAATTCACCAGATCTTGTTCTGTGGCCCAGGTTATGATCTATCCTGGTAAATATTCCACGTGCACTTGAGAAGAAAGTAATCTGCTGCTTTGGAATGGAATATTCTATAACTATAGTTTATAGAACATACTTTCATATTTTTATAGAAAATAAAGTTTATAGAGTCTACCAGTTCAATGGTATCATTTAAAGACTGTGTTTCCTTGTTAATTTTCTATCTGGATGATCTGTGCATTGAGGTAAGTGGGGTACTAAAGTTCCCCACTATTATAGTGTTGCTTTTGATTTCTCCTTTTATGGCTGTTAGTGGTTGCCTTATGTATAGTGGTGCTCCTAGGTTGGGTGTATATATATTTGTAATTGCTATATCTTCTTCTCAGTTTGATCCTTTGATCATCATACGTTCTCTTATGACTTTATTTAAAGTCTATTTTGTCTGATACAAATATCACTACTCCTGTTTCCTTTTACTTCCATTTGCATGGAACACCTTCTTCCAGCCCTTCATTTTTTTTTATAATTTTTTTTATTCTCCCACTGTACAGCAAGGGGGTCAGGTTATCCTTACAGGTGTACATTACAATTACATTTTTCCCCCACCCTTTCTTCTGTTGCAACATGAGTATCTAGACAACGTTCTCAATGCTGCTCAGCAGGATCTCCTTGTAAATCTATTCTAAGTTGTGTCTGATAAGCCCAAGATCCCGATCCCTCCCACTCCCTCCCCCTCCCATCAGGCAGCCACAAGTCTCTTCTCCAAGTCCATGATTTTCTCTTCTGAGGAGATGTTCATTTCTGCTGGATATTAGATTCCAGTTATAAGTGATATCATATGGTATTTGTCTTTGTCTTTCTGGCTCATTTCACTCAGGATGAGATTCTCTAGTTCCATCCATGTTAGTGCAAATGGCATTATGTCATTCTTTTTTATGGCTGAGTAGTATTCCATTGTGTATATATACCACCCCTTCCGAATCCAATCATCTCTCGATGGACATTTGGGTTGTTTCCATGTCCTGGCTATTGTGAATAGTGCTGCAATAAACATGCGGGTGCACGTGCCTCTATTAAGTAGAGTTTTGTCCGGATAGATGCCCAAGAGTGGGATTGCGGGGTCATATGGAAGTTCTATGTATAGATTTCTAAGGTATCTCCAAACTGTTCTCCATAGTGGCTGTACCAGTTTACATTCCCACCAACAGTGCGGGAGGCTTCCCTTTTCTCCACAGCCCCTCCAGCACTTGTTATTTGTGGATTTATTAAGGATGGCCATTCTGACTGGTGTGAGGTGGTATCTCATGGTAGTTTGATTTGCATTTCTCTTATAATGAGCGAAGTTGAGCATTCTTTCATGTGTTTGCTGGCCATCTGTATATCTCCTTTGGAGAAATGTCTATTCAGGTCTTTTGCCCATTTTTCCATTGGTTGATTGGCTTTTTTGCTGTTGGGTTGTATAAGTTGCTTATATATTCTAGAGATTAAGCCCTTGTCAGTTGCATCATTTGAAACCATTTTCTCCCATTCTGTAAGTTGTCTTTTTGTTTTCTTTTGGGTTTCCTTTGCTGTGGCAAAGCTTGTCACTTTGATGAGGTCCCATGGGTTTATTTTTGCTGTAGTTTCTATTGCTTTGGGAGACTGACCTGAGAAAATATTCATGATGTTGATGTCAGAGAGTGTTTTGCCTATGTTTTCTACTAGGAGCTTGATGGTGTCTTGTCTTATATTGAAGTCTGTCAGCCATTTGGAGTTTATTTTTGTGCATGGTGTGAGGGTGTGTTCTAGTTTCATTGCTTTGCACGTAGCTGTCCAGGTTTCCCAGCAATGCTTGCTGAATAGACTTTCTTTTTCCCATTTTATGTTCTTGCCTCCCTTGTCAATGATTAATTGACCATAGGTGTCAGGATTTATTTCCGGATTCTCTATTCTGTTCCATTGGTCTGTCTGTCTGTTTTGATACCAGTACCACACTGTTTTGATGACTGTGGCTTTGTAGTATTTCTTGAAGTCTGCAGCCCTTCATTTTTCATCTGTACGTGTCTTTTGGTCTGAAGTGGGTCTCTTGCAAACTGCATATATATGGGTCTTGTTTTTGTATCCATTCAGCCAGTCTCTGTCTTTTGATTGGAGCATTTATTCCTTTTACATTCATTGTGATTATGGATAAGTATGTACTTATTGACATTTTACTGATTATTTTGGATTGTTATTTTGTGTCTTTTTTTTTTCTTCCTTTACTATTTTGTTGTCTTTTGTTATTTGTTGATTATCGTTAGTGTTCGGTTGGGTTGCTTTTTTCTTTTTTTAATTTGTGTGTCTATTAGGTTTTTCAGTTTGTGGTTCCCATTAGATCTTGATATAACCATCTATATGCATAAAGAATGTGTTTGATTGTTGGTTTTGTAATTTAAAATGCATTTTCAATCTTTTGCACTGTCTTCTCCTCTCATCCTTGCTAGTTTTGATATTACACTTATCAATGGGTGATTTTCTATCCTTATATTATCGTTATTTGCCATTACCAGTGAGTTTTCTCATTTGAAGTTTTTTTTCTTTTTTTTTTTTACTATTCAAATGAATTTATCACATCTGTAGCTGTATAATGATCATAACAATCTAAATTCACAGGATTTCCATCCCACAGGCCAAGCACATCCCCCCACCTCCCAAACTGTCTCCTCTGGAGACCATAAGTTTTTCAATGTCTGTGAGTCAGCACCTGTTCTGCCAAGTTCAATCTGTCCTTTTTTCAGATTCCACATGTCAGAGAAAGCATTGGATGTTGGCGTCTCATTGTATGGCTGACTTCACTTAGCATGATAGTTTCTAGGTCCATCCACATTGCTAAGAATGCCGGTATTTTGTTCTTTTTGATGGCTGAGTAATATTCCATTGTGTATATGTACCACATCTTCTGGATCCACTCCTCTGTTGATGGACATTGAGGTTGTTTCCATGTTTTGGCTATTGTAAATAGTGCTGCCATGAACATCGGAGTGCATGTGTCTTTGCAAGTCATGGTTTTCTCTGGGTAGATGCCTAGGAGTGGGATTGCTGGATCAAATGGGAGTTCTATTTCTAGTTTTCTGAGGAATCTCCATACTGCTTTCCACAGTGGTTGCACCAATGTACAATCCCACCAACAGTGTACTAGACTTCCTTTTTCTCCACACCCTCTCCAGCACTTATTGTTTGTAGACTTTTTGATGATGGCCATTCTGGCTGGTATAAGGTGGTACTTCATAGTGGTTTTGATTTGCATTTCTCTAATAATGAGTGATGTTGAACATCTTTTCATGTTTCTCGGCCATCTGTATGTCTTCTTTGGAGAACTCTGTTTAGATCTTCTGCCCATTTTTGGATGGGGTTGTTTGTTTTTTTTTGGTATGGAGCTGCAGAAGGTGTTTGTAAATTTTGGAGATCAATCCCTTGTCAGTTGATTCACTTACAAAGATTTTCTCCCATTCTGTGGGTTGTCTTTTCATTTTGTTTAGAGTTTCCTTTGCTGTGCAGAAGCTTTGAAGTTTGATTAGGTCCCATTTGTTTATTTTTGTTTTTATTGTCAATACTCTAAGAGGTGGTTCTGACATAAACAACAGCAACATCTTCTCAGATCCACCTCTTAGAGTATGAACTTTTCTTGTTCTCGATTGTGTTTTTCTTTTCTGCCTAGGGAAGTTCCCTTGGTAGTTGTTATAGAACTGGTTTTGAGATACTGAATTCTCTTAACTTTTGCTTGTCTGAAAAGCTTTCACTCACTCCATCAAATCTGAATGAGAGCCTTGCTAGGTAGAGTATTCTTATTTTTATGTTCCTCCCCTTTATCACCTTAAATATGTCATGCCACTTCCCTTTGGCTTGCAGAGTTTCCCCTGAAAAAATTAGCAGTTATCCTTATGGGGATATGTTTATATTATTTGTTGTTATGTTGTATGTTGTTGTTGCTTTCCCCTTGTGGCTTTTAATATTTTTGTTTGTATTTGGAGTTCCCATTGTGATGCAGTGGCTTAAGAATGTGACCAGTGTCCATGAGGCTGCAGATTCCATCCCTGGCCTCCCTCTGTGGGTTAAAGGACTCAGCGTTGCTGTGACCTGTGGTGTAGGTTGCAGACACAACTCATATCCAGTGTTGCTGTTGTTATGGCATAGGACGGCAGCTGCAGCCCCAATTTGACCCCTATCTGGGAATTTTCATATGCTGCAGATGTGGCCCTAAAAATAAAAGCAACAATAATAATAATATTTAAATAATAATTTTCCTTTGTATTTAATTTTTGTCCATTTGATTAGTATGTCTCACTATGTTTCTCCTTGGATTTACCCTGGTATGAGATTCTCTGTGCTTCCTCAAATTAAGTGAGTTTTTCCTTTTCCATATAAGGGAAGTTTTTGACTATAATCTCTTCAAATATTTTCTCCAGCTCTTCTCCTTATGGAATCCCTATGATACAAATGTTGGTAAATTTAATGTTGTCCCAAATGTCTCTTATACCCTCGTCATTTATTTTCATTCTTTTTTCTTTATTTAGGTAGCAATGTTTTCCCCACTCTGTCTTCCACCTCACTTATTCATTGTTATGCCTTCATTATCCTGCTATTGATTACCTCTAGTGTATTTTTTGTTTCAGATATTGTGCTATTCACCTTAGATTGCTTTTTCTTTAAATCTTCTAGTTTTTAAAAATATTTATTGCGACTTTATCTGTGCATCCATTCTTTTTCTCAGATCTTGGATCTTTTTTACTATCATCACTTTGAATTATTTTTCAGGTAGAGTGCCTATCTCCTCTTCATCTAATTGTTTTTGTGTGGTTTTTTCTTGTTCATTCATCTGAAAGCTATTTCTTTGTCAACTCATAATGTCACACTTTCTATGTTTTTTGTTCTCTTGATGGCAAGTATAAGACGTAGCAGTTGGTGCCCAGTCCTGGAGTTTTCAAGGGTGGTAGTGCCCCATGTGTACCCAGAACATTTGATGGGGGTAGCAGTATCATGCTACCCCTCTTAGAGCCAGGTGACTGCTAAGAATGGGGTCCATGAGAGAGGCGGCAGTGATTCACAGTTCATGGGATTGCTCTTATAGCAGCCAGAGGGTGGCAGCATTGACTCCTGTGACCCCCCCCCCCCCCCACTACCAGGTAGCTCTCAGGACACTTTCCTGCAGCCGTCAATGACAGCAGCTGGTCCTGTAGTTCCTTTGTTTGCTGGAGAGGCTCTCAGGCCTGCTGTCTGTAGCTGTGGGGGTAGGTGCCTTTCCATAGTCACTCCCTTTGTTTGGTCACTCTATTCTCTATAGCCCCAAGGGTGGGAGATTTTCCCTAACTGTTACTAATGTGCTCTTTCAGAAGCTGTTGGAGCTGCACACTTCCTGTACTCCTCCCCCTGCCATACCAATGACAAAATGCTCCCTGTAGCCACCATGGAGAAGAGAGTATGTTGCCAGGCCCCTCACAGTGCCTTTGGTCAGCTATGCTTCCATAGTCCCTTTCCTAGCCACTCACAGGAATCTTGGAGCTTGTGTTCCTCTAGATATCACTCCACCCTCCCACTGGGCCATTTGCAACTCCTGTGGCCATTTGTGTTGTTTCCACTGTCACTTAGCCTGCCCACCAAACCATTTGAGACTCCTGGGGTCCTTTGCTTTTTTTCTGCTGTCACTGTGCCCACCTGCTGGGCTGTTCATAGCTCTCCTCCTGTCAGCTGGGCCATTTGCAATTCCTGGGCCATTTTTGCTGTTTCTGCAATCACTTTTGCTCACCCACCTCTTTTTGTCTGTCCACTAGACCATTTGCAGCTCTCCACCAGCCCTTTCCCTATTTTTCTAACACAGCAGTTCTCAGAATATGTTATGGTATAATAATATTACAGACATTTTATTGATAATCATTTATAATTATAGTATTTATATATTTTAAAATAACCTTAGAAAAAATAAACATATTCAACCCGTGATTTCAAATATATCACTGTTTAGGATAAAGATAAAATTTTAAAATGAGTTACTTTAACATTGAATTAAACTACAAAAATATTAATGCATAAATATGACATATCTACATAAATACTAGTACAACTGGGATTTATTTATGGCAGAAAAATCATACAAATTCTAGGACAATAAAAATTGAGAAACATGTCTGGACCATTTAAAGTTTTTTTTGCTTGTTTATTTTTTGCCTTTTAGGGCTGCACCCATAGCATATGGAGGTTCCCAGGCTAGGAGTCTAATTGGAGCTACAGCTGCCAGCCCATGCCACAGCCACAGCAACACAGGATCCAAGCCATGTCTGTGACCTACACCAAAGCTCACAATGACAGAGCTTTAACCCACTGAGCAAGGACAGGGATTGAACCCTAACCTCATGATTCCTAGTTGGATTTTTTTTCCACTGTTCCACTATGGGAACTCCTGGGCCATTTAAAGTTTTATATATCATTTATTTTCATCCCCCATGTCACTACTTTAGAATCTGATAAAAGACTGAGTAGCGTTATACTTCTATGCACAATTAGGAGGACAAGAATGATCAGGTGGAAAGGGAGTTCAGTTATTGTTCAGACTCAATAGTGTGTGTAGAATTGAAGATCATTAAAGCTCTAGAGCAATATTTGCAAATCTAATAAATGAAATTTATAAATGAAATAAATCAGCTTATATGCTCAACTACTGCATGCCAACAATCAAATTATGTAATACCTTACAAATTAAAATATTATATCTTGATTCAATTACATAACTCCAATTGAAATCATTTGTAGGGAAATATTTACTACATTTATGTACCTCTGGAGGACACTCCTCCAGATTTTCTGAATCTAGTTTTTTGGAAGTCTGTATATTGCAGATAACTACTCTGATCTAAAAGTTTTTAATCCTTCCAAAATTCATGTGTTGAGATCTAACACCCAAGGCAATAATATTAGGAGATAGACCATTGAAGAAGTAATTGTGTCACAAGAGCAGAACCCTTGAATGAGATTAGTGCTCTGATAAAAAGCACCCTGAGAAAACACCATAATGAAAAGATTGTGGTCTAGGTAGCTGGTGCCTTGATGTTGGAGTTCTCAGCCTTCAGAACTGTGAGAAATACATTTCTGTTGTTTATAAGCTAACCAGTTTACAGTATTTTTGTTATAGCAGTGGATATAGACTAAGATAGTAACTGATAGCAATGACAGGTAATTCTTGTCTGTAGACATTCACATTCTGTCTTGTCTGTCCTGTCCTGTAAGAGTTTCAACTCCCTCCCCCGCTCTCTCAAAATATCAGTCTTTGTATATTCCTGATCCATAAACAATATCTATATTTGGATATTCTTTTCTTTCTTTTTTTTCTTTTTTTTTTTTTTTTGCCTTTTCTAGGAGCACACCCATGACATATGGAGGTTCCCAGGCTAGGGGTCTAATTGGAGCTCTAGCAACCAGCCTACACCTCAGCCATAGCAATGAGGATTCCAAGCTGGGTTTGTGACCTAAACCACAGCTCATGGCAACACCAGATCCTTAACCCACTGAGCAAGGCCATGGATCAAACCTGCAACCTCATGGTTCCTAGTCGGATTCGTTAACCACTGAGCCACTAAGGGAATTCCAGGATATTCTTTTGAATTGGCTATAACACATATGTATAGCTTCTCAATGATTATTAGAATAAAAGTTAAATGTGCATATTTTTGTTTTACCTTTTTTTGGAAAATTATCTTTTAACAAACTATTGTCTGATTATTTCAAACAACCTAAGTATAGGTGTACCTCAGAGATATTTCAGGTTCAGCTCCAGACCACAACAATGAAGTGAATAGCATAATAAATTGAGTCACACACATTATTTGGATTCACAGTGCATTAGAATTTATCTTTATAATATACTGTATACTATTAAGAATGCAATAGTATTACGTCTAAAAAAATGTATATACCTTAGTTAAAAATAATTCATTGCTATAAAAGGCTAACTGTGGTCTAGCTTTCAGCTAGTCATTGTAGTGTCATCAAAGATTACTGATTGCAGATCACAAAACAAATGCAACAATAATGAAAATATTTGAAATATTGCAATGATTATTAAAATGTGACATAGAGACAAAAAGTGAACAAACGCTGTTTGAAAAAATTACTACAGATAGATTTGCTTAATGTAGGGTTGCCATGAACCCTCAATTTATAAGAAAATGCAGTATCTGTGAAGTGCAATAAAAAGACATATATCTGTATCAAAATCAAATTTACTGTCCCCATGAATACAAAATTTATTCATAGAACTGAAAGAGTACTATATTTTTAAAGTATTCAAACAATGACTTAGATCCATAGTTTAAAATTTCAGTGTGCCTGAGAATTATCTATATGTGTAGGGGCAAATGCAAATAAAAATAACGAGCTTAGTTCCACCTGTTGAAAATAAGGAAAGAGATGTCTCTTCCCTCCCTTTTCTGAGAGCATTTACTTTAGAAAATTTATAAATTTAAATTATTTCTCTATTTCTTTTAAATGTACAGTAGTCCCTTGGTAGCCACAGGTGGTTTGTACGAGGATCTTCTGTGAATATCAAAATCCATGGGTATTTAAATCTGTTACATAAAATGGCATAATACTTGCATATAAGTTAAGCACATCCTCCTGTAAACTTTGAATTATCTCTAGATAACTTATAATATTTAGTAAAATATGTAAATAGTTGCCAGATGTGGCAAATTCAAATTTTCATTTTTGGAAATTTATGAAGTTTCTTTTCAAATATCTTTTTTCTACAGTTAAGTCGAATCCATATTAAGGACCAACTGTCTATAAATCTTTTTGAAACCTGAATAAACCTCTTGCATTCCTTTCCAGGAATTCCTTTCCAAAGAATTTGGAGCCATCTTTTTGAAATGTAATTACAAAGGAAAAGAGAGTCCCTATCTTCCAGTCTCTGTGAGAGGGTAGGAACCTAATTTTGCAGGGGCCTTATTCCAAAATTATAACCTATCATGAAAAATGTGAGACGTTTATTGAGCCTTTTGTCAGAATAAAACATTATACCATGTCCATGGGGCAACTTAAATGTTTGACTATTTTACTCTTAATTTTTCAAACTAGTTTTGTGAACCAGCCTAATTCAGTTGGAAATATATTCTATATTCTATTAATAATTCTAATTATTATATAACCATTAAGACATTCCTTTTCTCCCTCTTATTCCTGTTTCCTTCTTCTTATTCTCCTTTATACTCTCACTATAAGCTTCTAATGGACTCAAGCCTCAGAATAAACTGACAGAGTAGGCATTTGTTATCCAGCCAGCAAAAAACAACTATAGACTCTTCTTGCAATAAAATGTATAAGGACAAATTTCTCCATCATTTTGGGATTCATGGAAAACCTTGAATTAAAGCATCATCTGAATAAGATGTAACAATCATCTGGTAATAAGATTCTGCTAACCATTTATTGGAATCAGGCTCTTCCAACCAGCAGAGAGTACACAAGTTTATTTAAATAAAATCACATCTTTTTTTTTTTTTTTTTTTTTGCTTTTTTTTTAGGGGGAAACACCCATGGCATATGGAAATTCCCAGGCTATAGGTCAAATCAATGCTACAGCACCCAGCCTACACCACAGCCACAGCAATGCTGGATCCCTGACTCAGGGATCAAACCCACATCCTCATGGATACTAGTCAGATTCATTACCATTGAGCCATGACAGGAACTCCCAGGCATATAGTTTTTTGCCAATGAAAATTCCTTTCTAAAATCCTCCATGCTTGTTGGCAAAGCTTTAATTTTACCAATGGATAATAATTATTTCACTATATTAATTAGCATAGCTTTGGATATTAATGGAGGATAAAAATAACTGAAACACCAGTAGAAGCTGCCTTTGGTGGTGGCCTTTTAGATTAAAGTATAGGAGAGTATACCAGAGTGTGAATTCAGGCTTAGGGCAATTGGTGCCCCTAGAGTGCTAATTGAAACTAACCTACTTTTCTTTCTTAGTTTTATTTTTACTATCAAAACTGTGGCATATGGAAATTCCCAGGCTATGGGTTGAATAGGAGGTGCAGCTGCAGGCCTATGGCCACAGCCACAACAATGCAGAATCCAAGCCACATCTGTGATCTACATCATGGCTTGTGGCAATGACAGATTCCTTTTTTATGTGATTTTTATTCTTTCCAATATAGTTGATGTAGAGTGTTCTGTCAATTTCTACTGTAGAGAAAAGTAACCCAGCCATACATACACATATATGTGTGTATGTGTATGTATATATATATTTTTTTCTCATATTATCTTCCATCATGTTCCATCACAAGTGACCAGATATAGTGACCTGTGCTATACATCAGGATCTCATTGCTTGTCCATTCCAAATGCATCTATTAACCCCAAACGACCAGTCCATCCCACTCCCTCCCACTCTCCCTTGGCAATTACAAATCTGTTCTCCAAGTCCATAAGTTACTTTTCTGTGGAAAGGTTCATTGTTGCCATATATTAGATTCCAGATATAAGTGATATCATATGGTATTTGTCTTTCTCTTTTTGATTTACTTCACTCAGTATGAGTGTCTAGTTGTACCCATGTTGCTGCAAATGGCAGTGTGTCATTCTTTTTTATGGTTGAGTAGTATTCCATTGTGTATGTATACCACATCTTCTTAATCTATTCATCTGTGGATGGACATTTAGGTTGTTCCCATGTCTTGGCTATTGCGAACACTGCTGGATTGAACATAGGATTGCATGTATATGTTTCAGTGAAATTTTTGTCTGGGTATGTGCCCAAGAGTAGGATTGCTGGGTCATATGGTTGTTCTATATTTAGTTTTCTGAGGTACCCCCATACTGTTTTCCAAAGTTTCTGTACCAATTTACATTTCTCACCAAAAGTTAGGAAGGTTCCCTTTTCTCCACACCCTCTCTAGCATTTGTTATTTGTGGACTTATTAATGATGGCCATTCTGACTGGTGTAAAGTGGTACCTCATAGCACTTTTGATTTGCATTTCTCTAATAATTAGTGATGTTGAGCACTTTTTCATGTGCCTGATGGCCACCTGTACATCTTCCTTGGAGAAATTTCTGTTCAGGTCTTTTGCCAATTTTTCAATTGCGTTGCTGGGGTTTTGTTTGTTTGTTTGTTGCTGTTGAGTTTTATAAGCTGTTTTTATCTTTCAGAGATTAATCCCTTGTCAGTTGCATTGTTTGAAACTATCTTCTCCCATTCTGTAGGTTGTCTTTTTGTTTTTTTAATGGTTTCTGTCACTGTGCAAAAGCTTATCAGTTTGATTAGGTCCCATTGGTCTATTTTTTGCTTTTATTTCTTTTACCTTGAGAGACTGACCTAGGAAAAAATTTGTATGGTTGATGTTAGAGAATGTTTTGCCTATGTTTTAATGGAGTTTTTTCTTACGTTTAAGAGTTTTAGCTACTTTATTTTTGTGCATGGTGTGAGCATGTGTTCCGGTTTCATTGATTTACATGCAGCTTTCCAGTTTTCCCAGAACCAGTTGCTGAAAAGACTTTCCCCATTTAACCCCAGATTCTTAACCCACTGAGCAAGGCCAGGGACCAATCTTGCATCCTCCCAGATACTATGTTGTGTTCTTACCCCACTGAGCTATAATGGGAACCCTAAAACTAACATATTTTAATCACAATCTCTGTGCTGAAGTGTTTTAAAGTACATTTCTTACATCATAGCACCAGTTCATCATGCTTCCCCTCAGCACTTTTTAAAGTTTCATTACCCAAATTTTACCCTTTTTCTAACTTTTATATTTCCTGATTTTGAATGGATGATAGTAAACTTTCCTTATTTGTGAAGTAGTTAAATTTCCACTAAACATTACTATTTTTTCAGATTCTGCAAATTACCCCATTTATTTAGCTCTTTGCTTATAAATCTATTGTCATTTTGAACTCACTGAATGACTTCATTCCTTTAAAAGATGTCTGCTTTGACCTCTATAAACTTTTGATTTTGTCACTCCAGTAATTTTTATGTGGAAGTAAAGAATGTCCCTTGCCATTCAATGCTACAAAAATTAACTGCAACCCCTAACCTGCAATATACCCTGGAAGGAATTCAGGATGAAGGACAAGATGAGGTATTCTGTTCTTTGGGAAAATAGGCTCTTAGATAATTATATACCAGGGAAAATTTTTAAAAACCCACATTCTTGCATCCTCCCATATATAAAAGACACTAAAATCATTACCAAGATGTCAGTTCCTCATGACTAGTAGTAACATTTTGCTGAGATGCATGCTTGATTGCATGTACACATTTGCCCAAATCACACATATACAGGCCTACCTCTTTGGAGCAGTTCTTCAGAGCTATTTGAGAGGTTATTTCCCTGACTAACATTGAATAAATTCAATTCACAGCTCTTATGTCGCGAGACATGTTTTTCCAATCTTCTTGCTTGATTATCCACCCATAGCCCCTCCTCATGTGATCTCATCAAAAGAGAAAAATAAAATCAGTCTGGTTTCTTGAGGCGGGGCTCTTGGTCCTAGAGACCTTGAGTCCCCTGGGTTCCCACCTTTACTATCTCTGTGTTTTGTTTTGTTTTGGTGTTTTGTTTTGTGTTGCCTCTTTCCTTAAGTTCCATAGCACCCATTCTTCAGCCCCATCCTGCTGAGCTGGTCTTGGCACTCTTATGTTGTGCTTTAATTCATCCAAGTTGACACTTACCACAGACTACACCTAGAAATCCATATTGTGGTGTTCCCATCATGGATCAGTGGAAGTGAATCTGACTAGCATCCATGAGAATGCAGGTTCAATCCTGGCTTTGCTCAGTAGGTTAAAGATCCAGCAATGCCATGGGCTGTGGTGTAGGTCACAGACATGACTTGGATCCCATGTTGCTGTGGCTGTGGCATAGGCCAGCAGCTGCAGCTGATTTGACCCCTAGCTTGGGACCCTCCATATCCCAGGGGTGTGGCCCTAAAAAGACAAAATGAAATCCATAGTGCAAAGATTTCCAGTCACATGTTTAAAGAACAGATTATTATAAAGGAATAAAATAAAATAAATGAGATCACTGAGCAATTTAGTATAAAAGCAAAGGATATCCATAGAGTAGAAGTCAGAAATGGAGGTAAAGACAGGCTGAAGGAGGTGATAAAATAAAGCCAAAAGTTCACATAGAAAATGCCAAAAATAATTTTTCCTATTAAAGAGATTGCTGAGGGCTGCTTCTAGGTACACATTTCAATTAGGGATAAAACTTTTTAAGTAAAATAGGAGACAGAAATTAAATAAGCAATGATGCCTCAGAGGCAAAGTATACTAATAATGTCATGTAAGGATATGCTATTATGTTATAACTTTCAAATTGTATTTAATACTGGACAAAATAGAATTATTTTGTGGGTTTATGGCCATCTTCATTACAAAGGAATAGACACTCTAAATTACTGTATGCACACTAAAAATTATTACTTACTGTAATGTTTTTTAAAGAAGCCAAAATGCACAAAAGGGCTATTCTTTGTTCACTTAATAATTGCAACTGATTTAAAGTTTCTTTGTATTTTCAGAGAGGAAGAAATTTCCTCTACCCTTTTAGGTTCCTCTGACTGATGTAAGAATTCAACTGACATGAGAAAGTCTAGCCCAAGAAAATCACACAGAATTTAATTACATATATGTATGGAAGAAAACTAAGAGAACTGAATAACTTGGCAAAATGACTAAAACTCTCACTTTAAACATTTTATTCACCTAAGACAAAAGAGAATATTGGGAGTAGTGGCTTGGGACTTCAAAAAGGAGGAAAGCAATTCAAGTGGTAATGGAAAAGCAAAAGTTTTGTAAACAAGTATTTACTGGACCATAGAAAGACAATAGAAGACATTTTAGGAATTTTAATAAATGAACCTTGCTAGGTTCCTACCAGTTCTTCACACCCAGCTCATACAATAGTCATCTATGATGTTAACTATGATATGATAGTCAAAGTTTCATCCTGAGTCTTTTGGGCCTTGATCATTTTTAGCTTGAAATAATCTACATACATGTCAAAGAGACATTTTAGGATAGCAAATTTTGTTTCTCTACAATATACAAGATACATTATGCAGAGAGCAAGTCTGACAAAAATTAATGTATTTTTAATATTCATTATATAACAGTATTTTACATATATATAATATATATAAATGTTGAGAGAACAATCTCAACTTTTATAGACCTAAATGAATAAGATTATTTATTATTGAGAAAATAATACTCTGTGGTACTTAATTGAAATTAAAAGAGAACTAAATGCTGACTTTTCTCATTTGTTTGGTCCTCATCAAAAGAGAACTATCAATTTTTTTCTTTAATCCTACAACAGCAACTGTTAGTACCAGGTGATTAAACTCTGACAAAAGAAAAGAAGTATTACCAATTCTAATGGCTTTTTTCTGGGAAAAAAAACTAATGGGAAATATTAAAGTGGAGGTAGGATTTTATCCAGACTGAAGCTAAATCCAAAAACCTGGAATTCCCTTAAATGTGTCAAAAAAACGTTTAAGTTGCCCAAGACTCTATGGCTCTTATCTATGTTCCTTCTTCCAATAAACAAAATAATAAGTTGGTCAGCTTGTCATTTTATTGCTTCTAAGAAATGTTATGACACATATTCTTGATAGAAGATACTGTATAAAAATAAATGTTTTCTCATCACTCATTATTAGAGAAATGCAAATCAAAACCACTATGAAGTACCACCTTACACCAGCCAGAATGGCCATCATCAAAAAGTCTACAAACAATAAGTGCTGGAGAGGGTGTGGAGAAAAAGGAAGTCTAGTACACTGTTGGTGGGATTGTACATTGGTGCAACCACTGTGGAAAGCAGTATGGAGATTCCTCAGAAAACTAGAAATAGAACTCCCATTTGATCCAGCAATCCCACTCCTAGGCATCTACCCAGAGAAAACCATGACTTGCAAAGACACATGCACTCCGATGTTCATGGCAGCACTATTTACAATAGCCAAAACATGGAAACAACCTCAATGTCCATCAACAGAGGAGTGGATCCAGAAGATGTGGTACATATACACAATGGAATATTACTCAGCCATCAAAAAGAACAAAATACCGGCATTCTTAGCAACGTGGATGGACCTAGAAACTATCATGCTAAGTGAAGTCAGCCATACAATGAGACGCCAACATCCAATGCTTTCTCTGACATGTGGAATCTGAAAAAAGGACAGATTGAACTTGGCAGAACAGGTGCTGACTCACAGACATTGAAAAACTTATGGTCTCCAGAGGAGACAGTTTGGGAGGTGGGGGGATGTGCTTGGCCTGTGGGATGGAAATCCTGTGAATTTAGATTGTTATGATCATTATACAACTACAGATGTGATAAATTCATTTGAATAATAAAAAAAGAAAAAAAGAAATAAATTAATTAAAAAACCAACAAAAAAATGTTTTTTATTTTTTCCTGGATATTGGACAGAGTCCCATGACAGAGGACAGTTAATCTTTATAGGTGGTTAATCTACACAGGCAGTTATTTTCTGAAGGCCATTGTTTCTCCAACAGCCATGTTCAGGAGTGGGGGGTGAGGGTGAGGGTTCTGTCACCATCCCCCTGGGAACCTATCAGTAAAACTCATTGAAGATAATGGATTCGAAAGGATAGGTAGTTCAAAAGAATAATACTAATTCAACTAGGAAGCTTTTTTTAAATTATAGAATAAATCACTGTACTTTATAGAAAATTTACAATATAAAAATATAAAGAGAGGGCAATAAAAATTAACATCAGTTGAAAAGACAAGATATAAACTCCAATGATGTTTTGATGTATTTTCTTCAGGTTGTTTTCTCTTCATATGAGTGTATATGTCCATAGAGTATGTGTATATATAAAAAATTTATATCAAAAATTTATCCATAAGAAGAAATATATACATATGTGTATATATATTTATTTACTTACAGTTTATATACAGTTTTTATTATTTTTCTTCTTAATATATCAGTACATCCTAAGGATTTCTCAAGTTTTTAAGCAATCTTCGAAACCATCATGTTACTTCTGATGTTTTCTTTCAACTGGAACTGCTAGGTCAAATAAGATAAGTATTTTAAGCTTATGGATAAATTTTGCTAAATTTCTTTCAAAAAGGATTGTACCAATTTCCTATCTAATCAGCAGTATCTGTGAAGGTTAAATAGTTATCTATCCCATTTTAATGTGAATACTGCATGCTGTTGGGCATGTTTGGGGTGGGCTTAAGGCAGACCACCCCAAAATGTGCCTCAAAGTGTATTGATTCTTTTAAATTAAAGTTACTTAAGAAACAACAAATACAAAAAGGACACTGACTCTCCTTTCTGTCTCCCTGAAAGCAGGAAACTCTCCCATGTGAAAAGTGCATTCCCTGCATCTGAAGGTAGAAGAAAACCCTGATCACCAAAGGTAAGGAATTTGAGACTGAGAAGCCACTATTAACAAATCTTATTCATTATTTAATTTACTACCCCAAGCCCAAACTCTCTATAGACTCTTTACTAATTGGGTATCCAAAACCTAAGTTTCTTTGTCCTGCTAGTTTCTCACAAATGCATTGTTTCTTTGTCTAAAAATTATAAAAGCTGCCTGCTTTGGTCACTTCTTCTATGTGATCTCCACATACATGAATTATTTTTTTTCTTTTTCTCCTGTTAATGTGTCTTATGTCAATTTTATTATTAGTCCAGCCACAAGAATTCAAGAAGAAGGGAAAATATCCCACCCACCCCAAATCCAAACTATTTCATAATGTTCTAAGTACATAATCATTCCATTCTGTGCTAACAGATCCTTCAGAGAAAAAAGAAAATAATATTTTTTAGAAAAAGTTTTCAGGAGTTCCCGTCGTGGCGCAGTGGTAAACGAATCCGACTAGGAACCATGAGGTTGCGGGTTCGGTCCCTGCCCTTGCTCAGTGGGTTAACGATCCAGCGTTGCCGTGAGCTGTGGTGTAGGTTGCAGACGCGGCTCGGATCCCGCGTTGCTGTGGCTCTGGCGTAGGCCGGTGGCTACAGCTCCGATTCAACCCCTAGCCTGGGAACCTCCATATGCCGCGGGAGCGGCCCAAGAAATAGCAACAACAACAACAACAACAACAACAAAACAACAACAAAAAAAAACAAAAGACAAAAAAAAAAAAAAAAGAAAAAAAAGAAAAAGTTTTCAATATTTAACAATTCTAATTTCATGTAATGCTTTTTTATATGTCCAGAAAAAATTCTAATTTTAATTTCTGTTTTTCTTCTTAAAATTACATATCCAGGAACTCCCATTGTGGCTCGGTGGGTTAAGGACCCAACACAGTCTCTGGGAGAATGTGCGTTTGATCCCTGGCTTCACACAGTGGATTAAAGATCTAGAATAGCTACAAGCTGTGGCATAGGTCACAGAGGCAGCTCAGACATGATGTTGCCATGGCTATGGCATAGGCATCAGCTGCAGCTCTAATTCAACCCCTAACTGGGGAACTTCCATATGCCACAAATGTGGCAGTAAAAAGAAAAATAAATTATGTATCCACATGTAAAATTATGTAAAAGTTTACATAAATATGTCACATTTGAACAAAGTTAAAATTGAAATTATTTGCACCACTACAGTTGCCATCTAATCTGCTTAATAAAATATCAGAATACAATTACAAAATTAGATATTTATCATTTAAAACTCTTTAATAGTCATTAGTGATGCTAAATAAATGTTTCCAGTTCTTTTTATGAAACACAACTTGCTCCCTGAAGTTACATATGGCTATGTAACCTGCTTTAGCCAATTAAATGTGAGCAGAAGTGAGTAATATATCTCTTTTCAGGATAAACTTTAAAAGCCAGCACTTGATTCACCATGTGTATTGAGATTAGGTATTTGTCAGCCTAATTCCAGAGTGATTATTTGCAGAACTTCCCTGCTGGCCTCAATTAAACAAAAGGTATGAGGAGGAAATAAAATTTTATACAGCTAGTTCACTGAAGTTATTTGGAGTTATTTCCTACATCAACATAAACTACCTATCCTCACTAATACCCAATGTAGCTTAAATTATGAGGAATTGGCTTGTGTGTTTGAGGCATTCGGGAAACTCATATTGGCAGTCTAGAAAAAAAAATCAAAATCCATCATGCAGTGGCAATATATTTGGCAAACTCTGACAATTATTTGGAAGGAAAATTTCAACCTCCTAATAACAAGATAATAAAAAAGTGAATGTTAGTAGTGTGTCTTAGTTGCTATTAGTAGTATTTGATCTAGGGATTATTAAAAAATACATGAGCTTAGAATAGAAAGAATGACTGGTTTGCAAGCAAAGAAGATAAAATGAAGTTCAGGTATTCCTGTCCTGGCTCAGCAGTTAACAAAACTGACTAGCATCCATGAGGATGTGGGTTCAATTCCTGGCCTCGCTCAGTGGTTTAAGGATCTGGCATTATCATGAGTTGTGGTGTAGGTCACAGACATGGCTTGGATCCCTCATTCCTGTGGCTGTGGCCTAGCCTATGCCACAGCTTGTGGCAATTCCCATTGGACCCCTAGCCTTGAAAGTTATTTGGAGATATTTTTTTAAAAAAATAATAAATTTTTTAAAAGGAAGTTCATAAATTTGGTGAATTGCAATCTTGAAATATACAGCTCCTTTTCAACCCAAGTAGAAAATAAAATAGAGAAGGCCTTCAATGACAAATGCTAAGTTAAAAGGAGCTTTGTCAAGAGGATTAAATCAAGAGAATGTGCAGCATTCTTAAAACATGGTCTCAAATTCTTTGACACTTCTACCAAAAGTTTGTGTCTATTTCCCTTCCTCTTGAATCTGGATTGGCTTGTGATTTCTTCAACCAGTATGTTATATCAGAAGAGATGGTGTGTAACTTGCAAGATCAGGTCAGAAGGCTTGCTGTCCCGAGGCCTCCTTTTGAGATGATCCCTACAGATCCTGGACAACATAGTTATAAAGAACCCAAGCTGTACACAAAAGCCAGATGTTAAATTCTCCAGTAAATAGTTCCAGCTGAGCTGGTTTTTAAGTCATCCCAGCTCAGGCACCACCTTTTTTTTTTTTTTTTTCATTGTGGTGAAACACGTATAATAGATGTCATTTTTAAGGTACAGTTTTATGATATTAAGTACATTCATACTGTGTATATCCATCACTACCATTCATCTCCAGGACTTTTTAATCTCTCCAAACTAAAACTCTGTACCCATTAAATACTCTATTTCCATTTTTTCCCTCTCTTCAGCCCTGACAACCACTATCCTACTTTTTATCACCATCCATCTTAAGGAAATTGTCTTGCAAGTGAATCCTTCAGCTCCAGTTGTCTAAGACCCTAGTCATTTCAGTCTCTCCAGTTGAGGCCCAAGATACCTTGGAATTGAGAATAGCTACCCTTGTTATGCCTGTTCTTCCTTTATGACCTACAGAATCTAAGAGAGTATAATCAAATAGCTAAAGTTTTACACCACTAAGTTAGGGATAGTTTGTCATAGGGCAAAGACAATTGGAATAGCACGGCCATCACAACCATTATTAAAATCCCTGAAAGTACTAAAACGTTACTTGGTGAAGAGCTTCCTAGGGTGTGGCATCTAGTAAAACCTTTCAATTTGACAAAATGGCTTGATAGAAAGGAATATAAGATAGAAATGATCTAAAAGCTAGATTGTTTCAAAATATTTACAATTATGTTAAAATAGAAATACTGAAGGAGTGGGATGGGCAGTGAGAGGAAATCTAAAGAGAATAACTGATACACAGAACTCCTGAAAGCAAGTAGATAAGTAGCTCACTGAGTTTTTAAGAAAGATTCTGAGATTTATGCCTGAGATCTTTCATTGCAAGTTTTTTCATTTCTTTTGGGCCAAATTATTCTACAGGACTTCCAAAGATGGCACATTCTCCAATGCTCACTTGAGGTTAGGCAAGCACCTAAAGGACAGGGGAAAACTCCTAAATGGTAGAATCAAGTGTCAAGGAGAACAATGGAATAGAGGGTCTTTCCACAGAAGAGGAGATTAATTAAGAACATGGCCCACCTGCCAGCTCGATTCACCATGCATGTCTTCTGTATTGCTCACATTTCCTTTTCTGAATACAAGTGTTTCTTGCATATCTTATCACTATTATACAAAAGTATATGGAGTTTGGAAGTCCATCTAACTTATGCTTGCAATTCATAAGTCTCTAGAAAAATAGGAGCCACAGCTGGACCTGATGTAGGGACAACCACTCATCAGTCATCCAGAGATCCCGAACTTTGAGCTTGACATTGTAACTTGACAGAATTTTGGCTTTCTCAAAGAAGATGGTGCATATATTTTCCAGTCAGAAAGAAAAGTGAGGTAAATATTTAGTGATGAGAAGCTTGAACCATTCCTGCTGTTTATCGGTTTTCCTTTCTGAACTCATGATAGGATTATATTTTTCTACGCCTCTGAATTTAGTTATGCCTGTTTGATTATTTAGGCCAAAACTGTGATTGGAAGTAGTGAAAGTTTCAGCTCTAGCATCTTTAAGAATCAGTACATGATTTGCTATTGTTCTTCCCTTACAGATGTGCCAGTGGAAAACATGAGTCAAAAGGAGTCTCTATCAGCCTGAGTTACTGAAAGATTGTGATGTATAGAATGACACTGCTCACCTGGTTTGAACAGGTAACAGACAGGAAAAATTAACTTCTTTGCATTATGCCTCTAAAATTTTGGGATTTGTATTAACACAGACTAACATAGGACATTCTAACATTTCCAATTTTTTACTATAAATCACACTTCATTTCTGACTTAGTTCTTTAAGAGACTATTTGATATTTTAAATATATATAGTTAATTAAAAAGATATTTCACTCAAAACAACTTAGAAAAAGTTACAATATTTTTATTATTTTTCCTCAAATTCAGATATATCTTACAGTATAATGTATCATATCACATAATATTGTTTCTCAGTAGCAATTTAATAATTTAAGAAAGACCCAAGGATATAAAGGCTGTTTTTTAAAAAACGTATATTATTTTAACTATTACAGATGAGACATTCCAAGAATTAGGAGCTGTATCAGAAAAAGTACTTTAAGCTATGGGCTTTTTAGATTGCTGAAACAGTCATGTTGGATAGATATAAAAAGAAGATAAATTATTATATATGGGCATTCAACAAACTAGTATTCTTTTTTGGTTATATAGCCATGCTTTGTCAAGAATTATTTAGGAAAAGTTAAAAGTAGATCAGTGCGCTTTCAATATCTGTAAATCTCATTCTTCTTACCTGGTTCATTTCCCTGGTCTCTTCTTTTTAATGATTTCTGCTCTTTTTCCATCACATACGATTACATTTGTACATTTTTTCTTAATTACTTGCTATTTTACTTATAGACTAACTAGTCTTTAAGTTATATGTGAAAGGAGTTCAACAATTCTTACTTGAACATTCATTACTTTTATTTTATTTTTATATGGAGTTTTATTGTGTGTAAGTGTGTACATATTTGCATGAATTTTTGTCAGTCTTGTAGACCCATTTTATTTAGTTCCTTCCAAAAATAAAATATTTTCAGGGTCATTTTTCCCCTAACTGAATGGAGATATATATATATATATATGTATATATATATATATATACACAGAGAGATATATATATATATGTATATATATATATATATATATACACACACACACATAGATAGATAGATAGATATAGATATAGATATATATAATGAATTAGTGATAACTCATTTAATCTTTGACAGAATGAGTTTCCAAATTGGATGAATATATCCAATCATTGCTAGAATTACCTTAATAAATTTACTGCTTAAAACATTTTAGTTGATATACAACTGATAGCATTTAACAATTTGAGAAATTCTTCTGTGAATGGAGCCAGTACAATAACAAGTATAACTTTATTTCAAATATAGCCATACACACAAAAAATTTAAATGGGAAGTGAAATTAACAGGGGAAATAATCATTTCCATTTGTTTGGAACAAAATGTCTTCATTCACAGAGCAATATATAAATATAGTTTTTGCCATTGCATGTGTTGTTGTTATCTTTAATATCTACTTAGTATAAAAATAACATTTGAAGTAGATGTGCTTGTTTCGTTAGCATAATTTTGTGTCAAATTTTAATGTGGTCAAATGACGTAAATATGGCCTTCAGGGTAAAAGGTAAATAAAGATAACCATTTGGTGCAAATTATACATTTATCATTAATTTTCTTAATACACTGAAATTGAATGTTTTATTTGTCATTAAGAATACCTGTCTGTTTGTTTTCCTTAAGATCACACTGCTTATTGCATATGTACAAAGCAGTTAACAAATGGTTATAAATTTGCATCAGGCAGTAAATGGCAGTGCCATAGCAGTGTGTCCAGACAGCTCTCTACATACCATTGCAGGACTTCTTAGTCCTTATTTTTAATACGCATTTATAATACACCTCACCTAAAACTTCCCATATTACCCATTGATCTCATTGAAGGATTCGTGTATCTCAAAGGCCAGACAATTATGTTTCTATTTTCTGAGTAAGATTAGAAGGAAGATTATTATCTAAGAGTAGAAAAAGAAAAGTATTTACTTTTAGCAAAAATCACTGGACTCTATCTTATGTTATCCAAATATAACCACTCCCATATTCTTCACCTTCTTTTAGTATTTTGGGGACATAAGGGCCTTATCTGGCAACTACACTTTTGTTTTGAATTTAGGAACCACTTCTTTATCACATGTTTGTCCTTGCCTCTCTTAGCTCTGCCTAGATCCTCCATTCTTTCCTTGGCTGATCACCCACTTTGCTTGCTCTGTTAAAATACCACACTGTCACAGCCTGCCACATTCTTTAATTTTACACAGTACAATAAAACACCAAACAGCTATAGCAGACTTAATTTAATAGCAACAGATACTATGAAATTTGTTGTAACTTAGAAGGAAAAAAATATATATGTGTAACCTAACTGTGACTGCTCTATATTCTAATAATATAGAAGTGTTTATTCTTATTGGTAAAACTTATTCCTTTTGGGGGGATGGGCCTCACCCATGGCGTATGGAGATTCCTAGGCTAGGTGTCTAATTGGAGCTGTTGCTACCAGCCTATGCCAGACACACAGCAACACCAGATCCTAGCTGCATCTGGCGACCTACACCACATTTCATGGCAATGCCTGATCCTTAACCCACTGAGCAAGGCCAGGGGTTGAACCTGCAATCTCACGGCCCCTAGTTGGACTCGTTTCCACTGCACCATGACAGGAAAGCCTTCTTTTGTCCTTTTTTTTTTTTCTTTTTTGGTAAAACTTATTCCTTGATGCTCTGTCTTAGGACTACCATTCCTCCTTTCTCCAAAAGTAAGGTTTTCTTCTCTTAGAATGTATTGCAAATTCAATCTTTCATACACTTGTCCATTATTTTATCCATTCAATAAAATATGAATTGTGTTGTTGTTGTATGTCAGATAATGCCAGATTTAAAGGCATTATAATGCAAGATAATGAAGAAAAATAGTAAGAAAAAAGTTGAAGATTCCCACTCTCAAGGAATTTACAATCTAGAGCTTGCAGAAAATATCCAAATAAACGCACAAAACAGATATAAAATATAAATAAAGACAAATGCTGCAAAGAAGAATACACAGTACTAAAACAGACTGTTGGAATGTTTACACTGTCAATGAAGCAGATATAGAATTTCTACATATAGAATTTACAAATAAATGGAACACTTGACATAACATTTAACAAGGGAAATGATAGAGAAAACAAACTTAGGTCAGAGTCAATAGCCTGAACAGTGTTTCTTTTTTTTTAATTTTTTTACCATGGTTGATTTAAAATGTTCTGTAAATTTCTGCTGCACATCAAAGTGACCCAGTTACATACATTATTTTTTTTTCTCATTGTCTTCCATCATGTTCCATCACAAGTGACTACATAGAGTTCCCTGTGCTACATAGCAAGATCTCATTGCTTATCCATTCCATGTGAAATAGTTTGCATCTACTAACCCCAAACTCCCAGTACATCACACTCCCATCCCCTCACCTTTGGCAAGCACAAGTCTATTCTCCATGTCCATGAGGTATGTTTTTTTGTTTGTTTGTTTGTTTTGTTTTTTTGTTTTTTGGTTTTTTTTCCTGTAAATAGATTCTTTTGTGCCATATATTAGTTCCCAGATATGTGATATCATATGGTATTTGTCTTTCTCTTTCTGACTGACTTCACTTAGTATGAGAGTCTCTAGTTCCATCCATATTGGTACAAATGGCATTATTTCTTTTTTATGGCTGAGTAGTATTCCATACTCAGTATATCATATCTTCTCAATCCATTCATCTGTTGATGGACATTTATGTTGTTTCCATGTCTTGGCTATTGTGAATAGTGCTGTAATGAACATAGGGATGCAGGTATCTTTTTCTTTTTTTAATGGTTTTTATTTTTCCATCATAGTTGTTTTACAGTGTTCTCTCAGTTTCTACTGTACAGCAAAGTGACCCAACCACACCCCCCCACACACACACACACACATTTTTTCTCACATCGTTCTCCATCATCCTCCGTCACAAGTGACTAGATATAGTTCCCAGTGCTATACAGCAGGATCTCATTGTTTATCCAAATGCAATAGTTTGCATCTATTAACCCCAGATTCCCTGTCCATCCCATTCCCTCCTTAGTTCTTTTGAAGGAGCAGAAGCATAATAACATCAAAAGCTGATGGACACATTCATTGCAAGTTTTCATGCTTATGTGTTGCCAATTTAAATTCAAAAGAGCTCAATTTTGTGTCAGACTGAAGAATAGCATACAAAGGAACACTAAGGAAATGTGGTGGGGAGGGGGTCAACTGGTGAAACTAGTAATAGAAAAGTCCTGAAATTTGATTAAAAGTAGACACTAATTAACCTACCATGAATAATGATAGGAGAAACAGGAGATTGCTTGAAAATTACACTTAATATCAAATCTATATAAAGTACATTATGGAGCAAATAATTGTTAAAAAATACCCAGATTTATATTCAGTGCCTTTGTTGTGATTTCACGGTCTCCTATAATTTACCTTTCTTTTCTTAACAGTTAACTGTTAAAAGCACATAAATATTAGAAACTTAGGATAATCCCTATTATGCACCAACCAGCATAAACAATTATCAACATCTGGCGGTTTTTGTTTTATCTCTGCTTTCCAACATCTACTTTTGCTGACTATTTATTTATTGTTATAGATTTATTGAGGTATAATTTGCATTCCATACAGTTTACCCAGCTAGTGAATTTATAGTTGTGCAACCATTATGACAATCTAGTTTTAAAATTTTTCCATTACCACCAAAAGTTTTTTTTATCCAGTTTATAGACAGTTCCCAGACCTAGAAAGACACTGATCTACTTTCTGTCTCTACAGATTTGCCTTTTATGGATATTTCAGAGAAAAAATGATCATAATATATGTAATCTTTTGCATATCCCAGTTAATTATAATCTAATACCTCTTAGCCGAACTTTACAGTTACAGTGTGACTTTAAAAATGGTATTTTACAAGATGACTTTGGTTCTAACCAAGGTAGATGGCAGGACAATTAAGCAAAATAACTCATCAACTCAACACTTCTCTGTAAAATAGAGTTTTGATGAAAAAGAAGAAAAATAACATGAAAGAGAAAATGTAGCTGGTGACAGAGAAAAACAAAGCTCAGAGTCAAGTTTCTGAGAATGGTGATAGACAATAAAGATGAATACAGAAATATGGCCAGGATGTTATCAAGTTTACTCTCTCCCTTGAAGGCTTCATCTAGGTCTAGTCTGGTATACATCAGATGAAGACTGGTTTTTAATTAGTTGGATAAGATTTATTGGCAAGATATTAGGTGATATTTAAGCATATGTTAAATGTCTGAAATCCTCTTGGATGCGAGAGTGGTCAGTCCATTATAACAGCAGTCATGACTAGTTCAGTGCATTATTTTTTCATCAGCATTCCAATTCTCTACTTTTTCATTGTTTTTAGGACAGATGCTCTTCTAAAATGAACAAATGAGTCTGGGTAGAACTAGGAGAGAAATAAGCACTGTTGGTTAGAAGCTGAAAAATAGAATGAAGATGAGGGAGGGTAAAGGAGATAATTGAAGCAGTACTTAAAGATATTTATCTGTGTGTTCCCACTGGTATTTATAAAGCACGCATGGAAGGACTGTACAGAGTTGCAAGAAGTTGGCAACATATGATAATAGTGTATATATGGATACTGAATTTATGTGGTACAATTTTGTTGTTTGATATATTTATAAATAATGATCAAAACCACATCATTTTAATGTCCTTTGAGGAATAAGTCTGGATAATTGAATAGAAACATGTTTCCACTTTTCCTTATGTACATTATTACAAAAGGTCTAAAATCCTAAATCACCTCTGGATCAGTGACAGTCACTAATATCTAGTAACAGTAATTAAAGTTCTAAATAGAAGTTGGGCAACCTTAATATTTTTTATAATAAGGCTTACTGCCAACTGGATCTTGACAGCATGTCAAAGAGAATGAAAAAGCAAACAGGTTGAGCTCTGTGGGGTCTATCTGGACAACACTGAGAAGGAAGTGTCACTATTTTAATATAGTTCTTTTACTGTTGAGGCATGTGTTCCTTAGGGAATTCAAGAATACAGCATTTGCAGTGTTGGCTTTTATTCTGCCAGTGGCATTTTCTTGATAATTTCTCCTTAAATGAACAGAATTATCAGTATGAATAATGGCATACTGAAGGATGCAAAATTATCTAGTCTACTCATCTAAATGGGTTGTTTTCCTGATGTTTAACTGAAATGGCTTGATCACTATGACTCAAAATATATATGAGGGTGGCAAAAAATAAAATAGTGATTAATTGAGGTTATTACATTGTCCTATCAGTAAATAAATCAGTTATGATGCATTTGCTAGATTTATCCAGTCATTTTACACCTCACATTTTATGTAGCAACATTTTGAATCTCTAAAGGCTACTCATCAAGTAACCAGAAAGATTTAACATATAGTTATTATGGATTAAGAAATAAAAAGTGAATAATCAAACACATTCAGAGTAAATATGGAAGCCACAGATGCAATATTATCGTTTTAAAAGAGAAGCAGTGTTTTCCTTTCTATAGACATTTATGAAAGCAGCTAAGTAACGAAACTTTCCTATGCAAGCATGGGAGGTAGGATTTTTTCCAGTCCCTTAAATAAATCCTGATTAATTTATGCTCTGGATTTTTTTTTTTTAGTGTCTATTTGCAGTATATGACTTCCACTTAAGCTGTGTATTATACCAACAAATTCTAAATGACCATTTTTGAGGGATTCAGCTTTGTTATATTTAGAAGATAGTAGTCCAAAGGCATAATTTAAACTCTGAATTAATCTTTATCTGAATCAGAAAATGCAGAATGATAGTTTACATAAACTTTCTACTAAACACTTTGAAACATATCAGTTCATTTGATCCATATAAGAAACTTAAAAATTATTACAATAAGTAATCATATTTTTATTTGTAAATGAACATAAAGAAGGGAAGTTAAATACTTTATTCAGCAACACTCGACCTGATAAAAATTAATAATGTTATTTTTTGAGACAGAATACCTCTCTATATATTTTTGTTGAAGTATAGTTAATTTACAATGTTGTGTTAATTTCTACTGTACAGCGTAATGATTCAGATACATATATATATACCAATTCTTTTTTAAATATTCTTTTCCATTATGGTCTATCATAGAATATTGAATGTAGTTCCCTATGCTATGCAGTAAGACCTTTTGTTATCAATTATATATATAAAAGCTTACATCTTCTAACCCAAACCTCCCACGCCATCCCTTCCTCAACTTCCTTCCCCTTTGCAACCATAAGTCTGTTCCCTGTCAGTGAGTCTGTTTCTGTTTCATAGGTATGTTCATTTGTGTCATATTTTAGATTCCACAGACAAATTACATCATATGGTATTTGCTTTTCTCTTTATGACATTTCATTTATATATAATCTATGGTTGCATCCATGTTGCTGCAAGTGGCATTATTTCATATTTCATTCTTTTTTATAGCTAGGTAGTATTCCATTGTATATATGCACCACTTATTCTTTATCTGTTCTCCTGTTGATGGACATTTAGGTTGTTTCCATGTCTTGGCTATTGTAAATAATGCTGCCATGAACACAGGGGTACATGAATCTTTTTGAATTATAGTTTTGTCTGGATATGTGCCCAGGAGTGGGAGTGTTGGGTCATATGATAATTCTATTTTTAGATTTCTGAGGAACCTCCATACTGTTTTCCATAGTTGCTGCACCAACTTAAATTTCTACCAACAATGTAGGAGAGTTCTCTTTGATAAAATATCTCCCTAGGTTTCTCTCTTTTGCTATTTTCTCTTCAAACAGATTCAGAATCTATGGTTCAGATATTTTTAGAATAATGTTAAATTATCTTGTAATTCTCATCATGGCTCAGTGGTTAATGAACCCGACTAGTATCCATGAGGATGTGGGTTTGATCCCTGCCTTCACTCAGTGGGTTAAGGATCGGGCATTGCCGTGAGCTGTGGTGTAGGTCACAGATGTGGCTTGGATCCCACATTGCTGTGGCTATGGGGCAGGCCAGC
Source organism: Sus scrofa (assembly GCF_054392235.1). NCBI lineage: Eukaryota > Metazoa > Chordata > Mammalia > Artiodactyla > Suidae > Sus > Sus scrofa. The sequence goes on along the minus strand of NC_139387.1, from coordinate 47,337,424 downwards.
AGCTACAGCTCCGATTTGATCCCTAGCCTGGGAACCTCCATATGCTGTGAGTGTGACCCTAAAAAGACAAAAGAAAAAAAAATCTATCTATCTGTATCTTGATGTTTATTTATATACCAACTTAAATATTTAGATTTTGCCATTAATTAATTCATAAATAATTATTGAATAATTATAGAACATGGAATATGCCCCAGGAACTATGCAAGGTAATAGGGATAAAGAGATGAATTAAATACAATTTCCTCTCCACCACAATCTAGGGGTATAATCAGACATGTAGATGAAGATTGCAGTGGGTAAAATGAAGATTGTGATTGCTGACTGTGAAATGCCTAGTGTACTATGTATAGAATTAAAATTTTTACCCTTTAAGAAGCTGAGAGTCATCAGAAATCTAATTAATGAAGAAGACAAATCACAACTCATTTCAGAATACAAAGTTCACAGTTTTGTAGGGAATAGATCAAAGAAAGAACGAACTGATGACAAAGAGAAGGCTACTGAGAAAATTAATTGCAATTGAATAACTGAAGTGATCTAGGTGGTATAGGTCTAGGTGGTGGGTGGAGGGGAGAACTGTGCTGAAATATTCCTGAGGTATAATTTTGTTTTATTTTATTTTACTTTATTTTATTATTTTATTTTATTTTATTTTATTTTTGCTTTTTAGGGCCACACCCGTGGCATATGGAACTTCTCAGGCTATTGGTGTAATCAGAGCTGCAGCTGACAGCTTATGTCACAGCCACACCAATGCTGAATCCAAGCTGAGTCTGTGACTTACACCGCAGCTCAGGGTAATACCAGATCTTTAACCTACTGAACTAGGCCAAGGATCAAACCTGCATCTTCATGGATACTAGTCAGGTTTGTTGCCCCTGAGCCACAATAGGAATTTATCCTGAGGTATAATTTTTTAGGTAAAATCTACAGGCTTTGGTAATTTGTTTATTGTTCATGTGTTAGGGGGAGGTTGCCTTAGAGATAATCTACTTTTTAGCAAGCCAATTGATTTAATTTCTCAGGTTCTTTGTATATTTTCCATGAAGTGTTAAAAGATAGGTAGAAAGTCATTTATTTTGTTTAATGCTTTTCTGTTCTTCATCATCATATTTGTATTTAAGTTTGCCCAGTTCCAAAGTACTTGTCTATGCCAATTGAATAAAAAGTGGTTTTTAATATTAGGAAAAGCTGAAATTGATACTAAAAATGAAAAAAATCATTCTTCTATCTTTAACTAGATATTGAAAACTTTTAGAGACAATTTTTGGTTATCTCTTTTCCTATATCTCCTACTTCTCTATTTCATAACCTATTACTACTGTGCATCCAAAACTCTTTTCATTTCCTAAATTTCAATCTCTACAATTCCTCTGGCAACAGAAAAAAATACTCATTTTTACTATTGCCAATAACCTTTCCATCATGATAATATAAATTTTCAAGGTGTCATGAACTTGAACTGGTCAACCTAATAATGTTTATGTGAGAATTGCTATCAGACATAGGAGACTATACTGAGTAACTTGGAGAAGAGATTATATGAATATGAAAAAATAGTAATCATACATAATATTCCCTATAAAGTAATTTCTAATATTCCTTCAACAAATTTTATCCATATACATTAAAGAAAGATAAAAGATTGTGTTAAGATTTTTCTTTCATTTGGTACTTTGAGATTAGTATGACTTCTTTCAAAGATAATGAATCACCTCCCCAACACAACATCATAGGAGTAACTTCTTCAACAGAAATTATTAGATTTTAACTGTAGTAAATTTAAGGTATTTATTCAAATATATTATTATCTTTAATTGGAAGACTTTGTTACATAGAAATTAGCAAATTAAAATATACAGTTTCTAATAAGACAAGGAGTGAAATTTTAATACATATGCACATACACATATATACTCATATAATATATATAATTCACCCAGATTGAGTCCCTCAGTGTAAATTTTATGGAATGCTACAAATTAATTTATTAGTGTAGTATTGATATGTCAGCAATTAAGAATATTTATGTTTTATGTATCTGATTTTTGAGTCAGCATTAACCTTATCGTTAGTGACCTATGATATTTTCTATGGAAGTAATTCTAAGTAAATTTTTAAATGATGCTTACAGAGTTGGTTTCATACAATCTACACTTTGGAAGTTTATTGTATTTTTCCAAATTAAATGAGAAAGTTCAGGTATTTTGTGTAAGCACTTGTGTTTCCACTTAAGGCATAATTTTTAAGACAAATCATTTTAAAATATGAACTATCTTTACTAGTTACACAAGAAAATTTTAATTATATGGAAAAAATAATAATTATTAACAACATAATTACATAGTAGATACTCCAAAATGTTTTTAATTAATAGCTCATATAATTAATAAAACCTTAATAAAATATATATGCTATGCATTATATATCACGAACAATGGCAGTATTTTTTATAATGGTAATTGCCTTCTGTGCAACTTGTAGAGGCAAATTGGGGAGAATTGAAATGCTTCATAAATATAAGCAGTATGTGGCAAAAAAAAAGAAAAGAAATGAGAGAAAGCAGGAATTAAAGACAACGAATCTACATTACATGTACACATACCATTAGTATCAAAAAGGAGAAAAAAAATTCCTATACTGCTTAATTCCCAGTGATTTATGTTCAGTAGCTAAAATTAATAGATTTTTTGGTTCCTATTTTTTTCTCCATGCTAAGTACAGAGAATATAAAAATAAAAAATTCATTTTTTACTTCCATAAGATTTTTGAAGGGAAACAAATGAGTAATAAATATATGTAATATAAAGTGAAATATGCAATAACTTAAGATTGGGCCAAAAAAGAAAGCCAGGTAAAGAAAACCACATCTGTAGTAAACAAGGAAAACTTTGCAGAGAAGGTATTGTCTGAATAAATTTTATTTTTTTTTTTTTTGTCTTTTTTTTTTTTGCTATTTCTTTGGGCCGCTCCCACAGCATATGGAGCTTCCCAGACTAGGGGTCGAATCAGAGCTGTAGCCACTGGCCTACGCCAGAGCCACAGCAACGCGGGATCCGAGCTGCGTCTGTAACCTACACCACAGCTCAAGGCAACGCCGGATAGTTAACCCACTGAGCAAGGGCAGGGACCGAACCCGCAACCTCATGGTTCCTAGTCAGATTCGTTAACCACTGCGCCACGACGGGAACTCCTGAATAAATTTTATTTAAAACTATTAAATAGACATATACATTGCAGGAAATTTGAAAATTTTAGAAAATATACATAAGAAAAGGAAAACATTCACCATCCTTCCACTCAGTGATACTATGGTTGATATCTGTTGCATATGGAGCTTTGTATTATGCTGCTTTTATTTCTATTAAATTGTTTGTGTTTATCCATATCTTCAAATATTATTTGTGAATATGACTTTTAGTGGATATAATATTTAATCATTTTTATGTGCAATAATTTATTTAATTAATGTGTTATATTTGGTTACATGTATCATTTCTTCTTGTAACATTATTATTTATAAAAAATAACAATAGGTATCCTTTGGGCATTTTTCTGATTATGTAATGTAAAATTTCTAAAAGAATTGCTGAGTCAAAAAGCATATATATTTTGAAATATTGATATATATTTACCTCCGTTTATTTCCCACCAATGTGGAATACCCTCACCAGAGAATATTATTCTTTTTCTTTATTTCTAGAGGGAAAATAAAATTTCATATTAATATGAATTTACATGTGTATTGACAATATTAAATGAACATCTCTATTATTTTTTAACAAATGACCTTGTCATTTTTTATCCATTTTATTAATTCAGTACTCACTCAAGAATATTACTGAATGCTAAATAAGTGACCATGTTTGAACTACGTTGTAGTATTTCAGTGGAAATCATAGTTTTTGCCCCCACAAAGCTTAAGATCTAATGAAGAAATTAGAAAATATCTTATATATTGCATTAAGTGGTAATACAGTTTCATCTGTGATCCAGATGCTAGACTTTATTCCAGTGAGGCAGTTTAGTATAGTTCAGAGTTTCACCATTTTGAAACCATGAACCACAGTGTGTATTTTGGTCATGATCCAATCATATTTAAATCATTACCCTCATTTTACAGTTGATAAATCTGATATTGAATCTGATGTTTGAGGTTTTGTGTAATAGTCAATAGGCTAAAATGCAGAGTTGGAACATGTTTATAATTCAAGAGTATAATCTGGATAGAGGCTTTGAATTTTGAAATTGTCAGGACATATAACCAAAGGATTATGTAAGTGTCAGAAATAGTATTGTTTAGGAAATAAAAAGAGAGCTAATACAAGTAAACAGAAACACACACACAAATACACCACTGCTACCACCACCGCCACTACCATCTCCACCACCAGTACTGAAGCAATGTGCCAAGAAAGAAAAGCCTATGTTAGAACATTTAACAGAACTGTTAGAAGAACAAAGAAAATCACTAGAAGACTGTATGATGTGTCTTGGAAGTCCATAGCAAGGAAGCAGATGTTTCAGGGACAGAGTGTAATTGACATGTAAAATGAAGCTGAGAGGTCAAGTAAAAGGAAGTTTGCAAGTTTGAACTTAGATTTAATGTGTCTTTGATGACCTGAGTACAGCAGGTGTATTGTAATTTTGGAGACAGACTACTCTGTTGGCTTCTTGAGATGAGAAAACAATTATGCCTATTACAGTTATTCTCTTCTCCTTTTCCCATTTCAGAGTTCATGAGGTTCTTGGGAAGATGTGAAGACATAAGGATGCAGAGTTTGAGGGGACAGTTTAGCTTTAGGTAAATGTGGGATAGGGTGATAGAGGAGGGATTCTTTCAATTTTGAAACTAAACTTTTTATTTCACATGCCCTTGGTTTCCTTTATTATTTTTCTAGTGATTTGTGTGCCCTTTTGACTTGCACCTTTGGGCTTTTTCATGGCTCAGAAAAGTTTAATTCCGTATTACATTTGATTATTTTATTTTGTAGCCTATGTTGATGATGGGCATACTGATGATTTTTAATAAGAATGGCTGTGATCATTGTATTTATTATTTTCTTACATTACTTTTTTCATTCAATATAACATACTTTAGATGCACACGTATTGGTTCAGTACCAGTTCATTAATTTTCACTTCTGTGTTGTATTCTATTTAATAAATATACATAACATTTCTAACATATTATATGTAATTTTGCATATATACATAATTTTGAATATGCAATTGACCCTTGAGCAGCACAGGTTTGAAATGCATTGGTTCACTTATACTCTGATTTTTTTCAATAAATATTTACTACAGTACAATGCAATCTGCTTCAATTGCTTGAATCTTAGATGCAGAATTGCAGATACAGAAGGTTAACTGTGAGGTTACATATATATTTTCAACTGTGTATGGGGTGGGCATCCCTACCCTCCGTGTTTTTCAAAGGTCAACATATACAATTACAAATTCTGGCTCCTGGACATTTCAGGTGAGTTTCCCAAAGCAATAGAAATGAAAACATCATTTGAAACTATTTCTGTTGCCTTGGGAAAGTGATCTAAGAAAACATTTCTAAGGTTGATGTCAGAGAATGTTTTGCTATGTTCTCTTCTTGGAGTTTGATTGTGTCTTGTCTTATGTTTAAGTCTTTAAGCTATTTTGAGTTTATTTTTGCGCATAATGTGAGGGTACATTCCAGTTTCATTGATTTACATGTGGCTGTCCAGTTTTCTCAGCATTTGCTAAAAAGATTGTCTTTTCCCATTTTATATTCTTGCCTCCTTTGTCAAAGATTAATTGGCCGTAGGAGACTGTGTTTACTTCTGGGTTCTCTACTCTGTTCCATTGGTCTGTATGTCTATTTTGGTACCAGTAACACACTGTCTTGATTGCCATAGCTTTGTAATATGAAGGGCTTAATCTCTAAAATATACAAACAACTTACACAACTCAACAGCAAAAAAAAACCAACAACCCAATTGAAAAATGGGCAAAAGACCTAAATAGACATTTCTCTAAAGAAGATATATATATGGCCACCAGGCAAATGAAAAAATGCTCAACATCACTAATTATTAAGAGAAATGCAAATAAAAACTACTATAAAGTGCCACCTCACACCAGTCAGAATGGCCATCATTAACAAGTCAACAAATGCTGGGGAGGGTATGGAGAAAAGGGAACCTTCCTGCACTGTTGGTGGGAATGTAAATTGGTACAACCACTATGGAAAACTGTATGAAGATACCTCAGAAAACTAAATATAAACTACCATATGATCCAGAAATCCCACTCTTGGGCATATATCCAGACAAAACTTTCCTTGAAAAAGACACATCCACCTCTGTGTTAATTGCAGCACTATTTGCAATAGCCAAGACATGGAAACAATCTAAATGTCCATCAGCAGATGAATGGATTAAAAAGATGAGGTATATATACACAATGGAATGCTACTTGGCCATAAAAAAAAAACAAATTAATGCCATTTGCAGCAACATGAGTGGAAATAGAGACTCTCATACTTAGTGAAATAAGTCAGAAAGAGAAAAAAAATACCACATGATATCACATACCTGGGAACTATTATACAGTACAAATGAACCTACATACAGAAAAAAAAAAACAAACTCATTGACATGGAGAATAGACTTGTGGTTGCCAAGGAGGAGGGGGAGGGAATAGGATGGACTTGGAATTTGGGGTTAATAGATACAAGCTATTGAATTTGGAGTGGATATGAAATCCTGCTGTAAAGCACAGGGAACTATATCTAGTCCCTTATGATGAAACATAGTGGAGGATAATGTGAGAAAAAGAGTGTATATGTATGTAAAACTGGGTCACTTTGCTGTACAGTAGAAATTGACAGAACACTGTAAACAAATTATAATGGAAAAATAAAAATAATTTAAAAAAAGAAATAAAAACAGAAATAAACAAATGGGACTTAATCAAACTTAGAAGCTTTTGCACAGCAAAGGAAAGCATAAAAAAAAGTCAACGTATAGACTAGGAGAACATATTTGCAAATGATAAAACTGACAAGGGCTTAATCTTCAAAATATACAAACTCATACAACTCAACAATAAAAAACGAAGCAACCCAATAGAAAAATGGGCAGAAGACCTAAGTAAACATTTCTCCAAAGACATGCAGATTTCCAACAGGCACATGAAAATATGCTCAATATCACTAATTATTAGAGAAATGCAAATCAAAACTAAAATGAGGTACCATCATACAGCAGTAAGAATGGCCATCATTAAAAAGTCTACAAATAAAAAGTGCTAGAAAGTGTGTGGAGAAAAGGGAATCCCCCTACACTGTTGGGGAGAATGTAAGCTCGTACAACCACTATGGAAAACAATATGGGGGTTCCTCAGAAAACTAATAATAGAAATACCATATGATCCAGCAATCCCACCACTGGGCATATATCCAGACAGAATTATAATTCAAAAAGATACATGCACTGCTGTATTAATAGCAACACTATTTTCAATAGCCAAAACATGGAAACAATTTAAATGTATATCAACAGATTAATGGATTAAGAAAATGTGATACGTATATACAATGGAATACTCTTCAGCCATAAGAAAGAATGAAATTATGCCATTTGCAGCAACATGGATGCAACTAGAGATCATACTAAGTGAAGTAAGTCATAAAGAGAAAGTTAAATACCATATGATATTACTTATATGTGGAATCTAAAATATGGCATATATAAATCTATCTTACAATACAGAAAAACACTTACATAGAGAATAGACTTGTGGCTGCTCAGGTGTGAAGAGGGAGAGTGGGATGGATTTGAGTTTGGGTTAGTAAGATGCAAACTATTACATTTAGAATACATAAACAACAAGGTCCTACTTTATATCACAGTTAACTATATCCAGTCTCCTGAGATAGACCATGACAGAAAGGAATATAAAATATATATATATATGTATATGTATACCTGAGTCATTTTGCTGTATAGCAGAAATTAGCCCAACACTGTAAATCAACTATACTTTAATAAAAATATTTTCTAAAAAAACTCCACATTTTCCTTTAAATATTTTACTTACACTCTACATATTTTGAAATGTTCATTAATATCCGGTGCAAAATTCTCTTTCTTTTGCTTTTATTTTTTATTTTTATTTTTTTTGTCCTTTTGCCATTTCTAGGGCCGCTCCCATGGCATATGGAGGTTCCCAGGCTAGGGGTTGAATCAGAGCTGTAGCCATGGGCCTACACCAGAGCCATAGCAATGCAGGATCCGAGCCACATCTGTGACCTACACCACAGCTCATGGCAACACCGGATATTTAACCCACTGAGCAAGGCCAGGGATTGAACCTGAAACCTCATCATTCCTAGTCAGATTCGTTAACCACTGAGCCATGATGGGAATTTCTCTAATTTCCTTTTGCTTTTATCTGATTTATTTAGAAGTATGCTGTTTAACATCCAAATAGTTTGCCATTTTTCTTGATATGTTTTTTGTTGATTTCTAATTTAATTCTGTTGAAGTCAGATAACATAATTTATATAGTGTATGGTCTAATTTTGTAAATATTTCACATGTGCTTTTAAAGAAAGTTTATTTCATAGTTTTCAGTGGTAATACTCTGTAAATGTAATTAGGTTAGATTAGTTAAATAGTATTTTTGAAGTTTTCTGTATCTTTGCTGATTTTCAATCTATATGTTACATCAATGACTGATAATGGAGTTTTTGAATCTCCATGCATTATTCTCTACTTGCTCTATCTTCTTTCATTCATGTCAGTTCTCTTTAATTTTGAAATTGTTATTATATGAATGAACGTTTAGGATTATCATGTATTCTTGATGAATTGACCCTTTTATTATTATGAAATAGCTCTCTTTATCACTAATAAACTCCTTCTGAAGTCTGTGATATTAGTAATAATTTTTCTTTCTTGTGACGAGTACAAATTTTCCATTATTTTATTTCTAACAATAGTGACAACATATATTTTGGTCTTATTTTAATATCCTATCTGCCAATGTATCCTGTTTATTTGAAGATAATTCATTTACATTTAACTTATAGATATTTTAGTCTTAAGTCTAACACTTTGCTATATCTTTTCAGTTTTTCCTGCCTATTATTTATTTTTCCCCTAAATATTTTTAAATTGGTTTGACATTTTATCTAATTTCTTGGCTTCTTAGCTAGAACTCTCTCATTTTTGTTAATGGTTTCTCTAGAAATACATATATATCTAATTTATCACCTTCAAAGTCAAACTTTATATTATTCTAACTATACTTCATAAATTTTATTTATATGCAAATTATAAGCTTCACAGAGCATTGTTATTATTTTCAATTGCTTAATTGCTGTTATAAAATTTAATAAACAAAAAATATCTTTAATATCTACCTACACATTTATCATTTCTAGCATCATGTATTCCTTTATGTAGATCTGAGTTTTCATTAGGTATCATATTTCTTTAGCCTTTATTGTTGCATAAAGTGGAAGTCTACTGATGACAAATCATTTCAGTTCTTTATTATTTAAAAATATTTAGATATACTGGGGGCGGAGCAAGATGGCAGAGGAGTAAGAGATCATACACACTTTCTCCCACAAACATATAAAAAACACATCTACATGTAAAACTACTCACACAGAACATCAACTGAATGCTGGCAGAAGAACTTAAACTTCCAAAAAGGGCAAGAATCTCTTGACATAACTGAGTAGAACAAAAGAAAAAAAGAGAGAGAAAAGGAATAAGGATGGGAGTAGCATTCCCAAGAGGGAGCTGTGAAGGAGAAAAGAAACCCACCTCCTGGGGAAGCCACCTAACTAATGAAAGACTGGGTGAGTCGGTGGGACCTCAAAGTCGATGAGAAAAATGAAGGAGCTGGACTGAGAACAGCAAAGCAGACTGAGAGCCACATGGATCATCTGACCCCTGGCCTGGACACCACAGCCTGAGATGCTCAGGTGGGGGCTGGGTGCTGAGACTCAGGCTCCAGAGGTCAGTCCCAGGGAGAGAACTGGGGATGGTATGAGGGGCTAAGGAGGAGTGTGCCACTGGCAAAGGAGGGGATAACCACAGCAGAGGGAACCCGGGATAAGATCCAGACCCACAGGAGAGGCAAGGTGCCATTGTTGGGGAGCGGAGAGGAGGAAGGAGGGGCTTCCACAGGAAACTCCCTGGGCTGGAGCATGCACATTTCACAAGCTTAGATGGTGGGGCAGCTCTGTGGAGGCTATAGGTAGTGAGAAGCCTATTGCTCATTTAAGGGAGATTAGGTGCTTCTTGTGCAGGCTACCAGTGGCCAGGCACCTATTATGTAGGATAAGGGCATAAGGGGGCTTAGTGCAATGTGGTACCTCTTGCACCATCCACAGGTGGTAGAGACAGACTGCGGCAGTCATCTCAGAGGCCAGAGGGAGGTGTGGCTTGCCATACCTGGGGGCCTGTGAGTGTGTTCCACCAGTGATTCCAGTCACCTCAGGGGTTGCCAAAAAATAAAAAAGGAGGGCATTGCAACCAAGCACCATATGCAGTTGCTATCACTCCCCTGGGCACACACCCATCCTGCAGCTGCCACTGGCAAATGCTCTGGGTGACCCCCAGGTGATTGGTCACTGTCCCTTCCTACAACTAGGAGCAACTAGTGCAGCACCTCCTGTGTGGGCTAGGTGGGACAGGGTGCTTCTTGCATGGTCTGCAGGTGGCAGGAGCAAATTGCCGCAGTTATCCCTGATTCCAGAGGTGGGCATGGTGCACTGCCATTGGAGATACCTGAGAAAAAAATCACTTGCAGCCCATTCACATAAAGGGCACCGCAGAGGAGGGCATTGTGACCAAACATCACATGTTGGTGCTCTCCCAGCCCTGGGAACACACCCACCCTGTTGTTGCCACTGCCAAACATTCCGAGCAGTACCCACACGCCTGATCTCTGTCACTTCCCAGGATCTTGCAATTAGGAGCACCCTTTACAACACCTCATATGTGGGCTGAGATGGGTTTCTTCATGCATGGTCTATAGATGGCAGGAGCAACCACCGCAGTTATCACTGACTCTAGAGATGGTTATGGCCTGCTCCCAATAGGGGTCCCTGAATAGGAACCACCTGTGGTTCCAATCACCTCAGAGGAGGGCATTGCAATCAAATACAAACTGTTGTTGCTCTCACTCCCCTGGGAACTCACACACCCTGCTGTTGCTACTCCCAAATGCTCTGGTCATCTTGTAGATCTGCCTCGAGCTCATTACCACTTCCCAGGGCTCTGCGACTAGGAGTAGCCTGTACCACCTTCCTGCAGGTCCTTGCTTCTACTGAGAACCCAATGACCAGGCACTGACTTCTGGCCCTATCCATTGCCTCCTTCTCCCTGAAAACACACTGAGCATCCTGGGAACAACAACCTTCTCACACAGAAGAAAGAGACAGCAAATATTCAAACTGCCTCACCAAAAATAAATAGTAACTCCCCCAAAAATACAAAGGGGTATTCTTGCATACAAGCAGCCTTATAAGACTACAGTTTGGCTTCCTTGAACTCACAGAAAAAGAAAAACACAAGCACCATGAATAAGCTCAGAAATGATTCCCAGTTAAAGCAACAGGAGAATTCACCTAAAGCAGTCAACAATGAAACAGACATCTGCAGTACGACAGACTTTGAGTTCAAAGGGGAGATATTGAAAATACTGAAGGAATTAAGAGAAGATATGAACAGTAATGCAGACACCCTCAGAAAGGAGCTAGAAAATATAAGGAAGAGCCAAGAAAAACTAGAAAATTCATTTGCAGAGATACTAACTGAGCTTAAGGCAATAAAGACCACAATGAATAATGCAGAGGAACGAATTAGTGACGTGGAAGATAGAATAATGTAAATCACCCAATCAGGACAGCAGACAGAAAACCAAATGAAAAAACATGAAAGCAATATAAGAGACCTATGGTATAATATAAAGTGGGCCAATCTATGCATAATAGGAATTCCAGAAGGAGAAGAAGAAGAAAAGGGAATTGAAAATATATTTGAAGAAATTATGGCTGAAAACATTCCAAATCTAAAGCATACTGATATCAAGATACAGGAAGCACAGAGGGCCCCAAACAAGCTGAACCCAAACAGGCCCACACCAAGACATACTATAATAAAAATGGCAAAAGTTAAAGATAAAGAGAGGATTCAAAAGGCAGCAAGAGAAATGCAAAGCATTTATTATAAGGGAGCCCCAATAAGGCTCTCAGCTGACTTCTCTGTAGAAACACTACAGGGCAGAAGGGAGTGGCAAGATATATTTAAAGTGCTGAAAGGAAAAAAAAATGCAACCTAGCATACCTTATCCAGCAGGAATATCATTTGAAATAGAAGGGGAAATAAAGAATTTCTCCAACAAATAAAAGCTAAAAGAGTACAGCAGTAATAAACCCATCCTAAAAAAAATTACTGAAAGGGCTTCTCTAAATTAAAAAAAAAGAGAGAGAGAGAAAAGAGCAAAAGAAGAACTAGGATGGAGGAAACCACAATTGGAAAGCAATCACTCAAATAAGCTAGCATACAAATCTAAATAAACATTAAGATGTTGAAAAAAAAAAAGACATCAAAATCATACAATGTGGGGAAGAAAAGTAAGAAAATATAGATTCTTTTTTTATTTTTAATGATGTGTCTGAGCCTATATGATGATCAGGCAAAAGCAAGAAGATATAGTAAGAGCTTAATGTGCTTAAAAAACAGGGCAACCTGATTATTACTTTCACAAAAACTGAAAAGTAATCAAGCATAAAATAAATGGAAACCATCAAACCAAAAAGAGAAAGGAACAAAGGAGAAACATGGAGAATCAACTGGAAAACAAGGTTTAAAATGGAAATAAATCATATTTATCAATAATCAACCTTAAATGTCAATGGACTGAAGGCTCCAATCAAAACAGACAGAGTGGCATATTGGATAAAAAAGAAAAAACTTTAAATCTGCTGTCTAGAAGAAACTCACCTTAGTGCAAAGGACACATATAGATTTAAAGTTAGGGGATGGGAAAAGATATTTCATGCCAATGGACAAGAGAGGAAAGCAGGAGTTGCAATACTCATATCAGACAAAATTGACTTTACAACGAATGCCATAAAGAAAGACAAAGAAGGACACTATTTAATGGTTAAAGGATCCATTCAAGAAGAGGATATTACAGTCTTCGATATGTATGCCCCTAATGTAGGAGCACCCAGATACCTCCAACAAATACTAACAGACATAAAAGGAGAAATGGATGGGAATACAGTGATAGTAGGAGAATTTACCACCCCACTCACACAATGGACAGATCCTCTAGACAGAAAATCCTAACAGAGATCCTAAGGGACACATTAGAAAAGTTAGATTCAATTGACATTTTCAGGACATTACATCCAAAAAAATCAGAATATACATTCTTCTCAAGTGAACATGGAACATAGAACATTCTCAAGAATTGATCACATATTGGGGCACAAAGCTAAGCTCAACAAATTTAAGAGTATAGAAATTAGTTCAAGCATCTTCTCTGACCACAGTGGCATGAAACTAGAAAATCAACCACAGTGAAAGAAATGAGAAAAAACTTAGTACATGGAGACTAAACAACATGCTACTAAAAAACCAATGGGTCAATGAGGAAACTGAGAAGGAAATTAAAAAATACCTAAAGACAAATGATAATGAAGACACAACCAGTCAAAATCTATGGGATGCCATGAAAGCAGTGCTCAGAGGGAAATTCATAGCCATACAGGCTTTCCTCAAAAAAGAAGAAAAATCTCAAACTGTCAACTGAACACACCACCTAAATAAATTATGAAAAGAACAAAAAAGACCTAAAGTCAGCAGAAGGAAGGAAATCATAAAGATCAAAGAGGAAATCAATAAAATAGAGGTTAAAAAACAATAGAAGAAATCAATAAAACCAAGAGCCTTTTCTTTGAAAAGGTAAACAAAATTGACAAACCTCTGGCTAGACTCACCAAGAAGAGGAGAGAAAAAAACAAATAAACAAAATAAAAAATGAAAAAGGAGAAGTCACAATGAATACTACAGAAATACAAAAAAAATGACAGAATGCTATCAATAAGGGTATGCCAACAAATTTGACAACCTAGAAGAAATGGACAATGTTCTAGAGACTTACAGCCTGCCAGAACTGAATCAAGAAGAAATAGATCAACTGAACAGACCAATCACTAGAAATGAAATTGAATATATCATAAGAACACTCCCTACAAATAAAAGTCCAGGACCATATGGCTTCACAGGTGAATTCTACCAAACATACAAAGAGGAATTTATACCCATCCTCCTTAAACTTTTTCAATATTTTGAAGAACAAGGAACACTCCCAAAGACATTCTATGATGCCACAGTCACCCTAATACCAAAACCCGACAAAGATACCACCAAAAAAGAAAACTATAAGCCAATTACTTTGATGAATATAGGCACAAAAATTCTCAAAAAAATCTTAGCCAACCAAATCCCACAACATATAAAAAAGATCATATACCATGACCAGTTGAGATTCATCCCAGGTGCACAAGGATGATTCAACATATGTAAATCAATCAACGTCATAACCACATAAACAAAAGAAAAGTAAAAAAAAAAAACACATGATCATCTCAATAGATGCGGAAAAAGCATGTGACAAAGTCCAACTTCCATTCATAATAAAAACTCTTACCAAAGTGGATATAGAAGGAACATACCTTAACATAATCAAAACCATTTTTGACAAACCCACAGCACATATGATACTCAATGGAGAAAAGCTGAAGTCCTTTCCATTAAAATCTGGAACAAGACAGGGATGTCCACTCTCACTTCATTATTCAACATAGTACTGGAAGTTCTAGCCATAGCAATCAGACAAACAAAAGAAATAAAAGGCATCCAAATAGGAAGAGATGAGGTAAAACTGTCACATTATGCAGATGACATGACACTATATAGAAAACCCTAAGGACTCAACCCAAAACTACTTGAACTGATCAACAAATTCAGCAAAGTAGCAGGATGTAAGATTAACATTCAGAAATCAGTCACATTTCTGTATCCTAACAATGAAAAGGAATACAAAAATACAATACCTATTAAAATTGCACCCCTAAAAATTAAATACCTGAGAATATACCTGACCAAGGAGATAAAGGACTTATATGCCAAGAACTATAAAACATTAACCAAGGAAAATAAAGAAAATGTAAAGAAATGGAAAGATATTCCATGCTCATGGGTTGGAAAAATTAATATTGTAAAAATGGCCATACTACTCAAAGCAATCTACAGATTCAATGCAATCCCTATCAAATTACCCAGGACATTTTTCACAGAACTAGAACAAACAATCCAAAAATTTATATGCAACCACAAAAGACCCAGAATTGCCAAAGCATTTCTGAATAACAAAGACCAAGCAGGAGGCATAACTCTCCCAGATTTCAGGCAATATTAGAAAGCCACATTCATCAAGACAGTGTGCTGCTGGTCCCAAAGCAGACAGAGAGACCAATGGAACAGAACAGAGAACCCAGAAATAAACCCAGACACCTATGGTCAATTAATCTTTGACAAAGGAGGCAAGAATATAAAATGGGAAAAAGACAGTCTTTTTAGCAAGCATCCTGGACAGCTGCATGCAAATCAATAAAATGAGAACACACCCTCACAAAAACAAACTCAAAATGGCTAAAAGACTTAACATATAAGGCAAGACACTATTAAACTCTTAGAAGAGAACATAAGCAAAATACTCTCTGACATCAACCTTACGAATGGTTTCTCAGGTCAGTCTCTCAAATCAACAGAAATAAGAGCAAAAATAAACCAATGGGACCTAATCAAAGTGCAAGCTTTTGCACAGCAAAGGAAACCAAAAAGAAAACAAAAAGACAAATTACATAATGGGAGAAAATAGTTTCAAACAATGCAACTGACAAGGGCTTAATCTCTAGAATATAGAAGTAACTTATACAACTCAACAGCAATAAAATGAACAACCCAATTGAAAAATGGGAAAAAGACCTGAATAGACATTTTTCCAAGGAAGATGTACAGATGGCCAACAAGCACATGAAAAAATGCTCAACATCCCTGATTATTAGAGAAATGCAAATCAAAACTACCACGAGATACCACCTCACACCAGTCTGAATGGCCACCATTAAGAAGTTCACAAATAACAAGTGCTGGAGGGGGTATGGAAAAAAGGGACCCTCCTGCACTGTTGGTGGGATTGTAAGCTGGTACTACCACTGTAGAGAACAGTATGGAGGTATCTTAGAAAACTATACATAGAACTGCCATATGACCTAGCAATCCCACTCTTGGACATTTATCCAGACAAAAATTTCCTTAAAAAACACATGTACCTGCATGTTCATTGAAGCATTACTCACAACAGCCAAGACATGGAAACAACCCAAATGTCCATCAACAGATGATTGGATTAGGAAGATGTGGTGTATATACAGAATGGAATACTACTCTGCCATAAAAAAGAACAAAAATCATGCCATTTGCAGCAACATGGATGGAACTAGAGACTCTCATCCTGAGTGGGGTAAGTCAGAAAGAGAAAGACAAATACCATATGATATCACTTATATCTGGAATCTAATATATAGGCACAAATGAACCTTTCCACAGAAAAGAAAATCATGAACTTGGAGAATAGACTTTGGTTGCCAAGGGGGTGGAGGAGGGAGTGGGGTGGTTGGGGAGCTTGGGGTTGATAGATATAAACTATTGCCTTTGGAATGGATTAGCAATGAGAACTTGTTGTGTAGCACTGGGAATTATGTCTAGTCACTTATGATAGAATGTGATAATATGTGAAAATAGAATGTGTACATGTATGTGTAACTGGGTCACCTTGCTGTACAGTAGAAAAAAATTGTATGTGGGAAATAACTATTAAAAATAATAATTAAAAAATATTTAAATAAATTTGGATTTGGGGATTACCATATACACAGTACTGTGTATTAAATAGGTAAATAATAAGGAAAGGAAAAGGAAATTATACTCAGCATATTGTAGTAACCTATAATGAAAAATAATTTGAAAAATAATATATATATTACATATAGTACAAATGAACATATATGTGTATATATGTATATATAAATATCTGAATCACTTTGATATACACTTGAAACTAACAACATTGTCAATTAGCTATACTTCAATAAAAAATTAAATTAAAAGGTCTTTATATTGCCTTATTTTTTGACATATATTTTGCTGGATATAAAATTGAAAGTTGACTATTATTTTCCTCCATAGCATTTTAATGACTTTAAGATTTTTTTCTTTTGGCTTGCATTGCTTCTTCTTAAGTGTTACAGATTATTGCCATTATGACTTTTTCCTCATTCTCCTTGTAAGATTATTTAATGACTTTTTTGATAAATTTGGTTATGATGTGCTTTAGTGTGTTTTCTTTGGTTTATTCTGTTTAGAATTCACTAGATTTCTAGTCTGGTAATAATATAGCCACTGCAGTTCCATTTGAAATTGATGTGCTATATATTTTACATATTTTAATTTTTAGTCTATTTATGTTTATTTATTTATTTGTTTGTTTGCATTTTAGGGCTGCACTCATGGCATATGGGGGTTCCCAGGTTAGGACTGAATCAGAGCTGTAGCCACCGGCCTGTACCACAGCCACAGCAACATCAGATCTGAGCCAAGTCTGTGACCTATGCCACAACTCACAGCAATGCTGGATCCTTAACCCACTGAGAGACCAGGAATTGAACCTGCATCCTCATGGATGCTAGTCATATTCATTTCTTCTGAGCCACCATAGGAACTCCTATTTATTTATTTATTTATTTATGCTTTATAGGGCCACACCCATTGTTATGGAAGTTCTAGGTTCAAGGTTGAATCAGAGCTACAGCTACCAGCCCAGAGTGCAGCCATTGCAATGAAAGATCTGCACCATGTCTGTGACCTACACCATGGCAATGCTGGATCCTTAACCCAGAGAGTGAGGACAGGGATTGAACCTGCATCCTCATGGATTCACAGTTGGGTTCACTACTGCTGACCCACTACAGGATCTCCATATATTTTTACATTTAAAGTGTGGTTCTTCTTAGCAGCAGATAGTTAGGTATTGTTTTTATATATATTTATATCCAAAACGATCATCTTTGCCATTTATGTAAGGTGTTTTGATAATTTACATTCAATGTCATTAATGATATATTTGGATTTAAACCTACTATCTAGAAGTGTCTTTTTTATTTGTCCCATTTATTCTGTTTCCTTATTCTCCCTTTCTTTTACCCCCTTTTGAATTGAATGTTTCATATTCTATTTTACTGGTTTATTAGTTATATCTGTGTTGGACAGCCATGGATAGCTCTTACATATTGTATTCAGACTTGTCCTCAGTGAATCAAGGAGGCAGTTATATTCTTCCTGGTAGGGCAGGATACAAGAAAGAAGGGGGGTAGTAGAGGTAGGGTTGTAGTCAGCCTTGAGGCTAGGGCCACACAGAGGCAGAAAGTCTGACTTTTTCAGCAACAAGCAGAATATGCTGGCTGCTCCAACAAAGACTCCAGCTTCTTTCAGTGACCACAAGTACACCTTGAAGCTGAAAAAGGAAGCTAGATCAGAGACATACCATGAATAAAATGTGGTCTGGTCAGGTCAGCCTAATTATTTTTTCATGGGAATACCACATACCTCACACTTCCCTGGCTTATCTACCTCTTTCTGAGTTAAAAATACATAAAAAAAATATGGCTACCCAACTGTCCCAACAGCAAGTCACTGAAGTCTCTATCTTTTTCTCTCCTATGTTATAGATTTAGGTTCATTATAGGCTCTGCATTACATCCAGTTGAGTTATTTTCCCAACCCTGCACCAATACTAAAGTTGCTTAAATTTATGGTAAAGAGAGTCCTTCAAACTCCTTTTCCTTCAATATTTTTGATATATATATTTTAATGATTTCCATTTATTTACATTTAGAATTTTGTAAAATATCCTTTTCCTAAAATATATTAGAATTCTAACTGGATTACATTGAATATCTTATTTAATTTGTATTGCTTTGCTATGTTTGATATTGTCTTTTAATCTATAAGTATGGTATATTAACATATTTGTGCTTTTATTAATGTCTTTCAGTAAAGTATGTTTCCCTGTAAAAACTTTATACCTCTTTTGTTAGATTATTACTAAGTACTAAATATTTTTAAACCACTATAAATTACATAATTTTAAAATTTACTTTCTACTTACTACAATTATGTATAAAAATAATATATATATTTCTTAGGACCACATCTGCTGCATATGGACATTTTTATGCAAAGGGTCCAATTGGAGCTGCAGTTGGAGCCTATGCCACAGCCACAGCAATAACAGATCAAAGCCACATCTGTGACTTATTCTGCAGCTTGTGCCAACACCAGATCCTTAACCCACTGAGTGAGGCCAGGGATTGAACCCATATCCTCATAGATACTTGTTGGATTCTTAACTTGCTTAGCCACAATGGCAACTGCCAATATGGATTTTTTTTCTAGACACTTTTTCATATTTTCCAATTCTAAGATTTGTACGTATATTATATTAGATTTTCTCCTTGTATTAGCTCACTTAAGTTTATACACACACATACACACACACTCAGGGAAAATATACAGCAAAGTTTACACTTAATGGTGAACATTTTGTGAATTTTCCTTGGAAAATAAGAAAAGAATATTCTTCATATTGTTACTTAGATTCAGAATTATCCTGGAATATTGGTTTCATTTGTGCAGTATATTAGATTCCAGATATAAGTGATATCATATGGTATTTAGCTAGGTTTATCAGGGAAAGGAAAACAACAAAATTATGATTCAAAAAATATTACAACGATATTTAATTTTCTTATTTGTTGAAACACTTTCAAGAAATGCAGTTGAAAGACTGTTTTCTCAATTTCTGGAGTGGGGATGGATGATTTATTTATTGATTTAAGAAACATTCGAGGAGTGACAAGTGTAATGGAAAGAGAAACTATCATAGGTTCAATAACTTAAAACGTGAGTTATAAATGAGGAGAGTATCAATATGTTAAAATAGTTTCAATAGGATTTTTGTGTGTGTGTGCTTACCTCAATAATGAATATATAAACACTATTCAAAATTCATTATGTCTTATCTATGGTTGTATTATGTTATTTCTTTTTTATTTGAAAAGAGATTGAATATGTAAGGTATTTGACAGTTCTTGTTCTTATATTGTTTTGTTATATTTCTGTAAAACTGGCAGGAACAAAATGAAACTGTTCTTTCAACATGTTCAATTTAACTGTCAGCAGAAAGTACAAGATGACTTGAAACTTATTCAATCTTTAAAAAGGAATGAAGAGAGAGATTTTAGTCTATGTACACATTTTGACAAACTGGATTATTTGAATAAAAAATCACATAATTATTTTCAGTCATTATGTGATGGCACTGGACTATGTCTAGCAGATCTATAGAGGTCATAATGGTCTTAAAAACAAGCCAAGAAAGTGAACTTAGGAGTTCCCATTGTGGCTCAGTGGTTAACGAATCCGACTAGGAAACATGAGGTTGCGGGTTCAATACCTGGCCTTGCTCAGTGGGTTAAGGATTCGGCAATGTCATGAGCTGTGGTGTAGGTGACAGATGTGGCTCGGATCCTGTATTGCTGTGGCTCTGGTGTAGGCCTGTGGCTACAGCTCCGATTCAACCCCTAGCCTGGGAACCTCCATATGCCGCGGAAGCGGCCCAAGAGATGGCAAAAAGCAAAAAAAAAAAAAAAAAAAAAAAAAAAAAAAAAAAGAAAGGGAATTTAAATAAATCCACCAACGTAATAGGTAAATATATATTTTTTTTCTTTTTTTTTTTTTAGGGCCGCATTGTGGCATATGGAGGTTCCCAGGCTAGGGGTCTAATCAGAGCTATAGCTGCCAGCCTACACCACAACCCCGGCAATGCCAGATCAAGCTGTCTGTGACTGACACCACAGCTCACGGCAATGCAGGATCCTTAACCCACTGATCAAGGCCAGGGATCGAACCCGCAACCTCATGATTCCTAGTCGGATTCATTAGCCACTGAGCCACAACAGGAAATCCAGGTAAATATATTTTTTACACTTTTGTTATTAACTTCCTGGGAGAGGTAGTGTAGGACAAACGATTGTTCAATAGAAGGTTTTTTAATATTTGAGACAATTAAAGAAATAAAATAAAAATTTACTTTTCATAGTGTTTTCACAAAATGACTGAACCATTCACACCCTTTTCTCTTCAGCAAAATCAATGTTCTGCCCAATCTTATCCTTTCCTATATATGTATATATTTTTTAAAATTTTTGTTATAGTTGATTTACAATGTTCTGTTGATTTTTTTTATTTTTATTTTTTCCATTATAGTTGATTTACAGTGTTCTGTCAATTTCTACTATGCATCAAATCTACCCAATCATATATATATATATATATTCTTTTTCCTCACATTAACTTCTATCATGTTCCATCAGGTGACTAGATATAGTTCCCTGTGCTATACAGCAGGATTTCATTGCTTACTCACTAAAAATGCGAGTTTGTATCTATTAACCCTAGAATCCCAGTCCATCCCACTCCCTCTCCCTCTGACTTGGCAATCACAAGTCTGTTCTCCAAGTCCATAGGTTTTTTTCTATTGAAAGTTTTATTTGTGCAGTATACTAGATTCCAGATATAAGTGATATCATATGGTATTTGTCTTTTTTTGACTTTCTTCACTCAGGATGAGAGTCTCTAGTTCCACCCATGTTGCTGCAAATGGCATTATTTTGTTCTTTTTTATGGCTGAGTAGTATTCCATTGTGTATATATATATATACCACATCTTCTTAATCCATTAATCTGTGGATGGACATCTAGGATGCTTCCATGTCTTGGCTATTGTGAATAGTGCTGCAATTAACATATGCGTGCATGTATCTTTTTCAAGGAAATTTTTGCCTGGATAAATGCCCAAGAGTGGGATTTCTGGGTCATATGGTAGTTCTATATTTAGTTTTCTGAGATATCTCCATATGGTTTTCCATAGTGGCTGTACCAATTTACATTCCCACCAATAGTGTAGGAGTAATCCCTTTTCTCCACACCCTCTCTAGCATTTGTCATTTGTGGACTTAATACTGATGGCCATCCTGACAGGTGTGAGGTGGTACTTCATAGTAGTTTTGATTTGCTTTTCTCTAGTAATCAGATATGTTGAGCAGTTTTTCATTTTCCTGGTGGCCATCTTTTTATATTCTTTAGAGAAATGTCTATTCAGGTCTTTTGCCCATTTTTCAATTGGGTTGTTAGTTTTTTTGCTGTTGAGTTGCATAAGTTGTTTGTATATTTTGGAGATTAAGCCATTGTCAGAAGCATCATTTGAAACTATTTTCTCCCATTCCATAGGTTTTCTTTTTGGTTTTTGTGGGTTTTTTATGGTTTTCGTTGCTGTGCAAAAGCTTATAAGTTTGCTTATGTCCCATTGCTTTATTTTTGCTTTTACTTTTATTGCCTTAGTAGACTGACATTTGCATGATTGATTTGAGAGAATGTTTTGCCTATGTTCTTTTCCAGGAGTTTTATGGTGTCTTGTGTTATGGTTAAGTCTTTCAGCCATTTTTAGTTTATTTTTGTGCATGGTGTTAGGATTTGTTTCAGTTTCATTGATTTACATGGGGCTTTCCAGTTTTCTCAGAACCCCTTGCTGAAGAGACTCTTTTCCCACTTTATATTCTGGACTCCTTTGTCAAGGATTAATTGACTGTTTGTGTCTGGGTTTATTTCTGGCTTCTCTATTCTGTTCCATTGGACTCTATGTCTGTTTTGGTACCAGTACCACACTGTCTTGATTACTGTGGCTTTGCAATATTGTCTGAAGTCTGGGAGAGTTATGCCTCCTGATTGTTTTTGTTTTTTCTACCTCAGGATTGCATTGGCAATTCTGGGTCTTTTATGTCTCCATATAAGTTTTTGTATTATTTGTTCTAGTTCTGTGGAAAATGTCATGGGTAATTTTATAGGTATTGCATTGAATCTGTAGTTTGCTTTGAGAAGTATGACCATTTTTACGATATTAATTCTTCCAATCCTGGAACATGAAGTATTGTTTGATTTCTTTGAATCCTCTTTCATTTCCTCTTTCATTTCATTTCTCAGCATAGAAGTTTTTCACCTCCTTGGTCAGGTTTATTTCTAGGTATTTAATTTTTAGGGGTGCAATTTTAAAAGGTATTGCATTTTTACATTCCTTTTCCAATATTTCATTGTTAGTATACAGAAATGCAACCAATTTCTGAGTATTAATCTTATATCCTTCTACTTCACTGAATTCATTGATCAGCTTGAGCAGTTTTTGTGTGGAGTCCTTAGGGTTTTCTATGTAATAGTATCATGTCATCTGCACAGAGTGACCAATTTTACCTCTTCTCTTCCAATTTGGATACCTTTTATTTCTTTTTTTTTTGTCATATTGCTGTGGCTAGGACTTCCAATTCTATGTTGAATATATTTTCTATTTATTTTACAAAAAAATCCAATATCCAGAGTTCCTCATATCAATAAATCTGCACTAAGCCTATATTTATTTGTTCTCTTTTATGTAAATATGTCAATAAAGTAAATTCTTAAGAATGAAATAGCTTGCTCAAATTCAATGTGTTCTTTTAACTTTGATAGTATAACCTAAGATGCCATTGTCCCCTCCCTTCTGTTTTGAGAGGGAAGTAGGCTTTAAAGCTAGGGAATTGTTTTATTCTTTGAGTTTTCTATCTACAGAATTCTTCTGTGTTTTGTTTTTCTTTCTTTCCTTTTGCCTCATCTCAGCTTTTTGGAGTCATCATTGTATATCTCTTGTTATTATTCCCTCAAAGTCTGACAATACATTCCACTATAGAGTTGAATAGATGAGGTGGTAAAAGTTTTTTTTTTCCATGTTGATTCTGTCACTTTATTCTTCCTATGATAACCCTACCAGATGGTGAAAATCGAGATTATTTTTTTTAATTTAATTGCAAAATAAGAGGCAAAGTCATTAACTTGATGTTCTGATTTGTCCCTAAATTTTTGTTTCAATAGTATCTCAGTCCAAAATTTAACCCACAATTCTATGAAAAAATATCCATATATGTAGAAATAGATCCATTTTCTTAGTTCTGTTTATTCCCATCCTGTCCACATGCTTTACCCCAAGTCTGAGTTATTGTTTACAGAATAGATCTTCCTGGAGCTCCATGATACTTGAAGCCACAAAAGGAAGGGGATACAGACCCCATAGTCATCAATGATATAAATTCTCTTTCCTGAATTCCTCTTTTTACACTTAATCTATGAAGAATATAAGAATAGAGGGATAAATTCTAGAGACATCCATTTTAAATTGGTATGATTTATGGATTAGACAAATGGGTAAAACAAATTAGGAAGGCAGGTATAAAAATAATTGCAGTGGTCAAGGTATCAGATGATGAGAAAATAAATTAAGGCTGTGGTATCAGTCAGTGGAAGCAAAGATGAGTATAAGAAGTACAAATAAAAATGAATTACAAGAATTCAGATTCAAATTAAAGTTCCTTCTCCATCCGACCAAAAGATGTAAATAGCCTGATTATTTATGACTTGATACAATAACAAGGAACTATTTGCTTACTTATTTATAAATGTAATAAGTAAATAGACCAGTTCCTCTGGGTTCTTGACACTGTACACCTCACAGAGTAAAATTTTCCTTATCCTTTCACCCCTTAAATATTGGATGTCTTAGAGAGGAAATATAAATTTTTGAGAAAAAAAAATACTGCTTTAGTATTGATTTTTAAACTTCAGATTGCTAAGTAAATAATATTGAAGCATAAACAATGATGAAGTTTATAAATCATTTAAAAACTTTGAAAGAAGAATAGAAAAATTTAACCACAAAAAATTAAAGACATAGGTTTATTTAGATTTAATTTTAATTGTTAACAGTCAAAATAACTTTTCCTTTATCTTCTCCCTGAAAATTTTACACATTTCAAAGGTATCATGAAATTTTGCCAACATTTTGCTAACTACACAGATTTTCCATAGGAAGTGTTATTTTAAAAAGAACTAGACATTAGCATATTATAATCCCAGACTCATAATATACGTTCTGTTACACTACAAAACAAATGCACTTATTTTATGATTGAGTGAACCCATTAATTAAAATTGTCTTATAAATTGCCCAAACTCTTGCCTGTAGAAAAGAGAACATCTGTCTTATACAAAAAACAAGGAACATGGCTCTAAAATATAGAAAAGATATCAAGTTTATTCAATAGGGAAAAAAGATTTTATCTCACCTATGACCTTATTTTATGAATTAGAAAAAAGTAATATTAATATTTCAATTCTGATGTGAACTTGTTCATCCAACTTCAAACTCTCTTTTTGTTAGTAATCATCTTTGAATGTTGGGTGAAGTGATTACCAACCAAAATTATTTAAATTAAATAAATTACTACTTTCCAAAGACAATTCTTGGCAAGGCTATTTTTCAAGTAGAAAAAAAGAATTTGGAACCTTCTGAAAATTTAAGAACTATGCTTTAATAAGTAAATACTAAGTTATGAGAAATATTTAATCTCTCAACCCATTGACAAAGATTAAGTCAATCAGTTGAAGTAATTCTGCTAAGATTTCATGGGAAGAAGAGAAAATTCCAAATGCATGACTCTAAATTGAAACAAGTTGAATGTTAGGGAATCTTATAACTTGAAGGAACTTAGAGGTGTTAAGAACAATGTTTTATCAACCCTGGCTACACAAAATCATATAATCATATGCAAAGAAGTCCTTGTTTCCAAATAGATGATTTTATCAGTCTGGAGTAGGGCTGGGCATTGACATTTTTATTTATAGAGCTCTCCAGTTGCTGTTAATAAACAGCTTTGATGGATTTGTACAGGGATTCCCGTACCTAAGTCAGCCAACTGGTGCCTGTGCAGAACCACTTGTGCACACACACAAAAAAAATGGGAAAAACAAAGGTGGTGGTACATTGACTTCTTCAATAAGTTAATTTTATTCATATTGTGGGTGTTATTCTTTTAGATGTTGATTATCACAGATAACATTTACTCGCTGCTTTGTTTATTCACTTTAGTTTCTCAATTATTCAAAATAAAAATAGTTGCCAACACTATGTGAATATTTCCAACTGATTTTTCTCTCTTTTGGAAGAATAAGTCTGTGAAAACTAGAATACTAAGGATACCACTCTTATTGAAATACTAATTTTATTTATAGTCATACTGGAAGGAAGATAAACTAAGTACCTCATTAGGGTCATTAGGGTCATTGTAGTCATATCCAGTTGGCCTGAGGTTGAGCCCAGAATTCCACTCACCTGATTTTTTTCATCAGTGTTTTTGGGTAAATTTTCATGGGGATGTCATAATTCCTTCTAAGACTTAAAGTCAAAAACATGTCTCACTCAAGTCTTTCTCATTGTAGAGTTGAGCCACGACACAGAGTAGGCTACTAAAAAAGACTTTACTCTGTTATTTCAGTAAAAGATCCACTTAGTTTTGACACAAATTAAGTTGGCCTAACTTTTTTTAACTGAAAAACCAATCAATTAAAATAAAAAGGAAAGGAAAATCAGAAGTCCACTGATGTGATAAGAGATGTTAATTAATAGTAATGCGGACTTCCCAGATAAAATTGGGGCTTCTTAGTATTATACTCCAATTTTTCCTCAATTTCCTCATCTCTTGCCTCCACACCTCTGCACTCAAAGCAACTCTACTACTGGCAGCTCCATATAGACATTAAGTTGCTTTCATACAATATGTTTGTTCTGTATAAAATACCATCATTCCCTTGATTCCCACTTCTCGCTTATTGTGTAAATGTATTTATCAGACACTTATCTCTGATCAATCATTTGAGAGGAAGCATTTTGATGAGTAATTGTAAAGTGCCCCTCCTATATACTTCTATGGAAATTTCTCTCCTAACATTGAATACAATGCATTGTAAATCATCTATTTTCTGTGGGACTTCAAGGCCTCTCCAATAAGATAAACTCAAGGAGATCCTGGCTGGAATAAACATTACCAGACTGTTATCACCATTTCTATCCCACTGTAATTGCTACAGAATTCTTAAGACCTTCCCAAGCAATCTGGCCTACTCCTCCCTGCTCCCTACTAAGGGCCCACACCTCCCCCTGTCCCGATAAGGGCAATATATGCCTCCAATCAACCAGGAGGTGGATCCTAAGGCCTCTCTCTCTCCTCCATCCCTGGGCTATAAAAGCAGACACAACCATACACTTGGGGTCAGCTCTACTTGATCATCAGGAAGTTGTCCCTTTGCATTAGCAGCACCTCTTTTCTCAACAAACTTAACTTTTTTTTCACCCTGCTGTGAGTCTGAAGATTCTTTTTCCAACCTGCACATGGACCATGACATTTTCCAACTGAACTAAAAACACCTTGAAGTCAGCACTGTATTTATCTTTAATATCTGGACAGTGCATTACATATTTTCAATTCAGAAAATGTTCCTTTATCAACTAATAAGAGCAGTAAGGAACTCTTCATATTCGGCCTTGCCTATGTGTAGAAATGAAGCTACCTAAAGTCCCATAATTAT
This sequence comes from Sus scrofa, assembly GCF_054392235.1. Taxonomy (NCBI): domain Eukaryota; kingdom Metazoa; phylum Chordata; class Mammalia; order Artiodactyla; family Suidae; genus Sus; species Sus scrofa. The sequence continues at coordinate 47,309,720 of NC_139387.1, read as the reverse complement.
CTCCATCTTGTGATGTCTTCATTTCAAGCTATTCCTTCTTCCCTCTACTCCAACTGTCTAAATCCAACCCATATATCAATTTCTACTTCCTCTGGGAAATTATATCTAGAATAGGCTGTCACTGTTTTTCTGTCCTTCCTCTAAACTCCAGGAATAGTAAAGTCTCCCTGATCATTGATTATGCAACGTATATTGTTTATTATGCCATTTGATTATTTGATGAACATTTCTGTTCATTTCAGTGTGTCCAATATTCTTAGATGTTCCCTAGTGAGAATTTGATAAAAGCTCTTAATTTGATCCCTAGAAAAATTCACTTAGGTAGACATATACAGAAGATTTATGAACCCCTAAAGTTCATCCATGTTCTCTCCAGGGGATCCAGGCTGAAAAGACTTGAACTAGAATAAAAGGTTCTTGAGGATATAGATTTTATTTCTAGCAAAATAACTCCAAAGCCTTATGCAGATTCTTGATGGCTACCTGTGGAATTTATTAAATGGATTCTCTCTGAACTGGAGGGACATGATTATTATGTGGAGGGTGAGGGCAAAAAGGGTAGTGTTCTTTGTCAAGAAAAGTTATCTTCTTTAAAAGACTCATTCATTTGCTCATTTATTTATTTAATAAAATTATCTTGAGTGCCTACTATGTTCCCAGATGTTCTGTTATGTATTGGACATACTGGAAACATAAAATGGGAAGGTCTCAGTCCTTGAAGAATTTCCAATGGGGAAAGAAAGCTGATATTGAAAAATAGATTGTAATTATGATGTGCCACAAAAGAAGAGGACAAGGAGGAGGCAGAGGAAAAGAGGAAGAAGAAGAGGGGGAAAAATGAAAAGAGAAAGGAAAAAAAAAAACAACAGCAGGGAAAACCATGGGAACATATTACAGTGGAATCAACTTGGAATTTCTAACCAAGATAATTAGAAAATAAATCTCAAAAGATATACATTTATAAGAAGGTGGTCATAGGGTGATTTGTTTACCCTCTGATTTGTTTAGTTAAGTTTGTGAGCGTCTCAGCAGTATTTCCAGCTCAAATCCAATTATGCTGAGAACATCATCATTTTCAGCAAGATAATTTCAATTCTTCATTCATTGAGCAACTAATGAAGCTTTGTCTTTCCATATTGTAAAAATGAAAATGTTACAAATTGATTTCAGAGATAACTAAGGTTCTTTTGTTATAAGAAACATAAATTGTCTTTCACTAACTTAAGCAAAACAAAACTAAGTAAACAAAAATATAGTAGCTATTACTAGGATATTCCAATTAATACATATTCACCTTGAAGAAATCAAAGAGTAACTTCAAGGCTAGTTCTCTATCAATGTTAACACAGCAGTTTGTAAACCTGAGATTGGACAGAAGCTTGCAGGCAGAGGAGACAAAGCAGAGAGGTGGATGGGAATGGGAAAAGTTGAGAGTGGGAAGAAAAGACAGCAGGAAGCATTCTATTGTCTGAATGGGTAGACCTTCCAGATAAATAAAACTTCCAGTGGAAAACAGTGCTATGAGCTGCCTAAGGCTGGTAGTACTAGGACTATTTGAAATTATATATGAGTGTATTCCAGAGGGAAAATTTTAGTCTATCAGTTAATCTTTAAAATTGATAATATAGACAGTAGCAAATATACTTCTACAGATGAGTAATAATCATAAAAACAATAACAAAAGCCCTATTTTGAGCTATGATAATATAATGTCATTTGTAGCTGGAGACTGGGGAGGATAGTTATTGACGTTTCTCATACACACATACACATAATGTCACAGGATTTTGTGAGGTCCTTTAAAGAGCTGAATATTGACTTCATCTGAAAGAAATATATTCTCTAACCTTACTGATACTGAGAAACAGAGGATAGCCATGCCATGCTTTCATTTTAGGGCTCACTAAGCTTTGAGCATTTTACCTAAGCATAGAAAAATTTGAAATTATATTTAGGTGAAGTTAGAAAAATATTTTAGTGCTATAACTTTTCTAATACTTCATCTCAAAAGAAGATAGAAATCATAACTAAAAGGTACTATTTTAATGCTTTAGGGGCATAAATGCAAAAAGTAAATTTACTTTGTGTTCTGATTTGCAGAAGTAAGAAATATCTGAAGGCCATTTAAAATTTTCTGTTTACATGGAATTCCCTGGTGGCCTAGCAGGTTAAGGATCTTTCATTGCCTCTGCAGTTGCTTGGGTCACTGCTGCCATGCATGTAGGCATGACCAAAAAATGAAATTAAATTAAAAAATAAAGTTTCCTGTTTATAAAATTATTAAATAAAATTTAAAAACAAAGCAGCAAAAGGTAAGACTAGTACCACCAATAAAAATTGATGATAATTTTAAAAACATGTTAACAGAGTGCTTTGATGCTTTGATGTTTATTGACTTAAGTCCAATAAACTCTACAATTGTTCACAATGTACTATTGCAAAAACAGTCATGCAGTTGAATAAAATAAGATAGCCTATAATGGAATGTAATAGAAGATAAAGGTGTTTAACTGAATAGGGAGAAATATAGAGAAAGTATCAAATTTTGAGAATATAGACTAGATATTTGAAAAGAAAAAACATTTTAGTTTTTAATGATTTAGTTTTCATATTATACCAAAATAAGTTTAGATGAATCAAAATTGGATTTTTTTTAAAATATATTACTTTGTTAAGACTTTTTTTCTCTTTATTTCCTGGTTTGGAAAAAAAAGTTTTACCAAGTTAGAAACTATCTTTGATCTCTTTTGGATGCATTAAGAGTAGTCTGCAAAATACTGTGTGGTTTGAGCCTGATATCTTAAATGGATGACTTTTTTGTTTTGTCTACCAAGTAGCAGGGAAATTTACCTGCCTAATTTGTAGTAATTAGCTGATGAAAAAAAGTGTAACAAAAGAAGTAGAAAATAATCTTTGGGATAGGACATAAATTTACATAAATTAAAAAAATTAATTTCCCTAAATTTCTGAACACCTCTCCATGTTTATCTTCCTACACACACACACACACACTCAGGGCCAGTCCCTACTCACAGGGTGCCCGCTCTCCTTCTGAGAGTATACTTTCACTTTAATCAACTGGCTGCAACACTTGTTTTGGCGAACTCAATTAGGGTTTCCAAGGCGTACTTGAAAAGGCTACAACACTTTTGCTTTGGCGAACAAACTTGCTGACACTTGAAAAGTGCCCAAAGGAGCTGTAACGCTTTTGAGCTGTAACACTTTTGCTTTAAGGAACTTGCTTTAGGTTTTAGCGCACCTGCTGCTTTAATTTTGATACAGCTGTAACACTTTTCAGCTATTATGCTTTCTCCTAAAAGAGCTTGTTTGCACTTTCAACTCTCCAGCCATTTCAATTCGTTGCTGCTGCATGCAGGCAAGATGGAAGGAAACAATGCCGATCTTTAAACACCTCCACCTTGTTACAACTGTCAGTCCTTATAAAAAGTAAGTGGTTTAGCCAGCAAAATCAGCTCTATTTAGGAATAGCAGAAGAATTACAATTCAGAACATGCAAACTATGGCAAACTGTAGGCAGGTTTGGAAAACAAAGGAGAGGATTTTTTTTTTTTTTTTTAATAGAGTAAAAGAGGAGGTTGAGAGGAGCTGTTCGAATGAAAGTTCATTGGAGGAGAGTGCTAGTTCAGAGTTGTGGCATCTTCTTATTGGCCCGGTTGTGGTGGTTTCTCATTGGCAGAGCTGTTTCTGGGCAAGGAGAAAAATAAAATTTAACTCCAACAAATGGAAAGTTGTGAGAAGGCCCCTTTCAGGGCTTCCTGACTGTGTTTTGTATGAGGTTTCGCTTTATTCTCACACAGTGAAGGAAGTGTTTCTCTACATTTCCTTCTCTTCCATTTTCTTAATATTTTTACATATGTTTACATTACTTTTAGTTCTCTTATATCTGGATTTCTCCAATAACATTTTAAAATTCTCAAAACTCTTCTTTCTCTAAGACTAACCCTTTCATTTGTCTGCATTCATCTGTAATCACAGCACTTCTCCCTCAACTTCCTGTTCAATCGATTCCAATTTCCTTACTACTGTCATTTAAACATTTCTACTCCTTTCTAAGGTTAGCTATGGCATCATCATCTCAAAATAAGTAATATTTTAGTTTTTATTTTAACTGACATTTCAGAAGCGTTTAATGGTAATAGCCACTCTCCCATTGTCACTATTTTCACCAGAGTTCCAGGATGATACTCTTCATTTGATGCCAGTTTCTCTTGCTGTAATTTTCTGGATGCTTTGCTGACATTCTTTCCATTATCCAAGTTTAAATATCTAAGTTCTTGAAATCTTAAATTAACCACACTATATAGTGTAAAGCCTGACAGTTTCATTTTCTTTTTTCTTTTCTTTTCTTTTCTTTTTTTTTTTTTTTTTTTTTTTTTGTTAAGGCAAGTGTCTGATTTAATTTGATTGCTCAGTCATTTATTTCAAAGAGTCCATTTCAAAGCTGGCTATCTTAAAGAGACACAATGCCAATAACAGGACTAGATAAAGAACCAGACCACCATCCCCTAGGACTGAGGCTCCTTTGTTTTAGAGACCTTGACTGATTTTAGTAACTAACTGTTTGAGCTACTTGTTTTTCTCTCCTCCAGTGTTTTAATTCTGGATAATAGTTTGAATTTAAATTTACCACTAAAAGCAACCAAAATCCTAGGCTTTCACTCTCCAGTCCCCCTAAAAGCAGAATCCCAGGCCTGTGCCTCTCCCCTTTTCTTTCTCTTTCCCAGACCTTGTGACCTCACTGTATACTCCCTGATACGCAATTTCCAGGTCTTATAAGTAATAAACTTTTATTTTGCAGTTTCTTGATGGTTATTACTGAAAGATGTCTTGCAATTATAATAAGAACCTAGGACCAGTCCAATCATAGCATTGGTTATTAAAAAGCTAAAACTGGCACAAAACACACAGTCTAAACTTTCTCCCTAGTGAATCTTATGGCTTCAACTACCATGTGTTTTACAATCTCTAAATATAAAACCACAGCTTAGAACTTTCTTCTAAACTCAAAACTTGAATGTTTAACTGCTTGCATAAATAATTCCAAAAAATCAGTTACTGAAATCACCAACTTCTAATGAAAATTTGGTTTTCTTCTGGAGAAAGAGAAAAAAACCCCGTAGTACCTGGGAATTGCTAGTGTTGTTAAAAACTGGCCTGGCATTCATAGCTAGGCCAAGTCATTCTCCTGTCGGACATAAACTCACAGAAAAACTGACATTAGACAAAGTCCAAGACCATAATAAAGTGAGACCAAAAAGACCACTTAAGTCTTTTTCAAAGTACAAACAAAACATCACTATGTAACTCTCAAATATCAAATACTCCGTCTCCCAGCTACCATAATTCATAATTGCTTCTTTACCTATTACAACTTTAGCCTTGTTCTATTCTGCTATCCTGATACATAGATTCATTGAAATACATTATTATAGAATTGCCTCCACTTTCTGACAATACTCAATCTGGAGGAAAACTTATCTTTCTTGGACCGTCCTTAAAATGACCAAAGCTGATTATTTAGGTCATTTTCTAGTACCCTCTCACTGAGATGCTCCAAAATTCCCCATGGAGTACATTCTGCCTTGTTACAATAAGTAAAAGACCCACTTTGTTCAAACTACAACTGTTTTCTCAGTGACAGTGTACTTCTTCAAGGAACTTACCCCAATAATAAACACAATGACTATGTAAATAGTTGTTTTATGTCATTCTTCCATTAAAACGCAATCTTCTCATGAGCAAGAACCAATTGGCCTTATTCATTTCTATATCTACAGTGCTAAGAACAAGGCCTCATAAGTTCTTTTGGTTGTCTATCTCCTTTTACGATTATTGACCACACTATATGTAACAAATTCCTTTAGTTGCCAATATTAAAAAAAAAAAAAACTGGTGGTTTGTTACTATTTTTTTTCTTAATTTTTGTGTCAGCTTATCAGTCTTCTCTCTTCAATTTGATATCAGATTTGCAAGAGCAGAAACTATCTTAAGCTATTTCTTGATGCAAGGGTAGTTACCAGTATTAGACCCAAAGCATACACATAATAGGTATCAGTTGGTTAGATGTTCCTTGGAGCTTATTATTTAAAGTGATTTTGCATCAATTATTTCATAACGTGCAACTATTTAATTATCCTTGTAATGAATCTATGAAATGTTTCATAAAAAGCTAAGAAACATGAGTTCATTTTTGCTACCTCTAGTATTTATCAGCGAGATTTTAAAAGGAAACTCTTCCTAATGTAAACGTTAAGACTGAATATGTCTCTTACATGGGCACCTCTTGCTAAGCAATAAATTCTTAGTTATACTTCAAAGCTGACACTTTTGCTTAGATTTGACCTTTATGACCTCAAATTTTTGTAGTTCAGAAATACTATAAATATGGTTTTAAAGGGTAAGCCTGTCATATAATTCATATTTTTCTATTAAAAAACAGAAAATTTCACAAATGCATGATATTAATCTTGAGTTACCTCCATGAGACTAGGAGAAAAGGTAAAGAAATCCTATACATTCCTCTAAAAAAGTTATTTCTCTATATCTTTATGTCTTATTCATGTCTTCTCTTGACCTTCAGTCCCCTATAACCTAACATATTATAGGCATTTTATCTTGGATATCCTACATAAAGACACTTTAGATGCAAAAGGTAGAACACCTGACTTGTTTTTTCCAAAGGTATGTCTTTTTTTTAATCATGTAAAATACTAATGCATATTTAGTATAATATCAGGGATATTTTTGCATTTCCTTCCTTTTTATATATTTTATATATTTCAGTGTACATAAGTTAAATCTCCCTTTTCCAAACCTCTTGTCATTTTTTACAATCTCCTATATAGACCATTATGTCTCTGTCTTACATTGCATGCTACCATTACAAGAATCTTTCTTTTCATAGACTACCCACCAGGTAATTTAGGCTATTTTCAGCCTTCCAAAGAGTCTGTCTATGTCATAATCCCAGTTTTTATACATTTGAAGTATTTTTTCCTGGCATGGTCTACTTTTTGTTCTTGTTTATGTTTTAACCAGAAAATTATTTATTTTTGGTCTTCCTTATGTATCCCACTTTGTGATAATTAGCTACATGTTCCTTCTTGTATTTTACTGATTTGTTTATATCTCAGTTCATTATAAGAAGAGAAACTACTTAAAGATCAGATGCATGAAAACGTCTTTGCTTCCCAGTGCCAAGTGCAGTGTCTGTCAAAAAGTAAGCAGTCAAATGATGTGTTAAATGAATGAATAAATTCTGGCTTTTAAATTTCCAAGAGAAATTTGGACATATGATATTGTTTTAATTTGGACATATGATATTGTTTTATCTCTTCATGTCTAAGATATTGAATTACAGAAATTGAGCCATAAAGCTAAAAGAGACAAATGATTCCTCTTTTTTTTTTCTTTTCTCCTTTGCACCTTCTCCCTCTGCTCAAATTTCCTCCCTTTCTCCTTTTTGTCCCTTCCTTTCCTCTGTATATTTTATAAAGCACCTACTCTGAAGGTACTGAAGATACTGCTGAAGGTTTTTCTAGAATAACATTTAGTATTTTAATTTTAAAACTATATATCTGCCATAATCAGGAAAATTTGGTGGACTTTATGAATACTCATGCCAGTGGTGGCATAAATTTTAGTTACTGTCCATCCAAAATACAAAAAAATTTTCTTATATCTTTGATGAGTTTCTTGGTAATTTTGGAATGCATTATTTGTAAAATGTTTACATAAAATAAATAATAATGTATTTTGGAATCTGATGTCATGTAAAAGTTTGAGAAGCCACTAAGTAAATGTTTAATGGATGAACTTGGCATATTTCACTGGCCACAATGAGGAATATATTTATAAAGTTTAAGCAACATGCTTTATAAAAACAATGGACATATGAACACTTCTCCAAAATTTTAGTAAAAGTTTGAAATATTTCACAACTTTTATTTTTAGTAAGTTTGAAATATTTCACAACTTTTTTTTCCCCCTGTACAGCAAGGGGATCAAGTTATCCTTACATGTATACATTTTTTTTCCCCACCCTTTGTTCTGTTGCAATATGAGTATCTACACATAGTTCTAAATGCTACTCTAAGTTGTATCTGATAACCCCAAGCTCCTGATCCCTCCCACCCCCTCCCTCTCCCATGGGGCAGCCACAAGTCTATTCTCCAAGTCCATGATTTTCTTTTCTGTGGAGATGTTCATTTGTGCTGGATATTAGATTCCAGTTATAAGTGATATCATATGGTATTTGTCTTTGTCTTTCTGACTCATTTCACTCAGGATGAGATTCTCTAGTTCCATCCATGTTGCTGCAAATGGCATTATGTCATTTTTTTATGGCTGAGTAGTATTCTATTGTGTATATATACCACATCTTCCTATTTCACAACTTTTATAGTCTGTGCTTTTTTAAGTAAGTGTATTCAAATAAAAAAAAAACTGTTCTCACTTTTGTTGCAATTTACTTTCTGTTAGAATAATAGCACTTGCATATGTTTTAAAAAGTTTTTAAGTAATTTTATATTTATTGCCTCATTTTCTTAAGCATCTATACTTCAAATTCCTCTAGTGATACTTTATTTTATGGTGCAGGCTAGTTTGCCAGAAGTAATTTTCTATTTCCGCTCACTGCTTTGACTTAAGATTGACTTGGCACCACACCCCAGAGAGATTCTGTCTTTTGCTACTCTCTCAGATATATTGCACTGTTATTTTTACTCTAAGTTTGCTCACATTCTCACAGGGTGCAGGGGATGAGGGGAGATCAAAAAGGATGGGATTATCTGATGTTCTAATTAAGCCTATATCTTAGACAGACTTTCTATTTGTCCTTGGATCTTGGGATTGTGACCTTCACAAGTCTCCTCCCTCCCACGGTAGAACTAGGTCCAGATTATAGTTCTTGCTCTCCATTAGGATTAGTTTGTTTGTTTGTGTGTATGTTTTCTGTTCTCTTTCCCCAGTTGCAATGCTTTTCAGCTAGAGTTATAATATGAAAAGGGAACTAGGTCTGGATGGCTTTTGGCAGTAACTGCTTTTCCCCTCCCTTAGCCAGCATCAGATAGAAGATTGTTCTCGGGACTCTCTTGAGAAGAAGGTGATAGGAATTGATACATCTCCTGTATTTATATAAATGTTGTCATTGAGTCAAATTAAAGTAATAAACTAAGAAGTAAGGATGGGGTGAAATTCTTGGAAGTTTGAGAAGAAAGAAGTGGCTATTCAAGAGTGTTATAAAATGTACGCTAGGGAGATAAATAGATGGAGGAAATACAATGCAATTGCTGAGCAGAGTCACAATCCCATTTGAGATTTTGTTACAGAACTCAACTTGGTTACACTTGCCCTTGCACAGTATAGCAAACCTACTGAAACTAGGTTGTAGCAAAGGAAAGTGCAGGGTTATTGCAGGCACTAATAAGGAACTCAGATATCCATTCTATCTAAGATTCTTTTCCCACATAGGTTATCGCAGAATACTGGCTAGAGTTCTCTGTGCTGTGCAGTAGGTCCCTGTTGGCCAATCATTCTTTATAATTCAGTGTGCATATATATGACTGGGTCACTTTTTGTACAGCAGAAATTATCACAAACTTGTAAATTAACTGTATTTGAATAAAACTTTAAAAAAAAAAAAAAAGAAAAGAGAGGAGTACAAGAGTCTAATTCTCAAAAGGCCTGAATTCCCCAAGGGCTTTCAGGAAAGCCTTTTAAAAAAGGCCACATAAAGGCAAGAGTCATAGATTGTGTGATCAACTCATGCATCCTTCTTTGATTGGTTGAAAGTGAGGTAATAAGGCGGTGACCTCAGGCTTCAGAAGGTTTGGGGGCTATGTGCTCATCATCATCATGAAGTAACTTTTTCCATTTGATGGGATTTTTAGTATCAGCAAAATAACTCAAGAACGTGCATGAGACACTGCGATCTATGTCCTTCAGGGAGGGACTAAAGATTCTCTGACTCTTCTATATGGGTGATCAATTGTTTAAATTTTTTCCAGTTATCCTGCCCAACTCCTATTTTTTTGTTTGTTTGTTTTTAACATGGTAATATTCTTATAATCATTAATTCTCAAGCCATCATTTTGTAAGCCTGGGAGTCTAAAGATTTTCTATAAACAAGAGGCAAGCAGAGGACTTGGATAGGGGGCATCTGTCCCAGAAAAACCCCATAAGTTCCTGCTTGGATACAATTTGTTGGCAGAACTTTATTGAGATGCTCAAGTATGATAACTTGAGCATTTTTTTTCTTCTTTTGCATCTCTATCCAACTTTCCGTTTAACCCAACTGTTGGGTCTGTGTTTTTTAAAAATTTTTTGATGAAGACAGTTTTCATTTTTAGAAATTCCACTTGGTTCTGTGCTAAATATTCTTATTAAGCTATTTATTCATCATTGAAGAAAGAGTTAAAGCAGCTGGCCCAAGTGGATAAACAAAGGTGATATAACCATACAATGAAACAGTATTTCACAATAAAAACAAACTACTGATACATACCACAGCTAAGCATGTATTATGCTAAGTGAAATAAACCAAATGCAAAAAACCTACATAATGTGTGTTTTTATTTATGTGAAATATTCAGAAAAGGCAAATTTTTAGAAGCAGAAAGTAAATCAGCGTGGCTTCAATCTGTCTATAGGAATGCTAAAGCTGCTAAAAAAAAAAAAAAAAAAAAAAAAAGAAGTTTCTAATTTGCTAAGCCAACAAATGAGGAAAGTCATGTGGTACTAAGGTAAAATTTAGGGATATATTCTGTTACTTAAAAGAAACTCTTAAAAGAAATCATTTATTGAGAAACCAAAGTTGAGGATTTGCTCTTCTGAGTCAATTGGATAAAATAAATTGATTTTTTTTCTCTGTATCCAGTAGAGGAGCAAAACTTGCCACCCCCAAAATATCTCTTTGTCCTTCAGATTATTTTGAGCTGAAAGTAATCAAGGCATACAATGCTGAGAAAGAAACTTTAACCTTCACCCTGATGGCCTAAAATAATTTTGGGATAGAGGGCCTATTCCTGAAATAGAACCGCCAACAGAGGTATCTGCAGAGTATGTGCTAGGTGTGATGGGGAAACTCAGCAGGGTCTAGAGATCAGAGGCCACTTGTTGTGGAAACAGCAAAAACCGTGGCAGTGGAAGGAAACAAACAGCACTCGAAGATATGGAAAAGCAAGGTTTATTCAGCACCCGTGTGGGCTCAGAGGAGTCACCTCCAGAGTCTGAGCACAAGGTCTTTGTTCTCAGTAACTTTTATACACTACAAGGTCTTGATTTTACCATGTAAGCATCCCAGACCTCCCCCCTATCCCCAAGCAGACAGTGTTCCTCCCTAAGAAACTGAGCAAGCAAGGTTACAGAAGTGGAACTGATAAGCAATGTTGGGTACATGATTAGCAGGGCTGTTGGCTTGGACATAGGGCCCACAGTTGTTACATTATTACAAGAAGGGTGGTATAGTGAAGAGCATAGCTGGAAAGGCTTGCAGCTGCCTTCTTAGCCAAGGGCGGGAGTGGGGGGGGAGTTGTTCTTTAGTTAAAACTCTATTTCACACTCTGTGTCTTATTTTCTCCATATGGCCTAGCAAACATTTACCAAATATTTGCTTTTCCAATTCCGTGTGAATTGACCCCCTCCCCTTTGAAGTCCCAAATCACTACTTGCAATATCCTCTTTTGTATTTAGCTGAAGACGGAATTAAGGTGAGAATTTTGGCTACTTGGTGAGTTATTCGGCTTTCCTGGGTCTCTACAATAAAAGCACATACATGTTATTGGACTTTTATTTGACTTTCTCCTCTTAGTCTGTCTCATGTCAATTTAATTCTCAGGTGAGCCAGAGGAACTTAGATAGAGAAAAATGTCTTCCTCCCCAACAATCACATCTAGGAGTTTTAAAATCAAATTAAAAAATTCACATTCATTAAAATTACATTAGATGATTTTAGAAAAAAATTCAAAATAAGGAAATATTTCTTACCAATGATAAGTATATAGGGATTCTTAATATTGTAATGTAAACTATTTTGCAGTTTGTCTTTTCAGTAAATCATCAGCTAGCCAAGAATATAGTGTTCAATATGAAATAACAGGTAGCATACACTCTGTAGATAATTAAGGTATATTTTATTACATGAGTTTTTTAAGTAATTTTCATTTAGTTTATGTCTTTCTAGGAATAAAAGCCTACATCTCTTCAAGGACTCCTTTTATGGGAATATTATTGTTTACCATTTTACACAAGATAATTTCTAGTAATGTAGGACTATGTTGTCAGTTCCACTGTGGCTAGTAATTCCAATACTATGTTGAATAACAGTGGTGAGAGTGGACATCCTTTCTTGTTCCAGATGTTAGTGGGAAGGCTTTCAGCTTTTCTCAGTGAATATTATATTTGCTGTGGCTTTGTCATAAACAGTTTTATGTTAAGATTGTTCCCTCTATACCCACTTTGGTAAGAGTTGTGATTTTGAATGATGTTGGACTGCATCAGATGCTTTCTCTGCATCTATTGAGATGATCATATGGTTTTTGACTTTTCTTTTGTTAATGTGGTGTGTGACATTGATTGATTTGCTTATGTTGAACCATCCTTGTGCACCTGGGATGAATCCCTTCCACACGTGGTGTGTTATCTTTTTTATATGTTGTTGGATTCGGTTGGCTAAAATTTTGTTGAGAATTTTTGTGTCTATGTTTATTAAAGATACTTGCCTATAGTTTTCTTTTTTGGTAGTATCTTTGTTTTTGGAATTAGGGTTATAGTGGCCTCATAGAATGTCTTTGGGAGTGTTCCTTCTTCTTCTTCAACCTTTTGAGAAAGTTTAAGGAGGATGGGTATAAGTTCCTCTTTGTATGTTTGATAGAATTCACCTGAGAAGTCATCTGATCCTGGACATTTATTTGTAGGGAGTTTTCTTATGACATATTCAATTTACATCTAGTGATCAGTCTGTTCAGTTGATCAATTTCTTCTTGATTCAGTTTTGGCAGGCTGTAAGTCTCTAGAAAATTGTCCAATTCTTGTATGCTGTCACATTCATTAGCAAACACTGTTCATAGTATTTTGTCATGGTTTTTTGTGTTTCTGTAGTATCTGTTGTGACTTCTCCTTTTTTCATTTTTTATTTTGTTCATTTGGGTTTTTTCTCTCCTCTTTTTGGTGAGTCTAGCCAGAGGTTTGTCAATTTTGTTTACCTTTTCAAAGAAACAGCTCTTGGTTTTATTGATTTTTTCTATTATTTTTTGAATCCCTGTTTCATTGATTTCCTCTCTGATTTTTATGATTTCCTTCCTTTGCTGACTTTAGGTTTTGTTTGTTCTTTTCCTAATTCATTTAGGTGGTGGGTTCAGTTGTTAATTTGAGATTTTTATTCTTTTTTAAGGAAAGCCTGTATGGCTATGAATTTCCCTCTGAGCACTGCTTTCATGGCATCCCATAGATTTGGAGTGGTTCTGTCTTCATTATCATTTGTCTTTAGGTATTTTTTAATTTCCTTCTCAGTTTCCTCTTTGACTCATTGGTATTTTAGCAGCATGTTGTTTAGTCTCCATGTTAAGTGTTTCCTCATTTCTTTTCCTGTGGTTGATTTCTAATTTCACGCAATTGTGGTCAGAGAAGATGCTTGAACTAATTTCTACACTCTTAAATTTGTTGAGGTTAGCTTTGTGCTCCAGTATGTGATCAATTCTTGAGAATGTTCCATATGCAATTGAAAAGAATGTATATTCTGATTTTTTTGGATGTAATGTCCTGAAAATGTCAATTAAGTCTAACTTTTCCATTGTGTCCCTTAGCATCTCTATTGCCTTATTAATTTTCTGTCTAGAGAATCTGTCCACTGTTGTGAGTGGGGTGGTAAAATCTCCTAGTATGATTATATTCCCATCCATTTCTCCTTTTATGTCTGTTAGTATTTGTTGGAGGTATCTGGATGTTCCTATATTAGGGATATATATATTAATGATTGTAATATCCTCTTCTTGAATGGATCCTTTAACCATTAAATAGTGTCCTTCTTTGTCTTTCTTTATGACATTCATTGTAAAGTCAGTTTTGTCTGATATGAGTATTGCAACTGCTGCTTTCCTCTCTTGTCCATTGGCATGAAATATCTTTTCCCATCCCCTAACTTTCAATCTATATTTTTCTTTACTCTAAGGTGTTTCTCTTGTAGGCAGCAGATGGAAGGTTTTTGCATTTTTATCCAATATGCCACTCTGTGTCTCCTGATTGGAACCTTCAGTCCATTGACATTTAAGGTGATTATTGACAGATATGTATCTATTGCCATTTTAAACCTTGCTTTCCAGTTGATTCTATGTTTTTCTTTTCTTCTTTTCTTTTTTGGTTTGATGATTTCCACTTATTTTATGCTTGAGTATGTTTCTTTTCAGTTTTTGTGAATGTAATTTTTGGCCCTAATTTTCAGTTGCCCTGTTTTATAACTATGCTAACCCCTTCCTATATCTGCTTGCTGTAGCCTCATAGTCATATAGGCTTAAACACATCATTAAATTGAAAAAAAAATCTATTTTTTTTTTTACTTTTCTTTCCCACATTGTATGATTTTGATTTCTTTTTTTTTAACATCTTCATGTTTAAGTCTCTATAATGGCTTACTTAAGTGATTCCTTTTCAATTGTGGTTTCCTCCATCCCAATTCTTCCTACTTTTTTAATTTAATTTAGAAAAGCTCTTCCAGTATTTCTTTATGAATGGGTTTCGTATTGCTGTACTCTTTTAGCTTTTGCTTGTTGGAGAAATTCTTTATTCCTCCTTCTATTTTAAATGACATTCTTGTTGACTAGAGTATTATAGGTTGCAATTTTTTTCCTTTCAGCACTTTATAAATTTATCCTGCTACTCCCTTCTGGCCTGTAGTTTTTCTGTAGAGAAGTCATCTGATAGCCTTATGGGGGTTCCCTTATAATTAATGCTTTGCTTTTCTCTTGCTACTGTTAGAATCATATCTTTAAATTTTGTCATTTTTATTATAATATGTCTTTTTGTGGGCCTGTTGGGATTCAACCTGTTTGGGGCCCTCTGTGCTTCCTGTATCTTGGTATCAGTTTCCTTTAGATTTGGAAAGTTTTCTGCCATAATTTCTTCAAATATATTTTTAATCCCCTTTTCTTTTTCTTCTCCTTCTGGAATTCCTATTATGCATAGATTGGCTTTCTTTATATTATCCATAGGTTTCTTATATTGCTTTCATGTTTTTTCATTTGGTTTTCTGTCTGCTGTCCTGATTGGGTGATTTCCATTTTTCTATCTTCTGCATCACTAACACATTCCTCTACATTGTTTATTCTGTTCTTTATTGCCTTTAGCCCTGTTTTCGTCTCTGCAAATGAATTTTCTAGGGTTTTTTTTTTTTTGGCTCCTCCTTATATTTTCTATTTCCTTTCTAAAGGAATCTGCATTATTGTTCATATCCTCTCTTAATTACTTCAGTATTTTCACTATCTCCCTTTAGAACTCAATGTCTTTCAGACTGCATTGATCTGTTTCATTGTTGACGGTTTTACATGAATTCTCCTGTTGCTTTAAATGGGAATGTTTTCTGATCTTCATCTTGCTCTTTTTTTGTTGTTGTTGTTCTGTTAGTTTGGGCAAGCCAAACTGTAGTCTTTTAAGGCTCCTTCTATGCAAGAGTACCCCTTTGTATTTTGGGGGGGTTACTATTATTTTTGGTGTGGGAGCTTGAATATTTACTGTCTCTTTCTTTGATGTAACCAGGCTGTTATCCCCACACAGGATGCTCAGTGTGTTTTCAGGGAGTTGTATGCAATAGATAAGGCCAGCAGTCAACACCTGGTAATTTGGCTCTCAACAGCAGCAAGTACCTGCAGGAAGGTGGTACAGGCTACTCCTAGTTGCAGGTCCCTGGGAAGTGGTAATGAGCTCTAGGCAGATCTACAAGGTGACCAGAATGTATGGCAGTAGCAGCAACCGTTCCCTGGGAAGTGAGAGCAACAAGGGCTTGTGTTTGATTGCAACACCCTCCTCTGAGGTGATTGGAACAACATGTGGTGCCTGTTCCAGGACCCCTAGTGGTAGCAGGCCATGATCATCTCTGGAGTCAGTGATAACTTTGGTGGTTTGCCCCTGTCACCTCTAGACCTTGCATGAAGCAACTCATCTCACTTATCCCACATAGGAGGTGCTGTACAGGGTGCTCCTATTTGCAGGATCCTGGTAAGTGACAGAGATCAGGCCTGTGGGTACTGCCTGGTACATTTGGCAGTGGCAGCAACAGGACAGGTGTGATCCCAGGGGTCTGAGAGCACCAATAGGTGGTGTTCGGTAATGATGCCTGCTTCTATGGTGCACTTGAAGTGAAAGGGGCTGCAAGTGGTGTCTGTTCACAGACCCCTAGTGGTGGCAAGCCACTCCACCTTTGGAGCCAGAGATAACTGCAGTGGTTTGCCACCACCTCCTATAGACCATGCCAGAAGCACCTCATACTGCTTAGCTCCCACAGGAGGTGCTGCACAAGCTGCTCCTAGTTCGAGGCTCCTGGAAAGGGACAGTGATGAAGCATCTGGGCACTGTGTATAGCATTTGTCACTGGCAGCAGCAGGGTGGGTATGCTCCCAGGAGAGCAAGAGCAACAACAGGTGGTGTTCCATTGCAATGTCCTTCTTTGTGGTGCCCTCTGAGGTGGTTGGGGCTATAAGAGATTTTTGTTCGGGTATTCCCAGTGGCAGTGGGCCACGCCCATCTCAGAGATAACCGTGGCAGTTTGCCTCTGCCAGCTGCAGACCATGCAAAAAGCACCCTGTCCCACTTAGCCCATACAGGAGGTGTTGCACCAGCTGCTTCTAGTTGTAGGGTCTTGGGAAGGGACAGTGACCAAGTGTCCAGGTGCCACCCAGAGCATTTGGCAGTGGCAGTTACAGGGCTGGTGTATTCTCAGGGGAGTGAGAGAAACAGCATATGGTGCTTGGTTGCACTGCCCTCTTTTTTTCTTTTTTGCTAACCCCTGAAGTGACTGGGGTCACAGGCACAGCCCACTCACAGGCCCCCAGTTGTGGCAAGCCATGCCTCCCTCTGGTCTCTGAGACAATCTCTATGGTCTGTCCTGCCACCTGTAGATAATTTAAGAGGCACATCACATTTAGCCCCCTGATGCCCTTAGCCCACACAAGAGATGCCTGACCACCAGTATCCTACACGAGAAGTGCCCAGTCTCCCCTAAATGAGCATGAAAATTCTCCTCACCAGCAGCCTGGGCCAGAGACACCCCTTCCTTTCAGAGCCCACAGACATGCTCATGCTCCAGTTCAGGGAATTTCCTATGGCAGTCTTCCCCTCCTCTTCTCGTCCTCCCCAACAGTGGCACCTTGCCTCTTCTGAGGGTATGGACCTTCTCCCAGGTTCTTTCTGCCATGTTGTTCCCCTCCCCAGCCTGTGGTGTACCATTCCCCCACCCATTGCACACTGTTCCTTAGCCCCTTAGGCTGTCTCCACACCACCAACCCCAGTCCTCTCCTGGGGAATGACCTCTGGAACCTAAGTCTCAGCATCCAGTCCCTGCCTGAGCATCTCAGGCTATGGAGTCTGGGCCAGTGCTTCACATGATCTGTGCATCTTTCACTCTGCTTTGCCATTCTCAGCCCAGCTTCTGTGCTTTTCTCAACAACTTTGAAGTACTTCCATCTCAGGTGATCTTTCCACCAGTTAGGTGGCTTCCCAGGATGTGGGTTCTTTTTCTCCTTTGCAGCTCCTTCTTAGGAAAGTTGGTCCCATCCTGATTCCTTTCTCTCTCTCTCTATTTTATTTTTTTGACCCAATTATATCAAGAGTTTATTGCCTTTTTTGGAGGTTTAAGTTCTGCCAGCATTCAGTTGATGTTCTGTGTGAGTCATTTTATATGTAGATGTGTTTTTTTGATGTGTTTGTGGGAGAAGGTGAGCACGACCTCTTACCCCTCCACCATCTTGCTCTACCCCTCAAATTTTGCCATTCTTATAGTAATACATTTTGGTGTGGTCCTGTTTGGATTCATCTTGTTTGGAACTTCTTGTGTTTCCTTTTTTTTCTCATTTCTTCAGGTTTAGGAAGTTTTCTGCCATAACTTTATCAAATACATTTTGGACCCTATTCTCTCCTTCTTCTATTCTGGGACCCCTGTAATATAAATATTTGTGCACTTAATGATGTCCCATAGATTACTTACAGTGTTTATTTTTAAAATTTTTTTCTTCTTGTTGTTCTTGTTGGGTGATTTTGTTTATTATATCTTCCAGATCACAATACATCCTTCTTCATAACCTAATTTTCTATTCATTCCTTTGTGTGTGTGTGTATCTGTGTGTCTTGGCTATGCCCACAGCATACAGAAGTTCCTGCACCAGGGATTGAACTCAAGCCACAGCAGTGACAATGCCAAGTCCTAATCACTAGGCCACCAGAGAATTCTCCTTATAGTGTGTTTTTCATTTCAGTTACTATATTCTTCAGTTCTGAATATTTCCTAATTTTATAATTCTTATTAAGATTCTATTTTCATCTATTCTTTTCCTTAATTCAGTTAGCATTATTACTACTAATGCTTTGAATACCTTATCTAGTAAATTGTTTATTTCTATTTCATTAGTTGTTTTTTGAGAGGTTTTATCTTGCTCTTTCATTTCTGATGAATTTCTCTTTCTCTTCATTGTGCTTATTTGTCTCTATGAAATTAGGTGAAATTGTTGCTATGGCAGTCTTGAAGGAATTATATGAGTGTGTCATTATACAATCTGCATGTGCCCAGTGGCTTTGATTGGATATCTGAATTTGATGTGAACACAAGAAATGCCTTTTTTTCAGGGTGTCCTGGCATATCTCACCTTGGTAGGAGGTGGGACTAGAGAAGAAGTTCTCTTAACACCACTTATTGAAGAGGCTATCTTTTCTCCATTATGTATTATTACCCCTTTTGTCATAGTTTAGTTGATCATAGGAGTCTGGGTTTCTTTCTGGGCTTTCTATTCTGTTGCATTAACCTATACTTCTGTTTTTTTTTTTTTTCCTGTGCCATACTCTTTTGATGATTGTAGCTTTGTAGTATAGTCTGAAGAAGGGAAGCCTGATTCCTCCAGCTCCACTTTTCTTTCTCAAGTTTGCTTTGATTATTGGACGTCTTTTGTGTTTCCATAAAAAAATTTAAATTCTTTGTTCTAGTTCTGTGAAAAATGCCCTTGGTAGTTTAACATGGATCACATTAAATTTGTAGATTGACTCGTATAGTATAGTCATTTTGACAATAGTTGGAGGCATGAATGTGCGATGTGACAAAGAATGGAAAGAAAAGACTGGCACCAGAGAGTGGCTGTAGAAGTCAGTCTATACTTTACAAAGTCTTGTGACTCTCTCATGATCCTTGAGGCAAAATGAATGAGAACAACATCAAAAAATGGCATCTTGAAAACAAGATTGCTGAAGCACTGATGTTGCTGATGGAAAACTCTTAGCTCTGACAGTCTCCGGACTGGAGCCTTGGGGGATTTATGGAAGAGGCCATAGATGGCTTGAAGCAAACAACAAATATGGCCTGGGAGGGCTAAAACATTTATGATTACTTTACGTGCTTAGGAATGACTGTCCTAGCATATCTTGCTTCCAATAAGTCTGAAGTAAAATACTGATGTATCCCTTTCATGTACAAGGAAGTAGAAAATAGTGAATAAAAACCGTGAGTTGTCTCAGAGGGTTGCTATTGCCTCTTGAAGGCAGTAGCCCCCTGATCCCCACTCTATTTCTGTGTCTCTTTCTTCTTATTTCTGCAGCATTGCTAACTTCAGGACCTGGATTGATGAGCAGGCCTCATCAGACAATATTGATTCTTCTAACACAAGAGCATTCATATCCATTGGTTGTTTAATAGCACGTTGATTTGTCTCCACGTGTCTGTGTCTTTTGCAGTTTTTTTCTTGTTGATTTCCAGTTGTATAGCATTGTGGTTGGAAAAGATGCTTGATATGATGTCAATTTTCTTAAAGTTACTGAGGTTGGATTTGTAGCCCAGGGTGTGATCAATCTTAGAGAAAGTTCCATGTGCACTTGAGAAGAATGTGTATTCTGCTGCTTTTGGATGGAATGTCCTATAAATATTAAGTCCATCTGATCTAATGCTTCATACAGGGCCTGGGTTTCCTTATTGATTTTCTATCTGGATGATCTGTCCATTTCTGTAAGTGGGGTGTTAAAGTCCCCCACTATTATTGTGTTGTCAATTTGTCCCTTTAAGGTTGTTAGCACTTGCCTTATATATTGCGGTGAACCTATGTTAGGCATGTAGATATTTAAAACTGTTATATCTTCTTCTTGGATTGATTCTTTGATCATTATGTAGTGACCTTCCTTGTACCTTAAAATGTTCTTCATTTTAAAGTCTATTTTGTCTGATATGAGAATTGCTACTCTAGCTTTCTTTTGATTCCTGTTTTCATGAAATATTTTCTTCCATCCTCTCACTTTCAATTTGTATGTGTCCCTAGAAGTGAAGTGGGTCTCTTGAAGATAGCATATATATGGGTCTTGTTTTGGTATTCATTCAGCCAGTCTATGTCTTTTGGTTGGGGCATTTATTCCATTAACATTTAAGGTAATTATTGATATGTGTGCTCCTATTGCCATTTTATTAATTGCTTTGGATTTGTTTTTGTTGCTCTTTTTTTTCCCATTCTTCTCTTTTTCTCTCCTCTTCTGGTTTGATGACTATTTTTAGTGTTGTATTTGAGTTGATTTTTCTTATTTGTGTATCAATTGTAGACTTTTGGTTTGCAGTTATTCTGAAGTTTTGATATGAGTTTATATATATATGGGGTTGTTTTAAGTTGTTGGTCTCTTAATTGCAAGTGCATCTCCAGTGTCCTGCATTTTTACCCTCCTCTTCTCATGATTTCTGATTTTGGGGGTATAATTGTGTGTGGACGATTTCATATCTTTACTATATATATGCCTTCACTGGTGAGCCTTGTCATTTGTGGTAATTTTGTTTCCTGTTGCAGCCTTTTCTTTTCTGCCTAGAGAAGTTCCTTTAGTATTTGTTGTAAAGCTGGTTTAGTGTTGTTGAATTCTCTTAGTATTTGTTGTAAGGCTGGTTAAGTTTTTTCTTAACTGTGAAGCTTTTGATTTTTCCTTCAAATCTGAATGAGAGCCTTGCTGGGTAAAGTAATCTTGGTCAGAGGTTTTTCCTTTCATCACGTTAAGTATATCATGCCACTCCCTTCTGGCCTGCAGAGTTTCTGATGAAAAATCTGCTGATAGCCTTATCAGGGTTCCCTTGTATGTTACTTGCTTCTTTTCCCTAGCTGCTTTCAAGATTTTCTCCTTGTCTTTAATTTGGGTCAGTTTGATTGATATGTGTCTTGGGGTGTTCCTCCTTGGGTTTATTTTATATGGTACTTGTTGTGCTTCCTGGATTTGAGTGAGTGGTTCCTTTCCCGTGTTAGGGAAGTTTTTGGCTATTGTTTCTTTGAATATGTTTTCTGTCCCCTTCTCTCTCTCTTCTCCTTCTGGCACCCCATAATATGGATGTTGGTGCATTTAACATTATCCCAGAGTTCTCTGAGACTCTCTTCATTTGTTTTCAATCTTTTTTCTCTTTTCTGGTGGGTGGGGCTTTGTCTTTAGATGAGATTAGAGGCAGCTGTGTGCCTGAAGGTTCTTTAGGCAGCCTGTTTACTGAGGGGCAAGGCTGTGATCCCACCTGGATTGTTGTTAGCCCTGGGGCTTCTCAGCGCTGATGGGTGGGGCCAGACTTCCCAAAATGGCCACCTCCAGAGAAAGGCATGCTGCTGAATATTCCAGAGAGCTTTGCTTTCAATGTCTTTCTCCCACAACAAGCCACATTCACCCCTGTTTTCCCAGGAGGACCTCCAAGAACTGCAGTCAGGTTTGACCCAGATTCCTATGGAGATTTTGCTTTGCCCTGCAACCCAGTGCATATGAAAGTCTGTGTGCACCTTTTAAGAATGGGGTCTCCATTTCCCTCAGTCCTGTGGAGCTCCTGTGCACAAGCCCCACTGGCCTTCAATGCTAGGTGCTCCAGGAGCTCTTTCTCCCACTGCCAGATCCCACATGTGGGAGTTTGATGTGGGGCTCAGAACTCTCACTTGTAGGTGATTCTCTGTGAACCAGTTACTTTCCAGTCTTTGGGGCTTCCCACCTGGGAAGTATGGGGTTGCTTATGTCACATACCCACCCCTCCTACCTCTTGATGTGGTCCCCTCTTTATCTTCTGAAGTAGGATCTCTTTTTGAAAGTTTCCAATCCATTTTGTTGAAGATTGCTCAGCATTTAGTTGTAAATTTTGCTGTTTTTAGGAGAGAAGTTGAGCTCCAGTCCTTCTATTCTGCCATCTTAATCCCATCTCCTTCAGTGTTAGAACTTGTGATGGGTCTCTTCAAATTTTCTTCTAGGTTCATTCCTGGAAGGTTGTACCCTTCTAAGAATTTTTCCATTTCTTCTAAGTTGTCCATTTTTTTGGCATATAGTTGCTTGTAGTAGTGTCTTATGATCCTTTGTATTTCTGTGGTGTCCATTGTATTTCTCCTTTTTCATTTCTAATTTTATTGATTTGAGCCCTTTTCCTTTTATTTTTGTTGTTGTTGTTGTTGTGTATGGCTAAGGGTCTATCATTTTAGTTGATCTTTGCCAAGAACTATCTTTTAGCTTTATTTACATTTTCTATTGCCTTCTTCATCTCTATCTCATTTATTTCTGCCCTAATCTTTATAATTATTATTCCTTTTACTAACTTTGAGTTTTTTTTTTCTTTTTTCTCCAGTGCTTTAAATGTAAGTTTAGGTTGTGTGAGATTTTTCTTATTTCCTGAGGTAAGATTTTGTTGCTGTAATCTTCCCTCTTAGAACTGCTTTTGCTGAATCCCATAGATTTTGGATCATTGAGTGTCCATTGTTATTTGTCTCTATGTATTTTTTTAATTTTCTCTTTGATTGTGTCAATGAGCTATTTGTTGTTTATTAGCATATTGCTTAGCCACCACCTCTTTTTGGTTTTTGCTTTTTTATTTTCTTGTGGTTGATTTCTAGTCTCATAGCATTGTGGTTGGAAATGGTGCTTGATATGATTTTAATTTTCTTAAATTTACAGAGGCTTGACTTGTAGCCCAAAATGTGATCTACTCAGGAGAATATTTTATCTGCACTTGAGAAGAATGCATATTTTGCTGCATTGGATCAAATGTTCTATAAATATCTATGTCTATCTGGTCTAATGTCTCATTTAAGTCCTGTGTTTCTTTGTTAATTTTCTGTGTGGATTATCTCTCCATTAATATAAGTGTGGTGTTAACGTCTCCCACTGTCATAGTTGATTTCTCCTTTTATGGCTATTAGGAATGCTTTATATATTGTCATGCTCCTATTTGGGTGCACATATATTTACAATTATTATTTATTCTTCTTGGATTGATCCCTTAATAATTATCTAGTGTCTTTGTCTCTTGTAATATGCTTTATTTAAAAGTCTATTTTGTCTGGTATGTGTAATGTTACTTCAACTTTCTTTTAATTTCCATTTCAATTTGTATACAATAACTTTTTCCATCCCTTCATTTTTATCTGTTTGTGTCCCTAGACCTGAAGTGGGCCTATTGTAAACAGTATATACGGGCCATGTTTTTGTATCCATCTAGCCAGTCTATATCTTTTAGTTGGTACTTTTAATCCATTTACATTCAAGGTTATTATTAATATGTATGTAACTTATGGTCATTTTCTCATTTATAAAGTTAATTTTGGTAAGATTTTTTTCTTCCCTTTCTCTTTTGTTCTTTCCTCCCATCTAGAGAACTTCCTTTAGCATTTGTTTTAAAACAGGTTTGGTGGTGCTGAAATCCTTTAGTTTTTGCTTGTTTGTAAAGCTTTTGATTTTTCTGTTGAATCTGAATGAGAGTTTTGCTGGGTAGAGGATTCTTTCTTTCTTTCTTTCTTTCTTTCTTTTTTGGAAGGCAAACATTTTGTTTTATTTTTTATGTAATAATTTTTTCCATTATAGCTGGTTTACAGTGTTCTATCAATTTTCTACTGTACAGCATGGTTACCCAGATACACATACATGTATACATTTTTTTCCCACTTTTTTTTCTTTTTGCTTTTTAGGGCCATACCAATGACATATGGAAGTTCCCAGGCTGGGGTAAAATCAAAGCTACAGCTGCCAGCCTACCTCACAGCCACAGCAACATGGGATCTGAGCCATGTCTGCAACCTATACCACAGCTCACAGCAAGGCCAGATCCCCGACCCACTGATTGAGGCCAGAGATTGAAGCCAAATCCTCATGGATGCCAGTTGGATTTGTTTCCACTGAAACACAAAGAGAACTCCTGGGTAGAGTATTCTTGGTGGTAGGTTTTTCTTTCAGTGCTTTAAATATATTGTGCTATTCCCTTTTGGCCTGCATAGTTTCTGCTGAAAAATCAGCCAATAACATTATAGGGGTTCATTTGTATGTTATTTGTTGCTTTTAATATTTTTCATATTTAATTTTTGTCGACCTGATTTTTTGGGGAGGTGGTGCATATTCAGCATAAAGAAGTTCCCAGGCTAGGCATCGAATCAAAGCTGCACCTGCTGGCCTACACCAGAGCCACAGCAACCCCAGATCCAAGCCATGTCTGCAACCTACATCACAGCTCATGGCAATGCCAGATCCTTAACCCACTGAAAGAGGCCAGGGGTCAAAACTGTGTCCTCATGGATACCAGTTAGACAAGTTTTTGCTGAGCCATGATGGGAACTCCTCAACTTGATTAATATGTGTCTTATTGTGTTTTTCCTTGATTCATCTACCATGGGACTCACACTTCCTGGGCTTGAATGTTTCCTTTCCCCTGTTTAGAAAGTTTTCAGCTATAATTTCTTCAAAGATTTTCTTAGGCCCTTTATTTCTCTCTTCTTCTTCTGAGACCCCTATAATGTAAATGTTTGCACATTTAATGTTGTCCCAGAAGTCTCTTACACTGTCCTCATTTCTTTTTAGTCTTTTTTCTTTATTCTCTTCCATGGCAGTTATTTCCACTAGTCTGCCTTCTGCATCATTTATTCATTCTTCTACTTCAATTACTCTGCTATTGATTCCTTCTAGTGTGTTTTTCATTTCAGTTATTATATTTTCATCATTATTTTTTCTTTAAATCTTCTAGCTATTTGTTAAACATTTCTTGTAATTTCTTTAACTATGCCTCCATTTTTTTCTGAGATCCAGGATCATCCTTAATATCATAACTCTGGATTATATTTCATTTAGGTTGCCTATATCCTCTTCATTGAGTTGTTTTTGCTGTTTTTTTTTCTTTATTATTCCTTCATCGGAAATGCATTCCTCTGTCATATCATTTTGTCTAACTTTCTGTATTTGTGGCATCCCTTCCACAGGGAGCAGGATTTATTTCCTCTTGCTCTGGTGTCTGTCCCCTCTGAGGTAAGGTTGACCCAATGGCTTCCTGTGGGAGGGGCTGGTGCTTATCTATCCACTGATGGGTAGTCCCTTCTGGTGGTCAAGGCCAGGTCGAAGGCTGTGAGCTCAGTATGACTATAGGCAGCCTGTCTTCTTTTAATACTTTTTGGTGAAAGGGCTACTTACAGTGTTGATGTCTACCAACTCTCTTCAGGGTATACTCGTTATTATCCCCTTAATCAGAGGTGTAACTGATTGGAGGTGTGTGGTGACCAAACTCTGCACTACATATTGAGTAGGGCCTCTTATTTGCTCTGTGGTTGTCACAGCCCTGTAAGTGGCAGGGTATGCTCTTGGAGTAGAAACCTCCGTATCTGTTTTGGAGCAGTTTTCTGATCTGCAATGCAAAGTAGGAAGGATTGCAACACTCCCACTGGGATAGGAGCCACTGAGTGGAGCTATTCATCTGCAAGTGTACTCTATTGTGTCACTTTCTCCTTGTTGTATAGGATCACAAAGTAAACTGATTTTTTCACAGCTCTCAGCACCGCCTTAATTATGGGTATGCCAGTAATTGACCCTAATGTCTCTCAGGCATTGTTTTGACCAGGCTACCAGCAGAGATAATTGAGGTAAGGTCCCATTACTTCAGTATTCATGTACTGGAAACCTTCATCTGTCATATCATTTTGTCTAAATTTCTATGCTTATGGTCTCCCTTCTGCAGGCTGCAAGATTTTAGTTCCTCTTGCTTCTGTTGTCTGTAGGCTTTGAGGTAAGCTTGGTCCAGTGTTGTGGGAGTTTGGAAGCAGCTCAGACTCCAGCCTGGTCCAACCCCCACATGTACATGCCCACAAAGCCCACAGCTGCTAAATCCAGACCCCTTTCAGCTGCAGGAGAGTTTATTATCCATTTGAATATTCCATGAGCACTCAATTTACAAAGCTGGCAGTGGAGGTGTAATTATGTGGTTCATGCATCCTGAAGGAGAAATTTAAGCTCTTCCTTCTTAGTCACAGGTCCTCTAGGACTCAGTTGTCATTTCAGTCTCAGTTCTACTGCAGGCAACCCTCTAGTGATTGGTCCCAAAGAAGTAAATGCACAGGAGTCTATCCAGGCATGAGGTGGAAAGGACAACAATTGGGTCTCATGGGCCAGTCTAGGCAGGAGCCTCCCCTAAGGCCTGCAGAAGCAGGGACCTACATGGCTAAAGAGGCTGCAAGGGCTGACCCATCCTTTGCACATCACCTAACAATGTCATTTTGCCTCTGTTGTGGCCAGACCTCCTCCCCAAACATTCCTGGTTGTGGTATTCCACCCTTCCACTCCTACAGACTGTTTCCAAATGGCCAATAGCATTCATTTCTGTTCTCCAAACCTTACACTCCAACATCCAGCACCCCCCCCCATGTCAATGAAGGTATATTTCAGCCTAAGGCATGAAGAGAAGTTGCATGACCATCTGTGTATATCTTCTTCTGCCCTGCCTGACACAATCTGGCTGTTGTGTTCTTCTCCAAGCCTATAAATCTCCTTTCCTGGCCCAGCTATTATCCCTGCTGGTCAGCAGATTCTCCCAGGCATGGCAAACTTTCCTCTCCTTCAGCTCCCTCTCTGAGGCTCAGGTCTTCATCCACTTCTGCCTCTTTTATTTCCCTTATATCCTACCAAGGTACATGGAGATCCCTCTTGTCCTTTGTCTGAGTTCCTCTGCCAATGTTCAGTCATGTCCTATGAGGATTACTAAATTTGTAGATATATTCCTGATGTATTTGTAGGAAGATGGGAATTCTATATCCTCCTACTACACCATCTTGATTTCCTCATCTTATTTCTAATCATTTTATCTTCCAGATTAAATTGGCCAAGTGACATATTGTTATAAATGTTTAGTATTAGTTTCTTGAGAGCCTTTTAAACAAATTTATACATTCTTAAATATTAAGCATACCACTTATCTTTTACTCTCATTCATATATTTATATTAGCTAGTAGTACATGATCTACACTGATAACTATGTTAGTTTTAAGCATTTTTTTAATTTATACCCTAATTATATCAAATCTTATTTTCTTCAGTGATTATGTTATCACTAAAAGTGGGAAATAGTAAAAATAAAGGAGTATTCTCTGTTTTACATGAATGTCAAGAGTGTATATGTTTACTCTGCCTGGTGTCATAAAAGCACTAGAAAGCAGAGACTGACTTAATATTCAAATACCCTTATATTTAATTTATGCAATTCAAAAATTAAATTAATCTACAAGAGAAAATTAATCCTAGCTCCAACATAAGCTCAAACATAGGTTGAATTTTTCCAGAAAATGTTATGTAGAGATAATAAAATGATACTTTGAATAGTACATGTAGAATCTTGCATACTCTGATATTTCAATATATGTCAAAATCTACCTATCCATCTCTATATATCTTTATACAAAATTTATTTTAGAAATGAATGTCTTTCAATGCCAAACATAAAACTGATAAATATTTGTAGGTGTTAATATTTGACAGGAAGCAAATTCCCAAGCAAGAGGTATTAGCTATTTTATTATAGTTCTCCTTGGATACTAGATATTTGCTGAATTTTTTTTTAATTTAGGTATGGGGACATGTTGATTACTGAACCTTAGGCTCAGACTTACATGGCTTCCAGAGCTAGCAGGCTATTTATTAAAAATGTTTAATATCCAGAAATTCATCTCTGAAGATACCCAAAGACATGGGTTAAGGATATTCTTATACAGAAATTTCTAAAGAAAGTTTAAATATTATGAGCTCAGATCCCTGTTTCACAATGTGTAGTTAAGCTAAGTAGAAAAATAGAAATATAGTTATTGATAATAGTGATGGCTTTGTGAAATCTCACCTGTTTTATTCAACAAAATACAAGGAAATGTTTTCTTAAACTAGGATAAATAAAAGTGTAGTAGAAAATATGAGGGATGTTTGTAGTTACTGTCAGTGTTATAAAACTCAAATCATTCTATTTTCTAAAAAGGATAAAAATATGGAATTTTAATAATACTAGACATGTTCTTAGGTAATTTTTGACTAATAAAAAGTTTATCCCTTAGATTAAGTCTTACTTCATTGCAAAGGGAAATAACATCTCTTGTAAGATGAGCAAATATTTACAATAGTGTGGCTCAATATGCCATGAAGGTAAAAGAGAGAAAGTAAAGTTTGTTAAATGTATTTCTCTTAGAAATCAGGAAAAAAAAAGTCATATCCCTAACAACCAGAAAGCATTTTACATGACACTGAGTGTCCTCTACTGGATTAACTCACCTTTTGGAATTTCTTATTCCAAACATCATGGCAGTATTCTTGGCACTGTTTCAGTCCTCATCCTTCATCTTCAGCTGTCACTATCTCTACAGTGACAGTTCTCTTAGGGAATTTCAGAACATTTTTAAGGTTATATAGGCTACAATACCTGGAAAGCCAGCATACAGACTTGTCAGAACTCCTCAAGTTTTCCCACTGTTATATTTCTTTTTCTCTTCTACTTTTACAACATTAAAAGGCAAACCCCTTTATTCTGCTTTCTACAATTTGGAAAAATAAGTGGCAATGTTTACATTTCTCAGTGGAGAAAGGAACTGAAATAAGAGGAAATGGCCCATTCAATGAAATTACCAAAACAGGTCCAGATTTCTCATCTTTTTATATTCCACATCCACTCCAAATATTATTCTAAATAATTACGAATTTCCATTCCTCAAAATACATTCATTATACCCTCATAGCAAATTAAGTGATTTTCAAATATTTATATGGTGATTATCATAATTAAATCAATATATTATGGGGATGTAAATGTGAAAAAAATGGCATTAAATTTCATGATATTTTCAATAATGGGAAAATAAAATAGCCATAATGTTTTCATATCAAGTGTCCACTCCAATGCATGGTTTGTAGTAGATATTAAATGAAATACTTATTGACTAAAACAATAAATATGTGATTTTGGAACAAATAAGATATTATAGCAAAGTTACAGAAGCCAATTTATTTTATATCAGCAATTAACAATGCTGAAATTAATAACAATACCATTTATAATAGCACTACCAAGATTAAATTCTTACGTATAAATCTAATAAAATAAGTGGAAAAAAGTCTATCTGAGGAAAACTGCAAAACTCTGATGAAAGATACTATAGAAAAACTAAACAAATGGAGAGACATTTTGTGTTCATCCACTTAATATTATCAAGATATCAGTTCTTCTAAACTTGATCTGTAATTCAATGTAATCACAATCAAATCCCAGCAAGTTATTTATGCATATTGACAAACTGTTTCTAAAGTTTAGGAGAGGCAACATACCCCAAAAATCCAAAGTAACATTGCAGGAAAACAAAGAAAAAAGTTAAAGAGCTGACATAATCTGATTTCAAGACTTACTATAAAGGCAGTGTAATTAAGATAGTGTGAAATTGATGAAAGAATTGACATATAAATCAATGGGATAAAAGAGAAAATCTAGAAATAGAACCATAAATATAGTCAACTTATCTTTGATGAAATGTCAAGGTCAATACAATTTAGAAAAAAAAAAGTCTCTTCAAGAAATTGCACTGGGAACTGGACATCCATATGCCAAAAAGGGAATCTAGACAGAGACCTTACTCACTTTATTAAAACTAAGCCAAAGTGAAACAGATGTTAAGTGTAAAATGCAAAAATATAAAACTAGAAGATAGTATAGAAAATCCAGATGGATTTGGGTAAAATAATTGACAAGCTGGACTTCATTATAATAAAAATATTCTACTCTGCAAAGACACTGTCAAGAAAATGAAAAGACAATCTATGTACTGGAACTATTAGAAATTAGTCCTATGCAAATTTTGATTCAGTTATTTCTGGGAATACTTAAAGCTGAACTTCAGAATCATTTATTGGATTTTGCATCACATGTGACACTTATGATTCTATTTCTATATTGTGCAAAGCTACTTGAAAATATTAACTACTGTCATTGCCCATGATGACAAAGAGCATTCTCTATCCTAAGAGAGATTGTCATGGATGGTTTCAAACCATTAGTCATTTCTACTAGAGGCAGGTAGAATAGCTCCTCACTAAGTCTGGGCCACACTTTGACACTCAGTCTCACATTGTATCTAGAGTTTCCAAAATCTCTCTGGACACTCTCATGAACTCATCCCATATTCATTACTCCTTGCCAATAATCTTACCAATTCTTTAATTTAAAAAAATTATTTCCTCCAACCACTTATCTTAATTTTAGTATGGATTGGGGATACTCCATAATATCTGCATTATCTTTATCCTATTTACCTCCCTCCCAAGAGAATAAATTTATTTTATTAAGTAAGCTTTTATACTAGTCCATGTAAACTTCACAAGATATTAAAATGGTGCTCTTCTTGTCTCTGCTTCAGCTCAGGCGTAAAGAGAATATACACACTTTCCAAAATGACACCACTATATTGAGTTTTAAAGGGAGAAAGTAAAATAATTACTAACTCTGTAATTTATATTGAGGATGTAAACTATTGGGGATGAGTGTTCATAAGACCATTTATAAAGAGAATTTTTGGAAATGACTGTTGGTGTCTGATAAATGTCATTCTGCTCACAAAGGTGGAAGAGAAGGATAGGGTTTTTATGTTTTCACCCAGCTTAGTGTGGAAGCCACAAGGATAAGCATTTCATACCTCTACCTAACTAAGGACCCCAATCTCTGCATGATGGAATCCATCATGATACTCCCAGTCAGTGTCTGAGCATAGCAGGGAAACTATGGCTGGAACCATTCCTGGTAGATATGGGACCCCTCTAATCCTTTGGCTTAACATTTTCCAACAGCCTTACTGAAGCCTCTTCACACAGTACTGTATCTTAGAACTCTTCCCACTTGCCTTTATTCCTCTCTTCTGTAGGTGTCAAGCTTTCATTGGAGTTTCAAAGCTTTTCCAGTCTTCTCTAAATCCCTACCCTCATCATCTCACAGACAGCCCTCTTAGTGAATCCCTTATATGTTTAATCCTGTCTCTTCATCTGCTTCTTGTAGAACCCCAACTAACTTGATGACACTAGGATGCTAATGGATGAGGGAAGTAATTCACCACCTGCCTGGCCACTGAAGTAGTTTCTGTCCTGGTTGGTGTGTGGGATTTTGATAGCCCTTGGCACTAGGTGATGGTGTGATTGCTAAAGCTTTAATGACCAGTGATGACCTGTGACAATGTCCCAGTGGAGGATAAAGCTGTAGTAAGTGTAATGAGGAAATATATTTTTAAATGTTGGGGGAAAAATGTCTACATTATGGTGGAGTTTTCTGGTTGATGCTGACTTGTATTGGTTCACTGCAGAAGGATAATTACTGAGGACTTTTAACAGTTTTTTGGTTAGACATAAAAGATGGAGTGTATCTTCTTCAGTGGAAGAACAGATACAATTGAGCAGTAGGCTGAAAGCTTAGCTGGTAAAGTTCTAGAGCTTCTGAGATGTTTTCTCACCAAGTCAGGTCTTTTATGCAAAGTTCAGATCCCTAATTAGAAAAGACTGGAGAACACAGGATGGTATACCTGGATGAGTGTCTCAAGGATGTGTGCAACTCCTCTGGATTCTTCTGTCTTGCAAAGTATCTCATTTTCTCTAATTACAGCTAGCACTTCTGCTGTGCTAGCAGATGCTACAGAAACTTCTTTATCACAAGGCAACATTTGTCTCCCTCTTCAGCAGCTGCTCCCACATCCTCTTCTAGCTCCCAGACTAATTAAACATTAAACTCCAGCATAACTTGGCTAGAGAGGTGTTAAGCCCAAAAAAGGAAGAAAGAATATATACCTAAAAATTTTTGAGAATTAGCTTGAATTTATCAAGAAGTAATAAAAAATTCTCCTGGCATTGGATTTTGAAGTTTATCAAAGATGGCCATAACGAAAGACAGGATACACAAGAATTTATTGATAGAGGGGCACTTTCTCAAGATAAGAGACTCAACATCTTATCAAGGAATCAAAAAAATGGGGTAAACTCACTGCTGGGATAAATCTTAAAAGTATATTAAAATATAACATCCATAGGGGTTATGGATCTCTAAACAATAGAAGTCAGGAGGCTGAAATTTCAAATATGACAAGTAATATTTACATGTATCCCATGTGTTTGGGGTTTGAGTCGACTGATGTCTTATTCCTCATGAAAAATCTAAATGGAGGAGAATAAAGAGCTGATGAGGCTACTATGGATGAGCTGAAGGAGAGTAGACTTAATTGGATAAGCTACATAACTAGAGCTTGTCACAACAGTAAAACATGAGTATATCTGTAAGAGACATAGCCAGAATGAGATCGTCTTAAGTCCTGGACAACAGGACCTCCTAGAGAACATAGATACCTCAGCAGATAGGAGCTGAAGTGTATTTCCATTTTTTAAAGGATTAAGAAGAAAGAAGTGACACTCCAGAAAAAATATACATGCACTTAGGTGAAGGTAACTGCAGAAGAAAGACTCCCAAGTATGAAGAGAAATCCCTACAACATATGCAATAGTGGCAATTCAGGTTTGATATCTTCCAGAATTCTCTCCTCTAGGTGGCCTGAGCTGAAAAATAAAGGCCTTAAAGCTTAGAAAACCACAAAATTACATATTATAATTTTTAAATTAAGAAAAAGTTTTGTGACCATAAAAGTCATAAAATCATGATGTTTGGCTAAACTTTTATATAGGAGCAAGGAAATTACCAGCCCAAATGAGTAAACTGTAAACAAAAATAAATTTGCTTTAAGATTTCATCATTTAAGACATAATTGATTTATTTAATAGTTACTCAATCTGGAGAAAGTGTTGATGGAAGTTTTGTTCTTCTAAGGCAACTGGATCCCCAATCAGCTAAGTAAAAATACCACAATACATAACTAAGGTATGTAAACTCAGTTTATACTTAGGTCTCTAGTGGTGAACATTGCAATGTGAGAACATGTAATAATTATCTGTAGCTTAAGTTCATATTTTTAATTTGTTTTATTATTTTCATACTTATTTTCATACACAAAATTCTGTTTGGCAACCAAATGCTATCATCTTCTCCTTTTTGTCCCCAATATACAGATGTTTTCCATCTTGATTATTTCCCTCTATAGCTATCTTTCCTTTTTTTAGTTCTTATATCTCAATATTTCTTCATTCAGATTGTCAGTAATTTTTCTTTCTCTTTAGGGCCACACCTGTGGAATATGGAAGTTCCTAGCCTAGGGGTCAAATCAGAGCTGCAGCTGCTGGCCTCTGCCACAGCAACACCAGATCTGAGCTGCATCTCTGACCTATGCCACAGCTTGTGGCAATGCCAGATCCTTAACCCACTGAACAAGGCCAGGAATTGAGCCCACATCCTCATAGATACTAGTTGGGTTCTTAACCCACTCAGCCACATTGGGAAGTCCCTGTCAGTCACATTTTTTTCAGTAAGTAGCATAGGTTTTCAAAACAATAAGAGCTTGAGAAATCAACTTATTGCACATTTGTTGCCTTTGTCTAGTTTCTTTAACTTGTCCCACAATTTAACTTGCCTTTTTTTTGAACTCATAAATTGTAGAACTTGGGTGATATGACTTTTGTTTTTCACACCTTCAAACTACCTTATTTTTATAGATCCTCTACAAGCTCACCTATAACTGTTAACATTCAATGTGAAAATAATTAGCATGCAATTATTACTGGTATTCTCCACAGATCATTGGATGATTTGGCAGTTTCAACTAACAAGTAATTTTTAACATAAAAACAAGGAATTTTTAATGTAAATTTAACAATTTGTAAATATGAAGTTAATTTTATTTTCAATAAATCACATTGTTTCCTTTTGAAAAATCCCACCTTCATGTATGTATCTATTTATTTATTTTTGTATTCTTAAGGCCACACATGTGACATAAGGATGTTCCCAGGCTAGGGGTCAAATTGGAGCTCTACACCACAGTAACAGCAACACAGGATCTGAGCCACTTCTGTGACTTACACCAGAGCTCAGGGCCATGCTGGGTCCTTAACCCACTGAGCAGGCCCAGGGATTGACCCCATGTTCTCCTGGATACTAATCAAGTTTTTACCACTGAGCCACAATGGGAACTCCAAAATCACACTTTTAAAGATGTGTATTCATTACAAGGGTTGTGTCAGTCTGTTGGTCTTGGCTACATAAATTTTACAGGGTGTGGCTATCTTCTCTAGCATTTTCACAATATTTTAATGTAATTTTTTAGCTTCACTATACTTTAATTTTGGTTACTTCTATTGAGTTATTTTATACCCTCAAGATACATTATGAATCGAAAAAAAAGTATAACAGTTTATTGAAAATAATATTAATTTTATATTATACACATTATGTATGTGAAATTTTACATTTTAAAACATGTATATGAATCTTAAAATGAAAATTGTACAAAATACTGTAAATCAGACATCATATATGTAAAAGAGAAACAGGATTTCATAGTGATTGTAATACGCTATCTGAATCTGGATGTCCAAAGGCAAATAAATTTATAAATTTGATGATTTGTATTAATAGCTACTGAAATAATAAAGTGGAAGCACAGTTAAACCCATGAAGGTTTGTGGCATTTTTTTAACATTGCACTGATTTTTTTTACAATAAGCACAAAGCAATTCTTTTTATTATAAATTGATAAAATGTACTACTAAACATGGAAAGCCTAAACTATCAGGCATCTTTCCAAATTGTATTCCTCATAGCAAAAATTAGTAATAATGATGAGAAAAATAAAAATTCAGAAAAAAAGTTAAAGGCAAGTGTGGTCAAAAGAAAAGCACATCAAGAATTTGGCAAAATCTCTTTCACGAAAGATATTCTTTGTTGGAGTTCCCTTGTGGCACAGTGGGTTGAAGTTCCAGCATTGTTACTACAGCAGCCCAGGTTGCTAATGTGGCAGAGGTTTGATCCCTTGCCAGGGAAATTCCACATGTCATGGGTGTGGCCAGGTAAAAGGAAAAGATATTCTTCATTGAGACAGAACATCTAAGACATGTAATGTAGAAAAAGCATAATACTTCCATGTCTGTGAAACAAGTTCACAATTTAATAAATTTGTTGAGTTTGGAGAAGGAATCCATTTTTAGTGTACATGAGAAAGAAATACTCTTACATTATGTTGTTATTTTTTGATAAAAATGTATGCCCATACCAAAATGAGACATTTTCCTGTGATTAATGCTATATATTTAAACGTGTCCTCCCACAAAATTCATATGTTAAAGCCTCCAGTGTGACTGTATATGAAGATAAGGTCTTTAGGAGGTAATTAAAGTAAAATGAGGTCATAAAAGTGGCCTTAATTCCATAAGACTATTGCCTTATAAAAAGAGAGAAAGACAATTCTCATTCTCTCTTCCTCTCCTTCTCTCTCTCTCTCTCTCTTTCTCTCTTTCCCTGTCTCCATGTGAGGAGACAGTGAGAAGGCAACTATCAGGAAAAGAACTCCCACCAGAACCCAACCATCCTGGCACTTTGCTCTCAAATGTTAGCTTCTAGAGCAGTGAGAAATAGATTTATACTGTTTAGATCACACAATCTATGGAATTTTTTTATAATAGCCTGAGATATGATAATAATCACATTAAGATTTATGATTAGCTTGAAAATGATATTATATGGAACCCTGGCTGTATGAACATGAATAACAGTGAAGGTTTCATTGATAATGTAAGAAAAAGTTATATCTGAAAGCCAATACAATAAGTTTTAACTACAGAAAATTGTTAGTCATGAATAATATGCCTCTTGATCTTGATTCAAGATTGAATCAAGAGTGTAAATTAGAAGAATTGAATGAGTACAAATTGAGACTTTAAAAATCACAGTCATTAGGAGTTCCCATTGTGGCTCTGTAGGTTAAGAACCCAATATATTGTCCATGAGAGTGTGGGTTTGATAGCTGTCCTTGCACAGTGGGCTAAGAATCCAGCCTTGCCACAAGTTGTGTTGTAGGTTGCAAATGTGGTTTGGATCCAGTGTTGCTGTTGCTGTGGTATAGGCTGGCAGCTATAGCTCCAATTCAACCTCTGGCTCAGGAACTTCCAAATGCCTCACAGAAGCTGTAAAAAGAAAAACAAATCACAGCTATTAAGCATAGAATGTTTTAAGCTGATATGTTAAGAAATTGATAGCAAGCGTAAGATTTTGTTTCTACACTAAACATACTGACCAATGATGTGTTCAAAAACTTAAAGAACAATCGTTTTAAAATTAGGAGTTCCATCATGGCTCAGCTAGTTAGGGATGCAGTGTTGTCAGTGCTGTACCATGGGTTCAATATCTGGCCCAGAAACTTCAGCACGATGTGTGCACATCACCTCCCCCCAAAAAAGAATTAAAAATGAGATTGACAATGAAGGTGTCTTCATGAAAATATCAGTACAAATAATCCTATATTTCCAAGTGAATTTCCTTAATGACATTTCTCAGAACTCTAGTCAATATTTCCACTGGTACAAATCTATCACATTAGAGTCAAATTTTAAATAAGAAATTAAGTCATAGATTTGTAGAAAATATTTGCAAAAGACATCTAATAAAGTCTCATTATCCAAAATATATTAAGAATTCTTAAAATGCAACAAGAAAACAAAAAATCCAATTAAAAAATAGGTCAAAAACTTAGATTTCACCAAAGAAAAGATACATAAGGCAAATAAGCATATAAAAATATTCTCAACATCTTATGTCATTATGGGATTGAATATTAAACAATACACCTAATGGAATGGTAAAAATTTAGAACATTGACAACACCAAACACTGGTGAAGAAATGGAGCAAAAATAACTCTCATTTTTTTGCTAGTAAAAACTGGTGAAGCCACTTGGAAAGATATTTTGACAATTTCTTACAAAAATAAACATACTCTTACCATGCAATCCAGCAACAACACTTCTTGGTATTTAACCAAAGGACTTAAAATATTTGCCCACAAAATAATTGCACACAGATATTTATGGCAGATTTATTCATAATTTCCAAAACTAGGAAACAATGAAGATGTCCTCCAGTAGGTGAATATCTAAATATACTGTGGTACATACAGACCATACAGACAATGGAATATTATTTAGCACTGAAAAGGAATGAGACATTAAACCATGGAAAGACATGAGGAACCTTGAATTTATATTACAAAGTGAGAGAAGACAATCTGAAAAGACTAGAGACTGTATGTTTCCAAGTATACAACATTCTGTTAAAGGGAAAACTATGAAGACAAAAAAAAAAAAAAAGATTAGTTGTTGTCAAGAGTTAGGAGTCTGGGCCTTCCAATATTATGTTGAATAAAGTGATGGGAGTGAGCATCCTTGTCTTGTTCCTAGTCTTAGCAGAAATGCTTTAAGCTTTTCACTCATTAATATAATGTTAGCTTGGGTTTGTCATATATACCCTTCATTATATTGAGGTATGTTCCCTCCATGCCTACATTCTGGAGAGAGAGGTTTTATCATAAATGGATCTTAAATTTTGTCAAAAGATGTTTCTGTGTCTATTGAAATGATGATATGGTTTTTATTCTTCAATTTGTTAATGTAATGTACCACACTGAATTTGAAGATACTAAACAATCCTCACATCCCTGAGGTAAATCCCATTAGATTATGGTGTATGATCCCTGTCATGCATTGTTGTATTTGGTTTGCTAATGTTGTGCTGAGAGTTTTTGCATGTATGTTCATCAGTGATATTGGTCTGTAAATTTCTTTTTTGGTGTGTGATATTTTTGGTTTGCTTAACAGAGTGATGCTGGCCTCAGAGAGTTTAGAGCTGTTTCTTCCTCTGCAATTTTTGAAATATCTTGTTAACTTTTCTCTAAATTTTTGGTAGAATTCAACTTTGAAGATTTTGGATTTTTTGTCATCTGGGATTTGTTAAATTACTTATTCAATTTCATCACTGGTAGTTACTCTGTCCATATTTTCTATTTCTTCTTGGCTCAATCCTGGGAGACTGTATATTTCTAAGAATTTCTCAAGATAAGAAGAATAAATATAAGGAACACAAATTGGAAAGGAAGAAGTAAAATTGTCACTGTTTGCAGGTGATATACTTTACATAGAAAATCCTTAAGATGTTACCAGAAAATTACTCCAGTTAATCAATGAATTTGGTAAAGTCACAAGATACAAAATTAATACGCAGAAATCTGTTTCATTTTTATACACTAATAACAAAATAACAGAAAGAGAAATTAAGGGGAAAGATCCCATTTACTATTGTAGCAAAACTTCTTAGTCTGGAACATTGCTTTCTATTGCAAATCATCCCTTCTTAATATAAGAAAGATATTGATTATTTGAATAAAATAAATGTTCATGGATTATCCACTATGCAAGTTATTTTTTATAAATTAATGCTGTCTTACTATAGGTAATATTTTTTTTCCATATATCAAAAGTAAAATCACTAGTTTGACCACAAACATTTACATTTCATTTTTAATTATCACTATAAAAATATCATAATTTCATGAGCCAACACTGAATAAAAATTAGTATTTTTAAAACAGAAAATTCTTTAAATACCACACTGATTGAGTTTTTTCTTGCATTTACAATTTAAATTTAATACTATACAATCATCCAGGTAGAACTCACTATGACTTAACTACCTTTTATTTATATAATTATTTTTTATTTTTTCCATTAGAGCTGATTTACAGTGTTCTGTCAATTTTCTGCTTCACAGCCAAGTGATCTTTTTGACACCTCTTCTTAAATATACTGTACATAGTGAGAATATATTAGAACAGAATGTTGCTAAATAAAAAGGTTTTTTGAGTTGAACATACAATAATGAGTTTTTCACATTAACCTTAAGACCCAACATAATAATTCCTTTA
Organism: Sus scrofa; assembly: GCF_054392235.1. Classification (NCBI taxonomy): domain Eukaryota; kingdom Metazoa; phylum Chordata; class Mammalia; order Artiodactyla; family Suidae; genus Sus; species Sus scrofa. The sequence continues at coordinate 47,270,379 of NC_139387.1, read as the reverse complement.
AATAAATCCTAAGGATTGTAAAGACCCATGAACTTTATACCAAACATCATAAGGCACAGACTTATTTAACTACACACTTGTTACTATTTGAATTAAATCAGTTTTGGAGAAATAGACTATTCCTGAAATATCATACTCTTTGCCACTTTGTTCATTTTGGTCATTGCAAGAAATAAATCTCATTTTGAAAGGACTTGAATGGAAACCTTGGACAAACTCTTCCTTTTTCTTAATCTTTTTTTAGTCCACTATAATCCCCATTGGTCACTTTGAGAAATATTTGATTTATTTTGGCAGGTAATTTCAGATATGCAGATTGGTAGAATGGTAGAATGTTGACACAGGATAGCTGGAGAAATGATAAGGCAAGGCATCACTTTCAGAAATAACTTTTCCTCCTGTATGTGTTCACCTCTATGTGGAATGTAGATAAAATAGGGTTCTCTGTGGCAAAGAAGGTTAAGGATCTAACATCACTGTGGTGGCTTGGGTCACTGATCTTGTGTGGGTTCAATCCCTGACCTGGGAACTTCCACATGCTGTGGGTGTAGCAAAAAATAAATAAATAAAATAAACAAATATAATATGAGAGAAATAAACCCACAGATACAGGAGAATAAATCCAGGACGAGTGAGAAATAAGTGAAGGGGATTAAGAGGTACAAACTACTAGGTATAAAATAAATAAGATACAAGGATGTAACACACAGCATGAAAATATAGTTGCTACTAGGTATAAAATAAATAAGATACAAGGATGTAACACACAGCATGAAAATATAGTTGATAATAACTTTGTATGGAGTATATTCTATAAAATATTGAATATTGTACACTTGAAACATATAATATTATTCAACTATACTTCTCATCATTAAAGTCTTCAGGAAAGAGATGATTTGCCTGAATTCGAAATGCTTACAGAAACTTGGACAGCAGCTAGGGAAAGTGACAGGACACAGCTGTTTATGACAGCTGCACAGGTGATTTCCTCCTAGGACTAGGAACCATATCTAAAAGACAAGTATCATTAAAGCCCATGCCTCTACCACACCAGGGGTCTAAATTGTACTTTCTCCAGCTGCTCTGAGTTTTTCCTGACCTCTATTATTACAAAAATCTTCATTCAGTAATTTTCCATTAAAAATCTCTTCATTCACAATCTCCACTTTAGTAACTATAACTTGACAGTTTTTCAGTCTTCTTTATTATAGCTTTCATGTGAAAAGTTGGAGGCTTTTCACAGACTTTTTAGACAATATAAACATACTTAAGTCCAAATTTCCTAAGCCCCCTCTCAACTGAGTTGATAAGTGTTTACATTTTGGAGAAGGGCAGATACATCATGATGCTGAGGGGAGTAGTCAAATGGAAATCTTGATGTGTATAAAGTTTTTCAAAGTAATCTATACCATTCCACACCCTTTGACTCTGATTATAACCTAATGAAAAGGCCAGTGATATTAGCTCTATTAAATCCATTGCTTTTTACATCTTATTTCTACTCTTTTAAATAAATCTACACTGGTATACCTGCCTTATGAATGATGAAATTGAAGTTCAGAAAGTTCTAAGTGACTTTTCCAAAAATATATAGATAGCAGGTAGTCCTGGTATGAACTTAATTTTCACTGTACCCAAACTTGGTGTACATTATATTTCAAAAACCTTTAGGCTGCTCCATAGAATAGGCTATAGGCAGAGGATCAATGAGTTTGTGAAGAAGTAGGGGCTTGTTAGAAGAAGGTGAAAGGGCACATTCTGAACTTTCCACCCCTATTTCAATGAAGGTACCTCTACTCAGATGATAGATAGATGATGATGATAGAAGATAGATAGGGATAGATAGATTGATAGATAGATAGATAGATAGATAGATAGATAGATAGATAGATAGATAGGCAGACAGACAGACAGACATTTGGTTTGTGTAAAGGAATAGATTTTTAAAATAAAAAATTTAAGTCATGATATTTACACCATTGTATTATTTTAAAATATTTTTACATCAAACAAATGTCCTATACCCCAATAGATTCAAAACATTCACTCAGTATATATTTGAAACTTTCACCAGTGTCCCTAAATACTTGGAAAAAATATAAATTTGAAAATGAATTATCCAATTTTTAGTTTGAACTTATCTTTATGAATCAATTTAGAAATACATTGAGAAAGAAGCATTTAGACCCACTATAGAAATGGTTAGATGACTAGAGATATAAAATGTAGAACTTTGAAAAGAAAGGATTACTTATCTTTATTAGCCACTTTCTTTAGGCTCAGCCTTTATTAAATCCTGTAAAAGACACCCCCCCAAAAAAAGCTATGGTGATATTGCTAAGCCTGTCCTTGTTGAAAGATGACCTAGTTTGACCTAATCTGAGGTGCCATCCATGATAAAATGCCTACTTTGTAAGGTGCAACATATAAACTCAGATTTCTTTTGAGGTAATTGTGGTAAAATGAGTAATGACAGTAAAGACAGTCACATAAATAGTATTAGTGACTATAGTAATAACCAATACTGTCCAGGGTTTACTATGTATTAAGCAAAGTAATAAAAGGTTTTATACATAAAATTGTTTTATTTAATTTCCACCTCAATTCTCCAAAAAGAAGTAAGCAATTGTTGAATTCAAAAAGAACTCTGGAGATAATTTTATTTTAAAAAGGCACAAGGGATTTCTTTTGAAGTTCCACTTCTGTCCAAGATGGAATAACAGAAAGTGTATTTGTACCCCTGCCTAAAACAATGAAAGAAAATGGACATAATGTTTAAATCAACAGTTTCAAGAAACCGAACTCTAAACAACAAATGAGAGTGATCCTTAAGAGATGGAAAACAGAAAAATTAACTTATTATTTCTCCCAGCTTACTTCCATGAAAGCCATTACTTGATGCAGGGTTGGGGAATACAAGCAGATCTCAATAGAGAGTTTAGAGGAGAGAACAAAGTAACTAGATTATAAAATTCAAAGGGCCTAAAAGAGATGACAAAACATTTTTGAAAAAGAACAAGGTTGGAGGACTAAACTTACATGACTTCAACTCTTTCGGGAACAACCCAACACACATGTAGAATTGATATTCAACAAAGACTCACATGCAATTAACTTAGGAAAGGATAATCTTTTCAACAAATAGCACACAATTAAATATACATCCACAAAAAAATGAACTTCAAAACATACCTTGTATCATATTACATATTAAATAAAATGAATCATGTATCTAAATGTGAAACCAAAAATTGAAAAACTTCTGGAAAAAAACATGGGAAAATATTTGCTAACCTGAGTTAGGCAAAGATTTCTTAGATATAACACAAAAAATCACAATACATAAAAGACATTAATTGAGCTTTATCAAAATGGAAAGCATCAACTCTTCAAGAGACATGGTTATAGGAGAAAATACTTACAAAATATGTATCTTATAAATGATTTTATCCAGAAGATATGAATAAATATTATACTCAATAATAACAAAATAAGCAAACCAATAAACAAATATTCAAAAGATGTGAAAAGGCACTTCATCAAAGAAGATATATGAATGGCACATAAGCACATGAAAAAATGCTCAATGTTAAATGCATATTAAACCCATAATGATATACTAATGAATATATATTAAAATGTCTAAAACTTAGAAAATATGTCCATACCAGTTAGTGGTGAGAATATAGAGGAACTAAAAATTTCATTCACTTCTGGTTAAATGTAAAATAATAAAACACTTTGGAAAACAGTTTGGCAGCTTCTTAAAATGTTAAATATACACTGACTGCATGAGCCAGACATTCTACTCCTAGACATTAATCACCCTTTCCCCCAAAATGAAAACATATGTATAACAAAGACTTGTACACAAATGTCCATAAAATCTTTATTAAAATATCCAAACCCCAAAATGTTCATTAAGAGGTTAATGAAAAGATAAAACTGTTGCATAGCAATTTAATGGAACACTATTCAATGACAAAAATAAATGAATCACTGTTACACAAATCAAAAGCTGATGAATCTTGGAGGCAGAGCAAAATGGTGCAGAAGTAAGAGGTCATACTCACCTTCTCCCACAAACACATCAAAAAAACACATCTACATGTAAAATGACTCACACAGAACATCAACTGAATGCTGGCAGATGAACTTAAACCTCCAAAAAGGGCTAGAAACTCTTGACATAACTGGGTAGAACAAAAGGAAAAAAGATAGAGAGAGAGAAAAGGAATAATGACAGGAATAGAATTCCTGAGAGGGAGCTGTGAAGGAGAAAAGGAACCCATATCTTGGGAAGCCACCTAACTGACAGAAAGATCAGCCAAGTCAAAGGGACCTCAAAATTGCTGAGAAAAGTGAGCAGTTGGAGTGAGAATGGCAAAGCAGAGTGAATGACACACAGATCATCTGAATCATCAGCCCAGACACCACAGCCTGAGACACATAGGTGGGGGCTTGGTGCTGAGACTTAGGATCTGGAGGTCAGTCCCAGGAGAGGACTGGAGATGGCAGTGTGGAGACAGCCTAAGGGGCTAAGGAGAGTGTGCCACAGGAAGGGGAGCAGTACACCATGGGCTGAGGAGTGGAACACCATGGCAGAGGGAAACAGGGAGAAGGTCCATACCCACAGGAGAGTCAAGGTGTCATTGTTGGAAAGGGAGAGAGGAGGAGGGGTGGACCACCATGTGAAACACCCTGCACCATAGCATGCAGGCACACCCAAGGACTCTCAGAGGGAGGGGTGGCTCTGGCTCAGGCCATGAGCAGTGAGAAGCCACTTGCCAGTGTATAAGAGACAGGAGAGCTCTGGCACAGGCCACAGGCAGTGAGAAGCCACTCACTAGTCTACAGGAGACTGGGCAGCTCTGGTGCAGACCACAGGTGGTGAGAAGCCTCTTGCTTATTTATGGGAGATTGGGTGCTTCTTGTTTAGGCTACCAGTGGCCAGGCACCTTTTGTGTGGCCTAAGGGCATGGGGGGCTAAGTGGGACATGGTGCCTACCAAGCACCATAGTTGTGGCTCTGACTCCCCTGGGAACACACCAGCCCAGCAGCTGCCACTGCCAAAAGCTCTGGGTGGCATCCAGACACTTGGTCACTCTCCGTTCCCAAGATCATACAACAAAGAGCAGCTGGTGTAGCACTTCCTTCGTGGGCTAAGCAGGACAGGGTGCTTCTTGGGTGGTCTGCAGGGGGTGGGGGCAAACCACCACAGTTATCACTGACTCCAGAGGTAGGCGTGGCCCACCACCACTAGGGGTCCATGAACAGGCACCAATTGCAGACCCAATCACCTCAAAGTCACCACAGAGGAGAACTTAGTGACTGAACACCACCTGTTGGTTCTCTCGCAAGTCTGGGAACACACCCACCCTTCTGCTGCCACTGCTGAATGCTCCAGAGAGTACCACACACCTGATCTCTGTCACTTCTGAGGATCCTGCAACTAGGATCAGCTTGTGCAGTACCTCCTAGGTGGGCTAAATGAGACTGATCACTTCATGCATGGTCTAAAAGTGGTGGGGGCAAACCACCAAAGTTATCACTGACTCCAGAGATGGTCATGGCCTGCTACCACTACAGGTCCCTGAACAGGCACCACCTGTGGTTCCAATCACCTCAGAGGAAGGCATTGCAATCAAACACTAGCTATTGTTGCTCTCACTCCCCTGGGAACTCACACACCCTGCTGCTGCTACTTCCAAATGCTCTGGTCACCTTGTAGATCTGCCTAGATCTCATTAAAACTTCCCAGAGCCGTCCAATTAGGAGTAGCATGTCCCACCTTCCTGAAAATGCTTGCTGCTCTTGAGAGCCCAATGACCAGGCACTGACTGCTGACCCTACACATTTCCTCCTTCTCCCTGAAAACACACTGAGCATCCTGGGGATAACAGCCTGCTCACACCAGAGAAAGACACAGAAAATATTCAAATTCCCACATCAAAAATAAATAGTAAGCCCCCCCCCAAAAAAATATGAAGGGCTACTCTTGCCTAGAAGTAGCCTTACAGACTACAGTTTGGCTTCCCTAAACTCATAGAAAATGAAAAACAAGAAGATGAAGAAGCTCAGAAATCATTCCCAGTTAAAGGAACAGGAGAATTCACCTGAAGTAGCAAACAATGAAACAGACCTCTGCAGTCTGACAGACATTTAGTTAAAAAGGGAGATAGTGAAAATACTGAAGTAATTAAGGTTTACTATCAAGGAATTAAGAGAAGATATGAAGAGTAATGCAGATTCCCTTAGAAAGGAAACAGAAAATATAAGGAGGAGACAGGAAATACTAGAAAATTCTTTGCAGAGGTGAAAACTGAGCTAAAGGCAATGAAGAGCAGAATGAATAATGCAGAGGAACAAACTAGTGACATGGAATATAGAATAATGGAAATCACCCAATCAGGATAGCAGACATAAAACCAAATAAAAACCACAAAAACAATATAAGTAATCTATGGGATAAGATAAAGTGGGCCAATCAATGTATAATAGGAAATCTGGGAGAAGAAAAAAAAGGGGGGATTGAAAATATATTTGAAGAAATTATATCTGAAAACTTTCCAAATCTAAAGGAAACTGATATCAAGATACAGGAATCACAGAGGGCCCCAAACAAGTTGAACCCAAAGAGGTCTACACCAAGACACATTTTAATAAAAATTGCAAAAGTTAAAGAGAGGATTCTAAAGGCAGCAAGAGAAAAGTAAAGCATCAATTATAAGGGAACCCCCATAAGGCTATCAGCTGATTTCTCTGCAGAAACACTATAGGACAGAAGGGAGTGGCAAGTTATATTTAAAGTGCAAAATAAAAAATTGCAACCTAGAATACTCTATCCAGCGAGAATATCATTTAAAATAGCAGGGGAAATAAAGAATTTTTCCAACAGACTAAAGCTAAAAGAGTACAGCAGTACTGAACCCATTCTAAAAGAAATACTAAAATAATTCTCTAAAATAAAAAAAGAAGAAATAGAATGTAGGAAATCACAATTGGAAAGCAATCATTGAAATAAACCAGCATAAATATCTAAACATGAGGATGTTAAAAAAAATTTAAAAAGACATACAATGTGGGGAAGGAAAGTAAGAAAATATAGGTTCTTCTTTTTATTTCAATGATGTGTTTGAACCTATAGAACTATCAGCCTAAAGGAAGAAAATATAAGAAGGGATTAACATACTTAAAAACAAGGCAACCACAAATCAAAACTGAATATTACACTCTAAAAACCTGAAAAGTACTCAAGCATAAAATAAATGGAAACCATGCAACCAAAATAAATAAATAAATAAATGAAGGATGAAAAGAGAAACATAATCAACTGGAAAACAAGGCTTAAAATGACAATAACAACATATATATCAATAATCACCTTAAACGCCAATTGATTGAAGGCTCCAATCAAAAGACACAGAGTGGCAGATTGGATAAAAAAGCAAAAACCTTTAATCTTCTGTCTATAAGAGACAAACCTTAGGGCAAAAGACACATATAGATTGAAAGTGAAGGGATCAGAGAAAGGCAAGATGGTGGAAGAGTAGGGGGACATGCTTGCCCTCTCCCACAAACACACAAAAAAAACCCCACATCTATAGGTTAAGCAACTCACACAGAACAGCAATTAATCACTGGCAGAAGAACCTAAATTCCAAGAGTCCCATGACATAATTGTGAAAAACAAGAGAAAAGAGGAGAGTGAGAGAAGGGGAATTGGGGCTGGATGGGTGCTCCTGAAAGGGACCTGTGTGGAGAAGAAAGGGATCCCACACCCTGGAAAGTCACCTACTCCATGGAAAGATCAACCGAATCGGAGGGATCTCCAGATGCAGAGAAGAGCAGTAAGTCTGAGTTCCAAAGAGTGGAGTGAGGACTGAACAGATCATCTGAACTACTGGCACAGTCACCAAAGACCTAGATGCTTGGGTGGGGGCTGGGAACTGAGACCTTGGCTCTGGAGGTTAGTCCCCTGGAATGGGCTGGGGTGGGTGGTGCTGAGACTGCTTGGGGGACCAGGAACCAGTTTGTCCAGTTGTCAGGGCAGGGACTGCCTGGGAGACTAGGAAGCTGAGCGTTGCGGGTGCAGGGAGCAATATGCTAAGGGCTGGGGGTGGAAAGCCACATCAGAGGGAACCTGGGAGAAGAGCTGGATCTGCAGGAGAGATAAGGTGCCAGTGTTGGGGAGGGGAGAGGACCAGGGGTGGGCCACCATAGAATACTCCCCACACCACAGTGAGCTCACTTGTCTACCAGCTATCAGAAAGCTGTGCTTCCCAGTGCATCACCCCCTCCCCTAGCCCAAGCATGTACAACAGACCTGAGGTTGCCTGCCATCCCAGAGGGCTGGCCTCACCATTTGCAGGAAGCTGACCACAGCAGGGGCTTTCCCTGCCCTGGCCTCCCTGCCCTCTGGAGGGACTAAACCCCCGCAGAGCAGCACCCAGCACTGCCAGCCCCTGGGAAAAGGCCTGTAGCCCAGAAAAGCTGGTACAAGCTCGGCCTGGTTATGCAAATCTGCTTCTATTGCAGGGTGATCCTGCCAATCCCTGCTGTCCTGGGGAAGAGCTCCTTGGATTCTTGGCAGCCCTGCTGGCTGCTCCTGCCCTTAGAGGGTGCTGCACTCCTGTGGAACAGCTGACCAGCACCGCCAGACCCCTAAAAGAGCCCCACAGCCCAGTAACACAAGAGCAGGCTCTGCCCAGACACGTGAAATCTGCTTCCATCGCAGTGCAGACCTTCCAGTCCTGTCGGCCCTCAGGAAGTCCTTTGCTTCAGAGAGACCCTGCCAGCCCCACCCACCCTCTGGAAAAGCCACACTGCCTCAAAGAAGACTGACCAACAACGCCCTCAGGAAACATTCCACAGCAGTGCCAAGGCAAACCCTGCATGGACACAGGGAATACAACTCCCCAAGAAAAAGAAAACAACAAGCAAGATGAAGAAGCTGAGAAACCACCCCAGTTAAACCAACAGGAAAACTCACCTAAAGCAGTCAACAATGAAACAGATTTCTTCAGTCTGACAGACTTGGAGTTCAAAAGGGAAATAGTGAAAATACTGAAGGAATTAAGAGAAGATATGAACAGTAATGCAGATGCCCTCAGAAAGGAACTAGAAAATATAAGGAGGAGCCAAAAAAACTAGAAATTCATTTGCAGAGATACAAACTGAGATAAGGGCAGTAAAAACCAAATGAATAATGCAGAAGAACGAATCAGTGATGTGGAAGATAGAATAATGGAAATCACCCAATCAGGTCAGCAGACAGAAAACCAAATGAAAAAACATGAAAGCAATATAAGAGACCCATGGGATAATATAAAGCAGGCCAATCTATGCATAATAGGAATTCCAGAAGGAGTAGAAAAAGATAAGGGGATGGAAAATATATTTGAAGAAATTATCACTGGAAACTTCTCAAATCTAAAGGATACTGATTTCAAGATACCAGAAGCACAAAGGGCCCCAAACAAGCTGAACCGAAATAGACCCACACCAAGACACATTATAATAAAAACTAGACTCAAAAAACAATAGAGAAAATTAATAAAACCAAGAGCTGGTTCTTTGAAAAGGTAAACAAAATTGAAAAACCCCTGGCTAGACTCACTAAGAAGAGGAGAGAAAGAAACCAAATAAACAAAATTAGAAATGAAAAAGGAGAAATCACAACGGATTCTGCAGAAATACAAAATACCATAAAAGAATACTATCAACAAATATATGCCAACAAATTTGACAATCTGGAAGAAATGGACAGTTTTCTAGAATCTTACAGCCTGCCAAAACTGAATCAAAGAAACAGACAAACTGAACAGACCAATCACTAGAAATGAAATTGAACAAGTCATAAAAACACTCCCTACAAATAAAAGTCCAGATGGCTTCACAGGTGAATTCTATCAAACATATAAAGAGGATCTGGTGCCCATCCTCCTTAAACTCTTTCAAAAGGTTGAAGAAGAAGGAACACTCCCAAAAGACATTCTATGGTGCCACCATCACCCTAATTCCAAAACCAGACAAAGATACCACCAAAAAAGAAAGCTATCGGCCAATATCTTTGATGAATATAGACGCAAAAATTCTCAACAAAATTTTAGCCAACCGAGTCCAACAACATGTCAAAAAGATCATACACCATGACTAGGTAGGGTTCATCCCAGGTTCGCAAGGATGGTTCAACATACACAAATCAATAAACGTCATACACCACATTAACAAAAAAAAAAGTCAAAAACCATATGATCATCTCAACAGATACAGAAAAAACATTTGACAAAGTGCAATATCCATTCATGATCAAGACCCTCGCCAAAGTGGGTATAGAGGGAACATTCCTGAACATAAACAAAGCCATTTATGACAAACCCACAGCAAATATAATACTCAAAGGACAAAAGCTGAAAGACTTCTCACTCAAATCTAGAACAAGAAAGGGATGCCCACTCTCACCACTCTTATTCAACATATTTTTGGAAGTCCTAGCCGAGCAATTAGACAAACAAAAGAAATAAAAGGCATCCATATAGGAAGAGAAGAGATAAAATTGTCACTGTATGCAGATGACATGATACAATACCTAGAAAACCCTAAGGACTCAACCCCAAAACTTCTTGAACTGATCAACAAATTCAGCAAAGTAGCAGGATATAAGATTAAAATTCAGAAATCAGTTGTACTTCTGTATACCAACAATGAAATATTAGAAAAGGAATACAAAAGTACAATACCTTTTTAAATTGCACCGCAAAAAAACAAATACCTCGGAAAACACTTGACCAAGGAGGTAAAGGACTTATACTCTGAGAACTATAAAACCTTAATCAAGGAAATCAAAGAAGATGTAAAGAAATGGAAAGATATTCCATGTTCCTGGATTGGGAAAATCAATATTATAAAAATGGCCATACTACCCAAAGCAATCTACAGATTCCATGCAATCCCTATCAAATTACCCAGGACATTTTTCACAGAGCTAGAACAAACAATCCAAACATTTATATGGAACAACAAAAGACCCAGAATCGCCAAAGCAATCCTGAGAAACAAAAACCAAGCAGGAGGCATAACTCTCCCAGACTTCAAGAAATACTACAAAGCCACAGTCATCAAAACAGTGTGGTACTGGTACCAAAACAGACAGACAGACCAATGGAACAGAATAGAGAATCCGGAAATAAACCCTGACACCTATGGTCAATTAATCTTTGACAAGGGAGGCAAGAACATAAAATGGGAACAAGAAAGTCTATTCAGCAAGCATTGCTGGGAAACCTGGACAGCTGCATGCAAAGCAATGAAACTAGAACACACCCTCACACCATGCACAAAAATAAACTCCAAATGGCTGAAAGACTTAAATATATGACAGGACACCATCAAACTCCTAGAAGAAAACATAGGCAAAACACTCTCTGACATCCACATCATGAATATTTTCTCAGGTCAGTCGCCCAAAGCAATAGAAATTAGAGCAAAAATAAACCCATGGGACCTCATCAAGCTGAAAAGCTTTTGCACAGCAAAGGAAACCAAAAAGAAAACAAAAAGACAACTTACAGAATGGGAGAAAATAGTGTCAAATGGTGCAACTGACAAGGGCTTAATCTCTAGAATATATAAGCAACTTATACAACCCAACAGCAATGAAACCAATCAATCAATGGAAAAATGGGCAAAAGACCTGAATAGACATTTCTCCAAAGAAGATATACAGATGGCCAACAAGCACATGAAAAAATGCTCAACATCGCTGATTATAAGAGAAATGCAAATCAAAACTACCATGAGATACCACCTCACACCAGTCAGAATGGCCATCATTCATAAGTCCACAAATAACAAGTGCTGGAGGGGCTGTGGAGAAAAGGGAACCCTCCTGCACTGCTGGTGGGAATGTAAACTGGTACAGCCACTATGGAGAACAGTTTGGAGATACCTTAGAAATCTATACATAGAACTTCCATATGACCCCGCAATCCCACTCTTGGGCATCTATCCGGACAAAACTCTACTTAATAGAGACACGTGCACCCGCATGTTCATTGCAGCACTATTCACAATAGCCAGGACATGGAAACAATCCAAATGTCCATCGAGAGATGATTGGATTCGGAAGAGGTGGTATGTATACACAATGGAATACTACTCAGCCATAAAAAAGAATGACATAATGCCATTTGCAGCAACATGGATGGAACTAGAGAATCGCATCCTGAGTGAAATGAGTCAGAAAGACAAAGACAAATACCATATGATATCCCTTATAACTGGAATCTAATATCCAGCCCAAATGAACATCTCCTCAGAAGAGAAAATCATGGACTTGGAGAAGAGACTTGTGGCTGCCTGATGGGAGGGGGAGGGAGTGGGAGGGATCGGGATCTTGGGCTTATCAGATACAACTTAGAATAGATTTACAAGGAGATCCTGCTGAATAGCATTGAGAACTATGTCTAGATACTCATGTTGCAACAGAAGAAAGGGTGGGGTAAAAAACTGTAATTGCAATGTATACATCTAAGGATAACCTGACCCCCTTGCTCTACAGTGGGAAAATAAAAAAAAAAAATCTCAAAAAAAATAAATAACTTCAGTCTGAATTTTTTGCCTTTTCTTTTCTTTAAGAATGTTTCTATATAGTACCAATTCTTCAAAATTTGGTTCAGTTTCAGTGCCCCATCATAGAAACGTCCGTGTAATAAAAGAAGTCAAGAGTAGTCTTAATAAGGAATCCTTCTGAAAGGTTGCCTAATATCGATTTGTTTTCTAGGAGTCCTTCCAGGCTTTCATGACGTTCTCTCTATTGTCCATATTATTGACAATTCTATAAAGTAACATGTGTAATGAGTTTTAAAATTCCTTGTGACCACCTGATACACAGGATAAATTAGAGAAGTTGTGTTTGGTGGCAAGTAACTACCTCAACATCTTCAATATGGAACTCATAGATCTCTGGGTGTTCAGGGCCATTGCCCAACATATAAAACAAAAACTTTAAAAGGCAGTCCCTTACTGACAAAATACTTCAAATTCAGGGGCAAAACATAAATGAGCTCAATCCAGAAAAAGTGTTACCTTGTCCAGATCTTCTTCTTATACAACCAGACTGGTAGCTGCTGTTTAATGTTTTTCCTACAAGTTTTGGAGGATAATAGCTTTATAGATAAGGGCAGTCCTGATCATAAACCCAATTGCACTTGGACAAAACAGTAAAGTTTGCCTATCACTGCCTGCCTTATATCTTGGCATTCGTTTCGCTTTCTTAATAATAAATTGTCCTCATGGCATTTTTTTTTTTTTCCAGACAAGGACACATTCATCTGCATTAAAAACCCGTTCAGGCAGGTATCCTTTCTCCTATATGATATTCTCAGTGTTTTCTGGGAACTCATCTTCTGCCTCTTCGTTGGTAAAAGCTAATTCGCCTGTTATCTTGATATTTTTTAAGCCAAAACTCTTTATAAAATTGTCAAATTATATTTTGTTGGCATTAAATTCTCCAGCTTTAGATTTTTCATCTTCCTTTTGCTTTAAGTTGTCATATAGTGATTTCATTTTTTTCAAATTACATTTATCTATATGTAGGCCTTTTAACCATTTTTATATATTTATTTTATTATTTAATGATTATTATTTTTATTATAATTGGTCATCAGTATTCTGTCAATTTCTACTGTACCTCAAATTTACCCAGTCACACACATATATGTACATTCTTTTTCTCACGTTATCCTCCATCATGCTCCATCACAAGTGACTAGATATAGTTCCCAGTGCTATACAGCAGGATCTCATTGCTTATCCATTAGAAAAGCAGTAGTTTTCAGCTATTAACCCCAAACTCTCAGGCTATCCCACTACCTCCCCCTGCCCCTTGGCAAACACAAGTCTGCTCTCCAAATCCATGTTTATTTGTGCTATATTACATTCCATACAAGTTATATCATATGGTATTTATCTTTATTTTTTTTATTTTATTTTTTGTCTTTTTGCTATTTCTTGGGCTGCTCCCGTGGCATATGGAGGTTCCCAGGCTAGGGGTTGAATCGGAGCTGTAGCCACCGGCCTACGCCAGAGCCACAGCAACGCGGGATCCGAGCTGCATCTGCAACCTACACCACAGCTCACGGCAATGCCGGATCGTTAACCCACTGAGCAAGGGCAGGGACCGAACCCGCAACCTCATGGTTCCTAGTCGGATTCGTTAACCACTGCGCCACGACGGGAACTCCTGGATCATGTGGTAGTTCTATATTTAGTTTTCTGAGGTATCTCCAAACTATTTTCCATAGTGGTTGTAACAATTTTCATTCCCACCAACAGTGTGAGAGGGTTGCCTTTTCTCCACACCTCATCCGGCATTTGTTATTTGTGGATTATTAATGATGGCCATTCTGACAGGTGTGAGGTGGTACCTCATGGTAGTTTTGATTTGCATTTCTCTAGTAATCAGAGATGCTGCGCATTTTTTCATGTGCTTGTTGGCCATCTGTATATCTTCTTTGGAGAAATGTCTATTCAAGTCTTTCTCCCATTTTTCAGTTGTGTTGATGGCTTTTTTGCTGTTGAGTTGTTTTTATATTTTATAGGTTAAGCCCTTGTCAGCTGCATCATTTGAAAATATTTTCTCCCATTCTGAATGTTGTCTTTGTTTTCTTGTTATGATTTCCTTTGCTGTGCAAAAGCTTGCACTTTGATTAAGTCCCATTGGTTTATTTTTGTGTTTATTTTTATTGCCTTGGGAGACTGACCTAAGAAAACATTTGTAAGGTTGATGTCGGAAAATGTTTTTCATATATTCTTTTCTAGGAGTTTGTTGGTGTCTTGACTTAAAATATTTAAGTCTTTGAGCAATTTTGAGTTTATTTTAGTGTGAGGGTGCATTCCAGGTTCATTGATTTTCATGTGGCTGTCCAGTTTTCCCAGAACCATTTCCTGAAAAGACTGTCTTTTTCCCATTTTATATTCTTGCCTCTTTTGTCGAGGATTAATTGACCATATGTGTCTGGGTTTATTTCTGGGTTCCCTATTCTGTTCCATTGGTCTGTATGTCTGTTTTTGGTACAAGCACCACACTCTCTTTATGACTGTGGCTTTGTAATATTGCCTGCAGTCTGGGAGAGTTATGCCTCCTACTTGGTTTATGTTCCTCAGGATTGCTTTGGCAATTCTGGGTCTTTTATCTTCCCTATATAATTTTGTATTGTTTGTTCCAGTGAAAAATGTCATGGGTAATTTGATAGGGATTGCTTTGAATCTGTAGATTGCTTTGGGTAGTATGTCCATTTAAACAGTATTAATTCTTCCAGCGCAGGAGCGTAGAATATCTTGCCATTTCTTTGCATCTTCTTTAATTTCCTTGATTGATGTTTTAGAGTTCTCAGTATATGTCTTTCACCTCCTCGGTCAGGTTTATTCTTGGGTATCTAATTTTTTGGTGTGCAATTTTAAAAGGTATTGTATTTTGTATTCCTTTTCTAATATTTTATTGTTAGTATACAGAAATGCAACCAAATTCTGAATGTTAATCTTGTATCCTGCTACTTTGCTGAATTCATTGATGGTTCAAGTAGTGTTTTGTGTGTGGAGTCCTTAGGGTTTTCTATGTATAGTATCATGTCATCTGCATGCAGTGACAATTTTACCTCTTTTCTTCCAATTTGGATACCTTTTATTTCTTTTGTTTGTCTGATTGTTGTGGCTAAGAGGTCCAATGTTATGTTGACTAAAAGTGGTGAGAATGGGCAAACTTGTCTTTTTCTAGATGCTAGTGGGAAGGTTTTCAGCTTTTTTCCATTGAGTATTATATTTTCTGTGGGTTTGTCATAAATAGCTTTTATTAGGTTAAGGTATGTTCCCTCTACACCCACTTTGGTAAGAGTTTTTATCATGAATGGATATTGGACTTTGTCAAGTGATTTTTCTGCATATATTGAGATTATCTTCTGGTTTTTGACTTGTCTTTTGCTAATGTGTTGTATGACATTGACTGATTTGCATATGTCAAAATATCCCTGTGAACATGGGATGAATCCCACTTGGTTGTGGTGTATGATCGTTTTTATATGTCGTTGAATTTGGTTGGATACAATTTTGATGAGAAATTTTGCCTCTATATTCATCCAAGATACTGGCCTATAATTTTCTTTTTTGTAAGTATCTTTGTCTGGTTTTTGTATTAGGTTGATGGTGGCTTCATAGAATGTCTTTGGGAGTCTTCCTTCTTCTTCAACTTTTTGAAAAGGTATAAGGACGACAGGTATAATTTCCTCTTTGTGTGCTTGGTAGAATTTGCCTGTGAAGCCAAGTGGTCTTGGACTTTTGTTTGCAGGGAGTGTTTTTATTATGTATTCAATTTCATTTCTAGTGATTCGTCTGTTCAGTTTATCTATTTCTTCTTGATGTAGTTTTGGCAGGCTGTAAGTCCCTAGAAAGTTGTCCATGTCTTCTAGGTTGTCACATTCATTGGCATAAAATTGTTCACAGTATTGTCTTATAGTTTTTTGTATTTCTTCAGTATCCGTTGAGATTTCTCCTTTTTCATTTTTTTTTATGTGGGTTTTTTCTCTCCTCTTCTTGGTGAGTCTGGTCAGAGGTTTGTCAATTTTGTTTACCTTTTCAAAGAAACAGCTCTGTGTTTTATTGACTTTTTCTATTGCTTTTGAATCTCTAGTTTGTTGATTTTCTCTCTGATCTTTATGATATCCTTCCTTTGCTGAATTTGAATTTAGTTTGTTCTTCTTTTCCTATTCATTCAGGTGATGGTTTAAGTTGTCAGTTTGAGATTTTTCTTCTTTTTTAAGTAAGGTCTGTATCACTACCAATTTCCCTCTAAGCAGCCCATAAATTTTGTAAGGTATCTTCATTATCATTTGTCTTGAGGTACCCTTTAATTTCCTTTTTGATTTTCTTATTGACCCATTGGTTTCTGAGTAGCATGTTGTTTAGCCTCCATGTAATTAGTTTTTTTCTCATTTCTTTCCCTGTGGTTGATTTCTAGTTTCTTGCCATTGTGGTCAGAGAAGATACTTGAAATAATTTCGATACTCTTCAATTTGTTGAGGTTAACTTTGTGCTTTAGAATATTCTATGTACACTTGAGAATTATGTATATTCTGATTTTTTTGGATGTTATATCCTGAAAATATCAATTAAGTCTAATTGTTCTTATTTTGTCATTTAGAATATCTCTGTTGCTTGATTTTCTGTCTAGAGGATCTGTCCATTGATGTGAATGGGGTGTTAAAGTCTCCTACTTTGACTGTATTCCCATCCATTTCTCCTTTTAGGTCTGTTAGAATTTTTTGGAGGTATCAGGGTGCTCCTACATTAGGGGCATATATATTGAAGATTATAATATCCTCTTCTTGAGTGGATCCTTTAGCCATTAAATAGTGTCCTTCTTTGTCTTTCTTTATGGCATTCATTGTAAAGTCAATTTTGTCTGATATGAGTATTGCAACTCCTGCTTTACTGTCTTGTCCATTGGCATGAAATATCTTTTCCCATCTTTCTATCTATATGTGTCTTTGCCCTAAGGTGAGTCTCTTGTAGACAGCATATTGTAAGATTTTGCTTTTTAAATCCAATCTGCCACTCTGTGTCTGATGATTGAAACATTCTGTCCATTGACATTTAAGGTAATTATTGATAAATATGTATTTGTTTCCATTTTAAACCTTGTTTTCCAGTTGATTCTCCATGTTTCTCCTTTGTTCCTTTCTCTTTTTGGTTGGATGGTTTCCATTTATTTTATGCTTGTGTACTTTTCTTTTTAGTTTT
Organism: Sus scrofa; assembly: GCF_054392235.1. Taxonomy (NCBI): domain Eukaryota; kingdom Metazoa; phylum Chordata; class Mammalia; order Artiodactyla; family Suidae; genus Sus; species Sus scrofa. Next base: position 47,252,580 of record NC_139387.1, on the reverse strand, counting down.
TGTGAATGTGATATTTGGTTTTGATTTGTGCTTGCCTTGTTTTTTAAGTATGTAAACCCCTTCCTATAACTACTTGCTTTAGCCTGATAGTCATGTAGGCTCAAACACATTAATTTAAAAAAAGGAGTCTAGATTTTCCCATTTTCCGTCCCCACATTCTGTGATATTGAATGCCTTTTTTACATCTTCATTTTTATCCTTTTACTGTTCTTTGTGTTTATCGTCACTTTTATAGTAGGGTTTTTTTTTCCCCCCATTTTTAGATCTGTATACTGGCTTATTTAAGTGATTGCTTTCCAATTGCAATTTCCTCCATCCTATTTGTTCTTACTTCTTTTTTATTCAGGGAAGCCTTTTCAGTTTTTCTTTTAGAATGGGTATAGTTTTGCTGTATTCTTTTAGCTTTTGTTTGTTGGAAAATTTCTTCTTTCTTGCTGGGTAGAGTAGTCTAGGCTGCAAATTTTTCCCTTTTAGAACTTTGAATATATCTTGCCTCTCTCTTGTGGCCTGTAGAGTTTCTACAGAGAAATCAGCTGATAACATTATGGGAGTTCCTTTTTAATTAATGATTTGTGTTTTTCTTGCTGCTTTTAGAATCCTCTCTTTGTCTTTAACTTTTGCCATTTTTATTATGATTTATCTTGGTGTGGGCCTGTTTGGGTTCAACTTTTTTGGGGCCCTCTGTTCTTCCTGTATCTTGATATCAGTTGCCTTTAGATTTGGAAGTTTTCAGACATAATTTCTTCATATATATTTTCAATCCCTTTTTGTTTTTCTTATTCTTCTGGAATTCCTATTATGCATCAATTGGCCCACTTTATATTATCCCATAGGTCTCATATTGCTTTCATGTTTTTTCATTTAGTTTTCTGTCTGCTGTCCTGACTGAGTTATTTCCATTAGTCTATCTTCCAAGTCACTAATTTGTTCCTCTGCATTATTCATTCTGCTCTTTAGTGCCTTTAGCTCAGCTTGCGTCTCTGCAAATGAATTTAATTTTTCTTGTTATTCCTTATATTTTCTATTTCCTTTATAAAGTAATCTGCATTACTGTTTATATCCACTCTTAATTCCTTCATATTCACCCTTAATTCTTTCAATATTTTCACTATCTCCCTTTTGAATTCAGTGTCTGTTAGACTGCAGAGGCCTCTTTCATTCTTTTCTCCTTTGGGAGAATTCTCCTATTCTTTTAATGGGGAATGGTCCCTGAGCTCCTTCATCTTGCTTATATTTTTCTTTTTCTGTGAGTTTAGGGAAACCAAACTGTAGTCTTGGAGGGCTATTTCTATGCCAGAGTGCACCTTTGTATTTTGTGGGGGATTACTATTTATTTTTGGTGTGGGAGTTTGGATATTTGCTGTCCTTTTCTTCAATGTGAGCTGACCATTATCCCCAGAGTGCTGAGTGTGTTTTCAGGGAGAAAGAGACAATGGGTAGGGCTAGTAGTGCCTGGTTGCTGGGCTCTTGACTCTAGCAAGGACATTCAAGAAGGTGGCACAGGCTGCTCCTTCTTGCAGGGCCCTGGGAAGTGGTAATGAGCCTCAGGCAGATATTGATGGTGCCTGGAGCATTTGGCAGTGGCAGTGGCACTGTGTGTGAGTTCCCAGGGGAGTGAAAGCAATAACAGGTGGTGTTTGGTCACAATACCCTCCTCTGTGGTGCCCTCTGAGGTGATTGGGACCCCAAGTGGTACCTGTTCACAGCCCCCTAGTGGTGGTAGGCCATACCCACCTCTGGAGTTAGTGATAACTGTGGTGGTTTGCCCCTGCCACCTGTAAATCATGCAAGAAGCACCCCATCCCGCTTAGATCCCACAGGATGGGAGGCACAGTCTCCTCCTAGGTGTCTTCTCTGAGAAGTGACAGTAATCAAGTATGTGGGTGCTGCCCAGAGCAAAGGCCCTGGATCATGCTTAGACCCCAACTGCCTTTAGCACTCACAAGAGGTACTCCACTAACTGTAGCCTGCACAAAAAGCACCTGGTCTCTCATAGCCCAAGCAAGTGGCCACCCTTAGCCCATCCCAGAGGTGCCACACCCTCTGAGAGCACTTGCACACACAAGGAAATTCATATGGTGGTGCACCCCTCCTCCTCTCACCCTCCCAACAATGTAGCCTCCTTCTCCTGCAGGCCCAGACCTCCTCCTAGGTTCCCTCAGCTGTGGCATTCCACACCCCAGCCCATGGCACCCCACTTCCTAACCCACTTTTTAGCCCTTCAGTCTTTCTCCACATAGCTCATCCTAGTCCTCTCCCCAAAACTGACCTCTGCAGCCTGAGTCTCCATAGCCCAGCTTCTGCCCCAGCATCTCAGGCTGTGGTGCTCTGGATGGTGGTGTAGATGATCTGTGTGGCTCTCATTCTGCTCTGCCCTCCTCTATTCCACTGCTGCACTTTTCTCAGTGACTTTGAGGTCCCTCCTTCTAAGGTGATCTCCCTGTAGGTTAGGTGGCTTCACAGGATGTGGGTTCCTTTTCTCTTTCACAGGTCCCTCTCATGAATGCTTGTCCCATCTGATTCCTTTTCTCTTTCTCTCTCTCTTTTTCTCTTTTCTTTTGTTCTACCCGTTTATGTGGAGGGTTTCTTGCCCTTTTTGGGTGTTTAATTTCTTCTGCCAGCATTCAGTAGATGTTCTGTGTGAATCATCCTACATGTATATGTGGTTATTTTTTGTTGTCGTGTTTGTGGGAAAAGGTGAGCACCACATCTTACCCCTCTGCCATCTTGATCCTCCACATTTTTAAAACATTTTTAATTTATTTTTATTTTTATTTTTGATGAAAAAAGCTTTATTGTTTCCATTTGGTCCAAGAATTGGGAGAGGGCTCCAGGGTGGTTAAAAATGGTGACTTCTGGCTACAGAAAGGGGCTTCCACAGAAGCCCAGGCACCAGAGGAGCTCTTCAAAGGCCACTGGGCTCCAGAGGTTCCTAGTCATGTTTGAGTGTGAGCCTTTTGAATAGGTATTCAACCAGCCCAGGCTGGGGACCAGAGAGCCTGCAGAGGTTGGTCAGGTGGTCACCCATCTTCTTGATGAGCTTCACCTCCTCATCCAGGAAGTGATTCTCCAGGAAGTCACAGATGTTGTGGCTTGTGTGGGCAGAACCCAGGGCATGCAGATCCAGAAGGGCCTGGTTCAGTCCCTTCTCCAGGTGAATGGCAGCTTTCTTAGTTTCCTGTGTTTTACCCCCCTCATCTTGAGATGGCTTCTTCACATCCCAAAAGAGGGCGTGGCCACCATGCTGGTTTTGCATTTTCAAGAAATGCTCAATGCCCTAATGCTTATCCTTGGCCAATTCATAGAAAAAGTGGCTCAGGCCCTCCAGAGCCACATAGTCACAGTTGAAATAGAAGGTCAGAGAAAGGTAGGTGTAGGAGGTCTGCAGATGCATGTCGATCAGGTAGTTGATGAAGTCTTCCACCTTGGTGGAATAATTCTGATGAACCTGGGAGTTCACTGTGGATCAGTGATAAGGAGTTAAGCTCAAAAAATGGTGTTGGCTGGTCCTGGAGATTGAAGATAGCTGAGAGACTGATTCCAAAGGCTGCTACTGGAAAAAAGGTTGGAGTTTAGTCGGGGGCTATACAAGGGGCATCCCTGGGTCTGTTCTGTCCAAACACTGTTGAAGCAAGAGACAGATCCAGGGGACTGCTGAGCACACTGTCTTAAACCATTTTTTAAATTGAAGTATAGTTAATACAATGTTGTGTTATTATATATATATATATATATATATATATATATATATATAATTTTTCACATTCTTTTCCATTAAAGTTTATTACAAAATATGTATTTATTAATTTAATATTTTCCCTGTGCTATACAGTAGGTCTTTTCTATTTATCTATTTATATATAGTAGTGTATATATGTTAATCTCAAACCCTTAACTTTTTAAAAATTTTATTGGAGTTTAGTTTTCTTACAATGTTATGTTAGTTTCAGGTGTACAACAAAATGAAGACATATACCTATATCTTTTCTTTTTTCCCACATAGGTTATTACAGAATACTGAGTAGATTTTCTCATGTTACACGGGAGGTTCCTGTTAATTTTCTATTCCGCATACAGTAGTGTGTATATATCATTCCCATCCATCCAACTTATCCCTCCCCACAAGAATTTCCCCTGTGGTAACCATAAGTTTGATCTTGAAATCTGTAATTCAAACTTCTAATTTATCTCTCTGCCTCCCCCACCACTATCCGCTTTGGTAACCATAAGTTTGTTTTCAAAGTCTGTGAGCCTATTTCTGTGTTGTAAATAAATTCATTTGTATCATTTTTTAGATTCTACAAATAAGTGATATCATTTTATATTTTTCTTTGACTTATTGCACTTAACACGATCATAATATGATAATTTCTAGGTCCATCAAAGTTACTGCAGTCATTATTTCATTTTTTTTATGACTGAGTAATATATATGTACCAAACCTTCTTTACCCATTCATCTGTCAATGGATATTTAGTTTTTTTCCATTATTTGGCTATTGTATAGGTAAACCATTCTTATAGAAATCTGCACCCACATAAAAGCTGCATTTTCAATATGAGATAAAAAGATATTTTATAAAAATTTCAAGATTTTCATGCCTGTTGACATAGCTGCAGTAATAGCTTCATGAATTTTTCTTTTTTTATAATGTTCCTTACATTTAGATTCATTTGCATTGACAGCTACAGCTGCAGACTTCAATCCATGGTACACATCGAGTAATTCAACTTTCTTGTAACATCATGACTTCTCTACTTCTTAAAAGCATTTGGAGCATCACTAGTGGTACTCCATAGGGTCCCAAGGTGTTATTCAAGGTTTATGATATTATACCAACCACAATGAAAAATATGAGAACTCCAAGAAATCACTTTTCAATGAAATATGCAATTTTCTAGAGAGACCAAGTGCTCATGTGCAAATGATTAGCAGCACAAAGTGTTTTAAATGGATACACCCAATACTTGAGGTCACTGAAATAGCAACAGGAGGTGGCTATGAAATTATTACAGTCGGTTTTAAAAATATAAGTGAGACAAGATAGGGAGCAGAGATACTTGAGCTCACCCCCTCACAAAAACACCAAAATTACAACTGCTTAAACAACCATCAACAAAATAAATTGGAAGCTACAAAAAAGATATCCTACACCCAAAGACAAAGAAAAAGCCACATTGAGACAGTAGGAGGAGCACTTTCACTATATAAGCAATCCCATATCTACTCAGTGAGCAACCCATAGACTAGAAAATAACTATATTGCAGAAGCTTTCCCACAGAAGTGAGAGTTCCAAATCCCACTTCAGGTTCTCCAGCCTGGAGTGTCTGGCATTGGGAGGAGGAGGAGCCCCTGGGGTATTTGGCATTGAAAACCATCAGGGCTTGACTGCAGGAGGTGCATAGGAGTGGGAGAAACAAAGACTCCACTCTTGGAGGGTGCACAAAGGATTTCACAGGCTCTGGGTCCCAGAGCAAAGCAGGGACTCCATAAGAATCTGTGTCAGACCGACCTACAGGGAAATCTCAAAACTAATGTTTTTCAGCTTTATAAATGTGGGACTTTCACAAATATGAGTGATAGTATTTCACAAATAGATTTGAATACATTCAAATAATGTAAAATAGGACTTCCTGTTGAGGCTCAGTGGTAATAAACCTGATTAGTATCCATGAGGACACAGATTTGATCCCTGGCCTTGCTCAGTGGGTTAAGGATCTGGCATTGCTGTGAGCCATAATATAGGTCACAGACACAGCTCAGATCCTGTGTTGCTGTGGCTGAGGTATAGGCCAGAAGTTGCAGCTCTGATTCCAGGAATTTCCATATGCTGTACATGTGGCACTAAAAAAAAGAAAGAAAGAAAAGACAAGAGGGTTCCCATTGTGGCTCAGTGGTAATGACCCAACTAGTGTCCATGAGGATGTGGGTTCATTCCCTGGCCTTACTCAGTGGGTTAAGGATCTGGCATTGCTGTGATGCTGTGGCTGTGGCCAGCAGCTGTAGCTATGATTCAACCCCTAGCTTGGGAACTTCCATATGCTGAGGGTGCAGTCCTAAAAAGAAAAAACAAAAACAAATAGAGTAAAATAGTTTTTGCTTATATATATTTATATATTTACAATTTGTAAATCCAGTTGTCTTTTCTCTTTTTAAAAACTAAAACTTGGGAAATTAAAACTTGGAAACTACCTCTTTCTCTCTTGGTCCTAAATAAACAGGAAAAAACACCATCATGAGGAAAGCAGGGAGATTACATCATTTGCTGAACTAAAAATGTGAGAGCAGATGTCACTTTCCACCCCAAACAAAACATGAATTAGCAAATTTGATGCACAGAGAATTATTGGGTTTTATGTATGATGTAAGATAGGTGTCAAATTTTATTCTTCGGAATGTGGATATCCAGTTTTCCCAAGACCACCTGTTAAAGAGACTATCCTTTCTCCAGTGTGTTTTCTTGGTAGCCTTGTCAAAAATCAGTTGGCCAGAGATGTGTGGATTTATTTCTGAACTCTCAATTCTGTTCCATCGGCCTATTTGTTTGTTTTTATTCCGGCAACATACTTTGTGCTCCTTGTAGGCAATATATCCTTGGATCCTGGTGTTTGTTTTTGAATCCATTCATCCACTCTATGGCCTGACTGGATAATTTAATCCATTTATATTTAAAGTAATTACTAGATAAGGACTTCCTGTAACCATTTTATTAATGTTTTCTGAATGTTTTGTAGTAGTTTCATTGTTCCTTTCTTCCTCTCATGCCATCTTTCTTTGTGGTTGATGATTTTTTGCAGTGCTATGCTTTGCTCTAGAGATTTTTTTCATGGCTACCATGGGGCTTACATTAAACATCTAATAGCTATAACATTCTGTGTTATAACTGATAATAATCCAGTATCATACAAAAACAAATTATTGTATCTGAAGTAATTTTAATCTTTCATCTTTTAAGCTTTATATGAGTCATCAGTAATCTGCATGCCATAATTATGATATGAGTATACTGAATTTGACTATATACTTGCCTTTACCCATGAGTTTATACTTTCATATATTTTTGTTATTAATTAGTATCAACTTGAGGAACTCCATTTAGCATTTCTTGTAAGCAAATCTAGTGTTGATAAATTCCCTCTACTTTTGACTGTCTGAAAAAGTCTCTTTCCTTTGTTTCTGAAGGACAGCTTTTCCAAATATAGTACCTTTAATCAGCACTTTCACAGATCATACTTTTGTAAGTACAGTAATCCACCCTTTCTCTTTAGCTCCTTCCACTTTCCAACCTAGAACTTTGTAATTTCTGTTTTACAAAGTATAACTGATTAATTTGTGAAAAATTACAAGAATTTCCAGTGTTAGTAGAGAAACAAGTGGATAATTCTGAAAGCACTTCTATTTACAACATTTACAACATTTACATTTACAACATTTACATTTACATTTACATTTACAACATTACAACATTTACAACTAGATTCTCCAACTTCTTTTTGAAATGAAATGTGTCTATTTCATTTTGTTTTGTTTTCTTATAAAAATTTAAGTGGATGTTAAGTTGGATTTTGGGGTGATTAAATGCTTTCAGGGTATACATTCATTCTATTAATTGAAATTAATTAATGGCCTATTAAATAACTGGCCATCAAACATCACTGAAAATGTAATGGTAGAAAGAGTACACTCATCAGAAATTCTTTGAGCATGTAATAAATGTGATTGAATGAAAATCTACTTTATTGTCATTTTAAGCTGGAAGGAAGAGGCCGAGAGGCATCTAATACCCTAGACTACCTTGTAAGGATACTATTATCTTCAAGCATTGTCTGAATAAGCTGGTTATGTTGATTCCCTAACGCTGCTACAACAAATTACCACAAACTTAATGGTTTACAACAATATAAATGAATTATCCTACAATTTTGAAGTTCAGAAGTTTAAAATGAGTTTCCCTGGGCTAACATCAAGGTGTCTACAGGATTTCATTCCTTCTGGGGACTTAAGGAAAGAATCTGCCTCCTTGACTTTTCCAGTTTCTAGTGTCCACCTGCATTTCTTGTCTTTTCCCTTCCTTACATTACTCTGAACTTTACTGCTTTCAGTCATCATATTTCCTTCTTGCATTCAGACTTCCCTCCTTCTATTTCATAAATACTTTTGTGTCTATACTGGGCCTACCATAAAATCCAGAATCCATTTTAAAATTCCCAACTGAATCACATCTGCAAAGTACTTTTATGCATGTAAATCAACAGAGTCACAGATTTCAGGGAATAAGTAGATATCCTTGGAGTTCCTGTCATGGCTCAGTGGTTAATGAATCTGACTAGGAACCATGAGGTTGTGGGTTTGATCCCTGGCCTTGCTCAGTGGGTTAAGGATCTGGCATTGCTGTGAGCTGTGGTGTAAGTTGCAGATGCAGCTTGGATCTGGCATTGCTGTGGCTCTGGCGTAGGCTGGCAGCAACAGTTCTGATTACACTGCTAGCCTAGGAACCTCCATATGCTGTGGGTGTGGCCCTAGAAAAGGCAAAAAGACAAAAAAAGAAAAAAAAGAAGTGGATATCCTTGGGGGAGTCATTATACTGCCTATCATATCAAGTAGGCTATTCTGGAGGAAAATGTATATGAATTTACATGTTGAATTCACCTTTTATTATTTTATTTCAAGTAGATTGCTAAAGGAAGCTTCTTCTTCCAAAGCTATAAAATTGTGATTATAGTTGTATTCACCTTATAGGGTGTTTATGGAGATAAAACAGGAAGAGACCTTAAGTCATTTAGATTATGTTTGATATACTGACTACCTATAATTTGCTAAACTGGTGTTTCTAAAATTTGAATAATTAGTGATATATTTTCAGGAAAAAATATCCTCTTTAGTATTGATAGAATGTTTGAATTACATTTATTAAAATAGGTGTATCATAGGGAGTTCTCATGGTGGTGCAGAAGAAACAAATCTAGCTAGTATCCATAAGGATGTGGGTTCAATCCCTGGCCTCTCAGTGGGACAGGGATCTGGTGTTGTCATGAGCTGTGGTGTAGGTTGCAGATGTGGCTTGGATTCTGAGTTGCTGTGGCTGTGATGTAGGCCAGCAACTGTAGCTCCTATTTGACCCCTACCTAGCCTGGGAACTTCCATATGCCATGGGTGTGGCCATAAAAAGTTAAAAAAAAAAAAAAAAGGAAAGAAAGAAAGAAAGAAAGAAAGAAAGAAAATAGGTGCATCATAAAAATAGCTTATAGCTCTCCTAAAAATATAAAACTTACAAATTAAATGATCAATATAAAAATTTCATATAACTAAATTTATTGATAATTTAATTTGGGAAATAATGGTATTTTAATAGAAATAAATAACTACTTATACCTTGAATTGCATACTTGCTACTATACATTGGCACTTTTTGGCAAGGCATTATTATTTATTATAGCTTTGTGATGCCTAAAAACTCCCACCATTTTTCAATATTTAAACTATCTGGAAGCTTTCATTAATAGAATGGAAGAGCATGCTATCATTTGGGGTTCATGTGGTCAAGCCTAATTATAAACTGCACATAACATTTCTGTTTATTTACATGTTTATAATGCACCCCTATATTAACTGCAACATTATTTACAATAGCCAAGATATGGAAGCAATTCAAGCCCATTACTTATATATAAATGGATAAAAGAAGATGTGATATATATATAAATTATATGTAATGGAATACTGCTTAGCCATAAAAAGAATAAAATCTAGCCATTTGCAACAACATGAATGGAACTAGAGGATATTATACTAACTGAAATGTTAGACAAAGATAAATATTATATGGTTTCACTTATATTTGGAATCTAAAAAACAAAACAAATGAACAAATATAATAAAACATAAAAAGAGTTATAGATACAAGGAATAATCAGGTGGTTCCCCCAGGGGAGGGGAAGTGGCAAGAAGAAAATAAGTCATTTTGAGAGATTAAAGGATATAAAGTTCCATTTGCAAAATAAATGAGTCATGACATGAAATATATCATGTAGTGAATATAGTCAGTATCTACGTGATATCTTTCTGTGGTAACATATCATTACTAGACCTATTGTGGTGGCCATTTGAAATGTATAAAAATATGGAATCATTATGTTATGTACCAGAAATTAACACAGTCAATTACACTTCAAAAACAAATTCAGAAAAAGGTTCTGGATGAAGGTCAAAAGTACAAATTTCCAAATTTTATTTTTTAAAAGAGAAATTAATACTAGGTATGTATGTGATGTGCAATATGATCATTATAATTAACACTGCTATATGCTATATATGAAAGTAAAGAGAATAAATCTTGAGTTCTCATAAAAAGAAATTTTTTTCTATTTTTTTAAATTTTGTGTATCTATGTAAGATGATGGATGTTCACTAAACCTATTGTGATAATCATTGGATTATGTATGTAAGCAAGTTATTATGCTAGAGACCTTAAATTTATGTAGTGCTGTATGTGAATTATATTAATTTTCTGGAAAAAAGAGACTGGTAAGTTCTGTGATGGAGTAAATATACCAATAAGAGATCAGATATATATATTTTTATTTATAAAACATTGTATTAATATATTTAAAATAAGTACTTTTCATATAGATCATTATAGTGCTAACATTAGAAAATCTGTGCTCTTGTGTACCTGAGTTCATATCTCTACTCCACTTTGCTTGTGACATGGCATCTCACATTATTGTCAAAGAGACCATAGATATCATAAGAAATCACTATGTAAATATGAAAGGAAATAAAATTTTAATTATTGGTATGTGCTAAATAATGACCATCAATTATTAAGTTAATATTATCATTGATTTATTATTCTTACTAAGTGGACATTGTCAGAAAAACAAACTTATTAAAATCTAGGACAATATCAAGTGTTCCAAATATGTTTGTTATTAATGCTGATATCTCTGCATAATTACTATCATCAATAAATCAATGTTTTCTGAAAAGTTACGTATAAATTGAAATTTTACAGAGTTCCTGTTGTGGCACAGCAGAAACGAATCCTACTGATAACGATGAGGTTGAGGGTTCAATCTCTGGCCTTGTTCACTGGGTTGAGGATCTGGTATTACCATGAGCTGTGGTGTAGGTTGCAGACATGGCTCTGATCCTGCATTGCTGTGGCTGTGGCATAGGCCAGCAGCTGCAGCTCCAATTTGACCCCTAGTCTGGGGACTTCAATGTGTCTTGGGTGCAGCCCTAAAAATCAATACTACTACTACTAATAATAATAAATTGAAATTTTAAAAATTTGAATCCTTTATTAAATAAAATATGGTATTTTTTTGTATAAAGGGACTCGAATTCTTTTTTATTGTTGTAGTTGTTTTCTTCTCACACAGAGAAATCATTATGTAATTTGAAAAGTTTTCTTCATGTTGTTTGTGTTGTAAATTCATTTTTTAAAAGCTTTTATTCCATATTGATAATAGTCTTAACATTTCATCTGTATCATTGTGTAAACTTCACATGCAGAAATATAAAAATCTTCCTATGATAAACAACAACTTTGATGTATTATTGGTGTCCTTGCTGGAAAATGAAAAAAGCTTCTCAATGGTGACATAACTGCATGTATCCTACTAAAGTAGGAAAATTTGTGGAAAATAAAGTATTTTATTATTTGACTGCTTGATTTACAAAAATTACAGATTCTATTGGAAGTCTCATGAATGTGCCTGGTGAAACATAATGGAATATTTTTATTTTTTCTTGAGAATAAGATATTTGTATTTCTCTGAATTTGAAAGGAACAACCTTAAAATGTGTGCTATCAATATGCAGATTTAACATCATATTGTGAGGAACCCACTCTCACTATCAGGAAATATAGAGCATAATAATCTAATTCATGCTGGAAAATGATGCTTTCTATTAGCACAAATTTACTTTCAAAAACAGAATAAAATGTTGACTTAGAAGTAACCAGTCTTCTTTTAGAAGTTACAATTTTTCTTATTTAGGATGCAAATTCTTCTAAAATGTATATGAGATGTGTATATTTTTGTTATATATTAAAGCAAATTTCTCATAACCATGGTGATTTAAAAGGTCTATCATTAATAAACAAATAAATAACTTTATATTTCACTAGTGTGTAGTTTTCTTCTGAAAATAGAATTTAAATGAACTTCAAAACTGTCATGCTTTCATACATACTTTTTCACATGCTGCTATCTCTAAATGGAAATATTCTCCCTCCTCCCACACCCTTTATTTTTGACCTCTAACTAAACTATATTGTTCTTTATTTTAAGCCCGAGCATCTTTGAGAAGCTCTCTATAACATTAAGAATAAATGATTCTGGTTTATGAGTACTTTTCCAGGTACATCAGTTTTCCCATTTTGTCTGACTTTATCTTCTAAAATAAACATACCAATCACCATTTTATAAATCAAAAACTTTCAGAGATTCATATGAAGTTTTTTCTTTAACCAAATGCTGCAAACGGTCTTTCTATAAAGTAAATAGTTAAAGGTTAGACTCTGTGTTTTGCACTTGCAGAAATTCATTGATTAAGCAAATACTGCAATATTTTATTTTATTTTTTTTAATTTTTTTTTGTCTTTTTGCCATTTCTAGGGCCACTTCCACGACATATGGAGGTTCCCAGGGTAGGGGTCAAATCGGAGCTGTAACTGCCAGCCTGTGCCAGAGCCATAGCAATGCAGGATCCGCACCATGTCTGCAACCTACACCACAGCTCACAGCAACACCAGATCCTTAACCCACTGAGCAAGGGCAGGGATCAAAACTGCAACCTCATGGTTCCTAGTCGGATTTGTTAACCACTGTGCCATGACAGGAACTCCACTGCAATATTTCAGAATTTCCTTTACTAGTAGGTCAATCTAAAACTTAGATTAACAGGAAACAAAGATCAAAATGCACTTATAAGACCACCTTATAGAAACAGTAATTTGTCCAATTTTGAGAAGACAACTATAGCATATAGGAAAACCTTTGGAAACACAAATAAAAGATGTCATGCTACATTTTACTATTCTTACAGAAATTTGTGTGTGAAATAATTGACATATTACCTGACTGAAATACTGGAGAAGAGAAAATGTCCCATGGACACCGACTTTACATCTACTGTAACTCTTCTGGATGTAAGTGATTCCTCTGTACACATATTTTTCAAAGCTGCTAAAAAGAAAGGCATTTATTTGTACTGAGCTATTAGTGCTCCCATTTTCACAATAAATCTTCAGATTTACCCTTATACATTAATAAGAAATTCAAGTTGATTCAAACAGATGGAAAGACATACCATGCTCTTGGGCTGGAAGAATCAATATTGTCAAAATGACTATACTACCCAGGCAATCTACAAATGCAATGCAATCCCTGGCAAATTACCAATAGTATTTCTCATAGACCCAGAATAAAATATTTTAAAATCTGTATGGAAACACAAAAGACTCCAAATAGACAAAGCAATATTGAAAAAGGAAAACAGAAATGGAAGAATCAGGTTCCCTGATTTCAGACAACACTACAAAGCTATATCTATCAAAACAATATGGTACTGGCACAAAAACAGAAATATGGATCAATGGAACAGGATAGAAAGCCCAGAGAAATAAATCCAAGTCAACTAATCTATGACAAAGGAGGTAAGAACATACACTGGAAGAAATATAGTCTCTTTAATAAGTGGTGCTGGGAAAACTAGAAAGCTACTTGTAAAAGAATAAAATTAGAACACTCTCTAACACCATACATAAAAATAAACTCAAAATGGATTAAAGATCTAAATATAAGGCCAGATACTATAAAACTCCTAGGGGAAAATATAGACAGAACATTCTTCTACATAAATCATAGCAACATCTTCTTTGATCTAGAAGAAGACCTAGAATAAGGTCAGTAAAAACAAAAATAAGCCAAAGAGACCTAATTAAGCTCAAAAGATTTTGCACAGCAAATAAAACCATTAAAAAATGAAAAGATAACCCACAGAATGGGAGAAAATCTTTGCAAATGATGCAACAGACAAGGGCCTAATCTCCAAATATATAAACAACTCATGCAACTCAACAACAACAACAAAATCCCATCAAAACATGGTCAGAAGACATAAACAGACATTTCTCAGAAGAAGACATATGGATGGCAAAAAGGCACATGAAAAAATGATCAACATCACTAATTATTAGAGAAATGAAAATCAAAACTACTATGAGGTACCACCTCACACAGGTCAGAATGGTCATCCTTCACAAAACAACAAATAACAAATTCTGGAGAGGGTGTGGAGAAAAGACTACTCTCCTTTACTGTTAATGGGAACTTTAATTGGTGCAACCACTATGGAAAACTGTATGGAGGCATCTCAGAGAACTAAATATAGAATGACCCAGTAATCCCACTCTTGGGCATATATCAGGACAAACCATTAATTCAAAAAGATACATGGGCCCATATGTTCATTGCAATGCTATTCACAATAGACAAGACATGGAAATAATGTAAATGTCCATCAACAAAAATGGATTATGAAGATGTAATACATATATATAATAGTATACTACTCAGCCAAAAAAAAGACAAAAGAATGCATTTGCAGTGACATGGATGGAACTAGAGATTCTCATACTACATAAAGTAAGTCAGACAGAGAAAGACAAATGCGATGTGATATCACTTATTTGTGGAATCTAATATATGACACAGATGATTCTATCTACAAAACAGAAACAGATCACAAAAATAGAGAGCAGACTTCTGGTTGCTGAGGTGAAGGTGGAGGAAGGGGGATGGATGAGGAGTTTGGGTTTGGGACATGAAAACTCTTACGTTTGAAATGGATGGGCAATGGGGTCCTACTGTATAGCAGAGAGAATTGTTTGTGATTGGGTCACTTTGCTGTACAACAGAGATTGACGAAACACTGCAAATCTACTATAACTTTAAAAAGAGGGGGCGGAGCAAGATGGCGGAGGAGTAAGTGGTTGTGTTCACCTTCTCCCACAAACACATCAAAAAAACCACATCTGGAGTTCCGTCGTGGCGCAGTGGTTAACGAATCCGACTAGGAACCATGAGGTCACGGGTTCGGTCCCTGCCCTTGCTTAGTGGGTTAACGATCCGGCGTTGCCGTGAGCTGTGGTGTAGGTTGCAGATGCAGCTCGGATCCCGCGTTGCTGTGGCTCTGGCGTAGGCCGGTGGCTATAGCTCCGATTAGACCCCTAGCCTGGGAACCTCCATATGCCGTGGGAGCGGCCCAAGAAATAGCTAAAAAAAAAAAAAAAAAAAAAAAAAAAAAATCTCTATATAAAATGACTCACACAGAACATCAACTGAATGCTGGCAGAACTTAAACCTCTAAAAAGGGCAAGAAACTTGACATAACTGAGCAGAACAAAAGGAAAAAAGAGAGAGAGAAAAGGAATCAGGTTGGGACTAATATTCCCAAGAAGGAATAGTGAAGAAGAAAAGGAACCCACATCCTGGGAAGCCACCTAACTGATGGAAAGATCAGCCAAGTCGGCAGGACCTCAAAGTCTCCGCGAAAAGTGCAGCAGTTGGACTGAAAACAGCAAAGCAGAGTGAGAGCTGCACAGATCATCTGAACTACCACACTGGACACCACAGCCTGAGACACCTGGGCGGGGGCTGGGCACTGAGACTCAGGCTCCAGAGGTCAGTTCCAGGAAGAGGCCTGGGGTTGGTGGTGTGGGGACAGCATGAGGGTTTAAGGAAAAGTGAGCCACTGGCGGGGGAGTGGTACACCACAGACTGAGGGGAACACCACAGCAAAGGGAACCTGGGAGAAGGTCTGGACCCACAGGAGAGGCAAGACACCATTGTTAGGGATGGTGAGAGGAGGAGGCACGGAAGCCATAGGAAACTCCCTGCCCTGGAGTGTGCGCATGCCCATGGGCTCTCAGAGGGCAGGGTGGCTCTGGTGCAAGCTAAGGGCAATGAGAAGATTCTTGCTCATTTAGGGGAGATTGGGCACTCCTTGTGCAGCCTACAGGTGGCCACGCACCTCTTGCGTGGCTAAGAACATCAGGGGGGTAAATGTGATGTGGTGCCTCTTGCACTATCTACAGGTGGCAGGGACAGACTGCAGCAGCTGTCTCAGAGGCCAGAGGGAGGCATGGCTTGCCACAATTGGGGACCTGTGGATGGGCTTCACCTGTGACCCCAGTCACCATAGGGGTTGGCAAAAAAGAAAAAAACAAGGAAACTACAACCAAGCACAATACACTGTTGCTCTCGCTCTGTTGTGAACACACCTGTCCCACAGCTGCCATGGCCAAATACTCTGGGCAGCACCCAGACATTTGTTTACTCTCCTTTCACAACACTCTCAACTAGGAGCAGCTGGTGCAGTACACAGTGCGTGGGCTAAGTGGAATAGGGTGCTTCTTGTGTGGTCTGCAAGGGGTGGGGGCAAACTGCCCCAGTTATCTCTGATTCCAGAGGTGGGCATGGCCCACTGCTACTGGGAGTACCTGAACAAAAATCACTTGCAGCCCCAACCACCTCAGAGAGCACTACAGGGAAGGACATTGCGATGGAACACCACCTGCTGCCAATCTCGCTCCACTGGAAGCACACCCACCCTGCTTCTGCCACATCCAAACAATCTGGGCAGTGCCCAGATGATTGATCACTGTCCTTCCCAGGAACCTGCAACTAGGAGCAGCTTGTGCAGTAACTCCTATGTGGGCTAAGCAGGATGAGGTGCTTCTGGCATGGTCTATAGGAGGTGGTAGCAAACCATTGCAGTTATCTCTGGCTCCAGAGGCGGCATGGCTTGCCACCACTAGGGGTCTGCGAACAGACACCCCTTGCAGCCCCTTTCACCTCAAGTGCACCATAGAAGAAGGCATTGTTACCAAACACCACCTATTGGTGCTCTGAAACCCCTGGGAACACACCCGCCCTGCTGCTGCCACTGCCAAACATACCAGGCAATATCCACATGCCTGATCTCCATCACTTCCCAGGATCCTGCAACTAGGAGCACCCTATACAGTACCTCATATGGGCTAAGGGAGACAGGTTGCTTCATGCCTGGTCTATAGGTAGTGGGGGAAAACCACCACAGTTATCATTGGCTCTAGAGATGGTCATGACCCATACCCACTAGATTTCCCTGAACAGGCACCACCTATGGTTCAAATCACCTCAGAGGAGGGCATTGCAATCGAACAGAAGCTGTTCTTGCTCTCACACCCCTGGGAACTCACACACCCTGCTGCTGCTTTTGCCAAATATTCTGGTCACCTTGTAGATCTGCCTAGAGATTATTACCAATTCCCATGGCCCTACAACTGTGAGTAGCATGTCCCACCTTCCTGCAGGTCCTTGCTGCTTTTGAGAGCCCAATGATCAGGCACTGACTGCTGACCCTACCCATTGCTTTCCTCTCCCTGAAAACACACTGAGCATCCTGGGAACAACAACCTGCTCACACCAAAGAAAGAGACAGCAAATATTCAAATTCCCACACCAAAAATAAATAGTAACCCCCCAAAAATACAAAGGGATATACCTGCATAGAAGTAGCCATACAAGACTATGGTTTGGCTTCCCCAAACTCAAAGAAAAAGAAAAACACAAGCAAGATGAAGAAGCACAGAAACAATTTCCAGTTAGAGGAACAGAAGAATTCACCTTAAGCAGTCAACATTGAAACAGACCCCTGCAGTCTGACTGATATTGAGTTCAAAAGGGAGGTATTGAAAATACTGAAGGAATTAAGGGTGAATATCAAAGAATTAAGAGATATGAAGATATCAACAGTAATGCAGATTCCCTCAGAAAGTAACTAGAAAATATAAGGAGCCAAGAAAAACTACAAAATTCATTTTCAGAGATACAAACTGAGCTTAAGGCAATAAAGACCACAATGAATACTGCAGAGGAATGAACTGGTGACACTGAAGATAGAACAATGTTAATCACGCAACCAGGACAGCAGACAGAAAACCAAATGAAAAAATATGAAAGCAATATAAGAGACCTATGGAATAATATAAAGTGAGCCAATCTATGCATAGGAATTCCAGAAGGAAAAGAAAAAGAAAAGGGTATTGAAAATATATTTGAAGAAATTATGGCTGAAAACTTCCTAAATCTAAAGCATATTGATATTAAGATACAGGAAGAGCAGAGGGCCCCAAACAAGCTGAACCCAAAGAGGCCCACACCAAGACATACTATAATAAAAATGGCAAAAGTTAAAGAGAGGATTCAAAAGGCAGCAAGAGAAATGCAAAGCATTTATTATAAGGGAGCCCCAATAAGGCTCTCAGCTGACTTCTCTATAGAAACACTACAGGCCAGAAGGGAGAGGTAAGATATATTTAAAGTGCTGAAAGGAAAAAAAATTACAACCTAGAATACTCTATCCAGCGAGAATATCATTTAAAATAGAAGGGGAAATAAATAATTTATCCAACAAACAAAAGCTAAAAGAGTACAACAATAATAAACCCATTCTAAAAGAAATACTGAAAGGGCTTCAGTAAATTAAAAAAGAGAGAAAGAAAAAAACAGAAAAAGGTGAATTAAGATGGAGGAAAGCACAATTGGAAAGCAGTCACTCAAATAAGTCAGCATACAGATCTAAACATGAAGATGCTAAAAAAAAAAGACATCAAAATCATACAATGTGGGGAAGGAAAGTAAGAAAATATAGATTTTTTTATTTTAATGATGTGTTTGAGCTTATATGACTATCAGGCATATAGGAAAGGGTTAACTTACTTAAAAAACAGAGCAACCACAAATCAGGGCCAAAAATTACATTCATGAAAACTGAAAAGAAAAGTATTCCAGCATAAAAGAAATGGAAATCATCCAACCAAAAAAAGAAAAGAAGAAAAACAGAATCAACTGGAAAGCAAGGTTTAAAATAGCAATAGATACATATCTGTCCATAATCACCTTAAATGTCAATGGACTAAAGGCTCCAATCAAAAGACACAGAGTGGCAGTTTGGATAAAAAAGCAAAAACCTAAAATCTGCTGTCTACAAGAAACTCACCTTAGGGAAAAGGACACATATAGATTGAAAGCTAGGGGATGGGAAAAGATATTTCATGTCAATGGACAAGACAGTAAAGCAGGAATTGCAATACTTGTATCAGACAAAACTGACTTTACAATGAATGCCATAAAGAAAGACAAAGAAGAACACTATTTAATGGTAAAAGGATCCATTCAAGATTACAATACTCAATACATATGCCCCTAATATGGGAACACACAGATTCCTCCAACAAATACTATAAGACCTAAAAGGAGAAATGGATGAGAATACATTCATATTAGGAGACTTTAACACACTATTCGCATCAATGGACAGATCCTCCAGACAGAAAATCAATAAGGCAACAGAGATCCTAAAGGACACAATAGAAAAATTAGACTTAATTGATATTTTCAGGACATTACATCCCAAAAAAATCAGAATATACACTCTTCTCAAGTGAATATGGAACATGGAACAGTCTCAAGAATTAATAACATAAGGGGCACAAAGCTAAGCTCAACAAATTTAAGAGTACAGAAATTATTTCAAGTATCTTCTCTGACCACAATGGCATGAAACTAGAAAACAACCACAGGAAAAGAAATGAGGAAAAACTTACTACATGAAGACTAAACAACATGCTACTAAAAAAAAAAAAAATGGATCAATGATGAAATCAAGAAGGAAATTTAAAAATACCTACAGACAAATGATAACGAAGACAGAACCACTCCAAGTCTATGGGATGCCACAAAAGCAGAGCTCAGAGGGAAATTCATAGCAATACAAGCCTTCCTCAAAAAAGAAGAAAAATCTCAAGCTGACAACTTAACCCAACACCTAAATAAATTAGAAAAAAGAAGAACAAACAAAAACAGCACAAGGAAGGAAATCATAAACACCAAAGAGGAAATCAATAAAATAGAGATTCAAAAAAAAAAAAAAAACAATAGAAGAAATAAATGAAACCAAGATCTAGTTCTTTGAAAAGGTAAACAAAATTGACAAACCTCTGGCTAGACTCACCAAGAAGAGGAGAGATAAAAAACAAAAAAACAAAAAAATGAAAAAGGAGAAGTCACAATGAATACTACAGTAACAGAAAAAACCATGACAGAATACTATCAACAATTGTATGCCAATGAATTTGACAACCTAGAAGAAATGTACAACTTTCTACAGACTTACAGCCTGCCAAAACTGAATCAAGAAGAAACAGATCAACTGAACAGACCAATCACTAGAAATGAAATTGAAGAAGTCATAAATACACTCCCTACAAATAAAAGTCCAGGACCAGACAGCTTCACAGGTGAATTCTACCAAACATACAAAGAGGAACTTATACCCATCCTCCTTAAACTTTTTCAATATGTTGACGAACAGGAACACTCCCAAAGACATTCTGTGATGCCACCATCACTTAATACTAAAACCAGACAAAGATACCACCAAAGAAGAAAACTATCAGCCAATATCTTTGATGAATATAGACGCAAAAATTTTCAACAACATTTTAGCCAACCGAATATAACAACATATAAAAAATGTCATACATCACGACCAGGTGGGATTCATCGCAGGTGCATAAGGATGGTTCAACATATGCAAATCAATCAATGTCATACACCGCATTAACAAAAGAAAAGTCAAAAACCACATGATCATCTCAATAGATGCAGAGAAAGCATCTGACATGGTCCAACATCCATTCATGATAAAAATTCTTACCAAAGTGGGACAGAGGGAACATTCCTTAATATAATCAAAGCCATTTTGACAACCCCACAGCAAATGTAATACACAATGGAGAAAAGCTGAAAGCCTTCCCACTAAAATCTGGAACAAGACAAGTGCCCACTCTCACCACTGTTATTCAATATACTACTGGAAGTTCTAGCCACTGTAATTAGACAAACAAAAGAAGTAAAAGCCATCCAAATAGAAATAGAAGAGGTAAAACTGTCACTGAATGCAGATTATATGATACTATATAGAAAACCCTAAGGACTCAACCCAAAATTTGTTGAACTGATCAACAAATTCAGCAAAGTAGCAGGATATAAGATTAACATTCAGAAATCAGTCATATTTCTGCATACTAAAAATGAATTGTTAGAAAAGGAATACAAAAATACAGTACCTTTTTAAATTGCACCCACAAAAATCAAATACCTGGGAATACACCTGACCAAGGTGGTGAAAGACTTATATGCCAAGAGCTATAAAACACTAATCAAGGAAATTAAAGAAGATGCAAAGAAATGGAAAGATATTCCATGCTCCTGGGGTGGAAGAATTAATATTGGAAAAATGTCCATACTACCCAAAGCAATCTACAGATTCAATGCAATCCCTATCAAATTACCCAGGACATTTTTCACAGAACTAGAACGAACAATCCAAAAATTTATATGCAACCACAAAAGACCCAGAATTGCCATAGCAAATCTGAGGAACCAAGACCAAGCAGGAGGCATCTCTCTCCCAGACTTCTGGCAATATTACAAAGCCACAGTCATCAAGACAGTGTGCTACTGGCATCAAAACGGACATACAGACCAATGGAACAGAATAGAGAACCAAGAAATAAACCCAGACACATACGGTCAATTAATTTTTGACAAAGGAGCATAAAATGGGGAAAAGACTGTCTTTTTAGCAAGTATTGCTGGGAAACCTGGACAGCTTTATGAAAATCAATGAAACTAGAACACACCCTCACAGTATGCACAAAAATAAACTCAAAATGGCTGACGGACTTCAATATAAGACAAGACGCAATCAAACTCCTAGAAGAGAACATAGGCAAAACATTCTCTGACATCAACCTTAGAAATGGTTTCTCAGGTCAATCTCCCAAAGCAACAGAAATAAGAGCGAACATCAACCAATGGGACCTAATCAAAGTGACAAGCTTTTGCACGGCAAAGGAAACCAAAAAGAAACAAAAAGACAACTTACAGAATGGGAGAAAATAGTTGCAAATGATGCACCTGACAAGGGCTTAATCTCTAAAATATGCAAACAACATATATGACTCAACAGAGAAAAGCCAACAACCCAATGGAAAAATGGGCAAAAGACCTGAATAGACAGTTCTCCAAGGAAGAATAGACTTGTGGTTGCCAAGGTGGAGGGGGAGGGAGTGGGGTTGTTTGGAAGCTTGGGATTAATAGATACAAACTATTGCCTTTGGAATGATTTAGCAATGACATCCTGCTGTGTAGCCCTGGGAACTATGTCTAGTCACTTATGAGGGCGCATGATAATGCATTGAGAAAATAGAATGTGTACATGTATGTGTAACTGGGTCACCGTGCTGTACAGTAGAAAAAAAATGTATTGGGAAAATAACTATTAAAATAATAATAATAATAATAATAATAAAAAACCCAGACATTTCTCCAAGGAGGATATACTGATGGCCAACAAGCACATGAAAAAATGCTCAGCATCACTGATTATTAGAGAAATGCAAGTCAAAACTATCATGAGATACCACCTCACACCAGTCAGAATGGCCATCATTAATAAGTCCACAAATAACAAATGCCGGAGGGGGTGTGGAGAAAAGGGAATGTAAGCTGGTACAACCACTATGGAGAACAGTATGGAGGTATCGCAGAAAACCATACATAGAACAACCATATGACCCAGCAACCCCACTCTAGGACATGTATCTGGACAAAACTTTCCTTAAAAAAACACATTGCACCCATATGTTCATTGCAGCATTATTCACAATAGCCAAAACATGGAAACAACCCAAATGTCCATTGACAGAAGATTGGATTAGGAAGACACGGTATATATACACAATGGAATACTTCTCAGCCATCAAAAAAGAATGAAATAATGCCATTTGCAGCAACATGGATGGAACTAGAGACTCTCATCCTGAGTGAAGTCAAAAAGAGAAAGACAAATACCATATGATATCACACATCTGGAATCTAATACATGGCACAAAGGAAACTTCCCACAGAAAAGAAAATCATGGACTTGCAGAGTAGACTCTTGTTGCCTAGGGGGAGGGGGAGGGATTGGGATGGATTGGAGCTTGGGGTTAATAGATGCAAACTATTGCCTTTGGAATGGTTTAGCAATGAGATCCTGCTGCGTAGCACTGAGAACTATGTCTAGTCACTTATGATGGAGCATGATAATGGGGAAAAAATAACGTATACCTGTATGTGTAACTGGGTCACCATGCTGTACAGTAGAAAAAAAAATTGTATTGGGGAAATGACAATTAAAAATTAAAAATAAATATAAAAAAGAGATCTGTATTAAATATTTACTGGGAGCATGTCAACCACAAGACCTATTAGTCAAGCTTCACCAAATGGCAAACTATATTCACTTTGCCAGAGTTAAAAGAGCCCTAATGACTAGGTGTCCAATATGACCAAATCCATTTATGCCAACATTCATTACCGTGTCTCAGGGATGTGGCCTGCACTGCACAAGATGTGGCTGCTGGTTGAAAAGGGAAGCACAGAGAGCTCAATGACTTTAACTACATTTCTCCTTCTCAGACAAACTTAAGTGATATTATATCCTATGATAAATTCCAGCTTCTTTTATTTCTACATTTACCCATTTAGTTATTCACTCAAAGAACATGATACCTGCTATTAAGTGATAACTAATTTTTCACTGATAATTTAAGCAACATGGTAAGTGTAGTCTATTACAAAGCTTTACAGCAGTAACAACATCAAACAACATTTATTTTTATTCATATTATATGTAGACAGCAATGGTTTTACTGCTGTGACTCTACTTGTATATTCCCATTCCTGAACCCAGGTTTAAGAAACAGTCCCTATTTAGGACATGACATTTTCATGGCAGAGAGGAAAGAGCAGGGAGTAACTGGGGAGTAGCTATGAATGCTTTTGCTTGAATGTGGTAAAATGTTTACTTTCATTATTCCCAGTAGTTATGTTCTACAAATGAACACTGAATTTTCACATACTGTACTACTATTTCAAAGGGGACTACAAGCCTTTGGTCACAGCATTTTTGACAACCAAAATTCCATTTGAGTTATGTAAGTTTGTTTGCCAAAATCCTTGTAAAATAACCCAGTGTTATCAAAACTAGAAACCTGGTCCTCCACATAAACTTCTCCTATATAACATTTGGAGGTATTTTTTTAGTTTTTGCATATCCTCCTATCTGCAGAAACTGCATCACCTGCAAGTTTATTTTTCATGCTGTATCTCCTTTTGAAATGTATGAGCTAGACAGCACCTTCTGAGAAGGGTTTAACATTTTCCTGATCCTGGTTTAAATGGCCTTTAACAAGGACTCCCTTGTAGGGGAAGTACTCATCACAATTTATAAATAGCATATAATTTTAGTTGAAATGATACTGTTGGTATTCATTGGATATTTAGGTTTTGAATGCTGCCTTGGTAATTATTTATTGTTGATATCACTGTTATAAAAATTTATTTGATATCTTAGTACAAAAGTTGAAAGCCATTAGGTTTATATACAATTAATTATACCAGGGGTTAGAAAACTATTGTCAACTGAAATAAAAATGCACAGCATGAGAGCTGTGAGTTTCAATTTTAATTGAAGATTTACTGAGGGCTATAACTCAAGAGACACTCTTTCAGACAGCTCTGAGGAACTGCTCTGAAAAAGTAGGAAAAGAGGTCAGCATGTATATGATTTGGGAGAAGGGGGATATGTAATCAAGCACACATCTCTGTAGAAGGTTATTGCTGTCACAAGGCAGATATCTTAGTTAATGATTGTCTAAGTATGGGAAGATGCAAGAAAATGGCTCATAAAATTTTCTTGTGAAAATATCTAACTGAAGCGCCATTCTGCCATTCTTCCCAGAGCACAGAGTGCTTAATTACTGATCTCTGAATTCCTTTCATGGTGTGATGAAGGTCAGCAACTGCAGTGGCTAGTGACTTAATTCTTGTGGAACCAGATGGTGTGTGACATTCTTTAGTTGGCATTATAATCTGTGAAGCAAATGCTGCCTGCCACTTGTTTTTATAGATAAATCTTATTGAATACAGTCATGCTCTTTTATTTATGTATTGTCTATAGTTTCTCTAACACTAAAACAGCAGAGTTGAGTAGCTGCAAGGGAGACCATATGGCCCTTAACACTGTAAATAGTTACTGTCTGGGTCTTAACAGAAAATTTCCATCAACCTCTGCCTTACACTCATGGAAGACATGTCAAAAAAAAAAAAAAAAAAAGACAACTAATAGTGAAACTATAACAACCAGATTGGAAAACTAATATCCTTCCACAGAAATTCTAATACTTCCAGAGACACTTGACTAACTCATTGGCACTGAATGTTGGGATTTCCATGTGCTGCAAGTATGGCCCTAAAATAAAAGAAAAAAGTCTGTATTATCCTTGTGGCACAGCAGGTTAAGGATCTGACATTGTCACTGCAATGGCTCAGGTTGCTGCTATGGAGCAAATTCAATCCCTGGCCCCTAAGGAAATTTCACATGCTGTGACTGTGGCAAAAAACAAATTCTGCCTAGAAAGCCAATTCCAAGGTTGGCCCATTGTATTTTTACAAGAATAGCATCACAATTGCTTGGGAATGAGCCATGCATGGAAGTGCTAGCAAGGTACCAAATATCAGAGAGAAGGAAATCCTTCAACCTACTTCTGCCTTATTACAGCTAGTAGACACCCATTTTCTGAGAAATTTGGACGGATTTTGTTTTCACTGCAATAAGGCATCTAATGATGAGTTTGCAGAGTTGGAAAACTAGAACTCTCATTAGCCTCTACCAACAACTGAAGAGTATACATATACATGAGAGAAAAATATATATGCCGCTCACTAAAAAGCCAAATTAGTATAGGCTAGGTTGATTAATGAATCCTCAGAAATAAAAGGAAGGGAAAATTTTAGATTGAGTGTTGAATATTATATTAAATGATGTTGAATAAATTGAAGTGCTATATTTAGATAAATATTACATTAAATTTCTTAAGTTACCAGGTTAAAAACAACTGAACTTATGCATCTTCTGGATATAGCACAGGGTTTTTTTTTTTTTAATTTCTGCATTAAATTTTCATTTGTCACAAGTAATAGAGTGTTTATCAAACTATATATGATAGAAAATCCATTTTTTAATTCCAATCTATCATGGGTTAATAATTTTGTAAAATACAGTAAAAATAAATGTAAATCCCTTTTACCATACTCTTAAAACTTTGCTAATGAAAACATCAAACTCTTAAAAGATGCTGATGAAAAAAATCAAACCTGACACAAACAGATGGAAAGATATAATATGCTCTTGGATTAGAAGAATTAATATTGTGAAAATGACTATACTACCCAAGGCAATTGACAAATTCAATGCAATTGAAATATTTTTTCAGTACTAAATTTCTTGGACATATAATTACTCCATGACACTGCTATAAAATTTCTAAAAAGTTTATCTTTATTTATATTCTTTTCTGGTCATAAACCAGTCCTATGGGTATCTGGACAGGCTTCAGTTGATAGAACACCTTTCTAAGTACAAAGAGTTTTTCAAAATAAAATAAATTTAAAGGGCTTAAAATTTTTCCTTAAAAATGGGCACTATCCTTACCAACCTGATTCCTGTACCCTAACTTAATCATCTTCAACTCTTCAAGCTGTTCCTTTCACATTTACCTCTATAAATTGAAATAACACGCTGATATTTCTTGATTTTTAAATATGAGCCATTCTCAATTGACTTCATACTATAAAATATGAGGGTATAGTTTATTTGCATCCTTCACTTATATATAATATACTTCCCACATCCTCCAAGTAGAGATCAGAATTTTTGTTTAAATTTGTATAATTGTTTGAAAACAAGACTGACTGATTTACTAAAAAGAGAATGGCAAGCCAATATCAGAAACTCCAAGGGTAATGAACTGCCTCATATTGTACACACATCAATCCTTTCCCCAAATATCTGAATAGATTCAATATAACACTAATTAAAACAGCAACTGGCTGTGCGAAATAATAAAATATAAATGGATAGACAATATCCCAGAACATGCAAAATACTTTCAAAAAAGAAGAACACAGTGGAAAAAATGCTCTACTAGTTATCAAGATCTGTTTTAAAGATGTAGTAGGTGTCTCCTAGTGGCCTAGCAGTTGGGGATTCAGCATGGTCACTGGGATGGCTCAGGTTCGCTCCCTGGCCCAGAAACTTCTGCATACCACAGGCACAGCCAAAAAAATATGTAGTAAAATAGTATGATATTATAACAGCAGACAATTATAGTAACACAACAGAACAGAATTTAAAAGTAGATATATGCAAATACGGAGCACTTGATTTTCTGAGTTTACATAAGTGCCACTGTAAAGCAGTGGCAATAAAATGGCCTTTTGAAATGTTGCTAAGATAATTGTTTATTTTTATGGAAACTATCTAAATTCACATCTCGAATAATGTGCAAGAATCCATTATAGGTGAACTGTAGATCTAAATTTGAAAGGAAGGCAAATAATGTTCAAAACATTCAAACAACAAAGGGTTCACTTTAAATAAAGAATTAAAAGACATGGAATTACCACTGTGGCACAATCTGAAACAAATTCAACTAAGTACCATGAGATTGTGGGTTCAATCCCTGGCCTTGGTCAGTGGGTTAAGGATTTGGTGTTGCCGTGAGCTGTGGTGTAGGTTGCAGATGCAGCTCAGATTCTGCGTTGCTGTGGCTGTGGTGTAGGCCAACAGCTGTAGCTCCAATTTGATCCCTAGCCTGGGACCCTCCATATGCTGCAGGAATGGCCCTAAAAAAAAAAAAAAAAAAGCAAAAAAAAAAAAAAGAGCTAAAAGACAACTTAACAAAAATGGACAACTGACTTGAGTAAAAGTTTATAAATAAGAATATTAAAATGACCAATATATGAAAACATACTCATTTTCATTAGTCATTAGGGAAGTGCAAATTAAAACTATAATGAGATACCATTATATATGTATCAGAATGGGTAAGATTTTTTAAATGACAATAACAAGTGCTGACAATGCTCTGAAATAAGGAAAGCTTTCAACACTGCTTGAAGAAGTATAAATTGGTACATCAAATTTGGAAACCACTTTTTCAAAATTTACACTAGAAAATGCATAGATTTATGAACCAGCAATTGTCACGAGACAGGTTTCTACAATATTTTCTCAGCCTCTTTGCTTATATTATCTATGCTAAAAACTCCATCTTGTCCTGCCTTACTTTACCCCATATTCCTGCTTGAAAAACTGTCCCAATGCTGGTAAATGACTTAAGCTTAAGAACAAAGACCTAAAGGCATGAGTTATCCATGTGGTCAGCTGAATGAGGACATAATATTTTGGTCTAGGCATGCTGGACCTGTGCAGATAGGCATGTGGTTTGCACAGCATGATATGTCCTCTAAAGAATAAGAGGAAGGTGAGCCTCATGGCCCCAAGGGGTTTACGAGGGGTCATTCGCAGGATATGCATTAGCAAGGAGAACCAAGGTGCAAATTTAGGCACGCTGGGTTGCTGCAGATAGGCACGCCATCTGCAGAAGCACAATGGTTATTCTCTAGAATGCTATGCATAGATAGCTGACCAAGCTTCCTCAATGCTAATGATTGTTAAATGCCTAAAGGTCAGAATAAAAGCTTAATTATCTACCGGCTATGTGACTTTTAAAATAATTTTAAAAAACCTATATCCTGAACCTGCAACTCCCTCCTTACTTGGCGTAATCCTAAAGATACAATAAAAGCAGTGTGGCTTCCTTGAGGCGGCGCTCTTGGTCCATGAGACCTTGAGGCCCCCTGATTCCCACCTTTAATTAAGATAAATGTCTCTGTGTCTGTTTTATGTTAACTTTTTCCTTAAGTTTCACAGAACCCGCTCTTCAGCCCTCCCCTGCTGAGCTGGTCTCGGCAAGCAATTACAATCCTAGGTATGTACTCTATAGAAATATGTACTTAGGTTATATAATCAAGACACACACACACACACACACACACACACACACACACACACACACACACACACACACACACACACATCATGAACTTCAAATTCTAGTAGAGGTCTGCTTTTACCTTGTGCTAAGTATTGGACCATGGGTACCAAAGTTTTTCTCTTAGTATTCCTGTTCCATCCTCGACTTTCAGCAGTCTTTGCAAGCCTGCACGTTAGAAGCTTCTCTCTCCATGCCTTTGCCCCACTGCATCAGTAAACTGTTTTGTCAGTTGGTGCTAGCCTCATAGAAGGGGGTGAAGAGGGATGTTGAGTGCTCCTCGTCCATCTTCTGGGTTAAGCATGCATTAGGACTGGGCTTTCACATTGTTCCTGTTCCTCCATGCTATGGTAGTCACACTCTGCCTTGCATCTGTGGCAGGTCTAGAGCAAGGGAGAGTTTCCTGCCTTTCCCCTAGTGGCAACAGACCTCTTATTTGAATTAGTGCAGGATATTAGGCCGAAAGACTTTCTTGCCTCTCCATAAGCAGCAGGAAGTTTTGACTTTTCTCCCTTCTCCAGACTCAGTGGGGCTTTGCCTGGACCCTGGGATGCAAACATTTCCTCACCTTCCCTAGAAGACTAAGGCTTTCATTTCACTTTATTGAAGGGGCCAGTGTATAATATTTTTTGTTTGTCCCCCAGTGGCAGCCAATCAACCTCTGCACCCTTTAATCTTAGGCTCTCTCCAATCTCTCACCTGACCTCAATATTTCTTACCTGATGTAAGCCATCTTCAAAACAAGAAATAACTGTAATGAATTGAAATGTATTGAAAATAATGAACTTTAAAAACTACAAACACAGTCAATCCTGACTGTCAGTCTTGTTAGACATATATTTGAGTGCTGATCAATAAACAGGGCTAAAACTTTACTGGAATTAATTTAGGAAAGGTAACAAATTGGTCCTGATTTTGATCAAGTTGTCAGCACCCTCTAGTGGAAAGAAGTCTTGAAAAACCACTTCTTTGATGACACAGGCCTACCTCTAATATATTTGCATGGATGCATTATCAGCCATCAAAATCTGGCAGTTACAGAAACTAAAATTTGGAGATGGTAATAAACAATGTATCATTTAATTTTAGGGTATTAAATACTTATAAATCCTTTAATATAGTCTCTTGTCTCATTCAGAAAAGCAATACAAAACAAAACAAAAACAAAAGGAAACATGAAAGCAGAGCTGGGACCACAGAATAAGAACTGCTCCCACCTGCAGTATCTCTGTTTTGCCTGGTAAAAGTGAAATCTAAATGATTGTGTCTGTTCTCACTAAATCAATATCATGCAAATAATCAAAGAATAATATTTTGAATGTATGTCAAATTTTCAATTGGTGCAGGACATCAAAGGGTCAGCCTCAGGGTGCCTGCCTGCTTTCCTCCGGCTCTATCTAAAACCAAAGCAAACTGAAACCCTCCTCAACATTTCACATTAAATTAGATGAGCGTTTCTTCAGTAATAATGATTTTATCGTAAATATCAGTCCAAACTCTGAAATTTTAAAATTTGTAAAATATCATTGTGTTTATAAAAAATGTAAAATTATAAATTAAGTGAATGTCTTCCTTACTTCTCTTTAAATTTTTGGTTGATTTAATGACACTGTGATTTCATTGATACAATAGCCCAATTCATTTAATAATCAATTTATGACATTTTTAAATTTTATATAGATTAAGGGCAAAGGCCTTGGTGAAGTTTCTTTTCCTTATAATGTTTATCATTTAACTATGTAGCAATAGCTGTAGGACCTTTGTTCCAGCTACTTGTTTTTTTTTTTTTTTTTCACTAAGCACAGTTCCTCTTTGCAAAGAGACTTTTTAAAGAAAAATTAGATATTTCTGAATATGAATATATATGACAGAAAAATATCAAATTCTCCTCTCCACCTGCCAAATAATGAGTCTCTATGTTGCTTAGCAATTAACATTACATTTTTCCAGCATGGGAAAGCTTGAAGATGAAGAATTAAAGGGGCAATATTCTCTGTATGAGAAAAGAAAAAGGATGAAAAAATACAAAGAAAAGATCCTAGACGGGGCACAAAGCAACATGGGTGGCCCAAAAAGCAAGGACAATGTAGAAGTTTGTAGTGTTCACAAACTTTAACATGCATGAGGTTCACCTGGGAATTTAAGAGAATCATAAATTGATTGTTGAATGAATAATAAAACACAGATTGCTTGGCTCCACCCCCTAGAGTTTCTGTTTCAGTAAGTCTAACACATGGCTTAATAATTCGCTTTTCTAACGGGATCCCAGGTGATGCTGATGCTACTGGTCCAGAGACCACACTTTAAGAACAAGTATTACAAAATATTTAGGAAGTTTTGCTTTGGGTTTTATGGTATAACTTTCTAGATGACCACCCATTCCTGTCTGTCTGAGGCTAGGGATTTCCTGAAATTTCCAAGGCTAAAACTGGGAAGTCTCCAGCAAGCCAGGAAGATTGGTCACCCTATATTGGATCTCCAAGATATTTTCAGTAAAGAGTTAAAATATTGGCTAGTGATTTTGTACCAAAATGTTGTGTTCTCTTTTTAATCAATTGATTAATTTCAAACCTTTTCTTTCCACCAGAATGTTGAGATTGACTTCAAGGCTAGTTGTGTTTTGGAGGTTATCGTCTATGCTTTTGTCCCAAGGTACTGCTGTAGCTAGAACCATCTGGCACCTAAAAAGAATGCATATAAATATATAAATGGGTCACTTTGCCATACAGAAGAAATTGATGGAACATTGTAAATCAACAGCAATAAAAAAATTTTAAAAAAGAAAACTAGTAACTCATCACTGTGACTATCAAGTGGTCAGCATTTCAGTTGAGTAGAAAATGAAAAAGGGCTCAATAAGAGGAAGGATAGTACTTGGACAATCACTTCAAAGTGACAGTACTTACATAGATTTCCTTGTTAGCAGAATTACAGCGTTTGAGGAAATTCATCATTAGGGAATTAGCGTTTCACACAGAGTTAAATATATAGAGTATTATGCAAATTCACCAAATTAAGAATGTCAAAATTGGTTTGAAAGGACTAAGTTTTATGGCAGTAATAAATGCAAAATCTTAATAGCTTAAAATAACAAAGACTTTTTCTTGTACACCCTATCTATCCTTTGAACTCCAAAATTTTTGCCATAATTTGTTATATAGTAATTCAAGAGATAGCACAAAATAAAAAATTAATTGAAGATCTATGATGATGAAATTATACATTCTAATGATCACAAAATAAGGATCTACAGAAAATGGAGAACATAAGGTAACTATTAATGGT
Source organism: Sus scrofa (assembly GCF_054392235.1). Classification (NCBI taxonomy): domain Eukaryota; kingdom Metazoa; phylum Chordata; class Mammalia; order Artiodactyla; family Suidae; genus Sus; species Sus scrofa. Next base: position 47,220,229 of record NC_139387.1, on the reverse strand, counting down.
GATCTAGTTTTAAAATGGAGATCTAATAAAATATAACTAGTATCATTAAAATCCCCCAGAGATGGCTACGTAAATGTGAGTTAGTACTAATTTTTTACAATGTTTCCCATCAGATTTTGATACAATTGAGCTAAAGCATGAACATTTTAAAACACTGAAACCTGTATTTTTGACTTGGTGGATGGAAACATAAAGGAATAGAATGAAAATAAAAGGTTTGGGGGACTAATGAAAACATTCAGTTCAGTATAAACTGAAGATTACTTTAAACCATAAGGCTATGGGGTTATTTTATTACTCTTGGTCTGATGTTCTAATTTCTACCCATGACTCTACCAACTAACTTCACATGTGATTTCAGCTAAATCACTTATTTTAACTTCAGCTTCTTACGTAAAATGAAGGCAAGTAGATTATTAATGAAGATCCTAACTGTTCTCAAACTTCGTATTTCCAGAATTCCTGTCATGGCTCAGTGGTTAACAAACCTGACTAGTTCATGAGGGCACAGGTTTAATCCCTGGCCTTGCTCAGTGGGTTAAGGATCTGGCATTGCCATGAGCTGTGGTGTAGGTTGCAGATGTGGCTCAGATCCCGTGTTGCTGTGGCAGTGGTGTAGGCCAGCAGCTGTAGCTCTAATTCTACCCCTACTCTGGGAACCTCCATATGCCGTGGGTGGCCCTAAAAAGACAAAAATAAAAACAGCAACAACCTTCACATTTCCTTGAAACTCTCTGATTATCTTAGAGGGAGGTGTGGCATATGTATAGGGGTCAGATGTTTAACATAAGATCTTAGCGGCAATTATTGAGAGAAATATGTAACATAAATGTCTGGCCTTGTTCTACTACTTTCAAAAATGCCTACCACTTCTAGGGAAGGTCAGTAGTCGGCAGGGTATTGACAGAAGTTCAGGACATGCTAATCCAAAATATGGCATCTTGACATATTAAATATTTTAAGAGTGACAAATTTAAGAAATAGTATGGGCAGGAAGTGATGTCTGACTTTCCAATTAAACAGGTCATAAAACCTAGGAAGGACATTCTTACCTTTCCCTGAAGTAGGTCATAAAACCCTCACATGAGATGTGCCCTTTCTATACCCGGAAGAAAGAAGCATCCTTATTTCTGAAGACAAACAGACACAGAGGAATCTGAATGAAAAGGCCTTGCTAAATTTCCTTCGGTTTACTACACTTACCTCATATCTTTGGCCTATCGTATCCTTCCATAACTTCCAGGATTTTCATGACGCTCAGGTTTAACTGTTCCTTTAGGTCTTAATTTCCTTATGAAGGCTTCCTTATCATATAAAACTAATGCTAAATAAATTTGTATGCTTTTTCTTCTTAATCCATTTTTATGTTACAAATGTCCCAGTTTAGAACTTAGGATGGTGGAAGAAAAATATACTTTTTTCTACCCCTACAGTGTGCATATCATGACTAAGCAAGTCATGGGTTCTGGGGTCAGTTACTGGGAGATCATATCAACCTCCTGAAGACTAGATCGTCTGAACATGATCTCAAATAGATTAGTACAGCATGGACTATATAATAAAATGGGGAACGAATAGGGAAAACATAGCTAAGCATCACATCAAAGTAGGATTCTGACAGGATTTTATTCAAATGGTTTATACATGTTCTTATCCCATCACTTATTCACCTCATGGCCCTCTCATTAATAAGGAAATCGCTGAGACAGAATAGGGAAGCAGTCAGTTTAATTTGAGAAAGTTACTTAAATCGAAGAAGGTGAATTAGTTTTGACCCACAGAAAGAGCTGATCTGAAAACCGTAAGGTTTGCAGCTAACACACCCTGACTTATTTCTTGTGTATTCCCATCAAAAACATTGTGACTGAGGTTACCCAAGAGATTATTTTTCTATGAAACATTGCCAGAGACTAACAAGGCAAAATCACAAGAATTAATTTATCTCCCCCTCCCGCGCCCAGCATTCTTCAAATATTTTCTCTCACCTCCGGCCTCCAACTTCCCAATACTGGAATTGAGTCAAGTCGACACAAACTAAAAATCTTCAAATTTAAGTGTCTGAAATGTGAAAGGCATTTTGGGGGCTACAGATATAAATGATACACAGTGCCAACCATTAAGATGTTCGTGCTTATTATTTAGTAGGAAAATAAAAACAAAACGCTGCAACAGAGATGTTAACAAAAATCAAACTTACAGGCAGAGAAACCTTCCTTAACTAAACTATGCCAACTTCTAAAATAATCGCTTTTCCCAAGTCCCGCAGAGTATTGCGATCTGCCTATCAGAGTGCACGATGAATACTGATTTAAAAAAATCCTCTTAGAGAGTACAAACATTTTGAAAGAGCCCCTAGTAAAGTTTATTCGGCAGTGAAGGGTCTGTCTCACCGGACCTTCCAAAGTCTCAGTCTTTGCTTCTACAACCAACACTTCCCCTTCCACGCTCAAAAGTTGGTGACATCAAATGCCTTGGAATGGAACGTTTTAGTAACTTAGATCACTTGAGAGAAATAACATGGGCCTGTGGGGTGCGCGGGGGTGACGGGGGTGTGAAATTTTTAAGCATTTAGGGATTGCAAATGTGGGGAAACGTCGCCACCTGCTGGTAAGAAATGGGAACCGCAGGGGAAACGCCTACCCAGACCTTTAAAATAAACGGAGGGTTTCATTTCAAGCACCACGCAGTCGGCTCCAGCACCCTTCAGACCCCCGAGGTCTGCCCCTCCAGGCTGCGCTGACCACTCAGTGTGCCCTATGCAACGTGATTGACAGCGCAACAATTCGGTCCGTTATCTAAACCCGTCTCTCGGGAAACAGTGACCCGCTCCTTCCTTCCGGAAGCTCGGGGTCCGCGCTCTCCCGGCATTCCTTTCCTTCCGGCTGTGCTCGGTTCCCTCTGGCGATTCCCGCCTTGCGCGCCGGTTTCGAGCCCGAGTGTCAAGCCTGACTTTGCGGACCCAAGCATCTCGCCCCGATCTACCAGGACTGGGTTCTTGGCTATGGGGGCAGGAATGGCGCAGCTGGAGGGTTACTACTTCTCGGCTGCCCTGAGCTGTACCTTTTTAGTGTCCTGCCTCCTCTTCTCCGCTTTCAGCCGGGCGCTGCGAGAACCCTACATGGACGAGATCTTCCACCTGCCGCAGGCGCAGCGCTACTGTGAGGGCCATTTCTCCCTCTCGCAGGTGGGGTCCCCGACCTGTCAGCACCCTAGAATGGCTAGTGAGAGCAGGCCCGGTCCCAGCGCTAGTCACCCACCCTTAACCTTAGGTCCCTCCGCTCACAGCAGGAAAAGGACCCCGGTGATCTTTTGTTCGGGTTTCTGAGGTCTGAGAAATATTTACTAAATGAATGAAAAAAAAAACAAAAACGCAGTTCTGTTTCCAAGAAAAAAATGCTCTAGGAGATGTACTAATGGGAACTGAGTTACTGCCCCTTTTCTAGGCAACTGACCAAAGCTATTCTGTTTTTTGTTTTTGTTTTTCGTTTTTTTGCCAATCCTGGGATTTGGGGCACTGAATTGCACCTAGGAAATGTCAGAAAACTTCACTTTAGCTCACCCGTCAGTCACTTCACTGTATTTTGCAAGTGGGGTAGAGGGGGTGGCCCTTCAGCCGCTAAGAAGTGCCAGGTTATATTAATTTCGTCCTTGCTGGTTTTAGCAACCTTCTATTAACTGGATAAATTGGAAATCAGTGATAGGCCGTCATACTTAAATGTGTATTTAGCCACATATGTATATAAATATAGATACAAAAATAAAGTGGACATTATCCTTCTCTTCTGGTAAAAGGCGTTAGAGAGTAGTGATTAGAAATATAGTCTGTAGTTGGAGAAAAACATAATTTTAAATCTTGGTTCTGTTATTTACTAGTCATGTGGCTTGGAACTTTTCTGATTTTCAGGTTACTTATCTGAAAATGACAGTAATGTCTACTATAAGTCTTGTTGCAGGATTAAATACAGAGGGTTTAGCACAATTCCTGGCTACTACATTGTACCTGTCGTTGTGGATCCTCTGAGTGAATTTCTTTAAAGACTTTTCACTGCAAATGCATTAGAGTTCCATTGGTGTTTCCATGCTTTTAAAAACTAGAGCATTTGCAGTTTAATCACCAAAAAGATCACCCTCTAAAGAGTGGGTATAAGAAAATAAAAACTAAGGTTAAGTTGTTGTCTACTGGTTGCTGATACTTTAACAATAACAACACAGGTATGGGACAAAACATAGTAAAACTTCTTATCAGAGCTGTCTCCATTGCCACGGACTTATTTAACCATGTCATAGGATAACTTCCCCAAATGCATGACCTCTTTGTGTCAGTCCTATCACTATCACCTCTTGGGTTTTGCTTCATTGTTGGCTTTTTATTTTTAAGTGGGACCCCATGATTACTACATTACCTGGCTTATACCTGCTGTCAGTTGGAGTGGTCAAACCGGCCAATTGGATCTTCGGATGGTCAGAACATGTTGTCTGCTCCATTGGAATGCTCAGATTTGTTAATCTTCTCTTCAGTGTTGGCAACTTCTATTTATTATATTTGCTTTTCCGCAAGGTGCAACCCAGACACAAGGTTTGTTTTCAGAGTAATTAATTACAAGCTGATGTACAATCAGGTCCACAATTATGAAGAATTGGTTTTATGAAAATTGGTGGAAAATATATTTAACATTTAGTATTTGTTTATCTTTTGTAAAGGTAAAGCAAGTCCCCTACCTCCATTTTGGAAGATATTTGTCTTGAAATATTTGAGACACTCTTATCTATTTATAAAACCTATAAATGTTCATGAATTAAACCAGTTCGGTAAATATTTTCTGAGCTTATTCCATGTGCTAAATACTGAGACTATAGAAGTAAATGAGGCAGTTTTTCTCTTAAGGAATATATATCTTATTAGGGGAAACCCACATTACCTGGAAATTTTTATGTGGTTTAAGAATGCTGGAGTTCCCGTCGTGGCGCAGCGGTTAACGAATCCGACTAGGAACCATGAGGTTGCAGGTTCAATCCCTGGCCTTGCTCAGTGGGTTAAGGATCCGGCGTTGCTGTGAGCTGTGGTGTAGGTCACAGACGTGGCTCGGATCCCGCGTTGCTGTGGCTCTGGCGTAGGCCTGTGGCTACAGCTCCGATTCGACCCCTACCCTGGGTACCTCCATATGCCACGGGAGCAGCCCAAGAAATGGCAAAAAGACAAAAAAAAAAAAAACAAAAAACAAAAAACAGTGCAGACCTTGGAGATGAGGTGGATTACCTGGGTTTGAATTTTGTCCTCTTACTAATTGCGTTACTTTGGGCAGGTTACCCTTAGTGACTCTATGTTTTCATCTGTTAAGTGGAAACAATATAGAATCTACCTGATTAGGACTGTTCTGTAAAATAAAGGCACTTCATAAATGGACAATACTTAGAATACTGCCTGATGTAATAGTAAGGACTCAGTAAATACTAATTATAGTAGTTATTTTTAACTTATAAAGATGATTTCAGTAGTATAAATTATGAGAGGGAGATAGCTATAAAACACCATGAGGATACAGAGAAGGAGCAGAGGAGCACTTGGTGCAGCCTGAGTGGGAGAAGGAGGTGTGGGTGGCATTGGGTAAGGCTTTACAGAGAACATGGTACTCGAGCTGAATCTTGATGACAGATGGGGCTGTAGGATGAGAGTGAATGCAGGGATTGCCATTTGGAATTATAAGAGTACAGGGACATAAGGCTGCAGAAAGCTATAGAAGTAGATAGGGGAGAAGTCATGAACATCTTTTTATGTCACAGAAAGCATTTTAAAGTTTATGTAGTAGGTGGTAGACAGCCTTTCATTTTAATCAAGGGAATGGCATGGTATGGCTTGGTGATTTAGAGAGCTAAATGAATGCTTACAGAAGGCATTAGGACTAAAGCTCACCAAAATGGAACCACCTGCACTGTATCCCATTCATCTCCACGTTCCTCATAGAACTGAGTTCAGTGTCTTTCCCACAGTACCTCCTTAACTGTCTGTTGAATGATTCAAAATATTTTCAGCCATAGGAACTTGACACACACATGTATTATCTTATTGGCTTCCAGAATGACAGATGTAACTAAAAGGTATTAGAAAGCACCCTCATAAATACATACTGTGTTTTTGCAAAGGCAGAAGTAAGATTAATACTAAATAATTTTCTTTAAATAAGATTCAAGGAGTTTTTTGTTTTTTTTAATTAAATCTCTTCATTAGCTTAGCATAAAGAGCCTATTTGCTTTTTTGTAAACTGTGTTTTCTCTTCCTTGTAGGCTGCCTCAAGTATCCAGAGAATTTTGTCAACATTGACATTAGCAGTATTTCCCACATTGTATTTTTTTAACTTCCTATATTATACAGAAGCGGGATCCATGTTTTTTACTCTTTTTGCATACTTGATGTGTCTTTATGGAAATCATAAAACCTCAGCCTTGCTTGGATTTTGTGGATTCATGTTTCGTCAAACAAATATCATTTGGGCTATCTTCTGTGCAGGAAATGTCATTTCACAAAAGTTAACTGAAGCTTGGAAAACCGAGCTACAAAAGAAGAAGGAAGAGAGGCTTCCCCCTATTAAAGGACCATTTTCAGAATTCAGGAAGATTCTTCAGTTTCTTTTGGCTTATTCCATGTCCTTTAAGAACTTAAGTATACTTTTCCTTTTGACTTGGCCCTATATCCTCCTAATGTTTCTGTTTTGTGCATTTGTGGTAGTTAATGGTGGAATTGTTATTGGTGATCGTAGCAGTCATGAAGCCTGTCTGCACTTTCCTCAGCTATTCTACTTTTTCTCTTTTACTCTTTTTTTTTCCTTTCCTCACCTCTTATCTCTTAGCAAAATCAGGGCTTTTCTTTGCCTAGTTTGGAAACGGAAAATTCAGTTTTTTGTGATTACTTTAGTCTCAATATTTTTAGTTTGGAAGTTTACTTATGCTCATAAATACTTGCTCTCAGATAATAGACATTATACATTTTATGTGTGGAAAAGAGTTTTTCAAAAATATGAAATCGTGAAATACTTGTTAGTTCCAGTCTATATATTTGCTGGTTGGACGATAGCTGATTCATTGAAATCAAAGTCGATTTTCTGGAATTTAATGTTTTTCATATGCTTATTTACTGTCATAGTACCTCAAAAACTGCTAGAATTCCGTTATTTCATTTTACCTTATGTTATTTATAGGCTTAACATACCTCTGCCACCCACATCTAGACTTGTTTGTGAGCTGGGTTGCTATGCAGTTGTGAATTTCCTAACTTTTTATATCTTTCTAAACAAGACTTTTCAGTGGCCAAATAGTCAGGACATTCAAAGGTTTATGTGGTAATATCAGGGATATCATGAACTCTAAAATTAGACTTATTCGGACTATTTCTGTAATGAAAACTAAGTAGAAATTTTGGAATTTCTTTAGGCACCATAGTGATCCTCAGATCACATCATATTTTTTGTGTTTTAAATATCAGAAGTAAGTGTTTATATATATGTATAAAATCCAAAAAAAAAAAAGAAGTTCCCTGGTGGGCTAGCAGGTGAAGGATCCAGCATTGTCACTGCTGTGGCACAGATTTGATCCCTGGCCTGGGAACTTCCACATACCACAGGCATATATATATATGCAAGAAAGTTAAGTGGTAAAGAACTGAGGAGTTCCTGCTGTGTACAGTGGGTTAAGAATCTGACTGCAGCAGCTGGGGTTACTGTGCCAGCACAAGTTCAATCCCCACCCTCTTACAGTGGGTTAAAGGATCTGCTGTTGGTACAACTGCAGTGTATGTCACAGCTGTGGCTCAGATTCGGTCACTAGTCCGGAAACTTCCATATGCCACAGGTGCTGCCATGAAAAAAAAAAAAAAAAACAACAACAACAAAAAATGAACTGAGAAAAGTTTTAGGACTTCCTCCATAACCCTGAATAATGATGGGGAAATAAGATATTTATAGTTATCTCATGGTATTTCTTTAGCTACTCAAAAAGCTTGAAAACTTTTTATATACAAGTTTAAGTAAACTGGGCATGCTTTATAGTGCTGGAACTTATTTATTATTCTCTTCAGAAAGATGTAGCAGTGTCTGAAAAAATTTACAAGTGATTAGGTAATATTCGTGATGGAAACATTGTTAAACATTTTAGTAAATATAATTTAAATCATAAGGCAAAATAGACTCACTGAAATAGTAAATCTTATTAAATAGAGGCTCTTCTGTGTTTATCTAGAAATCAAGTTACTGATTTTTTTTTTAAAATGTAAAAATGATGAAGTCCTTTCACTATTCCTAACATGAAATATATGATGGCCAAAGATAAATTTCTTTGATAATAATACCTTTTAAAAGGGATTTTCTGTACTACTTTCTTATGGCTTCCATAGCAAATTACCACAAATTTGGTGACTTAAAAAAACTTCTCAGAGTTCTTACTATAGCACAGTGGGTTAAGAATCTGACTGCAGTGCCTCAGGTCTCTGGAGGTACCAGTTCCATCCCAGGCCTAGCACGGTGTCCAGCCTTGCCACAGCTGCTGCCAGCATTCAGTTCCTGACCCAGGAACTTCCATGTGCCGTAGGTGTGGCCATTAAAAAAAAAAAAAAGAAAATTCTCTCACAGTTCTGGAGGCCAGAAGTGTAAAATTAAAGTGTCACTAGTGTTAATTTATTCTGGAGACTCTCAAAGAGAATCCATTCCATGCCTCTCTCCTACCTCCTGGTGGCTGTCTGCTCTCCTTCATGTTCTTTGCTTTATAGACGGCATTGCTCCAGTATCTGCCTCTGTCTTCACATGGCCTTCCTTTTTGTTTTCTTTCTCTTATAAGGACAATGTCTTTGGATTTAGGGCCCACTCTAATCCAGGAAAATTGCATGCCCAGATCTTGAACTTAATTAAAGACTCTTTTTTTTCTATATAAGGTCATATTTACAGGTTCAAGTAGGCCTGTCTCTTTGTGGGACACTTTCCAACCCACCAAAGTTACCAAAGGAGATTTTACAGTAAACCTCATAAAATTTATAGGGAATAATTTCTTTGCTGAGCTATTTTAAGTGAAATTGTATCTTTTCTGAGAGGTTAAAACAAGTGACTTATAACGTCACATAATTAAAAAACAGTGTAACTTAATTCCATTATCCAAAAAAAGCTACAATTTAAAGGAATTTTAGAAATTGTTTGGTCTAGTCTTATTTTGTAATTCAGGGAACAACTTGGGTAGGATTTTGGGGGGTGGATTTTGGATTCTTTGTCTTCTATTTTGAGTACATTCATTGGGTTGTCATTCTATTACAGAAAAGTATTATTTGGATATGTTAATTTTGATGTGTAAACTGAGAACTGTGTATAGAATTCATCTTTTAACCCTGTTTTACATTTGTAAACTTTTTATAACTGTGTGAACTATCTTCAGTATTGAATTATGCTTTCTCTGGGTTTTAAATAATGAGTGGATTTGTAAAGTATTCTTCATTTGCAAATATAAAATTGTGCACAGGTGAAAATTAAGTGTAGTCTTTGAATAATAAATACAAAGTCCTTTATTTGTACACACTCTTTGGGGCCAAGTTGTACTCTATTTAGTGCTTAGAAAGTTGATCGATTCTTTAGTTATAATAGTGACTGTTGGACAAATGTTTTTAACCCAAACTTTTTTTTTTTTTTTTTTTTTTTTTTTTTTTTGTCTTTTTAAGGCCACACCCACGGCATATGGAGGTTCCCGGGTTAGGGGTCAAATAAGACCTGTAGCCACTGGCCTACACCACAGCCATGCCAGATCCGAGCCGCATCTGCTACCTACACCACAGCTCATGGCAACACTGGATCCTTAACCCAGTTAGCGAGGCCAGGGATCAAACCTGTGTCCTCTGGATGCTAGTCATATTTGTTTCCACTGAGCCATGACAGGAACTCCCAAACTTTTTTTTTTTTTTCCTTTTTTGGCTACCCTATGGCAAATGGAATTTCCTGGGCCAGGAATCAGATCCAAGCTTAGTTGTCTATGCTGCAGCTGTGGCAACATCAGATCCTTTAACCCACTGAGTGAGGCCCAGGATCAAACCCGTATCCTCGTGGATATTAGTCTGATTTGTTTCCGCTAGCTACAATGGGAACTCCACAATTCATTTTCAAATGTTGAGTTTCTACTCTTTTAAAGATCTTTTAGAAAGCTGTAATTAAAAGGTGCTCTACAGCATTGCTCTTAGAAACATCTTAAAATTGTATATGTTTTGAATATTTTTCAAGAGTAACCAAATTGATAATTTTGACATTAATTTTTTTTTAAAAATTAGACTTAACTGAATTTCTTGATTAGAAGGTAATTCTTTTTTGTTTGTTTGTTTGTGTTGTTTAGGGCCACACCCTTATCATATGGAGGTTCCCAGACTAGCGGCTGAATTGGAGCTGGAGCTGCCTGCCTATACCACAGCCACAGCAACGCCAGATCAGAGCCACATCTGCAAACTACACCCCAGCTCATGGCAACACCAGATCTGAAATTTACCTGTGACCTATGTCACAGCTTGCAGCAATGCCAGATCCTTAACCCATTGAACAAGGGCAGTGATGGAACCTGTATCCTTACAGAGACAACATTGGGTCCTTAAGCTGCTGAGCCACAATAGGAACTCCTAAAAATTTTACTTACTATAGTGTTTAATACTTATACGTATATTTACTTGAAAATATGCGTTATTTTTATAATAGGATGTGATTTAAAAACTGTTGTTGTTTATTTAAAATAAGAAAAATAACTAACAACCATTAAATTTTAGTAGAATGCTTGATTGATGTCACAGTCTTAAGGGAAAAGAGATTTCAACCAATCAGGAATATTTTCTGTTGTTTTACTTAGGCCATATTTAACTGCTTTAGAGATAACTGCTATTTATTTATTTAGAGATAACTGCTATTTACTTTTTAAAATATTTAAATGTTACAACAAAACAAATATTTCCAATATACTAAAACCTATTTAGCTGAGAAAATTATAAAAATGGATAGATTGAGGATATGTTTGTTAACACGTATCCCTGAATCCAACACTAAATTCTTCACTATTTGGAAATTATTTCTGGGATAAGAAATTTTGTCACAGTGACACAATCCAATAATATCTTTATATTGTGCTTTTTATGAAATAAGCATTTGATGAATTTAATGTTAATTTAATTTGAACTCTGCATCACCATCAGACCAAAAGAGATATGGTATTTTTCTGATGAGAAAAATAGTATATATTGTATTGATTTTTCTCAATGACTGAAACTAAAAATCAGTTCAGTTCAGTTGAGCAATATATGTGTGTGACCCATACAAAATCAGGAAGAGGAAGGAAAAGTAATAGTAACAGTTATTACTATTATTTAGCATCTACAGTGTTCTAAGCATTACACTGGCTAATTTACAAAGATTGTCTCCTTTGATCTTTTTTTCCTATGAGGCGGATGTTGATTTCTATTTGACTGCTGGAGAAGCTAAAAGTCAAGCAGATCAGGTAATTTGTCTGAAGTCTAAATACAAATTGGTCTGACTTCCCAGCCTTGAGTTTTTTGCTTAACCTCATCATCAATGTTTTTCATTAAGAAAAGTAGTGTATGGAGAGAGAGGTGAAAATCTTGTCTTTACTATGCATTAGTCAGACCGTTCATTGCATATTATTTTTTATATTGGACACTGTCATTTTTAGAAATGCTAGAAAACCAAAGGACAGATGAATGGTGTTTATAGCTCTATTGAAGAGAAATGGCTAAAAAAATATACAGGATGTTTAACTTAGAAAGGCCACACTCGTGGCATATGGAGGTTCCCAGGCTAGGGGTCGAATCAGAGCTACAGCTGCTGGCCTACACCACAGCCACAGCAACGCCGGATCTGAGCCTCCCCTTCAACCTATTCCACAGCTTAAGGCAACACCGGATCCTTAACTCGCTGAGCAAGGCCAGGGATCAAACCTACAACCTCATGGTCAGATTCGTTTCTGCTGCGCCATGACGGGAACTCCTAAAATAATGATTTCTAATAAAGTTTCCTAGGAGTTTCCTTGTGGTGCCACAGATTAAGGATCCAACATTGTCACCGCAATGGCTTGGGTCACTGCTGTGGTGTGGGTTCGATTCCTGGCTCAGGAACTTCCACATGCCTCTGGCACAGCCAAAAACAAAAAACTAATGTGGCATGTAATATAGTAAATCATAAAAATATTTGTTATTTAAATCTTGTGGCCATTTAAGGGTATCCTATGTGAAAATGTTATCCAGAAGTTCCTGTTAGGGCTCGTAGTAATGAGCCTGCCTAGTATCCATGAGGACCCAGTTTCAATCCCTGGCCTCCTTCAGTGGGTTAAGGCTCTGGCATTGTCATGAGCTGTGGTGTAGTGGTCACAGAGTTGGCTCAAGTCTCGCACTGCTATGGCTGTAATGTAGGCCGGGGGGGCTAAAGCTCCGATTCGACCCCCTGGCCTGGGAACTTTAATATGCTGAGGGTGCTATCCCAAAAAGACAAAAATATATACATATATATATTTCCAAAAAATTTAAAAAAAAAAAAAAACAAAAAAAACCCCTGACTTCCAGACAGTAAGATCTCACCTTCCAATTAAGGGCTAACTAATACACAATGTAACATGGTGACCACTAAGGAGGAGTACAAGAGCTAGGGTTGTTACATGGAAATAGAAATATATCTGACTGAAGGCACAAAGAAATATTTCATTGGAAAATTGGCATAATAGTTTATACCTGATGGAGATCTGTGAAGACATTGTGAAAAATATTCCAGGCGGAGTAAAATGGCAGGGCATGAACAAAAATTGCACAGTAAATCTATCACACACTCAAGCAGTAGGAGACAATAGCAGTGGAAAACATCTAGGGAGTGTTTACTATATGCTAGGCACTAGGTGTTTTTTTTTGTTCATTTGTTTTTTAGGGCCACACCTGTCACATATGGAAGTTCCCAGGCTAGGGAATCAAATCGGAGCTATAGCTGCTGGACTACACCATAGCTACAGCAATGCCAGATCTGACCTGTATCTTCGACCCACACCACAGTTCTAGGCAATGTTGGATCCTTAACTCACTGAGCAAGGCCAGGGATCAAACCCATATCCTCATAGTTACTAGTCAGGTTCTCCTGAGCCACAATGAGAACCACAGGTGATTTAGTAAATATGGATTATTTAAGCCTCACAATAACTATAAGACAAATACCATTATGATTCTCATTTTATTGATGAGGAAACTGAAGCACAGAGAAATGTGCAGACTTGGGTAATGTGGCTCCAGGAATTACCCTCTTTTGTTTTTTTTCCCCTAGCCTCTCGGCAGTTCCTGAGCCAGGCATCAGATCCAAGCCATCACAGTTGCCATGCACTGTACCAGGTTGGGGATCAAATCCACGTTCCAGGGCTCCAGAAACATCACGGATCCCATTGTGCCACAGTGGGAACTCTGAACCTGCCCTCTTAAGCAGGGCATTGTGTTGACTCCCTCTAAACTTGTGTACTCAGCCTATGTCTCAAAGGAGCTGAGGTGAGGTTATTTTTAAATGGAAGATAGGTAGAAAAAAACAATGTTCTGCTACATGCAATGAAAAGCAAGAACACAGAACCTATAGTTAGTAGTCCTAGAGAAAAATAGCTATTACTGGAGAAAACTTTTAGTACAAGTTCATGTGCCAGTTGTACTATGACACCAAACAAATGAAATGTTGGTGTTTGGAGCAGAGAAATATTTATTTCAGGGCTGTGTAAGGAGACAGTTATCTTGTTAGAGGGGGCTTATATACAGAGAAACAAGACACAAAGACCTTTTTACCAGGAAGCAGCATTTATTCCTGCCAGCAATGGCTCAGCGGATTAGTATCCAGAGGCTGAGCCCTGAACCTGAACGCAGTGGGGCATCACCTTATATACACTCTTAGGTTTCCCACCACATCTAAATTCATTTGTCTCCCTTTTAAGTTGTTCTGTAAATCTTGAGCAGACAGTTATAGATACCAAGCTTGTGGATACAGGTTAAGCTACATTGTTGCAGAACTGCCTGGCACACAGATGCTGGTGGACACTGCCCCATTACCTTCCCTTTGATCTAGGAGGGCCCAGGCCCCTCCCACTATAATCTCATTCTCCTCAAAAAGTCAGAAATCCCCAAGCAAAATTGTAAAGCATTTTTAAAAGCCAGATGAGGGAGGAGGGGGCCGCAGGTAGGTGATCACCCTGTGCACAGTTCTCTAATTGGCTGAGGGTGAAGTCACAGAGCCCTGAAACAATAGTTAACATTATCAATCATCAGATTCCAGGAGACCTGGGGGCTATGTGTTCATGGTCATCAAATAGTTATCATGTTCCTAGGGGAGGGGGATTTTCACATTTGTAAAATAACTCAGGGAGTGCACATCGTATACTGGTATCTAGGTACTTCTGAGATGAGCTAATGCAGAGGATGTAGGGGAAAGTCCTGCCCTAGGAAGGCCCCTGAGAGTCCTGCTCATTTACACAACCAGTTTCTGATAAAACAGAAAGATGAAGAGAATTTCTCTTTGCACCATTACCCTCCTTAAATCCTATTGTAGGAGGTACAGGGACCAGGGAGAAGGTCCATTCTAATAAGGAACATTAAGGCTTTGAGGAGCCACCCCAAAACATTTGACCTAAACAGTTCTGAAGCAGGAGAGATGCAATCTTCTCAGGAGAAACATTTCTTGAGAGGAAGCAGGTACCATGTCAGTTTTCCGCAGTAGGTACTGTTATAAGTAATTTCTATACTAATTTCTTTTATAACCTGTCAGTCTCTAAAAATATGGAGAAAGAAGATGAAGCCTGCCCTGATTTAGAATGTTAACTCCTAATCATGCCTCTGTGCATGTTTGATCTTGTGACTGGAAGACCAAATGCAGTACAACGTGTTAGAGGTATGAGGAGAGCTACAGGAAGGGGAGATCTTCCTAATCTAAGGTAGAAATTTTTAAGTAACCCCACCTGAAAAATCTGTCTTTGTCACAGGATTTTTCCTTTTTTGAGATGCAGGGGAAAGTAACACATTAAGGCTATTAGGCAGTAACATTTTAGTGTCATGTGAGAATATCTATGTGTGTTTCCTCCAACCCACCAGCCACCACTTCCCCCTATTTCACTGCCTAACTGCATATGTGAAAGTACTTCTCAGGATGATGAACTTGAGAACTCTAAGGACATTGCTAGAAGAAAGAAAATGGAGGAGGAAGACTGAAGAAAGAGGAAGGGTCAACAAGAAAATGTAGCCAGGAGAGAAAATATTTAGAAATTGAGCCATATTGATGACTCTCAGAATCATTTTCTCCATTAAAACATTTCATCTAGGAGAATCCTTTTTTTTTTTTTTTCCCTTTGGCTACATCGTGGCATATGGAGTTAAACCCACACCACAGAAGTGACCTGGGCCACTGCAATGACAACACCAGATCCTTAACCCACTGTGCCACAAGGGAACTCCCTAGGAGAAATATTTCTTATGGAATGTGTACAGAATACTGACATGAAGAGAAAGAAACAATAAGATGTAAATAAAAATTCAGTGATGTTAATTCCTTAATGGGGACAACACTGCTGGGCAGCTTTTAATCCCTTTTTTCTAATCTTGCTTTCAAAATGCATTATCCCAAATTTCCCTCAAAGTGGCAGTGTTGGACATCCTTCCATTTGTTAGTCTAATAGTAATTTTCTATTATTTTATTTACCTTCATAATGTCACAAATACTATTACTTTTTCAGTGCTTTCTGGAAGATATCCTTTGAACATGTTTAGTTTTAAGCAGATAATTTGCTTATTTTTATCATGGAGCATTTTGAGAACATGTGACCAGTGGAAACTTGAATCAGATAGTTACAACTGCATCTTATTTCCCATTATTAAGGGTATGTGGAAACCTTTACAGTAGTTCATTTGAAGTGTCAAACTTGAAATTTATAACTACTGCTTTTCAGAAACAGACTCACAGACAGAAAACAAAGTTACAGTTATCAAAGGGGAAAGGGAAGAGGAATAAATTAGGAGTTTGGGATTAGCAGATACAAACTACTATATATAAAATAGATAACAAACAATGTCCTACCATATAGCACAGGGAACTATATTCAATGTCCTGTAGTAAGCCATAACGGAAAAGAATACGAAAAAAATATTATCTATATCTGTATGTACATAATTGAATTGCTTTGCTGTATACCAGATGCTAACACAATAGTGTAAACTATAATTCAGTAAAAAAATAAATACTATTTTTATTCCTGTGGAAATTGTTATATATAGTGACAAAGTAGTTCCCAAATGTTAATTCCTTAATGGGGACAACACTGCTGATTGGAGATCAACACTGTTGATTGGAGATAATTTTTTCCCTTCTATCTGGCAATTAGATAAGAAGTAAGCCATTCCCTGATAGTTGTGCTGTCACAGCAGTTTACTTGATAAGGAAAAAAGAGAAGTAATTGTACTTATAATGCCCTATGTGTGACTAGGAAGATAATTTTTTAAATAGTCACTCATTTTAGCTGAAATAAATGCAATTTGGAAGTTTCTGGAAGTCTCCAAATGGTTTTCAATGACATATTATGTGACTTGCCACATAGCTTTTGACATATTAGAATTACATGTAGCTAGAAACCTGATAGACTACTGTTCTGTTGTGTTTTATAGTGAATCTTTCTTTATGTTAGTTTTATGGATATATATGAAAAATTCTATGGATTGTTGGTCATCCAGTGATATTTTCTCAGTCTCAAGAGATAAATAATTAAGTTTGGAAGATCACAAATGTATTATCTTATAATCTGTGAATCTTTAGTTATACTGTTATTTTCTCAGTAAATTCCCAGTTAAATGTTTATTATTAAAATGTGAGATATTAGTATAATTTTTCTCTCTTCCTAATCCAGTTTCCCAGTATCAGGAGCAAATTCTTATAAAATCGAAAGGTAGTTTTTGGAAGAAAAGTAGATCACTATGAGAATTAATTGACAAGCATGTAAGAAGGAAATTGTCATCAAATTTGACTTTCTTATTTTTTAATAGTTTAGTAACTTGGGCTTAAACTAATCAAATGATTATTTACTATTTGTGGGAGTATTGTGAAATGGTTTTTGACATTATTTAAAATGGAATTTATTTCTTTAACTTGAAAAGGTGTGGGGAAGGAGTTCCCATTGTGGCTCAGCAGTTAACAAACCTGACTAATAGCCATGAGGATGCAGTTTCGATCCCTGGCCTCACACAGTGGGTTTAGGATCCAGCATTGCTGTGAGCTGTGGTGTAGGTCACAGATGAGGGTCAGATCCCATGTTACTGTTGTGTAGGCTGGCACCTGAGGCTCCCATTCAACCTCTAGCCTGGGAATTTCCATATGCCAAGGGTGAGGCCCTCAAAAAGACAAAAGACCAAATAAAAGAAAAGGTTTGGGGGAGAAGAGAGGAGGTTAGTGGATACGCAGTGACAGGCCAGGAAGTGCAGGGATGAGGGAATGAACCCAAAGTTTCCAGGACTTGCCCAAGGTCATGCAGGGAGACTCTTCTGCTTTCTACTGCCTCACATGACATCCATGTGACACCATCCATGTAACATCCATGTAACACCATGTAACATCCATGTAACATCCATGTAACACCATCCATGCTCCTAAGGTTGGGTATGACCCAAGTAGTGATGTAATTAATGGGGTTGATAGACCCCCCCCACCCCACCCCATGCTTTCACAAGAGAACATAATGGCCCTTGAAAAGGTAACAGCATGTTCAATGGGACTCTGCCTGAATTTGAGGAGTGGTTAATATAATCAGTGATGGATACAGTGCCTGTTGGAACTGTGTACATCTGCATTTTAAGGAAAATTTTCCCCTTGACTGTAATGATTTCTCGGACTTTCCTTGGTTCTGAGACCTTGACAATTTTGAGGAGAGCTGGACCCTGCCTGGCACGTGGGCCAGAGCTCTCTCAGCAAATGAGTCTCTGTGTGCTCCCGAGTGGAAAGTCCCCAGACTGCTCCAGGATGTCCTCTGTAGTGCCCCATGCTGTCCTCCTGGCTGAGTCATTGCCCCAGGCTCCAGGCCACCTTTCCTCCAGCTTGGCCTGGGGGCGAGTCCCTTCTTGTTGCTTGTCCCTTTATTCTTCAATAATGCTACAGATTTATTTTTATATATTGAATGGCTATTATTAGCCAAAGAAAATTTTCCATACTTAATTTATCCCCTTTCCTTTTCTGCATCCACATCAAGACCTAGCCTGTCCCATCCTTGCTAGGCCCAGCTCCTAATCACAACATTATCTGTATCCTTTTCTTTAACTTAATTTTCCTTGATTGGTGTAACACCATTTGATCAAAAGTCTAGGCAATGCTTTTAGGTCTGGTCTGTGTACTTCCATACAGCCTTCATCTTCTTGCTTATTGATGTCTTCTCTGCTTGAACACCTTCTTAACTCCCCTATGGCAGGAGGCCTCAATTCCCCACATGAATGGATGAAAGAATGGAAAGGGAACAAGCATGATAAAGTCTGCTGGCTAAACCAATAGTGTTTTTGTTTTGTTTTATTCTATACTTTATCCCATTTTGTATGGCTTTCATCTTATTATTTAGTATTATCTATTACATTTCAATTTTTCTTTGACAATTAGCATTATATTAAAATTGTTATATTATGCAACTAAAATTTATAAAGAAGAAAGCCTTATATACCATTAAATAATTTATATAGCATAATAAAAAGAATAACTTAACTGGTAAGAATAACAAAAATAATACACCCTCTGAAAATAAGTAAAATATAAAATGCATAAATTGGTTAAAAAACAGTGTAACTATATAAATATGTCCTCACAATTTGTTGCATCTTATTGATTCTTCAATATAGGCATTACACCATCCTAGGTGATGTGATAAACAAGACATTATAAACTTTACATTTACCATGGAGAGAAATGGTTTTTTTTTTTTTATTTTTATTTTTTTGCTATTTCTTGGGCCGCTCCCGCGGCATATGGAGGTTCCCAGGCTAGGGGTTGAATCGGAGCTGCAGCCACCGGCCTACACCAGAGCCACAGCAACGCGGGATCCGAGCCGCATCTGCAACCTACACCACAGCTCACGGCAATGCCAGATCGCCAGATCGTTAACCCACTGAGCAAGGGCAGGGACCGAACCGCAACCTCATGGTTCCTAGTCGGATTCGTTAACCACTGCACTACGACGGGAACTCCAGAAATGGTTATTAATAATACAATTGTAGAACTGTATTATTTAAATGTACAGTTGCATTATTTAATTATAATTATCATAAATTCCTTGATGGAGAGGAAATCAGAATCAGATCTAAGAAGACTTCAGCATTCCAAGAATTATGTCAAATGACGCCCTTTATGATGGATTATGCACTTATTTACTATGAAATATATTTCTTCTCCAGAGATTCCTTTTTTGTGTATCAGTTGTAGATTTTTGGTTTGCAGTTATTCTGAAGTTTTAATATAAGAGTCTATATGTATATGAGATTGTTTTAAGTTGTTGGTCTCTTAATTGCAAGTACATCTCCAGTGTCCTGCATTTGTACCTACCTCTTCTCATGATTTCTGATTTTGGTGGTATAATTGTGCATGGATGATTTCATATCTTTACTATGTATATACCTTTACTGGTGAGCCTTGTCATTTGTGGAATTATTGTTTCCTGTTGCTGTCTTTTCTTTTCTGCCTAGAGAAGTTCCTTTAGTATTTGTTGTAAGGCTGGTTTAGTGTTGCTGAATTCTCTCAACTTTTGCTTATCTGAGGAGGTTTTGCTTTCTCCTTCAAATCTGAATGAGAGCCTTGCTGGGTAAAGTAATCTTGGTTGGAGGTTTTTTCCTTTCATCATGTTAAGTATATCATGCCACTCCCTTCTGGCCTGCAGAGTTTCTGCTGAAAAATCTTCTGAACCTTATTGGGGTTCCCTTGTATGTTACTTGTTTCTTTTCCCTATCTGCTTTCAAGATTTTCTCTTTGTCTTTAATTTTGGTCAGTTTGATTAATATGTGTCTCGATGTGTTCCTCCTTGGGTTTTTTTTTATATGGTTACTCGTTGTGCCTCCTGGATTTGAGTGAGTGGTTCCGTTCCCATGTGAGGGAAGTTTTTGGCTATTATCTCTTGGAATATTTTTTCTGTCCCCTTCTCTCTCTCTTCTCCTTCTGGCATCCCTGTAATACGGATGTTGGTGCGTTTAATGTTGTCCCAGAGTTCTCTGAGACTCTCTTCATTTGTTTTACATCTTTTTTCTCCTTTCTGTTCCACATCCGTAATTTCCACTAATCTGTTCTCCATCTCACTTATTCGTTCTGCCTGCTGTATTGTGCTGTTAGCGCTTCTAGTGAGTTTTTTATTTCAGTTATTGTATTTTGCATCACTTCTTGTTTAAATTTTATATCTTGTATCTCTTTGGTCAGTGTTTCCTGTAAGTTATCCATCTTTGCCTCCAGTTTATTTCTAATGTCTTGCATCATCTTCAGCATCGACAGTCTAAAGTCTTTTTCCTGGAGGCTGAGAATCTCCTCATTGCTTAGCTGATTTTCTGGGGTTTTTCCTTTCTCCTTCATCTGAGTTATAGTTCTGTCTTTTCATTGTTATAGGTTTTTGGTGTGGTGACCTTTTTACAGATAATAGAGTTGTAGCCTCTCTTCCTTCTGACGTCTGCCCCCCTTGTGGCTGAGGTCAGTATGGGGGCTGCTGTAGGCTTCCTGATGGGAGGGGCTGATGCCTGCCCCCTGGTAGGTGGAGTGGATTCTAATCCCTCTGGTGGGTGGGGCTTAGTCTCTGGATGAGATTAGAGGCAGCTGTGTGCCTGAGGGGTCTTTAGGTAGCCTGTTTACTGAGAGGTGGGGCTATGATCCCACCTGGATTGTTGTTTGCCCTGGGGCTTCTCAGTGCTGACCGACAGGTGGGGCTGGATTTTCCCAAAATGGCCACCTCCGGAGAAAGGCAGCCGGAGAAAGGCAGCCGCTGAACATTCCCGAGAGTTTTGCCTTCAATGTCCCTCCCTCACAAGAAGCCACATTCACCCCTGTTTCCCAGGATGTCCTCCAAGAACTGTGGTCAGGTTTGACCCAGATTCCCATGGAGATCTTGCTCTGCCCTGGGACCCAGTGCACGTGAAAGTCCATGTGTGCCTTTTAAGAATGGGGTCTCAGTTTCCCCCAGTCCTGTGGAGCTCCTGAGCACAAGCCCCACTGGCTCTCAATGCCAGATGCTGCAGGTGCTCTTTCTCCCAGTGCCAGATCCCCACATGTGAAGGTTTGATGTGGGGCTCAGAACTCTTACTCCTGTAGGTGAGTCTCTGTGAACCAGTTATTTTCCAGTCTGTGGGGCTTCCCACCCAGGAGGTATGAGATTGTTTATATCGTGAAATCGCCCCTCCTACCTCTTGATGTGGCCTCCTCTTTTTCTTCTGAAGAAGGGTATCTTTTTTAAGGTTTCCAGTCCATTTGGGTGGAGATTGCTCAGTCTTTAGTTGTGAATTTTTTTTGTTTTTAGGAAAGAAGTTGAGCTCCAGTCCTTCTATTCTGCTATCTTAATCCTCTACCCCCTAAACCAATTGTTTTTGCATTTGATGAATTCACTGGAAACTTTGAGACCAGCTAGATCTTATTTATCTTAAGATAATTGGTGGACCCCTGGAATCATGTCATTGAATTTCGAGTTTAAAACACCTCTAATACATGATATAGGAAAAAAATAAAAGATGTGGATTTTGGTAATTTGTGATTTTTTTTTCTTGTGTACTTGCTAATGCTGTAGTTAATTAGCTTCTTGTAAAAAAATAGAAATAATTCAATTTGAAGTTCTTAAAATGTTGTATATGTGAACTGAAGTTTGGCACTTGCCGTCTGCCCCTATGTGGATTAAATCACTAGCCACTGCATCTGATGACCCTCAACACCCCCTGAGCAGAGCTCAAGGTGGAGATCAGGAGTAAGGCACTCTGTGCTCTGGGAAAACTGGCAGAATAGGTCTTCAGATAGATCTTTTCATGAGATTTTATGAGCCCAATTCTTGCATCTCCTTGTATCTAGAAAAGCACTAAAATCTTTCATGGTAACATCTGCTCCTAGTGAGTAGTAGTAACCTTCATGAAACTAGCAGCAAACTTCTATAAAATGTACATGGATGCCAGTGAGTCCTGAGGGAACTCAGGAAGGAAGCAAAGAATACTTGTTATCTAGCAGCTGAGAGATTGCAGCCACTCCTGATAGGGAGACCTGGGGAAACTTAGGCTGTGAAAACACAGGATATGGCCCCTGAGACCTGAGGTGCGTATCAAAGGAATGATTTCAGTGAGTCCAGACCTTTGCATCTTCCTATGGAAAAGTGTTAAATTCCTTAATTTGAGATACTTGGTTTTTGTTTTTGTTTTTGTTTTTGTTTTTCTTGTTTTATTATTTTAATTTTTTTCCACTGTATAGCATGGGGACCAATTTCCTCTTACATGTATACATGTTTTTCCCCCACCCTTTGTTCTGTTGCAATATAAGTATCAAGACATAGGTCTCAATGCTACTCAGCAGGATCTCTTTGTAAATCCATTCCAAGTTGTATCCAATAACCCCAAGCTCCCTATCCCTCCCACTCCCTCCCTCTCCCATCAGGCAGCCACAAGCCTATTTTCGAAGTCCATGATTTTCTTTTCTGTGGAAAGGTTCATTTGTGCCATATATTAGATTCCAGTTATAAGTGATATCATATGGTATTTGTCTGTCTTTCTGGCTCATTTCACTCAGGATGAGAGTCTCCAGTTCCATCCATGTTGCTGCAAATGGCATTATGTCATTCTTTTTTATGGCTGAGTAGTATTCCATTGTGTATATATACCACCTCTTCCTAATCCAATCATCTGTCATGGACATTTGGGTTGTTTCCATGTCTTGGCTATTGTGAATAGTGCTGCAATGAACATGTGGGTGCATGTGTCTCTTTTAAGTAGAGTTTGTTCAGGTATATGCCCAAGAGTGGGATTGCGGTGTCATATGGAAGTTCTTGGTTTTCTGTTATTAGCAGTAATCTTTTTTTTCCTACTAACTGCCCTCTGTTGCAAAACTATCCTAGCTTCCCCCTCAGCTCCTCAGAGCAGTTTTCTCAGGGTTACTTAAGATGCTGCCTCCCAGGCTTAAGTCTTCATTTTCCCCCAAATAAAACTTATCTCTCAACTTTTAGGTTGTGCATTTTTTTTTAAAGTGGGCACATATGTTAACATTATTTAGAATTGTATTAGTTGGACTTCTTGGTAATGGAAGGAAGAGATAAGGGGTGTCACTGAGCGTATACAAAAGAAACATGGTTTAGGAGAGGATATTGTTTCCCTTTATATATCATCTCTCACTGTGGGTCCCAGTGCTTACAGGACTGGAAGGTATAGCAAACCTCATAGAGAAGTGAGAGAACAGCTCAAGTGTCAATGGGGATAAAACGAGTTAAAAATAGTCACATTCTCTTTGGTCTTTCTTATCCTTCCTCATACCCAAAACCACAGAGGTTCTAACTGAATCAGTTGCTTCTGCTCCCACTCATAATATACACAATATGCGAAAATGTGTGCTTTTACTCTGAACCATACTAGAACTCACTCAATATAATTCATAAATATATTGACATAAATACTTTGACTCAGGCATCAACTACTAGTCCATTCAGTTATGGCAAAAATATAAGAGCCAAGTCACATGTTGCACCAGCTTTATTCAGAAATAATACTTTTAGGGCTGCCCTCATAAGATCATCCCTAGATTTATGCAATATAGGAATATACCACTCTTTTCTACAACAAACAAACTTTTTTTTTTTTTTTTTTTGCCATTCCTTGGGCAGCTCCCGTGGCATATGGAGATTCCCAGGCTAGGAGTTGAATCAGAGCTTTAGCCACTGGCCTATGCCAGAGCCACAGCAATGTGGGATCCAAGCCACATCTGCAACCTACACCACAGCTCACGGCAATGCCAGATCCCCAACCCACTGAGCAAGGCCAGGGATCGAACCCGCAACCTCATGGTTCCTAGTCAGATTCATTAACCACTGAGCCACGACAGAAACTCCAACAAACAAACATTTTTAATGTAATAAATACAGGAATTTATGTGTAATTTTATTTTCCAAATTTTCTTCTTAAAGCCTCCATAGGAATATAATTACTAAATCTATCAATAATTATTTGCTAAGTACCTGAATCTCTTCATTTGCTGTAAAAGTATGTATAATTTAATATCAAATGAGAGAACATGATTTCCAGAAAATCTTTCATGTAACTGCACTCCTCATAACTGAATATTTTCTGTACTCATAGCCATCAGTACACCATGGAAATTATCAGGTTCTTTGTCTTTATTCCTTATTAGACTCTAAGCTTCATGAGTCAAGGGCTGTATCTGTTGTATTCACAAATTTCAGGGACAAAAATAGCAAATATGCAATAAATTGTTTTTGACTGACTGCTTAAATGAATGAAATGAATGGTATTAGTGATAAGGATGGAGTAGGGCAGTTACAAAGGTAGTTGTAGAAGTCCCATTAAGGGACCATAGATAGAAAGGGAAACCTAGAGGACATTGGGAGACCGCTGTTAATAATTGCTCAAGAGGGCCATTGGAATAAGGAAGGCTTGCTTCACTAGAGGAAGCACAAGATATGCCTCAGGTCATTGGGTGGGGGATGGGGTGAGGCCTGCATTCAGGTTCAGACCAAGGGCAGGAGTTTAAGGACCACCCTTCTGCTGATTTGAATAAGCACCTTGACAATCCTAGTTTGACATTATAGGATCAAATACTCTCTTACCAGATACGAAGGAGTTACTTCCCAAAGGAAAAGGAAGATGCAGTCTTTTCCCACACCCACTCCCCTTAAATTATAAAACCATAGCCCACCTAATCCCTGGGGCAGAGCCTCCTTGCCTGCCTGCTTACATTTCTCTGAAGCATCCTATCTTAATAAATCTATTTCTTGCCTATCATTTTGTCTCTCACTGAATTCCTTCTGTGCTGAAGCACAAAGAACCCAAACCTCAGTAAGTCCAGACACCAGGTGAGTGATTCTAGTTTAAAAACCATGGGCTCAAGTCCCAATATCAGTTTGGGGCTAGGTTCAAGTCATGAGCACTGTCAGTTTCATTAGTAGCTAGATGCTTAAGGGTTCCAAACTAGAACTTTATCTTCTTTAAATTTAGAACTCTGGTCAAATTTAAATCTAGCACCAGTCTATGGAATTTTCATTTCCTGTTCTTATATCTGAAATTCAAATACCTTAATGCCCAGAGGCCAATATATTTTTCTGGTAGAATTCCTCCCTAATTTAAAATGAAAATAACAGGAATTCCCTAGTAGCTCAGAGGGTTGGAATCTGGCATTGTCATTGTTGTGGTTCTGGTCTCTGCTGTAGAGCAAGTTTGGTCCCTAGGCCTGGAACTTCCATGTGCTGCAGGCATAGCCAAAAAAAAAAATTAATTTCCTCTAAAAGAAATTTAATTTATAGCAATAGTTGTATTAGTAATGCCTAAAATATTAATTTCATATAAGTATACTGAGATACTTATTGAGAAATATATATATTATTTAGAATAATTTAACATTTAGAAAAAAAGTAATATTCTAAATAAGCATTTACATATAAATGTGTATTTGTGTGTGTATAGTAGCTGTAAAAAGAAAATCTTCTGCTTTATATTTTTGATAATTAGAACCAGCTATATTATCAGTTTGACAATTCACAGTGGTATAAAACATTTAACCCATATCACCAGTGAATATCTCTGATACTATTTAAAATTAAAATATGCTTGTATATAAGTATAGTTAGGAAAATCAAGACAGTGGTATGTAGAAAGGAAATTGAGGAATTCCCATCATGGCTCATTGGAAATGAATCAGACTAGGAAACATGAGGTTGTAGGTTTGATCCCTGGCCTTGCTCAGTGGGTTAAGGATCCAGCTTTGCCATGATCTGTGATGCAGGTCACAGACGTGGCTTGGATCCAGCATTGCTGTGGCTATGGTGTAGGCTGGCAGCTACAGCTCCAATTGGACTCCTAGCCTGGGAACCTCCATAAGCTGTGGGTGCAGCCCTAATTAAAAAAAAAAAAAAAAAAAAAAGCAAAAAAAAGAAAGAAAGTAAATTGAGGTTCAACCTAGAAAGGCAGTGTCCTTTGCAACTTAAGTAGTTGTATTTGCAGCTAATTTCTCTTTTGCCTGTTACCCCATTTTAAATAATATCCTTTGTCTTACAATTACATACATTGATAAATTCTTCAGGTAGCCAGTAACACACCTGCTTTCTAAAGATTGTGGGAGCTCTGAGTCACTGAGTGTTTAGTTTGAATATTACCTTGATACTTTAAAATAGTAGGCCATAACACCTAAGTTTTTCTTTTCAAATCCAGGAACGTTAAATAATGTAAAATTGTAGCTAATTTTGTTCTCACTTATTTGTATAATGATTTTATACTGCTTAAATATGAATGAGAAAGTTTTGCTTTTTTATGCTGTTATTTTTACTGGTTTTGAGGGAGGGATGATTGTAGACACATAATAAATAGGACTGTTACTGGGTTCTATCTTCCCATAGTGGTATTCCTACTTAAAAAAATACAGTCAACTCATTTACCTTTGGGTATGCAATTTTTCATGTAGTATTATCCAACTTGCCAATTAAAATAGACAATTCCTATATTTAATGAGAAAGTTTTTGTGCTTTCTGAAAAAGGTGATTTAACCCATTCATTGTTATAATAGGAAGTTATGATCCTTACTGCTCAGTTCTATAAAATTTTACCCTTTTTCACTATTGTAGGATACAACATAAAATGAGTATCAATAAAGTCATAATCCAAAATTAAACATTAGTAAAGTCATAATAGTTAAAACAACTAATTATTTAGTTCTTGATTCTAGTGGTCAGCAGTGTGGGTGGCCTGGTCTCAGTGGGGGGGGGGATTTTCTGCTGCTCTCAGCTACACCTCTAAGTCCACCTAAATCATTTTGACAAGTTAGCTGTAGACTGGATGGTCGGGATGACTAGGCCATATGTATCTGACAGGCTAGCCTGGGCTTCACATGGTGGGACTGTCAGGACTACCAAGAGCAGCAAGAGAAGGCAAGCCAAAATGCACAGGCAATTTTCAAGTCTTGTTTTACAATTGCTACTGTTTCATTGGACAAAGAGCCAAGCCAGAGTCACTATGGAAGGGTACTACTTAAGGGTTTGGATGAAGGGAAGAGAAGAATTTGTGGTTGCTTTTTGAATCAATCACAGATGAATTTTTGGGAAACTGACTTATATATGCACTGATATTGCTGTCTTTTTAAAAGTATTATTTCATTTATATTTACAATTGATATTAAACAACAAGTTGGTAATAGGTTAAACAGTCAGGCTTTTGATCTCTTATGCTGTCAAATATGGTGATTTAACTTACATCCATGATGCTAATTTAAATGCTTTATTTTTTAATAAATGAATTTGCTTATTCTAAATTTTTCATCATCAGTTTGTAAACTACTGTTTGGTTCATGGATAAACAACTCATTAGGCATTTTTTTTAGACATTTGATGGAGATGGTGCTATATAACATTGAATCATGTGATTCTAAATCAAGTATAAAAAATAATAATATCAGCAAAAAGTCTTGAACTCTGTTCTAAAGGAGTAAATTGCAACTTTCACCAGGACCCCTATTTTCCTCTAGGGATAGTTTAAATGATTCCTTACACTGAAATTCTAAGTAAACAGCTGATGTTTTATATATACATATATGTAAAATAGTTCCCTTTAAATCCACCTTTATTGAAATGATTAATATGTGTGCTAAATATTTTGTAACCCACTTCCTTGGAATTATTTTCATAATTCTGAAGTCACACTTTTTTAAAAAAAGTTGTTTATCATAGAGCCATAGACAATCCATTTGTTTTTCTGTGATTCCTTCTCAGTCTATTTCACTTTCAAGCTCAGGCTTGTTCAACACTGTTTTTCTGTCACTGAAGCCAAGTCAAAGGATCCTCAAGAGTAGGAGTAGCCCAAAAGCCTGACAAACTTTAAATGAGTGTGTGATCTTTCTGTCTACTTCAATTGGTATCATTAACTTCATCTCATAATCCAGTGAGGGCCTATTAGTTATTAGTAACAACAAAAACAACAACAACAAAAACTAAATGCAAGCAAAAATAAATAAATAAATAAATAAAGCAAATAGGAATTTATTGGAAGGTCAGTGATAGAGATTTGAGAATGTGAAGCTCAGTATTAGAACTGGCCTGTAAAGTTAAAACTGGCCTTCAAAATTTCTTTTCTCGACATCTTTGTCTCTTACCACTATTTTTCTTTTCTTGATAACTTACTCTCTCTTACCCCAGTCAGATTTCTCCATGCAGGTGGGAAGAATGACCAGCAGGAGCCCTGTATTTGTATTAGTATATTAGTTTGGAAATCATAGAGGATTTGAAATAAGGTTTCTTCCATCCATTCCCTTTGACTACTCTGACTCCAGAGCTGGAAAAGTTTATCATGATTAAATACAAATTATTGAGTTCTACTGTACACCAACTACTATTCTATGAATTCTCAATCATTAACCAGTTTAATCCTTGGAGGAATTATTGGAGACAATCAAATAAACCCAGAATAATTCCATATTATGTGCATGTTTACAGATGGAGAAATTGAAGAACAAAAAGATTAAGTAACTTCCAAAATTACATAGCCAGTAGGGAGCAGAGTCATGATGCTGTATGAGGGAGGTGCTCTGTGATGATGCTGTCATTAATCTGACATAGTTTGGATATTTTGTGCAAATAGTGGTTGAACATTTTCCAAATTTCTACACAGGCCCTTCTCAGGAAATGGCAAATCATATTCTAAAATAGTTCTATATAACAAACAATGGTTCCTCTTTGAAAAGACTTAATTTGAAATACATTTATAGGTATTTTTTGCCAATATGTAATTCAGGACTCAAAGTTATTAAACTCAGATTTAATAACAAATAAACTCAGGTTTATTTGAATGGCTGGGTGTGAAAGGACTAAATATAATTTTGACTGGAGGGTAAATGATCATGGAAAGAAAATTTTGTCACAAAATTTATATTGGTTTCATTCTTCCTTCATTTAGATTAGCCCTTTTGGAGTTTTGCATCCTTTCTTGTTCTTCATGTGGGCATTAGTTATCAACTTTATAAAGAATATTTATTTTATTATAATTTTATGAAGAAATAACACAAGTGCATTGTACTGTGGGAAATAAATGAAGCATTCATAGGTGGTGAAATGACTTACAGTAATTTATAAATTAAAGTTTCATGAAGTAGACAAATTTTTAAGTTATTGAGCATCAGTATTATTCACCAATTGAAATGTGTTGTGGAGCAAGCTAAATTTTCATAAGCAATGGAGTTTATGAAAATTTTCTGTCAACTCCTTTTTTCTTCACATATGTAGCTTCTTCTTTTATTTGAGCCACACAGAACATCCTGAGCGCCTCATTCTGAAAACTATTATCAATGAAGAAGGTGATGAGAGGTTTGCTGACTAATGACTCTGCTCACTCACCTCTTGAGCTGTTGAGCTGTTTCAAGTCCAGAGAAGGTTTTGTTTTGTTTTCTTTTGTTTTGTTTTCACCATTATCCTTAGCAAAAGGGAAAAGAAAAGCTCTTTGAAATTAGTCATTGCCTTTAAGATACCATAAACAAGGACAAAATAAACTCTGATTATTCTGAGGGGAATTTTTGGCTGAAAACATTAATTGCCTGTAACCTCCAGAGACATTATCCAATTTTATGTAGAAAGGTGTTGAGAATACTATAGGGGTTCACATTCAGAAGAGAACATTTGTGTGTGTGTGTGAACTAAATTAGCCACACATAAATGTTTGTGCAAATCAAAGGACTTGTTTTTAGAAATGTGTCTGTAGGTCTTACAGTACAGAAGTATCTCCTGCATTCTCCAAGATTATTTACTGATCAAATGCCATACTATCTCTACCACATCAAATATTGGCCCTACTCTCAGGAGGAGAAAGAAAACTAATATTTTTTGAATTACATCTGTGGGCTAGAAAACATCATTCATTCAACACATTTACTTTTCAGAATAGGGGATAAAGCAGTGAATTAGGTAGTCAAGGTCCCTGGTTTCAAAGAAGTTATATTCTACTAGAAGAGGCAGATCATAATAAAGGAAATAAGAAATTTCAGAAAATAGTAAGTTATGAAGAAAAACATAAAGAGCTGATATGACAGAGAGGGCAAGCAAGTGACACTTGGAATAGATAAGCACATCTTTTTTTTTTTTTTTTTTTTTTTTTTTTGCTTTTTGCCATTTCTTGGGCTGCTCCTGTGGCATATGGAGGTTCCCAGGCTAGGGGTCCAATCGGAGCTGTAGCTGCCAGCCCATGCCAGAGCCATAGCAACATGGGATCCGAGCCACGTCTACAACCTACATCACAGCTCATGGCAACGCTGAATCCTTAACCCACTGAGAAAGGCCAGGGATCGAACCCACAACCTCATGGTTCCTGGTCGGATTCATTAACCACTGAGCCACGACGGGAACTCCATAAGCACATTTTTAAGAAGAAAATATTTGTGTTGAATCCTGAATATTAACAATGCAGCAGCTAAGGGAAGTGTTGGGAGAAGAATATTCCAATTCCAATAAGAGAGAACAGCAAATGCAAAAGCCTCAAGATCTATACATATCTCCTTTGATCTTCACTGGGTTCCTGTGAGGAAAGTAGTATTAGCCTAATTTTATAGATGGCAAGGAGGCATAGAAATAACTTAGGTAATGTCACTCACCCAACAACTAAGCAAGATGCTGTGATATGAGCTCAGGATTATCTTACTCTTTCTGCATCATGTTGCTTCACTGGATCTAAAGCATAGTATTAGTTATAGATATCAGTGAGGAATTCCAAAGAAAGAGAGGTTCCTGTTCTAAACATAGGAAATTATTTTAGATGATCCTAATTTTTCATTTTCTTTCTAAGAAATATACACTAGAGATTTATATTTGTCCATCTATTGATTCATTTATTCAATAGATATTTTTCAGTGTCTATAGTATAACTACAATATTCGTGCTAAAATTTTGGAATACAGTTGTAGTGAATGAACTGCTTTCTTTCAAGGAGCTGAAAGTGTATCAACTTTTTAGTTGTGATTCTTTCAGTATAATGTGTTCTGCCAAAAGGTACACGGGACCATATAAAGCATTAGAATCTCAAAGTCTTCTCATTTGTTGGCTGGAAATTCTCTCTGGCATTTAATGTTTGATTCAGTATTCAGAAACAGATGAAGGCAGCCCCTATTTTATTCCTTTTTTGAATGTGATGAGAAAGGTATGGTTGGGATCTTTTCATCGGTGTTTAGAGCAAAATAGTAATTTATAAGGTGATGATAAGAGTATATAATTTGTAAGATATTGAATTATCTCATTATTGAGATTATATCTGAACTCAGAGAAATTCCAAAGGAAAGATTCAAACATCTTCAATTCCATTTTGTCTAAATCTACAACTTTAATACTTTTTTCTTCTGTGGTTTCTGGCTTACTCTGTTATTGACTAATGACTAGATAGGACAGTGGAACAACAAAAATAATTAAAGTGTGTTCTACCAAATTTTTTTAAATATCTGAATATGCCTGTGATGAAAATTAGTGGTTATTCAAGCCAGTCCCTCTACTCAGTATTTAATCATAACTGTTCTTATACCTGGGGTCTAAAGAAGTAGCAATAGGACTCTTTACCTATTAAGTAGTTAATATTTCTCAGTGGAAAGATAAACACTGCCATACATTACTCTGTTGAATTTTTATAGTCTTTTCTATATAACATATTTTAAATTATTATCATGAAGTTTCACTGAGAAATAAGAGAGCTAGATCATGTAGGCCTTGTGGTATTTTAAGAACTTTGGCTTTTTTTACTCAAAAAGTCAAAGGAGGGTTTTGTACATGAATGGCCCAATCTGACCTATGCTTTTAACAGAAAGTATATTTCTGTTAAATTGGCTGCTATTTTGAATATAGGCTAAAGGGGGTGTGAGTAGAAGCAAACAGATCAAACAGCAGGCATAGCAATAATCTGGATGAGTGATGATTGTGCCTGTATTTGGGTGATGAAATATGCCAGAAACTAGGATATGGGCATCAAGCTCTTGTGAATTTATTTATTTCTTATCCCCAGGGCCTGGAATCCCTACTTAAGTATAGTAGGAACTCAGTAATTCTTATTAAATGATGGATAAATGGAAAAACATACATTCATTTTTAAAGTTTCTGTCTTCTCTACAACTCTTTATTAATTTTCAGATCTAAACTATTTTCCTTATCCTCTCATTTTAAAAAATATTAAAGTAAAAGATGAACCAACGGAGTTCCCATCGTGGCACAGTGGTTAACGAATCCGACTAAGAACCATGAGGTTGTGGGTTCGGTCCCTGCCCTTGCTCAGTGGGTTAACGATCCGGCGTTGCCGTGAGCTGTGGTGTAGGTTGCAGACACGGTTCGGATCCCGCGTTGCTGTGGCTCTGGCGTAGGCTGGTGGCTACAGCTCCAATTAGACCCCTAGCCTGGGAACCTCCATATGCCGCGGGAGCAGCCTAAGAAATAGCAAAAAGACAAAAAAAAAAAAAAAAAAAATAAAAATAAAAAAAAAAAAAAGATGAACCAAAAAAAAAAGTAGTTTCTCCTTAAATTTAATTGAATTCAACAATGTTTTAAAGTACCTTCATGTGACAACTTCTTTGGGATATCAAGGACATCAAATGCCAAAAGAATGTTCCAAGACAGTGAGATGTCATTATTGCTTAGGGTTCAGGCTATGCCACAGAAGCAGAACTTAAAAATTAAAATTTCTAGGAGTTCCCATTTTGACTCATCAGAAATGAATCTGACTAGGAACCACAAGGTTGTGGGTTCAATCCCTGGCCTTGCTCAGTGGGTTAAGGATCTGGCATTGTTGTGAGCTGTGGTATAGGTTGCAAATGTGGCTTGGATCTCACATCACTGTGGCTGTGGTGTGGGCCAGCAGCTATACCTCTAATTTGACTCCTAGCCTGGGAACCTCCATATGCTTTAGGTGTGGGCCCTAAAAAGCAATAAATAAATAAATAATAAATAAAATTAAAATTTATACATGGGATTTAATTAATTAATTGCCTCAGCAATAACCTTTGTTGAATCTGACTTGGCTTTTTATGCTTACTATAAATGGGACCATGTGATCATAAAATTACAAAATGCCTAAATGGCAGCTTAGCAAATCCCAGTGGACTTGACCAGGTTTGGGAAATTCCTCACCTAAAGCTTCAAGTACGGCTCCAGTCCAAAATGTGTACATAAGTGCTGAGGATGGTTTCTCTTTAAAGGGAAGTACGATTACTTCTGCCTTTATGTCTTCCTTATTGGGTTAGAGGAAGTAGCAGGAGGAAGGGTTAACAGAAGAAAGAGAGACAGAATCTGGGTTGGTTGAGCAGTTCAGATAAAAGAGGATGTAAAGGAGGAGGAGGAGAGGGAGAGACAGGTTAGTGCTAGCAGCTTTTTAAAATTCAGATATTGTTGATTTCCTGTCATGGAGCAATAGAAACAAATTTGACTAGGATCCACGAAGATGAAGGTTCGATCCCTGGCCTTGCTCAGTGGGTTAAGAGTCTGGCATTGCTGTGAGGTGTGGTGTAGATCACAGACACAGCTCAGATCTGTCATTGCTGTGGCTATGGTGTAGGCCAGCAGCTATAGCTCTGATTCGATCCCTAGCCTGGGCACCTCGATAGAGCAGCCATAAAAAAGGAAAAATAAATAAATAAATAATAAATAAAATTCAGATATCATTTCAAGGAACTTTTTCTTGATTTCCTGTAAAGAAGTTACTTTATTATTTCCCCTGTTAGAAGCTTCTAAACACCAAAATAAAAATGTTTTTGTGCACGTGTAGTGGAGGAGGTCTCCTTGACATCAAGAATGAAAAATGTGGAGTTCCCATCATGGCGCAGTGGTTAACGAATCCCACTAGGAACCATGAGGTTGTGGGTTCGGTCCCTGCCCTTGCTCATCGGGTTAACGATCCGGCGTTGCCGTGAGCTGTGGTGTAGGTTGCAGACGCAACTCGGATCCTGTGTTGCTGTGGCTCTGGTGTAGGCTGGCAGCTACAGCTCCGATTCGACCCCTAGCCTGGGAACCTCCATATGCCACGGGAGCGGCCCTAGAAATGGCAAAAAAAAAAAAAAATAAATAATAATAATAATAATAAAAATGAAAAAAAATTAAAAAAAATAATGAAAAATGTGGTCATCTTATCTTTTAACTCAAGCAAGGTTTAACTCCTCTCCACTCCTGCCTTTATCCAGCCTTTATCTTTACCTTGAAATGTCAGCAGGAGACAAGTTCCAGCTGCTCAGTCTGGGGCCCAGGTATCTCCCGTCTCAAAAAGAGCCCCATTTGGCCATATTAGTTTGAAATCTCTTTTAACATATTTTCCCCAACCAAGTATTTGCAAATATAATTTCCATGTGTATTGTACAGGTTCATCCCTGGCTGGGGGTGTTACTTGGAGAACAGCAATCAATCTATTATTCCCTTTCCTTCCTTCTTTCCTTCCTTCCTTCCTCTTTCTTTCTTTCTTCCATCCTTCCTTTTTTTTTTTTCTTTTCTTTTCTTTTCTTTTTTTGGAAAGCTTTATTCCTCATTCAAAGATTGGTTTGTCAAAATAAAATCAAGCAGCAGGTGTAAGACAAGCATGGAGAAAAAGAGAATTAGCTGAGTGTTCAGACAAAGAGAAGAAAATTTATTAGAGGGGAAAGGGAGAGGGTGGCTGACCCTTGAGAAGAGCTAGCCCCCCACCCTTCTCGTGGGCCTTCTTATACTGGGCAGATGGGAAATTGGTTTCCCTGAGGCAGGGGGAGTTTAGTTATCTTCTGCCTGCAGCTGGACTCTGGTGGTCACATAGGCATGAGAAAGTCAGAGGTGTCTTAAGGTAGGATGGTCTCCTAATCCCGAGAAAGCTGGAGGTGTGTGGTATCCCATGGTGAGGTGGGGGAAGGGCCTTGTCTTGGGAAAGTAGGCACCAGCAATGAAAACAGAATGTCATTTGAGCAATGTAGTCAGTCTCATGGGTCAGCATAAAGAGCCATTTTAACAATGAGTCCCCATGTAGCCCCCTAACAGCAGGCCAATGCGCTGCTTGTGAGTTTAACTACTTTAGGTTTTTCCCTAGTGTCATTTTAACTCCATCTTACATGTCTCAGATTCTCCCTCTTATAGTATAAGACCACCACGAGAGCTTAGTTCATGGAATGGCCAGATCTTATTCATGTCCCTGACAGAGAAATTTTTAATTAAATGAGTGGATTTCCCTACATGGTTAGCTGCATAGTATGAGCTTTTGCCTCTTCTCCCCACTCATGAAAGTTTCTCAGTTTCCTGAGAAAGCCATTGTGGGACAGGAGGAGAGCCCCTTTTTCAGGGCTGAAAAGCTCTCCTAGGGTTTCAGTTTTATTTCAACAAACTCAAATTAATGTAGACAATTTAAGAAAAAATGACAAGACTGTCTTCCCCTAATTAGCCAGTCCAGCCATACTCAGTGTTTTTTCAACTGAGCGAATTCTTCCCAGACTCTCAACTGAGGATAAAAACCACTCAGTGTCTAAACAGAGCAAAATTCTTCCCAGTGTCTCCTTCATAGAGGATAACCCAAGTGCCTCTTTTTGAAGCTAAGTTTTGAGGATAACCTACTCCTGCAGAGAAGAATTTACTACCTCCAAATAAAATTTAGGATTATCAACCAAAACAGGAGTTCCTGGTCAGGACTCACTCAAATTTGTCTGGAATCATGAAGAACAGAGCCATGAGGTCTCTGCTGGCAGATCCTCATAGAGGTCAGGTGAAAGAAAGGCCCCTTTGTTGTAACCTACACTGCTGACTGAAAAAAAAAATCACAACATAAAAGTTGAGAATTATGCTTTAATCAGCAGAGTTTCTGAGGTCATCAACTTGGGAGGGAGCCTCTCATAGTGTTTCAGTAGCTGCCCAGCCACCCCTCAGCCTGGGTGTATCAGCTCTAGTTACAGCCCTGTAGCTATAATGTATCAGCTCCAGCAGCACTGTAGCTGCAGTGTATCAGCTCTTTTACCTGGTGAGAAACCAAGTGAGCACTCGGAGAGTTGGAGAACTCAGGTTTATTATGCCAGCAGGCTCAGAGGAGATCACTCTCCAGTGTCTGAGCCTTGAAGAGGCTTTCACAAGGCTTTTATGGGCTAGCTCTTCCAGGTCCATGCTTGGTGGATCAGGATGAGGTCAAACAAAGTAGTAGATGCCAAAGAAAGTTTACAGAAGCAGATGTGTGGGGGGAGGGGTGGTTGGGACATTTGTCTGGACTTTGCTTAGTCATCATGGCTGGGTCTCTCCTTTCTACCTATTTATTGGGACATTTTCTCCTACAATATCTCTGTGGGACTGTTCCAAAAAGGTAGGGAGACTGGGGGACTAATACCCCATAGCTCACTCTCAAGAGGAACACTCTCATGAGGAAGACAGAGCTGGGAGTGTGGGTCTCATCAAAGGACATTTTCCTGCATTCAGAAAATGCAAGTGAAGAAAGAAGAACCATAGAAACTGACCAGCTACTCATTTTGCTAGACACCACAGATCACATTTCTGGCACTTGGGGCAGGACTCCAGGCTGATTCTGGTCTTACAGACCTCTGCTGCTTTCCTTGACTTGGCAGTTCTCTCCCAGCTATGCTTTTGGACAGACCATGGTGCCTCTCTGCTGGTCTTGGCTTTTCCTGGCTGTGTTGTGGTAAGGATACTCAATCAGAGTTTGCTTCTCCCTCTGTAGCCAGAGGCAAAACTCCAGACTTTGCAAACTGGAGATTATGTTATGTTCCCCTCCTTGAATATCCCTTTGGAAGACAAGCTGAGATTCTCAGATTCACACCCTTCCCACTACCCAAGGGAGAATACCTGAAATTCTAGTGAAGGAAAGAAATGGTTGTATGGTTGCCTCCAAGGCCATTGACCCTGATGGCAAAGAATTTTCCAAAGACAGTAGAAGTATAGAGCCTAGAGAAAGCTGTCAACTCAAAAAAAAAAAACAAAAAAAAACAAAAAAAAACCAAACCAAAAAACAAAAACAAACAAACAAACAATGCACAGCCTGAAAGTTGAGACTTGAGTTTTATTTGGGGCAAAATTAGGAATTAAGCCCAGGAGATACTGTCCAAATAGCCGTGAGAAACAGCTCTGAGGAGGCAAATGGGGAGCTAGGATATATAGGAGTTTTCAGGGCAAGTAGCAGGAACAAAATAGGTCTTGGCTTGATGAAATCATTCCTTTGATATGCACCTCAGCTGTGGGGTCCAGAATCCCGAGTTTTCACAGCCTGCAAGACAAGAAGCTCTCACCTTGGAGGTGGCTGCAATTGTGGATGAAGGTGACATCCTTTGTTTTGTCCACTTAACAACCTTTGTTTTGTCCACTTAACAACAGCCTGGGTGTAAGCTCTGAAATACCTCCCTAAAGAGGAAAGGGGGAGGTATCAGAATATATTCAATAAAGGTGAAGGGGGACCAGAAATTTGCTGCTGGTCTCAAGAATGTTACTACTAGTCATAGACATCAAAAGATTTTAGTGTTTTTCTACATATGAAGAGATGCAAGAATTGGGCAAATAAAATCTAAACTGACTACCTGAAAACCTGTTCTTCCAGTTTCCCCAAGGCACAGAGTGCTTCATTCCTGATTTCCACACTGAGCTCTGCTCAGGGGTTGCTGCAGGTCAGCAGCTGCAGTGGTCCATAATTAAATCCATGTATAGCAGGTGGCAAGTGATAACAAGTGCCAAACTCCAGTTCACAAATCTCTGCACATATAAGGTGGTAGAAATGTGGTGTGTAAAAATAAATGTTCTTCTTTTATTTTTAGTATCATGTGTAAAGAAATCATCACTGAATCAAATATATGAAATGTGTTTAACACACTGGTTTACACAAACATAGCCATAAAGAACCTCCCATGAAGACAACAAGGGAGGCAGCAGACAGTTGGGAACACTCAGGGATCTAGATCTGGGTACAACCTCCTCACCAGGGATGTAAGCTGTGCATGAAAATGTTGCTTCCCTGTCAACAAAGGATGCTAGGGCTATCAAACCATGAACCACCATTGCTGTCCCCACCAATGGTGAGCTCTGAGGGATCTCAGGATGGAGACTAAAATGGGCTGCCCACTGCCAAGCCAGCAAACACTGAAGATACACCCAGCTGTGCCCCCTGAAGGAAATGGGGCAAAGCAGCACAGAGTGAGTTGGGGCAATCAAGTCTTGAGAGCAGTGTAACAAACTGCACAAAACAAGAATCTGGGAGATGCCTCTGAGCAAAGCAAAGTCTATTCAGTGAATGCAGACCAGCCCCATTGCAGGTATGTTCCTGGAAGCCAGCCTTGCCTTTTTCTACCTGGGTGAATGAGCCAGGGAGCTGCCCAAAGCTCACTGTGCCCTGGATTTGTGCAGCTGCTTTCCCTGGCTTTAAACCCACTCCAAACATGTTCTGCTGAGAGGAGAAGACTGATTTGGCCTGAAAATGCCTTCTTTACACAAGCTGGGCAAAGCAGCACAGAGCGAGCTAGGGTGATCAAGGCTTGAGAGAAGTGTCACAAAATGCACAAAACAAGAATCTAGGAGCTTCCTCTGGGAAAGGAAAGTCTACTCAGTGAACACAGACCTGCCCAGGGTTGAGGGGGGCGGATACAGGAAGACACTATTGCCTTTTTTCCTACCTAGGCCGATCCAAGACTTGGACAAATGAGGTAAGGGGCTGCTCAATGCTCCCTGTGACCTGATTGTGGGGAGCTGATTTCCCTAACTTGAAACAAACTATAAGCATGCTCCACTGAGAGGAGAAGATAGAATTGCCCTAAAAAGGCCTTATTTTCACAAGTCGGGCTAAGCAGCACAGGGGGATCAAGGCTTGAGGGAAGTGTCACAAACTGCACAAAACAAGAACCTGGGAGCTTCCTTTTGGCAAAGCAAAGTCTACTCAGTGAACACACACCAGCCCCAATGTGGGTTTGCCCCGGGAAGGCACCCTTGCCTTTTGCTCACCTAGGCCCCACCCAAACTTAGGGTGAACAAGCCAAGAGGCTACCCAATGCTCCCTGTGCATTACTAGTGGGCACCTGGTTTCCCTAGCTTGAAACCCACTGCAAACACGTTCTCCTGAGAGGGGAGGTCTGATTTGGCCCTCAAAGGCCTTCTTTCCACAAGCCGGGCAACGCAGCAAAGAGTCAGCTCGGGGCGATCAAGGCTTGAGAGCAGTGGCACAAACTGCACAAATCAAGCATCTGGGAGCTTCCTCTGTGAAAAGGAACATATTCCCAGTGAACACAGACCCGCCAAAAGGAGGGGAGCTCCGGGAAGCCACCCTTACCTGTGCCCAACCTAGGCCTTCCCAGTCCTAGGGGGAATGAGCCCAGGGGCTTCCCAATGTTCCCTTGGCACTGGTTGTGGGCAGCTGGTTTCCTTTGACTGAAACCTACTGTAGATGTGTCTCCTGAGAGGAGAGGTCTGATTTGGCCTACAAAGGCCTTCTTTTCCCAAGCCGGGCCAAGCAGCACCGAGCCAGCTAGGGCGATCAAGGCTTGAGGGCAGTGGAACAAACTGCACAAAACAAGCATCTGGGAGCTCCTCTGTGAAAAGGAATGGCTACTCAGTCAATGCAGACCAGCCCTCTTGCAGATGGGCTCCGGGGAGCCACCTTTAACTTTGCCCAACCTAGGTCCCTCCCAGACCTAGGGCAAAAGGGTCCAGGGCCTGCCCTAAGCTCCCTGTGCACTACTAGTGGGCACCTGATTTCCCTGCCTTAAAATCCACTCCAAATATGTTCTTCTGAGAGGAGAGTTCTGATCTGGCCTTTATTTGAAAATATTACATGCCAATACATAGCTATGATATTCTGCAAAGGCATTTTTAGAAGTCCACCTCCAAACAAACTTGACTAGGCCCAATAAAAGCAATTAAGGAAACAAGATACTATAGCCAAGTTTGAGTCATAAGTTACTCTTAACAGGATTCTTTGGCTGAGATATATTCTGTGGATAAGCAATATAAAAGTCTACATAACTGCAATAATCACTGAAATATGACATTGACATTACACAACATTGTTAGCCATCTCAAGTTTGGGCAGGCATCTGTCCACCCTCTCTCTCATTCATTGTGGAAAAAGCCCAGAAAACCTAGATTGAGGTCCAAGTGTTGGATCTACCCATGTTTGATGTTGAACTTTGTATACATTGCTTCATTCCTCTAGATTTGTTTCTATGTTTTCTCTCTTTCTTTCTTTCTTTCTTTCTTTCTTTCTTTCTTTCTTTCTTTCTTTCTTTCTTTCTTCCTTTCTTTCTTTCTTTCTTCCTTTCTTTCTTTTATTTATTTATTTTTTTTCATTTTAGGGCTACGCCTGCTGCATGTAGAAATTCCCAGGCTAAGGTTTAGATTGGAACCACTGCACTTGTTGGCCTACAACACAGCCACAGCAACTCCAGATCTGAGCCACATCTGCAACCTACAACACAGCTCACAGCAATGCAAGATCCTTAACCCACTGAGTGAGGCCAGGGACTAAATCCATATCCTCATGGATATTAGCTGGGTTTGTTATGGCTGAGCTGCAATAGAAACTCCCTCTATATATTTTTTTCCTCTATATTTTCTTAATTAAAGTATAGTTCATTTACAATGTCATGATGGTTCTAGGAGCACACCAAAATATTCAGTTATACATACATATACATGTCTTTTTTTTCAGATTCTTTTCCCTTATAAGTTATTACAAAATATTGAGTGTAGTTTCCTGAGCTATACAGTGGATCCTTGTTGATAATTTATTTTACATATAGTAGCATGCATATGTTAATCATAAACTCCCTGCCCCTCACTCCTCCCTCCTGCCCTCTTGGTAACCAGATGTTTGTTTTCTACATTTGTGGGTCTCTTTCTGTTTTGTTTATAAGTTCATTTGTTAGCACAGTAAGCATTCACAGTTGTTGGTTTTTTTAGAATGTCATTGGCTTTAGCTAGCATACATAAACTCATTTTAAGTGGCTAGATATTTTCTTAACATCTTTACAGTGACTTTCAATACTTATTTAATTAATGACTAAAACATTGGATGAATTTTTAGTTTAAATTCTCTAACATGTATCCCTATGCTATATATCTTAAAATAATTTTTCTTGGATATATTAAAAATGCAACATAAATCACTTTTATTTTTAAGAATATTTTATATACTTTTTTTTTCCCCACACTTGCAGTATGCTGAAGTTTCCAGACTAGGGATTGAACCTGTACCACAGCAGTTACCTGAGCCACTGCAGGGAAAATACTGGATCCCTTAAACCATTGTGCCACAAGAGAACTCCAGAAAATATTACTCTTAATCAATGCATTGTTATGCTTTAGTTTCAATAAAAACATATTTTCAAAAAATTATTAGGGCAATGAACTCTGAATAATCTTTTTAAAATTATGAGTATTATGATTTCTTGTCTCATCAGAATTATATTTGCAGGATTAGACTTCTTTCTGTTAATCCTACTTAGTTATACATTGGCTTCTTTAATATGAGTCTATAACATGAACATAATCTGTTAACTTTAATAAGGTTGTTGAAGTAAAATTTTCAATACTTTTGTAAACCGTAATTTTACAAGAAAAATATTCCTCTTGCATTTATATAATTATCAACATATTGTCTTCAATTAATTTGCAATGTTTGTGATGAGAAGTAGTAACAACTAAACTAACCAACAAATGAGAATGTACAGCTGCCTTGTTTAAATAAAAGAAATTATTCTTTAAACAAAGTCATTTTAGAAAAAGCTTCTAAAAACTAGCCATTCTGCCCTTTCTTTTTTGTCTCATACACACATACTACAGACTTTTCTTCAACATCTATTAAATGTTGGGTATTCTGAGTCACACACACACACACAGGCACACACAAACACATGATATAATCTCTGCCCTTAAGCACATAATAGTCTAGGGAGAAACATTAGTTTTGGTCAAAGACCTTAATTTAAAGCTTTTACAAATTCTACACTAGTGATATAGAAAGCCCATTTGAGTAAAAGCTTAAGAGAACCAAAAGGATAAATGAACAAGCATGTCCTTTATGACTTGGTTGCATTTTAAAGTTGCATTTTTACTTTTCTCCATTCAGTGTCTTTATGGACTTTTCCATCACACCAAAGAACCTGAAGTTTCAGGGCAATTCCAGAGTCACTTTGAAATTCCTCCCATGTATTTTGCTTTTTATTGCTAGTGTCTGCCACTAGGTGATTAATGATTGTTCATTAAGTATAGTTACTGTGGCCAGACTTTTTATGCATAAACAAGAAAGGAGGAAACAAATAGTGCTGTTTAAAGTGTTCACTGGTCCCTTTTTATAAATTATAACAGATATATATTTTATATGTGACACTATTTAGTGTAAGTTTCTATATTACAATGTAAAATGTATATTATAAACATTAAAAAGTAGCAAATACTTTTCAGAACAAAGTGTATACCTTGTTACTAATTCATATTGGGAATAATTGTTTCTCTATGTGTTCAGATTTATCACTTTTGAATCTTTAGGTTTCCTGGGAACACATTTTGCTGGTTTAAATTTTGCTCTTCTTCAATGGTTAGTTCATCATTCAAGATTCATTTATTAAACATTTTAGAGATAATGTACAATATATAGGCTCTGGCATGTCCTTTCGATTTGAATCTCTTTATTTTTCACTATTTATATTCTTTTGGGAAATATTATCTCAGTACTGGTTACATGTTAAACTTTTCTAAGATGCCTGTTTAAAGATAAAGGGTTCATGTTAGTTTGTGCCTCATTAGCTCTTAAATCCCTCAGCTGAAGCCATTTCCTTAACTCTTTTTTTTTTTTTCATTTTTCCAGTGTGCTGAACCAGTAGACTTAAAATTTTGATGTGTTATGTGTTAAAATTTTTGGGGGATGCTGGTTAAAATCCAGAATACTGTCATCTACCATCAAAGTTCTCCTTCATTAGAGCTGGACCCAGACACTTGATATACTACAGTTGATTTTTTTTTTCTTTTTTGACTGCACCTGCAGATATGGAAGTTTCTGGGCCAGAAATCAAATCCAAGCTTCCTCTGCCACAGCTGTGGCAACCTCAGATCCTTAACCCACTCTCCTACAGTTGATGCAGGTGATCTGCATGATACAAACCATGCTTTAAGAAATACTAGGATAAGCTAAAAGTAGTTAGGTGTGGATTTATTATTTATTAAGCAATGTATTTTAATATCATTGTTTTAAGATTCATATTAGGGAGTTTCTGTTGTGGCACAGTGAAAATGAATACTACTAGTATGCATGAGGATGTGGATTTGTTCCATGGCCTTTGTCAGTGGGTTAGGAATCCTGTGCTGCTGTGAGCTGTGATGTAGGTGGCAGACACAGCTATAATCATGCATTTCTGTAGCTATGGCATAGGCTGGCAGCTGTAGCTCTAGTTCAGCCTCTAGGCTGGGAACTTCCATATGCTGTGGGTGTGGCCCT
The DNA here is from genome assembly GCF_054392235.1 of Sus scrofa. Lineage (NCBI taxonomy): Eukaryota > Metazoa > Chordata > Mammalia > Artiodactyla > Suidae > Sus > Sus scrofa. The sequence goes on along the minus strand of NC_139387.1, from coordinate 47,176,620 downwards.
AAAAAGCAAAAAAAAAAATCACATTAAGTACCCAAACTGCAGGAGGCAAAATGGTGGTCTTCGCAAAGATGTCCACATCCTATTCCTTGTGAAAATTTGGTTTACCTGGAAAGGGTGGATTAAGCCTTCTAACCACCTGATTTTAAAAAGAGTAGCCTGGGTTACCCAGGTGGATTCAATGTATCATAAGAGCCTTTAAAAGTGGAGGAGGGAGTCAGAATAGAAGCAGTAGGGGAGATTGCACCTGCAGAAGGATGTTCAGAGAGATTCTGTGTATTTGGCTTTGACGATGTAGGAAGATGGCTGTGAGTCACAGAAGATGGGCAACATTTAGAAGCTGGTAAAAGCAAGGAAACATCCTCCCCTGGAACTTCCAGGAGGAATATAGCCTGTTGAAATCTTGATTTTAGTCTAATGAGACATGTATTAAAGACTTCTAACCCCATAGACATGAAAGTTAAGAAATTCGTATTGCCTTAGGTTTTGCATTTGTGGTAATCTATTACAGTAGGGATAGAAAACTAATGTAAATACATAGCTAGATTTTGAAAAACCAACAAGAAGATGAAAATCTCCTTCCCAATACTTCCCTCTTTCCAAGCTCTATTACCAAAAGTAATTCATATTTATTTATTAATTCATTTTGGTCTTTTCTAGGGCCACACCTTGGGCATATGGAGGTTCCCAGGCTAGGGGTCTATCAGATCTGTAGACGCCGTCCTACACTGCAGCCACAGCAATGCAGGATCCAAGCTGAGTCTGAGATCTACACCACAGCTCATGGCAACTCTGGATCTTTAACCCACTTAGTGAGGCCAGGGATTGAACCTGCAACCTCGAAGTTCCTAGTAGTTCCTAGTTGGATTTGTTAACCACTGAGCCATGACAGGAACTCCAAGTTATGCATATTTAATCAGATTTCTCTTTAGTTTTACTGGTGTTCATTTTCAAAGACGTAAATGTTATCCTATGCTTCTCTGAATTTCTAATTTTCCTAATTGAGGCAATATCCATCAATCTCTCACTAAAAATGATAAGGATTAAAAGATATACCCTTGCCTCCAACCCCCATTATTTCTTCAAAGAAACAAAAAGACTTATGATCCATTCTTTTTTGGATTTATATGTCTTCTTACATTAAATTCAAGAAGCATCACTAATCACTTCTATTTGAGATGAACGTGTTACCATCCTAATTTTACACACCACCTTTTCCCACCCTTCTCACTTCAACCTTATGTCAAATTTAAAACTATATTTATAATAGCTAAGTTGTGAACACTTTCATTATTTGGTAGATCTATAATTATTTAATGTCCCATATATAAATTGTAAATATTCACCACAGAATTGTCAGTTTATATAATCAGGAGCATCTAAACATTAATTCCTATGGGTAAATTTGTTTCTTTTTTTCTAGTTTGCATTTTCCTACTTACTATTTGTTTTAAATCAGCATTACATGCTCAGAAAAACTTAGTGTCTGTATTCTATATTATAGCAATATTACATAGAATGTATATGACATGTATGACAAACATAGCACAAAGTGTCAGAGGGTAAATGAAAATGTACTTTTGTAAAGTACTTATATTTCAAATTATTGGGTAAAAAATGAACTCTAAGTAGACTAGAATAAATTATAGGTGTATATCCTAATATCTAATAGGAGAAAATGATCCAAATAGCCAATAGAGGAAATATAATAATAAAGAGTACTCATTTAAAACAATGAAGGGAAGAGAGGAGTTATAGAAAAAGAAAAAAGTGGCAAGGCACATTAAACTGAACTTCAAACCTATCCATGATTACTCTATCAAATCTGAATTGTTAACTGAGGTTTTTAGATATTCCTAACAGACAGATTTTATTATACGATATTAGTATCACCACTGACCTCTTCTGAAAGTCTTTAAGCTTTGGTAAACTGTCAAAATCACAGTGGTGGATATCAGTTGCCAATAATTCTAACTTTATCTTTAAAGCATGAATTTTATCTTTGGAAACACATGTTGCCAATTCCCTTGAAGTGACAGGTTCAGTTCCTTAGTTTTTAAGAAACTATCTACCAAACATCCAATGCAGAAACACCATAGTTTGGCCGCCCTGAGTTCTTCCATGCAAGAAATGGCATCACATGGTAAAGTAGCTGATTCTTATTTTTCATAGAAACACACATGTTCTTCTTCTCAAGACAAACAATATATTTTATATGCATTGGAAGAACTTAATACCTATTTCCGCATGGTGAAGTAGCTGATTCTCATATTTCAAAGAAACACACATGTGCTTCTTCTCAAGACAATCAACATATTTTATTTTCAACATATTTTATATGCATTGGAAGAACTTACCACCTATTTCCCATTTCATCACATATTTTATTAAAAAAGAGGCATATTCAAAGGTTGAGATTTTAATAAATTTAACAATTTTATTGCTTCATCAAGGACATTTGGCTTTTGTTTTCCTCCCTTGGAAAATTGTGAGAGTGGAAAATATGATAATGACTATCAGTTTAGTGCTACTTCAATAATTTATGATGATGTACCAACAGTTTTACTACCATAGCATTTGAATCATTAATGTAAATATCAACACGACAAAAAAAAGGCCATATTGTCTTATTATTACCATGAATATGATTTTGATTTCACCAACCTCAGAGACTCAAAAACCTCCTGCCTCTGAGGACTGCATTTGGAGAACTACTGGGTCAAATGCTAGTATTGTACAAATCAACAATATCCAGACTTCCTAATCATAATTTAGTTGTATAACATGTTAGCCTTGAATGCAGGAAGTACACAATAAATTATTTAGGGCATGCTATCTTCAACACACTCTCTTAAAAGTATATAATATATATGTACATAGTTACATATCTACATATATACACATACTATATATATATGTATCTGAAATCCAGAAAGAGCAAAACATATATAGTGCACATGTATATATGCACATAATATACATATATATCTGAAATCCAGAAAAAGCAAAATAAAAGCATTTAGACTAATAAAACAATAATCACTAAGAGTTTTTTGTGCACATAAAAACAGCTTGCAAACTGGGGGATCTAAACCAAACATGGAATGAGGCTCAAGAGGTCACATTATATAGTGAAAGTATAGACACTGCTTTTTCTCTATAATGATGGATTATAGCACTGTGTTCCTAGTAATAGGGAATTGGTTAAAGATGGTACCTCATGCCAATTTTGGGAAAGAGCTTAGGCTTAGTTTCTGAAATTTTAGAAGCATTTATAAAAGCAACCCAAGTTAAGTTTCACTTATTTTGTAGGATAGGCTAAATTTATTTTTGTTTAAGTAGCATAATTGGTTGTGTATACCCAGGGAATTTTCAAGTCTGGTCTTTATTTTGTTTTTAATTTTAACATATAATATATATGAACTCTATATGTGTATAATATATGAACTATAAATATATATATATGTATCATATATAAAATATGTATGTCTTTATATCTATTTCTATAGAAAGAGTATGGAGCAAATTATAAATAATCCTAAGTAAAGGGCATACAAGAGTTCCTTGTACTCTGCTTATACTGTTCTTAAGATGTGAAATTACATCAAAATTAAAAATGTATACCAGAGATAAAACAACAGAAAGGGCCAGATTTCCAAATCAGACACAAGAATCAGCAGTGTTACCAATTCCAAGCACTCTAATAATTTTATGTGCGTAAGTAATTGTGAGGCAGAAGGAAGGCACAGAGGAGTTTGGGATTTCATTGCCACCTCTGAGGTCCTTTCTTGCCTTGTGTGAATGGTTTCTGGACCAGATTTAGCATCTGAAGTGACTGACAGTGGTCCTGGCCCACACAAAAGGGATCTGTCTCAGTTACAGGACACCTACCTTTTTTACTCCAATAATTACATAGCTTACATGAAAATTTCAGGGAACCATGCTCCATAAATCAATACAAACTGGGTTGGTTTAACAAAATCTAACCTAGACAGACCAGACAAGGACCCTCCACCAGTAAATAACATTATGTATTCCAAGAGGTATATCATTAGCATCTTATAAGAGGATTTGACTAGATCACCTTTCTTACTTTCTCTGGCTATCCCTAATAAGGGGGGGAGAATGGATTGCAGGGTGACTCCTAATCCTTTTGTTCCCAAATGGAAAGCAAAGAGGAGAGGGCTAACTTATTTTTAAGACCAAGGAACTCTGTTACTGAAACTGAGATTAGGGATATCCATGAAAACTTCCTAAGAGATTTTTATGAAGTACTTAACATCAAATCAAATTTCAACAAAAGTATCACACAAAGGAAAAAAAACCTAAATATATTTGTGTATATGCATGCATATATTTGAGGGAATATATGTATTTGTTTATATGGCATTCCTGTTTTTCTTAAGTTGATTAAATAATTTTTTTATTATTTTGGGGGTGGATATTATTGTCAATACTCACCCTCTGTCTATGGGTGCCAAATAGAAACATGGAGACAGGGTTTTGGTGAAGGAGAAAAAGATAGCTTTTATTGTTTTGCCAGGCAAAGGGGGTCATAGCAGGCTAATTCTTAAAGTCTGTGCCCCCCACCCCCCATTGGGAAGAACTGCTGGGAGTTCTATAGCAAAAATGAAAAAAAAAAATCTGTTTTTCAGATAGGAATCAAGATTGGGGTAAACCAGCATTCTTCTTTCTTTGGGGGAATCTTAGTCATCAAAGCTGGAGTTAGGAGATCTTGGCCTGATCATGATAGTGGTCTTCTGGGTTACTGCCTAGAGTAACAGCACTTGAAAAAGGTCATATTGATCAACAATTATAACAAACTAGGAAAGTTCCTAAAAAATATCACATGCTAGTAATCTTTAAACCACAGTCAATTGTGCTCAGGGTGCATAATCTTTAGCTTGCAGTGATTATGTTCAGGGTGCAGTTAAGTCAGGGAGAAGGACAAGGAAGGACTCTAAGCTGTTGAATTTAAAGTATTCATTTCTAAAGGAAGCATAAGGAATATAACTTTTCTCTTAGGTATTTAAGATGCCTGCATCATTATGTTTATCCCTTGAGGGGGAACCAGGACCCTGCCCCAAGGCTGTACTCCTGTTTCCTGAACTGCTCCTCCCTGGTCTTTGCATCCCCTCCCTTCACTGATCAACAACTGCTCCCTAGGAACTCAGGGAAGGCCATGGAGGCTGAATGAGGCCCATTTCCTAAAAACAAGAAATGGGGTACACAGAAATGCTTTTGCTCCCAGGAGCCCCTCAGGGTTGGTTACAAGATAAATGTAGAAGAAATCATCATTCTGTATTCAGAATTTTCCAATAGAATATTGCTAAGTAAATCTTTAAAAAGGGAGAATTTTGAGTACTAAGTACATATTACCCTTTTTTTTTTTTTTTTTTTAATGCCTCACTCATGGCATACTGAGATTCCCAGGGTAGGGGTCGAATCTGAACTATAGCACAGGCTGAAGCTACAAAGGATCTGAGCCATGTATGTGACCTACACCACAGCTCACATCAATGCTGGATCCTTAACCCACAGAGCGAGGCCAGGGATTGAACACACAACCTCATGGTTCTTGGTCGGGTTCATTAACCACTGAGCCATGATGGGAACTCCAATAACGATATTTTAAGTTTAATATATTTTTACATGCATTTGTTCATATGGATTGTTTTGTCCCTGGCATTCACTTTAGTACTATTGTTTTTTTTTTTTTTATTTTCCCACTGTACAGCAAGGGGGTCAGGTTATCCTTACATGTATACATTACAATTACATTTTTTCCCCCACCTTTTCTTCTGTTGCAACATGAGTATCTAGACAAAGTTCTCAATGCTGCTCAGCAGGATCTCCTTGTAAATCTATTCGAAGTTGTGTCTGATAAGCCCAAGCTCCCGATCCCTCCCACTCCCTCCCCCTCCCATCAGGCAGCCTCAACTCTCTTCTCCAAGTCCTTGATTTTCTTTTCTGAGGAGATGTTCATTTGTGCTGGATATTAGATTCCAGTTATAAGTGATATCATATGGTATTTCTCTTTGTCTTTCTGGCTCATTTCACTCAGGATGCGATTCTCTAGTTCCATCCATGTTGCTGCAAATGGCATTATGTCATCCTTTTTTATGGCTGAGTAGTATTCCATTGTGTATACATACCACCTCTTCCGAATCCAATCATCTCTCGATGGACATTTGGATTGTTTCCATGTCCTGGCTATTGTGAATAGAGCTGCAATGAACATGCGGGTGCACGTGTCTCTATTAAGTAGAGTTTTGTCCGGATAGATGCCCAAGAGTGGGATTGTGGGGTCATAAGGAAGTTCTATGTATAGATTTCTAAGGTATCTCCAAACTGTTCTCCATAGTGGCTGTACCAGTTTACATTCCCACCAGCAGTGCAGGAGGGTTCCCTTTTCTCCACAGCCCCTCCAGCACTTGTTATTTGTGGACTTATGAATGATGGCCATTCTGACTGGTGTGAGGTGATATCTCATGGTAGTTTTGATTTGCATTTCTCTTATAATCAGCGATGTTGAGCATTTTTTCATGTGTTTGTTGGCCATCTGTATATCTTCTTTGGAGAAATGTCTATTCAGGTCTTTTGCCCATTTTTCCATTGAATGATTGGTTTTTTTGCTGTTGAGGTGTATAAGTTGCTTATATATTCTAGAGATTAAGCCCTTGTCAGTTGCATCATTTGACACTATTTTCTCCCATTCTGTAAGTTGTCTTTTTGTTTTCTTTTTGGTTTCCTTTGCTGTGCAAAAGCTTTTCAGCTTGATGAGGTCCCATGTGTTTATTTTTGCTCTAGTTTCTACTGCTTTGGGAGACTGACCTGAGAAAATATTCATGATGTTGATGTCCGAGAGTGTTTTGCCTATGTTTTCTTCTAGGAGTTTGATGGTGTCTTGTCTTATATTGAAGTCTGTCAGCCATTTTGAGTTTATTTTTGTGCATGGTGTGAGGGTGTGTTCTAGTCTCATTGCTTTGCATGCAGCTGTCCAGATTTCCCAGCAATGCTTGCTGAATAGACTTTCTTTTTCCCATTTTATGTTCTTGCCTCCCTTGTCAAAGATTAATTGACCATAGGTGTCAGGGTTTATTTCTGGATTCTCTATTCTGTTCCACTGGTCTGTCTGTCTGTTTTGGTACCAGTACCATGCTGTTTTGATGACTGTGGCTTTGTAGTATTTCTTGAAGTCTGGGAGAGTGATGCCTCCTGCTTGGTTTTTGTTTCTCAGGATTGCTTTGGCGATTCTGGGTCTTTTGTGGTTCCATATAAATGTTTGGATTGTTTGTTCTAGTTCTGTGAAAAATGTCCTGGGTAATTTGATAGGGATTGCATGGAATCTGTAGATTGCTTTGGGTAGTATGGCCATTTTCACAATATTGATTTTCCCAATCCAGGAACATGGAATATCTTTCCATTTCTTTACATCTTCTTTGATTTCTTTGATTAAAGTTTTATAGTTCTCGGCATATAGGTCCTTTACCTCCTTGGTCAGGTGTATTCCGAGGTATTTGATTTTGTGAGGTACAATTTTAAAAGATATCGTATTTTTGTATTCCTTTTCTAATAGTTCATTGCTGGTATACAGAAATGCAACTGACTTCTGAATGTTCATCTTATATCCTGCTACTTTGCTGAATTTATTAATCAGTTCAAGGAGTTTTGGGGTTGAGTCCTTAGGGTTTTCTATGTATAGTATCATCTCATCTACATACAGTGACAGTTTGATCTCTTCTCTTCCTATATGGATGCCTTTTATTTCTTTTGTTTGTCGAATTGCTGTGGCTAGGACTTCCAAAACTATGTTGAAGAACAGTGGTGAGAGTGGGCATCCCTGTCTTGTTCCAGATTTGAGTAAGAAGGATTTCAGCTTTTCTCCTTTGAGTATTATATTTGCTGTGGGTTTATCATAAATGGCTTTGATCATATTCAGGAATGTTCCCTCTATACCCACTTTGGCGAGGGTCTTGATCATGAATGGATGTTTGACTTTGTCAAATGCTTTTTCTGCGTCTATTGAGATGATCATATGATTATTGACTTTTCTTTTGTTAATGTGGTGTATGATGCTGATTGATTTGCATATGTTGAACCATCCTTGTGAACCTGGGATGAACCCAACCTGGTCATGGTGTATAATTTTTTTGGTATGTTGTTGGATTCGGTTGGCTAAGATTTTGTTGAGAATTTTTGCATCTATATTCATCAATGATATTGGGCGATAGTTTTCTTTTTTGGTGGTATCTCTGTCTGGTTTTGGAATGAGGGTGATGGTGGCCTCATGGAATGTCTTTGGGAGTCTTCCTTCTTCTTCAACCTTTTGAAAGAGTTTAAGGAGGATGGGCACCAAATCCTCTTTATATGTTTGATAGAATTCACCTGTGAAGCCATCTGGTCCTGGACTTTTATTTGTAGGGAGTGATTTTATGACCTCTTCAATTTCATTTCTAGTGATTGGTCTGTTCAGTTGGTCTGTTTCTACTTGATTCAGTTTTGGCAGGCTGTAAGATTCTAGAAAATTGTCCATTTCTTCCAGATTGTCAAACTTGTTGCCATACAGTTGTTCATAGTATTCTCTTATGGTTTTTTGTATTTCTGCTGTATCCGTTGTGATTTCTCCTTTTTCATTTATAATTTTGGTTATTTGGGGTTTTTTCTCTCCTCTTTTTAGTGAGTCTGGCCAGGGGTTTGTCAATTTTGTTCACCTTTTCAAAGAACCAGCTCTTGGTTTTATTAATTTTCTCTATTGTTTTTTGAGTCTCTATTTCATTGATTTCTTCTTTGATCTTTATAATTTCCTTCCTTCTGCTGACTTTAGGACTTTTTTGTTCTTCTTTTTCTAATTCATTTATGTGGAGGGTTAAGTTGTCCATTTGGGATCTTTCTTCTTTTTTGAGAAAGGCCTGGATTGCTATAAATTTCCCTCTGAGCACTGCTTTCGCAGCATCCCATAGATTTTGAGAGGTTGTGTCTTCATTATCATTTGTTTCAAGGTAGTTTTTAATTTCCTTCTTGATTCCTCATTGACCCATTGGTTTTTTAGTAGCATGTTGTTTAGTCTCCATGTAGTAGGTTTTTTCTCTTTCCTTTTCCCATGGTTGATTTCTAATTTCATGGCATTGTGGTCAGAGAAGATACTTGAGATAATTTCTATGCTCCTAAATTTATTGAGGTTAGCTTTGTGTCCCAATATGTGGTTGATTCTTGAGAATGTTCCATGAGCATTTGAGAAGAATGTGTATTCTGATTTTTTTGGATGTAGTGTCCTGAAGATGTCAATTAAGTCTAACTTTTCTATTGTTTCCTTTAGGACCTCTGTTGCTTTATTGGTTTTCTGTCTAGAGAATCTGTCCATTGATGTGAGGGGGGTATTAAGGTCTCCTACTATGATTGTATTCTCATCAATATCTCCCTTTATGTCTGTTAATATTTGTTGTATGTATCTGGGTGCTCCTATATTTGGGGCATATATGTTGATGATAGTAACATCCTCTCCTTGGATGGCTCCCTTAATCATTAAGTAGTGTCCTTCTTTGTCTTTCTTTATGTCTTTTGTTTTAAAGTCTATTTTGTCTGATATGAGCGTTGCGACTCCTGCTTTTCTGTCATGTCTATTGGCGTGAAATATTTTTCCCACCCTTTCACTTTCAATCTATATGTATCTTTTGTCCTAAGGTGAGTTTCTTGTAGGCAGCATATTGAAGGTTTTTGCCTTTTTATCCACTCAGCCACTCTGTGTCTTTTGATTGGGGCATTCAGTCCATTGACATTTAAGGTGATAATTGATAGATGATTATTTATTGCCATTTGAACCTCAGTGTTCCAGTTGATTCTATGGTTCTCCATTCTTCCTTTCTTTTTTTTTTTTTTTTTTTTTTTTGGTTGGATGGTCTCCTGTTATTATCTGCTTGAGTGTATTTTTTTTTTCATTTTTTGCAAATGCAATATTTGCTTTTGGCTTGTGGTTGCCCTGTTTTTTAAGTATGCTAACCCCTTCCCATAATTGTGTGTTTTAGCCTGATGGTCCTGTAAGTTCAAACCCTTCATTACTATATTAAAATTAAGAAGAGAAATGTACAAACAAACAAAAAGGGTTATTTCCTTCCTAACATCCCTTGCCCACATTTTATGGTTTTGAATCCTCTTTTTTATTTTTTTTCTTTTTAATTTTATTTTGTTTGAAGCATGTTCATGATTAAATCTGTATGCTGGCTTATTTGAGTGACTGCTCTCTGATTGCAGTTTCCTCAGTCCTAGTTCTTCCTCTTCTTCTTCTTCTTTTTTTTTTTTCTTTTTTCTTCCCTTTCCTTCCTTTCTTTTTGGTTTAGAGAAGCCCTTTCAATATTTCCTTTAACCTGGGTTTTGTGTTGCTGTATTTTTTAAGTTTTTGTTTGTTGGAAAAAATTTTTATTTCCCCTTCTATTTGAAATGATATTCTTGCTGGATAGAGTATTCTAGGTTGCATATTTTTTCCTTTGAGCACTTTAAATATCTCTTGCCATTCCCTCCTGGCATGTAGTGTTTCTGTAGAGAAATCAGCTGATATTCTGATGGGGGTTCCCTTGTAGGTAACATTCTGTTTTTCTCTTGCTGCCTTTAGGATCCTCTCTTTATCACTAACTTTTGCCATTTTTACTATGATGTGTCTTGGTGTGGGTCTGTTTGGGTTCAGTTTGTTTTGGGCCCTCTGTGCTTCTTGTATCTTGAACCCAGTATCCTTTAGATTTGGGAAGTTTCCAGGGATAATTTCTTCAAATATATTTTCCATGCCCTTATCTTTTTCTACTCCTTCTGGAATTCCTATTATGCGTAGATTGGCCTGCTTTATATTATCCCATAGGTCTCTTATATTGCTTTCCAGTTTTTTGATTCGGTTTTCTATCTGTTGACCGGATTGAGTGATTTCCATTATTCTATCTTTCATATCACTGATTCGTTCTTCTGCATTATTCATTCTGGTTTTTACTGCCCTTAGTTCAGTTTGCATCTCTGCAAATGAATGTTGTAGTTTTTCTTGGCTCCTCCTTATATTTTCTAGTTCCTTTCTGAGGGTATCTGCATTACTGTTCATATCTTCTCTTAATTCCTTCAGTATTTTCACTATTTCTCTTTTGAACTCCAGGTCTGTATGACTGCAGAGATCTGTTTCATTGTTGACTGTTTTAGGTGAGTTCTCCTGTTGGTTTGACTGGGGGTGGTTTCTCAGCTTCTTCATCTTGCTTGTTGTTTTCTTTCTGCTGAGGATGTTGAAATCTCCGTTATCGGGCAGTGTTTGCCTTGGCACTGCCGTGGAATATTTCCTGAGGGCTGGCGTTGTTGGTCAATCTTTTTTGAGGCAGTGTGGCTTTTCTTGAGTGCCGATGGGGCTAACAGTGTTTCTTTGAAGCAAAGGAGGGCTTCCTGAGGGCAGACAGGACTGGGAGGTCCACACCAAGATGGTAGCAGATTTCACTTGGTCATGAAGAGCTTCCTCTGGTGTTTTTAGGCTGTGGGGTTCTTGCAGGGGCTTGGAGGTGTTGGGCAGCTGTTCCTCAGGAGTGCATCACCCCCTGGGGGCTGGAGCAGCTATCTGGGTCACTGAGAACCTAAGAGGCTCTTCCCTAGGGCAGCCGGACTCAGAAGGACGGCCTGAAAATGTAAGCGGATCTTTTCACAGTCTGGCCGAGCTTGTTGCAGCTTTTCTGGGCTGCAGGGGCTCTTCCAGGGGGCTGGTGGTGCTGAGCAGCTATTCCGCGGGAGTGGGGCACCCCCTGGGGACTTGGGCGGGTAGCAGGGCCTCTGGAAACCCAAGAGGCTCCTCCCCAGGGCAGCCCAACTCAGAAAGACCTTCTGAGATCTTTTCCCGACTCGGCCAGGCTTGTTGCAGCTTTTCTGGGCTGCAGGGGTTCCTGCCTGGAGGTGGCAGTCCTATGCAGCTGATCCAGTAGGTCTCAGCACCCCCTGGGGGCTTTGGAGGGTATCAGGGCCACTGGAAACCCAGGAGGCTCCTCCCCAGGGCAGCCCGACTCAGAAGGACCATCTGAGATCTTTTCCCGACTCGGCCAGGCTTGTTGCAGCTTTTCTGGGCTGCAGGAGGTCCTGCCTGGAGCTGGCAGTCCCATGCAGCTGATCCACTAGGACACCCCCTGGGGGCTTGGGTGGGTAGCAGGGCCGCTGGAAATCCAAGAGGCTCCTCCCCGGGGCATCCCAACTCAGAAAAACCATCCGAGAATTAGGCAGATCTATTCATGGCCTGGCTAGGCTTGTTCTAGCTTTTCTGGGCTGCAGGCCTTTTCTAGGGGGCTGGTGGTGTTTGGTGCTGCTCTGCAGAAGTGTAGCCCCTCCAAAGGGCAAGCAGGCCTGTGCAGGGACAGCCCCTGTGGTGGTAGGCTTTAAGCAATTGTTGAGGCCAGCCCTCCTGGATGGCAGGCAGCCCCAGGTTCGGCGAGAGCGTAGGGGTGGCGGGGGTGGGGGGAGGGGATGCACTGGGAAGCACAGCTTTCAGCTAGCTAGTGGGCCTGTAAGCTTTCTGTGGCGTGGTGGGTATTCTATGGGAGCCCACCCCTTCTTCTCTCCCCTCCCCAGCACGGGCGCAGACCAGGCTCTTCTCCAAGGTTCCCTCTGATGTGGCTTTCCACTTCCCCGCCCCTAGAATATTGCTCCCTTCCTCTGCGACAGCTTTGTTTTCTAGTCTCCCAGGCAGTCTCTGCCCCGTCAAATGGTTTCTAGACCTCCCAAGCAGTTTCTGCTCCGCCCCGCCCCTCCAGCCTGGGGACCAACCTCCAGAGCTGAGGTCTCAGTGCCCAGCCCCCACCCAGGTGTTCCCTGGACCTCTCTTGGGGACTAACCTTCGGAGGCGAGGACTCGGTGCCCAGCCCCCACCCAGGCGTCTCAATTTTTGGTGACTGTGCCTGTAGTTCAGATGGTCCGTTGGGTTCTGATCGGCTTTTCCGTACTCCAACTTACTGCTACACTCTTCTCTGCATCTGGAGATTCGTCCGGTTCGTTTGATCTTTCCCCCATGTAGGTGACTTTCCAGGGTGCGGGATCCCTTTCTCCTCTGCAGTTCCCTTTTGGGAGTGCCCGTCCCGCTCGGATTCACCTTCTCTCACTCTCTTCTTTTCTCCTGTTCTGCCCGGTAATGTCATGAACTTCTTGCCGTTATTGGAGTTTAGGTTCCTCTGCCAGCGATTGGTTGCTGTTCTGTGCGAGTCATTTATCTGTAGATGTGCTTTTTTTGTTGTGTTTGTGGGAGAGGGCGAGCGTGTCCCCCTACTCCTCCGCCATCTTGTCCTCTCCTCCACTTTAGTACTATTGTTTATCAAAATTAATTTAGGAATGTGATCAACTAAAAAAGGAAGTGCCTACATTTTTAGTATCCTGTAAGACAAAGTAAGTTACTAAGAAATCTACTCTTCTGAGTTTAAATTTGTGCAAGAAGTCTTTAAAGAAGTTGATCATTGTATCAAATGCTGCAGTGATAGTAAGATGGGAACTAAGAATGACCATGGCTGACCTAGACAAAGCTTCAAGGGTCCTTGCAGGAAAATCGAGATTTTGGTGGATCTGAAGGTGAATGAATTAGAGAAAAGCCAAACCTCTAGTTTAGTAAAGGCCTTCAATTTTTTTTCTTTTTTTTCTTTTTTCTTTTCTTTTTTTTTTTTTTTTTTTTTTTTTTTTTTGCTATGAAGAGAATTAAAGCAGAAAATGGAGCATATGGAATTAGAGAATCTTATTTTAAAATGGAAGAGGCAGTGCTGTATTTCTATTCTGATGGGAAGGCCCCAGTAGAAAAAAAAAATCATAATGTAAGAAAGAGTGGATTTATGTGGAGGACCATAATTTTTGAGTAGGTCGAAGGATGGAATCTCATACAGAAATGAAGAAGAAAAGGGAGCAGTAGAAATAATTCATCCATTGTAATTGAAAGAAAGAATATGAGGGTAGACTAATGTAGGAAATTTTTACAATCAAATGACACTAGGTATGCCTTCTAATAATCAGTCTTTGTTTTGGTGATATTTTGCAGTGAAGGAATAACCAAGGTTATTCACTGAGGGTTGGGACTGGAAGTTTTGAGGTTTTGTGAAAAGAGGGTATAAATAGACTAAGTGTAAGAAAATGTTCAGCAACACATAGGACAATCTGACCAAAAGGAGGTCTGTGGTTATAAAGAGCAACTGAGATGATCTAGCATGGTTGGTGTGTCTCAGCTGTCAAAGGACAGTGACCTTGTGTGATTCATTTCTGTGTGCCTAGGATCCATCATGGAGCCTGGTATTTGGCAAAGATTAAATATATTGGGAAGTGCAATATATTTATAATATTGATACTCATAAAATTTAAAATGCATACCTTCTAATTAAAATAATTTAAGAATATTTAACTAAACATAGAATATATTTTTCTCATTATAAAAAGTATTCAAAGAACAAAAACTTCCAAAATGTCAGGAGTTTATTTATTTTTATTTATTTATTTTATTTTTGCTTTTTAGGGCTGCACTTGTGGCATATGGAAGTTTCCTGGGCTAGGGATCAAATCAGAGCTGCAGCTGCTGGCATCTGCCATAGCCACAACAATGCAGGATCCTTAACCAACTGAGCAAGGCCAGGGATTGAACCGGCATTCTCATGGATACTAGTTGGGTTTGTAACCTGCTGAGCCACAATGGGAACTCCAAGAAATTATATTTTTTAAAATGTTGCTCCCAATTACTTGACAACTATCCCATGAAGAGGTGGAGCCTCTTTCATCTCTTGAATGTTTTGGTTGATCATCAGATAGAGTACTTTGGAAATGATGCATTCTGGCTTTCATTGTCAGGTCATGGAAGGTAATAAAATTTATGCCTTGCTCTATGGTATATTCACTCTTGAATCCTTCTGGCGATAGGTAATCTGAATGTTCTGAGGGTGCCATGCTTATATGAAGCCCAAGCCAGCCCATGGAGAGATGGTATAGAGAGGCTATAAATACAGAGAGTGAGCTGGCCAGTCTCCATCTAATTGCCCTGCCCCCTAACTCCAGCTCCTGCCAACCACCATCTGGGTGCACTCCCATTAGAGGCCCCAAGCAAGAAATGCTGAGCTGAGGCTTTCTTGAATTCTTGACCCAGGGAGGTTGTGAGAAATAATTAAATGATTTTTTAAGTTTTAAATCCAGTAACTTTGGGGGTGATTATTATGGAGCAGGAAATAAAACAAAATTCTATAAAAATCAGAAAAGGCTTTATGTGTATCTAAATCTGTATCTATCTATATAAGTGAGAGGGAGGGATAGAGAGAGAAAAAACACAGGATTTAGAAATAAGCTTATCATCGCTCTCAGAAATTATGCCATTTTTACCCAGAAAGTCGAGAAAACCAGTCAAAGAGAAACAATTTAACTAAAAAAAAAATTGTGACCTAAGAAACTAAGTAAATGCATAAAAATCAGTTTTTTCATAACTGAAAAACCTCATTACAATGTAATGAGAAAAATGCTTTTTGAAATACAACAATATCCAGAAATAAATTAATATCTAGGAATTAAGATAATGTTAAAATATTAATGAAGACTTAAAACAGACCTAAATCAATGGATAAATATTACATCTTTCTAAGCTTTATCCTCTTAAATTCTGAAGATTTCCACATTAATGTCAAATATAAATTCTAAATGTAAACTGATAAAATAATAATAGAATTCATTTGGTGAATAAACAATCAAATAGACCAAAAGTGTTCTTTTTAAAGAAAAACAATGTGGATAGTCTTTCCTATCAAAATTGAAATTATGATGTTTCATCTTGAAGTAAAAACTGATAAAAATGCATTTGATCTTTACTAGGTCCTAATCCTATGAAGCTAAATACATAATAATGCTATTTTTGATAAAACACATATTTTTAATAAATGATTAGATTAAATGTCAATTTGTTCAGTGCCAAAAAAACCTATTAAAATTTGCTGAGAAGTCATATAAATAATGATGAAGACTTTAACAATTTCTGAATTACCTTTCACAGATTTCCTAAGGCTGATGTAAGGTCTTTCCTAGGCATTCATGAACCTTAATTGGCCATTGTTAGAAAAGGCTGAATGAATGGAGAAGGACAATTAGTACTCAAATATTGGTGTAAGTCAATATCAAATGACGAGAATGGAAAAATGAGAAACTTAGTAAAGAAAATAACTGTTTGATTTTGAGAAAGCTCCATACCCTTCCTATTGTGGAACTATGGCCAGTTAAATTATTTGAACATAGAATAATCAACATATTTTCATATTTGATGAGTTTTGTTTCTGTTTGAGGTGAAAATGTAACAATAGTCTTTATTTCTTTAGGCTATTATGGAGTATATTGCCACACAACAATTTCTAGCCTTCTCGAATACTAGCTTCTACTTCTTTAGCCTCATAAATGTTTGCAAAGGAATTTATGACTTTAACTTCTGTGAAGTCACATTTATGATGATACTCCTGAGAGTATTTTATTTGATGCCTCATACATGTCAGTGGAATGCTTATTTTTAAAACATGGGTTTTAAAAGTTAACACTGCATTTTTGATTTAATCTTTCATTTTATGATGAAGAATTTGCATTGCCAATGATTTTGCATTGATGTATTAATGAGAAGCATGAAAAAAATTGTGTAGACTTTTCAGAAATTATGTCAGTTGAGTTGTATTTTGATCTACAAATATTGGCATGTGTAGAATAATATTAATATTCTATTTTGTGATGCATAAATCCAGGTAAATCATTATTTGTGCACACTAGAGAAAAGAAATTCATCTTTAAAAGATACGTAATTTTTATGCCAAAATTTGGCTCAGTTTTGAATGGAAAAAATAATAATTGTATTCGAAGCTCATGTTGATGATATCATATTATATTAGTATAAAATTTTACCTGTAAGTTAGTCCTCAACCCTAGTGTAACAGAAAGAATACTTACTAGGAGTTCCAGCTGTGGCTCAGCTGGTTAAGAACACAATTATTTTCTCTGTGAGGATGAGGTGCAATCCCTGAACTCGCTCAGGGTTAAGGATTTGTCATTACTGTAAGCTGCAGCATAGGTTGCAGATGCAGTTCAGATCTGGTGTGGCTGTGGCTGTGAATTAGGCCTGTACCTGCACCTCCCATTCAACCCCATCCTAAGAACTTCGACATGCCATAGGTGCAGCCTTAAAAAAATTTTTTATATTGTGATGTTAACATATTCTTTTTAAGGAAAAATAGCATTGCCTATTTTACCATTATGTGAATAGCTTTATGTATCAAAACATTCTACTTAATGGGGAGATGTGGTAGGCCACTAAATTATTCTCTACTGAACCAGAAGTAATATCAAAATAATTTGTTGAATATAAGCACATACCCACACTGGGTTTCTATGTATTTTAAGTGACTGAGTTTTTAAGCAAATTTGACTGTTACTTTAGTGTCATGTATAGTCATCATTTGATAAAAATGAAATTAATAAGCATTATCATTTCATTTGAAATTAAATATTTTATGCTGAAAGTACTCAGAATTCATGATACATAGACGGACATAAATGTTTTTAGTATATACTAAGTAGATATTTCCTTTCTAGGCATTTTTATAAGAAATGTATCTAATGCTAAATGTTATCTCTTCATTTATCTGCTATCATATTTTTAATAATTAAGATCATAACTCCGTAATAAATATGCACTTCTTCCATCTAAAATATATGCTTTCCACTCCATAGTCATTTGCCCTTATCATCTTATCCTCTGTCTCTAGGATTTGGAAAAAGTAAATATAAAGCTGAGGGTATTTTTGTGGGGAAAACACCTAATAATAGAGGTTAATTAGTTGCTTGAATGGCAATAGGGCTATAATGAAAAACCACAAAGGAACACATAAACAATTAAAAACAGAGCAAACAAATTAGAATCCCAATGTATTTCACACACACCTAATTTTAAAAACACCACACAAGTGTTTTCTAGGATTTACACATCTAGTTCTAAAATACAACACATTTTAAAATGAAAATTGTATATCTCATTTTACAGCTTAGTTTTATTTTTGATTATAATAATATATTCTCTCTGTACTCAGTAATATCTAGTAAATTTGTGTAGATTTTTGCCATTTGCCATTTCATATCTTCTTGCTTAAGTGCAAACCTCTTTATATTCTCTACTTAACACAAGCTGCAAACAAGTGTCAAAACTTCTGTGACACCTATACTTATAGGATTCATATTAGATTTTTTTTTTTTTTTGGCCACACTCATGAAATATGGAAGTTCATGGTCCAGTATAAAATCTGAGGCACAGCTGTGACCTATGCCACAGCTGTGGTGACACCAGGTCCTTAACCTGCTGTGCCACAGCAGGAACTCCCAAATTAGAGTTTTTTAAAGTGGCACTACTTGACCACTTTTCATATATTCATTGTTTTATATTCTGGGTCACATTACTGGTCTATTACAACATCTCTGTATTTAATTGGAGAATTTTCTGGCTTGCAACAAAAATATGGTTACAGAATATTAATAGGTACTGCATAACACAATGTCAAAATAGTTTATCATTTGACTTTCAACTTTGAAATAATGTTTCTTACCTGACAATCAGTCATTGATTGCCTTTACATCCAAAATTTATTGTCAGCATTACATAAATTGTAAAACTGTACACCCTTCAAGATGATGCTCTTCTTTATCTTCTGTGTCAGGTGCGGCCAAGGAGGTTTTTGGATAGGGAGGGTGGAGAGAAGGTGGATAGAGAACAATGGATAAGAGTATTTCTTCAGGAGGTAGAATCCAGTCTAATGAAAATCTCTCTGGCCAGAGCAAGTGTTTTCCTAATATTTCCATGAGGATTTTTATCATTGTAATAGAGACCAAGTGTATCTCAATATGAAAAAAATACCCTAAATATTTTAATATTTCTCATAGCTATCAATGATTGATAATGAAGTTAGTTGAAGATATAAATTACCTAAGTACACTGATGTATTAATTTCTTTCTTTTGTTGTTGTTGATTCTCAAAGAACACAATGATTATTCTGTGAGCTGTTTAACTATATCGTGAGAAAGTCCAAAAGCTCCCAACTGGCACTTTGTCTCCACTGTAGAATAAAAATGAGACTGGGATCCGAGTATTCTCTTTGAGAGCCTTGTTAAGGATTATTCATGATTTGTTAAGTGACCAGTGTCCAACAATGTCTTACCAAATTAAGGTCATAGGTATTGAGCAATGCATAGAGCAGCTGGGTAGAAGGTTCAGGCCTCTTAACAGTGAGTGATTACTTGCAGGAAACTTACTACTATATGTAGGAAACTTACTACAACATCCAGATCCTTAATAAGATAGTGTCTTAGGCTTCGCTGATCATGCTAAGTCCTTCATTAACTACATAAATGTCAACTTTGCCATCCTAAAAACTATAGTACAATATGATGGTGAAAATCGTGTATAAGGATAAGACCTAA
This sequence comes from Sus scrofa, assembly GCF_054392235.1. Lineage (NCBI taxonomy): Eukaryota > Metazoa > Chordata > Mammalia > Artiodactyla > Suidae > Sus > Sus scrofa. Next base: position 47,157,176 of record NC_139387.1, on the reverse strand, counting down.
GAACTAACAAATTGGATTTTTATCCTTAAAAGAGCCATCACATATATTTTTCAAGGGATGTTTTCTGAAGCATGGATGGATAGGAACTCATCTTACATAAGTATACTCTAACACCAACCTCAATGAAAAAAGGTTAACATGGCTTTACAAAAGACAACTCAAACATCAATATTGGCTGTAAAGCATGTGTCATCAGCAAGAATGTAGATATTCTTTCCTGCCAGAATCACACATGGATAGCTGAAATTATCCCCTAAGATGGGAGTATGGCAGTTTAGCATCATAAAGATAAATGGGTAACACTCCTAGAAAGTGTCTTGCCTTGTCTTTGGGGTTGACCCTGAAGCAGTGCCCAACCCAACAATTAGCAGTATGATACCAATTATCATCTACCAGATTTAGGGCTAAAGAAGTGCAGGAAATTACCAAATACTGTCTCCACATTTAGGAAAATGACAAAGGAGAAGGAGCAAAGACTCCTGGCATGAGAAATTGGGTTCATCTATGTTTTGCTGATGTTTTGTAATAAGAAGATGAACTTTTAATTAAAGAGTTCTTTTGTTTGTTTGTTTATTTTTTAGCATCCCATAGCTAGACTCTGAGTCTTTAAGAAAGGCAAGAAAAGAAATGCAACCATGCTGAATTATATTTCCTCTTCTAAGATTTGGGACCAATTCCAGGTTATTCAAACTACAATAGCCTTGTTTCCTTTTTTTTTTTTTTTTCAGGAATCCACACATCCCACCTGAGCCTCTTGATACTTTCCCATTCTTGAACAGAGGCTCTTATCAACATGAAGATTTAACCCATGTTACTGGAGGAAAGAGATGGAGCATGGTGAGTCATAAGTAACTGGACTTTCTGACACTCTATATTTTTTGTCCTTGAACATTCAAGAGGCTCTTTCAAATCATAGCATCATAAAGTTTTCTCCCAGCTAATTTTCTGAGAAATTTAATTTTCCATAAGTTGGTTATCTGAGCATAATAGACAGAGGATAAAGAAACAGAAATATAAATAGATGGCCCATATATTACAGACTGTTTACCTATAAACACATATTTTATCTGGTTTATAAGTCTAATTTCTAGACACACACAAATTTCAAATATAAATGTATGGTTCATAGAATAAACATAATCTTTTATTTTTTTAAGTAACAGTGATCTCAGTATAGAATAAATACAATATTGATACATGAGATATATATTATAAAAAATTATTTAAAAGCAACTGAAAAGAAAAAAAGGGAATATAAGTAGCCTCATTGTAGACAAGTTACTAAAGATTTTTATTCTATTATAAAAACATTAAGAAAACAAGAGTAATTTAATATCAAAGTTAGTAAATGTGAAATAAATGTTCTAATATGTATAAAATTCTGTATAAATGAATTAAATAATAGAAAATAAATTTCAATGATATGACAAACATGATTCCAGATGTATTGTTTACATCCATACAATTAGATATTTCTTGATATTTCAAAGCTTAAAAAATTATTTGCTAGAGTTCCCACTGCGGCCTAGTGGAAACGAATTCGACTAGTATCCATGAGGATGTGGCTTTAACCCCTGGCCTCACTTTGGTGGGCTGGGGATCTGGCATTGCCATGAGCTGTGGTATAGGTTGAAGATGCAGCTTGGATCTGGAATTGCTGTGGCTATTGCATAAGCCAGCCACTGTAGCTCTGATTCGACCCCTAGGCTGGGAATTTCCATATGGTATGGGTGCAGCCCTAAAAAGCACACACAAAAAGTTATTTGCCATAAGAATGTGGTATGAATTAAAAGCAAAAAAAGAGTGTTTCTTTTGTATTAGTATATTCAGACTTGAGTGTTCAGAAGTGGCAAATATATGAGGTCTTCTCCTATTAGAATTCTACTTTTGGAGTTCCTTGGTGGTTCACAGGGTTAACGTTCTGGTGTGGCTTGGGTCACTGCTGTGGTGTGGGTTCAAACCCTGGCTGAGGAACTTCCACATGCCAAGAACCTGGCCAAAAAAAGTCCTGCTTTAGGATAGCATACTATGAATTATTGTGAAAGAAATATAGCAACAACCTTGATCCTTGATTATTTTTTCATAGAACACATTAGGTAGAAAGATGCCCTCAGCAAATAAAAGTTTACTGAATTAGGAATCTCTGATCAAGGCATGATTAAAGTAAAAATTCCTAATACATAAGAGGACAGGTGCATTTTATACATACAAAAATCTACTTCTTAAGACTTTAGAAATGAATAGACCTAATGGGTGACTGCTGCTAATGATAAGGGAATAGTGATAGTTTATTAGGTTCTTAGAGATCTCAATCATTTGTGCCCATGAAATGATATTCAATTAATAGTTTTTACAATATTACTGGGTGAGTAGAAGGGAACAATATAATGCTTTTCTGAGAAGTCTGGAATATGGTGGGCAGTTTTTAAATGTTGTGGTAAATGCTAGGTCATGAATAAATGATTACCTTGTCAGAACTAACTGGACACTTTAAATAGATTCATTTCTGAACAAGGTAATGAGGCACCTTCTTGAGGGGAAAACACTTTAGCTTTTCTTTAAAATATTTTTTTAAGTTGTCTTATATAAATGTAAGCACTGTTGGGAACTCAGGACTTGCGATAGAATGGGAAAAACTAAAATGAAAAAGGTAAAAATCAAAAAATGATTGTTAATGTTTTTAAAATCTATTAAGTCTCACTAAGTAAGTTAAAATGAACAAAATGTGAGACAGAAAAAAGTTTTCTCTGATAATGAAAAAGATTCACCTAATTAGTTTTGAGGTAATCTGTAAAAACTAATCAGAGATGTCATTAACATGTGGTGTTTTGCAATCACTTTTCAAACAGCTTCAATGAACATCTTGAAAGCTGTTTACTTATTTAGTATAGAAAATTATGAATTAAAACATTAACACAAACATTTATTCAAATGCATATTTATTCATATAAAATGCATTTGAGTTCTGCCACTTGGATTGTAGTCTTTTCAAAATTTTTCTATTTTTATAAAATAATTCTATGTAATTAATGTGCCTCCTTAAGCCAAGCAGTCTAAGTGGTGAATATTCTGTAACTATTTTGGCTTGTTCTGCTTGCTTAATGAGTTTAAAAAATTTATTGAGGAAAAGTTGACAATTATAATTGTATATGTCTCCAGTGAAAAACATAATACATCCACCACCTCAGAGTTAATTCTGTGTATTTATGAGAGAGAGAGAGAGAGAGAGAGAGAGAGAGAGAGAGAGAGGGTGAATGAGAATGTTTAAGGTCTACTCAGCAATGGTTTTTGGTGTTTTTGTTTTTGTTTATTTTTTAGCTGCATATATACATACATATACAATTCTTTTTTTCATACTCTCTTCCATCATATTCTACCCCAAGAGATTGGATATAGTTCCCTGTGTTGTACTATAGAACCTCATTGCTTATACATTCTAAATGAAATAGTTTTCATCTTTTAACCCCACACACCCTGTCCATCCCACTTTCTTTCCCCACCCCTGGAACTACAAGTCCGTTCTCTATGCCAGTGAGTCTGTTTCATTTGTGCCATAATTTAGATTCCACATATAAATGATATATGTTATTTGTCTTTGTGTTTCTGACTTACTTACTTCACTTCATATGAGAATCTCTGGTTGCATCCATGTTGCTGCAAATACCATTTTTTTTAAATGGCTGAGTAGTATTCGTGTGTGTGTACACGCACATATTCTTAATCCATTTATCTGCCGATGGACAATGAGGTTGTTTCCACGTCTTGGCTATTGTGATGCGTACCGCCATAAATATAGGGGTGCATGTATCTTTTTGAATGAAAGTTTTATCTAGATATATGCCCAGAAGTGAAATTGCTGGATTATATGGTAGTTCTATAATTAGTTTTCTATAATTAGTTTTCTGATTTTTCCTTAGTGGCTGTATCAATTTACATTCCCACCATCAGTGTAGGAGGGTTCCTCTCCTCCACACCTCTCCAGCGTTTATTTGTGACTTTTTAATTATGTCCATTCTGACCATTGTGAGGTGGTACCTCATTATAGTTTTGATTTGCATTTCTCTAATAATAAATGATGTTGAGCATTTTTTCATATGCCTACTGGCCATCTGTAGGTCTTTGGGAAAATGTCCATTTAGGTCTTCTGCCCATTTTTCAATTGTTTTTTTGTTGTTGTCATTGTTAAGTTTTTTTGTTGTTGTCATTGTTAAGTTTTTTTGTTGCTGTCGTTGTATGAGTTTGTATATTTGGGAGATTAAGCCCTTGTTGGTTTCATAGTTTACAAAGATTTTCTTCTTTCTCTGGGTTGTCTTTTAATTTTTTTTCTTATAGTTTCCTTTGCTATGCAAAATCTTTGAAATTTAATTAGGTCCCATTGGTTTATTTTTGCTTTTATCATCATTATTCTAGGAGTTAGATCAAAAAAGATGTTGCTGTGATTTATTTCTAATGAACATTCTGCCTATGTTTTCCTCTAGGGTTTTTTTGTTTTGTTTTTCAGCTGCACCTGCAGCATATGAAAATTCCCAGGCCAGGTATCAAATCTGAACCACAGCAGCAACCTATGCTCCAACTGCAGCAATGCCAGATCCTTAACCCACTGTGCCATAACAAGAAATCCCGAGCAACTTTCTATTATACAATATCATATTACTAACTATAGCCATTCTGTTGTTCATTGCATCTTTAGAATGTATTGGTTTTATAGTGAAAATTTTATACCATTTGACCACTACCCACCCCACTTCCCTTTCCCTCAACCCCTTGGCAATCAGCATTCTAATCTCTGTTTCTATGGTAATTGGCTTTTTCAAACATTCCACATGTAAGTGATGCCATACAGTATCTGTCCTTCCATGTCTGGCTTATTTCACTTAGCATAATAATATGCAGATTCAGATGAATCCATGTTGTGGCAAGTGGCAATATTTCCTTCTTTTGATGGCTGAATAAATAATACACAATTATATATAATATACATAATTATATATAAAATATATACTCTTTATGCATTCATCCATCAAAATACATTTAGTTTGTTTCCATATCTTGGCTATGGTGGTCAATGCTGCAATGAATATGGTGTGGAGTATCTTCTGAAGATGCTGATTTAAATTGCTTTGCATAAGTTCCCAGATGTGAGATTGCTGTATCACAGGGTAATTCAATTTTTAATTTCATGAGAAACCCCTATATTCTTTCTAATATATAGAATACACAGTTTGTGGAACTTGAAGAAGCCTCCAGCTTCATCCTTCTCTCTTTGTGGTAGGAGTTGTAAGTACAACAGTTTCTCTTAGATTCTTATTATAGGATGTCCTGGCATGGCCTTGATTATTAGATCCCAAAGGTATTACTCTTGCAACTGACCTCTGAACATTCTTCCCTGTGACTGTGCAAGTCAGATGGGTCTTTTCTGACCACTCATTTATTTTGATCCTGGGTTCTTTGTGTTCTATGGATCATCTCCACCATTCTCTGAAGTCAGGCCCTGTAGGTGAGTGAAGTCATCTCAGACCTTTACTGCTGATGATCAATAAGCAGGTGAAAAGATGCTCAAAATTGTTAATAATCAGAGAAATGCATATCAAAACCATAAGGAAGTACCATTTCACACCCATTAGAATAACTACTATTAAAAACACATACATACATGTAAAACTTCAAAATAACAAGGGTTAGCAAGGATGCGGCAGGGGCAGGGTGGGGAAATTGAACTCTGGTACATTGCTGGTGGGAATGTAAAATGGTGTAGCCCCTGTGGAAAAGTTTAATATTCCTCAAAAAAACAAAACAGAACAAAACATAAAACACTGAATTACTATATGATCTGACACTCACATTTCTGGGTATGTACCCAGAGAAATGGAAAGAAAGGATTTCAGCAGAAAATTGTTCACCTATGTTCATAGCAGCATTAGTTACCATAGCCAAAATGTGGAAACAACCCAAGTGTCCATTGATGGATAAATGGACATATCCATACATATAAGGGATTATTAATTACTCTTAAAAACAAAATTCTGATACATGCTACAGCACGGATGGATCTTGAAGATGTTATGCTGGGTGAAATAAGCTAGTCACACACACAAAAAAAACCCCACAAATTTTGCATGAATCCACTTAAATAAGCTTCCTAGAGTTGTTGAATTTATAAAAACAGAAAGAATAGTCGTTTTGAGGGTCTGGGATAGGGTTGAATGGGGGAGGTTATTATTTAATTGGTACAGAAATTCAGATTTGGAAGATGAGAAAGTTCTGGAGATGAATGGTAGAGATAGTTACTTAACCATGTCAACTTAGTTAATGCCTCTGATCAGTACACTTAAATATGGTTAATTTTATACTATGTGTACTTTACTACCAATATCTATGCTTTCTACATATACTACATATCTATGCTTTCCAAGAATTAAAATTATATTTTCTCAATTTCTTCACCTCAAATGATCCTACATAACAATGTATGCTCTCTATTTTTTTGCAAAATTTCCTCTTCTAACACATTAGCTCTGCACATCAACACAGGAAACAATAATCTCTCATAGTTTAATGAATAAATATTAAATGTTCATTCAGAAGTGTATAAAATGCTTACTTTCACTAGATAATAGCTTTATTAACATATGAGGTCTAGTAATAATACTCACCAGATAATAATACTATCTTCTCAAGTTCTGGAAAATATCTGGACTAATTAGAACTTGGGAAAATTGATTTTCAACCTCTAAGAAAAACCTTTAATCATATTTTCTCTCTCTGTTTACTCCGTATCAATTAGTCACTTCCTGGTGTCGTATTATGTATTTACTTTAAAACTGTGTTATAACAGAGGTAAACTCCAGAAGGCAGAGGATTTGCCCATTTAATTCACTCAAATAATCCCATCCCACTTTACATAAGAGTGATGAAAATTAAGTAGAGTCCTTCATACAATTGAATAAATAAATAATTGAATACATTTCATTTCTTACTCTTGATTCCAAGCAATTTTATTAGTTGATCCTATTTGCCTCTTAAGTAAAATGTGTTGCATATTGACTCAAAACACATAAGCAATTGCAATTTCTAGATGTATCTATGAACTTTACTATTTAAACTGTACATTTTTTCAAAATAAATTTAAACTTTCTTTCTTTCTTTCTCTTTTGCTTTTTTAGGGCCACACCCATGGCATATGGAAGTTCTGTGCTAGGGGTCGAATCAGAGCTGGAGCTGCTGGCCTATGCCACAGCCAAAACAATGCAATAGCTGTCTCTGGGAGCTATACCATGGCTCACAGCAACATTGGATCCTTAACCCACTAACAAGGCCAGGGATCCAACCCATGTTCTCATGGATACTAGTCAGTTTTGTTATGGTTGAGCCATGATGGGAGCTCCTAAACTTTTGTTTGTTTTCATGTATGTTGGCCATTCCTCATATTTATGTGCTCTCCTGGATTATTATAAGAAATTACGTGTATGTAGTCAGACTCTGCAGAAATCTTCAAAACCTGGGAGTCCCCATTGCGGCTCAGTGGGTTAAGAATCCCACATTATCTCTGTGAGGATGTGGATGTAATCCCTGGTCTTGCTCAGTGTCTTAAGGATCTGGCATTGCTGCAAACTGTGCTGTAGGTCCCAGATGCAGCTCAGATCCAGTGTTGCCCTGGTTGTTGGGTAGGTGGGCTGCTGCAGCTCTGACTCTACTATAAGCTGAGAACTTCCTTATGCCACAGGTGCAGCCATGAAATGAAATCTTCAGAACCTGGAGATTCCTTTTGGATTATAGTGCTATGATAGTATTCTGGTTGTACTTGCTTTTCACTTGCATAATTATTTCTGCCTGTAGTAATTCTCTCAGATGATATCATTAATTCTCTTGATAGAATCTTTAATCCCCTATGGAAGTGATTTGGATATCTATGGATAGAGGTATGTGACTAGGTGGATACATAGGCATGCAAGTCTTCCTTCTACACTCCTATTCCTGCAGTGTCCATGACTTTGTGTTTAGTTTATATTCATCTCATCTGTAATTATTAAAGGGTCAATAATTTTCAATTAGGTAAATGAATACAGTAAGAAATTCTTAAATAGGGAACACCACATCAAAGTTTATCTTTGTTTTATTAAATACATCTTATTAAATCCTATTCTGAGATTCTGGTCCTGCAGAACAGCAGGAACTACAGGAACTAACAATACTGGTCTGTGAGTCTTATGTGAACTCTGGGGAAGTCAGTTATTTAAAACAACCACAATGGCTTCAAATAGCAAACACTTCTTTGTTAGCAGTCAGGAGTTAATGTTTTATATTATTCACTTAATTTCTCTATAGCTTATATGTTAATTTCTGTAAAACATCAGTTAAAGTTCTAAGTAATGAGATTGTTCTAAAGCATTTCATTGTGGTCTAAATTATTTTCAATTCTGATCTAAAGACCTGGCTCAATCACAAACAGCACGATTGTTTTCTCTAGTCATAGACTTGTAAACACTCATATCTCACAAAAGGAGTTGGATGTGTGATAAAGATTGTTCAGAGCAAAACTTTCACTGCTACTGACAAAACAAGCAAATGTGCTTGCCCAGGTGATGGCTGGTTAATAGTGTTATCTTTATATACAAAGGATAACCTATAAAGGATAGACAGAATTGATGGAACACACATAAAAATACTTATTTTACCAACAAAGTAAGACTTGCATAATTTTAATATTAAAATGTATTGTGTATGGTATTTGCTCAAAACTTCATTGAAATGGAAATTGGATTTTCATTGAGAGGAGAAAAAATTGTAATATTGAGCAAATTTATTGTGTGTATCTATGACATGTGACTGCAACATAATTTTAGCTATATAATTGGGTTTCTTACAAAAGTCAAAGACCTCAGTTTTCCCTTCAATCCAAAGCAGAAAAGTGTACATATAGTATTGTGAGTTTTATATGAAAAACAAATGTTAACAATATATTTAGAGCTAAGTGATGTAATTTGATTATGTGTTTTGGAAGAAGGTAATAAGCACATGTGGCTATGCAGCATTCTAGATAATTATCAGTATCTCAGATTAATCTTTCCATAATTATATGTTTTGGCTTGTTTGTTAATCGAACTACCATAATAATGAGTCTCATGTTACTCAGTGAGAAAAATAAAAACTTTTTTTTTTTTTTTTTTTTTTTTTCTTTTTGTCTTTTTTTGCTATTTCTTGGGCCGCTCCCATGGCATATGGAGATTCCCAGGCTAGGGGGTCGAATCGGAGCTGTAGCCACCGGCCTACGCCAGAGCCACAGCAACGCAGGATCCGGGCCGCGTCTGCAACCTACACCACAGCTCACGCCAATGCCGAATCGTTAACCCACTGAGCAAGGGCAGGGACCGAACCCGCAACCTCATGGTTCCTAGTCGGATTCGTTAACCACTGCGCCACAACGGGAACTCTGAGAAAAATAAAAACTTTTATTCAATGTTCATTGTTAGCCATGATGAACATCAAACATGTAGTTAGCCCTGACATATCCTTTATATAAATGTCTGTCACTAAATTTAATAATTCTAAAGGTAAGGATGTTTTAGCTCCATTTTACAGATTAAAAATACCAAGCAGGCTTCAGAATTAAATGCTTTTCCCTAGTACATACTGCTGATACCTGAGACTCAAACTGCTTAATAGGGATTCACCCATACTTTGACCCGTATGCCCTGATGCTTTTTCCAAGATAGGAAATTCTTCCAAATTTTTCCATATTCTCTGACAAAGCTCTAAAACATAATGGAGCTATGCTAGCAATATGAATTATCAGACCATTTGAAAAACTTTAAATGCAGTAATTTTTACCCTTTGGTTAATGTTATTTTTTAAAATTTTTTTTGAAATTTTATTTTTATATTTTTTACAGAGTAAAATACATATATTTAAACACAATTACATTCACACAGATTATTATATCATGGATCTTAAGAAACAGATTAAGTGACTCCCTCTGGAGAAGTGGAATGGAAAATATGCTGAGACAAATGGGAAATTTATTCTATACTTTATCCTGTTTTGTATGGCTTTCATCTTTACTATTTAGTATTATCTATTACATTTCAATTTTCTTTAAAAATTAGCATTATATTAAAATTGTGTATATTATGCAACTAAAATTTATAAAGAAGAAAGCCTTATATACCATTAAATATTTTATATAGCATAATAAAAATAATAACTGGTAAGAACAACAAAAATAATACACCCTCTGAAAATAAGTATAATATAAAACACATAAATTGGTTAAATAACAGTGTAACCATATAAATATGTCCTCACAATTTGTTACATCTTATTGATTCTTCAATATAGGCATTACACCATTCTAGGTGATGTGATAAACAAGATGTTATAAACCTTACATTGTACCATGGAGAGAAGTGGTTATTAATAATACAATTGTAGAACTGTATTATTTAATTGTACAGTTGCATTATTTAATTATAATTATCATAAATTCTTTGTTGGAGAGGAGATAAGAATCAGATCTAAGAAGACTTCAGCATTCCAAGAATGATGTCCAATGATGCCCTTTATGATGGATTATGCACTTACTTACTATGAACCTTTGGTTAATGTAATTTTTAAAACTTCTCAGCGGGTAAGATCTAGCCATGGACCAAAATTTGAAAGTCCCTAAAAAAAAAAAAAAAAAGGCACAATGAACTTCTTTGCAGAACAGATGCTAACTCACAGACGTTGAAAAACTTATGTTTTCCAAATGAGACAGATGGCAGGGTGGGGGGGTGCATTGAGGGTTTTGGATGGAAATGCTTTAAAATGTGGTTGTGATTATTGTTGTACACCTATAAATATAATAAAATTCAGTAAGTAATTTAAAACAAAAACAAAACAACAACAAAACCAAAATTTGAAAGTCCCAGGAAATAAACAGATAAAGCGAATCCTCTTTATGCCCTTGCACCCACCCCATTGTTTACTTTCCCACCTGTTTTTACTAGCTCTTTCTGAAGGTAACTAGAGACAATTCAGTCATAGGAAAACATAATTATATAATTAAGCTTGACCATCAGCTTGCAACATGGGTTAATAATATTGTTTCTTTTCTTGATGAAATCTTTAATAACGTAATTGGTCATCTATGAATAGATAGTTATATAATTAGGTAGAGCCATAGGTGTGAGAATCTGGAGAAATTGTCCTTTTGTATTATAATATCATATAGCATTTCAGTTGCACTCACTTTTCATTTGTTGGGTTCTGGCTGTGATCATTCTTTTTAACTTTCTTTTTTAAATATGTTTTTTTATTAAAGTATTGTTGATTTACAATGTTGTGCCAATCTCTGCTATAAAGCAAAGTGACCCAGTCATCTATATAAATACATTCTTTTTCTTCTGTTATCTTCCATCACATTCTATCCCAAGAGATTGGATATAGTTCCCTGTGTTACACAGTAGGGCCCCATTACTTATCCATTCTAAATGTCATAGCTGGCATCCATTAACCTGCCTGTGTGGTAATTCTGCTGGGTACTATTGCTGAGTGCTGCAATGATACAGAGTGTACAACAAAGCAGGTAATAGGAGAAGCCAGCCTGTCTGAATCCTCGAGAATGTCTTCCCCCAATAAACTCTCTTTTTGTAAAGGAATTACTCCTACTCTTCACATTGAGTACAGCTTACGTAGGCAAGCAATTGAGAGTGAGGCTAAGATTTTGACTGCTTTGCAAATGTCTATAGTTAGAAAGCATGTTTATTTCTTCCCCCCAACATTTCGCCTTTGCTGAACATGTTTGTTTTCAAAAGCCGTGAGTTTGTTTCTATCTTGTAGATTTTTTTGGATATCTTTTTTGTAAGATTGCACATATTGGTGATCTCATCTATTTGTCTTTGTCTGACTTACTTTGCTTAGTATGATGATCTCTATGTCTATCCAAATAGCATCATTCCATTCTTTTATGGCCAAGTAACATTTCATTGCATAGATGTACCACATCTTCTTTATCCATCCCTCTGTTGTTGGAGACTTGGGTTGCTATCATTCTTGGCTATGGTGAATAGTGCTGCAATGAACATAGGGTGGATTAACATATAGACCCTACTATATATAATATAGATAACAAGGACTTACTATATAGCACAGGGAACTCTTTATGGTGAATAGTGCTGCAATGAACATAGGTGGATTAACATATAGACCCTACTATATATAAAATAGATAACAAGGACTTACTGTATAGCGCAGGAAACTCTATTCAATATTCTGTAATAACCTATATGGGAAAAGACTGAAAAATTGATATATATATATATCCATTCTTTTATATGTCTATATTACATGTGTGTGTGTAAGTTTTCTACACACCTGAACCTAACACAAAATTGTATATCAACTACTATACTCCAATAATTTTTTTTAAAGCATGTTCAGACACATTAGAGGAAGCCAACATAAAGAGAGGTTTTGGAGCTAAGGTAGTGAGAAGTATTTCCATGCAAAAACTGGGAGAAGTTTTCAGTGCCCAGATAATGCAGGGCTTCATAGCCCATGTGAACTATTTAGAGACCATATAAATGCCATGGAAACTCCTCACAAAGGATTTTAAAGATGCATTTATTTTCGAAAGTTTACAAAATAGTGAATTAACATTAGTGTGAGAAGTGAGAGAAGCAGAGGTGGAAACAAAAGTCTGGATTGGAAGACGGCACTGCAGAAGTTTGCATAAAATCTTTTGTGAGCCTTTTCAAAGTAGCAGCATTTGGCATGGAGAGCAGAGGTTTTCAGAGAAAATAGGAAATGAACCTCAGTGGTGGTGATTTAAAAGACCAAGTCAGAGCCTCTGTGTAAGTGCTTTATGCTTTTTAATTGGCATGCTTCCTTGGGCTCTGGAAGAGAACAGAGCACACCAGTTCATCTCAGGGTAATAGAACAAAGAAGGGCTGGTCTGGGAATCCAACCTGCAGTCTATGAAACCAAATATTTTCTTCCTCTCAATGTCTTTCTCTTTAGGATCTTAGCTCCTGAAATACTTGTTCTGTTGATAGTTCACTGATAACTTCAAAGGACAGTACTATAACTTTAAAAATTTATTTTTTCTATTTTGATTGGTGAGTGGGCTGTTATAGGCAGAATCAAATATTTTCTGAATTACTTTTGCCTCTATTCTAGGTCATTATATTATAAATGCTTTTATTATTGAAGTCATAGAACTTGATTTTAATTTTGATTTTAAGTTAAATTTATTTTATTTTAATAGGAATTTTTTTAATTTGTTAAAGAGTGTATATATGATTTGTACATCGCAATTGTTTGTACATTTTATGCTTTTATGGTTTTTATTTGTTTTTTCTCTTTACAGCATATTTTCAGGGATTGATTAATTTTTTAGTTGAATGATTTTAGATGTATTAACCATATTTTATATTTACAGTTTAAATTATCGTACCTGTATTTACATAACTTTTAATTGCAAAGAAAAGAGTATCTATTGATAATTACCTGTGTATTTTCAAAATATGTATACTTTCATTTCCTATATCCTTCCAAAAGTCTTTCATTTATTAGTAATATACAAGCTTCATAACCAGATTTTTAGTATTAAAATTTTTTTTGTTTCACATATGTTTGCTTAAAAATTATTCATGGCTTTTTTTTTGTTTTATCCCACATTAATAACATGTATTCAGTTGGACTATGCTTACTTCTTTTCATAGCCTACTGTATGTCCTTCTACACCATAGTTTTCTATTATAGAATTCTTTACTGATGCCTATTTTTATAAATGGTTGGATTGAATCTTTAATTATTAATTATTTTCCTGTCAGGAAATGTACATGGATGTGATGTTTCCTCAGTTATTTTGTTTGTGATCATTTATATATCTGTTGTTTCACCTATGGATAGTTCATGACTGAGTTTAAAACTGTGAATCATAAGCTATTTTTTCCAATGAGTCTGTATAAGCCTATTTTAGTGTTTAATATTTGGAGGTGAAGTATGAAAGTTTCCATTTAAAAAACTCTTCAGTAATTCCTTTTCCATGCATTGGTGCTTGAATGACTTTGTTCCTGTCTATTTCTATTTCAACATTTTTAATCTCTAATAAGGAGAATTCTTGTCAGATGTAAATGTGAAAATTGTAGCAATTAATTTTGTTAGCTATTCTCCTGAGAGTCAGGTGTACCCTTTATTTTTACAGCATATTCTGTAAATATATTTGAAGGAATGATAGACCTAGCTAGAGGAAGTAAAAAATTTGGATTTAATGCCGAAAATAAAGTCATCATATAACATGAAATATTGGAATCCCAGAGACTCTCTCTCTTCCTCTTCCATGGTGATTTCTACTTTTAGGGGTTTCATCTTGAAGGTGAAATACTAGCTCTAATCATTGCTGTTGTCACTAATTCTTAGAGCATATTAGTACCTAAGCCCTTCTTAAGTGAATTTCATAGTAGGCCTTGGGATTTATGCAAATAAGCCTATTAAGCACAGCCTTGCTGTCTCCAGTTGCCAGAGTAGCAATCTTCTTTTCCTACACCATACTCCCAACTTTAGTTGTTCTCCTAACATTGGATATGTTCTCTAATTTAATATGAATAAAATATTATAAAGTAGATGTTTTTCAAATGCATTTGGAATATATATGTGTGTGTATGCATGATTTTTCATGGGTAGAGAAATTCATTTTATTTTTAAAGTACATCTGTAACCTTTTGCTTGGCTGAAGTCCTTTTTGGATATATACATGGGCTCTGATGGTCATGGTAGGAAGACAATAAGGTCGCCCCCATTAGCGCTGCTGTCTGATGCACTTGTTAATTCCTCCTGGCCTTAGTTTTGGCTGGATTTATTGATGCGCTTCTAGCCACCATGCTATGGCAGAAATTCTGGAATGTCACACTGAAATTAAGTGATTAAAAAGTGCTGACTTCTGTCTGGTGTCCTTTCTCCTTTGCCTTGCATTGTCTTGGGGAAGCCATTTGCCATGGCACATGGAAACCTCATGGGAGTGCTGACATGACAAGAAACCATGTCCTGCCAGTAACCATGTGGCAGCTGGGATGAAGAATCCCAGTCTCAGTCAAGCTTTTAGAAAAGACCTCAGCCTTGGTTGCCAGCTTGCCTGCCAGCTCATGAGGAAACTTGAGCCAGAGACATACACTAAACTGTGTCTGGTTTCTTGTTCTGCAGACACTGAGCTGAAAGTTTGTGGTTGTTTTAGCCTGCTAAGTGTTGGAGTAATATGTTTCACGGTCGTAGATAAAAATACAGTGTTTTTCCTATTTGTATTGTTTTTCTCTCCACAGAAGTAATAGTTTATAGTCCTGTGTTTTAGGGTGGGTGAACCTACTAGAATAAAACAATTATCCATTTAATCATTGCTAAGAGATGCTACAGATAGAAATTACATTTTTGTAGAGTTTCTGCTATGGTGCAGTGGATTAAGGATGTGGCATTGCCATGGCAATGGCTCAGATTCAGTCCCCAGCCTGGAGACTTCCAAATACCCCAGGTGCTGACAAAAAAAAAAAAAAAAAAAAAAAAAAAGAAATTACATTTTTCTTCAACAGAATATACAATTTTAAGAATGAATTCCAGAGAATATAGGCAAAAGTAATACCTTTTGTAGTCAAAGCAATTATCCAAATTAGTCAGGTCAATAAACAATGCCCTGTATCATACCAATACCAGCATGAAATCTGATCAGTCTACTGAATTGACATTGACTTTGTTTCTAATTGATTTTCCTTGGCTTTCCTTCCCCAATTTAAGTGATCATAACGTTAGTTTAGTCTTTGTTATTGTTGTTACTATTCTTTTATAGATATTCATGAGGAGCTAGTTTTGTGGGGTTTTTGTTGATTTTTATGGCCACACCTGTAGCATACGGAAGTTCCCAGGCCAGGGACTGAATCTGAGTGTAGCAGCGGGAATGCTAGATCCTTTAACCCACTGAGCCAGGCCAGGGATTGAACCCAGTCTTCATCAGTGACCCAAGCTGCTGCATTCTGATTTCCATGGCACCACAGTGGGAACTCCAGGAACTAGTTTTTATTCACATGAAGCCAAGAATAAAATTTGGGGAAGTTATATTTCTTTCCTTCTTTCTTTCTTTTTTCTTTCTTTCTTTCTTTCTTTCTTTCTTTCTTTCTTTCTTTCTTTCTTTCTTTTTTCTTTCTTTCTTTCTTTCTTTCTTTCTTTCTTTCTTTCTTTCTTTCTTTCTTTCTTTCTTTCTTTCTTTTTCTTTCTTCCTTCCTTCCTTCCTTCCTTCCTTCCTTCCTTCTTTCCTTTCCTTTCCTTTCCTTTCCTTTCCTTTCCTTTCCTTTCCTTTCCTTTCCTGGTTTTAAAAACAATGAAACTTTCTACAATATTTCAGAATGCAGTTTCTTTTATGTCAATAATGAAAGTAAAAAAGATCTAACTCATGTATATTTTTCCATGTCATTTTTGGGAATTGACTACATAGGCAGTGGCTTAGTCAATCTCTTTTGAAAGCAATGGTAAGACTATGAAGTCACTAGAAAGAAGATTATAAAAGACCAAAGAAAAAAAATACTAACTGATTTAGGGAGATTATGTGTTTCCAAATTTATTTTCATTGATGTTCTTCTATCCTCAATTACCCTTGACAAAGAGATTTTTATGTGTTAACACTGTTGCTTTAAACCAGCTCAGAGGGCTATCATAAAAACAGCCTTCAAAAATGTGATAAAATCTTAAAACAGTGTCAAATACGAAGCTCACAAAGTCAGAAGATCAGGATTCCAAAAACCACCAGAGACAACATGTGATACCTATGTGATGCTGAGTGAAAATAATGCTTGAAGCTTTTGTATTTTAAATTGATTTAAAAATACTTGTATTGGTTATTCAATTTCAACTTCACTTGAACTATTCAAGTAGTAGTAACATACAAATTGTAGTTCTAACCACAGACTTTGCAAAGAAAGAAGGTCTTAATTTATGTTTAATTTCAAAATCTCTAAGGTCTATTGTATTCTTTTAAAAATCTTCAGAGGAAGTTTTAGCACCAGAGTGGTCTGTAAATCTTGCTTTAAAACCTTAATATTCTGATGTATTCACTGGTAGATCACTGTTGCATAATGGACTAATATTTTCTTGTTAAAAACAAAAATAGAACACCTGTGAATATAAAATATTACCATGTATCTTTTTTTCTCATTACGTACTAAAGATGTTTTGGTCAATATTGAGTTAACTCTAATAGCTTACCTAAAGTGACCAACATCATCAGTTGTGGGCAGATAGGTACAAAGAGTTAACAATAGTGCAATTAGACGTTCATCATCATTTTTTTTTGTCCCATTCTTGCTGGTCAGACTTGGAACTGTTTTCAAAACTCCTTGATGAATATTTTAATGTTTTAAACCATATATGTTAAGATGTTATCAACCCAGTGTCAGTCCATTGTTAAAACATTTTCATAACATAGGATTACGAATTTGGTTCTGGAACAGGTCTGAGAAAGTCTGAGAATTCCACAAGTGAACTCATTTTCTCTTTGATTAAGTATTCATTTGCATAATGTCTGCATTATTTTGCTAGTGCTACCATAATAAAGTACTATACCCTAGGTAGTTTAAGAAACAAAAATTGGTTTGTCTCACAGTTTGGGATGCTGGACATCAGAGATTAAGATGAACAAAGTTGGTTCCTTCTGGAAGCTATGAGGAAGAATCTGTTCCATGCCTCTTTCCTAGCTTCTGGTGTTTGATGGAATTCTTTGGCATTCCATTGCTTTTCTCCTTTTCTGATTTTATCTTCATGTGACCTTCTGCCCATGTGTATCTGTGTCCAGATCCCTCCTCTTTCTGAGGACAGTAATCATAGTGCATTAGCATGTCACTCAAAACCTCTATGACCTCATCTTAAGGTATCACATCTGCAATGACCTTATTTCCAAAGAAGGGCACATTCTGAGACACTTGGGGTTATGATTTCAACATACAAATTTTGAAGATGCATATTTCAAACCCATGACAGGGTTTTAATTATTCCAAACAATACTGAATAAACAGAAGAGACAGCTTGATTCCTCATAAATTAGACGAGTTAGGTAATGAAAGGGCAGTGGAGTAGTAAGATACTTCGCAGAACACTTAGGTGACAAGTCATGTTCATTTTGTTTTTTAATCTCAGAGCCTGAAAGTCTTTCTTAATTTCTTTGCAAAGCCTTCAGTATCTCCATTTTTTACTTGTTATGAATTCTCTTTCTGTTTTGCCTAATTCTAGTCATACTTGGTTTTAGGTGGTTTTTTAATAGAATAAAAAAAAATCAGAAACCACAAAATGAAGGAAAAAAACTTAAATTCTTCCAGTTCTTATGGAAATGTTTCTATATTTCACTTTGGTGAACACTGAATCTTCATTGAATTTTTATTAGAGACTTTATTATATTCATTACCCTTTTTCTTATTTTAATCTAGATAGAAGTTATGGGATATAAAAACTGGTCTTGTGGTACCTGTGAGAGATCAGAATAGGGTGGAAACATAGAGAAACTACCTAGATTATAATATGGACTGACTATTTTTGTTCATCCAAATTCATATGTTGAAGCCCTAACTCAAAGGGATGGTATTAGGAAATGGGGCCTTGGGAAGGAATTAGGTTCAGATGAAGTCACAGAATTAGAATCCCAGAATTAGAATCCCGGGGTGGAGTGAATGCCCCTTCAGAGGAGAAAAGAACACCAGAGCTTCCCTCTCTAGCATGGGAGCATTTAGCATGAGAACCATCCTACAAGCCAGGAAGAGAGCTCTCTCCATAACCCAGTCATGCTGGTACCCTGATCACAAACTTCTCAGCCACTAGAATTGTGAGAAATGTCTGTTGTATAAGCCACCCACTGTATGGTATTTTATCACAGCATTCCAATCTAAGACAGATTAATACTCCAAATATAAATCAATCACATGAGTCCTTAGTCATATTTTGAAGAGTGTTTCTGGAAGATCATCTCTCTTTTTTTCAGTTTTTTAAAGTTTCATTGAAGTGTAATTTACATTGTTATAATTTCTGCTGCACAACAAAGTGATAAATTTACCACACACACATCCATTGTCTTTCAGATTCTTTTTCCCAAATAGGTTATCACAGAATATTGGGTAGATTTCCCTGTGCTTTTAGAAGGCAGGTCCCCATTGGCCATATACCTCAATGTGCTTAGGCCAATCCCAAACCTCCAGTCCATCCCTTCCCTCCCTCCCCACTGGTCCCTTTTGGTAACACTAAGATTTTTAAGATCTGTGAGTCTGTTTCTGTTCTGCAAACAGGTTTATTTGTACCCCCTTTTTTTTAAAGATTCCACATATAAGTGATATCATATGATGTTTGTCTTCCACTGTCTGACTTCACTTAGGATGATAATCTCTAGCTTCATCCATGTTGCTGCAAATGCTATTATTTCATTCTTTTTTTATGAAAGATCATCTTATGTTAACCATAGAGAACTGTTATTGCCAGAGTCCAGCTCCAGCAGCCAGGGAGTGCACACCCCGTTAGGGAGGGACTATGTCACAATTGCACATGGAGACAGCCTCTTTGTCCCTTCTTTCAGGGCGCTGGACTGCTCAAATTTTATTGGCATGAGTGATTGTTCTATAGACAGTTTCTAACTACAGATTACATCATAGTGTTAAAAGTACATTGGTTAACTTTTAGATTTTGTTTTTCAATCACATGGTACAGCAGCCTCACATCATGTGTTTGTTTGTTTTTTTTTAAATTTTCAGCTTAACTAAATTTAGTGAGTACAATTTAAGGGCAAACAGGCACAAACACATCATGTGGGAAAGAGGAGACCCAGCAAAAACCATCTCATGGCCAGCCAATTTTTACAAGCTGAAGAGGCCACAGACACAACAAATCTTGCCTTCAGACTAGTGCCTATCTTCAAAGTGTCCATGGCAGGGAGACAGTGTGAGAAAATATAAATCAACTTAACTAGCTACTGCTTAGAAGCTTCTAAAATCAAGGACAAAACTCACAGCTAGGTTTCTTTCAATTGTGAATAATATATGTCTAACTTTTATAAACGTCATTAAAATCCTAACTCTAAAGTTTACTGTATAACTAGTTAGTAGATAAACACTGTGTTTTTAATTAAGTTGGATTTAAATAGGGGAAAGTCCTTCAAGATGAAATTTTTATTATATTATTGTTGTAATTCTGTGAAATCACAAATCACCACAGGAGAATAAGAATGGAAAATAAGAATAATAAGCAAATAACAGGAAAGAAGAGGAAAAACTGAATAACAAGTAAAACAACAGGAAAGACTAGGTCACCCAGGAAACAATCCATGTTCTCTGGTGCAAACATGGAAATTGTTTTCCCAGGAAAGCCCCAATTCTTCCCCATCAACATCAACAAGAGAAAACCATACAGGCAGGCTTTTATCCTGACCAGAAGCCCACTTTCGGCTTGTACTGTTCAGGCGAGCGCTTCCTTCCTTGGTTAGGAACCTGCCTTTGGGGGGGGCGGGGGTGTTGCCATCAGGCAAGGTCCCTTCCTCAAGTCCCTGCATTTTCTTGGCTCCCTGCATGTTATTTGTAAACTGTATTCAGTAGAACAGGAGCAAAACTAAGCTGAAGAGACTTCGGTGACTTTAAAGTACTGAGTTGGAGAAAATGACATCAGGACACAGCATTTTGCTCAAAGACACACACCTGGAATTGTTGAAACCATGGTCATTTTTTCATGAAATCTTGCCCAATGAACCACAGTAATGTCTCTTTTTATGTTCTGAAATAAGAGTGTGATTACTTTTGCCATTTTCTAAAATTATAAAATAGAAGAACTATATTTCCAGTTCTGATGAAAGAAGCATAATAATGCTGCATTAGCCTAATTAACCAAATACATGTAACATATGAGTAATTGCTTTGAATATTAAAATAATTATTCCTTAATTACCTAGCTTCAAATGGACTAAACTGCATTTTATGAAGCCTATCAAAAAGCAAATGTCATAATATAATCTTACATATAAATAAAACCCTGTACAACACTTTTGTTTTATTTATAAGGCAACTATATGTTATTATTTTATTTTTTAAGTACATCTGTCATAGTTTATAGAGCTTGATTTTGGTGTCAACAGATGAAATTTCTAATGAGTTATGATTGGAAAGAAGAATACAGATGTCCTGTACCTCACATTCTCCTTTCCTCATTAGTACAGCAGCTTTGTGGCTAACAATTTGAATGATTTTTTTGTGTGTTTATTCTAAATCACTTTTCTAATTTATGGACGTTTTGGGTGGAGCGTCCCATGTTCTTTCATTTACTTGTCCAATAAGCAGGATAAACTAAACTTAGGTGAGTTACCTATTATTAAAATAGGGCTATATACACAGTGAGCAAATTGCCAGATAGTGTAAATTGTTTGATATAAATGCATCCAAAGAAACAGAAGACTAAAAATCCTATTTCAACATATAAATATATATGATTTGTGAAAATATATATGAAGAACTATGTAACACTATACAAAGAATATAAAGAGGACCTACACATCTTAACTGTTTAAAAAAAAATAAATATCTCAAGCATATTCCTGAATGAAAGGCTTAAATTCCCCCTTACTCTACTTATACAATTAATATAATTTAAATAAAAACCCAAGTAAGATTCACACTAGAAGCTGAAAGTTTTGAGGATTATTCCAATTTTTATATGTATGGGAAAAATACACTAGCAATCTAGAAATATCTGGAATAGGGAAAGAACATTGTGGACAAAAAAAATAATGACTGCCATTGCAGTAGATAAGAAACATTGTATCCATCAAGCCATCCATCACTATAGCTGCTCCCAAAGGGAAATTCAGGTTGGAGAAGAACAGGATACTGGCCCTAAATAGTTAAGATGCACATCAAAGGAATGATTTCAGTGAACCTAGACTCTTGCATTTTTCCATACATGGAGAAGCACTAAAATCATTAACATGAGATGTGTGGGTTTTTTTTTTTTTTTTTTCTTTTGTGATTAGCAGTCATCTTTTGATGTTCAACTACATGTTTTTTTGTTTTTGCTTTTTAGGGGCACACCCATGGCATATGGAGGTTGCTTTTGCTTTTTAGGGGCACACCCATGGCATATGGAGGTTTCCATTGCTAGGGGTAGAATAGGAGATACAGTTGCTGGCCTACACCACAGCCACAGCAATGCCAGGTCAGAGCTGCATCTGCAACCTATACCACAGCTCATAGCCACACTGGATCCTTAACCCACCGAGTGAGGCCAGGGATAGAACCCACAACCTCATGATTCTTAGTCAGATTCATTTCTGCTGTGCCAGGCTGGGAACTCCAACTACATGTTTTATTTTTAGCATGAACTCCTTCATATCCTGACTGCTCCCTTAACTCTTTAAAACAGTTCCTCATAACTCATGTAAAGTTGTATCCTGGACTATAGCCCTCACTCATACCCCGATTAAAACATAATTCTAAACTTTTAAGTTGTGTATTTTTTTTCCAGTTGACAGTGTACTACAGAATAATTAGTCTTTTTTTTTTTGGTCTTTTTGCCTTTTCTAGGGCCGCTACCATGGCATATGGATGTTCCCAGGCTAGGGGTCTAACCGGAGCTGTAGCCACCAGCCTACACCAGAGCCACAGCAACACAGGATCCAAGCCGTGTCTGCAACCCACACCACAGCTCACGGCAACGCCGGATCCTTAACCCAATGAGCAAGGCCAAGGATCGAACCTGCAACCTCATGGTTCCTAGTTGGATTTGTTAACCACTGTGCCATGATGGGAACTCCTGGAATAATTAGTCTTAAGACAGCATTAAGCATCAATACAAAATATTTGTTGCTGGTGCAGAAATGGATATACACAGTAAGATAAAAATGTAGACAATCTTAATTACACATAAAATGTATGTGATACAAGAAGTGAATGAGAACATGACACTGCCACATATTAAACCTAATTCCTGGTAAATTAAAGAGTGCAATAAAAAAAAAAAAAACAATCACAAAGTAACAGGAAAACGTATGCAAACTTTTGCCTGCATAGATTCATTTATCATAAGAACTACTTGAAACAAATGACTAACCAAGAGCACCACCACATTCCCCACAGCTTAATTCCATTTTAAAGAGGCTTCTTCCTGATTCTGGACCCCTGACCTCCCTTTTCTCAGAGCATTTACTTTAGAAAGCTTGTCACTGTAAATCCTTTCTCTGTCTTTGAGATGTAAATCTTTTTAGAAGCCTCTTGCCTGTTTTACAACCCAGGATGTCTTTCTCAAGGACTTGAGAGCCATCCCTTTGAAATGTAGTCATCAAGAAAGAGAGCACCTCTATTTCCCAGTTTCTGTGGGAGGGCAGGAGCCTAACTTCTCTAGAAAAGGCACCTTGCTCCAAACTGTAAAATTACCTCTAGTCATGATATTAAGACAAAGCCGACTTTTCTCAGGGTAAAGATGTCCCAATAAAATGTAGAAAGGTGAGACCCCAGCCATGATGACTAAGCAAAGTCTAGCCAACTGCCCCAACCAGTCCTCCCCCATGCATCTGCTTTCGCATCTACTACCTTGCCTGACGTCACTTCAGTCCAACAAGTCAAGCTTGGACCCGGAAGACGTAGCCCATAAAAGCCTTGTGAAACCCTTCTTCCGGGCTCAGACTCTGGAGAGTGATCTCCTCCGAGCCCGCCGGCGTAATAAAACTGAGTTCTCCAACTCTCCGAGTGCTCACTTGGTTTCTCGCTGGGTAAAAGAGCTGATCCACTGCAGCCGCAAAGCTGCCGGAGCTGGTACGCTACAGCCATGGGGCTGTCGCCAGAGCTGATACGCTGCAGCGCAGGGCTGCTGGGTATCTGCCATAACAAAGACAGTTAGCAAACACAGAGGGAGTGAGGTCTCCCCCTCATCCCAGCTCTTAAAATACCATCACATTTTATTTCAATGGAAGTTGAATTCAGACTCAGTCTTGGCAACTGTTCCCTATTGCGGTAGTCTTAAATAAAATCTTGCTTGACTCTTCAAGTCTGTCTGGTTCAATTTTTGCATTGACATAAGACTTCAGACCAACCCAAAGGTGTGTGGTAATGGTTGTAAAACTGAAGGAAGGATTAAAGCTCAGCTGTATCACCTAGAACACACCCTGGAGGCCAAGGATGTTGGAGGTGGGAAAAGTTGTGCAGTAGAACCCAATTATACACTACTTACAACAGAGATACAACACATGGAAATTACCTTAAGGGCATAGATGATAGTAAAATGTAGTGAAATTATTTGAAAGTGATGATTTTTGACTATTTATCACCTTTGTTGTTGCTGTTTATTTTATTTTATTTTTTTTTTCTTTTTATGGTCACATGTGCAGCATAGGGAGGTTCCCAGGCCAGGTGTTTAATCAGAGCTGCAGTTGAGGCCTATGCCACAGTTACAGTAATGTGGGATCTGAGCCTGTGCAACCTGCAGCCTGTGGATCTTTAACCCACTGAGCAAGACCAGGGATTGAACCTGCATCTTCCTGGACACTATGTTGGGTTCTCAATCCAATGAGCCACAACAGGAACTCCAGTTTTGTTTTTTATGTAACTTATTTACTTGATACACACATATGCATATATATCTCTATATATACATGAATATAGATATACGTGGCCTCACAGGGATTTTTATGCTTCATGGTCACTCACATTGCTCTGGATTCTCCAGTCACCTGCACACAAGATACAAGTAATTGGTAACATCCTTAGGACATTATTGAGTGCTTTCTTGACAGAACTCTTTTGAAGAGTTAATTAGAGGTAATTTTCCAGACTGACCAAGCCACTGGAAGGAACAGATGACTTCTGCCCACTGTTGTGACTGATAGAGGGATGGTGGAAATTAAATTAAATGATAAATGTAGATAAACTGGACATGAGGGAAATGTAATATTTACATTGATACATGGATTAAACAGGTAGAGTAAGGGAGGGTATAATAAAAATATGGGTTGGGTATATAAAATCATTACTGAAAAAAATAATTTTTAAAAGCTCAAAGCAACTCTACTTCTTATATTTCATAATTATGCATTGAATTTAAAGACATGACTGGCTGAATTTTTATGAGAAGGATTTTAATTTTCTAAATGCCTTGGCAAATCAGACTTCATTCTTAAAAAGAGTAACAGTAGTTCTTGAATATATTTCTAAATATTTCACAATAGGCAATGATACGTAGTCATGGTAGCTTAATAGAAAATTAATTAAAAATAATCACTGTTATTTGTTCTATAGCAATGAGGAATTCCTTTGTGAATCAATACCTATGAATGTGTTCCTTTTATAAGGAGTTAGAGTAATGTTTTAAAAAATTCTTTAACCTTATTCATCTTACTCTGTCAAGACTTAAGATCACTAATAGTTTTGTATATAATAGAAGCAGATAAATTTCTATGTAGTGATATTGAAATATTGAACCATCTTAATTCATTACAGGAAATAGTGAATCAAGATTGAACAAACATGGTAAATTGTTAAATTTTTAATTTCAGATTCTGTCTTTGCTGCAATCAAATTTCTATGCTGACTCAGGATGTTTTGCTTCACTCAGGTGAGTCACCTCATTCCTGAACCATTTGTTAGTAAACACAAACTTAAAACCAGAAGCTCACATTAGTCTAAAAATATCCAGAGACTTGTCTTCATGTTATAAAATAAAAGAAATATTGCATCATTTAAATTTTCTTAAGTTCAAGCTATTTTAGTAAATTTCATTTTAAATGACACTTAGGCAACTTAAACTCTTAAGAAAAATGTACCATATTTTCTTTTGAGAGAGGTAATCTATAACAATTTGAAACAATTAAGTGCTAAGAAGGATAGATAAAAATTACAATATATGACAATGTGGTGGGGAAGAAGGAGGCAGAGGCTAGAGCAGTGAGATCACAAGTAGGGTTTATTGACCAACAGAGAGGCCAGGAGCACTGAGCAAGTAAAACTCAGGACTCCATCATTGGGAGAGAATCAGGTTTTATAGGCAGGGGGTCATGTGCTGAGTTCTACAGGTCCAGTATGGTGGTTGCGATCATAGTATAAACTTTAACTTTCTTCTTGGGGCTGTCTTTGTCCTTGGAAAGTCAACCACTTCAAGGGCATGGTTATTTCACCTGTGCAGGTCCAATAAGGTGGAAACTGCAGGTTTGGGTCTGCGTGGGTCCATGAGTCATGCAGACTTAGTATTTTTCATGCCTTCCTTTCAGTTTCCACTTAAAGGGTACTATTGCTATTCAAAGTGTTATCCCTACTTAGTTTTCAAAGTAACCATAGAGATCACCATATTTACCGATTTCTTACTATTAAAGCACTAATAAGGTTTTGGTTTTTTTACCTTTTTTTTTTTTTTTTTGTCTTTTTGCCTTTTTTTTCTAGGGCCGCTCCCATGGCATATGGAGGTTCCCAGGCTAGGAGTCTAGTCAGAGCTGTAGCCACTGCCCTATGCCAGAGACACAGCAACATGGATCCAAGCTGCATCTGCAACCTACACCACAGCTCACGGCAACACCAGATCCTTAACCCACTGAGCAAGGGCCAGGAATTGAACCCGAAACCTCATGGTTCCTAACCACTAAGTGGTTCATTAACCACTTAGCCACGACGGGAACTCCTGGTTTTTTTGCCTTTATTCATATGATAAAGATGTTTTCTATCTCATTAATACATAACTTAAAGTGGTCTTCTATATGTAATCCAGATTATGTATTCACATTACATAGACATGATTTGCCAAAATTCCCTCTATTATCTTGCCATTGTCAAGTCCCTGGGTCAAATCTTTTGTTTTCTTTAAATTGAGAGAATGATGATTACTTCTAAGCTCAGAGAGAGGAAAATATTTCCTTTTCCTTTTTTTTTTTTTTTTTTGTCTTTTTGCCTTTTCTTGAGCCGCTGCCATGGGATATGGAGGTTCCCAGGCTAGGGGTCTAGTCAGAGCTGTAGCCACAGGCCTACACCAGAGCCACAGCAATGCAGGATCTGAGCCATGTCTGTGACCTACACCGCAGCTCATGGCAATGCTGGATCCTTAACCCACTGAGCAAGGCCAGGAATTGAACCCACAACCTCATTGTTCCTAGTCAGATTCATTAACCACTGTGACATGATGGGAACTCTGATATTTCCTTTTCTTTTGCAAATATAACACTTATATTAAAAACAAAGAAAAGGAATAATAAAAATTACTTCTCCTGAGCAATGTTGCAGGAACTGCTTCTTTAGGGGAAATACCTATAGGTACCATCATTTTCACTTGTGTCTAGGCATTGTTTGGAAAATATAATTTAATTTATAGCATGTATAGTATGGAGTAATAAAATGTATTCACAATCTATGTATGTAATTACTATTTAAATGAGAGAATAAATGGATGGTAAAGAAATAGAGCAGGAGAAAAGTAACATTTTAGAGTCAATGAGACTCTACTTTTTTGCATTAGTATATTAATTAATTCTGTTTACATCAGCAATATGCTTTTAATAGACCAGGCACATAATCCAAGGTTTGTGTAGCATAACACTCTAAATGTACTAAATAACATTTACTTTTAAAGAGTCTTGTTGTACTTCATTGGGTTGTCATATTTTTAGATTCAGTATAGTTTTATGTATTGGATTATGAAACTTTATGGACAAAGTTGTGGAAGAGTGTAGGTAATATAGGTAGAGAAATAATAAAAGTTAAATGTAATTTGAGAGTACTTTGCTTCCATTTTAAACCTATAAGATCTCAAGAGTATTATTTCATATTGTTCAATATTGTGAAAGCAACATACTCTCCAAATTCACAGCATTGTGGAAATACTAATTGTTTTCTGGGTTAGTACATGATTTTCTGGTGTTCTCAACAATCCAATTTTTGCTAAAGATGTATCTGGAAAATATGATGTGTTTTAAACATAAAACATTTATTATGTTACTAGTTGATACTGATGTCATGTTGTTGCCTCTCATTCATCTTTTTTCTCTTTTACTCTTTGTGTATGTTTATTGTCCTTAGAATTATAAAAATCAGAAATATTAGTAGGCATTACTTACTTTTTCCCAAGATAATTTACCACTGATGCTTTTACCTCTCCCCTTGAAATCTTTCTATACGATTTACTTGAGACAAGTAGCCGCATATAGCATTGTCTTCCTAAAATAAATAAAACAAAATAATAGCAAACAATTGTCCTTAGAATCTACTGGCAGCCACAAACCCATATTGGGCACTCTGTTCTGGTTGTAATTACTGCATCTTTATTTTACTATTATCACTTAGCCATTCACCATTTCTATAGCAACATTCAACGAGACTAGATTTTTTTGGTAACAAACATAATTGTGAATACTTTACAAAATTAGAGAATATAAGAAGAATTTTGACCAATAGCATATCATTAATTCAGTCACTACAACCAACATACTGTCCCCTAATACATGCACGTTTTAATCATTAATTTCATTGATAATATATTTTCTGGAGGAGTGACAATATTTCCCAACTTACTGCTAGTACAGATATCTAAAATCTCCAAGTATCTATGCCACAGAATAATGTTGACATGTTCGATGGAACTATTCTGCTCATTTGTCAATCTTAAGTGGAAATTTTGTATTAAAAAATGGAAATCTTCAGGTAATGTTAAGTGTCCTGGTACTTAACAGAACTCCCTGTTTCTTCTGTTTGAATGCTGGAGGCATTTTCCTTTTGACTTGGCCACCATTGAAGTAGGGTACTTTTTGGCACAGGTGTTTCTTTTGCCTCCTCTTTTACACTCTGAATGTTCTTCCTCCTCTATCACCATTTAGGAGCTGCTGTTGCTCTAGCAGACCCTCTGAATAAGACACAAAAGCTAGGGGAGTGGGTGTAGGAAAAAATCAGAATGATGCTTTAGGAGCCCTCTGCAGGTGTTTAATACCCCTCTTCTTTTGACAATGATTTTCTAAGTTCTTCCTCCTCTTTGCCTCCTTTTTTACACCAGGCAATTGTGTCATTCTTAGGTGGTTTCTCTAATACTCTTTTAGAATATATTTCTCTGTTAGAATTTCACCAAAATGCCTTTAGCCTGATTACTTCCTAAATATCCCACCTTAATATAGATAAATAGAATTTGCCATTCCTGGGCATCTATCCAGAGAAAACCATGACTTGGAAAGATACATGTACTCCAGTGTTCAATGCAGGACTGTATACATTAGCCAAGATATGGAAACAACCTAAATGTCAATCAACAGAGGAGTGGATCAAGATGTGGTACATATACACAATGGAACATTACTCTGCCATTAAAAGGAATGCAATACTGGCATTTGCAGCAATATGGATGGACCTAGAATTTACCATGCTAAGTGAAGTCAGTCAGACAGTGACATACCAACATCAAATGCTCTCACTAACATGTGGAATCTAAAAAAAAATGACACAATGAACTTCTTTGCAGAACAGATACTGACTCACAGACTTTGAAAAACTTATGGTCTCCAAAGGAGACAGGTTAGGGGGCGGGGGGATGTGCTGGGGGTTTGGGATGGAAAGGCTATAAAATTTTATAACTATAAATGTAATTGAGTAATAAAAATGCTATAAAAAGAATTTGCAATAGAGAAGAAAATAAATAGTCAAATCTCAGATAACCTTTTTACTTTTAAAGAGGAGATGAAAACAGGTAAAGATAGGTCAACTATAGGTTTAGATAACAGGAAATACAGTGAGATATGATAATTTTGTATCATTTCAATGGAAAAAGTTCTAGATTACTGTGAATTTTAAAATAAACTCTAAGAAATAATGCAGAGTTTATAGTAAATTTTCAACAATAGGAGTAAGTTAATAGACATTAGAATGTTATCTCAAAGCACTTTTTAAATGGCTAGATTTTAAAAATTTACACCATCTGAGGACAGATTGTATGCTTAAAATTACCTTTAAATCTAGTGAATCCGTATACAGAATTTGTATTAGTTAATTTCCTCATTTAAGGAAATAAACAGTTTATTGAATACAATTTAGACCTTTTTGTAGGTGGGTGTCATTTTACATATAAACCCACACCTAAATAAATATCCTTTCAGCATGAATATTATTTAGACATTTTCTTATTTAAATTATTTCATTTTAAGTGTCTTCTAGGTTATCATAATTCATAATAAAAGGAATATGATTTTAAATATTTTAGTGACTCTTTCACTGTTGATAAGAAAGTAGAATCAGGAGTGCCCATTGTGGCTCAGCAGAAATGAATCTGACTAGTATCTATGAGGCTGTGGGTTTGATCCCTGGCCTCACTTAGTGGGTTAAGGATCCGGCATTGCTATAAGCTGTGATGTAGGTTGCAGATGCAGCTGGGATCTGGTGTTGCTGTGGTGTAGGCTGGCAGCTGTAGCTCTGATTAGACTCCTAGCCTGGGAACTTCCTTATGCTGCAGGTATGGCCCTAAAAAGCAAAAAAAATATAGAAAGAAAAGTTGAATCATCAGAACACTTCTGTCTAAAATAATTAAGCCATCTTTTCACATATAAACACACACATATAAATACACAAAGGTGTGGATGTGATAATCCAGAGAATACATGGAAATACATGAATGGGAATAACTTTTATTCAAGATAAACACAGAAAATGTGAATCCATTGGCATAGCTGTGCTGGGCATGCAGAGAAAAAATGGCTCATTTTTGAACTGGGAAATAAGGGAAGATTAGATG
Source organism: Sus scrofa (assembly GCF_054392235.1). Taxonomy (NCBI): domain Eukaryota; kingdom Metazoa; phylum Chordata; class Mammalia; order Artiodactyla; family Suidae; genus Sus; species Sus scrofa. The sequence continues at coordinate 47,126,465 of NC_139387.1, read as the reverse complement.
GAAGAAGGAACTTCTGACAAAAGCTCTGAAAACTATTTGAGCTCAATAGGCTCTGCTGAATGTCACCACAAAGTGCTTAACAATGTGAATGGCTCTATGCCTGATGCTGTTGTTACATGAAGCTGCTTTTAGAAAAATATTGGGTACTCTGATTAGGGCCAAAGTGAACAAAATTTAAAGAAGGCACCCTTATCGATGGTTGAAAATATCATCAGTGACCAGATATACCTGATGTCTGAATGTCACAAAATATCATTTTAATCTTGAAGCATAGAGTGAAAATAAACTTTCATTTCCCATGGTTAGAAAATGATGCATTAGACCATCAATGAAACACCTAGTAAAAGTCTATCTTATGGTAAATGAAAAGAACTGTAATTGCTATTCTTTCAGTAAAATGATTTTTTTGTTAAATAGTCTCATCATAGTGTCAATGACCAAATATTAGTTCCAAGGAGAATATACTATCATGGCCCTTTCTTGCTTACATTTTAGAGGTACAGCCACTGCAACAAAATAGAAATCATTCAATTTTTATGATTGTATATTTTGTGCTGAACAACACTATATTTGACAAGAATGGGAACTAAGAACTGAAAAACGTGGCTTGAGAATACGTAAAGTGCAGTTGAGAAAGAGAACAAAGCAAGACAAAACATGCACTGCATTATGTTAAAGGATTTATAAGGATTCTAGACATTGAGAGAATAAGTAATTGTAATCAGGGTGAAATCACTGTAAAAGTTAATACTTGGAAACATTGTGAATTGTTAGATATGAATAGGCAGAACCAGTGAGCATGGAAGAAAGTTCAATGTGAGGATATTTTAAGAAAAATGGTATAGAAGATGATTTAATTTTAAAAAGCGAGGGGAAAGCAAACTGAACTTAGAGAGTACCACCTCTACTCCAGATAATGTATTACCTTGGGAGTTATGTATTATTATCATTAAAATCTAAGTGTATTTTCAAAGGCCACACACCTAACAGGTACTACTTGCACTAATATTAAAATTCAGTTTTATTACTGGCTTGTGAATCTGTGAACTGCTACTGTGTCTCTAACCTGTGTTTATTTTTTAAATGGAGCAGCTATGATTATGAAGAGATTTTTATTGTCTGCAAGAAATATTGCCTTGTTCTCAAATTTAGGTTTACTCTGTTTTTCTTTACTTTTCCATGGTGTGACAATTCATACATTGTTATTTACTCACTGATTAGTTCAATGTGAAAGAGGTATTAGTGAAAATAATAATCAGATATACATAAATAGTAAAACTGTGGTAAATTATGTAATGGAAGTGTAAACAGGCTTCTCCTTGCAAGTTAATCTTCAAGGAAAAGGCATCATTATATCTTGGTCATAAAAACAACTTGAGCAAACTGTAGACAGAAATAAAACAATTAAAACATTAAAGAAATAGACTGAGTGAGGGCACAGACTTCTATAAAAGCTACACCTCTCAGGAATTAGTGATAAGTTAAATACTGATGTGAAATGAATTACCCCACTCCTAAGTGTTTTAAAACACCAAATGCTTAACAAAGTACAGATTCTGTGGATTAGAAATTTGCTAATAGTTCAGCTGGGTGGCTCTGCCTCAGCATCTTTCATGAGGTAAGTTAAGCTCCTGGGTCTATAGTCATGTCAAGGCTATCCTGGGGCTAAAGATTCTGCTTCTTCCTTCTCTTCCATGGTTGTTGGTGGCTTCAGATACTCACTGAAGTTTTAGAGGCTTCTGATCCCCACCTTGTGAGCTGTCTCCACGGGGCTGCTTGCAACATGGTACCTTGCTTTCCTCAGAGCAAATGGTCCAAGAAACAGGTCCCGAGATGGAAGCCATTGTCCGTTTATAACCTCATGTTGGTAGTGGCATACCATCATTCCTGCCAAAGGCTCTTGGTCACAAAGCAAAGACTAACTCTGGTGCAGTGTGAGCATGTGCTAACGAAGATGTGAATGGCAGGAAGCAGAAATCTTTAGGGACCCTTTAGGAGGCTGGCTACTTAAACAGAGCAGAGAATACTAAACAACCAGGAATAATACACTCACTCTTCTCCAAGAGGAGCAAATTGAAACAGTTTAGTTTGTCAGAGTTTCTGATACCTAATGAGTAAGGGCCAGAGACATTGATAGACATCCTGCAATGCACAGGACAGGCTCCTAAACAAATCATCCATCCCAAAACATCAGTAGTGCTGAGGATGAGAACCACTATTGAGGCCAGTTAGAAAGCATGCAAGATGCTGTAATAATAATAATTTATGACACATAAATTCTCTAAATAGTCTTTGTTTGCACCATTCTGAGGGAGTTAATGAATGAGATACTCAAATAAAGCAAGAGAAGTAAAAATAATACTAAAAAAAGTGGGATAAAATGATCAAAATGAAAAATAAGTGTTTGCTTTAGGTAATCTGACTTGATATATAGGGAAAACCATTTAAAACCTTTTGATAAATTAACTAAGAAAATGTTTTTGAGAGTTGTAATAAAAATTTCCTTAGTATAAACTAAAATATAACACTTACAAATAAATATCTTTTCCTGCCATTTTGATTTCCTCCTTTATCCATGAGTTAGGAATGTTCCCATCAAACCAGGAATTAGGGTTCTTCTGTTTTTCTAATTTTATTAATATTGTTTAGATTTATCCCTGCTTAGCAGAATTAATACCTGTGTATTTATACATTTTTTAAAGAAGGAATTGAGTTTTTATTTGTTGTATAACCTATGACAAGTTTTATAACCTTGTAGAATATCATATTTTGCTAAATTTGTCCAAAATTTCTAATAATTTAATTGATTCTTCCCATTTCATTTTTTGTAGGCATTATAATCTTACAAAAATAAAGTTTATTTCCCATCAAGCAGTCTATACTTAAACTATATTTACAACTTTCTCTTTTAATATCTTTATTTCTGGAACAGTTGAATACTTATTTTAGGACAAAATTCTACTTTTTTTTCTTTATAGGAAAAAAATCACAAAATTCTACTTTTTTTTCTTTTCTTTATAGAAAAATGTATAGAAATTATAGAAAAATTTATAGAAAAATTCTACTTTTTTTTCTTTTCTTTATAGAAAAGAAAGTGCATGTGGTGTCACCCTTTTAAATTCCTTTAGAACTAGCATAAACATTTACACAATGCAAAAGCGTTTACCTACCCATTCTTTTACTTGTTAGTTTATGGCTACTTTACACTGTATTAAATACAAGCAGAAGTATTACAATGAGTTTAGCTGAGACTGAGGATGATTTATCAATTAGCTCACTGTAGTTGTAATTTGAGGACTATAGGGATGTTGAAATAGCAATTTACATTGAAGTATTCTTTATAATATTTTAAGAGATTTACAAGCCCAGACAATTGGAAAAAATCCATTGTGATAATTATATTTGGTTAAAATAGTTGTATATTTTTCTAAATCTTAAACAATATATGTAAACATGGTTACTTTATAATACATGAGACCTATAAAGTGTAATCAGGAGGAAATAAACTCTAGGCATATAACAATAGACTATTATTAAACTATAATAGAATTAGGTAGAAAGAAAATTACAAATGAATATTTTAGCTCATGTAATTTGTACAAAGTCATACTTTTTGAAGATGTTACATGGACATTTTTTTCACTCAGTTTGTAAATGTCTTTATAAATCCAGTATTTATAGACTTTTAAAATCTTGTTTCATAGCTCTGAATGTTCCAATCCTTTTCTTACCCAATAATCTTATAATCAAGATAATTAGCTCCAATCACAAGTAAGACAGTCTTTTCAGGGCTGATGTTTCTACAGAAAACTTTGTCTTAGAAGAACTAAAATAGTTCAAATATTAGTGTTTTCTGAGGTGATTTCTTATGAAAACTCTTTCTCATGTTAAAATTTTCTCCAAATGGTAACTGAAATTTATAAATTTTTAAAGTTGCATTGGAGTATAGTTTATTTATATGTTATATTAGCTTGATGTGTACAGCAAAGTGAATCAGTTATACATATACATATATCCATTCCTTTTTCCCATATAGGATTTTATAGAACATTGAGTAGACCTCCCTGTGCTATTCAGTGGGTCTTTCCTTGATGGTTTTCTATTTTATTTATAGTGGTGTGTATTTATTAGTTCTATCTTCCCAATTTATCCCCCCTCCAACAGTCCAACAGTTTTCCTTTTGGTGACCATACATTTCATTTAGAAATCTGTGAGTTTGTTTCTGTTTTATAAATAAGTTAATTTGTATCATTTTATTAGATTCCACATTTAAGTGATATTATATGATATTTGTCCTTCTCTGACTGACTTCATTTAGTATGATAATCTCTAGGTCCATCCATGCTGCTGCAAATGGCATTATTTGTGCTTTTTTATGGCTGAGTAATAATCTGTTGTATATGCACATCTTTATCCATTCCTCTGTCAGTGGACTTTTAGGTTGCTTCCATGTCTTGGCTATTGTGAATGGTGCTGCAATGAACACTGGGGTGCATGTATCTTCTGAAATTAGAATTTTCTCTAGATAAATGCACAGGAGTGGGATTGCTGGATCATAACATAATTCTATATTTAGTTTTTTAAGGAACCTCCATACTGTTGGTCACTTTGTTTGCAAAGATTTTCGCCAATTCTGTGGTTTGTCTATTCATTTTTTTTTTTTTTTTACAGTTTCCTTTGCTGTGCAGAAGCTTGTAAGTTTAATTAGGTCCCATTTGGTTTTGGTTTTTGTTCTTGTTGTTTTTATTTTCATTATTATTGGAGGAGGATCAAAAAATTTGCTGTAGCTTATGTCCTCTTACACACTCCAGCCTTTGTTTAGGTCTTAAATCCATTTTGAGTTTATTTTTATATATGGTATTAGAGAATGTTCTAATTTCATTCTTTTACATGTAGCTATCCAGTTTTCCCAGCACCACTTATTGAAGGGCCTTTGTTCATTGTAAACTCTTCCCCTTTGTCATATATTGGTTGACCATAGGTGCTTGGGTTTATCCCTGGGATGAAATTTATAGTTGTGCTAGAAGTTAGGCCAGGTAGAAAGATAAACACAAGAAGGAGAAAGATGTACCTAGCCAGGAGGAAATGCAAGTTTATCAGCAATCAATTTATTTTGACTTCAATAGTCATAAGTGAAGCATTGCATCCTCCTAGAATGTAGAGTACATGCAGAGCAGTTCTCTTTCAATTCCACCTACTCACATACAGTAAATATGCAGAAACATCTTTATAAGCTTTTGAAAAGATCCCTCACATAGTTTATGCAAATGATACCAGTGTGAGGGGAGTTTGATATTCCCTGAGATGATTTCAGAAGACCAGTGTGTTTCCTCTCTGTCTCCTGCCTTATGAACTTAGTTTACCAGACATACAACAATGTAGCCAGTAGACAAGCAGATATGATAATCCTATTATACTAGAATTATTCATATTTCTACAGACATTTACCGAAGGAAATAATTATAATTCTGATCATACAACCAAAAAGACATGGAGGGATTTAATCTTAGGATAAAGTAAAAAAAGTCAACCCTGAAGATATTGATGAACTATCCAAAGTTTTGTTGACTTAAAGAAAAACACACAACATAAGAGTTGTGAGTTTAGCTTTTATTCAGGGACCCTACTAAAAACTGTTGCCCAGGAAGTAGCCTCTCAGTAGCTCTAAAGGAACTGCTCTGAGGGGTAGGGTAGAATTAATTTGTATGAGATTTTTTTGGCTATGGCATGCATGCAGAGAAGCATACAGTTTGGTAAAAGATTACTGCCAATCACAAAGAACAGATAATTCAAGTCAATGATTTTAGTGCTTTTCTGTGAATGAGAAGATGCAAGAATCTTGTTCATTAAAATTCTTCCTGAGATATACATAGGAAAAACATAGGCACAAAGAGAAGGAAGGAGGGAGGGAAGGAAGGAGGGAAAGAAGGAGGGAGGGAAGGAAGGAGGGTAAGAAGGAAGGAGGGAGGGAAGGAAAGGCAAGAAGGAAGGAAGGAGGGCGGGAGGGAGAAAAAGAAAGGAAGGAATGGGGGAAGGAAGAAGGAAGCAAGCCAGTTAGCTAAGTCAACTAGGATTTTAAATCAAGGGAGATTCCTTGGGGTGGAGAAGGTCTTGCATGCCCAGATGTAGTCCTGGCTTTTTATCTAGTCCTATGGTTGGCAGTTTGTTTTGTGTTTATTGGAGATCTGTTTCATTGAAGTGGATGCCTTGGTGATCAAGGCTTAAGTTGGGCACTTGTATTAAAAAAAAAAAAAAAAAAAAAAAAAAAACAGAAAAAAAACGAATTGTCAAGGCTTAACCTTCCTGAGTCCACAGTTGTGAATATCTTGGCCAAATCAAGTAAAACCTTTAATTCTTTAGAAGTCCACGGACCAATTGCCAACAAAAACACCCCTCTACTTCAAGTTTGGCTTCCTAAAGGAAACAACAGAGAACATACAACAAGGGAATTGAAGAGTGTCTTAGAATGAAATTAAGGCAAAATATTTTAAAAATTGGGGAACTAGAATTGGTCATTGAGTGGCCTTGGCAGGGTGGGTCAGTTTGCAAACCAAGATTGTTGCTTGAACAGTAAGTAGAATCCATGAGTCTAGGAATTGCTGTAAGATCAATTTCCTTGCAGTATTCTAGAAATATGGGTCTGAAAGTACTGCTTAAATGAGTTTGAGCACCATAAGTATTTTTCTTGCATTTCAGGTTTAATTTTTTTTGTAAGTCATAGTACAATTTCACAAGTTATGGTTTCTATATTTATTCTTATGGGCTTGTGATGTTTTATCCAACATTCCTATGTGTTATGTAAAACATGTTTCTTTGTTTTTCAAAATATCTTATGTTCACTATTGCTAGAAGTAGAAATATCACTCACAGTATTTTAAAGATGATAAAAGAAAAATATTTTAAATAAATGAAAATCTTATCTTCACTATCATGAAGGGCTGTGATGATTGATTTCAGATGTATTCCTCTTTCCTACATAAACTCATACCTGAATAAGTAGGATTCTTAATCCAACATCTCATTCAAAGATAGATCATGTTTTTAAAGTAAATATAAAAATATCAAACATTCAAATCCTTGATGCCTGAAGCTAAGAAGTTTATTTAATATTGCACAGTGTCACTGATTCTACATATTTTTGAAAAATGTTTTACTGTACACTCAACCTAGAAACTGTTCTATTCTTGCCTAAGTTCAGTCCAGAATAATACATCTTTTCTTCTTTAAAAGAGTGTAGGTAGAGGAGTCATGTTTAGGCACAGGTAGCAGATAAAATTTCAGGATATATTTTCAAGAAAAGTACAATTAATTGTATGAAACTATTCATTGTTGAATCATTTTATAATAGGGATTATACATAAAATCTAAGTTTTTATATTTTAGGCAAGTTAATTTTCTACACTTGGAATACCTGTGAAAAGCTCTATTCATTTGGACCTCACATTGCTTTAGCCTTTAGGATTCTGGTGGTTATCATAATTATCTTCTGTAACTATCATAGATTATAGAAAATGATTATTTCTGTTTGAGGTGACCCAAGTAACAATGTTAATAGTTAATAGAAAGTCTTTATGGATTTACCTCTCTGTGTTGGGGAAAGGTGTGTATTATATAAGAATGTTAAACAGGTTTTCTTGGCTAAATTTATCTGCATTCACAAGTTAGGTGCTTTTGTCGAACTCTGTCTTTCTACCTATACAAAATATGGATGATCTTTGTAAGTAGTTTTGGTATATATTAACAGCAATAAGTGAAAGATGAAACCAAAGTTTACTAATGTCCCAATGCAATTTAATTTATATGTGCAGACATATTTGAAATCCACATATATTAAATATTTGGAAATGCAAATATTTTAAATGTATTTAAATTTATTTTAAATATCTTATTTTAAATATGTATAACAACATATTTATAAGAAACATAGTAGGGGATAAACTACAATTTATTAGCATCAAGAGACACAAATAAAATAGAGTTATTTATTGTACACAGGAATATGTTCTTACATTTATTTCTTGAAAATTATTTTATTATATAACAAAAATTAATTCTATGGAGGAAGGTTGAAGTTATAAATGAATCATATTAAAGTCAACAATAATTATCTTCCCAATATTAAGAAGGCATTTTAAATACTGATGAACTTAAAAATGTGTGTGCCAAATTCATGTTTCATTTTATTAAAATTATTTACACCATAGAAGGAAAATGGTATTGGTGCAACATGCCAAGAAAGAGAGAAAGCTGTTTTGGTGGAGATAAGCCTCACATATGAAGGGAAAAAACAGGTTAGATTCCTTTGAACACTTATTCTCCTTTGGTTTCAAATTGGCACTTGGAGGTACATTTCACCAAACTGATTAATGTGCTGAAAAACCAAAAGTAAAGTTCCAGAGAAGTTCTTTTTCTGATTATGTCAAAATTAAAAATAATAGTTTAAAAAAATCATCTGTGTGGATGCCAGTTTCAAAATGTCAGCTTCAATATGGCATGGTGGATAAAAAGGAGTGAAGAGTGGCATGGGCCAATGACCTTACAAGCAGGAAAATAACTTGAAATAAATACAAATTTATTTTTCTGCTAAGGGAAATGTCATTGTTCATGGTTTAAATACATACCATTATTCCTCCAATTTCAATGTATTTCCATTCTGATTTTCAATGTTTCTATTAAGTTTTCCAATGTAATATGTAAAATACATATTCTGAAGACAGGTATAATTATACTCATTACCTCCATGGTTGTGATAGGTAGGGTGGGATAGGGAAGTAGACCCAGGTGATTTGAAACAGGCCATTTATCATTACTAAAAACAAGAGGCAGGTGATCAAACAATAAGGCCACACATGGACACGAAATGTGTGGTCTTTGGAGCACTTCCCTATATAAATGAGGCATGCTTTTCACAGAGCATTTCCCTATAACCTGTTCCCCATGCAGATGAGCAAAAGCTCCAAACCAATAGGAAGATCAAAACATGCCTCCAGACAGAGATCAAATGACACTCAGCCCTTACACATGTTGCAGGGGGGCTGGGACAGGAAAAATTAGTGGGCATGGGATGGCAGAATTGGGGTCCCTAAACACATCCGCTGTATGAGGATATAAGGAAAGAACCAGTTTCAGCCAGAGCCAGTTCCCACCTGAGGATGGCCCCTCCTCTCTCTGAGGATGTAAATAAAATTTTCTCTGCACTGCTACAAATTTGGCTCTCGATTGTGATCAAGATTGTGCTCTCCAAGGCAACTGGCAGGAATGTTTATTTCACTCGGGAAACAGACCAGAAAGGCTCATTCATTAAAAGCACCCAAACAAGAACTGCATCTTTCACCCTAAGGCACTGTTGGTTTGAGGGGAATTCCTTTGACCCAGAGCCACTCCCATCCCAAAATGAAGGCTCCTGCCTAGAGAGCTTGCCCACCTCTCTATCCCTGCACCAGAGACTACTGGCTCTATCCCGAGCTGCAGCAGCTAGGCACTTTGCTTTCAAAAGAGTTCCCCATCCACATCCCTCCAAATTTTTGCTGCATGTGGGCAAGAATTGAGAGAAATAATGCAGAGGGATGTGACATTCTTTTAAAACATATTTCAGGGTATTTACAGAAGTCTTCAGAAGCATTGACTTGCATCAATTAAATGATGTAGTTAGAAGTTGTCTAGAGGGACTGATATCAGCTTGGTGATTTTTACTTATTCAAATAGAGAGGTTAATCAGTAACCAATATAATTTATACATTCCGATGATTCCACATATACATGTTCTACAGAAAGTGTAATTATTATTTATTCACTTTGTGTTTTTATTATCTATCTTCCAGTTGTAAAAATTATATTTAATATATACATTAAACCTTCTTGGGCACAAAAATCATCCACTGCATAATAATTTTACATATTTGCCAAAGTAAAAGCTTGGGTGGCTCGTGAGGAGAGTTTATTTTTTATTTTCATTTTTTAAAAGTCCTAGTTTATTTGTTATTATTATTTTTTGTCTTTTCTAGGGCCGCATCCGAGGCATAGGGAGATTCCCAGGCTAGGGGTCTAATTGGAGCTCTGGCCGCCAGCCTACACCAAAGCCACAGCAATGCCAGATCCAAGCCACTTCTGCGACTTACATCACAGCCTCATGGCAATGCCGGATCCTTAACCCACTGAGCGAGGCCAGGGATCGAACCCACAACCTCATGGTTCCTAGTCAGATTTGTTAACCACTGAGCCACAACGGAAACTCCATGAGAGTTTATTAGTTACTTAGAACAACTTCTTAGAGACAATGAGGGCATCACTTACATTTTGATTCCCAACTCTTAACAGTATTTTGTATTTACACAGCTGTGCATGTAAAACTCATGCAAAAGAGTAAATAAGTGAAAAGTAAGCAGGGATGTCAGATATAACAATATCAGTTTGATGTCTATTTTACAGATATTCTGATATACATTCTAACTAATCTCATTGTAATTACATTTATAAATAAAAATACATATTCTCAAGCAGTGTATCAAAGTTTACAATATCTGTTTGAATTCTATTTTACAGATATTCTGATATATATTCTAACTAATCTCATTGTAATTACATTCATAAATAAATATACATATTCTCAGTGTATCAAAGTTTACAAAACCATTCACTGCAAAGGAAAGACCCTGCCCATTTTTTGACTGATTTGTAATAACCTATTTGGGAGAAAAAGAATGGATATACTTATATGCGTGATTGGTTCACTTTGCCGTACACCTGAAGCTAATACAACATTGCAAATAAGCTATATCTAATAAAATAAATTAAAAAAAAGGAGAGACATTCTGTCTTAGCTAGCGATATACTTTTAGATTTTTCTTCATCTTAGCTACCTGATGTCATCATTGAATTTATATCTATAAAACTTCTTCTATCTTAACATGATTCCAATATACAGTCTATCTCATCATGAAATTATTTAACAATTTTCTAATTCAACAAATATGTATTTATGCCTCAGAGATACTTGATTTTGTGCCAGACAGCACCAAGTTGAGTAAAGGCTTGAGGGTGAGGAAGTTACAGAGTAGACATCCATCGACCTAAGTCTAAGCCAGACTGAAATCAGAATGAACTGAACTCAGGGTGGAGACACTGGGGTTGGGTAGCAGAGCTCAACCAGGGCACATAAATAGAGTAATGGGAAAGTCCAAAGACTCTAGATAGTTCAAAGTGTTCAGCCAAGAGCTAGATGAATTAATACAAATATTAATTAAAACCAGGAGATGAAAAATGAGGTGAAATATGTGGAGTAAAACAGAGGGAAGAGGAGTATGCACAGTGGCCAAAGTAAAATCCTGCTGGAGAATTTAATTTTTGGGGGGAGGGTGTGGTGCTGCATCCATGGTATGTAGAAGTCATGTAACAGGGGTCAAACCAGTGCCACAGCAGTTACCCCAGCCAGTGTAGTGACAATGCCAGATCCTTAACCCACTGCACCACAAGGGAAATCCCCCTGCTGGAGGGTTGAGTGCTTTACTGTTATGTATTCTTTTATTTCTGATTAATACACATGGGTGTTCTTAGTGGGCAAGCATCAAATACTTGTTAATGAATATCTTATGCTCTTCCTTTCAGTGCTTGTTTTCATTTTTGATAGGTAGACTTTAGCTAAGAAGGGCATTAACCATATTATTAAATGAGAAAATTTTGTAGCATGGAAAATGTTCTCAGAAAGTTGCTACATATTTTTAGAAAGTCAGAATGGAAAGTCAGAGTTATTTCAGAAGGAAAAGTTGGTCATATTCATGACAGCATATCTTGTGTACACATTTGCCTCAATATAATTTTGGTAGGCAACATACATTTGCTAGTGGACCCTTGCATGTGAAGCAGCCAAAAAATAGCAGTTCATTGCCACCTCCTCGAATAGTTGTCAGTAGTCTGATGCAAACTCCATTCGGAGAAGTGAAAATATATCAAAGTCTATATTATGTGTCTCACTTGCTAGCATCCCACTGAAAGGAAAGTAGAATGAGTAATTTATATGCAGTTGAATTAAATATATCTGGGTATCAAGAAACATATTAATGAGGAAGTTAATTATTTCGTGATTACTTTTGCTAGACACCTTTTGAAGCATTTAACACAAACACACATATATATATATATGCACACACATATTCATATATGTATCTATTTTTCACATTTAATGTTCATAACAATTTTGTAGAATAAGTGATTTTATTATCTCTGTTTTAAATATGAGTACAATGAAGTACAGAGAAATCATGTTTCCTGCCCAGAGGCCAATGGTTAATTAGTGGCAGAATTGTGTTTTTAAGCATTGTTTAGCTCCATGACAGTATGCTCTGATGTCATCATTGAATTTATATCTATAAAACTTCTGCTCTAAACCATGACAGTATGTTTCCTTTTCCTTAGATACACATAAATCCATAGATGGAGATACAAACATGGATGATGTACATTCAGAACAGATACATTGTGTCCACTTCCCTCACTACATTATCTAGAGAAGATGTCTCAGGAGGAGACACAAAAGGAACCTCAAAAAAAATGTGTAAAAAGTGTGAGGGCTGAGGTGAAGGAAAGAAATAAAGAGATTTTAAAACCTGTGGAATAGAAATTATTTGCTTTTTATGACAAAAAAATAATCATGAGAATTTTCCTGTCACTTTAAAAAAGATCTAAAATTTAAAATATTTATGATGAAAAATATACCTTTGTAGACTGGATAATGTGAATAATCAATCTTATACTTTTCTTAACTGTGTAATTACTATTTTATATGCACCAGGAGAGTGAGCAACACATTTATTTATTCACCACTGTATATTTACTAGCAATTGTCCTGACAGGAAATACTGAAGTAAATGAACTCAATTAATTATATTTTAAGGAAAACCAAATACCCAGCTTACCCAATTTTCATTTTTGAGGAAGGCAGATGCTCTAATTATGGCAGTTCTACACAGCTGTTAGTATTGGCTTAGGCTGATCCTACTCATACTTACAAATAATCTTGGAACCTGACAAATAAGATAAGCTAATAAAATAATTGCTTATTGATTGATTTGTTATATAAATAAATAGAGAAAAAATTTAAAAGTATTTGATAAATTAAGACTTTGGTGTAGCATATTTTGTTATAACAAATGGAGAATGCCACAAAAGTCAGCTGTAATGAAATACAGATTTTAATATATAATCTAAATGTAAAAGAATGCATTCTGTAAGTGAACTTATATGAAAACTGAGAGAAGTTAAAGCAATATAGTTTTGCATTTTTAATTTAAATATTATATATACATAAATAAAATACTGTATATTTCCACCATTCCCATTAAAATTTCTAATTTTTCACTAGGTTTAAAATACTGATGAGAAAAGGAAAAAACCTTCAGAGGAGCAAATAAAGGTGAATGTGTTATGCAGTTAAAAACCCAAAGTAAATTTGAAATAGATTGCTAAAACATTTCAAAATGAAGAAGTTTTCACAAAACTAATCCAAAAGCATCTCAAAAACCAAATTATCATATTTCGCCCCAAGCCACCACCTCTCATATTTGGCTTTTTTTTTTTTTTTTTTTAATTTTATTGGAGTGTAGTCGACTTACAAAGTTGTGTTAGTTTCAGGTGTACTGCAAAGTCAATCAATTATATATACATATGTCCATTCCTTTTCATGTTCTTTTCCCATATAGGTTATTACACAGTATTGAGCAGATGTCTCTGTGCTATACATTAGGTCCTTGCTACTTATCTATTTTATATATGGTAATGTGTATATGTCAATCCCAACCTCCTAATTTATCCCTCCCCCCACCCCACTACAATGAGGTGTCACCTCACACCAGTTGGAATGGCCATCATTGACAAGTCTACAAACAACAAATGCTGGGGAGGGTCTGGAGGAAAAGGAACCCCCTACACTGTTGGTGGGAATATAAGCTGGTGAAACCACCATGGCAAACAGTATGGAGGTTCCTTAAAAAACTAAATATAGAACTACTATATGATCCTCCCGTATTCTTATGATGGGACTTTCATACCATCCAGTTAGTCCCCAAGTTAGAAAATATCCCTCCCAAATCTTCCCAGGCTTCCTCCCAACAAAATTTTTTTCTTTGTTAAAATATTAGTCTCTGTATTATAGTTTATTAAAATTAAATTAACATCTTAGAATTCCTGTGCTAATCTGTGCATTTTTCATGAAAATCCCATGTAATCTCTCTAGAGGAAGGTGTTCAAACTTCGGTATTTTGTGCCTGGTAATACTGATCATTTCTACTGATACACACCTACTGTTGTCCCTATAAAATAATTCACTTTTTTATTAATTTAAAAGAGTTGTGTAGTAATGAATGGGAAATAAGTCATTTGTAATAAATGGAAATTAGTCATAAACATAGATGTTCTTTTAGCTGTAAAACTGATTCTTTTTTTTTTAGAGATTGGCAAGTGTTAGTGTGATGTTAAATAATTTTCCTTGTTGATATAATCTGAAATACTGAAAAAAAATTGAAAGTGAACAGGTTTCTATTTCCAAGTTTAAATGTTTTGCAGTTTTTATACTTTTGCAACATTTTAAAATCTTGCAGAGGAATATTATACACTACTATGTGCTTCACATAGAGAGGAAGGCATCTGCTTGGTGTTTAATATTTATATCCGTAAAGCATTGAGTCAGAATGCTTATTTTATTGACTTGATTCTAGATCCTAAATGTCCTAGATTAAGTCTTATAAATGCAAGAAGTCTGAAGGTAGGCACTAGAAGTCTGAGGATATACCTCCTACTTGGAAGGGATCCATATATTTTGTATCTATTGGTTTGGATGTGCATGGCTTCCAATTTTAAGAATAAATCATGATCCATGGAACCTTTTGGAATCCATCCATATCATCTCTCTCATGGAAAGTAGAAAAGAAAAAGGACAGATGGCCCCCACCCCAACCCATGCTACTTTCCTTTCCACACCTTTCTTTGAACTTCCATACAAGGTGTTTGTTGATGTCTCATTAATTAGAAAATAGTAGCAGAACAGGGCCACTCCTGCAGAGGTGAATGGGAAGTAACATCCCTTGGGCTAAGGGAAGGGGAGGTAACATCCCTTGGGCTAAGAACATCACCACCTCCAAATAACATCACTGCTAAGAAATCAAGACAAGGAGGATATTGGGTGCAACTAATGTTATCTAACCCCATAATAACTCCTGAGCAGGGCTCAACCATATTTCTCAAAATATATTTACTATCTATAATAAAAATAATACATCATGTTCAACTTAGGAGTTAGCTGGTGAATTCAAGGTTGGTTTAAAATTAGAAAAGCAGGAGCTCCCTGGCAGCTTCATAGTTAAGGCTCCTATGTTGTCACTGCTCTGCCTCAGGTCACTGCTCTGGCACCAGTTTGATCCCTGGCCATGAACTTCCACATACTGCAGCTGCACCCCCCAAAAACTAATTAGAAAATCAATTCAACTGACCACATTTATGCATTAAATTAAACAAAATGAATAAAAGTTTATTTTCATATTATGCAAAAAATTGATCAATTAAAATCTCTGATGCAAATTCTTAGCAAAGTACTAATAACATTGAAATTTTCTAATTTGGTAAAGGGTATGTAAAAATGCTGCAGACATTAGACTTGATGGCAAATGTTCAAAAGCATGTCTTCCCTTAAATAAGAAATAAATTTGCCCATTATCATCAATTCAGCTCAAAATTGTATTGGATTATCTAGCTAATGTAAACAAGTAAATATTATAAAAATAGGAAAGAAACGCGAACAGGAAAATATCCACAGAAACATCATGACAGTTAATAAGAACTTTGGTCAGATTTTGTTCATAGAAAAATCAATATACAAAAAATCAGTATTATGACAGCAACAAATTGTTAGAACATAAAAACTTATTTTAAGCATATATTTTAGATAGGCACCAAAAACATAAAAGATTTAGGAATAAATTTAAGAGAATATGCTTGTGGCTTTTAAGGGGAAATTTCAATATATCACATATTGAGAGAAATTAAAGAAGTCTAAAATAAATCATATAATACAGCCTATCCACTCATTGAATACAGTGTTATAAAGAGATTATTTTTGCCAGATAGATTTACTATATCTCCAGCATCAGTTCTCTGTATATGAGAGGATGTGTGTATTCATGTATGTGGGTGTTTGAATTAACAAGCAAATGTAAACAATGTAGTGGCCAAGATAGTCTTGAAGAAGAAGTCTTGCTCTATCAGATGTAACCTTCAAATGTATGTCAGATTTTTCCTCTTAGTTACTAGAAAACTCTAGAAAACTCTTCAGGTAGGCACCAGGAAATATGTGCAAGATTATCTATTGCAGAATTTTTATTAATGGCAAATCTTTATAAAAAATATAATAGGCACTCAGTAGTAGACTGGGCACATATATTTATATGTAGCTATACTGTAAGAAGAATTAAATAATCTGCATGGATATATTTTACACATGTAATATCAAGTGAAAAAAGCAACTCATCAAAGAAGTTCAGTAAGTCTACACATCAGAATTTTCAAAATAGTTACTGTATGCAATATATGCTAAATTACATGGAAGATAAATGGGTAAATAAAAGCAATTGAGTTATTACCATAGTTAGAGTAGTTATTTAAAGGGCCATGGGATGCTCTTGTGATGAGAAAAAGAGATTTCTAAAATGAATTGTTAATTTTAACTCATTTATGATGGTATTCATATCATTTTCCTTAAGGAATACACATATATTTTATACATTCATGAGTATACAATATATTTCACAATAAATTAAAAAATAGATATAGGAATAATAACTTGACTGTGCATTCTTCTAGTTTTCTATCATAAAACTACACTTGTCTTAATTATTACTTATGGTTTTAAATTTTATTTGTACACACAACACTAAATCTCAGAGGAAAAGGAAAAATCATATATATTAATTTTTTAATTTAATTTTATTAAGGAATTTGTTTTTGTTTGAAATAAAAAAAAAAACCCAGTATACACTTAACATGTACCATTTGATGAGCTTGGCCATCTGCATGGCCTGTGTACACTTGCATAACCATAACTATAATCTATGCCATAAACCTATTTATCACCTCCAAAACTCCCCAACCTTCTTTATTTATTTTTATTTTTGTGATAGGAACCTTTATCTTAGGATCTACCCTTCTTCACAAATTTTTACAATGTTGTGTATGTCTTTCTCTTTCCAACTAACCTCACTGAGTAAGAGAATTTCTAATTTTTGTATCCATGTTGCTATAAATGGCATTATTTTAGTTTTTTATGGCTGAGTAGTATTCCATTGTGCCTATGTACCACATCATCTTAATTCATTCATCTGTTGATGGACAATTAGATGCTCATAAGTGAAGTAGGTCAGAAAGAGAAAGACAAATATCATATATCACTTATATGTGGAATCTAAAATAGGGCACAAAACAGAAACAGACTCAGGGACATAGACAACAGGCCTGTGGTTGTCAAGGGGGAGAGGGAGGGAGTGGGATGGTTGGGGAGTTTGAGGTTAGTAGATGCAAACTATTACATTTAGAATGGATAAGCAATGAGGTCCTACTGTACACCCCAGGGAACCATATCCAATATTTTAGGATAGAACATTATGGAAAATAGTATAAGAAGAAGAATTATCTATATCTATATATATATTTATATATGACTAAATCACTGTGCTGTTCAGCAGAAATTGACACAACTCTGTAAGTCAACTATACTTTAATAAAAATTAAAAACAAAAAAAATCATGGAAAAAACAGATACAATATTGTTTGCTATAGGCACTATACTCTTCAGCCAGACTTCTAGGATTTATTTGTCTTGTGTAACAGAAGCCCTTGCACTTATTGACTGTCCTTATTTCCCCCTATATTGAACTTTATTTTTTTCTTATTACAGTATAGTTTATTTACAATGTTGTGCCAATTTCTGCTGTAGAGAAAGTGACCCAATCATACATATACATACATTCCCTTTCTTATATTATCTTCCATCATGTTCTTTTTTCTTTTTTTATTACTCAATGAATTTTATTACATTTACATTTGTACAATGATCATCACAACCCAATTTTATAGCATTTCCATCCCAAGCTCCCCACACCCCCCAACCTGTGTCCTTTGGAAACCATAAGTTTTTCAAAGTCTGTGAGTCAGTATCTGTTCTGCAAAGAAGTTCATTATGTCCTTTTTTTAGATTCCACATGTAAGTGATAGCATATGATGTTGGTGTCTCAGTGTCTAACTCCACTTAGCGTGATAATTTCTAGGTCCATCCATGTTGTTGCAAATGCCGTTATTTCTTTCCTTGTAATATCTGAGTCATATTTCATTGTATATATGTACCATATCTTCTTTATCCACTCTTCTGTTGGTGGACATTTAGGTTGCTTCCATGTCTTGGCTATTGTATATAGTGCTGCAATGAACATTGGAGCACATGTATCTTTTTGAGTCATGGTTTTCTCTGGATAGATGCCCAGGAGTGGGATTGCTGGATCAAAAGGTAATTCTGTTTTTAGTTTTCTCAGGAATCTCCATACTGTTTTCCACAGTGGTTGCACCAATTTACATTGAGTGTTCTAATTTCATTCTTTTGCATGTATTTCCATCCTAAACCCTCAGTGCATCCCCCCCACCCCCCAACCTGTCTCCTTTGGAAACCATAAGTTTTTCAAAGTCTGTGAGTCAGTATCTGTTCTGCAAAGAAGTTCATTGTGTCCTTTTTTTGGATTCCACATGTAAGTGATAGCATTTGATGTTGGCATCCAACCATCTGACTGACTTCACTTAGCATGAAAATTTCTAGGTCCATCCATGTTACTAAAATGCTGTTACTTCTTCCCCCCCATATTAAACTTCAAAAGCACTCGGTCAAACTCTGTGAGGGGGTGGAGATCTTGCCACACTTGAAAGCTAACAGGGTAGTTTCCTGGGTGCTGATGTCAGTCGCCTGTGCTAGAGGCAAAGACTTGCTTACTCACAGCGAGATGAGCAAGTGGATTTTCACATTCAATTCACTTATCTTGGCCCCCACATCCCTGGAGGTGGGTGAGGAGGGGCGTCAAGGTGAATGAGGTGTGCCTGATGGGTTTACATCACAGCTGAGGAAACCCAGGCTTAGCTTTCACTCAGAAGGACTTCTAGCAAACTCTCCATTCTTTGTGCCAGAATTTTTCTTATTCTCAATAGTAAATAAATGTGTCTTTAACTTTAAGGTGAGACACTCTATTTTCCATGATTGTTGACTGTACAAAATCCTTGACATGATTACCCAGAACAAAGGTAAGATGCACTAAGACTAGGAGACCCCTGAAGAATTGCTTCTTTTTTAATTTATCTTTTCTTCTTGGGCTGCACCCCTGACATATGGAAGTTCCCAGGCCAGGGACTGAATCTGATCTGGAGCTGCAACCTGTACCACAGCTGCAGCAATGCCAAATCCTTTAACCTACTGAGATGGGCCAGGGATAAAACCAGTGCCTCCACAGAGAGAAGCTGGATCATTAATTCACATGCGACAGTGGGAACTCTAAGAATTGTTTCTTCATTAATTATTGAATACTTGCTATGAAAAATTACAAAAGGCATTTGAATATTTCTCTTCAAATAATGGGAATTGCAATATTTAAACTAATATCTGTAGTCTTTATTGTATTTAAACTATGTATCAAATTTTTCATAATATCTAAACTAAGTTTTATTATTAATTTCAATTAAAAAGTAAAATGTGTGAGTTGCTGCCATGGTGCAGTAGGTTAAGAATCTAATCGTAGCGACTTGGGTCGATGTGGAGGTACAGGTTCTATCCCTGACATGGTGCAGTGGGTTAAGGATCTGTTGTTGCCACAGCTGCTGTGTAGGTTGCAGCTTTGGCTTGGATTCAACCCCTGGCCTGGGAACTTCTACATGCCATAGGTGTGGCCATAAAAGTTTTAAAAAAGTAAAATCTATATGCATATTTTTGTCCATATCCATCCAGTAATTTGGGAACTTGTCTTTATCTGTTGAATCAAGTAATTTTCAAGATCAGACAACTTAGAGATGTAAAATCACATTATGTATCTAATTAGTGTTTCAGTTCCTTGAAATACTTAGAAGAAATTTGAGGTTCCAACTACTCTCAGTATGAAAAAAAACCATAATGGCTGACTTAAAGTATTTACCATAAAAACAAAAAAGAGGTGGAAAGAGGAGTTCTATTTTTATACTAACTTAAAAACAAAGAAAACATAACACCATTTCAATATAATGACATGCTGAGATTCACACAGCTATTGGTTTTATGAAACATTTTACTTAATGTAACATACAGAGTACAGACATTATCTATAACTTCTTTTTCCTATGTGTTTAATTGCCCTCAGCAAGAGATAGTTATAAAGCTAGGACAAAGATGGAGCTCCTTCATTGGCACACAAATCAAGAGCGTTTTGATGACAACAAAAAATATTTAGGTAGCATTGGAAGTAAGCTGGACAAAACAAAATCTATCTCTGAGAAAACTAAGAATAGTTTTTTGTCAGTGATTTTGTCGGTTGATTAAAGAAAGAAAAACAAATGACACATAGAATGAGCTAAGTAAAGAAGATTTGAATCCTGTTATTGGTATAGAACTAAAGCAAGTAATCATAGAGCCTTGCCTAAGGGTTCCTTGAATTGACCTGAATTTAGTCTAGTCTCCACTAAATCCTGGGTGATTTGTTCTCTTATTTGACAAATGTGTGCTTTCTTTTATTATACCTTCCCATACCCTACTCCTCTCTTGAAGCACCTGTAGCCTCTTACATGTCTTTAGTATAATTACTTGGGAAATTCCATGTGTCCTAAAATAAAGAATTTGAAGGTGGATATGGCAGTACTGTAAGGTGGAAAATAAAATTTATATTTGTATTTATATATTCCCTCTTTATAGTCAGTTGTGTATTTACTGAAATAAAAAGTGCCATAGTGCAGCTGTTATACCTTAGAAAGAAGGGTAAAATAATTCAAGATTGACCTCAGAGTGCTCTTCCTAGGGGTTCTTACCAGCTAGGAGTGGAACATAGTAGATTTTCACCCTTATGGGGCTAAAGTTTTGGCAATCATATTGTTGACCTAGAGAGTTATATGCAATAAAACAAACAGCAGTATATCAACAGAGTGATGCCAAAGTTCATAAAATTCACTAATCCTATCACATATCCCATTATGCAGAAGTGTTTGGTTTTAAAGTGCCAGCCGGCATCATTCTATGAAGTGTGTGTAGCGCTGCCTGGCAGTATTTCTGATAATTTGACCTTTTCCAACAGAAATAGCACTGCCAGTTTTCTGTTTGTACCTGTTGATTTTACATAGGCTTTGTTGGTATTGATTAAATGTCACAGTTCTTCCCTAGACTGAAGAATGCTGGGAAATACTATCTAGGTTGGGTTGGGAATAAAATTAGAAGGGAAATGGAAAACGATGTTGTGAATTCTGAGACTAATCAAAAACAAAATAAATTTGGCCCTATGATACACCGAGGGGTGAATTACATTGAAATGGCATTGAGTTACTCTCCACATTGGGATTAAATTTGTTGGTCTGTTGTATTCATCATTGCTAGGTCACACTAGTGGGGAGTATTTGAGAGAATTTGTTTTGGAGAAAGAATATATGTATGTGTTTCCATCCAAGAAATTATATGATATTCAATATTAAGAACAACTTCCAAAACTATGGCTTATGGCATAGATTATTTGTAAAAGAGCCTTTCTATAGTTTGCACAGGAGTGTATAGGGGTTTTTTGTTTGTGTTGGTTGATTTGTGTGTGTGTCTCCTGTGAGCCTGACTCCAGAGGATATAAATGATGGGTGAACACTTAGTTCCCTGAGGCAAAAACAAGAAGCCCACTGCTGACCAGCAAATTAGGACATGACCTAGTGTGAAAACACACAACAGTTTTTCCAAAATCAGGAATAAAATTGTCTGTAAATAGGGATAAGTTTCATTATCCATGTGAATCAGGTTTTCTTGTCTTTGGAATTTCAGCAGAGCATACAACAGAAATCTCGCAGTGAAACCCTTAAACTTGTAGTGAGACTAGGATGGGCAAAGCAGAAATAAAAGGTTTGCAGGGAGTTCTTCGGCTAAGGGTAAAAAAATGAAGTATTTGAGGTGTAGTTCTCTGCCCTGACTGTGTTATCACGGAATCCCTGAGAGAGCTTTAAGGAACTGTCAATGCCAGGCCATCTTTTCAGAGCCCTTTGGTCTTCGTTGGCACTTGGACATCAGAATATTTTTAAAAACCTCTCCAGGTGTGATGTGCAGCCCATATTGAGAATTAGTGCACAAAACCCAAATTCCTGCAGCAAAAAAATCCCTAGGTCAATAGGCTTACATCGACTTTCTGTTCGGAAGGCCCCACTCTATCAGGGTGAGTTTCAGCTCTCTGGGACAGAAAACTCCCCAAATCAAAACACAAAGAGTAGTTTTCTCTCAGGTAGACATCTAGACAGACTTCCAAACTCCCTTCTTATCAGCCACCTGATTTCCCTTTGATGAAGCAGAAGGAGCAAACACACAGGGAGGGGGAACCACATTACACAGACCGGAAAAGGCTCTTTTCCAGCTCTGATTCCTTAAGAGCCTCCTCTCAAAAGTTTTTGGGAAATATTGTGTAAAGCAAAGTGAAACGGTTTTCTTTGTTACTGAATATTTCAGTCCTTCATACACAGACAATGTTTATGAATTACCAAGAGAAATAAAGTATTTGGTATTTTCCAAATTTATTTGCAGAGTCTTTAAAATTTCATTCCTCCCTCTCTTTCATTTCCCCTCTCTCTCCCTCCCCTTCCCTCCCTCCCCCTCTGTCTCATTCTCTCTCTGTCTTCAGAATACAGTTTAAATAGGCAGAAATCAGTTTGCAAAACACTATAACATGCATATTGATTATGGTTACAATATAGCATAACTATCCCTTTTTCTTTTATTTCTATCTTTTAATAAGTTTAAGTGAAGGAAGATTATTGGATTTAAATATTTTAGGATCTCAAAAATAAATTTTTAAATTTATAATTCTGCCAGTTATTTTATATTCAGTTATGATTTTATAGGAAACTGTTGAACTTGCTCCATTTTCAGATAACACCAGGGGAAATGTTTCAGTTAATCATGGATCACACCATGCTTTGTTCATTCCTAATATTGCTATTTGAATGAAGGGTCCTGGTTAATACATTAAATAGTAGAGATTATGATATCCTGTTATAAGGAATTAGTTTTCATGTTAGGCATCAAAGGAATGATAGCTTCCCATGAAGAGAAACTTAAATATCTCTTCTTTTGCAAGGTTCAAGGTCATGGTGCTTATCCCAATGAAAATGTTCTTAACGTTATGACAAACATGCATGATCAAGACCAATATATATTTGGGACATCTCAAGGCTTGGGCTTTTTTATTCAAGTAAAGTCAGAAAGTAGCTAGCTCATTTAAATAATAATTATTAAACACAATGTCTTAGGCAATATGTTGACTACATTATAAACTATTAAAGGGCACAAAACTTCTATTGACCTGAAGACTCAGTAAAAAAGATGATATTTTAGGAGTTCCCATCATGGCTCAGTAGTAACAAGCCTGACTAGTATTCATGAAGATGTGGGTTTGATCCCTGGCCTCAGTTACTGGGTTAAGGATCTGGTGTTGCTGTGAGCTATGGCATAGGTCACATACATGGCTGGGATCCAGCATTGCTGTGGCCATGATGTATACTGGCAGCTACAGCTCTAATTTGACCCCTAGCCTGGGAGCTTCCATATGCAACATGTGTGGCCCTAAAAAAAAAAAAAAAAAAAAAAAAAGATATTTTAAAACATGTGCACCCTGTCCCAATTTATTCAAAATCTGACCTTGAGATTAAAGACTCCAAAAGAAAATAATAAAAACCTGTGGGTTTGGTGGGAGGATTGAGTGAAATAGATGAGAGGGCTTAAGAGGTACCAACTTCCAGTTACAAAATAAATGAATTACAGGGATGGAATGTACCCTGCAGGGAATATAGTCATTAATAATGTAATATCATTATATGATTATGAAGATGGTTAAAAGGTATAAACTTCTAGTTATAAGATATATAAGTACTACAGATATAATGTGAAATATGATTAATATAATTAACAGTGTTCTACGCTATATATAAAAGCATATATCTGAAAGAGTTTTTGTTACAAGAAAAAATATTTCTTTTTCTTTTATTTTATATCTGTATAAGGGGATGGATGCTCACTAAACTTACTGTGGTAATTATTCCATGATGTATGTAAGTCAGATCATTATGTTGTACACCTTAAACTCATACAGTGCTGTACTTCAATTATACCTCAATAAAACCCGAAGAGAAATTTAAAAAAAAAATAATTTAAAAATAACATAAAAGAATTAAGAGGAAAGATAAATCTAGAATTGGTCAGAATCATTCTACAGTTGCAAATGCTAATGGTTATCTGTACCATGCTTTTTAGTAGTTTTAGTAATTAAAATTATAGTCATAGCCCTGATTGTTTTTAGAGTGTGTTCAATATGTGTTTAAACATTTTTAACAAAATATTTGTTGCTTCCATAATGTCTTAATGTAAAGAGTCCCATAAGATATATAAAATACCCTAGCCTAATTATTTATTACTTTACTCTTTCAATCAATAAGGTTTCTGGTTCTAAAAGTGATGTAAGAAGAAAATCAAATATTATGTAATTAATGAGGCCTATCAGGATTATGTACTTTTCATTGTGAAATTTTTCTTAAATTAATGGCTAAATCAGAAAATTGTGTAAAATTTTCATCTTTTTAGGGTATATTTTTCTTATACAAATGTTCAATGATTGAAGAAATATTAATAAATGCATTGTACAATGTACTTGTAGGTAGTTAACTAAACTTTTATTATTTAAAAAGTATCTACTGGACATGGCTATTTTTTGTCATGAAAATTAAAATATATTGAAAAATAGAGATGTTTTGATAATTAAGTGCCTCAGAGGAATTTTGGTGTCTTACCAATGATCAAAATATATTATCTATGTATACATAAAAAATAAAGGATCCTGAGCACTTAAATAGGCTGATTCCACAATACCTTCAAAGAAGTTTCATTGATTTTTGGTATGTCCATACATCAAAGGATTTTAACACATTTTTATAGTTTGACAACCACAGGTATAATTTGAATACTTATTTGTATAATTGTTTGAGGAAGATCTACCCCTCTTCATGGAAAAAAATCTCCGTAAGAGGAGATATTGTATGTATCCTTTAAATTAATATCCTAGGCTAGCGGCAGTACAAATAATCAAAAACATTCATTAAATATAGGAATAAAGTAATATTACAGAGAGGAACATATTCAGGTATAGAATTTTTACATTTCTTAGACCTTAAACTCTTTACAAAGTTAAAATATTGCATTATGATTTTACATTACTTTATAACTAAGAATATATATATATATATTAATATATATATGCAATCTTATGACAACCAGAAACTTGTTCAAGACTTAAGATTATTTGCATTTTATTTTTTATTTATTTTTTATTTTTTGTCTTTTTGCCATTTCTTGGGCTGCTCCTGCAGCATATGGAGGTTCCCAGGCTAGGGGTTGAATCAGAGCTGTAGCCACCAGCCTACACCAGAGCCACAGCAACATGGGAACCGAGCCATGTCTGCGACCTACACCACAGCTCACGGCAACGCCGGATCCTTAACCCATGAGCAAGGCCAGGGATCAAACCTGCAACCTCATGGTTCCTAGTCAAATTCGTTAACCACTAAGCCATGGTGGGAACTCCTATTTGCATTTTAAAAGTGTTGAATCTGAAACATGGGAAATTGCTTTCCCAGAGATATATTTGACAGTGTTGACTAACCCAGAATCCTTGCGTAATGCTAGACTTTGTATTTAAAATAAATATGACCAGAAAAGAGGACAAAAGCAATAATTTGCTTTTTTGTCATATATTTGCAATTTACAAATTGAAAGAAAAAAATCAGTTAACATGCTCAAAATACATGTAAATTTATTGTATATTTAATTCCAAAAATTACTTTTAACTATTAGGCAGATATATGTAAACTTTATCAGATTATGAAATTCCACCTTAATACTACTTTGTTGAGAGCTCTAATATGAATGGTCACTGACTTTATAACAAATGATACTTTTTTTTAATCTTTTTAGGGCCACACCCACAGCATATGGAGGTTCCCAGGCTAGGGGTCAAACTGTAGTTGTAGCTGCTGGCCTACACCACAGCCACAGCAATGCCAGATCCAAGCCACATCTGTGAACCTACACCACAGCTCACAGCAATGCCAGATCCTTAACCCACTGAGCAAGGTCAGGGATCAAACTTGCATCCTTGTGGATACTAGTCAGATTAGTTTCTGCTGAGCCACAGCAGGAACTCCCAACAAATGATACTTTCTGCATCTAGTAAATGAATATTTCATTTTTCTAGTTATTCTGTTAATAGGATAAGCAACACTGATTGGTTTTCACATATTCAGGCGACCTTAATTCCCTGGAATAAATCAAACTTGGAGTTCCCATTGTGGCTCAGCAGTAACAAACCCAAATAGTATCCATCAGGATGTGGATTTGATCCCTGGCCAAACTCAATGGGTTAAGGATCTGGCATTGCTGTGGGTTGTGGTGTAGGTTGATCCTGCATTGCTATGGCTGTGGTATAGGCCGGCAGCTGCAGCTCCAATTCAACCCCTTCCATACGCAGTGGGTATGGCCTTAAAAAAAAAAACAAAGTCTATCATTTTATTTTCAGGATTCAGTCCATTAATATTTCTTCCCAATTTTACATCTGTATTAATGAAGAGTTTTGATAAATGAACTTACTTTTCCTTTTTTCTTTTTATTGACAGACCATATTTATGCACATTTAAGATGTACAATGTAATACTTTAATACAAATATATATTTTGAGATAATTACCGCAAACAATTAACACATCCAGTTCCTCATATCATTAATAGGCTTTTTGCTATTTGTTTTTGTTTTTGATGTGGTGAGAACACAAAAGTTATTCTCTTAGCAAAATTCAAGTTTACATATACTGTTGTTAACTAGAGTCATTATTATCTATGGTGCATTAATCCAGTGATGTATATTAAGTTCCCAGGGCTTGTTCATCTTATACCTGAAATTTTGTACTGTTTGACCCATATCTCTCCATTTTCCCCATCCCCAAGGTCCCAACCATCTACTCTCAGGTTATAGGAGTTCAGCTTTTTTAGATTCCACTTGTAAGAGTTAATACAGTGTGTGCTTTCTTGGTCTGGCTGACTTTACTTAGAATAATATCTTCTATGTTCACCCAAGTTGACACAAATGGTAAGATTTTCCTATTTTTATGGCTGAATAATATTTCACATATGCACAACTTTTTGTTTTTGTATTTTGTGTTGTATTTGTTGTATTATTGTATTGTATTTGTAATTTTCATATCTTCACATTTTTAATAATTCTGAAATAAATATGGGAATGCGGATGTTACTTGAGACACTGATTTTACTTCCTTTGGATAAATTCCAAGAAATTACTTGCTGTATAATATAGTTGTTCATATTTTGAGAGACTTCTATACTGTTTTTCACAACTATCCCAATTTATATCCACAGCAACAGGGTACAGGGATTCCTTTTTTCCCCACACCCTTACCAACACCTATTATATCTTATTTTTAAGGAAATAGCCATCCAAACAGATATGAGGGGATATTTCATTGTGACTTTGATTTGCATTTCCTGATGACTAGTGATGCTGAGCTTTTCATATACCTCTTCGCCATTTGTATATATTCTTTGGAAAAACATCCATAGGTACTTTCCTAATTTTCTAATAAGGTTGTTTGCTTTTGTTTTTGTTTTTTTCTTGAGCTGTATGAAGTCCTTATATACTTTGCACATTAGTCCCTTATGAAATATAAGGTTTACAAATGTTTTCTCCTATTCTGCAAGTTGACTTTCCATTTGTTGGTTATTTTCTTTGCTGGGCTGAAGATTTTTGGTTTGATGTAATTCCACTTGATTTTTTATTTTGTTGCTTAGGGTTTTGATGTCTTATACAAAAAAAAAATCATTACCAAGGCCAATGTTAAGGAGTTTTTCCTATGTTTTCTTCTAAGAGTTTATGGTTTCATGTCTTAATTGAAGTCTTTTACCCATTTTGAGTTGATTTTTATATATGATGTAAGATAAGGGTCCAGTTTCATTTTTTTGCATGTAGGTATCCAGTCTTCCCCAACCTATTTATTGAGGAGGCTACCCATTCCCCATGTGCTAGTGGCATTCTTGGATAAGTGACCTTATATGCATGCATGTGTTTATTTCTGGACTCTATATTTTATTACATTGGCTTATTTGTCATACCATTTTTATTACCATAACTTTGTGCCTAATTTAAAATCAGATAATATGATCCCTTTAGCTTTGTTTTTCTTTCTTGAAATTGCTTTAGCTACTCAGAGTCATTTGTGGTTCCACATAAATTTAGGGACAGTACTTTTTTTCTATTCCTCTAAAAACATCATTAGAATTTTGATAGGGATTTCATTAAGTATGTTGTTATGTATAAGGTTGTCATATGTAGCCTTTATTATATTGAAGTACATTTCTTGTATACCCAGTTTTTTATCATGAAAAGGCTATTTTTTGAAACAAATTTGAGGGTGTTCTCTCCTCTTCAATTTTTTGGAAAGCATTTAAGAAGGATTGACACTAATTCTTTTTTAAATGTTTGGTAGCATTTACCAGAATTTACCCTCTGACCCCAAGTTTTCAGTATTGGTAGGATTTGGGTCAGTGATTTAATTTCCTTGCTTGTTATTCATCTGTTCAGATTTTCTATTTCTTCATGACTCTATCTTGAGATATATATATTCCTAGAAATGTATTCATTTATTCTAGATCATCCAGTTTGATGGCATGCAATTGTTCCCAGTAGTACATGTGATTTTTTGAATCTGTGTGGTATCAGTTGCAGTGTCTTCTCTTTCATTTATAACTTTATTTATTTGAATCCCTTTTATTTTTCTTAGTCTAGCTAACAGTTTGTCATTTGGGTATATTAAGTAAAATTCTTAATTTTTTCCTATTGACTTTCTGGTCTCTGTCATTTATTTCTGCTCTTTTTTTTTTTTTTTTTTTTGTCTTTTTGCCATTTCTTGGGCCGCTCCCGCGGCATATGGAGTTTCCCAGGCTAGGGGTCTGCCGAGGTCCAGCCCCAGCAGCCAGGGAGTGCCGAAGGAGAGGATGGGCTACAAACGGCGTGGAAAGAATTGGAGCCAACTCCTCAGCTGCATGCTGCAGATGACCCAATTTATTAAATGAAAAGCATCAGTTTTTATACCCTGTCACAATCAGGTTTCGTGTAAGATTTGACATTAACATTTGATTTAAAGCCCTTTTGTTCCCTCCACCCGAGTTACAAAAAAAGAAGGTTAGTTAAAACATGTTCCTTTCAACTTCAGATTTTCCTTCAAGATTACAAACTTAAAGTTTCACACTGTATTTTTCTTAAAAGGTCAACAACAGTAGGTATTCTATGCTATATTAAGAACAAAGCTTTAATAATTAATAAACTATGATACCTAACATTCTTTAACTAAAGGTGTATGTGGTTAACAAAACGCATGAAAGCCTTGGGCTCATGGCATTCTTAAAACCATGATTTATTTGGCGCCAGCAAGCTAAGCATTTAACCTATTGTGCTGATTTACGTAAGTTCCAAACCACCAATTTCAATAGAAAGGAGTATTATACCCAAAAATTAACAAATGCCCCCACAAGGGATGAAAGCTATAAGTGACACTGTTAAAAAATATATCTATTATAGAAAATAGCAATTTATAGGCCAAACAACATTTTCCCAGCCCCAAACTTCTTTTTAAGTAAAGGGACTGAAATCATAAGTTTCCCCTGTATACTCTCACAAAATAGGTGCCATAAATTGTTACTCCAAAACAAAGGCTTTTTCCATTACATTGTTTAAATAACTTCATTCTGTTTTGGTTCAAGTGTTTTACGTACCCAGGGCAAATCTTTAGCAGTAAGAAAGCTGTGAATAGAGATAGAAAAGGAAGGATAAACACAGAAAAATAGATTAACATATTTTTTAGGGGATATAATTTTTATTTTCCTGGAGCCGATGTCTTTCAAGGGATTGCTCTGCAATCCTTCTTCCTTCTTCAGCTTGTCTGTAGCTCTGCTAACCAGACAAGCCTCATGCAGGTGCGGACTGTGGCTTTGCTTTCTTTACTGGAGCAGCCTTATGGCTCCCGACAGGGGTCAAATCAGAGCTGTAGCCACTGGCCTACACCAGAGCCACAGCAACACGGGATCCAAGCCGCATCTGCGACCTACACCACAGCTCACGGCAACACCGGATCCTTAACCCACTGTCTGCTCATTTTTTTTTTAATTTTTATTTTTAGTTTTTCCTTTCTCCTGCTAAATTTTGGACTTAGTTCTTCTGTTAGCTCCTTGGGATGTAAATGTAGGTTGCTTATTTTACTCCTTAGGTTATTTATTTGAGACCTTTCTTCTTTTTTAATGTGGCTACTTATCACTATAAACTTTCCACCTAGCATGTTTTGGCAAAATGCCATAAATTTTTATATGTTATGTTTCCATTTTTTTTATCTGTCTTGATACTTTTTACTTTTGTTTGTGATTTCCTTCATTTATTGGTTGTTTAGTAGCATATTGTTTAATTAATATTTTTTTCATTTTCCACTATTGACTTCTAATTTCATACAATTGTGGTATTAAAAGATGTTTGATATAATTTTTTATCTTTTTAGGTTTATTAGAACTTGCTTTGTAACCCAACATATGTTCAATTGTGGAGAAAGCTCTACATGTGCTTGAAAAGTATATTTATTCTAGTGGTGTTGGATGGAACATCTGCATATATCTTTGAGGTCTATGTGGTTTGTAGTGTTATTGAATTTGCTGTTTCTGTATCCATCTATTGTTAAAAGTGGTTATGAAGTACTCTCCTATTATTATCATAGTTCTGACTAGTTCCCCTTTCAGTGCTCTTAATACTTTAAATATTTAGATAGTGCAATGTAGCACACACAAATACTTAAAATTGTTATATTCTCTTCATAAACTTATCCTTACATCACTGTAGAGTGACCTTCTTTCTCTCTTCTGACTGACTTTGACTGAATGTGTATTTTATCTGATATGTGTAGACATTTCTGCTTTCTTCTGAATAAAATTTGCATAAAATTTCTTTTTCCAAGCATTCATTTTCAGGCTTTGAGTGCCTTAAAGATAATGTGTGTCTTATAGGCAGCACATTGTTGGGCCTTATTTGTTATCCATAACTTGTGATTCGGTAATTTAATATATGCACATTTTAAGTAATTATTGATTGGAACTGAATTACTAATGTAATTTTTTTATTGATTTCTTATTTTTTTGTAGTTTCTTTGATCCTTTCTTCTTGTGTTCCTTTTTTTTTTTTCTCTTTTGGTATTAGCATGGTTTAATTCCTTTCTCAACTTTTTGTATCTACTCTAGGTTTTTTTTTGTGGGTATCATAAGTCTTACATAAAACTCTTGTAGATATGACAGTTTATTTTAAGCCAGTAACAACTTACATTCAATTGTGTATAAAAGCTATGCACTTTTACTTCTCTTACCATCATATTTTATGCTAGTAATGTCCTACTTCACCTGTTTTATATTATGCATCCATTGAAAATTACTGTAGCTATAATGTTACTAGTCCTGTCTTTAACCTTGTGTTCTAGAGTTTAAAGTGTACAATAATTATAGTATTAGAATATTCTTAATTTGACTGTACATTTTTCTTTACCAGTGAGTTTTATACTTTTATATGTTTTCATATTGTTGCTTAACTTCCTTTTGTTTTTATTCAAAAAACTCCATTTTTAGCATATATATTCTTATAAGACAGTTCTGGTAATGATGAACTCCCTCACCTTTTTTTTGGTCCAGAAAGATCTTTGCTGCTTTAATTTCTGGAGGACTTCATTGCCAAGTATACTTTTTTTGTTTGTTTTCAAGGACTTGGGCAGGGATTGATCTTGTCTGGTCCTTGGCCATATGGGGCTGCCTGCAGTGGTGCTTCAGGGTCCATGGCTAGGATGAAGGTCTCCATATCTGGCTTTGGATACTTGGATGGTCAAAAAGAATATTAAATAAATATACAGGTAATAAGCAAATATAAGGTAAAATTGAATAATAAAATATTTCATTAGGTTCAAAAATGTTGAAAGAGAAAGAAGTACCATAGATAGATGGCAGCATTATTAAACACGTAGTAAAATCATAGACCTAGCCAAAACATAATACTTATATCAAATGTATATGTACTAATATACCCAGTTCAAAATCTATTAGTCTAGATCAAGGTTGACAAATATTTTCTGGAAAAAGCTGGATAGTAAATATTTTGGACTTTTTTGGCCATATGGTTTCTATCATTAACTGCTCAACTCTGCAGTTGAAGCATGAAAACAGCCATAGACAATATGTAAGTGAATGAACAGGGTTGTATTATAAAATTCAATTCAGAAAATAAGTGACAAGTGGTACTTAACCAGTTGTAAGTAGTCTCTTGAGCCCTGGTCTAAAGTTTCATAAAGTGTTTAGTAAAAATTCCATAATTGTTCATAAGAAATACCTTAAACATATGTATATGAAACTTGAATGATGGAGGATGAAAAAGGCAAGTATTATGTACACAAATAATGTGCAAATTAGCAGATAAAGTAAACTCAATATTAGAGAGGAAAATAGCTCACAAGTATTATCAAATATAAAAAATAAAATGCTACATTGCTTTAAACCTGAATACATATTAATCAAGTTACAGGACCAAAACAGGAGAAAGAGACAAATATGGAAAGCAAGAGATTGATTATTGTTCATTCAGTAAGTGGCAGAAATAAAACAAAAATAAAATAAAATAAATAAAAATTCCATAAATGAGTTGAAACATGAAAATTATAAAATACATTAAAATAAAAATTATCTCAAATGAACATTTGTATACAACAGGCATTGTCATGAATTTTATTGTGTATATGTTTTAAACTCATTGACATTGCTTTATAGATATTAATTTATATTTAGATTTGTTCACATATTTACTGCTTTTTACTTTTTTCTGAATACCTATTCTCGTATCTGCCACAAAAATGACTTTTGCTACATTCTTCAAGCTTCATTTAGTGACAATCTCTTAGATTTGTTTATTAGAAAATATATTTTTTACCATCATTATAGATGGGAGACATCTTTGCCATATATAGAATTCTAAGTTAGTAGTTGCTTTGTATAGGTGCTTTAAAGACATAATTCTATTTTTTTGTGTGACTCAATTTTTCTTTTGAGAAACCATATGTAAACCTTATATTTGTTCTCTTAAAAGAAATACGTCACCCCCCCCACCCAGGTCTGGTTGCTGTTAAGATTTCCCTTTATCTTTGGATTTCAGTTGTTTACTATTTGCTTTCATGTGGTTTGATTTATATTCCTCATGAATTTCATTCATAGGACTTTTTAATCACTATTGCAAATACTGCTTCTATTATTTTGGGAATTCATTATACTATTATCTTTTCACCATGTTCCATATATATTTTATGCTATTTTTCTTTACTTATTCTTTCTTCAACTGTGTCTCATCTAATGTGAAACCTATTGAGTAATTTCAGTTGTTGTTTATTCCAACATATGTTCCAACCATCTCATATTATTCTTCAGCTTGCTATTAATTCATTGAATTTCTTAATCACAGAGATTAAACTTGTTTGTAAATAGATTTGAGTTTCTCTAGGATTTCTTCATTTTATAGTTTCCTTGTATGCTTGCATTATGATCTTTGGGAGTTCCAGCTGAAAACCCAAGTTATTTATCAGTGATTCTCCTTCTTACTGGTGTTTGAACTACAATTTTATCTTCACATGAATGTCTAAAGCTCTGTAGCAGCTCAGCCTCTCATATTTTCTTCTCACTATCTCAGCCTTAATTTTAGAAATGGCCAATACCTCAAGAAAGAGAGTGTCTGAACACTAGGCATCCTCCTGTCTTTAAATTCTAGGCACTTCAATTCCTTGCTACCTTGCTGGCATTTTTTACATAGATTTTAGTTTCCAATTGTGTCTATTGTGTGTCTCCTAGGTGTTCTCAGTGGGGGTGTATTCACATCAAACTTATTCATCACTCCTAAAAGCACACCTATTTCTAGCCCAGGGTTTTTGTGGTGACTTTATTGAGATTGGAAAAAAACAGAAAAGCAGTAGTTTGATGGTTTAGATTAATTTCACCCTGAACAAGATAAAGTTGAGGTACTAGTGGGCTACAACAATATAAGTTTCCAGATTGCCATTGGATATACAAATTTATCATTTGATGTTTATGTTATAAATTTGAGCTGATGATTAAATTAAGTAAATGTGTGAATTCTTATAGAAATTGAGCTTTAGAGATAAAAAAAGGGGCTTAGGTATAAATGCTATGGAATTGCAAAATTTAGATTATTGTCAGAGGAAAGATTCTGTAAACAAAAAATGTTAGGGAGCAAATAAAGAGAAAAGAATAAAATTAGGATAATTCATTTCTCTGAAAACTTTAAAGAAGAAAATGGGTTTATTTTACCCATTTAAACTTTAAATGGGTAGAATAATCAATTGTGACAAATAAGTTGTATGTTTCAATAAGGTGAATCCAGACTGGACCCAAATGTATCATCTGAGCATGGAATTGGTCATGGAAATTTTCCATGAGAATTGTAGGGTATAGAACAGAGAAGAGTGCTATATAAATTAGTAGAATCTTGCAATTTCCAGATATTTTTGAACTAGAAGGCCTTAAAAATCTCCCACTAAATAATATTGTGCCCAATATAGCAAGCATCATTTTAAATGCATAAATGACTTGGCAGGAACATGAGGAAAAATCCTTAGAGGCTAGAAACAAAAAATAACAGAAAACAGGACTATAAATTGAAACAGAAATTCCTGCTGCCCATCTCTGTAACTTACATTTTAAATAGTACATATACAGTTACAAAATATAATACATATTAGACAATTCTTGAAAATAAAAAATAAAATGACGTATAAAGTACATTATGTAGAATATAAACAAATCAGAATGGAAGGTTTAAAAATGCATATATTTAAATAGAAAGGCTAAAAGTAATGAGCAAAACTTAGATTTAGGAAGTAAGAAAAAGATAAACAGAACAAATCAAAAGGGAGGGGGAACAGGAAAATATAAAGTTCAAGGAAAAAATAATAAATAGAAAATGAATTGAGATTCAACATAGCTAAAAATTGGCTCTTTGAAAAGATGAATACAAAATTCTCTCAGCTTTGGCAAAAAAAGCAAACAAATAATGAGAGAAAGAGAAGAAAAAATACTTTAAAGTGTTTTAAAAATAGAGCATGTGAACTATTTTTAAGCAATGGATTTCACATATTGATAGTTAAATAAACTTGACAAATTTAATGAGTTTATTAATTACCTAGAAAATTAATACCTAGAAATCATTCAAAAGGAATAGAAAACCTGAATAAACATGTAATGAGTAGAAAACTGGATTTAGTAGTAAAACTATCCACAAATATAAATGAGTGCACAAAACATACAACAATAAAAATCAATAATAATTTCATAGGTGGTTTTACTAAGCACTCTAAGGACATATTATTCTGAGCCAGTATAACTCTAAAGTGATAGATATTAATTTTATTAAGACTATATAAACTTGATTGCACAAACTACCTAGGAGATATAAATTGTATATTACAGCCATTTTTACTTATTAGCAAATATATCAATAGGCAAATTTGAAGAAAAGCAACCCAAATCTATCAAAACATAAAAGGGCTAGTATATATTGACCAAATTTGGTTGTTTCAAGGAACAAAAGCCTGCTTTGACAACCTAAAAATCTATCGATGCAATTGGTAATCAAGGTATCAATTGTAACATAATAACCAATAAAAAAATGACAAATGATTCATTTCAATATGTGTAGAAAAGGACTCAATAGTATTAAAAAGTCATATATTATTAAAAATATTTGATAAAGCAAGGAAATTATTTTAAAAATTAATAATCAAAAATTTATATAAACTGTATACATACTGATCAAATAGTAAAAACATTTCTTTTAAAAACATAATTTAAGATGCTTAGATTATAACTGTCATTCAGTATTGTCCTACAAGCCCACAAAATAAAGTAAAACCAAAAAAAAATAGACATGATTAATAAGGATGAAGCAAGAGAATCATTGTTTTCAGGTTCTCTGTCTTTTTTTCATATAAAATGAAATTATATAGCATAAAAATTTTGTAACATTCATGAATATAAGATCCTATAAAATAAGCTTCACTTTTATATACTAGTCTTAAATACTTATGTAAATATAATTATATAAAATACGTATAATAGCAGATGTAAAATTGCTAAGGGTTCAGTCTATCAGAGTATAGATTTATAGGCATAAATATAATAAATCAAGAGCCTTTAGACAGCCTAACAGATCTATGGAAACTTGAAAAATAGCAAAGCCAGCATGTAAAATCATAATGACTATTCAATTCGGGACAACTAAATGTATACCTAAATATTTATACAACATACTAGTAATTTGTCTATAATTAAGTACTTAAATATAAAAGTAGAATCTTAAATATTATATATATATATAATCCAAATATTTTTATACGTCCCCTGTAAGGAAAGATTTCCCGCAGTGCAAGAATGTTTGTTTTTTTGTTTTGTTTTGTTTTGTTTTCTTGATCTGAGAAACCATTTAGAACTGTAGAGAACCTCCCACAAAAGTTAAACTGCCAAGGAGGAGACAAGGAG
Organism: Sus scrofa; assembly: GCF_054392235.1. Classification (NCBI taxonomy): domain Eukaryota; kingdom Metazoa; phylum Chordata; class Mammalia; order Artiodactyla; family Suidae; genus Sus; species Sus scrofa. The sequence continues at coordinate 47,089,532 of NC_139387.1, read as the reverse complement.
GAGGGGATGAACAGTGACTACTTTGGGAAGCCATCATTTTAAACAGCCTCTTTCTTCTTTACCCCTACCCCCGCCCTTGGGGATTCCTGAATTCCCTGGTAGAGTAGAAGGACTAGGAAAACAGTCAAGATCTAGCTAAGAAAAAGACCCAAATATTTCAAAAGAGCTTTTTAATTTGCGAGTGAATTTCACAGTCTTCATCACAAGATTATTTAAGTCTCCAAAATGTTCCTTTGGGAGCACAGTGAAACCGTTCATGTGTTCAAGTCTATCTTATACATTTGTGGAAATGCTATATCAAAAAGTATATACATTTGAAATATTGGTAGATCCCGTCCAATTATCCTTCATAGCAGCAAGGCATAGTGTATTTGTCTGTGGAGAACACAAATAAGTAAGATCATTGACACATAATACAACCCTCACTTCATTCCTTGCTGAGTGTGAAGCAAAACTAGGGAACCAGGAAGACTGTAGAACTTTTTAGAACATCTAGAATTCTTAGGATGCTGGAATATTGCCTTCTCTCAGAGGTGAGGCTCTACAGCATGGAGCCTGGCAGGATGGGAATAAGGTGGTTAAGGCAGGGAAGTGGCTGAGTAGAGAGATCTGATGGAGTTTGGGGAGTGATCTCCCTTTGCATACTGCTTAAAGTAAACATGTCAAATAAGCAAGAGTGGCCAGAATTTGTAGGTAGGATTATAAATCACAGCCTTAATAAAGTTGTTCAATGCCTTAATAGAAGTAGAGAGTAAAGCTGTAATGGCTGAGTGGTAAGGCATTGGAATCAAAATCCAATGGGGTTTCCCCGAGCAGGTTCAAATCCTGCTCACAGCATTTCATTTCACCTTACCTGTAAAAATCAAAAAGTGATAATTGAACTGTGGTTGGTCATTGTTTGTCTTATTCCACAAGCAAACTGAGAAGTAAGGGGCCTGTTACCAACCGGGGTACAATTCCTGTATTTTGCCTCTCTAAAACCTCCTCCTCCAAATTGGGTGGGCACCTGCCAAAGACCTAGTGAAAGAATGCTCAAAACAGTTGTTCGTTTTGTGCAGAATTTATCCAATCTAAAATTAACAGTAGATCCCAATGGTAAAGAGAAACGGAAATTTTGTTTTGAAAATCTGTAATAAAATTCCCCATTCTGATAGTAAAAATGCAGGTAGCTTTCTTAAATATTTTCCTGGCATTTAAAAACAAACAAATAAAAACCAGATTAGCAGGAACCATAAAAGTCTAGGATCATAAATATCCATGTGTTTGAGCACGTGCCCACCACCAAGTGCTCTTTAAAACATTGTACTTCAGAAATGAGGAAAATGAGGCAAAGAGAAGATACACAACTTGAACTAAGGTAATGAAATCTAATGGGAGAAGAGTCTGGATAAAGGCTATGGGCACTGGGGAAGCACTCAGACCCAAACTGTTGCGCTTCTCGATCTCAAAGTACCACCTTCCCTTATCCAACAGTGCAATTAAAAACAAGAAAATGATTGATACATTTTATTTTATTTATATTAAAGCTTTAAAAAAGTATCCTGAGAGATATGAAAATAACCATTTCACTCTTGGCGAGGTCATCAGATATACATACATCAGATCAGATCAGATATATACATACATCAGATATACATAAATATATATATAACTGACACTGTTATTAATATTTAGAGTCCACCTTTATAGAAGAGTACAAATTATATTAGTCAGCTATTGCCAGGTAATAAAACCTCTTCAGCAAAGAAGCATACAGCAATAAGCAAAATAAAAATGAAAAATGTCCCTGAACAATATCTCCTATTAATGTTGGCTCTCTAGAGATGAACCCTAGATATGCAGTTTAATTGAAAGCCAGTCAGTGGCATTTTACTTACCCTTATTGTCAAACCCTGTCAAGCAAAGTAATGAGGTTCCACCAATAGCCTGTGGGGAACCTGAATTTTACTTTTGGTACAAATAACACATGTAGACAGAATTATACATTGTATTGACAAAGATATGAGTTTTATTCCCATTGTTACTGAATGACTAGAATATAAAATCAAACAAGCAGAAAGTCTTGTCCTTAGTGTGTACTCACTTAAAAATAACATGAATAACAGTGGCATTTTAAATGCCTCATGTACACACCATGGATTCATGCATTAAAAATTCCATCACTGCTGACATGGATGTATAACATAACTCCAGCATTTAGTGTACCACCTACCATTGTTGGGAAAGAGAAGATTATTTTTTACCTTTTTTTAAACAATTTTTTAAATTTTTTCCATTATAGTTAGTTTATACTGTTCTGAAATTTTACTGTACAGCAGAGTGACCCAGTCTCTCTCTCTCACACACACACACATACACACACACATACACATACATTCTTTTTCTCACATTATGCCCCATCATGTTCCATCATAAATGACTAGATTGAGTTCCCTGTGCTATACAGCAGAATCTCATTGCTTATCCACTCCAAATGCAATAGTTTGCATCTATTAACCCCAGATTCCCAGTCCATCCCACTCCCTCCCCCTACCCCCTGGCAACCACAAATCTGTTCTCCAAGCCCATGAGTTTTCTTTTCTGTGGAAAGGTTTCTTTGTGCCATATATTACATTCCAGATGTAAGTGATATCATATGGGATTTGTCTTTATCTTTCCCACTTACTTAGTATGAGAGTCTCTAGTTCCATCCATGTTGCTGCAAATGACATTATTTTATTCCTTTTTTATGGCTGAGTAGTATTCCATTGTGTATATACACCACATCTTCTTAATCCATTCATCCGTCAATGGACATTTAGGTTGTTTCCATGTCTTGGCTATTGTGAATAATGCTGCAATGAACATACAGTTGCATGTGTCTTTCTAAAGGAAAGTTTTATCCAGATATATGCCCAAGGGTGGGATTTCTGGGTCAAATGGTAGTTCTATATTTGGTTTTCTGAGGTACCTCCATACTGTTTTCCATAGGGGTTGTATTAGTTTACATGCCCACCAACAGTGTAAGAGGGTTCCCTTTTCTCTACACCCTCTCCAGCATTTGTTATTTGTGGACTTATTAACAATGGCCATTCTGACCAGTGTGAGGTTGCACTTCATAGTAGTTTTGATTTGCATTTCTCTCTAATAATCAGTGATATTGAGCATTTTTCCATGTGCTTGTTGGCCATGTATATCTTCTTTGGAAAATGTCTATTCAGGTCTTTTGCCCATTTTTTTATTGCCCCAATACATTATTTTTTTTCTATTGTACCAGAATGGTAACCCAGTTACACATACATGTGTACATTATTTTTACTCATATGATATCACTTACATATGCCCATTTTTCAGTTGGGTTGTTGGTTTTTTTGCTGTTGTTTGTATATTTTATAGACTAAGCCCTTGTCAGTTGTATCATTTGAAGCTATTTTCTCCCATCCCTCAGTTTGTCTTTTTTTTTTTTTTAATGGTTTCCTTCCTGTGCAAAAGCTCGTCAGTTTGATTACCTCCCATTGGTTTACTTTGGTTTTTATTTCTGTTTCTTTGGGAGGGAGACTCACCTAAGAAAACATTAGTGCAGTTTATGTGAGAGAATGTTTTGGCTGTGTTCTCTTGTAGGAGTTAAAATGATTAAGTTTAAAATGTTGAATATTTTTGAAAAATGATGAAATATATAGCTATTCTTAAATTGAAAATAAAAATGGAAAAATTTCTGAGCTAAGTTTCTCAAAGGCAATGTAACAAAAAAATAAAAACAACAAGTTTTAGAAAGTAATTGCTACTGGTTGTCATCAGTATTCGATATGAGTCTATACTGAAGAAAACCTGTAGTCTAAAATAAGACATGACAAGCTGATATAAGTAAGGATTTCACAGATTTAAAATGTACAATACACAATTGTGATAAGCATAATGTTGTAACTATAACTCATCGCCTTTAGTCCTTATAGGAAATTATAACAGTGAAATAACACTAAAAATTGAGAGCCTCACAGAAGAAAGTAAATATAATTAAAAAATGGGACAATATATAAAAGCTAATTGTGGGAAATAATATCAATTCAAAAGCTTGAAAAATGCATTTTCCTTATTATTATTATTTTGCTTTTTAGTGCTGCACCTGTGGCATATGGAGGTTCCCAGGCTAGAGGTCTAATTGGGGCTATAGCTGCTGGCCTATGCCACAGCCACAGCAATACCCAGATCTGACCCACATCTGTGACCTATACCACAGCTCATGGCAACAACTGCTCCTTAACCAGCTGAGCAAGGCCAGGGATCAAACTCACAACCTCATGGTTCCTAGTTGGATTCATTTCTGCTGCGCCACGACAGGAACTCCAAAAAGTGCATTTTCTGAGAGAGTAGATTAAACAGAAAAAGATCTGAATCTAAAATTTGAGCCTTTACTCTGGTCAGAAATACTTGACCAAAAAAATCAATGTATAGAAATGAAAATAACATCTTTAAAGTACAATAGGATGATATGACATGTCTGTAATAAAATCAGATGTTTTTAAAAAATTCTCATATACATAATTTGCATAATCAGAAGATAAATTTAGCAATAGTTTAAACCTTCAGTATAAAAATACTGTGTTCCAGAGTTTATAAAAAATATTAAAATCAATTGTTTTCATGAGTTCTTACACACATTGAGGCCAAAATAGATAAAATACTATTTCACACAAAAGTACATAAGAAGTATCCTTTTTGAGTATCTATCTAAAGAAAATATTCAAAAGTAATTTCTTAACATCTTTTTAGGAGCAATAAAAACCTCTCAGGATGTCAAAAGTTTTATAGTGGATGTTTTGAAGCTGATAAGTTACCTATTTTACATATAAGTCTAACAAAGTAGTTACTTCCTCCATAAGCTTATAAAAGCAGCACAAGCCAGGTTACAACCAAGAACAGAATATGGAAAATACAAACACCTAAGTGTTCATTCACAACATTCCACCCCAAATTGGTAATAAATATAGTGAGTTCAGCAACTTAATATTAATGATGATATATTTAAAAACATTAGATGACCAAATAAAATGAATTTTAATATGTTAACTCAGTATTGCATTCAACACTCTTTTCTTCTTCTTCTTCATTACAGCCACACCTGTGGCACATGGAAGTACCTGGTGTCGAATTGGAGCTGCAGCTGCCTGCCTCCACCATGGCCAGGAATATGGGATCTGAGCCATTACTGCAGCCTCCATTGTAGCTTGTGGTAATGCCAGATCCTTAACCCACTGAGTGAGGCCAGGGTTAGAATCCACATCCTCACAAAGACTATGTGGAGTTCTTAACAATGGGAACTCTGCAGTCAACATTTTTATGTCAAAATATAAAAACAATAATATGATAGAGAAAATAAATTTCATAAAATCCACACACTGAGTAAAAATACCTTTAAAACTGTAAATGAAATTATTCTCTTTTAATAGTAAAAAATAATAATATCTACTTAAAATATATATGGTGAGATTTGAAGAGAATATGAAGTAGCCCCATTGCTTTATCTTTTTTTTTTTGGTCTTTTTTTGCCATTTCTTGGGCCACTCCTGTGGCATATGGAGGTTCCCAGGCTAGGGATCGAATCGGAGCCATAGCTGTCAGCCTACACCACAGCCACAGCAACATGGGATCAGGGCTGCATCTGCAACCTACACCACAGCTCACGACAATGACGGATCCTTAACCCACTGAGCAAAGCCAGGGATTGAACCTGAAACCTCATGGTTCCTAGTCAGATTTGTTAACCACTGAGCCACGATGGGAGCTCCCGCCCATTGCTTTATATAGTTACTTTATATGTTACTGTATGAATGTTTTATTACTTTCCTCCCGGAGGCCAGCTCCAGCGGCAAGGGTGTATACATCCCAATTGGAGATGGACGGCATCGGTGAAAGAACGGAGACAGCCTCTTTGTCCCTTCTTTCAGGGCGCTGGACTGCTCAAACTTTATTAGCATAAGTGGTTGATTATATAGACAGTTTTTCACTACAAATTACATTATAGTGTTAAAAGTATATTGATTAACTATTAGGCTTTGTTTTTTGATCACATGGTAGAGTAGCAATACATTACATTCTAAAATCTTCAACTTAACTAAATTTAATGAGTACAATTCAAGGACAAACAGGTGCAGCATATCATTTGGGAAAGAGGAGTCCTGGCACAAACCATCTCATGGCCAGCCAATTTTTACAAGCTGAAGAGGCCACAGACACAAAAATCTGGCATTTACAAATCTTGTTTTTAGACTAATGTATATCTTTAAACATTATGGCAGGAAGACAGTATAAGAAAATATAAATCAACTTAATTAGCTACCACTTAGAAGCTTCTAAAATCAAGGACAAAACTCACAGCTGGTTTTCTTTTGATCAAGAATAATATATGCCTAACTTCTATAAACCTCATTAAAATCCTAACTCTAAAGTTTACTGTAACTAGTTAGTAGATAAACACTATATATTAATTAAGTTGGGTATGAATAGGGAAAAGTCCTTCAGGATGAAATTTTTATTATATTATTGTTGTAACTTTGTTAAATCACAAATCACCACAGGAAATAAGAATGGAAAATAAGAATAATAAGTAAATAATCAGGAAAGATTGAGGAAAACTGAATAACAAATAAAACAACAGGAAAGACTAGGTCACCTGAGAAACAATCCATATTCCCGGCACAAACATGGAAATTGTTTTCCCAGGAAAGCCTCAATTCTTCCCCATCAACATCAAAATGAGAGCTGTGTAACCTGAGGCCTGCCCTTGGCTTGTACCATGCAGGCAGGCTTTTATCCTGTCCAGAAGCCCTCCTTAGGCATGTTCACTGTTCAGGTGAGCTCACTTCCTTGGTTAGGAACCTGTCTTCAGGTTTTTCTGCCATCAGGCAAGGTCCTTTTTTTGAGTCCTTGCATCTCCTCGGCTCCCCACACTTTCCCTTTTCTTTTATCTTATTTCCTCTCAGTCCTCTTTTTTTACCTAAATCCTAGGCAACCTATGCTTATAACCTGATGTGTGTGTCCTTTCAAATAATCTTAAATAGGTTCTGTATCTAGCTCTATCTCAATCTCTATATCTTTACCACTATATCTCAATTACCCATCTACATACTTACTTAGCTAACCATCTGAAAACCTACTTAGCTATTTCTTTCAGTTAGAGTCCAGAGAGGAGACAGACACAATACTATTTTCACAGAGGGATTTAGTATCAATAATTGTTAACTGGTATACAGAATTATGAATTTAGTCCAAAAATGCAATAGAGAGAATATTAGCATATCATAGAGTCAGCAATCTCAGAATTCAGCTAGCACTCCTAAGTCTGGGGAAATAGGAAAAAAAGTTGAAAATAGTAAAGAAGAGACTCTTTGGCATAGGGACACCATGGAGGATTGTGTTGGCTGAGCTCGAAGGTAGTGTCTTTGAGGCTAGAACCAGGTCTGGGAAAAGATTGCCATCTGGATAATGTCAAAGCTGACACTGGGATTGAGTTTTAGAAATCTGCACACTGTGCTCAACTGCCAATACAGAAAGGAACAGTTGGTGCCAGGAAAAAAGTTGTAGAATGCAGTCAAATTAACACAAACAGAAAATAGGGAGAAAATAGAAAGAGTTAAGTTCCCTGTTGCCTAACCCAGCTGGAACAACTGGGCACAAGAAATGGTGTTTGAGATTTCCCAGTTCTTAAGTCATAATATAGATTTAAATTTTACCTTTGGAGCTGAGAGGCAATAACTTAATAAATGGCATTTTTCCATCCTTTGGGCTACACAGCACTCATACAGGCACTTTCATTAAAAACATACAAATAGGCAGGCAACTCTTTCCTTGCTTCTGGCCATTTCTTTGATAATAAAAAAAGAGATAATCATATTATAGCTCTAGTTTCTGCACTCTGCAATTGGTTCACCTTCTTCAGACACACCCATAAGTGAAGCTGTAATGCAGCTGTCCACTTCTGGCTGACACAACTGCATCCTAGTGGAATTGATCTGTGAATATTTGTATAATGCTTTTGGGAAAGAATATGTTAATAATTAATGTTTACTAGGAAACATGTAAATTACAACAAAAGATTATGCAATAGAGTCATATTAATACCACTGCTATATTAGGTGCAGATTTGAAATAGGGTTTATTGAAGTAAATTGTAATCAAGTATAGAGATTCCCCTGAATTCCCCATTTTTTCTCCTACAATTCAGGTTAGCATAGATAGTTTGCATGCATAATGGCCAATGTCTAGTAGAGAAAAAGCCCAGCCTTGTAAAGCTCTACATAATATGTACCAAGACAGAGCATAGGGGATACTTGCAAGCATGTCACAATTGGAGAAGAGAAGTAGCCTCATTAAAAAGAGGGAAGCTGAAGACTAGTTAACAGAACTAAGTTAACTCACACATGCTGAGCCAGTTCGAGTTCAATTGCCTAAAGGAAGAGGGCCTGAGCCTCCAGGACCATCCAGATTTGCCTGTCTTTACTCAACTTATTCCAAATGCAATAAGTACTTTAATGTAAACAACAAACCAAAAGACAGAAAGAAACTGGGGTGGGGGGGAACCATACATATACCCTGTGTAGGAAAAAAACTTTGTATCACACACAAGGTATATAGTTATGTGAAAAAGCAGATTCTAAATCAGCTGATGCCTTCTTTATTGAATGTAATATTGTTAGGATATAGATATACTGAAATCTGTAACAGCCCAAGGTCTTTGTCATCGTTTTCTCTATTTTCCTGACTACCCTACCCTTCCCTTGTTAAGTGAAAAATAAAGCAGACATTCTTTTCTCTCTGTTCTCAGTGCCATATCAAAATTATCTTTCAGGTAAGTATTTTCTTCAAACTTTCAGAGAACAAATGATTCCTAGGTTGCCTACAATAAGCATAATATTAAACATTAAAAGTAATCAGAATATTCCCAAAATGGCAATTAACAGAGGAAGAGCTAGGAGCAATATAAGTTGGCATAGTCAGCCTATTATTTTATTTTTCCCATATTAAGAAATTTTATTGAAGTAGAGTTGATTTACAAGTAGTTATAATTTCTGCTATAAAACAAAGTGATTCAGTTACACATATATACACATCCATTCTTTTTCAGATTCTTTTCCCATGTAGATTATCACAGAATATTGATTGCGTAGAGTTCCCTGTGCTGTACAGCAGGTCCCCCTTGGCCAGGCATTCAAAATACAGTGTGCATGTGCCAATCTCAAATCCACAGTTCACCCCTCCCCCACCCCACCTGTCTCCTTTGGTAACCATAAGTTTGTTTACAAAATCTATGAGTCTATTTCTGTTCTGCAATAAGTTAATTTGTATCTTTTTTTAGATTCCACATATAAGTGATATCATGTGATGTTTTTCACTAACTTCAATTAGCATCTCTAGGTCCCATCCATGTTACCACAAATGGTATTATTTTATTCATTTTTATGGCTGACTAATGTTCCATTGTGTGTGTGTGCATATACACACCACATCTTCTTTATACAGTGTATATATGGGTCTGGTTTTTGTATCCATTCAGCCAGTCTCTGTCTTTTGCATTTAAGATAATTATTGATATGTATGTTCTTTTTTTTTTTTTTTTTTTTTTTTTTTGCTATTTCTTGGGCCGCTCCTTCAGCATATGGAGGTTCCCAGGCTAGGGGTCCAATCGGAGTTATAGCCACCGGCCTACGCCAGAGCCACAGCAACGCAGGATCCGAGCCGCATCTGCAACCTACACCACAGCTCACGGCAATGCTGGATCGTTAACCCACTGAGCAAGGGCAGGGACCGAACCCGCAACCTCATGGTTCCTAGTCGGATTCGTTAACCACTGTGCCACGACGGGAACTCCCTGATATGTATGTTCTTATTGCCTTTTTTTTTTTTTTTTTTTTTTTTTTTGTCTTTTTGCTATTTCTTGGGCTGCTCCTGTGGCATATGGAGGTTCCCAGACTAGGGGTCAAATTGGAGCTGTAGCTGCCAGCCTATGCCAGAGCCACAGCAACGCAGGATCCGAGCCACATCTGCAACCCACACCACAGCTCATGGCAATGCTGGATCGTTAACCCACTGAGCAAGGGCAGGGATCGAACCCGCAATCTCATGGTTCCTAGTAGGATTCGTTAACCACTGTGCCACGACAGGAACTCCCTTATTGCCTTTTGTTAATTGTTTTGGATTTGTTTTTGTTGATTTTCTCTGGCCCTTTATCTCTTGGCCTTTTTTCTTCCCTTTTGTTCTCTTGTGGTTTGATGGCTATCTTTAGTGTTGTGTTTGAATTGCATCCATTGTAGATTTTTGGTTTGTGGTAACCATGAGGTTTTGATATAGGAGACTATATATACACACAAGATTGCTTTAAGTTGCTGGTGTCTTAGTTGCAAATGCATTTCCAGGATCCTGCATTTGTACCCTCCTCTTCTCACAGTTGCTGCTTTGGGTGGCATATTTGTGTGTAGATGATTTTCTACCTTTACTCATGTTTGCCTTTACTGGTGAGCCTCCTCATTTGTAATTTTCTTCTTTCTAGTTGTGGCCTTTTCTTTCTGCCTAGAGGAGTTCCTTTAATCGTTGTTGTAAAGCTGGTTTGGGGGTGCTGATTTCTCTTAGCTTTTGCTTGTCTGTAAAGGTTTTGACTTCTCCTTCAAATCTGAAATAAAGCCTTGATGGGTAGAGTAATCTTGGTTGGAGGTTTTTTCCTTTCATCACTTTAAGTATATCATGCCACTCCCTTCTGGCCCACAGAGTTTCTGCTGAAAAATCAGCTGAGAACCTTATTGGGGTTCCCTTTTTTTGTTATTTGTTGCTTTTCCTTGGCTGCTTTCAATATTTGCTCTTTGATTTTAATGTTGGACAGTTTGATTAATATGTGTCTTGGTGTGTTTCTCCTTAGGTTTATTCTATATGGTATTCATTGTGCTTCCTGGATTTGAGTGAGTGATTCCTTTCCCATGTTAGGGAAGTTTTCAGCTATTATTTCTTCAAATATTTTCTCTGGTCCTTTTATCTCTCTCTTCTCCTTCTTGCACACCTATAATGCAAATGTTGGGGCATTTAAAGTTGTCCCAGAGTTCTTTTAGATTGTCCTCAATTCTTTTCATTCTTTTTACTTTATTCTGTCCCACATCAGTGATTTCCACCAGTCTGTCTTCCACCTTGCTTTTTGTTCTTCTGCCTCCCATATTATGCTATTGTTTTCTTCTAGTAAATTTTTTATTTCAGCTATTGTGTTGATCATCTTTGCTTGTTGAATCTTTAAATCTTATATTCCTTTGTTAAACGTTTCTTCTAATTCATTGATCTTTGCCTCTATTTTTTTCCCAAAATCTTGGATCATCCTTACTATCATAGTCAGCTTATTATTTTAGAATCTGACTGGCACAAATTGGGATGGGACTTAGTCCTTGGAAGACTATTCCTGTTTCTTCCCACTCCAGCCATATGGAGAGCCATAAGGTTGTAATTGTCTTCAAGTCTTCTCTTAAATGTTGCTTTATCAGGGAAGCTTTCTCTGACCATCTGACACTAAATATAACATCTTTCCTGTGTTCTTCATGCCCTTTATGGCTTGATTTTTTTGTGATAGCTACCCTTATTTATTTATTGTATGTGTTCATGGTCATTGTGCCCTACTAGGTTATAAGTTAGAGCAGGGATGATGTGAGGCATATTAGTTATTTAATGTCAATTGAGAAGTGTGCCATGGATATGACAGGACCTCAACTAACACTTTTGAATGATTAAACAAATGTAAAAATTGTAGACTTACTGATTACATGATCACATTTTACTGTTGGAGAGGTCTCTTGACTCTTTCAAAGTACTTTCCAAGGGTTTTACTCTTGCTAAATAAAGAAAGCTGTTTTCTCTTGGGAGGACAACAGTGTGAGATGCTATTTGGCAGCTGTTCCAGTATTATAGTAAAGATGGTCTAAAGGAATGAGACTGACATAAAAAAAAAGCAAAGATAATCTAAGAGAAAATCCAAGTGTGAATAGAGTTGTTTATTCCAATACTTAAATCTGAGTTGCATGTGCCCTTGCCATGGCTTATTTATAGAAACAACATATTCTGCTTTTGCCTACACTTTATAATGTTTAGGTTTCTGTCCCTTTCAAATAATTCATTTCTAACTGATTACATTAGGATTATTATAATATGTTCTGAGGATTTAAAACTATAAAGCTTTAAAAGTTCTTACTAGATTTGAAAAGTAAAAATTAAAATTAAGTAAAATGTACAGCTAAGGAGACATAGTGGACTGAAGAAATAAGGGAAGAATATTAAGTTTGTGAGTCAGAAAATCATTATTCTATTAAGTTTGATTTAATTATCAATTTCTATCTCCTTATTATTAGGGGAAGTGTGTAGCTGCAAAGCTAATAAATATACCAATCCTTTCTAAACTTGTTCATGTAAAGTACATAGGAAGAGCTAAACTAATGTCATTTACTGTTACCAACCACCATTTTTTCACTGTTTATCAATGTATTTCTTCAAATACAGCATTCAATTGTTGAATACTTATTTATTAAAAACACTGCTGCTTTTCAAGTTTGTAAAACATCAGCTGTTAAGGTTATTTTTTAGAAGAACTTTCTGTGTAATGGCACTTTTCTCTCTCTACTTCAATTTCTGAATAGAGGAAAACCAGATATGTAGGTAGATAGATAGATAGATAGATAGATAGAGATGTATTATAGATAGTTATGGATACATAGATATGCAAAGAAGAATATGTTAAATCATTTATGGTGAAGGATCTTTGCCTTATAAAATCAGATGTGAAAAGAACTTTTTCACTGATCAGCACCAGTATGTTCTTCAGAACCATTAAATATACCAATTACCAGCAATAAATGCAGAAATTTCCAGATTATACATTTAATGATAACTGCAATTTACTCGTTGATATCTTTCATAATTAAACTAATAATCCTTCTAATTATACATATTTGATTTGCCTTTGTAATTTTGAACTATATAGAGAGTATGGCACACAATAGGCATTTGCGAAGTATTTATTATGACTATCTTTGAGCTGAGTTGGTCATTAATAGACTAGACTTTTTCCTAAACTTTTAATTTTAGGACAATTTTAAAAATTTTTTATGGCAACATCCACAGCAAGTGGAATTTCCTGGGCCAGAGATTGAATTGGGGCTGCAGCTGTGACCTACACTATGGCTGTGGCAAGGTGGATCCTTCACCTACTATACTGGGCTGGGCAGCAAACCTGCACCATCATAGAGACAACACTGGATTCTTAAGCCACTGTGCCACAGTCCTAGGATCCCTAACCCCTAGGACAGTGTTTGATTTACAGAAATGTTTCAAAGACTCTACAAAGTGTTCCGTTATGACACATACCCAGTTTCTCATTTTAACATATTACTATGGCAAGCTTGTTTCAGTTAATGAACTGGTGTGGATGCGTTATTATTCACTAAAGTCTATAATTTATTTAAATTTCCTTAATAACTATTTCCATCCTAGGATCCTATTCTGAGTACCACACTTTGTTCAAACATCAGGTTTCTCTAGGCTTTGGCAATTTCTCCATCTTTCCTTGTTTTTGATGACCTCAGTAGTTTTGAGAAATACTGATTAGCTATTTTGTAAAATGTCCTCTAGTGAATTTTTTTCTCATGGTTAGACTAGGTTTTGGATTTGAAGAGAAAACCACAGAGGTAAAGTATCATTTTCATTATAGCTGGAGTGCAGTCTCCCCTGAGGAAGATTGGTTCCAGCACCCACTGCAGATACCCAAATTGGTGGACACCCAAGCCCTAGAGATTGCCCTCCATGTCCACAGCTCTGCATCCCTGGATTCAGCCAGTCTTGGATTGTGTAGTACTGGAGTATTTATTGAAAATAAATCTACCTGTGAGTGGACCCAAGCTCTTCAAACCTGTGTTGTTCCAGGGTCAATGGCATATGCCATCCTTCTGACTTGATTCAGATGTTAAACTTGATCACCTATTGAAGTAATATTTATCAGATATCTTCCCTGTCAAGTTTCTTACTTTCCCTCCTCTATATACTGTACTTTTGGAAAGAACTCACCATGTGCTGACCACACCTAAGGAGTGAGGAGTTATTCTCCACCCTTTTGAAAGTGGAGTATCTACATAAATTACCTAGAATTGTTTCCACAGGGAGTCTATTCATTCTCATTTATTTATTTGATTATTTATATCACTATTGATACAAAATAATATTTATTTTACACCTTGGGTTATAGTCTACTATTAGTTTATTTAATGTTTTTCTTCTTCTGCCTCTGGATACCGGGAGGTGTTTGGTTTGGTTCCTCCAACTGATTCCATGTCTGTGTGCATGTGTCTTTATATTTTTAGTACTTCCTCAATTTCTGGAACTGCAAGTAGTTTGGCATACTTTATATAGCTTATACACATCTGGCCCCAAATTATTTCTTCAAGGAGTACTGCTTTCCTTTATTGGAGAATGATAATGAACATCATTTGTGGGCATTATTACCATTGCTACTGAAGTGTTGTTGCCACTAGACTCAGCTATCAATATATTCGAATCAGCAGAAATTGACACAACATTGTAAATCAACTAAAATTAAAAAAGAATATATTTGAATACTAACCTGTATATATGCACTCTTAGAAAAATTTCTGAATATAAGCACTTGTATCTGTATTAGTGAATCCATAATTATATCTCCAAGTTGAATCCCTAACACAGCAACTATTCTAGCATCCTTTGTTTGTTGATCTGTAGTTTTCCACTCCAATAGTGAGAATCCTGGTTCCAAAATTCTTCCATCCATTTACTGAAGTGTTGCATTTTAATGTCAATATGTAACAGTAACAGAACCCATAGCACTATGAGAAATAACCTCAACAACTAGAGTACAATAATTATGTAGCTTCTTTGTCTTTAGTCTTTCAGAAACTACTCAGTTCTAACATTGTTTAAATATTCCTGTTATGGCTCAGTGGAAACAAACCTGACTAGTATCCATGAGGAGGTGGGCTTGATCCCTGGCCCTGCTCAGCAGGTTAAGGATCTGGCATTGCAGTGAGCTGTGGTGTAGGTTGCAGATGCAGCTCAGATCAGGCATTGCTGTCACTGTGGTATAGGCCAGCAGCTATAGCTCTGAATCAATCCCTAGCCTGGGAACTTCCATATGCCACACCTGCGCCCTAAAAACAAACAAACAAACAAACAAACTTAAGGCACTGGAAAAAGAATAGTTTGTGTCATTTACTTTAAAAAGCTCTGGACTTCCTGTTGTGGCTCAGTGGTTAACAAATCCAACTAGGAACCATGAGGTTGTAGGTTCAATCGCTGGCCTTGCTCAGTGGGTTAAGGATCTGACATTGCTGTGAGCTGTGGTGTAGGTCACAGATGTGGCTCAGATCCCTCACTGCTGTGGCTCTGGTGTAGGACGGTGGCTACAGCTCCGATTGGACCCCTAGCCTGGGAACCTCCATGTGCCACAGGAGCAGCTCTAGAAAAAGACCAAAAAGTTTGAAAAATTAAAAAAAATTAAAAAATAAAAAGCTCTTATATCAAAAGCTATTTAGGTCATGGACATCCCCCCCACCCCCAATTCCATTTAATGAAGTTATTAATTATTTCAGACATCCACAATTCACTTAGACTGTTTTGTCACATTCTGCATTCCATCTTGGAAACCCACTCTCTCCTACATGTTTTGTTTTAATTTGCACAAAGTGAGATTCATAAATTGAATTAGATGATATATAGCTTTTACAGACATGTCTTTCCCATACAAATATAGTTTTAAAATTTTTTCGATGTTTTTTATTATTCAATAAATTATTTTATCATCTAAATAATGTTGTATTTTATAGGTGTATCAAAGCTTATTTAACTATCTGCTTATTGAAGGATTCTTGGTTCTTTCAAGTTTTGGAAATTATTAGCTATATCTATATATCAGGGTGCAGGTTTTGTGTGGACATAAAATTTCAAATCAGTTGGAAAATAGTTGCTAGGTGAAAAAAAGTCTGTCTTCAATTTTGAAGAACTGCCAAATTGTTTTCCAAAATGTCTATACCATTTTGAATTCCTACCAGCAATAAACGAGAATTCTATTACACTGAATGCTCTCCAGCAAATAGGATTTTTAAATTTGTGATTAACACATGAGCTATCCTAGAGATTGTTCCATGTGTGTTTGAGAAAAATATGTATTCTGCTGCTGTTGAGTGGAATGTTTTGCATTTATCTGTTTGGTCTATTTAGTCTAAAGAATAATTCAATCAATAATGTGTCCTTCTTGATTTCTGGTGGGAATGATCTATTCATTGTTGAAAGTGGAGTGTTGAAGTCCTTTATTACTATTGCATTGTTGTATATTTCTGCTTTCATATCTATTAATGTTTCCTTAATATATTTTTGGGTTCCAATGTTAATTTCATATGTATTTATGATTGTTATATCATCTTGATGAGCTGACCTCTTTATCATTATATAAGGACCTTCTTTATCAATTGTTAACACTTTTGACTAAGGTCTCCTGGTCTGATAAAATTATAGCTATACTTGTGTTCTTTGGGGGTTTCTTTTGTGTGTAATTATTTTCTACCCTTTCACTTTGAGCCAATGTGTGTCTTTAAAGTTGAAGTGACTTTCTTGTAGGCAGCATTTGGTTGAGTCTTTTTATCAGGGAGGGGAAGTTTTGTTTATATTTAAAAACTCTGTTTAGCCACTTGGTATCTTTTGATTGGAGAATTTAAATTTAAAAAAAAATTTTTTTTTTTTGTCTTTTTTTTTGTTGTTGTTGTTGCTATTTCTTGGGCCGCTTCTGCGGCATATGGAGGTTCCCAGGCTAGGGGTCGAATCGGAGCTGTAGCCACCAGCCTATGCCAGAGCCACAGCAACGCGGGATCCGAGCCGCGTCTGCAACCTACACCACAGCTCACGGCAACGCCGGATCGTTAACCCACTGAGCAAGGGCAGGGACCGAACCCGCAACCTCATGATTCCTAGTCGGATTTGCTAACCACTGCGCCATGACGGGAACTCCTGATTGGAGAATTTAATGTCTACATTTAAATCAATTTTTGATAGGTAAGGACTTACTAATGCAATTTTATTGTTTTCTGGCAGTTTCAGAGTTCCCTTCCCTTGCCCTGTTCTTCCCCTTTTGCTCCTTCCTTTCAAAATGATGACTTTCCTAATGGTATGCTTTGATTTCCTTCTCTTTATCTTTTGTGTATTTACTGTAGGTTTTTGCTTTATGGTTACCATAAAGTTTACTTGAAAGATTTTATGGGTATAATAAACTATTTTATACTGATGGCAATGTAATGCTGATCAAATACACAAATTCTGCTCTTTCCTTCCCTCCCACCTTGTGTTGTTTTATGCCACATTTTATTTCTAAATATTGTGTTAACAAATTATTATAGCTATTGTTATTTTAATATTACCAATTTGTATCTTTTCATTTCAACTGAACTCATTTCAGCCTTTTCTGATGTATCTCACCTTTATTCCTGTAGGACAACTTTGCTGGGTAATGTATTCTTGATTAGCAGGTTTTGTTTTTTTTTTTCACTACTTGAATGTGCCATTCCTCCCTCTCCTGACTGCAAGGTTTCTGCTGAGAAACCCACTATAGCATGCAAGGGTTTCCTTTTATGATACTTTTTTTCTGATTTACTGATATAAAATTCTTTCTTTAACTTTGGTTTTAGATAGTTTTATTATAGAATATCTTGGAAAAGATCATTTTGGGTTGAAATATTGGTTTTGACCAATTATTTCATGAACTTGAATATTTGGGAAGTTCTCAGCCATTATTCCTTTAGATAAGCTTTCTACCCTCTTCTTCCTCTCTTCTTGTTTTTTGACTCTAACAATGCATTTTTTTTCCTTTTAATTATATCTTACAGTTCATATAGGATTTATTGACTATTTTTCTTCTATTTTGTTTTCTGAATAGCTAGTTTCAAAGGTCCTATCTTTTACTTCACAGATTCGTCTCCTTGACCAACCTGCTATTGATGCTCTCAGTTACATTTTTCATTTCATGCATTATTTTCTTCAGCTTCAAAACTACCTTTAGGTTCTCCTCTACTTTATGACTTCTAATCTCTCTGTTAAACTTTGCATTTTGTTTATGTATTGTTTTCCCAGTTTCATTCAGTTCTCTTTATGTGTTTTCTTACAGCTCCCTGAGCTTCCTTAAATTATGTATTTTGAACTCTGTATTGGGTAAACAGCAGATCTCCATTTCTTTGGGATCAGTTACTGGAAAAGTATTGTGCTCCTTTGATGTTGTCATTTTTCCTTGATTTTTTTTTATGCACCTTCAAGTCTTGTGTTGTTGTCTTCCCATTTTAAAAAGTCTTATCCTCCAGTCTTCACACACTGGCTTTGGTTGAGAAATACCTTCCATCAGCCTTGTTAGGGAGACTGACCTTTTCTGTGAATACACTGGGTCCACATATTTTGTTTCCTCCTGTAGCAGAATTCTTAAGCTTTTATGCTTTCTTTTAATCCCGCAAAGCCAGGCCCAGTGCTGACAACTTCCCTTTTGTTTTCCCTTGGGCAGTGATGCATGCTCAAGTTTATTGTTCCTCCCAGCCCTGCAGAGTTGGGCTGGCTTTCTCTGTGTGCTCACCAGCTGTTTAGAAAAGCTCATCATTACTGCTGTTGGAAGCACACACAGAGAGCTGTCCATGGAATGGAGGGATGTGTATACAAGGCCCACTAAGCACTAAAGGTGCCCATGGGTCTCCTGGAGACATCTGTAGGTGAGGGATCTCCAACAGTTAATGGGTTGGCTTTCTGATAGAGTCAAGATGTCGTTAGTAGGATCCACCTCTCTGATATGTTCCATTCTGAGCCCTAGCCACTGTTATCCCAGGCACATACTGCACTCCAGAAGTTCAGTTCCTTAGTACTCTTGATGAGGTGAGAGAGAAATGAACCCCTTTGGTAGTGTCCTGCACCTCGGAAAGCCAGATGATCACCCACATTAAACTCACTTTTCTCATGAGAGAAATCACAGACAATAAGGTTTGCTACAGAAGTGAGCATTGCCCCCTCCAGTAGGAATGATATAAAACTGTTCCTTTTACCTTCTTTGATGTGTCTGCCTATTCTCAGGTTCCTTTGTTCCAACAAACTTCCACAAAGACACTTTCATCCCTGGTGATTGTTTCAATCAATGTTCTTTGGGGGAAGATGGTATAAAGCTCTTCTTGCACACTAATAATGTCACTCCCTGCAACTGACTTGTGTATATTGACCTTTTATCCTATGACTTTATTATAGTCATCTAATGCTTCCAGGATTCTCTTGGTGGTGGTGGTTCTTTAGGATTTTGTACATATTCAGTCATGTAGTCAGCAGAAAGAGTTTTATTTTTTCCAATCTGTATATCTCTTCTTTCTTTTGAATATTATAAGATTTTTAGTCAATGTTGAATAAGAATGCTAAGAGAGAAAGAGGACAGATGACAATTTTCTGATCTTAGGAGGAAACATATAGTTACCATTTAGTATGCGATTGACAAGGTTTTTTGTCAATTTAAGAAGATCTGTTTTATCACTAAATTGCTGAGAACTGTTATCATGAATGACAAATTATTTTTATGTATCAGTTGATATGATTATATGAGTTTTCTTCTAAAGTTGATGAAATGCAGTATGTTGATTACTTTTTAAATGTCGAATTATGCTTGACTATCTGGCATGTCTCACTTGTTCATGACATATAATGCATTTCATACACTGTTGGATTTGACTTGTTAATATTTTGTTGAGAATTTTTGCACCTGTTTTCATGAGAAACACTGGTTTTCTTTCTTGTTTTTTCTTATTTTGGTATTAAGGTAATGTTGGCCTTAAAGAATGTTACAAAATGTTCCCCCTGGTTCTAATTTCTGTATACAATTGTAGAGAATTAGTATCATTTCTTTCTGAAATGGTCAAATTCACCTGTAAACTATCTAGGTTTTTGCTCTATTTTTTTAGAGTTACTAATATAGGGTTTATTTGGGTTACGCATTTATCCTTAAGTGAGTTTTGTTAGATTGTGTATTTCAAGGCATTGGTTCGTATCACTTATGCTTTAGAATTTGTGAGCATAGAGTTAATCACAGTATTCCTTTATCATTATCCTTATAATGTCCATGGAATGAGAGTTGGGAAATGTTCCCTGTTCTATATTTTTGAAGATTTTGTGTGGATTGATGTATCTTTTAAATATTTTGTAGGATCCACCAGTGAGGCATTCAGGAACTTGCTTTTTTTTTTTTTTTCCTGTGAGTGTTTTTAAGTACAAAAACCACTTGCTTTAATAAATAGAGAGCTACTAATGTTAACTTTTTCTTCCATAAGCAAACTTCAGAGCCCTTTATTTCTATTTCTCCCTCTCCCATCAGTCTGACTATAAATTCATCAATGTTATTGATTATTTCATTGAATTAATATATGGTTTTAAAATTTTCACTATTATATTTTCTTTCTCCTTATTTTTCTCTTCTAATTATTTCCTTTTTCTGCTAGGGTTTATTTTCTTTGTTCTCTTATTCTATTGCTATTTAGGTGGGAGCTTAGATCATAAATTTGATACCTTTTAATGTTCCAGCATAATTTTATAATATATCATATATATTCTTATCACAGTTTAATTGCATTCAGTGAGTTTTGGTATGTTCTACTTTTGCTTTCATTTGATTCAAAATATGTTCTAACCTGCCTTAAATTTCTTCTTTGGATTATGGATTATTTGTCAGTATGTTGTATAATTTTAAAATATTTGCATATATTCCAGACATGTTTTTGTTCTTGGACTTGAATTTAGAATTTTTGTGGTCAGATAACATTGTCTATATAATTTCAATTATACAAAATTTGGTGAAATTTGTATTTCTGGTCAGAGTATAGTCTAGCTTGTTGAATGTTCCCTATGTACTAGGAAAATGGAAAAAAAAAATACGTATTTGTTTGTTTTAAGGTGAATTTTCCATACACAAATTTTTTTTTTTTTTTTTTTTTTGTCTTTTTTGTTGTTGTTGTTGCTATTTCTTGGGCCGCTCCCGCGGCATATGGAGGTTCCCAGGCTAGGGGTTGAATCGGAGCTGTAGCCACCGGCCTACGCCAGAGCCACAGCAACGCGGGATCCGAGCCGCGTCTGCAACCTACACCACAGCTCACGGCAACGCCGGATCGTTAACCCACTGAGCAAGGGCAGGGACCGAACCCGCAACCTCATGGTTCCTAGGCGGATTCGTTAACCACTGCGCCACGACGGGAACTCCTTATACATAAAATTTTTATATAAATCTACATGCATGATTTAGTTTATATTTTAGCATAAAAGAACAATAAGGAATATCATATTTTTTAATGAACATGGGAGTGCATGCATCTTTTCAAATTAGTGTTTTTGTTTTCTTTAGAAAAATACCCAGAGTTGAATTGTTAGATCCTATGGTAGTTTTTTTTCCCCTTTTTTTTTTTTTTGGAGGAATCTCCAAACTGTTTTTAATAGTGTATGCACTATATGTCCTGCAATATTGAATGGCAAAAAAATGCCTGAAAATCCCAGGACTTAATAAAAGTTTGTTTTTTGATCATGTCATGTGTCTATTTGGGGTCAACTGTGGATTCTTCTCTGTTCTCATTATTTCCCACTCCAGACCTACCATGAATAAACATGTACTCTTGAGAGATTTTCCAGTCTCAATTCTAAGAGAAGAGCGGTAGTGTCAACATGTGCCATAGCACTGAATCTCTGTCTAGGAGTGGCACATCACTGCCATTTGTATTTCAATGCCTGAAGCAAATTACATTGTTGTGAACAGGTCAATAGATCATCCTATATATTGATTATTGTCCATCTTTCTCATGAGATGGCAAACTTCACTGAGGTAGGAAGGTTTTCTTCACTTTTGCTTATGCTGCTGTAAACTATTCCTAAAACAGTGCTTGACATGTGGTAAGCTATAAATAAATGTTCGTGCTGAGTAAATATATTTCAATTAGCTGTTCATAAAGTTAAATATCAGTAATTTAAAGCATTTAAAGTACTATCTGGCAAATAGAAAACATTGTATAAAAATTGTGTAATGGAATTTCCTGTCATGGCACAGTGGATACGAGTCCGATTAGGAACCATGAGGTTGTGGGTTTGACCCCTGGCCTTGCTCAGTGGGTTAAGGATCTGGCATTGCTGTGAGCTGTGGGGTAGGTCACAGATATGGCTTGGATCTGGCTTGCTGTGGCTCTGGTATAGGCCGGCAGGTACTCCGATTAGACCCTTAGCCTGGGAACCTCCATATGCCATGAGTATGGCCCTAAAAAAGACAAAAATAGACCAAAAATTGTATAAAGTAATGTATTAATATTCAATGAACAAAATAATACAATAACAGTGACTATTTATACATTAATTCATAACTTTTTTATTGTTGCCACACCCACGGCATATGGAAGTTCCCATGCTAGGGGTCAAATCCAAGCTACAGCTGCCAGCCTATGCCTCAGCCACAGCAATATGGGATCCTAGCTGCATCTGCAACTTACACCACAACTCATGCCAACACTGGATCCTTAATGCACTGAGCGAAGCTAGGGATTAAACTCATTTCCTCGTGGATACCAGTTGGGTTCTTTTCTGCTGCACCACAGTGGGAACTCCATAAACCATATCTGTTTATTTTTGCTCATAATGCATTATACATTTTTTCTTTTACCTTTTCCCACCACACACTCCAACCCCTGGCAACCACCAATATATTCTCTCTATGGATGACTTGGATTTTTTCGGGTTTTTTTTGCTTTCTATTCCACATATAAGAGAGATCATATAGTATGTGTCTTTATCTGTTTGATGTACCTCTCTAAGCATAATGCCCTCAAGGTCCATCCATGTTGTTGCCAATGACAAGATTTTATTCTTTGTAGGCTGAGTAATATTGTGATATGTGTGTAATATATATATATATATATATGTGTGTGTGTGTGTGTGTGATATACATGTATGTATAATATACATGTGTGTGGTATATATATGTGTGTGTATAATATATATATAATATGTATATATTTCACAATTATATGTATACATTTTTTAAAATTTCTCCAGCAGAAAAGAGTTTATTTGGGCTCAACTAAACCACATTTTCTCTATTCATTCATCCATTAATGGACACTTGGCTTGTTTCCATATCTTGGTTATTATAAAAAACTCTTCAGTGAACTTGCAGGTACATATATCTTTTCAAGTTAGTGTTTTTATTTATTTGGATAAATAACCAAACCCAGAATTGCTGGATCCTATAATAGTTCAATTTTTAGTTTTTTTAGGAGCCTCCATACTGTTCTCCAGAGTGACTGTGCCATAACTATTTTTTAGTCTGCTATTTGGTAGGTAATATGGCAGTTAAAGTGTGTGTGTGTATATGTGTGTGTGTGTTTCCTGGCTTTATTATGGCATGACTGACAAACAAAAGATTGTATATATTCAAGGTGTTCCATTGAGGTGTTTTGGCATGAGCTTAGTTTGTATAATGGTGGTCTATAAGATTAATTTTTCACTATGATTTTTTTCATCCAGTAAGTGGAATCTATTTCCCTAATCCTTCAATTCAGGCTGGGCTTGTGGCTTAATAGAATATATTAGGAATGGCATTTTTGCAATCCATTGTCTAGGCTTAAAGAGACCTTGCAAGCCTTCTCTCTCCTTGCTAGAATCAGCATGTGCAGTGTGAATAAGTCCAGGCTAGCATGATGAAGGATGAGAGGCAAGTGGAGGAAATGTGTATATGCCACCTGGAGCTTGTCAACTTCCAAACACATGAGGAAAGCTGCTCTAGGTTTAGCCATGTTCCTTACTGACAGCCAACTACAGAGGCAAAGGATAAGCTCAGACATGACCACAAAATTAGCCCTGCTGACTTACATATGCTAAGCAAGTAAATGGCTATGGTGTTTTAAGCCACTCTGTTTTGAGGTATCTATGATGGAGTAATAGCTGGCTGTATATACAAAATAGAATAACTGTGATGCCCTGGGATGTCACATAGCAACCTGGCAGTGCCTGGTGTCAGACCAGAGAATGGGACCCCTGGCCCATTAGATCTGAGATTTTAACTTTCATAGTTAGAGTAGGCACTGGCTACTCTCCTGTTGGGATCAGGGATTAGGGCCAACAGAATTATGACAGACCTGATTCTTGGCTATAGCCATGTCCCACTACCTCAGCATTCATTGTTGATAGAGTATGTGCCCTTGTCCTCTGCCAGCAAAAGTTTGAATCCAATGCATCTATATCATGTGTTTAAATAGAAGCTTCAGATCTGATCCAACATCAGTGTTTTTACTAATGTTCAAATCACCAGCCACATTTTAGGGCATTTTGTAGATTATTTTAATTATTAGTGAATTATGTACTGATTGATGCATTAGAAGTATATGGGAATTTTTAGTGTGGCAAGAGTATGAATTCTATTTTAGATTTCAGAAGTGTTTAAACAGATAAAAAAAGAATGAAGACATTCAAGAGTCCTCAAAAATAAAAATTTCAGCAAAATCAATCATTAAAAATTGAAATTTCAACTCATTTTTCACCTAAATACAGGATTTTTTAACCAAATTCTTGCCAGGGGTATTAAAACCCTGGTGTTAAATGGGTTAAAAATTACATATTTATAAAAGAATATGGATAGATTTCTTTATTTGTAAAAACTAATGAACAATTAATTTTTGAAATATAGAACAAAAATTGTACCTATGATTTAATAAATTTAATTTTCATAAAAACCCTAGGAAAAAAACTGCGTATAATTTGTAATTTAGAAAAATAAAAGACTCAACCACAGAAAGGAAACCATGACACTATTGAGAGCATGCACAGACAAAAGAGGAGACCTTGGGGACAGATTTAGAGAGCTTATATGATAGAACCAAAAATAGCTAGTATGAGATAGCAAAAATAAATCATGAAATTCACACAATCTCAGTGATTAGATTTAGGGGGAGTTGGCGAATATCATCTTCATAGGTATATTATATAAGTAGAAATAAATTAGTGTAATAGATAAGTATAAATCAATACAAGCTTGAGTATAAACAGACTGATAAGAAAATATCAGACGAGTGGAAAATATTAGGCCATTAGTAAATAAGAGGAATTTAAGTGTCTATAAAATTTTTTCAATGTTTTTATTTTTAAAACTGTTAAACTTTAAAGGCCTGTCATTTTCCTTTCAACCTATTTAATACTTGAAACTAAATTTTAAAGGGAGAAAACTAATGGAAATCCTGTGAAATTGGATTGTGATGATCATTATACAACTACAGATGTGATAAATTCATTGAGTAATTAAAAAAAAACCTATTTTTGAAACCAACTTTGTAATTTTACTTAAATACAAAATCAATCACTTTATTTAATTTTGAAGAACTCTAAATCCTGCTCATCCAATTGGTTTGTAACAATAGAACTATTTTACATTATGAATGATGTACTATATATTTCACAAAACACATTACTTTCCAAAGGAAGTGGTTTATGCCAATAAGAGAAGGTTTTAGTACATAGCAATGTATACATTTCTCTGAAAATTATTTTTACTTAGAGACTAGAAAACTATCTTGGTAAAAGATCATGATTCATTGGATGCAGTAATTGCATAACTTTGAGTGACATGTTAGTATTAAAAATATGTTCTATTACAGAAAAATGAACGATTTTCATTTCATCTCATTGTCGTGACTAGGCTCTTTGTAAATTAGAGGGTGTCATGAAGTAACTGTTGAATTTGCATATGTTAAGAAAATGTGTGAATTCATAGTAAGCATTTTCATCAAGCTGAACAAAAGTGTCTTACATTTTCTGTGTGAAATAGAACAGGTTTGCTCCCATTCCTGGTTCATTACTGGGCTGAATATTTTATTTCAGTAACACATAAACTGACATCTTTGTATTTTACCATAAATTTTGTAGGTTACATGAAATAAAATTGATTAAAAATATGGACCTAGTTCAAATCAGTGCCTAACACATTGCCTCACATTGGTAGACATTCAATAAATTTGGAATATTTAATACATCAATAGAACTGCAAATCCATTCTAGGAACAATACATCTGAATCTTTGTGTTTGCATTCTAGAAAATGTTGCATTAATTAGAGATGTGATGTTTCAGCTCTTTATTTTGTTTAATTCTCACAAAATTTATTGTATGAAAGCAAAGATAAATAAGCACACATAAACTAGATTTTCATATATGTTATACCTAAAACATAATCACATGCTATTTCATAGTTCTCATTCTGAAGGGCAGTTTTTTGTGTCCTTTATTTTATAGGAAAGTATAAAACAAGTTAAATTATTTACTCAAAATTATTCACCCAGTTATTTTAAGGGAAAGAGATTGGTTTCAAACCAATAACTTATATCTCCAATACTTCTTACTCATTATAAAATCCTAAGTTATTTGTATATGAATGGAAAGTATAGTGTACCCAAACTTCTTTCAATTATAATATGAAGAAATATATTTTAAGTAAAATAAAGATTAAAAAAAGCAAGAAACTCTAGGAAATGCTAAGACTATATGGTAATAGACTTTCAAATTGTTTTAAATAATTATGAATTTCTAAATGTTGATTATTAGGTCCATTTTTCTAAATGCTTACATTGTTAAATCTTTCCATTTGAAAGTGCTTTATTTTCTCAGCTGTTGGAGGCATGAATATGCAATGTGTCAAAGAATGGAAGGAAAAGACTGGCACCATAGAGTGGCTATAGAAGGTCAGCCTATACTTTATAAAGTTTTGTGACTCTCTCATGATCCTTGAGGCAAAATGAATGAGAACAACATCAAAGAATGGCATCTTGAAAACAAGATTGCTGAAGCATTGATGTTGCTGATGGAAAACCATCAGCTCTGACATTCTTAGGACTGGAGCCTTGGAGGATTTATGGGAGAGGCCATAGATGGCTTGAAGCAAATGATAAATTATGGCCTGGGAGGGCTAAAACATGTATGATTACTTTATGTGCTTAGGAATAACTGTCCTAGCACATCTTGCTTCCAGTAAGTTTGAAGTAAAATACTGATGTATCCCCTGCATGTACAAGGAAGTAGAAAATAGTAAATAAAAACCATGAGTTGGCTCAAAGGGTTGCTATTGCCTCTTGAAGGCAGTAGCCCCTTGATCTCCACTCTATTTCTGTGTCTCTTTCTTCTCATTTCTGTGGCACCACTGACTTTTGGACCTGGGTTAATGAGCAGGCCTTGTCACTCAGCTAATCTCCCTCTGCTTCTCTCTGTAAAAGTATTTCCTGGTTTTATCAAGAGAGAACAGTGTGAATTACATTTTATTGTGGCATTAAGGGAAAAGAACATTCCTAGACTCATGGTGGCTTTTGGGAGTGACTTAGTTTGTATGTTTCTACTATAATTTCCATGACCATTTGTTATTACAAATGGAAATCCTCTAAAGCTGATACATGTAACAGGCACTTAATCCATCAGCTCACATCCTGCTATTGGGAAAAATTAGCCATCCTCATTTCCCTCATCTCTCTCTGGCTTCAGCCCGTGTGGTCCTAGTTTACACCCACCACTGAATGGACCACTGCAATCTCTGCCCTCTTTCATAACATCAGGATTCACCGTGGTGAGAATGGTGCAAGAACATGTCTTTAGTAGCCCTTAGAAAGTCAACTACATAAAGAGAGAGATGAAAACACTCTTCTAATCTCCATATTGTTCCAGTCCCTAGAACAGAGCCTGAAATGACAAATCTTTGCTGAAGAAATGAGTTACATGTGTATCTGGGAAAATAGTGGCACTAAAGAAAATAAAGTATAAAAGAAATTGTAAGATTTTGTCTACACCAATTTGGCAAAGAAAGAAAAGAGACGTGGATTCTAGGGATAAAGATTAAAGTGATGTTCTTTGTAAATGCAGAATGGTGACAAACTCTTAATAGCAATGTGGGAAAAACATATTTGAATTTAAAATTAATGTTAAAAACACAGAAACACATTACTACACTATTGCCCTAACTCAAAACCTGATGGTCTCTTTTATTTTCCATTTTTACTTTTTATTTTCTATTATATTGTTTGTGTGTATCCATGCTAAAAAAAGATAATTTATTTGTGGAGCTTCTTTGATAAAATGATAACCTTCTTCAAAGATGTATAATATAAAGTCATTAAATAACATGGAAATATATTCTGTGAATATTGGCAAAGGATATCTTACAAACTAGTAGATTGTTCTCTTATTTCTACCTCATTATTTAGTTGGCAATTTTTTCTGCTGTCCCCATAGCATGCACAAAGATATTTTCAAAAATTAGTATATGTGAAACACCTTTATAAAAATTCCAGCTCTCTGAAAGTGGCATTGCTATTATGATTATTTGTTTAGAAAAATAGGAAATATGAAAACACATTTCATTACAATGTCTGTTTCAACATGTGCAGTTAAAGTTGGAATTAATACCTTTTTTTCTGAGTATCAACCAAAATTGTTTAATTGTTTTATAATTCCACATCTATTGTAATGTGTTTTGGAAATTTTGTTATATTTACACAGTAAAATACTGTCCATCAAGATAAATAAATTAACCTCAGGTATGCACAAAAATAAGGATCAATCTGAGAAACACAGTAATGAAGAAAAGATTATGGTCCCAAAATTAATAAACAATTACATGATTTTATTATATAAGATGAACTAAAACTATCCAATGTTACTAGAAATTGGAATAGAGTTATCCTGGACAGTGGAGAGGGTGGTACCCAGAAAATGGAAGGGAATATGAGAGGCTTAGGGAACTCTATTCTGAGAACAGAACTCTGTTCTGTTACTTGATCTGGTTGCTGCTTACAGACTTTTGTGAGATTTCAATGAGCTGAATACTTTGATATGTACACTCTTCTGTTTATAGAAGATTGAAAGGGAAAAAGAAGGGAGATTCAACAGTCACTTTAAGGATGTGATTCGGAAGTTGGATGCATAATCCTTGCTCTAGTTCCTTGGGGCCATCTACTACCATGGCTCTATTTAGATAGAAGAAAAATTGGGAAATGTGGTCAATTTTCTCACAGTGAGGTTTTCAGCTAAAAGTCTGGAGTTCTAGTGCCAAAGGGCCAGGGAGAAAGTGGAAATTGAGGCAGAGCCTAGGAGTTTTCTGCTGTGAATCACGCTTCATTTCTAGAAAATGATGTTAAAATGATAGTTCAGTAGGAGTACCTTTCCTCAGCATTAAAAATGGCTTACAAGTTGAAGTGAAATTTAGGAGCTACTACATAAAGAGAGAGATGAAAACACTCTTCTAATCTCCATATGAAGGAGCAGTTTTATCAAAAGGAAAAAAACAAAACATGATGAGGCATCAGAAAATTTCTTGGGGTTTTGTAAAAATGAATAATCACAAAATTTCCTACATCATTTTACCTATCTATAGATTCACTCTTTTGTTTAAACTATGAAAAAGTACCTTATATTTGAAATTTGTGTGTGTGTGTGTACATACAACTCAACTGGAAAAATGTTTTGTGTAGATCTATCAAAATCAACACCATCTGTACAGACAGTTAACAACTGATTTCCTTGAATGAGGATTTTATATAGCTTGAGTGACAAAATAATTCACTTATACCATTTATTTGTGCCAAAATCATTTATACCAAATATTTGCATGGTTCTTTAATAGTTGGTGGCACCGGGCTCTCAGTTTGTTTTATTAAAATGTGCTATTTTATGGCTTTTATGTTACTTTTATATCATTGGGGTGTTTTTTGTTGTTGTTGCTGTTTTTTGTTTTGTTTTATTTTTTGCCTGTAAATCTCCTACACTTTGAATCATCCAAACATTAGTCTCATAAGAATCAACTACAAGAGAGTACACATCTTATTGTAATTTGGTAGTTTTAAATAACTAGTGAATGTCTTAAATATCTTTTACTGTGTAACCATGGCCTATGTCAATCAATGCAAAAATTATAAATGATGGTGAAAGAACTTATTTGAAAAGCTAGGACCAGTATATCTTTATCAATTGACTGGGTAAAACTATGTAGGAAATTGCGTATGTCATTCTCTGGCTTTTTCTCATTCGTATTAGGTAATATTTACAGAACAGTTTCTTACAGATTAAATTAATTGATTTGTGATTGGCCAAATAACATAAAGGGAAATAAGATGCCTAATGGGGTACAGGGGAGTGGCAGGGAGAGTGGCCCTCCACCATGCTTGGCCCATGCAGAGTGTCATCCTCCTCCTGGTCAGTTGTCAACATGTGATGAAATGTGGACTTCCAGCTTCTAAACCAAAAACAAACAAATAATAATAAAAAAAGCCCCAACAACAAAAGAGACAAACTCTTTATCTAAAAGTGCTTGTGTGACATCTTTCTATTTAAAACAACAACAAAACCCACAATAATTAAGTAGGGTTTTTTTAAGTTTTATTGAAATAGAGTTGGTTTGCAATGTTGTGGTAATTTCTGCTGTACAATGAAGAGATTCAGTTACACATGTACACATATCCATTCTTTTCAGATTCTTTTCCCAAGTAGATTATCACAGAATACTGCACAGAGTTCTCTGTGCTATACATCAGGTCCCCATTGGCCAAGCATTCCATAGACCTCAGTGTGCATATGCCAATCCCAAACCCCCAGTCCATCCCTCCCTCCCCCTGTCCCGTTCCCTTTGGTAACCATAAGTTTTTCAAAGTCTGTGAGTCTGTTTCTATTTTTGTATCCTTTTTAAAGATTTTCACATATAAGTGATATCCTATGATATTTGTCTTTCACTAATTTCACTTAGTGTGATAATGTCTAGGTCTATTCATCTTGCTGCAAATGAGAGAAACAGACTCAGAAAATTATTTTATTTAGTGAACAAGAAGTGGGTGACAGTAAACTCATACACTGTTAAATAGAATAAAAAGGAATTAAGGAGTTCCCAAAAAGGAGTTAATGAGCTCCCATTGTGGCTCAGCAGGTTAAGAATTCAACTAGTATCCATGAGAATGTGGGTTCCATCCTTCCCTGCTTAGTTGATTAAGGATCTGGCATTGCCACAAGCTGTACTATAGGTCACAGATACACCTCAAGATTTCGTGGTGCCATCGCTGTGGCATAGGCCAGTAGCTGCAGCTCTAATTCAGCCCCTACCCTGTGAACTTCCATATGCTATAGATGTGACCCTAAAAAGAAAAAAAAAAGGAATTGAAAGACTGTGTGCATCACATTGATGATTTTTCATGAAGGGTGGTAGATTTGCACTATAGAACTATAGGATATTTACACACAAGATGCAATTAGCAATAAGCAATATTATTAGTGTCTCACTTGTATCTAATTAGGTTTTCTAGGTTTAAGGATATTTAAAACCTCTGACTCAAATGTAGATATGATGTTTATTCATACCATTCAGTCAGTAAGAATTTTCAGTAAGCACCTAGGTAAATACTTTTTCCCCCCAACCTTATTTTTCCCCTAAAAATTTTAAGATACTTGCATATACAGAACATGTAAGTCAGGGAGAAAAAAATCTCTTTCCATACATATGACTACTTTTGCCTTTCCAAAATTCCACCTGTGCTAAGCTATCTATTCTAGAAGTGATCTACTAAAGTCCCTCTTTCCTTCCATGTATGACTGATTCACTTTGCTGTATACCTGAAACTAATACAACATTGTAAATCAAGTCTACTCCAATGAAATTGAAATTTTAAAAAAGGCTCCCTTTCTTCTAAGTGTGCTTTAACATGTCAAAATCTAAGATAATTTTATCCAGGCTGTACATTTCATCTTCAGAATCAACCCAAATTTCAGGTGAAGCAATATATTTTTGAACTGGGACATTATCATTATTTGACATAATTATGTTATTTAAAGATCATGGTGAAAGGCAGTGTGTCTGTAAATGTAGGAAGTAACAAATCATGGAGATGTTGAGAAGCCTAAAACAAGTGTGAAAGAAGGAACATCAGGTGGGAAATGAGTCAGAATGAGAATCAGCTAATCCAAAGCAGGGGCTATAGTCACAGAACAGGAGCTAGGATGAAACAGCGCAAAGAGAAGACAGGTATTAGGTGCACCAGATAAAGGCAGGCCCAAAAAGAATTCCAGGAAATAACAAGATGTAGGTGATTAGTGCATCAGAATGTGCAGGATGTCCAGACAATGCATCAGTCAGGTAAGTCTTGAAGATATGGGGAGTGATTAAAACCTATCTGGTGAAGGAGAAGAAAAATCTACACTCCACAGATCAGATCCCTAAGTGCTGAGGTTCAACCACATATTCAAGACAAACAATTCTTACAAATTACAAGAAAAACAAAAGCTAACTTGTAAAAAGTGTTTACTGTATAATTTGACACTGAATTCCATACAACATCCTACCTAACATGATATTTCTGAAAAGATGGGGTTACTATAACTATTTTGTAATTAAACTGGGGCACAGAGATTTTAAGACTCAGGCCCCCTGGAACTAAGCTGGCAAGCAACAGAGCCAAGAACTCAGTCCCTGTTCCATAGGGCAGTGAAATAATTTGTTTTCTACTATGTTTACTATTAATTGCAGATTTCTGCTATTTCTCTAATTTCTGCTATTGTTGCTGTAACAAATTGCCACCAAACAGTGGCTCCCAGCAATAGGAACCTAGTACCTTTCAGTTATGGACTAAGAAAGGCTCTTACTGAGGTGAAATCAAGGTGTCAGCAGGGCTGCATTCATTCTCTAAGGTTATAGGAGATGCTCCATTTATCCACTGTACTGAATGCCTTTTCCTGAAGGGTTTGTGGCCCCCATTTATCCCTTTTTTTTGCTGCACTTTTTTTTTGGGGGGGGCACACCCACAGCATATGGAAGTTCCTGGGCTAGGGCTCTAATTGGAGCTGCAGATGTTGCCCTACACCACAGCCACCACAACGTGGGATCCAAGTTACCTCTGTGACTACACCACAGCTCATGACAATACCAACTCCTTAACCCACTGATTGAGGCCAGGGATCAAACCTGTATCCTCAGGGATTCTAGTCAGATTTATTTCCACTGTACCAGAGTGAGAACTCCCTATTCATCCTTTTTCAAAGCCAAGTCCTTCTCACACTGTCATCTCTCTGGTTCTCCTTAGTCACAACTCCTCTGGAACTTTTTAGGACCCTTGTGATTACATTGTGCCCCTTTGGATAATCCAGGATAATTTTCCTATACTAACATCAGCTGGGATTAGCAGGCCTGCTTCCACCTGCACACATAATTCAGCTTTGCCATGCCATGTAGGATATCCCCAGGTTCTAGGCATGGAGCCCTGAGCATCTTTGGGGGACCCTATTCTGCTGACCACAGACATCAATGTCTTTATTCACAGCTCTTAGCTCTAAAGCCTCAGCCATTCAGAGGACTTTCACATGTGTAATAAACCTATCAACACAGTGTCAGTGTTTGACCCCACTTTGTCTAACTGTTTTTCTAGCTTTAACTTTAAATCTCTGGACTAACCTGTCCCCAAAGCAAGCTCTAAAGATGAGTATGAGACCCTGATTAGAAAAGAGAAAGCGTGCATGTCCGTCCCAATGAAGAAAAAATGATGGATGTGACATGTAAGGAAATCAGTCTAAAACTGAAAGTAATCATTTCTTATGTGCACATTCATGTAATATCTTTTTGGCAAATAAAAGATAATAAGAAGACATGCAAAAAATAATCTGTAACTAGCTAAGAAGAGGTTGTGTTGAATATGAACATGTCATCATGGCTGATCTGCTCAGATTTCTCTTTAGGGAATTCCAGCATAAATTATATGAAAATAATAGTATGCTAGGATATTTTAAGATAATTGAAAAAATAGTCATAAGTCTGAAGAATAAACACATGAGAAAATGACATTAAACCCATAAAATTGTAGAAGTCTTAACATTAGAACTAAGAATCCAGAGAGTCTTAAACTTTTATGAATAAGAACTTTCAGTAAAAGGAAGATTTGCCCAATCTTGTCCAAGAGCTATGCTGAGTTGAGAACGAAATTGTTTAGCTTAGGTCATCTAGAACAGTAAGTTCTTCTTTTACTCTATTGACCAAATATGAAATACAGAAAATATAATTTGGTGGTGATAGGGAAGTTCCTTAACAGTGGGTTAAGGATCCTGTGTTGCTGCTGCTGTGGCACAGGCTGCAACTGTGGCACGGGTTTGATCCCTGGCCCAGGTACTTCCACATGCTATGGGTGCAGCCAAAAAAATAAAAATTCAGTGATGACAGGACTAGGGGGAAGAATGCCATCTGGAGACACTCAGACCAAGTGGATTTTAAAAATCCAATGCAACAATGTATTTTTATAAAACAAACATGCTTCTTTAACACATCCATCCCTTCATAGAATTGGCCCTTGTGTGAATATGAGGAGTACTCCTAATTCTACTGTTTTAGCGCATTTCCAGTATATAGTAATCATGACTATAGTCATCATGCTATACATTAGATCTCTAGAATTTATTTGTCTATGTAATTCTCATTTTGTACCTTTTGACCAACATCTCCCCTTCTCCCCCACCTCCTGGCCCCTGGCAACTACCTATCTAATCTCAGCTTTTATATATTCAGCTTTTTTAGTTCCCACATATAAGTGAGATTGTCTTTCTCTTTCTGGCTTTTTCACTTAATATAATGTAGTTAAAT
Organism: Sus scrofa; assembly: GCF_054392235.1. Taxonomy (NCBI): domain Eukaryota; kingdom Metazoa; phylum Chordata; class Mammalia; order Artiodactyla; family Suidae; genus Sus; species Sus scrofa. Next base: position 47,054,855 of record NC_139387.1, on the reverse strand, counting down.
TTAATCTATGTTGTGGCAAATAAGGAGATATTCTTTTTTTAAAATATAAAAATTATATATAATGAAGTATTATACAGCCTTTTTTTAAGGTTGAGTAATAATTTTTTATATATAATATAATATGTAGTATATTCATGTATTATATATTTTAAATATATGTGTATATATTTTCTCCATCCATCTCTCAGTGGACAATTAAGGTGTTTCCCTATCTTGGCTATTGTGAATAATGCTGCGATGAACTTAGGAGTGAGTGCAGGTACCTTTTTGAGGTACTAATTTCATTTCCTTTAGGTAGACACACAGGAGAAGAATAGCTGGATCATGTGGTGGTTTTATTTTAATGTTTTTATTTCACTATGTACAAGTATAGCCAAACATTGTGTTTTACAATTAAAAATATGTATTTTTTATTTTAAAAGGATAATAAATAATAAAAACAAAAGAATTTAGTTTGTAATTTGTTTTGAAGCACTATATATCTAATACATAGTCCTTGGTTTAAGTTGTGAAGGAGGAAGACCTGTTCATAGCTTAAGAAATAAATTGTCATGAATTCTGGAGGTATTTCAAAAACTGTCTACATACATTGGAGAAAACTCCATGTCCAGGATCTGTATTAACCAAATTCTAGTAGCAAGGAGAGTCTAAAAGGGATCAACTGTGCCCCGCAAGCATGATGGGAATTTAGCTCACACATGAGGTAGACTAATGAGAGCACTTTGTAAGTAGGGACTCTGAATACATTGGAAGGAATTCAGTTAATTACTTTTATTACTTTTTAATTTTATTTTTGTTACCAAAAGCCTTTATTATTAAATGAAGTTATAAGACAAAGTGTTGCAGAGAATGTAACATTAATTGTTACCCAGCTAAGCTCTTAAGTGCTGCTGGAAAACATAAAAACAGAAATGCAAATATAATGAGATTTAATTATAGCACTATTAGTTCTGACAGATAAAATATGCAAAAATGCAATTTAAATATTTGAACAATGTAATTAATAAAATGAGCATGAAGTGACAGCAGAGGATTAAAATTATCTCTACCTTCTTTTTTAGTTTTTTTCTTAATTAATAGACTTTATTTCTTAGAAAAATTGAGCAGAAAATACAGAACATTCCCATATGCTCCTTCTTCCCCTCCCTCCACACAATTTTCCCTATTTTTCACATTTTCCATTAGTGAGGTACATATTACAGTTGTTACTCATAGTTTAGTTATACTGACATTGATACAATATCACTAATGAAAGTTCACAGAGTATGTACCTTAGGACGCAATCTGTATTGTACATTTTTGAGCTCTGACAAATATGGAATTCCATGCTTCCATCATTAGAGTGAATTAGAAAATAGTTTCATTGTCCTAAAATCTGCTGCACTCTACCTGTCTATACTTCCTTATTCCTCTAGTACCTCTGGCCACCGCCGAGCTTTTTACTGTCTCCATAGGTTTGACTTTCCCAGAATATTATATTGGTATAATCATACATTATGTAACCTTTTCTCATGTATTTTCCTTTTTTAATTAAGTATAGTTGATTTACAATGTTGTGCCAATTTCTACCCTACAGCAAAGTGACCCAGTTATACATGTATTTACATTCTCTTTCTGAATTTTCTTCCCTCATAGTCCATCCCAAGAGATTGGATATAGTTCCTTGTGCTATACAGTAGGACTTCTTTGTTTAATCATATGCTCTCCAGCATTTGGTATTGCCAGTGTTTTTGATTTTTAGCCATTCTAACAGGTGTGTAGTGGTGTCTCACTGTTGTTTTAATTTCCAGTTCTCTGATGACTTATGATAATGAACATCTTTCCATATGCTTATTTGCCATCTGTATATCTTCTTTGGTAGGACATACGTTTGATCATTTACTCAATTTCAATTTTTTTCATATTGTAAAGTGTTAAGATTTTTGAATAAATTTTATATACAAGTCCTTTATTATATGTGAGTTTTGCAAATATTTTCTTCCAGTGATGGCTTGTCTATATAGCATCTTCCACAGAGCAATTTTTTTTTCATTTCAATGAAGTCCAACTTATCAATATTTCCTTTCATGAAGTGTGCTTTAGTGTAGAATTTAGATGTCATCTCCAATTCCAAAGTCATCTAGATTTTCCATATGATGTTGTAGGAATTTTATATTCTTGAATTATACACTTAGGTCTGTGATTTAATTTTTTTTTAATTTTTGCCTTTTTTAGGACCTCATGTGTGGTAAATGCAGGTTTCCAAGCTAGGGGTCCAATCAGAGCTGCAGCTGTCAGCCTGCACCACAGCCATAGCAACCACATCTGAGCCACATTTGTGACCTACACCACAGCTCACAGAAATGCTGGATCCTGAGTGAGGCCAGGGATTGAAACTACGTCCTCATGGATACTAGTCAGATTTGTTTCTGCTGAGCCAGGGCAGGAACTCCTGTGATCCATTTTGAGTTAATTTTTGTGAAGCATGTTAGTTCTGTGTCTAGATTCATTTTCTAGAGATGTCCAGTTGTTTCGGCAACACTTATAAAAAGACTATCCCCTCTCCATTGAATTGCCTTCACTTCTTTGTCAAGGATCACTTGACTATATTCATGCGGGCATTGTTGTAGGCTTCCTATTGTGAACCAATTTTACAAGAGTCCATGAAAAATAAACACTGATCATCCATCCATTAAACTGAATAAATCAGAATAGTTATAATTATATTAAAAGCAAAAAGGAAGGGAGGTCCTGTTGTGGCTCAGTATGTTAAGAACCCAACATTGTCTCTGTGAGGATGTAGGTTCAATCCCAGGCCTCACACAGTGGCTTAAGGATCTGGAGTTACTCCAGGCTTCAGTGTAGGTCAGAGATGCAGCTTGGATCCTGTGTTGCTGTGGCTGTGGCATAGGCTCCAGCTGTCGCTCTGATTCAGCACCTGAACTGGGAACTTCCATATGCTGCAGTGTGGCTGTAAAAAGAAAGAAAGAAAGCAAAAAAGCAAGAAAAAAATCGACTAATTTTGCTCTTGGGTAAATATTAAGCAAAGAAAATTAAAGAAAAAACATTTTGATACTCCATTTTTTCTTCCTCTTTTGAGATATAATTGACATACAGCCCTGTACAAGATTGAGGTATGCAGTGCAGTGATTTGACACACATACATCATGAAATGATTACCACAATAGGTTTAGTAAACATCCATCATCTCATATAGACACAAAATTAATAGAAACAAGTTTTTCCTTATAAGAATCTTAGAATTTACTCTCTTGAAAACTTTCATATATAATATATATAATATATTCCAGTGTTAATTATACTTATGTTGAAATCATGTTTTTTATATCTGGATATTATATTTTTTGACTGCCTTCATGCAATTACCCCTCTCCCTCTTTCAGTTCCTAGGCTTAATATTTTATTATGAAAAAAGTAATTATCAATATCCTAATGATTCCAAAAAGAATGTAACTAATTCAACAGAAAACAGAAAGGAAGATAGAGCATAATTAAATTAAAAAAAAAACTTTTCAGATATTTTGTGTTTGGAACTGCATTAAACATAAGTTTATTCAGAAAGAAGTGTCACTGATATCATTCAGTATTTTATATTGTCTATCAGATACACAGTATCTCCTTTCTAATTCAGCTTATCCAGTCAGAAACTGGGAATTTTTTATTGTCATATAGATTTTGAACTTATACTTATGTTGAAATAAAATGTTCAAATATATAATGCTCAAATATCATGACAAAATTATTATTTTATGATAATTTTATGTGGCACATTTTTCCTTAGTCTGTTTTTTTTATTTTAAAATTTTTTATTGCTGTATAGTTGATTTATAATGTAGAGTTTCAGGTGTAAAGCAAAATGATTCAGTTACACATATGCATATATTCAGTGTTTTTCAGATTCTTTTCCCATATGTTGTTAGAGAATATTGAGTAGATTTCCCCAGGCTATATAGTAGGTTACCTCTTTTATATATAAAATAGTGTATATATGTTAATCCCAAACTCCTAATTTCCCCACATTTCCCTTTTATAACCATATTTTTTTTCAAAATCTGTGAGTCTGTTTCTATTTTGTAAATTAGTTCACTGTCTCATTCTTATTAGATTAGATAATCTCTAGGTCCATTCACATTGCTGCAAATGACATTTTTTTAAGGTTGAGTAATATTCTATTATATATACATACCATATCTTATTTATCCATTCCTGTCAGTGGACATGTAGGTTGCTTCCATGTTTTGGCTATTATAAATAGTACTGCAGTGAATATTGGGGTGCATATATCTTTTCAAATTACAGTTTCTCTGGATATATGCCCAGGAGTGAGATTGCTGGGTCTTGTGGTAGTTCTATTTTTAGTTTTTTAAGGAGCTTCCTGGTGTTTTCCATACTGGTTTTACTAATTTACATCCATACCAATAGTGTAGGAGGGTCCCCTTTTCTCCACACCCTCTCCAGCATTTATTGTTTGTAGACTTTTTGATGATGACTATTCTGGCTGGTATGAGGTGATACTTCATTGTAGTTTTGATTTGTATTACTTTAATATTTGGTGATGCTGAGTTTATTTCTGGGGTTTCTATCATGTTCCATTGATCTATATTTCTGTTTTTGTGACACTACCATACTGTACTGATGAGCTGAGCTTCATGTATAATTTGAAGTCATGGAGCCTGATTGCTTCAGCTCAGTTTTTCCTTCTCAAGATTGCTTTGGCTATCTGAGGTCTTTTGTGTTTCCATACACATTTTAAAATGTTTTGTTCTCATTCTGTGAAAAATGCCATTGGTAATTTGATATTGTATTGCATCTGTAGATTGCCTTGGGTAGTATAGTCATTTTGACAATATTGATTCTTACTATCTGAGAACATGGTATATCTTTTCATCTGTTTGTGTCATATTTGATTTCTTTCATCAGCATCTTATAATTTTCAGAGTATAGGTCTTTTTCCTCCTTAGGTAGGTTTACTCCTAGGTATTTTATTATTTTTGATGTGATAGTAAATGAGATTGCTTCCTTAATTTCTCTTTTCAAACTTTCTTGGTTAGTGTATAGAAATGCAAGAGATTTCTCTGTATAAATTTTGTATTCTACAACTTTACCAAATTCATTGATGAGGTCTAGTAGTTTTCTGGTAGCATCTTTAGGGTTTTCTATGTATAGTATCAGGTCATCTGCAAGCAGTAACAGTTGTACTTCTTTTTCAATTTATATTCTTTTTACTTATTTTTCTTCTCTGTTTGCCATGGATAGAGCTCCCAAAGCTATGTTGAATAAAAGTGGCAAAAGTGGACATCTTTGTCTTGTTTCTGATCTTAGGGGAAATTCTTTCAGCTTTTTACTGTTGAGAAAGATGTTAGCTGTGCTTTTGTCACATATGGTCTTTGTTATGTTTAGGTAGTTTCCCTCTATGCTCACCTTCTGGAGAAGTTTTTTTAAAATATTAAATTGGTATTAAATTTCATCAAAAGCCTTTTCTGCATTAATGAGAGGTTCATGTGGTTTCTACTGAAAAATCCACTGATAAACTTATGAGGATTCTCTTGTAGGTTATTTGTTGCATCTTCCTTGTTGCTTTTAATATATTATCCTTGTCTTATATTTTTGTCAGTTTGATCATTATGTATCTTGGCATGTTCTTCCTTGGGTTTATCCTGCATGAAACTGTGCTTCCTGGACTCAAGTGGGTGTTTCCTTCCCCATGTTAGAGAAGTTTGGGGCTATAATCACTTCAAATATATTCTTAGACCCTGACTCTCTCTCTTCTCCCTCTGGGACTCCTATAATGGGACTGCTGGTGTGTTCTTTGTTATCCTGGAGGTCTCTGAGACCATCCTTATTTCTTTCATGTTTGGCCATGCCCACAGCATGCAGAAGTTCCTGGACCAGGGATTGAACACATGCCATATCTGTAAGCAGAACCACAGCAGTGACAATGCTGGATCCTTAACCTGTTAAACCACAGGGGAACTCCTGTCATCATTTATTTTCATTATTTTGTCTTTAATCTATTCTATGACAGTGGGTTCCAAGAATCTGTTTTACAGCACACTTATTTATTCTTCTGCCTCATTTATTCTGCTATTTATACCTTCTGGTGTATTTTTCATCTCCGTTATTGTATCATTCATCTATGTTTGTTTCTAACCCTTTGTTAAACATTCATTATATTTTCTTGGTCTGTGCCATCATTCATTTTCTGAGATCTCAGATCATCTTTATTATCATTACTCTTAATTCTTTTTTAGACAGATTGCCTATCTCCCTTTCTCTGAGTTGTTCTTCTAGGCTTTTATATTGTTCCTTCACCTGGAACATATTTCTCTGCTGTCTCATTTCATCTAAATTTCTGTGTTTTTGGTCTTTGGTCCTCAGGCTGAAAGATCATAGTTTCTCTCTTCTAATGTCTGCCCCCTAGTGGGTGAAGTCGGTCCAGGGGCTTTTGCAGCTATTCTGGTGGGAGGGGCTGGCATCTGTCCACTGGTGGGTGGAGCTGTGTCTTTTCCCTCTTGTTGGGCAGGGCTGCGTGAAAGGGTGTGGTTAGAGGTGGCCACGAGCTCAGTATGACTTTAGGTAGCCTGTCTCCTGATGGATGGGGCTGTGTTCCCATTTTGCTGGTTGTTTAACCTGAGGCAACTAGAGCACTAGAGCCTACAAGCTGTTGGGTGGGGCTGGTGCCAAAATGTAAATTTCTTGGAAAGCTCATGCTGGTCAATATTCTCCAGGTCCTCTGCCACCAGTGTCTTTGCTCCACAATGAGCCATAGCTGACCCCTGTCTCCCGAGGACACCCTCCAAGACCCACAGCTAGGTCTATCCCAGACTCCTATGGAGTCACTGCTTCATGCTGGGTTCCAGTTCATATGAAAACTTGTGTGCATTCTCCAAGAGTGGAGTATCTGTTTATCCCCTGCACTCAAGCCCTACTGGCCTTCAAAGGTAAATGTTCTGGGGGATCTTTGTCTCAATGCCAGGCTCTCAGGCTGGAGAACCTGACATGGAGCTCAGGACTCTCTCTTGTTGGAGAAACTCTATGATAAAATTATTTTCCATTTTGGGGGTGACCAGCCAGCAGGTATGGGATTTGATTCTATTGCAAAAGTGTCCCTCTTATCATCTCCCAGTGGCTTTTTGTCTTTGGATAAAAATATCTTTTCAGTATGTTTCAGTCTTTTATTGTGTTCTAGTCTTTTATCAGTATGTTCTGGCCATTATCTCTTTGATATGTGGAGCCCTTTTGCACTTCAGAATGGTGGGGACAAACTTGGTGCCTGCTCAAAGGTCTCTTAGTGATGGTGGTTCTCACCCTCCCCTGGAGCTCCTTCCTGTAAGCAAAGTCCTATTGCCTGAGAGTGCTCATAGGGAAAGAAGCTTTTATGGTGGCCCTGCCCCTCTCCTCACATGCTCCCCACAATTGCTCCTTGCCTCTCTGGAAGGCCCAGGCTTCTTCTAAGTACACCCTAATTGCCACATTCCAGCTTATTCAGGTTGTCTCTATGCAGTCAACCCCGGTCCTCTCCCTGGATGACCTGTGAAGCCTGAGCTTAAGCACCCATCCCCCACCCATGTCTTAGGCTGGGGCGTACAAGGCAGTGGTACCTTCTGTGCAGGTAATTCTCCACTCTGCCTTCCAAAAACCAGTTGCTACATTCTCCTTCTAGACTCTGAAGCCCCCTCTACTTCCAGACTTATCTTTCCATCAGTCAGGGGACTTCACAGGGTACAGTAAACTTTCCTCCTTCATAGCTCCCTTACTGGAGTGCAGGCCCTTCCTAATTCCTTTCTCTCTCCCTCCCCCACCCCCTTCTCTTTTTTTTTCCTTTGGTCCTTCCCAGTTACATCTAGGTTATCTTGCCCTTTTAGAAGTCTGAGGTCTTCTGCTAGCATTCAGAAGATGTTCTCTGTGAATCATTCCACTTGCAGTTGTACTTCTAATGTTTTTCTGGGAGGACATGAGCTCCATGTCCTATTCCTCTGTGATCTTGAGCCTGTCTCTCCATAATCTGTTTTAAGTTGCTATTTCTCATGAATTGGAAAGCTCTGGAATTGTGTAAAAGTTTTTTATTTGTATAATTATTTTTTGGTTGATTGGGGGGATTTCTTTATAGGCAACAAGATTTTCTGCAGATAATTAATTCTGTCTTATTATCTTCAGACTTTTGAAATTGAATATCTATGAAAAGGATGAAATCCTCCCTGAATAAAATGAAAGAGAATTTAGTAATTTTTCAATTACATTAATGGCTCCCTATCACAACATGGATAATTGTGGCCTGGCATGTTAGTAGGGAGAAATCCACCAATCCTTTCTGGTTCATACTTGTAATAAGGATTTGGGGTGATTTCCTACATACAAGACATAAAACTATTAAAGCAAACTATTTTAAATTATAGCTGGGAGTGTGAAATAAATTAGTTGTGAGTTAGAGAAAATAGATACTAATAGATATTATATGGAGATTTTAATATTGAATAATTGTATAAATGATTGAGAATTCTTATTTTCTGATAAATTAATCACATGGAATGAAACATAAAATGCATACAGAATACTAAGATATGTTTCAGATGGGACATGTCGCATAGTCAACTCATTCTCACTTGAGTTATATACAGATTATTAACCACTAAATTAAACATCAGAGATTCAGAGAGATTATTATGAACTTAAAGATAGTAGATTCCTTGAACTTCCTGTTTTAAAAGTTCAACAAAAGTACGCAAATCTACTATTACTACTATTACCAAGTATAGTTTGTAGATTTAAAAGTATGATTCATACCTTCTTCCTGCACTAGTGGCAAGAAAAAAAATAGGATAAATTGAAGAAGTTACATAGCATTTTCCTTTTGCAAATCAACTGACTGCCAGTTAAAACTAGAATAAAAGCCTTTTAACATAAAGAAAAATTAGTGTTTCTCTCTTTGAAAGGTAAGCATTTATAAGTACCTGTGAAGTTCAAAGTTCTAAATTATTTTTAATGTTAGACACAAGAAGATAAGAAAATTATGTTCATGGGGACACTATGAGAAAATAATTTAAAGAGGCATTTGTAGGGCTTTATCAAAATATCTATCCGTCTATCTAATTTGTACATATATTCTCATGAATTAATCTAAAGTTTGGTGGGTTTCTTCTGAGCAATGTTTTGATTCATATCCCAGACATCTTTCAGAGCATTCCAAACATCAGATTCCATATCATTTAAAATATGACTATTCTACACAAAATTCACATATTGTGAATATTCTACACAAAATATGAATATTCTTCTCAGTGCCATTTGAGAATCAGGGTGTATTTGTGAAAATGCTAGCATAGATAGAATATAAATCTGATAATTTGGTGGAGAATATCTGAGCACATTTGATCAGTTGTAATTAATGTTACTTGTCTCACACTTCTCTTGCCTTGCATATTCTTGTACAAATTTCTTAATTGTACATCTCTAACAATAGCCTTCCTGGATTATCAAATAATTTCTTTATTTTATTTATTTTTCACTGCTCTTATGTCATGTGGAATCCCTGGACCAGGGACTGAACCCACCCCACAGCAGGGACCTGAGCTTACAGCAGTGACAATGCTGTATCCTTAATCACTAGGCCACTAAAATCTCTTAAGAATTGCTCTATTTTAAATGTATGTCCTGCATGACCCACATATTCACTGCAGCACTATTCATAATAGCCAAGACATGGAAACAACCCAATGTCCATCGACAAATGATTGGATTAGGAAGATGTGGTATATATACACAATGGAATACTACTCAGCCATAAAAAGAATGAAATAATGTCATTTACCTGAATATGGATGGAACTAGAAACTCTCAAACTAAGTGAAGTAAGTCAGAAAGAGAAAGACAAATACAATATGATATCACTTATATCTGAATCTAATATACAGCACAAATGAACCTTTCCACAGAAAAGAAAATCATGGACTTGGAGAATAGACTTGTGGTTGCCAAGGGGGAGGGGGAGGGAGTTGGGGGTTAATAGATGCAAACTATTGCTTTTGGAATGTATTAGCATTGAGATCCTGCTGTGTAGCACTGAGAACTATGTCTAGTCATTTATGATGGAGCATGATAACGTGACAGAAAAGAATATATGCATGTATGTGTAACTGGGTCACCATGCTGTACAGTAAAAAAAAAATTGTATTGGGGAAATAACAAAACATTAAAAAGAAATATATGTATGCCTCTCTCTCCTTCTATACTCTCTCTCTCTCTCTCTGGACCTCCCTATATTCCTCCATTTTTTTCTCCCTTTATCACTCCAACTCTATTGGCAGAAATATGTCCAAGTCACAATATCACCTCAATAAGTAAGAAATGAACAGTAAGCTTTCAACCATAATGCTATATATTTTAGAAATACCCATTGCCCCAGTGATTAAGATCTTTATTAATTAAACTCAAATATTATTTCTTGAGAGCAATATAAGTGATTATATGCAAATATATTTTAAAAGTTTTTCATTGTTTAGTAGCTAGGATAGTCAATAGAAATCACTAGCAGATGGTAACAGGAAAAATGAGTGAGCTTATTTTATTCAGTCATGGAAAACTCAACCTTATCACTAACCCACCTAGCCACATGTAGCACAGATATCTTCCATTTCTTGAAAAAAAGATGTGTACATCCAAGAATAAAAATATAATATTCTTTAGGTAAAGACAGTCTTTCATTTTTTTTTCCACATTCTGTCTCTTGATGAATCTGTTTAGGGAAATATCTATACACCTCATCCAAGGTCCTCAGATTCTTTATGTTCAAAAGATTTATGCTAAAAGATTTTGAATGAAGTTACTAAGCCAGCGTTGATTTGTTTTCCAGGGTTTAGTCAGCAATATCAATGTATGCTAAGTGTTGAATTGATTAGTTGTAAACATGCTTAATGGTAAATTATAGAGATTTGGATGCTGGATATTAGCTTGTGGAGAATAACATAAAATCTCCCTTTCTGGTTTTGTACCAGTTTATTTCAGATGCAAGGGAAATGGTTTCTAAATAGCAATTTGACCATTCCGTAATGTAACTACCCTTCTAGAAAATTTCAAATGTATTTTGAATGTCAAAGTTGACTAGAGATATTTTCTGGTAGATCAGCCATTCAGATAATTGAAATTAAACTCCCTAAAGAAAAAGGCAATTCTAGTTCACAAGCTTAGAAAATAAAATGCACAATCAATAAATAGTAAATGATGCGATGCTGATAAGTGGCATATGGTGCTAAAATACTAAGAAATTGACTGTTAATCATAAATCAATGTCTATTAACTGACATTTTAGTTAGCATAATATTTAATGTATCTTTAGCATATTATAAAATTAATATCTCTGACATGAATTTTTGTGATTATTATAGAAGCCTATAAACTATTACCAAAATAATATATATTCACACATAAGCACAAACTTAGTTACAAATTAAAGGAAAATATAATTTAACCATAAATATCATGCTTTGTATTCAATGATCAAAATTTAAAATTTACGCTGATGGCTGTATTTATAAAGCTTGTTAGTAATTAACAATTATAATGTTTGTTTTTGATAATGTGTTTAGAATATTTTGTTTAGATTTATGTTTCTATCATACTATCACTATTGTTAACAATGGTAAAGAGTATAAATTAAAACTTAAGCATTTGCATACAATAATATTTTACTATAATAGTAAATAATTTAAATTTCAAAGGGTCAGAAACAGGTAGCTCTTGGGCCAAGGCTCTTCAGCAGGTAGACATTTTGAGACCAGTACTTCCCTTTATTTATTTATTTTTTTACAATCTTAACCATTTTATTTTTATTTTTTATTAAGGTATAGGTGATTTACAGTATTGTGTCAATTTCTGCTGTATAGCAAAGTGACCCAATCATTCATAGATATATATATACATATATATACACACACACACATATACACATATATATATACACACACACACACACATGCACACATTTCCTTTCTTATATTATCTTCCATCATGTTCTATCCCAAGTGACTAGATATACTTTCCTGTGTCATTAAAGTAGTACCTCATTGCTTATCCATTCTACATGTAATAGTTTGCATCTACTAACTCCAAATTCTCCATCCATCCCACTCCCTTCTCCTTCCCCCTTGGCAACAGTTTTTTCTCTATGTCTGTAAATCTGTTTCTGTATTATGGATAGGTTCATTTGGGCCATCTTTTAGATTCCACATGTAAGTGATATTGTATAGTATTTGTCTGTCTCTTCCTGACTTACTTCATTTAGTATGAGAATCTCTGGTTGCATCCATGTTGCTGCAAATGACATTATTTTGTCATTTTATGGCTGAATAATATTCCATTGTGTGTATGTACCACATCTTTTAATCCATTCATCTGTCAATAGACATATAGGTTGTTTCCATGCCTTGGCTACTGTGAATAGTGCTGTTGTGAACATAGGAGTGCATATTTCTTTTTGAATTGTAGTTCTGTCTGCATATATATATGCCCAGGAGTGGGATTTCTTGATCATATCCTTTAACATTAGGAATTAACATGCCTTTAATTTGGAATACATTTTCTGTATGTCAAAATATTTTGTATTTTCTATTCTTTTAATTTTGGCTAGGCTCAAACTTTTATCTTGACTGTTAGATCCCTGTAGGCATTTGATTTTCTTAAAACACACTGTTTCCTATGATCTCTGAGTATCAATATCAGCTGCTTTGTATTTCTTCCTCATGACTGATAGAACGTGTACACTATCTTCGGTCAAACAGCGTTCAAAATTAATCCATGGTTGATATCCCAGTCCTTCACATAAAGACATGTTTGTTTCAACTCTAAGAGGGTGACATTAGCAAAATTAATGGAAAACATTATAGAAGTTACACTTACTTAAATTTAAGATATTCAAATGAACTCACTTGAGAGAATTGTCTCGATGTTTTCAATCTCATTCTTCTCCCTCTTCTGGTCCTAGAAGCTATAAATTCATCAACCTTATTAAAACAGAATTGATACTGGTCTCTTTGTCTCTCCTATTTCAATCATGACACTGTCAGGAAGCTGTCAAATCTATAAAATCTATTAACACATTTCATTTGCCCAAAGATGACTCCTTTCCCATGAAAAATATTATTTAATCTGATGTTAGAGTAACTCTGATTTCTTCTTAGATACGCTTCTTTTGTGGTTCTACAGCTAGATGATAATTTCATTTGGATTTAATTTTTCAACATTTCTGTGTAAATCAAAGATAAATTTGAGCAGAATTTCACCCAAGTAATGGGAGAAAGGAATGTTGCAAAGATATTTGACATGTTACAGAACTTTTATGTAGCCCTAATTATATGTGACAATTTGATGTAATGGGAAATAATTAGCTAGAGCTATAAATATATCCATGTCTTTGAACCAGTCATTTCATAATTCCTGGAGATTGATCTTGAACAACTGATTTTTAAAAGTACTGTTAATCAAAGTGTATGCTACAATAGTATCAAAAATAATAGTTACAGAGTTCCCATTGTGACTCAGTGAGTTAAGGACCCAATATAGTCTCTGTGAGGATGCAAGTTCAATCTCTGGGCTCTCTCAGTGGGTTAAGGTCCAGGCATTTCCACAAGCTATGGTGAAGGCTCTAGCTGCAGCTCCAATTCAACCCCTAGCCTGGGAACTTCTATATGCTGCAGGTGTGGATATAAAAAGAAAAAAAAATATAACAGTTAAAATAGATTAAAATGATTTAGAAAATTGTTAGATGCAATGAATAATTGTTGATCATTAATATACTGTACATAAAGACAATAGAAATATTGAAATGTAAAATATTTTAAAAGGATGTATAAAAATCAGACACATTAAATTTTACATAATAGTAATTATATAGCTTATTATACTAATATATAGTGAATAATATAACTGCTAAGTAGTATAATAAAAGGGTAATTAACATGTTATTAACATAATTATTAATAATCCCAGTGAGAAGAAGGGAACATACAGACACCTGTGCAATCATTGGTACTTACAAAACAAGAATTCCTAGAAAGAATGTCCCACATTTTGGGGATATGTGTTTTACTGTTTTTTTATATCTTACTTTGAGATTCAAGGGAAGATTTTTTAAACTCATCTTTGAAATTTCATAGTATTCATGAGTTCCCATTGTGGCTCAGCGGTTAATGAACCTGACTAGTATCCATGAGGACACAGGTTCAATCCCTGGCCTCACTCGGTGGGTTAAGGATCTGTCATTGCCATGAGCTGTGGTGTAGGTCCCAGACACAGCTTGGATCTGGTGTTGCTGTGGTGTAAGCCACTAGCTATAGCTCCAATTCAACCCCTAGCCAAGGAAATTCCATAAGCTGCAAGTGTGGCCCTAAAAAGACAAAAATAAATAAATAAATAAATTGCGTAGTATTCAGAGAAAATATAATTCTGCAATAGAATAAGAAAATATTAAAAATGCCATTTTTGTCAGTAATAATTAGATAAATACAGGGAAACTAAGACCTGTGTATTTTTAATATCATTGTTCAAGCTGCAATCAACAGCTATAATGTGTAGAATTCAAAGCTAGCACTGACTTCATTTACCACATATAATAGGATATTGAATTTCTTATCTACTTCCTCTTACTTTCCTTTCCACTTGTAAAGAGTTGTTATTTTCAAGTGCAAGACATATGGTTCTCATTAATTTAGTCACCAGGCAATTTTTAAGAGCAAGGCCTTTATGTTAATGCTTTAAATTTTTTTCTACTACTAAGAATGAAAAGATAAACTTGTATTATCAAGGAAGTAATGAATGTATAGCCTACATTTTAAAATGATTTTGAGTTTAATATAAGATATTATGAGTTATTTAATTCTGGTCACCTTGTAGATAATGTCTGAAAAATACAGATAAATTTTATTTTTTTTCTTTTCTTTTTTTTACTCAAATGCATTTATCACATCTGTAATTGTATAATGATCATAATAATCTAATTTCACAGGATTTCCATCCCACAGCCCAAGCACATCCCCCCACCCCCCAAACTGTCTCCTCCAGAGACCATAAGTTTTTCAATGTCTGTGAATCAGCATCTGTTCTGCAAAGAAGTTCCATCTGTCCTTTGTTCAGATTCCACATGTCAATGAAAGCATTTGATGTTGGTGTCTCATTGTACGGCTGACTTCACTTAGCATGACAGTTTCTAGGTCCATCCATGTTGCTAAAAATGCCCTTATTTCTTTCCTTTTAATGGCTGAGTCATATTCCATTGTGTATATGTACCACATCTTCTGGATCCACTCCTCTGTTGGTGGACATTTAGGTTGTTTCCATGTTTTGGCTATTGTAAATAGTGCTGCAGTGAACATCGGAGTACATGTGTCTTTGCGAGTCATGGTTTTCTCTGGATAGATGCCCAGGAGTGGGATTGCTGGATCAAATGGTAGTTCTATTTTAGTTTTCTGAGGAACATCCATACTGTTTTCCACAGTGGTTGCACCAATTTACAATCCCACCAATAGTGGAATAGTGTTCCTTTTTCTCCACACCCTCTCCAGCACTTATTGATTGTAGATGTTTTGATGATGGCCATTCTGACTGGTATAAGGTGGTACCTCAAAGTGGTTTTGATTTGCATTTCTCCAATTATTAGTGATGTTGAACATATTTTCATGTGTTTTTTGGCCATCTGTATGTCTTCTTTGGAGAACTGTCTGTTTAGATCTTCTGCCCATTATTTCATGGGGTTTTTTATTTTTTTGGTATGGAGCTGCAAAAGTTGTTTATAAATTTTGGAGATCAACCCCTTGTCAATGATTCACTTGCAAATATTTTCTCCCATTCTGTGGCTTGTCTTTTTGTGTTGTTTAGGATTTCCTTTGCTGTACAGAAAATTTGAAGTTTTATTAGGTCCCATTTGTTTATTTTTGTTTTTACTGTCAGTACTTGAAGAGGTGGATCTGAGAAGATGTCGCTGTCATTTATGTCAGAGAGGGTTTGGCCTATGTTTTCCTCTAAGAGTTGTATAGTGTCTGGTCTTATATCTAGGTCTTTAATCCATTTGGAGTTTCTTTTTGTGTATGGTGTTAGGGAGTGTTCTAATTTCATTCTTTTCCATGTGGCTGTCCAGTTTTCCCAGCACCACTTATTGAACAAGCTGTCCTTTCTCCATTGTATATCCTTGCTTCCTTTGTCATAGATTAGTTGGCTGTAGGTGCATGGGATGAATTCTGGGCTTTCTATCCTGTTCCCCTGATCTATATGTCTGTCTTTGTGCCAGTACCATGCGGTTTTGATGATTTTTTTTCTTTATACTATAGTCTGAAGTCCGGGAGCCTGATTCCTCCAGCTCCGTTTTTCTTTTTCAGGATGTCTTTGGCTATTCTGGGTCTTTTGTGCTTCCAAACAAACTTTAAATATTTTGTTTGAGTTCTGTGAAAAATGTCCTTGGTAATTTGATAGGGATTGAATGGAATCTGTAGATTGCCTTAGGTAGTATAGTCATTTTGATAATATTAACTCTTCCAATCCATCTTTCCATCTATTTTTGTCATCTTTGATTTCTTTCATTGGTGTCTTATAGTTTTCTCAGTACAGGTCTTTTGTCTCTTTAGGTAGGTTTACTCCTCGGTATTTTATTCTTTTGGATGTGATGGTAAACAGGATTGCTTCCCTAATTTCTTTTTCTGCTCTTTCATTGTTAGTGTATAGAAATGCCATTGATTTCTGTGTATTAATTTTGTATCCTGCAACTTTGCCAAATTCAAGGATGAGCTCTAACAGAAGAAGAAGAAGAAAAGGAAGAAGAAGAAGAAGAGGATGAGGAGGAGGAGGAGGAGGAGGAAGAGGAAGAAGAAGAAGAAGAAGAAGTCAAACACTGATTATGAGCAGAAACTGAAGTTCCAGGGTCTCTTATGAATACAATGTATGTGGTCTGTCTTTCTTGAATTATCTAACTCTGAGTTACTTTTTGATGAGTAAATGATCATAACCATTACTAATAAATTATGGATTGCTAATACAACAGCTGGAGGACAATTAATCAGTTAGATTAATAAAATATCTTGGGCGTTCCAATCGTGGCTCAGTGGTTAACAAATCTGACTAGGAACCAGGAGGTTGCCGGTTCGATCCCTGGCCTTGCTCAGTGGGTTAAGGATCTGGCGGTGCCGTGAGCTGTGGTATAGGTTGCAGACATAGCTCAGATCCTGTGTTGCTCCAATTTGACCCCTAGCCTGGGAACCTCCATGTGCCATCAGAGCAGCCCTAGAAAAGGAAAAAGACAAAAATAAGTGCTATTAGTGCACAAAGATGTTGTTATGTTGTGGTTAGAGATCTTAAGTACTGAGATATGATGGCACCTCATTTATATAAATGTACAGTGTGTGATGTGCCCTTGGCTTGTCTTCCTGACAATGTCAGGATATTGGTGTCTCTGTAAATCCCTGGTTGTACACAAGCCAAGCCTCTTTAAAAATTTATGAAACAAATTGTAATACATTACTTGCCCTAAGGTCAGGATATTGTGGATTATTAGGTGGTCAGTGGATTATATATTTTGCATTTAATTTCCAGACACTGTATAGTACCCTTTCCCAAAATCTAGTGTTGTAATCACTAAGTTTATATCAGTAATATTTGATTTGTACAAACTGGAAGAGATGTTAGCAAGCTGCAAAGATAATTGTCATTCTCAGACAAAATTTCCAAGCAGGGAAGTAAACTTATTTTGAATTATTGGAATACTTCAAAAGAGAAGGAGTGATCACTAAAATAACAGAAGTTCACAAAGTATAAGATTTACCAAAATCAATTTATATCCCATTAGATAAGGTGAATAGTAAGAAATACATGTAAGTCATTTGTGGCCAAATGTAATCAAAATTTCTCTCTATTCAGTAGTAAATAGTGGAAAAATATAAGCTAGAAAATTATAACAATCAGAAAGATTTACGTCTAAAGAACTGACTCCGGATTTCTTAAAGCTTCATTTCTTTCTGTCTTAGTTATTAGTTCTCACTTAGTCACATGCATGAGCAAGAGATAAATTATGAACAGTGAAGTATAGGAAGACATAATAGGAGTACAAATGGAAACATTTTGCAAAAGGTAAGCGTGGAAATAGGTAACAGCTTACAAGAGTGGTTCTGAATACAGCAATATGTATTCAATGGAATATTTTCTTGTTAGTTATGTATGATTAAATCTGGCCAGGGGACTTAAGACAAGGACACCAAGTCATAAAAATCATTTTAATTTTCAGTTTTATAATTTTTATTCATCCATATTCCTCAAGTTTTTTGGGGGAAGGAATTCAAGTAACCAGTGGCACTTTTAAAGAGTTACTCATCTTTAATCCCAAGTAACCTCTATAATATTGAATTTTGAGAGTCATGATTAATGATACCAAATCCTCTGATTTATGGATAATAGCATTTGCTTCTATTCCTAGATACTTGAGATGAAGCTTTATAGCTTAAAGACATGAGCATGCTTTTGACTGATGTTTGGATTCAAAAGCATGCACTTTCCTTATTAAACATAAAATTATTTAAAATTAATCTCAAAAAGCTATTCTTAGTTGAAATGCATTACTGTCTGTCTATACCTCTCATTAAGATGTTTATTGTAACTTACACAATGTTCTATGTCAATTAGATCTCAATAAAGCTAGGAAAAAAGTATATTTTTGTAGTGTTTACCCATGTCAAACTCACTGTATGTGATTGTGATTGTAATTTTCTATTTTTCTGCAGCTACATAGTCCCTTTAATTCCTCATTAAAATAATGAAGTATTAAAATTGATTCCTTGTCACAATTTTATTTTCTTATTTTGTCATTATAGTTAAACCAAACAGGAGTTCCTGTTGTGACTCAGTGTTTAGTGAACCCAACTAGGAACCATAAGCTCATACAAGGCAAGGTTTTCATAGAGTAATATTTTTTTCCCAATATTCACATATTTTTAAATTGTTTATTATTTATTATGTTTATGATTTATTAAATAAATTGAATAAAGTAAGAAGCAGAAATTTTAAAAAATTTCTTTGCACAAAGAAGGAATATTTAACTGTGCAATTAGCAAATCATTGCATGATTAACATAATCTTTTATGACTGTATCCAGGAATCTCTTAAAAGCCCATGATTTTAGATAAGGTCTAATAAATTCTATTAGTGATGGGAATTAAATAAGGTGTTATATAAAACCTTACACATCTAGAATAAAAACTAAGAAAGAAGAACTAAAATAAGTTGTTCATCAAGATTCAGCATACAGTTTTATAGAAATGCAAAATTATTTTCCCATTATATAACATAATCATATTTTTTCACATATCTCTTTTTAAATTTTTTCCCTTAAATTAGTAAACAAAATTCATTTTACTTTGAAAGTGTGTGTGTGTGTGTGTGTGTGTGTGTGTGTGTGTGTATGAGGAGAAATAGATTTTAACCCAATTAGGGAAAATTTTTAATGTAATTAAATCTAGTGGAGAAGGTGATAAAGTTTGCAATAATTTTATTTAAACCCTGGCTTGAGTAAAAGTTATATATCTGTAGTTCCTCAACACATATTAAATAACCTTTTAGTGAAGCCACACAAATCTGTTTGAATTTTTGCCCAAACTTATGTTTTTTTCTCCCCGTCTAGATTAATGTTTACCAAAATAAATCTCATATTTCTTACAGAGAAAAAGATAACCTGTAACCCCTGTGGACATGAAGTTCTTTCTGTCAGAAGGCAACTGGATATTTTACCTTCCCTCTGCAGCCCCGCCCAGGACCTGTTCACACCACTGTGTTGGGATGTGTTCAGTTGATTCCAAAAATAACATGTCTGTGCATGTGGTGCAAGGCTTTGCTTTTTCTAAAAGGCCTGCATTTCCATGGAAACCAGACAGGCAGAAAAGAAAGGATAAGTGCATGAAATCATTTGGTCCTTAAAAACAAAGCTTGATGCAGACCAACTGCCTCATCTGAATTCAGCCTGTGAAAACCAAGAACCACACTGACCCTGCGCTGCTGAAGAAAAGCTAGCCCCCCGCAGGCTTCAGTCCATGAGAAATGCATCTCTTCCTCACACTGGATATATTTTAAAGGCTAGAAAGGCAGGGTTTGAAATCCAAGAGCCTAGATTATTTCTACTTTCTGCCACTCTTTGGTAATCTGAAGTTCACATTTCCATTCTGTAAAATACAATTTAAAAAAAAAATTCTGAATCGCTTACCATTTCAAACAAATGTTCAAGGTGATATAAAACTTAAAACTTAATAAGAGTGCTTTGAAATCTTTAGGAAATACTGTGCTAAACCAGTGATACTTGCTCATAATAGCTTAATCAAGCAATGGCTGTTTGTCAAATGTCTATCAGCAAGCAGGAATATCTTGTAGCCAGAAACCAAACATCTATAGACCCAAGGAAGGAGATTTTGCCTATCTCTACTCAGAGCCTCTTAGAGGAGTGTGAAATTTTGATTTAACTGATATGAAATATGCTACTAAAACTATATGTGTATTTTGGAACATAAGTTGGTTCTATTTGATTGTGAAAACCACTCAACCATTTGTCATTAAGATAGAGAAAAGTCTACCAGGATTGTACTAAACTCCTGGGACTTCTGTTCCTATGCTCATCAGAGCCCCACATCCTAGAATGTTGGTCACTTCACCTGGATGTTAAGAGGAATATTACTGCCTGACAGATATACTCTGAGACACAGAAGTTCCTGAGAAGGGAATTACAGATGTGGTTTGGGGCCATTCAGTTTAGGTTTCTCCCTTTAGCCATAACTTATGCTGATCCATAGTTGAATGATTAGTTGAAACTATTGAATTTACTAATCTTGGTGTGTGTGAATGTGAACTATTCTTTTGTGATGTGGAACAAGTATAGGTTATCAGGACTATTTTGTCACCAGAATTTAGGCATTATAGCTATGTTAAATTAATTAGGAGTTCCTGTCATGGACCAGTGGTTAACAAATCTGACTAGGAACCATGAGGTTGTGGGTTAAATCCCTGGCCTTGTTCAGTGGGTTAAGGATCCAGAATTGCCATGAGCTGTGGTGTAGTTCGCAGATGTGGCTCAGATCCTGCATTGCTGTGTCTCTGGTGTAGGCCAGTGGCTACAACTCTGATGAGACCCCTAGCCTGGGAACTTCCATATGCCACGGGAGTGGCCCTAGAAAAGACAAAAAATTTTATATATATATATATATATATATATATATGTATAATATATATATATATAAAATAGTAATATACTTTATAATATAAAATAATATATATAAATAAAAATAATATATATATGTGTGTATATATATATAAGTATAAAATAATGTTGGGAATTTGTGGCTCAGTGGTAACGAATCCAACTAGGATCCATGAGAATGTGGGTTTGATCCCTGGCCTCACTCAGTGTGTTAAGGATCTGGCGTTGCAGTGAACTGTGGTGTAGGTTGCAAACACGACTCATATCCCACATTGCTGTGGCTGTGGTGTAAACCAGCAGCTGTAGCTATGATTTGACCCCTAGCCTGGAAGCTTCCATATGCTGTAGGTGAAGGTCTAAAAAAAAGACAAAAAATAAAAAATAAGTGAATGTAGAGTGTTCATTATATAATGATTTAAAAGAAGGATGAAGGTGTTTTAAAATACCTACTGATAAGTAATTTTCAGGAGTTCCCATCGTGGCGCAGCAGAAATGAAACTGACTAGGAACCATGAGATTGTGGGTTCCATCCCTGGCCTTTCAGTGGGTTAAGGATCTGTCATTGCCATGAGCTGTGGTGTAGGTCACAGATGCAGCTCAGATCTGGCATTGCTGTGGCTGTGGTGTAGGCTGGCAGCAACAGCTCTGGGAACCTCCATATGCCACTAGTGTGGCCCTAAAAAGACAAAAAAGACCAAAAAAGGGAGTAATTTTCAAAGTTAAGACCCCAAAGCCAAGCCTTTGGGGAGCCCTTCCTCTCCCACATCCACCAGTCTTGTGAACACCACCTCCTGTTCTGTTAAGTTCCTTCAGCCAGGAATTTGAGGAGCAGCCTCAGTCACACACACTCAAGCACCTGATGAGGAGCTAGATTTATTCTTAGGTGGCTGTCATTCAGCACTGGGAATCCTACATTTGTCATTCAGCACCAGGAATCCTACATCCCTACAGCTGGCCCCCTTATGGTCTCCTATGATTTAAGAAATATCACCTTGCCTGCATCCTCTTTGTTATCAATCTCATGGAGTCAAGGCTCAGCTCAGAATTGGCCAGGTGGCCCCGTTTGCTACTCCAGGGTAGGAACTGTGTCTTGAGTTTTTTCTCAGATGAGGAATCCAGAGGCTCACATCCTCCATACCCAGGATTAACAAAGTGAATGGACAGAGTAGGGGCTCAAATGTTGAATTAAACAGGAACTGTATGATCTACTTCTCATTTATCACTATTGTTCTCCATACTTTGCTACTGTTGTTCATTAGCTAAACCTGAGTTTCCTCCCCCCACCCCAAATTTTAAGCTCAGTGTTTTGCAAGATAATCAAAATAGAAAAATCCAAAAGTTCTCATTTAAAATCACAGGCCCATTTATTCTCTCTCCAATCTTTTCTCTTTTAAAATTGTCCCTTCAATATAAAAACCATACAATATGTGAACTTGGAAAAGTCCCTCAATTTCTCAGAGCCTGTAATATGGGGATAATATTAATTATGCTTTTCAAAAAGTTGCCATAAAGATGAAATAAAGTATGTGTATGAAAGCCTTGAGAGTGATATAAACTTGATGATCATTATCATCACTGCAAATTCAGATCAAAATAATACAGATAATTGACATTAATAGCTACCTACACCAGAACAGCCCTCACTGTTGGGCTTTCCTAGAAAAGTTATACTAAAATATTTAGATTTTAGCCATTTTCTCTTCCACATTTTCTTCTTGTTTTCCCAAAGCCCTCCAATGCTTTAGTCAGTGGCATTTGCTACCTCAGGTGAGGGGTAGGTCAACCTGGTTTGGGGAATCCCCAGCACAAGGGGCCTGACTCCACAGAGTGTGGACACCAAGGAGAAGCCACATGCAACATGGCACCTGGTGGGAGCATTACAGTGTCTGAAGAAGAAGCCCAGTTGGGCCTGAGCCTCCCAGCACAGTGTGGGAATGCAGCCAGAAACCCCTCATGTTCCTGGAGGGAAGTGGAAGTGTGGAGCAGATGACAAACTGGAAGAGCTCTGGCTGTTTGCTAAGAGTGGATACCATCTGCAGATCAGCAGGGTCTGAGGCTGCAACCCATGACAGAAGAAGCCTTGGGATGGGATGCCATGAGGAGAGAGGACAGTGGTGGTAGCTGCCCTCCAAATATGGGCCCTCATGAACCTCCTGACAATCTCTTCCTCTGCAGTCCCCTCCCATGATAAATCCTGGCTGGCCTGTTCCTCACAACAGAATGCAGCAGAGGTATCACTATTACAGCTCCAGGCCTAACCCTTAGTGAAATCCTGGCATGTTTTATTTTAGTCTTTGTGGCAGTTAGGTGTCATGTGAGAAGCCCAGGTGTCTGTCTGGATAAAGTAGCCCCAAGAGAGGCCCCCTAACGGGAAGATACAGATACACTGGTAGAGAGAGACCACATGGAGGAGTACCGGCATCAGGGCTGTCCTCCACCAACCAGCTTACGATGTCAGGAACAAACTGTAGCCTGACATGGTCAGGTGTCTAGGGCCATTGCAGACAGACCACATGGAAGAGGAACTATGGTGCATCTCACCAAACTAGGTGAGACATTCCAGTTATCTCCATGCCTATCATTTTTTAAAATTGAGATGCCATATTTCATAGGCCATAAATTCATATACCATAAAATTCACCATTTGAGAGAGCACAATTCAGTGATTTTAATATTGAGTCAAAGTTTTGATAGGCTCAAAGCAAAGCAGGATTTGCATGAAGTATTCCACATCTGCTCAGGACTACAAAGTGGACTTCAAGGTCATGTCTCCTCAGGCACTATAGAGTTAGGATTGGTAGAAAATGCCATGTCAAGAAACTCTGCCCCTGAGGAGGTGCACCTGGGTTTTGCCCAGAAACCAACCAAGGCTGTTTCTCTGTTTCTAAGTGACTTAGCTCCTCGGGGTAAAATTAGGGCATGTCATTTTTACTGATGAAAGTTTCTCATGGTCTATGATTTTAGAAAACAAAGCTACTCAGGAATGAAAATATGATTGTTAGGCATTTCTCCTTGCAAGGAGTCCTTAGATGGAATATTTTCTTTTGTCAACTTTGCATATGGCTCTATCTATGTCTCATACTCTAGCCTAATGGATGGTAGGGCAGATTTTTACATTGTGAGCCTGAGTTGATTTTTACTTTCTCAGGAAAAGAAGGCAACTCAGACCCTCCAGCCTAGTAGGGCCTCCAAAGGACCAGGCTCCAGCTGCCACCTAACTGCAGCTGTGGGATACCTCAGATCACATGAGAAGAATCCTCTGAGCCAACAAAACTGAGAGAGGGCATCTTGTATTTACCCACTATGTGTGGGGCTGGTTTTTGACAACTAGATGAGTGAACAGCCATGTCTGAAGCAGACTTCTCTCCTGATGGGGTGAGACTTAGATCATCCTCAGGGAATAAGGAAACAGGGTATAGGTGTAAACCTCAATCAGAGGAAGCATTTAGTCAAAAGACATTGAGTGCTACACTCTGGTGACAGAAGTCAGAGAGTGGTTACCCCCACAGGATGCAAGGTTGAATGGAAAGGGCAACAGGGAGCCCTCTGGGAGTTCCCATTGTGGCTCAGCAGTAATGAAGCCAACTAGTATCCATGAGGACATGGGTTCAACCCCTGGCCTCACTCAGTGAGGTAAGGATCCTGCATTGTTTTTACTGTGGCATAGGCTGGAAGCTACAGCTCCAATTAAACCCCTAGCCTGAAAACTTCTATATGCCACAGGTGTGGCCCACAAAAGACAAAAAAAAAAAAAAAAAAAAAAAAAAAAGGGAGCCCTCTGGATTCCTGGAAGTGTTTTATATCTCCATCTGGGAGAGGTTTACATGGACACACACTCTAAGTATTCACTCAGCTGTATAGGTAAGGCAGCAAGCAGAACCAGGGCTCAGGAGCTAACTTATATTAGAGCAGCAAAGAAAACTCAACCAATTATATAAAATGTATACCTGCCACAAACAGGCAACATAAGCGAAAACAATATATGGATGAACAAAGTAAATAAAAGATTTATGTGGTGACATTATGAGTCTAAATACTGATTGACAAAGATGCCAAAGAGAAACATGAGCAAGGAGTTTAAGGAAAAAAAAATTGCAAAATTGCTAGAATATTCACTTGCACAACTCCTATTTTATAAATTAGATTAGAAGTAGGCTATTCCCTCTTCAAGGTCATTGTCCCTGGAATAAGGGATGAGAGAAGCTTTGAAATTGTTTTTTACTGGTTCTCAAACTGGGCTGTACACCGGGATCAGCAGGAGTGCTTTATTTAAAAGACACTAGTCAGAGTTCACGTTGTGGTGCAGAGGAAATGAATCCAACTAGGAACCATGAGGTTGTGGGTTTAGTCCCTGGCCTCACTCAGTGGGTTAAGGATCTAGCATTGCTGTGGCTGTGGTGTAGGCTGGCAGCTGTAGCTCCAATTCGATCCCTAGCCTGGGAATCTCCATATACTATGGGTGAAGCCCTAAAAAGACAAAAATAAGGCACTAGTGCCTGGGTGCCCCCACCCCCATCCCACCCTAGAGATTCTGATGTAATTGAGACAGGATCTGGCCTGAGAACCAGGATTTTTAAAAGCCCCCCAAGTAATGGCAGGACCCTACAGGGCTGAGAACCAGTGGTCAATTTCAGTCACTTCGCAAAGGAGTACACATAGGCCCAGTACAGACAAATGGCTGCGAAATATCCATTAATTGGCTTCAGTCAATTTTCTCTGATGTGCCCTAATATGCAGGAAAATGCTGAAGAGTGAATAATTTGAACATAATTTCTATTTGGTTTGGGAAAGCAGCACATGACTTTCTGGCCGCCGACTGGCCTGGCTAATTCACTTTGGCTCAAATGAATGTGTCTTTTCCTGGTTTTTCATTGACAGCCCAGGCCTGTGCTGAGGTATGGAAGGAAGGCAGCCAAATTAAATGCTGTCCATGGCCATAGGCAACAGCCAGACTTATCTTATGTCTTATGCATGACTTATCTTGCCACTGTGAGACATAGCTAGCCCTGTGACTCTGTGAGGACTGGGGACCAGAGGCAGAAGAGGGTGAGAAGGGAGAGGGGCCAATGGTAATCGAAGCACTATTTTGTGCCAGATTTTGTGCTAAGCATTTCTGTAAACAGCATGTGCTGATGAGGAAACTGAGGCTCAGAGAGGTAGAACCACCAAAGCAGAGCAGGATGGAAAACTCAGGCTTATCACACTTTGTCCAAGAGAGCAGTCCAGGCCCCATACTAAAAAACAAGCTGCAGATGGACTTGGGTCAGATCCTTGGATTTTAAGTCCTGCCCAATTAACTTCCCCCACAACCATGATAACCATGAAAACTATGCAAAAGAATGATGTAGGCAGGGTGGTGGGGGGAGGGGACAGCCAGAGTGGCAGGCAAAAGAGGGCAGGAGGCAGGAATGGCAATAAATTATGGAACACAATTAAGAGTGTAGTGGGTATAAATTTCAGTCTACAGCATTTATTTCTGGTAATTCTACTTTTGACCTCCATTGCCCAAGATGTAAACTTGGCCCAGTTCTGTCAGGGCCTTGTGGCCCCACCCCCACCCCCACAGAGCTCTGAGGACAATGGGGCTTGTCCTTGGTGGACATTCTTGGTGGTTCACCTATCCACTCCGCTCCTTTGTTAGAGCCATCTGCTGTAGCTCTTGTGAGATAAACCCTTCCTGGGTCACCACCCCCTTAAGAAAATATCATAATGTTTGTATCACTATATGATGTGTGGGAGTAGATTCTTCAAGGGGGAAGCCCACAGAGGAGCTTGCCAAAGTGAGCAAGAGGACTCAGGGCCTACAAGGTGAGGGGTGGGTGACATCTGGATACACAGGCACTCAGATGAGGTGGGAAGGGAGATGGAAATTCATTTCACCATGAATACATGGAATAGTGAGGGAGGTACACACAGGGTGCTGAAGGAGCACCAGGAGAGAGGCAGGTTTGTGGAGGAGGTGACACTGGAGCTGGACTTAAAGAATATGGCTGATTCCAGAGCACATGGCAAAAATGAGGGTCAGGGTGGGGGTATCATGCAGAGCACTGCAATGGAAATGGCCTGGTGAAGCTCAGGCTAAGGTGGTATCCTAAGCCCTGGGTGGGCTGAGGAGGAAATTCCTGATAACATGCTGGGAGCAGGGAGCAAGTATTGGGATGAACCATCCAGCTCTACAGAGCTGGCTTCAGTGAACCCTGGGAAGGAGACCATGGATGATGCCATCTCTGGATAGTTCCAGGCCTGAGTCAAAGATTAAAGTATTCCCTTTAACCTTTGAAACTGGAGACCCAGGGTTTCTAGCTGTGCATCTTCTCTGCTCCCTAAGTGGAAGGAAGGGTAACCACACAACCCAGATTTACCCTGGGTTCACTGACCAGTTTAGCTCCTGGAAGGAAAGGCCTTGGAGGGGAGGGAAGATTCAAGATAATTCCATGAAAACAAGAGGTATAGGCAGCCCTGCCTTTCAGATCTAACTCCAAGATGTACTTTAATCTACACATTATCTTTGGGAGGATTTCATAGGATCTTCAATTTCCTTATCCACAGTATTCAGATCAGCAGCAGCAAATGCAACCAGAAAACATCAGACAACTCAAACTTCATCTGTTTCACTCTTTTCCTCTTTTTCTTTTCTTTCTTTTTTTTTTTTTTGTCTTTTTGTCTTATTAGGGCCACACCCGAGGCATATGGAATTTCCCAGGTTAGGAGTCTAATCAGAGATATAGCCACCAGCCTATGCCACAGTCAAAAAAAATGCCAGATCCAAGCCACGCCTGCAACCTACAGCACAGCTCACAGCAATGCTGGATCCTTAACCCACTGAGGGAGCAAGGTCAGGGATGGAACCCGAAACCTCATGGTTCCTAGCAGTATTTGTTTCCGCTGCACCACAACAGGAATTCCTGTTTCACTCTCCATAGCAGTCAGCAGATTCAGTTTTATCAAGGTCTCTCAGTCACAATTCCTATTTGGAACTTAACTGGTTTCCAACTTTCTTAATATATATTCATATGGAATTTCACCCTAGTCAGTCTCAGTCTGTACTGACTTTAGTCATGTGCCACTTCTTCACTGCAGTGTACTGCTTTCCCACTGCCTAGGGAAGTGTCTTAAAAATAGTCAAGGAGGGAGTTCCCATTGTGGTTCTGTGGTAATGAACCTGATTAGTATACATGAGGATATGGCCTTGCTCAGGGGGTTAAGTATCCAGCATTGCTGTGAGCTGTGGTATAGGCCTGCAGCTGCAGCTCTGATTCAACCCCTAACCTGGGAACTTCCATATGCCACACATGAGGCCCTTCCAAAAAGCAAAACAAACAAACAAAACAGTCAAGGAAATTGGTGTGGCCACTATGGAAAACAGTGTGGAGGTTCCTCAAAAAAATAAAAATAGAATTACCATACAATCTAGTGATTCCACTTTTGGGTATTTATCCAAAGAAAATAAAAACATTAATTCAAAAAGATATATGCATCCCTATGTTCATTGCAGCATTATATACAATAGCCAAGATGTGGAACAACCTCTATGTCAATCCATAGATGACTGGATAAAGAAGATGTGGTATAAATATATACAATATAATACTAGTCAGATATACGAAGAATGAAATCTTGCCTTTTGCAGCAACATGGGTAGACTTGAAGGGTGGTATGCTAAGTGAAGTAACTCAAAAAGAGAAAAACAAATACTATGTGATTTTACCTACATGTGGAACCTAAAAAAAAAAAAAAACAAATGAACAAGGAGGAGTGACTGATTGATAGAGAACAAACTGGTGGTTGCCAGAGGGAAGTGGGGTGGAAGGATAGATGAAATAGGGAACAGGGATTAAGAAGTACATATTTCCAACTATAAAATAAATAAGTCAGAGTGCCCATCATGACACAGCAGAAACAAATCCAACTAGGAACCATGAGGTTTTGGGCTCCATACATGGCCTCCCTCAGTGGGTTAAGGATCTGGCATTGCTGTGAACTGTAGTGTAGGTCACAGATGTGGCTCAGATCTGGCATTGCTGTGGCTGTGGCATAGGCTGGTGGCTACAACTCTGATTAGACCCCTAGCCTGGGAACCTCCATATGCCATGGGTGTGTCCCTAAAAGGACAAAAGACAACAATAAATAAATAAATAAAATAAATAAGTCATGGGAATATAAGGTACGGAAAGGGAACATAGTCAAAAACTATTGTAGCAACTTTGGTGAAAAATGGTCTTATCATGGTGACCATTTCATAACCTATAAAAATTCTGAACCACCAGGTAACACATCTCAAATTAGTATAATATTGTATATTTATTTTTTATATTTTAGTTTTATTGAAGCATAGTTTATTTATGATGTTGTGATAATTTCTGCTGTACAACAAAGTGATTCAGTTATACATGTACATATACATTCTCTTTCAGATTATTTCCCACATAGATTATCACAGAATACTGGGTAGAGTTCTCTGTGCTATACAGCAGGCATATGTTACATTATAATTCAATTAAAAATAGTTTAAAAAAAGCCAATATATTTTTGGATGCAATGTTATTTTCATTTTCCTTCAGTGTTCAAAATCCTATTATTTCTCTATAACCGATTTGAGGTTTTCTTCCCGTACAATATACTCAAGGTGCATAATAAGCTGAGCCTCTTCAAAGGCTCATATGTGAAATAACCACAGAAAATATTCACAGTTATTTCCAACCATCATGAATTCTCATTCAACTATTATCCAGTGATAATAGTTTATACAGCCCAATAAGGAAGTAAAAACAAACAGCCCCTGGAGTTCCTGTGGTGGCACAGTGGTTAACGAATCTGACTAGGAACCATGAGGTTGCAGGTTAGATCCCTGCCCTTGCTCAGTGGGTTAAGGATCCTGCATTGCCGTGAGCTGTGGTGTAGGTCGCAGACGCAGCTTGGATCCCATGTTGCTGTGGCTCTGGTGTAGGCTGGCAGCTACAGCTCTGACTAGACCCCTAGCCTGGGAACCTCCATATGCCATGGGAGTGGCCCAAGAAATGGCAAAAAGCCAAAAAAACAAAAAACAAAAAACACAACCTCTGTTTTCCAGGAAATGATTCATCTCCTTGGGAAATAATATCCACTTACTTGAAAAGTGAAACTGTGCTGCTATGTAGGACAGAATTCCAGCCAGTGTTCTCCTCTTCTCTAAAATTCCACTTCCTAAAACACAATTGAATTTATTGAGTGTCTTCTCAATTTATTGAGTGTCTTCTCAGGCACTGGGCTAGGGGCTTCATGGATAACTTTTTAACTCCCTAGATAGCCCCATGAAATAATGAAAGGTTTTGGAAAGAATATTAGTAAAGTAACTAACCTGAGAAGTGATTTCTGAGCCTGGATTCTTAGTTTTCCTAAATCAAGAAAACAACCATAATCTTTCAAAATTCAATTTTTATGAGGCACTTGAGTATTCTACATACTATGCTCATACAAGAATGTTCATTATTAAACTAAGGGATACAAAATGTTTTACCAAGTTAACTTGGACTATCAACCAACAGATTCATTTTACAGGGGCTTATTCAATATCTTATCCTTCTAAGGAAAGATTCCAATGAAGAGAACAATCTCAAGATCCCATTCAAAAAACAGGCAGTCAGTGCTCCTAGACCAATATGATCTTTATTTATATGCTCAGACTGATCCCTGCTGGGTAGTCTATTAACCTGCCAACCTTTTTTCTAGAGAACATGGCTAGAGAAGGAGTCTTTTCCCCAAATTACATCTAATATCCAGGTTTCAACAGTTCAACACACAAATATTCATCAAGTCCTCCACACTAGCTTTCAGCAAAATACTGTACTGCACTTGGCCACTATGGGCAGAGTAAGACACTGAGGAGATGACATGAACCATCCACTTTCATCTCCTTGAATATTCCCTATGCTCTTCCACAGCCCAGCCCCTTGAGTGTGTACTGTCAGGACTCTACAAGAGGACTTGCTGGCTGGGCCAGATTTCTGTGGCATTCAGGTAAAGCTACAGCTCCCTGAAAGTATCCTCTGGGTTCACACCTCAGAGCTAGAGTCAATCATTCTGTGGAGGTCACTTAGGCCCTTAACTAAGGACACAGGTCTCATGTGTATTGTATAGTCAAACTAGCTGAACTTGGATATAAATTCCTATACTCCAATTCATATAAAGTTGCAGATAATAAACAAGAATGACCCTGAAAGTAAGTGATACTTTTGCATTTCTAATAGTCTCTTAAAATAATGTCTGTTTCTGGTAACACTATCATCTAATTATATTTATTTTAAAATTTTGTAAAAGTAAAAAATAGGAGATAAAAATTACTTATAATCCCATCACCAGGTTATATTAAAATTTTGGTTTATTTTCTATCCATTTTTTTTCTCTCTATATGTGTCTATGTATGGGTAAAGATGACCTGAACTTACACATTTTTGTAGCTTGCCTCTTTCATATAGTATTACAATGTAATTATTTCTCCATTAACAAATATTAACACAATTTTTATTTTATGATATTAACAGGTCATAATTTACATAACTGATGTCTTCTTAAACAGTGGCATTATTTCTAAATAAAACGATGCTGAATGCCCTTATATATAAATATTTGAACAAATATTTTATGTTTTCTTTAAAATAATTCACAAAATAGGCCCACTGTTTAAAAAAAAAAAGAAGCAGAAGCTAATTTGCTTTGGGACTATCTAAGCACTGTTAATGGTATGCAGTGTTTCTCAAAGTCATCTGTCTATAGATTTTATTGAAGTTCCCTGGTGGCTCAGTGGGTCATGATCCAGCATTGTCACCGCAGTGGCTTAGGTCACTGCTATGACACAGGTTTGATCCTTGACCTGTGAACTTACACATGCCATTGCTGTGGCCAAAACAAAAAAAAAAAAAAAAAAAAAAGAGAGAGAGAGAGAAGAAACAGGCCTACTGGGTCAAAAGTTATATGGTGTGACCATTTTATGATTACAAACACAAGCACTGCTAGAATCACTCTACAGAATGTCATACCAATTTCATTTTCTGCCACAAGGTATCAGTCCCACACTTCACTCCATCCTTACATTATACTGAGAATTATAATTTAAAAACTGCTTTGCTAGAGGTACTCAGTGGTAGTGAACCTGCCTAGTATCCACAGGGATGCAGTTTTTATCCCTGGCCTCAATCAGTGGGTTTAAGGATCAAACATTGCCTTGAGATACAGTGGAGGTCGTAGATATGGCTCAGATCCTGTTTTTCTGTGGCTGTGGCATAGTTGGCAGCTCTAGCTTTGATTTAGACCCTAGCTATGGAATTTCCATATGCCACAGATGTGGCTCTACAAAGCAAAAAGCAAAAAACAAACAAACAAAAAACCTGCTTTGCCAAGTGGCTACCTTAAAAAAAGTTTCTCAGTTTAACTTACTCATATGTATTCATACTCATACTTTTATTGATCACTTGTGTTTTTCTGTTTTCATGCCCTTTGACCATTTTTCTACTAGTGAATTTTTCCTTATTTATAAGAGTTCCTTATATAGTAAGATTGTTGATTCTGTTGATCTCAACGTGGTAGATAAAACCTAAGGCTGCTAATTCAAATATACCCTGAAATTATTAGTTGGGTGTGGTGTGACTTCTCCTTTGGTTTGATAAGTTCTTTCCAGAAAAATGAAACAAAATGAAAAGGCAATTCATAAAGTATAGAACAAGCCCCATTCAATACTAGGTATTAAATAGTCAATGGCTAAACTATTTAAGAAGAAAAAGTCTAGGTACTCCAACTTAATGAACATGCCTCTGCATTACATAGTCCTTGAAGTTCTTTCCTTTGGAAGATGATTTTAAAAGGTATGTGACTTTGAGAGTGGATTTACTTAAAAAATATTGATGTATAACTCAGCAGTTATACATCAGTTATACATTGTGATTACAATGCCATTTAATAAAGCCCATCTTTCATGTGTATATGGTTATTTCTGTGGTAGAATACTAGTAACTTTTTATATTTTAAATCAATTCCTGGAGTATAAAATGTTATTTAGAATTTTTTATTTTTCTTTGCTCATCATTATAGTAATTTTGCTATGGAAAATACAATTCCATCTCGCAGGAAAGAGAAAATTCTTCAAGTCACTCATTGGCATATTTATTCATATTTTAGAGCTGGTCAGCCAGTGAAAATTCTGAAAAAAGACAAGAAAACAAACATTCAGTCAACAGAAATAACTGTCCCAAACTATATTGTGTTTTGTTTGCTCTAAAATCTAAAAGTCCCAATTGACATGGCAGAATAGAAGGACTGGAGCTCAACTTCTCTCCTAAAAACAACAAAATTCACAACTAAAGGCTGAGCATCCTTCACCCAAATGGACTGGATACCTTAAAAAAAGATATCCTACTCCAGAAGAAAAAGAGGAGGCCACATCTAAGGGTATGAGGGGTGATTTCATGATATAAACAACCACATACCTCCTGGGTGGGGAGCCCCACAGACTGGAAACTAACTGGACTGGGTGGGAAGCCCCACAGACTGGAAACTAACACCTACAGGAGTGAGAGTTCTGAGCCCCACATCAAACTCTCACCTGTGGGGATCTGGCACAGGGAGAAAGAGCCCCTGGAGAATCTGGCATTGAAGTCCAGTAGGGCTTGTGTGCAGGAGCTCCATGGGATTGGGGGAAACAGAGACCCCATTGTTAAAAGGCACACACAGACTTTCACATGCACTCGGTCCCAGGGCAAAACAAAGTCTCCATAGGAGTTTGGGTCAATCCTGACTGCATTTCTTGGAGGACATCCTGGGAAAACAGGGGTGAATGTGGCTTGTTGTGAGGGAAGGACATTGAAAGCAAAACTCTCAGGAATATTCAGCAGTGTGCCTTTCTCTGGAGGTGGCCATTTTGGGAAAAATCTGGCCTCACCCATCAGTCAGCACTGAGAATCCCCAGGGCAAACAACAATCCAGGTGGGATCATAGCCCCACCTCTCAGTAAACAGGCTACCTAAAGACCCCTCAGGCACACAGCTGCCTCTAATCTCATCCAGAGACTAAGCCCCACCCACCAGAGGGATTAGAATCAGCTCCAACTACCAGTGGTCAGGCATCAGCCCCTCCCATCAGGAAGCCTACAGCAAGCCTCCATACTGACTTCAGCCACAAGGGGGGCACATATCAGAAGTAAGAAAGGCTACAATTCTATTATCTGTAAAAAGATCACCACATCCAAAACCTGTAAAAATGAAAAGACAGAGAACTATAACTCAGAGGAGGGAGAAAGGAAAAACCCCAGAAAACCAGCTAAGTGATGAGGAGATTCTTAGCCTCTAGGAAAAAGACTTCAGACTGTTGATGCTGAAGATGATGCAAGACATAGGAAATAAACTGGAGGCAAAGATGGATAACCTACAGGAAACACTGGGCAAAGAGATACGAGATAGAAAATTTAAACAAGAAATGATGCAAAATACAATAACTGAAATAAAAAATTCATTAGAAGCAGCCAACAGCAGAATACAGGAGGCAAAAGAATGAATAAGCAAGGTGGAGGACAGATTAGTGGAAATTACGACTGTAGAACAAAAAACAGAAAAAAGATTGAAAACAAATGAAGAGAGTCTCAGAGAACTCTGGGACAACGTTAAAAGCACCAACATCTGTATTATAGGGGTGCCAGAAGGAGAAGAGAGAGAGAAGGGGACAGAAAAAATATTCCAAGAGCTAATAGCTGAAAACTTCCCTAACATGGGAAAGGAACCACCCACTCAAATTCAGGAAGCACGAGTACAATATAAAATAAACCCAAGGAGGAACACCCTAAGACCCATGTTAATCAAACTGACCAAAATTAAATACAAAGAGAATCTGGTCTGGTCGTGTCTGGTCATATCTTGTCTGGTCGTGTCTGGTCTGGTCTGGTATGGTCTGGTCTGGTTTGGTCATGTCTGGTCTGGTCTGGTCATGGCTGGTCATGGCTGGTCATGTCTGGTCTGGTCTGGTCTGGTCTGGTCTAGTCATGTCTGGTCTGGTTGTGTCTGGTCTTGTCTGGTCATGTCTGGTCACGTCTGGTTTTGTCTGGTCTGGTTATGTCTGGTCTGATCTGGTCATGTCTGGTCTGGTCTGGTCGTGTCTGATCTGGTCATGTCTGGTCTAGACATATCTGGTCTGGTCGTGTCTGGTCTGGTCATGTCTGGTCTGGTCTGGTTGGGTCTTCCATCATGTTCCAGTGACTAGATATAATCACTGTGCCATACAGCAGATCTCATTGCTTATCCACTCTAAGCGCAATAGTTGGCATATACTATTCCCAAACTCCCAGTCTATCCCACTCCCTCCCCCCTCCCCTCAGCAACCACAAGTCTGTTCTCCAAGTCCCTGAGTTTGTTTCTTTTCTGTAGAAAGGTTCATTTGTGCCATTTATTAGATTCCAGATAGAAGTGATATCATATTGTATTTGATTTCTCTTTCTGACATACTTCACTTAGTATTAGAGTCTCTAGTTGTCTATGGCCATACCACCCTGAACATGCCCAATCTTGATGATAAATTCTTGAAAATTTTAATATGCCTCATTTTATCTTTTAGTGCCAGAAGGTAAATAATGGAAAGAAACATACATCCAAAAGGAAAAGTCAAAGAAGACAAACATGACCCAAGGAAAATGAGTAATTTAGGACATCATTGTGTGTGCCACTCAATTTGAACTTTCCTCCAGTTTTCTTGGACTCATGGGAGGTTGTTACATATGGAGGTTATAATAAAAAATGAGAGGATTCCCACTGGGGCTCAGTGGGTTAAGGACCCAGTGTTGTCTCTCTGAGGATGCAGGTTCAATCCCTGACCTGGCTCAGTGGGTTAAAGATCCAGCATTGCCACAAACTTCTGCTCAAGTCTCAGATGTAGCTTGGATCTGGTGTTGCTATGGCTGTGGCATAGGCTGCAGCTGCAGCTCCAATTTAACTCCTAGCCCAGGAACCTCCATAAACTGCAGGCATGCCCATGAAAAGAAAAGAAAAAAAGAGAGGGAAATACAAAGGAATAACATCAGATATTAAAAAGTGGAGACTGAGTCCTGAGAAGAGAAGGTAGGATAAGTTGGAGCGGCAAGTATTTTATCCAATCCCTTGTAGTGGTTTTATAGTATGTTAGAAAATAGAACCAAAGAGAAGCCTCATACATGACATTTCAGAGACTTTACCACAAAGAAAAAGAAATATGTTGATAGTGGATGAAGAGAGGGCAGAATGTAGATACTTTTAAAGAATACCTAACAGACATTTGAACAATAACAAATAATTAGAAATTAAAGATTTGGACTTGAGGATTCTGAAATTCTCTGACTACAGGAGATAGTGTTTTGTTATTTTTTACCCTTATTTATGGGTGATATGACATTAAGAATAATGTGTTGCTATATCCTCAACCCCTGTGAATCTTTAATTCTGTTACAACTCACTTCTCCTTGGGAAGTTTTCATGTCACCTCAAGAACAAAGACAAAATCATTGGATTTGGAGCTTCAGTAACATTTAGTCCATATGTAAAACAGAACCAGAAAAAATACCTGTTGAGGCACAGCCACCATACTTCTCTCCTGTAGCCTACCCCCCATCCATAACACACACACACACACACACACACACACACACACACACACACACACACACACACACAAATAGGACTCTGAGAGACCTAAAGGACTCTTGTGATCCCAGTGGGCATCACCTGTTCAAAGATAATGAAGTTAGTGACAGAGTTGGATGAGCAGAGATACTTCTGTGATAGCAGCATGAGTAGATTTATACCTATAACCAAGGACAGGTAAAGCTTTGCACCTTGAGAACATAGAGAGGTAGCATGTTTTAATGATTGAGGTCAGTGTTAGAAGTCTGACAATTGCTGTAGGATGGTAGGCAAATAATTTAATCTTTTGTGCCTCAAGTCCCTTATATATAAAATCTATGGAGGATTAAATAAATGAAGACAAACAAACCATGTAGAACAGTGTCTTTTTTAGAGTAGGGGCTCTAGAAATTGCAACTAATGTGAAAAATAAATAAATAAAACCTCAATTAAATAGAGTTGGGAGACCAGAAAGGGGATCTCTCACCACCTGAAATATCAGCTGAGCCCAATGGAAGGAGAAAGAGACCTCTTCTTTTCTGAAAAGACTCAGCCAATGAAAGACTTGTCATTTACTATAACCTTCCCAACTTTATTTTCCTCTCTATAAAAGCATTCCCCTTCCCTTGCTCTAAGGAGACTTACACATGGCTCATCAATGTTGCAAGACTCCAAATTGCAATTATTGGCTGATTCCCAATAAATCCATTTTTGCTTGAGAAGTATCTGACAGTCTGATTGGAGTCAACACTAATTATTACTACTCACCCAATATGACATGGCCACTTATGATAGATAATCTCTTTCAACCCTAGAGGTTGTATCACAGCTTCAGTTTTCTAACTCATTCTATGACATTATATGCATCCTCAGAAATTTGCACAGATCTCTGGGGGAAAAGGGGAAAGGACAGGGAATGGAAATAACCAAATATATTGTGTTCATCTGGAGTTGACTGAGGTTAATTTGTCTCTCCTTAGAGGGACAAAGTTGATTTATAGAAAAGTAAATCACATTATTTAAATAAGTTTGTGGTTTTGAAAATTTGTATTTGTCATGGTATTATTTTACCTGGATCACAAATTCCCCCTTAACTAGGTGCTTTAATTTTATCTTAGTTATACTTGGATTTTCTAGCCCTCACTAATCTCTTCATAAATTATGCAAAAATCCCCCTTAACTAATTTAGGGCATAGAGTGGACCTTTATTACTATATTAACATATTTCATGTATTCTGGGAGAAAATCTAATATTTTTGAAATATAACATTTATGAGTATTTCAAAATTCCTTGCTTGAATTATGAGCAAGAATAGTAAAGGCAACTGCATATAGGAAATGAACATATGTCTCTTTGGAATTCCAATACTATATCATTTCTTTTTTTCTTTTTTGTACATTAATTAATTAATTTATCCAGTCTTTCCCTCACTCATTAATGCACTTGACGAATTAAAATTATTTCAGGGGGAACATTTTTGTCTCCTTGGGGTATATGAATACAAAAAAGATTCTCATAAAGCACAGATAGGATCACTGAATTAAGATATTTCACATACAAGTGGGGTCATCAGAGACCTCCACATAATTCATGCTATTTAAATTATAAATTTAAAATCTGTTTAAAAATCACAAGCTTTTTTTTCAAACCAAGTTTGAACACCAAAAAACAAAAATCCAATTTTGATAAAAGCAGAATACAATGATATCTCTTGGAAGAATGTTATTTACTTTTTGACAACTGGGAAAATATGTTTTGTAACCTTCCCTTTCTTGCTTTCATACTATTCTTTTTCTTTTTTTGGTTAAAACATGTGTACAATGATTACTCACAGTTGTCATCAGCTTTCATATAGTGTCATCATCATCATCACCATCACCATTATCATAAATACATATTTTGCATCTCGTTTTTTCCTGAAAACATACAAGGGGCCTGGAAAAATGAGAAAATTTAGGCCAAAAGGACAAATGATCCTCACAAATAAGTTTGATTCAAAAACCCTGTGTATAAACTTGCTTGCTGATGAAAAAAAGACAAATTTAATTTTAATTAATACATCACATAATGGTAAAATATTTGATCTTATAAGCAGTGACAAAACACAAAATTAATACTAAATGGCTGCAGGAATTTTAAAAGCATATTCAATTTTTATGAAAACACATAAAACTATAGAGCATCATTGGGCCTTAGAGCAAGCATCTACATTGATGTTTTTAGGTTGGTTAAGAATAATATGTGAAGATCAATTTTCTATGTTCAGAAAAGTTTAAAAATAATTATTCTGTGGCATTAAGACTTCATGTGATATTATTGATACAAAGGTTTTTTTTTTAAAAAAATTATTGGTTTTGTTTGTTTTTGGTTTTGTTTCTTTTTGTCTTTTTCTGGGCTGCATCCACACCATATGGAGGTTCCAAGGCTAGGGGTCTAATTGGAGCTGTAGCTGCTGGCCTATGCCAGAGCCACAGCAATGCAGGATCCGAGCTGAGCCTGCAACCTACACCACAGCTCATGCCAATGCCAGATCCCTAACCCACTGAGCAAGGCAATGAAGGCAAGCAGCCTCATGGTTCCTAGTTGGATTCATTAACCACTGAGCCACAACAGGAACTCTATCCATCAGTTCTTTTTTAAGAGCTATAAAAACATCATACATATGAGTTCCCATCATGACACAGCAGAAACAGATCTGACTACGAATCATGAGGTTGTGGGTTCGATCCCTGGCCTCGCTCGGTGGGTTAAGGATCTGGCATTGCCGTGAGCTGTGGTGTGGGTTACAGATGTGGCTCTGATCTGATGTTGCTGTGGCTATGGTGTAGGCAGGCAGCCATAGCTCTGATTGGGCTCTAGCATGGGAACCTCCATAGGCCACTGGTGTGGCCCTAAAAAAAAAATCACAAATAGAATTTGGCTAGATCCTTTATGTAATTGCTTCAATAATGTGAAATCATAAAAACATGTCCCAAATTGACATCTACCAACAGAATGTTCTAAAATAGCTTTAAATACTTAACACAAAGTTATAGAAATAAACCATCAATTACAGACAGAAGAAACTTTAAATATACTTGACAATTTATTTTCCATTAAAAAATGTAGCTGTTTGCCCCAGGGTCATAACATGCTATTTTAAGTGGTGACATCTAATAGCTCTATTTTTGACACATGCCAAATGTTAGAATAAATTGTCTTCAGCTTTTAATGAGTGCAGTATTTACTCCAAATGGGAGCTGTGCAGTGTAAAGGGCACTGGGTTGATCTCTGAAGTCCAAGTTTCATGACCTTGCATGAGGCTGGCCACTTAAGCTCATGTCACCATGGTCCCCATGACAGCTAAACTAAAATAAACTCACCTCTTGGGGCTACACAGTTGATTAAATGATAATATGTTTTAGGACTATCTTTCAATGTAACATTATTTAATTTTTTATTAACCTATGTATTTTGTTCACATTAAAATATTTAACATATTTCCATTAATCATTGACACATGTCATACATCTATCTGGTATTAACTGATTAATTTAGCTAATATGTATTTTATGAATATTTTTATTTTAGAATTTTTCAAGTAATTTATTTTAATTTCTTTATAAACTTTTTAAAACCTGTGTTATTCATTTTTTTTTTCTATCAGATGTCTTAAAATCTTGCTTGGTCTTATATATATGACTCCTGTGTCTCTTTCCTTTTGTTCAGTTTTATGGATTAACTGGTATCTTTTTTATTTTTTAAATTTTATTAAAGTATATCTCTTGTTCTTTTCTCCAACTTTCTTTAGCCTTATATTTGCATTGCTTATTTTCAGCACCTCCTGATGTAAGAATTTTTTTTTTAATTCTTAAAGCTATGTTGTCTTAAACTTTCGTAGAATTGGAGATCATAGAGAAGGAAAATTGGCATCATGCTTTGGCAATAATTTATACTTCTTGATGTGTCAACATAGTCAAAATTCTTCTTCAATTAGTTATACTGTCACATATAACTAAGAACTATCCAACTTCTGACTTTAAATCTCATGTTTTTCTTTTGTATGGAAACTCCAGATAATTCATGTTTTTTTCTGTTTTACAAACAGAAATACTTTCTCCTTTTATATTTACTGCTACAGGAAGAATTTGGTTGTTCAGCAGATGTCACTAGAAGGCTGTTGCACTGTCATTTTATGTTCTTATAGACATACTAGCAAAGCTGAAATACAGATGTTTTCAATTCCTTTGGTGTTAGAGATATTTTAATGTCTCAATTTAAGTAAACATAGAAGAGAAAATTAGGTATCCTTTAAAAAAATAATGGCTTAAGATAAACATATATAATCCATACACGTCCATCACTGTATATTTTAGGTGGCATTAAATGTGTATTAACATATTGCAAATCCCAATTAAATAACACAAACTCAAGTTGATCAACAGAGCTTAATAAATGGTGAAAAGGAGATTTAATGGCTTGTTCTGTTATTATCTATGTAAAGGTTTGTTATGAAAGAAAACTCTGTTGACATACTTGCTATTTCTGAACTCTGTCATATAACCATTTTTGTTTAAGTACAGGAAGTTCATAGACCTGTTGACCCTGTGGTCCTTTTTCTTCAGACAGTTCTCTTCAGACTAACTTTTATATTGCTACCTCCACTGAAGCATTCTTTCTAAATTCTTTAATCACCACCACCTTCGGTTTCCATAAAGCTCTCAGCTGACACTGACTCTTGTGTAGTCCCAATCCTCTCATTTTCCATAATATGAAACACATGTTCACTTTTGGGAACATACCTTACAATGTTCCTTGTACTGTTCCCCCAGACAATGCATTCTCAATTCTTGAGTTCTTCCCTTATTATTATAATTATTTTAAACGTATGTCTTCCACCCAGTTCCTATAGCATGAGTTCAAATTGAAATGATAGAGTTTGTCCATTGGTAATACAAAGATAGTTGGTGGTAACTGAATGCGTGCTGAGTGCTAGTCTCACTCCATGGTCTGGGTAGACTTCACACTGCTTTAAATAACATTTTAGTCTGGGTAGGTTCAATACACTAATATCTCAGTAGCTACACACACACACACACACACACACACACACACACACACACACACACACACATGTATTCACTCACACTAATCTCAATGCAAATACTTCTTGTCTGGTTTCTCTTCTGGGAAGCTCCACCCCAGGATTCTAGGCCACTTCTATCCTGACACTATTACTCTCAACATCTGGCCCCCAAAGTCCCCAGTGAAAGGAAAAAATGAATGAAGGAAAGGTGAGTCAGAAATGGAGGCAAATCTTGATCATCTTACTCATTATATCTCCTAATCTTTCACTGGCCAGAAAATAGGAAATATCTCCAAGCTCCCAATCCTCCTTATGACCCTTTTAAAACTGTCCATTGTCCTATCAAAATTTTGTACAAAATCATAGATTTTATACTACCATTTATGTGATTTTAAGATATAAACAATGGATAATAGATAAAGAATGCTAAAAAATAATAGGAATTATCAAAATATAGTGTTCTGGAAAATTTAGTGTTAAGTGCATTACTGAAAATGATTCCCTATGTTTAATATTTTCCACTTTGAACTTACAGAGTGAAAGAAATTTCTGCAGGAATGCAGGGCTCAAGCAAGAGAAATGTTTCTGCCAATGGAGTCCCTTTTGGCAGAGTGATTCACTTTTCTCCAGGTATAGCCAAGTGAACTAAAGCCTCATAAAAGAGCAGATCATCCTTTATTTCTATTTTCAGAGTGTTCAAAAACATCAACATACTGAAGAAATATCCTGGCTCTGTGATAAATTATTGCAGAACAAATATACTCTTTAACTATCAGAACTATATAAGCAGGGTCCTCTTCCAAGAAGAGTCTATACATTTGGTCATCAATGCCTATTTAAAATATTGCAAAATTATTTATATAGTTCATTCTGACAAAACATGAAAAAACAGCTATGTGTTTGGATGTTAGAGTTGTTTAAGGGCTGTTGAGAAATATTTAGGTTTTACTCCTTTGGTGAATCTTGATTGCGGTCTCTGAAGTTAGAACAATGACAACTAATCCAGTAGCTTCTTAAAGTGTTAATTGTCAAAACTGTATAGACTATTGGTCAAAATATTGGCATTTTCATCATGGCTTAGTGGTTAATGAACCCAACTAGTATTCTTGAGAATGCAGGTTTGATGCCTGGCACCTCAGTGGATTAAGGATCTGGTGTTGCTGTGAGCTGTCACATAGGTTGCAGATGCAGCTTGGATCCCTTGTTGCTGTGGTTGTACTGTAGGTCAGCAGCTACAGCTCTGATTCAGCCCCTGGCCTGGGAACCTCCATGTGCCATGGATGCAGCCCTAAAAATACAAAAGACAAAAAAAAATGTAGACTCCTAGGACCAGAATCAGTCCTATTGAACTTAATGTTCTGTGAATGGGGATTTGAAAACTTAATTTAAAAGAACATGTAATTCTCATTATACCATTGAAGTTTAAGAACATCTAGGTCATTCTTTCTATCTAATAAGGTTACAAAATATCTCATGGGATGTTGGAAAAATGTTACATCTCTAAGTATACATATAAGTGTGTGTGTATAGCATAGATGTATATATCATATATATGTGAGATACATATATGTAGTTTTTATCAATGATCATAATAAATATCATTTGAATTAATATATCTCAAAAAGTAACTACCATCGTTTTAGGTACATAATGATCACAGAAATAATTACACCTACCATAAAGTTAATTCAAGGTAAAGCTAAATTATAATTTCAGAGACAGTTATTTCAAGTTTCAATTATTTATAAAACTGCATTAGTATCTATTTCAAGGACTGATATAATCCTTATGAAATAAATTTTAATAAATATTTGTTAAATAAATAAATAGAAAAGAATTGGACATTATACTTTTCATTTTAACATATTAAGCCTAAATATTTCCATGCAGTTCTAAAAAATTTAATTACAAGAACCATAGTAAATTTATTTATTCACTGAACTGTTTGGGTGTCTGCCATTGGAATTTTCACTAGAAGGACTATTGTTTAACATCTTGTACTGAATTAGTATAAGTCTGTTATAGAGAATATTAAATTTCCTCTCTTTATTGAATTTTTTTTATTTAAAAGGCTTCATCTTAAACTGGGAAAGTGTCTCTTAATTTGCAAATAGACCACTAGAATTTGCCCAAAGGATGAGATATCCATTGTTGCTGGTAAAGTTTTTATGGTGAAAGTTATGCTTGCAAACCTCAAAAACAGGAGTGTCCACTGACTGTGAATTGGATCCTTATGCCTGCGAACAGGGGAAATTATAGAAAATACAATGAGATTTAAATAGGATCAGAAGGAAAGATTTTAGTTGATTTTGGTAGCAGCAGCAAATTCTTTGAAGATTTCCTACAGGAGTGTGGGCAGCACTTATGGGCAATTGTTTTTATAAACTAGGATTCTTATGTGTGATTCAATTTAAATAGGCTGGGCATACTTATCAGCAGAGTTCCTCTGAAAAAAATTTAAGTTGGTAACCTGTGGCTCGAAGAGCTGACATCAAAAGATGAAGTGCTTAAGAAATTATGCCACAGTGTTGAATTCAATAAGGAAAACATATTCTGACTTCCCTCTGTACTTGCATTGTTATTTTCAAACTATTTTTCAGCCATTTATCTACCTGAGCACCAGATCACTCAAATAATTATCATTCATAATGTGGCCACAGGGTCTTTTAATCTTTTAATTGACTTCTCTAGGAATTGTATATACATCAAAGGATAACATTATA
Organism: Sus scrofa; assembly: GCF_054392235.1. Lineage (NCBI taxonomy): Eukaryota > Metazoa > Chordata > Mammalia > Artiodactyla > Suidae > Sus > Sus scrofa. The sequence goes on along the minus strand of NC_139387.1, from coordinate 47,010,253 downwards.
GGGAATAAAAATGAATCTTAACATAGAGATTGCATTAAAAAATTGTTTTTTTCTTTCCTCAGTACTTTCTCGTTCTGCCATCTAAAATTTATTTTCTCAAATCTGTCTTCAGGTTCACATACAACATAGTTAAATGAGTTTCCCAGCATCTGAGGACATGATGGAGTTGTTTGCAATGAATTATAAATTTAAAGAAGATAAATATGGCCAATAATCCTATGTTCCACAGTTTTGCTTGAGAATTTTTAAGAGAAAATTTAGTTTAAATAGGTTCCAATAAAATGTAAATAGAGTAAAAATGATTTTTCTCATTGCTTTTATTCTGTGAGCATGTGAAGTCATAAAGAACATTGGAAGTTTAAGGAATTATTACCTGGATATAGTGCCTCACTTTCTCTTCTTTAGCTTTTAATTTTTTCAGGAAAAGTCCTTGGCATAGCTGAATAATAAATCTGCTTCTGCTTCTCATGAACTTTCTGAGGAATAAAAAGTCCAGGTATATGGTTTAGGTTTAATAACCATGAAAAGATATGGTATGATGCTACCTTTTAGATTTGCTGTTACACAATAAGGTAGATACAGACTTCTGAACTCCAGGGAGTGGTTAGTTTATTTGCATTTGGTAGTGACAATTCTTCCTTGGCACTGGTAGTTAAATTTCACCACCTAATTCTTAATCCCTTATCATAACATTACATTCAAGAGAAAAATATTTCCATCTAAATATTCATATAAAATTTAAGATTATAAATATAAACATATTCTATGTAACTTATTTTTAAAAATGCTTCTCTTGATGAAGACAGAATTTCTTACAGACTAAAATTCAAGATGTATATTATGGAAATGTCCTCACCAAATATACATACTCATATTTTATATTCTAAGTAGAGCCATTATTAATCGAATGCAAGTTTTGGTTTTTAAACTTTAACTTAACTCCACTTATTATAGTTTCATAATATTCTTCTTTTCTCTAGTCTGTGGTCACCAACTCATTTTATTTATTTGTTTTAGGTCATTATTTTGATTGGCATTTTAAAATTAGAATAGCAATGCTAAAAAAATTCAATATTTTGGTTTGGGACTGGTGTGAGGAATAAAATTTTGTTTATTTATTATGCCCCTAGCATCTTGTTACATAAAGTTTCAAAAATAATGTATATGAAAAGATGTTAGAATATTATATATCTTCATTTCAAAGTCACTGATGGCTTCAGTTCAAAGCATCAGCTTTGAGGTTTATCAAAGGAGCATAGCCTTTGACTTGTCTTTGAAGAAACCGTAGTGAAGTACACTAAAAAAAAAACACTTCATAAGAATCAACAGCGAAGCCTGAAATGTGAGAAGCTAGAATGGAAATATCTAGTAGCCTAACATAAAACTATTAACTTATAGCTTTAACTACTGACTATAGGCTAGTGAGAGAATGTTACTATCCTTTTCATCCTTCTTTCACATATGCTTATCTTAATCTCCATTCTTCAGAAGACATGCAATCAAGTGGTTGTTGAATGAATATTGAATATAATAGAACAGGTATCCATTAAAAAGCCATCACCAAGTGAAACCTTATGTGGTACACTATCAGCATGGAAAATTAGGCTAATTTGACCCTAAACAGGATGATGTTTTCAATATGATAGATGACATTGGTTTCACCTTATAGAAAACATTCATAACAATGTTTTTGCTGTTTTTTAATCAGGGAATAGTTGTGAAAAATCACAGTCCAACAGATAAAATCATATTTAGAATATTGAATGTTTTTGTCTCTAACACCACAGAGAAACCAGAGAGAAGTTTAATAAGAAAAGTGTGACATTTATATTAATTTTTACATTTGAAAACATCTCATTCCAGAAAGGCTTTGAGGTGAAAAATCTGAGATTAAGTATACAGATGGAGTACAAATATTGAAAAATGAATACCCATTTAACTACTACCACAAACAAGATAGCAACTATTCACATTACCCAAGAAAATTCTCTCATGTTCTTTTCTAGAATTTCCTCCATCCAAGCAAACATTGTTCAGACTTTGTTCACCATAGATTAGTTGTGCTAGTACTAGAATTGTATCTTTAGTTTCATGTCTTATTTCTTTCATTCAGCATAGTTTTGTGATTTTTTTTCCCGCCTTGATACTGTAGGTGCACAATAATAAATCGCCCCAAACTAAATGGTGTTTAGCAGTTATTGTACTCATGCATTCTCTTTGTAGATCAACAGGGAACAATGGGGTTGTCTTAACTCTGCTTTGTAATTTATGTAGCCTCAGTTGGAAGATACAAAGGCAGGCATCGCAAATCATTTGAAATCACTCACTGGTCTTATGGTTGTGGTTAGCTGTCAACTGGGGACCTCAGTTCCTCTCCATGTAGTTTTCTCTATGTTGTCTGTTTATGTGGGCTGGTTTGGACCTTCTTCCATGACCTGAGTTCCCAAAGCATTTTCCCCATGCTTAGATAGGGGTTATGAGTTCCTGGAAGAAGACAACAGAGATAAAGTGCCATTTTTACCACATCATAGCAAATGTATATGTTCTCAATACGACTTATTACTGATAACATTAATCTTGACCAGCTGGCTGAAGTAGTGTTTCCTGGATTTCTCTTTTGAAAAGTTGATTTTCACCACATTCCTTTTTCTACTTTCTTTTTCTTCTTCTTCTTCTTCTTTTTTTTTTTTTTCATGGCCACACCTGGCAAATGGAAGCTCCCAGGCTAGGAGTTGAATCAGAGCTACAGGAGCAGCCCGATTTCACAGCCCAACAACACCAGGTCCAAGCCACATCTGTGACCTATACCTCAGCATGCTGGCAACACCACCACAGAAGTGAAAATTTCATCATGAATGGTTATCTTGTCAACTATCTAAGATTATATTTTACTTTATCCACACAAAGACAAAGGTTATAAGTTCTAACAACAACCACAACAATAATGCAACAGGATGACACAAATACTTTAGGATTACTTTAAAATTTCAAGAGACAGAGAAACACTTACAAATATTGCTGAGAAGCCAAAGTAAATTGGTGGGGAGAGAAATATGGGTGTCAGGTTGCTAAAAACATACATCTATAAAGTAAGGAAAATTCCTAGGAGTAATTAAAAATACATTTTTATGTAAAATAAAAAACCCATTTCATGTCAGAAATTTGTAGTGGCAATGTGTGTTCAATGGGCTGATGACTGTAGTTGAGATGAGCCTTAAAAGTACGGAGCCTAGCTGGTTGTCCCAAGTCCTTAACATTTAAAATTTTCACAATTTTGAAAACTGAATTTTCATTTATGCTTCCAGTACAAGGATTAGAATTGAAATTAGGAAGCTGAAAGAAGGCTCATATTTTGTAATAACACTCTTGTGTGAACCATCGCATGAACTTTTAAAATATGTTTTCAACAACATTAAGTGAAAGTTTCTTTGGGCAACAGAATTGCAGTCACTGCTTTGGATTTATGTACTTAATAGTAACGGTTAATGTCTACTGACAAAAGAGATGATCAACTGTCTCAGTTGCCTGTGACTGTGAGGCTTCCTAGTCATGGGTCTCTCAGTGATTAAAAATAGGAAAGTCACAAGCAAACTGGGGTAACCATTCACTCCAATTGACACATACCACATCCTGGGTTTTTCATGCATCTCCCCACATTTAATACACCCATCAACCCATGCACGGCCTACATGAGCCCTGTAACCACAGAGTTTGAATTCAAGTCCTACATTCTTTCTCACAGTGGCACATGACTTTGCAACTTTCTAATTTGTGTTAAATAATAAAAGGGGAAGGACATAACACTCATTTGTGTTAGCTACCAGGACTAAGGCTATTCTTTTTTTCATCCAAACTTGACCAAAAGGAAGCAAACTAGGTGGTGAGGGCAAAATGCATGGAGTGCTAACTAGGAAAGCATCTTATAGATGAACTGGGTTTATCAAAAACAGGATTCTCTAGGAAGCAGGTATCTGAAATAATTATTTGTGGGCAGAGGATCATCTGGGATTGAACATTGGTAGACAGAAAAGCAAGGAAAAAACAGAAAGCTCTGGTGAGGTTGGGCTGCCACACAGTGTAGCCAATCCCCAATTGATTTCCCAGGCTCTGTGAAACTGAAGTGGTCATCAATCATGGCCTAAAGGTCCAGAAATGAGTCACCCGTGAAAGTAGACTAATACTTTCATGAGCCCCATGTGCAGTGCATATGACTAGTTAAGTGAGCCAGTTATAGGAGGAGAGATAAATCAGGGTTTTTGGCTGAAAGGTCCCACAACAGCTAGGGGAATGAGACCACATCTTTGAAGGAGTGTGTGGGCAGCACATCACAGAATCCGCTATGACATAAAGAGAACCAAGGCTTGCTACAGAGATTAATTTCTCTTAGAACCAATGCAATTTCAAAGCATATGATTAACGATAAAAGCTCTAGAGCATTTTTTTGTTATCCCCTTTGTTTAGGAAGTTGCTTGATTTTTTTTATGTCAGTAAATGATGAATTTATTCCTGTTTTACTTCACATTCACATCTCTAAAATGGTGACTTTTATACACAAGTTACTAGCTGTTACATGACACATTCCCAAGCCAGAAATTCCATTCAAGCATGAATAAAATCACCATATATGTGAGGGGCACTGCTTTAGTACTGCATGCTCTACTCGATCACCCTTCCTGGATCCAAGGATTTTTACATTCCTTCATGATCAAAGTTTTCAAATCTACATATCTTCAAAAGAGCTATTACGACTAGGGCTTTGAGCAGAGTGGTCATCCATATCCAATCACAATTTCCTGGTTCTGTCCCTGAATTCTAAGCTTTCAGAGCAGGTTCTCTGTTAACGCTGTTAAATGTGGGAGCAAATTCTAACCAAACCACAAGAATATGAAAGTATGTGCTATGGATTTTGGTCACAGGCAGCTATCCATCTAATATCATGAAAAGAAAATGTACCAAAGGCAGGTCAAATATGCAGTGTTAGTAATAAATACGATAAATGACATCTCTCAACCTGCTTTACTAAGTACTTACTATTTTGAAACATGTTATTTCATGTTATTTTCTACCAAAATTTTATAATTAACCAGTAATGTCATGTGCAATAATGTTCTTATGTTACTTAAGGAAAAAAATACCATGATTTATGAGATAGAATAGTAAAGATGCTTGCATCCATACAAGTCTTACCAGTTGTATATTTTTCCTAATACCTTCTGGCCTTTAACCTGAGTTTATATATCACAATACAATTTAGAATCTACGAACTATTCTTATTGTATGTATTTTCTAAATGAAGATATATCTGATATTATGTTTTTTCTGTTTTTTTTTGAGGGGGGTAAGGAACTGTTAAACAATTTCATTTTTTTTTCATTTTTTTAAAGTTTTATCAAAGTTGATTTAGAATTTGGTGGTAATTTCTGCCATGTGACAGAGCGATTCAATAATACACATACATATACCTTTTTTTTTTCAAGTCTTTTCCAATATAGGTTAACACAGAATATTTGGTAGAGTTCCCTGTGCTATATAACACATCCCTACTGACCCCCTATTCCATATACCATAGTGTGCAATTTCACCTTTATTAATGTCAATATATTATGTATTTTTAATCTTTTATTTTGATTTTTTCTCAAATTCTATAAAATAAGTAATTTCCAAGTTCATCATCTTTTGCTTTCCCTATCTCTGCTATGTGAATTATCTGGAAATACAGCTTCCGTTTATGTTTTTCCCTTTAAATAGTCAATATTTAACAAGTGGTAAAATGTGGCTACTACACATTTGTTAATAAAAATAACCACATTAATTTTTTCCTCCTATCTGATTTCTTTGCTTCAAGGAAATTTATAAGCATGGATTGAGGAAGCCTTAATGAACTTATTTAATTGCCATGGATATCATAGAATAAAAAGGTGTATGTAGTTGAAGGCAAGCTTTGACAGGACAGTTTATCAGAGGTATTTAGACAAAACTCTAAGTGTATTTATTTCCTGAGTAATTCCATGATACATTTCTAAGGAAAGCTGGCAAGTTTTCACTCAATTTTTGAGTCAAATACTCCACTTTTTTGCATAAAATATACTGTAGTAAATGTCTTTTTTGTAGCTAAAACATGATTTCTGTAATGTTCTACTTTCATTCAGCTTTAAATGTTATGACTCTGAAGATGTTATGCTTTTTTGATAAATTATGCTTCATTCCTGGCAGATAAGGACAGTCTCTTCATTCTACATGAAAATGTATATGCGTGAGTTTGACATGACATATGACTTATAATAGTTAAAAATAGAGATGTATATATGGATATACTTACAGACACAGGTAAGAATATTCCATGTCTATTTCATCCACTCAGAAATAGTAGTAGAGTTTGGTTGGTAAGTATTTTATGTTTTATTTTCACATTATTTTAATAGTTCTTGTGCTTTATTCTGCATTGTTTTGAGATGGGTAGAAAAGCAGCCAAATGTGTATTTTTAAAATACAGGGCGTTTTTAAATTCTAATGCTGAACTACTTTGACAAATCAATATATCCTCATATACTTTAAAGTCTACTTAACAAGACATCTAGAGTTTATGTTGCTATCAAGTTGAAGAATATTTTAAAATATTTAGTTCGCTGAAGACGCTTTGGATACTTTTGGTAAAATTTATATTTTAGCTACACAAGTATTATTTTTGAAAAAAGAACCTGCATCTTTATGTTACTTCAAATTTTTACCTTGGGTATACATTGCATTTCCTTCTTAAGGTCACAAATCATTTTCACATATATTATTTTATTTGCTGTTGGATTTTCTTATATTGAATTTTTTTGTGTGATTTTCCCTGTGGACATCATAAAAGCTTTCTCTATATTTCTGCTGTATTGAATAGAAACAAGCATGTTCTCTTTTGGCTATAGAAATTACTATTGAAAATTCTACTCCCCTTTACCAACTATCTCACATTTTACTGGCTTTATGATGTCTCCCTTAAATAGTACTCACTGAAATTAATTAAATAAAGACTAATTTCTCTCTGACCTTTAAAAAATAACATTTAGTGGCTATTTACATTTTGAAATATTTAATTTTATTGACTACTTATTATCATAGGACTGATTTTTTTCAGACTAATTTTTTTTATTTTAGACTAAATTTTTGATACTCTATCTTGTTTATAGATTTTTCCCTGATAAAACAATTTCCATGATAGATTTGATATTTTTATTTTCCAAAAAAAAATCACATAGCTTCCTGTTTTTCACTTTTTGTTTTTTAAGGACAAATATGGGGTATAGTGACTTGAAAATTTATGGGATGTGAATAGGGGAGGATGTGACTACTAGACATTTGGGGACTTATGCCACTGTAATTGCCTCATGCAGAACTGAGAACCTTAGTACATTAATCAGATTAGAGACATTTTTCCTGCAGACTCTTTCACCCACTAGGGATCTTTTAGAAGGAAAATACTTTCATATCAACCGCACATAAATTACTCTTATGAGGCACATAAATAAGCACTATTATTTTAGAGTGACTTTCAGAGCACCGAAGTTCTAAGGATTATGATTCTCAAGCTATCATGACATGTTGTGAGCATTTTACTTCTTTTTTTTTTCTTTTTTTTGCACATAGAAGTTCCCAGGCTAGGGATCAAATGGGAGTTACAGCCACCAGCCTACATCATAGCCACAGAAATGCAGTATCTAAGTGACATCTGTCTGCCACCTAACACCACAGCTTACAACAACCCCTGGATCCCCAACCCAGTGAGCAAGGCCAGGGACCGAACCTGCGTCCTCATGGATTCTAGTCAGGTTCGTTAACTGCTGAGCCAAGAAAGGAACTCCACATTGTGAGCATTTTAAAGATGGATAATCTGGGGCAAGAAAGTTTTTTATTTGCCCAAATCTCATAGGTGGGAGAAACATTGAATGATTCAGATAGAAAGTTAGACTACTCCCAATCCATTAAAAAAAAATGCTAATCCTAATCCATAAAAAAAGTCAGTGTATTATGTACTTGGAACTAGGTTACAATTATAGCATTAATCTTATAGCAAAAATATATTAAAACCATTTGTGAATGTCCCTATTGAGTGTACTTCCTGAGAGTATTCTCTTTAAGCATGTGTGTGTGGGAGGTGTTTCATGGTTTATACAACTGTCCTTCACGCTTCCCCTTCTGTGTTGGTAGACACACCAACTGAGCTTGCAATCCCTCATTCCCAACCTGACTTTTAGTTCCCTCATAAATAATTTTGGCTTTGTTGTCTGGATTTCAAATTATATTTTCCTTTATTTTAAAAAAGTCTAGTAATCTTGTAAAAATATCTATAAACTTTTATAATTGTGTCATGATTTCCTTAAATACACAGCATTACTTATAAATGTATAGCTTCAAATATACTTTTTTATTTAAGGAAGATAATTTTATATTTATTTATTAGTTTGTTTTTTATTTTTATTTTTTTGGCTTCACCCATTATATGTGGAAGTTCCTGAGCCAGGAACCTCACCACAGCAGCAATCTGAACTGCTATAGCGACAAGGCTGGATCCTTAACCCACAGTGCCACCAGAGAACTCTGGAAATTTATTTTAATTATAGATGTTAGTATTTATTTTCTATTGTTTGTTTTTGTATTTTTTTGTGTGTGTTGTCCCTGTTTTTGGAATTTCTGATCGGGCTGGACAGCTGGTCGACCCCGCAGCCCCACGGGCCCCACGACTGTGTCCACCGGGACAGCTGGTCGACACCCCGGTCCCCCGATCCCTCACTCCCTAGGTCCCATGGTCCCCGGTACCGAGTCTCTCATTAAAACTGGTCGACCCCCGGGCCCCTCGGGCCCCAGGACCGAGGCAGCCTTGAGAGCTGGTCGATCCCTCGGTCACTCAGTCCCTTGGTCCCTAGGACGGCATCGGCCCAGGAAGATGGTCGCACATGTGGCCCCTCGGTCCCACGGCCCCGTCGACCGAGTCGGCCTGGGCAGCAGGTAGACCCCGCGTCAGCTCAGACCCGGGACCGAGTCGACCGGGATAGCTTGTTGACCCAACAGCTCCTCGGACCCGGGTCCAAGTCGGCCGGAACAGCTGGCCAACAACGCGTAAGTTCGGACCCGGGACCGAGTGGGCCGGGATAGGTGGTCGACCCCACAGCTCCTCGGACCCGGGTCCGAGTTGCCCGGAAAAGCTGGTCGACCCCGTGGCAGCTCGGACCCGGGACCGAGTGGGCCGGGATAGGTGATCGACCCCACAGCTCCTCGGGCCTGGGTCCGAGTTGCCCGGGAAAGCTGGGCGACCCCGCGGCAGCTCAGACCTGGGACCGAGTCAGCCGGGATAGCTTGTTGACCCAACAGCTCCTCGGACCCGGGTTCAAGTCGGCTGGAACAGCTGGCCAACAACGCATAAGGTCCGAACCGGGACCGAGTGGGCCGGGATAGGTGGTCGACCCCACAGCTCCTCGGACCCGGGTCCGAGTTGCCCGGGAAAGTTGGTCGACCCCGCGGCAGCTCGGACCCGGGAACAACTCGGCCGGGATAGCTGGTCAACCCCGAGGCCCCTGGGACCCAGGGTCCGAGTTGGCCGGGACAGCTGGTCGACCCCGTGGCACCTTGGACCCGGGACCAAGTGGGCCGGGATAGTTGGTCGACCCCGTGTCAGCTCGGACACGAACCGAGTTGGCCGGTATAGGTCGTCGACCCCACAGCTCCTCGGACCCAGGTCCAAGTTGGCCGGGACAACTGGTCGACCCCGCGTCAGCTCGGATCCGGGATGGAGTGGGCCGGGACAGCTTGTCGACCCCGCGTCAGCTCGGACCCGGGACCGAGTAGGCTAGGAGAGCTGGTCGACCCCGCGTCAGCTCGGACTCGGGACCGAGTGGGCCGGGACAGGTGGTTGACGCCGTGGCCACTCAGATCAGGGGTACGAGTCGGCCAGGACCGCTGGTCGACCCCACGGCCTCTCGGACACAAGGTCCTAGTCGGACCAGACAGTTGGTCGACCACGCCCCCCGTTGGACACTCGGACCTGGGAACGTGTCGCCCGAGACAGCTATAGACTCCGCGGCCCCTCAGACCCAGGACCAAGTCGGCTGGGAGAACTGGTTGACCCCGCGGCCCCTCAGACCCGGGAAAGTGTCGGCCGGACAGCTGGTCGACCCCTCGGACCCTCGGTCCCGGGGCCCGAGTCGGCCCGGAGAGCTGGTCCACCCCCCCGGGAGCTCAGACACGGCAGCGAGTCGGCCGGGACAGCTGGTTGACCCCACGACCCCTCGGACCCAGGACCGAGACGGCGGGGACAGCTGGTCGACCCCTCGGCTCCTCGGTCCCGGGACCGAGTGGGCCGGGATAGCTGGTCGACCCTGCGGCCCCTCGGACACGGGACTGAGTTGGCCGGGACACCTGGTCAAACACTCGGACCCTCGGACCTGAGACAGAATCACCCGGGACAGATGGTTGACCCCATGGCTCTTCGGACCCGGGACCGTGTTGGCCGGGTCAGCTGGTCAACCTCGTGACACCTCGCCCCCCCAGCAGCGAGTCGGCCGTGACAGCTGGTCGATGGCCAGGCCCTTAGGTCCCTCCATCCCTCGGTCTCTACGGCCCAGGTACCTAGTCAGCCTAGACAGCTGTTCAACCCCTGCCCCATGGACCCGGGTTCTGGGTCGGCCGAGACTGCCGGTCAACCACCCAGCCCCTCGGACCCGGAAATCCGAGTTGGTCAGGAGAGCTGGTCGACCTCGCGGCCCCTTGGAACCGGGACTGAGTCGGCTGGGAGAGGTGGTCAACCATGCGGCCCCTCGTTCCCGGGGCCCTAGGCGGCCGGGACAGTGGTTGACCCCTCAGACCCTCGGTCCCGGTGTCCGAGTCGGCCGGTAGAGTGTGTCGACCCTGCGGCAGCTCAGACAAGGGTCCCAGGGGCCCATTCGGCCGGGACAGCTGGTCGACCAGCTCTCCCGGCCCACTCGCTCCTGTGTCCGAGGAGCTGGTCGACCCCACGGCAGCTCGGAACCAGGACCGAGTCGGCTGGGACAGCTGGTCGACCCCACGGCCCCATGGAACCAGGACAGAGTCGGCCGGGACAGCTGGTCGACCTCGCGGCCCAACAGACACGGGAACGATTCGCCCGGGACAGCTGGTCGACCACTCGGTTCCTCGGACCTGGGACCGAGTCTGCCGGGACAGCAGGTAGACCCCGTGGCAGCTTGGACACGGGAAAGATTCGGCCGGGACAGCTGGTCGACCACGTGGCTGCTCAGACCCAGGACCGAGTGGGCCGGGATAACTGGTCGACCCTGCGGCCCCTGGGACACAGGACCGAGTTAGCCGGGAAATCTGGTCGAACCCTCAGAACCTCAGACCCGGGACAGAATCCGCCCGGACAGCTAGTCGACCCCACGGCTCTTCGGACCCGGGATCTTGTCGGCCGGGTCAGCAGGTCAACCTCGTGGCACCTCAACACCCAGCAGCGAGTCGACCATGAACACTAGTATACTGCCAGGCCATTTGGACCCTCGGTACCTCGGTCTCTATGGCCCAGTATCCTAGTCAGTCTGGAGAGCTGTTCAACCTCCTGCCCCTCGGACCTGGGGTCCGGGTCGGCCGGGATGGCCGGTCGACCACGCAGCTTCTCGGTCCCGGGAGTCTGAGTCGGCCGGGACAGCTGGTCGACCTCGCGGCCCCTTGGACACGGGAGCGAGTCGGTTGGGACAGCTGGTCAACCACGGGGCCCCTTGGACCCGGGAGAGAGTCGCCTGGGACAGCTGGTCGACCCCGCGGCAGCTTGGACCAGGGAAAGCGTCAGCCGGGATAGCTGGTCAACCCTGCGGCCCTTCAGACCCAGGGTCCGAGTCGGCCTGGACAACTGGTCGACCCCGCCCCCTCTCGGACCCTTGGACCCAGGAACGAGACGGCCAGGACAAATATTCGACCATGGGAACTTTCAGAAACGGGGTCCAAATCGGCCGGGACAGCTGGTCGACCCCGCGACACCTCGAATCCTGGAACGAGTTGCCCGGGACACCTGGTCGACCCCGGGTCATTTCGGACATGGGACCGAATTGGCTGGGATAGATGGTCGACCCCACAATTGCTCGTACCTGGGTAAGAGTTGGCGGGGACAGCTGATCGACTTGGCGTCAGCTCGGACACAGGACCAAATGGGCCGGGATAGTTGGTCGACCCTGTGTAAGCTCAGACCCAGGACCAAGTCGGCCGGGATAGCAGGTTGACCCCGCATCAGCAAGAACCCGAAATGTGTCAGCCGGGATAGCTGGTCGACCCCACAGGTCTATGGACCATGGTACGATTCGGTCAGGACAGCTTGTCGACGCCATAGCTCCTAGGACCCAGGTCCAATTCGGTCAGGACAGCTTGTCGAGGACGTGACACCTCGAACCCGGGACCGAGTTGCCAGGGACACGTGGTCGACCCCCCTTCAATTCTCAACATGGGACCTAGTCGGCTGGAACAGCTGGTCGACCCGCAGCACCTCGGACCCAGGAATGACTTGGCCGGGATAGCTGGTCGACCACACAGCTCCTCGGACCCGGGTCCTAGTCGGCCGGGACAGCTGGCCAACTGCGCATCAGCTCGTACCTAGGACCGAGTCGGGAGGGATACGAGGTTGACTACGCGAAAGCTCGGAGGCGGGACCGAGTCGGCTGGGATACATTGGCAACCCCACAGCTTTACGGACCAGCGTCCGAGTCGGCCAGGACAGCTGGTCCACCCGGCAGAAACTCGTACTTAGGACCCCGTCGGCCGGGAGAGATGGTCCACCCCACAGCTATTCGGACCCGGGTCCGATTCGGCGGGGACAGCTGGTCGACCTACGGCACCTAGGACCTGGGACCGAGTTGGGCAGGATAGCAGCTCGACCCCGCGTCAGCTAGAACCCGAGACGTGTCGGCCGGGATAGCTGGTCGGCCCCACAGCTCTCGGACCCGGGACCGTGTTGGCGGGGATAACTTGTCCACCCCGCGTCAGCTCGAACCCGGGACGAGTCGGCCGGGATAGCTGGTCAACCCCACAGCTCCTCAGACCTGGGTCTGAGTCAACTGGGACAGCAGGTCCACCCCGCGTCAGCACGGACACGGGACTGAGTTGGCTGGGAGCTGGTCGACCCCACAGCTCCTCGGACCACGGTCCGATTCGGCCGGGACAGCTGGTCGACTTGTGGCACCTCGCACCCGGGACTGCGTCGGCCAGGATACCTTGTCAACCCCACATCAGCTCGAACCTGGGACGTGTCGGCCGGGATAGCTGGTCGACCCTGTGTCACCTCGGACCCTGGACCAAGTTGGCCGGTATATCAGGTCGACCCCGCATCAGCTAGAACCCGAGACGTGTAGGCCGGAATGGCTGGTTGACCATGTGTCACCTCGGACCCAGGACCGAGTTGGCCGGTATAGTAAGTCGACCCCGCATCAGCTAGAACCCGAGACGTGTCGGCCGGGATGGCTGGTCGACCCCACACCTGTTCGGACCCGGGACCGAGTTGGCCCGGATAGCTGGTCAACCCCACAGCTCCTTGGACCCGGGTCCGAGTCGGGCGGGACAGATTGTAAACCCCGAGTCAGCTCGGACCCTGGACTGATTTGGCCAGGATAGCTGGTCAACAACACATCTCCTCGGACCCGGGTCCGAGTCGGCCGGGACAGCTGGTCGACCCCGCAGGAACTCGGACTCGGGACCCAGTTGGCCAGGAGAACTGGTCAACCCCACAGCTCTTCGGACCCAGGTCTGATTTGGTGGGGACAGCTGGTCGACCCCGCGACAGCACGGTCCCGGGTGTTTGCCGGCAGTGATATCTGGTCAACAGCACAACTCTTCAGACCAGGGGCCTAGTTGGCCGGGACAGCTGGTCAACCCGGTGTCAGTTCAGACCCGGGATTGAGTTGTCCGGGATAGCTGGTCAACCACACAGTTCCTCGGACCCGGGTCCTAGTCGGCCGGGACAGCTGGTCGACTGCGCGTCAGCTTGTACCTAGGACCGAGTCGGGCAGGATACGAGGTTGACTACGCGACAGCTCGGAGGCCGGACCGAGTCGGCCAGGATAGCTTGTCGACCCCAGAGCTCTTCAGACCAGCGTCCGAGTCGGCCAGGAAAGCTGGTCGAACCCGCAGGAACTCGTACCCAGTACCCAGTCGGTCGGGAGAGCTGGTCCACCCCACAGCACTTCGGACCCGGTTCCGATTCGGCGGGGACAGCTGGTCGACTCGCGGCACCTCAGACCCGGGACCGAGTACGCCGGGATAGCAGGTCGACCCTGCGTCAGCTAGAACCCGAAACGTGTTGGCCGGGATATCTCGTCGACCCCAGAGCTCTTCGGACCTTGGTCCGAGTCGGCCGGAACAGCTGGTCGACCCCACGACAGCTCGGACCCTGGACCAAATGGGCCTGGATAGCTGGTCGACCCTGTGTAAGCTCGGACCCGGGACCGAGTCTGCTGGGATAACTGGTCAATGGCACAGCTCCTCGGACACGGGTCCGAGTCGGCCGGGATAGCTGGTCGACCCCGCGTCGGACCGTGGACTGAGTCAACATGGATAGCTGGTCGACCACACAGCTCCTCAGACCCGGGTCCGAGTCGGTCGTGAAGGCTGGTCAACCCCGCGACAGGACGGAACGGGGACCGAGTAGACAGTCATAGCTGGTCGACCCCACAGCTCCTCAGACCTGGGTCTGATTGGGCCGGGACAGCATGTCGACCTGTGGCACTTTGGTCCCAGGAATGGCTTGGCCGGGATAGTTGGTTGACCACACAGCGCCTCGGACCCGGGTCCTAGTCAACCAGGACAGCTGGTCGACCCCGCGTCAGCTCAGACCCGGGATTGAGTTGGCCGGGATAGCTGTTTTTCCACACAGCTCCTCAGACCTGGGTCCGAGTCGGCCGGAACAGCTGGTCGACCCGCGGCACCTTGGACCCGGGAATGACTTGGCCAGGATAGCTGGTCGACCACACAGCTCCTCGGACCCGGGTCCTAGTCGGCCGGGACAGCTGGCCGACTGCGCATCAGCTCGTACTTAGGACGGAGTCGGGAGGGATACGAGGTTGACTATGCGACAGCTCGGAGGCGGGACCGAGTCGGCCAGGATACATTGGCGACCCCACAGCTCTTCGGACCAGCGTCCGAGTCGGCCAGGACAGCTGGTCCACCCGGCAGAAACTCGTACTTGGGACCCCGTCGGCTGGGAGAGGTGGTCCACCCCACAGCTCTTCGGACCCGGGTCCGATTCGGCGGGAACAGCTGGTCGACGTGCGGCACCTCGGACCCGGGAATGACTTGGCCGGGATAGCTGGTCGACCACACAGCTCGTCAGACCCAGGTCCGAGTCGGTCGTGAAGGCTGGCTGACCCCGCGACAGTTCGGACCGGGGATCGAGTAGACAGTCATAGCTGGTCGACCCCACAGCTCCTCAGACCTGGGTCCGATTGGGCAGGGACAGCTGGTCAACCTGTGGCACTTCGGACCCGGGACTGAGTTGGCCGGGATAGCTGGTCTACCACACAGTTCCTCGGACCCGGGTCCTAGTCGGCCGGGACAGCTGGTCGATCCGCGGCACCTCAGACCCGGGACCGAGTCGGCCAGGATATCTGGTCAACCCCGCGTCAGCTCGAACTTGGGACGTGTCGGCCAGGATAGCTGGTCGACCCCACAGCTCCTCGGACCCGGGTCCAATTCGGCCGGGAGAGCTGGTCAATCCCGCGGCAACTCGTACCCGGGACCCAGTCGGCGGGGAGAGCTGGTCCACCCCAGAGCTCCTCGGACCCGGGTCCAAGTCGGCAGGGACAGCTTGTCGACAATGGGGCAGCTCGAACACGGGACTGAGTGGGCCGGGACAGCTGGTCAATCCCGCGGCAGCTCAGACCCGGGACCGAGTCGGCTGGGATAGCTTGTCGACCCTACAGATCCTCGCACCCGGATCTGATTCGGCCGGGAGAGCTGGTCCACCCCAGAGCTCATCGGACCCGGGTCCAAGTTGGCAGAGACAGCTTGTCGACAATGCGGAAGCTCGACCCCGGGACCAAGTGGGCCGGGTTAGCTGGTCGACCCGCGGCACATCGTACCGGGGACTGTGTCAGCCCGGATAGCTGGTCGACCCCACAGCTCCTTGTACCCAGGTTCGAGTCGGCCGGGACAGCTTGTCGAGCACGTGGCACCTCGAACACGGGACCGAGTGAGCTGGGACAGCTGGTCGATCACGCGGCAGCTCAGACCCGGGACCGAGTCGGCCGGGATAGCTTGTCGAGTCTACAGCTCCTCGGACCCGTGTCTGATTCAGCTGGGACAGCTGATCATCACCGCGTCAGCTCGTACCCGTGTCGAAGTGGGCCGGGATACCTGGTCGACCCTGTGTCACCTCGGACCCGGGACCGAGTTGGCTGGGATAGCTTGACGACCCCACAGCTGCGCGGACACTGCTCCAAGTTGGACGGGAAGGCTGGTCGACCCTGCGTCGGACCGGGGACTGAGTCAACATGGATAGCTGGTCGACCCCACAGCTCCTCAGACCTGGGTCCGATTGGGCCGGGACAGCATGTCGACCTGCGGCACTTTGGTCCCAGGAATGGCTTCGCCGGGATAGTTGGTCGACCACACAGCGCCTCGGACCCGGGTCCTAGTCAACCAGGACAGCTGGCGGACCCCGCGTCAGCTCAGACCCGGGATTGAGTTGGCCGGGATAGCTGTTTTTCCACACAGCTCCTCAGACCTGGGTCCGAGTCGGCCGGAACAGCTGGTCAACCTGCGGCACCTTGGACCCGGGAATGACTTGGCCAGGATAGCTGGTCGACCACACAGCTCCTCGGACCCGGGTCCTAGTCGGCCGGGACAGCTGGCCGACTGCGCATCAGCTCGTACCTAGGACGGAGTCGGGAGGGATACGAGGTTGACTATGCGACAGCTCGGAGGCGGGACCGAGTCGGCCAGGATACATTGGCGACCCCACAGCTCTTCGGACCAGCGTCCGAGTCGGCCAGGACAGCTGGTCCACCCGGCAGAAACTCGTACTTGGGACCCCGTCGGCCGGGAGAGGTGGTTCACCCCACAGCTATTCGGACCCGGGTCCGATTCGGCGGGAACAGCTGGTCGACGTGCGGCACCTCGGACCCGGGAATGACTTGACCGGGATAGCTGGTCGACCACACAGCTCGTCAGACCCGGGTCCGAGTCGGTCGTGAAGGCTGGCTGACCACGCGACAGTTCGGACCAGACACCGAGTAGAGAGTCATAGCTGGTCGACCCCACAGCTCCTGGGACCCGGGTCCGAGTCGGCCGGAAGAGCTGGTCGACCCTGCGGCAGTTCGGATCTGGACCGCGTCGGCCGGGATAGCTTGTGACTCCACAGCTCCTCGGACCCGGGTCTGAGTTGGCCGGGACTGCTGATGGAAACCAAGTCAGCTCGTTCCGGGGACCAAATGGTTCAGGATTTCAGGCCGACCCTATGTCAACTCGGACACGGGAACGAGTCGGCCTAGACAGCTGGTCGACCCGACAGCTCCTCGGCTTCGGGTCCGAGTCGGCCGGGACATCTGGTGGACCCCACAGCTCCTCGGACCGGGACCGTGTTGGCCGCGATAACTGGACGACCCGCGTCAGCTCGAACCCTGGCCGAGTTGGCGGGATAGCTGGTCATCCCCGCAGCTCGTCGGACCCGGGTCTGAGTCGGCCGGGACAGCTGATCGACCCCTCCCCAGCTCGGAACACTGACCAAAAGGGCCGGGATAGCTGGTTGATCCTGTGTCAGCTCGGGCGCAGGAGCAAGTCGGCCGGGAGAGCGATTCCACCCCACAGCTCCTCGGACCCGCCTCTGAGTCGGCCGGGATAGTTGGTCGACCCCACAGCTCTTCAGACTAGGGTCCGAGGCCGCTGGGACAGCTGGTTGACCCGCGGCACCTTGGACCCGGGACCGAGTTAGCAAGGCTAACTGGTCGACCCCGCGTCTGCTCGAACCCGGGACGAGTTGGCCAGGATAGCTGGTCGACACCACAGCTCCTCGGACTCGGGTCCGAATCGGCCGGGAAATCTGGTCGATCCCACAGCTCCTCGGACCAGGTTCCGAGTCGGCTGGGACAGCTGATCGACACTGGGGCAGCTCGTAGCACTGACCAAATGGGCCGGGATAGCTGATTGACCCTGTTTCAGCTCGGACCCGGGAGCGCGTTGGCCAGGATATCTAGGCGACCCAACAGCTCCTTGAACCTGGGTCCGAGTCGGCCTGCACAGCGGGTCGACCCTGCGGCAGCTCGCACCCGAGACCGAGTACACCGGGCTAGCTGGCCAACACTACAGCTCCTCGGACCCGGGTCCGAGTTGGCCGGGATAGCTGGTCGACCCCGAGTCTTCTCGGACCCGGGTCTGAGACGCCGGGATAGCTGGTCGACCCTGCGGCAGCTCGGACCCGGGACCGATTCGGCCGGGAGAGAATATCGAGCCCACAGCTCCTCGGACCCGGTTCCGAGGCGGCCCGGACCTCTGGTCTACCCCGCGTCAGCTCGGATCTGGGACCAAATGGGCCGGGATAGCTGGTCTATCACGTGTCAGAAAGGTACAGGGACCGAGTCGGCCGGGAGAGCTCGTCGACGTGCGGCACCTTGGATCCGGGACCGAGTTGGCCGGGGAAACTGGTCGAGCCAGCGTCCCCTCGAACCCGGGACGAGCAGGCCAGGAGAGCTGCTCGACCCCACAGCTCCTCGGACCTGGGTCCGAGTCGGCGGGGACAGCTGGTCGACACCGAGTCAGCTGGGACCCGGGACCAAATGGGTTGGATTTACTGGCCGACACTGTGTCAGCTCGGAACCGGGACCGATCGGCGTGCACAGCTGGTCCACCCCACAACTCCTCGGACCCGCCTCTGAGTCGGCCGGGATAGTTGGTCGACCCCACAGCTCTTCAGACTAGGGTCCGAGGCCGCTGGGACAGCTGGTCGACCCGCGGCACCTTGGACCCGGGACCGAGTTAGCAAGGCTAACTGGTCGACCCCGCGTCTGCTCGAACCCGGGACGAGTCGGCCAGGATAGCTGGTCGACACCACAGCTCCTCGGACTCGGGTCCGAATCGGCCGGGAAATCTGGTCGACCCCACAGCTCCTCGGACCAGGTTCCGAGTCGGCTGGGACAGCTGATCGACACTGGGGCAGCTCGTAGCACTGACCAAATGGGCCGGGATAGCTGATCGACCCTGTTTCAGCTCGGACCCGGGAGCGCGTTGGCCAGGATATCTAGGTGACCCAACAGCTCCTTGAACCTGGGTCCGAGTCGGCGGGGACAGCTGGCCGACACCGAGTCAGCTGGGACCCGGGACCAAATGGGTCGGGATTACTGGCCGACACTGTGTCAGCTCAGAACCGGGACCGATCGGCGTGCACAGCTGGTCCACCCCACAGCTCCTTGGACCCGGGTCCGAGTCGGCCGGGACAGCTGGTCGACCCGTGGCACCTTGGACCCGGGACCGAGGTGGCCGGGATAACTGGTTGACCCCGCGTCTGCTCTGACCTGGGACTTGTCGGCCAGGATAGCTGGTCGACCCCACAGCTCCTCGGACCCGGGTCCGAGTTGGCCAGCATTGCTGGTCGACACAGAGTCATCTCGGACCCAGGACCAAGTCGGCCGGGATAGCTGGTCGAGCCCGCGTCAGCTCGAACCCGGGACGAGTCGGCCAGGAGAGCTGGTCGACCCCACAGCTCCTCGGACTCGGGTCCGAGTCGGCCGGGACATATGTTCGACCCCGCACCTCCTCAGACCCGGGACCGTGTCGTCTGGGGCAGGTGAGCGAGACCGCGTCAGCCCGGACCCCGGACCAAATGGGCCGGGATAGATGGTCGACCCTGTGTAAGCTCGGACCCGGGACGGAGTCGGGCAGGATAGCCGGACAACACCAGAGCTCCTCGGACCCGGGTTCGAGTCGGCCTGCACAGCTGGACGACCCCGCGTCAGCTCGGACCAGTACTGAGTTGGCCGGGATAGCTGGTCGACCCCACAGCTCCTCGGCCTCGGGTCCGAGTCAACCGGGACACCTGGTCGACCCCACAGCTCCTCAGACCCGTGACCGGGTCGTCCGGGAAAATTAACGACAGCGCGTCAGTTTGGAGCTGGGACCACATGGACCGGGTTAGATGGTCGACCCTGTGTAAGTTAGGACCCAGGACGGAGTCGGCCAGGATAGCTGGTCCACCCCAGAGCTCCTGGGACCCGGGTCCGAGTCGGCTGGGACAGCTGGTCGACCCTGCGGCAGTTCGGATCTGACCGCGTCGGCCGGGATAGCTTGTGACTCCAGAGCTCCTCGGACCCGGGTCCGAGTTGGCCGGGACTGCTGATGGAAACCACGTCAGCTCGTTCCGGGGACCAAATGGTTCAGGATTTCAGGCCGACCCTATGTCAACTCGGACACGGGAACGAGTCGGCCTAGACAGCTGGTCGACCCGACAGCTCCTCGGCTTCGGGTCCGAGTCGGCCGGGACATCTGGTGGACCCCACAGCTCCTCGGACCGGGACCGTGTTGGCCGCGATAACTGGACGACCCGCGTCAGCTCGAACCCTGGCCGAGTTGGCGGGATAGCTGGTCATCCCCGCAGCTCCTCGGACCCGGGCAGAGTCACCCGGGGCAGCTGGCCGACTCCGCGGGCACTTGGAGCTGGGTGGGAGTAACCTAGGACAGCTGGTTGACCCTGCGGCCATAGGACCCAAGCGTGAGTGGCCCAGGATCGCTGGTCGAAAATGTGGGCCCTTGGACCCAAGCGCGAGTAGCCCGGAACAGCTGGTCGACCACTAGGGCTTTTGGACCCGGGCCCCAGTCATCTGGGACAGCTGGTCGAACCCGCGGGCCCTCGGACCCAAGTGCGAGTAGCCCGGGACAGCTGGTAGACCCAGCAGGACATCGGTAATGGGACCGAGTCACCCTGGAGAGCTGGTTGACTGCGGGACCTCGGACCAGAACTCGAGTCGCCTGGGAGAGTTGGTCGACACTGCGGGCTCTCGGGCACTGGCCTGAGTCACCCAGGAGTGCTGATTGAGCCCAGGGGACCTCAGACCCAAGCACGAGTGTCCCGGGACATCTGGTCGACCCCGCGGGCCCTCAGGCAAGGGTCCGAGTCCCCTGGGAAAGCTGGTCGACCACTCAGGCCCTCGGACCAGGGCCCGAGTACCTCAGGACAGCCTGTCGTCCCCTCAGGCCCTCGGACCTGGGCCCGAGACACCCGGGACAGCTGGTCGAACCCGCGGGTCTTCGGACCCAGTCCCGAGTCACCCGGGACAGCTGGTCGACCGCGGGACTTCGGAGTAGAACCCGAGTCACCCAGGAGAGGTGGTCGACCCTGCAGGCCCTCAGAACCGGGCCGAGTCGCCCGGGACAGCTGTTCGACACCCGGGCCCTAGGGCACGGTCCGAGTCACCCGGGAGAGCTGGTGGACACCGCGGACCCTCGGGCTCAGGCCTGAGATGCCTGTGAAGGCTGGTGACACCGCGGTCCCTCCGACAAGGTCCCAAGTCTCCCGGGACAGCTGGTCGACACCACGGGCCCTCAGGCCCAGGCCCGAGTCGCCTGGGACAGCTGGTCGACCCCATGGTCCCTTGGGCACAGGCCCGTGTCACCCCGGAGACATGGTCAAAACCGAGGGCCATCGGAACCGAGCACAATTCGCCTGGGAGAGCTGGTCGAACCCGCGGGCCCTCGGACCCAAGCGCGAGTCACCAGGGACAACTGTTCAACACCACGGTACCTCCGACCACTGGCCGAGTCGCACGGGACAGCTGGTCGACCCCGCAGGACATCGGTCACGGGCCCGAGTCGTCCGGGACAGCTGGTCAACCATGGGACCTCGGAGCAGAACCTGAGTCACCTGGGTGAGTTGGTCGACCCCACGGGCCCTCGGGCCCGGGCCCTTGTCGCCCCGGAGAGCTGGTTGACCTGCGGGCCATCGGACCCGAGCGCGATTCACCCAGGAGAGCTGGTCGATCCAGCGGGCCCTCGAACTCGAGTGCGAGTCGCCCGGGAGAACTGTTCAACACCGAGGACCCTCAGACTCAGGCCCGAGTCACACGGGACAGTTGGTCGACACCGCGGGCCCTTTGACTAGGGCCCTGGTCGCCCGGGACAGCTGGTCAACCCTGCGGGCCCTCGGGTACGGGCCCGTGTCTCCCGGGACGCCTGGTCAAAACCGCGGTCCCCCCGACCAGGACCTGAGTCGCCCAGGACAGCTGGTCGACCCCGCGGGACATCGGGCACGGGACCAAGTCACCCGGGACAGAGGGTCGACCGTGGGCCCTCGGACCTGAACTCAATTCGCCTGGGAGAGTTGGTCGACACCACGTGCCCTCGGACCTAAGCGCAAGTCGCCCGGGGGGGCTGGTTGACCCGCGGGCCCTCAGACCCGGGCCAATTCGCTTGGGATGCTGGTTGACACCGCAGGTGCTCAGGCACAGTCCCGAGTCTCCCGGGAGAGCTGGTCGACAGCATGAGCCCTTGGGCCCGGGCCTGAGTCACCTGGGAAGGCTGGTCGACCCCGCAGGACCTCCAATCAGGTCCCGAGTGGCCCGGGACAGCTGGCCAACCCCGAGGGCCTTCTGACCCGGACCCCAGTCCCCCGGGAATGCTGGTCGACGCCCCGGGCCTTCGGACCCAAGTGTGAGTGGCCCGGGACAGTTGGTTGACACCGTGGGCCTTCGGACCCAGGCCGGAGTTGCCCGGGACATATGGTTGACACAGGGTGCCTCGGACCCGGCCCAGAGTCACCCGGGACAGCTTATCGACTCTTTGGGCCCTCAGGCACGGGGCGAATCACCCCGTAGAACTGGTCAACCCTGCGGGCTATCGGACACCAGTGAGATTCACCCGGGAGAGCTGGTCGACCCCGCGGGCCCTTGGACGCAAGTGAGAGTGGCCCACGACAGCTGGTTGACCCTGTGTGCTCTCGGAACCCGGCCGCAGTCACCCGGGACAGCTGGTCGACCCCGAGGGCTTTCGGACCCGTGCCCCAGTCACCCGGGACAGCTGGTCGACCCCTTGGGCCCTCGGACCCAAGCACGAGGGTCCCAGGCCAGCTCGTTAACACTACGGGCCCTCGGACCAGAACCCAAGTTGTCCAGGAAAGCTGGAGAACCCCATGGGCCCTTGGGTATGGGCCCGAGTCACCCAAGACGCCTGGTCAACACTGCGGTCCCCCCAACCAGGACCCGAGTCTCCCGGGATATCTGGTCGACCCCGTGGGACATCGGGCATGGGCCCAAGTCACCCGGGACAGCTGGTCGGCTGCGGGACATCGGAGCAGAACCCGAGGCGCCCGGGCACGTTGTACAACCTGGCGGGCCTTCGGACCTGGGCCCGAGCGCCCGGGACCACCGGACCCAAGTGCGAGTCGCCTGGGACAGCTGTTCGACACTCGGGACCTAGGGCACGGTCCGAGTCCCCCGGGAGAGCTGGTGGACACCTTGGGCCCTCGTGAACCGGCCTGAGATGCCCGGGAAGGCTGGTGACACTGTGGGCCCGAGTCACCCGGAAGAGCTGGTCAACCCTGCGGGTCTTCGGACCCGGGCCCAAATCCCCTGGGACAGCTGGTCGACACCTCAGGCCCTCTGACACGCGCCCGAGTCGCCCTGGACCCCTGGTCGACACGCAGTCCCTCCGACAAGGGCCCGAGTTGCCCAGGACAGCTGGTGGACCCAGCGCGTCATCGGGCATGGGCCCGAGTCACCCGGGACAGCTGGTCGACGCCGTGAACCCTCGGACCCAGCCCAGAGTCGCCCAGGACAGCTTTTCGACTCCGCAGGCCCTCGAGCACGGGGCGAATCGCCCCATAGAACTGATAAACCCCGCGGACCATTGGACACCAGCGCGATTCACCTGGGAGAGCTCGTCGAACCCATGGGCCCTCGGACCCCGGCCTGAGTGGCTCGGGACAGCTGGTCGACCCTGTGGGCCCTCGGACCCTAGCACAAGTGGCCCGGGAGAGCTGGTCCACCCTGCGGGCTCTCCGAGGCGGGCCGGATACACCCGGGACCGCTGGACAACCCCGTGGGCCTTCGGACACTTGGCCCGAGTCACCCGGACTACTGGTGGACCCCACTGGCCTTCGGGCACGGGCCCGAGTTGCCCGGGATATCTTGTTGACCCCGCGAGGCCTCGGGTATAGTCCAATTTGCCCGGGACAGCTGGTCCTCACTGAGGGCCCTCCGGCACGTGCCCGAGTCACCAGGGACACCTGGTCAACACCTCGGTACGTCCGACCAGAGCCCCAGTGGCCTGGGATATCTTGTCGAACCCGCAAGGCCTCGGGTATAGTCCAATTTGCCCAGGACAGCTGGTCCGCACCGAGGGCCCTCCGGCACGTGCCCGAGTTACCAGGGACACATGGTGGAACCCGCTGGCAATTGGGCATGGGCCCGAGTCGACCCATCAGGCCCTCTGGCACGGGCCCAAGTCGCCCGGGATGGCTGGTCAAAACTGCGGTCCCTCTGACCATAGCCCGAGTTGCCCGGGACGCTGGTCATCCCAGCAGGATATCTGGCATGGGCTCAAGTCGCCTGGGACATTTGGTCGACCCTGGGACCTCGGACCAGAACCTGAATCGCCCGGGAGTGTTGGTCGACACTGCGGGCACTCAGGCACCGGCCTGAGTTGCCTGGGACAGCTGGTCATCCCGCAGGCCCTCGTACAATGGTGCGAGTCGACCGGGACAGCTGGTACACACTGCGGGCCCTTGGACCCAAGAGCAAGTGGCCCGGAACTGCTGGTCGACACTGCGGGCCATCGGACCCAAGTGCGTTTGGCCTGGGACAGCTGGTCGACCCAGCGGGACATCGGGGACGGGCCCAAGTCACCCGGGACAGGTGGTCGACCGCGGGACCTCGGACCAGTACACGAGTTGCCCGGGAGAGTTGGTTGACACTGCGGGCCCTCGGGAACCAGCCCGAGTCGCCCGGGACAGTTGGTTGATCCCTGGGGCCCTCGGACCAAAGCGCGAGTTGCCCGGGACAGCTGTTCGACACCCGGGCCCTTGGGCACGGTCCGAGTCGCCCGGGAGAGCTGGTGGACACTGCGGGCCCTCGGGCACAGGCCGGAGAGGCCCGGGAAAGCTGGTCGACACCGCGGGCCCCCCAACAAAGTCTCGAGTCCCCCGGGACAGCAGGTCGAACCCTCAGGCACTCAGACCCGGGCCCGAGACCCCCGGGACAGCTGGTCGAATCTGCGGGCCCTTAGACCGAAGCACGAGGCGCCCAGGAGGGTTGCTCGAACCTGCGGGCCCTCGGACCTGGGCCTGAGTATCCCGGGGCAGCTGGTTGAAAACGCGGACCATCGGACCCTAGCGCGAGGGGCCCGGGAGAGCTGGTCGACCACGCGGGCCCTCGGGGCGGGGCCCGAGTCGCCCGTGATATCTGCTCGACCCTGCTGGACCTTGGAGATGGGCCCGATTCGCCCGGAAGAGCTGCTCGACGCCGCGGTCCCTCGGGCACGGGCACGAGTCGCCCCGGAGAGCTGGTTGACACCGCGGCCCTCGGAGTAGGGTCGGAGTCACCCAGAACATCTGGGAGACCCTGTGGAGACTTGGGTACAGGCCCCAGACACCCGGGAGACCTGGTCGACACCACGGGCCCTCGAACCAGGGCCCAGTTGCCAAAGACATCAGGTCGACTTCGCGGGACCTCGGGCAAGGGCCCGATTCACCCCGGAGAGCTGGTCGACCCTACGGGCCATCAGACCCGAGTGTGATTTGCCCGGGAGAGCTGGTCGACCCCTCAGGCCTTCTGACCCGGGCCCGATTGCCTTGGGACAGCTGGACCAACCCGCGGGCCCTCGGACCCTAGGGCGAGTGGCCCAGGACAGCTGGTCAACCCCAAGGGCCTTCGGACAACGGCAGAGGTCGACCGTGACAGCTGGTCGACACCGCGGGCCCTCGGAGCCGGGCCGGAGTTGCCCGGGACATCTGATTGACACCGCGGGGCATTTGGCACGGGCCCGAGTCGCCCGGGAGTCCAAGTCGACCCCGCGGGCCCTCGGACCAGGGCCCGAGTTGCCAAAGTTATCAGGTCAACCTCGCGGGCCCTCGGACACGAGCACGAGTCACCCGGGATAGCTGGTCGACCCCGCGGGCCCTCGGGCAAGGGTCCGAGTCGCCCTGGACCCCTGGTCGACACAGCGGTCCCTCCGACAAGGGCCCGAGTCCCCCGGGACAGCTGGTCGACCCCTAGGCCATCTGGCTCGGGCCGGAGTCTGCCGGGAGAACCTATCGACAACACAGACCCTCAAACCCGGTCCCAAGTCACCCGGAACAGCTGGCCGACCCCGCGGGTCTTCGGACCCAGGCCCAAATCCCCCGGGACAGCTGGTCGACACCTCAGGGACTCTGGCACGGGCGCGAGTTGCCCTGGACCCCTGGTCGACACGCAGTCCCTTCAACAAGGGCCCGAGTCGCCCAGGACAGCTGGTGGACCCAGTGAGTCATCGGGCATGGGCCCGAGTCGCCCGGGACAGCTGGTCGACCGCGGGACCTCGGACCAGAACACGAGTGGCCTGGGACAGCTGGTCGACCCTGCGGGCCCTCAGACCCAAGCGCGATTTGCCCGGAAGAGCTGTTCGACCCTGCGGGCTCTCGGAGGCTGGCCAGATTCGCCCGGGACAGCTGGTCGACCCCAAGGGCCTTCGGACCCGTGCCCCAGTCGCCCAGGACAGCTGGTCGACACCGCGCGTCTTCGGACCCGAGCCCGAGTCACCCAGGATAGTTGGTCGACACCGCGGGCCCTCAGGCAAGGGCCCGAGTCACCCTGGACCCCTGGTCCACACCGTGGTCCCTCCAACAAGGGCCAGAGTCCCCCGGAACAGCTGGTCGACCCAGCGGGACATCGAACATGGGCCCGAGTTGCCCGGGACAGCTGGATGACCTCCGGACCTTGGCCAGGGCCCGAGTCGCCAAGACATCGGGTCGACCTCGCGGGACCTCAGACACGAGTGCGAGTCACCCGGGAGTGCTGTGGACCCCGCGGGCACTCGGACCCAAGGGCGTGTTGCCACGGAGAGTTGGTCGACACCACGGGACTTCAGACCCGGGCCCGAGACGCCAGGAACAACTGGTGGACCCCGCTTGCCCTCGGGCTTGGGACTTAGTCCCCCGGGACAGCTGGTCGACCCTGCGGGCCCTCGGACCCAAGCGCGATTGGCCTGGGACAGCTGGTCGACCCAGCGGGACATCGGGGATGGGCCCAAGTCACCCGGGACAGGTGGTCGACCGCGGGACCTCGGACCCGAGCGCGATTTGCCCGGGAGAGCTGGTCGACCCCTCAGGCCTTCTGACACGGGCCCGATTGCCATGGGACAGCTGGTGCAACTCATGGAGCCTCGGACAATAGCTCAAGTTGTCCTGGAGGGCTGGTGGAAGCCGCAGGCCCTTGGACCAGGGCCCGAGACACCCAGGACAGCAGGTCGACCCCGCGGGCCCTCAGGCACGGCCCAAGTTGCTCAGGAGAGCTGGTGGACCCCGCGGGTCATCGTACCCGAGCGCAATTTGCCTGGGAGGGCTGGTCGAAGCCACGGGCCTTTGGACTCAAGCGCGAGTCGCCCGGGACAGCTGATCGACCCTGAGGGCCTTCTGACCCGGGCCCCAATCACCTGGGACAGCTGGACCAACCCGCAGGCCCTCGGACCCTAGGGCGAGTGGCCCGGGACAGCTGGTCAACCCCAAGGGCCTTCGGACAATGGCAGTGGTCGATCGTGACATCTGGTCGACACCGTGGGCCCTCGGAGCCGGGCCAGAGTTGCCCGGGACATCTGATTGACAACGCAGGGCGTTTGGCAAGAGCCCGATTCGCCGGGGAGTCCAAGTCGACCCCGCGGGCCCTCGGACCAGGGCCCAAGTTGCCAAAGATATCAGGTCGACCTCGCGGTCCCTTGGACACGAGCGCGAGTCACCCGGGACAGCTGGTCGACCCCGCGGGCCCTCTGGTGCTGACCCGAGTCCCCTGGGAGAACCTATCGACCACACAGACCCTCGGACACGGGCCTGAGTCACCCAGAACAGCTGGTCGACCCCGCGGGTCTTTGGACCCGGGCCCAAATCCCTTGGGACAGCTTGTCGACACCTCAAGCCCTCTGACACGCGCCCGAGTCGCCATGGACCCCTGGTCGACACTGCAGTCCCTCCGACAAGGGCCCGAGTTGCCTAGGACAGCTGGTGGACCCACCGCGTCATCGGGCATGGGCCCGAATCACCCAGGACAGCTGGTTGACCCCGCGGGCACTTGGACCTAATCGCGATTGGCCTGGAACAGTTGATCGACCCTGCGGGCTCTCGGAGCCTGGCCAGTTTCAACCCGGACAGCTGGTCAACCCCAAGGGCCTTCGGACCCATTCCCCAGTCGCCCAGGATAGCTGGTCGACACCACGCGTCTTCGGACCCGAGCCCGAGTCGCCCGGGATAGCTGGTCGACACCGCGGGCCCTCAGTCAAGGGCCCGAGTCACCCTGGACCCCTGGTCCACACAGTGGTCCTTCTGACAAGGGCCCGAGTCCCCCTGGACAGCTGGTCAACTCCGAGGGCCTTCAGATCCATGCCCCAGTCGCCTGGTTGACCTGGTCGAAACCATGCCTCTTCGGACCTGAGCCTGAGATGCCCGGCAAGGCTGGACAACACCTCGGGCCCTCCAACAAGGACCCGACTCTCCCGGGACACATGGTCAACCCTGCGGTCATCAGGCACGGGTAAGAGTGGCTGCAGAGTGTTGCTTGAACCCACGGGCCCTCGTAGCCGGGTCGGAGTCGCCCGGATTATCTGGGTGACACTCCGGGGACTTGGACACGGGCCCGAGATGCCCGGGAGACCTGATCGACCCCTCGGGCCCTCGGAACAGGTCCCGAGTCACCAAAGACATCAGGTCGACCTTGCGGGACATCGGACACGAGCGCAAGTCACCCGGGAGTGCTGGTGGACCCCACGGGCACTCGGACCCAAGCGCGTGTTGCCAGGGAGAGCTGGTCAACCCCGCGGGCCTTCAGACCCAGGCCCAAGAAGCCGGGAACAACTGGTGGACCCCGCCTGCCCTCGGGCATGGGCCTGAGTCCCCCGGGACAGCTGGTCGAACACTCAGGCCCTCGGCCCCGGGCCTGAGTCTGCCAGGAGAGCCTGTCAACAACACAGACCCTCGGACCCGGCCCCGAGTCACCCGGAACATCTGGTCGACCCCGCGGGTCTTCGGACCCAGGCCCAAGTCCCCCGGGAGAGCTGGTCAACCACTCAGGCCCTCGGACCCGATCCCAAGTCCCACGCGACAGCCTGTCGAACCCGCAGGCTCTCTGGCACGGGCCCGAGTCGCCCTGGACCCCTGGTCAACACCGAGGTCCCTCCGACCAGAGCCCGAGTCACCCGGGACAGCTGGTCGACCCAGCGGGATATCGGGCACGGGCCCGAGACGCCCTGGACAGTTGGTCAACCCCGGGACCTCAGACCAGAAACTGAATCGCCCAGTAGTGTTGGTCGACACTGCGGCCCTCGAGCACCAGCCCATGACGCCCGAGACAGGTGGTCGACACCGAGGGCCCTCGGACACGGGTCCGTGTCACCCAGGACCGTTGGTTGACCCCGGCGACACATGGACTTAAGCGCCAGTTGCCCGGGACAGCTGTTCAACACGCGGGCCCTCGGGCACAGTACGAGTTGCCCGGGAGGGCTGGTGAACACCGCGGGGCCTCGGGCACGGGCCTGAGACGCCGGGAAGGCTGGACAACACCTCGGGTCCTCCGACAAGGTCCCGAGTCTCCCGGGACAGATGGTCAAATCCGCAGGCCCTCGGGCATGGGCCTGAGTCACCAGCGACAGCTGGTAAACCCTGCGGTCAATCAGGCATGGGAAAGAGTTGCCCCAGAGAACTGGTCGACCCCACGAGCCCTCGTATCTGGGTCAGAGTCGCACGGATAATCTGGGTGACACTGCTGTGACTTGAGCATGGGCCCGAGACACCCGGGAGACCTGGTCGACCACTCGGGACCTCAGACCAGGGCCCGAGTTGCCAAAGACATTGTGGCGACCTCGCCAGACCTCGGACCCGAGTGCAAGTCGCCCGGGACTGCAGGTCGACCCCACAGGCGCTTGGTCAAGGGCCTGATTCGCCCCAGAAAGCTGGTCTACCACATGAGCCATCGTACCCGAGCGCGATTTGCCCAGGAGAGCTGGTCAAACCCGTGGGCCCTCGGACCCAAGCACGAGTCGCCTGGGACAGCTTGTGGAAAACGCGGGCCCTTGGACTCGAGCGTGAGTCGCCCGGGTCAGCTGGTCAACAACGAGGGCCTTTGGACCCGGTCCCCAGTCGCCCGGTATAGCTGGACCAAACCACGGGCCCTTGGACACAAGCACGAGAGGCCTGGGACAACTGGTCAACCCCGAGGACCTTCGGACCAATGCCGCAGTCGCCCAGGACAGCTGGTTGACACCGCGGGACCTCGGAGCCGGGATGGAGTCGCCCGGGACATCTGGTTGACCCCGCGGGGTCTTTGGCACGGGCCTGAGTCGCCCGGGAGTCCAGGTCCACCCCGCAGGCCCTCAGACCAGGGCCCGAGTCGCCAAAGATATCGGGTCGACTTTGCGGGTCTTCGGACACGAGCGAGAGTCACCCGGGAGTGCTGGTCGACCCCGCGGGTCTTCAGACCTGGGCCGAGTCGCCGGGGAAAACTGGTGGACACCGCTTGCCTCGGGCACGGGCCTGAGTCCCCTGGTACAGGTGGTCAAAACCTCAGGCCCTCGCACCCGGGCGCGAGTCCCCCGGGACAGCCTGTCGACACCGCAAACCCTTGGACACTGGCCCGAGTCATCCGGGACAGCTGGTTGACCCCGCGGGCCCTCGGAGCCGCGTCAGAGTCACCCGGATCATCTGGGTTACACTGTGGGGACTTGGGCATGGGCCCGAGACACCCGGGAGACCTGGTCGAGCCCTCGGGCCCTCGGACCAGGGCCCGAGTTGCCAAAGACATCGGGTCAACCTCGCGGGTCCTCGGACATGAGCGCGTGTCACCACGGAGTCTAGGTCCACCACACAGGCCATCGGACCCAAGCACGTGTTGCCAGGGAGAGCTGGTCAACCCCGCGGGCCTTCGGACCCGGGCCCGAGATGCCGGGAACAACTGGTGGAACCCACTTGCCCTCGGGCATGGGCCTGAGTCCCCCGGGAGAGCTGGTCGACCCCTCAGGCCCTTGGACCCAGGTCCGAGTCCCCCGGGAGAGCCTGTCGACACCGCACAGCCTCGGACCCAGGCCTGAGTCCCCCGGGACAGCTGGTCGACCCCTCAGGCCCTCTGGCACCGGACTGAGTCACCCTGAATGCCTGGTCAACACCGCGGCCCCTCTGACCAGAGCCCGAGTCGCCCGGGACGCTGGTCGACCCAGCGGGACATCGGGCATGGGCCAGAGTCGCCCAGGACAGTTGGTCGACCGTGGGACCTAGGACCAGAACCTGAATCGCCCGGGAGTGTTGTTCAAACTGCGGGCCCTCGAGCACCGGCCCCAGTCGCCCGGGAAAGGTGGTCGACCCCGTGGGCCCTCGGACAATGGCCCGAGTCGCCCAGGACAGCTGGTCTACACCACGGGCCCTCGGACCAAAGCGCGAGTGGCCCGGGACAGCTGGTCGACCCCGCGGGCCCTCAGACCCAAGCGCGATTGGCCCGGGACAGCTGATCGACCACGCGGGCTCTCGGAGCCTGGCCGGTTTCGCCCGGCACAGCTGGTTGACCCCGAGGGCCTTCAGACCCGAGCCCGAGTCGCCCGGGATAGCTGGTCGACACCGTGGTCCCTCCGACAAGGGCCCGAGTCGCCCGGGACAGTTGGTCAACCGCGGGACCTCGTGCCAGGGCCCGAGTTGCAAAGCCATCGGTTTGACCTCGCGGGACCTCAGACACGAGCGTGAGTCACCCGGGAGTGCTGGTGTAGCCCACCGTCACTCAGACCCAAGCGCGTGTTGCCAGGGAGAGTTGGTTGACCCCGCGGGACTTCAGACCCGGGCCCGAGACGCCGGGAGCAATGGAGGGCCCCGCTTGCCCTTGGGCACGGGCCTGAGTCCCACGGGAGAGCTGGTTGAATCCTCAGGCCCTCAGACGCGGGCCCAAGTCCCCCGGGAGAGCCTCTGACACCACAGAGCCTCGGACCTGGGCCCGAGTACCCCAGGACAGCTGGTCGACCGCAGGACCTCAGACCAGAACACGAGTTGCCCAGGAGAGTTGGTCGACACTGCGGGCCCTTAGGCACCGGCCCGAATTGCCTGGGACATTTGGTGGACCCCCGGGGCCCTCGGACCAAAGTGCAAGTCGCCCGGGACAGCTGTTCGACACCCAGGCCCTAGGGCACGGTCCAAGTCACCCGCGAAAGCTGGTGGACACTGCGGGGCCTCGGGCAATGGCCTGGGACCCCCAGGAAACTGATCGACACCGCGGGCCCTCTGACAAGGTCTCGTGTCTCCAGGGACAGCTGGTCAATGCCACGGGCCCTTGAGCACGGGCCCAAGGCCCCAGGACAGCTGGTCGACCGATCAGGCCCTCGGACCCGGGCCCGAGACCCCCGGGACTGCTGGTCGGACCCGGGGGCCCTTAAACCCGAGTGCAAGGTGCCCGGGAGGTTTGCTCAACCCCGCGGACCCTCTGACATGGTCCCGAGTGTCCTGGGGCAGCTGGTTGAACACGCCGGCCATCGGACCCTAGTGTGAGTGGCCCGGGAGAGCTGGTTGACGCCGCGGTCCCAGGGGCACGGGCACGAGTCGCCCCAGAGAGCTGGTTGACCCCGTGGGCCCTCAGAGCCAGGTTGGAGTCGCCCAGAACATCTGGGTGACCCTGCGGGGACTTGGGCACAGACCTGAGATGCCCGGGAGACCTGGTCGACCCCGCAGGCCCTCAGACGAGGGCCCGATCACCAAAGACATCGGGTCGACTTCGCGGGACCTCGGGCAAGGGCCCGATTCACCCCGGAGAGCTGGTCGACCCCACGGGCCA
This sequence comes from Sus scrofa, assembly GCF_054392235.1. Lineage (NCBI taxonomy): Eukaryota > Metazoa > Chordata > Mammalia > Artiodactyla > Suidae > Sus > Sus scrofa. Next base: position 46,977,305 of record NC_139387.1, on the reverse strand, counting down.
TTGGACCTGAGCACGATTTGCCCGGGAGAGCTGGTTGACCCCTCAGGCCTTCTGACCCGGGCCCAATTACTGTGGGACTGCTGGTCAAACACATGGACACTCGGACAAGAGCGCAAGTTGCCCGGGAGGGCTGCTCGAAGCAGAGGGCCCTCGGACCAGGGCCCAAGTGGCCCGGGACAGCAGGTCGACCCTGCGGGCCATCGGACACGAGCGGGATTGGCCCGGGAGAGCTGTTTGAACCAAGGGGCCTTTGGAACCAAGCGCAAGTCGCCCGGGACAGCTGGTCAAACCTGCGGGCCCTCGGACCCTAGCGCGACTGGCCCCGGACAGCTGGTCAACCCCGAGGGCCTTTGGACAACGGCTGAGGTCGTCCGGGACAGCTGGTCAACACCGCGGGCCCTTGGAGCCAGGCTGGAGTCAACCGGGACAGCTGGTTGTCCCCGCGGGTTCTTTGGCACCAGCCTGAGTCACCCGGGAGTCCAGGTCGACCCTGTGGGCCCTTGGACCAGGGCCCGAGTCACCAAAGACATAAGTTCGACCTCGCGGATCCTCGGACACGAGCGCGAGTCACCCGGGAGTGCTGGTCGACCCCGCGGGCACTCGGATCCAAGCGCGTGTTGCCAGGGATAGCTGGTCGAACCCACGGGCCTTCAGACCTGGGCCGAGTTGCCGGGGACAACTGGTGGACCCCACTTGCCCTCGGGCACAGGCCTGAGTCCCCCGGGACAGATGGTCGAACCCTCAGGCCCTCGTACCTGAGCCCAAGTCCCCCAGGACAGCCTGTCGAACCCGCTGGCTCTCTGGCATGGCCCAGAGTCGCCCTGGACCCCTGGTCAACACCGCAGTCCCTCTGACCAGAGCCCGAGTTGCCCAGGAGAGCTGCTCAACCCAGCGGGATATCGGGCAAGGGCCCGAGACGCCCTGGACAGTTGGTCAAAAGCGGGACCTCAGACCAGAACCTGAATCGCCCGGGAGTGTTGGTCGACACTGTGGGCCCTTGAGCACCGGCCCAAGTCACCCGGGACAGTTGGTCGACACCGCGCATCTTTGGAACCGGGCCAGAGTCGCCCAGGAGTGCTGGTTGACCACTCGGGCCCTCGGGCACGGGCCCGAGTCGCCCTGGACCCCTGGTTGACACTGTGGTCCCTCCGAAAAGGGCCCGATGCGCCTGGGACAGCTGGTCGAGCCAGCGGGACATCGGACACAGGCCCGAGTCACCCGGGACAGCTGGTGGACCGCGGGACCTCAGACCAGAACACGAGTCGCCCGGGAGAGTTGGTCAACACTGTGGGCCCTCGCGCACCCGCCCGAGTCACCCGGGACACTTGGTTGACCCCCGGGGCCCTCGGACCAAAGTCCGAGTCGCCCGGGACAGCTGTTCGACACCCAGGCCCTAGGGCACGGTCCAAGTCACCCGTGAAAGCTGGTCGACCCCGCGGGCCCTCAGAGCCGGGTCGGAGTCATCCAGAACATCTGGGTGACCCTGCTGGGACTTGGGCATGGGCCCAATACACCTGGGAGACCTGGTCAACTCTGTGGGCCCTCAGACCAGGGCCCGAGTCGCCTAAGATATTGGGTCGAACTCGCGCGACCTCGGACCCGAGGGCAAGTCGCCAGGGACTGCAGGTCAACCACTCGGGGCCTCGGGCAAGGTCCCGATTCGCCCCGGAGAGCTGGTCTACCCTGTGGGGCATCGGACCCGAGAGCAATTCGCCCAGGAGAGCTGGTCGAAGCCACGGGCCCTCGAACCCAAGTGCGAGTCGTCCGGGACAACTGGTTGACCCCGAGGGCCTTTGGAGCCGGGCTGGAGTTGCCCGGGGACATCTGGTTGACCCCAAGTTCCTTCACACCCGAGCCCCAGTCACCGGGAAAGCTGGGCGACCCTGCGGGCCCTCGGGCCCAAGTGTGTGTGTCCCGGGACAGCTGGTTGACCCCGTGGGCCCTCGGACCGGAGCCCCAGTCGCTTGGGACAGCTGGTCGACCACTCAGGGCCTCGGAGCCGGGCCCGAGTCCCCCGGGCCAGCCTGTTGATCCCAAGGGCCTCGGATCCGATCCCGAGTCACCCGAGAATGCTGGTCGACACCACGGGTCTTTGGAACCTGGCCTGAGTCACCCGGGATAGCTGGTCGACCTCGCGGGCCTTTGGGCATGGGCCCAAGTCCCCCTGGATGCCTGGTCGACAGCGGGATCCCTCCGACAAGAGCCCGAGTCGCCCGAGACAGCTGGTCGACCCAGCAAGACATGGGGGACGGGCCCAAGTCCTCCGGGAGAGTTGGTCGACACTGCAGGACTTCAGGCATCAGCCCGAGTCGCCCGGGACAGGTGGTCGACCCCACGGGTCTGGGACCCGGGCCCGAGTTGCCCGGGAACTCTGGTTGACCCTGGGAGCCCTCAGGCCAAAGCGCGAGTCGCCTGGGACAGCTGTTCGACACCTGGGCCCTTGGGCACGGTCCAAGTCGCTCGGGAGAACTGGTGGACACCGCTGGCCCTCAGGCACGGGCGTTAGATGCCCGGGAAGGTTTGTCGACACCGTGGGACCTCCGACAAGGTTCCGAGTATCCCGGTACAGCTGCTCGAACTCGCAGGCCCTCAGGCAGGGGCCCGTGTCCCCCAGGACAGCTGGTCGAACCCTCAGGCCCTTAGACACGGGCCCGAGTCCCCCGGGACATCTGGTCGACCCTGTGGGCCTTAGGACCCAGGCCCCATTCGCCCGGGACAACTGTTCGACACTCGGGCCCTTGGGCACGGTCCCGAGTCCCCCGGGACAGGTGGTCGACACCATGGGCCCTCGGACTTGGGCCCGAGTCATCTGGGACAGCTGATCGATGCTGCGGGTCTTCGGACCAGGGCCCGAGTCACGTGGGACAGCAAGTCAACCCCGCTGGCCCTCGGACCCGGGCCCGAGTCGCCCGTGACGCCTGGTCGACACTGCGGTCCCTCTGACCTGGACCCGAGTTGCGTGGGACAGCTGGGCGACCCCTTGGGCCCTCGGACATGGGCCCGAGGCACCCGAGACAGCTGGTCGACACCGCATGCGTTCCAACCCGTCCTGAGTGGCCCGGGGTATGTGGTCCAACCCGTGGGACCTTGGACCCGGGACGGAGTCGCCCGGGACAGCTGGTCAACCCCGCAGTCCCTCGGGCATGGGCTCGAGTCGCCCGGGATGCCTGGTCGACACCGCAGTCCCTCCGACAATGGCCCGAGTCGCCTGGGACTTCTGGTCGAACCCGCGGGCACTCGGTCCCAAGTGCGAGTTGCAAGGGACAGCTGGTCAACACCACGGGCCTTCAGACCTGGGCCCGAGTCCCCCGGAACAACTGGTCGACACTGTGGGCCCCCGGACATGGGCCTGAATCACCCAGGAAGGCTGGTCAACCCCGCGGGCCCTTGGACATGGACCCGTGTCGTGTGGGACGGCTGGTCGACCCCGCGGGCCCTCAGACCTGGGCCCAAGTTGCCTGGGACAGCTGGTCAACACTGGAGGCTTACGGACTCAGGCCCGATTCACCTGGGACAGCTTGTGAACCCTTCGGGCCCTCGGGCACGGGCCCGAGTCGCCCGGGATGCCTGGTTGACACTGCAGTCCCTCCGGCATGGCCCGAGTCGCCCGGGACTTTTGATCGACCCCGCGAGCCCTTGGACCCGGGCCCGAGTCACCCGGGACAGCTGGTTAACCCTGAGGGCCTTCGGACCTGGTCCCCAGTAGCCCAGGACAGCTGGTCGACCCTGCGGGCCCTTGGACAGAAGCACGAGTGGCCCGTGACAGCTGGTCGGCCCCGCAGGCCATTGGAGCTGGGCTGGAGTCCCCTGGGACAGCTCGTCGACCCCGTGGGCCCTCGGATCAGGACCGGAGTCGCCCCAGACCGCTGGTCGACCCCGGGTGCCCTCAGACCAAGCGCGAGTCACCTGGGACCACTGTTCGACACTGTGGCACCTCGGGCATGGTCAGAATCGCTCAGGATGCAGGTCGAAACCATGGGCCCTCGGGCACGGGCCTGAGTTGCCCGGAAATGCTGGTGGACCCGCGGGCCCTCTGACCAGGTCCCAAGTCTCCCGGGACAGCTGTTCGACACCGCGGGCCCTCGGACCAGGATCAGATTCGCACGGAATAGCTGGTCGAGCCCGCGGGCTCTCAGACACGAGCAAGATTCCCCCGGGACAGCTGGTCGACCCCGAGGGCACTTGGATGCAAGCGCAGGTGGCCCGGGAGAGCTGGTCCACCCCGCGGTCACTCGGAGCCGGGCCGGAGTCGCTGGGGACATCTGGTTGACCCGCGGGGCCTCGGAACCGGGCCCTAGTCGCCAAAGACATCAGGTTGACCGCACAGACCGAAGACCCGAGCGCGAGTCGCCCAGGACTGCTGGTTGACCCCTCGGGCACTCAGGACACAAGCGCAAGTCGCCAGGGTGTGCTGGTCAACCCCTTGTTCCTTCAGACCCAGTCCTGAGTCGCCCGGGAGACCTGGTGGACCCCGCTGGACATCGGGCATGGGCCCGAGTCCCCGGGGACAGCTGGTCGACCCTTCAGGCCCTCTGACCTGGACCCGAGTTCCCTGGGACAGCTGGTCGAACCCGCGTGCCGTCGGACACAAGCGCAAGTCGCCTGGGAGGGCTGGTTGAACCCGTGTGCCCTCGGACCAGTGCCCGAGTCACCCGGGACAGCTGGTCGACCCCGTGGGCCCTCGGACCCGGACCGGAGTCGCCCGGGACCGCTGGTCCACCCGGGGTGCCCTCTGACCCAGCGCGAGTTCCCTGAGACAGCTGTTCGACACCACATCACCTAGCACAGTCCAGAGTCGCCCAGGATGCTTGTTGAAACCGTGGGCCCTCGGGCACGGGCCTGAGTCGTCCAAAAGTCCGGTCGACCCCTCGGGCCCTCCGAATTTGTCCCGAGTCTCCCGGGAATGGGGTCGACACTGCAGGCACTCGGATCCTGGCCCGGGTCACCCGGGACAGTTGGTCGAGCCCGCGGGCCCTCGGACCAGGACCTAAGTCACGCAGGACAGCTGGTCAACCCCGCGGGCCCTTGGACCCATGCAAGAGTCGCCTGGGATGTATGGCCCTTTGGCATGGGCGCGAGTCGCCCTGGAGGTCTGGTCCACCCGCGGGCCATCGCACCCGAGTGCGATTGGCCTGGGCGAGCTGGTCGAAACAGTTGACCCTCAGAACCGGGCCCGAGTTGCCCAGGACATCTGGTAGAACCCGCGGGCCCTCGGAGCAATGCGCGAATCACCCAGGTCAGCAGGTCAACCCCGCAGGCCCTCAGACCTTGGGTTGATTCACCCAGGACAGCTACTCGACCCCGTGGGCCTTCCACCCTGGGCCCCAGTCGCCCCGGACAGCTGGTCGACCCTGCTTGCCCTAGGAGGCAAGCACGAGTGGCCCGGGACAGCTGGTTGACCCCGCAGTCCCTAGGACCCAAGCACGAATGACCCGGGACAGCTGGTCGACCCCGGAGGACATCAGATCCGGGCCCGAGTCGCCCAGGAGACCTGTTCGACCATGCAGGCCCTTGGACCCAGGCCGGAGTCACCCGGTTAATCAGTTCGACCCCGCGAAGTCTAAGGCACGAACCTGAGTCACCCGGGAAAGTTGGTCGACACTGCGGGCCCTTGGGCACCTGCCCGAGTTGAACGGGACACGTGGTTGACGTCGTGGGCCCTCGGACATGGGTCCGAGGGCCCCGGGACTGCTGTTCAACCCCGGGGGCCATCGGATCCATGCTCGAGTTGCCCAGGAGAGCTGTTCAACCCCCGAGGCCTTGGGCACGGTCCCGAGTCCCCCGAGGACAACTGGTCGACACCATGGGCCCTCGGACTCAGGCCCGAGTCATCTGAGACAGCTGGTCGACACTGCGGGTCTTTGGACCAGGGCCCGAGTCAAGCGGGACAGCAGGTCAACCCCGCTCGCCCTTGGACCCGGGCCCGAGTCGCCCGTGATGCCTGGTCGACACCACAGTCCCTCCAACTTGGACCCGAGTCGCGTGGGATAGCTGGTCGACCCCGTGGGCCCTCAGACCCAGGCGTGAGTCGCCCGGGACAGCTCTTCGACACTGCAGGCATTCGGACCTGGGCCCGAGTCGCCCGAGGTATTTGGTCGAACCCATGGGACCTCAGACCTGGGCCGGGATCGAGTCAGCTGGGACAGCAGGTCAACCCCACGGGCCCTCGGGCACGGGCTCGAGTCTCCCGGGATGCCTGGTCGACACCGCAGTCCCTCCAACCATGGCCCGAGACGCCTGGGACTTTTGGTCAACCCAGCGGGCACTCGGTGCCAACCGTGAGTTGCCAGGGACAGCTGGTCAAAACTGCGGGCCTTCAGACCCGGGCCTGAGTCGCCCGTGACAACTGGTGGACCCCGCAGGCCCTCGGGCATGGGCCTGAGTCCCCCGGGACAGCCTGTCGACCCCGCAGGCCCTCGGACACGGGCCCGAGTCACCCGGGACAGCTGGTCTACCCCACGTTCCCTAGGACGCAAGCGCGAGTGGACCTGGACTGCTTGCTGACCACGCGACCTCGGAACCAAGAGCGAGTCCCCAGGGACAGCTGTTCGACACCCGGGCCCTCGGACCCAGGCCCGAGTGGCCCATGGCAGCTGGTCAAATCCGCGTGCCATCGGACCCGTGAGTTACCGGGACAGCTGGTGGAGCTCGGGGTTCCTCGGACCCAAGCGCGAGTTGCCCGGTACAGCTGGTCAACCCCGCGGGCCCTCGGACCAGGGCCCGAGTCGCACTGGATAGCTGGTCGACCCCGAGGGCCTTCGGACCTGGGCCCCAGTCCCCCGGTACAGCTGGTCGACCCTGCGGGCCCTTGGATGCAAGCGCAAGTGGCCCAGGAGAGCTGGTTCACCCCGCAGGCCCTCAGAGCTGGGCCGGAGTCGCCCGGGACATCTGGTTGACCCTGCGTGGCCTCAGAACCAGGCCCGAGTCACCAAAGACATCGGGGCGACCGCGCGGGCCGGAAGACCCGAGCACGAGTCACCCGGGACTGCTGGTCGACACCTCGGGCACTCGAACACAAGCACGAGTCGCCAGGGAGAGTTAGTCGACCCCTCAGTCCTTCAGACCCAGGCCCGAGTCACCCGGGACACCTGGTGGACCCTGCTGGACATCGGGCATGGGCCTGAGTCCCCTGGGACAGCTGGTTGACCCCGTAGGCCCTTGGACGCAAGCGCATGTGGCCCCGGAGTGTTGGTCGAACCCGCAGGCCCTCGGAGCCACACCAGAGTCCCCTGGGACCGCTGGTCGACCCCGGGTGCCCTCGGACCAAGCGCGAATTGCCTGGAACCGCTGTTCGAAACTGCGGCACCTCGGGCACAGTCCAGAGTCGCCCCGGATGCTGGTTGAAACCGTGGGCCCTCAGGCACGGGCCTGAGTTGCCCGAAAGGCGGGTCGACCCGAGGGCCCTCCAACCAGGTCCCGAGGCTCCCGGGAGAGCTGGTCAACACTGTGGGCACTCGGACCCTGGCCCGGGTCACCTGGGACAGATGGTCGACCCTGCGGGCCCTCGGACCCGGACCTGAGTCACCCGGGACAGCTGGTCGACCCCACCAGCACTTGAACGCTAGCGCGAGTGGCCCAGGAGAGCTGGTCCACCCCGCAGGCCCTCGGAGCCGGGCCGGAGACGCCCGGGACATCTGGTTGAACTGTGGGGCCTCGGGCATGGGCCCGAGTCGCCCGGGAGATCTGGTCGAACCTGCGGGCCCTCAGAAATGGGCCCGAGTTGCCAAAGACATCAGGTCAACCTCACAGGCCCTCGGACCCGGGCACGTGTCGCCCGGGACTGCTGGTCGACCCTGCAAACCCAAGGATGCAAGCGAGAGTGGCCCTGGAGTGCTTGTCGAACACACGGGACCACGGACCCAAGCGCGAGTCTCCGGGGACAGGTGTTCGACACCTGGGCCCTTGGGCATGGTCCCGAAACGCCCGGGACAGCTGGTCAACAACGAGGGCCTTTGGACCCAGGCCCCAGTCGCCAGAGATTGCTGGTCGAACCCGCGGGTGCGAGTTGCACGGGACAGCTGGTCGACACAGCGGGACCTCGGACACGGGGACGACTCGCCTGGGAGAGCTGGTCGACCCCGCTGGCCATCGGACCCGGGCCCGAGTCACCCGGGACAGCTGGTCGACCCCAAGGGCCTTCGGACCTGGGCCCCAGTGGCCCGGGACAGCTGGTTGACCCGGCGGGCCCTTGGACGCAAGCGCCTTTGGCCTGGGAGAGCTGGTCGTACCCGCAGGCACTTGGAGCCACGCCAGAGTTCCCTGGACAGCAGGTCGACCCCATGGGCCCTCGGATCCGGACCTGAGTCTCCCGGGACCGCTGTTCGACCCCGGGTGCCCTCAGACCAAAGGCGAGTCGCCTGGAACCGCTGTTCGAAACCGTGGCCCCTCGGGCAGGGTCCAGAGTCGCCCGGGATGCTGGTTGAAACCGTGGGCCCTCAGGCATGGGCATGAGTTGCCCGAAAGGCTGGTCGACCCGAGGGCCCTCCAACCAGGTCCCGGGTCTCCCGGGACAGCTGGTCAACACCGCGGGCACTTGGACCCTGGCCCAGGTCACCTGGAACAGTTGGTGGACTCTGCGGACCCTCGGACCAGGACCCAATTCGCACGGGACAGCTGGTCAACCCCGTGGGCCCTCAGACCTGGGCAAGAGTCGCCTGGGACATCTAGTCAACCCCGTGGGCCCTTTGGCACGGGCGTGAGTCTCCCCTGAGGTCTGGTTGACCCCGTGGGCCATTGGACCCGAGTGCAATTCGCCCGGGCGAACTGGTCGAAAACGTGGGCCCTCGGAACCTGGCCCGAGTGGCCCGGGTCAGCTGGTTGACCCCGCAGGCCCTCAGACCCAGGCTTGAGTCACCCGGGACAGCTGGTAGACCCCACGTGACCTAGGATGCAAGCGTGAGTGGCCCGGGACAGCTGGTCCACCACGCAGGCCCTTGGATCCCGGTCTGAGGCACCCGGGACAGCTGGTGGACCCCATGGGCCCTCAGACCTGGACTGGAGCCGCCCAGGACCGCTGGTCAACCCCGGGTGCCCTCGGACCAATCGCAATTCGCCTGGTACCACTGTTCAATACCGTGGCACCTCGGGCACGGTCCAGAATCGCCCGGGATGCTGGTCAAAACCGTGGGCACTCGAGAACGGGCCTGAGTCGCCTGGAATGGCTGGTCGACCCGTGGGCCTCTGACCAGGTCACGAGTCTCCTGGGACTGCTGGTCGACACCGCAGTTACTCGGAACCTGGCCCGATTCACCCGGGACAGTTGGCCGACACCGCGGGCCATCGGACAAGAACCCAATTCGCACGGGACAGCTGGTTCAACCTGCGGGACCTCAGACCCGGGCAAGAGTCACCCGGGACAGCTGGTCCTCCCCGCGGGCACTCGGACCTATGCAAGAGCTAACTGGGACATCTGGTCTACCCCGCAGGCCCTTGGGCACAGGGGCGAGTCGCCCCGGAGGTCTGTTTGACCCCTCGGGCCATCAGACCCGGGAGAGCTGGTCGAATCCGTGGGCCCTCGGAACCGGGCCCGAGTGGCCCGGGACAGCTGATAGACCCCGCGGGCCCTCGGACCAATTTCGCGAGTCACCCGGGACAGCGTGTTTACCCCGCAGGCCCTCGGACCTAGGCCTGAGTCCCCCAGGACAGCTGGTCAACACCTCAGGCCCTCGGACCCGGGCCCGCGTCCCCCGGGAGAGCCTACTGACACTGCAGACCCTCAGAACCGGGCTCGAGTCACCCGGGACAGCTGGTCGACACCGCGGGCCATCCGGCTCGGGCCCGAGTCTCCCCAGGGAGCTTTTTGACCCCGTGGGCCTTTGGACCCAAGCACGATTTGCCCGGAAGAGCTTGTCGAACAAGTGGGCCCTCGGACCCAGGCCCGAGTGGCCCAGGACAGCTGGTTGACCACGCAGGACCTTGGACCAAGCGCTAGTGGCCCTGGTAAGCTGGTCAACGCCACGGGCCATAGGGCTCTGGCCTGAGTCGCCCAGGACTTCAGGTCGACCTCACGGGCCCTTGGACACGAGCCAGAGTCATCCAGGACTGCTGGTCGACCCCGGGGGCCCTCAGACCCAAGCGCAAGACGCCCGGGAAAGCTGTTCGACACCGCGGGACCTCGGGCACAGTCCCAAGTCACCCGGGACAGCTGCTCGACCCTGTGGGCCCTCAGGCATGGGCCCGAGTCTCCCTGGAGAGCTGGTCGACCCCACGGTCCATTAGACCCGAGTGCGAATCACCAGAGAGAACTGGTTGAATCTGCGGGCCCTCGGACACGGGCCCAAGTGGCCCGAGACAGCTGCTCGACACCGTGGGCCTTCGGACCCAAGTGCGAGTCACCCGGGACAGCTGCTTGACCCCGCGGGCTCTTGGACCAGGGCCCGAGTCACCCGTTGGAGCTGGTCGACCCCGTGGTCCTCGGATACAGGCCGGAGTCGCCCGGTATATCTGGTTGACACTGCGAGGCCTCAGATACAGTCCTGAGTTGCCCAGGACAGTTGGTCTACATCACGGGCCCTCGGGCACGGGCCCGAGTCACGTGGGACGACTGGGCCACAACGTTGGACATCCCAGAAAGGCCCGAGTCGCCCGGGACAGCGGGTCACCCCCACAGGACATCAGGCACGGGCCCGAGTCGCCCGGGACAGCTGGTAGACCCACAGGCCCATGGACCTGGGCCCGAGTCGCCAAAGACATCGGGTCGACCTCGCGGGCCCTTGGACACAAGCGCGAGTCGCCCGGGAATGCTGGTCAACCCCGCGGGCACTCCCACCCAAGCGTGAGTCGCCATGGACAGCTGGTCGAACCCGCGGGCGGTCGGACAATGGCCCGAGTCACCCGGAGAGCTGTGCATCACCGTGGGCCCTCAGGCAAGGCCCGAGTCATCCGGGACGCCTGTTTGACACCACGGGCCCTCCGACAAGGGCCCACATTGCCCAGGACAGCTGATCGACCCAGCAGGACATCGGGCAATGGCCCTAGTCCCCCAGGATGCCTGGTAGACCACAGGACCTCGGACCCGAACCCGAGATGCCCAGGAAATTTGGTTTACCCCACGGGACCTTGGACCCGGTCTCGAGTCGCCAAAGACATTGGGTCGACCTCGCGGGCCCTCAGGCATGAGCGAGTGTCGCCCGGGACTGCTGGTCAACCCCGCAGGCACTCGGACCGAAGCGCGAGATGCCAGGAACAACTGATAGACCCGGCTGGCCTTCGGGCACGGGCCTGAGTTCCCCGGGAGAGCTGGTCGACACCGCGGGCCCTCGGGTAGGTGCCCGAGTCACCCCGGAGAGCTGGTCAACCCCGTGGGCCATCAGACCTGAACGCAGTTCACCCAGGAGAGCTGTTCGAAACTGCGGGCCCTCAGACATGGACTCGAGTGGCCCGGGACAGTTGGTCGACACCGCGGGCCCTCGGACCCAAGCGAGTCACAGAGGAGAGCTGCTTGACACCGCGGGATCTCGGACCCAGGCTCGAGTCACCCAGGGGAGATGTTCAACCCCATGGCCCTCGGACACAGGCCGGAGTCGCCTGGGATATCTGGTCGACCCTGTGAGGCCTCAGATACAGACCGAGATCCGCAGGACAGTTAGTCTACGTCATGGGCCCTCGGGCACGTGCCCGAGTCGTGCGGGATGACTGGTCAAAAGCGTGGTACGTCCAACCAGGGACAAGTCGCCCGGGACACCTGATCGACCACGCGGGACATTGGGCAAGGGCCCGAGTTGCTCGGGATAGCTGGTTGATCCCGCGGGCCCTCAGACCCTGGCCCGAGGCCCCCGTGTGCCCCTCGGGCACGGGCCCGAGTCTCCCGGGATGCCTGGTCAACACCGCGGTCCCTCTGACCTGAACCTGAATCGCCCGGGACACCTGGTCGACCTGGCGGGACATCGGGTATGTGCCCAAGTTGCCCAAGAGAGCAGGTCGACCATGGGCCCTCGGACCCAAACTCGAGTCGCTTAGGAGATTTGGTCGACACTGCGGGCCCTCGGGTGCGGTCCCGAGGTGCCTGGGACGCCTGTTCTACACCGTGGTCCCTCCAACCAGGGCCCAAGTCACCCGGAACAGCTGGTCGACCCCACGGGACATTGTGCATGAGCCCGACTCGACCGGAATAGCTGGTATACTGCGCTCCCTCGGACCCGAACCCGAGTTGCCCGGGAGAGTTTATCAACACCACGGGACCGCGGGCACCGGCCTGAGGCGACCGGGACATCTGTTTGACCCCGTGGGCCCTTGGACCTGGGCCTGAGTCGCCAGGGACAGCTGGTCGACCCCGCCGGCCATAGGGCTCTGGCCAGAGTCACCCAGCAGAGCAGGTCAACGTTACGGGCCCTCAGACACAAGCCAGAGTCTTCCAGGATATCTGGTCGACCCTGGGGGCCATCAGACCCAAGCGCGAGACGCCCGGGAAAGCTGTTCGACACCGCTGGCCCTCGGCACAGTCCAGAGTCACCCGGGACAGCTGGTGGACCCCACGGGACCTCGGGCACAGGCCCAAGTCACCCCGCAGAGCTGGTCGACCACACGGGCCATCGGACCTGAGTGCAATTCGCCCGGGAATGCTGGTCGACACCGTGGGCCATTGGACCCAAGCGCGAGTCACTCGAGACAGATGGCCGACCCCGCGGGCCCTCGGACCAGGGCCGGAATCGCCCGGGACAGCTGGTCGATCCAGTGAGTCCTCGGCTACGGCCCCGAGTCGCCCGGGCTTGCTTGTCCACACCGAGGGCCTTCAGGCACGTGCCCGAGTTGCCAGGGATGCCTGGTGGACACCACGGTACGTCCAACCAGGACCCGTGTCACACGGGACAGCTGGTCGACCCCGTGGGACATCAGGCACAGGCCTGAGTCGCCCGGGACCGCTGGTGGATCCCGGGGGCCATCAGAACAAAGCACGAGATGCCCGGGAGAGCTGGTCGACCCCGCAGGCCCTCGGGCTCGGGCCCGATTCCCCCAAGACAGCTGTTCAACCCCACGGGCCATCGGACCCGAGCGCGATTCGCCTGGGTGAGCTGGTTGAACCTGCGGGCCCTCGGACACTGGCCCGAGTGGCCCGGGACAGCTGGTTGACCCCCAGGCCCTCAGACACAAGCGTGAGTCACCCGGGACAGCTGGTCAAACCCGCGGGCTCTCAGACACGTGCCCGAATCGCCTGGGGGAGCTGGAAGACACCGCGGACCCTCGGACTTGAGTGCGATTCGCCCGGGACAGATGGTCGACCCCGAGTGCCTTCAGACCCAGGCCCCAGGCACCCAGGAGAGCTGGTCGACCCCGCGGGCCCTCAGACCCATGCCGGAGTTGCCCGGGACATTTGTTCAACCCCGTGGGCCCTCGAGCATGGGCCTGAGATGCCCGGGACAGCTGGTCGACACCATGGGCCCTCGGGCACGGGCCTGAGCCGCCCGAGAAGGCTGGTCGACACCACGGGGCCTCCGACCAGGTCCTGAGATTCCTGGGACACCTGGTTGACAACGCGGGCACTCAGACCTTGGCCCGAGTCGCCCGGGAAAGTTGGTCGACACCACAGGCCCTCGGAACAGGACCCGAATCGTGTGGGATAGCTGGTCGACCACTCGGGGCTTGGACCAGGGCCCAAGTCACCTGGGACAGCTGGTCGACCCCGTGAGGAATCGGGCACGGGCCCAAGTCGCCCAGTAGAGCTGGTCAACCCCACGGGCCCTCGGGCATGGGCCCGAGTCGCCCGGGACAGCTGGTCGACCCCACGGGACATCGGGCACAAGCCCGAGTCGACTGGGACAGCTGGTAGACCGTGGGCCCTCGGACCCGAACCCGAGTCACCCGGGAGAGTTGGTCGACACCGCGGACCCTCGGGCACCGGCCTGAGTCACCCGGGACATCTAGTCGACCCCGTGGGCCCTCGGACCTGGGCCTGGATTGCCAGGGAGAGCTGTCGACCCCGAGGGCACTCGGAACGTGCCCGAGTCGCCAGGGAAACCTGGTCGACACCGCGGTACGTCTGACCAGGGCCCCAGTCACCCGGGACAGCTGGTCAACCCCATGAGGACTCGGGTACAGTCCCGTATTGCCCGGGACATCTGGTCCACCCTGCGGGCCCTCGGGCACGGGTCCGAGTCCCCTGGGACACCTGGTCGCCACTGCGGTACATCCGACCAGGTCCTGAGTCGCCCAGGACACCTGGTCGACCCCGCGGGCCCTCGGACCCGGGCCCGAGTCACCAGGGAGAGCTGGTCGACCCTGAGGGCACTCGGAACATGCCCGAGTCGGCAGGGCTGACTGGTCCACACCGCGGTACGTCCGACCAGGGTCCCAGTCGCCCAGGACAGCTGGGTGACCCTGTGAGGCCTTGGGTACAGTCCCGTGTTGCCCGGGACAGCTGGTCCACCATGCGGGCCCTCGGGCACGGGTCCGAGTGGCCCGGGACGCCTGGTCAACACCGTGGTACGTCCGACCAGGGCCTGAGTCGCTCGGGATATCTGATGGACACCTCTGGCCATCGGGCATGGGCCCTAGTCCCTGGGGACAGCTGGTTGACCCCTCACGCCCTCAGACCCGGGCCCGAGTCACCTGGGACCGCTGGTCTTACCCATGGGCCCTTGGACATGAGCCCTAGATGTCCGGGATGGCTGGTCAACCTCGCGGCCCTCCGACCAGGTCCTGAGTCTCCCGGGATAGCTAGTCAATAACGCGATCACTCGGACCCGGGCCCGAGGTGCCCTGGACAGTTGGTTGACACTTCGGGCCCACAGACAGGACCCGAGTAATGCGGGACAGCTGGTTGACACCGAAGGTCTCGGGCATGGGCCCGAGTCGCCCGGGACAGCTGGTCATCCCTGCGGGCCCGTGGGCACGGGCCCGAGTCGCTCGGGATGCCTGGTCAACAACGCGGTCCCTCCAACCAGGGCCCGATTTGCCCGGGACAGCTGGTCTACCCCGCTGGATATCGGGCACGAGCCCAAGTCGCCCGGGACAGCTGGTAGACCGATGGCCCTTGGACCCGAACCTGAGTCGCCCGGGAGAGTTATTCAACACCGTGGGCCATCGGGCACTGGCCTGTGTCGCCCGGGACATCTTGTCGACCCTGTGGGCCCTCGCACCCAGGCCCAAGTCCCCCGGGACAGCTAGTCGACCCTGCCGGCCATAGCGCTCTGGCCAGAGCGCCCAGGACCGCAGGTCAAAATCACGGGTCCCCGGACACAAGCCAGAGTCGTCCAGGACTGCTGGTCGACCCCGGGGGCCCTCAGACCCAAGCGCAAGACACCCAGGAAAGCTGTTCGACACTGTGGGCCCTTGGGCACGGGCCCGAGTCGCCCCGGAGAGCTGGTCGACCCCACGGGCCATCAGACCCGAGCGCGATTCTCGCAGGAGTGCTGGTCGAAACCGTGGGCCCTCGGACCCTAGTGCGAGTCACCCGGGACAGATGGTCAACCCTGTGGGCTCTCGGACCCGGTCCCGAATCGCCCAGGATATCTTGTCGACACCGTGAGGCCTCAGGTAGAGTTCCGAGTTGCCCGTGACATCTGGTCCACCCCGAGGGCCCTTGGGCACGTGCCCGAGTCGCCAGGGATGCCTGGTCGACACCGCCATCCCACCGACAAGTGCCCTAGTCACCCAGGAGAGCTGGTCGACCCAGCAGGATATCGGGCACGGGCCCTAGTCGCCTGGGACAGCTGGTCGACCGTGGGCCCACAGACCCAGGCCCGAGTCAACCGGGACCGCTGGTAGACGCCGGAGGCCCTCGGACCCAAGCGCGAGACGCCCGGGACAGTTAGTCGACCACGCGTGCCCTCAGACACAGGCCCGAGTTGCCCAGGACAGCTGGTCAATGCCGAGGGCACTTGGACCTGGGCCCGAGTTGCCCGGGAAAGCTGGTCGACCCCGCAGGCACTAGGACCCGAACCCAAGTCGACAGGGAGATTTGGCCGAAACCTCGGGCCCGCGGGCACAGACCCGAGTCGCCCAGGACCGCGGAATGGCCCCAGCGGCCCTCGGACCCTAGCCCGAGTAGCCCGGGACCGCTGGTCACACCCCGGTGCCCTTGGACAAAGCGCGAGTCGCCCGGGGCATCTGTTCAACTCCGCAGCATCACGGACACGGTACAGAGTCACCCGGGACAACTAGTCGACACTGCGGACCTTCGGGCATGTGCCCGAGTCACCCATGTCTGTTGGCCGACCCCGCGGGCTCTCGGATCCGGGCCCGAGGCGCCCGGGGGAGCTGGTCGACACCGCAGGCCATCAGGCAGGAGCCCGAGTCTTCCGTGATTATTGGTCGACACCACGGGCCCTCGGACCTGGACCTGAGTCGCGCGGGACAGCTGGTCGACCCCGCAGGACATCGGCCAAGGGCACGAGTCACCTGGGACAGCTGCTCGACTATGGGCCCTCTCACCCGGGCCTGAGTTGCCCGGGACCGCTGGGAGACCACGGGGGCCCTCGGACCCAAGCGCAAGATGCCAGGGAGAGCTGGTCGACCCCACAGTCCCTCAGACCCGGGCCCAAATCCCCTGGGACATCTGGTCGACCCCACGGGCCCTCAGACACGAGCGCAAGTCACCCGGGAGAGCAGGTCGACCCCGCGGGCTCTCGGATCTGGGCCCGAGGCGCCCGGGGGAGCTTGAGGACACCGCGGGCCCTCGGACCCATGTGACTCGGGACTTTGCCCTCGGAACAGTGGTGTCGAACAGCTTTCCCGGGCGTCTCGCGCTTGGGTCTTAGGGGCCCCAGGGTCGACCAGCTGGCACGGATGACTCTGGCTCATTTCGGAGGGCCCGCAGGGTTGACAAGCTGTCACGGGCCACTCGGGCCCGTGCCCGTGGCCTCGCGGGGTCGACCAGCTGTCCCAGGTGACTCCTGCCCAGGTCCGAGTGCCCATGGGGTCGACCAAATATCCCGGGCGACTCGGGCCCTGGTCTGAGTGCCTGTAGTGTCGACCAGCTGTCCCATACGACTCGAGTCCGGGTCCGAGGGCCCGCGGGGTCGACCAACAGTACTGAGCGACTCAGCCCGTGCCCATCAGCCCGCGGTGTTGAACAGCTGTCTCGGGCGACTCTGGACCGTGCCCGTGGTGCTGCGGTGTAGAATAGCTGCCCCGGGCGACTCTCACTTTGTCCGAGGGCACACAGGTTCAACCAGCAGTCCCGGGCAACTTGGGCTAGTGTCCGAGCGTCGCTGGGATTTACCAGCCATTCCAGGTGACTTGGGCCCGGGTCCGAGGGCCCGCGTGGTCGACCACCCCTCCCAGGCAACTCGTGTACAGTTCCGAGATCCCGCGGTGTGGACCAGATGTCCCGGGTGACTTGTGCTTGGGTCCGAGGGCCTGCAGTGTGGACCAGCTCTCCCAGGCCATTCTGGCCCGTGTCCGCGGGCTCATGGTTTTGAGCAGCTCTCCCGGGCGACTCGTGCTTGGGTCCCATGGCCCGCGGGGTCAACCAGCTATCCGGGGCGACTCGGGCCCGTGCCCGATGGCCCGCAGTTTTGACCAGCTGTCCCGGGTGTCTCTGGACTATGCCCGAGGACCCATGGTTTTGAACAGCTTTCCCGGGTGTCTCACGCTTTGGTCTGTGGGCCCCCGGGGCCGAACAGCAGTCCCGGATGACTCTGGCTCATGTCCAAGGGCCTGTGAGTTCGACCTGCGTTCCTGGGCGACCTGGGCCAGAGCACTATGGCCTGCGAGTTCGACCAGCTGTCCTGGACGACTTGGGCCCGGATCTGAGGGCCCACAGTGTTGACCAGCTCTCCTGGGCAACTCAGGCCCGGGTATGAGGTCCTGCGGGGTCTACCAGCTCTCATGGGCGACTGGGGACTGGGTCCGTAGGCCATCGTGGTTCTCCAGCTGTCCCCGGCCACTCGGGCCCATGTCCGCGCTTCCGCAGTTTCGACCAGCTGTCCCAGCCAATCGCCCTCGGGTCCGATGGCCCGCAGGGACAACCAGCTGTCTTGGGCCACTGACACTAGTGTCCGATGATCTGCGAGGTCAACAGGCTGTCCCGGGCAACCCCGGCCGCCTCTGAGTGTCCGCGGGGTTGACCAGCTATCCTGACGACTCGGGCCCGTGCCTTAGGGCCCACAGTGTCTACCAACTCTCCCGGGCGACTCGGGTTTGGATCATAGTTCCCGCGGGGTTGACCAGCAGTCTCGGGTGACTCTGTCCCCGGTCCGAGGGCCCACAGGGTCGATCAGCGGACCTGGCCGACTCAAGCCCGGGTCCGAATGCCTGCGGGATCGACCAGCTCTCCCAGGGGACTTGGGCCTGGGTGCGAGGGACGACCAGCTGACCCGGGCCACTGACACTAGGGTCCGATGGTCTGCGAGGTCGACAGGCTGTCCCGGGCAACCCCGGCCACCTCCAAGTGTCCGCGGGGTCGACCATCTATCCTGACGACTCGGTCCCGTGCCTTAGGGCCCACGGTGTCGACCAACTCTCCCGGGCGACGCGGGTTTGGATCCTAGTTCCCGAGGGGTTGACCAGCTGTCTCGGGTCACTCGGGCCCGGGTCCGAGTGCCTGTGGGATCGACCAGCACTCTCGGGCCGCTTGGGCCCGGGCTCGAGGGCACGCAGGGTCGACCAGCTGTCTCGGGCATTTTGCGCTTGTGTCTGATGGCCCCCAGGCTCTACCAGCGGTCCCAGGGGACTCGGGACTGGGTCCGAGGCCCCGCGGTAGACCAGCTGTCCTGGGCAACACGAGCCCTTGCCCGATGTCCCGCGGGATTGACCAGCTCTCCGGGGTGACTCGCGCTTGGGTCCAAGGGCCCGCGGTGTCAACCAGCTATCCCAGGCCACTCCGGCCCATGTCCGAGGGCACGCGGTTTGACCAGCTCTCCCGGGTGAATCGCGCTCGGGTCCGATGGCCCGCGCGGTCTACCAGCTCTCCGGGGCGACTCAGGCCCGAGCCTGAGGGCCCGCGTGGTCATACAGCTGTCCCGGGTGACTTGGAACTGTGCCTGAGGACCCGCGGTGTCAAACAGTTTTCCCGGGCGTCTCGTGCTTGGGTCTGAGGACCCCCGGGGTCTACCATCAGTCCCGGACGACTCTGGATCATGTCCAAAGGCCTGTGAGGTCGACCTGCATTCCTGGGCGACCTGGGCCAGAGCCCTGTGGCCCGCGGGTTCGACCAGCTGTCCTGGGCGACTCTGGCCCGTGCCCGATGTCCTGTGGGGTCGACCAGCTGTCCCGGGCGATTCGGGCCCTGGTCGGAGAGACCGTGGTGTCGACTGGCTTCCCGGGCGACTCGGGCCAGTACCGCAGGGCCCGCGGGTTTGAAGAGCTGTCCCGGGGGACTCAGGCCCGTGCCTGAGGCGTTGCAGGGTCGACCAGCTCTCCCGGGCAACTCCTGCCCAGATCCGAGGGCCCACGGTGTTGACCAAATGTCCTGGGTGACTCAGGCCCGGGTCTGAGTGCCCGCGTATTCGACCAACACTCCCGGGCGACTCGTGTCCTGTTCCGGGACCCCTGGAGTCAACCAGCTCTCCCAGGTGACTCCCGCTTGGGTCCAAGTGCCCGCGGGGTCTACCAGCTCTCCAGGTTGACTCAGGCCCGTGCCTGAGGCCCCGCATGGTCATACAGCTGTCCCGGGTGACTTGGAACTCTGCCTGAGGGCCCGCGGTGTCAAACAGCTTTCCCAGGCATCTCGCGCTTGGGTCTGAGGGCCCCCGGGGTCTACCAGCAGTCCCGGATGACTCTGGATCGTGTCCAAAGGCCCGTGAGGTCGACCTGCAGTCCTGGGCGACTCGGGCCAGAGCCCTATGGCCCGTGGGGTCAACCAGCTGTCCTGGGGAAATCGTCACTCTACCCGATTCCTCCCCGTGTTGACCAGGTATCCCGGGAGAATCTGGCCCGTGCTTGAGGGCTCGCGCGGTCGACTAGCTCTCCCGGGAGACTGGGTCCCTATCCGAAGGCCCTCGGGGTCGACCAGCTGTCCTGGGCCACTCGCACTTGTGTCCGATGGCCCGCATGGTCCACCAGGTGTCCCGGGCAACTCGGGCCCTTGTCGGATGTACCACGTTTTTCGACCAGGCATCCTGGTCAATTCGGGCCCGTGCCCGAGATCCCTCGGGGTGGACCAGCTGTCCCGGGCAACTCAGGACTATACCCGAGGCCTTGCGGTGTCACCAGATTTCCCGGTCGACCCCGGCCCAGGTGTGAGGGCCCACGGAGTCGAGCAAATGTCCCGGGCGACCCCGGCCCAGGTCTGAGGGTCCATGGGGTTGACCAGCTGTCCCGGCCGACTCGGGCCCGGCTCCTAGGGCGCAAGTCTTCGACCAACACTCCCAGGCAACTCGTTTCCTGTTCCAGGACCCCTGGGGTCGACCAGCTCTCCCGGGTGACTCCCGCTTGGGTCCAAGTGCCCGCGGGGTCCAGCTCTCCGGGGTGACTCAGGCCCATGCCTGAGGGCCCGCGTGGTCATACAGCTGTCCCGGGTGACTTGGAACTGTGCCAGAGGGCCCGCGGTGTCGAACAGCTTTCCCAAGCGTCTCGTGCTTGGGTCTGAGGGCCCCCAGGGTCTACCAGCAGTCCCGGACGACTCTGGATCGTGTCCGAGGGCCCGTGAGGTCGACCTGCAGTCCTGGGCGACTCGGGCCAGAGCCCTAGGGCCCACGCGTCGGACAAGCTGACCCGAGCCACTCGCACTTGTGTCCGCAGGCCTGCGGGGTGGACAGTCTGTCCTGGGCGACTCCGGCCTGCCTCGAGTGCCCGTGGGGTCGACCAGCTGTCCTGGGACATGTGCGCTTTGGTCCGAGGGCCCATGGTGTCGACCAGCTCTCCCGGGTGACAGGGGCCCGGGTCCGAAGGCCCTCGGGTTCTCCCAGCTGTTCCAGGCGATTAGGGCCCGTACCTTAGGGCCCGGAGTGAAGCCCAACTCTCCAGGGTGACTCGGGTTTGCGTCTGAGGGCCCGCGGTCAACCAGCTAACCTGGGCGACTTGGGCCCGTGCCCGATATCCCGCGGGGTTGACCAGTAGTCCCGGGCAACTCGGGCCCTAGTCGGAGAGACCGTGGTGTCGACTGGGGTCCCGGGCGACTCAGGCCCGTACCGCAGGGCCCACGGTTTTGACCAGCTGTACAGGGTGACTTCTGCCAAGGTCCGAGGGCCCACGGTGTCGACCAAACGTCCCGGGCGACACGGGCCCGTATTCGATGACCTGAGGGGTCGACCAGCTGTCCCTGGGGACTCGTGCCCATACCCGTTGGCCAGCGAGGTCCACCACGTGTCCCGGGTGACTCAGGCCATGGTCGGATGTACCGCGGTGTCGATAAGGTGTCCCGGGCAACTTGGGCCTCTGCCCGATGGCCCGCGGGGTGGACCAGCAGTCCCGCGTGACTCGGTCACTGGTCCGTGGGCCCCCGGGTTCGACCAACTGTCCCAGGTTTCTCAGGACCGTACCCGATGACCCGCGGTGTCAACCAGAAGTCCTGCGCTACTCGGGCCCTGTTCAGATGTTCAGTGGTGTCAACCAGGAGTCCCGGGCGACTGGGGCCCGTGCCCGAGGGCCTGTGGTGTGGAACAGCTGTCCCGGGCAACTCGGGCCCTGGTCGGTCGTATCACGGTGTCGAAAAGGAAGCCCAGGCGACTTGGGCTTTTGCCCGAGGGCCTGCGGGGTGGAGCAGCTGTCCCTGGCCACTCGGGCCCGTGTCCGAGGACCCGCAGTTTTGAACAGCTGTCCCTGGCGAATCGGGCCCTGGTCGGACGTACTGCAGTCGACCAGGCCTCCGGGGCGACTTGGGCGCTGGTTTAAGTGCCCGTGGGTTCGACCATCTCTCCCGGGTGACTCGGGTCCGCGTCCAAAGGCCCGCGGGGACAAACAGCTATCCTGCTCAATCGGGTCCTGGTCCAAGGGCCCGCAGGGTCGACCTACTGTCCCGGGTGACTCTGGACCGTGCCCGTGGTGCCGGGGTGTCAAACAGATGTCCCGGGTGGCTCGCGCTTGGTCTGAGGGCACCTGGGCTAGGGTCCTAGGCCCTGAGGGGTCGACCCACTGTCCCTGGTTACTTGGGCCCGTGCCCGATGGCCTAGGGTTCCACCAGGTGTCCCGGGAAATTCGGGCCTGTGTCCAAGGGCCTGTGGGCTCCACCAGCTGTCCCGGGTGAAACAGGCCCTGGTTGGACGTACCGCGGTGTCGACCATACGTCCCGGGCTACTCGTGCCCGTGTCGAGGGCCCGTGGGGTCGAACAGCTCTCCGGAGGGACTTGGGGCCGTGTCAGAGGTGCCGTGGTGTTGAACAGCTCTCCTGGGCGACTCGCGCTTGGCCCAAAGGCACCCGGGTTCGACCAGCGGTCGCGAGAGACTCGGACTAGAGTCCAAAGGCCCCTGGGGACGACCAGCTGTCCTGGGCCACTCGGGCCAGTGTCCGAGAGCCCGCAGGGTCGAACAGATGTCCTGGGTGAATCGGGACTGTGCCCGAGGGCCCGCGGTGTTGACCAGCTCTCCGGGGAGAATCAGGCCCGAGCCCGATGGCCCGCAGGGTAACCAGCTCTCCGGAGCGAATCGGGTCCGTGTCCGATGGCCCGCGGGTTCGACCAGCTCTCCCAGGCGAATTGTGCTCCGGTCTGATGGCCCACGGGGTAGACCAGCTCTCCCGGGGCACTTGAAATCGGGTCCGAGGACCCACGGGTTCGACCCGATATCCCGGGTGACTCGGGCCCATGTCCGAGGGCCTGTGGGGTTGACCAGCTTTCCCGGGAGACTGGGGCCCGGGTCCATAGGCTATCAGTGTCAACCAGCTGCCCTGGGCAACTCGTGCACGAGTCCGAGGGCCCACGGGGTCGACCAGCTCCCCCGGGCCACTCGGGCCCGTGCCCGATGTCCCTGGGGTCGACCAGCCGTCCCAGGAGACTCGGGCCCTGGCCGGAGGGACCGCGGTGTCGACTGGTGTCCCGGGTGACTCGGGCCCATACCCCAGGGCCCACGGGGTTGACCAGCTGTCCCGGGGGACTCAGGCCCCTGCCCGAGGTGTCGCGGTGTCGACCAGCTGTCCCGGGCGACTCCTGCCCAGGTCCGAGTGCCCACGGTGTCGACCAAATGTCCCGGGTGACTCGGGCCCGGGTCCTAGTGCCTGCGGGGTTTACCAGCTTCACCAGGCGCCTCGGACCAGGTTCCGAGGGGCCAGGGTTTCGACCTGCTGTTCTGCACGACTCGGGTCCTGGTCCGAGCACCCGCATGGTCGACCAACCGTCCCGGGCGACTCGGGCCCTGCCAGAGGTGCCACAGTGTCGAACAGCTCTCCTGGGCGACTCGCGCTTGGTCCGAAGGCACCCAGTTTCGACCAGCGGTCGCGAGCGACTTGGACTAGAGTCCGAAGGCCCCTGGGGTCGACCAGCTGTCCTGGGCCACTCGGGCCCGTGTCCAAGAGCCCGTGGGGTCGACCAGTTGTCCCGGGTGAATCGGGACTGTGACCGAGGGCCCGCGGTGGTGACCAGCTCTCCGGGGAAACTCGGGCCCGTGTCCGATGGCCCATGGGTTCGACCAGCTCTCCCAGGCGAATCATGCACAGGTCTGATGGCCCGCGGGGTCGACCAGTTGTCCCGGGTGACTTGGGATCGGGTCTGAAGCCCCACGTGTTCGACCCAATCTGCCGGGCGACTCGGGCCCAGGTCCGAGGGCCTGTGGGGTTGATCAGCTTTCCCGGGCAACTGGGGCCTGCGTCCATAGGCCATCAGTGTCGACCAGCTGTCCCGGGTGACTCGTGCACGAGTCCGAAGTCCCGCGGGCTCGACCAGCTGTCCTGGGCCACTCGCGCTTGTGTCCGAGGGCCCACAGTGCCGACCAAATCCCCCGGGAGACTCGGGACCAGGTCCAAGAGCCTTCGGTGTCGACCAGCAGTCCTGGATGACTTGCACTTGTGTCCGAGGGCCCGCGCAGTCCACCAGGTGTCCCGGGCGACTCGGGCCCTTGTCGGATGTACCGCATTTTTCGACCAGGCATCCTGGGCGATTCAGACCCGTGTCCAAGGGCCCTCGGGTGTACCAGCTGTCCCGGGCAACTTCGGACTATACCCGAGGCCTTGCGGTGTCACCAGATTTCCCGGTCGACCCTGGCCCAGGTCTGAGGGCCCACAGGGTCGAGCAAATGTCCCGGGCGTCTTGGGTCCGTGTACGCATGCCCAAGGGGTAGACCAGCTGTCCCGGCTGACTTGGGCCCGGGTCCAAGGGACCACGTGTTCGACCAACACTCCCGGGCGACTCGTGTCCTGTTCCGGGACCCCTGGGATCGACCAGCTCTCCCGGGTGACTCTCGCTTGGGTCCAAGTGCCCTCGGGGTCTACCAGCTCTCCAGGTTGACTCAGGCCCGTGCCTGAGGGCGCGCGTGGTCATACAGCTGTCCCGCATGGTCATACAGCTGACTTGGAACTGTGCCTGAGGGCCTGCGGTGTCGATCAGCTTTCCCAGGTGTCTCGTGCTTGGGTCTGAGGGCCCCCGGGGTCTACCAGCAGTCCCGAATGACTCTGGATCGTGTCCAAGGGCCCGTGAGGTCGACCTGCAGTCCTGGGCGACTCGGGCCAGAGCCCTATGGCCCGCGGGTTCGACCAGCTGTCCTGGACGACTCATGCCCTGATCCGAGGGCCCACGGGGTCGACCAGCTGCCCGGGTGACTCAAGGCCCGGGTTCGAGTGCCCGCGGTTTTGACCAGCTCTCCTGGGCGAATTGCGCTGGGGTCCGATGGCCCGCATGGTCGACCAGCTCTCCCGGGGGACTCGGGCCTGTGCACGAGGTCCCGAGGGGTCGACAGCTGTCCCGCATGACTTGGGTCCTAGTCCGAGGGACCGCGTGGTCGACCAGCTGTCCTGGGCAACCAGTGCACGGGTCTGAGGGCCTGCAGTGTTGACCAGCTATTCTGCGCACCTTTGGCACGGGTCCAAGGGCCCACGTGATCGACCAGCCCTCCCGGGCGAATTGCGCTCGGGTCCGAGGGTCTGCGGGTCCGACCAGCAGTCCCAGGGGACTCAGGCCCGGGTCCGAGGGCCTGAGGTGTCGACCAGCTCTACCCGGGGACTCAGGCCCATGCCCAATGGCCAGCAGCTCAATCAGGTGTCCCAGGTGACTCGGGCCCTGGTGGGACGTACCGCGGTGTCAACCAGGCATCCCAGGTGACTCCAGCCCGTTGCCGAGGGCCCGCGGTGTGAACCAGCTGTCCTGGACAAATCGGGACAGTACCCAAGGCCTCACGGTGTTGACCAAATATTCCGGGCGACTCAGGCCTGGGTCCGAGGGCTCACGTGGTAGACCAGGGGTCCCAGGCGACTCGGGCCCGTTCCTGAGATCCTGCGGTGTCGAAAAGTTTTCCATGGCATCTCGCGCTTGGGTCTGAGGGCCTCCGGTGTTGACCAGCAGTCCTGGACGACTCTGGCTCGTGTCCAAGGGCCCGTGAGGTCGACCTGTGTTTCTGGGCGACTTGGGCCCGAGCCCTAGGGCCCGCGGGTTCTACCAGCTGACCCGAGCCACTCGCACTTGTGTCCGCGGGCCTGCGGGGTAGACAGTCTGTCCTGGGCGACTCCGGCCTGCCTCGAGTGCCCGTGGGGTCGACCAGCTCTCCTGGGCCCGTAGGGCCAGGGTTTGAGGGCCCGGGGGGTCGCCCTCTGTCCTGCGCGACTCGGGACCAGATCCGAGGACCGGCGGTGTGGACCAGGCGTCCCAGGCTCTTGGGCCCGAGTCCGATATCCGCAGTGTTGAACAGCTGACCTGGGCGATTCGCGCTTTGTCTGAGGGCACCCGGGTTCGACCAGCGGTCCCGAGCAACTCGGGTTAGAGTCCGAGGGCCCCGTGGTCGATCAGCGGTCCTGGGCGACTCGTGTTCATGTCTGAGTGACCGCAGGGTTGACCAGCTGTCCCAGGCGACTCTGGCCCTGGTCGGAGAGACCGTGGTGTCGACTGGCTTCCCGGGCGACTCGGGCCCGTACCGCAGGGCCCGCGGGTTTGAAGAGCTGTCCCGGGGGACTCAGGCCCGTTCCCGGGCATCGCGGGCTCGACCAGCTCTCCCGGGCGACTCCTGCCCAGATCCAAGGGCCCACGGTGTTGACCAAATGTCCTGGGCGACTCGGGCCCGGGTCCGAGTGCCCACGGGGTCGACCAGCTGTCCCGGGAACCTCGGGCCAGGGTCCGAGGGCCTGGGGGGTTGACCTGCTGTTCCGCCTGTCTTGGGTCCGTGTCCCAAGACCCGCAGTGTCGACCAACAGTCCAAGGCGACTGAGCCCGAGGTGCCGCGGTGTCGAACAGCTGGCCTGGGTGACTTGCGCTTTGTCCGAGGGCACCTGGGTTTGAACAGCGTTCCCGAGGGACTCGGGCTAGAGTCCAAGGGCCCCCGGGGTCGATCAGCCGTCCCAGGCGAATCGGGTTCATGTCTGAGTGACCGCGGGGTCAACCAGCCCTCCCGGGATACTTGCGCTCAGGTACGAGGGACCACGGTTTCAACTAGCGGTCTCAGGGGACTCGGGCCCGGGTCCGAGGGCCTGAGGTGTCGACCAGCTCTCCCCGGGGACTCAGGCCCATGCCCAATGGCCAGCGGGGTCTACCAGGTGTCCTGGACGACTTGGGCCTTGGTCGGCAAATTGCGGTGTCGACCAGGCGTCTCGGACAACTCGGGCTCGTGCCCGAGGGCCCGCACATTCGACCAGCTCTCCCGGGCGAATTGCGCTCGGGTCCGATGGCCCGCGTGGTCGACCAGCTCTCCCGGGGGACTCAGGCTCGTGCCCGAGGTCCCGAGGGGTCGAACAGCTGTCCCGCGTGACTTGGGTCCTTGTCCGTGGGCCCGCGGGGTCGACCAACTGCCCCGGGCAACTCGGGCATGGGTCCGAGTACCTGCAGTGTTGACCAGCTCTCCCGAGAGACTCAGGACCTGGTCAGAAGTTCCGCAGGTTCGAGCAGTCTTCCCGGGAGACTCTGGACCTTCCCGAGGTGCCGCGGTGTCGAAAGGCTGCCCCGGGCGACTCGTACTTTGTCCGAGGGCATCCGGGGTTGAACAGCAGTCCCGAGCGACTCGGGCCCGGGTCCGAGGCCCCCTGGGTTCGACCAGCGGTCCCGGGCTACTCGGGCCCGTGCCCGAGGGCCCGCGGTGTTGACCAACTCTCCCGGGCGACACGGGTTCGGGTCTGAGTGCACGCGGTGTCGACCAGCTCTCCCAGGCATCTACGACCCGTGTCCGAGGGCCCACGGGGTCGACCAGCTGTCCCGGGCGACTCAGGCCCGGGTCGAAGTTCCCATGGGGTCGACCAGCTCTCCTGGGCAACTGGGGCCCATGTCCGAAGGCCCTTGGGGTCGACCAGCTGTCCCGGGCGACTCAAGTACGAGTCCGAGGGCCCGCGGTGTCGAACAACCCTTCCGGGCGACTTGTGTCCGGATCCGAGGTCCCGTTATTTCAACCAGCGGTCCCTGGGGACTCGGGCCATGGTCCTAGGGCCCGCGTGGTCGACCAGTTGTCCTGGGCCACTCAGGCCCGTGTCTGAGTGCCCGCGGTAACAACCAGCTATCCCGGGGGAATTTGGCTCATGTCTGAAGGCCCACGGGAATGATCAGCTCTCCGGGGCGACTCGGGCCCATGTCGGATGACCTGTGGTTTTGACCAGCTGTCCTGGGTGAATCGGGACTGTGCCCGAGAGCCCGCGGTGTCGAACTGCTTTCCGGGGCATCTCGCACTTGGTTCTGAGGTCCCCTGGGGCGACCCGGAGTCCCGGACGACTCTGGCTCGTGTCCAGGAGCCCGTGAATACAACCTACGTTCTGGGCGACTTGGGCCAGAGCCCAATGGCCCGCGGGGTCGACCAGCTGTCCCGGGCGTCTCGGGCCCCTGTCCGAGGGCCCGCGGGGTCGAGCAGCTGTCTCGGCTGATCGGGCCCAGTACTGAGGGACTGCGGGTTCGACAGGCTGTCCTGGGCGACTCTGGCCCCTGTCTGTGTGTCCGCGGGGTCAACCAGCTACCCTGGGCAATTCGGGCCCGGGTCCGAGAACACGCGGTTTCAATCAGCTGTCTAGGCTGACTCGTGCTTTTTTCTGAGGGCCCGCGGTGTCGACCATTGGTCCCGGGCCACTCCTGCCCATGTCCGAAGGTCCTCGGTTTCGACCAGCTCTCCCAGGTGAATTGCACATGGGTCCGATGGCTCGCGGGGTCGACCAGCTCTCTGGGGCAACTCGGGGCCGTTCCCGAGGTCCCGCGGTGTTGAACATTTTTCCCAGGCATCTGCGCTTGGGTCTGAGGGCCCCCAGGGTCGATCAGCAGTTCCGGACGACTCTGGCTCATGTCCGAGGGCCCGTGAGGTCGACCTGTGTTCCTGGGCAACTTGGGCCAGAGCCCTAGGGCCCGTGGGTTCGACCAGTGCACCCGGGTCACTCGCACTTGGGTCCGAGGGCCTGCAGGGTGGACAGGCTGTCCTGGGTGACTCTGGCCTGCCTCCGAGTGCCCGCAGTGTCGACCTGCTGTCCCGGGACACTTGTGCTTTGGTCCGAGGGCCCGTGGGGTCAACTAGCTCTCCCGGGTGACTGGGGCCCGGGTCCAAAGGCCCTCGGGTTCTCCCAGCTCTTCCAGGTGACTCGGGCCCGTGCGTTAGGGCCCGGGGTGAAGACCAACTCTCCCGGGCCACTCGGGTTTGGGTTCGAGGGCCCGCTGTCGACCATCTGTCCCGGGTGACTCGGGCCCTGGTCGGAGAGACCGTGGTGTCGACTGGCATCCGGGGTGACTTGGCCCGTACCGCAGGGCCCGCAGTTTGGACTAGCTGTCCCGGGCGACACTTGCCCAGGTCCGAGGACCCACAGCATCAACCAAA
The DNA here is from genome assembly GCF_054392235.1 of Sus scrofa. Taxonomy (NCBI): domain Eukaryota; kingdom Metazoa; phylum Chordata; class Mammalia; order Artiodactyla; family Suidae; genus Sus; species Sus scrofa. The sequence goes on along the minus strand of NC_139387.1, from coordinate 46,948,580 downwards.
TGTCCGAGTGCCCGCGGGGTCGACCAGCTCTCCGGGGCGCCTCGGGCCATGGTTCGAAGGCCTGGGGGGTCGACCTGCTGTCCCGACCGACTCCGGTCCGGGTCCGAAGACCTGCGGTGTCGACCAACAGTCCCAGGCAACTCGGGCCCAAGCCCGAGGTGCCGTGGTGTCGAACAGCTGGCCTGGGCGACTTGCGCTTTTTCCGAGGGCACCTGGGTTTGAACAGCGGTCCCGAGGGACTCGGGCAAGAGTCCAAGGGCCCCCGGGGTCGATCAGCCGTCCCAGGTGACTCGGGTTCATGTCTGAGTGACCGCCAGGTCAACCAGCTGTCCTGGGCCACTCAGGCCTGTGTCTGCTTGCCCGCCGTTTCAACCAGCCTTCCCGGGTGACTTGCGCTCTGGTCCGAGGGACCGCGATTTCGACCAGCGGTCCCAGGGGACTCGGGCCCTGGTCCGAGGGCCCGCGATTTCGACCAGCGGTCCCAGGGGACTCGGGCCCTGGTCCGAGGGCCTGTGATTTCGACCAGCGGTCCCAGGGGACTCGGGACTGTGCCCAAGGGCCCGTGGTGTTGAACAGCTTTCCCGGACATTCGCTCTTGGGTCTGAGGTCCCCCGGTGTCTACCAGAATTCCCGGACGAGTATGGCTTGTTTCCGAAAGCCCGTGAGGTCACCTGAGATCCTGGGTGAATTGCGCCAGAGCCCTATGGCTCGCTGGGTCGACCAGCAGTCCCGGGTGACTTGGGCCCGGGTCCAAGGGCCCACGGCGTTGACCAGCTGTCCTGGGTGACTCGCGCACAGGTCCAGGGGCCCGCGGGGTCGACTAGCTTTCCCGGGAGACTTGTGCTCATGTCCGAGGAACCACAGGGTCGACCAGCTCTCCAAGGAGACTGGGGCCCGTGTCCAAAGGCCCTCGTGGTTGACCAGCTGTCCCGGGCGACTCGCCCACGACTGCGAGGTCCAGTGGGGTCGACCAGCTGTTCCGGGGGACTCACGCTCTAGTCTGATGGCCCGCGGGTCGAACAGCTGTCCCGCACGACTCGACCCGGGTCCAAGTGCTTATGGGGTCAACCAACTGTCCCGCACGACTCGGTCCCAGGTCAGAAGGCCTGCGGGATCTACCAGCTGTCCAGGGCGACTCCGGCCCGGGTCCGAGTGCCCCCAGGTTAGACCAGAAGTCCCGAGCATCTCGTGCTTTTGTCCAAGGGTCCCCGGGGTCTACCAGAGGTCCCTGGCAACTTGGGCCTGGGTAGGAGGGGCCATGGTCAACCACCTCTCCCGGCTGATTAGGGCCCGTGCCCAATGGCCATCGGTGTCCAGGGCCCTGGTCAGACGTACCGCGGTGTCGACCTGGCGTCCAGGGCAAATCGGGCCCATGCCCGAGGGCCCACGGCGTGGACCAGCTTTCCCAGGCAACTCGGGACTGTGCCCATCTCTCGCCGTGTTGACCAGATGTCCCGGGCGACTCGAGCCCTAGTCAGATGTACCGCGGTGTCGACCAGGTGTCCCTGGCGACTCAGGCACGTGCCCGAGGGCCCTCAGGGTGGACCAGCTGTCCTGGGCAACTCAGGACTGTACCCGAGGTCTTGCAGGGTCGACAAGTTATCCCGGGTGACATGGGGCCATGCCCGAGGGCCCACGGGGTCGCCCAGCACCCCTGGGCGATTCGGGCCCAGGTCAGAGAGAGCACGGCGTCGACCAACTGTCCCAGGAGACTCACACTTGGGTCCGATGGCCCGCGGAGTCGACCAGCTCTCTGGGGCGACTCAGGCCCTTGCCCAAGGGCCCGCAGTGTCGACCACTCTCCCGGGGGACTTGGGTTCGGGTCCGAGTGACCGTGGGGTCTACCAGCTGTCCCGGGCAACTCGGGCCCATGCCCTATGTCCCGCGGGGTCGACCAGCTGTCCCTGGGGACTTGGGCCGTGGTTGGACGTACCGCAGTGTCGAACATTCTTCCCGGGTGACTCGGGCCTTTGCCGGAGGGCCTGCGGGATGGACCAGCTGTTCTGGGCGACTCGGGCACTGATTGGACGTACCGCGGTGTCGACCAGGCATCACGGGCAAATCGGACCCATGCCCGAGGGCCTGCGTAGTCGACCAGTTGTCCCGGGCAACTTGCGCTTGGGTCCGAGGGCCCGTGGTGTCAACCAGCTGTCCCTGGCCACTCGGGCCCGTGTCTCAGGGCCCGCAGTTTTGACCAGATCTCCTGGGCAAATCGCGCTCGGGTCCTATGGCCTGACGATTGGACCAGCTCTCCGGGGCTACTACGGCCCGAGCCCGAGCCCGAGGGCCCGTGGTGTCGACCAGCTGTCCTGGTGGACTTGGGCCCGTGTCCGAGGGCCCAGGGGATCCACCAGACCTCCCGGGTGACTTGCGCTCGGGTCTGAGGGCCTGCAGATTTGGCCAGCGGTCCCAGGGTACTCGGACCCTGTTCCGAGGACCTGAGGTGTCGACCAGCTGTCCCTGGGGACTCGTGCCCATACCCGTTGGCCAGCGGGGTCCACCACGTGTCCCGGGTGACTTGGGCCCTGGTCGGATGTACCGCGGTGTCAACCAGGCGTCCCGGGTGACTCGGGTCTGTGCCCAAGGGCCCGCGGATTGGACTAGCAGTCCTGCGTGACTCGGGCCCAAGCCTGAGGTGCCGCGGTGTGGAACTACTGTCCCGGGCGACTCGTGCTTCGTCCCAGGGCACCCAGGATCAACCAGCTGTCCTGAGTGACTTGGCTAGTGTCCGAGGGCACCCAGGGTCGACCAGCAGTACCAGGCGATTCAGCCCTGTGCCCGAGGGACCGCGGTGTCGACCAACAATCGCGGGCGACTCGGGTTCGGGTCCGAGTGACCGTGGGATCAACCAGCTGTCCCGGGCGACTCAGGCCCTGGTCAGACATACCGCAGAGTCGACCATTCTTCCAGGGTGACTCAGGCATTTGCCAGAGAGCTTGCAGGGTGGACCAGCTGTCCTGGGTGACTCGGGCCCTGGTCGTATGTACCGCGGTGTTGACCAGGCATCACGGGCGTATCGGACCCATGCCCGAGGGCCTGCGTGGTCAACCAGTTGTCCCGGGAAAATCGCGCTGGGTCCGAGGGCCCGCGGTGTCGACCAGCTGTCCCTGGCCACTCGGACCCGTGTCCGAGGACCTGCGGTTTCGACGGGATCGCCCGCGTGAATCGCGCTCAGGTCCAATGGCCTGCAGAGTTGACCAGCTCTCCGGGGTTACTCCGGCCCGAGCCCAAGGGCCCGCGGTGTCGACCAGCTGTCCCGGTCGACTTGGGCCCGCCTGTGTCCGAGGGCCCGGGTTGTTGACCAGACCTCCCGGGTGACCTGCGCTCGGGTGCGAGGGCCCTCGGTTTTGTCCAGCGGTCCCAGGGGACTTGGGCCCTGGTCCGATGACCTGAGGGGTCGACCAGCTGTCCCTGGGGACTCGTGCACATACCCGTTGGACAGCAGGGTCCACCACGTGTCCCGGGTGACTCGGGCCATGTTTGGACGTACCGTGGTGTTGACAAGGCGTCCCAGGCGACTCGGGCCCATGCCCAATGGCCCGCAGGGTGGACCAGCAGTCCCGCATGACTCGGTCAATGGTCCGAGGGCCCCCGGGTTTGACCAACTCTCCCGGGCGTCTCGGGACCATACCAGATGACCCGCGGTGTCAACCAGAAGTCCTGGGCTACTCGGGCCCTGTTCAGACGTTCAGCAGTTTCCACCAGGAGTCCCGAGCGACTGGGGCCCGTGCCCGAGGGCCTGTGTTGTGGACCAGCTGTCCCCACAGTTTCAAACAGCTGTCCCTGGCGAATTGGGCCCTGGTCGGACGTACCGCAGTGTCGACCAGGCCTCCTGGGTGACTTGGGCACTGGTCTAAGTGCCCATGGGGTCGACCATCTGTCCCGGGAGACTCGGGCCCCGGTCTGAAGGCCCACGGGGACAAAAAGCTATCCCACACGACTCGGGTCTTTGTCCAAGGGCCCGCGGGGTTGACCAACTGTCCTGGTTGACTCTGGACCGTGCCCGTGGTGCCGGGGTGTCAAACAGATGTCCCGGGTGACTTGGGATCTTGTCCGAGGACCCATGGGTTCGACCATTCTCCCGGGCGACTCAGGCTAGGGTCCTAGGGCATTTGGGTTCGCCCCACTGTCCCTGGGGACTTGGGCCCGTGCCCGATGTTCTGTGGGGTCGACTAGCTCTCCCGGGCGACTCGGGCCCTGGTCGGAGGGACAGCGGTGTCGACTGGTGTCCCAGGTGAGTCGGGCCCATACCCCAGGGCCCGCGGGGTTGTCCAGCTGTCCCGGGGGACTCAGGCCTGTTCCCGAGGCGTCACCAGGTCGACCAGCTGTCCCGGGTGACTCCTGCCCAGGTCCGAGTGCCCACGGTGTTGACCAAATATCCCAGGAGACTCAGGCCCGGGTCCTAGTGCCCACGGGGTCAACCAGCTTGACCGGGCGCCTCGGACCAGGTTCCGAGGGGCCGGGGGATCGACCTGCTGTCATGCGTGACTCGGGTCCTGGTCCGAGCACCCGCACAGATGACCAACAGTCCCAGGCGACTCGGGCTGTGCCAGAGGTGCCGCAGTGTTGAACAGCTCTCCTGGGTGACTCGCGCTTGGTCCGAGGGCACCCGGGTTCGACCAGCGGTCACGAGCGACTTGGGCTAGAGTCTGAAGGCCCCTGGAGTCGACCAGCTGTCCTGGGCCACTTGGGCCCGTGTCTGAGAGCCCACAGGGACGACCAGTCTCCTTGCCAGGTCCGAGGGCACACGGTTTCAAACAAATATCCCGGGAGACTCGGGCCCGGGTCCAAGTGCCCACAGGATCGACCAGCTGTCCCAGGCGCCTCGGGCCAGGGTCCGAGGGCCCGTGCGGTCAACCTGCTGTCCCGCTCGACTTGGGTCTTGTTCCGAGTACCCGCGGGGTCAACCAACAGTCCCAAGCAACTCAGGCCCGAGCCTGAGGTGCAGCAGTGTTGAACCGCTGTTCCGGGAGAATCGCGCTTGGTCCGAGTGTACCCGATTTCGACCAGTGGTCCCGAGCAACTCGGGCTAGTGTCTGAGGGCTCTCGGGATCGACAAGCGGTTTTGGGTGACTCTGCCCTGTGCCCGAGGGCCCGCGGTGTTGACCAACTCTCCCGGGTGAATCGGGTTCGGGTCTGAGTGACCGAGTGTTTGACCAGCTCTCCCGAGCGACTCGGGCCCTAGTCCGAGGGCTCTCTGGGTCGACCAGCTGTCCTGGGCTACTCATTCTTGGATCCAAGGGCCCCCAGTGTCTACCAGCGGTCCCTGGTGACTCGGGACCGTGGACGAAGTCCCGCAGGGTCGATCAGCTGTCCCGGGTGACTCGGTGCCTGGTCGGATGTACCGCAGAGTCAACCAGGCTTCCCGGTCGACTCAGGCCCTTGCCCGAGGGCCTGCAGTGTGGACCAGCTGTCCCGGGCGACTCGGGCCATGGTCAGACGTACCACGGTGTCAACCATGCCTCACGGTGATTCGGACTCGTGCCCGAGGGCCTGCAGGGTCGACCAACTCTCCTGGGAAACTCGGGACCTGGTCGGGTGGCCCGCGATGTTGACCAGCCTTCCCGGGCGACTCAGACCCATTCCGTAGGGCCCATGGTGACGACCTGCTCCCCCGGGCTAATCTGCACCGTGTCCGAGTGTCCGTGGTTTCAACCAGCTCTCGCGGGCGAATCGCGCTCAGGTCCGATGGCCCGTGGGGTCGACCAGCTGACCCGGGCCACTCATACTAGGTCCGATGGTCTGCAGGGTGGACAGGCTGTCCCGGGTAACACCGGCCCGCCTCCGAGTGCCCACGGGGTCGACCAGCTATTCTGGGCAACTTGGGCCCGGGTCCGAGGGCACGCAGGGTCGACCAGCTGTCTCAGGCGTCTCGCGCTTGGGCCCGATGGCCCCCGTGGTCTACCAGCGGTCCCGGGGGACTTGGGACTGGGTCCAAAGGCCCGCAGTCGACCAGCTGTCCCGGGCGATTTGGGCCCGTGCCCGATGTCCCGCTGGGTCGACCAGCAGTCCCACGCCACTGGGGCCCTGGTTGGACGTACCGCTGTGTCGACCAGGCATCCCTGGCAACTTGGGCACGTGCCCAAATGACCTCAGGGTGGACCAGCTGTCATGGGCAATTCGGGACTGTACCCAAGGCCTCGCGAGGTAAACAAGTTACCCCGGGCCACTCAGGGCCGTGCCCGAGGGCCCACGGTGTCAACCAACAGTACTGGGAGACTCGAACTTATGTCTGATTTCCCGCGGGATCGAGCAGCTGTCCCAGGCGACTCAGGCCCATGCCCGTGACCTCGCAGGGTCGAACAGCTGTCCTGGGCGACTTGCACTTGGTCCGAGGGCACCTGGGTTCGACCAACGGTTGCGAGCGACTCGGGCTAGAGTCCGAAGGCCCCCGGGGTTGATCAGCTGTCCTGGACCACTCGGGCCCGTGTCCGAGAGCCCGCGGGTTCTACCTGTTGTCCCTGGTGAATTGGGACTGTGTCCAAGGGCCCGGGGTCGACCAGCTCTCCGGGACGGTATGGGCCCGTGTCCGAAGGCCTGTGGGTTCGACCAGCTCTCCCGGGCGAATCGCGCTCGGGTCCGATGTCCCACGGCTTCGACTAGGCATCCCGGGCGACTCGGGGCCGTGCCCGAGGGCCCGTGGTGTGGATCAGATCTCCTGGGGAACTCGGGACTGTACCCAAGGCCTCGTGGTGTTGACCAGGCCTCCAGGGTGACTCGGGGCCGTGCCCGAAGGCCCACGGGGTCGACCAGCTCCCCCAGGCGATTCTGGCCCGGGTCCCTGAGCATGCGGTTTTGACCAGCTGTCCTGGGTGACTCCCGCTTGTGTCTGAGGACCCGCAGTGTCGACCAGCTGACCCGGGCCACTAACACTAGGGTCCGATGATCTGCGGGGTCGACAGGCTGTCCAGGGCAACACCGGCCCACCTCCGAGTGCCCGCGGGGTCGACCAGCTATCCCAGGCGACCTGGGCCCAGGTCCGAGGACACGAAGGGTCGACCAGCTGTCTCGGGCATCTCCCACTTGGGTCTGATGGCCCCCGGGGTCTACCAGCGGTCCCAGGGACTCGGGACTGGGTCCGAGGGCCCGCTGTCCACCAGCTGTCCCGGCCGAGTCGGGCCCGTGCCTGATGTCCCGCTGGGTCAACCAGCTGTCCCGGGCGACTCGGGCCCTTGTCGGAGGGACTGAGGTGTGGAGAGGCTTCCCGAGCGACTCTGGCCCATACCCCAGGGCCTGCGGGGTTGACCAGCTGTCCCTGGCGACACAGGTCTGTGCCTGATGCCTCACAGTGTCGACCAGCTCTCCCTGGCGACTCCTGCCCTGGTCCGAGTGCCCACAGTTTCGACCAAATGTCCCGGGTGACTCGGGCCTGGGTCCGTGTGCCCGCGGGGTCGAACAACTTTTCCGGGCGTCTCGCGCTTGGGTCTGAGGGCCCCTGGGGTCGACCAGCAGTCCCGGATGACTCTGGCTCATGTCCAAAGGCCTGTGAGTTCGACCTGCGTTCCTGTGCATCACGGGCCAGGATCCTATGGCCCGCGGGTTTGACCAGCTGTCCCGGGCACCTCGGGCCGGGATCTGAGGGCCCAACGTGTCGACCAGTTCTCCCGGGCGACTCAGACCCGGGTCCGAGGTCCTGCAGCGTCGTACAGCTCTCCCGGGAGACTGGGGCCCGGGTCCGAAGGCCCCGTTTTCGACCGGGTATCTCGCGTGACTCGGGCCCATGCCCAAAGACCCGCAGTGTCAACCAGCTGCTCGGGCAACTTGAGACAGTACCCGAGGCCTCGCCCTGTTGACCAGGTATTCCAGGTGACTCGGGCCCATGTCCAAGAGCCCGCGTGCTCGACCAGCTCTCCCGGGCGACTGGGGCCCGGGTCTGAAGGCCCTCGGGGTCCACCAGCTCTCCCGGGCGACTTGTGCTTGAGTCCGAGGGCCCGTGTTGTCGACCAACTCCCCCGAGCGACTCGGGTCCAGGTCCAAGAGCCCACAGGGTTCACCAGCTGTCCTGGGTGACTCGCGCCTGTGTCCAAGGGCCCGCGCAATCCAACTGGTGTCCCGGGCGACTCGGGCCCTGGTCAGACATACCGCATTGTCGACCAGGCATCCCGGGCGACTCGGGACCGTGCCCGAGGGCCCGTGGGGTGGACCAGTTGTCCCGGACAAATCGGGACTATACCCGAGGCCTTGCTGTGTCGACCAGCTGTCCCGGGCCACTCGCACTCGAGTCTGAGTGTCCGGAGGGTCGACCCGCTGTCCCGCGTGACTTGGGCCCAGGTCCGAGGACAAGAGGTGTCGACCATATATCACGGTCCACTCGGGCCCTGGCCTGAGGGACCGCTTGGTGGACCAGCTTTCCCAGGCCACTTGTGCTCGGGTTCGAGGGCCCGCGTGTTCAACCAGCTGTCCCGGACCACTCAGGCCCAGGTCCGAGAGCCTTCGGGGTCAACCAGCCTGCCCGGGAGACACGTGCCTGTGCCCGTGCCTGAGGGACCATGGGGACGACCAACTGTCCCAGGCGAATCGGGTCCTGGTCTGTGGGAAAGTGGGGTCGACCAGATATCAAGGGGCGACTCAGGCCAGTGCTGATCGGCCCGCAGTGTCAAGCAACTATCCCGGGCGACTTGGGTTCGGGTCCGAGGTCCCGTGGTTGACCAGCTGTCCCGGGCGACTCGGGCTATGCCCGATATCCCGCTGTGTCGACCAGCTGTCCGGGCGACTCGGGCCCTGGTCGAGGGTCTGCGGTGTCGACCAGGCGTCCAGGGTGAATCGGGCCCTAGCCCGAAGGCCCAAGTTGTCGACCAACTATGCCGGGGGACTCGGGCCCGGTTCCAAAGACCCGCGGGAACGACCAGCTGTCCCGGGTGACTCGGGCCCGGGTCCGAAGGCCTGCGTGATAGAAAGGCTTTCCTGGGGGACTTGGGCATGGGTCTGAGTGCCTGAGTGGTCGGCCAACTGTCCAGGGGGACTCAGGCCCTTGCCCGAGGGCCAGCGGTGTCCACCAGTTCTCCCAGGCGACTCAGGCCCGTGTTGGAGGTCCCGTGGGTTTGACAAGCTGTCCCAGGTGACTCAGCCCGGGTCCGAGGGTCTGCTGTGTCACCAGCTGTACTGGGCACTCGGGCCTGGGTCCGAGGGCCCGTGGGGTCGACCAGCTCTCCTGTGAGACTCGGGCCTGGGTCCGAGTCCCGGTGGGGTTGACCAGCAGTTCCGCATGACTCGGGCCCGTATCCGAGGGCCCGCGCATTCAACCAGCTTTCCCTGGCGTCTGGGGCCCGGGTCCGACGGCCCTCAGTGTTGACCCGCTGTCCTGGGTGACTCGCACTGGAGTCCGAGTGCCCACGGGGACGATCAGCTGTCCCGGTTGACTCGGGCCCAGGTATGAGGGCCCACAGTGTCGTCCAGCTCGCCCGCGTGACTCGGGCCCGCGTCCGAAGCCCCACGGTGTTGACCAATTGTCGCGGGTGACTCGGACCCGGGTCCTAGGACCAGCGTTGACGACCAGCCCTCCCGGGCGACACGTTCCCGTGCCCGAGGGACTGCGGGGTCGACACACTGTCCTGGGGGAATCGGGCCCTGGTCCGAGGGCCAGCAGTGTCGACCAGATATCAAGGGCAACTTGGGCCTTGCTCCAAGGGCCCGCGTGTTCAACCAGCTGTCCCGGGCCACTCGGGCACAGGTCTGAGGGCCCACGTGTTCGCCCAACCCTCTCGGGCGACTCACGCTCAGGTCCGAGGGCACGCTAGTTCGACCAGCTCTCCCGGGGGACTGTGGCCCGGGTCCGTAGTCCCTCGGGGTCGACCAGCTGTACCGGGCGATCCGGCCTGGCTCCGAGAGCCCGCGGGGTCGACCAGCTTTCCCGGGTCAATCGCGTGTGTGTCTGAGGTTCCGTGGAGTCGAACATCTGTCCCGGGCCACTCAGGCCCATGTCCGAGAGCCCGCGGGGTCGACCAGCTGTCCTGGGCGAATCGGGCCCTGGTCTGAGGGCCAGCAGTGTCGACCAGATATCAAGGGCAACTTGGGCCTCGCCAAGAGGGCCTGCGTGGTCAACCATCTCTCCCGGGCCACTCGCGCTAGGATCGGAGTGCCCGTGTATTCAACCAGCTGTCCCAGGCCACTCAGACCCAGGTCAGAGGGCCCACGGGTTCGACCAACCCTCCTGGGTGACTCGCACTCAGGTCCGAGGGCCCACTAGTTCAACCAGCTCTCCCGGGGGACTGTGGCCCGGGTCCGTAGTCCCTCAGGGTCGACCAGTTGTAGCGGGCGAAACCGGCCCGGCTCCTAGAGCGCATGGGGTCGACCAGCTGTCCTGGGCCAATTGCGCTTGCATCTGAGGGCCCGCAGGGTCTACCAGCTCTCCCGCGCGTCTCCTACCATGGTCCGAGGGGCCGCGGTGTCGACCAGCTCTCCTGGGCGATTTGTGCTCATGTCCGAGGGTCCGTGGGTTCGACCAGCTGTCCCACGTTACGCGGGCCTGGATCCGAGGGCCTGCAGGATCGACAGACTGTTCCAGGGGTCTCAGGCCCGGGTCCGAGGTCTGAGTGGTCGATGAGCTGTCCCGGGCGACTCGGGCCCGTGCCCGAGGTCCAGGGGTGTCTACCAATTTTCGCGGGCGTCTATGGCCCTGGTCCGAGGGCCTGCGGGGTCGACCAGCTGTCCCGGTGACTTGGGCACGGGTCCGAATGCCCTCAGGTTTGACCAGCTGTCCCAGGCGATCCAGCCTGGCTCCGAGAGCCCACGGGGTCGACCAGCATTCCCTGGCCAATCGCGAGTGTGTCTGAGGTCCCGCGGAGTCGAACATCTGTCCCGGGCCACTCGGGCCCATGTCCGAGAGCCCGCGGGGTCGACCAGTTGTCCTGGGCGAATCTGGCCCTGGTCCGAGGGCCAGCGGTGTCGATCAGATATCAAGGTCGACTCGGGCCCCGCTCCAAGGGCCCGCATGGTCGACCATCTCTCCTGGGCCACTCGTGCTAGGGTCCAATGGCCCGCGTTTTCAACCAGCTGTCCCTGGCCACTCGGGCCCAGGTCCGAGGGTCAACGGGTTCAACCAGCCCTCCCAGGCCCCTCGCGCTATGGTCCGAGGGCCTGCGTGTTCAACCAGCTGTCCCGGGCCACAAGGGCCCAGGTCCGAGGGACCATGGGTTCGACCATCCCACCCGGGCGACTCGCCCTTGGGTCCGAGGGCCCGCAGTTTCGACCAGCTGTCTCGGGGGACTAGGGCCTGGGTCCGAGGGCCTGAGGGGTCCACAAGCTGTCCCGGGTGACTCCGACCAGGCTCCGTGAGCCCACGTGCTCGAGCAGTTGTCCCGGGCCACTCTGGCCCGTGTCCGAGGGCCCACGGTTTCGACCAGCTCTCCTGGGTGAATCGCATTAGTGACCGATTGCCCGCAGGGTCAACCAGTTCTCCGCGGTGATTCGGGCCCATCTCAGAGGAGCCGCAGGTTCGACCAGCTCTCCCGGCGGACTCGGGCCTGGGTCTGAGGGCACACATGTTTTACCAGCCCTCCCGGGCTACTTGGGCTTGGGTCCAAGGGCCCACGGGTAAGACCCGCGGTCCCAGGCGACTCGGGCCCAGGTCCAATTGCCTGCGGGGTCGACCAGCTATCCTGTGTGCCTCGGGCCCGAGTCTGAGGGCACGCGTCTTTGACCAGCACTCCCAGGCTACTTGGGCTTGGGTCCGAGGGCCCACGGGTAAGACCCACGGTCCCAGGTGACTCGGGCCTGGGTCCGAGGGCCTGAGGGGTTGACCAGCTGTTCCCGGGGACTTGGGCCCATGCCCGATGGCCAGCGGTGTCCACCAGGTGTCCCGGGTGACTCGGGCCCTGGTCGGACCTATCGCGGTGTCGACCAGGTGTCCAGGGCGACTCGGGCCCATGTCCGAGGGACCGCAGTGTGGACCAGCTGTCTCAGGCAACACGGGACTCTACCCAAGGCCTCCCGTTGTCGACCCGCTGTCCTGGTCGACTGGGGCCCTGGTCAGACATAACACGGTGTGGAACAGGCATCCCTGGCAACTCGGGCACGTGCCCTAGGGCCCTAGGGGTGGACCAGCTGTCCCAGGCAACTCAGGACTGTACCCGAGGCCTCGTGGCGACGACAATATATCCCGGGCGCCTCGGGGCCATGGCCGAGGGCCCACTGGGTTGACCAGCTGTCCCAGGCGTCACAGGCACTTGCCAGAGGGCCCACGGGGTCGACCAGTTGTCCCGGATGACTCGGGCCCGGGTGCAAGTGTACACAGCGTCAACCAGCTGTCACGGGCGACTCGGGCCCGAGTCCAAGGGCATGTGTTGTCGACCAGCTATCCCGGGAGTCTCGCACTTGGGTCCGAGGGCCCCCGGGGTCGACCAGCGGTCCCAGGCGACTCGAGCCCTGGTCGGAGAGCCTGCGGTGGACCAGCTGTCCTGGGAAACTCGGGCCCGTGCCCAATGTCCCACTACGTTGACCAGCTGTCCTGGGAGACTGAGGCCCTGGTCGGACGTACCTAGGGGCCGACTAGGCGTTCCTGGTGACCTGGTCACGTGCCCGAGGGCCCTCGTGGTGGACCATCTGTCCCAGGCAACTTGGGACTGTACCCTAGGCCTCGCGGTGTAGACAAGATATCCCGGGCGACTTGGGGCTGTGCCCGAGGGCCCACGGGTTTGACCAGCTCCCCCGGGTGGTTCGTGTCCGTGTCCAAGAGCCCCCGGGGTCCACCAGCTGTCCCGGGTGACTCGCCCTTGGTTCCGAGGGGCCACGGTGTCGACCAGCTGTCCCGGGCCACTTGGGCCCCTGTCCGAGGGCCCGTATATTTGCCCAACCCTCCCGGGCGACTCGCGCTCGGGTCCGATGTCCCGCGACGTCGACCAGCTTGATGGGGCGACTCAAGCCCGTGCCCGAGGGCCCGTGGTGTTGACCAGCTCCCCAGGGCGATTTGTACCAAGGTCTGAGGGTCCGCGGGGTTGACCATCTGTCCCAGGTGACTCGTGCTTGGGTCCGAGCGCCCGCAGTGTCGTCCAGTTGTCCCAGGGCACATGGGACTGTGTCCAAATGCCCACGATTTCGACCAGCTCTCCGGAGCACCTCAGGCCCATGCCCGAGGGCCCGCGGGGTCGACCAGCAGTCTCAGGGGAATCGGACCTGGGTCCAAGGGCTTGAATGGTCGGCCAGCTGTCTCCGGTGACTTGGGCCCGTGCCCGATCGCCAGCAGTGTCCACCAGATGTCCTGGGCGACTCGGGCCCTGGTCAGACGTACCACAGTGTCGACGATGCGTCTCAGGCGACAAGGGCCTGTGCCCAAGAGCCCGTGTGGTGGACCAGCTGTCCCTAGCAACTTGGGAGTGTACCCGAGGCCTCGTGGGGTCGACCAGATATCTCGGGCGACTCGGGCCAGGGTCTGAGGGCCCGCGGGGTCGACCAGCTGTCCCGGGGGACTCGTGCATGGGTCCGCGATCCCGTGGTGTCGACCCACTCTCCGGGGCGACTTGGCCCCTTGCCCAAGGGCCCGCGGGGTCGTCCAGCTGTCCTGGGTGACTTGGGACTGTGTCTGAGGGCCCGCAATGTCGAACAGTTTTCCCGGGCATCTCGCGCTTGTGTCTGAGGGCCCCCAGTGTCGACCAGCAGTCCCGGACGATTCTGGCTCGTGTCCGATGGACTGTGAGTTCGACCTGCGGTCCTAGGCGACTCGGGCCAGAGACCTATGGCCCGTGGCGTCGACCAGCTGTCCCAGGGAACTCGGGCCTGGACCTGAGGGCCCTCCTGGTTGACCAGCTTTCCCGGGCCACTCATGCTCGGGTCCGAGGGCACATGTGTTCAACCAGCTCTCCCGGGCCACTCGGTCCCTTGACCGAGGGCCCGTGGGGTTGACCATTCCTCCCGGGCGACACCTGCCCTCCCCGAGGGACCGCGGGGTCGATACACTGTCCTGGGCGAATCGGGCCCTGGTCCGAGGGCCAGTGGGGTTGACCAGATATCAAGGGCGACTCGGGCCCCGCACAAAGGGCCCGCGTGGTCGACCATCTCTCCCGGGCCACTCGCGCTAAGGTCCGAGGGCCCACGTGATCAACCAGCTGTCCCGGGCCACTCGGGCCCAGGTCCGAGGGCCTACGTTTTCGACCAGCCTCCCAGGCGACTCGCGCTCGGTTATGAGGGCCCGCCGGTTCGACCAGCTGTCCTGGGAGACTCGGGACCTTGTCGGAGGGCCCGCGGTGTCGGCCAGCCTACCCGGGCATCTCAGGCTCATGCTCGAGGCCCTGCTGTGTCCACCAGCTCTCCCGGGCGACTCGGACCATACCCGAGGTCCCGGGTGTCGAACAGCTGTCCCGGGCGACTCGCGCTTGGGTCCAAGGGCCCCCGGTGTCAACCAACGGTCCCGGGTGACTTGGGCCCGTGTCCGAGGGCCCACGGGGTCGACCACCTGTCCTGGGAGACTCAGATCGGTGCCCGAGAACCCACAGTGTTGACCAACTCTCCCGGGATATTCAGGTTCTGGTCCAAGGTCCCGCGGTCGACCATCTGTCCCGGGTGACTCATGCCCTTGCCAGAGGGCCTGCGAGGTCGACCAGCTCTACTGGGTGACTCGGGCTCTGGTCGGAGGGACCGCGGTGTCGACCAGGCATCCAGGGTGACTCGTGCCCCTGCCCGAGGGCCTGAGGGTTTGACCAACTGTCCCGGGTGACTCGGGCCCGGGTTGAAGACCCGCGGGTTCGACCAGCTGTCCCGTGTGACTCGGGCCCGGGTCCGAGGGTCTGCGAGGTCGACAGGAAGTCCCAAGGGATTCAGTCCTGGGTCCGAGGGCCCGCGAGTTCGACCAGCTCTCCTGGGCAACTGGCGCCCTGGTCCGAGGCCCTCGTGTATGACCAACTGTCCTGGGCGACTCGCGCTCTAGTCCGAGAGACCGTGGGGTTGACCCGCTATCCCGGGTGACTCGCACTTGTGTCCGAGGGTCCGCGTGGTCGCTCACTTCTCCCGGGCCAATCATGCCCGTGTCCGAAGGCCTGTGGGTTTGACCAGCTCTCCCGGGCAAATCGCACTCGGCTCCAATGGCCCGCGGGGTTGACAAGCAGTCCCGAGTGATTCGGGCCTTACCCGAGGACCCTCGGGGTCGACCAGCTGTCACACACGACTCAACCTGGGTCCGAGGGCCTGTGGGGTCGACCAGCGGTCTCAGGGGAATCGGACCTGGGTCTGAGGGCTTGAAGGGTCGGCCAGATGTCTCCGGTGACTCGGGCCCGTGCCCGAACGCCAGCAGTGTCCACCAGATGTCCTGGGCGACTCGGGCCCTGGTCGGACATACCACAGTGTTGACCAGGCATCTCAGGCGACAAGGGCCTGTACCCAAGGGCCCGTGTGGTGGACCAGCTGTCCCTAGCAACTTGGG
Organism: Sus scrofa; assembly: GCF_054392235.1. NCBI lineage: Eukaryota > Metazoa > Chordata > Mammalia > Artiodactyla > Suidae > Sus > Sus scrofa. The sequence goes on along the minus strand of NC_139387.1, from coordinate 46,933,231 downwards.
AGTGTACCCGAGGCCTCGTGGGGTCGACCAGATATCTCGGGCGACTCTGGCCAGGGTCTGAGGGCCCGCGGGGTCGACCAGCTCTCCTGGGGGACTCGTGCATGGGTCCGAGATCCCATGGTGTCAACCCATTCTCTGGGGCGACTCGGCCCCTTGCCCAAGGGCCCGTGGGGGCGTCCAGCTGTCCTGGGTGACTTGGGACTGTGTCTGAGGGCCCGCAATGTCGAACAGTTTTCCCGGGCATCTCTCGCTTGTGTCTGAGGGCCCCCAGTGTTGACCAGCAGTCCCGGACGACTCTGGCTCGTGTAAGAGGGATTGTGAGTTCGACCTGCGGTCCTAGGCGACTCGGGCCAGAGACCTATGGCCCGCGGCGTCGACCAGCTGTCCTGGGCAACTCGGGCCCAGGTCCGAGGGCCCTCAGTGTTGACCAGCTGTCCCGGGCGCCTTGGCCCGCTTCCAATGAACCTCGGGTCGACCAGCTGTCCCGTGTGACTCGAGCTCGAGTTTGAGGCCCCGCGGTGTTGACCAAATATCCCGGGCGAATCGGGCCCAGTTGCCAGAGCCCACGTGGTCGACCAGCTATCCCAGGTGACTCGCGCTAAGGTCCGAGGGCCTGCGGGGTCGAGCAGCTTTCCTGCCCCACTTGGGCCCGTGAATGTGGGCCCGCAGTTTCAACCAGGTCTCCCGGGTGAATCATGCTCGTATTCGAGGGTCCGCTGGGTCAACCAGCTGTCCCGGGATTTTCGGACCTGGGCCCAAATGCCTACAGGGCAAAACACGCTCAGGTCCGATAGCCCACGGGGTCGACAAACTCTCCGGGGCGACTCCGGCCTGAGCCGGAGAGCCCGCGCTGTCGACCAATTGTCCCGGTCGACTCGGGCCCGTGTCCGATGTCCTGTGGGGTCGACCTGCTGTCCCGGGTGACTCAGGCCCTGGTCGGACGTACCGCGTTGTTGACCAGGCCTCCCAGGTGGTCAGGCCCGGGTCCGAGGGCCTGCGGGTTAGACCAGCTGTCCCAGGCGACTCGGCCCCGGGTCAGAGGGCCCGCGTGGTCAACCAGGTATCCCACATGACTCGTGTCCTGGTCTGAGGGCCCACAGGTTCGACCAGATGTCCCGGGCGACTCTGGACCATGCCCATTGTGCCGCGGGGTCGAACAGCTGTCCCGGGCAACTGGGGACCATGGGCGAATGCCCTCGGGTTTGACCAGCTGTCCCAGGCGACTTGGGTCTGTGCCTTAGGCCCCGTGGTGTCGACCAAATCTCCTGGGCGACTCGGGTTCGGGTCCGACGGCACGCAGTCGACGAGCTATACCGGGCGACTCAGGCCCATGCTCGATATCCCTCGGGGTCAACCAGGCGTCCCGGGTGACTCGGTCCCATACCTGAGGGCCCGGGTGGTTGACCAGCTGTCCCGGGCGACTTGGGCCTGTGCCCGAGGCCTCGCGTGGTTGACCAGCTGTCCCAGGCGACTCGGGCCCGGGTCTGAGTGCCCGTGGGGTCGACCAGCTATCCTGGGCGACTCAGGCACTGGTCGGAGGGCCCGCTGGGTTGAACAACTCTTCCGGGCGACTTGGGCCTGGGTCCAAGTGCCCACGGTGTCGACCAGCTGTCCTGGGAGACTTGGGAACTGGTCGGAGGGCCCGATGTGCCTTCCTGGGCGACTCAGGCCCGTTCCCGAGGGCCCACGGTGTCGACCAGCTCTCCCGGCCTACACTGGTCTGTGCCCGAGGTGCCGCGGTGTCGAGAAGCTGACCCGGGCGACTCGCGCTTGGTCCGTGGGCACCCGGGGTCGACCAGCAGTCCCGGGCAACAAGGGCCCCGGTCCCAGGCCCCCAGGGTCCACCAGGTATCCCACGCAACTCGGGCCCGGGTCCGAGGGCCCACAGGATCGACTAGCCCTCCCGGGTGACTTGTGCTTGTGTCCGAGGGCCCGCGAGTTCAACTAGTGGTCCCAGGGGACGCGAGCCTGTGCCCGAAGGCCAGCCGGGTCAACCAGTTGTCCTGGGCGACTCGGGCCCATGTCTGAAGGCCCGCGGGGTCTACCAGGTGTCACGCATGATTCGGGAACAGGTCAGAGGCGCGCAGTGTCGACCAGCTGTCCCACGCTCTCGGGTCCGTGTAGGAGGGCTTGCGGGGTCGACCAGGTGTCCCGGGAGACTCGCACTCGAGCCCGAGGGACCGCAGGGTAGACCAAATGTGCCAGGCAACCTGGGCCCGGGTCTGACGGCCCACGGGGTTGACCGGCAGTCCCGAGCGACCTGGACCCGGATCTGATGTCCCTCGGGGTCAACCAGCTGTCCCGCACGACTCAGGCCCTGTTCTGAGGGCCTGCGGGGTCGACCAACGCTCCCTGGTGACTGGGGTCCGGGTCTGAAGGCCCTTGGTGTTGACCAGCTGTCCCGGGCACCTTTGGACCGGGCCCAAGTGCCCTGGTGTTGAGCAGCTGTCCCAGGAGACTCACGCTTGTGTCCGAGGTCCCCTGGAGTAGACCAGCTGTCCCAGGTGACTCGGGACTTTGCCCGAGGGACCGCAGTGTTGAACAGCTTTCCCAGGGGTCTTGTGCTTGGGTCTGAGGGCCCCAGGGGTCGACCAGCAGTCCTGGACAACTCTGGCTTTTTTCCGAGGGCCCGTGAGTTCGACCTGCGGTCCTGGGCAGCACAGGCCAGAACCCTATGGCCCACGGGGTCGACAAGCTGTCCCGGGTGATGCAGGCCTGGGTCCGAGGTCCCACTGGGTCGACCACATGTCCTGGGCGACTCGGGCTCGTGTCTGAGGTCCCGCGGAGTAGACCTGCTCTTGCGGGCGACTGGGGCCCTGGTCCGAAGGCCCTTGTGGTCGACCAGCTTTCCAGGGCAACTCGGACTCGAGTCCGTGAGCCCGTGGGGTCGACCAGTTGTCCCGGGTGTCTCTTGATTGTGTCTGAGTATCCGTGGGTTCGACCAGCTGTCCCGGGCCACTCGGGCCCGTGTCCGAGGGCCCACGGGTTCAACCAGACCTCCCAGGCAAATCGCGCTCGGGATGACCCGCGGAGTCGACCTGCTGTCCCCGGGGATTCGTGCCCTGGCCTGAGGGCCCGCGGGGTCGACCACCTGTCCCGCACGACTCAACCAGTGTCTGAGGGCCCGCAGTGTCGAACAGCAGTCCTGGGCAACTTGGGCCCGTGCCCAATGTCCCGTGGGGTCGACTAGGTGTCCCGGGCAACTAGGGCCCTGGTCAGACCTACCACGCTCTTGACCAGTCATCCCACACGACTCGGGCCCAGGCGCGAGGGCCCACGAAGTAGACCAACTGTCCCGGGGAACTCAGGACTGTATCCAAGGCCTCGGCGGATCGACCAGATATCCCGGGCGACTCTGGCCTGTGTCCGAGGGCCACGGGGTCGACCAGCTCACCCGGGTGACTCGGGCCCGGGTCCGAGAGCCCATGGTGTCGAGCAGCTCTCCCGGGTGACTCGGGCCTGGGTCCAAGAGCCCATGGGGTCGAGCAGCTCTCCCGGGTGACTCGCACTTGAGTCCGAGGGCCCATGGTGTCGACCAGGGTTCCGGGCCACATGGGCCCATGTCCAGGGCCTGTGATTTCAAACAGCTCTTCCGGGCGAACCGCGTTCGGTTCGATGGCCCGCGGGGTGGAGCAGCTCTCGGGGGAGATTCGGGCGCGTGCCCAAGTGCCAGCGGGGTCGACCAGCTGTCCCAGGGGACTCGGGCCCCGGTCCGAGGGCCTGTGGTGTTGACCAGCTGTCCCACGTGATTCTGGCCCGGGTCCGAGGGCCCGCAGGGTCGATCAGATGTCCTGGGAGCCTCGGGCCTGGTTCCGAGGTCCCGCATTGTCGACCAGCTCTCCTGGGTGACAGGGGCCCGTGTCCGAAATCCCTCGGTGTTGACCAGCTGTCCTGGGTGGCTTGGGACCGTGCCCGAGGGCCCGGGTGTTGAACAGCTCTCCCAGACGACTCGCACTTGTGTCCGACTGACCCCGGGGTCGACCAGCGGTCCCTGGGGACTCGGGCCTAGGTCCTAGGGCCCGCGGGGTTGACCACCTGTATTGGGCGACTCGGGCCGGTGCCCGATGTCCCGCTGTGTGGATCAGCTGTCCCGGGTGACTTGGGCCCTGGTCGGAGGGCCCTCGGTGTTGAACAGGCGTCCCAGAAGACTCGGGCATTGCCTGAAGGCCCGCGGTGATGACCAGCTCTCCGGGCGACACAGACCCGTGTCCGAGGGCACGCGGGTTTGACCAGGTGTCCCTGGCAACTCACGCTTGGGTGAGAGTGCCCACGGGCTTGACCAGCATTCCTGGGGGACTCGCGCTGGTGTCCAAGGGCCCGCGAGGTCGACCCGATGTCTTTGGTGACTCGGGCCCGTGCCAGAGAGCCTGTGGGGTCGAGCAGCTGTCCCGGGTGACTCGCGCTTGGGTCCGAGGGCCCGCGGTGTCAACCAGCTGTCCCGGGCCACTCGGGCCCGGTTCCGAGGGCCCGCGGTATCGACCAGCTCTCCTGGGCGATTCGCGCTCGGGTCCGATGGCCCGCTGTGTCGACAAGCTCTCCGTGGTGACTCGGGCCCGAGCCCAATGGCGTGCGATGTCGACCCGCCCTCCCGTGTGACTCAGCCCCGGGTCTGAAGAACCTCGGGGTTGACCAGCTGTCCCGGGCAACTCGGCCCAGTTCCGAAGCCCTGCGGGGTTGACAGGCTGTTCCGGGGGACACGGTCCTGGTCCGATGGCCCGCGGGGTGGACCAGCCATCAAGCACGACTCAGGCCTGTATCCGAGGGCCCGCGGGATCATCCAGATATCTCAGGCACTCGGGCCAGGGTCTGAGGTCCCACGGGGTCCACCAGGTGTCCCGGGCGACTCACACTCGAGTCTGAGGGCCCACAGGGTCAACCACATCTCACGGGTGACTCGGGCCCGTGCCCAAGTGCCCGCGGGTTCGACCAGCTGTCCCGGGGCTCTCGGGCCCAGGTCCGAGGGCCCGTGGTGTCGACCAGCTATTCCGTGCGACTCGCGCCCAGGTCTGAGGGCCCGTGGTGTCGACCAGCTATTCCGTGCGACTCGGGCCCAGGTCCGAGGTCTCGCGTGGTCGATCAGATGTCCTAGGCCCTCGGGCCTGGGTCCGAGTGCCCACGGGGTCCACCAGGTTTCCCGGGCGACTCCCACTCGAGTCCGAGGGCTCGCGGGGTCGATCAGGTCTCCCGGGCGAGTTGGGCACATGCCCGATGCCCTGCGGGGTCAACCAGATGGCCTGGGTGACTCCGGCCTTGCTCCAAGGGCACACGGGGTCAACCAGATCTCCTGGGACACTCGCGCTTTGGACCGCCGTCCCGCGGGGTCGATCAGCTGTCCCAGTGGACTCGAGCCCGGGTCTGAGGGCGCGTGGGGTGGACCAGCTATCCCGTGAGCCTCAGGCCTGGGTCCGAAGGCCCGTGTGGGCGACCAGGTGTCCTAGGTACTCAGGCCTGTGTCCGAGGGCTCGTGGGGTAAACCAGGTGTCTCGGGAGACTTGCACACGAGTCCGATGGCCCGTGAGGTCGACCATATATCCCGGGCGACCTTGGCCCATGTCTGATGGCCTGCAGGGTCAACCAGCAGTCCCGTGTGACGCAGGCCCTCTTCCAATTGCCCGCGGGGTGGACCAGCAGTCCCTGGCGACTGGCGCCCATGTCTGAAATCCCTCGGTGTTGACCAGCTGTCCCGGGCAGCTCGGGACCATGCCCGAGGGCCCGGGTGTCGAACAGCTGTCCCAGACGACTCGCACTTCTGTCCGACCGACCCTGCGATCGACCAGCGGTCCCTGGGGACTCGGGCCCAAGTCCTAGGGCCCGCAGAGTCGACCACCTGTATTGGGCGACTCGGGCGGGTGCTCGAGGGCCCGCGGTGTTGATCAACTCTCCCGCATGACTCAGGTTCGGGTCTGAAGTCCCGTGGTCGACCAGCTATCCCGGGCAACTCGGGCCGATGCCCGATGTCCCACTGAGGGATCAGCTGTCCTGGGCGACTTCGGCCCTGGTCAGAGGGCCCGCGGTGTCGAACAGGCGTCCTGGAGACTCGGGCCTTGCCCGAAGGCCCGCGGTGACAACCAGCTCTCTGGGCGACATGGGCCCTTGTCCCAGGGCCCGTGGGTTCAACCAGGTGTCCGTGGTGACTCACGCTTGGGTGGGAGTGCCCACGGGGTTGACCAGCTTTCCTGAGCAACTCGGGCCCATGCCCTAGGGCCCACAGTGTCGACCAACTCTCCCAAGTGACTCGAGTTCAGGTCCAAGGGCCTGCGGTCGACCTGCTGTCCTGGGCGTCTTGGGCCCGTGCCCGATGTCGGGCCGGGTCGACCAGGTGTCCCGCACGATACGGGTTCAGGTCGGAGGGACCACGGTGTTGACCAGCCACCCCGGGTGACGCGTCTGTGCCTGAGGGCCCGCGGGGTTGACCAGCTGTCCCAGGGGACTCGGGCCTTGGTACGAGGGCCCACGGGGTCGACCAGCTATTCCACGTGATTTGGGCACGTGTCCCAGGGCCCGCGGGGTCGACCAGATGTCCCAGGCACTCGGGCCCGGTCCGAGGGCCCGCCGCGTCCACCTGGTGTCCCGGTCAACTCGCACTCGAGTCCGAGGGCACGCGGGGACGACCAGATCTCCATGGCGAGTCGGGCACATGCTCAATGCCCCGCGGGGACAACCAGAGGTCCTGGGCGACTCCGGCCAGGCTCCGAGGGCCCACGGGGTCAACCACCTCTCCTGGGACACTCGAGCTTTGGACCGACCGTTCTGCGGGGTCGACCAGCTGACCCGGCCGATTTTCACCCTGTGTCCCAAGGCCCTCAGGACTGATCGGCTTCACCGGGCGACTTCAGCCCATTCCCAAGGGCCCGTGGTGTTGACCAACTCTCCCAGATGACTCAAGTTTGAGTCCGAGGGCCCGCGTTCTACCTGCTGTCCTAGGCGAATTGGGCACGTGCCAGATGTCCTGCGGGGTCGACCAGGTGTCCCGGGCGAATTGGATTTCGGTCCGAGGAACCTCGGTGTTGACCAGGCATCCTGGGGGACTCGGGCCCGTGTCCGAGGGCCCGTGGTGTTGACCAGCTGTCCCACATGACCCGGGCACAGGTCCGATGGCCTGCGGGGTCGATCAGATGTCCTGGGCAACTCGGGCCTGGTTCCGAGGTCCCGCGGTGTCGACAAGCTCTCCCAGGTGAGAGGGGCCCGTGTTTGAAGGCCCTCGGGGTCGACCAGCTTTCCCGGGTGACTCACGCTCGACTCCGAGGGCCCGCAGTGTCGACCAGCTGCCCCGGGCGACTCGGGACTGTGCCCGAGGACCCGCGGTGTCGAACATCGTTCCCGGCCATCTCACGCTTGGGTCTGAGCACACCCGGGGTCGACCAGCAGTCCCGGATGACTCCGGCTCATGTCTAAAGGCCCATGAGGTCGACCTGCGGTCCTGGGTGACTCGGGCCAGAGCCCTATGGCTCGTGGGGTCGACCAGCTGTCCCGGGCAACTCTGGCCCGGGTCTGAGGGCCCGTGGGGTCGACCAGTTCTCCCGGGTGACATGGTTGGGGTCCAAAGGCCCTCGGGGTTGACCAGCTGTCCCGGGCGACTCACGCTCGAGTCTGAGGGCCCGCAGTGTCGACCAGCTCCCCCTAGCGACTCCAGCCTGAGTCTGAGAGCCCGTGGGGTCCACCAGCTGTCCCGGGTGACTTGCGCTTGTGTCCCAGGGCCTGCGGGGTCAACCAGCTATCCCAGGCCACTCGGGCCCTTGTCCAAGGGCCCGCGCATGAGATCAGCTCTCCCGGGCGAATTGAGCTCGGGTCTGATGGCCAGCGGTGTCGACCAGCTGTCCCTGGGGATTCGAGACCAGGCCAGAGGGCCCACGGGGTCAACCAGCTTTCCTGCATGACTCGACATGGGTATGAATGCCCATGGGGTCGTCCAGCTCTCCCGGGCGTCTCGGATACGGAACCGAAGGACTGTGGTCGACCAGCTGTCCAGGGGGACTTGGACCCGTGCCCGAAGTCCCGCGGGGTTGACCAGCTTTCTCGGGCCACTTGGGCCCTGGTTGAACGTACCACAGTGTCAAGCCGGCGTCCCGGGCGATTCGGCCCCAAACCCGAGGGCACGCGGTGTGGACCAGCTGTCCCGGGCAACACGGGACTGTACCCGAGGCCTCGCGGGGTCGACCAGATATCCTGGGCGTTTCCAGCCCATGTCCGTGTGCCCAAGATTTCGTCCAGCTCCTCCGGGTGACTCGGGCACGGGTCTGAGAGCCCGCGGGGTCAAGTACCTCTCCCAGGCGATTCGCGCTTGTGTCCAAGGGCCCGTGGTGTCGACCAGCAGCCCCGGACAACTCTGGCTCGTGTCCGAGTGTCCGTGAAGTCGACCTGCGGTCCTGGGCGACTTGGGCCAGGGTCCTATAGCCCGCGGGGTTGACCAGCTGACCACGGCCACTCGCAATTGGGTCTGAATGCCTGCGGGGTCCAGCAGCTGTCCCGGCCCACTCGAGCTTGGGTCTGAGGTCCTGTGGGTTCGACCAGCTGTCCTGGGCCACTCGGGCCTGGGTCTGTGTGCCCACGTGTTCATCAAGCTCTTCCGGGCATATCGCGCTTGGTTCCGATGGCCTGCAGTGTCGACAAGCTTTCCGGGGTGACACGGGCCCGAGCCCGAGGGTGCGCGCTGTTGACCAGCCATCCTATGTGACTCGGCCCCGGGTCTGAAGAACCGCGGTGTCGACCAGCTGTCCTGGGCCACTCGGGCCTGGTTCCGAGGGCTTGCGGGGTCAACAGACTGTCCCGGGGCACTCAGGCCCGGGTCCGAGGGCATGAAGGGTGGACAGGCTGTCCCGGGGGACTCGGGCCCTTGTCCAAGGGCCCACCGGGTTGACCAGCTGTCCCGGTGGATTCAGGCCTGGGTCCTAGGGCCCGCGGTGTCGACCAACTCTCCCAAGCGACTCGAGTTCAGGTCCAAGGGCCCGCGGTCGATCTGCTATCCTGGGCATCTTGGGCCCGTGCCCGATGTCCTGCCGGGTTGACCAGGTGTCCCGGGCAATTCGGGTTCAGGTCGGAGGGACCGCAGTGTTGACCAGCCGTCCCGGATGACTTGGGTCTGTGCCCGAGGGCCCGCGGGGTCAACCAGAGGTCCCGGCAACTCTGTCCAGGCTCTGAGGGCTCACGGTGTCGACCAGCTCTCCTGGGACACTCGCGCTTTGGACCGACAGCCAGCGGGGTTAACCAGCTGACCCAGCCGACTTTCGCCCTGTGTCCGAAGGCCCTCAGGGTCGACCGGCTTTCCCGGGCGACTCCTGCCCATCCCCGATTGCCCGCGGTGTCGACCCACTCTCCAAGGCGACTCAAGTTCGGGTCCGAGGGCCCATGGTCTACCTGCGGTACTGGGCGAATTGGGCATGTGCCAGATGTCCCGCGGGGTCGACCAGGTGTCCCGGGAGAATTGGGTTCCGGTCAGAGGAACCTCGGTGTTGACCAGGCGTCCCGGGGTACTCAGGCCCGTGCCCGAGTGCCCACGGGGTCGACTAGATGTCCCGGGGGACTTGGGCCCGGGTCCGAGGGCCCGCGGTGTCGACCAGCTGTCCCTCATAACTTGGGCCCGGGTACAATGGCCCGTGGGGTTGATCAGATGTCCCGGGTGACTCAGGCCTGTTTCTGAGGTCCCATGGTGTCGACCAGCTCTGCCGGGTGAGTCATGCCTGTGTTCGAAGGCCCTCGGGGTCGACCAGTGGGCCCGGGTGACTCACGCTCGAGTCCGAGGTCCCGCAGTGTCGACCAGCTTCCCCAGGCGACTCGGGAATCTGCCTGAGGACCCGCAGTGTCGAACATCGTTCCCGGGTGTCTTGCGCTTGAGTCAGAGCACTCCCGGGGTCGACCACCAGTCACGGACATCTACGGCTCATGTCTGAAGGCCCGTGAGGTCGACCTGTGGTCCTGGGCGACTCGGGCCAGAGCCCTATGGCTCGCGGGGTCGACCAGCTGTCCCGGGCGAATTGGAACTGTGCCGGAGGGCCCACGGGGTCGACCAGTTCTCCCAGGCGACATGGCCGGGGTCCAAAGGCCCTCGGGGTCAACCAGCTGTCCCGGGTGACTCACGCTCGAGTCCGAGGGCCCGAAGTGTCGACCAGCTCCCCCTGGCAACTCCGGCCCGTGTCCGAGAGCCCGTGGGGTCCACCAGCTATCCCGGGTGACTTGCGCTTGTGTCCCAGGGCCCACGGGGTCCACCAGCTGTCCCGGGCCACTCGGGCCATTGTCCAAGCACCCACGCGTTAGATCAGCTCTTCCGGGCGAATCAAGCTCGGGTCTGATTGTCAGCTGTGTCAACCAGCTGTCCCTGGGGATTCGAGACCGGGCCAGAGGGCCTGCGGTATTGACCAGCTGTCCTGCACAACGCGACCTGTGCCTGAAAGCCCGTGGGGTCGTCCAGCTCTCCCGCACAACTCGTTCCTGGAACCGAAGGCCCACGGTCGACCAGCTCTGCCGGGGGACTTGGGCCCGTGCCCGAAGTCCCGCGGGGTCGACCAGCTTTCCCGGGCCACTCGGGCCCTGGTCGAATGTACCACGGAGTCGACTCGGAATCCCGTGCGACTCGGACCCAAACCCGAGGGCACACAGTGTGGACCAGCTGTCCCGGGCAACACGGGACTGCACCCGAGGCTTCGCGGGCTCGACCAGATATCCCGGGTGTTTCCAGATCATGTCCGAGGGCCCAAGGTGTCGTCCAGCTCCCTCGGGTGACTTGGGCCCGGGTCCGAGAGCCCGCGGGGTCATGCAGCTCTCCCGGGGGACTCGCGCTTGGGTCCGAGGGCCCGCGTTGTCGACCATCTATCCTGGCCACTCCAGCCCGTGTCCGAGGGCCCGCGGTTATGACCAGCTCTCCCGGGCAAATTGCACTCGGGTCCGTAGGCCCGCGGTTTCGACCAGATCTCTGGGGTGACTCAGGCCCGTGCTCGAAGGCCCGCCTGATCATACAGCTCTCCGGGTGACTCGGAACTGTTCCGGAGGCCCCGCGGTGTCGAACAACTTTACCGGGCCTCTCGTGCTTTCGTCTGAAGGCCCCCGGGGTCGTCCAGCAGCCTGGATGATTCTGGCTCGTTTCTGAAGGCCCGTGAGGTCAACCTGAGACCCTGGGCGACTTGGGCCAGAGCCCTATGGCCTGCGGGGTCGACCAGCAGTCCCGGGCCACTCGGCCCCGGGTCCGAAAGCCCTCGTGGTCACCCAGCTGTCCCGGGGGACTCGTGCATGAGTCCAAGGGGCTGCGGGGTCAACCAGCTGTCACGGGAGACCCGCGCTCGTGTCCGAGGACCCGTGGGGTCGACCAGCTCTCCCAGGAAACTGGGGCCCGGGTTCGAAGGCCCTCATGATCGACCAGCTCTCCCGGGCGACTCGCACACGAGTCCGAGGGCCTGTGGGTCGACCTGCTATCCTGGGGCACTCGGGCCCGTGCCCGATGTCCCACGGGGTCGACCAGCTGCCCCGGGCGACTCGGGCCCTGGTCGGAGAGACCACGGTGTCGACTGGTGTCCCGGGTGACTTGGGCCCGTACTGCAGGGCCCGCGGTTTTGACTAGGTGTCCCAGTGGACTCGGACCTGTGCCCGAGGTGTCACAGTGTTGACCAGCTGTCGTGGGCGACTCCGGCCAGAGTCCGAGGGCCCACGGGTTCGACCAGCTATCCCGGGCCACTCCGGCCCGTGTCCGAGGGCCCGTGGCGTCGACCAGCAGTCCCGGGCAACTCAGTCCCAGGCACGAGGGCCCGCGGTGTCCACCAACTCTCCCAGGTGCCACGGGTTCGGGTCCGAGTGCCCGCGGTATCGACTAGCTCTCCCGGGCATCTCCGGCCCTGGCACAAGGGCCCACGGGGTCGACCAGCTGTCCCGGGTGACTCAGGTCCGGGTCCGAGTGACCGCGGGATTGCCAGCTCTCCCGAGCAACCAGTGCCAGCATCCGAGGGCGCGCGGTGTCGACCAGCTATTCCGCATGCCTCGGGCCGGGGTCCGAGGGCCCATGGGATGGACCAACCCTCCCGGGCGACTTGCGCTCCTGTCCGAGGGTCCGCGGGTTCGACCAGCTCTCCCAGGCGTCTTGGGCCCGTGTCCGAGGGCCCGCGGGGTCGACCAACTCTCCCGGGCGACTCGGGTTCGGGTCCAAGTGACTGTGCTGTTGACCAGCTCTCCTGGGCGACTCAGGCTGGTGTCCGAGGGCCCGCGGTTGACCAGCAGTCCCAGGCCACACGTGCCTGTGCCCACGGACCTGCAGGGTCGACCAGCTCTCCCGGGAAACTCGGGACCTGGTCGGGGGGCCCGCGGTGTTGACCAGCATTCCCCGGCAATTCAGGCCCATTCTAGAGGGCCCACGGTGACGACCAGCTCTCCCGGGCTAATCCGGACCGTGCCAGAGTTGCCGCGAGATTGATCAGCCTTTCCGGGCGACTTGCGCTCGTGTCCGAGGGCGCGCAGGTTCGAACAGTGGTCCCAGGGGACTCAGGCCTGGGTCTGAGAGCCTGATGGGTCGACCAGCTGTCCTCGGGGACTCGGGCCCATGCCCGATGGCCAGCAGTGTCCACCAGATGTCCCAGGCGACTCGGGCCCTGGTCGGGCGTACTGCCTTGATGACCAGGCGTCTCGGGCGACTCTGGCCTGTGCCCGAGGGCCAGGGTGGTGGACCAGCTGTCCTGGGCAACTTGGGACTGTACCCGAGGCCTCACGGGGTCGACCAGATGACTCGGGCAACTCCGGCCCGGTTCCAAGGTCCAATGTTGTCGACCAGCTCTCCCGTGCAACTCGAACTCGAGTCTGAGGGCCCGCGTTGTCGACCAAATGTTCCGGGTGCCTCGGGCCGGGGTCCGAGAGCCCATGTGGTCGACCAGCTGTCCTGCGTGACTCGCGCTAGCGTCCAAGGGCCTGTGGGGTCGAGCAGCTGTCCTGGGCCACTTGGGCCCGTGAATGAGGGCCCGCGGGTTCGACCATCTCTCCTGGGCGAATCGTGCTCGGGTTCAATGGCCCGCTGGGTCGACCAGCTTTCCCGGGGTTTCGGGCCCGAGGGCACACGATGTTGACCAGCTGTCCCGGGCATCTCGCATTTGGGTCCGAGGGCCCCCGGGTCTACCAGTGGTCTGGGCAACTCTTCCCCGGGTCTGAGGACCTGTGGCCGACCAGCTGTCCAGGGCGACTTGGGCCTGTGCCCAAGGGCCAACCGGGTCAAGCAAATATCCCGGGCGACTCGGGCTCAGGTCCGAGTGCCCGCCGGGTCAGCCAGCAATCCTGCATGTCTCGGGCCCGGGTCCAAGGTCCCGTGTGTTCGAACAGCCCTCCCAGGCTACTTGGGCTCAGGTCCAAGGGCCCACGGCTAAGACCTGCTGTTCCAGGTGACTCGGACCCAGGTCCGAGGGAGTGATGGGTCGACCACCTGTCCCCAGGTACTCGGGCCCATGCCCGATGGCCAGATGTGTCCACCAGGTGTGCCGGGTGTCTCTGGCCCTGGCCGGACGTACCGCGGTGTCGACCAGGTGTCCTGGGCAACTCGGGCCCATGCCCGAGGGACCGCAGGGTGGACCAGCTGTCTCGGGCAACACGGGACTGTACCCGAGGCCTCACGGGGTTGACTAGCTCTCCCGGGCAATTGTGGCCCTGGTCGGACAAAACGCAGTGTCGACCAGGCCTCGCTGGCAACTTGGGCATTTGCCCGAAGGACGTAGGGATGGACAAGCTCCCCCGGGAATTTCGGGACCTGGTCCGAGAGCCCGCTGCATCGACCATCTGTCCCGGGTGACTCACGCTTGGGTCCAAGGGTCCGTAGTGTCGACCAGCAGTCCCAGGTGATTCGGGCCCGTGCCGAAGGGCCCACCGGTTCGACTAAATATCCCAGGCCAGTCGGGCCAGTGTCTGAGTTCCCACGGTGTTGACCAGCACTCCGGGGCTACTTGAGCTGGGGTCCCAAGGCCCACGGATAAGACCAGTGGTCCCAGGTTACTCGGGCCCGGGTCCGAGGGAGTGAGGTGTCGACAAGCTGTCTCCGGGGACACGGGCCCAAGCCCAATGGCCAGCGGTGTCCACCAGGTGTCCCGGATGACTCGGGCCCTGGACAGACGTACCGCGGTGTCGACCAGGCTTCCCGGGAGACTTGAGCCCATGCCCGAGGGACCGCAGTATGGACCAGTTGACTCGGGCAACACGGGACTGTAACAGAGGCCTTGCAGGGTCGAACAGCTGTCCCGGGTGACTGGGGCCTAGGTCGGACATATCGCGGTATCAACCAGTCGTCCCTGGCAACTCGGGCATGTGCCCGAGGGCCCTATGTGTGGACCAGCTGTCCCGGGAAACTCGGGGCTGTACCCAAGGCCTCGAGGTGTCGATAAGATATCCCGGGAGACTCCTGGCTGTGCCCGTGGCCCACGGGGACGACCAGCTCCCCCAGTTGATTGGGGACCGGGTCCGAGAGCCCACGGCATCGACTATCTGTCCCGGGTGACTCACGCTATGGTCCGAGTGTCCGCGGTGTCGACCAGCTGTCCTGGGCCACTTGGGACCGTGTCTGAGGGCCCGCGGTTTCGACCAGCTCTCCCGGGCGAATCGCATTCGGGTCCGATGTCCCGCGGGGTGACCAGCACTCCTGGGCGACTCGGGCCCCTGCCCGAGGGCCCTCGGAAGGCCCAAGGTGTCGACCAGCTATCCCGTGTGCCTCGGGCCCGGGTCCGAGGGCCCGCGGTTTCGACCAGCCCTCCCGGGCTACTTGGGCTTGGGTCCAAGGGCCCATGGGGTTGACCAGCTGCCCCGGGGGACACAGGCACTTGCCAGAGGGACCACGAGGGAGACCAGTTGTCCCGGACAACACGGGCCCGGGTGCATGTGCCCGCAGCGTCGACCAGTTGTCACGGGCGACTCGGGCCTGGGTCCGAGGGCACACGGTGTTGACCAGCTGTCCCGGGTGTCTGGCGTTTGGGTCCAAGGGCCTCCGGGTCTAGCAGCGGTCCCGGGCGACCCGAGCCCCTGTCCAAGGGCCTGCGGTCGACCAGCTATCCTGGGCGACTCGGGCCCGTGCCCGATGTCCCACTGGGTTGACCAGCTGTCCTGGGCGACTGGGGCCCTGGTCGGACGTACCAAGGTGCCGACCAGGCGTCCCTGGTGACTCGGGCACGTGCCCGAGGGCCCTTGGGGTGGACCAGCTGTCCTGGGCGACTCGGGACTGTACCCGAGGCCTCGCGGGTTCAACAAGATATCCCGGGCGACGCGGGGCCATGCCCGAGGACCGACGGGGTCGACCAGCTCCCCCGGGCTCTTCGTTCCCGGGTCCGAGGGCCCGCGGGGACGACCATCCGTGCTGGGTGACTCGCGTTTGGGTCCGAGGGTCCGTGGTGTCGACCAGCTGTCCCGGGCCACTCAGGCCTGTATCCTAGGGCCCGCAGTTTCGCCCAACACTCCCGGGCGTATCGTGCTCGGGTCCGAAGTCCCGTGGGGTCGACCAGCTCTCTGGGGCGACTCGGGCCCATGCCCTAGGGCCCGTGGGGTTGACCAGCTCCCCCAGGCGATTCTCACCAGGGTGTGAGAGCCTGCAGGGTTTACTATCTGTCCCGAGTGACTCGTGCTTGGATCCGAAAGCCCTCGGTGTTGACCAGTTGTCGCGGGCAAACGGGAACATGTCCAAAGGCCTGCGGTTTCAACCAACTCTCCGGGGTCACTCAGGCCCATGCCCGAGGGCCCACGGGGTTGACCAGCTCTCCCAGGATACACGGGACCTGGTCAGAAGGCCCATGGTGTCGCCAGCTGTCCCGGGAGACTCAGGCCCACCGAGTCGACCAAATATCCCTGGCGACTCGGGCCCTCTTCCGAGTGCCCGCTGGGTTGACCACCTGTCCCGGGCGACTCGGGACGGTGCCCGAGGGCCCGCGGTGTCGACCAACACTCCCAGGCCACTCGGGCCCGGGCCCGAAGTCCCGCTGGGCCGATCAGCAACCCCGGGCGTCTCGGACCCTGGCCGGAGGGACCGCGCTGTCGACCATGCGTCCCGGGCGACTTGGGCCCTTGCCCGAAGTTACGGGGGTCAAACAGCTGTCCCAGGCGTCTCGGGACCATGCCCGAGGCCTCACCGGTTCGACCAGTTGTCCCGGGCGGCTCGCGCTTTGGTCCCAGGTTCCGTGGGGTCGACCAGCTGTCCCTGCTGACATGGGCCAGGTTCCGAGGGCCTGCGGCTTGGACAGGCAGTCCCTGGGACTCGGGCCGGGTCCGACGGCCCACAATCCGACCAGCTGTCCCTGTCGAAATGGGCCATGTTCCGAAGGCCCTCGGTGTTGACCAGCTGTCCCGGGTGACTCTCACTGTTGTCCGAGGGCCAGCGAGGTCGACTTGCTGTCCCGGGCCACTCGCGCTTGGTTCCGAGGGCCCTCGGGGTCGATCAGTTGTCTTGGATGTTTCACGCATTGGTCCGAGGGTCAGCGGGGTCTACCAGCTTTAACGGATGACACGGGCCTGTGTCTGAGTGCCTGCATCTTCGACCAGCAGTCCAGGGTGAATGGGGCCCGGTTCCAAAAGCCCATGGTGTCGACCAGCAGTCCCGGGCGACTCAGGCCCTGATTGGAGGCACTGCGGTGTCGACTAGGCATCCCGGGCAACTCGGGCCTGTGCCCGTTGGCCTGTGGGGTCGACCAGCTCTCCCGGGATTCTCGGGCCCAGGTCCGAGGGGCCACGTGGTCGACCCAAGGTCCCGGGTGACTCAGGCCCGTGCCCGTGTGCCCACGGGGTCGACCAACTACCCCGGCGATCGGGCCCGGCTCCGAGAGCCCACGGTGTCGACCATCTCTCCCGGGTGAGTCGTGCTAGGGTCCCTCGGCCCGCGGTGTGGACCAGCTGTCCTGGGCGACTGGGAACCAGTTTTTAGGGCTCGCGGTGTCAACCAGCTGTCCTGGGTGTCCCCGCTTGGGTCCGAAGGCCCCCGGCGTCTACCAGCTGTCCCGGGAGACTCGGGCCCGTGCCCGATGTCCCGCTGGGTTGACCATCTGTCCCGGGCGACTGGGGCTCAGGTTGGAAGTACCAAGGTGCCCAAAGGCCCACCCAGTCGACCAAATATTCCGGGCCACTCGGGCCTGGGTCGGATTGCCCACGGTGTTGACCAGCTATCCCGTGTGCCTCTGGCCCGGGTCCGAGGGTCCGCGGTTTCAACCAGCCCTCCTGGGCTACTTGGGCTTGGGTCCAAGGGCCCACGGGGTCGACCAGCTGCCCCGGGGGACACAGGCACTTGCCAGAGGGACCACGGGGGCGAACAGCTGTACCGGACTACACGGGCCCGGGTGCATGTGCCCGCAGAGTCGACCAGTTGTCACGGGTGACTCGGGCCTGGGTCCGAGGGCACACGGTGTTGACCAGCTGTCCCGGGTGTCTGGCGTTTGGGTCCGAGGGCCTCCGGGTCTAGCAGCGGTCCCGGGCGACCCAAGCCCCTGTCCAAGGGCCTGCGGTCGACCAGCTATCCTGGGCGACTCGGGCCCGTGCCCGATGTCCCACTGGGTTGACCAGCTGTCCTGGGCGACTGGGGCCCTGGTCGGACGTACCAAGGTGCCGACCAGGCATCCCTGGTGACTCGGGCACGTGCCCGAGGGCCCTTGGGGTGGACCAGCTGTCCTGGGAAACTCGGGACTGTACCCGAGGCCTCGCGGGTTCAACAAGATATCCCGGGCGACGCGGGGCCATGCCCGAGGACCGACGGGGTCGACCAGCTCCCCCGGGCTCTTCGTTCCCGGGTCCGAGGGCCCGCGGGGACGACCATCCGTGCTGGGTGACTCGCGTTTGGGTCCGAGGGTCCGTGGTGTCGACCAGCTGTCCCGGGCCACCCGGGCCCGTATCCTAGGGCCCGCAGTTTTGCCCAACACTCCCGGGTGAATTGTGCTCAGATCCGATGTTCCGTGGGGTCGACCAGCTCTCTGGGGCGACTCCGGCTCATGCCCTAGGGCCCGTGGGGTTGACTAGCTGCCCCGGGCGATTCTCACCAGGGTGTGAGAGCCCGCGGGGTTTACTATCTGTCCCGAGTGACTCGTGCTTGGGTCCGAAAGCCCTCAGTGTTGTCCACTTGTCGCGGGCCACAAGGGAACGTGTCCGAAGGCCCGCGCTTTCGACCAGCTCTCTGGGGCGACTCAGGCCCATTCCCGAGTGCCCACGCGGTCGGCCAGCTCTCCCGGGATACTCCGGACCTGGTCGGAAGGCCCATGGTGTCGCCAGCTGTCCCGGGAGACTCAGGCCCACCGAGTCGACCAAATATCCCTGACGACTCGGGCCCGGTTCCGAGTGCCCGCTGGGTCGACCACCTTTCCCGGGCGACTCGGGCCAGTGCCCGAGGGCCCGCGGTGTCGACCAATACTCCCAGGCCACTCGGGCCCGGGCCCGAAGTCCTGCTGGGCCGACCAGCAACCCCAGGCGTCTCGGGCCCTGGCCGGAGGGACCGCGCTGTCGACCATGCGTCCCGGGCGACTTGAGACCTTGCCCAAAGTTACGGGGGTTGAACAGCTGTCCTGGATGTCTCGGGACCATGCCCGAAGCCTCGCCGTGTCGACCAGTTGTCCCGGGCGACTCGTGCTTTGGTCCCAGGTTCCGTGGGGTCGACCAGCTTTCCCTGCTCAAACGGGCCATGTTCCGAGGGCCTGCGGGTTGGACAGGCAGTCCCGGGGGACTCGGGCCGGGTCCGAGAGCCCACAATCCGACCAGCTGTCCCTGTCGAAATGGGCCATGTTCCGAAGGCCCTCGGTGTTGACCAGCTGTCCCGGGTGTCTCTCACTTGAGTCGAGGGCCTGCGGGGTCCACTCGCTCTCCCGGGCCACTTGCGCTTGGTTCCAAGGTCCCGTGGGGTCGATCAGCTGTCCTGGATGTCTCACGCATTGGTCCGAGTGCCCGCAGAGTCTACCAGCTGTACCGGAAGACACGGCCCCGTGTCTGAGTGCCCGCATCTTCGACCATCTGTCCAGGGCCACTCGCGCTTGTGTCCTAGGTTACGCGGGTTGACCAGCTGTCCAGGGCGAATGGGGCCCGGGTCCAAAGGCCCACGGTGTCGACCAGCTGTCCAGGGAGTCTTGGGCCCGGGTCTGAAGGCCCAAGGGGTCGAGCAGCAGTCCCTGGCGACTTGTGCTTTGGACTGTGTGCCTGCGGGGTCAACCAGAAGTCCCGGGCTCCTCGGGCCCAACTCGGAGGCACTGCAGTGTCAACCAGGCATCACGGGCGACTCGGGCCTGTGCCTGAAGGCCCACGGGGTTTACCAGCTTTCCTGGGGGACTCGGGCCTGTACCTGAGGCCTTGCAGGGTCGACAAGATATCCTGGGTGACTCGGGACATGCCCGAGGGCCCACGGGGTCGACCAGCTCCCCCGGGCTCTTCGTTCCCGGGTCCGAGAGCCCGCAGGGTCGACCATCCGTGCTGGTTGACTCGCGCTTGGGTCTGAGGGGCCGCAGTGTCGATCAGCTGTCCCTGGCCACTCGGGACCGTGTCCTAGGGCCCGCAGTTTTGCCCAACACTCCCGGGCGATCATGCTCTGGTCCGATGTCCTGCGGGGTTGACCAGCTCTCTGGGGCGACTTGGGCCCATGCCCTTGGCCCCGTGGGGTTGACCAGCTCCGCAGGGCGATTCTTATCAGGGTGTGAGAGCCTGCGGGGTTGACCATCTGTTCCGGGTTACTCGCACTTGGGTCCGAACACCCGCGGTGTCGTCCAGTTGCCCCGGGTCACACGGGACCGCATCCGAAGGCCCGCGGTTTTGACCAGCTCTCCGGGGCGACTCAGGCCCATGCCCGAGGGCCCATGGGGTAGACCAGCTCTCCCGGGATACTCGGGACCTTGTCGGAAGGCCCATGGTGTCGCCAGCTGTCCCGGGAGACTTAGGCCTACCGGGTCGACCAAATATCCTGGGCGACTCTGGCCCGGGTCCGAGTGCCCGCTGGGTCGACCACCTGTCCCGGGCAACTCGCGCTTGGGTCCCAGGTTCCGCGGGGTCGACCAGCTGTCCCTGCTGACACGGGACAGGTTCCGAGGGCCTGCGGCTTGGACAGGCAGTCCCTGGGACTCGGGCCAGGTCCGACGGCCCACAATCCGACCAGCTGTCCCTGGCGAAATGGGCCATGTTCCGAAGGCCCTCGGTGTTGACCAGCTGTCCCGGGTGACTCTCACTGTTGTCCGAGGGCCAGCGAGGTTGACTCGCTGTCCTGGGACACTCGCGCTTGGTTACGAGGGCCCGCGGGTTCGATACGCTGTCCTGGATGTTTCACGGATTGGTCCGAGTGCCAGCGGGATCTACCAGCTTTAACGGATGACACGGGCCCGTGTCTGAATGCCTGCATCTTCGACCAGCTGTCCAGGGCCACTCGCGCTTGTGTCCTAGGTTACGCGGGTCGACCAGCTGTCCAGGGCGAAAGGGGCCCAGGTCCAAAGGCCCATGGTGTCGACCAGCAGTCCCGGGCGACTCAGGCCCTGATCAGAGGCACTGCGGTGTCGACTAGGAATCCCGGACGACTCGGGCCTGTGCCCGATGGCCTGCGGGGTCGACCAGCTCTCCCGGGATTCTTGGGCCTGGGTCCAAGGGGCCACGTGGTCGACCCAAGATCCCGTGTGACTCAAGCCCGTGCCCGAGGGCCCACGGGGTCAACCAACTCCCCCAGGCGATTCGGGCCCGGGACCGAGAGCCCGCGGTGTCGACCATCTCTCCCGGGTGACTCGTGATAGGGTCCCTGGGCCCACTGGGTTGACCAGCTGTCCCCGCCGACTCGGAACCGAGTCCTAGGGCCCGCGGTGTCGACCAGCTGTCCCGGGAGACTCTGGCCCGTGTCCGATGTCCCGCTGTGTTGACCATCTGTCCCGGGCGACTGGGGCTCAAGTTGGACGTACCAAGGTGCTGACCAGGCATCCCTGACCACTCGGTCACTTGGGCGATGGACCTTGGTGTGGACCAGCTGTCCTGGGCAACTCGGGGCTGTACCCAAGGCCTCGAGGTGTCGATAAGATATCCCGGGAGACTCCTGGCCGTTCCCGTGGCTCACGGGATCGACCAGCTCCCCCGGTTGATTCGGGACCGGGTCCGAGAGCCCGTGGCGTCGACTATCTGTCCCGGGTGACTCGCGCTATGGTCCGAGTTTCCGCGGTGTCGACTAGCTGTCCCGGGCCACTTGGGGCCGTGTCCGAGGGCCTGCGGTTTCGACCAGCTCTCCCGGGCGAATTGTATTTGGGTCTGATGACCCGCGGGGTTACCAGCACTCCGGGGCGACTCGGGCCCCTGTCCGAGGGCCCTTGGAAGGTCCACGGTGTCAACCAGCTGTCCAGGGTGACTCAGGACCGTGCCCAAAGGCCCACCCAGTCGAACAAATATTCCGAGCAACTCGGTCCTGGGTCGGATTCCCCGCGGTGTTGACCAGCTATCCCGTGTGCCTCGGGCCTGGGTCCGAGGGCCCGCAGTTTCGACCAGCTCTCCTGGGCGAATCGCGCTCAGGTCTGATGGCCCCGAGTGGTCGACTAGCACTCCGGGGTGATTCGGGCCGGTGCCCAAGAGCTCGTGGGTTCGACCCGCTGTCCCGGGCCACTACGTCCCGTGTCCATGGGACCGAGGATTCAAACAGCTCTCCTGGGCGTATTGCTCTCCAGTCCGATGGCCTGCGGTGTTGAGAAGCTCTCCTGGGCAACTCGGGACCATACCTGAGACCTCGTGGGGTTGACCAGCTCTCCCGGGCGACTCCGGTTGAGGTCAGAAGTCCCACGGGGTCGACCAAATGTCCCGGGCAACTCGGGCCCGGGTCCGTGTGCCTGTGGGGTCGACCAGCTGTCCAGGGGGACTCGCACTTGGGTCTGAGTGTCCGCGGGGTCGACCAGCTCTCCCAGGCCAAATCGGGCCCGTGTCCGAGGGCCCGCGGTTTGGACCAGCTCTCCCGGGCAAATCGCATTCGTGTCCAATGACCTGCAGGGTGACAAGCATTCTGGGGCTACTCGGGCCCCTGCCCGAGGGCCCTCGGAAGGCCCACGGTGTCGACCACCTGTCCCGGGTGAGTCAGGCCCGTGCCCAAAGGCCAACCCAGTCGACCAAATATTCCGGGCGAATCGAGCATTGGTCCAATGGCCCATGGGGGCGACCAACTGTCCGGGGCGACTCGAGCCCGTGCCCGAGTGCCCGCGGGGTCGACCAGCTCTACCGGGATACTCAGGACCTGGTCGGAAGTCCCATGGTATTGACCAGCTGTCCCGGGCGACTCGGGCCCCTGCCCAAGGGCCCACCGGTTCGACCAAATATCCCAGGCCACTCGGGCCAGTGTCTGAGTTCCCACGGTGTTGACCAGCACTCCGGGGCTACTTGAGCTCGGGTCCCAAGGCCCATGGATAAGACCAGTTATCCCAGGTGACTCGGGCCCGGGTCCCAGGGAGTGAGGTTTCGACGAACTGTCTCCGGGGACTCGGGCCCATGCCCAATGGCCAGCGGTGTCCACCAGGTGTCCCGGGTGACTCGGGCCCTGTTCGGACATACCGCGGTGTCGACCAGGCATCCCGGGCGACTCGGGCCCGTGCCCGAGGGACCGCAGTATGGACCAGTTGACTCGGGCAACACAGGAGAGTACCCGAAGCCTTGCGGGGTCGACCAGCTGTCCCGGGCGACTCGGGGCCGTGACAAGTGCCCACGGGTTTGACCAGCTCCCCTGAGCGATTCGGACCAGCGTCCTAGAGCCCGCGGGGTCTACCATCTGTCCTGGGTGATTCGCACTAGAGTCTGAGGGCCCACGGTGTTGACCAGCTGTCCCGGGCGACTCGGGCCCAGTTCCTAGGGCAGACGGTGTCGACCAGCTGTCCCTGGCCACTCTGGCCCGTGTACAAGGGCTGGCGGTTTCGACCAGCTCTCCTGGGGGAATTGCGCTCGTGTCCGATGGCCCGCGGGGTCGACCAGCTCTCCGGGGAGACACGGGCCCGTGCCAGAGGGCACGCGGGTTCGACCACCTCTCGCGGGAGACTCAGGACCTGGTCGGAAGTCCCACAGTGTCTACCAGCTGTCCTGGGCAACTCAGGCCTGTGCCCAAGGGCCCACCTGGTCGACCAAATATCCCAGGCGACTTGTGCACGCGTCCGAGTGCCCGCCGGGTCGACCAGCTATCCTGCCTGTCTCAGGCCAGGGCCCGAGGTCCCGCGTGTTCGACCAGCCCTCCCGGGCTACTTGGGCTCAGGTCCGAGGGCCCACGGGTAAGACCTGCGGTTCCAGGTGACTCAGACCCAGGTCCGAGGGAGTGATGGGTCGACCAACTGTCTCCCGGTACTCGGGCCCATGCCTGATGGCCAGCGGTGTCCACCAGGTGTCCCGGGCGACTCTGGCCCTGGTCGGACGTACCGCGGGGTCGACCATGTGTCCTGGGCAACTCGGGCCCATGTCCGAGGGGCCGCAGGGTGGACCAGCTGTCTCAGGCAACACCGGACTGTACCCGATGCCTCACAGGGTCGACTAGCTCTCCCGGGCGATTGTGGCCCTGGTCGGACATAACGAGGTGTTGACCAGGCCTCACTGGCAACTCGGGCACGTGCCCGAAGCACACAGGAGTGGACCAGCTACCCCGGGAATTCAGGACCTGGTCCGAGAGCCCGCGGCATCGATCATCTGTCCCGGGTGACTCGCGCTTGGGTCCAAGTGCCCGCAGAGTCGACCAGTTGTCCCGGGCCACACGGGGCTGTGTCTGAGGGCCCCTGGTTTCAACCAGCTCTCCCAGGCGAATTGCTCCTGGGTCCGATGGCCCGCGGGGTCGACCATCTTTCTGGGGCAACTTGGGCCTGTCCCCGAGGACCCGTGGAGTTGACCAGCTCTACTGGGATACTTGGGACCTGGTCGGAGGTCCCACGGTCTCGACCAGCTGTCCTGGGTGACTCGGGCCCCTCCCCAAGGGCCCACGGTGTCGAGCAAATATCCCGGGTGACTCGTTCCCGTGTCTGAGTTCCCACGGTGTTGACCAGTCCTCCCGGGCTACTTGGTCTTGGGTCCCAGGGCCCGCGGGTATGACCCATGGTCCCAGGTGACTCGGGCCCAGGTCCCAGGGAGTGAGGGGTCGACCAGCTGTCTTCGGGGACTCGGGCCCATGCTCGATGGCCAGCGGTGTCCACCAGGTGTCCTGGGTGACTCGGGCCCTGGTCAGACGTACCGCAGTGTCGACCAGGCGTCCCGGGCGACTCGGGCCCATGCCCGAGGGACCGCACTATGGACCAGTTGACTCGGGCAACACCGGACTGTAACCGAGGCTTCACGGGGTCATTCAGCAGTCCCGGGCGACTGGGGCCCAGGTCGGAAATATCGCGGTGTCGATCAATCATCCCTGGCAAATCGGGCACATGCCCGAGGGCCCTAAGGGTGGACCAGCTGTCCCGGGAAACTCGGGGCTGTACCCGAGGCCTCGAGGTGTCGATACGATATCCCGGGAGACTCCTGGCCGTGCCCGTGGCCCACAGGGTCGACCAGCTCCCCCGGGCTCTTCGTTCCCGTGTTCGATAGCCCGCGGGGTCGACCATCCGTGCTGGGTGACTCGCGTTTGGGTCCGAGGGTCCGTGGTGTCGACCAGCTGTCCCTGGCCACTCGGGCCCGTATCCTAGGGCCCGCAGTTTCGCCCAACACTCCCGGGTGAATTGCGCTCGGGTCCGATGTTCCGCGGGGTCGACCAGCTCTCTGGGGCGACTTGGGCCCATGCCCTAGGGCCCGTGGGGTTGACCAGCTCCCCCGGGCAATTCTTATCAGGGTGAGAGCCTGCGGGGTTGACCATCTGTCCCGGGTGACTCGCACTTGGGTTCGTACACCTGCGGTGTGTTCCAGTTGCCCTGGGCCACACGGGACCGCGTCCGAAGGCCCGCGGTTTCGAACAGCTCTCTGGGGTGACTCAGGCCCATGCCCGAGGGCCCAAGGGGACGACCAGCTCTCCCGGGATACTTGGACATGGTCAGAAGGCCCATGGTGTCGCCAGATCTCCCGGGAGACAAGGGCCACTGGGTCGACCAAATATCCTGGGCAACTCGGGCCCGTGTCCGACTGCCCGCTGGGTTGACCACCTGTCCCAGGCGACTCAGGCTGGTGCCTGATGGCCCCTGGTTTCGACCAACACTCCCAGGCCACTCGGACCCGGGCCCGAAGTCCCGCTGGTTCGACCAGCAACCCTGGGCGTCTCGGGCCCTGCCCGTAGGGACCGCACTCTCGACCATGTGTCCCGGGCGACTTGGGCCCTTGCCCGAAGGTACGGGGTTCGAACAGCTGTCCCGGGCGTCTCGGGACCATGCCCGAGGCCTCGCCGAGTCGACCAGTTGTCCCGGGCGACTGGCGCTTGTGTCCCAGGTTCTGCGGGGTCGACCAGTGTCCTTGCTGTAAAGGGCCAGGTTCCAAGGGCCTGCGGCTTGGACAGGCAGTCTCGGGGGACTCAGGCCGGGTCCGAGGGCCCACAATCCGACCAGCTGTCCCTGTCGAAATGGGCCATGTTCCTAAGGCCCTCGGTGTTGACCAGCTGTCCCGGGTGACTCTCACTTGAGTGTGAGGGGCCGCGGGGCCGACTAGCTGTCCCGGGCCACCCTCAATTTGTTCCGGGGGCCGCGGGGTCAATCAGCTGTCCCGGGATACTCGGACCCTGCTCGGAGGCACTGCCATGTCGACTAGGCGTCCCGGGCGACTCAGGCCTTTGCCCGATGGCCAGCGGGGTCGACCAGCTCTCCTGGGAAACTCGCGCCGTGTCCGAGGGGCCATGGCGTCGACCCAAGATCCCGGGCAACTCAGGCCTGTGCCCGATGGCCCACGGTGTCGACCAGCTCCCCCAGGTGATTTGGGCCTTTTCTGAGAGCCCGCAGTTTCAACCATCTCTCCCAGGTGACTCATGATAGGTTCCCTGAGCCCGCGGTGTTGACCAGCTGTCCTGGGCGACTCGGGCTCGGGTCCTAGGGCACGCGGTGTTGACCAGCTGTCCCGGGCGACTCAGGCCCGGGTCCTAGGGCACGCGGTGTAGTCCAGCTGACCCGGGTGACTCGAGCCCGGGTCTGGTGGCCTGCATTTGACCAGCTGTCCCAGGCGACTCTGGCCCATGCCCGATGTCCCGCTGGGTTGACCATCTCTCCGAGGTGACTGGGGCTCAGGTTGGACGTACCGAGGTGCTGACCTGGCCTCTCTGGTGAACGGTCACATACCCGAGCGCCCTCGGGGTGGACCAGCTGTCCAGGGTAACTCAGGACTGTACTCAGGGCCTCGCGGGGTCGACAAGTTTTCCCGGGCGACTCGGGGCTGTGCCCGAGGGCCCGCACAGTGGACCATCTGTTCCGGGCCACACGGGACTGTACACAAGGCCTCGCGGTGTCGACCAGATGTCCCAGGCCTCTGGGGCCCTGGACGGACATACTGCGGTGTCGACCAGGCCTCCCTTGCCACTCGGGAACGTACCAGAGTGCCCTCGGTTGGACCAGCTGTCCCAGGAAACTCGGGACTGTACCCAAGGCCTCGTGGTGTTGACAAGATATCCCAGGCTACTCAGGGCCGTGCCCGAGTGCCCATGGGATTGACCAGCTCCCCTGGGCGATTTGGACCAGGGTCTGAGAGCCCGCA
This sequence comes from Sus scrofa, assembly GCF_054392235.1. NCBI lineage: Eukaryota > Metazoa > Chordata > Mammalia > Artiodactyla > Suidae > Sus > Sus scrofa. Next base: position 46,906,714 of record NC_139387.1, on the reverse strand, counting down.
GGGTTTACCATCTGTCCCGGGCGATTCGCACTAGAGTCTGAGGGTCACGGTGTTGACCAGCTGTCCCAGGCGACTTGGGCCCAGGTCGTAGGGCAGACGGTGTCGACCGGGTGTCCCTGGCCATTCCGGCCCGTGTACAAGGGCCCGCGGTTTTGACCAGCTCTCCTGGGGGAATTGCGCTCGTGCCCGATGGCCCGCGGGGTCGACCAGCTATCTGGGGAGACTCGGGCCCGTGTTCGAGGGCACGCGGGTTTGACCACCTCTCGCGGGAGACTCGTGTCTGGTTCTGACAGCCCGCGGTGTCGACCAGCTGTCCTGGGCGTCTCGTGCTTGGGTCCGAGCACCCCCGGGGACTACCAGTGGTCCTGGGCGACTCGAGCCTGGGTCCGAGCGCCCGCCATGGACCAGCTGTCCCAGGCGACTCGGGCCCGTGTATGAGGGCCCGTAGGTTTGACCAGGGCCCGAAGGCCTGCAGTGTCCATGAGCTGTCCTGGGCGACTCGCGCTTTGGTCCGAGGGCCCGCGGTGTCGACCAAATATCCCGGGCGACATGGTCCCAGGTCCGCGTGCCTGCGGGGTCGGCTAGCTCTCCCGGGCCCCTCGGTCCAGGGTCCGAGGGCCCAGGTGGTCTACCTGCTGTCCCGGGCACCAGTGCCCAGGTCTGAGGACCCACGGTATCGATCAAATGTCCCGGGCGACTCCTGCCCAGGTCGGAGGGCCAAGGTGTCGACCAAGTGTCCCGGGCGACACGGGCTTGTGTCAGGGGGCCCATGGGATCGACCAGCCCTCCCGGGCGAATTGCGCTCGGGCCCGAGGGTCCGCGGGTTCAACTAGCAGTCCCAGGGGACTAGGGCCCGGGTCCCAGGTCCTGAGGTGTCGACCAGCTCTGCACAGGGACTCAGGCCCATGCCCAATGGCCAGTGGGGTCCACCAGGTGTCCCGGGTGACTCGGGCACTGGTGGTACATACCGCGGTGTCGACCAGGCGTCCCAAGCGACTCGGGCCCGTGCCCAAGGGCCCGCGGGGTGGACCAGCTGTCCCGGACAACTCGGGACTATACCCGAGCCCTCACGGTGTCGACCAGATGTTCCGGGAGACTTGGGCCCAGGTCTGAGGGCCCACGTGGTAGACCAGACGTCCCGGGCGACTCAGGCCTTGGTCCGAGGGCCCGCAGTGTCGACCAGCTCTCCCGGGCACCTGTGGGCCAGTTCCGAAGGCCCTCGGGGTCGACCAGCAGTCCCGGGCGACACGTGCTTGTGTCCCAGGCCCCACGGGGTCGACCAGCTGTCCTGGGCCACTCGCACCCGTGTCCGAGAGCCTGTGGGTTCGACCGGCTTTCCCGGGCAACCCCTGCTGAGGTCCGAGGGCCCATGGTGTCGAACAAATATCCTGGGAGACTCGGGCCCGGGTCCAAGTGCACATGGGGTCGACCAGCTGTCCCCGGCACCTCGGGCCAGGGTCCGAGGGCCTGCTAGGGTGACCAACAGTCCCGGGCGACTCGGGCCTGAGCCTGAGCTGCCACGGTGTCAAACAGCTGTCCCAGGCAATTCGTGCTTGGTCCGAGGGCACCCGGGTTCGACCAGCGGTCCCGAGCTACTCGGCTAGTGTCCGAGGGCTCCTGGGGTCAACCAGCGGTTCCGGGCTACTCGGCCCTGTGCCTGAGGGACCACAGTGTCGACCAATATACCCAGGCAACTCGGGTTCGGGTCTGAGTGACCGCGGGGTCAACAGCTGTCCCACGTGACTTGGGTCCTAGTCCGAGGGTCCGCGGGGTTGACCAAATGTCCCGGGCAATTCGGCCGCGGGTCCGAGTGCCCGTGGTGTTGACCAGCTGTCCCGAGAGACTCGGGACCTGGTCGGAAGTCCCACAGGGTCGACTGGTCTTCCCGGGCGACTCTGGACCTTGCCTGAGGTACGCAGTGTCAAAAGCCTGCCCCGGGTGACTCGCGCTTTGTCCGAGGGCACCCAGGGTCGAACAGCAGTCCCGGGCGACTCGGGCCTGTGCCCGAGGGCCCGCGGTGTCAACCGACTCTCCCGGGCGACACGGGTTCGGGTCCGAGTGCCCGTGGTGTCAACCAGCACTCCCGGGCTTCTCCGGCCCGGGTCCGAGGGCCCACGGTGTCGACCAGCTGTCCCGGGTGACTCAAGGCCTGGGTCCGAGTGCCCGCGGGTTCGACCAGCTGTCCTGGGCAACCAGTGCACGGGTCTGAGGGCCCGTGGTGTTGACCAGCTACTCCGTGCACCTCGGGCCCGGGTCCGAGGGCCCACGGGATCGACCAGCCCTCCCGGGCGAATTGCGCTCGGGTCCGAGGGTCTGCGGGTTCAGCCAGCAGTCCCAGGGGACTTGGGCCCGGGTCCAAGGACCTGAGGTGTCGACCAGCTCTGCCCGGGGACTCAGGCCCATGCCCAATGGCCAGCGGGTCCACCAGGTGTCCCGGGCAACTCGGGCCCTGGTTGGATGTACCGTGGTGTCGAGCAGGCATCCCAGGCTACTCAGGCCCGTGCCCGAGGGCCCGTGGTGTGGATCAGCTGTCCCGGACTACTCGGGACTGTACCCGAGGCCTCGCAGGGTCAACCAGCTGTCCCGGGCGACTCTGGCCCGGGTCCAATGCCCCCCAAATCCACCAGCTGTCCCGGGCGACTCTCGCTTGGGTCCGAGGGTCCACTGGGTCTACTAGCGGTCCCGGGCGACTCGGGCCCGTGCCTGAGGGCCCGCGGGGTCAACCAGCTGTCCTGGGGAATTCGGCACTGTACCCGAGGCCTCACCGTGTTGACCAGGTATCCCGGGTGACTCCGGCCCGTGCCCGAGGTCTTGCGCTGTCGACTAGCTCTCCCGGGCGACTGGGGACCGAGTCCGAAGGCCCTAGGTGTCGACCAGCTGTCCTGGGCCTCTTGCGCTTGTGTCCGAGGGCCCGCAGTGTCGACCAAATCCCCCGGGCAACTCGGGACCAGGTCCAAGAGCCCACGGTGTCGACCAGCAGTGCTGGGTGACTCGCGCTTGTGTCCGAGGGCCCGTGCGGTCCACCAGGTGTCCCGGGCGACTCGGGCACTGGTCGGATGTACCGCGTTTTTCGACCAGGCATCCTGGGCGACTCGGGCCCCTGCCCGAGGGCCCTCCGGGTTGACCAGCTGTCCCGAGCAACTCGGGACTATAACCGAGGCCTTGCAGTGTCGACCAGATGACCCGGGGGACTCGGGCCCATGCCCGAGACCTCGTGGTGTTGACCAGATTTCCCAGGCGACCCTGGCCCAGGTCTGAGGGCCCACGGGGTTGAGCAAATGTCCCGGGCTACTCGGGCCCGTGTCCCAGTGCCCGTGGGGTCGACCAGTTGTCCCGGCCAACTTGGGACCGGGTCCGAGGGCCCGCATGTTCGACCAACACTCCCGGGCGACTCGTGTCTGGTTCCGACAGCCCGCGGTGTCGACCAGCTCTCCCGGGTGACTCGCGCTTGGGTCCAATGGCCCGTGTTGTCGACCAGCTATCCCGGCTCAATCCGGCCCATATCTGAGTGCCTGCAGTTTTGACCAGCTCTCCCGGGTGAATCCCACTCGGGTCCGATGGCCCGCAGGGTCTACCAGCTCTCTGGGATGAATCTGGCCTGTGCCTGAGGGCCCGTGTGGTCATACAGCTGTCCCAGGTGACTTGGAACTGTGCCTGAGGGCCCGCGGTGTCGAACAGCTTTCCCGGGCATCTCGCGCTTGGGTCTGAAGGCCACCAGCTGTCTCGGGCGATTCGGGCTCGGGTCCGAAGGCACGTGGTGTCGACCAGCTGTCCTGGGCGACTGTGGCCTGTGTCCGAAGGCCCTCGGGGTCGACCAGCTGTACCGGGCGAAACCGGCCTAGCTCCGAGAGCCTGTGTTGTCAACCAGCCCTCCCAGGTGACACGTGCCCGTGCCCGAGGGATAGCGGGGTCGACCAGCTGTCCCGGTAGAATCGGGTCCAGGTCCAAGGGCCAGCGGGGTTGACCAGATGTTATGGGTGATTCGGGCCCGGGCATGAGGGCCCGCGTGTTCAACCATCTCCCCTGGGCCACTCGCGCTAGTGTCCGAGGGCCCGTGTGTTCAACCAGCTGTCCTGGGCCACGCAGGCCCAGGTCCGAGGGCCCACGGGGTTGATCAGCCCTCACGGGCGACTTGAGCTCGGATCTGAGGGCCCGCATGTTGGACCAGCTCTCCCGGGTGACTCTGGCCCGGGTCTGAGGGCCTGAGTGATTGACAGGCTGTCTCGGGGTACTCGGGCCCAGGCCCGAGTGCCCAAGTGATTGACCAGCTTTCCAGGGGGACTCATGCCCTTGCCTGAGGGCCAGCGGGGTCCACCATTTGTCCCAGGTGACTCGGGCCCACGTCTGTAGACCCGCGGGGTCGACCAGCTTTCCCAGGACACTAGCACTTGGGTCCGAGTGCCCACGGGCTCCTCCAGCACTCCCGGATGACTTGCGCTCGAGTCGGATGGTCTGTGGGTTTGACCAGCTGTCCCATGGTAATCGCGCCCGGGTCAGAACGCCTGAGGGGTTGAACAGCTCTCCCGGGCGAATCACACTCGGGTCTGATGGCCTGTGGGGTCAACCAGCTGTCCCGCGTGACTCAGGCTCGGGTCCGAGGGTCTGTGAGGTCGACTGACTGTCCTGGGGGATTCGGGCCCGGGTCTGATGGCCCGTGGGGTCGACCTGGACTCCCAGGTGACCTGGGCTCATGCCAAAGGCCCAGCGGTGTCGACCAGCTGTCCCGAGCGGCTGCGGCCCTGGTCCGAAGGCACTTGGGGTTATACTGATGTCCTGGGCCACTCATACTTTGGTCCGAGGGCCCGCTGGTTTGACCTGCTGTCCCGGGCGACTCGAGCCTGGGTCTGAGGGTCCACGGTGTCTACCAGCTGTCCTGGGCCCTCGGGCCTGGGTCCGAGGGCCCGCGGGGTTGACTAGCTGTCTCATGAGACTCAGGCCGCTGTCCGAGTGCCTGCGGTGTCAACCAGATGTCCCGAGCGACTCAGGCCTGGATCCGAAGGTCCGCATTGTCTACCAGCATCCCAGGCCACTCGTGCTCGGGTCCGTGGGCACGCGTGTTCAACCAGCTATCCCGGGCGACTCGGGCCCAGGTCCGAGAGCCCGCAGGGTCGACCAGCCATACCAGGCGACACGTGCCCGTGCCCGAGGGACCGTGGGGTCGACCACCTGTCCCGGGTGAATCGGGTCCGGGCCGAGGGCCAGCGGGGCGACCAGATGTTACGGGCGACTCAGGCCTGGGCCTGAGGGCCCGTGTGGTCGACCATCTCTCCCGGGCCACTCGCGCTAGGGTCTGAAGTCCCGAATGTTCAACCAGCTGTCCTGGGCCACGCGGGCCCAGGTCCATTGGCCCACAGGGTCAACCAGTCCTCCCGGGTGACTCGCTCTCAGGTCCAAGGGCCCGCGGGTTTGACCAGCTGTCCCGGGAGAATCGGGCCCGGGTCCAGGGCCTGAGGGGTCGAACAGCTGTCCCGGAGCTCTGGGCCAGTGCCCGAGGGCCAGCGGCGTCGACCAGCTGTCCCAGTAGACTCGGACCGTGCCCAAGGGCCAGTGGTGTCCACCAGCTCTCCCGGCCATTTCAGGCCTGTGCCCGAGGGCCCGCAGTGTCGACCAGCCTCCCGGGGGTGTCAGTCCTGTGCCCGAGGGCCCGCAGTATCCACCAGCTCTCCCGGGAGACTCGGACCGTGCCTGAGGGCCCGGGTGTTGAACAGCTGTCCCGGGCGACTTGCGCTTTTGTCCTAGGGCACTGGGAGTCAACCAACTATCCCGGGCGACTTGGGCTCGGGTCCGAAGACACGCGGTGTTGACCAGCTATCCCGGGCGACTCTGGCCCGGGTCCGAAGGACCTCGGGGTCGACCAGCTGTACCGGGCAAAACCAGCCCGGCTCCGAAAGCCTGTGGGGTCGACCAACAATCCCCGCACAATTGCGCTTGTGTCCGAGGGCCCGCGGGGTTGACCAGCTGTCCTGTGTTACTGTGGCACGTGTCCGAAGGCCCTCGGGGTCGACCAGCTGTCCCAGGCGACTCCGGCCAGGCTCTGAGAGCCCACGGAGTCGACCAGCTGTCCCGAACCACTCGGGCCCGTGTCCGAGGGCACATGGGTTCGACCAGCTCTCCTGGGTGAATCACGCTAGTGACCGATGGCCCACGGGGTCAACCAGTTCTCCGTGGCTATTTGTGTCCGTGTCAGTTGTCCCGTGGGTTCGATAAGCTGTCCCATGCGATTCTGGGAGGGTCCAAGGGTGCACGGTGTCAAACAGCTGTCCCGGGTGACTCGGGCCCAGGTCCGAGGGCCCGCAGGTTCGACCAGCCCTACCGGGTGACACGTGCCCTTGTGCGAGGGCCCGCGAGGTTGACCAGCTGTCTCGGGCCACTCGCGCTTGGGTCCGAGGGCCCGCGGGTTCGACCAGCTATCCCGGGCGAATATGGCCCAAGTCTGAGGGTCCGCGGGTTCCAACAGCTCTCCCGGGCGTATAGCGCTCAGGTCCGATGCCAAGCGTGGTCGACCAGTTCTCCGGGGCGGTTCAGCCCCGTGCTGGAGGGCCCGCGGTTTCGACAAGCTCTCCCGGGCGATTCTGGGCCTGGTCCGATGGCCCACGAGGTCGACCAGCTGTCCCGGGCGACTCAGGCCCAGGTCCAAGGGTCCGCGGTTTCTACTAGCTGTCCCGGGTGACTCAGGCCCGGGTCCGAGGGCCCGCATTTCGACCAGCTGTCTCTGGTGACTGGGGCCCGGGTCCGAAGGCCCTCGGTGTCGACCAGCTGTTCTGGGCGAGTCGCACTCAAATCCGAGTGTCCACGGGATCGAAAAGCTGTCCCGGATGACTCGGGCCAGGTCCGAGAACCCGCGGTGTCGACCAGATATCCCGCGTGACTTGGGCCCGGGTCCGAGAACCCAAGTTGTCGAACAGATATCACGGTCCACTTGGGCCCTGGCCTGAGCGACTGCGTGGTCGACCTGCTTTCTGGGGCCATTCGCGCTCGGGTCCAAGGGCCCGCGTGTTCAACCTGCTGTCCCGGGCAACTCGGGCCCAGGTTCGAGAGCCTGCAGGGTTGAAAAGCCCTCCCGGGTGACACGTGCCCGTGCCCGAGGGACCACGGTGTCGACCAGCTGTCGCGGACGAATCAGGCCCGGGTCCGAGGGCCATCGGGGTTGACCAGATATCAAGGGGAGACTCGGGCCAGTGCCCGAGGGCCCGCAGTGTCGACCAACTCTCCCAGGCGACTCGGGTTCGGGTCCGAGGTCCTGTGGTCGACCAAATGTCCCGGTCGACTCGGGCGCCTGCCCGATATCCCTCTATGTTGACCAGCTCTCCCAGGCCTTTGGGCCCTGGTCGGAGGGAGTGTGGTGTCGACCATGCGTGCAGGGCGAATCGCGCCCATGCCCGATGGCCTACGGTGTCGACCAGCTATCCCGGGGGACTCGGGCCCGGGTCCGAAGACCCGCGGGGTCGACCAGCTGTCCCGGGTGACTCGGGCCTGGGTCCGAGGGTCTGCGTGATCGACAGGCTGTCTCGGGAGACTCGGGCCCGGGTACGAGTGCCTGAGTGGTCGACCAGCTGTTCAGGGGGTCTCAGACCATTGCCCAATGGCCAGCGTGGTCCACCAGTTGTCCCGGGCGACTCGGGCCCGGGTCTGAAGGCCCGCGGGGTCGACCAGCTCTCCCGGGACACTTGCACTTGGGTCCGAGAGCCCGCGGAGTCGACCAGCTGTCCTGGGTTACTGGGGCACGTGTACGAAGACCCTCGGGGTCGAGCAGCTGTCCCGGGTGTCTCCGGCCCGGTTCTGAGAGCCTGCGGGGTCGACCAGCTGTCCTGGGCCACTCGGGCCCAGGTCCGAGGGCCCACGGGTTCGACCAGCTCTCCTGGGTGAATCGTGCTAGTGATCGATGGCACGCGGGGTCGACCAGTTCTCCGCGGTGAGAGAGTTCTCCCAACGGTGTTGACCAGCTGTCCCGGGCGACCCGGGCCCGGGTCCTAGGACCCGCAGTGTCGACCAGCTGTCCCGGGCGACTCGGGCCCGGATCTGATGGCCCGCGTTGTCGAACAGCTGTCCCGGGCCATTCACGCTCAGGTCCGAAGGCCCGCGTATTCAACCAGCTGTCCCGGGCCACTGGGTCCCATGTCTGAGAGCCTGCGGGGTCGACCAGACCTCCAGGGCGACACGTTCCCGTGCCTATGGGACTGTGGGGTTGACCCACTGTTCTGGGTGAATCAGGCCCTGGTCCGAGGGCCAGAGGGCTATACCAGATATGAAGGGTGACTTGGGTCCTGCCCTGAGGGCCCGCGAGTTCAACCATCTCTCCCGGGCCACTCACGCTAGGATCCGAGGGCCCACGTGTTCAACCATCTCTCACGGGCCATTTGAGCCCAGGTCCGAGAGCCCACAGATTCAACAAGCCCTCCCGGGCGACTCGTGCTCAGGTCCAAGGGCCCGCGGGTTCGACCAGCTCTCACAGGGGACTGTGGCCCGGGTCCGAAGTCCCTCGGGGTCTTCCAGCTGTACCGGGGGGCTCTGGCCTGGGTCCTTTGGCCTGAGAGGTGGACCAGCTCTTATGGGCGAAACCAGCCCTGATCCTAGAGCCCATGGGGTGGACCAGCCATCCCGGGCCACTCGCGCTAGTATCCGTGGGCCCACTTGTTCAACCAGATGACCCGGGCCATTTGAGCCCAGGTCCGAGAGCCCACAGATTCGACAAGCCCTCCTGGGCGACTCGTGCTCAGGTCCGAGGGCCCGCAGGTTCGACCAGCTCTCACAGGGGACTGTGGCCCGGGTCCGAAGTCCCTCGGGGTCTTCCAGCTGTACCAGGGGGCTCTGGCCTGGGTCCTTTGGCCTGAGAGGTGGACCAGCTGTTACGGGTGAAACCAGCCCGGATCCTAGAGCCCATGGGGTGGACCAGCCATCCCGGGCCTCTCGCGCTTGCGTCCGAGGTCCCGCGTGGTCGACCAGCTGTCCCAAGTTACTCGGGCCCGGATCCGAGGGCCTGCAGGATCGACATGCTGTCCTGGGGGACTCGGGCCCAGGTCCTAGGGCCCGAGTGGTCAACCAGCTGTCCCAGGGGACTCGGGCCCGTGCCCGAGGGCCAGTGGTGTCCACCAGTTTTCCCGGGCATCAATGGCCCTGGTCCAAGGGTTTGCAGGATCAACCACTGTTGCGGGACACTCGAGCTTGGGTCTGAGGTCCTGTGGGGTCGACCAGCTGTCCCGGCTCCTGGGGCATGGGTCCGAGGGCCCGCGGTATCGACCAGCTGTCCCTGGCAAATCGACCCGTGCCCGAAGGCCAGCCGTGTCCACCAGTTGTCCCGGGTGACTCTGGCCTGTTTCTGAAGGCCAGCTTTTTGACCAGCTGTCCCTGGCAACTCGCGCTTGGGTCCGAGTGCCCACGGGGTTGACCAGCAGTCCCGGGCGATTCGCGCTCGTGTCTGAGGGCCCGCAGTTCGACCCGATGTCTTTTGCGACTCGGGCCCCGGTTCATGGCCCGCGGGTTCGATTAACTCTCCCGGGCGACTCGGGTTCGGGTCAGAGTTCCGTGGTCGACCAGCTTTCAAGGGCGACTTGGGCCCGTGTCCGATGTCCCGCAGGGTCGATCTGCTGTCCAGGGCGACTTGGGCCCTGGTCGGAGAAACCGCGGTGTTGAACAGGCGTCCGGGTGACTCGGGCCCGTGCCCGAAGGCCCTCGATGTTGACCAGCTGTCCCGGGCAACTCAGGACCGTGCCCGAGGGCCCGGGTTTCGAACAGCTGTCCCAGGCGACTCGTGCTTTTGTCCAAGGGCCCCCGGGTTCAAATGGCGGTCCCTGGGGACTCGGGCCCAATTCCAAAGACCCGCGGGTTCTACCACCTGTACTGGGCAACTCGGGCAGGTGATCGAGGGTCCATGGTGTCGACCAACTCTCCCGGGCGACTCGGGTTCGGGTCCGAGGTCCCGTGGTCTTCCAGCTGTCCCGGGAGACTCAGGCCCTTGCCTGATGTCCTGCTGGTTCGATCAGCTGTCCCAGGGAACTTGAGCCCTGGTCGGAAGAACCGCAGTGTCGAACAGGCTTCCTGGGCGATTCTGGCTCGTGTCCAAGTGCCCGTGAGGTCGACCTGCGGTCCTGGGAAACTCGGTCCAGAGCCATATGCCCCGCGGGGTCGACGAGCTGTCCTGCATTACTCGACCTGGGTCCGAGAGCCCGCAGGTTGGACCAGCTGTCCCGGGCAACTCGGGCCCATGCCCAATGTCCTGCGGGGTCGACCAGGTGTCCCAGGCGACTTGGGCCCTGGTCGGACGTACCATGCTATTGACCCGTCGTCCCGCGTGACTCGGGCCGGTGCCCGAGGGCCCACAACGTAGACCAATGTCCCGGGGAACTCGGGACTGTACCCGAGGCCTCGCGGGGTTGACCTGATATCCCGGGTGACTCTGGCCTGTGTCTGAGGGCCACGGGGTCGACCAGCTCCCCCGGGTGACTTGAGCCCAGGGCTGAAAGCCCGCGGGGTTGAGCAGCTGTCCTGGGTGACTCGCGCTTGGGTCTGAGGACCCGCGGTGTTGACCAGCTGGCCTGGGCCACTCTGGACCCCGTCCAAGGGCCCGGGGGCTCGACCAGCTCTTGGGGTAGCTCGGGCCCGTGACCGAGGGCACGCAGTGTCAACCTGCTGTCCCGGGCATCTCGCGCTTGGGTCTGAGCGCCCCCGGGGTCTACCAGTGGTCCCGGGTGACTCGAGCCTAGGTCCAAGGGCCCACTTTTGACCAGCTATCCCGGGCGACTCGGGCCTGTGTATGAGGGCCCGCAGATTCGTCCAGGTCTACTTGGTGAATTTCGCTCAGGTTCGATGATCTGCTGGGTCAACCAGCTGTCCCAGGGGTTTCGGGCCCGGGCCCGAAGGCCTGCAGTGTCCATGAGCTGTCCCGGGTGACTCGCGCTTTGGTCCGTGGGCCCGCGGTGTCGACCAAATGTCCCGGGTGACTCGGGCCTGGTTCCGAGAGCCCACGTGGTCGACCAGCTCTCCCGGGTGACTCGTGCTAACGTCCGAGGGCCCGCGGGGTCAAGCAGCTGTCCTGGCCCACTCTGGCCTGTGTATGAGGGCCTACAGATTTGTCCAGGTCTACTTGGTGAATTGCGCTCGGGTTCGATGACCTGCCAGGTCAACCAGCTGTCCCGGGGGTTTCGGGCCTGGGCCCCGAAGTCCTGCAGGGTCCACCAGCTTCCCCGGGCGACTCGCGCTTTGGTCCGAGGGCCCGCGGTGTAGACCAGCTGTTCCTGGCCACTCAGGCTTCTGGCTGAGGGCCCGCGGTGTCGACCAGCTCTCCTGGGCGAATCGCGCTCGGGTCTGATGATCCGCTGGGTCAACCAGCTGTCCCGGGGGTTTCGGGCTCGGGACTGAAGGCCTGCAGTGTCCACCACCTGTCCCGGGTGACTCGCGCTTGGGTACAAGGGCCCGCAGTGTCGACCAGCTGTCCCTGGCCCTCGGGCCTGTGGCCGAGGGCCTGCGATTTCGACCAGCTCTCCCGGGCGAATCATGCTCGGGTCCAATGGCCCACGGGGACGACAAGCTCTCTGGGGCGACTCCGGCCCGAGCCCGAGGGCCCACGTTGTCGACCAGCTGTCCCGGTAGACTCGGGCCAGTGTCTGATGTCTCGCGGGGTCGACCAGCACTACCGGGCGAATCAGGCCCTGGTCGGATGTACCGTGGTGTCGACCAGGCCTCCTGGGCGACTCAGGCCCTGGTCGGACGTACCGCAGTGTTGACCAGACCTCCTGGATGACTCGGCCCCGGGTCCAAGGTCCCGCGTGGTCAACCAGCTATCCCGCATGACTCGTGTCCTGGTCTGAGGGCTCGCGGGTTCCACCAACTGTCCCGGGCACCTTGGGCACGTGTCTGACAGCCCGCGGGGTCAAAGAGCTGTCCCGGGTGACTCTGGACCGTGCCTGTGGTGCCGCGGTGTCGAACAGAAGTCCCGGGTGAGTCGTGCTTGGTCTGACCGGGGTCACCAGCGGTCCCGGGAGACTCGGGCTGTGGCCCTAGGGCCTGAGGGGTTGACGAGCTGTCCCCGGGGACTTGGGCCTGTGCCCGATGGCCTCGGGTTCCACCAGGTGTCCTGGGCGACTCGGGCCCTGATCGGCCATACCACGGTGTCGAACAGGTGTCCCAGGCAACTTGGGCCTGGGTCCGAGTGCCCGCGAGGTGGACCAGCTGTCCTGGGCCTCTCAGGCCCGGGTCCGATGTCCCACGGTGTTGACCAGCTGTCAAGTGCAACTCAGGCCCATGCCTGCAACCTCGCGGTGTCGACCAGCGGTCCCGGGCCACTCCGGCCCAGGTCTGAGGGCCCACAGGGTCGACCAAATGACCCTGGTGACTCGGGACTGGGTTCGCGTGCCTGTGGGGTCGACCAGCTGTCCCGGAAGACACGGGCCTGGGTCCGATGGCCCGCATGCTCGACCAGCTCTCCGGCGTGACTCGGGCCCAAGTCCAAATGCCCGTGTTGTTGACCAGCTGTCCCGGGAGACTCAGGACATGGTCGGAGGGCCCGCGGGGTTGACCAGCCAACTGGGTGACTCAGGCCCGTGCCCGAGGGCCCATGGTGTCGACCAGCTGTCCCGGATGACTCGACCCTGTGTCCGAGGGCACACGGGGCTAGACGAAATATCCCGGGCGAATCGGCGCCGTGCCCGAGGGCCTGCTCTGTGGACCAGCTGTCCCAGGCAACTCGGGAGTGTACCCGAGGCCTCGCGGGGTGACTAGGCATCCCAGGTGTCTCGTGGCCGTGCCCGACGGCCCATGGTGTCGACCAGCTGTCACGGGGGTCTCTGGAACTTGCCCGTGGTGCTGTGGTGATGAACCGCTGCCCTGGGCGACTCGTGCTTTGTCCAAGGGCACCTGGGTTCCAACAGCGGTCGCGGGTGACTCGGGCTAGAGTCCGAGGGCCGCCTGGGTCGAACAGCTGTCCCGGTGAATCGGGCCCATGCCCGCGGGCCTGAGATGTCGACCAACTCTCCCGGGCCACTCGGGTTCGGGTCCTAGTGCCCGCGGGGTGAACCAGCTGTCCCAGGCGACTCCGGCCCGGGTCTGAGTGCCCATGGTATCGACCAGCTGTCCCGGGCGACTCGTGCCCATGCCCGATGACCTGCTGGGTTGACCAGCTGTCCCGTCGACTGGGGCCCTGGTCGGACATACCGAGGTGACGAACAGGCGTCCCTGGCAACTCAGGCACGGGCCCGAGGGCCCTCGCGGTGGACCAGCTGTCCCAGACAAATCGGGACTGTACCCAAGGCCTCGCAGTGTTGACAAGATATCCCGGGTGACTTGGGGCCGTGCCCGAGGGCCCACAGTGTCGACCAGCTCCCACCGGCGATTCATGCCCAAGTCCAAGAGCACGCGGGGTCGAGCAGCAGTCCCGGGTGTCTTGTGCTTGTGTCCGAGGGCCTGCGGTGTTGACCAGCTGTCCCCGGCCACTCTGGCCCTTGTCCGAGGTCCCGAGGTTTCAACCAGGTCTCCCGGGCAAATCACGCTCTGGTCCGATGGCACGCGGGGTCGCAGAGCACTCCGGGGCAACTTGGGCCCTTTCCCTAGACCTCGCGGGGTCAACCAGCTGTCCCGGGCCACTCCGGCCCGTGTCTGCAGGCCCGAGATTTTGACCAGCTCTCCGGGGCGAATTGCGCTCTTGTCCGATTGCCCACGGGGTGGACCAGCTGTCTCGGGCAACTCGTGCCCATTCCTGAGACCTTGCGGTGTCGACCAGCTGTCCCGGGTGACTCCCGCCAGCTCCGAGGGTCGACGGGGTCGACCAAATGACCCGGGTGACTCAGGCCCAGGTCCGAGGTCCCGCGAGTTTGACCAGCTCTCCTGGACGACAGGGGCCCTTGTCCGAAGGCCCTCGTGTTCGACCAGCTGTCCCGGGTGACTCGCGCTCTAGTCCTAAAGACCGCGGTGTTGACCCTCTATCCCGGGTGACTCGCTTTGTGTCAGATGGCCCGTGGGTTCGACCAGCTCTCCCGGGCGAAACACGCTCAGGGCCGAAGGCCCACCAGGTCGATAAACTCTCCCGGGCGACTCAGGTTCGGGTCCGAGATCCCGTGGTCGACCAGCAGTCCCGGGTGACTCGGTCCCGTGCCCGATGTCCACTGGGTCCATCAGCTGTCCCGGGCGACTCTGGCCGTGTCCGAAATCCGCCGGTGTTGACTAGGTATCCCACGTGGTATGGGCCTGGGTCTGAGGTCCGGCGGGGTTGACCATCTGTTTCGGGCAAATCGGGTCCAGGTTCGAGGGCCAGCGAGGTTGAGCAAATAGCACGGTGACTCGATCCCCGCCCTGAGGGCCTGCATGGTCAACCAGCTCTCCCGGCCCACTCGCGCTAGGGTCCGATGGACCGCGTGTTAACCAGCTCTCCCGGGACACTCTGGCCCAGGTCTGAAGACCCGCGGGGTCGAGCACCCTTCCTGGGCAACACACACTCAGGTTTGCAGGCCCGTGTGTTCGACCAGCTGTCCTGGGGGACTCGGGTTCGGGTTCGAGGGCCTGAGGGGTTGACCAGCTGTCCCGCGTGACACAGGCCCGGTTCCGAGGGCCCGCGGGTCCGACCAGCTGTCCCAGGTGACTTGGGCCCGGGTCAGAGGGCCTTGGGGTCGACCAGCTGTCCCCATGGACTGGGGACCGTGCCCAATGAACAGCGGGGTCCACCAGGTGTCCCGGGTGACTCGGGCCCGTGTCTAAAGGACTGCAGGGTCGACCAGCTCTCCCTGTCGACTTGCGCTTGTGTCCGAGTGCACGAGGGGTCGACCAGCAGTCCTGGGTGACTCGAGCTCGTGTCCGAGGGCCCGCGAGTTTGATCCGATGTCTTTGGCCACTCGTGCCTGGTTCTGAGGCCCCGCAGGGTCGACGAGACCCCACGGGTCCACCAGATGTCCCGGGCGACTCCGGCCTGGCTCTTAGGGCCCAAGCGATCGATCAGCTGTCCCAGGGGACTCCGGCCCAGCTCCGAGGGCCTGTGGGGTCGACCAGCTCTCCCGGGCCAATCGCGCTTGCATCCAAGGGGCCGCAGGGTCGACCAGCTGTCCCGGGTGACTGGGGCCCGGTTCCGAGGGCCCATGGTTTCGACCAGCTCTCCTGGGCTTATTGCACTCGGGTCCGATTGCCCGCGAGGTAGACCAGCCCTCCGGGGCGACTCGGGCCCGTGCCCGAAGGCCCTCATGGTCGACCATCTGTTTCGGGTGCCTCGGGCCCTGGTCCAAAAACCCGCGGGGTCAATGAGCTTTCCCGGATGACAAGGGCCCGGGTCCAAGGGCCTGCGTGTTCGACCAGCTGTCCAGGGACATTTGCGCTTGCGTCCTAGGGAACGCGGGTTCGACCAGCTCTCTAGGGAGAGTGGGGCACGGGTCCTAAGGCCCACGGGGTCGATCAGCTGTCCCGGGTGGTTCGGGCCTGGGTCCGAGGGCCTGCGGGAACGACAGGCTGTCCTGGGAGACTCAGGCCCATGGCGAGGGACAGTGGGGTCCACCAATTGTCCCGGACGAATTGCGCCTGTGTCTGAAGGCTGCAGTGTTGACCGGCTGTCCCTGGCGACTCTCGCTTGGGACCGAGTGCCCGCGGGATCGACCAGTAGTCCCGGGCGACTGGGGCCATTATCTGAGGGCCCACGGGGTCCACCAGCTGTCCCGCGTGACTCGGGCCCGGTTCTGAGGGCCCACGGTTTCAACCGTATCTTCTGGGCTAATCGGGTCCGGGTCCGAGGGACAGTGGCGTTGAACAAATATCACGGGCAACCTGATCCCCGCACCGAGGGCCTGCGTGGTTGACCAGCACTCCCGGGCCACTCGCGCTAGGGTCCGATGGCCCGCGTGTTCAACCAGCTCTCCCAGGACACTCTGGCCCAGGTCTGAAGACCCGTGGGGTCGAGCAGCCTTCCTGGGCAACACGCACTCAGGTTTGAGGGCCCGTGGGTTCGACCAGCTGTCCTGGGGGACTCGGGCTCGGGTTCGAGGGCCTGAGGGGTCGACCAGCAGTCCCAGGGGACTCAGGCCTGTGCCTGAGGGCCCGTGGCATTGACCAGCTCTCCTGGGAGATTCAAGACCTTGTCGGAGGTCCCACGGTGTCGATCAGCTTTCCCGGGCTTTTCAGGCCTGTGTGCGAGGGCCCGCGGTGTCCACAGCTCTTCCGGGTGACTCGGACAGTGCCCAAGGGCCCGGGTTTCGAACAGCTGTCCCGTGCCGTTCGCGCTTTGGTCCGAGGGCCCCGGGGGTCAACCAACTGTCCCGGGCGACTCGGTCCAGTGCCCGAGGGCCCGCAGTGTCGAACAACCCTCCCGGGAAACTAGGGTTCTGGTCCGAGGTCCCAGGTTCGGCCAGCTATCCTGGGGGACACTTGCCTTGGTCCAAGGGTCCGCGGGGTCGACCTGGACTCCCGGGCGACTCGGGCCCATGCCAAAGGCCCCGTGGGGTCGACCAGCTGTCCCTGGTGACTCGCGCTTGGGACTGATGGCCCGCAGGTTCGACCAGCTGTCACCGGCCACTCGGGCTTGGGCCCGAGGGCCCGCGGGTTTGACCAGCTCTCCTGGGCGTGACGCGCTCAGTTCTGATGTCCCGCGGGGTTGAATAGCTCTACGGGGTGACTCGGGCCCATGCCCGTGGGCCTGCGGTGTTGACCAGCTGTCCCGGGTGACTCGTGCTTGGGTGATGACCCGCGGGGCTGTATAGCTCTCCGGGGTGACTCGGGCCCCTGCCCGAGGGCCCACGGGGTGGACCAGCTGTCCCGTGTGATTCGGGCCAAGGTCCGAGTGCCCGCGCTTGCGAACAGTTTTCCCGGGAGACTCCGGTCCTGGTCGGAGGGCCCACGGGGTCGACCTGCCTTCCCGGGCGACTCATGCCCGTGCCCGAGGGCCCATGGTTTCGACCAGCATCCCAGGCGACTCTGGACCGTGCTAAGGGACGCGGTGTCAAACAGCTGTCCCAGGGGACTTGCGATTGGTCCGACTCCGGCCAGGGTCTGAGGGCGTACGGGGTCGGACAGCTCTCCCGGGTGTTTCGGGCCCGGGCCTGAGGGTCTGCGGGGTCAACCAGCCCCCCCAGGTGTCTTGAGCTTGGGTCTGAGGGCCCGCGAGATCGACCAGCTGTCCCAGGGGACTCGGGTACAGGTCAGAGGGCCTGAGGGTCCGACCAGCTGTCCCCAGGGACTCAGGCTCGTGCCCAATGTCCAGCGGGGTACAGCAGGGGTCCCGGCCGACTCGGGCCCGTGTCTGAAGGACCACGGGGTTGACCAGCTCTCCCTGGTGATTCACGCTTGTGTCCGAGTGCCCGAGGGGTCGACCAGCAGTCCCGGGCGACTCGCGCTCGAGTTCCAGGGCCCGCGAGGTCATCCCTATGTTTTTGGCGACTCGGGCCCGTGTCGAGGCCCAGCAGGGTCCACCAGTTGTCCCGGACGAATCGCGCCTGTGTCTGAAGGCCGCGGCGTTGACCAGCTGTCCCTGGCGACTCTCGCTTGGGACCGAGTGCCCGCGGGGTCGACTAGCAGTCCCAGGCGACTGGGGCCATTGTCCGAGGGGCCGCGGTGTCGACCAGCTGTCCCGCGTGACTCGGGCCGGGTTCCGAGGTCCCGCGGTTTCGACCATCTGTTCTGGGCGAATCGGGTCCGGGTCCGAGGGACAGCGGGGTCGAACAAATATCACGGGCAACTCCATCCCCGCACCGAGGGCCTGCGTGGTCGACCAGCTCTCCCGGGCCACTCGCACTTGCGTCCAAGGGCCCGCGAGGTCAACCAGTTGTCCCGGGCCATTGGGGCTTGGGTCAGAAGGCCCTCGGGTTCGACCAGCTGACCCTG
Source organism: Sus scrofa (assembly GCF_054392235.1). Lineage (NCBI taxonomy): Eukaryota > Metazoa > Chordata > Mammalia > Artiodactyla > Suidae > Sus > Sus scrofa. The sequence goes on along the minus strand of NC_139387.1, from coordinate 46,888,933 downwards.
GAGACCGGGTAGGGTCCGATTGCCTGCAGGGTCGACCAGCTGTCCCGGGCGACTCGCACTGTGGTCCAAGGCCCCGCGATGTTGACCAGCTGTCCCGGGTGACTCGCTCTTGGGTCCGATGGCCACGTGTTCTACCAGCTGTCGCAGGCCACTCGGGCCTGGGTCCGAGCGCCCGCGGGTTCGACCAGCCTTCCCGGGCGTGTCGTGCTCATGTACGATGGCCTGCGGGTTTAAATAGCTCTCCAGGGTTACTCCAGCCTGTGCCTGAAGGCCCGCGGGGTCAACCAGCTGTCCCGGGTGATCGGGCCCGGGTCCGAAGGCCTGCGTGGTCAACCAGCTGTCCCGGGCCACTCGCGCTTGCGTCCTAGGGCACGCGGGGTCCTCCAGCTCTCCTGGGCGACTGGGGCCCGGGTCCAAAGGCCCACGGGGTCGACCAGCTGTCCCAGGCGATCTGGTCCCGTGCCCGAGGTCTCACGGTGTCGACGAGCTGTCCCGGGTGACATTTGCCCGGGTCCGAGGGACTGCGTGGTTGACAAACTCTCCTGGGTGACTCTGGCCAGGGTCCGAGTGCCCGCAGTGCGGATCCGCTGTCCCGGGAGACTCGGGAACTGGTGGGAGGCCCACGGGTCGACCAGCATTTCCGGGCGACTCAGGCCCATGCCCGAGGGCCCACGGTTTCAACCAGCATCCAGGGCGACTGCACCGTGCACAACGTCCCAGGCGACTCGTGCTTGGTCTGCGGGCACCCGGGGACGACCAGCGGTGCCGGGCGACTCCGATCCGGGTCGGGGGGCCAACGGGGTCGATCAGCTGTCCCAGGGGATTCCAGCCTGGCTCCGAGAGCCTGCGGGTTCGACCAGCTCTCCCAGGCAACACACACTTGCCCTCGGTTCCGAGGGCCCACGGTTTCCACCAGCTCTCTTGGGCTTATCGCACTCGGGTCCGATTGCCCGTGGGGTCGACCAGCCCTCCGGGGCGACTCGGGCCCGTGCCTGAAGGCCCTCGTGGTCGACCATCTGTTTCGTGTGCCTCGGGCCCTGGTCCAAAAACCCGCGGGGTCAATGAGCTTTCCCGGATGACAAGGGCCCGGGTCCAAGGGCCTGCGTGTTTGACCAGCTGTCCAGGGCCATTTGCACTTGCGTCCTAGGGTACGCTGGTTCGACCAGCTCTCCAGGGCGAGTGGGGCACGGGTCCTAAGGCCCACCGGGTCGACCAGCTGTCCCGGGTGGTTCGGGCCTGGGTCCGAGGGCCTGCGGTGTCAACAGGCTGTCCTGGGAGACTCAGGCCCATGGCGAGGGACAGTGGGGTCCACCAATTGTCCCGGACGAATTGCGCCTGTGTCTGAAGGCTTTGGTGTTGGCCAGCTGTCCCTGGCGACTCTTGCTTGGGATCGAGTGCCCGCTGGGTCGACCAGTAGTCCCGGGCGACTGGGGCCATTATCCGAGGGGCCACGGGGTGGACCAGCTGTCCCGCGTGACTCGGACCCGGTTGTGAGGGCCCGTGGCTTCAACCATCTGTTCTGGGCTAATCGGGTCCGGGTCCGTGGGACAGTGGCGTTGAACAAATATCACGGGCAACTCAAACCCCCCCACCAAGGGCCTGCGTGGTCGACCAGCACTCCCGGGCCACTCGCGCTAGGGTCCGATGGCCCGCGTGTTCAACCAGCTCTCCCGGGACTCTCTGGCCCAGGTCTGAAGACCCGTGGGGTCGAGCAGACTTCCTGGGCAACACGCACTCAGGTTTGAGGGCCCGTGGGTTCGACCAGCTGTCCTGGGGGACTCGGGCTCGGGTTCGAGGGCCTGAGGGGTCGACCAGCAGTCCCAGGGGACTCAGGCCTGTGCCTGAGGGCCCGTGGCATTGACCAGCTCTCCTGGGAGATTCAAGACCTTGTCGGAGGTCCCACGGTGTCGATCAGCTTTCCCGGGCTTTTCAGGCCTGTGTGCGAGGGCCCGCGGTGTCCACAGCTCTTCCGGGTGACTCGGACAGTGCCCAAGGGCCCGGGTTTCGAACAGCTGTCCCGTGCCGTTCGCGCTTTGGTCCGAGGGCCCCGGGGGTCAACCAACTGTCCCGGGCGACTCGGTCCAGTGCCCGAGGGCCCGCAGTGTCGAACAACCCTCCCGGGAAACTAGGGTTCTGGTCCGAGGTCCCAGGTTCGGCCAGCTATCCTGGGGGACACTTGCCTTGGTCCAAGGGTCCGCGGGGTCGACCTGGACTCCCGGGCGACTCGGGCCCATGCCAAAGGCCCCGTGGGGTCGACCAGCTGTCCCTGGTGACTCGCGCTTGGGACTGATGGCCCGCAGGTTCGACCAGCTGTCACCGGCCACTCGGGCTTGGGCCCGAGGGCCCGCGGGTTTGACCAGCTCTCCTGGGCATGACGCGCTCAGTTCTGATGTCCCGCGGGGTTGAATAGCTCTACGGGGTGACTCGGGCCCATGCCCGTGGGCCTGCGGTGTTGACCAGCTGTCCCGGGTGACTCGTGCTTGGGTGATGACCCGCGGGGCTGTATAGCTCTCCGGGGTGACTCGGGCCCCTGCCCGAGGGCCCACGGGGTGGACCAGCTGTCCCGTGTGATTCGGGCCAAGGTCCGAGTGCCCGCGCTTGCGAACAGTTTTCCCGGGAGACTCCGGTCCTGGTCGGAGGGCCCACGGGGTCGACCTGCCTTCCCGGGCGACTCATGCCCGTGCCCGAGGGCCCATGGTTTCGACCAGCATCCCAGGCGACTCTGGACCGTGCTAAGGGACGCGGTGTCAAACAGCTGTCCCAGGGGACCTGCGATTGGTCCAACTCCGGCCAGGGTCTGAGGGCGCACGGGGTCGGACAGCTCTCCCGGGTGTTTCGGGCCCGGGCCTGAGGGTCTGCGGGGTCAACCAGCCCTCCCAGGTGACTTGCGCTTGGGTCTGAGGGCCCGCGAGATCGACCAGCTGTCCCAGGGGACTCGGGTACAGGTCAGAGGGCCTGAGGGTCCGACCAGCTGTCCCCGGGGACTCAGGCTCGTGCCCAATGTCCAGCGGGGTACAGCAGGGGTCCCGGCTGACTCGGGCCCGTGTCTGAAAGACCGCGGGGTCGACCAGCTCTCCCTTGTGATTCACACTTGTGTCCGAGTGCCCGAGGGTTTGACCAGCAGTCCCGGGCGACTCGCGCTCGAGTTCCAGGGCCCGAGAGGTCATCTCTATGTCTTTGGCAAATCGGGCCTGTGCCCAAGGCCCTGCGGGTCAACCAGATGTCCCCAGCGACTCCGGCCCGGGTCCAAGGGCTGCAGGGTGGACCAAAACTCCCGGGCCACTCGCGCTTGCGTGCAAGGGCCTGCGGGGTTGACCAGCTGTCCCGGGTGCCTCAGGACCGTGTCTGAGGGCCTGCAGGGTGATAGGCTGTCCAGGGGGACTCAGGTCCGTGGCGAGGCCCAGCAGGGTCCACCAGTTGTCCCGGACGAATCGTGCCTGTGTCTGAAGGCTGCGGTGTTGACCAGCTGTCCCTGGCGACTCTCGCTTGGGACCTAGTGCCCGCGGCGTCGACCAGTAGTCCCGGGCGAATGGGGCCATTGTCAGAGGGCCTGCGGTCTCGACCAGCTCTCCCGCGTGACTCGGGCCGGGTTCCGAGGGCCCGCAGTTTCGACCATCTGTTCTGGGCGAATCGGGTCCGGGTCCGAGGGACAGCGGGGTCGAACAAATATCACGGGCAACTCCATCCCCGCACCGAGGGCCTGCGTGGTCGACCAGCACTCCCGGGCCACTCGCGCAAGGGTCCGATGGGCCGCGTGTTCAACCAGCTGTCCCGGGACACTCGGGCCCGGTTCCGAGGGCCTGTGGGGTCGACCAGCTCTCCCGGGCCACTCGCACTTGCGTCCAAGGGCCCGCGAGGTCAACCAGCTGTCCCGGGCCATTGGGGCTCGGGTCAGAAGGCCCTCGGGTTCGACCAGCTGACCCTGGAGACCGGGTAGGGTCCGATTGCCTGCAGGGTCGACCAGCTGTCCCGGGCGACTCGCACTGTGGTCCAAGGCCCCGCGATGTTGACCAGCTGTCCCGGGTGACTCGCTCTTGGGTCCGATGGCCACGTGTTCTACCAGCTGTCGCAGGCCACTCGGGCCTGGGTCCGAGCGCCCGCGGGTTCGACCAGCCTTCCCGGGCGTGTCGTGCTCGTGTCCGATGGCCTGCGGGTTTGAATAGCTCTCCCGGGTTACTCCGGCCTGTGCCTGAAGGCCCGCGGGGTCAACCAGCTGTCCCGGGTGATCGGGCCCGGGTCCGAAGACCTGCGTGGTCAACCAGCTGTCCCGGGCCACTCGCGCTTGCGTCCTAGGGCACGCGGGGTCCTCCAGCTCTCCTGGGCGACTGGGGCCCGGGTCCAAAGGCCCACGGGGTCGACCAGCTGTCCCAGGCGATCTGGTCCCGTGCCCGAGGTCTCACGGTGTCGACAAGCTGTCCCGGGTGACATTTGCCCGGGTCCAAGAGACTGCGTGGTTGACAAACTCTCCTGGGTGACTCTGGCCAGGGTCCGAGTGCCCACAGTGCGGATCAGCTGTCCCGGGAGACTCGGGACCTGGTGGGAGGCCCACGGGTCGACCAGCATTTCCAGGCGACTCAGGCCCATGCCCGAGGGCCCACGGTTTCAACCAGCATCCAGGGCGACTCTGCACCGTGCCCAAGGTCCCAAGCGACTCGTGCTTGGTCTGCGGGCACCCGGGGATGACCAGCAGTGCCGGGCCACTCCGATCCGGGTCGGGGGGCCAACGGGGTCGATCAGCTGTCCCAGGGGATTCTGGCCCGGCTCCGAGAGCCTGCGGGTTCGACCAACCCTCCCGGGCCACTCGCGCTTGCATCCAAGGGGCCACGGGGTCGACCAGCTGTCCCGGGCGACTGGGGCCTGGTTCCGAGGGCCCACGGTTTCCACCAGCTCTCCTGGGCTCATCGCACTCGGGTCCGATTGCCCGCGGGGTCGACCAGCCCTCCGGGGCGACTCGGCCCGTGCCCGAAGGCCCTCGTGGTCGACCATCTGTTTCGGGTGCCTCGGGCCCCGGTGCAAAATCCTGCGGGGTCGATGAGCTGTCCCGGATGACAAGGGCCCGGGTCCAAGGGCCTGCGTGTTCGACCAGCTGTCCAGGGCCATTTGCACTTGCGTCCTAGGGTACGCAGTTTTGGCCAGCTCTCCAGGGCGAGTGGGGCACGGGTCCTAAGGCCCACAGGGTCGACCAGCTGTCCCGGGTGGTTCGGGCCCGGGTCCGAGGGCCTGCGGGGTCGACAGGCTGTCCTGGGAGACTCAGGCCCATGGCGAGGGACAGTGGGGTCCACCAATTGTCCCGGACGAATTGCGCCTGTGTCGGAAGGCTGCGGTGTTGACCAGCTGTCCCTGGCTACTCTCGCTTGGGACCGAGTGCCCGCGGGGTCGACCAGTAGTCCCGGGCGACTGGGGCCATTATCCGAGGGCCAACGCGGTTGACCAGCTGTCCCGTGTGACACGGGCCTGGTTCGGAGGGCCCGCGGTTTCAACCATATCTTCTGGGCTAATCGGGTCCGGGTCCGAGGGACAGTGGCGTTGAACAAATATCACGGGCAACCTGATCCCCGCACCGAGGGCCTGCGTGGTCGACCAGCACTCCCAGGCCACTCGTGCTAGGGTCCGATGGCCCGCGTGTTCAACCAGCTCTCCCGGGACACTCTGGCCCAGTTCTGAAGACCCGCGGGGTCGAGCAGCCTTCCTGGGCAACACGCACTCAGGTTAGAGGGCCCGTGGGTTCGACCAGCTGTCCCGGGGGACTCAGGCCTGTGCCTGAGGGCCCGTGGCGTTGACCAGCTCTCCTTGGAGATTCAAGACCTTGTCGGAGGTCCCACGGTGTCGATCAGCTTTCCCGGGCTTTTCAGGCCTGTGTGCGAGGGCCCGCGGTGTCCACAGCTCTTCCGGGTGACTCGGACAGTGCCCAGGGCCCAGGTTTCAAACAGCTGTCCTGTGCCACTCGCGCTTTGGTCCGAGGGCCCCGGGGGTCAACCAACTGTCCCGGGCGACTCGGTCCGGTGCCCGAGGGCCCGCAGTGTCGACCAACCCTTCCGGACAACTCGGGTTCTGATCCGAGGTCCCAGGTTCGGCCAGCTATCTTGGGGGATTCTTGCCCTGGTCCAAGGGTCTGCGGGGTCGACCTGGACTCCCGGGCGACTCGGGCCCATGCCAAAGGCCCCGTGGGGTCGTGCAGCTGTCCCTGGTGACTCGCGCTTGGGTCCGATGGCCACGTGTTCTACCAGCTGTCGCAGGCCACTCGGGCCTGGGTCCGATCGCCCACGGGTTCGACCAGCCTTCCCGGGTGTGTCGTGCTCGTGTCCGATGGCCCGCGGGTTTGAATAGCTCTCCAGGGTTACTCCGGCCTGTGCCTGAAGGCCCGCGGGGTCAACCAGCTGTCCCAGGTGATCGGGCCCGGGTCCGAAGGCCTGCGTGGTCAACCAGCTGTCCCGGGCCACTCGCGCTTGCGTCCTAGGGCACGCGGGGTCCTCCAGCTCTCCTGGGAGACTGGGGCCCGGGTCCAAAGGCCCACGGGGTCGACCAGCTGTCCCAGGCGATCTGGTCCCGTGCCCGAGGTCTCACGGTGTCGACGAGCTGTCCCGGGTGACATTTGCCCGGGTCCAAGGGACTGCGTGGTCGACAAACTCTCCCTGGTGACTCGGGCCAGGGTCCGAGTGCCCGCAGTGCGGATCCGCTGTCCCGGGAGACTCGGGACCTGGTGGGAGGCCCACGGGTCGACCAGCATTTCCAGGCGACTCAGGCCCATGCCCGAGGGCCCACGGTTTCAACCAGCATCCAGGGCGACTCTGCACCGTGCCCAAGGTCCCAAGCGACTCGTGCTTGGTCTGCGGGCACCCGGGGATGACCAGCGGTGCCGGGCGACTCCGATCTGGGTCGGGGGGCCAACGGGGTCGATCAGCTGTCCCAGGGGATTCCGGCCCGGCTCTGAGAGCCTGCGGGTTCGACCAACTCTCCCGGGCCACTCGCGCTTGCATCCAAGGGGCCATGGGGTCGACCAGCCTTCCCGGGCGACTCATGCCCGTGCCCGAGGGCCCACATTTTCGACCAGCATCCCAGGTGACTCTGGACTGTGCTAAGGGACGCGGTGTCAAACAGCTGTCCCAGGGGACTTGCGATTGGTCCGACTCCGGCAATGGTCTGAGGGCGCACGGGGTCGGACAGCTCTCCTGGGTGTTTCGGGCCCGGGTCTAAGGGTCTGCGGGGTCAACCAGCCCTCCCGGGTGACTTGCGCTTGGGTCTGAGGGCCCGCGAGATCGACCAGCTGTCCCAGGGGACTCGGGTACAGGTCAGAGGGCCTGAGGGTTCGACCAGCTGTCCCCGGGAACTCAGGCTTGTGCCCAATGTCCAGCGGGGTACACCAGGTGTCCCGGCTGACTCGGGCCCGTGTCAGATGGACCGCGGGGTCGACCAGCTCTCCCTGGTGATTCACGCTTGTGTCCGAGTGCCCGAGGGGTCGACCAGCAGTCCCGGGCGACTCGCACTTAAGTTCCAGGGCCCGCGAGGTGATCCCTATGTCTTTGGCGACTTGGGCCCGTGCCCGAGGCCATACGGGTCAACCAGATGTCCCCAGCGACTCCGGCCCGGGTCCGAGGGCTGCGGGTTGTACCTACACTCCCGGGCCACTCGTGATTGTGTCCAAAGGCCTGCGGGGTGGAACAGCTGTCCCGGGGGACTCGGGCCCGTGTCCGATGGCAAACGTTGTTGACCAGCTGTCCCGAATGCTTCAGGCCTGTGTCCGAGGACCTGCGGGGTGATAGGCTGTCTTGGGGGACTCAGGCCCGTGGCGATGGCCAGCAGGTTCCACCAGTTGTCCCGGACGAATCGCGCCTGTGTCTGAAGGCCGCGGTGTTGACCAGCTGTCCCTGGCGACTCTCGCTTGGGACCGAGTGCCCACGGGGTCGACCAGTAGTCCCGGGCGACTGGGGCCATTGTCCAAGGGCCCACGTTGTCAACCAGCTGTCCCGTGTGACTCAGGCCCGGTTCCAAGGGTCCGCGGTTTTGACCATCTGTTCTGGGCGAATCAGGTCCGGGTCCGAGGGATAGTGTCGTTGAACATATATCACGGGCAACTCGATCCCCGCACCAAGGGCCTCCGTGGTCGACCAGCACTCCCGGGCCACTCGCGCTAGGGTCCGATCGGCCACGTGTTCCACCAGCTGTCCCGGGACACTTTGGCCCGGTTATGAGGGCCTACGGAGTCAAGCAGCATCCCGGCCAACTCTGGACCGTGCTAGGTGCCGCGGTGTTGATCAGCTGTCCCAGGGGACTTGCCCTTGGTCCGAGGGCACCCAGGGTCAACCAGCGGTCCCGGGTGACACCGGTCTGGGTTGGAGTGACCACGGTTTCGACAAGCAGTCCCGGGCTACTCGCGCTCGGGCCTGAGGTCCCGCGAGGTCAACCTGATGTCTTTGTCGACTTGGGCACGGTTCCGAGGGCCCGCTGGGTCGACCAGGTCTCATGGGCAACTCGGGCCCATGCCCGAGGCCCCATGGTGTCGACCAGCTGTCCCTGGCTACTCTGGCCTGGCTCTTAGGGCCCACGGGGTCAACCAGCTGTCCCCGGCGCCTCCGGCCCGGCTCCGAGGGCCTGTGGGGTCGTCCAGCTCTCCCGCGCCTCTCGCACTTGCGTCCAAATGCCCGCGGGGTCGACCACCTGTCCTGGGCCACTGGGGCCTGCATCAAAAGGACCTAGAGGTCGATCAGCCGTCCTCGCCAACTAAGGCCCAGGTCCGAGGGCCCACAGGTTCTACCAGCTGTCCTGGGTGCTTGCGCTTGGGTCCAATGGCCCGCGTGTTTGACCACTGTCACAGGCCACTCGGGCCTGGGTCCGAGGGCCCGCGGGTTCATCAAGCCTTCCCGGGTGTGTCGCGCTCAGGTCCGATGGCCCGCGGGGTTGAATAGCTCTCTGGGGTTACTCCGGCCCATGACTGAGTGCACGCGGGGTAAACCAGCTGTCCCAGTTTATTGGGCCCGGGTCCGAGCACAAGCGTGGTCGACCAGCTATCCCAGGCCACTCGCACTTGCGTCCTAGGGCACGTGGGGTCCACCAGTTATCCTGGGTGACTGGGCCCCGGGTCCAAAGGCCCACTGGGTCGACCAGCTGTCCCAGGCGATCTGGTCCTGTTCCCGAGGTCTCATGGGGTCGACCAGCTGTCCTGGGTGATTCGGGCCCTGGTCTGAAGGAACGTGGTGTTGACCAGGTGTCCTGGGTGACTCGGGCCTTTTCACAAGGGCCCGCGGAATTGAACTTCTGTCCCTGGCGACTTGGTCCGAGGGCACCCGTGGTCCACCAGTGGTCACGGGCGACCCCGGTCTGGGTCCAAGGGACCACGGGGTCGGCCAGCTCTCCTGGGTGTTTTGGCCCCGGGTCCGAGGGCCTGCGGGGTCAACCAGCTCTCCCAGGTGACTTGCGCTTGGGTCCGCGGTCCCGCGGGTACGACCAGGTGTCCCAGGGAACTCGGGTCCTGGTCAGAGGGCCTGAGGGGTCGACCAGCTGTCCCCAGGGACTCAGGCCCGTGCCCGATGTCCAGTGGTGTCCACCAGGTGGCCCAGGCGACTCGGGCCCGGGTCTGAAGGACCGCGGTGTCGACCAGCTCTCCCTGGTGACTCGCGCTTGTGTCCGAGTGCCCGAGGGGGCAACCAGTAGTCCCGGGCAACTCGCACTTGGGTTCCAGGGCCCGCGAGGTTGACCCGATATCTTTGGCGACTCGGGCCAGGTTCCGAGGGCCCGCGGGGTCGACCAGGTCTCAAAGGCAACTCTGGCCCGTGACCGACGCCCCACGGGTCAACCAGATGTCCGGGGTGACTCTGACCCGGCTCCAAGGGCCTGCAGGGTGGACCAGCTGTCCCGGGCCACTCGCGCTAGCGTCCAAGGGCCCGCGGGGTCGACAAGCAGTCCCAGGCGACTGGGGCCCGGGTCCGAAGACCCTCAGGGTCGACCAGCTCTCCCGGACGACTCGGGCCAGGATTCGAGGGCCCTTGTGGTGGACCAGCTATCCCGGGCCATTCGCGCTTGTGTCCTTGGGCAAGCGGTTTCGACCAGCTGTCCCGGGCGCCTCGGTTCCATGACCGATGCCCCGCGGGTCAACCACATCCCGGGCGACTCTGGCCCATTTCCGAGGGCCCGCGGGGTCGACCAGCTGTCCTTGGCGACTCACGCTTAGGTCCGAGGGCCCACGGGGTCGACCAGCTCTCAAAGGCAACTCGGGCCTTGGTCCAAGGGCCGCTGGTACTTCCAACTCTCCCGGGCGTGTCGCGCTCAGGTCCGATGGCCTGCGGTGTCGACCAGACCTCCGGGGCGACTCGCGCCCGTGCCCATGGTTCCGCGGGTCCACCAGCTGACCCGGGGGACCTTTGCCCTGGTCAGAGGGCTCGCTGGGTCGACCCACTGTCCCGCGCGAATCGGGTCCTTGTCCAAGGGCCTGCGGTGTCGACCAACTGTCCCAGGAGACTCAGGACCTGGTCTGAGGGCCCTTGGGTCAACCAGTATTTCCCGGTTCCTCAGGCCCATGCCCGAGGGCCCACGGTTTCGACCAGCATCCCGGGCGACTCTGGACCGTGCCCGAGGTGCCGCAGTGTCGAACAGCATTCCCAGGCGACTTGCACTTGGTCTGCATGCAAACGGGGTCGACTAGCGGTCGTGGGCGACTCCAGTCCGGGTCCGAGGGCCCACGGGGTCATAAAGCTGTCCCAGGGGACTACGGCCCGGCTCCGAGAGCCTGCAGGGTGGAACTGCACTCCCGGGCCACACGCGCTTGTGTCCAAGGGCCCGCAGAGTCAACCAGCTGTCCCAGGCAACTCGCGCTTGGATCCGAGGGTCACGGAGTCTACCATCTATCACAGGCCACTCGGGCCAGGGTCCGAGGGCCCGCGGGTTTGACCAACTGTCCCGGGTGACTCGGGCCATGGTCCGAATACCCGCGGTGTCGACCACCTTCCCGGGAGACTCGGGGCCTAGTAGGAGGGTCCGCGTGGTCGACCAGGCTTTCAGGTGACTCAGGCCCATGTCCGAGGGCCCACAGTTTTGACCAGCATCCCAGGCGACTCTGGACCGTGCTATGTTCCACGGTGCTGAACACCTGTCCAAGGAACTCGCACTTGGACCGAGGCCACCCGGGGTGGACAACGGTCCCGGGCGACACCGGTCTGTGTCAGAGGGCCCACGGTTTTGACCAGCAGTCCCGGGTGACTCACGCTAGGGTTCCAGGGCCCGCGAGGTCGACCAGATGTCTTTGGCTACTCGGGCCCGGTTCCGAGGGCCCACGGGGTCCACCAGGTCTCAAAGGCAACTTGGGCCCGTGACCGAGGCCCCGCAGGTCAACCAGATGTCCCGGGCGACTCTGGCCAGGCTCCATGAGCCTGCGGGGTGGACCAGCTGTCCCGGGCCACTCGTGCTTGTGTCCCAGGGCCCGCGGGGTCGACCATCTGTCCCAGGCAACTGGAGCCTGGGTCCGAAGGCCCTCAGGGTCGACCAGCTCTCCCAGGCAACTCAGGCAAGGATCCGAGTGCCCTTGTGGTGGACCAGCTTTCCCGGGCCACTTGCGCTTGTGTCCTAGGGAAAGTGGGGTCGACCAGCTATCCCGGGCAATTCGCCCTTGGGTCCAAGGGCCCGCGGGGTTGACCAGCTCTCACGGGCCACTCGGGCCTGAGTCCGAGGGCCCTCGGGTACTACCAGCTCTCCCGGGTGTGTTGCGCGCGCGTCCGTTTCCCCGCGGTGATAAATAGCTCTCTGAGGTGACTCGGGCCCGGGCCCAAGGGCCCGTGGTGTCGACCAGCTATCCTGGGTGTCTCGAGCCAGGATCTGAAGGCCCTTGTGGTGGACCAGCTGTCCCAGGCCAGTCGCACTTGCGTCCTAGGGCAAGCAGGGTTGACCAGCTGTCTCGGGCGACTGGAGCCCGGGTCCGAAGGCCCATGGGGTCAACCAGCTATCCCGGAAGACTCAAGCCCAGGTCCGATGGCCTGCGGGGTCGACCATGTCTCCCAGGCTACTTGCACTTGGGTCCAATGGCCTGCGGGGTCAACCAGCTCTCCAGGGTGTTTCGCTTTCGGGTCTGATGGCCCGCAGGGTTGAATAGCTCTCCGGGGTGACTCGGGCCCGTGCCCGTGGGCCTGCAGGGTTGACCAGCTGTCCCGGGTGACTCGGGCCGGGATCCGAGGGCCTGCATGGTGGACCAGCTGTCCCGGGCCACTCGCGCTTGCATCCTAGGGCAGGTGGGGTGACAAGCTGTCCCGGGTGACTGGGGCCCTGGTCCGTTGGTCCATGGGGTAGGCCAGCTGTCCCAGGCGACTCAAGCCAGGGTCCGAGGGCCTGTAGTGTCGACCACCTGACCCGGGTGACTAGCGCATTGCTCCGAGATCTCACGTGGTCTACCAGCTCTCCAAGGCCACTCCGGCACGGTTCCGAGGGCCCACAGTTTTGACCAGCTCTCCCGGGCGAATTGTGCTCTGGTCCGATGGCCCACGGTGTTGACCAGACCTCCGGGATGACTCGTGCCCATGCCCAAGGTCCCGTGGGTTCGACCAGATATCCCGGGGGAACTTTGCCCAGGTCAGAGCACTCGCGGGGTCGACCCGCTGTCCCGCGCAAATTGGGTCCTTGTCTGAGGGCCCGCGGGGTCGACCAACTGTCCCGCGTGACTCAGGCCAGGGTCCGAGTGCCCGCGGTGTGGCCCAGCTGTCCCGGGAGACTCGGGACCTGGTCTGAGGGCCCTCGGGTCGACCAGCATTGCCGGGTACCTCAGGCCCATGCGCGAGGGCCCAAGATTTCCATCAGCATCCTGGTCATCTGTGGACCATGCTAGGTGCCGCGGTGCTGAACAGCTGTTCAGGGAACTCGCGCTTGGACCGAGGGCACCCGGGGTCGACCAGTGGTCCTGGGCGACACTGGTCCAGGTTGGAGGGCCCACGGTTTCGACCAGCAGTCCCGGGGTACTCGCGCACGGGTCTGAGGGCCCGCAAGGTCGACCCGATGTCTTTGGTGACTCTGGCCCGGTTCCGAGTGCCCGCTGGGTCCACCAGGTCTCAAAGGCGACTCGGGGCCTTGACCGAGGCCCCTTTGGTCAACCAGATGTCCCAGGCGACTCTGGTCCGGCTCCGAGGGCCTGCGGGTGGACCAGCAGTCCCGGGCCACTCGCGCTTGCCTCCAAGGGCCCGCGGGGTCGACCAGCTGTCCCAGGTGACTGGGGCCCAGGTCCGAAGGCCCTCGGGGTCGACCAGCTCTCCTGGGCGACTCAGGCCAGGATCCGAGGGTGCTTATGGTGGACCAGCTGTCCCGGGACACTCAGGCTTGTGTCCTCAGGAAGCGGGGTAGACCAGCTGTCCCGGGCGACTTGGGACCTGGTCTGAGGGCCCTCGGGTCGACCAGCATTTCTGGATTACTCAGGCCCGTGACCGAGTGCCCACAGTTTCAACCAGGATCCTGGGCGACACTAGACCATCCCCGAGGTGCTGCGGTGTCAAACAGCGTTCCCAGGCGACTTGCGCTTGGTCTGCGGGCAAACGGGGTCGACCAGCTGTTCCGGGTGACTCCGGTCCGGGTCCGAGGGCCCACGAGGTCATAAAGCTGTCCCAGGGGTCTCTGGCCCGGCTTCAAGGGCCTGCGGTGTCGACTTGCTCTCTCGGGCCACACGCGCTTGTGTCCAAGGGCCCGTGACATCGACCAGCTCTTCCAGGTGACTGGGGCCCAGGTCCAAATGCAGTCGGGGTCGACCAGCTGTCCTGGGTGATTCAGGTCCGGGTCTGAGGGCCCGTGGTGTCGACCAGCTGTCCCGGGCGACTCGCACTTGGGTCTTATGTTCCTCGGGGTTGACCAGCTGTCCCAGCTGACACGGGCCTGGTTCTGAGGGCCTGCGGGTTTGACAGGCAGTCCCTGGGACTCTGTCCCAGGTCCGAGGGCCTGCGGGTTTGAACAGCTTCCCGTGTGACTTGGGCCCGGGTCCGAGGGCCTGTGGTCCAATCAGCTGTTCCTGGTCAAATGGGCCATGGTCTGAAGGCCCTTGGTGTTGACCAGCAGTCCCTGGCGATTCTGGCCCGGCCCCGAGGGCATGCGGGGTGGACCAGCTCTCCCGGGCCACTTACCCTTGCGTCCAAGGGCCCGTGGGGTCGACTATCTGTCCCTGGCAACTGGGGCCCGGGTCGAAGGCCCTCAGGGTCGACCAGCTGTCCCTGGCATCTGGGGCCCGTGTCCAAGGGCCCGAGGTGTCGACCACCTGTCCAGGGCGACTCGGACTGGTGCCCAAGGACCCGTCTTGTCGACCAACACTCCCAGGCGCCCTAGGCCCGTGCCCGATGTCCCGCTGGGTCGACCCGCAATCCTGGGTGTCTCGGGACCTGGTCAGAGGAACCGCGGTGTTGACCATGCGTCCCGGGCATCTCGGGCCCTTGTCCGAGGGCCCGGGGGGAGAACAGCTGTCCCAGGCATCTCGGGACCATGCCCGAGGCCTCACCGTGTCAACCAGCTGTCCCGGGCGACACGCGCTTGGTTCCTAAGGCCCGCGGGGTCGACCAGCTGTCCTGGCTGACTTGGGTTCAGTTCCGAGGGCCTGCGTGTTCGACAGGCTGTCCCGGGGCACTCGGGCCCTGGTCGGAGGGCCTGAGGTTTCGACCAGCTCTCCTGGGGGCCTTGGGCCCGTGCCCGAGGGCCAACTGCGTCCATCAGTTGTCCCGGGCGACTAGGGCCTGTGAGCAAGAGCCTGCGGGGTCGACCAGCTGTCCTGGGCGACTCCGGCCTGGTTCCGAGGGCCCATGGGTTTGACCAATTGTACCGGGTGATTCTGGCCCGGGTCCAAATGCTGGTGGTGTCGACCAGCTCTCCCGGGCGACTCGGGCTTAGGTCTGAGGGCCCGCGGGGTTGACCACCTGTCCTGGGCTACTCAGGCCGGTGCCCAAGGGCCCACGGTGTCGACCAACACTCCCAGGCTACTCGGGCCCTTGACCGATGTCCCACTGGGTCGACCAGCTCTCCCGGGCGACTTGGGCATGGGTCCGAGGGCCCTCATGGTTGACCACCTGTCCCGGGTGACTTGGGCCCATGCCCGAGGGCCCGCGGTGTCGAACAGCTTTCCCGGGCGTCTCGGGACAGTGCCCGAGGCCTCGCAGTGTCGACCAGATGTCCTGGGCGACTTGCGCTTGGGTCTTAGGTTCCTCGGTGTTGACCAGCTGTCCCGGCTGACACGGGCCAGGTTTTGAGGGCCTGCGTGTTTGACAGGCAGTCCTAGGGAACTCGGGCCCAGGTCCAAGGGCCCGCGGGTTCGAACAGCTGTCCTGTGTGACTCGGGCCCGGGTCTGAGGGCCCGCGGTCTGACCAGTTGTCCCTGGCCAAAAGGGCCATGGTCCAAAGGCCCTCGGTGTTGAGCAGCTGTCCCTGGTGACTCGGGCCCAGTTCTGAGGGCCCGCGGGATCGACCCGCTGACCCGCGTGACATAGGCCCGTGTCCGAGGCCCCGTGGGCCGACCAGATGTCCCGGGCGCCTCTGGCCTGACTCCGAGGGCCTGCGGGGTGGACCAGCTGTCCCGGGCCACTCGCGCTTGTGTCTAAGGGCCCGCCGGGTTGACCATCTGTCCCAGGCAACTGGAGCCCGGGTCTGAAGGCTCTCGGGTTCGACCAGCTCTCCCAGGTGACTCGGGAAAGGATCTGAGGGCCCTTGTGGTGGACCAGCTGTGCCGGGCCACTCGTGCAAATGTCCTAGGGCAAGCGGGGTCGACCAGCTGTCCCGGGCGACTCGAGCTTGGGTCTGAGGGCCAGCGGGGTCAACCAGCTCTCACGGGCCACTCGTGCCTGGGTCCGAGGGCCCGCGGTTACTACCAGCTCTCCCGGGCGTGTCACGCTCCGGTCCGATTGCCTGCCGGGTTAAATAGCTCTTCGGGGTGACTCGGGCCCATGCCGGAGGGCCCACGGGATCTACCAGCTGTCCCAGGTGACTCGCGCTTTCTTCCGAGGGCCCGCGGTGTCTACCAGGTAACTCCGGGCACTTGGACCTGGGTCAGAGGCCCCGAGGCATTGACCAACTCTCCCTGGTGACTCGGGCCAGGGTCCGAATGCCTGCAGTGTCAACCACCTTCCCGGGAGACTCGGGACCTAGTAGGAGGGTCCGCGTGGTCGACCAGGCTTTCGGGTGACTCAAGCCCGTGCATGAGGGCCCCCAGTTTCGACCAGGATCCTGGGCGACTCTGGACCGTGCTAGGTGCCCCAGTGCTGAACAGCTGTCCAAGGAACTCGCGCTTGGTCTGAGGGCAAAAGTGGTCGACCACCGGTCCCGGGCGACACCAATCCTGATCGGAGGGTCCACAGTGTTGACCAGCAGTCCCGTGCGATTCGTGCTCGGGTCTGAGTGCCCGAGAGGTCGACCCGATATCTTTGACAACTCGGGCACGGATCTGAGGGCCCGCGGGTCAACCAGATGTCCCCTGCGATTCCGGCCCGGCTCCAAGCACCTGAGGGGTCACCAGCCCTCCCAGCGACTTCCTCTTGGGTCCGAGGGCCCACGGGTTTGACCAGGTGTCCCAGGGGACTCGGGTACAGGTCAGAGGGCCTGGGGGTCGACCAGCAGTCCCTGGGTGCTCGGGCATGCGCCCGATATCCAGCGGGTTCCACCAGGTGTCCCGGCTGACTCGGGCCTGGGTCTGAAGGACCGCGGGTTCGATCAGCACTTCCTGGCAACTCGCACTTGTGTCCGTTTGCCCGAGGGGCCGAGCAGCAGTCCCAGGCAACTCGCACTGAGGTTCCATGGCCCACGAGGTCTACCCTATGTCTGGCGTCTCGGGCCCGGTTCCGAGGGCCCCCGGGGTCGACCATGTCTCAAAGGTGACTCGGGCCAGTGACCGAGGCCCCGCGGGTCTACCAGCTGTCCCCGGCGACTCTCGCTTGGGTCCGAGGGCCCACGGGGTCGACCAGCTCTCACGGGACACTCGGGCCTGGGTCCGAGGGCCCGCGGGTACTACCAACTCTCCTGAGTGTGTAGCGCTCAGGTCCGATTGCCCGTGGGGTTAAATAGCTCTACGGGGTGACTCGGGCCCTTGCCCGATGGCCCGTGGGGTTGACCAGATGTCCCGGGTGTTTCGGGCCAGGATCCGAGTGCCCTTGTGGTGGACCAGTTGTCCCGGGCCACTCGCTCATGCGTCCTAGGTCACGCGGGTTCGACCAGCTATCCTGGGAGACTAGCGCATGGGTCCGATTGCACGCGGGGCGACCAGCTCTCCAGGGCCTGTCGCGATCGAGTCTGATGGCCGCAGGGTTAAATAGCTCTCCGGAGTGACTCGGGCCCATGCCCGAGGGCCCCCGGGGTCGACCAGCTCTCCCGGGTGACTCGGGCCAGGATCCGAGGGCCGGCGTGATGGACCAGCTGTCCCGGGCCACTCGCGCTTGTGTCACAGGGCACGCGGAGAGACAAGCTGTCCCAGGCGACTGGGGCCCTGGTTCGAAGGTCCACGTGGTCCACCAGCTGTGCCGGGTGAATCAAGCCAGGGTCCACGGGCCTGCGGGGTCGGCCACCTGACCCAGGTGACTCACGCTTTCGTCCAAGGTCTCACAGGGTCTACCAGCTCTCCCAGGCCAATCCGGCGCAGTTCCGATGGCCCACGGTTTTGACCAGCTCTCCCGGGCGCATCGCGCTCGGGTCCGATGGCCCGCGGGGTCGAACAGACCTACAGGGTGACTCGCGCCCATGCCCAAGTGCTCGCGGGGTCAACCAGATGTCCTGGGGTTCTTTGCCCGGGTCAGAGGGCTCGTGGGGTCGACCAGCTGTCCCGCACAAATAGGGTCCTTGTCCGAGGGCCCGCGGGGTCGACCATATGTCCCGGGTGACTTGGGACCTGGTCTGAGGGCCCTCGGGTCAACCAGCATTTCTGGGTTCCTCAGGCCCGTGCCTGAGAGCCCACGATTTCAACCATCATCCCAGGGGACTCTGGACCGTGCTAGGTGCCGCGGTGCTGAACAGCTGTTCAGGGAACTCGCGCTTGGACCGAGGGCCCCCGGGGTCGACCAGCGGTCCCAGGTGACACCAGTTCGGGTCGGAGGGCCCACGGTTTCTACCAGCAGTCCTGGGCATCTCGTGTTCATGTCTGAGGGCCCACGAGGTCGACTCGATGTCTTTGGCGACTCGGGCCCCGTTCCGAGGGCCCGCTGGGTGGACCAGGTCTCACAGGCGACTCGGGCCCGTGCCTGAGGCCCCGTGGGTCAACCAGATGTCCCCAGTGATTCCGACCCGGCTCTGAGCTCCTGCAGGGTCAACCAGCCCCCCCAGCGACTTGCGCTTGTGTCCAAGGGCCCGCTGGTTTGACCAGGTGTCCCAGGGGACTCGGGTCCAGGTCAGAGGGCCTGAGGGGTTGACCAGCTGTCCCTGGGGACTTGGGCCCATGCCCGATGTCCAGCAGTGTCCACCAGGTGCCCCGGGCGATTCGGGCCTGGGTCTTAAGGACCGCGGGTTCGACCAGCACTCCCTGGCAACTCGCGCTTGTGTCCGAGTGCCCGAGGGGTGGACCAGCTGTCCTTGGCGAGTCGCGCTTAGATCTGAGGGCCCGCAAGGTCAACCCGATATCTTTGGCGACTCGGGCCGGGATCCAAGGGCCCGTGGGGTCGACCAGGTTTCAAAGGCGACTCGGGCCAGTGACCGAGGCCCCGGGGGTCAACCAGATGTCCTGTGCGACTCTGGTGCGGATCCAAGGGACCTCAGTGTCGACCAGCTTTCCTGGGCGACTCGCGCTTGCGTCTGAGGGCCCGCGGGGTCGACCAGCTCTCACGGGCCACTCGGGCCTGGGTCCCAGGGCCCGCAGGTACTACCAGCTCTCCTGAGCATGTAGCACTCAGGTCCGATTGCCTGCGGGGTTAAATAGCTCCACGGGGTTACTCGGGCCCTTGCCCGAGGGCCCGTGGGGTCGACCAGATGTCCCGGGTGACTCAGGCCAGGATCCGAGTGCCCTTGTGGTGGACCAGTTGTCCCGGGCCACTCGCTCATGCGTCTTAGGTCACGCGGGTACGACCAGCTGTCCCGGGCGACTCGCGCTTGTGTCCGATTGCCCGCTGGTTCAACCAGCTCTCCAGGGCGTGTCGTGATCGGTTGCAATGGCCTGCAGGGTTAAATAGCTCTCCAGACTACTCGGGCCAGTGCCCGAGTGCCCGCGGGGTCGACCAGCTCTCCCGGGTGACTTGGGCCAGGATCCGAGGGCCTGCATGGTGGACCAGCTGTCTCGGGCCACTCGCGCTTGCGTCCTAGGGCACACGGATTGACAAGCTGTCCCGGGTGACTGGGGCCCTGGTTTGAAGGTCCATGGGGTCGACCAGCTGTCCCGGGCGACTCAAGCCAGGGTCGAAGTCCTGCGGGGTCGGCCACCTGACCTGGGTGACTCGCGCATTGGACCGAGGTCTCACGGGGTCTAACAGCTCTCCCAGGACACTCCGGCGCGGTTCTGATGGCCCACGGTTTTGACCAGCTCACCCGGGCGCATCGCGCCCTGGTCCGATGGCCCGCGGGGTGGACCAGACCTCTGGGACGACTCATTCCCATGCCCAAAGGCCCACGGGGTCGACCAGATGTACAGGGGGACATTTGCCCGGGTCAGAGGGCTCGTGGGGTTGACAAGCTCTCCCGTGCAAATCGGGTCCTGGTCCGAGTGCCCACGGTGTTGCCCACCTGTCCCCAGGAGACTCAGGACCTGGTCTGAGGGCCCTCGGGTCAACCAGCATTTCCGGGTTCCTCAGGCCCGTGCCTGAGAGCCCACGATTTCAACCATCATCCCAGGCGACTCTGGACCGTGCTAGGTGCCGCGGTGCTGAACAGCTGTTCAGGGAACTCGCGCTTGGACCGAGGGCCCCCGGGGTCGACCAGCGGTCCCAGGTGACACCAGTTCGGGTCGGAGTGCTCACGGTTTCTACCAGCAGTCCTGGGCAACTCACGTTCGTGTCTGAGGGCCCACGAGGTCGACCCGATGTCTTTTGCAACTTGGGCCCGGTTCCGAGGGCTTGCGGGGTCGACCAGGTCTCAAAGGCAACTTGGGCCCGTGACCAAGGCCCCGCGGTTCACCCAGATGTCCCGGGCGCCTCTGGCCCTGCTCCGAGGGCCTGCAGGTTAGACCAGCTCTCCCGGGCTACACGTGCTTGCGTCCAAGGGCCCGCGGGGTCAACCATCTGTCCCAGGCGATTGGGTCCCGGGTCCGAAGGCCCTCGGGGTCGACCAGCTCTCCCGGGTGACTCGGGCCAGGATCCAAGGGCCCTTGTGGTGGACAAGCTGTCCCGGGCCACTCGCGCAAATGTCCTAGGGCCAGCGGGGCCGACCAGCTATCCCCGGCGACTCGTGCTTGTGTCTGAGGGCCCACAGGGTCAACCAGCTTTCACAGGCCACTCGTGCCTGGTCCGAGGGCCCGCGGTTACTACCAGCTCTCCCGGGCGTGTCACGCTCCGGTCCGATTTCCTGCCGGGTTAAATAGCTCTATGGGGTGACTCGGGCCCGTGCCCGAGGGCCCACTGGATCAACCACCTGTCCCAGGCGACTCGCGCTTTCTTCCGAGGGCCTGCGGGGTCTACCAGGTATCTCAGGCCACTCGGGCCTGTGTCAGAGGGCCTGAGGCGTTAACCAACTCTCCCTGGTGACTCGGGCCAGGGTCCGAATGCCCGCAGTGTCAACCACCTTCCCGGGAGACTCGGGACCTAGTAGGAGGGTCCGCGTGGTCGACCAGGCTTTCGGGCGACTCAGGCCTGTGCATGAGAGCCCTCAGTTTCGACCAGTATCCCGGGCGACTCTGGACCGTGCTAGGTGCCCCGGTGCTGAACAGCTGTCCAAGGAACTGGTGCTTGGTCTGCGGGCAAAAGGGGTCGACTAGCGGTCCCAGGCGACACCGGTCCGGGTCGGAGGGTCCACAGTGTTGACCAGCAGTCCTGTGCGATTTGCGATCGGGTCTGAAGGCCCCTGAGGTCCCCCCCATGTCCCCGGGTACTCTGGCCCAGCTCCATGCAATTGCGGGCTCAACCAGCCCTCCTGGGCTCCTCGCGCTTGGATCCGAGTGCCCGCAGTTTCAACCACCTCTCACAGGCCACTCGGGCCTGGGTCAGAGGGCCCGTGGTTACTACAAGCTCTCCCAGTATGTCACGCACGGGTCCGATTGCCCGCAGGGTTAAATAGCTCTACGGGCTTACTCGGGCCCTTGCCCGAGGGCCCGTGGGGTCGACCAGACGTCCCGGGTGACTCGGGCCAGGATCTGAGGGGCCTTGTGGTGGACCAGTTGTCCCGGGCCACTCGCTCATGCGTTCTAGGTCACGCGGGTTCTACAAGCTGTCCCGGGCGACTCGCGCATGGGTCCAATTGCCCGCGGGTTCGACCATCCCTCCAGGGCATGTCACAATCAGATCCGATGGCCCGCAGGGTTAAATAGCTCTCCGGAGTGACTCGGGCCCGTGCCCGAGTGTCCGCAGTTTTGACCAGCTCTCCCAGGTGACTCGGGCCAGGATCTGAAGGCCTGCGTGGTGGGCCAGCTGTCCCGGGCCACTCGTGCTTGTGTTCTAGGTCCCGCGGGGTGACAAGCTGTCCCGGGCGACTGGGGCCCTGATTCGAAAGTCCACAGGGTCCACCAGCTGTCCCGGGCGACTCAAGCCAGGGTCCGAGGGCTTGCGGGGTCGGCCATCTGACCCGGGTGACTCGTGCATTGGTCCGAGGTCTCACGGGGTCTACCAGCTCTCCCAGGCCACTCCGGCGCAGTTCCGATGGCCCACGGTTTTGACCAGCTCTCCTGGACAAATCGTGCTTGGGTCCGATGGCCCGCAGTGTCGACCAGACCCCCGGGGCGACTCGTTCCTATGCCCAATGCCCCACGGGGTCTACCAAATGTCCAGGGAGACCTTTGCCCGGGTCAGAGGGCTCGTGGGGTTGACCAGCTGTCCCGCGCAAATCGGGTCGTGGTCCGAGGGCACGTGGGGTCAACCAACTCTCCCGGGTGACTCAGGCCAGGGTCCGAGTGCCCACGGTGTTGCCCTGCTGTCCTGGGAGACTCGGGACCTGGTCTGAGGGCCCTCGGGTCGACCAGCATTTCCGGGTTCCTCAGGCCCGTGCCCAAGGGCCCACGATTTCGCCCAGCATCCCAGGCGACTCGGTCCCGTGGCTGCAGCCCCGTGGGTCAACCAGATGTCCCCGGCGACTCCGGCCCGGCTCCGACGGCCTGCGGGGTCAACCAGACCCCCCAGCGACTAGTGCTTGGGTCCAAAGGTCCGCGGATTTGACCAGGTGTCCCAGGGGACTCGGGTGCAGGTCAGACGGCCTGAGGGGTCAACCAGTTGTCCCCAGGGACTCGGGCCCATGCCCAATGTCCAGCGGGGTCCACCAGGTGTCCCAGGCGACTCAGGCCCGGGTCTGAAGGACCGTGGAGTCGACCAGCACTCCCTGGAGACTCGTGCTTTTGTCCGAGTGCTTGAGGGGTCGACCAGCAGTCCCGGGTGAGTCGCACTTGGGTCTGAGGGCCCGAGAGGTCGACCCGATATCTTTGGCAACTTGGGCCAGGTTCCGAGGGCCCGTGGGGTCGACCATGTCTCAAAGGCCACTCGAGCCCATGATCGAGGCCCCGCGGGTCAACCAGATGTCCCGGGAGCCTCTGGCCCTGCTCCAAGGGCCTGCGGGTTGGACCAGCTGTCCCGGGCCATTCGCGCTTGTGTCCAAGGGCCCGCGGGGTCGACCATCTGTCCCACGCGACTGGGGCCCGTGTCCGAAGGCCCTCGGGATCGACCAGCTCTCCCGGGTGACTCGGGCCAGGATCCGAGGGCCCTTTTGGTGGACCAGCTATCCCGGGCCACTCGCGCTTGTGTCCTAGGGCAAGCGGGGTTGACCAGCTGTCCTGGGCGACTCATGCTTTTGTCTGGGGGCCCACGGGGTCAACCAGGTCTCATGGGCCACTCGTGCCTGGGTCCTAGGGCCCGTGGTTACTACCAGCTCTCCCGGGCGTGTTACGCTCCGGTCCGATTGCATGCCGGGTTAAATATCTTTACGGGGTGACTCGGGCCCGTGCCCGAGGGATCGTGGGGTCTATCAGCTGTCCCAGGCAACTTGCGCTTTCTTCTGAGGGCCTGCGGGGTCTACCAGGTATCTCAGGCCACTCGGGCCTGGGTCGGAGGCCCCGAGGCGATGACCAACTGTCCCGGGTGACTCGGGCCAGGGTCCGAATGCCCGCAGTGTCAACCACCTTCCTGGGAGACTCGGGACCTAGTAGGAGGGTCCGCGTGGTCGACCAGGCTTTCGGGTGACTCAGGCCCGTGCCCGAGGGCCCACGGTTTCGACCAGTATTCCGGGCGACTCTGGACCGTGCTAGGTGCCCCGGTGCTGAATAGCTGTCCAAAGAACTGGTGCTTGGTCTGCAGGCAAAAGGGGTCGACCAGCGGTCCCTGGCGACACCGGTCTGGGTCGGAGGGCCCACAGTGTCGACCAGCAGTCCCGGGTGATTCGTGCTCGAGTCTGAGAGCCCATGAGGTCGACCCAATGTCTTTTGCGTTTCGGCCCCGGTTCCGAGGGCCCGATGGATAGACCAGGTCTCACGGGTGAGTCCAGCCCATGCCCGAGGCCCCGCGGTTCAACCAGATGTCCCCGGCCTCTCTGGTCCAGCTCCGATCGCCTGCGGGGTCAACCAGCCTTCCCGGGCGACTTACACTTTTGTCCGAGGGCCCGTGAATTCGACCAGGTGTACCAGGGGACTCAGGTCCAGGTCAGACGGCCTGAGGGGTCTACTCATTGTCCCGGGCGACTCACGCATTGGTCCGATGTCTCACGGGATCTACCAGCTCTCCAAGGGCACTCCGGTGCAGTTCCGAGGGCCCACGGTTTTGACCAGCTCTCCCGTGCAAATCGCGCTCGGGTCCGATGGCCCGCGGGTCGACCAGACCTCTGGGGTGACTCGCGCCCGTGCCCAAGGTCTCGCAGGGTCCACCAACTGTCCCGGGGGACCTTTGCCCAGGTCAGTGGGCTCGCGGGGTCGACCCGCTGTCACGTGTGAATCACGTCCTGGTCTGAGGGCCTGCGGGGTGGACCAAATGTCCTGGGTTACTCGGGCCAGGGTCCAAGTGCCCGCGGTGTCGCACAGCTGTCAGGGAAGACTCGGGACCTGGTCTGAGGGCCCTCGGGTCGACCAGCATTTCCGGGTACCTCAGGCCCGTGCCCGATGGCCCACGGTTTCGACCAGTATCCCGGGCGACTCTGGACCGTGCTAGGTGCTGGGGTGCTGAACAGCTGTCCAGGGAACTCGGGCTTGGACCGAGGACACCCGGGGTCGACCAGCGGTCCTGGGCGACACCAGTCCGTGTCGGAGGGCCCACAGTTTCGACCAGCAGTCCTGGACGTCTCGCGTTTGTGTCTGAGGGCCCGCGAGGTTGACCCGATGTCTTTGGCGTGTCAGCGCCGGTTCCGAGGGCCCGCTGGGTGGACCAGGTCTCACGGGCTGCTCGGGCCCGTGCCTGAGGCCCCGCAGTTCATCCAGATGTCCCCGGTGACTCCGGTCTGGCTCCAAGCACATGCGGGGTCAACCAGCCCTCCCGGGAGACTTGCGCATGGGTCCGAGTGCCCGCAAATTCGACCAGGTGTTCCAGGGGACTCGGGTCCAGGTCAGACTGCCTGAGGGGTCGACCAGCTGTCCCGGGCGACTCAAACCAGTGTCCGAGGGCCCGCGGGGTCAACCAACTCTCCCGGGTGACTCAGGCCAGGGTCCGATTGCCCGCGGTGTCGCCCAGTTGTCCTGTGAGACTCGGGACCTGGTTGAGGGCCCTTGGGTCGACCAGCATTTTAGGGTTCCTCAGGCCTGTGCCCGAGGGCCCACGGTTTCGACCTGCATTCCGGATGACTCTGGACCGTGACCGAGGTGCTGCGGTGTCAACAGCGTTCCCAGGAGACTTGTGCTTGGTCTGCGGGCAAACGGTTTCGACCAGCAGTCCCAGGCGACTCCGGTACAGGTCCGAGGGCCTATGGAGTCAGAAAGCTGCCCCAGGTGACTCTGGCCCGGCTCTGAGGGCCTGCGGGGTCGACCTGCTCTCCCGGGACACATGCGCTTGAGTCCAAGCGCCCGTGGGGTCGACCAGCTGTCCCGGGCGACTTGTGCCCGGGTCCGAAAGCACTCGAGGTCGACCAGCTGTCCCTGGCGACCCGCGATTGGTTCCAAGGGCCCGCGGGGTCTACCAGATATTACAGGCCACTTGGGCCTGTGTCAGAGGGCCCGAGTCGTTGACCAACTGTCCTGGGTGACTCGGGCCAGGGTCCGAATGCCCACGGTGTCGACCACCTTCCCTGGAGACTTGGGACCTAGTAGGAGGGTCCGTGGTTGACCAGGCTTTCAGGCGACTGAGGCCTGTGCCCAAGGGCCCACGGTTTCGACCAGAATCCCGGGCGACTCGCTCTCTGGTCTGAGGGCCCGCGAGGTTGACCCGATGTGTTTGGCAACTCTGGCCGGTTCCGAGGGCCCGCTGGGTAGACCAGGTCTCACGGGTGACTTGGGCCCGTGCCCGAGGCCCTGTGGGTCAACCAGATGTCCCTGGCGACTCTGGCCCGGCTCCGAGCACCTGTGGGGTCAAGCAGCCCTCCCAGCGACTTGCGCTTGGGTCAGAGGGCCCGCTGGTTCGACCAGGTGTCCCAGGCTACTCGGGCCAGGATCCGAGGGCCCTTGTGGTGGACCAGAAGTCCCGGGCCCTTCGCGCTTGTGTCCTGGGACAAATAGGGTCCACCTGCTGTCCCGGGTGACCCGCGCTTGGATCCGAGGGCCCGTGGGGTCAACCACCCCTCAGGGACCACTCGGGCCTGGGTCTGAGTGTCTGCAGTTACTACCAGCTCTCCCAGGCGTGTCACGCACGGATCCGATTTCCTGCAGGCTTAAATAGCTCTCCGGGGTGACTCGGGCCTGTGCCCAAGGGATCGCGGGGTCGACCAGCTGTCCTAGGCGACTCGCGCTTGTGTTCTAGGGCCCACGGGGTCTACCAGCTATCTCAGGCCACTCGGGCCTGGGTCCGAGGTCCCGAGGGGTTGACCAACTGTCCCGGGTGACTCGGACCAGGGTCCAAATGCCCGCTGTGTCAACCACCTTCCTGGGAGACTCGGGACCTAGTAGTAGGCTCCGTGTGGTTGACCAGGCTTTCGGGAGACTCAGGCCCATGGCCGAGGGCCTGCGGGGTTGATCAGCTCTCCCGGGTGACTCGGGCCGGGATCCGAGTGCCTGCATGGTGGACCAGGACTCCCGGGCAACTCACGCTTGCGTGAGAGGCCCCGCGGGGTCGACAAGCTCTCACAGTACACTCGGGCCTGGGTCCGAGGGCCCTCGGGTAGTACCAGCTCTCCCGGGTGTGTCGCGATCGTGTCCGATTTCCCGCGGTGTTAAATAGCTCTCTGGGGTGACTCGTCCGTGCCTGAGGGACCGTGGGGTCGACCAGCTATCCCGGGTAACTCGGGCCAGGATCCGAGGGCCCTTGGGGTGGACCAGCTGTCCTGGGCCACTGGCGCTTGCGTCCTAGCGCAAGCGGGGTTGACCATCTGTCCCGGGTGACTCATGCCCGGGTCCGAGGGCCTGCACGGTCGACCATCTTTCCCGGGCGACTCGCGCGTGGGTCCGAGGACTCGCGGGGTCGACCAGCTCTCCAGGGCATGTCGCGCTCGGGTCCGATGGCCCTCGGGGTTGAATAGCTCTCTGGGGTGACTCGGAACCATGTCCAAGGGCTCGCGGGGTCGATCAGCTCTCCCGGGTGACTTGGGCCAGGGTCCGAGTGCCTGCGATGTTGCCCAGCTGTCCTGGGAGACTCGGGACCTGGTCTGAGGGCCCTCGGGTTGACCAGCATTTCCGGGTTCCTCAGGCCCATGCCCGAGGGCCCACGGTTTCAACCAGCATCCTGGGTGACTCTGAACCGTGCACGAGGTGCCCTGGTGTCAAACAGTGTTCCCAGGCGACTTGCGCTTGGTCTGTGGGCAAACGGGGTCAACCAGCGGTCCCGGGTGACTCCGGTCCGGGTCCGAGGGCCTGCGGGGTCGACCTGCTCTCCCGGGCCACACACGCTTGCGTCCAAGGGCCCGTGTGGTCGACCAGCTGTCCCACGCGACTGGGGCCCAAGTCCGAATGCACTCGGGGACGACCAGCTGTCCTGGGTGACTCATGTCTGGGTCCGATGACCCGCGGGGTCCACCTGCTGTCCTGGGCGATTCACTCTTGTTTCCGAGGGCCCGCGGGGTCTACCAGCTCACAGGCCACTCGGGCTTGTATCCGAGTGCCTGTGGGGTTGACCACCTTCCCGGAAAACTCGGTACCTAGTAGGAGGGTCTGCATTGTCGACCATGCTTTCGGGCGACTCAGACCCATGCCCGAGGGCCCACGGTTTCAACCAGCATCCCAGTTAACTCTGGACCGTGCTGGGTCCGCGGTGCTGAACAGCTGTCCCAGGGGACTCGTGCTTGGTCCGAGGGCACCCAGGGTCGACCACCGGTCCCGGGAGACTCCGGTCCGGGTCTGAGGGCCCAAGGAGTCAACCAGCCATCCCTGACGATGTGCGCTTGGGTCCATGGGCCCGCAGGTTCGACCAGCTGTCCCAGGGGACTTGGGCCCGGGTCAGAGGGCCTTAGTGTTCGACCAGCACTCCCCAGGGACTCGGGCCCGTACCCGATGTCCAGCAGTTCCACCAGGGATCCTGGGCCACTCGGGCCCGAATCGGAAGGACTGCGGGGTCGACCAGCTCTCCCTGGTGACTTGTGCTTGTGTCCGAGTGCACGAGGGGTCGACTAGCATTCCCAGGCGACTCGCGCTCTTGTCCGAGGGTCGGCGATGTTGACCCGATGTCTTTGGCGACTCGGGCCCGGTTCCGAGGGGCCGCAGGGTAGACGAGGCCACTCAGGTTCAACCAAATGTCCCGGGCGACTCCGGCCCGGCTCCGAGGGCCTGCGGGGTGGACCAGAACTCCAGGGCCACTCGCGCTAGCGTCCAAGGGCCCGCGGTTTCGACCAGCTGTCCTGGGCGTCTGGTGCCGGGGTCCGAAGGCCCTCGGGGTCGAACTGCTGTCCTGGGCGATGCGGGTCCGGGTCCAGGGCCCGCAGGGTCGACCAGCTCTCATGGGCCACTCGAACACGGGTCCAAAGGCCCTCTGGGTCGATCTGCTGTCCCGGGCGACTCGGGCCCGGGTCCGAGGGCCTGCGGTGTCTACCAGCTCTCCCGGGCGTTTCACGCTGGGTCCAATGTCCCGCAGGGTAGAATAGCTCTCCAGGGAGACTTGGGCCCATGCCCGAGGGCCCGCGGTGTCGACCAGCTGTCCCGGGTGACTCAAGCAAGAATCCGAGGGTCTTTGCTGTGGACCAGCAATCCAAGACCACTCCCGCTTGTGTCCTAGGGCAAACGGTGTCGACCAGCTGTCCTGGGCGATTGGGGCCTGGGTCTGAAGGCCCACGCGGTCGTCCAGCTGTCCAGGGTGACTCGGGCCCGGATCCGACGGCCCGCGGGTTCAACCAGCCCTCCCGGGTGACTTGTGCTTTGGTCGGAAGTCCCCTGGGTTTGACCAGCTGTCCCAGGGGACTCTGGTTCAGGCAGAGGACCTGAGGGGTTGACCATCTGTCCCTGGGGACTCGGGCCCATTCCCGATGTCCAGCGGGGTCCACCAGGTGTCCCGGGTGACTCGGGCCCGGGTCTGAAGGACTGCAGTGTCGACCAGCTATCCCTGGCGACTCACGCTTGTGTCCAAATGCCCGAGGGGGCGACCAGCAGTACCGGGCACATCTTGCTCAGGTTCCTGGGCCTGTGACATCAACCCTATGTCTTTGGTGACTCAGGCCAGGTTCCGAGGGCCCGCGGGGTCGAGCAGGTCTCACGGGCGACTCGGGCCCGTGCCCGAGGCCCCGGGGGTCAACCAGATGTCCCAGGCGACTCTGGCCCAGCTCCGAGGGCCTGCAGGGTGGACCAGCTCTCCCGGGCCACTCACGCTTGCCACCAACGGCCCGCGGGGTCGACTATCTGTCCCTGGCAACTGGGGCCCAGGTCCGAGGGCCCGAGGGGTCGACCACCTGCCCCGGGCGACTCGGGCCGGTGCCCGAGGGCCCGCGGTGTCGACCAACACTCCCAGGCCACTCGGGCCCGTGCCCGATGTCCCCCTGGGTCGACCAGAAATCCTGGGCATCTCGGGCCCTGGTCGGAAGGACCGCAGTGTTCACCATGCGTCCCGGGCATCTCAGGCCCTTGCCCAAGGGCACGGGGGGTCAAAGAGCTGTCCTGGGCGTCTCGGGACCATGCCCGAGGCCTCACCATGTCGACCAGCTGTCCCGGGTGACTCGTGCTTGGTTCCTAAGGCCCGTGGGTTCGACCAGCTGTCCCGGCTGACTCGGGTTGGGTTCCGAGGGCATGCGGGTTCAAAAGGCTGTCCCAGGGCATTCGGGCCCGGACGAGGGCCTGAGGTGTTGACTAGCTCTCCTGGGGGCATCAGGCCCGTGCCAGAGGGCCAACTTGGTCCACCAGTTGTCCCAGGCAACTCGGGCCCGTGCCCGAGGGCCTGCGTGGTCAACCAGCTGTCCCGGGCGTTTCCGGCCCAGGTCCGAAGACCCGTGGGGTCGACCAGCTGTCCCGGGCGGCTCGGGCCTGTGTCCAAGGGCCAGCGGTGTGGACCAGTTCTCCCACGTGACTCAGGCCCGCGCCCGAAGACCTGCGGGGTCGACCAGCTGTCCCGGATGATTCGGGCCCGGGTCAGAGAGCCCGCGTGGTCTACCAGCTGTTCAGGGCCACTCGCGCTTGTGTCCTAGGTTACGTGGGGTCGACCAGCTGTCCAGGGCAACTGGTGCACGGGTCCAAAGGCCCACGGGGTCGACCAGCTGTCCCGGGTGACTCGTTCCCGGGTCCGATGGCCTGTGCTGTCGACAGGATGTCCCGGGGGACTCAGGCCCATGATCGAGGGACAGCGGCGACCACCAGTTGTCCCGGGCGACTCGGGCCCGGGTCTAAATGCCTGTGGGGTCAACCAGCTGTACCTGGTGCCTCGCGTTTGGGACCAAGTGACCGAGGGGTCGACCAGCAGTCCCGGGCAACTCGGGCCCTGGTCAGAGGCACTGCGTTGTCGAGCAGGCATCCCGGGTGACTCGGGCCCCTGCACGAGGGCCTGTGGGGTCGACCAGCTGTCCCGGGAAACTCCGGCCTGGTTCCGAGGGCAAACGGGTTGGACCAAATGTCCCAGGCGACTCGGGCCCGGGTCCAAGGGCCCGCTGGGTCGACCACCATCCCGGGCGACTCAGGACGTGGGCCGAGGGCCCCTGGTGTCGACCAACACTCCCAGGCGACTCAGGACCATGCCCGAAGTCCCGCTGTGTCGACCAGCTCTCCCGGGCGACTCGGGCCCTGGTCGGAGGGACCGCAGTGTCGAACATGCGTCCCGGGCAACTTGGGCCCGAGCCCAAGGTCCCGGGTTGTCGAACAGCTTCCCGGGCATCTCGAGACCGTTCCCGAGGCCTCGCAGGGTTGACCAGCTCTCCTGGGCAACTCGCGCTTGGGTCTGAGGGCCCGTGTTGTTGACCAGCTGTCCCGGTAGACTCGGGCCCGTGTCCGATGTCCCGCGGTGTCGACCAGCTGTTCTGGGTGACTCAGGCCCTGGTCGGACGTACCGCGGTGTCGACCAGGCGTCCCGGGGGTTCAGGCCTGGGTCTGAGTGCCCGCGGGTTGGACCAGCTCTCCCGGGCGACTCGGCCCCTGGTCCGAGGGCCCGCATGTTCAACCAGGTATCCCACGTGCCTTGTGTCCTGGTCTGAGGGCAAGCGGGGTCGGCCAACTGTCCCCGGCACCTCAGGCCCTTGCCCAACGGCCCACGGGGTCGACCAGCTGTCTCAGGTGACTTGCACTTGGTCTGACGGCTCCCGGTGTCACCAGATGTCCCTGGGGACTCGGGCCCGTGCCTGATGGCCTCGGGTTCCACCAGGTGTCCTGGGCGACTTGGGTACTTGTCGGCCATACCGCGCTGTCGACCAGGTGTCCAGTGTAACTCGGGCCTGTGCCCTATGGCCCACGGGTTGGACCAGCTGTCCCGGGCATCTTGGGACTGTACCCGATGCCTCACGGGGTCGACCAGATGTTCCGGGTGACTCCGGCCCTACTCCGAGTGCCCGCGTTGTTGACCAGCTCTCCTGGGATACTTGCGCTTTGGTCCGAGGGCCCACGGTGTCGACAAGCTGTCCCGGGTGAATGGGGCCCATGTGCGAATGCCCTCAGGGTTGACCAGCTGTCCCGGGCAACTCGGGACCGTGCCTTATGCCCCGTGGGGTCGACCAACTCTCCCGGGCAACTCAGGTTCGCGTCCGACGGCCCACGGTCGACCAGCTGTCCCGGGCGACTCGGGCCCTGGTTGGATGGACTGTGGTGTTGACCAGGTGTCCTGGGGGACTCGGGCTCGTACCCGAGGGCCCGGGTGGTTGACCAGATATCCTCGGTGACTCGGGCCTGTGCCCGAGGCCTCGCGGGGTCGACCAGCTGTCCCGGGCAACTCAGGCCCGGGTCCGAGTATCCGCGGGGTCTACCAGCTGTCCCGGGCGACTCAGTCCCTGGTCGGAGGGCCTGCGGGGTCGAACAACTGTTCCGTGCGACTCGGGCCCGGGTCCGAGTGCCCGTGGTGTCGACCAGCTGTTCCGGGAGACTCTGGACCTGGTCAGAGGGCCCACGGTGTCGACCAGCCTTCTCGGGCGACTCAGGCCCGTTCCCGAGGGCCCACGGTGTTACCAGCTCTCCCGGGCTACATTGAACCATTCCCAAGGTGCCGTGGTGTCGAAAAGCTGATTTGGGCGACTCGCGCTTGGTCCATGGGCACCCGGGGTCACCCAGTGGTCCCGGGCGACACGGGCCCCAGTCCAAGGCCCTCCGGGGTCGACCAGGTATCCCGGGCAACTCAGGCCCTGGTCCGAGGGCCCACAGGATAGACCAACCCTCCCGGGCGACTTGCGCTCGGGTCCGAGGGCCTGCCAGTTCGAACAGCAGTCCCAGGGGACTCGGGCCTGGGTCCGAGGGCCTGAGGAGTCGACCAGCTGTCCCAGGGGACTTGAGCACATGTCTGAAGTCCCGCGGGGTCTACCAGCTATCCCGCGTGATTCGGGCCCGAATCAGAGGTGCACGGTGTTGACCAGATATCCCAGGCTCTCAGGCCCGTGTCTGAGGGCCTGCGGAGTGGACCAGGTGTCCCAGTATATTTGCACTCGAGTCCGAGGGCCCACGGGATAGACCAAATATGCTGGTCGACCTGGGCCCGGGTCCGACAGCCCGTGGGGACCACCAGCAGTCCCGAGCGACCTGGATCCGTGTCCAATGTCCCGCGGGGTCGACCAGCTGTCCCACGCGACTCAGGCCTGGTTCCAAGGGCCCGCGGGGTCAACCAGCTGTCCCTGGCGACTGGGGCCTGGTTCCAAAGGCCCTCGGTGTTGACCAGCTGTCCCAGGCACCTTGGGACCGGGCCCAAGGGCTCAGGTGTTGACAGCTGTCCCAGGAGACTCGTGCTTTTGTCCGTGGGCCCCTGGAGTGGACCAGCTGTCCCGGGTGACTCGGGACTTTTCCCGAGGGACCACGGTGTCGAACAGCTTTCCCGGGGGTCTCGGGCTTGGGTCTAAGGGCCCCGGGGGTCGTCCAGCAGTCCCGGACGACCCTGGCTTGTGTCCAAGGGCCCATGAGTTCGAACTGCGGTCCTGGGAAACACGGGCAAGATCCCTGTGGCCCACGGGGTCAACAAGCTGTCCCAGGCAACTCAGGCCCGTGTCCGAGGGCCCACAGGGTTGACTAGCTCTCCCGGGCGACTGGGGCCCTGGTCCGAAGGCCCTTGTGGTCGACAAGCACTCTGGGGCGATTCGGGCCGGTGCCCAAGACCTCGCGGGGTCGACCAGCTGTCCCAGGCCACTCCGGCCCATGTCCGAGGGCCCGAGGTTTCCAACAGCTCTCCTGGGCGAATTGCGCTCCGGTCCGATGGCCCTGAGCTTTGACCAGCTGTCCCGGGCAACTCAGGCCCATGCCTGAGACCACGTGGGGTTGACCAGCTCTCCTGGGCGACTCCAGTCCAGGTCTGAGGTCCCACGGGGTCGACCAAATGTCCTGGGCGACTCGTGCCCTGGTCTGAGTGCCTGTGGGGTCGACCAGCTGTCCAGGGGGACTAGCGCTTGTGTCTGAGTGTCCACGGTGTTGACCAGCTCTGCTGGGCCAATCGGGCTTGTGTCCGAGGGTCTGTGGGTTCGAAAAGCTCTCCCGGGTGAATCGCTCTCCTCTCCAATGGCCCGCGGGGTCCACCAGATGTCCCAGGTGATTCGGGCCCGTGTCCGAGGGCCCGAGCGTTAGACCAGCTCTCCCGGGCAAATCGAGCTCGGGACCGATGGCCCGCGGTGTTGACCAGCAGTCCCTGGGGATTTGGGCCCAGGCCAGAGTGCCCAAGGAGTTGACCAGCTGTCCCGCACGACTCAACCCGGGTTTGAAGGCCCGCGGGGTCGACCAGCTCCCCCGCGCAACTCGGTCCCAGAACCAAAGGCCCGTGGTTGACCAGCTGTCCAGGGGTACTCGGGCCCGTTCCCGATGTCCCGCAGGGTCGACCAGCTTTCCCGGGTGACTCGGGCCCTGGTTGAACGTACCACGGTGTCAGACCAGCGTCCCAGGTGACTTGGCCGCAAACCAATGGGCCCGCAGTATGGACCAGCTGTCCCGGGCCACACGGGACTGTACCCGAGGCCTTGCGCTGTCGACTAGATATCCCGGGCGACTCCGGCCCATGTCCGAGGGCCTAAGGTGTCGACCAGGTCCTCTGGATGACTCGGGCCCAGGTCCGAGGGCCTGCGTGGTCGACCAGCTGTCCCAGGCACTCGGTCCTGTGTCTAAGGGCCCGTGGGGTCGACCAGGTGTCCCGGGAGACTCGCACTCATGTCTGATAGCCCGTGAGGTCGACCATATTTCCGGGGAGACCTTGGCCCAAGTCCGATGGCCCGCGGGGTCGACCAGCAGTCCTGCACGACTCAGGCCCTGTTCTGATGGCCCACGGGTTTGACCAGCAGTCCCTGGCGACTGGGACCTGGGTCTGAAATCCCTTGGTATTGACTAGCTGTTCTGGGCACCTCAGGACCGTGCCCGAGGGCCCGGGTGTCGAACAGCTGACCCAGACGACTTGCACTTGTGTCTGACGGACTCCTGGTTGGACCAGCAGTCCCTGGGGACTCAGGCCCAGGTCCTAGGGCCCCCGGGTTCGACCACCTGTATTGGGCGACTCGGGCCCGTGCTTGGAGGCTCGCGGTGTCGACCATCTCTCCCGGGCGACCTGGTTCGGGTCCGAGGTCCCGTGGTTGACCAGCTGTCCTGGGCGACTCAGGCCCAACCCGATGTCCCGCTGGGTGGATCAGCTGTCCTGGGCGACTTTGGCCCTGGTCGGAGGGCCCGTGGTGTCGAACAGGCATCCCGGAAGAATCGGGCCTTGCCCGAAGTCCCGCGGAGACGACCAGCTCTCCGGGTGACACGGTCCCGTGTCCGAGGGCCCGCGGATTCGACCAGGTGTCCCTGGCGACTCACGCTTGGGTGGGAGTACACACGGGGTTGACCAGCATTCCCGGGGGACTCGCGCTCGTGTCCGAGGGCCCGAAAGGTCGTCCCGATATCTTTGATGACTTGGGCCCGTGTCCGGGGTCCTGCGGGGTCTACCAGCTTTCTCGGGCAACTCGGGCCCGTCCCGAGAGCCTGCGGGGTCAAGCAGCTGTCCCGGGTGACTCGCACTTGGGTCCGAGGTCCCGTGGTGTCGACCAGTTGTCCCGGGCCACTCGGGGGACACGCGGTGTCGAACATCATTCCTGGGCGACTCGTGCTTTGGTCTGAGCACTCCCGGGGCCGACCAGCACTCCCGGACGACTCTGGCTCATGTCTGAAAGCCCGTGAGGTCAACCTGCGGTCCTGGGCGAATCGGGCCACAGCCCTATGTCCCCCCGGGGTCGACCAGTTGTCCTGGGCGAATCGGGACTGAGCCGGAGGGCCCATGGGGTCGACCAGTTGTCCTGGGCAATTCTGGCCCGGGTCTGAGGGCCCGTCGTGTCAACCAGTTTTCCCGGGTGACAGGGGCCGGGGTCCGAACGCCCTCGGGGTCGACCAGCTGTCCTGGGCGATTCATGCTCGAGTCCGAGGGCCCGCAGGGTCGACCAACTCCCCTGGCGACTCTGGCCCATGTCCAAGTGCCCGCAGGGACCACCAGCTGTCCCAGGTGACTTGCGCTTGTGTCCCAGGGCCCGCGGGGTCGATCAGCAGTCCCAGGCGACTCGGGCCCGGTTCCGAGGGCCTGCAGTGTCAACAGGCTGTCCCAGGTGACTCGGGCTCGGGTCCGAGGGCCTGAGGGGTCGACCAGGTGTCCCGTGGTACTCGGGCCCGGGTCCGATGGCCCGTGGGATCAACCAGCAATCCCTGGTGACTGGGGCCCATGTACAAAATCCCTCGGTGTTGACCAGCTGTCTCGGGCGACTCGGGACTGTGCCCGAGGGCCCGCGGTGTCGACCAACTCTCCCAAGCGACTCGAGTTCGGGTCCAAGGGCCCACGGTCGACCTGCTCTCCTGGGCGTCTTGGGGCCGTGCCTGATGTCCGGCCGGGTCGACCAGGTGACCCTGGCGATTCGGGTTCAGGTCGGAGGGACCGCGGTGCCCACCAGCTCTCCCGGGCATCTCGGAAAGTGTCCAAGGGCCCGGGTGTTGAACAGCTGTCCCGGGCAACTCGCGCTAAAGTCAATCAACGGATCCAGGGTCAATCAACGGTTCCGGGTGACTCGGGGCCAGGTGCGAGGACCCCCGGGGTCCACCACATGTCCCGGGAGACTCGGGCTGGTGCCCAAGGTCCCACAGTGTCAACCAACTCGCCCGGGTGATTCAGGTTCTGGTCCGAGGTCACACGGTCAACCAGCTGTCCCGGGTGACTCGGCCCCGGGTCCGAGGGCCCACGGGGTTGCCCAGCCCTCCCTGGTGTTTTGAGCTCGTATCCGAGGGTCCATGGGTTCGAACAGCTGTCCCATGATACTCGGACCCGTATCCGAGGGCCTGCGGGATCGACAGGCTCGCCCGGGGGACTCGGGCCCGGGTCTGAGGCCCTGAGTGGTTGACCAGCTGTCCCGGGAGACTCAGTCCTGTGTCTGAGGCCCAGCGGTGTCCACCTGTTGTCCCAGGCAACTATGGCCCGGGTCCGAGGGCCCGCGGGGTTGACCAGCTATCCTGGGACACTCGCGCTTGGGTTCAAGGGCCCACAGTGTCGACCAGCTGTCCCGGGGGACTGAGGCACGGGTCTGAATGCCCTCAGGGTCGACCAGCACTCCCGGGCGACTCCGGCCATGCTCTGAGAGCCCGCTTGGTTGACCAGCTGTCCCGGGCCACTCGCGCGTGTGTCTGAGGGCCCGCGGGGTGGACCACCTGTCCTGGGCCAATCAGGCTCGTGTCTGAGGGCCCACGGTTTTGACCAGCACTCCCGGGTGAATCGCACTCGTGACCGACGGCCCAAGGGGTCGACCAGTGCTCAGGGGCGATATGGGCCCTTGGCCAATGGCCCGCGGCTTCAACAAGCTGTCCGGGGCGATTCCAGGCTGGATCCGAGGGCCCGTGGGGTCCACCTGCTGTGCCAGGTGACTCAGGCCAGGGTCCAAGGGCGCACGATATCTACCAGCTGTCCTGGGCACTCAGGCCCAGGTCCGAGGGTCCGCATTTTGACCAGCTGTCCCTGGCGACTGGGGCCCAGTCCGAAGGCCCTCAGTGTTGACCAGCTGTCCCGGGCGAATTGCACTCAAGTCCGAGTGCCCGCGGTATTGAAATGCTGTCCTGGACGACTCGGGCCCGGGTCCGATTGCCCGTGGGGTCGACCAGATGTCCTGCGTGACTCGGGCCTGGGTCTGAGGACCAGAGGTGTCGACCAGATGTCACAGTCCACTCGCGCTAAGGTCCGAGGACCCGCGTGTTCAACCAGCTATACTGGGCCACTCGGGCCCAGGTCTGAAGCCCCGCGGGTTCAACCAGCTCTCCCAGGGCTCTCGGGCCCGTGCCCGAGGGCCCGCCAGTTCGACCATCTCTCCCGGGAGACTCGGGACCTTCTCGGAGGGCCTGCGGTGTTGACCAGCCTTCCCGGGCATCTCCGGCCCGTGCCCGAGCCTCGCGGTGTCCACCAGCTCTCCCGGGTGACTCTGACCATTCCCGAGGGCCCTGGTGTCGAACAGCTGTCACAGGTGACTCACGCTTGGGTCCAAGGGCCCCCGGGGTCAACCAACGGTCTCGGGTGACTCGGGCCCGTGTCTGAGGGCCCGCGGGGTCGACCAGCTGTCCCGGGCGAAACGCGCTTGGGTCCGTGGGCCCGCGTGGTCGACCAGCTGTCCTGGGTTACTGGGGCACAGTTCCGAAGGTCCTTGGGATCGACAGGCTGTCCCGGGAGACTCTGACCCGGTTCCGAGAGCCCGTGGGGTCGACCAGCTGTCCCTGGCCACTCGGTCCCTTGTCTGAGGGCCCATGGGATCGAACAGCTCTCCTGGGTGAATCTCGATATTGACCAATGGCCCGTGGGGTCGACCAGTTCTCCGCGACGATTCGGGCACATGTCGGATATCCCGCGGGTTCGACAAGATGTCCCGGGTGATTCCGGGCTGGGTCCGAGGGCAAACGTGATCGACCAGCTGTCCCGGACGACTTGGGCCCGGGTCCGAGGGTCCGGGGTGTCTACCAGCTGTCCTGGGTGCTCGTGCCTGGGCCCGAGCGCCTGCAGGGTCGACCAGCTATCCTGTGAGACTCGGGCCTGGGTCAGAGGGCCCGCGGGTTCGACCAGCAGTCCCGTGTGACTCGTGCCTGGGTCCGAGGGCCCGCGGTTTTGACCAGCATTCCCTGGCGACTGAGGCCCGGGTCCAAAGGCCCTCAGTGTCAACCAGCTGTCCCGGGTGACACAAACTTGAGTCCGAGTGCCCATGGGGACGACCAGCTGTCCCGGGCGACATGGGCCCAGGTCCGAGGGCCCGCTGGATGGACCAGCTCCCCCGCATGACACGGGCCCACGTCCGAGGGCTTGCCTTGTCGACCAGGTGTTCCGGCTGACTCGGGCCCGGGTCCAAGGATCTGTGGTGTTGACCAGATGTCCCGGGCGACTCAGGCCCGGACCTGAGGCCCCGTGTGGTCGACCAGCTTTCCCGGGCCACTCGCTTCAGGTCCGAGGGCACGCGTGTTCAACCAGCTGTCCCGGGCCATTCGGTCCCATGTCTGAGAGCCTGCGGAGTCGACCAGCCCTCCCAGGCGACACTTGCCCATGCCCAAGGGACCGCGGGGTCGACCCACTGTCCTGGGCAAATCAGGCCACAGTCTGAGGGCCAGCAGGGTCAACCAGATATCAAGGATTACTCGGGCCCCACCGCAAGGGCCCGCGTGGTCGACCATCTCCCCGGGCCACTCGCTCTAAGGTCCGAGGGCCCACGTGTTCAACCAGCTGTCCTGGGCCACTCGGGCCCGGGTCCGAGGCCCTACGTGTTTGACCAGCCCTCCCAGGTGACTCATGCTTGGGGCTGAGGCCCGCGGTTTCGACCAGCTGTTCCGGGGAACTCGGGCCCGGGTCCGAGGGCCTGAGCTGTCGACCAGCTGTCCCGGGGGACTTGGGCCTGTGCCCGAGGGCCCACCAGTTCGACCAGCTGTCCCGGGAGCCTCGGGACCTTGTCCGAGTGCCCGCGGGGTCGACAAACTGTCCCGGGTGACACGGGCCGGTGCCTGAGAACCCGTTGTGTCGACCAACTCTCCTGGGCTATTCAGGTTCTGGTCTGAGGTCCCGTGGTCGACCAACTGTCCCGGGCGCCTCGTGCCCATGCCAGAGGGCCTGTGGGGTCGACCAGCTGTCCCGGGTGACTTGGGCCCAGGTCCGATGGCCTGCCTTGCCAAACAGCTCTCCAGGGGGTCTCAGGCCATTGCCCAAGGGCCAGTGTGGTCTGCCAGTTCTCCCGGGCGATTTCGGCCCAGGTCTGAAGGCCCACGGGTACGACCAGCTCTCCTGGGACTCTCGCACTTGGGTTCGAGGCCCCCCGGGTGTCAAACAGCTGTCCCGGGCGACTCGTGCTTTTGTCCGAGGGCACCGGAAGTCAACCAACAATCCCGGGCAACTTGGGCTGGTGCCCGAGGGCCTGCAGTGTCGACCAACACTCCCGGGGGACTCGGGTTCTGGTCTGAGGTCACGCTGGGTCGACCAGCTCTACCAGGGGACTCGGGCCCGTGCCCGATGTCCTGCTGAGTCGACCAGAAGTCCCGGGCAACTCGGGCTCGGGTCCGAAGACACGCGTGGTCGATCAGCTGTCCTGGGCGACTGTGGCCCATGTCTGAAGCCCCTCAGGGACGACCAGCTCTCCCAGGTTTCCGGAGAGCCGGGTCCGAGGGCTCACGTGTTCGACCAGCTCTCCTGGGTGAATCTCGCTAGTGACTGATGGCCCGTGGGGTGGAGCAATTCTCCGCCGTGATTCGATCCCATGTCGGAGGTCCCGCAGGTTCGACAAGCTGTCCTGGAGGATTCTGGGCCGGGTCCGAGGGCCTGAGGGGTCAACCAGCTGTCCCGGGGGACTTGGGCCCATGCCCAAGGGCCCGTGGCATCGACAGCAGTCCCGGGCGACTGTGGCCCAGGTCCGAAGGCCCTCGGGGTCGACGAGCTGTACCGGGCAAAACGAGCCCGGCTCCGAGAGACTGCGCGGTCGACCAGCTGTCCCAGCACAATCGCGCTTTGGTCGTGGGTCCACGGGGTCAACCAGCTGTCCCGGTCAACTTGTGCCCATGTCCGAAGGCCCACTGGTTCCTCCAGCTCTCCTGGGTGAATCACGCTAGTGACCGATGGCCCGCGGGGTCGACCAGTTCTCCGCGGAAATTCGGGCCCATGTCGGATGTCCCGCGGGTTCGACAAGCAGTCCCGGACGATTCCGGGCCAGGTCTGAAGGCTCACGGGGTCGACCAGCTGTCCCGGGCTACTCGGGCACCGGTCCGAAGGTCTGCAGTGTCTACCAGCAGTCCTTGGTGATCGGCCCTGGTCCGAGGGCCTGCGGGGTCGACCATCTATCCCGTGAGACTTGAGCCTGGTTCTGAGGGCCCGCGGGGTCGACCAGCAGTCCCGTGTGACTCGTGCCCGGGTCTGAGGGCCCGTGGTTTCGACCAGCTTTCCCTGGCTACTGAGGCCCGGGTCCAAAGGCCCTCAATGTCGACCAGCTGTCCCGGGTGACACGCAATCAAGTCCGATTGCCCGCGGGGACGAGCAGCTCTCCAGGGCAACTCGGGCCCGGGTCCAAGGGACGCAGGGTGGACCAGCTCACCCACGCGACACAGGTCCACGTCCGAGGGCCCATGGAGTCGACCAGCTCTCCCGGGCGACTCGGGCCCAGGTCCGTGGGCCCACGGGTCTACCAGCCCTCCTGGGTGAATCGCGCTCGGGGCTGAGGCCTGCGGTTTTGACCAGCTGTCCCGGGGGACTCGGGCCCGGGTCTGAGGGCCCACAGGGTCGACCAGCTGTCCCGGGACGCTTGCGCTTGAGTCTGAGGGCCCGCTTGGTCGACCAGCTGTCCTGGGCAACTGGGGCATGGGTCCGAATGCCCTCAGGGTCGACCAGCTCTCCCAGGCGACTCCAGCCAATCTCCGAGAGCCCGCTGGTTTGACCAGCAGTCCCGGGCCACTCTGAGTCTGTCTGAGGGCCCGCGGGTGGACCAGCTGTCCTGGGCCAATCGGGCCCGTGTCTGAGTGCCTACGGTTTTGACCAGCACTCCCGGGTGAATCACGCTTGTGACTGATGGCCCGAGGGGTCGACCAGTGCTCCAGGGCGATATGGGCCCATGCCCGAGGGCCCCCGGCTTCAACAAGCTGTCCTGGGCGATTCCAGGCCGGGTCTGAGGGCCCATGGTGTCCACCTGCTGTCTCAGGTGACTCAGGCCAGGGTCCCAGGGCCCATGGTATCTACCAGCTGTCCTGGGCACTCTGGCCCAGGTCCAATGGCCCGCGGGGTTGACCAGGTCTCCTGTGAGTCTTTGGCCCGGGTCCAAACGCCCACGGGCTCGACCAGCAGTCCCGCGTGACTAGGGCCCAGGTCTGAGGGCCCGCGATTTGACCAGCTTTCCCTGGCGACTGGGGCCCGGTCCCAAGGCCCTTGGTGTCGACCAACTCTCCCGGGCGACTCGGGTTCGGGTCCGAGGTCCCGTGGTCGACCAACAGTCCCGGTCGACTCGGGCCTGTGCCCGATATCGCGCTATGTTGACCAGCTGTCCCGGGCGACTCAGGCTCGGGTCCAAAGACCCACGGGGTCGACCATCTGTCCCGGGTGACTCGGGCCCGGGTCCGAGGGCCTGCATTATCGACAGGCTGCGTCGGGGGACTTGGGCCCGGGTCCGAGGGCCTGCATTATCGACAGGCTGCGTCGGGGGACTTGGGCCCAGGTATGAACGCCTGGATGGTCGACCAGCTGTCCAGGGCCACTTGGTCCCATGTCCGATAGCCCGCGGGGTCGACCAGCCCTCCCGGGCGACATGTGCCCATGCCCGAGGGACCGCGGGGTTGACCCACTGTCCTGGGCGAATCGGGCCCTGGTCCGACTGCCAACGGGGTCGACCAGATATCAAGGGGAGACTCGGGCCAGTGACCGAGGTCCCGTAGTGTCGACCAACTCTCCCGGGGGACTCGGGTTCAGGTCCTAGCTCCCGTGGTTGTCCAACTGTCCCGGTCGACTCAGGCCCATGCCCGATATCCCACTATGTTGACCAGCTGTCCCGGGCGACTCGGGCCTGGGTCCGAAGACCCACGGGGTCGACCAGCTGTCCCAGGTGACTCGGGCCCAGGTCCGAGGGCCTGCGTTGCCGACCAGCTGTCCAGGGGGTCTCAGGCCATTGCCCGAGGGCCAGTGTGTTCCACCAGTTTTCCCAGCTTAGCCCAGGACTGAAGGCCCACGGTGACGACCAGCTCTCCCGGGACACTCGCACTTTTGTCCGAGGGCCCCCGGGTGTCGAACAGCTGTCTCAGGCAACTCGCGCTTTTGTCCTAGGGCACCGGAGGTCAACCAACAATCCCGGGCAACTTGGGCTAGTGCCTGAGGGCCTGCAGTGTCGACCAACACTCCCAGGGGACTCGGGTTCTGGTCTGAGGTCCCGCTGGGTCGACCAGCTCTCCCGGGCGACTCGGGTCGGTGCCCAATGTCCTGCTGAGTCGACCAGATGTCCCAGGCGACTTGGGCTCGGGTCCGAGGACACGACCAGCTGTCCCGGGCGATTCGTACTTGTGTCCATGGGTCCGCAGGGTCGACCAGCTGTCCTGGGTTACTGGGACACAGGTCCGAGGGTCCACGGGTTCGACCAGCTCTCCTGGGTGAATCTCGCTAGTGACCGATGGCCCACAGGGTCGAGCAGTTCTCTGTGGCATTCAGGCCCATGTCAGTGATCCTGTGGGTTCGACAAGCTGACCCGGAGGGTTCCGGGCCGGGTCCGAGGGCCTGAGGGGTCAACCAGCTGTCCCGGGGGACTTGTGCCCGTGCCCGAGGGCCTGCGGCGTCTACCAGCTCTCCCGGGTGGCTCGGGCCATGGTCTGAGGGTCCACAGTGTTGAACAGCTGTCCTGCGCAACTCGGGTTCTGGGACGAGGGCCCGCGGGGTCAACCAATAGTCCCGGGCGACTCCGGACCGTGCCCGTGGTGCTGCGGTGTTGAACAGCTGCCACGGGTGACTCGTGCTTTGTCCGAGGACACCCGGTTCCACCAGCAGTCGCGGGCAACTCGGGCTAGGGTCCGAGGGCCGCATGGGTCGACCAGCAGTCCTGGGCGACTTGGGCACGTGCCCGCAGGCCCGAGGTGTCGACCAACTCTCCCGGGTGATTCGGGTTCGGGTCCTAGTGCACAAGGGGTGGACCACCTGTCCCAGGCGACTCCGGCCAGGGTCCGAAGGCCCACGGGATCGACCAGCTGTCCCGGATGACTAGGGCAGGGTCCAAGTCCCCACGGCGTCGTCCAGCTGTCTCGGGCGACTTGGGAATGGGTCCGAGGGCACGCAGTCGACCAGGTGTCCCAGGCGACTCGGGCCCATGCCTGATGTCCCGCTGGGTCGACCAGCTGTCCTGGGCACCTGGGACCCTGGTCGGACGGACTGAGGTGCCGAACAGGCGTCCCTGGTGACTCGGGCACGGGCCTGAGGGCCCTCGGTGTGGACCAGCTGTCCCGGGCAACTTGGGACTGTACCCGAGGCCTCGTGGGATCGACAAGATATTCCAGGCGACTCGGGGACATGCCCGAGGGCCCACGGTGTCAATCAGCTCCCCTGGGAGATTCATGCACGGGTCTGAGAGCCCGCAGTGTCCACCATCTGTACCGGGTGACTCGCGCTTGGGTCCGAGGGCTCGCGGTGTCGACCAGCTGTCCCGGGCGCTTCGTGCCCAGGCAAGAGGGCCTGCGGGTTGATCATCTGTCCCGGGCAACTCGGGCTCTGGTCGGATGGACCGCGGTGTCGACAAGGCGTCCAGGGCAACTCGGATATGTGCCTGAGGGCCTGAGGGGTCGACCAAATGTCCCGGGCGACTCGGGCCCGTGTCAAAGACCCGCGGTGTCCACCATCTGTCCCGGGTGATTCGTGCTTGGGTCTGAGGGCTCGCGGTGTTGACCAGCTGTCCCGGGCCACTCGGGCCCGGTTCCGAGGACCCACGGTTTCGACCAGCTCTCCCGTGTGAATCGCGCTCGGGTCCAATGGCCCGCGGGGTCCACCAGTTCTGCGGGGTGACTCGGGCCAGTGCCCTAAGTCCCGCAGAGTAGACCAGCTGTCCCGTGAGACTCGGGACCTGGTCGGAGGGCCCTCGGGGTTGACCAGCCATCCCTGGTGACTCAGGCCCATGCCCGATGGCCCACGGTGTTGACCAGCTGTCCCGGGCAACTCAGGCCTGTTCCCAAGGGCCCACCGTGTCGACCAAATGTCCCAGGCGACTCGGGCCCGGGTCTTAGTGCCCGAGGTGTCGTTCTGCTATCCCACTTGCCATGGGCCCAGGTCCGAGGGCCCGCGGTGTTGACCAGCCCTCCCGGGAGTCTTGCGCTCGGGTCCGATGGCCCGCGGGTAAGACCAGCATCCCAGGTGACTCGGGCCCAGGTCCGAGTGAGTGAGGGATCCACCAGCTGTCCAAGGGGACTCGGGCCCATGCCCGATGGCCA
The DNA here is from genome assembly GCF_054392235.1 of Sus scrofa. Lineage (NCBI taxonomy): Eukaryota > Metazoa > Chordata > Mammalia > Artiodactyla > Suidae > Sus > Sus scrofa. The sequence goes on along the minus strand of NC_139387.1, from coordinate 46,844,862 downwards.
GCAAGTCCAGCAGGTGTCCCGGGCAACTCGGGCCCTGGTCCGACCTACCACGGTGTCGACCATGTGTCCCGGGCGACTCGGGCCGGTGCCTGAGGGCCAACGTGTCGTCCAGCTCCCCCGGGAGAATCACACTTGTGTCCGTGGGACCGCTGGGTCGACCAGCTGTCCTGGGTTACTGGGACACGCGTCCAAGGGCCCACGGGTTCGACCCGCTCTCCTGGGTGAATCGTGCTAGTCACTGATGGCCCGCGGGGTGGAGCAGTTCTCTGTGGCAATTCGGGCCCATGTCGGAGGTCCCGCGGGTTCGACAAGCTGTCCCAGGTTATTCCGGGCCTGGTTCGAGGGCCTTAAGGGTCGACCAGCTGTCCCGGAGTACTTGGGCCCGTGCCTGAGGGCCCGAGGCATCGACCAGCTGTCCCGGGCGACTGTGGCCTGGGTCGAAGGCGCTCGGGGTCGACCAGCTGTATCCGGGCGAAACCAGACCGGCTCCGAGAGCCCGGGAGGTTGAGCAGCTGTACCGGCACAATCGCGCTTGGGTCTGTGGGACCGCAGGGTCGACCAGCTGTCCCGGTCCCATCAGGCCCATCTACAAAGGGCCACTGGTTCCACCAGATCTCCTGGGTGAATCACGCTAGTGACCGATGGCCTGCGGGGTCGACCAGTACTCCGCGGCAATTCGGGCCCATGTCAGAGGTCCCGCGGGTTCGAAAAGCTGTCCCAGGTGATTCCGGGCCAGGTCCGAAGGTCTGCATTGTCTACCAGCAGTCCTGGGCACTCGGCACTGGTCCGAGGGCCCGCGGGATCGATTATCTATCCCGTGAGACTCGTGCCCGGGTCCGAGGGCCCGCGGTTTCAACCAGATTTCCCTGGCGACTGAGGCCCGGGTCCAAAGGCTCTCAATGTCGACCAGCTGTCCCGGGGGACACACACTCGAGTCCGAGTGCCCGCGGGGTTTACCAGCAGTCCCGGGCGACAAGCGCTCATGTCCGAGGGCCCGCGTGGTCGACCTGATGTCTTTGGAGACTCGGGCTCCGGTCCAAGGGCCCGCGGGGTCGAACAGTTCTCCCTGTCAAACCGTGTGTGGGTTGGAAGGCCCGTGGGGTGGACCAGCTCTCCGGGACGACTCGGGTGCCTGCCCGAGGGGCCTCGGTGTCGACCTGCTGTCACGGGGGAATCAGCACTTGCTCGAAGGCCATCCGGGTCTAACAGATGTCCCGGGCGACTTGGGCCCGTGTGTGAAGTCCTGCGGGTTCGACCAGCTGTCCCTGGCAAATCGCGCTTGAGTCCGAGTGCCCACGGGGTTGACCAGCAGTCCCGGGTGACACGAGCTCGGGTCCAAGGGCCAGCGAGGTCGACCCGATGTCTTTGGCGACTTGGGCCTGGGTCCAAGGGATCACGGGATAGACCAGGTCTCCCGGGCAACTGTGGACCAGGCCCGAGGGCCCGCAGTGTCGACCAACTCTCCCAAGTGACTCGACATCGGGTCGAAGGGCCCGTGGTCGACCTGACTTCCTGGGCGACTTGGGCACTTGCCCGATGTCGGGCTGAGTCTACCAGGTGACCCGGGCGATTTGGGTTCAGATCAGAGGGACCGTTGTGTTGACCTGGCGTCCCGGGCAATATGGGCATGTGCCCTAGGGCCTGTGGGGTCGACCAGAGGACCCGGGTGATTCGGGCCTGGGCCAAAAGGCTCAAGGGGTCCACCAGCTGTCCCGCACGACTCACCCTGGATCCGAGGGCCTGCGTGGTCGACCAGTTGTCCCAGGCACCTCGGGCCCTGATCTGACGTACCAGATGTGGACCAGTGGCCCCGCGCGACTCAGGTTTTGACCAGCTCTCCCGGGCACTCCGCGCTCGGGTCCGAAGGCCCCGAGTGGTCGACCAGCACGCCGGGGCGATTCGGGCCAGTGCCCGAGACCTCGTGGGGTCGACCCACTCTCCCGGGCCACTACGGCCCATGTCCGAGGGCCCGAGGTTTCAAACAGCTCTTCCGGGCGAAGTGCGCTCCGGTCCGGTGGCCCGCGGTGTTGACCAGCTCTCCCGGACACCTCGGGCCCATACCTGAGATCTCACGGGGTCGACCAGCTCTCCCGGGCGACTCCGATCCAGGTCGGAAGTCCCTCGGGGTCAACCAAATGTCCCAGGGGACTCGGGCCCGTGTCCGCGTGCCTGTGGGGTCGACCAGCTGTCCAGGGGGACTCACGCTTTGGTCTGATAGTCCGCGGGGTCGACCTGCACTCCCGGGCCAATCAGGCCCGTGTCCGAGGGCCAGTGGGTTCGACCAGCTCTCCCGGGTGAATCGCTCTCCTGTCCAATCGCCCGCGGGGTCGACCATATGTCCCCTGTGAATCGGGCCTGGGCCCACGGGCTCGAGGGGTCCACCAGCAGTCCCGCACGACTCAACCCGGATCCGAGGGCCTGCGTGGTCGACCAGTGGTCCCAGGCACCTCGGGCCCTGATCTGACATACCACTCTGTTGACCAGTCGCCCCACGTGACTCAGGCCAGTGCCCGATGGCCCGCGACGTATACCAACACTCCTGGGGAACACGGGCCTGTACCCGAGGCCTCTCGGGATCGACCAAATTTCCCGGGCGAATCTGCACTGTGTCCCAGGGCCCGCGGTGTCGACCCGCTGTCCCGGGCAACTCAGGCCTGTGTCCGAGGGCCCGAGGTTTCAACCAGCTCTCCTGGGCGCACTGCGCTCGGGTCCGACGGCCCCGAGTGGTCTATCAGCACGCCGGGGCGATTCGGACCGGTGCCCGAGACCTCGTGGGGTCGAACCGCTGTCCCGGGCCACTACGGCCCGTGTCCGAGGGCCCGAGGTTTCAAAAAGCTCTCCCGGGCGAAGTGGGCCCCAGTCTGGTGGCCCGCAGTGTTGACCATATCTCCCGGACACCTCGGGCCCATGCCTGAGACCTCGCGGGGTCGACCAGCTCTCCCGGGCAACTCCGGTTCAGGTCGGAAGTCCCACGCGGTTTACCAAATGTCACGGGCGACTCGGGCTCGGGTCTGAGAGCCTGTGGGGTTGACCAGCTGTCCAGGGGGACTCGAACTTCGGTCTGAGTGTCCACGGGGTCAACCAGCTCTCCCGGGCCAATCGGGCCCGTGTCCGAGGGCCCGCGGTTTCGACCAGCTCTCCTGGGTGAATCGCTCTCCTGTCCGACGGCCCACGGGGTCGACCAGATGTCCCCAGTGAATCGGGCCCAGGCCCAACAGCTCGAGTGTTCCACCAGCTGTCCCAGACAACTCAACCCGGGTCCGAGGGCCTGCGTGGTCAACCAGTGGTCCCAGGCACCTCGGGCCCTGATCTGACGTTCCACGCTGTTGACCAATGGCCCGGCGCGACTCGGGCCAGTGCCCGATGGCCCGCGACATAGACCAACACCCCTGGGGAACTCGGGACTCTACCCGAGGCTTCTCGGGATCGACCAAATTTCCCGGGCGAATCTGCCCTGTGTCCCAGTGCCCGAGGTGTCGACCCGCTGTCCTGGGCAACTCGGGCCCGTGTCTGAGGGCCCGAGGTTTCGACCAGCTCTCCCAGGCGAACCGCGCTTGGGTCCGACGGCCCCGAGTGGTCAACCAGCATGCTGGGGCGATTCGGGCCAGTGCCCGAGACCTCGCGGGGTCGACCCGTTGTCCCGGGCCACTACGGCCCGTGTCCGAGGGCCCGAGGTTTCAAACAGCTCTCCCGGGCGAAGTGGGCTCCGGTCCGGTGGCCCGCGGTGTTGACCAGCTCTCCCGGACACCTCGGGCCCATGCCTGAGACCTCGTGGGGTCGACCAGCTCTCCCGGGCGACTCTGGTCCAGGTCGGAAGTCCCACGGGGTCGACCAAATGTCCCTGGCCACTCGTGCCTGGGTCCGAGTGCCTGTGGGGTTGACCAGCTGTCCAGGGGGACTCGCGCTTGGGTCTGAATGTCCACAGGGTCGACCTGCACTCCCGGGCCAATCGGGCCCTTGTCCGAGGGCCCGCGGGTTCGACCAGCTCTCCCGGGTGAATCGCTCTCCTGTCCGATGGCCCGCGGGGTCGACCATATGTCCCCGGTGAATCGGGCCGGGGCCTAAGTGCTCGAGGGGTCCACCAGCTGTCCCGCATGACTCAACCCGGGTCCGAGGGCCTGCGTGGTCGACCAGTGGTCCCAGGCACCTCGGGCCCTGATCTGACATACCACGCTGTTGACCAGTCGCCCCGCGCGACTCGGGCCAGTGCCCGATGGCCCTCGACATAGACCAACACTCCTGGGGAACACGGGACTGTACCCGAGGCCTCTCGGGATCGACCAAATTTCCCGGGCGAATCTGCCCTGTGTCCCAGGGCCCGCGGTGTCGACCCGCTGTCCCGGGCAACTCGGGCCCGTGTCCGAGGCCCAGAGGTTTCAACCAGCTCTCCCGGGCGAACCGCGCTCGGGTCCGATGGCCCCGAGTGGTCGATCAGCACGCCGGGGCGATTCGGGCCGGTGCCCGAGACCTCGTGGGGTCGACACGCTGTCCCGGGCCACTACAGCCCGTGTCCGTGGGCCCGCGGTTTCAAACAGCTCTCCCGGGCGAAGTGCACTCCAGTCCGTTGGCCCGCGGTTTTGAGCAGCTCTCCCGGACACCTCGGGCCCATGCCTGAGACCTCGCGGTGTCGACCAGCTCTCCCGGGCGACTCCGGTCCAGGTCGGAAGTCCCTCGGGGTCGACCAAATATCCCGGGCGAATCGGACCTGGGCCCGAGTGCCTGTGGTAACGACCAGCTGTTCAGGGGGACTCGCGCTTTTATCTGAGAGTCCGCGGGTTCGACCAGCTCTCCCGGGTTAATCGCTCTCCTGTCCGATGTCCCGCCGGGTGGACCAGATGTCACCGGTGTTCGGGCCCGGGCCCAAGGTCTCGAGGGGTCCACCAGCTGTCCCGCACCACTCAACCCGGGTCCGAGGGCCCGCGGTTTCAACCAGATTTCCCTGGCGACTGAGGCCCGGGTCCAAAGGCTCTCAATGTCGACCAGCTGTCCCGGGGGACACACACTCGAGTCCGAGTGCCCGCGACGTAGACCAACACTCCTGGGGAACACGGGACTGTACCCGAGGCCTCTCGGGATCGACCAAATTTCCCGGGCGAATCTGCCCTGTGTCCCAGGTCGCGTGGTGTCGACCCGCTGTCCTGGGCAACTCGGGCCCGTGTTTGAGGGCCCGAGGTTTCTACTAGTTCTCCCGGGCGAACCGCGCTCGGGTCCGATGGCCCCGAGTGGTCGACCAGCACGCCGGGGCGATTCGGGCCGGTGCACGAGACCTCGTGATGTCGACCCGCTGTCCCGGGCCACTACGGCCCGTGTCCGAGGGCCCGAGGTTTCAAACAGCTCTCCCGGGCGAAGTGCGCTCCGGTCCGTTGGCCCGTGGTATTGAGCAGCTCTCCCACGCACCTCAGGCCCAAGCTTGAGACCTCGCGGGGTCGATCAGCTCTCCCGGGCGACTCCAGTCCAGGTCGGAAGTCCCACGGGGTCGACCAAATGTCCCGGGCGAATTGTGCCCGTGTCCGAGTGCCTATGGGGTCGACCAGCTGTCCAGGGGGACTCGCGCTTGGGTCTGAGTGTCCGCGGGGTCGAGCATCTCTCCCGGGCCTATCTGGCCCATGTTCGAGGGCCCGCGGGTTTGACCAGCTCTCCCGGGTTAATCGCTCTCCTTTCTGATTGCCCGCGATGTCGACCAGATGTCCCCGGTTATTCGGACCCGGGACCAACGGCTCGAGTGGTCCACTAGCTGTCCCGCACGACTCAAACCGGGTCCGAGGGCCTGCGTGGTCTCCCAGTGGTCCCAGGCACCTCGGGCCCTGAACTGACATACCACACTGTTGACCAGTCACCCTGCGTGACTCGGGCGAGTGCCCTATGGCCCGCGACGTATACCAACACTCCTGGGGAACTCGGGATTGTACCCGAGGCCTCTCGGGATCGACCAAATATCCCGGGCGAATCTGCCATGTGTCCCAGTGCCCGCGTTGTCGTTCCGCTGTCCCGGGCAACAAGGACCCGTGTCCGAGGGCCCGAGGTTTTGACCAGCTCTCCCGGGCGAACCGCCCTCGGGTCCGATGGCCCCGAGTGGTTCACCAGCACGCGGGGCGATTCGTGCCGGTGCCCGAGACCTCGCGGGGTCGACCCACTGTCCTGGGCCACTACGGCCCGTGTCCGTGGGCCCGAGGTTTCAAACAGCTCTCCCGGGTGAACTGAGCTCCATCCGGTGGCCTGCGGTGTTGAGCAGCGCTCCCGGGCACCTCGGGCACATGCCTGAGACCTTATGGGGTCGACCAGCTCTCCCGGGCGACTCCGGTCCAGGTCGGAATTCCCACGGGGTCGACCAAATGTCCCGGGCAACTCGGGCCCGGCCCGATTGCCTGTGGGGCCGACCAGCTGTCCAGGGGGACTCACGCTTTGGTCTGATAGTCCGCAGGGTCGACCAGCTCTCCCGGGCCAATCGGACCCGTGTCCGAGGGCCCGTGGTTTTGACCAGCTCTCCCGGGTTAATCGCTCTCCTGTCCGATGGCCTGCGGGGTTGACCAGATGTCCCCGGTGATTTGGGCCCGGGCCCAAAGTGCTCGAGGGGTCCACCAGCTCTCCCGCACCACTCAACCCGGGTCCGAGGGCCTGTGTGGTCGACCAGTGTTCCCAGGCACCTCGGGCCCTGATCTGACGTACCACGCTGTTGACCAGTCGTCACGCGCGACTCAGGCCAGTGCCCGATGGCCCGCGACGTAGACCAACACTCCTGGGGAACACGGGACTGTACCTGAGGCCTCTCGGGATCGACCAAATTTCCCGGGCGAATCTGCCCTATGTCCCAGGGCCCGCGGTGTCGACCCACTCTCCTGGGCAACTCGGGCCCGTGCCCGAGGGCCCGAGGTTTCGACCAGCTCTCTCGGGCTAACCTCGCTCGGGTCCGATGGCCCCGAGTGGTCGACCAGCACGCCGGGGCGATTCGGGCCGGAGCCCGAGACCTCGCGGGGTCGACCTGGTGTCAAGGGCCTCTACGGCACGTGTCCGAGGGCCCGAGGTTTCAAACAGCTCTCCCGGGCGAAGTGGGCTCCGGTCCGGTGGCCCGCGGTGTTGACCAGCTCTCCCGGGTACCTCTGGCCCATGCCTGAGACCTCGCGGTGTCGACCAGCTCTCCCAGGTGACTCCGGTCCATGTCGGAAGTCCCACGTTGTTCAACCAAATGTCCCGGGCGACTCGGGACCGGGACCGAGTGCCTGTGGTGTCGACCAGCTGTCCCACGATACTCGGACCCATATCCTAGGGCCTGCGGGATTGACAGGCTCGCCCGGGGGACTTGGGCCCAGGTCTGAGCCCCTGAGTGGTCAACCAGCTGTCCCGGGGGACTCGGGCCTGTGTCCGAGGGCCAGCGGTGTCCACCCGTTGTCCCGGGCAACTATGGCTCGGGTCCGAGGGCACCTGGGGTAGACCAGCTCTCCCAGGGGACTGAGGCACGGGTCCAAATGCCCTCGGGGTCAACCAGCTCTCCCGGGCGACTCTGGCCCTGCTCTGAGAGCCCGCTTGGTTGACCAGCTGTCCCGGGCCACTCGCGCGTGTGTCTGAGGGCCCGCAGGGTGGACCAGTTGTCCCGGGCCAATCGGGCCCGTGTCCGAGGGCCCACGGGTTTGACCAGCTCTCCTGTGTGAATGTCGATATTGACCAATGGCCTGTGGGGTCGACCAGTTCTCCGCGACGATTCGGGCACATGTCGGATATCCCGCGGGTTCGACAAGATGTCCCGGGTGATTCCGGGCCGGGTCCGAGGGCAAACCGGATCGACCAGCTGTCCCGGGCGACTTGGGCCCGGGTCCGAGGGTCCGGGGTGTCTACCAGCTGTCCTGGGTGCTCGTGCCTGGGCCCGAGCGCCTGCAGGGTCGACCAGCTATCCTGTGAGACTCGGGCCCGGGTCAGAGGGCCTGTGGGGTCGACCTGCAGTCCCGTGTGACTCGTGCCCGGGTCCGAGGGCCCGTGGTTTCGACCAACTTTCCCTGGTGACTGAGGCCCGTGTCCAAAGGCCCTCAGTGTCAACCAGCTGTCTCGGGAGACACACCCTCCAGTCCGAGTGTCCGCGGCGACGACCAGCTGTCCAGGGCGATTCGGGCCCAGGTCCGAGGGCCCGCTGGTTGGACCAGCTACCCCACATGAAACGGGCCCGCGTCCGAGGACCCGTGGTGTCGAGCAGGTGTCCCGGGTGACTCGGGCCCGTGCCCAAGGGCTCGTGGGGTCGACCAGCTGTCCCGCACCACTCAACCTGGGTCCGAAGGCCTGCGTGGTCTACCAGTTGTCCCAGGCACCTCGGGCCCTGATCTGACATACCACGCTGTTGACCAGTCGCCACGCGCGACTTGGGCCAGTGCCCAATGGCCCACGATGTAGACCAACACTCCTGGGGAACTCGGGACTGTACCCGAGGCCTCTCGGGATCGACCAAATATCCCGTGCGACTACGCCCTGTGTCCGAGGGCAACGGGGTTGACCATCTCCCCCGGGTGACTCTGCCCGGATCTGAGAGCCCGCGGAGTCAAGGAACTGTCCGGGGTGACTCGCACTTGGGTCTGAGGCCCCACCGGGTGGACCAGCTGTCCCAGGCCACTCGGGCCTGTGCCATAAGGCCAGCCGGGGCCACCAGTTGTCCCGGGCGACCCGGGCCCGAGTCTGAAGGCCCGCGTATTCGACCAGCTGTCCCTGGGGCGTCGCGCTTGGGTCCGAATGCCCACGGGGTTGACCAGCATTCCCGGGCGACTCGTGCTCGTGTCCAAGGTCCCACGACGTTGACACGATGCATTTGACAACTCGGGCCTGGGTCCAATGGCCCGTGGGGTCGACCAACTCTCCCGGTTGAATCGGGTTCGAGTCCGAGGATCCGTGGTCGACCAGCTGTCTTGGGCGACTCTGGCCCGTGTCCGTGTCCCGCTGGGTCTTGTGCTGTCCCAGGCGACTTGGGGCCTGGTCGGAGGGTGCGGGGTGTCGAAAAAGCATCCCGGGCGACTCTGGCTCGTGTCTCAAGGCCCGTGATGTCGACCTGCCCTCTTGGGCAACTCAGGCCAGAGCCCTTAACCCCGCGGGTTGGACCAGCTGTCCCGCACGACTCGAAAAGGGTCCGAGAGCCCACGGGGTCCACCAGCTCTCCTGGGCGAATTGCGCTCGGGTCCGATGGCCACAAGTGTTCGACCATCACTCTGGGGAGATTCGGGCCGGTGCCCAAGACCTCGCGGGGTCGACCAGCTGTCCCAGGCCACTACAGACTGTGTCTGAGGGCCCGAGGTTTCAAACAGCTCTCCCGGGCGAATTTCGCTCCTGTCTGATGGCCCGCGGGTTTGACCAGCTGTCCCATGCAACTCAGGCCAATGCCTGAGACCTCGCGGGGTCGACCAGCTCTCCCGGGCAACTCAGGTCCAGGTCCGAGGTCCCACGGGGTCGAGCAAATGTCCCGGGTGACTCGGGCCCGGGTCCGAGTGCCTGTGGGGTCGACCAGCTGTCCAGGGGAACTTGCGCTTGGGTCTGAGTGTCCGCGGGGTCGACCAGCTCTCCTGGGCCAATCGGGCCTGTGTCCGAAGGCCCGCGGGTTCGACCAGCTCTCCCGGGTGAATCGCTCTCCTCTCTGATCGCCCGCAGGGTCAACCAGATATCCCGGGTGATTCGGGCCCGTGTCCGAGGGCCCGAGCGATAGACCAGCTCTCCCGGGTGAATCGAGCTCGGGTCCGATGGCTCGCGGTGTTGACCAGCAGTCCCTGGGGATTTGGGCCCGGGCCAGAGGGCCCGTGGGGTTGACCAGCTGTCCAGCACGACTCGACCCGGGTTTGAAGGCCCGCGGGGTCGACCAGCTCTCCCGCGCGACTGGGTCCCGGAACCAAAGGCCCGCAGTCGACCAGCTGTCCAGGGGTCCTCGGCCTGTTCCCAATGTCCCACGAGGTCGACCAGTTTTCTTGGGTGACTCGGGCCCTGGTTGAACGTACCAGGTGTCAGCCCATCGTCCTGGGTGACTCGGCCGCAAACCAATGGGCCGGCAGTGTGGACCAGCTGTCCCGGGCCACACGGGACTGTACCCGAGGCCTCGCGGCATCGACCAGATATCCCGGGCCACTCCAGCCCATGTCAGAGGGCCTAAGGTGTCGACCAGGTCCTCCGGATGACTCGGGCCCAGGTCCGAGGGCCTGGGTGTCAACCGGCTGTCCCATGAGGCTCGGGCCCGGGTCCGAAGGCCCACGTGGTCGACCAGCTGTCCCAGGCACTCGGGCCTGTGTCCAAGGGCCCGTGAGGTCGACCATATTTCCTGGGAGACCTTGGCCCGGGTCCGATGGCCCGCGGGGTTAACCAGCAGTCCTGCACTACTCAGGCCCTGTTCTGAGGGCCCGTGGTGTCGACCAATTGTCCCGGGCAACTCTGGCCCAGGTCTGAGGGGCCGTGGTGTCGACCCGTTTTCCTGGGCGACAGGGGCCGGGGTCCGAACACCCTCGGGGTCAACCAGCTGTCCCGGGCGACTTGCACTCGAGTCCGAGGGCCTGCAGTGTCGACCAACTCCCCCTGGTGAATCCGGCCCGTGTCCAAGAGCCCGCGGGGTCCACCAGCTGTCCCAGGTGACTTGCGCTTGTGTCCCAGGGCCCGCGGGGTCGACCTGCTGTCCCGGGGGACTCGGTCCCAGTTCCGAGGGCCTGCGGTGTCAACAGGCTGTCCCGGGGGACTTGGCCTCCGGTCCGAGGGCCTGAGGTATCGACCAGGTGTCCCGGGCTACTCGGGCCCAGGTCCGATGGCCTGCGGGGTCGACCAGCAGTCCCTGGCGACTGAGCCCATGTCCAAAATCCCTCGGTGTTGACCAAGCTGTCTCGGGTGACTCAGGACCATGCCCAAGGGCCCATGGTGTCGACCAACTCTCCCAAGCGACTCGAGTTCGGGTCCAAGGGCCCGGGGTAGACCTGCTGTCCTGGGCATCTTGGGGCCATGCCCGATATCCCGCCGGGTCGACCAGGTGTCCCGGGCTATTCGGGTTCAGGTCGGAGGGACCACGGTGTCCACCAGCTCTCCCGGGCAACTCGGACAGTGTCCAAGGGCCCGGGTGTCGAACAGCTGTCCCGGGCGACTCGCGCTAAATCCAAGTTCCCCCGGTTTCAATCAACGGTTCCGGGCGACTCGGGGCTCGGTTCGAGGACCCCCGGGGTTGACCACATGTCCCGGGAGACTCGGGCCGGTGCCCAAGGTCGCGCAGAGTTGACCAACTCGCCCAGGCGATTCAGGTTCCGGTCCGAGGTCACACGGTCAATCAGCTGTCCCGGGTGACTCGGCCCTGGGTCCGAGGGCCTGCGGGGTTGCTCAGCCCTCCTGGGTGTTTTGAGCTCGTGTCCGAGGGTCCGTGGGTTCGAACACCTGTCCCACGATACTCAGACCCGTATCCGAGGGCCTGCGGGATCAACCAGCTCTCCCAGGGGATTCGGGCCCTTGCCCGAGGGCCCGCCAGTTCGACCAGCTGTCCCGGGAGACTCGGGACCTTCTCGGAGGGCCCACGGTGTTGACCAGCCTTCCCGGGCCTCTCCGGCCTGTGCCCGAAGCCTCACGGTGTCCTCCAGCTCTCCCGGGCGACTTGGACCGTGCCTGAGGGCCTGGGTGTCGAACAGCTGTCCCAGGTGACTCACGCTTGGGTCCAAGGGCCCCCGGGGTCAACCAACGGTCCCGGGTGACTTGGGCCCGTGTCTGAGGGCCCGCGGGGTCGACCAGCTGTCCCGGGCGAAACGCGCTTGGGTCCGTGGGCCCGCGTGGTCGACCAGCTGTCCTCAGTTACTGGGGCACAGTTCCGAAGGTCCTTGGGATCGACAGGCTGTCCCGGGAGACTCTGACCTGGTTCCGAGAGCCCGTGGGGTCGACCAGCTGTCCCGGGCCACTCGGGCCCATATCTGAGTGCCCACGGGTTCAACCAGCTCTCCTGTGTGAATGTCGATATTGACCAATGGCCCGTGGGGTCGACCAGTTCTCCGCGACGATTCGGGCACATGTCGGATATCCCGCGGGTTCGACAAGATGTCCCGGGTGATTCCGGGCCGGGTCCGAGGGCAAACCGGATCGACCAGCTGTCCCGGACGACTTGGGCCCGGGTCCGAGGGTCCGGGGTGTCTACCAGCTCTCCTGGGTGCTCGGGCCCGGGTCCGAGTGCCTGCGGGGCAGACCTGCTATACTGTGTGACTCGTGCCCAGGTCCGAGGGCCCGTGGTTTTGACCAGCTTTCCCTGGCGACTGAGGCCCGGGTCCAAAGGCCCTCAGTGTCAACCAGCTGTCTCGGGAGACACACACTCAAGTCCATGTGCCTGCAGGGACTACCAGCTGTCCCGGGCGACTCGGGCCTGGACCTGAGGGCCGCGTGGTCGACCAGCTTTCCCGGGACACTCGCTTCGGGTCCGAGGGCACGTGTGTTCAACCAGCTGTCCCAGGCCACTCGGTCCCATGTCCGAGAGCCCACAGGGTCGACCAGCCCTCCCATGCGACACGTGCCCGTGCCCGAGGGACCACGTGGTCGACTCAATGTCCTGGGCGAATCAGGCCATAGTCTGAGGGGCAGCAGGGTCAACCAGATATCAAGGGTTACTCGGGCCCCACCGCAAGGGCCCGCATTGTCTACCATCTCCCCGGGCAACTTGCTCTAAAGTCCGAGGTCCCACATGTTCAACCAGCTGTCCCGGGCCCCTCGAGCCCGGGTCCGAGGGCCCACGTGTTCCACCAGCCCTCTCGGGTGACTCATGCTTGGGGCCGAGGCCCGCGGTTTCGACCAGCTGTTCCCGGGTACTTTGGCCCGGGTCCGAGGGCCTGAGCTGTCGAGCAGCTGTCCCGGGGGACTTGGGCCTGTGCCCAAGGGCCCACCCGTTCGACCAGCTGTCCCGGGAGCCTCGGGACCTTGTCCGAGAGCCCACGGGTTTGACCCACTGTCCCGGGGGACTTGGGCCTGTGCCCGATGTCCCGCGGGGTTGACAAGATGTCCCAGGCGACTTGGGCCCTGGTCAGACGTACCATGTTATTGACCAGTCGTTCCGCGCAACTCGGGCCGGTGCCCGAGGGCCCACGACATAGACCAATGTCCCGGGGAACTCGGGACTGTACCCGAGGCCTCTCGGGGTCGCCCTGATATCCCGGGCAACTCTGGCCTGTGTCTGAGGGCCACGGGGTTGACCAGCTCCCCCGGGTGACTTGGGCCCAGGTCCGAAATCCCACGGGGTCGAGCAGCTGTCCTGGGTGACTCGCGCTTGGGTCTGAGGACCCGCAGTGTCGACCAGCTGTCCCGGGCCACTAGGACAAAGTCCCAGGGCCGGCGGGGTCGACCAGCTCCCGGGGTAACTTGGGCCCGTGCCCGAGGGCCCAGGGTTTGGACCGGCTTTCCCGCGGGACTCGGACCCGAGTCCGAGTGCATGTGGTGTCGACAAGCTGTCCCGGCGCTCTCGAGCTTGGGTCCGAGCGCCACCGGGGTCTACCAGTGGTCCCGGGCGACTTGAGCCCAGGTCCAAGGGGCCACGTTCGACCACCTATCCCGGGCGACTCGGGCCTGTGTATGAGGGCCCGTGGCTTCGTGCAGGTCTACTTGGTGAATCGCGCTCAGGTTCGATGATCCGCTGGGTTAACCAGCTATCCTGGAGGTTTCGGGCCCGGGCCCGAAGGCCTGCAGTGTCCATGAGCTGTCCCGGGCGACTTGTGGTTTGGTCCGTGGGCCCGCGGTGTCGACCAAATGTCCCGGGTGACTCAGGCCAGGTTCCAAGAGCCCACGTGGTCGACCAGCTCTCCCGGGTGACTCGCGCTAACATCCGAGGGCCCGGGGGGTGGATCAGCTGTCCTGGCCCACTCGGGCCTGTGAATGAGGGCCCACAGGTTCGACCAGCTCTCCCAGGCGAATCGCGCTCGGGTTCGATGACCCGCCAGGTAAACCAGCTGTCCCGGGGGTTTCGGGCCCGGGCCCCAAAGTCCTGCAGGGTCCACCAGCTGTCCCGGGCGACTCGCGCTTGTGTTCGAAGGCCCGCGGGGTCGACCAGCATTTCCGGGTGACTCGCGCTCGTGTCCGATGGCCCGCAAGGTCTACCAGATGTCTTTGGCGTCTTGGGCCCAGTTCCGAGGGCCCACGGTTTTGACCAGCTTACCCGGGTGAATTGCACTCGGGTCCAATGGCCCTCAGGTTCGATCAGCACTCCAGGCCGACTTGGGCCTGTTCCCAAAGGCCCGCGGTGTCGACCATCTGTCCCGGGCGCCTCTGACCCGTGTCCAAAGACCCGCTGGGTCGACGAGCTGTCCCGGATGACGTGGGCCAAGGTCCGAGGGACTGCATGTTCGACCAGCTGTCCAGGGCCAATTGCGCTTGTGTCCTAAGGTACGGGGAGTCGACCAGCTGTCCGGGGCGACTTGGGCCCGTGCACGAGGGCCTGCAGGGTCGATCAGATGTCCAGGGCAACTCGGGTCCGGGTCCAAGGGCCAGTGGGGTCGACCTGATGTCCCGGGTGCCTCGGGCACTGGTCTGCAGACCCGCTGGGTCGACCAGCTGCTGCGGAAGTCTCGGGCCCGGATCCGAGGGCCCGTAGGGTCGACCATCAGTCCAGGGCCATTGCACTTGTGTCCTATGGTACGTGGGGTTGACCAGCTGTCCAGGGCGACTGGGGCCGTGTCCAAAGGCCCACAGGGTCGACCAGCTGTCCCTGGCAACTCAGGCCCGGGTCCAAGGGCCTGCGGGGTCGACAGGCTGTCCCAGGGGACGCAGGCCCGTTCCCGAGAGCCACCGCCATCCACCAGTTGTCCCGAATGAATCATGCCCGGATCTGAAGGCCTCTGTTTTGACCAGCACTCCCTGGCGACTCGCACTTAGGACCAAGTGCCCGCGGGGTCAACCAGTAGTCCTGGGTGGCTTGGGCCATTGTCCAAGGGCCCGCGGGGTCGACCAGCTGTCCTGTACGACTCGGGCCCGGGTCCGAGGTCCGGCTGGGTCGACCAGCTGTCTCTGGCGACTAGGGCCCGTGTCTGAAGGCCCTCGGGGTCGATCAATTTTCCCTGGCGACTCGGGTTAGGGTCCGAGGGCCCACGGTCGACCGGCTTTCCCTGACGACTCGGGCCCTGGTGAGGGACCGTGGTGTTGTCCAGATGTCCCGGGTGACTAGGGCCCGTGCCCGAAACCTCGCGGGGTCGACCAGCTGTCCCGGGCGACTCCGGCCCAGGTCCCAGTTACCACAGTGTCGACCAAATGGCCCAGGCGACTCGGGCCCATGTCCAATTGCCCGCGTGGTCGACCAGCTGCCCCGGGAGACTGTGGCCCTGGTCCGAGGGCCCCCGGTGTCATCCAGCTGTCCTGCGCAACTCGGGTCCTGGTGCGAGGGCCTGCGGGTTCGACAAACTGTCCCTGGTGACTCAAAACCGGGTCCGAGTGCCCGTGGTGTCGACCAGATTTCCTGGGAGACTTGGGCCCATGCCCGAGGGCCCACGGCGTCGACCAGCTGTCCTGGGGGACTCGGGACTGTGCCCAAGGGCCCGGAGTTCGAACAGCTGTTCCGGGTGTCTCGTGCATGGGTCTGAGTGCCCCCAGTGTCGATCAGCGGTCCTGGGGTCTCGGGCCCAATCCGAGGTCCCGCGTGGTCGACCAGCCATCCCGTGTGAATCGGTCCCGGGTCCGAAGTCCGTCGGTGTTGACCAGCTGTCCCCGGCGAACTGGGACCGTGCCCGAGGGCCCGAGTGTTGAACAGCTGTCCCGGGCCACTCGCGCTTGGGTCTGAAGGCCCCCGGGGTCGACCAGCTGTCCCTGGGGTATCGGGCCCAGGTCCGAGGGCTCGCAGATTCGACCACCTCACCCAGGTGACTCGGGTTCGGTGCCCGAGGGCTCGCGGTGTCGACCAACTCTCACGGGTGACACGGGTTCGGGTCCGAGGTCCCAAGGTCGACCAGCTGTCCCGGGTGACTCGAGCACGTGCCCGATGTCCCGCGGGATCGATCAGCTTTCCCGCGCGACTCGGGCCCTGTTCTGAAGGACCACGGTGTCGACCAGCTTTCCTGTGCGACTCGGGCCCTGGTCCGAAGGCCCTCGGTGTCGACCAGCTGTCCCGGGCCATCGGGCCTGGGTCCGAGGGCCCGCGGGTCGACCAGCTGTCCCGGCTGACACGGGTGCAGTTCTGAGGGCCTGCAGGTTCGACAGGCTGTCCCAGGGGACTCGGGCCCGGGTCCGAGCGCCTGCGGGGTCAACCAGCTGACCCGGGCGACTCACACTCGAGCCCGAGGGCCCGTGTGTTCAACCAGCTGTCCCGGGCGACTCGTGCTTGAGTGCGACGGCCCGCGGTTTTGACCAGCTCTCCCTGGCGAATGGCACTCGGGTCCGATGGCCTGCGGGTTCGACCAGCACTCCAGGGCGACATGTGCACGTGCCCGAGGGACTGTGAGGTCGACCAGATGTTACCGGGCGAATCGGGCCTGGGTCCAAGGTCCAGTGGTGTCAAACAGATATCACTGGCGATTCGGGTCCTGCCCCGAGGCCTGCGTGGTCGACCAGCTCTCCCTTGCGAATCCCGCTTGGGTCAGATGGCCCATGAGGAGGACCACCCCTCTGGGGCAAATCGGGCCCGTGCCCAAAAGCCCTCGTGGTTGACCATCTGTCCCAGGCGCCTCGGGCCTGGGTCCGAAGTACCACGGGGATGACGAGCTGTCCTAGAAAACATGGACCCGATTCCGAGGGCCTGCGTGTTGGACCAGCTGTCCAAGACCAATTGCGCTTGCGTCCTAGGGTACACGGGTTCGGCCAGCTGTCCAGGGCGACTGGGGCCAGGGTTCAAAGGCCCCTGGGTTCGACCAGCTGTACCGGGTGACTTGGGCCCGTGCCCAATATCCAACGGTATACACCAGATGTCCCCGCCGACTTGGGCCCGTGTCCGAGGGCACGTGGTGTCGACCAGCTCTCCCGGGCGTCTCGCGCTTGAGTCGGAGCGCCCCCGGGGTCTACCAGTGGTCCCGGGTCCGAAGGCCCGTGATCGACCAGCTGTCCCGGGCGACTCGGGCGCATGTATGAGGGCCCGTGGGTTCGATCAGGTCTACTGAGCGAATTGCGCTCAGGTTCGATGATCCGCTGGGTCAACCAGCTGTCCCGGGGGTTTTGGGTCCAAGCTGGAAGGCCTGCAGGGTCCACCAGCTGTCCCGGGCGACTTGTGCTTGGGTCCGTGGGCCCGCGGTGTTGACCAGCTGTCCCTGGACACTCGGGCCCGTGGCCGAGGGCCCGCGGTTTCGAGCAGCTCTCCCGGGCGAATCACGCTCGGGTCTGATGGACCGTGGGCTCGACAAGCTCTCCGTGGTGACTCCGGCCCTGGTCGGACGTACCGCAGTGTCGACCAGGCCCCCTGGGCCACTCGGGTCCGGGTCCGAGTGCCCACGGTTTAGACCAGCTGTCCTGGGTGACTCGGCCCAAGGCCCGTGGGCCCACGTGGTCAACCAGCTATCCCGCATGACTCGTGCCCTGGTCTGAGGGCCCGTGGGTTCCACCAACTGCCCCGGGCACCTCGAGCCCATGTCCGACAGCCCACGGGGTCGACCAGCTCTCCCGGGTGACTCTGGACCGTGCCTGTGGTGCCGCGGTGTCGAACAGAAGTCCCGGGTGAGTCGTGCTTGGTCTGAGGGCTCCCGGGGTCACCAGCAGTCCCGGGAGACTCGGGCTGTGGCCCTAGGGCCTGAGGGGTTGACGAGCTTTCCGCGGGGACTCGGTCCTGTGCCCGATGGCCTCGGGTTTCAACAGGTGTCCCGGGCGACTCGGGCCCGGGTCCAAGGGCCCGCATGGTTGACCAGATCTCCCGCGCAACTCGGGCCCAGTCCGAGTTCCTCGCGTTGTTGACCAGCTGTCCAGGGCAACTCGGGCCCTTGCCAGAGCGCCCGCGTGGTCGACCAGCTATCCCAGGTGACACGGGCTCGGGTCTGAAGTTGCGCGGGTTCGACCAGCTGTCCTGGGCGACTGAGGCACGAGTCCGAAGGCCCTCGGGGTCGACTAGCTGTCCCGGGTGAAACCGACCCTGCTCCGAGAGCCCATGGGTCGACCAGCTGTCCCGGGCCATCACGCTTGGGTCCAAGTGACCCCGGGGTCAACCAACGGTCCTGGGTGACTCGCGCCCGTGTCTGATGGCCCGCGGGTTCGACCACCTGTCCCGGGCGACTCGGGCCGGTGCTCGAGGGCCCGTAGTGTCGACCAACCCTCCCGGGCGCTTCAGGTTCTGGTCCGAGGTCCTGCGGTCGACCATCTGTTCCAGGCGACTCGGGCCCGTACCCGATGTGCTGCTGGGTCGACCAGCTGTCCCGGGTGACTCGGGATCTCGTCGGAGGGACTGCAGTGTTGACCAGGCGTCCAGGGCGACTCGGGCCCGTGCCCGAGGGCCTGAGGTGTCGACCAGCTGTCCCCGGGGACTCGGGCCTGTGCCCGATGGCCTCGGGTTCCGCCAGGTGTCCCGGTCGACTCGGGCCCGGGTCCTAGTGCCTAAGGGTTCGACCAGCTGTCACGGGGGACTCAGGCCCATGCCCGAGGGCAAGCGGGGTCCACCAGTTGTCCCTGGCGACTCGGGCCTGGGTCTGAAGGCCCGCAGGGTTGACCAGCTGCTGCGGAAGTCTCGGGCCCGGGTCCTAGGGCCCGTATGGTCGACCAGCAGTCCAGGCCCACTTGCGCTTGCGTCCTAGGGCACGCCGGGTCGACCAGCTCTCCAGGGCGACTGGGGCCCGGGTCCAAAGGCCCATGGGGACGACCAGCTGTCCCCGGCAACTCGGGCCCACGTCCGAGGGGCTGCAGTGTCTTAGGCTGTCCGGGGGGACTCAGGCCCGTGCCCGAGGGCCAGCGAGGTCCACCAGATATCCCAGGCGAATCGCGCCCAGATCTGAAGGCCGCGGTGTTGACCAGCTCTCCCTGGTGACTCGCGATTAGGACCAAGTGCCCGCGGGGTCGCCCAGTAGTGCTGGGTGGCTCAGGCCATTGTCCAATGGCCCGCGGGGTCGACCAGGTGTCCCCTGCGACTCAGGCCCCGGTCCGAGGCCCTGAGGGTTCGACCAGCTGTCACGGGGGCTCAGGCCCATGCCCGAGAGCAAGCGGGGTCCACCAGTTGTCCCCGGCAACTCAGGCCTGGTTCTGAAGGCCTGTGGTGTCGAGCAGCTCTCCCTGGTGACTCGCGCGTAGGACCAAGTGCCCGCAGGGTCAACCGGTAGTCCTGGGTGGCTTTTGCCATTGTCCAAAGGCCTGCGGGGTCGACCAGCTCTCCTGTACGACTCGGGCCCGGGTCCAAGGTCTGGCTGGGTCGACCAGCTGTCTCTGGCGACTAGGGCCCGTGTCTGAAGGCCCTCGGGGTCGATCAATTTTCCCTGGCGACTCGGGTTAGGGTCCGAGGGCCCACGGTCGACCGGCTTTCCCTGACGACTCGGGCCCTGGTGAGGGACCGTGGTGTCGTCCAGATGTCCCGGGTGACTAGGGCCCGTGCCCGAAACCTCGCGGGGTCGACCAGCTGTCCCGGGCGACTCCGGCCCAGGTCCCAGTTACCACGGTGTCGACCAAATGGCCCAGGCGACTCGGGCCCACGTCCAATTGCCCGCGTGGTCGACCAGCTGCCCCGGGAGACTGTGGCCCTGGTCCGAGGGCCCCCGGTGTCATCCAGCTGTCCCGCGCGACTCGGGTCCTGGTGCGAGGGCCCGCGGGTTCGACAAACTGTCCCTGGTGACTCAAAACCGGGTCCGAGTGCCCGTGGTGTCGACCAGCTTTCCCGGGTGACTTGGGCCCGTGCCCGAGGGCCCACGGCGTCGACCGGCTGTCCTGGGGGACTCGGGACTGTGCCCAAGGGCCCGGAGTTCGAACAGCTGTTCCGGGCGTCTCGTGCATGGGTCTGAGTGCCCCCGGCGTCGACCAGCGGTCCTGGGGTCTCGGGCCCAATCCGAGGTCCCGCGTGGTCGACCAGCCATCCCGTGCGAATCGGTCCCGGGTCCGAAGTCCTTCGGTGTTGACCAGCTGTCCCGGGCGACCTGGGACCGTGCCTGAGTGTTGAACAGCTGTCCCGGGCCACTCGCGCTTGGGTCTGAAGGCCCCCGGGTTCGACCAGCGGTCCCTGGGGTATCGGGCCAAGGTCCGAGGGCTCGCAGATTCGACCACCTCTCCCAGGTGACTCGGGCCAGTGCCCAAGGCTCGCGGTGTCGACCAACTCTCACGGGCGACTCGGGTTCGGGTCCGAAGTCCCAAGGTCGACCAGCTGTCCCGGGTGACTCGAGCACGTGCCCGATGTCCCGCGGGATCGATCAGCTTTCCCGCGCGACTCAGGCCCTGTTCTGAAGGACCACGGTGTCGACCAGCTTTCCCGTGCGACTCGGGCCCTGGTCCGAGGGCCCGCGGGTCGACCAGCTGTCCCGGCTGACACGGGCGCTGTTCTGAGGGCCTGCAGGTTCGACAGGCTGTCCCGGGGGACTCGGGCCCGGGTCCGAGAGCCTGCGGGGTCAACCAGCTGACCCGGGTGACTCACACTCGAGTCCGAGGGCCCGTGTGTTCAACCAGCTGTCCCGGGCGACTCGTGCTTGAGTGCGACGGCCCGCGGTTTTGACCAGCTCTCCCAGGCGAATGGCGCTCGGGTCCGATGGCCTGCGGGTTCCACCAGCACTCTGGGGCGACATGTGCACGTGCCCGAGGGACTGTGGGGTCGACCAGCTGTTCCGGGCGAATCGGGCCTGGGTCCAAGGTCCAGTGGTGTCGAACAGATATCACTGGCGATTCGGGTCCAGACCCGAGGGCCTGCGTGGTCGACCAGCTCTCCCTTGCGAATCCCGCTTGGGTCAGATGGCCCACGAGGTGGACCAGCCCTCTGGGGCAACTCTGGCCCGTGCCCAAAGGCCCTCGTGGTTAACCATCTGTCCCAGGCGCCACGGGCCTGGGTCCGAAGTCCCGCGGGGTTGACGAGCTGTCCTAGAAAACATGGACCCGATTCCAAGGGCCTGCGTGTTGGACCAGCTGTCCAGGACCAATTGCGCTTGCGTCCTAGGGTACGCGGGTTCGACCAGCTGTCCAGGGCGACTGGGGCCCGGGTCCAAAGGCCCCTGGGTTCGACCAGCTGTCCCGGTTGACTTGGGCCCGTGCCCAATATCCAACGGTATACACCAGATGTCCCCGCCGACTCGGGCCCGGTTCCGAGGGCACGCGGTGTCGACCAGCACTCCTGGGCGTTTCGCGTTTGAGTCGGTGCGCCCCCGGGGTCTACCAGTGATCCCCGGTGACTCGAGCCCGGGTCCGAAGGCCCGTGATTGACCAGCTGTCCCGGGCGACTCGGGCCCGTGGCTGAGGGCCCGCGGTTTCGACCAGATCTCCCGGGCGAATCGCGCTAGGGTCTGATGGCCCGTGGGCTCGACAAGCTCTCCAGGGTGACTCCGGCCCTGGTCGGACGTACCACGGTGTCGACCAGGCCCCCTGGGCCACTCGGGTCCGGGTCCGAGTGCCCACGATTTAGACCAACTGTCCTGGGTGATTCGGCCCCAGGTCCGTGGGCCCACGTGGTCAACCAGCTATCCCGCATGACTCGTGCCCTGGTCTGAGGGCCCGTGGGTTCCACCAACTGCCCCGGGCACCTCGAGCCCATGTCCGACAGCCCGCAGGGTCGACCAGCTGTCCCGGGTGACTCTGGACCGTGCCTGTGGTGCCGCGAGGTCGAACAGAAGTCCCGGGTGAGTCGTGCTTGGTCTGAGGGCTCCCGGGGTCACCATCAGTCCAGGGAGACTCGGGCTGTGGGCCTAGGGTCTGAGGGGTTGACCAGCTGTCCGCGCGGACTCGGGCCTGTGCCCGATGGCCTCGGGTTCCACGAGGTGTTCCGGGCGACTCGGGCCCGGGTCCAAGGGCCCGCATGGTTGACCAGATCTCCCGCGCAACTCGGGCCCAGTCCGAGTTCCTCGCCTTGTTGACCAGCTGTCACGGGCGACTCGGGCCCTGGTCGGAGGGGTCGCAGATTCGACCAAGCGTCCATGGCAACTCGGGCCCTTGCCAGAGCACCCGCGTGGTCGACCAGCTATCCCAGGTGACACGGGCTCGGGTCTGAAGTTGCGCGGGTTCGATCAGCTGTCCTGGGCGACTGAGGCACGGGTCCGAAGGCCCTCGGGGTCGACTAGCTGTCCCGGGTGAAACCGACCCTGCTCCGAGAGCCCATGGGTCGACCAGCTGTCCCGGGCCATCGCGCTTGGGTCCAAGTGACCCCGGGGTCAACCAACGGTCCTGGGTGACTCGCGCCCGTGTCTGATGGCCCGCGGGTTCGACCACCTGTCCCGGGCGACTCGGGCCGGTGCTCGAGGGCCCGTAGTGTCGACCAACCCTCCCGGGCGCTTCAGGTTCTGGTCCGAGGTCCTGCGGTCGACCATCTGTTCCAGGCGACTCGGGCCCGTACCCGATGTGCTGCTGGGTCGACCAGCTGTCCCGGGTGACTCGGGATCTCGTCGGAGGGACTGCAGTGTTGACCAGGCGTCCAGGGCGACTCGGGCCCGTGCCCGAGGGCCTGAGGTGTCGACCAGCTGTCCCCGGGGACTCGGGCCTGTGCCCGATGGCCTCGGGTTCCGCCAGGTGTCCCGGTCGACTCGGGCCCGGGTCCTAGTGCCTAAGGGTTCGACCAGCTGTCACGGGGGACTCAGGCCCATGCCCGAGGGCAAGCGGGGTCCACCAGTTGTCCCTGGCGACTCGGGCCTGGGTCTGAAGGCCCGCAGGGTTGACCAGCTGCTGCGGAAGTCTCGGGCCCGGGTCCTAGGGCCCGTATGGTCGACCAGCAGTCCAGGCCCACTTGCGCTTGCGTCCTAGGGCACGCCGGGTCGACCAGCTCTCCAGGGCGACTGGGGCCCGGGTCCAAAGGCCCATGGGGACGACCAGCTGTCCCCGGCAACTCGGGCCCACGTCCGAGGGGCTGCAGTGTCTTAGGCTGTCCGGGGGGACTCAGGCCCGTGCCCGAGGGCCAGCGAGGTCCACCAGATATCCCAGGCGAATCGCGCCCAGATCTGAAGGCCGCGGTGTTGACCAGCTCTCCCTGGTGACTCGCGATTAGGACCAAGTGCCCGCGGGGTCGCCCAGTAGTGCTGGGTGGCTCAGGCCATTGTCCAATGGCCCGCGGGGTCGACCAGGTGTCCCCTGCGACTCAGGCCCCGGTCCGAGGCCCTGAGGGTTCGACCAGCTGTCACGGGGGCTCAGGCCCATGCCCGAGAGCAAGCGGGGTCCACCAGTTGTCCCCGGCAACTCAGCCCTGGTTCTGAAGGCCTGCGGTGTCGACCAGCTCTCCCTGGTGACTCGCGCGTAGGACCAAGTGCCCGCAGGGTCAACCGGTAGTCCTGGGCGGCTTTTGCCATTGTCCAAAGGCCTGCGGGGTCGACCAGCTCTCCTGTACGACTCGGGCCCGGGTCCGAGGTCTGGCTGGGTCGACCAGCTGTCTCTGGCGACTAGGGCCCGTGTCTGAAGGCCCTCGGGGTCGATCAATTTTCCCTGGCGACTCGGGTTAGGGTCTGAGGGCCCACGGTCGACCGGCTTTCCCTGACGACTCGGGCCCTGGTGAGGGACCGTGGTGTCGTCCAGATGTCCCGGGTGACTAGGGCCCGTGCCCGAAACCTCGCGGGGTCGACCAGCTGTCCCGGGCGACTCCGGCCCAGGTCCCAGTTACCACGGTGTCGACCAAATGGCCCAGGCGACTCGGGCCCACGTCCAATTGCCCGCGTGGTCGACCAGCTGCCCCGGGAGACTGTGGCCCTGGTCCGAGGGCCCCCGGTGTCATCCAGCTGTCCCGCGCGACTCGGGTCCTGGTGCGAGGGCCCGCGGGTTCGACAAACTGTCCCTGGTGACTCAAAACCGGGTCCGAGTGCCCGTGGTGTCGACCAGCTTTCCCGGGTGACTTGGGCCCGTGCCCGAGGGCCCACGGCGTCGACCAGCTGTCCTGGGGGACTCGGGACTGTGCCCAAGGGCCCGGAGTTCGAACAGCTGTTCCGGGCGTCTCGTGCATGGGTCTGAGTGCCCCCGGCGTCGACCAGCGGTCCTGGGGTCTCGGGCCCAATCCGAGGTCCCGCGTGGTCGACCAGCCATCCCGTGCGAATCGGTCCCGGTCCGAAGTCCTTCGGTGTTGACCAGCTGTCCCGGGCGACCTGGGACCGTGCCTGAGTGTTGAACAGCTGTCCCGGGCCACTCACGCTTGGGTCTGAAGGCCCCCGGGGTCGACCAGCGGTCCCTGGGGTATCGGGCCAAGGTCCGAGGGCTCGCAGATTCGACCACCTCACCCAGGTGACTCGGGCCAGTGCCCGAGGGCTCGCGGTGTCGACCAACTCTCACGGGCGACTCGGGTTCGGGTCCGAAGTCCCAAGGTCGACCAGCTGTCCCGGGTGACTCGAGCACGTGCCCGATGTCCCGCGGGATCGATCAGCTTTCCCGCGCGACTCGGGCCCTGTTCTGAAGGACCACGGTGTCGACCAGCTTTCCCGTGCGACTCGGGCCCTGGTCCGAGGGCCCGCGGGTCGACCAGCTGTCCCGGCTGACACGGGCGCTGTTCTGAGGGCCTGCAGGTTCGACAGGCTGTCCCGTGGGACTCGGGCCCGGGTCCGAGAGCCTGCGGGGTCAACCAGCTGACCCGGGCGACTCACACTCGAGTCCGAGGGCCCGTGTGTTCAACCAGCTGTCCCGGGCGACTCGTGCTTGAGTGCGACGGCCCGCGGTTTTGACCAGCTCTCCTGGGCGAATGGCGCTCGGGTCCGATGGCCTGCGGGTTCGACCAGCACTCCTTGGCGACATGTGCACGTGCCCGAGGGACTGTGGGGTCGACCAGCTGTTCCGGGCGAATCGGGCCTGGGTCCAAGGTCCAGTGGTGTCGAACAGATATCACTGGCGATTCGGGTCCCGCCCCGAGGGCCTGCGTGGTCGACCAGCTCTCCCTTGCGAATCCCGCTTGGGTCAGATGGCCCACGAGGTGGACCAGCCCTCTGGGGCAACTCGGGCCCGTGCCCAAAGGCCCTCGTGGTTGACCATCTGTCCCAGGCGCCATGGGCCTGGGTCCAAAGTACCGCGGGGTCGACGAGCTCTCCTAGAATACATGGACCCGATTCCGAGGGCCTGCGTGTTGGACCAGCTGTCCAGGACCAATTGCGCTTGCGTCCTAGGGTACGCGGGTTCGACCAGCTGTCCAGGGCGACTGGGGCCCGGGTCCAAAGGCCCCTGTGTTCGACCAGCTGTCCCGGGTGACTTGGGCCCGTGCCCAATATCCAACGGTATACACCAGGTGTCCCCGCTGACTCGGGCCCGGGTCCGAGGGCCCGTGGGTTCCACCAACTGCCCCGGGCACCTCGAGCCCATGTCCGACAGCCCGCAGGGTCGACCAGCTGTCCCGGGTGACTCTGGACCGTGCCTGTGGTGCCGCGGTGTCGTACAGAAGTCCCGGGTGAGTCGTGCTTGGTCTGAGGGCTCCCGGGGTCACCAGCGGTCCCGGGAGACTCGGGCTGTGGCCCTAGGGCCTGAGGGGTTGACCAGCTGTCCGCGGGGACTCGGGCCTGTGCCCAATGGCCTCGGGTTCCACCAGATCTCCCGCGCAACTCGGGCCCAGTCCGAGTTCCTCGCGTTGTTGACCAGCTGTCCCGGGCAATACGGGCCCTGGTCGGAGGGGTCGCACATTCGACCAAGCGTCCAGGGCAACTCGGGCCTTGACAGAGTGCACGCGTGGTCAACCAGCTATCCCAGGTTACACGGGCTCGGGTCTGAAGTCGCGCGGGTTCGACCAGCTGTCCTGGGCGACTGGGGCACGGGTCCGAAGGCCCTCGGGGTCGACTAGCTGTCCCGGGTGAAACCGACCCTGCTCCGAGAGCCCATGGGTCGACCAGCTGTCCCGGGCCATCGACTTGGGTCCAAGTGACCCCGGGGTCAACCAACGGTCCTGGATGACTCGGGCACGTGTCTGATGGCCCGAGGGTTCAACCACCTGTCCTGGGCGAAACCGGACCTTCTCCGAGAGCCCGTGGGGTCGACTACCTCTCCCAGGCCATCGCGCTTGGGTCCAAGTGACCCCGGGGTCAACCAATGGTCCTGGGTGACTCGGGCCCGTGTCTGATGGCCCGCGGGTTCGACCACCTGTCCCAGGCAACACGGGCCGGTGCTCGAGAGCCCGTAGTGTCGACCAACCCTCCCGGGCGCTTCAGGTTCTGGTCCGAGGTCCTGCGGTCGACCATCTGTTCCAGGCGACTCGGGCCCGTACCCGATGTGCTGCTGGGTCGACCAGCTGTCCCGGGTGACTTGGGATCTCGTCGGAGGGACTGCAGTGTTGACCAGGCGTCCAGGGCGACTCGGGCCCGTGCCCGAGGGCCTGAGGTGTCGACCAGCTGTCCCCGGGGACTCGGGCCTGTGCCCGATGGCCTCGGGTTCCGCCAGGTGTCCCGGTCGACTCGGGCCCGGGTCCTAGTGCCTAAGGGTTCGACCAGCTGTCACGGGGGACTCAGGCCCATGCCCGAGGGCAAACGGGGTCCACCAGTTGTCCCTGGCGACTCGGGCCTGGGTCTGAAGGCCCGCAGGGTTGACCAGCTGCTGCGGAAGTCTCGGGCCCGGGTCCGAGGGCCCGTATGATCGACCAGCAGTCCAGGCCCACTTGCGCTTGCGTCCTAGGGCACGCCGGGTCGACCAGCTGTCCAGAGCGACTGGGGCCCGGGTCCAAAGGCCCATGGGGACGACCAGCTGTCCCCGGCAACTCGGGCCCACGTCCGAGGGGCTGCAGTGTCTTAGGCTGTCCGGGGGGACTCAGGCCCGTGCCCGAGGGCCAGCGAGGTCCACCAGATATCCCAGGCGAATCGCGCCCAGATCTGAAGGCCGCGGTGTTGACCAGCTCTCCCTGGTGACTCGCGATTAGGACCAAGTGCCCGTGGGGTCGCTCAGTAGTGCTGGGTGGCTCAGGCCATTGTCCAATGGCCCGCGGGGTCGACCAGGTGTCCCCTGCGACTCAGGCCCCGGTCCGAGGCCCTGAGGGTTCGACCAGCTGTCACGGGGGCTCAGGCCCATGCCCGAGAGCAAGCGGGGTCCACCAGTTGTCCCCGGCAACTCAGGCCTGGTTCTGAAGGCCTGCGGTGTCGACCAGCTCTCCCTGGTGACTCGCGCGTAGGACCAAGTGCCCGCAGGGTCAACCGGTAGTCCTGGGCGGCTTTTGCCATTGTCCAAAGGCCTGCGGGGTCGACCAGCTCTCCTGTACGACTCGGGCCCGGGTCCGAGGTCTGGCTGGGTCGACCAGCTGTCTCTGGCGACTAGGGCCCGTGTCTGAAGGCCCTCGGGGTCGATCAATTTTCCCTGGCGACTCGGGTTAGGGTCTGAGGGCCCACGGTCGACCGGCTTTCCCTGACGACTCGGGCCCTGGTGAGGGACCGTGGTGTCGTCCAGATGTCCCGGGTGACTAGGGCCCGTGCCCGAAACCTCGCGGGGTCGACCAGCTGTCCCGGGCGACTCCGGCCCAGGTCCCAGTTACCACGGTGTCGACCAAATGGCCCAGGCGACTCGGGCCCACGTCCAATTGCCCGCGTGGTCGACCAGCTGCCCCGGGAGACTGTGGCCCTGGTCCGAGGGCCCCCGGTGTCATCCAGCTGTCCCGCGCGACTCGGGTCCTGGTGCGAGGGCCCGCGGGTTCGACAAACTGTCCCTGGTGACTCAAAACCGGGTCCGAGTGCCCGTGGTGTCGACCAGCTTTCCCGGGTGACTTGGGCCCGTGCCCGAGGGCCCACGGCGTCGACCAGCTGTCCTGGGGGACTCGGGACTGTGCCCAAGGGCCCGGAGTTCGAACAGCTGTTCCGGGCGTCTCGTGCATGGGTCTGAGTGCCCCCGGCGTCGACCAGCGGTCCTGGGGTCTCGGGCCCAATCCGAGGTCCCGCGTGGTCGACCAGCCATCCCGTGCGAATTGGTCCCGGGTCCGAAGTCCTTCGGTGTTGACCAGCTGTCCCGGGCGACCTGGGACCGTGCCTGAGTGTTGAACAGCTGTCCCGGGCCACTCACGCTTGGGTCTGAAAGCCCCCGGGATCGACCAGCGGTCCCTGGGGTATCGGGCCAAGGTCCGAGGGCTCGCAGATTCGACCACCTCACCCAGGTGACTCGGGCCAGTGCCCGAGGGCTCGCGGTGTCGACCAACTCTCACGGGCGACTCGGGTTCGGGTCCGAAGTCCCAAGGTCGACCAGCTGTCCCGGGTGACTCGAGCACGTGCCCGATGTCCCGCGGGATCGATCAGCTTTCCCGCGCGACTCGGGCCCTGTTCTGAAGGACCACGGTGTCGACCAGCTTTCCCGTGCGACTCGGGCCCTGGTCCGAGGGCCCGCGGGTCGACCAGCTGTCCCGGCTGACACGGGCGCTGTTCTGAGGGCCTGCAGGTTCGACAGGCTGTCCCGTGGGACTCGGGCCCGGGTCCGAGAGCCTGCGGGGTCAACCAGCTGACCCGGGCGACTCACACTCGAGTCCGAGGGCCCGTGTGTTCAACCAGCTGTCCCGGGCGACTCGTGCTTGAGTGCGACGGCCCGCGGTTTTGACCAGCTCTCCTGGGCGAATGGCGCTCGGGTCCGATGGCCTGCGGGTTCGACCAGCACTCCGGGGCGACATGTGCACGTGCCCGAGGGACTGTGGGGTCGACCAGCTGTTCCGGGCGAATCGGGCCTGGGTCCAAGGTCCAGTGGTGTCGAACAGATATCACTGGCGATTCGGGTCCCGCCCCGAGGGCCTGCGTGGTCGACCAGCTCTCCCTTGCGAATCCCGCTTGGGTCAGATGGCCCACGAGGTGGACCAGCCCTCTGGGGCAACTCTGGCCCGTGCCCAAAGGCCCTCGTGGTTGACCATCTGTCCCAGGCGCCATGGGCCTGGGTCCAAAGTACCGCGGGGTCGACGAGCTCTCCTAGAAAACATGGACCCGATTCCGAGGGCCTGCGTGTTGGACCAGCTGTCCAGGACCAATTGCGCTTGCGTCCTAGGGTACGCGGGTTCAACCAGCTGTCCAGGGCGACTGGGGCCCGGGTCCAAAGGCCCCTGTGTTCGACCAGCTGTCCCGGGTGACTTGGGCCCGTGCCCAATATCCAACGGTATACACCAGGTGTCCCCGCTGACTCGGGCCCGGGTCCGAGGGCATGCGGTGTCGACCAGCTCTCCTGGGAGTTCCGCGCTTGAGTCGGAGCGCCCCCTGGGTCTACCACTGGTCCCCAGCAACTCGAGCCCGGGTCCGAAGGCCCGTGATCGACCAGCTGTCCCGGGCGACTCGGGCCCGTGTATGAGGGCCCATGGGTTCGATCAGGTCTACTGGGCGAATCGCGCTCAGGTTCGATGATCCGCTGGGTCAACCAGCGGTCCCAGGGGTTTTGGGCCCAAGCTGGAAGGCCTGCAGGGTCCACCAGCTGTCCTGGGCGACTTGTGCTTGGGTCCGTGGGCCCGCGGTGTTGACCAGCTGTCCGTGGACACTCGGGCCCGTGGCCGAGGGCCCGCGGTTTCGAGCAGCTCTCCCGGGCGAATCGCGCTAGGGTCTGATGGCCCGTGGGCTCGACAAGATCTCCGGGGTGACTCCGGCCCTGGTCGGACGTACCACGGTGTCGACCAGGCCCCCTGGGCCACTTGGGTCCGGGTCCGAGTGCCCACGGTTTAGACCAGCTGTCCTGGGTGACTCGGCCCCAGGTCCGTGGGCCCACGTGGTCAACCAGCTATCCCGCATGACTCGTGCCCTGGTCTGAGGGCCCGTGGGTTCCACCAACTGCCCCGGGCACCTCGAGCCCATGTCCGACAGCCCGCAGGGTCGACCAGCTGTCCCGGGTGACTCTGGACCGTGCCTGTGGTGCCGCGGTGTCGTACAGAAGTCCCGGGTGAGTCGTGCTTGGTCTGAGGGCTCCCGGGGTCACCAGCGGTCCCGGGAGACTCGGGCTGTGGCCCTAGGGCCTGAGGGGTTGACCAGCTGTCCGCGGGGACTCGGGCCTGTGCCCAATGGCCTCGGGTTCCACCAGATCTCCCGCGCAACTCGGGCCCAGTCCGAGTTCCTCGCGTTGTTGACCAGCTGTCCCGGGCAATACGGGCCCTGGTCGGAGGGGTCGCACATTCGACCAAGCGTCCAGGGCAACTCGGGCCTTGCCAGAGTGCACGCGTGGTCAACCAGCTATCCCAGGTTACACGGGCTCGGGTCTGAAGTCGCGCGGGTTCGACCAGCTGTCCTGGGCGACTGGGGCACGGGTCCGAAGGCCCTCGGGGTCGACTAGCTGTCCCGGGTGAAACCGACCCTGCTCCGAGAGCCCATGGGTCGACCAGCTGTCCCGGGCCATCGACTTGGGTCCAAGTGACCCCGGGGTCAACCAACGGTCCTGGATGACTCGGGCACGTGTCTGATGGCCCGAGGGTTCAACCACCTGTCCTGGGCGAAACCGGACCTTCTCCGAGAGCCCGTGGGGTCGACTAGCTCTCCCAGGCCATCGCGCTTGGGTCCAAGTGACCCCGGGGTCAACCAACGGTCCTGGGTGACTCGGGCCCGTGTCTGATGGCCCGCGGGTTCGACCACCTGTCCCGGGCAACTCAGGCCGGTGCTCGAGAGCCCGTAGTGTCAACCAACCCTCCCGGGCGCTTCAGGTTCTGGTCCGAGGTCCTGCGGTCGACCATCTGTTCCAGGCGACTTGGGCCCGTACCCGATGTGCTGCTGGGTCGACCAGCTGTCCCGGGTGACTCGGGATCTCGTCGGAGGGACTGCAGGGTTGACCAGGCGTCCAGGGCGACTCGGGCCCGTGCCCGAGGGCCTGAGGTGCCGACCAGCTGTCACGGGGGACTCAGGCCCATGCCCGAGGGCAAGCGGGGTCCACCAGTTGTCCCTGGCGACTTGGGCCTGGGTCTGAAGGCCCGCAGGTTTGACCAGCTCCTGCGGAAGTCTCTGGCCAGGGTCCGAGGTCCCGTATGATCGACCAGCAGTCCAGGCCCACTTGCGCTTGCGTCCTAGGGCACGCCGGGTCGACCAGCTGTCCAGAGCGACTGGGGCCCGGGTCCAAAGGCCCATGGG
Organism: Sus scrofa; assembly: GCF_054392235.1. Classification (NCBI taxonomy): domain Eukaryota; kingdom Metazoa; phylum Chordata; class Mammalia; order Artiodactyla; family Suidae; genus Sus; species Sus scrofa. The sequence goes on along the minus strand of NC_139387.1, from coordinate 46,813,912 downwards.
GACGACCAGCTGTCCCCGGCAACTCGGGCCCACGTCCGAGGGGCTGCAGTGTCTTAGGCTGTCTGGGGGGACTCAGGCCCGTGCCCGAGGGGAGGTCCACCAGATATCCCAGGCGAATCGCGCCCAGATCTGAAGGCCGCGGTGTTGACCAGCTCTCCCTGGTGACTCGCGATTAGGACCAAGTGCCCGTGGGGTCGCCCAGTAGTGCTGGGTGGCTCAGGCCATTGTCCAATGGCCCGCGGGGTCGACCAGGTGTCCCCTGCGACTCAGGCCCCGGTCCGAGGCCCTGAGGGTTCGACCAGCTGTCACGGGGGCTCAGGCCCATGCCCGAGAGCAAGCGGGGTCCACCAGTTGTCCCCGGCAACTCAGGCCTGGTTCTGAAGGCCTGCGGTGTCGACCAGCTCTCCCTGGTGACTCGCGCGTAGGACCAAGTGCCCGCAGGGTCAACCGGTAGTCCTGGGCGGCTTTTGCCATTGTCCAAAGGCCTGCGGGGTCGACCAGCTCTCCTGTACGACTCGGGCCCGGGTCCGAGGTCTGGCTGGGTCGACCAGCTGTCTCTGGCGACTAGGGCCCGTGTCTGAAGGCCCTCGGGGTCGATCAATTTTCCCTGGCGACTCGGGTTAGGGTCTGAGGGCCCACGGTCGACCGGCTTTCCCTGACGACTCGGGCCCTGGTGAGGGACCGTGGTGTCGTCCAGATGTCCCGGGTGACTAGGGCCCGTGCCCGAAACCTCGCGGGGTCGACCAGCTGTCCCGGGCGACTCCGGCCCAGGTCCCAGTTACCACGGTGTCGACCAAATGGCCCAGGCGACTCGGGCCCACGTCCAATTGCCCGCGTGGTCGACCAGCTGCCCCGGGAGACTGTGGCCCTGGTCCGAGGGCCCCCGGTGTCATCCAGCTGTCCCGCGCGACTCGGGTCCTGGTGCGAGGGCCCGCGGGTTCGACAAACTGTCCCTGGTGACTCAAAACCGGGTCCGAGTGCCCGTGGTGTCGACCAGCTTTCCCGGGTGACTTGGGCCCGTGCCCGAGGGCCCACGGCGTCGACCAGCTGTCCTGGGGGACTCGGGACTGTGCCCAAGGGCCCGGAGTTCGAACAGCTGTTCCGGGCGTCTCGTGCATGGGTCTGAGTGCCCCCGGCGTCGACCAGCGGTCCTGGGGTCTCGGGCCCAATCCGAGGTCCCGCGTGGTCGACCAGCCATCCCGTGCGAATTGGTCCCGGGTCCGAAGTCCTTCGGTGTTGACCAGCTGTCCCGGGCGACCTGGGACCGTGCCTGAGTGTTGAACAGCTGTCCCGGGCCACTCACGCTTGGGTCTGAAAGCCCCCGGGATCGACCAGCGGTCCCTGGGGTATCGGGCCAAGGTCCGAGGGCTCGCAGATTCGACCACCTCACCCAGGTGACTCGGGCCAGTGCCCGAGGGCTCGCGGTGTCGACCAACTCTCACGGGCGACTCGGGTTCGGGTCCGAAGTCCCAAGGTCGACCAGCTGTCCCGGGTGACTCGAGCACGTGCCCGATGTCCCGCGGGATCGATCAGCTTTCCCGCGCGACTCGGGCCCTGTTCTGAAGGACCACGGTGTCGACCAGCTTTCCCGTGCGACTCGGGCCCTGGTCCGAGGGCCCGCGGGTCGACCAGCTGTCCCGGCTGACACGGGCGCTGTTCTGAGGGCCTGCAGGTTCGACAGGCTGTCCCGGGGGACTCGGGCCCGGGTCCGAGAGCCTGCGGGGTCAACCAGCTGACCCGGGCGACTCACACTCGAGTCCGAGGGCCCGTGTGTTCAACCAGCTGTCCCGGGCGACTCGTGCTTGAGTGCGACGGCCCGCGGTTTTGACCATCTCTCCTGGGCGAATGGCGCTCGGGTCCGATGGCATGCGGGTTCGACCAGCACTCCGGGGCGACATGTGCACGTGCCCGAGGGACTGTGGGGTCGACCAGCTGTTCCGGGCGAATCGGGCCTGGGTCCAAGGTCCAGTGGTGTCGAACAGATATCACTGGCGATTCGGGTCCCGCCCCGAGGGCCTGCGTGGTCGACCAGCTCTCCCTTGCGAATCCCGCTTGGGTCAGATGGCCCACGAGGTGGACCAGCCCTCTGGGGCAACTCGGGCCCGTGCCCAAAGGCCCTCGTGGTTGACCATCTGTCCCAGGCGCCATGGGCCTGGGTCCAAAGTACCGCGGGGTCGACGAGCTCTCCTAGAAAACATGGACCCGATTCCGAGGGCCTGCGTGTTGGACCAGCTGTCCAGGACCAATTGCGCTTGCGTCCTAGGGTACGCGGGTTCGACCAGCTGTCCAGGGCGACTGGGGCCCGGGTCCAAAGGCCCCTGTGTTCGACCAGCTGTCCCGGGTGACTTGGGCCCGTGCCCAATATCCAACGGTATACACCAGGTGTCCCCGCTGACTCGGGCCCGGGTCCGAGGGCATGCGGTGTCGACCAGCTCTCCTGGGAGTTCCGCGCTTGAGTCGGAGCGCCCCCTGGGTCTACCACTGGTCCCCAGCAACTCGAGCCCGGGTCCGAAGGCCCGTGATCGACCAGCTGTCCCGGGCGACTCGGGCCCGTGTATGAGGGCCCATGGGTTCGATCAGGTCTACTGGGCGAATCGCGCTCAGGTTCGATGATCCGCTGGGTCAACCAGCGGTCCCAGGGGTTTTGGGCCCAAGCTGGAAGGCCTGCAGGGTCCACCAGCTGTCCTGGGCGACTTGTGCTTGGGTCCGTGGGCCCGCGGTGTTGACCAGCTGTCCGTGGACACTCGGGCCCGTGGCCGAGGGCCCGCGGTTTCGAGCAGCTCTCCCGGGCGAATCGCGCTAGGGTCTGATGGCCCGTGGGCTCGACAAGATCTCCGGGGTGACTCCGGCCCTGGTCGGACGTACCACGGTGTCGACCAGGCCCCCTGGGCCACTTGGGTCCGGGTCCGAGTGCCCACGGTTTAGACCAGCTGTCCTGGGTGACTCGGCCCCAGGTCCGTGGGCCCACGTGGTCAACCAGCTATCCCGCATGACTCGTGCCCTGGTCTGAGGGCCCGTGGGTTCCACCAACTGCCCCGGGCACCTCGAGCCCATGTCCGACAGCCCGCAGGGTCGACCAGCTGTCCCGGGTGACTCTGGACCGTGCCTGTGGTGCCGCGGTGTCGTACAGAAGTCCCGGGTGAGTCGTGCTTGGTCTGAGGGCTCCCGGGGTCACCAGGGGTCCCGGGAGACTCGGGCTGTGGCCCTAGGGCCTGAGGGGTTGACCAGCTGTCCGCGGGGACTCGGGCCTGTGCCCAATGGCCTCGGGTTCCACCAGATCTCCCGCGCAACTCGGGCCCAGTCCGAGTTCCTCGCGTTGTTGACCAGCTGTCCCGGGCAACTCGGGCCCTGGTCGGAGGGGTCGCACATTCGACCAAGCGTCCAGAGCAACTCGGGCCTTGCCAGAGTGCACGCGTGGTCAACCAGCTATCCCAGGTTACACGGGCTCGGGTCTGAAGTCGCGCGGGTTCGACCAGCTGTCCTGGGCGACTGGGGCACGGGTCCGAAGGCCCTCGGGGTCGACTAGCTGTCCCGGGTGAAACCGACCCTGCTCCGAGAGCCCATGGGTCGACCAGCTGTCCCGGGCCATCGCGCTTGGGTCCAAGTGACCCCGGGGTCAACCAACGGTCCTGGATGACTCGGGCCCGTGTCTGATGGCCCGCGGGTTCAACCACCTGTCCTGGGCGAAACCGGACCTTCTCCGAGAGCCCGTGGGGTCGACTAGCTCTCCCAGGCCATCGCGCTTGGGTCCAAGTGACCCCGGGGTCAACCAACGGTCCTGGGTGACTCGGGCCCGTGTCTGATGGCCCGCGGGTTCGACCACCTGTCCCGGGCAACTCAGGCCGGTGCTCGAGAGCCCGTAGTGTCAACCAACCCTCCCGGGCGCTTCAGGTTCTGGTCCGAGGTCCTGCGGTCGACCATCTGTTCCAGGCGACTTGGGCCCGTACCCGATGTGCTGCTGGGTCGACCAGCTGTCCCGGGTGACTCGGGATCTCGTCGGAGGGACTGCAGGGTTGACCAGGCGTCCAGGGCGACTCGGGCCCGTGCCCGAGGGCCTGAGGTGCCGACCAGCTGTCACGGGGGACTCAGGCCCATGCCCGAGGGCAAGCGGGGTCCACCAGTTGTCCCTGGCGACTTGGGCCTGGGTCTGAAGGCCCGCAGGTTTGACCAGCTCCTGCGGAAGTCTCTGGCCAGGGTCCGAGGTCCCGTATGATCGACCAGCAGTCCAGGCCCACTTGCGCTTGCGTCCTAGGGCACGCCGGGTCGACCAGCTGTCCAGAGCGAATGGGGCCCGGGTCCAAAGGCCCATGGGGACGACCAGCTGTCCCCGGCAACTCGGGCCCACGTCCGAGGGGCTGCAGTGTCTTAGGCTGTCCGGGGGGACTCAGGCCCGTGCCCGAGGGCCAGCGAGGTCCACCAGATATCCCAGGCGAATCGCGCCCAGATCTGAAGGCCGCGGTGTTGACCAGCTCTCCCTGGTGACTCGCGATTAGGACCAAGTGCCCGTGGGGTCGCCCAGTAGTGCTGGGTGGCTCAGGCCATTGTCCAATGGCCCGCGGGGTCGACCAGGTGTCCCCTGCGACTCAGGCCCCGGTCCGAGGCCCTGAGGGTTCGACCAGCTGTCACGGGGGCTCAGGCCCATGCCCGAGAGCAAGCGGGGTCCACCAGTTGTCCCCGGCAACTCAGGCCTGGTTCTGAAGGCCTGCGGTGTCGACCAGCTCTCCCTGGTGACTCGCGCGTAGGACCAAGTGCCCGCAGGGTCAACCGGTAGTCCTGGGCGGCTTTTGCCATTGTCCAAAGGCCTGCGGGGTCGACCAGCTCTCCTGTACGACTCGGGCCCGGGTCCGAGGTCTGGCTGGGTCGACCAGCTGTCTCTGGCGACTAGGGCCCGTGTCTGAAGGCCCTCGGGGTCGATCAATTTTCCCTGGCGACTCGGGTTAGGGTCCGAGGGCCCACGGTCGACCGGCTTTCCCTGACGACTCGGGCCCTGGTGAGGGACCGTGGTGTCGTCCAGATGTCCCGGGTGACTAGGGCCCCTGCCCGAAACCTCGCGGGGTCGACCAGCTGTCCCGGGCGACTCCGGCCCAGGTCCCAGTTACCACGGTGTCGACCAAATGGCCCAGGCGACTCGGGCCCACGTCCAATTGCCCGCGTGGTCGACCAGCTGCCCCGGGAGACTGTGGCCCTGGTCCGAGGGCCCCCGGTGTCATCCAGCTGTCCCGCGTGACTCGGGTCCTGGTGCGAGGGCCCGCGGGTTCGACAAACTGTCCCTGGTGACTCAAAACCGGGTCCGAGTTCCCGTGGTGTCGACCAGCTTTCCCGGGTGACTTGGGCCCGTGCCCGAGGGCCCACGGCGTCGACCAGCTGTCCTGGGGGACTCGGGACTGTGCCCAAGGGCCCGGAGTTCGAACAGCTGTTCCGGGCGTCTCGTGCATGGGTCTGAGTGCCCCCGGCGTCGACCAGCGGTCCTGGGGTCTCGGGCCCAATCCGAGGTCCCGCGTGGTCGACCAGCCATCCCGTGCGAATCGGTCCTGGTCCGAAGTCCTTCGGTGTTGACCAGCTGTCCCGGGCGACCTGGGACCGTGCCTGAGTGTTGAACAGCTGTCCCGGGCCACTCACGCTTGGGTCTGAAGGCCCCCGGGGTCGACCAGCGGTCCCTGGGGTATCGGGCCAAGGTCCGAGGGCTCGCAGATTCGACCACCTCACCCAGGTGACTCGGGCCAGTGCCCGAGGGCTCGCGGTGTCGAGCAACTCTCACGGGCGACTCGGGTTCGGGTCCGAAGTCCCAAGGTCGACCAGCTGTCCCGGGTGACTCGAGCACGTGCCCGATGTCCCGCGGGATCGATCAGCTTTCCCGCGCGACTCGGGCCCTGTTCTGAAGGACCACGGTGTCGACCAGCTTTCCCGTGCGACTCGGGCCCTGGTCCGAGGGCCCACGGGTCGACCAGCTGTCCCGGCTGACACGGGCGCTGTTCTGAGGGCCTGCAGGTTCAACAGGCTGTCCCGGGGGACTCGGGCCCGGGTCCGAGAGCCTGCGGGGTCAACCAGCTGACCCGGGCGACTCACACTCGAGTCCGAGGGCCCGTGTGTTCAACCAGCTGTCCCGGGCGACTCGTGCTTGAGTGCGACGGCCCGCGGTTTTGACCAGCTCTCCCGGGCGAATGGCGCTCGGGTCCGATGGCATGCGGGTTCGACCAGCACTCCGGGGCGACATGTGCACGTGCCCGAGGGACTGTGGGGTCGACCAGCTGTTCCGGGCGAATCGGGCCTGGGTCCAAGGTCCAGTGGTGTCGAACAGATATCACTGGCGATTCGGGTCCCGCCCCGAGGGCCTGCGTGGTCGACCAGCTCTCCCTTGCGAATCCCGCTTGGGTCAGATGGCCCACGAGGTGGACCAGCCCTCTGGGGCAAATCGGGCCCGTGCCCAAAGGCCCTCGTGGTTGACCATCTGTCCCAGGCGCCATGGGCCTGGGTCCAAAGTACCGCGGGGTCGACGAGCTCTCCTAGAAAACATGGACCCGATTCCGAGGGCCTGCGTGTTGGACCAGCTGTCCAGGACCAATTGCGCTTGCATCCTAGGGTACGCGGGTTCGACCAGCTGTCCAGGGCGACTGGGGCCCGGGTCCAAAGGCCCCTGTGTTCGACCAGCTGTCCCGGGTGACTTGGGCCCGTGCCCAATATCCAACGGTATACACCAGGTGTCCCCGCTGACTCGGGCCCGGGTCCGAGGGCATGCGGTGTCGACCAGCTCTCCTGGGAGTTCTGCGCTTGAGTCGGAGCGCCCCCGGGGTCTACCACTGGTCCCCAGCAACTCGAGCCCGGGTCCGAAGGCCCGTGATCGACCAGCTGTCCCGGGCGACTCGGGCCCGTGTATGAGGGCCCGTGGGTTCGATCAGGTCTACTGGGCGAATCGCGCTCAGGTTCGATGATCCGCTGGGTCAACCAGCGGTCCCAGAGGTTTTGGGCCCAAGCTGGAAGGCCTGCAGGGTCCACCAGCTGTCCTGGGCGACTTGTGCTTGGGTCCGTGGGCCCGCGGTGTTGACCAGCTGTCCCTGGACACTCGGGCCCGTGGCCGAGGGCCCGCGGTTTCGAGCAGCTCTCCCGGGCGAATCGCGCTCGGGTCTGATGGCCCGTGGGCTCGACAAGCTCTCCGGGGTGACTCCGGCCCTGGTCGGACGTACCACGGTGTCGACCAGGCCCCCTGGGCCACTTGGGTCCGGGTCCGAGTGCCCACGGTTTAGACCAGCTGTCCTGGGTGACTCGGCCCCAGGTCCGTGGGCCCACGTGGTCAACCAGCTATCCCGCATGACTCGTGCCCTGGTCTGAGGGCCCGTGGGTTCCACCAACTGCCCCGGGCACCTCGAGCCCATGTCCGACAGCCCGCAGGGTCGACCAGCTGTCCCGGGTGCCTCTGGACCGTGCCTGTGGTGCCGCGGTGTCGTACAGAAGTCCCGGGTGAGTCGTGCTTGGTCTGAGGGCTCCCGGGGTCACCAGCGGTCCCGGGAGACTCGGGCTGTGGCCCTAGGGCCTGAGGGGTTGACCAGCTGTCCGCGGGGACTCGGGCCTGTGCCCAATGGCCTCGGGTTCCACCAGATCTCCCGCGCAACTCGGGCCCAGTCCGAGTTCCTCGCGTTGTTGACCAGCTGTCCCGGGCAACTCGGGCCCTGGTCGGAGGGGTCGCACATTCGACCAAGCGTCCAGGGCAACTCGGGCCTTGCCAGAGTGCACGCGTGGTCGACCAGCTATCCCAGGTTACACGGGCTCGGGTCTGAAGTCGCGCGGGTTCGACCAGCTGTCCTGGGCGACTGGGGCACGGGTCCGAAGGCCCTCGGGGTCGACTAGCTGTCCCGGGTGAAACCGACCCTGCTCCGAGAGCCCATGGGTCGACCAGCTGTCCCGGGCCATCGCGCTTGGGTCCAAGTGACCCCGGGGTCAACCAACGGTCCTGGATGACTCGGGCCCGTGTCTGATGGCCCGCGGGTTCGACCACCTGTCCCGGGCAACTCGGGCCGGTGCTCGAGAGCCCGTAGTGTCGACCAACCCTCCCGGGCGCTTCAGGTTCTGGTCCGAGGTCCTGCGGTCGACCATCAGTTCCAGGCGACTCGGGCCCGTACCCGATGTGCTGCTGGGTCGACCAGCTGTCCCGGGTGACTCGGGATCTCGTCGGAGGGACTGCAGTGTTGACCAGGCGTCCAGGGCGACTCGGGCCCGTGCCCGAGGGCCTGAGGTGTCGACCAGCTGTCCCCGGGGACTCGGGCCTGTGCCCGATGGCCTCGGGTTCCGCCAGGTGTCCCGGTCGACTCGGGCCCGGGTCCTAGTGCCTAAGGGTTCGACCAGCTGTCACGGGGGACTCAGGCCCATGCCCGAGGGCAAGCGGGGTCCACCAGTTGTCCCTGGCGACTCGGGCCTGGGTCTGAAGGCCCGCAGGGTTGACCAGCTCCTGCGGAAGTCTCTGGCCAGGGTCCGAGGGCCCGTATGATCGACCAGCAGTCCAGGCCCACTTGCGCTTGCGTCCTAGGTCACGCCGGGTCGACCAGCTGTCCAGAGCGAATGGGGCCCGGGTCCAAAGGCCCATGGGGACGACCAGCTGTCCCCGGCAACACGGGCCCTCGTCCGAGGGGCTGCAGTGTCTTAGGCTGTCCGGGGGGACTCAGGCCCGTGCCCGAGGGCCAGCGAGGTCCACCAGATATCCCAGGCGAATCGCGCCCAGATCTGAAGGCCGCGGTGTTGACCAGCTCCCCCTGGTGACTCGCGATTAGGACCAAGTGCCCGTGGGGTCGCCCAGTAGTGCTGGGTGGCTCAGGCCATTGTCCAATGGCCCGCGGGGTCGACCAGGTGTCCCCTGCGACTCAGGCCCCGGTCCGAGGCCCTGAGGGTTCGACCAGCTGTCACGGGGGCTCAGGCCCATGCCCGAGAGCAAGCGGGGTCCACCAGTTGTCCCCGGCAACTCAGGCCTGGTTCTGAAGGCCTGCGGTGTCGACCAGCTCTCCCTGGTGACTCGCGCGTAGGACCAAGTGCCCGCAGGGTCAACCGGTAGTCCTGGGCGGCTTTTGCCATTGTCCAAAGGCCTGCGGGGTCGACCAGCTCTCCTGTACGACTCGGGCCCGGGTCCGAGGTCTGGCTGGGTCGACCAGCTGTCTCTGGCGACTAGGGCCCGTGTCTGAAGGCCCTCGGGGTCGATCAATTTTCCCTGGCGACTCGGGTTAGGGTCTGAGGGCCCACGGTCGACCGGCTTTCCCTGAAGACTCCGGCCCTGGTGAGGGACCGTGGTGTCATCCAGATGTCCCGGGTGACTAGGGCCCGTGCCCGAAACCTCGCGGCGTCGACCAGCTGTCCCGGGCTACTCCGGCCCAGGACCCAGTTACCACGGTGTCGGCCAAATGGCCCAGGCGACTCGGGCCCACGTCCAATTGCCCGCGTGGTCGACCAGCTGCCCTGGGAGACTGTGGCCCTGGTCCAAGGGCCCCCGGTGTCATCCAGCTGTCCCGCGCGACTCGGGTCCTGGTGCGAGGGCCCGCGGGTTCGACAAACTGTCCCTGGTGACTCAAAACCGGGTCCGAGTGCCCGTGGTGTCGACCAGCTTTCCCGGGTGACTTGGGCCCGTGCCCGAGGGCCCACGGCGTCGACCAGCTGTCCTGGGGGACTCGGGACTGTGCCCAAGGGCCCGGAGTTCGAACAGCTGTTCCGGGCGTCTCGTGCATGGGTCTGAGTGCCCCCGGCGTCGACCAGCGGTCCTGGGGTCTCGGGCCCAATCCGAGGTCCCGCGTGGTCGACCAGCCATCCCGTGCGAATCGGTCCCGGGTCCGAAGTCCTTCGGTGTTGACCAGCTGTCCCGGGCGACCTGGGACCGTGCCTGAGTGTTGAACAGCTGTCCCGGGCCACTCACGCTTGGGTCTGAAGGCCCCCGGGGTCGACCAGCGGTCCCTGGGGTATCGGGCCAAGGTCCGAGGGCTCGCAGATTCGACCACCTCACCCAGGTGACTCGGGCCGGTGCCCGAGGGCTCGCGGTGTCGAGCAACTCTCACGGGCGACTCGGGTTCGGGTCTGAAGTCCCAAGGTCGACCAGCTGTCCCGGGTGACTCGAGCACGTGCTCGATATCCCGCAGGATCGATCAGCTTTCCCGCGCGACTCGGGCCCTGTTCTGAAGGCCCTCGGTGTCTACCAGCTCTCCCGGGCCATCGGGCCCGGGTCCGAGGCCCCCCGGGTCGACCAGCTGTTCCGGCTGACACGGGCGCTGTTCTGAGGGCCTGCAGGTTCAACAGGCTGTCCCGGGGGACTCGGGCCCGGGTCCGAGAGCCTGCGGGGTCAACCAGCTGACCCGGGCGACTCACACTCGAGTCCGAGGGCCCGTGTGTTCAACCAGCTGTCCCGGGCGACTCGTGCTTGAGTGCGACGGCCCGCGGTTTTGACCAGCTCTCCCGGGCGAATGGCGCTCGGGTCCGATGGCATGCGGGTTCGACCAGCACTCCGGGGCGACATGTGCACGTGCCCGAGGGACTGTGGGGTCGACCAGCTGTTCCGGGCGAATCGGGCCTGGGTCCAAGGTCCAGTGGTGTCGAACAGATATCACTGGCGATTCGGGTCCCGCCCCGAGGGCCTGCGTGGTCGACCAGCTCTCCCTTGCGAATCCCGCTTGGGTCAGATGGCCCACGAGGTGGACCAGCCCTCTGGGGCAAATCGGGCCCGTGCCCAAAGGCCCTCGTGGTTGACCATCTGTCCCAGGCGCCATGGGCCTGGGTCCAAAGTACCGCGGGGTCGACGAGCTCTCCTAGAAAACATGGACCCGATTCCGAGGGCCTGCGTGTTGGACCAGCTGTCCAGGACCAATTGCGCTTGCATCCTAGGGTACGCGGGTTCGACCAGCTGTCCAGGGCGACTGGGGCCCGGGTCCAAAGGCCCCTGTGTTCGACCAGCTGTCCCGGGTGACTTGGGCCCGTGCCCAATATCCAACGGTATACACCAGGTGTCCCCGCTGACTCGGGCCCGGGTCCGAGGGCATGCGGTGTCGACCAGCTCTCCTGGGAGTTCTGCGCTTGAGTCGGAGCGCCCCCGGGGTCTACCACTGGTCCCCAGCAACTCGAGCCCGGGTCCGAAGGCCCGTGATCGACCAGCTGTCCCGGGCGACTCGGGCCCGTGTATGAGGGCCCGTGGGTTCGATCAGGTCTACTGGGCGAATCGCGCTCAGGTTCGATGATCCGCTGGGTCAACCAGCGGTCCCAGAGGTTTTGGGCCCAAGCTGGAAGGCCTGCAGGGTCCACCAGCTGTCCTGGGCGACTTGTGCTTGGGTCCGTGGGCCCGCGGTGTTGACCAGCTGTCCCTGGACACTCGGGCCCGTGGCCGAGGGCCCGCGGTTTCGAGCAGCTCTCCCGGGCGAATCGCGCTCGGGTCTGATGGCCCGTGGGCTCGACAAGATCTCCGGGGTGACTCCGGCCCTGGTCGGACGTACCACGGTGTCGACCAGGCCCCCTGGGCCACTTGGGTCCGGGTCCGAGTGCCCACGGTTTAGACCAGCTGTCCTGGGTGACTCGGCCCCAGGTCCGTGGGCCCACGTGGTCAACCAGCTATCCCGCATGACTCGTGCCCTGGTCTGAGGGCCCGTGGGTTCCACCAACTGCCCCGGGCACCTCGAGCCCATGTCCGACAGCCCGCAGGGTCGACCAGCTGTCCCGGGTGCCTCTGGACCGTGCCTGTGGTGCCGCGGTGTCGTACAGAAGTCCCGGGTGAGTCGTGCTTGGTCTGAGGGCTCCCGGGGTCACCAGCGGTCCCGGGAGACTCGGGCTGTGGCCCTAGGGCCTGAGGGGTTGACCAGCTGTCCGCGGGGACTCGGGCCTGTGCCCAATGGCCTCGGGTTCCACCAGATCTCCCGCGCAACTCGGGCCCAGTCCGAGTTCCTCGCGTTGTTGACCAGCTGTCCCGGGCAACTCGGGCCCTGGTCGGAGGGGTCGCACATTCGACCAAGCGTCCAGGGCAACTCGGGCCTTGCCAGAGTGCACGCGTGGTCGACCAGCTATCCCAGGTTACACGGGCTCGGGTCTGAAGTCGCGCGGGTTCGACCAGCTGTCCTGGGCGACTGGGGCACGGGTCCGAAGGCCCTCGGGGTCGACTAGCTGTCCCGGGTGAAACCGACCCTGCTCCGAGAGCCCATGGGTCGACCAGCTGTCCCGGGCCATCGCGCTTGGGTCCAAGTGACCCCGGGGTCAACCAACGGTCCTGGATGACTCGGGCCCGTGTCTGATGGCCCGCGGGTTCGACCACCTGTCCCGGGCAACTCGGGCCGGTGCTCGAGAGCCCGTAGTGTCGACCAACCCTCCCGGGCGCTTCAGGTTCTGGTCCGAGGTCCTGCGGTCGACCATCAGTTCCAGGCGACTCGGGCCCGTACCCGATGTGCTGCTGGGTCGACCAGCTGTCCCGGGTGACTCGGGATCTCGTCGGAGGGACTGCAGTGTTGACCAGGCGTCCAGGGCGACTCGGGCCCGTGCCCGAGGGCCTGAGGTGTCGACCAGCTGTCCCCGGGGACTCGGGCCTGTGCCCGATGGCCTCGGGTTCCGCCAGGTGTCCCGGTCGACTCGGGCCCGGGTCCTAGTGCCTAAGGGTTCGACCAGCTGTCACGGGGGACTCAGGCCCATGCCCGAGGGCAAGCGGGGTCCACCAGTTGTCCCTGGCGACTCGGGCCTGGGTCTGAAGGCCCGCAGGGTTGACCAGCTCCTGCGGAAGTCTCTGGCCAGGGTCCGAGGGCCCGTATGATCGACCAGCAGTCCAGGCCCACTTGCGCTTGCGTCCTAGGTCACGCCGGGTCGACCAGCTGTCCAGAGCGAATGGGGCCCGGGTCCAAAGGCCCATGGGGACGACCAGCTGTCCCCGGCAACACGGGCCCTCGTCCGAGGGGCTGCAGTGTCTTAGGCTGTCCGGGGGGACTCAGGCCCGTGCCCGAGGGCCAGCGAGGTCCACCAGATATCCCAGGCGAATCGCGCCCAGATCTGAAGGCCGCGGTGTTGACCAGCTCCCCCTGGTGACTCGCGATTAGGACCAAGTGCCCGTGGGGTCGCCCAGTAGTGCTGGGTGGCTCAGGCCATTGTCCAATGGCCCGCGGGGTCGACCAGGTGTCCCCTGCGACTCAGGCCCCGGTCCGAGGCCCTGAGGGTTCGACCAGCTGTCACGGGGGCTCAGGCCCATGCCCGAGAGCAAGCGGGGTCCACCAGTTGTCCCCGGCAACTCAGGCCTGGTTCTGAAGGCCTGCGGTGTCGACCAGCTCTCCCTGGTGACTCGCGCGTAGGACCAAGTGCCCGCAGGGTCAACCGGTAGTCCTGGGCGGCTTTTGCCATTGTCCAAAGGCCTGCGGGGTCGACCAGCTCTCCTGTACGACTCGGGCCCGGGTCCGAGGTCTGGCTGGGTCGACCAGCTGTCTCTGGCGACTAGGGCCCGTGTCTGAAGGCCCTCGGGGTCGATCAATTTTCCCTGGCGACTCGGGTTAGGGTCTGAGGGCCCACGGTCGACCGGCTTTCCCTGAAGACTCCGGCCCTGGTGAGGGACCGTGGTGTCATCCAGATGTCCCGGGTGACTAGGGCCCGTGCCCGAAACCTCGCGGCGTCGACCAGCTGTCCCGGGCTACTCCGGCCCAGGACCCAGTTACCACGGTGTCGGCCAAATGGCCCAGGCGACTCGGGCCCACGTCCAATTGCCCGCGTGGTCGACCAGCTGCCCTGGGAGACTGTGGCCCTGGTCCAAGGGCCCCCGGTGTCATCCAGCTGTCCCGCGCGACTCGGGTCCTGGTGCGAGGGCCCGCGGGTTCGACAAACTGTCCCTGGTGACTCAAAACCGGGTCCGAGTGCCCGTGGTGTCGACCAGCTTTCCCGGGTGACTTGGGCCCGTGCCCGAGGGCCCACGGCGTCGACCAGCTGTCCTGGGGGACTCGGGACTGTGCCCAAGGGCCCGGAGTTCGAACAGCTGTTCCGGGCGTCTCGTGCATGGGTCTGAGTGCCCCCGGCGTCGACCAGCGGTCCTGGGGTCTCGGGCCCAATCCGAGGTCCCGCGTGGTCGACCAGCCATCCCGTGCGAATCGGTCCCGGGTCCGAAGTCCTTCGGTGTTGACCAGCTGTCCCGGGCGACCTGGGACCGTGCCTGAGTGTTGAACAGCTGTCCCGGGCCACTCACGCTTGGGTCTGAAGGCCCCCGGGGTCGACCAGCGGTCCCTGGGGTATCGGGCCAAGGTCCGAGGGCTCGCAGATTCGACCACCTCACCCAGGTGACTCGGGCCGGTGCCCGAGGGCTCGCGGTGTCGAGCAACTCTCACGGGCGACTCGGGTTCGGGTCTGAAGTCCCAAGGTCGACCAGCTGTCCCGGGTGACTCGAGCACGTGCTCGATATCCCGCAGGATCGATCAGCTTTCCCGCGCGACTCAGGCCCTGTTCTGAAGGCCCTCGGTGTCTACCAGCTCTCCCGGGCCATCGGGCCCGGGTCCGAGGCCCCCCGGGTCGACCAGCTGTTCCGGCTGACACGGGCGCTGTTCTGAGGGCCTGCAGGTTCAACAGGCTGTCCCGGGGGACTCGGGCCCGGGTCCGAGAGCCTGCGGGGTCAACCAGCTGACCCGGGTGACTCACACTCGAGTCCGAGGGCCCGTGTGTTCAACCAGCTGTCCCGGGCGACTCGTGCTTGAGTGCGACAGCCCGCGGTTTTGACCAGCTCTCCCAGGCGAATGGCGCTCGGGTCCGATGGCCTGCGGGTTCGACCAGCACTCCGGGGCGACATGTGCACGTGCCCGAGGGACTGTGGGGTCAACCAGGTGTTCCGGGCGAATCGGGCCTGGGTCCAAGGTCCAGTGGTGTCGAACAGATATCACTGGCGATTCGGGTCCCGCCCCGAGGGCCTGCGTGGTCGACCAGCTCTCCCTTGCGAATCCCGCTTGGGTCAGATGGCCCACGAGGTGGACCAGCCCTCTGGGGCAACTCGGGCCCGTGCCCAAAGGCCCTCGTGGTTAACCATCTGTCCCAGGCGCCATGGGCCTGGGTCCAAAGTACCGCGGGGTCGACGAGCTGTCCTAGAAAACATGGATCCGATTCCGAGGTCCTGCGTGTTGGACCAGCTGTCCAGGACCAATTGCGCTTGCATCCTAGGGTACGCGGGTTCGACCAGCTGTCCAGGGCGACTGGGGCCCGGGTCCAAAGGCCCCTGGGTTTGACCAGCTGTCCCGGGTGACTTGGGCCCGTGCCCAATATCCAACGGTATACACCAGATGTCCCTGCCGACTCGGGCCCGGGTCCGAGGGCACGCACTGTCGACCAGCTCTCCCGGGCGTTCCGCGCTTGAGTCGGTGTGCCCCCGGGGTCTACCAGTGGTCCCCTGCGACTCGAGCCCGGGTCCAAAGGCCCGTAATCGACCAGCTGTCCCGGGCGAATCGGGCCCGTGTATGAGGGCCCGTGGGTTCGATCAGGTCTACTGGGCGAATTGCGCTCAGGTTCGATGATCCGCTGGGTCAACCAGCTGTCCCGGGGGTTTTGGGTCCAAGCTGGAAGGCCTGCAGGGTCCACCAGCTGTCCCGGGCGACTTGTGCTTGGGTCCGTGGGCCCGCGGTGTTGACCAGCTGTCCCTGGACACTCGGGCCCGTGGCCGAGGGCCCTTGGTTTCGAGCAGCTCTCCCGGGCGAATCGCGCTCGGGTCTGATGGCCCGTGGGCTCGACAAGCTCTCCGGGGTGACTCCGGCCCTGGTCGGACGTACCGCGGTGTCAACCAGGCCCCCTGGGCCACTCGGGTCCGGGTCCGAGTGCCCACGATTTAGACCAACTGTCCTGGGTGATTCGGCCCCAGGTCCGTGGGCCCACGTGGTCAACCAGCTATCCCGCATGACTCGTGTCCTGGTCTGAGGGCCCGTGGGTTCCACCAACTGCCCCGGGCAACTCGAGCCCATGTCCGACAGCCCGCGGGGTCGACCAGCTGTCCCGGGTGACTCTGGACCGTGCCTGTGGTGCCGCAGTGTCGAACAGAAGTCCCGGGTGAGTCGTGCTTGGTCTGAGGGCTCCCGGGGTCACCAGCGGTCCCGGGAGACTCGGCCTGTGGCCCTAGGGCCTGAGGGGTTGATCAGTTGTCCGCGGGGACTCAGCCTGTGCCCGATGGCCTCGGGTTCCACCAGGTGTCCCGGGCGACTCGGGCCCGGGTCCAAGGGCCCGCATGGTTGACCAGATCTCCCGCGCAACTTGGGCCCAGTCCGAGTTCCTCGCGTTGTTGACTTGCTGTCCCGGGAGACTCGGGACATTGTCGGAGGGCCCACGTGGTTGACCAGCTACCCGGGAGACCTCGGCCCATGCCCGAGTGCCCACGGTGTCACCAGCTCTCCCGGGCGAATCCTGCCCAAGTCCCAGTTACCACGGGGTCGACCAAATGTCCCGGGCGACTCGGGCCCACGTCCAAATGGCCGCGTGGTCGACCAGCTGCCCCGGGAGACTGTGGCCCTGGTCCGACAGCCCCCAGTGTGGTCCAGCTGGCCCGCATGACTCGGGTCCTGGTGCGAGGGCACACGGGTGTGACAAACTGTCCCTGGTGACTCAAAACCGGGTCCGAGTGCCCGTGGTGTCGACCAGCTTTCACGGGTGACTTGGGCGCGTTCCCGAGGACCCACGGTGTCGACCAGCTGTCCTGGGTGACTCGGGACCACCCTGAGGGCCCGAGGATTCGACCAACTGTCCCAGGCGACTCGGGCCAGTGCCCGATATCCTGCTGGGTCGACCAGCTGTCCCAGGTGACTCGGCCCTGTGTCCGTGTGTCTGCGGTGTCGACAGGCTGTCCTGGGGGACTCGGGACTGTGCCCAAGGGCCCGGAGTTCGAACAGCTGTTCCGGGCGTCTCGTGCATGGGTCTGAGTGCCCCCGGTGTCAACCAGCGGTCCTGGGGTCTCGGGCCCAATCCGAGGTCCCGCATGGTCGACCAGCCATCCCGTGTGAATCGGTCCCGGGTCCGAAGTCCGTCGGTGTTGACCAGCTGTTCCCGGCGACCTGGGACTGTGCCCGAGGGCCCGAGTGTTGAATAGCTGTCCCTGGCCACTCGCGCTTGGGTCTGAAGGCCCCTCGGGGTCGACCAGCAGTCCCTGGGGTATCGGGCCCAGGTCCGAGTGCTGGCAGATTCGACCACGTCACCCAGGTGACTCGGGCCGTAGCCCGCGGACTCGCGGTGTCGACCAACTCTCACGGGCGACTCGGGTTAGGGTCCGAAGTCCCATGGTCGACCAGCTGTCCCAGGTGACTCCAGCACGTGCTCGATGTCCCGCAGGATCAACCAGCTTTCCCGTGCGACTCGGGCCCTGGTCCGAAGGCCCTTGGTGTGGACCAGCTGTCCCCAGCAATTGGGCCCGGGTCCGAGGGCCCGCGGTTTCGAACAGCTCTCCCGGGTGAATGGCGCTCGGGTCCGTTGGCCTCCGGGTTCGACCAGCACTCCGGGGCGACCTGTGCACGTGCCCGAGAGACTGTGGGGTCGACCAGCTGTTCTGGGCGAATCGGGCCTGGGTCCAAGGTCCAGTGGTGTCGAACAGATATCACTGGCGATTCGGGTCCCGCCCTGAGGGCCTGCGTGGTCGACCAGCTCTCCCTTGCGAATCCCGCTTGGGTCAGATGGCCCACGAGGTGGACCAGCCCTCTGGGGCAACTCGGGCCCGTGCCCAAAGGCCCTCGTGGTTGACCATCTGTCCCAGGCGCCTCGGGCCTGAGTCCGAAGTACCACGGGGTCGACGAGCTGTCCTAGAAAACATGGACCCGATTCCGAGGGCCTGCGTGTTGGACCAGCTGTCCAGGATCAATTGCGCTTGCGTCCTAGGTTATGCGGGTTCGACCAGCTGTCCAGGGCGACTTGGGCCCGGGTCCAAAGGCCCCTGGGTTCGACCAGCTGTCCCGGGTGACTCGAACCCGGGTCCGAAGCCCTGCGGGTTCGACAGTCTGTCCCGGGGGTCTCAGGTTAGTGCCCGAGGGCCAGCGGGGTCACCCAGTTGTCCAGGGCGAATCGTGCCTGGGTCTGAAGGCCGCAGGATCGACCAGCTCTCCCTGGCGACTCGCGCTTGGGACCGAGTGCCCGGGGGGTCGACCGGTTGTCCCGGGCGACTCTGGCCCGTGTCCGAGGTCCGCCGGGGTTGAGCAGCTGTCCCGCGTGATTCGGGCCTGGGTCTGGGGTCCGGCGGGGTTGACCATCTGTTCCGGGCAAATCGGGTCCGGGTTCGAGGGCCAGCGAGGTCGAGTAAATATCACGGGCGACTCGATCCCCGCCCTGAGGGCCTGCGTGGTCAACCAGATCTCCCGGCCCACGTGCGCTAGGGTCCGATGGCCCGCGTGTTCAACCAGCTCTCCCGGGACACTCTGGCCCAGGTCTGAAGACCCACGGGGTCGAGCAGCCTTCCTGGGCAACACGCGCTCAGGTTTGAGGGCCGGGGGTTCGACCAGCTGTCCTGGGGGACTCGGGCTTCGGTTCGAGGTCCCGCAGTTTCGACCAACCCTCCCGGGCAACTCAGGTTCTGGTCCGAGGTCCTGGGTTCGACCAGCTGTCCTGGGCGACTCTTGCCCTGGTCCAATGGTCCGTGGGGTCGAACTGGACTCCCGGGCGACTCGGGCCCATGCCAAAGGCCCCGTGGGGTCGAGCAGCTGTCCCTGGTGACTCGCGCTTGGGTCCGATGGCTCGCGGGTTCGACTAGCTCTCACCGGCCACTCGGGCTTGGGTCCGAAGGCCCGCGGGATTGACCAGCACTCCCGGGCGTGACGGCTCAGTTCTGATGTCCCGCGGGGTTGAATAGCTCTACGGGGTGACTCGGGCCCATGCCTGTGGGCCTGCGGTGTCGACCAGCTGTCCCGGGTGACTCGTGCTTGGGTAATGACACGCGGGGTTGTATAGCTCTCCGGGGTGACTCGGGCCAATGCCCGAGGGTCCACGGGGTCGACCAACTGTCCCGTGTGATTCGGGCCAAGGTCCGAGTGCCCGCGGTTGCGAACAGTTTTCCCGGGAGACTCCGGTCCTGGTCGGAGGGCCCACAGGGTCGACCAGCCTTCCCGGGTGACTCAGGCCTGTGTCCGAGGGTCTGCGGTGTCGACAGGCTGTCCCGGGGGACTCATGCTTTGGTCCAAGGCCCATGGTGTCAACCAGCTGTCCCTGGCGACTCGGGCCGTTGCCCGAGGTCCCACAGTGTCGACCTACTCTCCCAGGTGACTCGGGTTTGTTCCGAGGTCCCGCGGTCGACCAGCTTTCCCGGGCGACTCGGGCCCTGGTTGGAGGGATCGCACATTCGACCAAGCGTCCAGGGCAACTCGGGCCCTTGCCGGAGGGCCCGCGTGGTCGACCAGCTATCCCAGGTGACTCGGGCTCGGGTCTGAAGATGCGCGGGTTCGACCAGCTGTCCTGGGCAACTGAGGCACGGGTCCAAAGGCCCTCGGGGTCGACCAGCAGTCCCGGGCGAAACCGGCCCTGCTCCAAGAGCCCGTGGGGTCGACCAGCTGTCCCGGGCCAATCGCACTTGGGTCCAAGTGACCCCGGGGTCAACCAACAGTCCTGGGCGCCTTGGGCCCGTGTCTGATGGCCCGCGGGTTCGACCACCTTTCCCGGGCAACTCGGGCGGGTTCTCGAGGTCCCGTAGTGACGACCAACACTCCCGGGGGCTTCATGTTCTGGTCCGAGGTCCTGCGGTCGACCATCTGTTCCAGGCGACTCGGGCCCGTGCCCGAGGGCCTGAGGTGTCGACCAGCTGTCCCGGGGGACGCAGGCCCGTTCCCGAGAGCCATCGGGATCCACCAGTTGTCCCGGGTGAATCATGCCCGGCTCTGAAGGCCGCTGTGTTGACCAGCTCTCCCTGGCGACTCGCGCTTATGACCAAGTGCCTGCGGGGTCAACCAGTAGTTCTGGGCAGCTTGGGCCATTGTCCAAGGGCCCGCGGGGTCGACCAGCTGTCCTGTACGACTCGGGCCCGGGTCCGAGGTCCGGCTGGGTTGACCAGCTGTCTCTGGCGACTAGGGCCTGTGTCCAAAAACCCTCGGGGTCGATCAGCTGTCCCTGGCGACTCGGGTTAGGGTCCGAGGGCCCACGGTCGACCGGCTTTCCCTGACGACTCGGGCCCTGGTGAGGGACTGCGGTGTCGTCCAGGTGTCCCGAGTGACTAGGGCCCGTGCCCGAGACCTCGCGGGGTCGACCAGCTGTCCCGGGCGACTCCAGCCCAGGTCCCAGTTACCACGGTGTTGACCAAATGGCCCAGGCGACTCGGGCCCACGTCCAGTTGCCTGTGTGGTCGACCAGCTGCCCCGGGAGAATGTTGCCCTGGTCCGAGGGCCCCCGGTGTCATCCAGCTGTCCCGCGTGACTCGGGTCCTGGTGCGAGGGCCCGCGGGTTCGACAAACTGTCCCTGGTGACTCAAAACCGGGTCCGAGTGCCCGTGGTGTCGACCAGCTTTCCTGGGTGAGTTGCGCCCGTGCCCGAGGACCCACAGCGTCGACCAGCTGTCCTGGGGGACTCGGGACTGTGCCCAAGGGCCCGGAGTTCGAACAGCTGTTCCGGGCGTCTCGTGCATGGGTCTGACTGCCCCCGGTGTCGACCAGTGGTCCTGGGGTCTCGGGCCCAATCCGAGGTCCCGCGTGGTCCACCAGCCATCCCGTGCGAATCGGTCCCGGGTCCGAAGTCCGTCGGTGTTGACCAGCTGTCCCGGGCGACCTGGGACTGTGCCCGAGGGTCCGAGTGTTGAACAGCTGTCCCGGGCCACTCACGCTTGGGTCTGAAGGCCCCCGGGGTCGACCAGGGGTCCCTGGGTATCGAGGCCAGTTCCGAGGGCTCGCAGATTCGACCACCTCACCCAGGTGACTCGGGCCGTTGCCCGCGGACTCGCGGTGTCGACCAACTCTCACGGGCGACTCGGGTTTGTGTCCGAATTCTGTGGTCGACCAGCTGTACCGGGTGACTCGAGCCCATGCCCGATGTTCCGCAGGATCGATCAGCTTTCCCACATGACTCGTGCCCCGGTCCGAAGGCCCGCGGTGTCGACCAGCTGTCCCCGGCCATCGGCCCCGGGTCCGAGGGCCCGCGGGGTCGACCAGCTCTCCCGGGTGATTTGGGTGAGTTGGGCCCGCAGTTTCGACCAACACTCCCGGGCGATTCTTGTTCTGTTCCGAGGTCCCCCGGTTGACCAACTATCCCGGGCAACACGGGCCCGTGCCCGAAGTACCGCTGGGTCAACCAGCTGTCCCATGCGACTCGGGCCTGTGTCCGAGGTCCGGTGGTGTTGACCAGCTGTCCCGTGAGTCTCAGGCCCGGTTCCAATGCCTGCGTTGTCGACCATCTGTTCTGGGTGAATCAGGTCCGGGTTCGAGGGCCAGTTGGGTTGAACAAATATCACGGGCGACTCGATCCCCGCCCACAGGGCCTGCGTGGTCGACCAGCTCTCCCGGCCCACTCATGCTAGGGTCTGATGGCCCGCGTGTTCAACCAGCTCTCCTGGGCGACTCAGGCCCAGGTCCCAGGCCCGCGGGGTCGACCAGGTGTCCCAGGGGACTCAGGTCCAGGTCAGAGGGCCTGAGGGGTCGACCAGCTGTCCCCGGGGACTTAGGCCCGTGCCCGATGTCCAGCGGTGTCCACCAGGGGCCCGGGCCACATGGGCCCGCATCTGAAAGACCGCTGTGTCGACCATCTGTCCCGGGCGCCTTGGGGCCATATCCGAAGACCTGCGGGGTCGACGAGCTGTCCCGGATGACTCGGACCCGGGTCCGAAGGCCTGCGTGTTCGACCAGCTGTCCAGGGCCAATTGTGCTTGCATCCTAGGGTACACGGGTTTGACCAGCTGTCCAGGGCGACTGGGGCCCGGGTCCGAAGGCCCATGGGGTCGACCAGCTGTCCCGGGGGACTCGGGCCCAGTTCCGAGTGCCTGAGTGTTCGACCAGATGGCCCGGGGGACTCGGGCCTGTGCCCAATGTCCCGTGGTGTCGACCTGCTGTCCCAGGAGACTTGAGACCTTGTCGGAGGTCCCTCTGTGTCGACCAGCATTCCTGGGTGTATCAGGCCTGTGCCCGAGGGCCCACGGTGTCCACCATCTCTCCCGGGCGACTTGGACCCTGTCCGAGGGCCCGGGTATTGAACAGCTGTCCCGTGCGACTTGTGCTTTGGTCCGAGTGCCCCGGGTTTCAACCAACTGTCCCGGGCGACTCGGGCAGGTGCTCGAGGTTCCGCAGTGTGGACCAACTCTCCCAGGTGACTCGGGTTTGGTCCGAGTTGCCGCAGTCCACCAGCTCTCCTGGGCGACTTGGGCCCATGCCCGATGTCCTGGTGGGTCAACCAGTTATTCCAGGGTGACTCGGGCCCTGCTCGGAGGGACTGCGGTTTTGACCAAGCATCCAGGGCAACTCGGGCCCGTACCCAAGGGCCCGCGGTGTTGACCAGCTATCCCAGGTGAATCGGGCTCGGGGCTGAAGATGTGCCGTGTCGACCAGCTGTCCTGGGTGACTGAGGCACGGGTCCGAAGGCCCTCGGGGTCGACCAGCTATCCCGGGGGACTCCGGCCCATGTCCGAGGGCCCGCGGTGTCGACAAACTATCCCGGGTGACTCCGGCCAGCATCCGAATGCCCGCGGTGTCGAACAGCTGTCCTGGGCGACTCTCACCCGTGTCCAAGGCCCTGTGGGGTTGACCAACTCTCCCGGGAGCCTCGGGCCAGGGTCCGAATGCCCGCGGCGTCGAACCCTTCGCGGGAGACTCGGGACCTTGTCGGAGGGTCCGCGGGGTCGACGAGCCTTTCAGGTGACTCAGGCCCATGCCCAAGGGCCCACGGTTTTGACAAGCATCCCGGGCGACTCTGGACCGTGCTAGGTTCCGTGGTATTGAACAGCTGTCCCAGGGAACTCCTGCTTGGACCAAGGGTACCCGGTGTCGACCAGCTCTCGCTGGAAAATCTCGCTTGTGTCCGAGTGCCCGAGGGGTCGACCAGCAGTCCCGGGCGACTCGTGCTCGGGTTCCAGTGCCCGCGAGGTCAACCCGATGTCTTTGGCGACTCAGGCCCAGTTCCAAGGGCCCGCAGGGTCGACCAGTTCTCAAAGGCGACTCGGGCCCTTGCCTGAGGCCCCGCAGTTCAACCAGCTGTCCCGGGCGTCTCTGGCCCGGCTCCGAGGGCCTGCGGGGTGGACCAGCTTTCCCGGGCCACTCACATTTGCGTCCAAGGGCCCACGGGTTTGACCAGCTGTCCCAGGCAACTGGGGCCCAGGTCCGAAGGCCCTCAGGTTTGACCAGCTCTCCCGGGCGACTCGGGCCAGGATCCAAGGGCTCTTGTGGTGGACCAGCTGTCCCGGGCCACTCCCGCTTTTGTCCTAGGGCAAGCGGGTGCGACCAGCTGTCCCGGGCAACTCGGGCCTGGATCTGAGGGCCCAAGGGGTCGACCAGCTGTCCCAGACGACTCGCGCTTAGGTTCGAGGGCCCGCAGCATCGATCAGCTCTCAATGGCCACTCGGGCCTGGGTCCGAGGGCCCGCGTGTAGTACCAGCTCTCCCGGGCGTGTCGCGCTTGGGTCCGATTACCCGCATGGTTAAATAGCACTCCGGTGTGACTCGGGCACGTGAGCAATGGCCCGTGGGGTCGACCAGCTGTCCCGGGTGACACTTGCCCGGGTCCGAACGCCATCAGTGTCAACCACCTGTCCCGGGCGACTCTTGCCCTTTTCCAAGGCCACGTGGTGACGACAAAGTATCCCCGGTGACTTGGGCCATCCTCCGAGTGCCCGTGGGGTCGAACAGCTGTCACGGGTGACGCGTGACCTGGTTGGATGCCCCCGGGTCGACCAGCCTTTCCGGACGACTCAGGTCCGTGCCTGAGGGCAAAACGCTTTCGACCAGCATCCTGGGTGACTATGGACCGTGCCCGAAGTGCCGCGGTGTCGAACTGCATTCCCAGGCGACTCGTGCTTGGTCTGGGGGCACCTGGGTTCGACCAGTGTTCCCGGGCGACTCCTGTCCAGATCCGAGGGCCCACGGGGTCGACCAGCTGTCCCAGGGGACACCGGCCCATCTCTGAGGGCCTGCGGGTTCGACCAGCTCTCCCGGGTCACTCGGGCCTGGGTCCGAGGGCCTGCAGGGTTGACCAGCTGTCCCGGGCCACTCGCGCTTGTGTCCTAGGGCAAGCAGGTTTGACCAGCTGTCCCGCACAACTGGGGCCCTGGTCCGAGGGCCCACTGTGTCGACCAGCTGTCCCAGACGATTGGAGCCCGAGTCCGAAGGCCCTTGGGGTCGACCAGCTCTCCCTGGCGACTCCAGGCAGGATCCGATTGCCCTTGTGGTGGACCAGCTGTCCCGGGCCACTTGCGCTTGTGTCCTAGGGCAAGCGGGGTTCACAAGCTGTCCCAGGTGACTCGGGCCCAGATCCGAGGCCCGCGGGGTCGACCAGCTGTCCCTGGCGACTAGCACTTGGATCCAAATGCCCTCGGGGTCGACCAGCTCTCACGGGCCACTCGGGCCTGTGACCGAGGGCCCGCAGGAACTACCAGCTCTCCCGTGTGTGTCTCGCACGGTTCCGATTGCCTGTGGGGTTAAATAGATCTGCGGGGTGACTCAGGCCCATGCCCGAGGGCCCGTGGGGTCGACCAGCTGTCCCGTGTGACTCGGCCAGGATCTGAGGGCCCTTGTGGTGGACCACATGTCCCGGGCCACTCGCACTTGCGTCCTAGGAAACGTGGGGTCAACAAGCTGTCCCGGGTGACTGGGGCCCTGGTCCGCTGGCCCACGGGGTTGACCAGCTGTCCCGGGAGAATCAATCCAGTGTCCGAGTGCCTGCGGCGTCAACCACCTGACCCGGGTGACTCGCGCATTGGTCCGAGGTCTCAAGGGGTCTACCAGGTCTCCCAGGCCACTCCGGTGCATTTCAAGGGTCCACGGTTTTGACCAGCTCACCCGGGCGAATCGTGCTCGGGTCCGATGGCACGCAGGGTCGAACAGATGTCCTGGGTGACTCAAGCTTGGGTCCGAGGGCCCGCAGGGTCGACCAGCTGTCACATGCCACTCGGGCCTGGGTCCGAGGGCCCGCGGGGTTGACCAACTGTCCCGGGAGTCTCGGGCCAGGGTCCGAATGCCCGTGGTGTCGACCCCCTTAGCGGGGGACTCGGGACCTAGTCAGAGGGTTCCGGGGTTGACCAGCCTTTCAGGCGACTCATCCCATGCCCAAGGGCCCACGGTTTCGACAAGCATCCCGGGCGACTCTGGACCATGCTAGCTGCCGCGGTGTTGTACAGCTGTCCCAGGGCCTGCGAGATCAACCCGATGCCTTTGGCGACTCGGGCCCCGTTCCGAGGGCCCGCGAGGTCCACCAGGTGTCCCTGGTCACTCGGGCCTGGATCTGAAGGACCGCGGGGTCGACCAGCTCTCCCTGACAACTCGCGCTTGTGTCTGAGTGCCAGAGTGCCTGAGGGGTCGACTATGTCTTTGGAGACTCGGGCCCTGTTCCGAGGGCCCACGGGGTCGACCAGGTCTCCCGGGAGACTTGGGCCCGTGCCCAAAGCCCCGCGGGTCAACCAGATGTCCCCGGCGAATCCGGCCCAGCTCCAAGAGCCTGCAGGGAGTACCAACTCTCCAGGGCCACTCGTGCTTGTGTCCAAGGGCCCGTGGGGTCGACCACCTCTCCCAGGCAACTGGGGCCCGGTTCCAAGGGCCCATGGGTTCGACCAGCCCTTTTGTTCGAATCACGCTCGGGTCCGATGGCCCTCGGGGTCGACAAGCCCTCCGGGGCGACTCGGGCCTGTGCCTGAAGGCCCTCATTGTCGACTATCTGTCCCGGGCACCTCGTGCTTGGGTCTGAGGGCCCACGGGTTTGACCAGCTGTCCTGGGTGACTTGCGCTTGGGTCCGATGGCCCGCGTGTTTGACCAGCTGTCACAGGCCACTCGGGCCTGGGTCCGAGGGCCCGTGGGTTTGACCAGCCTTCCCGGGTGTGTCGCGCACGGTTCCGATGCCCCGCGGGGTTGAATAGCTCTCCGGGGTTACTTCGGCTGTGCCTGAGACCCGCGGGGTCGACCAGCTGTCCCGGGTGATCGGACCCAGGTCCGAGGGCTAGCGTGGTCGACCAGCTCTCCCAGGCCACTCTGCTTGCGTCCTATGGCACGCGGAGTCCTCCAGCTATCCTGGGCAACAGGGACCCGGGTCCGAAGGCCCACGGGGTTGACCAGCTGTCCCAGGTGATCTGGTCCGATGCACGAGGTCTCACGGGGTCAACCAGCTGTCCCGGGTGACTCGGGCCCTGGTCTTAGGGAACGCGGTGTCGACCAGGCGTCCCAGGCGACTCGGGCCTTTGCAAGAGGGCCCGCGAAATTGAACACCTGTCCCTGGTGACTTGGGCCCATGTCCGAGGGCACACAGGGTCGACCAAATGTTCCAGGCGACGCAGGCATGGGTACAGTGCGCACGGGATCGGCCAGCCGTCCCGGGCAACTCCCGCCCAGGTCCGAAGTACCGCGGTGTCGACCAACTGTCCCGGGTGACTCGGGCCAGGGTCAGAGTGCCCGCGGGGTCAACCAGCTGTCCCGGCTGATTCTGGCCCAGCTCCAGGGCCTTCGGGGTGGAACAGCTGTCCCGGGCCACTCGCACTTGCATCAAATGGCCTGCGGGTCTACCATCTGTCCCAGGCGACTGGGGCCCGGGTCTGAAGGCCCTCGGGGTCGACTAGCTATCCCGGGCAACACGGGTCAGGATCCGAGGGCCCTAGTGGTGACCCGTTGTCCCAGGCCACTTGCGCTTGTGTCCTAGGGAAAGCGGGGTTGACCAGCTGTCCCGGGCGACCTGGGCCCGGGTCCAAATGCCCTCAGGGTCGACCAGCTCTACCGGGAGACTCAGGACAGGATCCGAGGGCCCTTGTGGTGGATCAGCTGTCCCGGGCCACTGGCGCTTGTGCCCTAGGGCAAGTGGGGTTGAACAACTATCCCAGGCGATTCGGGCCTGAATCTGAAGGCCCTCATGGTCGAGAGCTGACCCGGGTGACTAGTTCTTGAGTCCAAGGGCCCGCGGGGTCGACCAGCTCTCAAAGGCCACTCGGGCCTGGGTCCAAGGGCCCGCGGGTACTACCAACTCTCCCGGGCATGTGTCACTAAGGTCCGATTGCCCGCATGGTTAAATAGCTCTGCGGGGTGACTCGGGCCCATGCCCGAGGGCCCGTGGGGTCGACCAGCTGTCCCGTGTGACTCGGGCCAGGATCCGTAGGCCCTTGTCGTGGACCACCATTCCCGAGCCACTCACACTTGCATCCTAGGGCACACGGGGTCGACAAGCTGTCCCGGGTGACTGGGGCCCTGGTCCGAAGGCCCACGGGGTTGAGCAGCTGTCCCAGGGGACCCAATCCAGGGTCCAAGGGCCTGCGGGTTCGACCACCTGACCCGGATGACTCACGCATTGGTCCGAGGTCTCACGGGGTACACCAGGTCTCCCAGGCCACTACGGCGCGTTTCCGAGGGCCCACAGTTTTGACCAGCTCACCCGGGCGAATTGTGCTCGGGTCAAATTGTCTGCGGGGTCGACCAGCTGTCACAGGCCACTCGGGCCTGGGTCCGAGGCCCCGTGGGGTTGATCAACTGTTCCGGGAGTCTCGGGCCAGGGTCCAAATGCCCGCGGTGTCGACCCCCTTAGCGGGAGGCTCTGTACCTAGTCTGAGGGACTGTGGGGTTGACGAGCCTTTCAGGCGACTCATCCCATGCCCAAGGGCCCACGGTTTTGACAAGCATCCTGGACGACTCTGGACCATGCTAGGTGCCGCAGTATCCAACAGCTGTCCCAGGGAACTCCCGCTTGGACCAAGGGCACCCTCTGTCGACCAGCTCTCCCTGGGACTCGCACTTGTGTCTGAGTGCCTGAGGGGTCTACCAGCCCTCCCGGGTGACTCGCGGTCGGGCTCCAGGGCCCGCGAGGTCGACCCGATATCTTTGGCGACTCGGGCCCAGTTCCGAGGGCCCGCGGGGTCGACCTGGTCTCAAAGGCGACTCGGGCCCGTGACCGAGGCCCCGCGGGTCAACCAGCTGTCCCGGGCGACTCTGGCCCGGCTCTGAGGGCCTGCGGGGTTGACCAGCAGTCCTGGGCCACTCGCATTGCGTCTAAGGGCCCGCGGGGTTGACCAGCTGTCCCAGGCGACTGGGGCCTGGGTCCGAAGGCCCTCGGGCTCGACCAGCTCTCCCGGGCGACTCGGGGCATGATCCGAGGGCCCTTGTGGTGGACCAGCTCTCCCGGGCCACTCGTGCTTTTGTCCTAGGGCAAGCGGGTACCACCAGCTGTCCCGGGAGACTCGGGCCCGGATCCGAGGGCCCAAGGGGTCGACCAGCTGTCCCAGACGACTTGCGCTTGGGTTCGAGGGCCCGCGGAGTTGACCAGCTCTCAAGGGCCACTCGGGCCTGGGTCCGAGGGCCCGCGTGTACTACCAGCTCTCCCGGGCGTGTCGCGCTCGGGTCCGATTGCCCGTGTTGTTAAATAGTTCTCCAGGGTGACTCGGGCCTGTGCGCGATGGCCCATGGGGTCGACCAGCTGTCCTGGGTGACACTTGCCCGGGTCCGAAGGCCTTCAGGGTCAACCAGCAGTCCCGGGCGACTCTTTCCCGTCTCCGAGGCCCCGTGTTGTGGACAAACTATCCCGGGTAACTCCGGCCAGCGTCCGAGTGCCCGTGGGGTCGAACAGCTGTCACTGGTGACTCGTGACCTGGTCGGAGGCCCATGGGTCGACCAGCCTTTCCGGACGATTCAGGCCCGTGTCTGAGGGTCCACGCTTTCGACCAGCATCCAGGGCGACTCAGGACCGTGCCCGAGGTGCCGTGGTGTCGATTTGGGGTCCCTGGCGACTCGCGCTTGGTCTGGGGGCACCCGGGGTCGACCAGTGTTCCCGGGCGACTCCTGTCCTGGTCCAAGGGCCCGCGGTTTCGACCAGCTGTCCCGGGTGACTTGTGACATGGTCGGAAATCCACGGGTTGACCAACCTTTCCAGACGACTCAGGCCCGTGCCCGATATCCCACGGCTTCGACCAGCATCCGGGGGGACTCTGGACCATGCCCGAGGTACCGTGGTATTGAATCGCGTCCCAGGAGACTCACGCCTGATCTGGGGGCACCCGGGTTCGACCAGCGTTCCTGGGTGACTCCTGTCCAGGTCCGAGGGCCCACGGGGTCGACCAGCTGTCCCAGGGGGCTCCAGCCCGGCTCTGAGGGCCTGCGGAGTGGACCAGCTCTCCCGGGCCACTCGCGCTTGCGTCCTAAGGCATGCGGGTTCGACCTGCTGTCCCAGGGGAATCGGGGCCAGGTCAGAGGGCCTGAGGGTTCGACCAGCTGTCCCCGGGGACTCGGGCCCGTACCCGATTTCCAGCAGGGTCGATCAGCTTTCCCTGATGCCTCGCGCATGTGGCCGAGTGCCCGAGGGGAGGACCAGCAGTTCCAGGTTCTCGGGTTCCAGGGCACCCAAGGTCGACCCGATGTCTTTGGCGACTCGGGCCCGGTTCCGAGGTCCCATGGGGTCGAAGAGGTTTCAAAGGCGACTCGGGCCTGTTACGGAGGCCCCACGGGTCAACCAGATGTCCCGGGCAACTCTGGCCCAGCTCCAAGGGCCTGCGGTTTGGACCAGCTGTCCCGGGCCACTCGCACTTGCGTCCAAGGGCCCACGTGGTCGACCAGGTGTTGGGGGACTCGGGCCCTGGTCCGAAGCCCTGAGGGTTCGACCAGCTGTCACGGGGGACTCAAGCCCGTGCCCGAGGGAAAGTGGGGTCCATCAGTTGTCCCCGGCATCTTGGCCCTGGGTCTGAAGGCCCGTGTGTTCGACCAGCTCTCCCGTGCAACAGGCGCTTGGGTCCGAGTGCCCGGGGGTCGCCCAGCACTACCGTGTGACTCGTGCTTGTGTCCAAGAACCCGCGAGGTTGACCCGATGTCTTTGGTGATTCGTGCCCTGGTCCGAGGGCCCGCGGGTTCGACCTGGACGCCCGGGCACCTCGGGCCCATGCCCAAGGCCCTGCAGAGTCAACGAGATATCCCGTAAGACTCCAGCCTGGCTCCGAGGGCCCATGGGCTCGAACAGCTGTCCCGGGCCACTCTCGCTTGGGTCCGAGGGCCCGCGGGGTCTACCAGCTGTCCCAGGCCACTCGGGCCCGGTTCCGAGGACCCACGGTTTCGACCAGCTCTCCCGGGCGAATTGCGCTCGGATCCGATGGCCTGCGAGGTCTACCAGCCCGCCGGGGCGACTCAGGCCCGTACCCGAAGGTCCTCGTGGTCTACCATCTGTCCCGGGCGCCTCGGGTCCGGGTCCGAAGACCCGCGGGGTCGACAAGCTGTCCCGGATGACTCGGACCCGGGTCCGAGGGCTTGCGTGTTCGACCAGCTGTCCAGGGCCAATTGCACTTGCGTCCTAGGGTACGCGGGTTCGACCAGCTGTCCAGGGCGACTGGGGACCGGGTACGAATGCCCACGTGGTCGACCAGCTGTCCCGGGCGACTTGGGCCCGGGTCCGAGGGCCCGCTGGGTCGACCAGGTGTCCTGGGCGATGCGGGTCCGTGTCCGAGGGCCAGTGGGGTCGATCTGCGGTCCCCCTGGCCCCAGCCCTGATCCGAAAACCCTCAGGGTCAACCAGCTGCTTGGGAAGTCTCGGGCCCGGGTGTGAGGGCCCGCGTGGTCGACCAGCAGTCCAGGGCCACTCACACTTACGTCCTAGAGTTCGTGGGGTCAACCAGCTGTCCAGGGCGACTGGGGCCCGGGCCCAAAAGCCCCTGGGGTCGACTAGCTGTCCCGGGTGACTCGGACCCGGGTCCAAGGTCCTGTGGAGTAGACAGGCTGTCCCGGGGGACTCAGGACCGTGGCGATGGTCAGAGGGGTCCACCAGTTGTCCCGGGTGAATCGCGCCCGGTTCTAAAGCCCGCGGGGTCTACCAGCTCTCCCTGGCGACTCGCGCTTGGGACCGAGTGCCCGGGGGGTCGACCAGTGTTTCCGGGTGACTCGGGCCATTGTCCGAGGGCCCAAGGCGTCGACCAGCTGTCCCATGCGACTCGGGCCTGAGTCCGAGGTCCGGCGGGGTTGCCCAGCTGTCCCGCGCGGCTCGGGCCCGGTTCCAAGCGCCTGTGTTGTCGACCATCTGTTCCGGGTGAATTGGGTCCGGGTTCGAGGGCCAGCGGGGTCGAACAAATATCACGGGCGACTCGATCCCCGCCCTGAGGGCCTGCGTGGTCGACCAGCTCTCCCGGCCCACTCGCGCTAGGGTCCGATGGCCCGCATGTTCAACCAGCTGTCCCGGGACACTTGGGCCCGGGTCCGAGGACCCGTGGGCTCAAGGAGCCTTCCCAGGCTACACCCGCTCAGGTCTGATGGCCCGTGGGTTTGAGCAGATGTCCCGGGAGAGTCAGGCCTTGGTCCGAGTGCCTGAGGGGTCGACCAGATGTCCTGGGGGCCTCGGGCCCGTGCCCAAGGGCCCGCGCCGTCGACCAGCTGTCCCGGAAGACTCGAGACCTTGTCGGAGGTCCCGCGTTGTCGACCAGCTGTCCCAGGCGACTCAGGCCTGTGCGCGAGGGCCTACGGTGTCCACAGCTCTTCCGGGCGACTAGGACCGTGCCCGAGGGCCCGGGTGTTGAACCGCTGTCCCGGGCGACTCGCGATTTGGTCCGAGGGCCCCGGGGGTCAACCAACTGTCCCCGGCGACTTGGGACGGTGCCCGAGGTCCCGCAGTGTCGACCAACCCTCCCAGGTGACTCGAGTTCTGGTCCGAGGTCCCACGGTCGACCAGCTGTCCTGGGCGACTCTTGCCCTGGTCTGAGGGCCCGTGGGGTCGACCTGGACTCCTGGGTGACTCGGGCCCATGCCAAAGGCCCTGCGGGGTCGACCAGCTGTCCCTGGTGACTCCCGCTTGGGTCCGAGGGCCCGCGGGTTTGACCAGTTTTCCCGGGTGACTCGCGCTTGTCTCCGAGGGCCCGCGGGTTTGACCAGCTGTCACAGGCCCCTCGGGCTTGCGTCAGAAGGCCTGCGGGTTCGAACAGACTTCCCGGGCATGTCGCACTCGGGTCCAATGACCCGCGGGGTTGAATAGCTCTCTGGGGTGATTTGGGCCCATGCCCGAGGGCCCGCGGGTTCGACCAGCTCTCCCGGGCGTGACGCGCTCGAGTCTGATGTCCCGCCGGGTTGAATAGCTCTACGGGGTGACTCGGGCCCGTGCCCGAGGGCCCGCGCTGTCGACCAGTTGTCCTGGGTGACTCAGGGTGGGATCTGAGGGCCCGCGTTGTGGACCAGCTGTCCCAGGCCACTCGCGCTTGGATCCGAGGGCCCGCGTGTTCAACCAGCTGTCCCGGGACACTCAGGCCCAGGTCCGAGTGCCCGCGGGGTCGGGCAACCTTCCCGGGCGACACGGGCTCAGGTCTGAGGGCCCGTGGGTTGGACCAGCTGCCACAGGGGACTTGGGCCCGGGTCCGAAGGCCCGCACTGTCGTCCAGCTGTCCCAGAAGTCTCGAGACCTTGTCGGAGGGCCCGCGGTGTCCACCAGCTCTCCCGGGAGAATTGGACCATGCTTGAGGGCCCGGGTGTCGAACAGCTGTCCCGGGCTACTCGCGCTTTGGTCCAAGGGCCCCGGGGGTCAACCAACTGTCCTGGGCGACTTAGGCCATTACCCGAGGGCCCGCAGTGTTGACTAACCCTCCCCGGTGACTCCGGTTCTGGTGTGGTCCCGCGGTCGACCAGCTGTCCCGGGCGACTCTTGCTCTGGTCTGAGGGCCCACGGGGTCGACCTGGACTCCGGGGAGACTCGGGGCCGTGTGAAAGGCCCTGCAGGGTTGACCAGCTGTCCCTGGTGACTCGCGCTTGTGTCCAATGGACCGCGGTTTTGACCAGCTGTCATGGGCGACTGGGGACCGGGTCCGAAGGCCCTTGTGGTCGACCAGCTGTCCCGGGTGACTCGCGACCTCGTCGGAGGTCCACGGGTTGACCAGCCTTTCCGGACGACTCAGGCCCGTGCCCGATATCCCACGGTTTCAACCAGCATCCAGGGGGACTCTGGACCATGCCCGAGGTACTGTGGCATTGAACCGCGTCCCAGGAGACTCGCGCTTGATCTGGGGGCACCCAGGGTCGACCAGCGTTCCCGGGCGACTCCTGTCCAGGTCCGAGGGCCCACGGTGTCGAGCACCTGTCCCAGGGGACTCTGGCCCGGCTCCGAGGGCTTTCGGGGTCGATCAGCTCTCCTGGGTCACTCGCGCCTGCATGCAAGGGCTCGCGGTTTCGACCAGCTGTCATGGGCGACTGGGGCCCGGGTCCGAAGGCCCTCGGGGTCGACCAGCTGACTTGGGCGGCTCGCGCTTGGGTCCGAGGGCCCTCGGGGTTGACCAACTCTCCCGGGAGACTCGGGCCAGGGTCCGAATGCCCGCGGTGTCGACCCCCTTTACGGGAGACTCGGGACCTAGTCGGAGGGTCCTCGGGGTCGACCAGCCTTTCTGGCGACTCAGGCCCATGCCCAAGGGCCCACAGTTTTGACAAGCATCCCAGGCGACTCTGGACCATGCTAGCTGCTGCGGGATCG
This sequence comes from Sus scrofa, assembly GCF_054392235.1. Lineage (NCBI taxonomy): Eukaryota > Metazoa > Chordata > Mammalia > Artiodactyla > Suidae > Sus > Sus scrofa. The sequence continues at coordinate 46,780,444 of NC_139387.1, read as the reverse complement.
AACAGCTGTCCCAGGGAACTCCCGCTTGGACCAAGGTCACCCTCTGTCGACCAGCTCTCCCTGGGACTCGCACTTGTGTCTGAGTGCCCGAGGGGTCTACCAGCCCTCCCGGGTGACTCGCGTTCGGGCTCCAGGGCCCGCGAGGTCGACCCGATATCTTTGGCGACTCGGGCCCAGTTCCGAGGGCCCGCGGGGTCGACCTGGTCTCAAAGGCGACTCGGGCCCGTGACCGAGGCCCCGCGGGTCAACCAGCTGTCCCGGGCGACTCTGGCCCGGCTCTGAGGGCCTGCGGGGTTGACCAGCAGTCCTGGGCCACTCGCATTGCGTCTAAGGGCCCGCGGGGTTGACCAGCTGTCCCAGGCGACTGGGGCCTGGGTCCGAAGGCCCTCGGGCTCGACCAGCTCTCCCGGGCGACTCGGGGCATGATCCGAGGGCCCTTGTGGTGGACCAGCTCTCCCGGGCCACTCGTGCTTTTGTCCTAGGGCAAGCGGGTACCACCAGCTGTCCCGGGAGACTCGGGCCCAGATCCGAGGGCCCAAGGGGTCGACCAGCTGTCCCAGACGACTTGCGCTTGGGTTCGAGGGCCCGCGGAGTTGACCAGCTCTCAAGGGCCACTCGGGCCTGGGTCCGAGGGCCCGCGTGTACTACCAGCTCTCCCGGGCGTGTCGCGCTCGGGTCCGATTGCCCGTGTTGTTAAATAGTTCTCCAGGGTGACTCGGGCCTGTGCGCGATGGCCCATGGGGTCGACCAGCTGTCCTGGGTGACACTTGCCCGGGTCCGAAGGCCTTCAGGGTCAACCAGCAGTCCCGGGCGACTCTTTCCCGTCTCCGAGGCCCCGCGTTGTGGACAAACTATCCCGGGTAACTCCGGCCAGCGTCCGAGTGCCCGTGGGGTCGAACAGCTGTCACCGGTGACTCGTGACCTGGTCGGAGGCCCATGGGTCGACCAGCCTTTCCGGACGATTCAGGCCCGTGTCTGAGGGTCCACGCTTTCGACCAGCATCCAGGGCGACTCAGGACCGTGCCCGAGGTGCCGTGGTGTCGATTTGGGGTCCCTGGCGACTCGCGCTTGGTCTGGGGGCACCCGGGGTCGACCAGTGTTCCCGGGCGACTCCTGTCCTGGTCCAAGGGCCCGCGGTTTCGACCAGCTGTCCCGGGTGACTTGCGACATGGTCGGAGATCCACGGGTTGACCAACCTTTCCAGACGACTCAGGCCCGTGCCCGATATCCCACGGTTTCGACCAGCATCCAGGGGGACTCTGGACCATGCCCGAGGTACCGTGGTATTGAATCGCGTCCCAGGAGACTCACGCCTGATCTGGGGGCACCCGGGTTCGACCAGCGTTCCTGGGTGACTCCTGTCCAGGTCCGAGGGCCCACGGGGTCGACCAGCTGTCCCAGGGGGCTCCAGCCCGGCTCTGAGGGCCTGCGGAGTGGACCAGCTCTCCCGGGCCACTCGCGCTTGCGTCCTAAGGCATGCGGGTTCGACCTGCTGTCCCAGGGGAATCGGGGCCAGGTCAGAGGGCCTGAGGGTTCGACCAGCTGTCCCCGGGGACTCGGGCCCGTACCCGATTTCCAGCAGGGTCGATCAGCTTTCCCTGATGCCTCGCGCATGTGTCCGAGTGCCCGAGGGGAGGACCAGCAGTTCCAGGTTCTCGGGTTCCAGGGCACCCAAGGTCGACCCGATGTCTTTGGCGACTCGGGCCCGGTTCCGAGGTCCCATGGGGTCGAACAGGTTTCAAAGGCGACTCGGGCCTGTTACGGAGGCCCCACGGGTCAACCAGATGTCCCGGGCAACTCTGGCCCAGCTCCAAGGGCCTGCGGTTTGGACCAGCTGTCCCGGGCCACTCGCACTTGCGTCCAAGGGCCCACGTGGTCGACCAGGTGTTGGGGGACTCGGGCCCTGGTCCGAAGCCCTGAGGGTTCGACCAGCTGTCACGGGGGACTCAAGCCCGTGCCCGAGGGAAAGTGGGGTCCATCAGTTGTCCCCGGCATCTTGGCCCTGGGTCTGAAGGCCCGTGTGTTCGACCAGCTCTCCCGTGCAACAGGCGCTTGGGTCCGAGTGCCCGGGGGTCGCCCAGCACTACCGTGTGACTCGTGCTTGTGTCCAAGAACCCGCGAGGTTGACCCGATGTCTTTGGTGATTCGTGCCCTGGTCCGAGGGCCCGCGGGTTCGACCTGGACGCCCGGGCACCTCGGGCCCATGCCCAAGGCCCTGCAGAGTCAACGAGATATCCCGTAAGACTCCAGCCTGGCTCCGAGGGCCCATGGGCTCGAACAGCTGTCCCGGGCCACTCTCGCTTGGGTCCGAGGGCCCGCGGGGTCTACCAGCTGTCCCAGGCCACTCGGGCCCGGTTCCGAGGACCCACGGTTTCGACCAGCTCTCCCGGGTGAATTGCGCTCGGATCCGATGGCCTGCGAGGTCTACCAGCCCGCCGGGGCGACTCAGGCCCGTACCCGAAGGTCCTCGTGGTCTACCATCTATCCCGGGCGCCTCGGGTCCGGGTCCGAAGACCCGCGGGGTCGACAAGCTGTCCCGGATGACTCGGACCCGGGTCCGAGGGCTTGCGTGTTCGACCAGCTGTCCAGGGCCAATTGCACTTGCGTCCTAGGGTACGCGGGTTCGACCAGCTGTCCAGGGCGACTGGGGACCGGGTACGAATGCCCACGTGGTCGACCAGCTGTCCCGGGCGACTTGGGCCCGGGTCCGAGGGCCCGCTGGGTCGACCAGGTGTCCTGGGCGATGCGGGTCCGTGTCCGAGGGCCAGTGGGGTCGATCTGCGGTCCCCCTGGCCCCAGCCCTGATCCGAAAACCCTCAGGGTCAACCAGCTGCTTGGGAAGTCTCGGGCCCGGGTGTGAGGGCCCGCGTGGTCGACCAGCAGTCCAGGGCCACTCACACTTACGTCCTAGAGTTCGTGGGGTCAACCAGCTGTCCAGGGCGACTGGGGCCCGGGCCCAAAAGCCCCTGGGGTCGACTAGCTGTCCCGGGTGACTCGGACCCGGGTCCAAGGTCCTGTGGAGTAGACAGGCTGTCCCGGGGGACTCAGGACCGTGGCGATGGTCAGAGGGGTCCACCAGTTGTCCCGGGTGAATCGCGCCCGGTTCTAAAGCCCGCGGGGTCTACCAGCTCTCCCTGGCGACTCGCGCTTGGGACCGAGTGCCCGGGGGGTCGACCAGTGTTTCCGGGTGACTCGGGCCATTGTCCGAGGGCCCAAGGCGTCGACCAGCTGTCCCATGCGACTCGGGCCTGAGTCCGAGGTCCGGCGGGGTTGCCCAGCTGTCCCGCGCGGCTCGGGCCCGGTTCCAAGCGCCTGTGTTGTCGACCATCTGTTCCGGGTGAATTGGGTCCGGGTTCGAGGGCCAGCGGGGTCGAACAAATATCACGGGCGACTCGATCCCCGCCCTGAGGGCCTGCGTGGTCGACCAGCTCTCCCGGCCCACTCGCGCTAGGGTCCGATGGCCCGCATGTTCAACCAGCTGTCCCGGGACACTTGGGCCCGGGTCCGAGGACCCGTGGGCTCAAGGAGCCTTCCCAGGCTACACCCGCTCAGGTCTGATGGCCCGTGGGTTCGAGCAGATGTCCCGGGAGAGTCAGGCCTTGGTCCGAGTGCCTGAGGGGTCGACCAGATGTCCTGGGGGCCTCGGGCCCGTGCCCAAGGACCCGCGCCGTCGACCAGCTGTCCCGGAAGACTCGAGACCTTGTCGGAGGTCCCGCGTTGTCGACCAGCTGTCCCAGGCGACTCAGGCCTGTGCGCGAGGGCCTACGGTGTCCACAGCTCTTCCGGGCGACTAGGACCGTGCCCGAGGGCCCGGGTGTTGAACCGCTGTCCCGGGCGACTCGCGATTTGGTCCGAGGGCCCCGGGGGTCAACCAACTGTCCCCGGCGACTTGGGACGGTGCCCGAGGTCCCGCAGTGTCGACCAACCCTCCCAGGTGACTCGAGTTCTGGTCCGAGGTCCCACGGTCGACCAGCTGTCCTGGGCGACTCTTGCCCTGGTCTGAGGGCCCGTGGGGTCGACCTGGACTCCTGGGTGACTCGGGCCCATGCCAAAGGCCCTGCGGGGTCGACCAGCTGTCCCTGGTGACTCCCGCTTGGGTCCGAGGGCCCGCGGGTTTGACCAGTTTTCCCGGGTGACTCGCGCTTGTCTCCGAGGGCCCGCGGGTTTGACCAGCTGTCACAGGCCCCTCGGGCTTGCGTCAGAAGGCCTGCGGGTTCGAACAGACTTCCCGGGCATGTCGCACTCGGGTCCAATGACCCGCGGGGTTGAATAGCTCTCTGGGGTGATTTGGGCCCATGCCCGAGGGCCCGCGGGTTCGACCAGCTCTCCCGGGCGTGACGCGCTCGAGTCTGATGTCCCGCCGGGTTGAATAGCTCTACGGGGTGACTCGGGCCCGTGCCCGAGGGCCCGCGCTGTCGACCAGTTGTCCTGGGTGACTCAGGGTGGGATCTGAGGGCCCGCGTTGTGGACCAGCTGTCCCAGGCCACTCGCGCTTGGATCCGAGGGCCCGCGTGTTCAACCAGCTGTCCCGGGACACTCAGGCCCAGGTCCGAGTGCCCGCGGGGTCGGGCAACCTTCCCGGGCGACACGGGCTCAGGTCTGAGGGCCCGTGGGTTGGACCAGCTGCCACAGGGGACTTGGGCCCGGGTCCGAAGGCCCGCACTGTCGTCCAGCTGTCCCAGAAGTCTCGAGACCTTGTCGGAGGGCCCGCGGTGTCCACCAGCTCTCCCGGGAGAATTGGACCATGCTTGAGGGCCCGGGTGTCGAACAGCTGTCCCGGGCTACTCGCGCTTTGGTCCAAGGGCCCCGGGGGTCAACCAACTGTCCTGGGCGACTTAGGCCATTACCCGAGGGCCCGCAGTGTTGACTAACCCTCCCCGGTGACTCCGGTTCTGGTGTGGTCCCGCGGTCGACCAGCTGTCCCGGGCGACTCTTGCTCTGGTCTGAGGGCCCACGGGGTCGACCTGGACTCCGGGGAGACTCGGGGCCGTGTGAAAGGCCCTGCAGGGTTGACCAGCTGTCCCTGGTGACTCGCGCTTGTGTCCAATGGACCGCGGTTTTGACCAGCTGTCATGGGCGACTGGGGACCGGGTCCGAAGGCCCTTGTGGTCGACCAGCTGTCCCGGGTGACTCGCGACCTCGTCGGAGGTCCACGGGTTGACCAGCCTTTCCGGACGACTCAGGCCCGTGCCCGATATCCCACGGTTTCAACCAGCATCCAGGGGGACTCTGGACCATGCCCGAGGTACTGTGGCATTGAACCGCGTCCCAGGAGACTCGCGCTTGATCTTGGGGCACCCAGGGTCGACCAGCGTTCCCGGGCGACTCCTGTCCAGGTCCGAGGGCCCACGGTGTCGAGCACCTGTCCCAGGGGACTCTGGCCCGGCTCCGAGGGCTTTCGGGGTCGATCAGCTCTCCTGGGTCACTCGCGCCTGCATGCAAGGGCTCGCGGTTTCGACCAGCTGTCATGGGCGACTGGGGCCCGGGTCCGAAGGCCCTCGGGGTCGACCAGCTGACTTGGGCGGCTCGCGCTTGGGTCCGAGGGCCCTCGGGGTTGACCAACTCTCCCGGGAGACTCGGGCCAGGGTCCGAATGCCCGCGGTGTCGACCCCCTTTACGGGAGACTCGGGACCTAGTCGGAGGGTCCTCGGGGTCGACCAGCATTTCTGGCGACTCAGGCCCATGCCCAAGGGCCCACAGTTTTGACAAGCATCCCAGGCGACTCTGGACCATGCTAGCTGCTGCGGGATCGAACAGCTGTCCCAGGGAACTCACGCTTGGACCAAGGTCACCCTCTGTCGACCAGCTCTCCCTGGGACTCGCACTTGTGTCTGAGTGCCCGAGGGGTCTACCAGCCCTCCCGGGTGACTCGCGTTCGGGCTCCAGGGCCCGCGAGGTCGACCCGATATCTTTGGCGACTCGGGCCCAGTTCCGAGGGCCCGCGGGGTCGACCTGGTCTCAAAGGCGACTCGGGCCCGTGACCGAGGCCCCGCGGGTCAACCAGCTGTCCCGGGCGACTCTGGCCCGGCTCTGAGGGCCTGCAGGGTTGACCAGCAGTCCTGGGCCACTCGCATTGCGTCTAAGGGCCCGCGGGGTTGACCAGCTGTCCCAGGCGACTGGGGCCTGGGTCCGAAGGCCCTCGGGCTCGACCAGCTCTCCCGGGCGACTCGGGGCATGATCCGAGGGCCCTTGTGGTGGACCAGCTCTCCCGGGCCACTCGTGCTTTTGTCCTAGGGCAAGCGGGTACCACCAGCTGTCCCGGGAGACTCGGGCCCAGATCCGAGGGCCCAAGGGGTCGACCAGCTGTCCCAGACGACTTGCGCTTGGGTTCGAGGGCCCGCGGAGTTGACCAGCTCTCAAGGGCCACTCGGGCCTGGGTCCGAGGGCCCGCGTGTACTACCAGCTCTCCCGGGCGTGTCGCGCTCGGGTCCGATTGCACGTGTTGTTAAATAGTTCTCCAGGGTGACTCGGGCCTGTGCGCGATGGCCCATGGGGTCGACCAGCTGTCCTGGGTGACACTTGCCCGGGTCCGAAGGCCTTCAGGGTCAACCAGCAGTCCGGGGCGACTCTTTCCCGTCTCCGAGGCCCCGCGTTGTGGACAAACTATCCCGGGTAACTCCGGCCAGCGTCCGAGTGCCCGTGGGGTCGAACAGCTGTCACCGGTGACTCGTGACCTGGTCGGAGGCCCATGGGTCGACCAGCCTTTCCGGACGATTCAGGCCCGTGTCTGAGGGTCCACGCTTTCGACCAGCATCCAGGGCGACTCAGGACCGTGCCCGAGGTGCCGTGGTGTCGATTTGGGGTCCCTGGCGACTCGCGCTTGGTCTGGGGGCACCCGGGGTCGACCAGTGTTCCCGGGCGACTCCTGTCCTGGTCCAAGGGCCCGCGGTTTCGACCAGCTGTCCCGGGTGACTTGCGACATGGTCGGAGATCCACGGGTTGACCAACCTTTCCAGACGACTCAGGCCCGTGCCCGATATCCCACGGTTTCGACCAGCATCCAGGGGGACTCTGGACCATGCCCGAGGTACCGTGGTATTGAATCGCGTCCCAGGAGACTCACGCCTGATCTGGGGGCACCCGGGTTCGACCAGCGTTCCTGGGTGACTCCTGTCCAGGTCCGAGGGCCCACGGGGTCGACCAGCTGTCCCAGGGGGCTCCAGCCCGGCTCTGAGGGCCTGCGGAGTGGACCAGCTCTCCCGGGCCACTCGCGCTTGCGTCCTAAGGCATGCGGGTTCGACCTGCTGTCCCAGGGGAATCGGGGCCAGGTCAGAGGGCCTGAGGGTTCGACCAGCTGTCCCCGGGGACTCGGGCCCGTACCCGATTTCCAGCAGGGTCGATCAGCTTTCCCTGATGCCTCGCGCATGTGTCCGAGTGCCCGAGGGGAGGACCAGCAGTTCCAGGTTCTCGGGTTCCAGGGCACCCAAGGTCGACCCGATGTCTTTGGCGACTCGGGCCCGGTTCCGAGGTCCCATGGGGTCGAAGAGGTTTCAAAGGCGACTCGGGCCTGTTACGGAGGCCCCACGGGTCAACCAGATGTCCCGGGCAACTCTGGCCCAGCTCCAAGGGCCTGCGGTTTGGACCAGCTGTCCCGGGCCACTCGCACTTGCGTCCAAGGGCCCACGTGGTCGACCAGGTGTTGGGGGACTCGGGCCCTGGTCCGAAGCCCTGAGGGTTCGACCAGCTGTCACGGGGGACTCAAGCCCGTGCCCGAGGGAAAGTGGGGTCCATCAGTTGTCCCCGGCATCTTGGCCCTGGGTCTGAAGGCCCGTGTGTTCGACCAGCTCTCCCGTGCAACAGGCGCTTGGGTCCGAGTGCCCGGGGGTCGCCCAGCACTACCGTGTGACTCGTGCTTGTGTCCAAGAACCCGCGAGGTTGACCCGATGTCTTTGGTGATTCGTGCCCTGGTCCGAGGGCCCGCGGGTTCGACCTGGACGCCCGGGCACCTCGGGCCCATGCCCAAGGCCCTGCAGAGTCAACGAGATATCCCGTAAGACTCCAGCCTGGCTCCGAGGGCCCATGGGCTCGAACAGCTGTCCCGGGCCACTCTCGCTTGGGTCCGAGGGCCCGCGGGGTCTACCAGCTGTCCCAGGCCACTCGGGCCCGGTTCCGAGGACCCACGGTTTCGACCAGCTCTCCCGGGCGAATTGCGCTCGGATCCGATGGCCTGCGAGGTCTACCAGCCCGCCGGGGCGACTCAGGCCCGTACCCGAAGGTCCTCGTGGTCTACCATCTGTCCCGGGCGCCTCGGGTCCGGGTCCGAAGACCCGCGGGGTCGACAAGCTGTCCCGGATGACTCGGACCCGGGTCCGAGGGCCTGCGTGTTCGACCAGCTGTCCAGGGCCAATTGCACTTGCGTCCTAGGGTACGCGGGTTCGACCAGCTGTCCAGGGCGACTGGGGACCGGGTACGAATGCCCACGTGGTCGACCAGCTGTCCCGGGCGACTTGGCCCGGGTCCGAGGGCCCGCTGGGTCGACCAGGTGTCCTGGGCGATGCGGGTCCGTGTCCGAGGGCCAGTGGGGTCGATCTGCGGTCCCCCTGACCCCAGCCCTGATCCGAAAACCCTCAGGGTCAACCAGCTGCTTGGGAAGTCTCGGGCCCGGTTGTTTAGGGCCCGCGTGGTCGACCAGCAGTCCAGGGCCACTCACACTTACGTCCTAGAGTTCGTGGGGTCAACCAGCTGTCCAGGGCGACTGGGGCCCGGGCCCAAAAGCCCCTGGGGTCGACTAGCTGTCCTGGGTGACTCGGACCCGGGTCCAAGGTCCTGTGGCGTAGACAGGCTGTCCCGGGTGACTCAGGACCGTTGCGATGGTCAGAGGGGTCCACCAGTTGTCCCGGGTGAATCGCGCCCGGTTCTAAAGCCCGCGGGGTCTATCAGCTCTCCCTGGCGACTCGCGCTTGGGACCGAGTGCCCGGGGGGTCGACCAGTGTTTCCGGGTGACTCGGGCCATTGTCCGAGGGCCCAAGGCGTCGACCAGCTGTCCCGTGTGACTCGGGCCTGAGTCCGAGGTCCGGCGGGGTTGACCAGCTGTCCCGCGTGGCTCGGGCCCGGTTCCAAGCGCCCGCGTTGTCGACCATCTGTTCCGGGTGAATTGGGTCCGGGTTCGAGGGCCAGCGGGGTCGAACAAATATCACGGGCGACTCGATCCCCGCCCTGAGGGCCTGCGTGGTCGACCTGCTCTCCCGGCCCACTCGCGCTAGGGTCCGATGGCCCGCATGTTCAACCAGCTGTCCCGGGACACTTGGGCCCGGGTCCGAGGACCCGTGGGCTCAAGGAGCCTTCCCAGGCTACACCCGCTCAGGTCTGATGGCCCGTGGGTTCGAGCAGATGTCCCGGGAGAGTCAGGCCTTGGTCCGAGTGCCTGAGGGGTCGACCAGATGTCCTGGGGGCCTCGGGCCCGTGCCCAAGGGCCCGCGGCGTCGACCAGCTGTCCCGGAAGACTCGAGACCTTGTCGGAGGTCCCGCGTTGTCGACCAGCTGTCCCAGGTGACTCAGGCCTGTGCGCGAGGGCCTATGGTGTCCACAGATCTTCCGGGCAACTAGGACCGTGCCCGAAGGCCCAGGTGTTGAACCGCTGTCCCGGGCGACTCGCGATTTGGTCCGAGGGCCCCGGGGGTCAACCAACTGTCCCCGGCGACTCAGGCCATTACCCGAGGTCCCGCAGTGTCGACCAACCCTCCCGGGTGACTCGAGTTCTAGTCCGAGGTCCCACGGTCGACCAGCTGTCCTGGGCGACTCTTGCCCTGGTCTGAGGGCCCGTGGGGTCGACCTGGACTCCTGGGTGACTCGGGCCCATGCCAAAGGCCCTGCGGGGTCGACCAGCTGTCCCTGGTGACTCCCGCTTGGGTCTGAGGGCCCGCGGGTTTGACCAGTTTTACCGGGTGACTCGCGCTTGTGTCCGAGGGTCCGCGGGTTTGATCAGCTGTCACAGGCCCCTCGGGCTTGCGTCAGAAGGCCTGCGGGTTCGAACAGACTTCCCGGGCATGTCGCACTCGGGTCCAATGACCCGCGGGGTTGAATAGCTCTCTGGGGTGATTCGGGCCCATGCCCGAGGGCCCGCGGGTTCGACCAGCTCTCCCGGGCGTGACGCGCTCGAGTCTGATGTCCCGCCGGGTTGAATAGCTCTACGGGGTGACTCGGGCCCGTGCCCGAGGGCCCGCGGTGTCGACCAGTTGTCCTCGGTGACTCAGGGCGGGATCTGAGGGCCCGCGTTGTGGACCAGCTGTCCCAGGCCACTCGCGCTTGGATCCGAGGGCCCGCGTGTTCAACCAGCTATCCCGGGACATTCAGGCCCAGGTCCGAGTGCCCGCGGGGTCGAGCAACCTTCCCGGGTGACACGGGCTCAGGTCTGAGAGCCCGTGGGTTTGCCCAGCTGCCACAGGGGACTTGGGCCCGGGTCCGAGGGCCCGCATTGTCGTCCAGCTGTCCCAGAAGTCTCGAGAGCTTGTCGGAGGGCCCGCGGTGTCCACCAGCTCTCCCGGGAGAATTGGACCATGCTTGAGGGCCCGGGTGTCGAACAGCTGTCCCGGGCGACTCGCGCTTTGGTCCAAGGGCCCCGGGGGTCAACCAACTGTCCTGGGCGACTCAGGCCATTACCCGAGGGCCCGCAGTGTTGACTAACCCTCCCCGGCGACTCCGGTTCTGGTGTGGTCCCGCGGTCGACCAGCTGTCCCGGGCGACTCTTGCTCTGGTCTGAGGGCCCACGGGGTCGACCTGGACTCCGGGGAGACTCGGGGCCGTGTGAAAGGCCCTGCAGGGTTGACCAGCTGTCCCTGGTGACTCGCGCTTGTGTCCAATGGACCGCGGTTTTGACCAGCTGTCATGGGCGACTGGGGACCGGGTCCGAAGGCCCTTGGGGTCGACCAGCTGTCCCGGGTGACTCGCGACCTCATCGGAGGTCCAAGGGTTGACCAGCCTTTCTGAATGACTCAGGCCCGTGCCCGATATCCCACGGTTTCAACCAGCATCCAGGGGGACTCTGGACCATGCCCGAAGTACTGTGGCATTGAACCGCATCTCAGGAGTCTCGCGCTTGATCTGGGGGCACCCAGGGTCGACCAGCGTTCCCGGGCGACTCCTGTCCAGGTCCGAGGGCCCACGGTGTCGAGCACCTGTCCCAGGGGACTCTGGCCCGGCTCCGAGGGCTTTCGGGGTCGATCAGCTCTCCTGGGTCACTCGCGCCTGCATGCAAGGGCTCGCGGTTTCGACCAGCTGTCATGGGCGACTGGGGCCCGGGTCCGAAGGCCCTCGGGGTCGACCAGCTGACTTGGGCGGCTCGCGCTTGGGTCCGAGGGCCCTCGGGGTTGACCAACTCTCCCGGGAGACTCGGGCCAGGGTCCGAATGCCCGCGGTGTCGACCCCCTTTGCGGGAGACTCGGGACCTAGTCGGAGGGTCCTCGGGGTCGACCAGCCTTTCTGGCGACTCAGGCCCATGCCCAAGGGCCCACAGTTTTGACAAGCATCCCAGGCGACTCTGGACCATGCTAGCTGCCGCGGGATCGAACAGCTGTCCCAGGGAACTCCCGCTTGGACCAAGGTCACCCTCTGTAGACCAGCTCTCCCGGGCGTGACGCGCTCGAGTCTGATGTCCCGCCGGGTTGAATAGCTCTACGGGGTGACTCGGGCTTGTGCCCGAGGGCCCGCGGTGTTTGACCAGTTGTCGTGGGTGACTCAGGGCGGGATCTGAGGGCCCGCGTTGTGGACCAGCTGTCGCAGGCCACTCGCGCTTGGATCCGAGGGCCCGCGTGTTCAACCAGCTGTCCCGGGACACTCAGGCCCAGGTCCGAGTGCCCGCGGGGTCGAGCAACCTTCCCGCTTGGACCAAGGTCACCCTCTGTCGACCAGCTCTCCCTGGGACTCGCACTTGTGTCTGAGTGCCCGAGGGGTCTACCAGCCCTCCCGGGTGACTCGCGTTCGGGCTCCAGGGCCCGCGAGGTCGACCCGATATCTTTGGCGACTCGGGCCCAGTTCCGAGGGCCCGCGGGGTCGACCTGGTCTCAAAGGCGACTCGGGCCCGTGACCGAGGCCCCGCGGGTCAACCAGCTGTCCCGGGCGACTCTGGCCCGGCTCTGAGGGCCTGCGGGGTTGACCAGTAGTCCTGGGCCACTCGCATTGCGTCTAAGGGCCCGCGGGGTTGACCAGCTGTCCCAGGCGACTGGGGCCTGGGTCCGAAGGCCCTCGGGCTCGACCAGCTCTCCCGGGCGACACGGGGCATGATCCGAGGGCCCTTGTGGTGGACCAGCTCTCCCGGGCCACTCGCGCTTTTGTCCTAGGGCAAGCGGGTACCACCAGCTGTCCCGGGAGACTCGGGCCTGGATCCGAGGGCCCAAGGGGTCGACCAGCTGTCCCAGACGACTTGCGCTTGGGTCCGAGGGCCCGCGTGTACTACCAGCTCTCCCGGGCGTGTCGCGCTCGGGTCCGATTGCCCGTGTTGTTAAATAGTTCTCCAGGGTGACTCGGGCCTGTGCGCGATGGCCCATGGGGTCGACCAGCTGTCCTGGGTGACACTTGCCCAGGTCCGAAGGCCTTCAGGGTCAACCAGCAGTCCCGGGCGACTCTTTCCCGTCTCCGAGGCCCCGTGTTGTGGACAAACTATCCCGGGTAACTCCGGCCAGCGTCCGAGTGCCCGTGGGGTCGAACCGCTGTCACCGGTGACTCGTGACCTGGTCGGAGGCCCATGGGTCGACCAGCCTTTCCGGACGATTCAGGCCCGTGTCTGAGGGTCCACGCTTTCGACCAGCATCCAGGGCGACTCAGGACCGTGCCCGAGGTGCCGTGGTGTCGATTTGGGGTCCCTGGCGACTCGCGCTTGGTCTGGGGGCACCCGGGGTCGACCAGTGTTCCCGGGCGACTCCTGTCCTGGTCCAAGGGCCCGCGGTTTCGACCAGCTGTCCCGGGTGACTTGCGACATGGTCGGAGATCCACGGGTTGACCAACCTTTCCAGACGACTCAGGCCCGTGCCCGATATCCCACGGTTTCGACCAGCATCCAGGGGGACTCTGGACCATGCCCGCGGTACCGTGGTATTGAATCACGTCCCAGGAGACTCACGCCTGATCTGGGGGCACCCGGGTTCGACCAGCGTTCCTGGGTGACTCCTGTCCAGGTCCGAGGGCCCACGGGGTCGACCAGCTGTCCCAGGGGGCTCCAGCCCGGCTCTGAGGGCCTGCGGAATGGACCAGCTCTCCCGGGCCACTCGCGCTTGCGTCCTAAGGCATGCGGGTTCGACCTGCTGTCCCAGGGGAATCGGGGCCAGGTCAGAGGGCCTGAGGGTTCGACCAGCTGTCCCCGGGGACTCGGGCCCGTACCCGATTTCCAGCAGGGTCGATCAGCTTTCCCTGATGCCTCGCGCATGTGTCCGAGTGCCCGAGGGGTGGACAAGCAGTTCCAGGTTCTCGGGTTCCAGGGCACCCAAGGTCGACCCGATGTCTTTGGCGACTCGGGCCCGGTTCCGAGGTCCCATGGGGTCGAACAGGTTTCAAAGGCGACTCGGGCCTGTTACAGAGGCCCCACGGGTCAACCAGATGTCCCGGGCAACTCTGGCCCAGCTCCAAGGGCCTGTGGTTTGGACCAGCTGTCCCGGGCCACTCGCACTTGCGTCCAAGGGCCCACGTGGTCGACCAGGTGTTGGGGGATTCGGGCCCTGGTCCGAAGCCCTGAGGGTTCGACCAGCTGTCACGGGGGACTCAAGCCCGTGCCCGAGGGAAAGTGGGGTCCATCAGTTGTCCCCGGCATCTTGGCCCTGGGTCTGAAGGCCCGTGTGTTCGACCAGCTCTCCCGTGCAACAGGCGCTTGGGTCCGAGTGCCCGGGGGTCGCCCAGCACTACCGTGTGACTCGTGCTTGTGTCCAAGAACCCGCGAGGTTGACCCGATGTCTTTGGTGATTCGTGCCCTGGTCCGAGGGCCTGCGGGTTCGACCTGGACGCCCGGGCACCTCGGGCCCATGCCCAAGGCCCTGCAGAGTCAACGAGATATCCCGTAAGACTCCAGCCTGGCTCCGAGGGCCCATGGGCTCGAACAGCTGTCCCGGGCCACTCTCGCTTGGGTCCGAGGGCCCGCGGGGTCTACCAGCTGTCCCAGGCCACTCGGGCCCGGTTCCAAGGACCCACGGTTTCGACCAGCTCTCCCGGGCAAATTGCGCTCGGATCCGATGGCCTGCGAGGTCTACCAGCCCGCCGGGGCGACTCAGGCCCGTACCCGAAGGTCCTCGTGGTCTACCATCTGTCCCGGGCGCCTCGGGTCCGGGTCCGAAGACCCGCGGGGTCGACAAGCTGTCCCGGATGACTCGGACCCGGGTCCGAGGGCCTGCGTGTTCGACCAGCTGTCCAGGGCCAATTGCACTTGCGTCCTAGGGTACGCGGGTTCAACCAGCTGTCCAGGGCGACTGGGGACCGGGTATGAATGCCCACGTGGTCGACCAGCTGTCCCGGGCGACTTGGGCCCGGGTCCGAGGGCCCGCTGCGTCGACCAGGTGTCCTGGGCGATGCGGGTCTGTGTCCGAGGGCCAGTGGGGTCGATCTGCGGTCCCCCTGACCCCAGCCCTGATCCGAAAACCCTCAGGGTCAACCAGCTTGGGAAGTCTCGGGCCCGGGTGTGAGGGCCCGCGTGGTCAACCAGCAGTCCAGGGCCACTCACACTTACGTCCTAGAGTTCGTGGGGTCAACCAGCTGTCCAGGGCGACTGGGGCCCGGGCCCAAAAGCCCCTGGGGTCGACTAGCTGTCCCGGGTGACTCGGACCCGGGTCCAAGGTCCTATGGAGTAGACAGGCTGTCCCGGGGGACTCAGGACCGTGGCGATGGTCAGAGGGGTCCACCAGTTGTCCCGGGTGAATCGCGCCCGGTTCTAAAGCCCACGGGGTCTACCAGCTCTCCCTGGCGACTCGCGCTTGGGACCGAGTGCCCGGGGGGTCGACCAGTGTTTCCGGGTGACTCGGGCCATTGTCTGAGGGCCCAAGGCGTCGACCAGCTGTCCCGTGTGACTCGGGCCTGAGTCCGAGGTCCGGCGGGGTTGACCAGCTGTCCCGCGCGGCTCGGGCCCGGTTCCAAGCGCCCGCGTTGTCGACCATCTGTTCCGGGTGAATTGGGTCCGGGTTCGAGGGCCAGCGGGGTCGAACAAATATCACGGGCGACTCGATCCCCACCCTGAGGGCCTGCGTGGTCGTCCAGCTCTCCCGGCCCACTCGCGCTAGGGTCCGATGGCCCGCATGTTCAACCAGCTGTCCCGGGACACTTGGGCCTGGGTCCGAGGACCCGTGGGCTCAAGGAGCCTTCCCAGGCTACACCCGCTCAGGTCTGATGGCCCGTGGGTTCGAGCAGATGTCCCGGGAGAGTCAGGCCTTGGTCCGAGTGCCTGAGGGGTCGACCAGATGTCCTGGGGGCCTCGGGCCCATGCCCAAGGGCCCGCGGCGTCGACCAGCTGTCCCGGAAGACTCGAGACCTTGTCGGAGGTCCCGCGTTGTCGACCAGCTGTCCCAGGCGACTCAGGCCTGTGCGCGAGGGCCTACGGTGTCCACAGCTCTTCCGGGCGACTAGGACCGTGCCCGAGGGCCCGGGTGTTGAACCGCTGTCCCGGGCGACTCGCGATTTGGTCCGAGGGCCCCGGGGGTCAACCAACTGTCCTGGGCGACTCAGGCCATTACCCGAGGTCCCGCAGTGTCGACCAACCCTCCCGGGTGACTCGAGTTCTAGTCCGAGGTCCCACGGTCGACCAGCTGTCCTGGGCGACTCTTGCCCTGGTCTGAGGGCCCGTGGGGTCGACCTGGACTCCTGGGTGACTCGGGCCCATGCCAAATGCCCTGCGGGGTCGACCAGCTGTCCCTGGTGACTCCCGCTTGGGTCCGAGGGCCCGCGGGTTTTACCAGTTTTCCCGGGTGACTCGCGCTTGTGTCCAAGGGCCCGCGGGTTTGACCAGCTGTCACAGGCCCCTCGGGCTTGCGTCAGAAGGCCTGCGGGTTCGAACAGACTTCCCGGGCATGTCGCACTCGGGTCCAATGACCCGCGGGGTTGAATAGGTCTCTGGGGTGATTCGGGCCCATGCCGAGGGCCCGCGGGTTCGACCAGCTCTCCCGGGCGTGACGCGCTCGAGTCTGATGTCCCGCCGGGTTGAATAGCTCTACGGGGTGACTCGGGCCCGTGCCCGAGGGCCCGCGGTGTCGACCAGTTGTCCTGGGTGACTCAGGGTGGGATCTGAGGGCCCGCGTTGTGGACCAGCTGTCCTAGGCCACTCGCACTTGGATCCAAGGGCCCGCGTGTTCAACCAGCTATCCCGGGACATTCAGGCCCAGGTCCGAGTGCCCGCGGGGTCGAGCAACCTTCCCGGGTGACACGGGCTCAGGTCTGAGAGCCCGTGGGTTCGCCCAGCTGCCACAGGGGACTTGGGCCCGGGTCCGAGGGCCCGCATTGTCGTCCAGCTGTCCCAGAAGTCTTGAGACCTTGTCGGAGGGCCCGCGGTGTCCACCAGCTCTCCCGGGAGAATTGGACCATGCTTGAGGGCCCGGGTGTCGAACAGCTGTCCCGGGCGACTCGCGCTTTGGTCCAAGGGCCCCGGGGGTCAACCAACTGTCCTGGGCGACTCAGGCCATTACCCGAGGGCCCGCAGTGTTGACTAACCCTCCCCGGCGACTCCGGTTCTGGTGTGGTCCCGCGGTCGACCAGCTGTCCCGGGCGACTCTTGCTCTGGTCTGAGGGCCCACGGGGTCGACCTGGACTCCGGGGAGACTCGGGGCCGTGTGAAAGGCCCTGCAGGGTTGACCAGCTGTCCCTGGTGACTCGCGCTTGTGTCCAATGGACCGCGGTTTTGACCAGCTGTCATGGGCGACTGGGGACCGGGTCCGAAGGCCCTTGGGGTCGACCAGCTGTCCCGGGTGACTCGCGACCTCGTCGGAGGTCCACGGGGTGACCAGCCTTTCTGGACGACTCAGGCCCGTGCCCGATATCCCACGGTTTCAACCAGCATCCAGGGGGACTCTGGACCATGCCCGAAGTACTGTGGCATTGAACCGCATCTCAGGAGTCTCGCGCTTGGTCTGAGGGCACCCAGGGTCGACCAGCATTCCCGGGCGACTCCTGTCCAGGTCCGAGGGCCCACGGTGTCGAGCACCTGTCCCAGGGGACTCTGGCCCGGCTCCGAGGGCTTTCGGGGTCGATCAGCTCTCCTGGGTCACTCGCGCCTGCATGCAAGGGCTCGCGGTTTCGACCAGCTGTCATGGGCGACTGGGGCCCGGGTCCGAAGGCCCTCGGGGTCGACCAGCTGACTTGGGCGGCTCGCGCTTGGGTCCGAGGGCCCTCGGGGTTGACCAACTCTCCCGGGAGACTCGGGCCAGGGTCCGAATGCCCGCGGTGTCGACCCCCTTTGCGGGAGACTCGGGACCTAGTCGGAGGGTCCTCGGGGTCGACCAGCCTTTCTGGCGACTCAGGCCCATGCCCAAGGGCCCACAGTTTTGACAAGCATCCCAGGCGACTCTGGACCATGCTAGCTGCCGCGGGATCGAACAGCTGTCCCAGGGAACTCCCGCTTGGACCAAGGTCACCCTCTGTCGACCAGCTCTCCCTGGGACTCGCACTTGTGTCTGAGTGCCCGAGGGGTCTACCAGCCCTCCCGGGTGACTCGCGTTCGGGCTCCAGGGCCCGCGAGGTCGACCCGATATCTTTGGCGACTCGGGCCCAGTTCCGAGGGCCCGCGGGGTCGACCTGGTCTCAAAGGCGACTCGGGCCCGTGACCGAGGCCCCGCGGGTCAACCAGCTGTCCCGGGCGACTCTGGCCCGGCTCTGAGGGCCTGCGGGGTTCACCAGCAGTCCTGGGCCACTCGCATTGCGTCTAAGGGCCCGCGGGGTTGACCAGCTGTCCCGGGCGACTCGGGGCATGATCCAAGGGCCCTTGTGGTGGACCAGCTCTCCCGGGCCACTCGCGCTTTTGTCCTAGGGCAAGCGGGTACCACCAGCTGTCCCGGGAGACTCGGGCCCGGATTCGAGGGCCCAAGGGGTCGACCAGCTGTCCCAGACGACTTGCGCTTGGGTTCGAGGGCCCGCGGAGTTGACCAGCTCTCAAGGGCCACTTGGGCCTGGGTCCGAGGGCCCGCGTGTACTACCAGCTCTCCCGGGCGTGTCGCGCTCGGGTCCGATTGCCCGTGTTGTTAAATAGTTCTCCAGGGTGACTCGGGCCTGTGCGCGATGGCCCATGGGGTCGACCAGCTGTCCTGGGTGACACTTGCCCAGGTCCGAAGGCCTTCAGGGTCAACCAGCAGTCCCGGGCGACTCTTTCCCGTCTCCGAGGCCCCGTGTTGTGGACAAACTATCCCGGGTAACTCCGGCCAGCGTCCGAGTGCCCGTGGGGTCGAACCGCTGTCACCGGTGACTCGTGACCTGGTCGGAGGCCCATGGGTCGACCAGCCTTTCCGGACGATTCAGGCCCGTGTCTGAGGGTCCACGCTTTCGACCAGCATCCAGGGCGACTCAGGACCGTGCCCGAGGTGCCGTGGTGTCGATTTGGGGTCCCTGGCGACTCGCGCTTGGTCTGGGGGCACCCGGGGTCGACCAGTGTTCCCGGGCGACTCCTGTCCTGGTCCAAGGGCCCGCGGTTTCGACCAGCTGTCCCGGGTGACTTGCGACATGGTCGGAGATCCACGGGTTGACCAACCTTTCCAGACGACTCAGGCCCGTGCCCGATATCCCACGATTTCGACCAGCATCCAGGGGGACTCTGGACCATGCCCGCGGTACCGTGGTATTGAATCACGTCCCAGGAGACTCACGCCTGATCTGGGGGCACCCGGGTTCGACCAGCGTTCCTGGGTGACTCCTGTCCAGGTCCGAGGGCCCACGGGGTCGACCAGCTGTCCCAGGGGGCTCCAGCCCGGCTCTGAGGGCCTGCGGAATGGACCAGCTCTCCCGGGCCACTCGCGCTTGCGTCCTAAGGCATGCGGGTTCGACCTGCTGTCCCAGGGGAATCGGGGCCAGGTCAGAGGGCCTGAGGGTTCGACCAGCTGTCCCCGGGGACTCGGGCCCGTACCCGATTTCCAGCAGGGTCGATCAGCTTTCCCTGATGCCTCGCGCATGTGTCCGAGTGCCCGAGGTGTGGACAAGCAGTTCCAGGTTCTCGGGTTCCAGGGCACCCAAGGTCGACCCGATGTCTTTGGCGACTCGGGCCCGGTTCCGAGGTCCCATGGGGTCGAACAGGTTTCAAAGGCGACTCGGGCCTGTTACAGAGGCCCCACGGGTCAACCAGATGTCCCGGGCAACTCTGGCCCAGCTCCAAGGGCCTGTGGTTTGGACCAGCTGTCCCGGGCCACTCGCACTTGCGTCCAAGGGCCCACGTGGTCGACCAGGTGTTGGGGGATTCGGGCCCTGGTCCGAAGCCCTGAGGGTTCGACCAGCTGTCACGGGGGACTCAAGCCCGTGCCCGAGGGAAAGTGGGGTCCATCAGTTGTCCCCGGCATCTTGGCCCTGGGTCTGAAGGCCCGTGTGTTCGACCAGCTCTCCCGTGCAACAGGCGCTTGGGTCCGAGTGCCCGGGGGTCGCCCAGCACTACCGTGTGACTCGTGCTTGTGTCCAAGAACCCGCGAGGTTGACCCGATGTCTTTGGTGATTCGTGCCCTGGTCCGAGGGCCCGCGGGTTCGACCTGGACGCCCGGGCACCTCGGGCCCATGCCCAAGGCCCTGCAGAGTCAACGAGATATCCCGTAAGACTCCAGCCTGGCTCCGAGGGCCCATGGGCTCGAACAGCTGTCCCGGGCCACTCTCGCTTGGGTCCGAGGGCCCGCGGGGTCTACCAGCTGTCCCAGGCCACTCGGGCCCGGTTCCAAGGACCCACGGTTTCGACCAGCTCTCCCGGGCGAATTGCGCTCGGATCCGATGGCCTGCGAGGTCTACCAGCCCGCCGGGGCGACTCAGGCCCGTACCCGAAGGTCCTCGTGGTCTACCATCTGTCCCGGGCGCCTCGGGTCCGGGTCCGAAGACCCGCGGGGTCGACAAGCTGTCCCGGATGACTCGAACCCGGGTCCGAGGGCCTGCGTGTTCGACCAGCTGTCCAGGGCCAATTGCACTTGCGTCCTAGGGTACGCGGGTTCAACCAGCTGTCCAGGGCGACTGGGGACCGGGTATGAATGCCCACGTGGTCGACCAGCTGTCCCGGGCGACTTGGGCCCGGGTCCGAGGGCCCGCTGGGTCGACCAGGTGTCCTGGGCGATGCGGGTCTGTGTCCGAGGGCCAGTGGGGTCGATCTGCGGTCCCCCTGACCCCAGCCCTGATCCGAAAACCCTCAGGGTCAACCAGCTTGGGAAGTCTCGGGCCCGGGTGTGAGGGCCCGCGTGGTCAACCAGCAGTCCAGGGCCACTCACACTTACGTCCTAGAGTTCGTGGGGTCAACCAGCTGTCCAGGGCGACTGGGGCCCGGGCCCAAAAGCCCCTGGGGTCGACTAGCTGTCCCGGGTGACTCGGACCCGGGTCCAAGGTCCTATGGAGTAGATAGGCTGTCCCGGGGGACTCAGGACCGTGGCGATGGTCAGAGGGGTCCACCAGTTGTCCCGGGTGAATCGCGCCCGGTTCTAAAGCCCACGGGGTCTACCAGCTCTCCCTGGCGACTCGCGCTTGGGACCGAGTGCCCGGGGGGTCGACCAGTGTTTCCGGGTGACTCGGGCCATTGTCTGAGGGCCCAAGGCGTCGACCAGCTGTCCCGTGTGACTCGGGCCTGAGTCCGAGGTCCGGCGGGGTTGACCAGCTGTCCCGCGCGGCTCGGGCCCGGTTCCAAGCGCCCGCGTTGTCGACCATCTGTTCCGGGTGAATTGGGTCCGGGTTCGAGGGCCAGCGGGGTCGAACAAATATCACGGGCGACTCGATCCCCACCCTGAGGGCCTGCGTGGTCGTCCAGCTCTCCCGGCCCACTCGCGCTAGGGTCCGATGGCCCGCATGTTCAACCAGCTGTCCCGGGACACTTGGGCCTGGGTCCGAGGACCCGTGGGCTCAAGGAGCCTTCCCAGGCTACACCCGCTCAGGTCTGATGGCCCGTGGGTTCGAGCAGATGTCCCGGGAGAGTCAGGCCTTGGTCCGAGTGCCTGAGGGGTCGACCAGATGTCCTGGGGGCCTCGGGCCCATGCCCAAGGGCCCGCGGCGTCGACCAGCTGTCCCGGACGACTCGAGACCTTGTCGGAGGTCCCGCGTTGTCGACCAGCTGTCCCAGGCGACTCAGGCCTGTGCGCGAGGGCCTACGGTGTCCACAGCTCTTCCGGGCGACTAGGACCGTGCCCGAGGGCCCGGGTGTTGAACCGCTGTCCCGGGCGACTCGCGATTTGGTCCGAGGGCCCCGGGGGTCAACCAACTGTCCTGGGCGACTCAGGCCATTACCCGAGGTCCCGCAGTGTCGACCAACCCTCCCGGGTGACTCGAGTTCTAGTCCGAGGTCCCACGGTCGACCAGCTGTCCTGGGCGACTCTTGCCCTGGTCTGAGGGCCCGTGGGGTCGACCTGGACTCCTGGGTGACTCGGGCCCATGCCAAAGGCCCTGCGGGGTCGACCAGCTGTCCCTGGTGACTCCCGCTTGGGTCCGAGGGCCCGCGGGTTTGACCAGTTTTCCCGGGTGACTCGCGCTTGTGTCCAAGGGCCCGCGGGTTTGACCAGCTGTCACAGGCCCCTCGGGCTTGCGTCAGAAGGCCTGCGGGTTCGAACAGACTTCCCGGGCATGTCGCACTCGGGTCCAATGACCCGCGGGGTTGAATAGGTCTCTGGGGTGATTCGGGCCCATGCCGAGGGCCCGCGGGTTCGACCAGCTCTCCCGGGCGTGACGCGCTCGAGTCTGATGTCCCGCCGGGTTGAATAGCTCTACGGGGTGACTCGGGCCCGTGCCCGAGGGCCCGCGGTGTCGACCAGTTGTCCTGGGTGACTCAGGGTGGGATCTGAGGGCCCGCGTTGTGGACCAGCTGTCCTAGGCCACTCGCACTTGGATCCAAGGGCCCGCGTGTTCAACCAGCTATCCCGGGACATTCAGGCCCAGGTCCGAGTGCCCGCGGGGTCGAGCAACCTTCCCGGGTGACACGGGCTCAGGTCTGAGAGCCCGTGGGTTCGCCCAGCTGCCACAGGGGACTTGGGCCCGGGTCCGAGGGCCCGCATTGTCGTCCAGCTGTCCCAGAAGTCTCGAGACCTTGTCGGAGGGCCCGCGGTGTCCACCAGCTCTCCCGGGAGAATTGGACCATGCTTGAGGGCCCGGGTGTCGAACAGCTGTCCCGGGCGACTCGCGCTTTGGTCCAAGGGCCCCGGGGGTCAACCAACTGTCCTGGGCGACTCAGGCCATTACCCGAGGGCCCGCAGTGTTGACTAACCCTCCCCGGCGACTCCGGTTCTGGTGTGGTCCCGCGGTCGACCAGCTGTCCCGGGCGACTCTTGCTCTGGTCTGAGGGCCCACGGGGTCGACCTGGACTCCGGGGAGACTCGGGGCCGTGTGAAAGGCCCTGCAGGGTTGACCAGCTGTCCCTGGTGACTCGCGCTTGTGTCCAATGGACCGCGGTTTTGACCAGCTGTCATGGGCGACTGGGGACCGGGTCCGAAGGCCCTTGGGGTCGACCAGCTGTCCCGGGTGACTCGCGACCTCGTCGGAGGTCCACGGGGTGACCAGCCTTTCTGGACGACTCAGGCCCGTGCCCGATATCCCACGGTTTCAACCAGCATCCAGGGGGACTCTGGACCATGCCCGAAGTACTGTGGCATTGAACCGCATCTCAGGAGTCTCGCGCTTGGTCTGAGGGCACCCAGGGTCGACCAGCATTCCCGGGCGACTCCTGTCCAGGTCCGAGGGCCCACGGTGTCGAGCACCTGTCCCAGGGGACTCTGGCCCGGCTCCGAGGGCTTTCGGGGTCGATCAGCTCTCCTGGGTCACTCGCGCCTGCATGCAAGGGCTCGCGGTTTCGACCAGCTGTCATGGGCGACTGGGGCCCGGGTCCGAAGGCCCTCGGGGTCGACCAGCTGACTTGGGCAGCTCGCGCTTGGGTCCGAGGGCCCTCGGGGTTGACCAACTCTCCCGGGAGACTCGGGCCAGGGTCCGAATGCCCGCGGTGTCGACCCCCTTTGCGGGAGACTCGGGACCTAGTCGGAGGGTCCTCGGGGTCGACCAGCCTTTCTGGCGACTCAGGCCCATGCCCAAGGGCCCACAGTTTTGACAAGCATCCCAGGCGACTCTGGACCATGCTAGCTGCCGCGGGATCGAACAGCTGTCCCAGGGAACTCCCGCTTGGACCAAGGTCACCCTCTGTCGACCAGCTCTCCCTGGGACTCGCACTTGTGTCTGAGTGCCCGAGGGGTCTACCAGCCCTCCCGGGTGACTCGCGTTCGGGCTCCAGGGCCCGCGAGGTCGACCCGATATCTTTGGCGACTCGGGCCCAGTTCCGAGGGCCCGCGGGGTCGACCTGGTCTCAAAGGCGACTCGGGCCCGTGACCGAGGCCCCGCGGGTCAACCAGCTGTCCCGGGCGACTCTGGCCCGGCTCTGAGGGCCTGCGGGGTTCACCAGCAGTCCTGGGCCACTCGCATTGCGTCTAAGGGCCCGCGGGGTTGACCAGCTGTCCCGGGCGACTCGGGGCATGATCCGAGGGCCCTTGTGGTGGACCAGCTCTCCCGGGCCACTCGCGCTTTTGTCCTAGGGCAAGCGGGTACCACCAGCTGTCCCGGGAGACTCGGGCCCGGATTCGAGGGCCCAAGGGGTCGACCAGCTGTCCCAGACGACTTGCGCTTGGGTTCGAGGGCCCGCGGAGTTGACCAGCTCTCAAGGGCCACTCGGGCCTGGGTCCGAGGGCCCGCGTGTACTACCAGCTCTCCCGGGCGTGTCGCGCTCGGGTCCGATTGCACGTGTTGTTAAATAGTTCTCCAGGGTGACTCGGGCCTGTGCGCGATGGCCCATGGGGTCGACCAGCTGTCCTGGGTGACACTTGCCCAGGTCCGAAGGCCTTCAGGGTCAACCAGCAGTCCCGGGCGACTCTTTCCCGTCTCCGAGGCCCCGTGTTGTGGACAAACTATCCCGGGTAACTCCGGCCAGCGTCCGAGTGCCCGTGGGGTCGAACCGCTGTCACCGGTGACTCGTGACCTGGTCGGAGGCCCATGGGTCGACCAGCCTTTCCGGACGATTCAGGCCCGTGTCTGAGGGTCCACGCTTTCGACCAGCATCCAGGGCGACTCAGGACCGTGCCCGAGGTGCCGTGGTGTCGATTTGGGGTCCCTGGCGACTCGCGCTTGGTCTGGGGGCACCCGGGGTCGACCAGTGTTCCCGGGCGACTCCTGTCCTGGTCCAAGGGCCCGCGGTTTCGACCAGCTGTCCCGGGTGACTTGCGACATGGTCGGAGATCCACGGGTTGACCAACCTTTCCAGACGACTCAGGCCCGTGCCCGATATCCCACGATTTCGACCAGCATCCAGGGGGACTCTGGACCATGCCCGCGGTACCGTGGTATTGAATCACGTCCCAGGAGACTCACGCCTGATCTGGGGGCACCCGGGTTCGACCAGCGTTCCTGGGTGACTCCTGTCCAGGTCCGAGGGCCCACGGGGTCGACCAGCTGTCCCAGGGGGCTCCAGCCCGGCTCTGAGGGCCTGCGGAATGGACCAGCTCTCCCGGGCCACTCGCGCTTGCGTCCTAAGGCATGCGGGTTCGACCTGCTGTCCCAGGGGAATCGGGGCCAGGTCAGAGGGCCTGAGGGTTCGACCAGCTGTCCCCGGGGACTCGGGCCCGTACCCGATTTCCAGCAGGGTCGATCAGCTTTCCCTGATGCCTCGCGCATGTGTCCGAGTGCCCGAGGGGTGGACAAGCAGTTCCAGGTTCTCGGGTTCCAGGGCACCCAAGGTCGACCCGATGTCTTTGGCGACTCGGGCCCGGTTCCGAGGTCCCATGGGGTCGAACAGGTTTCAAAGGCGACTCGGGCCTGTTACAGAGGCCCCACGGGTCAACCAGATGTCCCGGGCAACTCTGGCCCAGCTCCAAGGGCCTGTGGTTTGGACCAGCTGTCCCGGGCCACTCGCACTTGCGTCCAAGGGCCCACGTGGTCGACCAGGTGTTGGGGGATTCGGGCCCTGGTCCGAAGCCCTGAGGGTTCGACCAGCTGTCACGGGGGACTCAAGCCCGTGCCCGAGGGAAAGTGGGGTCCATCAGTTGTCCCCGGCATCTTGGCCCTGGGTCTGAAGGCCCGTGTGTTCGACCAGCTCTCCCGTGCAACAGGCGCTTGGGTCCGAGTGCCCGGGGGTCGCCCAGCACTACCGTGTGACTCGTGCTTGTGTCCAAGAACCCGCGAGGTTGACCCGATGTCTTTGGTGATTCGTGCCCTGGTCCGAGGGCCCGCGGGTTCGACCTGGACGCCCGGGCACCTCGGGCCCATGCCCAAGGCCCTGCAGAGTCAACGAGATATCCCGTAAGACTCCAGCCTGGCTCCGAGGGCCCATGGGCTCGAACAGCTGTCCCGGGCCACTCTCGCTTGGGTCCGAGGGCCCGCGGGGTCTACCAGCTGTCCCAGGCCACTCGGGCCCGGTTCCGAGGACCCACGGTTTCGACCAGCTCTCCCGGGCGAATTGCGCTCGGATCCGATGGCCTGCGAGGTCTACCAGCCCGCCGGGGCGACTCAGGCCCGTACCCGAAGGTCCTCGTGGTCTACCATCTGTCCCGGGCGCCTCGGGTCCGGGTCCGAAGACCCGCGGGGTCGACAAGCTGTCCCGGATGACTCGGACCCGGGTCCGAGGGCCTGCGTGTTCGACCAGCTGTCCAGGGCCAATTGCACTTGCGTCCTAGTGTACGCGGGTTCAACCAGCTGTCCAGGGCGACTGGGGACCGGGTATGAATGCCCACGTGGTCGACCAGCTGTCCCGGGCGACTTGGGCCCGGGTCCGAGGGCCCGCTGCGTCGACCAGGTGTCCTGGGCGATGCGGGTCTGTGTCCGAGGGCCAGTGGGGTCGATCTGCGGTCCCCCTGACCCCAGCCCTGATCCGAAAACCCTCAGGGTCAACCAGCTTGGGAAGTCTCGGGCCCGGGTGTGAGGGCCCGCGTGGTCAACCAGCAGTCCAGGGCCACTCACACTTACGTCCTAGAGTTCGTGGGGTCAACCAGCTGTCCAGGGCAACTGGGGCCCGGGCCCAAAAGCCCCTGGGGTCGACTAGCTGTCCCGGGTGACTCGGACCCGGGTCCAAGGTCCTATGGAGTAGATAGGCTGTCCCGGGGGACTCAGGACCGTGGCGATGGTCAGAGGGGTCCACCAGTTGTCCCGGGTGAATCGCGCCCGGTTCTAAAGCCCACGGGGTCTACCAGCTCTCCCTGGCGACTCGCGCTTGGGACCGAGTGCCCGGGGGGTCGACCAGTGTTTCCGGGTGACTCGGGCCATTGTCTGAGGGCCCAAGGCGTCGACCAGCTGTCCCGTGTGACTCGGGCCTGAGTCCGAGGTCCGGCGGGGTTGACCAGCTGTCCCGCGCGGCTCGGGCCCGGTTCCAAGCGCCCGCGTTGTCGACCATCTGTTCCGGGTGAATTGGGTCCGGGTTCGAGGGCCAGCGGGGTCGAACAAATATCACGGGCGACTCGATCCCCACCCTGAGGGCCTGCGTGGTCGTCCAGCTCTCCCGGCCCACTCGCGCTAGGGTCCGATGGCCCGCATGTTCAACCAGCTGTCCCGGGACACTTGGGCCTGGGTCCGAGGACCCGTGGGCTCAAGGAGCCTTCCCAGGCTACACCCGCTCAGGTCTGATGGCCCGTGGGTTCGAGCAGATGTCCCGGGAGAGTCAGGCCTTGGTCCGAGTGCCTGAGGGGTCGACCAGATGTCCTGGGGGCCTCGGGCCCATGCCCAAGGGCCCGCGGCGTCGACCAGCTGTCCCGGAAGACTCGAGACCTTGTCGGAGGTCCCGCGTTGTCGACCAGCTGTCCCAGGCGACTCAGGCCTGTGCGCGAGGGCCTATGGTGTCCACAGCTCTTCCGGGCGACTAGGACCGTGCCCGAGGGCCCGGGTGTTGAACCGCTGTCCCGGGCGACTCGCGATTTGGTCCGAGGGCCCCGGGGGTCAACCAACTGTCCTGGGCGACTCAGGCCATTACCCGAGGTCCCGCAGTGTCGACCAACCCTCCCGGGTGACTCGAGTTCTAGTCCGAGGTCCCACGGTCGACCAGCTGTCCTGGGCGACTCTTGCCCTGGTCTGAGGGCCCGTGGGGTCGACCTGGACTCCTGGGTGACTCGGGCCCATGCCAAAGGCCCTGCGGGGTCGACCAGCTGTCCCTGGTGACTCCCGCTTGGGTCCGAGGGCCCGCGGGTTTTACCAGTTTTCCCGGGTGACTCGCGCTTGTGTCCAAGGGCCCGCGGGTTTGACCAGCTGTCACAGGCCCCTCGGGCTTGCGTCAGAAGGCCTGCGGGTTCGAACAGACTTCCCGGGCATGTCGCACTCGGGTCCAATGACCCGCGGGGTTGAATAGGTCTCTGGGGTGATTCGGGCCCATGCCGAGGGCCCGCGGGTTCGACCAGCTCTCCCGGGCGTGACGCGCTCGAGTCTGATGTCCCGCCGGGTTGAATAGCTCTACGGGGTGACTCGGGCCCGTGCCCGAGGGCCCGCGGTGTCGACCAGTTGTCCTGGGTGACTCAGGGTGGGATCTGAGGGCCCGCGTTGTGGACCAGCTGTCCTAGGCCACTCGCGCTTGGATCCAAGGGCCCGCGTGTTCAACCAGCTATCCCGGGACATTCAGGCCCAGGTCCGAGTGCCCGCGGGGTCGAGCAACCTTCCCGGGTGACACGGGCTCAGGTCTGAGAGCCCGTGGGTTCGCCCAGCTGCCACAGGGGACTTGGGCCCGGGTCCGAGGGCCCGCATTGTCGTCCAGCTGTCCCAGAAGTCTCGAGACCTTGTCGGAGGGCCCGCGGTGTCCACCAGCTCTCCCGGGAGAATTGGACCATGCTTGAGGGCCCGGGTGTCGAACAGCTGTCCCGGGCTACTCGCGCTTTGGTCCAAGGGCCCCGGGGGTCAACCAACTGTCCTGGGCGACTCAGGCCATTACCCGAGGGCCCGCAGTGTCGACTAACCCTCCCCGGCGACTGCGGTTCTGGTGTGGTCCCGCGGTCGACCAGCTGTCCCGGGCGACTCTTGCTCTGGTCTGAGGGCCCACGGGGTCGACCTGGACTCCGGGGAGACTCGGGGCCGTGTGAAAGGCCCTGCAGGGTTGACCAGCTGTCCCTGGTGACTCGCGCTTGTGTCCAATGGACCGCGGTTTTGACCAGCTGTCATGGGGGACTGGGGACCGGGTCCAAAGACCCTTGGGGTCGACCAGCTGTCCCGGGTGACTCGCGACCTCGTCGGAGGTCCACGGGTTGACCAGCCTTTCCGGACGACTCAGGCCCGTGCCCGATATCCCACGGTTTCAACCAGCATCCAGGGGGACTCTGGACCATGCCCGAGGTACTGTGGTGTTGAACCGCGTCCCAGGAGACTCGCGCTTGATCTGGGGGCACCCAGGGTCGACCAGCATTCCCGGGCGACTCCTGTCCAGGTCCGAGGGCCCACGGTGTCGAGCACCTGTCCCAGGGGACTCTGCCCGGCTCCGAGTGCTTTCGGGATCGATCAGCTCTCCTGGGTCACTCGCGCCTGCATGCAAGGGCTCGCGGTTTCGACCAGCTGTCATGGGCGACTGGGGCCCGGGTCCGAAGGCCCTCGGGGTCGACCAGCTGACTTGGGCGGCTCGCGCTTGGGTCCGAGGGCCCTCGGGGTTGACCAACTCTCCCGGGAGACTCGGGCCAGGGTCCGAATGCCCGCGGTGTCGACCCCCTTTGCGGGAGACTCGGGACCTAGTCGGAGGGTCCTCGGGGTCGACCAGCCTTTCTGGCGACTCAGGCCCATGCCCAAGGGCCCACAGTTTTGACAAGCATCCCAGGCGACTCTGGACCATGCTAGCTGCCGCGGGATCGAACAGCTGTCCCAGGGAACTCCCGCTTGGACCAAGGTCACCCTCTGTCGACCAGCTCTCCCTGGGACTCGCACTTGTGTCTGAGTGCCCGAGGGGTCTACCAGCCCTCCCGGGTGACTCGCGTTCGGGCTCCAGGGCCCGCGAGGTCGACCCGATATCTTTGGCGACTCGGGCCCAGTTCCGAGGGCCCGCGGGGTCGACCTGGTCTCAAAGGCGACTCGGGCCCGTGACCGAGGCCCCGCGGGTCAACCAGCTGTCCCGGGCGACTCTGGCCCGGCTCTGAGGGCCTGCGGGGTTGACCAGTAGTCCTGGGCCACTCGCATTGCGTCTAAGGGCCCGCGGGGTTGACCAGCTGTCCCGGGCGACTGGGGCCTGGGTCCGAAGGCCCTCGGGCTCGACCAGCTCTCCCGGGCGACTTGGGGCATGATCCGAGGGCCCTTGTGGTGGACCAGCTCTCCCGGGCCACTCGCGCTTTTGTCCTAGGGCAAGCGGGTACCACCAGCTGTCCCGGGAGACTCGGGCCCGGATCCGAGGGCCCAAGGGGTCGACCAGCTGTCCCAGACGACTTGCGCTTGGGTTCGAGGGCCCGTGGAGTTGACCAGCTCTCAAGGGCCACTCGGGCCTGGGTCCGAGGGCCCGCGTTTACTACCAGCTCTCCCGGGCGTGTCGCGCTCGGGTCCGATTGCCCGTGTTGTTAAATAGTTCTCCAGGGTGACTCGGGCCTGTGCGCGATGGCCCATGGGGTCGACCAGCTGTCCTGGGTGACACTTGCCCGGGTCCGAAGGCCTTCAGGGTCAACCAGCAGTCCCGGGCGACTCTTTCCCGTCTCCGAGGCCCCGCGTTGTGGACAAACTATCCCGGGTAACTCCGGCCAGCGTCCGAGTGCCCGTGGGGTCGAACAGCTGTCACCGGTGACTCGTGACCTGGTCGGAGGCCCATGGGTCGACCAGCCTTTCCGGACGATTCAGGCCCGTGTCTGAGGGTCCACGCTTTCGACCAGCATCCAGGGTGACTCAGGACCGTGCCCGAGGTGCCGTGGTGTCGATTTGGGGTCCCTGGCGACTCGCGCTTGGTCTGGGGGCACCCGGGGTCGACCAGTGTTCCCGGGCGTCTCCTGTCCTGGTCCAAGGGCCCGCGGTTTCGACCAGCTGTCCCGGGTGACTTGCGACATGGTCGGAGATCCACGGGTTGACCAACCTTTCCAGACGACTCAGGCCCGTGCCCGATATCCCACGGTTTCGACCAGCATCCAGGGGGACTCTGGACCATGCCCGCGGTACCGTGGTATTGAATCGCGTCCCAGGAGACTCACGTCTGATCTGGGGGCACCCGGGTTCAACCAGCGTTCCTGGGTGACTCCTGTCCAGGTCCGAGGGCCCACGGGGTCGACCAGCTGTCCCAGGGGACTCCAGCCGGGCTCTGAGGGCCTGCGGAGTGGACCAGCTCTCCCGGGCCACTCGCGCTTGCGTCCTAAGGCATGCGGGTTCGACCTGCTGTCCCAGGGGAATCGGGGCCAGGTCAGAGGGCCTGAGGGTTCGACCAGCTGTCCCCGGGGACTCGGGCCCGTACCTGATTTCCAGCAGGGTCGATCAGCTTTCCCTGATGCCTCGCGCATGTGTCCGAGTGCCCGAGGGGAGGACCAGCAGTTCCAGGTTCTCGGGTTCCAGGGCACCCAAGGTCGCCCCGATGTCTTTGGCGACTCGGGCCCGGTTCCGAGGTCCCATGGGGTCGAACAGGTTTCAAAGGCGACTCGGGCCTGTTACGGAGGCCCCACGGGTCAACCAGATGTCCCGGGCAACTCTGGCCCAGCTCCAAGGGCCTGCGGTTTGGACCAGCTGTCCCGGGCCACTCGCACTTGCGTCCAAGGGCCCACGTGGTCGACCAGGTGTTGGGGGACTCGGGCCCTGGTCCGAAGCCCTGAGGGTTCGACCAGCTGTCACGGGGGACTCAAGCCCGTGCCCGAGGGAAAGTGGGGTCCATCAGTTGTCCCCGGCATCTTGGCCCTGGGTCTGAAGGCCCGTGTGTTCGACCAGCTCTCCCGTGCAACAGGCGCTTGGGTCCGAGTGCCCGGGGGTCGCCCAGCACTACCGTGTGACTCGTGCTTGTGTCCAAGAACCCGCGAGGTTGACCCGATGTCTTTGGTGATTCGTGCCCTGGTCCGAGGGCCCGCGGGTTCGACCTGGACGCCCGGGCACCTCGGGCCCATGCCCAAGGCCCTGCAGAGTCAACGAGATATCCCGTAAGACTCCAGCCTGGCTCCGAGGGCCCATGGGCTCGAACAGCTGTCCCGGGCCACTCTCGCTTGGGTCCGAGGGCCCGCGGGGTCTACCAGCTGTCCCAGGCCACTCGGGCCCGGTTCCGAGGACCCACGGTTTCGACCAGCTCTCCCGGGCGAATTGCGCTCGGATCCGATGGCCTGCGAGGTCTACCAGCCCGCCGGGGCGACTCAGGCCCGTACCCGAAGGTCCTCGTGGTCTACCATCTGTCCCGGGCGCCTCGGGTCCGGGTCCGAAGACCCGCGGGGTCGACAAGCTGTCCCGGATGACTCGGACCCGGGTCCGAGGGCCTGCGTGTTCGACCAGCTGTCCAGGGCCAATTGCACTTGTGTCCTAGGGTACGCGGGTTCGACCAGCTGTCCAGGGCGACTGGGGACCGGGTACGAATGCCCACGTGGTCGACCAGCTGTCCCGGGCGACTTGGGCCCGGGTCCGAGGGCCCGCTGGGTCGACCAGGTGTCCTGGGTGATGCGGGTCCGTGTCCGAGGGCCAGTGGGGTCGATCTGCGGTCCCCCCGACCCCAGCCCTGATTCGAAAACCCTCAGGGTCAACCAGCTGCTTGGGAAGTCTCGGGCCCGGGTGTGAGGGCCCGCGTGGTCGACCAGCAGTCCAGGGCCACTCACACTTACGTCCTAGAGTTCGTGGGGTCAACCAGCTGTCCAGGGCGACTGGGGCCCGGGCCCAAAAGCCCCTGGGGTCGACTAGCTGTCCCGGGTGACTCGGACCCGGGTCCAAGGTCCTATGGAGTAGACAGGCTGTCCCGGGGGACTCAGGACCGTGGCGATGGTCAGAGGGGTCCACCAGTTGTCCCGGGTGAATCGCGCCCGGTTCTAAAGCCCGCGGGGTATACCAGCTCTCCCTGGCGACTCGCGCTTGGGACCGAGTGCCCGGGGGGTCGACCAGTGTTTCCAGGTGACTCGGGCCATTGTCCGAGGGCCCAAGGCGTCGACCAGCTGTCCCGTGCGACTTGGGCCTGAGTCCGAGGTCCGGCGGGGTTGCCCAGCTGTCCCGCGCGGCTCGGGCCCGGTTCCAAGCGCCCGCGTTGTCAACCATCTGTTCCGGGTGAATTGGGTCCGGTTTCGAGGGCCAGCGGGGTCGAACAAATATCACGGGCGACTCGATCCCCGCCCTGAGGGCCTGCGTGGTCGACCAGCTCTCCCGGCCCACTCGCGCTAGGGTCCGATGGCCCGCATGTTCAACCAGCTGTCCCGGGACACTTGGGCCCGGGTCCGAGGACCCGTGGGCTCAAGGAGCCTTCCCAGGCTACACCCGCTCAGGTGTGATGGCCCGTGGGTTCGAGCAGATGTCCCGGGAGAGTCAGGCCTTGGTCCGAGTGCCTGAGGGGTCGACCAGATGTCCTGGGGGCCTCGGGCCCATGCCCA
The DNA here is from genome assembly GCF_054392235.1 of Sus scrofa. Classification (NCBI taxonomy): domain Eukaryota; kingdom Metazoa; phylum Chordata; class Mammalia; order Artiodactyla; family Suidae; genus Sus; species Sus scrofa. The sequence goes on along the minus strand of NC_139387.1, from coordinate 46,747,901 downwards.
AGGGCCCGCGGCGTCGACCAGCTGTCCCGGAAGACTCGAGACCTTGTCGGAGGTCCCACGTTGTCGACCAGCTGTCCCAGGCGACTCAGGCCTGTGCGCGAGGGCCTACGGTGTCCACAGCTCTTCCGGGCGACTAGGACCGTGCCCGAGGGCCCGGGTGTTGAACCGCTGTCCCGGGCGACTTGCGATTTGGTCCGAGGGCCCCGGGGGTCAACCAACTTTCCCCGGCGACTTGGGACGGTGCCCGAGGTCCCGCAGTGTCGACCAACCCTCCCAGGTGACTCGAGTTCTGGTCCGAGGTCCCACGGTCGACCAGCTGTCCTGGGCGACTCTTGCCCTGGTCTGAGGGCCCGTGGGGTCGACCTGGACTCCTGGGTGACTCGGGCCCATGCCAAAGGCCCTGCGGGGTTGACCAGCTGTCCCTGGTGACTCCCGCTTGGGTCCGAGGGCCCGCGGGTTTGACCAGTTTTCCCGGGTGACTCGCGCTTGTGTCCGAGGGCCCGCGGGTTTGACCAGCTGTCACAGGCCCCTCGGGCTTGCGTCAGAAGGCCTGCGGGTTCGAACAGACTTCCCGGGCATGTCGCACTCGGGTCCAATGACCCGCGGGGTTGAATAGGTCTCTGGGGTGATTCGGGCCCAAGCCCGAGGGCCCGCGGGTTCGACCAGCTCTCCCGGGCGTGACGCGCTCGAGTCTGATGTCCCGCCGGGTTGAATAGCTCTACGGGGTGACTCGGGCCCGTGCCCGAGGGCCCGCGGTGTCGACCAGTTGTCCTGGGTGACTCAGGGTGGGATCTGAGGGCCCGCGTTGTGGACCAGCTGTCCCAGGCCACTCGCGCTTGGATCCGAGGGCCCGCGTGTTCAACCAGCTGTCCCGGGACACTCAGGCCCAGGTCCGAGTGCCCGCGGGGTCGGGCAACCTTCCCGCGTGACACGGGCTCAGGTCTGAGGGCCCGCGGGTTCGACCAGCTGCCACGGGGGACTTGGGCCCGGGTCCGAAGGCCCGCACTGTCGTCCAGCTGTCCCAGAGGTCTTGAGAGCTTGTCGGAGGGCCCGCGGTGTCCACCAGCTCTCCCGGGAGAATTGGACCATGCTTGAGGGCCCGGGTGTCGAACAGCTGTCCCGGGCTACTCGCGCTTTGGACCAAGGGCCCCGGGGGTCAACCAACTGTCCTGGGCGACTCAGGCCATTACCCGAGGGCCCGCAGTGTCGACTAACCCTCCCCGGCGACTGCGGTTCTGGTGTGGTCCCACGGTCGACCAGCTGTCCCGGGCGACTCTTGCTCTGGTCTGAGGGCCCACGGGGTCGACCTGGACTCCGGGGAGACTCGGGGCCGTATGAAAGGCCCTGCAGGGTTGACCAGCTGTCCCTGGTGACTCGCGCTTGTGTCCAATGGACCGCGGTTTTGACCAGCAGTCATGGGGGACTGGGGACCGGGTCCAAAGACCCTTGGGGTCGACCAGCTGTCCCGGGTGACTCGCGACCTCGTCGGAGGTCCACGGGTTGACCAGCCTTTCCGGACGACTCAGGCCCGTGCCCGATATCCCACGGTTTCAACCAGCATCCAGGGGGACTCTGGACCATGCCCGAGGTACTGTGGTGTTGAACCGCGTCCCAGGAGACTCGCGCTTGATCTGGGGGCACCCAGGGTCGACCAGCATTCCCGGGCGACTCCTGTCCAGGTCCGAGGGCCCACGGTGTCGAGCACCTGTCCCAGGGGACTCTGCCCGGCTCCGAGTGCTTTCGGGGTCGATCAGCTCTCCTGGGTCACTCGCGCCTGCATGCAAGGGCTCGCGGTTTCGACCAGCTGTCATGGGCGACTGGGGCCCGGGTCCGAAGGCCCTCGGGGTCGACCAGCTGACTTGGGCGGCTCGCGCTTGGGTCCGAGGGCCCTCGGGGTTGACCAACTCTCCCGGGAGACTCGGGCCAGGGTCCGAATGCCCGCGGTGTCGACCCCCTTTGCGGGAGACTCGGGACCTAGTCGGAGGGTCCTCGGGGTCGACCAGCCTTTCTGGCGACTCAGGCCCATGCCCAAGGGCCCACAGTTTTGACAAGCATCCCAGGCGACTCTGGACCATGCTAGCTGCCGCGGGATCGAACAGCTGTCCCAGGGAACTCCCGCTTGGACCAAGGTCACCCTCTGTCGACCAGCTCTCCCTGGGACTCGCACTTGTGTCTGAGTGCCCGAGGGGTCTACCAGCCCTCCCGGGTGACTCGCGTTCGGGCTCCAGGGCCCGCGAGGTCGACCCGATATCTTTGGCGACTCGGGCCCAGTTCCGAGGGCCCGCGGGGTCCACCTGGTCTGAAAGGCGACTCGGGCCCGTGACCGAGGCCCCGCGGGTCAACCAGCTGTCCCGGGCGACTCTGGCCCGGCTCTGAGGGCCTGCGGGGTTGACCAGCAGTCCTGGGCCACTCGCATTGCGTCTAAGGGCCCGCGGGGTTGACCAGCTGTCCCAGGCGACTGGGGCCTGGGTCCGAAGGCCCTCGGGCTCGACCAGCTCTCCCGGGCGACTCGGGGCATGATCCGAGGGCCCTTGTGGTGGACCAGCTCTCCCGGGTCACTCGCGCTTTTGTCCTAGGGCAAGCGGGTACCACCAGCTGTCCCGGGAGACTCGGACCCGGGTCCGAGGGCCTGCGTGTTCGACCATCTGTCCAGGGCCAATTGCACTTGTGTCCTAGGGTACGCGGGTTCGACCAGCTGTCCAGGGCGACTGGGGACCGGGTACGAATGCCCACGTGGTCGACCAGCTGTCCCGGGCGACTTGGGCCCGGGTCCGAGGGCCCGCTGGGTCGACCAGGTGTCCTGGGCGATGCGGGTCCGTGTCCGAGGGCCAGTGGGGTCGATCTGCGGTCCCCCCGACCCCAGCTCTGATTCGAAAACCCTCAGGGTCAACCAGCTGCTTGGGAAGTCTCGGGCCCGGGTGTGAGGGCCCGCGTGGTCGACCAGCAGTCCAGGGCCACTCACACTTACGTCCTAGAGTTCGTGGGGTCAACCAGCTGTCCAGGGCGACTGGGGCCCGGGCCCAAAAGCCCCTGGGGTCGACTAGCTGTCCCGGGTGACTCGGACCCGGGTCCAAGGTCCTGTGGAGTAGACAGGCTGTCCCGGGGGACTCAGGACCGTGGCGATGGTCAGAGGGGTCCACCAGTTGTCCCGGGTGAATCGCGCCCGGTTCTAAAGCCCGCGGGGTCTACCAGCTCTCCCTGGCGACTCGCGCTTGGGACCGAATGCCCGGGGGGTCGACCAGTGTTTCCGGGTGACTCGGGCCATTGTCCGAGGGCCCAAGGCGTCGACCAGCTGTCCCGTGCGACTTGGGCCTGAGTCCGAGGTCCGGCGGGGTTGACCAGCTGTCCCGCGCGGCTCGGGCCCGGTTCCAAGCGCCCGCGTTGTCGACCAACTGTTCCGGGTGAATTGGGTCCGGGTTCGAGGGCCAGCGGGGTCGAACAAATATCACGGGCGACTCGATCCCCGCCCTGAAGGCCTGCGTGGTCGTCCAGCTCTCCCGGCCCACTCGCGCTAGGGTCCGATGGCCCGCATGTTCAACCAGCTGTCCCGGGACACTTGGGCCTGGGTCCGAGGACCCGTGGGCTCAAGGAGCCTTCCCAGGCTACACCCGCTCAGGTCTGATGGCCCGTGTGTTCGAGCAGATGTCCCGGGAGAGTCAGGCCTTGGTCCGAGTGCCTGAGGGGTCGACCAGATGTCCTGGGGGCCTCGGGCCCATGCCCAAGGGCCCGCGGCGTCGACCAGCTGTCCCGGAAGACTCGAGACCTTGTCGGAGGTCCCGCGTTGTCGACCAGCTGTCCCAGGCGACTCAGGCCTGTGCGCGAGGGCCTACGGTGTCCACAGCTCTTCCGGGCGACTAGGACCGTGCCCGAGGGCCCAGGTGTTGAACCGCTGTCCCGGGCGACTCGCGATTTGGTCCGAGGGCCCCGGGGGTCAACCAACTGTCCTGGGCGACTCAGGCCATTACCCGAGGGCCCGCAGTGTAGACTAACCCACCCCGGCGACTGCGGTTCTGGTGTGGTCCCGCGGTCGACCAGCTGTCCCGGGTGACTCTTGCTCTGGTCTGAGGGCCCACGGGGTCGACCTGGACTCCGGGGAGACTCGGGGCCGTGTGAAAGGCCCTGCAGGGTTGACCAGCTGTCCCTGGTGACTCGCGCTTGTGTCAAATGGACCGCGGTTTTGACCAGCTCTCATGGGCGACTGGGGACCGTTCCGAAGGCCCTTGGGGTCGACCAGCTGTCCCGGGTGACTCGCGACCTCATCGGAGGTCCACGGGCTGACCAGCCTTTCCGGACGACTCAGGCCCGTGCCCGATATCCCACGGTTTCAACCAGCATCCAGGGGGACTCTGGACCATGCCCGAGGTACTGTGGTGTTGAACCGCGTCCCAGGAGACTCGCGCTTGATCTGGGGGCACCCAGGGTCGACCAGCGTTCCCGGGCGACTCCTGTCCAGGTCCGAGGGCCCACGGTGTCGAGCACCTGTCCCAGGGGACTCTGGCCCGGCTCCGAGGGCTTTCGGGGTCGATCAGCTCTCCTGGGTCAATCGCGCCTGCATGCAAGGGCTCGCGGTTTCGACCAGCTGTCATGGGCGACTGGGGCCCGGGTCCGAAGGCCCTCGGGGTCGACCAGCTGACTTGGGCGTCTCGCGCTTGGGTCCGAGGGCCCTCGGGGTTGACCAACTCTCCCGGGAGACTCGGGCCAGGGTCCGAATGCCCGCGGTGTCGACCCCCTTTGCGGGAGACTCGGGACCTAGTCGGAGGGTCCTCGGGGTCGACCAGCCTTTCTGGCGACTCAGGCCCATGCCCAATGGCTCACAGTTTTGACAAGCATCCCAGGCGACTCTGGACCATGCTAGCTGCCGCGGGATCGAACAGCTGTCCCAGGGAACTCACGCTTGGACCAAGGTCACCCTCTGTCGACCAGCTCTCCCTGGGACTCGCACTTGTGTCTGAGTGCCCGAGGGGTCTACCAGCCCTCCCGGGTGACTCGCGTTCGGGCTCCAGGGCCCGCGAGGTCGACCCGATATCTTTGGCGACTCGGGCCCAGTTCCGAGGGCCTGCGGGGTCGACCTGGTCTCAAAGGCGACTTGGGCCCGTGACCGAGGCCCCGCGGGTCAACCAGCTGTCCCGGGCGACTCTGGCCCGGCTCTGAGGGCCTGCGGGGTTGACCAGCAGTCCTGGGCCACTCGCATTACGTCTAAGGGCCCGCGGGGTTGACCAGCTGTCCCGGGCGACTCGGGGCATGATCCGAGGGCGCTTGTGGTGGACCAGCTCTCCCGGGCCACTCGCGCTTTTGTCCTAGGGCAAGCGGGTACCACCAGCTGTCCCGGGAGACTCGGGCCTGGATTCGAGGGCCCAAGGGGTCGACCAGCTGTCCCAGACGACTTGCGCTTGGGTTCGAGGGCCCGCGGAGTTGACCAGCTCTCAAGGGCCACTCGGGCCTGGGTCCGAGGGCCCGCGTGTACTACCAGCTCTCCCGGGCGTGTCGCGTTCGGGTCCGATTGCCCGTGTTGCTAAATAGTTCTCCAGGGTGACTCGGGCCTGTGCGCAATGGCCCATGGGGTCGACCAGCTGTCCTGGTTGACACTTGCCCGGGTCCGAAGGCCTTCAGGGTCAACCAGCAGTCCCGGGCGACTCTTTCCCGTCTCCGAGGCCCCGCGTTGTGGACAAACTATCCCGGGTAACTCCGGCCAGCGTCCGAGTGCCCGTGGGGTCGAACCGCTGTCACCGGTGACTCGTGACCTGGTCGGAGGCCCATGGGTCGACCAGCCTTTCCGGACGATTCAGGCCCGTGTCTGAGGGTCCACGCTTTCGACCAGCATCCAGGGCGACTCAGGACCGTGCCCGAGGTGCCGTGGTGTCGATTTGGGGTCCCTGGCGACTCGCGCTTGGTCTGGGGGCACCCGGGGTCGACCAGTGTTCCCGGGCGACTCCTGTCCTGGTCCAAGGGCCCGCGGTTTCGACCAGCTGTCCCGGGTGACTTGCGACATGGTCGGAGATCCACGGGTTGACCAACCTTTCCAGACGACTCAGGCCCGTGCCCGATATCCCACGGTTTCGACCAGCATCCAGGGGGACTCTGGACCATGCCCGCGGTACCGTGGTATTGAATCGCGTCCCAGGAGACTCACGCCTGATCTGGGGGCACCCGGGTTCAACCAGCGTTCCTGGGTGACTCCTGTCCAGGTCCGAGGGCCCACGGGGTCGACCAGCTGTCCCAGGGGGCTCCAGCCCGGCTCTGAGGGCCTGCGGAGTGGACCAGCTCTCCTGGGCCACTCGCGCTTGCGTCCTAAGGCATGCGGGTTCGACCTGCTGTCCCAGGGGAATCGGGGCCAGGTCAGAGGGCCTGAGGGTTCGACCAGCTGTCCCCGGGGACTCGGGCCCGTACCCGATTTCCAGCAGGGTCGATCAGCTTTCCCTGATGCCTCGCGCATGTGTCCGAGTGCCCGAGGGGAGGACCAGCAGTTCCAGGTTCTCGGGTTCCAGGGCACCCAAGGTCGCCCCGATGTCTTTGGCGACTCGGGCCCGGTTCCGAGGTCCCATGGGGTCGAAGAGGTTTCAAAGGCGACTCGGGCCTGTTACGGAGGCCCCACGGGTCAACCAGATGTCCCGGGCAACTCTGGCCCAGCTCCAAGGGCCTGCGGTTTGGACCAGCTGTCCCGGGCCACTCGCACTTGCGTCCAAGGGCCCACGTGGTCGACCAGGTGTTGGGGGACTCGGGCCCTGGTCCGAAGCCCTGAGGGTTCGACCAGCTGTCACGGGGGACTCAAGCCCGTGCCCGAGGGAAAGTGGGGTCCATCAGTTGTCCCCGGCATCTTGGCCCTGGGTCTGAAGGCCCGTGTGTTCGACCAGCTCTCCCGTGCAACAGGCGCTTGGGTCCGAGTGCCCGGGGGTCGCCCAGCACTACCGTGTGACTCGTGCTTGTGTCCAAGAACCCGCGAGGTTGACCCGATGTCTTTGGTGATTCGTGCCCTGGTCCGAGGGCCCGCGGGTTCGACCTGGACGCCCGGGCACCTCGGGCCCATGCCCAAGGCCCTGCAGAGTCAACGAGATATCCCGTAAGACTCCAGCCTGGCTCCGAGGGCCCATGGGCTCGAACAGCTGTCCCGGGCCACTCTCGCTTGGGTCCGAGGGCCCGCGGGGTCTACCAGCTGTCCCAGGCCACTCGGGCCCGGTTCCGAGGACCCACGGTTTCGACCAGCTCTCCCGGGCGAATTGCGCTCGGATCCGATGGCCTGCGAGGTCTACCAGCCCGCCGGGGCGACTCAGGCCCGTACCCGAAGGTCCTCGTGGTCTACCATCTGTCCCGGGCGCCTCGGGTCCGGGTCCGAAGACCCGCGGGGTCGACCAGCTGTCCCGGGCGACTTGGGCCTGGGTCCGAGGGCCCGCTGGGTCGACCAGGTGTCCTGGGCGATGCGGGTCCGTGTCCGAGGGCCAGTGGGGTCGATCTGCTGTCCCCCCGACCCCAGCCCTGATCCGAAAACCCTCAGGGTCAACCAGCTGCTTGGGAAGTCTCGGGCCCGGGTGTGAGGGCCCGCGTGGTCGACCAGCAGTCCAGGGCCACTCACACTTACGTCCTAGAGTTCGTGGGGTCAACCAGCTGTCCAGGGCGACTGGGGCCCGGGCCCAAAAGCCCCTGGGGTCGACTAGCTGTCCCGGGTGACTTGGACCCGGGTCCAAGGTCCTGTGGAGTAGACAGGCTGTCCCGGGGGACTCAGGACCGTGGCGATGGTCAGAGGGGTCCACCAGTTGTCCCGGGTGAATCGCGCCCGGTTCTAAAGCCCGCGGGGTCTACCAGCTCTCCCTGGCGACTCGCGCTTGGGACCGAGTGCCCGGGGGGTCCACCAGTGTTTCTGGGTTACTCGGGCCATTGTCCGAGGGCCCAAGGCGTCGACCAGCTGTCCCGTGCGACTCGGGCCTGAGTCCGAGGTCCGGCGGGGTTGACCAGCTGTCCCGCGCGGCTCGGGCCCGGTTCCAAGCGCCCGCGTTGTCGACCATCTGTTCCGGGTGAATTGGGTCCGGGTTCGAGGGCCAGCGGTGTCGAACAAATATCACGGGTGACTCGATCCCCACCCTGAGGGCCTGCGTGGTCGACCAGCTCTCCCGGCCCACTCGCGCTAGGGTCCGATGGCCCGCATGTTCAACCAGCTGCCCCGGGACACTTGGGCCCGGGTTCAAGGACCCGTGGGCTCAAGGAGCCTTCCCAGGCTACACCCGCTCAGGTCTGATGGCCCGTGGGTTCGAGCAGATGTCCTGGGAGAGTCAGGCCTTGGTCCGAGTGCCTGAGGGGTCGACCAGATGTCCTGGGGGCCTCGGGCCCATGCCCAAGGGCCCGCGGCGTCGACCAGCTGTCCCGGAAGACTCGAGACCTTGTCGGAGGTCCCGCGTTGTCGACCAGCTGTCCCAGGCGACTCAGGCCTGTGCGCGAGGGCCTACGGTGTCCACAGCTCTTCCGGGCGACTAGGACCGTGCCCGAGGGCCCGGGTGTTGAACCGCTGTCCCGGGCGACTCGCGATTTGGTCCGAGGGCCCCGGGGGTCAACCAACTGTCCGCGGCGACTTGGGACGGTGCCCGAAGTCCCGCAGTGTCGACCAACCCTCCCAGGTGACTCGAGTTCTGGTCCGAGGTCCCACGGTCGACCAGCTGTCCTGGGCGACTCTTGCCCTGGTCTGAGGGCCCGTGGGGTCGACCTGGACTCCTGGGTGACTCGGGCCCATGCCAAAGGCCCTGCGGGGTCGACCAGCTGTCCCTGGTGACTCCCGCTTGTGTCCGAGGGCCCGCGGGTTTGACCAGTTTTCCCGGGTGACTCGCGCTTGTGTCCGAGGGCCCGCGGGTTTGACCAGCTGTCACAGGCCCCTCGGGCTTGCGTCAGAAGGCCTGCGGGTTCGAACAGACTTCCCGGGCATGTCGCACTCGGGTCCAATGACCCGCGTGGTTGAATAGTTCTCTGGGGTGATTCGGGCCCATGCCCGAGGGCCCGCGGGTTCGACCAGCTCTCCCGGGCGTGACGCGCTCGAGTCTGATGTCCCGCCGGGTTGAATAGCTCTACGGGGTGACTCGGGCCCGTGCCCGAGGGCCCGCGGTGTCGACCAGTTGTCCTGGGTGACTCAGGGTGGGATCTGAGGGCCCGCGTTGTGGACCAGCTGTCCCAGGCCACTCGCGCTTGGATCCGAGGGCCCGCGTGTTCAACCAGCTGTCCCGGGACACTCAGGCGCAGGTCCGAGGGCCCGCGGGGTCGAGCAACCTTCCCGGGTGACACGGGCTCAGGTCTGAGGGCCCGTGGGTTCGCCCAGCTGCCACAGGGGACTTGGGCCCGGGTCCGAAGGCCCGCACTGTCGTCCAGCTGTCCCAGAAGTCTTGAGAGCTTGTCGGAGGGCCCGCGGTGTCCACCAGCTCTCCCGGGAGAATTGGACCATGCTTGAGGGCCCGGGTGTCGAACAGCTGTCCCGGGCTACTCGCGCTTTGGTCCAAGGGCCCCGGGGGTCAACCAACTGTCCTGGGCGACTCAGGCCATTACCCGAGGGCCCGCAGTGTCGACTAACCCTCCCCGGCCACTGCGGTTCTAGTGTGGTCCTGCGGTCGACCAGCTGTCCCGGGCGACTCTTGCTCTGGTCTGAGGGCCCACGGGGTCGACCTGGACTCCGGGGAGACTCGGGGCCGTGTGAAAGCACCTGCAGGGTTGACCAGCTGTCCCTGGTGACTCGCGCTTGTGTCCAATGGACCGCGGTTTTGACCAGCAGTCATGGGCGAATGGGGACCGGGTCCAAAGGCCCTTGGGGTCGACCAGCTGTCCCGGGTGACTCGCGACCTCGTCGGAGGTCCACGGGTTGACCAGCCTTTCCGGACGACTCAGGCCCGTGCCCGATATCCCACGGTTTCAACCAGCATCCAGGGGGACTCTGGACCATGCCCGAGGTACTGTGGTGTTGAACCGCGTCCCAGGAGACTCGCACTTGATCTGGGGGCACCCAGGGTCGACCAGCGTTCCCGGGCGACTCCTGTCCAGGTCCGAGGGCCCACGGTGTCGAGCACCTGTCCCAGGGGACTCTGGCCCGGCTCCGAGGGCTTTCGGGGTCGATCAGCTCTCCTGGGTCACTCGCGCCTGCATGCAAGGGCTCGCGGTTTCGACCAGCTGTCATGGGCGACTGGGGCCCGGGTCCGAAGGCCCTCGGGGTCGACCAGCTGACTTGGGCGGCTCGCGCTTGGGTCCGAGGGCCCTCGGGGTTGACCAACTCTCCCGGGAGACTCGGACCAGGGTACGAATGCCCGCGGTGTCGACCCCCTTTGCGGGAGACTCGGGACCTAGTCGGAGGGTCCTCGGGGTCGACCAGCCTTTCTGGCGACTCAGGCCCATGCCCAAGGGCCCACAGTTTTGACAAGCATCCCAGGCGACTCTGGACCATGCTAGCTGCCGCGGGATCGAACAGCTGTCCCAGGGAACTCCCGCTTGGACCAAGGTCACCCTCTGTCGACCAGCTCTCCCTGGGACTCGCACTTGTGTCTGAGTGCCCGAGGGGTCTACCAGCCCTCCCGGGTGACTCGCGTTCGGGCTCCAGGGCCCGCGAGGTCGACCCGATATCTTTGGCGACTCGGGCCCAGTTCCGAGGGCCCGCGGGGTCGACCTGGTCTCAAAGGCGACTCGGGCCCGTGACCGAGGCCCCGCGGGTCAACCAGGTGTCCCGGGCGACTCTGGCCCCGCTCCGAGGGCCTGTGGGGTGAACTAGCTGTCCCGGGCCACTCGCGCTTGCGTCCAAGTGCCCGTGGGGTCGACCTGCTGTCCCAGGCGACTGGGGCCCAGGTCCGAAGGCCCCCGGGGTCGACCAGCTCTCCCGGGCGACTCGGGGCATGATCTAAGGGCCCTTGTGGTGGACCAGCTCTCCCGGGGCACTCGCGCTTTTGTCCTAGGGCAAGCAGCTCGACCAGCTGTCCCGGCGACTCAGGCCTATGACCGAGGCTTCACGGGTCAACCAGATATCCCAGGCGACTCTGGCATGATTCCAAGTGCCCGTGGAGTCGACCAACTCTCACGGGCCACTTGGGACTGGGTCCTAGGGCCCACGGGTACTACCAGCACTCCTGGGCGTGTCGCGCTCGGGTCAATTGCCTGCGGGGTTATATAGCTCTCTGCGATGACTCGGGCCCATACCCGAGGGCCCGTGGGGTCCAGCAGCTGTCCCGGGTGCCTCGGGCCAGGATCCGAGGTCCCTTGTGGTGGACCAGCTGTTCTGGGCCACTTGCAATTGCGTCCTAGGTCATACGGGGTCAACAAGCTGTCCAGGGTGACTGGGGCCTTTGTCTGAAAGCCCACGGGGTCGACCAGCTCTCCCGGGCGACTCAAACCCAGGTCCGACGGCCTGCAGTTTCAACCACATGACTCGTGTGACTCGCACAGTGATCCCAGGTCTCACGGGGTCTACCAACTATCACAGGGTCATAAAGCTATCCCAGAGGACTCCTGCCCGGCTCCGAGGGCCTGCGGGGTCGACCTGCTCTCCTGGGCCACATGCGCTTGCGTCCATGTGCCCGCGGGGTCGACAGGCTGTCCCGGGCCACTGGGGCCGGGTCGAATGCACTCGGGGTCGACCAGCACTCCCAGGTGACTCAGGTCTGGGTCCGAGGGCCCGCGGGGTCGACCAGCTGTCCCAGGCATCTCGTGCTTGGATCTGAGGGCCAGCGGGGCAACCAGCTCTCACGGGCCACTCGGGCCTGTGTCCGAGGGCCCACGGGTACTACCAGCTCTCCCGGGCATGTTGCGCTCGGTTCCGATTGCCCCCAGGGTTAAATAGCTCTCTGGGGTGACTCAGGCCCATGCCCGAGGGCCTGTGGGGTCAACCAGCTATCCCGGGCATCTCAAGCCAGGGTCCGAGGGCCTGCAGGGCTGACCATCTGTCCCGGGATACTCGCACTTGGGTCCGATTGCCCGCGGGGTCGACCAGCTCTCCAGGGCGTGTCGTGCTCAGGTCCGATGACCTGCGGGGTTGAATAGCTCTCCGGGGTGACTCGGGCCCGTGCCCGAGGGCCCGCGGGGTCAACCAGCTGTCTCGGGTGACTCGGCCCGGGATCCGAGGGCTTGCCTGGTGCACCATCTGTCCCGGGCCACCTGCGCTAGTGTCCTAAGGCACACGGGGTCGACAAGCTGTCCCAGGCGACTGGGGCCCTGGTCCGAAGGCCCACGGGGTCGACCAGCTGTCCCGGGCGACTCAAGCCCGGGTCCGAGGGCCTGCGGGGTCGACCACCTGACCCGGGTGACTCGAGCATTGGTCCGAGGTCTCACGGGGTCCACCAGCTGTCCCAGGCCACTCCAGCGCGGTTCCGAGGGCCCACAGTTTCGACCAGCTGTCCCGGGCAACTCGGGCCCGAGTCCGATGGCCCGCTGGGTTGACCAGATGTCCCAGGCAATGCGGGCCCGGGTCCGAGGACCAGCGGGGTCGACCTGCTGTCCCCCTCGACTCCGGCCCTGATCCGAAAACCCGCAGGGTTGACCAGCTGCTCCGGAAGTCTCGGGCACAGGTGTGAGGGACCTCGTATTCGACCAGTAGTCCAGGGCCACTTGCGCTTGCGTCCTAGGGTGCGTTGGGTTGACCAGCTGTCCAGGGCGACTGGGACCCAGGCCCAAAAGCCCCTGGGGTCGACCAGCTGTCCCGGGTGACTCGGACGCGGGTCTGAGGGCCTACAGGGTCGACAGGTTGTCCCGGGGTCTCAGGCCCGTGGCGAGGGCCAGCGGTGTCCACTAGTTGTCCCGGGCGAATCGTGCCCGGGTCTGAAGGCCACGGGGTCGACCAGCTCTCCCTGGCGACTCACGCTTGGGACCGAGTGCACAGTGGGACAACCAGTGTTTCCGGGCAACGCGGGCCATTGTCTGAGGGCCTGCGGTGTCGACCAGTTGTCCCGTGCGACTCCGGCCCGGTTCCGAGCGCCCGCGTTGTCGACCATCTGTTCTGGGTGAATCAGGTCTGGTTTCGAGGGCCAGCAGGGTCGAACAAATATCACGGGCAACTCGATTCCCGCTCTGAGGGCCTGCGTGTTCGACCAGCTCTCCCAGCCCACTGGCACTAGGGTCTGATGGCCCGCGTGTTCAACCAGCTGTCCCGGGACACTCGGGCCCAGGTGCGAGGACCCGCGGGGTCGAGCAGCCTTCCCGGGCTACACCCGCTCAGGTCTGAGGACCCGTTGGTTCGACCAGCTGTCCCACGCCTCTCAGGCCTGTGCGCGAGGGCCCGCAGTGTCCACAGCTCTTCTGAGGGCCCGGGTGTCGAACAGCTGTCCCAGGCGACTCGCACTTTGGTCCAAGGGCCCCGGGGGTCAACCAACTGTCCCGGGCGACTTGGAATGGTGCCCGAGGTCCCGCAGTGTCTACCAACCCTCCCGGGCGACTCGGGTTCTAGTCCGAGGTTCCGCGGTCAACCAGCTGTCCCAGGCGACTCTTGCCCTGGTGAGAAGGCCCACAGGGTCAACCTGGACTCCCAGGCGACTCGGGCCCATGCCAAAGGCCCCGCAGGGACAACCAGCTGTCCCTGGTGACTCGCGCTTGGGTCCAATGGCCCGCGGGTTTGACCAGCTGTCACAGGCCACTCGGGTCTGAGTCCGAGGGCCCGCAGGTTCGACCAGCCTTCCCGGGCATGTCGCGATCGGGTCCGATGGCCCGCGGGGTTGAATAGTTCTATGGGGTGACTCGGGCCCGTGCCTGAGGGCCTGCGGTGTCGACCAGTTGTCCCGGGTGTCTTGGGCTGGTATCTGAGGGCCTGCATGGTGGACCAGCTGTCTGGGCCACTCGTGCTTGGGTCCGTGAGCCCGCATTTTCAACCAGCTGCCCCGGGACCCTCAGGCCCAGGTCCGAGGGCCCGCGGGGTTGAGCAGCCTTCCCGGGCGAAACATGCTCTGGTCTGAGGGCCCGTGGGTTCAACCAGCTGTCCCGGGGGACTCGGGCCCGGGTCTGAGGGCGTGAGGGGTCGACCAGCTGTCCCGGGGGTCTCGGGCTCGTGCCCTAGGGCCTGCGGCGTCGACCAGCTGTCCCGGGAGACGCGAGACCTTGTCGGAGGGCTTGCGGTGTCCACCAGCTCTCCCGGGTGATTTGGACCATGCCCGAGGGCCTGGGTGCTGAACAGCGGTCTCGGGGTACTCGCGCTTTGGTCCGAGGGCCCTGGGGGTCAACCAACTGTCCTGGGTGACTCAGGCCATTGGCCGAGGGCCTGCGGGGTCGAATAACTCTCCCGGGTGACTTGGGTTCTGGTCCAAGGTCCCGCAGTCGACCAGATGTCCTGGGCGACTCTTGCTCTGGTCCGAGGGCCCGTGGGTTGGACCAGCTCTCCCGGGCGTGACGTGCTCGAGTCCGATGCCCCGCAGGGTTGAATAGCTCTACGGGGTGACTCGGGGCCCTGCCCGAGGGACCGTGGTGTTGACCAGCTGTCCCGGGTGATTCGGTCCGTTATCCGTGGGCCTGCGTGGTGGACCAGCTGTCCAAGGCCACTCGCGCTTGGGTCCTAGGGCACGCGGGGTCGACCAGCTGTCCCGGGCGACTAAGGCCAGGTCCAAGGGCCCGTGGGGTCGACAGGCTGACCCGGGTGACTCGCAATTAGTCCGAGGGCACGCGAGGTTTACCAGATGTCCCGGGCCACTCGGGCCCTGTTCCGAGGGCCCAAGGTTTCGGCCAGCATCCCAGGCGACTCTGGACCATGCTAGGTGCCGCGGTGCTGAACGGATATCCCAGGGTACTTGCACTTGGTCCAAGGGCACCCGGGGTCTACCAGCAGTCCTGGTCGACACCGGTCCGGGTTCGATGGCCCACGGTTTCGAGCAGCAGTCTTGGGCCACTCGTGCTGGGGCTCTGAATGCCCGCGAGGTCGACCTGATGTATTTGGCGACTCGGGCCCGTTTCCGATGGCCCACTTGGTCGACCAGGTCTCACAGGTGACTCGGGCCTGTGCCTGAGGCTCCGCAGGTCAACCAGATGTCCCCGGCGACTCCGGCCCGGCTCCGAGCGCCTGCGGCGTCAATCAGCCCTCCCGGGCGACATGCGCTTGGGTCTGAGGGCCCGCGGGTTCGACCAGGTGTCCCAGGGGACTCAGGTCCAGGTCAGAGGGCCTGAGGCGTCGAACAGCTTTCCCCGGGCACTCGGGCCCGTGCCTGATGTCCAGTGGGGTCCACCCGGTGTCTGGGGCGACTCGGGCCCAGGTCTGAAGGATCACGGGGTCGACCAGCTCTCCCTGGCGACTCGCGCTTGTGTCCGAGTGCCCGAGGGGTGGACCAGCTGTTCCGGGTGACTCGCGCTCAGGTTCCAGGGCCCCCGAGGTAAACGCTATGTCTTTGGCAACTCGGGCCCGGTTCCGAGGGCCCGTGGGGTCGACCAGGTCTGAAGAGCTACCTGGGCCCGAGACCGGGTGACTCTGGCCCGGCTCCGAGGGCCTGCAGGTTGGACCAGCACTCCCGGGCCACTCATGCTGGCATCCAAGGGCCCGTGGGGTTGACCAACTGTCCCAGGCAACTGGGGCCCGGTTCCGAGGGCCCGCGGGATCGACGAGCTGACCCGCGTGACTTGGGCCCGTGTCCGAGTCCCCGCGGGCCCACCTGATGTCCCGGGCCACTCGGGACCGTGTCCGAGGCCCCGCGGTACTAACTGCTGTCCCGGGCGACTCGCAACCGTGTCCGAGGGCCCACGGGTTGACCAGCTGTCCCATGTGCCTTGGGCCCATTACTGAAGCCTCACAGTGTCAACCAGATGTCCCGGCCGACTTGCGCTTGTGTCTTAGGTTCCTCGGGGTCGACCTGCTGTCCTGGCTGACATGGGCCCGGTTCCGAGGGCCCGCGGGTTCGAACCACTGTCCCTGCGTGACTCGGTCCTGGGTCCATGGAACCATGGTCCAACCAGCTGTCCCTGGGGAAATGGGCCATGGTTGAAAGACCCTCAGTGTTGACCAGCTCTCCTGTGTGACTCTCACTTGAGTCCGTGCCCGAGGGGTACGCGGGGTCGACTGGCTGTCCTGGCTGACTTGGGTTCGGTTCCAAGGGCCTGTAGGCTCGAAAGGCTGTCCCGGGGGACTCGGGCCCGTGCCTGAAATCCCACGGGGTCAACCAGTTTTCCCTGTGATTCGCGTTTTGGTCAGAGTGCCCGCAGGGTCGATCAGCAGTCCTGGGCGACTCGCGCTCGTGTCCGAGGGCCCACGAGTTTGCCCCGACGTTTTGGAAACTCGGGCCCTGTTGCGAGGGCCCACAGGGTCGACCAGGTCTCCCGGGTGACTCGGGCCCATGCCCAAGGCCCCGCAGTGTCAACCAGATGTCCCTGGTGTGTCGGGCTCAGCTCCGAGGGCCCGCGGTGTCGACCAGAAGTCCCGGGTGACTCTGGCCTGGATCCCAGTGCCAGCGGTGTGGACCAGCAATCCCGCATGACTCAGTCCCGTGTCCAAAGACCCACGGGGTCGACCAGCTGTCCCGGATGACTCGGGCCGTGTCTGAGAGCCCACTTGGTCGACCAGCTGTCCAGGGCCACTCGCGCTTGCATCATAGGTTACGTGGGGTTAACCAGCTGTCCAGGGCGACTGGGGCCCGGGTCCAAAGGCCCACGGGGTCGACCAGCTGTCCCAGGCGCCTCGGGCCTGGGTCAAAGGGCCCGTGGGGTCGACCAACTGTCCCGGTGGACAAAGGCCAGGTCCAAAGGCCAGCAGTGTCTACCAGTTCTCCCGGGCATGTCGCACTAGGTCCTATGGCCCGCGGGGTAGAATATCTCTCCAGGGACACTCGGGCCCGTGCCCGAGGGCCCACGTGATCGACCAGCTGTCTCGGGTGACTCGGGCGAGGATCCGAGGGCCGTTGTGATGGATCAGCAGTCCCGAGCCACTCGCGATTGTGTCCTAGGGCAAACGGCGTCGAGCAGCTGTTCCGGGTCACTAGGGCCCGGGTCCGAAGACCCACGGGGCCGACCAGATGACCCGGGTGACTCCAGCACGGCTCCGAGGGCCTGCAGTGTGGATCAGCTCTCCCGGGCCATTCGCGCTTATGTCCAAGAGCCCGCGGGGTCAACCATCTGTCCCTTGCAACTGGAGCCTGGGTCCGAAGGCCCTTGGGGTCGACCAGCTGTTCTGGGCGACTCGCGCTTGGTTCCTAAGGACCGCGGGGTCGACCAGCTGTCCCGGATGACTCGGGCCTGTGTCCGAGAGCCTGCGTGTTTGACCAGCTATCCAGGGCCAATCGCGCTTGCATCGTAGGTTACGTGGTGTCGACCAGCTGTCCAGGGCGATTGGGGCCCTGGTCCGAAGGCCCACAGGATCGACCAGCTGTCCCGGGCGTCTTGGGCTCGGGTCCGATGGCCTGTGCGGTTGAAGACTGTCCCGGGGGACTCAGACCCATGCTCGAGGGACAGCGGGATCCACCCGCTGTCCCGGGCAACTCGGACCCGTTTCTGAAGGCCCACAGGGTCGACCAGCTGTCCCTGGTGCCTCGCGCTTGTGATGGAGTGCCCACGGGGTCGACCAACAGTCCCGGGTGACTCGGACACTGGTCAGAGGCCCTGCGGTGTCAACCAGGCGTCCCAGGTGACTTGGGCCCGTGCCCGAGGGGCTGCGGGGTCGACAAGCTATCCCGGGCAACTCCGGCCTGGTTCCGAGGACAAAAGGGCTCGCCAAATGTTCCGGGCGACTCGGGCCCGGGTCCGAATGCCCACGGTGTCAGCCAGCTGTCCCGGGCGACTCGGGATGGTGCCTGAGGGCCCGCAGTATCAACCAACACTCTCAGGCAACTCGGGCCGGTGCCCGATATACCACTGAGTCGACCAGCTATCCCGGGCGAATCGGGCCCTGGTCGGAGGGACCGCAGTGTCGACCCTGCATCCCTGGCGACTCGGGCCCATGCCCGTGGGCCCGGGGTGTCGAACAGCTGTCCCGGGCGTCTCGGGACCGTGCCCTAGAGCTCGCAGGGTCGACCAGATGTCCCGGGCAACTCGCGCTTGGGTCTTAGGTTCCTCGGGGTCGATCAGCTGTCCCGGCTACTCGCCCTCTGGTCCGAGGGCCCGCGGGGTCGACCAGTTCTCCCGGGCCACTCGGGCCCGGTTCTGAAAGCACACCGTTTCGACCAGCTCTCCCGAGCGAATCGAACTCGGGTCCGATGGCCCACAGCGTCTCCCAGCCCTCCGGGGCGACTCAGGCCCGAGCCCGATGCCCTGCGGGCTTGACTAGCTGTCCCGGGCTACTCGGGACCGTGTCCGAGGGCCCGGGAGTCGGACAGCTGTCCCAGGCGACTCGTGTTAGTGTCCAAAGGACCTGGGGTCGACCAGCGGTCCCGGGGGACTTGGCCAAAGTCCAAGGGCCCGCGAGTTCGACAACCTGCCCCGGGCGCCTTGGGCCAGTGCCAGAGGGCCCGCGGTGTTGTCCAAATCTCCTGGGCGACTCGGGACCATGCGCGATATCCCGCAGGGTCGACCAGCTCTCCCAGGGGACTTGGGCCGTGGTCGGAGGGATTGCGGGGTCGAACATGTGTCCCGGGTGACTCGGGCCCGTTCCCAGGCCTCGCGGTGTCGAACAGATGTCCCAGGCGACTCACGCTATGGTCCTAAGGCCTTCGGGGTCGACCAGCTGTCCCGGCTGACTCGGGTTCGGTTCCGAGGGCCTGCGGGTTCGAAAGCCTGTCCCAGGGGGCTCGGGCCCGAGTCCGAGGGTCTGAGGTGTCGACCAGCTCTCCTGGGGGCCTTGGGCCAGTGCTGCATGGAAGTGTCCACCAGTTGTCCCGGGCGACTCAGGGCCGTGTCTGAAGGCCCGCGGGGTCGACCAGTTGTCCCTGTGATTCGCGCTTTGGTCCGAGTGCCCGCAGGGTCGACCAGCAGTCCTGGGCCACTCGAGCTCGTGTCCGAGGGCTCAGGAGCTTGCCCCGATGTCTTTGGTGACTCAGACCCAGTTGCGAGGGCCCGCAGAGTTGACCAGGTCTCCCGGGTGACTCGGGCCCGTGCCCAAGGACCCACGTTGTCAACCAGATGTCCCTGGCATCTCCGGCCCAGTTCCGAGGGCCCGTGGGATTGACCAGCTGTCCCGGGTGTCTCACATTGGTCTGAGAGCCCGCGGGGTCTACCAGCTGTCCCGGATGACTTCGGGGAGGATCCGTGAGCCTGCGTGGTCGTCCAGCTATCCAGGGTCACTCGTGCATGCGTCCTAGGTTATGCGGGGTTGACCAGCTGTCCAAGGCGAATGGGGCCCGGGTCTGAAGGCCCACGTTCTTGACTAGCTCTCCCAGGCGTCTAAGGATTGTGCCCAAGGGCCCGAGTGTCGAACAGGTGTCCCGGGCGATTCGTGCTTGGATCCGAAGGACCCGGGGTCGACCAGCGGTCCCGGGGGACTCGTGCCTATGTACGAGGGCGGGCAGGTTGGACATCCTTTACCGGGCGACTCAGGCCGGTGCCCAAAGACCCGCGGTGTCGTCCAACTCTCCCGGGCGACTTGGGCCCATGCCCGATATCCCGCTGGGTCGACTAGCAGTCCCGGGCGACTTGGGCCCTGGTCGGAGGCACCGCGGTGTCGATCAGGCATCCCGGGTGACTCGGGCCCATGCCCAAGGCCTCGCGGTGTCGACCAGATATCCCGGGCGACTCGCGCTTGGGTCCTAAGGTCCGCGGGGTCGACCAGCAGTCCCGGCTGACTCAGGTTCGGTTCCTAGGGCCTGCGGGTTCGAGAGGCTGTCCCGGGGCACTCGTGCCCGGGTCCGAGGGTCTGAGGTGTGGACCAGCTCTCCTGGGGGCCTCGGGCCCGTGCCCGAGTGCCAACGGTGTCCAAGAGTTGTCCCAGGCAACTCGGGCACGTGTCTGAAGGCCCGCGGGGTCGACCAGTTGTCCCTGTGATTTGTGCTTTGGTCTGAGTGCCCGTAGGGTCAATCAGCAGTCCTGGGCGACTCACGCTGGTGTCCAAGGGCCCATGAGCTCATCCTGATGTTTTGGCGACTCGGGCCTGGGTGCGAGGACCCGCGGGGTCGATCAGGTCTCCCGGGCGACTCGGCCCATGCTCAAGGCCCCCCCGGTGTAAACCAGATGTCTCTGTCATCTCCGGCCCAGCTCCGAAGGCCCGCGATGTCGACCAGCTGCCCCGGGTGACTAGGGACCGTGTCCGAGGGCCCGGGTGTTGAACAGGTGTCCCGGGCGATTCGTGCTTGGATCCGAAGGACCCGGGGTGGACCAGCGGTCCTGGGGGACTCGTGCCTATGTCCGAGGGCCCACGGGTTCGACATCCTTTACCGGTCGACTCAGGCCGGTGCCCAAAGGCCCGCGGTGTTGTCCAACTCTCCCGGGTGACTTGGGCCCATGCCCAATATCCTGCTGGGTCGACTAGCAGATCCGGGTGACTTGGGCACTAGTTGGATGCACCGCGGTGTTGAACAGGCATCACGGGCTGTTCGGGCCCATGCCCGAAGCCTCGCGATGTCAACCAGATGTCCCAGGCAACTCACGCTTGGTTCCTAAGGCCCGAGGGCTCGGCCAGCTGTCCCGGCTGACCCGGGTTCAGTTCCGAGGACCTGCGGGTTCGACAGGCTGTCCAGGGGCACTCGGGCCGGGGTCCGAGGGTCTGAGGTGTGGACCAGCTCTCCTGGGGGCCTCGGGCCCGTGCCGAAGGGCCAACGGTGTCCACCAGTTGTCGCGGGCGACTCAGGCCCGTGTCTGAGGGCCCGCGGGGTCAACCAGTTGTCCCTGTGATTCGCGCTTTGGTCCGAGTGCCCGCAGGGTCGAATAGCAGTCCTGGGCGACTCGCGCTCGTGTCTGAGGCCCCGCGAGGTTACCCCGATGTCTTTGGCGACTCGGGCCCATGTGCGAGTGTCCGTGGGTTCGACCAGGTCTCCCGGGCGACTCGGGCCCGTGACCAAGGCCCCACAGTGTCAACCAGATGTCCCTGGATACTCCAGCCCGGCTCCGAGGGCCTGCGGGTTCGACCAGCTGTCCCAGGCCGCTCACCCTCGCGTCTGATGGCCCGCAGGGTCGACCAGCCCTCCGGGGTGACTCGGGCCCATGCCCGATGGCCCGCGGGGTCGAACAGCTGTCCAGGCTACTCGCCCTCTGGTCCGAGGGCCTGCGGGGTCAACCAGTTCTCCCGGGCCACTCGGGCCCGGTTCTGAAAGCACACCGTTTCGACCAGCTCTCCCGGGCGAATCGAGCTCGGGTCCGATGGCCCGCAGCATCTCCCAGCCCTCCGGGGCGACTCAGGCCCAAGCCCGATGCCCTGCGGGGTTGACTAGCTGTCCCGGGCTACTCGGGACCGTGTCCGAGGGCCCGGGAGTCGACCAGCTGTCCCAGGCGACTCGTGCTAGGGTCCAAAGGACCTGGGGTCGACCAGTGGTCCCTGGGGACTTGGCCCAGGTCCAAGGGCCCGCGAGTTCGACAACCTGCCCCGGGCGTCTTGGGCCGGTGCCAGAGGGCCCGCGGTGTTGTCCAAATCTCCTGGGCGACTCGGGACCATGCGCGATATCCCGCAGGGTCGACCAGCTGTCCCAGGGGACTTGGGCCGTGGTCGGAGGGATTGCGGGGTCGAACATGTGTCCCGGGTGACTCGGGCCCGTTCCCAGGCCTCACGGTGTCGAACAGATGTCCCAGGCGACTCACGCTATGGTCCTAAGGCCTTCGGGGTCGACCAGCTGTCCTGGGTGACTCGGGTTCGGTTCCGAGGGCCTGCGGGTTCGAAAGCCTGTCCCAGAGGGCTCGGGCCCGAGTCCGAGGGTCTGAGGTGTCGACCAGCTCTCCTGGGGTCCTCGGGCCCGTGCTCAAGGGCCAACAGTGTCCACCAGTTGTCCCGGGTGACTCGCGCCCGTGTCTAAAGGCCCGCGGGGTCAACCAGTTGTCCCTGTGATTCGCGCTTTGGTCCGAGTGCCCGCAGGGTCGATCAGCAGTCCTGTGCGACTTGCGCTCGTGTCCGAGGCCCCGCGAGGTTACCCCGATGTCTTTGGCGACTCGGGCCCATGTCCGAGTGTCCGTGGGTTCGACCAGGTCTCCCGGGCGACTCGGGCCCGTGACCAAGGACCCACAGTGACAACCAGATGTCCCTGGATACTCCAGCCCGGCTCCGAGGGCCTGCGGGTTCGAGCAGCTGTCCCGGGCCGCTCACCCTCGGGTCTGATGGCCCGCAGGGTGGACCAGATGTCCCGGGCAACTCGCGCTTGGGTCTTAGGTACCTTGGGGTCGACCAGCTGTCCTGGCTGACACGGGCCAGGTTCCGAGGGCCTGTGGGTTCGACAGGACGTCCCAGGGGACTCGGGCCCAGTTCCGAGGGCCCACGGGTTCGAACAGCTATCTCTGGCCAAATGGGCCATGGTCCGAAGGCCCTTGGTGTTGACCAGCTGTCCCCGGTGACTCGGACCCGGTTCCGAGAGCCCGCGGGATTGTCCAGCTGACCCGTGCGACTTGGGCCTGTGTCCGAGGTCCTGCGTCGACCAGTTGTACCGGGCTACTCGGGCCCGTGCCCGATATCCCGCTGGGTCGACCAGCTCTTCCGGGTGACTTGGGCATGCGTCTGATGGACCTCGGTGTTCAGCAGCTGTCCCGGGAGACTCGGGACAGTGCCCAAGGGCCCGGGTGTCGAACAGCTGTCCCGGGCGACTGGTGCTTGTATCCGAGGGACCTGGGGTCAACCAGCGGTCCTGGGGGACTCGGGCCCATGCCCGATGGCCCGCGGGGTTGACCAGCTGTCCAGGCTACTCGCCCTCTGGTCCGAGGGCCCGCGGGGTCGACCAGTTCTCCCGGGCCACTCGGGCAAGGTTCTGAAAGCGCACCGTTTCGACCAGCTCTCCCGGGCGAATCGAGCTCGGGTCCGATGGCCCGCAGCGTCTCCCAGCCCTCCATGGCGATTCAGGCCCGAGCCCGATGCCCTGCAGTCTTGACTAGCTGTCCCGGGTGACTCGTGCTAGGGTCCAAAGACCTGGGGTCGACCAGTGGTCCCTGGGGACTTGGCCCAGGTCCAAGGGCCCGCGAGTTCGTCAACCTGCCCCGGGTGTCTTGGGCCGGTGCCAGAGGGCCCTCGGTGTTGTCCAAATCTCCTGGGCGACTCGGGACCATGCGCGATATCCCGCAGGGTCGACCAGCTGTCCCAGGGGACTTGGGCCGTGGTCAGAGGGATTGCGGGGTCGAACATGTGTCCCGGGTGACTCGGGCCCGTTCCCGAGGCCTCGCGGTGTCGACCAGATGTCCCGGGCGACTCAGGCTAAGGTCCTAAGGCCCTCGGGGTCGACCAGCTGTCCCGGCTGACTCGGGTTCGGTTCCGAGGGCCTGCGGGTTCGAAAGCCTGTCCCAGTGGGCTCGGGCCCGAGTCCAAGGGTCTGAGGTGTCGACCAGCTCTCCTGGGGTCCTCGGGCCCGTGCCCGAGGTCCCACAGTGTCCATCAGTTGTCCTGGGCGACTCGGGCCCGTGTCTGAGGGCCCGCGGGGTCGACCAGTTGTCCCTGTGATTCACGCTTTGGTCCGAGTGCCCCCAGGGTCGACCATCAGGCCTGGGCCACTCGCACTCGTGTCCAAGGGCTCACGAGCTTGCCCCGATGTCTTTGGCGACCCCGGCCCTGTTGCGAGTGCCCGCAGGGTTGACCAGGTCTCCCGGGTGACTCGGGCCCGTGCCCAAGGACCCACGTTGTCAACCAGATGTCCCTGGCATCTCCGGCCCAGTTCCGAGGGCCCGTGGGATCGACCAGCTGTCCCGGGTGTCTCTCACATTGATCCGAGAGCCCGCGGGGTCTACCAGCTGTCCCGGATGACTTCGGGGAGGATCCGTGAGCCTGCGTGGTCGTCCAGCTATCCAGAGCCCCTCATGCATGCATCCTAGGTTACGTGGGGTTGACCAGCTGTCCAGGGCGAATGGGGCCCGGGTCTGAAGGCCCACGTTTTTGACTAGCTCTCCCAGGCATCTAGGGACTGTGCCCAAGGGCCCGAGTGTCGAACAGGTGTCCCGGGTGAATTGTGCTTGGTCCCAAAGGACCCGGGGCTGACCAGAGGTCTCGGGGGACTCGTGCCTATGTCCGAGGGCCCACGGGTTCGACAACCTGTACCGGGTGACTCGGGCCCGTGCCCTATGTCCCGCTGGGTCGACCAGCTGTCCCGGGGGAGTCGGGCCCATGTCCAAGGGCCCGCGGGATTGACAACATTTCCCGGGCGACTCGGGCTGGTCCCGAGGGCCCACGGTGTCGTCCAAATCTCCCGGTCGACTCGGGCCTGTGTCTGATATCCTCCAGGGTCGACCAGCTGTCCCGGGGGACTTGGGCCCTGGTCGGACAGAGCGGGGTGTCGAACAGGCGTCCCGGGCGACTAGGGCCAATGTCCGAGAGCCCACGGGGTCGAACAGCTGTCCTGGGCGACTCGGGCCCGTTCCCGAGGCCTCGCGGTGTCGACCAGATGTCCCAGGAGACTCGCGCTGTGGTCCTAAGGCCCTCGGGGTCGACCAGCTGTCCTGGCTGACTTGGGTTCGGTTCTGAGGTCCTGTTGGATCGAAAGGCTGTCCCGGGGGACTTGGGCCCGTGCCTGAAGGCCCACGGGGTCAACTAGTTTTCCCTGTGATTGATGCTTTGATCCGAGTGCCCGCAGGGTCGATCAGGAGTCCTGGTCGACTCGCGCTCGTGTCTGAGGGCCCACGATGACGCCCTGATGTTTCGGCAATTCGGGCCCGGGTGCGAAGGCTCGTGGGTTTGACCAGGTCTCCCGGGCGACTCAGTCCCATGCCCAAGGACCCGCGGTGTCAACCAAATGTCCCTGGCGTCTCCGGCCCAGCTCCGAGGGCCCGCGGGTTCAACCAGCTGTTCCGGGCCACTCGCCCTTGCATCCTATGTTACGTGGGGTCGACCAGCTGTCCAGGGCGACTGGGGCCCTTGTTGGAGGTAGCGGGGTGTCGAACAGGCGCCCCGGGCGACTCGGGCCCGTGTCTGAAGGCCCGCGGGGTCAACCAGCTGTCCCTGTTGACTTGCGCTTGGGACCAAGTGCACGTGGGGTCGACCAGCAGTCCTGAACAACTCAGTCCCTGGTCGGAGGCACTGCGGTGCCGACCAGGCATCCCTGGCGACTCGAGCCCATGTCTGAGGGCCCACGGTGTCGATCAACACTCGCAGGGGACTCGGGCCCGGGACCTTTGTCCTGCTGGTTTGAACAGCAGTCCCAGGTGTCTGGGGCTCGAGCCAGATGTCCCGCTGCATGGATCAGCTGTCCCGGGCGACTTGGGCCCTTGTCGGAGGGCCCGCGGTGTCGAACAGGCGTCCCGGAAGACTCGGGCCTTGCCCGAATGCCCGCGGTGACGACCAGCTCCGGGTGACACGGGCCCGTGTCCGAGGGCCCACGGGTTCGACCAGATGACCCTGGCGACACATGCTTGGGTGGGACTGCCCACGGGGTTGACCAGCATTCCCGGCGGACTCGCACTCATGTCCGAATGGCCGCGAGGTCAACCTAATGTCTTTGGCAACTCGGGCCAGTGGCCGGGGTCCTGCGGGGTCTACCAGCTTTCCCGGGCCACTCGGGCCCAGGCCCGAGTGCCCGCAGTGTCGACCCACTCTCCCAAGCGACTCGAGTTTGGGTCCAAGGGCTCGCGGTCGACCTGCTGTCCCGGGCGTCTTGGGCCCGGGCCCGATGTCCCACCGGGTCTACCAGGTGTCCCGGGCGATTTGGGTTCAGGTCGGAGGGACCGCGGTGTTGCCCAGCCATCCCGGGTCACTCGGGCCTGGGTCCGAGGGCCCTTGTGTTCAACAAGCTATTCCAGGCAAATCGCGCTCGGGTCCGATGGCACGCGGGGTCGACCAGCTGTCCCGGGAGCCTCGGGCCCGGGTCCGAGGGCCTTTGTTGTTGATCAGCTATCCAGCACGATTCGGGCCCGTCTCCGAGGGCCCGCGTGGTCGCCCAGATGTCCCTGGCCTTCGGGCTCTTATCTAAGGGCCCACGGGTTCCACCAGGAGTCCCGGGTGACCAGATCTCCAGGAATGTTCGGGCAATTGCCCGCTGCCCCGCAGTGTTAACCAGAGGTCCCGGGCAAATCCGGCCTGGCTCAGAGGGCCCACGGGGCAAACCAGCCCTCCTGGGATAGTCGCGCTTTGGACCGACGGCCCGCGGCGTCGAACAGCTCTCCCGCGCGCCTCGGGCCTGGGTCTGACGGCCTGCCGGGTCAACCAGCTGTCCCAGGCAACTCGGGCCCGGGTCTAAGGTCCCACAGGGTTGCCCACCTGTCCCGGGGGGCTCGGGCCCGGGTCCACAGGCATGCGGTGTCAACAGGCAGTCACGGGGGACTCGGGCCCGTGTCCGAGTGCCCGCAGGGTGGCCCAGCAGTCCTGGGTGACTCGCGCTCGTGTCCGAGGTTCCACGAGGTCGCCCCGATGTTTTGGAAACTCGGGCCCGGGTGCGAGGGCCTGCAGGGTCGACCAGGTGTCCTGGGCGACTCGGGCCCATGCCCAAGGCCCTGCGGTGTCAACCAGAGGTCCCTGGCGTCTCCGGCCCAGCTCCGATGGCCTGCGGTGTCAACCAGATGTCCCGGACCACTCGGGCTTGCGTCCTAGGTTACGTGGGGTCGACCAGCTGTCCAGGGCGACTGTGGCCCTGGTCAGAGGGAGCATGGTGTCACACAGGCGTCCCAGGCAACTTGGGCCCATGTCTGAAGGCCCGCGGTGTCAACCAGCTGTCCCTGGTGACTCACGCTTGGGACCGAGTACACACGGGGTCGACCAGCAGTCCCGGGCAACTCGGGCCCTGGTCGGAGGCACTGCGGTGTCGAACAGCTGTCCCGGGTGACTCCGGCCTGATTCCGAGGGCCCACGGTTTCGACCAAATGTCCCGGGTGACTCGGGCCTGGGTCTGAATGCTCGCGGTATCAACCAGCTTTCCCAGGGAACTTGGGCCTGGGTCAGAAGTCCCACAGGGTCTCCCACCTGTCCAGGGGACTCGGGCCCGGCTCCATGGGCATGCGGTGTCGACAGGCTGTCCCAGGGGACTCGGGCCCGTGTCCGAGAGCCCGCCGGGTGGACCAGCTGTCCTGGTGGACTCGGGCCCGAGTCTGAAGGCCCGCTTGGTCGACCAGCTGTCCCAGGCACTCGGGCCTGTGTCCAAGGGCACGTGGGTTCGACCAGGTGTTCCCGGAGATCGCACTCGAATCCGACGGCCCGTGGGGTCGACCATATGTCCCGGGCGACATTGGCCCAGGTCCAATGGACCGCGCGGTCCAAAAGCAGGCCCGCGTGACTCAGACCCTGTTCTGATGGCCCGCGGGGTCAACCAGCAGTCCCTGGCGACTGGGGCCCGTGTCCAAAAATCCCTCGGTGTTGACCAGCTGTCCCGGGCGACTTGAGACCGTGCCTGAGGGCCTGGGTGTCAAACAGCTGTGCCAGGGGACTCACACTTGTGTCTGATGGACCCCGGGGTGGACCAGCGGTCCCTGGGGACTCGGGCCCAGGTCCTAGGACCCGCGGGTTCGACCACCTGTATTGGGCGACTCGGGCCGGTGCTCGAGGGCCCGCGGTGTCGACCAAATCTCCTGGGCGACTCATTTCGGGTCCGAGGTCCCATGGTGGACCAGCTGTCCCAGGCGCCTCGATCAGCTGTCCCGGGCGACTTGGGCCCTGGTCGCAGGGCCCGTGGTGTCGAACAGGCGTCCCAGAAGACTCGGGCCTTGCCCGAATGCCCGCGGTGACGACCAGCTCCGGGTGACATGGGCCCGTGTCCGAGGGCCCACGGGTTCGACCAGATGACCCTGGCGACACATGCTTGGGTGGGACTGCCCACGGGGTTGACCAGCATTCCCGGCATCCTCGCGCTCGTGTCCGACTGCCCGCGAAGTCGACCTGATATCTTTGGCGACTCGGGCCCGTGGCCGGGGTCTTGCGGGGTCTACCAGCTTTCCCGGGCCACTCGGGCCCATGCCCGAGTGCCCGCAGTGTCGACCCACTCTCCCAAGCGACTCGAGTTTGGGTCCAAGGGCCCGCGGTCGACCTGCTGTCCCGGGCGTCTTGGGCCCGGGCCCGATGTCCCACCGGGTCTACCAGGTGTCCCGGGCGATTCGGGTTCAGGTCGGAGGGACCGCGGTGTTGCCCAGCCATCCCGGGTCACTCGGGCCTGGGTCCGAGGGCCCATGTGTTCGACAAGCTCTTCCGGGCTAATCGCGCTCGGGTCCGAGGGCCCGCGGGGTCGATCGGCTCTCCGGGGCGACTCGGGCACGTGCTCCAGGGCCCCGGGGGTCGACCAGCTGTCCTGGGCATTCAGGCCCGGTTCCGAGGCCCGGCATTATTGCTCAGCTATCCAGCGTGACTCGGGCCCGTGTCCGAGGGCCCACAGTGTCGACCAGATGTTCCAGGCCCTCGGGCCCGGGTCCAAGGGCCCGCAGGGTCCACCAGGTGTCCCGGGCGACTCGCACTCGAGTCCGAGGGCCTGCGGGGTGGACCAGTTCTCCAGGGCGAGTCAAGCACATGCCCGATGCCCCGCGTGGTCAACCAGACGTCCCAGGCGACTCCGGCCTGCCTCCGAGGGCCCACGGTGTCACACAGCTCTCCTGGGACAATCGCGCTTTGGACCGATGGACCACGGTGTCGACCAGCTGACCCGGGCGAATTTGGCCCTGTGTCCAAAGGCCCTTGGGGTCGACCGGCTTTCCCGGGCGTCTCCGGCCTGTGCCCGAGGGACCGTGGTATGGACCACCTCTCCCAGGCGACTCAAGTTCGGGTCCGAGGTCCCGCAGCCTACCTGCTTTCCCGGGTGACTTGGGCATGTGCCAGATGTCACGCGGGGTCGAGAGCTGTCTATGTGTACTCGGGCCCGAGTCTGAAGGCCCGCGTGGTCGACCAGCTGTCCCAGGCACTCGGGCCTGTGTCCGAGGGCACGTGGGTTCGACCAGGTGTCCCCGGAGATCGCACTCGAGTCCGACGGCCCGTGGGGTCGACCATATGTCCCGGGCGACATTGGCCCGGGTCCAATGGCCCGCGTGGTCTACCAGCAGGCCCGCGCGACACAGGCCCTGTTCTGACGGCCCGCGGTGTTGACCAGCTGACCCGGTCGACTTTGGCCCAGTGTCCAAAGGCCCTGGGGTCGATCGACTTTCCCGGGTGTCTCTGGCCTGTGCCCGAGGGACCGTGGTGTCGACCAAATCTCCCAGGAGACTCAAGTTCGGGTCCGAGGTCCCAGGGTCTACCTGCTGTCCCGGGCGACTTGGGCATGTGCCAGATGTCCCACGGGGTCGACCAGTTGTCCCGTGGTACTCAGGCTCCGGTCTGAGGTCCCGCAGTGTCGACCAGCTGTCCCGGGGACTCAGCCCATGCCCGAAGGCCAGCCGCATCCACCAGTTGCCCCGGGCGACTCGGACCCGTGTCTGAAGGCCCGCGTGTTCCACCAGCTATCCCTGGGGACTCACGCTGGGTCCGAGATCCCGCGGGGTTGACCAGCAGTCCGGGGCAACACGCGCTTGTGACCAAGGGCCCGGGAGGTCGACCCGATGTCTTTGGCGATTCAGGCCCGGGTCCCAGGGCTCGTGGGATCGACCTGCATACCCGCGCGACTTGGGCCGGTGTCCGAGGTCCTGCGGTCGACCATCTGTACCGGGGGACTCGGGCCCGTGCCCGATGTCCTGCTGGGTCCACCAGCTGTCCCGGGGGAGTCTGGCCCATGTCCGAGGGCCCGCGGGTTCCACAACCTTTCCCGGGCGACTCGGGCTGGACCCGAGGGCCCGCGGTGTCGTCCAAATCTCCCGGTCGACTCGGGCCTGTGTCTGATATCCTCCAGGGTCGACCAGCTGTCCCGGGGGACTTGGGCCCTTGGTCGTAGGGAGCGGGGTGTCGAACAGGCGTCGCGGGCGACTAGGGCCAATGTCCGCGAGCCCACGGGGTCGAACAGCTGTCCTGGGTGACTCGGGCCCATTCCCGAGGCCTCGCGGTGTCAACCAGATGTCCCGGGGTCTCGCACTGTCCCGGGCCACTTGGCCTTGGTTCTGTGGTCCCATGTATTTGACAATCCCTTCTGGGCAAATCACGCTCGGTTCCTTTGGCCCGCATTTTCGACAAACTTCCGGGGAAACTCCGGCCCGTGCCCGAGTCCCCGCAGTGTCGACCAACTCTCCCAGGAGACTCAAGTTCGTGTCCGAGTTCCCGCAGTCTACCTGCTGTTCTGGGCGAGCTGAGCATGTGCCAGATGTCCCGCAGGGTTGACAAGCTCTCCCAGGGGACTCAGCCCATGCCTTAAGGCCAGCCGTGTCCACCAGTTTTCCCGGGAGACTCGAAACTTTTCTGAAGGCCCACGTGTTCGACTAGCTGTCCCTGGCGACACACGCTTGGGTCCGAGTGCCCACGGGCTTGACCAGCAGTCCCGGGCAACACGCGCTCCTGTCCGAGGGCCCGCGAGGTCGACCCGTTGTCTTTGGCGACTCGGGCCCGGGTCCGAGGGCCCGCGGGGTCCACCAGGTGTCCCGGGCAACTCGCACTCGAGTCCGAGGGCCCGCGGGGTCGACCAGATCTCCAGGGCGTGTCGGGCACATGCCCGATGCCCCGCGGTGTCATCCAGAAGTCCCGGGTGACTCCGGCCTGACTCCGAGGGCCCATGGGGTCAACCAGCCCTCCTGGGACACTCGCGCTTTGGACCGACGGCCCGCGGGGTCAACCAGGTCTCCCGGGCGACTCCGGCCGTGCCCAAGTGCCCGCGGTTTCGATCAACTTTCCCTAGCGACTCGAGTGTGGGTCTGAAGGCCCGCGGTCGACCTGCTGTCCTGGGCGTCTTGGGCCCGGGCCCGATATCCCGCCGGGTCGAAGGTGTCCCGGGCGATTTGGTTTCAGGTTTGAGAGACCACGGTGTTGACCAGGCGTCCCGGGTGACGCGATTGGGTCCGAGGTCCTGCGGTGTCAACCAGCTGTCCTGGGTCACTTGGGCCTGAGTCCAAGTTCCCATTTGTTCGACAAGCTTTTCCGGGGCAATAACGCTCGGGTCCGATGGCCCGCAGGGTCGACCAGCTTTCCAGGGCGACTCGGGCCCTGGTCGAACATACCACGGTGTCGACCCGGCGTCCCTGGCGACTCAGCCCCAAAACCGAGGCCCCGCGGTGTGGACCAGCTGTCCCGGGCAACACGGGACTGTACCCGAGGGCTCGCGGGGTCGACCAGATATCCCAGCCGTTTCCGGCCCTTGTCTCAGGGCCCGTGTCGTCGACCAGCTCTCCCGGGCCACTCGGGCCCGTGTCCGAGGGCCCGCGGTTTCGACCAGCTCTCCCGGGCGATTTGCGCTCGTGTCCGATGGCCTGCGGGGCCGATCAGCTGTCCCGGGTGACTTGGGACTGTGCCCGAGGACCCGCGGTGTCGAACGTCTTTCCCGGTCGTCTCGCGCTTGGGTTGGAGTGCCCCCGGTGTCGACCAGCATTTCGGACAACTCTTGCTCGTGTCCGATTCCCCTGAGATCGACCTGCGGTCCTGGGCGACTCGGGCAATAGCCCTATGGCCCGCAGGGTTGACCAGCAGACCACGGCCACTCGCGCTAGGGTCCAAGATCCTGCGGGGTCGACCATCTGTCCCGGGCCACTCGGGCCTGGGTCTGTGGGCCCATGTGTTCGAAAAGCTCTTCCGGGGAAATTGTGCTCGGTTCTGATGAACCGCAGTGTTGACAAGCTCTCCGGGGCGACTCAGGCCAGAGCCCGAGGGCGCGCAGTGTCGACCACCCCTCCCGTGTGACTCGGCCCCGGGTCTGCTAACCCGCGGGTTTGACCAGCTTTCCCAGGTGACTCGGGCCCAGATCCGAGGGCCTGCGGGGTCAACAGGCTGTCCCGGGTGACTCGGGCCCGGGTCCGAGGTCCTGAGTTGTCGACCAGCTGTCCCAGGGGACTCGGGCCTGGGTCTGAGGGCCTAAGGGGTCGATCAGTTGTCCCGTGGGACTCAGGCCCCTGTCCGAGATACTGCAGATTTGACCAGATGTCCCAGGCACTCGGGCCTGTGTCCGAGGGCCCGTGGCTTCGACCAGGTGATCCGGGAGACTCTCACTCGAGTCCAACGGCCCGTGGGGTCAACCCTATGTCCCGTGCGACATTGGCCCAGGTCCGAGGGCCCGCGGGGTCGACCAGCAGTCCCTGGGGACTGGGGCCCGTGTCCAAAATCCCTTGGTGTTGACCAGCTGTACCAGGTGACTCGAGACCGTGCCCGAGGGCCTGGGTGTCGAACAGCTCCCCAGGGTGACTTGGGCCTGGGACCGAGAGCCCGCGGTGTCAAGCAGCTCTCCTGGGTGACTCACGATCGGGTCCGATGGCCCGCGGGGTCGACCAGCTGTCCCGGGGAACTCCGGCCCGTGTCCGAGGGCCCGCGGGGTCGACCAGCTGTCCTGGGGGACTCAGGCCCGTGTCCGAGGGCCCGCGGGGTCGACCAGCTGTCCTGGGGGACTCAGGCCTGGGTCCGAGGGCCTGGGGGGTCGACCAGATCTCCAGGGCGTTTCAGGCACATGCCCGATGCCCCGCGGTGTCAACCAGAGGTACCGGGCCACTCCGGCCTGGCTGCGAGGGCCCAAGGGGTCAACCAGCACTCCTGGGACAGTCGTGCTTTGGACCGACGGCCCACGTTGTCGACCAGGTCTCCCGGGCGACTCACGCTCGAATCCGAGGGCCCGCAGTGTCGACCAGCTTCCCCAGGCGACTCGGGACTGTGCCCGAGGACCCGCGGTGTCGAACACCTTTCCCAGGCGTCTCGCGCTTGGGTCTGAGCACTCCCGGGGTCGACCAGCACTCCCGGACAACACTGCCTCATGTCTGAAGGCCCGTGAGGGTGACCTGCGGTCCTGGGTGACTCGGGCCAGAGCCCTATGGCCGCGGGGTCAACAAGATGTCCCGGGCGAATCGGGACTGTGCCGGAGGGCCCACGGGAACGACCAGATGTCCCGGGCAACTCTGGCCCGGGTCCGAAGGCACTCGGGGTCGACCAGCTGTCCCGGGCAACTTGGGCCCGGGTCCGAGAGCCCAAGGGGTCAAGCAGCTCTCCCGGGTGACTCGCGCTTTGGTCTGTGGGCCCGCGGTGTCGACCAGCTGTCCCAGGCCACTCGGGCCTGGGTCTGTGGGCCCATGTGTTTGACAAGCCCTTCCGGGCAAATCGAACTCGGTTCCGATGGCCCACAGTGTCGACAAGCTCTCCGGGTCAACTCTGGCCCATTCCCGAGGGCCCGCAGTGTCGACCAACTCTCCCAGGCGACTCAAGTTTGTGTCCGAGGGCCCGCGGTCTACCTGCTGTCCTGGGCGACTTGGGAATATGCCAGATGTCCCGCGGGGTCAAACAGCTGTCCTGGGAACTCAGGCCCGGGTCCGAGGGCCCGCGATGTCGACCAGCTGTCCCGGGGCACTCAGCCCATGCCCGAAGGCCAGCCGCATCCACCAGTTGTCCCGGGCGACTCGGACCCGTGTCTGATAGCCCGCTTGTTCGACCAGGTGTCCCTGGCGACTCACGCTTGGGTCCGAGTGCCCGCGGGCTTGACCAGCAGTCCCGGGCAACACGCGCTCGTGTCCGAGGGCCCGCGAGGTCGCCCCATTGTCTTTGGCGACTCCGGCCCGGGTCCGAGGGCCCGCAGGGTCCACCAGGTGTCCCGGGCAACTCGCACTCGAGTCCAAGGGCCCGCGGTGTCGACCAGATCTCCAGGGCTTGTCGGGCACATGCCCGATGCCCCGCGGTGTCAACCAGAGGTCCCGGGCGATTCCGGCCTGACTCCGAGGGCCCACGGGGCCAACCAGCCCTCCTGGGACACTCGCGCTTTGGACCGACGGCCCGCGGGGTCAACCAGGTCTCCCGGGCGACTCCGGCCGTGCCCAAGTGCCCGCGGTTTCGATCAACTTTCCCTAGCGACTCGAGTGTGGGTCTGATGGCCCGCGGTCGACCTGCTGTCCTGGGCGTCTTGGGCCCGTGCCTGATATCCCGACGGGTCGAAGGTGTCCCGGGCGATTTGGTTTCAGGTTTGAGAGACCGCGGTGTTGACCAGGCGTCCCGGGTGATGCGATTGGGTCCGAGGTCCTGCGGTGTCGACCAGCTGTCCTGGGTCACTCGGGCCTGAGTCCAAGGGCCCATTTGTTTGACAAGCTTTTCCGGGGCAATAACGCTCGGGTCCGATGGCCCGCAGGGTCGACCAGCTTTCCAGGGCGACTCGGGCCCTGGTCGAACATACCACGGTGTCGAGCCGGCGTCCCTGGCGACTCGGCCCCAAAACCGAGGCCCCGCGGTGTGGACCAGCTGTCCCGGGCAACACGGGACTGTACCCGAGGGCTCGCAGTGTCGACCAGATATCCCGGGCGTTTCCGCCCCATGTCCGAGGGCCCAAGGGGTCGATCAGCTCCCCAGGGTGACTTGGGCCTGGGACCGAGAGCCCGCGGTGTCAAGCAGCTCTTCTGGGTGACTCACGATCGGGTCTGATGGCCCGCGGTGTCGACCAGCTGTCCCGGGGGACTCAGGCCCGTGTCAGAGGGCCCGCGGGGTCGACCAGCTCTCCTGGGGGACTCAGGTCCGTGTCCGAGGGCCCGCGGGGTCGACCAGCTGTCCTGGGGGACTCAGGCCCGGGTCCGAGGGCCCGCGGGGTCGACCAGATCTCCAGGGCGTTTCAGGCACATGCCCGATGCCCCGCGGTGTCAACCAGAGGTACCGGGCGTCTCCGGCCTGGCTCCGAGGGCCCACGGGGTCAACCAGCACTCCTGGGACAATCGTGCTTTGGACCGACGGCCCACGGGGTCGACCAGCTCTCCCGGGTGACTCACGCTCGAATCCGAGGGCCCGCAGTGTCGACCAGCTTCCCCAGGCGACTCGGGACTGTGCCCGAGGACCCGCGGTGTCGAACATCATTCCCGGGCGTCTCGCGCTTGGGTCTGAGCACTCCCGGGGTCGACCAGCACTCCCGGACGACACTGCCTCATGTCAGAAGGCCCGTGAGTGTGACCTGCGGTCCTGGGTGACTCGGGCCAGAGCCCTATGGCCGCGGGATCGACCAGATGTCCCGGGCGAATCGGGACTGTGCCGGAGGGCCCACGGGAACGACCAGATGTCCCGGGCAACTCTGGCCCGGGTCCGAAGGCACTCGGGGTCGACCAGCTGACCCGGGCAACTTGGGCCCGGGTCCGAGAGCCCAAGGGGTCAAGGAGCTCTCCCGGGTGACTCGCGCTTTGGTCTGAGGGCCCGCGGTGTCGACCAGCTGTCCCAGGCCACTCGGGCCTGTGTCTGTGGGCCCATGTGTTCGACAAGCCCTTCCGGGCAAATCGCACTCGCTTCCGATGGCCCACAGTGTCGACAAGTTCACTGGGTCGACTCTGGCCCATTCCCGAGGGCCCGCAGTGTCGACCAACTCTCCCAGGCGACTCAAGTTTGTGTCCGAGGGCCCGCAATCTACCTGCTGTTCCGGGCGACTTGAGCATGTGCCAGATGTCCCGCGGGGTCGACCAGGTCTCCCGGGCGACTCCGGCCGTGCCCAAGTGCCCGCGGTTTCGATCAACTTTCCCTAGTGACTCGAGTGTGGGTCTGATGGGCCACGGTCGACCTGCTTTCCTGGCCTCTTGGGCCCGTGCCTGATATCCCGCTGGGTCGACTAGGTGTCCCGGGGGATTTGGTTTCAGGTTTGAGAGACCGCGGTGTTCACCAGGCATCCCGGGTGACACGATTGGGTCCGAGGTCCTGCGGTGTCGACCAGCTGTCCTGGGTCACTCGGGCCTGAGTCCAAGGGCCCATTTGTTTGACAAGCTTTTCCGGGCGAATAACGCTCGGGTCCGATGGCCCGCAGGGTCGACCAGCTTTCCAGGGCGACTCGGGCCCTGGTCGAACATACCACGGTGTCGACCCGGCGTCCCTGGCGACTCAGCCCCAAAACCGAGGCCCCGCGGTGTGGACCAGCTGTCCCGGGCAACACGGGACTGTACCCGAGGGCTCGCGGGGTCGACCAGATATCCCAGCCGTTTCCGGCCCTTGTCTCAGGGCCCGTG
Organism: Sus scrofa; assembly: GCF_054392235.1. NCBI lineage: Eukaryota > Metazoa > Chordata > Mammalia > Artiodactyla > Suidae > Sus > Sus scrofa. The sequence goes on along the minus strand of NC_139387.1, from coordinate 46,712,051 downwards.
TCGTCGACCAGCTCTCCCGGGCCACTCGGGCCCGTGTCCGAGAGCCCGCGGTTTCGACCAGCTCTCCCGGGCGATTTGCGCTCGTGTCCGATGGCCTGCGGGGCCGATCAGCTGTCCCGGGTGACTTTGGACTGTTCCCGAGGGCCCGCGGTGTCGAACGTCTTTCCCGGTCGTCTCGCGCTTGGGTTGGAGGGCCCCCGGTGTCGACCAGCATTCCAGGATATCTCTGGCTCGTGTCCGAGTGCCCTTGAGATCGACCTGCGGTCCTGGGTGACTCGGGCCAGAGCCCTATGGCCCGCAGGGTTGACCAGCAGACCATGGCCACTCACGCTAGGGTCCAAGGTCCTGCGGGGTCGACCAGCTGTCCCGGGCCACTCGGGCCTGGGTCTGAGGGCCCATGTGTTCGAAAAGCTCTTCCGGGGAAATTGTGCTCGGTTCCGATGGCCCGCAGTGTCGACAAGCTCTCCGGGGCGACTCGGGCCAGAGCCCGAGGGCGCGCAGTGTCGACCACCCCTCCCGTGTGACTCGGCCCCGGGTCTGCTAACCCGTGGGTTTGACCAGCTTTCCCAGGTGACTCGGGCCCAGATCCAAGGGCCTGCGTGGTCAACAGGCTGTCCCGGGTGACTCGGGCCTGGGACCGAAGGCCTGAGTTGTCAACCAGCTGTCCCGGGGGACTCGGGCCTGGGTCTGAGGGCCTAAGGGGTCGATCAGTTGTCCCGTGGGACTCGGGCCCCTGTCCGAGATACTGCAGGTTTGACCAGATATCCCAGGCACTCGGGCCTGTGTCCGAGGGCCCGTGGCTTCGACCAGGTGATCCGGGAGACACTCACTCGAGTCCAACGGCCCGTGGGGTCAACCCTATGTCCCGTGCGACATTGGCCCAGGTCCGAGGGCCCGCGGGGTCGACCAGCAGTCCCTGGCGCCTGGGGCCCTGTTCCGATGGCCCGCGGGGTCGACCAGCAGTCCCTGGTGACTGGGGCCCGTGTCCAAAATCCCTTGGTGTTGACCAGCTGTCCTGGGTGACTCGAGACCGTGCCCGAGGGCCCGGGTGTCGAACAGCTGTCCCAGAGGACTCGCACTTGTGTCCGACGGACCCCGGGGTCGACCAACGGTCCCTGGGGACTCGGGCCCAGGTCCGAGGGTCCGCGGGTTCGACCACCTGCATTGGCCGACTCGGGCCGGTGCTCGAGGGCCTGCTGTGTTGACCAACTCTCCGGGGCGACTCGGGCCCGTGCCCCAGGGCCCCTGGGGTCGACTAGCTGTCCCGGGCGACTCATGCTTGGGTCCAAGTGCCTGCGGTGTAGACCAGCTATCCCGCACGACTCGGGCCCGTGTCCGAGGGCCCGTGGGGTCGAGCAGATCTCCAGGGCGTGTCAGGCACATGCCCGATGCCCCGCGGTGTCAACCAGAGGTCCCGTGAGACTCCGGCCTGGCTCCGAGGGCCCACAGGGTCAACCAGCACTCCTGGGACATTCGTGCTTTGGACCAACGGACCGCATGGTCGACCAGCTCTCCCGGGCGACTCATGCTCGAATCCGAGGGCCCGCAGTGTCGAACAGCTTCCCCAGGCGACTCGGGACTGTGCCCGAGGACCCACGGTGTCGAATATCTTTCCCGGGCGTCTCGCGCTTGGGTCTGAGCACTCCCAGTGTCGACCAGCACTCCCGGACTACTCTGCCTCATGTCTGAAGGCCCGTGAGGGCGACCTGCAGTCCTGGGCGATTCGGGCCAGAGCCCTAGGTCCCGCGGGGTCGACCAGCTGTCTCGGGCGAAACGGGATGGTGCCGGAGGGCCCACGGTGTCGAGCAGATGTCCCGGGCCACTCGGGCCTGGGTCTGTGGGCCCATGTGTTCGAAAAGCTCTTCCGGGGAAATTGTGCTCGGTTCTGATGAACCGCAGTGTCGACAAGCTCTCCGGGGCGACTCGGGCCAGAGCCCGAGGGCGCGCAGTGTCGACCACCCCTCCTGTGTGAATCAGCCCCAGGTCTGCTAACCCGCGTGGTCGACCAGCTGTCCCGGGTGACTCAGGCCCAGATCTGAGGGCCTGCGGGGTCAACATGCTGTCCTGGGTGACTCGGGCCTGGGTCCGAAGGCCTGAGTGGTTGACCAGCTGTACCGGGGGACTCGGGCCTGGGTCCGAGGGCCTGAGGGGTCGATCAGTTGTCCTGTGGGACTCGGGCCCATATCCGAGGTACTGCGGGGTCGACCAGATGTCCCGGGCGACTCTGGCCCTCGTCCGAAGGCCCTCGGTGTCGACCAGCTGTCACGGGCAACTCGGGCCTGGGTCCGAGAGCCCGCGGCGTCAACAGCTCTCCCAGGTGACTCATGCTTTGGTCTGAGGGCCCGCGGTGTCGATCAGCTCTCCCAGGCCACTCGAGTTTGTGTCCGAGGACCCGCGGTCTACCTGCTGTCCTGGGCGACTTGGAAATGTGCCAGATGTCCCGTGGAGTCAAACAGCTGTCCCGGGAACTCAGGCCCGGGTCCGAGGGCCCGCGGGGTCGATCAGCTGTCCCGGGAGCCTCGGGCCCGGGTCCGAGGGCCTTTGTTGTTGATCAGCTATCCAGCACGATTCGGGCCCGTCTCCGAGGGCCCGCGGGGTCGCCCAGATGTCCCTGGCCTTCGGGCTCTTATCTAAGGGCCCACGGGTTCCACCAGGAGTCCCGGGTGACCAGATCTCCAGGAATGTTCGGGCAATTGCCCGCTGCCCCGCAGTGTTAACCAGAGGTCCCGGGCAAATCCGGCCTGGCTCAGAGGGCCCACGGAGCAAACCAGCCCTCCTGGGATAGTCGCGCTTTGGACCGACGGCCCGTGGCGTCGAACAGCTCTCCCGCGCGCCTCGGGCCTGGGTCTGACGGCCTGCCGGGTCAACCAGCTGTCCCAGGCAACTCGGGCCCGGGTCTGAGGTCCCACAGGGTCGCCCACCTGTCCCGGGGGCTCGGGCCCGGGTCCACAGGCATGCGGAGTCGACAGGCTGTCACGGGGGACTCTGGCCCGTGTCCGAGTGCCCGCAGGGTGGACCAGCAGTCCTGGGTGACTCGCGCTCGTGTCCGAGGTTCCACGAGGTCGCCCCGATGTTTTGGCAACTCGGGCCCGGGTGCGAGGGCCTGCAGGGTCGACCAGGTGTCCTGGGCGACTCGGGCCCATGCCCAAGGCCCTGCGGTGTCAACCAGAGGTCCCTGGCGTCTCCGGCCCAGCTCCGATGGCCTGCGGTGTCAACCAGATGTCCCGGACCACTCGCGCTTGCGTCATAGGTTACGTGGGGTCGACCAGCTGTCCAGGGCGACTGTGGCCCTGGTCGGAGGGAGCATGGTGTCACACAGTTGTCCCAGGTAACTTGGGCCCGTGTCTGAAGGCCCGCGGTGTCAACCAGCTGTCCCTGGTGACTCACGCTTGGGACCGAGTACACACGGGGTCGACCAGCAGTCCCGGGCAACTCGGGCCCTGGTCGGAGGCACTGCGGTGTTGAACAGCTGTCCCGGGTGACTCCGCCCTGATTCCGAGGGCCCACGGTTTCGACCAAATGTCCCGGGTGACTCGGGCCTGGGTCTGAATGCTCGCGGTATCAACCAGCTTTCCCAGGGAACTTGGGCCTGGGTCTGAGGTCCCACAGGGTCGCCCACCTGTCCGGGGGACTCGGGCCCGGGTCCACGGGCATGCGGTGTCGACAGGCTGTCCCGGGGGACTTGGGCCCGTGTCCGAGGGCCCGCCGGGTGGACCAGCTGTCCTGGTGGACTCGGGCCCGAGTCTGAAGGCCCGCTTGGTCGACCAGCTCTCCCAGGCACTCGAGCCTGTGTCCAAGGGCACGTGGGTTCGACCAGGTGTCCCCGGAGATCGCACTCGAGTCCGACGGCCCGTGGGGTCGACCATATGTCCCGGGCGACATTGGCCCAGGTCCAATGGCCCACGCGGTCCAAAAGCAGGCCCGCTTGACTGAGACCCTGTTCTGATGGCCCGCGGGGTCAACCAGCAGTCCCTGGCGACTGGGGCCCGTGTCCAAAATCCCTCGGTGTTGACCAGCTGTCCCGGGCGACTTGAGACCGTGCCTGAGGGCCTGGGTGTCAAACAGCTGTGCCAGGGGACTCACACTTGAGTCTGATGGACCCCGGGGTCGACCAGCGGTCCCTGGGGACTCGGGCCCAGGTCCTAGGGCCCGCGGGTTCGACCACCTGTATTGGGCGACTCGGGCCGGTGCTCTTGGGCCCGCGGTGTCGACCAACTCTCCCGGGCGACTCATTTCGGGTCCGAGGTCCCAAGGTCGACCAGCTGTCCCAGGCGCCTCGATCAGCTGTCCCGGGCGACTTTGGCCCTGGTCGCAGGGCCCGCGGTGTCGAACAGGCGTCCCGGAAGACTCGGGCCTTGCCCGAATGCCCGCGGTGACGACCAGCTCCGGGTGACATGGGCCCGTGTCCGAGGGCCCACGGGTTCGACCAGATGACCCTGGCCACACATGCTTGGGTGGGACTGCCCACGGGGTTGACCAGCATTCCCGGCGTCCTCGCGCTTGTGTCCGACTGCCCGCGAGGTCGACCTGATGTCTTTGGCGACTCGGGCCCGTGGCCGGGGTCCTGCGGGGTCTACCAGCTTTCCCGGGCCACTCGGGCCCATGCCTGAGTGCCCGCAGTGTCGACCCACTCTAACAAGCGACTCGAGTTTGGGTCCAAGGGCCCGCGGTCGACCTGCTGTCCCGGGCGTCTTGGGCCCGGGCCCGATGTCCCACCGGGTCTACCAGGTGTCCCGGGCGATTCGGGTTCAGGTCGGAGGGACCGCGGTGTTGCCCAGCCATCCCGGGTCACTCGGGACTGGGTCCGAGGGCCCATGTGTTCGACAAGCTCTTCCGGGCAAATCGCGCTCGGTTCCGAGGGCCCGCGGGGTCGATCGGCTCTCCGGGGCAACTCAGGCACGTGCCCCAGAGCCCGGGGGGTCGACCAGCTGTCCCGGGCATTCGGGCCCGGTTCCGAGGCCCGGCATTATTGATCAGATATCCAGCGTGACTCGGGCCCTGGTCCGAGGGCCCACGGTGTCGACCAGATGTTCCAGGCCCTCGGGTCCGGGTCCGAGGGCCCGCAGGGTCCACCAGGTGTCCCGGGCGACTCGCACTCGAGTCCGAGGGCCTGCGGGGTCGACCAGTTCTCCAGGGCGTGTCGAGCACATGCCCGATGCCCCGCGTGGTCAACCAGACGTCCCAGGCGACTCCGGCCTGGCTCCGAGGGCCCACGGTGTCACACAGCTCTCCTGGGACACTCGCGCTTTGGACTGATGGACCACGGTGTCGACCAGCTGACCCGGGCGACTTTGGCCCTGTGTCCAAAGGCCCTTGGGGTCGACCGACTTTCCCGGGCGTCTCCGGCCTGTGCCCGAGGGACGGTGGTATGGACCAACTCTCCTAGGCGACTCAAGTTCGGGTCCGAGGTCCCGCAGCCTACCTGCTTTCCCGGGTGACTTGGGCATGTGCCAGATGTCACGCGGGTTCGAGAGCTGTTCAGGTGTACTCGGGCCCGAGTCTGAAGGCCCGCGTGGTCGACCAGCTGTCCCAGGCACTCGGGCCTGTGTCCGAGGGCACATGGGTTCGACCAGGTGTCCCCGGAAATCGCACTCAAGTCCGACGGCCCGTGGGGTCGACCATATGTCCCGGGCGACATTGGCCCGGGTCCAATGGCCCGCGTGGTCCACCAGCAGGCCCGCACGACACAGGCCTTGTTCTGACGGCCCGCGGTGTTGACCAGCTGACCCGGTCGACTTTGGCTCTGTGTCCAAAGGCCCTTGGGTTTGACCAACTTTCCCGGGTGTCTCTGGCCTGTGCCCGAGGGACCGTGGTGTCGACCAAATCTCCCAGGAGACTCAAGTTCGGGTCCGAGGTCCCAGGGTCTACCTGCTGTCCTGGGCGACTTGGGCATATGCCAGATGTCCCACGGGGTCGACCAGTTGTCCCGTGGTACTCAGGCTCTGCTCCGAGGTCCCGCAGTGTCGACCAGCTGTCCCGGGGGACTCAGCCCATGCCCGAAGGCCAGCCGCATCCACCAGTTGCCCCGGGCGACTCGGACCCGTGTCTGAAGGCCCGCGTGTTCCACCAGCTATCCCTGGGGACTCACGCTGGGTCCGAGATCCCGCGGGGTTGACCAGCAGTCCCGGGCAACACGCGCTTGTGACCAAGGGCCCGGGAGGTCGACCCGATGTCTTTGGCGATTCAGGCCCGGGTCCCAGGGCTCGCGGGATCGACGAGCATACCCGCGCGACTTGGGCCGGTGTCCGAGGTCCTGCGGTCGACCATCTGTACCGGGGGACTCGGGCCCGTGCCCGATGTCCTGCTGGGTCCACCAGCTGTCCCGGGGACGTCGGGCCCATGTCCGAGGGCCCGCGGGTTCCACAACCTTTCCCGGGCGACTCGGGCTGGACCCGAGGGCCCGCGGTGTCGTCCAAATATCCCGGTCGACTCGGGCCTGTGTCTGATATCCTCCAGGGTCGACCAGCTGTCCCGGGGGACTTGGCCCTTGGTCGGAGGGAGTGGGGTGTCGAACAGGCGTCCCGGGCGACTAGGGCCAATGTCCGCGAGCCCACGGGGTCGAACAGCTGTCCTGGGCGACTCGGGCCCATTCCCGAGGCCTCGCGGTGTCGACCAGATGTCCCGGAGTCTCGCACTGTCCCGGGCCACTTGGCCTTGGTTCTGTGGTCCCATGTATTTGACAATCCCTTCTGGGCAAATCACGCTCGGTTCCGTTGGCCCGCATTGTCGACAAACTTCCTGGGAAACTCCGGCCCGTGCCCGAGTCCCCGCAGTGTCGACCAACTCTCCCAGGAGACTCAAGTTCGTGTCCGAGTTCCCGCAGTCTACCTGCTGTTCTGGGCGAGCTGAGCATGTGCCAGATGTCCCGCAGGGTTGACAAGCTCTCCCAGGGGACTCAGCCAATGCCTTAAGGCCAGCCGCGTCCACCAGATTTCCCGGGAGACTCGAACCTTTTCTGAAGGCCCACGTGTTCGACTAGCTGTCCCTGGCGACACACGCTTGGGTCCGAGGGCCCACGGGCTTGACCAGCAGTCCCGGGCAACACGCGCTCCTGTCCGAGGGCCCGCGAGGTCGACCCGATGTCTTTGGCGACTCGGGCCCGGGTCCGAGGGCCCGTGGGGTTCACCAGGTGTCCCGGGCAACTCGCACTCGAGTCCGAGGGTCCGCGGGGTCGACCAGATCACCAGGGCGTGTCGGGCACATGCCCGATGCCCCGCGGTGTCATCCAGAAGTCCCGGGTGACTCCGGCCTGACTCCGAGGGCCCACGGGGTCAACCAGCCCTCCTTGGACACTCGTGCTTTGGACCGACGGCCCGCGGGGTCAACCAGGTCTCCCGGGTGACTCACCCTCGAATCCGAGGGCCCGCAGTGTCGACCAGCTTCCCCAGGCGACTCGGGACTGTGCCCGAGGACCCGCGGTGTCGAACACCTTTCCCGGGCGTCTCGCGCTTGGGTCTGAGAACTCCCGGGGTCGACCAGCACTCCCGGACGACACTGCCTCATGTCAGAAGTCCTATGAGTGCGACCTGCGGTCCTGGGTGACTCGGGCCAGAGCCCTATGGCCGCGGGGTCAACCAGATGTCCCGGGTGAATCGGGACTGTGCCGGAGGGCCCACGGGAACGACCAGATGTCCCGGGCAACTCTGGCCCGGGTCCGAAGGCACTCAGGGTCGATCAGTTGTCCCGGGCAATTTGGGCCCGGGTCCGACCGCCCGCGGGGTCAAGCAGCTCTCCCGGGTGACTCGCGCTTTGGTCTGAGGGCCCGCGGTGTCGACCAGCTGTCCCAGGCCACTCGGGCCTGGGTCTGTGGGCCCATGTGTTCGACAAGCCCTTCCGGGCAAATCGCACTCGCTTCCGATGGCCCATAGTGTCAACAAGTTCACCGGGTCGACTCTGGCCCATTCCCGAGGGCCCGCAGTGTCGACCAACTCTCCCAGGCGACTCAAGTTTGTGTCCGAGGGCCCGCAATCTACCTGCTGTTCTGGGCGACTTGAGCATGTGCCAGATGTCCCGCGGGGTCGACCAGGTCTCCCGGGCGAATCCGGCCGTGCCCAAGTGCCCGCGGTTTCGATCAACTTTCCCTAGTGACTCGAGTGTGGGTCTGATGGGCCACGGTCGACCTGCTTTCCTGGCCTCTTGGGCCCGTGCCTGATATCCCGCCGGGTCGACTAGGTGTCCCGGGCGATTTGGTTTCAGGTTTGAGAGACCACGGTGTTGACCAGGCGTCCCGGGTGACGTGATTGGGTCCGAGGTCCTGCAGTGTCAACCAGCTGTCCTGGGTCACTTGGGCCTGAGTCCAAGGGCCCATTTGTTCGACAAGCTTTTCCGGGGCAATAACGCTCGGGTCCGATGGCCCGCAGGGTCGACCAGCTTTCCAGGGCGACTCGGGCCCTGGTCGAACATACCACGGTGTCGACCCGGCGTCCCTGGCGACTCAGCCCCAAAACCGAGGCCCCGCGGTGTGGACCAGCTGTCCCGGGCAACACGGGACTGTACCCGAGGGCTCGCGGGGTCGACCAGATATCCCAGCCGTTTCCGGCCCTTGTCTCAGGGCCCGTGTCGTCGACCAGCTCTCCCGGGCCACTCGGGCCCGTGTCCGAGGGCCCGCGGTTTCGACCAGCTCTCCCGGGCGATTTGCGCTCGTGTCCGATGGCCTGCGGGGCCGATCAGCTGTCCCGGGTGACTTTGGACTGTTCCCGAGGGCCCGCGGTGTCGAACGTCTTTCCCGGTCGTCTCGCGCTTGGGTTGGAGGGCCCCCGGTGTCGACCAGCATTCCAGGATATCTCTGGCTCGTGTCCGAGTGCCCTTGAGATCGACCTGCGGTCCTGGGCGACTCGGGCCAGAGCCCTATGGCCCGCAGGGTTGACCAGCAGACCATGGCCACTCACGCTAGGGTCCAAGGTCCTGCGGGGTCGACCAGCTGTCCCGGGCCACTCGGGCCTGGGTCTGAGGGCCCATGTGTTCGAAAAGCTCTTCTGGGGAAATTGTGCTCGGTTCCGATGGCCCGCAGTGTCGACAAGCTCTCCGGGGCGACTCGGGCCAGAGCCCGAGGGCGCGCAGTGTCGACCACCCCTCCCGTGTGACTCGGCCCCGGGTCTGCTAACCCGCGGGTTTGACCAGCTTTCCCAGGTGACTCGGGCCCAGATCCAAGGGCCTGCGTGGTCAACAGGCTGTCCCGGGTGACTCGGGCCTGGGACCGAAGGCCTGAGTTGTCAACCAGCTGTCCCGGGGGACTCGGGCCTGGGTCTGAGGGCCTAAGGGGTCGATCAGTTGTCCCGTGGGACTCGGGCCCCTGTCCGAGATACTGCAGGTTTGACCAGATGTCCCAGGCACTCGGGCCTGTGTCCGAGGGCCCGTGGCTTCGACCAGGTGATCCGGGAGACACTCACTCGAGTCCAACGGCCTGTGGGGTCAACCCTATGTCCCGTGCGACATTGGCCCAGGTCCGAGGGCCCGCGGGGTCGACCAGCAGTCCCTGGGGACTGGGGCCCGTGTCCAAAATCCCTTGGTGTTGACCAGCTGTCCTGGGTGACTCGAGACCGTGCCTGAGGGCCCGGGTGTCGAACAGCTGTCCCAGAGGACTCACACTTGTGTCTGACGGACCCCGGGGTCGACCAACGGTCCCTGGGGACTCGGGCCCAGGTCCGAGGGTCCGCGGGTTCGACCACCTGCATTGGCCGACTCGGGCCGGTGCTCGAGGGCCTGCTGTGTTGACCAACTCTCCGGGGCGACTCGGGCCCGTGCCCCAGGGCCCCTGGGGTCGACTAGCTGTCCCGGGCGACTCATGCTTGGGTCCAAGTGCCTGCGGTGTAGACCAGCTATCCCGCACGACTCGGGCCCGTGTCCGAGGGCCCGTGGGGTCGAGCAGATCTCCAGGGCGTGTCAGGCACATGCCCGATGCCCCGCGGTGTCAACCAGAGGTCCCGTGAGACTCCGGCCTGGCTCCGAGGGCCCACAGGGTCAACCAGCACTCCTGGGACACTCGTGCTTTGGACCAACGGACCGCATGGTCGACCAGCTCTCCCGGGCGACTCATGCTCGAATCCGAGGGCACGCAGTGTCGAACAGCTTCCCCAGGCGACTCGGGACTGTGCCCGAGGACCCACGGTGTCGAATATCTTTCCCGGGCGTCTCGCGCTTGGGTCTGAGCACTCCCAGTGTCGACCAGCTCTCCCGGACTACTCTGCCTCATGTCTGAAGGCCCGTGAGGGCGACCTGCGGTCCTGGGCGATTCGGGCCAGAGCCCTAGGTCCTGCGGGGTCGACCAGCTGTCCCGGGCGAATCGGGACGGAGCCGGAGGGCCCACGGTGTCGAGCAGATGTCCCGGGCCACTCGGGCCTGGGTCTGTGGGCCCATGTGTTCGACAAGCTCTTCCGGGGAAATTGTGCTCGGTTCTGATGAACCGCAGTGTCGACAAGCTCTCCGGGGCAACTCGGGCCAGAGCCCGAGGGTGCGCAGTGTCGACCACCCCTCCCGTGTGACTCAGCCCCAGATCTGCTAACCCGCGTGGTCGACCAGCTGTCCCGGGTGACTCAGGCCCAGATCTGAGGGCCTGCGGGGTCAACATGCTGTCCTGGGTGACTCGGGCCTGGGTCCGAAGGCCTGAGTGGTCGACCAGCTGTCCCGGGGGACTCGGGCCTGGGTCCGAGGGCCTGAGGGGTCGATCAGTAGTCCTGTGGGACTCGGGCCCATATCCGAGGTACTGCGGGGTCGACCAGATGTCCCGGGCGACTCTGGCCCTGGTCCGAAGGCCTTCAGTGTCGACCAGTTGTCACGGGCAACTTGGGCCTGGGTCCGAGAGCCCGCGGCCTCAAGCAGCTCTCCCAGGTGACTCATGCTTTGGTCTGAGGGCCGCGGTGTCGATCAGCTCTCCCAGGCCACTCGAGTTTGTGTCCGAGGACCCATGGTCTACCTGCTGTCCTGGGCGACTTGGGAATGTGCCAGATGTCCCGTGGAGTCAAACAGCTGTCCCGGGAACTTAGGCCCGGGTCCGAGGGCCCGCGGTGTCGACCAGCTGTCCCGGGGCACTCAGCCCATGCCCGAAGGCCTGCCGCATCCACCAGTTGTCCCGGGCGACTCGGACCCGTGTGTGAAAGCCCGCTTGTTTGACCAGCTCTCCCTGGCCACTCGGGCCTGTGTCTGTGGGCCCATGTGTTCGACAAGCTTTTCCGGGTAAATTCCGAGGGCCCGAGGGATCGACCAGCAGACCCGCGTGACTTGGGCCCGTGTCCGAGGTCCTGCGGTCGACCATCTGTACCGGGCAACTCGGGCCCGTGCCCCATGTCCCGCTGGTCGACCAGCTGTCCCGGGGGAGTCGGGCCCATGTCCGAGGGCCCGCGGGTTCCACAACCTTTCCCGGGCGACTCGGGCTGGTACCGATGGGCCGCGGTGTCGTCCAAATCTCCCGGTAGACTCAGGCATGTGTCTGATATACTCCAGGCTCGACCAGCTGTCCCAGGGGACTTGGGCACTGGTCGGAGGGAGCGGGGTGTCGAACAGGCATCCCGGGCGACTCGGGCCCGTGTCTGAAGGCCGGCGGGGTCAACCAGCTCTCCCTGGTGACTTGCGCTTGGTACCGAGTGCACGCTGGTTCGATCAGAAGTCCCGGGCAACTCGGGCCCTGGTTGGAGGCACTGCGGTGTCGACCAGGCATCCCTGGCGCCTCGGGCCCGTGCCCGAGGACCTGCGGGGTCGATCAGCTGTCCCGCGCGACTCCGGCCTGATTCCGAGGGCCCACGGTTTCGACCAAATGTCCCGGGTGACTCGGGCCTGGGTCTGAATGCTCGCGGTATCAACCAGCTTTCCCAGGGAACTCGGGCCCGGGTCTGAGGTCCCACAGGGTCGCCCACCTTTCCCGGGGGACTCGGGCCCGGGTCCACGGACATGCGGTGTCGACAGGCTGTCCCGGGGGATTCGGGCCCGTGTCCGAGGGCCCGCCGGGTCGACCAGCTGTCCAGGTGGACTCGGGCCCGATTCTAATGGCCCGCGTGGTCGACCAGCTGTCCCAGGCACTCGGTCCTGTGTCTGAGGGCTCGTGGGATCGCCCATGTGTCCCCGGAGATCGCAATCGTGTCCTACGGCCCGTGGGGTCGACCATATGTCCCGGGTGATATTGGCCCGGGTGCAATGGCCCGCGCGGTCAACCACCAGGCCCGCGCGCCTCAGGCCCTGTTCTGATGGCCCGCGGGGTCAAGCAGCAGTCCCTGGCGACTGGGGCCCGTGTCCGAAATCCCTCGGTGTTGACCAGCTGTCCCGGGCGACTCGAGACCGTGCCTGAGGGCCTGGGTGTCGAACAGGCGTCCCGGAAGACTCGAGCCTTGCCCGAATGCCCGCGGTGACGACCAGCTCCGGGTGACACGGGCCCGTGTCCGAGGGCCCACGGGTTCGACCAGATGACCCTGGCGACACATGCTTGGTTGGGACTGCCCACGGGGTTGACCAGCATTCCCGGCGTCCTCGCGCTCGTGTCCGACTGCCCGCGAGGTCGACCTGATGTCTTTGGCGACTCGGGCCCGTGGCCGGGGTCCTGCGGGGTCTACCAGCTTTCCCGGGCCACTCGGGCCCATGCCCGAGTGCCCGCAGTGTCGACCCACTCTCCCAAGCGACTCGAGTTTGGGTCCAAGGGCCCGCGGTCGACCTGCTGTCCCGGGCGTCTTGGGCCCGGGCCCGATGTCCCACCGGGTCTACCAGGTGTCCCGGGCGATTCGGGTTCAGGTCGGAGGGACCGCGGTGTTGCCCAGCCATCCCGGGTCACTCGGGCCCGGGACCGAGGGCCCGCGGGATCGACCAGCAGACCCGCGCGACTTGGGCCCGTGTCCGAGGTCCTGCGGTCGACCATCTGTACCGGGCGACTCGGGCCTGTGCCCGATGTCCCGCTGGGTCGACCAGCTGTCCCGGGGACGTCGGGCCCATGTCCGAGGGCCCGCGGGTTCCACACCCTTTACCGGGCGACTCGGGCTGGTCCCGAGTGTCCGCGGTGTCGTCCAAATCTCCCAGTCGACTCGGGCCTGTGTCTGATATCCTCCAGGGTCGACCAGCTGTCCAGGGCGACTGGGGCCCTGGTCAGAGGGTGCATCGTGTCGAACAGACGCCCCTGTTGACTCGGGCCCGTGTCTGAAGTCCGGCGGGGTCAACCAGCTGTCCCTGGTGACTCGCGCTTAGGACCGAGTGCCCGCGGGGTCGTCCAGCAGTCCGAAACAACTCAGGCCCTGGTCGGAGGCACTGTGGTGTCGACCAGGCATCCCTGGCGACTCGGGCCCGTGCCCGAGGACCTGCGGGGTCGACCAGCTGTCCCGGGCGACTCCGACCTTGTTCCGAGGGCCCATGCGTTTTACCAAATATCCCGGGCAACTCTTGCCCGGGTCTTAATGCCTGTGGTATCAACCAGCTTTCCCAGGGAACTCGGGCCCGGGTCTGAAGTCCCACAGGGTCGAGCACCTCTCCCGGGGGACCCAGGCCCATGTCCGATGGCATGCGGTGTCGACATTCTGTCCCAGGGGACTCGGGGCCGTGTCCTAGGGCCCGCCGGGTCGACCAGCTGTCCAGGTGAACTCGGGCCCGGGTCCGAAGGTCCTTATGATCGACCATCTCTCCCAGGCACTCGGGCCTGTGTCACAGGGCCCGTGGGTTCGACCAGGTGTCCCGGGAGTTCGCACTCGAGTCCGACGTCCCGTGGGGTCGACCATATGTCCCGGGCAACATTGGCCTGGGTCCAATGTCTCACGGGGTCAACCAGTAGTCCTGCGCAACTCAGGCCCTGTTTTGATGGCTCCCGGGGTCAACCAGCAGTCCCTGGTGACTGGGGCCCATATCCGAAATCTTTCGTGGTCAAGCAGCTGTCCCGGGCAACTCGAGACCGTGCCTGAGGGCCTGGGTGTCGAACAGCTGTCCCAGAGGACACGCACTTGTGTCTGATGGACCCCGGGTTCGAGCAGCAGTCCCTGGAGACTCGGGCGAGGGTCCTAGGGCCTGTGGGTTCGACCACCTGTATTGGGCAACTCGGGCCGGTGCTCGAGGGCCCGCGGTGTCGACCAACTCTCCCAGGCGACTCAGTTACGGTCCAAGGTCCCATGGTCGACCAGCTGTCCCAGGCGACTCGGGCCCATGCCAGAAGTTCCGCTGCATGGATCAGCTGACCCGTGTGCCTTGGGCCCTGGTCGCAGAGCCCGCGGTGTCAAACAGGCGTCCCAGAAGATTCGGGCCTTACCCAAATGCCCGTGGTGACGACCAGCTCCGGGTGACACGGGCCCGTGTCCATGGGCCCGCGGTATCAACCAGATATCCCAGGCCCTCGGACCCGTGTCCGAAAGCCTGCAGGGTCCACCACATATCCCGGCCAACTCGCACTCACGTCCGAGGGCCTGCGGGGTCGACCAGATCTCCAGGGCAATTCGGGCACATGCCCGTTGCCCCGCGGCGTCAACCAGAGGTCCCAGGCGACTCCGCCTGGCACCGAGGGCACTCGGTGTCAAACAGCTCTCCTGGGACACTCGCGCTTTGGACCTACACCCGCGGGGTCGCATAGCTGACCCGGGCAACTTTGGCCCTGTGTCCGAAGGCCCATGTGGTCGACCGGCTTTCCCGGGCGTCTCCGGCCTGTGCCCGAGGGACCGTGGTGTCGACCAACTCTCCTAGGCGACTCAAGTTCGGGTCCGAGGGCCCGCGGTCTACCTGCTTTCCCGGGCGAATTGGGCATGTGCCAGATGTCCGCGGGGTCAGCCAGGTGTCCCGGGTGAATTGGCTTCCAGTCGCAGGGACCTCGGTGTTGACCAGGCATCCCGGGGTACTCGGGCTTGTGACCGAGTGCCTGCAGGGTCGACCAGCTGTCCTGTATGACTCGGGCCCAGGTCTGAGGGCCCGTGGTGTGGATCAGATTTCCTGGGCGACTCGGGCCTGGTTCTGAGGTCCTGCGGTATTGACCAGCTCTCCCGGGCGACAGGGGCCGGTGTTTGAAGACCCTCGGGGTCGACTGTGCCCGAGGACCCACGGTGTTGAACATCTTTCCCGGGCGTCTTGTGCTTGGGTTTGAGCACTCCCGGGGTCAACCAGCAGTCCCGGACGACTCTGGCTCTTGTCTGACTGCCCATGAGGTCAACCTGCGGTCCTGGGCGACTCGGGCCAGATGCCTATGGCCCGCGGGGTCGACCAGCTGTCCCGGGCAAATCGGGACTGTGCCGGAGAGCCCACAGGGTCGACCAGATGTCCCAGCCAACTCTGGCCCGGGTCTGAGGGCCCGCAGTTTCGAACAGCACTCCCGGGCGTACCGCGTTCTGGTCCGGTGGCCCACGGGGTTGACCAGCTCTCCGGGGCGTCTCGGGCCAGTGCCCGATGGCCCACGCTGTGGACCAGCTCTCCCGGATGCCTCGGGCCAGGGTCCGAGGGCCTGCGTTGTTGATCAGCTATCCCGCGTGTCTCGGGCCCATGTCCGAGGGCCTGCGGGGTCGACCAGATCTCCAGAGCGATTCGGGCACATGCCTGATGCCCCGCGGGTTCAACCAGTGGTCCTGGGCGACTCCGGCCTGTTTCCGTGGGCCCACGGTTTCAAACAGCTCTCCTGGGACACTCCCTCTTTGGACCGACGGCCCGCGGGGTCGACCAGCTTTCCAGGGCATCTCCGGCCTGTGCCTGAGAGACCGTTGTGTCGACCAACACTCCCAGGCAACTCAAGTTTTGGTCCGAGGGCCCGCGGTCTACCTGCTGTCCTGAGCGAATTGGGCATGTGCCAGCTGTCCCGCGGGGTCGACCAGGTGTCCTGGGCAAATTGGCTTCCGGTCGAAGGGACCTCGGTGTTGACCAGGCATCCCGGGGTACTCAGGCCCATGACCGAGTGCCTGCAGGATCGACCAGCTGTCCCGGGGGACTCGAGTCCGTGCCCGAGTGCCCACAGTGTCGACCAGCTCTCTCACGTGACTCGGGCCCAGGTCCGAGGGCCCGTGGTGTGGATCAGATGTCCTGGGCGACTTGGGCCTGGTTCTGAGGTTCTGCGGTGTTGACCAGCTCTCCCGGGCGACAGGGGCCCGAGTTTGAAGGCCCTCGGGGTCGACTGTGCCTGAGGACCCGCGGTGTCGAATATCTTTCCCGGGCGTCTCGCGCTTGGGTTTGAGCACTCCCGGGGTCAACCAGCAGTCCGGGACGACTCTGGCTCTTGTCTGAAGGCCCGTGAGGTCGACCTGCGGTCCTGGAGGACTCGGGCCAGATCCCTATGGCCCGCGGGGTCGACCAGCTGTCCCGGGCAAATCGGGACTGTGCCGGAGGGCCCACGGGTCGACCAGATGTCCCGGCCAACTCTGGCCCGGGTCTGAGGGCCCGCGGTTTCGAACAGCTCTCCCAGGCGTACCGCGTTCTGCTCCGTTGACCCATGGGGTCGACCAGCTCTCCGGGGCGACTCGGGCCGGTGCCCGAAGGACCACGGTGTTGACCAGCTGTCCTGGGGGACTCAGCCCATGCCCGAAGGCCAGCCGCATCCACCAGTTGTCCCGGGCGACACGGACCCGTGTCTGAAAGCCCGCTAGTTCGACCAGCTATCACTGGCGACACACGCTTGGGTCCGATTGCCCGCAGGGTTGACCAGCAGTCCCGGGCAACACGCGCTTGTGTCCAGGGCCCGCGAGTTCGATCCAATGTCTTTGGAGACTCAGACCCATGTCCGAGGGCCTGCGGGGTTGACCAGCAGTCCCCAGCAACTCGCACTCGAGTCCAAGGGCCCACGGGGTCGACCAGATCTCCAGGGCTAGTCGGGCACATGCCCGATGCCCCGTGGTGTCAACCAGAGGTCCCGAGCGACTCCGGCCTGGCTCCGAGGGCCCACGGGGTCAACCAGCCCTCCTTGGACACTCGCGCTTTGGACCGTCGGCCCGCGGGGTCGACCAGCTGTCCCGAGCGACTCACGCTCGAGTCCAAGGGCCCGCAGTGTCAACCAGCTTCCCTGGGCGACTCGGTACTTTGTCCAAGGACCCGCGGGATGAACATCTATCCCGGGCGTCTCACACTTGGGTCTGAGCACTCCAAGGGTCGACCAGCAGTCCCGGACGGCTCTACCTCATGTCTGAAGGCCCGTGAGGGCGACCTGCGGTCCTGGGCGACTCGGGCCAGAGCCCTATGGCCCGCGGGGTCGACCAGCTGTCTCGGGTGAATCGGGACTGTGCCGGAGGGCCCACGGGGTTGACCAGATGTCCCGGGCGACTCGGGCCAGAGCCCTATGGCCCTCGGGGTCGACCAGCTCTCCCGGGAGACTCGGGCTCAGGTCCGAGAGCCCACGGGGTCAAACAGCTTTCCTGGGTGACTCACGCTTGGGTCTGTGGGCCCGCCGTGTCGATCAGCTGTCCCGGGCCACTTGGGCTTGGTTCTGGGGTCCATGTATTCGACAATGCCTTCCGGGAAATCATGCTTGATGCCGATGGCCCACAGTGTTGACAAGCTCTCCGGGGCGACTCCGGCTCGTGCCCGAGTGCCCGCAGTGTCGACCAACTCTCCCAGGCGACTCAAGTTCGTGTCCGAAGTCCCTCAATCTACCTGCTGTTCTGGGCGACTTGAGCATGTGCCAGATGTCCCGCGGGGTCGACCAGCTGTCCCGGGGGACTCAGCCCATGCCTGAAGGCCAGCCACGTTCACCAGTTTTCCCGGGCGACTCGGAACCGTGTCTGAAGGCCCACGTGTTCGACCAGCTGTCTCTGGTGACTCATGCTTGGGTCTGAGTGCCCGCGGGTTTGACCAGCAGTCCCGGGCAACACGCGCTTGTGTCCGAGGGCCCGCGGGATCGACCAGCTGACCTGCGTGACTTGGGCCCGTGTCCGATGTCCTGCGGTCGACCAGCTGTAC
Organism: Sus scrofa; assembly: GCF_054392235.1. Taxonomy (NCBI): domain Eukaryota; kingdom Metazoa; phylum Chordata; class Mammalia; order Artiodactyla; family Suidae; genus Sus; species Sus scrofa. Next base: position 46,694,234 of record NC_139387.1, on the reverse strand, counting down.
TGGGCGACTCGGTCCCATGCCCGATGTCCCACTGGGTCGACCAGCTCTCCCAGGGGAGTTGAGCCCATGTCCGAGGCCCGAGGGTTTGGCAACATTTCTCGAGCAACTCGAGCTGGTCCCGAGGGCCCGCGGTGTCGTCCAACTCTCCCGGGCGACTCGGGCCTGTGTCTGATATCCCGCAGGGTCGACCAGCTGTCCCGGGGGACTTGGGCCCTGGTTGGAGGGAGCGGGGTGTCAAACAGGCGTCCCGGGCGACTCGGGCCCTTGCCCAAGGCCCTACGGTGTCAACCAGATGTCCCTGGCGTCTCCGGCCCAGCTCCAAGTGCCCGCGGGGTCGACCAGCTCTCCCAGGCCACTCGCGCTTGCGTGCTAGGTTATGTGGGGTCGACCAGCTGTCCGGGCCGACTGGGGCCTGGGTCTGAAGGCCCATGGGTTCGCCCGGGTCTCCCGGGCAACTCCGGCCGTGCCCAAGTGCCCGCTGTTTCGACCAACTCTCCCTAGCGACTCGAGTTTGGGTCTTATGGCCCACGGTCTACCTGCTGTCCTGGGCGTCTTTGGTCCGTGCCCGATATCCCGCCAGGTGGACTAGGTTTCCCGGGCGATATGGTTTCAGGTTTGAGGGACCGCGGTGTTGACCAGACGTCCCGGGTGACTCGCGATTGGGTCCGAGGTCCTGCGGTGTCGACCAACTGTCCCGGGTCACTTGGGCCTGAGTCCGAGGGCCCATGTGTTCGACAAGCTCTTCCAGGCCGATCACGCTAGGGTCCGATGGCCCGTGAGGTCTCCCAGCTTTCCAGGGCGACTCGGACCCTGGTCGAACATACCACGGTGTCGACCTGGCGTACCGCTCGACCTGGCCCCAAAACCGATGGCCCGCGGTGTGGACCAGCTATCCCGGGCAACACGGGACTGTACCCGAGGGCTCGCGGGGTCGACCAGATATCCCGGGCGTTTCCGGCCCATGTCCGAGGGCCCAAGGGGTCGACCAGCTCCCCGGTATGAATCGGGCCCGGGTCCGAGAGCCAGCGGGGTCAAGCAGCTCTCCTGGGTGACTCTCGATCGGGTCCGATGGCCCACGTGGTCGAACAGCTCTCTGTGGTGACTCGGGCCTGTGCCCCAGGGCCCGCGGGGTCGACCAGCTGTCCCAGGGGACTCGGGCGTGGGTTCGAGGGCCTACGGGGTCTACAAGATATCCCGCGTGACTCGGGCCCATGTCCGAGGCCCCACGGGTCAATCAGATGTCCAGGGTGACTCGGGCCTGGTTCCGAGGTCTCGCGGTGTTGACCAGCTCTCCTGGGTGAGAGGGGTCCATGTTTGAAGGCCCTCGGGGTCGACCAGCTGTCCCTGGTGACTCTGGCTCATGTCTGAAGGCCTGTGAGGCCCACCTGTGGTCCTGGGTGACTCGTGTCAGAGCCCTATGTCCCGCGGGTGCGACTAGCTATCCTGGGTGAATCGGGACAGTGCCGGAGGGCCCAGGGGGTCGACCAGCTGTCCCGGGCGACTTGCCCTCGAGTCTGAGGGCCTGCAGTGTCGACCAGCTCCCCCTGGTGACTCCGGCCCTTGTCCGAGAACCCGCGGGTTGCACCAGCTGTCCCGGGTGACTTGCGCTTGTGTCCCAGGGCCCGCGGGGTCGAACAGCTCTCTGGCGCGAATCGGGACCGTGTCCCAGGGCCCGCGGAGTCGACCAGCTGTCCCGGGGGACTCAGGCCTGGGTCCGAGGGCCTGAGTGGTTGACCAGCTATCCCGTGTGACTCAGGCCCGTGTCCGAGGGCCCGCAGGCTCGACCAGAGGTCCCAGGCACTCGGGCCCTGGTCGAACGTACGACGGTGTCGCCCAGGCGTCCCGGGTGACTCGGCCCCAAAACTGAGGGCGCGTGGTGTGGTCCAGCTGTCCCGGGCAACACAGAAATGTACCCGAGGCCTCGCGGGGTCGACCAGATATCCCGGGCATTTCCGGCCCATGTCCCAGGGCCCGTGTTGTCGACCAACTGTCCCGGGCCACTCGGGCCCGTGCCCGAGGGCCCGCGCTTTCGACCAGCTATCCCGGGCGATTCGTGCTAATGTCCGATGGCCCGCGGAGCCGATCAGCTGTCCCGGGCAACACGGGACTGTACCCGAGGGCTCGGGGGGTCGACCAGATATCCCGGGCGTTTCCGGCCCATGTCCGAGGGCCCAAGGGGTCGACCAGCTCCCCAGGGTGTCTTGGGCCCGGGACCCAGAGCCCGCGGTGTCAAGCAGCTCTCCTGGGTGACTCAAAATCGGGTCCGATGGCCCGCGGGGTCCACCAGGTGTCCCGGGCAACTCGCACTTGAGTCCAGGGCCCGCGGGGTCGACCAGATCTCCAGGGTGTGTCGGGCACATGCCCGATGCCCCGCGGTGTCAACCAGAGGTCCCGGGCGACTCCGGCCTGACTCCGAGGGCCCACGGGGTCAACAAGCCCTCCTGGGACACTCGCGCTTTGGACCGACGGCCCGCGGGGTCAACCAGGTCTCCCGGGCGACTCCGGCCGTGCCCAAGTGCCCGCGGTTTCGATCAACTTTCACTAGCGACTCGAGTGTGGGTCTGATGGCCCGCGGTCGACCTGCTGTCCTGGCCTCTTGGGCCCGTGCCTGATATCCCGCCGGGTCGACTAGGTGTCCCGGGCGATTTGGTTTCAGGTTTGAGAGACCGCGGTGTTGACCAGGTGTCCCGGGTGACACGATTGGGTCCGAGGTCCTGCGGTGTCGACCAGCTGTCCTGGGTCACTCGGGCCTGAGTCCAAGGGCCCATTTGTTCGACAAGCTTTTCCGGGCGAATAACGCTCGGGTCCGATGGCCCGCGGGGTCCACCAGCTTTCCAGGGCGACTCGGGCCCTGTTCGAACATACCACGGTGTGGAGCCGGCGTCCCTGGTGACTCGGCCCCAAAACCGAGGCCCCGCGGTGTGGACCAGCTGTCCCGGGCAACACGGGACTGTACCCGAGGGCTCGCGGGGTCGACCAGATATCCCGGGCATTTCCGGCCCATGTCCGAGGGCCCAAGGCGTCGACCAGCTCCCCAGGGTGACTTGGGCCCGGGACCCAGAGCCCGCGGTGTCAAGCAGCTCTCCTGGGTGACTCACGATCGGGTCCGATGGCCCGCGGGGTCGACCAGCTGTCCCGGGGGACTCAGGCCCGTGTCCGAAGGCCCGCGGTGTCAACCAGCTGTCCCGGGGGACTCAGGCCCATGTCCGAGGGCCTGGGTGGTTGACCAGCTATCCCGTGTGACTCGGGCCCGTGTCCGAGGGACCACGGGGTCGACCAGAGGTCCCAGGCACTACGGACCGTTTCCGAGGGCCCGCGGTCGACCAGCTGTGCCGGGGGACTCGGGCCCGTGCCCGAAGTCCCACGGGGTCGACCAGCTTTCCAGGGCGACTCTGGCCCTGGTCGAACGTACCACGGTGTCGACTCGGCGTCCCGGGTGACTCGGCCCCAAAACTGAGGGCTCGTGGTGTGGTCCAGCTGTCCCGGGCAACACGGAACTGTACCCGAGGCCTCGCGGGGTCGACCAGATATCCCGGGCATTTCCGGCCCATGTCCCAGGGCCCGTGTCATCGACCAGCTGTCCCGGGCCACTCGGGCCCGTGTCCGAGGGCCCGCGGTTTCGACCAGCTCTCCCGGGCTACTCACGCTCGAATCCGAGGACCCGCGGTGTCGAACATCTTTCCCGGGCGTCTCGCGCTTCGGTCTGAGCACTACCGGGGTCGACCAGCACTCCTGGACGACTGTGCCTCATGTCAGAAGGCCCGTGAGGGCGACCTGCGGTCCTGGGTGACTCGGGCCAGAGCCCTATGGCCCGCGGGGTCGACCTGCTGTCCCGGGCGAATCGGGACTGTGCCAGAGGGCCCACGGGGTCGACCAGATGTCCCGGACAACTCTGGCAAGGGTTCGAAGGCCCTCGGGGTCGACCAGATGTCCCAGGTAATTTGGGCCCGGGTCCGAGAGCCCAAGGGGTCAAGGAGCTCTCCCGGGTGACTTGCGATTTGGTCTGAGGGCCCGAGGTTTCTACCAGCAGTCCCAGGCAGGTCGGGCCTGGGTCTGTGGGCCCATGTGTTCGACAAACTCTTCCGGGCAAATCGCACTCAGTTCCGATGGCCCACAGTGTCGACAAGCTCTCCGGGTCGACTCAGGCCCATTCCCGAGGGCCCGCAGTGTCGACCAACTCTCCCAGGCGACTCAAGTTTGTGTCCGAGGGCCCGCGGTCTACCTGCTGTCCCGGGTGACTTGGGCATGTGCCAGATCTCTCGCGGGGTTGACCAGTTGTCCAGGGGGACTCAGGCCCGGGTCCAGGATCCCGTGGTGTCGACCAGCTGTCCCGGGGAACTCTGCTCATGCCCGAAGGCCAGCCGCATCCACCAGTTGCCCCGGGCGACTCGGACCCGTGTCTGAAGGCCCGCGTGTCGACCAGCTATCCCTGGCGACTCACGCTGGGGTCCGTGTTCCCGCGGGGTTGACCAGCAGTCCCGGGCAACACGCGCGTGTGTCAGAGGGCCCGTGAGGTCGACCCGATGTCTTTGGTGATTCGGGCCCGGGACCCAGGGCCCGCGGGATCGACCAGCAGACCCGCGCGACTTGGGCCCGTGTCAGAGGTCCTGCGGTCAACCATCTGTACCGGGCGACTCGGGCCCGTGCCCGATGTCCCGCTGGGTCGACCAGCTGTCCCGGGGGAGTCGGGCCCATGTCGGAGGGCCTGCGGGTTCCACAACCTTTCCCGGGTGACTCGGGCTGGTCCCGAGGGCCCGCGGTGTCGTCCAAATCTCCCGGTCGACTCGGGCCTGTGTCTGATATCCTCCAGGGTCGACCAGCTGTCCCGGGGGACTTGGGCCCTGGTCGGACGGAGCGGGGTGTCGAACAGGCGTCCCGGGCGATTAGGGCCAATATCCGAGAGCCCACGGGGTCGAACAGCTGTCCTGGGCGATTCGGGCCCATTCCCGAGGCCTCGCGGTGTCGACCAGATGTCCCGGGGGACTGGCGCTTCGGTCCTAAGGCCCGCGGGGTCGACCAGCTGTCCTGGCTGACTTGGGTTCGGTTCCGAGGGCCTGCGGGCTCGAAAGGCTGTCCCGGAGGCTTGAGCCCGTTCCTGAAGGCCCACGGGGTCGACCAGTTTTCCCTGTGATTCGCGCTTTGGTCCGAGTGCCCGCAGGGTGGACCAGCATTCCTGGGTGACTCGCGCTCGTGTCCGAGGTTCCACGAGGTCGCCCCGATGTTTTGGCACCTCGGGCCCGGGTGCGAGGGCCTGCAGGGTCGACCAGGTGTCCCGGGCGACTCGGGCCCAGGCCCAAGGCCCTGCGGTGTCAACCAGATCTTCCGGACCACTCGCGCTTGCGTCCTAGATTACGTGGGGTCGACCAGCTGTCCTGGGCGACCGGGGCCTTGTCGGAGGGAGCATGGTGTCAAACAGGCATCCCGGGCAACTCGGGCCCGTGTCTGAAGGCCCGCGGGGTCAACCAGCTGTCCCTGGTGACTCGCGCTTGGGACCGAGTGCATGCGGGGTCGACCAGCAGTCCCGGGCAACTCGGGCCCTGGTCGGAGGCACTGCGGTGTCGACCAGGCCTCCCTGGCGCCTCGGGCCCGTGCCCGAGGACCTACGGGGTCGACCAGCTGTCCCGGGCGGCTCCGGCCTGATTCCGAGGGCCCACGGTTTCGACCAAATGTCCCGGGTGACTCGGGCCTGGGTCTGAATGCTCGCGGTATCAACCAGCTTTCCCAGGGAACTCGGGCCCAGGTCTGAGGTCCCACAAGGTCGCCCACCAGTCCCGGGGAACTCGCGCCCGGGTCAACGGGTATGCGGTGTCGAAAGGCTGTCCCGGGGGACTCGGGCCCGCGTCCGAGGGCCCGCCGGGTCGACCAGCTGTCCTGGTGGACTCGGGCCCGAGTCTGAAGGCCCGCGTGGTTGACCAGCTGCCCCAGGCACACGGGCCTGTGTCCGAGGGCACGTGGGTTCCACCAGGTGTCCCCGGAGATCGCACTCGAGTCCGACGGCCCGTGGGGTCGACCATATGTCCCGGGCGACATTGGCCCAGGTCCAAAGGCCCGCGCGGTCCACCAGCAGGCCCGCGTGACACAGGCCCTGTTCTGATGGCCCGCGGGGTCAACCAGCAGTCCCTGGCGACTGGGGCCCGTGTCCGAAATCCCTCGGTGTTGACCAGCTGTCCCGGGCGACTCGAGACCGTGCCTGAGGGCCTGGGTGTCGAACAGCTGTGCCAGGGGACTCACACGTGAGTCTGATGGACCCCGGGGTCGACCAGCGGTCCCTGGGGACTCGGGCCCAGGTCCTAGGGCCCGCGGGTTCGACCACCTGTATTGGGCGACTCGGGCCGGTGCTCGAGGGCCTGCGGTGTCGACAAACTCTCCCGCATGACTCGGTTCGGTTCCCAGGTCCCATGGTCGACCAGCTGTCCCAGGCGCCTCGGGCCCGTGCCAGATGTCCCGCTGCATGGATCAGCTGCCCCGGGCGACTTGGGCCCTGGTCGCAGGGCCCGCGGTGTCGAACAGGCGTCCCGGAAGACTCGGGCCATGCCCGAATACCCGCGGTGACGACCAGCTCCGGGTGACATGGGCCCGTGTCCGAGGGCCCACGGGTTCGACCAGATGACCCTGGCGACACATGCTTGGGTGGGACTGCCCACGGGGTTGACCAGCATTCCCGGCGTCCTCGCGCTCGTGTCCGACTGCCCGCGAGGTCGACCTGATGTCTTTGGCGACTCGGGCCCGTGGCCGGGGTCCTGCGGGGTCTACCAGCTTTCCCGGGCCACTCGGGCCCATGCCCGAGTGCCCGCAGTGTCGACCCACTCTCCCAAGCGACTCGAGTTTGGGTCCAAGGGCCCGCGGTCGACCTGCTGTCCCGGGCGTCTTGGGCCCGGGCCCGATGTCCCACCGGGTCTACCAGGTGTCCCGGGCGATTCGGGTTCAAGTCGGAGGGACCGCGGTGTTGCCCAGCCATCCCGGGTCACTCGGGCCTGGGTCCGAGGGCCCATGTGTTCGACAAGCTCTTCCGGGCAAATCGCGCTCGGGTCCGATGGCCCGCTGGGTCGACCAGCTGTCCCGGGCACCTCGGGCCCGGTTCCGAGGCCCGGCATCATTGATCAGCTGTCCCGCGTGACTCGGGCCCGTGTCCGAGGGCCCACGTTGTCGACCAGATGTTCCAGGCCCTCGGGCCTGGGTCCGAGGACCCGCAGGGTCCACCAGGGGTCCCGGGCGACTCGCACTCGAGTCCGAGGGCCTGCGGGGTCGACCAGATCTCCAGGGCGAGTCGAGCACATGCCCGATGCCCCGCGGGGTCAACCAGACGTCCCAGGCGACTCCGGCCTGGCTCCGAGGGCCCACGGTGTCACACAGCTCTCCTGGGACACTCGCGCTTTGGACCGACGGACCGCGGGGTCGACCAGCTGACCCGGGCGACTTTGGCCCTTTGTCCAAAGGTCCTTGGGGTCAGCCGACTTTCCCGGGCGTCTCCGGCCTGTGCCCGAGGGACCGTGGTATGGACCACCACTCCCAGGCGACTCAAGTTCGGGTCCGAGGTCCCGCAGCCTACCTGCTTTCCCGGGTGACTTGGGCATGTGCCAGATGTCACGCGGGGTCGACCAGTTGTCCAGGGGGACTCAGGCCCGGGTCCAGGATCCCGTGGTGTCGACCAGCTGTCCCGGGGAACTCTGCTCATGCCCGAAGGCCAGCCGCATCCACCTGTTGCCCCGGGTGACTCGGACCCGTGTCTGAAGGCCCGCGTGTTCGACCAGCTATCCCTGGCCACTCACGCTGGGGTCCGTGTTCCCGCGGGGTTGACCAGCAGTCCCGGGCAACACGCGCGTGTGTCCGAGGGCCCGTGAGGTCGACCCGATGTCTTTGGCGATTCGGGCCCGGGACCGAGGGCCCGCGCTATCGACCAGCAGACCTGCGCGACATGGGCCCGTGTCCTAGGTCCTGCGGTCGACCATGTATAACGGGCGACTCGGGCCTGTGCCCGATGTCCCGCTGGGTCGACCAGCTGTCCCGGGGGAGTCGGGCCCATGTCCGAGGGCCCGCGTGTTCCACAACCTTTCCCGGGCGACTCGGGCTGGTCCCGAGGGCCCGCGGTGTCGTCCAAATCTCCTGGTCGACTCGGGCCTGTGTCTGATATCCTCCAGGGTCGACCAGCTGTCCCGGGGGACTTGGGCCCTGGTCGGACGGAGCGGGGTGTCGAACAGGCGTCCCGGGCGACTAGGGCCAATGTCCGAGAGCCCACGGGGTCGACCAGGGGTCCCGGGCGACTCGGGCCCATGCCCAAGGCCCTGCGGTGTCAACCAGATGTCCCGGACCACTCGCGCTTGCGTCCTAGGTTACGTGGGGTGGACCAACTGTCCTGGGAGACCGGGGCCTGGTCGGAGGGAGCATGGTGTAAAAACAGGCGTCCCGGGCAACTCGGGCCCGTGTCTGAAGGCCCGCGGGGTCAACCAGCTGTCCCTGGTGACTCGCGCTTGGGACCGAGTGCATGCGGGGTCGACCAGCAGTCCCGGGCAACTCGGGCCCTGGTCGGAGGCACTGCGGTGTCGACCAGGCATCCCTGGCGCCTCGGGCCCGTGCCCGAGGACCTGCGGGGTCGACCAGCTGTCCCGGGCGGCTCCGGCCTGATTCCGAGGGCCCACGGTTTCGACCAAATGTCCCGGGTGACTCGGGCCTGGGTCTGAATGCTCGCGGTATCAACCAGCTTTCCCAGGGAACTCGGGCCCGGGTCTGAGGTCCCTCAGAGTCGCCCACCTGTCCCGGGGGACTCGCGCCCGGGTCCACGGGCATGCGGTGTCGACAGGCTGTCCCGGGGGACTCGGGCCCGCGTCCCAGGGCCCGCCGGGTCCACCAGCTGTCCTGGTGGACTCGGGCCCGAGTCTGAAGGCCCGCGTGGTCGACCAGCTGTCCCAGGCACACGGGCCTGTGTCCGAGGGCACGTGGGTTCGACCAGGTGTCCCCGGAGATCGCACTCGAGTCCGACGGCCCGTGGGGTCGACCATATGTCCCGGGCGACATTGGCCCGGGTCCAATGGCCCGCGCGGTCCACCAGCAGGCCCGCGCAGCTCAGGCCCTGTTCTGATGGCCCGCGGGGTCAACCAGCAGTCCCTGGCGACTGGGGCCCGTGTCCGAAATCCCTCGGTGTTGACCAGCTGTCCCGGGCGACTCGAGACCGTGCCTGAGGGCCTGGGTGTCGAAGAGCTGTGCCAGGGGACTCACACTTGAGTCTGATGGACCCCGGGGTTGACCAGCAGTCCCTGGGGACTCGGGCCCAGGTCCTAGGGCCCGCGGGTTCGACCACCTGTATTGGGCGACTCGAGCCGGGGCTCGAGGGCCTGCGGTGTCGACAAACTCTCCCGCGCGACTCGGTTCGGGTCCCAGGTCCCATGGTCGACCAGCTGTCCCAGGCGCCTCGGGCCCGTGCCAGATGTCCCGCTGCATGGATCAGCTGCCCCGGGCGACTTGGGCCCTGGTCGCAGGGCCCGAGGTGTCGAACAGGCGTCCCGGAAGACTCGGGCCATGCCCGAATGCCCGCGGTGTCGACCAGCTCCGGGTGACATGGGCCCGTGTCCGAGGGCCCACGGGTTCGACCAGATGACCCTGGCGACACATGCTTGGGTGGGACTGCCCACGGGGTTGACCAGCATTCCCGGCGTCCTCGCGCTCGTGTCCGACTGCCCGCGAGGTCGACCTGATGTCTTTGGCGACTCGGGCCCGTGGCCGGGGTCCTGCAGGGTCTACCAGCTTTCCCGGGCCACTCGGGCCCATGCCCGAGTGCCCGCAGTGTCGACCCACTCTCCCAAGCGACTCGAGTTTGGGTCCAAGGGCCCGCGGTCGACCTGCTGTCCCGGGCGTCTTGGGCCCGGGCCCGATGTCCCACCGGGTCTACCAGGTGTCCCGGGCGATTCGGGTTCAGGTCGGAGGGACCGCGGTTTTGCCCAGCCATCCCGGGTCACTCGGGCCTGGGTCCGAGGGCCCATGTGTTCGACAAGCTCTTCCGGGCTAATCGCGCTCGGGTCCGATGTCCCTCGGGGTCGACCAGCTCTCCGGGGCGACTCGGGCACGTGCCCCAGGGCCCGGGGGGTCGACCAGCTGTCCCGGGCACCTCGGGCCCGGTTCCGAGGCCCGGCATCATTGATCAGCTGTCCCGCGTGACTCGGGCCCGTGTCCGAGGGCCCACGGTGTCGACCAGATGTTCCAGGCCCTCGGGCCTGGGTCCGAGGACCCGCAGGGTCCACCAGGGGTCCCGGGCGACTCGCACTCGAGTCCGAGGGCCTGCGGGGTCGACCAGGTCTCCAGGGCGAGTCGAGCACATGCCCGATGCCCCGCGGGGTCAACCAGACGTCCCAGGCGACTCCGGCCTGGCTCCGAGGGCCCACGGTGTCACACAGCTCTCCTGGGACACTCGCGCTTTGGACCGACGGACCGCGGGGTCGACCAGCTGACCCGGGCGACTTTGGCCCTGTGTCCAAAGGTCCTTGGGGTCAGCCGACTTTCCCGGGCGTCTCCGGCCTGTGCCCAAGGGACCGTGGTATGGACCACCACTCCCAGGCGACTCAAGTTCGGGTCCGAGGTCCCGCAGCCTACCTGCTTTCCCGGGTGACTTGGGCATGTGCCAGATGTCACGCGGGGTCGACCAGTTGTCCAGGGGGACTCAGGCCCGGGTCCAGGAACCCGTGGTGTCGACCAGCTGTCCCGGGGAACTCTGCTCATGCCCGAAGGCCAGCCGCATCCACCTGTTGCCCCGGGTGACTCGGACCCGTGTCTGAAGGCCCGCGTGTTCGACCAGCTATCCCTGGCCACTCACGCTGGGGTCCGTGTTCCCGCGGGGTTGACCAGCAGTCCCGGGCAACACGCGCGTGTGTCCGAGGGCCCGTGAGGTCGACCCGATGTCTTTGGTGATTCGGGCCCAGGACCGAGGGCCCGCGCTATCGACCAGCAGACCTGCGCGACATGGGCCCGTGTCCTTGGTCCTGCGGTCGACCATGTATAACGGGCGACTCGGGCCTGTGCCCGATGTCCCGCTGGGTCGACCAGCTGTCCCGGGGGAGTCGGGCCCATGTCCGAGGGCCCGCGTGTTCCACAACCTTTCCCGGGCGACTCGGGCTGGTCCCGAGGGCCCGCGGTGTCGTCCAAATCTCCTGGTCGACTCGGGCCTGTGTCTGATATCCTCCAGGGTCGACCAGCTGTCCCGGGGGACTTGGGCCCTGGTCGGACGGAGCGGGGTGTCGAACAGGCGTCCCGGGCGACTAGGGCCAATGTCCGAGAGCCCACGGGGTCGAACAGCTGTCCTGGGCGACTCGGGCCCATTCCCGAGGCCTCGCGGTGTCGACCAGATGTCCCGGGGGACTGGCGCTTCGGTCCTAAGGCCCGCGGGGTCGACCAGCTGTCCTGGCTGACTTGGGTTCGGCTCCGAGGGCCTGCGGGCTCGAAAGGCTGTCCCGGAGGCTCGGGCCCGTTCCTGAAGGCCCACGGGGTCGACCAGTTTTCCCTGTGATTCGCGCTTTGGTCCGAGTGCCCGCAGGGTGGACCAGCTGTCCTGGGTGACTCGCGCTCGTGTCCGAGGTTCCACGAGGTCGCCCCGAAGTTTTTGCAACTCGGGCCCGGGTGCGAGGGCCTGCAGGGTCGACCAGGGGTCCCGGGCGACTCGGGCCCATGCCCAAGGCCCTGCGGTGTCAACCAGATGTCCCGGACCACTCGCGCTTGCGTCCTAGGTTACGTGGGGTGGACCAACTGTCCTGGGAGACCGGGGCCTGGTCGGAGGGAGCATGGTGTCAAACAGGCGTCCCGGGCAACTCGGGCCCGTGTCTGAAGGCCCGCGGGGTCAACCAGCTGTCCCTGGTGACTCGCGCTTGGGACCGAGTGCATGCGGGGTCGACCAGCAGTCCCGGGCAACTCGGGCCCTGGTCGGAGGCACTGCGGTGTCGACCAGGCATCCCTGGCGCCTCGGGCCCGTGCCCGAGGACCTGCGGGGTCGACCAGCTGTCCCGGGCGGCTCCGGCCTGATTCCGAGGGCCCACGGTTTCGACCAAATGTCCCGGGTGACTCGGGCCTGGGTCTGAATGCTCGCGGTATCAACCAGCTTTCCCAGGGAACTCGGGCCCGGGTCTGAGGTCCCACAGGGTCGCCCACCTGTCCCGGGGGACTCGCGCCCGGGTCAACGGGTATGCGGTGTCGACAGGCTGTCCCGGGGGACTCGGGCCCGCGTCCGAGGGCCCGCCGGGTCGACCAGCTGTCCTGGTGGACTCGGGCCCGAGTCTGAAGGCCCACGTGGTTGACCAGCTGCCCCAGGCACACGGGCCTGTGTCCGAGGGCACGTGGGTTCCACCAGGTGTCCCCGGAGATCGCACTCGAGTCCGACGGCCCGTGGGGTCGACCATATGTCCCGGGCGACATTGGCCCGGGTCCAAAGGCCCGCGCGGTCCACCAGCAGGCCCGCGTGACACAGGCCCTGTTCTGATGGCCCGCGGGGTCAACCAGCAGTCCCTGGCGACTGGGGCCCATGTCCGAAATCCCTCGGTGTTGACCAGCTGTCCCGGGCGACTCGAGACCGTGCCTGAGGGCCTGGGTGTCGAACAGCTGTGCCAGGGGACTCACACGTGAGTCTGATGGACCCCGGGGTCGACCAGCGGTCCCTGGGGACTCGGGCCCAGGTCCTAGGGCCCGCGGGTTCGACCACGTGTATTGGGCGACTCGGGCCGGTGCTCGAGGGCCTGCGGTGTCGACAAACTCTCCCGCATGACTCGGTTCGGGTCCCAGGTCCCATGGTCGACCAGCTGTCCCAGGCGCCTCGGGCCCGTGCCAGATGTCCCGCTGCATGGATCAGCTGCCCCGGGCGACTTGGGCCCTGGTCGCAGGGCCCGAGGTGTCGAACAGGCGTCCCGGAAGACTCGGGCCATGCCCGAATGCCCGCGGTGACGACCAGCTCCGGGTGACATGGGCCCGTGTCCGAGGGCCCACGGGTTCGACCAGATGACCCTGGCGACACATGCTTGGGTGGGACTGCCCACGGGGTTGACCAGCATTCCCGGCGTCCTCGCGCTCGTGTCCGACTGCCCGCGAGGTCGACCTGATGTCTTTGGCGACTCGGGCCCGTGGCCGGGGTCCTGCGGGGTCTACCAGCTTTCCCGGGCCACTCGGGCCCATGCCTGAGTGCCCGCAGTGTCGACCCACTCTAACAAGCGACTCGAGTTTGGGTCCAAGGGCCCGCGGTCGACCTGCTGTCCCGGGCGTCTTGGGCCCGGGCCCGATGTCCCACCGGGTCTACCAGGTGTCCCGGGCGATTCGGGTTCAGGTCGGAGGGACCGCGGTGTTGCCCAGCAATCCCGGGTCACTCGGGCCTGGGTCCGAGGGCCCATGTGTTCGACAAGCTCTTCCGGGCAAATCGCGCTCGGGTCCGATGGCCCGCTGGGTCGACCAGCTCTCCGGGGCGACTCGGGCACGTGCCCCAGGGCCCGGGGGGTCGACCAGCTGTCCCAGGCACCTCGGGCCCGGTTCCGAAGCCCGGCATCGTTGATCAGCTGTCCCACGTGGCTCAGGCCCGTGTCCGAGGGCCCACGGTGTCGACCAGATGTTCCAGGCCCTCGGGCCCGGGTCCGAGGGCCCGCAGGGTCCACCAGGGGTCCCGGGCGACTCGCACTCGAGTCCGAGGGCCTGCGGGGTCGACCAGATCTCCAGGGCGAGTCGAGCACATGCCCGATGCCCCGCGGGGTCAACCAGACGTCCCAGGCGACTCCGGCCTGGCTCCGAGGGCCCACGGTGTCACACAGCTCTCCTGGGACACTCGCGCTTTGGACCGACGGACCGCGGGGTCGACCAGCTGACCCGGGCGACTTTGGCCCTGTGTCCAAAGGTCCTTGTGGTCAGCCGACTTTCCCGGGCGTCTCCGGCCTGTGCCCGAGGGACCGTGGTATGGACCACCACTCCCAGGCGACTCAAGTTCGGGTCCGAGGTCCCGCAGCCTACCTGCTTTCCCGGGTGACTTGGGCATGTGCCAGATGTCACGCGGGGTCGACCAGTTGTCCAGGGGGACTCAGGCCCGGGTCCAGGATCCCGTGGTGTCGACCAGCTGTCCCGGGGAACTCTGCTCATGCCCGAAGGCCAGCCGCATCCACCTGTTGCCCCGGGTGACTCGGACCCGTGTCTGAAGGCCCGCGTGTTCGACCAGCTATCCCTGGCCACTCACGCTGGGGTCCGTGTTCCCGCGGGGTTGACCAGCAGTCCCGGGCAACACGCGCGTGTGTCCGAGGGCCCGTGAGGTCGACCCGATGTCTTTGGCGATTCGGGCCCGGGACCGAGGGCCCGCGCTATCGACCAGCAGACCTGCGCGACATGGGCCCGTGTCCTAGGTCCTGCGGTCGACCATCTATAACGGGCGACTCGGGCCTGTGCCCGATGTCCCGCTGGGTCGACCAGCTGTCCCGGGGGAGTCGGGCCCATGTCCGAGGGCCCGCGTGTTCCACAACCTTTCCCGGGCGACTCGGGCTGGTCCCGAGGGCCCGCGGTGTCGTCCAAATCTCCTGGTCGACTCGGGCCTGTGTCTGATATCCTCCAGGGTCGACCAGCTGTCCCGGGGGACTTGGGCCCTGGTCGGACGGAGCGGGGTGTCGAACAGGCGTCCCGGGCGACTAGGGCCAATGTCCGAGAGCCCACGGGGTCGAACAGCTGTCCTGGGCGACTCGGGCCCATTCCCGAGGCCTCGCGGTGTCGACCAGATGTCCCGGGGGACTGGCGCTTCGGTCCTAAGGCCCGCGGGGTCGACCAGCTGTCCTGGCTGACTTGGGTTCGGCTCCGAGGGCCTGCGGGCTCGAAAGGCTGTCCCGGAGGCTCGGGCCCGTTCCTGAAGGCCCACGGGGTCGACCAGTTTTCCCTGTGATTCGCGCTTTGGTCCGAGTGCCCGCAGGGTGGACCAGCTGTCCTGGGTGACTCGCGCACGTGTCCGAGGTTCCACGAGGTCGCCCCGAAGTTTTTGCAACTCGGGCCCGGGTGCGAGGGCCTGCAGGGTCGACCAGGGGTCCCGGGCGACTCGGGCCCATGCCCAAGGCCCTGCGGTGTCAACCAGATGTCCCGGACCACTCGCGCTTGCGTCCTAGGTTACGTGGGGTGGACCAACTGTCCTGGGCGACCGGGGCCTGGTCGGAGGGAGCATGGTGTAAAAACAGGTGTCCCGGGCAACTCGGGCCCGTGTCTGAAGGCCCGCAGGGTCAACCAGCTGTCCCTGGTGACTCGCGCTTGGGACCGAGTGCATGCGGGGTCGACCAGCCGTCCCGGGCAACTCGGGCCCTGGTCGGAGGCACTGCGGTGTCGACCAGGCATCCCTGGCGCCTCGGGCCCGTGCCCGAGGACCTGCGGGGTCGACCAGCTGTCCCGGGCGGCTCCGGCCTGATTCCGAGGGCCCACGGTTTCGACCAAATGTCCCGGGTGACTCGGGCCTGGGTCTGAATGCTCGCGGTATCAACCAGCTTTCCCAGGGAACTTGGGCCCGGGTCTGAGGTCCCTCAGGGTCGCCCACCTGTCCCGGGGGACTCGCGCCCGGGTCCACGGGCATGCGGTGTCGACAGGCTGTCCCGGGGGACTCGGGCCCGCGTCCGAGGGCCCGCCGGGTCCACCAGCTGTCCAGGTGGACTCGGGCCCGAGTCTGAAGGCCCGCGTGGTCGACTAGCTGTCCTAGGCACACTGGCCTGTGTCCGAGGGCACGTGGGTTCGACCAGGTGTCCCCGGAGATCGCACTCGAGTCCGACGGCCCGTGGGGTCGACCATATGTCCCGGGCGACATTGGCCCGGGTCCAATGGCCCGCGCGGTCCACCAGCAGGCCCGCGCAGCTCAGGCCCTGTTCTGATGGCCCGCGGGGTCAACCAGCAGTCCCTGGCGACTGGGGCCCGTGTCCGAAATCCCTCGGTGTTGACCAGCTGTCCCGGGCGACTCGAGACCGTGCCTGAGGGCCTGGGTGTCGAACAGCTGTGCCAGGGGACTCACACTTGAGTCTGATGGACCCCGGGGTCGACCAGCAGTCCCTGGGGACTCGGGCCCAGGTCCTAGGGCCCGCGGGTTCGACCACCTGTATTGGGCGACTCGGGCCGGGGCTCGAGGGCCTGCGGTGTCGACAAACTCTCCCGCGCGACTCGGTTCGGGTCCCAGGTCCCATGGTCGAGCAGCTGTCCCAGGCGCCTCGGGCCCGTGCCAGATGTCCCGCTGCATGGATCAGCTGCCCCGGGCGACTTGGGCCCTGGTCCCAGGGCCCGCGGTGTCGAACAGGCGTCCCGGAAGACTCGGGCCTTGCCCGAATGCCCGTGGTGTCGACCAGCTCCGGGTGACATGGGCCCGTGTCCGAGGGCCCACGGGTTCGACCAGATGACCCTGGCGACACATGCTTGGGTGGGACTGCCCACGGGGTTGACCAGCATTCCCGGCGTCCTCGCGCTCGTGTCCGACTGCCCGCGAGGTCGACCTGATGTCTTTGGCAACTCGGGCCCGTGGCCGGGGTCCTGCAGGGTCTACCAGCTTTCCCGGGCCACTCGGGCCCATGCCCGAGTGCCCGCAGTGTCGACCCACTCTCCCAAGCGACTCGAGTTTGGGTCCAAGGGCCCGCGGTCGACCTGCTGTCCCGGGCGTCTTGGGCCCGGGCCCGATGTCCCACCGGGTCTACCAGGTGTCCCGGGCGATTCGGGTTCAGGTCGGAGGGACCGCGGTGTTGCCCAGCCATCCCGGGTCACTCGGGCCTGGGTCCGAGGGCCCATGTGTTCGACAAGCTCTTCCGGGCTAATCGCGCTCGGGTCCGATGGCCCGCGGGGTCGACCAGCTCTCCGGGGCGACTCGGGCACGTGCCCCAGGGCCCGGGGGGTCGACCAGCTGTCCCGGGCACCTCGGGCCCGGTTCCGAGGCCCGGCATCATTGATCAGCTGTCCCGCGTGACTCGGGCCCGTGTCCGAGGGCCCACGGTGTCGACCAGATGTTCCAGGCCCTCGGGCCTGGGTCCGAGGACCCGCAGGGTCCACCAGGGGTCCCGGGCGACTCGCACTCGAGTCCGAGGGCCTGCGGGGTCGACCAGGTCTCCAGGGCGAGTCGAGCACATGCCCGATGCCCCGCGGGGTCAACCAGACGTCCCAGGCGACTCCGGCCTGGCTCCGAGGGCCCACGGTGTCACACAGCTCTCCTGGGACACTCGCGCTTTGGACCGACGGACCGCGGGGTCGACCAGCTGACCCGGGCGACTTTGGCCCTGTGTCCAAAGGTCCTTGTGGTCAGCCGACTTTCCCGGGCGTCTCCGGCCTGTGCCCAAGGGACCGTGGTATGGACCACCACTCCCAGGCGACTCAAGTTCGGGTCCGAGGTCCCGCAGCCTACCTGCTTTCCCGGGTGACTTGGGCATGTGCCAGATGTCACGCGGGGTCGACAAGTTGTCCAGGGGGACTCAGGCCCGGGTCCAGGATCCCGTGGTGTCGACCAGCTGTCCCGGGGAACTCTGCTCATGCCCGAAGGCCAGCCGCATCCACCTGTTGCCCCGGGTGACTCGGACCCGTGTCTGAAGGCCCGCGTGTTCGACCAGCTATCCCTGGCCACTCACGCTGTGGTCCGTGTTCCCGCGGGGTTGACCAGCAGTCCCGGGCAACACGCGCTTGTGTCCGAGGGCCCGTGAGGTCGACCCGATGTCTTTGGTGATTCGGGCCCAGGACCGAGGGCCCGCGCTATCGACCAGCAGACCTGCGCGACATGGGCCCGTGTCCTAGGTCCTGCGGTCGACCATGTATAACGGGAGACTCGGGCCCGTGCCCGATATCCCGCTGGGTCGACCAGCTGTCCCGGGGGAGTCGGGCCCATGTCCGAGGGCCCGCGTGTTCCACAACCTTTCCCGGGCGACTCGGGCTGGTCCCGAGGGCCCGCGGTGTCGTCCAAATCTCCTGGTCGACTCGGGCCTGTGTCTGATATCCTCCAGGGTCGACCAGCTGTCCCGGGGGACTTGGGCCCTGGTCGGACGGAGCGGGGTGTCGAACAGGCGTCCCGGGCGACTAGGGCCAATGTCCGAGAGCCCACGGGGTCGAACAGCTGTCCTGGGCGACTCGGGCCCATTCCCGAGGCCTCGCGGTGTCGACCAGATGTCCCGGGGGACTGGCGCTTCGGTCCTAAGGCCCGCGGGGTCGACCAGCTGTCCTGGCTGACTTGGGTTCGGCTCCGAGGGCCTGCGGGCTCGAAAGGCTGTCCCGGAGGCTCGGGCCCGTTCCTGAAGGCCCACGGGGTCGACCAGTTTTCCCTGTGATTCGCGCTTTGGTCCGAGTGCCCGCAGGGTGGACCAGCTGTCCTGGGTGACTCGCGCTCGTGTCCGAGGTTCCACGAGGTCGCCCCGAAGTTTTTGCAACTCGGGCCCGGGTGCGAGGGCCTGCAGGGTCGACCAGGGGTCCCGGGCGACTCGGGCCCATGCCCAAGGCCCTGCGGTGTCAACCAGATGTCCCGGACCACTCGCGCTTGCGTCCTAGGTTACGTGGGGTGGACCAACTGTCCTGGGAGACCGGGGCCTGGTCGGAGGGAGCATGGTGTCAAACAGGCGTCCCGGGCAACTCGGGCCCGTGTCTGAAGGCCCGCGGGGTCAACCAGCTGTCCCTGGTGACTCGCGCTTGGGACCGAGTGCATGCGGGGTCGACCAGCCGTCCCGGGCAACTCGGGCCCTGGTCGGAGGCACTGCGGTGTCGACCAGGCATCCCTGGCGCCTCGGGCCCGTGCCCGAGGACCTGCGGGGTCGACCAGCTGTCCCGGGCGGCTCCGGCCTGATTCCGAGGGCCCACGGTTTCGACCAAATGTCCCGGGTGACTCCGGCCTGGGTCTGAATGCTCGCGGTATCAACCAGCTTTCCCAGGGAACTCGGGCCCAGGTCTGAGGTCCCACAGGGTCGCCCACCTGTCCCGGGGGACTCGCGCCCGGGTCAACGGGTATGCGGTGTCGACAGGCTGTCCTGGGGGACTCGGGCCCGCGTCCGAGGGCCCGCCGGGTCGACCAGCTGTCCTGGTGGACTCGGGCCCGAGTCTGAAGGCCCACGTGGTTGACCAGCTGCCCCAGGCACACGGGCCTGTGTCCGAGGGCACGTGGGTTCCACCAGGTGTCCCCGGAGATCGCACTCGAGTCCGACGGCCCGTGGGGTCGACCATATATCCCGGGCGACATTGGCCCGGGTCCAAAGGCCCGCGCGGTCCACCAGCAGGCCCGCGTGACACAGGCCCTGTTCTGATGGCCCGCGGGGTCAACCAGCAGTCCCTGGCGACTGGGGCCCGTGTCCGAAATCCCTCGGTGTTGACCAGCTGTCCCGGGCGACTCGAGACCGTGCCTGAGGGCCTGGGTGTCGAACAGCTGTGCCAGGGGACTCACACGTGAGTCTGATGGACCCCGGGGTCGACCAGCGGTCCCTGGGGACTCGGGCCCAGGTCCTAGGGCCCGCGGGTTCGACCACGTGTATTGGGCGACTCGGGCCGGTGCTCGAGGGCCTGCGGTGTCGACAAACTCTCCCGCATGACTCGGTTCGGGTCCCAGGTCCCATGGTCGACCAGCTGTCCCAGGCGCCTCGGGCCCGTGCCAGATGTCCCGCTGCATGGATCAGCTGCCCCGGGCGACTTGGGCCCTGGTCGCAGGGCCCGAGGTGTCGAACAGGCGTCCCGGAAGACTCGGGCCATGCCCGAATGCCTGCGGTGACGACCAGCTCCGGGTGACACGGGCCCGTGTCCGAGGGCCCACGGGTTCGACCAGATGACCCTGGCGACACATGCTTGGGTGGGACTGCCCACGGGGTTGACCAGCATTCCCGGCGTCCTCGCGCTCGTGTCCGACTGCCCGCGAGGTCGACCTGATGTCTTTGGCGACTCGGGCCCGTGGCCGGGGTCCTGCGGGGTCTACCAGCTTTCCCGGGCCACTCGGGCCCATGCCTGAGTGCCCGCAGTGTCGACCCACTCTAACAAGCGACTCGAGTTTGGGTCCAAGGGCCCGCGGTCGACCTGCTGTCCCGGGCGTCTTGGGCCCGGGCCCGATGTCCCACCGGGTCTACCAGGTGTCCCGGGCGATTCGGGTTCAGGTCGGAGGGACCGCGGTGTTGCCCAGCCATCCCGGGTCACTCGGGCCTGGGTCCGAGGGCCCATGTGTTCGACAAGCTCTTCCGGGCAAATCGCGCTCGGGTCCGATGGCCCGCTGGGTCGACCAGCTCTCTGGGGCGACTCGGGCACGTGCCCCAGGGCCCGGGGGGTCGACCAGCTGTCCCAGGCACCTCGGGCCCGGTTCCGAAGCCCGGCATCGTTGATCAGCTGTCCCACGTGGCTCAGGCCCGTGTCCGAGGGCCCACGGTGTCGACCAGATGTTCCAGGCCCTCGGGCCCGGGTCCGAGGGCCCGCAGGGTCCACCAGGGGTCCCGGGCGACTCGCACTCGAGTCCGAGGGCCTGCGGGGTCGACCAGATCTCCAGGGCGAGTCGAGCACATGCCCGATGCCCCGCGGGGTCAACCAGACATCCCAGGCGACTCCGGCCTGGCTCCGAGGGCCCACGGTGTCACACAGCTCTCCTGGGACACTCGCGCTTTGGACCGACGGACCGCGGGGTCGACCAGCTGACCCGGGCGACTTTGGCCCTGTGTCCAAAGGTCCTTGTGGTCAGCCGACTTTCCCGGGCGTCTCCGGCCTGTGCCCGAGGGACCGTGGTATGGACCACCACTCCCAGGCGACTCAAGTTCGGGTCCGAGGTCCCGCAGCCTACCTGCTTTCCCGGGTGACTTGGGCATGTGCCAGATGTCACGCGGGGTCGACCAGTTGTCCAGGGGGACTCAGGCCCGGTTCCAGGATCCCGTGGTGTCGACCAGCTGTCCCGGGGAACTCTGCTCATGCCCAAAGGCCAGCCGCATCCACCTGTTGCCCCGGGTGACTCGGACCCGTGTCTGAAGGCCCGCGTGTTCGACCAGCTATCCCTGGCCACTCACGCTGGGGTCCGTGTTCCCGCGGGGTTGACCAGCAGTCCCGGGCAACACGCGCGTGTGTCCGAGGGCCCGTGAGGTCGCCCCGATGTCTTTGGCGATTCGGGCCCGGGACCGAGGGCCCGCGCTATCGACCAGCAGACCTGCGCGACATGGGCCCGTGTCCTAGGTCCTGCGGTCGACCATCTATAACGGGCGACTCGGGCCTGTGCCCGATGTCCCGCTGGGTCGACCAGCTGTCCCGGGGGTGTCGGGCCCATGTCCGAGGGCCCGCGTGTTCCACAACCTTTCCCGGGCGACTCGGGCTGGTCCCGAGGGCCCGCGGTGTCGTCCAAATCTCCTGGTCGACTCGGGCCTGTGTCTGATATCCTCCAGGGTCGACCAGCTGTCCCGGGGGACTTGGGCCCTGGTCGGACGGAGCGGGGTGTCGAACAGGCGTCCCGGGCGACTAGGGCCAATGTCCGAGAGCCCACGGGGTCGAACAGCTGTCCTGGGCGACTCGGGCCCATTCCCGAGGCCTCGCGGTGTCGACCAGATGTCCCGGGGGACTGGCGCTTCGGTCCTAAGGCCCGCGGGGTCGACCAGCTGTCCTGGCTGACTTGGGTTCGGCTCCGAGGGCCTGCGGGCTCGAAAGGCTGTCCCGGAGGCTCGGGCCCGTTCCTGAAGGCCCACGGGGTCGACCAGTTTTCCCTGTGATTCGCGCTTTGGTCCGAGTGCCCGCAGGGTGGACCAGCTGTCCTGGGTGACTCGCGCACGTGTCCGAGGTTCCACGAGGTCGCCCCGAAGTTTTTGCAACTCGGGCCCGGGTGCGAGGGCCTGCAGGGTCGACCAGGGGTCCCGGGCGACTCGGGCCCAGGCCCAAGGCCCTGCGGTGTCAACCAGATGTCCCGGACCACTCGCGCTTGCGTCCTAGGTTACGTGGGGTGGACCAACTGTCCTGGGCGACCGGGGCCTGGTCGGAGGGAGCATGGTGTAAAAACAGGCGTCCCGGGCAACTCGGGCCCGTGTCTGAAGGCCCGCGGGGTCAACCAGCTGTCCCTGGTGACTCGCGCTTGGGACCGAGTGCATGCGGGGTCGACCAGCAGTCCCGGGCAACTCGGGCCCTGGTCGGAGGCACTGCGGTGTCGACCAGGCATCCCTGGCGCCTCGGGCCCGTGCCCGAGGACCTGCGGGGTCGACCAGCTGTCCCGGGCGGCTCCGGCCTGATTCCGAGGGCCCACGGTTTCGACCAAATGTCCCGGGTGACTCGGGCCTGGGTCTGAATGCTCGCGGTATCAACCAGCTTTCCCAGGGAACTCGGGCCCGGGTCTGAGGTCCCTCAGGGTCGCCCACCTGTCCCGGGGGACTCGCGCCCGGGTCCACGGGCATGCGGTGTCGACAGGCTGTCCCGGGGGACTCGGGCCCGCGTCCGAGGGCCCGCCGGGTCCACCAGCTGTCCAGGTGGACTCGGGCCCGAGTCTGAAGGCCCGCGTGGTCGACCAGCTGTCCCAGGCACACGGGCCTGTGTTCGAGGGCACGTGGGTTCGACCAGGTGTCCCCGGAGATCGCACTCGAGTCCGACGGCCCGTGGGGTCGACCATATGTCCCGGGCGACATTGGCCCGGGTCCAATGGCCCGCGCGGTCCACCAGCAGGCCCGCGCAGCTCAGGCCCTGTTCTGATGGCCCGCGGGGTCAACCAGCAGTCCCTGGCGACTGGGGCCCGTGTCCGAAATCCCTCGGTGTTGACCAGCTGTCCCGGGCGACTCGAGACCGTGCCTGAGGGCCTGGGTGTCGAACAGCTGTGCCAGGGGACTCACACGTGAGTCTGATGGACCCCGGGGTTGACCAGCAGTCCCTGGGGACTCGGGCCCAGGTCCTAGGGCCCGCGGGTTCGACCACCTGTATTGGGCGACTCGGGCCGGGGCTCGAGGGCCTGCGGTGTCGACAAACTCTCCCGCGCGACTCGGTTCGGGTCCCAGGTCCCATGGTCGAGCAGCTGTCCCAGGCGCCTCGGGCCCGTGCCAGATGTCCCGCTGCATGGATCAGCTGCCCCGGGCGACTTGGGCCCTGGTCCCAGGGCCCGCGGTGTCGAACAGGCGTCCCGGAAGACTCGGGCCTTGCCCGAATGCCCGTGGTGTCGACCAGCTCCGGGTGACATGGGCCCGTGTCCGAGGGCCCACGGGTTCGACCAGATGACCCTGGCGACACATGCTTGGGTGGGACTGCCCACGGGGTTGACCAGCATTCCCGGCGTCCTCGCGCTCGTGTCCGACTGCCCGCGAGGTCGACCTGATGTCTTTGGCAACTCGGGCCCGTGGCCGGGGTCCTGCAGGGTCTACCAGCTTTCCCGGGCCACTCGGGCCCATGCCCGAGTGCCCGCAGTGTCGACCCACTCTCCCAAGCGACTCGAGTTTGGGTCCAAGGGCCCGCGGTCGACCTGCTGTCCCGGGCGTCTTGGGCCCGGGCCCGATGTCCCACCGGGTCTACCAGGTGTCCCGGGCGATTCGGGTTCAGGTCGGAGGGACCGCGGTGTTGCCCAGCCATCCCGGGTCACTCGGGCCTGGGTCCGAGGGCCCATGTGTTCGACAAGCTCTTCCGGGCTAATCGCGCTCGGGTCCGATGGCCCGCGGGGTCGACCAGCTCTCCGGGGCGACTCGGGCACGTGCCCCAGGGCCCGGGGGGTCGACCAGCTGTCCCGGGCACCTCGGGCCCGGTTCCGAGGCCCGGCATCATTGATCAGCTGTCCCGCGTGACTCGGGCCCGTGTCCGAGGGCCCACGGTGTCGACCAGATGTTCCAGGCCCTCGGGCCTGGGTCCGAGGACCCGCAGGGTCCACCAGGGGTCCCGGGCGACTCGCACTCGAGTCCGAGGGCCTGCGGGGTCGACCAGGTCTCCAGGGCGAGTCGAGCACATGCCCGATGCCCCGCGGGGTCAACCAGACGTCCCAGGCGACTCCGGCCTGGCTCCGAGGGCCCACGGTGTCACACAGCTCTCCTGGGACACTCGCGCTTTGGACCGACGGACCGCGGGGTCGACCAGCTGACCCGGGCGACTTTGGCCCTGTGTCCAAAGGTCCTTGTGGTCAGCCGACTTTCCCGGGCGTCTCCGGCCTGTGCCCAAGGGACCGTGGTATGGACCACCACTCCCAGGCGACTCAAGTTCGGGTCCGAGGTCCCGCAGCCTACCTGCTTTCCCGGGTGACTTGGGCATGTGCCAGATGTCACGCGGGGTCGACCAGTTGTCCAGGGGGACTCAGGCCCGGGTCCAGGATCCCGTGGTGTCGACCAGCTGTCCCGGGGAACTCTGCTCATGCCCGAAGGCCAGCCGCATCCACCTGTTGCCCCGGGTGACTCGGACCCGTGTCTGAAGGCCCGCGTGTTCGACCAGCTATCCCTGGCCACTCACGCTGGTGTCCGTGTTCCCGCGGGGTTGACCAGCAGTCCCGGGCAACACGCGCGTGTGTCCGAGGGCCCGTGAGGTCGACCCGATGTCTTTGGTGATTCGGGCCCAGGACCGAGGGCCCGCGCTATCGACCAGCAGACCTGCGCGACATGGGCCCGTGTCCTAGGTCCTGCGGTCGACCATGTATAACGGGAGACTCGGGCCTGTGCCCGATGTCCCGCTGGGTCGACCAGCTGTCCCGGGGGAGTCGGGCCCATGTCCGAGGGCCCGCGTGTTCCACAACCTTTCCCGGGCGACTCGGGCTGGTCCCGAGGGCCCGCGGTGTCGTCCAAATCTCCTGGTCGACTCGGGCCTGTGTCTGATATCCTCCAGGGTCGACCAGCTGTCCCGGGGGACTTGGGCCCTGGTCGGACGGAGCGGGGTGTCGAACAGGCGTCCCGGGCGACTAGGGCCAATGTCCGAGAGCCCACGGGGTCGAACAGCTGTCCTGGGCGACTCGGGCCCATTCCCGAGGCCTCGCGGTGTCGACCAGATGTCCCGGGGGACTGGCGCTTCGGTCCTAAGGCCCGCGGGGTCGACCAGCTGTCCTGGCTGACTTGGGTTCGGCTCCGAGGGCCTGCGGGCTCGAAAGGCTGTCCCGGAGGCTCGGGCCCGTTCCTGAAGGCCCACGGGGTCGACCAGTTTTCCCTGTGATTCGCGCTTTGGTCCGAGTGCCCGCAGGGTGGACCAGCTGTCCTGGGTGACTCGCGCTCGTGTCCGAGGTTCCACGAGGTCGCACCGAAGTTTTTGCAACTCGGGCCCGGGTGCGAGGGCCTGCAGGGTCGACCAGGGGTCCCGGGCGACTCGGGCCCATGCCCAAGGCCCTGCGGTGTCAACCAGATGTCCCGGACCACTCGCGCTTGCGTCCTAGGTTACGTGGGGTGGACCAACTGTCCTGGGAGACAGGGGCCTGGTCGGAGGGAGCATGGTGTCAAACAGGCGTCCCGGGCAACTCGGGCCCATGTCTGAAGGCCCGCGGGGTCAACCAGCTGTCCCTGGTGACTCGCGCTTGGGACCGAGTGCATGCGGGGTCGACCAGCAGTCCCGGGCAACTCGGGCCCTGGTCGGAGGCACTGCGGTGTCGACCAGGCATCCCTGGCACCTCGGGCCCGTGCCCGAGGACCTGCGGGGTCGTCCAGCTGTCCCGGGCGGCTCCGGCCTGATTCCGAGGGCCCACGGTTTCGACCAAATGTCCCGGGTGACTCGGGCCTGGGTCTGAATGCTCGCGGTATCAACCAGCTTTCCCAGGGAACTCGGGCCCAGGTCTGAGGTCCCACAGGGTCGCCCACCAGTCCCGGGGGACTCGCGCCCAGGTCAACGGGTATGTGGTGTCGACAGGCTGTCCCGGGGGACTCGGGCCCGCGTCCGAGGGCCCGCCGGGTCGACCAGCTGTCCTGGTGGACTCGGGCCCGAGTCTGAAGGCCCGCGTGGTTGACCAGCTGCCCCAGGCACACGGGCCTGTGTCCGAGGGCACGTGGGTTCCACCAGGTGTCCCCGGAGATCGCACTCGAGTCCGACGGCCCGTGGGGTCGACCATATGTCCCGGGCGACATTGGCCCGGGTCCAAAAGCCCGCGCGGTCCACCAGCAGGCCCGCGTGACACAGGCCCTGTTCTGATGGCCCGCGGGGTCAACCAGCAGTCCCTGGCGACTGGGGCCCGTGTCCGAAATCCCTCGGTGTTGACCAGCTGTCCCGGGCGACTCGAGACAGTGACTGAGGGCCTGGGTGTCGAACAGCTGTGCCAGGGGACTCACACGTGAGTCTGATGGACCCCGGGGTTGACCAGCAGTCCCTGGGGACTCGGGCCCAGGTCCTAGGGCCCGCGGGTTCGACCACCTGTATTGGGCGACTCGGGCCGGGGCTCGAGGGCCTGCGGTGTCGACAAACTCTCCCGCGCGACTCGGTTCGGGTCCCAGGTCCCATGGTCGAGCAGCTGTCCCAGGCGCCTCGGGCCCGTGCCAGATGTCCCGCTGCATGGATCAGCTGCCCCGGGCGACTTGGGCCCTGGTCCCAGGGCCCGCGGTGTCGAACAGGCGTCCCGGAAGACTCGGGCCTTGCCCGAATGCCCGTGGTGTCGACCAGCTCCGGGTGACATGGGCCCGTGTCCGAGGGCCCACGGGTTCGACCAGATGACCCTGGCGACACATGCTTGGGTGGGACTGCCCACGGGGTTGACCAGCATTCCCGGCGTCCTCGCGCTCGTGTCCGACTGCCCGCGAGGTCGACCTGATGTCTTTGGCAACTCGGGCCCGTGGCCGGGGTCCTGCAGGGTCTACCAGCTTTCCCGGGCCACTCGGGCCCATGCCCGAGTGCCCGCAGTGTCGACCCACTCTCCCAAGCGACTCGAGTTTGGGTCCAAGGGCCCGCGGTCGACCTGCTGTCCCGGGCGTCTTGGGCCCGGGCCCGATGTCCCACCGGGTCTACCAGGTGTCCCGGGCGATTCGGGTTCAGGTCGGAGGGACCGCAGTGTTGCCCAGCCATCCCGGGTCACTCGGGCCTGGGTCCGAGGGCCCATGTGTTCGACAAGCTCTTCCGGGCTAATCGCGCTCGGGTCCGATGGCCCGCGGGGTCGACCAGCTCTCCGGGGCGACTCGGGCACGTGCCCCAGGGCCCGGGGGGTCGACCAGCTGTCCCGGGCACCTCGGGCCCGGTTCCGAGGCCCGGCATCATTGATCAGCTGTCCCGCGTGACTCGGGCCCGTGTCCGAGGGCCCACGGTGTCGACCAGATGTTCCAGGCCCTCGGGCCTGGGTCCGAGGACCCGCAGGGTCCACCAGGGGTCCCGGGCGACTCGCACTCGAGTCCGAGGGCCTGCGGGGTCGACCAGGTCTCCAGGGCGAGTCGAGCACATGCCCGATGCCCCGCGGGGTCAACCAGACGTCCCAGGCGACTCCGGCCTGGCTCCGAGGGCCCACGGTGTCACACAGCTCTCCTGGGACACTCGCGCTTTGGACCGACGGACCGCGGGGTCGACCAGCTGACCCGGGCGACTTTGGCCCTGTGTCCAAAGGTCCTTGTGGTCAGCCGACTTTCCCGGGCGTCTCCGGCCTGTGCCCAAGGGACCGTGGTATGGACCACCACTCCCAGGCAACTCAAGTTCGGGTCCGAGGTCCCGCAGCCTACCTGCTTTCCCGGGTGACTTGGGCATGTGCCAGATGTCACGCGGGGTCGACCAGTTGTCCAGGGGGACTCAGGCCCGGGTCCAGGATCCCGTGGTGTCGACCAGCTGTCCCGGGGAACTCTGCTCATGCCCGAAGGCCAGCCGCATCCACCTGTTGCCCCGGGTGACTCGGACCCGTGTCTGAAGGCCCGCGTGTTCGACCAGCTATCCCTGGCCACTCACGCTGGTGTCCGTGTTCCCGCGGGGTTGACCAGCAGTCCCGGGCAACACGCGCGTGTGTCCGAGGGCCCGTGAGGTCGACCCGATGTCTTTGGTGATTCGGGCCCAGGACCGAGGGCCCGCGCTATCGACCAGCAGACCTGCGCGACATGGGCCCGTGTCCTAGGTCCTGCGGTCGACCATGTATAACGGGAGACTCGGGCCTGTGCCCGATGTCCCGCTGGGTCGACCAGCTGTCCCGGGGGAGTCGGGCCCATGTCCGAGGGCCCGCGTGTTCCACAACCTTTCCCGGGCGACTCGGGCTGGTCCCGAGGGCCCGCGGTGTCGTCCAAATCTCCCGGTCGACTCGGGCCTGTGTCTGATATCCTCCAGGGTCGACCAGCTGTCCCGGGGGACTTGGGCCCTGGTCGGACGGAGCGGGGTGTCGAACAGGCGTCCCGGGCGACTAGGGCCAATGTCCGAGAGCCCACGGGGTCGAACAGCTGTCCTGGGCGACTCGGGCCCATTCCCGAGGCCTCGCGGTGTCGACCAGATGTCCCGGGGGACTGGCGCTTCGGTCCTAAGGCCCGCGGGGTCGACCAGCTGTCCTGGCTGACTTGGGTTCGGCTCCGAGGGCCTGCGGGCTCGAAAGGCTGTCCCGGAGGCTCGGGCCCGTTCCTGAAGGCCCACGGGGTCGACCAGTTTTCCCTGTGATTCGCGCTTTGGTCCGAGTGCCCGCAGGGTGGACCAGCTGTCCTGGGTGACTCGCGCTCGTGTCCGAGGTTCCACGAGGTCGCCCCGAAGTTTTTGCAACTCGGGCCCGGGTGCGAGGGCCTGCAGGGTCGACCAGGGGTCCCGGGCGACTCGGGCCCATGCCCAAGGCCCTGCGGTGTCAACCAGATGTCCCGGACCACTCGCGCTTGCGTCCTAGGTTACGTGGGGTGGACCAACTGTCCTGGGAGACCGGGGCCTGGTCGGAGGGAGCATGGTGTCAAACAGGCGTCCCGGGCAACTCGGGCCCATGTCTGAAGGCCCGCGGGGTCAACCAGCTGTCCCTGGTGACTCGCGCTTGGGACCGAGTGCATGCGGGGTCGACCAGCAGTCCCGGGCAACTCGGGCCCTGGTCGGAGGCACTGCGGTGTCGACCAGGCATCCCTGGCGCCTCGGGCCCGTGCCCGAGGACCTGCGGGGTCGACCAGCTGTCCCGGGCGGCTCCGGCCTGATTCCGAGGGCCCACGGTTTCGACCAAATGTCCCGGGTGACTCGGGCCTGGGTCTGAATGCTCGCGGTATCAACCAGCTTTCCCAGGGAACTCGGGCCCAGGTCTGAGGTCCCACAGGGTCGCCCACCAGTCCCGGGGGACTCGCGCCCAGGTCAACGGGTATGTGGTGTCGACAGGCTGTCCCGGGGGACTCGGGCCCGCGTCCGAGGGCCCGCCGGGTCGACCAGCTGTCCTGGTGGACTCGGGCCCGAGTCTGAAGGCCCGCGTGGTTGACCAGCTGCCCCAGGCACACGGGCCTGTGTCCGAGGGCACGTGGGTTCCACCAGGTGTCCCCGGAGATCGCACTCGAGTCCGACGGCCCGTGGGGTCGACCATATGTCCCGGGCGACATTGGCCCGGGTCCAAAGGCCCGCGCGGTCCACCAGCAGGCCCGCGTGACACAGGCCCTGTTCTGATGGCCCGCGGGGTCAACCAGCAGTCCCTGGCGACTGGGGCCCGTGTCCGAAATCCCTCGGTGTTGACCAGCTGTCCCGGGCGACTCGAGACAGTGACTGAGGGCCTGGGTGTCGAACAGCTGTGCCAGGGGACTCACACGTGAGTCT
This sequence comes from Sus scrofa, assembly GCF_054392235.1. Classification (NCBI taxonomy): domain Eukaryota; kingdom Metazoa; phylum Chordata; class Mammalia; order Artiodactyla; family Suidae; genus Sus; species Sus scrofa. Next base: position 46,664,741 of record NC_139387.1, on the reverse strand, counting down.
GATGGACCCCGGGGTCGACCAGCGGTCCCTGGGGACTCGGGCCCAGGTCCTAGGGCCCGCGGGTTCGACCACCTGTATTGGGCGACTCGGGCCGGGGCTCGAGGGCCTGCGGTGTCGACAAACTCTCCCGCATGACTCGGTTCGGGTCCCAGGTCCCATGGTCGACCAGCTGTCCCAGGCGCCTCGGGCCCGTGCCAGATGTCCCGCTGCATGGATCAGCTGCCCCGGGCGACTTGGGCCCTGGTCGCAGGGCCCGCGGTGTCGAACAGGCGTCCCGGAAGACTCGGGCCATGCCCGAATGCCCGCGGTGACGACCAGCTCCGGGTGACATGGGCCCGTGTCCGAGGGCCCACGGGTTCGACCAGATGACCCCGGCGACACATGCTTGGGTGGGACTGCCCACGGGGTTGACCAGCATTCCCGGCGTCCTCGCGCTCGTGTCCGACTGCCCGCGAGGTCGACCTGATGTCTTTGGCAACTCGGGCCCGTGGCCGGGGTCCTGCAGGGTCTACCAGCTTTCCCGGGCCACTCGGGCCCATGCCCGAGTGCCCGCAGTGTCGACCCACTCTCCCAAGCGACTCGAGTTTGGGTCCAAGGGCCCGCGGTCGACCTGCTGTCCCGGGCGTCTTGGGCCCGGGCCCGATGTCCCACCGGGTCTACCAGGTGTCCCGGGCGATTCGGGTTCAGGTCGGAGGGACCGCGGTGTTGCCCAGCCATCCCGGGTCACTCGGGCCTGGGTCCGAGGGCCCATGTGTTCGACAAGCTCTTCCGGGCTAATCGCGCTCGGGTCCGATGTCCCGCGGGGTCGACCAGCTCTCCGGGGCGACTCGGGCACTTGCCCCAGGGCCCGGGGGGTCGACCAGCTGTCCCGGGCACCTCGGGCCCGGTTCCGAGGCCCGGCATCATTGATCAGCTGTCCCGCGTGACTCGGGCCCGTGTCCGAGGGCCCACGGTGTCGACCAGATGTTCCAGGCCCTCGGGCCCGGGTCCGAGGGCCCGCAGGGTCCACCAGGGGTCCCGGGCGACTCGCACTCGAGTCCGAGGGCCTGCGGGGTCGACCAGATCTCCAGGGCGAGTCGAGCACATGCCCGATGCCCCGCGGGGTCAACCAGACGTCCCAGGCGACTCCGGCCTGGCTCCGAGGGCCCACGGTGTCACACAGCTCTCCTGGGACACTCGCGCTTTGGACCGACGGACCGCGGGGTCGACCAGCTGACCCGGGCGACTTTGGCCCTGTGTCCAAAGGTCCTTGTGGTCAGCCGACTTTCCCGGGCGTCTTTGGACCGACGGACCGCGGGGTCGACCAGCTGTCCAAAGGCCCTTGGGGTCGACCGACTTTCCCGGGCGTCTCCGGCCTGTGCCCGAGGGACCGTGGTATGGACCACCTCTCCCAGGCGACTCAAGTTCGGGTCCGAGGTCCCGCAGCCTACCTGCTTTCCCGGGTGACTTGCGCATGTGCCAGATGTCACGCGGGGTCGACCAGTTGTCCAGGGGGACTCAGGCCCGGGTCCAGGATCCCGTGGTGTCGACCAGCTGTCCCGGGGAACTCTACCCAGGCCCGAAGACCAGCCGCATCCACCAGTTGCCCCGGGCGACTCGGACCCGTGTCTGAAGGCCCGCGTGTTCGACCAGCTATCCGTGGCCACTCACGCTGGGGTCCGTGTTCCCGCGGGGTTGACCAGCAGTCCCGGGCAACACGCGCTTGTGTCCGAGGGCCCGTGAGGTCGACCCGATGTCTTTGGCGATTCGGGCCCGGGACCGAGGGCCCGCGGGATCGACCAGCAGACCCTCGTGACTTGGGCCCGTGTCCTAGGTCCTGCGGTCGACCATCTGTACCGGGCAACTCAGGCCCGTGCCCGATGTCCCGCTGGGTCGACCAGCTGTCCCGGGGACGTCGGGCCCATGTCCGAGGGCCCGCGGGTTCCACAACCTTTCCCGGGCGACTCGGGCTGGTCCCGAGGGCCCGCGGTGTCGTCCAAATCTGCCGGTCGACTCGGGCCTGTGTCTGATATCCTCCAGGGTCGACCAGCTGTCCCGGGGGACTTGGGCCCTGGTCGGACGGAGCGGGGTGTCGAACAGGCGTCCCGGGCGACTAGGGCCAATGTCCGAGAGCCCACGGGGTCGAACAGCTGTCCTGGGCGACTCGGGCCCATTCCCGAGGCCTCGCGGTGTCGACCAGATGTCCCGGGGGACTGGCGCTTCGGTCCTAAGGCCCGCGGGGTCGACCAGCTGTCCTGGCTGACTTGGGTTCGGCTCCGAGGGCCTGCGGGCTCGAAAGGCTGTCCCGGAGGCTCGGGCCCGTTCCTGAAGGCCCACGGGGTCGACCAGTTTTCCCTGTGATTCGTGCTTTGGTCCGAGTGCCCGCAGGGTGGACCAGCAGTCCAGGGTGACTCGCGCTCGTGTCCGAAGTTCCACGAGGTCGCCCCGATGTTTTGGCAACTCGGGCCCGGGTGCGAGGGCCTGCAGGGTCGACCAGGTGTCCCGGGCGACTCGGGCCCAGGCCCAAGGCCCTGCGGTGTCAACCAGATGTCCCGGACCACTCGCGCTTGCGTCCTAGGTTACGTGGGGTCGACCAGCTGTCCTGGGCGACTGGGGCCTGGTGGGAGGGAGCATGGTGTCAAACAGGCGTCCCGGGCAACTCGGGCCCGTGTCTGAAGGCCCGCGGGGTCAACCAGCTGTCCCTGGTGACTCGCGCTTGGGACCGAGTGCATGCGGGGTCGACCAGCAGTCCCGGGCAACTCGGGCCCTGGTCGGAGGCACTGCGGTGTCGACCAGGCCTCCCTGGCACCTCGGGCCCATGCCCGAGGACCTGCGGGGTCGACCAGCTGTCCCGGGCGACTCCGGCCTGATTCCAAGGGCCCACGGTTTCGACCAAATGTCCCGGGTGACTCGGGCCTGGGTCTGAATGCTCGCGGTATCAACCAGCTTTCCCAGGGAACTGGGGCCCGGGTCTGAGGTCCCACAGGGTCGCCCACCTGTCCCGGGGGACTTGGGCCCGGGTCCACGGGCATGCGGTGTCGACAGGCTGTCCCGGGGGACTCGGGCCCGCGTCCGAGGGCCCGCCGGGTCGACCAGCTGTCCAGGTGGACTCGGGCCTAAGTCTGAAGGCCCGCGTGGTCGACCAGCTGTCCCAGGCACTCGGGCCTGTGTCCGAGGGCACGTGGGTTCGACCAGGTGTCCCCGGAGATCGCACTCGAGTCCGACGGCCCGTGGGGTCGACCATATGTCCCGGGCGATATTGGCCCGGGTCCAAAGGCCCGCGCGGTCCACCAGCAGGCCCGCGCGACTCAGGCCCTGTTCTGATGGCCCGCGGGGTCAACCAGCAGTCCCTGGCGCCTGGGGCCCGTGTCCGAAATCCCTCGGTGTTGACCAGCTGTCCCGGGCGACTCGAGACCGTGCCTGAGGGCCTGGGTGTCGAACAGCTGTGCCAGGGACTCACACGTGAGTCTGATGGACCCCGGGGTCGACCAGCGGTCCCTGGGGACTCGGGCCCAGGTCCTAGGGCCCGCGGGTTCGACCACCTGTATTGGGCGACTCGGGCCGGTGCTCGAGGGCCCGCGGTGTCCACAAACTCTCCCGCGCGACTCGGTTCGGGTCCCAGGTCCCATGGTCGACCAGCTGTCCCAGGCGCCTCGGGCCCGTGCCAGATGTCCCGCTGCATGGATCAGCTGCCCCGGGCGACTTGGGCCCTGGTCGCAGGGCCCGCGGTGTCGAACAGGCGTCCCGGAAGACTCGGGCCTTGCCCGAATGCCCGCGGTGACGACCAGCTCCGGGTGACACGGGCCCGTGTCCGAGGGCCCACGGGTTCGACCAGATGACCCTGGCGACACATGCTTCGGTGGGACTGCCCACGGGGTTGACCAGCATTCCCGGCGTCCTCGCGCTCGTGTCCGACTGCCCGCGAGGTCGACCTGATGTCTTTGGCGACTCGGGCCCGTGGCCGGGGTCCTGCGGGGTCTGCCAGCTTTCCCGGGCCCATTCGGCCCAGGCCCGAATGCCCGCAATGTCGACCCACTCTCCCAAGCGACTCGAGTTTCGGTCCAAGGGCCCGCGGTCGACCTGCTGTCCCGGGCGTCTTGGGCCCGGGCCCGATGTCCCACCGGGTCTACCAGGTGTCCCGGGCGATTCGGGTTCAGGTCGGAGGGACCGCGGTGTTGCCCAGCCATCCCGGGTCACTCGGGCCTGGGTCCGAGGGCCCATGTGTTCGACAAGCTCTTCCGGGCAAATCGCGCTCGGGTCCGATGGCCCGCGGGGTCGACCAGCTCTCCGGGGCGACTCGGGCACGTGCCCCAGGGCCCGGGGTGTCGACCAGCTGTCTCGGGCACCTCGGGCCCGGTTCCGAGGCCCGGCATTATTGATCAGCTATCCCGCGTGACTCGGGCCCGTGTCCGAGGGCCCACGGTGTCGACCAGATGTTCCAGGCCCTCGGGCCCGGGTCCGAGGGCCCGCAGGGTCCACCAGGGTCCCGGGAGACTCGCACTCGAGTCCGAGGGCCTGCGGGGTCGACCAGATCTCCAGGGCGAGTCGAGCACATGCCCGATGCCCGCGGGGACAACCAGACGTCCCAGGCGACTCCGGCCTGGCTCCGAGGGCCCACGGTGTCACACAGCTCTCCTGGGACACTCGCGCTTTGGACCGACGGACCGCGGGGTCGACCAGCTGTCCAAAGGCCCTTGGGGTCGACCGACTTTCCCGGGCGTCTCCGGCCTGTGCCCGAGGGACCGTGGTATGGACCACCTCTCCCAGGCGACTCAAGTTCGGGTCCGAGGTCCCGCAGCCTACCTGCTTTCCCGGGTGACTTGGGCATGTGCCAGATGTCACGCGGGGTCGACCAGTTGTCCAGGGGGACTCAGGCCCGGGTCCAGGATCCCGTGGTGTCGACCAGCTGTCCCGGGGAACTCTACCCAGGCCCGAAGACAAGCCGCATCCACCAGTTGCCCCGGGCGACTCGGACCCGTGTCTGAAGGCCCGCGTGTTCGACCAGCTATCCCTGGCCACTCACGCTGGGGTCCGTGTTCCCGCGGGGTTGACCAGCAGTCCCGGGCAACACGCGCTTGTGTCCGAGGGCCCGTGAGGTCGACCCGATGTCTTTGGCCATTCGGGCCCGGGACCGAGGGCCCGCGGGATCGACCAGCAGACCCGCGTGACTTGGGCCCGTGTCCGAGGTCCTGCGGTCGACCATCTGTACCGGGCGACTCAGGCCCGTGCCCGATGTCCCGCTGGGTCGACCAGCTGTCCCGGGGACGTCGGGCCCATGTCCGAGGGCCCGCGGGTTCCACAACCTTTCCCGGGCGACTCGGGCTGGTCCCGAGGGCCCGCGGTGTCGTCCAAATCTGCCGGTCGACTCGGGCCTGTGTCTGATATCCTCCAGGGTCGACCAGCTGTCCCGGGGGACTTGGGCCCTGGTCGGACGGAGCGGGGTGTCGAACAGGCGTCCCGGGCGACTAGGGCCAATGTCCGAGAGCCCACGGGGTCGAACAGCTGTCCTGGGCGACTCGGGCCCATTCCCGAGGCCTCGCGGTGTCGACCAGATGTCCCGGGGGACTGGCGCTTCGGTCCTAAGGCCCGCGGGGTCGACCAGCTGTCCTGGCTGACTTGGGTTCGGCTCCGAGGGCCTGCGGGCTCGAAAGGCTGTCCCGGAGGCTCGGGCCCGTTCCTGAAGGCCCACGGGGTCGACCAGTTTTCCCTGTGATTCGTGCTTTGGTCCGAGTGCCCGCAGGGTGGACCAGCTGTCCTGGGTGACTCGCGCTCGTGTCCGAAGTTCCACGAGGTCGCCCCGATGTTTTGGCAACTCGGGCCCGGCTGCGAGGGCCTGCAGGGTCGACCAGGTGTCCCGGGCGACTCGGGCCCAGGCCCAAGGCCCTGCGGTGTCAACCAGATGTCCCGGACCACTCGCGCTTGCGTCCTAGGTTACGTGGGGTCGACCAGCTGTCCTGGGCGACTGGGGCCTGGTGGGAGGGAGCATGGTGTCAAACAGGCGTCCCGGGCAACTCGGGCCAATGTCTGAAGGCCCGCGGGGTCAACCAGCTGTCCCTGGTGACTCGCGCTTGGGACCGAGTGCATGCGGGGTCGACCAGCAGTCCCGGGCAACTCGGGCCCTGGTCGGAGGCACTGCGGTGTTGACCAGGCCTCCCTGGCACCTCGGGCCCATGCCCGAGGACCTGCGGGGTCGACCAGCTGTCCCGGGCGACTCCGGCCTGATTCCGAGGGCCCACGGTTTCAACCAAATGTCCCGGGTGACTCGGGCCTGGGTCTGAATGCTCGCGGTATCAACCAGCTTTCCCAGGGAACTGGGGCCCGGGTCTGAGGTCCCACAGGGTCGCCCACCTGTCCCGGGGGACTCGGGCCCGGGTTCACGGGCATGCGATGTCGACAGGCTGTCCCGGGGGACTCGGGCTCGCGTCCGAGGGTCCGCCGGGTCGACCAGCTGTCCAGGTGGACTCGGGCCCGAGTCTGAAGGCCCGCGTGGTCGACCAGCTGTCCCAGGCACTCGGGCCTGTGTCCGAGGGCACGTGGGTTCGACCAGGTGTCCCCGGAGATCGCACTCGAGTCCGACGGCCCGTGGGGTCGACCATATGTCCCGGGCGATATTGGCCCGGGTCCAAAGGCCCGCGCGGTCCACCAGCAGGCCCGCGCGACTCAGGCCCTGTTCTGATGGCCCGCGGGGTCAACCAGCAGTCCCTGGCGCCTGGGGCCCGTGTCCGAAATCCCTCGGTGTTGACCAGCTGTCCCGGGCGACTCGAGACCGTGCCTGAGGGCCTGGGTGTCGAACAGCTGTGCCAGGGACTCACACGTGAGTCTGATGGACCCCGGGGTCGACCAGCGGTCCCTGGGGACTCGGGCCCAGGTCCTAGGGCCCGCGGGTTCGACCACCTGTATTGGGCGACTCGGGCCGGTGCTCGAGGGCCCGCGGTGTCCACAAACTCTCCCGCGCGACTCGGTTCGGGTCCCAGGTCCCATGGTCGACCAGCTGTCCCAGGCGCCTCGGGCCCGTGCCAGATGTCCCGCTGCATGGATCAGCTGCCCCGGGCGACTTGGGCCCTGGTCGCAGGGCCCGCGGTGTCAAACAGGCGTCCCGGAAGAGTCGGGCCTTGCCCGAATGCCCGCGGTGACGACCAGCTCCGGGTGACACGGGCCCGTGTCCGAGGGCCCACGGGTTCGTCCAGATGACCCTGGCCACACATGCTTCGGTGGGACTGCCCACGGGGTTGACCAGCATTCCCGGCGTCCTCGCGCTCGTGTCCGATTGCCCGCGAGGTCGACCTGATGTCTTTGGCGACTTGGGCCCTTGGCCCGTGTCTTGCGGGGTCTACCAGCTTTCCCAGGCCCATTCGGCCCAGGCCCGAGTGCCCGCAGTGTCGACCCACTCTCCCAAGCGACTCGAGTTTGGGTCCAAGGGCCCGCGGTCGACCTGCTGTCCCGGGTGTCTTGGGCCCGGGCCCGATGTCCCACCGGGTCTACCAGGTGTCCCGGGCGATTCGGGTTCAGGTCGGAGGGACCGCGGTGTTGCCCAGCCATCCCGGGTCACTCGGGCCTGGGTCCGAGGGCCCATGTGTTCGACAAGCTCTTCCGGGCAAATCGCGCTTGGGTCCGATGGCCCGCGGGGTCGACCAGCTCTCCGGGGGGACTCGGGCACGTGCCCCAGGGCCCGGGGTGTCGACCAGCTGTCTCGGGCACCTCGGGCCCGGTTCCGAGGCCCGGCATTATTGATCAGCTATCCCGCGTGACTCGGGCCCGTGTCCGAGGGCCCACGGTGTCGACCAGATGTTCCAGGCCCTCGGGCCCGGGTCCGAGGGCCCGCAGGGTCCACCAGGGGTCCCGGGCGACTCGCACTCGAGTCCGAGGGCCTGCGGGGTCGACCAGATCTCCAGGGCGAGTCGAGCACATGCCCGATGCCCCGCGGGGTCAACCAGACGTCCCAGGCGACTCCGGCCTGGCTCCGAGGGCCCACGGTGTCACACAGCTCTCCTGGGACACTCGCGCTTTGGACCGACGGACCGCGGGGTCGACCAGCTGTCCAAAGGCCCTTGGGGTCGACCGACTTTCCCGGGCGTCTCTGGCCTGTGCCCGAGGGACCGTGGTATGGACCACCTCTCCCAGGCGACTCAAGTTCGGGTCCGAGGTCCCGCAGCCTACCTGCTTTCCCGGGTGACTTGGGCATGTGCCAGATGTCACGCGGGGTCGACCAGTTGTCCAGGGGGACTCAGGCCCGGGTCCAGGATCCCGTGGTGTCGACCAGCTGTCCCGGGGAACTCTACCCAGGCCCGAAGACCAGCCGCATCCACCAGTTGCCCCGGGCGACTCGGACCCGTGTCTGAAGGCCCGCGTGTTCGACCAGCTATCCCTGGCCACTCACGCTGGGGTCCGTGTTCCCGCGGGGTTGACCAGCAGTCCCGGGCAACACGCGCTTGTGTCCGAGGGCCCGTGAGGTCGACCCGATGTCTTTGGCGATTCGGGCCCGGGACCGAGGGCCCGCGGGATCGACCAGCAGACCCGCGTGACTTGGGCCCGTGTCCGAGGTCCTGCGGTCGACCATCTGTACCGGGCGACTCAGGCCCGTGCCCGATGTCCCGCTGGGTCGACCAGCTGTCCCGGGGACGTCGGGCCCATGTCCGAGGGCCCGCGGGTTCCACAACCTTTCCCGGGCGACTCGGGCTGGTCCCGAGGGCCCGCGGTGTCGTCCAAATCTGCCGGTCGACTCGGGCCTGTGTCTGATATCCTCCAGGGTCGACCAGCTGTCCCGGGGGACTTGGGCCCTGGTCGGACGGAGCGGGGTGTCGAACAGGCGTCCCGGGCGACTAGGGCCAATGTCCGAGAGCCCACGGGGTCGAACAGCTGTCCTGGGCGACTCGGGCCCATTCCCGAGGCCTCGCGGTGTCGACCAGATGTCCCGGGGGACTGGCGCTTCGGTCCTAAGGCCCGCGGGGTCGACCAGCTGTCCTGGCTGACTTGGGTTCGGCTCCGAGGGCCTGCGGGCTCGAAAGGCTGTCCCGGAGGCTCGGGCCCGTTCCTGAAGGCCCACGGGGTCGACCAGTTTTCCCTGTGATTCGTGCTTTGGTCCGAGTGCCCGCAGGGTGGACCAGCAGTCCTGGGTGACTCGCGCTCGTGTCCGAAGTTCCACGAGGTCGCCCCGATGTTTTGGCAACTCGGGCCCGGCTGCGAGGGCCTGCAGGGTCGACCAGGTGTCCCGGGCGACTCGGGCCCAGGCCCAAGGCCCTGCGGTGTCAACCAGATGTCCCGGACCACTCGCGCTTGCGTCCTAGGTTACGTGGGGTCGACCAGCTGTCCTGGGCGACTGGGGCCTGGTGGGAGGGAGCATGGTGTCAAACAGGCGTCCCGGGCAACTCGGGCCCGTGTCTGAAGGCCCGCGGGGTCAACCAGCTGTCCCTGGTGACTCGCGCTTGGGACCGAGTGCATGCGGGGTCGACCAGCAGTCCCGGGCAACTCGGGCCCTGGTCGGAGGCACTGCGGTGTCGACCAGGCCTCCCTGGCACCTCGGGCCCGTGCCCGAGGACCTGCGGGGTCGACCAGCTGTCCCGGGCGACTCCGGCCTGATTCCAAGGGCCCACGGTTTCGACCAAATGTCCCGGGTGACTCGGGCCTGGGTCTGAATGCTCGCGGTATCAACCAGCTTTCACAGGGAACTGGGGCCCGGGTCTGAGGTCCCACAGGGTCGCCCACCTGTCCCGGGGGACTCGGGCCCGGGTCCACGGGCATGCGGTGTCGACAGGCTGTCCCGGGGGACTCGGGCCCGCGTCCGAGGGCCCGCCGGGTCGACCAGCTGTCCAGGTGGACTCGGGCCCGAGTCTGAAGGCCCGCGTGGTCGACCAGCTGTCCCAGGCACTCGGGCATGTATCCGAGGGCACGTGGGTTCGACCAGGTGTCCCCGGAGATCGCACTCGAGTCCGACGGCCCGTGGGGTCGACCATATGTCCCGGGCGATATTGGCCCGGGTCCAAAGGCCCGCGCGGTCCACCAGCAGGCCCGCGCGACTCAGGCCCTGTTCTGATGGCCCGCGGGGTCAACCAGCAGTCCCTGGCGCCTGGGGCCCGTGTCCGAAATCCCTCGGTGTTGACCAGCTGTCCCGGGCGACTCGAGACCGTGCCTGAGGGCCTGGGTGTCGAACAGCTGTGCCAGGGACTCACACGTGAGTCTGATGGACCCCGGGGTGGACCAGCGGTCCCTGGGGACTCGGGCCCAGGTCCTAGGGCCCGCGGGTTCGACCACCTGTATTGGGCGACTCGGGCCGGTGCTCGAGGCCCCGCGGTGTCCACAAACTCTCCAGCGCGACTCGGTTCGGGTCCCAGGTCCCATGGTCGACCAGCTGTCCCAGGCGCCTCGGGCCCGTGCCAGATGTCCCGCTGCATGGATCAGCTGCCCCGGGCGACTTGGGCCCTGGTTGCAGGGCCCGCGGTGTCGAACAGGCGTCCCGGAAGACTCGGGCCTTGCCCGAATGCCCGCGGTGACGACCAGCTCCGGGTGACACGGGCCCGTGTCCGAGGGCCCACGGCCAGATGACCCTGGCGACACATGCTTCGGTGGGACTGCCCACGGGGTTGACCAGCATTCCCGGCGTCCTCGCGCTCGTGTCCGACTGCCCGCGAGGTCGACCTGATATCTTTGGCGACTCGGGCCCGTGGCCGGGGTCCTGCGGGGTCTACCAGCTTTCCCGTGCCCATTCGGCCAATGCCCGAGTGCCCGCAGTGTCGACCCACTCTCCCAAGCGACTCGAGTTTGGGTCCAAGGGCCCGCGGTCGACCTGCTGTCCCGGGCGTCTTGGGCCCGGGCCCGATGTCCCACCGGGTCTACCAGGTGTCCCGGGCGATTCGGGTTCAGGTCGGAGGGACCGCGGTGTTGCCCAGCCATCCCGGGTCACTCGGGCCTGGGTCCGAGGGCCCATGTGTTCGACAAGCTCTTCCGGGCAAATCGCGCTCGGGTCCGATGGCCCGCGGGGTCGACCAGCTCTCCGGGGCGACTCGGGCACGTGCCCCAGGGCCCGGGGTGTCGACCAGCTGTCTCGGGCACCTCGGGCCCGGTTCCGAGGCCCGGCATTATTGATCAGCTATCCCGCGTGACTCGGGCCCGTGTCCGAGGGCCCACGGTGTCGACCAGATGTTCCAGGCCCTCGGGCCCGGGTCCGAGGGCCCGCAGGGTCCACCAGGGTCCCGGGAGACTCGCACTCGAGTCCGAGGGCCTGCGGGGTCGACCAGATCTCCAGGGCGAGTCGAGCACATGCCCGATGCCCGCGGGGACAACCAGACGTCCCAGGCGACTCCGGCCTGGCTCCGAGGGCCCACGGTGTCACACAGCTCTCCTGGGACACTCGCGCTTTGGACCGACGGACCGCGGGGTCGACCAGCTGTCCAAAGGCCCTTGGGGTCGACCGACTTTCCCGGGCGTCTCCGGCCTGTGCCCGAGGGACCGTGGTATGGACCACCTCTCCCAGGCGACTCAAGTTCGGGTCCGAGGTCCCGCAGCCTACCTGCTTTCCCGGGTGACTTGGGCATGTGCCAGATGTCACGCGGGGTCGACCAGTTGTCCAGGGGGACTCAGGCCCGGGTCCAGGATCCCGTGGTGTCGACCAGCTGTCCCGGGGAACTCTACCCAGGCCCGAAGACCAGCCGCATCCACCAGTTGCCCCGGGCGACTCGGACCCGTGTCTGAAGGCCCGCGTGTTCGACCAGCTATCCCTGGCCACTCACGCTGGGGTCCGTGTTCCCGCGGGGTTGACCAGCAGTCCCGGGCAACACGCGCTTGTGTCCGAGGGCCCGTGAGGTCGACCCGATGTCTTTGGCCATTCGGGCCCGGGACCGAGGGCCCGCGGGATCGACCAGCAGACCCGCGTGACTTGGGCCCGTGTCCGAGGTCCTGCGGTCGACCATCTGTACCGGGCGACTCAGGCCCGTGCCCGATGTCCCGCTGGGTCGACCAGCTGTCCCGGGGACGTCGGGCCCATGTCCGAGGGCCCGCGGGTTCCACAACCTTTCCCGGGCGACTCGGGCTGGTCCCGAGGGCCCGCGGTGTCGTCCAAATCTGCCGGTCGACTCGGGCCTGTGTCTGATATCCTCCAGGGTCGACCAGCTGTCCCGGGGGACTTGGGCCCTGGTCGGACGGAGCGGGGTGTCGAACAGGCGTCCCGGGCGACTAGGGCCAATGTCCGAGAGCCCACGGGGTCGAACAGCTGTCCTGGGCGACTCGGGCCCATTCCCGAGGCCTCGCGGTGTCGACCAGATGTCCCGGGGGACTGGCGCTTCGGTCCTAAGGCCCGCGGGGTCGACCAGCTGTCCTGGCTGACTTGGGTTCGGCTCCGAGGGCCTGCGGGCTCGAAAGGCTGTCCCGGAGGCTCGGGCCCGTTCCTGAAGGCCCACGGGGTCGACCAGTTTTCCCTGTGATTCGTGCTTTGGTCCGAGTGCCCGCAGGGTGGACCAGCTGTCCTGGGTGACTCGCGTTCGTGTCCGAAGTTCCACGAGGTCGCCCCGATGTTTTGGCAACTCGGGCCCGGCTGCGAGGGCCTGCAGGGTCGACCAGGTGTCCCGGGCGACTCGGGCCCAGGCCCAAGGCCCTGCGGTGTCAACCAGATGTCCCGGACCACTCGCGCTTGCGTCCTAGGTTACGTGGGGTCGACCAGCTGTCCTGGGCGACTGGGGCCTGGTGGGAGGGAGCATGGTGTCAAACAGGCGTCCCGGGCAACTCGGGCCCGTGTCTGAAGGCCCGCGGGGTCAACCAGCTGTCCCTGGTGACTCGCGCTTGGGACCGAGTGCATGCGGGGTCGACCAGCAGTCCCGGGCAACTCGGGCCCTGGTCGGAGGCACTGCGGTGTCGACCAGGCCTCCCTGGCACCTCGGGCCCATGCCCGAGGACCTGCGGGGTCGACCAGCTGTCCTGGGCGACTCCGGCCTGATTCCGAGGGCCCACGGTTTCGACCAAATGTCCCGGGTGACTCGGGCCTGGGTCTGAATGCTCGCGGTATCAACCAGCTTTCCCAGGGAACTGGGGCCCGGGTCTGAGGTCCCACAGGGTCGCCCACCTGTCCCGGGGGACTCGGGCCCGGGTCCACGGGCATGCGGTGTCGACAGGCTGTCCCGAGGGACTCGGGCCCGCGTCCGAGGGCCCGCCGGGTCGACCAGCTGTCCAGGTGGACTCGGGCCCGAGTCTGAAGGCCCGCGTGGTCGACCAGCTGTCCCAGGCGCCTCGTGCCCGTGCCAGATGTCCCGCTGCATGGATCAGCTGCCCCGGGCGACTTGGGCCCTGGTCGCAGGGCCCGCGGTGTCGAACAGGCGTCCCGGAAGACTCGGGCCTTCCCCGAATGCCCGCGGTGACGACCAGCTCCGGGTGACACGGGCCCGTGTCCGAGGGCCCACGGGTTCGACCAGATGACCCTGGCGACACATGCTTGGGTGGGACTGCCCACGGGGTTGACCAGCATTCCCGGCGTCCTCGCGCTCGTGTCCGACTGCCCGCGAGGTCGACCTGATATCTTTTGTGACTCGGGCCCGTGGCCCGGGTCCTGCGGGGTCTACCAGCTTTCCCAGGCCCATTCGGCCCAGGCCCGAGTGCCCGCAGTGTCGACCCACTCTCCCAAGCGACTCGAGTTTGGGTCCAAGGGCCCGCGGTCGACCTGCTGTCCCGGGCGTCTTGGGCCCGGGCCCGATGTCCCACCGGGTCTACCAGGTGTCCCGGGCGATTCGGGTTCAGGTCGGAGGGACCGCGGTGTTGCCCAGCCATCCCGGGTCACTCGGGCCTGGGTCCGAGGGCCCATGTGTTCGACAAGCTCTTCCGGGCAAATCGCGCTCGGGTCCGATGGCCCGCGGGGTCGACCAGCTCTCCGGGGCGACTCGGGCACGTGCCCCAGGGCCCGGGGTGTCGACCAGCTGTCTCGGGCACCTCGGGCCCGGTTCCGAGGCCCGGCATTATTGATCAGCTATCCCGCGTGACTCGGGCCCGTGTCCGAGGGCCCACGGTGTCGACCAGATGTTCCAGGCCCTCGGGCCCGGGTCCGAGGGCCCGCAGGGTCCACCAGGGTCCCGGGAGACTCGCACTCGAGTCCGAGGGCCTGCGGGGTCGACCAGATCTCCAGGGCGAGTCGAGCACATGCCCGATGCCCGCGGGGACAACCAGACGTCCCAGGCGACTCCGGCCTGGCTCCGAGGGCCCACGGTGTCACACAGCTCTCCTGGGACACTCGCGCTTTGGACCGACGGACCGCGGGGTCGACCAGCTGTCCAAAGGCCCTTGGGGTCGACCGACTTTCCTGGGCGTCTCCGGCCTGTGCCCGAGGGACCGTGGTATGGACCACCTCTCCCAGGCGACTCAAGTTCGGGTCCGAGGTCCCGCAGCCTACCTGCTTTCCCGGGTGACTTGGGCATGTGCCAGATGTCACGCGGGGTCGACCAGTTGTCCAGGGGGACTCAGGCCCGGGTCCAGGATCCCGTGGTGTCGACCAGCTGTCCCGGGGAACTCTACCCAGGCCCGAAGACCAGCCGCATCCACCAGTTGCCCCGGGCGACTCGGACCCGTGTCTGAAGGCCCGCGTGTTCGACCAGCTATCCCTGGCCACTCACGCTGGGGTCCGTGTTCCCGCGGGGTTGACCAGCAGTCCCGGGCAACACGCGCTTGTGTCCGAGGGCCCGTGAGGTCGACCCGATGTCTTTGGCGATTCGGGCCCGGGACCGAGGGCCCGCGGGATCGACCAGCAGACCCGCGTGACTTGGGCCCGTGTCCGAGGTCCTGCGGTCGACCATCTGTACCGGGCGACTCAGGCCCGTGCCCGATGTCCCGCTGGGTCGACCAGCTGTCCCGGGGACGTCGGGCCCATGTCCGAGGGCCCGCGGGTTCCACAACCTTTCCCGGGCGACTCGGGCTGGTCCCGAGGGCCCGCGGTGTCGTCCAAATCTGCCGGTCGACTCGGGCCTGTGTCTGATATCCTCCAGGGTCGACCAGCTGTCCCGGGGGACTTGGGCCCTGGTCGGACGGAGCGGGGTGTCGAACAGGCGTCCCGGGCGACTAGGGCCAATGTCCGAGAGCCCACGGGGTCGAACAGCTGTCCTGGGCGACTCGGGCCCATTCCCGAGGCCTCGCGGTGTCGACCAGATGTCCCAGGGGACTGGCGCTTCGGTCCTAAGGCCCGCGGGGTCGACCAGCTGTCCTGGCTGACTTGGGTTCGGCTCCGAGGGCCTGCGGGCTCGAAAGGCTGTCCCGGAGGCTCGGGCCCGTTCCTGAAGGCCCACGGGGTCGACCAGTTTTCCCTGTGATTCGTGCTTTGGTCCGAGTGCCCGCAGGGTGGACCAGCTGTCCTGGGTGACTCGCGCTCGTGTCCGAAGTTCCACGAGGTCGCCCCGATGTTTTGCCAACTCGGGCCCGGCTGCGAGGGCCTGCAGGGTCGACCAGGTGTCCCGGGCGACTCGGGCCCAGGCCCAAGGCCCTGCGGTGTCAACCAGATGTCCCGGACCACTCGCGCTTGCGTCCTAGGTTACGTGGGGTCGACCAGCTGTCCTGGGCGACTGGGGCCTGGTGGGAGGGAGCATGGTGTCAAACAGGCGTCCCGGGCAACTCGGGCCCGTGTCTGAAGGCCCGCGGGGTCAACCAGCTGTCCCTGGTGACTCGCGCTTGGGACCGAGTGCATGCGGGGTCGACCAGCAGTCCCGGGCAACTCGGGCCCTGGTCGGAGGCACTGCGGTGTCGACCAGGCCTCCCTGGCACCTCGGGCCCATGCCCGAGGACCTGCGGGGTCGACCAGCTGTCCCGGGCGACTCCGGCCTGATTCCAAGGGCCCACGGTTTCGACCAAATGTCCCGGGTGACTCGGGCCTGGGTCTGAATGCTCGCGGTATCAACCAGCTTTCCCAGGGAACTGGGGCCCGGGTCTGAGGTCCCACAGGGTCGCCCACCTGTCCCGGGGGACTCGGGCCCGGGTCCACGGGCATGCGGTGTCGACAGGCTGTCCCGAGGGACTCGGGCCCGCGTCCGAGGGCCCGCCGGGTCGACCAGCTGTCCAGGTGGACTCGGGCCCGAGTCTGAAGGCCCGCGTGGTCGACCAGCTGTCCCAGGCACTCGGGCCTGTGTCCGAGGGCACGTGAGTTCGACCAGGTGTCCCCGGAGATCGCACTCGAGTCCGACGGCCCGTGGGGTCAACCATATGTCCCGGGCGATATTGGCCCGGGTCCAAAGCCCGCGCGGTCCACCAGCAGGCCCACGCGACTCAGGCCCTGTTCTGATGGCCCGCGGGGTCAACCAGCAGTCCCTGGCGCCTGGGGCCCGTGTCCGAAATCCCTCGGTGTTGACCAGCTGTCCCGGGCGACTCGAGACCGTGCCTGAGGGCCTGGGTGTCGAACAGCTGTGCCAGGGACTCACACGTGAGTCTGATGGACCCCGGGGTGGACCAGCGGTCCCTGGGGACTCGGGCCCAGGTCCTAGGGCCCACGGGTTCGACCACCTGTATTGGGCGACTCGGGCCGGTGCTCGAGGGCCCGCGGTGTCCACAAACTCTCCCGCGCGACTCGGTTCGGGTCCCAGGTCCCATGGTCGACCAGCTGTCCCAGGCGCCTCGGGCCCGTGCCAGATGTCCCGCTGCATGGATCGGCTGCCCCGGGCGACTTGGGCCCTGGTCGCAGGGCCCGCGGTGTCGAACAGGCGTCCCGGAAGAGTCGGGCCTTGCCCGAATGCCCGCGGTGACGACCAGCTCCGGGTGACACGGGCCCGTGTCCGAGGGCCCACGGGTTCGACCAGATGACCCTGGCGACACATGCTTCGGTGGGACTGCCCACGGGGTTGACCAGCATTCCCGGCGTCCTCGCGCTCGTGTCCGACTGCCCGCGAGGTCGACCTGATATCTTTGGCGACTCGGGCCCGTGGCCGGGGTCCTGCGTGGTCTACCAGCTTTCCCGGGCCCATTCGGCCCAGGCCCGAATGCCCGCAATGTCGACCCACTCTCCCAAGCGACTCGAGTTTGGGTCCAAGGGCCCGCGGTCGACCTGCTGTCCCGGGCGTCTTGGGCCCGGGCCCGATGTCCCACCGGGTCTACCAGGTGTCCCGGGCGATTCGGGTTCAGGTCGGAGGGACCGCAGTGTTGCCCAGCCATCCCGGGTCACTCGGGCCTGGGTCCGAGGGCCCATGTGTTCGACAAGCTCTTCCGGGCAAATCGCGCTCGGGTCCGATGGCCCGCGGGGTCGACCAGCTCTCCGGGGCGACTCGGGCACGTGCCCCAGGGCCCGGGGTGTCGACCAGCTGTCTCGGGCACCTCGGGCCCGGTTCCGAGGCCCGGCATTATTGATCAGCTATCCCGCGTGACTCGGGCCCGTGTCCGAGGGCCCACGGTGTCGACCAGATGTTCCAGGCCCTCGGGCCCGGGTCCGAGGGCCCGCAGGGTCCACCAGGGGTCCCGGGAGACTCGCACTCGAGTCCGAGGGCCTGCGGGGTCGACCAGATCTCCAGGGTGAGTCGAGCACATGCCCGATGTCCGTGGGGACAACCAGACGTCCCAGGCGACTCCGGCCTGGCTCCGAGGGCCCACGGTGTCACACAGCTCTCCTGGGACACTCGCGCTTTGGACCGACGGACCGCGGGGTCGACCAGCTGTCCAAAGGCCCTTGGGGTCGACCGACTTTCCCGGGCGTCTCCGGCCTGTGCCCGAGGGACCGTGGTATGGACCACCTCTCCCAGGCGACTCAAGTTCGGGTCCGAGGTCCCGCAGCCTACCTGCTTTCCCGGGTGACTTGGGCATGTGCCAGATGTCACGCGGGGTCGACCAGTTGTCCAGGGGGACTCAGGCCCGGGTCCAGGATCCCGTGGTGTCGACCAGCTGTCCCGGGGAACTCTACCCATGCCCGAAGACCAGCCGCATCCACCAGTTGCCCCGGGCGACTCGGACCCGTGTCTGAAGGCCCGCGTGTTCGACCAGCTATCCCTGGCCACTCACGCTGGGGTCCGTGTTCCCGCGGGGTTGACCAGCAGTCCCGGGCAACACGCGCTTGTGTCCGAGGGCCCGTGAGGTCGACCCGATGTCTTTGGCGATTCGGGCCCGGGACCGAGGGCCCGCGGGATCGACCAGCAGACCCGCGTGACTTGGGCCCGTGTCCGAGGTCCTGCGGTCGACCATCTGTACCGGGCGACTCAGGCCCGTGCCCGATGTCCCGCTGGGTCGACCAGCTGTCCCGGGGACGTCGGGCCCATGTCCGAGGGCCCGCGGGTTCCACAACCTTTCCCGGGCGACTCGGGCTGGTCCCGAGGGCCCGCGGTGTCGTCCAAATCTGCCGGTCGACTCGGGCCTGTGTCTGATATCCTCCAGGGTCGACCAGCTGTCCCGGGGGACTTGGGCCCTGGTCGGACGGAGCGGGGTGTCGAACAGGCGTCCCGGGCGACTAGGGCCAATGTCCGAGAGCCCACGGGGTCGAACAGCTGTCCTGGGCGACTCGGGCCCATTCCCGAGGCCTCGCGGTGTCGACCAGATGTCCCAGGGGACTGGCGCTTCGGTCCTAAGGCCCGCGGGGTCGACCAGCTGTCCTGGCTGACTTGGGTTCGGCTCCGAGGGCCTGCGGGCTCGAAAGGCTGTCCCGGAGGCTCGGGCCCGTTCCTGAAGGCCCACGGGGTCGACCAGTTTTCCCTGTGATTCGTGCTTTGGTCCGAGTGCCCGCAGGGTGGACCAGCTGTCCTGGGTGACTCGCGCTCGTGTCCGAAGTTCCACGAGGTCGCCCCGATGTTTTGCCAACTCGGGCCCGGCTGCGAGGGCCTGCAGGGTCGACCAGGTGTCCCGGGCGACTCGGGCCCAGGCCCAAGGCCCTGCGGTGTCAACCAGATGTCCCGGACCACTCGCGCTTGCGTCCTAGGTTACGTGGGGTCGACCAGCTGTCCTGGGCGACTGGGGCCTGGTGGGAGGGAGCATGGTGTCAAACAGGCGTCCCGGGCAACTCGGGCCCATGTCTGAAGGCCCGCGGGGTCAACCAGCTGTCCCTGGTGACTCGCGCTTGGGACCGAGTGCATGCGGGGTCGACCAGCAGTCCCGGGCAACTCGGGCCCTGGTCGGAGGCACTGCGGTGTCGACCAGGCCTCCCTGGCACCTCGGGCCCATGCCCGAGGACCTGCGGGGTCGACCAGCTGTCCCGGGCGACTCCGGCCTGATTCCAAGGGCCCACGGTTTCGACCAAATGTCCCGGGTGACTCGGGCCTGGGTCTGAATGCTCGCGGTATCAACCAGCTTTCTCAGGGAACTGGGGCCCGGGTCTGAGGTCCCACAGGGTCGCCCACCTGTCCCGGGGGACTCGGGCCCGGGTCCACGGGCATGCGGTGTCGACAGGCTGTCCCGGGGGACTCGGGCCCGCGTCCGAGGGCCCGCCGGGTCGACCAGCTGTCCAGGTGGACTCGGGCCCGAGTCTGAAGGCCCGCGTGGTCGACCAGCTGTCCCAGGCACTCGGGCCTGTGTCCGAGGGCACGTGGGTTCGACCAGGTGTCCCCGGAGATCGCACTCGAGTCCGACGGCCCGTGGGGTCAACCATATGTCCCGGGCGATATTGGCCCGGGTCCAAAGGCCCGCGCGGTCCACCAGCAGGCCCACGCGACTCAGGCCCTGTTCTGATGGCCCGCGGGGTCAACCAGCAGTCCCTGGCGCCTGGGGCCCGTGTCCGAAATCCCTCGGTGTTGACCAGCTGTCCCGGGCGACTCGAGACCGTGCCTGAGGGCCTGGGTGTCGAACAGCTGTGCCAGGGACTCACACGTGAGTCTGATGGACCCCGGGGTCGACCAGCGGTCCCTGGGGACTCGGGCCCAGGTCCTAGGGCCCGCGGGTTCGACCACCTGTATTGGGCGACTCGGGCCGGTGCTCGAGGGCCCGCGGTGTCCACAAACTCTCCCGCGCGACTCGGTTCGGGTCCCAGGTCCCATGGTCGACCAGCTGTCCCAGGCGCCTCGGGCCCGTGCCAGATGTCCCGCTGCATGGATCAGCTGCCCCGGGCGACTTGGGCCCTGGTCGCAGGGCCCGCGGTGTCGAACAGGCGTCCCGGAAGACTCGGGCCTTGCCCGAATGCCCGCGGTGACGACCAGCTCCGGGTTACACGGGCCCGTGTCCGAGGGCCCACGGGTTCGACCAGATGACCCTGGCCACACATGCTTCGGTGGGACTGCCCACGGGGTTGACCAGCATTCCCGGCGTCCTCGCGCTCGTGTCCGATTGCCCGCGAGGTCGACCTGATGTCTTTGGCGACTCGGGCCCTTGGCCTGGGTCCTGCGGGGTCTACCAGCTTTCCCAGGCCCATTCGGCCCAGGCCCGAGTGCCCGCAGTGTCGACCCACTCTCCCAAGCGACTCGAGTTTGGGTCCAAGGGCCCGCGGTCGACCTGCTGTCCCGGGTGTCTTGGGCCCGGGCCCGATGTCCCACCGGGTCTACCAGGTGTCCCGGGCGATTCGGGTTCAGGTCGGAGGGACCGCGGTGTTGCCCAGCCATCCCGGGTCACTCGGGCCTGGGTCCGAGGGCCCATGTGTTCGACAAGCTCTTCCGGGCAAATCGCGCTCGGGTCCGATGGCCCGCGGGGTCGACCAGCTCTCCGGGGCGACTCGGGCACGTGCCCCAGGGCCCGGGGTGTCGACCAGCTGTCTCGGGCACCTCGGGCCCGGTTCCGAGGCCCGGCATTATTGATCAGCTATCCCGCGTGACTCGGGCCCGTGTCCGAGGGCCCACGGTGTCGACCAGATGTTCCAGGCCCTCGGGCCCGGGTCCGAGGGCCCGCAGGGTCCACCAGGGGTCCCGGGCGACTCGCACTCGAGTCCGAGGGCCTGCGGGGTCGACCAGATCTCCAGGGCGAGTCGAGCACATGCCCGATGCCCCGCGGGGTCAACCAGACGTCCCAGGCGACTCCGGCCTGGCTCCGAGGGCCCACGGTGTCACACAGCTCTCCTGGGACACTCGCGCTTTGGACCGACGGACCGCGGGGTCGACCAGCTGTCCAAAGGCCCTTGGGGTCGACCGACTTTCCCGGGCGTCTCCGGCCTGTGCCCGAGGGACCGTGGTATGGACCACCTCTCCCAGGCGACTCAAGTTCGGGTCCGAGGTCCCGCAGCCTACCTGCTTTCCCGGGTGACTTGGGCATGTGCCAGATGTCACGCGGGGTCGACCAGTTGTCCAGGGGGACTCAGGCCCGGGTCCAGGATCCCGTGGTGTCGACCAGCTGTCCCGGGGAACTCTACCCATGCCCGAAGACCAGCCGCATCCACCAGTTGCCCCGGGCGACTCGGACCCGTGTCTGAAGGCCCGCGTATTCGACCAGCTATCCCTGGCCACTCACGCTGGGGTCCGTGTTCCCGCGGGGTTGACCAGCAGTCCCGGGCAACACGCGCTTGTGTCCGAGGGCCCGTGAGGTCGACCCGATGTCTTTGGCCATTCGGGCCCGGGACCGAGGGCCCGCGGGATCGACCAGCAGACCCGCGTGACTTGGGCCCGTGTCCGAGGTCCTGCGGTCGACCATCTGTACCGGGCGACTCAGGCCCGTGCCCGATGTCCCGCTGGGTCGACCAGCTGTCCCGGGGACGTCGGGCCCATGTCCGAGGGCCCGCGGGTTCCACAACCTTTCCCGGGCGACTCGGGCTGGTCCCGAGGGCCCGCGGTGTCGTCCAAATCTGCCGGTCGACTCGGGCCTGTGTCTGATATCCTCCAGGGTCGACCAGCTGTCCCGGGGGACTTGGGCCCTGGTCGGACGGAGCGGGGTGTCGAACAGGCGTCCCGGGCGACTAGGGCCAATGTCCGAGAGCCCACGGGGTCGAACAGCTGTCCTGGGCGACTCGGGCCCATTCCCGAGGCCTCGCGGTGTCGACCAGATGTCCCGGGGGACTGGCGCTTCGGTCCTAAGGCCCGCGGGGTCGACCAGCTGTCCTGGCTGACTTGGGTTCGGCTCCGAGGGCCTGCGGGCTCGAAAGGCTGTCCCGGAGGCTCGGGCCCGTTCCTGAAGGCCCACGGGGTCGACCAGTTTTCCCTGTGATTCGTGCTTTGGTCCGAGTGCCCGCAGGGTGGACCAGCTGTCCTGGGTGACTCGCGCTCGTGTCCGAAGTTCCACGAGGTCGCCCCGATGTTTTGGCAACTCGGGCCCGGCTGCGAGGGCCTGCAGGGTCGACCAGGTGTCCCGGGCGACTCGGGCCCAGGCCCAAGGCCCTGCGGTGTCAACCAGATGTCCCGGACCACTCGCGCTTGCGTCCTAGGTTACGTGGGGTTGACCAGCTGTCCTGGGCGACTGGGGCCTGGTGGGAGGGAGCATGGTGTCAAACAGGCGTCCCGGGCAACTCGGGCCCATGTCTGAGGGCCCGCGGGGTCAACCAGCTGTCCCTGGTGACTCGCGCTTGGGACCGAGTGCATGCGGGGTCGACCAGCAGTCCCGGGCAACTCGGGCCCTGGTCGGAGGCACTGCGGTGTTGACCAGGCCTCCCTGGCACCTCGGGCCCATGCCCGAGGACCTGCGGGGTCGACCAGCTGTCCCGGGCGACTCCGGCCTGATTCCGAGGGCCCACGGTTTCGACCAAATGTCCCGGGTGACTCGGGCCTGGGTCTGAATGCTCGCGGTATCAACCAGCTTTCTCAGGGAACTGGGGCCCGGGTCTGAGGTCCCACAGGGTCGCCCACCTGTCCCGGGGGACTCGGGCCCGGGTCCACGGGCATGCGGTGTCGACAGGCTGTCCCGGGGGACTCGGGCCCGCGTCCGAGGGCCCGCCGGGTCGACCAGCTGTCCAGGTGGACTCGGGCCCGAGTCTGAAGGCCCGCGTGGTCGACCAGCTGTCCCAGGCACTCGGGCCTGTGTCCGAGGGCACGTGGGTTCGACCAGGTGTCCCCGGAGATCGCACTCGAGTCCGACGGCCCGTGGGGTCGACCATATGTCCCGGGCGATATTGGCCCGGGTCCAAAGGCCCGCGCGGTCCACCAGCAGGCCCGCGCGACTCAGGCCCTGTTCTGATGGCCCGCGGGGTCAACCAGCAGTCCCTGGCGCCTGGGGCCCGTGTCCGAAATCCCTCGGTGTTGACCAGCTGTCCCGGGCGACTCGAGACCGTGCCTGAGGGCCTGGGTGTCGAACAGCTGTGCCAGGGACTCACACGTGAGTCTGATGGACCCCGGGGTCGACCAGCGGTCCCTGGGGACTCGGGCCCAGGTCCTAGGGCCCGCGGGTTCGACCACCTGTATTGGGCGACTCGGGCCGGTGCTCGAGGGCCCGCGGTGTCCACAAACTCTCCCGCGCGACTCGGTTCGGGTCCCAGGTCCCATGGTCGACCAGCTGTCCCAGGCGCCTCGGGCCCGTGCCAGATGTCCCGCTGCATGGATCAGCTGCCCCGGGCGACTTGGGCCCTGGTCGCAGGGCCCGCGGTGTCGAACAGGCGTCCCGGAAGACTCGGGCCTTGCCCGAATGCCCGCGGTGACGACCAGCTCCGGGTGACACGGGCCCGTGTCCGAGGGCCCACGGGTTCGACCAGATGACCCTGGCCACACATGCTTCGGTGGGACTGCCCACGGGGTTGACCAGCATTCCCGGCGTCCTCGCGCTCGTGTCCGATTGCCCGCGAGGTCGACCTGATGTCTTTGGCGACTCGGGCCCGTGGCCTGGGTCCTGCGGGGTCTACCAGCTTTCCCAGGCCCATTCGGCCCAGGCCCGAGTGCCCGCAGTGTCGACCCACTCTCCCAAGCGACTCGAGTTTGGGTCCAAGGGCCCGCGGTCGACCTGCTGTCCCGGGTGTCTTGGGCCCGGGCCCGATGTCCCACCGGGTCTACCAGGTGTCCCGGGCGATTCGGGTTCAGGTCGGAGGGACCGCGGTGTTGCCCAGCCATCCCGGGTCACTCGGGCCTGGGTCCGAGGGCCCATGTGTTCGACAAGCTCTTCCGGGCAAATCGCGCTTGGGTCCGATGGCCCGCGGGGTCGACCAGCTCTCCGGGGCGACTCGGGCACGTGCCCCAGGGCCCGGGGTGTCGACCAGCTGTCTCGGGCACCTCGGGCCCGGTTCCGAGGCCCGGCATTATTGATCAGCTATCCCGCGTGACTCGGGCCCGTGTCCGAGGGCCCACGGTGTCGACCAGATGTTCCAGGCCCTCGGGCCCGGGTCCGAGGGCCCGCAGGGTCCACCAGGGGTCCCGGGCGACTCGCACTCGAGTCCGAGGGCCTGCGGGGTCGACCAGATCTCCAGGGCGAGTCGAGCACATGCCCGATGCCCCGCGGGGTCAACCAGACGTCCCAGGCGACTCCGGCCTGGCTCCGAGGGCCCACGGTGTCACACAGCTCTCCTGGGACACTCGCGCTTTGGACCGACGGACCGCGGGGTCGACCAGCTGTCCAAAGGCCCTTGGGGTCGACCGACTTTCCCGGGCGTCTCCGGCCTGTGCCCGAGGGACCGTGGTATGGACCACCTCTCCCAGGCGACTCAAGTTCGGGTCCGAGGTCCCGCAGCCTACCTGCTTTCCCGGGTGACTTGGGCATGTGCCAGATGTCACGCGGGGTCGACCAGTTGTCCAGGGGGACTCAGGCCCGGGTCCAGGATCCCGTGGTGTCGACCAGCTGTCCCGGGGAACTCTACCCATGCCCGAAGACCAGCCGCATCCACCAGTTGCCCCGGGCGACTCGGACCCGTGTCTGAAGGCCCGCGTGTTCGACCAGCTATCCCTGGCCACTCACGCTGGGGTCCGTGTTCCCGCGGGGTTGACCAGCAGTCCCGGGCAACACGCGCTTGTGTCCGAGGGCCCGTGAGGTCGACCCGATGTCTTTGGCCATTCGGGCCCGGGACCGAGGGCCCGCGGGATCGACCAGCAGACCCGCGTGACTTGGGCCCGTGTCCGAGGTCCTGCGGTCGACCATCTGTACCGGGCGACTCAGGCCCGTGCCCGATGTCCCGCTGGGTCGACCAGCTGTCCCGGGGACGTCGGGCCCATGTCCGAGGGCCCGCGGGTTCCACAACCTTTCCCGGGCGACTCGGGCTGGTCCCGAGGGCCCGCGGTGTCGTCCAAATCTGCCGGTCGACTCGGGCCTGTGTCTGATATCCTCCAGGGTCGACCAGCTGTCCCGGGGGACTTGGGCCCTGGTCGGACGGAGCGGGGTGTCGAACAGGCGTCCCGGGCGACTAGGGCCAATGTCCGAGAGCCCACGGGGTCGAACAGCTGTCCTGGGCGACTCGGGCCCATTCCCGAGGCCTCGCGGTGTCGACCAGATGTCCCGGGGGACTGGCGCTTCGGTCCTAAGGCCCGCGGGGTCGACCAGCTGTCCTGGCTGACTTGGGTTCGGCTCCGAGGGCCTGCGGGCTCGAAAGGCTGTCCCGGAGGCTCGGGCCCGTTCCTGAAGGCCCACGGGGTCGACCAGTTTTCCCTGTGATTCGTGCTTTGGTCCGAGTGCCCGCAGGGTGGACCAGCAGTCCTGGGTGACTCGCGCTCGTGTCCGAAGTTCCACGAGGTCGCCCCGATGTTTTGGCAACTCGGGCCCGGCTGCAAGGGCCTGCAGGGTCGACCAGGTGTCCCGGGCGACTCGGGCCCAGGCCCAAGGCCCTGCGGTGTCAACCAGATGTCCCGGACCACTCGCGCTTGCGTCCTAGGTTACGTGGGGTCGACCAGCTGTCCTGGGCGACTGGGGCCTGGTGGGAGGGAGCATGGTGTCAAACAGGCGTCCCGGGCAACTCGGGCCCGTGTCTGAAGGCCCGCGGGGTCAACCAGCTGTCCCTGGTGACTCGCGCTTGGGACCGAGTGCATGCGGGGTCGACCAGCAGTCCCGGGCAACTCGGGCCCTGGTCGGAGGCACTGCGGTGTCGACCAGGCCTCCCTGGCACCTCGGGCCCGTGCCCGAGGACCTGCGGGGTCGACCAGCTGTCCCGGGCGACTCCGGCCTGATTCCAAGGGCCCACGGTTTCGACCAAATGTCCCGGGTGACTCGGGCCTGGGTCTGAATGCTCGCGGTATCAACCAGCTTTCCCAGGGAACTGGGGCCCGGGTCTGAGGTCCCACAGGGTCGCCCACCTGTCCCGGGGGACTCGGGCCCGGGTCCACGGGCATGCGGTGTCGACAGGCTGTCCCGGGGGACTCGGGCCCGCGTCCGAGGGCCCGCCGGGTCGACCAGCTGTCCAGGTGGACTCGGGCCCGAGTCTGAAGGCCCGCGTGGTCGACCAGCTGTCCCAGGCACTCGGGCATGTATCCGAGGGCACGTGGGTTCGACCAGGTGTCCCCGGAGATCGCACTCGAGTCCGACGGCCCGTGGGGTCGACCATATGTCCCGGGCGATATTGGCCCGGGTCCAAAGGCCCGCGCGGTCCACCAGCAGGCCCGCGCGACTCAGGCCCTGTTCTGATGGCCCGCGGGGTCAACCAGCAGTCCCTGGCGCCTGGGGCCCGTGTCCGAAATCCCTCGGTGTTGACCAGCTGTCCCGGGCGACTCGAGACCGTGCCTGAGGGCCTGGGTGTCGAACAGCTGTGCCAGGGACTCACACGTGAGTCTGATGGACCCCGGGGTGGACCAGCGGTCCCTGGGGACTCGGGCCCAGGTCCTAGGGCCCGCGGGTTCGACCACCTGTATTGGGCGACTCGGGCCGGTGCTCGAGGCCCCGCGGTGTCCACAAACTCTCCAGCGCGACTCGGTTCGGGTCCCAGGTCCCATGGTCGACCAGCTGTCCCAGGCGCCTCGGGCCCGTGCCAGATGTCCCGCTGCATGGATCAGCTGCCCCGGGCGACTTGGGCCCTGGTTGCAGGGCCCGCGGTGTCGAACAGGCGTCCCGGAAGACTCGGGCCTTGCCCGAATGCCCGCGGTGACGACCAGCTCCGGGTGACACGGGCCCGTGTCCGAGGGCCCACGGCCAGATGACCCTGGCGACACATGCTTCGGTGGGACTGCCCACGGGGTTGACCAGCATTCCCGGCGTCCTCGCGCTCGTGTCCGACTGCCCGCGAGGTCGACCTGATATCTTTGGCGACTCGGGCCCGTGGCCGGGGTCCTGCGGGGTCTACCAGCTTTCCCGTGCCCATTCGGCCAATGCCCGAGTGCCCGCAGTGTGGACCCACTCTCCCAAGCGACTCGAGTTTGGGTCCAAGGGCCCGCGGTCGACCTGCTGTCCCGGGCGTCTTGGGCCCGGGCCCGATGTCCCACCGGGTCTACCAGGTGTCCCGGGCGATTCGGGTTCAGGTCGGAGGGACCGCGGTGTTGCCCAGCCATCCCGGGTCACTCGGGCCTGGGTCCGAGGGCCCATGTGTTCGACACGCTCTTCCGGGCAAATCGCGCTCGGGTCCGATGGCCCGCGGGGTCGACCAGCTCTCCGGGGCGACTCGGGCACGTGCCCCAGGGCCCGGGGTGTCGACCAGCTGTCTCGGGCACCTCGGGCCCGGTTCCGAGGCCCGGCATTATTGATCAGCTATCCCGCGTGACTCGGGCCCGTGTCCGAGGGCCCACGGTGTCGACCAGATGTTCCAGGCCCTCGGGCCCGGGTCCGAGGGCCCGCAGGGTCCACCAGGGTCCCGGGAGACTCGCACTCGAGTCCGAGGGCCTGCGGGGTCGACCAGATCTCCA
This sequence comes from Sus scrofa, assembly GCF_054392235.1. Lineage (NCBI taxonomy): Eukaryota > Metazoa > Chordata > Mammalia > Artiodactyla > Suidae > Sus > Sus scrofa. Next base: position 46,637,259 of record NC_139387.1, on the reverse strand, counting down.
GGGCGAGTCGAGCACATGCCCGATGCCCGCGGGGACAACCAGACGTCCCAGGCGACTCCGGCCTGGCTCCGAGGGCCCACGGTGTCACACAGCTCTCCTGGGACACTCGCGCTTTGGACCGACGGACCGCGGGGTCGACCAGCTGTCCAAAGGCCCTTGGGGTCGACCGACTTTCCCGGGCGTCTCCGGCCTGTGCCCGAGGGACCGTGGTATGGACCACCTCTCCCAGGCGACTCAAGTTCGGGTCCGAGGTCCCGCAGCCTACCTGCTTTCCCGGGTGACTTGGGCATGTGCCAGATGTCACGCGGGGTCGACCAGTTGTCCAGGGGGACTCAGGCCCGGGTCCAGGATCCCGTGGTGTCGACCAGCTGTCCCGGGGAACTCTACCCAGGCCCGAAGACCAGCCGCATCCACCAGTTGCCCCGGGCGACTCGGACCCGTGTCTGAAGGCCCGCGTGTTCGACCAGCTATCCCTGGCCACTCACGCTGGGGTCCGTGTTCCCGCGGGGTTGACCAGCAGTCCCGGGCAACACGCGCTTGTGTCCGAGGGCCCGTGAGGTCGACCCGATGTCTTTGGCGATTCGGGCCCGGGACCGAGGGCCCGCGGGATCGACCAGCAGACCCGCGTGACTTGGGCCCGTGTCCGAGGTCCTGCGGTCGACCATCTGTACCGGGCGACTCAGGCCCGTGCCCGATGTCCCGCTGGGTCGACCAGCTGTCCCGGGGACGTCGGGCCCATGTCCGAGGGCCCGCGGGTTCCACAACCTTTCCCGGGCGACTCGGGCTGGTCCCGAGGGCCCGCGGTGTCGTCCAAATCTGCCGGTCGACTCGGGCCTGTGTCTGATATCCTCCAGGGTCGACCAGCTGTCCCGGGGGACTTGGGCCCTGGTCGGACGGAGCGGGGTGTCGAACAGGCGTCCCGGGCGACTAGGGCCAATGTCCGAGAGCCCACGGGGTCGAACAGCTGTCCTGGGCGACTCGGGCCCATTCCCGAGGCCTCGCGGTGTCGACCAGATGTCCCGGGGGACTGGCGCTTCGGTCCTAAGGCCCGCGGGGTCGACCAGCTGTCCTGGCTGACTTGGGTTCGGCTCCGAGGGCCTGCGGGCTCGAAAGGCTGTCCCGGAGGCTCGGGCCCGTTCCTGAAGGCCCACGGGGTCGACCAGTTTTCCCTGTGATTCGTGCTTTGGTCCGAGTGCCCGCAGGGTGGACCAGCTGTCCTGGGTGACTCGCGTTCGTGTCCGAAGTTCCACGAGGTCGCCCCGATGTTTTGGCAACTCGGGCCCGGCTGCGAGGGCCTGCAGGGTCGACCAGGTGTCCCGGGCGACTCGGGCCCAGGCCCAAGGCCCTGCGGTGTCAACCAGATGTCCCGGACCACTCGCGCTTGCGTCCTAGGTTACGTGGGGTCGACCAGCTGTCCTGGGCGACTGGGGCCTGGTGGGAGGGAGCATGGTGTCAAACAGGCGTCCCGGGCAACTCGGGCCCGTGTCTGAAGGCCCGCGGGGTCAACCAGCTGTCCCTGGTGACTCGCGCTTGGGACCGAGTGCATGCGGGGTCGACCAGCAGTCCCGGGCAACTCGGGCCCTGGTCGGAGGCACTGCGGTGTCGACCAGGCCTCCCTGGCACCTCGGGCCCATGCCCGAGGACCTGCGGGGTCGACCAGCTGTCCTGGGCGACTCCGGCCTGATTCCAAGGGCCCACGGTTTCGACCAAATGTCCCGGGTGACTCGGGCCTGGGTCTGAATGCTCGCGGTATCAACCAGCTTTCCCAGGGAACTGGGGCCCGGGTCTGAGGTCCCACAGGGTCGCCCACCTGTCCCGGGGGACTCGGGCCCGGGTCCACGGGCATGCGGTGTCGACAGGCTGTCCCGAGGGACTCGGGCCCGCGTCCGAGGGCCCGCCGGGTCGACCAGCTGTCCAGGTGGACTCGGGCCCGAGTCTGAAGGCCCGCGTGGTCGACCAGCTGTCCCAGGCGCCTCGGGCCCGTGCCAGATGTCCCGCTGCATGGATCAGCTGCCCCGGGCGACTTGGGCCCTGGTCGCAGGGCCCGCGGTGTCGAACAGGCGTCCCGGAAGACTCGGGCCTTGCCCGAATGCCCGCGGTGACGACCAGCTCCGGGTGACACGGGCCCGTGTCCGAGGGCCCACGGGTTCGACCAGATGACCCTGGCGACACATGCTTGGGTGGGACTGCCCACGGGGTTGACCAGCATTCCCGGCGTCCTCGCGCTCGTGTCCGACTGCCCGCGAGGTCGACCTGATATCTTTTGTGACTCGGGCCCGTGGCCCGGGTCCTGCGGGGTCTACCAGCTTTCCCAGGCCCATTCGGCCCAGGCCCGAGTGCCCGCAGTGTCGACCCACTCTCCCAAGCGACTCGAGTTTGGGTCCAAGGGCCCGCGGTCGACCTGCTGTCCCGGGCGTCTTGGGCCCGGGCCCGATGTCCCACCGGGTCTACCAGGTGTCCCGGGCGATTCGGGTTCAGGTCGGAGGGACCGCGGTGTTGCCCAGCCATCCCGGGTCACTCGGGCCTGGGTCCGAGGGCCCATGTGTTCGACAAGCTCTTCCGGGCAAATCGCGCTCGGGTCCGATGGCCCGCGGGGTCGACCAGCTCTCCGGGGCGACTCGGGCACGTGCCCCAGGGCCCGGGGTGTCGACCAGCTGTCTCGGGCACCTCGGGCCCGGTTCCGAGGCCCGGCATTATTGATCAGCTATCCCGCGTGACTCGGGCCCGTGTCCGAGGGCCCACGGTGTCGACCAGATGTTCCAGGCCCTCGGGCCCGGGTCCGAGGGCCCGCAGGGTCCACCAGGGTCCCGGGAGACTCGCACTCGAGTCCGAGGGCCTGCGGGGTCGACCAGATCTCCAGGGCGAGTCGAGCACATGCCCGATGCCCGCGGGGACAACCAGACGTCCCAGGCGACTCCGGCCTGGCTCCGAGGGCCCACGGTGTCACACAGCTCTCCTGGGACACTCGCGCTTTGGACCGACGGACCGCGGGGTCGACCAGCTGTCCAAAGGCCCTTGGGGTCGACCGACTTTCCCGGGCGTCTCCGGCCTGTGCCCGAGGGACCGTGGTATGGACCACCTCTCCCAGGCGACTCAAGTTCGGGTCCGAGGTCCCGCAGCCTACCTGCTTTCCCGGGTGACTTGGGCATGTGCCAGATGTCACGCGGGGTCGACCAGTTGTCCAGGGGGACTCAGGCCCGGGTCCAGGATCCCGTGGTGTCGACCAGCTGTCCCGGGGAACTCTACCCAGGCCCGAAGACCAGCCGCATCCACCAGTTGCCCCGGGCGACTCGGACCCGTGTCTGAAGGCCCGCGTGTTCGACCAGCTATCCCTGGCCACTCACGCTGGGGTCCGTGTTCCCGCGGGGTTGACCAGCAGTCCCGGGCAACACGCGCTTGTGTCCGAGGGCCCGTGAGGTCGACCCGATGTCTTTGGCGATTCGGGCCCGGGACCGAGGGCCCGCGGGATCGACCAGCAGACCCGCGTGACTTGGGCCCGTGTCCGAGGTCCTGCGGTCGACCATCTGTACCGGGCGACTCAGGCCCGTGCCCGATGTCCCGCTGGGTCGACCAGCTGTCCCGGGGACGTCGGGCCCATGTCCGAGGGCCCGCGGGTTCCACAACCTTTCCCGGGCGACTCGGGCTGGTCCCGAGGGCCCGCGGTGTCGTCCAAATCTGCCGGTCGACTCGGGCCTGTGTCTGATATCCTCCAGGGTCGACCAGCTGTCCCGGGGGACTTGGGCCCTGGTCGGACGGAGCGGGGTGTCGAACAGGCGTCCCGGGCGACTAGGGCCAATGTCCGAGAGCCCACGGGGTCGAACAGCTGTCCTGGGCGACTCGGGCCCATTCCCGAGGCCTCGCGGTGTCGACCAGATGTCCCGGGGGACTGGCGCTTTGGTCCTAAGGCCCGCGGGGTCGACCAGCTGTCCTGGCTGACTTGGGTTCGGCTCCGAGGGCCTGCGGGCTCGAAAGGCTGTCCCGGAGGCTCGGGCCCGTTCCTGAAGGCCCACGGGGTCGACCAGTTTTCCCTGTGATTCGTGCTTTGGTCCGAGTGCCCGCAGGGTGGACCAGCTGTCCTGGGTGACTCGCGCTCGTGTCCGAAGTTCCACGAGGTCGCCCCGATGTTTTGGCAACTCGGGCCCGGCTGCGAGGGCCTGCAGGGTCGACCAGGTGTCCCGGGCGACTCGGGCCCAGGCCCAAGGCCCTGCGGTGTCAACCAGATGTCCCGGACCACTCGCGCTTGCGTCCTAGGTTACGTGGGGTCGACCAGCTGTCCTGGGCGACTGGGGCCTGGTGGGAGGGAGCATGGTGTCAAACAGGCGTCCCGGGCAACTCGGGCCCGTGTCTGAAGGCCCGCGGGGTCAACCAGCTGTCCCTGGTGACTCGCGCTTGGGACCGAGTGCATGCGGGGTCGACCAGCAGTCCCGGGCAACTCGGGCCCTGGTCGGAGGCACTGCGGTGTCGACCAGGCCTCCCTGGCACCTCGGGCCCATGCCCGAGGACCTGCGGGGTCGACCAGCTGTCCCGGGCGACTCCGGCCTGATTCCGAGGGCCCACGGTTTCGACCAAATGTCCCGGGTGACTCGGGCCTGGGTCTGAATGCTCGCGGTATCAACCAGCTTTCCCAGGGAACTGGGGCCCGGGTCTGAGGTCCCACAGGGTCGCCCACCTGTCCCGGGGGACTCGGGCCCGGGTCCACGGGCATGCGGTGTCGACAGGCTGTCCCGAGGGACTCGGGCCCGCGTCCGAGGGCCCGCCGGGTCGACCAGCTGTCCAGGTGGACTCGGGCCCGAGTCTGAAGGCCCGCGTGGTCGACCAGCTGTCCCAGGCACTCGGGCCTGTGTCCGAGGGCACGTGGGTTCCACCAGGTGTCCCCGGAGATCGCACTCGAGTCCGACGGCCCGTGGGGTCGACCATATGTCCCGGGCGATATTGGCCCGGGTCCAAAGGCCCGCGCGGTCCACCAGCAGGCCCGCGCGACTCAGGCCCTGTTCTGATGGCCCGCGGGGTCAACCAGCAGTCCCTGGCGCCTGGGGCCCGTGTCCGAAATCCCTCGGTGTTGACCAGCTGTCCCGGGCGACTCGAGACCGTGCCTGAGGGCCTGGGTGTCGAACAGCTGTGCCAGGGACTCACACGTGAGTCTGATGGACCCCGGGGTGGACCAGCGGTCCCTGGGGACTCGGGCCCAGGTCCTAGGGCCCGCGGGTTCGACCACCTGTATTGGGCGACTCGGGCCGGTGCTCGAGGGCCCGCGGTGTCGACAAACTCTCCCGCGCGACTCGGTTCGGGTCCCAGGTCCCATGGTCGACCAGCTGTCCCAGGCGCCTCGGGCCCGTGCCAGATGTCCCGCTGCATGGATCAGCTGCCCCGGGCGACTTGGGCCCTGGTCGCAGGGCCCGCGGTGTCGAACAGGCGTCCCGGAAGACTCGGGCCTTGCCCGAATGCCCGCGGTGACGACCAGCTCCGGGTGACACGGGCCCGTGTCCGAGGGCCCACGGGTTCGACCAGATGACCCTGGCGACACATGCTTCGGTGGGACTGCCCACGGGGTTGACCAGCATTCCCGGCGTCCTCGCGCTCGTGTCCGATTGCCCGCGAGGTCGACCTGATGTCTTTGGCGAATCGGGCCCGTGGCCCGGGTCCTGCGGGGTCTACCAGCTTTCCCAGGCCCATTCGGCCCAGGCCCGAGTGCCCGCAGTGTCGACCCACTCTCCCAAGCGACTCGAGTTTGGGTCCAAGGGCCCGCGGTCGACCTGCTGTCCCGGGCGTCTTGGGCCCGGGCCCGATGTCCCACCGGGTCTACCAGGTGTCCCGGGCGATTCGGGTTCAGGTCGGAGGGACCGCGGTGTTGCCCAGCCATCCCGGGTCACTCGGGCCTGGGTCCGAGGGCCCATGTGTTCGACAAGCTCTTCCGGGCAAATCGCGCTCGGGTCCGATGGCCCGCGGGGTCGACCAGCTCTCCGGGGCGACTCGGGCACGTGCCCCAGGGCCCGGGGTGTCGACCAGCTGTCTCGGGCACCTCGGGCCCGGTTCCGAGGCCCGGCATTATTGATCAGCTATCCCGCGTGACTCGGGCCCGTGTCCGAGGGCCCACGGTGTCGACCAGATGTTCCAGGCCCTCGGGCCCGGGTCCGAGGGCCCGCAGGGTCCACCAGGGTCCCGGGAGACTCGCACTCGAGTCCGAGGGCCTGCGGGGTCGACCAGATCTCCAGGGCGAGTCGAGCACATGCCCGATGCCCGCGGGGACAACCAGACGTCCCAGGCGACTCCGGCCTGGCTCCGAGGGCCCACGGTGTCACACAGCTCTCCTGGGACACTCGCGCTTTGGACCGACGGACCGCGGGGTCGACCAGCTGTCCAAAGGCCCTTGGGGTCGACCGACTTTCCCGGGCGTCTCCGGCCTGTGCCCGAGGGACCGTGGTATGGACCACCTCTCCCAGGCGACTCAAGTTCGGGTCCGAGGTCCCGCAGCCTACCTGCTTTCCCGGGTGACTTGGGCATGTGCCAGATGTCACGCGGGGTCGACCAGTTGTCCAGGGGGACTCAGGCCCGGGTCCAGGATCCCGTGGTGTCGACCAGCTGTCCCGGGGAACTCTACCCAGGCCCGAAGACCAGCCGCATCCACCAGTTGCCCCGGGCGACTCGGACCCGTGTCTGAAGGCCCGCGTGTTCGACCAGCTATCCCTGGCCACTCACGCTGGGGTCCGTGTTCCCGCGGGGTTGACCAGCAGTCCCGGGCAACACGCGCTTGTGTCCGAGGGCCCGTGAGGTCGACCCGATGTCTTTGGCCATTCGGGCCCGGGACCGAGGGCCCGCGGGATCGACCAGCAGACCCGCGTGACTTGGGCCCGTGTCCGAGGTCCTGCGGTCGACCATCTGTACCGGGCGACTCGGGCCCGTGCCCGATGTCCCGCTGGGTCGACCAGCTGTCCCGGGGACGTCGGGCCCATGTCCGAGGGCCCGCGGGTTCCACAACCTTTCCCGGGCGACTCGGCTGGTCCCGAGGGCCCGCGGTGTCGTCCAAATCTGCCGGTCGACTCGGGCCTGTGTCTGATATCCTCCAGGGTCGACCAGCTGTCCCGGGGGACTTGGGCCCTGGTCGGACGGAGCGGGGTGTCGAACAGGCGTCCCGGGCGACTAGGGCCAATGTCCGAGAGCCCACGGGGTCGAACAGCTGTCCTGGGCGACTCGGGCCCATTCCCGAGGCCTCGCGGTGTCGACCAGATGTCCCGGGGGACTGGCGCTTCGGTCCTAAGGCCCGCGGGGTCGACCAGCTGTCCTGGCTGACTTGGGTTCGGCTCCGAGGGCCTGCGGGCTCGAAAGGCTGTCCCGGAGGCTCGGGCCCGTTCCTGAAGGCCCACGGGGTCGACCAGTTTTCCCTGTGATTCGTGCTTTGGTCCGAGTGCCCGCAGGGTGGACCAGCTGTCCTGGGTGACTCGCGCTCGTGTCCGAAGTTCCACGAGGTCGCCCCGATGTTTTGGCAACTCGGGCCCGGCTGCGAGGGCCTGCAGGGTCGACCAGGTGTCCCGGGCGACTCGGGCCCAGGCCCAAGGCCCTGCGGTGTCAACCAGATGTCCCGGACCACTCGCGCTTGCGTCCTAGGTTACGTGGGGTCGACCAGCTGTCCTGGGCGACTGGGGCCTGGTGGGAGGGAGCATGGTGGCAAACAGGCGTCCCGGGCAACTCGGGCCCGTGTCTGAAGGCCCGCGGGGTCAACCAGCTGTCCCTGGTGACTCGCGCTTGGGACCGAGTGCATGCGGGGTCGACCAGCAGTCCCGGGCAACTCGGGCCCTGGTCGGAGGCACTGCGGTGTCGACCAGGCCTCCCTGGCACCTCGGGCCCATGCCCGAGGACCTGCGGGGTCGACCAGCTGTCCCGGGCGACTCCGGCCTGATTCCAAGGGCCCACGGTTTCGACCAAATGTCCCGGGTGACTCGGGCCTGGGTCTGAATGCTCGCGGTATCAACCAGCTTTCCCAGGGAACTGGGGCCCGGGTCTGAGGTCCCACAGGGTCGCCCACCTGTCCCGGGGGACTCGGGCCCGGGTCCACGGGCATGCGGTGTCGACAGGCTGTCCCGAGGGACTCGGGCCCGCGTCCGAGGGCCCGCCGGGTCGACCAGCTGTCCAGGTGGACTCGGGCCCGAGTCTGAAGGCCCGCGTGGTCGACCAGCTGTCCCAGGCACTCGGGCCTGTGTCCGAGGGCACGTGGGTTCCACCAGGTGTCCCCGGAGATCGCACTCGAGTCCGACGGCCCGTGGGGTCGACCATATGTCCCGGGCGATATTGGCCCGGGTCCAAAGGCCCGCGCGGTCCACCAGCAGGCCCGCGCGACTCAGGCCCTGTTCTGATGGCCCGCGGGGTCAACCAGCAGTCCCTGGCGCCTGGGGCCCGTGTCCGAAATCCCTCGGTGTTGACCAGCTGTCCCGGGCGACTCGAGACCGTGCCTGAGGGCCTGGGTGTCGAACAGCTGTGCCAGGGACTCACACGTGAGTCTGATGGACCCCGGGGTCGACCAGCGGTCCCTGGGGACTCGGGCCCAGGTCCTAGGGCCCGCGGGTTCGACCACCTGTATTGGGCGACTCGGGCCGGTGCTCGAGGGCCCGCGGTGTCCACAAACTCTCCCGCGCGACTCGGTTCGGGTCCCAGGTCCCATGGTCGACCAGCTGTCCCAGGCGCCTCGGGCCCGTGCTAGATGTCCCGCTGCATGGATCAGCTGCCCTGGGCGACTTGGGCCCTGGTCGCAGGGCCCGCGGTGTCGAACAGGCGTCCCGGAAGACTCGGGCCTTGCCCGAATGCCCGCGGTGACGACCAGCTCCGGGTGACACGGGCCCGTGTCCGAGGGCCCACGGGTTCGACCAGATGACCCTGGCGACACATGCTTGGGTGGGACTGCCCACGGGGTTGACCAGCATTCCCGGCGTCCTCGCGCTCGTGTCCGACTGCCCGCGAGGTCGACCTGATATCTTTTGTGACTCGGGCCCGTGGCCCGGGTCCTGCGGGGTCTACCAGCTTTCCCAGGCCCATTCGGCCCAGGCCCGAGTGCCCGCAGTGTCGACCCACTCTCCCAAGCGACTCGAGTTTGGGTCCAAGGGCCCGCGGTCGACCTGCTGTCCCGGGCGTCTTGGGCCCGGGCCCGATGTCCCACCGGGTCTACCAGGTGTCCCGGGCGATTCGGGTTCAGGTCGGAGGGACCGCGGTGTTGCCCAGCCATCCCGGGTCACTCGGGCCTGGGTCCGAGGGCCCATGTGTTCGACAAGCTCTTCCGGGCAAATCGCGCTCGGGTCCGATGGCCCGCGGGGTCGACCAGCTCTCCGGGGCGACTCGGGCACGTGCCCCAGGGCCCGGGGTGTCGACCAGCTGTCTCGGGCACCTCGGGCCCGGTTCCGAGGCCCGGCATTATTGATCAGCTATCCCGCGTGACTCGGGCCCGTGTCCGAGGGCCCACGGTGTCGACCAGATGTTCCAGGCCCTCGGGCCCGGGTCCGAGGGCCCGCAGGGTCCACCAGGGTCCCGGGAGACTCGCACTCGAGTCCGAGGGCCTGCGGGGTCGACCAGATCTCCAGGGCGAGTCGAGCACATGCCCGATGCCCGCGGGGACAACCAGACGTCCCAGGCGACTCCGGCCTGGCTCCGAGGGCCCACGGTGTCACACAGCTCTCCTGGGACACTCGCGCTTTGGACCGACGGACCGCGGGGTCGACCAGCTGTCCAAAGGCCCTTGGGGTCGACCGACTTTCCCGGGCGTCTCCGGCCTGTGCCCGAGGGACCGTGGTATGGACCACCTCTCCCAGGCGACTCAAGTTCGGGTCCGAGGTCCCGCAGCCTACCTGCTTTCCCGGGTGACTTGGGCATGTGCCAGATGTCACGCGGGGTCGACCAGTTGTCCAGGGGGACTCAGGCCCGGGTCCAGGATCCCGTGGTGTCGACCAGCTGTCCCGGGGAACTCTACCCAGGCCCGAAGACCAGCCGCATCCACCAGTTGCCCCGGGCGACTCGGACCCGTGTCTGAAGGCCCGCGTGTTCGACCAGCTATCCCTGGCCACTCACGCTGGGGTCCGTGTTCCCGCGGGGTTGACCAGCAGTCCCGGGCAACACGCGCTTGTGTCCGAGGGCCCGTGAGGTCGACCCGATGTCTTTGGCCATTCGGGCCCGGGACCGAGGGCCCGCGGGATCGACCAGCAGACCCGCGTGACTTGGGCCCGTGTCCGAGGTCCTGCGGTCGACCATCTGTACCGGGCGACTCGGGCCCATGCCCGATGTCCCGCTGGGTCGACCAGCTGTCCCGGGGACGTCGGGCCCATGTCCGAGGGCCCGCGGGTTCCACAACCTTTCCCGGGCGACTCGGGCTGGTCCCGAGGGCCCGCGGTGTCGTCCAAATCTGCCGGTCGACTCGGGCCTGTGTCTGATATCCTCCAGGGTCGACCAGCTGTCCCGGGGGACTTGGGCCCTGGTCGGACGGAGCGGGGTGTCGAACAGGCGTCCCGGGCGACTAGGGCCAATGTCCGAGAGCCCACGGGGTCGAACAGCTGTCCTGGGCGACTCGGGCCCATTCCCGAGGCCTCGCGGTGTCGACCAGATGTCCCGGGGGACTGGCGCTTCGGTCCTAAGGCCCGCGGGGTCGACCAGCTGTCCTGGCTGACTTGGGTTCGGCTCCGAGGGCCTGCGGGCTCGAAAGGCTGTCCCGGAGGCTCGGGCCCGTTCCTGAAGGCCCACGGGGTCGACCAGTTTTCCCTGTGATTCGTGCTTTGGTCCGAGTGCCCGCAGGGTGGACCAGCTGTCCTGGGTGACTCGCGCTCGTGTCCGAAGTTCCACGAGGTCGCCCCGATGTTTTGGCAACTCGGGCCTGGCTGCGAGGGCCTGCAGGGTCGACCAGGTGTCCCGGGCGACTCGGGCCCAGGCCCAAGGCCCTGCGGTGTCAACCAGATGTCCCGGACCACTCGCGCTTGCGTCCTAGGTTACGTGGGGTCGACCAGCTGTCCTGGGCGACTGGGGCCTGGTGGGAGGGAGCATGGTGGCAAACAGGCGTCCCGGGCAACTCGGGCCCGTGTCTGAAGGCCCGCGGGGTCAACCAGCTGTCCCTGGTGACTCGCGCTTGGGACCGAGTGCATGCGGGGTCGACCAGCAGTCCCGGGCAACTCGGGCCCTGGTCGGAGGCACTGCGGTGTCGACCAGGCCTCCCTGGCACCTCGGGCCCATGCCCGAGGACCTGCGGGGTCGACCAGCTGTCCCGGGCGACTCCGGCCTGATTCCAAGGGCCCACGGTTTCGACCAAATGTCCCGGGTGACTCGGGCCTGGGTCTGAATGCTCGCGGTATCAACCAGCTTTCCCAGGGAACTGGGGCCCGGGTCTGAGGTCCCACAGGGTCGCCCACCTGTCCCGGGGGACTCGGGCCCGGGTCCACGGGCATGCGGTGTCGACAGGCTGTCCCGAGGGACTCGGGCCCGCGTCCGAGGGCCCGCCGGGTCGACCAGCTGTCCAGGTGGACTCGGGCCCTAGTCTGAAGGCCCGCGTGGTCGACCAGCTGTCCCAGGCACTCGGGCCTGTGTCCGAGGGCACGTGGGTTCCACCAGGTGTCCCCGGAGATCGCACTCGAGTCCGACGGCCCGTGGGGTCGACCATATGTCCCGGGCGATATTGGCCCGGGTCCAAAGGCCCGCGCGGTCCACCAGCAGGCCTGCGCGACTCAGGCCCTGTTCTGATGGCCCGCGGGGTCAACCAGCAGTCCCTGGCGCCTGGGGCCCGTGTCCGAAATCCCTCGGTGTTGACCAGCTGTCCCGGGCGACTCGAGACCGTGCCTGAGGGCCTGGGTGTCGAACAGCTGTGCCAGGGACTCACACGTGAGTCTGATGGACCCCGGGGTGGACCAGCGGTCCCTGGGGACTCGGGCCCAGGTCCTAGGGCCCGCGGGTTCGACCACCTGTATTGGGCGACTCGGGCCGGTGCTCGAGGGCCCGCGGTGTCGACAAACTCTCCCGCGCGACTCGGTTCGGGTCCCAGGTCCCATGGTCGACCAGCTGTCCCAGGCGCCTCGGGCCCGTGCCAGATGTCCCGCTGCATGGATCAGCTGCCCCGGGCGACTTGGGCCCTGGTCGCAGGGCCCGCGGTGTCGAACAGGCGTCCCGGAAGACTCGGGCCTTGCCCGAATGCCCGCGGTGACGACCAGCTCCGGGTGACACGGGCCCGTGTCCGAGGGCCCACGGGTTCGACCAGATGACCCTGGCGACACATGCTTCGGTGGGACTGCCCATGGGGTTGACCAGCATTCCCGGCGTCCTCGCGCTCGTGTCCGATTGCCCGCGAGGTCGACCTGATGTCTTTGGCGACTCGGGCCCGTGGCCCGGGTCCTGCGGGGTCTACCAGCTTTCCCAGGCCCATTCGGCCCAGGCCCGAGTGCCCGCAGTGTCGACCCACTCTCCCAAGCGACTCGAGTTTGGGTCCAAGGGCCCGCGGTCGACCTGCTGTCCCGGGCGTCTTGGGCCCGGGCCCGATGTCCCACCGGGTCTACCAGGTGTCCCGGGCGATTCGGGTTCAGGTCGGAGGGACCGCGGTGTTGCCCAGCCATCCCGGGTCACTCGGGCCTGGGTCCGAGGGCCCATGTGTTCGACAAGCTCTTCCGGGCAAATCGCGCTCGGGTCCGATGGCCCGCGGGGTCGACCAGCTCTCCGGGGCGACTCGGGCACGTGCCCCAGGGCCCGGGGTGTCGACCAGCTGTCTCGGGCACCTCGGGCCCGGTTCCGAGGCCCGGCATTATTGATCAGCTATCCCGCGTGACTCGGGCCCGTGTCCGAGGGCCCACGGTGTCGACCAGATGTTCCAGGCCCTCGGGCCCGGGTCCGAGGGCCCGCAGGGTCCACCAGGGTCCCGGGCGACTCGCACTCGAGTCCGAGGGCCTGCGGGGTCGACCAGATCTCCAGGGCGAGTCGAGCACATGCCCGATGCCCGCGGGGACAACCAGACGTCCCAGGCGACTCCGGCCTGGCTCCGAGGGCCCACGGTGTCACACAGCTCTCCTGGGACACTCGCGCTTTGGACCGACGGACCGCGGGGTCGACCAGCTGTCCAAAGGCCCTTGGGGTCGACCGACTTTCCCGGGCGTCTCCGGCCTGTGCCCGAGGGACCGTGGTATGGACCACCTCTCCCAGGCGACTCAAGTTCGGGTCCGAGGTCCCGCAGCCTACCTGCTTTCCCGGGTGACTTGGGCATGTGCCAGATGTCACGCGGGGTCGACCAGTTGTCCAGGGGGACTCAGTCCCGGGTCCAGGATCCCGTGGTGTCGACCAGCTGTCCCGGGGAACTCTACCCAGGCCCGAAGACCAGCCGCATCCACCAGTTGCCCCGGGCGACTCGGACCCGTGTCTGAAGGCCCGCGTGTTCGACCAGCTATCCCTGGCCACTCACGCTGGGGTCCGTGTTCCCGCGGGGTTGACCAGCAGTCCCGGGCAACACGCGCTTGTGTCCGAGGGCCCGTGAGGTCGACCCGATGTCTTTGGCCATTCGGGCCCGGGACCGAGGGCCCGCGGGATCGACCAGCAGACCCGCGTGACTTGGGCCCGTGTCCGAGGTCCTGCGGTCGACCATCTGTACCGGGCGACTCGGGCCCGTGCCCGATGTCCCGCTGGGTCGACCAGCTGTCCCGGGGACGTCGGGCCCATGTCCGAGGGCCCGCGGGTTCCACAACCTTTCCCGGGCGACTCGGGCTGGTCCCGAGGGCCCGCGGTGTCGTCCAAATCTGCCGGTCGACTCGGGCCTGTGTCTGATATCCTCCAGGGTCGACCAGCTGTCCCGGGGGACTTGGGCCCTGGTCGGACGGAGCGGGGTGTCGAACAGGCGTCCCGGGCGACTAGGGCCAATGTCCGAGAGCCCACGGGGTCGAACAGCTGTCCTGGGCGACTCGGGCCCATTCCCGAGGCCTCGCGGTGTCGACCAGATGTCCCGGGGGACTGGCGCTTCGGTCCTAAGGCCCGCGGGGTCGACCAGCTGTCCTGGCTGACTTGGGTTCGGCTCCGAGGGCCTGCGGGCTCGAAAGGCTGTCCCGGAGGCTCGGGCCCGTTCCTGAAGGCCCACGGGGTCGACCAGTTTTCCCTGTGATTCGTGCTTTGGTCCGAGTGCCCGCAGGGTGGACCAGCTGTCCTGGGTGACTCGCGCTCGTGTCCGAAGTTCCACGAGGTCGCCCCGATGTTTTGGCAACTCGGGCCCGGCTGCGAGGGCCTAAAGGGTCGACCAGGTGTCCCGGGCGACTCGGGCCCAGGCCCAAGGCCCTGCGGTGTCAACCAGATGTCCCGGACCACTCGCGCTTGCGTCCTAGGTTACGTGGGGTCGACCAGCTGTCCTGGGCGACTGGGGCCTGGTGGGAGGGAGCATGGTGTCAAACAGGCGTCCCGGGCAACTCGGGCCCGTGTCTGAAGGCCCGCGGGGTCAACCAGCTGTCCCTGGTGACTCGCGCTTGGGACCGAGTGCATGCGGGGTCGACCAGCAGTCCCGGGCAACTCGGGCCCTGGTCGGAGGCACTGCGGTGTCGACCAGGCCTCCCTGGCACCTCGGGCCCATGCCCGAGGACCTGCGGGGTCGACCAGCTGTCCCGGGCGACTCCGGCCTGATTCCAAGGGCCCACGGTTTCGACCAAATGTCCCGGGTGACTCGGGCCTGGGTCTGAATGCTCGCGGTATCAACCAGCTTTCCCAGGGAACTGGGGCCCGGGTCTGAGGTCCCACAGGGTCGCCCACCTGTCCCGGGGGACTCGGGCCCGGGTCCACGGGCATGCGGTGTCGACAGGCTGTCCCCGGGGACTCGGGCCCGCGTCCGAGGGCCCGCCGGGTCGACCAGCTGTCCAGGTGGACTCGGGCCCGAGTCTGAAGGCCCGCGTGGTCGACCAGCTGTCCCAGGCACTCGGGCCTGTGTCCGAGGGCACGTGGGTTCGACCAGGTGTCCCCGGAGATCGCACTCGAGTCCGACGGCCCGTGGGGTCGACCATATGTCCCGGGCGATATTGGCCCGGGTCCAAAGGCCCGCGCGGTCCACCAGCAGGCCCGCGCGACTCAGGCCCTGTTCTGATGGCCCGCGGGGTCAAC
This sequence comes from Sus scrofa, assembly GCF_054392235.1. NCBI lineage: Eukaryota > Metazoa > Chordata > Mammalia > Artiodactyla > Suidae > Sus > Sus scrofa. Next base: position 46,622,190 of record NC_139387.1, on the reverse strand, counting down.
CAGCAGTCCCTGGCGCCTGGGGCCCGTGTCCGAAATCCCTCGGTGTTGACCAGCTGTCCCGGGCGACTCGAGACCGTGCCTGAGGGCCTGGGTGTCGAACAGCTGTGCCAGGGACTCACACGTGAGTCTGATGGACCCCGGGGTCGACCAGCGGTCCCTGGGGACTCGGGCCCAGGTCCTAGGGCCCGCGGGTTCGACCACCTGTATTGGGCGACTCGGGCCGGTGCTCGAGGGCCCGCGGTGTCCACAAACTCTCCCGCGCGACTCGGTTCGGGTCCCAGGTCCCATGGTCGACCAGCTGTCCCAGGCGCCTCGGGCCCGTGCTAGATGTCCCGCTGCATGGATCAGCTGCCCCGGGCGACTTGGGCCCTGGTCGCAGGGCCCGCGGTGTCGAACAGGCGTCCCGGAAGACTCGGGCCTTGCCCGAATGCCCGCGGTGACGACCAGCTCCGGGTGACACGGGCCCGTGTCCGAGGGCCCACGGGTTCGACCAGATGACCCTGGCGACACATGCTTCGGTGGGACTGCCCACGGGGTTGACCAGCATTCCCGGCGTCCTCGCGCTCGTGTCCGATTGCCCGCGAGGTCGACCTGATATCTTTTGTGACTCGGGCCCATGGCCCGGGTCCTGCGGGGTCTACCAGCTTTCCCAGGCCCATTCGGCCCAGGCCCGAGTGCTCGCAGTGTCGACCCACTCTCCCAAGCGACTCGAGTTTGGGTCCAAGGGCCCGCGGTCGACCTGCTGTCCCGGGCGTCTTGGGCCCGGGCCCGATGTCCCACCGGGTCTACCAGGTGTCCCGGGCGATTCGGGTTCAGGTCGGAGGGACCGTGGTGTTGCCCAGCCATCCCGGGTCACTCGGGCCTGGGTCCGAGGGCCCATGTGTTCGACAAGCTCTTCCGGGCAAATCGCGCTCGGGTCCGATGGCCCGCGGGGTCGACCAGCTCTCCGGGGCGACTCGGGCACGTGCCCCAGGGCCCGGGGTGTCGACCAGCTGTCTCGGGCACCTCGGGCCCGGTTCCGAGGCCCGGCATTATTGATCAGCTATCCCGCGTGACTCGGGCCCGTGTCCGAGGGCCCACGGTGTCGACCAGATGTTCCAGGCCCTCGGGCCCGGGTCCGAGGGCCCGCAGGGTCCACCAGGGTCCCGGGAGACTCGCACTCGAGTCCGAGGGCCTGCGGGGTCGACCAGATCTCCAGGGCGAGTCGAGCACATGCCCGATGCCCGCGGGGACAACCAGACGTCCCAGGCGACTCCGGCCTGGCTCCGAGGGCCCACGGTGTCACACAGCTCTCCTGGGACACTCGCGCTTTGGACTGACGGACCGCGGGGTCGACCAGCTGTCCAAAGGCCCTTGGGGTCGACCGACTTTCCCGGGCGTCTCCGGCCTGTGCCCGAGGGACCGTGGTATGGACCACCTCTCCCAGGCGACTCAAGTTCGGGTCCGAGGTCCCGCAGCCTACCTGCTTTCCCGGGTGACTTGGGCATGTGCCAGATGTCACGCGGGGTCGACCAGTTGTCCAGGGGGACTCAGGCCCGGGTCCAGGATCCCGTGGTGTCGACCAGCTGTCCCGGGGAACTCTACCCAGGCCCGAAGACCAGCCGCATCCACCAGTTGCCCCGGGCGACTCGGACCCGTGTCTGAAGGCCCGCGTGTTCGACCAGCTATCCCTGGCCACTCACGCTGGGGTCCGTGTTCCTGCGGGGTTGACCAGCAGTCCCGGGCAACACGCGCTTGTGTCCGAGGGCCCGTGAGGTCGACCCGATGTCTTTGGCCATTCGGGCCCGGGACCGAGGGCCCGCGGGATCGACCAGCAGACCCGCGTGACTTGGGCCCGTGTCCGAGGTCCTGCGGTCGACCATCTGTACCGGGCGACTCGGGCCCGTGCCCGATGTCCCGCTGGGTCGACCAGCTGTCCCGGGGACGTCTGGCCCATGTCCGAGGGCCCGCGGGTTCCACAACCTTTCCCGGGCGACTCGGGCTGGTCCCGAGGGCCCGCGGTGTCGTCCAAATCTGCCGGTCGACTCGGGCCTGTGTCTGATATCCTCCAGGGTCGACCAGCTGTCCCGGGGGACTTGGGCCCTGGTCGGACGGAGCGGGGTGTCGAACAGGCGTCCCGGGCGACTAGGGCCAATGTCCGACAGCCCACGGGGTCGAACAGCTGTCCTGGGCGACTCGGGCCCATTCCCGAGGCCTCGCGGTGTCGACCAGATGTCCCGGGGGACTGGCGCTTCGGTCCTAAGGCCCGCGGGGTCGACCAGCTGTCCTGTCTGACTTGGGTTCGGCTCCGAGGGCCTGCGGGCTGGAAAGGTTGTCCCGGAGGCTCGGGCCCGTTCCTGAAGGCCCACGGGGTCGACCAGTTTTCCCTGTGATTCGTGCTTTGGTCCGAGTGCCCGCAGGGTGGACCAGCTGTCCTGGGTGACTCGCGCTCGTGTCCGAAGTTCCACGAGGTCGCCCCGATGTTTTGGCAACTCGGGCCCGGCTGCGAGGGCCTGCAGGGTCGACCAGGTGTCCCGGGCGACTCGGGCCCAGGCCCAAGGCCCTGCGGTGTCAACCAGATGTCCCGGACCACTCGCGCTTGCGTCCTAGGTTACGTGGGGTCGACCAGCTGTCCTGGGCGACTGGGGCCTGGTGGGAGGGAGCATGGTGGCAAACAGGCGTCCCGGGCAACTCGGGCCCGTGTCTGAAGGCCCGCGGGGTCAACCAGCTGTCCCTGGTGACTCGCGCTTGGGACCGAGTGCATTCGGGGTCGACCAGCAGTCCCGGGCAACTCGGGCCCTGGTCGGAGGCACTGCGGTGTCGACCAGGCCTCCCTGGCACCTCGGGCCCATGCCCGAGGACCTGCGGGGTCGACCAGCTGTCCCGGGCGACTCCAGCCTGATTCCAAGGGCCCACGGTTTCGACCAAATGTCCCGGGTGACTCGGGCCTGGGTCTGAATGCTCGCGGTATCAACCAGCTTTCCCAGGGAACTGGGGCCCGGGTCTGAGGTCCCACAGGGTCGCCCACCTGTCCCGGGGGACTCGGGCCCGGGTCCACGGGCATGCGGTGTCGACAGGCTGTCCCGAGGGACTCGGGCCCGCGTCCGAGGGCCCGCCGGGTCGACCAGCTGTCCAGGTGGACTCGGGCCCGAGTCTGAAGGCCCGCGTGGTCGACCAGCTGTCCCAGGCACTCGGGCCTGTGTCCGAGGGCACGTGGGTTCGACCAGGTGTCCCCGGAGATCGCACTCGAGTCCGACGGCCCGTGGGGTCGACCATATGTCCCGGGCGATATTGGCCCGGGTCCAAAGGCCCGCGCGGTCCACCAGCAGGCCCGCGCGACTCAGGCCCTGTTCTGATGGCCCGCGGGGTCAACCAGCAGTCCCTGGCGCCTGGGGCCCGTGTCCGAAATCCCTCCGTGTTGACAAGCTGTCCCGGGCGACTCGAGACCGTGCCTGAGGGCCTGGGTGTCGAACAGCTGTGCCAGGGACTCACACGTGAGTCTGATGGACCCCGGGGTCGACCAGCGGTCCCTGGGGACTCGGGCCCAGGTCCTAGGGCCCGCGGGTTCGACCACCTGTATTGGGCGACTCGGGCCGGTGCTCGAGGGCCCGCGGTGTCGATAAACTCTCCCGCGCGACTCGGTTCGGGTCCCAGGTCCCATGGTCGACCAGCTGTCCCAGGCGCCTCGGGCCCGTGCCAGATGTCCCGCTGCATGGATCAGCTGCCCCGGGCGACTTGGGCCCTGGTCGCAGGGCCCGCGGTGTCGAACAGGCGTCCCGGAAGACTCGGGCCTTGCCCGAATGCCCGCGGTGACGACCAGCTCCGGGTGACACGGGCCCGTGTCCGAGGGCCCACGGGTTCGACCAGATGACCCTGGCGACACATGCTTGGGTGGGACTGCCCACGGGGTTGACCAGCATTCCCGGCGTCCTCGCGCTCGTGTCCGACTGCCCGCGAGGTCGACCTGATGTCTTTGGCGACTCGGGCCCGTGGCCCGGGTCCTGCGGGGTCTACCAGCTTTCCCAGGCCCATTCGGCCCAGGCCCGAGTGCCCGCAGTGTCGACCCACTCTCCCAAGCGACTCGAGTTTGGGTCCAAGGGCCCGCGGTCGACCTGCTGTCCCGGGCGTCTTGGGCCCGGGCCCGATGTCCCACCGGGTCTACGAGGTGTCCCGGGCGATTCGGGTTCAGGTCGGAGGGACCGCGGTGTTGCCCAGCCATCCCGGGTCACTCGGGCCTGGGTCCGAGGGCCCATGTGTTCGACAAGCTCTTCCGGGCAAATCGCGCTCGGGTCCGATGGCCCGCGGGGTCGACCAGCTCTCCGGGGCGACTCGGGCACGTGCCCCAGGGCCCGGGGTGTCGACCAGCTGTCTCGGGCACCTCGGGCCCGGTTCCGAGGCCCGGCATTATTGATCAGCTATCCCGCGTGACTCGGGCCCGTGTCCGAGGGCCCACGGTGTCGACCAGATGTTCCAGGCCCTCGGGCCCGGGTCCGAGGGCCCGCAGGGTCCACCAGGGGTCCCGGGCGACTCGCACTTGAGTCCGAGGGCCTGCGGGGTCGACCAGATCTCCAGGGCGAGTCGAGCACATGCCCGATGCCCCGCGGGGTCAACCAGACGTCCCAGGCGACTCCGGCCTGGCTCCGAGGGCCCACGGTGTCACACAGCTCTCCTGGGACACTCGCGCTTTGGACCGACGGACCGCGGGGTCGACCAGCTGTCCAAAGGCCCTTGGGGTCGACCGACTTTCCCGGGCGTCTCCGGCCTGTGCCCGAGGGACCGTGGTATGGACCACCTCTCCCAGGCGACTCAAGTTCGGGTCCGAGGTCCCGCAGCCTACCTGCTTTCCCGGGTGACTTGGGCATGTGCCAGATGTCACGCGGGGTCGACCAGTTGTCCAGGGGGACTCAGGCCCGGGTCCAGGATCCCGTGGTGTCGACCAGCTGTCCCGGGGAACTCTACCCAGGCCCGAAGACCAGCCGCATCCACCAGTTGCCCCGGGCGACTCGGACCCGTGTCTGAAGGCCCGCGTGTTCGACCAGCTATCCCTGGCCACTCACGCTGGGGTCCGTGTTCCCGCGGGGTTGACCAGCAGTCCCGGGCAACACGCGCTTGTGTCCGAGGGCCCGTGAGGTCGACCCGATGTCTTTGGCGATTCGGGCCCGGGACCGAGGGCCCGCGGGATCGACCAGCAGACCCGCGTGACTTGGGCCCGTGTCCGAGGTCCTGCGGTCGACCATCTGTACCGGGCGACTCGGGCCCGTGCCCGATGTCCCGCAGGGTCGACCAGCTGTCCCGGGGACGTCGGGCCCATGTCCGAGGGCCCGCGGGTTCCACAACCTTTCCCGGGCGACTCGGGCTGGTCCCGAGGGCCCGCGGTGTCGTCCAAATCTGCCGGTCGACTCGGGCCTGTGTCTGATATCCTCCAGGGTCGACCAGCTGTCCCGGGGGACTTGGGCCCTGGTCGGACGGAGCGGGGTGTCGAACAGGCGTCCCGGGCGACTAGGGCCAATGTCCGAGAGCCCACGGGGTCGAACAGCTGTCCTGGGCGACTCGGGCCCATTCCCGAGGCCTCGCGGTGTCGACCAGATGTCCCGGGGGACTGGCGCTTCGGTCCTAAGGCCCGCGGGGTCGACCAGCTGTCCTGGCTGACTTGGGTTCGGCTCCGAGGGCCTGCGGGCTTGAAAGGTTGTCCCGGAGGCTCGGGCCCGTTCCTGAAGGCCCACGGGGTCGACCAGTTTTCCCTGTGATTCGTGCTTTGGTCCGAGTGCCCGCAGGGTGGACCAGCTGTCCTGGGTGACTCGCGCTCGTGTCCGAAGTTCCACGAGGTCGCCCCGATGTTTTGGCAACTCGGGCCCGGCTGCGAGGGCCTGCAGGGTCGACCAGGTGTCCCGGGCGACTCGGGCCCAGGCCCAAGGCCCTGCGGTGTCAACCAGATGTCCCGGACCACTCGCGCTTGCGTCCTAGGTTACGTGGGGTCGACCAGCTGTCCTGGGCGACTGGGGCCTGGTGGGAGGGAGCATGGTGGCAAACAGGCGTCCCGGGCAACTCGGGCCCGTGTCTGAAGGCCCGCGGGGTCAACCAGCTGTCCCTGGTGACTCGCGCTTGGGACCGAGTGCATGCGGGGTCGACCAGCAGTCCCGGGCAACTCGGGCCCTGGTCGGAGGCACTGCGGTGTCGACCAGGCCTCCCTGGCACCTCGGGCCCATGCCCGAGGACCTGCGGGGTCGACCAGCTGTCCCGGGCGACTCCAGCCTGATTCCAAGGGCCCACGGTTTCGACCAAATGTCCCGGGTGACTCGGGCCTGGGTCTGAATGCTCGCGGTATCAACCAGCTTTCCCAGGGAACTGGGGCCCGGGTCTGAGGTCCCACAGGGTCGCCCACCTGTCCCGGGGGACTCGGGCCCGGGTCCACGGGCATGCGGTGTCGACAGGCTGTCCCCGGGGACTCGGGCCCGCGTCCGAGGGCCCGCCGGGTCGACCAGCTGTCCAGGTGGACTCGGGCCCGAGTCTGAAGGCCCGCGTGGTCGACCAGCTGTCCCAGGCACTCGGGCCTGTGTCCGAGGGCACGTGGGTTCGACCAGGTGTCCCCGGAGATCGCACTCGAGTCCGACGGCCCGTGGGGTCGACCATATGTCCCGGGCGATATTGGCCCGGGTCCAAAGGCCCGCGCGGTCCACCAGCAGGCCCGCGCGACTCAGGCCCTGTTCTGATGGCCCGCGGGGTCAACCAGCAGTCCCTGGCGCCTGGGGCCCGTGTCCGAAATCCCTCCGTGTTGACAAGCTGTCCCGGGCGACTCGAGACCGTGCCTGAGGGCCTGGGTGTCGAACAGCTGTGCCAGGGACTCACACGTGAGTCTGATGGACCCCGGGGTGGACCAGCGGTCCCTGGGGACTCGGGCCCAGGTCCTAGGGCCCGCGGGTTCGACCACCTGTATTGGGCGACTCGGGCCGGTGCTCGAGGGCCCGCGGTGTCGATAAACTCTCCCGCGCGACTCGGTTCGGGTCCCAGGTCCCATGGTCGACCAGCTGTCCCAGGCGCCTCGGGCCCGTGCCAGATGTCCCGCTGCATGGATCAGCTGCCCCGGGCGACTTGGGCCCTGGTCGCAGGGCCCGCGGTGTCGAACAGGCGTCCCGGAAGACTCGGGCCTTGCCCGAATGCCCGCGGTGACGACCAGCTCCGGGTGACACGGGCCCGTGTCCGAGGGCCCACGGGTTCGACCAGATGACCCTGGCGACACATGCTTGGGTGGGACTGCCCACGGGGTTGACCAGCATTCCCGGCGTCCTCGCGCTCGTGTCCGATTGCCCGCGAGGTCGACCTGATGTCTTTGGCGACTCGGGCCCGTGGCCCGGGTCCTGCGGGGTCTACCAGCTTTCCCAGGCCCATTCGGCCCAGGCCCGAGTGCCCGCAGTGTCGACCCACTCTCCCAAGCGACTCGAGTTTGGGTCCAAGGGCCCGCGGTCGACCTGCTGTCCCGGGCGTCTTGGGCCCGGGCCCGATGTCCCACCGGGTCTACGAGGTGTCCCGGGCGATTCGGGTTCAGGTCGGAGGGACCGCGGTGTTGCCCAGCCATCCCGGGTCACTCGGGCCTGGGTCCGAGGGCCCATGTGTTCGACAAGCTCTTCCGGGCAAATCGCGCTCGGGTCCGATGGCCCGCGGGGTCGACCAGCTCTCCGGGGCGACTCGGGCACGTGCCCCAGGGCCCGGGGTGTCGACCAGCTGTCTCGGGCACCTCGGGCCCGGTTCCGAGGCCCGGCATTATTGATCAGCTATCCCGCGTGACTCGGGCCCGTGTCCGAGGGCCCACGGTGTCGACCAGATGTTCCAGGCCCTCGGGCCCGGGTCCGAGGGCCCGCAGGGTCCACCAGGGGTCCCGGGCGACTCGCACTTGAGTCCGAGGGCCTGCGGGGTCGACCAGATCTCCAGGGCGAGTCGAGCACATGCCCGATGCCCCGCGGGGTCAACCAGACGTCCCAGGCGACTCCGGCCTGGCTCCGAGGGCCCACGGTGTCACACAGCTCTCCTGGGACACTCGCGCTTTGGACCGACGGACCGCGGGGTCGACCAGCTGTCCAAAGGCCCTTGGGGTCGACCGACTTTCCCGGGCGTCTCCGGCCTGTGCCCGAGGGACCGTGGTATGGACCACCTCTCCCAGGCGACTCAAGTTCGGGTCCGAGGTCCCGCAGCCTACCTGCTTTCCCGGGTGACTTGGGCATGTGCCAGATGTCACGCGGGGTCGACCAGTTGTCCAGGGGGACTCAGGCCCGGGTCCAGGATCCCGTGGTGTCGACCAGCTGTCCCGGGGAACTCTACCCAGGCCCGAAGACCAGCCGCATCCACCAGTTGCCCCGGGCGACTCGGACCCGTGTCTGAAGGCCCGCGTGTTCGACCAGCTATCCCTGGCCACTCACGCTGGGGTCCGTGTTCCCGCGGGGTTGACCAGCAGTCCCGGGCAACACGCGCTTGTGTCCGAGGGCCCGTGAGGTCGACCCGATGTCTTTGGCGATTCGGGCCCGGGACCGAGGGCCCGCGGGATCGACCAGCAGACCCGCGTGACTTGGGCCCGTGTCCGAGGTCCTGCGGTCGACCATCTGTACCGGGCGACTCGGGCCCGTGCCCGATGTCCCCCTGGGTCCAACAGCTGTCCCGGGGACGTCGGGCCCATGTCCGAGGGCCCGCGGGTTCCACAACCTTTCCCGGGCGACTCGGGCTGGTCCCGAGGGCCCGCGGTGTCGTCCAAATCTGCCGGTCGACTCGGGCCTGTGTCTGATATCCTCCAGGGTCGACCAGCTGTCCCGGGGGACTTGGGCCCTGGTCGGACGGAGCGGGGTGTCGAACAGGCGTCCCGGGCGACTAGGGCCAATGTCCGAGAGCCCACGGGTTCGAACAGCTGTCCTGGGCGACTCTGGCCCATTCCCGAGGCCTCGCGGTGTCGACCAGATGTCCCGGGGGACTGGCGCTTCGGTCCTAAGGCCCGCGGGGTCGACCAGCTGTCCTGGCTGACTTGGGTTCGGCTCCGAGGGCCTGCGGGCTCGAAAGGCTGTCCCGGAGGCTCGGGCCCGTTCCTGAAGGCCCACGGGGTCGACCAGTTTTCCCTGTGATTCGTGCTTTGGTCCGAGTGCCCGCAGGGTGGACCAGCTGTCCTGGGTGACTCGCGCTCGTGTCCGAGGTTCCACGAGGTCGCCCCGATGTTTTGGCAACTCGGGCCCGGGTGCGAGGGCCTGCAGGGTCGACCAGGTGTCCCGGGCGACTCGGGCCCAGGCCCAAGGCCCTGCGGTGTCAACCAGATGTCCCGGACCACTCGCGATTGCGTCCTAGGTTACGTGGGGTCGACCAGCTGTCCTGGGCGACTGGGGCCTGGTCGGAGGGAGCATGGTGTCAAACAGGCGTCCCGGGCAACTCGGGCCCGTGTCTGAAGGCCCGCGGGGTCAACCAGCTGTCCCTGGTGACTCGCGCTTGGGACCGAGTGCATGCGGGGTCGACCAGCAGTCCCGGGCAACTCGGGCCCTGGTCGGAGGCACTGCGGTGTCGACCAGGGCTCCCTGGCACCTCGGGCCCATGCCCGAGGACCTGCGGGGTCGAACAGCTGTCCCGGGCGACTCCGGCCTGATTCCAAGGGCCCACGGTTTCGACCAAATGTCCCGGGTGACTCGGGCCTGGGTCTGAATGCTCGCGGTATCAACCAGCTTTCCCAGGGTACTGGGGCCCGGGTCTGAGGTCCCACAGGGTCGCCCACCTGTCCCGGGGGACTCGAGCCCGGGTCCACGGGCATGCGGTGTCGACAGGCTGTCCCGAGGGACTCGGGCCCGCGTCCGAGGGCCCGCCGGGTCGACCAGCTGTCCAGGTGGACTCGGGCCCGAGTCTGAAGGCCCGCGTGGTCGACCAGCTGTCCCAGGCACTCGGGCCTGTGTCCGAGGGCACGTGGGTTCGACCAGGTGTCCCCGGAGATCGCACTCGAGTCCGACGGTCCGTGGGGTCGACCATATGTCCCGGGCGATATTGGCCCGGGTCCAAAGGCCCGCGCGGTCCACCAGCAGGCCCGCGCGTCTCAGGCCCTGTTCTGATGGCCCGCGGGGTCAACCAGCAGTCCCTGGCGCCTGGGGCCCGTGTCCGAAATCCCTCGGTGTTGACCAGCTGTCCCGGGCGACTCGAGACCGTGCCTGAGGGCCTGGGTGTCGAACAGCTGTGCCAGGGACTCACACGTGATTCTGATGGACCCCGGGGTGGACCAGCGGTCCCTGGGGACTCGGGCCCAGGTCCTAGGGCCCGCGGGTTCGACCACCTGTATTGGGCGACTCGGGCCGGTGCTCGAGGGCCCGCGGTGTCGACAAACTCTCCCGCGCGACTCGGTTCGGGTCCCAGGTCCCATGGTCGACCAGCTGTCCCAGGCGCCTCGGGCCCGTGCCAGATGTCCTGCTGCATGGATCAGCTGCCCCGGGCGACTTGGGCCCTGGTCGCAGGCCCCGCGGTGTCGAACAGGCGTCCCGGAAGACTCGGGCCTTGCCCGAATGCCCGCGGTGACGACCAGCTCCGGGTGACACGGGCCCGTGTCCGAGGGCCCACGGGTTCGACCAGATGACCCTGGCGACACATGCTTGGGTGGGACTGCCCACGGGGTTGACCAGCATTCCCGGCGTCCTCGCGCTCGTGTCCGACTGCCCGCGAGGTCGACCTGATATCTTTGGTGACTCGGGCCCGTGGCCCTCGTCCTGCGGGGTCTACCAGCTTTCCCAGGCCCATTCGGCCCAGGCCCGAGTGCCCGCAGTGTCGACCCACTCTCCCAAGCGACTCGAGTTTGGGTCCAAGGGCCCGCGGTCGACCTGCTGTCCCGGGCGTCTTGGGCCCGGGCCCGATGTCCCACCGGGTCTACCAGGTGTCCCGGGCGATTCGGGTTCAGGTCGGAGGGACCGCGGTGTTGCCCAGCCATCCCGGGTCACTCGGGCCTGGGTCCGAGGGCCCATGTGTTCGACAAGCTCTTCCGGGCAAATCGCGCTCGGGTCCGATGGCCCGCGGGGTCGACCAGCTCTCCGGGGCGACTCGGGCACGTGCCCCAGGGCCCGGGGTGTCGACCAGCTGTCTCGGGCACCTCGGGCCCGGTTCCGAGGCCCGGCATTATTGATCAGCTATCCCGCGTGACTCGGGCCCGTGTCCGAGGGCCCACGGTGTCGACCAGATGTTCCAGGCCCTCGGGCCCGGGTCCGAGGGCCCGCAGGGTCCACCAGGGTCCCGGGAGACTCGCACTCGAGTCCGAGGGCCTGCGGGGTCGACCAGATCTCCAGGGCGAGTCGAGCACATGCCCGATGACCGCGGGGACAACCAGACGTCCCAGGCGACTCCGGCCTGGCTCCGAGGGCCCACGGTGTCACACAGCTCTCCTGGGACACTCGCGCTTTGGACCGACGGACCGCGGGGTCGACCAGCTGTCCAAAGGCCCTTGGGGTCGACCGACTTTCCCGGGCGTCTCCGGCCTGTGCCCGAGGGACCGTGGTATGGACCACCTCTCCCAGGCGACTCAAGTTCGGGTCCGAGGTCCCGCAGCCTACCTGCTTTCCCGGGTGACTTGGGCATGTGCCAGATGTCACGCGGGGTCGACCAGTTGTCCAGGGGGACTCAGGCCCGGGTCCAGGATCCCGTGGTGTCGACCAGCTGTCCCGGGGAACTCTACCCAGGCCCGAAGACCAGCCGCATCCACCAGTTGCCCCGGGCGACTCGGACCCGTGTCTGAAGGCCCGCGTGTTCGACCAGCTATCCCTGGCCACTCACGCTGGGGTCCGTGTTCCCGCGGGGTTGACCAGCAGTCCCGGGCAACACGCGCTTGTGTCCGAGGGCCCGTGAGGTCGACCCGATGTCTTTGGCGATTCGGGCCCGGGACCGAGGGCCCGCGGGATCGACCAGCAGACCCGCGTGACTTGGGCCCGTGTCCGAGGTCCTGCGGTCGACCATCTGTACCGGGCGACTCGGGCCCGTGCCCGATGTCCCGCTGGGTCGACCAGCTGTCCCGGGGACGTCGGGCCCATGTCCGAGGGCCCGCGGGTTCCACAACCTTTCCCGGGCGACTCGGGCTGGTCCCGAGGGCCCGCGGTGTCGTCCAAATCTGCCGGTCGACTCGGGCCTGTGTCTGATATCCTCCAGGGTCGACCAGCTGTCCCGGGGGACTTGGGCCCTGGTCGGACGGAGCGGGGTGTCGAACAGGCGTCCCGGGTGACTAGGGCCAATGTCTGACAGCCCACGGGGTCGAACAGCTGTCCTGGGCGACTCGGGCCCATTCCCGAGGCCTCGCGGTGTCGACCAGATGTCCCGGGGGACTGGCGCTTCGGTCCTAAGGCCCGCGGGGTCGACCAGCTGTCCTGGCTGACTTGGGTTCGGCTCCGAGGGCCTGCGGGCTCGAAAGGCTGTCCCGGAGGCTCGGGCCCATTCCTGAAGGCCCACGGGGTCGACCAGTTTTCCCTGTGATTCGTGCTTTGGTCCGAGTGCCCGCAGGGTGGACCAGCTGTCCTGGGTGACTCGCGCTCGTGTCCGAAGTTCCACGAGGTCGCCCCGATGTTTTGGCAACTCGGGCCCGGCTGCGAGGGCCTGCAGGGTCGACCAGGTGTCCCGGGCGACTCGGGCCCAGGCCCAAGGCCCTGCGGTGTCAACCAGATGTCCCGGACCACTCGCGCTTGCGTCCTAGGTTACGTGGGGTCGACCAGCTGTCCTGGGCGACTGGGGCCTGGTGGGAGGGAGCATGGTGTCAAACAGGCGTCCCGGGCAACTCGGGCCCGTGTCTGAAGGCCCGCGGGGTCAACCAGCTGTCCCTGGTGACTCGCGCTTGGGACCGAGTGCATGCGGGGTCGACCAGCAGTCCCGGGCAACTCGGGCCCTGGTCGGAGGCACTGCGGTGTCGACCAGGCCTCCCTGGCGCCTCGGGCCCATGCCCGAGGACCTGCGGGGTCGACCAGCTGTCCCGGGCGATTCTGGCCTGATTCCGAGGGCCCACGGTTTCGACCAAATGTCCCGGGTGACTCGGGCCTGGGTCTGAATGCTCGCGGTATCAACCAGCTCTCCCAGGGAACTCGGGCCCGGGTCTGAGGTCCCACAGGGTCGCCCACCTGTCCCGGGGGACTCGGGCCCGGCTTCACGGGCATGCGGTGTCGACAGGCTGTCCCGGGGGACTCGGGCCCGCGTCCGAGGGCCCGCCGGGTCGACCAGCTGTCCAGGTGGACTCGGGCCCGAGTCTGAAGGCCCGCGTGGTCGACCAGCTGTCCCAGGCACTCGGGCCTGTGTCCGAGGGCACGTGGGTTCGACCAGGTGTCCCCGGAGATCGCACTCGAGTCCGACGCCCCTTGGGGTCGACCATATGTCCCGGGCGATATTGGCCCGGGTCCAAAGGCCCGCGCGGTCCACCAGCAGGCCCGCGCGACTCAGGCCCTGTTCTGATGGCCCGCGGGGTCAACCAGCAGTCCCTGGCGCCTGGGGCCCGTGTCCGAAATCCCTCGGTGTTGACCAGCTGTCCCGGGCGACTCGAGACCGTGCCTGAGTGCCTGGGTGTGGAAGAGCTGTGCCAGGGACTCACACGTGAGTCTGATGGACCCCGGGGTCGACCAGCGGTCCCTGGGGACTCGGGCCCAGGTCCTAGGGCCCGCGGGTTCGACCACCTGTATTGGGCAACTCGGGCCGGTGCTCGAGGGCCCGCGGTGTCGACAAACTCTCCCACGCGACTCGGTTCGGGTCCCAGGTCCCATGGTCGACCAGCTGTCCCAGGCGCCTCGGGCCCGTGCCAGATGTCCCGCTGCATGGATCAGCTGCCCCGGGCGACTTGGGCCCTGGTCGCAGGGCCCGCGGTGTCGAACAGGCGTCCCGGAAGACTCGGGCCTTGCCCGAATGCCCGCGGTGACGACAAGCTCCGGGTGACACGGGCCCGTGTCCGAGGGCCCACGGGTTCGACCAGATGACCCTGGCGACACATGCTTGGGTGGGACTGCCCACGGGGTTGACCAGCATTCCCGGCGTCCTCGCGCTCGTGTCCGACTGCCCGCGAGGTCGACCTGATATCTTTTGTGACTCGGGCCCGTGGCCGGGGTCCTGCGGGGTCTACCAGCTTTCCCGGGCCCATTCGGCCCAGGCCCGAGTGCCCGCAGTGTCGACCCACTCTCCCAAGCGACTCGAGTTTGGGTCCAAGGGCCCGCGGTCGACCTGCTGTCCCGGGCGTCTTGGGCCCGGGCCCGATGTCCCACCGGGTCTACCAGGTGTCCCGGGCGATTCGGGTTCAGGTCGGAGGGACCGCGGTGTTGCCCAGCCATCCCGGGTCACTCGGGCCTGGGTCCGAGGGCCCATGTGTTCGACAAGCTCTTCCGGGCAAATCGCGCTCGGGTCCGATGGCCCGCGGGGTCGACCAGCTCTCCGGGGCGACTCGGGCACGTGCCCCAGGGCCCGGGGTGTCGACCAGCTGTCTCGGGCACCTCGGGCCCGGTTCCGAGGCCCGGCATTATTGATCAGCTATCCCGCGTGACTCGGGCCCGTGTCCGAGGGCCCACGGTGTCGACCAGATGTTCCAGGCCCTCGGGCCCGGGTCCGAGGGCCCGCAGGGTCCACCAGGGGTCCCGGGCGACTCGCACTCGAGTCCGAGGGCCTGCGGGGTCGACCAGATCTCCAGGGCGAGTCGAGCACATGCCCGATGCCCCGCGGGGTCAACCAGACGTCCCAGGCGACTCCGGCCTGGCTCCGAGGGCCCACGGTGTCACACAGCTCTCCTGGGACACTCGCGCTTTGGACCGACGGACCGCGGGGTCGACCAGCTGTCCAAAGGCCCTTGGGGTCGCCCGACTTTCCCGGGCGTCTCCGGCCTGTGCCCGAGGGACCGTGGTATGGACCACCTCTCCCAGGCGACTCAAGTTCGGGTCCGAGGTCCCGCAGCCTACCTGCTTTCCCGGGTGACTTGGGCATGTGCCAGATGTCACGCGGGGTCGACCAGTTGTCCAGGGGGACTCAGGCCCGGGTCCAGGATCCCGTGGTGTCGACCAGCTGTCCCGGGGAACTCTACCCAGGCCCGAAGACCAGCCGCATCCACCAGTTGCCCCGGGCGACTCGGACCCGTGTCTGAAGGCCCGCGTGTTCGACCAGCTATCCCTGGCCACTCACGCTGGGGTCCGTGTTCCCGCGGGGTTGACCAGCAGTCCCGGGCAACACGCGCTTGTGTCCGAGGGCCCGTGAGGTCGACCCGATGTCTTTGGCCATTCGGGCCCGGGACCGAGGGCCCGCGGGATCGACCAGCAGACCCGCGTGACTTGGGCCCGTGTCCGAGGTCCTGCGGTCGACCATCTGTACCGGGCGACTCGGGCCCGTGCCCGATGTCCCGCAGGGTCGACCAGCTGTCCCGGGGACGTCGGGCCCATGTCCGAGGGCCCGCGGGTTCCACAACCTTTCCCGGGCGACTCGGGCTGGTCCCGAGGGCCCGCGGTGTCGTCCAAATCTGCCGGTCGACTCGGGCCTGTGTCTGATATCCTCCAGGGTCGACCAGCTGTCCCGGGGGACTTGGGCCCTGGTCGGACGGAGCGGGGTGTCGAACAGGCGTCCCGGGCGACTAGGGCCAATGTCCGAGAGCCCACGGGGTCGAACAGCTGTCCTGGGCGACTCGGGCCCATTCCCGAGGCCTCGCGGTGTCCACCAGATGTCCCGGGGGACTGGCGCTTCGGTCCTAAGGCCCGCGGGGTCGACCAGCTGTCCTGGCTGACTTGGGTTCGGCTCCGAGGGCCTGCGGGCTCGAAAGGCTGTCCCGGAGGCTCGGGCCCGTTCCTGAAGGCCCACGGGGTCGACCAGTTTTCCCTGTGATTCGTGCTTTGGTCCGAGTGCCCGCAGGGTGGACCAGCTGTCCTGGGTGACTCGCGCTCGTGTCCGAGGTTCCACGAGGTCGCCCCGATGTTTTGGCAACTCGGGCCCGGGTGCGAGGGCCTGCAGGGTCGACCAGGTGTCCCGGGCGACTCGGGCTCAGGCCCAAGGCCCTGCGGTGTCAACCAGATGTCCCGGACCACTCGCGCTTGCGTCCTAGGTTACGTGGGGTCGACCAGCTGTCCTGGGCGACTGGGGCCTGGTCGGAGGGAGCATGGTGTCAAACAGGCGTCCCGGGCAACTCGGGCCCGTGTCTGAAGGCCCGCGGGGTCAACCAGCTGTCCCTGGTGACTCGCGCTTGGGACCGAGTGCATGCGGGGTCGACCAGCAGTCCCGGGCAACTCGGGCCCTGGTCGGAGGCACTGCGGTGTCGACCAGGGCTCCCTGGCGCCTCGGGCCCATGCCCGAGGACCTGCGGGGTCGAACAGCTGTCCCGGGCGACTCCGGCCTGATTCCAAGGGCCCACGGTTTCGACCAAATGTCCCGGGTGACTCGGGCCTGGGTCTGAATGCTCGCGGTATCAACCAGCTTTCCCAGGGTACTGGGGCCCGGGTCTGAGGTCCCACAGGGTCGCCCACCTGTCCCGGGGGACTCGAGCCCGGGTCCACGGGCATGCGGTGTCGACAGGCTGTCCCGAGGGACTCGGGCCCGCGTCCGAGGGCCCGCCGGGTCGACCAGCTGTCCAGGTGGACTCGGGCCCGAGTCTGAAGGCCCGCGTGGTCGACCAGCTGTCCCAGGCACTCGGGCCTGTGTCCGAGGGCACGTGGGTTCCACCAGGTGTCCCCGGAGATCGCACTCGAGTCCGACGGTCCGTGGGGTCGACCATATGTCCCGGGCGATATTGGCCCGGGTCCAAAGGCCCGCGCGGTCCACCAGCAGGCCCGCGCGTCTCAGGCCCTGTTCTGATGGCCCGCGGGGTCAACCAGCAGTCCCTGGCGCCTGGGGCCCGTGTCCGAAATCCCTCGGTGTTGACCAGCTGTCCCGGGCGACTCGAGACCGTGCCTGAGGGCCTGGGTGTCGAACAGCTGTGCCAGGGACTCACACGTGATTCTGATGGACCCCGGGGTGGACCAGCGGTCCCTGGGGACTCGGGCCCAGGTCCTAGGGCCCGCGGGTTCGACCACCTGTATTGGGCGACTCGGGCCGGTGCTCGAGGGCCCGCGGTGTCGACAAACTCTCCCGCGCGACTCGGTTCGGGTCCCAGGTCCCATGGTCGACCAGCTGTCCCAGGCGCCTCGGGCCCGTGCCAGATGTCCTGCTGCATGGATCAGCTGCCCCGGGCGACTTGGGCCCTGGTCGCAGGCCCCGCGGTGTCGAACAGGCGTCCCGGAAGACTCGGGCCTTGCCCGAATGCCCGCGGTGACGACCAGCTCCGGGTGACACGGGCCCGTGTCCGAGGGCCCACGGGTTCGACCAGATGACCCTGGCGACACATGCTTGGGTGGGACTGCCCACGGGGTTGACCAGCATTCCCGGCGTCCTCGCGCTCGTGTCCGACTGCCCGCGAGGTCGACCTGATATCTTTGGCGACTCGGGCCCGTGGCCCTCGTCCTGCGGGGTCTACCAGCTTTCCCGGGCCCATTCGGCCCAGGCCCGAGTGCCCGCAGTGTCGACCCACTCTCCCAAGCGACTCGAGTTTGGGTCCAAGGGCCCGCGGTCCACCTGCTGTCCCGGGCGTCTTGGGCCCGGGCCCGATGTCCCACCGGGTCTACGAGGTGTCCCGGGCGATTCGGGTTCAGGTCGGAGGGACCGCGGTGTTGCCCAGCCATCCCGGGTCACTCGGGCCTGGGTCCGAGGGCCCATGTGTTCGACAAGCTCTTCCGGGCAAATCGCGCTCGGGTCCGATGGCCCGCGGGGTCGACCAGCTCTCCGGGGCGACTCGGGCACGTGCCCCAGGGCCCGGGGTGTCGACCAGCTGTCTCGGGCACCTCGGGCCCGGTTCCGAGGCCCGGCATTATTGATCAGCTATCCCGCGTGACTCGGGCCCGTGTCCGAGGGCCCACGGTGTCGACCAGATGTTCCAGGCCCTCGGGCCCGGGTCCGAGGGCCCGCAGGGTCCACCAGGGTCCCGGGAGACTCGCACTCGAGTCCGAGGGCCTGCGGGGTCGACCAGATCTCCAGGGCGAGTCGAGCACATGCCCGATGACCGCGGGGACAACCAGACGTCCCAGGCGACTCCGGCCTGGCTCCGAGGGCCCACGGTGTCACACAGCTCTCCTGGGACACTCGCGCTTTGGACCGACGGACCGCGGGGTCGACCAGCTGTCCAAAGGCCCTTGGGGTCGACCGACTTTCCCGGGCGTCTCCGGCCTGTGCCCGAGGGACCGTGGTATGGACCACCTCTCCCAGGCGACTCAAGTTCGGGTCCGAGGTCCCGCAGCCTACCTGCTTTCCCGGGTGACTTGGGCATGTGCCAGATGTCACGCGGGGTCGACCAGTTGTCCAGGGGGACTCAGGCCCGGGTCCAGGATCCCGTGGTGTCGACCAGCTGTCCCGGGGAACTCTACCCAGGCCCGAAGACCAGCCGCATCCACCAGTTGCCCCGGGCGACTCGGACCCGTGTCTGAAGGCCCGCGTGTTCGACCAGCTATCCCTGGCCACTCACGCTGGGGTCCGTGTTCCCGCGGGGTTGACCAGCAGTCCCGGGCAACACGCGCTTGTGTCCGAGGGCCCGTGAGGTCGACCCGATGTCTTTGGCGATTCGGGCCCGGGACCGAGGGCCCGCGGGATCGACCAGCAGACCCGCGTGACTTGGGCCCGTGTCCGAGGTCCTGCGGTCGACCATCTGTACCGGGCGACTCGGGCCCGTGCCCGATGTCCCGCTGGGTCGACCAGCTGTCCCGGGGACGTCGGGCCCATGTCCGAGGGCCCGCGGGTTCCACAACCTTTCCCGGGCGACTCGGGCTGGTCCCGAGGGCCCGCGGTGTCGTCCAAATCTGCCGGTCGACTCGGGCCTGTGTCTGATATCCTCCAGGGTCGACCAGCTGTCCCGGGGGACTTGGGCCCGGGTCGGACGGAGCGGGGTGTCGAACAGGCGTCCCGGGTGACTAGGGCCAATGTCTGACAGCCCACGGGGTCGAACAGCTGTCCTGGGCGACTCGGGCCCATTCCCGAGGCCTCGCGGTGTCGACCAGATGTCCCGGGGGACTGGCGCTTCGGTCCTAAGGCCCGCGGGGTCGACCAGCTGTCCTGGCTGACTTGGGTTCGGCTCCGAGGGCCTGCGGGCTCGAAAGGCTGTCCCGGAGGCTCGGGCCCATTCCTGAAGGCCCACGGGGTCGACCAGTTTTCCCTGTGATTCGTGCTTTGGTCCGAGTGCCCGCAGGGTGGACCAGCTGTCCTGGGTGACTCGCGCTCGTGTCCGAAGTTCCACGAGGTCGCCCCGATGTTTTGGCAACTCGGGCCCGGCTGCGAGGGCCTGCAGGGTCGACCAGGTGTCCCGGGCGACTCGGGCCCAGGCCCAAGGCCCTGCGGTGTCAACCAGATGTCCCGGACCACTCGCGCTTGCGTCCTAGGTTACGTGGGGTCGACCAGCTGTCCTGGGCGACTGGGGCCTGGTGGGAGGGAGCATGGTGTCAAACAGGCGTCCCGGGCAACTCGGGCCCGTGTCTGAAGGCCCGCGGGGTCAACCAGCTGTCCCTGGTGACTCGCGATTGGGACCGAGTGCATGCGGGGTCGACCAGCAGTCCCGGGCAACTCGGGCCTTGGTCGGAGGCACTGCGGTGTCGACCAGGCCTCCCTGGCACCTCGGGCCCATGCCCGAGGACCTGCGGGGTCGACCAGCTGTCCCGGGCGACTCCGGCCTGATTCCAAGGGCCCACGGTTTCGACCAAATGTCCCGGGTGACTCGGGCCTGGGTCTGAATGCTCGCGGTATCAACCAGCTTTCCCAGGGAACTGGGGCCCGGGTCTGAGGTCCCACAGGGTCGCCCACCTGTCCCGGGGGACTCGGACCCGGGTCCACGTGCATGCGGTGTCGACAGGCGGTCCCGAGGGACTCGGGCCCGCGTCCGAGGGCCCGCCGGGTCGACCAGCTGTCCAGGTGGACTCGGGCCCGAGTCTGAAGGCCCGCGTGGTCGACCAGCTGTCCCAGGCACTCGGGCCTGTGTCCGAGGGCACGTGGGTTCGACCAGGTGTCTCCGGAGATCGCACTCGAGTCCGACGGCCCGTGGGGTCGACCATATGTCCCGGGCGATATTGGCCCGGGTCCAAAGGCCCGCGCGGTCCACCAGCAGGCCCGCGCGACTCAGGCCCTGTTCTGGTGGCCCGCGGGGTCAACCAGCAGTCCCTGGCGCCTGGGGCCCGTGTCCGAAATCCCTCGGTGTTGACCAGCTGTCCCGGGCGACTCGAGACCGTGCCTGAGGGCCTGGGTGTCGAACAGCTGTTCCAGGGACTCACACGTGAGTCTGATGGACCCCGGGGTGGACCAGCGGTCCCTGGGGACTCGGGCCCAGGTCCTAGGGCCCGCGGGTTCGACTACCTGTATTGGGCGACTCGGGCCGGTGCTCGAGGGCCTGCGGTGTCGACAAACTCTCCCGCACGACTCGGTTCGGGTCCCAGGTCCCATGGTCGACCAGCTGTCCCAGGCGCCTCGGGCCCGTGCCAGATGTCCCGCTGCATGGATCAGCTGCCCCGGGCGACTTCGGCCCTGGTCGCAGGGCCCGCGGTGTCGAACAGGCGTCCCGGAAGACTCGGGCCTTGCCCGAATGCCCGCGGTGACGACCAGCTCCGGGTGACACGGGCCCGTGTCCGAGGGCCCACGGGTTCGACCAGATGACCCTGGCGACACATGCTTCGGTGGGACTGCCCACGGGGTTGACCAGCATTCCCGGCGTCCTCGCGCTCGTGTCCGACTGCCCGCGAGGTCGACCTGATATCTTTGGCGACTCGGGCCCGTGGTCCGGGTCCTGCGGGGTCTACCAGCTTTCCCAGGCCCATTCGGCCCAGGCCCGAGTGCCCGCAGTGTCGACCCACTCTCCCAAGCGACTCGAGTTTGGGTCCAAGGGCCCGCGGTCGACCTGCTGTCCCGGGCGTCTTGGGCCCGGGCCCGATGTCCCACCGGGTCTACAAGGTGTCCCGGGCGATTCGGGTTCAGGTCGGAGGGACCGCGGTGTTGCCCAGCCATCCCGGGTCACTCGGGCCTGGGTCCGAGGGCCCATGTGTTCGACAAGCTCTTCCGGGCAAATCGCGCTCGGGTCCGATGGCCCGCGGGGTCGACCAGCTCTCCGGGGAGACTCGGGCACGTGCCCCAGGGCCCGGGGTGTCGACCAGCTGTCTCGGGCACCTCGGGCCCGGTTCCGAGGCCCGGCATTATTGATCAGCTATCCCGCGTGACTCGGGCCCGTGTCCGAGGGCCCACGGTGTCGACCAGATGTTCCAGGCCCTCGGGCCCGGGTCCTAGGGCCCGCAGGGTCCACCAGGGTCCCGGGCGACTCGCACTAGAGTCCGAGGGCCTGCGGGGTCGACCAGATCTCCAGGGCGAGTCGAGCACATGCCCGATGCCCCGCGGGGTCAACCAGACGTCCCAGGCGACTCCGGCCTGGCTCCGAGGGCCCACGGTGTCACACAGCTCTCCTGGGACACTCGCGCTTTGGACCGACGGACCGCGGGGTCGACCAGCTGTCCAAAGGCCCTTGGGGTCGACCGACTTTCCCGGGCGTCTCCGGCCTGTGCCCGAGGGACCGTGGTATGGACCACCTCTCCCAGGCGACTCAAGTTCGGGTCCGAGGTCCCGCAGCCTACCTGCTTTCCCGGGTGACTTGGGCATGTGCCAGATGTCACGCGGGGTCGACCAGTTGTCCAGGGGGACTCAGGCCCGGGTCCAGGATCCCGTGGTGTCGACCAGCTGTCCCGGGGAACTCTACCCAGGCCCGAAGACCAGCCGCATCCACCAGTTGCCCCGGGCGACTCGGACCCGTGTCTGAAGGCCCGCGTGTTCGACCAGCTATCCCTGGCCACTCACGCTGGGGTCCGTGTTCCCGCGGGGTTGACCAGCAGTCCCGGGCAACACGCGCTTGTGTCCGAGGGCCCGTGAGGTCGACCCGATGTCTTTGGCCATTCGGGCCCGGGACCGAGGGCCCGCGGGATCGACCAGCAGACCCGCGTGACTTGGGCCCGTGTCCGAGGTCCTGCGGTCGACCATCTGTACCGGGCGACTCGGGCCCGTGCCCGATGTCCCGCTGGGTCGACCAGCTGTCCCGGGGACGTCGGGCCCATGTCCGAGGGCCCGCGGGTTCCACAACCTTTCCCGGGCGACTCGGGCTGGTCCCGAGGGCCCGCGGTGTCGTCCAAATCTGCCGGTCGACTCGGGCCTGTGTCTGATATCCTCCAGGGTCGACCAGCTGTCCCGGGGGACTTGGGCCCTGGTCGGACGGAGCGGGGTGTCGAACAGGCGTCCCGGGCGACTAGGGCCAATGTCCGAGAGCCCACGGGGTCGAACAGCTGTCCTGGGCGACTCGGGCCCATTCCCGAGGCCTCGCGGTGTCGACCAGATGTCCCGGGGGACTGGCGCTTCGGTCCTAAGGCCCGCGGGGTCGACCAGCTGTCCTGGCTGACTTGGGTTCGGCTCCGAGGGCCTGCGGGCTCGAAAGGCTGTCCCGGAGGCTCGGGCCCGTTCCTGAAGGCCCACGGGGTCGACCAGTTTTCCCTGTTATTCGTGCTTTGGTCCGAGTGCCCGCAGGGTGGACCAGCTGTCCTGGGTGACTCGCGCTCGTGTCCGAAGTTCCACGAGGTCGCCCCGATGTTTTGGCAACTCGGGCCCGGCTGCGAGGGCCTGCAGGGTCGACCAGGTGTCCCGGGCGACTCGGGCCCAGGCCCAAGGCCCTGCGGTGTCAACCAGATGTCCCGGACCACTCGCGCTTGCGTCCTAGGTTACGTGGGGTCGACCAGCTGTCCTGGGCGACTGGGGCCTGGTGGGAGGGAGCATGGTGTCAAACAGGCGTCCCGGGCAACTCGGGCCCGTGTCTGAAGGCCCGCGGGGTCAACCAGCTGTCCCTGGTGACTCGCGCTTGGGACCGAGTGCATGCGGGGTCGACCAGCAGTCCCGGGCAACTCGGGCCCTGGTCGGAGGCACTGCGGTGTCGACCAGGCCTCCCTGGCGCCTCGGGCCCGTGCCCGAGGACCTGCGGGGTCGACCAGCTGTCCCGGGCGATTCTGGCCTGATTGCGAGGGCCCACGGTTTCGACCAAATGTCCCGGGTGACTCGGGCCTGGGTCTGAATGTTCGCGGTATCAACCAGCTTTCCCAGGGAACTGGGGCCCGGGTCTGAGGTCCCACAGGGTCGCCCACCTGTCCCGGGGGACTCGGGCCCGGGTCCACGGGCATGCGGTGTCGACCAGCTGTCCCGGGGAACTCTACCCAGGCCCGAAGACCAGCCGCATCCACCAGTTGCCCCGGGCGACTCGGACCCGTGTCTGAAGGCCCGCGTGTTCGACCAGCTATCCCTGGCCACTCACGCTGGGGTCCGTGTTCCCGCGGGGTTGACCAGCAGTCCCGGGCAACACGCGCTTGTGTCCGAGGGCCCGTGAGGTCGACCCGATGTCTTTGGAGATTCGGGCCCGGGACCGAGGGCCCGCGGGATCGACCAGCAGACCCGCGTGACTTGGGCCTGTGTCCGAGGTCCTGCGGTCGACCATCTGTACCGGGCGACTCGGGCCCGTGCCCGATGTCCCGCTGGGTCGACCAGCTGTCCCGGGGACGTCGGGCCCATGTCCGAGGGCCCGCGGGTTCCACAACCTTTCCCGGGCGACTCGGGCTGGTCCCGAGGGCCCGCGGTGTCGTCCAAATCTGCCGGTCGACTCGGGCCTGTGTCTGATATCCTCCAGGGTCGACCAGCTGTCCCGGGGGACTTGGGCCCTGGTCGGACGGAGCGGGGTGTCGAACAGGCGTCCCGGGCGACTAGGGCCAATGTCCGAGAGCCCACGGGGTCGAACAGCTGTCCTGGGCGACTCGGGCCCATTCCCGAGGCCTCGCGGTGTTGACCAGATGTCCCGGGGGACTGGCGCTTCGGTCCTAAGGCCCGCGGGGTCGACCAGCTGTCCTGGCTGACTTGGGTTCGGCTCCGAGGGCCTGCGGGCTCGAAAGGCTGTCCCGGAGGCTCGGGCCCGTTCCTGAAGGCCCACGGGGTCGACCAGTTTTCCCTGTGATTCGTGCTTTGGTCCGAGTGCCCGCAGGGTGGACCAGCTGTCCTGGGTGACTCGCGCTCGTGTCCGAAGTTCCACGAGGTCGCCCCGATGTTTTGGCAACTCGGGCCCGGCTGCGAGGGCCTGCAGGGTCGACCAGGTGTCCCGGGCGACTCGGGCCCAGGCCCAAGGCCCTGCGGTGTCAACCAGATGTCCCGGACCACTCGCGCTTGCGTCCTAGGTTACGTGGGGTCGACCAGCTGTCCTGGGCGACTGGGGCCTGGTGGGAGGGAGCATGGTGTCAAACAGGCGTCCCGGGCAACTCGGGCCCGTGTCTGAAGGCCCGCGGGGTCAACCAGCTGTCCCTGGTGACTCGCGCTTGGGACCGAGTGCATGCGGGGTCGACCAGCAGTCCCGGGCAACTCGGGCCCTGGTCGGAGGCACTGCGGTGTCGACCAGGCCTCCCTGGCACCTCGGGCCCATGCCCGAGGACCTGCGGGGTCGACCGGCTGTCCTGGGCGACTCCGGCCTGATTCCAAGGGCCCACGGTTTCGACCAAATGTCCCGGGTGACTCGGGCCTGGGTCTGAATGCTCGCGGTATCAACCAGCTTTCCCAGGGAACTGGGGCCCGGGTCTGAGGTCCCACAGGGTCGCCCACCTGTCCCGGGGGACTCGGGCCCGGGTCCACGGGCATGCGGTGTCGACAGGCTGTCCCGGGGGACTCGGGCCCGCGTCCGAGGGCCCGCCGGGTCAACCAGCTGTCCAGGTGGACTCGGGCCCGAGTCTGAAGGCCCGCGTGGTCGACCAGCTGTCCCAGGCACTCGGGCCTGTGTCCGAGGGCACGTGGGTTCGACCAGGTGTCTCCGGAGATCGCACTCGAGTCCGACGGCCCGTGGGGTCGACCATATGTCCCGGGCGATATTGGCCCGGGTCCAAAGGCCCGCGCGGTCCACCAGCAGGCCCGCGCGACTCAGGCCCTGTTCTGGTGGCCCGCGGGGTCAACCAGCAGTCCCTGGCGCCTGGGGCCCGTGTCCGAAATCCCTCGGTGTTGACCAGCTGTCCCGGGCGACTCGAGACCGTGCCTGAGGGCCTGGGTGTCGAACAGCTGTGCCAGGGACTCACACGTGAGTCTGTTGGACCCCGGGGTGGACCAGCGGTCCCTGGGGACTCGGGCCCAGGTCCTAGGGCCCGCGGGTTCGACCACCTGTATTGGGCGACTCGGGCCGGTGCTCGAGGGCCTGTGGTGTCGACAAACTCTCCCGCACGACTCGGTTCGGGTCCCAGGTCCCATGGTCGACCAGCTGTCCCAGGCGCCTCGGGCCCCTGCCAGATGTCCCGCTGCATGGATCAGCTGCCCCGGGCGACTTCGGCCCTGGTCGCAGGGCCCGCGGTGTCGAACAGGCGTCCCGGAAGACTCGGGCCTTGCCCGAATGCCCGCGGTGACGACCAGCTCCGGGTGACACGGGCCCGTGTCCGAGGGCCCACGGGTTCGACCAGATGACCCTGGCCACACATGCTTGGGTGGGACTGCCCACGGGGTTGACCAGCATTCCCGGCGTCCTCGCGCTCGTGTCCGACTGCCCGCGAGGTCGACCTGATATCTTTGGCGACTCGGGCCCGTGGCCCTGGACCTGCGGGGTCTACCAGCTTTCCCAGGCCCATTCGGCCCAGGCCCGAGTGCCCGCAGTGTCGACCCACTCTCCCAAGCGACTCGAGTTTGGGTCCAAGGGCCCGCGGTCGACCTGCTGTCCCGGGCGTCTTGGGCCCGGGCCCGATGTCCCACCGGGTCTACAAGGTGTCCCGGGCGATTCGGGTTCAGGTCGGAGGGACCGCGGTGTTGCCCAGCCATCCCGGGTCACTCGGGCCTGGGTCCGAGGGCCCATGTGTTCGACAAGCTCTTCCGGGCAAATCGCGCTCGGGTCCGATGGCCCGCGGGGTCGACCAGCTCTCCGGGGCGACTCGGGCACGTGCCCCAGGGCCCGGGGTGTCGACCAGCTGTCTCGGGCACCTCGGGCCCGGTTCCGAGGCCCGGCATTATTGATCAGCTATCCCGCGTGACTCGGGCCCGTGTCCGAGGGCCCACGGTGTCGACCAGATGTTCCAGGCCCTCGGGCCCGGGTCCTAGGGCCCGCAGGGTCCACCAGGGGTCCCGGGCGACTCGCACTCGAGTCCGAGGGCCTGCGGGGTCGACCAGATCTCCAGGGCGAGTCGAGCACATGCCCGATGCCCCGCGGGGTCAACCAGACGTCCCAGGCGACTCCGGCCTGGCTCCGAGGGCCCACGGTGTCACACAGCTCTCCTGGGACACTCGCGCTTTGGACCGACGGACCGCGGGGTCGACCAGCTGTCCAAAGGCCCTTGGGGTCGCCCGACTTTCCCGGGCGTCTCCGGCCTGTGCCCGAGGGACCGTGGTATGGACCACCTCTCCCAGGCGACTCAAGTTCGGGTCCGAGGTCCCGCAGCCTACCTGCTTTCCCGGGTGACTTGGGCATGTGCCAGATGTCACGCGGGGTCGACCAGTTGTCCAGGGGGACTCAGGCCCGGGTCCAGGATCCCGTGGTGTCGACCAGCTGTCCCGGGGAACTCTACCCAGGCCCGAAGACCAGCCGCATCCACCAGTTGCCCCGGGCGACTCGGACCCGTGTCTGAAGGCCCGCGTGTTCGACCAGCTATCCCTGGCCACTCACGCTGGGGTCCGTGTCCCCGCGGGGTTGACCAGCAGTCCCGGGCAACACGCGCTTGTGTCCGAGGGCCCGTGAGGTCGACCCGATGTCTTTGGCCATTCGGGCCCGGGACCGAGGGCCCGCGGGATCGACCAGCAGACCCGCGTGACTTGGGCCCGTGTCCGAGGTCCTGCGGTCGACCATCTGTACCGGGCGACTCGGGCCCGTGCCCGATGTCCCGCTGGGTCGACCAGCTGTCCCGGGGACGTCGGGCCCATGTCCGAGGGCCCGCGGGTTCCACAACCTTTCCTGGGCGACTCGGGCTGGTCCCAAGGGCCCGCGGTGTCGTCCAAATCTGCCGGTCGACTCGGGCCTGTGTCTGATATCCTCCAGGGTCGACCAGCTGTCCCGGGGGACTTGGGCCCTGGTCGGACGGAGCGGGGTGTCGAACAGGCGTCCCGGGTGACTAGGGCCAATGTCCGACAGCCCACGGGGTCGAACAGCTGTCCTGGGCGACTCGGGCCCATTCCCGAGGCCTCGCGGTGTCGACCAGATGTCCCGGGGGACTGGCGCTTCGGTCCTAAGGCCCGCGGGGTCGACCAGCTGTCCTGGCTGACTTGGGTTCGGCTCCGAGGGCCTGCGGGCTCGAAAGGCTGTCCCGGAGGCTCGGGCCCGTTCCTGAAGGCCCACGGGGTCGACCAGTTTTCCCTGTGATTCGTGCTTTGGTCCGAGTGCCCGCAGGGTGGACCAGCTGTCCTGGGTGACTCGCGCTCGTGTCCGAAGTTCCACGAGGTCGCCCCGATGTTTTGGCAACTCGGGCCCGGGTGCGAGGGCCTGCAGGGTCGACCAGGTGTCCCGGGCGACTCGGGCCCAGGCCCAAGGCCCTGCGGTGTCAACCAGATGTCCCGGACCACTCGCGCTTGCGTCCTAGGTTACGTGGGGTCGACCAGCTGTCCTGGGCGACTGGGGCCTGGTGGGAGGGAGCATGGTGTCAAACAGGCGTCCCGGGCAACTCGGGCCCGTGTCTGAAGGCCCGCGGGGTCAACCAGCTGTCCCTAGTGACTCGCGCTTGGGACCGAGTGCATGCGGGGTCGACCAGCAGTCCCGGGCAACTCGGGCCCTGGTCGGAGGCACTGCGGTGTCGACCAGGCCTCCCTGGCGCCTCGGGCCCATGCCCGAGGACCTGCGGGGTCGACCAGCTGTCCCGGGCGATTCTAGCCTGATTCCGAGGGCCCAAGGTTTCGACCAAATGTCCCGGGTGACTCGGGCCTGGGTCTGAATGCTCGCGGTATCAACCAGCTTTCCCAGGGAACTGGGGCCCGGGTCTGAGGTCCCACAGGGTCGCCCACCTGTCCCGGGGGACTCGGGCCCGGGTCCACGGGCATGCGGTGTCGACAGGCTGTCCCGGGGGACTCGGGCCCGCGTCCGAGGGCCCGCCGGGTCGACCAGCTGTCCAGGTTGACTCGGGCCCGAGTCTGAAGGCCCGCGTGGTCGACCAGCTGTCCCAGGCACTCGGGCCTGTGTCCGAGGGCACGTGGGTTCGACCAGGTGTCCCCGGAGATCGCACTCGAGTCCGAAGGCCCGTGGGGTCGACCATATGTCCCGGGCAATATTGGCCCGGGTCCAAAGGCCCGCGCGGTCCACCAGCAGGCCCGCGCGACTCAGGCCCTGTTCTGATGGCCCGCGGGGTCAACCAGCAGTCCCTGGCGCCTGGGGCCCGTGTCCGAAATCCCTCGGTGTTGACCAGCTGTCCCGGGCGACTCGAGACCGTGCCTGAGTGCCT
Organism: Sus scrofa; assembly: GCF_054392235.1. Taxonomy (NCBI): domain Eukaryota; kingdom Metazoa; phylum Chordata; class Mammalia; order Artiodactyla; family Suidae; genus Sus; species Sus scrofa. The sequence continues at coordinate 46,593,784 of NC_139387.1, read as the reverse complement.
GGGTGTGGAAGAGCTGTGCCAGGGACTCACACGTGAGTCTGATGGACCCCGGGTTGGACCAGCGGTCCCTGGGGACTCGGGCCCAGGTCCTAGGGCCCGCGGGTTCGACCACCTGTATTGGGCGACTCGGGCCGGTGCTCGAGGGCCCGCGGTGTCCACAAACTCTCCCGCGCGACTCGGTTCGGGTCCCAGGTCCCATGGTCGACCAGCTGTCCCAGGCGCCTCGGGCCCGTGCCAGATGTCCCGCTGCATGGATCAGCTGCCCCGGGCGACTTCGGCCCTGGTCGCAGGGCCCGCGGTGTCGAACAGGCGTCCCGGAAGACTCGGGCCTTGCCCGAATGCCCGCGGTGACGACCAGCTCCGGGTGACACGGGCCCGTGTCCGAGGGCCCACGGGTTCGACCAGATGACCCTGGCGACACATGCTTCGGTGGGACTGCCCACGGGGTTGACCAGCATTCCTGGCGTCCTCGAGCTCGTGTCCGACTGCCCGCGAGGTCGACCTGATATCTTTGGCGACTCGGGCCCGTGGCCGGGGTCCTGCGGGGTCTACCAGCTTTCCTGGGCCCATTCGGCCCAGGCCCGAGTGCCCGCAGTGTCGACCCACTCTCCCAAGCGACTCGAGTTTGGGTCCAAGGGCCCGCGGTCGACCTGCTGTCCCGGGCGTCTTGGGCCCAGGCCCGATGTCCCACCGGGTCTACCAGGTGTCCCGGGCGATTCGGGTTCAGGTCGGAGGGACCGCGGTGTTGCCCAGCCATCCCGGGTCACTCGGGCCTGGGTCCGAGGGCCCATGTGTTCGACAAGCTCTTCCGGGCAAATCGCGCTCGGGTCCGATGGCCCGCGGGGTCGACCAGCTCTCCGGGGCGACTCGGGCACGTGCCCCAGGGCCCGGGGTGTCGACCAGCTGTCTCGGGCACCTCGGGCCCGGTTCCGAGGCCCGGCATTATTGATCAGCTATCCCGCGTGACTCGGGCCCGTGTCCGAGGGCCCACGGTGTCGACCAGATGTTCCAGGCCCTCGGGCCCGGGTCCTAGGGCCCGCAGGGTCCACCAGGGGTCCCGGGCGACTCGCACTCGAGTCCGAGGGCCTGCGGGGTCGACCAGATCTCCAGGGCGAGTCGAGCACATGCCCGATGCCCCGCGGGGTCAACCAGACGTCCCAGGCGACTCCGGCCTGGCTCCGAGGGCCCACGGTGTCACACAGCTCTCCTGGGACACTCGCGCTTTGGACCGACGGACCGCGGGGTCGACCAGCTGTCCAAAGGCCCTTGGGGTCGCCCGACTTTCCCGGGCGTCTCCGGCCTGTGCCCGAGGGACCGTGGTATGGACCACCTCTCCCAGGCGACTCAAGTTCGGGTCCGAGGTCCCGCAGCCTACCTGCTTTCCCGGGTGACTTGGGCATGTGCCAGATGTCACGCGGGGTCGACCAGTTGTCCAGGGGGACTCAGGCCCGGGTCCAGGATCCCGTGGTGTCGACCAGCTGTCCCGGGGAACTCTACCCAGGCCCGAAGACCAGCCGCATCCACCAGTTGCCCCGGGCGACTCGGACCCGTGTCTGAAGGCCCGCGTGTTCGACCAGCTATCCCTGGCCACTCACGCTGGGGTCCGTGTTCCCGCGGGGTTGACCAGCAGTCCCGGGCAACACGCGCTTGTGTCCGAGGGCCCGTGAGGTCGACCCGATGTCTTTGGCCATTCGGGCCCGGGACCGAGGGCCCGCGGGATCGACCAGCAGACCCGCGTGACTTGGGCCCGTGTCCGAGGTCCTGCGGTCGACCATCTGTACCGGGCGACTCGGGCCCGTGCCCGATGTCCCGCTGGGTCGACCAGCTGTCCCGGGGACGTCGGGCCCATGTCCGAGGGCCCGCGGGTTCCACAACCTTTCCCGGGCGACTCGGGCTGGTCCCGAGGGCCCGCAGTGTCGTCCAAATCTGCCGGTCGACTCGGGCCTGTGTCTGATATCCTCCAGGGTCGACCAGCTGTCCCGGGGGACTTGGGCCCTGGTCGGACGGAGCGGGGTGTCGAACAGGCGTCCCGGGTGACTAGGGCCAATGTCTGACAGCCCACGGGGTCGAACAGCTGTCCTGGGCGACTCGGGCCCATTCCCGAGGCCTCGCGGTGTCGACCAGATGTCCCGGGGGACTGGCGCTTCGGTCCTAAGGCCCGCGGGTTCGACCAGCTGTCCTGGCTGACTTGGGTTCGGCTCCGAGGGCCTGCAGGCTCGAAAGGCTGTCCCGGAGGCTCGGGCCCGTTCCTGAAGGCCCACGGGGTCGACCAGTTTTCCCTGTGATTCGTGCTTTGGTCCGAGTGCCCGCAGGGTGGACCAGCTGTCCTGGGTGACTCTCGCTCGTGTCCGAAGTTCCACGAGGTCGCCCCGATGTTTTGGCAACTCGGGCCCGGGTGCGAGGGCCTGCAGGGTCGACCAGGTGTCCCGGGCGACTCGGGCCCAGGCCCAAGGCCCTGCGGTGTCGACCAGATGTCCCGGACCACTCGCGCTTGCGTCCTAGGTTACGTGGGGTCGACCAGCTGTCCTGGGCGACTGGGGCCTGGTCGGAGGGAGCATGGTGTCAAACAGGCGTCCCGGGCAACTCGGGCCCGTGTCTGAAGGCCCGCGGGGTCAACCAGCTGTCCCTGGTGACTCGCGCTTGGGACCGAGTGCATGCGGGGTCGACCAGCAGTCCCGGGCAACTCGGGCCCTGGTCGGAGGCACTGCGGTGTCGACCAGGCCTCCCTGGCACCTCGGGCCCGTGCCCGAGGACCTGCGGGGTCGACCAGCTGTCCCGGGCGATTCTGGCCTGATTCCGAGGGCCCACGGTTTCGACCAAATGTCCCGGGTGACTCGGGCCTGGGTCTGAATGCTCGCGGTATCAACCAGCTTTCCCAGGGAACTCGGGCCCGGGTCTGAGGTCCCACAGGGTCGCCCACCTGTCCCGGGGGACTCGGGCCCGGGTCCACGGGCATGCGGTGTCGACAGGCTGTCCCGGGGGACTCGGGCCCGCGTCCGAGGGCCCGCCGGGTCGACCAGCTGTCCAGGTGGACTCGGGCCCGAGTCTGAAGGCCCGCGTGGTCGACCAGCTGACCCAGGCACTCGGGCCTGTGTCCGAGGGCACGTGGGTTCGACCAGGTGTCCCTGGAGATCGCACTCGAGTCCGACGGCCCGTGGGTTCGACCATATGTCCCGGGCGATATTGGCCCGGGTCCAAAGGCCCGCGCGGTCCACCAGCAGGCCCGCGCTTCTCAGGCCCTGTTCTGATGGCCCGCGGGGTCAACCAGCAGTCCCTGGCGCCTGGGGCCCGTGTCCGAAATCCCTCGGTGTTGACCAGCTGTCCCGGGCGACTCGAGACCGTGCCTGAGGGCCTGGGTGTCGAACAGCTGTGCCAGGGACTCACACGTGAGTCTGATGGACCCCGGGGTCGACCAGCGGTCCCTGGGGACTCGGGCCCAGGTCCTAGGGCCCGCGGGTTCGACCACCTGTATTGGGCGACTCGGGCCGGTGCTCGAGGGCCCGCGGTGTCCACAAACTCTCCCGCGCGACTCGGTTCGGGTCCCAGGTCCCATGGTCGACCAGCTGTCCCAGGCGCCTCGGGCCCGTGCCAGATGTCCCGCTGCATGGATCAGCTGCCCCGGGCGACTTGGGCCCTGGTCGCAGGGCCCGCGGTGTCGAACAGGCGTCCCGGAAGACTCGGGCCTTGCCCGAATGCCCGCGGTGACGACCAGCTCCGGGTGACACGGGCCCGTGTCCGAGGGCCCACGGGTTCGACCAGATGACCCTGGCGACACATGCTTGGGTGGGACTGCCCACGGGGTTGAGCAGCATTCCCGGCGTCCTCGCGCTCGTGTCCGACTGCCCGCGAGGTCGACCTGATGTCTTTGGCGACTCGGGCCCGTGGCCGGGGTCCTGCGGGGTCTACCAGCTTTCCCGGGCCCATTCGGCCCAGGCCCGAGTGCCCGAAGTGTCGACCCACTCTCCCAAGCGACTCGAGTTTGTGTCCAAGGGCCCGCGGTCGACCTGCTGTCCCGGGTGTCTTGGGCCCGGGCTCGATGTCCCACCGGGTCTACCAGGTGTCCCGGGCGATTCGGGTTCAGGTCGGAGGGACCACGGTGTTGCCCAGCCATCCCGCGTCACTCGGGCCTGGGTCCGAGGGCCCATGTGTTCGACAAGCTCTTCCGGGCGACTCGCACTCGAGTCCGAGGGCCTGCGGGGTCGACCAGATCTCAAGGGCGAGTCGAGCACATGCCCGATGCCCCGCGGGGTCAACCAGACGTCCCAGGCGACTCCGGCCTGGCTCCGCGGGCCCACGGTGTCACACAGCTCTCCTGGGACACTCGCGCTTTGGACCGACGGACCGCGGGGTCGACCAGCTGACCCGGGCGACTTTGGCCCTGTGTCCAAAGGCCCTTGTGGTCGAACGACTTTCCCGGGCGTCTCCGGCCTGTGCCCGAGGGACCGTGGTATGGACCACCTCTCCCAGGCGACTCAAGTTCGGGTCCGAGGTCCCGCAGCCTACCTGCTTTCCCGGGTGACTTGGGCATGTGCCAGATGTCACGCGGGGTCGACCAGTTGTCCAGGGGGACTCAGGCCCGGGTCCAGGATCCCGTGGTGTCGACCAGCTATCCCGGGGAACTCTACCCAGGCCCGAAGACCAGCCGCATCCACCAGTTGCCCCGGGCGACTCGGACCCGTGTCTGAAGGCCCGCGTGTTCGACCAGCTATCCCTGGCCACTCACGCTGGGGTCCGTGTTCCCGCGGGGTTGACCAGCATTCCCGGGCAACATGCGCTTGTGTCCGAGGGCCCGTGAGGTCGACCCGATGTCTTTGGCCATTCGGGCCCGGGACCGAGGGCCCGCGGGATCGACCAGCAGACCCGCGTGACTTGGGCCCGTGTCCGAGGTCCTGCGGTCGACCATCTGTACCGGGCGACTCGGGCCCGTGCCCGATGTCCCGTTGGGTCGACCAGCTGTCCCGGGGACGTCGGGCCCATGTCCGAGGGCCCATGGGTTCCACAACCTTTTCCGGGCGACTCGGGCTGGTCCCGAGGGCCCGCGGTGTCGTCCAAATCTGCCGGTCGACTCGGGCCTGTGTCTGATATCCGCCAGGGTCGACCAGCTGTCCCGGGGGACTTGGGCCCTGGTCGGACGGAGCGGGGTGTCGAACAGGCGTCCCGGGCGACTAGGGCCAATGTCCGAGAGCCCACGGGGTCGAACAGCTGTCCTGGGCGACTCGGGCCCATTCCCGTGGCCTCGCGGTGTCGACCAGATGTCCCGGGGGACTGGCGCTTCGGTCCTAAGGCCCTTGGGGTCGACCAGCTGTCCTGGCTGACTTGGGTTCGGCTCCGAGGGCCTGCGGGCTCGAAAGGCTGTCCCGGAGGCTCGGGCCCGTTCCTGAAGGCCCACGGGGTCGACCAGTTTTCCCTGTGATTCGTGCTTTGGTCCGAGTGCCCGCAGGGTGGACCAGCAGTCCTGGGTGACTCGCGCTCGTGTCCGAGGTTCCACGAGGTCGCCCCGATGTTTTGGCAACTCGGGCCCGGGTGCGAGGGCCTGCAGGGTCGACCAGGTGTCCCGGGCGACTCGGGCCCAGGCCCAAGGCCCTGCGGTGTCAACCAGATGTCCCGGACCACTCGCGCTTGCGTCCTAGGTTACGTGGGGTCGACCAGCTGTCCTGGGCGACTGGGGCCTGGTCGGAGGGAGCATGGTGTCAAACAGGCGTCCCGGGCAACTCGGGCCCGTGTCTGAAGGCCCGCGGGGTCAACCAGCTGTCCCAGGCACTCGGGCCTGTGTCCGAGGGCACGTGGGTTCGACCAGGTGTCCCCGGAGATCGCACTCGAGTCCGACGGCCCGTGGGGTCGACCATATGTCCCGGGCGATATTGGCCCGGGTCCAAAGGCCCGCGCGGTCCACCAGCAGGCCCGCGTGACTCAGGCCCTGTTCTGATGGCCCGCGGGGTCAACCAGCAGTCCCTGGCGCCTGGGGCCCGTGTCCGAAATCCCTCGGTGTTGACCAGCTGTCCCGGGCGACTCGAGACCGTGCCTGAGGGCCTGGGTGTCGAACAGCTGTGCCAGGGGACTCACACGTGAGTCTGATGGACCCCGGGGTCGACCAGCGGTCCCTGGGGACTCGGGCCCAGGTCCTAGGGCCCGCGGGTTCGACCACCTGTATTGGGCGACTCGGGCCGGTGCTCGAGGGCCCGCGGTGTCCACAAACTCTCCCGCGCGACTCGGTTCGGGTCCCAGGTCCCATGGTCGACCAGCTGTCCCAGGCGCCTCGGGCCCGTGCCAGATGTCCCGCTGCATGGATCAGCTGCCCCGGGCGACTTGGGCCCTGGTCGCAGGGCCCGCGGTGTCGAACAGGCGTCCCGGAAGCCTCGGGCCTTGCCCGAATGCCCGCGGTGACGACCAGCTCCGGGTGACACGGGCCCGTGTCCGAGGGCCCACGGGTTCGACCAGATGACCCTGGCGACACATGCTTGGGTGGGACTGCCCACGGGGTTGACCAGCATTCCCGGCGTCCTCGCGCTCGTGTCCGACTGCCCGCGAGGTCGACCTGATGTCTTTGGCGACTCGGGCCCGTGGCCGGGGTCCTGCGGGGTCTGCCAGCTTTCCCGTGCCCATTCGGCCAATGTCCGAGTGCCCGCAGTGTCGACCCACTCTCCCAAGCGACTCGAGTTTGGGTCCAAGGGCCCGCGGTCGACCTGCTGTCCCGGGTGTCTTGGGCCCGGGCCCGATGTCCCACCGGGTCTACCATGTGTCCCGGGCGATTCGGGTTCAGGTCGGAGGGACCGCGGTGTTGCCCAGCCATCCCGGGTCACTCGGGCCTGGGTCCGAGGGCCCATGTGTTCGACAAGCTCTTCCGGGCAAATCGCGCTCGGGTCCGATGGCCCGCGGGGTCGACCAGCTCTCCGGGGCGACTCGGGCACGTGCCCCAGGGCCCGGGGTGTCGACCAGCTGTCTCGGGCACCTCGGGCCCGGTTCCGAGGCCCGGCATTATTGATCAGCTATCCCGCGTGACTCGGGCCCGTGTCCGAGGGCCCACGGTGTCGACCAGATGTTCCAGGCCCTCGGGCCCGGGTCCGAGGGCCCGCAGGGTCCACCAGGGGTCCCGGGCGACTCGCACTTGAGTCCGAGGGCCTGCGGGGTCGACCAGATCTCCAGGGCGAGTCGAGCACATGCCCGATGCCCCGCGGGGTCATCCAGACGTCCCAGGCGACTCCGGCCTGGCTCTGAGGGCCCACGGTGTCACACAGCTCTCCTGGGACACTCGCGCTTTGGACCGACGGACCGCGGGGTCGACCAGCTGACCCGGGCGACTTTGGCCCTGTGTCCAAAGGCCCTTGGGGTCGCCCGACTTTCCCGGGCGTCTCCGGCCTGTGCCCGAGGGACCGTGGTATGGACCACCTCTCCCAGGCGACTCAAGTTCGGGTCCGAGGTCCCGCAGCCTACCTGCTTTCCCGGGTGACTTGGGCATGTGCCAGATGTCACGCGGGGTCGACCAGTTGTCCAGGGGGACTCAGGCCCGGGTCCAGGATCCCGTGGTGTCGACCAGCTGTCCCGGGGAACTCTACCCAGGCCCGAAGACCAGCCGCATCCACCAGTTGCCCCGGGCGACTCGGACCCGTGTCTGAAGGCCCGCGTGTTCGACCAGCTATCCCTGGCCACTCACGCTGGGGTCCGTGTTCCCGCGGGGTTGACCAGCAGTCCCGGGCAACACGCGCTTGTGTCCGAGGGCCCGTGAGGTCGACCCGATGTCTTTGGCCATTCGGGCCCGGGACCGAGGGCCCGCGGGATCGACCAGCATAACTTGGGCCCGTGTCCGAGGTCCTGCGGTCGACCATCTGTACCGGGCGACTCGGGCCCGTGCCCGATGTCCCCGTGGGTCGACCAGCTGTCCCGGGGACGTCGGGCCCATGTCCGATGGCCCGCGGGTTCCACAACCTTTCCCGGGCGACTCAGGCTGGTCCCGAGGGCCCGCGGTGTCGTCCAAATCTCCCGGTCGACTCGGGCCTGTGTCTGATATCCTCCAGGGTCGACCAGCTGTCCCGGGGGACTTGGGCCCTGGTCGGACGGAGCGGGGTGTCGAACAGGCGTCCCGGGCGACTAGGGCCAATGTCCGAGAGCCCACGGGGTCGAACAGCTGTCCTGGGTGACTCGGGCCCATTCCCGAGGCCTCGCGGTGTCGACCAGATGTCCCGGGGGACTGGCGCTTCGGTCCTAAGGCCCTTGGGGTCGACCAGCTGTCCTGGCTGACTTGGGTTCGGCTCCGAGGGCCTGCGGGCTCGAAAGGCTGTCCCGGAGGCTCGGGCCCGTTCCTGAAGGCCCACGGGGTCGACCAGTTTTCCCTGTGATTCGTGCTTTGGTCCGAGTGCCCGCAGGGTGGACCAGCAGTCCTGGGTGACTCGCGCTCGTGTCCGAGGTTCCACGAGGTCGCCCCGATGTTTTGGCAACTCGGGCCCGGGTGCGAGGGCCTGCAGGGTCGACCAGGTGTCCCGGGCGACTCGGGCCCAGGCCCAAGGCCCTGCGGTGTCAACCAGATGTCCCGGACCACTCGCGCTTGCGTCCTAGGTTACGTGGGGTCGACCAGCTGTCCTGGGCGACTGGGGCCTGGTCGGAGGGAGCATGGTGTCAAACAGGCGTCCCGGGCAACTCGGGCCCGTGTCTGAAGGCCCGCGGGGTCAACCAGCTGTCCCTGGTGACTCGCGCTTGGGACTGAGTGCATGCGGGGTCGACCAGCAGTCCCGGGCAACTCGGGCCCTGGTCGGAGGCACTGCGGTGTCGACCAGGCCTCCCTGGCGCCTCGGGCCCGTGCCCGAGGACCTGCGGGGTCGACCAGCTGTCCCGGGCGACTCCGGCCTGATTCCGAGGGCCCACGGTTTCGACCAAATGTCCCGGGTGACTCGGGCCTGGGTCTGAATGCTCGCGGTATCAACCAGCTTTCCCAGGGAACTGGGGCCCGGGTCTGAGGTCCCACAGGGTCGCCCACCTGTCCCGGGGGACTCGGGCCCGGGTCCACGGGCATGCGGTGTCGACAGGCTGTCCCGGGGGACTCGGGCCCGCGTCCGAGGGCCCGCCGGGTCGACCAGCTGTCCAGGTGGACTCGGGCCCGAGTCTGAAGGCCCGCGTGGTCGACCAGCTGTCCCAGGCACTCGGGCCTGTGTCCGAGGGCACGTGGGTTCGACCAGGTGTCCCCGGAGATCGCACTCGAGTCCGACGGCCCGTGGGGTCGACCATATGTCCCGGGCGATATTGGCCCGGGTCCAAAGGCCCGCGCGGTCCACCAGCAGGCCCGCGCGACTCAGGCCCTGTTCTGATGGCCCGCGGGGTCAACCAGCAGTCCCTGGCGCCTGGGGCCCGTGTCCGAAATCCCTCGGTGTTGACCAGCTGTCCCGGGCGACTCGAGACCGTGCCTGAGGGCCTGGGTGTCGAACAGCTGTGCCAGGGGACTCACACGTGAGTCTGATGGACCCCGGGGTCGACCAGCGGTCCCTGGGGACTCGGGCCCAGGTCCTAGGGCCCGCGGGTTCGACCACCTGTATTGGGCGACTCGGGCCGGTGCTCGAGGGCCCGCGGTGTCCACAAACTCTCCCGCGCGACTCGGTTCGGGTCCCAGGTCCCATGGTCGACCAGCTGTCCCAGGCGCCTCGGGCCCGTGCCAGATGTCCCGCTGCATGGATCAGCTGCCCCGGGCGACTTGGGCCCTGGTCGCAGGGCCCGCGGTGTCGAACAGGCGTCCCGGAAGACTCGGGCCTTGCCCGAATGCCCGCGGTGACGACCAGCTCCGGGTGACACGGGCCCGTGTCCGAGGGCCCACGGGTTCGACCAGATGACCCTGGCGACACATGCTTCGGTGGGACTGCCCACGGGGTTGACCAGCATTCCCGGCGTCCTCGCGCTCGTGTCCGACTGCCCGCGAGGTCGACCTGATGTCTTTGGCGACTCGGGCCCGTGGCCGGGGTCCTGCGGGGTCTGCCAGCTTTCCCGTGCCCATTCGGCCAATGCCCGAGTGCCCGCAGTGTCGACCCACTCTCCCAAGCGACTCGAGTTTGGGTCCAAGGGCCCGCGGTCGACCTGCTGTCCCGGGTGTCTTGGGCCCGGGCCCGATGTCCCACCGGGTCTACCAGGTGTCCCGGGCGATTCGGGTTCAGGTCGGAGGGACCGCGGTGTTGCCCAGCCATCCCGGGTCACTCGGGCCTGGGTCCGAGGGCCCATGTGTTCGACAAGCTCTTCCGGGCAAATCGCGCTCGGGTCCGATGGCCCGCGGGGTCGACCAGCTCTCCGGGGCGACTCGGGCACGTGCCCCAGGGCCCGGGGTGTCGACCAGCTGTCTCGGGCACCTCGGGCCCGGTTCCGAGGCCCGGCATTATTGATCAGCTATCCCGCGTGACTCGGGCCCGTGTCCGAGGGCCCACGGTGTCGACCAGATGTTCCAGGCCCTCGGGCCCGGGTCCGAGGGCCCGCAGGGTCCACCAGGGGTCCCGGGCGACTCGCACTCGAGTCCGAGGGCCTGCGGGGTCGACCAGATCTCCAGGGCGAGTCGAGCACATGCCCGATGCCCCGCGGGGTCATCCAGACGTCCCAGGCGACTCCGGCCTGGCTCCGAGGGCCCACGGTGTCACACAGCTCTCCTGGGACACTCGCGCTTTGGACCGACGGACCGCGGGGTCGACCAGCTGACCCGGGCGACTTTGGCCCTGTGTCCAAAGGCCCTTGGGGTCGCCCGACTTTCCCGGGCGTCTCCGGCCTGTGCCCGAGGGACCGTGGTATGGACCACCTCTCCCAGGCGACTCAAGTTCGGGTCCGAGGTCCCGCAGCCTACCTGCTTTCCCGGGTGACTTGGGCATGTGCCAGATGTCACGCGGGGTCGACCAGTTGTCCAGGGGGACTCAGGCCCGGGTCCAGGTTCCCGTGGTGTCGACCAGCTGTCCCGGGGAACTCTACCCAGGCCCGAAGACCAGCCGCATCCACCAGTTGCCCCGGGCGACTCGGACCCGTGTCTGAAGGCCCGCGTGTTCGACCAGCTATCCCTGGCCACTCACGCTGGGGTCCGTGTTCCCGCGGGGTTGACCAGCAGTCCCGGGCAACACGCGCTTGTGTCCGAGGGCCCGTGAGGTCGACCCGATGTCTTTGGCCATTCGGGCCCGGGACCGAGGGCCCGCGGGATCGACCAGCATAACTTGGGCCCGTGTCCGAGGTCCTGCGGTCGACCATCTGTACCGGGCGACTCGGGCCCGTGCCCGATGTCCCCGTGGGTCGACCAGCTGTCCCGGGGACGTCGGGCCCATGTCCGAGGGCCCGCGGGTTCCACAACCTTTCCCGGGCGACTCGGGCTGGTCCCGAGGGCCCGCGGTGTCGTCCAAATCTCCCGGTCGACTCGGGCCTGTGTCTGATATCCTCCAGGGTCGACCAGCTGTCCCGGGGGACTTGGGCCCTGGTCGGACGGAGCGGGGTGTCGAACAGGCGTCCCGGGCGACTAGGGCCAATGTCCGAGAGCCCACGGGGTCGAACAGCTGTCCTGGGTGACTCGGGCCCATTCCCGAGGCCTCGCGGTGTCGACCAGATGTCCCGGGGGACTGGCGCTTCGGTCCTAAGGCCCTTGGGGTCGACCAGCTGTCCTGGCTGACTTGGGTTCGGCTCCGAGGGCCTGCGGGCTCGAAAGGCTGTCCCGGAGGCTCGGGCCCGTTCCTGAAGGCCCACGGGGTCGACCAGTTTTCCCTGTGATTCGTGCTTTGGTCCGAGTGCCCGCAGGGTGGACCAGCAGTCCTGGGTGACTCGCGCTCGTGTCCGAGGTTCCACGAGGTCGCCCCGATGTTTTGGCAACTCGGGCCCGGGTGCGAGGGCCTGCAGGGTCGACCAGGTGTCCCGGGCGACTCGGGCCCAGGCCCAAGGCCCTGCGGTGTCAACCAGATGTCCCGGACCACTCGCGCTTGCGTCCTAGGTTACGTGGGGTCGACCAGCTGTCCTGGGCGACTGGGGCCTGGTCGGAGGGAGCATGGTGTCAAACAGGCGTCCCGGGCAACTCGGGCCCGTGTCTGAAGGCCCGCGGGGTCAACCAGCTGTCCCTGGTGACTCGCGCTTGGGACTGAGTGCATGCGGGGTCGACCAGCAGTCCCGGGCAACTCGGGCCCTGGTCGGAGGCACTGCGGTGTCGACCAGGCCTCCCTGGCGCCTCGGGCCCGTGCCCGAGGACCTGCGGGGTCGACCAGCTGTCCCGGGCGACTCCGGCCTGATTCCGAGGGCCCACGGTTTCGACCAAATGTCCCGGGTGACTCGGGCCTGGGTCTGAATGCTCGCGGTATCAACCAGCTTTCCCAGGGAACTGGGGCCCGGGTCTGAGGTCCCACAGGGTCGCCCACCTGTCCCGGGGGACTCGGGCCCGGGTCCACGGGCATGCGGTGTCGACAGGCTGTCCCGGGGGACTCGGGCCCGCGTCCGAGGGCCCGCCGGGTCGACCAGCTGTCCAGGTGGACTCGGGCCCGAGTCTGAAGGCCCGCGTGGTCGACCAGCTGTCCCAGGCACTCGGGCCTGTGTCCGAGGGCACGTGGGTTCGACCAGGTGTCCCCGGAGATCGCACTCGAGTCCGACGGCCCGTGGGGTCGACCATATGTCCCGGGCGATATTGGCCCGGGTCCAAAGGCCCGCGCGGTCCACCAGCAGGCCCGCGCGACTCAGGCCCTGTTCTGATGGCCCGCGGGGTCAACCAGCAGTCCCTGGCGCCTGGGGCCCGTGTCCGAAATCCCTCGGTGTTGACCAGCTGTCCCGGGCGACTCGAGACCGTGCCTGAGGGCCTGGGTGTCGAACAGCTGTGCCAGGGGACTCACACGTGAGTCTGATGGACCCCGGGGTCGACCAGCGGTCCCTGGGGACTCGGGCCCAGGTCCTAGGGCCCGCGGGTTCGACCACCTGTATTGGGCGACTCGGGCCGGTGCTCGAGGGCCCGCGGTGTCCACAAACTCTCCCGCGCGACTCGGTTCGGGTCCCAGGTCCCATGGTCGACCAGCTGTCCCAGGCGCCTCGGGCCCGTGCCAGATGTCCCGCTGCATGGATCAGCTGCCCCGGGCGACTTGGGCCCTGGTCGCAGGGCCCGCGGTGTCGAACAGGCGTCCCGGAAGACTCGGGCCTTGCCCGAATGCCCGCGGTGACGACCAGCTCCGGGTGACACGGGCCCGTGTCCGAGGGCCCACGGGTTCGACCAGATGACCCTGGCGACACATGCTTCGGTGGGACTGCCCACGGGGTTGACCAGCATTCCCGGCGTCCTCGCGCTCGTGTCCGACTGCCCGCGAGGTCGACCTGATGTCTTTGGCGACTCGGGCCCGTGGCCGGTGTCCTGCGGGGTCTGCCAGCTTTCCCGTGCCCATTCGGCCAATGCCCGAGTGCCCGCAGTGTCGACCCACTCTCCCAAGCGACTCGAGTTTGGGTCCAAGGGCCCGCGGTCGACCTGCTGTCCCGGGTGTCTTGGGCCCGGGCCCGATGTCCCACCGGGTCTACCAGGTGTCCCGGGCGATTCGGGTTCAGGTCGGAGGGACCGCGGTGTTGCCCAGCCATCCCGGGTCACTCGGGCCTGGGTCCGAGGGCCCATGTGTTCGACAAGCTCTTCCGGGCAAATCGCGCTCGGGTCCGATGGCCCGCGGGGTCGACCAGCTCTCCGGGGCGACTCGGGCACGTGCCCCAGGGCCCGGGGTGTCGACCAGCTGTCTCGGGCACCTCGGGCCCGGTTCCGAGGCCCGGCATTATTGATCAGCTATCCCGCGTGACTCGGGCCCGTGTCCGAGGGCCCACGGTGTCGACCAGATGTTCCAGGCCCTCGGGCCCGGGTCCGAGGGCCCGCAGGGTCCACCAGGGGTCCCGGGCGACTCGCACTCGAGTCCGAGGGCCTGCGGGGTCGACCAGATCTCCAGGGCAAGTCGAGCACATGCCCGATGCCCCGCGGGGTCATCCAGACGTCCCAGGCGACTCCGGCCTGGCTCCGAGGGCCCACGGTGTCACACAGCTCTCCTGGGACACTCGCGCTTTGGACCGACGGACCGCGGGGTCGACCAGCTGACCCGGGCGACTTTGGCCCTGTGTCCAAAGGCCCTTGGGGTCGCCCGACTTTCCCGGGCGTCTCCGGCCTGTGCCCGAGGGACCGTGGTATGGACCACCTCTCCCAGGCGACTCAAGTTCGGGTCCGAGGTCCCGCAGCCTACCTGCTTTCCCGGGTGACTTGGGCATGTGCCAGATGTCACGCGGGGTCGACCAGTTGTCCAGGGGGACTCAGGCCCGGGTCCAGGTTCCCGTGGTGTCGACCAGCTGTCCCGGGGAACTCTACCCAGGCCCGAAGACCAGCCGCATCCACCAGTTGCCCCGGGCGACTCGGACCCGTGTCTGAAGGCCCGCGTGTTCGACCAGCTATCCCTGGCCACTCACGCTGGGGTCCGTGTTCCCGCGGGGTTGACCAGCAGTCCCGGGCAACACGCGCTTGTGTCCGAGGGCCCGTGAGGTCGACCCGATGTCTTTGGCCATTCGGGCCCGGGACCGAGGGCCCGCGGGATCGACCAGCATAACTTGGGCCCGTGTCCGAGGTCCTGCGGTCGACCATCTGTACCGGGCGACTCGGGCCCGTGCCCGATGTCCCCGTGGGTCGACCAGCTGTCCCGGGGACGTCGGGCCCATGTCCGAGGGCCCGCGGGTTCCACAACCTTTCCCGGGCGACTCGGGCTGGTCCCGAGGGCCCGCGGTGTCGTCCAAATCTCCCGGTCGACTCGGGCCTGTGTCTGATATCCTCCAGGGTCGACCAGCTGTCCCGGGGGACTTGGGCCCTGGTCGGACGGAGCGGGGTGTCGAACAGGCGTCCCGGGCGACTAGGGCCAATGTCCGAGAGCCCACGGGGTCGAACAGCTGTCCTGGGTGACTCGGGCCCATTCCCGAGGCCTCGCGGTGTCGACCAGATGTCCCGGGGGACTGGCGCTTCGGTCCTAAGGCCCTTGGGGTCGACCAGCTGTCCTGGCTGACTTGGGTTCGGCTCCGAGGGCCTGCGGGCTCGAAAGGCTGTCCCGGAGGCTCGGGCCCGCTCCTGAAGGCCCACGGGGTCGACCAGTTTTCCCTGTGATTCGTGCTTTGGTCCGAGTGCCCGCAGGGTGGACCAGCAGTCCTGGGTGACTCGCGCTCGTGTCCGAGGTTCCACGAGGTCGCCCCGATGTTTTGGCAACTCGGGCCCGGGTGCGAGGGCCTGCAGGGTCGACCAGGTGTCCCGGGCGACTCGGGCCCAGGCCCAAGGCCCTGCGGTGTCAACCAGATGTCCCGGACCACTCGCGCTTGCGTCCTAGGTTACGTGGGGTCGACCAGCTGTCCTGGGCGACTGGGGCCTGGTCGGAGGGAGCATGGTGTCAAACAGGCGTCCCGGGCAACTCGGGCCCGTGTCTGAAGGCCCGCGGGGTCAACCAGCTGTCCCTGGTGACTCGCGCTTGGGACCGAGTGCACGCGGGGTCGACCAGCAGTCCCGGGCAACTCGGGCCCTGGTCGGAGGCACTGCGGTGTCGACCAGGCCTCCCTGGCGCCTCGGGCCCGTGCCCGAGGACCTGCGGGGTCGACCAGCTGTCCCGGGCGACTCCGGCCTGATTCCGAGGGCCCACGGTTTCGACCAAATGTCCCGGGTGACTCGGGCCTGGGTCTGAATGCTCGCGGTATCAACCAGCTTTCCCAGGGAACTCGGGCCCGGGTCTGAGGTCCCACAGGGTCGCCCACCTGTCCCGGGGGACTCGGGCCCGGGTCCACGGGCATGCGTTGTCGACAGGCTGTCCCGGGGGACTCGGGCCCGCGTCCGAGGGCCCGCCGGGTCGACCAGCTGTCCAGGTGGACTCGGGCCCGAGTCTGAAGGCCCGCGTGGTCGACCAGCTGTCCCAGGCACTCGGGCCTGTGTCCGAGGGCACGTGGGTTCGACCAGGTGTCCCCGGAGATCGCACTCGAGTCCGACGGCCCGTGGGGTCGACCATATGTCCCGGGCGATATTGGCCCGGGTCCAAAGGCCCGCGCGGTCCACCAGCAGGCCCGCGCGACTCAGGCCCTGTTCTGATGGCCCGCAGGGTCAACCAGCAGTCCCTGGCGCCTGGGGCCCGTGTCCGAAATCCCTCGGTGTTGACCAGCTGTCCCGGGCGACTCGAGACCGTGCCTGAGGGCCTGGGTGTCGAACAGCTGTGCCAGGGGACTCACACGTGAGTCTGATGGACCCCGGGGTCGACCAGCGGTCCCTGGGGACTCGGGCCCAGGTCCTAGGGCCCGCGGGTTCGACCACCTGTATTGGGCGACTCGGGCCGGTGCTCGAGGGCCCGCGGTGTCCACAAACTCTCCCACGCGACTCGGTTCGGGTCCCAGGTCCCATGGTCGACCAGCTGTCCCAGGCGCCTCGGGCCCGTGCCAGATGTCCCGCTGCATGGATCAGCTGCCCCGGGCGACTTGGGCCCTGGTCGCAGGGCCCGCGGTGTCGAACAGGCGTCCCGGAAGACTCGGGCCTTGCCCGAATGCCCGCGGTGACGACCAGCTCCGGGTGACACGGGCCCGTGTCCGAGGGCCCACGGGTTCGACCAGATGACCCTGGCGACACATGCTTCGGTGGGACTGCCCACGGGGTTGACCAGCATTCCCGGCGTCCTCGCGCTCGTGTCCGACTGCCCGCGAGGTCGACCTGATGTCTTTGGCGACTCGGGCCCGTGGCCGGTGTCCTGCGGGGTCTGCCAGCTTTCCCGTGCCCATTCGGCCAATGCCCGAGTGCCCGCAGTGTCGACCCACTCTCCCAAGCGACTCGAGTTTGGGTCCAAGGGCCCGCGGTCGACCTGCTGTCCCGGGTGTCTTGGGCCCGGGCCCGATGTCCCACCGGGTCTACCAGGTGTCCCGGGCGATTCGGGTTCAGGTCGGAGGGACCGCGGTGTTGCCCAGCCATCCCGGGTCACTCGGGCCTGGGTCCGAGGGCCCATGTGTTCGACAAGCTCTTCCGGGCAAATCGCGCTCGGGTCCGATGGCCCGCGGGGTCGACCAGCTCTCCGGGGCGACTCGGGCACGTGCCCCAGGGCCCGGGGTGTCGACCAGCTGTCTCGGGCACCTCGGGCCCGGTTCCGAGGCCCGGCATTATTGATCAGCTATCCCGCGTGACTCGGGCCCGTGTCCGAGGGCCCACGGTGTCGACCAGATGTTCCAGGCCCTCGGGCCCGGGTCCGAGGGCCCGCAGGGTCCACCAGGGGTCCCGGGCGACTCGCACTCGAGTCCGAGGGCCTGCGGGGTCGACCAGATCTCCAGGGCGAGTCGAGCACATGCCCGATGCCCCGCGGGGTCATCCAGACGTCCCAGGCGACTCCGGCCTGGCTCCGAGGGCCCACGGTGTCACACAGCTCTCCTGGGACACTCGCGCTTTGGACCGACGGACCGCGGGGTCGACCAGCTGACCCGGGCGACTTTGGCCCTGTGTCCAAAGGCCCTTGGGGTCGCCCGACTTTCCCGGGCGTCTCCGGCCTGTGCCCGAGGGACCGTGGTATGGACCACCTCTCCCAGGCGACTCAAGTTCGGGTCCGAGGTCCCGCAGCCTACCTGCTTTCCCGGGTGACTTGGGCATGTGCCAGATGTCACGCGGGGTCGACCAGTTGTCCAGGGGGACTCAGGCCCGGGTCCAGGTTCCCGTGGTGTCGACCAGCTGTCCCGGGGAACTCTACCCAGGCCCGAAGACCAGCCGCATCCACCAGTTGCCCCGGGCGACTCGGACCCGTGTCTGAAGGCCCGCGTGTTCGACCAGCTATCCCTGGCCACTCACGCTGGGGTCCGTGTTCCCGCGGGGTTGACCAGCAGTCCCGGGCAACACGCGCTTGTGTCCGAGGGCCCGTGAGGTCGACCCGATGTCTTTGGCCATTCGGGCCCGGGACCGAGGGCCCGCGGGATCGACCAGCATAACTTGGGCCCGTGTCCGAGGTCCTGCGGTCGACCATCTGTACCGGGCGACTCGGGCCCGTGCCCGATGTCCCCGTGGGTCGACCAGCTGTCCCGGGGACGTCGGGCCCATGTCCGAGGGCCCGCGGGTTCCACAACCTTTCCCGGGCGACTCGGGCTGGTCCCGAGGGCCCGCGGTGTCGTCCAAATCTCCCGGTCGACTCGGGCCTGTGTCTGATATCCTCCAGGGTCGACCAGCTGTCCCGGGGGACTTGGGCCCTGGTCGGACGGAGCGGGGTGTCGAACAGGCGTCCCGGGCGACTAGGGCCAATGTCCGAGAGCCCACGGGGTCGAACAGCTGTCCTGGGTGACTCGGGCCCATTCCCGAGGCCTCGCGGTGTCGACCAGATGTCCCGGGGGACTGGCGCTTCGGTCCTAAGGCCCTTGGGGTCGACCAGCTGTCCTGGCTGACTTGGGTTCGGCTCCGAGGGCCTGCGGGCTCGAAAGGCTGTCCCGGAGGCTCGGGCCCGCTCCTGAAGGCCCACGGGGTCGACCAGTTTTCCCTGTGATTCGTGCTTTGGTCCGAGTGCCCGCAGGGTGGACCAGCAGTCCTGGGTGACTCGCGCTCGTGTCCGAGGTTCCACGAGGTCGCCCCGATGTTTTGGCAACTCGGGCCCGGGTGCGAGGGCCTGCAGGGTCGACCAGGTGTCCCGGGCGACTCGGGCCCAGGCCCAAGGCCCTGCGGTGTCAACCAGATGTCCCGGACCACTCGCGCTTGCGTCCTAGGTTACGTGGGGTCGACCAGCTGTCCTGGGCGACTGGGGCCTGGTCGGAGGGAGCATGGTGTCAAACAGGCGTCCCGGGCAACTCGGGCCCGTGTCTGAAGGCCCGCGGGGTCAACCAGCTGTCCCTGGTGACTCGCGCTTGGGACCGAGTGCACGCGGGGTCGACCAGCAGTCCCGGGCAACTCGGGCCCTGGTCGGAGGCACTGCGGTGTCGACCAGGCCTCCCTGGCGCCTCGGGCCCGTGCCTGAGGACCTGCGGGGTCGACCAGCTGTCCCGGGCGACTCCGGCCTGATTCCGAGGGCCCACGGTTTCGACCAAATGTCCCGGGTGACTCGGGCCTGGGTCTGAATGCTCGCGGTATCAACCAGCTTTCCCAGGGAACTCGGGCCCGGGTCTGAGGTCCCACAGGGTCGCCCACCTGTCCCGGGGGACTCGGGCCCGGGTCCACGGGCATGCGTTGTCGACAGGCTGTCCCGGGGGACTCGGGCCCGCGTCCGAGGGCCCGCCGGGTCGACCAGCTGTCCAGGTGGACTCGGGCCCGAGTCTGAAGGCCCGCGTGGTCGACCAGCTGTCCCAGGCACTCGGGCCTGTGTCCGAGGGCACGTGGGTTCGACCAGGTGTCCCCGGAGATCGCACTCGAGTCCGACGGCCCGTGGGGTCGACCATATGTCCCGGGCGATATTGGCCCGGGTCCAAAGGCCCGCGCGGTCCACCAGCAGGCCCGCGCGACTCAGGCCCTGTTCTGATGGCCCGCGGGGTCAACCAGCAGTCCCTGGCGCCTGGGGCCCGTGTCCGAAATCCCTCGGTGTTGACCAGCTGTCCCGGGCGACTCGAGACCGTGCCTGAGGGCCTGGGTGTCGAACAGCTGTGCCAGGGGACTCACACGTGAGTCTGATGGACCCCGGGGTCGACCAGCGGTCCCTGGGGACTCGGGCCCAGGTCCTAGGGCCCGCGGGTTCGACCACCTGTATTGGGCGACTCGGGCCGGTGCTCGAGGGCCCGCGGTGTCCACAAACTCTCCCACGCGACTCGGTTCGGGTCCCAGGTCCCATGGTCGACCAGCTGTCCCAGGCGCCTCGGGCCCGTGCCAGATGTCCCGCTGCATGGATCAGCTGCCCCGGGCGACTTGGGCCCTGGTCGCAGGGCCCGCGGTGTCGAACAGGCGTCCCGGAAGACTCGGGCCTTGCCCGAATGCCCGCGGTGACGACCAGCTCCGGGTGACACGGGCCCGTGTCCGAGGGCCCACGGGTTCGACCAGATGACCCTGGCGACACATGCTTCGGTGGGACTGCCCACGGGGTTGACCAGCATTCCCGGCGTCCTCGCGCTCGTGTCCGACTGCCCGCGAGGTCGACCTGATGTCTTTGGCGACTCGGGCCCGTGGCCGGTGTCCTGCGGGGTCTGCCAGCTTTCCCGTGCCCATTCGGCCAATGCCCGAGTGCCCGCAGTGTCGACCCACTCTCCCAAGCGACTCGAGTTTGGGTCCAAGGGCCCGCGGTCGACCTGCTGTCCCGGGTGTCTTGGGCCCGGGCCCGATGTCCCACCGGGTCTACCAGGTGTCCCGGGCGATTCGGGTTCAGGTCGGAGGGACCGCGGTGTTGCCCAGCCATCCCGGGTCACTCGGGCCTGGGTCCGAGGGCCCATGTGTTCGACAAGCTCTTCCGGGCAAATCGCGCTCGGGTCCGATGGCCCGCGGGGTCGACCAGCTCTCCGGGGCGACTCGGGCACGTGCCCCAGGGCCCGGGGTGTCGACCAGCTGTCTCGGGCACCTCGGGCCCGGTTCCGAGGCCCGGCATTATTGATCAGCTATCCCGCGTGACTCGGGCCCGTGTCCGAGGGCCCACGGTGTCGACCAGATGTTCCAGGCCCTCGGGCCCGGGTCCGAGGGCCCGCAGGGTCCACCAGGGGTCCCGGGTGACTCGCACTCGAGTCCGAGGGCCTGCGGGGTCGACCAGATCTCCAGGGCGAGTCGAGCACATGCCCGATGCCCCGCGGGGTCATCCAGACGTCCCAGGCGACTCCGGCCTGGCTCCGAGGGCCCACGGTGTCACACAGCTCTCCTGGGACACTCGCGCTTTGGACCGTCGGACCGCGGGGTCGACCAGCTGACCCGGGCGACTTTGGCCCTGTGTCCAAAGGCCCTTGGGGTCGCCCGACTTTCCCGGGCGTCTCCGGCCTGTGCCCGAGGGACCGTGGTATGGACCACCTCTCCCAGGCGACTCAAGTTCGGGTCCGAGGTCCCGCAGCCTACCTGCTTTCCCGGGTGACTTGGGCATGTGCCAGATGTCACGCGGGGTCGACCAGTTGTCCAGGGGGACTCAGGCCCGGGTCCAGGTTCCCGTGGTGTCGACCAGCTGTCCCGGAGAACTCTACCCAGGCCCGAAGACCAGCCGCATCCACCAGTTGCCCCGGGCGACTCGGACCCGTGTCTGAAGGCCCGCGTGTTCGACCAGCTATCCCTGGCCACTCACGCTGGGGTCCGTGTTCCCGCGGGGTTGACCAGCAGTCCCGGGCAACACGCGCTTGTGTCCGAGGGCCCGTGAGGTCGACCCGATGTCTTTGGCCATTCGGGCCCGGGACCGAGGGCCCGCGGGATCGACCAGCATAACTTGGGCCCGTGTCCGAGGTCCTGCGGTCGACCATCTGTACCGGGCGACTCGGGCCCGTGCCCGATGTCCCCGTGGGTCGACCAGCTGTCCCGGGGACGTCGGGCCCATGTCCGAGGGCCCGCGGGTTCCACAACCTTTCCCGGGCGACTCGGGCTGGTCCCGAGGGCCCGCGGTGTCGTCCAAATCTCCCGGTCGACTCGGGCCTGTGTCTGATATCCTCCAGGGTCGACCAGCTGTCCCGGGGGACTTGGGCCCTGGTCGGACGGAGCGGGGTGTCGAACAGGCGTCCCGGGCGACTAGGGCCAATGTCCGAGAGCCCACGGGGTCGAACAGCTGTCCTGGGTGACTCGGGCCCATTCCCGAGGCCTCGCGGTGTCGACCAGATGTCCCGGGGGACTGGCGCTTCGGTCCTAAGGCCCTTGGGGTCGACCAGCTGTCCTGGCTGACTTGGGTTCGGCTCCGAGGGCCTGCGGGCTCGAAAGGCTGTCCCGG
Organism: Sus scrofa; assembly: GCF_054392235.1. Lineage (NCBI taxonomy): Eukaryota > Metazoa > Chordata > Mammalia > Artiodactyla > Suidae > Sus > Sus scrofa. The sequence goes on along the minus strand of NC_139387.1, from coordinate 46,572,023 downwards.
AGGCTCGGGCCCGCTCCGGAAGGCCCACGGGGTCGACCAGTTTTCCCTGTGATTCGTGCTTTGGTCCGAGTGCCCGCAGGGTGGACCAGCAGTCCTGGGTGACTCGCGCTCGTGTCCGAGGTTCCACGAGGTCGCCCCGATGTTTTGGCAACTCGGGCCCGGGTGCGAGGGCCTGCAGGGTCGACCAGGTGTCCCGGGCGACTCGGGCCCAGGCCCAAGGCCCTGCGGTGTCAACCAGATGTCCCGGACCACTCGCGCTTGCGTCCTAGGTTACGTGGGGTCGACCAGCTGTCCTGGGCGACTGGGGCCTGGTCGGAGGGAGCATGGTGTCAAACAGGCGTCCCGGGCAACTCGGGCCCGTGTCTGAAGGCCCGCGGGGTCAACCAGCTGTCCCTGGTGACTCGCGCTTGGGACCGAGTGCACGCGGGGTCGACCAGCAGTCCCGGGCAACTCGGGCCCTGGTCGGAGGCACTGCGGTGTCGACCAGGCCTCCCTGGCGCCTCGGGCCCGTGCCTGAGGACCTGCGGGGTCGACCAGCTGTCCCGGGCGACTCCGGCCTGATTCCGAGGGCCCACGGTTTCGACCAAATGTCCCGGGTGACTCGGGCCTGGGTCTGAATGCTCGCGGTATCAACCAGCTTTCCCAGGGAACTCGGGCCCGGGTCTGAGGTCCCACAGGGTCGCCCACCTGTCCCGGGGGACTCGGGCCCGGGTCCACGGGCATGCGTTGTCGACAGGCTGTCCCGGGGGACTCGGGCCCGCGTCCGAGGGCCCGCCGGGTCGACCAGCTGTCCAGGTGGACTCGGGCCCGAGTCTGAAGGCCCGCGTGGTCGACCAGCTGTCCCAGGCACTCGGGCCTGTGTCCGAGGGCACGTGGGTTCGACCAGGTGTCCCCGGAGATCGCACTCGAGTCCGACGGCCCGTGGGGTCGACCATATGTCCCGGGCGATATTGGCCCGGGTCCAAAGGCCCGCGCGGTCCACCAGCAGGCCCGCGCGACTCAGGCCCTGTTCTGATGGCCCGCGGGGTCAACCAGCAGTCCCTGGCGCCTGGGGCCCGTGTCCGAAATCCCTCGGTGTTGACCAGCTGTCCCGGGCGACTCGAGACCGTGCCTGAGGGCCTGGGTGTCGAACAGCTGTGCCAGGGGACTCACACGTGAGTCTGATGGACCCCGGGGTCGACCAGCGGTCCCTGGGGACTCGGGCCCAGGTCCTAGGGCCCGCGGGTTCGACCACCTGTATTGGGCGACTCGGGCCGGTGCTCGAGGGCCCGCGGTGTCCACAAACTCTCCCACGCGACTCGGTTCGGGTCCCAGGTCCCATGGTCGACCAGCTGTCCCAGGCGCCTCGGGCCCGTGCCAGATGTCCCGCTGCATGGATCAGCTGCCCCGGGCGACTTGGGCCCTGGTCGCAGGGCCCGCGGTGTCGAACAGGCGTCCCGGAAGACTCGGGCCTTGCCCGAATGCCCGCGGTGACGACCAGCTCCGGGTGACACGGGCCCGTGTCCGAGGGCCCACGGGTTCGACCAGATGACCCTGGCGACACATGCTTCGGTGGGACTGCCCACGGGGTTGACCAGCATTCCCGGCGTCCTCGCGCTCGTGTCCGACTGCCCGCGAGGTCGACCTGATGTCTTTGGCGACTCGGGCCCGTGGCCGGTGTCCTGCGGGGTCTGCCAGCTTTCCCGTGCCCATTCGGCCAATGCCCGAGTGCCCGCAGTGTCGACCCACTCTCCCAAGCGACTCGAGTTTGGGTCCAAGGGCCCGCGGTCGACCTGCTGTCCCGGGTGTCTTGGGCCCGGGCCCGATGTCCCACCGGGACTACCAGGTGTCCCGGGCGATTCGGGTTCAGGTCGGAGGGACCGCGGTGTTGCCCAGCCATCCCGGGTCACTCGGGCCTGGGTCCGAGGGCCCATGTGTTCGACAAGCTCTTCCGGGCAAATCGCGCTCGGGTCCGATGGCCCGCGGGGTCGACCAGCTCTCCGGGGCGACTCGGGCACGTGCCCCAGGGCCCGGGGTGTCGACCAGCTGTCTCGGGCACCTCGGGCCCGGTTCCGAGGCCCGGCATTATTGATCAGCTATCCCGCGTGACTCGGGCCCGTGTCCGAGGGCCCACGGTGTCGACCAGATGTTCCAGGCCCTCGGGCCCGGGTCCGAGGGCCCGCAGGGTCCACCAGGGGTCCCGGGCGACTCGCACTCGAGTCCGAGGGCCTGCGGGGTCGACCAGATCTCCAGGGCGAGTCGAGCACATGCCCGATGCCCCGTGGGGTCAACCAGACGTCCCAGGCGACTCCGGCCTGGCTCCGAGGGCCCACGGTGTCACACAGCTCTCCTGGGACACTCGCGCTTTGGACCGACGGACCGCGGGGTCGACCAGCTGACCCGGGCGACTTTGGCCCTGTGTCCAAAGGCCCTTGGGGTCGCCCGACTTTCCCGGGCGTCTCCGGCCTGTGCCCGAGGGACCGTGGTATGGACCACATCTCCCAGGCGACTCAAGTTCGGGTCCGAGGTCCCGCAGCCTACCTGCTTTCCCGGGTGACTTGGGCATGTGCCAGATGTCACGCGGGGTCGACCAGTTGTCCAGGGGGACTCAGGCCCGGGTCCAGGATCCCGTGGTGTCGACCAGCTGTCCCGGGGAACTCTACCCAGGCCCGAAGACCAGCCGCATCCACCAGTTGCCCCGGGCGACTCGGACCCGTGTCTGAAGGCCCGCGTGTTCGACCAGCTATCCCTGGCCACTCACGCTGGGGTCCGTGTTCCCGCGGGGTTGACCAGCAGTCCCGGGCAACACGCGCTTGTGTCCGAGGGCCCGTGAGGTCGACCCGATGTCTTTGGCCATTCGGGCCCGGGACCGAGGGCCCGCGGGATCGACCAGCAGACCCGCGTGACTTGGGCCCGTGTCCGAGGTCCTGCGGTCGACCATCTGTACCGGGCGACTCGGGCCCGTGCCCGATGTCCCCCTGGGTCGACCAGCTGTCCCGGGGACGTCGGGCCCATGTCCGAGGGCCCGCGGGTTCCACAACCTTTCCCGGGCGACTCGGGCTGGTCCCGAGGGCCCGCGGTGTCGTCCAAATCTCCCGGTCGACTCGGGCCTGTGTCTGATATCCTCCAGGGTCGACCAGCTCTCCCGGGGGACTTGGGCCCTGGTCGGACGGAGCGGGGTGTCGAACAGGCGTCCCGGGCGACTAGGGCCAATGTCCGAGAGCCCACGGGGTCGAACAGCTGTCCTGGGCGACTCGGGCCCATTCCCGAGGCCTCGCGGTGTCGACCAGATGTCCCGGGGGACTGGCGCTTCGGTCCTAAGGCCCTTGGGGTCGACCAGCTGTCCTGGCTGACTTGGGTTCGGCTCCGAGGGCCTGCGGGCTCGAAAGGCTGTCCCGGAGGCTCGGGCCCGTTCCTGAAGGCCCACGGGGTCGACCAGTTTTCCCTGTGATTCGTGCTTTGGTCCGAGTGCCCGCAGGGTGGACCAGCAGTCCTGGGTGACTCGCGCTCGTGTCCGAGGTTCCACGAGGTCGCCCCGATGTTTTGGCAACTCGGGCCCGGGTGCGAGGGCCTGCAGGGTCGACCAGGTGTCCCGGGCGACTCGGGCCCAGGCCCAAGGCCCTGCGGTGTCAACCAGATGTCCCGGACCACTCGCGCTTGCGTCCTAGGTTACGTGGGGTCGACCAGCTGTCCTGGGCGACTGGGGCCTGGTCGGAGGGAGCATGGTGTCAAACAGGCGTCCCGGGCAACTCGGGCCCGTGTCTGAAGGCCCGCGGGGTCAACCAGCTGTCCCTGGTGACTCGCGCTTGGGACCGAGTGCACGCGGGGTCGACCAGCAGTCCCGGGCAACTCGGGCCCTGGTCGGAGGCACGCGGTGTCGACCAGGCCTCCCTGGCGCCTCGGGCCCGTGCCCGAGGACCTGCGGGGTCGACCAGCTGTCCCGGGCGACTCCGGCCTGATTCCGAGGGCCCACGGTTTCGACCAAATGTCCCGGGTGACTCGGGCCTGGGTCTGAATGCTCGCGGTATCAACCAGCTTTCCCAGGGAACTCGGGCCCGGGTCTGAGGTCCCACAGGGTCGCCCACCTGTCCCGGGGGACTCGGGCCCGGGTCCACGGGCATGCGGTGTCGACAGGCTGTCCCGGGGGACTCGGGCCCGCGTCCGAGGGCCCGCCGGGTCGACCAGCTGTCCAGGTGGACTCGGGCCCGAGTCTGAAGGCCCGCGTGGTCGACCAGCTGTCCCAGGCACTCGGGCCTGTGTCCGAGGGCACGTGGGTTCGACCAGGTGTCCCCGGAGATCGCACTCGAGTCCGACGGCCCGTGGGGTCGACCATATGTCCCGGGCGATATTGGCCCGGGTCCAAAGGCCCGCGCGGTCCACCAGCAGGCCCGCGCGACTCAGGCCCTGTTCTGATGGCCCGCGGGGTCAACCAGCAGTCCCTGGCGCCTGGGGCCCGTGTCCGAAATCCCTCGGTGTTGACCAGCTGTCCCGGGCGACTCGAGACCGTGCCTGAGGGCCTGGGTGTCGAACAGCTGTGCCAGGGGACTCACACGTGAGTCTGATGGACCCCGGGGTCGACCAGCGGTCCCTGGGGACTCGGGCCCAGGTCCTAGGGCCCGCGGGTTCAACCACCTGTATTGGGCGACTCGGGCCGGTGCTCGAGGGCCCGCGGTGTCCACAAACTCTCCCGCGCGACTCGGTTCGGGTCCCAGGTCCCATGGTCGACCAGCTGTCCCAGGCGCCTCGGGCCCGTGCCAGATGTCCCGCTGCATGGATCAGCTGCCCCGGGCGACTTCGGCCCTGGTCGCAGGGCCCGCGGTGTCGAACAGGCGTCCCGGAAGACTCGGGCCTTGCCCGAATGCCCGCGGTGATGACCAGCTCCGGGTGACACGGGCCCGTGTCCGAGGGCCCACGGGTTCGACCAGATGACCCTGGCGACACATGCTTCGGTGGGACTGCCCACGGGGTTGACCAGCATTCCTGGCGTCCTCGAGCTCGTGTCCGACTGCCCGCGAGGTCGACCTGATATCTTTGGCGACTCGGGCCCGTGGCCGGGGTCCTGCGGGGTCTACCAGCTTTCCTGGGCCCATTCGGCCCAGGCCCGAGTGCCCGCAGTGTCGACCCACTCTCCCAAGAGACTCGAGTTTGGGTCCAAGGGCCCGCGGTCGACCTGCTGTCCCGGGCGTCTTGGGCCCAGGCCCGATGTCCCACCGGGTCTACAAGGTGTCCCGGGCGATTCGGGTTCAGGTCGGAGGGACCGCGGTGTTGCCCAGCCATCCCGGGTCACTCGGGCCTGGGTCCGAGGGCCCATGTGTTCGACAAGCTCTTCCGGGCAAATCGCGCTCGGGTCCGATGGCCCGCGGGGTCGACCAGCTCTCCGGGGCGACTCGGGCACGTGCCCCAGGGCCCGGGGTGTCGACCAGCTGTCTCGGGCACCTCGGGCCCGGTTCCGAGGCCCGGCATTATTGATCAGCTATCCCGCGTGACTCGGGCCCGTGTCCGAGGGCCCACGGTGTCGACCAGATGTTCCAGGCCCTCGGGCCCGGGTCCGAGGGCCCGCAGGGTCCACCAGGGGTCCCGGGCGACTCGCACTAGAGTCCGAGGGCCTGCGGGGTCGACCAGATCTCCAGGGCGAGTCGAGCACATGCCCGATGCCCCGCGGGGTCAACCAGACGTCCCAGGCGACTCCGGCCTGGCTCCGAGGGCCCACGGTGTCACACAGCTCTCCTGGGACACTCGCGCTTTGGACCGACGGACCGCGGGGTCGACCAGCTGTCCAAAGGCCCTTGGGGTCGCCCGACTTTCCCGGGCGTCTCCGGCCTGTGCCCGAGGGACCGTGGTATGGACCACCTCTCCCAGGCGACTCAAGTTCGGGTCCGAGGTCCCGCAGCCTACCTGCTTTCCCGGGTGACTTGGGCATGTGCCAGATGTCACGCGGGGTCGACCAGTTGTCCAGGGGGACTCAGGCCCGGGTCCAGGATCCCGTGGTGTCGACCAGCTGTCCCGGGGAACTCTACCCAGGCCCGAAGACCAGCCGCATCCACCAGTTGCCCCGGGCGACTCGGACCCGTGTCTGAAGGCCCGCGTGTTCGACCAGCTATCCCTGGCCACTCACGCTGGGGTCCGTGTTCCCGCGGGGTTGACCAGCAGTCCCGGGCAACACGCGCTTGTGTCCGAGGGCCCGTGAGGTCGACCCGATGTCTTTGGCGATTCGGGCCCGGGACCGAGGGCCCGCGGGATCGACCAGCAGACCCGCGTGACTTGGGCCCGTGTCCGAGGTCCTGCGGTCGACCATCTGTACCGGGCGACTCGGGCCCGTGCCCGATGTCCCGCTGGGTCGACCAGCTGTCCCGGGGACGTCGGGCCCATGTCCGAGGGCCCGCGGGTTCCACAACCTTTCCCGGGCGACTCGGGCTGGTCCCGAGGGCCCGCAGTGTCGTCCAAATCTGCCGGTCGACTCGGGCCTGTGTCTGATATCCTCCAGGGTCGACCAGCTGTCCCGGGGGACTTGGGCCCTGGTCGGACGGAGCGGGGTGTCGAACAGGCGTCCCGGGTGACTAGGGCCAATGTCTGACAGCCCACGGGGTCGAACAGCTGTCCTGGGCGACTCGGGCCCATTCCCGAGGCCTCGCGGTGTCGACCAGATGTCCCGGGGGACTGGCGCTTCGGTCCTAAGGCCCGCGGGTTCGACCAGCTGTCCTGGCTGACTTGGGTTCGGCTCCGAGGGCCTGCGGGCTCGAAAGGCTGTCCCGGAGGCTCGGGCCCGTTCCTGAAGGCCCACGGGGTCGACCAGTTTTCCCTGTGATTCGTGCTTTGGTCCGAGTGCCCGCAGGGTGGACCAGCTGTCCTGGGTGACTCTCGCTCGTGTCCGAAGTTCCACGAGGTCGCCCCGATGTTTTGGCAACTCGGGCCCGGGTGCGAGGGCCTGCAGGGTCGACCAGGTGTCCCGGGCGACTCGGGCCCAGGCCCAAGGCCCTGCGGTGTCAACCAGATGTCCCGGACCACTCGCGCTTGCGTCCTAGGTTACGTGGGGTCGACCAGCTGTCCTGGGCGACTGGGGCCTGGTCGGAGGGAGCATGGTGTCAAACAGGCGTCCCGGGCAACTCGGGCCCGTGTCTGAAGGCCCGCGGGGTCAACCAGCTGTCCCTGGTGACTCGCGCTTGGGACCGAGTGCATGCGGGGTCGACCAGCAGTCCCGGGCAACTCGGGCCCTGGTCGGAGGCACTGCGGTGTCGACCAGGCCTCCCTGGCACCTCGGGCCCGTGCCCGAGGACCTGCGGGGTCGACCAGCTGTCCCGGGCGATTCTGGCCTGATTCCGAGGGCCCACGGTTTCGACCAAATGTCCCGGGTGACTCGGGCCTGGGTCTGAATGCTCGCGGTATCAACCAGCTTTCCCAGGGAACTCGGGCCCGGGTCTGAGGTCCCACAGGGTCGCCCACCTGTCCCGGGGGACTCGGGCCCGGGTCCACGGGCATGCGGTGTCGACAGGCTGTCCCGGGGGACTCGGGCCCGCGTCCGAGGGCCCGCCGGGTCGACCAGCTGTCCAGGTGGACTCGGGCCCGAGTCTGAAGGCCCGCGTGGTCGACCAGCTGTCCCAGGCACTCGGGCCTGTGTCCGAGGGCACGTGGGTTCGACCAGGTGTCCCTGGAGATCGCACTCGAGTCCGACGGCCCGTGGGTTCGACCATATGTCCCGGGCGATATTGGCCCGGGTCCAAAGGCCCGCGCGGTCCACCAGCAGGCCCGCGCTTCTCAGGCCCTGTTCTGATGGCCCGCGGGGTCAACCAGCAGTCCCTGGCGCCTGGGGCCCGTGTCCGAAATCCCTCGGTGTTGACCAGCTGTCCCGGGCGACTCGAGACCGTGCCTGAGGGCCTGGGTGTCGAACAGCTGTGCCAGGGACTCACACGTGAGTCTGATGGACCCCGGGGTCGACCAGCGGTCCCTGGGGACTCGGGCCCAGGTCCTAGGGCCCGCGGGTTCGACCACCTGTATTGGGCGACTCGGGCCGGTGCTCGAGGGCCCGCGGTGTCCACAAACTCTCCCGCGCGACTCGGTTCGGGTCCCAGGTCCCATGGTCGACCAGCTGTCCCAGGCGCCTCGGGCCCGTGCCAGATGTCCCGCTGCATGGATCAGCTGCCCCGGGCGACTTGGGCCCTGGTCGCAGGGCCCGCGGTGTCGAACAGGCGTCCCGGAAGACTCGGGCCTTGCCCGAATGCCCGCGGTGACGACCAGCTCCGGGTGACACGGGCCCGTGTCCGAGGGCCCACGGGTTCGACCAGATGACCCTGGCGACACATGCTTGGGTGGGACTGCCCACGGGGTTGACCAGCATTCCCGGCGTCCTCGCGCTCGTGTCCGACTGCCCGCGAGGTCGACCTGATGTCTTTGGCGACTCGGGCCCGTGGCCGGGGTCCTGCGTGGTCTACCAGCTTTCCCGGGCCCATTCGGCCCAGGCCCGAGTGCCCGAAGTGTCGACCCACTCTCCCAAGCGACTCGAGTTTGTGTCCAAGGGCCCGCGGTCGACCTGCTGTCCCGGGTGTCTTGGGCCCGGGCCCGATGTCCCACCGGGTCTACCAGGTGTCCCGGGCGATTCGGGTTCAGGTCGGAGGGACCACGGTGTTGCCCAGCCATCCCGCGTCACTCGGGCCTGGGTCCGAGGGCCCATGTGTTCGACAAGCTCTTCCGGGCGACTCGCACTCGAGTCCGAGGGCCTGCGGGGTCGACCAGATCTCAAGGGCGAGTCGAGCACATGCCCGATGCCCCGCGGGGTCAACCAGACGTCCCAGGCGACTCCGGCCTGGCTCCGCGGGCCCACGGTGTCACACAGCTCTCCTGGGACACTCGCGCTTTGGACCGACGGACCGCGGGGTCGACCAGCTGACCCGGGCGACTTTGGCCCTGTGTCCAAAGGCCCTTGTGGTCGAACGACTTTCCCGGGCGTCTCCGGCCTGTGCCCGAGGGACCGTGGTATGGACCACCTCTCCCAGGCGACTCAAGTTCGGGTCCGAGGTCCCGCAGCCTACCTGCTTTCCCGGGTGACTTGGGCATGTGCCAGATGTCACGCGGGGTCGACCAGTTGTCCAGGGGGACTCAGGCCCGGGTCCAGGATCCCGTGGTGTCGACCAGCTGTCCCGGGGAACTCTACCCAGGCCCGAAGACCAGCCGCATCCACCAGTTGCCCCGGGCGACTCGGACCCGTGTCTGAAGGCCCGCGTGTTCGACCAGCTATCCCTGGCCACTCACGCTGGGGTCCGTGTTCCCGCGGGGTTGACCAGCATTCCCGGGCAACATGCGCTTGTGTCCGAGGGCCCGTGAGGTCGACCCGATGTCTTTGGCCATTCGGGCCCGGGACCGAGGGCCCGCGGGATCGACCAGCAGACCCGCGTGACTTGGGCCCGTGTCCGAGGTCCTGCGGTCGACCATCTGTACCGGGCGACTCGGGCCCGTGCCCGATGTCCCGTTGGGTCGACCAGCTGTCCCGGGGACGTCGGGCCCATGTCCGAGGGCCCATGGGTTCCACAACCTTTTCCGGGCGACTCGGGCTGGTCCCGAGGGCCCGCGGTGTCGTCCAAATCTGCCGGTCGACTCGGGCCTGTGTCTGATATCCGCCAGGGTCGACCAGCTGTCCCGGGGGACTTGGGCCCTGGTCGGACGGAGCGGGGTGTCGAACAGGCGTCCCGGGCGATTAGGGCCAATGTCCGAGAGCCCACGGGGTCGAACAGCTGTCCTGGGCGACTCGGGCCCATTCCCGTGGCCTCGCGGTGTCGACCAGATGTCCCGGGGGACTGGCGCTTCGGTCCTAAGGCCCGCGGGGTCGACCAGCTGTCCTGGCTGACTTGGGTTCGGCTCCGAGGGCCTGCGGGCTCGAAAGGCTGTCCCGGAGGCTCGGGCCCGTTCCTGAAGGCCCACGGGGTCGACCAGTTTTCCCTGTGATTCGTGCTTTGGTCCGAGTGCCCGCAGGGTGGACCAGCAGTCCTGGGTGACTCGCGCTCGTGTCCGAGGTTCCACGAGGTCGCCCTGATGTTTTGGCAACTCGGGCCCGGGTGCGAGGGCCTGCAGGGTCGACCAGGTGTCCCGGGCGACTCGGGCCCAGGCCCAAGGCCCTGCGGTGTCAACCAGATGTCCCGGACCACTCGCGCTTGCGTCCTAGGTTACGTGGGGTCGACCAGCTGTCCTGGGCGACTGGGGCCTGGTCGGAGGGAGCATGGTGTCAAACAGGCGTCCCGGGCAACTCGGGCCCGTGTCTGAAGGCCCGCGGGGTCAACCAGCTGTCCCAGGCACTCGGGCCTGTGTCCGAGGGCACGTGGGTTCGACCAGGTGTCCCCGGAGATCGCACTCGAGTCCGACGGCCCGTGGGGTCGACCATATGTCCCGGGCGATATTGGCCCGGGTCCAAAGGCCCGCGCGGTCCACCAGCAGGCCCGCGCGACTCAGGCCCTGTTCTGATGGCCCGCGGGGTCAACCAGCAGTCCCTGGCGCCTGGGGCCCGTGTCCGAAATCCCTCGGTGTTGACCAGCTGTCCCGGGCGACTCGAGACCGTGCCTGAGGGCCTGGGTGTCGAACAGCTGTGCCAGGGGACTCACACGTGAGTCTGATGGACCCCGGGGTCGACCAGCGGTCCCTGGGGACTCGGGCCCAGGTCCTAGGGCCCGCGGGTTCGACCACCTGTATTGGGCGACTCGGGCCGGTGCTCGAGGGCCCGCGGTGTCCACAAACTCTCCCGCGCGACTCGGTTCGGGTCCCAGGTCCCATGGTCGACCAGCTGTCCCAGGCGCCTCGGGCCCGTGCCAGATGTCCCGCTGCATGGATCAGCTGCCCCGGGCGACTTGGGCCCTGGTCGCAGGGCCCGCGGTGTCGAACAGGCGTCCCGGAAGACTCGGGCCTTGCCCGAATGCCCGCGGTGACGACCAGCTCCGGGTGACACGGGCCCGTGTCCGAGGGCCCACGGGTTCGACCAGATGACCCTGGCGACACATGCTTCGGTGGGACTGCCCACGGGGTTGACCAGCATTCCCGGCGTCCTCGCGCTCGTGTCCGACTGCCCGCGAGGTCGACCTGATGTCTTTGGCGACTCGGGCCCGTGGCCGGGGTCCTGCGGGGTCTGCCAGCTTTCCCGTGCCCATTCGGCCAATGTCCGAGTGCCCGCAGTGTCGACCCACTCTCCCAAGCGACTCGAGTTTGGGTCCAAGGGCCCGCGGTCGACCTGCTGTCCCGGGTGTCTTGGGCCCGGGCCCGATGTCCCACCGGGTCTACCAGGTGTCCCGGGCGATTCGGGTTCAGGTCGGAGGGACCGCGGTGTTGCCCAGCCATCCCGGGTCACTCGGGCCTGGGTCCGAGGGCCCATGTGTTCGACAAGCTCTTCCGGGCAAATCGCGCTCGGGTCCGATGGCCCGCGGGGTCGACCAGCTCTCCGGGGCGACTCGGGCACGTGCCCCAGGGCCCGGGGTGTCGACCAGCTGTCTCGGGCACCTCGGGCCCGGTTCCGAGGCCCGGCATTATTGATCAGCTATCCCGCGTGACTCGGGCCCGTGTCCGAGGGCCCACGGTGTCGACCAGATGTTCCAGGCCCTCGGGCCCGGGTCCGAGGGCCCGCAGGGTCCACCAGGGGTCCCGGGCGACTCGCACTCGAGTCCGAGGGCCTGCGGGGTCGACCAGATCTCCAGGGCGAGTCGAGCACATGCCCGATGCCCCGCGGGGTCATCCAGACGTCCCAGGCGACTCCGGCCTGGCTCCGAGGGCCCACGGTGTCACACAGCTCTCCTGGGACACTCGCGCTTTGGACCGACGGACCGCGGGGTCGACCAGCTGACCCGGGCGACTTTGGCCCTGTGTCCAAAGGCCCTTGGGGTCGCCCGACTTTCCCGGGCGTCTCCGGCCTGTGCCCGAGGGACCGTGGTATGGACCACCTCTCCCAGGCGACTCAAGTTCGGGTCCGAGGTCCCGCAGCCTACCTGCTTTCCCGGGTGACTTGGGCATGTGCCAGATGTCACGCGGGGTCGACCAGTTGTCCAGGGGGACTCAGGCCCGGGTCCAGGATCCCGTGGTGTCGACCAGCTGTCCCGGGGAACTCTACCCAGGCCCGAAGACCAGCCGCATCCACCAGTTGCCCCGGGCGACTCGGACCCGTGTCTGAAGGCCCGCGTGTTCGACCAGCTATCCCTGGCCACTCACGCTGGGGTCCGTGTTCCCGCGGGGTTGACCAGCAGTCCCGGGCAACACGCGCTTGTGTCCGAGGGCCCGGGAGGTCGACCCGATGTCTTTGGCCATTCGGGCCCGGGACCGAGGGCCCGCGGGATCGACCAGCATAACTTGGGCCCGTGTCCGAGGTCCTGCGGTCGACCATCTGTACCGGGCGACTCGGGCCCGTGCCCGATGTCCCCGTGGGTCGACCAGCTGTCCCGGGGACGTCGGGCCCATGTCCGAGGGCCCGCGGGTTCCACAACCTTTCCCGGGCGACTCGGGCTGGTCCCGAGGGCCCGCGGTGTCGTCCAAATCTCCCGGTCGACTCGGGCCTGTGTCTGATATCCTCCAGGGTCGACCAGCTGTCCCGGGGGACTTGGGCCCTGGTCGGACGGAGCGGGGTGTCGAACAGGCGTCCCGGGCGACTAGGGCCAATGTCCGAGAGCCCACGGGGTCGAACAGCTGTCCTGGGTGACTCGGGCCCATTCCCGAGGCCTCGCGGTGTCGACCAGATGTCCCGGGGGACTGGCGCTTCGGTCCTAAGGCCCTTGGGGTCGACCAGCTGTCCTGGCTGACTTGGGTTCGGCTCCGAGGGCCTGCGGGCTCGAAAGGCTGTCCCGGAGGCTCGGGCCCGCTCCTGAAGGCCCACGGGGTCGACCAGTTTTCCCTGTGATTCGTGCTTTGGTCCGAGTGCCCGCAGGGTGGACCAGCAGTCCTGGGTGACTCGCGCTCGTGTCCGAGGTTCCACGAGGTCGCCCCGATGTTTTGGCAACTCGGGCCCGGGTGCGAGGGCCTGCAGGGTCGACCCGGTGTCCCGGGCGACTCGGGCCCAGGCCCAAGGCCCTGCGGTGTCAACCAGATGTCCCGGACCACTCGCGCTTGCGTCCTAGGTTACGTGGGGTCGACCAGCTGTCCTGGGCGACTGGGGCCTGGTCGGAGGGAGCATGGTGTCAAACAGGCGTCCCGGGCAACTCGGGCCCGTGTCTGAAGGCCCGCGGGGTCAACCAGCTGTCCCTGGTGACTCGCGCTTGGGACCGAGTGCACGCGGGGTCGACCAGCAGTCCCGGGCAACTCGGGCCCTGGTCGGAGGCACTGCGGTGTCGACCAGGCCTCCCTGGCGCCTCGGGCCCGTGCCCGAGGACCTGCGGGGTCGACCAGCTGTCCCGGGCGACTCCGGCCTGATTCCGAGGGCCCACGGTTTCGACCAAATGTCCCGGGTGACTCGGGCCTGGGTCTGAATGCTCGCGGTATCAACCAGCTTTCCCAGGGAACTCGGGCCCGGGTCTGAGGTCCCACAGGGTCGCCCACCTGTCCCGGGGGACTCGGGCCCGGGTCCACGGGCATGCGTTGTCGACAGGCTGTCCCGGGGGACTCGGGCCCGCGTCCGAGGGCCCGCCGGGTCGACCAGCTGTCCAGGTGGACTCGGGCCCGAGTCTGAAGGCCCGCGTGGTCGACCAGCTGTCCCAGGCACTCGGGCCTGTGTCCGAGGGCACGTGGGTTCGACCAGGTGTCCCCGGAGATCGCACTCGAGTCCGACGGCCCGTGGGGTCGACCATATGTCCCGGGCGATATTGGCCCGGGTCCAAAGGCCCGCGCGGTCCACCAGCAGGCCCGCGCGACTCAGGCCCTGTTCTGATGGCCCGCGGGGTCAACCAGCAGTCCCTGGCGCCTGGGGCCCGTGTCCGAAATCCCTCGGTGTTGACCAGCTGTCCCGGGCGACTCGAGACCGTGCCTGAGGGCCTGGGTGTCGAACAGCTGTGCCAGGGGACTCACACGTGAGTCTGATGGACCCCGGGGTCGACCAGCGGTCCCTGGGGACTCGGGCCCAGGTCCTAGGGCCCGCGGGTTCGACCACCTGTATTGGGCGACTCGGGCCGGTGCTCGAGGGCCCGCGGTGTCCACAAACTCTCCCACGCGACTCGGTTCGGGTCCCAGGTCCCATGGTCGACCAGCTGTCCCAGGCGCCTCGGGCCCGTGCCAGATGTCCCGCTGCATGGATCAGCTGCCCCGGGCGACTTGGGCCCTGGTCGCAGGGCCCGCGGTGTCGAACAGGCGTCCCGGAAGACTCGGGCCTTGCCCGAATGCCCGCGGTGACGACCAGCTCCGGGTGACACGGGCCCGTGTCCGAGGGCCCACGGGTTCGACCAGATGACCCTGGCGACACATGCTTCGGTGGGACTGCCCACGGGGTTGACCAGCATTCCCGGCGTCCTCGCGCTCGTGTCCGACTGCCCGCGAGGTCGACCTGATGTCTTTGGCGACTCGGGCCCGTGGCCGGTGTCCTGCGGGGTCTGCCAGCTTTCCCGTGCCCATTCGGCCAATGCCCGAGTGCCCGCAGTGTCGACCCACTCTCCCAAGCGACTCGAGTTTGGGTCCAAGGGCCCGCGGTCGACCTGCTGTCCCGGGTGTCTTGGGCCCGGGCCCGATGTCCCACCGGGTCTACCAGGTGTCCCGGGCGATTCGGGTTCAGGTCGGAGGGACCGCGGTGTTGCCCAGCCATCCCGGGTCACTCGGGCCTGGGTCCGAGGGCCCATGTGTTCGACAAGCTCTTCCGGGCAAATCGCGCTCGGGTCCGATGGCCCGCGGGGTCGACCAGCTCTCCGGGGCGACTCGGGCACGTGCCCCAGGGCCCGGGGTGTCGACCAGCTGTCTCGGGCACCTCGGGCCCGGTTCCGAGGCCCGGCATTATTGATCAGCTATCCCGCGTGACTCGGGCCCGTGTCCGAGGGCCCACGGTGTCGACCAGATGTTCCAGGCCCTCGGGCCCGGGTCCGAGGGCCCGCAGGATCCACCAGGGGTCCCGGGCGACTCGCACTCGAGTCCGAGGGCCTGCGGGGTCGACCAGATCTCCAGGGCGAGTCGAGCACATGCCCGATGCCCCGCGGGGTCATCCAGACGTCCCAGGCGACTACGGCCTGGCTCCGAGGGCCCACGGTGTCACACAGCTCTCCTGGGACACTCGCGCTTTGGACCGACGGACCGCGGGGTCGACCAGCTGACCCGGGCGACTTTGGCCCTGTGTCCAAAGGCCCTTGGGGTCGCCCGACTTTCCCGGGCGTCTCCGGCCTGTGCCCGAGGGACCGTGGTATGGACCACCTCTCCCAGGCGACTCAAGTTCGGGTCCGAGGTCCCGCAGCCTACCTGCTTTCCCGGGTGACTTGGGCATGTGCCAGATGTCACGCGGGGTCGACCAGTTGTCCAGGGGGACTCAGGCCCGGGTCCAGGTTCCCGTGGTGTCGACCAGCTGTCCCGGGGAACTCTACCCAGGCCCGAAGACCAGCCGCATCCACCAGTTGCCCCGGGCGACTCGGACCCGTGTCTGAAGGCCCGCGTGTTCGACCAGCTATCCCTGGCCACTCACGCTGGGGTCCGTGTTCCCGCGGGGTTGACCAGCAGTCCCGGGCAACACGCGCTTGTGTCCGAGGGCCCGTGAGGTCGACCCGATGTCTTTGGCCATTCGGGCCCGGGACCGAGGGCCCGCGGGATCGACCAGCATAACTTGGGCCCGTGTCCGAGGTCCTGCGGTCGACCATCTGTACCGGGCGACTCGGGCCCGTGCCCGATGTCCCCGTGGGTCGACCAGCTGTCCCGGGGACGTCGGGCCCATGTCCGAGGGCCCGCGGGTTCCACAACCTTTCCCGGGCGACTCGGGCTGGTCCCGAGGGCCCGCGGTGTCGTCCAAATCTCCCGGTCGACTCGGGCCTGTGTCTGATATCCTCCAGGGTCGACCAGCTGTCCCGGGGGACTTGGGCCCTGGTCGGACGGAGCGGGGTGTCGAACAGGCGTCCCGGGCGACTAGGGCCAATGTCCGAGAGCCCACGGGGTCGAACAGCTGTCCTGGGTGACTCGGGCCCATTCCCGAGGCCTCGCGGTGTCGACCAGATGTCCCGGGGGACTGGCGCTTCGGTCCTAAGGCCCTTGGGGTCGACCAGCTGTCCTGGCTGACTTGGGTTCGGCTCCGAGGGCCTGCGGGCTCGAAAGGCTGTCCCGGAGGCTCGGGCCCGCTCCTGAAGGCCCACGGGGTCGACCAGTTTTCCCTGTGATTCGTGCTTTGGTCCGAGTGCCCGCAGGGTGGACCAGCAGTCCTGGGTGACTCGCGCTCGTGTCCGAGGTTCCACGAGGTCGCCCCGATGTTTTGGCAACTCGGGCCCGGGTGCGAGGGCCTGCAGGGTCGACCAGGTGTCCCGGGCGACTCGGGCCCAGGCCCAAGGCCCTGCGGTGTCAACCAGATGTCCCGGACCACTCGCGCTTGCGTCCTAGGTTACGTGGGGTCGACCAGCTGTCCTGGGCGACTGGGGCCTGGTCGGAGGGAGCATGGTGTCAAACAGGCGTCCCGGGCAACTCGGGCCCGTGTCTGAAGGCCCGCGGGGTCAACCAGCTGTCCCTGGTGACTCGCGCTTGGGACCGAGTGCACGCGGGGTCGACCAGCAGTCCCGGGCAACTCGGGCCCTGGTCGGAGGCACTGCGGTGTCGACCAGGCCTCCCTGGCGCCTCGGGCCCGTGCCCGAGGACCTGCGGGGTCGACCAGCTGTCCCGGGCGACTCCGGCCTGATTCCGAGGGCCCACGGTTTCGACCAAATGTCCCGGGTGACTCGGGCCTGGGTCTGAATGCTCGCGGTATCAACCAGCTTTCCCAGGGAACTCGGGCCCGGGTCTGAGGTCCCACAGGGTCGCCCACCTGTCCCGGGGGACTCGGGCCCGGGTCCACGGGCATGCGTTGTCGACAGGCTGTCCCGGGGGACTCGGGCCCGCGTCCGAGGGCCCGCCGGGTCGACCAGCTGTCCAGGTGGACTCGGGCCCGAGTCTGAAGGCCCGCGTGGTCGACCAGCTGTCCCAGGCACTCGGGCCTGTGTCCGAGGGCACGTGGGTTCGACCAGGTGTCCCCGGAGATCGCACTCGAGTCCGACGGCCCGTGGGGTCGACCATATGTCCCGGGCGATATTGGCCCGGGTCCAAAGGCCCGCGCGGTCCACCAGCAGGCCCGCGCGACTCAGGCCCTGTTCTGATGGCCCGCAGGGTCAACCAGCAGTCCCTGGCGCCTGGGGCCCGTGTCCGAAATCCCTCGGTGTTGACCAGCTGTCCCGGGCGACTCGAGACCGTGCCTGAGGGCCTGGGTGTCGAACAGCTGTGCCAGGGGACTCACACGTGAGTCTGATGGACCCCGGGGTCGACCAGCGGTCCCTGGGGACTCGGGCCCAGGTCCTAGGGCCCGCGGGTTCGACCACCTGTATTGGGCGACTCGGGCCGGTGCTCGAGGGCCCGCGGTGTCCACAAACTCTCCCGCGCGACTCGGTTCGGGTCCCAGGTCCCATGGTCGACCAGCTGTCCCAGGCGCCTCGGGCCCGTGCCAGATGTCCCGCTGCATGGATCAGCTGCCCCGGGCGACTTGGGCCCTGGTCGCAGGGCCCGCGGTGTCGAACAGGCGTCCCGGAAGACTCGGGCCTTGCCCGAATGCCCGCGGTGACGACCAGCTCCGGGTGACACGGGCCCGTGTCCGAGGGCCCACGGGTTCGACCAGATGACCCTGGCGACACATGCTTCGGTGGGACTGCCCACGGGGTTGACCAGCATTCCCGGCGTCCTCGCGCTCGTGTCCGACTGCCCGCGAGGTCGACCTGATGTCTTTGGCGACTCGGGCCCGTGGCCGGTGTCCTGCGGGGTCTGCCAGCTTTCCCGTGCCCATTCGGCCAATGCCCGAGTGCCCGCAGTGTCGACCCACTCTCCCAAGCGACTCGAGTTTGGGTCCAAGGGCCCGCGGTCGACCTGCTGTCCCGGGTGTCTTGGGCCCGGGCCCGATGTCCCACCGGGTCTACCAGGTGTCCCGGGCGATTCGGGTTCAGGTCGGAGGGACCGCGGTGTTGCCCAGCCATCCCGGGTCACTCGGGCCTGGGTCCGAGGGCCCATGTGTTCGACAAGCTCTTCCGGGCAAATCGCGCTCGGGTCCGATGGCCCGCGGGGTCGACCAGCTCTCCGGGGCGACTCGGGCACGTGCCCCAGGGCCCGGGGTGTCGACCAGCTGTCTCGGGCACCTCGGGCCCGGTTCCGAGGCCCGGCATTATTGATCAGCTATCCCGCGTGACTCGGGCCCGTGTCCGAGGGCCCACGGTGTCGACCAGATGTTCCAGGCCCTCGGGCCCGGGTCCGAGGGCCCGCAGGGTCCACCAGGGGTCCCGGGCGACTCGCACTCGAGTCCGAGGGCCTGCGGGGTCGACCAGATCTCCAGGGCGAGTCGAGCACATGCCCGATGCCCCGCGGGGTCATCCAGACGTCCCAGGCGACTCCGGCCTGGCTCCGAGGGCCCACGGTGTCACACAGCTCTCCTGGGACACTCGCGCTTTGGACCGACGGACCGCGGGGTCGACCAGCTGACCCGGGCGACTTTGGCCCTGTGTCCAAAGGCCCTTGGGGTCGCCCGACTTTCCCGGGCGTCTCCGGCCTGTGCCCGAGGGACCGTGGTATGGACCACCTCTCCCAGGCGACTCAAGTTCGGGTCCGAGGTCCCGCAGCCTACCTGCTTTCCCGGGTGACTTGGGCATGTGCCAGATGTCACGCGGGGTCGACCAGTTGTCCAGGGGGACTCAGGCCCGGGTCCAGGATCCCGTGGTGTCGACCAGCTGTCCCGGGGAACTCTACCCAGGCCCGAAGACCAGCCGCATCCACCAGTTGCCCCGGGCGACTCGGACCCGTGTCTGAAGGCCCGCGTGTTCGACCAGCTATCCCTGGCCACTCACGCTGGGGTCCGTGTTCCCGCGGGGTTGACCAGCAGTCCCGGGCAACACGCGCTTGTGTCCGAGGGCCCGTGAGGTCGACCCGATGTCTTTGGCCATTCGGGCCCGGGACCGAGGGCCCGCGGGATCGACCAGCAGACCCGCGTGACTTGGGCCCGTGTCCGAGGTCCTGCGGTCGACCATCTGTACCGGGCGACTCGGGCCCGTGCCCGATGTCCCCCTGGGTCGACCAGCTGTCCCGGGGACGTCGGGCCCATGTCCGAGGGCCCGCGGGTTCCACAACCTTTCCCGGGCGACTCGGGCTGGTCCCGAGGGCCCGCGGTGTCGTCCAAATCTCCCGGTCGACTCGGGCCTGTGTCTGATATCCTCCAGGGTCGACCAGCTCTCCCGGGGGACTTGGGCCCTGGTCGGACGGAGCGGGGTGTCGAACAGGCGTCCCGGGCGACTAGGGCCAATGTCCGAGAGCCCACGGGGTCGAACAGCTGTCCTGGGCGACTCGGGCCCATTCCCGAGGCCTCGCGGTGTCGACCAGATGTCCCGGGGGACTGGCGCTTCGGTCCTAAGGCCCGCGGGGTCGACCAGCTGTCCTGGCTGACTTGGGTTCGGCTCCGAGGGCCTGCGGGCTCGAAAGGCTGTCCCGGAGGCTCGGGCCCGTTCCTGAAGGCCCACGGGGTCGACCAGTTTTCCCTGTGATTCGTGCTTTGGTCCGAGTGCCCGCAGGGTGGACCAGCAGTCCTGGGTGACTCGCGCTCGTGTCCGAGGTTCCACGAGGTCGCCCCGATGTTTTGGCAACTCGGGCCCGGGTGCGAGGGCCTGCAGGGTCGACCAGGTGTCCCGGGCGACTCGGGCCCAGGCCCAAGGCCCTGCGGTGTCAACCAGATGTCCCGGACCACTCGCGCTTGCGTCCTAGGTTACGTGGGGTCGACCAGCTGTCCTGGGCGACTGGGGCCTGGTCGGAGGGAGCATGGTGTCAAACAGGCGTCCCGGGCAACTCGGGCCCGTGTCTGAAGGCCCGCGGGGTCAACCAGCTGTCCCTGGTGACTCGCGCTTGGGACCGAGTGCACGCGGGGTCGACCAGCAGTCCCGGGCAACTCGGGCCCTGGTCGGAGGCACGCGGTGTCGACCAGGCCTCCCTGGCGCCTCGGGCCCGTGCCCGAGGACCTGCGGGGTCGACCAGCTGTCCCGGGCGACTCCGGCCTGATTCCGAGGGCCCACGGTTTCGACCAAATGTCCCGGGTGACTCGGGCCTGGGTCTGAATGCTCGCGGTATCAACCAGCTTTCCCAGGGAACTCGGGCCCGGGTCTGAGGTCCCACAGGGTCGCCCACCTGTCCCGGGGGACTCGGGCCCGGGTCCACGGGCATGCGGTGTCGACAGGCTGTCCCGGGGGACTCGGGCCCGCGTCCGAGGGCCCGCCGGGTCGACCAGCTGTCCAGGTGGACTCGGGCCCGAGTCTGAAGGCCCGCGTGGTCGACCAGCTGTCCCAGGCACTCGGGCCTGTGTCCGAGGGCACGTGGGTTCGACCAGGTGTCCCCGGAGATCGCACTCGAGTCCGACGGCCCGTGGGGTCGACCATATGTCCCGGGCGATATTGGCCCGGGTCCAAAGGCCCGCGCGGTCCACCAGCAGGCCCGCGCGACTCAGGCCCTGTTCTGATGGCCCGCGGGGTCAACCAGCAGTCCCTGGCGCCTGGGGCCCGTGTCCGAAATCCCTCGGTGTTGACCAGCTGTCCCGGGCGACTCGAGACCGTGCCTGAGGGCCTGGGTGTCGAACAGCTGTGCCAGGGGACTCACACGTGAGTCTGATGGACCCCGGGGTCGACCAGCGGTCCCTGGGGACTCGGGCCCAGGTCCTAGGGCCCGTGGGTTCAACCACCTGTATTGGGCGACTCGGGCCGGTGCTCGAGGGCCCGCGGTGTCCACAAACTCTCCCGCGCGACTCGGTTCGGGTCCCAGGTCCCATGGTCGACCAGCTGTCCCAGGCGCCTCGGGCCCGTGCCAGATGTCCCGCTGCATGGATCAGCTGCCCCGGGCGACTTGGGCCCTGGTCGCAGGGCCCGCGGTGTCGAACAGGCGTCCCGGAAGACTCGGGCCTTGCCCGAATGCCCGCGGTGACGACCAGCTCCGGGTGACACGGGCCCGTGTCCGAGGGCCCACGGGTTCGACCAGATGACCCTGGCGACACATGCTTCGGTGGGACTGCCCACGGGGTTGACCAGCATTCCCGGCGTCCTCGCGCTCGTGTCCGACTGCCCGCGAGGTCGACCTGATGTCTTTGGCGACTCGGGCCCGTGGCCGGGGTCCTGCGGGGTCTGCCAGCTTTCCCGTTCCCATTCGGCCAATGCCCGAGTGCCCGCAGTGTCGACCCACTCTCCCAAGCGACTCGAGTTTGGGTCCAAGGGCCCGCGGTCGACCTGCTGTCCCGGGTGTCTTGGGCCCGGGCCCGATGTCCCACCGGGTCTACCAGGTGTCCCGGGCGATTCGGGTTCAGGTCGGAGGGACCGCGGTGTTGCCCAGCCATCCCGCGTCACTCGGGCCTGGGTCCGAGGGCCCATGTGTTCGACAAGCTCTTCCGGGCAAATCGCGCTCGGGTCCGATGGCCCGCGGGGTCGACCAGCTCTCCGGGGCGACTCGGGCACGTGCCCCAGGGCCCGGGGTGTCGACCAGCTGTCTCGGGCACCTCGGGCCCGGTTCCGAGGCCCGGCATTATTGATCAGCTATCCCGCGTGACTCGGGCCCGTGTCCGAGGGCCCACGGTGTCGACCAGATAGATGTTCCAGGCCCTCGGGCCCGGGTCCGAGGGCCCGCAGGGTCCACCAGGGGTCCCGGGTGACTCGCACTCGAGTCCGAGGGCCTGCGGGGTCGACCAGATCTCCAGGGCGAGTCGAGCACATGCCCGATGCCCCGCGGGGTCATCCAGACGTCCCAGGCGACTCCGGCCTGGCTCCGAGGGCCCACGGTGTCACACAGCTCTCCTGGGACACTCGCGCTTTGGACCGTCGGACCGCGGGGTCGACCAGCTGACCCGGGCGACTTTGGCCCTGTGTCCAAAGGCCCTTGGGGTCGCCCGACTTTCCCGGGCGTCTCCGGCCTGTGCCCGAGGGACCGTGGTATGGACCACCTCTCCCAGGCGACTCAAGTTCGGGTCCGAGGTCCCGCAGCCTACCTGCTTTCCCGGGTGACTTGGGCATGTGCCAGATGTCACGCGGGGTCGACCAGTTGTCCAGGGGGACTCAGGCCCGGGTCCAGGATCCCGTGGTGTCGACCAGCTGTCCCGGGGAACTCTACCCAGGCCCGAAGACCAGCCGCATCCACCAGTTGCCCCGGGCGACTCGGACCCGTGTCTGAAGGCCCGCGTGTTCGACCAGCTATCCCTGGCCACTCACGCTGGGGTCCGTGTTCCCGCGGGGTTGACCAGCAGTCCCGGGCAACACGCGCTTGTGTCCGAGGGCCCGTGAGGTCGACCCGATGTCTTTGGCCATTCGGGCCCGGGACCGAGGGCCCGCGGGATCGACCAGCAGACCCGCGTGACTTGGGCCCGTGTCCGAGGTCCTGCGGTCGACCATCTGTACCGGGCGACTCGGGCCCGTGCCCGATGTCCCCCTGGGTCCAACAGCTGTCCCGGGGACGTCGGGCCCATGTCCGAGGGCCTGCGGGTTCCACAACCTTTCCCGGGCGACTCGGGCTGGTCCCGAGGGCCCGCGGTGTCGTCCAAATCTCCCGGTCGACTCGGGCCTGTGTCTGATATCCTCCAGGGTCGACCAGCTCTCCCGGGGGACTTGGGCCCTGGTCGGACGGAGCGGGGTGTCGAACAGGCGTCCCGGGCGACTAGGGCCAATGTCCGAGAGCCCACGGGGTCGAACAGCTGTCCTGGGCGACTCGGGCCCATTCCCGAGGCCTCGCGGTGTCGACCAGATGTCCCGGGGGACTGGCGCTTCGGTCCTAAGGCCCGCGGGGTCGACCAGCTGTCCTGGCTGACTTGGGTTCGGCTCCGAGGGCCTGCGGGCTCGAAAGGCTGTCCCGGAGGCTCGGGCCCGTTCCTGAAGGCCCACGGGGTCGACCAGTTTTCCCTGTGATTCGTGCTTTGGTCCGAGTGCCCGCAGGGTGGACCAGCAGTCCTGGGTGACTCGCGCTCGTGTCCGAGGTTCCACGAGGTCGCCCCGATGTTTTGGCAACTCGGGCCCGGGTGCGAGGGCCTGCAGGGTCGACCAGGTGTCCCGGGCGACTCGGGCCCAGGCCCAAGGCCCTGCGGTGTCAACCAGATGTCCCGGACCACTCGCGCTTGCGTCCTAGGTTACGTGGGGTCGACCAGCTGTCCTGGGCGACTGGGGCCTGGTCGGAGGGAGCATGGTGTCAAACAGGCGTCCCGGGCAACTCGGGCCCGTGTCTGAAGGCCCGCGGGGTCAACCAGCTGTCCCTGGTGACTCGCGCTTGGGACCGAGTGCACGCGGGGTCGACCAGCAGTCCCGGGCAACTCGGGCCCTGGTCGGAGGCACGCGGTGTCGACCAGGCCTCCCTGGCGCCTCGGGCCCGTGCCCGAGGACCTGCGGGGTCGACCAGCTGTCCCGGGCGACTCCGGCCTGATTCCGAGGGCCCACGGTTTCGACCAAATGTCCCGGGTGACTCGGGCCTGGGTCTGAATGCTCGCGGTATCAACCAGCTTTCCCAGGGAACTCGGGCCCGGGTCTGAGGTCCCACAGGGTCGCCCACCTGTCCCGGGGGACTCGGGCCCGGGTCCACGGGCATGCGTTGTCGACAGGCTGTCCCGGGGGACTCGGGCCCGCGTCCGAGGGCCCGCCGGGTCGACCAGCTGTCCAGGTGGACTCGGGCCCGAGTCTGAAGGCCCGCGTGGTCGACCAGCTGTCCCAGGCACTCGGGCCTGTGTCCGAGGGCACGTGGGTTCGACCAGGTGTCCCCGGAGATCGCACTCGAGTCCGACGGCCCGTGGGGTCGACCATATGTCCCGGGCGATATTGGCCCGGGTCCAAAGGCCCGCGCGGTCCACCAGCAGGCCCGCGCGACTCAGGCCCTGTTCTGATGGCCCGCGGGGTCAACCAGCAGTCCCTGGCGCCTGGGGCCCGTGTCCGAAATCCCTCGGTGTTGACCAGCTGTCCCGGGCGACTCGAGACCGTGCCTGAGGGCCTGGGTGTCGAACAGCTGTGCCAGGGGACTCACACGTGAGTCTGATGGACCCCGGGGTCGACCAGCGGTCCCTGGGGACTCGGGCCCAGGTCCTAGGGCCCGCGGGTTCGACCACCTGTATTGGGCGACTCGGGCCGGTGCTCGAGGGCCCGCGGTGTCCACAAACTCTCCCGCGCGACTCGGTTCGGGTCCCAGGTCCCATGGTCGACCAGCTGTCCCAGGCGCCTCGGGCCCGTGCCAGATGTCCCGCTGCATGGATCAGCTGCCCCGGGCGACTTGGGCCCTGGTCGCAGGGCCCGCGGTGTCGAACAGGCGTCCCGGAAGACTCGGGCCTTGCCCGAATGCCCGCGGTGACGACCAGCTCCGGGTGACACGGGCCCGTGTCCGAGGGCCCACGGGTTCGACCAGATGACCCTGGCGACACATGCTTCGGTGGGACTGCCCACGGGGTTGACCAGCATTCCCGGCGTCCTCGCGCTCGTGTCCGACTGCCCGCGAGGTCGACCTGATGTCTTTGGCGACTCGGGCCCGTGGCCGGGGTCCTGCGGGGTCTGCCAGCTTTCCCGTGCCCATTCGGCCCAGGCCCGAGTGCCCGCACTGTCGACCCACTCTCCCAAGCGACTCGAGTTTGGGTCCAAGGGCCCGCGGTCGACCTGCTGTCCCGGGTGTCTTGGGCCCGGGCCCGATGTCCCACCGGGTCTACCAGGTGTCCCGGGCGATTCGGGTTCAGGTCGGAGGGACCGCGGTGTTGCCCAGCCATCCCGGGTCACTCGGGCCTGGGTCCGAGGGCCCATGTGTTCGACAAGCTCTTCCGGGCAAATCGCGCTCGGGTCCGATGGCCCGCGGGGTCGACCAGCTCTCCGGGGCGACTCGGGCACGTGCTCCAGGGCCCGGGGTGTCGACCAGCTGTCTCGGGCACCTCGGGCCCGGTTCCGAGGCCCGGCATTATTGATCAGCTATCCCGCGTGACTCGGGCCCGTGTCCGAGGGCCCACGGTGTCGACCAGATGTTCCAGGCCCTCGGGCCCGGGTCCGAGGGCCCGCAGGGTCCACCAGGGGTCCCGGGCGACTCGCACTCGAGTCCGAGGGCCTGCGGGGTCGACCAGATCTCCAGGGCGAGTCGAGCACATGCCCGATGCCCCGCGGGGTCATCCAGACGTCCCAGGCGACTCCGGCCTGGCTCCGAGGGCCCACGGTGTCACACAGCTCTCCTGGGACACTCGCGCTTTGGACCGACGGACCGCGGGGTCGACCAGCTGACCCGGGCGACTTTG
This sequence comes from Sus scrofa, assembly GCF_054392235.1. Lineage (NCBI taxonomy): Eukaryota > Metazoa > Chordata > Mammalia > Artiodactyla > Suidae > Sus > Sus scrofa. Next base: position 46,546,723 of record NC_139387.1, on the reverse strand, counting down.
GCCCTGTGTCCAAAGGCCCTTGGGGTCGCCCGACTTTCCCGGGCGTCTCCGGCCTGTGCCCGAGGGACCGTGGTATGGACCACCTCTCCCAGGCGACTCAAGTTCGGGTCCGAGGTCCCGCAGCCTACCTGCTTTCCCGGGTGACTTGGGCATGTGCCAGATGTCAGGCGGGGTCGACCAGTTGTCCAGGGGGACTCAGGCCCGGGTCCAGGATCCCGTGGTGTCGACCAGCTGTCCCGGGGAACTCTACCCAGGCCCGAAGACCAGCCGCATCCACCAGTTGCCCCGGGCGACTCGGACCCGTGTCTGAAGGCCCGCGTGTTCGACCAGCTATCCCTGGCCACTCACGCTGGGGTCTGTGTTCCCGCGGGGTTGACCAGCAGTCCCGGGCAACACGCGCTTGTGTCCGAGGGCCCGTGAGGTCGACCCGATGTCTTTGGCCATTCGGGCCCGGGACCGAGGGCCCGCGGGATCGACCAGCAGACCCGCGTGACTTGGGCCCGTGTCCGAGGTCCTGCGGTCGACCATCTGTACCGGGCGACTCGGGCCCGTGCCCGATGTCCCGTTGGGTCGACCAGCTGTCCCGGGGACGTCGGGCCCATGTCCGAGGGCCCGCGGGTTCCACAACCTTTCCCGGGCGACTCGGGCTGGTCCCGAGGGCCCGCGGTGTCGTCCAAATCTCCCGGTCGACTCGGGCCTGTGTCTGATATCCTCCAGGGTCGACCAGCTGTCCCGGGGGACTTGGGCCCTGGTCGGACGGAGCGGGGTGTCGAACAGGCGTCCCGGGCGACTAGGGCCAATGTCCGAGAGCCCACGGGGTCGAACAGCTGTCCTGGGCGACTCGGGCCCATTCCCGAGGCCTCGCGGTGTCGACCAGATGTCCCGGGGGACTGGCGCTTCGGTCCTAAGGCCCGCGGGGTCGACCAGCTGTCCTGGCTGACTTGGGTTCGGCTCCGAGGGCCTGCGGGCTCGAAAGGCTGTCCCGGAGGCTCGGGCCCGTTCCTGAAGGCCCACGGGGTCGACCAGTTTTCCCTGTGATTCGTGCTTTGGTCCGAGTGCCCGCAGGGTGGACCAGCAGTCCTGGGTGACTCGCGCTCGTGTCCGAGGTTCCACGAGGTCGCCCCGATGTTTTGGCAACTCGGGCCCGGGTGCGAGGGCCTGCAGGGTCGACCAGGTGTCCCGGGCGACTCGGGCCCAGGCCCAAGGCCCTGCGGTGTCAACCAGATGTCCCGGACCACTCGCGCTTGCGTCCTAGGTTACGTGGGGTCGACCAGCTGTCCTGGGCGACTGGGGCCTGGTCGGAGGGAGCATGGTGTCAAACAGGCGTCCCGGGCAACTCGGGCCCGTGTCTGAAGGCCCGCGGGGTCAACCAGCTGTCCCTGGTGACTCGCGCTTGGGACCGAGTGCACGCGGGGTCGACCAGCAGTCCCGGGCAACTCGGGCCCTGGTCGGAGGCACGCGGTGTCGACCAGGCCTCCCTGGCGCCTCGGGCCCGTGCCCGAGGACCTGCGGGGTCGACCAGCTGTCCCGGGCGACTCCGGCCTGATTCCGAGGGCCCACGGTTTCGACCAAATGTCCCGGGTGACTCGGGCCTGGGTCTGAATGCTCGCGGTATCAACCAGCTTTCCCAGGGAACTCGGGCCCGGGTCTGAGGTCCCACAGGGTCGCCCACCTGTCCCGGGGGACTCGGGCCCGGGTCCACGGGCATGCGGTGTCGACAGGCTGTCCCGGGGGACTCGGGCCCGCGTCCGAGGGCCCGCCGGGTCGACCAGCTGTCCAGGTGGACTCGGGCCCGAGTCTGAAGGCCCGCGTGGTCGACCAGCTGTCCCAGGCACTCGGGCCTGTGTCCGAGGGCACGTGGGTTCGACCAGGTGTCCCCGGAGATCGCACTCGAGTCCGACGGCCCGTGGGGTCGACCATATGTCCCGGGCGATATTGGCCCGGGTCCAAAGGCCCGCGCGGTCCACCAGCAGGCCCGCGCGACTCAGGCCCTGTTCTGATGGCCCGCGGGGTCAACCAGCAGTCCCTGGCGCCTGGGGCCCGTGTCCGAAATCCCTCGGTGTTGACCAGCTGTCCCGGGCGACTCGAGACCGTGCCTGAGGGCCTGGGTGTCGAACAGCTGTGCCAGGGGACTCACACGTGAGTCTGATGGACCCCGGGGTCGACCAGCGGTCCCTGGGGACTCGGGCCCAGGTCCTAGGGCCCGCGGGTTCGACCACCTGTATTGGGCGACTCGGGCCGGTGCTCGAGGGCCCGCGGTGTCCACAAACTCTCCCGCGCGACTCGGTTCGGGTCCCAGGTCCCATGGTCGACCAGCTGTCCCAGGCGCCTCGGGCCCGTGCCAGATGTCCCGCTGCATGGATCAGCTGCCCCGGGCGACTTGGGCCCTGGTCGCAGGGCCCGCGGTGTCGAACAGGCGTCCCGGAAGACTCGGGCCTTGCCCGAATGCCCGCGGTGACGACCAGCTCCGGGTGACACGGGCCCGTGTCCGAGGGCCCACGGGTTCGACCAGATGACCCTGGCGACACATGCTTCGGTGGGACTGCCCACGGGGTTGACCAGCATTCCCGGCGTCCTCGCGCTCGTGTCCGACTGCCCGCGAGGTCGACCTGATGTCTTTGGCGACTCGGGCCCGTGGCCGGGGTCCTGCGGGGTCTGCCAGCTTTCCCGTGCCCATTCGGCCAATGCCCGAGTGCCCGCACTGTCGACCCACTCTCCCAAGCGACTCGAGTTTGGGTCCAAGGGCCCGCGGTCGACCTGCTGTCCCGGGTGTCTTGGGCCCGGGCCCGATGTCCCACCGGGTCTACCAGGTGTCCCGGGCGATTCGGGTTCAGGTCGGAGGGACCGCGGTGTTGCCCAGCCATCCCGGGTCACTCGGGCCTGGGTCCGAGGGCCCATGTGTTCGACAAGCTCTTCCGGGCAAATCGCGCTCGGGTCCGATGGCCCGCGGGGTCGACCAGCTCTCCGGGGCGACTCGGGCACGTGCTCCAGGGCCCGGGGTGTCGACCAGCTGTCTCGGGCACCTCGGGCCCGGTTCCGAGGCCCGGCATTATTGATCAGCTATCCCGCGTGACTCGGGCCCGTGTCCGAGGGCCCACGGTGTCGACCAGATGTTCCAGGCCCTCGGGCCCGGGTCCGAGGGCCCGCAGGGTCCACCAGGGGTCCCGGGTGACTCGCACTCGAGTCCGAGGGCCTGCGGGGTCGACCAGATCTCCAGGGCGAGTCGAGCACATGCCCGATGCCCCGCGGGGTCATCCAGACGTCCCAGGCGACTCCGGCCTGGCTCCGAGGGCCCACGGTGTCACACAGCTCTCCTGGGACACTCGCGCTTTGGACCGACGGACCGCGGGGTCGACCAGCTGACCCGGGCGACTTTGGCCCTGTGTCCAAAGGCCCTTGGGGTCGCCCGACTTTCCCGGGCGTCTCCGGCCTGTGCCCGAGGGACCGTGGTATGGACCACCTCTCCCAGGCGACTCAAGTTCGGGTCCGAGGTCCCGCAGCCTACCTGCTTTCCCGGGTGACTTGGGCATGTGCCAGATGTCACGCGGGGTCGACCAGTTGTCCAGGGGGACTCAGGCCCGGGTCCAGGATCCCGTGGTGTCGACCAGCTGTCCCGGGGAACTCTACCCAGGCCCGAAGACCAGCCGCATCCACCAGTTGCCCCGGGCGACTCGGACCCGTGTCTGAAGGCCCGCGTGTTCGACCAGCTATCCCTGGCCACTCACGCTGGGGTCCGTGTTCCCGCGGGGTTGACCAGCAGTCCCGGGCAACACGCGCTTGTGTCCGAGGGCCCGTGAGGTCGACCCGATGTCTTTGGCCATTCGGGCCCGGGACCGAGGGCCCGCGGGATCGACCAGCAGACCCGCGTGACTTGGGCCCGTGTCCGAGGTCCTGCGGTCGACCATCTGTACCGGGCGACTCGGGCCCGTGCCCGATGTCCCCCTGGGTCCAACAGCTGTCCCGGGGACGTCGGGCCCATGTCCGAGGGCCCGCGGGTTCCACAACCTTTCCCGGGCGACTCGGGCTGGTCCCGAGGGCCCGCGGTGTCGTCCAAATCTCCCGGTCGACTCGGGCCTGTGTCTGATATCCTCCAGGGTCGACCAGCTCTCCCGGGGGACTTGGGCACTGGTCGGACGGAGCGGGGTGTCGAACAGGCGTCCCGGGCGACTAGGGCCAATGTCCGAGAGCCCACGGGGTCGAACAGCTGTCCTGGGCGACTCGGGCCCATTCCCGAGGCCTCGCGGTGTCGACCAGATGTCCCGGGGGACTGGCGCTTCGGTCCTAAGGCCCGCGGGGTCGACCAGCTGTCCTGGCTGACTTGGGTTCGGCTCCGAGGGCCTGCGGGCTCGAAAGGCTGTCCCGGAGGCTCGGGCCCGTTCCTGAAGGCCCACGGGGTCGACCAGTTTTCCCTGTGATTCGTGCTTTGGTCCGAGTGCCCGCAGGGTGGACCAGCAGTCCTGGGTGACTCGCGCTCGTGTCCGAGGTTCCACGAGGTCGCCCCGATGTTTTGGCAACTCGGGCCCGGGTGCGAGGGCCTGCAGGGTCGACCAGGTGTCCCGGGCGACTCGGGCCCAGGCCCAAGGCCCTGCGGTGTCAACCAGATGTCCCGGACCACTCGCGCTTGCGTCCTAGGTTACGTGGGGTCGACCAGCTGTCCTGGGCGACTGGGGCCTGGTCGGAGGGAGCATGGTGTCAAACAGGCGTCCCGGGCAACTCGGGCCCGTGTCTGAAGGCCCGCGGGGTCAACCAGCTGTCCCTGGTGACTCGCGCTTGGGACCGAGTGCACGCGGGGTCGACCAGCAGTCCCGGGCAACTCGGGCCCTGGTCGGAGGCACGCGGTGTCGACCAGGCCTCCCTGGCGCCTCGGGCCCGTGCCCGAGGACCTGCGGGGTCGACCAGCTGTCCCGGGCGACTCCGGCCTGATTCCGAGGGCCCACGGTTTCGACCAAATGTCCCGGGTGACTCGGGCCTGGGTCTGAATGCTCGCGGTATCAACCAGCTTTCCCAGGGAACTCGGGCCCGGGTCTGAGGTCCCACAGGGTCGCCCACCTGTCCCGGGGGACTCGGGCCCGGGTCCACGGGCATGCGGTGTCGACAGGCTGTCCCGGGGGACTCGGGCCCGCGTCCGAGGGCCCGCCGGGTCGACCAGCTGTCCAGGTGGACTCGGGCCCGAGTCTGAAGGCCCGCGTGGTCGACCAGCTGTCCCAGGCACTCGGGCCTGTGTCCGAGGGCACGTGGGTTCGACCAGGTGTCCCCGGAGATCGCACTCGAGTCCGACGGCCCGTGGGGTCGACCATATGTCCCGGGCGATATTGGCCCGGGTCCAAAGGCCCGCGCGGTCCACCAGCAGGCCCGCGCGACTCAGGCCCTGTTCTGATGGCCCGCGGGGTCAACCAGCAGTCCCTGGCGCCTGGGGCCCGTGTCCGAAATCCCTCGGTGTTGACCAGCTGTCCCGGGCGACTCGAGACCGTGCCTGAGGGCCTGGGTGTCGAACAGCTGTGCCAGGGGACTCACACGTGAGTCTGATGGACCCCGGGGTCGACCAGCGGTCCCTGGGGACTCGGGCCCAGGTCCTAGGGCCCGCGGGTTCGACCACCTGTATTGGGCGACTCGGGCCGGTGCTCGAGGGCCCGCGGTGTCCACAAACTCTCCCGCGCGACTCGGTTCGGGTCCCAGGTCCCATGGTCGACCAGCTGTCCCAGGCGCCTCGGGCCCGTGCCAGATGTCCCGCTGCATGGATCAGCTGCCCCGGGCGACTTGGGCCCTGGTCGCAGGGCCCGCGGTGTCGAACAGGCGTCCCGGAAGACTCGGGCCTTGCCCGAATGCCCGCGGTGACGACCAGCTCCGGGTGACACGGGCCCGTGTCCGAGGGCCCACGGGTTCGACCAGATGACCCTGGCGACACATGCTTCGGTGGGACTGCCCACGGGGTTGACCAGCATTCCCGGCGTCCTCGCGCTCGTGTCCGACTGCCCGCGAGGTCGACCTGATGTCTTTGGCGACTCGGGCCCGTGGCCGGGGTCCTGCGGGGTCTGCCAGCTTTCCCGTGCCCATTCGGCCAATGCCCGAGTGCCCGCACTGTCGACCCACTCTCCCAAGCGACTCGAGTTTGGGTCCAAGGGCCCGCGGTCGACCTGCTGTCCCGGGTGTCTTGGGCCCGGGCCCGATGTCCCACCGGGTCTACCAGGTGTCCCGGGCGATTCGGGTTCAGGTCGGAGGGACCGCGGTGTTGCCCAGCCATCCCGGGTCACTCGGGCCTGGGTCCGAGGGCCCATGTGTTCGACAAGCTCTTCCGGGCAAATCGCGCTCGGGTCCGATGGCCCGCGGGGTCGACCAGCTCTCCGGGGCGACTCGGGCACGTGCCCCAGGGCCCGGGGTGTCGACCAGCTGTCTCGGGCACCTCGGGCCCGGTTCCGAGGCCCGGCATTATTGATCAGCTATCCCGCGTGACTCGGGCCCGTGTCCGAGGGCCCACGGTGTCGACCAGATGTTCCAGGCCCTCGGGCCCGGGTCCGAGGGCCCGCAGGGTCCACCAGGGGTCCCGGGCGACTCGCACTGGAGTCCGAGGGCCTGCGGGATCGACCAGATCTCCAGGGCGAGTCGAGCACATGCCCGATGCCCCGCAGGGTCAACCAGACGTCCCAGGCGACTCCGGCCTGGCTCCGAGGGCCCACGGTGTCACACAGCTCTCCTGGGACACTCGCGCTTTGGACCGACGGACCGCGGGGTCGACCAGCTGACCCGGGCGACTTTGGCCCTGTGTCCAAAGGCCCTTGGGGTCGCCCGACTTTCCCGGGCGTCTCCGGCCTGTGCCCGAGGGACCGTGGTATGGACCACCTCTCCCAGGCGACTCAAGTTCGGGTCCGAGGCCCCGCAGCCTACCTGCTTTCCCGGGTGACTTGGGCATGTGCCAGATGTCACGCGGGGTCGACCAGTTGTCCAGGGGGACTCAGGCCCGGGTCCAGGATCCCGTGGTGTCGACCAGCTGTCCCGGGGAACTCTACCCAGGCCCGAAGACCAGCCGCATCCACCAGTTGCCCCGGGCGACTCGGACCCGTGTCTGAAGGCCCGCGTGTTCGACCAGCTATCCCTGGCCACTCACGCTGGGGTCCGTGTTCCCGCGGGGTTGACCAGCAGTCCCGGGCAACACGCGCTTGTGTCCGAGGGCCCGTGAGGTCGACCCGATGTCTTTGGCCATTCGGGCCCGGGACCGAGGGCCCGCGGGATCGACCAGCAGACCCGCGTGACTTGGGCCCGTGTCCGAGGTCCTGCGGTCGACCATCTGTACCGGGCGACTCGGGCCCGTGCCCGATGTCCCGTTGGGTCGACCAGCTGTCCCGGGGACGTCGGGCCCATGTCCGAGGGCCCGCGGGTTCCACAACCTTTCCCGGGCGACTCGGGCTGGTCCCGAGGGCCCGCGGTGTCGTCCAAATCTCCCGGTCGACTCGGGCCTGTGTCTGATATCCTCCAGGGTCGACCAGCTGTCCCGGGGGACTTGGGCCCTGGTCGGACGGAGCGGGGTGTCGAACAGGCGTCCCGGGCGACTAGGGCCAATGTCCGAGAGCCCACGGGGTCGAACAGCTGTCCTGGGCGACTCGGGCCCATTCCCGAGGCCTCGCGGTGTCGACCAGATGTCCCGGGGGACTGGCGCTTCGGTCCTAAGGCCCGCGGGGTCGACCAGCTGTCCTGGCTGACTTGGGTTCGGCTCCGAGGGCCTGCGGGCTCGAAAGGCTGTCCCGGAGGCTCGGGCCCGTTCCTGAAGGCCCACGGGGTCGACCAGTTTTCCCTGTGATTCGTGCTTTGGTCCGAGTGCCCGCAGGGTGGACCAGCAGTCCTGGGTGACTCGCGCTCGTGTCCGAGGTTCCACGAGGTCGCCCCGATGTTTTGGCAACTCGGGCCCGGGTGCGAGGGCCTGCAGGGTCGACCAGGTGTCCCGGGCGACTCGGGCCCAGGCCCAAGGCCCTGCGGTGTCAACCAGATGTCCCGGACCACTCGCGCTTGCGTCCTAGGTTACGTGGGGTCGACCAGCTGTCCTGGGCGACTGGGGCCTGGTCGGAGGGAGCATGGTGTCAAACAGGCGTCCCGGGCAACTCGGGCCCGTGTCTGAAGGCCCGCGGGGTCAACCAGCTGTCCCTGGTGACTCGCGCTTGGGACCGAGTGCACGCGGGGTCGACCAGCAGTCCCGGGCAACTCGGGCCCTGGTCGGAGGCACGCGGTGTCGACCAGGCCTCCCTGGCGCCTCAGGCCCGTGCCCGAGGACCTGCGGGGTCGACCAGCTGTCCCGGGCGACTCCGGCCTGATTCCGAGGGCCCACGGTTTCGACCAAATGTCCCGGGTGACTCGGGCCTGGGTCTGAATGCTCGCGGTATCAACCAGCTTTCCCAGGGAACTCGGGCCCGGGTCTGAGGTCCCACAGGGTCGCCCACCTGTCCCGGGGGACTCGGGCCCGGGTGCACGGGCATGCGTTGTCGACAGGCTGTCCCGGGGGACTCGGGCCCGCGTCCGAGGGCCCGCCGGGTCGACCAGCTGTCCAGGTGGACTCGGGCCCGAGTCTGAAGGCCCGCGTGGTCGACCAGCTGTCCCAGGCACTCGGGCCTGTGTCCGAGGGCACGTGGGTTCGACCAGGTGTCCCCGGAGATCGCACTCGAGTCCGACGGCCCGTGGGGTTGACCATATGTCCCGGGCGATATTGGCCCGGGTCCAAAGGCCCGCGCGGTCCACCAGCAGGCCCGCGCGACTCAGGCCCTGTTCTGATGGCCCGCGGGGTCAACCAGCAGTCCCTGGCGCCTGGGGCCCGTGTCCGAAATCCCTCGGTGTTGACCAGCTGTCCCGGGCGACTCGAGACCGTGCCTGAGGGCCTGGGTGTCGAACAGCTGTGCCAGGGGACTCACACGTGAGTCTGATGGACCCCGGGGTCGACCAGCGGTCCCTGGGGACTCGGGCCCAGGTCCTAGGGCCCGCGGGTTCGACCACCTGTATTGGGCGACTCGGGCCGGTGCTCGAGGGCCCGCGGTGTCCACAAACTCTCCCGCGCGACTCGGTTCGGGTCCCAGGTCCCATGGTCGACCAGCTGTCCCAGGCGCCTCGGGCCCGTGCCAGATGTCCCGCTGCATGGATCAGCTGCCCCGGGCGACTTGGGCCCTGGTCGCAGGGCCCGCGGTGTCGAACAGGCGTCCCGGAAGACTCGGGCCTTGCCCGAATGCCCGCGGTGACGACCAGCTCCGGGTGACACGGGCCCGTGTCCGAGGGCCCACGGGTTCGACCAGATGACCCTGGCGACACATGCTTCGGTGGGACTGCCCACGGGGTTGACCAGCATTCCCGGCGTCCTCGCGCTCGTGTCCGACTGCCCGCGAGGTCGACCTGATGTCTTTGGCGACTCGGGCCCGTGGCCGGGGTCCTGCGGGGTCTGCCAGCTTTCCCGTGCCCATTCGGCCCAGGCCCGAGTGCCCGCAGTGTCGACCCACTCTCCCAAGCGACTCGAATTTGGGTCCAAGGGCCCGCGGTCGACCTGCTGTCCCGGGTGTCTTGGGCCCGGGCCCGATGTCCCACCGGGTCTACCAGGTGTCCCGGGCGATTCGGGTTCAGGTCGGAGGGACCGCGGTGTTGCCCAGCCATCCCGGGTCACTCGGGCCTGGGTCCGAGGGCCCATGTGTTCGACAAGCTCTTCCGGGCAAATCGCGCTCGGGTCCGATGGCCCGCGGGGTAGACCAGCTCTCCGGGGCGACTCGGGCACGTGCCCCAGGGCCCGGGGTGTCGACCAGCTGTCTCGGGCACCTCGGGCCCGGTTCCGAGGCCCGGCATTATTGATCAGCTATCCCGCGTGACTCGGGCCCGTGTCCGAGGGCCCACGGTGTCGACCAGATGTTCCAGGCCCTCGGGCCCGGGTCCGAGGGCCCGCAGGGTCCACCAGGGCTCCCGGGCGACTCGCACTCGAGTCCGAGGGCCTGCGGGGTCGACCAGATCTCCAGGGCGAGTCGAGCACATGCCCGATGCCCCGCGGGGTCAACCAGACGTCCCAGGCGACTCCGGCCTGGCTCCGAGGGCCCACGGTGTCACACAGCTCTCCTGGGACACTCGCGCTTTGGACCGACGGACCGCGGGGTCAACCAGCTGACCCGGGCGACTTTGGCCCTGTGTCCAAAGGCCCTTGGGGTCGCCCGACTTTCCCGGGCGTCTCCGGCCTGTGCCCGAGGGACCGTGGTATGGACCACCTCTCCCAGGCGACTCAAGTTCGGGTCCGAGGTCCCGCAGCCTACCTGCTTTCCCGGGTGACTTGGGCATGTGCCAGATGTCACGCGGGGTCGACCAGTTGTCCAGGGGGACTCAGGCCCGGGTCCAGGATCCCGTGGTGTCGACCAGCTGTCCCGGGGAACTCTACCCAGGCCCGAAGACCAGCCGCATCCACCAGGTGCCCCGGGCGACTCGGACCCGTGTCTGAAGGCCCGCGTGTTCGACCAGCTATCCCTGGCCACTCACGCTGGGGTCCGTGTTCCCGCGGGGTTGACCAGCAGTCCCGGGCAACACGCGCTTGTGTCCGAGGGCCCGTGAGGTCGACCCGATGTCTTTGGCCATTCGGGCCCGGGACCGAGGGCCCGCGGGATCGACCAGCAGACCCGCGTGACTTGGGCCCGTGTCCGAGGTCCTGCGGTCGACCATCTGTACCGGGCGACTCGGGCCCGTGCCCGATGTCCCGTTGGGTCGACCAGCTGTCCCGGGGACGTCGGGCCCATGTCCGAGGGCCCGCGGGTTCCACAACCTTTCCCGGGCGACTCGGGCTGGTCCCGAGGGCCCGCGGTGTCGTCCAAATCTCCCGGTCGACTCGGGCCTGTGTCTGATATCCTCCAGGGTCGACCAGCTGTCCCGGGGGACTTGGGCCCTGGTCGGACGGAGCGGGGTGTCGAACAGGCGTCCCGGGCGACTAGGGCCAATGTCCGAGAGCCCACGGGGTCGAACAGCTGTCCTGGGCGACTCGGGCCCATTCCCGAGGCCTCGCGGTGTCGACCAGATGTCCCGGGGGACTGGCGCTTCGGTCCTAAGGCCCGCGGGGTCGACCAGCTGTCCTGGCTGACTTGGGTTCGGCTCCGAGGGCCTGCGGGCTCGAAAGGCTGTCCCGGAGGCTCGGGCCCGTTCCTGAAGGCCCACGGGGTCGACCAGTTTTCCCTGTGATTCGTGCTTTGGTCCGAGTGCCCGCAGGGTGGACCAGCAGTCCTGGGTGACTCGCGCTCGTGTCCGAGGTTCCACGAGGTCGCCCCGATGTTTTGGCAACTCGGGCCCGGGTGCGAGGGCCTGCAGGGTCGACCAGGTGTCCCGGGCGACTCGGGCCCAGGCCCAAGGCCCTGCGGTGTCAACCAGATGTCCCGGACCACTCGCGCTTGCGTCCTAGGTTACGTGGGGTCGACCAGCTGTCCTGGGCGACTGGGGCCTGGTGGGAGGGAGCATGGTGTCAAACAGGCGTCCCGGGCAACTCGGGCCCGTGTCTGAAGGCCCGCGGGGTCAACCAGCTGTCCCTGGTGACTCGCGCTTGGGACCGAGTGCATGCGGGGTCGACCAGCAGTCCCGGGCAACTCGGGCCCTGGTCGGAGGCACGCGGTGTCGACCAGGCCTCCCTGGCGCCTCGGGCCCGGGCCCGAGGACCTGCGGGGTCGACCAGCTGTCCCGGGCGACTCCGGCCTGATTCCGAGGGCCCACGGTTTCGACCAAATGTCCCGGGTGACTCGGGCCTGGGTCTGAATGCTCGCGGTATCAACCAGCTTTCCCAGGGAACTCGGGCCCGGGTCTGAGGTCCCACAGGGTCGCCCACCTGTCCCGGGGGACTCGGGCCCGGGTCCACGGGCATGCGGTGTCGACAGGCTGTCCCGGGGGACTCGGGCCCGCGTCCGAGGGCCCGCCGGGTCGACCAGCTGTCCAGGTGGACTCGGGCCCGAGTCTGAAGGCCCGCGTGGTCGACCAGCTGTCCCAGGCACTCGGGCCTGTGTCCGAGGGCACGTGGGTTCGACCAGGTGTCCCCGGAGATCGCACTCGAGTCCGACGGCCCGTGGGGTCGACCATATGTCCCGGGCGATATTGGCCCGTGTCCAAAGGCCCGCGCGGTCCACCAGCAGGCCCGCGCGACTCAGGCCCTGTTCTGATGGCCCGCGGGGTCAACCAGCAGTCCCTGGCGCCTGGGGCCCGTGTCCGAAATCCCTCGGTGTTGACCAGCTGTCCCGGGCGACTCGAGACCGTGCCTGAGGGCCTGGGTGTCGAACAGCTGTGCCAGGGGACTCACACGTGAGTCTGATGGACCCCGGGGTCGACCAGCGGTCCCTGGGGACTCGGGCCCAGGTCCTAGGGCCCGCGGGTTCGACCACCTGTATTGGGCGACTCGGGCCGGTGCTCGAGGGCCCGCGGTGTCGACAAACTCTCCCGCGCGACTCGGTTCGGGTCCCAGGTCCCATGGTCGACCAGCTGTCCCAGGCGCCTCGGGCCCGTGCCAGATGTCCCGCTGCATGGATCAGCTGCCCCGGGCGACTTGGGCCCTGGTCGCAGGGCCCGCGGTGTCGAACAGGCGTCCCGGAAGACTCGGGCCTTGCCCGAATGCCCGCGGTGACGACCAGCTCCGGGTGACACGGGCCCGTGTCCGAGGGCCCACGGGTTCGACCAGATGACCCTGGCGACACATGCTTCGGTGGGACTGCCCACGGGGTTGACCAGCATTCCCGGCGTCCTCGCGCTCGTGTCCGACTGCCCGCGAGGTCGACCTGATGTCTTTGGCGACTCGGGCCCGTGGCCGGGGTCCTGCGGGGTCTGCCAGCTTTCCCGTGCCCATTCGGCCAATGCCCGAGTGCCCGCACTGTCGACCCACTCTCCCAAGCGACTCGAGTTTGGGTCCAAGGGCCCGCGGTCGACCTGCTGTCCCGGGTGTCTTGGGCCCGGGCCCGATGTCCCACCGGGTCTACCAGGTGTCCCGGGCGATTCGGGTTCAGGTCGGAGGGACCGCGGTGTTGCCCAGCCATCCCGGGTCACTCGGGCCTGGGTCCGAGGGCCCATGTGTTCGACAAGCTCTTCCGGGCAAATCGCGCTCGGGTCCGATGGCCCGCGGGGTCGACCAGCTCTCCGGGGCGACTCGGGCACGTGCCCCAGGGCCCGGGGTGTCGACCAGCTGTCTCGGGCACCTCGGGCCCGGTTCCGAGGCCCGGCATTATTGATCAGCTATCCCGCGTGACTCGGGCCCGTGTCCGAGGGCCCACGGTGTCGACCAGATGTTCCAGGCCCTCGGGCCCGGGTCCGAGGGCCCGCAGGGTCCACCAGGGGTCCCGGGCGACTCGCACTCGAGTCCGAGGGCCTGCGGGGTCGACCAGATCTCCAGGGCGAGTCGAGCACATGCCCGATGCCCCGCGGGGTCAACCAGACGTCCCAGGCGACTCCGGCCTGGCTCCGAGGGCCCACGGTGTCACACAGCTCTCCTGGGACACTCGCGCTTTGGACCGACGGACCGCGGGGTCGACCAGCTGACCCGGGCGACTTTGGCCCTGTGTCCCAAGGCCCTTGGGGTCGCCCGACTTTCCCGGGCGTCTCCGGCCTGTGCCCGAGGGACCGTGGTATGGACCACCTCTCCCAGGCGACTCAAGTTCGGGTCCGAGGTCCCGCAGCCTACCTGCTTTCCCGGGTGACTTGGGCATGTGCCAGATGTCACGCGGGGTCGACCAGTTGTCCAGGGGGACTCAGGCCCGGGTCCAGGATCCCGTGGTGTCGACCAGCTGTCCCGGGGAACTCTACCCAGGCCCGAAGACCAGCCGCATCCACCAGTTGCCCCGGGCGACTCGGACCCGTGTCTGAAGGCCCGCGTGTTCGACCAGCTATCCCTGGCCACTCACGCTGGGGTCCGTGTTCCCGCGGGGTTGACCAGCAGTCCCGGGCAACACGCGCTTGTGTCCGAGGGCCCGTGAGGTCGACCCGATGTCTTTGGCCATTCGGGCCCGGGACCGAGGGCCCGCGGGATCGACCAGCAGACCCGCGTGACTTGGGCCCGTGTCCGAGGTCCTGCGGTCGACCATCTGTACCGGGCGACTCGGGCCCGTGCCCGATGTCCCCCTGGGTCGACCAGCTGTCCCGGGGACGTCGGGCCCATGTCCGAGGGCCCGCGGGTTCCACAACCTTTCCCGGGCGACTCGGGCTGGTCCCGAGGGCCCGCGGTGTCGTCCAAATCTCCCGGTCGACTCGGGCCTGTGTCTGATATCCTCCAGGGTCGACCAGCTGTCCCGGGGGACTTGGGCCCTGGTCGGACGGAGCGGGGTGTCGAACAGGCGTCCCGGGCGACTAGGGCCAATGTCCGAGAGCCCACGGGGTCGAACAGCTGTCCTGGGCGACTCGGGCCCATTCCCGAGGCCTCGTGGTGTCGACCAGATGTCCCGGGGGACTGGCGCTTCGGTCCTAAGGCCCGCGGGGTCGACCAGCTGTCCTGGCTGACTTGGGTTCGGCTCCGAGGGCCTGCGGGCTCGAAAGGCTGTCCCGGAGGCTCGGGCCCGTTCCTGAAGGCCCACGGGGTCGACCAGTTTTCCCTGTGATTCGTGCTTTGGTCCGAGTGCCCGCAGGGTGGACCAGCAGTCCTGGGTGACTCGCGCTCGTGTCCGAGGTTCCACGAGGTCGCCCCGATGTTTTGGCAACTCGGGCCCGGGTGCGAGGGCCTGCAGGGTCGACCAGGTGTCCCGGGCGACTCGGGCCCAGGCCCAAGGCCCTGCGGTGTCAACCAGATGTCCCGGACCACTCGCGCTTGCGTCCTAGGTTACGTGGGGTCGACCAGCTGTCCTGGGCGACTGGGGCCTGGTCGGAGGGAGCATGGTGTCAAACAGGCGTCCCGGGCAACTCGGGCCCGTGTCTGAAGGCCCGCGGGGTCAACCAGCTGTCCCTGGTGACTCGCGCTTGGGACCGAGTGCACGCGGGGTCGACCAGCAGTCCCGGGCAACTCGGGCCCTGGTCGGAGGCACGCGGTGTCGACCAGGCCTCCCTGGCGCCTCGGGCCCGTGCCCGAGGACCTGCGGGGTCGACCAGCTGTCCCGGGCGACTCCGGCCTGATTCCGAGGGCCCACGGTTTCGACCAAATGTCCCGGGTGACTCGGGCCTGGGTCTGAATGCTCGCGGTATCAACCAGCTTTCCCAGGGAACTCGGGCCCGGGTCTGAGGTCCCACAGGGTCGCCCACCTGTCCCGGGGGACTCGGGCCCGGGTCCACGGGCATGCGGTGTCGACAGGCTGTCCCGGGGGACTCGGGCCCGCGTCCGAGGGCCCGCCGGGTCGACCAGCTGTCCAGGTGGACTCGGGCCCGAGTCTGAAGGCCCGCGTGGTCGACCAGCTGTCCCAGGCACTCGGGCCTGTGTCCGAGGGCACGTGGGTTCGACCAGGTGTCCCCGGAGATCGCACTCGAGTCCGACGGCCCGTGGGGTCGACCATATGTCCCGGGCGATATTGGCCCGGGTCCAAAGGCCCGCGCGGTCCACCAGCAGGCCCGCGCGACTCAGGCCCTGTTCTGATGGCCCGCGGGGTCAACCAGCAGTCCCTGGCGCCTGGGGCCCGTGTCCGAAATCCCTCGGTGTTGACCAGCTGTCCCGGGCGACTCGAGACCGTGCCTGAGGGCCTGGGTGTCGAACAGCTGTGCCAGGGGACTCACACGTGAGTCTGATGGACCCCGGGGTCGACCAGCGGTCCCTGGGGACTCGGGCCCAGGTCCTAGGGCCCGCGGGTTCGACCACCTGTATTGGGCGACTCGGGCCGGTGCTCGAGGGCCCGCGGTGTCCACAAACTCTCCCGCGCGACTCGGTTCGGGTCCCAGGTCCCATGGTCGACCAGCTGTCCCAGGCGCCTCGGGCCCGTGCCAGATGTCCCGCTGCATGGATCAGCTGCCCCGGGCGACTTGGGCCCTGGTCGCAGGGCCCGCGGTGTCGAACAGGCGTCCCGGAAGACTCGGGCCTTGCCCGAATGCCCGCGGTGACGACCAGCTCCGGGTGACACGGGCCCGTGTCCGAGGGCCCACGGGTTCGACCAGATGACCCTGGCGACACATGCTTCGGTGGGACTGCCCACGGGGTTGACCAGCATTCCCGGCGTCCTCGCGCTCGTGTCCGACTGCCCGCGAGGTCGACCTGATGTCTTTGGCGACTCGGGCCCGTGGCCGGGGTCCTGCGGGGTCTGCCAGCTTTCCCGTGCCCATTCGGCCCAGGCCCGAGTGCCCGCAGTGTCGACCCACTCTCCCAAGCGACTCGAGTTTGGGTCCAAGGGCCCGCGGTCGACCTGCTGTCCCGGGTGTCTTGGGCCCGGGCCCGATGTCCCACCGGGTCTACCAGGTGTCCCGGGCGATTCGGGTTCAGGTCGGAGGGACCGCGGTGTTGCCCAGCCATCCCGGGTCACTCGGGCCTGGGTCCGAGGGCCCATGTGTTCGACAAGCTCTTCCGGGCAAATCGCGCTCGGGTCCGATGGCCCGCGGGGTCGACCAGCTCTCCGGGGCGACTCGGGCACGTGCCCCAGGGCCCGGGGTGTCGACCAGCTGTCTCGGGCACCTCGGGCCCGGTTCCGAGGCCCGGCATTATTGATCAGCTATCCCGCGTGACTCGGGCCCGTGTCCGAGGGCCCACGGTGTCGACCAGATGTTCCAGGCCCTCGGGCCCGGGTCCGAGGGCCCGCAGGGTCCACCAGGGGTCCCGGGCGACTCGCACTCGAGTCCGAGGGCCTGCGGGATCGACCAGATCTCCAGGGCGAGTCGAGCACATGCCCGATGCCCCGCGGGGTCAACCAGACGTCCCAGGCGACTCCGGCCTGGCTCCGAGGGCCCACGGTGTCACACAGCTCTCCTGGGACACTCGCGCTTTGGACCGACGGACCGCGGGGTCGACCAGCTGACCCGGGCGACTTTGGCCCTGTGTCCAAAGGCCCTTGGGGTCGCCCGACTTTCCCGGGCGTCTCCGGCCTGTGCCCGAGGGACCGTGGTATGGACCACCTCTCCCAGGCGACTCAAGTTCGGGTCCGAGGTCCCGCAGCCTACCTGCTTTCCCGGGTGACTTGGGCATGTGCCAGATGTCACGCGGGGTCGACCAGTTGTCCAGGGGGACTCAGGCCCGGGTCCAGGTTCCCGTGGTGTCGACCAGCTGTCCCGGGGAACTCTACCCAGGCCCGAAGACCAGCCGCATCCACCAGTTGCCCCGGGCGACTCGGACCCGTGTCTGAAGGCCCGCGTGTTCGACCAGCTATCCCTGGCCACTCACGCTGGGGTCCGTGTTCCCGCGGGGTTGACCAGCAGTCCCGGGCAACACGCGCTTGTGTCCGAGGGCCCGTGAGGTCGACCCGATGTCTTTGGCCATTCGGGCCCGGGACCGAGGGCCCGCGGGATCGACCAGCAGACCCGCGTGACTTGGGCCCGTGTCCGAGGTCCTGCGGTCGACCATCTGTACCGGGCGACTCGGGCCCGTGCCCGATGTCCCCCTGGGTCGACCAGCTGTCCCGGGGACGTCGGGCCCATGTCCGAGGGCCCGCGGGTTCCACAACCTTTCCCGGGCGACTCGGGCTGGTCCCGAGGGCCCGCGGTGTCGTCCAAATCTCCCGGTCGACTCGGGCCTGTGTCTGATATCCTCCAGGGTCGACCAGCTGTCCCGGGGGACTTGGGCCCTGGTCGGACGGAGCGGGGTGTCGAACAGGCGTCCCGGGCGACTAGGGCCAATGTCCGAGAGCCCACGGGGTCGAACAGCTGTCCTGGGCGACTCGGGCCCATTCCCGAGGCCTCGCGGTGTCGACCAGATGTCCCGGGGGACTGGCGCTTCGGTCCTAAGGCCCGCGGGGTCGACCAGCTGTCCTGGCTGACTTGGGTTCGGCTCCGAGGGCCTGCGGGCTCGAAAGGCTGTCCCGGAGGCTCGGGCCCGTTCCTGAAGGCCCACGGGGTCGACCAGTTTTCCCTGTGATTCGTGCTTTGGTCCGAGTGCCCGCAGGGTGGACCAGCAGTCCTGGGTGACTCGCGCTCGTGTCCGAGGTTCCACGAGGTCGCCCCGATGTTTTGGCAACTCGGGCCCGGCTGCGAGGGCCTGCAGGGTCGACCAGGTGTCCCGGGCGACTCGGGCCCAGGCCCAAGGCCCTGCGGTGTCAACCAGATGTCCCGGACCACTCGCGCTTGCGTCCTAGGTTACGTGGGGTCGACCAGCTGTCCTGGGCGACTGGGGCCTGGTCGGAGGGAGCATGGTGTCAAACAGGCGTCCCGGGCAACTCGGGCCCGTGTCTGAAGGCCCGCGGGGTCAACCAGCTGTCCCTGGTGACTCGCGCTTGGGACCGAGTGCACGCGGGGTCGACCAGCAGTCCCGGGCAACTCGGGCCCTGGTCGGAGGCACGCGGTGTCGACCAGGCCTCCCTGGCGCCTCGGGCCCGGGCCCGAGGACCTGCGGGGTCGACCAGCTGTCCCGGGCGACTCCGGCCTGATTCCGAGGGCCCACGGTTTCGACCAAATGTCCCGGGTGACTCGGGCCTGGGTCTGAATGCTCGCGGTATCAACCAGCTTTCCCAGGGAACTCGGGCCCGGGTCTGAGGTCCCACAGGGTCGCCCACCTGTCCCGGGGGACTCGGGCCCGTGTCCACGGGCATGCGGTGTCGACAGGCTGTCCCGGGGGACTCGGGCCCGCGTCCGAGGGCCCGCCGGGTCGACCAGCTGTCCAGGTGGACTCGGGCCCGAGTCTGAAGGCCCGCGTGGTCGACCAGCTGTCCCAGGCACTCGGGCCTGTGTCGGAGGGCACGTGGGTTCGACCAGGTGTCCCCGGAGATTGCACTCGAGTCCGACGGCCCGTGGGGTCGACCATATGTCCCGGGCGATATTGGCCCGTGTCCAAAGGCCCGCGCGGTCCACCAGCAGGCCCGCGCGACTCAGGCCCTGTTCTGATGGCCCGCGGGGTCAACCAGCAGTCCCTGGCGCCTGGGGCCCGTGTCCGAAATCCCTCGGTGTTGACCAGCTGTCCCGGGCGACTCGAGACCGTGCCTGAGGGCCTGGGTGTCGAACAGCTGTGCCAGGGGACTCACACGTGAGTCTGATGGACCCCGGGGTCGACCAGCGGTCCCTGGGGACTCGGGCCCAGGTCCTAGGGCCCGCGGGTTCGACCACCTGTATTGGGCGACTCGGGCCGGTGCTCGAGGGCCCGCGGTGTCCACAAACTCTCCCGCGCGACTCGGTTCGGGTCCCAGGTCCCATGGTCGACCAGCTGTCCCAGGCGCCTCGGGCCCGTGCCAGATGTCCCGCTGCATGGATCAGCTGCCCCGGGCGACTTGGGCCCTGGTCGCAGGGCCCGCGGTGTCGAACAGGCGTCCCGGAAGACTCGGGCCTTGCCCGAATGCCCGCGGTGACGACCAGCTCCGGGTGACACGGGCCCGTGTCCGAGGGCCCACGGGTTCGACCAGATGACCCTGGCGACACATGCTTCGGTGGGACTGCCCACGGGGTTGACCAGCATTCCCGGCGTCCTCGCGCTCGTGTCCGATTGCCCGCGAGGTCGACCTGATGTCTTTGGCGACTCGGGCCCGTGGCCGGGGTCCTGCGGGGTCTACCAGCTTTCCCGTGCCCATTCGGCCAATGCCCGAGTGCCCGCAGTGTCGACCCACTCTCCCAAGCGACTCGAGTTTGGGTCCAAGGGCCCGCGGTCGACCTGCTGTCCCGGGTGTCTTGGGCCCGGGCCCGATGTCCCACCGGGTCTACCAGGTGTCCCGGGCGATTCGGGTTCAGGTCGGAGGGACCGCGGTGTTGCCCAGCCATCCCGGGTCACTCGGGCCTGGGTCCGAGGGCCCATGTGTTCGACAAGCTCTTCCGGGCAAATCGCGCTCGGGTCCGATGGCCCGCGGGGTCGACCAGCTCTCCGGGGCGACTCGGGCACGTGCCCCAGGGCCCGGGGTGTCGACCAGCTGTCTCGGGCACCTCGGGCCCGGTTCCGAGGCCCGGCATTATTGATCAGCTATCCCGCGTGACTCGGGCCCGTGTCCGAGGGCCCACGGTGTCGACCAGATGTTCCAGGCCCTCGGGCCCGGGTCCGAGGGCCCGCAGGGTCCACCAGGGGTCCCGGGCGACTCGCACTCGAGTCCGAGGGCCTGCGGGGTCGACCAGATCTCCAGGGCGAGTCGAGCACATGCCCGATGCCCCGCGGGGTCAACCAGACGTCCCAGGCGACTCCGGCCTGGCTCCGAGGGCCCACGGTGTCACACAGCTCTCCTGGGACACTCGCGCTTTGGACCGACGGACCGCGGGGTCGACCAGCTGACCCGGGCGACTTTGGCCCTGTGTCCCAAGGCCCTTGGGGTCGCCCGACTTTCCCGGGCGTCTCCGGCCTGTGCCCGAGGGACCGTGGTATGGACCACCTCTCCCAGGCGACTCAAGTTCGGGTCCGAGGTCCCGCAGCCTACCTGCTTTCCCGGGTGACTTGGGCATGTGCCAGATGTCACGCGGGGTCGACCAGTTGTCCAGGGGGACTCAGGCCCGGGTCCAGGATCCCGTGGTGTCGACCAGCTGTCCCGGGGAACTCTACCCAGGCCCGAAGACCAGCCGCATCCACCAGTTGCCCCGGGCGACTCGGACCCGTGTCTGAAGGCCCGCGTGTTCGACCAGCTATCCCTGGCCACTCACGCTGGGGTCCGTGTTCCCGCGGGGTTGACCAGCAGTCCCGGGCAACACGCGCTTGTGTCCGAGGGCCCGTGAGGTCGACCCGATGTCTTTGGCCATTCGGGCCCGGGACCGAGGGCCCGCGGGATCGACCAGCAGACCCGCGTGACTTGGGCCCGTGTCCGAGGTCCTGCGGTCGACCATCTGTACCGGGCGACTCGGGCCCGTGCCCGATGTCCCCCTGGGTCGACCAGCTGTCCCGGGGACGTCGGGCCCATGTCCGAGGGCCCGCGGGTTCCACAACCTTTCCCGGGCGACTCGGGCTGGTCCCGAGGGCCCGCGGTGTCGTCCAAATCTCCCGGTCGACTCGGGCCTGTGTCTGATATCCTCCAGGGTCGACCAGCTGTCCCGGGGGACTTGGGCCCTGGTCGGACGGAGCGGGGTGTCGAACAGGCGTCCCGGGCGACTAGGGCCAATGTCCGAGAGCCCACGGGGTCGAACAGCTGTCCTGGGCGACTCGGGCCCATTCCCGAGGCCTCGCGGTGTCGACCAGATGTCCCGGGGGACTGGCGCTTCGGTCCTAAGGCCCGCGGGGTCGACCAGCTGTCCTGGCTGACTTGGGTTCGGCTCCGAGGGCCTGCGGGCTCGAAAGGCTGTCCCGGAGGCTCGGGCCCGTTCCTGAAGGCCCACGGGGTCGACCAGTTTTCCCTGTGATTCGTGCTTTGGTCCGAGTGCCCGCAGGGTGGACCAGCAGTCCTGGGTGACTCGCGCTCGTGTCCGAGGTTCCACGAGGTCGCCCCGATGTTTTGGCAACTCGGGCCCGGGTGCGAGGGCCTGCAGGGTCGACCAGGTGTCCCGGGCGACTCGGGCCCAGGCCCAAGGCCCTGCGGTGTCAACCAGATGTCCCGGACCACTCGCGCTTGCGTCCTAGGTTACGTGGGGTCGACCAGCTGTCCTGGGCGACTGGGGCCTGGTCGGAGGGAGCATGGTGTCAAACAGGCGTCCCGGGCAACTCGGGCCCGTGTCTGAATGCCCGCGGGGTCAACCAGCTGTCCCTGGTGACTCGCGCTTGGGACCGAGTGCATGCGGGGTCGACCAGCAGTCCCGGGCAACTCGGGCCCTGGTCGGAGGCACGCGGTGTCGACCAGGCCTCCCTGGCGCCTCGGGCCCGGGCCCGAGGACCTGCGGGGTCGACCAGCTGTCCCGGGCGACTCCGGCCTGATTCCGAGGGCCCACGGTTTCGACCAAATGTCCCGGGTGACTCGGGCCTGGGTCTGAATGCTCGCGGTATCAACCAGCTTTCCCAGGGAACTCGGGCCCGGGTCTGAGGTCCCACAGGGTCGCCCACCTGTCCCAGGGGACTCGGGCCCGTGTCCACGGGCATGCGGTGTCGACAGGCTGTCCCGGGGGACTCGGGCCCGCGTCCGAGGGCCCGCCGGGTCGACCAGCTGTCCAGGTGGACTCGGGCCCGAGTCTGAAGGCCCGCGTGGTCGACCAGCTGTCCCAGGCACTCGGGCCTGTGTCGGAGGGCACGTGGGTTCGACCAGGTGTCCCCGGAGATCGCACTCGAGTCCGACGGCCCGTGGGGTCGACCATATGTCCCGGGCGATATTGGCCCGGGTCCAAAGGTCCGCGCGGTCCACCAGCAGGCCCGCGCGACTCAGGCCCTGTTCTGATGGCCCGCGGGGTCAACCAGCAGTCCCTGGCGCCTGGGGCCCGTGTCCGAAATCCCTCGGTGTTGACCAGCTGTCCCGGGCGACTCGAGACCGTGCCTGAGGGCCTGGGTGTCGAACAGCTGTGCCAGGGGACTCACACGTGAGTCTGATGGACCCCGGGGTCGACCAGCGGTCCCTGGGGACTCGGGCCCAGGTCCTAGGGCCCGCGGGTTCGACCACCTGTATTGGGCGACTCGGGCCGGTGCTCGAGGGCCCGCGGTGTCGACAAACTCTCCCGCGCGACTCGGTTCGGGTCCCAGGTCCCATGGTCGACCAGCTGTCCCAGGCGCCTCGGGCCCGTGCCAGATGTCCCGCTGCATGGATCAGCTGCCCCGGGCGACTTGGGCCCTGGTCGCAGGGCCCGCGGTGTCGAACAGGCGTCCCGGAAGACTCGGGCCTTGCCCGAATGCCCGCGGTGACGACCAGCTCCGGGTGACACGGGCCCGTGTCCGAGGGCCCACGGGTTCGACCAGATGACCCTGGCGACACATGCTTCGGTGGGACTGCCCACGGGGTTGACCAGCATTCCCGGCGTCCTCGCGCTCGTGTCCGACTGCCCGCGAGGTCGACCTGATGTCTTTGGCGACTCGGGCCCGTGGCCGGGGTCCAGCGGGGTCTGCCAGCTTTCCCGTGCCCATTCGGCCAATGCCCGAGTGCCCGCAGTGTCGACCCACTCTCCCAAGAGACTCGAGTTTGGGTCCAAGGGCCCGCGGTCGACCTGCTGTCCCGGGTGTCTTGGGCCCGGGCCCGATGTCCCACCGGGTCTACCAGGTGTCCCGGGCGATTCGGGTTCAGGTCGGAGGGACCGCGGTGTTGCCCAGCCATCCCGGGTCACTCGGGCCTGGGTCCGAGGGCCCATGTGTTCGACAAGCTCTTCCGGGCAAATCGCGCTCGGGTCCGATGGCCCGCGGGGTCGACCAGCTCTCCGGGGCGACTCGGGCACGTGCCCCAGGGCCCGGGGTGTCGACCAGCTGTCTCGGGCACCTCGGGCCCGGTTCCGAGGCCCGGCATTATTGATCAGCTATCCCGCGTGACTCGGGCCCGTGTCCGAGGGCCCACGGTGTCGACCAGATGTTCCAGGCCCTCGGGCCCGGGTCCGAGGGCCCGCAGGGTCCACCAGGGGTCCCGGGCGACTCGCACTCGAGTCCGAGGGCCTGCGGGGTCGACCAGATCTCCAGGGCGAGTCGAGCACATGCCCGATGCCCCGCGGGGTCAACCAGACGTCCCAGGCGACTCCGGCCTGGCTCCGAGGGCCCACGGTGTCACACAGCTCTCCTGGGACACTCGCGCTTTGGACCGACGGACCGCGGGGTCGACCAGCTGACCCGGGCGACTTTGGCCCTGTGTCCCAAGGCCCTTGGGGTCGCCCGACTTTCCCGGGCGTCTCCGGCCTGTGCCCGAGGGACCGTGGTATGGACCACCTCTCCCAGGCGACTCAAGTTCGGGTCCGAGGTCCCGCAGCCTACCTGCTTTCCCGGGTGACTTGGGCATGTGCCAGATGTCACGCGGGGTCGACCAGTTGTCCAGGGGGACTCAGGCCCGGGTCCAGGATCCCGTGGTGTCGACCAGCTGTCCCGGGGAACTCTACCCAGGCCCGAAGACCAGCCGCATCCACCAGTTGCCCCGGGCGACTCGGACCCGTGTCTGAAGGCCCGCGTGTTCGACCAGCTATCCCTGGCCACTCACGCTGGGGTCCGTGTTCCCGCGGGGTTGACCAGCAGTCCCGGGCAACACGCGCTTGTGTCCGAGGGCCCGTGAGGTCGACCCGATGTCTTTGGCCATTCGGGCCCGGGACCGAGGGCCCGCGGGATCGACCAGCAGACCCGCGTGACTTGGGCCCGTGTCCGAGGTCCTGCGGTCGACCATCTGTACCGGGCGACTCGGGCCCGTGCCCGATGTCCCCCTGGGTCGACCAGCTGTCCCGGGGACGTCGGGCCCATGTCCGAGGGCCCGCGGGTTCCACAACCTTTCCCGGGCGACTCGGGCTGGTCCCGAGGGCCCGCGGTGTCGTCCAAATCTCCCGGTCGACTCGGGCCTGTGTCTGATATCCTCCAGGGTCGACCAGCTGTCCCGGGGGACTTGGGCCCTGGTCGGACGGAGCGGGGTGTCGAACAGGCGTCCCGGGCGACTAGGGCCAATGTCCGAGAGCCCACGGGGTCGAACAGCTGTCCTGGGCGACTCGGGCCCATTCCCGAGGCCTCGCGGTGTCGACCAGATGTCCCGGGGGACTGGCGCTTCGGTCCTAAGGCCCGCGGGGTCGACCAGCTGTCCTGGCTGACTTGGGTTCGGCTCCGAGGGCCTGCGGGCTCGAAAGGCTGTCCCGGAGGCTCGGGCCCGTTCCTGAAGGCCCACGGGGTCGACCAGTTTTCCCTGTGATTCGTGCTTTGGTCCGAGTGCCCGCAGGGTGGACCAGCAGTCCTGGGTGACTCGCGCTCGTGTCCGAGGTTCCACGAGGTCGCCCCGATGTTTTGGCAACTCGGGCCCGGGTGCGAGGGCCTGCAGGGTCGACCAGGTGTCCCGGGCGACTCGGGCCCAGGCCCAAGGCCCTGCGGTGTCAACCAGATGTCCCGGACCACTCGCGCTTGCGTCCTAGGTTACGTGGGGTCGACCAGCTGTCCTGGGCGACTGGGGCCTGGTGGGAGGGAGCATGGTGTCAAACAGGCGTCCCGGGCAACTCGGGCCCGTGTCTGAAGGCCCGCGGGGTCAACCAGCTGTCCCTGGTGACTCGCGCTTGGGACCGAGTGCATGCGGGGTCGACCAGCAGTCCCGGGCAACTCGGGCCCTGGTCGGAGGCACGCGGTGTCGACCAGGCCTCCCTGGCGCCTCGGGCCCGGGCCCGAGGACCTGCGGGGTCGACCAGCTGTCCCGGGCGACTCCGGCCTGATTCCGAGGGCCCACGGTTTCGACCAAATGTCCCGGGTGACTCGGGCCTGGGTCTGAATGCTCGCGGTATCAACCAGCTTTCCCAGGGAACTCGGGCCCGGGTCTGAGGTCCCACAGGGTCGCCCACCTGTCCCGGGGGACTCGGGCCCGGGTCCACAGGCATGCGGTGTCGACAGGCTGTCCCGGGGGACTCGGGCCCGCGTCCGAGGGCCCGCCGGGTCGACCAGCTGTCCAGGTGGACTCGGGCCCGAGTCTGAAGGCCCGCGTGGTCGACCAGCTGTCCCAGGCACTCGGGCCTGTGTCCGAGGGCACGTGGGTTCGACCAGGTGTCCCCGGAGATCGCACTCGAGTCCGATGGCCCGTGGGGTCGACCATATGTCCCGGGCGATATTGGCCCGGGTCCAAAGGCCCGCGCGGTCCACCAGCAGGCCCGCGCGACTCAGGCCCTGTTCTGATGGCCCGCGGGGTCAACCAGCAGTCCCTGGCGCCTGGGGCCCGTGTCCGAAATCCCTCGGTGTTGACCAGCTGTCCCGGGCGACTCGAGACCGTGCCTGAGGGCCTGGGTGTCGAACAGCTGTGCCAGGGGACTCACACGTGAGTCTGATGGACCCCGGGGTCGACCAGCGGTCCCTGGGGACTCGGGCCCAGGTCCTAGGGCCCGCGGGTTCGACCACCTGTATTGGGCGACTCGGGCCGGTGCTCGAGGGCCCGCGGTGTCCACAAACTCTCCCGCGCGACTCGGTTCGGGTCCCAGGTCCCATGGTCGACCAGCTGTCCCAGGCGCCTCGGGCCCGTGCCAGATGTCCCGCTGCATGGATCAGCTGCCCCGGGCGACTTGGGCCCTGGTCGCAGGGCCCGCGGTGTCGAACAGGCGTCCCGGAAGACTCGGGCCTTGCCCGAATGCCCGCGGTGACGACCAGCTCCGGGTGACACGGGCCCGTGTCCGAGGGCCCACGGGTTCGACCAGATGACCCTGGCGACACATGCTTCGGTGGGACTGCCCACGGGGTTGACCAGCATTCCCGGCGTCCTCGCGCTCGTGTCCGACTGCCCGCGAGGTCGACCTGATGTCTTTGGCGACTCGGGCCCGTGGCCGGGGTCCTGCGGGGTCTGCCAGCTTTCCCGTGCCCATTCGGCCAATGCCCGAGTGCCCGCACTGTCGACCCACTCTCCCAAGCGACTCGAGTTTGGGTCCAAGGGCCCGCGGTCGACCTGCTGTCCCGGGTGTCTTGGGCCCGGGCCCGATGTCCCACCGGGTCTACCAGGTGTCCCGGGCGATTCGGGTTCAGGTCGGAGGGACCGCGGTGTTGCCCAGCCATCCCGGGTCACTCGGGCCTGGGTCCGAGGGCCCATGTGTTCGACAAGCTCTTCCGGGCAAATCGCGCTCGGGTCCGATGGCCCGCGGGGTCGACCAGCTCTCCGGGGCGACTCGGGCACGTGCCCCAGGGCCCGGGGTGTCGACCAGCTGTCTCGGGCACCTCGGGCCCGGTTCCGAGGCCCGGCATTATTGATCAGCTATCCCGCGTGACTCGGGCCCGTGTCTGAGGGCCCACGGTGTCGACCAGATGTTCCAGGCCCTCGGGCCCGGGTCCGAGGGCCCGCAGGGTCCACCAGGGGTCCCGGGCGACTCGCACTCGAGTCCGAGGGCCTGCGGGGTCGACCAGATCTCCAGGGCGAGTCGAGCACATGCCCGATGCCCCGCGGGGTCAACCAGACGTCCCAGGCGACTCCGGCCTGGCTCCGAGGGCCCACGGTGTCACACAGCTCTCCTGGGACACTCGCGCTTTGGACCGACGGACCGCGGGGTCGACCAGCTGACCCGGGCGACTTTGGCCCTGTGTCCAAAGGCCCTTGGGGTCGCCCGACTTTCCCGGGCGTCTCCGGCCTGTGCCCGAGGGACCGTGGTATGGACCACCTCTCCCAGGCGACTCAAGTTCGGGTCCGAGGTCCCGCAGCCTACCTGCTTTCCCGGGTGACTTGGGCATGTGCCAGATGTCACGCGGGGTCGACCAGTTGTCCAGGGGGACTCAGGCCCGGGTCCAGGATCCCGTGGTGTCGACCAGCTGTCCCGGGGAACTCTACCCAGGCCCGAAGACCAGCCGCATCCACCAGTTGCCCCGGGCGACTCGGACCCGTGTCTGAAGGCCCGCGTGTTCGACCAGCTATCCCTGGCCACTCACGCTGGGGTCCGTGTTCCCGCGGGGTTGACCAGCAGTCCCGGGCAACACGCGCTTGTGTCCGAGGGCCCGTGAGGTCGACCCGATGTCTTTGGCCATTCGGGCCCGGGACCGAGGGCCCGCGGGATCGACCAGCAGACCCGCGTGACTTGGGCCCGTGTCCGAGGTCCTGCGGTCGACCATCTGTACCGGGCGACTCGGGCCCGTGCCCGATGTCCCCCTGGGTCGACCAGCTGTCCCGGGGACGTCGGGCCCATGTCCGAGGGCCCGCGGGTTCCACAACCTTTCCCGGGCGACTCGGGCTGGTCCCGAGGGCCCGCGGTGTCGTCCAAATCTCCCGGTCGACTCGGGCCTGTGTCTGATATCCTCCAGGGTCGACCAGCTGTCCCGGGGGACTTGGGCCCTGGTCGGACGGAGCGGGGTGTCGAACAGGCGTCCCGGGCGACTAGGGCCAATGTCCGAGAGCCCACGGGGTCGAACAGCTGTCCTGGGCGACTCGGGCCCATTCCCGAGGCCTCGCGGTGTCGACCAGATGTCCCGGGGGACTGGCGCTTCGGTCCTAAGGCCCGCGGGGTCGACCAGCTGTCCTGGCTGACTTGGGTTCGGCTCCGAGGGCCTGCGGGCTCGAAAGGCTGTCCCGGAGGCTCGGGCCCGTTCCTGAAGGCCCACGGGGTCGACCAGTTTTCCCTGTGATTCGTGCTTTGGTCCGAGTGCCCGCAGGGTGGACCAGCAGTCCTGGGTGACTCGCGCTCGTGTCCGAGGTTCCACGAGGTCGCCCCGATGTTTTGGCAACTCGGGCCCGGCTGCGAGGGCCTGCAGGGTCGACCAGGTGTCCCGGGCGACTCGGGCCCAGGCCCAAGGCCCTGCGGTGTCAACCAGATGTCCCGGACCACTCGCGCTTGCGTCCTAGGTTACGTGGGGTCGACCAGCTGTCCTGGGCGACTGGGGCCTGGTCGGAGGGAGCATGGTGTCAAACAGGCGTCCCGGGCAACTCGGGCCCGTGTCTGAATGCCCGCGGGGTCAACCAGCTGTCCCTGGTGACTCGCGCTTGGGACCGAGTGCATGCGGGGTCGACCAGCAGTCCCGGGCAACTCGGGCCCTGGTCGGAGGCACGCGGTGTCGACCAGGCCTCCCTGGCGCCTCGGGCCCGGGCCCGAGGACCTGCGGGGTCGACCAGCTGTCCCGGGCGACTCCGGCCTGATTCCGAGGGCCCACGGTTTCGACCAAATGTCCCGGGTGACTCGGGCCTGGGTCTGAATGCTCGCGGTATCAACCAGCTTTCCCAGGGAACTCGGGCCCGGGTCTGAGGTCCCACAGGGTCGCCCACCTGTCCCAGGGGACTCGGGCCCGTGTCCACGGGCATGCGGTGTCGACAGGCTGTCCCGGGGGACTCGGGCCCGCGTCCGAGGGCCCGCCGGGTCGACCAGCTGTCCAGGTGGACTCGGGCCCGAGTCTGAAGGCCCGCGTGGTCGACCAGCTGTCCCAGGCACTCGGGCCTGTGTCCGAGGGCACGTGGGTTCGACCAGGTGTCCCCGGAGATCGCACTCGAGTCCGACGGCCCGTGGGGTCGACCATATGTCCCGGGCGATATTGGCCCGGGTCCAAAGGTCCGCGCGGTCCACCAGCAGGCCCGCGCGACTCAGGCCCTGTTCTGATGGCCCGCGGGGTCAACCAGCAGTCCCTGGCGCCTGGGGCCCGTGTCCGAAATCCCTCGGTGTTGACCAGCTGTCCCGGGCGACTCGAGACCGTGCCTGAGGGCCTGGGTGTCGAACAGCTGTGCCAGGGGACTCACACGTGAGTCTGATGGACCCCGGGGTCGACCAGCGGTCCCTGGGGACTCGGGCCCAGGTCCTAGGGCCCGCGGGTTCGACCACCTGTATTGGGCGACTCGGGCCGGTGCTCGAGGGCCCGCGGTGTCGACAAACTCTCCCGCGCGACTCGGTTCGGGTCCCAGGTCCCATGGTCGACCAGCTGTCCCAGGCGCCTCGGGCCCGTGCCAGATGTCCCGCTGCATGGATCAGCTGCCCCGGGCGACTTGGGCCCTGGTCGCAGGGCCCGCGGTGTCGAACAGGCGTCCCGGAAGACTCGGGCCTTGCCCGAATGCCCGCGGTGACGACCAGCTCCGGGTGACACGGGCCCGTGTCCGAGGGCCCACGGGTTCGACCAGATGACCCTGGCGACACATGCTTCGGTGGGACTGCCCACGGGGTTGACCAGCATTCCCGGCGTCCTCGCGCTCGTGTCCGACTGCCCGCGAGGTCGACCTGATGTCTTTGGCGACTCGGGCCCGTGGCCGGGGTCCAGCGGGGTCTGCCAGCTTTCCCGTGCCCATTCGGCCAATGCCCGAGTGCCCGCAGTGTCGACCCACTCTCCCAAGAGACTCGAGTTTGGGTCCAAGGGCCCGCGGTCGACCTGCTGTCCCGGGTGTCTTGGGCCCGGGCCCGATGTCCCACCGGGTCTACCAGGTGTCCCGGGCGATTCGGGTTCAGGTCGGAGGGACCGCGGTGTTGCCCAGCCATCCCGGGTCACTCGGGCCTGGGTCCGAGGGCCCATGTGTTCGACAAGCTCTTCCGGGCAAATCGCGCTCGGGTCCGATGGCCCGCGGGGTCGACCAGCTCTCCGGGGCGACTCGGGCACGTGCCCCAGGGCCCGGGGTGTCGACCAGCTGTCTCGGGCACCTCGGGCCCGGTTCCGAGGCCCGGCATTATTGATCAGCTATCCCGCGTGACTCGGGCCCGTGTCCGAGGGCCCACGGTGTCGACCAGATGTTCCAGGCCCTCGGGCCCGGGTCCGAGGGCCCGCAGGGTCCACCAGGGGTCCCGGGCGACTCGCACTCGAGTCCGAGGGCCTGCGGGGTCGACCAGATCTCCAGGGCGAGTCGAGCACATGCCCGATGCCCCGCGGGGTCAACCAGACGTCCCAG
The DNA here is from genome assembly GCF_054392235.1 of Sus scrofa. Classification (NCBI taxonomy): domain Eukaryota; kingdom Metazoa; phylum Chordata; class Mammalia; order Artiodactyla; family Suidae; genus Sus; species Sus scrofa. The sequence goes on along the minus strand of NC_139387.1, from coordinate 46,516,439 downwards.
GCGACTCCGGCCTGGCTCCGAGGGCCCACGGTGTCACACAGCTCTCCTGGGACACTCGCGCTTTGGACCGACGGACCGCGGGGTCGACCAGCTGACCCGGGCGACTTTGGCCCTGTGTCCCAAGGCCCTTGGGGTCGCCCGACTTTCCCGGGCGTCTCCGGCCTGTGCCCGAGGGACCGTGGTATGGACCACCTCTCCCAGGCGACTCAAGTTCGGGTCCGAGGTCCCGCAGCCTACCTGCTTTCCCGGGTGACTTGGGCATGTGCCAGATGTCACGCGGGGTCGACCAGTTGTCCAGGGGGACTCAGGCCCGGGTCCAGGATCCCGTGGTGTCGACCAGCTGTCCCGGGGAACTCTACCCAGGCCCGAAGACCAGCCGCATCCACCAGTTGCCCCGGGCGACTCGGACCCGTGTCTGAAGGCCCGCGTGTTCGACCAGCTATCCCTGGCCACTCACGCTGGGGTCCGTGTTCCCGCGGGGTTGACCAGCAGTCCCGGGCAACACGCGCTTGTGTCCGAGGGCCCGTGAGGTCGACCCGATGTCTTTGGCCATTCGGGCCCGGGACCGAGGGCCCGCGGGATCGACCAGCAGACCCGCGTGACTTGGGCCCGTGTCCGAGGTCCTGCGGTCGACCATCTGTACCGGGCGACTCGGGCCCGTGCCCGATGTCCCCCTGGGTCGACCAGCTGTCCCGGGGACGTCGGGCCCATGTCCGAGGGCCCGCGGGTTCCACAACCTTTCCCGGGCGACTCGGGCTGGTCCCGAGGGCCCGCGGTGTCGTCCAAATCTCCCGGTCGACTCGGGCCTGTGTCTGATATCCTCCAGGGTCGACCAGCTGTCCCGGGGGACTTGGGCCCTGGTCGGACGGAGCGGGGTGTCGAACAGGCGTCCCGGGCGACTAGGGCCAATGTCCGAGAGCCCACGGGGTCGAACAGCTGTCCTGGGCGACTCGGGCCCATTCCCGAGGCCTCGCGGTGTCGACCAGATGTCCCGGGGGACTGGCGCTTCGGTCCTAAGGCCCTTGGGGTCGACCAGCTGTCCTGGCTGACTTGGGTTCGGCTCCGAGGGCCTGCGGGCTCGAAAGGCTGTCCCGGAGGCTCGGGCCCGTTCCTGAAGGCCCACGGGGTCGACCAGTTTTCCCTGTGATTCGTGCTTTGGTCCGAGTGCCCGCAGGGTGGACCAGCAGTCCTGGGTGACTCGCGCTCGTGTCCGAGGTTCCACGAGGTCGCCCCGATGTTTTGGCAACTCGGGCCCGGGTGCGAGGGCCTGCAGGGTCGACCAGGTGTCCCGGGCGACTCGGGCCCAGGCCCAAGGCCCTGCGGTGTCAACCAGATGTCCCGGACCACTCGCGCTTGCGTCCTAGGTTACGTGGGGTCGACCAGCTGTCCTGGGCGACTGGGGCCTGGTGGGAGGGAGCATGGTGTCAAACAGGCGTCCCGGGCAACTCGGGCCCGTGTCTGAAGGCCCGCGGGGTCAACCAGCTGTCCCTGGTGACTCGCGCTTGGGACCGAGTGCATGCGGGGTCGACCAGCAGTCCCGGGCAACTCGGGCCCTGGTCGGAGGCACGCGGTGTCGACCAGGCCTCCCTGGCGCCTCGGGCCCGGGCCCGAGGACCTGCGGGGTCGACCAGCTGTCCCGGGCGACTCCGGCCTGATTCCGAGGGCCCACGGTTTCGACCAAATGTCCCGGGTGACTCGGGCCTGGGTCTGAATGCTCGCGGTATCAACCAGCTTTCCCAGGGAACTCGGGCCCGGGTCTGAGGTCCCACAGGGTCGCCCACCTGTCCCGGGGGACTCGGGCCCGGGTCCACAGGCATGCGGTGTCGACAGGCTGTCCCGGGGGACTCGGGCCCGCGTCCGAGGGCCCGCCGGGTCGACCAGCTGTCCAGGTGGACTCGGGCCCGAGTCTGAAGGCCCGCGTGGTCGACCAGCTGTCCCAGGCACTCGGGCCTGTGTCCGAGGGCACGTGGGTTCGACCAGGTGTCCCCGGAGATCGCACTCGAGTCCGATGGCCCGTGGGGTCGACCATATGTCCCGGGCGATATTGGCCCGGGTCCAAAGGCCCGCGCGGTCCACCAGCAGGCCCGCGCGACTCAGGCCCTGTGCTGATGGCCCGCGGGGTCAACCAGCAGTCCCTGGCGCCTGGGGCCCGTGTCCGAAATCCCTCGGTGTTGACCAGCTGTCCCGGGCGACTCGAGACCGTGCCTGAGGGCCTGGGTGTCGAACAGCTGTGCCAGGGGACTCACACGTGAGTCTGATGGACCCCGGGGTCGACCAGCGGTCCCTGGGGACTCGGGCCCAGGTCCTAGGGCCCGCGGGTTCGACCACCTGTATTGGGCGACTCGGGCCGGTGCTCGAGGGCCCGCGGTGTCGACAAACTCTCCCGCGCGACTCGGTTCGGGTCCCAGGTCCCATGGTCGACCAGCTGTCCCAGGCGCCTCGGGCCCGTGCCAGATGTCCCGCTGCATGGATCAGCTGCCCCGGGCGACTTGGGCCCTGGTCGCAGGGCCCGCGGTGTCGAACAGGCGTCCCGGAAGACTCGGGCCTTGCCCGAATGCCCGCGGTGACGACCAGCTCCGGGTGACACGGGCCCGTGTCCGAGGGCCCACGGGTTCGACCAGATGACCCTGGCGACACATGCTTCGGTGGGACTGCCCACGGGGTTGACCAGCATTCCCGGCGTCCTCGCGCTCGTGTCCGACTGCCCGCGAGGTCGACCTGATGTCTTTGGCGACTCGGGCCCGTGGCCGGGGTCCTGCGGGGTCTGCCAGCTTTCCCGTGCCCATTCGGCCAATGCCCGAGTGCCCGCACTGTCGACCCACTCTCCCAAGCGACTCGAGTTTGGGTCCAAGGGCCCGCGGTCGACCTGCTGTCCCGGGTGTCTTGGGCCCGGGCCCGATGTCCCACCGGGTCTACCAGGTGTCCCGGGCGATTCGGGTTCAGGTCGGAGGGACCGCGGTGTTGCCCAGCCATCCCGGGTCACTCGGGCCTGGGTCCGAGGGCCCATGTGTTCGACAAGCTCTTCCGGGCAAATCGCGCTCGGGTCCGATGGCCCGCGGGGTCGACCAGCTCTCCGGGGCGACTCGGGCACGTGCCCCAGGGCCCGGGGTGTCGACCAGCTGTCTCGGGCACCTCGGGCCCGGTTCCGAGGCCCGGCATTATTGATCAGCTATCCCGCGTGACTCGGGCCCGTGTCTGAGGGCCCACGGTGTCGACCAGATGTTCCAGGCCCTCGGGCCCGGGTCCGAGGGCCCGCAGGGTCCACCAGGGGTCCCGGGCGACTCGCACTCGAGTCCGAGGGCCTGCGGGGTCGACCAGATCTCCAGGGCGAGTCGAGCACATGCCCGATGCCCCGCGGGGTCAACCAGACGTCCCAGGCGACTCCGGCCTGGCTCCGAGGGCCCACGGTGTCACACAGCTCTCCTGGGACACTCGCGCTTTGGACCGACGGACCGCGGGGTCGACCAGCTGACCCGGGCGACTTTGGCCCTGTGTCCAAAGGCCCTTGGGGTCGCCCGACTTTCCCGGGCGTCTCCGGCCTGTGCCCGAGGGACCGTGGTATGGACCACCTCTCCCAGGCGACTCAAGTTCGGGTCCGAGGTCCCGCAGCCTACCTGCTTTCCCGGGTGACTTGGGCATGTGCCAGATGTCACGCGGGGTCGACTAGTTGTCCAGGGGGACTCAGGCCCGGGTCCAGGATCCCGTGGTGTCGACCAGCTGTCCCGGGGAACTCTACCCAGGCCCGAAGACCAGCCGCATCCACCAGTTGCCCCGGGCGACTCGGACCCGTGTCTGAAGGCCCGCGTGTTCGACCAGCTATCCCTGGCCACTCACGCTGGGGTCCGTGTTCCCGCGGGGTTGACCAGCAGTCCCGGGCAACACGCGCTTGTGTCCGAGGGCCCGTGAGGTCGACCCGATGTCTTTGGCCATTCGGGCCCGGGACCGAGGGCCCGCGGGATCGACCAGCAGACCCGCGTGACTTGGGCCCGTGTCCGAGGTCCTGCGGTCGACCATCTGTACCGGGCGACTCGGGCCCGTGCCCAATGTCCCCCTGGGTCGACCAGCTGTCCCGGGGACGTCGGGCCCATGTCCGAGGGCCCGCGGTGTCCACAAACTCTCCCGCGCGACTCGGTTCGGGTCCCAGGTCCCATGGTCGACCAGCTGTCCCAGGCGCCTCGGGCCCGTGCCAGATGTCCCGCTGCATGGATCAGCTGCCCCGGGCGACTTGGGCCCTGGTCGCAGGGCCCGCGGTGTCGAACAGGCGTCCCGGAAGACTCGGGCCTTGCCCGAATGCCCGCGGTGACGACCAGCTCCGGGTGACACGGGCCCGTGTCCGAGGGCCCACGGGTTCGACCAGATGACCCTGGCGACACATGCTTGGGTGGGACTGCCCACGGGGTTGACCAGCATTCCCGGCGTCCTCGCGCTCGTGTCCGACTGCCCGCGAGGTCGACCTGATGTCTTTGGCGACTCGGGCCCGTGGCCGGGGTCCTGCGGGGTCTGCCAGCTTTCCCGTGCCCATTCGGCCAATGCCCGAGTGCCCGCACTGTCGACCCACTCTCCCAAGCGACTCGAGTTTGGGTCCAAGGGCCCGCGGTCGACCTGCTGTCCCGGGTGTCTTGGGCCCGGGCCCGATGTCCCACCGGGTCTACCAGGTGTCCCGGGCGATTCGGGTTCAGGTCGGAGGGACCGCGGTGTTGCCCAGCCATCCCGGGTCACTCGGGCCTGGGTCCGAGGGCCCATGTGTTCGACAAGCTCTTCCGGGCAAATCGCGCTCGGGTCCGATGGCCCGCGGGGTCGACCAGCTCTCCGGGGCGACTCGGGCACGTGCCCCAGGGCCCGGGGTGTCGACCAGCTGTCTCGGGCACCTCGGGCCCGGTTCCGAGGCCCGGCATTATTGATCAGCTATCCCGCGTGACTCGGGCCCGTGTCCGAGGGCCCACGGTGTCGACCAGATGTTCCAGGCCCTCGGGCCCGGGTCCGAGGGCCCGCAGGGTCCACCAGGGGTCCCGGGCGACTCGCACTCGAGTCCGAGGGCCTGCGGGGTCGACCAGATCTCCAGGGCGAGTCGAGCACATGCCCGATGCCCCGCGGGGACAACCAGACGTCCCAGGCGACTCCGGCCTGGCTCCGAGGGCCCACGGTGTCACACAGCTCTCCTGGGACACTCGCGCTTTGGACCGACGGACCGCGGGGTCGACCAGCTGACCCGGGCGACTTTGGCCCTGTGTCCCAAGGCCCTTGGGGTCGCCCGACTTTCCCGGGCGTCTCCGGCCTGTGCCCGAGGGACCGTGGTATGGACCACCTCTCCCAGGCGACTCAAGTTCGGGTCCGAGGTCCCGCAGCCTACCTGCTTTCCCGGGTGACTTGGGCATGTGCCAGATGTCACGCGGGGTCGACCAGTTGTCCAGGGGGACTCAGGCCCGGGTCCAGGATCCCGTGGTGTCGACCAGCTGTCCCGGGGAACTCTACCCAGGCCCGAAGACCAGCCGCATCCACCAGTTGCCCCGGGCGACTCGGACCCGTGTCTGAAGGCCCGCGTGTTCGACCAGCTATCCCTGGCCACTCACGCTGGGGTCCGTGTTCCCGCGGGGTTGACCAGCAGTCCCGGGCAACACGCGCTTGTGTCCGAGGGCCCGTGAGGTCGAACCGATGTCTTTGGCCATTCGGGCCCGGGACCGAGGGCCCGCGGGATCGACCAGCAGACCCGCGTGACTTGGGCCCGTGTCCGAGGTCCTGCGGTCGACCATCTGTACCGGGCGACTCGGGCCCGTGCCCGATGTCCCCCTGGGTCGACCAGCTGTCCCGGGGACGTCGGGCCCATGTCCGAGGGCCCGCGGGTTCCACAACCTTTCCCGGGCGACTCGGGCTGGTCCCGAGGGCCCGCGGTGTCGTCCAAATCTCCCGGTCGACTCGGGCCTGTGTCTGATATCCTCCAGGGTCGACCAGCTGTCCCGGGGGACTTGGGCCCTGGTCGGACGGAGCGGGGTGTCGAACAGGCGTCCCGGGCGACTAGGGCCAATGTCCGAGAGCCCACGGGGTCGAACAGCTGTCCTGGGCGACTCGGGCCCATTCCCGAGGCCTCGCGGTGTCGACCAGATGTCCCGGGGGACTGGCGCTTCGGTCCTAAGGCCCGCGGGGTCGACCAGCTGTCCTGGCTGACTTGGGTTCGGCTCCGAGGGCCTGCGGGCTCGAAAGGCTGTCCCGGAGGCTCGGGCCCGTTCCTGAAGGCCCACGGGGTCGACCAGTTTTCCCTGTGATTCGTGCTTTGGTCCGAGTGCCCGCAGGGTGGACCAGCAGTCCTGGGTGACTCGCGCTCGTGTCCGAGGTTCCACGAGGTCGCCCCGATGTTTTGGCAACTCGGGCCCGGGTGCGAGGGCCTGCAGGGTCGACCAGGTGTCCCGGGCGACTCGGGCCCAGGCCCAAGGCCCTGCGGTGTCAACCAGATGTCCCGGACCACTCGCGCTTGCGTCCTAGGTTACGTGGGGTCGACCAGCTGTCCTGGGCGACTGCGGCCTGGTCGGAGGGAGCATGGTGTCAAACAGGCGTCCCGGGCAACTCGGGCCCGTGTCTGAAGGCCCGCAGGGTCAACCAGCTGTCCCTGGTGACTCGCGCTTGGGACCGAGTGCACGCGGGGTCGACCAGCAGTCCCGGGCAACTCGGGCCCTGGTCGGAGGCACGCGGTGTCGACCAGGCCTCCCTGGCGCCTCGGGCCCGTGCCCGAGGACCTGCGGGGTCGACCAGCTGTCCCGGGCGACTCCGGCCTGATTCCGAGGGCCCACGGTTTCGACCAAATGTCCCGGGTGACTCGGGCCTGGGTCTGAATGCTCGCGGTATCAACCAGCTTTCCCAGGGAACTCGGGCCCGGGTCTGAGGTCCCACAGGGTCGCCCACCTGTCCCGGGGGACTCGGGCCCGGGTCCACGGGCATGCGTTGTCGACAGGCTGTCCCGGGGGACTCGGGCCCGCGTCCGAGGGCCCGCCGGGTCGACCAGCTGTCCAGGTGGACTCGGGCCCGAGTCTGAAGGCCCGCGTGGTCGACCAGCTGTCCCAGGCACTCGGGCCTGTGTCCGAGGGCACGTGGGTTCGACCAGGTGTCCCCGGAGATCGCACTCGAGTCCGACGGCCCGTGGGGTCGACCATATGTCCCGGGCGATATTGGCCCGGGTCCAAAGGCCCGCGCGGTCCACCAGCAGGCCCGCGCGACTCAGGCCCTGTTCTGATGGCCCGCGGGGTCAACCAGCAGTCCCTGGCGCCTGGGGCCCGTGTCCGAAATCCCTCGGTGTTGACCAGCTGTCCCGGGCGACTCGAGACCGTGCCTGAGGTCCTGGGTGTCGAACAGCTGTGCCAGGGGACTCACACGTGAGTCTGATGGACCCCGGGGTCGACCAGCGGTCCCTGGGGACTCGGGCCCAGGTCCTAGGGCCCGCGGGTTCGACCACCTGTATTGGGCGACTCGGGCCGGTGCTCGAGGGCCCGCGGTGTCCACAAACTCTCCCGCGCGACTTGGTTCGGGTCCCAGGTCCCATGGTCGACCAGCTGTCCCAGGCGCCTCGGGCCCGTGCCAGATGTCCCGCTGCATGGATCAGCTGCCCCGGGCGACTTGGGCCCTGGTCGCAGGGCCCGCGGTGTCGAACAGGCGTCCCGGAAGACTCGGGCCTTGCCCGAATGCCCGCGGTGACGACCAGCTCCGGGTGACGCGGGCCCGTGTCCGAGGGCCCACGGGTTCGACCAGATGACCCTGGCGACACATGCTTCGGTGGGACTGCCCACGGGGTTGACCAGCATTCCCGGCGTCCTCGCGCTCGTGTCCGACTGCCCGCGAGGTCGACCTGATGTCTTTGGCGACTCGGGCCCGTGGCCGGGGTCCTGCGGGGTCTGCCAGCTTTCCCGTGCCCATTCGGCCAATGCCCGAGTGCCCGCACTGTCGACCCACTCTCCCAAGCGACTCGAGTTTGGGTCCAAGGGCCCGCGGTCGACCTGCTGTCCCGGGTGTCTTGGGCCCGGGCCCGATGTCCCACCGGGTCTACCAGGTGTCCCGGGCGATTCGGGTTCAGGTCGGAGGGACCGCGGTGTTGCCCAGCCATCCCGGGTCACTCGGGCCTGGGTCCGAGGGCCCATGTGTTCGACAAGCTCTTCCGGGCAAATCGCGCTCGGGTCCGATGGCCCGCGGGGTCGACCAGCTCTCCGGGGCGACTCGGGCACGTGCCCCAGGGCCCGGGGTGTCGACCAGCTGTCTCGGGCACCTCGGGCCCGGTTCCGAGGCCCGGCATTATTGATCAGCTATCCCGCGTGACTCGGGCCCGTGTCCGAGGGCCCACGGTGTCGACCAGATGTTCCAGGCCCTCGGGCCCGGGTCCGAGGGCCCGCAGGGTCCACCAGGGGTCCCGGGCGACTCGCACTCGAGTCCGAGGGCCTGCGGGGTCGACCAGATCTCCAGGGCGAGTCGAGCACATGCCCGATGCCCCGCGGGGTCAACCAGACGTCCCAGGCGACTCCGGCCTGGCTCCGAGGGCCCACGGTGTCACACAGCTCTCCTGGGACACTCGCGCTTTGGACCGACGGACCGCGGGGTCGACCAGCTGACCCGGGCGACTTTGGCCCTGTGTCCAAAGGCCCTTGGGGTCGCCCGACTTTCCCGGGCGTCTCCGGCCTGTGCCCGAGGGACCGTGGTATGGACCACCTCTCCCAGGCGACTCAAGTTCGGGTCCGAGGTCCCGCAGCCTACCTGCTTTCCCGGGTGACTTGGGCATGTGCCAGATGTCACGCGGGGTCGACCAGTTGTCCAGGGGGACTCAGGCCCGGGTCCAGGATCCCGTGGTGTCGACCAGCTGTCCCGGGGAACTCTACCCAGGCCCGAAGACCAGCCGCATCCACCAGTTGCCCCGGGCGACTCGGACCCGTGTCTGAAGGCCCGCGTGTTCGACCAGCTATCCCTGGCCACTCACGCTGGGGTCCGTGTTCCCGCGGGGTTGACCAGCAGTCCCGGGCAACACGCGCTTGTGTCCGAGGGCCCGTGAGGTCGACCCGATGTCTTTGGCCATTCGGGCCCGGGACCGAGGGCCCGCGGGATCGACCAGCAGACCCGCGTGACTTGGGCCCGTGTCCGAGGTCCTGCGGTCGACCATCTGTACCGGGCGACTCGGGCCCGTGCCCGATGTCCCGCTGGGTCGACCAGCTGTCCCGGGGACGTCGGGCCCATGTCCGAGGGCCCGCGGGTTCCACAACCTTCCCCGGGCGACTCGGGCTGGTCCCGAGGGCCCGCGGTGTCGTCCAAATCTGCCGGTCGACTCGGGCCTGTGTCTGATATCCTCCAGGGTCGACCAGCTGTCCCGGGGGACTTGGGCCCTGGTCGGACGGAGCGGGGTGTCGAACAGGCGTCCCGGGCGACTAGGGCCAATGTCCGAGAGCCCACGGGGTCGAACAGCTGTCCTGGGCGACTCGGGCCCATTCCCGAGGCCTCGCGGTGTCGACCAGATGTCCCGGGGGACTGGCGCTTCGGTCCTAAGGCCCGCGGGGTCGACCAGCTGTCCTGGCTGACTTGGGTTCGGCTCCGAGGGCCTGCGGGCTCGAAAGGCTGCCCCGGAGGCTCGGGCCCGTTCCTGAAGGCCCACGGGGTCGACCAGTTTTCCCTGTGATTCGTGCTTTGGTCCGAGTGCCCGCAGGGTGGACCAGCAGTCCTGGGTGACTCGCGCTCGTGTCCGAGGTTCCACGAGGTCGCCCCGATGTTTTGGCAACTCGGGCCCGGGTGCGAGGGCCTGCAGGGTCGACCAGGTGTCCCGGGCGACTCGGGCCCAGGCCCAAGGCCCTGCGGTGTCAACCAGATGTCCCGGACCACTCGCGCTTGCATCCTAGGTTACGTGGGGTCGACCAGCTGTCCTGGGCGACTGGGGCCTGGTGGGAGGGAGCATGGTGTCAAACAGGTGTCCCGGGCAACTCGGGCCCGTGTCTGAAGGCCCTCGGGGTCAACCAGCTGTCCCTGGTGACTCGCGCTTGGGACCGAGTGCATGCGGGGTCGACCAGCAGTCCCGCGCAATTCGGGCCCTGGTCGGAGGCACTGCGGTGTCGACCAGGCCTCCCTGGCGCCTCGGGCCCGTGCCCGAGGACCTGCGGGGTCGACCAGCTGTCCCGGGCGACTCCGGCCTGATTCCGAGGGCCCACGGTTTCGACCAAATGTCCCGGGTGACTCGGGCCTGGGTCTGAATGCTCGCGGTATCAACCAGCTTTCCCAGGGAACTCGGGCCCGGGTCTGAGGTCCCACAGGGTCGCCCACCTGTCCCGGGGGACTCGGGCCCGGGTCCACGGGCATGCGGTGTCGACAGGCTGTCCCGGTGGACTCGGGCCCGCGTCCGAGGGCCCGCCGGGTCGACCAGCTGTCCAGGTGGACTCGGGCCCGAGTCTGAAGGCCCGCGTGGTCGACCAGCTGTCCCAGGCACTCGGGCCTGTGTCCGAGGGCACGTGGGTTCGACCAGGTGTCCCCGGAGATCGCACTCGAGTCCGACGGCCCGTGGGGTCGACCATATGTCCCGGGCGATATTGGCCCGGGTCCAAAGGCCCGCGCGGTCCACCAGCAGGCCCGCGCGACTCAGGCCCTGTTCTGATGGCCCGCGGGGTCAACCAGCAGTCCCTGGCGCCTGGGGCCCGTGTCCGAAATCCCTCGGTGTTGACCAGCTGTCCCGGGCGACTCGAGACCGTGCCTGAGGGCCTGGGTGTCGAACAGCTGTGCCAGGGGACTCACACGTGAGTCTGATGGACCCCGGGGTCGACCAGCGGTCCCTGGGGACTCGGGCCCAGGTCCTAGGGCCCGCGGGTTCGACCACCTGTATTGGGCGACTCGGGCCGGTGCTCGAGGGCCCGCGGTGTCCACAAACTCTCCCACGCGACTCGGTTCGGGTCCCAGGTCCCATGGTCGACCAGCTGTCCCAGGCGCCTCGGGCCCGTGCCAGATGTCCCGCTGCATGGATCAGCTGCCCCGGGCGACTTGGGCCCTGGTCGCAGGGCCCGCGGTGTCGAACAGGCGTCCCGGAAGACTCGGGCCTTGCCCGAATGCCCGCGGTGACGACCAGCTCCGGGTGACACGGGCCCGTGTCCGAGGGCCCACGGGTTCGACCAGATGACCCTGGCGACACATGCTTCGGTGGGACTGCCCACGGGGTTGACCAGCATTCCCGGCGTCCTCGCGCTCGTGTCCGACTGCCCGCGAGGTCGACCTGATGTCTTTGGCGACTCGGGCCCGTGGCCGGGGTCCTGCGGGGTCTGCCAGCTTTCCCGTGCCCATTCGGCCAATGCCCGAGTGCCCGCAGTGTCGACCCACTCTCCCAAGCGACTCGAGTTTGGGTCCAAGGGCCCGCGGTCGACCTGCTGTCCCGGGTGTCTTGGGCCCGGGCCCGATGTCCCACCGGGTCTACCAGGTGTCCCGGGCGATTCGGGTTCAGGTCGGAGGGACCGCGGTGTTGCCCAGCCATCCCGGGTCACTCGGGCCTGGGTCCGAGGGCCCATGTGTTCGACAAGCTCTTCCGGGCAAATCGCGCTCGGGTCCGATGGCCCGCGGGGTCGACCAGCTCTCCGGGGCAACTCGGGCACGTGCCCCAGGGCCCGGGGTGTCGACCAGCTGTCTCGGGCACCTCGGGCCCGGTTCCGAGGCCCGGCATTATTGATCAGCTATCCCGCGTGACTCGGGCCCGTGTCCGAGGGCCCACGGTGTCGACCAGATGTTCCAGGCCCTCGGGCCCGGGTCCGAGGGCCCGCAGGGTCCACCAGGGGTCCCGGGCGACTCGCACTCGAGTCCGAGGGCCTGCGGGGTCGACCAGATCTCCAGGGCGAGTCGAGCACATGCCCGATGCCCCGCGGGGTCAACCAGACGTCCCAGGCGACTCCGGCCTGGCTCCGAGGGCCCACGGTGTCACACAGCTCTCCTGGGACACTCGCGCTTTGGACCGACGGACCGCGGGGTCGACCAGCTGACCCGGGCGACTTTGGCCCTGTGTCCCAAGGCCCTTGGGGTCGCCCGACTTTCCCGGGCGTCTCCGGCCTGTGCCCGAGGGACCGTGGTATGGACCACCTCTCCCAGGCGACTCAAGTTCGGGTCCGAGGTCCCGCAGCCTACCTGCTTTCCCGGGTGACTTGGGCATGTGCCAGATGTCACGCAGGGTCGACCAGTTGTCCAGGGGGACTCAGGCCCGGGTCCAGGATCCCGTGGTGTCGACCAGCTGTCCCGGGGAACTCTACCCAGGCCCGAAGACCAGCCGCATCCACCAGTTGCCCCGGGCGACTCGGACCCGTGTCTGAAGGCCCGCGTGTTCGACCAGCTATCCCTGGCCACTCACGCTGGGGTCCGTGTTCCCGCGGGGTTGACCAGCAGTCCCGGGCAACACGCGCTTGTGTCCGAGGGCCCGTGAGGTCGACCCGATGTCTTTGGCCATTCGGGCCTGGGACCGAGGGCCCGCGGGATCGACCAGCAGACCCGCGTGACTTGGGCCCGTGTCCGAGGTCCTGCGGTCGACCATCTGTACCGGGCGACTCGGGCCCGTGCCCGATGTCCCCCTGGGTCGACCAGCTGTCCCGGGGACGTCGGGCCCATGTCCGAGGGCCCGCGGGTTCCACAACCTTTCCCGGGCGACTCGGGCTGGTCCCGAGGGCCCGCGGTGTCGTCCAAATCTCCCGGTCGACTCGGGCCTGTGTCTGATATCCTCCAGGGTCGACCAGCTGTCCCGGGGGACTTGGGCCCTGGTCGGACGGAGCGGGGTGTTGAACAGGCGTCCCGGGCGACTAGGGCCAATGTCCGAGAGCCCACGGGGTCGAACAGCTGTCCTGGGCGACTCGGGCCCATTCCCGAGGCCTCGCGGTGTCGACCAGATGTCCCGGGGGACTGGCGCTTCGGTCCTAAGGCCCGCGGGGTCGACCAGCTGTCCTGGCTGACTTGGGTTCGGCTCCGAGGGCCTGCGGGCTCGAAAGGCTGTCCCGGAGGCTCGGGCCCGTTCCTGAAGGCCCACGGGGTCGACCAGTTTTCCCTGTGATTCGTGCTTTGGTCCGAGTGCCCGCAGGGTGGACCAGCAGTCCTGGGTGACTCGCGCTCGTGTCCGAGGTTCCACGAGGTCGCCCCGATGTTTTGGCAACTCGGGCCCGGGTGCGAGGGCCTGCAGGGTCGACCAGGTGTCCCGGGCGACTCGGGCCCAGGCCCAAGGCCCTGCGGTGTCAACCAGATGTCCCGGACCACTCGCGCTTGCGTCCTAGGTTACGTGGGGTCGACCAGCTGTCCTGGGCGACTGGGGCCTGGTGGGAGGGAGCATGGTGTCAAACAGGCGTCCCGGGCAACTCGGGCCCGTGTCTGAAGGCCCGCAGGGTCAACCAGCTGTCCCTGGTGACTCGCGCTTGGGACCGAGTGCACGCGGGGTCGACCAGCAGTCCCGGGCAACTCGGGCCCTGGTCGGAGGCACGCGGTGTCGACCAGGCCTCCCTGGCGCCTCGGGCCCGTGCCCGAGGACCTGCGGGGTCGACCAGCTGTCCCGGGCGACTCCGGCCTGATTCCGAGGGCCCACGGTTTCGACCAAATGTCCCGGGTGACTCGGGCCTGGGTCTGAATGCTCGCGGTATCAACCAGCTTTCCCAGGGAACTCGGGCCCGGGTCTGAGGTCCCACAGGGTCGCCCACCTGTCCCGGGGGACTCGGGCCCGGGTCCACGGGCATGCGTTGTCGACAGGCTGTCCCGGGGGACTCGGGCCCGCGTCCGAGGGCCCGCCGGGTCGACCAGCTGTCCAGGTGGACTCGGGCCCGAGTCTGAAGGCCCGCGTGGTCGACCAGCTGTCCCAGGCACTCGGGCCTGTGTCCGAGGGCACGTGGGTTCGACCAGGTGTCCCCGGAGATCGCACTCGAGTCCGACGGCCCGTGGGGTCGACCATATGTCCCGGGCGATATTGGCCCGGGTCCAAAGGCCCGCGCGGTCCACCAGCAGGCCCGCGCGACTCAGGCCCTGTTCTGATGGCCCGCGGGGTCAACCAGCAGTCCCTGGCGCCTGGGGCCCGTGTCCGAAATCCCTCGGTGTTGACCAGCTGTCCCGGGCGACTCGAGACCGTGCCTGAGGGCCTGGGTGTCGAACAGCTGTGCCAGGGGACTCACACGTGAGTCTGATGGACCCCGGGGTCGACCAGCGGTCCCTGGGGACTCGGGCCCAGGTCCTAGGGCCCGCGGGTTCGACCACCTGTATTGGGCGACTCGGGCCGGTGCTCGAGGGCCCGCGGTGTCCACAAACTCTCCCGCGCGACTCGGTTCGGGTCCCAGGTCCCATGGTTGACCAGCTGTCCCAGGCGCCTCGGGCCCGTGCCAGATGTCCCGCTGCATGGATCAGCTGCCCCGGGCGACTTGGGCCCTGGTCGCAGGGCCCGCGGTGTCGAACAGGCGTCCCGGAAGACTCGGGCCTTGCCCGAATGCCCGCGGTGACGACCAGCTCCGGGTGACGCGGGCCCGTGTCCGAGGGCCCACGGGTTCGACCAGATGACCCTGGCGACACATGCTTCGGTGGGACTGCCCACGGGGTTGACCAGCATTCCCGGCGTCCTCGCGCTCGTGTCCGACTGCCCGCGAGGTCGACCTGATATCTTTGGCGACTCGGGCCCGAGGCCGGGGTCCTGCGGGGTCTACCAGCTTTCCCGGGCCCATTCGGCCCAGGCCCGAGTGCCCGCAGTGTCGACCCACTCTCCCAAGCGACTCGAGTTTGGGTCCAAGGGCCCGCGGTCGACCTGCTGTCCCGGGTGTCTTGGGCCCGGGCCCGATGTCCCGGGCGATTCGGGTTCAGGTCGGAGGGACCGCGGTGTTGCCCAGCCATCCCGGGTCACTCGGGCCTGGGTCCGAGGGCCCATGTGTTCGACAAGCTCTTCCGGGCAAATCGCGCTCGGGTCCGATGGCCCGCGGGGTCGACCAGCTCTCCGGGGCGACTCGGGCACGTGCCCCAGGGCCCGGGGTGTCGACCAGCTGTCTCGGGCACCTCGGGCCCGGTTCCGAGGCCCGGCATTATTGATCAGCTATCCCGCGTGACTCGGGCCCGTGTCCGAGGGCCCACGGTGTCGACCAGATGTTCCAGGCCCTCGGGCCCGGGTCCGAGGGCCCGCAGGGTCCACCAGGGGTCCCGGGCGACTCGCACTCGAGTCCGAGGGCCTGCGGGGTCGACCAGATCTCCAGGGCGAGTCGAGCACATGCCCGATGCCCCGCGGGGTCAACCAGACGTCCCAGGCGACTCCGGCCTGGCTCCGAGGGCCCACGGTGTCACACAGCTCTCCTGGGACACTCGCGCTTTGGACCGACGGACCGCGGGGTCGACCAGCTGACCCGGGCGACTTTGGCCCTGTGTCCCAAGGCCCTTGGGGTCGCCCGACTTTCCCGGGCGTCTCCGGCCTGTGCCCGAGGGACCGTGGTATGGACCACCTCTCCCAGGCGACTCAAGTTCGGGTCCGAGGTCCCGCAGCCTACCTGCTTTCCCGGGTGACTTGGGCATGTGCCAGATGTCACGCGGGGTCGACCAGTTGTCCAGGGGGACTCAGGCCCGGGTCCAGGATCCCGTGGTGTCGACCAGCTGTCCCGGGGAACTCTACCCAGGCCCGAAGACCAGCCGCATCCACCAGTTGCCCCGGGCGACTCGGACCCGTGTCTGAAGGCCCGCGTGTTCGACCAGCTATCCCTGGCCACTCACGCTGGGGTCCGTGTTCCCGCGGGGTTGACCAGCAGTCCCGGGCAACACGCGCTTGTGTCCGAGGGCCCGTGAGGTCGACCCGATGTCTTTGGCCATTCGGGCCCGGGACCGAGGGCCCGCGGGATCGACCAGCAGACCCGCGTGACTTGGGCCCGTGTCCGAGGTCCTGCGGTCGACCATCTGTACCGGGCGACTCGGGCCCGTGTCCGATGTCCCCCTGGGTCGACCAGCTGTCCCGGGGACGTCGGGCCCATGTCCGAGGGCCCGCGGGTTCCACAACCTTTCCCGGGCGACTCGGGCTGGTCCCGAGGGCCCGCGGTGTCGTCCAAATCTCCCGGTCGACTCGGGCCTGTGTCTGATATCCTCCAGGGTCGACCAGCTGTCCCGGGGGACTTGGGCCCTGGTCGGACGGAGCGGGGTGTCGAACAGGCGTCCCGGGCGACTAGGGCCAATGTCCGAGAGCCCACGGGGTCGAACAGCTGTCCTGGGCGACTCGGGCCCATTCCCGAGGCCTCGCGGTGTCGACCAGATGTCCCGGGGGACTGGCGCTTCGGTCCTAAGGCCCGCGGGGTCGACCAGCTGTCCTGGCTGACTTGGGTTCGGCTCCGAGGGCCTGCGGGCTCGAAAGGCTGTCCCGGAGGCTCGGGCCCGTTCCTGAAGGCCCACGGGGTCGACCAGTTTTCCCTGTGATTCGTGCTTTGGTCCGAGTGCCCGCAGGGTGGACCAGCAGTCCTGGGTGACTCGCGCTCGTGTCCGAGGTTCCACGAGGTCGCCCCGATGTTTTGGCAACTCGGGCCCGGGTGCGAGGGCCTGCAGGGTCGACCAGGTGTCCCGGGCGACTCGGGCCCAGGCCCAAGGCCCTGCGGTGTCAACCAGATGTCCGGACCACTCGCGCTTGCGTCCTAGGTTACGTGGGGTCGACCAGCTGTCCTGGGCGACTGCGGCCTGGTCGGAGGGAGCATGGTGTCAAACAGGCGTCCCGGGCAACTCGGGCCCGTGTCTGAAGGCCCGCAGGGTCAACCAGCTGTCCCTGGTGACTCGCGCTTGGGACCGAGTGCACGCGGGGTCGACCAGCAGTCCCGGGCAACTCGGGCCCTGGTCGGAGGCACGCGGTGTCGACCAGGCCTCCCTGGCGCCTCGGGCCCGTGCCCGAGGACCTGCGGGGTCGACCAGCTGTCCCGGGCGACTCCGGCCTGATTCCGAGGGCCCACGGTTTCGACCAAATGTCCCGGGTGACTCGGGCCTGGGTCTGAATGCTCGCGGTATCAACCAGCTTTCCCAGGGAACTCGGGCCCGGGTCTGAGGTCCCACAGGGTCGCCCACCTGTCCCGGGGGACTCGGGCCCGGGTCCACAGGCATGTGTTGTCGACAGGCTGTCCCGGGGGACTCGGGCCCGCGTCCGAGGGCCCGCCGGGTCGACCAGCTGTCCAGGTGGACTCGGGCCCGAGTCTGAAGGCCCGCGTGGTCGACCAGCTGTCCCAGGCACTCGGGCCTGTGTCCGAGGGCACGTGGGTTCGACCAGGTGTCCCCGGAGATCGCACTCGAGTCCGACGGCCCGTGGGGTCGACCATATGTCCCGGGCGATATTGGCCCGGGTCCAAAGGCCCGCGCGGTCCACCAGCAGGCCCGCGCGACTCAGGCCCTGTTCTGATGGCCCGCGGGGTCAACCAGCAGTCCCTGGCGCCTGGGGCCCGTGTCCGAAATCCCTCGGTGTTGACCAGCTGTCCCGGGGGACTCGAGACCGTGCCTGAGGGCCTGGGTGTCGAACAGCTGTGCCAGGGGACTCACACGTGAGTCTGATGGACCCCGGGGTCGACCAGCGGTCCCTGGGGACTCGGGCCCAGGTCCTAGGGCCCGCGGGTTCGACCACCTGTATTGGGCGACTCGGGCCGGTGCTCGAGGGCCCGCGGTGTCCACAAACTCTCCCGCGCGACTCGGTTCGGGTCCCAGGTCCCATGGTCGACCAGCTGTCCCAGGCGCCTCGGGCCCGTGCCAGATGTCCCGCTGCATGGATCAGCTGCCCCGGGCGACTTGGGCCCTGGTCGCAGGGCCCGCGGTGTCGAACAGGCGTCCCGGAAGACTCGGGCCTTGCCCGAATGCCCGCGGTGACGACCAGCTCCGGGTGACACGGGCCCGTGTCCGAGGGCCCACGGGTTCGACCAGATGACCCTGGCGACACATGCTTCGGTGGGACTGCCCACGGGGTTGACCAGCATTCCCGGCGTCCTCGCGCTCGTGTCCGACTGCCCGCGAGGTCGACCTGATATCTTTGGCGACTCGGGCCCGAGGCCGGGGTCCTGCGGGGTCTACCAGCTTTCCCGGGCCCATTCGGCCCAGGCCCGAGTGCCCGCAGTGTCGACCCACTCTCCCAAGCGACTCGAGTTTGGGTCCAAGGGCCCGCGGTCGACCTGCTGTCCCGGGTGTCTTGGGCCCGGGCCCGATGTCCCACCGGGTCTACCAGGTGTCCCGGGCGATTCGGGTTCAGGTCGGAGGGACCGCGGTGTTGCCCAGCCATCCCGGGTCACTCGGGCCTGGGTCCGAGGGCCCATGTGTTCGACAAGCTCTTCCGGGCAAATCGCGCTCGGGTCCGATGGCCCGCGGGGTCGACCAGCTCTCCGGGGCGACTCGGGCACGTGCCCCAGGGCCCGGGGTGTCGACCAGCTGTCTCGGGCACCTCGGGCCCGGTTCCGAGGCCCGGCATTATTGATCAGCTATCCCGCGTGACTCGGGCCCGTGTCCGAGGGCCCACGGTGTCGACCAGATGTTCCAGGCCCTCGGGCCCGGGTCCGAGGGCCCGCAGGGTCCACCAGGGGTCCCGGGCGACTCGCACTCGAGTCCGAGGGCCTGCGGGGTCGACCAGATCTCCAGGGCGAGTCGAGCACATGCCCGATGCCCCGCGGGGTCAACCAGACGTCCCAGGCGACTCCGGCCTGGCTCCGAGGGCCCACGGTGTCACACAGCTCTCCTGGGACACTCGCGCTTTGGACCGACGGACCGCGGGGTCGACCAGCTGACCCGGGCGACTTTGGCCCTGTGTCCCAAGGCCCTTGGGGTCGCCCGACTTTCCCGGGCGTCTCCGGCCTGTGCCCGAGGGACCGTGGTATGGACCACCTCTCCCAGGCGACTCAAGTTCGGGTCCGAGGTCCCGCAGCCTACCTGCTTTCCCGGGTGACTTGGGCATGTGCCAGATGTCACGCGGGGTCGACCAGTTGTCCAGGGGGACTCAGGCCCGGGTCCAGGATCCCGTGGTGTCGACCAGCTGTCCCGGGGAACTCTACCCAGGCCCGAAGACCAGCCGCATCCACCAGTTGCCCCGGGCGACTCGGACCCGTGTCTGAAGGCCCGCGTGTTCGACCAGCTATCCCTGGCCACTCACGCTGGGGTCCGTGTTCCCGCGGGGTTGACCAGCAGTCCCGGGCAACACGCGCTTGTGTCCGAGGGCCCGTGAGGTCGACCCGATGTCTTTGGCCATTCGGGCCCGGGACCGAGGGCCCGCGGGATCGACCAGCAGACCCGCGTGACTTGGGCCCGTGTCCGAGGTCCTGCGGTCGACCATCTGTACCGGGCGACTCGGGCCCGTGCCCGATGTCCCCCTGGGTCGACCAGCTGTCCCGGGGACGTCGGGCCCATGTCCGAGGGCCCGCGGGTTCCACAACCTTTCCCGGGCGACTCGGGCTGGTCCCGAGGGCCCGCGGTGTCGTCCAAATCTGCCGGTCGACTCGGGCCTGTGTCTGATATCCTCCAGGGTCGACCAGCTGTCCCGGGGGACTTGGGCCCTGGTCGGACGGAGCGGGGTGTCGAACAGGCGTCCCGGGCGACTAGGGCCAATGTCCGAGAGCCCACGGGGTCGAACAGCTGTCCTGGGCGACTCGGGCCCATTCCCGAGGCCTCGCGGTGTCGACCAGATGTCCCGGGGGACTGGCGCTTCGGTCCTAAGGCCCGCGGGGTCGACCAGCTGTCCTGGCTGACTTGGGTTCGGCTCCGAGGGCCTGCGGGCTCGAAAGGCTGTCCCGGAGGCTCGGGCCCGTTCCTGAAGGCCCACGGGGTCGACCAGTTTTCCCTGTGATTCGTGCTTTGGTCCGAGTGCCCGCAGGGTGGACCAGCAGTCCTGGGTGACTCGCGCTCGTGTCCGAGGTTCCACGAGGTCGCCCCGATGTTTTGGCAACTCGGGCCCGGGTGCGAGGGCCTGCAGGGTCGACCAGGTGTCCCGGGCGACTCGGGCCCAGGCCCAAGGCCCTGCGGTGTCAACCAGATGTCCCGGACCACTCGCGCTTGCGTCCTAGGTTACGTGGGGTCGACCAGCTGTCCTGGGCGACTGGGGCCTGGTCGGAGTGAGCATGGTGTCAAACAGGCGTCCCGGGCAACTCGGGCCCGTGTCTGAAGGCCCGCGGGGTCAACCAGCTGTCCCTGGTGACTCGCGCTTGGGACCGAGTGCACGCGGGGTCGACCAGCAGTCCCGGGCAACTTGGGCCCTGGTCGGAGGCACGCGGTGTCGACCAGGCCTCCCTGGCGCCTAGGGCCCGTGCCCGAGGACCTGCGGGGTCGACCAGCTGTCCCGGACGACTCCGGCCTGATTCCGAGGGCCCACGGTTTCGACCAAATGTCCCGGGTGACTCGGGCCTGGGTCTGAATGCTCGCGGTATCAACCAGCTTTCCCAGGGAACTCGGGCCCGGGTCTGAGGTCCCACAGGGTCGCCCACCTGTCCCGGGGGACTCGGGCCCGGGTCCACGGGCATGCGGTTTCGACAGGCTGTCCCGGGGGACTCGGGCCCGCGTCCGAGGGCCCGCCGGGTCGACCAGCTGTCCAGGTGGACTCGGGCCCGAGTCTGAAGGCCCGCGTGGTCGACCAGCTGTCCCAGGCACTCGGGCCTGTGTCCGAGGGCACGTGGGTTCGACCAGGTGTCCCCGGAGATCGCACTCGAGTCCGACGGCCCGTGGGGTCGACCATATGTCCCGGGCGATATTGGCCCGGGTCCAAAGGCCCGCGCGGTCCACCAGCAGGCCCGCGCGACTCAGGCCCTGTTCTGATGGCCCGCGGGGTCAACCAGCAGTCCCTGGCGCCTGGGGCCCGTGTCCGAAATCCCTCGGTGTTGACCAGCTGTCCCGGGCGACTCGAGACCGTGCCTGAGGGCCTGGGTGTCGAACAGCTGTGCCAGGGGACTCACACGTGAGTCTGATGGACCCCGGGGTCGACCAGCGGTCCCTGGGGACTCGGGCCCAGGTCCTAGGGCCCGCGGGTTCGACCACCTGTATTGGGCGACTCGGGCCGGTGCTCGAGGGCCCGCGGTGTCCACAAACTCTCCCGCGCGACTCGGTTCGGGTCCCAGGTCCCATGGTCGACCAGCTGTCCCAGGCGCCTCGGGCCCGTGCCAGATGTCCCGCTGCATGGATCAGCTGCCCCGGGCGACTTGGGCCCTGGTCGCAGGGCCCGCGGTGTCGAACAGGCGTCCCGGAAGACTCGGGCCTTGCCCGAATGCCCGCGGTGACGACCAGCTCCGGGTGACACGGGCCCGTGTCCGAGGGCCCACGGGTTCGACCAGATGACCCTGGCGACACATGCTTCGGTGGGACTGCCCACGGGGTTGACCAGCATTCCCGGCGTCCTCGCGCTCGTGTCCGACTGCCCGCGAGGTCGACCTGATGTCTTTGGCGACTCGGGCCCGTGGCCGGGGTCCTGCGGGGTCTGCCAGCTTTCCCGTGCCCATTCGGCCAATGCCCGAGTGCCCGCAGTGTCGACCCACTCTCCCAAGCGACTCGAGTTTGGGTCCAAGGGCCCGCGGTCGACCTGCTGTCCCGGGTGTCTTGGGCCCGGGCCCGATGTCCCACCGGGTCTACCAGGTGTCCCGGGCGATTCGGGTTCAGGTCGGAGGGACCGCGGTGTTGCCCAGCCATCCCGGGTCACTCGGGCCTGGGTCCGAGGGCCCATGTGTTCGACAAGCTCTTCCGGGCAAATCGCGCTCGGGTCCGATGGCCCGCGGGGTCGACCAGCTCTCCGGGGCGACTCGGGCACGTGCCCCAGGGCCCGGGGTGTCGACCAGCTGTCTCGGGCACCTCGGGCCCGGTTCCGAGGCCCGGCATTATTGATCAGCTATCCCGCGTGACTCGGGCCCGTGTCCGAGGGCCCACGGTGTCGACCAGATGTTCCAGGCCCTCGGGCCCGGGTCCGAGGGCCCGCAGGGTCCACCAGGGGTCCCGGGCGACTCGCACTCGAGTCCGAGGGCCTGCGGGGTCGACCAGATCTCCAGGGCGAGTCGAGCACATGCCCGATGCCCCGCGGGGTCAACCAGACGTCCCAGGCGACTCCGGCCTGGCTCCGAGGGCCCACGGTGTCACACAGCTCTCCTGGGACACTCGCGCTTTGGACCGACGGACCGCGGGGTCGACCAGCTGACCCGGGCGACTTTGGCCCTGTGTCCCAAGGCCCTTGGGGTCGCCCGACTTTCCCGGGCGTCTCCGGCCTGTGCCCGAGGGACCGTGGTATGGACCACCTCTCCCAGGCGACTCAAGTTCGGGTCCGAGGTCCCGCAGCCTACCTGCTTTCCCGGGTGACTTGGGCATGTGCCAGATGTCACGCGGGGTCGACCAGTTGTCCAGGGGGACTCAGGCCCGGGTCCAGGATCCCGTGGTGTCGACCAGCTGTCCCGGGGAACTCTACCCAGGCCCGAAGACCAGCCGCATCCACCAGTTGCCCCGGGCGACTCGGACCCGTGTCTGAAGGCCCGCGTGTTCGACCAGCTATCCCTGGCCACTCACGCTGGGGTCCGTGTTCCCGCGGGGTTGACCAGCAGTCCCGGGCAACACGCGCTTGTGTCCGAGGGCCCGTGAGGTCGACCCGATGTCTTTGGCCATTCGGGCCCGGGACCGAGGGCCCGCGGGATCGACCAGCAGACCCTCGTGACTTGGGCCCGTGTCCGAGGTCCTGCGGTCGACCATCTGTACCGGGCGACTCGGGCCCGTGCCCGATGTCCCCCTGGGTCGACCAGCTGTCCCGGGGACGTCGGGCCCATGTCCGAGGGCCCGCGGGTTCCACAACCTTTCCCGGGCGACTCGGGCTGGTCCCGAGGGCCCGCGGTGTCGTCCAAATCTGCCGGTCGACTCGGGCCTGTGTCTGATATCCTCCAGGGTCGACCAGCTGTCCCGGGGGACTTGGGCCCTGGTCGGACGGAGCGGGGTGTCGAACAGGCGTCCCGGGCGACTAGGGCCAATGTCCGAGAGCCCACGGGGTCGAACAGCTGTCCTGGGCGACTCGGGCCCATTCCCGAGGCCTCGCGGTGTCGACCAGATGTCCCGGGGGACTGGCGCTTCGGTCCTAAGGCCCGCGGGGTCGACCAGCTGTCCTGGCTGACTTGGGTTCGGCTCCGAGGGCCTGCGGGCTCGAAAGGCTGTCCCGGAGGCTCGGGCCCGTTCCTGAAGGCCCACGGGGTCGACCAGTTTTCCCTGTGATTCGTGCTTTGGTCCGAGTGCCCGCAGGGTGGACCAGCAGTCCTGGGTGACTCGCGCTCGTGTCCGAGGTTCCACGAGGTCGCCCCGATGTTTTGGCAACTCGGGCCCGGGTGCGAGGGCCTGCAGGGTCGACCAGGTGTCCCGGGCGACTCGGGCCCAGGCCCAAGGCCCTGCGGTGTCAACCAGATGTCCCGGACCACTCGCGCTTGCGTCCTAGGTTACGTGGGGTCGACCAGCTGTCCTGGGCGACTGCGGCCTGGTCGGAGGGAGCATGGTGTCAAACAGGCGTCCCGGGCAACTCGGGCCCGTGCCCGAGGACCTGCGGGGTCGACCAGCTGTCCCGGGCGACTGGGGCCTGGTCGGAGGGAGCATGGTGTCAAACAGGCGTCCCGGGCAACTCGGGCCCGTGTCTGAAGGCCCGCGGGGTCAACCAGCTGTCCCTGGTGACTCGCGCTTGGGACCGAGTTCATGCGGGGTCGACCAGCAGTCCCGGGCAACTCGGGCCCTGGTCGGAGGCACTGCGGTGTCGACCAGGCCTCCCTGGCGCCTCGGGCCCGTGCCCGAGGACCTGCGGGGTCGACCAGCTGTCCCGGGCGACTCCGGCCTGATTCCGAGGGCCCACGGTTTCGACCAAATGTCCCGGGTGACTCGGGCCTGGGTCTGAATGTTCGCGGTATCAACCAGCTTTCCCAGGGAACTGGGGCCCGGGTCTGAGGTCCCACAGGGTCGCCCACCTGTCCCGGGGGACTCGGGCCCGGGTCCACGGGCATGCGGTGTCGACAGGCTGTCCCGGGGGACTCGGGCCCGCGTCCGAGGGCCCGCCGGGTCGACCAGCTGTCCAGGTGGACTCGGGCCCGAGTCTGAAGGCCCGCGTGGTCGACCAGCTGTCCCAGGCACTCGGGCCTGTGTCCGAGGGCACGTGGGTTCGACCAGGTGTCCCCGGAGATCGCACTCGAGTCCGACGGCCCGTGGGGTCGACCATATGTCCCGGGCGATATTGGCCCGGGTCCAAAGGCCCGCGCGGTCCACCAGCAGGCCCGCGCGACTCAGGCCCTGTTCTGATGGCCCGCGGGGTCAACCAGCAGTCCCTGGCGCCTGGGCCCCGTGTCCGAAATCCCTCGGTGTTGACCAGCTGTCCCGGGCGACTCGAGACCGTGCCTGAGGGCCTGGGTGTCGAACAGCTGTGCCAGGGGACTCACACGTGAGTCTGATGGACCCCGGGGTCGACCAGCGGTCCCTGGGGACTCGGGCCCAGGTCCTAGGGCCCGCGGGTTCGACCACCTGTATTGGGCGACTCGGGCCGGTGCTCGAGGGCCCGCGGTGTGCACAAACTCTCCCGCGCGACTCGGTTCGGGTCCCAGGTCCCATGGTCGACCAGCTGTCCCAGGCGCCTCGGGCCCGTGCCAGATGTCCCGCTGCATGGATCAGCTGCCCCGGGCGACTTGGGCCCTGGTCGCAGGGCCCGCGGTGTCGAACAGGCGTCCCGGAAGACTCGGGCCTTGCCCGAATGCCCGCGGTGACGACCAGCTCCGGGTGACACGGGCCCGTGTCCGAGGGCCCACGGGTTCAACCAGATGACCCTGGCGACACATGCTTCGGTGGGACTGCCCACGGGGTTGACCAGCATTCCCGGCGTCCTCGCGCTCGTGTCCGACTGCCCGCGAGGTCGACCTGATGTCTTTGGCGACTCGGGCCCGTGGCCGGGGTCCTGTGGGGTCTGCCAGCTTTCCCGTGCCCATTCGGCCAATGCCCGAGTGCCCGCAGTGTCGACCCACTCTCCCAAGCGACTCGAGTTTGGGTCCAAGGGCCCGCGGTCGACCTGCTGTCCCGGGTGTCTTGGGCCCGGGCCCGATGTCCCACCGGGTCTACCAGGTGTCCCGGGCGATTCGGGTTCAGGTCGGAGGGACCGCGGTGTTGCCCAGCCATCCCGGGTCACTCGGGCCTGGGTCCGAGGGCCCATGTGTTCGACAAGCTCTTCCGGGCAAATCGCGCTCGGGTCCGATGGCCCGCGGGGTCGACCAGCTCTCCGGGGCGACTCGGGCACGTGCCCCAGGGCCCGGGGTGTCGACCAGCTGTCTCGGGCACCTCGGGCCCGGTTCCGAGGCCCGGCATTATTGATCAGCTATCCCGCGTGACTCGGGCCCGTGTCCGAGGGCCCACGGTGTCGACCAGATGTTCCAGGCCCTCGGGCCCGGGTCCGAGGGCCCGCAGGGCCCACCAGGGGTCCCGGGCGACTCGCACTCGAGTCCGAGGGCCTGCGGGGTCGACCAGATCTCCAGGGCGAGTCGAGCACATGCCCGATGCCCCGCGGGGTCAACCAGACGTCCCAGGCGACTCCGGCCTGGCTCCGAGGGCCCACGGTGTCACACAGCTCTCCTGGGACACTCGCGCTTTGGACCGACGGACCGCGGGGTCGACCAGCTGACCCGGGCGACTTTGGCCCTGTGTCCAAAGGCCCTTGGGGTCGCCCGACTTTCCCGGGCGTCTCCGGCCTGTGCCCGAGGGACCGTGGTATGGACCACCTCTCCCAGGCGACTCAAGTTCGGGTCCGAGTTCCCGCAGCCTACCTGCTTTCCCGGGTGACTTGGGCATGTGCCAGATGTCACGCGGGGTCGACCAGTTGTCCAGCGGGACTCAGGCCCAGGTCCAGGATCCCGTGGTGTCGACCAGCTGTCCCGGGGAACTCTACCCAGGCCCGAAGACCAGCCGCATCCACCAGTTGCCCCGGGCGACTCGGACCCGTGTCTGAAGGCCCGCGTGTTCGACCAGCTATCCCTGGCCACTCACGCTGGGGTCCGTGTTCCCGCGGGGTTGACCAGCAGTCCCGGGCAACACGCGCTTGTGTCCGAGGGCCCGTGAGGTCGACCCGATGTCTTTGGCCATTCGGGCCCGGGACCGAGGGCCCGCGGGATCGACCAGCAGACCCGCGTGACTTGGGCCCGTGTCCGAGGTCCTGCGGTCGACCATCTGTACCGGGCGACTCGGGCCCGTGCCCGATGTCCCCCTGGATCCAACAGCTGTCCCGGGGACGTCGGGCCCATGTCCGAGGGCCCGCGGGTTCCACAACCTTTCCCGGGCGACTCGGGCTGGTCCCGAGGGCCCACGGTGTCGTCCAAATCTCCCGGTCGACTCGGGCCTGTGTCTGATATCCTCCAGGGTCGACCAGCTGTCCCGGGGGACTTGGGCCCTGGTCGGACGGAGCGGGGAGTCGAACAGGCGTCCCGGGCGACTAGGGCCAATGTCCGAGAGCCCACGGGGTCGAACAGCTGTCCTGGGCGACTCGGGCCCATTCCCGAGGCCTCGCGGTGTCGACCAGATGTCCCGGGGGACTGGCGCTTCGGTCCTAAGGCCCGCGGGGTCGACCAGCTGTCCTGGCTGACTTGGGTTCGGCTCCGAGGGCCTGCGGGCTCGAAAGGCTGTCCCGGAGGCTCGGGCCCGTTCCTGAAGGCCCACGGGGTCGACCAGTTTTCCCTGTGATTCGTGCTTTGGTCCGAGTGCCCGCAGGGTGGACCAGCAGTCCTGGGTGACTCGCGCTCGTGTCCGAGGTTCCACGAGGTCGCCCCGATGTTTTGGCAACTCGGGCCCGGGTGCGAGGGCCTGCAGGGTCGACCAGGTGTCCCGGGCGACTCGGGCCCAGGCCCAAGGCCCTGCGGTGTCAACCAGATGTCCCGGACCACTCGCGCTTGCGTCCTAGGTTACGTGGGGTCGACCAGCTGTCCTGGGCGACTGGGGCCTGGTCGGAGGGAGCATGGTGTCAAACAGGCGTCCCGGGCAACTCGGGCCCGTGTCTGAAGGCCCGCGGGGTCAACCAGCTGTCCCTGGTGACTCGCGCTTGGGACCGAGTGCATGCGGGGTCGACCAGCAGTCCCGGGCAACTCGGGCCCTGGTCGGAGGCACTGCGGTGTCGACCAGGCCTCCCTGGCGCCTCGGGCCCGTGCCCGAGGACCTGCGGGGTCGACCGGCTGTCCCGGGCGACTCCGGCCTGATTCCGAGGGCCCACGGTTTCGACCAAATGTCCCGGGTGACTCGGGCCTGGGTCTGAATGCTCGCGGTATCAACCAGCTTTCCCAGGGAACTCGGGCCCGGGTCTGAGGTCCCACAGGGTCGCCCACCTGTCCCGGGGGACTCGGGCCCGGGTCCACGGGCATGCGGTGTCGACAGGCTGTCCCGGGGGACTCGGGCCCGCGTCCGAGGGCCCGCCGGGTCGACCAGCTGTCCAGGTGGACTCGGGCCCGAGTCTGAAGGCCCGCGTGGTCGACCAGCTGTCCCAGGCACTCGGGCCTGTGTCCGAGGGCACGTGGGTTCGACCAGGTGTCCCCGGATATCGCACTTGAGTCTGACGCCCCTTGGGGTCGACCATATGTCCCGGGCGATATTGGCCCGGGTCCAAAGGCCCGCGCGGTCCACCAGCAGGCCCGCGCGACTCAGGCCCTGTTCTGATGGCCCGCGGGGTCAACCAGCAGTCCCTGGCGCCTGGGGCCCGTGTCCGAAATCCCTCGGTGTTGACCAGCTGTCCCGGGCGCCTCGAGACCGTGCCTGAGTGCCTGGGTGTCGAACAGCTGTGCCAGCGACTCACACGTGAGTCTGATGGACCCCGGGGTCGACCAGCGGTCCCTGGGGACTCGGGCCCAGGTCCTAGGGCCCGCGGGTTCGACCACCTGTATTGGGCGACTCGGGCCGGTGCTCGAGGGCCCGCGGTGTCGACAAACTCTCCCGCGCGACACGGTTCGGGTCCCAGGTCCCATGGTCGACCAGCTGTCCCAGGCGCCTCGGGCCCGTGCCAGATGTCCCGCTGCATGGATCAGCTGCCCCGGGCGACTTGGGCCCTGGTCGCAGGGCCCGCGGTGTCGAACAGGCGTCCCGGAAGACTCGGGCCTTGCCCGAATGCCCGCGGTGACGACTAGCTCCGGGTGACACGGGCCCGTGTCCGAGGGCCCACGGGTTCGACCAGATGACCCTGGCGACACATGCTTCGGTGGGACTGCCCACGAGGTTGACCAGCATACCCGGCGTCCTCGCGCTCGTGTCCGACTGCCCGCGAGGTCGACCTGATATCTTTGGCGACTCGGGCCCGTGGCCCGGGTCCTGCGGGGTCTACCAGCTTTCCCGGGCCCATTCGGCCCAGGCCCGAGTGCCCGCAGTGTCGACCCACTCTCCCAAGCGAGTGGAGTTTGGGTCCAAGGGCCCGCGGTCGACCTGCTGTCCCGGGCGTCTTGGGCCCGGGCCCGATGTCCCACCGGGTCTACCAGGTGTCCCGGGCGATTCGGGTTCAGGTCGGAGGGACCGCGGTGTTGCCCAGCCATCCCGGGTCACTCGGGCCTGGGTCCGAGGGCCCATGTGTTCGACAAGCTCTTCCGGGCAAATCGCGCTCGGGTCCGATGGCCCGCGGGGTCGACCAGCTCTCCGGGGCGACTCGGGCACGTGCCCCAGGGCCCGGGGTGTCGACCAGCTGTCTCGGGCACCTCGGGCCCGGTTCCGAGGCCCGGCATTATTGATCAGCTATCCCGCGTGACTCGGGCCCGTGTCCGAGGGCCCACGGTGTCGACCAGATAGATGTTCCAGGCCCTCGGGCCCGGGTCCGAGGGCCCGCAGGGTCCACCAGGGGTCCCGGGCGACTCGCACTCGAGTCTGAGGGCCTGCGGGGTCGACCAGATCTCCAGGGCGAGTCGAGCACATGCCCGATGCCCCGCGGGGTCAACCAGACGTCCCAGGCGACTCCGGCCTGGCTCCGAGGGCCCACGGTGTCACACAGCTCTCCTGGGACACTCGCGCTTTGGACCGACGGACCGCGGGGTCGACCAGCTGTCCAAAGGCCCTTGGGGTCGCCCGACTTTCCCGGGCGTCTCCGGCCTGTGCCCGAGGGACCGTGGTATGGACCACCTCTCCCAGGCGACTCAAGTTCGGGTCCGAGGTCCCGCAGCCTACCTGCTTTCCCGGGTGACTTGGGCATGTGCCAGATGTCACGCGGGGTCGACCAGTTGTCCAGGGGGACTCAGGCCCGGGTCCAGGATCCCGTGGTGTCGACCAGCTGTCCCGGGGAACTCTACCCAGGCCCGAAGACCAGCCGCATCCACCAGTTGCCCCGGGCGACTCGGACCCGTGTCTGAAGGCCCGCGTGTTCGACCAGCTATCCCTGGCCACTCACGCTGGGGTCCGTGTTCCCGCGGGGTTGACCAGCAGTCCCGGGCAACACGCGCTTGTGTCCGAGGGCCCGTGAGGTCGACCCGATGTCTTTGGCCATTCGGGCCCGGGACCGAGGGCCCGCGGGATCGACCAGCAGACCCGCGTGACTTGGGCCCGTGTCCGAGGTCCTGCGGTCGACCATCTGTACCGGGCGACTTGGGCCCGTGCCCGATGTCCCCCTGGGTCGACCAGCTGTCCCGGGGACGTCGGGCCCATGTCCGAGGGCCCGCGGGTTCCACAACCTTCCCCGGGCGACTCGGGCTGGTCCCGAGGGCCCGCGGTGTCGTCCAAATCTGCCGGTCGACTCGGGCCTGTGTCTGATATCCTCCAGGGTCGACCAGCTGTCCCGGGGGACTTGGGCCCTGGTCGGACGGAGCGGGGTGTCGAACAGGCGTCCCGGGCGACTAGGGCCAATGTCCGAGAGCCCACGGGGTCGAACAGCTGTCCTGGGCGACTCGGGCCCATTCCCGAGGCCTCGCGGTGTCGACCAGATGTCCCGGGGGACTGGCGCTTCGGTCCTAAGGCCCGCGGGGTCGACCAGCTGTCCTAGCTGACTTGGGTTCGGCACCGAGGGCCTGCGGGCTCGAAAGGCTGTCCCGGAGGCTCGGGCCCATTCCTGAAGGCCCACGGGGTCGACCAGTTTTCCCTGTGATTCGTGCTTTGGTCCGAGTGCCCGCAGGGTGGACCAGCTGTCCTGGGTGACTCGCGCTCGTGTCCGAAGTTCCACGAGGTCGCCCCGATGTTTTGGCAACTCGGGCCCGGCTGCGAGGGCCTGCAGGGTCGACCAGGTGTCCCGGGCGACTCGGCCCAGGCCCAAGGCCCTGTGGTGTCAACCAGATGTCCCGGACCACTCGCGCTTGCGTCCTAGGTTACGTGGGGTCGACCAGCTGTCCTGGGCGACTGGGGCCTGGTCGAAGGGAGCATGGTGTCAAACAGGCATCCCGGGCAACTCGGGCCCGTGTCTGAAGGCCCGCGGGGTCAACCAGCTGTCCCTGGTGACTCGCGCTTGGGACCGAGTGCATGCGGTGTCGACCAGCAGTCCCGGGCAACTCGGGCCCTGGTCGGAGGCACTGCGGTGTCGACCAGGCCTCCCTGGCACCTCGGGCCCATGCCCGAGGACCTGCGGGGTCGACCGGCTGTCCCGGGCGACTCCAGCCTGATTCCAAGGGCCCACGGTTTCGACCAAATGTCCCGGGTGACTCGGGCCTGGGTCTGAATGCTCACGGTATCAACCAGCTTTCCCAGGGAACTCGGGCCCGGGTCTGAGGTCCCACAGGGTCGCCCACCTGTCCCGGGGGACTCGGGCCCGGGTCCACGGGCATGCGGTGTCGACAGGCTGTCCCGGGGGACTCGGGCCCGCGTCCGAGGGCCCGCCGGGTCGACCAGCTGTCCAGGTGGACTCGGGCCCGAGTCTGAAGGCCCGCGTGGTCGACCAGCTGTCCCAGGCACTCGGGCCTGTGTCCGAGGGCACGTGGGTTCGACCAGGTGTCCCCGGAGATCGCACTCGAGTCCGACGCCCCTTGGGGTCGACCATATGTCCCGGGCGATATTGGCCCGGGTCCAAAGGCCCGCGCGGTCCACCAGCAGGCCCGCGCGACTCAGGCCCTGTTCTGATGGCCCGCGGGGTCAACCAGCAGTCCCTGGCGCCTGGGGCCCGTGTCCGAAATCCCTCGGTGTTGACCAGCTGTCCCGGGCGACTCGAGACCGTGCCTGAGGGCCTGGGTGTCGAACAGCTGTGCCAGGGACTCACACGTGAGTCTGATGGACCCCGGGGTGGACCAGCGGACCCTGGGGACTCGGGCCCAGGTCCTAGGGCCCGCGGGTTCGACCACCTGTATTGGGCGACCTGGGCCGGTGCTCGAGGGCCCGCGGTGTCCACAAACTCTCCCGCGCGACTCGGTTCGGGTCCCAGGTCCCATGGTCGACCAGCTGTCCCAGGCGCCTCGGGCCCGTGCCAGATGTCCCGCTGCATGGATCAGCTGCCCCGGGCGACTTGGGCCCTGGTCGCAGGGCCCGCGGTGTCGAACAGGCGTCCCGGAAGACTCGGGCCTTGCCCGAATGCCCACGGTGACGACCAGCTCCGGGTGACGCGGGCCCGTGTCCGAGGGCCCACGGGTTCGACCAGATGACCCTGGCGACACATGCTTCGGTGGGACTGCCCACGGGGTTGACCAGCATTCCCGGCGTCCTCGCGCTCGTGTCCGACTGCCCGCGAGGTCGACCTGATATCTTTGGCGACTCGGGCCCGTGGCCCGAGTCCTGCGGGGTCTACCAGCTTTCCCAGGCCCATTCGGCCCAGGCCCGAGTGCCCGCAGTGTCGACCCACTCTCCCAAGCGACTCGAGTTTGGGTCCAAGGGCCCGCGGTCGACCTGCTGTCCCGGGCGTCTTGGGCCCGGGCCCGATGTCCCACCGGGTCTACCAGGTGTCCCGGGCGATTCGGGTTCAGGTCGGAGGGACCGCGGTGTTGCCCAGCCATCCCGGGTCACTCGGGCCTGGGTCCGAGGGCCCATGTGTTCGACAAGCTCTTCCGGGCAAATCGCGCTCGGGTCCGATGGCCCGCGGGGTCGACCAGCTCTCCGGGGCGACTCGGGCACGTGCCCCAGGGCCCGGGGTGTCGACCAGCTGTCTCGGGCACCTCGGGCCCGGTTCCGAGGCCCGGCATTATTGATCAGCTATCCCGCGTGACTCGGGCCCGTGTCCGAGGGCCCACGGTGTCGACCAGATAGAGGTTCCAGGCCCTCGGGCCCGGGTCCGAGGGCCCGCAGGGTCCACCAGGGGTCCCGGGCGACTCGCACTCGAGTCTGAGGGCCTGCGGGGTCGACCAGATCTCCAGGGCGAGTCGAGCACATGCCCGATGCCCCGCGGGGTCAACCAGACGTCCCAGGCGACTCCGGCCTGGCTCCGAGGGCCCACGGTGTCACACAGCTCTCCTGGGACACTCGCGCTTTGGACCGACGGACCGCGGAGTCGACCAGCTGTCCAAAGGCCCTTGGGGTCGACCGACTTTCCCGGGCGTCTCCGGCCTGTGCCCGAGGGACCGTGGTATGGACCACCTCTCCCAGGCGACTCAAGTTCGGGTCCGAGGTCCCGCAGCCTACCTGCTTCCCGGGTGACTTGGGCATGTGCCAGATGTCACGCGGGGTCGACCAGTTGTCCAGGGGGACTCAGGCCTGGGTCCAGGATCCCGTGGTGTCGACCAGCTGTCCCGGGGAACTCTACCCAGGCCCGAAGACCAGCCGCATCCACCAGTTGCCCCGGGCGACTCGTACCCGTGTCTGAAGGCCCGCGTGTTCGACCAGCTATCCCTGGCCACTCACGCTGGGGTCCGTGTTCCCGCGGGGTTGACCAGCAGTCCCGGGCAACACGCGCTTGTGTCCGAGGGCCCGTGAGGTCGACCCGATGTCTTTGGCGATTCGGGCCCGGGACCGAGGGCCCGCGGGATCGACCAGCAGACCCGCGTGACTTGGGCCCGTGTCCGAGGTCCTGCGGTCGACCATCTGTACCGGGCGACTCGGGCCCGTGCCCGATGTCCCGCTGGGTCGACCAGCTGTCCCGGGGACGTCGGGCCCATGTCCGAGGGCCCGCGGGTTCCACAACCTTTCCCGGGCGACTCGGGCTGGTCCCGAGGGCCCGCGGTGTCGTCCAAATCTCCTGGTCGACTCGGGCCTGTGTCTGATATCCTCCAGGGTCGACCAGCTGTCACGGGGGACTTGGGCCCTGGTCGGACGGAGCGGGGTGTCGAACAGGCGTCCCGGGCGACTAGGGCCAATGTCCGAGAGCCCACGGGGTCGAACAGCTGTCCTGGGCGACTCGGGCCCATTCCCGAGGCCTCGCGGTGTCGACCAGATGTCCCGGGGGACTGGCGCTTCGGTCCTAAGGCCCGCGGGGTCGACCAGCTGTCCTGGCTGACTTGGGTTCGGCTCCGAGGGCCTGCGGGCTCGAAAGGCTGTCCCGGAGGCTCGGGCCCGTTCCTGAAGGCCCACGGGGTCGACCAGTTTTCCCTGTGATTCGTGCTTTGGTCCGAGTGCCCGCAGGGTGGACCAGCAGTCCTGGGTGACTCGCGCTCGTGTCCGAGGTTCCACGAGGTCGCCCCGATGTTTTGGCAACTCGGGCCCGGGTGCGAGGGCCTGCAGGGTCGACCAGGGGTCCCGGGCGACTCGGGCCCATGCCCAAGGCCCTGCGGTGTCAACCAGATGTCCCGGACCACTCGCGCTTGCGTCCTAGGTTACGTGGGGTCGACCAGCTGTCCTGGGCGACTGGGGCCTGGTCGGAGGGAGCATGGTGTCAAACAGGCGTCCCGGGCAACTCGGGCCCGTGTCTGAAGGCCCGCGGGGTCAACCAGCTGTCCCTGGTGACTCGCGCTTGGGACCGAGTGCATGCGGGGTCGACCAGCAGTCCCGGGCAACTCGGGCCCTGGTCGGAGGCACTGCGGTGTCGACCAGGCCTCCCTGGCGCCTCGGGCCCGTGCCCGAGGACCTGCGGGGTCGACCAGCTGTCCCGGGCGACTCCGGCCTGATTCCGAGGGCCCACGGTTTCGACCAAATGTCCCGGGTGACTCGGGCCTGGGTTTGAATGTTCGTGCTATCAACCAGCTTTCCCAGGGAACTCGGGCCCGTGTCTGAGGTCCCACAGGGTCGCCCACCTGTCCCGGGGGACTCGGGCCCGTGTCCACGGGCATGCGGTGTCGACAGGCTGTCCCGGGGGACTCGGGCCCGCGTCCGAGGGCCCGCCGGGTCGACCAGCTGTCCAGGTGGACTCGGGCCCGAGTCTGAAGGCCCGCGTGGTCGACCAGCTGTCCCAGGCACCTGGGCCTGTCTCCGAGGGCACGTGGGTTCGACCAGGTGTCCCCGGAGATCGCACTCGAGTCCGACGCCCCTTGGGGTCGACCATATGTCCCGGGCGATATTGGCCCGGGTCCAAAGGCCCGCGCGGTCCACCAGCAGGCCCGCGCGACTCAGGCCCTGTTCTGATGGCCCGCGGGGTCAACCAGCAGTCCCTGGCGACTGGGGCCCGTGTCCGAAATCCCTCGGTGTTGACCAGCTGTCCCGGGCGACTCGAGACCGTGCCTGAGGGCCTGGGTGTCGAACAGCTGTCCCAGGGGACTCACACGTGAGTCTGATGGACCCCGGGGTCGACCAGCGGTCCCTGGGGACTCGGGCCCAGGTCCTAGGGCCCGCGGGTTCGACCAGATGACCCTGGCGACACATGCTTCGGTGGGACTGCCCACGGGGTTGACCAGCATTCCCGGCGTCCTCGCGCTCGTGTCCGACTGCCCGCGAGGTCGACCTGATATCTTTGGCGACTCGGGCCCGTGGCCGGGGTCCTGCGGGGTCTACCAGCTTTCCCGGGCCCATTCGGCCCAGGCCCGAGTGCCCGCAGTGTCGACCCACTCTCCCAAGCGAGTGGAGTTTGGGTCCAAGGGCCCGCGGTCGACCTGCTGTCCCGGGCGTCTTGGGCCCGGGCCCGATGTCCCACCGGGTCTACCAGGTGTCCCGGGCGATTCGGGTTCAGGTCGGAGGGTCGCGGTGTTGCCCAGCCATCCCGGGTCACTCGGGCCTGGGTCCGAGGGCCCATGTGTTCGACAAGCTCTTCCGGGCAAATCGCGCTCGGGTCCGATGGCCCGCGGGGTCGACCAGCTCTCCGGGGCGACTCGGGCACGTGCCCCAGGGCCCGGGGTGTCGACCAGCTGTCTCGGGCACCTCGGGCCCGGTTCCGAGGCCCGGCATTATTGATCAGCTATCCCGCGTGACTCGGGCCCGTGTCCGAGG
Source organism: Sus scrofa (assembly GCF_054392235.1). Taxonomy (NCBI): domain Eukaryota; kingdom Metazoa; phylum Chordata; class Mammalia; order Artiodactyla; family Suidae; genus Sus; species Sus scrofa. The sequence continues at coordinate 46,481,363 of NC_139387.1, read as the reverse complement.
GCCCACGGTGTCGACCAGATGTTCCAGGCCCTCGGGCCCGGGTCCGAGGGCCCGCAGGGTCCACCAGGGGTCCCGGGCGACTCGCACTCGAGTCCGAGGGCCTGCGGGGTCGACCAGATCTCCAGGGCGAGTCGAGCACATGCCCGATGCCCCGCGGGGACAACCAGACGTCCCAGGCGACTCCGGCCTGGCTCCGAGGGCCCACGGTGTCACACAGCTCTCTTGGGACACTCGCGCTTTGGACCGACGGACCGCGGGGTCGACCAGCTGACCCGGGCGACTTTGGCCCTGTGTCCAAAGGCCCTTGGGGTCACCCGACTTTCCCGGGCGTCTCCGGCCTGTGCCCGAGGGACCGTGGTATGGACCACCTCTCCCAGGCGACTCAAGTTCGGGTCCGAGGTCCCGCAGCCTACCTGCTTTCCCGGGTGACTTGGGCATGTGCCAGATGTCCCGCGGGGTCGACCAGTTGTCCAGGGGGACTCAGGCCCGGGTCCAGGATCCCGTGGTGTCGACCAGCTGTCCCGGGGAACTCTACCCAGGCCCGAAGACCAGCCGCATCCACCAGTTGCCCCGGGCGACTCGGACCCGTGTCTGAAGGCCCGCGTGTTCGACCAGCTATCCCTGGCCACTCACACTGGGGTCCGTGTTCCCGCAGGGTTGACCAGCAGTCCCGGGCAACACGCTCTTGTTTCCGAGGGCCCGTGAGGTCGACCCGATGTCTTTGGCGATTCGGGCCCGGGACCGAGGGCCCGCGGGATCGACCAGCAGACCCGCGTGACTTGGGCTCGTGTCCGAGGTCCTGCGGTCGACCATCTGTACCGGGCGACTCGGGCCCGTGCCCGATGTCCCGCTGGGTCGACCAGCTGTCCCGGGGACGTCGGGCCCATGTCCGAGGGCCCGCGGGTTCCACAACCTTCCCCGGGCGACTCGGGCTGGTCCCGAGGGCCCGCGGTGTCGTCCAAATCTGCCGGTCGACTCGGGCCTGTGTCTGATATCCTCCAGGGTCGACCAGCTGTCCCGGGGGACTTGGGCCCTGGTCGGACGGAGCGGGGTGTCGAACAGGCGTCCCGGGCGACTAGGGCCAATGTCCGAGAGCCCACGGGGTCAAACAGCTGTCCTGGGCGACTCGGGCCCATTCCCGAGGCCTCGCGGTGTCGACCAGATGTCCCGGGGGACTGGCGCTTCGGTCCTAAGGCCCGCGGGGTCGACCAGCTGTCCTGGCTGACTTGGGTTCGGCTCCAAGGGCCTGTGGGCTCGAAAGGCTGTCCCGGAGGCTCGGGCCCGTTCCTGAAGGCCCACGGGGTCGACCAGTTTTCCCTGTGATTCGTGCTTTGGTCCGAGTGCCCGCAGGGTGGACCAGCAGTCCTGGGTGACTCGCGCTCGTGTCCGAGGTTCCACGAGGTCGCCCCGATGTTTTGGCAACTCGGGCCCGGGTGCGAGGGCCTGCAGGGACGACCAGGGGTCCCGGGCGACTCGGGCCCATGCCCAAGGCCCTGCGGTGTCAACCAGATGTCCCGGAGCACTCGCGCTTGCGTCCTAGGTTACGTGGGGTCGACCAGCTGTCCTGGGCGACTGGGGCCTGGTCGGAGGGAGCATGGTGTCAAACAGGCGTCCCGGGCAACACGGGCCCGTGTCTGAAGGCCCGCGGGGTCAACCAGCTGTCCCTGGTGACTCGCGCTTGGGACCGAGTGCATGCGGGGTCAACCAGCAGTCCCGGGCAACTCGGGCCCTGGTCGGAGGCACTGCGGTGTCGACGAGGCCTCCCTGGCGCCTCGGGCCCGTGCCCGGGGACCTGCGGGGTCGACCGGCTGTCCCGGGCGACTCTGGCCTGATTCCGAGGGCCCACGGTTTCGACCAAATGTCCCGGGTGACTCGGGCCTGGGTCTGAATGCTCGCGGTATCAACCAGCTTTCCCAGGGAACTGAGGCCTGGGTCTGAGGTCCCACAGGGTCGCTCACCTGTCCCGGGGGACTCGGGCCCGGGTCCACGGGCATGCGGTGTCGACAGGCTGTCCCGGGGGACTCGGGCCCGCGTCCGAGGGCCCGCCGGGTCGACCAGCTGTCCAGGTGGACTCGGGCCCGAGTCTGAAGGCCCGCGTGGTCGACCAGCTGTCCCAGGCACTCGGGCCTGTGTCCGAGGGCACGTGGGTTCGACCAGGTGTCCCCGGAGATCGCACTCGAGTCCGACGGCCCGTGGGGTCGACCATATGTCCCGGGCGATATTGGACCGGGTCCAAAGGCCCGCGCGGTCCACCAGCAGGCCCGCGCGACTCAGGCCCTGTTCTGATGGCCCGCGGGGTCAACCAGCAGTCCCTGGCGCCTGGGGCCCGTGTCCGAAATCCCTCGGTGTTGACCAGCTGTCCCGGGCGACTCGAGACCGTGCCTGAGGGCCTGGGTGTCGAACAGCTGTGCCAGGGACTCACACGTGAGTCTGATGGACCCCGGGGTGGACCAGCGGACCCTGGGGACTCGGGCCCAGGTCCTAGGGCCCGCGGGTTCGACCACCTGTATTGGGCAACCTGGGCCGGTGCTCGAGGGCCCGCGGTGTCCACAAACTCTCCCGCGCGACTCGGTTCGGCTCCCAGGTCCCATGGTCGACCAGCTGTCCCAGGCGCCTCGGGCCCGTGCCAGATGTCCCGCTGCATGGATCAGCTGCCCCGGGCGACTTGGGCCCTGGTCGCAGGGCCCGCGGTGTCGAACAGGCGTCCCGGAAGACTCGGGCCTTGCCCGAATGCCCACGGTGACGACCAGCTCCGGGTGACACGGGCCCGTGTCCGAGGGCCCACGGGTTCGACCAGATGACCCTGGCGACACATGCTTCGGTGGGACTGCCCACGGGGTTGACCAGCATTCCCGGCGTCCTCGCGCTCGTGTCCGACTGCCCGCGAGGTCGACCTGATATCTTTGGCGACTCGGGCCCGTGGCCCGAGTCCTGCGGGGTCTACCAGCTTTCCCAGGCCCATTCGGCCCAGGCCCGAGTGCCCGCAGTGTCGACCCACTCTCCCAAGCGACTCGAGTTTGGGTCCAAGGGCCCGCGGTCGACCTGCTGTCCCGGGCGTCTTGGGCCCGGGCCCGATGTCCCACCGGGTCTACCAGGTGTCCCGGGCGATTCGGGTTCAGGTCGGAGGGACCGCGGTGTTGCCCAGCCATCCCGGGTCACTCGGGCCTGGGTCCGAGGGCCCATGTGTTCGACAAGCTCTTCCGGGCAAATCGCGCTCGGGTCCGATGGCCCGCGGGGTCGACCAGCTCTCCGGGGCGACTCGGGCACGTGCCCCAGGGCCCGGGGTGTCGACCAGCTGTCTCGGGCACCTCGGGCCCGGTTCCGAGGCCCGGCATTATTGATCAGCTATCCCGCGTGACTCGGGCCCGTGTCCGAGGGCCCACGGTGTCGACCAGATAGAGGTTCCAGGCCCTCGGGCCCGGGTCCGAGGGCCCGCAGGGTCCACCAGGGGTCCCGGGCGACTCGCACTCGAGTCTGAGGGCCTGCGGGGTCGACCAGATCTCCAGGGCGAGTCGAGCACATGCCCGATGCCCCGCGGGGTCAACCAGACGTCCCAGGCGACTCCGGCCTGGCTCCGAGGGCCCACGGTGTCACACAGCTCTCCTGGGACACTCGCGCTTTGGACCGACGGACCGCGGGGTCGACCAGCTGTCCAAAGGCCCTTGGGTTCGACCGACTTTCCCGGGCGTCTCCGGCCTGTGCCCGAGGGACCGTGGTATGGACCACCTCTCCCAGGCGACTCAAGTTCGGGTCCGAGGTCCCGCAGCCTACCTGCTTCCCGGGTGACTTGGGCATGTGCCAGATGTCACGCGGGGTCGACCAGTTGTCCAGGGGGACTCAGGCCTGGGTCCAGGATCCCGTGGTGTCGACCAGCTGTCCCGGGGAACTCTACCCAGGCCCGAAGACCAGCCGCATCCACCAGTTGCCCCGGGCGACTCGTACCCGTGTCTGAAGGCCCGCGTGTTCGACCAGCTATCCCTGGCCACTCACGCTGGGGTCCGTGTTCCCGCGGGGTTGACCAGCAGTCCCGGGCAACACGCGCTTGTGTCCGAGGGCCCGTGAGGTCGACCCGATGTCTTTGGCGATTCGGGCCCGGGACCGAGGGCCCGCGGGATCGACCAGCAGACCCGCGTGACTTGGGCCCGTGTCCGAGGTCCTGCGGTCGACCATCTGTACCGGGCGACTCGGGCCCGTGCCCGATGTCCCGCTGGGTCGACCAGCTGTCCCGGGGACGTCGGGCCCATGTCCGAGGGCCCGCGGGTTCCACAACCTTTCCCGGGCGACTCGGGCTGGTCCCGAGGGCCCGCGGTGTCGTCCAAATCTCCTGGTCGACTCGGGCCTGTGTCTGATATCCTCCAGGGTCGACCAGCTGTCACGGGGGACTTGGGCCCTGGTCGGACGGAGCGGGGTGTCGAACAGGCGTCCCGGGCGACTAGGGCCAATGTCCGAGAGCCCACGGGGTCGAACAGCTGTCCTGGGCGACTCGGGCCCATTCCCGAGTCCTCGCGGTGTCGACCAGATGTCCCGGGGGACTGGCGCTTCGGTCCTAAGGCCCGCGGGGTCGACCAGCTGTCCTGGCTGACTTGGGTTCGGCTCCGAGGGCCTGCGGGCTCGAAAGGCTGTCCCGGAGGCTCGGGCCCGTTCCTGAAGGCCCACGGGGTCGACCAGTTTTCCCTGTGATTCGTGCTTTGGTCCGAGTGCCCGCAGGGTGGACCAGCAGTCCTGGGTGACTCGCGCTCGTGTCCGAGGTTCCACGAGGTCGCCCCGATGTTTTGGCAACTCGGGCCCGGGTGCGAGGGCCTGCAGGGTCGACAAGGGGTCCCGGGCGACTCGGGCCCATGCCCAAGGCCCTGCGGTGTCAACCAGATGTCCCGGACCACTCGCGCTTGCGTCCTAGGTTACGTGGGGTCGACCAGCTGTCCTGGGCGACTGGGGCCTGGTCGGAGGGAGCATGGTGTCAAACAGGCGTCCCGGGCAACTCGGGCCCGTGTCTGAAGGCCCGCGGGGTCAACCAGCTGTCCCTGGTGACTCGCGCTTGGGACCGAGTGCATGCGGGGTCGACCAGCAGTCCCGGGCAACTCGGGCCCTGGTCGGAGGCACTGCGGTGTCGACCAGGCCTCCCTGGCGCCTCGGGCCCGTGCCCGAGGACCTGCGGGGTCGACCAGCTGTCCCGGGCGACTCCGGCCTGATTCCGAGGGCCCACGGTTTCGACCAAATGTCCCGGGTGACTCGGGCCTGGGTCTGAATGTTCGTGCTATCAACCAGCTTTCCCAGGGAACTCGGGCCCGGGTCTGAGGTCCCACAGGGTCGCCCACCTGTCCCGGGGGACTCGGGCCCGGGTCCACGGGCATGCGGTGTCGACAGGCTGTCCCGGGGGACTCGGGCCCGCGTCCGAGGGCCCGCCGGGTCGACCAGCTGTCCAGGTGGACTCGGGCCCGAGTCTGAAGGCCCGCGTGGTCGACCAGCTGTCCCAGGCACCTGGGCCTGTCTCCGAGGGCACGTGGGTTCGACCAGGTGTCCCCGGAGATCGCACTCGAGTCCGACGGCCCGTGGGGTCGACCATATATCCCGGGCGATATTGGCCCGGGTCCAAAGGCCCGCGCGGTCCACCAGCAGGCCCGCGCGACTCAGGCCCTGTTCTGATGGCCCGCGGGGTCAACCAGCAGTCCCTGGCGCCTGGGGCCCGTGTCCGAAATCCTTCGGTGTTGACCAGCTGTCCCGGGCGACTCGAGACCGTGCCTGAGGGCCTGGGTGTCGAACAGCTGTGCCAGGGACTCACACGTGAGTCTGATGGACCCCGGGGTGGACCAGCGGTCCCTGGGGACTCGGGCCCAGGTCCTAGGGCCCGCGGGTTCGACCACCTGTATTGGGCGACTCGGGCCGGTGCTCGAGGGCCCGCGGTGTCCACAAACTCTCCCGCGCGACTCGGTTCGGGTCCCAGGTCCCATGGTCGACCAGCTGTCCCAGGCGCCTCGGGCCCGTGCCAGATGTCCCGCTGCATGGATCAGCTGCCCCGGGCGACTTGGGCCCTGGTCGCAGGGCCCGCGGTGTCGAACAGGCGTCCCGGAAGCCTCGGGCCTTGCCCGAATGCCCGCGGTGACGACCAGCTCCGGGTGACACGGGCCCGTGTCCGAGGGCCCACGGGTTCGACCAGATGACCCTGGCGACACATGCTTCGGTGGGACTGCCCACGGGGTTGACCAGCATTCCCCGCATCCTCGCGCTCGTGTCCCACTGCCCGCGAGGTCGACCTGATATCTTTGGCGACTCGGGCCCGTGGCCGGTGTCCTGCGGGGTCTACCAGCTTTCCCGGGCCCATTCGGCCCAGGCCCGAGTGCCTGCAGTGTCGACCCACTCTCCCAAGCGACTCGAGTTTTGGTCCAAGGGCCCGCGGTCGACCTGCTGTCCCGGGCGTCTTGGGCCCGGGCCCGATGTCCCACCGGGTCTACCAGGTGTCCCGGGCGATTCGGGTTCAGGTCGGAGGGACCGCGGTGTTGCCCAGCCATCCCGCGTCACTCGGGCCTGGGTCCGAGGGCCCATGTGTTCGACAAGCTCTTCCGGGCAAATCGCGCTCGGGTCCGATGGCCCGCGGGGTCGACCAGCTCTCCGGGGCGACTCGGGCACGTGCCCCAGGGCCCGTGGTGTCGACCAGCTGTCTCGGGCACCTCGGGCCCGGTTCCGAGGCCCGGCATTATTGATCAGCTATCCCGCGTGACTCGGGCCCGTGTCCGAGGGCCCACGGTGTCGACCAGATGTTCCAGGCCCTCGGGCCCGGGTCCGAGGGCCCGCAGGGTCCACCAGGGGTCCCGGGCGACTCGCACTCGAGTCCGAGGGCCTGCGGGATCGACCAGATCTCCAGGGCGAGTCGAGCACATGCCCGATGCCCCGCGGGGTCAACCAGACGTCCCAGGCGACTCCGGCCTGGCTCCGAGGGCCCACGGTGTCACACAGCTCTCCTGGGACACTCGCGCTTTGGACCGACGGACCGCGGGGTCGACCAGCTGACCCGGGCGACTTTGGCCCTGTGTCCAAAGGCCCTTGGGGTCGCCCGACTTTCCCGGGCGTCTCCGGCCTGTGCCCGAGGGACCGTGGTATGGACCACCTCTCCCAGGCGACTCAAGTTCGGGTCCGAGGTCCCGCAGCCTACCTGCTTTCCCGGGTGACTTGGGCATGTGCCAGATGTCACGCGGGGTCGACCAGTTGTCCAGCGGGACTCAGGCCCGGGTCCAGGATCCCGTGGTGTCGACCAGCTGTCCCGGGGAACTCTACCCATGCCCGAAGACCAGCCGCATCCACCAGTTGCCCCGGGCGACTCGGACCCGTGTCTGAAGGCCCGCGTGTTCGACCAGCTATCCCTGGCCACTCACGCTGGGGTCCGTGTTCCCGCGGGGTTGACCAGCAGTCCCGGGCAACACGCGCTTGTGTCCGAGGGCCCGTGAGGTCGACCCGATGTCTTTGGCCATTCGGGCCCGGGACCGAGGGCCCGCGGGATCGACCAGCAGACCCGCGTGACTTGGGCCCGTGTTCGAGGTCCTGCGGTCGACCATCTGTACCGGGCGACTCGGGCCCGTGCCCGATGTCCCCCTGGGTCCAACAGCTGTCCCGGGGACGTCGGGCCCATGTCCGAGGGCCCGCGGGTTCCACAACCTTTCCCGGGTGACTCGGGCTGGTCCCGAGGGCCCGCGGTGTCGTCCAAATCTGCCGGTCGACTCGGGCCTGTGTCTGATATCCTCCAGGGTCGACCAGCTGTCCCGGGGGACTTGGGCCCTGGTCGGACGGAGCGGGGTGTCGAACAGGCGTCCCGGGCGACTAGGGCCAATGTCCGAGAGCCCACGGGGTCGAACAGCTGTCCTGGGCGACTCGGGCCCATTCCCGAGGCCTCGCGGTGTCGACCAGATGTCCCGGGGGACTGGCGCTTCGGTCCTAAGGCCCGCGGGGTCGACCAGCTGTCCTGGCTGACTTGGGTTCGGCTCCGAGGGCCTGCGGGCTCGAAAGGCTGTCCCGGAGGCTCGGGCCCGTTCCTGAAGGCCCACGGGGTCGACCAGTTTTCCCTGTGATTCGTGCTTTGGTCCGAGTGCCCGCAGGGTGGACCAGCAGTCCTGGGTGACTCGCGCTCGTGTCCGAGGTTCCACGAGGTCGCCCCGATGTTTTGGCAACTCGGGCCCGGGTGCGAGGGCCTGCAGGGTCGACCAGGTGTCCCGGGCGACTCGGGCCCATGCCCAAGGCCCTGCGGTGTCAACCAGATGTCCCGGACCACTCGCGCTTGCGTCCTAGGTTACGTGGGGTCGACCAGCTGTCCTGGGCGACTGGGGCCTAGTCGGAGGGAGCATGGTGTCAAACAGGCGTCCCGGGCAACTCGGGCCCGTGTCTGAAGGCCCGCGGGGTCAACCAGCTGTCCCTGGTGACTCGCGCTTGGGACCGAGTGCATGCGGGGTCGACCAGGAGTCCCGGGCAACTCGGGCCCTGGTCGGAGGCACTGCGGTGTCGACCAGGCCTCCCTGGCGCCTCGGGCCCGTGCCCGAGGACCTGCGGGGTCGACCGGCTGTCCCGGGCGACTCCGGCCTGATTCCGAGGGCCCACGGTTTCGACCAAATGTCCCGGGTGACTCGGGCCTGGGTCTGAATGCTCGCGGTATCAACCAGCTTTCCCAGGGAACTCGGGCCCGGGTCTGAGGTCCCACAGGTTCGCCCACCTGTCCCGGGGGACTCGGGCCCGGGTCCACGGGCATGCGGTGTCGACAGGCTGTCCCGGGGGACTCGGGCCCGTGTCCGAGGGCCCGCCAGGTCGACCAGCTGTCCAGGTGGACTCGGGCCTGTGTCCGAGGGCACGTGGGTTCGACCAGGTGTCCCCGGAGATCGCACTCGAGTCCGACGCCCCTTGGGGTCGACCATATGTCCCGGGCGATATTGGCCCGGGTCCAAAGGCCCGCGCGGTCCACCAGCAGGCCCGCGCGACTCAGGCCCTGTTCTGATGGCCCGCGGGGTCAACCAGCAGTCCCTGGCGACTGGGGCCCGTGTCCGAAATCCCTCGGTGTTGACCAGCTGTCCCGGGCGACTCGAGACCGTGCCTGAGGGCCTGGGTGTCGAACAGCTGTGCCAGGGGACTCACACGTGAGTCTGATGGACCCCGGGGTCGACCAGCGGTCCCTGGGGACTCGGGCCCAGGTCCTAGGGCACGCGGGTTCGACCAGATGACCCTGGCGACACATGCTTCGGTGGGACTGCCCACGGGGTTGACCAGCATTCCCGGCGTCCTCGCGCTCGTGTCCGACTGCCCGCGAGGTCGACCTGATATCTTTGGCGACTCGGGCCCGTGGCCGGGGTCCTGCGGGGTCTACCAGCTTTCCCGGGCCCATTCGGCCCAGGCCCGAGTGCCCGCAGTGTCGACCCACTCTCCCAAGCGAGTGGAGTTTGGGTCCAAGGGCCCGCGGTCGACCTGCTGTCCCGGGCGTCTTGGGCCCGGGCCCGATGTCCCACCGGGTCTACCAGGTGTCCCGGGCGATTCGGGTTCAGGTCGGAGGGTCGCGGTGTTGCCCAGCCATCCCGGGTCACTCGGGCCTGGGTCCGAGGGCCCATGTGTTCGACAAGCTCTTCCGGGCAAATCGCGCTCGGGTCCGATGGCCCGCGGGGTCGACCAGCTCTCCGGGGCGACTCGGGCACGTGCCCCAGGGCCCGGGGTGTCGACCAGCTGTCTCGGGCACCTCGGGCCCGGTTCCGAGGCCCGGCATTATTGATCAGCTATCCCGCGTGACTCGGGCCCGTGTCCGAGGGCCCACGGTGTCGACCAGATGTTCCAGGCCCTCGGGCCCGGGTCCGAAGGCCCGCAGGGTCCACCAGGGGTCCCGGGCGACTCGCACTCGAGTCCGAGGGCCTGCGGGGTCGACCAGATCTCCAGGGCGAGTCGAGCACATGCCCGATGCCCCGCGGGGACAACCAGACGTCCCAGGCGACTCCGGCCTGGCTCCGAGGGCCCACGGTGTCACACAGCTCTCTTGGGACACTCGCGCTTTGGACCGACGGACCGCGGGGTCGACCAGCTGACCCGGGCGACTTTGGCCCTGTGTCCAAAGGCCCTTGGGGTCACCCGACTTTCCCGGGCGTCTCCGGCCTGTGCCCGAGGGACCGTGGTATGGACCACCTCTCCCAGGCGACTCAAGTTCGGGTCCGAGGTCCCGCAGCCTACCTGCTTTCCCGGGTGACTTGGGCATGTGCCAGATGTCCCGCGGGGTCGACCAGTTGTCCAGGGGGACTCAGGCCCGGGTCCAGGATCCCGTGGTGTCGACCAGCTGTCCCGGGGAACTCTACCCAGGCCCGAAGACCAGCCGCATCCACCAGTTGCCCCGGGCGACTCGGACCCGTGTCTGAAGGCCCGCGTGTTCGACCAACTATCCCTGGCCACTCACACTGGGGTCCGTGTTCCCGCAGGGTTGACCAGCAGTCCCGGGCAACACGCTCTTGTTTCCGAGGGCCCGTGAGGTCGACCCGATGTCTTTGGCGATTCGGGCCCGGGACCGAGGGCCCGCGGGATCGACCAGCAGACCCGCGTGACTTGGGCTCGTGTCCGAGGTCCTGCGGTCGACCATCTGTACCGGGCGACTCGGGCCCGTGCCCGATGTCCCGCTGGGTCGACCAGCTGTCCCGGGGACGTCGGGCCCATGTCCGAGGGCCCGCGGGTTCCACAACCTTCCCCGGGCGACTCGGGCTGGTCCCGAGGGCCCGCGGTGTCGTCCAAATCTGCCGGTCGACTCGGGCCTGTGTCTGATATCCTCCAGGGTCGACCAGCTGTCCCGGGGGACTTGGGCCCTGGTCGGACGGAGCGGGGTGTCGAACAGGCGTCCCGGGCGACTAGGGCCAATGTCCGAGAGCCCACGGGGTCGAACAGCTGTCCTGGGCGACTCGGGCCCATTCCCGAGGCCTCGCGGTGTCGACCAGATGTCCCGGGGGACTGGCGCTTCGGTCCTAAGGCCCGCGGGGTCGACCAGCTGTCCTGGCTGACTTGGGTTCGGCTCCAAGGGCCTGTGGGCTCGAAAGGCTGTCCCGGAGGCTCGGGCCCGTTCCTGAAGGCCCACGGGGTCGACCAGTTTTCCCTGTGATTCGTGCTTTGGTCCGAGTGCCCGCAGGGTGGACCAGCAGTCCTGGGTGACTCGCGCTCGTGTCCGAGGTTCCACGAGGTCGCCCCGATGTTTTGGCAACTCGGGCCCGGGTGCGAGGGCCTGCAGGGACGACCAGGGGTCCCGGGCGACTCGGGCCCATGCCCAAGGCCCTGCGGTGTCAACCAGATGTCCCGGAGCACTCGCGCTTGCGTCCTAGGTTACGTGGGGTCGACCAGCTGTCCTGGGCGACTGGGGCCTGGTCGGAGGGAGCATGGTGTCAAACAGGCGTCCCGGGCAACTCGGGCCCGTGTCTGAAGGCCCGCGGGGTCAACCAGCTGTCCCTGGTGACTCGCGCTTGGGACCGAGTGCACGCGGGGTCGACCAGCAGTCCCGGGCAACTCGGGCCCTGGTCGGAGGCACGCGGTGTCGACCAGGCCTCCCTGGCGCCTCGGGCCCGTGCCCGAGGACCTGCGGGGTCGACCAGCTGTCCCGGGCGACTCCGGCCTGATTCCGAGGGCCCACGGTTTCGACCAAATGTCCCGGGTGACTCGGGCCTGGGTCTGAATGCTCGCGGTATCAACCAGCTTTCCCAGGGAACTGAGGCCTGGGTCTGAGGTCCCACAGGGTCGCCCACCTGTCCCGGGGGACTCGGGCCCGGGTCCACGGGCATGCGGTGTCGACAGGCTGTCCCGGGGGACTCGGGCCCGCGTCCGAGGGCCCGCCGGGTCGACCAGCTGTCCAGGTGGACTCGGGCCCGAGTCTGAAGGCCCGCGTGGTCGACCAGCTGTCCCAGGCACTCGGGCCTGTGTCCGAGGGCACGTGGGTTCGACCAGGTGTCCCCGGAGATCGCACTCGAGTCCGACGGCCCGTGGGGTCGACCATATGTCCCGGGCGATATTGGACCGGGTCCAAAGGCCCGCGCGGTCCACCAGCAGGCCCGCGCGACTCAGGCCCTGTTCTGATGGCCCGCGGGGTCAACCAGCAGTCCCTGGCGCCTGGGGCCCGTGTCCAAAATCCCTCGGTGTTGACCAGCTGTCCCGGGGGACTCGAGACCGTGCCTGAGGGCCTGGGTGTCGAACAGCTGTGCCAGGGGACTCACACGTGAGTCTGATGGACCCCGGGGTGGACCAGCGGTCCCTGGGGACTCGGGCCCAGGTCCTAGGGCCCGCGGGTTCGACCACCTGTATTGGGCGACTCGGGCCGGTGCTCGAGGGCCCGCGGTGTCGACAAACTCTCCCGCGCGACTCGGTTCGGGTCCCAGGTCCCATGGTCGACCAGCTGTCCCAGGCGCCTCGGGCCCGTGCCAGATGTCCCGCTGCATGGATCAGCTGCCCCGGGCGACTTGGGCCCTGGTCGCAGGGCCCGCGGTGTCGAACAGGCGTCCCGGAAGACTCGGGCCTTGCCCGAATGCCCGCGGTGACGACCAGCTCCGGGTGACACCGGCCCGTGTCCGAGGGCCCACGGGTTCGACCAGATGACCCTGGCGACACATGCTTGGGTGGGACTGCCCACGGGGTTGACCAGCATTCCCGGCGTCCTCGCGCTCGTGTCCGACTGCCCGCGAGGTCGACCTGATATCTTTGGCGACTCGGGCCCGTGGCCGGGGTCCTGCGGGGTCTACCAGCTTTCCCGGGCCCATTCGGCCCAGGCCCGAGTGCCCGCAGTGTCGACCCACTCTCCCAAGCGAGTGGAGTTTGGGTCCAAGGGCCCGCGGTCGACCTGCTGTCCCGGGCGTCTTGGGCCCGGGCCCGATGTCCCACCGGGTCTACCAGGTGTCCCGGGCGATTCGGGTTCAGGTCGGAGGGTCGCGGTGTTGCCCAGCCATCCCGGGTCACTCGGGCCTGGGTCCGAGGGCCCATGTGTTCGACAAGCTCTTCCGGGCAAATCGCGCTCGGGTCCGATGGCCCGCGGGGTCGACCAGCTCTCCGGGGCGACTCGGGCACGTGCCCCAGGGCCCGGGGTGTCGACCAGCTGTCTCGGGCACCTCGGGCCCGGTTCCGAGGCCCGGCATTATTGATCAGCTATCCCGCGTGACTCGGGCCCGTGTCCGAGGGCCCACGGTGTCGACCAGATATTCCAGGCCCTCGGGCCCGGGTCCGAGGGCCTGCAGGGTCCACCAGGGGTCCCGGGCGACTCGCACTCGAGTTCGAGGGCCTGCGGGGTCGACCAGATCTCCAGGGCGAGTCGAGCACATGCCTGATGCCCCGCGGGTTCAACCAGACGTCCCAGGCGACTCCGGCCTGGCTCCGAGGGCCCACGGTGTCACACAGCTCTCCTGGGACACTCGCGCTTTGGACCGACGGACCGCGGGGTCGACCAGCTGACCCGGGCGACTTTGGCCCTGTGTCCAAAGGCCCTTGGGGTCGACCGACTTTCCCGGGCGTCTCCGGCCTGTGCCCGAGGGACCGTGGTATGGACCACCTCTCCCAGGCGACTCAAGTTCGGGTCCGAGGTCCCGCAGCCTACCTGCTTTCCCGGGTGACTTGGGCATGTGCCAGATGTCACGCGGGGTCGACCAGTTGTCCAGGGGGACTCAGGCCCGGGTCCAGGATCCCGTGGTGTCGACCAGCTGTCCCGGGGAACTCTACCCAGGCCCGAAGACCAGCCGCATCCACCAGTTGCCCCGGGCGACTCGGACCCGTGTCTGAAGGCCCGCGTGTTCGACCAGCTATCCCTGGCCACTCACGCTGGGGTCCGTGTTCCCGCGGGGTTGACCAGCATTCCCGGGCAACATGCGCTTGTGTCCGAGGGCCCGTGAGGTCGACCCGATGTCTTTGGCGATTCGGGCCCGGGACCGAGGGCCCGCGGGATCGACCAGCAGACCCGCGTGACTTGGGCTCGTGTCCGAGGTCCTGCGGTCGACCATCTGTACCGGGCGACTCAGGCCCGTGCCCGATGTCCCGCTGGGTCGACCAGCTGTCCCGGGGACGTCGGGCCCATGTCCGAGGGCCCGCGGGTTCCACAACCTTCCCCGGGCGACTCGGGCTGGTCCCGAGGGCCCGCGGTGTCGTCCAAATCTGCCGGTCGACTCGGGCCTGTGTCTGATATCCTCCAGGGTCGACCAGCTGTCCCGGGGGACTTGGGCCCTGGTCGGACGGAGCGGGGTGTCGAACAGGCGTCCCGGGCGACTAGGGCCAATGTCCGAGAGCCCACGGGGTCGAACAGCTGTCCTGGGCGACTCGGGCCCATTCCCGAGGCCTCGCGGTGTCGACCAGATGTCCCGGGGGACTGGCGCTTCGGTCCTAAGGCCCGTGGGGTCGACCAGCTGTCCTGGCTGACTTGGGTTCGGCTCCGAGGGCCTGCGGGCTCGAAAGGCTGTCCCGGAGGCTCGGGCCCGTTCCTGAAGGCCCACGGGGTCGACCAGTTTTCCCTGTGATTCGTGCTTTGGTCCGAGTGCCCGCAGGGTGGACCAGCAGTCCTGGGTGACTCGCGCTCGTGTCCGAGGTTCCACGAGGTCGCCCCGATGTTTTGGCAACTCGGGCCCGGGTGCGAGGGCCTGCAGGGTCGACCAGGTGTCCCGGGCGACTCGGGCCCATGCCCAAGGCCCTGCGGTGTCAACCAGATGTCCCGGACCACTCGCGCTTGCGTCCTAGGTTACGTGGGGTCGACCAGCTGTCCTGGGCGACTGGGGCCTGGTCGGAGGGAGCATGGTGTCAAACAGGCGTCCCGGGCAACTCGGGCCCGTGTCTGAAGGCCCGCGGGGTCAACCAGCTGTCCCTGGTGACTCGCGCTTGGGACCGAGTGCATGCGGGGTCGACCAGCAGTCCCGGGCAACTCGGGCCCCGGTCGGAGGCACTGCGGTGTCGACCAGGCCTCCCTGGCGCCTCGGGCCCGTGCCCGAGGACCTGCGGGGTCGACCGGCTGTCCCGGGCGACTCCGGCCTGATTCCGAGGGCCCACGGTTTCGACCAAATGTCCCGGGTGACTCGGGCCTGGGTCTGAATGCTCGCGGTATCAACCAGCTTTCCCAGGGAACTGAGGCCTGGGTCTGAGGTCCCACAGGGTCGCCCACCTGTCCCGGTGGATTCGGGCCCGGGTCCACGGGCATGCGGTGTCGACAGGCTGTCCCGGGGGACTCGGGCCCGCGTCCGAGGGCCCGCCGGGTCGACCAGCTGTCCAGGTGGACTCGGGCCCGAGTCTGAAGGCCCGCGTGGTCGACCAGCTGTCCCAGGCACTCGGGCCTGTGTCCGAGGGCACGTGGGTTCGACCAGGTGTCCCCGGAGATCGCACTCGAGTCCGACACCCCTTGGGGTCGACCATATGTCCCGGGCGATATTGGCCCGGGTCCAAAGGCCCGCGCGGTCCACCAGCAGGCCCGCGCGACTCAGGCCCTGTTCTGATGGCCCGCGGGGTCAACCAGCAGTCCCTGGCGCCTGGGGCCCGTGTCCGAAATCCCTCGGTGTTGACCAGCTGTCCCGGGGGACTCGAGACCGTGCCTGAGGGCCTGGGTGTCGAACAGCTGTGCCAGGGGACTCACACGTGAGTCTGATGGACCCCGGGGTCGACCAGCGGTCCCTGGGGACTCGGGCCCAGGTCCTAGGGCCCGCGGGTTCGACCACCTGTATTGGGCGACTCGGGCCGGTGCTCGAGGGCCCGCGGTGTCCACAAAC
Organism: Sus scrofa; assembly: GCF_054392235.1. Classification (NCBI taxonomy): domain Eukaryota; kingdom Metazoa; phylum Chordata; class Mammalia; order Artiodactyla; family Suidae; genus Sus; species Sus scrofa. The sequence goes on along the minus strand of NC_139387.1, from coordinate 46,465,662 downwards.
TCTCCCGCGCGACTCGGTTCGGGTCCCAGGTCCCATGGTTGACCAGCTGTCCCAGGCGCCTCGGGCCCGTGCCAGATGTCCCGCTGCATGGATCAGCTGCCCCGGGCGACTTGGGCCCTGGTCGCAGGGCCCGCGGTGTCGAACAGGCGTCCCGGAAGACTCGGGCCTTGCCCGAATGCCCGCGGTGACGACCAGCTCCGGGTGACACGGGTCCGTGTCCGAGGGCCCACGGGTTCGACCAGATGACCCTGGCGACACATGCTTGGGTGGGACTGCCCTCGGGGTTGACCAGCATTCCCGGCGTCCTCGCGCTCGTGTCCGACTGCCCGCGAGGTCGACCTGATATCTTTGGCGACTCGGGCCCGTGGCCGGGGTCCTGCGGGGTCTACCAGCTTTCCCGGGCCCATTCGGCCCAGGCCCAAGTGCCCGTAGTGTCGACCCACTCTCCCAAGCGAGTGGAGTTTGGGTCCAAGGGCCCGCGGTCGACCTGCTGTCCCGGGCGTCTTGGGCCCGGGCCCGATGTCCCACCGGGTCTACCAGGTGTCCCGGGTGATTCGGGTTCAGGTCGGAGGGACCGCGGTGTTGCCCAGCCATCCCGGGTCACTCGGGCCTGGGTCCGAGGGCCCATGTGTTCGACAAGCTCTTCCGGGCAAATCGCGCTCGGGTCCGATGGCCCACGGGGTCGACCAGCTCTCCGGGGCGACTCGGGCACGTGCCCCAGGGCCCGGGGTGTCGACCAGCTGTCTCGGGCACCTCGGGCCCGGTTCCGAGGCCCGGCATTATTGATCAGCTATCCCGCGTGACTTGGGCCCGTGTCCGAGGGCCCACGGTGTCGACCAGATATTCCAGGCCCTCGGACCCGGGTCCGAGGGCCCGCAGGGTCCACCAGGGGTCACGGGCGACTCGCACTCGAGTCCGAGGGCCTGCGGGGTCGACCAGACCTCCAGGGCGTGTCGAGCACATGCCCGATGCCCCGCGGGGTCAACCAGACGTCCCAGGCGACTCCGGCCTGGCTCCGAGGGCCCACGGTGTCACACAGCTCTCCTGGGACACTCGCGCTTTGGACCGACGGACCGCGGGGTCGACCAGCTGACCCGGGCGACTTTGGCCCTGTGTCCAAAGGCCCTTGGGGTCGCCCGACTTTCCCGGGCGTCTCCGGCCTGTGCCCGAGGGACCGTGGTATGGACCACCTCTCCCAGGCGACTCAAGTTCGGGTCCGAGGTCCCGCAGCCTACCTGCTTTCCGGGTGACTTGGGCATGTGCCAGATGTCACGCGGGGTCGACTAGTTGTCCAGGGGGACTCAGGCCCGGGTCCAGGATCCCGTGGTGTCGACCAGCTGTCCCGGGGAACTCTACCCAGGCCCGAAGACCAGCCGCATCCACCAGTTGCCCCGGGCGACTCGGACCCGTGTCTGAAGGCCCGCGTGTTCGACCAGCTATCCCTGGCCACTCACACTGGGGTCCGTGTTCCCGCGGGGTTGACCAGCAGTCCCGGGCAACACGCTCTTGTTTCCGAGGGCCCGTGAGGTCGACCCGATGTCTTTGGCGATTCGGGCCCGGGACCGAGGGCCCGCGGGATCGACCAGCAGACCCGCGTGACTTGGGCTCGTGTCCGAGATCCTGCGGTCGACCATCTGTACCGGGCGACTCGGGCCCGTGCCCGATGTCCCGCTGGGTCGACCAGCTGTCCCGGGGACGTCGGGCCCATGTCCGAGGGCCCGCGGGTTCCACAACCTTCCCCGGGCGACTCGGGCTGGTCCCGAGGGCCCGCGGTGTCGTCCAAATCTGCCGGTCGACTCGGGCCTGTGTCTGATATCCTCCAGGGTCGACCAGCTGTCCCGGGGGACTTGGGCCCTGGTCGGACGGAGCGGGGTGTCGAACAGGCGTCCCGGGCGACTAGGGCCAATGTCCGAGAGCCCACGGGGTCGAACAGCTGTCCTGGGCGACTCGGGCCCATTCCCGAGGCCTCGCGGTGTCGACCAGATGTCCCGGGGGACTGGCGCTTCGGTCCTAAGGCCCGCGGGGTCGACCAGCTGTCCTGGCTGACTTGGGTTCGGCTCCGAGGGCCTGCGGGCTCGAAAGGCTGTCCCGGAGGCTCGGGCCCGTTCCTGAAGGCCCACGGGGTCGACCAGTTTTCCCTGTGATTCGTGCTTTGGTCCGAGTGCCCGCAGGGTGGACCAGCAGTCCTGGGTGACTCGCGCTCGTGTCCGAGGTTCCACGAGGTCGCCCCGATGTTTTGGCAACTCGGGCCCGGGTGCGAGGGCCTGCAGGGTCGACCAGGGGTCCCGGGCGACTCGGGCCCATGCCCAAGGCCCTGCGGTGTCAACCAGATGTCCCGGACCACTCGCACTTGCGTCCTAGGTTACATGGGGTCGACCAGCTGTCCTGGGCGACTGGGGCCTGGTCGGAGGGAGCATGGTGTCAAACAGGCGTCCCGGGCAACTCGGGCCCGTGTCTGAAGGCCCGCGGGGTCAACCAGCTGTCCCTGGTGACTCGCGCTTGGGACCGAGTGCATGCGGGGTCGACCAGCAGTCCCGGGCAACTCGGGCCCTGGTCGGAGGCACGCGGTGTCGACCAGGCCTCCCTGGCGCCTCGGGCCCGTGCCCGAGGACCTGCGGGGTCGACCGGCTGTCCCGGGCGACTCCGGCCTGATTCCGAGGGCCCACGGTTTCGACCAAATGTCCCGGGTGACTCGGGCCTGGGTCTGAATGCTCGCGGTATCAACCAGCTTTCCCAGGGAACTGAGGCCTGGGTCTGAGGTCCCACAGGGTGGCCCACCTGTCCCGGGGGATTCGGGCCCGGGTCCACGGGCATGCGGTGTCGACAGGCTGTCCCGGGGGACTCGGGCCCGCGTCCGAGGGCCCGCCGGGTCGACCAGCTGTCCAGGTGGACTCGGGCCCGAGTCTGAAGGCCCGCGTGGTCGACCAGCTGTCCCAGGCACTCGGGCCTGTGTCCGAGGGCACGTGGGTTCGACCAGGTGTCCCCGGAGATCGCACTCGAGTCCGACGGCACGTGGTGTCGACCATATGTCCCGGGCGATATTGGCCCGGGTCCAAAGGCCCGCGCGGTCCACCAGCAGGCCCGCGCGACTCAGGCCCTGTTCTGATGGCCCGCGGGGTCAACCAGCAGTCCCTGGCGCCTGGGGCCCGTGTCCGAAATCCCTCGGTGTTGACCAGCTGTCCCGGGGGACTCGAGACCGTGCCTGAGGGCCTGGGTGTCGAACAGCTGTGCCAGGGGACTCACACGTGAGTCTGATGGACCCCGGGGTCGACCAGCGGTCCCTGGGGACTCGGGCCCAGGTCCTAGGGCCCGCGGGTTCGACCACCTGTATTGGGCGACTCGGGCCGGTGCTCGAGGGCCTGCGGTGTCGACAAACTCTCCCGCGCGACTCGGTTCGGGTCCCAGGTCCCATGGTCGACCAGCTGTCCCAGGCGCCTCGGGCCCGTGCCAGATGTCCCGCTGCATGGATCAGCTGCCCCGGGCGACTTGGGCCCTGGTCGCAGGGCCCGCGGTGTCGAACAGGCGTCCCGGAAGACTCGGGCCTTGCCCGAATGCCCGCGGTGACGACCAGCTCCGGGTGACACGGGCCCGTGTCCGAGGGCCCACGGGTTCGACCAGATGACCCTGGCGACACATGCTTCGGTGGGACTGCCCACGGGGTTGACCAGCATTCCCGGCGTCCTCGCGCTCGTGTCCGACTGCCCGCGAGGTCGACCTGATATCTTTGGCGACTCGGGCCCGTGGCCGGGGTCCTGCGGGGTCTACCAGCTTTCCCGGGCCCATTCGGCCCAGGCCCAAGTGCCCGCAGTGTCGACCCACTCTCCAAGCAACTCGAGTTTGGGTCCAAGGGCCCGCGGTCGACCTCCTGTCCCGGGCGTTTTGGGCCCGGGCCCGATGTCCCACCGGGTCTACCAGGTGTCCCGGGCGATTCGGGTTCAGGTCGGAGGGTCGCGGTGTTGCCCAGCCATCCCGGGTCACTCGGGCCTGGGTCCGAGGGCCCATGTGTTCGACAAGCTCTTCCGGGCAAATCGCGCTCGGGTCCGATGGCCCGCGGGGTCGACCAGCACTCCGGGGCGACTCGGGCACGTGCCCCAGGGCCCGGGGTGTCGACCAGCTGTCTTGGGCACCTCGGGCCCGGTTCCGAGGCCCGGCATTATTGATCAGCTATCCCGCGTGACTCGGGCCCGTGTCCGAGGGCCCACGGTGTCGACCAGATATTCCAGGCCCTCGGGCCCGGGTCCGAGGGCCTGCAGGGTCCACCAGGGGTCCCGGGCGACTCGCACTCGAGTTCGAGGGCCTGCGGGGTCGACCAGATCTCCAGGGCGAGTCGAGCACATGCCCGATGCCCCGCGGGGTCAACCAGACGTCCCAGGCGACTCCGGCCTGGCTCCGAGGGCCCACGGTGTCACACAGCTCTCCTGGGACACTCGCGCTTTGGACCGACGGACCGCGGGGTCGACCAGCTGACCCGGGCGACTTTGGCCCTGTGTCCAAAGGCCCTTGGGGTCGCCCGACTTTCCCGGGCGTCTCCGGCCTGTGCCCGAGGGACCGTGGTATGGACCACCTCTCCCAGGCGACTCAAGTTCGGGTCCGAGGTCCCGCAGCCTACCTGCTTTCCCGGGTGACTTGGGCATGTGCCAGATGTCACGCGGGGTCGACCAGTTGTCCAGGGGGACTCAGGCCCGGGTCCAGGATCCCGTGGTGTCGACCAGCTGTCCCGGGGAACTCTACCCAGGCCCGAAGACCAGCCGCATCCACCAGTTGCCCCGGGCGACTCGGACCCGTGTCTGAAGGCCCGCGTGTTCGACCAGCTATCCCTGGCCACTCACGCTGGGGTCCGTGTTCCCGCGGGGTTGACCAGCAGTCCCGGGCAACACGCGCTTGTGTCCGAGGGCCCGTGAGGTCGACCCGATGTCTTTGGCGATTCGGGCCCGGGACCGAGGGCCCGCGGGATCGACCAGCAGACCCGCGTGACTTGGGCTCGTGTCCGAGATCCTGCGGTCGACCATCTGTACCGGGCGACTCGGGCCCGTGCCCGATGTCCCGCTGGGTCGACCAGCTGTCCCGGGGACGTCGGGCCCATGTCCGAGGGCCCGCGGGTTCCACAACCTTCCCCGGGCGACTCGGGCTGGTCCCGAGGGCCCGCGGTGTCGTCCAAATCTGCCGGTCGACTCGGGCCTGTGTCTGATATCCTCCAGGGTCGACCAGCTGTCCCGGGGGACTTGGGCCCTGGTCGGACGGAGCGGGGTGTCGAACAGGCGTCCCGGGCGACTAGGGCCAATGTCCGAGAGCCCACGGGGTCGAACAGCTGTCCTGGGCGACTCGGGCCCATTCCCGAGGCCTCGCGGTGTCGACCAGATGTCCCGGGGGACTGGCGCTTCGGTCCTAAGGCCCGCGGGGTCGACCAGCTGTCCTGGCTGACTTGGGTTCGGCTCCGAGGGCCTGCGGGCTCGAAAGGCTGTCCCGGAGGCTCGGGCCCGTTCCTGAAGGCCCACGGGGTCGACCAGTTTTCCCTGTGATTCGTGCTTTGGTCCGAGTGCCCGCAGGGTGGACCAGCAGTCCTGGGTGACTCGCGCTCGTGTCCGAGGTTCCACGAGGTCGCCCCGATGTTTTGGCAACTCGGGCCCGGGTGCGAGGGCCTGCAGGGTCGACCAGGTGTCCCGGGCGACTCGGGCCCATGCCCAAGGCCCTGCGGTGTCAACCAGATGTCCCGGACCACTCGCACTTGCGTCCTAGGTTACATGGGGTCGACCAGCTGTCCTGGGCGACTGGGGCCTGGTCGGAGGGAGCATGGTGTCAAACAGGCGTCCCGGGCAACTCGGGCCCGTGTCTGAAGGCCCGCGGGGTCAACCAGCTGTCCCTGGTGACTCGCGCTTGGGACCGAGTGCATGCGGGGTCGACCAGCAGTCCCGGGCAACTCGGGCCCTGGTCGGAGGCACTGCGGTGTCGACCAGGCCTCCCTGGCGCCTCGGGCCCGTGCCCGAGGACCTGCGGGGTCGACCGGCTGTCCCGGGCGACTCCGGCCTGATTCCGAGGGCCCACGGTTTCGACCAAATGTCCCGGGTGACTCGGGCCTGGGTCTGAATGCTCGCGGTATCAACCAGCTTTCCCAGGGAACTGGGGCCCGGGTCTGAGGTCCCACAGGGTCGCCCACCTGTCCCGGGGGACTCGGGCCCGGGTCCACGGGCATGCGGTGTCGACAGGCTGTCCCGGGGGACTCGGGCCCGCGTCCGAGGGCCCGCCGGGTCGACCAGCTGTCCAGGTGGACTCGGGCCCGAGTCTGAAGGCCCGCGTGGTCGACCAGCTGTCCCAGGCACTCGGGCCTGTGTCCGAGGGCACGTGGGTTCGACCAGGTGTCCCCGGAGATCGCACTCGAGTCCGACGCCCCTTGGGGTCGACCATATGTCCCGGGCGATATTGGCCCGGGTCCAAAGGCCCGCGCGGTCCACCAGCAGGCCCGCGCGACTCAGGCCCTGTTCTGATGGCCCGCGGGGTCAACCAGCAGTCCCTGGCGCCTGGGGCCCGTGTCCGAAATCCCTCGGTGTTGACCAGCTGTCCCGGGGGACTCGAGACCGTGCCTGAGGGCCTGGGTGTCGAACAGCTGTGCCAGGGGACTCACACGTGAGTCTGATGGACCCCTGGGTCGACCAGCGGTCCCTGGGGACTCGGGCCCAGGTCCTAGGGCCCGCGGGTTCGACCACCTGTATTGGGCGACTCGGGCCGGTGCTCGAGGGCTTGCGGTGTCGACAAACTCTCCCGCGCGACTCGGTTCGGGTCCCAGGTCCCATGGTCGACCAGCTGTCCCAGGCGCCTCGGGCCCGTGCCAGATGTCCCGCTGCATGGATCAGCTGCCCCGGGCGACTTGGGCCCTGGTCGCAGGGCCCGCGGTGTCGAACAGGCGTCCCGGAAGACTCGGGCCTTGCCCGAATGCCCGCGGTGACGACCAGCTCCGGGTGACACGGGCCCGTGTCCGAGGGCCCACGGGTTCGACCAGATGACCCTGGCGACACATGCTTGGGTGGGACTGCCCACGGGGTTGACCAGCATTCCCGGCGTCCTCGCGCTCGTGTCCGACTGCCCGCGAGGTCGACCTGATATCTTTGGCGACTCGGGCCCGTGGCCGGGGTCCTGCGGGGTCTACCAGCTTTCCCGGGCCCATTCGGCCCAGGCCCAAGTGCCCGCAGTGTCGACCCACTCTCCAAGCAACTCGAGTTTGGGTCCAAGGGCCCGCGGTCGACCTCCTGTCCCGGGCGTCTTGGGCCCGGGCCCGATGTCCCACCGGGTCTACCAGGTGTCCCGGGCGATTCGGGTTCAGGTCGGAGGGTCGCGGTGTTGCCCAGCCATCCCGGGTCACTCGGGCCTGGGTCCGAGGGCCCATGTGTTCGACAAGCTCTTCCGGGCAAATCGCGCTCGGGTCCGATGGCCCGCGGGGTCGACCAGCTCTCCGGGGCGACTCGGGCACGTGCCCCAGGGCCCGGGATGTCGACCAGCTGTCTCGGGCACCTCGGGCCCGGTTCCGAGGCCCGGCATTATTGATCAGCTATCCCGCGTGACTCGGGCCCGTGTCCGAGGGCCCACGGTGTCGACCAGATATTCCAGGCCCTCGGGCCCGGGTCCGAGGGCCTGCAGGGTCCACCAGGGGTCCCGGGCGACTCGCACTCGAGTCCGAGGGCCTGCGGGGTCGACCAGATCTCCAGGGCGAGTCGAGCACATGCCCGATGCCCCGCGGGGTCAACCAGACGTCCCAGGCGACTCCGGCCTGGCTCCGAGGGCCCACGGTGTCACACAGCTCTCCTGGGACACTCGCGCTTTGGACCGACGGACCGCGGGGTCGACCAGCTGACCCGGGCGACTTTGGCCCTGTGTCCAAAGGCCCTTGGGGTCGCCCGACTTTCCCGGGCGTCTCCGGCCTGTGCCCGAGGGACCGTGGTATGGACCACCTCTCCCAGGCGACTCAAGTTCGGGTCCGAGGTCCCGCAGCCTACCTGCTTTCCCGGGTGACTTGGGCATGTGCCAGATGTCACGCGGGGTCGACCAGTTGTCCAGGGGGACTCAGGCCCGGGTCCAGGATCCCGTGGTGTCGACCAGCTGTCCCGGGGAACTCTACCCAGGCCCGAAGACCAGCCGCATCCACCAGTTGCCCCGGGCGACTCGGACCCGTGTCTGAAGGCCCGCGTGTTCGACCAGCTATCCCTGGCCACTCACGCTGGGGTCCGTGTTCCCGCGGGGTTGACCAGCAGTCCCGGGCAACACGCTCTTGTTTCCGAGGGCCCGTGAGGTCGACCCGATGTCTTTGGCGATTCGGGCCCGGGACCGAGGGCCCGCGGGATCGACCAGCAGACCCGCGTGACTTGGGCTCGTGTCCGAGATCCTGCGGTCGACCATCTGTACCGGGCGACTCGGGCCCGTGCCCGATGTCCCGCTGGGTCGACCAGCTGTCCCGGGGACGTCGGGCCCATGTCCGAGGGCCCGCGGGTTCCACAACCTTCCCCGGGCGACTCGGGCTGGTCCCGAGGGCCCGCGGTGTCGTCCAAATCTGCCGGTCGACTCGGGCCTGTGTCTGATATCCTCCAGGGTCGACCAGCTGTCCCGGGGGACTTGGGCCCTGGTCGGACGGAGCGGGGTGTCGAACAGGCGTCCCGGGCGACTAGGGCCAATGTCCGAGAGCCCACGGGGTCGAACAGCTGTCCTGGGCGACTCGGGCCCATTCCCGAGGCCTCGCGGTGTCGACCAGATGTCCCGGGGGACTGGCGCTTCGGTCCTAAGGCCCGCGGGGTCGACCAGCTGTCCTGGCTGACTTGGGTTCGGCTCCGAGGGCCTGCGGGCTCGAAAGGCTGTCCCGGAGGCTCGGGCCCGTTCCTGAAGGCCCACGGGGTCGACCAGTTTTCCCTGTGATTCGTGCTTTGGTCCGAGTGCCCGCAGGGTGGACCAGCAGTCCTGGGTGACTCGCGCTCGTGTCCGAGGTTCCACGAGGTCGCCCCGATGTTTTGGCAACTCGGGCCCGGGTGCGAGGGCCTGCAGGGTCGACCAGGTGTCCCGGGCGACTCGGGCCCATGCCCAAGGCCCTGCGGTGTCAACCAGATGTCCCGGACCACTCGCACTTGCGTCCTAGGTTACATGGGGTCGACCAGCTGTCCTGGGCGACTGGGGCCTGGTCGGAGGGAGCATGGTGTCAAACAGGCGTCCCGGGCAACTCGGGCCCGTGTCTGAAGGCCCGCGGGGTCAACCAGCTGTCCCTGGTGACTCGCGCTTGGGACCGAGTGCATGCGGGGTCGACCAGCAGTCCCGGGCAACTCGGGCCCTGGTCGGAGGCACTGCGGTGTCGACCAGGCCTCCCTGGCGCCTCGGGCCCGTGCCCGAGGACCTGCGGGGTCGACCGGCTGTCCCGGGCGACTCCGGCCTGATTCCGAGGGCCCACGGTTTCGACCAAATGTCCCGGGTGACTCGGGCCTGGGTCTGAATGCTCGCGGTATCAACCAGCTTTCCCAGGGAACTGGGGCCCGGGTCTGAGGTCCCACAGGGTCGCCCACCTGTCCCGGGGGACTCGGGCCCGGGTCCACGGGCATGCGGTGTCGACAGGCTGTCCCGGGGGACTCGGGCCCGCGTCCGAGGGCCCGCCGGGTCGACCAGCTGTCCAGGTGGACTCGGGCCCGAGTCTGAAGGCCCGCGTGGTCGACCAGCTGTCCCAGGCACTCGGGCCTGTGTCCGAGGGCACGTGGGTTCGACCAGGTGTCCCCGGAGATCGCACTCGAGTCCGACGCCCCTTGGGGTCGACCATATGTCCCGGGCGATATTGGCCCGGGTCCAAAGGCCCGCGCGGTCCACCAGCAGGCCCGCGCGACTCAGGCCCTGTTCTGATGGCCCGCGGGGTCAACCAGCAGTCCCTGGCGCCTGGGGCCCGTGTCCGAAATCCCTCGGTGTTGACCAGCTGTCCCGGGGGACTCGAGACCGTGCCTGAGGGCCTGGGTGTCGAACAGCTGTGCCAGGGGACTCACACGTGAGTCTGATGGACCCCTGGGTCGACCAGCGGTCCCTGGGGACTCGGGCCCAGGTCCTAGGGCCCGCGGGTTCGACCACCTGTATTGGGCGACTCGGGCCGGTGCTCGAGGGCTTGCGGTGTCGACAAACTCTCCCGCGCGACTCGGTTCGGGTCCCAGGTCCCATGGTCGAGCAGCTGTCCCAGGCGCCTCGGGCCCGTGCCAGATGTCCCGCTGCATGGATCAGCTGCCCCGGGCGACTTGGGCCCTGGTCGCAGGGCCCGCGGTGTCGAACAGGCGTCCCGGAAGACTCGGGCCTTGCCCGAATGCCCGCGGTGACGACCAGCTCCGGGTGACACGGGCCCGTGTCCGAGGGCCCACGGGTTCGACCAGATGACCCTGGCGACACATGCTTGGGTGGGACTGCCCACGGGGTTGACCAGCATTCCCGGCGTCCTCGCGCTCGTGTCCGAGTGCCCGCGAGGTCGACCTGATATCTTTGGCGACTCGGGCCCGTGGCCGGGGTCCTGCGGGGTCTACCAGCTTTCCCGGGCCCATTCGGCCCAGGCCCAAGTGCCCGCAGTGTCGACCCACTCTCCAAGCAACTCGAGTTTGGGTCCAAGGGCCCGCGGTCGACCTCCTGTCCCGGGCGTCTTGCGCCCGGGCCCGATGTCCCACCGGGTCTACCAGGTGTCCCGGGCGATTCGGGTTCAGGTCGGAGGGTCGCGGTGTTGCCCAGCCATCCCGGGTCACTCGGGCCTGGGTCCGAGGGCCCATGTGTTCGACAAGCTCTTCCGGGCAAATCGCGCTCGGGTCCGATGGCCCGCGGGGTCGACCAGCTCTCCGGGGCGACTCGGGCACGTGCCCCAGGGCCCGGGATGTCGACCAGCTGTCTCGGGCACCTCGGGCCCGGTTCCGAGGCCCGGCATTATTGATCAGCTATCCCGCGTGACTCGGGCCCGTGTCCGAGGGCCCACGGTGTCGACCAGATATTCCAGGCCCTCGGGCCCGGGTCCGAGGGCCTGCAGGGTCCACCAGGGGTCCCGGGCGACTCGCACTCGAGTCCGAGGGCCTGCGGGGTCGACCAGATCTCCAGGGCGAGTCGAGCACATGCCCGATGCCCCGCGGGGTCAACCAGACGTCCCAGGCGACTCCGGCCTGGCTCCGAGGGCCCACGGTGTCACACAGCTCTCCTGGGACACTCGCGCTTTGGACCGACGGACCGCGGGGTCGACCAGCTGACCCGGGCGACTTTGGCCCTGTGTCCAAAGGCCCTTGGGGTCGACCGACTTTCCCGGGCGTCTCCGGCCTGTGCCCGAGGGACCGTGGTATGGACCACCTCTCCCAGGCGACTCAAGTTCGGGTCCGAGGTCCCGCAGCCTACCTGCTTTCCCGGGTGACTTGGGCATGTGCCAGATGTCACGCGGGGTCGACCAGTTGTCCAGGGGGACTCAGGCCCGGGTCCAGGATCCCGTGGTGTCGACCAGCTGTCCCGGGGAACTCTACCCAGGCCCGAAGACCAGCCGCATCCACCAGTTGCCCCGGGCGACTCGGACCCGTGTCTGAAGGCCCGCGTGTTCGACCAGCTATCCCTGGCCACTCACGCTGGGGTCCGTGTTCCCGCGGGGTTGACCAGCAGTCCCGGGCAACACGCTCTTGTTTCCGAGGGCCCGTGAGGTCGACCCGATGTCTTTGGCGATTCGGGCCCGGGACCGAGGGCCCGCGGGATCGACCAGCAGACCCGCGTGACTTGGGCTCGTGTCCGAGATCCTGCGGTCGACCATCTGTACCGGGCGACTCGGGCCCGTGCCCGATGTCCCGCTGGGTCGACCAGCTGTCCCGGGGACGTCGGGCCCATGTCCGAGGGCCCGCGGGTTCCACAACCTTCCCCGGGCGACTCGGGCTGGTCCCGAGGGCCCGCGGTGTCGTCCAAATCTGCCGGTCGACTCGGGCCTGTGTCTGATATCCTCCAGGGTCGACCAGCTGTCCCGGGGGACTTGGGCCCTGGTCGGACGGAGCGGGGTGTCGAACAGGCGTCCCGGGCGACTAGGGCCAATGTCCGAGAGCCCACGGGGTCGAACAGCTGTCCTGGGCGACTCGGGCCCATTCCCGAGGCCTCGCGGTGTCGACCAGATGTCCCGGGGGACTGGCGCTTCGGTCCTAAGGCCCGCGGGGTCGACCAGCTGTCCTGGCTGACTTGGGTTCGGCTCCGAGGGCCTGCGGGCTCGAAAGGCTGTCCCGGAGGCTCGGGCCCGTTCCTGAAGGCCCACGGGGTCGACCAGTTTTCCCTGTGATTCGTGCTTTGGTCCGAGTGCCCGCAGGGTGGACCAGCAGTCCTGGGTGACTCGCGCTCGTGTCCGAGGTTCCACGAGGTCGCCCCGATGTTTTGGCAACTCGGGCCCGGGTGCGAGGGCCTGCAGGGTCGACCAGGTGTCCCGGGCGACTCGGGCCCATGCCCAAGGCCCTGCGGTGTCAACCAGATGTCCCGGACCACTCGCACTTGCGTCCTAGGTTACATGGGGTCGACCAGCTGTCCTGGGCGACTGGGGCCTGGTCGGAGGGAGCATGGTGTCAAACAGGCGTCCCGGGCAACTCGGGCCCGTGTCTGAAGGCCCGCGGGGTCAACCAGCTGTCCCTGGTGACTCGCGCTTGGGACCGAGTGCATGCGGGGTCGACCAGCAGTCCCGGGCAACTCGGGCCCTGGTCGGAGGCACTGCGGTGTCGACCAGGCCTCCCTGGCGCCTCGGGCCCGTGCCCGAGGACCTGCGGGGTCGACCGGCTGTCCCGGGCGACTCCGGCCTGATTCCGAGGGCCCACGGTTTCGACCAAATGTCCCGGGTGACTCGGGCCTGGGTCTGAATGCTCGCGGTATCAACCAGCTTTCCCAGGGAACTGAGGCCTGGGTCTGAGGTCCCACAGGGTCGCCCACCTGTCCCGGTGGATTCGGGCCCGGGTCCACGGGCATGCGGTGTCGACAGGCTGTCCCGGGGGACTCGGGCCCGCGTCCGAGGGCCCGCCGGGTCGACCAGCTGTCCAGGTGGACTCGGGCCCGAGTCTGAAGGCCCGCGTGGTCGACCAGCTGTCCCAGGCACTCGGGCCTGTGTCCGAGGGCACGTGGGTTCGACCAGGTGTCCCCGGAGATCGCACTCGAGTCCGACGCCCCTTGGGGTCGACCATATGTCCCGGGCGATATTGGCCCGGGTCCAAAGGCCCGCGCGGTCCACCAGCAGGCCCGCGCGATTCAGGCCCTGTTCTGATGGCCCGCGGGGTCAACCAGCAGTCCCTGGCGCCTGGGGCCCGTGTCCAAAATCCCTCGGTGTTGACCAGCTGTCCCGGGGGACTCGAGACCGTGCCTGAGGGCCTGGGTGTCGAACAGCTGTGCCAGGGGACTCACACGTGAGTCTGATGGACCCCTGGGTCGACCAGCGGTCCCTGGGGACTCGGGCCCAGGTCCTAGGGCCCGCGGGTTCGACCACCTGTATTGGGCGACTCGGGCCGGTGCTCGAGGGCTTGCGGTGTCGACAAACTCTCCCGCGCGACTCGGTTCGGGTCCCAGGTCCCATGGTCGAGCAGCTGTCCCAGGCGCCTCGGGCCCGTGCCAGATGTCCCGCTGCATGGATCAGCTGCCCCGGGCGACTTGGGCCCTGGTCGCAGGGCCCGCGGTGTCGAACAGGCGTCCCGGAAGACTCGGGCCTTGCCCGAATGCCCGCGGTGACGACCAGCTCCGGGTGACACGGGCCCGTGTCCGAGGGCCCACGGGTTCGACCAGATGACCCTGGCGACACATGCTTGGGTGGGACTGCCCACGGGGTTGACCAGCATTCCCGGCGTCCTCGCGCTCGTGTCCGACTGCCCGCGAGGTCGACCTGATATCTTTGGCGACTCGGGCCCGTGGCCGGGGTCCTGCGGGGTCTACCAGCTTTCCCGGGCCCATTCGGCCCAGGCCCAAGTGCCCGCAGTGTCGACCCACTCTCCAAGCAACTCGAGTTTGGGTCCAAGGGCCCGCGGTCGACCTCCTGTCCCGGGCGTCTTGGGCCCGGGCCCGATGTCCCACCGGGTCTACCAGGTGTCCCGGGCGATTCGGGTTCAGGTCGGAGGGTCGCGGTGTTGCCCAGCCATCCCGGGTCACTCGGGCCTGGGTCCGAGGGCCCATGTGTTCGACAAGCTCTTCCGGGCAAATCGCGCTCGGGTCCGATGGCCCGCGGGGTCGACCAGCTCTCCGGGGCGACTCGGGCACGTGCCCCAGGGCCCGGGATGTCGACCAGCTGTCTCGGGCACCTCGGGCCCGGTTCCGAGGCCCGGCATTATTGATCAGCTATCCCGCGTGACTCGGGCCCGTGTCCGAGGGCCCACGGTGTCGACCAGATATTCCAGGCCCTCGGGCCCGGGTCCGAGGGCCTGCAGGGTCCACCAGGGGTCCCGGGCGACTCGCACTCGAGTCCGAGGGCCTGCGGGGTCGACCAGATCTCCAGGGCGAGTCGAGCACATGCCCGATGCCCCGCGGGGTCAACCAGACGTCCCAGGCGACTCCGGCCTGGCTCCGAGGGCCCACGGTGTCACACAGCTCTCCTGGGACACTCGCGCTTTGGACCGACGGACCGCGGGGTCGACCAGCTGACCCGGGCGACTTTGGCCCTGTGTCCAAAGGCCCTTGGGGTCGACCGACTTTCCCGGGCGTCTCCGGCCTGTGCCCGAGGGACCGTGGTATGGACCACCTCTCCCAGGCGACTCAAGTTCGGGTCCGAGGTCCCGCAGCCTACCTGCTTTCCCGGGTGACTTGGGCATGTGCCAGATGTCACGCGGGGTCGACCAGTTGTCCAGGGGGACTCAGGCCCGGGTCCAGGATCCCGTGGTGTCGACCAGCTGTCCCGGGGAACTCTACCCAGGCCCGAAGACCAGCCGCATCCACCAGTTGCCCCGGGCGACTCGGACCCGTGTCTGAAGGCCCGCGTGTTCGACCAGCTATCCCTGGCCACTCACGCTGGGGTCCGTGTTCCCGCGGGGTTGACCAGCAGTCCCGGGCAACACGCGCTTGTGTCCGAGGGCCCGTGAGGTCGACCCGATGTCTTTGGCGATTCGGGCCCGGGACCGAGGGCCCGCGGGATCGACCAGCAGACCCGCGTGACTTGGGCTCGTGTCCGAGATCCTGCGGTCGACCATCTGTACCGGGCGACTCGGGCCCGTGCCCGATGTCCCGCTGGGTCGACCAGCTGTCCCGGGGACGTCGGGCCCATGTCCGAGGGCCCGCGGGTTCCACAACCTTCCCCGGGCGACTCGGGCTGGTCCCGAGGGCCCGCGGTGTCGTCCAAATCTGCCGGTCGACTCGGGCCTGTGTCTGATATCCTCCAGGGTCGACCAGCTGTCCCGGGGGACTTGGGCCCTGGTCGGACGGAGCGGGGTGTCGAACAGGCGTCCCGGGCGACTAGGGCCAATGTCCGAGAGCCCACGGGGTCGAACAGCTGTCCTGGGCGACTCGGGCCCATTCCCGAGGCCTCGCGGTGTCGACCAGATGTCCCGGGGGACTGGCGCTTCGGTCCTAAGGCCCGCGGGGTCGACCAGCTGTCCTGGCTGACTTGGGTTCGGCTCCGAGGGCCTGCGGGCTCGAAAGGCTGTCCCGGAGGCTCGGGCCCGTTCCTGAAGGCCCACGGGGTCGACCAGTTTTCCCTGTGATTCGTGCTTTGGTCCGAGTGCCCGCAGGGTGGACCAGCAGTCCTGGGTGACTCGCGCTCGTGTCCGAGGTTCCACGAGGTCGCCCCGATGTTTTGGCAACTCGGGCCCGGGTGCGAGGGCCTGCAGGGTCGACCAGGTGTCCCGGGCGACTCGGGCCCATGCCCAAGGCCCTGCGGTGTCAACCAGATGTCCCGGACCACTCGCACTTGCGTCCTAGGTTACATGGGGTCGACCAGCTGTCCTGGGCGACTGGGGCCTGGTCGGAGGGAGCATGGTGTCAAACAGGCGTCCCGGGCAACTCGGGCCCGTGTCTGAAGGCCCGCGGGGTCAACCAGCTGTCCCTGGTGACTCGCGCTTGGGACCGAGTGCATGCGGGGTCGACCAGCAGTCCCGGGCAACTCGGGCCCTGGTCGGAGGCACTGCGGTGTCGACCAGGCCTCCCTGGCGCCTCGGGCCCGTGCCCGAGGACCTGCGGGGTCGACCGGCTGTCCCGGGCGACTCCGGCCTGATTCCGAGGGCCCACGGTTTCGACCAAATGTCCCGGGTGACTCGGGCCTGGGTCTGAATGCTCGCGGTATCAACCAGCTTTCCCAGGGAACTGAGGCCTGGGTCTGAGGTCCCACAGGGTCGCCCACCTGTCCCGGTGGATTCGGGCCCGGGTCCACGGGCATGCGGTGTCGACAGGCTGTCCCGGGGGACTCGGGCCCGCGTCCGAGGGCCCGCCGGGTCGACCAGCTGTCCAGGTGGACTCGGGCCCGAGTCTGAAGGCCCGCATGGTCGACCAGCTGTCCCAGGCACTCGGGCCTGTGTCCGAGGGCACGTGGGTTCGACCAGGTGTCCCCGGAGATCGCACTCGAGTCCGACGCCCCTTGGGGTCGACCATATGTCCCGGGCGATATTGGCCCGGGTCCAAAGGCCCGCGCGGTCCACCAGCAGGCCCGCGCGACTCAGGCCCTGTTCTGATGGCCCGCGGGGTCAACCAGCAGTCCCTGGCGCCTGGGGCCCGTGTCCGAAATCCCTCGGTGTTGACCAGCTGTCCCGGGGGACTCGAGACCGTGCCTGAGGGCCTGGGTGTCGAACAGCTGTGCCAGGGGACTCACACGTGAGTCTGATGGACCCCTGGGTCGACCAGCGGTCCCTGGGGACTCGGGCCCAGGTCCTAGGGCCCGCGGGTTCGACCACCTGTATTGGGCGACTCGGGCCGGTGCTCGAGGGCTTGCGGTGTCGACAAACTCTCCCGCGCGACTCGGTTCGGGTCCCAGGTCCCATGGTCGAGCAGCTGTCCCAGGCGCCTCGGGCCCGTGCCAGATGTCCCGCTGCATGGATCAGCTGCCCCGGGCGACTTGGGCCCTGGTCGCAGGGCCCGCGGTGTCGAACAGGCGTCCCGGAAGACTCGGGCCTTGCCCGAATGCCCGCGGTGACGACCAGCTCCGGGTGACACGGGCCCGTGTCCGAGGGCCCACGGGTTCGACCAGATGACCCTGGCGACACATGCTTGGGTGGGACTGCCCACGGGGTTGACCAGCATTCCCGGCGTCCTCGCGCTCGTGTCCGACTGCCCGCGAGGTCGACCTGATATCTTTGGCGACTCGGGCCCGTGGCCGGGGTCCTGCGGGGTCTACCAGCTTTCCCGGGCCCATTCGGCCCAGGCCCAAGTGCCCGCAGTGTCGACCCACTCTCCAAGCAACTCGAGTTTGGGTCCAAAGGCCCGCGGTCGACCTCCTGTCCCGGGCGTCTTGGGCCCGGGCCCGATGTCCCACCGGGTCTACCAGGTGTCCCGGGCGATTCGGGTTCAGGTCGCAGGGTCGCGGTGTTGCCCAGCCATCCCGGGTCACTCGGGCCTGGGTCCGAGGGCCCATGTGTTCGACAAGCTCTTCCGGGCAAATCGCGCTCGGGTCCGATGGCCCGCGGGGTCGACCAGCTCTCCGGGGCGACTCGGGCACGTGCCCCAGGGCCCGGGATGTCGACCAGCTGTCTCGGGCACCTCGGGCCCGGTTCCGAGGCCCGGCATTATTGATCAGCTATCCCGCGTGACTCGGGCCCGTGTCCGAGGGCCCACGGTGTCGACCAGATATTCCAGGCCCTCGGGCCCGGGTCCGAGGGCCTGCAGGGTCCACCAGGGGTCCCGGGCGACTCGCACTCGAGTCCGAGGGCCTGCGGGGTCGACCAGATCTCCAGGGCGAGTCGAGCACATGCCCGATGCCCCGCGGGGTCAACCAGACGTCCCAGGCGACTCCGGCCTGGCTCCGAGGGCCCACGGTGTCACACAGCTCTCCTGGGACACTCGCGCTTTGGACCGACGGACCGCGGGGTCGACCAGCTGACCCGGGCGACTTTGGCCCTGTGTCCAAAGGCCCTTGGGGTCGACCGACTTTCCCGGGCGTCTCCGGCCTGTGCCCGAGGGACCGTGGTATGGACCACCTCTCCCAGGCGACTCAAGTTCGGGTCCGAGGTCCCGCAGCCTACCTGCTTTCCCGGGTGACTTGGGCATGTGCCAGATGTCACGCGGGGTCGACCAGTTGTCCAGGGGGACTCAGGCCCGGGTCCAGGATCCCGTGGTGTCGACCAGCTGTCCCGGGGAACTCTACCCAGGCCCGAAGACCAGCCGCATCCACCAGTTGCCCCGGGCGACTCGGACCCGTGTCTGAAGGCCCGCGTGTTCGACCAGCTATCCCTGGCCACTCACGCTGGGGTCCGTGTTCCCGCGGGGTTGACCAGCAGTCCCGGGCAACACGCTCTTTTTTCCGAGGGCCCGTGAGGTCGACCCGATGTCTTTGGCGATTCGGGCCCGGGACCGAGGGCCCGCGGGATCGACCAGCAGACCCGCGTGACTTGGGCTCGTGTCCGAGATCCTGCGGTCGACCATCTGTACCGGGCGACTCGGGCCCGTGCCCGATGTCCCGCTGGGTCGACCAGCTGTCCCGGGGACGTCGGGCCCATGTCCGAGGGCCCGCGGGTTCCACAACCTTCCCCGGGCGACTCGGGCTGGTCCCGAGGGCCCGCGGTGTCGTCCAAATCTGCCGGTCGACTCGGGCCTGTGTCTGATATCCTCCAGGGTCGACCAGCTGTCCCGGGGGACTTGGGCCCTGGTCGGACGGAGCGGGGTGTCGAACAGGCGTCCCGGGCGACTAGGGCCAATGTCCGAGAGCCCACGGGGTCGAACAGCTGTCCTGGGCGACTCGGGCCCATTCCCGAGGCCTCGCGGTGTCGACCAGATGTCCCGGGGGACTGGCGCTTCGGTCCTAAGGCCCGCGGGGTCGACCAGCTGTCCTGGCTGACTTGGGTTCGGCTCCGAGGGCCTGCGGGCTCGAAAGGCTGTCCCGGAGGCTCGGGCCCGTTCCTGAAGGCCCACGGGGTCGACCAGTTTTCCCTGTGATTCGTGCTTTGGTCCGAGTGCCCGCAGGGTGGACCAGCAGTCCTGGGTGACTCGCGCTCGTGTCCGAGGTTCCACGAGGTCGCCCCGATGTTTTGGCAACTCGGGCCCGGGTGCGAGGGCCTGCAGGGTCGACCAGGTGTCCCGGGCGACTCGGGCCCATGCCCAAGGCCCTGCGGTGTCAACCAGATGTCCCGGACCACTCGCACTTGCGTCCTAGGTTACATGGGGTCGACCAGCTGTCCTGGGCGACTGGGGCCTGGTCGGAGGGAGCATGGTGTCAAACAGGCGTCCCGGGCAACTCGGGCCCGTGTCTGAAGGCCCGCGGGGTCAACCAGCTGTCCCTGGTGACTCGCGCTTGGGACCGAGTGCATGCGGGGTCGACCAGCAGTCCCGGGCAACTCGGGCCCTGGTCGGAGGCACTGCGGTGTCGACCAGGCCTCCCTGGCGCCTCGGGCCCGTGCCCGAGGACCTGCGGGGTCGACCGGCTGTCCCGGGCGACTCCGGCCTGATTCCGAGGGCCCACGGTTTCGACCAAATGTCCCGGGTGACTCGGGCCTGGGTCTGAATGCTCGCGGTATCAACCAGCTTTCCCAGGGAACTGAGGCCTGGGTCTGAGGTCCCACAGGGTCGCCCACCTGTCCCGGTGGATTCGGGCCCGGGTCCACGGGCATGCGGTGTCGACAGGCTGTCCCGGGGGACTCGGGCCCGCGTCCGAGGGCCCGCCGGGTCGACCAGCTGTCCAGGTGGACTCGGGCCCGAGTCTGAAGGCCCGCGTGGTCGACCAGCTGTCCCAGGCACTCGGGCCTGTGTCCGAGGGCACGTGGGTTCGACCAGGTGTCCCCGGAGATCGCACTCGAGTCTGACGCCCCTTGGGGTCGACCATATGTCCCGGGCGATATTGGCCCGGGTCCAAAGGCCCGCGCGGTCCACCAGCAGGCCCGCGCGACTCAGGCCCTGTTCTGATGGCCCGCGGGGTCAACCAGCAGTCCCTGGCGCCTGGGGCCCGTGTCCAAAATCCCTCGGTGTTGACCAGCTGTCCCGGGGGACTCGAGACCGTGCCTGAGGGCCTGGGTGTCGAACAGCTGTGCCAGGGGACTCACACGTGAGTCTGATGGACCCCTGGGTCGACCAGCGGTCCCTGGGGACTCGGGCCCAGGTCCTAGGGCCCGCGGGTTCGACCACCTGTATTGGGCGACTCGGGCCGGTGCTCGAGGGCTTGCGGTGTCGACAAACTCTCCCGCGCGACTCGGTTCGGGTCCCAGGTCCCATGGTCGAGCAGCTGTCCCAGGCGCCTCGGGCCCGTGCCAGATGTCCCGCTGCATGGATCAGCTGCCCCGGGCGACTTGGGCCCTGGTCGCAGGGCCCGCGGTGTCGAACAGGCGTCCCGGAAGACTCGGGCCTTGCCCGAATGCCCGCGGTGACGACCAGCTCCGGGTGACACGGGCCCGTGTCCGAGGGCCCACGGGTTCGACCAGATGACCCTGGCGACACATGCTTCGGTGGGACTGCCCACGGGGTTGACCAGCATTCCCGGCGTCCTCGCGCTCGTGTCCGACTGCCCGCGAGGTCGACCTGATATCTTTGGCGACTCGGGCCCGTGGCCGGGGTCCTGCGGGGTCTACCAGCTTTCCCGGGCCCATTCGGCCCAGGCCCAAGTGCCCGCAGTGTCGACCCACTCTCCAAGCAACTCGAGTTTGGGTCCAAGGGCCCGCGGTCGACCTCCTGTCCCGGGCGTCTTGGGCCCGGGCCCGATGTCCCACCGGGTCTACCAGGTGTCCCGGGCGATTCGGGTTCAGGTCGGAGGGTCGCGGTGTTGCCCAGCCATCCCGGGTCACTCGGGCCTGGGTCCGAGGGCCCATGTGTTCGACAAGCTCTTCCGGGCAAATCGCGCTCGGGTCCGATGGCCCGCGGGGTCGACCAGCTCTCCGGGGCGACTCGGGCACGTGCCCCAGGGCCCGGGATGTCGACCAGCTGTCTCGGGCACCTCGGGCCCGGTTCCGAGGCCCGGCATTATTGATCAGCTATCCCGCGTGACTCGGGCCCGTGTCCGAGGGCCCACGGTGTCGACCAGATATTCCAGGCCCTCGGGCCCGGGTCCGAGGGCCTGCAGGGTCCACCAGGGGTCCCGGGCGACTCGCACTCGAGTCCGAGGGCCTGCGGGGTCGACCAGATCTCCAGGGCGAGTCGAGCACATGCCCGATGCCCCGCGGGGTCAACCAGACGTCCCAGGCGACTCCGGCCTGGCTCCGAGGGCCCACGGTGTCACACAGCTCTCCTGGGACACTCGCGCTTTGGACCGACGGACCGCGGGGTCGACCAGCTGACCCGGGCGACTTTGGCCCTGTGTCCAAAGGCCCTTGGGGTCGCCCGACTTTCCCGGGTGTCTCCGGCCTGTGCCCGAGGGACCGTGGTATGGACCACCTCTCCCAGGCGACTCAAGTTCGGGTCCGAGGTCCCGCAGCCTACCTGCTTTCCCGGGTGACTTGGGCATGTGCCAGATGTCACGCGGGGTCGACCAGTTGTCCAGGGGGACTCAGGCCCGGGTCCAGGATCCCGTGGTGTCGACCAGCTGTCCCGGGGAACTCTACCCAGGCCCGAAGACCAGCCGCATCCACCAGTTGCCCCGGGCGACTCGGACCCGTGTCTGAAGGCCCGCGTGTTCGACCAGCTATCCCTGGCCACTCACGCTGGGGTCCGTGTTCCCGCGGGGTTGACCAGCAGTCCCGGGCAACACGCGCTTGTGTCCGAGGGCCCGTGAGGTCGACCCGATGTCTTTGGCGATTCGGGCCCGGGACCGAGGGCCCGCGGGATCGACCAGCAGACCCGCGTGACTTGGGCTCGTGTCCGAGATCCTGCGGTCGACCATCTGTACCGGGCGACTCGGGCCCGTGCCCGATGTCCCGCTGGGTCGACCAGCTGTCCCGGGGACGTCGGGCCCATGTCCGAGGGCCCGCGGGTTCCACAACCTTCCCCGGGCGACTCGGGCTGGTCCCGAGGGCCCGCGGTGTCGTCCAAATCTGCCGGTCGACTCGGGCCTGTGTCTGATATCCTCCAGGGTCGACCAGCTGTCCCGGGGGACTTGGGCCCTGGTCGGACGGAGCGGGGTGTCGAACAGGCGTCCCGGGCGACTAGGGCCAATGTCCGAGAGCCCACGGGGTCGAACAGCTGTCCTGGGCGACTCGGGCCCATTCCCGAGGCCTCGCGGTGTCGACCAGATGTCCCGGGGGACTGGCGCTTCGGTCCTAAGGCCCGCGGGGTCGACCAGCTGTCCTGGCTGACTTGGGTTCGGCTCCGAGGGCCTGCGGGCTCGAAAGGCTGTCCCGGAGGCTCGGGCCCGTTCCTGAAGGCCCACGGGGTCGACCAGTTTTCCCTGTGATTCGTGCTTTGGTCCGAGTGCCCGCAGGGTGGACCAGCAGTCCTGGGTGACTCGCGCTCGTGTCCGAGGTTCCACGAGGTCGCCCCGATGTTTTGGCAACTCGGGCCCGGGTGCGAGGGCCTGCAGGGTCGACCAGGTGTCCCGGGCGACTCGGGCCCATGCCCAAGGCCCTGCGGTGTCAACCAGATGTCCCGGACCACTCGCACTTGCGTCCTAGGTTACATGGGGTCGACCAGCTGTCCTGGGCGACTGGGGCCTGGTCGGAGGGAGCATGGTGTCAAACAGGCGTCCCGGGCAACTCGGGCCCGTGTCTGAAGGCCCGCGGGGTCAACCAGCTGTCCCTGGTGACTCGCGCTTGGGACCGAGTGCATGCGGGGTCGACCAGCAGTCCCGGGCAACTCGGGCCCTGGTCGGAGGCACTGCGGTGTCGACCAGGCCTCCCTGGCGCCTCGGGCCCGTGCCCGAGGACCTGCGGGGTCGACCGGCTGTCCCGGGCGACTCCGGCCTGATTCCGAGGGCCCACGGTTTCGACCAAATGTCCCGGGTGACTCGGGCCTGGGTCTGAATGCTCGCGGTATCAACCAGCTTTCCCAGGGAACTGAGGCCTGGGTCTGAGGTCCCACAGGGTCGCCCACCTGTCCCGGTGGATTCGGGCCCGGGTCCACGGGCATGCGGTGTCGACAGGCTGTCCCGGGGGACTCGGGCCCGCGTCCGAGGGCCCGCCGGGTCGACCAGCTGTCCAGGTGGACTCGGGCCCGAGTCTGAAGGCCCGCGTGGTCGACCAGCTGTCCCAGGCACTCGGGCCTGTGTCCGAGGGCACGTGGGTTCGACCAGGTGTCCCCGGAGATCGCACTCGAGTCCGACGCCCCTTGGGGTCGACCATATGTCCCGGGCGATATTGGCCTGGGTCCAAAGGCCCGCGCGGTCCACCAGCAGGCCCGCGCGACTCAGGCCCTGTTCTGATGGCCCGCGGGGTCAACCAGCAGTCCCTGGCGCCTGGGGCCCGTGTCCGAAATCCCTCGGTGTTGACCAGCTGTCCCGGGGGACTCGAGACCGTGCCTGAGGGCCTGGGTGTCGAACAGCTGTGCCAGGGGACTCACACGTGAGTCTGATGGACCCCTGGGTCGACCAGCGGTCCCTGGGGACTCGGGCCCAGGTCCTAGGGCCCGCGGGTTCGACCACCTGTATTGGGCGACTCGGGCCGGTGCTCGAGGGCTTGCGGTGTCGACAAACTCTCCCGCGCGACTCGGTTCGGGTCCCAGGTCCCATGGTCGACCAGCTGTCCCAGGCGCCTCGGGCCCGTGCCAGATGTCCCGCTGCATGGATCAGCTGCCCCGGGCGACTTGGGCCCTGGTCGCAGGGCCCGCGGTGTCGAACAGGCGTCCCGGAAGACTCGGGCCTTGCCCGAATGCCCGCGGTGACGACCAGCTCCGGGTGACACGGGCCCGTGTCCGAGGGCCCACGGGTTCGACCAGATGACCCTGGCGACACATGCTTGGGTGGGACTGCCCACGGGGTTGACCAGCATTCCCGGCGTCCTCGCGCTCGTGTCCGACTGCCCGCGAGGTCGACCTGATATCTTTGGCGACTCGGGCCCGTGGCCGGGGTCCTGCGGGGTCTACCAGCTTTCCCGGGCCCATTCGGCCCAGGCCCAAGTGCCCGCAGTGTCGACCCACTCTCCAAGCAACTCGAGTTTGGGTCCAAGGGCCCGCGGTCGACCTCCTGTCCCGGGCGTCTTGGGCCCGGGCCCGATGTCCCACCGGGTCTACCAGGTGTCCCGGGCGATTCGGGTTCAGGTCGCAGGGTCGCGGTGTTGCCCAGCCATCCCGGGTCACTCGGGCCTGGGTCCGAGGGCCCATGTGTTCGACAAGCTCTTCCGGGCAAATCGCGCTCGGGTCCGATGGCCCGCGGGGTCGACCAGCTCTCCGGGGCGACTCGGGCACGTGCCCCAGGGCCCGGGATGTCGACCAGCTGTCTCGGGCACCTCGGGCCCGGTTCCGAGGCCCGGCATTATTGATCAGCTATCCCGCGTGACTCGGGCCCGTGTCCGAGGGCCCACGGTGTCGACCAGATATTCCAGGCCCTCGGGCCCGGGTCCGAGGGCCTGCAGGGTCCACCAGGGGTCCCGGGCGACTCGCACTCGAGTCCGAGGGCCTGCGGGGTCGACCAGATCTCCAGGGCGAGTCGAGCACATGCCCGATGCCCCGCGGGGTCAACCAGACGTCCCAGGCGACTCCGGCCTGGCTCCGAGGGCCCACGGTGTCACACAGCTCTCCTGGGACACTCGCGCTTTGGACCGACGGACCGCGGGGTCGACCAGCTGACCCGGGCGACTTTGGCCCTGTGTCCAAAGGCCCTTGGGGTCGACCGACTTTCCCGGGCGTCTCCGGCCTGTGCCCGAGGGACCGTGGTATGGACCACCTCTCCCAGGCGACTCAAGTTCGGGTCCGAGGTCCCGCAGCCTACCTGCTTTCCCGGGTGACTTGGGCATGTGCCAGATGTCACGCGGGGTCGACCAGTTGTCCAGGGGGACTCAGGCCCGGGTCCAGGATCCCGTGGTGTCGACCAGCTGTCCCGGGGAACTCTACCCAGGCCCGAAGACCAGCCGCATCCACCAGTTGCCCCGGGCGACTCGGACCCGTGTCTGAAGGCCCGCGTGTTCGACCAGCTATCCCTGGCCACTCACGCTGGGGTCCGTGTTCCCGCGGGGTTGACCAGCAGTCCCGGGCAACACGCTCTTGTTTCCGAGGGCCCGTGAGGTCGACCCGATGTCTTTGGCGATTCGGGCCCGGGACCGAGGGCCCGCGGGATCGACCAGCAGACCCGCGTGACTTGGGCTCGTGTCCGAGATCCTGCGGTCGACCATCTGTACCGGGCGACTCGGGCCCGTGCCCGATGTCCCGCTGGGTCGACCAGCTGTCCCGGGGACGTCGGGCCCATGTCCGAGGGCCCGCGGGTTCCACAACCTTCCCCGGGCGACTCGGGCTGGTCCCGAGGGCCCGCGGTGTCGTCCAAATCTGCCGGTCGACTCGGGCCTGTGTCTGATATCCTCCAGGGTCGACCAGCTGTCCCGGGGGACTTGGGCCCTGGTCGGACGGAGCGGGGTGTCGAACAGGCGTCCCGGGCGACTAGGGCCAATGTCCGAGAGCCCACGGGGTCGAACAGCTGTCCTGGGCGACTCGGGCCCATTCCCGAGGCCTCGCGGTGTCGACCAGATGTCCCGGGGGACTGGCGCTTCGGTCCTAAGGCCCGCGGGGTCGACCAGCTGTCCTGGCTGACTTGGGTTCGGCTCCGAGGGCCTGCGGGCTCGAAAGGCTGTCCCGGAGGCTCGGGCCCGTTCCTGAAGGCCCACGGGGTCGACCAGTTTTCCCTGTGATTCGTGCTTTGGTCCGAGTGCCCGCAGGGTGGACCAGCAGTCCTGGGTGACTCGCGCTCGTGTCCGAGGTTCCACGAGGTCGCCCCGATGTTTTGGCAACTCGGGCCCGGGTGCGAGGGCCTGCAGGGTCGACCAGGTGTCCCGGGCGACTCGGGCCCATGCCCAAGGCCCTGCGGTGTCAACCAGATGTCCCGGACCACTCGCACTTGCGTCCTAGGTTACATGGGGTCGACCAGCTGTCCTGGGCGACTGGGGCCTGGTCGGAGGGAGCATGGTGTCAAACAGGCGTCCCGGGCAACTCGGGCCCGTGTCTGAAGGCCCGCGGGGTCAACCAGCTGTCCCTGGTGACTCGCGCTTGGGACCGAGTGCATGCGGGGTCGACCAGCAGTCCCGGGCAACTCGGGCCCTGGTCGGAGGCACTGCGGTGTCGACCAGGCCTCCCTGGCGCCTCGGGCCCGTGCCCGAGGACCTGCGGGGTCGACCGGCTGTCCCGGGCGACTCCGGCCTGATTCCGAGGGCCCACGGTTTCGACCAAATGTCCCGGGTGACTCGGGACTGGGTCTGAATGCTCGCGGTATCAACCAGCTTTCCCAGGGAACTGGGGCCCGGGTCTGAGGTCCCACAGGGTCGCCCACCTGTCCCGGGGGACTCGGGCCCGGGTCCACGGGCATGCGGTGTCGACAGGCTGTCCCGGGGGACTCGGGCCCGCGTCCGAGGGCCCGCCGGGTCGACCAGCTGTCCAGGTGGACTCGGGCCCGAGTCTGAAGGCCCGCGTGGTCGACCAGCTGTCCCAGGCACTCGGGCCTGTGTCCGAGGGCACGTGGGTTCGACCAGGTGTCCCCGGAGATCGCACTCGAGTCCGACGCCCCTTGGGGTCGACCATATGTCCCGGGCGATATTGGCCCGGGTCCAAAGGCCCGCGCGGTCCACCAGCAGGCCCGCGCGACTCAGGCCCTGTTCTGATGGCCCGCGGGGTCAACCAGCAGTCCCTGGCGCCTGGGGCCCGTGTCCAAAATCCCTCGGTGTTGACCAGCTGTCCCGGGGGACTCGAGACCGTGCCTGAGGGCCTGGGTGTCGAACAGCTGTGCCAGGGGACTCACACGTGAGTCTGATGGACCCCTGGGTCGACCAGCGGTCCCTGGGGACTCGGGCCCAGGTCCTAGGGCCCGCGGGTTCGACCACCTGTATTGGGCGACTCGGGCCGGTGCTCGAGGGCTTGCGGTGTCGACAAACTCTCCCGCGCGACTCGGTTCGGGTCCCAGGTCCCATGGTCGACCAGCTGTCCCAGGCGCCTCGGGCCCGTGCCAGATGTCCCGCTGCATGGATCAGCTGCCCCGGGCGACTTGGGCCCTGGTCGCAGGGCCCGCGGTGTCGAACAGGCGTCCCGGAAGACTCGGGCCTTGCCCGAATGCCCGCGGTGACGACCAGCTCCGGGTGACACGGGCCCGTGTCCGAGGGCCCACGGGTTCGACCAGATGACCCTGGCGACACATGCTTGGGTGGGACTGCCCACGGGGTTGACCAGCATTCCCGGCGTCCTCGCGCTCGTGTCCGACTGCCCGCGAGGTCGACCTGATATCTTTGGCGACTCGGGCCCGTGGCCGGGGTCCTGCGGGGTCTACCAGCTTTCCCGGGCCCATTCGGCCCAGGCCCAAGTGCCCGCAGTGTCGACCCACTCTCCAAGCAACTCGAGTTTGGGTCCAAGGGCCCGCGGTCGACCTCCTGTCCCGGGCGTCTTGGGCCCGGGCCCGATGTCCCACCGGGTCTACCAGGTGTCCCGGGCGATTCGGGTTCAGGTCGGAGGGTCGCGGTGTTGCCCAGCCATCCCGGGTCACTCGGGCCTGGGTCCGAGGGCCCATGTGTTCGACAAGCTCTTCCGGGCAAATCGCGCTCGGGTCCGATGGCCCGCGGGGTCGACCAGCTCTCCGGGGCGACTCGGGCACGTGCCCCAGGGCCCGGGATGTCGACCAGCTGTCTCGGGCACCTCGGGCCCGGTTCCGAGGCCCGGCATTATTGATCAGCTATCCCGCGTGACTCGGGCCCGTGTCCGAGGGCCCACGGTGTCGACCAGATATTCCAGGCCCTCGGGCCCGGGTCCGAGGGCCTGCAGGGTCCACCAGGGGTCCCGGGCGACTCGCACTCGAGTCCGAGGGCCTGCGGGGTCGACCAGATCTCCAGGGCGAGTCGAGCACATGCCCGATGCCCCGCGGGGTCAACCAGACGTCCCAGGCGACTCCGGCCTGGCTCCGAGGGCCCACGGTGTCACACAGCTCTCCTGGGACACTCGCGCTTTGGACCGACGGACCGCGGGGTCGACCAGCTGACCCGGGCGACTTTGGCCCTGTGTCCAAAGGCCCTTGGGGTCGACCGACTTTCCCGGGCGTCTCCGGCCTGTGCCCGAGGGACCGTGGTATGGACCACCTCTCCCAGGCGACTCAAGTTCGGGTCCGAGGTCCCGCAGCCTACCTGCTTTCCCGGGTGACTTGGGCATGTGCCAGATGTCACGCGGGGTCGACCAGTTGTCCAGGGGGACTCAGGCCCGGGTCCAGGATCCCGTGGTGTCGACCAGCTGTCCCGGGGAACTCTACCCAGGCCCGAAGACCAGCCGCATCCACCAGTTGCCCCGGGCGACTCGGACCCGTGTCTGAAGGCCCGCGTGTTCGACCAGCTATCCCTGGCCACTCACGCTGGGGTCCGTGATCCCGCGGGGTTGACCAGCAGTCCCGGGCAACACGCGCTTGTTTCCGAGGGCCCGTGAGGTCGACCCGATGTCTTTGGCGATTCGGGCCCGGGACCGAGGGCCCGCGGGATCGACCAGCAGACCCGCGTGACTTGGGCTCGTGTCCGAGATCCTGCGGTCGACCATCTGTACCGGGCGACTCGGGCCCGTGCCCGATGTCCCGCTGGGTCGACCAGCTGTCCCGGGGACGTCGGGCCCATGTCCGAGGGCCCGCGGGTTCCACAACCTTCCCCGGGCGACTCGGGCTGGTCCCGAGGGCCCGCGGTGTCGTCCAAATCTGCCGGTTGACTCGGGCCTGTGTCTGATATCCTCCAGGGTCGACCAGCTGTCCCGGGGGACTTGGGCCCTGGTCGGACGGAGCGGGGTGTCGAACAGGCGTCCCGGGCGACTAGGGCCAATGTCCGAGAGCCCACGGGGTCGAACAGCTGTCCTGGGCGACTCGGGCCCATTCCCGAGGCCTCACGGTGTCGACCAGATGTCCCGGGGGACTGGCGCTTCGGTCCTAAGGCCCGCGGGGTCGACCAGCTGTCC
This sequence comes from Sus scrofa, assembly GCF_054392235.1. Classification (NCBI taxonomy): domain Eukaryota; kingdom Metazoa; phylum Chordata; class Mammalia; order Artiodactyla; family Suidae; genus Sus; species Sus scrofa. The sequence goes on along the minus strand of NC_139387.1, from coordinate 46,436,616 downwards.
TGGCTGACTTGGGTTCGGCTCCGAGGGCCTGCGGGCTCGAAAGGCTGTCCCGGAGGCTCGGGCCCGTTCCTGAAGGCCCACGGGGTCGACCAGTTTTCCCTGTGATTCGTGCTTTGGTCCGAGTGCCCGCAGGGTGGACCAGCAGTCCTGGGTGACTCGCGCTCGTGTCCGAGGTTCCACGAGGTCGCCCCGATGTTTTGGCAACTCGGGCCCGGGTGCGAGGGCCTGCAGGGTCGACCAGGTGTCCCGGGCGACTCGGGCCCATGCCCAAGGCCCTGCGGTGTCAACCAGATGTCCCGGACCACTCGCACTTGCGTCCTAGGTTACATGGGGTCGACCAGCTCTCCTGGGCGACTGGGGCCTGGTCGGAGGGAGCATGGTGTCAAACAGGCGTCCCGGGCAACTCGGGCCCGTGTCTGAAGGCCCGCGGGGTCAACCAGCTGTCCCTGGTGACTCGCGCTTGGGACCGAGTGCATGCGGGGTCGACCAGCAGTCCCGGGCAACTCGGGCCCTGGTCGGAGGCACTGCGGTGTCGACCAGGCCTCCCTGGCGCCTCGGGCCCGTGCCCGAGGACCTGCGGGGTCGACCGGCTGTCCCGGGCGACTCCGGCCTGATTCCGAGGGCCCACGGTTTCGACCAAATGTCCCGGGTGACTCGGGCCTGGGTCTGAATGCTCGCGGTATCAACCAGCTTTCCCAGGGAACTGGGGCCCGGGTCTGAGGTCCCACAGGGTCGCCCACCTGTCCCGGGGGACTCGGGCCCGGGTCCACGGGCATGCGGTGTCGACAGGCTGTCCCGGGGGACTCGGGCCCGCGTCCGAGGGCCCGCCGGGTCGACCAGCTGTCCAGGTGGACTCGGGCCCGAGTCTGAAGGCCCGCGTGGTCGACCAGCTGTCCCAGGCACTCGGGCCTGTGTCCGAGGGCACGTGGGTTCGACCAGGTGTCCCCGGAGATCGCACTCGAGTCCGACGCCCCTTGGGGTCGACCATATGTCCCGGGCGATATTGGCCCGGGTCCAAAGGCCCGCGCGGTCCACCAGCAGGCCCGCGCGACTCAGGCCCTGTTCTGATGGCCCGCGGGGTCAACCAGCAGTCCCTGGCGCCTGGGGCCCGTGTCCAAAATCCCTCGGTGTTGACCAGCTGTCCCGGGGGACTCGAGACCGTGCCTGAGGGCCTGGGTGTCGAACAGCTGTGCCAGGGGACTCACACGTGAGTCTGATGGACCCCTGGGTCGACCAGCGGTCCCTGGGGACTCGGGCCCAGGTCCTAGGGCCCGCGGGTTCGACCACCTGTATTGGGCGACTCGGGCCGGTGCTCGAGGGCTTGCGGTGTCGACAAACTCTCCCGCGCGACTCGGTTCGGGTCCCAGGTCCCATGGTCGAGCAGCTGTCCCAGGCGCCTCGGGCCCGTGCCAGATGTCCCGCTGCATGGATCAGCTGCCCCGGGCGACTTGGGCCCTGGTCGCAGGGCCCGCGGTGTCGAACAGGCGTCCCGGAAGACTCGGGCCTTGCCCGAATGCCCGCGGTGACGACCAGCTCCGGGTGACACGGGCCCGTGTCCGAGGGCCCACGGGTTCGACCAGATGACCCTGGCGACACATGCTTGGGTGGGACTGCCCACGGGGTTGACCAGCATTCCCGGCGTCCTCGCGCTCGTGTCCGACTGCCCGCGAGGTCGACCTGATATCTTTGGCGACTCGGGCCCGTGGCCGGGGTCCTGCGGGGTCTACCAGCTTTCCCGGGCCCATTCGGCCCAGGCCCAAGTGCCCGCAGTGTCGACCCACTCTCCAAGCGACTCGAGTTTGGGTCCAAGGGCCCGCGGTCGACCTCCTGTCCCGGGCGTCTTGGGCCCGGGCCCGATGTCCCACCGGGTCTACCAGGTGTCCCGGGCGATTCGGGTTCAGGTCGGAGGGTCGCGGTGTTGCCCAGCCATCCCGGGTCACTCGGGCCTGGGTCCGAGGGCCCATGTGTTCGACAAGCTCTTCCGGGCAAATCGCGCTCGGGTCCGATGGCCCGCGGGGTCGACCAGCTCTCCGGGGCGACTCGGGCACGTGCCCCAGGGCCCGGGATGTCGACCAGCTGTCTCGGGCACCTCGGGCCCGGTTCCGAGGCCCGGCATTATTGATCAGCTATCCCGCGTGACTCGGGCCCGTGTCCGAGGGCCCACGGTGTCGACCAGATATTCCAGGCCCTCGGGCCCGGGTCCGAGGGCCTGCAGGGTCCACCAGGGGTCCCGGGCGACTCGCACTCGAGTCCGAGGGCCTGCGGGGTCGACCAGATCTCCAGGGCGAGTCGAGCACATGCCCGATGCCCCGCGGGGTCAACCAGACGTCCCAGGCGACTCCGGCCTGGCTCCGAGGGCCCACGGTGTCACACAGCTCTCCTGGGACACTCGCGCTTTGGACCGACGGACCGCGGGGTCGACCAGCTGACCCGGGCGACTTTGGCCCTGTGTCCAAAGGCCCTTGGGGTCGACCGACTTTCCCGGGCGTCTCCGGCCTGTGCCCGAGGGACCGTGGTATGGACCACCTCTCCCAGGCGACTCAAGTTCGGGTCCGAGGTCCCGCAGCCTACCTGCTTTCCCGGGTGACTTGGGCATGTGCCAGATGTCACGCGGGGTCGACCAGTTGTCCAGGGGGACTCAGGCCCGGGTCCAGGATCCCGTGGTGTCGACCAGCTGTCCCGGGGAACTCTACCCAGGCCCGAAGACCAGCCGCATCCACCAGTTGCCCCGGGCGACTCGGACCCGTGTCTGAAGGCCCGCGTGTTCGACCAGCTATCCCTGGCCACTCACGCTGGGGTCCGTGTTCCCGCGGGGTTGACCAGCAGTCCCGGGCAACACGCTCTTGTTTCCGAGGGCCCGTGAGGTCGACCCGATGTCTTTGGCGATTCGGGCCCGGGACCGAGGGCCCGCGGGATCGACCAGCAGACCCGCGTGACTTGGGCTCGTGTCCGAGATCCTGCGGTCGACCATCTGTACCGGGCGACTCGGGCCCGTGCCCGATGTCCCGCTGGGTCGACCAGCTGTCCCGGGGACGTCGGGCCCATGTCCGAGGGCCCGCGGGTTCCACAACCTTCCCCGGGCGACTCGGGCTGGTCCCGAGGGCCCGCGGTGTCGTCCAAATCTGCCGGTCGACTCGGGCCTGTGTCTGATATCCTCCAGGGTCGACCAGCTGTCCCGGGGGACTTGGGCCCTGGTCGGACGGAGCGGGGTGTCGAACAGGCGTCCCGGGCGACTAGGGCCAATGTCCGAGAGCCCACGGGGTCGAACAGCTGTCCTGGGCGACTCGGGCCCATTCCCGAGGCCTCGCGGTGTCGACCAGATGTCCCGGGGGACTGGCGCTTCGGTCCTAAGGCCCGCGGGGTCGACCAGCTGTCCTGGCTGACTTGGGTTCGGCTCCGAGGGCCTGCGGGCTCGAAAGGCTGTCCCGGAGGCTCGGGCCCGTTCCTGAAGGCCCACGGGGTCGACCAGTTTTCCCTGTGATTCGTGCTTTGGTCCGAGTGCCCGCAGGGTGGACCAGCAGTCCTGGGTGACTCGCGCTCGTGTCCGAGGTTCCACGAGGTCGCCCCGATGTTTTGGCAACTCGGGCCCGGGTGCGAGGGCCTGCAGGGTCGACCAGGTGTCCCGGGCGACTCGGGCCCATGCCCAAGGCCCTGCGGTGTCAACCAGATGTCCCGGACCACTCGCACTTGCGTCCTAGGTTACATGGGGTCGACCAGCTCTCCTGGGCGACTGGGGCCTGGTCGGAGGGAGCATGGTGTCAAACAGGCGTTCCGGGCAACTCGGGCCCGTGTCTGAAGGCCCGCGGGGTCAACCAGCTGTCCCTGGTGACTCGCGCTTGGGACCGAGTGCATGCGGGGTCGACCAGCAGTCCCGGGCAACTCGGGCCCTGGTCGGAGGCACTGCGGTGTCGACCAGGCCTCCCTGGCGCCTCGGGCCCGTGCCCGAGGACCTGCGGGGTCGACCGGCTGTCCCGGGCGACTCCGGCCTGATTCCGAGGGCCCACGGTTTCGACCAAATGTCCCGGGTGACTCGGGCCTGGGTCTGAATGCTCGCGGTATCAACCAGCTTTCCCAGGGAACTGAGGCCCGGGTCTGAGGTCCCACAGGGTCGCCCACCTGTCCCGGTGGATTCGGGCCCGGGTCCACGGGCATGCGGTGTCGACAGGCTGTCCCGGGGGACTCGGGCCCGCGTCCGAGGGCCCGCCGTGTCGACCAGCTGTCCAGGTGGACTCGGGCCCGAGTCTGAAGGCCCGCGTGGTCGACCAGCTGTCCCAGGCACTCGGGCCTGTGTCCGAGGGCACGTGGGTTCGACCAGGTGTCCCCGGAGATCGCACTCGAGTCCGACGCCCCTTGGGGTCGACCATATGTCCCGGGCGATATTGGCCCGGGTCCAAAGGCCCGCGCGGTCCACCAGCAGGCCCGCGCGACTCAGGCCCTGTTCTGATGGCCCGCGGGGTCAACCAGCAGTCCCTGGCGCCTGGGGCCCGTGTCCAAAATCCCTCGGTGTTGACCAGCTGTCCCGGGGGACTCGAGACCGTGCCTGAGGGCCTGGGTGTCGAACAGCTGTGCCAGGGGACTCACACGTGAGTCTGATGGACCCCTGGGTCGACCAGCGGTCCCTGGGGACTCGGGCCCAGGTCCTAGGGCCCGCGGGTTCGACCACCTGTATTGGGCGACTCGGGCCGGTGCTCGAGGGCCCGCGGTGTCCACAAACTCTCCCGCGCGACTCGGTTCGGGTCCCAGGTCCCATGGTCGAGCAGCTGTCCCAGGCGCCTCGGGCCCGTGCCAGATGTCCCGCTGCATGGATCAGCTGCCCCGGGCGACTTGGGCCCTGGTCGCAGGGCCCGCGGTGTCGAACAGGCGTCCCGGAAGACTCGGGCCTTGCCCGAATGCCCGCGGTGACGACCAGCTCCGGGTGACACGGGCCCGTGTCCGAGGGCCCACGGGTTCGACCAGATGACCCTGGCGACACATGCTTCAGTGGGACTGCCCACGGGGTTGACCAGCATTCCCGGCGTCCTCGCGCTCGTGTCCGACTGCCCGCGAGGTCGACCTGATGTCTTTGGCGACTCGGGCCCGTGGCCGGGGTCCTGCGGGGTCTGCCAGCTTTCCCGTGCCCATTCGGCCAATGCCCGAGTGCCCGCAGTGTCGACCCACTCTCCCAAGCGACTCGAGTTTGGGTCCAAGGGCCCGCGGTCGACCTGCTGTCCCGGGTGTCTTGGGCCCGGGCCCGATGTCCCACCGGGTCTACCAGGTGTCCCGGGCGATTCGGGTTCAGGTCGGAGGGACCGCGGTGTTGCCCAGCCATCCCGGGTCACTCGGGCCTGGGTCCGAGGGCCCATGTGTTCGACAAGCTCTTCCGGGCAAATCGCGCTCGGGTCCGATGGCCCGCGGGGTCGACCAGCTCTCCGGGGCGACTCGGGCACGTGCCCCAGGGCCCGGGGTGTCGACCAGCTGTCTCGGGCACCTCGGGCCCGGTTCCGAGGCCCGGCATTATTGATCAGCTATCCCGCGTGACTCGGGCCCGTGTCCGAGGGCCCACGGTGTCGACCAGATGTTCCAGGCCCTCGGGCCCGGGTCCGAGGGCCCGCAGGGTCCACCAGGGGTCCCGGGCGACTCGCACTCGAGTCCGAGGGCCTGCGGGGTCGACCAGATCTCCAGGGCGAGTCGAGCACATGCCCGATGCCCCGCGGGGTCAACCAGACGTCCCAGGCGACTCCGGCCTGGCTCCGAGGGCCCACGGTGTCACACAGCTCTCCTGGGACACTCGCGCTTTGGACCGACGGACCGCGGGGTCGACCAGCTGACCCGGGCGACTTTGGCCCTGTGTCCAAAGGCCCTTGGGGTCGACCGACTTTCCCGGGCGTCTCCGGCCTGTGCCCGAGGGACCGTGGTATGGACCACCTCTCCCAGGCGACTCAAGTTCGGGTCCGAGGTCCCGCAGCCTACCTGCTTTCCCGGGTGACTTGGGCATGTGCCAGATGTCACGCGGGGTCGACCAGTTGTCCAGGGGGACTCAGGCCCGGGTCCAGGATCCCGTGGTGTCGACCAGCTGTCCCGGGGAACTCTACCCAGGCCCGAAGACCAGCCGCATCCACCAGTTGCCCCGGGCGACTCGGACCCGTGTCTGAAGGCCCGCGTGTTCGACCAGCTATCCCTGGCCACTCACGCTGGGGTCCGTGTTCCCGCGGGGTTGACCAGCAGTCCCGGGCAACACGCGCTTGTGTCCGAGGGCCCGTGAGGTCGACCCGATGTCTTTGGCCATTCGGGCCCGGGACCGAGGGCCCGCGGGATCGACCAGCAGACCCGCGTGACTTGGGCCCGTGTCCGAGGTCCTGCGGTCGACCATCTGTACCGGGCGACTCGGGCCCGTGCCCGATGTCCCGTTGGGTCGACCAGCTGTCCCGGGGACGTCGGGCCCATGTCCGAGGGCCCGCGGGTTCCACAACCTTTCCCGGGCGACTCGGGCTGGTCCCGAGGGCCCGCGGTGTCGTCCAAATCTCCCGGTCGACTCGGGCCTGTGTCTGATATCCTCCAGGGTCGACCAGCTGTCCCGGGGGACTTGGGCCCTGGTCGGATGGAGCGGGGTGTCGAACAGGCGTCCCGGGCGACTAGGGCCAATGTCCGAGAGCCCACGGGGTCGAACAGCTGTCCTGGGCGACTCGGGCCCATTCCCGAGGCCTCGCGGTGTCGACCAGATGTCCCGGGGGACTGGCGCTTTGGTCCTAAGGCCCGCGGGGTCGACCAGCTGTCCTGGCTGACTTGGGTTCGGCTCCGAGGGCCTGCGGGCTCGAAAGGCTGTCCCGGAGGCTCGGGCCCGTTCCTGAAGGCCCACGGGGTCGACCAGTTTTCCCTGTGATTCGTGCTTTGGTCCGAGTGCCCGCAGGGTGGACCAGCAGTCCTGGGTGACTCGCGCTCGTGTCCGAGGTTCCACGAGGTCGCCCCGATGTTTTGGCAACTCGGGCCCGGGTGCGAGGGCCTGCAGGGTCGACCAGGTGTCCCGGGCGACTCGGGCCCATGCCCAAGGCCCTGCGGTGTCAACCAGATGTCCCGGACCACTCGCGCTTGCGTCCTAGGTTACGTGGGGTCGACCAGCTGTCCTGGGCGACTGGGGCCTGGTCGGAGGGAGCATGGTGTCAAACAGGCGTCCCGGGCAACTCGGGCCCGTGTCTGAAGGCCCGCGGGGTCAACCAGCTGTCCCTGGTGACTCGCGCTTGGGACCGAGTGCATGCGGGGTCGACCAGCAGTCCCGGGCAACTCGGGCCCCGGTCGGAGGCACTGCGGTGTCGACCAGGCCTCCCTGGCGCCTCGGGCCCGTGCCCGAGGACCTGCGGGGTCGACCGGCTGTCCCGGGCGACTCCGGCCTGATTCCGAGGGCCCACGGTTTCGACCAAATGTCCCGGGTGACTCGGGACTGGGTCTGAATGCTCGCGGTATCAACCAGCTTTCCCAGGGAACTCGGGCCCGGGTCTGAGGTCCCACAGGGTCGCCCACCTGTCCCGGGGGACTCGGGCCCGGGTCCACGGGCATGCGGTGTCGACAGGCTGTCCCGGGGGACTCGGGCCCGCGTCCGAGGGCCCGCCGGGTCGACCAGCTGTCCAGGTGGACTCGGGCCCGAGTCTGAAAGCCCGCGTGGTCGACCAGCTGTCCCAAGCACTCGGGCCTGTGTCCGAGGGCACGTGGGTTCGACCAGGTGTCCCCGGAGATCGCACTCGAGTCCGACGGCCCGTGGGGTCGACCATATGTCCCGGGCGATATTGGCCCGGGTCCAAAGGCCCGCGCGGTCCACCAGCAGGCCCGCGCGACTCAGGCCCTGTTCTGATGGCCCGCGGGGTCAACCAGCAGTCCCTGGCGCCTGGGGCCCGTGTCCGAAATCCCTCGGTGTTGACCAGCTGTCCCGGGCGACTCGAGACCGTGCCTGAGGGCCTGGGTGTCGAACAGCTGTGCCAGGGGACTCACACGTGAGTCTGATGGACCCCGGGGTCGACCAGAGGTCCCTGGGGACTCGGGCCCAGGTCCTAGGGCCCGCGGGTTCGACCACCTGTATTGGGCGACTCGGGCCGGTGCTCGAGGGCCCGCGGTGTCCACAAACTCTCCCGCGCGACTCGGTTCGGGTCCCAGGTCCCATGGTCGAGCAGCTGTCCCAGGCGCCTCGGGCCCGTGCCAGATGTCCCGCTGCATGGATCAGCTGCCCCGGGCGACTTGGGCCCTGGTCGCAGGGCCCGCGGTGTCGAACAGGCGTCCCGGAAGACTCGGGCCTTGCCCGAATGCCCGCGGTGACGACCAGCTCCGGGTGACACGGGCCCGTGTCCGAGGGCCCACGGGTTCGACCAGATGACCCTGGCGACACATGCTTCGGTGGGACTGCCCACGGGGTTGACCAGCATTCCCGGCGTCCTCGCGCTCGTGTCCGACTGCCCGCGAGGTCGACCTGATGTCTTTGGCGACTCGGGCCCGTGGCCGGGGTCCTGCGGGGTCTGCCAGCTTTCCCGTGCCCATTCGGCCAATGCCCGAGTGCCCGCAGTGTCGACCCACTCTCCCAAGCGACTCGAGTTTGGGTCCAAGGGCCCGCGGTCGACCTGCTGTCCCGGGTGTCTTGGGCCCGGGCCCGATGTCCCACCGGGTCTACCAGGTGTCCCGGGCGATTCGGGTTCAGGTCGGAGGGACCGCGGTGTTGCCCAGCCATCCCGGGTCACTCGGGCCTGGGTCCGAGGGCCCATGTGTTCGACAAGCTCTTCCGGGCAAATCGCGCTCGGGTCCGATGGCCCGCGGGGTCGACCAGCTCTCCGGGGCGACTCGGGCACGTGCCCCAGGGCCCGGGGTGTCGACCAGCTGTCTCGGGCACCTCGGGCCCGGTTCCGAGGCCCGGCATTATTGATCAGCTATCCCGCGTGACTCGGGCCCGTGTCCGAGGGCCCACGGTGTCGACCAGATGTTCCAGGCCCTCGGGCCCGGGTCCGAGGGCCCGCAGGGTCCACCAGGGGTCCCGGGCGACTCGCACTCGAGTCCGAGGGCCTGCGGGGTCGACCAGATCTCCAGGGCGAGTCGAGCACATGCCCGATGCCCCGCGGGGTCAACCAGACGTCCCAGGCGACTCCGGCCTGGCTCCGAGGGCCCACGGTGTCACACAGCTCTCCTGGGACACTCGCGCTTTGGACCGACGGACCGCGGGGTCGACCAGCTGACCCGGGCGACTTTGGCCCTGTGTCCCATGGCCCTTGGGGTCGCCCGACTTTCCCGGGCGTCTCCGGCCTGTGCCCGAGGGACCGTGGTATGGACCACCTCTCCCAGGCGACTCAAGTTCGGGTCCGAGGTCCCGCAGCCTACCTGCTTTCCCGGGTGACTTGGGCATGTGCCAGATGTCACGCGGGGTCGACCAGTTGTCCAGGGGGACTCAGGCCCGGGTCCAGGATCCCGTGGTGTCGACCAGCTGTCCCGGGGAACTCTACCCAGGCCCGAAGACCAGCCGCATCCACCAGTTGCCCCGGGCGACTCGGACCCGTGTCTGAAGGCCCGCGTGTTCGACCAGCTATCCCTGGCCACTCACGCTGGGGTCCGTGTTCCCGCGGGGTTGACCAGCAGTCCCGGGCAACACGCGCTTGTGTCCGAGGGCCCGTGAGGTCGACCCGATGTCTTTGGCCATTCGGGCCCGGGACCGAGGGCCCGCGGGATCGACCAGCAGACCCGCGTGACTTGGGCCCGTGTCCGAGGTCCTGCGGTCGACCATCTGTACCGGGCGACTCGGGCCCGTGCCCGATGTCCCCCTGGGTCCATCAGCTGTCCCGGGGACGTCGGGCCCATGTCCGAGGGCCCGCGGGTTCCACAACCTTTCCCGGGCGACTCGGGCTGGTCCCGAGGGCCCGCGGTGTCGTCCAAATCTCCCGGTCGACTCGGGCCTGTGTCTGATATCCTCCAGGGTCGACCAGCTGTCCCGGGGGACTTGGGCCCTGGTCGGACGGAGCGGGGTGTCGAACAGGCGTCCCGGGCGACTAGGGCCAATGTCCGAGAGCCCACGGGGTCGAACAGCTGTCCTGGGCGACTCGGGCCCATTCCCGAGGCCTCGCGGTGTCGACCAGATGTCCCGGGGGACTGGCGCTTCGGTCCTAAGGCCCGCGGGGTCGACCAGCTGTCCTGGCTGACTTGGGTTCGGCTCCGAGGGCCTGCGGGCTCGAAAGGCTGTCCCGGAGGCTCGGGCCCGTTCCTGAAGGCCCACGGGGTCGACCAGTTTTCCCTGTGATTCGTGCTTTGGTCCGAGTGCCCGCAGGGTGGACCAGCAGTCCTGGGAGACTCGCGCTCGTGTCCGAGGTTCCACGAGGTCGCCCCGATGTTTTGGCAACTCGGGCCCGGGTGCGAGGGCCTGCAGGGTCGACCAGGTGTCCCGGGCGACTCGGGCCCAGGCCCAAGGCCCTGCGGTGTCAACCAGATGTCCCGGACCACTCGCGCTTGCGTCCTAGGTTACGTGGGGTCGACCAGCTGTCCTGGGCGACTGGGGCCTGGTCGGAGGGAGCATGGTGTCAAACAGGCGTCCCGGGCAACTCGGGCCCGTGTCTGAAGGCCCGCGGGGTCAACCAGCTGTCCCTGGTGACTCGCGCTTGGGACCGAGTGCATGCGGGGTCGACCAGCAGTCCCGGGCAACTCGGGCCCTGGTCGGAGGCACTGCGGTGTCGACCAGGCCTCCCTGGCGCCTCGGGCCCGTGCCCGAGGACCTGCGGGGTCGACCAGCTGTCCCGGGCGACTCCGGCCTGATTCCGAGGGCCCACGGTTTCGACCAAATGTCCCGGGTGACTCGGGCCTGGGTCTGAATGCTCGCGGTATCAACCAGCTTTCCCAGGGAACTGGGGCCCGGGTCTGAGGTCCCACAGGGTCGCCCACCTGTCCCGGGGGACTCGGGCCCGGGTCCACGGGCATGCGGTGTCGACAGGCTGTCCCGGGGGACTCGGGCCCGCGTCCGAGGGCCCGCCGGGTCGACCAGCTGTCCAGGTGGACTCGGGCCCGAGTCTGAAGGCCCGCGTGGTCGACCAGCTGTCCCAGGCACTCGGGCCTGTGTCCGAGGGCACGTGGGTTCGACCAGGTGTCCCCGGAGATCGCACTCGAGTCCGACGGCCCGTGGGGTCGACCATATGTCCCGGGCGATATTGGCCCGGGTCCAAAGGCCCGCGCGGTCCACCAGCAGGCCCGCGCGACTCAGGCCCTGTTCTGATGGCCCGCGGGGTCAACCAGCAGTCCCTGGCGCCTGGGGCCCGTGTCCGAAATCCCTCGGTGTTGACCAGCTGTCCCGGGCGACTCGAGACCGTGCCTGAGGGCCTGGGTGTCGAACAGCTGTGCCAGGGGACTCACACGTGAGTCTGATGGACCCCGGGGTCGACCAGCGGTCCCTAGGGACTCGGGCCCAGGTCCTAGGGCCCGCGGGTTCGACCACCTGTATTGGGCGACTCGGGCCGGTGCTCGAGGGCCCGCGGTGTCCACAAACTCTCCCGCGCGACTCGTTTCGGGTCCCAGGTCCCATGGTCGAGCAGCTGTCCCAGGCGCCTCGGGCCCGTGCCAGATGTCCCGCTGCATGGATCAGCTGCCCCGGGCGACTTGGGCCCTGGTCGCAGGGCCCGCGGTGTCGAACAGGCGTCCCGGAAGACTCGGGCCTTGCCCGAATGCCCGCGGTGACGACCAGCTCCGGGTGACACGGGCCCGTGTCCGAGGGCCCACGGGTTCGACCAGATGACCCTGGCGACACATGCTTCGGTGGGACTGCCCACGGGGTTGACCAGCATTCCCGGCGTCCTCGCGCTCGTGTCCGACTGCCCGCGAGGTCGACCTGATGTCTTTGGCGACTCGGGCCCGTGGCCGGGGTCCTGCGGGGTCTGCCAGCTTTCCCGTGCCCATTCGGCCAATGCCCGAGTGCCCGCAGTGTCGACCCACTCTCCCAAGCGACTCGAGTTTGGGTCCAAGGGCCCGCGGTCGACCTGCTGTCCCGGGTGTCTTGGGCCCGGGCCCGATGTCCCACCGGGTCTACCAGGTGTCCCGGGCGATTCGGGTTCAGGTCGGAGGGACCGCGGTGTTGCCCAGCCATCCCGGGTCACTCGGGCCTGGGTCCGAGGGCCCATGTGTTCGACAAGCTCTTCCGGGCAAATCGCGCTCGGGTCCGATGGCCCGCGGGGTCGACCAGCTCTCCGGGGCAACTCGGGCACGTGCCCCAGGGCCCGGGGTGTCGACCAGCTGTCTCGGGCACCTCGGGCCCGGTTCCGAGGCCCGGCATTATTGATCAGCTATCCCGCGTGATTCGGGCCCGTGTCCGAGGGCCCACGGTGTCGACCAGATGTTCCAGGCCCTCGGGCCCGGGTCCGAGGGCCCGCAGGGTCCACCAGGGGTCCCGGGCGACTCGCACTCGAGTCCGAGGGCCTGCGGGGTCGACCAGATCTCCAGGGCGAGTCGAGCACATGCCCGATGCCCCGCGGGGTCAACCAGACGTCCCAGGCGACTCCGGCCTGGCTCCGAGGGCCCACGGTGTCACACAGCTCTCCTGGGACACTCGCGCTTTGGACCGACGGACCGCGGGGTCGACCAGCTGACCCGGGCGACTTTGGCCCTGTGTCCAAAGGCCCTTGGGGTCGCCCGACTTTCCCGGGCGTCTCCGGCCTGTGCCCGAGGGACCGTGGTATGGACCACCTCTCCCAGGCGATTCAAGTTCGGGTCCGAGGTCCCGCAGCCTACCTGCTTTCCCGGGTGACTTGGGCATGTGCCAGATGTCACGCGGGGTCGACCAGTTGTCCAGGGGGACTCAGGCCCGGGTCCAGGATCCCGTGGTGTCGACCAGCTGTCCCGGGGAACTCTACCCAGGCCCGAAGACCAGCCGCATCCACCAGTTGCCCCGGGCGACTCGGACCCGTGTCTGAAGGCCCGCGTGTTCGACCAGCTATCCCTGGCCACTCACGCTGGGGTCCGTGTTCCCGCGGGGTTGACCAGCAGTCCCGGGCAACACGCGCTTGTGTCCGAGGGCCCGTGAGGTCGACCCGATGTCTTTGGCGATTCGGGCCCGGGACCGAGGGCCCGCGGGATCGACCAGCATAACTTGGGCCCGTGTCCGAGGTCCTGCGGTCGACCATCTGTACCGGGCGACTCGGGCCCGTGCCCGATGTCCCCCTGGGTCGACCAGCTGTCCCGGGGACGTCGGGCCCATGTCCGAGGGCCCGCGGGTTCCACAACCTTTCCCGGGCGACTCGGGCTGGTCCCGAGGGCCCGCGGTGTCGTCCAAATCTCCCGGTCGACTCGGGCCTGTGTCTGATATCCTCCAGGGTCGACCAGCTGTCCCGGGGGACTTGGGCCCTGGTCGGACGGAGCGTGGTGTCGAACAGGCGTCCCGGGCGACTAGGGCCAATGTCCGAGAGCCCACGGGGTCGAACAGCTGTCCTGGGCGACTCGGGCCCATTCCCGAGGCCTCGCGGTGTCGACCAGATGTCCCGGGGGACTGGCGCTTCGGTCCTAAGACCCGCGGGGTCGACCAGCTGTCCTGGCTGACTTGGGTTCGGCTCCGAGGGCCTGCGGGCTCGAAAGGCTGTCCCGGAGGCTCGGGCCCGTTCCTGAAGGCCCACGGGGTCGACCAGTTTTCCCTGTGATTCGTGCTTTGGTCCGAGTGCCCGCAGGGTGGACCAGCAGTCCTGGGTGACTCGCGCTCGTGTCCGAGGTTCCACGAGGTCGCCCCGATGTTTTGGCAACTCGGGCCCGGGTGCGAGGGCCTGCAGGGTCGACCAGGTGTCCCGGGCGACTCGGGCCCAGGCCCAAGGCCCTGCGGTGTCAACCAGATGTCCCGGACCACTCGCGCTTGCGTCCTAGGTTACGTGGGGTCGACCAGCTGTCCTGGGCGACTGGGGCCTGGTGGGAGGGAGCATGGTGTCAAACAGGCGTCCCGGGCAACTCGGGCCCGTGTCTGAAGGCCCGCGGGGTCAACCAGCTGTCCCTGGTGACTCGCGCTTGGGACCGAGTGCATGCGGGGTCGACCAGCAGTCCCGGGCAACTCGGGCCCTGGTCGGAGGCACTGCGGTGTCGACCAGTCCTCCCTGGCGCCTCGGGCCCGTGCCCGAGGACCTGCGGGGTCGACCGGCTGTCCCGGGCGACTCCGGCCTGATTCCGAGGGCCCACGGTTTCGACCAAATGTCCCGGGTGACTCGGGCCTGGGTCTGAATGCTCGCGGTATCAACCAGCTTTCCCAGGGAACTCGGGCCCGGGTCTGAGGTCCCACAGGGTCGCCCACCTGTCCCGGGGGACTCGGGCCCGGGTCCACGGGCATGCGGTGTCGACAGGCTGTCCCGGGGGACTCGGGCCCGCGTCCGAGGGCCCGCCGGGTCGACCAGCTGTCCAGGTGGACTCGGGCCCGAGTCTGAAGGCCCGCGTGGTCGACCAGCTGTCCCAGGCACTCGGGCCTGTGTCCGAGGGCACGTGGGTTCGACCAGGTGTCCCCGGAGATCGCACTCGAGTCCGACGGCCCGTGGGGTCGACCATATGTCCCGGGCGATATTGGCCCGGGTCCAAAGGCCCGCGCGGTCCACCAGCAGGCCCGCGCGACTCAGGCCCTGTTCTGATGGCCCGCGGGGTCAACCAGCAGTCCCTGGCGCCTGGGGCCCGTGTCCGAAATCCCTCGGTGTTGACCAGCTGTCCCGGGCGACTCGAGACCGTGCCTGAGGGCCTGGGTGTCGAACAGCTGTGCCAGGGGACTCACACGTGAGTCTGATGGACCCCGGGGTCGACCAGCGGTCCCTAGGGACTCGGGCCCAGGTCCTAGGGCCCGCGGGTTCGACCACCTGTATTGGGCGACTCGGGCCGGTGCTCGAGGGCCCGCGGTGTCCACAAACTCTCCCGCGCGACTCGGTTCGGGTCCCAGGTCCCATGGTCGAGCAGCTGTCCCAGGCGCCTCGGGCCCGTGCCAGATGTCCCGCTGCATGGATCAGCTGCCCCGGGCGACTTGGGCCCTGGTCGCAGGGCCCGCGGTGTCGAACAGGCGTCCCGGAAGACTCGGGCCTTGCCCGAATGCCCGCGGTGACGACCAGCTCCGGGTGACACGGGCCCGTGTCCGAGGGCCCACGGGTTCGACCAGATGACCCTGGCGACACATGCTTCGGTGGGACTGCCCACGGGGTTGACCAGCATTCCCGGCGTCCTCGCGCTCGTGTCCGACTGCCCGCGAGGTCGACCTGATGTCTTTGGCGACTCGGGCCCGTGGCCGGGGTCCTGCGGGGTCTGCCAGCTTTCCCGTGCCCATTCGGCCAATGCCCGAGTGCCCGCAGTGTCGACCCACTCTCCCAAGCGACTCGAGTTTGGGTCCAAGGGCCCGCGGTCGACCTGCTGTCCCGGGTGTCTTGGGCCCGGGCCCGATGTCCCACCGGGTCTACCAGGTGTCCCGGGCGATTCGGGTTCAGGTCGGAGGGACCGCGGTGTTGCCCAGCCATCCCGGGTCACTCGGGCCTGGGTCCGAGGGCCCATGTGTTCGACAAGCTCTTCCGGGCAAATCGCGCTCGGGTCCGATGGCCCGCGGGGTCGACCAGCTCTCCGGGGCGACTCGGGCACGTGCCCCAGGGCCCGGGGTGTCGACCAGCTGTCTCGGGCACCTCGGGCCCGGTTCCGAGGCCCGGCATTATTGATCAGCTATCCCGCGTGACTCGGGCCCGTGTCCGAGGGCCCACGGTGTCGACCAGATGTTCCAGGCCCTCGGGCCCGGGTCCGAGGGCCCGCAGGGTCCACCAGGGGTCCCGGGCGACTCGCACTCGAGTCCGAGGGCCTGCGGGGTCGACCAGATCTCCAGGGCGAGTCGAGCACATGCCCGATGCCCCGCGGGGTCAACCAGACGTCCCAGGCGACTCCGGCCTGGCTCCGAGGGCCCACGGTGTCACACAGCTCTCCTGGGACACTCGCGCTTTGGACCGACGGACCGCGGGGTCGACCAGCTGACCCGGGCGACTTTGGCCCTGTGTCCAAAGGCCCTTGGGGTCGCCCGACTTTCCCGGGCGTCTCCGGCCTGTGCCCGAGGGACCGTGGTATGGACCACCTCTCCCAGGCGACTCAAGTTCGGGTCCGAGGTCCCGCAGCCTACCTGCTTTCCCGGGTGACTTGGGCATGTGCCAGATGTCACGCGGGGTCGACCAGTTGTCCAGGGGGACTCAGGCCCGGGTCCAGGATCCCGTGGTGTCGACCAGCTGTCCCGGGGAACTCTACCCAGGCCCGAAGACCAGCCGCATCCACCAGTTGCCCCGGGCGACTCGGACCCGTGTCTGAAGGCCCGCGTGTTCGACCAGCTATCCCTGGCCACTCACGCTGGGGTCCGTGTTCCCGCGGGGTTGACCAGCAGTCCCGGGCAACACGCGCTTGTGTCCGAGGGCCCGTGAGGTCGACCCGATGTCTTTGGCCATTCGGGCCCGGGACCGAGGGCCCGCGGGATCGACCAGCATAACTTGGGCCCGTGTCCGAGGTCCTGCGGTCGACCATCTGTACCGGGCGACTCGGGCCCGTGCCCGATGTCCCGTTGGGTCGACCAGCTGTCCCGGGGACGTCGGGCCCATGTCCGAGGGCCCGCGGGTTCCACAACCTTTCCCGGGCGACTCGGGCTGGTCCCGAGGGCCCGCGGTGTCGTCCAAATCTCCCGGTCGACTCGGGCCTGTGTCTGATATCCTCCAGGGTCGACCAGCTGTCCCGGGGGACTTGGGCCCTGGTCGGACGGAGCGGGGTGTCGAACAGGCGTCCCGGGCGACTAGGGCCAATGTCCGAGAGCCCACGGGGTCGAACAGCTGTCCTGGGCGACTCGGGCCCATTCCCGAGGCCTCGCGGTGTCGACCAGATGTCCCGGGGGACTGGCGCTTCGGTCCTAAGACCCGCGGGGTCGACCAGCTGTCCTGGCTGACTTGGGTTCGGCTCCGAGGGCCTGCGGGCTCGAAAGGCTGTCCCGGAGGCTCGGGCCCGTTCCTGAAGGCCCACGGGGTCGACCAGTTTTCCCTGTGATTCGTGCTTTGGTCCGAGTGCCCGCAGGGTGGACCAGCAGTCCTGGGTGACTCGCGCTCGTGTCCGAGGTTCCACGAGGTCGCCCCGATGTTTTGGCAACTCGGGCCCGGGTGCGAGGGCCTGCAGGGTCGACCAGGTGTCCCGGGCGACTCGGGCCCAGGCCCAAGGCCCTGCGGTGTCAACCAGATGTCCCGGACCACTCGCGCTTGCGTCCTAGGTTACGTGGGGTCGACCAGCTGTCCTGGGCGACTGGGGCCTGGTCGGAGGGAGCATGGTGTCAAACAGGCGTCCCGGGCAACTCGGGCCCGTGTCTGAAGGCCCGCGGGGTCAACCAGCTGTCCCTGGTGACTCGCGCTTGGGACCGAGTGCATGCGGGGTCGACCAGCAGTCCCGGGCAACTCGGGCCCTGGTCGGAGGCACTGCGGTGTCGACCAGGCCTCCCTGGCGCCTCGGGCCCGTGCCCGAGGACCTGCGGGGTCGACCAGCTGTCCCGGGCGACTCCGGCCTGATTCCGAGGGCCCACGGTTTCGACCAAATGTCCCGGGTGACTCGGGCCTGGGTCTGAATGCTCGCGGTATCAACCAGCTTTCCCAGGGAACTCGGGCCCGGGTCTGAGGTCCCACAGGGTCGCCCACCTGTCCCGGGGGACTCGGGCCCGGGTCCACGGGCATGCGGTGTCGACAGGCTGTCCCGGGGGACTCGGGCCCGCGTCCGAGGGCCCGCCGGGTCGACCAGCTGTCCAGGTGGACTCGGGCCCGAGTCTGAAGGCCCGCGTGGTCGACCAGCTGTCCCAGGCACTCGGGCCTGTGTCCGAGGGCACGTGGGTTCGACCAGGTGTCCCCGGAGATCGCACTCGAGTCCGACGGCCCGTGGGGTCGACCATATGTCCCGGGCGATATTGGCCCGGGTCCAAAGGCCCGCGCGGTCCACCAGCAGGCCCGCGCGACTCAGGCCCTGTTCTGATGGCCCGCGGGGTCAACCAGCAGTCCCTGGCGCCTGGGGCCCGTGTCCGAAATCCCTCGGTGTTGACCAGCTGTCCCGGGCGACTCGAGACCGTGCCTGAGGGCCTGGGTGTTGAACAGCTGTGCCAGGGGACTCACACGTGAGTCTGATGGACCCCGGGGTCGACCAGCGGTCCCTGGGGACTCGGGCCCAGGTCCTAGGGTCCGCGGGTTCGACCACCTGTATTGGGCGACTCGGGCCGGTGCTCGAGGGCCCGCGGTGTCCACAAACTCTCCCGCGCGACTCGTTTCGGGTCCCAGGTCCCATGGTCGAGCAGCTGTCCCAGGCGCCTCGGGCCCGTGCCAGATGTCCCGCTGCATGGATCAGCTGCCCCGGGCGACTTGGGCCCTGGTCGCAGGGCCCGCGGTGTCGAACAGGCGTCCCGGAAGACTCGGGCCTTGCCCGAATGCCCGCGGTGACGACCAGCTCCGGGTGACACGGGCCCGTGTCCGAGGGCCCACGGGTTCGACCAGATGACCCTGGCGACACATGCTTCGGTGGGACTGCCCACGGGGTTGACCAGCATTCCCGGCGTCCTCGCGCTCGTGTCCGACTGCCCGCGAGGTCGACCTGATGTCTTTGGCGACTCGGGCCCGTGGCCGGGGTCCTGCGGGGTCTGCCAGCTTTCCCGTGCCCATTCGGCCAATGCCCGAGTGCCCGCAGTGTCGACCCACTCTCCCAAGCGACTCGAGTTTGGGTCCAAGGGCCCGCGGTCGACCTGCTGTCCCGGGTGTCTTGGGCCCGGGCCCGATGTCCCACCGGGTCTACCAGGTGTCCCGGGCGATTCGGGTTCAGGTCGGAGGGACCGCGGTGTTGCCCAGCCATCCCGGGTCACTCGGGCCTGGGTCCGAGGGCCCATGTGTTCGACAAGCTCTTCCAGGCAAATCGCGCTCGGGTCCGATGGCCCGCGGGGTCGACCAGCTCTCCGGGGCGACTCGGGCACGTGCCCCAGGGCCCGGGGTGTCGACCAGCTGTCTCGGGCACCTCGGGCCCGGTTCCGAGGCCCGGCATTATTGATCAGCTATCCCGCGTGATTCGGGCCCGTGTCCGAGGGCCCACGGTGTCGACCAGATGTTCCAGGCCCTCGGGCCCGGGTCCGAGGGCCCGCAGGGTCCACCAGGGGTCCCGGGCGACTCGCACTCGAGTCCGAGGGCCTGCGGGGTCGACCAGATCTCCAGGGCGAGTCGAGCACATGCCCGATGCCCCGCGGGGTCAACCAGACGTCCCAGGCGACTCCGGCCTGGCTCCGAGGGCCCACGGTGTCACACAGCTCTCCTGGGACACTCGCGCTTTGGACCGACGGACCGCGGGGTCGACCAGCTGACCCGGGCGACTTTGGCCCTGTGTCCAAAGGCCCTTGGGGTCGCCCGACTTTCCCGGGCGTCTCCGGCCTGTGCCCGAGGGACCGTGGTATGGACCACCTCTCCCAGGCGACTCAAGTTCGGGTCCGAGGTCCCGCAGCCTACCTGCTTTCCCGGGTGACTTGGGCATGTGCCAGATGTCACGCGGGGTCGACCAGTTGTCCAGGGGGACTCAGGCCCGGGTCCAGGATCCCGTGGTGTCGACCAGCTGTCCCGGGGAACTCTACCCAGGCCCGAAGACCAGCCGCATCCACCAGTTGCCCCGGGCGACTCGGACCCGTGTCTGAAGGCCCGCGTGTTCGACCAGCTATCCCTGGCCACTCACGCTGGGGTCCGTGTTCCCGCGGGGTTGACCAGCAGTCCCGGGCAACACGCGCTTGTGTCCGAGGGCCCGTGAGGTCGACCCGATGTCTTTGGCGATTCGGGCCCGGGACCGAGGGCCCGCGGGATCGACCAGCATAACTTGGGCCCGTGTCCGAGGTCCTGCGGTCGACCATCTGTACCGGGCGACTCGGGCCCGTGCCCGATGTCCCGTTGGGTCGACCAGCTGTCCCGGGGACGTCGGGCCCATGTCCGAGGGCCCGCGGGTTCCACAACCTTTCCCGGGCGACTCGGGCTGGTCCCGAGGGCCCGCGGTGTCGTCCAAATCTCCCGGTCGACTCGGGCCTGTGTCTGATATCCTCCAGGGTCGACCAGCTGTCCCGGGGGACTTGGGCCCTGGTCGGACGGAGCGTGGTGTCGAACAGGCGTCCCGGGCGACTAGGGCCAATGTCCGAGAGCCCACGGGGTCGAACAGCTGTCCTGGGCGACTCGGGCCCATTCCCGAGGCCTCGCGGTGTCGACCAGATGTCCCGGGGGACTGGCGCTTCGGTCCTAAGACCCGCGGGGTCGACCAGCTGTCCTGGCTGACTTGGGTTCGGCTCCGAGGGCCTGCGGGCTCGAAAGGCTGTCCCGGAGGCTCGGGCCCGTTCCTGAAGGCCCACGGGGTCGACCAGTTTTCCCTGTGATTCGTGCTTTGGTCCGAGTGCCCGCAGGGTGGACCAGCAGTCCTGGGTGACACGCGCTCGTGTCCGAAGTTCCACGAGGTCGCCCCGATGTTTTGGCAACTCGGGCCCGGGTGCGAGGGCCTGCAGGGTCGACCAGGTGTCCCGGGCGACTCGGGCCCAGGCCCAAGGCCCTGCGGTGTCAACCAGATGTCCCGGACCACTCGCGCTTGCGTCCTAGGTTACGTGGGGTCGACCAGCTGTCCTGGGCGACTGGGGCCTGGTCGGAGGGAGCATGGTGTCAAACAGGCGTCCCGGGCAACTCGGGCCCGTGTCTGAAGGCCCGCGGGGTCAACCAGCTGTCCCTGGTGACTCGCGCTTGGGACCGAGTGCATGCGGGGTCGACCAGCAGTCCCGGGCAACTCGGGCCCTGGTCGGAGGCACTGCGGTGTCGACCAGGCCTCCCTGGCGCCTCGGGCCCGTGCCCGAGGACCTGCGGGGTCGACCAGCTGTCCCGGGCGACTCCGGCCTGATTCCGAGGGCCCACGGTTTCGACCAAATGTCCCGGGTGACTCGGGCCTGGGTCTGAATGCTCGCGGTATCAACCAGCTTTCCCAGGGAACTCGGGCCCGGGTCTGAGGTCCCACAGGGTCGCCCACCTGTCCCGGGGGACTCGGGCCCGGGTCCACGGGCATGCGGTGTCGACAGGCTGTCCCGGGGGACTCGGGCCCGCGTCCGAGGGCCCGCCGGGTCGACCAGCTGTCCAGGTGGACTCGGGCCCGAGTCTGAAGGCCCGCGTGGTCGACCAGCTGTCCCAGGCACTCGGGCCTGTGTCCGAGGGCACGTGGGTTCGACCAGGTGTCCCCGGAGATCGCACTCGAGTCCGACGGCCCGTGGGGTCGACCATATGTCCCGGGCGATATTGGCCCGGGTCCAAAGGCCCGCGCGGTCCACCAGCAGGCCCGCGCGACTCAGGCCCTGTTCTGATGGCCCGCGGGGTCAACCAGCAGTCCCTGGCGCCTGGGGCCCGTGTCCGAAATCCCTCGGTGTTGACCAGCTGTCCCGGGCGACTCGAGACCGTGCCTGAGGGCCTGGGTGTTGAACAGCTGTGCCAGGGGACTCACACGTGAGTCTGATGGACCCCGGGGTCGACCAGCGGTCCCTGGGGACTCGGGCCCAGGTCCTAGGGCCCGCGGGTTCGACCACCTGTATTGGGCGACTCGGGCCGGTGCTCGAGGGCCCGCGGTGTCCACAAACTCTCCCGCGCGACTCGGTTCGGGTCCCAGGTCCCATGGTCGAGCAGCTGTCCCAGGCGCCTCGGGCCCGTGCCAGATGTCCCGCTGCATGGATCAGCTGCCCCGGGCGACTTGGGCCCTGGTCGCAGGGCCCGCGGTGTCGAACAGGCGTCCCGGAAGACTCGGGCCTTGCCCGAATGCCCGCGGTGACGACCAGCTCCGGGTGACACGGGCCCGTGTCCGAGGGCCCACGGGTTCGACCAGATGACCCTGGCGACACATGCTTCGGTGGGACTGCCCACGGGGTTGACCAGCATTCCCGGCGTCCTCGCGCTCGTGTCCGACTGCCCGCGAGGTCGACCTGATGTCTTTGGCGACTCGGGCCCGTGGCCGGGGTCCTGCGGGGTCTGCCAGCTTTCCCGTGCCCATTCGGCCAATGCCCGAGTGCCCGCAGTGTCGACCCACTCTCCCAAGCGACTCGAGTTTGGGTCCAAGGGCCCGCGGTCGACCTGCTGTCCCGGGTGTCTTGGGCCCGGGCCCGATGTCCCACCGGGTCTACCAGGTGTCCCGGGCGATTTGGGTTCAGGTCGGAGGGACCGCGGTGTTGCCCAGCCATCCCGGGTCACTCGGGCCTGGGTCCGAGGGCCCATGTGTTCGACAAGCTCTTCCGGGCAAATCGCGCTCGGGTCCGATGGCCCGCGGGGTCGACCAGCTCTCCGGGGCGACTCGGGCACGTGCCCCAGGGCCCGGGGTGTCGACCAGCTGTCTCGGGCACCTCGGGCCCGGTTCCGAGGCCCGGCATTATTGATCAGCTATCCCGCGTGACTCGGGCCCGTGTCCGAGGGCCCACGGTGTCGACCAGATGTTCCAGGCCCTCGGGCCCGGGTCCGAGGGCCCGCAGGGTCCACCAGGGGTCCCGGGCGACTCGCACTCGAGTCCGAGGGCCTGCGGGGTCGACCAGATCTCCAGGGCGAGTCGAGCACATGCCCGATGCCCCGCGGGGTCAACCAGACGTCCCAGGCGACTCCGGCCTGGCTCCGAGGGCCCACGGTGTCACACAGCTCTCCTGGGACACTCGCGCTTTGGACCGACGGACCGCGGGGTCGACCAGCTGACCCGGGCGACTTTGGCCCTGTGTCCAAAGGCCCTTGGGGTCGCCCGACTTTCCCGGGCGTCTCCGGCCTGTGCCCGAGGGACCGTGGTATGGACCACCTCTCCCAGGCGACTCAAGTTCGGGTCCGAGGTCCCGCAGCCTACCTGCTTTCCCGGGTGACTTGGGCATGTGCCAGATGTCACGCGGGGTCGACCAGTTGTCCAGGGGGACTCAGGCCCGGGTCCAGGATCCCGTGGTGTCGACCAGCTGTCCCGGGGAACTCTACCCAGGCCCGAAGACCAGCCGCATCCACCAGTTGCCCCGGGCGACTCGGACCCGTGTCTGAAGGCCCGCGTGTTCGACCAGCTATCCCTGGCCACTCACGCTGGGGTCCCTGTTCCCGCGGGGTTGACCAGCAGTCCCGGGCAACACGCGCTTGTGTCCGAGGGCCCGTGAGGTCGACCCGATGTCTTTGGCCATTCGGGCCCGGGACCGAGGGCCCGCGGGATCGACCAGCATAACTTGGGCCTGTGTCCGAGGTCCTGCGGTCGACCATCTGTACCGGGCGACTCGGGCCCGTGCCCGATGTCCCGTTGGGTCGACCAGCTGTCCCGGGGACGTCGGGCCCATGTCCGAGGGCCCGCGGGTTCCACAACCTTTCCCGGGCGACTCGGGCTGGTCCCGAGGGCCCGCGGTGTCGTCCAAATCTCCCGGTCGACTCGGGCCTGTGTCTGATATCCTCCAGGGTCGACCAGCTGTCCCGGGGGACTTGGGCCCTGGTCGGACGGAGCGGGGTGTCGAACAGGCGTCCCGGGCGACTAGGGCCAATGTCCGAGAGCCCACGGGGTCGAACAGCTGTCCTGGGCGACTCGGGCCCATTCCCGAGGCCTCGCGGTGTCGACCAGATGTCCCGGGGGACTGGCGCTTCGGTCCTAAGGCCCGCGGGGTCGACCAGCTGTCCTGGCTGACTTGGGTTCGGCTCCGAGGGCCTGCGGGCTCGAAAGGCTGTCCCGGAGGCTCGGGCCCGTTCCTGAAGGCCCACGGGGTCGACCAGTTTTCCCTGTGATTCGTGCTTTGGTCCGAGTGCCCGCAGGGTGGACCAGCAGTCCTGGGTGACTCGCGCTCGTGTCCGAGGTTCCACGAGGTCGCCCCGATGTTTTGGCAACTCGGGCCCGGGTGCGAGGGCCTGCAGGGTCGACCAGGTGTCCCGGGCGACTCGGGCCCATGCCCAAGGCCCTGCGGTGTCAACCAGATGTCCCGGACCACTCGCGCTTGCGTACTAGGTTACGTGGGGTCGACCAGCTGTCCTGGGCGACTGGGGCCTGGTCGGAGGGAGCATGGTGTCAAACAGGCGTCCCGGGCAACTCGGGCCCGTGTCTGAAGGCCCGCGGGGTCAACCAGCTGTCCCTGGTGACTCGCGCTTGGGACCGAGTGCATGCGGGGTCGACCAGCAGTCCCGGGCAACTCGTGCCCTGGTCGGAGGCACTGCGGTGTCGACCAGGCCTCCCTGGCGCCTCGGGCCCGTGCCCGAGGACCTGCGGGGTCGACCAGCTGTCCCGGGTGACTCCGGCCTGATTCCGAGGGCCCACGGTTTCGACCAAATGTCCCGGGTGACTCGGGCCTGGGTCTGAATGCTCGCGGTATCAACCAGCTTTCCCAGGGAACTCGGGCCCGGGTCTGAGGTCCCACAGTGTCGCCCACCTGTCCCGGGGGACTCGGGCCCGGGTCCACGGGCATGCGGTGTCGACAGGCTGTCCCGGGGGACTCGGGCCCGCGTCCGAGGGCCCGCCGGGTCGACCAGCTGTCCAGGTGGACTCGGGCCCGAGTCTGAAAGCCCACGTGGTCGACCAGCTGTCCCAGGCACTCGGGCCTGTGTCCGAGGGCACGTGGGTTCGACCAGGTGTCCCCGGAGATCGCACTCGAGTCCGACGGCCCGTGGGGTCGACCATATGTCCCGGGCGATATTGGCCCGGGTCCAAAGGCCCGCGCGGTCCACCAGCAGGCCCGCGCGACTCAGGCCCTGTTCTGATGGCCCGCGGGGTCAACCAGCAGTCCCTGGCGCCTGGGGCCCGTGTCCGAAATCCCTCGGTGTTGACCAGCTGTCCCGGGCGACTCGAGACCGTGCCTGAGGGCCTGGGTGTCGAACAGCTGTGCCAGGGGACTCACACGTGAGTCTGATGGACCCCGGGGTCGACCAGCGGTCCCTGGGGACTCGGGCCCAGGTCCTAGGGCCCGCGGGTTCGACCACCTGTATTGGGCGACTCGGGCCGGTGCTCGAGGGCCCGCGGTGTCCACAAACTCTCCCGCGCGACTCGGTTCGGGTCCCAGGTCCCATGGTCGAGCAGCTGTCCCAGGCGCCTCGGGCCCGTGCCAGATGTCCCGCTGCATGGATCAGCTGCCCCGGGCGACTTGGGCCCTGGTCGCAGGGCCCGCGGTGTCGAACAGGCGTCCCGGAAGACTCGGGCCTTGCCCGAATGCCCGCGGTGACGACCAGCTCCGGGTGACACGGGCCCGTGTCCGAGGGCCCACGGGTTTGACCACATGACCCTGGCGACACATGCTTCGGTGGGACTGCCCACGGGGTTGACCAGCATTCCCGGCGTCCTCGCGCTCGTGTCCGACTGCCCGCGAGGTCGACCTGATGTCTTTGGCGACTCGGGCCCGTGGCCGGGGTCCTGCGGGGTCTGCCAGCTTTCCCGTGCCCATTCGGCCAATGCCCGAGTTCCCGCAGTGTCGACCCACTCTCCCAAGCGACTCGAGTTTGGGTCCAAGGGCCCGCGGTCGACCTGCTGTCCCGGGTGTCTTGGGCCCGGGCCCGATGTCCCACCGGGTCTACCAGGTGTCCCGGGCGATTCGGGTTCAGGTCGGAGGGACCGCGGTGTTGCCCAGCCATCCCGGGTCACTCGGGCCTGGGTCCGAGGGCCCATGTGTTCGACAAGCTCTTCCGGGCAAATCGCGCTCGGGTCCGATGGCCCGCGGGGTCGACCAGCTCTCCGGGGCGACTCGGGCACGTGCCCCAGGGCCCGGGGTGTCGACCAGCTGTCTCGGGCACCTCGGGCCCGGTTCCGAGGCCCGGCATTATTGATCAGCTATCCCGCGTGACTCGGGCCCGTGTCCGAGGGCCCACGGTGTCGACCAGATGTTCCAGGCCCTCGGGCCCGGGTCCGAGGGCCCGCAGGGTCCACCAGGGGTCCCGGGCGACTCGCACTCGAGTCCGAGGGCCTGCGGGGTCGACCAGATCTCCAGGGCGAGTCGAGCACATGCCCGATGCCCCGCGGGGTCAACCAGACGTCCCAGGCGACTCCGGCCTGGCTCCGAGGGCCCACGGTGTCACACAGCTCTCCTGGGACACTCGCGCTTTGGACCGACGGACCGCGGGGTCGACCAGCTGACCCGGGCGACTTTGGCCCTGTGTCCAAAGGCCCTTGGGGTCGCCCGACTTTCCCGGGCGTCTCCGGCCTGTGCCCGAGGGACCGTGGTATGGACCACCTCTCCCAGGCGACTCAAGTTCGGGTCCGAGGTCCCGCAGCCTACCTGCTTTCCCGGGTGACTTGGGCATGTGCCAGATGTCACGCGGGGTCGACCAGTTGTCCAGGGGGACTCAGGCCCGGGTCCAGGATCCCGTGGTGTCGACCAGCTGTCCCGGGGAACTCTACCCAGGCCCGAAGACCAGCCGCATCCACCAGTTGCCCCGGGCGACTCGGACCCGTGTCTGAAGGCCCGCGTGTTCGACCAGCTATCCCTGGCCACTCACGCTGGGGTCCGTGTTCCCGCGGGGTTGACCAGCAGTCCCGGGCAACACGCGCTTGTGTCCGAGGGCCCGTGAGGTCGACCCGATGTCTTTGGCCATTCGGGCCCGGGACCGAGGGCCCGTGGGATCGACCAGCATAACTTGGGCCTGTGTCCGAGGTCCTGCGGTCGACCATCTGTACCGGGCGACTCGGGCCCGTGCCCGATGTCCCGTTGGGTCGACCAGCTGTCCCGGGGACGTCGGGCCCATGTCCGAGGGCCCGCGGGTTCCACAACCTTTCCCGGGCGACTCGGGCTGGTCCCGAGGGCCCGCGGTGTCGTCCAAATCTCCCGGTCGACTCGGGCCTGTGTCTGATATCCTCCAGGGTCGACCAGCTGTCCCGGGGGACTTGGGCCCTGGTCGGACGGAGCGGGGTGTCGAACAGGCGTCCCGGGCGACTAGGGCCAATGTCCGAGAGCCCACGGGGTCGAACAGCTGTCCTGGGCGACTCGGGCCCATTCCCGAGGCCTCGCGGTGTCAACCAGATGTCCCGGGGGACTGGCGCTTCGGTCCTAAGACCCGCGGGGTCGACCAGCTGTCCTGGCTGACTTGGGTTCGGCTCCGAGGGCCTGCGGGCTCGAAAGGCTGTCCCGGAGGCTCGGGCCCGTTCCTGAAGGCCCACGGGGTCGACCAGTTTTCCCTGTGATTCGTGCTTTGGTCCGAGTGCCCGCAGGGTGGACCAGCAGTCCTGGGTGACTCGCGCTCGTGTCCGAGGTTCCACGAGGTCGCCCCGATGTTTTGGCAACTCGGGCCCGGGTGCGAGGGCCTGCAGGGTCCACCAGGGGTCCCGGGCGACTCGGGCCCAGGCCCAAGGCCCTGCGGTGTCAACCAGATGTCCCGGACCACTCGCGCTTGCGTCCTAGGTTACGTGGGGTCGACCAGCTGTCCTGGGCGACTGGGGCCTGGTCGGAGGGAGCATGGTGTCAAACAGGCGTCCCGGGCAACTCGGGCCCGTGTCTGAAGGCCCGCGGGGTCAACCAGCTGTCCCTGGTGACTCGCGCTTGGGACCGAGTGCATGCGGGGTCGACCAGCAGTCCCGGGCAACTCGGGCCCTGGTCGGAGGCACTGCGGTGTCGACCAGGCCTCCCTGGCACCTCGGGCCCGTGCCCGAGGACCTGCGGGGTCGACCAGGTGTCCCGGGCGACTCTGGCCTGATTCCGAGGGCCCACGGTTTCGACCAAATGTCCCGGGTGACTCGGGACTGGGTCTGAATGCTCGCGGTATCAACCAGCTTTCCCAGGGAACTCGGGCCCGGGTCTGAGGTCCCACAGGGTCGCCCACCTGTCCCGGGGGACTCGGGCCCGGGTCCACGGGCATGCGGTGTCGACAGGCTGTCCCGGGGGACTCGGGCCTGCGTCCGAGGGCCCGCCGGGTCGACCAGCTGTCCAGGTGGACTCGGGCCCGAGTCTGAAGGCCCGCGTGGTCGACCAGCTGTCCCAGGCACTCGGGCCTGTGTCCGAGGGCACGTGGGTTCGACCAGGTGTCCCCGGAGATCGCACTCGAGTCCGACGGTCCGTGGGGTCGACCATATGTCCCGGGCGATATTGGCCCGGGTCCAAAGGCCCGCGCGGTCCACCAGCAGGCCCGCGCGACTCAGGCCCTGTTCTGATGGCCCGCGGGGTCAACCAGCAGTCCCTGGCGCCTGGGGCCCGTGTCCGAAATCCCTCGGTGTTGACCAGCTGTCCCGGGCGACTCGAGACCGTGCCTGAGGGCCTGGGTGTCGAACAGCTGTGCCAGGGGACTCACACGTGAGTCTGATGGACCCCGGGGTCGACCAGCGGTCCCTGGGGACTCGGGCCCAGGTCCTAGGGCCCGCGGGTTCGACCACCTGTATTGGGCGACTCGGGCCGGTGCTCGAGGGCCCGCGGTGTCCACAAACTCTCCCGCGCGACTCGGTTCGGGTCCCAGGTCCCATGGTCGACCAGCTGTCCCAGGCGCCTCGGGCCCGTGCCAGATGTCCCGCTGCATGGATCAGCTGCCCCGGGCGACTTGGGCCCTGGTCGCAGGGCCCGCGGTGTCGAACAGGCGTCCCGGAAGACTCGGGCCTTGCCCGAATGCCCGCGGTGACGACCAGCTCCGGGTGACACGGGCCCGTGTCCGAGGGCCCACGGGTTCGACCAGATGACCCTGGCGACACATGCTTCGGTGGGACTGCCCACGGGGTTGACCAGCATTCCCGGCGTCCTCGCGCTCGTGTCCGACTGCCCGCGAGGTCGACCTGATGTCTTTGGCGACTCGGGCCCGCGGCCGGGGTCCTGCGGGGTCTGCCAGCTTTCCCGTGCCCATTCGGCCAATGCCCGAGTGCCCGCAGTGTCGACCCACTCTCCCAAGCGACTCGAGTTTGGGTCCAAGGGCCCGCGGTCGACCTGCTGTCCCGGGTGTCTTGGGCCCGGGCCCGATGTCCCACCGGGTCTACCAGGTGTCCCGGGCGATTCGGGTTCAGGTCGGAGGGACCGCGGTGTTGCCCAGCCATCCCGGGTCACTCGGGCCTGGGTCCGAGGGCCCATGTGTTCGACAAGCTCTTCCGGGCAAATCGCGCTCGGGTCCGATGGCCCGCGGGGTCGACCAGCTCTCCGGGGCGACTCGGGCACGTGCCCCAGGGCCCGGGGTGTCGACCAGCTGTCTCGGGCACCTCGGGCCCGGTTCCGAGGCCCGGCATTATTGATCAGCTATCCCGCGTGACTCGGGCCCGTGTCCGAGGGCCCACGGTGTCGACCAGATGTTCCAGGCCCTCGGGCCCGGGTCCGAGGGCCCGCAGGGTCCACCAGGGGTCCCGGGCGACTCGCACTCGAGTCCGAGGGCCTGCGGGGTCGACCAGATCTCCAGGGCGAGTCGAGCACATGCCCGATGCCCCGCGGGGTCATCCAGACGTCCCAGGCGACTCCGGCCTGGCTCCGAGGGCCCACGGTGTCACACAGCTCTCCTGGGACACTCGCGCTTTGGACCGACGGACCGCGGGGTCGACCAGCTGACCCGGGCGACTTTGGCCCTGTGTCCAAAGGCCCTTGGGGTCGCCCGACTTTCCCGGGTGTCTCCGGCCTGTGCCCGAGGGACCGTGGTATGGACCACCTCTCCCAGGCGACTCAAGTTCGGGTCCGAGGTCCCGCAGCCTACCTGCTTTCCCGGGTGACTTGGGCATGTGCCAGATGTCACGCGGGGTCGACCAGTTGTCCAGGGGGACTCAGGCCCGGGTCCAGGATCCCGTGGTGTCGACCAGCTGTCCCGGGGAACTCTACCCAGGCCCGAAGACCAGCCGCATCCACCAGTTGCCCCGGGCGACTCGGACCCGTGTCTGAAGGCCCGCATGTTCGACCAGCTATCCCTGGCCACTCACGCTGGGGTCCGTGTTCCCGCGGGGTTGACCAGCAGTCCCGGGCAACACGCGCTTGTGTCCGAGGGCCCGTGAGGTCGACCCGATGTCTTTGGCCATTCGGGCCCGGGACCGAGGGCCCGCGGGATCGACCAGCAGACCCGCGTGACTTGGGCCCGTGTCCGAGGTCCTGCGGTCGACCATCTGTACCGGGCGACTCGGGCCCGTGCCCGATGTCCCCCTGGGTCCATCAGCTGTCCCGGGGACGTCGGGCCCATGTCCGAGGGCCCGCGGGTTCCACAACCTTTCCCGGGCGACTCGGGCTGGTCCCGAGGGCCCGCGGTGTCGTGCAAATCTCCCGGTCGACTCGGGCCTGTGTCTGATATCCTCCAGGGTCGACCAGCTGTCCCGGGGGACTTGGGCCCTGGTCGGACGGTGCGGGGTGTCGAACAGGCGTCCCGGGCGACTAGGGCCAATGTCCGAGAGCCCACGGGGTCGAACAGCTGTCCTGGGCGACTCGGGCCCATTCCCGAGGCCTCGCGGTGTCGACCAGATGTCCCGGGGGACTGGCGCTTCGGTCCTAAGGCCCGCGGGGTCGACCAGCTGTCCTGGCTGACTTGGGTTCGGCTCCGAGGGCCTGCGGGCTCGAAAGGCTGTCCCGGAGGCTCGGGCCCGTTCCTGAAGGCCCACGGGGTCGACCAGTTTTCCCTGTGATTCGTGCTTTGGTCCGAGTGCCCGCAGGGTGGACCAGCAGTCCTGGGAGACTCGCGCTCGTGTCCGAGGTTCCACGAGGTCGCCCCGATGTTTTGGCAACTCGGGCCCGGGTGCGAGGGCCTGCAGGGTCGACCAGGTGTCCCGGGCGACTCGGGCCCAGGCCCAAGGCCCTGCGGTGTCAACCAGATGTCCCGGACCACTCGCGCTTGCGTCCTAGGTTACGTGGGGTCGACCAGCTGTCCTGGGCGACTGGGGCCAGGTCGGAGGGAGCATGGTGTCAAACAGGCGTCCCGGGCAACTCGGGCCCGTGTCTGAAGGCCCGCGGGGTCAACCAGCTGTCCCTGGTGACTCGCGCTTGGGACCGAGTGCATGCGGGGTCGACCAGCAGTCCCGGGCAACTCGGGCCCTGGTCGGAGGCACTGCGGTGTCGACCAGGCCTCCCTGGCGCCTCGGGCCCGTGCCCGAGGACCTGCGGGGTCGACCAGCTGTCCCGGGCGACTCCGGCCTGATTCCGAGGGCCCACGGTTTCGACCAAATGTCCCGGGTGACTCGGGCCTGGGTCTGAATGCTCGCGGTATCAACCAGCTTTCCCAGGGAACTCGGGCCCGGGTCTGAGGTCCCACAGGGTCGCCCACCTGTCCCGGGGGACTCGGGCCCGTGTCCACGGGCATGCGGTGTCGACAGGCTGTCCCGGGGGACTCGGGCCCGCGTCCGAGGGCCCGCCGGGTCGACCAGCTGTCCAGGTGGACTCGGGCCCGAGTCTGAAGGCCCGCGTGGTCGACCAGCTGTCCCAGGCACTCGGGCCTGTGTCCGAGGGCACGTGGGTTCGACCAGGTGTCCCCGGAGATCGCACTCGAGTCCGACGGTCCGTGGGGTCGACCATATGTCCCGGGCGATATTGGCCCGGGTCCAAAGGCCCGCGCGGTCCACCAGCAGGCCCGCGCGACTCAGGCCCTGTTCTGATGGCCCGCGGGGTCAACCAGCAGTCCCTGGTGCCTGGGGCCCGTGTCCGAAATCCCTCGGTGTTGACCAGCTGTCCCGGGCGACTCGAGACCGTGCCTGAGGGCCTGGGTGTCGAATAGCTGTGCCAGGGGACTCACACGTGAGTCTGATGGACCCCGGGGTCGACCAGCGGTCCCTGGGGACTCGGGCCCAGGTCCTAGGGCCCGCGGGTTCGACCACCTGTATTGGGCGACTCGGGCCGGTGCTCGAGGGCCCGCGGTGTCCACAAACTCTCCCGCGCGACTCGGTTCGGGTCCCAGGTCCCATGGTCGACCAGCTGTCCCAGGCGCCTCGGGCCCGTGCCAGATGTCCCGCTGCATGGATCAGCTGCCCCGGGCGACTTGGGCCCTGGTCGCAGGGCCCGCGGTGTCGAACAGGCGTCCCGGAAGACTCGGGCCTTGCCCGAATGCCCGCGGTGACGACCAGCTCCGGGTGACACGGGCCCGTGTCCGAGGGCCCACGGGTTCGACCAGATGACCCTGGCGACACATGCTTCGGTGGGACTGCCCACGGGGTTGACCAGCATTCCCGGCGTCCTCGCGCTCGTGTCCGACTGCCCGCGAGGTCGACCTGATGTCTTTGGCGACTCGGGCCCGTGGCCGGGGTCCTGCGGGGTCTGCCAGCTTTCCCGTGCCCATTCGGCCAATGCCCGAGTGCCCGCAGTGTCGACCCACTCTCCCAAGCGACTCGAGTTTGGGTCCAAGGGCCCGCGGTCGACCTGCTGTCCCGGGTGTCTTGGGCCCGGGCCCGATGTCCCACCGGGTCTACCAGGTGTCCCGGGCGATTCGGGTTCAGGTCGGAGGGACCGCGGTGTTGCCCAGCCATCCCGGGTCACTCGGGCCTGGGTCCGAGGGCCCATGTGTTCGACAAGCTCTTCCGGGCAAATCGCGCTCGGGTCCGATGGCCCGCGGGGTCGACCAGCTCTCCGGGGCGACTCGGGCACGTGCCCCAGGGCCCGGGGTGTCGACCAGCTGTCTCGGGCACCTCGGGCCCGGTTCCGAGGCCCGGCATTATTGATCAGCTATCCCGCGTGACTCGGGCCCGTGTCCGAGGGCCCACGGTGTCGACCAGATGTTCCAGGCCCTCGGGCCCGGGTCCGAGGGCCCGCAGGGTCCACCAGGGGTCCCGGGCGACTCGCACTCGAGTCCGAGGGCCTGCGGGGTCGACCAGATCTCCAGGGCGAGTCGAGCACATGCCCGATGCCCCGCGGGGTCATCCAGACGTCCCAGGCGACTCCGGCCTGGCTCCGAGGGCCCACGGTGTCACACAGCTCTCCTGGGACACTCGCGCTTTGGACCGACGGACCGCGGGGTCGACCAGCTGACCCGGGCGACTTTGGCCCTGTGTCCAAAGGCCCTTGGGGTCGCCCGACTTTCCCGGGTGTCTCCGGCCTGTGCCCGAGGGACCGTGGTATGGACCACCTCTCCCAGGCGACTCAAGTTCGGGTCCGAGGTCCCGCAGCCTACCTGCTTTCCCGGGTGACTTGGGCATGTGCCAGATGTCACGCGGGGTCGACCAGTTGTCCAGGGGGACTCAGGCCCGGGTCCAGGATCCCGTGGTGTCGACCAGCTGTCCCGGGGAACTCTACCCAGGCCCGAAGACCAGCCGCATCCACCAGTTGCCCCGGGCGACTCGGACCCGTGTCTGAAGGCCCGCGTGTTCGACCAGCTATCCCTGGCCACTCACGCTGGGGTCCGTGTTCCCGCGGGGTTGACCAGCAGTCCCGGGCAACACGCGCTTGTGTCCGAGGGCCCGTGAGGTCGACCCGATGTCTTTGGCCATTCGGGCCCGGGACCGAGGGCCCGCGGGATCGACCAGCAGACCCGCGTGACTTGGGCCTGTGTCCGAGGTCCTGCGGTCGACCATCTGTACCGGGCGACTCGGGCCCGTGCCCGATGTCCCCCTGGGTCGACCAGCTGTCCCGGGGACGTCGGGCCCATGTCCGAGGGCCCGCGGGTTCCACAACCTTTCCCGGGCGACTCGGGCTGGTCCCGAGGGCCCGCGGTGTCGTCCAAATCTCCCGGTCGACTCGGGCCTGTGTCTGATATCCTCCAGGGTCGACCAGCTGTCCCGGGGGACTTGGGCCCTGGTCGGACGGAGCGGGGTGTCGAACAGGCGTCCCGGGCGACTAGGGCCAATGTCCGAGAGCCCACGGGGTCGAACAGCTGTCCTGGGCGACTCGGGCCCATTCCCGAGGCCTCGCGGTGTCGACCAGATGTCCCGGGGGACTGGCGCTTCGGTCCTAAGGCCCGCGGGGTCGACCAGCTGTCCTGGCTGACTTGGGTTCGGCTCCGAGGGCCTGCGGGCTCGAAAGGCTGTCCCGGAGGCTCGGGCCCGTTCCTGAAGGCCCACGGGGTCGACCAGTTTTCCCTGTGATTCGTGCTTTGGTCCGAGTGCCCGCAGGGTGGACCAGCAGTCCTGGGTGACTCGCGCTCGTGTCCGAGGTTCCACGAGGTCGCCCCGATGTTTTGGCAACTCGGGCCCGGGTGCGAGGGCCTGCAGGGTCGACCAGGTGTCCCGGGCGACTCGGGCCCAGGCCCAAGGCCCTGCGGTGTCAACCAGATGTCCCGGACCACTCGCGCTTGCGTCCTAGGTTACGTGGGGTCGACCAGCTGTCCTGGGCGACTGGGGCCTGGTCGGAGGGAGCATGGTGTCAAACAGGCGTCCCGGGCAACTCGGGCCCGTGTCTGAAGGACCGCGGGGTCAACCAGCTGTCCCTGGTGACTCGCGCTTGGGACCGAGTGCATGCGGGGTCGACCAGCAGTCCCGGGCAACTCGGGCCCTGGTCGGAGGCACTGCGGTGTCGACCAGGCCTCCCTGGCGCCTCGGGCCCGTGCCCGAGGACCTGCGGGGTCGACCAGCTGTCCCGGGCGACTCCGGCCTGATTCCGAGGGCCCACGGTTTCGACCAAATGTCCCGGGTGACTCGGGCCTGGGTCTGAATGCTCGCGGTATCAACCAGCTTTCCCAGGGAACTCGGGCCCGGGTCTGAGGTCCCACAGGGTCGCCCACCTGTCCCGGGGGACTCGGGCCCGTGTCCACGGGCATGCGGTGTCGACAGGCTGTCCCGGGGGACTCGGGCCCGCGTCCGAGGGCCCGCCGGGTCGACCAGCTGTCCAGGTGGACTCGGGCCCGAGTCTGAAGGCCCGCGTGGTCGACCAGCTGTCCCAGGCACTCGGGCCTGTGTCCGAGGGCACGTGGGTTCGACCAGGTGTCCCCGGAGATCGCACTCGAGTCCGACGGCCCGTGGGGTCGACCATATGTCCCGGGCGATATTGGCCCGGGTCCAAAGGCCCGCGCGGTCCACCAGCAGGCCCGCGCGACTCAGGCCCTGTTCTGATGGCCCGCGGGGTCAACCAGCAGTCCCTGGCGCCTGGGGCCCGTGTCCGAAATCCCTCGGTGTTGACCAGCTGTCCCGGGCGACTCGAGACCGTGCCTGAGGGCCTGGGTGTTGAACAGCTGTGCCAGGGGACTCACACGTGAGTCTGAAGGACCCCGGGGTCGACAAGCGGTCCCTGGGGACTCGGGCCCAGGTCCTAGGGCCCGCGGGTTCGACCACCTGTATTGGGCGACTCGGGCCGGTGCTCGAGGGCCCGCGGTGTCCACAAACTCTCCCGCGCGACTCGGTTCGGGTCCCAGGTCCCATGGTCGACCAGCTGTCCCAGGCGCCTCGGGCCCGTGCCAGATGTCCCGCTGCATGGATCAGCTGCCCCGGGCGACTTGGGCCCTGGTCGCAGGGCCCGCGGTGTCGAACAGGCGTCCCGGAAGACTCGGGCCTTGCCCGAATGCCCGCGGTGACGACCAGCTCCGGGTGACACGGGCCCGTGTCCGAGGGCCCACGGGTTCGACCAGATGACCCTGGCGACACATGCTTCGGTGGGACTGCCCACGGGGTTGACCAGCATTCCCGGCGTCCTCGCGCTCGTGTCCGACTGCCCGCGAGGTCGACCTGATGTCTTTGGCGACTCGGGCCCGTGGCCGGGGTCCTGCGGGGTCTGCCAGCTTTCCCGTGCCCATTCGGCCAATGCCCGAGTGCCCGCAGTGTCGACCCACTCTCCCAAGCGACTCGAGTTTGGGTCCAAGGGCCCGCGGTCGACCTGCTGTCCCGGGTGTCTTGGGCCCGGGCCCGATGTCCCACCGGGTCTACCAGGTGTCCCGGGTGATTCGGGTTCAGGTCGGAGGGACCGCGGTGTTGCCCAGCCATCCCGGGTCACTCGGGCCTGGGTCCGAGGGCCCATGTGTTCGACAAGCTCTTCCGGGCAAATCGCGCTCGGGTCTGATGGCCCGCGGGGTCGACCAGCTCTCCGGGGCGACTCGGGCACGTGCCCCAGGGCCCGGGGTGTCGACCAGCTGTCTCGGGCACCTCGGGCCCGGTTCCGAGGCCCGGCATTATTGATCAGCTATCCCGCGTGACTCGGGCCCGTGTCCGAGGGCCCACGGTGTCGACCAGATGTTCCAGGCCCTCGGGCCCGGGTCCGAGGGCCCGCAGGGTCCACCAGGGGTCCCGGGCGACTCGCACTCGAGTCCGAGGGCCTGCGGGGTCGACCAGATCTCCAGGGCGAGTCGAGCACATGCCCGATGCCCCGCGGGGTCATCCAGACGTCCCAGGCGACTCCGGCCTGGCTCCGAGGGCCCACGGTGTCACACAGCTCTCCTGGGACACTCGCGCTTTGGACCGACGGACCGCGGGGTCGACCAGCTGACCCGGGCGACTTTGGCCCTGTGTCCAAAGGCCCTTGGGGTCGCCCGACTTTCCCGGGCGTCTCCGGCCTGTGCCCGAGGGACCGTGGTATGGACCACCTCTCCCAGGCGACTCAAGTTCGGGTCCGAGGTCCCGCAGCCTACCTGCTTTCCCGGGTGACTTGGGCATGTGCCAGATGTCACGCGGGGTCGACCAGTTGTCCAGGGGGACTCAGGCCCGGGTCCAGGATCCCGTGGTGTCGACCAGCTGTCCCGGGGAACTCTACCCAGGCCCGAAGACCAGCCACATCCACCAGTTGCCCCGGGCGACTCGGACCCGTGTCTGAAGGCCCGCGTGTTCGACCAGCTATCCCTGGCCACTCACGCTGGGGTCCGTGTTCCCGCGGGGTTGACCAGCAGTCCCGGGCAACACGCGCTTGTGTCCGAGGGCCCGGGAGGTCGACCCGATGTCTTTGGCCATTCGGGCCCGGGACCGAGGGCCCCTGGGATCGACCAGCATAACTTGGGCCCGTGTCCGAGGTCCTGCGGTCGACCATCTGTACCGGGCGACTCGGGCCCGTGCCCGATGTC
Source organism: Sus scrofa (assembly GCF_054392235.1). Taxonomy (NCBI): domain Eukaryota; kingdom Metazoa; phylum Chordata; class Mammalia; order Artiodactyla; family Suidae; genus Sus; species Sus scrofa. The sequence continues at coordinate 46,399,879 of NC_139387.1, read as the reverse complement.
CCGTTGGGTCGACCAGCTGTCCCGGGGACGTCGGGCCCATGTCCGAGGGCCCGCGGGTTCCACAACCTTTCCCGGGCGACTCGGGCTGGTCCCGAGGGCCCGCGGTGTCGTCCAAATCTCCCGGTCGACTCGGGCCTGTGTCTGATATCCTCCAGGGTCGACCAGCTGTCCCGGGGGACTTGGGCCCTGGTCGGACGGAGCGGGGTGTCGAACAGGCGTCCCGGGCGACTAGGGCCAATGTCCGAGAGCCCACGGGGTCGAACAGCTGTCCTGGGTGACTCGGGCCCATTCCCGAGGCCTCGCGGTGTCGACCAGATGTCCCGGGGGACTGGCGCTTCGGTCCTAAGGCCCGCGGGGTCGACCAGCTGTCCTGGCTGACTTGGGTTCGGCTCCGAGGGCCTGCGGGCTCGAAAGGCTGTCCCGGAGGCTCGGGCCCGTTCCTGAAGGCCCACGGGGTCGACCAGTTTTCCCTGTGATTCGTGCTTTGGTCCGAGTGCCCGCAGGGTGGACCAGCAGTCCTGGGTGACTCGCGCTCGTGTCCGAGGTTCCACGAGGTCGCCCCGATGTTTTGGCAACTCGGGCCTGGGTGCGAGGGCCTGCAGGGTCCACCAGGGGTCCCGGGCGACTCGGGCCCAGGCCCAAGGCCCTGCGGTGTCAACCAGATGTCCCGGACCACTCGCGCTTGCGTCCTAGGTTACGTGGGGTCGACCAGCTGTCCTGGGCGACTGGGGCCTGGTCGGAGGGAGCATGGTGTCAAACAGGCGTCCCGGGCAACTCGGGCCCGTGTCTGAAGGCCCGCGGGGTCAACCAGCTGTCCCTGGTGACTCGCGCTTGGGACCGAGTGCATGCGGGGTCGACCAGCAGTCCCGGGCAACTCGGGCCCTGGTCGGAGGCACTGCGGTGTCGACCAGGCCTCCATGGCACCTCGGGCCCATGCCCGAGGACCTGCGGGGTCGACCAGCTGTCCCGGGCGACTCCGGCCTGATTCCGAGGGCCCACGGTTTCGACCAAATGTCCCGGGTGACTCGGGCCTGGGTCTGAATGCTCGCGGTATCAACCAGCTTTCCCAGGGAACTCGGGCCCGGGTCTGAGGTCCCACAGGGTCGCCCACCTGTCCCGGGGGACTCGGGCCCGGGTCCACGGGCATGCGGTGTCGACAGGCTGTCCCGGGGGACTCGGGCCCGCGTCCGAGGGCCCGCCGGGTCGACCAGCTGTCCAGGTGGACTCGGTCCCGAGTCTGAAGGCCCGCGTGGTCGACCAGCTGTCCCAGGCACTCGGGCCTGTGTCCGAGGGCACGTGGGTTCGACCAGGTGTCCCCGGAGATCGCACTCGAGTCCGACAGCCCGTGGGGTCGACCATATGTCCCGGGCGATATTGGCCCGGGTCCAAAGGCCCGCGCGGTCCACCAGCAGGCCCGCGCGACTCAGGCCCTGTTCTGATGGCCCGCGGGGTCAACCAGCAGTCCCTGGCGCCTGGGGCCCGTGTCCGAAATCCCTCCGTGTTGACCAGCTGTCCCGGGCGACTCGAGACCGTGCCTGAGGGCCTGGGTGTCGAACAGCTGTGCCAGGGGACTCACACGTGAGTCTGATGGACCCCGGGGTCGACCAGCGGTCCCTGGGGACTCGGGCCCAGGTCCTAGGGCCCGCGGGTTCGACCACCTGTATTGGGCGACTCGGGCCGGTGCTCGAGGGCCCGCGGTGTCGACAAACTCTCCCGCGCGACTCGGTTCGGGTCCCAGGTCCCATGGTCGACCAGCTGTCCCAGGCGCCTCGGGCCCGTGCCAGATGTCCCGCTGCATGGATCAGCTGCCCCGGGCGACTTGGGCCCTGGTCGCAGGGCCCGCGGTGTCGAACAGGCGTCCCGGAAGACTCGGGCCTTGCCCGAATGCCCGCGGTGACGACCAGCTCCGGGTGACACGGGCCCGTGTCCGAGGGCCCACGGGTTCGACCAGATGACCCTGGCGACACATGCTTCGGTGGGACTGCCCACGGGGTTGACCAGCATTCCCGGCGTCCTCGCGCTCGTGTCCGACTGCCCGCGAGGTCGACCTGATGTCTTTGGCGACTCGGGCCCGTGGCCGGGGTCCTGCGGGGTCTGCCAGCTTTCCCGTGCCCATTCGGCCAATGCCCGAGTGCCCGCAGTGTCGACCCACTCTCCCAAGCGACTCGAGTTTGGGTCCAAGGGCCCGCGGTCGACCTGCTGTCCCGGGTGTCTTGGGCCCGGGCCCGATGTCCCACCGGGTCTACCAGGTGTCCCGGGCGATTTGGGTTCAGGTCGGAGGGACCGCGGTGTTGCCCAGCCATCCCGGGTCACTCGGGCCTGGGTCCGAGGGCCCATGTGTTCGACAAGCTCTTCCGGGCAAATCGCGCTCGGGTCCGATGGCCCGCGGGGTCGACCAGCTCTCCGGGGCGACTCGGGCACGTGCCCCAGGGCCCGGGGTGTCGACCAGCTGTCTCGGGCACCTCGGGCCCGGTTCCGAGGCCCGGCATTATTGATCAGCTATCCCGCGTGACTCGGGCCCGTGTCCGAGGGCCCACGGTGTCGACCAGATGTTCCAGGCCCTCGGGCCCGGGTCCGAGGGCCCGCAGGGTCCACCAGGGGTCCCGGGCGACTCGCACTCGAGTCCGAGGGCCTGCGGGGTCGACCAGATCTCCAGGGCGAGTCGAGTACATGCCCGATGCCCCGCGGGGTCATCCAGACGTCCCAGGCGACTCCGGCCTGGCTCCGAGGGCCCACGGTGTCACACAGCTCTCCTGGGACACTCGCGCTTTGGACCGACGGACCGCGGGGTCGACCAGATGACCCGGGCGTCTTTGGCCCTGTGTCCAAAGGCCCTTGGGGTCGCCCGACTTTCCCGGGCGTCTCCGGCCTGTGCCCGAGGGACCGTGGTATGGACCACCTCTCCCAGGCGACTCAAGTTCGGGTCCGAGGTCCCGCAGCCTACCTGCTTTCCCGGGTGACTTGGGCATGTGCCAGATGTCACGCGGGGTCGACCAGTTGTCCAGGGGGACTCAGGCCCGGGTCCAGGATCCCGTGGTGTCGACCAGCTGTCCCGGGGAACTCTACCCAGGCCCGAAGAGCAGCCGCATCCACCAGTTGCCCCGGGCGACTCGGACCCGTGTCTGAAGGCCCGCGTGTTCGACCAGCTATCCCTGGCCACTCACGCTGGGGTCCGTGTTCCCGCGGGGTTGACCAGCAGTCCCGGGCAACACGCGCTTGTGTCCGAGGGCCCGTGAGGTCGACCCGATGTCTTTGGCCATTCGGGCCCGGGACCGAGGGCCCGCGGGATCGACCAGCAGACCCGCGTGACTTGGGCCCGTGTCCGAGGTCCTGCGGTCGACCATCTGTACCGGGCGACTCGGGCCCATGCCCGATGTCCCCCTGGGTCGACCAGCTGTCCCGGGGACGTCGGGCCCATGTCCGAGGGCCCGCGGGTTCCACAACCTTTCCCGGGCGACTCGGGCTGGTCCCGAGGGCCCGCGGTGTCGTCCAAATCTCCCGGTCGACTCGGGCCTGTGTCTGATATCCTCCAGGGTCGACCAGCTGTCCCGGGGGACTTGGGCCCTGGTCGGACGGAGCGGGGTGTCGAACAGGCGTCCCGGGCGACTAGGGCCAATGTCCGAGAGCCCACGGGGTCGAACAGCTGTCCTGGGCGACTCGGGCCCATTCCCGAGGCCTCGCGGTGTCGACCAGATGTCCCGGGGGACTGGCGCTTTGGTCCTAAGGCCCGCGGGGTCGACCAGCTGTCCTGGCTGACTTGGGTTCGGCTCCGAGGGCCTGCGGGCTCGAAAGGCTGTCCCGGAGGCTCGGGCCCGTTCCTGAAGGCCCACGGGGTCGACCAGTTTTCCCTGTGATTCGTGCTTTGGTCCGAGTGCCCGCAGGGTGGACCAGCAGTCCTGGGTGACTCGCGCTCGTGTCCGAGGTTCCACGAGGTCGCCCCGATGTTTTGGCAACTCGGGCCCGGGTGCGAGGGCCTGCAGGGTCCACCAGGGGTCCCGGGCGACTCGGGCCCAGGCCCAAGGCCCTGCGGTGTCAACCAGATGTCCCGGACCACTCGCGCTTGCGTCCTAGGTTACGTGGGGTCGACCAGCTGTCCTGGGCGACTGGGGCCTGGTGGGAGGGAGCATGGTGTCAAACAGGCGTCCCGGGCAACTCGGGCCCGTGTCTGAAGGCCCGCGTGGTCGACCAGCTGTCCCAGGCACTCGGGCCTGTGTCCGAGGGCACGTGGGTTCGACCAGGTGTCCCCGGAGATCGCACTCGAGTCCGACGGCCCGTGGGGTCGACCATATGTCCCGGGCGATATTGGCCCGGGTCCAAAGGCCCGCGCGGTCCACCAGCAGGCCCGCGCGACTCAGGCCCTGTTCTGATGGCCCGCGGGGTCAACCAGCAGTCCCTGGCGCCTGGGGCCCGTGTCCGAAATCCCTCGGTGTTGACCAGCTGTCCCGGGCGACTCGAGACCGTGCCTGAGGGCCTGGGTGACGAACAGCTGTGCCAGGGGACTCACACGTGAGTCTGATGGACCCTGGGGTCGACCAGCGGTCCCTGGGGACTCGGGCCCAGGTCCTAGGGCCCGCGGGTTCGACCACCTGTATTGGGCGACTCGGGCCGGTGCTCGAGGGCCCGCGGTGTCCACAAACTCTCCCGCGCGACTCGGTTCGGGTCCCAGGTCCCATGGTCGACCAGCTGTCCCAGGCGCCTCGGGCCCGTGCCAGATGTCCCGCTGCATGGATCAGCTGCCCCGGGCGACTTGGGCCCTGGTCGCAGGGCCCGCGGTGTCGAACAGGCGTCCCGGAAGACTCGGGCCTTGCCCGAATGCCCGCGGTGACGACCAGCTCCGGGTGACACGGGCCCGTGTCCGAGGGCCCACGGGTTCGACCAGATGACCCTGGCGACACATGCTTCGGTGGGACTGCCCACGGGGTTGACCAGCATTCCCGGCGTCCTCGCGCTCGTGTCCGACTGCCCGCGAGGTCGACCTGATGTCTTTGGCGACTCGGGCCCGTGGCCGGGGTCCTGCGGGGTCTGCCAGCTTTCCCGTGCCCATTCGGCCAATGCCCGAGTGCCCGCAGTGTCGACCCACTCTCCCAAGCGACTCGAGTTTGGGTCCAAGTGCCCGCGGTCGACCTGCTGTCCCGGGTGTCTTGGGCCTGGGCCCGATATCCCACCGGGTCTACCAGGTGTCCCGGGCGATTCGGGTTCAGGTCGGAGGGACCGCGGTGTTGCCCAGCCATCCCGGGTCACTCGGGCCTGGGTCCGAGGGCCCATGTGTTCGACAAGCTCTTCCGGGCAAATCGCGCTCGGGTCCGATGGCCCGCGGGGTCGACCAGCTCTCCGGGGCGACTCGGGCACGTGCCCCAGGGCCCGGGGTGTCGACCAGCTGTCTCGGGCACCTCGGGCCCGGTTCCGAGGCCCGGCATTATTGATCAGCTATCCCGCGTGACTCGGGCCCGTGTCCGAGGGCCCACGGTGTCGACCAGATGTTCCAGGCCCTCGGGCCCGGGTCCGAGGGCCCGCAGGGTCCACCAGGGGTCCCGGGCGAATCGCACTCGAGTCCGAGGGCCTGCGGGGTCGACCAGATCTCCAGGGCGAGTCGAGCACATGCCCGATGCCCCGCGGGGTCATCCAGACGTCCCAGGCGACTCCGGCCTGGCTCCGAGGGCCCACGGTGTCACACAGCTCTCCTGGGACACTCGCGCTTTGGACCGACGGACCGCGGGGTCGACCAGCTGACCCGGGCGACTTTGGCCCTGTGTCCAAAGGCCCTTGGGATCGACCGACTTTCCCGGGCGTCTCCGGCCTGTGCCCGAGGGACCGTGGTATGGACCACCTCTCCCAGGCGACTCAAGTTCGGGTCCGAGGTCCCGCAGCCTACCTGCTTTCCCGGGTGACTTGGGCATGTGCCAGATGTCACGCGGGGTCGACCAGTTGTCCAGGGGGACTCAGGCCCGGGTCCAGGATCCCGTGGTGTCGACCAGCTGTCCCGGGGAACTCTACCCAGGCCCGAAGACCAGCCGCATCCACCAGTTGCCCCGGGCGACTCGGACCCGTGTCTGAAGGCCCGCGTGTTCGACCAGCTATCCCTGGCCACTCACGCTGGGGTCCGTGTTCCCGCGGGGTTGACCAGCAGTCCCGGGCAACACGCGCTTGTGTCCGAGGGCCCGGGAGGTCGACCCGATGTCTTTGGCCATTCGGGCCCGGGACCCAGGGCCCGCGGGATCGACCAGCATAACTTGGGCCCGTGTCCGAGGTCCTGCGGTCGACCATCTGTACCGGGCGACTCGGGCCCGTGCCCGATGTCCCGTTGGGTCGACCAGCTGTCCCGGGGACGTCGGGCCCATGTCCGAGGGCCCGCGGGTTCCACAACCTTTCCCGGGCGACTCGGGCTGGTCCCGAGGGCCCGCGGTGTCGTCCAAATCTCCCGGTCGACTCGGGCCTGTGTCTGATATCCTCCAGGGTCGACCAGCTGTCCCGGGGGACTTGGGCCCTGGTCGGACGGAGCGGGGTGTCGAACAGGCGTCCCGGGCGACTAGGGCCAATGTCCGAGAGCCCACGGGGTCGAACAGCTGTCCTGGGCGACTCGGGCCCATTCCCGAGGCCTCGCGGTGTCGACCAGATGTCCCGGGGGACTGGCGCTTCGGTCCTAAGGCCCGCGGGGTCGACCAGCTGTCCTGGCTGACTTGGGTTCGGCTCCGAGGGCCTGCGGGCTCGAAAGGCTGTCCCGGAGGCTCGGGCCCGTTCCTGAAGGCCCACGGGGTCGACCAGTTTTCCCTGTGATTCGTGCTTTGGTCCGAGTGCCCGCAGGGTGGACCAGCAGTCCTGGGTGACTCGCGCTCGTGTCCGAGGTTCCACGAGGTCGCCCCGATGTTTTGGCAACTCGGGCCCGGGTGCGAGGGCCTGCAGGGTCCACCAGGGGTCCCGGGCGACTCGGGCCCAGGCCCAAGGCCCTGCGGTGTCAACCAGATGTCCCGGACCACTCGCGCTTGCGTCCTAGGTTACGTGGGGTCGACCAGCTGTCCTGGGCGACTGGGGCCTGGTGGGAGGGAGCATGGTGTCAAACAGGCGTCCCGGGCAACTCGGGCCCGTGTCTGAAGGCCCGCGTGGTCGACCAGCTGTCCCAGGCACTCGGGCCTGTGTCCGAGGGCACGTGGGTTCGACCAGGTGTCCCCGGAGATCGCACTCGAGTCCGACGGCCCGTGGGGTCGACCATATGTCCCGGGCGATATTGGCCCGGGTCCAAAGGCCCGCGCGGTCCACCAGCAGGCCCGCGCGACTCAGGCCCTGTTCTGATGGCCCGCGGGGTCAACCAGCAGTCCCTGGCGCCTGGGGCCCGTGTCCGAAATCCCTCGGTGTTGACCAGCTGTCCCGGGCGACTCGAGACCGTGCCTGAGGGCCTGGGTGACGAACAGCTGTGCCAGGGGACTCACACGTGAGTCTGATGGACCCTGGGGTCGACCAGCGGTCCCTGGGGACTCGGGCCCAGGTCCTAGGGCCCGCGGGTTCGACCACCTGTATTGGGCGACTCGGGCCGGTGCTCGAGGGCCCGCGGTGTCCACAAACTCTCCCGCGCGACTCGGTTCGGGTCCCAGGTCCCATGGTCGACCAGCTGTCCCAGGCGCCTCGGGCCCGTGCCAGATGTCCCGCTGCATGGATCAGCTGCCCCGGGCGACTTGGGCCCTGGTCGCAGGGCCCGCGGTGTCGAACAGGCGTCCCGGAAGACTCGGGCCTTGCCCGAATGCCCGCGGTGACGACCAGCTCCGGGTGACACGGGCCCGTGTCCGAGGGCCCACGGGTTCGACCAGATGACCCTGGCGACACATGCTTCGGTGGGACTGCCCACGGGGTTGACCAGCATTCCCGGCGTCCTCGCGCTCGTGTCCGACTGCCCGCGAGGTCGACCTGATGTCTTTGGCGACTCGGGCCCGTGGCCGGGGTCCTGCGGGGTCTGCCAGCTTTCCCGTGCCCATTCGGCCAATGCCCGAGTGCCCGCAGTGTCGACCCACTCTCCCAAGCGACTCGAGTTTGGGTCCAAGTGCCCGCGGTCGACCTGCTGTCCCGGGTGTCTTGGGCCTGGGCCCGATATCCCACCGGGTCTACCAGGTGTCCCGGGCGATTCGGGTTCAGGTCGGAGGGACCGCGGTGTTGCCCAGCCATCCCGGGTCACTCGGGCCTGGGTCCGAGGGCCCATGTGTTCGACAAGCTCTTCCGGGCAAATCGCGCTCGGGTCCGATGGCCCGCGGGGTCGACCAGCTCTCCGGGGCGACTCGGGCACGTGCCCCAGGGCCCGGGGTGTCGACCAGCTGTCTCGGGCACCTCGGGCCCGGTTCCGAGGCCCGGCATTATTGATCAGCTATCCCGCGTGACTCGGGCCCGTGTCCGAGGGCCCACGGTGTCGACCAGATGTTCCAGGCCCTCGGGCCCGGGTCCGAGGGCCCGCAGGGTCCACCAGGGGTCCCGGGCGAATCGCACTCGAGTCCGAGGGCCTGCGGGGTCGACCAGATCTCCAGGGCGAGTCGAGCACATGCCCGATGCCCCGCGGGGTCATCCAGACGTCCCAGGCGACTCCGGCCTGGCTCCGAGGGCCCACGGTGTCACACAGCTCTCCTGGGACACTCGCGCTTTGGACCGACGGACCGCGGGGTCGACCAGCTGACCCGGGCGACTTTGGCCCTGTGTCCAAAGGCCCTTGGGATCGACCGACTTTCCCGGGCGTCTCCGGCCTGTGCCCGAGGGACCGTGGTATGGACCACCTCTCCCAGGCGACTCAAGTTCGGGTCCGAGGTCCCGCAGCCTACCTGCTTTCCCGGGTGACTTGGGCATGTGCCAGATGTCACGCGGGGTCGACCAGTTGTCCAGGGGGACTCAGGCCCGGGTCCAGGATCCCGTGGTGTCGACCAGCTGTCCCGGGGAACTCTACCCAGGCCCGAAGACCAGCCGCATCCACCAGTTGCCCCGGGCGACTCGGACCCGTGTCTGAAGGCCCGCGTGTTCGACCAGCTATCCCTGGCCACTCACGCTGGGGTCCGTGTTCCCGCGGGGTTGACCAGCAGTCCCGGGCAACACGCGCTTGTGTCCGAGGGCCCGGGAGGTCGACCCGATGTCTTTGGCCATTCGGGCCCGGGACCCAGGGCCCGCGGGATCGACCAGCATAACTTGGGCCCGTGTCCGAGGTCCTGCGGTCGACCATCTGTACCGGGCGACTCGGGCCCGTGCCCGATGTCCCGTTGGGTCGACCAGCTGTCCCGGGGACGTCGGGCCCATGTCCGAGGGCCCGCGGGTTCCACAACCTTTCCCGGGCGACTCGGGCTGGTCCCGAGGGCCCGCGGTGTCGTCCAAATCTCCCGGTCGACTCGGGCCTGTGTCTGATATCCTCCAGGGTCGACCAGCTGTCCCGGGGGACTTGGGCCCTGGTCGGACGGAGCGGGGTGTCGAACAGGCGTCCCGGGCGACTAGGGCCAATGTCCGAGAGCCCACGGGGTCGAACAGCTGTCCTGGGTGACTCGGGCCCATTCCCGAGGCCTCGCGGTGTCGACCAGATGTCCCGGGGGACTGGCGCTTCGGTCCTAAGGCCCGCGGGGTCGACCAGCTGTCCTGGCTGACTTGGGTTCGGCTCCGAGGGCCTGCGGGCTCGAAAGGCTGTCCCGGAGGCTCGGGCCCGTTCCTGAAGGCCCACGGGGTCGACCAGTTTTCCCTGTGATTCGTGCTTTGGTCCGAGTGCCCGCAGGGTGGACCAGCAGTCCTGGGTGACTCGCGCTCGTGTCCGAGGTTCCACGAGGTCGCCCCGATGTTTTGGCAACTCGGGCCCGGGTGCGAGGGCCTGCAGGGTCCACCAGGGGTCCCGGGCGACTCGGGCCCAGGCCCAAGGCCCTGCGGTGTCAACCAGATGTCCCGGACCACTCGCGCTTGCGTCCTAGGTTACGTGGGGTCGACCAGCTGTCCTGGGCGACTGGGGCCTGGTGGGAGGGAGCATGGTGTCAAACAGGCGTCCCGGGCAACTCGGGCCCGTGTCTGAAGGCCCGCGGGGTCAACCAGCTGTCCCTGGTGACTCGCGCTTGGGACCGAGTGCATGCGGGGTCGACCAGCAGTCCCGGGCAACTCGGGCCCTGGTCGGAGGCACTGCGGTGTCGACCAGGCCTCCATGGCACCTCGGGCCCATGCCCGAGGACCTGCGGGGTCGACCAGCTGTCCCGGGCGACTCCGGCCTGATTCCGAGGGCCCACGGTTTCGACCAAATGTCCCGGGTGACTCGGGCCTGGGTCTGAATGCTCGCGGTATCAACCAGCTTTCCCAGGGAACTCGGGCCCGGGTCTGAGGTCCCACAGGGTCGCCCACCTGTCCCGGGGGACTCGGGCCCGGGTCCACGGGCATGCGGTGTCGATAGGCTGTCCCGGGGGACTCGGGCCCGCGTCCGAGGGCCCGCCGGGTCGACCAGCTGTCCAGGTGGACTCGGTCCCGAGTCTGAAGGCCCGCGTGGTCGACCAGCTGTCCCAGGCACTCGGGCCTGTGTCCGAGGGCACGTGGGTTCGACCAGGTGTCCCCGGAGATCGCACTCGAGTCCGACGGCCCGTGGGGTCGACCATATGTCCCGGGCGATATTGGCCCGGGTCCAAAGGCCCGCGCGGTCCACCAGCAGGCCCGCGCGACTCAGGCCCTGTTCTGATGGCCCGCGGGGTCAACCAGCAGTCCCTGGCGCCTGGGGCCCGTGTCCGAAATCCCTCGGTGTTGACCAGCTGTCCCGGGCGACTCGAGACCGTGCCTGAGGGCCTGGGTGACGAACAGCTGTGCCAGGGGACTCACACGTGAGTCTGATGGACCCTGGGGTCGACCAGCGGTCCCTGGGGACTCGGGCCCAGGTCCTAGGGCCCGCGGGTTCGACCACCTGTATTGGGCGACTCGGGCCGGTGCTCGAGGGCCCGCGGTGTCCACAAACTCTCCCGCGCGACTCGGTTCGGGTCCCAGGTCCCATGGTCGACCAGCTGTCCCAGGCGCCTCGGGCCCGTGCCAGATGTCCCGCTGCATGGATCAGCTGCCCCGGGCGACTTGGGCCCTGGTCGCAGGGCCCGCGGTGTCGAACAGGCGTCCCGGAAGACTCGGGCCTTGCCCGAATGCCCGCGGTGACGACCAGCTCCGGGTGACACGGGCCCGTGTCCGAGGGCCCACGGGTTCGACCAGATGACCCTGGCGACACATGCTTCGGTGGGACTGCCCACGGGGTTGACCAGCATTCCCGGCGTCCTCGCGCTCGTGTCCGACTGCCCGCGAGGTCGACCTGATGTCTTTGGCGACTCGGGCCCGTGGCCGGGGTCCTGCGGGGTCTGCCAGCTTTCCCGTGCCCATTCGGCCAATGCCCGAGTGCCCGCAGTGTCGACCCACTCTCCCAAGCGACTCGAGTTTGGGTCCAAGGGCCCGCGGTCGACCTGCTGTCCCGGGTGTCTTGGGCCCGGGCCCGATGTCCCACCGGGTCTACCAGGTGTCCCGGGCGATTCGGGTTCAGGTCGGAGGGACCGCGGTGTTGCCCAGCCATCCCGGGTCACTCGGGCCTGGGTCCGAGGGCCCATGTGTTCGACAAGCTCTTCCGGGCAAATCGCGCTCGGGTCCGATGGCCCGCGGGGTCGACCAGCTCTCCGGGGCGACTCGGGCACGTGCCCCAGGGCCCGGGGTGTCGACCAGCTGTCTCGGGCACCTCGGGCCCGGTTCCGAGGCCCGGCATTATTGATCAGCTATCCCGCGTGACTCGGGCCCGTGTCCGAGGGCCCACGGTGTCGACCAGATGTTCCAGGCCCTCGGGCCCGGGTCCGAGGGCCCGCAGGGTCCACCAGGGGTCCCGGGCGAATCGCACTCGAGTCCGAGGGCCTGCGGGGTCGACCAGATCTCCAGGGCGAGTCGAGCACATGCCCGATGCCCCGCGGGGTCATCCAGACGTCCCAGGCGACTCCGGCCTGGCTCCGAGGGCCCACGGTGTCACACAGCTCTCCTGGGACACTCGCGCTTTGGACCGACGGACCGCGGGGTCGACCAGCTGACCCGGGCGACTTTGGCCCTGTGTCCAAAGGCCCTTGGGGTCGCCCGACTTTCCCGGGCGTCTCCGGCCTGTGCCCGAGGGACCGTGGTATGGACCACCTCTCCCAGGCGACTCAAGTTCGGGTCCGAGGTCCCGCAGCCTACCTGCTTTCCCGGGTGACTTGGGCATGTGCCAGATGTCACGCGGGGTCGACCAGTTGTCCAGGGGGACTCAGGCCCGGGTCCAGGATCCCGTGGTGTCGACCAGCTGTCCCGGGGAACTCTACCCAGGCCCGAAGACCAGCCGCATCCACCAGTTGCCCCGGGCGACTCGGACCCGTGTCTGAAGGCCCGCGTGTTCGACCAGCTATCCCTGGCCACTCACGCTGGGGTCCGTGTTCCCGCGGGGTTGACCAGCAGTCCCGGGCAACACGCGCTTGTGTCCGAGGGCCCGTGAGGTCGACCCGATGTCTTTGGCCATTCGGGCCCGGGACCGAGGGCCCGCGGGATCGACCAGCAGACCCGCGTGACTTGGGCCCGTGTCCGAGGTCCTGCGGTCGACCATCTGTACCGGGCGACTCGGGCCCATGCCCGATGTCCCCCTGGGTCGACCAGCTGTCCCGGGGACGTCGGGCCCATGTCCGAGGGCCCGCGGGTTCCACAACCTTTCCCGGGCGACTCGGGCTGGTCCCGAGGGCCCGCGGTGTCGTCCAAATCTCCCGGTCGACTCGGGCCTGTGTCTGATATCCTCCAGGGTCGACCAGCTGTCCCAGGGGACTTGGGCCCTGGTCGGACGGAGCGGGGTGTCGAACAGGCGTCCCGGGCGACTAGGGCCAATGTCCGAGAGCCCACGGGGTCGAACAGCTGTCCTGGGCGACTCGGGCCCATTCCCGAGGCCTCGCGGTGTCGACCAGATGTCCCGGGGGACTGGCGCTTCGGTCCTAAGGCCCGCGGGGTCGACCAGCTGTCCTGGCTGACTTGGGTTCGGCTCCGAGGGCCTGCGGGCTCGAAAGGCTGTCCCGGAGGCTCGGGCCCGTTCCTGAAGGCCCACGGGGTCGACCAGTTTTCCCTGTGATTCGTGCTTTGGTCCGAGTGCCCGCAGGGTGGACCAGCAGTCCTGGGTGACTCGCGCTCGTGTCCGAGGTTCCACGAGGTCGCCCCGATGTTTTGGCAACTCGGGCCCGGGTGCGAGGGCCTGCAGGGTCGACCAGGGGTCCCGGGCGACTCGGGCCCAGGCCCAAGGCCCTGCGGTGTCAACCAGATGTCCCGGACCACTCGCGCTTGCGTCCTAGGTTACGTGGGGTCGACCAGCTGTCCTGGGCGACTGGGGCCTGGTGGGAGGGAGCATGGTGTCAAACAGGCGTCCCGGGCAACTCGGGCCCGTGTCTGAAGGCCCGCGTGGTCGACCAGCTGTCCCAGGCACTCGGGCCTGTGTCCGAGGGCACGTGGGTTCGACCAGGTGTCCCCGGAGATCGCACTCGAGTCCGACGGCCCGTGGGGTCGACCATATGTCCCGGGCGATATTGGCCCGGGTCCAAAGGCCCGCGCGGTCCACCAGCAGGCCCGCGCGACTCAGGCCCTGTTCTGATGGCCCGCGGGGTCAACCAGCAGTCCCTGGCGCCTGGGGCCCGTGTCCGAAATCCCTCGGTGTTGACCAGCTGTCCCGGGCGACTCGAGACCGTGCCTGAGGGCCTGGGTGACGAACAGCTGTGCCAGGGGACTCACACGTGAGTCTGATGGACCCTGGGGTCGACCAGCGGTCCCTGGGGACTCGGGCCCAGGTCCTAGGGCCCGCGGGTTCGACCACCTGTATTGGGCGACTCGGGCCGGTGCTCGAGGGCCCGCGGTGTCCACAAACTCTCCCGCGCGACTCGGTTCGGGTCCCAGGTCCCATGGTCGACCAGCTGTCCCAGGCGCCTCGGGCCCGTGCCAGATGTCCCGCTGCATGGATCAGCTGCCCCGGGCGACTTGGGCCCTGGTCGCAGGGCCCGCGGTGTCGAACAGGCGTCCCGGAAGACTCGGGCCTTGCCCGAATGCCCGCGGTGACGACCAGCTCCGGGTGACACGGGCCCGTGTCCGAGGGCCCACGGGTTCGACCAGATGACCCTGGCGACACATGCTTCGGTGGGACTGCCCACGGGGTTGACCAGCATTCCCGGCGTCCTCGCGCTCGTGTCCGACTGCCCGCGAGGTCGACCTGATGTCTTTGGCGACTCGGGCCCGTGGCCGGGGTCCTGCGGGGTCTGCCAGCTTTCCCGTGCCCATTCGGCCAATGCCCGAGTGCCCGCAGTGTCGACCCACTCTCCCAAGCGACTCGAGTTTGGGTCCAAGGGCCCGCGGTCGACCTGCTGTCCCGGGTGTCTTGGGCCTGGGCCCGATATCCCACCGGGTCTACCAGGTGTCCCGGGCGATTCGGGTTCAGGTCGGAGGGACCGCGGTGTTGCCCAGCCATCCCGGGTCACTCGGGCCTGGGTCCGAGGGCCCATGTGTTCGACAAGCTCTTCCGGGCAAATCGCGCTCGGGTCCGATGGCCCGCGGGGTCGACCAGCTCTCCGGGGCGACTCGGGCACGTGCCCCAGGGCCCGGGGTGTCGACCAGCTGTCTCGGGCACCTCGGGCCCGGTTCCGAGGCCCGGCATTATTGATCAGCTATCCCGCGTGACTCGGGCCCGTGTCCGAGGGCCCACGGTGTCGACCAGATGTTCCAGGCCCTCGGGCCCGGGTCCGAGGGCCCGCAGGGTCCACCAGGGGTCCCGGGCGAATCGCACTCGAGTCCGAGGGCCTGCGGGGTCGACCAGATCTCCAGGGCGAGTCGAGCACATGCCCGATGCCCCGCGGGGTCATCCAGACGTCCCAGGCGACTCCGGCCTGGCTCCGAGGGCCCACGGTGTCACACAGCTCTCCTGGGACACTCGCGCTTTGGACCGACGGACCGCGGGGTCGACCAGCTGACCCGGGCGACTTTGGCCCTGTGTCCAAAGGCCCTTGGGATCGACCGACTTTCCCGGGCGTCTCCGGCCTGTGCCCGAGGGACCGTGGTATGGACCACCTCTCCCAGGCGACTCAAGTTCGGGTCCGAGGTCCCGCAGCCTACCTGCTTTCCCGGGTGACTTGGGCATGTGCCAGATGTCACGCGGGGTCGACCAGTTGTCCAGGGGGACTCAGGCCCGGGTCCAGGATCCCGTGGTGTCGACCAGCTGTCCCGGGGAACTCTACCCAGGCCCGAAGACCAGCCGCATCCACCAGTTGCCCCGGGCGACTCGGACCCGTGTCTGAAGGCCCGCGTGTTCGACCAGCTATCCCTGGCCACTCACGCTGGGGTCCGTGTTCCCGCGGGGTTGACCAGCAGTCCCGGGCAACACGCGCTTGTGTCCGAGGGCCCGGGAGGTCGACCCGATGTCTTTGGCCATTCGGGCCCGGGACCCAGGGCCCGCGGGATCGACCAGCATAACTTGGGCCCGTGTCCGAGGTCCTGCGGTCGACCATCTGTACCGGGCGACTCGGGCCCGTGCCCGATGTCCCGTTGGGTCGACCAGCTGTCCCGGGGACGTCGGGCCCATGTCCGAGGGCCCGCGGGTTCCACAACCTTTCCCGGGCGACTCGGGCTGGTCCCGAGGGCCCGCGGTGTCGTCCAAATCTCCCGGTCGACTCGGGCCTGTGTCTGATATCCTCCAGGGTCGACCAGCTGTCCCGGGGGACTTGGGCCCTGGTCGGACGGAGCGGGGTGTCGAACAGGCGTCCCGGGCGACTAGGGCCAATGTCCGAGAGCCCACGGGGTCGAACAGCTGTCCTGGGCGACTCGGGCCCATTCCCGAGGCCTCGCGGTGTCGACCAGATGTCCCGGGGGACTGGCGCTTCGGTCCTAAGGCCCGCGGGGTCGACCAGCTGTCCTGGCTGACTTGGGTTCGGCTCCGAGGGCCTGCGGGCTCGAAAGGCTGTCCCGGAGGCTCGGGCCCGTTCCTGAAGGCCCACGGGGTCGACCAGTTTTCCCTGTGATTCGTGCTTTGGTCCGAGTGCCCGCAGGGTGGACCAGCAGTCCTGGGTGACTCGCGCTCGTGTCCGAGGTTCCACGAGGTCGCCCCGATGTTTTGGCAACTCGGGCCCGGGTGCGAGGGCCTGCAGGGTCCACCAGGGGTCCCGGGCGACTCGGGCCCAGGCCCAAGGCCCTGCGGTGTCAACCAGATGTCCCGGACCACTCGCGCTTGCGTCCTAGGTTACGTGGGGTCGACCAGCTGTCCTGGGCGACTGGGGCCTGGTGGGAGGGAGCATGGTGTCAAACAGGCGTCCCGGGCAACTCGGGCCCGTGTCTGAAGGCCCGCGTGGTCGACCAGCTGTCCCAGGCACTCGGGCCTGTGTCCGAGGGCACGTGGGTTCGACCAGGTGTCCCCGGAGATCGCACTCGAGTCCGACGGCCCGTGGGGTCGACCATATGTCCCGGGCGATATTGGCCCGGGTCCAAAGGCCCGCGCGGTCCACCAGCAGGCCCGCGCGACTCAGGCCCTGTTCTGATGGCCCGCGGGGTCAACCAGCAGTCCCTGGCGCCTGGGGCCCGTGTCCGAAATCCCTCGGTGTTGACCAGCTGTCCCGGGCGACTCGAGACCGTGCCTGAGGGCCTGGGTGACGAACAGCTGTGCCAGGGGACTCACACGTGAGTCTGATGGACCCTGGGGTCGACCAGCGGTCCCTGGGGACTCGGGCCCTGGTCCTAGGGCCCGCGGGTTCGACCACCTGTATTGGGCGACTCGGGCCGGTGCTCGAGGGCCCGCGGTGTCCACAAACTCTCCCGCGCGACTCGGTTCGGGTCCCAGGTCCCATGGTCGACCAGCTGTCCCAGGCGCCTCGGGCCCGTGCCAGATGTCCCGCTGCATGGATCAGCTGCCCCGGGCGACTTGGGCCCTGGTCGCAGGGCCCGCGGTGTCGAACAGGCGTCCCGGAAGACTCGGGCCTTGCCCGAATGCCCGCGGTGACGACCAGCTCCGGGTGACACGGGCCCGTGTCCGAGGGCCCACGGGTTCGACCAGATGACCCTGGCGACACATGCTTCGGTGGGACTGCCCACGGGGTTGACCAGCATTCCCGGCGTCCTCGCGCTCGTGTCCGACTGCCCGCGAGGTCGACCTGATGTCTTTGGCGACTCGGGCCCGTGGCCGGGGTCCTGCGGGGTCTGCCAGCTTTCCCGTGCCCATTCGGCCAATGCCCGAGTGCCCGCAGTGTCGACCCACTCTCCCAAGCGACTCGAGTTTGGGTCCAAGGGCCCGCGGTCGACCTGCTGTCCCGGGTGTCTTGGGCCTGGGCCCGATATCCCACCGGGTCTACCAGGTGTCCCGGGCGATTCGGGTTCAGGTCGGAGGGACCGCGGTGTTGCCCAGCCATCCCGGGTCACTCGGGCCTGGGTCCGAGGGCCCATGTGTTCGACAAGCTCTTCCGGGCAAATCGCGCTCGGGTCCGATGGCCCGCGGGGTCGACCAGCTCTCCGGGGCGACTCGGGCACGTGCCCCAGGGCCCGGGGTGTCGACCAGCTGTCTCGGGCACCTCGGGCCCGGTTCCGAGGCCCGGCATTATTGATCAGCTATCCCGCGTGACTCGGGCCCGTGTCCGAGGGCCCACGGTGTCGACCAGATGTTCCAGGCCCTCGGGCCCGGGTCCGAGGGCCCGCAGGGTCCACCAGGGGTCCCGGGCGAATCGCACTCGAGTCCGAGGGCCTGCGGGGTCGACCAGATCTCCAGGGCGAGTCGAGCACATGCCCGATGCCCCGCGGGGTCATCCAGACGTCCCAGGCGACTCCGGCCTGGCTCCGAGGGCCCACGGTGTCACACAGCTCTCCTGGGACACTCGCGCTTTGGACCGACGGACCGCGGGGTCGACCAGCTGACCCGGGCGACTTTGGCCCTGTGTCCAAAGGCCCTTGGGATCGACCGACTTTCCCGGGCGTCTCCGGCCTGTGCCCGAGGGACCGTGGTATGGACCACCTCTCCCAGGCGACTCAAGTTCGGGTCCGAGGTCCCGCAGCCTACCTGCTTTCCCGGGTGACTTGGGCATGTGCCAGATGTCACGCGGGGTCGACCAGTTGTCCAGGGGGACTCAGGCCCGGGTCCAGGATCCCGTGGTGTCGACCAGCTGTCCCGGGGAACTCTACCCAGGCCCGAAGACCAGCCGCATCCACCAGTTGCCCCGGGCGACTCGGACCCGTGTCTGAAGGCCCGCGTGTTCGACCAGCTATCCCTGGCCACTCACGCTGGGGTCCGTGTTCCCGCGGGGTTGACCAGCAGTCCCGGGCAACACGCGCTTGTGTCCGAGGGCCCGGGAGGTCGACCCGATGTCTTTGGCCATTCGGGCCCGGGACCCAGGGCCCGCGGGATCGACCAGCATAACTTGGGCCCGTGTCCGAGGTCCTGCGGTCGACCATCTGTACCGGGCGACTCGGGCCCGTGCCCGATGTCCCGTTGGGTCGACCAGCTGTCCCGGGGACGTCGGGCCCATGTCCGAGGGCCCGCGGGTTCCACAACCTTTCCCGGGCGACTCGGGCTGGTCCCGAGGGCCCACGGTGTCGTCCAAATCTCCCGGTCGACTCGGGCCTGTGTCTGATATCCTCCAGGGTCGACCAGCTGTCCCGGGGGACTTGGGCCCTGGTCGGACGGAGCGGGGTGTCGAACAGGCGTCCCGGGCGACTAGGGCCAATGTCCGAGAGCCCACGGGGTCGAACAGCTGTCCTGGGTGACTCGGGCCCATTCCCGAGGCCTCGCGGTGTCGACCAGATGTCCCGGGGGACTGGCGCTTCGGTCCTAAGGCCCGCGGGGTCGACCAGCTGTCCTGGCTGACTTGGGTTCGGCTCCGAGGGCCTGCGGGCTCGAAAGGCTGTCCCGGAGGCTCGGGCCCGTTCCTGAAGGCCCACGGGGTCGACCAGTTTTCCCTGTGATTCGTGCTTTGGTCCGAGTGCCCGCAGGGTGGACCAGCAGTCCTGGGTGACTCGCGCTCGTGTCCGAGGTTCCACGAGGTCGCCCCGATGTTTTGGCAACTCGGGCCCGGGTGCGAGGGCCTGCAGGGTCCACCAGGGGTCCCGGGCGACTCGGGCCCAGGCCCAAGGCCCTGCGGTGTCAACCAGATGTCCCGGACCACTCGCGCTTGCGTCCTAGGTTACGTGGGGTCGACCAGCTGTCCTGGGCGACTGGGGCCTGGTCGGAGGGAGCATGGTGTCAAACAGGCGTCCCGGGCAACTCGGGCCCGTGTCTGAAGGCCCGCGGGGTCAACCAGCTGTCCCTGGTGACTCGCGCTTGGGACCGAGTGCATGCGGGGTCGACCAGCAGTCCCGGGCAACTCGGGCCCTGGTCGGAGGCACTGCGGTGTCGACCAGGCCTCCCTGGCGCCTCGGGCCCGTGCCCGAGGACCTGCGGGGTCGACCAGCTGTCCCGGGCGACTCCGGCCTGATTCCGAGGGCCCACGGTTTCGACCAAATGTCCCGGGTGACTCGGGCCTGGGTCTGAATGCTCGCGGTATCAACCAGCTTTCCCAGGGAACTCGGGCCCGGGTCTGAGGTCCCACAGGGTCGCCCACCTGTCCCGGGGGACTCGGGCCCGGGTCCACGGGCATGCGGTGTCGACAGGCTGTCCCGGGGGACTCGGGCCCGCGTCCGAGGGCCCGCCGGGTCGACCAGCTGTCCAGGTGGACTCGGGCCCGAGTCTGAAGGCCCGCGTGGTCGACCAGCTGTCCCAGGCACTCGGGCCTGTGTCCGAGGGCACGTGGGTTCGACCAGGTGTCCCCGGAGATCGCACTCGAGTCCGACGGCCCGTGGGGTCGACCATATGTCCCGGGCGATATTGGCCCGGGTCCAAAGGCCCGCGCGGTCCACCAGCAGGCCCGCGCGACTCAGGCCCTGTTCTGATGGCCCGCGGGGTCAACCAGCAGTCCCTGGCGCCTGGGGCCCGTGTCCGAAATCCCTCGGTGTTGACCAGCTGTCCCGGGCGACTCGAGACCGTGCCTGAGGGCCTGGGTGTCGAACAGCTGTGCCAGGGGACTCACATGTGAGTCTGATGGACCCCGGGGTCGACCAGCGGTCCCTGGGGACTCGGGCCCAGGTCCTAGGGCCCGCGGGTTCGACCACCTGTATTGGGCGACTCGGGCCGGTGCTCGAGGGCCCGTGGTGTCCACAAACTCTCCCGCGCGACTCGGTTCGGGTCCCAGGTCCCATGGTCGACCAGCTGTCCCAGGCGCCTCGGGCCCGTGCCAGATGTCCCGCTGCATGGATCAGCTGCCCCGGGCGACTTGGGCCCTGGTCGCAGGGCCCGCGGTGTCGAACAGGCGTCCCGGAAGACTCGGGCCTTGCCCGAATGCCCGCGGTGACGACCAGCTCCGGGTGACACGGGCCCGTGTCTGAGGGCCCACGGGTTCGACCAGATGACCCTGGCGACACATGCTTCGGTGGGACTGCCCACGGGGTTGACCAGCATTCCCGGCGTCCTCGCGCTCGTGTCCGACTGCCCGCGAGGTCGACCTGATGTCTTTGGCGACTCGGGCCCGTGGCCGGGGTCCTGCGGGGTCTGCCAGCTTTCCCGTGCCCATTCGGCCAATGCCCGAGTGCCCGCAGTGTCGACCCACTCTCCCAAGCGACTCGAGTTTGGGTCCAAGGGCCCTCGGTCGACCTGCTGTCCCGGGCGTCTTGGGCCCGGGCCCGATGTCCCACCGGGTCTACCAGGTGTCCCGGGCGATTCGGGTTCAGGTCGGAGGGACCGCGGTGTTGCCCAGCCATCCCGGGTCACTCGGGCCTGGGTCCGAGGGCCCATGTGTTCGACAAGCTCTTCCGGGCAAATCGCGCTCGGGTCCGATGGCCCGCGGGGTCGACCAGCTCTCCGGGGCGACTCGGGCACGTGCCCCAGGGCCCGGGGTGTCGACCAGCTGTCTCGGGCACCTCGGGCCCGGTTCCGAGGCCCGGCATTATTGATCAGCTATCCCGCGTGACTCGGGCCCGTGTCCGAGGGCCCACGGTGTCGACCAGATAGATGTTCCAGGCCCTCGGGCCCGGGTCCGAGGGCCCGCAGGGTCCACCAGGGGTCCCGGGCGACTCGCACCCGGTCCGAGGGCCTGCGGGGTCGACCAGATCTCCAGGGCGAGTCGAGTACATGCCCGATGCCCCGCGGGGTCATCCAGACGTCCCAGGCGACTCCGGCCTGGCTCCGAGGGCCCACGGTGTCACACAGCTCTCCTGGGACACTCGCGCTTTGGACCGACGGACCGCGGGGTCGACCAGCTGACCCGGGCGACTTTGGCCCTGTGTCCAAAGGCCCTTGGGGTCGCCCGACTTTCCCGGGCGTCTCCGGCCTGTGCCCGAGGGACCGTGGTATGGACCACCTCTCCCAGGCGACTCAAGTTCGGGTCCGAGGTCCCGCAGCCTACCTGCTTTCCCGGGTGACTTGGGCATGTGCCAGATGTCACGCGGGGTCGACCAGTTGTCCAGGGGGACTCAGGCCCGGGTCCAGGATCCCGTGGTGTCGACCAGCTGTCCCGGGGAACTCTACCCAGGCCCGAAGACCAGCCGCATCCACCAGTTGCCCCGGGCGACTCGGACCCGTGTCTGAAGGCCCGCGTGTTCGACCAGCTATCCCTGGCCACTCACGCTGGGGTCCGTGTTCCCGCGGGGTTGACCAGCAGTCCCAGGCAACACGCGCTTGTGTCCGAGGGCCCGTGAGGTCGACCCGATGTCTTTGGCCATTCGGGCCCGGGACCGAGGGCCCGCGGGATCGACCAGCAGACCCGCGTGACTTGGGCCCGTGTCCGAGGTCCTGCGGTCGACCATCTGTACCGGGCGACTCGGGCCCATGCCCGATGTCCCCCTGGGTCGACCAGCTGTCCCGGGGACGTCGGGCCCATGTCCGAGGGCCCGCGGGTTCCACAACCTTTCCCGGGCGACTCGGGCTGGTCCCGAGGGCCCGCGGTGTCGTCCAAATCTCCCGGTCGACTCGGGCCTGTGTCTGATATCCTCCAGGGTCGACCAGCTGTCCCAGGGGACTTGGGCCCTGGTCGGACGGAGCGGGGTGTCGAACAGGCGTCCCGGGCGACTAGGGCCAATGTCCGAGAGCCCACGGGGTCGAACAGCTGTCCTGGGCGACTCGGGCCCATTCCCGAGGCCTCGCGGTGTCGACCAGATGTCCCGGGGGACTGGCGCTTTGGTCCTAAGGCCCGCGGGGTCGACCAGCTGTCCTGGCTGACTTGGGTTCGGCTCCGAGGGCCTGCGGGCTCGAAAGGCTGTCCCGGAGGCTCGGGCCCGTTCCTGAAGGCCCACGGGGTCGACCAGTTTTCCCTGTGATTCGTGCTTTGGTCCGAGTGCCCGCAGGGTGGACCAGCAGTCCTGGGTGACTCGCGCTCGTGTCCGAGGTTCCACGAGGTCGCCCCGATGTTTTGGCAACTCGGGCCCGGGTGCGAGGGCCTGCAGGGTCCACCAGGGGTCCCGGGCGACTCGGGCCCAGGCCCAAGGCCCTGCGGTGTCAACCAGATGTCCCGGACCACTCGCGCTTGCGTCCTAGGTTACGTGGGGTCGACCAGCTGTCCTGGGCGACTGGGGCCTGGTGGGAGGGAGCATGGTGTCAAACAGGCGTCCCGGGCAACTCGGGCCTGTGTCTGAAGGCCCGCGTGGTCGACCAGCTGTCCCAGGCACTCGGGCCTGTGTCCGAGGGCACGTGGGTTCGACCAGGTGTCCCCGGAGATCGCACTCGAGTCCGACGGCCCGTGGGGTCGACCATATGTCCCGGGCGATATTGGCCCGGGTCCAAAGGCCCGCGCGGTCCACCAGCAGGCCCGCGCGACTCAGGCCCTGTTCTGATGGCCCGCGGGGTCAACCAGCAGTCCCTGGCGCCTGGGGCCCGTGTCCGAAATCCCTCGGTGTTGACCAGCTGTCCCGGGCGACTCGAGACCGTGCCTGAGGGCCTGGGTGTCGAACAGCTGTGCCAGGGGACTCACACGTGAGTCTGATGGACCCCGGGGTCGACCAGCGGTCCCTGGGGACTCGGGCCCAGGTCCTAGGGCCCGCGGGTTCGACCACCTGTATTGGGCGACTCGGGCCGGTGCTCGAGGGCCCGCGGTGTCCACAAACTCTCCCGCGCGACTCGGTTCGGGTCCCAGGTCCCATGGTCGACCAGCTGTCCCAGGCGCCTCGGGCCCGTGCCAGATGTCCCGCTGCATGGATCAGCTGCCCCGGGCGACTTGGGCCCTGGTCGCAGGGCCCGCGGTGTCGAACAGGCGTCCCGGAAGACTCGGGCCTTGCCCGAATGCCCGCGGTGACGACCAGCTCCGGGTGACACGGGCCCGTGTCTGAGGGCCCACGGGTTCGACCAGATGACCCTGGCGACACATGCTTCGGTGGGACTGCCCACGGGGTTGACCAGCATTCCCGGCGTCCTCGCGCTCGTGTCCGACTGCCCGCGAGGTCGACCTGATGTCTTTGGCGACTCGGGCCCGTGGCCGGGGTCCTGCGGGGTCTGCCAGCTTTCCCGTGCCCATTCGGCCAATGCCCGAGTGCCCGCAGTGTCGACCCACTCTCCCAAGCGACTCGAGTTTGGGTCCAAGGGCCCGCGGTCGACCTGCTGTCCCGGGTGTCTTGGGCCCGGGCCCGATGTCCCACCGGGTCTACCAGGTGTCCCGGGCGATTCGGGTTCAGGTCGGAGGGACCGCGGTGTTGCCCAGCCATCCCGGGTCACTCGGGCCTGGGTCCGAGGGCCCATGTGTTCGACAAGCTCTTCCGGGCAAATCGCGCTCGGGTCCGATGGCCCGCGGGGTCGACCAGCTCTCCGGGGCGACTCGGGCACGTGCCCCAGGGCCCGGGGTGTCGACCAGCTGTCTCGGGCACCTCGGGCCCGGTTCCGAGGCCCGGCATTATTGATCAGCTATCCCGCGTGACTCGGGCCCGTGTCCGAGGGCCCACGGTGTCGACCAGATGTTCCAGGCCCTCGGGCCCGGGTCCGAGGGCCCGCAGGGTCCACCAGGGGTCCCGGGCGACTCGCACTCGAGTCCGAGGGCCTGCGGGGTCGACCAGATCTCCAGGGCGAGTCGAGCACATGCCCGATGCCCCGCGGGGTCATCCAGACGTCCCAGGCGACTCCGGCCTGGCTCCGAGGGCCCACGGTGTCACACAGCTCTCCTGGGACACTCGCGCTTTGGACCGACGGACCGCGGGGTCGACCAGCTGACCCGGGCGACTTTGGCCCTGTGTCCAAAGGCCCTTGGGGTCGCCCGACTTTCCCGGGCGTCTCCGGCCTGTGCCCGAGGGACCGTGGTATGGACCACCTCTCCCAGGCGACTCAAGTTCGGGTCCGAGGTCCCGCAGCCTACCTGCTTTCCCGGGTGACTTGGGCATGTGCCAGATGTCACGCGGGGTCGACCAGTTGTCCAGGGGGACTCAGGCCCGGGTCCAGGATCCCGTGGTGTCGACCAGCTGTCCCGGGGAACTCTACCCAGGCCCGAAGAGCAGCCGCATCCACCAGTTGCCCCGGGCGACTCGGACCCGTGTCTGAAGGCCCGCGTGTTCGACCAGCTATCCCTGGCCACTCACGCTGGGGTCCGTGTTCCCGCGGGGTTGACCAGCAGTCCCGGGCAACACGCGCTTGTGTCCGAGGGCCCGTGAGGTCGACCCGATGTCTTTGGCCATTCGGGCCCGGGACCGAGGGCCCGCGGGATCGACCAGCAGACCCGCGTGACTTGGGCCCATGTCCGAGGTCCTGCGGTCGACCATCTGTACCGGGCGACTCGGGCCCATGCCCGATGTCCCCCTGGGTCGACCAGCTGTCCCGGGGACGTCGGGCCCATGTCCGAGGGCCCGCGGGTTCCACAACCTTTCCCGGGCGACTCGGGCTGGTCCCGAGGGCCCGCGGTGTCGTCCAAATCTCCCGGTCGACTCGGGCCTGTGTCTGATATCCTCCAGGGTCGACCAGCTGTCCCAGGGGACTTGGGCCCTGGTCGGACGGAGCGGGGTGTCGAACAGGCGTCCCGGGCGACTAGGGCCAATGTCCGAGAGCCCACGGGGTCGAACAGCTGTCCTGGGCGACTCGGGCCCATTCCCGAGGCCTCGCGGTGTCGACCAGATGTCCCGGGGGACTGGCGCTTTGGTCCTAAGGCCCGCGGGGTCGACCAGCTGTCCTGGCTGACTTGGGTTCGGCTCCGAGGGCCTGCGGGCTCGAAAGGCTGTCCCGGAGGCTCGGGCCCGTTCCTGAAGGCCCACGGGGTCGACCAGTTTTCCCTGTGATTCGTGCTTTGGTCCGAGTGCCCGCAGGGTGGACCAGCAGTCCTGGGTGACTCGCGCTCGTGTCCGAGGTTCCACGAGGTCGCCCCGATGTTTTGGCAACTCGGGCCCGGGTGCGAGGGCCTGCAGGGTCCACCAGGGGTCCCGGGCGACTCGGGCCCAGGCCCAAGGCCCTGCGGTGTCAACCAGATGTCCCGGACCACTCGCGCTTGCGTCCTAGGTTACGTGGGGTCGACCAGCTGTCCTGGGCGACTGGGGCCTGGTGGGAGGGAGCATGGTGTCAAACAGGCGTCCCGGGCAACTCGGGCCCGTGTCTGAAGGCCCGCGTGGTCGACCAGCTGTCCCAGGCACTCGGGCCTGTGTCCGAGGGCACGTGGGTTCGACCAGGTGTCCCCGGAGATCGCACTCGAGTCCGACGGCCCGTGGGGTCGACCATATGTCCCGGGCGATATTGGCCCGGGTCCAAAGGCCCGCGCGGTCCACCAGCAGGCCCGCGCGACTCAGGCCCTGTTCTGATGGCCCGCGGGGTCAACCAGCAGTCCCTGGCGCCTGGGGCCCGTGTCCGAAATCCCTCGGTGTTGACCAGCTGTCCCGGGCGACTCGAGACCGTGCCTGAGGGCCTGGGTGTCGAACAGCTGTGCCAGGGGACTCACACGTGAGTCTGATGGACCCCGGGGTCGACCAGCGGTCCCTGGGGACTCGGGCCCAGGTCCTAGGGCCCGCGGGTTCGACCACCTGTATTGGGCGACTCGGGCCGGTGCTCGAGGGCCCGCGGTGTCCACAAACTCTCCCGCGCGACTCAGTTCGGGTCCCAGGTCCCATGGTCGAGCAGCTGTCCCAGGCGCCTCGGGCCCGTGCCAGATGTCCCGCTGCATGGATCAGCTGCCCCGGGCGACTTGGGCCCTGGTCGCAGGGCCCGCGGTGTCGAACAGGCGTCCCGGAAGACTCGGGCCTTGCCCGAATGCCCGCGGTGACGACCAGCTCCGGGTGACACGGGCCCGTGTCCGAGGGCCCACGGGTTCGACCAGATGACCCTGGCGACACATGCTTCGGTGGGACTGCCCACGGGGTTGACCAGCATTCCCGGCGTCCTCGCGCTCGTGTCCGACTGCCCGCGAGGTCGACCTGATGTCTTTGGCGACTCGGGCCCGTGGCCGGGGTCCTGCGGGGTCTGCCAGCTTTCCCGTGCCCATTCGGCCAATGCCCGAGTGCCCGCAGTGTCGACCCACTCTCCCAAGCGACTCGAGTTTGGGTCCAAGGGCCCGCGGTCGACCTGCTGTCCCGGGTGTCTTGGGCCCGGGCCCGATGTCCCACCGGGTCTACCAGGTGTCCCGGGCGATTCGGGTTCAGGTCGGAGGGACCGCGGTGTTGCCCAGCCATCCCGGGTCACTCGGGCCTGGGTCCGAGGGCCCATGTGTTCGACAAGCTCTTCCGGGCAAATCGCGCTCGGGTCCGATGGCCCGCGGGGTCGACCAGCTCTCCGGGGCGACTCGGGCACGTGCCCCAGGGCCCGGGGTGTCGACCAGCTGTCTCGGGCACCTCGGGCCCGGTTCTGAGGCCCGGCATTATTGATCAGCTATCCCGCGTGACTCGGGCCCGTGTCCGAGGGCCCACGGTGTCGACCAGATATTCCAGGCCCTCGGGCCCGGGTCCGAGGGCCTGCAGGGTCCACCAGGGGTCCCGGGCGACTCGCACTCGAGTCCGAGGGCCTGCGGGGTCGACCAGATCTCCAGGGCGAGTCGAGCACATGCCCGATGCCCCGCGGGGTCAACCAGACGTCCCAGGCGACTCCGGCCTGGCTCCGAGGGCCCACGGTGTCACACAGCTCTCCTGGGACACTCGCGCTTTGGACCGACGGACCGCGGGGTCGACCAGCTGACCCGGGCGACTTTGGCCCTGTGTCCAAAGGCCCTTGGGGTCGACCGACTTTCCCGGGCGTCTCCGGCCTGTGCCCGAGGGACCGTGGTATGGACCACCTCTCCCAGGCGACTCAAGTTCGGGTCCGAGGTCCCGCAGCCTACCTGCTTTCCCGGGTGACTTGGGCATGTGCCAGATGTCACGCGGGGTCGACCAGTTGTCCAGGGGGACTCAGGCCCGGGTCCAGGATCCCGTGGTGTCGACCAGCTGTCCCGGGGAACTCTACCCAGGCCCGAAGACCAGCCGCATCCACCAGTTGCCCCGGGCGACTCGGACCCGTGTCTGAAGGCCCGCGTGTTCGACCAGCTATCCCTGGCCACTCACGCTGGGGTCCGTGTTCCCGCGGGGTTGACCAGCAGTCCCGGGCAACACGCGCTTGTGTCCGAGGGCCCGTGAGGTCGACCCGATGTCTTTGGCGATTCGGGCCCGGGACCGAGGGCCCGCGGGATCGACCAGCAGACCCGCGTGACTTGGGCTCGTGTCCGAGATCCTGCGGTCGACCATCTGTACCGGGCGACTCGGGCCCGTGCCCGATGTCCCGCTGGGTCGACCAGCTGTCCCGGGGACGTCGGGCCCATGTCCGAGGGCCCGCGGGTTCCACAACCTTCCCCGGGCGACTCGGGCTGGTCCCCAGGGCCCGCGGTGTCGTCCAAATCTGCCGGTCGACTCGGGCCTGTGTCTGATATCCTCCAGGGTCGACCAGCTGTCCCAGGGGACTTGGGCCCTGGTCGGACGGAGCGGGGTGTCGAACAGGCGTCCCGGGCGACTAGGGCCAATGTCCGAGAGCCCACGGGGTCGAACAGCTGTCCTGGGCGACTCGGGCCCATTCCCGAGGCCTCGCGGTGTCGACCAGATGTCCCGGGGGACTGGCGCTTTGGTCCTAAGGCCCGCGGGGTCGACCAGCTGTCCTGGCTGACTTGGGTTCGGCTCCGAGGGCCTGCGGGCTCGAAAGGCTGTCCCGGAGGCTCGGGCCCGTTCCTGAAGGCCCACGGGGTCGACCAGTTTTCCCTGTGATTCGTGCTTTGGTCCGAGTGCCCGCAGGGTGGACCAGCAGTCCTGGGTGACTCGCGCTCGTGTCCGAGGTTCCACGAGGTCGCCCCGATGTTTTGGCAACTCGGGCCCGGGTGCGAGGGCCTGCAGGGTCGACCAGGTGTCCCGGGCGACTCGGGCCCAGGCCCAAGGCCCTGCGGTGTCAACCAGATGTCCCGGACCACTCGCGCTTGCGTCCTAGGTTACGTGGGGTCGACCAGCTGTCCTGGGCGACTGGGGCCTGGTGGGAGGGAGCATGGTGTCAAACAGGCGTCCTGGGCAACTCGGGCCCGTGTCTGAAGGCCCGCGTGGTCGACCAGCTGTCCCAGGCACTCGGGCCTGTGTCCGAGGGCACGTGGGTTCGACCAGGTGTCCCCGGAGATCGCACTCGAGTCCGACGGCCCGTGGGGTCGACCATATGTCCCGGGCGATATTGGCCCGGGTCCAAAGGCCCGCGCGGTCCACCAGCAGGCCCGCGCGACTCAGGCCCTGTTCTGATGGCCCGCGGGGTCAACCAGCAGTCCCTGGCGCCTGGGGCCCGTGTCCGAAATCCCTCGGTGTTGACCAGCTGTCCCGGGCGACTCGAGACCGTGCCTGAGGGCCTGGGTGTCGAACAGCTGTGCCAGGGGACTCACACGTGAGTCTGATGGACCCCGGGGTCGACCAGCGGTCCCTGGGGACTCGGGCCCAGGTCCTAGGGCCCGCGGGTTCGACCACCTGTATTGGGCGACTCGGGCCGGTGCTCGAGGGCCCGCGGTGTCCACAAACTCTCCCGCGCGACTCAGTTCGGGTCCCAGGTCCCATGGTCGACCAGCTGTCCCAGGCGCCTCGGGCCCGTGCCAGATGTCCCGCTGCCTGGATCAGCTGCCCCGGGCGACTTGGGCCCTGGTCGCAGGGCCCGCGGTGTCGAACAGGCGTCCCGGAAGACTCGGGCCTTGCCCGAATGCCCGCGGTGACGACCAGCTCCGGGTGACACGGGCCCGTGTCCGAGGGCCCACGGGTTCGACCAGATGACCCTGGCGACACATGCTTCGGTGGGACTGCCCACGGGGTTGACCAGCATTCCCGGCGTCCTCGCGCTCGTGTCCGACTGCCCGCGAGGTCGACCTGATGTCTTTGGCGACTCGGGCCCGTGGCCGGGGTCCTGCGGGGTCTGCCAGCTTTCCCGTGCCCATTCGGCCAATGCCCGAGTGCCCGCAGTGTCGACCCACTCTCCCAAGCGACTCGAGTTTGGGTCCAAGGGCCCGCGGTCGACCTGCTGTCCCGGGTGTCTTGGGCCCGGGCCCGATGTCCCACCGGGTCTACCAGGTGTCCCGGGCGATTCGGGTTCAGGTCGGAGGGACCGCGGTGTTGCCCAGCCATCCCGGGTCACTCGGGCCTGGGTCCGAGGGCCCATGTGTTCGACAAGCTCTTCCGGGCAAATCGCGCTCGGGTCCGATGGCCCGCGGGGTCGACCAGCTCTCCGGGGCGACTCGGGCACGTGCCCCAGGGCCCGGGGTGTCGACCAGCTGTCTCGGGCACCTCGGGCCCGGTTCCGAGGCCCGGCATTATTGATCAGCTATCCCGCGTGACTCGGGCCCGTGTCCGAGGGCCCACGGTGTCGACCAGATATTCCAGGCCCTCGGGCCCGGGTCCGAGGGCCTGCAGGGTCCACAAGGGGTCCCGGGCGACTCGCACTCGAGTCCGAGGGCCTGCGGGGTCGACCAGATCTCCAGGGCGAGTCGAGCACATGCCCGATGCCCCGCGGGGTCAACCAGACGTCCCAGGCGACTCCGGCCTGGCTCCGAGGGCCCACGGTGTCACACAGCTCTCCTGGGACACTCGCGCTTTGGACCGACGGACCGCGGGGTCGACCAGCTGACCCGGGCGACTTTGGCCCTGTGTCCAAAGGCCCTTGGGGTCGACCGACTTTCCCGGGCGTCTCCGGCCTGTGCCCGAGGGACCGTGGTATGGACCACCTCTCCCAGGCGACTCAAGTTCGGGTCCGAGGTCCCGCAGCCTACCTGCTTTCCCGGGTGACTTGGGCATGTGCCAGATGTCACGCGGGGTCGACCAGTTGTCCAGGGGGACTCAGGCCCGGGTCCAGGATCCCGTGGTGTCGACCAGCTGTCCCGGGGAACTCTACCCAGGCCCGAAGACCAGCCGCATCCACCAGTTGCCCCGGGCGACTCGGACCCGTGTCTGAAGGCCCGCGTGTTCGACCAGCTATCCCTGGCCACTCACGCTGGGGTCCGTGTTCCCGCGGGGTTGACCAGCAGTCCCGGGCAACACGCGCTTGTTTCCGAGGGCCCGTGAGGTCGACCCGATGTCTTTGGCGATTCGGGCCCGGGACCGAGGGCCCGCGGGATCGACCAGCAGACCCGCGTGACTTGGGCTCGTGTCCGAGATCCTGCGGTCGACCATCTGTACCGGGCGACTCGGGCCCGTGCCCGATGTCCCGCTGGGTCGACCAGCTGTCCCGGGGACGTCGGGCCCATGTCCGAGGGCCCGCGGGTTCCACAACCTTCCCCGGGCGACTCGGGCTGGTCCCCAGGGCCCGCGGTGTCGTCCAAATCTGCCGGTCGACTCGGGCCTGTGTCTGATATCCTCCAGGGTCGACCAGCTGTCCCGGGGGACTTGGGCCCTGGTCGGACGGAGCGGGGTGTCGAACAGGCGTCCCGGGCGACTAGGGCCAATGTCCGAGAGCCCACGGGGTCGAACAGCTGTCCTGGGCGACTCGGGCCCATTCCCGAGGCCTCGCGGTGTCGACCAGATGTCCCGGGGGACTGGCGCTTCGGTCCTAAGGCCCGCGGGGTCGACCAGCTGTCCTGGCTGACTTGGGTTCGGCTCCGAGGGCCTGCGGGCTCGAAAGGCTGTCCCGGAGGCTCGGGCCCGTTCCTGAAGGCCCACGGGGTCGACCAGTTTTCCCTGTGATTCGTGCTTTGGTCCGAGTGCCCGCAGGGTGGACCAGCAGTCCTGGGTGACTCGCGCTCGTGTCCGAGGTTCCACGAGGTCGCCCCGATGTTTTGGCAACTCGGGCCCGGGTGCGAGGGCCTGCAGGGTCGACCAGGGGTCCCGGGCGACTCGGGCCCATGCCCAAGGCCCTGCGGTGTCAACCAGATGTCCCGGACCACTCGCACTTGCGTCCTAGGTTACATGGGGTCGACCAGCTGTCCTGGGCGACTGGGGCCTGGTCGGAGGGAGCATGGTGTCAAACAGGCGTCCCGGGCAACTCGGGCCCGTGTCTGAAGGCCCGCGGGGTCAACCAGCTGTCCCTGGTGACTCGCGCTTGGGACCGAGTGCATGCGGGGTCGACCAGCAGTCCCGGGCAACTCGGGCCCTGGTCGGAGGCACTGCGGTGTCGACCAGGCCTCCCTGGCGCCTCGGGCCCGTGCCCGAGGACCTGCGGGGTCGACCGGCTGTCCCGGGCGACTCCGGCCTGATTCCGAGGGCCCACGGTTTCGACCAAATGTCCCGGGTGACTCGGGCCTGGGTCTGAATGCTCGCGGTATCAACCAGCTTTCCCAGGGAACTGAGGCCTGGGTCTGAGGTCCCACAGGGTCGCCCACCTGTCCCGGTGGATTCGGGCCCGGGTCCACGGGCATGCGGTGTCGACAGGCTGTCCCGGGGGACTCGGGCCCGCGTCCGAGGGCCCGCCGGGTCGACCAGCTGTCCAGGTGGACTCGGGCCCGAGTCTGAAGGCCCGCGTGGTCGACCAGCTGTCCCAGGCACTCGGGCCTGTGTCCGAGGGCACGTGGGTTCGACCAGGTGTCCCCGGAGATCGCACTCGAGTCCGACGCCCCTTGGGGTCGACCATATGTCCCGGGCGATATTGGCCCGGGTCCAAAGGCCCGCGCGGTCCACCAGCAGGCCCGCGCGACTCAGGCCCTGTTCTGATGGCCCGCGGGGTCAACCAGCAGTCCCTGGCGCCTGGGGCCCGTGTCCAAAATCCCTCGGTGTTGACCAGCTGTCCCGGGGGACTCGAGACCGTGCCTGAGGGCCTGGGTGTCGAACAGCTGTGCCAGGGGACTCACACGTGAGTCTGATGGACCCCTGGGTCGACCAGCGGTCCCTGGGGACTCGGGCCCAGGTCCTAGGGCCCGCGGGTTCGACCACCTGTATTGGGCGACTCGGGCCGGTGCTCGAGGGCTTGCGGTGTCGACAAACTCTCCCGCGCGACTCGGTTCGGGTCCCAGGTCCCATGGTCGACCAGCTGTCCCAGGCGCCTCGGGCCCGTGCCAGATGTCCCGCTGCATGGATCAGCTGCCCCGGGCGACTTGGGCCCTGGTCGCAGGGCCCGCGGTGTCGAACAGGCGTCCCGGAAGACTCGGGCCTTGCCCGAATGCCCGCGGTGACGACCAGCTCCGGGTGACACGGGCCCGTGTCCGAGGGCCCACGGGTTCGACCAGATGACCCTGGCGACACATGCTTGGGTGGGACTGCCCACGGGGTTGACCAGCATTCCCGGCGTCCTCGCGCTCGTGTCCGACTGCCCGCGAGGTCGACCTGATATCTTTGGCGACTCGGGCCCGTGGCCGGGGTCCTGCGGGGTCTACCAGCTTTCCCGGGCCCATTCGGCCCAGGCCCAAGTGCCCGCAGTGTCGACCCACTCTCCAAGCAACTCGAGTTTGGGTCCAAGGGCCCGCGGTCGACCTCCTGTCCCGGGCGTCTTGGGCCCGGGCCCGATGTCCCACCGGGTCTACCAGGTGTCCCGGGCGATTCGGGTTCAGGTCGGAGGGTCGCGGTGTTGCCCAGCCATCCCGGGTCACTCGGGCCTGGGTCCGAGGGCCCATGTGTTCGACAAGCTCTTCCGGGCAAATCGCGCTCGGGTCCGATGGCCCGCGGGGTCGACCAGCTCTCCGGGGCGACTCGGGCACGTGCCCCAGGGCCCGGGATGTCGACCAGCTGTCTCGGGCACCTCGGGCCCGGTTCCGAGGCCCGGCATTATTGATCAGCTATCCCGCGTGACTCGGGCCCGTGTCCGAGGGCCCACGGTGTCGACCAGATATTCCAGGCCCTCGGGCCCGGGTCCGAGGGCCTGCAGGGTCCACCAGGGGTCCCGGGCGACTCGCACTCGAGTCCGAGGGCCTGCGGGGTCGACCAGATCTCCAGGGCGAGTCGAGCACATGCCCGATGCCCCGCGGGGTCAACCAGACGTCCCAGGCGACTCCGGCCTGGCTCCGAGGGCCCACGGTGTCACACAGCTCTCCTGGGACACTCGCGCTTTGGACCGACGGACCGCGGGGTCGACCAGCTGACCCGGGCGACTTTGGCCCTGTGTCCAAAGGCCCTTGGGGTCGACCAACTTTCCCGGGCGTCTCCGGCCTGTGCCCGAGGGACCGTGGTATGGACCACCTCTCCCAGGCGACTCAAGTTCGGGTCCGAGGTCCCGCAGCCTACCTGCTTTCCCGGGTGACTTGGGCATGTGCCAGATGTCACGCGGGGTCGACCAGTTGTCCAGGGGGACTCAGGCCCGGGTCCAGGATCCCGTGGTGTCGACCAGCTGTCCCGGGGAACTCTACCCAGGCCCGAAGACCAGCCGCATCCACCAGTTGCCCCGGGCGACTCGGACCCGTGTCTGAAGGCCCGCGTGTTCGACCAGCTATCCCTGGCCACTCACGCTGGGGTCCGTGTTCCCGCGGGGTTGACCAGCAGTCCCGGGCAACACGCGCTTGTGTCCGAGGGCCCGTGAGGTCGACCCGATGTCTTTGGCGATTCGGGCCCGGGACCGAGGGCCCGCGGGATCGACCAGCAGACCCGCGTGACTTGGGCTCGTGTCCGAGATCCTGCGGTCGACCATCTGTACCGGGCGACTCGGGCCCGTGCCCGATGTCCCGCTGGGTCGACCAGCTGTCCCGGGGACGTCGGGCCCATGTCCGAGGGCCCGCGGGTTCCACAACCTTCCCCGGGCGACTCGGGCTGGTCCCGAGGGCCCGCGGTGTCGTCCAAATCTCCCGGTCGACTCGGGCCTGTGTCTGATATCCTCCAGGGTCGACCAGCTGTCCCGGGGGACTTGGGCCCTGGTCGGACGGAGCGGGGTGTCGAACAGGCGTCCCGGGCGACTAGGGCCAATGTCCGAGAGCCCACGGGGTCGAACAGCTGTCCTGGGCGACTCGGGCCCATTCCCGAGGCCTCGCGGTGTCGACCAGATGTCCCGGGGGACTGGCGCTTCGGTCCTAAGGCCCGCGGGGTCGACCAGCTGTCCTGGCTGACTTGGGTTCGGCTCCGAGGGCCTGCGGGCTCGAAAGGCTGTCCCGGAGGCTCGGGCCCGTTCCTGAAGGCCCACGGGGTCGACCAGTTTTCCCTGTGATTCGTGCTTTGGTCCGAGTGCCCGCAGGGTGGACCAGCAGTCCTGGGTGACTCGCGCTCGTGTCCGAGGTTCCACGAGGTCGCCCCGATGTTTTGGCAACTCGGGCCCGGGTGCGAGGGCCTGCAGGGTCGACCAGGTGTCCCGGGCGACTCGGGCCCATGCCCAAGGCCCTGCGGTGTCAACCAGATGTCCCGGACCACTCGCACTTGCGTCCTAGGTTACATGGGGTCGACCAGCTGTCCTGGGCGACTGGGGCCTGGTCGGAGGGAGCATGGTGTCAAACAGGCGTCCCGGGCAACTCGGGCCCGTGTCTGAAGGCCCGCGGGGTCAACCAGCTGTCCCTGGTGACTCGCGCTTGGGACCGAGTGCATGCGGGGTCGACCAGCAGTCCCGGGCAACTCGGGCCCTGGTCGGAGGCACTGCGGTGTCGACCAGGCCTCCCTGGCGCCTCGGGCCCGTGCCCGAGGACCTGCGGGGTCGACCGGCTGTCCCGGGCGACTCCGGCCTGATTCCGAGGGCCCACGGTTTCGACCAAATGTCCCGGGTGACTCGGGCCTGGGTCTGAATGCTCGCGGTATCAACCAGCTTTCCCAGGGAACTGAGGCCTGGGTCTGAGGTCCCACAGGGTCGCCCACCTGTCCCGGTGGATTCGGGCCCGGGTCCACGGGCATGCGGTGTCGACAGGCTGTCCCGGGGGACTCGGGCCCGCGTCCGAGGGCCCGCCGGGTCGACCAGCTGTCCAGGTGGACTCGGGCCCGAGTCTGAAGGCCCGCGTGGTCGACCAGCTGTCCCAGGCACTCGGGCCTGTGTCCGAGGG
The DNA here is from genome assembly GCF_054392235.1 of Sus scrofa. Lineage (NCBI taxonomy): Eukaryota > Metazoa > Chordata > Mammalia > Artiodactyla > Suidae > Sus > Sus scrofa. Next base: position 46,364,609 of record NC_139387.1, on the reverse strand, counting down.
CACGTGGGTTCGACCAGGTGTCCCCGGAGATCGCACTCGAGTCCGACGCCCCTTGGGGTCGACCATATGTCCCGGGCGATATTGGCCCGGGTCCAAAGGCCCGCGCGGTCCACCAGCAGGCCCGCGCGACTCAGGCCCTGTTCTGATGGCCCGCGGGGTCAACCAGCAGTCCCTGGCGCCTGGGGCCCGTGTCCAAAATCCCTCGGTGTTGACCAGCTGTCCCGGGGGACTCGAGACCGTGCCTGAGGGCCTGGGTGTCGAACAGCTGTGCCAGGGGACTCACACGTGAGTCTGATGGACCCCTGGGTCGACCAGCGGTCCCTGGGGACTCGGGCCCAGGTCCTAGGGCCCGCGGGTTCGACCACCTGTATTGGGCGACTCGGGCCGGTGCTCGAGGGCTTGCGGTGTCGACAAACTCTCCCGCGCGACTCGGTTCGGGTCCCAGGTCCCATGGTCGACCAGCTGTCCCAGGCGCCTCGGGCCCGTGCCAGATGTCCCGCTGCATGGATCAGCTGCCCCGGGCGACTTGGGCCCTGGTCGCAGGGCCCGCGGTGTCGAACAGGCGTCCCGGAAGACTCGGGCCTTGCCCGAATGCCCGCGGTGACGACCAGCTCCGGGTGACACGGGCCCGTGTCCGAGGGCCCACGGGTTCGACCAGATGACCCTGGCGACACATGCTTGGGTGGGACTGCCCACGGGGTTGACCAGCATTCCCGGCGTCCTCGCGCTCGTGTCCGACTGCCCGCGAGGTCGACCTGATATCTTTGGCGACTCGGGCCCGTGACCGGGGTCCTGCGGGGTCTACCAGCTTTCCCGGGCCCATTCGGCCCAGGCCCAAGTGCCCGCAGTGTCGACCCACTCTCCAAGCAACTCGAGTTTGGGTCCAAGGGCCCGCGGTCGACCTCCTGTCCCGGGCGTCTTGGGCCCGGGCCCGATGTCCCACCGGGTCTACCAGGTGTCCCGGGCGATTCGGGTTCAGGTCGCAGGGTCGCGGTGTTGCCCAGCCATCCCGGGTCACTCGGGCCTGGGTCCGAGGGCCCATGTGTTCGACAAGCTCTTCCGGGCAAATCGCGCTCGGGTCCGATGGCCCGCGGGGTCGACCAGCTCTCCGGGGCGACTCGGGCACGTGCCCCAGGGCCCGGGATGTCGACCAGCTGTCTCGGGCACCTCGGGCCCGGTTCCGAGGCCCGGCATTATTGATCAGCTATCCCGCGTGACTCGGGCCCGTGTCCGAGGGCCCACGGTGTCGACCAGATATTCCAGGCCCTCGGGCCCGGGTCCGAGGGCCTGCAGGGTCCACCAGGGGTCCCGGGCGACTCGCACTCGAGTCCGAGGGCCTGCGGGGTCGACCAGATCTCCAGGGCGAGTCGAGCACATGCCCGATGCCCCGCGGGGTCAACCAGACGTCCCAGGCGACTCCGGCCTGGCTCCGAGGGCCCACGGTGTCACACAGCTCTCCTGGGACACTCGCGCTTTGGACCGACGGACCGCGGGGTCGACCAGCTGACCCGGGCGACTTTGGCCCTGTGTCCAAAGGCCCTTGGGGTCGACCGACTTTCCCGGGCGTCTCCGGCCTGTGCCCGAGGGACCGTGGTATGGACCACCTCTCCCAGGCGACTCAAGTTCGGGTCCGAGGTCCCGCAGCCTACCTGCTTTCCCGGGTGACTTGGGCATGTGCCAGATGTCACGCGGGGTCGACCAGTTGTCCAGGGGGACTCAGGCCCGGGTCCAGGATCCCGTGGTGTCGACCAGCTGTCCCGGGGAACTCTACCCAGGCCCGAAGACCAGCCGCATCCACCAGTTGCCCCGGGCGACTCGGACCCGTGTCTGAAGGCCCGCGTGTTCGACCAGCTATCCCTGGCCACTCACGCTGGGGTCCGTGTTCCCGCGGGGTTGACCAGCAGTCCCGGGCAACACGCTCTTGTTTCCGAGGGCCCGTGAGGTCGACCCGATGTCTTTGGCGATTCGGGCCCGGGACCGAGGGCCCGCGGGATCGACCAGCAGACCCGCGTGACTTGGGCTCGTGTCCGAGATCCTGCGGTCGACCATCTGTACCGGGCGACTCGGGCCCGTGCCCGATGTCCCGCTGGGTCGACCAGCTGTCCCGGGGACGTCGGGCCCATGTCCGAGGGCCCGCGGGTTCCACAACCTTCCCCGGGCGACTCGGGCTGGTCCCGAGGGCCCGCGGTGTCGTCCAAATCTGCCGGTCGACTCGGGCCTGTGTCTGATATCCTCCAGGGTCGACCAGCTGTCCCGGGGGACTTGGGCCCTGGTCGGACGGAGCGGGGTGTCGAACAGGCGTCCCGGGCGACTAGGGCCAATGTCCGAGAGCCCACGGGGTCGAACAGCTGTCCTGGGCGACTCGGGCCCATTCCCGAGGCCTCGCGGTGTCGACCAGATGTCCCGGGGGACTGGCGCTTCGGTCCTAAGGCCCGCGGGGTCGACCAGCTGTCCTGGCTGACTTGGGTTCGGCTCCGAGGGCCTGCGGGCTCGAAAGGCTGTCCCGGAGGCTCGGGCCCGTTCCTGAAGGCCCACGGGGTCGACCAGTTTTCCCTGTGATTCGTGCTTTGGTCCGAGTGCCCGCAGGGTGGACCAGCAGTCCTGGGTGACTCGCGCTCGTGTCCGAGGTTCCACGAGGTCGCCCCGATGTTTTGGCAACTCGGGCCCGGGTGCGAGGGCCTGCAGGGTCGACCAGGTGTCCCGGGCGACTCGGGCCCATGCCCAAGGCCCTGCGGTGTCAACCAGATGTCCCGGACCACTCGCACTTGCGTCCTAGGTTACATGGGGTCGACCAGCTGTCCTGGGCGACTGGGGCCTGGTCGGAGGGAGCATGGTGTCAAACAGGCGTCCCGGGCAACTCGGGCCCGTGTCTGAAGGCCCGCGGGGTCAACCAGCTGTCCCTGGTGACTCGCGCTTGGGACCGAGTGCATGCGGGGTCGACCAGCAGTCCCGGGCAACTCGGGCCCTGGTCGGAGGCACTGCGGTGTCGACCAGGCCTCCCTGGCGCCTCGGGCCCGTGCCCGAGGACCTGCGGGGTCGACCGGCTGTCCCGGGCGACTCCGGCCTGATTCCGAGGGCCCACGGTTTCGACCAAATGTCCCGGGTGACTCGGGACTGGGTCTGAATGCTCGCGGTATCAACCAGCTTTCCCAGGGAACTGGGGCCCGGGTCTGAGGTCCCACAGGGTCGCCCACCTGTCCCGGGGGACTCGGGCCCGGGTCCACGGGCATGCGGTGTCGACAGGCTGTCCCGGGGGACTCGGGCCCGCGTCCGAGGGCCCGCCGGGTCGACCAGCTGTCCAGGTGGACTCGGGCCCGAGTCTGAAGGCCCGCGTGGTCGACCAGCTGTCCCAGGCACTCGGGCCTGTGTCCGAGGGCACGTGGGTTCGACCAGGTGTCCCCGGAGATCGCACTCGAGTCCGACGCCCCTTGGGGTCGACCATATGTCCCGGGCGATATTGGCCCGGGTCCAAAGGCCCGCGCGGTCCACCAGCAGGCCCGCGCGACTCAGGCCCTGTTCTGATGGCCCGCGGGGTCAACCAGCAGTCCCTGGCGCCTGGGGCCCGTGTCCAAAATCCCTCGGTGTTGACCAGCTGTCCCGGGGGACTCGAGACCGTGCCTGAGGGCCTGGGTGTCGAACAGCTGTGCCAGGGGACTCACACGTGAGTCTGATGGACCCCTGGGTCGACCAGCGGTCCCTGGGGACTCGGGCCCAGGTCCTAGGGCCCGCGGGTTCGACCACCTGTATTGGGCGACTCGGGCCGGTGCTCGAGGGCTTGCGGTGTCGACAAACTCTCCCGCGCGACTCGGTTCGGGTCCCAGGTCCCATGGTCGAGCAGCTGTCCCAGGCGCCTCGGGCCCGTGCCAGATGTCCCGCTGCATGGATCAGCTGCCCCGGGCGACTTGGGCCCTGGTCGCAGGGCCCGCGGTGTCGAACAGGCGTCCCGGAAGACTCGGGCCTTGCCCGAATGCCCGCGGTGACGACCAGCTCCGGGTGACACGGGCCCGTGTCCGAGGGCCCACGGGTTCGACCAGATGACCCTGGCGACACATGCTTGGGTGGGACTGCCCACGGGGTTGACCAGCATTCCCGGCGTCCTCGCGCTCGTGTCCGACTGCCCGCGAGGTCGACCTGATATCTTTGGCGACTCGGGCCCGTGGCCGGGGTCCTGCGGGGTCTACCAGCTTTCCCGGGCCCATTCGGCCCAGGCCCAAGTGCCCGCAGTGTCGACCCACTCTCCAAGCGACTCGAGTTTGGGTCCAAGGGCCCGCGGTCGACCTCCTGTCCCGGGCGTCTTGGGCCCGGGCCCGATGTCCCACCGGGTCTACCAGGTGTCCCGGGCGATTCGGGTTCAGGTCGGAGGGTCGCGGTGTTGCCCAGCCATCCCGGGTCACTCGGGCCTGGGTCCGAGGGCCCATGTGTTCGACAAGCTCTTCCGGGCAAATCGCGCTCGGGTCCGATGGCCCGCGGGGTCGACCAGCTCTCCGGGGCGACTCGGGCACGTGCCCCAGGGCCCGGGATGTCGACCAGCTGTCTCGGGCACCTCGGGCCCGGTTCCGAGGCCCGGCATTATTGATCAGCTATCCCGCGTGACTCGGGCCCGTGTCCGAGGGCCCACGGTGTCGACCAGATATTCCAGGCCCTCGGGCCCGGGTCCGAGGGCCTGCAGGGTCCACCAGGGGTCCCGGGCGACTCGCACTCGAGTCCGAGGGCCTGCGGGGTCGACCAGATCTCCAGGGCGAGTCGAGCACATGCCCGATGCCCCGCGGGGTCAACCAGACGTCCCAGGCGACTCCGGCCTGGCTCCGAGGGCCCACGGTGTCACACAGCTCTCCTGGGACACTCGCGCTTTGGACCGACGGACCGCGGGGTCGACCAGCTGACCCGGGCGACTTTGGCCCTGTGTCCAAAGGCCCTTGGGGTCGACCGACTTTCCCGGGCGTCTCCGGCCTGTGCCCGAGGGACCGTGGTATGGACCACCTCTCCCAGGCGACTCAAGTTCGGGTCCGAGGTCCCGCAGCCTACCTGCTTTCCCGGGTGACTTGGGCATGTGCCAGATGTCACGCGGGGTCGACCAGTTGTCCAGGGGGACTCAGGCCCGGGTCCAGGATCCCGTGGTGTCGACCAGCTGTCCCGGGGAACTCTACCCAGGCCCGAAGACCAGCCGCATCCACCAGTTGCCCCGGGCGACTCGGACCCGTGTCTGAAGGCCCGCGTGTTCGACCAGCTATCCCTGGCCACTCACGCTGGGGTCCGTGTTCCCGCGGGGTTGACCAGCAGTCCCGGGCAACACGCGCTTGTGTCCGAGGGCCCGTGAGGTCGAACCGATGTCTTTGGCCATTCGGGCCCGGGACCGAGGGCCCGCGGGATCGACCAGCATAACTTGGCCCCGTGTCCGAGGTCCTGCGGTCGACCATCTGTACCGGGCGACTCGGGCCCGTGCCCGATGTCCCCCTGGGTCGACCAGCTGTCCCGGGGACGTCGGGCCCATGTCCGAGGGCCCGCGGGTTCCACAACCTTTCCCGGGCGACTCGGGCTGGTCCCGAGGGCCCGCGGTGTCGTCCAAATCTCCCGGTCGACTCGGGCCTGTGTCTGATATCCTCCAGGGTCGACCAGCTGTCCCGGGGGACTTGGGCCCTGGTCGGACGGAGCGGGGTGTCGAACAGGCGTCCCGGGCGACTAGGGCCAATGTCCGAGAGCCCACGGGGTCGAACAGCTGTCCTGGGCGACTCGGGCCCATTCCCGAGGCCTCGCGGTGTCGACCAGATGTCCCGGGGGACTGGCGCTTCGGTCCTAAGGCCCGCGGGGTCGACCAGCTGTCCTGGCTGACTTGGGTTCGGCTCCGAGGGCCTGCGGGCTCGAAAGGCTGTCCCGGAGGCTCGGGCCCGTTCCTGAAGGCCCACGGGGTCGACCAGTTTTCCCTGTGATTCGTGCTTTGGTCCGAGTGCCCGCAGGGTGGACCAGCAGTCCTGGGTGACTCGCGCTCGTGTCCGAGGTTCCACGAGGTCGCCCCGATGTTTTGGCAACTCGGGCCCGGGTGCGAGGGCCTGCAGGGTCGACCAGGTGTCCCGGGCGACTCGGGCCCATGCCCAAGGCCCTGCGGTGTCAACCAGATGTCCCGGACCACTCGCACTTGCGTCCTAGGTTACATGGGGTCGACCAGCTGTCCTGGGCGACTGGGGCCTGGTCGGAGGGAGCATGGTGTCAAACAGGCGTCCCGGGCAACTCGGGCCCGTGTCTGAAGGCCCGCGGGGTCAACCAGCTGTCCCTGGTGACTCGCGCTTGGGACCGAGTGCATGCGGGGTCGACCAGCAGTCCCGGGCAACTCGGGCCCTGGTCGGAGGCACTGCGGTGTCGACCAGGCCTCCCTGGCGCCTCGGGCCCGTGCCCGAGGACCTGCGGGGTCGACCGGCTGTCCCGGGCGACTCCGGCCTGATTCCGTGGGCCCACGGTTTCGACCAAATGTCCCGGGTGACTCGGGCCTGGGTCTGAATGCTCGCGGTATCAACCAGCTTTCCCAGGGAACTGAGGCCCGGGTCTGAGGTCCCACAGGGTCGCCCACCTGTCCCGGTGGATTCGGGCCCGGGTCCACGGGCATGCGGTGTCGACAGGCTGTCCCGGGGGACTCGGGCCCGCGTCCGAGGGCCCGCCGGGTCGACCAGCTGTCCAGGTGGACTCGGGCCCGAGTCTGAAGGCCCGCGTGGTCGACCAGCTGTCCCAGGCACTCGGGCCTGTGTCCGAGGGCACGTGGGTTCGACCAGGTGTCCCCGGAGATCGCACTCGAGTCCGACGGCCCGTGGGGTCGACCATATGTCCCGGGCGATATTGGCCCGGGTCCAAAGGCCCGCGCGGTCCACCAGCAGGCCCGCGCGACTCAGGCCCTGTTCTGATGGCCCGCGGGGTCAACCAGCAGTCCCTGGCGCCTGGGGCCCGTGTCCGAAATCCCTCGGTGTTGACAGCTGTCCCGGGCGACTCGAGACCGTGCCTGAGGGCCTGGGTGTCGAACAGCTGTGCCAGGGGACTCACACGTGAGTCTGATGGACCCCGGGGTCGACCAGCGGTCCCTGGGGACTCGGGCCCAGGTCCTAGGGCCCGCGGGTTCGACCACCTGTATTGGGCGACTCGGGCCGGTGCTCGAGGGCTTGCGGTGTCGACAAACTCTCCCGCGCGACTCGGTTCGGGTCCCAGGTCCCATGGTCGAGCAGCTGTCCCAGGCGCCTCGGGCCCGTGCCAGATGTCCCGCTGCATGGATCAGCTGCCCCGGGCGACTTGGGCCCTGGTCGCAGGGCCCGCGGTGTCGAACAGGCGTCCCGGAAGACTCGGGCCTTGCCCGAATGCCCGCGGTGACGACCAGCTCCGGGTGACACGGGCCCGTGTCCGAGGGCCCACGGGTTCGACCAGATGACCCTGGCGACACATGCTTGGGTGGGAATGCCCACGGGGTTGACCAGCATTCCCGGCGTCCTCGCGCTCGTGTCCGACTGCCCGCGAGGTCGACCTGATATCTTTGGCGACTCGGGCCCGTGGCCGGGGTCCTGCGGGGTCTACCAGCTTTCCCGTGCCCATTCGGCCAATGCCGGAGTGCCCGCAGTGTCGACCCACTCTCCCAAGCGACTCGAGTTTGGGTCCAAGGGCCCGCGGTCGACCTGCTGTCCCGGGCGTCTTGGGCCCGGGCCCGATGTCCCACCGGGTCTACCAGGTGTCCCGGGCGATTCGGGTTCAGGTCGGAGGGACCGCGGTGTTGCCCAGCCATCCCGGGTCACTCGGGCCTGGGTCCGAGGGCCCATGTGTTCGACAAGCTCTTCCGGGCAAATCGCGCTCGGGTCCGATGGCCCGCGGGGTCGACCAGCTCTCCGGGGCGACTCGGGCACGTGCCCCAGGGCCCGGGATGTCGACCAGCTGTCTCGGGCACCTCGGGCCCGGTTCCGAGGCCCGGCATTATTGATCAGCTATCCCGCGTGACTCGGGCCCGTGTCCGAGGGCCCACGGTGTCGACCAGATATTCCAGGCCCTCGGGCCCGGGTCCGAGGGCCTGCAGGGTCCACCAGGGGTCCCGGGCGACTCGCACTCGAGTCCGAGGGCCTGCGGGGTCGACCAGATCTCCAGGGCGAGTCGAGCACATGCCCGATGCCCCGCGGGGTCAACCAGACGTCCCAGGCGACTCCGGCCTGGCTCCGAGGGCCCACGGTGTCACACAGCTCTCCTGGGACACTCGCGCTTTGGACCGACGGACCGCGGGGTCGACCAGCTGACCCGGGCGACTTTGGCCCTGTGTCCAAAGGCCCTTGGGGTCGACCGACTTTCCCGGGCGTCTCCGGCCTGTGCCCGAGGGACCGTGGTATGGACCACCTCTCCCAGGCGACTCAAGTTCGGGTCCGAGGTCCCGCAGCCTACCTGCTTTCCCGGGTGACTTGGGCATGTGCCAGATGTCACGCGGGGTCGACCAGTTGTCCAGGGGGACTCAGGCCCGGGTCCAGGATCCCGTGGTGTCGACCAGCTGTCCCGGGGAACTCTACCCAGGCCCGAAGACCAGCCGCATCCACCAGTTGCCCCGGGCGACTCGGACCCGTGTCTGAAGGCCCGCGTGTTCGACCAGCTATCCCTGGCCACTCACGCTGGGGTCCGTGTTCCCGCGGGGTTGACCAGCAGTCCCGGGCAACACGCGCTTGTGTCCGAGGGCCCGTGAGGTCGACCCGATGTCTTTGGCCATTCGGGCCCGGGACCGAGGGCCCGCGGGATCGACCAGCAGACCCGCGTGACTTGGGCCCGTGTCCGAGGTCCTGCGGTCGACCATCTGTACCAGGCGACTCGGGCCCGTGCCCGGTGTCCCGTTGGGTCGACCAGCTGTCCCGGGGACGTCGGGCCCATGTCCGAGGGCCCGCGGGTTCCACAACCTTTCCCGGGCGACTCGGGCTGGTCCCGAGGGCCCGCGGTGTCGTCCAAATCTCCCGGTCGACTCGGGCCTGTGTCTGATATCCTCCAGGGTCGACCAGCTGTCCCGGGGGACTTGGGCCCTGGTCGGACGGAGCGGGGTGTCGAACAGGCGTCCCGGGCGACTAGGGCCAATGTCCGAGAGCCCACGGGGTCGAACAGCTGTCCTGGGCGACTCGGGCCCATTCCCGAGGCCTCGCGGTGTCGACCAGATGTCCCGGGGGACTGGCGCTTCGGTCCTAAGGCCCGCGGGGTCGACCAGCTGTCCTGGCTGACTTGGGTTCGGCTCCGAGGGCCTGCGGGCTCGAAAGGCTGTCCCGGAGGCTCGGGCCCGTTCCTGAAGGCCCACGGGGTCGACCAGTTTTCCCTGTGATTCGTGCTTTGGTCCGAGTGCCCGCAGGGTGGACCAGCAGTCCTGGGTGACTCGCGCTCGTGTCCGAGGTTCCACGAGGTCGCCCCGATGTTTTGGCAACTCGGGCCCGGGTGCGAGTGCCTGCAGGGTCGACCAGGTGTCCCGGGCGACTCGGGCCCAGGCCCAAGGCCCTGCGGTGTCAACCAGATGTCCCGGACCACTCGCGCTTGCGTCCTAGGTTACGTGGGGTCGACCAGCTGTCCTGGGCGACTGGGGCCTGGTGGGAGGGAGCATGGTGTCAAACAGGCGTCCCGGGCAACTCGGGCCCGTGTCTGAAGGCCCGCGGGGTCAACCAGCTGTCCCTGGTGACTCGCGCTTGGGACCGAGTGCATGCGGGGTCGACCAGCAGTCCCGGGCAACTCGGGCCCTGGTCGGAGGCACTGCGATGTCGACCAGGCCTCCCTGGAGCCTCGGGCCCGTGCCCGAGGACCTGCGGGGTCGACCAGCTGTCCCGGGCGACTCCGGCCTGATTCCAAGGGCCCACGGTTTCGACCAAATGTCCCGGGTGACTCGGGCCTGGGTCTGAATGTTCGCGGTATCAACCAGCTTTCCCAGGGAACTGGGGTCCGGTTCTGAGGTCCCACAGGGTCTCCCACCTGTCCCGGGGGACTCGGGCCCGGGTCCACGGGCATGCGGTGTCGACAGGCTGTCCCGGGGGACTCGGGCCCGCGTCCGAGGGCCCGCCGGGTCGACCAGCTGTCCAGGTGGACTCGGGCCCGAGTCTGAAGGCCCGCGTGGTCGACCAGCTGTCCCAGGCACTCGGGCCTGTGTCCGAGGGCACGTGGGTTCGACCAGGTGTCCCCGGAGATCGCACTCGAGTCCGACGGCCCGTGGGGTCGACCATATGTCCCGGGCGATATTGGCCCGGGTCCAAAGGCCCGCGCGGTCCACCAGCAGGCCCGCGCGACTCAGGCCCTGTTCTGATGGCCCGCGGGGTCAACCAGCAGTCCCTGGCGCCTGGGGCCCGTGTCCGAAATCCCTCGGTGTTGACAGCTGTCCCGGGCGACTCGAGACCGTGCCTGAGGGCCTGGGTGTCGAACAGCTGTGCCAGGGGACTCACACGTGAGTCTGATGGACCCCGGGGTCGACCAGCGGTCCCTGGGGACTCGGGCCCAGGTCCTAGGGCCCGCGGGTTCGACCACCTGTATTGGGCGACTCGGGCCGGTGCTCGAGGGCCCGCGGTGTCCACAAAATCTCCCGCGCGACTCGGTTCGGGTCCCAGGTCCCATGGTCGACCAGCTGTCCCAGGCGCCTCGGGCCCGTGCCAGATGTCCCGCTGCATGGATCAGCTGCCCCGGGCGACTTGGGCCCTGGTCGCAGGGCCCGCGGTGTCGAACCGGCGTCCCGGAAGACTCGGGCCTTGCCCGAATGCCCGCGGTGACGACCAGCTCCGGGTGACACGGGCCCGTGTCCGAGGGCCCACGGGTTCGACCAGATGACCCTGGCGACACATGCTTCGGTGGGACTGCCCACGGGGTTGACCAGCATTCCCGGCGTCCTCGCGCTCGTGTCCGACTGCCCGCGAGGTCGACCTGATGTCTTTGGCGACTCGGGCCCGTGGCCGGGGTCCTGCGGGGTCTGCCAGCTTTCCCGTGCCCATTCGGCCAATGCCCGAGTGCCCGCAGTGTCGACCCACTCTCCCAAGCGACTCGAGTTTGGGTCCAAGGGCCCGCGGTCGACCTGCTGTCCCGGGTGTCTTGGGCCCGGGCCCGATGTCCCACCGGGTCTACCAGGTGTCCCGGGCGATTCGGGTTCAGGTCGGAGGGACCGCGGTGTTGCCCAGCCATCCCGGGTCACTCGGGCCTGGGTCCGAGGGCCCATGTGTTCGACAAGCTCTTCCGGGCAAATCGCGCTCGGGTCCGATGGCCCGCGGGGTCGACCAGCTCTCCGGGGCGACTCGGGCACGTGCCCCAGGGCCCGGGGTGTCGACCAGCTGTCTCGGGCACCTCGGGCCCGGTTCCGAGGCCCGGCATTATTGATCAGCTATCCCGCGTGACTCGGGCCCGTGTCCGAGGGCCCACGGTGTCGACCAGATGTTCCAGGCCCTCGGGCCCGGGTCCGAGGGCCCGCAGGGTCCACCAGGGCTCCCGGGCGACTCGCACTCGAGTCCGAGGGCCTGCGGGGTCGACCAGATCTCCAGGGCGAGTCGAGCACATGCCCGATGCCCCGCCGGGTCAACCAGACGTCCCAGGCGACTCCGGCCTGGCTCCGAGGGCCCACGGTGTCACACAGCTCTCCTGGGACACTCGCGCTTTGGACCGACGGACCGCGGGGTCGACCAGCTGACCCGGGCGACTTTGGCCCTGTGTCCAAAGGCCCTTGGGGTCGCCCGACTTTCCCGGGCGTCTCCGGCCTGTGCCCGAGGGACCGTGGTATGGACCACCTCTCCCAGGCGACTCAAGTTCGGGTCCGAGGTCCCGCAGCCTACCTGCTTTCCCGGGTGACTTGGGCATGTGCCAGATGTCACGCGGGGTCGACGAGTTGTCCAGGGGGACTCAGGCCCGGGTCCAGGATCCCGTGGTGTCGACCAGCTGTCCCGGGGAACTCTACCCAGGCCCGAAGACCAGCCGCATCCACCAGTTGCCCCGGGCGACTCGGACCCGTGTCTGAAGGCCCGCGTGTTCGACCAGCTATCCCTGGCCACTCACGCTGGGGTCCGTGTTCCCGCGGGGTTGACCAGCAGTCCCGGGCAACACGCGCTTGTGTCCGAGGGCCCGGGAGGTCGACCCGATGTCTTTGGCCATTCGGGCCCGGGACCGAGGGCCCGCGGGATCGACCAGCAGACCCGCGTGACTTGGGCCCGTGTCCGAGGTCCTGCGGTCGACCATCTGTACCGGGCGACTCGGGCCCGTGCCCGATGTCCCCCTGGGTCGACCAGCTGTCCCGGGGACGTCGGGCCCATGTCCGAGGGCCCGCGGGTTCCACAACCTTTCCCGGGCGACTCGGGCTGGTCCCGAGGGCCCGCGGTGTCGTCCAAATCTCCCGGTCGACTCGGGCCTGTGTCTGATATCCTCCAGGGTCGACCAGCTGTCCCGGGGGACTTGGGCCCTGGTCGGACGGAGCGGGGTGTCGAACAGGCGTCCCGGGCGACTAGGGCCAATGTCCGAGAGCCCACGGGGTCGAACAGCTGTCCTGGGCGACTCGGGCCCATTCCCGAGGCCTCGCGGTGTCGACCAGATGTCCCGGGGGACTGGCGCTTCGGTCCTAAGGCCCGCGGGGTCGACCAGCTGTCCTGGCTGACTTGGGTTCGGCTCCGAGGGCCTGCGGGCTCGAAAGGCTGTCCCGGAGGCTCGGGCCCGTTCCTGAAGGCCCACGGGGTCGACCAGTTTTCCCTGTGATTCGTGCTTTGGTCCGAGTGCCCGCAGGGTGGACCAGCAGTCCTGGGTGACTCGCGCTCGTGTCCGAGGTTCCACGAGGTCGCCCCGATGTTTTGGCAACTCGGGCCCGGGTGCGAGGGCCTGCAGGGTCGACCAGGTGTCCCGGGCGACTCGGGCCCAGGCCCAAGGCCCTGCGGTGTCAACCAGATGTCCCGGACCACTCGCGCTTGCGTCCTAGGTTACGTGGGGTCGACCAGCTGTCCTGGGCGACTGGGGCCTGGTCGGAGGGAGCATGGTGTCAAACAGGCGTCCCGGGCAACTCGGGCCCGTGTCTGAAGGCCCGCGGGGTCAACCAGCTGTCCCTGGTGACTCGCGCTTGGGACCGAGTGCATGCGGGGTCGACCAGCAGTCCCGGGCAACTCGGGCCCTGGTCGGAGGCACTGCGGTGTCGACCAGGCCTCCCTGGCGCCTCGGGCCCGTGCCCGAGGACCTGCGGGGTCGACCAGCTGTCCCGGGCGACTCCGGCCTGATTCCGAGGGCCCACGGTTTCGACCAAATGTCCCGGGTGACTCGGGCCTGGGTCTGAATGCTCGCGGTATCAACCAGCTTTCCCAGGGAACTCGGGCCCGGGTCTGAGGTCCCACAGGGTCGCCCACCTGTCCCGGGGGACTCGGGCCCGGGTCCACGGGCATGCGGTGTCGACAGGCTGTCCCGGGGGACTCGGGCCCGCGTCCGAGGGCCCGCCGGGTCGACCAGCTGTCCAGGTGGACTCGGGCCCGAGTCTGAAGGCCCACGTGGTCGACCAGCTGTCCCAGGCACTCGGGCCTGTGTCCGAGGGCACGTGGGTTCGACCAGGAGTCCCCGGAGATCGCACTCGAGTCCGACGGCCCGTGGGGTCGACCATATGTCCCGGGCGATATTGGCCCGGGTCCAAAGGCCCGCGCGGTCCACCAGCAGGCCCGCGCGACTCAGGCCCTGTTCTGATGGCCCGCGGGGTCAACCAGCAGTCCCTGGCGCCTGGGGCCCGTGTCCGAAATCCCTCGGTGTTGACCAGCTGTCCCGGGCGACTCGAGACCGTGCCTGAGGGCCTGGGTGTCGAACAGCTGTGCCAGGGGACTCACACGTGAGTCTGATGGACCCCGGGGTCGACCAGCGGTCCCTGGGGACTCGGGCCCAGGTCCTAGGGCCCGCGGGTTCGACCACCTGTATTGGGCGACTCGGGCCGGTGCTCGAGGGCCCGCGGTGTCCACAAACTCTCCCGCGCGACTCGGTTCGGGTCCCAGGTCCCATGGTCGACCAGCTGTCCCAGGCGCCTCGGGCCCGTGCCAGATGTCCCGCTGCATGGATCAGCTGCCCCGGGCGACTTGGGCCCTGGTCGCAGGGCCCGCGGTGTCGAACAGGCGTCCCGGAAGACTCGGGCCTTGCCCGAATGCCCGCGGTGATGACCAGCTCCGGGTGACACGGGCCCGTGTCCGAGGGCCCACGGGTTCGACCAGATGACCCTGGCGACACATGCTTCGGTGGGACTGCCCACGGGGTTGACCAGCATTCCCGGCGTCCTCGCGCTCGTGTCCGACTGCCCGCGAGGTCGAACTGATATCTTTGGCGACTCGGGCCCTTGGCCGGGGTCCTGCGGGGTCTACCAGCTTTCCCGGGCCCATTCGGCCCAGGCCCGAGTGCCCGAAGTGTCGACCCACTCTCCCAAGCGACTCGAGTTTGGGTCCAAGGGCCCGCGGTCGACCTGCTGTCCCGGGTGTCTTGGGCCCGGGCCCGATGTCCCACCGGGTCTACCAGGTGTCCCGGGCGATTCGGGTTCAGGTCGGAGGGACCACGGTGTTGCCCAGCCATCCCGCGTCACTCGGGCCTGGGTCCGAGGGCCCATGTGTTCGACAAGCTCTTCCGGGCGACTCGCACTCGAGTCCGAGGGCCTGCGGGGTCGACCAGATCTCCAGGGCGAGTCGAGCACATGCCCGATGCCCCGCGGGGTCAACCAGACGTCCCAGGCGACTCCGGCCTGGCTCCGCGGGCCCACGGTGTCACACAGCTCTCCTGGGACACTCGCGCTTTGGACCGACGGACCGCGGGGTCGACCAGCTGACCCGGGCGACTTTGGCCCTGTGTCCAAAGGCCCTTGTGGTCGACCGACTTTCCCGGGCGTCTCCGGCCTGTGCCCGAGGGACCGTGGTATGGACCACCTCTCCCAGGCGACTCAAGTTCGGGTCCGAGGTCCCGCAGCCTACCTGCTTTCCCGGGTGACTTGGGCATGTGCCAGATGTCACGCGGGGTCGACCAGTTGTCCAGGGGGACTCAGGCCCGGGTCCAGGATCCCGTGGTGTCGACCAGCTGTCCCGGGGAACTCTACCCAGGCCCGAAGACCAGCCGCATCCACCAGTTGCCCCGGGCGACTCGGACCTGTGTCTGAAGGCCCGCGTGTTCGACCAGCTATCCCTGGCCACTCACGCTGGGGTCCGTGTTCCCGCGGGGTTGACCAGCATTCCCGGGCAACATGCGCTTGTGTCCGAGGGCCCGTGAGGTCGACCCGATGTCTTTGGCGATTCGGGCCCGGGACCGAGGGCCCGCGGGATCGACCAGCAGACCCGCGTGACTTGGGCCCGTGTCCGAGGTCCTGCGGTCGACCATCTGTACCGGGCGACTCGGGCCCGTGCCCGATGTCCCGTTGGGTCGACCAGCTGTCCCGGGGACGTCGGGCCCATGTCCGAGGGCCCATGGGTTCCACAACCTTTCCCGGGCGACTCGGGCTGGTCCCGAGGGCCCGCGGTGTCGTCCAAATCTGCCGGTCGACTCGGGCCTGTGTCTGATATCCGCCAGGGTCGACCAGCTGTCCCGGGGGACTTGGGCCCTGGTCGGACGGAGCGGGGTGTCGAACAGGCGTCCCGGGCGACTAGGGCCAATGTCCGAGAGCCCACGGGGTCGAACAGCTGTCCTGGGCGACTCGGGCCCATTCCCGTGGCCTCGCGGTGTCGACCAGATGTCCCGGGGGACTGGCGCTTCGGTCCTAAGGCCCGCGGGGTCGACCAGCTGTCCTGGCTGACTTGGGTTCGGCTCCGAGGGCCTGCGGGCTCGAAAGGCTGTCCCGGAGGCTCGGGCCCGTTCCTGAAGGCCCACGGGGTCGACCAGTTTTCCCTGTGATTCGTGCTTTGGTCCGAGTGCCCGCAGGGTGGACCAGCAGTCCTGGGTGACTCGCGCTCGTGTCCGAGGTTCCACGAGGTCGCCCCGATGTTTTGGCAACTCGGGCCCGGGTGCGAGGGCCTGCAGGGTCGACCAGGTGTCCCGGGCGACTCGGGCCCAGGCCCAAGGCCCTGCGGTGTCAACCAGATGTCCCGGACCACTCGCGCTTGCGTCCTAGGTTACGTGGGGTCGACCAGCTGTCCTGGGCGACTGGGGCCTGGTCGGAGGGAGCATGGTGTCAAACAGGCGTCCCGGGCAACTCGGGCCCGTGTCTGAAGGCCCGCGTGGTCGACCAGCTGTCCCAGGCACTCGGGCCTGTGTCCGAGGGCACGTGGGTTCGACCAAGTGTCCCCGGAGATCGCACTCGAGTCCGACGGCCCGTGGGGTCGACCATATGTCCCGGGCGATATTGGTCCACCAGCAGGCCCGCGCGACTCAGGCCCTGTTCTGATGGCCCGCGGGGTCAACCAGCAGTCCCTGGCGCCTGGGGCCTGTGTCCGAAATCCCTCGGTGTTGACCAGCTGTCCCGGGCGACTCGAGACCGTGCCTGAGGGCCTGGGTGTCGAACAGCTGTGCCAGGGGACTCACACGTGAGTCTGATGGACCCCGGGGTCGACCAGCGGTCCCTGGGGACTCGGGCCCAGGTCCTAGGGCCCGCGGGTTCGACCACCTGTATTGGGCGACTCGGGCCGGTGCTCGAGGGCCCGCGGTGTCCACAAACTCTCCCGCGCGACTCGGTTCGGGTCCCAGGTCCCATGGTCGACCAGCTGTCCCAGGCGCCTCGGGCCCGTGCCAGATGTCCCGCTGCATGGATCAGCTGCCCCGGGCGACTTGGGCCCTGGTCGCAGGGCCCGCGGTGTCGAACAGGCGTCCCGGAAGACTCGGGCCTTGCCCGAATGCCCGCGGTGACGACCAGCTCCGGGTGACACGGGCCCGTGTCCGAGGGCCCACGGGTTCGACCAGATGACCCTGGCGACACATGCTTCGGTGGGACTGCCCACGGGGTTGACCAGCATTCCCGGCGTCCTCGCGCTCGTGTCCGACTGCCCGCGAGGTCGACCTGATGTCTTTGGCGACTCGGGCCCGTGGCCGGGGTCCTGCGGGGTCTGCCAGCTTTCCCGTGCCCATTCGGCCAATGCCCGAGTGCCCGCACTGTCGACCCACTCTCCCAAGCGACTCGAGTTTGGGTCCAAGGGCCCGCGGTCGACCTGCTGTCCCGGGTGTCTTGGGCCCGGGCCCGATGTCCCACCGGGTCTACCAGGTGTCCCGGGCGATTCGGGTTCAGGTCGGAGGGACCACGGTGTTGCCCAGCCATCCCGGGTCACTCGGGCCTGGGTCCGAGGGCCCATGTGTTCGACAAGCTCTTCCGGGCAAATCGCGCTCGGGTCCGATGGCCCGCGGGGTCGACCAGCTCTCCGGGGCGACTCGGGCACGTGCCCCAGGGCCCGGGGTGTCGACCAGCTGTCTCGGGCACCTCGGGCCCGGTTCCGAGGCCCGGCATTATTGATCAGCTATCCCGCGTGACTCGGGCCCGTGTCCGAGGGCCCACGGTGTCGACCAGATGTTCCAGGCCCTCGGGCCCGGGTCCGAGGGCCCGCAGGGTCCACCAGGGGTCCCGGGCGACTCGCACTCGAGTCCGAGGGCCTGCGGGGTCGACCAGATCTCCAGGGCGAGTCGAGCACATGCCCGATGCCCCGCGGGGTCAACCAGACGTCCCAGGCGACTCCGGCCTGGCTCCGCGGGCCCACGGTGTCACACAGCTCTCCTGGGACACTCGCGCTTTGGACCGACGGACCGCGGGGTCGACCAGCTGACCCGGGCGACTTTGGCCCTGTGTCCAAAGGCCCTTGTGGTCGACCGACTTTCCCGGGCGTCTCCGGCCTGTGCCCGAGGGACCGTGGTATGGACCACCTCTCCCAGGCGACTCAAGTTCGGGTCCGAGGTCCCGCAGCCTACCTGCTTTCCCGGGTGACTTGGGCATGTGCCAGATGTCACGCGGGGTCGACCAGTTGTCCAGGGGGACTCAGGCCCGGGTCCAGGATCCCGTGGTGTCGACCAGCTGTCCCGGGGAACTCTACCCAGGCCCGAAGACCAGCCGCATCCACCAGTTGCCCCGGGCGACTCGGACCTGTGTCTGAAGGCCCGCGTGTTCGACCAGCTATCCCTGGCCACTCACGCTGGGGTCCGTGTTCCCGCGGGGTTGACCAGCAGTCCCGGGCAACACGCGCTTGTGTCCGAGGGCCCGTGAGGTCGACCCGATGTCTTTGGCCATTCGGGCCCGGGACCGAGGGCCTGCGGGATCGACCAGCAGACCCGCGTGACTTGGGCCCGTGTCCGAGGTCCTGCGGTCGACCATCTGTACCGGGCGACTCGGGCCCGTGCCCGGTGTCCCCCTGGGTCGACCAGCTGTCCCGGGGACGTCGGGCCCATGTCCGAGGGCCCGCGTGTTCCACAACCTTTCCCGGGCGACTCGGGCTGGTCCCGAGGGCCCGCGGTGTCGTCCAAATCTCCCGGTCGACTCGGGCCTGTGTCTGATATCCTCCAGGGTCGACCAGCTGTCCCGGGGGACTTGGGCCCTGGTCGGACGGAGCGGGGTGTCGAACAGGCGTCCCGGGCGACTAGGGCCAATGTCCGAGAGCCCACGGGGTCGAACAGCTGTCCTGGGCGACTCGGGCCCATTCCCGTGGCCTCGCGGTGTCGACCAGATGTCCCGGGGGACTGGCGCTTCGGTCCTAAGGCCCGCGGGGTCGACCAGCTGTCCTGGCTGACTTGGGTTCGGCTCCGAGGGCCTGCGGGCTCGAAAGGCTGTCCCGGAGGCTCGGGCCCGCTCCTGAAGGCCCACGGGGTCGACCAGTTTTCCCTGTGATTCGTGCTTTGGTCCGAGTGCCCGCAGGGTGGACCAGCAGTCCTGGGTGACTCGCGCTCGTGTCCGAGGTTCCACGAGGTCGCCCCGATGTTTTGGCAACTCGGGCCCGGGTGCGAGGGCCTGCAGGGTCGACCAGGTGTCCCGGGCGACTCGGGCCCAGGCCCAAGGCCCTGCGGTGTCAACCAGATGTCCCGGACCACTCGCGCTTGCGTCCTAGGTTACGTGGGGTCGACCAGCTGTCCTGGGCGACTGGGGCCTGGTCGGAGGGAGCATGGTGTCAAACAGGCGTCCCGGGCAACTCGGGCCCGTGTCTGAAGGCCCGCGGGGTCAACCAGCTGTCCCTGGTGACTCGCGCTTGGGACCGAGTGCATGCGGGGTCGACCAGCAGTCCCGGGCAACTCGGGCCCTGGTCGGAGGCACTGCGGTGTCGACCAGGCCTCCCTGGCGCCTCGGGCCCGTGCCCGAGGACCTGCGGGGTCGACCAGCTGTCCCGGGCGACTCCGGCCTGATTCCGAGGGCCCACGGTTTCGACCAAATGTCCCGGGTGACTCGGGCCTGGGTCTGAATGCTCGCGGTATCAACCAGCTTTCCCAGGGAACTGGGGCCCGGGTCTGAGGTCCCACAGGGTCGCCCACCTGTCCCGGGGGACTCGGGCCCGGGTCCACGGGCATGCGGTGTCGACAGGCTGTCCCGGGGGACTCGGGCCCGCGTCCGAGGGCCCGCCGGGTCGACCAGCTGTCCAGGTGGACTCGGGCCCGAGTCTGAAGGCCCGCGTGGTCGACCAGCTGTCCCAGGCACTGGGGCCTGTGTCCGAGGGCACGTGGGTTCGACCAGGTGTCCCCGGAGATCGCACTCGAGTCCGACGGCCCGTGGGGTCGACCATATGTCCCGGGCGATATTGGTCCACCAGCAGGCCCGCGCGACTCAGGCCCTGTTCTGATGGCCCGCGGGGTCAACCAGCAGTCCCTGGCGCCTGGGGCCCGTGTCCGAAATCCCTCGGTGTTGACCAGCTGTCCCGGGCGACTCGAGACCGTGCCTGAGGGCCTGGGTGTCGAACAGCTGTGCCAGGGGACTCACACGTGAGTCTGATGGACCCCGGGGTCGACCAGCGGTCCCTGGGGACTTGGGCCCAGGTCCTAGGGCCCGCGGGTTCGACCACCTGTATTGGGCGACTCGGGCCGGTGCTCGAGGGCCCGCGGTGTCCACAAACTCTCCCGCGCGACTCGGTTCGGGTCCCAGGTCCCATGGTCGACCAGCTGTCCCAGGCGCCTCGGGCCCGTGCCAGATGTCCCGCTGCATGGATCAGCTGCCCCGGGCGACTTGGGCCCTGGTCGCAGGGCCCGCGGTGTCGAACAGGCGTCCCGGAAGACTCGGGCCTTGCCCGAATGCCCGCGGTGACGACCAGCTCCGGGTGACACGGGCCCGTGTCCGAGGGCCCACGGGTTCGACCAGATGACCCTGGCGACACATGCTTCGGTGGGACTGCCCACGGGGTTGACCAGCATTCCCGGCGTCCTCGCGCTCGTGTCCGACTGCCCGCGAGGTCGACCTGATATCTTTGGCGACTCGGGCCCGTGGCCGGGGTCCTGCGGGGTCTACCAGCTTTCCCGGGCCCATTCGGCCCAGGCCCGAGTGCCCGAAGTGTCGACCCACTCTCCCAAGCGACTCGAGTTTGTGTCCAAGGGCCCGCGGTCGACCTGCTGTCCCGGGTGTCGTGGGCCCGGGCCCGATGTCCCACCGGGTCTACCAGGTGTCCCGGGCGATTCGGGTTCAGGTCGGAGGGACCACGGTGTTGCCCAGCCATCCCGGGTCACTCGGGCCTGGGTCCGAGGGCCCATGTGTTCGACAAGCTCTTCCGGGCGACTCGCACTCGAGTCCGAGGGCCTGCGGGGTCGACCAGATCTCCAGGGCGAGTCGAGCACATGCCCGATGCCCCGCGGGGTCAACCAGACGTCCCAGGCGACTCCGGCCTGGCTCCGCGGGCCCACGGTGTCACACAGCTCTCCTGGGACACTCGCGCTTTGGACCGACGGACCGCGGGGTCGACCAGCTGACCCGGGCGACTTTGGCCCTGTGTCCAAAGGCCCTTGTGGTCGAACGACTTTCCCGGGCGTCTCCAGCCTGTGCCCGAGGGACCGTGGTATGGACCACCTCTCCCAGGCGACTCAAGTTCGGGTCCGAGGTCCCGCAGCCTACCTGCTTTCCCGGGTGACTTGGGCATGTGCCAGATGTCACGCGGGGTCGACCAGTTGTCCAGGGGGACTCAGGCCCGGGTCCAGGATCCCGTGGTGTCGACCAGCTGTCCCGGGGAACTCTACCCAGGCCCGAAGACCAGCCACATCCACCAGTTGCCCCGGGCGACTCGGACCCGTGTCTGAAGGCCCGCGTGTTCGACCAGCTATCCCTGGCCACTCACGCTGGGGTCCGTGTTCCCGCGGGGTTGACCAGCAGTCCCGGGCAACACGCGCTTGTGTCCGAGGGCCCGTGAGGTCGACCCGATGTCTTTGGCCATTCGGGCCCGGGACCGAGGGCCCGCGGGATCGACCAGCAGACCCGCGTGACTTGGGCCCGTGTCCGAGGTCCTGCGGTCGACCATCTGTACCGGGCGACTCGGGCCCGTGCCCGATGTCCCGTTGGGTCGACCAGCTGTCCCGGGGACGTCGGGCCCATGTCCGAGGGCCCGTGGGTTCCACAACCTTTCCCGGGCGACTCGGGCTGGTCCCGAGGGCCCGCGGTGTCGTCCAAATCTGCCGGTCGACTCGGGCCTGTGTCTGATATCCTCCAGGGTCGACCAGCTGTCCCGGGGGACTTGGGCCCTGGTCGGACGGAGCGGGGTGTCGAACAGGCGTCCCGGGCGACTAGGGCCAATGTCCGAGAGCCCACGGGGTCGAACAGCTGTCCTGGGCGACTCGGGCCCATTCCCGAGGCCTCGCGGTGTCGACCAGATGTCCCGGGGGACTGGCGCTTCGGTCCTAAGGCCCGCGGGGTCGACCAGCTGTCCTGGCTGACTTGGGTTCGGCTCCGAGGGCCTGCGGGCTCGAAAGGCTGTCCCGGAGGCTCGGGCCCGTTCCTGAAGGCCCACGGGGTCGACCAGTTTTCCCTGTGATTCGTGCTTTGGTCCGAGTGCCCGCAGGGTGGACCAGCAGTCCTGGGTGACTCGCGCTCGTGTCCGAGGTTCCATGAGGTCGCCCCGATGTTTTGGCAACTCGGGCCCGGGTGCGAGGGCCTGCAGGGTCGACCAGGTGTCCCGGGCGACTCGGGCCCAGGCCCAAGGCCCTGCGGTGTCAACCAGATGTCCCGGACCACTCGCGCTTGCGTCCTAGGTTACGTGGGGTCGACCAGCTGTCCTGGGCGACTGGGGCCTGGTCGGAGGGAGCATGGTGTCAAACAGGCGTCCCGGGCAACTCGGGCCCGTGTCTGAAGGCCCGCGTGGTCGACCAGCTGTCCCAGGCACTCGGGCCTGTGTCCGAGGGCACGTGGGTTCGACCAGGTGTCCCCGGAGATCGCACTCGAGTCCGACGGCCCGTGGGGTCGACCATATGTCCCGGGCGATATTGGCCCGGGTCCAAAGGCCCGCGCGGTCCACCAGCAGGCCCGCGCGACTCAGGCCCTGTTCTGATGGCCCGCGGGGTCAACCAGCAGTCCCTGGCGCCTGGGGCCCGTGTCCGAAATCCCTCGGTGTTGACCAGCTGTCCCGGGCGACTCGAGACCGTGCCTGAGGGCCTGGGTGTCGAACAGCTGTGCCAGGGGACTCACACGTGAGTCTGATGGACCCCGGGGTCGACCAGCGGTCCCTGGGGACTCGGGCCCAGGTCCTAGGGCCCGCGGGTTCGACCACCTGTATTGGGCGACTCGGGCCGGTGCTCGAGGGCCCGCGGTGTCCACAAACTCTCCCGCGCGACTCGGTTCGGGTCCCAGGTCCCATGGTCGACCAGCTGTCCCAGGCGCCTCGGGCCCGTGCCAGATGTCCCGCTGCATGGATCAGCTGCCCCGGGCGACTTGGGCCCTGGTCGCAGGGCCCGCGGTGTCGAACAGGCGTCCCGGAAGACTCGGGCCTTGCCCGAATGCCCGCGGTGACGACCAGCTCCGGGTGACACGGGCCCGTGTCCGAGGGCCCACGGGTTCGACCAGATGACCCTGGCGACACATGCTTCGGTGGGACTGCCCACGGGGTTGACCAGCATTCCCGGCGTCCTCGCGCTCGTGTCCGACTGCCCGCGAGGTCGACCTGATGTCTTTGGCGACTCGGGCCCGTGGCCGGGGTCCTGCGGGGTCTGCCAGCTTTCCCGTGCCCATTCGGCCAATGCCCGAGTGCCCGCAGTGTCGACCCACTCTCCCAAGCGACTCGAGTTTGGGTCCAAGGGCCCGCGGTCGACCTGCTGTCCCGGGTGTCTTGGGCCCGGGCCCGATGTCCCACCGGGTCTACCAGGTGTCCCGGGCGATTCGGGTTCAGGTCGGAGGGACCGCGGTGTTGCCCAGCCATCCCGGGTCACTCGGGCCTGGGTCCGAGGGCCCATGTGTTCGACAAGCTCTTCCGGGCAAATCGCGCTCGGGTCCGATGGCCCGCGGGGTCGACCAGCTCTCCGGGGCGACTCGGGCACGTGCCCCAGGGCCCGGGGTGTCGACCAGCTGTCTCGGGCACCTCGGGCCCGGTTCCGAGGCCCGGCATTATTGATCAGCTATCCCGCGTGACTCGGGCCCGTGTCCGAGGGCCCACGGTGTCGACCAGATGTTCCAGGCCCTCGGGCCCGGGTCCGAGGGCCCGCAGGGTCCACCAGGGGTCCCGGGCGACTCGCACTCGAGTCCGAGGGCCTGCGGGGTCGACCAGATCTCCAGGGCGAGTCGAGCACATGCCCGATGCCCCGCGGGGTCAACCAGACGTCCCAGGCGACTCCGGCCTGGCTCCGCGGGCCCACGGTGTCACACAGCTCTCCTGGGACACTCGCGCTTTGGACCGACGGACCGCGGGGTCGACCAGCTGACCCGGGCGACTTTGGCCCTGTGTCCAAAGGCCCTTGTGGTCGAACGACTTTCCCGGGCGTCTCCAGCCTGTGCCCGAGGGACCGTGGTATGGACCACCTCTCCCAGGCGACTCAAGTTCGGGTCCGAGGTCCCGCAGCCTACCTGCTTTCCCGGGTGACTTGGGCATGTGCCAGATGTCACGCGGGGTCGACCAGTTGTCCAGGGGGACTCAGGCCCGGGTCCAGGATCCCGTGGTGTCGACCAGCTGTCCCGGGGAACTCTACCCAGGCCCGAAGACCAGCCGCATCCACCAGTTGCCCCGGGCGACTCGGACCCGTGTCTGAAGGCCCGCGTGTTCGACCAGCTATCCCTGGCCACTCACGCTGGGGTCCGTGTTCCCGCGGGGTTGACCAGCATTCCCGGGCAACATGCGCTTGTGTCCGAGGGCCCGTGAGGTCGACCCGATGTCTTTGGCCATTCGGGCCCGGGACCGAGGGCCCGCGGGATCGACCAGTATAACTTGGGCCCGTGTCCGAGGTCCTGCGGTCGACCATCTGTACCGGGCGACTCGGGCCCGTGCCCGATGTCCCCGTGGGTCGACCATCTGTCCCGGGGACGTCGGGCCCATGTCCGAGGGCCCGCGGGTTCCACAACCTTTCCCGGGCGACTCGGGCTGGTCCCGAGGGCCCGCGGTGTCGTCCAAATCTCCCGGTCGACTCGGGCCTGTGTCTGATATCCTCCAGGGTCGACCAGCTGTCCCGGGGGACTTGGGCCCTGGTCGGACGGAGCGGGGTGTCGAACAGGCGTCCCGGGCGACTAGGGCCAATGTCCGAGAGCCCACGGGGTCGAACAGCTGTCCTGGGTGACTCGGGCCCATTCCCGAGGCCTCGCGGTGTCGACCAGATGTCCCGGGGGACTGGCGCTTCGGTCCTAAGGCCCTTGGGGTCGACCAGCTGTCCTGGCTGACTTGGGTTCGGCTCCGAGGGCCTGCGGGCTCGAAAGGCTGTCCCGGAGGCTCGGGC
The DNA here is from genome assembly GCF_054392235.1 of Sus scrofa. Taxonomy (NCBI): domain Eukaryota; kingdom Metazoa; phylum Chordata; class Mammalia; order Artiodactyla; family Suidae; genus Sus; species Sus scrofa. The sequence continues at coordinate 46,339,910 of NC_139387.1, read as the reverse complement.
CCGCTCCTGAAGGCCCACGGGGTCGACCAGTTTTCCCTGTGATTCGTGCTTTGGTCCGAGTGCCCGCAGGGTGGACCAGCAGTCCTGGGTGACTCGCGCTCGTGTCCGAGGTTCCACGAGGTCGCCCCGATGTTTTGGCAACTCGGGCCCGGGTGCGAGGGCCTGCAGGGTCGACCAGGTGTCCCGGGCGACTCGGGCCCAGGCCCAAGGCCCTGCGGTGTCAACCAGATGTCCCGGACCACTCGCGCTTGCGTCCTAGGTTACGTGGGGTCGACCAGCTGTCCTGGGCGACTGGGGCCTGGTCGGAGGGAGCATGGTGTCAAACAGGCGTCCCGGGCAACTCGGGCCCGTGTCTGAAGGCCCGCGGGGTCAACCAGCTGTCCCTGGTGACTCGCGCTTGGGACCGAGTGCATGCGGGGTCGACCAGCAGTCCCGGGCAACTCGGGCCCTGGTCGGAGGCACTGCGGTGTCGACCAGGCCTCCCTGGCGCCTCGGGCCCGTGCCCGAGGACCTGCGGGGTCGACCAGCTGTCCCGGGCGACTCCGGCCTGATTCCGAGGGCCCACGGTTTCGACCAAATGTCCCGGGTGACTCGGGCCTGGGTCTGAATGCTCGCGGTATCAACCAGCTTTCCCAGGGAACTGGGGCCCGGGTCTGAGGTCCCACAGGGTCGCCCACCTGTCCCGGGGGACTCGGGCCCGGGTCCACGGGCATGCGGTGTCGACAGGCTGTCCCGGGGGACTCGGGCCCGCGTCCGAGGGCCCGCCGGGTCGACCAGCTGTCCAGGTGGACTCGGGCCTGAGTCTGAAGGCCCGCGTGGTCGACCAGCTGTCCCAGGCACTCGGGCCTGTGTCCGAGGGCACGTGGGTTCGACCAGGTGTCCCCGGAGATCGCACTCGAGTCCGACGGCCCGTGGGGTCGACCATATGTCCCGGGCGATATTGGCCCGGGTCCAAAGGCCCGCGCGGTCCACCAGCAGGCCCGCGCGACTCAGGCCCTGTTCTGATGGCCCGCGGGGTCAACCAGCAGTCCCTGGCGCCTGGGGCCCGTGTCCGAAATCCCTCGGTGTTGACCAGCTGTCCCGGGCGACTCGAGACCGTGCCTGAGGGCCTGGGTGTCGAACAGCTGTGCCAGGGGACTCACACGTGAGTCTGATGGACCCCGGGGTCGACCAGCGGTCCCTGGGGACTCGGGCCCAGGTCCTAGGGCCCGCGGGTTCGACCACCTGTATTGGGCGACTCGGGCCGGTGCTCGAGGGCCCGCGGTGTCCACAAACTCTCCCGCGCGACTCGGTTCGGGTCCCAGGTCCCATGGTCGACCAGCTGTCCCAGGCGCCTCGGGCCCGTGCCAGATGTCCCGCTGCATGGATCAGCTGCCCCGGGCGACTTGGGCCCTGGTCGCAGGGCCCGCGGTGTCGAACAGGCGTCCCGGAAGACTCGGGCCTTGCCCGAATGCCCGCGGTGACGACCAGCTCCGGGTGACACGGGCCCGTGTCCGAGGGCCCACGGGTTCGACCAGATGACCCTGGCGACACATGCTTCGGTGGGACTGCCCACGGGGTTGACCAGCATTCCCGGCGTCCTCGCGCTCGTGTCCGACTGCCCGCGAGGTCGACCTGATGTCTTTGGCGACTCGGGCCCGTGGCCGGGGTCCTGCGGGGTCTGCCAGCTTTCCCGTGCCCATTCGGCCAATGCCCGAGTGCCCGCAGTGTCGACCCACTCTCCCAAGCGACTCGAGTTTGGGTCCAAGGGCCCGCGGTCGACCTGCTGTCCCGGGTGTCTTGGTCCCGGGCCCGATGTCCCACCGGGTCTACCAGGTGTCCCGGGCGATTCGGGTTCAGGTCGGAGGGACCGCGGTGTTGCCCAGCCATCCCGGGTCACTCGGGCCTGGGTCCGAGGGCCCATGTGTTCGACAAGCTCTTCCGGGCAAATCGCGCTCGGGTCCGATGGCCCGCGGGGTCGACCAGCTCTCCGGGGCGACTCGGGCACGTGCCCCAGGGCCCGGGGTGTCGACCAGCTGTCTCGGGCACCTCGGGCCCGGTTCCGAGGCCCGGCATTATTGATCAGCTATCCCGCGTGACTCGGGCCCGTGTCCGAGGGCCCACGGTGTCGACCAGATGTTCCAGGCCCTCGGGCCCGGGTCCGAGGGCCCGCAGGGTCCACCAGGGGTCCCGGGCGACTCGCACTCGAGTCCGAGGGCCTGCGGGGTCGACCAGATCTCCAGGGCGAGTCGAGCACATGCCCGATGCCCCGCGGGGTCATCCAGACGTCCCAGGCGACTCCGGCCTGGCTCCGAGGGCCCACGGTGTCACACAGCTCTCCTGGGACACTCGCGCTTTGGACCGACGGACCGCGGGGTCGACCAGCTGACCCGGGCGACTTTGGCCCTGTGTCCAAAGGCCCTTGGGGTCGCCCGACTTTCCCGGGCGTCTCCGGCCTGTGCCCGAGGGACCGTGGTATGGACCACCTCTCCCAGGCGACTCAAGTTCGGGTCCGAGGTCCCGCAGCCTACCTGCTTTCCCGGTGACTTGGGCATGTGCCAGATGTCACGCGGGGTCGACCAGTTGTCCAGGGGGACTCAGGCCCGGGTCCAGGTTCCCGTGGTGTCGACCAGCTGTCCCGGGGAACTCTACCCAGGCCCGAAGACCAGCCGCATCCACCAGTTGCCCCGGGCGACTCGGACCCGTGTCTGAAGGCCCGCGTGTTCGACCTGCTATCCCTGGCCACTCACGCTGGGGTCCGTGTTCCCGCGGGGTTGACCAGCAGTCCCGGGCAACACGCGCTTGTGTCCGAGGGCCCGTGAGGTCGACCCGATGTCTTTGGCCATTCGGGCCCGGGACCGAGGGCCCGCGGGATCGACCAGTATAACTTGGGCCCGTGTCCGAGGTCCTGCGGTCGACCATCTGTACCGGGCGACTCGGGCCCGTGCCCGATGTCCCCGTGGGTCGACCAGCTGTCCCGGGGACGTCGGGCCCATGTCCGAGGGCCCGCGGGTTCCACAACCTTTCCCGGGCGACTCGGGCTGGTCCCGAGGGCCCGCGGTGTCGTCCAAATCTCCCGGTCGACTCGGGCCTGTGTCTGATATCCTCCAGGGTCGACCAGCTGTCCCGGGGGACTTGGGCCCTGGTCGGACGGAGCGGGGTGTCGAACAGGCGTCCCGGGCGACTAGGGCCAATGTCCGAGAGCCCACGGGGTCGAACAGCTGTCCTGGGTGACTCGGGCCCATTCCCGAGGCCTCGCGGTGTCGACCAGATGTCCCGGGGGACTGGCGCTTCGGTCCTAAGGCCCTTGGGGTCGACCAGCTGTCCTGGCTGACTTGGGTTCGGCTCCGAGGGCCTGCGGGCTCGAAAGGCTGTCCCGGAGGCTCGGGCCCGCTCCTGAAGGCCCACGGGGTCGACCAGTTTTCCCTGTGATTCGTGCTTTGGTCCGAGTGCCCGCAGGGTGGACCAGCAGTCCTGGGTGACTCGCGCTCGTGTCCGAGGTTCCACGAGGTCGCCCCGATGTTTTGGCAACTCGGGCCCGGGTGCGAGGGCCTGCAGGGTCGACCAGGTGTCCCGGGCGACTCGGGCCCAGGCCCAAGGCCCTGCGGTGTCAACCAGATGTCCCGGACCACTCGCGCTTGCGTCCTAGGTTACGTGGGGTCGACCAGCTGTCCTGGGCGACTGGGGCCTGGTCGGAGGGAGCATGGTGTCAAACAGGCGTCCCGGGCAACTCGGGCCCGTGTCTGAAGGCCCGCGGGGTCAACCAGCTGTCCCTGGTGACTCGCGCTTGGGACCGAGTGCATGCGGGGTCGACCAGCAGTCCCGGGCAACTCGGGCCCTGGTCGGAGGCACTGCGGTGTCGACCAGGCCTCCCTGGCGCCTCGGGCCCGTGCCCGAGGACCTGCGGGGTCGACCAGCTGTCCCGGGCGACTCCGGCCTGATTCCGAGGGCCCACGGTTTCGACCAAATGTCCCGGGTGACTCGGGCCTGGGTCTGAATGCTCGCGGTATCAACCAGCTTTCCCAGGGAACTGGGGCCCGGGTCTGAGGTCCCACAGGGTCGCCCACCTGTCCCGGGGGACTCGGGCCCGGGTCCACGGGCATGCGGTGTCGACAGGCTGTCCCGGGGGACTCGGGCCCGCGTCCGAGGGCCCGCCGGGTCGACCAGCTGTCCAGGTGGACTCGGGCCCGAGTCTGAAGGCCCGCGTGGTCGACCAGCTGTCCCAGGCACTGGGGCCTGTGTCCGAGGGCACGTGGGTTCGACCAGGTGTCCCCGGAGATCGCACTCGAGTCCGACGGCCCGTGGGGTCGACCATATGTCCCGGGCGATATTGGCCCGGGTCCAAAGGCCCGCGCGGTCCACCAGCAGGCCCGCGCGACTCAGGCCCTGTTCTGATGGCCCGCGGGGTCAACCAGCAGTCCCTGGCGCCTGGGGCCCGTGTCCGAAATCCCTCGGTGTTGACCAGCTGTCCCGGGCGACTCGAGACCGTGCCTGAGGGCCTGGGTGTCGAACAGCTGTGCCAGGGGACTCACACGTGAGTCTGATGGACCCCGGGGTCGACCAGCGGTCCCTGGGGACTCGGGCCCAGGTCCTAGGGCCCGCGGGTTCGACCACCTGTATTGGGCGACTCGGGCCGGTGCTCGAGGGCCCGCGGTGTCCACAAACTCTCCCGCGCGACTCGGTTCGGGTCCCAGGTCCCATGGTCGACCAGCTGTCCCAGGCGCCTCGGGCCCGTGCCAGATGTCCCGCTGCATGGATCAGCTGCCCCGGGCGACTTGGGCCCTGGTCGCAGGGCCCGCGGTGTCGAACAGGCGTCCCGGAAGACTCGGGCCTTGCCCGAATGCCCGCGGTGACGACCAGCTCCGGGTGACACGGGCCCGTGTCCGAGGGCCCACGGGTTCGACCAGATGACCCTGGCGACACATGCTTCGGTGGGACTGCCCACGGGGTTGACCAGCATTCCCGGCGTCCTCGCGCTCGTGTCCGACTGCCCGCGAGGTCGACCTGATGTCTTTGGCGACTCGGGCCCGTGGCCGGGGTCCTGCGGGGTCTGCCAGCTTTCCCGTGCCCATTCGGCCAATGCCCGAGTGCCCGCAGTGTCGACCCACTCTCCCAAGCGACTCGAGTTTGGGTCCAAGGGCCCGCGGTCGACCTGCTGTCCCGGGTGTCTTGGGCCCGGGCCCGATGTCCCACCGGGTCTACCAGGTGTCCCGGGCGATTCGGGTTCAGGTCGGAGGGACCGCGGTGTTGCCCAGCCATCCCGGGTCACTCGGGCCTGGGTCCGAGGGCCCATGTGTTCGACAAGCTCTTCCGGGCAAATCGCGCTCGGGTCCGATGGCCCGCGGGGTCGACCAGCTCTCCGGGGCGACTCGGGCACGTGCCCCAGGGCCCGGGGTGTCGACCAGCTGTCTCGGGCACCTCGGGCCCGGTTCCGAGGCCCGGCATTATTGATCAGCTATCCCGCGTGACTCGGGCCCGTGTCCGAGGGCCCACGGTGTCGACCAGATGTTCCAGGCCCTCGGGCCCGGGTCCGAGGGCCCGCAGGGTCCACCAGGGGTCCCGGGCGACTCGCACTCGAGTCCGAGGGCCTGCGGGGTCGACCAGATCTCCAGGGCGAGTCGAGCACATGCCCGATGCCCCGCGGGGTCATCCAGACGTCCCAGGCGACTCCGGCCTGGCTCCGAGGGCCCACGGTGTCACACAGCTCTCCTGGGACACTCGCGCTTTGGACCGACGGACCGCGGGGTCGACCAGCTGACCCGGGCGACTTTGGCCCTGTGTCCAAAGGCCCTTGGGGTCGCCCGACTTTCCCGGGCGTCTCCGGCCTGTGCCCGAGGGACCGTGGTATGGACCACCTCTCCCAGGCGACTCAAGTTCGGGTCCGAGGTCCCGCAGCCTACCTGCTTTCCCGGTGACTTGGGCATGTGCCAGATGTCACGCGGGGTCGACCAGTTGTCCAGGGGGACTCAGGCCCGGGTCCAGGTTCCCGTGGTGTCGACCAGCTGTCCCGGGGAACTCTACCCAGGCCCGAAGACCAGCCGCATCCACCAGTTGCCCCGGGCGACTCGGACCCGTGTCTGAAGGCCCGCGTGTTCGACCAGCTATCCCTGGCCACTCACGCTGGGGTCCGTGTTCCCGCGGGGTTGACCAGCAGTCCCGGGCAACACGCGCTTGTGTCCGAGGGCCCGGGAGGTCGACCCGATGTCTTTGGCCATTCGGGCCCGGGACCGAGGGCCCGCGGGATCGACCAGCATAACTTGGGCCCGTGTCCGAGGTCCTGCGGTCGACCATCTGTACCGGGCGACTCGGGCCCATGCCCAATGTCCCCGTGGGTCGACCAGCTGTCCCGGGGACATCGGGCCCATGTCCGAGGGCCCGCGGGTTCCACAACCTTTCCCGGGCGACTCGGGCTGGTCCCGAGGGCCCGCGGTGTCGTCCAAATCTCCCGGTCGACTCGGGCCTGTGTCTGATATCCTCCAGGGTCGACCAGCTGTCCCGGGGGACTTGGGCCCTGGTCGGACGGAGCGGGGTGTCGAACAGGCGTCCCGGGCGACTAGGGCCAATGTCCGAGAGCCCACGGGGTCGAACAGCTGTCCTGGGTGACTCCGGCCCATTCCCGAGGCCTCGCGGTGTCGACCAGATGTCCCGGGGGACTGGCGCTTCGGTCCTAAGGCCCGCGGGGTCGACCAGCTGTCCTGGCTGACTTGGGTTCGGCTCCGAGGGCCTGCGGGCTCGAAAGGCTGTCCCGGAGGCTCGGGCCCGCTCCTGAAGGCCCACGGGGTCGACCAGTTTTCCCTGTGATTCGTGCTTTGGTCCGAGTGCCCGCAGGGTGGACCAGCAGTCCTGGGTGACTCGCGCTCGTGTCCGAGGTTCCACGAGGTCGCCCCGATGTTTTGGCAACTCGGGCCCGGGTGCGAGGGCCTGCAGGGTCGACCAGGTGTCCCGGGCGACTCGGGCCCAGGCCCAAGGCCCTGCGGTGTCAACCAGATGTCCCGGACCACTCGCGCTTGCGTCCTAGGTTACGTGGGGTCGACCAGCTGTCCTGGGCGACTGGGGCCTGGTCGGAGGGAGCATGGTGTCAAACAGGCGTCCCGGGCAACTCGGGCCCGTGTCTGAAGGCCCGCGGGGTCAACCAGCTGTCCCTGGTGACTCGCGCTTGGGACCGAGTGCATGCGGGGTCGACCAGCAGTCCCGGGCAACTCGGGCCCTGGTCGGAGGCACTGCGGTGTCGACCAGGCCTCCCTGGCGCCTCGGGCCCGTGCCCGAGGACCTGCGGGGTCGACCAGCTGTCCCGGGCGACTCCGGCCTGATTCCGAGGGCCCACGGTTTCGACCAAATGTCCCGGGTGATTCGGGCCTGGGTCTGAATGCTCGCGGTATCAACCAGCTTTCCCAGGGAACTCGGGCCCGGGTCTGAGGTCCCACAGGGTCGCCCACCTGTCCCGGGGGACTCGGGCCCGGGTCCACGGGCATGCGGTGTCGACAGGCTGTCCCGGGGGACTCGGGCCCGCGTCCGAGGGCCCGCCGGGTCGACCAGCTGTCCAGGTGGACTCGGGCCCGAGTCTGAAGGCCCGCGTGGTCGACCAGCTGTCCCAGGCACTGGGGCCTGTGTCCGAGGGCACGTGGGTTCGACCAGGTGTCCCCGGAGATCGCACTCGAGTCCGACGGCCCGTGGGGTCGACCATATGTCCCGGGCGATATTGGCCCGGGTCCAAAGGCCCGCGCGGTCCACCAGCAGGCCCGCGCGACTCAGGCCCTGTTCTGATGGCCCGCGGGGTCAACCAGCAGTCCCTGGCGCCTGGGGCCCGTGTCCGAAATCCCTCGGTGTTGACCAGCTGTCCCGGGCGACTCGAGACCGTGCCTGAGGGCCTGGGTGTCGAACAGCTGTGCCAGGGGACTCACACGTGAGTCTGATGGACCCCGGGGTCGACCAGCGGTCCCTGGGGACTCGGGCCCAGGTCCTAGGGCCCGCGGGTTCGACCACCTGTATTGGGCGACTCGGGCCGGTGCTCGAGGGCCCGCGGTGTCCACAAACTCTCCCACGCGACTCGGTTCGGGTCCCAGGTCCCATGGTCGACCAGCTGTCCCAGGCGCCTCGGGCCCGTGCCAGATGTCCCGCTGCATGGATCAGCTGCCCCGGGCGACTTGGGCCCTGGTCGCAGGGCCCGCGGTGTCGAACAGGCGTCCCGGAAGACTCGGGCCTTGCCCGAATGCCCGCGGTGACGACCAGCTCCGGGTGACACGGGCCCGTGTCCGAGGGCCCACGGGTTCGACCAGATGACCCTGGCGACACATGCTTCGGTGGGACTGCCCACGGGGTTGACCAGCATTCCCGGCGTCCTCGCGCTCGTGTCCGACTGCCCGCGAGGTCGACCTGATGTCTTTGGCGACTCGGGCCCGTGGCCGGGGTCCTGCGGGGTCTGCCAGCTTTCCCGTGCCCATTCGGCCAATGCCCGAGTGCCCGCAGTGTCGACCCACTCTCCCAAGCGACTCGAGTTTGGGTCCAAGGGCCCGCGGTCGACCTGCTGTCCCGGGTGTCTTGGGCCCGGGCCCGATGTCCCACCGGGTCTACCAGGTGTCCCGGGCGATTCGGGTTCAGGTCGGAGGGACCGCGGTGTTGCCCAGCCATCCCGGGTCACTCGGGCCTGGGTCCGAGGGCCCATGTGTTCGACAAGCTCTTCCGGGCAAATCGCGCTCGGGTCCGATGGCCCGCGGGGTCGACCAGCTCTCCGGGGCGACTCGGGCACGTGCCCCAGGGCCCGGGGTGTCGACCAGCTGTCTCGGGCACCTCGGGCCCGGTTCCGAGGCCCGGCATTATTGATCAGCTATCCCGCGTGACTCGGGCCCGTGTCCGAGGGCCCACGGTGTCGACCAGATGTTCCAGGCCCTCGGGCCCGGGTCCGAGGGCCCGCAGGGTCCACCAGGGGTCCCGGGCGACTCGCACTCGAGTCCGAGGGCCTGCGGGGTCGACCAGATCTCCAGGGCGAGTCGAGCACATGCCCGATGCCCCGCGGGGTCAACCAGACGTCCCAGGCGACTCCGGCCTGGCTCCGAGGGCCCACGGTGTCACACAGCTCTCCTGGGACACTCGCGCTTTGGACCGACGGACCGCGGGGTCGACCAGCTGACCCGGGCGACTTTGGCCCTGTGTCCAAAGGCCCTTGGGGTCGCCCGACTTTCCCGGGCGTCTCCGGCCTGTGCCCGAGGGACCGTGGTATGGACCACCTCTCCCAGGCGACTCAAGTTCGGGTCCGAGGTCCCGCAGCCTACCTGCTTTCCCGGGTGACTTGGGCATGTGCCAGATGTCACGCGGGGTCGACCAGTTGTCCAGGGGGACTCAGGCCCGGGTCCAGGATCCCGTGGTGTCGACCAGCTGTCCCGGGGAACTCTACCCAGGCCCGAAGACCAGCCGCATCCACCAGTTGCCCCGGGCGACTCGGACCCGTGTCTGAAGGCCCACGTGTTCGACCAGCTATCCCTGGCCACTCACGCTGGGGTCCGTGTTCCCGCGGGGTTGACCAGCAGTCCCGGGCAACACGCGCTTGTGTCCGAGGGCCCGTGAGGTCGACCCGATGTCTTTGGCCATTCGGGCCCGGGACCGAGGGCCCGTGGGATCGACCAGCAGACCCGCGTGACTTGGGCCCGTGTCCGAGGTCCTGCGGTCGACCATCTGTACCGGGCGACTCGGGCCCGTGCCCGATGTCCCGTTGGGTCGACCAGCTGTCCCGGGGACGTCGGGCCCATGTCCGAGGGCCCGCGGGTTCCACAACCTTTCCCGGGCGACTCGGGCTGGTCCCGAGGGCCCGCGGTGTCGTCCAAATCTCCCGGTCGACTCGGGCCTGTGTCTGATATCCTCCAGGGTCGACCAGCTGTCCCGGGGGACTTGGGCCCTGGTCGGACGGAGCGGGGTGTCGAACAGGCGTCCCGGGCGACTAGGGCCAATGTCCGAGAGCCCACGGGGTCGAACAGCTGTCCTGGGCGACTCGGGCCCATTCCCGAGGCCTCGCGGTGTCGACCAGATGTCCCGGGGGACTGGCGCTTCGGTCCTAAGGCCCGCGGGGTCGACCAGCTGTCCTGGCTGACTTGGGTTCGGCTCCGAGGGCCTGCGGGCTCGAAAGGCTGTCCCGGAGGCTCGGGCCCGTTTCTGAAGGACCACGGGGTCGACCAGTTTTCCCTGTGATTCGTGCTTTGGTCCGAGTGCCCGCAGGGTGGACCAGCAGTCCTGGGTGACTCGCGCTCGTGTCCGAGGTTCCACGAGGTCGCCCCGATGTTTTGGCAACTCGGGCCCGGGTGCGAGGGCCTGCAGGGTCGACCAGGTGTCCCGGGCGACTCGGGCCCAGGCCCAAGGCCCTGCGGTGTCAACCAGATGTCCCGGACCACTCGCGCTTGCGTCCTAGGTTACGTGGGGTCGACCAGCTGTCCTGGGCGACTGGGGCCTGGTCGGAGGGAGCATGGTGTCAAACAGGCGTCCCGGGCAACTCGGGCCCGTGTCTGAAGGCCCGCGGGGTCAACCAGCTGTCCCTGGTGACTCGCGCTTGGGACCGAGTGCACGCGGGGTCGACCAGCAGTCCCGGGCAACTCGGGCCCTGGTCGGAGGCACGCGGTGTCGACCAGGCCTCCCTGGCGCCTCGGGCCCGTGCCCGAGGACCTGCGGGGTCGACCAGCTGTCCCGGGCGACTCCGGCCTGATTCCGAGGGCCCACGGTTTCGACCAAATGTCCCGGGTGACTCGGGCCTGGGTCTGAATGCTCGCGGTATCAACCAGCTTTCCCAGGGAACTCGGGCCCGGGTCTGAGGTCCCACAGGGTCGCCCACCTGTCCCGGGGGACTCGGGCCCGGGTCCACGGGCATGCGGTGTCGACAGGCTGTCCCGGGGGACTCGGGCCCGCGTCCGAGGGCCCGCCGGGTCGACCAGCTGTCCAGGTGGACTCGGGCCCGAGTCTGAAGGCCCGCGTGGTCGACCAGCTGTCCCAGGCACTGGGGCCTGTGTCCGAGGGCACGTGGGTTCGACCAGGTGTCCCCGGAGATCGCACTCGAGTCCGACGGCCCGTGGGGTCGACCATATGTCCCGGGCGATATTGGCCCGGGTCCAAAGGCCCGCGCGGTCCACCAGCAGGCCCGCGCGACTCAGGCCCTGTTCTGATGGCCCGCGGGGTCAACCAGCAGTCCCTGGCGCCTGGGGCCCGTGTCCGAAATCCCTCGGTGTTGACCAGCTGTCCCGGGCGACTCGAGACCGTGCCTGAGGGCCTGGGTGTCGAACAGCTGTGCCAGGGGACTCACACGTGAGTCTGATGGACCCCGGGGTCGACCAGCGGTCCCTGGGGACTCGGGCCCAGGTCCTAGGGCCCGCGGGTTCAACCACCTGTATTGGGCGACTCGGGCCGGTGCTCGAGGGCCCGCGGTGTCCACAAACTCTCCCGCGCGACTCGGTTCGGGTCCCAGGTCCCATGGTCGAGCAGCTGTCCCAGGCGCCTCGGGCCCGTGCCAGATGTCCCGCTGCATGGATCAGCTGCCCCGGGCGACTTGGGCCCTGGTCGCAGGGCCCGCGGTGTCGAACAGGCGTCCCGGAAGACTCGGGCCTTGCCCGAATGCCCGCGGTGACGACCAGCTCCGGGTGACACGGGCCCGTGTCCGAGGGCCCACGGGTTCGACCAGATGACCCTGGCGACACATGCTTCGGTGGGACTGCCCACGGGGTTGACCAGCATTCCCGGCGTCCTCGCGCTCGTGTCCGACTGCCCGCGAGGTCGACCTGATGTCTTTGGCGACTCGGGCCCGTGGCCGGGGTCCTGCGGGGTCTGCCAGCTTTCCCGTGCCCATTCGGCCAATGCCCGAGTGCCCGCAGTGTCGACCCACTCTCCCAAGCGACTCGAGTTTGGGTCCAAGGGCCCGCGGTCGACCTGCTGTCCCGGGTGTCTTGGGCCCGGGCCCGATGTCCCACCGGGTCTACCAGGTGTCCCGGGCGATTCGGGTTCAGGTCGGAGGGACCGCGGTGTTGCCCAGCCATCCCGGGTCACTCGGGCCTGGGTCCGAGGGCCCATGTGTTCGACAAGCTCTTCCGGGCAAATCGCGCTCGGGTCCGATGGCCCGCGGGGTCGACCAGCTCTCCGGGGCGACTCGGGCACGTGCCCCAGGGCCCGGGGTGTCGACCAGCTGTCTCGGGCACCTCGGGCCCGGTTCCGAGGCCCGGCATTATTGATCAGCTATCCCGCGTGACTCGGGCCCGTGTCCGAGGGCCCACGGTGTCGACCAGATGTTCCAGGCCCTCGGGCCCGGGTCCGAGGGCCCGCAGGGTCCACCAGGGGTCCCGGGTGACTCGCACTCGAGTCCGAGGGCCTGCGGGGTCGACCAGATCTCCAGGGCGAGTCGAGCACATGCCCGATGCCCCGCGGGGTCATCCAGACGTCCCAGGCGACTCCGGCCTGGCTCCGAGGGCCCACGGTGTCACACAGCTCTCCTGGGACACTCGCGCTTTGGACCGACGGACCGCGGGGTCGACCAGCTGACCCGGGCGACTTTGGCCCTGTGTCCAAAGGCCCTTGGGGTCGCCCGACTTTCCCGGGCGTCTCCGGCCTGTGCCCGAGGGACCGTGGTATGGACCACCTCTCCCAGGCGACTCAAGTTCGGGTCCGAGGTCCCGCAGCCTACCTGCTTTCCCGGGTGACTTGGGCATGTGCCAGATGTCACGCGGGGTCGACCAGTTGTCCAGGGGGACTCAGGCCCGGGTCCAGGATCCCGTGGTGTCGACCAGCTGTCCCGGGGAACTCTACCCAGGCCCGAAGACCAGCCGCATCCACCAGTTGCCCCGGGCGACTCGGACCCGTGTCTGAAGGCCCGCGTGTTCGACCAGCTATCCCTGGCCACTCACGCTGGGGTCTGTGTTCCCGCGGGGTTGACCAGCAGTCCCGGGCAACACGCGCTTGTGTCCGAGGGCCCGTGAGGTCGACCCGATGTCTTTGGCCATTCGGGCCCGGGACCGAGGGCCCGCGGGATCGACCAGCAGACCCGCGTGACTTGGGCCCGTGTCCGAGGTCCTGCGGTCGACCATCTGTACCGGGCGACTCGGGCCCGTGCCCGATGTCCCCCTGGGTCCAACAGCTGTCCCGGGGACGTCGGGCCCATGTCCGAGGGCCCGCGGGTTCCACAACCTTTCCCGGGCGACTCGGGCTGGTCCCGAGGGCCCGCGGTGTCGTCCAAATCTCCCGGTCGACTCGGGCCTGTGTCTGATATCCTCCAGGGTCGACCAGCTGTCCCGGGGGACTTGGGCCCTGGTCGGACGGAGCGGGGTGTCGAACAGGCGTCCCGGGCGACTAGGGCCAATGTCCGAGAGCCCACGGGGTCGAACAGCTGTCCTGGGCGACTCGGGCCCATTCCCGAGGCCTCGTGGTGTCGACCAGATGTCCCGGGGGACTGGCGCTTCGGTCCTAAGGCCCGCGGGGTCGACCAGCTGTCCTGGCTGACTTGGGTTCGGCTCCGAGGGCCTGCGGGCTCGAAAGGCTGTCCCGGAGGCTCGGGCCCGTTCCTGAAGGCCCACGGGGTCGACCAGTTTTCCCTGTGATTCGTGCTTTGGTCCGAGTGCCCGCAGGGTGGACCAGCAGTCCTGGGTGACTCGCGCTCGTGTCCGAGGTTCCACGAGGTCGCCCCGATGTTTTGGCAACTCGGGCCCGGGTGCGAGGGCCTGCAGGGTCGACCAGGTGTCCCGGGCGACTCGGGCCCAGGCCCAAGGCCCTGCGGTGTCAACCAGATGTCCCGGACCACTCGCGCTTGCGTCCTAGGTTACGTGGGGTCGACCAGCTGTCCTGGGCGACTGGGGCCTGGTCGGAGGGAGCATGGTGTCAAACAGGCGTCCCGGGCAACTCGGGCCCGTGTCTGAAGGCCCGCGGGGTCAACCAGCTGTCCCTGCTGACTCGCGCTTGGGACCGAGTGCACGCGGGGTCGACCAGCAGTCCCGGGCAACTCGGGCCCTGGTCGGAGGCACTGCGGTGTCGACCAGGCCACCCTGGCGCCTCGGGCCCGTGCCCGAGGACCTGCGGGGTCGACCAGCTGTCCCGGGCGACTCCGGCCTGATTCCGAGGGCCCACGGTTTCGACCAAATGTCCCGGGTGACTCGGGCCTGGGTCTGAATGCTCGCGGTATCAACCAGCTTTCCCAGGGAACTCGGGCCCGGGTCTGAGGTCCCACAGGGTCGCCCACCTGTCCCGGGGGACTCGGGCCCGGGTCCACGGGCATGCGTTGTCGACAGGCTGTCCCGGGGGACTCGGGCCCGCGTCCGAGGGCCCGCCGGGTCGACCAGCTGTCCAGGTGGACTCGGGCCCGAGTCTGAAGGCCCGCGTGGTCGACCAGCTGTCCCAGGCACTCGGGCCTGTGTCCGAGGGCACGTGGGTTCGACCAGGTGTCCCCGGAGATCGCACTCGAGTCCGACGGCCCGTGGGGTCGACCATATGTCCCGGGCGATATTGGCCCGGGTCCAAAGGCCCGCGCGGTCCACCAGCAGGCCCGCGCGACTCAGGCCCTGTTCTGATGGCCCGCGGGGTCAACCAGCAGTCCCTGGCGCCTGGGGCCCGTGTCCGAAATCCCTCGGTGTTGACCAGCTGTCCCGGGCGACTCGAGACCGTGCCTGAGGGCCTGGGTGTCGAACAGCTGTGCCAGGGGACTCACACGTGAGTCTGATGGACCCCGGGGTCGACCAGCGGTCCCTGGGGACTCGGGCCCAGGTCCTAGGGCCCGCGGGTTCGACCACCTGTATTGGGCGACTCGGGCCGGTGCTCGAGGGCCCGCGGTGTCCACAAACTCTCCCGCGCGACTCGGTTCGGGTCCCAGGTCCCATGGTCGACCAGCTGTCCCAGGCGCCTCGGGCCCGTGCCAGATGTCCCGCTGCATGGATCAGCTGCCCCGGGCGACTTGGGCCCTGGTCGCAGGGCCCGCGGTGTCGAACAGGCGTCCCGGAAGACTCGGGCCTTGCCCGAATGCCCGCGGTGACGACCAGCTCCGGGTGACACGGGCCCGTGTCCGAGGGCCCACGGGTTCGACCAGATGACCCTGGCGACACATGCTTCGGTGGGACTGCCCACGGGGTTGACCAGCATTCCCGGCGTCCTCGCGCTCGTGTCCGACTGCCCGCGAGGTCGACCTGATGTCTTTGGCGACTCGGGCCCGTGGCCGGGGTCCTGCGGGGTCTGCCAGCTTTCCCGTGCCCATTCGGCCAATGCCCGAGTGCCCGCACTGTCGACCCACTCTCCCAAGGGACTCGAGTTTGGGTCCAAGGGCCCGCGGTCGACCTGCTGTCCCGGGTGTCTTGGGCCCGGGCCCGATGTCCCACCGGGTCTACCAGGTGTCCCGGGCGATTCGGGTTCAGGTCGGAGGGACCGCGGTGTTGCCCAGCCATCCCGGGTCACTCGGGCCTGGGTCCGAGGGCCCATGTGTTCGACAAGCTCTTCCGGGCAAATCGCGCTCGGGTCCGATGGCCCGCGGGGTCGACCAGCTCTCCGGGGCGACTCGGGCACGTGCCCCAGGGCCCGGGGTGTCGACCAGCTGTCTCGGGCACCTCGGGCCCGGTTCCGAGGCCCGGCATTATTGATCAGCTATCCCGCGTGACTCGGGCCCGTGTCCGAGGGCCCACGGTGTCGACCAGATGTTCCAGGCCCTCGGGCCCGGGTCCGAGGGCCCGCAGGGTCCACCAGGGGTCCCGGGCGACTCGCACTCGAGTCCGAGGGCCTGCGGGATCGACCAGATCTCCAGGGCGAGTCGAGCACATGCCCGATGCCCCGCGGGGTCAACCAGACGTCCCAGGCGACTCCGGCCTGGCTCCGAGGGCCCACGGTGTCACACAGCTCTCCTGGGACACTCGCGCTTTGGACCGACGGACCGCGGGGTCGACCAGCTGACCCGGGCGACTTTGGCCCTGTGTCCAAAGGCCCTTGGGGTCGCCCGACTTTCCCGGGCGTCTCCGGCCTGTGCCCGAGGGACCGTGGTATGGACCACCTCTCCCAGGCGACTCAAGTTCGGGTCCGAGGTCCCGCAGCCTACCTGCTTTCCCGGGTGACTTGGGCATGTGCCAGATGTCACGCGGGGTCGACCAGTTGTCCAGGGGGACTCAGGCCCGGGTCCAGGATCCCGTGGTGTCGACCAGCTGTCCCGGGGAACTCTACCCAGGCCCGAAGACCAGCCGCATCCACCAGTTGCCCCGGGCGACTCGGACCCGTGTCTGAAGGCCCGCGTGTTCGACCAGCTATCCCTGGCCACTCACGCTGGGGTCCGTGTTCCCGCGGGGTTGACCAGCAGTCCCGGGCAACACGCGCTTGTGTCCGAGGGCCCGTGAGGTCGACCCGATGTCTTTGGCCATTCGGGCCCGGGACCGAGGGCCCGCGGGATCGACCAGCAGACCCGTGTGACTTGGGCCCGTGTCCGAGGTCCTGCGGTCGACCATCTGTACCGGGCGACTCGGGCCCGTGCCCGATGTCCCCCTGGGTCGACCAGCTGTCCCGGGGACGTCGGGCCCATGTCCGAGGGCCCGCGGGTTCCACAACCTTTCCCGGGCGACTCGGGCTGGTCCCGAGGGCCCGCGGTGTCGTCCAAATCTCCCGGTCGACTCGGGCCTGTGTCTGATATCCTCCAGGGTCGACCAGCTCTCCCGGGGGACTTGGGCCCTGGTCGGACGGAGCGGGGTGTCGAACAGGCGTCCCGGGCGACTAGGGCCAATGTCCGAGAGCCCACGGGGTCGAACAGCTGTCCTGGGGGACTCGGGCCCATTCCCGAGGCCTCGTGGTGTCGACCAAATGTCCCGGGGGACTGGCGCTTCGGTCCTAACGCCCGCGGGGTCGACCAGCTGTCCTGGCTGACTTGGGTTCGGCTCCGAGGGCCTGCGGGCTCGAAAGGCTGTCCCGGAGGCTCGGGCCCGCTCCTGAAGGCCCACGGGGTCGACCAGTTTTCCCTGTGATTCGTGCTTTGGTCCGAGTGCCCGCAGGGTGGACCAGCAGTCCTGGGTGACTCGCGCTCGTGTCCGAGGTTCCACGAGGTCGCCCCGATGTTTTGGCAACTCGGGCCCGGGTGCGAGGGCCTGCAGGGTCGACCAGGTGTCCCGGGCGACTCGGGCCCAGGCCCAAGGCCCTGCGGTGTCAACCAGATGTCCCGGACCACTCGCGCTTGCGTCCTAGGTTACGTGGGGTCGACCAGCTGTCCTGGGCGACTGGGGCCTGGTCGGAGGGAGCATGGTGTCAAACAGGCGTCCCGGGCAACTCGGGCCCGTGTCTGAAGGCCCGCGGGGTCAACCAGCTGTCCCTGGTGACTCGCGCTTGGGACCGAGTGCACGCGGGGTCGACCAGCAGTCCCGGGCAACTCGGGCCCTGGTCGGAGGCACTGCGGTGTCGACCAGGCCACCCTGGCGCCTCGGGCCCGTGCCCGAGGACCTGCGGGGTCGACCAGCTGTCCCGGGCGACTCCGGCCTGATTCCGAGGGCCCACGGTTTCGACCAAATGTCCCGGGTGACTCGGGCCTGGGTCTGAATGCTCGCGGTATCAACCAGCTTTCCCAGGGAACTCGGGCCCGGGTCTGAGGTCCCACAGGGTCGCCCACCTGTCCCGGGGGACTCGGGCCCGGGTCCACGGGCATGCGGTGTCGACAGGCTGTCCCGGGGGACTCGGGCCCGCGTCCGAGGGCCCGCCGGGTCGACCAGCTGTCCAGGTGGACTCGGGCCCGAGTCTGAAGGCCTGCGTGGTCGACCAGCTGTCCCAGGCACTCGGGCCTGTGTCCGAGGGCACGTGGGTTCGACCAGGTGTCCCCGGAGATCGCACTCGAGTCCGACGGCCCGTGGGGTCGACCATATGTCCCGGGCGATATTGGCCCGGGTCCAAAGGCCCGCGCGGTCCACCAGCAGGCCCGCGCGACTCAGGCCCTGTTCTGATGGCCCGCGGGGTCAACCAGCAGTCCCTGGCGCCTGGGGCCCGTGTCCGAAATCCCTCGGTGTTGACCAGCTGTCCCGGGCGACTCGAGACCGTGCCTGAGGGCCTGGGTGTCGAACAGCTGTGCCAGGGACTCACACGTGAGTCTGATGGACCCCGGGGTCGACCAGCGGTCCCTGGGGACTCGGGCCCAGGTCCTAGGGCCCGCGGGTTCGACCACCTGTATTGGGCGACTCGGGCCGGTGCTCGAGGGCCCGCGGTGTCCACAAACTCTCCCGCACGACTCGGTTCGGGTCCCAGGTCCCATGGTCGAGCAGCTGTCCCAGGCGCCTCGGGCCCGTGCCAGATGTCCCGCTGCATGGATCAGCTGCCCCGGGCGACTTGGGCCCTGGTCGCAGGGCCCGCGGTGTCGAACAGGCGTCCCGGAAGACTCGGGCCTTGCCCGAATGCCCGCGGTGACGACCAGCTCCGGGTGACACGGGCCCGTGTCCGAGGGCCCACGGGTTCGACCAGATGACCCTGGCGACACATGCTTCGGTGGGACTGCCCACGGGGTTGACCAGCATTCCCGGCGTCCTCGCGCTCGTGTCCGACTGCCCGCGAGGTCGACCTGATGTCTTTGGCGACTCGGGCCCGTGGCCGGGGTCCTGCGGGGTCTGCCAGCTTTCCCGTGCCCATTCGGCCAATGCCCGAGTGCCCGCAGTGTCGACCCACTCTCCCAAGCGACTCGAGTTTGGGTCCAAGGGCCCGCGGTCGACCTGCTGTCCCGGGTGTCTTGAGCCCGGGCCCGATGTCCCACCGGGTCTACCAGGTGTCCCGGGCGATTCGGGTTCAGGTCGGAGGGACCGCGGTGTTGCCCAGCCATCCCGGGTCACTCGGGCCTGGGTCCGAGGGCCCATGTGTTCGACAAGCTCTTCCGGGCAAATCGCGCTCGGGTCCGATGGCCCGCGGGGTCGACCAGCTCTCCGGGGCGACTCGGGCACGTGCCCCAGGGCCCGGGGTGTCGACCAGCTGTCTCGGGCACCTCGGGCCCGGTTCCGAGGCCCGGCATTATTGATCAGCTATCCCGCGTGACTCGGGCCCGTGTCCGAGGGCCCACGGTGTCGACCAGATGTTCCAGGCCCTCGGGCCCGGGTCCGAGGGCCCGCAGGGTCCACCAGGGGTCCCGGGCGACTCGCACTCGAGTCCGAGGGCCTGCGGGGTCGACCAGATCTCCAGGGCGAGTCGAGCACATGCCCGATGCCCCGCGGGGTCATCCAGACGTCCCAGGCGACTCCGGCCTGGCTCCGAGGGCCCACGGTGTCACACAGCTCTCCTGGGACACTCGCGCTTTGGACCGACGGACCGCGGGGTCGACCAGCTGACCCGGGCGACTTTGGCCCTGTGTCCAAAGGCCCTTGGGGTCGCCCGACTTTCCCGGGCGTCTCCGGCCTGTGCCCGAGGGACCGTGGTATGGACCACCTCTCCCAGGCGACTCAAGTTCGGGTCCGAGGTCCCGCAGCCTACCTGCTTTCCCGGGTGACTTGGGCATGTGCCAGATGTCACGCGGGGTCGACCAGTTGTCCAGGGGGACTCAGGCCCGGGTCCAGGATCCCGTGGTGTCGACCAGCTGTCCCGGGGAACTCTACCCAGGCCCGAAGACCAGCCGCATCCACCAGTTGCCCCGGGCGACTCGGACCCGTGTCTGAAGGCTCGTGTGTTCGACCAGCTATCCCTGGCCACTCACGCTGGGGTCTGTGTTCCCGCGGGGTTGACCAGCAGTCCCGGGCAACACGCGCTTGTGTCCGAGGGCCCGTGAGGTCGACCCGATGTCTTTGGCCATTCGGGCCCGGGACCGAGGGCCCGCGGGATCGACCAGCAGACCCGCGTGACTTGGGCCCGTGTCCGAGGTCCTGCGGTCGACCATCTGTACCGGGCGACTCGGGCCCGTGCCCGATGTCCCCCTGGGTCGACCAGCTGTCCCGGGGACGTCGGGCCCATGTCCGAGGGCCCGCGGGTTCCACAACCTTTCCCGGGCGACTCGGGCTGGTCCCGAGGGCCCGCGGTGTCGTCCAAATCTCCCGGTCGACTCGGGCCTGTGTCTGATATCCTCCAGGGTCGACCAGCTCTCCCGGGGGACTTGGGCCCTGGTCGGACGGAGCGGGGTGTCGAACAGGCGTCCCGGGCGACTAGGGCCAATGTCCGAGAGCCCACGGGGTCGAACAGCTGTCCTGGGCGACTCGGGCCCATTCCCGAGGCCTCGTGGTGTCGACCAGATGTCCCGGGGGACTGGCGCTTCGGTCCTAAGGCCCGCGGGGTCGACCAGCTGTCCTGGCTGACTTGGGTTCGGCTCCGAGGGCCTGCGGGCTCGAAAGGCTGTCCCGGAGGCTCGGGCCCGTTCCTGAAGGCCCACGGGGTCGACCAGTTTTCCCTGTGATTCGTGCTTTGGTCCGAGTGCCCGCAGGGTGGACCAGCAGTCCTGGGTGACTCGCGCTCGTGTCCGAGGTTCCACGAGGTCGCCCCGATGTTTTGGCAACTCGGGCCCGGGTGCGAGGGCCTGCAGGGTCGACCAGGTGTCCCGGGCGACTCGGGCCCAGGCCCAAGGCCCTGCGGTGTCAACCAGATGTCCCGGACCACTCGCGCTTGCGTCCTAGGTTACGTGGGGTCGACCAGCTGTCCTGGGCGACTGGGGCCTGGTCGGAGGGAGCATGGTGTCAAACAGGCGTCCCGGGCAACTCGGGCCCGTGTCTGAAGGCCCGCGGGGTCAACCAGCTGTCCCTGGTGACTCGCGCTTGGGACCGAGTGCACGCGGGGTCGACCAGCAGTCCCGGGCAACTCGGGCCCTGGTCGGAGGCACGCGGTGTCGACCAGGCCTCCCTGGCGCCTCGGGCCCGTGCCCGAGGACCTGCGGGGTCGACCAGCTGTCCCGGGCGACTCCGGCCTGATTCCGAGGGCCCACGGTTTCGACCAAATGTCCCGGGTGACTCGGGCCTGGGTCTGAATGCTCGCGGTATCAACCAGCTTTCCCAGGGAACTCGGGCCCGGGTCTGAGGTCCCACAGGGTCGCCCACCTGTCCCGGGGGACTCGGGCCCGGGTCCACGGGCATGCGTTGTCGACAGGCTGTCCCGGGGGACTCGGGCCCGCGTCCGAGGGCCCGCCGGGTCGACCAGCTGTCCAGGTGGACTCGGGCCCGAGTCTGAAGGCCCGCGTGGTCGACCAGCTGTCCCAGGCACTCGGGCCTGTGTCCGAGGGCACGTGGGTTCGACCAGGTGTCCCCGGAGATCGCACTCGAGTCCGACGGCCCGTGGGGTCGACCATATGTCCCGGGCGATATTGGCCCGGGTCCAAAGGCCCGCGCGGTCCACCAGCAGCCCCGCGCGACTCAGGCCCTGTTCTGATGGCCCGCGGGGTCAACCAGCAGTCCCTGGCGCCTGGGGCCCGTGTCCGAAATCCCTCGGTGTTGACCAGCTGTCCCGGGCGACTCGAGACCGTGCCTGAGGGCCTGGGTGTCGAACAGCTGTGCCAGGGGACTCACACGTGAGTCTGATGGACCCCGGGGTCGACCAGCGGTCCCTGGGGACTCGGGCCCAGGTCCTAGGGCCCGCGGGTTCGACCACCTGTATTGGGCGACTCGGGCCGGTGCTCGAGGGCCCGCGGTGTCCACAAACTCTCCCGCACGACTCGGTTCGGGTCCCAGGTCCCATGGTCGAGCAGCTGTCCCAGGCGCCTCGGGCCCGTGCCAGATGTCCCGCTGCATGGATCAGCTGCCCCGGGCGACTTGGGCCCTGGTCGCAGGGCCCGCGGTGTCGAACAGGCGTCCCGGAAGACTCGGGCCTTGCCCGAATGCCCGCGGTGACGACCAGCTCCGGGTGACACGGGCCCGTGTCCGAGGGCCCACGGGTTCGACCAGATGACCCTGGCGACACATGCTTCGGTGGGACTGCCCACGGGGTTGACCAGCATTCCCGGCGTCCTCGCGCTCGTGTCCGACTGCCCGCGAGGTCGACCTGATGTCTTTGGCGACTCGGGCCCGTGGCCGGGGTCCTGCGGGGTCTGCCAGCTTTCCCGTGCCCATTCGGCCAATGCCCGAGTGCCCGCAGTGTCGACCCACTCTCCCAAGCGACTCGAGTTTGGGTCCAAGGGCCCGCGGTCGACCTGCTGTCCCGGGTGTCTTGGGCCCGGGCCCGATGTCCCACCGGGTCTACCAGGTGTCCCGGGCGATTCGGGTTCAGGTCGGAGGGACCGCGGTGTTGCCCAGCCATCCCGGGTCACTCGGGCCTGGGTCCGAGGGCCCATGTGTTCGACAAGCTCTTCCGGGCAAATCGCGCTCGGGTCCGATGGCCCGCGGGGTCGACCAGCTCTCCGGGGCGACTCGGGCACGTGCCCCAGGGCCCGGGGTGTCGACCAGCTGTCTCGGGCACCTCGGGCCCGGTTCCGAGGCCCGGCATTATTGATCAGCTATCCCGCGTGACTCGGGCCCGTGTCCGAGGGCCCATGGTGTCGACCAGATGTTCCAGGCCCTCGGGCCCGGGTCCGAGGGCCCGCAGGGTCCACCAGGGGTCCCGGGCGACTCGCACTTGAGTCCGAGGGCCTGCGGGATCGAAAAGATCTCCAGGGCGAGTCGAGCACATGCCCGATGCCCCGCGGGGTCAACCAGACGTCCCAGGCGACTCCGGCCTGGCTCCGAGGGCCCACGGTGTCACACAGCTCTCCTGGGACACTCGCGCTTTGGACCGACGGACCGCGGGGTCGACCAGCTGACCCGGGCGACTTTGGCCCTGTGTCCAAAGGCCCTTGGGGTCGCCCGACTTTCCCGGGCGTCTCCGGCCTGTGCCCGAGGGACCGTGGTATGGACCACCTCTCCCAGGCGACTCAAGTTCGGGTCCGAGGTCCCGCAGCCTACCTGCTTTCCCGGGTGACTTGGGCATGTGCCAGATGTCACGCGGGGTCGACCAGTTGTCCAGGGGGACTCAGGCCCGGGTCCAGGATCCCGTGGTGTCGACCAGCTGTCCCGGGGAACTCTACCCAGGCCCGAAGAGCAGCCGCATCCACCAGTTGCCCCGGGCGACTCGGACCCGTGTCTGAAGGCCCGCGTGTTCGACCAGCTATCCCTGGCCACTCACGCTGGGGTCCGTGTTCCCGCGGGGTTGACCAGCAGTCCCGGGCAACACGCGCTTGTGTCCGAGGGCCCGTGAGGTCGACCCGATGTCTTTGGCCATTCGGGCCCGGGACCGAGGGCCCGCGGGATCGACCAGCAGACCCGCGTGACTTGGGCCCGTGTCCGAGGTCCTGCGGTCGACCATCTGTACCGGGCGACTCGGGCCCGTGCCCGATGTCCCCCTGGGTCCAACAGCTGTCCCGGGGACGTCGGGCCCATGTCCGAGGGCCCGCGGGTTCCACAACCTTTCCCGGGCGACTCGGGCTGGTCCCGAGGGCCCGCGGTGTCGTCCAAATCTCCCGGTCGACTCGGGCCTGTGTCTGATATCCTCCAGGGTCGACCAGCTGTCCCGGGGGACTTGGGCCCTGGTCGGACGGAGCGGGGTGTCGAACAGGCGTCCCGGGCGACTAGGGCCAATGTCCGAGAGCCCACGGGGTCGAACAGCTGTCCTGGGCGACTCGGGCCCATTCCCGAGGCCTCGCGGTGTCGACCAGATGTCCCGGGGGACTGGCGCTTCGGTCCTAAGGCCCGCGGGGTCGACCAGCTGTCCTGGCTGACTTGGGTTCGGCTCCGAGGGCCTGCGGGCTCGAAAGGCTGTCCCGGAGGCTCGGGCCCGTTCCTGAAGGCCCACGGGGTCGACCAGTTTTCCCTGTGATTCGTGCTTTGGTCCGAGTGCCCGCAGGGTGGACCAGCAGTCCTGGGTGACTCGCGCTCGTGTCCGAGGTTCCACGAGGTCGCCCCGATGTTTTGGCAACTCGGGCCCGGGTGCGAGGGCCTGCAGGGTCGACCAGGTGTCCCGGGCGACTCGGGCCCAGGCCCAAGGCCCTGCGGTGTCAACCAGATGTCCCGGACCACTCGCGCTTGCGTCCTAGGTTACGTGGGGTCGACCAGCTGTCCTGGGCGACTGGGGCCTGGTGGGAGGGAGCATGGTGTCAAACAGGCGTCCCGGGCAACTCGGGCCCGTGTCTGAAGGCCCGCGGGGTCAACCAGCTGTCCCTGGTGACTCGCGCTTGGGACCGAGTGCACGCGGGGTCGACCAGCAGTCCCGGGCAACTCGGGCCCTGGTCGGAGGCACGCGGTGTCGACCAGGCCTCCCTGGCGCCTCGGGCCCGGGCCCGAGGACCTGCGGGGTCGACCAGCTGTCCCGGGCGACTCCGGCCTGATTCCGAGGGCCCACGGTTTCGACCAAATGTCCCGGGTGACTCGGGCCTGGGTCTGAATGCTCGCGGTATCAACCAGCTTTCCCAGGGAACTCGGGCCCGGGTCTGAGGTCCCACAGGGTCGCCCACCTGTCCCGGGGGACTCGGGCCCGGGTCCACGGGCATGTGGTGTCGACAGGCTGTCCCGGGGGACTCGGGCCCGCGTCCGAGGGCCCGCCGGGTCGACCAGCTGTCCAGGTGGACTCGGGCCCGAGTCTGAAGGCCCGCGTGGTCGACCAGCTGTCCCAGGCACTCGGGCCTGTGTCCGAGGGCACGTGGGTTCGACCAGGTGTCCCCGGAGATCGCACTCGAGTCCGACGGCCCGTGGGGTCGACCATATGTCCCGGGCGATATTGGCCCGGGTCCAAAGGCCCGCGCGGTCCACCAGAGGCCCGCGCGACTCAGGCCCTGTTCTGATGGCCCGCGGGGTCAACCAGCAGTCCCTGGCGCCTGGGGCCCGTGTCCGAAATCCCTCGGTGTTGACCAGCTGTCCCGGGCGACTCGAGACCGTGCCTGAGGGCCTGGGTGTCGAACAGCTGTGCCAGGGGACTCACACGTGAGTCTGATGGACCCCGGGGTCGACCAGCGGTCCCTGGGGACTCGGGCCCAGGTCCTAGGGCCCGCGGGTTCGACCACCTGTATTGGGCGACTCGGGCCGGTGCTCGAGGGCCCGCGGTGTCCACAAACTCTCCCGCGCGACTCGGTTCGGGTCCCAGGTCCCATGGTCGACCAGCTGTCCCAGGCGCCTCGGGCCCGTGCCAGATGTCCCGCTGCATGGATCAGCTGCCCCGGGCGACTTGGGCCCTGGTCGCAGGGCCCGCGGTGTCGAACAGGCGTCCCGGAAGACTCGGGCCTTGCCCGAATGCCCGCGGTGACGACCAGCTCCGGGTGACACGGGCCCGTGTCCGAGGGCCCACGGGTTCGACCAGATGACCCTGGCGACACATGCTTCGGTGGGACTGCCCACGGGGTTGACCAGCATTCCCGGCGTCCTCGCGCTCGTGTCCGACTGCCCGCGAGGTCGACCTGATGTCTTTGGCGACTCGGGCCCGTGGCCGGGGTCCTGCGGGGTCTGCCAGCTTTCCCGTGCCCATTCGGCCAATGCCCGAGTGCCCGCACTGTCGACCCACTCTCCCAAGCGACTCGAGTTTGGGTCCAAGGGCCCGCGGTCGACCTGCTGTCCCGGGTGTCTTGGGCCCGGGCCCGATGTCCCACCGGGTCTACCAGGTGTCCCGGGCGATTCGGGTTCAGGTCGGAGGGACCGCGGTGTTGCCCAGCCATCCCGGGTCACTCGGGCCTGGGTCCGAGGGCCCATGTGTTCGACAAGCTCTTCCGGGCAAATCGCGCTTGGGTCCGATGGCCCGCGGGGTCGACCAGCTCTCCGGGGCGACTCGGGCACGTGCCCCAGGGCCCGGGGTGTCGACCAGCTGTCTCGGGCACCTCGGGCCCGGTTCCGAGGCCCGGCATTATTGATCAGCTATCCCGCGTGACTCGGGCCCGTGTCCGAGGGCCCACGGTGTCGACCAGATGTTCCAGGCCCTCGGGCCCGGGTCCGAGGGCCCGCAGGGTCCACCAGGGGTCCCGGGCGACTCGCACTCGAGTCCGAGGGCCTGCGGGGTCGACCAGATCTCCAGGGCGAGTCGAGCACATGCCCGATGCCCCGCGGGGTCAACCAGACGTCCCAGGCGACTCCGGCCTGGCTCCGAGGGCCCACGGTGTCACACAGCTCTCCTGGGACACTCGCGCTTTGGACCGACGGACCGCGGGGTCGACCAGCTGACCCGGGCGACTTTGGCCCTGTGTCCAAAGGCCCTTGGGGTCGCCCGACTTTCCCGGGCGTCTCCGGCCTGTGCCCGAGGGACCGTGGTATGGACCACCTCTCCCAGGCGACTCAAGTTCGGGTCCGAGGTCCCGCAGCCTACCTGCTTTCCCGGGTGACTTGGGCATGTGCCAGATGTCACGCGGGGTCGACCAGTTGTCCAGGGGGACTCAGGCCCGGGTCCAGGATCCCGTGGTGTCGACCAGCTGTCCCGGGGAACTCTACCCAGGCCCGAAGACCAGCCGCATCCACCAGTTGCCCCGGGCGACTCGGACCCGTGTCTGAAGGCCCGCGTGTTCGACCAGCTATCCCTGGCCACTCACGCTGGGGTCCGTGTTCCCGCGGGGTTGACCAGCAGTCCCGGGCAACACGCGCTTGTGTCCGAGGGCCCGTGAGGTCGACCCGATGTCTTTGGCCATTCGGGCCCGGGACCGAGGGCCCGCGGGATCGACCAGCAGACCCGCGTGACTTGGGCCCGTGTCCGAGTTCCTGCGGTCGACCATCTGTACCGGGCGACTCGGGCCCGTGCCCGATGTCCCCCTGGGTCGACCAGCTGTCCCGGGGACGTCGGGCCCATGTCCGAGGGCCCGCGGGTTCCACAACCTTTCCCGGGCGACTCGGGCTGGTCCCGAGGGCCCGCGGTGTCGTCCAAATCTCCCGGTCGACTCGGGCCTGTGTCTGATATCCTCCAGGGTCGACCAGCTGTCCCGGGGGACTTGGGCCCTGGTCGGACGGAGCGGGGTGTCGAACAGGCGTCCCGGGCGACTAGGGCCAATGTCCGAGAGCCCACGGGGTCGAACAGCTGTCCTGGGCGACTCGGGCCCATTCCCGAGGCCTCGCGGTGTCGACCAGATGTCCCGGGGGACTGGCGCTTCGGTCCTAAGGCCCGCGGGGTCGACCAGCTGTCCTGGCTGACTTGGGTTCGGCTCCGAGGGCCTGCGGGCTCGAAAGGCTGTCCCGGAGGCTCGGGCCCGTTCCTGAAGGCCCACGGGGTCGACCAGTTTTCCCTGTGATTCGTGCTTTGGTCCGAGTGCCCGCAGGGTGGACCAGCAGTCCTGGGTGACTCGCGCTCGTGTCCGAGGTTCCACGAGGTCGCCCCGATGTTTTGGCAACTCGGGCCCGGGTGCGAGGGCCTGCAGGGTCGACCAGGTGTCCCGGGCGACTCGGGCCCAGGCCCAAGGCCCTGCGGTGTCAACCAGATGTCCCGGACCACTCGCGCTTGCGTCCTAGGTTACGTGGGGTCGACCAGCTGTCCTGGGCGACTGGGGCCTGGTGGGAGGGAGCATGGTGTCAAACAGGCGTCCCGGGCAACTCGGGCCCGTGTCTGAAGGCCCGCGGGGTCAACCAGCTGTCCCTGGTGACTCGCGCTTGGGACCGAGTGCACGCGGGGTCGACCAGCAGTCCCGGGCAACTCGGGCCCTGGTCGGAGGCACGCGGTGTCGACCAGGCCTCCCTGGCGCCTCGGGCCCGGGCCCGAGGACCTGCGGGGTCGACCAGCTGTCCCGGGCGACTCCGGCCTGATTCCGAGGGCCCACGGTTTCGACCAAATGTCCCGGGTGACTCGGGCCTGGGTCTGAATGCTCGCGGTATCAACCAGCTTTCCCAGGGAACTCGGGCCCGGGTCTGAGGTCCCACAGGGTCGCCCACCTGTCCCGGGGGACTCGGGCCCGGGTCCACAGGCATGTGTTGTCGACAGGCTGTCCCGGGGGACTCGGGCCCGCGTCCGAGGGCCCGCCGGGTCGACCAGCTGTCCAGGTGGACTCGGGCCCGAGTCTGAAGGCCCGCGTGGTCGACCAGCTGTCCCAGGCACTCGGGCCTGTGTCCGAGGGCACGTGGGTTCGACCAGGTGTCCCCGGAGATCGCACTCGAGTCCGACGGCCCGTGGGGTCGACCATATGTCCCGGGCGATATTGGCCCGGGTCCAAAGGCCCGCGCGGTCCACCAGCAGGCCCGCGCGACTCAGGCCCTGTTCTGATGGCCCGCGGGGTCAACCAGCAGTCCCTGGCGCCTGGGGCCCGTGTCCGAAATCCCTCGGTGTTGACCAGCTGTCCCGGGCGTCTCGAGACCGTGCCTGAGGGCCTGGGTGTCGAACAGCTGTGCCAGGGGACTCACACGTGAGTCTGATGGACCCCGGGGTCGACCAGCGGTCCCTGGGGACTCGGGCCCAGGTCCTAGGGCCCGCGGGTTCGACCACCTGTATTGGGCGACTCGGGCCGGTGCTCGAGGGCCCGCGGTGTCCACAAACTCTCCCGCGCGACTCGGTTCGGGTCCCAGGTCCCATGGTCGACCAGCTGTCCCAGGCGCCTCGGGCCCGTGCCAGATGTCCCGCTGCATGGATCAGCTGCCCCGGGCGACTTGGGCCCTGGTCGCAGGGCCCGCGGTGTCGAACAGGCGTCCCGGAAGACTCGGGCCTTGCCCGAATGCCCGCGGTGACGACCAGCTCCGGGTGACACGGGCCCGTGTCCGAGGGCCCACGGGTTCGACCAGATGACCCTGGCGACACATGCTTCGGTGGGACTGCCCACGGGGTTGACCAGCATTCCCGGCGTCCTCGCGCTCGTGTCCGACTGCCCGCGAGGTCGACCTGATGTCTTTGGCGACTCGGGCCCGTGGCCGGGGTCCTGCGGGGTCTGCCAGCTTTCCCGTGCCCTTTCGGCCAATGCCCGAGTGCCCGCACTGTCGACCCACTCTCCCAAGCGACTCGAGTTTGGGTCCAAGGGCCCGCGGTCGACCTGCTGTCCCGGGTGTCTTGGGCCCGGGCCCGATGTCCCACCGGGTCTACCAGGTGTCCCGGGCGATTCGGGTTCAGGTCGGAGGGACCGCGGTGTTGCCCAGCCA
This sequence comes from Sus scrofa, assembly GCF_054392235.1. Classification (NCBI taxonomy): domain Eukaryota; kingdom Metazoa; phylum Chordata; class Mammalia; order Artiodactyla; family Suidae; genus Sus; species Sus scrofa. The sequence continues at coordinate 46,311,042 of NC_139387.1, read as the reverse complement.
TCCCGGGTCACTCGGGCCTGGGTCCGAGGGCCCATGTGTTCGACAAGCTCTTCCGGGCAAATCGCGCTCGGGTCCGATGGCCCGCGGGGTCGACCAGCTCTCCGGGGCGACTCGGGCACGTGCCCCAGGGCCCGGGGTGTCGACCAGCTGTCTCGGGCACCTCGGGCCCGGTTCCGAGGCCCGGCATTATTGATCAGCTATCCCGCGTGACTCGGGCCCGTGTCCGAGGGCCCACGGTGTCGACCAGATGTTCCAGGCACTCGGGCCCGGGTCCGAGGGCCCGCAGGGTCCACCAGGGGTCCCGGGCGACTCGCACTCGAGTCCGAGGGCCTGCGGGGTCGACCAGATCTCCAGGGCGAGTCGAGCACATGCCCGATGCCCCGCGGGGTCAACCAGACGTCCCAGGCGACTCCGGCCTGGCTCCGAGGGCCCACGGTGTCACACAGCTCTCCTGGGACACTCGCGCTTTGGACCGACGGACCGCGGGGTCGACCAGCTGACCCGGGCAACTTTGGCAATGTGTCCCAAGGCCCTTGGGGTCGCCCGACTTTCCCGGGCGTCTCCGGCCTGTGCCCGAGGGACCGTGGTATGGACCACCTCTCCCAGGCGACTCAAGTTCGGGTCCGAGGTCCCGCAGCCTACCTGCTTTCCCGGGTGACTTGGGCATGTGCCAGATGTCACGCGGGGTCGACCAGTTGTCCAGGGGGACTCAGGCCCGGGTCCAGGATCCCGTGGTGTCGACCAGCTGTCCCGGGGAACTCTACCCAGGCCCGAAGACCAGCCGCATCCACCAGTTGCCCCGGGCGACTCGGACCCGTGTCTGAAGGCCCGCGTGTTCGACCAGCTATCCCTGGCCACTCACGCTGGGGTCCGTGTTCCCGCGGGGTTGACCAGCAGTCCCGGGCAACACGCGCTTGTGTCCGAGGGCCCGGGAGGTCGACCCGATGTCTTTGGCCATTCGGGCCCGGGACCGAGGGCCCGCGGGATCGACCAGCAGACCCGCGTGACTTGGGCCCGTGTCCGAGGTCCTGCGGTCGACCATCTGTACCGGGCGACTCGGGCCCGTGCCCGATGTCCCCCTGGGTCGACCAGCTGTCCCGGGGACGTCGGGCCCATGTCCGAGGGCCCGCGGGTTCCACAACCTTTCCCGGGCGACTCGGGCTGGTCCCGAGGGCCCGCGGTGTCGTCCAAATCTCCCGGTCGACTCGGGCCTGTGTCTGATATCCTCCAGGGTCGACCAGCTGTCCCGGGGGACTTGGGCCCTGGTCGGACGGAGCGGGGTGTCGAACAGGCGTCCCGGGCGACTAGGGCCAATGTCCGAGAGCCCACGGGGTCGAACAGCTGTCCTGGGCGACTCGGGCCCATTCCCGAGGCCTCGCGGTGTCGACCAGATGTCCCGGGGGACTGGCGCTTCGGTCCTAAGGCCCGCGGGGTCGACCAGCTGTCCTGGCTGACTTGGGTTCGGCTCCGAGGGCCTGCGGGCTCGAAAGGCTGTCCCGGAGGCTCGGGCCCGTTCCTGAAGGCCCACGGGGTCGACCAGTTTTCCCTGTGATTCGTGCTTTGGTCCGAGTGCCCGCAGGGTGGACCAGCAGTCCTGGGTGACTCGCGCTCGTGTCCGAGGTTCCACGAGGTCGCCCCGATGTTTTGGCAACTCGGGCCCGGGTGCGAGGGCCTGCAGGGTCGACCAGGTGTCCCGGGCGACTCGGGCCCAGGCCCAAGGCCCTGCGGTGTCAACCAGATGTCCCGGACCACTCGCGCTTGCGTCCTAGGTTACGTGGGGTCGACCAGCTGTCCTGGGCGACTGGGGCCTGGTGGGAGGGAGCATGGTGTCAAACAGGCGTCCCGGGCAACTCGGGCCCGTGTCTGAAGGCCCGCAGGGTCAACCAGCTGTCCCTGGTGACTCGCGCTTGGGACCGAGTGCACGCGGGGTCGACCAGCAGTCCCGGGCAACTCGGGCCCTGGTCGGAGGCACGCGGTGTCGACCAGGCCTCCCTGGCGCCTCGGGCCCGTGCCCGAGGACCTGCGGGGTCGACCAGCTGTCCCGGGCGACTCCGGCCTGATTCCGAGGGCCCACGGTTTCGACCAAATGTCCCGGGTGACTCGGGCCTGGGTCTGAATGCTCGCGGTATCAACCAGCTTTCCCAGGGAACTCGGGCCCGTGTCTGAGGTCCCACAGCGTCGCCCACCTGTCCCGGGGGACTCGGGCCCGGGTCCATGGGCATGCGTTGTCGACAGGCTGTCCCGGGGGACTCGGGCCTGCGTCCGAGGGCCCGCCGGGTCGACCAGCTGTCCAGGTGGACTCGGGCCCGAGTCTGAAGGCCCGCGTGGTCGACCAGCTGTCCCAGGCACTCGGGCCTGTGTCCGAGGGCACGTGGGTTCGACCAGGTGTCCCCGGAGATCGCACTCGAGTCCGACGGCCCGTGGGGTCGACCATATGTCCCGGGCGATATTGGCCCGGGTCCAAAGGCCCGCGCGGTCCACCAGCAGGCCCGCGCGACTCAGGCCCTGTTCTGATGGCCCGCGGGGTCAACCAGCAGTCCCTGGCGCCTGGGGCCCGTGTCCGAAATCCCTCGGTGTTGACCAGCTGTCCCGGGCGACTCGAGACCGTGCCTGAGGGCCTGGGTGTCGAACAGCTGTGCCAGGGGACTCACACGTGAGTCTGATGGACCCCGGGGTCGACCAGCGGTCCCTGGGGACTCGGGCCCAGGTCCTAGGGCCCGCGGGTTCGACCACCTGTATTGGGCGACTCGGGCCGGTGCTCGAGGGCCCGCGGTGTCCACAAACTCTCCCGCGCGACTCGGTTCGGGTCCCAGGTCCCATGGTCGACCAGCTGTCCCAGGCGCCTCGGGCCCGTGCCAGATGTCCCGCTGCATGGATCAGCTGCCCCGGGCGACTTGGGCCCTGGTCGCAGGGCCCGCGGTGTCGAACAGGCGTCCCGGAAGACTCGGGCCTTGCCCGAATGCCCGCGGTGACGACCACCTCCGGGTGACGCGGGCCCGTGTCCGAGGGCCCACGGGTTCGACCAGATGACCCTGGCGACACATGCTTCGGTGGGACTGCCCACGGGGTTGACCAGCATTCCCGGCGTCCTCGCGCTCGTGTCCGACTGCCCGCGAGGTCGACCTGATGTCTTTGGCGACTCGGGCCCGTGGCCGGGGTCCTGCGGGGTCTGCCAGCTTTCCCGTGCCCATTCGGCCAATGCCCGAGTGCCCGCAGTGTCGACCCACTCTCCCAAGCGACTCGAGTTTGGGTCCAAGGGCCCGCGGTCGACCTGCTGTCCCGGGTGTCTTGGGCCCGTGCCCGATGTCCCACCGGGTCTACCAGGTGTCCCGGGCGATTCGGGTTCAGGTCGGAGGGACCGCGGTGTTGCCCAGCCATCCCGGGTCACTCGGGCCTGGGTCCGAGGGCCCATGTGTTCGACAAGCTCTTCCGGGCAAATCGCGCTCGGGTCCGATGGCCCGCGGGGTCGACCAGCTCTCCGGGGCGACTCGGGCACGTGCCCCAGGGCCCGGGGTGTCGACCAGCTGTCTCGGGCACCTCGGGCCCGGTTCCGAGGCCCGGCATTATTGATCAGCTATCCCGCGTGACTCGGGCCCGTGTCCGAGGGCCCACGGTGTCGACCAGATGTTCCAGGCCCTCGGGCCCGGGTCCGAGGGCCCGCAGGGTCCACCAGGGGTCCCGGGCGACTCGCACTCGAGTCCGAGGGCCTGCGGGGTCGACCAGATCTCCAGGGCGAGTCGAGCACATGCCCGATGCCCCGCGGGGTCAACCAGACGTCCCAGGCGACTCCGGCCTGGCTCCGAGGGCCCACGGTGTCACACAGCTCTCCTGGGACACTCGCGCTTTGGACCGACGGACCGCGGGGTCGACCAGCTGACCCGGGCGACTTTGGCCCTGTGTCCAAAGGCCCTTGGGGTCGCCCGACTTTCCCGGGCGTCTCCGGCCTGTGCCCGAGGGACCGTGGTATGGACCACCTTTCCCAGGCGACTCAAGTTCGGGTCCGAGGTCCCGCAGCCTACCTGCTTTCCCGGGTGACTTGGGCATGTGCCAGATGTCACGCGGGGTCGACCAGTTGTCCAGGGGGACTCAGGCCCGGGTCCAGGATCCCGTGGTGTCGACCAGCTGTCCCGGGGAACTCTACCCAGGCCCGAAGACCAGCCGCATCCACCAGTTGCCCCGGGCGACTCGGACCCGTGTCTGAAGGCCCGCGTGTTCGACCAGCTATCCCTGGCCACTCACGCTGGGGTCCGTGTTCCCGCGGGGTTGACCAGCAGTCCCGGGCAACACGCGCTTGTGTCCGAGGGCCCGTGAGGTCGACCCGATGTCTTTGGCCATTCGGGCCCGGGACCGAGGGCCCGCGGGATCGACCAGCAGACCCGCGTGACTTGGGCCCGTGTCCGAGGTCCTGCGGTCGACCATCTGTACCGGGCGACTCGGGCCCGTGCCCGATGTCCCCCTGGGTCGACCAGCTGTCCCGGGGACGTCGGGCCCATGTCCGAGGGCCCGCGGGTTCCACAACCTTTCCCGGGCGACTCGGGCTGGTCCCGAGAACCCGCGGTGTCGTCCAAATCTCCCGGTCGACTCGGGCCTGTGTCTGATATCCTCCAGGGTCGACCAGCTGTCCCGGGGGACTTGGGCCCTGGTCGGACGGAGCGGGGTGTCGAACAGGCGTCCCGGGCGACTAGGGCCAATGTCCGAGAGCCCACGGTGTCGAACAGCTGTCCTGGGCGACTCGGGCCCATTCCCGAGGCCTCGCGGTGTCGACCAGATGTCCCGGGGGACTGGCGCTTCGGTCCTAAGGCCCGCGGGGTCGACCAGCTGTCCTGGCTGACTTGGGTTCGGCTCCGAGGGCCTGCGGGCTCGAAAGGCTGTCCCGGAGGCTCGGGCCCGTTCCTGAAGGCCCACGGGGTCGACCAGTTTTCCCTGTGATTCGTGCTTTGGTCCGAGTGCCCGCAGGGTGGACCAGCAGTCCTGGGTGACTCGCGCTCGTGTCCGAGGTTCCACGAGGTCGCCCCGATGTTTTGGCAACTCGGGCCCGGGTGCGAGGGCCTGCAGGGTCGACCAGGGGTCCCGGGCGACTCGGGCCCAGGCCCAAGGCCCTGCGGTGTCAACCAGATGTCCCGGACCACTCGCGCTTGCGTCCTAGGTTACGTGGGGTCGACCAGCTGTCCTGGGCGACTGGGGCCTGGTCGGAGGGAGCATGGTGTCAAACAGGCGTCCCGGGCAACTCGGGCCCGTGTCTGAAGGCCCGCGGGGTCAACCAGCTGTCCCTGGTGACTCGCGCTTGGGACCGAGTGCACGCGGGGTCGACCAGCAGTCCCGGGCAACTCGGGCCCTGGTCGGAGGCACGCGGTGTCGACCAGGCCTCCCTGGCGCCTCGGGCCCGTGCCCGAGGACCTGCGGGGTCGACCAGCTGTCCCGGGCGACTCCGGCCTGATTCCGAGGGCCCACGGTTTCGACCAAATGTCCCGGGTGACTCGGGCCTGGGTCTGAATGCTCGCGGTATCAACCAGCTTTCCCAGGGAACTCGGGCCCGGGTCTGAGGTCCCACAGGGTCGCCCACCTGTCCCGGGGGACTCGGGCCCGGGTCCACGGGCATGCGTTGTCGACAGGCTGTCCCGGGGGACTCGGGCCCGCGTCCGAGGGCCCGCCGGGTCGACCAGCTGTCCAGGTGGACTCGGGCCCGAGTCTGAAGGCCCGCGTGGTCGACCAGCTGTCCCAGGCACTCGGGCCTGTGTCCGAGGGCACGTGGGTTCGACCAGGTGTCCCCGGAGATCGCACTCGAGTCCGACGGCCCGTGGGGTCGACCATATGTCCCGGGCGATATTGGCCCGGGTCCAAAGGCCCGCGCGGTCCACCAGCAGGCCCGCGCGACTCAGGCCCTGTTCTGATGGCCCGCGGGGTCAACCAGCAGTCCCTGGCGCCTGGGGCCCGTGTCCGAAATCCCTCGGTGTTGACCAGCTGTCCCGGGCGACTCGAGACCGTGCCTGAGGGCCTGGGTGTCGAACAGCTGTGCCAGGGGACTCACACGTGAGTCTGATGGACCCCGGGGTCGACCAGCGGTCCCTGGGGACTCGGGCCCAGGTCCTAGGGCCCGCGGGTTCGACCACCTGTATTGGGCGACTCGGGCCGGTGCTCGAGGGCCCGCGGTGTCCACAAACTCTCCCGCGTGACTCGGTTCGGGTCCCAGGTCCCATGGTCGACCAGCTGTCCCAGGCGCCTCGGGCCCGTGCCAGATGTCCCGCTGCATGGATCAGCTGCCCCGGGCGACTTGGGCCCTGGTCGCAGGGCCCGCGGTGTCGAACAGGCGTACCGGAAGACTCGGGCCTTGCCCGAATGCCCGCGGTGACGACCAGCTCCGGGTGACACGGGCCCGTGTCCGAGAGCCCACGGGTTCGACCAGATGACCCTGGCGACACATGCTTCGGTGGGACTGCCCACGGGGTTGACCAGCATTCCCGGCGTCCTCACGCTCGTGTCCGACTGCCCGCGAGGTCGACCTGATGTCTTTGGCGACTCGGGCCCGTGGCCGGGGTCCTGCGGGGTCTGCCAGCTTTCCCGTGCCCATTCGGCCAATGCCCGAGTGCCCGCAGTGTCGACCCACTCTCCCAAGCGACTCGAGTTTGGGTCCAAGGGCCCGCGGTCGACCTGCTGTCCCGGGTGTCTTGGGCCCGGGCCCGATGTCCCACCGGGTCTACCAGGTGTCCCGGGCGATTCGGGTTCAGGTCGGAGGGACCGCGGTGTTGCCCAGCCATCCCGGGTCACTCGGGCCTGGGTCCAAGGGCCCATGTGTTCGACAAGCTCTTCCGGGCAAATCGCGCTCGGGTCCGATGGCCCGCGGGGTCGACCAGCTCTCCGGGGCGACTCGGGCACGTGCCCCAGGGCCCGGGGTGTCGACCAGCTGTCTCGGGCACCTCGGGCCCGGTTCCGAGGCCCGGCATTATTGATCAGCTATCCCGCGTGACTCGGGCCCGTGTCCGAGGGCCCACGGTGTCGACCAGATGTTCCAGGCCCTCGGGCCCGGGTCCGAGGGCCCGCAGGGTCCACCAGGGGTCCCGGGCGACTCGCACTCGAGTCCGAGGGCCTGCGGGGTCGACCAGATCTCCAGGGCGAGTCGAGCACATGCCCGATGCCCCGCGGGGTCAACCAGACGTCCCAGGCGACTCCGGCCTGGCTCCGAGGGCCCACGGTGTCACACAGCTCTCCTGGGACACTCGCGCTTTGGACCGACGGACCGCGGGGTCGACCAGCTGACCCGGGCGACTTTGGCCCTGTGTCCAAAGGCCCTTGGGGTCGCCCGACTTTCCCGGGCGTCTCCGGCCTGTGCCCGAGGGACCGTGGTATGGACCACCTCTCCCAGGCGACTCAAGTTCGGGTCCGAGGTCCCGCAGCCTACCTGCTTTCCCGGGTGACTTGGGCATGTGCCAGATGTCACGCGGGGTCGACCAGTTGTCCAGGGGGACTCAGGCCCGGGTCCAGGATCCCGTGGTGTCGACCAGCTGTCCCGGGGAACTCTACCCAGGCCCGAAGACCAGCCGCATCCACCAGTTGCCCCGGGCGACTCGGACCCGTGTCTGAAGGCCCGCGTGTTCGACCAGCTATCCCTGGCCACTCACGCTGGGGTCCGTGTTCCCGCGGGGTTGACCAGCAGTCCCGGGCAACACGCGCTTGTGTCCGAGGGCCCGGGAGGTCGACCCGATGTCTTTGGCCATTCGGGCCCGGGACCGAGGGCCCGCGGGATCGACCAGCAGACCCGCGTGACTTGGGCCCGTGTCCGAGGTCCTGCGGTCGACCATCTGTACCGGGCGACTCGGGCCCGTGCCCGATGTCCCCCTGGGTCGACCAGCTGTCCCGGGGACGTCGGGCCCATGTCCGAGGGCCCGCGGGTTCCACAACCTTTCCCGGGCGACTCGGGCTGGTCCCGAGGGCCCGCGGTGTCGTCCAAATCTCCCGGTCGACTCGGGCCTGTGTCTGATATCCTCCAGGGTCGACCAGCTGTCCCGGGGGACTTGGGCCCTGGTCGGACGGAGCGGGGTGTCGAACAGGCGTCCCGGGCGACTAGGGCCAATGTCCGAGAGCCCACGGGGTCGAACAGCTGTCCTGGGCGACTCGGGCCCATTCCCGAGGCCTCGCGGTGTCGACCAGATGTCCCGGGGGACTGGCGCTTCGGTCCTAAGGCCCGCGGGGTCGACCAGCTGTCCTGGCTGACTTGGGTTCGGCTCCGAGGGCCTGCGGGCTCGAAAGGCTGTCCCGGAGGCTCGGGCCCGTTCCTGAAGGCCCACGGGGTCGACCAGTTTTCCCTGTGATTCGTGCTTTGGTCCGAGTGCCCGCAGGGTGGACCAGCAGTCCTGGGTGACTCGCGCTCGTGTCCGAGGTTCCACGAGGTCGCCCCGATGTTTTGGCAACTCGGGCCCGGGTGCGAGGGCCTGCAGGGTCGACCAGGGGTCCCGGGCGACTCGGGCCCAGGCCCAAGGCCCTGCGGTGTCAACCAGATGTCCCGGACCACTCGCGCTTGCGTCCTAGGTTACGTGGGGTCGACCAGCTGTCCTGGGCGACTGGGGCCTGGTCGGAGTGAGCATGGTGTCAAACAGGCGTCCCGGGCAACTCGGGCCCGTGTCTGAAGGCCCGCGGGGTCAACCAGCTGTCCCTGGTGACTCGCGCTTGGGACCGAGTGCACGCGGGGTCGACCAGCAGTCCCGGGCAACTCGGGCCCTGGTCGGAGGCACGCGGTGTCGACCAGGCCTCCCTGGCGCCTCGGGCCCGTGCCCGAGGACCTGCGGGGTCGACCAGCTGTCCCGGGCGACTCCGGCCTGATTCCGAGGGCCCACGGTTTCGACCAAATGTCCCGGGTGACTCGGGCCTGGGTCTGAATGCTCGCGGTATCAACCAGCTTTCCCAGGGAACTCGGGCCCGGGTCTGAGGTCCCACAGGGTCGCCCACCTGTCCCGGGGGACTCGGGCCCGGGTCCACGGGCATGCGGTGTCGACAGGCTGTCCCGGGGGACTCGGGCCCGCGTCCGAGGGCCCGCCGGGTCGACCAGCTGTCCAGGTGGACTCGGGCCCGAGTCTGAAGGCCCGCGTGGTCGACCAGCTGTCCCAGGCACTCGGGCCTGTGTCCGAGGGCACGTGGGTTCGACCAGGTGTCCCCGGAGATCGCACTCGAGTCCGACGGCCCGTGGGGTCGACCATATGTCCCGGGCGATATTGGCCCGGGTCCAAAGGCCCGCGCGGTCCACCAGCAGGCCCGCGCGACTCAGGCCCTGTTCTGATGGCCCGCGGGGTCAACCAGCAGTCCCTGGCGCCTGGGGCCCGTGTCCGAAATCCCTCGGTGTTGACCAGCTGTCCCGGGCGACTCGAGACCGTGCCTGAGGGCCTGGGTGTCGAACAGCTGTGCCAGGGGACTCACACGTGAGTCTGATGGACCCCGGGGTCGACCAGCGGTCCCTGGGGACTCGGGCCCAGGTCCTAGGGCCCGCGGGTTCGACCACCTGTATTGGGCGACTCGGGCCGGTGCTCGAGGGCCCGCGGTGTCCACAAACTCTCCCGCGCGACTCGGTTCGGGTCCCAGGTCCCATGGTCGACCAGCTGTCCCAGGCGCCTCGGGCCCGTGCCAGATGTCCCGCTGCATGGATCAGCTGCCCCGGGCGACTTGGGCCCTGGTCGCAGGGCCCGCGGTGTCGAACAGGCGTCCCGGAAGACTCGGGCCTTGCCCGAATGCCCGCGGTGACGACCAGCTCCGGGTGACACGGGCCCGTGTCCGAGAGCCCACGGGTTCGACCAGATGACCCTGGCGACACATGCTTCGGTGGGACTGCCCACGGGGTTGACCAGCATTCCCGGCGTCCTCACGCTCGTGTCCGACTGCCCGCGAGGTCGACCTGATGTCTTTGGCGACTCGGGCCCGTGGCCGGGGTCCTGCGGGGTCTGCCAGCTTTCCCGTGCCCATTCGGCCAATGCCCGAGTGCCCGCAGTGTCGACCCACTCTCCCAAGCGACTCGAGTTTGGGTCCAAGGGCCCGCGGTCGACCTGCTGTCCCGGGTGTCTTGGGCCCGGGCCCGATGTCCCACCGGGTCTACCAGGTGTCCCGGGCGATTCGGGTTCAGGTCGGAGGGACCGCGGTGTTGCCCAGCCATCCCGGGTCACTCGGGCCTGGGTCCGAGGGCCCATGTGTTCGACAAGCTCTTCCGGGCAAATCGCGCTCGGGTCCGATGGCCCGCGGGGTCGACCAGCTCTCCGGGGCGACTCGGGCACGTGCCCCAGGGCCCGGGGTGTCGACCAGCTGTCTCGGGCACCTCGGGCCCGGTTCCGAGGCCCGGCATTATTGATCAGCTATCCCGCGTGACTCGGGCCCGTGTCCGAGGGCCCACGGTGTCGACCAGATGTTCCAGGCCCTCGGGCCCGGGTCCGAGGGCCCGCAGGGTCCACCAGGGGTCCCGGGCGACTCGCACTCGAGTCCGAGGGCCTGCGGGGTCGACCAGATCTCCAGGGCGAGTCGAGCACATGCCCGATGCCCCGCGGGGTCAACCAGACGTCCCAGGCGACTCCGGCCTGGCTCCGAGGGCCCACGGTGTCACACAGCTCTCCTGGGACACTCGCGCTTTGGACCGACGGACCGCGGGGTCGACCAGCTGACCCGGGCGACTTTGGCCCTGTGTCCAAAGGCCCTTGGGGTCGCCCGACTTTCCCGGGCGTCTCCGGCCTGTGCCCGAGGGACCGTGGTATGGACCACCTCTCCCAGGCGACTCAAGTTCGGGTCCGAGGTCCCGCAGCCTACCTGCTTTCCCGGGTGACTTGGGCATGTGCCAGATGTCACGCGGGGTCGACCAGTTGTCCAGGGGGACTCAGGCCCGGGTCCAGGATCCCGTGGTGTCGACCAGCTGTCCCGGGGAACTCTACCCAGGCCCGAAGACCAGCCGCATCCACCAGTTGCCCCGGGCGACTCGGACCCGTGTCTGAAGGCCCGCGTGTTCGACCAGCTATCCCTGGCCACTCACGCTGGGGTCCGTGTTCCCGCGGGGTTGACCAGCAGTCCCGGGCAACACGCGCTTGTGTCCAAGGGCCCGTGAGGTCGACCCGATGTCTTTGGCCATTCGGGCCCGGGACCGAGGGCCCGCGGGATCGACCAGCAGACCCGCGTGACTTGGGCCCGTGTCCGAGGTCCTGCGGTCGACCATCTGTACCGGGCGACTCGGGCCCGTGCCCGATGTCCCCCTGGGTCGACCAGCTGTCCCGGGGACGTCGGGCCCATGTCCGAGGGCCCGCGGGTTCCACAACCTTTCCCGGGCGACTCGGGCTGGTCCCGAGGGCCCGCGGTGTCGTCCAAATCTCCCGGTCGACTCGGGCCTGTGTCTGATATCCTCCAGGGTCGACCAGCTGTCCCGGGGGACTTGGGCCCTGGTCGGACGGAGCGGGGTGTCGAACAGGCGTCCCGGGCGACTAGGGCCAATGTCCGAGAGCCCACGGGGTCGAACAGCTGTCCTGGGCGACTCGGGCCCATTCCCGAGGCCTCGCGGTGTCGACCAGATGTCCCGGGGGACTGGCGCTTCGGTCCTAAGGCCCGCGGGGTCGACCAGCTGTCCTGGCTGACTTGGGTTCGGCTCCGAGGGCCTGCGGGCTCGAAAGGCTGTCCCGGAGGCTCGGGCCCGTTCCTGAAGGCCCACGGGGTCGACCAGTTTTCCCTGTGATTCGTGCTTTGGTCCGAGTGCCCGCAGGGTGGACCAGCAGTCCTGGGTGACTCGCGCTCGTGTCCGAGGTTCCACGAGGTCGCCCCGATGTTTTGGCAACTCGGGCCCGGGTGCGAGGGCCTGCAGGGTCGACCAGGTGTCCCGGGCGACTCGGGCCCAGGCCCAAGGCCCTGCGGTGTCAACCAGATGTCCCGGACCACTCGCGCTTGCGTCCTAGGTTACGTGGGGTCGACCAGCTGTCCTGGGCGACTGGGGCCTGGTCGGAGTGAGCATGGTGTCAAACAGGCGTCCCGGGCAACTCGGGCCCGTGTCTGAAGGCCCGCGGGGTCAACCAGCTGTCCCTGGTGACTCGCGCTTGGGACCGAGTGCACGCGGGGTCGACCAGCAGTCCCGGGCAACTCGGGCCCTGGTCGGAGGCACGCGGTGTCGACCAGGCCTCCCTGGCGCCTCGGGCCCGTGCCCGAGGACCTGCGGGGTCGACCAGCTGTCCCGGGCGACTCCGGCCTGATTCCGAGGGCCCACGGTTTCGACCAAATGTCCCGGGTGACTCGGGCCTGGGTCTGAATGCTCGCGGTATCAACCAGCTTTCCCAGGGAACTCGGGCCCGGGTCTGAGGTCCCACAGGGTCGCCCACCTGTCCCGGGGGACTCGGGCCCGGGTCCACGGGCATGCGGTGTCGACAGGCTGTCCCGGGGGACTCGGGCCCGCGTCCGAGGGCCCGCCGGGTCGACCAGCTGTCCAGGTGGACTCGGGCCCGAGTCTGAAGGCCCGCGTGGTCGACCAGCTGTCCCAGGCACTCGGGCCTGTGTCCGAGGGCACGTGGGTTCGACCAGGTGTCCCCGGAGATCGCACTCGAGTCCGACGGCCCGTGGGGTCGACCATATGTCCCGGGCGATATTGGCCCGGGTCCAAAGGCCCGCGCGGTCCACCAGCAGGCCCGCGCGACTCAGGCCCTGTTCTGATGGCCCGCGGGGTCAACCAGCAGTCCCTGGCGCCTGGGGCCCGTGTCCGAAATCCCTCGGTGTTGACCAGCTGTCCCGGGCGACTCGAGACCGTGCCTGAGGGCCTGGGTGTCGAACAGCTGTGCCAGGGGACTCACTCGTGAGTCTGATGGACCCCGGGGTCGACCAGCGGTCCCTGGGGACTCGGGCCCAGGTCCTAGGGCCCGCGGGTTCGACCACCTGTATTGGGCGACTCGGGCCGGTGCTCGAGGGCCCGCGGTGTCCACAAACTCTCCCGCGCGACTCGGTTCGGGTCCCAGGTCCCATGGTCGACCAGCTGTCCCAGGCGCCTCGGGCCCGTGCCAGATGTCCCGCTGCATGGATCAGCTGCCCCGGGCGACTTGGGCCCTGGTCGCAGGGCCCGCGGTGTCGAACAGGCGTCCCGGAAGACTCGGGCCTTGCCCGAATGCCCGCGGTGACGACCAGCTCCGGGTGACACGGGCCCGTGTCCGAGAGCCCACGGGTTCGACCAGATGACCCTGGCGACACATGCTTCGGTGGGACTGCCCACGGGGTTGACCAGCATTCCCGGCGTCCTCGCGCTCGTGTCCGACTGCCCGCGAGGTCGACCTGATGTCTTTGGCGACTCGGGCCCGTGGCCGGGGTCCTGCGGGGTCTGCCAGCTTTCCCATGCCCATTCGGCCAATGCCCGAGTGCCCGCAGTGTCGACCCACTCTCCCAAGCGACTCGAGTTTGGGTCCAAGGGCCCGCGGTCGACCTGCTGTCCCGGGTGTCTTGGGCCCGGGCCCGATGTCCCACCGGGTCTACCAGGTGTCCCGGGCGATTCGGGTTCAGGTCGGAGGGACCGCGGTGTTGCCCAGCCATCCCGGGTCACTCGGGCCTGGGTCCGAGGGCCCATGTGTTCGACAAGCTCTTCCGGGCAAATCGCGCTCGGGTCCGATGGCCCGCGGGGTCGACCAGCTCTCCGGGGCGACTCGGGCACGTGCCCCAGGGCCCGGGGTGTCGACCAGCTGTCTCGGGCACCTCGGGCCCGGTTCCGAGGCCCGGCATTATTGATCAGCTATCCCGCGTGACTCGGGCCCGTGTCCGAAGGCCCACGGTGTCGACCAGATGTTCCAGGCCCTCGGGCCCGGGTCCGAGGGCCCGCAGGGTCCACCAGGGCTCCCGGGCGACTCGCACTCGAGTCCGAGGGCCTGCGGGGTCGACCAGATCTCCAGGGCGAGTCGAGCACATGCCCGATGCCCCGCGGGGTCAACCAGACGTCCCAGGCGACTCCGGCCTGGCTCCGAGGGCCCACGGTGTCACACAGCTCTCCTGGGACACTCGCGCTTTGGACCGACGGACCGCGGGGTCGACCAGCTGACCCGGGCGACTTTGGCCCTGTGTCCAAAGGCCCTTGGGGTCGCCCGACTTTCCCGGGCGTCTCCGGCCTGTGCCCGAGGGACCGTGGTATGGACCACCTCTCCCAGGCGACTCAAGTTCGGGTCCGAGGTCCCGCAGCCTACCTGCTTTCCCGGGTGACTTGGGCATGTGCCAGATGTCACGCGGGGTCGACCAGTTGTCCAGGGGGACTCAGGCCCGGGTCCAGGATCCCGTGGTGTCGACCAGCTGTCCCGGGGAACTCTACCCAGGCCCGAAGACCAGCCGCATCCACCAGTTGCCCCGGGCGACTCGGACCCGTGTCTGAAGGCCCGCGTGTTCGACCAGCTATCCCTGGCCACTCACGCTGGGGTCCGTGTTCCCGCGGGGTTGACCAGCAGTCCCGGGCAACACGCGCTTGTGTCCGAGGGCCCGTGAGGTCGACCCGATGTCTTTGGCCATTCGGGCCCGGGACCGAGGGCCCGCGGGATCGACCAGCAGACCCGCGTGACTTGGGCCCGTGTCCGAGGTCCTGCGGTCGACCATCTGTACCGGGCGACTCGGGCCCGTGCCCGATGTCCCCCTGGGTCGACCAGCTGTCCCGGGGACGTCGGGCCCATGTCCGAGGGCCCGCGGGTTCCACAACCTTTCCCGGGCGACTCGGGCTGGTCCCGAGGGCCCGCGGTGTCGTCCAAATCTCCCGGTCGACTCGGGCCTGTGTCTGATATCCTCCAGGGTCGACCAGCTGTCCCGGGGGACTTGGGCCCTGGTCGGACGGAGCGGGGTGTCGAACAGGCGTCCCGGGCGACTAGGGCCAATGTCCGAGAGCCCACGGGGTCGAACAGCTGTCCTGGGCGACTCGGGCCCATTCCCGAGGCCTCGCGGTGTCGACCAGATGTCCCGGGGGACTGGCGCTTCGGTCCTAAGGCCCGCGGGGTCGACCAGCTGTCCTGGCTGACTTGGGTTCGGCTCCGAGGGCCTGCGGGCTCGAAAGGCTGTCCCGGAGGCTCGGGCCCGTTCCTGAAGGCCCACGGGGTCGACCAGTTTTCCCTGTGATTCGTGCTTTGGTCCGAGTGCCCGCAGGGTGGACCAGCAGTCCTGGGTGACTCGCGCTCGTGTCCGAGGTTCCACGAGGTCGCCCCGATGTTTTGGCAACTCGGGCCCGGGTGCGAGGGCCTGCAGGGTCGACCAGGTGTCCCGGGCGACTCGGGCCCAGGCCCAAGGCCCTGCGGTGTCAACCAGATGTCCCGGACCACTCGCGCTTGCGTCCTAGGTTACGTGGGGTCGACCAGCTGTCCTGGGCGACTGCGGCCTGGTCGGAGGGAGCATGGTGTCAAACAGGCGTCCCGGGCAACTCGGGCCCGTGTCTGAAGGCCCGCGGGGTCAACCAGCTGTCCCTGGTGACTCGCGCTTGGGACCGAGTGCACGCGGGGTCGACCAGCAGTCCCGGGCAACTCGGGCCCTGGTCGGAGGCACGCGGTGTCGACCAGGCCTCCCTGGCGCCTCGGGCCCGTGCCCGAGGACCTGCGGGGTCGACCAGCTGTCCCGGGCGACTCCGGCCTGATTCCGAGGGCCCACGGTTTCGACCAAATGTCCCGGGTGACTCGGGCCTGGGTCTGAATGCTCGCGGTATCAACCAGCTTTCCCAGGGAACTCGGGCCCGGGTCTGAGGTCCCACAGGGTCGCCCACCTGTCCCGGGGGACTCGGGCCCGGGTCCACGGGCATGCGGTGTCGACAGGCTGTCCCGGGGGACTCGGGCCCGCGTCCGAGGGCCCGCCGGGTCGACCAGCTGTCCAGGTGGACTCGGGCCCGAGTCTGAAGGCCCGCGTGGTCGACCAGCTGTCCCAGGCACTCGGGCCTGTGTCCGAGGGCACGTGGGTTCGACCAGGTGTCCCCGGAGATCGCACTCGAGTCCGACGGCCCGTGGGGTCGACCATATGTCCCGGGCGATATTGGCCCGGGTCCAAAGGCCTGCGCGGTCCACCAGCAGGCCCGCGCGACTCAGGCCCTGTTCTGATGGCCCGCGGGGTCAACCAGCAGTCCCTGGCGCCTGGGGCCCGTGTCCGAAATCCCTCGGTGTTGACCAGCTGTCCCGGGCGACTCGAGACCGTGCCTGAGGGCCTGGGTGTCGAACAGCTGTGCCAGGGGACTCACACGTGAGTCTGATGGACCCCGGGGTCGACCAGCGGTCCCTGGGGACTCGGGCCCAGGTCCTAGGGCCCGCGGGTTCGACCACCTGTATTGGGCGACTCGGGCCGGTGCTCGAGGGCCCGCGGTGTCCACAAACTCTCCCGCGCGACTCGGTTCGGGTCCCAGGTCCCATGGTCGACCAGCTGTCCCAGGCGCCTCGGGCCCGTGCCAGATGTCCCGCTGCATGGATCAGCTGCCCCGGGCGACTTGGGCCCTGGTCGCAGGGCCCGCGGTGTCGAACAGGCGTCCCGGAAGACTCGGGCCTTGCCCGAATGCCCGCGGTGACGACCAGCTCCGGGTGACACGGGCCCGTGTCCGAGGGCCCACGGGTTCGACCAGATGACCCTGGCGACACATGCTTCGGTGGGACTGCCCACGGGGTTGACCAGCATTCCCGGCGTCCTCGCGCTCGTGTCCGACTGCCCGCGAGGTCGACCTGATGTCTTTGGCGACTCGGGCCCGTGGCCGGGGTCCTGCGGGGTCTGCCAGCTTTCCC
The DNA here is from genome assembly GCF_054392235.1 of Sus scrofa. Classification (NCBI taxonomy): domain Eukaryota; kingdom Metazoa; phylum Chordata; class Mammalia; order Artiodactyla; family Suidae; genus Sus; species Sus scrofa. Next base: position 46,294,351 of record NC_139387.1, on the reverse strand, counting down.
GTGCCCATTCGGCCAATGCCCGAGTGCCCGCACTGTCGACCCACTCTCCCAAGCGACTCGAGTTTGGGTCCAAGGGCCCGCGGTCGACCTGCTGTCCCGGGTGTCTTGGGCCCGGGCCCGATGTCCCACCGGGTCTACCAGGTGTCCCGGGCGATTCGGGTTCAGGTCGGAGGGACCGCGGTGTTGCCCAGCCATCCCGGGTCACTCGGGCCTGGGTCCGAGGGCCCATGTGTTCGACAAGCTCTTCCGGGCAAATCGCGCTCGGGTCCGATGGCCCGCGGGGTCGACCAGCTCTCCGGGGCGACTCGGGCACGTGCCCCAGGGCCCGGGGTGTCGACCAGCTGTCTCGGGCACCTCGGGCCCGGTTCCGAGGCCCGGCATTATTGATCAGCTATCCCGCGTGACTCGGGCCCGTGTCCGAGGGCCCACGGTGTCGACCAGATGTTCCAGGCCCTCGGGCCCGGGTCCGAGGGCCCGCAGGGTCCACCAGGGCTCCCGGGCGACTCGCACTCGAGTCCGAGGGCCTGCGGGGTCGACCAGATCTCCAGGGCGAGTCGAGCACATGCCCGATGCCCCGCGGGGTCAACCAGACGTCCCAGGCGACTCCGGCCTGGCTCCGAGGGCCCACGGTGTCACACAGCTCTCCTGGGACACTCGCGCTTTGGACCGACGGACCGCGGGGTCGACCAGCTGACCCGGGCGACTTTGGCCCTGTGTCCAAAGGCCCTTGGGGTCGCCCGACTTTCCCGGGCGTCTCCGGCCTGTGCCCGAGGGACCGTGGTATGGACCACCTCTCCCAGGCGACTCAAGTTCGGGTCCGAGGTCCCGCAGCCTACCTGCTTTCCCGGGTGACTTGGGCATGTGCCAGATGTCACGCGGGGTCGACCAGTTGTCCAGGGGGACTCAGGCCCGGGTCCAGGATCCCGTGGTGTCGACCAGCTGTCCCGGGGAACTCTACCCAGGCCCGAAGACCAGCCGCATCCACCAGTTGCCCCGGGCGACTCGGACCCGTGTCTGAAGGCCCGCGTGTTCGACCAGCTATCCCTGGCCACTCACGCTGGGGTCCGTGTTCCCGCGGGGTTGACCAGCAGTCCCGGGCAACACGCGCTTGTGTCCGAGGGCCCGTGAGGTCGACCCGATGTCTTTGGCCATTCGGGCCCGGGACCGAGGGCCCGCGGGATCGACCAGCAGACCCGCGTGACTTGGGCCCGTGTCCGAGGTCCTGCGGTCGACCATCTGTACCGGGCGACTCGGGCCCGTGCCCGATGTCCCCCTGGGTCGACCAGCTGTCCCGGGGACGTCGGGCCCATGTCCGAGGGCCCGCGGGTTCCACAACCTTTCCCGGGCGACTCGGGCTGGTCCCGAGGGCCCGCGGTGTCGTCCAAATCTCCCGGTCGACTCGGGCCTGTGTCTGATATCCTCCAGGGTCGACCAGCTGTCCCGGGGGACTTGGGCCCTGGTCGGACGGAGCGGGGTGTCGAACAGGCGTCCCGGGCGACTAGGGCCAATGTCCGAGAGCCCACGGGGTCGAACAGCTGTCCTGGGCGACTCGGGCCCATTCCCGAGGCCTCGCGGTGTCGACCAGATGTCCCGGGGGACTGGCGCTTCGGTCCTAAGGCCCGCGGGGTCGACCAGCTGTCCTGGCTGACTTGGGTTCGGCTCCGAGGGCCTGCGGGCTCGAAAGGCTGTCCCGGAGGCTCGGGCCCGTTCCTGAAGGCCCACGGGGTCGACCAGTTTTCCCTGTGATTCGTGCTTTGGTCCGAGTGCCCGCAGGGTGGACCAGCAGTCCTGGGTGACTCGCGCTCGTGTCCGAGGTTCCACAAGGTCGCCCCGATGTTTTGGCAACTCGGGCCCGGGTGCGAGGGCCTGCAGGGTCGACCAGGTGTCCCGGGCGACTCGGGCCCAGGCCCAAGGCCCTGCGGTGTCAACCAGATGTCCCGGACCACTTGCGCTTGCGTCCTAGGTTACGTGGGGTCGACCAGCTGTCCTGGGCGACTGGGGCCTGGTCGGAGGGAGCATGGTGTCAAACAGGCGTCCCGGGCAACTCGGGCCCGTGTCTGAAGGCCCGCGGGGTCAACCAGCTGTCCCTGGTGACTCGCGCTTGGGACCGAGTGCACGCGGGGTCGACCAGCAGTCCCGGGCAACTCGGGCCCTGGTCGGAGGCACGCGGTGTCAACCAGGCCTCCCTGGCGCCTCGGGCCCGTGCCCGAGGACCTGCGGGGTCGACCAGCTGTCCCGGGCGACTCCGGCCTGATTCCGAGGGCCCACGGTTTCGACCAAATGTCCCGGGTGACTCGGGCCTGGGTCTGAATGCTCGCGGTATCAACCAGCTTTCCCAGGGAACTCGGGCCCGGGTCTGAGGTCCCACAGGGTCGCCCACCTGTCCCGGGGGACTCGGGCCCGGGTCCACGGGCATGCGTTGTCGACAGGCTGTCCCGGGGGACTCGGGCCCGCGTCCGAGGGCCCGCCGGGTCGACCAGCTGTCCCAGGCACTCGGGCCTGTGTCCGAGGGCACGTGGGTTCGACCAGGTGTCCCCGGAGATCGCACTCGAGTCCGACGGCCCGTGGGGTCGACCATATGTCCCGGGCGATATTGGCCCGGGTCCAAAGGCCCGCGCGGTCCACCAGCAGGCCCGCGCGACTCAGGCCCTGTTCTGATGGCCCGCGGGGTCAACCAGCAGTCCCTTGCGACTGGGGCCCGTGTCCGAAATCCCTCGGTGTTGACCAGCTGTCCCGGGCGACTCGAGACCGTGCCTGAGGGCCTGGGTGTCGAACAGCTGTGCCAGGGGACTCACACGTGAGTCTGATGGACCCCGGGGTCGACCAGCGGTCCCTGGGGACTCGGGCCCAGGTCCTAGGGCCCGCGGGTTCGACCACCTGTATTGGGCGACTCGGGCCGGTGCTCGAGGGCCCGCGGTGTCCACAAACTCTCCCGCGCGACTCGGTTCGGGTCCCAGGTCCCATGGTCGACCAGCTGTCCCAGGCGCCTCGGGCCCGTGCCAGATGTCCCGCTGCATGGATCAGCTGCCCCGGGCGACTTGGGCCCTGGTCGCAGGGCCCGCGGTGTCGAACAGGCGTCCCGGAAGACTCGGGCCTTGCCCGAATGCCCGCGGTGACGACCAGCTCCGGGTGACACGGGCCCGTGTCCGAGGGCCCACGGGTTCGACCAGATGACCCTGGCGACACATGCTTCGGTGGGACTGCCCACGGGGTTGACCAGCATTCCCGGCGTCCTCGCGCTCGTGTCCGACTGCCCGCGAGGTCGACCTGATGTCTTTGGCGACTCGGGCCCGTGGCCGGGGTCCTGCGGGGTCTGCCAGCTTTCCCGTGCCCATTCGGCCAATGCCCGAGTGCCCGCAGTGTCGACCCACTCTCCCAAGCGACTCGAGTTTGGGTCCAAGGGCCCGCGGTCGACCTGCTGTCCCGGGTGTCTTGGGCCCGGGCCCGATGTCCCACCGGGTCTACCAGGTGTCCCGGGCGATTCGGGTTCAGGTCGGAGGGACCGCGGTGTTGCCCAGCCATCCCGGGTCACTCGGGCCTGGGTCCGAGGGCCCATGTGTTCGACAAGCTCTTCCGGGCAAATCGCGCTCGGGTCCGATGGCCCGCGGGGTCGACCAGCTCTCCGGGGCGACTCGGGCACGTGCCCCAGGGCCCGGGGTGTCGACCAGCTGTCTCGGGCACCTCGGGCCCGGTTCCGAGGCCCGGCATTATTGATCAGCTATCCCGCGTGACTCGGGCCCGTGTCCGAGGGCCCACGGTGTCGACCAGATGTTCCAGGCCCTCGGGCCCGGGTCCGAGGGCCCGCAGGGTCCACCAGGGGTCCCGGGCGACTCGCACTCGAGTCCGAGGGCCTGCGGGGTCGACCAGATCTCCAGGGCGAGTCGAGCACATGCCCGATGCCCCGCGGGGTCAACCAGACGTCCCAGGCGACTCCGGCCTGGCTCCGAGGGCCCACGGTGTCACACAGCTCTCCTGGGACACTCGCGCTTTGGACCGACGGACCGCGGGGTCGACCAGCTGACCCGGGCGACTTTGGCCCTGTGTCCAAAGGCCCTTGGGGTCGCCCGACTTTCCCGGGCGTCTCCGGCCTGTGCCCGAGGGACCGTGGTATGGACCACCTCTCCCAGGCGACTCAAGTTCGGGTCCGAGGTCCCGCAGCCTACCTGCTTTCCCGGGTGACTTGGGCATGTGCCAGATGTCACGCGGGGTCGACCAGTTGTCCAGGGGGACTCAGGCCCGGGTCCAGGATCCCGTGGTGTCGACCAGCTGTCCCGGGGAACTCTACCCAGGCCCGAAGACCAGCCGCATCCACCAGTTGCCCCGGGAGACTCGGACCCGTGTCTGAAGGCCCGCGTGTTCGACCAGCTATCCCTGGCCACTCACGCTGGGGTCCGTGTTCCCGCGGGGTTGACCAGCAGTCCCGGGCAACACGCGCTTGTGTCCGAGGGCCCGTGAGGTCGACCCGATGTCTTTGGCCATTCGGGCCCGGGACCGAGGGCCCGCGGGATCGACCAGCAGACCCGTGTGACTTGGGCCCGTGTCCGAGGTCCTGCGGTCGACCATCTGTACCGGGCGACTCGGGCCCGTGCCCGATGTCCCCCTGGGTCGACCAGCTGTCCCGGGGACGTCGGGCCCATGTCCGAGGGCCCGCGGGTTCCACAACCTTTCCCGGGCGACTCGGGCTGGTCCCGAGGGCCCGCGGTGTCGTCCAAATCTCCCGGTCGACTCGGGCCTGTGTCTGATATCCTCCAGGGTCGACCAGCTGTCCCGGGGGACTTGGGCCCTGGTCGGACGGAGCGGGGTGTCGAACAGGCGTCCCGGGCGACTAGGGCCAATGTCCGAGAGCCCACGGGGTCGAACAGCTGTCCTGGGCGACTCGGGCCCATTCCCGAGGCCTCGCGGTGTCGACCAGATGTCCCGGGGGACTGGCGCTTCGGTCCTAAGGCCCGCGGGGTCGACCAGCTGTCCTGGCTGACTTGGGTTCGGCTCCGAGGGCCTGCGGGCTCGAAAGGCTGTCCCGGAGGCTCGGGCCCGTTCCTGAAGGCCCACGGGGTCGACCAGTTTTCCCTGTGATTCGTGCTTTGGTCCGAGTGACCGCAGGGTGGACCAGCAGTCCTGGGTGACTCGCGCTCGTGTCCGAGGTTCCACGAGGTCGCCCCGATGTTTTGGCAACTCGGGCCCGGGTGCGAGGGCCTGCAGGGTCGACCAGGTGTCCCGGGCGACTCGGGCCCAGGCCCAAGGCCCTGCGGTGTCAACCAGATGTCCCGGACCACTCGCGCTTGCGTCCTAGGTTACGTGGGGTCGACCAGCTGTCCTGGGCGACTGGGGCCTGGTCGGAGGGAGCATGGTGTCAAACAGGCGTCCCGGGCAACTCGGGCCCGTGTCTGAAGGCCCGCGGGGTCAACCAGCTGTCCCTGGTGACTCGCGCTTGGGACCGAGTGCACGCGGGGTCGACCAGCAGTCCCGGGCAACTCGGGCCCTGGTCGGAGGCACGCGGTGTCGACCAGGCCTCCCTGGCGCCTCGGGCCCGTGCCCGAGGACCTGCGGGGTCGACCAGCTGTCCCGGGCGACTCCGGCCTGATTCCGAGGGCCCACGGTTTCGACCAAATGTCCCGGGTGACTCGGGCCTGGGTCTGAATGCTCGCGGTATCAACCAGCTTTCCCAGGGAACTCGGGCCCGGGTCTGAGGTCCCACAGGGTCGCCCACCTGTCCCGGGGGACTCGGGCCCGGGTCCACGGGCATGCGGTGTCGACAGGCTGTCCCGGGGGACTCGGGCCCGCGTCCGAGGGCCCGCCGGGTCGACCAGCTGTCCAGGTGGACTCGGGCCCGAGTCTGAAGGCCCGCGTGGTCGACCAGCTGTCCCAGGCACTCGGGCCTGTGTCCGAGGGCACGTGGGTTCGACCAGGTGTCCCCGGAGATCGCACTCGAGTCCGACGGCCCGTGGGGTCGACCATATGTCCCGGGCGATTTTGGCCCGGGTCCAAAAGCCCGCGCGGTCCACCAGCAGGCCCGCGCGACTCAGGCCCTGTTCTGATGGCCCGCGGGGTCAACCAGCAGTCCCTGGCGCCTGGGGCCCGTGTCCGAAATCCCTCGGTGTTGACCAGCTGTCCCGGGCGACTCGAGACCGTGCCTGAGGGCCTGGGTGTCGAACAGCTGTGCCAGGGGACTCACACGTGAGTCTGATGGACCCCGGGGTCGACCAGCGGTCCCTGGGGACTCGGGCCCAGGTCCTAGGGCCCGCGGGTTCGACCACCTGTATTGGGCGACTCGGGCCGGTGCTCGAGGGCCCGCGGTGTCCACAAACTCTCCCGCGCGACTCGGTTCGGGTCCCAGGTCCCATGGTCGACCAGCTGTCCCAGGCGCCTCGGGCCCGTGCCAGATGTCCCGCTGCATGGATCAGCTGCCCCGGGCGACTTGGGCCCTGGTCGCAGGGCCCGCGGTGTCGAACAGGCGTCCCGGAAGACTCGGGCCTTGCCCGAATGCCCGCGGTGACGACCAGCTCCGGGTGACACGGGCCCGTGTCCGAGGGCCCACGGGTTCGACCAGATGACCCTGGCGACACATGCTTCGGTGGGACTGCCCACGGGGTTGACCAGCATTCCCGGCGTCCTCGCGCTCGTGTCCGACTGCCCGCGAGGTCGACCTGATGTCTTTGGCGACTCGGGCCCGTGGCCGGGGTCCTGCGGGGTCTGCCAGCTTTCCCGTGCCCATTCGGCCAATGCCCGAGTGCCCGCAGTGTCGACCCACTCTCCCAAGCGACTCGAGTTTGGGTCCAAGGGCCCGCGGTCGACCTGCTGTCCCGGGTGTCTTGGGCCCGGGCCCGATGTCCCACCGGGTCTACCAGGTGTCCCGGGCGATTCGGGTTCAGGTCGGAGGGACCGCGGTGTTGCCCAGCCATCCCGGGTCACTCGGGCCTGGGTCCGAGGGCCCATGTGTTCGACAAGCTCTTCCGGGCAAATCGCGCTCGGGTCCGATGGCCCGCGGGGTCGACCAGCTCTCCGGGGCGACTCGGGCACGTGCCCCAGGGCCCGGGGTGTCGACCAGCTGTCTCGGGCACCTCGGGCCCGGTTCCGAGGCCCGGCATTATTGATCAGCTATCCCGCGTGACTCGGGCCCGTGTCCGAGGGCCCACGGTGTCGACCAGATGTTCCAGGCCCTCGGGCCCGGGTCCGAGGGCCCGCAGGGTCCACCAGGGGTCCCGGGCGACTCGCACTCGAGTCCGAGGGCCTGCGGGGTCGACCAGATCTCCAGGGCGAGTCGAGCACATGCCCGATGCCCCGCGGGGTCAACCAGACGTCCCAGGCGACTCCGGCCTGGCTCCGAGGGCCCACGGTGTCACACAGCTCTCCTGGGACACTCGCGCTTTGGACCGACGGACCGCGGGGTCGACCAGCTGACCCGGGCGACTTTGGCCCTGTGTCCAAAGGCCCTTGGGGTCGCCCGACTTTCCCGGGCGTCTCCGGCCTGTGCCCGAGGGACCGTGGTATGGACCACCTCTCCCAGGCGACTCAAGTTCGGGTCCGAGGTCCCGCAGCCTACCTGCTTTCCCGGGTGACTTGGGCATGTGCCAGATGTCACGCGGGGTCGACCAGTTGTCCAGGGGGACTCAGGCCCGGGTCCAGGATCCCGTGGTGTCGACCAGCTGTCCCGGGGAACTCTACCCAGGCCCGAAGACCAGCCGCATCCACCAGTTGCCCCGGGCGACTCGGACCCGTGTCTGAAGGCCCGCGTGTTCGACCAGCTATCCCTGGCCACTCACGCTGGGGTCCGTGTTCCCGCGGGGTTGACCAGCAGTCCCGGGCAACACGCGCTTGTGTCCGAGGGCCCGTGAGGTCGACCCGATGTCTTTGGCCATTCGGGCCCGGGACCGAGGGCCCGCGGGATCGACCAGCAGACCCGTGTGACTTGGGCCCGTGTCCGAGGTCCTGCGGTCGACCATCTGTACCGGGCGACTCGGGCCCGTGCCCGATGTCCCCCTGGGTCGACCAGCTGTCCCGGGGACGTCGGGCCCATGTCCGAGGGCCCGCGGGTTCCACAACCTTTCCCGGGCGACTCGGGCTGGTCCCGAGGGCCCGCGGTGTCGTCCAAATCTCCCGGTCGACTCGGGCCTGTGTCTGATATCCTCCAGGGTCGACCAGCTGTCCCGGGGGACTTGGGCCCTGGTCGGACGGAGCGGGGTGTCGAACAGGCGTCCCGGGCGACTAGGGCCAATGTCCGAGAGCCCACGGGGTCGAACAGCTGTCCTGGGCGACTCGGGCCCATTCCCGAGGCCTCGCGGTGTCGACCAGATGTCCCGGGGGACTGGCGCTTCGGTCCTAAGGCCCGCGGGGTCGACCAGCTGTCCTGGCTGACTTGGGTTCGGCTCCGAGGGCCTGCGGGCTCGAAAGGCTGTCCCGGAGGCTCGGGCCCGTTCCTGAAGGCCCACGGGGTCGACCAGTTTTCCCTGTGATTCGTGCTTTGGTCCGAGTGCCCGCAGGGTGGACCAGCAGTCCTGGGTGACTCGCGCTCGTGTCCGAGGTTCCACGAGGTCGCCCCGATGTTTTGGCAACTCGGGCCCGGGTGCGAGGGCCTGCAGGGTCGACCAGGTGTCCCGGGCGACTCGGGCCCAGGCCCAAGGCCCTGCGGTGTCAACCAGATGTCCCGGACCACTCGCGCTTGCGTCCTAGGTTACGTGGGGTCGACCAGCTGTCCTGGGCGACTGGGGCCTGGTCGGAGGGAGCATGGTGTCAAACAGGCGTCCCGGGCAACTCGGGCCCGTGTCTGAAGGCCCGCGGGGTCAACCAGCTGTCCCTGGTGACTCGCGCTTGGGACCGAGTGCACGCGGGGTCGACCAGCAGTCCCGGGCAACTCGGGCCCTGGTCGGAGGCACGCGGTGTCGACCAGGCCTCCCTGGCGCCTCGGGCCCGTGCCCGAGGACCTGCGGGGTCGACCAGCTGTCCCGGGCGACTCCGGCCTGATTCCGAGGGCCCACGGTTTCGACCAAATGTCCCGGGTGACTCGGGCCTGGGTCTGAATGCTCGCGGTATCAACCAGCTTTCCCAGGGAACTCGGGCCCGGGTCTGAGGTCCCACAGGGTCGCCCACCTGTCCCGGGGGACTCGGGCCCGGGTCCACGGGCATGCGTTGTCGACAGGCTGTCCCGGGGGACTCGGGCCCGCGTCCGAGGGCCCGCCGGGTCGACCAGCTGTCCAGGTGGACTCGGGCCCGAGTCTGAAGGCCCGCGTGGTCGACCAGCTGTCCCAGGCACTCGGGCCTGTGTCCGAGGGCACGTGGGTTCGACCAGGTGTCCCCGGAGATCGCACTCGAGTCCGACGGCCCGTGGGGTCGACCATATGTCCCGGGCGATTTTGGCCCGGGTCCAAAAGCCCGCGCGGTCCACCAGCAGGCCCGCGCGACTCAGGCCCTGTTCTGATGGCCCGCGGGGTCAACCAGCAGTCCCTGGCGCCTGGGGCCCGTGTCCGAAATCCCTCGGTGTTGACCAGCTGTCCCGGGCGACTCGAGACCGTGCCTGAGGGCCTGGGTGTCGAACAGCTGTGCCAGGGGACTCACACGTGAGTCTGATGGACCCCGGGGTCGACCAGCGGTCCCTGGGGACTCGGGCCCAGGTCCTAGGGCCCGCGGGTTCGACCACCTGTATTGGGCGACTCGGGCCGGTGCTCGAGGGCCCGCGGTGTCCACAAACTCTCCCGCGCGACTCGGTTCGGGTCCCAGGTCCCATGGTCGACCAGCTGTCCCAGGCGCCTCGGGCCCGTGCCAGATGTCCCGCTGCATGGATCAGCTGCCCCGGGCGACTTGGGCCCTGGTCGCAGGGCCCGCGGTGTCGAACAGGCGTCCCGGAAGACTCGGGCCTTGCCCGAATGCCCGCGGTGACGACCAGCTCCGGGTGACACGGGCCCGTGTCCGAGGGCCCACGGGTTCGACCAGATGACCCTGGCGACACATGCTTCGGTGGGACTGCCCACGGGGTTGACCAGCATTCCCGGCGTCCTCGCGCTCGTGTCCGACTGCCCGCGAGGTCGACCTGATGTCTTTGGCGACTCGGGCCCGTGGCCGGGGTCCTGTGGGGTCTGCCAGCTTTCCCGTGCCCATTCGGCCAATGCCCGAGTGCCCGCAGTGTCGACCCACTCTCCCAAGCGACTCGAGTTTGGGTCCAAGGGCCCGCGGTCGACCTGCTGTCCCGGGTGTCTTGGGCCCGGGCCCGATGTCCCACCGGGTCTACCAGGTGTCCCGGGCGATTCGGGTTCAGGTCGGAGGGACCGCGGTGTTGCCCAGCCATCCCGGGTCACTCGGGCCTGGGTCCGAGGGCCCATGTGTTCGACAAGCTCTTCCGGGCAAATCGCGCTCGGGTCCGATGGCCCGCGGGGTCGACCAGCTCTCCGGGGCGACTCGGGCACGTGCCCCATGGCCCGGGGTGTCGACCAGCTGTCTCGGGCACCTCGGGCCCGGTTCCGAGGCCCGGCATTATTGATCAGCTATCCCGCGTGACTCGGGCCCGTGTCCGAGGGCCCACGGTGTCGACCAGATGTTCCAGGCCCTCGGGCCCGGGTCCGAGGGCCCGCAGGGTCCACCAGGGGTCCCGGGCGACTCGCACTCGAGTCCGAGGGCCTGCGGGGTCGACCAGATCTCTAGGGCGAGTCGAGCACATGCCCGATGCCCCGCGGGGTCAACCAGACGTCCCAGGCGACTCCGGCCTGGCTCCGAGGGCCCACGGTGTCACACAGCTCTCCTGGGACACTCGCGCTTTGGACCGACGGACCGCGGGGTCGACCAGCTGACCCGGGCGACTTTGGCCCTGTGTCCAAAGGCCCTTGGGGTCGCCCGACTTTCCCGGGCGTCTCCGGCCTGTGCCCGAGGGACCGTGGTATGGACCACCTCTCCCAGGCGACTCAAGTTCGGGTCCGAGGTCCCGCAGCCTACCTGCTTTCCCGGGTGACTTGGGCATGTGCCAGATGTCACGCGGGGTCGACCAGTTGTCCAGGGGGACTCAGGCCCGGGTCCAGGATCCCGTGGTGTCGACCAGCTGTCCCGGGGAACTCTACCCAGGCCCGAAGACCAGCCGCATCCACCAGTTGCCCCGGGCGACTCGGACCCGTGTCTGAAGGCCCGCGTGTTCGACCAGCTATCCCTGGCCACTCACGCTGGGGTCCGTGTTCCCGCGGGGTTGACCAGCAGTCCCGGGCAACACGCGCTTGTGTCCGAGGGCCCGTGAGGTCGACCCGATGTCTTTGGCCATTCGGGCCCGGGACCGAGGGCCCGCGGGATCGACCAGCAGACCCGCGTGACTTGGGCCCGTGTCCGAGGTCCTGCGGTCGACCATCTGTACCGGGCGACTCGGGCCCGTGCCCGATGTCCCGTTGGGTCGACCAGCTGTCCCGGGGACGTCGGGCCCATGTCCGAGGGCCCGCGGGTTCCACAACCTTTCCCGGGCGACTCGGGCTGGTCCCGAGGGCCCGCGGTGTCGTCCAAATCTCCCGGTCGACTCGGGCCTGTGTCTGATATCCTCCAGGGTCGACCAGCTGTCCCGGGGGACTTGGGCCCTGGTCGGACGGAGCGGGGTGTCGAACAGGCGTCCCGGGCGACTAGGGCCAATGTCCGAGAGCCCACGGTGTCGAACAGCTGTCCTGGGCGACTCGGGCCCATTCCCGAGGCCTCGCGGTGTCGACCAGATGTCCCGGGGGACTGGCGCTTCGGTCCTAAGGCCCGTGGGGTCGACCAGCTGTCCTGGCTGACTTGGGTTCGGCTCCGAGGGCCTGCGGGCTCGAAAGGCTGTCCCGGAGGCTCGGGCCCGTTCCTGAAGGCCCACGGGGTCGACCAGTTTTCCCTGTGATTCGTGCTTTGGTCCGAGTGCCCGCAGGGTGGACCAGCAGTCCTGGGTGACTCGCGCTCGTGTCCGAGGTTCCACGAGGTCGCCCCGATGTTTTGGCAACTCGGGCCCGGGTGCGAGGGCCTGCAGGGTCGACCAGGTGTCCCGGGCGACTCGGGCCCAGGCCCAAGGCCCTGCGGTGTCAACCAGATGTCCCGGACCACTCGCGCTTGCGTCCTAGGTTACGTGGGGTCGACCAGCTGTCCTGGGCGACTGCGGCCTGGTCGGAGGGAGCATGGTGTCAAACAGGCGTCCCGGGCAACTCGGGCCCGTGCCCGAGGACCTGCGGGGTCGACCAGCTCTCCCGGGCGACTGGGGCCTGGTCGGAGGGAGCATGGTGTCAAACAGGCGTCCCGGGCAACTCGGGCCCGTGTCTGAAGGCCCGCGGGGTCAACCAGCTGTCCCTGGTGACTCGCGCTTGGGACCGAGTTCATGCGGGGTCGACCAGCAGTCCCGGGCAACTCGGGCCCTGGTCGGAGGCACTGCGGTGTCGACCAGGCCTCCCTGGCGCCTCGGGCCCGTGCCCGAGGACCTGCGGGGTCGACCAGCTGTCCCGGGCGACTCCGGCCTGATTCCGAGGGCCCACGGTTTCGACCAAATGTCCCGGGTGACTCGGGCCTGGGTCTGAATGTTCGCGGTATCAACCAGCTTTCCCAGGGAACTGGGGCCCGGGTCTGAGGTCCCACAGGGTCGCCCACCTGTCCCGGGGGACTCGGGCCCGGGTCCACGGGCATGCGGTGTCGACAGGCTGTCCTGGGGGACTCGGGCCCGCGTCCGAGGGCCCGCCGGGTCGACCAGCTGTCCAGGTGGACTCGGGCCCGAGTCTGAAGGCCCGCGTGGTCGACCAGCTGTCCCAGGCACTCGGGCCTGTGTCCGAGGGCACGTGGGTTCGACCAGGTGTCCCCGGAGATCGCACTCGAGTCCGACGGCCCGTGGGGTCGACCATATGTCCCGGGCGATATTGGCCCGGGTCCAAAGGCCCGCGCGGTCCACCAGCAGGCCCGCGCGACTCAGGCCCTGTTCTGATGGCCCGCGGGGTCAACCAGCAGTCCCTGGCGCCTGGGGCCCGTGTCCGAAATCCCTCGGTGTTGACCAGCTGTCCCGGGCGACTCGAGACCGTGCCTGAGGGCCTGGGTGTCGAACAGCTGTGCCAGGGGACTCACACGTGAGTCTGATGGACCCCGGGGTCGACCAGCGGTCCCTGGGGACTCGGGCCCAGGTCCTAGGGCCCGCGGGTTCGACCACCTGTATTGGGCGACTCGGGCCGGTGCTCGAGGGCCCGCGGTGTCGACAAACTCTCCCGCGTGACTCGGTTCGGGTCCCAGGTCCCATGGTCGACCAGCTGTCCCAGGCGCCTCGGGCCCGTGCCAGATGTCCCGCTGCATGGATCAGCTGCCCCGGGCGACTTGGGCCCTGGTCGCAGGGCCCGCGGTGTCGAACAGGCGTCCCGGAAGACTCGGGCCTTGCCCGAATGCCCGCGGTGACGACCAGCTCCGGGTGACACGGGCCCGTGTCCGAGGGCCCACGGGTTCAACCAGATGACCCTGGCGACACATGCTTCGGTGGGACTGCCCACGGGGTTGACCAGCATTCCCGGCGTCCTCGCGCTCGTGTCCGACTGCCCGCGAGGTCGACCTGATGTCTTTGGCGACTCGGGCCCGTGGCCGGGGTCCTGCGGGGTCTGCCAGCTTTCCCGTGCCCATTCGGCCAATGCCCGAGTGCCCGCACTGTCGACCCACTCTCCCACGCGACTCGAGTTTGGGTCCAAGGGCCCGCGGTCGACCTGCTGTCCCGGGTGTCTTGGGCCCGGGCCCGATGTCCCACCGGGTCTACCAGGTGTCCCGGGCGATTCGGGTTCAGGTCGGAGGGACCGCGGTGTTGCCCAGCCATCCCGGGTCACTCGGGCCTGGGTCCGAGGGCCCATGTGTTCGACAAGCTCTTCCGGGCAAATCGCGCTCGGGTCCGATGGCCCGCGGGGTCGACCAGCTCTCCGGGGCGACTCGGGCACGTGCCCCAGGGCCCGGGGTGTCGACCAGCTGTCTCGGGCACCTCGGGCCCGGTTCCGAGGCCCGGCATTATTGATCAGCTATCCCGCGTGACTCGGGCCCGTGTCCGAGGGCCCACGGTGTCGACCAGATGTTCCAGGCCCTCGGGCCCGGGTCCGAGGGCCCGCAGGGCCCACCAGGGGTCCCGGGCGACTCGCACTCGAGTCCGAGGGCCTGCGGGGTCGACCAGATCTCCAGGGCGAGTCGAGCACATGCCCGATGCCCCGCGGGGTCAACCAGACGTCCCAGGCGACTCCGGCCTGGCTCCGAGGGCCCACGGTGTCACACAGCTCTCCTGGGACACTCGCGCTTTGGACCGACGGACCGCGGGGTCGACCAGCTGACCCGGGCGACTTTGGCCCTGTGTCCAAAGGCCCTTGGGGTCGCCCGACTTTCCCGGGCGTCTCCGGCCTGTGCCCGAGGGACCGTGGTATGGACCACCTCTCCCAGGCGACTCAAGTTCGGGTCCGAGGTCCCGCAGCCTACCTGCTTTCCCGGGTGACTTGGGCATGTGCCAGATGTCACGCGGGGTCGACCAGTTGTCCAGGGGGACTCAGGCCCGGGTCCAGGATCCCGTGGTGTCGACCAGCTGTCCCGGGGAACTCTACCCAGGCCCGAAGACCAGCCGCATCCACCAGTTGCCCCGGGCGACTCGGACCCGTGTCTGAAGGCCCGCGTGTTCGACCAGCTATCCCTGGCCACTCACGCTGGGGTCCGTGTTCCCGCGGGGTTGACCAGCAGTCCCGGGCAACACGCGCTTGTGTCCGAGGGCCCGTGAGGTCGACCCGATGTCTTTGGCCATTCGGGCCCGGGACCGAGGGCCCGCGGGATCGACCAGCAGACCCGCGTGACTTGGGCCCGTGTCCGAGGTCCTGCGGTCGACCATCTGTACCGGGCGACTCGGGCCCGTGCCCGATGTCCCGTTGGGTCGACCAGCTGTCCCGGGGACGTCGGGCCCATGTCCGAGGGCCCGCGGGTTCCACAACCTTTCCCGGGCGACTCGGGCTGGTCCCGAGGGCCCGCGGTGTCGTCCAAATCTCCCGGTCGACTCGGGCCTGTGTCTGATATCCTCCAGGGTCGACCAGCTGTCCCGGGGGACTTGGGCCCTGGTCGGACGGAGCGGGGTGTCGAACAGGCGTCCCGGGCGACTAGGGCCAATGTCCGAGAGCCCACGGGGTCGAACAGCTGTCCTGGGCGACTCGGGCCCATTCCCGAGGCCTCGCGGTGTCGACCAGATGTCCCGGGGGACTGGCGCTTCGGTCCTAAGGCCCGCGGGGTCGACCAGCTGTCCTGGCTGACTTGGGTTCGGCTCCGAGGGCCTGGGGGCTCGAAAGGCTGTCCCGGAGGCTCGGGCCCGTTCCTGAGGGCCCACGGGGTCGACCAGTTTTCCCTGTGATTCATGCTTTGGTCCGAGTGCCCGCAGGGTGGACCAGCAATCCTGGGTGACTCGCGCTCGTGTCCGAGGTTCCACGAGGTCGCCCCGATGTTTTGGCAACTCGGGCCCGGGTGCGAGGGCCTGCAGGGTCGACCAGGTGTCCCGGGCGACTCGGGCCCAGGCCCAAGGCCCTGCGGTGTCAACCAGATGTCCCGGACCACTCGCGCTTGCGTCCTAGGTTACGTGGGGTCGACCAGCTGTCCTGGGCGACTGCGGCCTGGTCGGAGGGAGCATGGTGTCAAACAGGCGTCCCGGGCAACTCGGGCCCGTGCCCGAGGACCTGCGGGGTCGACCAGCTGTCCCGGGCGACTGGGGCCTGGTCGCAGGGAGCATGGTGTCAAACAGGCGTCCCGGGCAACTCGGGCCCGTGTCTGAAGGCCCGCGGGGTCAACCAGCTGTCCCTGGTGACTCGCGCTTGGGACCGAGTTCATGCGGGGTCGACCAGCAGTCCCGGGCAACTCGGGCCCTGGTCGGAGGCACTGCGGTGTCGACCAGGCCTCCCTGGCGCCTCGGGCCCGTGCCCGAGGACCTGCGGGGTCGACCAGCTGTCCCGGGCGACTCCGGCCTGATTCCGAGGGCCCACGGTTTCGACCAAATGTCCCGGGAGACTCGGGCCTGGGTCTGAATGTTCGCGGTATCAACCAGCTTTCCCAGGGAACTGGGGCCCGGGTCTGAGGTCCCACAGGGTCGCCCACCTGTCCCGGGGGACTCGGGCCCGGGTCCACGGGCATGCGGTGTCGACAGGCTGTCCCGGGGGACTCGGGCCCGCGTCCGAGGGCCCGCCGGGTCGACCAGCTGTCCAGGTGGACTCGGGCCCGAGTCTGAAGGCCCGCGTGGTCGACCAGCTGTCCCAGGCACTCGGGCCTGTGTCCGAGGGCACGTGGGTTCGACCAGGTGTCCCCGGAGATCGCACTCGAGTCCGACGGCCCGTGGGGTCGACCATATGTCCCGGGCGATATTGGCCCGGGTCCAAAGGCCCGCGCGGTCCACCAGAAGGCCCGCGCGACTCAGGCCCTGTTCTGATGGCCCGCGGGGTCAACCAGCAGTCCCTGGCGACTGGGCCCCGTGTCCGAAATCCCTCGGTGTTGACCAGCTGTCCCGGGCGACTCGAGACCGTGCCTGAGGGCCTGGGTGTCGAACAGCTGTGCCAGGGGACTCACACGTGAGTCTGATGGACCCCGGGGTCGACCAGCGGTCCCTGGGGACTCGGGCCCAGGTCCTAGGGCCCGCGGGTTCGACCACCTGTATTGGGCGACTCGGGCCGGTGCTCGAGGGCCCGCGGTGTCCACAAACTCTCCCGCGCGACTCGGTTCGGGTCCCAGGTCCCATGGTCGACCAGCTGTCCCAGGCGCCTCGGGCCCGTGCCAGATGTCCCGCTGCATGGATCAGCTGCCCCGGGCGACTTGGGCCCTGGTCGCAGGGCCCGCGGTGTCGAACAGGCGTCCCGGAAGACTCGGGCCTTGCCCGAATGCCCGCGGTGACGACCAGCTCCGGGTGACACGGGCCCGTGTCCGAGGGCCCACGGGTTCAACCAGATGACCCTGGCGACACATGCTTCGGTGGGACTGCCCACGGGGTTGACCAGCATTCCCGGCGTCCTCGCGCTCGTGTCCGACTGCCCGCGAGGTCGACCTGATGTCTTTGGCGACTCGGGCCCGTGGCCGGGGTCCTGTGGGGTCTGCCAGCTTTCCCGTGCCCATTCGGCCAATGCCCGAGTGCCCGCAGTGTCGACCCACTCTCCCAAGCGACTCGAGTTTGGGTCCAAGGGCCCGCGGTCGACCTGCTGTCCCGGGTGTCTTGGGCCCGGGCCCGATGTCCCACCGGGTCTACCAGGTGTCCCGGGCGATTCGGGTTCAGGTCGGAGGGACCGCGGTGTTGCCCAGCCATCCCGGGTCACTCGGGCCTGGGTCCGAGGGCCCATGTGTTCGACAAGCTCTTCCGGGCAAATCGCGCTCGGGTCCGATGGCCCGCGGGGTCGACCAGCTCTCCGGGGCGACTCGGGCACGTGCCCCAGGGCCCGGGGTGTCGACCAGCTGTCTCGGGCACCTCGGGCCCGGTTCCGAGGCCCGGCATTATTGATCAGCTATCCCGCGTGACTCGGGCCCGTGTCCGAGGGCCCACGGTGTCGACCAGATGTTCCAGGCCCTCGGGCCCGGGTCCGAGGGCCCGCAGGGCCCACCAGGGGTCCCGGGCGACTCGCACTCGAGTCCGAGGGCCTGCGGGGTCGACCAGATCTCCAGGGCGAGTCGAGCACATGCCCGATGCCCCGCGGGGTCAACCAGACGTCCCAGGCGACTCCGGCCTGGCTCCGAGGGCCCACGGTGTCACACAGCTCTCCTGGGACACTCGCGCTTTGGACCGACGGACCGCGGGGTCGACCAGCTGACCCGGGCGACTTTGGCCCTGTGTCCAAAGGCCCTTGGGGTCGCCCGACTTTCCCGGGCGTCTCCGGCCTGTGCCCGAGGGACCGTGGTATGGACCACCTCTCCCAGGCGACTCAAGTTCGGGTCCGAGGTCCCGCAGCCTACCTGCTTTCCCGGGTGACTTGGGCATGTGCCAGATGTCACGCGGGGTCGACCAGTTGTCCAGGGGGACTCAGGCCCGGGTCCAGGATCCCGTGGTGTCGACCAGCTGTCCCGGGGAACTCTACCCAGGCCCGAAGACCAGCCGCATCCACCAGTTGCCCCGGGCGACTCGGACCCGTGTCTGAAGGCCCGCGTGTTCGACCAGCTATCCCTGGCCACTCACGCTGGGGTCCGTGTTCCCGCGGGGTTGACCAGCAGTCCCGGGCAACACGCGCTTGTGTCCGAGGGCCCGTGAGGTCGACCCGATGTCTTTGGCCATTCGGGCCCGGGACCGAGGGCCCGCGGGATCGACCAGCAGACCCGCGTGACTTGGGCCCGTGTCCGAGGTCCTGCGGTCGACCATCTGTACCGGGCGACTCGGGCCCGTGCCCGATGTCCCGTTGGGTCGACCAGCTGTCCCGGGGACGTCGGGCCCATGTCCGAGGGCCCGCGGGTTCCACAACCTTTCCCGGGCGACTCGGGCTGGTCCCGAGGGCCCGCGGTGTCGTCCAAATCTCCCGGTCGACTCGGGCCTGTGTCTGATATCCTCCAGGGTCGACCAGCTGTCCCGGGGGACTTGGGCCCTGGTCGGACGGAGCGGGGTGTCGAACAGGCGTCCCGGGCGACTAGGGCCAATGTCCGAGAGCCCACGGGGTCGAACAGCTGTCCTGGGCGACTCGGGCCCATTCCCGAGGCCTCGCGGTGTCGACCAGATGTCCCGGGGGACTGGCGCTTCGGTCCTAAGGCCCGCGGGGTCGACCAGCTGTCCTGGCTGACTTGGGTTCGGCTCCGAGGGCCTGCGGGCTCGAAAGGCTGTCCCGGAGGCTCGGGCCCGTTCCTGAAGGCCCACGGGGTCGACCAGTTTTCCCTGTGATTCGTGCTTTGGTCCGAGTGCCCGCAGGGTGGACCAGCAGTCCTGGGTGACTCGCGCTCGTGTCCGAGGTTCCACGAGGTCGCCCCGATGTTTTGGCAACTCGGGCCCGGGTGCGAGGGCCTGCAGGGTCGACCAGGGGTCCCGGGCGACTCGGGCCCAGGCCCAAGGCCCTGCGGTGTCAACCAGATGTCCCGGACCACTCGCGCTTGCGTCCTAGGTTACGTGGGGTCGACCAGCTGTCCTGGGCGACTGGGGCCTGGTCGGAGGGAGCATGGTGTCAAACAGGCGTCCCGGGCAACTCGGGCCCGTGTCTGAAGGCCCGCGGGGTCAACCAGCTGTCCCTGGTGACTCGCGCTTGGGACCGAGTGCATGCGGGGTCGACCAGCAGTCCCGGGCAACTCGGGCCCTGGTCGGAGGCACTGCGGTGTCGACCAGGCCTCCCTGGCGCCTCGGGCCCGTGCCCGAGGACCTGCGGGGTCGACCGGCTGTCCCGGGCGACTCCGGCCTGATTCCGAGGGCCCACGGTTTCGACCAAATGTCCCGGGTGACTCGGGCCTGGGTCTGAATGCTCGCGGTATCAACCAGCTTTCCCAGGGAACTGGGGCCCGGGTCTGAGGTCCCACAGGGTCGCCCACCTGTCCCGGGGGACTCGGGCCCGGGTCCACGGGCATGCAGTGTCGACAGGCTGTCCCGGGGGACTCGGGCCCGCGTCCGAGGGCCCGCCGGTTCGACCAGCTGTCCAGGTGGACTCGGGCCCGAGTCTGAAGGCCCGCGTGGTTGACCAGCTGTCCCAGGCACTCGGGCCTGTGTCCGAGGGCACGTGGGTTCGACCAGGTGTCCCCGGAGATCGCACTCGAGTCCGACGGCCCGTGGGGTCGACCATATGTCCCGGGCGATATTGGCCCGGGTCCAAAGGCCCGCGCGGTCCACCAGCAGGCCCGCGCGACTCAGGCCCTGTTCTGATGGCCCGCGGGGTCAACCAGCAGTCCCTGGCGCCTGGGGCCCGTGTCCGAAATCCCTCGGTGTTGACCAGCTGTCCCGGGCGACTCGAGACCGTGCCTGAGGGCCTGGGTGTCGAACAGCTGTGCCAGGGGACTCACACGTGAGTCTGATGGACCCCGGGGTCGACCAGCGGTCCCTGGGGACTCGGGCCCAGGTCCTAGGGCCCGCGGGTTCGACCACCTGTATTGGGCGACTCGGGCCGGTGCTCGAGGGCCCGCGGTGTCCACAAACTCTCCCGCGCGACTCGGTTCGGGTCCCAGGTCCCATGGTCGACCAGCTGTCCCAGGCGCCTCGGGCCCGTGCCAGATGTCCCGCTGCATGGATCAGCTGCCCCGGGCGACTTGGGCCCTGGTCGCAGGGCCCGCGGTGTCGAACAGGCGTCCCGGAAGACTCGGGCCTTGCCCGAATGCCCGCGGTGATGACCAGCTCCGGGTGACACGGGCCCGTGTCCGAGGGCCCACGGGTTCGACCAGATGACCCTGGCGACACATGCTTCGGTGGGACTGCCCACGGGGTTGACCAGCATTCCCGGCGTCCTCGCGCTCGTGTCCGACTGCCCGCGAGGTCGACCTGATGTCTTTGGCGACTCGGGCCCGTGGCCGGGGTCCTGCGGGGTCTGCCAGCTTTCCCGTGCCCATTCGGCCAATGCCCGAGTGCCCGCACTGTCGACCCACTCTCCCAAGCGACTCGAGTTTGGGTCCAAGGGCCCGCGGTCGACCTGCTGTCCCGGGTGTCTTGGGCCCGGGCCCGATGTCCCACCGGGTCAACCAGGTGTCCCGGGCGATTCGGGTTCAGGTCGGAGGGACCGCGGTGTTGCCCAGCCATCCCGGGTCACTCGGGCCTGGGTCCGAGGGCCCATGTGTTCGACAAGCTCTTCCGGGCAAATCGCGCTCGGGTCCGATGGCCCGCAGTTTCGACCCACTCTCCCAAGCGACTCGAGTTTGGGTCCAAGGGCCCGCGGTCGACCTGCTGTCCCGGGTGTCTTGGGCCCGGGCCCGATGTCCCACCGGGTCAACCAGGTGTCCCGGGCGATTCGGGTTCAGGTCGGAGGGACCGCGGTGTTGCCCAGCCATCCCGGGTCACTCGGGCCTGGGTCCGAGGGCCCATGTGTTCGACAAGCTCTTCCGGGCAAATCGCGCTCGGGTCCGATGGCCCGCGGGGTCGACCAGCTCTCCGGGGCGACTCGGGCACGTGCCCCAGGGCCCGGGGTGTCGACCAGCTGTCTCGGGCACCTCGGGCCCGGTTCCGAGGCCCGGCATTATTGATCAGCTATCCCGCGTGACTCGGGCCCGTGTCCGAGGGCCCACGGTGTCGACCAGATGTTCCAGGCCCTCGGGCCCGGGTCCGAGGGCCCGCAGGGCCCACCAGGGGTCCCGGGCGACTCGCACTCGAGTCCGAGGGCCTGCGGGGTCGACCAGATCTCCAGGGCGAGTCGAGCACATGCCCGATGCCCCGCGGGGTCAACCAGACGTCCCAGGCGACTCCGGCCTGGCTCCGAGGGCCCACGGTGTCACACAGCTCTCCTGGGACACTCGCGCTTTGGACCGACGGACCGCGGGGTCGACCAGCTGACCCGGGCGACTTTGGCCCTGTGTCCAAAGGCCCTTGGGGTCGCCCGACTTTCCCGGGCGTCTCCGGCCTGTGCCCGAGGGACCGTGGTATGGACCACCTCTCCCAGGCGACTCAAGTTCGGGTCCGAGGTCCCGCAGCCTACCTGCTTTCCCGGGTGACTTGGGCATGTGCCAGATGTCACGCGGGGTCGACCAGTTGTCCAGGGGGACTCAGGCCCGGGTCCAGGATCCCGTGGTGTCGACCAGCTGTCCCGGGGAACTCTACCCAGGCCCGAAGACCAGCCGCATCCACCAGTTGCCCCGGGCGACTCGGACCCGTGTCTGAAGGCCCGCGTGTTCGACCAGCTATCCCTGGCCACTCACGCTGGGGTCCGTGTTCCCGCGGGGTTGACCAGCAGTCCCGGGCAACACGCGCTTGTGTCCGAGGGCCCGTGAGGTCGACCCGATGTCTTTGGCCATTCGGGCCCGGGACCGAGGGCCCGCGGGATCGACCAGCAGACCCGCGTGACTTGGGCCCGTGTCCGAGGTCCTGCGGTCGACCATCTGTACCGGGCGACTCGGGCCCGTGCCCGATGTCCCGTTGGGTCGACCAGCTGTCCCGGGGACGTCGGGCCCATGTCCGAGGGCCCGCGGGTTCCACAACCTTTCCCGGGCGACTCGGGCTGGTCCCGAGGGCCCGCGGTGTCGTCCAAATCTCCCGGTCGACTCGGGCCTGTGTCTGATATCCTCCAGGGTCGACCAGCTGTCCCGGGGGACTTGGGCCCTGGTCGGACGGAGCGGGGTGTCGAACAGGCGTCCCGGGCGACTAGGGCCAATGTCCGAGAGCCCACGGGGTCGAACAGCTGTCCTGGGCGACTCGGGCCCATTCCCGAGGCCTCGCGGTGTCGACCAGATGTCCCGGGGGACTGGCGCTTCGGTCCTAAGGCCCGCGGGGTCGACCAGCTGTCCTGGCTGACTTGGGTTCGGCTCCGAGGGCCTGCGGGCTCGAAAGGCTGTCCCGGAGGCTCGGGCCCGTTCCTGAAGGCCCACGGGGTCGAGCAGTTTTCCCTGTGATTCGTGCTTTGGTCCGAGTGCCCGCAGGGTGGACCAGCAGTCCTGGGTGACTCGCGCTCGTGTCCGAGGTTCCACGAGGTCGCCCCGATGTTTTGGCAACTCGGGCCCGGGTGCGAGGGCCTGCAGGGTCGACCAGGTGTCCCGGGCGACTCGGGCCCAGGCCCAAGGCCCTGCGGTGTCAACCAGATGTCCCGGACCACTCGCGCTTGCGTCCTAGGTTACGTGGGGTCGACCAGCTGTCCTGGGCGACTGGGGCCTGGTCGGAGGGAGCATGGTGTCAAACAGGCGTCCCGGGCAACTCGGGCCCGTGTCTGAAGGCCCGCGGGGTCAACCAGCTGTCCCTGGTGACTCGCGCTTGGGACCGAGTGCATGCGGGGTCGACCAGCAGTCCCGGGCAACTCGGGCCCTGGTCGGAGGCACTGCGGTGTCGACCAGGCCTCCCTGGCGCCTCGGGCCCGTGCCCGAGGACCTGCGGGGTCGACCGGCTGTCCCGGGCGACTCCGGCCTGATTCCGAGGGCCCACGGTTTCGACCAAATGTCCCGGGTGACTCGGGCCTGGGTCTGAATGCTCGCGGTATCAACCAGCTTTCCCAGGGAACTCGGGCCCGGGTCTGAGGTCCCACAGGGTCGCCCACCTGTCCCGGGGGACTCGGGCCCGGGTCCACGGGCATGCAGTGTCGACAGGCTGTCCCGGGGGACTCGGGCCCGCGTCCGAGGGCCCGCCGGTTCGACCAGCTGTCCAGGTGGACTCGGGCCCGAGTCTGAAGGCCCGCGTGGTTGACCAGCTGTCCCAGGCACTCGGGCCTGTGTCCGAGGGCACGTGGGTTCGACCAGGTGTCCCCGGAGATCGCACTCGAGTCCGACGGCCCGTGGGGTCGACCATATGTCCCGGGCGATATTGGCCCGGGTCCAAAGGCCCGCGCGGTCCACCAGCAGGCCCGCGCGACTCAGGCCCTGTTCTGATGGCCCGCGGGGTCAACCAGCAGTCCCTGGCGCCTGGGGCCCGTGTCCGAAATCCCTCGGTGTTGACCAGCTGTCCCGGGCGACTCGAGACCGTGCCTGAGGGCCTGGGTGTCGAACAGCTGTGCCAGGGGACTCACACGTGAGTCTGATGGACCCCGGGGTCGACCAGCGGTCCCTGGGGACTCGGGCCCAGGTCCTAGGGCCCGCGGGTTCGACCACCTGTATTGGGCGACTCGGGCCGGTGCTCGAGGGCCCGCGGTGTCCACAAACTCTCCCGCGCGACTCGGTTCGGGTCCCAGGTCCCATGGTCGACCAGCTGTCCCAGGCGCCTCGGGCCCGTGCCAGATGTCCCGCTGCATGGATCAGCTGCCCCGGGCGACTTGGGCCCTGGTCGCAGGGCCCGCGGTGTCGAACAGGCGTCCCGGAAGACTCGGGCCTTGCCCGAATGCCCGCGGTGATGACCAGCTCCGGGTGACACGGGCCCGTGTCCGAGGGCCCACGGGTTCGACCAGATGACCCTGGCGACACATGCTTCGGTGGGACTGCCCACGGGGTTGACCAGCATTCCCGGCGTCCTCGCGCTCGTGTCCGACTGCCCGCGAGGTCGACCTGATGTCTTTGGCGACTCGGGCCCGTGGCCGGGGTCCTGCGGGGTCTGCCAGCTTTCCCGTGCCCATTCGGCCAATGCCCGAGTGCCCGCACTGTCGACCCACTCTCCCAAGCGACTCGAGTTTGGGTCCAAGGGCCCGCGGTCGACCTGCTGTCCCGGGTGTCTTGGGCCCGGGCCCGATGTCCCACCGGGTCAACCAGGTGTCCCGGGCGATTCGGGTTCAGGTCGGAGGGACCGCGGTGTTGCCCAGCCATCCCGGGTCACTCGGGCCTGGGTCCGAGGGCCCATGTGTTCGACAAGCTCTTCCGGGCAAATCGCGCTCGGGTCCGATGGCCCGCAGTTTCGACCCACTCTCCCAAGCGACTCGAGTTTGGGTCCAAGGGCCCGCGGTCGACCTGCTGTCCCGGGTGTCTTGGGCCCGGGCCCGATGTCCCACCGGGTCAACCAGGTGTCCCGGGCGATTCGGGTTCAGGTCGGAGGGACCGCGGTGTTGCCCAGCCATCCCGGGTCACTCGGGCCTGGGTCCGAGGGCCCATGTGTTCGACAAGCTCTTCCGGGCAAATCGCGCTCGGGTCCGATGGCCCGCGGGGTCGACCAGCTCTCCGGGGCGACTCGGGCACGTGCCCCAGGGCCCGGGGTGTCGACCAGCTGTCTCGGGCACCTCGGGCCCGGTTCCGAGGCCCGGCATTATTGATCAGCTATCCCGCGTGACTCGGGCCCGTGTCCGAGGGCCCACGGTGTCGACCAGATGTTCCAGGCCCTCGGGCCCGGGTCCGAGGGCCCGCAGGGCCCACCAGGGGTCCCGGGCGACTCGCACTCGAGTCCGAGGGCCTGCGGGGTCGACCAGATCTCCAGGGCGAGTCGAGCACATGCCCGATGCCCCGCGGGGTCAACCAGACGTCCCAGGCGACTCCGGCCTGGCTCCGAGGGCCCACGGTGTCACACAGCTCTCCTGGGACACTCGCGCTTTGGACCGACGGACCGCGGGGTCGACCAGCTGACCCGGGCGACTTTGGCCCTGTGTCCAAAGGCCCTTGGGGTCGCCCGACTTTCCCGGGCGTCTCCGGCCTGTGCCCGAGGGACCGTGGTATGGACCACCTCTCCCAGGCGACTCAAGTTCGGGTCCGAGGTCCCGCAGCCTACCTGCTTTCCCGGGTGACTTGGGCATGTGCCAGATGTCACGCAGGGTCGACCAGTTGTCCAGGGGGACTCAGGCCCGGGTCCAGGATCCCGTGGTGTCGACCAGCTGTCCCGGGGAACTCTACCCAGGCCCGAAGACCAGCCGCATCCACCAGTTGCCCCGGGCGACTCGGACCCGTGTCTGAAGGCCCGCGTGTTCGACCAGCTATCCCTGGCCACTCACGCTGGGGTCCGTGTTCCCGCGGGGTTGACCAGCAGTCCCGGGCAACACGCGCTTGTGTCCGAGGGCCCGTGAGGTCGACCCGATGTCTTTGGCCATTCGGGCCCGGGACCGAGGGCCCGCGGGATCGACCAGCAGACCCGCGTGACTTGGGCCCGTGTCCGAGGTCCTGCGGTCGACCATCTGTACCGGGCGACTCGGGCCCGTGCCCGATGTCCCGTTGGGTCGACCAGCTGTCCCGGGGACGTCGGGCCCATGTCCGAGGGCCCGCGGGTTCCACAACCTTTCCCGGGCGACTCGGGCTGGTCCCGAGGGCCCGCGGTGTCGTCCAAATCTCCCGGTCGACTCGGGCCTGTGTCTGATATCCTCCAGGGTCGACCAGCTGTCCCGGGGGACTTGGGCCCTGGTCGGACGGAGCGGGGTGTCGAACAGGCGTCCCGGGCGACTAGGGCCAATGTCCGAGAGCCCACGGGGTCGAACAGCTGTCCTGGGCGACTCGGGCCCATTCCCGAGGCCTCGCGGTGTCGACCAGATGTCCCGGGGGACTGGCGCTTCGGTCCTAAGGCCCGCGGGGTCGACCAGCTGTCCTGGCTGACTTGGGTTCGGCTCCGAGGGCCTGCGGGCTCGAAAGGCTGTCCCGGAGGCTCGGGCCCGTTCCTGAAGGCCCACGGGGTCGACCAGTTTTCCCTGTGATTCGTGCTTTGGTCCGAGTGCCCGCAGGGTGGACCAGCAGTCCTGGGTGACTCGCGCTCGTGTCCGAGGTTCCACGAGGTCGCCCCGATGTTTTGGCAACTCGGGCCCGGGTGCGAGGGCCTGCAGGGTCGACCAGGGGTCCCGGGCGACTCGGGCCCAGGCCCAAGGCCCTGCGGTGTCAACCAGATGTCCCGGACCACTCGCGCTTGCGTCCTAGGTTACGTGGGGTCGACCAGCTGTCCTGGGCGACTGGGGCCTGGTCGGAGGGAGCATGGTGTCAAACAGGCGTCCCGGGCAACTCGGGCCCGTGTCTGAAGGCCCGCGGGGTCAACCAGCTGTCCCTGGTGACTCGCGCTTGGGACCGAGTGCATGCGGGGTCGACCAGCAGTCCCGGGCAACTCGGGCCCTGGTCGGAGGCACTGCGGTGTCGACCAGGCCTCCCTGGCGCCTCGGGCCCGTGCCCGAGGACCTGCGGGGTCGACCGGCTGTCCCGGGCGACTCCGGCCTGATTCCGAGGGCCCACGGTTTCGACCAAATGTCCCGGGTGACTCGGGCCTGGGTCTGAATGCTCGCGGTATCAACCAGCTTTCCCAGGGAACTCGGGCCCGGGTCTGAGGTCCCACAGGGTCGCCCACCTGTCCCGGGGGACTCGGGCCCGGGTCCACGGGCATGCAGTGTCGACAGGCTGTCCCGGGGGACTCGGGCCCGCGTCCGAGGGCCCGCCGGTTCGACCAGCTGTCCAGGTGGACTCGGGCCCGAGTCTGAAGGCCCGCGTGGTTGACCAGCTGTCCCAGGCACTCGGGCCTGTGTCCGAGGGCACGTGGGTTCGACCAGGTGTCCCCGGAGATCGCACTCGAGTCCGACGGCCCGTGGGGTCGACCATATGTCCCGGGCGATATTGGCCCGGGTCCAAAGGCCCGCGCGGTCCACCAGCAGGCCCGCGCGACTCAGGCCCTGTTCTGATGGCCCGCGGGGTCAACCAGCAGTCCCTGGCGCCTGGGGCCCGTGTCCGAAATCCCTCGGTGTTGACCAGCTGTCCCGGGCGACTCGAGACCGTGCCTGAGGGCCTGGGTGTCGAACAGCTGTGCCAGGGGACTCACACGTGAGTCTGATGGACCCCGGGGTCGACCAGCGGTCCCTGGGGACTCGGGCCCAGGTCCTAGGGCCCGCGGGTTCGACCACCTGTATTGGGCGACTCGGGCCGGTGCTCGAGGGCCCGCGGTGTCCACAAACTCTCCCGCGCGACTCGGTTCGGGTCCCAGGTCCCATGGTCGACCAGCTGTCCCAGGCGCCTCGGGCCCGTGCCAGATGTCCCGCTGCATGGATCAGCTGCCCCGGGCGACTTGGGCCCTGGTCGCAGGGCCCGCGGTGTCGAACAGGCGTCCCGGAAGACTCGGGCCTTGCCCGAATGCCCGCGGTGATGACCAGCTCCGGGTGACACGGGCCCGTGTCCGAGGGCCCACGGGTTCGACCAGATGACCCTGGCGACACATGCTTCGGTGGGACTGCCCACGGGGTTGACCAGCATTCCCGGCGTCCTCGCGCTCGTGTCCGACTGCCCGCGAGGTCGACCTGATGTCTTTGGCGACTCGGGCCCGTGGCCGGGGTCCTGCGGGGTCTGCCAGCTTTCCCGTGCCCATTCGGCCAATGCCCGAGTGCCCGCACTGTCGACCCACTCTCCCAAGCGACTCGAGTTTGGGTCCAAGGGCCCGCGGTCGACCTGCTGTCCCGGGTGTCTTGGGCCCGGGCCCGATGTCCCACCGGGTCAACCAGGTGTCCCGGGCGATTCGGGTTCAGGTCGGAGGGACCGCGGTGTTGCCCAGCCATCCCGGGTCACTCGGGCCTGGGTCCGAGGGCCCATGTGTTCGACAAGCTCTTCCGGGCAAATCGCGCTCGGGTCCGATGGCCCGCAGTTTCGACCCACTCTCCCAAGCGACTCGAGTTTGGGTCCAAGGGCCCGCGGTCGACCTGCTGTCCCGGGTGTCTTGGGCCCGGGCCCGATGTCCCACCGGGTCAACCAGGTGTCCCGGGCGATTCGGGTTCAGGTCGGAGGGACCGCGGTGTTGCCCAGCCATCCCGGGTCACTCGGGCCTGGGTCCGAGGGCCCATGTGTTCGACAAGCTCTTCCGGGCAAATCGCGCTCGGGTCCGATGGCCCGCGGGGTCGACCAGCTCTCCGGGGCGACTCGGGCACGTGCCCCAGGGCCCGGGGTGTCGACCAGCTGTCTCGGGCACCTCGGGCCCGGTTCCGAGGCCCGGCATTATTGATCAGCTATCCCGCGTGACTCGGGCCCGTGTCCGAGGGCCCACGGTGTCGACCAGATGTTCCAGGCCCTCGGGCCCGGGTCCGAGGGCCCGCAGGGTCCACCAGGGGTCCCGGGCGACTCGCACTCGAGTCCGAGGGCCTGCGGGGTCGACCAGATCTCCAGGGCGAGTCGAGCACATGCCCGATGCCCCGCGGGGTCAACCAGACGTCCCAGGCGACTCCGGCCTGGCTCCGAGGGCCCACGGTGTCACACAGCTCTCCTGGGACACTCGCGCTTTGGACCGACGGACCGCGGTGTCGATCAGCTGACCCGGGCGACTTTGGCCCTGTGTCCAAAGGCCCTTGGGGTCGCCCGACTTTCCCGGGCGTCTCCGGCCTGTGCCCGAGGGACCGTGGTATGGACCACCTCTCCCAGGCGACTCAAGTTCGGGTCCGAGGTCCCGCAGCCTACCTGCTTTCCCGGGTGACTTGGGCATGTGCCAGATGTCACGCGGGGTCGACCAGTTGTCCAGGGGGACTCAGGCCCGGGTCCAGGATCCCGTGGTGTCGACCAGCTGTCCCGGGGAACTCTACCCAGGCCCGAAGACCAGCCGCATCCACCAGTTGCCCCGGGCGACTCGGACCCGTGTCTGAAGGCCCGCGTGTTCGACCAGCTATCCCTGGCCACTCACGCTGGGGTCCGTGTTCCCGCGGGGTTGACCAGCAGTCCCGGGCAACACGCGCTTGTGTCCGAGGGCCCGTGAGGTCGACCCGATGTCTTTGGCCATTCGGGCCCGGGACCGAGGGCCCGCGGGATCGACCAGCAGACCCGCGTGACTTGGGCCCGTGTCCGAGGTCCTGCGGTCGACCATCTGTACCGGGCGACTCGGGCCCGTGCCCGATGTCCCCCTGGGTCGACCAGCTGTCCCGGGGACGTCGGGCCCATGTCCGAGGGCCCGCGGGTTCCACAACCTTTCCCGGGCGACTCGGGCTGGTCCCGAGGGCCCGCGGTGTCGTCCAAATCTCCCGGTCGACTCGGGCCTGTGTCTGATATCCTCCAGGGTCGACCAGCTGTCCCGGGGGACTTGGGCCCTGGTCGGACGGAGCGGGGTGTCGAACAGGCGTCCCGGGCGACTAGGGCCAATGTCCGAGAGCCCACGGGGTCGAACAGCTGTCCTGGGCGACTCGGGCCCATTCCCGAGGCCTCGCGGTGTCGACCAGATGTCCCGGGGGACTGGCGCTTCGGTCCTAAGGCCCGCGGGGTCGACCAGCTGTCCTGGCTGACTTGGGTTCGGCTCCGAGGGCCTGCGGGCTCGAAAGGCTGTCCCGGAGGCTCGGGCCCGTTCCTGAAGGCCCACGGGGTCGACCAGTTTTCCCTGTGATTCGTGCTTTGGTCCGAGTGCCCGCAGGGTGGACCAGCAGTCCTGGGTGACTCGCGCTCGTGTCCGAGGTTCCACGAGGTCGCCCCGATGTTTTGGCAACTCGGGCCCGGGTGCGAGGGCCTGCAGGGTCGACCAGGTGTCCCGGGCGACTCGGGCCCAGGCCCAAGGCCCTGCGGTGTCAACCAGATGTCCCGGACCACTCGCGCTTGCGTCCTAGGTTACGTGGGGTCGACCAGCTGTCCTGGGCGACTGGGGCCTGGTCGGAGGGAGCATGGTGTCAAACAGGCGTCCCGGGCAACTCGGGCCCGTGTCTGAAGGCCCGCGGGGTCAACCAGCTGTCCCTGGTGACTCGCGCTTGGGACCGAGTGCATGCGGGGTCGACCAGCAGTCCCGGGCAACTCGGGCCCTGGTCGGAGGCACTGCGGTGTCGACCAGGCCTCCCTGGCGCCTCGGGCCCGTGCCCGAGGACCTGCGGGGTCGACCGGCTGTCCCGGGTGACTCCGGCCTGATTCCGAGGGCCCACGGTTTCGACCAAATGTCCCGGGTGACTCGGGCCTGGGTCTGAATGTTCGCGGTATCAACCAGCTTTCCCAGGGAACTGGGGCCCGGGTCTGAGGTCCCACAGGGTCGCCCACCTGTCCCGGGGGACTCGGGCCCGGGTCCACGGGCATGCGGTGTCGACAGGCTGTCCCGGGGGACTCGGGCCCGCGTCCGAGGGCCCGCCGGGTCGACCAGCTGTCCAGGTGGACTCGGGCCCGAGTCTGAAGGCCCGCGTGGTCGACCAGCTGTCCCAGGCACTTGGGCCTGTGTCCGAGGGCACGTGGGTTCGACCAGGTGTCCCCGGAGATCGCACTCGAGTCCGACGGCCCGTGGGGTCGACCATATGTCCCGGGCGATTTTGCCCCTGGTCCAAAGGCCCGCGCGGTCCACCAGCAGGCCCGCGCGACTCAGGCCCTGTTCTGATGGCCCGCGGGGTCAACCAGCAGTCCCTGGCGCCTGGGGCCCGTGTCCGAAATCCCTCGGTGTTGACCAGCTGTCCCGGGCGACTCGAGACCGTGCCTGAGGGCCTGGGTGTCGAACAGCTGTGCCAGGGGACTCACACGTGAGTCTGATGGACCCCGGGGTCGACCAGCGGTCCCTGGGGACTCGGGCCCAGGTCCTAGGGCCCGCGGGTTCGACCACCTGTATTGGGCGACTCGGGCCGGTGCTCGAGGGCCCGCGGTGTCCACAAACTCTCCCGCGCGACTCGGTTCGGGTCCCAGGTCCCATGGTCGAGCAGCTGTCCCAGGCGCCTCGGGCCCGTGCCAGATGTCCCGCTGCATGGATCAGCTGCCCCGGGCGACTTGGGCCCTGGTCGCAGGGCCCGCGGTGTCGAACAGGCGTCCCGGAAGACTCGGGCCTTGCCCGAATGCCCGCGGTGACGACCAGCTCCGGGTGACACGGGCCCGTGTCCGAGGGCCCACGGGTTCGACCAGATGACCCTGGCGACACATGCTTCGGTGGGACTGCCCACGGGGTTGACCAGCATTCCCGGCGTCCTCGCGCTCGTGTCCGACTGCCCGCGAGGTCGACCTGATGTCTTTGGCGACTCGGGCCCGTGGCCG
This sequence comes from Sus scrofa, assembly GCF_054392235.1. Lineage (NCBI taxonomy): Eukaryota > Metazoa > Chordata > Mammalia > Artiodactyla > Suidae > Sus > Sus scrofa. Next base: position 46,263,088 of record NC_139387.1, on the reverse strand, counting down.
GGGTCCTGCGGGGTCTGCCAGCTTTCCCGTGCCCATTCGGCCAATGCCCGAGTGCCCGCAGTGTCGACCCACTCTCCCAAGCGACTCGAGTTTGGGTCCAAGGGCCCGCGGTCGACCTGCTGTCCCGGGTGTCTTGGGCCCGGGCCCGATGTCCCACCGGGTCTACCAGGTGTCCCGGGCGATTCGGGTTCAGGTCGGAGGGACCGCGGTGTTGCCCAGCCATCCCGGGTCACTCGGGCCTGGGTCCGAGGGCCCATGTGTTCGACAAGCTCTTCCGGGCAAATCGCGCTCGGGTCCGATGGTCCGCGGGGTCGACCAGCTCTCCGGGGCGACTCGGGCACGTGCCCCAGGGCCCGGGGTGTCGACCAGCTGTCTCGGGCACCTCGGGCCCGGTTCCGAGGCCCGGCATTATTGATCAGCTATCCCGCGTGACTCGGGCCCGTGTCCGAGGGCCCACGGTGTCGACCAGATGTTCCAGGCCCTCGGGCCCGGGTCCGAGGGCCCGCAGGGTCCACCAGGGGTCCCGGGCGACTCGCACTCGAGTCCGAGGGCCTGCGGGGTCGACCAGATCTCCAGGGCGAGTCGAGCACATGCCCGATGCCCCGCGGGGTCAACCAGACGTCCCAGGCGACTCCGGCCTGGCTCCGAGGGCCCACGGTGTCACACAGCTCTCCTGGGACACTCGCGCTTTGGACCGACGGACCGCGGGGTCGACCAGCTGACCCGGGCGACTTTGGCCCTGTGTCCAAAGGCCCTTGGGGTCGCCCGACTTTCCCGGGCGTCTCCGGCCTGTGCCCGAGGGACCGTGGTATGGACCACCTCTCCCAGGCGACTCAAGTTCGGGTCCGAGGTCCCGCAGCCTACCTGCTTTCCCGGGTGACTTGGGCATGTGCCAGATGTCACGCGGGGTCGACCAGTTGTCCAGGGGGACTCAGGCCCGGGTCCAGGATCCCGTGGTGTCGACCAGCTGTCCCGGGGAACTCTACCCAGGCCCGAAGACCAGCCGCATCCACCAGTTGCCCCGGGCGACTCGGACCCGTGTCTGAAGGCCCGCGTGTTCGACCAGCTATCCCTGGCCACTCACGCTGGGGTCCGTGTTCCCGCGGGGTTGACCAGCAATCCCGGGCAACACGCGCTTGTGTCCGAGGGCCCGTGAGGTCGACCCGATGTCTTTGGCCATTCGGGCCCGGGACCGAGGGCCCGCGGGATCGACCAGCAGACCCGCGTGACTTGGGCCCGTGTCCGAGGTCCTGCGGTCGACCATCTGTACCGGGCGACTCGGGCCCGTGCCCGATGTCCCGTTGGGTCGACCAGCTGTCCCGGGGACGTCGGGCCCATGTCCGAGGGCCCGCGGGTTCCACAACCTTTCCCGGGCGACTCGGGCTGGTCCCGAGGGCCCGCGGTGTCGTCCAAATCTCCCGGTCGACTCGGGCCTGTGTCTGATATCCTCCAGGGTCGACCAGCTGTCACGGGGGACTTGGGCCCTGGTCGGACGGAGCGGGGTGTCGAACAGGCGTCCCGGGCGACTAGGGCCAATGTCCGAGAGCCCACGGGGTCGAACAGCTGTCCTGGGCGACTCGGGCCCATTCCCGAGGCCTCGCGGTGTCGACCAGATGTCCCGGGGGACTGGCGCTTCGGTCCTAAGGCCCGCGGGGTCGACCAGCTGTCCTGGCTGACTTGGGTTCGGCTCCGAGGGCCTGCGGGCTCGAAAGGCTGTCCCGGAGGCTCGGGCCCGCTCCTGAAGGCCCACGGGGTCGACCAGTTTTCCCTGTGATTCGTGCTTTGGTCCGAGTGCCCGCAGGGTGGACCAGCAGTCCTGGGTGACTCGCGCTCGTGTCCGAGGTTCCACGAGGTCGCCCCGATGTTTTGGCAACTCGGGCCCGGGTGCGAGGGCCTGCAGGGTCGACCAGGTGTCCCGGGCGACTCGGGCCCAGGCCCAAGGCCCTGCGGTGTCAACCAGATGTCCCGGACCACTCGCGCTTGCGTCCTAGGTTACGTGGGGTCGACCAGCTGTCCTGGGCGACTGGGGCCTGGTCGGAGGGAGCATGGTGTCAAACAGGCGTCCCGGGCAACTCGGGCCCGTGTCTGAAGGCCCGCGGGGTCAACCAGCTGTCCCTGGTGACTCGCGCTTGGGACCGAGTGCATGCGGGGTCGACCAGCAGTCCCGGGCAACTCGGGCCCTGGTCGGAGTCACTGCGGTGTCGACAGGCTGTCCCGGGGGACTCGGGCCCGCGTCCGAGGGCCCGCCGGGTCGACCAGCTGTCCAGGTGGACTCGGGCCCGAGTCTGAATGCCCGCGTGGTCGACCAGCTGTCCCAGGCACTCGGGCCTGTGTCCGAGTGCACGTGGGTTCGACCAGGTGTCCCCGGAGATCGCACTCGAGTCCGACGGCCCGTGGGGTCGACCATATGTCCCGGGCGATATTGGCCCGGGTCCAAAGGCCCGCGCGGTCCACCAGCAGGCCCGCGCGACTCAGGCCCTGTTCTGATGGCCCGCGGGGTCAACCAGCATTCCCTGGCGCCTGGGGCCCGTGTCCGAAATCCCTCGGTGTTGACCAGCTGTCCCGGGCGTCTCGAGACCGTGCCTGAGGGCCTGGGTGTCGAACAGCTGTGCCAGGGGACTCACACGTGAGTCTGATGGACCCCGGGGTCGACCAGCGGTCCCTGGGGACTCGGGCCCAGGTCCTAGGGCCCGCGGGTTCGACCACCTGTATTGGGCGACTCGGGCCGGTGCTCGAGGGCCCGCGGTGTCCACAAACTCTCCCGCGCGACTCGGTTCGGGTCCCAGGTCCCATGGTCGACCAGCTGTCCCAGGCGCCTCGGGCCCGTGCCAGATGTCCCGCTGCATGGATCAGCTGCCCCGGGCGACTTGGGCCCTGGTCGCAGGGCCCGCGGTGTCGAACAGGCGTCCCGGAAGACTCGGGCCTTGCCCGAATGCCCGCGGTGACGACCAGCTCCGGGTGACACGGGCCCGTGTCCGAGGGCCCACGGGTTCGACCAGATGACCCTGGCGACACATGCTTCGGTGGGACTGCCCACGGGGTTGACCAGCATTCCCGGCGTCCTCGCGCTCGTGTCCGACTGCCCGCGAGGTCGACCTGATGTCTTTGGCGACTCGGGCCCGTGGCCGGGGTCCTGCGGGGTCTGCCAGCTTTCCCGTGCCCATTCGGCCAATGCCCGAGTGCCCGCAGTGTCGACCCACTCTCCCAAGCGACTCGAGTTTGGGTCCAAGGGCCCGCGGTCGACCTGCTGTCCCGGGTGTCTTGGGCCCGGGCCCGATGTCCCACCGGGTCTACCAGGTGTCCCGGGCGATTCGGGTTCAGGTCGGAGGGACCGCGGTGTTGCCCAGCCATCCCGGGTCACTCGGGCCTGGGTCCGAGGGCCCATGTGTTCGACAAGCTCTTCCGGGCAAATCGCGCTCGGGTCCGATGGCCCGCGGGGTCGACCAGCTCTCCGGGGCGACTCGGGCACGTGCCCCAGGGCCCGGGGTGTCGACCAGCTGTCTCGGGCACCTCGGGCCCGGTTCCGAGGCCCGGCATTATTGATCAGCTATCCCGCGTGACTCGGGCCCGTGTCCGAGGGCCCACGGTGTCGACCAGATGTTCCAGGCCCTCGGGCCCGGGTCCGAGGGCCCGCAGGGTCCACCAGGGGTCCCGGGCGACTCGCACTCGAGTCCGAGGGCCTGCGGGGTCGACCAGATCTCCAGGGCGAGTCGAGCACATGCCCGATGCCCCGCGGGGTCAACCAGACGTCCCAGGCGACTCCGGCCTGGCTCCGAGGGCCCACGGTGTCACACAGCTCTCCTGGGACACTCGCGCTTTGGACCGACGGACCGCGGGGTCGACCAGCTGACCCGGGCGACTTTGGCCCTGTGTCCAAAGGCCCTTGGGGTCGCCCGACTTTCCCGGGCGTCTCCGGCCTGTGCCCGAGGGACCGTGGTATGGACCACCTCTCCCAGGCGACTCAAGTTCGGGTCCGAGGTCCCGCAGCCTACCTGCTTTCCCGGGTGACTTGGGCATGTGCCAGATGTCACGCGGGGTCGACCAGTTGTCCAGGGGGACTCAGGCCCGGGTCCAGGATCCCGTGGTGTCGACCAGCTGTCCCGGGGAACTCTACCCAGGCCCGAAGACCAGCCGCATCCACCAGTTGCCCCGGGCGACTCGGACCCGTGTCTGAAGGCCCGCGTGTTCGACCAGCTATCCCTGGCCACTCACGCTGGGGTCCGTGTTCCCGCGGGGTTGACCAGCAGTCCCGGGCAACACGCGCTTGTGTCCGAGGGCCCGTGAGGTCGACCCGATGTCTTTGGCCATTCGGGCCCGGGACCGAGGGCCCGCGGGATCGACCAGCAGACCCGCGTGACTTGGGCCCGTGTCCGAGGTCCTGCGGTCGACCATCTGTACCGGGCGACTCGGGCCCGTGCCCGATGTCCCCCTGGGTCGACCAGCTGTCCCGGGGACGTCGGGCCCATGTCCGAGGGCCCGCGGGTTCCACAACCTTTCCCGGGCGACTCGGGCTGGTCCCGAGGGCCCGCGGTGTCGTCCAAATCTCCCGGTCGACTCGGGCCTGTGTCTGATATCCTCCAGGGTCGACCAGCTGTCCCGGGGGACTTGGGCCCTGGTCGGACGGAGCGGGGTGTCGAACAGGCGTCCCGGGCGACTAGGGCCAATGTCCGAGAGCCCACGGGGTCGAACAGCTGTCCTGGGCGACTCGGGCCCATTCCCGAGGCCTCGCGGTGTCGACCAGATGTCCCGGGGGACTGGCGCTTCGGTCCTAAGGCCCGCGGGGTCGACCAGCTGTCCTGGCTGACTTGGGTTCGGCTCCGAGGGCCTGCGGGCTCGAAAGGCTGTCCCGGAGGCTCGGGCCCGCTCCTGAAGGCCCACGGGGTCGACCAGTTTTCCCTGTGATTCGTGCTTTGGTCCGAGTGCCCGCAGGGTGGACCAGCAGTCCTGGGTGACTCGCGCTCGTGTCCGAGGTTCCACGAGGTCGCCCCGATGTTTTGGCAACTCGGGCCCGGGTGCGAGGGCCTGCAGGGTCGACCAGGTGTCCCGGGCGACTCGGGCCCAGGCCCAAGGCCCTGCGGTGTCAACCAGATGTCCCGGACCACTCGCGCTTGCGTCCTAGGTTACGTGGGGTCGACCAGCTGTCCTGGGCGACTGGGGCCTGGTCGGAGGGAGCATGGTGTCAAACAGGCGTCCCGGGCAACTCGGGCCCGTGTCTGAAGGCCCGCGGGGTCAACCAGCTGTCCCTGGTGACTCGCGCTTGGGACCGAGTGCATGCGGGGTCGACCAGCAGTCCCGGGCAACTCGGGCCCTGGTCGGAGGCACTGCGGTGTCGACCAGGCCTCCCTGGCGCCTCGGGCCCGTGCCCGAGGACCTGCGGGGTCGACCGGCTGTCCCGGGTGACTCCGGCCTGATTCCGAGGGCCCACGGTTTCGACCAAATGTCCCGGGTGACTCGGGCCTGGGTCTGAATGTTCGCGGTATCAACCAGCTTTCCCAGGGAACTGGGGCCCGGGTCTGAGGTCCCACAGGGTCGCCCACCTGTCCCGGGGGACTCGGGCCCGGGTCCACGGGCATGCGGTGTCGACAGGCTGTCCCGGGGGACTCGGGCCCGCGTCCAAGGGCCCGCCGGGTCGACCAGCTGTCCAGGTGGACTCGGGCCCGAGTCTGAAGGCCCGCGTGGTCGACCAGCTGTCCCAGGCACTTGGGCCTGTGTCCGAGGGCACGTGGGTTCGACCAGGTGTCCCCGGAGATCGCACTCGAGTCCGACGGCCCGTGGGGTCGACCATATGTCCCGGGCGATTTTGCCCCTGGTCCAAAGGCCCGCGCGGTCCACCAGCAGGCCCGCGCGACTCAGGCCCTGTTCTGATGGCCCGCGGGGTCAACCAGCAGTCCCTGGCGCCTGGGGCCCGTGTCCGAAATCCCTCGGTGTTGACCAGCTGTCCCGGGCGTCTCGAGACCGTGCCTGAGGGCCTGGGTGTCGAACAGCTGTGCCAGGGGACTCACACGTGAGTCTGATGGACCCCGGGGTCGACCAGCGGTCCCTGGGGACTCGGGCCCAGGTCCTAGGGCCCGCGGGTTCGACCACCTGTATTGGGCGACTCGGGCCGGTGCTCGAGGGCCCGCGGTGTCCACAAACTCTCCCGCGCGACTCGGTTCGGGTCCCAGGTCCCATGGTCGACCAGCTGTCCCAGGCGCCTCGGGCCCGTGCCAGATGTCCCGCTGCATGGATCAGCTGCCCCGGGCGACTTGGGCCCTGGTCGCAGGGCCCGCGGTGTCGAACAGGCGTCCCGGAAGACTCGGGCCTTGCCCGAATGCCCGCGGTGACGACCAGCTCCGGGTGACACGGGCCCGTGTCCGAGGGCCCACGGGTTCGACCAGATGACCCTGGCGACACATGCTTCGGTGGGACTGCCCACGGGGTTGACCAGCATTCCCGGCGTCCTCGCGCTCGTGTCCGACTGCCCGCGAGGTCGACCTGATGTCTTTGGCGACTCGGGCCCGTGGCCGGGGTCCTGCGGGGTCTGCCAGCTTTCCCGTGCCCATTCGGCCAATGCCCGAGTGCCCGCAGTGTCGACCCACTCTCCCAAGCGACTCGAGTTTGGGTCCAAGGGCCCGCGGTCGACCTGCTGTCCCGGGTGTCTTGGGCCCGGGCCCGATGTCCCACCGGGTCAACCAGGTGTCCCGGGCGATTCGGGTTCAGGTCGGAGGGACCGCGGTGTTGCCCAGCCATCCCGGGTCACTCGGGCCTGGGTCCGAGGGCCCATGTGTTCGACAAGCTCTTCCGGGCAAATCGCGCTCGGGTCCGATGGCCCGCGGGGTCGACCAGCTCTCCGGGGCGACTCGGGCACGTGCCCCAGGGCCCGGGGTGTCGACCAGCTGTCTCGGGCACCTCGGGCCCGGTTCCGAGGCCCGGCATTATTGATCAGCTATCCCGCGTGACTCGGGCCCGTGTCCGAGGGCCCACGGTGTCGACCAGATGTTCCAGGCCCTCGGGCCCGGGTCCGAGGGCCCGCAGGGTCCACCAGGGGTCCCGGGCGACTCGCACTCGAGTCCGAGGGCCTGCGGGGTCGACCAGATCTCCAGGGCGAGTCGAGCACATGCCCGATGCCCCGCGGGGTCAACCAGACGTCCCAGGCGACTCCGGCCTGGCTCCGAGGGCCCACGGTGTCACACAGCTCTCCTGGGACACTCGCGCTTTGGACCGACGGACCGCGGGGTCGACCAGCTGACCCGGGCGACTTTGGCCCTGTGTCCAAAGGCCCTTGGGGTCGCCCGACTTTCCCGGGCGTCTCCGGCCTGTGCCCGAGGGACCGTGGTATGGACCACCTCTCCCAGGCGACTCAAGTTCGGGTCCGAGGTCCCGCAGCCTACCTGCTTTCCCGGGTGACTTGGGCATGTGCCAGATGTCACGCGGGGTCGACCAGTTGTCCAGGGGGACTCAGGCCCGGGTCCAGGATCCCGTGGTGTCGACCAGCTGTCCCGGGGAACTCTACCCAGGCCCGAAGACCAGCCGCATCCACCAGTTGCCCCGGGCGACTCGGACCCGTGTCTGAAGGCCCGCGTGTTCGACCAGCTATCCCTGGCCACTCACGCTGGGGTCCGTGTTCCCGCGGGGTTGACCAGCAGTCCCGGGCAACACGCGCTTGTGTCCGAGGGCCCGTGAGGTCGACCCGATGTCTTTGGCCATTCGGGCCCGGGACCGAGGGCCCGCGGGATCGACCAGCAGACCCGCGTGACTTGGGCCCGTGTCCGAGGTCCTGCGGTCGACCATCTGTACCGGGCGACTCGGGCCCGTGCCCGATGTCCCGCTGGGTCGACCAGCTGTCCCGGGGACGTCGGGCCCATGTCCGAGGGCCCGCGGGTTCCACAACCTTTCCCGGGCGACTCGGGCTGGTCCCGAGGGCCCGCGGTGTCGTCCAAATCTCCCGGTCGACTCGGGCCTGTGTCTGATATCCTCCAGGGTCGACCAGCTGTCCCGGGGGACTTGGGCCCTGGTCGGACGGAGCGGGGTGTCGAACAGGCGTCCCGGGCGACTAGGGCCAATGTCCGAGAGCCCATGGGGTCGAACAGCTGTCCTGGGCGACTCGGGCCCATTCCCGAGGCCTCGCGGTGTCGACCAGATGTCCCGGGGGACTGGCGCTTCGGTCCTAAGGCCCGCGGGGTCGACCAGCTGTCCTGGCTGACTTGGGTTCGGCTCCGAGGGCCTGCGGGCTCGAAGGGCTGTCCCGGAGGCTCGGGCCCGCTCCTGAAGGCCCACGGGGTCGACCAGTTTTCCCTGTGATTCGTGCTTTGGTCCGAGTGCCCGCAGGGTGGACCAGCAGTCCTGGGTGACTCGCGCTCGTGTCCGAGGTTCCACGAGGTCGCCCCGATGTTTTGGCAACTCGGGCCCGGGTGCGAGGGCCTGCAGGGTCGACCAGGTGTCCCGGGCGACTCGGGCCCAGGCCCAAGGCCCTGCGGTGTCAACCAGATGTCCCGGACCACTCGCGCTTGCGTCCTAGGTTACGTGGGGTCGACCAGCTGTCCTGGGCGACTGGGGCCTGGTCGGAGGGAGCATGGTGTCAAACAGGCGTCCCGGGCAACTCGGGCCCGTGTCTGAAGGCCCGCGGGGTCACCAGCTGTCCCTGGTGACTCGCGCTTGGGACCGAGTGCATGCGGGGTCGACCAGCAGTCCCGGGCAACTCGGGCCCTGGTCGGAGGCACTGCGGTGTCGACAGGCTGTCCCGAGGGACTCGGGCCCGCGTCCGAGGGCCCGCCGGGTCGACCAGCTGTCCAGGTGGACTCGGGCCCGAGTCTGAATGCCCGCGTGGTCAACCAGCTGTCCCAGGCACTCGGGCCTGTGTCCGAGTGCACGTGGGTTCGACCAGGTGTCCCCGGAGATCGCACTCGAGTCCGACGGCCCGTGGGGTCGACCATATGTCCCGGGCGATATTGGCCCGGGTCCAAAGGCCCGCGCGGTCCACCAGCAGGCCCGCGCGACTCAGGCCCTGTTCTGATGGCCCGCGGGGTCAACCAGCAGTCCCTGGCGCCTGGGGCCCGTGTCCGAAATCCCTCGGTGTTGACCAGCTGTCCCGGGCGTCTCGAGACCGTGCCTGAGGGCCTGGGTGTCGAACAGCTGTGCCAGGGGACTCACACGTGAGTCTGATGGACCCCGGGGTCGACCAGCGGTCCCTGGGGACTCGGGCCCAGGTCCTAGGGCCCGCGGGTTCGACCACCTGTATTGGGCGACTCGGGCCGGTGCTCGAGGGCCCGCGGTGTCCACAAACTCTCCCGCGCGACTCGGTTCGGGTCCCAGGTCCCATGGTCGACCAGCTGTCCCAGGCGCCTCGGGCCCGTGCCAGATGTCCCGCTGCATGGATCAGCTGCCCCGGGCGACTTGGGCCCTGGTCGCAGGGCCCGCGGTGTCGAACAGGCGTCCCGGAAGACTCGGGCCTTGCCCGAATGCCCGCGGTGACGACCAGCTCCGGGTGACACGGGCCCGTGTCCGAGGGCCCACGGGTTCGACCAGATGACCCTGGCGACACATGCTTCGGTGGGACTGCCCACGGGGTTGACCAGCATTCCCGGCGTCCTCACGCTCGTGTCCGACTGCCCGCGAGGTCGACCTGATGTCTTTGGCGACTCGGGCCCGTGGCCGGGGTCCTGCGGGGTCTGCCAGCTTTCCCGTGCCCATTCGGCCAATGCCCGAGTGCCCGCAGTGTCGACCCACTCTCCCAAGCGACTCGAGTTTGGGTCCAAGGGCCCGCGGTCGACCTGCTGTCCCGGGTGTCTTGGGCCCGGGCCCGATGTCCCACCGGGTCTACCAGGTGTCCCGGGCGATTCGGGTTCAGGTCGGAGGGACCGCGGTGTTGCCCAGCCATCCCGGGTCACTCGGGCCTGGGTCCGAGGGCCCATGTGTTCGACAAGCTCTTCCGGGCAAATCGCGCTCGGGTCCGATGGCCCGCGGGGTCGACCAGCTCTCCGGGGCGACTCGGGCACGTGCCCCAGGGCCCGGGGTGTCGACCAGCTGTCTCGGGCACCTCGGGCCCGGTTCCGAGGCCCGGCATTATTGATCAGCTATCCCGCGTGACTCGGGCCCGTGTCCGAGGGCCCACGGTGTCGACCAGATGTTCCAGGCCCTCGGGCCCGGGTCCGAGGGCCCGCAGGGTCCACCAGGGGTCCCGGGCGACTCGCACTCGAGTCCGAGGGCCTGCGGGGTCGACCAGATCTCCAGGGCGAGTCGAGCACATGCCCGATGCCCCGCGGGGTCAACCAGACGTCCCAGGCGACTCCGGCCTGGCTCCGAGGGCCCACGGTGTCACACAGCTCTCCTGGGACACTCGCGCTTTGGACCGACGGACCGCGGGGTCGACCAGCTGACCCGGGCGACTTTGGCCCTGTGTCCAAAGGCCCTTGGGGTCGCCCGACTTTCCCGGGCGTCTCCGGCCTGTGCCCGAGGGACCGTGGTATGGACCACCTCTCCCAGGCGACTCAAGTTCGGGTCCGAGGTCCCGCAGCCTACCTGCTTTCCCGGGTGACTTGGGCATGTGCCAGATGTCACGCGGGGTCGACCAGTTGTCCAGGGGGACTCAGGCCCGGGTCCAGGATCCCGTGGTGTCGACCAGCTGTCCCGGGGAACTCTACCCAGGCCCGAAGACCAGCCGCATCCACCAGTTGCCCCGGGCGACTCGGACCCGTGTCTGAAGGCCCGCGTGTTCGACCAGCTATCCCTGGCCACTCACGCTGGGGTCCGTGTTCCCGCGGGGTTGACCAGCAGTCCCGGGCAACACGCGCTTGTGTCCGAGGGCCCGTGAGGTCGACCCGATGTCTTTGGCCATTCGGGCCCGGGACCGAGGGCCCGCGGGATCGACCAGCAGACCCGCGTGACTTGGGCCCGTGTCCGAGGTCCTGCGGTCGACCATCTGTACCGGGCGACTCGGGCCCGTGCCCGATGTCCCGCTGGGTCGACCAGCTGTCCCGGGGACGTCGGGCCCATGTCCGAGGGCCCGCGGGTTCCACAACCTTTCCCGGGCGACTCGGGCTGGTCCCGAGGGCCCGCGGTGTCGTCCAAATCTCCCGGTCGACTCGGGCCTGTGTCTGATATCCTCCAGGGTCGACCAGCTGTCCCGGGGGACTTGGGCCCTGGTCGGACGGAGCGGGGTGTCGAACAGGCGTCCCGGGCGACTAGGGCCAATGTCCGAGAGCCCACGGGGTCGAACAGCTGTCCTGGGCGACTCGGGCCCATTCCCGAGGCCTCGCGGTGTCGACCAGATGTCCCGGGGGACTGGCGCTTCGGTCCTAAGGCCCGCGGGGTCGACCAGCTGTCCTGGCTGACTTGGGTTCGGCTCCGAGGGCCTGCGGGCTCGAAAGGCTGTCCCGGAGGCTCGGGCCCGCTCCTGAAGGCCCACGGGGTCGACCAGTTTTCCCTGTGATTCGTGCTTTGGTCCGAGTGCCCGCAGGGTGGACCAGCAGTCCTGGGTGACTCGCGCTCGTGTCCGAGGTTCCACGAGGTCGCCCCGATGTTTTGGCAACTCGGGCCCGGGTGCGAGGGCCTGCAGGGTCGACCAGGGGTCCCGGGCGACTCGGGCCCAGGCCCAAGGCCCTGCGGTGTCAACCAGATGTCCCGGACCACTCGCGCTTGCGTCCTAGGTTACGTGGGGTCGACCAGCTGTCCTGGGCGACTGGGGCCTGGTCGGAGGGAGCATGGTGTCAAACAGGCGTCCCGGGCAACTCGGGCCCGTGTCTGAAGGCCCGCGGGGTCAACCAGCTGTCCCTGGTGACTCGCGCTTGGGACCGAGTGCATGCGGGGTCGACCAGCAGTCCCGGGCAACTCGGGCCCTGGTCGGAGGCACTGCGGTGTCGACAGGCTGTCCCGGGGGACTCGGGCTCGCGTCCGAGGGCCCGCCGGGTCGACCAGCTGTCCAGGTGGACTCGGGCCCGAGTCTGAAGGCCCGCGTGGTCAACCAGCTGTCCCAGGCACTCGGGCCTGTGTCCGAGGGCACGTGGGTTCGACCAGGTGTCCCCGGAGATCGCACTCGAGTCCGACGGCCCGTGGGGTCGACCATATGTCCCGGGCGATATTGGCCCGGGTCCAAAGGCCCGCGCGGTCCACCAGCAGGCCCGCGCGACTCAGGCCCTGTTCTGATGGCCCGCGGGGTCAACCAGCAGTCCCTGGCACCTGGGGCCCGTGTCCGAAATCCCTCGGTGTTGACCAGCTGTCCCGGGCGTCTCGAGACCGTGCCTGAGGGCCTGGGTGTCGAACAGCTGTGCCAGGGGACTCACACGTGAGTCTGATGGACCCCGGGGTCGACCAGCGGTCCCTGGGGACTCGGGCCCAGGTCCTAGGGCCCGCGGGTTCGACCACCTGTATTGGGCGACTCGGGCCGGTGCTCGAGGGCCCGCGGTGTCCACAAACTCTCCCGCGCGACTCGGTTCGGGTCCCAGGTCCCATGGTCGACCAGCTGTCCCAGGCGCCTCGGGCCCGTGCCAGATGTCCCGCTGCATGGATCAGCTGCCCCGGGCGACTTGGGCCCTGGTCGCAGGGCCCGCGGTGTCGAACAGGCGTCCCGGAAGACTCGGGCCTTGCCCGAATGCCCGCGGTGACGACCAGCTCCGGGTGACACGGGCCCGTGTCCGAGGGCCCACGGGTTCGACCAGATGACCCTGGCGACACATGCTTCGGTGGGACTGCCCACGGGGTTGACCAGCATTCCCGGCGTCCTCGCGCTCGTGTCCGACTGCCCGCGAGGTCGACCTGATGTCTTTGGCGACTCGGGCCCGTGGCCGGGGTCCTGCGGGGTCTGCCAGCTTTCCCGTGCCCATTCGGCCAATGCCCGAGTGCCCGCAGTGTCGACCCACTCTCCCAAGCGACTCGAGTTTGGGTCCAAGGGCCCGCGGTCGACCTGCTGTCCCGGGTGTCTTGGGCCCGGGCCCGATGTCCCACCGGGTCAACCAGGTGTCCCGGGCGATTCGGGTTCAGGTCGGAGGGACCGCGGTGTTGCCCAGCCATCCCGGGTCACTCGGGCCTGGGTCCGAGGGCCCATGTGTTCGACAAGCTCTTCCGGGCAAATCGCGCTCGGGTCCGATGGCCCGCGGGGTCGACCAGCTCTCCGGGGCGACTCGGGCACGTGCCCCAGGGCCCGGGGTGTCGACCAGCTGTCTCGGGCACCTCGGGCCCGGTTCCGAGGCCCGGCATTATTGATCAGCTATCCCGCGTGACTCGGGCCCGTGTCCGAGGGCCCACGGTGTCGACCAGATGTTCCAGGCCCTCGGGCCCGGGTCCGAGGGCCCGCAGGGTCCACCAGGGGTCCCGGGCGACTCGCACTCGAGTCCGAGGGCCTGCGGGGTCGACCAGATCTCCAGGGCGAGTCGAGCACATGCCCGATGCCCCGCGGGGTCAACCAGACGTCCCAGGCGACTCCGGCCTGGCTCCGAGGGCCCACGGTGTCACACAGCTCTCCTGGGACACTCGCGCTTTGGACCGACGGACCGCGGGGTCGACCAGCTGACCCGGGCGACTTTGGCCCTGTGTCCAAAGGCCCTTGGGGTCGCCCGACTTTCCCGGGCGTCTCCGGCCTGTGCCCGAGGGACCGTGGTATGGACCACCTCTCCCAGGCGACTCAAGTTCGGGTCCGAGGTCCCGCAGCCTACCTGCTTTCCCGGGTGACTTGGGCATGTGCCAGATGTCACGCGGGGTCGACCAGTTGTCCAGGGGGACTCAGGCCCGGGTCCAGGATCCCGTGGTGTCGACCAGCTGTCCCGGGGAACTCTACCCAGGCCCGAAGACCAGCCGCATCCACCAGTTGCCCCGGGCGACTCGGACCCGTGTCTGAAGGCCCGCGTGTTCGACCAGCTATCCCTGGCCACTCACGCTGGGGTCCGTGTTCCCGCGGGGTTGACCAGCAGTCCCGGGCAACACGCGCTTGTGTCCGAGGGCCCGTGAGGTCGACCCGATGTCTTTGGCCATTCGGGCCCGGGACCGAGGGCCCGCGGGATCGACCAGCAGACCCGCGTGACTTGGGCCCGTGTCCGAGGTCCTGCGGTCGACCATCTGTACCGGGCGACTCGGGCCCGTGCCCGATGTCCCGTTGGGTCGACCAGCTGTCCCGGGGACGTCGGGCCCATGTCCGAGGGCCCGCGGGTTCCACAACCTTTCCCGGGCGACTCGGGCTGGTCCCGAGGGCCCGCGGTGTCGTCCAAATCTCCCGGTCGACTCGGGCCTGTGTCTGATATCCTCCAGGGTCGACCAGCTGTCCCGGGGGACTTGGGCCCTGGTCGGACGGAGCGGGGTGTCGAACAGGCGTCCCGGGCGACTAGGGCCAATGTCCGAGAGCCCATGGGGTCGAACAGCTGTCCTGGGCGACTCGGGCCCATTCCCGAGGCCTCGCGGTGTCGACCAGATGTCCCGGGGGACTGGCGCTTCGGTCCTAAGGCCCGCGGGGTCGACCAGCTGTCCTGGCTGACTTGGGTTCGGCTCCGAGGGCCTGCGGGCTCGAAAGGCTGTCCCGGAGGCTCGGGCCCGCTCCTGAAGGCCCACGGGGTCGACCAGTTTTCCCTGTGATTCGTGCTTTGGTCCGAGTGCCCGCAGGGTGGACCAGCAGTCCTGGGTGACTCGCGCTCGTGTCCGAGGTTCCACGAGGTCGCCCCGATGTTTTGGCAACTCGGGCCCGGGTGCGAGGGCCTGCAGGGTCGACCAGGTGTCCCGGGCGACTCGGGCCCAGGCCCAAGGCCCTGCGGTGTCAACCAGATGTCCCGGACCACTCGCGCTTGCGTCCTAGGTTACGTGGGGTCGACCAGCTGTCCTGGGCGACTGGGGCCTGGTCGGAGGGAGCATGGTGTCAAACAGGCGTCCCGGGCAACTCGGGCCCGTGTCTGAAGGCCCGCGGGGTCACCAGCTGTCCCTGGTGACTCGCGCTTGGGACCGAGTGCATGCGGGGTCGACCAGCAGTCCCGGGCAACTCGGGCCCTGGTCGGAGGCACTGCGGTGTCGACAGGCTGTCCCGGGGGACTCGGGCCCGCGTCCGAGGGCCCGCCGGGTCGACCAGCTGTCCAGGTGGACTCGGGCCCGAGTCTGAATGCCCGCGTGGTCAACCAGCTGTCCCAGGCACTCGGGCCTGTGTCCGAGTGCACGTGGGTTCGACCAGGTGTCCCCGGAGATCGCACTCGAGTCCGACGGCCCGTGGGGTCGACCATATGTCCCGGGCGATATTGGCCCGGGTCCAAAGGCCCGCGCGGTCCACCAGCAGGCCCGCGCGACTCAGGCCCTGTTCTGATGGCCCGCGGGGTCAACCAGCAGTCCCTGGCGCCTGGGGCCCGTGTCCGAAATCCCTCGGTGTTGACCAGCTGTCCCGGGCGTCTCGAGACCGTGCCTGAGGGCCTGGGTGTCGAACAGCTGTGCCAGGGGACTCACACGTGAGTCTGATGGACCCCGGGGTCGACCAGCGGTCCCTGGGGACTCGGGCCCAGGTCCTAGGGCCCGCGGGTTCGACCACCTGTATTGGGCGACTCGGGCCGGTGCTCGAGGGCCCGCGGTGTCCACAAACTCTCCCGCGCGACTCGGTTCGGGTCCCAGGTCCCATGGTCGACCAGCTGTCCCAGGCGCCTCGGGCCCGTGCCAGATGTCCCGCTGCATGGATCAGCTGCCCCGGGCGACTTGGGCCCTGGTCGCAGGGCCCGCGGTGTCGAACAGGCGTCCCGGAAGACTCGGGCCTTGCCCGAATGCCCGCGGTGACGACCAGCTCCGGGTGACACGGGCCCGTGTCCGAGGGCCCACGGGTTCGACCAGATGACCCTGGCGACACATGCTTCGGTGGGACTGCCCACGGGGTTGACCAGCATTCCCGGCGTCCTCACGCTCGTGTCCGACTGCCCGCGAGGTCGACCTGATGTCTTTGGCGACTCGGGCCCGTGGCCGGGGTCCTGCGGGGTCTGCCAGCTTTCCCGTGCCCATTCGGCCAATGCCCGAGTGCCCGCAGTGTCGACCCACTCTCCCAAGCGACTCGAGTTTGGGTCCAAGGGCCCGCGGTCGACCTGCTGTCCCGGGTGTCTTGGGCCCGGGCCCGATGTCCCACCGGGTCTACCAGGTGTCCCGGGCGATTCGGGTTCAGGTCGGAGGGACCGCGGTGTTGCCCAGCCATCCCGGGTCACTCGGGCCTGGGTCCGAGGGCCCATGTGTTCGACAAGCTCTTCCGGGCAAATCGCGCTCGGGTCCGATGGCCCGCGGGGTCGACCAGCTCTCCGGGGCGACTCGGGCACGTGCCCCAGGGCCCGGGGTGTCGACCAGCTGTCTCGGGCACCTCGGGCCCGGTTCCGAGGCCCGGCATTATTGATCAGCTATCCCGCGTGACTCGGGCCCGTGTCCGAGGGCCCACGGTGTCGACCAGATGTTCCAGGCCCTCGGGCCCGGGTCCGAGGGCCCGCAGGGTCCACCAGGGGTCCCGGGCGACTCGCACTCGAGTCCGAGGGCCTGCGGGGTCGACCAGATCTCCAGGGCGAGTCGAGCACATGCCCGATGCCCCGCGGGGTCAACCAGACGTCCCAGGCGACTCCGGCCTGGCTCCGAGGGCCCACGGTGTCACACAGCTCTCCTGGGACACTCGCGCTTTGGACCGACGGACCGCGGGGTCGACCAGCTGACCCGGGCGACTTTGGCCCTGTGTCCAAAGGCCCTTGGGGTCGCCCGACTTTCCCGGGCGTCTCCGGCCTGTGCCCGAGGGACCGTGGTATGGACCACCTCTCCCAGGCGACTCAAGTTCGGGTCCGAGGTCCCGCAGCCTACCTGCTTTCCCGGGTGACTTGGGCATGTGCCAGATGTCACGCGGGGTCGACCAGTTGTCCAGGGGGACTCAGGCCCGGGTCCAGGATCCCGTGGTGTCGACCAGCTGTCCCGGGGAACTCTACCCAGGCCCGAAGACCAGCCGCATCCACCAGTTGCCCCGGGCGACTCGGACCCGTGTCTGAAGGCCCGCGTGTTCGACCAGCTATCCCTGGCCACTCACGCTGGGGTCCGTGTTCCCGCGGGGTTGACCAGCAGTCCCGGGCAACACGCGCTTGTGTCCGAGGGCCCGTGAGGTCGACCCGATGTCTTTGGCCATTCGGGCCCGGGACCGAGGGCCCGCGGGATCGACCAGCAGACCCGCGTGACTTGGGCCCGTGTCCGAGGTCCTGCGGTCGACCATCTGTACCGGGCGACTCGGGCCCGTGCCCGATGTCCCCCTGGGTCGACCAGCTGTCCCGGGGACGTCGGGCCCATGTCCGAGGGCCCGCGGGTTCCACAACCTTTCCCGGGCGACTCGGGCTGGTCCCGAGGGCCCGCGGTGTCGTCCAAATCTCCCGGTCGACTCGGGCCTGTGTCTGATATCCTCCAGGGTCGACCAGCTGTCCCGGGGGACTTGGGCCCTGGTCGGACGGAGCGGGGTGTCGAACAGGCGTCCCGGGCGACTAGGGCCAATGTCCGAGAGCCCACGGGGTCGAACAGCTGTCCTGGGCGACTCGGGCCCATTCCCGAGGCCTCGCGGTGTCGACCAGATGTCCCGGGGGACTGGCGCTTCGGTCCTAAGGCCCGCGGGGTCGACCAGCTGTCCTGGCTGACTTGGGTTCGGCTCCGAGGGCCTGCGGGCTCGAAAGGCTGTCCCGGAGGCTCGGGCCCGCTCCTGAAGGCCCACGGGGTCGACCAGTTTTCCCTGTGATTCGTGCTTTGGTCCGAGTGCCCGCAGGGTGGACCAGCAGTCCTGGGTGACTCGCGCTCGTGTCCGAGGTTCCACGAGGTCGCCCCGATGTTTTGGCAACTCGGGCCCGGGTGCGAGGGCCTGCAGGGTCGACCAGGGGTCCCGGGCGACTCGGGCCCAGGCCCAAGGCCCTGCGGTGTCAACCAGATGTCCCGGACCACTCGCGCTTGCGTCCTAGGTTACGTGGGGTCGACCAGCTGTCCTGGGCGACTGGGGCCTGGTCGGAGGGAGCATGGTGTCAAACAGGCGTCCCGGGCAACTCGGGCCCGTGTCTGAAGGCCCGCGGGGTCAACCAGCTGTCCCTGGTGACTCGCGCTTGGGACCGAGTGCATGCGGGGTCGACCAGCAGTCCCGGGCAACTCGGGCCCTGGTCGGAGGCACTGCGGTGTCGACCAGGCCTCCCTGGTGCCTCGGGCCCGTGCCCGAGGACCTGCGGGGTCGACTGGCTGTCCCGGGCGACTCCGGCCTGATTCCGAGGGCCCACGGTTTCGACCAAATGTCCCGGGTGACTCGGGCCTGGGTCTGAATGTTCGCGGTATCAACCAGCTTTCCCAGGGAACTGGGGCCCGGGTCTGAGGTCCCACAGGGTCGCCCACCTGTCCCGGGGGACTCGGGCCCGGGTCCACGGGCATGCGGTGTCGACAGGCTGTCCCGGGGGACTCGGGCTCGCGTCCGAGGGCCCGCCGGGTCGACCAGCTGTCCAGGTGGACTCGGGCCCGAGTCTGAAGGCCCGCGTGGTCGACCAGCTGTCCCAGGCACTCGGGCCTGTGTCCGAGGGCACGTGGGTTCGACCAGGTGTCCCCGGAGATCGCACTCGAGTCCGACGGCCCGTGGGGTCGACCATATGTCCCGGGCGATATTGGCCCGGGTCCAAAGGCCCGCGCGGTCCACCAGCAGGCCCGCGCGACTCAGGCCCTGTTCTGATGGCCCGCGGGGTCAACCAGCAGTCCCTGGCACCTGGGGCCCGTGTCCGAAATCCCTCGGTGTTGACCAGCTGTCCCGGGCGTCTCGAGACCGTGCCTGAGGGCCTGGGTGTCGAACAGCTGTGCCAGGGGACTCACACGTGAGTCTGATGGACCCCGGGGTCGACCAGCGGTCCCTGGGGACTCGGGCCCAGGTCCTAGGGCCCGCGGGTTCGACCACCTGTATTGGGCGACTCGGGCCGGTGCTCGAGGGCCCGCGGTGTCCACAAACTCTCCCGCGCGACTCGGTTCGGGTCCCAGGTCCCATGGTCGACCAGCTGTCCCAGGCGCCTCGGGCCCGTGCCAGATGTCCCGCTGCATGGATCAGCTGCCCCGGGCGACTTGGGCCCTGGTCGCAGGGCCCGCGGTGTCGAACAGGCGTCCCGGAAGACTCGGGCCTTGCCCGAATGCCCGCGGTGACGACCAGCTCCGGGTGACACGGGCCCGTGTCCGAGGGCCCACGGGGTCGACCAGATGACCCTGGCGACACATGCTTCGGTGGGACTGCCCACGGGGTTGACCAGCATTCCCGGCGTCCTCGCGCTCGTGTCCGACTGCCCGCGAGGTCGACCTGATGTCTTTGGCGACTCGGGCCCGTGGCCGGGGTCCTGCGGGGTCTGCCAGCTTTCCCGTGCCCATTCGGCCAATGCCCGAGTGCCCGCAGTGTCGACCCACTCTCCCAAGCGACTCGAGTTTGGGTCCAAGGGCCCGCGGTCGACCTGCTGTCCCGGGTGTCTTGGGCCCGGGCCCGATGTCCCACCGGGTCTACCAGGTGTCCCGGGCGATTCGGGTTCAGGTCGGAGGGACCGCGGTGTTGCCCAGCCATCCCGGGTCACTCGGGCCTGGGTCCGAGGGCCCATGTGTTCGACAAGCTCTTCCGGGCAAATCGCGCTCGGGTCCGATGGCCCGCGGGGTCGACCAGCTCTCCGGGGCGACTCGGGCACGTGCCCCAGGGCCCGGGGTGTCGACCAGCTGTCTCGGGCACCTCGGGCCCGGTTCCGAGGCCCGGCATTATTGATCAGCTATCCCGCGTGACTCGGGCCCGTGTCCGAGGGCCCACGGTGTCGACCAGATGTTCCAGGCCCTCGGGCCCGGGTCCGAGGGCCCGCAGGGTCCACCAGGGGTCCCGGGCGACTCGCACTCGAGTCCGAGGGCCTGCGGGGTCGACCAGATCTCCAGGGCGAGTCGAGCACATGCCCGATGCCCCGCGGGGTCAACCAGACGTCCCAGGCGACTCCGGCCTGGCTCCGAGGGCCCACGGTGTCACACAGCTCTCCTGGGACACTCGCGCTTTGGACCGACGGACCGCGGGGTCGACCAGCTGACCCGGGCGACTTTGGCCCTGTGTCCAAAGGCCCTTGGGGTCGCCCGACTTTCCCGGGCGTCTCCGGCCTGTGCCCGAGGGACCGTGGTATGGACCACCTCTCCCAGGCGACTCAAGTTCGGGTCCGAGGTCCCGCAGCCTACCTGCTTTCCCGGGTGACTTGGGCATGTGCCAGATGTCACGCGGGGTCGACCAGTTGTCCAGGGGGACTCAGGCCCGGGTCCAGGATCCCGTGGTGTCGACCAGCTGTCCCGGGGAACTCTACCCAGGCCCGAAGACCAGCCGCATCCACCAGTTGCCCCGGGCGACTCGGACCCGTGTCTGAAGGCCCGCGTGTTCGACCAGCTATCCCTGGCCACTCACGCTGGGGTCCGTGTTCCCGCGGGGTTGACCAGCAGTCCCGGGCAACACGCGCTTGTGTCCGAGGGCCCGTGAGGTCGACCCGATGTCTTTGGCCATTCGGGCCCGGGACCGAGGGCCCGCGGGATCGACCAGCAGACCCGCGTGACTTGGGCCCGTGTCCGAGGTCCTGCGGTCGACCATCTGTACCGGGCGACTCGGGCCCGTGCCCGATGTCCCCCTGGGTCGACCAGCTGTCCCGGGGACGTCGGGCCCATGTCCGAGGGCCCGCGGGTTCCACAACCTTTCCCGGGCGACTCGGGCTGGTCCCGAGGGCCCGCGGTGTCGTCCAAATCTCCCGGTCGACTCGGGCCTGTGTCTGATATCCTCCAGGGTCGACCAGCTGTCCCGGGGGACTTGGGCCCTGGTCGGACGGAGCGGGGTGTCGAACAGGCGTCCCGGGCGACTAGGGCCAATGTCCGAGAGCCCACGGGGTCGAACAGCTGTCCTGGGCGACTCGGGCCCATTCCCGAGGCCTCGCGGTGTCGACCAGATGTCCCGGGGGACTGGCGCTTCGGTCCTAAGGCCCGCGGGGTCGACCAGCTGTCCTGGCTGACTTGGGTTCGGCTCCGAGGGCCTGCGGGCTCGAAAGGCTGTCCCGGAGGCTCGGGCCCGCTCCTGAAGGCCCACGGGGTCGACCAGTTTTCCCTGTGATTCGTGCTTTGGTCCGAGTGCCCGCAGGGTGGACCAGCAGTCCTGGGTGACTCGCGCTCGTGTCCGAGGTTCCACGAGGTCGCCCCGATGTTTTGGCAACTCGGGCCCGGGTGCGAGGGCCTGCAGGGTCGACCAGGGGTCCCGGGCGACTCGGGCCCAGGCCCAAGGCCCTGCGGTGTCAACCAGATGTCCCGGACCACTCGCGCTTGCGTCCTAGGTTACGTGGGGTCGACCAGCTGTCCTGGGCGACTGGGGCCTGGTCGGAGGGAGCATGGTGTCAAACAGGCGTCCCGGGCAACTCGGGCCCGTGTCTGAAGGCCCGCGGGGTCAACCAGCTGTCCCTGGTGACTCGCGCTTGGGACCGAGTGCATGCGGGGTCGACCAGCAGTCCCGGGCAACTCGGGCCCTGGTCGGAGGCACTGCGGTGTCGACCAGGCCTCCCTGGCGCCTCGGGCCCGTGCCCGAGGACCTGCGGGGTCGACCGGCTGTCCCGGGCGACTCCGGCCTGATTCCGAGGGCCCACGGTTTCGACCAAATGTCCCGGGTGACTCGGGCCTGGGTCTGAATGCTCGCGGTATCAACCAGCTTTCCCAGGGAACTGGGGCCCGGGTCTGAGGTCCCACAGGGTCGCCCACCTGTCCCGGGGGACTCGGGCCCGGGTCCACGGGCATGCGGTGTCGACAGGCTGTCCCGGGGGACTCTGGCCCGCGTCCGAGGGCCCGCCGGGTCGACCAGCTGTCCAGGTGGACTCGGGCCCGAGTCTGAAGGCCCGCGTGGTCGACCAGCTGTCCCAGGCACTCGGGCCTGTGTCCGAGGGCACGTGGGTTCGACCAGGTGTCCCCGGAGATCGCACTCGAGTCCGACGGCCCGTGGGGTCGACCATATGTCCCGGGCGATATTGGCCCGGGTCCAAAGGCCCGCGCGGTCCACCAGCAGGCCCGCGCGACTCAGGCCCTGTTCTGATGGCCCGCGGGGTCAACCAGCAGTCCCTGGCGCCTGGGGCCCGTGTCCGAAATCCCTCGGTGTTGACCAGCTGTCCCGGGCGACTCGAGACCGTGCCTGAGGGCCTGGGTGTCGAACAGCTGTGCCAGGGGACTCACACGTGAGTCTGATGGACCCCGGGGTCGACCAGCGGTCCCTGGGGACTCGGGCCCAGGTCCTAGGGCCCGCGGGTTCGACCACCTGTATTGGGCGACTCGGGCCGGTGCTCGAGGGCCCGCGGTGTCCACAAACTCTCCCGCGCGACTCGGTTCGGGTCCCAGGTCCCATGGTCGACCAGCTGTCCCAGGCGCCTCGGGCCCGTGCCAGATGTCCCGCTGCATGGATCAGCTGCCCCGGGCGACTTGGGCCCTGGTCGCAGGGCCCGCGGTGTCGAACAGGCGTCCCGGAAGACTCGGGCCTTGCCCGAATGCCCGCGGTGACGACCAGCTCCGGGTGACACGGGCCCGTGTCCGAGGGCCCACGGGTTCGACCAGATGACCCTGGCGACACATGCTTCGGTGGGACTGCCCACGGGGTTGACCAGCATTCCCGGCGTCCTCGCGCTCGTGTCCGACTGCCCGCGAGGTCGACCTGATGTCTTTGGCGACTCGGGCCCGTGGCCGGGGTCCTGCGGGGTCTGCCAGCTTTCCCGTGCCCATTCGGCCAATGCCCGAGTGCCCGCAGTGTCGACCCACTCTCCCAAGCGACTCGAGTTTGGGTCCAAGGGCCCGCGGTCGACCTGCTGTCCCGGGTGTCTTGGGCCCGGGCCCGATGTCCCACCGGGTCTACCAGGTGTCCCGGGCGATTCGGGTTCAGGTCGGAGGGACCGCGGTGTTGCCCAGCCATCCCGGGTCACTCGGGCCTGGGTCCGAGGGCCCATGTGTTCGACAAGCTCTTCCGGGCAAATCGCGCTCGGGTCCGATGGCCCGCGGGGTCGACCAGCTCTCCGGGGCGACTCGGGCACGTGCCCCAGGGCCCGGGGTGTCGACCAGCTGTCTCGGGCACCTCGGGCCCGGTTCCGAGGCCCGGCATTATTGATCAGCTATCCCGCGTGACTCGGGCCCGTGTCCGAGGGCCCACGGTGTCGACCAGATGTTCCAGGCCCTCGGGCCCGGGTCCGAGGGCCCGCAGGGTCCACCAGGGGTCCCGGGCGACTCGCACTCGAGTCCGAGGGCCTGCGGGGTCGACCAGATCTCCAGGGCGAGTCGAGCACATGCCCGATGCCCCGCGGGGTCAACCAGACGTCCCAGGCGACTCCGGCCTGGCTCCGAGGGCCCACGGTGTCACACAGCTCTCCTGGGACACTCGCGCTTTGGACCGACGGACCGCGGGGTCGACCAGCTGACCCGGGCGACTTTGGCCCTGTGTCCAAAGGCCCTTGGGGTCGCCCGACTTTCCCGGGCGTCTCCGGCCTGTGCCCGAGGGACCGTGGTATGGACCACCTCTCCCAGGCGACTCAAGTTCGGGTCCGAGGTCCCGCAGCCTACCTGCTTTCCCGGGTGACTTGGGCATGTGCCAGATGTCACGCGGGGTCGACCAGTTGTCCAGGGGGACTCAGGCCCGGGTCCAGGATCCCGTGGTGTCGACCAGCTGTCCCGGGGAACTCTACCCAGGCCCGAAGACCAGCCGCATCCACCAGTTGCCCCGGGCGACTCGGACCCGTGTCTGAAGGCCCGCGTGTTCGACCAGCTATCCCTGGCCACTCACGCTGGGGTCCGTGTTCCCGCGGGGTTGACCAGCAGTCCCGGGCAACACGCGCTTGTGTCCGAGGGCCCGTGAGGTCGACCCGATGTCTTTGGCCATTCGGGCCCGGGACCGAGGGCCCGCGGGATCGACCAGCAGACCCGCGTGACTTGGGCCCGTGTCCGAGGTCCTGCGGTCGACCATCTGTACCGGGCGACTCGGGCCCGTGCCCGATGTCCCCCTGGGTCGACCAGCTGTCCCGGGGACGTCGGGCCCATGTCCGAGGGCCCGCGGGTTCCACAACCTTTCCCGGGCGACTCGGGCTGGTCCCGAGGGCCCGCGGTGTCGTCCAAATCTCCCGGTCGACTCGGGCCTGTGTCTGATATCCTCCAGGGTCGACCAGCTGTCCCGGGGGACTTGGGCCCTGGTCGGACGGAGCGGGGTGTCGAACAGGCGTCCCGGGCGACTAGGGCCAATGTCCGAGAGCCCACGGGGTCGAACAGCTGTCCTGGGCGACTCGGGCCCATTCCCGAGGCCTCGCGGTGTCGACCAGATGTCCCGGGGGACTGGCGCTTCGGTCCTAAGGCCCGCGGGGTCGACCAGCTGTCCTGGCTGACTTGGGTTCGGCTCCGAGGGCCTGCGGGCTCGAAAGGCTGTCCCGGAGGCTCGGGCCCGTTCCTGAAGGCCCACGGGGTCGACCAGTTTTCCCTGTGATTCGTGCTTTGGTCCGAGTGCCCGCAGGGTGGACCAGCAGTCCTGGGTGACTCGCGCTCGTGTCCGAGGTTCCACGAGGTCGCCCCGATGTTTTGGCAACTCGGGCCCGGGTGCGAGGGCCTGCAGGGTCGACCAGGTGTCCCGGGCGACTCGGGCCCAGGCCCAAGGCCCTGCGGTGTCAACCAGATGTCCCGGACCACTCGCGCTTGCGTCCTAGGTTACGTGGGGTCGACCAGCTGTCCTGGGCGACTGGGGCCTGGTGGGAGGGAGCATGGTGTCAAACAGGCGTCCCGGGCAACTCGGGCCCGTGTCTGAAGGCCCGCGGGGTCAACCAGCTGTCCCTGGTGACTCGCGCTTGGGACCGAGTGCATGCGGGGTCGACCAGCAGTCCCGGACAACTCGGGCCCTGGTCGGAGGCACTGCGGTGTCGACCAGGCCTCCCTGGCGCCTCGGGCCCGTGCCCGAGGACCTGCGGGGTCGACCAGCTGTCCCGGGCGACTCCGGCCTGATTCCGAGGGCCCACGGTTTCGACCAAATGTCCCGGGTGACTCGGGCCTGGGTCTGAATGCTCGCGGTATCAACCAGCTTTCCCAGGGAACTGGGGCCCGGGTCTGAGGTCCCACAGGGTCGCCCACCTGTCCCGGGGGACTCGGGCCCGGGTCCACGGGCATGCGGTGTCGACAGGCTGTCCCGGGGGACTCGGGCTCGCGTCCGAGGGCCCGCCGGGTCGACCAGCTGTCCAGGTGGACTCGGGCCCGAGTCTGAAGGCCCGCGTGGTCGACCAGCTGTCCCAGGCACTCGGGCCTGTGTCCGAGGGCACGTGGGTTCGACCAGGTGTCCCCGGAGATCGCACTCGAGTCCGACGGCCCGTGGGGTCGACCATATGTCCCGGGCGATATTGGCCCGGGTCCAAAGGCCCGCGCGGTCCACCAGCAGGCCCGCGCGACTCAGGCCCTGTTCTGATGGCCCGCGGGGTCAACCAGCAGTCCCTGGCACCTGGGGCCCGTGTCCGAAATCCCTCGGTGTTGACCAGCTGTCCCGGGCGACTCGAGACCATGCCTGAGGGCCTGGGTGTCGAACAGCTGTGCCAGGGGACTCACACGTGAGTCTGATGGACCCCGGGGTCGACCAGCGGTCCCTGGGGACTCGGGCCCAGGTCCTAGGGCCCGCGGGTTCGACCACCTGTATTGGGCGACTCGGGCCGGTGCTCGAGGGCCCGCGGTGTCCACAAACTCTCCCGCGCGACTCGGTTCGGGTCCCAGGTCCCATGGTCGACCAGCTGTCCCAGGCGCCTCGGGCCCGTGCCAGATGTCCCGCTGCATGGATCAGCTGCCCCGGGCGACTTGGGCCCTGGTCGCAGGGCCCGCGGTGTCGAACAGGCGTCCCGGAAGACTCGGGCCTTGCCCGAATGCCCGCGGTGACGACCAGCTCCGGGTGACACGGGCCCGTGTCCGAGGGCCCACGGGTTCGACCAGATGACCCTGGCGACACATGCTTCGGTGGGACTGCCCACGGGGTTGACCAGCATTCCCGGCGTCCTCGCGCTCGTGTCCGACTGCCCGCGAGGTCGACCTGATGTCTTTGGCGACTCGGGCCCGTGGCCGGGGTCCTGCGGGGTCTGCCAGCTTTCCCGTGCCCATTCGGCCAATGCCCGAGTGCCCGCAGTGTCGACCCACTCTCCCAAGCGACTCGAGTTTGGGTCCAAGGGCCCGCGGTCGACCTGCTGTCCCGGGTGTCTTGGGCCCGGGCCCGATGTCCCACCGGGTCTACCAGGTGTCCCGGGCGATTCGGGTTCAGGTCGGAGGGACCGCGTTGTTGCCCAGCCATCCCGGGTCACTCGGGCCTGGGTCCGAGGGCCCATGTGTTCGACAAGCTCTTCCGGGCAAATCGCGCTCGGGTCCGATGGCCCGCGGGGTCGACCAGCTCTCCGGGGCGACTCGGGCACGTGCCCCAGGGCCCGGGGTGTCGACCAGCTGTCTCGGGCACCTCGGGCCCGGTTCCGAGGCCCGGCATTATTGATCAGCTATCCCGCGTGACTCGGGCCCGTGTCCGAGGGCCCACGGTGTCGACCAGATGTTCCAGGCCCTCGGGCCCGGGTCCGAGGGCCCGCAGGGTCCACCAGGGGTCCCGGGCGACTCGCACTCGAGTCCGAGGGCCTGCGGGGTCGACCAGATCTCCAGGGCGAGTCGAGCACATGCCCGATGCCCCGCGGGGTCAACCAGACGTCCCAGGCGACTCCGGCCTGGCTCCGAGGGCCCACGGTGTCACACAGCTCTCCTGGGACACTCGCGCTTTGGACCGACGGACCGCGGGGTCGACCAGCTGACCCGGGCGACTTTGGCCCTGTGTCCAAAGGCCCTTGGGGTCGCCCGACTTTCCCGGGCGTCTCCGGCCTGTGCCCGAGGGACCGTGGTATGGACCACCTCTCCCAGGCGACTCAAGTTCGGGTCCGAGGTCCCGCAGCCTACCTGCTTTCCCGGGTGACTTGGGCATGTGCCAGATGTCACGCGGGGTCGACCAGTTGTCCAGGGGGACTCAGGCCCGGGTCCAGGATCCCGTGGTGTCGACCAGCTGTCCCGGGGAACTCTACCCAGGCCCGAAGACCAGCCGCATCCACCAGTTGCCCCGGGCGACTCGGACCCGTGTCTGAAGGCCCGCGTGTTCGACCAGCTATCCCTGGCCACTCACGCTGGGGTCCGTGTTCCCGCGGGGTTGACCAGCAGTCCCGGGCAACACGCGCTTGTGTCCGAGGGCCCGTGAGGTCGACCCGATGTCTTTGGCCATTCGGGCCCGGGACCGAGGGCCCGTGGGATCGACCAGCAGACCCGCGTGACTTGGGCCCGTGTCCGAGGTCCTGCGGTCGACCATCTGTACCGGGCGACTCGGGCCCGTGCCCGATGTCCCCCTGGGTCGACCAGCTGTCCCGGGGACGTCGGGCCCATGTCCGAGGGCCCGCGGGTTCCACAACCTTTCCCGGGCGACTCGGGCTGGTCCCGAGGGCCCGCGGTGTCGTCCAAATCTCCCGGTCGACTCGGGCCTGTGTCTGATATCCTCCAGGGTCGACCAGCTGTCCCGGGGGACTTGGGCCCTGGTCGGACGGAGCGGGGTGTCGAACAGGCGTCCCGGGCGACTAGGGCCAATGTCCGAGAGCCCACGGGGTCGAACAGCTGTCCTGGGCGACTCGGGCCCATTCCCGAGGCCTCGCGGTGTCGACCAGATGTCCCGGGGGACTGGCGCTTCGGTCCTAAGGCCCGCGGGGTCGACCAGCTGTCCTGGCTGACTTGGGTTCGGCTCCGAGGGCCTGCGGGCTCGAAAGGCTGTCCCGGAGGCTCGGGCCCGTTCCTGAAGGCCCACGGGGTCGACCAGTTTTCCCTGTGATTCGTGCTTTGGTCCGAGTGCCCGCAGGGTGGACCAGCAGTCCTGGGTGACTCGCGCTCGTGTCCGAGGTTCCACGAGGTCGCCCCGATGTTTTGGCAACTCGGGCCCGGGTGCGAGGGCCTGCAGGGTCGACCAGGTGTCCCGGGCGACTCGGGCCCAGGCCCAAGGCCCTGCGGTGTCAACCAGATGTCCCGGACCACTCGCGCTTGCGTCCTAGGTTACGTGGGGTCGACCAGCTGTCCTGGGCGACTGGGGCCTGGTCGGAGGGAGCATGGTGTCAAACAGGCGTCCCGGGCAACTCGGGCCCGTGTCTGAAGGCCCGCGGGGTCAACCAGCTGTCCCTGGTGACTCGCGCTTGGGACCGAGTGCATGCGGGGTCGACCAGCAGTCCCGGGCAACTCGGGCCCTGGTCGGAGGCACTGCGGTGTCGACCAGGCCTCCCTGGCGCCTCGAGCCCGTGCCCGAGGACCTGCGGGGTCGACCAGCTGTCCCGGGCGACTCCGGCCTGATTCCGAGGGCCCACGGTTTCGACCAAATGTCCCGGGTGACTCGGGCCTGGGTCTGAATGCTCGCGGTATCAACCAGCTTTCCCAGGGAACTGGGGCCCGGGTCTGAGGTCCCACAGGGTCGCCCACCTGTCCCGGGGGACTCGGGCCCGGGTCCACGGGCATGCGGTGTCGACAGGCTGTCCCGGGGGACTCGGGCCCGCGTCCGAGGGCCCGCCGGGTCGACCAGCTGTCCAGGTGGACTCGGGCCCGAGTCTGAAGGCCCGCGTGGTCGACCAGCTGTCCCAGGCACTCAGGCCTGTGTCCGAGGGCACGTGGGTTCGACCAGGTGTCCCCGGAGATCGCACTCGAGTCCGACGGCCCGTGGGGTCGACCATATGTCCCGGGCGATATTGGCCCGGGTCCAAAGGCCCGCGCGGTCCACCAGCAGGCCCGCGCGACTCAGGCCCTGTTCTGATGGCCCGCGGGGTCAACCAGCAGTCCCTGGCGCCTGGGGCCCGTGTCCGAAATCCCTCGGTGTTGACCAGCTGTCCCGGGCGACTCGAGACCGTGCCTGAGGGCCTGGGTGTCGAACAGCTGTGCCAGGGGACTCACACGTGAGTCTGATGGACCCCGGGGTCGACCAGCGGTCCCTGGGGACTCGGGCCCAGGTCCTAGGGCCCGCGGGTTCGACCACCTGTATTGGGCGACTCGGGCCGGTGCTCGAGGGCCCGCGGTGTCCACAAACTCTCCCGCGCGACTCGGTTCAAGTCCCAGGTCCCATGGTCGACCAGCTGTCCCAGGCGCCTCGGGCCCGTGCCAGATGTCCCGCTGCATGGATCAGCTGCCCCGGGCGACTTGGGCCCTGGTCGCAGGGCCCGCGGTGTCGAACAGGCGTCCCGGAAGACTCGGGCCTTGCCCGAATGCCCGCGGTGACGACCAGCTCCGGGTGACACGGGCCCGTGTCCGAGGGCCCACGGGTTCGACCAGATGACCCTGGCGACACATGCTTCGGTGGGACTGCCCACGGGGTTGACCAGCATTCCCGGCGTCCTCACGCTCGTGTCCGACTGCCCGCGAGGTCGACCTGATGTCTTTGGCGACTCGGGCCCGTGGCCGGGGTCCTGCGGGGTCTGCCAGCTTTCCCGTGCCCATTCGGCCAATGCCCGAGTGCCCGCAGTGTCGACCCACTCTCCCAAGCGACTCGAGTTTGGGTCCAAGGGCCCGCGGTCGACCTGCTGTCCCGGGTGTCTTGGGCCCGGGCCCGATGTCCCACCGGGTCTACCAGGTGTCCCGGGCGATTCGGGTTCAGGTCGGAGGGACCGCGTTGTTGCCCAGCCATCCCGGGTCACTCGGGCCTGGGTCCGAGGGCCCATGTGTTCGACAAGCTCTTCCGGGCAAATCGCGCTCGGGTCCGATGGCCCGCGGGGTCGACCAGCTCTCCGGGGCGACTCGGGCACGTGCCCCAGGGCCCGGGGTGTCGACCAGCTGTCTCGGGCACCTCGGGCCCGGTTCCGAGGCCCGGCATTATTGATCAGCTATCCCGCGTGACTCGGGCCCGTGTCCGAGGGCCCACGGTGTCGACCAGATGTTCCAGGCCCTCGGGCCCGGGTCCGAGGGCCCGCAGGGTCCACCAGGGCTCCCGGGCGACTCGCACTCGAGTCCGAGGGCCTGCGGGGTCGACCAGATCTCCAGGGCGAGTCGAGCACATGCCCGATGCCCCGCGGGGTCAACCAGACGTCCCAGGCGACTCCGGCCTGGCTCCGAGGGCCCACGGTGTCACACAGCTCTCCTGGGACACTCGCGCTTTGGACCGACGGACCGCGGGGTCGACCAGCTGACCCGGGCGACTTTGGCCCTGTGTCCAAAGGCCCTTGGGGTCGCCCGACTTTCCCGGGCGTCTCCGGCCTGTGCCCGAGGGACCGTGGTATGGACCACCTCTCCCAGGCGACTCAAGTTCGGGTCCGAGGTCCCGCAGCCTACCTGCTTTCCCGGGTGACTTGGGCATGTGCCAGATGTCACGCGGGGTCGACCAGTTGTCCAGGGGGACTCAGGCCCGGGTCCAGGATCCCGTGGTGTCGACCAGCTGTCCCGGGGAACTCTACCCAGGCCCGAAGACCAGCCGCATCCACCAGTTGCCCCGGGCGACTCGGACCCGTGTCTGAAGGCCCGCGTGTTCGACCAGCTATCCCTGGCCACTCACGCTGGGGTCCGTGTTCCCGCGGGGTTGACCAGCAGTCCCGGGCAACACGCGCTTGTGTCCGAGGGCCCGTGAGGTCGACCCGATGTCTTTGGCCATTCGGGCCCGGGACCGAGGGCCCGCGGGATCGACCAGCAGACCCGCGTGACTTGGGCCCGTGTCCGAGGTCCTGCGGTCGACCATCTGTACCGGGCGACTCGGGCCCGTGCCCGATGTCCCGTTGGGTCGACCAGCTGTCCCGGGGACGTCGGGCCCATGTCCGAGGGCCCGCGGGTTCCACAACCTTTCCCGGGCGACTCGGGCTGGTCCCGAGGGCCCGCGGTGTCGTCCAAATCTCCCGGTCGACTCGGGCCTGTGTCTGATATCCTCCAGGGTCGACCAGCTGTCCCGGGGGACTTGGGCCCTGGTCGGACGGAGCGGGGTGTCGAACAGGCGTCCCGGGCGACTAGGGCCAATGTCCGAGAGCCCACGGGGTCGAACAGCTGTCCTGGGCGACTCGGGCCCATTCCCGAGGCCTCGCGGTGTCGACCAGATGTCCCGGGGGACTGGCGCTTCGGTCCTAAGGCCCGCGGGGTCGACCAGCTGTCCTGGCTGACTTGGGTTCGGCTCCGAGGGCCTGCGGGCTCGAAAGGCTGTCCCGGAGGCTCGGGCCCGTTCCTGAAGGCCCACGGGGTCGACCAGTTTTCCCTGTGATTCGTGCTTTGGTCCGAGTGCCCGCAGGGTGGACCAGCAGTCCTGGGTGACTCGCGCTCGTGTCCGAGGTTCCACGAGGTCGCCCCGATGTTTTGGCAACTCGGGCCCGGGTGCGAGGGCCTGCAGGGTCGACCAGGGGTCCCGGGCGACTCGGGCCCAGGCCCAAGGCCCTGCGGTGTCAACCAGATGTCCCGGACCACTCGCGCTTGCGTCCTAGGTTACGTGGGGTCGACCAGCTGTCCTGGGCGACTGGGGCCTGGTCGGAGGGAGCATGGTGTCAAACAGGCGTCCCGGGCAACTCGGGCCCGTGTCTGAAGGCCCGCGGGGTCAACCAGCTGTCCCTGGTGACTCGCGCTTGGGACCGAGTGCATGCGGGGTCGACCAGCAGTCCCGGGCAACTCGGGCCCTGGTCGGAGGCACTGCGGT
Organism: Sus scrofa; assembly: GCF_054392235.1. NCBI lineage: Eukaryota > Metazoa > Chordata > Mammalia > Artiodactyla > Suidae > Sus > Sus scrofa. The sequence continues at coordinate 46,231,488 of NC_139387.1, read as the reverse complement.
GTCGACCAGGCCTCCCTGGCGCCTCGGGCCCGTGCCCGAGGACCTGCGGGGTCGACCGGCTGTCCCGGGCGACTCCGGCCTGATTCCGAGGGCCCACGGTTTCGACCAAATGTCCCGGGTGACTCGGGCCTGGGTCTGAATGCTCGCGGTATCAACCAGCTTTCCCAGGGAACTGGGGCCCGGGTCTGAGGTCCCACAGTGTCGCCCACCTGTCCCGGGGGACTCGGGCCCGGGTCCACGGGCATGCGGTGTCGACAGGCTGTCCCGGGGGACTCGGGCCCGCGTCCGAGGGCCCGCCGGTTCGACCAGCTGTCCAGGTGGACTCGGGCCCGAGTCTGAAGGCCCGCGTGGTCGACCAGCTGTCCCAGGCACTCGGGCCTGTGTCCAAGGGCACGTGGGTTCGACCAGGTGTCCCCGGAGATCGCACTCGAGTCCGACGGCCCGTGGGGTCGACCATATGTCCCGGGCGATATTGGCCCGGGTCCAAAGGCCCGCGCGGTCCACCAGCAGGCCCGCGCGACTCAGGCCCTGTTCTGATGGCCCGCGGGGTCAACCAGCAGTCCCTGGCGCCTGGGGCCCGTGTCCGAAATCCCTCGGTGTTGACCAGCTGTCCCGGGCGACTCGAGACCGTGCCTGAGGGCCTGGGTGTCGAACAGCTGTGCCAGGGGACTCACACGTGAGTCTGATGGACCCCGGGGTCGACCAGCGGTCCCTGGGGACTCGGGCCCAGGTCCTAGGGCCCGCGGGTTCGACCACCTGTATTGGGCGACTCGGGCCGGTGCTCGAGGGCCCGCGGTGTCCACAAACTCTCCCGCGCGACTCGGTTCGGGTCCCAGGTCCCATGGTCGACCAGCTGTCCCAGGCGCCTCGGGCCCGTGCCAGATGTCCCGCTGCATGGATCAGCTGCCCCGGGCGACTTGGGCCCTGGTCGCAGGGCCCGCGGTGTCGAACAGGCGTCCCGGAAGACTCGGGCCTTGCCCGAATGCCCGCGGTGACGACCAGCTCCGGGTGACACGGGCCCGTGTCCGAGGGCCCACGGGTTCGACCAGATGACCCTGGCGACACATGCTTCGGTGGGACTGCCCACGGGGTTGACCAGCATTCCCGGCGTCCTCGCGCTCGTGTCCGACTGCCCGCGAGGTCGACCTGATGTCTTTGGCGACTCGGGCCCGTGGCCGGGGTCCTGCGGGGTCTGCCAGCTTTCCCGTGCCCATTCGGCCAATGCCCGAGTGCCCGCAGTGTCGACCCACTCTCCCAAGCGACTCGAGTTTGGGTCCAAGGGCCCGCGGTCGACCTGCTGTCCCGGGTGTCTTGGGCCCGGGCCCGATGTCCCACCGGGTCTACCAGGTGTCCCGGGCGATTCGGGTTCAGGTCGGAGGGACCGCGTTGTTGCCCAGCCATCCCGGGTCACTCGGGCCTGGGTCCGAGGGCCCATGTGTTCGACAAGCTCTTCCGGGCAAATCGCGCTCGGGTCCGATGGCCCGCGGGGTCGACCAGCTCTCCGGGGCGACTCGGGCACGTGCCCCAGGGCCCGGGGTGTCGACCAGCTGTCTCGGGCACCTCGGGCCCGGTTCCGAGGCCCGGCATTATTGATCAGCTATCCCGCGTGACTCGGGCCCGTGTCCGAGGGCCCACGGTGTCGACCAGATGTTCCAGGCCCTCGGGCCCGGGTCCGAGGGCCCGCAGGGTCCACCAGGGGTCCCGGGCGACTCGCACTCGAGTCCGAGGGCCTGCGGGGTCGACCAGATCTCCAGGGCGAGTCGAGCACATGCCCGATGCCCCGCGGGGTCAACCAGACGTCCCAGGCGACTCCGGCCTGGCTCCGAGGGCCCACGGTGTCACACAGCTCTCCTGGGACACTCGCGCTTTGGACCGACGGACCGCGGGGTCGACCAGCTGACCCGGGCGACTTTGGCCCTGTGTCCAAAGGCCCTTGGGTTCGACCGACTTTCCCGGGCGTCTCCGGCCTGTGCCCGAGGGACCGTGGTATGGACCACCTCTCCCAGGCGACTCAAGTTCGGGTCCGAGGTCCCGCAGCCTACCTGCTTTCCCGGGTGACTTGGGCATGTGCCAGATGTCACGCGGGGTCGACCAGTTGTCCAGGGGGACTCAGGCCTGGGTCCAGGATCCCGTGGTGTCGACCAGCTGTCCCGGGGAACTCTACCCAGGCCCGAAGACCAGCCGCATCCACCAGTTGCCCCGGGCGACTCGGACCCGTGTCTGAAGGCCCGCGTGTTCGACCAGCTATCCCTGGCCACTCACGCTGGGGTCCGTGTTCCCGCGGGGTTGACCAGCAGTCCCGGGCAACACGCGCTTGTGTCCGAGGGCCCGTGAGGTCGACCCGATGTCTTTGGCGATTCGGGCCCGGGACCGAGGGCCCGCGGGATCGACCAGCAGACCCGCGTGACTTGGGCCCGTGTCCGAGGTCCTGCGGTCGACCATCTGTACCGGGCGACTCGGGCCCGTGCCCGATGTCCCGCTGGGTCGACCAGCTGTCCCGGGGACGTCGGGCCCATGTCCGAGGGCCCGCGGGTTCCACAACCTTTCCCGGGCGACTCGGGCTGGTCCCGAGGGCCCGCGGTGTCGTCCAAATCTCCTGGTCGACTCGAGCCTGTGTCTGATATCCTCCAGGGTCGACCAGCTGTCACGGGGGACTTGGGCCCTGGTCGGACGGAGCGGGGTGTCGAACAGGCGTCCCGGGCGACTAGGGCCAATGTCCGAGAGCCCACGGGGTCGAACAGCTGTCCTGGGCGACTCGGGCCCATTCCCGAGGCCTCGCGGTGTCGACCAGATGTCCCGGGGGACTGGCGCTTCGGTCCTAAGGCCCGCGGGGTCGACCAGCTGTCCTGGCTGACTTGGGTTCGGCTCCGAGGGCCTGCGGGCTCGAAAGGCTGTCCCGGAGGCTCGGGCCCGTTCCTGAAGGCCCACGGGGTCGACCAGTTTTCCCTGTGATTCGTGCTTTGGTCCGAGTGCCCGCAGGGTGGACCAGCAGTCCTGGGTGACTCGCGCTCGTGTCCGAGGTTCCACGAGGTCGCCCCGATGTTTTGGCAACTCGGGCCCGGGTGCGAGGGCCTGCAGGGTCGACCAGGGGTCCCGGGCGACTCGGGCCCAGGCCCAAGGCCCTGCGGTGTCAACCAGATGTCCCGGACCACTCGCGCTTGCGTCCTAGGTTACGTGGGGTCGACCAGCTGTCCTGGGCGACTGGGGCCTGGTCGGAGGGAGCATGGTGTCAAACAGGCGTCCCGGGCAACTCGGGCCCGTGTCTGAAGGCCCGCGGGGTCAACCAGCTGTCCCTGGTGACTCGCGCTTGGGACCGAGTGCATGCGGGGTCGACCAGCAGTCCCGGGCAACTCGGGCCCTGGTCGGAGGCACTGCGGTGTCGACCAGGCCTCCCTGGCGCCTCGGGCCCGTGCCCGAGGACCTGCGGGGTCGACCAGCTGTCCCGGGCGACTCCGGCCTGATTCCGAGGGCCCACGGTTTCGACCAAATGTCCCGGGTGACTCGGGCCTGGGTCTGAATGTTCGTGCTATCAACCAGCTTTCCCAGGGAACTCGGGCCCGTGTCTGAGGTCCCACAGGGTCGCCCACCTGTCCCGGGGGACTCGGGCCCGTGTCCACGGGCATGCGGTGTCGACAGGCTGTCCCGGGGGACTCGGGCCCGCGTCCGAGGGCCCGCCGGGTCGACCAGCTGTCCAGGTGGACTCGGGCCCGAGTCTGAAGGCCCGCGTGGTCGACCAGCTGTCCCAGGCACATGGGCCTGTCTCCGAGGGCACGTGGGTTCGACCAGGTGTCCCCGGAGATCGCACTCGAGTCCGACGGCCCGTGGGGTCGACCATATATCCCGGGCGATATTGGCCCGGGTCCAAAGGCCCGCGCGGTCCACCAGCAGGCCCGCGCGACTCAGGCCCTGTTCTGATGGCCCGCGGGGTCAACCAGCAGTCCCTGGCGCCTGGGGCCCGTGTCCGAAATCCCTCGGTGTTGACCAGCTGTCCCGGGCGACTCGAGACCGTGCCTGAGGGCCTGGGTGTCGAACAGCTGTGCCAGGGACTCACACGTGAGTCTGATGGACCCCGGGGTGGACCAGCGGTCCCTGGGGACGCGGGCCCAGGTCCTAGGGCCCGCGGGTTCGACCACCTGTATTGGGCGACTCGGGCCGGTGCTCGAGGGCCCGCGGTGTCCACAAACTCTCCCGCGCGACTCGGTTCGGGTCCCAGGTCCCATGGTCGACCAGCTGTCCCAGGCGCCTCGGGCCCGTGCCAGATGTCCCGCTGCATGGATCAGCTGCCCCGGGCGACTTGGGCCCTGGTCGCAGGGCCCGCGGTGTCGAACAGGCGTCCCGGAAGCCTCGGGCCTTGCCCGAATGCCCGCGGTGACGACCAGCTCCGGGTGACACGGGCCCGTGTCCGAGGGCCCACGGGTTCGACCAGATGACCCTGGCGACACATGCTTCGGTGGGACTGCCCACGGGGTTGACCAGCATTCCCCGCATCCTCGCGCTCGTGTCCCACTGCCCGCGAGGTCGACCTGATATCTTTGGCGACTCGGGCCCGTGGCCGGTGTCCTGCGGGGTCTACCAGCTTTCCCGGGCCCATTCGGCCCAGGCCCGAGTGCCTGCAGTGTCGACCCACTCTCCCAAGCGACTCGAGTTTTGGTCCAAGGGCCCGCGGTCGACCTGCTGTCCCGGGCGTCTTGGGCCCGGGCCCGATGTCCCACCGGGTCTACCAGGTGTCCCGGGCGATTCGGGTTCAGGTCGGAGGGACCGCGGTGTTGCCCAGCCATCCCGCGTCACTCGGGCCTGGGTCCGAGGGCCCATGTGTTCGACAAGCTCTTCCGGGCAAATCGCGCTCGGGTCCGATGGCCCGCGGGGTCGACCAGCTCTCCGGGGCGACTCGGGCACGTGCCCCAGGGCCCGGGGTGTCGACCAGCTGTCTCGGGCACCTCGGGCCCGGTTCCGAGGCCCGGCATTATTGATCAGCTATCCCGCGTGACTCGGGCCCGTGTCCGAGGGCCCACGGTGTCGACCAGATGTTCCAGGCCCTCGGGCCCGGGTCCGAGGGCCCGCAGGGTCCACCAGGGGTCCCGGGCGACTCGCACTCGAGTCCGAGGGCCTGCGGGATCGACCAGATCTCCAGGGCGAGTCGAGCACATGCCCGATGCCCCGCGGGGTCAACCAGACGTCCCAGGCGACTCCGGCCTGGCTCCGAGGGCCCACGGTGTCACACAGCTCTCCTGGGACACTCGCGCTTTGGACCGACGGACCGCGGGGTCGACCAGCTGACCCGGGCGACTTTGGCCCTGTGTCCAAAGGCCCTTGGGGTCGCCCGACTTTCCCGGGCGTCTCCGGCCTGTGCCCGAGGGACCGTGGTATGGACCACCTCTCCCAGGCGACTCAAGTTCGGGTCCGAGGTCCCGCAGCCTACCTGCTTTCCCGGGTGACTTGGGCATGTGCCAGATGTCACGCGGGGTCGACCAGTTGTCCAGCGGAACTCAGGCCCGGGTCCAGGATCCCGTGGTGTCGACCAGCTGTCCCGGGGAACTCTACCCAGGCCCGAAGACCAGCCGCATCCACCAGTTGCCCCGGGCGACTCGGACCCGTGTCTGAAGGCCCGCGTGTTCGACCAGCTATCCCTGGCCACTCACGCTGGGGTCCGTGTTCCCGCGGGGTTGACCAGCAGTCCCGGGCAACACGCGCTTGTGTCCGAGGGCCCGTGAGGTCGACCCGATGTCTTTGGCCATTCGGGCCCGGGACCGAGGGCCCGCGGGATCGACCAGCAGACCCGCGTGACTTGGGCCCGTGTTCGAGGTCCTGCGGTCGACCATCTGTACCGGGCGACTCGGGCCCGTGCCCGATGTCCCCCTGGGTCCAACAGCTGTCCCGGGGACGTCGGGCCCATGTCCGAGGGCCCGCGGGTTCCACAACCTTTCCCGGGTGACTCGGGCTGGTCCCGAGGGCCCGCGGTGTCGTCCAAATCTGCCGGTCGACTCGGGCCTGTGTCTGATATCCTCCAGGGTCGACCAGCTGTCCCGGGGGACTTGGGCCCTGGTCGGACGGAGCGGGGTGTCGAACAGGCGTCCCGGGCGACTAGGGCCAATGTCCGAGAGCCCACGGGGTCGAACAGCTGTCCTGGGCGACTCGGGCCCATTCCCGAGGCCTCGCGGTGTCGACCAGATGTCCCGGGGGACTGGCGCTTCGGTCCTAAGGCCCGCGGGGTCGACCAGCTGTCCTGGCTGACTTGGGTTCGGCTCCGAGGGCCTGCGGGCTCGAAAGGCTGTCCCGGAGGCTCGGGCCCGTTCCTGAAGGCCCACGGGGTCGACCAGTTTTCCCTGTGATTCGTGCTTTGGTCCGAGTGCCCGCAGGGTGGACCAGCAGTCCTGGGTGACTCGCGCTCGTGTCCGAGGTTCCACGAGGTCGCCCCGATGTTTTGGCAACTCGGGCCCGGGTGCGAGGGCCTGCAGGGTCGACCAGGGGTCCCGGGCGACTCGGGCCCATGCCCAAGGCCCTGCGGTGTCAACCAGATGTCCCGGACCACTCGCGCTTGCGTCCTAGGTTACGTGGGGTCGACCAGCTGTCCTGGGCGACTGGGGCCTAGTCGGAGGGAGCATGGTGTCAAACAGGCGTCCCGGGCAACTCGGGCCCGTGTCTGAAGGCCCGCGGGGTCAACCAGCTGTCCCTGGTGACTCGCGCTTGGGACCGAGTGCATGCGGGGTCGACCAGGAGTCCCGGGCAACTCGGGCCCTGGTCGGAGGCACTGCGGTGTCGACCAGGCCTCCCTGGCGCCTCGGGCCCGTGCCCGAGGACCTGCGGGGTCGACCAGCTGTCCCGGGCGACTCCAGCCTGATTCCGAGGGCCCACGGTTTCGACCAAATGTCCCAGGTGACACGGGCCTGGGTCTGAATGTTCGCGGTATCAACCAGCTTTCCCAGGGAACTCGGGCCCGGGTCTGAGGTCCCACAGGTTCGCCCACCTGTCCCGGGGGACTCGGGCCCGGGTCCACGGGCATGCGGTGTCGACAGGCTGTCCCGGGGGACTCGGGCCCGTGTCCGAGGGCCCGCCAGGTCGACCAGCTGTCCAGGTGGACTCGGGCCTGTGTCCGAGGGCACGTGGGTTCGACCAGGTGTCCCCGGAGATCGCACTCGAGTCCGACGCCCCTTGGGGTCGACCATATGTCCCGGGCGATATTGGCCCGGGTCCAAAGGCCCGCGCGGTCCACCAGCAGGCCCGCGCGACTCAGGCCCTGTTCTGATGGCCCGCGGGGTCAACCAGCAGTCCCTGGCGACTGGGGCCCGTGTCCGAAATCCCTCGGTGTTGACCAGCTGTCCCGGGCGACTCGAGACCGTGCCTGAGGGCCTGGGTGTCGAACAGCTGTCCCAGGGGACTCACACGTGAGTCTGATGGACCCCGGGGTCGACCAGCGGTCCCTGGGGACTCGGGCCCAGGTCCTAGGGCCCGCGGGTTCGACCAGATGACCCTGGCGACACATGCTTCGGTGGGACTGCCCACGGGGTTGACCAGCATTCCCGGCGTCCTCGCGCTCGTGTCCGACTGCCCGCGAGGTCGACCTGATATCTTTGGCGACTCGGGCCCGTGGCCGGGGTCCTGCGGGGTCTACCAGCTTTCCCGGGCCCATTCGGCCCAGGCCCGAGTGCCCGCAGTGTCGACCCACTCTCCCAAGCGAGTGGAGTTTGGGTCCAAGGGCCCGCGGTCGACCTGCTGTCCCGGGCGTCTTGGGCCCGGGCCCGATGTCCCACCGGGTCTACCAGGTGTCCCGGGCGATTCGGGTTCAGGTCGGAGGGTCGCGGTGTTGCCCAGCCATCCCGGGTCACTCGGGCCTGGGTCCGAGGGCCCATGTGTTCGACAAGCTCTTCCGGGCAAATCGCGCTCGGGTCCGATGGCCCGCGGGGTCGACCAGCTCTCCGGGGCGACTCGGGCACGTGCCCCAGGGCCCGGGGTGTCGACCAGCTGTCTCGGGCACCTCGGGCCCGGTTCTGAGGCCCGGCATTATTGATCAGCTATCCCGCGTGACTCGGGCCCGTGTCCGAGGGCCCACGGTGTCGACCAGATGTTCCAGGCCCTCGGGCCCGGGTCCGAGGGCCCGCAGGGTCCACCAGGGGTCCCGGGCGACTCGCACTCGAGTCCGAGGGCCTGCGGGGTCGACCAGATCTCCAGGGCGAGTCGAGCACATGCCCGATGCCCCGCGGGGTCAACCAGACGTCCCAGGCGACTCCGGCCTGGCTCCGAGGGCCCACGGTGTCACACAGCTCTCTTGGGACACTCGCGCTTTGGACCGACGGACCGCGGGGTCGACCAGCTGACCCGGGCGACTTTGGCCCTGTGTCCAAAGGCCCTTGGGGTCACCCGACTTTCCCGGGCGTCTCCGGCCTGTGCCCGAGGGACCGTGGTATGGACCACCTCTCCCAGGCGACTCAAGTTCGGGTCCGAGGTCCCGCAGCCTACCTGCTTTCCCGGGTGACTTGGGCATGTGCCAGATGTCCCGCGGGGTCGACCAGTTGTCCAGGGGGACTCAGGCCCGGGTCCAGGATCCCGTGGTGTCGACCAGCTGTCCCGGGGAACTCTACCCAGGCCCGAAGACCAGCCGCATCCACCAGTTGCCCCGGGCGACTCGGACCCGTGTCTGAAGGCCCGCGTGTTCGACCAACTATCCCTGGCCACTCACACTGGGGTCCGTGTTCCCGCAGGGTTGACCAGCAGTCCCGGGCAACACGCTCTTGTTTCCGAGGGCCCGTGAGGTCGACCCGATGTCTTTGGCGATTCGGGCCCGGGACCGAGGGCCCGCGGGATCGACCAGCAGACCCGCGTGACTTGGGCTCGTGTCCGAGGTCCTGCGGTCGACCATCTGTACCGGGCGACTCGGGCCCGTGCCCGATGTCCCGCTGGGTCGACCAGCTGTCCCGGGGACGTCGGGCCCATGTCCGAGGGCCCGCGGGTTCCACAACCTTCCCCGGGCGACTCGGGCTGGTCCCGAGGGCCCGCGGTGTCGTCCAAATCTGCCGGTCGATTCGGGCCTGTGTCTGATATCCTCCAGGGTCGACCAGCTGTCCCGGGGGACTTGGGCCCTGGTCGGACGGAGCGGGGTGTCGAACAGGCGTCCCGGGCGACTAGGGCCAATGTCCGAGAGCCCACGGGGTCGAACAGCTGTCCTGGGCGACTCGGGCCCATTCCCGAGGCCTCGCGGTGTCGACCAGATGTCCCGGGGGACTGGCGCTTCGGTCCTAAGGCCCGCGGGGTCGACCAGCTGTCCTGGCTGACTTGGGTTCGGCTCCAAGGGCCTGTGGGCTCGAAAGGCTGTCCCGGAGGCTCGGGCCCGTTCCTGAAGGCCCACGGGGTCGACCAGTTTTCCCTGTGATTCGTGCTTTGGTCCGAGTGCCCGCAGGGTGGACCAGCAGTCCTGGGTGACTCGCGCTCGTGTCCGAGGTTCCACGAGGTCGCCCCGATGTTTTGGCAACTCGGGCCCGGGTGCGAGGGCCTGCAGGGACGACCAGGGGTCCCGGGCGACTCGGGCCCATGCCCAAGGCCCTGCGGTGTCAACCAGATGTCCCGGACCACTCGCGCTTGCGTCCTAGGTTACGTGGGGTCGACCAGCTGTCCTGGGCGACTGGGGCCTGGTCGGAGGGAGCATGGTGTCAAACAGGCGTCCCGGGCAACTCGGGCCCGTGTCTGAAGGCCCGCGGGGTCAACCAGCTGTCCCTGGTGACTCGCGCTTGGGACCGAGTGCATGCGGGGTCAACCAGCAGTCCCGGGCAACTCGGGCCCTGGTCGGAGGCACTGCGGTGTCGACCAGGCCTCCCTGGCGCCTCGGGCCCGTGCCCGGGGACCTGCGGGGTCGACCGGCTGTCCCGGGCGACTCCGGCCTGATTCCGAGGGCCCACGGTTTCGACCAAATGTCCCGGGTGACTCGGGCCTGGGTCTGAATGCTCGCGGTATCAACCAGCTTTCCCAGGGAACTGAGGCCTGGGTCTGAGGTCCCACAGGGTCGCCCACCTGTCCCGGGGGACTCGGGCCCGGGTCCACGGGCATGCGGTGTCGACAGGCTGTCCCGGGGGACTCGGGCCCGCGTCCGAGGGCCCGCCGGGTCGACCAGCTGTCCAGGTGGACTCGGGCCCGAGTCTGAAGGCCCGCGTGGTTGACCAGCTGTCCCAGGCACTCGGGCCTGTGTCCGAGGGCACGTGGGTTCGACCAGGTGTCCCCGGAGATCGCACTCGAGTCCGACGGCCCGTGGGGTCGACCATATGTCCCGGGCGATATTGGACCGGGTCCAAAGGCCCGCGCGGTCCACCAGCAGGCCCGCGCGACTCAGGCCCTGTTCTGATGGCCCGCGGGGTCAACCAGCAGTCCCTGGCGCCTGGGGCCCGTGTCCAAAATCCCTCGGTGTTGACCAGCTGTCCCGGGGGACTCGAGACCGTGCCTGAGGGCCTGGGTGTGGAACAGCTGTGCCAGGGGACTCACACGTGAGTCTGATGGACCCCGGGGTGGACCAGCGGTCCCTGGGGACTCGGGCCCAGGTCCTAGGGCCCGCGGGTTCGACCACCTGTATTGGGCGACTCGGGCCGGTGCTCGAGGGCTTGCGGTGTCGACAAACTCTCCCGCGCGACTCGGTTCGGGTCCCAGGTCCCATGGTCGACCAGCTGTCCCAGGCGCCTCGGGCCCGTGCCAGATGTCCCGCTGCATGGATCAGCTGCCCCGGGCGACTTGGGCCCTGGTCGCAGGGCCCGCGGTGTCGAACAGGCGTCCCGGAAGACTCGGGCCTTGCCCGAATGCCCGCGGTGACGACCAGCTCCGGGTGACACCGGCCCGTGTCCGAGGGCCCACGGGTTCGACCAGATGACCCTGGCGACACATGCTTCGGTGGGACTGCCCACGGGGTTGACCAGCATTCCCGGCGTCCTCGCGCTCGTGTCCGACTTCCCGCGAGGTCGACCTGATATCTTTGGCGACTCGGGCCCGTGGCCGGGGTCCTGCGGGGTCTACCAGCTTTCCCGGGCCCATTCGGCCCAGGCCCGAGTGCCCGCAGTGTCGACCCACTCTCCCAAGAGAGTGGAGTTTGGGTCCAAGGGCCCGCGGTCGACCTGCTGTCCCGGGCGTCTTGGGCCCGGGCCCGATGTCCCACCGGGTCTACCAGGTGTCCCGGGCGATTCGGGTTCAGGTCGGAGGGTCGCGGTGTTGCCCAGCCATCCCGGGTCACTCGGGCCTGGGTCCGAGGGCCCATGTGTTCGACAAGCTCTTCCGGGCAAATCGCGCTCGGGTCCGATGGCCCGCGGGGTCGACCAGCTCTCCGGGGCGACTCGGGCACGTGCCCCAGGGCCCGGGGTGTCGACCAGCTGTCTCGGGCACCTCGGGCCCGGTTCCGAGGCCCGGCATTATTGATCAGCTATCCCGCGTGACTCGGGCCCGTGTCCGAGGGCCCACGGTGTCGACCAGATATTCCAGGCCCTCGGGCCCGGGTCCGAGGGCCTGCAGGGTCCACCAGGGGTCCCGGGCGACTCGCACTCGAGTTCGAGGGCCTGCGGGGTCGACCAGATCTCCAGGGCGAGTCGAGCACATGCCTGATGCCCCGCGCGTTCAACCAGACGTCCCAGGCGACTCCGGCCTGGCTCCGAGGGCCCACGGTGTCACACAGCTCTCCTGGGACACTCGCGCTTTGGACCGACGGACCGCGGGGTCGACCAGCTGACCCGGGCGACTTTGGCCCTGTGTCCAAAGGCCCTTGGGGTCGACCGACTTTCCCGGGCGTCTCCGGCCTGTGCCCGAGGGACCGTGGTATGGACCACCTCTCCCAGGCGACTCAAGTTCGGGTCCGAGGTCCCGCAGCCTACCTGCTTTCCCGGGTGACTTGGGCATGTGCCAGATGTCACGCGGGGTCGACCAGTTGTCCAGGGGGACTCAGGCCCGGGTCCAGGATCCCGTGGTGTCGACCAGCTGTCCCGGGGAACTCTACCCAGGCCCGAAGACCAGCCGCATCCACCAGTTGCCCCGGGCGACTCGGACCCGTGTCTGAAGGCCCGCGTGTTCGACCAGCTATCCCTGGCCACTCACGCTGGGGTCCGTGTTCCCGCGGGGTTGACCAGCATTCCCGGGCAACATGCGCTTGTGTCCGAGGGCCCGTGAGGTCGACCCGATGTCTTTGGCGATTCGGGCCCGGGACCGAGGGCCCGCGGGATCGACCAGCAGACCCGCGTGACTTGGGCTCGTGTCCGAGGTCCTGCGGTCGACCATCTGTACCGGGCGACTCAGGCCCGTGCCCGATGTCCCGCTGGGTCGACCAGCTGTCCCGGGGACGTCGGGCCCATGTCCGAGGGCCCGCGGGTTCCACAACCTTCCCCGGGCGACTCGGGCTGGTCCCGAGGGCCTGCGGTGTCGTCCAAATCTGCCGGTCGACTCGGGCCTGTGTCTGATATCCTCCAGGGTCGACCAGCTGTCCCGGGGGACTTGGGCCCTGGTCGGACGGAGCGGGGTGTCGAACAGGCGTCCCGGGCGACTAGGGCCAATGTCCGAGAGCCCACGGGGTCGAACAGCTGTCCTGGGCGACTCGGGCCCATTCCCGAGGCCTCGCGGTGTCGACCAGATGTCCCGGGGGACTGGCGCTTCGGTCCTAAGGCCCGTGGGGTCGACCAGCTGTCCTGGCTGACTTGGGTTCGGCTCCGAGGGCCTGCGGGCTCGAAAGGCTGTCCCGGAGGCTCGGGCCCGTTCCTGAAGGCCCACGGGGTCGACCAGTTTTCCCTGTGATTCGTGCTTTGGTCCGAGTGCCCGCAGGGTGGACCAGCAGTCCTGGGTGACTCGCGCTCGTGTCCGAGGTTCCACGAGGTCGCCCCGATGTTTTGGCAACTCGGGCCCGGGTGCGAGGGCCTGCAGGGTCGACCAGGTGTCCCGGGCGACTCGGGCCCATGCCCAAGGCCCTGCGGTGTCAACCAGATGTCCCGGACCACTCGCGCTTGCGTCCTAGGTTACGTGGGGTCGACCAGCTGTCCTGGGCGACTGGGGCCTGGTCGGAGGGAGCATGGTGTCAAACAGGCGTCCCGGGCAACTCGGGCCCGTGTCTGAAGGCCCGCGGGGTCAACCAGCTGTCCCTGGTGACTCGCGCTTGGGACCGAGTGCATGCGGGGTCGACCAGCAGTCCCGGGCAACTCGGGCCCTGGTCGGAGGCACTGCGGTGTCGACCAGGCCTCCCTGGCGCCTCGGGCCCGTGCCCGAGGACCTGCGGGGTCGACCGGCTGTCCCGGGCGACTCCGGCCTGATTCCGAGGGCCCACGGTTTCGACCAAATGTCCCGGGTGACTCGGGCCTGGGTCTGAATGCTCGCGGTATCAACCAGCTTTCCCAGGGAACTGAGGCCTGGGTCTGAGGTCCCACAGGGTCGCCCACCTGTCCCGGTGGATTCGGGCCCGGGTCCACGGGCATGCGGTGTCGACAGGCTGTCCCGGGGGACTCGGGCCCGCGTCCGAGGGCCCGCCGGGTCGACCAGCTGTCCAGGTGGACTCGGGCCCGAGTCTGAAGGCCCGCGTGGTCGACCAGCTGTCCCAGGCACTCGGGCCTGTGTCCGAGGGCACGTGGGTTCGACCAGGTGTCCCCGGAGATCGCACTCGAGTCCGACGCCCCTTGGGGTCGACCATATGTCCCGGGCGATATTGGCCCGGGTCCAAAGGCCCGCGCGGTCCACCAGCAGGCCCGCGCGACTCAGGCCCTGTTCTGATGGCCCGCGGGGTCAACCAGCAGTCCCTGGCGCCTGGGGCCCGTGTCCGAAATCCCTCGGTGTTGACCAGCTGTCCCGGGGGACTCGAGACCGTGCCTGAGGGCCTGGGTGTCGAACAGCTGTGCCAGGGGACTCACACGTGAGTCTGATGGACCCCGGGGTCGACCAGCGGTCCCTGGGGACTCGGGCCCAGGTCCTAGGGCCCGCGGGTTCGACCACCTGTATTGGGCGACTCGGGCCGGTGCTCGAGGGCCCGCGGTGTCCACAAACTCTCCCGCGCGACTCGGTTCGGGTCCCAGGTCCCATGGTCGACCAGCTGTCCCAGGCGCCTCGGGCCCGTGCCAGATGTCCCGCTGCATGGATCAGCTGCCCCGGGCGACTTGGGCCCTGGTCGCAGGGCCCGCGGTGTCGAACAGGCGTCCCGGAAGACTCGGGCCTTGCCCGAATGCCCGCGGTGACGACCAGCTCCGGGTGACACGGGTCCGTGTCCGAGGGCCCACGGGTTCGACCAGATGACCCTGGCGACACATGCTTGGGTGGGACTGCCCTCGGGGTTGACCAGCATTCCCGGCGTCCTCGCGCTCGTGTCCGACTGCCCGCGAGGTCGACCTGATATCTTTGGCGACTCGGGCCCGTGGCCGGGGTCCTGCGGGGTCTACCAGCTTTCCCGGGCCCATTCGGCCCAGGCCCAAGTGCCCGTAGTGTCGACCCACTCTCCCAAGCGAGTGGAGTTTGGGTCCAAGGGCCCGCGGTCGACCTGCTGTCCCGGGCGTCTTGGGCCCGGGCCCGATGTCCCACCGGGTCTACCAGGTGTCCCGGGTGATTCGGGTTCAGGTCGGAGGGACCGCGGTGTTGCCCAGCCATCCCGGGTCACTCGGGCCTGGGTCCGAGGGCCCATGTGTTCGACAAGCTCTTCCGGGCAAATCGCGCTCGGGTCCGATGGCCCACGGGGTCGACCAGCTCTCCGGGGCGACTCGGGCACGTGCCCCAGGGCCCGGGGTGTCGACCAGCTGTCTCGGGCACCTCGGGCCCGGTTCCGAGGCCCGGCATTATTGATCAGCTATCCCGCGTGACTTGGGCCCGTGTCCGAGGGCCCACGGTGTCGACCAGATATTCCAGGCCCTCGGACCCGGGTCCGAGGGCCCGCAGGGTCCACCAGGGGTCACGGGCGACTCGCACTCGAGTCCGAGGGCCTGCGGGGTCGACCAGACCTCCAGGGCGTGTCGAGCACATGCCCGATGCCCCGCGGGGTCAACCAGACGTCCCAGGCGACTCCGGCCTGGCTCCGAGGGCCCACGGTGTCACACAGCTCTCCTGGGACACTCGCGCTTTGGACCGACGGACCGCGGGGTCGACCAGCTGACCCGGGCGACTTTGGCCCTGTGTCCAAAGGCCCTTGGGGTCACCCGACTTTCCCGGGCGTCTCCGGCCTGTGCCCGAGGGACCGTGGTATGGACCACCTCTCCCAGGCGACTCAAGTTCGGGTCCGAGGTCCCGCAGCCTACCTGCTTTCCGGGTGACTTGGGCATGTGCCAGATGTCACGCGGGGTCGACTAGTTGTCCAGGGGGACTCAGGCCCGGGTCCAGGATCCCGTGGTGTCGACCAGCTGTCCCGGGGAACTCTACCCAGGCCCGAAGACCAGCCGCATCCACCAGTTGCCCCGGGCGACTCGGACCCGTGTCTGAAGGCCCGCGTGTTCGACCAGCTATCCCTGGCCACTCACACTGGGGTCCGTGTTCCCGCGGGGTTGACCAGCAGTCCCGGGCAACACGCTCTTGTTTCCGAGGGCCCGTGAGGTCGACCCGATGTCTTTGGCGATTCGGGCCCGGGACCGAGGGCCCGCGGGATCTTGGGCTCGTGTCCGAGGTCCTGCGGTCGACCATCTGTACCGGGCGACTCGGGCCCGTGCCCGATGTCCCGCTGGGTCGACCAGCTGTCCCGGGGACGTCGGGCCCATGTCCGAGGGCCCGCGGGTTCCACAACCTTCCCCGGGCGACTCGGGCTGGTCCCGAGGGCCCGCGGTGTCGTCCAAATCTGCCGGTCGACTCGGGCCTGTGTCTGATATCCTCCAGGGTCGACCAGCTGTCCCGGGGGACTTGGGCCCTGGTCGGACGGAGCGGGGTGTCGAACAGGCGTCCCGGGCGACTAGGGCCAATGTCCGAGAGCCCACGGGGTCGAACAGCTGTCCTGGGCGACTCGGGCCCATTCCCGAGGCCTCGCGGTGTCGACCAGATGTCCCGGGGGACTGGCGCTTCGGTCCTAAGGCCCGCGGGGTCGACCAGCTGTCCTGGCTGACTTGGGTTCGGCTCCGAGGGCCTGCGGGCTCGAAAGGCTGTCCCGGAGGCTCGGGCCCGTTCCTGAAGGCCCACGGGGTCGACCAGTTTTCCCTGTGATTCGTGCTTTGGTCCGAGTGCCCGCAGGGTGGACCAGCAGTCCTGGGTGACTCGCGCTCGTGTCCGAGGTTCCACGAGGTCGCCCCGATGTTTTGGCAACTCGGGCCCGGGTGCGAGGGCCTGCAGGGTCGACCAGGGGTCCCGGGCGACTCAGGCCCATGCCCAAGGCCCTGCGGTGTCAACCAGATGTCCCGGACCACTCGCGCTTGCGTCCTAGGTTACGTGGGGTCGACCAGCTGTCCTGGGCGACTGGGGCCTGGTCGGAGGGAGCATGGTGTCAAACAGGCGTCCCGGGCAACTCGGGCCCGTGTCTGAAGGCCCGCGGGGTCAACCAGCTGTCCCTGGTGACTCGCGCTTGGGACCGAGTGCATGCGGGGTCGACCAGCAGTCCCGGGCAACTCGGGCCCTGGTCGGAGGCACTGCGGTGTCGACCAGGCCTCCCTGGCGCCTCGGGCCCGTGCCCGAGGACCTGCGGGGTCGACCGGCTCTCCCGGGCGACTCCGGCCTGATTCCGAGGGCCCACGGTTTCGACCAAATGTCCCGGGTGACTCGGGCCTGGGTCTGAATGCTCGCGGTATCAACCAGCTTTCCCAGGGAACTGAGGCCTGGGTCTGAGGTCCCACAGGGTGGCCCACCTGTCCCGGGGGATTCGGGCCCGGGTCCACGGGCATGCGGTGTCGACAGGCTGTCCCGGGGGACTCGGGCCCGCGTCCGAGGGCCCGCCGGGTCGACCAGCTGTCCAGGTGGACTCGGGCCCGAGTCTGAAGGCCCGCGTGGTCGACCAGCTGTCCCAGGCACTCGGGCCTGTGTCCGAGGGCACGTGGGTTCGACCAGGTGTCCCCGGATATCGCACTCGAGTCCGACGGCACGTGGGGTCGACCATATGTCCCGGGCGATATTGGCCCGGGTCCAAAGGCCCGCGCGGTCCACCAGCAGGCCCGCGCGACTCAGGCCCTGTTCTGATGGCCCGCGGGGTCAACCAGCAGTCCCTGGCGCCTGGGGCCCGTGTCCGAAATCCCTCGGTGTTGACCAGCTGTCCCGGGGGACTCGAGACCGTGCCTGAGGGCCTGGGTGTCGAACAGCTGTGCCAGGGGACTCACACGTGAGTCTGATGGACCCCGGGGTGGACCAGCGGTCCCTGGGGACTCGGGCCCAGGTCCTAGGGCCCGCGGGTTCGACCACCTGTATTGGGCGACTCGGGCCGGTGCTCGAGGGCCCGCGGTGTCGACAAACTCTCCCGCGCGACTCGGTTCGGGTCCCAGGTCCCATGGTCGACCAGCTGTCCCAGGCGCCTCGGGCCCGTGCCAGATGTCCCGCTGCATGGATCAGCTGCCCCGGGCGACTTGGGCCCTGGTCGCAGGGCCCGCGGTGTCGAACAGGCGTCCCGGAAGACTCGGGCCTTGCCCGAATGCCCGCGGTGACGACCAGCTCCGGGTGACACGGGCCCGTGTCCGAGGGCCCACGGGTTCGACCAGATGACCCTGGCGACACATGCTTGGGTGGGACTGCCCACGGGGTTGACCAGCATTCCCGGCGTCCTCGCGCTCGTGTCCGACTGCCCGCGAGGTCGACCTGATGTCTTTGGCGACTCGGGCCCGTGGCTGGGGTCCTGCGGGGTCTGCCAGCTTTCCCGTGCCCATTCGGCCAATGCCCGAGTGCCCGCAGTGTCGACCCACTCTCCCAAGCGACTCGAGTTTGGGTCCAAGGGCCCGCGGTCGACCTGCTGTCCCGGGTGTCTTGGGCCCGGGCCCGATGTCCCACCGGGTCTACCAGGTGTCCCGGGCGATTCGGGTTCAGGTCGGAGGGACCGCGGTGTTGCCCAGCCATCCCGGGTCACTCGGGCCTGGGTCCGAGGGCCCATGTGTTCGACAAGCTCTTCCGGGCAAATCGCGCTCGGGTCCGATGGCCCGCGGGGTCGACCAGCTCTCCGGGGCGACTCGGGCACGTGCCCCATGGCCCGGGGTGTCGACCAGCTGTCTCGGGCACCTCGGGCCCGGTTCCGAGGCCCGGCATTATTGATCAGCTATCCCGCGTGACTCGGGCCCGTGTCCGAGGGCCCACGGTGTCGACCAGATGTTCCAGGCCCTCGGGCCCGGGTCCGAGGGCCCGCAGGGTCCACCAGGGGTCCCGGGCGACTCGCACTCGAGTCCGAGGGCCTGCGGGGTCGACCAGATCTCTAGGGCGAGTCGAGCACATGCCCGATGCCCCGCGGGGTCAACCAGACGTCCCAGGCGACTCCGGCCTGGCTCCGAGGGCCCACGGTGTCACACAGCTCTCCTGGGACACTCGCGCTTTGGACCGACGGACCGCGGGGTCGACCAGCTGACCCGGGCGACTTTGGCCCTGTGTCCAAAGGCCCTTGGGGTCGCCCGACTTTCCCGGGCGTCTCCGGCCTGTGCCCGAGGGACCGTGGTATGGACCACCTCTCCCAGGCGACTCAAGTTCGGGTCCGAGGTCCCGCAGCCTACCTGCTTTCCCGGGTGACTTGGGCATGTGCCAGATGTCACGCGGGGTCGACCAGTTGTCCAGGGGGACTCAGGCCCGGGTCCAGGATCCCGTGGTGTCGACCAGCTGTCCCGGGGAACTCTACCCAGGCCCGAAGACCAGCCGCATCCACCAGTTGCCCCGGGCGACTCGGACCCGTGTCTGAAGGCCCGCGTGTTCGACCAGCTATCCCTGGCCACTCACGCTGGGGTCCGTGTTCCCGTGGGGTTGACCAGCAGTCCCGGGCAACACGCGCTTGTGTCCGAGGGCCCGTGAGGTCGACCCGATGTCTTTGGCGATTCGGGCCCGGGACCGAGGGCCCGCGGGATCGACCAGCAGACCCGCGTGACTTGGGCTCGTGTCCGAGATCCTGCGGTCGACCATCTGTACCGGGCGACTCGGGCCCGTGCCCGATGTCCCGCTGGGTCGACCAGCTGTCCCGGGGACGTCGGGCCCATGTCCGAGGGCCCGCGGGTTCCACAACCTTCCCCGGGCGACTCGGGCTGGTCCCGAGGGCCCGCGGTGTCGTCCAAATCTGCCGGTCGACTCGGGCCTGTGTCTGATATCCTCCAGGGTCGACCAGCTGTCCCGGGGGACTTGGGCCCTGGTCGGACGGAGCGGGGTGTCGAACAGGCGTCCCGGGCGACTAGGGCCAATGTCCGAGAGCCCACGGGGTCGAACAGCTGTCCTGGGCGACTCGGGCCCATTCCCGAGGCCTCGCGGTGTCGACCAGATGTCCCGGGGGACTGGCGCTTCGGTCCTAAGGCCCGCGGGGTCGACCAGCTGTCCTGGCTGACTTGGGTTCGGCTCCGAGGGCCTGCGGGCTCGAAAGGCTGTCCCGGAGGCTCGGGCCCGTTCCTGAAGGCCCACGGGGTCGACCAGTTTTCCCTGTGATTCGTGCTTTGGTCCGAGTGCCCGCAGGGTGGACCAGCAGTCCTGGGTGACTCGCGCTCGTGTCCGAGGTTCCACGAGGTCGCCCCGATGTTTTGGCAACTCGGGCCCGGGTGCGAGGGCCTGCAGGGTCGACCAGGTGTCCCGGGCGACTCGGGCCCATGCCCAAGGCCCTGCGGTGTCAACCAGATGTCCCGGACCACTCGCACTTGCGTCCTAGGTTACATGGGGTCGACCAGCTGTCCTGGGCGACTGGGGCCTGGTCGGAGGGAGCATGGTGTCAAACAGGCGTCCCGGGCAACTCGGGCCCGTGTCTGAAGGCCCGCGGGGTCAACCAGCTGTCCCTGGTGACTCGCGCTTGGGACCGAGTGCATGCGGGGTCGACCAGCAGTCCCGGGCAACTCGGGCCCTGGTCGGAGGCACTGCGGTGTCGACCAGGCCTCCCTGGCGCCTCGGGCCCGTGCCCGAGGACCTGCGGGGTCGACCGGCTGTCCCGGGCGACTCCGGCCTGATTCCGAGGGCCCACGGTTTCGACCAAATGTCCCGGGTGACTCGGGCCTGGGTCTGAATGCTCGCGGTATCAACCAGCTTTCCCAGGGAACTGAGGCCTGGGTCTGAGGTCCCACAGGGTCGCCCACCTGTCCCGGTGGATTCGGGCCCGGGTCCACGGGCATGCGGTGTCGACAGGCTGTCCCGGGGGACTCGGGCCCGGGTCCGAGGGCCCGCCGGGTCGACCAGCTGTCCAGGTGGACTCGGGCCCGAGTCTGAAGGCCCGCGTGGTCGACCAGCTGTCCCAGGCACTCGGGCCTGTGTCCGAGGGCACGTGGGTTCGACCAGGTGTCCCCGGAGATCGCACTCGAGTCCGACGCCCCTTGGGGTCGACCATATGTCCCGGGCGATATTGGCCCGGGTCCAAAGGCCCGCGCGGTCCACCAGCAGGCCCGCGCGACTCAGGCCCTGTTCTGATGGCCCGCGGGGTCAACCAGCAGTCCCTGGCGCCTGGGGCCCGTGTCCGAAATCCCTCGGTGTTGACCAGCTGTCCCGGGGGACTCGAGACCGTGCCTGAGGGCCTGGGTGTCGAACAGCTGTGCCAGGGGACTCACACGTGAGTCTGATGGACCCCTGGGTCGACCAGCGGTCCCTGGGGACTCGGGCCCAGGTCCTAGGGCCCGCGGGTTCGACCACCTGTATTGGGCGACTCGGGCCGGTGCTCGAGGGCTTGCGGTGTCGACAAACTCTCCCGCGCGACTCGGTTCGGGTCCCAGGTCCCATGGTCGACCAGCTGTCCCAGGCGCCTCGGGCCCGTGCCAGATGTCCCGCTGCATGGATCAGCTGCCCCGGGCGACTTGGGCCCTGGTCGCAGGGCCCGCGGTGTCGAACAGGCGTCCCGGAAGACTCGGGCCTTGCCCGAATGCCCGCGGTGACGACCAGCTCCGGGTGACACGGGCCCGTGTCCGAGGGCCCACGGGTTCGACCAGATGACCCTGGCGACACATGCTTGGGTGGGACTGCCCACGGGGTTGACCAGCATTCCCGGCGTCCTCGCGCTCGTGTCCGACTGCCCGCGAGGTCGACCTGATATCTTTGGCGACTCGGGCCCGTGGCCGGGGTCCTGCGGGGTCTACCAGCTTTCCCGGGCCCATTCGGCCCAGGCCCAAGTGCCCGCAGTGTCGACCCACTCTCCAAGCAACTCGAGTTTGGGTCCAAGGGCCCGCGGTCGACCTCCTGTCCCGGGCGTCTTGGGCCCGGGCCCGATGTCCCACCGGGTCTACCAGGTGTCCCGGGCGATTCGGGTTCAGGTCGGAGGGTCGCGGTGTTGCCCAGCCATCCCGGGTCACTCGGGCCTGGGTCCGAGGGCCCATGTGTTCGACAAGCTCTTCCGGGCAAATCGCGCTCGGGTCCGATGGCCCGCGGGGTCGACCAGCTCTCCGGGGCGACTCGGGCACGTGCCCCAGGGCCCGGGATGTCGACCAGCTGTCTCGGGCACCTCGGGCCCGGTTCCGAGGCCCGGCATTATTGATCAGCTATCCCGCGTGACTCGGGCCCGTGTCCGAGGGCCCACGGTGTCGACCAGATATTCCAGGCCCTCGGGCCCGGGTCCGAGGGCCTGCAGGGTCCACCAGGGGTCCCGGGCGACTCGCACTCGAGTCCGAGGGCCTGCGGGGTCGACCAGATCTCCAGGGCGAGTCGAGCACATGCCCGATGCCCCGCGGGGTCAACCAGACGTCCCAGGCGACTCCGGCCTGGCTCCGAGGGCCCACGGTGTCACACAGCTCTCCTGGGACACTCGCGCTTTGGACCGACGGACCGCGGGGTCGACCAGCTGACCCGGGTGACTTTGGCCCTGTGTCCAAAGGCCCTTGGGGTCGACCGACTTTCCCGGGCGTCTCCGGCCTGTGCCCGAGGGACCGTGGTATGGACCACCTCTCCCAGGCGACTCAAGTTCGGGTCCGAGGTCCCGCAGCCTACCTGCTTTCCCGGGTGACTTGGGCATGTGCCAGATGTCACGCGGGGTCGACCAGTTGTCCAGGGGGACTCAGGCCCGGGTCCAGGATCCCGTGGTGTCGACCAGCTGTCCCGGGGAACTCTACCCAGGCCCGAAGACCAGCCGCATCCACCAGTTGCCCCGGGCGACTCGGACCCGTGTCTGAAGGCCCGCGTGTTCGACCAGCTATCCCTGGCCACTCACGCTGGGGTCCGTGTTCCCGCGGGGTTGACCAGCAGTCCCGGGCAACACGCTCTTGTTTCCGAGGGCCCGTGAGGTCGACCCGATGTCTTTGGCGATTCGGGCCCGGGACCGAGGGCCCGCGGGATCGACCAGCAGACCCGCGTGACTTGGGCTCGTGTCCGAGATCCTGCGGTCGACCATCTGTACCGGGCGACTCGGGCCCGTGCCCGATGTCCCGCTGGGTCGACCAGCTGTCCCGGGGACGTCGGGCCCATGTCCGAGGGCCCGCGGGTTCCACAACCTTCCCCGGGCGACTCGGGCTGGTCCCGAGGGCCCGCGGTGTCGTCCAAATCTGCCGGTCGACTCGGGCCTGTGTCTGATATCCTCCAGGGTCGACCAGCTGTCCCGGGGGACTTGGGCCCTGGTCGGACGGAGCGGGGTGTCGAACAGGCGTCCCGGGCGACTAGGGCCAATGTCCGAGAGCCCACGGGGTCGAACAGCTGTCCTGGGCGACTCGGGCCCATTCCCGAGGCCTCGCGGTGTCGACCAGATGTCCCGGGGGACTGGCGCTTCGGTCCTAAGGCCCGCGGGGTCGACCAGCTGTCCTGGCTGACTTGGGTTCGGCTCCGAGGGCCTGCGGGCTCGAAAGGCTGTCCCGGAGGCTCGGGCCCGTTCCTGAAGGCCCACGGGGTCGACCAGTTTTCCCTGTGATTCGTGCTTTGGTCCGAGTGCCCGCAGGGTGGACCAGCAGTCCTGGGTGACTCGCGCTCGTGTCCGAGGTTCCACGAGGTCGCCCCGATGTTTTGGCAACTCGGGCCCGGGTGCGAGGGCCTGCAGGGTCGACCAGGTGTCCCGGGCGACTCGGGCCCATGCCCAAGGCCCTGCGGTGTCAACCAGATGTCCCGGACCACTCGCACTTGCGTCCTAGGTTACATGGGGTCGACCAGCTGTCCTGGGCGACTGGGGCCTGGTCGGAGGGAGCATGGTGTCAAACAGGCGTCCCGGGCAACTCGGGCCCGTGTCTGAAGGCCCGCGGGGTCAACCAGCTGTCCCTGGTGACTCGCGCTTGGGACCGAGTGCATGCGGGGTCGACCAGCAGTCCCGGGCAACTCGGGCCCTGGTCGGAGGCACTGCGGTGTCGACCAGGCCTCCCTGGCGCCTCGGGCCCGTGCCCGAGGACCTGCGGGGTCGACCGGCTGTCCCGGGCGACTCCGGCCTGATTCCGAGGGCCCACGGTTTCGACCAAATGTCCCGGGTGACTCGGGCCTGGGTCTGAATGCTCGCGGTATCAACCAGCTTTCCCAGGGAACTGAGGCCTGGGTCTGAGGTCCCACAGGGTCGCCCACCTGTCCCGGTGGATTCGGGCCCGGGTCCACGGGCATGCGGTGTCGACAGGCTGTCCCGGGGGACTCGGGCCCGGGTCCGAGGGCCCGCCGGGTCGACCAGCTGTCCAGGTGGACTCGGGCCCGAGTCTGAAGGCCCGCGTGGTCGACCAGCTGTCCCAGGCACTCGGGCCTGTGTCCGAGGGCACGTGGGTTCGACCAGGTGTCCCCGGAGATCGCACTCGAGTCCGACGCCCCTTGGGGTCTACCATATGTCCCGGGCGATATTGGCCCGGGTCCAAAGGCCCGCGCGGTCCACCAGCAGGCCCGCGCGACTCAGGCCCTGTTCTGATGGCCCGCGGGGTCAACCAGCAGTCCCTGGCGCCTGGGGCCCGTGTCCGAAATCCCTCGGTGTTGACCAGCTGTCCCGGGGGACTCGAGACCGTGCCTGAGGGCCTGGGTGTCGAACAGCTGTGCCAGGGGACTCACACGTGAGTCTGATGGACCCCTGGGTCGACCAGCGGTCCCTGGGGACTCGGGCCCAGGTCCTAGGGCCCGCGGGTTCGACCACCTGTATTGGGCGACTCGGGCCGGTGCTCGAGGGCTTGCGGTGTCGACAAACTCTCCCGCGCGACTCGGTTCGGGTCCCAGGTCCCATGGTCGACCAGCTGTCCCAGGCGCCTCGGGCCCGTGCCAGATGTCCCGCTGCATGGATCAGCTGCCCCGGGCGACTTGGGCCCTGGTCGCAGGGCCCGCGGTGTCGAACAGGCGTCCCGGAAGACTCGGGCCTTGCCCGAATGCCCGCGGTGACGACCAGCTCCGGGTGACACGGGCCCGTGTCCGAGGGCCCACGGGTTCGACCAGATGACCCTGGCGACACATGCTTGGGTGGGACTGCCCACGGGGTTGACCAGCATTCCCGGCGTCCTCGCGCTCGTGTCCGACTGCCCGCGAGGTCGACCTGATATCTTTGGCGACTCGGGCCCGTGGCCGGGGTCCTGCGGGGTCTACCAGCTTTCCCGGGCCCATTCGGCCCAGGCCCAAGTGCCCGCAGTGTCGACCCACTCTCCAAGCAACTCGAGTTTGGGTCCAAGGGCCCGCGGTCGACCTCCTGTCCCGGGCGTCTTGGGCCCGGGCCCGATGTCCCACCGGGTCTACCAGGTGTCCCGGGCGATTCGGGTTCAGGTCGGAGGGTCGCGGTGTTGCCCAGCCATCCCGGGTCACTCGGGCCTGGGTCCGAGGGCCCATGTGTTCGACAAGCTCTTCCGGGCAAATCGCGCTCGGGTCCGATGGCCCGCGGGGTCGACCAGCTCTCCGGGGCGACTCGGGCACGTGCCCCAGGGCCCGGGATGTCGACCAGCTGTCTCGGGCACCTCGGGCCCGGTTCCGAGGCCCGGCATTATTGATCAGCTATCCCGCGTGACTCGGGCCCGTGTCCGAGGGCCCACGGTGTCGACCAGATATTCCAGGCCCTCGGGCCCGGGTCCGAGGGCCTGCAGGGTCCACCAGGGGTCCCGGGCGACTCGCACTCGAGTCCGAGGGCCTGCGGGGTCGACCAGATCTCCAGGGCGAGTCGAGCACATGCCCGATGCCCCGCGGGGTCAACCAGACGTCCCAGGCGACTCCGGCCTGGCTCCGAGGGCCCACGGTGTCACACAGCTCTCCTGGGACACTCGCGCTTTGGACCGACGGACCGCGGGGTCGACCAGCTGACCCGGGCGACTTTGGCCCTGTGTCCAAAGGCCCTTGGGGTCGACCGACTTTCCCGGGCGTCTCCGGCCTGTGCCCGAGGGACCGTGGTATGGACCACCTCTCCCAGGCGACTCAAGTTCGGGTCCGAGGTCCCGCAGCCTACCTGCTTTCCCGGGTGACTTGGGCATGTGCCAGATGTCACGCGGGGTCGACCAGTTGTCCAGGGGGACTCAGGCCCGGGTCCAGGATCCCGTGGTGTCGACCAGCTGTCCCGGGGAACTCTACCCAGGCCCGAAGACCAGCCGCATCCACCAGTTGCCCCGGGCGACTCGGACCCGTGTCTGAAGGCCCGCGTGTTCGACCAGCTATCCCTGGCCACTCACGCTGGGGTCCGTGTTCCCGCGGGGTTGACCAGCAGTCCCGGGCAACACGCTCTTGTTTCCGAGGGCCCGTGAGGTCGACCCGATGTCTTTGGCGATTCGGGCCCGGGACCGAGGGCCCGCGGGATCGACCAGCAGACCCGCGTGACTTGGGCTCGTGTCCGAGATCCTGCGGTCGACCATCTGTACCGGGCGACTCGGGCCCGTGCCCGATGTCCCGCTGGGTCGACCAGCTGTCCCGGGGACGTCGGGCCCATGTCCGAGGGCCCGCGGGTTCCACAACCTTCCCCGGGCGACTCGGGCTGGTCCCGAGGGCCCGCGGTGTCGTCCAAATCTGCCGGTCGACTCGGGCCTGTGTCTGATATCCTCCAGGGTCGACCAGCTGTCCCGGGGGACTTGGGCCCTGGTCGGACGGAGCGGGGTGTCGAACAGGCGTCCCGGGCGACTAGGGCCAATGTCCGAGAGCCCACGGGGTCGAACAGCTGTCCTGGGCGACTCGGGCCCATTCCCGAGGCCTCGCGGTGTCGACCAGATGTCCCGGGGGACTGGCGCTTCGGTCCTAAGGCCCGCGGGGTCGACCAGCTGTCCTGGCTGACTTGGGTTCGGCTCCGAGGGCCTGCGGGCTCGAAAGGCTGTCCCGGAGGCTCGGGCCCGTTCCTGAAGGCCCACGGGGTCGACCAGTTTTCCCTGTGATTCGTGCTTTGGTCCGAGTGCCCGCAGGGTGGACCAGCAGTCCTGGGTGACTCGCGCTCGTGTCCGAGGTTCCACGAGGTCGCCCCGATGTTTTGGCAACTCGGGCCCGGGTGCGAGGGCCTGCAGGGTCGACCAGGTGTCCCGGGCGACTCGGGCCCATGCCCAAGGCCCTGCGGTGTCAACCAGATGTCCCGGACCACTCGCACTTGCGTCCTAGGTTACATGGGGTCGACCAGCTGTCCTGGGCGACTGGGGCCTGGTCGGAGGGAGCATGGTGTCAAACAGGCGTCCCGGGCAACTCGGGCCCGTGTCTGAAGGCCCGCGGGGTCAACCAGCTGTCCCTGGTGACTCGCGCTTGGGACCGAGTGCATGCGGGGTCGACCAGCAGTCCCGGGCAACTCGGGCCCTGGTCGGAGGCACTGCGGTGTCGACCAGGCCTCCCTGGCACCTCGGGCCCGTGCCCGAGGACCTGCGGGGTCGACCGGCTGTCCCGGGCGACTCCGGCCTGATTCCGAGGGCCCACGGTTTCGACCAAATGTCCCGGGTGACTCGGGCCTGGGTCTGAATGCTCGCGGTATCAACCAGCTTTCCCAGGGAACTGGGGCCCGGGTCTGAGGTCCCACAGGGTCGCCCACCTGTCCCGGGGGACTCGGGCCCGGGTCCACAGGCATGCGGTGTCGACAGGCTGTCCCGGGGGACTCGGGCCCGCGTCCGAGGGCCCGCCGGGTCGACCAGCTGTCCAGGTGGACTCGGGCCCGAGTCTGAAGGCCCGCGTGGTCGACCAGCTGTCCCAGGCACTCGGGCCTGTGTCCGAGGGCACGTGGGTTCGACCAGGTGTCCCCGGAGATCGCACTCGAGTCCGACGCCCCTTGGGGTCGACCATATGTCCCGGGCGATATTGGCCCGGGTCCAAAGGCCCGCGCGGTCCACCAGCAGGCCCGCGCGACTCAGGCCCTGTTCTGATGGCCCGCGGGGTCAACCAGCAGTCCCTGGCGCCTGGGGCCCGTGTCCGAAATCCCTCGGTGTTGACCAGCTGTCCCGGGGGACTCGAGACCGTGCCTGAGGGCCTGGGTGTCGAACAGCTGTGCCAGGGGACTCACACGTGAGTCTGATGGACCCCTGGGTCGACCAGCGGTCCCTGGGGACTCGGGCCCAGGTCCTAGGGCCCGCGGGTTCGACCACCTGTATTGGGCGACTCGGGCCGGTGCTCGAGGGCTTGCGGTGTCGACAAACTCTCCCGCGCGACTCGGTTCGGGTCCCAGGTCCCATGGTCGACCAGCTGTCCCAGGCGCCTCGGGCCCGTGCCAGATGTCCCGCTGCATGGATCAGCTGCCCCGGGCGACTTGGGCCCTGGTCGCAGGGCCCGCGGTGTCGAACAGGCGTCCCGGAAGACTCGGGCCTTGCCCGAATGCCCGCGGTGACGACCAGCTCCGGGTGACACGGGCCCGTGTCCGAGGGCCCACGGGTTCGACCAGATGACCCTGGCGACACATGCTTCGGTGGGACTGCCCACGGGGTTGACCAGCATTCCCGGCGTCCTCGCGCTCGTGTCCGAGTGCCCGCGAGGTCGACCTGATATCTTTGGCGACTCGGGCCCGTGGCCGGGGTCCTGCGGGGTCTACCAGCTTTCCCGGGCCCATTCGGCCCAGGCCCAAGTGCCCGCAGTGTCGACCCACTCTCCAAGCAACTCGAGTTTGGGTCCAAGGGCCCGCGGTCGACCTCCTGTCCCGGGCGTCTTGGGCCCGGGCCCGATGTCCCACCGGGTCTACCAGGTGTCCCGGGCGATTCGGGTTCAGGTCGGAGGGTCGCGGTGTTGCCCAGCCATCCCGGGTCACTCGGGCCTGGGTCCGAGGGCCCATGTGTTCGACAAGCTCTTCCGGGCAAATCGCGCTCGGGTCCGATGGCCCGCGGGGTCGACCAGCTCTCCGGGGCGACTCGGGCACGTGCCCCAGGGCCCGGGATGTCGACCAGCTGTCTCGGGCACCTCGGGCCCGGTTCCGAGGCCCGGCATTATTGATCAGCTATCCCGCGTGACTCGGGCCCGTGTCCGAGGGCCCACGGTGTCGACCAGATATTCCAGGCCCTCGGGCCCGGGTCCGAGGGCCTGCAGGGTCCACCAGGGGTCCCGGGCGACTCGCACTCGAGTCCGAGGGCCTGCGGGGTCGACCAGATCTCCAGGGCGAGTCGAGCACATGCCCGATGCCCCGCGGGGTCAACCAGACGTCCCAGGCGACTCCGGCCTGGCTCCGAGGGCCCACGGTGTCACACAGCTCTCCTGGGACACTCGCGCTTTGGACCGACGGACCGCGGGGTCGACCAGCTGACCCGGGCGACTTTGGCCCTGTGTCCAAAGGCCCTTGGGGTCGACCGACTTTCCCGGGCGTCTCCGGCCTGTGCCCGAGGGACCGTGGTATGGACCACCTCTCCCAGGCGACTCAAGTTCGGGTCCGAGGTCCCGCAGCCTACCTGCTTTCCCGGGTGACTTGGGCATGTGCCAGATGTCACGCGGGGTCGACCAGTTGTCCAGGGGGACTCAGGCCCGGGTCCAGGATCCCGTGGTGTCGACCAGCTGTCCCGGGGAACTCTACCCAGGCCCGAAGACCAGCCGCATCCACCAGTTGCCCCGGGCGACTCGGACCCGTGTCTGAAGGCCCGCGTGTTCGACCAGCTATCCCTGGCCACTCACGCTGGGGTCCGTGTTCCCGCGGGGTTGACCAGCAGTCCCGGGCAACACGCTCTTGTTTCCGAGGGCCCGTGAGGTCGACCCGATGTCTTTGGCGATTCGGGCCCGGGACCGAGGGCCCGCGGGATCGACCAGCAGACCCGCGTGACTTGGGCTCGTGTCCGAGATCCTGCGGTCGACCATCTGTACCGGGCGACTCGGGCCCGTGCCCGATGTCCCGCTGGGTCGACCAGCTGTCCCGGGGACGTCGGGCCCATGTCCGAGGGCCCGCGGGTTCCACAACCTTCCCCGGGCGACTCGGGCTGGTCCCGAGGGCCCGCGGTGTCGTCCAAATCTGCCGGTCGACTCGGGCCTGTGTCTGATATCCTCCAGGGTCGACCAGCTGTCCCGGGGGACTTGGGCCCTGGTCGGACGGAGCGGGGTGTCGAACAGGCGTCCCGGGCGACTAGGGCCAATGTCCGAGAGCCCACGGGGTCGAACAGCTGTCCTGGGCGACTCGGGCCCATTCCCGAGGCCTCGCGGTGTCGACCAGATGTCCCGGGGGACTGGCGCTTCGGTCCTAAGGCCCGCGGGGTCGACCAGCTGTCCTGGCTGACTTGGGTTCGGCTCCGAGGGCCTGCGGGCTCGAAAGGCTGTCCCGGAGGCTCGGGCCCGTTCCTGAAGGCCCACGGGGTCGACCAGTTTTCCCTGTGATTCGTGCTTTGGTCCGAGTGCCCGCAGGGTGGACCAGCAGTCCTGGGTGACTCGCGCTCGTGTCCGAGGTTCCACGAGGTCGCCCCGATGTTTTGGCAACTCGGGCCCGGGTGCGAGGGCCTGCAGGGTCGACCAGGTGTCCCGGGCGACTCGGGCCCATGCCCAAGGCCCTGCGGTGTCAACCAGATGTCCCGGACCACTCGCACTTGCGTCCTAGGTTACATGGGGTCGACCAGCTGTCCTGGGCGACTGGGGCCTGGTCGGAGGGAGCATGGTGTCAAACAGGCGTCCCGGGCAACTCGGGCCCGTGTCTGAAGGCCCGCGGGGTCAACCAGCTGTCCCTGGTGACTCGCGCTTGGGACCGAGTGCATGCGGGGTCGACCAGCAGTCCCGGGCAACTCGGGCCCTGGTCGGAGGCACTGCGGTGTCGACCAGGCCTCCCTGGCGCCTCGGGCCCGTGCCCGAGGACCTGCGGGGTCGACCGGCTGTCCCGGGCGACTCCGGCCTGATTCCGAGGGCCCACGGTTTCGACCAAATGTCCCGGGTGACTCGGGCCTGGGTCTGAATGCTCGCGGTATCAACCAGCTTTCCCAGGGAACTGAGGCCTGGGTCTGAGGTCCCACAGGGTCGCCCACCTGTCCCGGTGGATTCGGGCCCGGGTCCACCGGCATGCGGTGTCGACAGGCTGTCCCGGGGGACTCGGGCCCGCGTCCGAGGGCCCGCCGGGTCGACCAGCTGTCCAGGTGGACTCGGGCCCGAGTCTGAAGGCCCGCGTGGTCGACCAGCTGTCCCAGGCACTCGGGCCTGTGTCCGAGGGCACGTGGGTTCGACCAGGTGTCCCCGGAGATCGCACTCGAGTCCGACGCCCCTTGGGGTCGACCATATGTCCCGGGCGATATTGGCCCGGGTCCAAAGGCCCGCGCGGTCCACCAGCAGGCCCGCGCGACTCAGGCCCTGTTCTGATGGCCCGCGGGGTCAACCAGCAGTCCCTGGCGCCTGGGGCCCGTGTCCGAAATCCCTCGGTGTTGACCAGCTGTCCCGGGGGACTCGAGACCGTGCCTGAGGGCCTGGGTGTCGAACAGCTGTGCCAGGGGACTCACACGTGAGTCTGATGGACCCCTGGGTCGACCAGCGGTCCCTGGGGACTCGGGCCCAGGTCCTAGGGCCCGCGGGTTCGACCACCTGTATTGGGCGACTCGGGCCGGTGCTCGAGGGCTTGCGTTGTCGACAAACTCTCCCGCGCGACTCGGTTCGGGTCCCAGGTCCCATGGTCGACCAGCTGTCCCAGGCGCCTCGGGCCCGTGCCAGATGTCCCGCTGCATGGATCAGCTGCCCCGGGCGACTTGGGCCCTGGTCGCAGGGCCCGCGGTGTCGAACAGGCGTCCCGGAAGACTCGGGCCTTGCCCGAATGCCCGCGGTGACGACCAGCTCCGGGTGACACGGGCCCGTGTCCGAGGGCCCACGGGTTCGACCAGATGACCCTGGCGACACATGCTTGGGTGGGACTGCCCACGGGGTTGACCAGCATTCCCGGCGTCCTCGCGCTCGTGTCCGACTGCCCGCGAGGTCGACCTGATATCTTTGGCGACTCGGGCCCGTGGCCGGGGTCCTGCGGGGTCTACCAGCTTTCCCGGGCCCATTCGGCCCAGGCCCAAGTGCCCGCAGTGTCGACCCACTCTCCAAGCAACTCGAGTTTGGGTCCAAGGGCCCGCGGTCGACCTCCTGTCCCGGGCGTCTTGGGCCCGGGCCCGATGTCCCACCGGGTCTACCAGGTGTCCCGGGCGATTCGGGTTCAGGTCGCAGGGTCGCGGTGTTGCCCAGCCATCCCGGGTCACTCGGGCCTGGGTCCGAGGGCCCATGTGTTCGACAAGCTCTTCCGGGCAAATCGCGCTCGGGTCCGATGGCCCGCGGGGTCGACCAGCTCTCCGGGGCGACTCGGGCACGTGCCCCAGGGCCCGGGATGTCGACCAGCTGTCTCGGGCACCTCGGGCCCGGTTCCGAGGCCCGGCATTATTGATCAGCTATCCCGCGTGACTCGGGCCCGTGTCCGAGGGCCCACGGTGTCGACCAGATATTCCAGGCCCTCGGGCCCGGGTCCGAGGGCCTGCAGGGTCCACCAGGGGTCCCGGGCGACTCGCACTCGAGTCCGAGGGCCTGCGGGGTCGACCAGATCTCCAGGGCGAGTCGAGCACATGCCCGATGCCCCGCGGGGTCAACCAGACGTCCCAGGCGACTCCGGCCTGGCTCCGAGGGCCCACGGTGTCACACAGCTCTCCTGGGACACTCGCGCTTTGGACCGACGGACCGCGGGGTCGACCAGCTGACCCGGGCGACTTTGGCCCTGTGTCCAAAGGCCCTTGGGGTCGACCGACTTTCCCGGGCATCTCCGGCCTGTGCCCGAGGGACCGTGGTATGGACCACCTCTCCCAGGCGACTCAAGTTCGGGTCCGAGGTCCCGCAGCCTACCTGCTTTCCCGGGTGACTTGGGCATGTGCCAGATGTCACGCGGGGTCGACCAGTTGTCCAGGGGGACTCAGGCCCGGGTCCAGGATCCCGTGGTGTCGACCAGCTGTCCCGGGGAACTCTACCCAGGCCCGAAGACCAGCCGCATCCACCAGTTGCCCCGGGCGACTCGGACCCGTGTCTGAAGGCCCGCGTGTTCGACCAGCTATCCCTGGCCACTCACGCTGGGGTCCGTGTTCCCGCGGGGTTGACCAGCAGTCCCGGGCAACACGCTCTTGTTTCCGAGGGCCCGTGAGGTCGACCCGATGTCTTTGGCGATTCGGGCCCGGGACCGAGGGCCCGCGGGATCGACCAGCAGACCCGCGTGACTTGGGCTCGTGTCCGAGATCCTGCGGTCGACCATCTGTACCGGGCGACTCGGGCCCGTGCCCGATGTCCCGCTGGGTCGACCAGCTGTCCCGGGGACGTCGGGCCCATGTCCGAGGGCCCGCGGGTTCCACAACCTTCCCCGGGCGACTCGGGCTGGTCCCGAGGGCCCGCGGTGTCGTCCAAATCTGCCGGTCGACTCGGGCCTGTGTCTGATATCCTCCAGGGTCGACCAGCTGTCCCGGGGGACTTGGGCCCTGGTCGGACGGAGCGGGGTGTCGAACAGGCGTCCCGGGCGACTAGGGCCAATGTCCGAGAGCCCACGGGGTCGAACAGCTGTCCTGGGCGACTCGGGCCCATTCCCGAGGCCTCGCGGTGTCGACCAGATGTCCCGGGGGACTGGCGCTTCGGTCCTAAGGCCCGCGGGGTCGACCAGCTGTCCTGGCTGACTTGGGTTCGGCTCCGAGGGCCTGCGGGCTCGAAAGGCTGTCCCGGAGGCTCGGGCCCGTTCCTGAAGGCCCACGGGGTCGACCAGTTTTCCCTGTGATTCGTGCTTTGGTCCGAGTGCCCGCAGGGTGGACCAGCAGTCCTGGGTGACTCGCGCTCGTGTCCGAGGTTCCACGAGGTCGCCCCGATGTTTTGGCAACTCGGGCCCGGGTGCGAGGGCCTGCAGGGTCGACCAGGTGTCCCGGGCGACTCGGGCCCATGCCCAAGGCCCTGCGGTGTCAACCAGATGTCCCGGACCACTCGCACTTGCGTCCTAGGTTACATGGGGTCGACCAGCTGTCCTGGGCGACTGGGGCCTGGTCGGAGGGAGCATGGTGTCAAACAGGCGTCCCGGGCAACTCGGGCCCGTGTCTGAAGGCCCGCGGGGTCAACCAGCTGTCCCTGGTGACTCGCGCTTGGGACCGAGTGCATGCGGGGTCGACCAGCAGTCCCGGGCAACTCGGGCCCTGGTCGGAGGCACTGCGGTGTCGACCAGGCCTCCCTGGCACCTCGGGCCCGTGCCCGAGGATCTGCGGGGTCGACCGGCTGTCCCGGGCGACTCCGGCCTGATTCCGAGGGCCCACGGTTTCGACCAAATGTCCCGGGTGACTCGGGCCTGGGTCTGAATGCTCGCGGTATCAACCAGCTTTCCCAGGGAACTGGGGCCCGGGTCTGAGGTCCCACAGGGTCGCCCACCTGTCCCGGGGGACTCGGGCCCGGGTCCACGGGCATGCGGTGTCGACAGGCTGTCCCGGGGGACTCGGGCCCGCGTCCGAGGGCCCGCCGGGTCGACCAGCTGTCCAGGTGGACTCGGGCCCGAGTCTGAAGGCCCGCGTGGTCGACCAGCTGTCCCAGGCACTCGGGCCTGTGTCCGAGGGCACGTGGGTTCGACCAGGTGTCCCCGGAGATCGCACTCGAGTCCGACGCCCCTTGGGGTCGACCATATGTCCCGGGCGATATTGGCCCGGGTCCAAAGGCCCGCGCGGTCCACCAGCAGGCCCGCGCGACTCAGGCCCTGTTCTGATGGCCCGCGGGGTCAACCAGCAGTCCCTGGCGCCTGGGGCCCGTGTCCGAAATCCCTCGGTGTTGACCAGCTGTCCCGGGGGACTCGAGACCGTGCCTGAGGGCCTGGGTGTCGAACAGCTGTGCCAGGGGACTCACACGTGAGTCTGATGGACCCCTGGGTCGACCAGCGGTCCCTGGGGACTCGGGCCCAGGTCCTAGGGCCCGCGGGTTCGACCACCTGTATTGGGCGACTCGGGCCGGTGCTCGAGGGCTTGCGGTGTCGACAAACTCTCCCGCGCGACTCGGTTCGGGTCCCAGGTCCCATGGTCGACCAGCTGTCCCAGGCGCCTCGGGCCCGTGCCAGATGTCCCGCTGCATGGATCAGCTGCCCCGGGCGACTTGGGCCCTGGTCGCAGGGCCCGCGGTGTCGAACAGGCGTCCCGGAAGACTCGGGCCTTGCCCGAATGCCCGCGGTGACGACCAGCTCCGGGTGACACGGGCCCGTGTCCGAGGGCCCACGGGTTCGACCAGATGACCCTGGCGACACATGCTTGGGTGGGACTGCCCACGGGGTTGACCAGCATTCCCGGCGTCCTCGCGCTCGTGTCCGAGTGCCCGCGAGGTCGACCTGATATCTTTGGCGACTCGGGCCCGTGGCCGGGGTCCTGCGGGGTCTACCAGCTTTCCCGGGCCCATTCGGCCCAGGCCCAAGTGCCCGCAGTGTCGACCCACTCTCCAAGCAACTCGAGTTTGGGTCCAAGGGCCCGCGGTCGACCTCCTGTCCCGGGCGTCTTGGGCCCGGGCCCGATGTCCCACCGGGTCTACCAGGTGTCCCGGGCGATTCGGGTTCAGGTCGGAGGGTCGCGGTGTTGCCCAGCCATCCCGGGTCACTCGGGCCTGGGTCCGAGGGCCCATGTGTTCGACAAGCTCTTCCGGGCAAATCGCGCTCGGGTCCGATGGCCCGCGGGGTCGACCAGCTCTCCGGGGCGACTCGGGCACGTGCCCCAGGGCCCGGGATGTCGACCAGCTGTCTCGGGCACCTCGGGCCCGGTTCCGAGGCCCGGCATTATTGATCAGCTATCCCGCGTGACTCGGGCCCGTGTCCGAGGGCCCACGGTGTCGACCAGATATT
Organism: Sus scrofa; assembly: GCF_054392235.1. Classification (NCBI taxonomy): domain Eukaryota; kingdom Metazoa; phylum Chordata; class Mammalia; order Artiodactyla; family Suidae; genus Sus; species Sus scrofa. The sequence goes on along the minus strand of NC_139387.1, from coordinate 46,196,432 downwards.
CCAGGCCCTCGGGCCCGGGTCCGAGGGCCTGCAGGGTCCACCAGGGGTCCCGGGCGACTCGCACTCGAGTCCGAGGGCCTGCGGGGTCGACCAGATCTCCAGGGCGAGTCGAGCACATGCCCGATGCCCCGCGGGGTCAACCAGACGTCCCAGGCGACTCCGGCCTGGCTCCGAGGGCCCACGGTGTCACACAGCTCTCCTGGGACACTCGCGCTTTGGACCGACGGACCGCGGGGTCGACCAGCTGACCCGGGCGACTTTGGCCCTGTGTCCAAAGGCCCTTGGGGTCGACCGACTTTCCCGGGCGTCTCCGGCCTGTGCCCGAGGGACCGTGGTATGGACCACCTCTCCCAGGCGACTCAAGTTCGGGTCCGAGGTCCCGCAGCCTACCTGCTTTCCCGGGTGACTTGGGCATGTGCCAGATGTCACGCGGGGTCGACCAGTTGTCCAGGGGGACTCAGGCCCGGGTCCAGGATCCCGTGGTGTCGACCAGCTGTCCCGGGGAACTCTACCCAGGCCCGAAGACCAGCCGCATCCACCAGTTGCCCCGGGCGACTCGGACCCGTGTCTGAAGGCCCGCGTGTTCGACCAGCTATCCCTGGCCACTCACGCTGGGGTCCGTGTTCCCGCGGGGTTGACCAGCAGTCCCGGGCAACACGCTCTTGTTTCCGAGGGCCCGTGAGGTCGACCCGATGTCTTTGGCGATTCGGGCCCGGGACCGAGGGCCCGCGGGATCGACCAGCAGACCCGCGTGACTTGGGCTCGTGTCCGAGATCCTGCGGTCGACCATCTGTACCGGGCGACTCGGGCCCGTGCCCGATGTCCCGCTGGGTCGACCAGCTGTCCCGGGGACGTCGGGCCCATGTCCGAGGGCCCGCGGGTTCCACAACCTTCCCCGGGCGACTCGGGCTGGTCCCGAGGGCCCGCGGTGTCGTCCAAATCTGCCGGTCGACTCGGGCCTGTGTCTGATATCCTCCAGGGTCGACCAGCTGTCCCGGGGGACTTGGGCCCTGGTCGGACGGAGCGGGGTGTCGAACAGGCGTCCCGGGCGACTAGGGCCAATGTCCGAGAGCCCACGGGGTCGAACAGCTGTCCTGGGCGACTCGGGCCCATTCCCGAGGCCTCGCGGTGTCGACCAGATGTCCCGGGGGACTGGCGCTTCGGTCCTAAGGCCCGCGGGGTCGACCAGCTGTCCTGGCTGACTTGGGTTCGGCTCCGAGGGCCTGCGGGCTCGAAAGGCTGTCCCGGAGGCTCGGGCCCGTTCCTGAAGGCCCACGGGGTCGACCAGTTTTCCCTGTGATTCGTGCTTTGGTCCGAGTGCCCGCAGGGTGGACCAGCAGTCCTGGGTGACTCGCGCTCGTGTCCGAGGTTCCACGAGGTCGCCCCGATGTTTTGGCAACTCGGGCCCGGGTGCGAGGGCCTGCAGGGTCGACCAGGTGTCCCGGGCGACTCGGGCCCATGCCCAAGGCCCTGCGGTGTCAACCAGATGTCCCGGACCACTCGCACTTGCGTCCTAGGTTACATGGGGTCGACCAGCTGTCCTGGGCGACTGGGGCCTGGTCGGAGGGAGCATGGTGTCAAACAGGCGTCCCGGGCAACTCGGGCCCGTGTCTGAAGGCCCGCGGGGTCAACCAGCTGTCCCTGGTGACTCGCGCTTGGGACCGAGTGCATGCGGGGTCGACCAGCAGTCCCGGGCAACTCGGGCCCTGGTCGGAGGCACTGCGGTGTCGACCAGGCCTCCCTGGCGCCTCGGGCCCGTGCCCGAGGACCTGCGGGGTCGACCGGCTGTCCCGGGCGACTCCGGCCTGATTCCGAGGGCCCACGGTTTCGACCAAATGTCCCGGGTGACTCGGGCCTGGGTCTGAATGCTCGCGGTATCAACCAGCTTTCCCAGGGAACTGAGGCCTGGGTCTGAGGTCCCACAGGGTCGCCCACCTGTCCCGGTGGATTCGGGCCCGGGTCCACGGGCATGCGGTGTCGACAGGCTGTCCCGGGGGACTCGGGCCCGCGTCCGAGGGCCCGCCGGGTCGACCAGCTGTCCAGGTGGACTCGGGCCCGAGTCTGAAGGCCCGCGTGGTCGACCAGCTGTCCCAGGCACTCGGGCCTGTGTCCGAGGGCACGTGGGTTCGACCAGGTGTCCCCGGAGATCGCACTCGAGTCCGACGCCCCTTGGGGTCGACCATATGTCCCGGGCGATATTGGCCCGGGTCCAAAGGCCCGCGCGGTCCACCAGCAGGCCCGCGCGACTCAGGCCCTGTTCTGATGGCCCGCGGGGTCAACCAGCAGTCCCTGGCGCCTGGGGCCCGTGTCCGAAATCCCTCGGTGTTGACCAGCTGTCCCGGGGGACTCGAGACCGTGCCTGAGGGCCTGGGTGTCGAACAGCTGTGCCAGGGGACTCACACGTGAGTCTGATGGACCCCTGGGTCGACCAGCGGTCCCTGGGGACTCGGGCCCAGGTCCTAGGGCCCGCGGGTTCGACCACCTGTATTGGGCGACTCGGGCCGGTGCTCGAGGGCTTGCGGTGTCGACAAACTCTCCCGCGCGACTCGGTTCGGGTCCCAGGTCCCATGGTCGACCAGCTGTCCCAGGCGCCTCGGGCCCGTGCCAGATGTCCCGCTGCATGGATCAGCTGCCCCGGGCGACTTGGGCCCTGGTCGCAGGGCCCGCGGTGTCGAACAGGCGTCCCGGAAGACTCGGGCCTTGCCCGAATGCCCGCGGTGACGACCAGCTCCGGGTGACACGGGCCCGTGTCCGAGGGCCCACGGGTTCGACCAGATGACCCTGGCGACACATGCTTGGGTGGGACTGCCCACGGGGTTGACCAGCATTCCCGGCGTCCTCGCGCTCGTGTCCGACTGCCCGCGAGGTCGACCTGATATCTTTGGCGACTCGGGCCCGTGGCCGGGGTCCTGCGGGGTCTACCAGCTTTCCCGGGCCCATTCGGCCCAGGCCCAAGTGCCCGCAGTGTCGACCCACTCTCCAAGCAACTCGAGTTTGGGTCCAAGGGCCCGCGGTCGACCTCCTGTCCCGGGCGTCTTGGGCCCGGGCCCGATGTCCCACCGGGTCTACCAGGTGTCCCGGGCGATTCGGGTTCAGGTCGCAGGGTCGCGGTGTTGCCCAGCCATCCCGGGTCACTCGGGCCTGGGTCCGAGGGCCCATGTGTTCGACAAGCTCTTCCGGGCAAATCGCGCTCGGGTCCGATGGCCCGCGGGGTCGACCAGCTCTCCGGGGCGACTCGGGCACGTGCCCCAGGGCCCGGGATGTCGACCAGCTGTCTCGGGCACCTCGGGCCCGGTTCCGAGGCCCGGCATTATTGATCAGCTATCCCGCGTGACTCGGGCCCGTGTCCGAGGGCCCACGGTGTCGACCAGATATTCCAGGCCCTCGGGCCCGGGTCCGAGGGCCTGCAGGGTCCACCAGGGGTCCCGGGCGACTCGCACTCGAGTCCGAGGGCCTGCGGGGTCGACCAGATCTCCAGGGCGAGTCGAGCACATGCCCGATGCCCCGCGGGGTCAACCAGACGTCCCAGGCGACTCCGGCCTGGCTCCGAGGGCCCACGGTGTCACACAGCTCTCCTGGGACACTCGCGCTTTGGACCGACGGACCGCGGGGTCGACCAGCTGACCCGGGCGACTTTGGCCCTGTGTCCAAAGGCCCTTGGGGTCGACCGACTTTCCCGGGCGTCTCCGGCCTGTGCCCGAGGGACCGTGGTATGGACCACCTCTCCCAGGCGACTCAAGTTCGGGTCCGAGGTCCCGCAGCCTACCTGCTTTCCCGGGTGACTTGGGCATGTGCCAGATGTCACGCGGGGTCGACCAGTTGTCCAGGGGGACTCAGGCCCGGGTCCAGGATCCCGTGGTGTCGACCAGCTGTCCCGGGGAACTCTACCCAGGCCCGAAGACCAGCCGCATCCACCAGTTGCCCCGGGCGACTCGGACCCGTGTCTGAAGGCCCGCGTGTTCGACCAGCTATCCCTGGCCACTCACGCTGGGGTCCGTGTTCCCGCGGGGTTGACCAGCAGTCCCGGGCAACACGCTCTTGTTTCCGAGGGCCCGTGAGGTCGACCCGATGTCTTTGGCGATTCGGGCCCGGGACCGAGGGCCCGCGGGATCGACCAGCAGACCCGCGTGACTTGGGCTCGTGTCCGAGATCCTGCGGTCGACCATCTGTACCGGGCGACTCGGGCCCGTGCCCGATGTCCCGCTGGGTCGACCAGCTGTCCCGGGGACGTCGGGCCCATGTCCGAGGGCCCGCGGGTTCCACAACCTTCCCCGGGCGACTCGGGCTGGTCCCGAGGGCCCGCGGTGTCGTCCAAATCTGCCGGTCGACTCGGGCCTGTGTCTGATATCCTCCAGGGTCGACCAGCTGTCCCGGGGGACTTGGGCCCTGGTCGGACGGAGCGGGGTGTCGAACAGGCGTCCCGGGCGACTAGGGCCAATGTCCGAGAGCCCACGGGGTCGAACAGCTGTCCTGGGCGACTCGGGCCCATTCCCGAGGCCTCGCGGTGTCGACCAGATGTCCCGGGGGACTGGCGCTTCGGTCCTAAGGCCCGCGGGGTCGACCAGCTGTCCTGGCTGACTTGGGTTCGGCTCCGAGGGCCTGCGGGCTCGAAAGGCTGTCCCGGAGGCTCGGGCCCGTTCCTGAAGGCCCACGGGGTCGACCAGTTTTCCCTGTGATTCGTGCTTTGGTCCGAGTGCCCGCAGGGTGGACCAGCAGTCCTGGGTGACTCGCGCTCGTGTCCGAGGTTCCACGAGGTCGCCCCGATGTTTTGGCAACTCGGGCCCGGGTGCGAGGGCCTGCAGGGTCGACCAGGTGTCCCGGGCGACTCGGGCCCATGCCCAAGGCCCTGCGGTGTCAACCAGATGTCCCGGACCACTCGCACTTGCGTCCTAGGTTACATGGGGTCGACCAGCTGTCCTGGGCGACTGGGGCCTGGTCGGAGGGAGCATGGTGTCAAACAGGCGTCCCGGGCAACTCGGGCCCGTGTCTGAAGGCCCGCGGGGTCAACCAGCTGTCCCTGGTGACTCGCGCTTGGGACCGAGTGCATGCGGGGTCGACCAGCAGTCCCGGGCAACTCGGGCCCTGGTCGGAGGCACTGCGGTGTCGACCAGGCCTCCCTGGCGCCTCGGGCCCGTGCCCGAGGACCTGCGGGGTCGACCGGCTGTCCCGGGCGACTCCGGCCTGATTCCGAGGGCCCACGGTTTCGACCAAATGTCCCGGGTGACTCGGGCCTGGGTCTGAATGCTCGCGGTATCAACCAGCTTTCCCAGGGAACTGGGGCCCAGGTCTGAGGTCCCACAGGGTCGCCCACCTGTCCCGGGGGACTCGGGCCCGGGTCCACGGGCATGCGGTGTCGACAGGCTGTCCCGGGGGACTCGGGCCCGCGTCCGAGGGCCCGCCGGGTCGACCAGCTGTCCAGGTGGACTCGGGCCCGAGTCTGAAGGCCCGCGTGGTCGACCAGCTGTCCCAGGCACTCGGGCCTGTGTCCGAGGGCACGTCGGTTCGACCAGGTGTCCCCGGAGATCGCACTCGAGTCCGACGCCCCTTGGGGTCGACCATATGTCCCGGGCGATATTGGCCCGGGTCCAAAGGCCCGCGCGGTCCACCAGCAGGCCCGCGCGACTCAGGCCCTGTTCTGATGGCCCGCGGGGTCAACCAGCAGTCCCTGGCGCCTGGGGCCCGTGTCCAAAATCCCTCGGTGTTGACCAGCTGTCCCGGGGGACTCGAGACCGTGCCTGAGGGCCTGGGTGTCGAACAGCTGTGCCAGGGGACTCACACGTGAGTCTGATGGACCCCTGGGTCGACCAGCGGTCCCTGGGGACTCGGGCCCAGGTCCTAGGGCCCGCGGGTTCGACCACCTGTATTGGGCGACTCGGGCCGGTGCTCGAGGGCCCGCGGTGTCCACAAACTCTCCCGCGCGACTCGGTTCGGGTCCCAGGTCCCATGGTCGACCAGCTGTCCCAGGCGCCTCGGGCCCGTGCCAGATGTCCCGCTGCATGGATCAGCTGCCCCGGGCGACTTGGGCCCTGGTCGCAGGGCCCGCGGTGTCGAACAGGCGTCCCGGAAGACTCGGGCCTTGCCCGAATGCCCGCGGTGACGACCAGCTCCGGGTGACACGGGCCCGTGTCCGAGGGCCCACGGGTTCGACCAGATGACCCTGGCGACACATGCTTGGGTGGGACTGCCCACGGGGTTGACCAGCATTCCCGGCGTCCTCGCGCTCGTGTCCGACTGCCCGCGAGGTCGACCTGATATCTTTGGCGACTCGGGCCCGTGGCCGGGGTCCTGCGGGGTCTACCAGCTTTCCCGGGCCCATTCGGCCCAGGCCCAAGTGCCCGCAGTGTCGACCCACTCTCCAAGCAACTCGAGTTTGGGTCCAAGGGCCCGCGGTCGACCTCCTGTCCCGGGCGTCTTGGGCCCGGGCCCGATGTCCCACCGGGTCTACCAGGTGTCCCGGGCGATTCGGGTTCAGGTCGGAGGGTCGCGGTGTTGCCCAGCCATCCCGGGTCACTCGGGCCTGGGTCCGAGGGCCCATGTGTTCGACAAGCTCTTCCGGGCAAATCGCGCTCGGGTCCGATGGCCCGCGGGGTCGACCAGCTCTCCGGGGCGACTCGGGCACGTGCCCCAGGGCCCGGGATGTCGACCAGCTGTCTCGGGCACCTCGGGCCCGGTTCCAAGGCCCGGCATTATTGATCAGCTATCCCGCGTGACTCGGGCCCGTGTCCGAGGGCCCACGGTGTCGACCAGATATTCCAGGCCCTCGGGCCCGGGTCCGAGGGCCTGCAGGGTCCACCAGGGGTCCCGGGCGACTCGCACTCGAGTCCGAGGGCCTGCGGGGTCGACCAGATCTCCAGGGCGAGTCGAGCACATGCCCGATGCCCCGCGGGGTCAACCAGACGTCCCAGGCGACTCCGGCCTGGCTCCGAGGGCCCACGGTGTCACACAGCTCTCCTGGGACACTCGCGCTTTGGACCGACGGACCGCGGGGTCGACCAGCTGACCCGGGCGACTTTGGCCCTGTGTCCAAAGGCCCTTGGGGTCGACCGACTTTCCCGGGCGTCCCCGGCCTGTGCCCGAGGGACCGTGGTATGGACCACCTCTCCCAGGCGACTCAAGTTCGGGTCCGAGGTCCCGCAGCCTACCTGCTTTCCCGGGTGACTTGGGCATGTGCCAGATGTCACGCGGGGTCGACCAGTTGTCCAGGGGGACTCAGGCCCGGGTCCAGGATCCCGTGGTGTCGACCAGCTGTCCCGGGGAACTCTACCCAGGCCCGAAGACCAGCCGCATCCACCAGTTGCCCCGGGCGACTCGGACCCGTGTCTGAAGGCCCGCGTGTTCGACCAGCTATCCCTGGCCACTCACGCTGGGGTCCGTGTTCCCGCGGGGTTGACCAGCAGTCCCGGGCAACACGCGCTTGTGTCCGAGGGCCCGTGAGGTCGACCCGATGTCTTTGGCCATTCGGGCCCGGGACCGAGGGCCCGCGGGATCGACCAGCAGACCCGCGTGACTTGGGCTCGTGTCCGAGATCCTGCGGTCGACCATCTGTACCGGGCGACTCGGGCCCGTGCCCGATGTCCCGCTGGGTCGACCAGCTGTCCCGGGGACGTCGGGCCCATGTCCGAGGGCCCGCGGGTTCCACAACCTTCCCCGGGCGACTCGGGCTGGTCCCGAGGGCCCGCGGTGTCGTCCAAATCTGCCGGTCGACTCGGGCCTGTGTCTGATATCCTCCAGGGTCGACCAGCTGTCCCGGGGGACTTGGGCCCTGGTCGGACGGAGCGGGGTGTCGAACAGGCGTCCCGGGCGACTAGGGCCAATGTCCGAGAGCCCACGGGGTCGAACAGCTGTCCTGGGCGACTCGGGCCCATTCCCGAGGCCTCGCGGTGTCGACCAGATGTCCCGGGGGACTGGCGCTTCGGTCCTAAGGCCCGCGGGGTCGACCAGCTGTCCTGGCTGACTTGGGTTCGGCTCCGAGGGCCTGCGGGCTCGAAAGGCTGTCCCGGAGGCTCGGGCCCGTTCCTGAAGGCCCACGGGGTCGACCAGTTTTCCCTGTGATTCGTGCTTTGGTCCGAGTGCCCGCAGGGTGGACCAGCAGTCCTGGGTGACTCGCGCTCGTGTCCGAGGTTCCACGAGGTCGCCCCGATGTTTTGGCAACTCGGGCCCGGGTGCGAGGGCCTGCAGGGTCGACCAGGTGTCCCGGGCGACTCGGGCCCATGCCCAAGGCCCTGCGGTGTCAACCAGATGTCCCGGACCACTCGCACTTGCGTCCTAGGTTACATGGGGTCGACCAGCTGTCCTGGGCGACTGGGGCCTGGTCGGAGGGAGCATGGTGTCAAACAGGCGTCCCGGGCAACTCGGGCCCGTGTCTGAAGGCCCGCGGGGTCAACCAGCTGTCCCTGGTGACTCGCGCTTGGGACCGAGTGCATGCGGGGTCGACCAGCAGTCCCGGGCAACTCGGGCCCTGGTCGGAGGCACTGCGGTGTCGACCAGGCCTCCCTGGCGCCTCGGGCCCGTGCCCGAGGACCTGCGGGGTCGACCGGCTGTCCCGGGCGACTCCGGCCTGATTCCGAGGGCCCACGGTTTCGACCAAATGTCCCGGGTGACTCGGGCCTGGGTCTGAATGCTCGCGGTATCAACCAGCTTTCCCAGGGAACTGGGGCCCGGGTCTGAGGTCCCACAGGGTCGCCCACCTGTTCCGGGGGACTCGGGCCCGGGTCCACGGGCATGCGGTGTCGACAGGCTGTCCCGGGGGACTCGGGCCCGCGTCCGAGGGCCCGCCGGGTCGACCAGCTGTCCAGGTGGACTCGGGCCCGAGTCTGAAGGCCCGCGTGGTCGACCAGCTGTCCCAGGCACTCGGGCCTGTGTCCGAGGGCACGTGGGTTCGACCAGGTGTCCCCGGAGATCGCACTCGAGTCCGACGCCCCTTGGGGTCGACCATATGTCCCGGGCGATATTGGCCCGGGTCCAAAGGCCCGCGCGGTCCACCAGCAGGCCCGCGCGACTCAGGCCCTGTTCTGATGGCCCGCGGGGTCAACCAGCAGTCCCTGGCGCCTGGGGCCCGTGTCCAAAATCCCTCGGTGTTGACCAGCTGTCCCGGGGGACTCGAGACCGTGCCTGAGGGCCTGGGTGTCGAACAGCTGTGCCAGGGGACTCACACGTGAGTCTGATGGACCCCTGGGTCGACCAGCGGTCCCTGGGGACTCGGGCCCAGGTCCTAGGGCCCGCGGGTTCGACCACCTGTATTGGGCGACTCGGGCCGGTGCTCGAGGGCTTGCGGTGTCGACAAACTCTCCCGCGCGACTCGGTTCGGGTCCCAGGTCCCATGGTCGAGCAGCTGTCCCAGGCGCCTCGGGCCCGTGCCAGATGTCCCGCTGCATGGATCAGCTGCCCCGGGCGACTTGGGCCCTGGTCGCAGGGCCCGCGGTGTCGAACAGGCGTCCCGGAAGACTCGGGCCTTGCCCGAATGCCCGCGGTGACGACCAGCTCCGGGTGACACGGGCCCGTGTCCGAGGGCCCACGGGTTCGACCAGATGACCCTGGCGACACATGCTTGGGTGGGACTGCCCACGGGGTTGACCAGCATTCCCGGCGTCCTCGCGCTCGTGTCCGACTGCCCGCGAGGTCGACCTGATATCTTTGGCGACTCGGGCCCGTGGCCGGGGTCCTGCGGGGTCTACCAGCTTTCCCGGGCCCATTCGGCCCAGGCCCAAGTGCCCGCAGTGTCGACCCACTCTCCAAGCAACTCGAGTTTGGGTCCAAGGGCCCGCGGTCGACCTCCTGTCCCGGGCGTCTTGGGCCCGGGCCCGATGTCCCACCGGGTCTACCAGGTGTCCCGGGCGATTCGGGTTCAGGTCGGAGGGTCGCGGTGTTGCCCAGCCATCCCGGGTCACTCGGGCCTGGGTCCGAGGGCCCATGTGTTCGACAAGCTCTTCCGGGCAAATCGCGCTCGGGTCCGATGGCCCGCGGGGTCGACCAGCTCTCCGGGGCGACTCGGGCACGTGCCCCAGGGCCCGGGATGTCGACCAGCTGTCTCGGGCACCTCGGGCCCGGTTCCGAGGCCCGGCATTATTGATCAGCTATCCCGCGTGACTCGGGCCCGTGTCCGAGGGCCCACGGTGTCGACCAGATATTCCAGGCCCTCGGGCCCGGGTCCGAGGGCCTGCAGGGTCCACCAGGGGTCCCGGGCGACTCGCACTCGAGTCCGAGGGCCTGCGGGGTCGACCAGATCTCCAGGGCGAGTCGAGCACATGCCCGATGCCCCGCGGGGTCAACCAGACGTCCCAGGCGACTCCGGCCTGGCTCCGAGGGCCCACGGTGTCACACAGCTCTCCTGGGACACTCGCGCTTTGGACCGACGGACCGCGGGGTCGACCAGCTGACCCGGGCGACTTTGGCCCTGTGTCCAAAGGCCCTTGGGGTCGACCGACTTTCCCGGGCGTCTCCGGCCTGTGCCCGAGGGACCGTGGTATGGACCACCTCTCCCAGGCGACTCAAGTTCGGGTCCGAGGTCCCGCAGCCTACCTGCTTTCCCGGGTGACTTGGGCATGTGCCAGATGTCACGCGGGGTCGACCAGTTGTCCAGGGGGACTCAGGCCCGGGTCCAGGATCCCGTGGTGTCGACCAGCTGTCCCGGGGAACTCTACCCAGGCCCGAAGACCAGCCGCATCCACCAGTTGCCCCGGGCGACTCGGACCCGTGTCTGAAGGCCCGCGTGTTCGACCAGCTATCCCTGGCCACTCACGCTGGGGTCCGTGTTCCCGCGGGGTTGACCAGCAGTCCCGGGCAACACGCTCTTGTTTCCGAGGGCCCGTGAGGTCGACCCGATGTCTTTGGCGATTCGGGCCCGGGACCGAGGGCCCGCGGGATCGACCAGCAGACCCGCGTGACTTGGGCTCGTGTCCGAGATCCTGCGGTCGACCATCTGTACCGGGCGACTCGGGCCCGTGCCCGATGTCCCGCTGGGTCGACCAGCTGTCCCGGGGACGTCGGGCCCATGTCCGAGGGCCCGCGGGTTCCACAACCTTCCCCGGGCGACTCGGGCTGGTCCCGAGGGCCCGCGGTGTCGTCCAAATCTGCCGGTCGACTCGGGCCTGTGTCTGATATCCTCCAGGGTCGACCAGCTGTCCCGGGGGACTTGGGCCCTGGTCGGACGGAGCGGGGTGTCGAACAGGCGTCCCGGGCGACTAGGGCCAATGTCCGAGAGCCCACGGGGTCGAACAGCTGTCCTGGGCGACTCGGGCCCATTCCCGAGGCCTCGCGGTGTCGACCAGATGTCCCGGGGGACTGGCGCTTCGGTCCTAAGGCCCGCGGGGTCGACCAGCTGTCCTGGCTGACTTGGGTTCGGCTCCGAGGGCCTGCGGGCTCGAAAGGCTGTCCCGGAGGCTCGGGCCCGTTCCTGAAGGCCCACGGGGTCGACCAGTTTTCCCTGTGATTCGTGCTTTGGTCCGAGTGCCCGCAGGGTGGACCAGCAGTCCTGGGTGACTCGCGCTCGTGTCCGAGGTTCCACGAGGTCGCCCCGATGTTTTGGCAACTCGGGCCCGGGTGCGAGGGCCTGCAGGGTCGACCAGGTGTCCCGGGCGACTCGGGCCCATGCCCAAGGCCCTGCGGTGTCAACCAGATGTCCCGGACCACTCGCACTTGCGTCCTAGGTTACATGGGGTCGACCAGCTGTCCTGGGCGACTGGGGTCTGGTCGGAGGGAGCATGGTGTCAAACAGGCGTCCCGGGCAACTCGGGCCCGTGTCTGAAGGCCCGCGGGGTCAACCAGCTGTCCCTGGTGACTCGCGCTTGGGACCGAGTGCATGCGGGGTCGACCAGCAGTCCCGGGCAACTCGGGCCCTGGTCGGAGGCACTGCGGTGTCGACCAGGCCTCCCTGGCGCCTCGGGCCCGTGCCCGAGGACCTGCGGGGTCGACCGGCTGTCCCGGGCGACTGCGGCCTGATTCCGAGGGCCCACGGTTTCGACCAAATGTCCCGGGTGACTCGGGCCTGGGTCTGAATGCTCGCGGTATCAACCAGCTTTCCCAGGGAACTGAGGCCTGGGTCTGAGGTCCCACAGGGTCGCCCACCTGTCCCGGTGGATTCGGGCCCGGGTCCACGGGCATGCGGTGTCGACAGGCTGTCCCGGGGGACTCGGGCCCGCGTCCGAGGGCCCGCCGGGTCGACCAGCTGTCCAGGTGGACTCGGGCCCGAGTCTGAAGGCCCGCGTGGTCGACCAGCTGTCCCAGGCACTGGGGCCTGTGTCCGAGGGCACGTGGGTTCGACCAGGTGTCCCCGGAGATCGCACTCGAGTCCGACGCCCCTTGGGGTCGACCATATGTCCCGGGCGATATTGGCCCGGGTCCAAAGGCCCGCGCGGTCCACCAGCAGGCCCGCGCGACTCAGGCCCTGTTCTGATGGCCCGCGGGGTCAACCAGCAGTCCCTGGCGCCTGGGGCCCGTGTCCAAAATCCCTCGGTGTTGACCAGCTGTCCCGGGGGACTCGAGACCGTGCCTGAGGGCCTGGGTGTCGAACAGCTGTGCCAGGGGACTCACACGTGAGTCTGATGGACCCCTGGGTCGACCAGCGGTCCCTGGGGACTCGGGCCCAGGTCCTAGGGCCCGCGGGTTCGACCACCTGTATTGGGCGACTCGGGCCGGTGCTCGAGGGCTTGCGGTGTCGACAAACTCTCCCGCGCGACTCGGTTCGGGTCCCAGGTCCCATGGTCGAGCAGCTGTCCCAGGCGCCTCGGGCCCGTGCCAGATGTCCCGCTGCATGGATCAGCTGCCCCGGGCGACTTGGGCCCTGGTCGCAGGGCCCGCGGTGTCGAACAGGCGTCCCGGAAGACTCGGGCCTTGCCCGAATGCCCGCGGTGACGACCAGCTCCGGGTGACACGGGCCCGTGTCCGAGGGCCCACGGGTTCGACCAGATGACCCTGGCGACACATGCTTGGGTGGGACTGCCCACGGGGTTGACCAGCATTCCCGGCGTCCTCGCGCTCGTGTCCGACTGCCCGCGAGGTCGACCTGATATCTTTGGCGACTCGGGCCCGTGGCCGGGGTCCTGCGGGGTCTACCAGCTTTCCCGGGCCCATTCGGCCCAGGCCCAAGTGCCCGCAGTGTCGACCCACTCTCCAAGCAACTCGAGTTTGGGTCCAAGGGCCCGCGGTCGACCTCCTGTCCCGGGCGTCTTGGGCCCGGGCCCGATGTCCCACCGGGTCTACCAGGTGTCCCGGGCGATTCGGGTTCAGGTCGGAGGGTCGCGGTGTTGCCCAGCCATCCCGGGTCACTCGGGCCTGGGTCCGAGGGCCCATGTGTTCGACAAGCTCTTCCGGGCAAATCGCGCTCGGGTCCGATGGCCCGCGGGGTCGACCAGCTCTCCGGGGCGACTCGGGCACGTGCCCCAGGGCCCGGGATGTCGACCAGCTGTCTCGGGCACCTCGGGCCCGGTTCCGAGGCCCGGCATTATTGATCAGCTATCCCGCGTGACTCGGGCCCGTGTCCGAGGGCCCACGGTGTCGACCAGATATTCCAGGCCCTCGGGCCCGGGTCCGAGGGCCTGCAGGGTCCACCAGGGGTCCCGGGCGACTCGCACTCGAGTCCGAGGGCCTGCGGGGTCGACCAGATCTCCAGGGCGAGTCGAGCACATGCCCGATGCCCCGCGGGGTCAACCAGACGTCCCAGGCGACTCCGGCCTGGCTCCGAGGGCCCACGGTGTCACACAGCTCTCCTGGGACACTCGCGCTTTGGACCGACGGACCGCGGGGTCGACCAGCTGACCCGGGCGACTTTGGCCCTGTGTCCAAAGGCCCTTGGGGTCGACCGACTTTCCCGGGCGTCTCCGGCCTGTGCCCGAGGGACCGTGGTATGGACCACCTCTCCCAGGCGACTCAAGTTCGGGTCCGAGGTCCCGCAGCCTACCTGCTTTCCCGGGTGACTTGGGCATGTGCCAGATGTCACGCGGGGTCGACCAGTTGTCCAGGGGGACTCAGGCCCGGGTCCAGGATCCCGTGGTGTCGACCAGCTGTCCCGGGGAACTCTACCCAGGCCCGAAGACCAGCCGCATCCACCAGTTGCCCCGGGCGACTCGGACCCGTGTCTGAAGGCCCGCGTGTTCGACCAGCTATCCCTGGCCACTCACGCTGGGGTCCGTGTTCCCGCGGGGTTGACCAGCAGTCCCGGGCAACACGCTCTTGTTTCCGAGGGCCCGTGAGGTCGACCCGATGTCTTTGGCGATTCGGGCCCGGGACCGAGGGCCCGCGGGATCGACCAGCAGACCCGCGTGACTTGGGCTCGTGTCCGAGATCCTGCGGTCGACCATCTGTACCGGGCGACTCGGGCCCGTGCCCGATGTCCCGCTGGGTCGACCAGCTGTCCCGGGGACGTCGGGCCCATGTCCGAGGGCCCGCGGGTTCCACAACCTTCCCCGGGCGACTCGGGCTGGTCCCGAGGGCCCGCGGTGTCGTCCAAATCTGCCGGTCGACTCGGGCCTGTGTCTGATATCCTCCAGGGTCGACCAGCTGTCCCGGGGGACTTGGGCCCTGGTCGGACGGAGCGGGGTGTCGAACAGGCGTCCCGGGCGACTAGGGCCAATGTCCGAGAGCCCACGGGGTCGAACAGCTGTCCTGGGCGACTCGGGCCCATTCCCGAGGCCTCGCGGTGTCGACCAGATGTCCCGGGGGACTGGCGCTTCGGTCCTAAGGCCCGCGGGGTCGACCAGCTGTCCTGGCTGACTTGGGTTCGGCTCCGAGGGCCTGCGGGCTCGAAAGGCTGTCCCGGAGGCTCGGGCCCGTTCCTGAAGGCCCACGGGGTCGACCAGTTTTCCCTGTGATTCGTGCTTTGGTCCGAGTGCCCGCAGGGTGGACCAGCAGTCCTGGGTGACTCGCGCTCGTGTCCGAGGTTCCACGAGGTCGCCCCGATGTTTTGGCAACTCGGGCCCGGGTGCGAGGGCCTGCAGGGTCGACCAGGTGTCCCGGGCGACTCGGGCCCATGCCCAAGGCCCTGCGGTGTCAACCAGATGTCCCGGACCACTCGCACTTGCGTCCTAGGTTACATGGGGTCGACCAGCTCTCCTGGGCGACTGGGGCCTGGTCGGAGGGAGCATGGTGTCAAACAGGCGTTCCGGGCAACTCGGGCCCGTGTCTGAAGGCCCGCGGGGTCAACCAGCTGTCCCTGGTGACTCGCGCTTGGGACCGAGTGCATGCGGGGTCGACCAGCAGTCCCGGGCAACTCGGGCCCTGGTCGGAGGCACTGCGGTGTCGACCAGGCCTCCCTGGCGCCTCGGGCCCGTGCCCGAGGACCTGCGGGGTCGACCGGCTGTCCCGGGCGACTCCGGCCTGATTCCGAGGGCCCACGGTTTCGACCAAATGTCCCGGGTGACTCGGGCCTGGGTCTGAATGCTCGCGGTATCAACCAGCTTTCCCAGGGAACTGAGGCCCGGGTCTGAGGTCCCACAGGGTCGCCCACCTGTCCCGGTGGATTCGGGCCCGGGTCCACGGGCATGCGGTGTCGACAGGCTGTCCCGGGGGACTCGGGCCCGCGTCCGAGGGCCCGCCGTGTCGACCAGCTGTCCAGGTGGACTCGGGCCCGAGTCTGAAGGCCCGCGTGGTCGACCAGCTGTCCCAGGCACTCGGGCCTGTGTCCGAGGGCACGTGGGTTCGACCAGGTGTCCCCGGAGATCGCACTCGAGTCCGACGCCCCTTGGGGTCGACCATATGTCCCGGGCGATATTGGCCCTGGTCCAAAGGCCCGCGCGGTCCACCAGCAGGCCCGCGCGACTCAGGCCCTGTTCTGATGGCCCGCGGGGTCAACCAGCAGTCCCTGGCGCCTGGGCCCCGTGTCCGAAATCCCTCGGTGTTGACCAGCTGTCCCGGGGGACTCGAGACCGTGCCTGAGGGCCTGGGTGTCGAACAGCTGTGCCAGGGGACTCACACGTGAGTCTGATGGACCCCTGGGTCGACCAGCGGTCCCTGGGGACTCGGGCCCAGGTCCTAGGGCCCGCGGGTTCGACCACCTGTATTGGGCGACTCGGGCCGGTGCTCGAGGGCTTGCGGTGTCGACAAACTCTCCCGCGCGACTCGGTTCGGGTCCCAGGTCCCATGGTCGAGCAGCTGTCCCAGGCGCCTCGGGCCCGTGCCAGATGTCCCGCTGCATGGATCAGCTGCCCCGGGCGACTTGGGCCCTGGTCGCAGGGCCCGCGGTGTCGAACAGGCGTCCCGGAAGACTCGGGCCTTGCCCGAATGCCCGCGGTGACGACCAGCTCCGGGTGACACGGGCCCGTGTCCGAGGGCCCACGGGTTCGACCAGATGACCCTGGCGACACATGCTTGGGTGGGACTGCCCACGGGGTTGACCAGCATTCCCGGCGTCCTCGCGCTCGTGTCCGACTGCCCGCGAGGTCGACCTGATATCTTTGGCGACTCGGGCCCGTGGCCGGGGTCCTGCGGGGTCTACCAGCTTTCCCGGGCCCATTCGGCCCAGGCCCAAGTGCCCGCAGTGTCGACCCACTCTCCAAGCAACTCGAGTTTGGGTCCAAGGGCCCGCGGTCGACCTCCTGTCCCGGGCGTCTTGGGCCCGGGCCCGATGTCCCACCGGGTCTACCAGGTGTCCCGGGCGATTCGGGTTCAGGTCGGAGGGTCGCGGTGTTGCCCAGCCATCCCGGGTCACTCGGGCCTGGGTCCGAGGGCCCATGTGTTCGACAAGCTCTTCCGGGCAAATCGCGCTCGGGTCCGATGGCCCGCGGGGTCGACCAGCTCTCCGGGGCGACTCGGGCACGTGCCCCAGGGCCCGGGATGTCGACCAGCTGTCTCGGGCACCTCGGGCCCGGTTCCGAGGCCCGGCATTATTGATCAGCTATCCCGCGTGACTCGGGCCCGTGTCCGAGGGCCCACGGTGTCGACCAGATATTCCAGGCCCTCGGGCCCGGGTCCGAGGGCCTGCAGGGTCCACCAGGGGTCCCGGGCGACTCGCACTCGAGTCCGAGGGCCTGCGGGGTCGACCAGATCTCCAGGGCGAGTCGAGCACATGCCCGATGCCCCGCGGGGTCAACCAGACGTCCCAGGCGACTCCGGCCTGGCTCCGAGGGCCCACGGTGTCACACAGCTCTCCTGGGACACTCGCGCTTTGGACCGACGGACCGCGGGGTCGACCAGCTGACCCGGGCGACTTTGGCCCTGTGTCCAAAGGCCCTTGGGGTCGACCGACTTTCCCGGGCGTCTCCGGCCTGTGCCCGAGGGACCGTGGTATGGACCACCTCTCCCAGGCGACTCAAGTTCGGGTCCGAGGTCCCGCAGCCTACCTGCTTTCCCGGGTGACTTGGGCATGTGCCAGATGTCACGCGGGGTCGACCAGTTGTCCAGGGGGACTCAGGCCCGGGTCCAGGATCCCGTGGTGTCGACCAGCTGTCCCGGGGAACTCTACCCAGGCCCGAAGACCAGCCGCATCCACCAGTTGCCCCGGGCGACTCGGACCCGTGTCTGAAGGCCCGCGTGTTCGACCAGCTATCCCTGGCCACTCACGCTGGGGTCCGTGTTCCCGCGGGGTTGACCAGCAGTCCCGGGCAACACGCTCTTGTTTCCGAGGGCCCGTGAGGTCGACCCGATGTCTTTGGCGATTCGGGCCCGGGACCGAGGGCCCGCGGGATCGACCAGCAGACCCGCGTGACTTGGGCTCGTGTCCGAGATCCTGCGGTCGACCATCTGTACCGGGCGACTCGGGCCCGTGCCCGATGTCCCGCTGGGTCGACCAGCTGTCCCGGGGACGTCGGGCCCATGTCCGAGGGCCCGCGGGTTCCACAACCTTCCCCGGGCGACTCGGGCTGGTCCCGAGGGCCCGCGGTGTCATCCAAATCTGCCGGTCGACTCGGGCCTGTGTCTGATATCCTCCAGGGTCGACCAGCTGTCCCGGGGGACTTGGGCCCTGGTCGGACGGAGCGGGGTGTCGAACAGGCGTCCCGGGCGACTAGGGCCAATGTCCGAGAGCCCACGGGGTCGAACAGCTGTCCTGGGCGACTCGGGCCCATTCCCGAGGCCTCGCGGTGTCGACCAGATGTCCCGGGGGACTGGCGCTTCGGTCCTAAGGCCCGCGGGGTCGACCAGCTGTCCTGGCTGACTTGGGTTCGGCTCCGAGGGCCTGCGGGCTCGAAAGGCTGTCCCGGAGGCTCGGGCCCGTTCCTGAAGGCCCACGGGGTCGACCAGTTTTCCCTGTGATTCGTGCTTTGGTCCGAGTGCCCGCAGGGTGGACCAGCAGTCCTGGGTGACTCGCGCTCGTGTCCGAGGTTCCACGAGGTCGCCCCGATGTTTTGGCAACTCGGGCCCGGGTGCGAGGGCCTGCAGGGTCGACCAGGTGTCCCGGGCGACTCGGGCCCATGCCCAAGGCCCTGCGGTGTCAACCAGATGTCCCGGACCACTCGCACTTGCGTCCTAGGTTACATGGGGTCGACCAGCTCTCCTGGGCGACTGGGGCCTGGTCGGAGGGAGCATGGTGTCAAACAGGCGTTCCGGGCAACTCGGGCCCGTGTCTGAAGGCCCGCGGGGTCAACCAGCTGTCCCTGGTGACTCGCGCTTGGGACCGAGTGCATGCGGGGTCGACCAGCAGTCCCGGGCAACTCGGGCCCTGGTCGGAGGCACTGCGGTGTCGACCAGGCCTCCCTGGCGCCTCGGGCCCGTGCCCGAGGACCTGCGGGGTCGACCGGCTGTCCCGGGCGACTGCGGCCTGATTCCGAGGGCCCACGGTTTCGACCAAATGTCCCGGGTGACTCGGGCCTGGGTCTGAATGCTCGCGGTATCAACCAGCTTTCCCAGGGAACTGAGGCCCGGGTCTGAGGTCCCACAGGGTCGCCCACCTGTCCCGGTGGATTCGGGCCCGGGTCCACGGGCATGCGGTGTCGACAGGCTGTCCCGGGGGACTCGGGCCCGCGTCCGAGGGCCCGCCGTGTCGACCAGCTGTCCAGGTGGACTCGGGCCCGAGTCTGAAGGCCCGCGTGGTCGACCAGCTGTCCCAGGCACTCGGGCCTGTGTCCGAGGGCACGTGGGTTCGACCAGGTGTCCCCGGAGATCGCACTCGAGTCCGACGCCCCTTGGGGTCGACCATATGTCCCGGGCGATATTGGCCCTGGTCCAAAGGCCCGCGCGGTCCACCAGCAGGCCCGCGCGACTCAGGCCCTGTTCTGATGGCCCGCGGGGTCAACCAGCAGTCCCTGGCGCCTGGGCCCCGTGTCCGAAATCCCTCGGTGTTGACCAGCTGTCCCGGGGGACTCGAGACCGTGCCTGAGGGCCTGGGTGTCGAACAGCTGTGCCAGGGGACTCACACGTGAGTCTGATGGACCCCTGGGTCGACCAGCGGTCCCTGGGGACTCGGGCCCAGGTCCTAGGGCCCGCGGGTTCGACCACCTGTATTGGGCGACTCGGGCCGGTGCTCGAGGGCTTGCGGTGTCGACAAACTCTCCCGCGCGACTCGGTTCGGGTCCCAGGTCCCATGGTCGACCAGCTGTCCCAGGCGCCTCGGGCCCGTGCCAGATGTCCCGCTGCATGGATCAGCTGCCCCGGGCGACTTGGGCCCTGGTCGCAGGGCCCGCGGTGTCGAACAGGCGTCCCGGAAGACTCGGGCCTTGCCCGAATGCCCGCGGTGACGACCAGCTCCGGGTGACACGGGCCCGTGTCCGAGGGCCCACGGGTTCGACCAGATGACCCTGGCGACACATGCTTTGGTGGGACTGCCCACGGGGTTGACCAGCATTCCCGGCGTCCTCGCGCTCGTGTCCGACTGCCCGCGAGGTCGACCTGATATCTTTGGCGACTCGGGCCCGTGGCCGGGGTCCTGCGGGGTCTACCAGCTTTCCCGGGCCCATTCGGCCCAGGCCCAAGTGCCCGCAGTGTCGACCCACTCTCCAAGCAACTCGAGTTTGGGTCCAAGGGCCCGCGGTCGACCTCCTGTCCCGGGCGTCTTGGGCCCGGGCCCGATGTCCCACCGGGTCTACCAGGTGTCCCGGGCGATTCGGGTTCAGGTCGGAGGGTCGCGGTGTTGCCCAGCCATCCCGGGTCACTCGGGCCTGGGTCCGAGGGCCCATGTGTTCGACAAGCTCTTCCGGGCAAATCGCGCTCGGGTCCGATGGCCCGCGGGGTCGACCAGCTCTCCGGGGCGACTCGGGCACGTGCCCCAGGGCCCGGGATGTCGACCAGCTGTCTCGGGCACCTCGGGCCCGGTTCCGAGGCCCGGCATTATTGATCAGCTATCCCGCGTGACTCGGGCCCGTGTCCGAGGGCCCACGGTGTCGACCAGATATTCCAGGCCCTCGGGCCCGGGTCCGAGGGCCTGCAGGGTCCACCAGGGGTCCCGGGCGACTCGCACTCGAGTCCGAGGGCCTGCGGGGTCGACCAGATCTCCAGGGCGAGTCGAGCACATGCCCGATGCCCCGCGGGGTCAACCAGACGTCCCAGGCGACTCCGGCCTGGCTCCGAGGGCCCACGGTGTCACACAGCTCTCCTGGGACACTCGCGCTTTGGACCGACGGACCGCGGGGTCGACCAGCTGACCCGGGCGACTTTGGCCCTGTGTCCAAAGGCCCTTGGGGTCGACCGACTTTCCCGGGCGTCTCCGGCCTGTGCCCGAGGGACCGTGGTATGGACCACCTCTCCCAGGCGACTCAAGTTCGGGTCCGAGGTCCCGCAGCCTACCTGCTTTCCCGGGTGACTTGGGCATGTGCCAGATGTCACGCGGGGTCGACCAGTTGTCCAGGGGGACTCAGGCCCGGGTCCAGGATCCCGTGGTGTCGACCAGCTGTCCCGGGGAACTCTACCCAGGCCCGAAGACCAGCCGCATCCACCAGTTGCCCCGGGCGACTCGGACCCGTGTCTGAAGGCCCGCGTGTTCGACCAGCTATCCCTGGCCACTCACGCTGGGGTCCGTGTTCCCGCGGGGTTGACCAGCAGTCCCGGGCAACACGCTCTTGTTTCCGAGGGCCCGTGAGGTCGACCCGATGTCTTTGGCGATTCGGGCCCGGGACCGAGGGCCCGCGGGATCGACCAGCAGACCCGCGTGACTTGGGCTCGTGTCCGAGATCCTGCGGTCGACCATCTGTACCGGGCGACTCGGGCCCGTGCCCGATGTCCCCCTGGGTCCAACAGCTGTCCCGGGGACGTCGGGCCCATGTCCGAGGGCCCGCGGGTTCCACAACCTTCCCCGGGCGACTCGGGCTGGTCCCGAGGGCCCGCGGTGTCGTCCAAATCTGCCGGTCGACTCGGGCCTGTGTCTGATATCCTCCAGGGTCGACCAGCTGTCCCGGGGGACTTGGGCCCTGGTCGGACGGAGCGGGGTGTCGAACAGGCGTCCCGGGCGACTAGGGCCAATGTCCGAGAGCCCACGGGGTCGAACAGCTGTCCTGGGCGACTCGGGCCCATTCCCGAGGCCTCGCGGTGTCGACCAGATGTCCCGGGGGACTGGCGCTTCGGTCCTAAGGCCCGCGGGGTCGACCAGCTGTCCTGGCTGACTTGGGTTCGGCTCCGAGGGCCTGCGGGCTCGAAAGGCTGTCCCGGAGGCTCGGGCCCGTTCCTGAAGGCCCACGGGGTCGACCAGTTTTCCCTGTGATTCGTGCTTTGGTCCGAGTGCCCGCAGGGTGGACCAGCAGTCCTGGGTGACTCGCGCTCGTGTCCGAGGTTCCACGAGGTCGCCCCGATGTTTTGGCAACTCGGGCCCGGGTGCGAGGGCCTGCAGGGTCGACCAGGTGTCCCGGGCGACTCGGGCCCATGCCCAAGGCCCTGCGGTGTCAACCAGATGTCCCGGACCACTCGCACTTGCGTCCTAGGTTACATGGGGTCGACCAGCTCTCCTGGGCGACTGGGGCCTGGTCGGAGGGAGCATGGTGTCAAACAGGCGTTCCGGGCAACTCGGGCCCGTGTCTGAAGGCCCGCGGGGTCAACCAGCTGTCCCTGGTGACTCGCGCTTGGGACCGAGTGCATGCGGGGTCGACCAGCAGTCCCGGGCAACTCGGGCCCTGGTCGGAGGCACTGCGGTGTCGACCAGGCCTCCCTGGCGCCTCGGGCCCGTGCCCGAGGACCTGCGGGGTCGACCGGCTGTCCCGGGCGACTCCGGCCTGATTCCGAGGGCCCACGGTTTCGACCAAATGTCCCGGGTGACTCGGGCCTGGGTCTGAATGCTCGCGGTATCAACCAGCTTTCCCAGGGAACTGAGGCCCGGGTCTGAGGTCCCACAGGGTCGCCCACCTGTCCCGGTGGATTCGGGCCCGGGTCCACGGGCATGCGGTGTCGACAGGCTGTCCCGGGGGACTCGGGCCCGCGTCCGAGGGCCCGCCGTGTCGACCAGCTGTCCAGGTGGACTCGGGCCCGAGTCTGAAGGCCCGCGTGGTCGACCAGCTGTCCCAGGCACTCGGGCCTGTGTCCGAGGGCACGTGGGTTCGACCAGGTGTCCCCGGAGATCGCACTCGAGTCCGACGCCCCTTGGGGTCGACCATATGTCCCGGGCGATATTGGCCCTGGTCCAAAGGCCCGCGCGGTCCACCAGCAGGCCCGCGCGACTCAGGCCCTGTTCTGATGGCCCGCGGGGTCAACCAGCAGTCCCTGGCGCCTGGGCCCCGTGTCCGAAATCCCTCGGTGTTGACCAGCTGTCCCGGGGGACTCGAGACCGTGCCTGAGGGCCTGGGTGTCGAACAGCTGTGCCAGGGGACTCACACGTGAGTCTGATGGACCCCTGGGTCGACCAGCGGTCCCTGGGGACTCGGGCCCAGGTCCTAGGGCCCGCGGGTTCGACCACCTGTATTGGGCGACTCGGGCCGGTGCTCGAGGGCTTGCGGTGTCGACAAACTCTCCCGCGCGACTCGGTTCGGGTCCCAGGTCCCATGGTCGAGCAGCTGTCCCAGGCGCCTCGGGCCCGTGCCAGATGTCCCGCTGCATGGATCAGCTGCCCCGGGCGACTTGGGCCCTGGTCGCAGGGCCCGCGGTGTCGAACAGGCGTCCCGGAAGACTCGGGCCTTGCCCGAATGCCCGCGGTGACGACCAGCTCCGGGTGACACGGGCCCGTGTCCGAGGGCCCACGGGTTCGACCAGATGACCCTGGCGACACATGCTTGGGTGGGACTGCCCACGGGGTTGACCAGCATTCCCGGCGTCCTCGCGCTCGTGTCCGACTGCCCGCGAGGTCGACCTGATATCTTTGGCGACTCGGGCCCGTGGCCGGGGTCCTGCGGGGTCTACCAGCGTTCCCGGGCCCATTCGGCCCAGGCCCAAGTGCCCGCAGTGTCGACCCACTCTCCAAGCAACTCGAGTTTGGGTCCAAGGGCCCGCGGTCGACCTCCTGTCCCGGGCGTCTTGGGCCCGGGCCCGATGTCCCACCGGGTCTACCAGGTGTCCCGGGCGATTCGGGTTCAGGTCGGAGGGTCGCGGTGTTGCCCAGCCATCCCGGGTCACTCGGGCCTGGGTCCGAGGGCCCATGTGTTCGACAAGCTCTTCCGGGCAAATCGCGCTCGGGTCCGATGGCCCGCGGGGTCGACCAGCTCTCCGGGGCGACTCGGGCACGTGCCCCAGGGCCCGGGATGTCGACCAGCTGTCTCGGGCACCTCGGGCCCGGTTCCGAGGCCCGGCATTATTGATCAGCTATCCCGCGTGACTCGGGCCCGTGTCCGAGGGCCCACGGTGTCGACCAGATATTCCAGGCCCTCGGGCCCGGGTCCGAGGGCCTGCAGGGTCCTCCAGGGGTCCCGGGCGACTCGCACTCGAGTCCGAGGGCCTGCGGGGTCGACCAGATCTCCAGGGCGAGTCGAGCACATGCCCGATGCCCCGCGGGGTCAACCAGACGTCCCAGGCGACTCCGGCCTGGCTCCGAGGGCCCACGGTGTCACACAGCTCTCCTGGGACACTCGCGCTTTGGACCGACGGACCGCGGGGTCGACCAGCTGACCCGGGCGACTTTGGCCCTGTGTCCAAAGGCCCTTGGGGTCGACCGACTTTCCCGGGCGTCTCCGGCCTGTGCCCGAGGGACCGTGGTATGGACCACCTCTCCCAGGCGACTCAAGTTCGGGTCCGAGGTCCCGCAGCCTACCTGCTTTCCCGGGTGACTTGGGCATGTGCCAGATGTCACGCGGGGTCGACCAGTTGTCCAGGGGGACTCAGGCCCGGGTCCAGGATCCCGTGGTGTCGACCAGCTGTCCCGGGGAACTCTACCCAGGCCCGAAGACCAGCCGCATCCACCAGTTGCCCCGGGCGACTCGGACCCGTGTCTGAAGGCCCGCGTGTTCGACCAGCTATCCCTGGCCACTCACGCTGGGGTCCGTGTTCCCGCGGGGTTGACCAGCAGTCCCGGGCAACACGCTCTTGTTTCCGAGGGCCCGTGAGGTCGACCCGATGTCTTTGGCGATTCGGGCCCGGGACCGAGGGCCCGCGGGATCGACCAGCAGACCCGCGTGACTTGGGCTCGTGTCCGAGATCCTGCGGTCGACCATCTGTACCGGGCGACTCGGGCCCGTGCCCGATGTCCCGCTGGGTCGACCAGCTGTCCCGGGGACGTCGGGCCCATGTCCGAGGGCCCGCGGGTTCCACAACCTTCCCCGGGCGACTCGGGCTGGTCCCGAGGGCCCGCGGTGTCGTCCAAATCTGCCGGTCGACTCGGGCCTGTGTCTGATATCCTCCAGGGTCGACCAGCTGTCCCGGGGGACTTGGGCCCTGGTCGGACGGAGCGGGGTGTCGAACAGGCGTCCCGGGCGACTAGGGCCAATGTCCGAGAGCCCACGGGGTCGAACAGCTGTCCTGGGCGACTCGGGCCCATTCCCGAGGCCTCGCGGTGTCGACCAGATGTCCCGGGGGACTGGCGCTTCGGTCCTAAGGCCCGCGGGGTCGACCAGCTGTCCTGGCTGACTTGGGTTCGGCTCCGAGGGCCTGCGGGCTCGAAAGGCTGTCCCGGAGGCTCGGGCCCGTTCCTGAAGGCCCACGGGGTCGACCAGTTTTCCCTGTGATTCGTGCTTTGGTCCGAGTGCCCGCAGGGTGGACCAGCAGTCCTGGGTGACTCGCGCTCGTGTCCGAGGTTCCACGAGGTCGCCCCGATGTTTTGGCAACTCGGGCCCGGGTGCGAGGGCCTGCAGGGTCGACCAGGTGTCCCGGGCGACTCGGGCCCATGCCCAAGGCCCTGCGGTGTCAACCAGATGTCCCGGACCACTCGCACTTGCGTCCTAGGTTACATGGGGTCGACCAGCTGTCCTGGGCGACTGGGGCCTGGTCGGAGGGAGCATGGTGTCAAACAGGCGTCCCGGGCAACTCGGGCCCGTGTCTGAAGGCCCGCGGGGTCAACCAGCTGTCCCTGGTGACTCGCGCTTGGGACCGAGTGCATGCGGGGTCGACCAGCAGTCCCGGGCAACTCGGGCCCTGGTCGGAGGCACTGCGGTGTCGACCAGGCCTCCCTGGCGCCTCGGGCCCGTGCCCGAGGACCTGCGGGGTCGACCGGCTGTCCCGGGCGACTGCGGCCTGATTCCGAGGGCCCACGGTTTCGACCAAATGTCCCGGGTGACTCGGGCCTGGGTCTGAATGCTCGCGGTATCAACCAGCTTTCCCAGGGAACTGAGGCCTGGGTCTGAGGTCCCACAGGGTCGCCCACCTGTCCCGGTGGATTCGGGCCCGGGTCCACGGGCATGCGGTGTCGACAGGCTGTCCCGGGGGACTCGGGCCCGCGTCCGAGGGCCCGCCGGGTCGACCAGCTGTCCAGGTGGACTCGGGCCCGAGTCTGAAGGCCCGCGTGGTCGACCAGCTGTCCCAGGCACTCGGGCCTGTGTCCGAGGGCACGTGGGTTCGACCAGGTGTCCCCGGAGATCGCACTCGAGTCCGACGCCCCTTGGGGTCGACCATATGTCCCGGGCGATATTGGCCCGGGTCCAAAGGCCCGCGCGGTCCACCAGCAGGCCCGCGCGACTCAGGCCCTGTTCTGATGGCCCGCGGGGTCAACCAGCAGTCCCTGGCGCCTGGGGCCCGTGTCCAAAATCCCTCGGTGTTGACCAGCTGTCCCGGGGGACTCGAGACCGTGCCTGAGGGCCTGGGTGTCGAACAGCTGTGCCAGGGGACTCACACGTGAGTCTGATGGACCCCTGGGTCGACCAGCGGTCCCTGGGGACTCGGGCCCAGGTCCTAGGGCCCGCGGGTTCGACCACCTGTATTGGGCGACTCGGGCCGGTGCTCGAGGGCTTGCGGTGTCGACAAACTCTCCCGCGCGACTCGGTTCGGGTCCCAGGTCCCATGGTCGACCAGCTGTCCCAGGCGCCTCGGGCCCGTGCCAGATGTCCCGCTGCATGGATCAGCTGCCCCGGGCGACTTGGGCCCTGGTCGCAGGGCCCGCGGTGTCGAACAGGCGTCCCGGAAGACTCGGGCCTTGCCCGAATGCCCGCGGTGACGACCAGCTCCGGGTGACACGGGCCCGTGTCCGAGGGCCCACGGGTTCGACCAGATGACCCTGGCGACACATGCTTGGGTGGGACTGCCCACGGGGTTGACCAGCATTCCCGGCGTCCTCGCGCTCGTGTCCGACTGCCCGCGAGGTCGACCTGATATCTTTGGCGACTCGGGCCCGTGGCCGGGGTCCTGCGGGGTCTACCAGCTTTCCCGGGCCCATTCGGCCCAGGCCCAAGTGCCCGCAGTGTCGACCCACTCTCCAAGCAACTCGAGTTTGGGTCCAAGGGCCCGCGGTCGACCTCCTGTCCCGGGCGTCTTGGGCCCGGGCCCGATGTCCCACCGGGTCTACCAGGTGTCCCGGGCGATTCGGGTTCAGGTCGGAGGGTCGCGGTGTTGCCCAGCCATCCCGGGTCACTCGGGCCTGGGTCCGAGGGCCCATGTGTTCGACAAGCTCTTCCGGGCAAATCGCGCTCGGGTCCGATGGCCCGCGGGGTCGACCAGCTCTCCGGGGCGACTCGGGCACGTGCCCCAGGGCCCGGGATGTCGACCAGCTGTCTCGGGCACCTCGGGCCCGGTTCCGAGGCCCGGCATTATTGATCAGCTATCCCGCGTGACTCGGGCCCGTGTCCGAGGGCCCACGGTGTCGACCAGATGTTCCAGGCCCTCGGGCCCGGGTCCGAGGGCCCGCAGGGTCCACCAGGGGTCCCGGGCGACTCGCACTCGAGTCCGAGGGCCTGCGGGGTCGACCAGATCTCCAGGGCGAGTCGAGCACATGCCCGATGCCCCGCGGGGTCATCCAGACGTCCCAGGCGACTCCGGCCTGGCTCCGAGGGCCCACGGTGTCACACAGCTCTCCTGGGACACTCGCGCTTTGGACCGACGGACCGCGGGGTCGACCAGCTGACCCGGGCGACTTTGGCCCTGTGTCCAAAGGCCCTTGGGGTCGCCCGACTTTCCCGGGCGTCTCCGGCCTGTGCCCGAGGGACCGTGGTATGGACCACCTCTCCCAGGCGACTCAAGTTCGGGTCCGAGGTCCCGCAGCCTACCTGCTTTCCCGGGTGACTTGGGCATGTGCCAGATGTCACGCGGGGTCGACCAGTTGTCCAGGGGGACTCAGGCCCGGGTCCAGGATCCCGTGGTGTCGACCAGCTGTCCCGGGGAACTCTACCCAGGCCCGAAGACCAGCCGCATCCACCAGTTGCCCCGGGCGACTCGGACCCGTGTCTGAAGGCCCGCGTGTTCGACCAGCTATCCCTGGCCACTCACGCTGGGGTCCGTGTTCCCGCGGGGTTGACCAGCAGTCCCGGGCAACACGCGCTTGTGTCCGAGGGCCCGTGAGGTCGACCCGATGTCTTTGGCCATTCGGGCCCGGGACCGAGGGCCCGCGGGATCGACCAGCAGACCCGCGTGACTTGGGCCCGTGTCCGAGGTCCTGCGGTCGACCATCTGTACCGGGCGACTCGGGCCCATGCCCGATGTCCCCCTGGGTCGACCAGCTGTCCCGGGGACGTCGGGCCCATGTCCGAGGGCCCGCGGGTTCCACAACCTTTCCCGGGCGACTCGGGCTGGTCCCGAGGGCCCGCGGTGTCGTCCAAATCTGCCGGTCGACTCGGGCCTGTGTCTGATATCCTCCAGGGTCGACCAGCTGTCCCAGGGGACTTGGGCCCTGGTCGGACGGAGCGGGGTGTCGAACAGGCGTCCCGGGCGACTAGGGCCAATGTCCGAGAGCCCACGGGGTCGAACAGCTGTCCTGGGCGACTCGGGCCCATTCCCGAGGCCTCGCGGTGTCGACCAGATGTCCCGGGGGACTGGCGCTTTGGTCCTAAGGCCCGCGGGGTCGACCAGCTGTCCTGGCTGACTTGGGTTCGGCTCCGAGGGCCTGCGGGCTCGAAAGGCTGTCCCGGAGGCTCGGGCCCGTTCCTGAAGGCCCACGGGGTCGACCAGTTTTCCCTGTGATTCGTGCTTTGGTCCGAGTGCCCGCAGGGTGGACCAGCAGTCCTGGGTGACTCGCGCTCGTGTCCGAGGTTCCACGAGGTCGCCCCGATGTTTTGGCAACTCGGGCCCGGGTGCGAGGGCCTGCAGGGTCCACCAGGGGTCCCGGGCGACTCGGGCCCAGGCCCAAGGCCCTGCGGTGTCAACCAGATGTCCCGGACCACTCGCGCTTGCGTCCTAGGTTACGTGGGGTCGACCAGCTGTCCTGGGCGACTGGGGCCTGGTGGGAGGGAGCATGGTGTCAAACAGGCGTCCCGGGCAACTCGGGCCCGTGTCTGAAGGCCCGCGTGGTCGACCAGCTGTCCCAGGCACTCGGGCCTGTGTCCGAGGGCACGTGGGTTCGACCAGGTGTCCCCGGAGATCGCACTCGAGTCCGACGGCCCGTGGGGTCAACCATATGTCCCGGGCGATATTGGCCCGGGTCCAAAGGCCCGCGCGGTCCACCAGCAGGCCCGCGCGACTCAGGCCCTGTTCTGATGGCCCGCGGGGTCAACCAGCAGTCCCTGGCGCCTGGGGCCCGTGTCCGAAATCCCTCGGTGTTGACCAGCTGTCCCGGGCGACTCGAGACCGTGCCTGAGGGCCTGGGTGTCGAACAGCTGTGCCAGGGGACTCACACGTGAGTCTGATGGACCCCGGGGTCGACCAGCGGTCCCTGGGGACTCGGGCCCAGGTCCTATGGCCCGCGGGTTCGACCACCTGTATTGGGCGACTCGGGCCGGTGCTCGAGGGCCCGCGGTGTCCACAAACTCTCCCGCGCGACTCGGTTCGGGTCCCAGGTCCCATGGTCGACCAGCTGTCCCAGGCGCCTCGGGCCCGTGCCAGATGTCCCGCTGCATGGATCAGCTGCCCCGGGCGACTTGGGCCCTGGTCGCAGGGCCCGCGGTGTCGAACAGGCGTCCCGGAAGACTCGGGCCTTGCCCGAATGCCCGCGGTGACGACCAGCTCCGGGTGACACGGGCCCGTGTCCGACGGCCCACGGGTTCGACCAGATGACCCTGGCGACACATGCTTCGGTGGGACTGCCCACGGGGTTGACCAGCATTCCCGGCGTCCTCGCGCTCGTGTCCGACTGCCCGCGAGGTCGACCTGATGTCTTTGGCGACTCGGGCCCGTGGCCGGGGTCCTGCGGGGTCTGCCAGCTTTCCCGTGCCCATTCGGCCAATGCCCGAGTGCCCGCAGTGTCGACCCACTCTCCCAAGCGACTCGAGTTTGGGTCCAAGGGCCCGCGGTCGACCTGCTGTCCCGGGTGTCTTGGGCCCGGGCCCGATGTCCCACCGGGTCTACCAGGTGTCCCGGGCGATTGGGGTTCAGGTCGGAGGGACCGCGGTGTTGCCCAGCCATCCCGGGTCACTCGGGCCTGGGTCCGAGGGCCCATGTGTTCGACAAGCTCTTCCGGGCAAATCGCGCTCGGGTCCGATGGCCCGCGGGGTCGACCAGCTCTCCGGGGCGACTCGGGCACGTGCCCCAGGGCCCGGGGTGTCGACCAGCTGTCTCGGGCACCTCGGGCCCGGTTCCGAGGCCCGGCATTATTGATCAGCTATCCCGCGTGACTCGGGCCCGTGTCCGAGGGCCCACGGTGTCGACCAGATGTTCCAGGCCCTCGGGCCCGGGTCCGAGGGCCCGCAGGGTCCACCAGGGGTTCCGGGCGAATCGCACTCGAGTCCGAGGGCCTGCGGGGTCGACCAGATCTCCAGGGCGAGTCGAGCACATGCCCGATGCCCCGCGGGGTCAACCAGACGTCCCAGGCGACTCCGGCCTGGCTCCGAGGGCCCACGGTGTCACACAGCTCTCCTGGGACACTCGCGCTTTGGACCGACGGACCGCGGGGTCGACCAGCTGACCCGGGCGACTTTGGCCCTGTGTCCAAAGGCCCTTGGGGTCGCCCGACTTTCCCGGGCGTCTCCGGCCTGTGCCCGAGGGACCGTGGTATGGACCACCTCTCCCAGGCGACTCAAGTTCGGGTCCGAGGTCCCGCAGCCTACCTGCTTTCCCGGGTGACTTGGGCATGTGCCAGATGTCACGCGGGGTCGACCAGTTGTCCAGGGGGACTCAGGCCCGGGTCCAGGATCCCGTGGTGTCGACCAGCTGTCCCGGGGAACTCTACCCAGGCCCGAAGACCAGCCGCATCCACCAGTTGCCCCGGGCGACTCGGACCCGTGTCTGAAGGCCCGCGTGTTCGACCAGCTATCCCTGGCCACTCACGCTGGGGTCCGTGTTCCCGCGGGGTTGACCAGCAGTCCCGGGCAACACGCGCTTGTGTCCGAGGGCCCGGGAGGTCGACCCGATGTCTTTGGCCATTCGGGCCCGGGACCGAGGGCCCGCGGGATCGACCAGCAGACCCGCGTGACTTGGGCCCGTGTCCGAGGTCCTGCGGTCGACCATCTGTACCGGGCGACTCGGGCCCGTGCCCGATGTCCCCCTGGGTCGACCAGCTGTCCCGGGGACGTCGGGCCCATGTCCGAGGGCCCGCGGGTTCCACAATCTTTCCCGGGCGACTCGGGCTGGTCCCGAGGGCCCGCGGTGTCGTCCAAATCTCCCGGTCGACTCGGGCCTGTGTCTGATATCCTCCAGGGTCGACCAGCTGTCCCGGGGGACTTGGGCCCTGGTCGGATGGAGCGGGGTGTCGAACAGGCGTCCCGGGCGACTAGGGCCAATGTCCGAGAGCCCACGGGGTCGAACAGCTGTCCTGGGCGACTCGGGCCCATTCCCGAGGCCTCGCGGTGTCGACCAGATGTCCCGGGGGACTGGCGCTTCGGTCCTAAGGCCCGCGGGGTCGACCAGCTGTCCTGGCTGACTTGGGTTCGGCTCCGAGGGCCTGCGGGCTCGAAAGGCTGTCCCGGAGGCTCGGGCCCGTTCCTGAAGGCCCACGGGGTCGACCAGTTTTCCCTGTGATTCGTGCTTTGGTCCGAGTGCCCGCAGGGTGGACCAGCAGTCCTGGGTGACTCGCGCTCGTGTCCGAGGTTCCACGAGGTCGCCCCGATGTTTTGGCAACTCGGGCCCGGGTGCGAGGGCCTGCAGGGTCCACCAGGGGTCCCGGGCGACTCGGGCCCAGGCCCAAGGCCCTGCGGTGTCAACCAGATGTCCCGGACCACTCGCGCTTGCGTCCTAGGTTACGTGGGGTCGACCAGCTGTCCTGGGCGACTGGGGCCTGGTCGGAGGGAGCATGGTGTCAAACAGGCGTCCCGGGCAGCTCGGGCCCGTGTCTGAAGGCCCGCGGGGTCAACCAGCTGTCCCTGGTGACTCGCGCTTGGGACCGAGTGCATGCGGGGTCAACCAGCAGTCCCGGGCAACTCGGGCCCTGGTCGGAGGCACTGCGGTGTCGACCAGGCCTCCATGGCACCTCGGGCCCATGCCCGAGGACCTGCGGGGTCGACCAGCTGTCCCGGGCGACTCCGGCCTGATTCCGAGGGCCCACGGTTTCGACCAAATGTCCCGGGTGACTCGGGCCTGGGTCTGAATGCTCGCGGTATCAACCAGCTTTCCCAGGGAACTCGGGCCCGGGTCTGAGGTCCCACAGGGTCGCCCACCTGTCCCGGGGGACTCGGGCCCGGGTCCACGGGCATGCGGTGTCGACAGGCTGTCCCGGGGGACTCGGGCCCGCGTCCGAGGGCCCGCCGGGTCGACCAGCTGTCCAGGTGGACTCGGGCCCGAGTCTGAAGGCCCGTGTGGTCGACCAGCTGTCCCAGGCACTCGGGCCTGTGTCCGAGGGCACGTGGGTTCGACCAGGTGTCCCCGGAGATCGCACTCGAGTCCGACAGCCCGTGGGGTCGACCATATGTCCCGGGCGATATTGGCCCGGGTCCAAAGGCCCGCGCGGTCCACCAGCAGGCCCGCGCGACTCAGGCCCTGTTCTGATGGCCCGCGGGGTCAACCAGCAGTCCCTGGCGCCTGGGGCCCGTGTCCGAAATCCCTCGGTGTTGACCAGCTGTCCCGGGCGACTCGAGACCGTGCCTGAGGGCCTGGGTGTCGAACAGCTGTGCCAGGGGACTCACACGTGAGTCTGATGGACCCCGGGGTCGACCAGCGGTCCCTGGGGACTCGGGCCCAGGTCCTAGGGCCCGCGGGTTCGACCACCTGTATTGGGCGACTCGGGCCGGTGCTCGAGGGCCCGCGGTGTCCACAAACTCTCCCGCGCGACTCGGTTCGGGTCCCAGGTCCCATGGTCGACCAGCTGTCCCAGGCGCCTCGGGCCCGTGCCAGATGTCCCGCTGCATGGATCAGCTGCCCCGGGCGACTTGGGCCCTGGTCGCAGGGCCCGCGGTGTCGAACAGGCGTCCCGGAAGACTCGGGCCTTGCCCGAATGCCCGCGGTGACGACCAGCTCCGGGTGACACGGGCCCGTGTCCGAGGGCCCACGGGTTCGACCAGATGACCCTGGCGACACATGCTTCGGTGGGACTGCCCACGGGGTTGACCAGCATTCCCGGCGTCCTCGCGCTCGTGTCCGACTGCCCGCGAGGTCGACCTGATGTCTTTGGCGACTCGGGCCCGTGGCCGGGGTCCTGCGGGGTCTGCCAGCTTTCCCGTGCCCATTCGGCCAATGCCCGAGTGCCCGCAGTGTCGACCCACTCTCCCAAGCGACTCGAGTTTGGGTCCAAGGGCCCGCGGTCGACCTGCTGTCCCGGGTGTCTTGGGCCCGGGCCCGATGTCCCACCGGGTCTACCAGGTGTCCCGGGCGATTCGGGTTCAGGTCGGAGGGACCGCGGTGTTGCCCAGCCATCCCGGGTCACTCGGGCCTGGGTCCGAGGGCCCATGTGTTCGACAAGCTCTTCCGGGCAAATCGCGCTTGGGTCCGATGGCCCGCGGGGTCGACCAGCTCTCCGGGGCGACTCGGGCACGTGCCCCAGGGCCCGGGGTGTCGACCAGCTGTCTCGGGCACCTCGGGCCCGGTTCCGAGGCCCGGCATTATTGATCAGCTATCCCGCGTGACTCGGGCCCGTGTCCGAGGGCCCACGGTGTCGACCAGATGTTCCAGGCCCTCGGGCCCGGGTCCGAGGGCCCGCAGGGTCCACCAGGGGTCCCGGGCGACTCGCACCCGGTCCGAGGGCCTGCGGGGTCGACCAGATCTCCAGGGCGAGTCGAGTACATGCCCGATGCCCCGCGGGGTCATCCAGACGTCCCAGGCGACTCCGGCCTGGCTCCGAGGGCCCACGGTGTCACACAGCTCTCCTGGGACACTCGCGCTTTGGACCGACGGACCGCGGGGTCGACCAGATGACCCGGGCGACTTTGGCCCTGTGTCCAAAGGCCCTTGGGGTCGCCCGACTTTCCCGGGCGTCTCCGGCCTGTGCCCGAGGGACCGTGGTATGGACCACCTCTCCCAGGCGACTCAAGTTCGGGTCCGAGGTCCCGCAGCCTACCTGCTTTCCCGGGTGACTTGGGCATGTGCCAGATGTCACGCGGGGTCGACCAGTTGTCCAGGGGGACTCAGGCCCGGGTCCAGGATCCCGTGGTGTCGACCAGCTGTCCCGGGGAACTCTACCCAGGCCCGAAGAGCAGCCGCATCCACCAGTTGCCCCGGGCGACTCGGACCCGTGTCTGAAGGCCCGCGTGTTCGACCAGCTATCCCTGGCCACTCACGCTGGGGTCCGTGTTCCCGCGGGGTTGACCAGCAGTCCCGGGCAACACGCGCTTGTGTCCGAGGGCCCGTGAGGTCGACCCGATGTCTTTGGCCATTCGGGCCCGGGACCGAGGGCCCGCGGGATCGACCAGCAGACCCGCGTGACTTGGGCCCGTGTCCGAGGTCCTGCGGTCGACCATCTGTACCGGGCGACTCGGGCCCATGCCCGATGTCCCCCTGGGTCGACCAGCTGTCCCGGGGACGTCGGGCCCATGTCCGAGGGCCCGCGGGTTCCACAACCTTTCCCGGGCGACTCGGGCTGGTCCCGAGGGCCCGCGGTGTCGTCCAAATCTCCCGGTCGACTCGGGCCTGTGTCTGATATCCTCCAGGGTCGACCAGCTGTCCCGGGGGACTTGGGCCCTGGTCGGACGGAGCGGGGTGTCGAACAGGCGTCCCGGGCGACTAGGGCCAATGTCCGAGAGCCCACGGGGTCGAACAGCTGTCCTGGGCGACTCGGGCCCATTCCCGAGGCCTCGCGGTGTCGACCAAATGTCCCGGGGGACTGGCGCTTTGGTCCTAAGGCCCGCGGGGTCGACCAGCTGTCCTGGCTGACTTGGGTTCGGCTCCGAGGGCCTGCGGGCTCGAAAGGCTGTCCCGGAGGCTCGGGCCCGTTCCTGAAGGCCCACGGGGTCGACCAGTTTTCCCTGTGATTCGTGCTTTGGTCCGAGTGCCCGCAGGGTGGACCAGCAGTCCTGGGTGACTCGTGCTCGTGTCCGAGGTTCCACGAGGTCGCCCCGATGTTTTGGCAACTCGGGCCCGGGTGCGAGGGCCTGCAGGGTCGACCAGGGGTCCCGGGCGACTCGGGCCCAGGCCCAAGGCCCTGCGGTGTCAACCAGATGTCCCGGAACACTCGCGCTTGCGTCCTAGGTTACGTGGGGTCGACCAGCTGTCCTGGGCGACTGGGGCCTGGTGGGAGGGAGCATGGTGTCAAACAGGCGTCCCGGGCAACTCGGGCCCGTGTCTGAAGGCCCGCGTGGTCGACCAGCTGTCCCAGGCACTCGGGCCTGTGTCCGAGGGCACGTGGGTTCGACCAGGTGTCCCCGGAGATCGCACTCGAGTCCGACGGCCCGTGGGGTCGACCATATGTCCCGGGCGATATTGGCCCGGGTCCAAAGGCCCGCGCGGTCCACCAGCAGGCCCGCGCGACTCAGGCCCTGTTCTGATGGCCCGCGGGGTCAACCAGCAGTCCCTGGCGCCTGGGGCCCGTGTCCGAAATCCCTCGGTGTTGACCAGCTGTCCCGGGCGACTCGAGACCGTGCCTGAGGGCCTGGGTGACGAACAGCTGTGCCAGGGGACTCACACGTGAGTCTGATGGACCCTGGGGTCGACCAGCGGTCCCTGGGGACTCGGGCCCAGGTCCTAGGGCCCGCGGGTTCGACCACCTGTATTGGGCGACTCGGGCCGGTGCTCGAGGGCCCGCGGTGTCCACAAACTCTCCCGCGCGACTCGGTTCGGGTCCCAGGTCCCATGGTCGACCAGCTGTCCCAGGCGCCTCGGGCCCGTGCCAGATGTCCCGCTGCATGGATCAGCTGCCCCGGGCGACTTGGGCCCTGGTCGCAGGGCCCGCGGTGTCGAACAGGCGTCCCGGAAGACTCGGGCCTTGCCCGAATGCCTGCGGTGACGACCAGCTCCGGGTGACACGGGCCCGTGTCCGAGGGCCCACGGGTTCGACCAGATGACCCTGGCGACACATGCTTCGGTGGGACTGCCCACGGGGTTGACCAGCATTCCCGGCGTCCTCGCGCTCGTGTCCGACTGCCCGCGAGGTCGACCTGATGTCTTTGGCGACTCGGGCCCGTGGCCGGGGTCCTGCGGGGTCTGCCAGCTTTCCCGTGCCCATTCGGCCAATGCCCGAGTGCCCGCAGTGTCGACCCACTCTCCCAAGCGACTCGAGTTTGGGTCCAAGGGCCCGCGGTCGACCTGCTGTCCCGGGTGTCTTGGGCCTGGGCCCGATATCCCACCGGGTCTACCAGGTGTCCCGGGCGATTCGGGTTCAGGTCGGAGGGACCGCGGTGTTGCCCAGCCATCCCGGGTCACTCGGGCCTGGGTCCGAGGGCCCATGTGTTCGACAAGCTCTTCCGGGCAAATCGCGCTCGGGTCC
Organism: Sus scrofa; assembly: GCF_054392235.1. Classification (NCBI taxonomy): domain Eukaryota; kingdom Metazoa; phylum Chordata; class Mammalia; order Artiodactyla; family Suidae; genus Sus; species Sus scrofa. The sequence continues at coordinate 46,160,368 of NC_139387.1, read as the reverse complement.
GATGGCCCGCGGGGTCGACCAGCTCTCCGGGGCGACTCGGGCACGTGCCCCAGGGCCCGGGGTGTCGACCAGCTGTCTCGGGCACCTCGGGCCCGGTTCCGAGGCCCGGCATTATTGATCAGCTATCCCGCGTGACTCGGGCCCGTGTCCGAGGGCCCACGGTGTCGACCAGATGTTCCAGGCCCTCGGGCCCGGGTCCGAGGGCCCGCAGGGTCCACCAGGGGTCCCGGGCGAATCGCACTCGAGTCCGAGGGCCTGCGGGGTCGACCAGATCTCCAGGGCGAGTCGAGCACATGCCCGATGCCCCGCGGGGTCATCCAGACGTCCCAGGCGACTCCGGCCTGGCTCCGAGGGCCCACGGTGTCACACAGCTCTCCTGGGACACTCGCGCTTTGGACCGACGGACCGCGGGGTCGACCAGCTGACCCGGGCGACTTTGGCCCTGTGTCCAAAGGCCCTTGGGATCGACCGACTTTCCCGGGCGTCTCCGGCCTGTGCCCGAGGGACCGTGGTATGGACCACCTCTCCCAGGCGACTCAAGTTCGGGTCCGAGGTCCCGCAGCCTACCTGCTTTCCCGGGTGACTTGGGCATGTGCCAGATGTCACGCGGGGTCGACCAGTTGTCCAGGGGGACTCAGGCCCGGGTCCAGGATCCCGTGGTGTCGACCAGCTGTCCCGGGGAACTCTACCCAGGCCCGAAGACCAGCCGCATCCACCAGTTGCCCCGGGCGACTCGGACCCGTGTCTGAAGGCCCGCGTGTTCGACCAGCTATCCCTGGCCACTCACGCTGGGGTCCGTGTTCCCGCGGGGTTGACCAGCAGTCCCGGGCAACACGCGCTTGTGTCCGAGGGCCCGGGAGGTCGACCCGATGTCTTTGGCCATTCGGGCCCGGGACCGAGGGCCCGCGGGATCGACCAGCATAACTTGGGCCCGTGTCCGAGGTCCTGCGGTCGACCATCTGTACCGGGCGACTCGGGCCCGTGCCCGATGTCCCCCTGGGTCGACCAGCTGTCCCGGGGACGTCGGGCCCATGTCCGAGGGCCCGCGGGTTCCACAACCTTTCCCGGGCGACTCGGGCTGGTCCCGAGGGCCCGCGGTGTCGTCCAAATCTCCCGGTCGACTCGGGCCTGTGTCTGATATCCTCCAGGGTCGACCAGCTGTCCCGGGGGACTTGGGCCCTGGTCGGACGGAGCGGGGTGTCGAACAGGCGTCCCGGGCGACTAGGGCCAATGTCCGAGAGCCCACGGGGTCGAACAGCTGTCCTGGGCGACTCGGGCCCATTCCCGAGGCCTCGCGGTGTCGACCAGATGTCCCGGGGGACTGGCGCTTCGGTCCTAAGGCCCGCGGGGTCGACCAGCTGTCCTGGCTGACTTGGGTTCGGCTCCGAGGGCCTGCGGGCTCGAAAGGCTGTCCCGGAGGCTCGGGCCCGTTCCTGAAGGCCCACGGGGTCGACCAGTTTTCCCTGTGATTCGTGCTTTGGTCCGAGTGCCCGCAGGGTGGACCAGCAGTCCTGGGTGACTCGCGCTCGTGTCCGAGGTTCCACGAGGTCGCCCCGATGTTTTGGCAACTCGGGCCCGGGTGCGAGGGCCTGCAGGGTCGACCAGGGGTCCCGGGCGACTCGGGCCCAGGCCCAAGGCCCTGCGGTGTCAACCAGATGTCCCGGACCACTCGCGCTTGCGTCCTAGGTTACGTGGGGTCGACCAGCTGTCCTGGGCGACTGGGGCCTGGTGGGAGGGAGCATGGTGTCAAACAGGCGTCCCGGGCAACTCGGGCCCGTGTCTGAAGGCCCGCGTGGTCGACCAGCTGTCCCAGGCACTCGGGCCTGTGTCCGAGGGCACGTGGGTTCGACCAGGTGTCCCCGGAGATCGCACTCGAGTCCGACGGCCCGTGGGGTCGACCATATGTCCCGGGCGATATTGGCCCGGGTCCAAAGGCCCGCGCGGTCCACCAGCAGGCCCGCGCGACTCAGGCCCTGTTCTGATGGCCCGCGGGGTCAACCAGCAGTCCCTGGCGCCTGGGGCCCGTGTCCGAAATCCCTCGGTGTTGACCAGCTGTCCCGGGCGACTCGAGACCGTGCCTGAGGGCCTGGGTGACGAACAGCTGTGCCAGGGGACTCACACGTGAGTCTGATGGACCCTGGGGTCGACCAGCGGTCCCTGGGGACTCGGGCCCAGGTCCTAGGGCCCGCGGGTTCGACCACCTGTATTGGGCGACTCGGGCCGGTGCTCGAGGGCCCGCGGTGTCCACAAACTCTCCCGCGCGACTCGGTTCGGGTCCCAGGTCCCATGGTCGACCAGCTGTCCCAGGCGCCTCGGGCCCGTGCCAGATGTCCCGCTGCATGGATCAGCTGCCCCGGGCGACTTGGGCCCTGGTCGCAGGGCCCGCGGTGTCGAACAGGCGTCCCGGAAGACTCGGGCCTTGCCCGAATGCCCGCGGTGACGACCAGCTCCGGGTGACACGGGCCCGTGTCCGAGGGCCCACGGGTTCGACCAGATGACCCTGGCGACACATGCTTCGGTGGGACTGCCCACGGGGTTGACCAGCATTCCCGGCGTCCTCGCGCTCGTGTCCGACTGCCCGCGAGGTCGACCTGATGTCTTTGGCGACTCGGGCCCGTGGCCGGGGTCCTGCGGGGTCTGCCAGCTTTCCCGTGCCCATTCGGCCAATGCCCGAGTGCCCGCAGTGTCGACCCACTCTCCCAAGCGACTCGAGTTTGGGTCCAAGGGCCCGCGGTCGACCTGCTGTCCCGGGTGTCTTGGGCCTGGGCCCGATATCCCACCGGGTCTACCAGGTGTCCCGGGCGATTCGGGTTCAGGTCGGAGGGACCGCGGTGTTGCCCAGCCATCCCGGGTCACTCGGGCCTGGGTCCGAGGGCCCATGTGTTCGACAAGCTCTTCCGGGCAAATCGCGCTCGGGTCCGATGGCCCGCGGGGTCGACCAGCTCTCCGGGGCGACTCGGGCACGTGCCCCAGGGCCCGGGGTGTCGACCAGCTGTCTCGGGCACCTCGGGCCCGGTTCCGAGGCCCGGCATTATTGATCAGCTATCCCGCGTGACTCGGGCCCGTGTCCGAGGGCCCACGGTGTCGACCAGATGTTCCAGGCCCTCGGGCCCGGGTCCGAGGGCCCGCAGGGTCCACCAGGGGTCCCGGGCGACTCGCACTCGAGTCCGAGGGCCTGCGGGGTCGACCAGATCTCCAGGGCGAGTCGAGCACATGCCCGATGCCCCGCGGGGTCATCCAGACGTCCCAGGCGACTCCGGCCTGGCTCCGAGGGCCCACGGTGTCACACAGCTCTCCTGGGACACTCGCGCTTTGGACCGACGGACCGCGGGGTCGACCAGCTGACCCGGGCGACTTTGGCCCTGTGTCCAAAGGCCCTTGGGATCGACCGACTTTCCCGGGCGTCTCCGGCCTGTGCCCGAGGGACCGTGGTATGGACCACCTCTCCCAGGCGACTCAAGTTCGGGTCCGAGGTCCCGCAGCCTACCTGCTTTCCCGGGTGACTTGGGCATGTGCCAGATGTCACGCGGGGTCGACCAGTTGTCCAGGGGGACTCAGGCCCGGGTCCAGGATCCCGTGGTGTCGACCAGCTGTCCCGGGGAACTCTACCCAGGCCCGAAGACCAGCCGCATCCACCAGTTGCCCCGGGCGACTCGGACCCGTGTCTGAAGGCCCGCGTGTTCGACCAGCTATCCCTGGCCACTCACGCTGGGGTCCGTGTTCCCGCGGGGTTGACCAGCAGTCCCGGGCAACACGCGCTTGTGTCTGAGGGCCCGGGAGGTCGACCCGATGTCTTTGGCCATTCGGGCCCGGGACCCAGGGCCCGCGGGATCGACCAGCATAACTTGGGCCCGTGTCCGAGGTCCTGCGGTCGACCATCTGTACCGGGCGACTCGGGCCCGTGCCCGATGTCCCGTTGGGTCGACCAGCTGTCCCGGGGACGTCGGGCCCATGTCCGAGGGCCCGCGGGTTCCACAACCTTTCCCGGGCGACTCGGGCTGGTCCCGAGGGCCCACGGTGTCGTCCAAATCTCCCGGTCGACTCGGGCCTGTGTCTGATATCCTCCAGGGTCGACCAGCTGTCCCGGGGGACTTGGGCCCTGGTCGGACGGAGCGGGGTGTCGAACAGGCGTCCCGGGCGACTAGGGCCAATGTCCGAGAGCCCACGGGGTCGAACAGCTGTCCTGGGTGACTCGGGCCCATTCCCGAGGCCTCGCGGTGTCGACCAGATGTCCCGGGGGACTGGCGCTTCGGTCCTAAGGCCCGCGGGGTCGACCAGCTGTCCTGGCTGACTTGGGTTCGGCTCCGAGGGCCTGCGGGCTCGAAAGGCTGTCCCGGAGGCTCGGGCCCGTTCCTGAAGGCCCACGGGGTCGACCAGTTTTCCCTGTGATTCGTGCTTTGGTCCGAGTGCCCGCAGGGTGGACCAGCAGTCCTGGGTGACTCGCGCTCGTGTCCGAGGTTCCACGAGGTCGCCCCGATGTTTTGGCAACTCGGGCCCGGGTGCGAGGGCCTGCAGGGTCCACCAGGGGTCCCGGGCGACTCGGGCCCAGGCCCAAGGCCCTGCGGTGTCAACCAGATGTCCCGGACCACTCGCGCTTGCGTCCTAGGTTACGTGGGGTCGACCAGCTGTCCTGGGCGACTGGGGCCTGGTCGGAGGGAGCATGGTGTCAAACAGGCGTCCCGGGCAACTCGGGCCCGTGTCTGAAGGCCTGCGGGGTCAACCAGCTGTCCCTGGTGACTCGCGCTTGGGACCGAGTGCATGCGGGGTCGACCAGCAGTCCCGGGCAACTCGGGCCCTGGTCGGAGGCACTGCGGTGTCGACCAGGCCTCCATGGCACCTCGGGCCCATGCCCGAGGACCTGCGGGGTCGACCAGCTGTCCCGGGCGACTCCGGCCTGATTCCGAGGGCCCACGGTTTCGACCAAATGTCCCGGGTGACTCGGGCCTGGGTCTGAATGCTCGCGGTATCAACCAGCTTTCCCAGGGAACTCGGGCCCGGGTCTGAGGTCCCACAGGGTCGCCCACCTGTCCCGGGGGACTCGGGCCCGGGTCCACGGGCATGCGGTGTCGACAGGCTGTCCCGGGGGACTCGGGCCCGCGTCCGAGGGCCCGCCGGGTCGACCAGCTGTCCAGGTGGACTCGGGCCCGAGTCTGAAGGCCCGCGTGGTCAACCAGCTGTCCCAGGCACTCGGGCCTGTGTCCGAGGGCACGTGGGTTCGACCAGGTGTCCCCGGAGATCGCACTCGAGTCCGACGGCCCGTGGGGTCGACCATATGTCCCGGGCGATATTGGCCCGGGTCCAAAGGCCCGCGCGGTCCACCAGCAGGCCCGCGCGACTCAGGCCCTGTTCTGATGGCCCGCGGGGTCAACCAGCAGTCCCTGGCGCCTGGGGCCCGTGTCCGAAATCCCTCGGTGTTGACCAGCTGTCCCGGGCGACTCGAGACCGTGCCTGAGGGCCTGGGTGTCGAACAGCTGTGCCAGGGGACTCACACGTGAGTCTGATGGACCCCGGGGTCGACCAGCGGTCCCTGGGGACTCGGGCCCAGGTCCTAGGGCCCGCGGGTTCGACCACCTGTATTGGGCGACTCGGGCCGGTGCTCGAGGGCCCGCGGTGTCCACAAACTCTCCCGCGCGACTCGGTTCGGGTCCCAGGTCCCATGGTCGACCAGCTGTCCCAGGCGCCTCGGGCCCGTGCCAGATGTCCCGCTGCATGGATCAGCTGCCCCGGGCGACTTGGGCCCTGGTCGCAGGGCCCGCGGTGTCGAACAGGCGTCCCGGAAGACTCGGGCCTTGCCCGAATGCCCGCGGTGACGACCAGCTCCGGGTGACACGGGCCCGTGTCCGAGGGCCCACGGGTTCGACCAGATGACCCTGGCGACACATGCTTCGGTGGGACTGCCCACGGGGTTGACCAGCATTCCCGGCGTCCTCGCGCTCGTGTCCGACTGCCCGCGAGGTCGACCTGATATCTTTGGCGACTCGGGCCCGTGGCCGGGGTCCTGCGGGGTCTACCAGCTTTCCCGTGCCCATTCGGCCAATGCCCGAGTGCCCGCAGTGTGGACCCACTCTCCCAAGCGACTCGAGTTTGGGTCCAAGGGCCCGCGGTCGACCTGCTGTCCCGGGCGTCTTGGGCCCGGGCCCGATGTCCCACCGGGTCTACCAGGTGTCCCGGGCGATTCGGGTTCAGGTCGGAGGGACCGCGGTGTTGCCCAGCCATCCCGGGTCACTCGGGCCTGGGTCCGAGGGCCCATGTGTTCGACACGCTCTTCCGGGCAAATCGCGCTCGGGTCCGATGGCCCGCGGGGTCGACCAGCTCTCCGGGGCGACTCGGGCACGTGCCCCAGGGCCCGGGGTGTCGACCAGCTGTCTCGGGCACCTCGGGCCCGGTTCCGAGGCCCGGCATTATTGATCAGCTATCCCGCGTGACTCGGGCCCGTGTCCGAGGGCCCACGGTGTCGACCAGATAGATGTTCCAGGCCCTCGGGCCCGGGTCCGAGGGCCCGCAGGGTCCACCAGGGGTCCCGGGCGACTCGCACCCGGTCCGAGGGCCTGCGGGGTCGACCAGATCTCCAGGGCGAGTCGAGCACATGCCCGATGCCCCGCGGGGTCATCCAGACGTCCCAGGCGACTCCGGCCTGGCTCCGAGGGCCCACGGTGTCACACAGCTCTCCTGGGACACTCGCGCTTTGGACCGACGGACCGCGGGGTCGACCAGCTGACCCGGGCGACTTTGGCCCTGTGTCCAAAGGCCCTTGGGGTCGACCGACTTTCCCGGGCGTCTCCGGCCTGTGCCCGAGGGACCGTGGTATGGACCACCTCTCCCAGGCGACTCAAGTTCGGGTCCGAGGTCCCGCAGCCTACCTGCTTTCCCGGGTGACTTGGGCATGTGCCAGATGTCACGCGGGGTCGACCAGTTGTCCAGGGGGACTCAGGCCCGGGTCCAGGATCCCGTGGTGTCGACCAGCTGTCCCGGGGAACTCTACCCAGGCCCGAAGACCAGCCGCATCCACCAGTTGCCCCGGGCGACTCGGACCCGTGTCTGAAGGCCCGCGTGTTCGACCAGCTATCCCTGGCCACTCACGCTGGGGTCCGTGTTCCCGCGGGGTTGACCAGCAGTCCCGGGCAACACGCGCTTGTGTCCGAGGGCCCGTGAGGTCGACCCGATGTCTTTGGCGATTCGGGCCCGGGACCGAGGGCCCGCGGGATCGACCAGCAGACCCGCGTGACTTGGGCCCGTGTCCGAGGTCCTGCGGTCGACCATCTGTACCGGGCGACTCGGGCCCATGCCCGATGTCCCGCTGGGTCGACCAGCTGTCCCGGGGACGTCGGGCCCATGTCCGAGGGCCCGCGGGTTCCACAACCTTTCCCGGGCGACTCGGGCTGGTCCCGAGGGCCCGCGGTGTCGTCCAAATCTGCCGGTCGACTCGGGCCTGTGTCTGATATCCTCCAGGGTCGACCAGCTGTCCCGGGGGACTTGGGCCCTGGTCGGACGGAGCGGGGTGTCGAACAGGCGTCCCGGGCGACTAGGGCCAATGTCCGAGAGCCCACGGGGTCGAACAGCTGTCCTGGGCGACTCGGGCCCATTCCCGAGGCCTCGCGGTGTCGACCAGATGTCCCGGGGGACTGGCGCTTTGGTCCTAAGGCCCGCGGGGTCGACCAGCTGTCCTGGCTGACTTGGGTTCGGCTCCGAGGGCCTGCGGGCTCGAAAGGCTGTCCCGGAGGCTCGGGCCCGTTCCTGAAGGCCCACGGGGTCGACCAGTTTTCCCTGTGATTCGTGCTTTGGTCCGAGTGCCCGCAGGGTGGACCAGCAGTCCTGGGTGACTCGCGCTCGTGTCCGAGGTTCCACGAGGTCGCCCCGATGTTTTGGCAACTCGGGCCCGGGTGCGAGGGCCTGCAGGGTCCACCAGGGGTCCCGGGCGACTCGGGCCCAGGCCCAAGGCCCTGCGGTGTCAACCAGATGTCCCGGACCACTCGCGCTTGCGTCCTAGGTTACGTGGGGTCGACCAGCTGTCCTGGGCGACTGGGGCCTGGTGGGAGGGAGCATGGTGTCAAACAGGCGTCCCGGGCAACTCGGGCCCGTGTCTGAAGGCCCGCGTGGTCGACCAGCTGTCCCAGGCACTCGGGCCTGTGTCCGAGGGCACGTGGGTTCGACCAGGTGTCCCCGGAGATCGCACTCGAGTCCGACGGCCCGTGGGGTCGACCATATGTCCCGGGCGATATTGGCCCGGGTCCAAAGGCCCGCGCGGTCCACCAGCAGGCCCGCGCGACTCAGGCCCTGTTCTGATGGCCCGCGGGGTCAACCAGCAGTCCCTGGCGCCTGGGGCCCGTGTCCGAAATCCCTCGGTGTTGACCAGCTGTCCCGGGCGACTCGAGACCGTGCCTGAGGGCCTGGGTGTCGAACAGCTGTGCCAGGGGACTCACACGTGAGTCTGATGGACCCCGGGGTCGACCAGCGGTCCCTGGGGACTCGGGCCCAGGTCCTAGGGCCCGCGGGTTCGACCACCTGTATTGGGCGACTCGGGCCGGTGCTCGAGGGCCCGCGGTGTCCACAAACTCTCCCGCGCGACTCGGTTCGGGTCCCAGGTCCCATGGTCGACCAGCTGTCCCAGGCGCCTCGGGCCCGTGCCAGATGTCCCGCTGCATGGATCAGCTGCCCCGGGCGACTTGGGCCCTGGTCGCAGGGCCCGCGGTGTCGAACAGGCGTCCCGGAAGACTCGGGCCTTGCCCGAATGCCCGCGGTGACGACCAGCTCCGGGTGACACGGGCCCGTGTCCGAGGGCCCACGGGTTCGACCAGATGACCCTGGCGACACATGCTTCGGTGGGACTGCCCACGGGGTTGACCAGCATTCCCGGCGTCCTCGCGCTCGTGTCCGACTGCCCGCGAGGTCGACCTGATGTCTTTGGCGACTCGGGCCCGTGGCCGGGGTCCTGCGGGGTCTGCCAGCTTTCCCGTGCCCATTCGGCCAATGCCCGAGTGCCCGCAGTGTCGACCCACTCTCCCAAGCGACTCGAGTTTGGGTCCAAGGGCCCGCGGTCGACCTGCTGTCCCGGGTGTCTTGGGCCCGGGCCCGATGTCCCACCGGGTCTACCAGGTGTCCCGGGCGATTCGGGTTCAGGTCGGAGGGACCGCGGTGTTGCCCAGCCATCCCGGGTCACTCGGGCCTGGGTCCGAGGGCCCATGTGTTCGACAAGCTCTTCCGGGCAAATCGCGCTCGGGTCCGATGGCCCGCGGGGTCGACCAGCTCTCCGGGGCGACTCGGGCACGTGCCCCAGGGCCCGGGGTGTCGACCAGCTGTCTCGGGCACCTCGGGCCCGGTTCCGAGGCCCGGCATTATTGATCAGCTATCCCGCGTGACTCGGGCCCGTGTCCGAGGGCCCACGGTGTCGACCAGATGTTCCAGGCCCTCGGGCCCGGGTCCGAGGGCCCGCAGGGTCCACCAGGGGTCCCGGGCGAATCGCACTCGAGTCCGAGGGCCTGCGGGGTCGACCAGATCTCCAGGGCGAGTCGAGCACATGCCCGATGCCCCGCGGGGTCATCCAGACGTCCCAGGCGACTCCGGCCTGGCTCCGAGGGCCCACGGTGTCACACAGCTCTCCTGGGACACTCGCGCTTTGGACCGACGGACCGCGGGGTCGACCAGCTGACCCGGGCGACTTTGGCCCTGTGTCCAAAGGCCCTTGGGGTCGACCGACTTTCCCGGGCGTCTCCGGCCTGTGCCCGAGGGACCGTGGTATGGACCACCTCTCCCAGGCGACTCAAGTTCGGGTCCGAGGTCCCGCAGCCTACCTGCTTTCCCGGGTGACTTGGGCATGTGCCAGATGTCACGCGGGGTCGACCAGTTGTCCAGGGGGACTCAGGCCCGGGTCCAGGATCCCGTGGTGTCGACCAGCTGTCCCGGGGAACTCTACCCAGGCCCGAAGACCAGCCGCATCCACCAGTTGCCCCGGGCGACTCGGACCCATGTCTGAAGGCCCGCGTGTTCGACCAGCTATCCCTGGCCACTCACGCTGGGGTCCGTGTTCCCGCGGGGTTGACCAGCAGTCCCGGGCAACACGCGCTTGTGTCCGAGGGCCCGTGAGGTCGACCCGATGTCTTTGGCCATTCGGGCCCGGGACCGAGGGCCCGCGGGATCGACCAGCAGACCCGCGTGACTTGGGCCCGTGTCCGAGGTCCTGCGGTCGACCATCTGTACCGGGCGACTCGGGCCCATGCCCGATGTCCCCCTGGGTCGACCAGCTGTCCCGGGGACGTCGGGCCCATGTCCGAGGGCCCGCGGGTTCCACAACCTTTCCCGGGCGACTCGGGCTGGTCCCGAGGGCCCGCGGTGTCGTCCAAATCTGCCGGTCGACTCGGGCCTGTGTCTGATATCCTCCAGGGTCGACCAGCTGTCCCAGGGGACTTGGGCCCTGGTCGGACGGAGCGGGGTGTCGAACAGGCGTCCCGGGCGACTAGGGCCAATGTCCGAGAGCCCACGGGGTCGAACAGCTGTCCTGGGCGACTCGGGCCCATTCCCGAGGCCTCGCGGTGTCGACCAGATGTCCCGGGGGACTGGCGCTTCGGTCCTAAGGCCCGCGGGGTCGACCAGCTGTCCTGGCTGACTTGGGTTCGGCTCCGAGGGCCTGCGGGCTCGAAAGGCTGTCCCGGAGGCTCGGGCCCGTTCCTGAAGGCCCACGGGGTCGACCAGTTTTCCCTGTGATTCGTGCTTTGGTCCGAGTGCCCGCAGGGTGGACCAGCAGTCCTGGGTGACTCGCGCTCGTGTCCGAGGTTCCACGAGGTCGCCCCGATGTTTTGGCAACTCGGGCCCGGGTGCGAGGGCCTGCAGGGTCGACCAGGGGTCCCGGGCGACTCGGGCCCAGGCCCAAGGCCCTGCGGTGTCAACCAGATGTCCCGGACCACTCGCGCTTGCGTCCTAGGTTACGTGGGGTCGACCAGCTGTCCTGGGCGACTGGGGCCTGGTCGGAGGGAGCATGGTGTCAAACAGGCATCCCGGGCAACTCGGGCCCGTGTCTGAAGGCCCGCGGGGTCAACCAGCTGTCCCTGGTGACTCGCGCTTGGGACCGAGTGCATGCGGGGTCGACCAGCAGTCCCGGGCAACTCGGGCCCTGGTCGGAGGCACTGCGGTGTCGACCAGGCCTCCATGGCACCTCGGGCCCATGCCCGAGGACCTGCGGGGTCGACCAGCTGTCCCGGGCGACTCCGGCCTGATTCCGAGGGCCCACGGTTTCGACCAAATGTCCCGGGTGACTCGGGCCTGGGTCTGAATGCTCGCGGTATCAACCAGCTTTCCCAGGGAACTCGGGCCCGGGTCTGAGGTCCCACAGGGTCGCCCACCTGTCCCGGGGGACTCGGGCCCGGGTCCACGGGCATGCGGTGTCGACAGGCTGTCCCGGGGGACTCGGGCCCGCGTCCGAGGGCCCGCCGGGTCGACCAGCTGTCCAGGTGGACTCGGGCCCGAGTCTGAAGGCCCGCGTGGTCAACCAGCTGTCCCAGGCACTCGGGCCTGTGTCCGAGGGCACGTGGGTTCGACCAGGTGTCCCCGGAGATCGCACTCGAGTCCGACGGCCCGTGGGGTCGACCATATGTCCCGGGCGATATTGGCCCGGGTCCAAAGGCCCGCGCGGTCCACCAGCAGGCCCGCGCGACTCAGGCCCTGTTCTGATGGCCCGCGGGGTCAACCAGCAGTCCCTGGCGCCTGGGGCCCGTGTCCGAAATCCCTCGGTGTTGACCAGCTGTCCCGGGCGACTCGAGACCGTGCCTGAGGGCCTGGGTGTCGAACAGCTGTGCCAGGGGACTCACACGTGAGTCTGATGGACCCCGGGGTCGACCAGCGGTCCCTGGGGACTCGGGCCCAGGTCCTAGGGCCCGCGGGTTCGACCACCTGTATTGGGCGACTTGGGCCGGTGCTCGAGGGCCCGCGGTGTCCACAAACTCTCCCGCGCGACTCGGTTCGGGTCCCAGGTCCCATGGTCGACCAGCTGTCCCAGGCGCCTCGGGCCCGTGCCAGATGTCCCGCTGCATGGATCAGCTGCCCCGGGCGACTTGGGCCCTGGTCGCAGGGCCCGCGGTGTCGAACAGGCGTCCCGGAAGACTCGGGCCTTGCCCGAATGCCCGCGGTGACGACCAGCTCCGGGTGACACGGGCCCGTGTCTGAGGGCCCACGGGTTCGACCAGATGACCCTGGCGACACATGCTTCGGTGGGACTGCCCACGGGGTTGACCAGCATTCCCGGCGTCCTCGCGCTCGTGTCCGACTGCCCGCGAGGTCGACCTGATGTCTTTGGCGACTCGGGCCCGTGGCCGGGGTCCTGCGGGGTCTGCCAGCTTTCCCGTGCCCATTCGGCCAATGCCCGAGTGCCCGCAGTGTCGACCCACTCTCCCAAGCGACTCGAGTTTGGGTCCAAGGGCCCGCGGTCGACCTGCTGTCCCGGGTGTCTTGGGCCCGGGCCCGATGTCCCACCGGGTCTACCAGGTGTCCCGGGCGATTCGGGTTCAGGTCGGAGGGACCGCGGTGTTGCCCAGCCATCCCGGGTCACTCGGGCCTGGGTCCGAGGGCCCATGTGTTCGACAAGCTCTTCCGGGCAAATCGCGCTCGGGTCCGATGGCCCGCGGGGTCGACCAGCTCTCCGGGGCGACTCGGGCACGTGCCCCAGGGCCCGGGGTGTCGACCAGGTGTCTCGGGCACCTCGGGCCCGGTTCCGAGGCCCGGCATTATTGATCAGCTATCCCGCGTGACTCGGGCCCGTGTCCGAGGGCCCACGGTGTCGACCAGATAGATGTTCCAGGCCCTCGGGCCCGGGTCCGAGGGCCCGCAGGGTCCACCAGGGGTCCCGGGCGACTCGCACCCGGTCCGAGGGCCTGCGGGGTCGACCAGATCTCCAGGGCGAGTCGAGCACATGCCCGATGCCCCGCGGGGTCATCCAGACGTCCCAGGCGACTCCGGCCTGGCTCCGAGGGCCCACGGTGTCACACAGCTCTCCTGGGACACTCGCGCTTTGGACCGACGGACCGCGGGGTCGACCAGCTGACCCGGGCGACTTTGGCCCTGTGTCCAAAGGCCCTTGGGGTCGCCCGACTTTCCCGGGCGTCTCCGGCCTGTGCCCGAGGGACCGTGGTATGGACCACCTCTCCCAGGCGACTCAAGTTCGGGTCCGAGGTCCCGCAGCCTACCTGCTTTCCCGGGTGACTTGGGCATGTGCCAGATGTCACGCGGGGTCGACCAGTTGTCCAGGGGGACTCAGGCCCGGGTCCAGGATCCCGTGGTGTCGACCAGCTGTCCCGGGGAACTCTACCCAGGCCCGAAGACCAGCCGCATCCACCAGTTGCCCCGGGCGACTCGGACCCGTGTCTGAAGGCCCGCGTGTTCGACCAGCTATCCCTGGCCACTCACGCTGGGGTCCGTGTTCCCGCGGGGTTGACCAGCAGTCCCGGGCAACACGCGCTTGTGTCCGAGGGCCCGTGAGGTCGACCCGATGTCTTTGGCCATTCGGGCCCGGGACCGAGGGCCCGCGGGATCGACCAGCAGACCCGCGTGACTTGGGCCCGTGTCCGAGGTCCTGCGGTCGACCATCTGTACCGGGCGACTCGGGCCCATGCCCGATGTCCCCCTGGGTCGACCAGCTGTCCCGGGGACGTCGGGCCCATGTCCGAGGGCCCGCAGATTCCACAACCTTACCCGGGCGACTCGGGCTGGTCCCGAGGGCCCGCGGTGTCGTCCAAATCTCCCGGTCGACTCGGGCCTGTGTCTGATATCCTCCAGGGTCGACCAGCTGTCCCAGGGGACTTGGGCCCTGGTCGGACGGAGCGGGGTGTCGAACAGGCGTCCCGGGCGACTAGGGCCAATGTCCGAGAGCCCACGGGGTCGAACAGCTGTCCTGGGCGACTCGGGCCCATTCCCGAGGCCTCGCGGTGTCGACCAGATGTCCCGGGGGACTGGCGCTTTGGTCCTAAGGCCCGCGGGGTCGACCAGCTGTCCTGGCTGACTTGGGTTCGGCTCCGAGGGCCTGCGGGCTCGAAAGGCTGTCCCGGAGGCTCGGGCCCGTTCCTGAAGGCCCACGGGGTCGACCAGTTTTCCCTGTGATTCGTGCTTTGGTCCGAGTGCCCGCAGGGTGGACCAGCAGTCCTGGGTGACTCGCGCTCGTGTCCGAGGTTCCACGAGGTCGCCCCGATGTTTTGGCAACTCGGGCCCGGGTGCGAGGGCCTGCAGGGTCCACCAGGGGTCCCGGGCGACTCGGGCCCAGGCCCAAGGCCCTGCGGTGTCAACCAGATGTCCCGGACCACTCGCGCTTGCGTCCTAGGTTACGTGGGGTCGACCAGCTGTCCTGGGCGACTGGGGCCTGGTGGGAGGGAGCATGGTGTCAAACAGGCGTCCCGGGCAACTCGGGCCCGTGTCTGAAGGCCCGCGTGGTCGACCAGCTGTCCCAGGCACTCGGGCCTGTGTCCGAGGGCACGTGGGTTCGACCAGGTGTCCCCGGAGATCGCACTCGAGTCCGACGGCCCGTGGGGTCGACCATATGTCCCGGGCGATATTGGCCCGGGTCCAAAGGCCCGCGCGGTCCACCAGCAGGCCCGCGCGACTCAGGCCCTGTTCTGATGGCCCGCGGGGTCAACCAGCAGTCCCTGGCGCCTGGGGCCCGTGTCCGAAATCCCTCGGTGTTGACCAGCTGTCCCGGGCGACTCGAGACCGTGCCTGAGGGCCTGGGTGTCGAACAGCTGTGCCAGGGGACTCACACGTGAGTCTGATGGACCCCGGGGTCGACCAGCGGTCCCTGGGGACTCGGGCCCAGGTCCTAGGGCCCGCGGGTTCGACCACCTGTATTGGGCGACTCGGGCCGGTGCTCGAGGGCCCGCGGTGTCCACAAACTCTCCCGCGCGACTCGGTTCGGGTCCCAGGTCCCATGGTCGACCAGCTGTCCCAGGCGCCTCGGGCCCGTGCCAGATGTCCCGCTGCATGGATCAGCTGCCCCGGGCGACTTGGGCCCTGGTCGCAGGGCCCGCGGTGTCGAACAGGCGTCCCGGAAGACTCGGGCCTTGCCCGAATGCCCGCGGTGACGACCAGCTCCGGGTGACACGGGCCCGTGTCCGAGGGCCCACGGGTTCGACCAGATGACCCTGGCGACACATGCTTCGGTGGGACTGCCCACGGGGTTGACCAGCATTCCCGGCGTCCTCGCGCTCGTGTCCGACTGCCCGCGAGGTCGACCTGATGTCTTTGGCGACTCGGGCCCGTGGCCGGGGTCCTGCGGGGTCTGCCAGCTTTCCCGTGCCCATTCGGCCAATGCCCGAGTGCCCGCAGTGTCGACCCACTCTCCCAAGCGACTCGAGTTTGGGTCCAAGGGCCCGCGGTCGACCTGCTGTCCCGGGTGTCTTGGGCCCGGGCCCGATGTCCCACCGGGTCTACCAGGTGTCCCGGGCGATTGGGGTTCAGGTCGGAGGGACCGCGGTGTTGCCCAGCCATCCCGGGTCACTCGGGCCTGGGTCCGAGGGCCCATGTGTTCGACAAGCTCTTCCGGGCAAATCGCGCTCGGGTCCGATGGCCCGCGGGGTCGACCAGCTCTCCGGGGCGACTCGGGCACGTGCCCCAGGGCCCGGGGTGTCGACCAGCTGTCTCGGGCACCTCGGGCCCGGTTCCGAGGCCCGGCATTATTGATCAGCTATCCCGCGTGACTCGGGCCCGTGTCCGAGGGCCCACGGTGTCGACCAGATGTTCCAGGCCCTCGGGCCCGGGTCCGAGGGCCCGCAGGGTCCACCAGGGGTCCCGGGCGACTCGCACTCGAGTCCGAGGGCCTGCGGGGTCGACCAGATCTCCAGGGCGAGTCGAGCACATGCCCGATGCCCCGCGGGGTCATCCAGACGTCCCAGGCGACTCCGGCCTGGCTCCGAGGGCCCACGGTGTCACACAGCTCTCCTGGGACACTCGCGCTTTGGACCGACGGACCGCGGGGTCGACCAGCTGACCCGGGCGACTTTGGCCCTGTGTCCAAAGGCCCTTGGGGTCGCCCGACTTTCCCGGGCGTCTCCGGCCTGTGCCCGAGGGACCGTGGTATGGACCACCTCTCCCAGGCGACTCAAGTTCGGGTCCGAGGTCCCGCAGCCTACCTGCTTTCCCGGGTGACTTGGGCATGTGCCAGATGTCACGCGGGGTCGACCAGTTGTCCAGGGGGACTCAGGCCCGGGTCCAGGATCCCGTGGTGTCGACCAGCTGTCCCGGGGAACTCTACCCAGGCCCGAAGACCAGCCGCATCCACCAGTTGCCCCGGGCGACTCGGACCCGTGTCTGAAGGCCCGCGTGTTCGACCAGCTATCCCTGGCCACTCACGCTGGGGTCCGTGTTCCCGCGGGGTTGACCAGCAGTCCCGGGCAACACGCGCTTGTGTCCGAGGGCCCGTGAGGTCGACCCGATGTCTTTGGCCATTCGGGCCCGGGACCGAGGGCCCGCGGGATCGACCAGCAGACCCGCGTGACTTGGGCCCGTGTCCGAGGTCCTGCGGTCGACCATCTGTACCGGGCGACTCGGGCCCATGCCCGATGTCCCCCTGGGTCGACCAGCTGTCCCGGGGACGTCGGGCCCATGTCCGAGGGCCCGCGGGTTCCACAACCTTTCCCGGGCGACTCGGGCTGGTCCCGAGGGCCCGCGGTGTCGTCCAAATCTGCCGGTCGACTCGGGCCTGTGTCTGATATCCTCCAGGGTCGACCAGCTGTCCCAGGGGACTTGGGCCCTGGTCGGACGGAGCGGGGTGTCGAACAGGCGTCCCGGGCGACTAGGGCCAATGTCCGAGAGCCCACGGGGTCGAACAGCTGTCCTGGGCGACTCGGGCCCATTCCCGAGGCCTCGCGGTGTCGACCAGATGTCCCGGGGGACTGGCGCTTTGGTCCTAAGGCCCGCGGGGTCGACCAGCTGTCCTGGCTGACTTGGGTTCGGCTCCGAGGGCCTGCGGGCTCGAAAGGCTGTCCCGGAGGCTCGGGCCCGTTCCTGAAGGCCCACGGGGTCGACCAGTTTTCCCTGTGATTCGTGCTTTGGTCCGAGTGCCCGCAGGGTGGACCAGCAGTCCTGGGTGACTCGCGCTCGTGTCCGAGGTTCCACGAGGTCGCCCCGATGTTTTGGCAACTCGGGCCCGGGTGCGAGGGCCTGCAGGGTCGACCAGGGGTCCCGGGCGACTCGGGCCCAGGCCCAAGGCCCTGCGGTGTCAACCAGATGTCCCGGACCACTCGCGCTTGCGTCCTAGGTTACGTGGGGTCGACCAGCTGTCCTGGGCGACTGGGGCCTGGTGGGAGGGAGCATGGTGTCAAACAGGCGTCCCGGGCAACTCGGGCCCGTGTCTGAAGGCCCGCGTGGTCGACCAGCTGTCCCAGGCACTCGGGCCTGTGTCCGAGGGCACGTGGGTTCGACCAGGTGTCCCCGGAGATCGCACTCGAGTCCGACGGCCCGTGGGGTCGACCATATGTCCCGGGCGATATTGGCCCGGGTCCAAAGGCCCGCGCGGTCCACCAGCAGGCCCGCGCGACTCAGGCCCTGTTCTGATGGCCCGCGGGGTCAACCAGCAGTCCCTGGCGCCTGGGGCCCGTGTCCGAAATCCCTCGGTGTTGACCAGCTGTCCCGGGCGACTCGAGACCGTGCCTGAGGGCCTGGGTGTCGAACAGCTGTGCCAGGGGACTCACACGTGAGTCTGATGGACCCCGGGGTCGACCAGCGGTCCCTGGGGACTCGGGCCCAGGTCCTAGGGCCCGCGGGTTCGACCACCTGTATTGGGCGACTCGGGCCGGTGCTCGAGGGCCCGCGGTGTCCACAAACTCTCCCGCGCGACTCGGTTCGGGTCCCAGGTCCCATGGTCGACCAGCTGTCCCAGGCGCCTCGGGCCCGTGCCAGATGTCCCGCTGCATGGATCAGCTGCCCCGGGCGACTTGGGCCCTGGTCGCAGGGCCCGCGGTGTCGAACAGGCGTCCCGGAAGACTCGGGCCTTGCCCGAATGCCCGCGGTGACGACCAGCTCCGGGTGACACGGGCCCGTGTCCGAGGGCCCACGGGTTCGACCAGATGACCCTGGCGACACATGCTTCGGTGGGACTGCCCACGGGGTTGACCAGCATTCCCGGCGTCCTCGCGCTCGTGTCCGACTGCCCGCGAGGTCGACCTGATGTCTTTGGCGACTCGGGCCCGTGGCCGGGGTCCTGCGGGGTCTGCCAGCTTTCCCGTGCCCATTCGGCCAATGCCCGAGTGCCCGCAGTGTCGACCCACTCTCCCAAGCGACTCGAGTTTGGGTCCAAGGGCCCGCGGTCGACCTGCTGTCCCGGGTGTCTTGGGCCCGGGCCCGATGTCCCACCGGGTCTACCAGGTGTCCCGGGCGATTCGGGTTCAGGTCGGAGGGACCGCGGTGTTGCCCAGCCATCCCGGGTCACTCGGGCCTGGGTCCGAGGGCCCATGTGTTCGACAAGCTCTTCCGGGCAAATCGCGCTCGGGTCCGATGGCCCGCGGGGTCGACCAGCTCTCCGGGGCGACTCGGGCACGTGCCCCAGGGCCCGGGGTGTCGACCAGCTGTCTCGGGCACCTCGGGCCCGGTTCCGAGGCCCGGCATTATTGATCAGCTATCCCGCGTGACTCGGGCCCGTGTCCGAGGGCCCACGGTGTCGACCAGATGTTCCAGGCCCTCGGGCCCGGGTCCGAGGGCCCGCAGGGTCCACCAGGGGTCCCGGGCGACTCGCACTCGAGTCCGAGGGCCTGCGGGGTCGACCAGATCTCCAGGGCGAGTCGAGCACATGCCCGATGCCCCGCGGGGTCATCCAGACGTCCCAGGCGACTCCGGCCTGGCTCCGAGGGCCCACGGTGTCACACAGCTCTCCTGGGACACTCGCGCTTTGGACCGACGGACCGCGGGGTCGACCAGCTGACCCGGGCGACTTTGGCCCTGTGTCCAAAGGCCCTTGGGGTCGCCCGACTTTCCCGGGCGTCTCCGGCCTGTGCCCGAGGGACCGTGGTATGGACCACCTCTCCCAGGCGACTCAAGTTCGGGTCCGAGGTCCCGCAGCCTACCTGCTTTCCCGGGTGACTTGGGCATGTGCCAGATGTCACGCGGGGTCGACCAGTTGTCCAGGGGGACTCAGGCCCGGGTCCAGGATCCCGTGGTGTCGACCAGCTGTCCCGGGGAACTCTACCCAGGCCCGAAGACCAGCCGCATCCACCAGTTGCCCCGGGCGACTCGGACCCGTGTCTGAAGGCCCGCGTGTTCGACCAGCTATCCCTGGCCACTCACGCTGGGGTCCGTGTTCCCGCGGGGTTGACCAGCAGTCCCGGGCAACACGCGCTTGTGTCCGAGGGCCCGTGAGGTCGACCCAATGTCTTTGGCCATTCGGGCCCGGGACCGAGGGCCCGCGGGATCGACCAGCAGACCCGCGTGACTTGGGCCCGTGTCCGAGGTCCTGCGGTCGACCATCTGTACCGGGCGACTCGGGCCCATGCCCGATGTCCCCCTGGGTCGACCAGCTGTCCCGGGGACGTCGGGCCCATGTCCGAGGGCCCGCGGGTTCCACAACCTTTCCCGGGCGACTCGGGCTGGTCCCGAGGGCCCGCGGTGTCGTCCAAATCTGCCGGTCGACTCGGGCCTGTGTCTGATATCCTCCAGGGTCGACCAGCTGTCCCAGGGGACTTGGGCCCTGGTCGGACGGAGCGGGGTGTCGAACAGGCGTCCCGGGCGACTAGGGCCAATGTCCGAGAGCCCACGGGGTCGAACAGCTGTCCTGGGCGACTCGGGCCCATTCCCGAGGCCTCGCGGTGTCGACCAGATGTCCCGGGGGACTGGCGCTTTGGTCCTAAGGCCCGCGGGGTCGACCAGCTGTCCTGGCTGACTTGGGTTCGGCTCCGAGGGCCTGCGGGCTCGAAAGGCTGTCCCGGAGGCTCGGGCCCGTTCCTGAAGGCCCACGGGGTCGACCAGTTTTCCCTGTGATTCGTGCTTTGGTCCGAGTGCCCGCAGGGTGGACCAGCAGTCCTGGGTGACTCGCGCTCGTGTCCGAGGTTCCACGAGGTCGCCCCGATGTTTTGGCAACTCGGGCCCGGGTGCGAGGGCCTGCAGGGTCCACCAGGGGTCCCGGGCGACTCGGGCCCAGGCCCAAGGCCCTGCGGTGTCAACCAGATGTCCCGGACCACTCGCGCTTGCGTCCTAGGTTACGTGGGGTCGACCAGCTGTCCTGGGCGACTGGGGCCTGGTGGGAGGGAGCATGGTGTCAAACAGGCGTCCCGGGCAACTCGGGCCCGTGTCTGAAGGCCCGCGTGGTCGACCAGCTGTCCCAGGCACTCGGGCCTGTGTCCGAGGGCACGTGGGTTCGACCAGGTGTCCCCGGAGATCGCACTCGAGTCCGACGGCCCGTGGGGTCGACCATATGTCCCGGGCGATATTGGCCCGGGTCCAAAGGCCCGCGCGGTCCACCAGCAGGCCCGCGCGACTCAGGCCCTGTTCTGATGGCCCGCGGGGTCAACCAGCAGTCCCTGGCGCCTGGGGCCCGTGTCCGAAATCCCTCGGTGTTGACCAGCTGTCCCGGGCGACTCGAGACCGTGCCTGAGGGCCTGGGTGTCGAACAGCTGTGCCAGGGGACTCACACGTGAGTCTGATGGACCCCGGGGTCGACCAGCGGTCCCTGGGGACTCGGGCCCAGGTCCTAGGGCCCGCGGGTTCGACCACCTGTATTGGGCGACTTGGGCCGGTGCTCGAGGGCCCGCGGTGTCCACAAACTCTCCCGCGCGACTCGGTTCGGGTCCCAGGTCCCATGGTCGACCAGCTGTCCCAGGCGCCTCGGGCCCGTGCCAGATGTCCCGCTGCATGGATCAGCTGCCCCGGGCGACTTGGGCCCTGGTCGCAGGGCCCGCGGTGTCGAACAGGCGTCCCGGAAGACTCGGGCCTTGCCCGAATGCCCGCGGTGACGACCAGCTCCGGGTGACACGGGCCCGTGTCTGAGGGCCCACGGGTTCGACCAGATGACCCTGGCGACACATGCTTCGGTGGGACTGCCCACGGGGTTGACCAGCATTCCCGGCGTCCTCGCGCTCGTGTCCGACTGCCCGCGAGGTCGACCTGATGTCTTTGGCGACTCGGGCCCGTGGCCGGGGTCCTGCGGGGTCTGCCAGCTTTCCCGTGCCCATTCGGCCAATGCCCGAGTGCCCGCAGTGTCGACCCACTCTCCCAAGCGACTCGAGTTTGGGTCCAAGGGCCCGCGGTCGACCTGCTGTCCCGGGTGTCTTGGGCCCGGGCCCGATGTCCCACCGGGTCTACCAGGTGTCCCGGGCGATTCGGGTTCAGGTCGGAGGGACCGCGGTGTTGCCCAGCCATCCCGGGTCACTCGGGCCTGGGTCCGAGGGCCCATGTGTTCGACAAGCTCTTCCGGGCAAATCGCGCTCGGGTCCGATGGCCCGCGGGGTCGACCAGCTCTCCGGGGCGACTCGGGCACGTGCCCCAGGGCCCGGGGTGTCGACCAGGTGTCTCGGGCACCTCGGGCCCGGTTCCGAGGCCCGGCATTATTGATCAGCTATCCCGCGTGACTCGGGCCCGTGTCCGAGGGCCCACGGTGTCGACCAGATAGATGTTCCAGGCCCTCGGGCCCGGGTCCGAGGGCCCGCAGGGTCCACCAGGGGTCCCGGGCGACTCGCACCCGGTCCGAGGGCCTGCGGGGTCGACCAGATCTCCAGGGCGAGTCGAGCACATGCCCGATGCCCCGCGGGGTCATCCAGACGTCCCAGGCGACTCCGGCCTGGCTCCGAGGGCCCACGGTGTCACACAGCTCTCCTGGGACACTCGCGCTTTGGACCGACGGACCGCGGGGTCGACCAGCTGACCCGGGCGACTTTGGCCCTGTGTCCAAAGGCCCTTGGGGTCGCCCGACTTTCCCGGGCGTCTCCGGCCTGTGCCCGAGGGACCGTGGTATGGACCACCTCTCCCAGGCGACTCAAGTTCGGGTCCGAGGTCCCGCAGCCTACCTGCTTTCCCGGGTGACTTGGGCATGTGCCAGATGTCACGCGGGGTCGACCAGTTGTCCAGGGGGACTCAGGCCCGGGTCCAGGATCCCGTGGTGTCGACCAGCTGTCCCGGGGAACTCTACCCAGGCCCGAAGACCAGCCGCATCCACCAGTTGCCCCGGGCGACTCGGACCCGTGTCTGAAGGCCCGCGTGTTCGACCAGCTATCCCTGGCCACTCACGCTGGGGTCCGTGTTCCCGCGGGGTTGACCAGCAGTCCCGGGCAACACGCGCTTGTGTCCGAGGGCCCGTGAGGTCGACCCGATGTCTTTGGCCATTCGGGCCCGGGACCGAGGGCCCGCGGGATCGACCAGCAGACCCGCGTGACTTGGGCCCGTGTCCGAGGTCCTGCGGTCGACCATCTGTACCGGGCGACTCGGGCCCATGCCCGATGTCCCCCTGGGTCGACCAGCTGTCCCGGGGACGTCGGGCCCATGTCCGAGGGCCCGCAGATTCCACAACCTTACCCGGGCGACTCGGGCTGGTCCCGAGGGCCCGCGGTGTCGTCCAAATCTCCCGGTCGACTCGGGCCTGTGTCTGATATCCTCCAGGGTCGACCAGCTGTCCCAGGGGACTTGGGCCCTGGTCGGACGGAGCGGGGTGTCGAACAGGCGTCCCGGGCGACTAGGGCCAATGTCCGAGAGCCCACGGGGTCGAACAGCTGTCCTGGGCGACTCGGGCCCATTCCCGAGGCCTCGCGGTGTCGACCAGATGTCCCGGGGGACTGGCGCTTTGGTCCTAAGGCCCGCGGGGTCGACCAGCTGTCCTGGCTGACTTGGGTTCGGCTCCGAGGGCCTGCGGGCTCGAAAGGCTGTCCCGGAGGCTCGGGCCCGTTCCTGAAGGCCCACGGGGTCGACCAGTTTTCCCTGTGATTCGTGCTTTGGTCCGAGTGCCCGCAGGGTGGACCAGCAGTCCTGGGTGACTCGCGCTCGTGTCCGAGGTTCCACGAGGTCGCCCCGATGTTTTGGCAACTCGGGCCCGGGTGCGAGGGCCTGCAGGGTCC
Source organism: Sus scrofa (assembly GCF_054392235.1). NCBI lineage: Eukaryota > Metazoa > Chordata > Mammalia > Artiodactyla > Suidae > Sus > Sus scrofa. The sequence goes on along the minus strand of NC_139387.1, from coordinate 46,137,371 downwards.
ACCAGGGGTCCCGGGCGACTCGGGCCCAGGCCCAAGGCCCTGCGGTGTCAACCAGATGTCCCGGACCACTCGCGCTTGCGTCCTAGGTTACGTGGGGTCGACCAGCTGTCCTGGGCGACTGGGGCCTGGTGGGAGGGAGCATGGTGTCAAACAGGCGTCCCGGGCAACTCGGGCCCGTGTCTGAAGGCCCGCGTGGTCGACCAGCTGTCCCAGGCACTCGGGCCTGTGTCCGAGGGCACGTGGGTTCGACCAGGTGTCCCCGGAGATCGCACTCGAGTCCGACGGCCCGTGGGGTCGACCATATGTCCCGGGCGATATTGGCCCGGGTCCAAAGGCCCGCGCGGTCCACCAGCAGGCCCGCGCGACTCAGGCCCTGTTCTGATGGCCCGCGGGGTCAACCAGCAGTCCCTGGCGCCTGGGGCCCGTGTCCGAAATCCCTCGGTGTTGACCAGCTGTCCCGGGCGACTCGAGACCGTGCCTGAGGGCCTGGGTGTCGAACAGCTGTGCCAGGGGACTCACACGTGAGTCTGATGGACCCCGGGGTCGACCAGCGGTCCCTGGGGACTCGGGCCCAGGTCCTAGGGCCCGCGGGTTCGACCACCTGTATTGGGCGACTCGGGCCGGTGCTCGAGGGCCCGCGGTGTCCACAAACTCTCCCGCGCGACTCGGTTCGGGTCCCAGGTCCCATGGTCGACCAGCTGTCCCAGGCGCCTCGGGCCCGTGCCAGATGTCCCGCTGCATGGATCAGCTGCCCCGGGCGACTTGGGCCCTGGTCGCAGGGCCCGCGGTGTCGAACAGGCGTCCCGGAAGACTCGGGCCTTGCCCGAATGCCCGCGGTGACGACCAGCTCCGGGTGACACGGGCCCGTGTCCGAGGGCCCACGGGTTCGACCAGATGACCCTGGCGACACATGCTTCGGTGGGACTGCCCACGGGGTTGACCAGCATTCCCGGCGTCCTCGCGCTCGTGTCCGACTGCCCGCGAGGTCGACCTGATGTCTTTGGCGACTCGGGCCCGTGGCCGGGGTCCTGCGGGGTCTGCCAGCTTTCCCGTGCCCATTCGGCCAATGCCCGAGTGCCCGCAGTGTCGACCCACTCTCCCAAGCGACTCGAGTTTGGGTCCAAGGGCCCGCGGTCGACCTGCTGTCCCGGGTGTCTTGGGCCCGGGCCCGATGTCCCACCGGGTCTACCAGGTGTCCCGGGCGATTGGGGTTCAGGTCGGAGGGACCGCGGTGTTGCCCAGCCATCCCGGGTCACTCGGGCCTGGGTCCGAGGGCCCATGTGTTCGACAAGCTCTTCCGGGCAAATCGCGCTCGGGTCCGATGGCCCGCGGGGTCGACCAGCTCTCCGGGGCGACTCGGGCACGTGCCCCAGGGCCCGGGGTGTCGACCAGCTGTCTCGGGCACCTCGGGCCCGGTTCCGAGGCCCGGCATTATTGATCAGCTATCCCGCGTGACTCGGGCCCGTGTCCGAGGGCCCACGGTGTCGACCAGATGTTCCAGGCCCTCGGGCCCGGGTCCGAGGGCCCGCAGGGTCCACCAGGGGTCCCGGGCGACTCGCACTCGAGTCCGAGGGCCTGCGGGGTCGACCAGATCTCCAGGGCGAGTCGAGCACATGCCCGATGCCCCGCGGGGTCATCCAGACGTCCCAGGCGACTCCGGCCTGGCTCCGAGGGCCCACGGTGTCACACAGCTCTCCTGGGACACTCGCGCTTTGGACCGACGGACCGCGGGGTCGACCAGCTGACCCGGGCGACTTTGGCCCTGTGTCCAAAGGCCCTTGGGGTCGCCCGACTTTCCCGGGCGTCTCCGGCCTGTGCCCGAGGGACCGTGGTATGGACCACCTCTCCCAGGCGACTCAAGTTCGGGTCCGAGGTCCCGCAGCCTACCTGCTTTCCCGGGTGACTTGGGCATGTGCCAGATGTCACGCGGGGTCGACCAGTTGTCCAGGGGGACTCAGGCCCGGGTCCAGGATCCCGTGGTGTCGACCAGCTGTCCCGGGGAACTCTACCCAGGCCCGAAGACCAGCCGCATCCACCAGTTGCCCCGGGCGACTCGGACCCGTGTCTGAAGGCCCGCGTGTTCGACCAGCTATCCCTGGCCACTCACGCTGGGGTCCGTGTTCCCGCGGGGTTGACCAGCAGTCCCGGGCAACACGCGCTTGTGTCCGAGGGCCCGTGAGGTCGACCCGATGTCTTTGGCCATTCGGGCCCGGGACCGAGGGCCCGCGGGATCGACCAGCAGACCCGCGTGACTTGGGCCCGTGTCCGAGGTCCTGCGGTCGACCATCTGTACCGGGCGACTCGGGCCCATGCCCGATGTCCCCCTGGGTCGACCAGCTGTCCCGGGGACGTCGGGCCCATGTCCGAGGGCCCGCGGGTTCCACAACCTTTCCCGGGCGACTCGGGCTGGTCCCGAGGGCCCGCGGTGTCGTCCAAATCTGCCGGTCGACTCGGGCCTGTGTCTGATATCCTCCAGGGTCGACCAGCTGTCCCAGGGGACTTGGGCCCTGGTCGGACGGAGCGGGGTGTCGAACAGGCGTCCCGGGCGACTAGGGCCAATGTCCGAGAGCCCACGGGGTCGAACAGCTGTCCTGGGCGACTCGGGCCCATTCCCGAGGCCTCGCGGTGTCGACCAGATGTCCCGGGGGACTGGCGCTTTGGTCCTAAGGCCCGCGGGGTCGACCAGCTGTCCTGGCTGACTTGGGTTCGGCTCCGAGGGCCTGCGGGCTCGAAAGGCTGTCCCGGAGGCTCGGGCCCGTTCCTGAAGGCCCACGGGGTCGACCAGTTTTCCCTGTGATTCGTGCTTTGGTCCGAGTGCCCGCAGGGTGGACCAGCAGTCCTGGGTGACTCGCGCTCGTGTCCGAGGTTCCACGAGGTCGCCCCGATGTTTTGGCAACTCGGGCCCGGGTGCGAGGGCCTGCAGGGTCGACCAGGGGTCCCGGGCGACTCGGGCCCAGGCCCAAGGCCCTGCGGTGTCAACCAGATGTCCCGGACCACTCGCGCTTGCGTCCTAGGTTACGTGGGGTCGACCAGCTGTCCTGGGCGACTGGGGCCTGGTGGGAGGGAGCATGGTGTCAAACAGGCGTCCCGGGCAACTCGGGCCCGTGTCTGAAGGCCCGCGTGGTCGACCAGCTGTCCCAGGCACTCGGGCCTGTGTCCGAGGGCACGTGGGTTCGACCAGGTGTCCCCGGAGATCGCACTCGAGTCCGACGGCCCGTGGGGTCGACCATATGTCCCGGGCGATATTGGCCCGGGTCCAAAGGCCCGCGCGGTCCACCAGCAGGCCCGCGCGACTCAGGCCCTGTTCTGATGGCCCGCGGGGTCAACCAGCAGTCCCTGGCGCCTGGGGCCCGTGTCCGAAATCCCTCGGTGTTGACCAGCTGTCCCGGGCGACTCGAGACCGTGCCTGAGGGCCTGGGTGTCGAACAGCTGTGCCAGGGGACTCACACGTGAGTCTGATGGACCCCGGGGTCGACCAGCGGTCCCTGGGGACTCGGGCCCAGGTCCTAGGGCCCGCGGGTTCGACCACCTGTATTGGGCGACTCGGGCCGGTGCTCGAGGGCCCGCGGTGTCCACAAACTCTCCCGCGCGACTCGGTTCGGGTCCCAGGTCCCATGGTCGACCAGCTGTCCCAGGCGCCTCGGGCCCGTGCCAGATGTCCCGCTGCATGGATCAGCTGCCCCGGGCGACTTGGGCCCTGGTCGCAGGGCCCGCGGTGTCGAACAGGCGTCCCGGAAGACTCGGGCCTTGCCCGAATGCCCGCGGTGACGACCAGCTCCGGGTGACACGGGCCCGTGTCCGAGGGCCCACGGGTTCGACCAGATGACCCTGGCGACACATGCTTCGGTGGGACTGCCCACGGGGTTGACCAGCATTCCCGGCGTCCTCGCGCTCGTGTCCGACTGCCCGCGAGGTCGACCTGATGTCTTTGGCGACTCGGGCCCGTGGCCGGGGTCCTGCGGGGTCTGCCAGCTTTCCCGTGCCCATTCGGCCAATGCCCGAGTGCCCGCAGTGTCGACCCACTCTCCCAAGCGACTCGAGTTTGGGTCCAAGGGCCCGCGGTCGACCTGCTGTCCCGGGTGTCTTGGGCCCGGGCCCGATGTCCCACCGGGTCTACCAGGTGTCCCGGGCGATTCGGGTTCAGGTCGGAGGGACCGCGGTGTTGCCCAGCCATCCCGGGTCACTCGGGCCTGGGTCCGAGGGCCCATGTGTTCGACAAGCTCTTCCGGGCAAATCGCGCTCGGGTCCGATGGCCCGCGGGGTCGACCAGCTCTCCGGGGCGACTCGGGCACGTGCCCCAGGGCCCGGGGTGTCGACCAGCTGTCTCGGGCACCTCGGGCCCGGTTCCGAGGCCCGGCATTATTGATCAGCTATCCCGCGTGACTCGGGCCCGTGTCCGAGGGCCCACGGTGTCGACCAGATGTTCCAGGCCCTCGGGCCCGGGTCCGAGGGCCCGCAGGGTCCACCAGGGGTCCCGGGCGACTCGCACTCGAGTCCGAGGGCCTGCGGGGTCGACCAGATCTCCAGGGCGAGTCGAGCACATGCCCGATGCCCCGCGGGGTCATCCAGACGTCCCAGGCGACTCCGGCCTGGCTCCGAGGGCCCACGGTGTCACACAGCTCTCCTGGGACACTCGCGCTTTGGACCGACGGACCGCGGGGTCGACCAGCTGACCCGGGCGACTTTGGCCCTGTGTCCAAAGGCCCTTGGGGTCGCCCGACTTTCCCGGGCGTCTCCGGCCTGTGCCCGAGGGACCGTGGTATGGACCACCTCTCCCAGGCGACTCAAGTTCGGGTCCGAGGTCCCGCAGCCTACCTGCTTTCCCGGGTGACTTGGGCATGTGCCAGATGTCACGCGGGGTCGACCAGTTGTCCAGGGGGACTCAGGCCCGGGTCCAGGATCCCGTGGTGTCGACCAGCTGTCCCGGGGAACTCTACCCAGGCCCGAAGACCAGCCGCATCCACCAGTTGCCCCGGGCGACTCGGACCCGTGTCTGAAGGCCCGCGTGTTCGACCAGCTATCCCTGGCCACTCACGCTGGGGTCCGTGTTCCCGCGGGGTTGACCAGCAGTCCCGGGCAACACGCGCTTGTGTCCGAGGGCCCGTGAGGTCGACCCAATGTCTTTGGCCATTCGGGCCCGGGACCGAGGGCCCGCGGGATCGACCAGCAGACCCGCGTGACTTGGGCCCGTGTCCGAGGTCCTGCGGTCGACCATCTGTACCGGGCGACTCGGGCCCATGCCCGATGTCCCCCTGGGTCGACCAGCTGTCCCGGGGACGTCGGGCCCATGTCCGAGGGCCCGCGGGTTCCACAACCTTTCCCGGGCGACTCGGGCTGGTCCCGAGGGCCCGCGGTGTCGTCCAAATCTGCCGGTCGACTCGGGCCTGTGTCTGATATCCTCCAGGGTCGACCAGCTGTCCCAGGGGACTTGGGCCCTGGTCGGACGGAGCGGGGTGTCGAACAGGCGTCCCGGGCGACTAGGGCCAATGTCCGAGAGCCCACGGGGTCGAACAGCTGTCCTGGGCGACTCGGGCCCATTCCCGAGGCCTCGCGGTGTCGACCAGATGTCCCGGGGGACTGGCGCTTTGGTCCTAAGGCCCGCGGGGTCGACCAGCTGTCCTGGCTGACTTGGGTTCGGCTCCGAGGGCCTGCGGGCTCGAAAGGCTGTCCCGGAGGCTCGGGCCCGTTCCTGAAGGCCCACGGGGTCGACCAGTTTTCCCTGTGATTCGTGCTTTGGTCCGAGTGCCCGCAGGGTGGACCAGCAGTCCTGGGTGACTCGCGCTCGTGTCCGAGGTTCCACGAGGTCGCCCCGATGTTTTGGCAACTCGGGCCCGGGTGCGAGGGCCTGCAGGGTCCACCAGGGGTCCCGGGCGACTCGGGCCCAGGCCCAAGGCCCTGCGGTGTCAACCAGATGTCCCGGACCACTCGCGCTTGCGTCCTAGGTTACGTGGGGTCGACCAGCTGTCCTGGGCGACTGGGGCCTGGTGGGAGGGAGCATGGTGTCAAACAGGCGTCCCGGGCAACTCGGGCCCGTGTCTGAAGGCCCGCGTGGTCGACCAGCTGTCCCAGGCACTCGGGCCTGTGTCCGAGGGCACGTGGGTTCGACCAGGTGTCCCCGGAGATCGCACTCGAGTCCGACGGCCCGTGGGGTCGACCATATGTCCCGGGCGATATTGGCCCGGGTCCAAAGGCCCGCGCGGTCCACCAGCAGGCCCGCGCGACTCAGGCCCTGTTCTGATGGCCCGCGGGGTCAACCAGCAGTCCCTGGCGCCTGGGGCCCGTGTCCGAAATCCCTCGGTGTTGACCAGCTGTCCCGGGCGACTCGAGACCGTGCCTGAGGGCCTGGGTGTCGAACAGCTGTGCCAGGGGACTCACACGTGAGTCTGATGGACCCCGGGGTCGACCAGCGGTCCCTGGGGACTCGGGCCCAGGTCCTAGGGCCCGCGGGTTCGACCACCTGTATTGGGCGACTCGGGCCGGTGCTCGAGGGCCCGCGGTGTCCACAAACTCTCCCGCGCGACTCGGTTCGGGTCCCAGGTCCCATGGTCGACCAGCTGTCCCAGGCGCCTCGGGCCCGTGCCAGATGTCCCGCTGCATGGATCAGCTGCCCCGGGCGACTTGGGCCCTGGTCGCAGGGCCCGCGGTGTCGAACAGGCGTCCCGGAAGACTCGGGCCTTGCCCGAATGCCCGCGGTGACGACCAGCTCCGGGTGACACGGGCCCGTGTCCGAGGGCCCACGGGTTCGACCAGATGACCCTGGCGACACATGCTTCGGTGGGACTGCCCACGGGGTTGACCAGCATTCCCGGCGTCCTCGCGCTCGTGTCCGACTGCCCGCGAGGTCGACCTGATGTCTTTGGCGACTCGGGCCCGTGGCCGGGGTCCTGCGGGGTCTGCCAGCTTTCCCGTGCCCATTCGGCCAATGCCCGAGTGCCCGCAGTGTCGACCCACTCTCCCAAGCGACTCGAGTTTGGGTCCAAGGGCCCGCGGTCGACCTGCTGTCCCGGGTGTCTTGGGCCCGGGCCCGATGTCCCACCGGGTCTACCAGGTGTCCCGGGCGATTCGGGTTCAGGTCGGAGGGACCGCGGTGTTGCCCAGCCATCCCGGGTCACTCGGGCCTGGGTCCGAGGGCCCATGTGTTCGACAAGCTCTTCCGGGCAAATCGCGCTCGGGTCCGATGGCCCGCGGGGTCGACCAGCTCTCCGGGGTGACTCGGGCACGTGCCCCAGGGCCCGGGGTGTCGACCAGCTGTCTCGGGCACCTCGGGCCCGGTTCCGAGGCCCGGCATTATTGATCAGCTATCCCGCGTGACTCGGGCCCGTGTCCGAGGGCCCACGGTGTCGACCAGATGTTCCAGGCCCTCGGGCCCGGGTCCGAGGGCCCGCAGGGTCCACCAGGGGTCCCGGGCGACTCGCACTCGAGTCCGAGGGCCTGCGGGGTCGACCAGATCTCCAGGGCGAGTCGAGCACATGCCCGATGCCCCGCGGGGTCAACCAGACGTCCCAGGCGACTCCGGCCTGGCTCCGAGGGCCCACGGTGTCACACAGCTCTCCTGGGACACTCGCGCTTTGGACCGACGGACCGCGGGGTCGACCAGCTGACCCGGGCGACTTTGGCCCTGTGTCCAAAGGCCCTTGGGGTCGCCCGACTTTCCCGGGCGTCTCCGGCCTGTGCCCGAGGGACCGTGGTATGGACCACCTCTCCCAGGCGACTCAAGTTCGGGTCCGAGGTCCCGCAGCCTACCTGCTTTCCCGGGTGACTTGGGCATGTGCCAGATGTCACGCGGGGTCGACCAGTTGTCCAGGGGGACTCAGGCCCGGGTCCAGGATCCCGTGGTGTCGACCAGCTGTCCCGGGGAACTCTACCCAGGCCCGAAGACCAGCCGCATCCACCAGTTGCCCCGGGCGACTCGGACCCGTGTCTGAAGGCCCGCGTGTTCGACCAGCTATCCCTGGCCACTCACGCTGGGGTCCGTGTTCCCGCGGGGTTGACCAGCAGTCCCGGGCAACACGCGCTTGTGTCCGAGGGCCCGGGAGGTCGACCCGATGTCTTTGGCCATTCGGGCCCGGGACCGAGGGCCCGCGGGATCGACCAGCAGACCCGCGTGACTTGGGCCCGTGTCCGAGGTCCTGCGGTCGACCATCTGTACCGGGCGACTCGGGCCCGTGCCCGATGTCCCCCTGGGTCGACCAGCTGTCCCGGGGACGTCGGGCCCATGTCCGAGGGCCCGCGGGTTCCACAATCTTTCCCGGGCGACTCGGGCTGGTCCCGAGGGCCCGCGGTGTCGTCCAAATCTCCCGGTCGACTCGGGCCTGTGTCTGATATCCTCCAGGGTCGACCAGCTGTCCCGGGGGACTTGGGCCCTGGTCGGACGGAGCGGGGTGTCGAACAGGCGTCCCGGGCGACTAGGGCCAATGTCCGAGAGCCCACGGGGTCGAACAGCTGTCCTGGGCGACTCGGGCCCATTCCCGAGGCCTCGCGGTGTCGACCAGATGTCCCGGGGGACTGGCGCTTCGGTCCTAAGGCCCGCGGGGTCGACCAGCTGTCCTGGCTGACTTGGGTTCGGCTCCGAGGGCCTGCGGGCTCGAAAGGCTGTCCCGGAGGCTCGGGCCCGTTCCTGAAGGCCCACGGGGTCGACCAGTTTTCCCTGTGATTCGTGCTTTGGTCCGAGTGCCCGCAGGGTGGACCAGCAGTCCTGGGTGACTCGCGCTCGTGTCCGAGGTTCCACGAGGTCGCCCCGATGTTTTGGCAACTCGGGCCCGGGTGCGAGGGCCTGCAGGGTCGACCAGGTGTCCCGGGCGACTCGGGCCCAGGCCCAAGGCCCTGCGGTGTCAACCAGATGTCCCGGACCACTCGCGCTTGCGTCCTAGGTTACGTGGGGTCGACCAGCTGTCCTGGGCGACTGGGGCCTGGTGGGAGGGAGCATGGTGTCAAACAGGCATCCCGGGCAACTCGGGCCCGTGTCTGAAGGCCCGCGGGGTCAACCAGCTGTCCCTGGTGACTCGCGCTTGGGACCGAGTGCATGCGGGGTCGACCAGCAGTCCCGGGCAACTCGGGCCCTGGTCGGAGGCACTGCGGTGTCGACCAGGCCTCCCTGGCGCCTCGGGCCCGTGCCCGAGGACCTGCGGGGTCGACCAGCTGTCCCGGGCGACTCCGGCCTGATTCCGAGGGCCCACGGTTTCGACCAAATGTCCCGGGTGACTCGGGCCTGGGTCTGAATGCTCGCGGTATCAACCAGCTTTCCCAGGGAACTCGGGCCCGGGTCTGAGGTCCCACAGGGTCGCCCACCTGTCCCGGGGGACTCGGGCCCGGGTCCACGGGCATGCGGTGTCAACAGGCTGTCCCGGGGGACTCGGGCCCGCGTCCGAGGGCCCGCCGGGTCGACCAGCTGTCCAGGTGGACTCGAGCCCGAGTCTGAAGGCCCACGTGGTCGACCAGCTGTCCCAGGCACTCGGGCCTGTGTCCGAGGGCACGTGGGTTCGACCAGGTGTCCCCGGAGATCGCACTCGAGTCCGACGGCCCGTGGGGTCGACCATATGTCCCGGGCGATATTGGCCCGGGTCCAAAGGCCCGCGCGGTCCACCAGCAGGCCCGCGCGACTCAGGCCCTGTTCTGATGGCCCGCGGGGTCAACCAGCAGTCCCTGGCGCCTGGGGCCCGTGTCCAAAATCCCTCGGTGTTGACCAGCTGTCCCGGGCGACTCGAGACCGTGCCTGAGGGCCTGGGTGTCGAACAGCTGTGCCAGGGGACTCACACGTGAGTCTGATGGACCCCGGGGTCGACCAGCGGTCCCTGGGGACTCGGGCCCAGGTCCTAGGGCCCGCGGGTTCGACCACCTGTATTGGGCGACTCGGGCCGGTGCTCGAGGGCCCGCGGTGTCCACAAACTCTCCCGCGCGACTCGGTTCGGGTCCCAGGTCCCATGGTCGACCAGCTGTCCCAGGCGCCTCGGGCCCGTGCCAGATGTCCCGCTGCATGGATCAGCTGCCCCGGGCGACTTGGGCCCTGGTCGCAGGGCCCGCGGTGTCGAACAGGCGTCCCGGAAGACTCGGGCCTTGCCCGAATGCCCGCGGTGACGACCAGCTCCGGGTGACACGGGCCCGTGTCCGAGGGCCCACGGGTTCGACCAGATGACCCTGGCGACACATGCTTCGGTGGGACTGCCCACGGGGTTGACCAGCATTCCCGGCGTCCTCGCGCTCGTGTCCGACTGCCCGCGAGGTCGACCTGATGTCTTTGGCGACTCGGGCCCGTGGCCGGGGTCCTGCGGGGTCTGCCAGCTTTCCCGTGCCCATTCGGCCAATGCCCGAGTGCCCGCAGTGTCGACCCACTCTCCCAAGCGACTCGAGTTTGGGTCCAAGGGCCCGCGGTCGACCTGCTGTCCCGGGTGTCTTGGGCCCGGGCCCGATGTCCCACCGGGTCTACCAGGTGTCCCGGGCGATTCGGGTTCAGGTCGGAGGGACCGCGGTGTTGCCCAGCCATCCCGGGTCACTCGGGCCTGGGTCCGAGGGCCCATGTGTTCGACAAGCTCTTCCGGGCAAATCGCGCTCGGGTCCGATGGCCCGCGGGGTCGACCAGCTCTCCGGGGCGACTCGGGCACGTGCCCCAGGGCCCGGGGTGTCGATCAGCTGTCTCGGGCACCTCGGGCCCGGTTCCGAGGCCCGGCATTATTGATCAGCTATCCCGCGTGACTCGGGCCCGTGTCCGAGGGCCCACGGTGTCGACCAGATGTTCCAGGCCCTCGGGCCCGGGTCCGAGGGCCCGCAGGGTCCACCAGGGGTCCCGGGCGACTCGCACTCGAGTCCGAGGGCCTGCGGGGTCGACCAGATCTCCAGGGCGAGTCGAGCACATGCCCGATGCCCCGCGGGGTCATCCAGACGTCCCAGGCGACTCCGGCCTGGCTCCGAGGGCCCACGGTGTCACACAGCTCTCCTGGGACACTCGCGCTTTGGACCGACGGACCGCGGGGTCGACCAGCTGACCCGGGCGACTTTGGCCCTGTGTCCAAAGGCCCTTGGGGTCGCCCGACTTTCCCGGGCGTCTCCGGCCTGTGCCCGAGGGACCGTGGTATGGACCACCTCTCCCAGGCGACTCAAGTTCGGGTCCGAGGTCCCGCAGCCTACCTGCTTTCCCGGGTGACTTGGGCATGTGCCAGATGTCACGCGGGGTCGACCAGTTGTCCAGGGGGACTCAGGCCCGGGTCCAGGATCCCGTGGTGTCGACCAGCTGTCCCGGGGAACTCTACCCAGGCCCGAAGACCAGCCGCATCCACCAGTTGCCCCGGGCGACTCGGACCCGTGTCTGAAGGCCCGCGTGTTCGACCAGCTATCCCTGGCCACTCACGCTGGGGTCCGTGTTCCCGCGGGGTTGACCAGCAGTCCCGGGCAACACGCGCTTGTGTCCGAGGGCCCGTGAGGTCGACCCAATGTCTTTGGCCATTCGGGCCCGGGACCGAGGGCCTGCGGGATCGACCAGCAGACCCGCGTGACTTGGGCCCGTGTCCGAGGTCCTGCGGTCGACCATCTGTACCGGGCGACTCGGGCCCATGCCCGATGTCCCCCTGGGTCGACCAGCTGTCCCGGGGACGTCGGGCCCATGTCCGAGGGCCCGCGGGTTCCACAACCTTTCCCGGGCGACTCGGGCTGGTCCCGAGGGCCCGCGGTGTCGTCCAAATCTCCCGGTCGACTCGGGCCTGTGTCTGATATCCTCCAGGGTCGACCAGCTGTCCCAGGGGACTTGGGCCCTGGTCGGACGGAGCGGGGTGTCGAACAGGCGTCCCGGGCGACTAGGGCCAATGTCCGAGAGCCCACGGGGTCGAACAGCTGTCCTGGGCGACTCGGGCCCATTCCCGAGGCCTCGCGGTGTCGACCAGATGTCCCGGGGGACTGGCGCTTTGGTCCTAAGGCCCGCGGGGTCGACCAGCTGTCCTGGCTGACTTGGGTTCGGCTCCGAGGGCCTGCGGGCTCGAAAGGCTGTCCCGGAGGCTCGGGCCCGTTCCTGAAGGCCCACGGGGTCGACCAGTTTTCCCTGTGATTCGTGCTTTGGTCCGAGTGCCCGCAGGGTGGACCAGCAGTCCTGGGTGACTCGCGCTCGTGTCCGAGGTTCCACGAGGTCGCCCCGATGTTTTGGCAACTCGGGCCCGGGTGCGAGGGCCTGCAGGGTCGACCAGGGGTCCCGGGCGACTCGGGCCCAGGCCCAAGGCCCTGCGGTGTCAACCAGATGTCCCGGACCACTCGCGCTTGCGTCCTAGGTTACGTGGGGTCGACCAGCTGTCCTGGGCGACTGGGGCCTGGTGGGAGGGAGCATGGTGTCAAACAGGCGTCCCGGGCAACTCGGGCCCGTGTCTGAAGGCCCGCGTGGTCGACCAGCTGTCCCAGGCACTCGGGCCTGTGTCCGAGGGCACGTGGGTTCGACCAGGTGTCCCCGGAGATCGCACTCGAGTCCGACGGCCCGTGGGGTCGACCATATGTCCCGGGCGATATTGGCCCGGGTCCAAAGGCCCGCGCGGTCCACCAGCAGGCCCGCGCGACTCAGGCCCTGTTCTGATGGCCCGCGGGGTCAACCAGCAGTCCCTGGCGCCTGGGGCCCGTGTCCGAAATCCCTCGGTGTTGACCAGCTGTCCCGGGCGACTCGAGACCGTGCCTGAGGGCCTGGGTGTCGAACAGCTGTGCCAGGGGACTCACACGTGAGTCTGATGGACCCCGGGGTCGACCAGCGGTCCCTGGGGACTCGGGCCCAGGTCCTAGGGCCCGCGGGTTCGACCACCTGTATTGGGCGACTCGGGCCGGTGCTCGAGGGCCCGCGGTGTCCACAAACTCTCCCGCGCGACTCGGTTCGGGTCCCAGGTCCCATGGTCGACCAGCTGTCCCAGGCGCCTCGGGCCCGTGCCAGATGTCCCGCTGCATGGATCAGCTGCCCCGGGCGACTTGGGCCCTGGTCGCAGGGCCCGCGGTGTCGAACAGGCGTCCCGGAAGACTCGGGCCTTGCCCGAATGCCCGCGGTGACGACCAGCTCCGGGTGACACGGGCCCGTGTCCGAGGGCCCACGGGTTCGACCAGATGACCCTGGCGACACATGCTTCGGTGGGACTGCCCACGGGGTTGACCAGCATTCCCGGCGTCCTCGCGCTCGTGTCCGACTGCCCGCGAGGTCGACCTGATGTCTTTGGCGACTCGGGCCCGTGGCCGGGGTCCTGCGGGGTCTGCCAGCTTTCCCGTGCCCATTCGGCCAATGCCCGAGTGCCCGCAGTGTCGACCCACTCTCCCAAGCGACTCGAGTTTGGGTCCAAGGGCCCGCGGTCGACCTGCTGTCCCGGGTGTCTTGGGCCCGGGCCCGATGTCCCACCGGGTCTACCAGGTGTCCCGGGCGATTCGGGTTCAGGTCGGAGGGACCGCGGTGTTGCCCAGCCATCCCGGGTCACTCGGGCCTGGGTCCGAGGGCCCATGTGTTCGACAAGCTCTTCCGGGCAAATCGCGCTCGGGTCCGATGGCCCGCGGGGTCGACCAGCTCTCCGGGGCGACTCGGGCACGTGCCCCAGGGCCCGGGGTGTCGACCAGCTGTCTCGGGCACCTCGGGCCCGGTTCCGAGGCCCGGCATTATTGATCAGCTATCCCGCGTGACTCGGGCCCGTGTCCGAGGGCCCACGGTGTCGACCAGATGTTCCAGGCCCTCGGGCCCGGGTCCGAGGGCCCGCAGGGTCCACCAGGGGTCCCGGGCGACTCGCACTCGAGTCCGAGGGCCTGCGGGGTCGACCAGATCTCCAGGGCGAGTCGAGCACATGCCCGATGCCCCGCGGGGTCATCCAGACGTCCCAGGCGACTCCGGCCTGGCTCCGAGGGCCCACGGTGTCACACAGCTCTCCTGGGACACTCGCGCTTTGGACCGACGGACCGCGGGGTCGACCAGCTGACCCGGGCGACTTTGGCCCTGTGTCCAAAGGCCCTTGGGGTCGCCCGACTTTCCCGGGCGTCTCCGGCCTGTGCCCGAGGGACCGTGGTATGGACCACCTCTCCCAGGCGACTCAAGTTCGGGTCCGAGGTCCCGCAGCCTACCTGCTTTCCCGGGTGACTTGGGCATGTGCCAGATGTCACGCGGGGTCGACCAGTTGTCCAGGGGGACTCAGGCCCGGGTCCAGGATCCCGTGGTGTCGACCAGCTGTCCCGGGGAACTCTACCCAGGCCCGAAGACCAGCCGCATCCACCAGTTGCCCCGGGCGACTCGGACCCGTGTCTGAAGGCCCGCGTGTTCGACCAGCTATCCCTGGCCACTCACGCTGGGGTCCGTGTTCCCGCGGGGTTGACCAGCAGTCCCGGGCAACACGCGCTTGTGTCCGAGGGCCCGTGAGGTCGACCCAATGTCTTTGGCCATTCGGGCCCGGGACCGAGGGCCCGCGGGATCGACCAGCAGACCCGCGTGACTTGGGCCCGTGTCCGAGGTCCTGCGGTCGACCATCTGTACCGGGCGACTCGGGCCCATGCCCGATGTCCCCCTGGGTCGACCAGCTGTCCCGGGGACGTCGGGCCCATGTCCGAGGGCCCGCGGGTTCCACAACCTTTCCCGGGCGACTCGGGCTGGTCCCGAGGGCCCGCGGTGTCGTCCAAATCTGCCGGTCGACTCGGGCCTGTGTCTGATATCCTCCAGGGTCGACCAGCTGTCCCAGGGGACTTGGGCCCTGGTCGGACGGAGCGGGGTGTCGAACAGGCGTCCCGGGCGACTAGGGCCAATGTCCGAGAGCCCACGGGGTCGAACAGCTGTCCTGGGCGACTCGGGCCCATTCCCGAGGCCTCGCGGTGTCGACCAGATGTCCCGGGGGACTGGCGCTTTGGTCCTAAGGCCCGCGGGGTCGACCAGCTGTCCTGGCTGACTTGGGTTCGGCTCCGAGGGCCTGCGGGCTCGAAAGGCTGTCCCGGAGGCTCGGGCCCGTTCCTGAAGGCCCACGGGGTCGACCAGTTTTCCCTGTGATTCGTGCTTTGGTCCGAGTGCCCGCAGGGTGGACCAGCAGTCCTGGGTGACTCGCGCTCGTGTCCGAGGTTCCACGAGGTCGCCCCGATGTTTTGGCAACTCGGGCCCGGGTGCGAGGGCCTGCAGGGTCCACCAGGGGTCCCGGGCGACTCGGGCCCAGGCCCAAGGCCCTGCGGTGTCAACCAGATGTCCCGGACCACTCGCGCTTGCGTCCTAGGTTACGTGGGGTCGACCAGCTGTCCTGGGCGACTGGGGCCTGGTGGGAGGGAGCATGGTGTCAAACAGGCGTCCCGGGCAACTCGGGCCCGTGTCTGAAGGCCCGCGTGGTCGACCAGCTGTCCCAGGCACTCGGGCCTGTGTCCGAGGGCACGTGGGTTCGACCAGGTGTCCCCGGAGATCGCACTCGAGTCCGACGGCCCGTGGGGTCGACCATATGTCCCGGGCGATATTGGCCCGGGTCCAAAGGCCCGCGCGGTCCACCAGCAGGCCCGCGCGACTCAGGCCCTGTTCTGATGGCCCGCGGGGTCAACCAGCAGTCCCTGGCGCCTGGGGCCCGTGTCCGAAATCCCTCGGTGTTGACCAGCTGTCCCGGGCGACTCGAGACCGTGCCTGAGGGCCTGGGTGTCGAACAGCTGTGCCAGGGGACTCACACGTGAGTCTGATGGACCCCGGGGTCGACCAGCGGTCCCTGGGGACTCGGGCCCAGGTCCTAGGGCCCGCGGGTTCGACCACCTGTATTGGGCGACTCGGGCCGGTGCTCGAGGGCCCGCGGTGTCCACAAACTCTCCCGCGCGACTCGGTTCGGGTCCCAGGTCCCATGGTCGACCAGCTGTCCCAGGCGCCTCGGGCCCGTGCCAGATGTCCCGCTGCATGGATCAGCTGCCCCGGGCGACTTGGGCCCTGGTCGCAGGGCCCGCGGTGTCGAACAGGCGTCCCGGAAGACTCGGGCCTTGCCCGAATGCCCGCGGTGACGACCAGCTCCGGGTGACACGGGCCCGTGTCCGAGGGCCCACGGGTTCGACCAGATGACCCTGGCGACACATGCTTCGGTGGGACTGCCCACGGGGTTGACCAGCATTCCCGGCGTCCTCGCGCTCGTGTCCGACTGCCCGCGAGGTCGACCTGATGTCTTTGGCGACTCGGGCCCGTGGCCGGGGTCCTGCGGGGTCTGCCAGCTTTCCCGTGCCCATTCGGCCAATGCCCGAGTGCCCGCAGTGTCGACCCACTCTCCCAAGCGACTCGAGTTTGGGTCCAAGGGCCCGCGGTCGACCTGCTGTCCCGGGTGTCTTGGGCCCGGGCCCGATGTCCCACCGGGTCTACCAGGTGTCCCGGGCGATTCGGGTTCAGGTCGGAGGGACCGCGGTGTTGCCCAGCCATCCCGGGTCACTCGGGCCTGGGTCCGAGGGCCCATGTGTTCGACAAGCTCTTCCGGGCAAATCGCGCTCGGGTCCGATGGCCCGCGGGGTCGACCAGCTCTCCGGGGTGACTCGGGCACGTGCCCCAGGGCCCGGGGTGTCGACCAGCTGTCTCGGGCACCTCGGGCCCGGTTCCGAGGCCCGGCATTATTGATCAGCTATCCCGCGTGACTCGGGCCCGTGTCCGAGGGCCCACGGTGTCGACCAGATGTTCCAGGCCCTCGGGCCCGGGTCCGAGGGCCCGCAGGGTCCACCAGGGGTCCCGGGCGACTCGCACTCGAGTCCGAGGGCCTGCGGGGTCGACCAGATCTCCAGGGCGAGTCGAGCACATGCCCGATGCCCCGCGGGGTCAACCAGACGTCCCAGGCGACTCCGGCCTGGCTCCGAGGGCCCACGGTGTCACACAGCTCTCCTGGGACACTCGCGCTTTGGACCGACGGACCGCGGGGTCGACCAGCTGACCCGGGCGACTTTGGCCCTGTGTCCAAAGGCCCTTGGGGTCGCCCGACTTTCCCGGGCGTCTCCGGCCTGTGCCCGAGGGACCGTGGTATGGACCACATCTCCCAGGCGACTCAAGTTCGGGTCCGAGGTCCCGCAGCCTACCTGCTTTCCCGGGTGACTTGGGCATGTGCCAGATGTCACGCGGGGTCGACCAGTTGTCCAGGGGGACTCAGGCCCGGGTCCAGGATCCCGTGGTGTCGACCAGCTGTCCCGGGGAACTCTACCCAGGCCCGAAGACCAGCCGCATCCACCAGTTGCCCCGGGCGACTCGGACCCGTGTCTGAAGGCCCGCGTGTTCGACCAGCTATCCCTGGCCACTCACGCTGGGGTCCGTGTTCCCGCGGGGTTGACCAGCAGTCCCGGGCAACACGCGCTTGTGTCCGAGGGCCCGGGAGGTCGACCCGATGTCTTTGGCCATTCGGGCCCGGGACCGAGGGCCCGCGGGATCGACCAGCAGACCCGCGTGACTTGGGCCCGTGTCCGAGGTCCTGCGGTCGACCATCTGTACCGGGCGACTCGGGCCCGTGCCCGATGTCCCCCTGGGTCGACCAGCTGTCCCGGGGACGTCGGGCCCATGTCCGAGGGCCCGCGGGTTCCACAATCTTTCCCGGGCGACTCGGGCTGGTCCCGAGGGCCCGCGGTGTCGTCCAAATCTCCCGGTCGACTCGGGCCTGTGTCTGATATCCTCCAGGGTCGACCAGCTGTCCCGGGGGACTTGGGCCCTGGTCGGACGGAGCGGGGTGTCGAACAGGCGTCCCGGGCGACTAGGGCCAATGTCCGAGAGCCCACGGGGTCGAACAGCTGTCCTGGGCGACTCGGGCCCATTCCCGAGGCCTCGCGGTGTCGACCAGATGTCCCGGGGGACTGGCGCTTCGGTCCTAAGGCCCGCGGGGTCGACCAGCTGTCCTGGCTGACTTGGGTTCGGCTCCGAGGGCCTGCGGGCTCGAAAGGCTGTCCCGGAGGCTCGGGCCCGTTCCTGAAGGCCCACGGGGTCGACCAGTTTTCCCTGTGATTCGTGCTTTGGTCCGAGTGCCCGCAGGGTGGACCAGCAGTCCTGGGTGACTCGCGCTCGTGTCCGAGGTTCCACGAGGTCGCCCCGATGTTTTGGCAACTCGGGCCCGGGTGCGAGGGCCTGCAGGGTCGACCAGGTGTCCCGGGCGACTCGGGCCCAGGCCCAAGGCCCTGCGGTGTCAACCAGATGTCCCGGACCACTCGCGCTTGCGTCCTAGGTTACGTGGGGTCGACCAGCTGTCCTGGGCGACTGGGGCCTGGTGGGAGGGAGCATGGTGTCAAACAGGCGTCCCGGGCAACTCGGGCCCGTGTCTGAAGGCCCGCGTGGTCGACCAGCTGTCCCAGGCACTCGGGCCTGTGTCCGAGGGCACGTGGGTTCGACCAGGTGTCCCCGGAGATCGCACTCGAGTCCGACGGCCCGTGGGGTCGACCATATGTCCCGGGCGATATTGGCCCGGGTCCAAAGGCCCGCGCGGTCCACCAGCAGGCCCGCGCGACTCAGGCCCTGTTCTGATGGCCCGCGGGGTCAACCAGCAGTCCCTGGCGCCTGGGGCCCGTGTCCGAAATCCCTCGGTGTTGACCAGCTGTCCCGGGCGACTCGAGACCGTGCCTGAGGGCCTGGGTGTCGAACAGCTGTGCCAGGGGACTCACACGTGAGTCTGATGGACCCCGGGGTCGACCAGCGGTCCCTGGGGACTCGGGCCCAGGTCCTAGGGCCCGCGGGTTCGACCACCTGTATTGGGCGACTCGGGCCGGTGCTCGAGGGCCCGCGGTGTCCACAAACTCTCCCGCGCGACTCGGTTCGGGTCCCAGGTCCCATGGTCGACCAGCTGTCCCAGGCGCCTCGGGCCCGTGCCAGATGTCCCGCTGCATGGATCAGCTGCCCCGGGCGACTTGGGCCCTGGTCGCAGGGCCCGCGGTGTCGAACAGGCGTCCCGGAAGACTCGGGCCTTGCCCGAATGCCCGCGGTGACGACCAGCTCCGGGTGACACGGGCCCGTGTCCGAGGGCCCACGGGTTCGACCAGATGACCCTGGCGACACATGCTTCGGTGGGACTGCCCACGGGGTTGACCAGCATTCCCGGCGTCCTCGCGCTCGTGTCCGACTGCCCGCGAGGTCGACCTGATGTCTTTGGCGACTCGGGCCCGTGGCCGGGGTCCTGCGGGGTCTGCCAGCTTTCCCGTGCCCATTCGGCCAATGCCCGAGTGCCCGCAGTGTCGACCCACTCTCCCAAGCGACTCGAGTTTGGGTCCAAGGGCCCGCGGTCGACCTGCTGTCCCGGGTGTCTTGGGCCCGGGCCCGATGTCCCACCGGGTCTACCAGGTGTCCCGGGCGATTCGGGTTCAGGTCGGAGGGACCGCGGTGTTGCCCAGCCATCCCGGGTCACTCGGGCCTGGGTCCGAGGGCCCATGTGTTCGACAAGCTCTTCCGGGCAAATCGCGCTCGGGTCCGATGGCCCGCGGGGTCGACCAGCTCTCCGGGGTGACTCGGGCACGTGCCCCAGGGCCCGGGGTGTCGACCAGCTGTCTCGGGCACCTCGGGCCCGGTTCCGAGGCCCGGCATTATTGATCAGCTATCCCGCGTGACTCGGGCCCGTGTCCGAGGGCCCACGGTGTCGACCAGATGTTCCAGGCCCTCGGGCCCGGGTCCGAGGGCCCGCAGGGTCCACCAGGGGTCCCGGGCGAATCGCACTCGAGTCCGAGGGCCTGCGGGGTCGACCAGATCTCCAGGGCGAGTCGAGCACATGCCCGATGCCCCGCGGGGTCAACCAGACGTCCCAGGCGACTCCGGCCTGGCTCCGAGGGCCCACGGTGTCACACAGCTCTCCTGGGACACTCGCGCTTTGGACCGACGGACCGCGGGGTCGACCAGCTGACCCGGGCGACTTTGGCCCTGTGTCCAAAGGCCCTTGGGGTCGCCCGACTTTCCCGGGCGTCTCCGGCCTGTGCCCGAGGGACCGTGGTATGGACCACATCTCCCAGGCGACTCAAGTTCGGGTCCGAGGTCCCGCAGCCTACCTGCTTTCCCGGGTGACTTGGGCATGTGCCAGATGTCACGCGGGGTCGACCAGTTGTCCAGGGGGACTCAGGCCCGGGTCCAGGATCCCGTGGTGTCGACCAGCTGTCCCGGGGAACTCTACCCAGGCCCGAAGACCAGCCGCATCCACCAGTTGCCCCGGGCGACTCGGACCCGTGTCTGAAGGCCCGCGTGTTCGACCAGCTATCCCTGGCCACTCACGCTGGGGTCCGTGTTCCCGCGGGGTTGACCAGCAGTCCCGGGCAACACGCGCTTGTGTCCGAGGGCCCGGGAGGTCGACCCGATGTCTTTGGCCATTCGGGCCCGGGACCGAGGGCCCGCGGGATCGACCAGCAGACCCGCGTGACTTGGGCCCGTGTCCGAGGTCCTGCGGTCGACCATCTGTACCGGGCGACTCGGGCCCGTGCCCGATGTCCCCCTGGGTCGACCAGCTGTCCCGGGGACGTCGGGCCCATGTCCGAGGGCCCGCGGGTTCCACAATCTTTCCCGGGCGACTCGGGCTGGTCCCGAGGGCCCGCGGTGTCGTCCAAATCTGCCGGTCGACTCGGGCCTGTGTCTGATATCCTCCAGGGTCGACCAGCTGTCCCGGGGGACTTGGGCCCTGGTCGGACGGAGCGGGGTGTCGAACAGGCGTCCCGGGCGACTAGGGCCAATGTCCGAGAGCCCACGGGGTCGAACAGCTGTCCTGGGCGACTCGGGCCCATTCCCGAGGCCTCGCGGTGTCGACCAGATGTCCCGGGGGACTGGCGCTTCGGTCCTAAGGCCCGCGGGGTCGACCAGCTGTCCTGGCTGACTTGGGTTCGGCTCCGAGGGCCTGCGGGCTCGAAAGGCTGTCCCGGAGGCTCGGGCCCGTTCCTGAAGGCCCACGGGGTCGACCAGTTTTCCCTGTGATTCGTGCTTTGGTCCGAGTGCCCGCAGGGTGGACCAGCAGTCCTGGGTGACTCGCGCTCGTGTCCGAGGTTCCACGAGGTCGCCCCGATGTTTTGGCAACTCGGGCCCGGGTGCGAGGGCCTGCAGGGTCGACCAGGTGTCCCGGGCGACTCGGGCCCAGGCCCAAGGCCCTGCGGTGTCAACCAGATGTCCCGGACCACTCGCGCTTGCGTCCTAGGTTACGTGGGGTCGACCAGCTGTCCTGGGCGACTGGGGCCTGGTGGGAGGGAGCATGGTGTCAAACAGGCATCCCGGGCAACTCGGGCCCGTGTCTGAAGGCCCGCGGGGTCAACCAGCTGTCCCTGGTGACTCGCGCTTGGGACCGAGTGCATGCGGGGTCGACCAGCAGTCCCGGGCAACTCGGGCCCTGGTCGGAGGCACTGCGGTGTCGACCAGGCCTCCCTGGCGCCTCGGGCCCGTGCCCGAGGACCTGCGGGGTCGACCAGCTGTCCCGGGCGACTCCGGCCTGATTCCGAGGGCCCACGGTTTCGACCAAATGTCCCGGGTGACTCGGGCCTGGGTCTGAATGTTCGCGGTATCAACCAGCTTTCCCAGGGAACTCGGGCCCGGGTCTGAGGTCCCACAGGGTCGCCCACCTGTCCCGGGGGACTCGGGCCCGGGTCCACGGGCATGCGGTGTCAACAGGCTGTCCCGGGGGACTCGGGCCCGCGTCCGAGGGCCCGCCGGGTCGACCAGCTGTCCAGGTGGACTCGGGCCCGAGTCTGAAGGCCCACGTGGTCGACCAGCTGTCCCAGGCACTCGGGCCTGTGTCCGAGGGCACGTGGGTTCGACCAGGTGTCCCCGGAGATCGCACTCGAGTCCGACGGCCCGTGGGGTCGACCATATGTCCCGGGCGATATTGGCCCGGGTCCAAAGGCCCGCGCGGTCCACCAGCAGGCCCGCGCGACTCAGGCCCTGTTCTGATGGCCCGCGGGGTCAACCAGCAGTCCCTGGCGCCTGGGGCCCGTGTCCGAAATCCCTCGGTGTTGACCAGCTGTCCCGGGCGACTCGAGACCGTGCCTGAGGGCCTGGGTGTCGAACAGCTGTGCCAGGGGACTCACACGTGAGTCTGATGGACCCCGGGGTCGACCAGCGGTCCCTGGGGACTCGGGCCCAGGTCCTAGGGCCCGCGGGTTCGACCACCTGTATTGGGCGACTCGGGCCGGTGCTCGAGGGCCCGCGGTGTCCACAAACTCTCCCGCGCGACTCGGTTCAGGTCCCAGGTCCCATGGTCGACCAGCTGTCCCAGGCGCCTCGGGCCCGTGCCAGATGTCCCGCTGCATGGATCAGCTGCCCCGGGCGACTTGGGCCCTGGTCGCAGGGCCCGCGGTGTCGAACAGGCGTCCCGGAAGACTCGGGCCTTGCCCGAATGCCCGCGGTGACGACCAGCTCCGGGTGACACGGGCCCGTGTCCGAGGGCCCACGGGTTCGACCAGATGACCCTGGCGACACATGCTTCGGTGGGACTGCCCACGGGGTTGACCAGCATTCCCGGCGTCCTCGCGCTCGTGTCCGACTGCCCGCGAGGTCGACCTGATGTCTTTGGCGACTCGGGCCCGTGGCCGGGGTCCTGCGGGGTCTGCCAGCTTTCCCGTGCCCATTCGGCCAATGCCCGAGTGCCCGCAGTGTCGACCCACTCTCCCAAGCGACTCGAGTTTGGGTCCAAGGGCCCGCGGTCGACCTGCTGTCCCGGGTGTCTTGGGCCCGGGCCCGATGTCCCACCGGGTCTACCAGGTGTCCCGGGCGATTCGGGTTCAGGTCGGAGGGACCGCGGTGTTGCCCAGCCATCCCGGGTCACTCGGGCCTGGGTCCGAGGGCCCATGTGTTCGACAAGCTCTTCCGGGCAAATCGCGCTCGGGTCCGATGGCCCGCGGGGTCGACCAGCTCTCCGGGGTGACTCGGGCACGTGCCCCAGGGCCCGGGGTGTCGACCAGCTGTCTCGGGCACCTCGGGCCCGGTTCCGAGGCCCGGCATTATTGATCAGCTATCCCGCGTGACTCGGGCCCGTGTCCGAGGGCCCACGGTGTCGACCAGATGTTCCAGGCCCTCGGGCCCGGGTCCGAGGGCCCGCAGGGTCCACCAGGGGTCCCGGGCGACTCGCACTCGAGTCCGAGGGCCTGCGGGGTCGACCAGATCTCCAGGGCGAGTCGAGCACATGCCCGATGCCCCGCGGGGTCAACCAGACGTCCCAGGCGACTCCGGCCTGGCTCCGAGGGCCCACGGTGTCACACAGCTCTCCTGGGACACTCGCGCTTTGGACCGACGGACCGCGGGGTCGACCAGCTGACCCGGGCGACTTTGGCCCTGTGTCCAAAGGCCCTTGGGGTCGCCCGACTTTCCCGGGCGTCTCCGGCCTGTGCCCGAGGGACCGTGGTATGGACCACATCTCCCAGGCGACTCAAGTTCGGGTCCGAGGTCCCGCAGCCTACCTGCTTTCCCGGGTGACTTGGGCATGTGCCAGATGTCACGCGGGGTCGACCAGTTGTCCAGGGGGACTCAGGCCCGGGTCCAGGATCCCGTGGTGTCGACCAGCTGTCCCGGGGAACTCTACCCAGGCCCGAAGACCAGCCGCATCCACCAGTTGCCCCGGGCGACTCGGACCCGTGTCTGAAGGCCCGCGTGTTCGACCAGCTATCCCTGGCCACTCACGCTGGGGTCCGTGTTCCCGCGGGGTTGACCAGCAGTCCCGGGCAACACGCGCTTGTGTCCGAGGGCCCGGGAGGTCGACCCGATGTCTTTGGCCATTCGGGCCCGGGACCGAGGGCCCGCGGGATCGACCAGCAGACCCGCGTGACTTGGGCCCGTGTCCGAGGTCCTGCGGTCGACCATCTGTACCGGGCGACTCGGGCCCGTGCCCGATGTCCCCCTGGGTCGACCAGCTGTCCCGGGGACGTCGGGCCCATGTCCGAGGGCCCGCGGGTTCCACAATCTTTCCCGGGCGACTCGGGCTGGTCCCGAGGGCCCGCGGTGTCGTCCAAATCTCCCGGTCGACTCGGGCCTGTGTCTGATATCCTCCAGGGTCGACCAGCTGTCCCGGGGGACTTGGGCCCTGGTCGGACGGAGCGGGGTGTCGAACAGGCGTCCCGGGCGACTAGGGCCAATGTCCGAGAGCCCACGGGGTCGAACAGCTGTCCTGGGCGACTCGGGCCCATTCCCGAGGCCTCGCGGTGTCGACCAGATGTCCCGGGGGACTGGCGCTTCGGTCCTAAGGCCCGCGGGGTCGACCAGCTGTCCTGGCTGACTTGGGTTCGGCTCCGAGGGCCTGCGGGCTCGAAAGGCTGTCCCGGAGGCTCGGGCCCGTTCCTGAAGGCCCACGGGGTCGACCAGTTTTCCCTGTGATTCGTGCTTTGGTCCGAGTGCCCGCAGGGTGGACCAGCAGTCCTGGGTGACTCGCGCTCGTGTCCGAGGTTCCACGAGGTCGCCCCGATGTTTTGGCAACTCGGGCCCGGGTGCGAGGGCCTGCAGGGTCGACCAGGTGTCCCGGGCGACTCGGGCCCAGGCCCAAGGCCCTGCGGTGTCAACCAGATGTCCCGGACCACTCGCGCTTGCGTCCTAGGTTACGTGGGGTCGACCAGCTGTCCTGGGCGACTGGGGCCTGGTGGGAGGGAGCATGGTGTCAAACAGGCATCCCGGGCAACTCGGGCCCGTGTCTGAAGGCCCGCGGGGTCAACCAGCTGTCCCTGGTGACTCGCGCTTGGGACCGAGTGCATGCGGGGTCGACCAGCAGTCCCGGGCAACTCGGGCCCTGGTCGGAGGCACTGCGGTGTCGACCAGGCCTCCCTGGCGCCTCGGGCCCGTGCCCGAGGACCTGCGGGGTCGACCAGCTGTCCCGGGCGACTCCGGCCTGATTCCGAGGGCCCACGGTTTCGACCAAATGTCCCGGGTGACTCGGGCCTGGGTCTGAATGTTCGCGGTATCAACCAGCTTTCCCAGGGAACTCGGGCCCGGGTCTGAGGTCCCACAGGGTCGCCCACCTGTCCCGGGGGACTCGGGCCCGGGTCCACGGGCATGCGGTGTCAACAGGCTGTCCCGGGGGACTCGGGCCCGCGTCCGAGGGCCCGCCGGGTCGACCAGCTGTCCAGGTGGACTCGGGCCCGAGTCTGAAGGCCCACGTGGTCGACCAGCTGTCCCAGGCACTCGGGCCTGTGTCCGAGGGCACGTGGGTTCGACCAGGTGTCCCCGGAGATCGCACTCGAGTCCGACGGCCCGTGGGGTCGACCATATGTCCCGGGCGATATTGGCCCGGGTCCAAAGGCCCGCGCGGTCCACCAGCAGGCCCGCGCGACTCAGGCCCTGTTCTGATGGCCCGCGGGGTCAACCAGCAGTCCCTGGCGCCTGGGGCCCGTGTCCGAAATCCCTCGGTGTTGACCAGCTGTCCCGGGCGACTCGAGACCGTGCCTGAGGGCCTGGGTGTCGAACAGCTGTGCCAGGGGACTCACACGTGAGTCTGATGGACCCCGGGGTCGACCAGCGGTCCCTGGGGACTCGGGCCCAGGTCCTAGGGCCCGCGGGTTCGACCACCTGTATTGGGCGACTCGGGCCGGTGCTCGAGGGCCCGCGGTGTCCACAAACTCTCCCGCGCGACTCGGTTCGGGTCCCAGGTCCCATGGTCGACCAGCTGTCCCAGGCGCCTCGGGCCCGTGCCAGATGTCCCGCTGCATGGATCAGCTGCCCCGGGCGACTTGGGCCCTGGTCGCAGGGCCCGCGGTGTCGAACAGGCGTCCCGGAAGACTCGGGCCTTGCCCGAATGCCCGCGGTGACGACCAGCTCCGGGTGACACGGGCCCGTGTCCGAGGGCCCACGGGTTCGACCAGATGACCCTGGCGACACATGCTTCGGTGGGACTGCCCACGGGGTTGACCAGCATTCCCGGCGTCCTCGCGCTCGTGTCCGACTGCCCGCGAGGTCGACCTGATGTCTTTGGCGACTCGGGCCCGTGGCCGGGGTCCTGCGGGGTCTGCCAGCTTTCCCGTGCCCATTCGGCCAATGCCCGAGTGCCCGCAGTGTCGACCCACTCTCCCAAGCGACTCGAGTTTGGGTCCAAGGGCCCGCGGTCGACCTGCTGTCCCGGGTGTCTTGGGCCCGGGCCCGATGTCCCACCGGGTCTACCAGGTGTCCCGGGCGATTCGGGTTCAGGTCGGAGGGACCGCGGTGTTGCCCAGCCATCCCGGGTCACTCGGGCCTGGGTCCGAGGGCCCATGTGTTCGACAAGCTCTTCCGGGCAAATCGCGCTCGGGTCCGATGGCCCGCGGGGTCGACCAGCTCTCCGGGGCGACTCGGGCACGTGCCCCAGGGCCCGGGGTGTCGACCAGCTGTCTCGGGCACCTCGGGCCCGGTTCCGAGGCCCGGCATTATTGATCAGCTATCCCGCGTGACTCGGGCCCGTGTCCGAGGGCCCACGGTGTCGACCAGATGTTCCAGGCCCTCGGGCCCGGGTCCGAGGGCCCGCAGGGTCCACCAGGGGTCCCGGGCGACTCGCACTCGAGTCCGAGGGCCTGCGGGGTCGACCAGATCTCCAGGGCGAGTCGAGCACATGCCCGATGCCCCGCGGGGTCATCCAGACGTCCCAGGCGACTCCGGCCTGGCTCCGAGGGCCCACGGTGTCACACAGCTCTCCTGGGACACTCGCGCTTTGGACCGACGGACCGCGGGGTCGACCAGCTGACCCGGGCGACTTTGGCCCTGTGTCCAAAGGCCCTTGGGGTCGCCCGACTTTCCCGGGCGTCTCCGGCCTGTGCCCGAGGGACCGTGGTATGGACCACCTCTCCCAGGCGACTCAAGTTCGGGTCCGAGGTCCCGCAGCCTACCTGCTTTCCCGGGTGACTTGGGCATGTGCCAGATGTCACGCGGGGTCGACCAGTTGTCCAGGGGGACTCAGGCCCGGGTCCAGGATCCCGTGGTGTCGACCAGCTGTCCCGGGGAACTCTACCCAGGCCCGAAGACCAGCCGCATCCACCAGTTGCCCCGGGCGACTCGGACCCGTGTCTGAAGGCCCGCGTGTTCGACCAGCTATCCCTGGCCACTCACGCTGGGGTCCGTGTTCCCGCGGGGTTGACCAGCAGTCCCGGGCAACACGCGCTTGTGTCCGAGGGCCCGTGAGGTCGACCCAATGTCTTTGGCCATTCGGGCCCGGGACCGAGGGCCCGCGGGATCGACCAGCAGACCCGCGTGACTTGGGCCCGTGTCCGAGGTCCTGCGGTCGACCATCTGTACCGGGCGACTCGGGCCCATGCCCGATGTCCCCCTGGGTCGACCAGCTGTCCCGGGGACGTCGGGCCCATGTCCGAGGGCCCGCGGGTTCCACAACCTTTCCCGGGCGACTCGGGCTGGTCCCGAGGGCCCGCGGTGTCGTCCAAATCTCCCGGTCGACTCGGGCCTGTGTCTGATATCCTCCAGGGTCGACCAGCTGTCCCAGGGGACTTGGGCCCTGGTCGGACGGAGCGGGGTGTCGAACAGGCGTCCCGGGCGACTAGGGCCAATGTCCGAGAGCCCACGGGGTCGAACAGCTGTCCTGGGCGACTCGGGCCCATTCCCGAGGCCTCGCGGTGTCGACCAGATGTCCCGGGGGACTGGCGCTTTGGTCCTAAGGCCCGCGGGGTCGACCAGCTGTCCTGGCTGACTTGGGTTCGGCTCCGAGGGCCTGCGGGCTCGAAAGGCTGTCCCGGAGGCTCGGGCCCGTTCCTGAAGGCCCACGGGGTCGACCAGTTTTCCCTGTGATTCGTGCTTTGGTCCGAGTGCCCGCAGGGTGGACCAGCAGTCCTGGGTGACTCGCGCTCGTGTCCGAGGTTCCACGAGGTCGCCCCGATGTTTTGGCAACTCGGGCCCGGGTGCGAGGGCCTGCAGGGTCCACCAGGGGTCCCGGGCGACTCGGGCCCAGGCCCAAGGCCCTGCGGTGTCAACCAGATGTCCCGGACCACTCGCGCTTGCGTCCTAGGTTACGTGGGGTCGACCAGCTGTCCTGGGCGACTGGGGCCTGGTGGGAGGGAGCATGGTGTCAAACAGGCGTCCCGGGCAACTCGGGCCCGTGTCTGAAGGCCCGCGTGGTCGACCAGCTGTCCCAGGCACTCGGGCCTGTGTCCGAGGGCACGTGGGTTCGACCAGGTGTCCCCGGAGATCGCACTCGAGTCCGACGGCCCGTGGGGTCGACCATATGTTCCGGGCGATATTGGCCCGGGTCCAAAGGCCCGCGCGGTCCACCAGCAGGCCCGCGCGACTCAGGCCCTGTTCTGATGGCCCGCGGGGTCAACCAGCAGTCCCTGGCGCCTGGGGCCCGTGTCCGAAATCCCTCGGTGTTGACCAGCTGTCCCGGGCGACTCGAGACCGTGCCTGAGGGCCTGGGTGTCGAACAGCTGTGCCAGGGGACTCACACGTGAGTCTGATGGACCCCGGGGTCGACCAGCGGTCCCTGGGGACTCGGGCCCAGGTCCTAGGGCCCGCGGGTTCGACCACCTGTATTGGGCGACTCGGGCCGGTGCTCGAGGGCCCGCGGTGTCCACAAACTCTCCCGCGCGACTCGGTTCGGGTCCCAGGTCCCATGGTCGACCAGCTGTCCCAGGCGCCTCGGGCCCGTGCCAGATGTCCCGCTGCATGGATCAGCTGCCCCGGGCGACTTGGGCCCTGGTCGCAGGGCCCGCGGTGTCGAACAGGCGTCCCGGAAGACTCGGGCCTTGCCCGAATGCCCGCGGTGACGACCAGCTCCGGGTGACACGGGCCCGTGTCCGAGGGCCCACGGGTTCGACCAGATGACCCTGGCGACACATGCTTCGGTGGGACTGCCCACGGGGTTGACCAGCATTCCCGGCGTCCTCGCGCTCGTGTCCGACTGCCCGCGAGGTCGACCTGATGTCTTTGGCGACTCGGGCCCGTGGCCGGGGTCCTGCGGGGTCTGCCAGCTTTCCCGTGCCCATTCGGCCAATGCCCGAGTGCCCGCAGTGTCGACCCACTCTCCCAAGCGACTCGAGTTTGGGTCCAAGGGCCCGCGGTCGACCTGCTGTCCCGGGTGTCTTGGGCCCGGGCCCGATGTCCCACCGGGTCTACCAGGTGTCCCGGGCGATTCGGGTTCAGGTCGGAGGGACCGCGGTGTTGCCCAGCCATCCCGGGTCACTCGGGCCTGGGTCCGAGGGCCCATGTGTTCGACAAGCTCTTCCGGGCAAATCGCGCTCGGGTCCGATGGCCCGCGGGGTCGACCAGCTCTCCGGGGTGACTCGGGCACGTGCCCCAGGGCCCGGGGTGTCGACCAGCTGTCTCGGGCACCTCGGGCCCGGTTCCGAGGCCCGGCATTATTGATCAGCTATCCCGCGTGACTCGGGCCCGTGTCCGAGGGCCCACGGTGTCGACCAGATGTTCCAGGCCCTCGGGCCCGGGTCCGAGGGCCCGCAGGGTCCACCAGGGGTCCCGGGCGAATCGCACTCGAGTCCGAGGGCCTGCGGGGTCGACCAGATCTCCAGGGCGAGTCGAGCACATGCCCGATGCCCCGCGGGGTCAACCAGACGTCCCAGGCGACTCCGGCCTGGCTCCGAGGGCCCACGGTGTCACACAGCTCTCCTGGGACACTCGCGCTTTGGACCGACGGACCGCGGGGTCGACCAGCTGACCCGGGCGACTTTGGCCCTGTGTCCAAAGGCCCTTGGGGTCGCCCGACTTTCCCGGGCGTCTCCGGCCTGTGCCCGAGGGACCGTGGTATGGACCACATCTCCCAGGCGACTCAAGTTCGGGTCCGAGGTCCCGCAGCCTACCTGCTTTCCCGGGTGACTTGGGCATGTGCCAGATGTCACGCGGGGTCGACCAGTTGTCCAGGGGGACTCAGGCCCGGGTCCAGGATCCCGTGGTGTCGACCAGCTGTCCCGGGGAACTCTACCCAGGCCCGAAGACCAGCCGCATCCACCAGTTGCCCCGGGCGACTCGGACCCGTGTCTGAAGGCCCGCGTGTTCGACCAGCTATCCCTGGCCACTCACGCTGGGGTCCGTGTTCCCGCGGGGTTGACCAGCAGTCCCGGGCAACACGCGCTTGTGTCCGAGGGCCCGTGAGGTCGACCCGATGTCTTTGGCCATTCGGGCCCGGGACCGAGGGCCCGCGGGATCGACCAGCAGACCCGCGTGACTTGGGCCCGTGTCCGAGGTCCTGCGGTCGACCATCTGTACCGGGCGACTCGGGCCCGTGCCCGATGTCCCCCTGGGTCGACCAGCTGTCCCGGGGACGTCGGGCCCATGTCCGAGGGCCCGCGGGTTCCACAATCTTTCCCGGGCGACTCGGGCTGGTCCCGAGGGCCCGCGGTGTCGTCCAAATCTCCCGGTCGACTCGGGCCTGTGTCTGATATCCTCCAGGGTCGACCAGCTGTCCCGGGGGACTTGGGCCCTGGTCGGACGGAGCGGGGTGTCGAACAGGCGTCCCGGGCGACTAGGGCCAATGTCCGAGAGCCCACGGGGTCGAACAGCTGTCCTGGGCGACTCGGGCCCATTCCCGAGGCCTCGCGGTGTCGACCAGATGTCCCGGGGGACTGGCGCTTCGGTCCTAAGGCCCGCGGGGTCGACCAGCTGTCCTGGCTGACTTGGGTTCGGCTCCGAGGGCCTGCGGGCTCGAAAGGCTGTCCCGGAGGCTCGGGCCCGTTCCTGAAGGCCCACGGGGTCGACCAGTTTTCCCTGTGATTCGTGCTTTGGTCCGAGTGCCCGCAGGGTGGACCAGCAGTCCTGGGTGACTCGCGCTCGTGTCCGAGGTTCCACGAGGTCGCCCCGATGTTTTGGCAACTCGGGCCCGGGTGCGAGGGCCTGCAGGGTCGACCAGGTGTCCCGGGCGACTCGGGCCCAGGCCCAAGGCCCTGCGGTGTCAACCAGATGTCCCGGACCACTCGTGCTTGCGTCCTAGGTTACGTGGGGTCGACCAGCTGTCCTAGGCGACTGGGGCCTGGTGGGAGGGAGCATGGTGTCAAACAGGCATCCCGGGCAACTCGGGCCCGTGTCTGAAGGCCCGCGGGGTCAACCAGCTGTCCCTGGTGACTCGCGCTTGGGACCGAGTGCATGCGGGGTCGACCAGCAGTCCCGGGCAACTCGGGCCCTGGTCGGAGGCACTGCGGTGTCGACCAGGCCTCCCTGGCGCCTCGGGCCCGTGCCCGAGGACCTGCGGGGTCGACCAGCTGTCCCGGGCGACTCCGGCCTGATTCCGAGGGCCCACGGTTTCGACCAAATGTCCCGGGTGACTCGGGCCTGGGTCTGAATGTTCGCGGTATCAACCAGCTTTCCCAGGGAACTCGGGCCCGGGTCTGAGGTCCCACAGGGTCGCCCACCTGTCCCGGGGGACTCGGGCCCGGGTCCACGGGCATGCGGTGTCAACAGGCTGTCCCGGGGGACTCGGGCCCGCGTCCGAGGGCCCGCCGGGTCGACCAGCTGTCCAGGTGGACTCGGGCCCGAGTCTGAAGGCCCACGTGGTCGACCAGCTGTCCCAGGCACTCGGGCCTGTGTCCGAGGGCACGTGGGTTCGACCAGGTGTCCCCGGAGATCGCACTCGAGTCCGACGGCCCGTGGGGTCGACCATATGTCCCGGGCGATATTGGCCCGGGTCCAAAGGCCCGCGCGGTCCACCAGCAGGCCCGCGCGACTCAGGCCCTGTTCTGATGGCCCGCGGGGTCAACCAGCAGTCCCTGGCGCCTGGGGCCCGTGTCCGAAATCCTTCGGTGTTGACCAGCTGTCCCGGGCGACTCGAGACCGTGCCTGAGGGCCTGGGTGTCGAACAGCTGTGCCAGGGGACTCACACGTGAGTCTGATGGACCCCGGGGTCGACCAGCGGTCCCTGGGGACTCGGGCCCAGGTCCTAGGGCCCGCGGGTTCGACCACCTGTATTGGGCGACTCGGGCCGGTGCTCGAGGGCCCGCGGTGTCCACAAACTCTCCCGCGCGACTCGATTCGGGTCCCAGGTCCCATGGTCGACCAGCTGTCCCAGGCGCCTCGGGCCCGTGCCAGATGTCCCGCTGCATGGATCAGCTGCCCCGGGCGACTTGGGCCCTGGTCGCAGGGCCCGCGGTGTCGAACAGGCGTCCCGGAAGACTCGGGCCTTGCCCGAATGCCCGCGGTGACGACCAGCTCCGGGTGACACGGGCCCGTGTCCGAGGGCCCACGGGTTCGACCAGATGACCCTGGTGACACATGCTTCGGTGGGACTGCCCACGGGGTTGACCAGCATTCCCGGCGTCCTCGCGCTCGTGTCCGACTGCCCGCGAGGTCGACCTGATGTCTTTGGCGACTCGGGCCCGTGGCCGGGGTCCTGCGGGGTCTGCCAGCTTTCCCGTGCCCATTCGGCCAATGCCCGAGTGCCCGCAGTGTCGACCCACTCTCCCAAGCGACTCTAGTTTGGGTCCAAGGGCCCGCGGTCGACCTGCTGTCCCGGGCGTCTTGGGCCCGGGCCCGATGTCCCACCGGGTCTACCAGGTGTCCCGGGCGATTCGGGTTCAGGTTGGAGGGACCGCGGTGTTGCCCAGCCATCCCGGGTCACTCGGGCCTGGGTCCGAGGGCCCATGTGTTCGACAAGCTCTTCCGGGCAAATCGCGCTCGGGTCCGATGGCCCGCGGGGTCGACCAGCTCTCCGGGGCGACTCGGGCACGTGCCCCAGGGCCCGGGGTGTCGACCAGCTGTCTCGGGCACCTCGGGCCCGGTTCCGAGGCCCGGCATTATTGATCAGCTATCCCGCGTGACTCGGGCCCGTGTCCGAGGGCCCACGGTGTCGACCAGATGTTCCAGGCCCTCGGGCCCGGGTCCGAGGGCCCGCAGGGTCCACCAGGGGTCCCGGGCGACTCGCACTCGAGTCCGAGGGCCTGCGGGGTCGACCAGATCTCCAGGGCGAGTCGAGCACATGCCCGATGCCCCGCGGGGTCAACCAGACGTCCCAGGCGACTCCGGCCTGGCTCCGAGGGCCCACGGTGTCACACAGCTCTCCTGGGACACTCGCGCTTTGGACCGACGGACCGCGGGGTCGACCAGCTGACCCGGGCGACTTTGGCCCTGTGTCCAAAGGCCCTTGGGGTCGCCCGACTTTCCCGGGCGTCTCCGGCCTGTGCCCGAGGGACCGTGGTATGGACCACCTCTCCCAGGCGACTCAAGTTCGGGTCCGAGGTCCCGCAGCCTACCTGCTTTCCCGGGTGACTTGGGCATGTGCCAGATGTCACGCGGGGTCGACCAGTTGTCCAGGGGGACTCAGGCCCGGGTCCAGGATCCCGTGGTGTCGACCAGCTGTCCCGGGGAACTCTACCCAGGCCCGAAGACCAGCCGCATCCACCAGTTGCCCCGGGCGACTCGGACCCGTGTCTGAAGGCCCGCGTGTTCGACCAGCTATCCCTGGCCACTCACGCTGGGGTCCGTGTTCCCGCGGGGTTGACCAGCAGTCCCGGGCAACACGCGCTTGTGTCCGAGGGCCCGTGAGGTCGAACCGATGTCTTTGGCCATTCGGGCCCGGGACCGAGGGCCCGCGGGATCGACCAGCATAACTTGGCCCCGTGTCCGAGGTCCTGCGGTCGACCATCTGTACCGGGCGACTCGGGCCCGTGCCCGATGTCCCCCTGGGTCGACCATCTGTCCCGGGGACGTCGGGCCCATGTCCGAGGGCCCGCGGGTTCCACAACCTTTCCCGGGCGACTCGGGCTGGTCCCGAGGGCCCGCGGTGTCGTCCAAATCTCCCGGTCGACTCGGGCCTGTGTCTGATATCCTCCAGGGTCGACCAGCTGTCCCGGGGGACTTGGGCCCTGGTCGGACGGAGCGGGGTGTCGAACAGGCGTCCCGGGCGACTAGGGCCAATGTCCGAGAGCCCACGGGGTCGAACAGCTGTCCTGGGCGACTCGGGCCCATTCCCGAGGCCTCGCGGTGTCGACCAGATGTCCCGGGGGACTGGCGCTTCGGTCCTAAGGCCCGCGGGGTCGACCAGCTGTCCTGGCTGACTTGGGTTCGGCTCCGAGGGCCTGCGGGCTCGAAAGGCTGTCCCGGAGGCTCGGGCCCGTTCCTGAAGGCCCACGGGGTCGACCAGTTTTCCCTGTGATTCGTGCTTTGGTCCGAGTGCCCGCAGGGTGGACCAGCAGTCCTGGGTGACTCGCGCTCGTGTCCGAGGTTCCACGAGGTCGCCCCGATGTTTTGGCAACTCGGGCCCGGGTGCGAGGGCCTGCAGGGTCGACCAGGTGTCCCGGGCGACTCGGGCCCAGGCCCAAGGCCCTGCGGTGTCAACCAGATGTCCCGGACCACTCGCGCTTGCGTCCTAGGTTACGTGGGGTCGACCAGCTGTCCTGGGCGACTGGGGCCTGGTCGGAGGGAGCATGGTGTCAAACAGGCGTCCCGGGCAACTCGGGCCCGTGTCTGAAGGCCCGCGGGGTCAACCAGCTGTCCCTGGTGACTCGCGCTTGGGACCGAGTGCATGCGGGGTCGACCAGCAGTCCCGGGCAACTCGGGCCCTGGTCGGAGGCACTGCGGTGTCGACCAGGCCTCCCTGGCGCCTCGGGCCCGTGCCCGAGGACCTGCGGGGTCGACCAGCTGTCCCGGGCGACTCCGGCCTGATTCCGAGGGCCCACGGTTTCGACCAAATGTCCCGGGTGACTCGGGCCTGGGTCTGAATGTTCGCGGTATCAACCAGCTTTCCCAGGGAACTGGGGCCCGGTTCTGAGGTCCCACAGGGTCGCCCACCTGTCCCGGGGGACTCGGGCCCGGGTCCACGGGCATGCGGTGTCGACAGGCTGTCCCGGGGGACTCGGGCCCGCGTCCGATGGCCCGCCGGGTCGACCAGCTGTCCAGGTGGACTCGGGCCCGAGTCTGAAGTCCCGCGTGGTCGACCAGCTGTCCCAGGCACTCGGGCCTGTGTCCGAGGGCACGTGGGTTCGACCAGGTGTCCCCGGAGATCGCACTCGAGTCCAACGGCCCGTGGGGTCGACCATATGTCCCGGGCGATATTGGCCCGGGTCCAAAGGCCCGCGCGGTCCACCAGCAGGCCCGCGCGACTCAGGCCCTGTTCTGATGGCCCGCGGGGTCAACCAGCAGTCCCTGGCGCCTGGGGCCCGTGTCCGAAATCCCTCGGTGTTGACCAGCTGTCCCGGGCGACTCGAGACCGTGCCTGAGGGCCTGGGTGTCGAACAGCTGTGCCAGGGGACTCACACGTGAGTCTGATGGACCCCGGGGTCGACCAGCGGTCCCTGGGGACTCGGGCCCAGGTCCTAGGGCCCGCGGGTTCGACCACCTGTATTGGGCGACTCGGGCCGGTGCTCGAGGGCCCGCGGTGTCCACAAACTCTCCCGCGCGACTCGGTTCGGGTCCCAGGTCCCATGGTCGACCAGCTGTCCCAGGCGCCTCGGGCCCGTGCCAGATGTCCCGCTGCATGGATCAGCTGCCCCGGGCGACTTGGGCCCTGGTCGCAGGGCCCGCGGTGTCGAACAGGCGTCCCGGAAGACTCGGGCCTTGCCCGAATGCCCGCGGTGACGACCAGCTCCGGGTGACACGGGCCCGTGTCCGAGGGCCCACGGGTTCGACCAGATGACCCTGGCGACACATGCTTGGGTGGGACTGCCCACGGGGTTGACCAGCATTCCCGGCGTCCTCGCGCTCGTGTCCGACTGCCCGCGAGGTCGACCTGATGTCTTTGGCGACTCGGGCCCGTGGCCGGGGTCCTGCGGGGTCTGCCAGCTTTCCCGTGCCCATTCGGCCAATGCCCGAGTGCCCGCAGTGTCGACCCACTCTCCCAAGCGACTCGAGTTTGGGTCCAAGGGCCCGCGGTCGACCTGCTGTCCCGGGTGTCTTGGGCCCGGGCCCGATGTCCCACCGGGTCTACCAGGTGTCCCGGGCGATTCGGGTTCAGGTCGGAGGGACCGCGGTGTTGCCCAGCCATCCCGGGTCACTCGGGCCTGGGTCCGAGGGCCCATGTGTTCGACAAGCTCTTCCGGGCAAATCGCGCTCGGGTCCGATGGCCCGCGGGGTCGACCAGCTCTCCGGGGCGACTCGGGCACGTGCCCCAGGGCCCGGGGTGTCGACCAGCTGTCTCGGGCACCTCGGGCCCGGTTCCGAGGCCCGGCATTATTGATCAGCTATCCCGCGTGACTCGGGCCCGTGTCCGAGGGCCCACGGTGTCGACCAGATGTTCCAGGCCCTCGGGCCCGGGTCCGAGGGCCCGCAGGGTCCACCAGGGGTCCCGGGCGACTCGCACTCGAGTCCGAGGGCCTGCGGGGTCGACCAGATCTCCAGGGCGAGTCGAGCACATGCCCGATGCCCCGCGGGGTCAACCAGACGTCCCAGGCGACTCCGGCCTGGCTCCGAGGGCCCACGGTGTCACACAGCTCTCCTGGGACACTCGCACTTTGGACCGACGGACCGCGGGGTCGACCAGCTGACCCGGGCGACTTTGGCCCTGTGTCCAAAGGCCCTTGGGGTCGCCCGACTTTCCCGGGCGTCTCCGGCCTGTGCCCGAGGGACCGTGGTATGGACCACCTCTCCCAGGCGACTCAAGTTCGGGTCCGAGGTCCCGCAGCCTACCTGCTTTCCCGGGTGACTTGGGCATGTGCCAGATGTCACGCGGGGTCGACCAGTTGTCCAGGGGGACTCAGGCCCGGGTCCAGGATCCCGTGGTGTCGACCAGCTGTCCCGGGGAACTCTACCCAGGCCCGAAGACCAGCCGCATCCACCAGTTGCCCCGGGCGACTCGGACCCGTGTCTGAAGGCCCGCGTGTTCGACCAGCTATCCCTGGCCACTCACGCTGGGGTCCGTGTTCCCGCGGGGTTGACCAGCAGTCCCGGGCAACACGTGCTTGTGTCCGAGGGCCCGTGAGGTCGACCCGATGTCTTTGGCCATTCGGGCCCGGGACCGAGGGCCCGCGGGATCGACCAGCAGACCCGCGTGACTTGGGCCCGTGTCCGAGGTCCTGCGGTCGACCATCTGTACCAGGCGACTCGGGCCCGTGCCCGGTGTCCCGTTGGGTCGACCAGCTGTCCCGGGGACGTCGGGCCCATGTCCGAGGGCCCGCGGGTTCCACAACCTTTCCCGGGCGACTCGGGCTGGTCCCGAGGGCCCGCGGTGTCGTCCAAATCTCCCGGTCGACTCGGGCCTGTGTCTGATATCCTCCAGGGTCGACCAGCTGTCCCGGGGGACTTGGGCCCTGGTCGGACGGAGCGGGGTGTCGAACAGGCGTCCCGGGCGACTAGGGCCAATGTCCGAGAGCCCACGGGGTCGAACAGCTGTCCTGGGCGACTCGGGCCCATTCCCGAGGCCTCGCGGTGTCGACCAGATGTCCCGGGGGACTGGCGCTTTGGTCCTAAGGCCCGCGGGGTCGACCAGCTGTCCTGGCTGACTTGGGTTCGGCTCCGAGGGCCTGCGGGCTCGAAAGGCTGTCCCGGAGGCTCGGGCCCGTTCCTGAAGGCCCACGGGGTCGACCAGTTTTCCCTGTGATTCGTGCTTTGGTCCGAGTGCCCGCAGGGTGGACCAGCAGTCCTGGGTGACTCGCGCTCGTGTCCGAGGTTCCACGAGGTCGCCCCGATGTTTTGGCAACTCGGGCCCGGGTGCGAGTGCCTGCAGGGTCGACCAGGTGTCCCGGGCGACTCGGGCCCAGGCCCAAGGCCCTGCGGTGTCAACCAGATGTCCCGGACCACTCGCGCTTGCGTCCTAGGTTACGTGGGGTCGACCAGCTGTCCTGGGCGACTGGGGCCTGGTGGGAGGGAGCATGGTGTCAAACAGGCGTCCCGGGCAACTCGGGCCCGTGTCTGAAGGCCCGCGGGGTCAACCAGCTGTCCCTGGTGACTCGCGCTTGGGACCGAGTGCATGCGGGGTCGACCAGCAGTCCCGGGCAACTCGGGCCCTGGTCGGAGGCACTGCGATGTCGACCAGGCCTCCCTGGAGCCTCGGGCCCGTGCCCGAGGACCTGCGGGGTCGACCAGCTGTCCCGGGCGACTCCGGCCTGATTCCAAGGGCCCACGGTTTCGACCAAATGTCCCGGGTGACTCGGGCCTGGGTCTGAATGTTCGCGGTATCAACCAGCTTTCCCAGGGAACTGGGGCCCGGTTCTGAGGTCCCACAGGGTCGCCCACCTGTCCCGGGGGACTCGGGCCCGGGTCCACGGGCATGCGGTGTCGACAGGCTGTCCCGGGGGACTCGGGCCCGCGTCCGAGGGCCCGCCGGGTCGACCAGCTGTCCAGGTGGACTCGGGCCCGAGTCTGAAGGCCCGTGTGGTCGACCAGCTGTCCCAGGCACTCGGGCCTGTGTCCGAGGGCACGTGGGTTCGACCAGGAGTCCCCGGAGATCGCACTCGAGTCCGACGGCCCGTGGGGTCGACCATATGTCCCGGGCGATATTGGCCCGGGTCCAAAGGCCCGCGCGGTCCACCAGCAGGCCCGCGCGACTCAGGCCCTGTTCTGATGGCCCGCGGGGTCAACCAGCAGTCCCTGGCGCCTGGGGCCCGTGTCCGAAATCCCTCGGTGTTGACCAGCTGTCCCGGGCGACTCGAGACCGTGCCTGAGGGCCTGGGTGTCGAACAGCTGTGCCAGGGGACTCACACGTGAGTCTGATGGACCCCGGGGTCGACCAGCGGTCCCTGGGGACTCGGGCCCAGGTCCTAGGGCCCGCGGGTTCGACCACCTGTATTGGGCGACTCGGGCCGGTGCTCGAGGGCCCGCGGTGTCCACAAACTCTCCCGCGCGACTCGGTTCGGGTCCCAGGTCCCATGGTCGACCAGCTGTCCCAGGCGCCTCGGGCCCGTGCCAGATGTCCCGCTGCATGGATCAGCTGCCCCGGGCGACTTGGGCCCTGGTCGCAGGGCCCGCGGTGTCGAACAGGCGTCCCGGAAGACTCGGGCCTTGCCCGAATGCCCGCGGTGACGACCAGCTCCGGGTGACACGG
The DNA here is from genome assembly GCF_054392235.1 of Sus scrofa. Lineage (NCBI taxonomy): Eukaryota > Metazoa > Chordata > Mammalia > Artiodactyla > Suidae > Sus > Sus scrofa. Next base: position 46,098,681 of record NC_139387.1, on the reverse strand, counting down.
GCCCGTGTCCGAGGGCCCACGGGTTCGACCAGATGACCCTGGCGACACATGCTTCGGTGGGACTGCCCACGGGGTTGACCAGCATTCCCGGCGTCCTCGCGCTCGTGTCCGACTGCCCGCGAGGTCGAACTGATATCTTTGGCGACTCGGGCCCTTGGCCGGGGTCCTGCGGGGTCTACCAGCTTTCCCGGGCCCATTCGGCCCAGGCCCGAGTGCCCGAAGTGTCGACCCACTCTCCCAAGCGACTCGAGTTTGGGTCCAAGGGCCCGCGGTCGACCTGCTGTCCCGGGTGTCTTGGGCCCGGGCCCGATGTCCCACCGGGTCTACCAGGTGTCCCGGGCGATTCGGGTTCAGGTCGGAGGGACCACGGTGTTGCCCAGCCATCCCGCGTCACTCGGGCCTGGGTCCGAGGGCCCATGTGTTCGACAAGCTCTTCCGGGCGACTCGCACTCGAGTCCGAGGGCCTGCGGGGTCGACCAGATCTCCAGGGCGAGTCGAGCACATGCCCGATGCCCCGCGGGGTCAACCAGACGTCCCAGGCGACTCCGGCCTGGCTCCGCGGGCCCACGGTGTCACACAGCTCTCCTGGGACACTCGCGCTTTGGACCGACGGACCGCGGGGTCGACCAGCTGACCCGGGCGACTTTGGCCCTGTGTCCAAAGGCCCTTGTGGTCGACCGACTTTCCCGGGCGTCTCCGGCCTGTGCCCGAGGGACCGTGGTATGGACCACCTCTCCCAGGCGACTCAAGTTCGGGTCCGAGGTCCCGCAGCCTACCTGCTTTCCCGGGTGACTTGGGCATGTGCCAGATGTCACGCGGGGTCGACCAGTTGTCCAGGGGGACTCAGGCCCGGGTCCAGGATCCCGTGGTGTCGACCAGCTGTCCCGGGGAACTCTACCCAGGCCCGAAGACCAGCCGCATCCACCAGTTGCCCCGGGCGACTCGGACCCGTGTCTGAAGGCCCGCGTGTTCGACCAGCTATCCCTGGCCACTCACGCTGGGGTCCGTGTTCCCGCGGGGTTGACCAGCAGTCCCGGGCAACACGTGCTTGTGTCCGAGGGCCCGTGAGGTCGACCCGATGTCTTTGGCCATTCGGGCCCGGGACCGAGGGCCCGCGGGATCGACCAGCAGACCCGCGTGACTTGGGCCCGTGTCCGAGGTCCTGCGGTCGACCATCTGTACCAGGCGACTCGGGCCCGTGCCCGGTGTCCCGTTGGGTCGACCAGCTGTCCCGGGGACATCGGGCCCATGTCCGAGGGCCCGCGGGTTCCACAACCTTTCCCGGGCGACTCGGGCTGGTCCCGAGGGCCCGCGGTGTCGTCCAAATCTCCCGGTCGACTCGGGCCTGTGTCTGATATCCTCCAGGGTCGACCAGCTGTCCCGGGGGACTTGGGCCCTGGTCGGACGGAGCGGGGTGTCGAACAGGCGTCCCGGGCGACTAAGGCCAATGTCCGAGAGCCCACGGGGTCGAACAGCTGTCCTGGGCGACTCGGGCCCATTCCCGAGGCCTCGCGGTGTCGACCAGATGTCCCGGGGGACTGGCGCTTTGGTCCTAAGGCCCGCGGGGTCGACCAGCTGTCCTGGCTGACTTGGGTTCGGCTCCGAGGGCCTGCGGGCTCGAAAGGCTGTCCCGGAGGCTCGGGCCCGTTCCTGAAGGCCCACGGGGTCGACCAGTTTTCCCTGTGATTCGTGCTTTGGTCCGAGTGCCCGCAGGGTGGACCAGCAGTCCTGGGTGACTCGCGCTCGTGTCCGAGGTTCCACGAGGTCGCCCCGATGTTTTGGCAACTCGGGCCCGGGTGCGAGTGCCTGCAGGGTCGACCAGGTGTCCCGGGCGACTCGGGCCCAGGCCCAAGGCCCTGCGGTGTCAACCAGATGTCCCGGACCACTCGCGCTTGCGTCCTAGGTTACGTGGGGTCGACCAGCTGTCCTGGGCGACTGGGGCCTGGTGGGAGGGAGCATGGTGTCAAACAGGCGTCCCGGGCAACTCGGGCCCGTGTCTGAAGGCCCGCGGGGTCAACCAGCTGTCCCTGGTGACTCGCGCTTGGGACCGAGTGCATGCGGGGTCGACCAGCAGTCCCGGGCAACTCGGGCCCTGGTCGGAGGCACTGCGATGTCGACCAGGCCTCCCTGGAGCCTCGGGCCCGTGCCCGAGGACCTGCGGGGTCGACCAGCTGTCCCGGGCGACTCCGGCCTGATTCCAAGGGCCCACGGTTTCGACCAAATGTCCCGGGTGACTCGGGCCTGGGTCTGAATGTTCGCGGTATCAACCAGCTTTCCCAGGGAACTGGGGCCCGGTTCTGAGGTCCCACAGGGTCGCCCACCTGTCCCGGGGGACTCGGGCCCGGGTCCACGGGCATGCGGTGTCGACAGGCTGTCCCGGGGGACTCGGGCCCGCGTCCGAGGGCCCGCCGGGTCGACCAGCTGTCCAGGTGGACTCGGGCCCGAGTCTGAAGGCCCGTGTGGTCGACCAGCTGTCCCAGGCACTCGGGCCTGTGTCCGAGGGCACGTGGGTTCGACCAGGAGTCCCCGGAGATCGCACTCGAGTCCGACGGCCCGTGGGGTCGACCATATGTCCCGGGCGATATTGGCCCGGGTCCAAAGGCCCGCGCGGTCCACCAGCAGGCCCGCGCGACTCAGGCCCTGTTCTGATGGCCCGCGGGGTCAACCAGCAGTCCCTGGCGCCTGGGGCCCGTGTCCGAAATCCCTCGGTGTTGACCAGCTGTCCCGGGCGACTCGAGACCGTGCCTGAGGGCCTGGGTGTCGAACAGCTGTGCCAGGGGACTCACACGTGAGTCTGATGGACCCCGGGGTCGACCAGCGGTCCCTGGGGACTCGGGCCCAGGTCCTAGGGCCCGCGGGTTCGACCACCTGTATTGGGCGACTCGGGCCGGTGCTCGAGGGCCCGCGGTGTCCACAAACTCTCCCGCGCGACTCGGTTCGGGTCCCAGGTCCCATGGTCGACCAGCTGTCCCAGGCGCCTCGGGCCCGTGCCAGATGTCCCGCTGCATGGATCAGCTGCCCCGGGCGACTTGGGCCCTGGTCGCAGGGCCCGCGGTGTCGAACAGGCGTCCCGGAAGACTCGGGCCTTGCCCGAATGCCCGCGGTGATGACCAGCTCCGGGTGACACGGGCCCGTGTCCGAGGGCCCACGGGTTCGACCAGATGACCCTGGCGACACATGCTTCGGTGGGACTGCCCACGGGGTTGACCAGCATTCCCGGCGTCCTCGCGCTCGTGTCCGACTGCCCGCGAGGTCGAACTGATATCTTTGGCGACTCGGGCCCTTGGCCGGGGTCCTGCGGGGTCTACCAGCTTTCCCGGGCCCATTCGGCCCAGGCCCGAGTGCCCGAAGTGTCGACCCACTCTCCCAAGCGACTCGAGTTTGGGTCCAAGGGCCCGCGGTCGACCTGCTGTCCCGGGTGTCTTGGGCCCGGGCCCGATGTCCCACCGGGTCTACCAGGTGTCCCGGGCGATTCGGGTTCAGGTCGGAGGGACCACGGTGTTGCCCAGCCATCCCGCGTCACTCGGGCCTGGGTCCGAGGGCCCATGTGTTCGACAAGCTCTTCCGGGCGACTCGCACTCGAGTCCGAGGGCCTGCGGGGTCGACCAGATCTCCAGGGCGAGTCGAGCACATGCCCGATGCCCCGCGGGGTCAACCAGACGTCCCAGGCGACTCCGGCCTGGCTCCGCGGGCCCACGGTGTCACACAGCTCTCCTGGGACACTCGCGCTTTGGACCGACGGACCGCGGGGTCGACCAGCTGACCCGGGCGACTTTGGCCCTGTGTCCAAAGGCCCTTGTGGTCGACCGACTTTCCCGGGCGTCTCCGGCCTGTGCCCGAGGGACCGTGGTATGGACCACCTCTCCCAGGCGACTCAAGTTCGGGTCCGAGGTCCCGCAGCCTACCTGCTTTCCCGGGTGACTTGGGCATGTGCCAGATGTCACGCGGGGTCGACCAGTTGTCCAGGGGGACTCAGGCCCGGGTCCAGGATCCCGTGGTGTCGACCAGCTGTCCCGGGGAACTCTACCCAGGCCCGAAGACCAGCCGCATCCACCAGTTGCCCCGGGCGACTCGGACCCGTGTCTGAAGGCCCGCGTGTTCGACCAGCTATCCCTGGCCACTCACGCTGGGGTCCGTGTTCCCGCGGGGTTGACCAGCATTCCCGGGCAACATGCGCTTGTGTCCGAGGGCCCGTGAGGTCGACCCGATGTCTTTGGCCATTCGGGCCCGGGACCGAGGGCCCGCGGGATCGACCAGCAGACCCGCGTGACTTGGGCCCGTGTCCGAGGTCCTGCGGTCGACCATCTGTACCGGGCGACTCGGGCCCGTGCCCGATGTCCCGTTGGGTCGACCAGCTGTCCCGGGGACGTCGGGCCCATGTCCGAGGGCCCATGGGTTCCACAACCTTTCCCGGGCGACTCGGGCTGGTCCCGAGGGCCCGCGGTGTCGTCCAAATCTGCCGGTCGACTCGGGCCTGTGTCTGATATCCTCCAGGGTCGACCAGCTGTCCCGGGGGACTTGGGCCCTGGTCGGACGGAGCGGGGTGTCGAACAGGCGTCCCGGGCGACTAGGGCCAATGTCCGAGAGCCCACGGGGTCGAACAGCTGTCCTGGGCGACTCGGGCCCATTCCCGTGGCCTCGCGGTGTCGACCAGATGTCCCGGGGGACTGGCGCTTCGGTCCTAAGGCCCGCGGGGTCGACCAGCTGTCCTGGCTGACTTGGGTTCGGCTCCGAGGGCCTGCGGGCTCGAAAGGCTGTCCCGGAGGCTCGGGCCCGTTCCTGAAGGCCCACGGGGTCGACCAGTTTTCCCTGTGATTCGTGCTTTGGTCCGAGTGCCCGCAGGGTGGACCAGCAGTCCTGGGTGACTCGCGCTCGTGTCCGAGGTTCCACGAGGTCGCCCCGATGTTTTGGCAACTCGGGCCCGGGTGCGAGGGCCTGCAGGGTCGACCAGGTGTCCCGGGCGACTCGGGCCCAGGCCCAAGGCCCTGCGGTGTCAACCAGATGTCCCGGACCACTCGCGCTTGCGTCCTAGGTTACGTGGGGTCGACCAGCTGTCCTGGGCGACTGGGGCCTGGTCGGAGGGAGCATGGTGTCAAACAGGCGTCCCGGGCAACTCGGGCCCGTGTCTGAAGGCCCGCGTGGTCGACCAGCTGTCCCAGGCACTCGGGCCTGTGTCCGAGGGCACGTGGGTTCGACCAAGTGTCCCCGGAGATCGCACTCGAGTCCAACGGCCCGTGGGGTCGACCATATGTCCCGGGCGATATTGGTCCACCAGCAGGCCCGCGCGACTCAGGCCCTGTTCTGATGGCCCGCGGGGTCAACCAGCAGTCCCTGGCGCCTGGGGCCTGTGTCCGAAATCCCTCGGTGTTGACCAGCTGTCCCGGGCGACTCGAGACCGTGCCTGAGGGCCTGGGTGTCGAACAGCTGTGCCAGGGGACTCACACGTGAGTCTGATGGACCCCGGGGTCGACCAGCGGTCCCTGGGGACTCGGGCCCAGGTCCTAGGGCCCGCGGGTTCGACCACCTGTATTGGGCGACTCGGGCCGGTGCTCGAGGGCCCGCGGTGTCCACAAACTCTCCCGCGCGACTCGGTTCGGGTCCCAGGTCCCATGGTCGACCAGCTGTCCCAGGCGCCTCGGGCCCGTGCCAGATGTCCCGCTGCATGGATCAGCTGCCCCGGGCGACTTGGGCCCTGGTCGCAGGGCCCGCGGTGTCGAACAGGCGTCCCGGAAGACTCGGGCCTTGCCCGAATGCCCGCGGTGACGACCAGCTCCGGGTGACACGGGCCCGTGTCCGAGGGCCCACGGGTTCGACCAGATGACCCTGGCGACACATGCTTCGGTGGGACTGCCCACGGGGTTGACCAGCATTCCCGGCGTCCTCGCGCTCGTGTCCGACTGCCCGCGAGGTCGACCTGATGTCTTTGGCGACTCGGGCCCGTGGCCGGGGTCCTGCGGGGTCTGCCAGCTTTCCCGTGCCCATTCGGCCAATGCCCGAGTGCCCGCACTGTCGACCCACTCTCCCAAGCGACTCGAGTTTGGGTCCAAGGGCCCGCGGTCGACCTGCTGTCCCGGGTGTCTTGGGCCCGGGCCCGATGTCCCACCGGGTCTACCAGGTGTCCCGGGCGATTCGGGTTCAGGTCGGAGGGACCACGGTGTTGCCCAGCCATCCCGGGTCACTCGGGCCTGGGTCCGAGGGCCCATGTGTTCGACAAGCTCTTCCGGGCAAATCGCGCTCGGGTCCGATGGCCCGCGGGGTCGACCAGCTCTCCGGGGCGACTCGGGCACGTGCCCCAGGGCCCGGGGTGTCGACCAGCTGTCTCGGGCACCTCGGGCCCGGTTCCGAGGCCCGGCATTATTGATCAGCTATCCCGCGTGACTCGGGCCCGTGTCCGAGGGCCCACGGTGTCGACCAGATGTTCCAGGCCCTCGGGCCCGGGTCCGAGGGCCCGCAGGGTCCACCAGGGGTCCCGGGCGACTCGCACTCGAGTCCGAGGGCCTGCGGGGTCGACCAGATCTCCAGGGCGAGTCGAGCACATGCCCGATGCCCCGCGGGGTCAACCAGACGTCCCAGGCGACTCCGGCCTGGCTCCGAGGGCCCACGGTGTCACACAGCTCTCCTGGGACACTCGCGCTTTGGACCGACGGACCGCGGGGTCGACCAGCTGACCCGGGCGACTTTGGCCCTGTGTCCAAAGGCCCTTGGGGTCGCCCGACTTTCCCGGGCGTCTCCGGCCTGTGCCCGAGGGACCGTGGTATGGACCACCTCTCCCAGGCGACTCAAGTTCGGGTCCGAGGTCCCGCAGCCTACCTGCTTTCCCGGGTGACTTGGGCATGTGCCAGATGTCACGCGGGGTCGACCAGTTGTCCAGGGGGACTCAGGCCCGGGTCCAGGATCCCGTGGTGTCGACCAGCTGTCCCGGGGAACTCTACCCAGGCCCGAAGACCAGCCACATCCACCAGTTGCCCCGGGCGACTCGGACCCGTGTCTGAAGGCCCGCGTGTTCGACCAGCTATCCCTGGCCACTCACGCTGGGGTCCGTGTTCCCGCGGGGTTGACCAGCAGTCCCGGGCAACACGCGCTTGTGTCCGAGGGCCCGTGAGGTCGACCCGATGTCTTTGGCCATTCGGGCCCGGGACCGAGGGCCTGCGGGATCGACCAGCAGACCCGCGTGACTTGGGCCCGTGTCCGAGGTCCTGCGGTCGACCATCTGTACCGGGCGACTCGGGCCCGTGCCCGGTGTCCCCCTGGGTCGACCAGCTGTCCCGGGGACGTCGGGCCCATGTCCGAGGGCCCGCGGGTTCCACAACCTTTCCCGGGCGACTCGGGCTGGTCCCGAGGGCCCGCGGTGTCGTCCAAATCTCCCGGTCGACTCGGGCCTGTGTCTGATATCCTCCAGGGTCGACCAGCTGTCCCGGGGGACTTGGGCCCTGGTCGGACGGAGCGGGGTGTCGAACAGGCGTCCCGGGCGACTAGGGCCAATGTCCGAGAGCCCACGGGGTCGAACAGCTGTCCTGGGCGACTCGGGCCCATTCCCGAGGCCTCGCGGTGTCGACCAGATGTCCCGGGGGACTGGCGCTTCGGTCCTAAGGCCCTTGGGGTCGACCAGCTGTCCTGGCTGACTTGGGTTCGGCTCCGAGGGCCTGCGGGCTCGAAAGGCTGTCCCGGAGGCTCGGGCCCGTTCCTGAAGGCCCACGGGGTCGACCAGTTTTCCCTGTGATTCGTGCTTTGGTCCGAGTGCCCGCAGGGTGGACCAGCAGTCCTGGGTGACTCGCGCTCGTGTCCGAGGTTCCATGAGGTCGCCCCGATGTTTTGGCAACTCGGGCCCGGGTGCGAGGGCCTGCAGGGTCGACCAGGTGTCCCGGGCGACTCGGGCCCAGGCCCAAGGCCCTGCGGTGTCAACCAGATGTCCCGGACCACTCGCGCTTGCGTCCTAGGTTACGTGGGGTCGACCAGCTGTCCTGGGCGACTGGGGCCTGGTGGGAGGGAGCATGGTGTCAAACAGGCGTCCCGGGCAACTCGGGCCCGTGTCTGAAGGCCCGCGGGGTCAACCAGCTGTCCCTGGTGACTCGCGCTTGGGACCGAGTGCATGCGGGGTCGACCAGCAGTCCCGGGCAACTCGGGCCCTGGTCGGAGGCACTGCGGTGTCGACCAGGCCTCCCTGGCGCCTCGGGCCCGTGCCCGAAGACCTGCGGGGTCGACCAGGTGTCCCGGGCGACTCCGGCCTGATTCCGAGGGCCCACGGTTTCGACCAAATGTCCCGGGTGACTCGGGCCTGGGTCTGAATGCTCGCGGTATCAACCAGCTTTCCCAGGGAACTCGGGCCCGGGTCTGAGGTCCCACAGGGTCGCCCACCTGTCCCGGGGGACTCGGGCCCGGGTCCACGGGCATGCGGTGTCGACAGGCTGTCCCGGGGGACTCGGGCCCGCGTCCGAGGGCCCGCCGGGTCGACCAGCTGTCCAGGTGGACTCGGGCCCGAGTCTGAAGGCCCGCGTGGTCGACCAGCTGTCCCAGGCACTCGGGCCTGTGTCCGAGGGCACGTGGGTTCGACCAGGAGTCCCCGGAGATCGCACTCGAGTCCGACGGCCCGTGGGGTAGACCATATGTCCCGGGCGATATTGGCCCGGGTCCAAAGGCCCGCGCGGTCCACCAGCAGGCCCGCGCGACTCAGGCCCTGTTCTGATGGCCCGCGGGGTCAACCAGCAGTCCCTGGCGCCTGGGGCCCGTGTCCGAAATCCCTCGGTGTTGACCAGCTGTCCCGGGCGACTCGAGACCGTGCCTGAGGGCCTGGGTGTCGAACAGCTGTGCCAGGGGACTCACACGTGAGTCTGATGGACCCCGGGGTCGACCAGCGGTCCCTGGGGACTCGGGCCCAGGTCCTAGGGCCCGCGGGTTCGACCACCTGTATTGGGTGACTCGGGCCGGTGCTCGAGGGCCCGCGGTGTCCACAAACTCTCCCGCGCGACTCGGTTCGGGTCCCAGGTCCCATGGTCGACCAGCTGTCCCAGGCGCCTCGGGCCCGTGCCAGATGTCCCGCTGCATGGATCAGCTGCCCCGGGCGACTTGGGCCCTGGTCGCAGGGCCCGCGGTGTCGAACAGGCGTCCCGGAAGACTCGGGCCTTGCCCGAATGCCCGCGGTGACGACCAGCTCCGGGTGACACGGGCCCGTGTCCGAGGGCCCACGGGTTCGACCAGATGACCCTGGCGACACATGCTTCGGTGGGACTGCCCACGGGGTTGACCAGCATTCCCGGCGTCCTCGCGCTCGTGTCCGACTGCCCGCGAGGTCGACCTGATATCTTTGGCGACTCGGGCCCGTGGCCGGGGTCCTGCGGGGTCTACCAGCTTTCCCGGGCCCATTCGGCCCAGGCCCGAGTGCCCGAAGTGTCGACCCACTCTCCCAAGCGACTCGAGTTTGTGTCCAAGGGCCCGCGGTCGACCTGCTGTCCCGGGTGTCTTGGGCCCGGGCCCGATGTCCCACCGGGTCTACCAGGTGTCCCGGGCGATTCGGGTTCAGGTCGGAGGGACCACGGTGTTGCCCAGCCATCCCGCGTCACTCGGGCCTGGGTCCGAGGGCCCATGTGTTCGACAAGCTCTTCGGGGCGACTCGCACTCGAGTCCGAGGGCCTGCGGGGTCGACCAGATCTCCAGGGCGAGTCGAGCACATGCCCGATGCCCCGCGGGGTCAACCAGACGTCCCAGGCGACTCCGGCCTGGTTCCGCGGGCCCACGGTGTCACACAGCTCTCCTGGGACACTCGCGCTTTGGACCGACGGACCGCGGGGTCGACCAGCTGACCCGGGCGACTTTGGCCCTGTGTCCAAAGGCCCTTGTGGTCGAACGACTTTCCCGGGCGTCTCCAGCCTGTGCCCGAGGGACCGTGGTATGGACCACCTCTCCCAGGCGACTCAAGTTCGGGTCCGAGGTCCCGCAGCCTACCTGCTTTCCCGGGTGACTTGGGCATGTGCCAGATGTCACGCGGGGTCGACCAGTTGTCCAGGGGGACTCAGGCCCGGGTCCAGGATCCCGTGGTGTCGACCAGCTGTCCCGGGGAACTCTACCCAGGCCCGAAGACCAGCCGCATCCACCAGTTGCCCCGGGCGACTCGGACCCGTGTCTGAAGGCCCGCGTGTTCGACCAGCTATCCCTGGCCACTCACGCTGGGGTCCGTGTTCCCGCGGGGTTGACCAGCATTCCCGGGCAACATGCGCTTGTGTCCGAGGGCCCGTGAGGTCGACCCGATGTCTTTGGCCATTCGGGCCCGGGACCGAGGGCCCGCGGGATCGACCAGCAGACCCGCGTGACTTGGGCCCGTGTCCGAGGTCCTGCGGTCGACCATCTGTACCGGGCGACTCGGGCCCGTGCCCGATGTCCCGTTGGGTCGACCAGCTGTCCCGGGGACGTCGGGCCCATGTCCGAGGGCCCGTGGGTTCCACAACCTTTCCCGGGCGACTCGGGCTGGTCCCGAGGGCCCGCGGTGTCGTCCAAATCTGCCGGTCGACTCGGGCCTGTGTCTGATATCCTCCAGGGTCGACCAGCTGTCCCGGGGGACTTGGGCCCTGGTCGGACGGAGCGGGGTGTCGAACAGGCGTCCCGGGCGACTAGGGCCAATGTCCGAGAGCCCACGGGGTCGAACAGCTGTCCTGGGCGACTCGGGCCCATTCCCGTGGCCTCGCGGTGTCGACCAGATGTCCCGGGGGACTGGCGCTTCGGTCCTAAGGCCCGCGGGGTCGACCAGCTGTCCTGGCTGACTTGGGTTCGGCTCCGAGGGCCTGCGGGCTCGAAAGGCTGTCCCGGAGGCTCGGGCCCGTTCCTGAAGGCCCACGGGGTCGACCAGTTTTCCCTGTGATTCGTGCTTTGGTCCGAGTGCCCGCAGGGTGGACCAGCAGTCCTGGGTGACTCGCGCTCGTGTCCGAGGTTCCACGAGGTCGCCCCGATGTTTTGGCAACTCGGGCCCGGGTGCGAGGGCCTGCAGGGTCGACCAGGTGTCCCGGGCGACTCGGGCCCAGGCCCAAGGCCCTGCGGTGTCAACCAGATGTCCCGGACCACTCGCGCTTGCGTCCTAGGTTACGTGGGGTCGACCAGCTGTCCTGGGCGACTGGGGCCTGGTCGGAGGGAGCATGGTGTCAAACAGGCGTCCCGGGCAACTCGGGCCCGTGTCTGAAGGCCCGCGTGGTCGACCAGCTGTCCCAGGCACTCGGGCCTGTGTCCGAGGGCACGTGGGTTCGACCAGGTGTCCCCGGAGATCGCACTCGAGTCCGACGGCCCGTGGGGTCGACCATTTGTCCCGGGCGATATTGGCCCGGGTCCAAAGGCCCGCGCGGTCCACCAGCAGGCCCGCGCGACTCAGGCCCTGTTCTGATGGCCCGCGGGGTCAACCAGCAGTCCCTGGCGCCTGGGGCCCGTGTCCGAAATCCCTCGGTGTTGACCAGCTGTCCCGGGCGACTCGAGACCGTGCCTGAGGGCCTGGGTGTCGAACAGCTGTGCCAGGGGACTCACACGTGAGTCTGATGGACCCCGGGGTCGACCAGCGGTCCCTGGGGACTCGGGCCCAGGTCCTAGGGCCCGCGGGTTCGACCACCTGTATTGGGCGACTCGGGCCGGTGCTCGAGGGCCCGCGGTGTCCACAAACTCTCCCGCGCGACTCGGTTCGGGTCCCAGGTCCCATGGTCGACCAGCTGTCCCAGGCGCCTCGGGCCCGTGCCAGATGTCCCGCTGCATGGATCAGCTGCCCCGGGCGACTTGGGCCCTGGTCGCAGGGCCCGCGGTGTCGAACAGGCGTCCCGGAAGACTCGGGCCTTGCCCGAATGCCCGCGGTGACGACCAGCTCCGGGTGACACGGGCCCGTGTCCGAGGGCCCACGGGTTCGACCAGATGACCCTGGCGACACATGCTTCGGTGGGACTGCCCACGGGGTTGACCAGCATTCCCGGCGTCCTCGCGCTCGTGTCCGACTGCCCGCGAGGTCGACCTGATGTCTTTGGCGACTCGGGCCCGTGGCCGGGGTCCTGCGGGGTCTGCCAGCTTTCCCGTGCCCATTCGGCCAATGCCCGAGTGCCCGCAGTGTCGACCCACTCTCCCAAGCGACTCGAGTTTGGGTCCAAGGGCCCGCGGTCGACCTGCTGTCCCGGGTGTCTTGGGCCCGGGCCCGATGTCCCACCGGGTCTACCAGGTGTCCCGGGCGATTCGGGTTCAGGTCGGAGGGACCGCGGTGTTGCCCAGCCATCCCGGGTCACTCGGGCCTGGGTCCGAGGGCCCATGTGTTCGACAAGCTCTTCCGGGCAAATCGCGCTCGGGTCCGATGGCCCGCGGGGTCGACCAGCACTCCGGGGCGACTCGGGCACGTGCCCCAGGGCCCGGGGTGTCGACCAGCTGTCTCGGGCACCTCGGGCCCGGTTCCGAGGCCCGGCATTATTGATCAGCTATCCCGCGTGACTCGGGCCCGTGTCCGAGGGCCCACGGTGTCGACCAGATGTTCCAGGCCCTCGGGCCCGGGTCCGAGGGCCCGCAGGGTCCACCAGGGGTCCCGGGCGACTCGCACTCGAGTCCGAGGGCCTGCGGGGTCGACCAGATCTCCAGGGCGAGTCGAGCACATGCCCGATGCCCCGCGGGGTCATCCAGACGTCCCAGGCGACTCCGGCCTGGCTCCGAGGGCCCACGGTGTCACACAGCTCTCCTGGGACACTCGCGCTTTGGACCGACGGACCGCGGGGTCGACCAGCTGACCCGGGCGACTTTGGCCCTGTGTCCAAAGGCCCTTGGGGTCGCCCGACTTTCCCGGGCGTCTCCGGCCTGTGCCCGAGGGACCGTGGTATGGACCACCTCTCCCAGGCGACTCAAGTTCGGGTCCGAGGTCCCGCAGCCTACCTGCTTTCCCGGGTGACTTGGGCATGTGCCAGATGTCACGCGGGGTCGACCAGTTGTCCAGGGGGACTCAGGCCCGGGTCCAGGTTCCCGTGGTGTCGACCAGCTGTCCCGGGGAACTCTACCCAGGCCCGAAGACCAGCCGCATCCACCAGTTGCCCCGGGCGACTCGGACCCGTGTCTGAAGGCCCGCGTGTTCGACCAGCTATCCCTGGCCACTCACGCTGGGGTCCGTGTTCCCGCGGGGTTGACCAGCAGTCCCGGGCAACACGCGCTTGTGTCCGAGGGCCCGTGAGGTCGACCCGATGTCTTTGGCCATTCGGGCCCGGGACCGAGGGCCCGCGGGATCGACCAGTATAACTTGGGCCCGTGTCCGAGGTCCTGCGGTCGACCATCTGTACCGGGCGACTCGGGCCCGTGCCCGATGTCCCCGTGGGTCGACCAGCTGTCCCGGGGACGTCGGGCCCATGTCCGAGGGCCCGCGGGTTCCACAACCTTTCCCGGGCGACTCGGGCTGGTCCCGAGGGCCCGCGGTGTCGTCCAAATCTCCCGGTCGACTCGGGCCTGTGTCTGATATCCTCCAGGGTCGACCAGCTGTCCCGGGGGACTTGGGCCCTGGTCGGACGGAGCGGGGTGTCGAACAGGCGTCCCGGGCGACTAGGGCCAATGTCCGAGAGCCCACGGGGTCGAACAGCTGTCCTGGGTGACTCGGGCCCATTCCCGAGGCCTCGCGGTGTCGACCAGATGTCCCGGGGGACTGGCGCTTCGGTCCTAAGGCCCTTGGGGTCGACCAGCTGTCCTGGCTGACTTGGGTTCGGCTCCGAGGGCCTGCGGGCTCGAAAGGCTGTCCCGGAGGCTCGGGCCCGCTCCTGAAGGCCCACGGGGTCGACCAGTTTTCCCTGTGATTCGTGCTTTGGTCCGAGTGCCCGCAGGGTGGACCAGCAGTCCTGGGTGACTCGCGCTCGTGTCCGAGGTTCCACGAGGTCGCCCCGATGTTTTGGCAACTCGGGCCCGGGTGCGAGGGCCTGCAGGGTCGACCAGGTGTCCCGGGCGACTCGGGCCCAGGCCCAAGGCCCTGCGGTGTCAACCAGATGTCCCGGACCACTCGCGCTTGCGTCCTAGGTTACGTGGGGTCGACCAGCTGTCCTGGGCGACTGGGGCCTGGTCGGAGGGAGCATGGTGTCAAACAGGCGTCCCGGGCAACTCGGGCCCGTGTCTGAAGGCCCGCGGGGTCAACCAGCTGTCCCTGGTGACTCGCGCTTGGGACCGAGTGCATGCGGGGTCGACCAGCAGTCCCGGGCAACTCGGGCCCTGGTCGGAGGCACTGCGGTGTCGACCAGGCCTCCCTGGCGCCTCGGGCCCGTGCCCGAGGACCTGCGGGGTCGACCAGCTGTCCCGGGCGACTCCGGCCTGATTCCGAGGGCCCACGGTTTCGACCAAATGTCCCGGGTGACTCGGGCCTGGGTCTGAATGCTCGCGGTATCAACCAGCTTTCCCAGGGAACTGGGGCCCGGGTCTGAGGTCCCACAGGGTCGCCCACCTGTCCCGGGGGACTCGGGCCTGGGTCCACGGGCATGCGGTGTCGACAGGCTGTCCCGGGGGACTCGGGCCCGCGTCCGAGGGCCCGCCGGGTCGACCAGCTGTCCAGGTGGACTCGGGCCCGAGTCTGAAGGCCCGCGTGGTCGACCAGCTGTCCCAGGCACTGGGGCCTGTGTCCGAGGGCACGTGGGTTCGACCAGGTGTCCCCGGAGATCGCACTCGAGTCCGACGGCCCGTGGGGTCGACCATATGTCCCGGGCGATATTGGCCCGGGTCCAAAGGCCCGCGCGGTCCACCAGCAGGCCCGCGCGACTCAGGCCCTGTTCTGATGGCCCGCGGGGTCAACCAGCAGTCCCTGGCGCCTGGGGCCCGTGTCCGAAATCCCTCGGTGTTGACCAGCTGTCCCGGGCGACTCGAGACCGTGCCTGAGGGCCTGGGTGTCGAACAGCTGTGCCAGGGGACTCACACGTGAGTCTGATGGACCCCGGGGTCGACCAGCGGTCCCTGGGGACTCGGGCCCAGGTCCTAGGGCCCGCGGGTTCGACCACCTGTATTGGGCGACTCGGGCCGGTGCTCGAGGGCCCGCGGTGTCCACAAACTCTCCCGCGCGACTCGGTTCGGGTCCCAGGTCCCATGGTCGACCAGCTGTCCCAGGCGCCTCGGGCCCGTGCCAGATGTCCCGCTGCATGGATCAGCTGCCCCGGGCGACTTGGGCCCTGGTCGCAGGGCCCGCGGTGTCGAACAGGCGTCCCGGAAGACTCGGGCCTTGCCCGAATGCCCGCGGTGACGATCAGCTCCGGGTGACACGGGCCCGTGTCCGAGGGCCCACGGGTTCGACCAGATGACCCTGGCGACACATGCTTCGGTGGGACTGCCCACGGGGTTGACCAGCATTCCCGGCGTCCTCGCGCTCGTGTCCGACTGCCCGCGAGGTCGACCTGATGTCTTTGGCGACTCGGGCCCGTGGCCGGGGTCCTGCGGGGTCTGCCAGCTTTCCCGTGCCCATTCGGCCAATGCCCGAGTGCCCGCAGTGTCGACCCACTCTCCCAAGCGACTCGAGTTTGGGTCCAAGGGCCCGCGTTCGACCTGCTGTCCCGGGTGTCTTGGGCCCGGGCCCGATGTCCCACCGGGTCTACCAGGTGTCCCGGGCGATTCGGGTTCAGGTCGGAGGGACCGCGGTGTTGCCCAGCCATCCCGGGTCACTCGGGCCTGGGTCCGAGGGCCCATGTGTTCGACAAGCTCTTCCGGGCAAATCGCGCTCGGGTCCGATGGCCCGCGGGGTCGACCAGCTCTCCGGGGCGACTCGGGCACGTGCCCCAGGGCCCGGGGTGTCGACCAGCTGTCTCGGGCACCTCGGGCCCGGTTCCGAGGCCCGGCATTATTGATCAGCTATCCCGCGTGACTCGGGCCCGTGTCCGAGGGCCCACGGTGTCGACCAGATGTTCCAGGCCCTCGGGCCCGGGTCCGAGGGCCCGCAGGGTCCACCAGGGGTCCCGGGCGACTCGCACTCGAGTCCGAGGGCCTGCGGGGTCGACCAGATCTCCAGGGCGAGTCGAGCACATGCCCGATGCCCCGCGGGGTCATCCAGACGTCCCAGGCGACTCCGGCCTGGCTCCGAGGGCCCACGGTGTCACACAGCTCTCCTGGGACACTCGCGCTTTGGACCGACGGACCGCGGGGTCGACCAGCTGACCCGGGCGACTTTGGCCCTGTGTCCAAAGGCCCTTGGGGTCGCCCGACTTTCCCGGGCGTCTCCGGCCTGTGCCCGAGGGACCGTGGTATGGACCACCTCTCCCAGGCGACTCAAGTTCGGGTCCGAGGTCCCGCAGCCTACCTGCTTTCCTGGTGACTTGGGCATGTGCCAGATGTCACGCGGGGTCGACCAGTTGTCCAGGGGGACTCAGGCCCGTGTCCAGGTTCCCGTGGTGTCGACCAGCTGTCCCGGGGAACTCTACCCAGGCCCGAAGACCAGCCGCATCCACCAGTTGCCCCGGGCGACTCGGACCCGTGTCTGAAGGCCCGCGTGTTCGACCAGCTATCCCTGGCCACTCACGCTGGGGTCCGTGTTCCCGCGGGGTTGACCAGCAGTCCCGGGCAACACGCGCTTGTGTCCGAGGGCCCGTGAGGTCGACCCGATGTCTTTGGCCATTCGGGCCCGGGACCGAGGGCCCGCGGGATCGACCAGCATAACTTGGGCCCGTGTCCGAGGTCCTGCGGTCGACCATCTGTACCGGGCGACTCGGGCCCATGCCCAATGTCCCCGTGGGTCGACCAGCTGTCCCGGGGACATCGGGCCCATGTCCGAGGGCCCGCGGGTTCCACAACCTTTCCCGGGCGACTCGGGCTGGTCCCGAGGGCCCGCGGTGTCGTCCAAATCTCCCGGTCGCCTCGGGCCTGTGTCTGATATCCTCCAGGGTCGACCAGCTGTCCCGGGGGACTTGGGCCCTGGTCGGACGGAGCGGGGTGTCGAACAGGCGTCCCGGGCGACTAGGGCCAATGTCCGAGAGCCCACGGGGTCGAACAGCTGTCCTGGGTGACTCCGGCCCATTCCCGAGGCCTCGCGGTGTCGACCAGATGTCCCGGGGGACTGGCGCTTCGGTCCTAAGGCCCGCGGGGTCGACCAGCTGTCCTGGCTGACTTGGGTTCGGCTCCGAGGGCCTGCGGGCTCGAAAGGCTGTCCCGGAGGCTCGGGCCCGCTCCTGAAGGCCCACGGGGTCGACCAGTTTTCCCTGTGATTCGTGCTTTGGTCCGAGTGCCCGCAGGGTGGACCAGCAGTCCTGGGTGACTCGCGCTCGTGTCCGAGGTTCCACGAGGTCGCCCCGATGTTTTGGCAACTCGGGCCCGGGTGCGAGGGCCTGCAGGGTCGACCAGGTGTCCCGGGCGACTCGGGCCCAGGCCCAAGGCCCTGCGGTGTCAACCAGATGTCCCGGACCACTCGCGCTTGCGTCCTAGGTTACGTGGGGTCGACCAGCTGTCCTGGGCGACTGGGGCCTGGTCGGAGGGAGCATGGTGTCAAACAGGCGTCCCGGGCAACTCGGGCCCGTGTCTGAAGGCCCGCGGGGTCAACCAGCTGTCCCTGGTGACTCGCGCTTGGGACCGAGTGCATGCGGGGTCGACCAGCAGTCCCGGGCAACTCGGGCCCTGGTCGGAGGCACTGCGGTGTCGACCAGGCCTCCCTGGCGCCTCGGGCCCGTGCCCGAGGACCTGCGGGGTCGACCAGCTGTCCCGGGCGACTCCGGCCTGATTCCGAGGGCCCACGGTTTCGACCAAATGTCCCGGGTGACTCGGGCCTGGGTCTGAATGCTCGCGGTATCAACCAGCTTTCCCAGGGAACTGGGGCCCGGGTCTGAGGTCCCACAGGGTCGCCCACCTGTCCCGGGGGACTCGGGCCCGGGTCCACGGGCATGCGGTGTCGACAGGCTGTCCCGGGGGACTCGGGCCCGCGTCCGAGGGCCCGCCGGGTCGACCAGCTGTCCAGGTGGACTCGGGCCCGAGTCTGAAGGCCCGCGTGGTCGACCAGCTGTCCCAGGCACTGGGGCCTGTGTCCGAGGGCACGTGGGTTCGACCAGGTGTCCCCGGAGATCGCACTCGAGTCCGACGGCCCGTGGGGTCGACCATATGTCCCGGGCGATATTGGCCCGGGTCCAAAGGCCCGCGCGGTCCACCAGCAGGCCCGCGCGACTCAGGCCCTGTTCTGATGGCCCGCGGGGTCAACCAGCAGTCCCTGGCGCCTGGGGCCCGTGTCCGAAATCCCTCGGTGTTGACCAGCTGTCCCGGGCGACTCGAGACCGTGCCTGAGGGCCTGGGTGTCGAACAGCTGTGCCAGGGGACTCACACGTGAGTCTGATGGACCCCGGGGTCGACCAGCGGTCCCTGGGGACTCGGGCCCAGGTCCTAGGGCCCGCGGGTTCGACCACCTGTATTGGGCGACTCGGGCCGGTGCTCGAGGGCCCGCGGTGTCCACAAACTCTCCCACGCGACTCGGTTCGGGTCCCAGGTCCCATGGTCGACCAGCTGTCCCAGGCGCCTCGGGCCCGTGCCAGATGTCCCGCTGCATGGATCAGCTGCCCCGGGCGACTTGGGCCCTGGTCGCAGGGCCCGCGGTGTCGAACAGGCGTCCCGGAAGACTCGGGCCTTGCCTGAATGCCCGCGGTGACGACCAGCTCCGGGTGACACGGGCCCGTGTCCGAGGGCCCACGGGTTCGACCAGATGACCCTGGCGACACATGCTTCGGTGGGACTGCCCACGGGGTTGACCAGCATTCCCGGCGTCCTCGCGCTCGTGTCCGACTGCCCGCGAGGTCGACCTGATGTCTTTGGCGACTCGGGCCCGTGGCCGGGGTCCTGCGGGGTCTGCCAGCTTTCCCGTGCCCATTCGGCCAATGCCCGAGTGCCCGCAGTGTCGACCCACTCTCCCAAGCGACTCGAGTTTGGGTCCAAGGGCCCGCGGTCGACCTGCTGTCCCGGGTGTCTTGGGCCCGGGCCCGATGTCCCACCGGGTCTACCAGGTGTCCCGGGCGATTCGGGTTCAGGTCGGAGGGACCGCGGTGTTGCCCAGCCATCCCGGGTCACTCGGGCCTGGGTCCGAGGGCCCATGTGTTCGACAAGCTCTTCCGGGCAAATCGCGCTCGGGTCCGATGGCCCGCGGGGTCGACCAGCTCTCCGGGGCGACTCGGGCACGTGCCCCAGGGCCCGGGGTGTCGACCAGCTGTCTCGGGCACCTCGGGCCCGGTTCCGAGGCCCGGCATTATTGATCAGCTATCCCGCGTGACTCGGGCCCGTGTCCGAGGGCCCACGGTGTCGACCAGATGTTCCAGGCCCTCGGGCCCGGGTCCGAGGGCCCGCAGGGTCCACCAGGGGTCCCGGGCGACTCGCACTCGAGTCCGAGGGCCTGCGGGGTCGACCAGATCTCCAGGGCGAGTCGAGCACATGCCCGATGCCCCGCGGGGTCAACCAGACGTCCCAGGCGACTCCGGCCTGGCTCCGAGGGCCCACGGTGTCACACAGCTCTCCTGGGACACTCGCGCTTTGGACCGACGGACCGCGGGGTCGACCAGCTGACCCGGGCGACTTTGGCCCTGTGTCCAAAGGCCCTTGGGGTCGCCCGACTTTCCCGGGCGTCTCCGGCCTGTGCCCGAGGGACCGTGGTATGGACCACCTCTCCCAGGCGACTCAAGTTCGGGTCCGAGGTCCCGCAGCCTACCTGCTTTCCCGGGTGACTTGGGCATGTGCCAGATGTCACGCGGGGTCGACCAGTTGTCCAGGGGGACTCAGGCCCGGGTCCAGGATCCCGTGGTGTCGACCAGCTGTCCCGGGGAACTCTACCCAGGCCCGAAGACCAGCCGCATCCACCAGTTGCCCCGGGCGACTCGGACCCGTGTCTGAAGGCCCGCGTGTTCGACCAGCTATCCCTGGCCACTCACGCTGGGGTCCGTGTTCCCGCGGGGTTGACCAGCAGTCCCGGGCAACACGCGCTTGTGTCCGAGGGCCCGTGAGGTCGACCCGATGTCTTTGGCCATTCGGGCCCGGGACCGAGGGCCCGCGGGATCGACCAGCAGACCCGCGTGACTTGGGCCCGTGTCCGAGGTCCTGCGGTCGACCATCTGTACCGGGCGACTCGGGCCCGTGCCCGATGTCCCGTTGGGTCGACCAGCTGTCCCGGGGACGTCGGGCCCATGTCCGAGGGCCCGCGGGTTCCACAACCTTTCCCGGGCGACTCGGGCTGGTCCCGAGGGCCCGCGGTGTCGTCCAAATCTCCCGGTCGACTCGGGCCTGTGTCTGATATCCTCCAGGGTCGACCAGCTGTCCCGGGGGACTTGGGCCCTGGTCGGACGGAGCGGGGTGTCGAACAGGCGTCCCGGGCGACTAGGGCCAATGTCCGAGAGCCCACGGGGTCGAACAGCTGTCCTGGGCGACTCGGGCCCATTCCCGAGGCCTCGCGGTGTCGACCAGATGTCCCGGGGGACTGGCGCTTCGGTCCTAAGGCCCGCGGGGTCGACCAGCTGTCCTGGCTGACTTGGGTTCGGCTCCGAGGGCCTGCGGGCTCGAAAGGCTGTCCCGGAGGCTCGGGCCCGTTCCTGAAGGCCCACGGGGTCGACCAGTTTTCCCTGTGATTCGTGCTTTGGTCCGAGTGCCCGCAGGGTGGACCAGCAGTCCTGGGTGACTCGCGCTCGTGTCCGAGGTTCCACGAGGTCGCCCCGATGTTTTGGCAACTCGGGCCCGGGTGCGAGGGCCTGCAGGGTCGACCAGGTGTCCCGGGCGACTCGGGCCCAGGCCCAAGGCCCTGCGGTGTCAACCAGATGTCCCGGACCACTCGCGCTTGCGTCCTAGGTTACGTGGGGTCGACCAGCTGTCCTGGGCGACTGCGGCCTGGTCGGAGGGAGCATGGTGTCAAACAGGCGTCCCGGGCAACTCGGGCCCGTGTCTGAAGGCCCGCGGGGTCAACCAGCTGTCCCTGGTGACTCGCGCTTGGGACCGAGTGCACGCGGGGTCGACCAGCAGTCCCGGGCAACTCGGGCCCTGGTCGGAGGCACGCGGTGTCGACCAGGCCTCCCTGGCGCCTCGGGCCCGTGCCCGAGGACCTGCGGGGTCGACCAGCTGTCCCGGGCGACTCCGGCCTGATTCCGAGGGCCCACGGTTTCGACCAAATGTCCCGGGTGACTCGGGCCTGGGTCTGAATGCTCGCGGTATCAACCAGCTTTCCCAGGGAACTCGGGCCCGGGTCTGAGGTCCCACAGGGTCGCCCACCTGTCCCGGGGGACTCGGGCCCGGGTCCACGGGCATGCGGTGTCGACAGGCTGTCCCGGGGGACTCGGGCCCACGTCCGAGGGCCCGCCGGGTCGACCAGCTGTCCAGGTGGACTCGGGCCCGAGTCTGAAGGCCCGCGTGGTCGACCAGCTGTCCCAGGCACTGGGGCCTGAGTCCGAGGGCACGTGGGTTCGACCAGGTGTCCCCGGAGATCGCACTCGAGTCCGACGGCCCGTGGGGTCGACCATATGTCCCGGGCGATATTGGCCCGGGTCCAAAGGCCCGCGCGGTCCACCAGCAGGCCCGCGCGACTCAGGCCCTGTTCTGATGGCCCGCGGGGTCAACCAGCAGTCCCTGGCGCCTGGGGCCCGTGTCCGAAATCCCTCGGTGTTGACCAGCTGTCCCGGGCGACTCGAGACCGTGCCTGAGGGCCTGGGTGTCGAATAGCTGTGCCAGGGGACTCACACGTGAGTCTGATGGACCCCGGGGTCGACCAGCGGTCCCTGGGGACTCGGGCCCAGGTCCTAGGGCCCGCGGGTTCAACCACCTGTATTGGGCGACTCGGGCCGGTGCTCGAGGGCCCGCGGTGTCCACAAACTCTCCCGCGCGACTCGGTTCGGGTCCCAGGTCCCATGGTCGACCAGCTGTCCCAGGCGCCTCGGGCCCGTGCCAGATGTCCCGCTGCATGGATCAGCTGCCCCGGGGGACTTGGGCCCTGGTCGCAGGGCCCGCGGTGTCGAACAGGCGTCCCGGAAGACTCGGGCCTTGCCCGAATGCCCGCGGTGACGACCAGCTCCGGGTGACACGGGCCCGTGTCCGAGGGCCCACGGGTTCGACCAGATGACCCTGGCGACACATGCTTCGGTGGGACTGCCCACGGGGTTGACCAGCATTCCCGGCGTCCTCGCGCTCGTGTCCGACTGCCCGCGAGGTCGACCTGATGTCTTTGGCGACTCGGGCCCGTGGCCGGGGTCCTGCGGGGTCTGCCAGCTTTCCCGTGCCCATTCGGCCAATGCCCGAGTGCCCGCAGTGTCGACCCACTCTCCCAAGCGACTCGAGTTTGGGTCCAAGGGCCCGCGGTCGACCTGCTGTCCCGGGTGTCTTGGGCCCGGGCCCGATGTCCCACCGGGTCTACCAGGTGTCCCGGGCGATTCGGGTTCAGGTCGGAGGGACCGCGGTGTTGCCCAGCCATCCCGGGTCACTCGGGCCTGGGTCCGAGGGCCCATGTGTTCGACAAGCTCTTCCGGGCAAATCGCGCTCGGGTCCGATGGCCCGCGGGGTCGACCAGCTCTCCGGGGCGACTCGGGCACGTGCCCCAGGGCCCGGGGTGTCGACCAGCTGTCTCGGGCACCTCGGGCCCGGTTCCGAGGCCCGGCATTATTGATCAGCTATCCCGCGTGACTCGGGCCCGTGTCCGAGGGCCCACGGTGTCGACCAGATGTTCCAGGCCCTCGGGCCCGGGTCCGAGGGCCCGCAGGGTCCACCAGGGGTCCCGGGTGACTCGCACTCGAGTCCGAGGGCCTGCGGGGTCGACCAGATCTCCAGGGCGAGTCGAGCACATGCCCGATGCCCCGCGGGGTCATCCAGACGTCCCAGGCGACTCCGGCCTGGCTCCGAGGGCCCACGGTGTCACACAGCTCTCCTGGGACACTCGCGCTTTGGACCGACGGACCGCGGGGTCGACCAGCTGACCCGGGCGACTTTGGCCCTGTGTCCAAAGGCCCTTGGGGTCGCCCGACTTTCCCGGGCGTCTCCGGCCTGTGCCCGAGGGACCGTGGTATGGACCACCTCTCCCAGGCGACTCAAGTTCGGGTCCGAGGTCCCGCAGCCTACCTGCTTTCCCGGGTGACTTGGGCATGTGCCAGATGTCACGCGGGGTCGACCAGTTGTCCAGGGGGACTCAGGCCCGGGTCCAGGATCCCGTGGTGTCGACCAGCTGTCCCGGGGAACTCTACCCAGGCCCGAAGACCAGCCGCATCCACCAGTTGCCCCGGGCGACTCGGACCCGTGTCTGAAGGCCCGCGTGTTCGACCAGCTATCCCTGGCCACTCACGCTGGGGTCCGTGTTCCCGCGGGGTTGACCAGCAGTCCCGGGCAACACGCGCTTGTGTCCGAGGGCCCGTGAGGTCGACCCGATGTCTTTGGCCATTCGGGCCCGGGACCGAGGGCCCGCGGGATCGACCAGCAGACCCGCGTGACTTGGGCCCGTGTCCGAGGTCCTGCGGTCGACCATCTGTACCGGGCGACTCGGGCCCGTGCCCGATGTCCCCCTGGGTCGACCAGCTGTCCCGGGGACGTCGGGCCCATGTCCGAGGGCCCGCGGGTTCCACAACCTTTCCCGGGCGACTCGGGCTGGTCCCGAGGGCCCGCGGTGTCGTCCAAATCTCCCGGTCGACTCGGGCCTGTGTCTGATATCCTCCAGGGTCGACCAGCTGTCCCGGGGGACTTGGGCCCTGGTCGGACGGAGCGGGGTGTCGAACAGGCGTCCCGGGCGACTAGGGCCAATGTCCGAGAGCCCACGGGGTCGAACAGCTGTCCTGGGCGACTCGGGCCCATTCCCGAGGCCTCGTGGTGTCGACCAGATGTCCCGGGGGACTGGCGCTTCGGTCCTAAGGCCCGCGGGGTCGACCAGCTGTCCTGGCTGACTTGGGTTCGGCTCCGAGGGCCTGCGGGCTCGAAAGGCTGTCCCGGAGGCTCGGGCCCGTTCCTGAAGGCCCACGGGGTCGACCAGTTTTCCCTGTGATTCGTGCTTTGGTCCGAGTGCCCGCAGGGTGGACCAGCAGTCCTGGGTGACTCGCGCTCGTGTCCGAGGTTCCACGAGGTCGCCCCGATGTTTTGGCAACTCGGGCCCGGGTGCGAGGGCCTGCAGGGTCGACCAGGTGTCCCGGGCGACTCGGGCCCAGGCCCAAGGCCCTGCGGTGTCAACCAGATGTCCCGGACCACTCGCGCTTGCGTCCTAGGTTACGTGGGGTCGACCAGCTGTCCTGGGCGACTGGGGCCTGGTCGGAGGGAGCATGGTGTCAAACAGGCATCCCGGGCAACTCGGGCCCGTGTCTGAAGGCCCGCGGGGTCAACCAGCTGTCCCTGGTGACTCGCGCTTGGGACCGAGTGCACGCGGGGTCGACCAGCAGTCCCGGGCAACTCGGGCCCTGGTCGGAGGCACTGCGGTGTCGACCAGGCCACCCTGGCGCCTCGGGCCCGTGCCCGAGGACCTGCGGGGTCGACCAGCTGTCCCGGGCGACTCCGGCCTGATTCCGAGGGCCCACGGTTTCGACCAAATGTCCCGGGTGACTCGGGCCTGGGTCTGAATGCTCGCGGTATCAACCAGCTTTCCCAGGGAACTCGGGCCCGGGTCTGAGGTCCCACAGGGTCGCCCACCTGTCCCGGGGGACTCGGGCCCGGGTCCACGGGCATGCGTTGTCGACAGGCTGTCCCGGGGGACTCGGGCCCGCGTCCGAGGGCCCGCCGGGTCGACCAGCTGTCCAGGTGGACTCGGGCCCGAGTCTGAAGGCCCGCGTGGTCGACCAGCTGTCCCAGGCACTCGGGCCTGTGTCCGAGGGCACGTGGGTTCGACCAGGTGTCCCCGGAGATCGCACTCGAGTCCGACGGCCCGTGGGGTCGACCATATGTCCCGGGCGATATTGGCCCGGGTCCAAAGGCCCGCGCGGTCCACCAGCAGGCCCGCGCGACTCAGGCCCTGTTCTGATGGCCCGCGGGGTCAACCAGCAGTCCCTGGCGCCTGGGGCCCGTGTCCGAAATCCCTCGGTGTTGACCAGCTGTCCCGGGCGACTCGAGACCGTGCCTGAGGGCCTGGGTGTCGAACAGCTGTGCCAGGGGACTCACACGTGAGTCTGATGGACCCCGGGGTCGACCAGCGGTCCCTGGGGACTCGGGCCCAGGTCCTAGGGCCCGCGGGTTCGACCACCTGTATTGGGCGACTCGGGCCGGTGCTCGAGGGCCCGCGGTGTCCACAAACTCTCCCGCGCGACTCGGTTCGGGTCCCAGGTCCCATGGTCGACCAGCTGTCCCAGGCGCCTCGGGCCCGTGCCAGATGTCCCGCTGCATGGATCAGCTGCCCCGGGCGACTTGGGCCCTGGTCGCAGGGCCCGCGGTGTCGAACAGGCGTCCCGGAAGACTCGGGCCTTGCCCGAATGCCCGCGGTGACGACCAGCTCCGGGTGACACGGGCCCGTGTCCGAGGGCCCACGGGTTCGACCAGATGACCCTGGCGACACATGCTTCGGTGGGACTGCCCACGGGGTTGACCAGCATTCCCGGCGTCCTCGCGCTCGTGTCCGACTGCCCGCGAGGTCGACCTGATGTCTTTGGCGACTCGGGCCCGTGGCCGGGGTCCTGCGGGGTCTGCCAGCTTTCCCGTGCCCATTCGGCCAATGCCCGAGTGCCCGCACTGTCGACCCACTCTCCCAAGCGACTCGAGTTTGGGTCCAAGGGCCCGCGGTCGACCTGCTGTCCCGGGTGTCTTGGGCCCGGGCCCGATGTCCCACCGGGTCTACCAGGTGTCCCGGGCGATTCGGGTTCAGGTCGGAGGGACCGCGGTGTTGCCCAGCCATCCCGGGTCACTCGGGCCTGGGTCCGAGGGCCCATGTGTTCGACAAGCTCTTCCGGGCAAATCGCGCTCGGGTCCGATGGCCCGCGGGGTCGACCAGCTCTCCGGGGCGACTCGGGCACGTGCCCCAGGGCCCGGGGTGTCGACCAGCTGTCTCGGGCACCTCGGGCCCGGTTCCGAGGCCCGGCATTATTGATCAGCTATCCCGCGTGACTCGGGCCCGTGTCCGAGGGCCCACGGTGTCGACCAGATGTTCCAGGCCCTCGGGCCCGGGTCCGAGGGCCCGCAGGGTCCACCAGGGGTCCCGGGCGACTCGCACTCGAGTCCGAGGGCCTGCGGGATCGACCAGATCTCCAGGGCGAGTCGAGCACATGCCCGATGCCCCGCGGGGTCAACCAGACGTCCCAGGCGACTCCGGCCTGGCTCCGAGGGCCCACGGTGTCACACAGCTCTCCTGGGACACTCGCGCTTTGGACCGACGGACCGCGGGGTCGACCAGCTGACCCGGGCGACTTTGGCCCTGTGTCCAAAGGCCCTTGGGGTCGCCCGACTTTCCCGGGCGTCTCCGGCCTGTGCCCGAGGGACCGTGGTATGGACCACCTCTCCCAGGCGACTCAAGTTCGGGTCCGAGGTCCCGCAGCCTACCTGCTTTCCCGGGTGACTTGGGCATGTGCCAGATGTCACGCGGGGTCGACCAGCTGTCCCGGGGAACTCTACCCAGGCCCGAAGACCAGCCGCATCCACCAGTTGCCCCGGGCGACTCGGACCCGTGTCTGAAGGCCCGCGTGTTCGACCAG
Source organism: Sus scrofa (assembly GCF_054392235.1). Classification (NCBI taxonomy): domain Eukaryota; kingdom Metazoa; phylum Chordata; class Mammalia; order Artiodactyla; family Suidae; genus Sus; species Sus scrofa. The sequence continues at coordinate 46,072,168 of NC_139387.1, read as the reverse complement.
CTATCCCTGGCCACTCACGCTGGGGTCTGTGTTCCCGCGGGGTTGACCAGCAGTCCCGGGCAACACGCGCTTGTGTCCGAGGGCCCGTGAGGTCGACCCGATGTCTTTGGCCATTCGGGCCCGGGACCGAGGGCCCGCGGGATCGACCAGCAGACCCGCGTGACTTGGGCCCGTGTCCGAGGTCCTGCGGTCGACCATCTGTACCGGGCGACTCGGGCCCGTGCCCGATGTCCCCCTGGGTCCAACAGCTGTCCCGGGGACGTCGGGCCCATGTCCGAGGGCCCGCGGGTTCCACAACCTTTCCCGGGCGACTCGGGCTGGTCCCGAGGGCCCGCGGTGTCGTCCAAATCTCCCGGTCGACTCGGGCCTGTGTCTGATATCCTCCAGGGTCGACCAGCTCTCCCGGGGGACTTGGGCCCTGGTCGGACGGAGCGGGGTGTCGAACAGGCGTCCCGGGCGACTAGGGCCAATGTCCGAGAGCCCACGGGGTCGAACAGCTGTCCTGGGCGACTCGGGCCCATTCCCGAGGCCTCGTGGTGTCGACCAGATGTCCCGGGGGACTGGCGCTTCGGTCCTAAGGCCCGCGGGGTCGACCAGCTGTCCTGGCTGACTTGGGTTCGGCTCCGAGGGCCTGCGGGCTCGAAAGGCTGTCCCGGAGGCTCGGGCCCGTTCCTGAAGGCCCACGGGGTCGACCAGTTTTCCCTGTGATTCGTGCTTTGGTCCGAGTGCCCGCAGGGTGGACCAGCAGTCCTGGGTGACTCGCGCTCGTGTCCGAGGTTCCACGAGGTCGCCCCGATGTTTTGGCAACTCGGGCCCGGGTGCGAGGGCCTGCAGGGTCGACCAGGTGTCCCGGGCGACTCGGGCCCAGGCCCAAGGCCCTGCGGTGTCAACCAGATGTCCCGGACCACTCGCGCTTGCGTCCTAGGTTACGTAGGGTCGACCAGCTGTCCTGGGCGACTGGGGCCTGGTCGGAGGGAGCATGGTGTCAAACAGGCGTCCCGGGCAACTCGGGCCCGTGTCTGAAGGCCCGCGGGGTCAACCAGCTGTCCCTGGTGACTCGCGCTTGGGACCGAGTGCATGCGGGGTCGACCAGCAGTCCCGGGCAACTCGGGCCCTGGTCGGAGGCACTGCGGTGTCGACCAGGCCTCCCTGGCGCCTCGGGCCCGTGCCCGAGGACCTGCGGGGTCGACCGGCTGTCCCGGGCGACTCCGGCCTGATTCCGAGGGCCCACGGTTTCGACCAAATGTCCCGGGTGACTCGGGCCTGGGTCTGAATGCTCGCGGTATCAACCAGCTTTCCCAGGGAACTCGGGCCCGGGTCTGAGGTCCCACAGGGTCGCCCACCTGTCCCGGGGGACTCGGGCCCGGGTCCACGGGCATGCGTTGTCGACAGGCTGTCCCGGGGGACTCGGGCCCGCGTCCGAGGGCCCGCCGGGTCGACCAGCTCTCCAGGTGGACTCGGGCCCGAGTCTGAAGGCCCGCGTGGTCGACCAGCTGTCCCAGGCACTCGGGCCTGTGTCCGAGGGCACGTGGGTTCGACCAGGTGTCCCCGGAGATCGCACTCGAGTCCGACGGCCCGTGGGGTCGACCATATGTCCCGGGCGATATTGGCCCGGGTCCAAAGGCCCGCGCGGTCCACCAGCAGGCCCGCGCGACTCAGGCCCTGTTCTGATGGCCCGCGGGGTCAACCAGCAGTCCCTGGCGCCTGGGGCCCGTGTCCGAAATCCCTCGGTGTTGACCAGCTGTCCCGGGCGACTCGAGACCGTGCCTGAGGGCCTGGGTGTCGAACAGCTGTGCCAGGGGACTCACACGTGAGTCTGATGGACCCCGGGGTCGACCAGCGGTCCCTGGGGACTCGGGCCCAGGTCCTAGGGCCCGCGGGTTCGACCACCTGTATTGGGCGACTCGGGCCGGTGCTCGAGGGCCCGCGGTGTCCACAAACTCTCCCGCGCGACTCGGTTCGGGTCCCAGGTCCCATGGTCGACCAGCTGTCCCAGGCGCCTCGGGCCCGTGCCAGATGTCCCGCTGCATGGATCAGCTGCCCCGGGCGACTTGGGCCCTGGTCGCAGGGCCCGCGGTGTCGAACAGGCGTCCCGGAAGACTCGGGCCTTGCCCGAATGCCCGCGGTGACGACCAGCTCCGGGTGACACGGGCCCGTGTCCGAGGGCCCACGGGTTCGACCAGATGACCCTGGCGACACATGCTTCGGTGGGACTGCCCACGGGGTTGACCAGCATTCCCGGCGTCCTCGCGCTCGTGTCCGACTGCCCGCGAGGTCGACCTGATGTCTTTGGCGACTCGGGCCCGTGGCCGGGGTCCTGCGGGGTCTGCCAGCTTTCCCGTGCCCATTCGGCCAATGCCCGAGTGCCCGCAGTGTCGACCCACTCTCCCAAGCGACTCGAGTTTGGGTCCAAGGGCCCGCGGTCGACCTGCTGTCCCGGGTGTCTTGGGCCCGGGCCCGATGTCCCACCGGGTCTACCAGGTGTCCCGGGCGATTCGGGTTCAGGTCGGAGGGACCGCGGTGTTGCCCAGCCATCCCGGGTCACTCGGGCCTGGGTCCGAGGGCCCATGTGTTCGACAAGCTCTTCCGGGCAAATCGCGCTCGGGTCCGATGGCCCGCGGGGTCGACCAGCTCTCCGGGGCGACTCGGGCACGTGCCCCAGGGCCCGGGGTGTCGACCAGCTGTCTCGGGCACCTCGGGCCCGGTTCCGAGGCCCGGCATTATTGATCAGCTATCCCGCGTGACTCGGGCCCGTGTCCGAGGGCCCACGGTGTCGACCAGATGTTCCAGGCCCTCGGGCCCGGGTCCGAGGGCCCGCAGGGTCCACCAGGGGTCCCGGGCGACTCGCACTCGAGTCCGAGGGCCTGCGGGGTCGACCAGATCTCCAGGGCGAGTCGAGCACATGCCCGATGCCCCGCGGGGTCAACCAGACGTCCCAGGCGACTCCGGCCTGGCTCCGAGGGCCCACGGTGTCACACAGCTCTCCTGGGACACTCGCGCTTTGGACCGACGGACCGCGGGGTCGACCAGCTGACCCGGGCGACTTTGGCCCTGTGTCCAAAGGCCCTTGGGGTCGCCCGACTTTCCCGGGCGTCTCCGGCCTGTGCCCGAGGGACCGTGGTATGGACCACCTCTCCCAGGCGACTCAAGTTCGGGTCCGAGGTCCCGCAGCCTACCTGCTTTCCCGGGTGACTTGGGCATGTGCCAGATGTCACGCGGGGTCGACCAGTTGTCCAGGGGGACTCAGGCCCGGGTCCAGGATCCCGTGGTGTCGACCAGCTGTCCCGGGGAACTCTACCCAGGCCCGAAGACCAGCCGCATCCACCAGTTGCCCCGGGCGACTCGGACCCGTGTCTGAAGGCCCGCGTGTTCGACCAGCTATCCCTGGCCACTCACGCTGGGGTCCGTGTTCCCGCGGGGTTGACCAGCAGTCCCGGGCAACACGCGCTTGTGTCCGAGGGCCCGTGAGGTCGACCCGATGTCTTTGGCCATTCGGGCCCGGGACCGAGGGCCCGCGGGATCGACCAGCAGACCCGCGTGACTTGGGCCCGTGTCCGAGGTCCTGCGGTCGACCATCTGTACCGGGCGACTCGGGCCCGTGCCCGATGTCCCCGTGGGTCGACCAGCTGTCCCGGGGACGTCGGGCCCATGTCCGAGGGCCCGCGGGTTCCACAACCTTTCCCGGGCGACTCGGGCTGGTCCCGAGGGCCCGCGGTGTCGTCCAAATCTCCCGGTCGACTCGGGCCTGTGTCTGATATCCTCCAGGGTCGACCAGCTGTCCCGGGGGACTTGGGCCCTGGTCGGACGGAGCGGGGTGTCGAACAGGCGTCCCGGGCGACTAGGGCCAATGTCCGAGAGCCCACGGGGTCGAACAGCTGTCCTGGGGGACTCGGGCCCATTCCCGAGGCCTCGTGGTGTCGACCAAATGTCCCGGGGGACTGGCGCTTCGGTCCTAAGGCCCGCGGGGTCGACCAGCTGTCCTGGCTGACTTGGGTTCGGCTCCGAGGGCCTGCGGGCTCGAAAGGCTGTCCCGGAGGCTCGGGCCCGCTCCTGAAGGCCCACGGGGTCGACCAGTTTTCCCTGTGATTCGTGCTTTGGTCCGAGTGCCCGCAGGGTGGACCAGCAGTCCTGGGTGACTCGCGCTCGTGTCCGAGGTTCCACGAGGTCGCCCCGATGTTTTGGCAACTCGGGCCCGGGTGCGAGGGCCTGCAGGGTCGACCAGGTGTCCCGGGCGACTCGGGCCCAGGCCCAAGGCCCTGCGGTGTCAACCAGATGTCCCGGACCACTCGCGCTTGCGTCCTAGGTTACGTGGGGTCGACCAGCTGTCCTGGGCGACTGGGGCCTGGTCGGAGGGAGCATGGTGTCAAACAGGCGTCCCGGGCAACTCGGGCCCGTGTCTGAAGGCCCGCGGGGTCAACCAGCTGTCCCTGGTGACTCGCGCTTGGGACCGAGTGCATGCGGGGTCGACCAGCAGTCCCGGGCAACTCGGGCCCTGGTCGGAGGCACTGCGGTGTCGACCAGGCCACCCTGGCGCCTCGGGCCCGTGCCCGAGGACCTGCGGGGTCGACCAGCTGTCCCGGGCGACTCCGGCCTGATTCCGAGGGCCCACGGTTTCGACCAAATGTCCCGGGTGACTCGGGCCTGGGTCTGAATGCTCGCGGTATCAACCAGCTTTCCCAGGGAACTCGGGCCCGGGTCTGAGGTCCCACAGGGTCGCCCACCTGTCCCGGGGGACTCGGGCCCGGGTCCACGGGCATGCGGTGTCGACAGGCTGTCCCGGGGGACTCGGGCCCGCGTCCGAGGGCCCGCCGGGTCGACCAGCTGTCCAGGTGGACTCGGGCCCGAGTCTGAAGGCCTGCGTGGTCGACCAGCTGTCCCAGGCACTCGGGCCTGTGTCCGAGGGCACGTGGGTTCGACCAGGTGTCCCCGGAGATCGCACTCGAGTCCGACGGCCCGTGGGGTCGACCATATGTCCCGGGCGATATTGGCCCGGGTCCAAAGGCCCGCGCGGTCCACCAGCAGGCCCGCGCGACTCAGGCCCTGTTCTGATGGCCCGCGGGGTCAACCAGCAGTCCCTGGCGCCTGGGGCCCGTGTCCGAAATCCCTCGGTGTTGACCAGCTGTCCCGGGCGACTCGAGACCGTGCCTGAGGGCCTGGGTGTCGAACAGCTGTGCCAGGGACTCACACGTGAGTCTGATGGACCCCGGGGTCGACCAGCGGTCCCTGGGGACTCGGGCCCAGGTCCTAGGGCCCGCGGGTTCGACCACCTGTATTGGGCGACTCGGGCCGGTGCTCGAGGGCCCGCGGTGTCCACAAACTCTCCCGCGCGACTCGGTTCGGGTCCCAGGTCCCATGGTCGACCAGCTGTCCCAGGCGCCTCGGGCCCGTGCCAGATGTCCCGCTGCATGGATCAGCTGCCCCGGGCGACTTGGGCCCTGGTCGCAGGGCCCGCGGTGTCGAACAGGCGTCCCGGAAGACTCGGGCCTTGCCCGAATGCCCGCGGTGACGACCAGCTCCGGGTGACACGGGCCCGTGTCCGAGGGCCCACGGGTTCGACCAGATGACCCTGGCGACACATGCTTCGGTGGGACTGCCCACGGGGTTGACCAGCATTCCCGGCGTCCTCGCGCTCGTGTCCGACTGCCCGCGAGGTCGACCTGATGTCTTTGGCGACTCGGGCCCGTGGCCGGGGTCCTGCGGGGTCTGCCAGCTTTCCCGTGCCCATTCGGCCCAGGCCCGAGTGCCCGCAGTGTCGACCCACTCTCCCAAGCGACTCGAGTTTGGGTCCAAGGGCCCGCGGTCGACCTGCTGTCCCGGGTGTCTTGGGCCCGGGCCCGATGTCCCACCGGGTCTACCAGGTGTCCCGGGCGATTCGGGTTCAGGTCGGAGGGACCGCGGTGTTGCCCAGCCATCCCGGGTCACTCGGGCCTGGGTCCGAGGGCCCATGTGTTCGACAAGCTCTTCCGGGCAAATCGCGCTCGGGTCCGATGGCCCGCGGGGTCGACCAGCTCTCCGGGGCGACTCGGGCACGTGCCCCAGGGCCCGGGGTGTCGACCAGCTGTCTCGGGCACCTCGGGCCCGGTTCCGAGGCCCGGCATTATTGATCAGCTATCCCGCGTGACTCGGGCCCGTGTCCGAGGGCCCACGGTGTCGACCAGATGTTCCAGGCCCTCGGGCCCGGGTCCGAGGGCCCGCAGGGTCCACCAGGGGTCCCGGGCGACTCGCACTCGAGTCCGAGGGCCTGCGGGGTCGACCAGATCTCCAGGGCGAGTCGAGCACATGCCCGATGCCCCGCGGGGTCATCCAGACGTCCCAGGCGACTCCGGCCTGGCTCCGAGGGCCCACGGTGTCACACAGCTCTCCTGGGACACTCGCGCTTTGGACCGACGGACCGCGGGGTCGACCAGCTGACCCGGGCGACTTTGGCCCTGTGTCCAAAGGCCCTTGGGGTCGCCCGACTTTCCCGGGCGTCTCCGGCCTGTGCCCGAGGGACCGTGGTATGGACCACCTCTCCCAGGCGACTCAAGTTCGGGTCCGAGGTCCCGCAGCCTACCTGCTTTCCCGGGTGACTTGGGCATGTGCCAGATGTCACGCGGGGTCGACCAGTTGTCCAGGGGGACTCAGGCCCGGGTCCAGGATCCCGTGGTGTCGACCAGCTGTCCCGGGGAACTCTACCCAGGCCCGAAGACCAGCCGCATCCACCAGTTGCCCCGGGCGACTCGGACCCGTGTCTGAAGGCTCGTGTGTTCGACCAGCTATCCCTGGCCACTCACGCTGGGGTCTGTGTTCCCGCGGGGTTGACCAGCAGTCCCGGGCAACACGCGCTTGTGTCCGAGGGCCCGTGAGGTCGACCCGATGTCTTTGGCCATTCGGGCCCGGGACCGAGGGCCCGCGGGATCGACCAGCAGACCCGCGTGACTTGGGCCCGTGTCCGAGGTCCTGCGGTCGACCATCTGTACCGGGCGACTCGGGCCCGTGCCCGATGTCCCCCTGGGTCCAACAGCTGTCCCGGGGACGTCGGGCCCATGTCCGAGGGCCCGCGGGTTCCACAACCTTTCCCGGGCGACTCGGGCTGGTCCCGAGGGCCCGCGGTGTCGTCCAAATCTCCCGGTCGACTCGGGCCTGTGTCTGATATCCTCCAGGGTCGACCAGCTCTCCCGGGGGACTTGGGCCCTGGTCGGACGGAGCGGGGTGTCGAACAGGCGTCCCGGGCGACTAGGGCCAATGTCCGAGAGCCCACGGGGTCGAACAGCTGTCCTGGGCGACTCGGGCCCATTCCCGAGGCCTCGTGGTGTCGACCAGATGTCCCGGGGGACTGGCGCTTCGGTCCTAAGGCCCGCGGGGTCGACCAGCTGTCCTGGCTGACTTGGGTTCGGCTCCGAGGGCCTGCGGGCTCGAAAGGCTGTCCCGGAGGCTCGGGCCCGTTCCTGAAGGCCCACGGGGTCGACCAGTTTTCCCTGTGATTCGTGCTTTGGTCCGAGTGCCCGCAGGGTGGACCAGCAGTCCTGGGTGACTCGCGCTCGTGTCCGAGGTTCCACGAGGTCGCCCCGATGTTTTGGCAACTCGGGCCCGGGTGCGAGGGCCTGCAGGGTCGACCAGGTGTCCCGGGCGACTCGGGCCCAGGCCCAAGGCCCTGCGGTGTCAACCAGATGTCCCGGACCACTCGCGCTTGCGTCCTAGGTTACGTGGGGTCGACCAGCTGTCCTGGGCGACTGGGGCCTGGTCGGAGGGAGCATGGTGTCAAACAGGCGTCCCGGGCAACTCGGGCCCGTGTCTGAAGGCCCGCGGGGTCAACCAGCTGTCCCTGGTGACTCGCGCTTGGGACCGAGTGCACGCGGGGTCGACCAGCAGTCCCGGGCAACTCGGGCCCTGGTCGGAGGCACGCGGTGTCGACCAGGCCTCCCTGGCGCCTCGGGCCCGTGCCCGAGGACCTGCGGGGTCGACCAGCTGTCCCGGGCGACTCCGGCCTGATTCCGAGGGCCCACGGTTTCGACCAAATGTCCCGGGTGACTCGGGCCTGGGTCTGAATGCTCGCGGTATCAACCAGCTTTCCCAGGGAACTCGGGCCCGGGTCTGAGGTCCCACAGGGTCGCCCACCTGTCCCGGGGGACTCGGGCCCGGGTCCACGGGCATGCGTTGTCGACAGGCTGTCCCGGGGGACTCGGGCCCGCGTCCGAGGGCCCGCCGGGTCGACCAGCTGTCCAGGTGGACTCGGGCCCGAGTCTGAAGGCCCGCGTGGTCGACCAGCTGTCCCAGGCACTCGGGCCTGTGTCCGAGGGCACGTGGGTTCGACCAGGTGTCCCCGGAGATCGCACTCGAGTCCGACGGCCCGTGGGGTCGACCATATGTCCCGGGCGATATTGGCCCGGGTCCAAAGGCCCGCGCGGTCCACCAGCAGGCCCGCGCGACTCAGGCCCTGTTCTGATGGCCCGCGGGGTCAACCAGCAGTCCCTGGCGCCTGGGGCCCGTGTCCGAAATCCCTCGGTGTTGACCAGCTGTCCCGGGCGACTCGAGACCGTGCCTGAGGGCCTGGGTGTCGAACAGCTGTGCCAGGGGACTCACACGTGAGTCTGATGGACCCCGGGGTCGACCAGCGGTCCCTGGGGACTCGGGCCCAGGTCCTAGGGCCCGCGGGTTCGACCACCTGTATTGGGCGACTCGGGCCGGTGCTCGAGGGCCCGCGGTGTCCACAAACTCTCCCGCACGACTCGGTTCGGGTCCCAGGTCCCATGGTCGAGCAGCTGTCCCAGGCGCCTCGGGCCCGTGCCAGATGTCCCGCTGCATGGATCAGCTGCCCCGGGCGACTTGGGCCCTGGTCGCAGGGCCCGCGGTGTCGAACAGGCGTCCCGGAAGACTCGGGCCTTGCCCGAATGCCCGCGGTGACGACCAGCTCCGGGTGACACGGGCCCGTGTCCGAGGGCCCACGGGTTCGACCAGATGACCCTGGCGACACATGCTTCGGTGGGACTGCCCACGGGGTTGACCAGCATTCCCGGCGTCCTCGCGCTCGTGTCCGACTGCCCGCGAGGTCGACCTGATGTCTTTGGCGACTCGGGCCCGTGGCCGGGGTCCTGCGGGGTCTGCCAGCTTTCCCGTGCCCATTCGGCCAATGCCCGAGTGCCCGCACTGTCGACCCACTCTCCCAAGCGACTCGAGTTTGGGTCCAAGGGCCCGCGGTCGACCTGCTGTCCCGGGTGTCTTGGGCCCGGGCCCGATGTCCCACCGGGTCTACCAGGTGTCCCGGGCGATTCGGGTTCAGGTCGGAGGGACCGCGGTGTTGCCCAGCCATCCCGGGTCACTCGGGCCTGGGTCCGAGGGCCCATGTGTTCGACAAGCTCTTCCGGGCAAATCGCGCTCGGGTCCGATGGCCCGCGGGGTCGACCAGCTCTCCGGGGCGACTCGGGCACGTGCCCCAGGGCCCGGGGTGTCGACCAGCTGTCTCGGGCACCTCGGGCCCGGTTCCGAGGCCCGGCATTATTGATCAGCTATCCCGCGTGACTCGGGCCCGTGTCCGAGGGCCCACGGTGTCGACCAGATGTTCCAGGCCCTCGGGCCCGGGTCCGAGGGCCCGCAGGGTCCACCAGGGGTCCCGGGCGACTCGCACTCGAGTCCGAGGGCCTGCGGGATCGACCAGATCTCCAGGGCGAGTCGAGCACATGCCCGATGCCCCGCGGGGTCAACCAGACGTCCCAGGCGACTCCGGCCTGGCTCCGAGGGCCCACGGTGTCACACAGCTCTCCTGGGACACTCGCGCTTTGGACCGACGGACCGCGGGGTCGACCAGCTGACCCGGGCGACTTTGGCCCTGTGTCCAAAGGCCCTTGGGGTCGCCCGACTTTCCCGGGCGTCTCCGGCCTGTGCCCGAGGGACCGTGGTATGGACCACCTCTCCCAGGCGACTCAAGTTCGGGTCCGAGGTCCCGCAGCCTACCTGCTTTCCCGGGTGACTTGGGCATGTGCCAGATGTCACGCGGGGTCGACCAGTTGTCCAGGGGGACTCAGGCCCGGGTCCAGGATCCCGTGGTGTCGACCAGCTGTCCCGGGGAACTCTACCCAGGCCCGAAGAGCAGCCGCATCCACCAGTTGCCCCGGGCGACTCGGACCCGTGTCTGAAGGCCCGCGTGTTCGACCAGCTATCCCTGGCCACTCACGCTGGGGTCCGTGTTCCCGCGGGGTTGACCAGCAGTCCCGGGCAACACGCGCTTGTGTCCGAGGGCCCGTGAGGTCGACCCGATGTCTTTGGCCATTCGGGCCCGGGACCGAGGGCCCGCGGGATCGACCAGCAGACCCGCGTGACTTGGGCCCGTGTCCGAGGTCCTGCGGTCGACCATCTGTACCGGGCGACTCGGGCCCGTGCCCGATGTCCCCCTGGGTCGACCAGCTGTCCCGGGGACGTCGGGCCCATGTCCGAGGGCCCGCGGGTTCCACAACCTTTCCCGGGCGACTCGGGCTGGTCCCGAGGGCCCGCGGTGTCGTCCAAATCTCCCGGTCGACTCGGGCCTGTGTCTGATATCCTCCAGGGTCGACCAGCTGTCCCGGGGGACTTGGGCCCTGGTCGGACGGAGCGGGGTGTCGAACAGGCGTCCCGGGCGACTAGGGCCAATGTCCGAGAGCCCACGGGGTCGAACAGCTGTCCTGGGCGACTCGGGCCCATTCCCGAGGCCTCGCGGTGTCGACCAGATGTCCCGGGGGACTGGCGCTTCGGTCCTAAGGCCCGCGGGGTCGACCAGCTGTCCTGGCTGACTTGGGTTCGGCTCCGAGGGCCTGCGGGCTCGAAAGGCTGTCCCGGAGGCTCGGGCCCGTTCCTGAAGGCCCACGGGGTCGACCAGTTTTCCCTGTGATTCGTGCTTTGGTCCGAGTGCCCGCAGGGTGGACCAGCAGTCCTGGGTGACTCGCGCTCGTGTCCGAGGTTCCACGAGGTCGCCCCGATGTTTTGGCAACTCGGGCCCGGGTGCGAGGGCCTGCAGGGTCGACCAGGTGTCCCGGGCGACTCGGGCCCAGGCCCAAGGCCCTGCGGTGTCAACCAGATGTCCCGGACCACTCGCGCTTGCGTCCTAGGTTACGTGGGGTCGACCAGCTGTCCTGGGCGACTGGGGCCTGGTGGGAGGGAGCATGGTGTCAAACAGGCGTCCCGGGCAACTCGGGCCCGTGTCTGAAGGCCCGCGGGGTCAACCAGCTGTCCCTGGTGACTCGCGCTTGGGACCGAGTGCACGCGGGGTCGACCAGCAGTCCCGGGCAACTCGGGCCCTGGTCGGAGGCACGCGGTGTCGACCAGGCCTCCCTGGCGCCTCGGGCCCGGGCCCGAGGACCTGCGGGGTCGACCAGCTGTCCCGGGCGACTCCGGCCTGATTCCGAGGGCCCACGGTTTCGACCAAATGTCCCGGGTGACTCGGGCCTGGGTCTGAATGCTCGCGGTATCAACCAGCTTTCCCAGGGAACTCGGGCCCGGGTCTGAGGTCCCACAGGGTCGCCCACCTGTCCCGGGGGACTCGGGCCCGGGTCCACGGGCATGTGGTGTCGACAGGCTGTCCCGGGGGACTCGGGCCCGCGTCCGAGGGCCCGCCGGGTCGACCAGCTGTCCAGGTGGACTCGGGCCCGAGTCTGAAGGCCCGCGTGGTCGACCAGCTGTCCCAGGCACTCGGGCCTGTGTCCGAGGGCACGTGGGTTCGACCAGGTGTCCCCGGAGATCGCACTCGAGTCCGACGGCCCGTGGGGTCGACCATATGTCCCGGGCGATATTGGCCCGGGTCCAAAGGCCCGCGCGGTCCACCAGAGGCCCGCGCGACTCAGGCCCTGTTCTGATGGCCCGCGGGGTCAACCAGCAGTCCCTGGCGCCTGGGGCCCGTGTCCGAAATCCCTCGGTGTTGACCAGCTGTCCCGGGCGACTTGAGACCGTGCCTGAGGGCCTGGGTGTCGAACAGCTGTGCCAGGGGACTCACACGTGAGTCTGATGGACCCCGGGGTCGACCAGCGGTCCCTGGGGACTCGGGCCCAGGTCCTAGGGCCCGCGGGTTCGACCACCTGTATTGGGCGACTCGGGCCGGTGCTCGAGGGCCCGCGGTGTCCACAAACTCTCCCGCGCGACTCGGTTCGGGTCCCAGGTCCCATGGTCGACCAGCTGTCCCAGGCGCCTCGGGCCCGTGCCAGATGTCCCGCTGCATGGATCAGCTGCCCCGGGCGACTTGGGCCCTGGTCGCAGGGCCCGCGGTATCGAACAGGCGTCCCGGAAGACTCGGGCCTTGCCCGAATGCCCGCGGTGACGACCAGCTCCGGGTGACACGGGCCCGTGTCCGAGGGCCCACGGGTTCGACCAGATGACCCTGGCGACACATGCTTCGGTGGGACTGCCCACGGGGTTGACCAGCATTCCCGGCGTCCTCGCGCTCGTGTCCGACTGCCCGCGAGGTCGACCTGATGTCTTTGGCGACTCGGGCCCGTGGCCGGGGTCCTGCGGGGTCTGCCAGCTTTCCCGTGCCCATTCGGCCAATGCCCGAGTGCCCGCACTGTCGACCCACTCTCCCAAGCGACTCGAGTTTGGGTCCAAGGGCCCGCGGTCGACCTGCTGTCCCGGGTGTCTTGGGCCCGGGCCCGATGTCCCACCGGGTCTACCAGGTGTCCCGGGCGATTCGGGTTCAGGTCGGAGGGACCGCGGTGTTGCCCAGCCATCCCGGGTCACTCGGGCCTGGGTCCGAGGGCCCATGTGTTCGACAAGCTCTTCCGGGCAAATCGCGCTCGGGTCCGATGGCCCGCGGGGTCGACCAGCTCTCCGGGGCGACTCGGGCACGTGCCCCAGGGCCCGGGGTGTTGACCAGCTGTCTCGGGCACCTCGGGCCCGGTTCCGAGGCCCGGCATTATTGATCAGCTATCCCGCGTGACTCGGGCCCGTGTCCGAGGGCCCACGGTGTCGACCAGATGTTCCAGGCCCTCGGGCCCGGGTCCGAGGGCCCGCAGGGTCCACCAGGGGTCCCGGGCGACTCGCACTCGAGTCCGAGGGCCTGCGGGGTCGACCAGATCTCCAGGGCGAGTCGAGCACATGCCCGATGCCCCGCGGGGTCAACCAGACGTCCCAGGCGACTCCGGCCTGGCTCCGAGGGCCCACGGTGTCACACAGCTCTCCTGGGACACTCGCGCTTTGGACCGACGGACCGCGGGGTCGACCAGCTGACCCGGGCGACTTTGGCCCTGTGTCCAAAGGCCCTTGGGGTCGCCCGACTTTCCCGGGCGTCTCCGGCCTGTGCCCGAGGGACCGTGGTATGGACCACCTCTCCCAGGCGACTCAAGTTCGGGTCCGAGGTCCCGCAGCCTACCTGCTTTCCCGGGTGACTTGGGCATGTGCCAGATGTCACGCGGGGTCGACCAGTTGTCCAGGGGGACTCAGGCCCGGGTCCAGGATCCCGTGGTGTCGACCAGCTGTCCCGGGGAACTCTACCCAGGCCCGAAGACCAGCCGCATCCACCAGTTGCCCCGGGCGACTCGGACCCGTGTCTGAAGGCCCGCGTGTTCGACCAGCTATCCCTGGCCACTCACGCTGGGGTCCGTGTTCCCGCGGGGTTGACCAGCAGTCCCGGGCAACACGCACTTGTGTCCGAGGGCCCGTGAGGTCGACCCGATGTCTTTGGCCATTCGGGCCCGGGACCGAGGGCCCGCGGGATCGACCAGCAGACCCGCGTGACTTGGGCCCGTGTCCGAGGTCCTGCGGTCGACCATCTGTACCGGGCGACTCGGGCCCGTGCCCGATGTCCCCCTGGGTCGACCAGCTGTCCCGGGGACGTCGGGCCCATGTCCGAGGGCCCGCGGGTTCCACAACCTTTCCCGGGCGACTCGGGCTGGTCCCGAGGGCCCGCGGTGTCGTCCAAATCTCCCGGTCGACTCGGGCCTGTGTCTGATATCCTCCAGGGTCGACCAGCTGTCCCGGGGGACTTGGGCCCTGGTCGGACGGAGCGGGGTGTCGAACAGGCGTCCCGGGCGACTAGGGCCAATGTCCGAGAGCCCACGGGGTCGAACAGCTGTCCTGGGCGACTCGGGCCCATTCCCGAGGCCTCGCGGTGTCGACCAGATGTCCCGGGGGACTGGCGCTTCGGTCCTAAGGCCCGCGGGGTCGACCAGCTGTCCTGGCTGACTTGGGTTCGGCTCCGAGGGCCTGCGGGCTCGAAAGGCTGTCCCGGAGGCTCGGGCCCGTTCCTGAAGGCCCACGGGGTCGACCAGTTTTCCCTGTGATTCGTGCTTTGGTCCGAGTGCCCGCAGGGTGGACCAGCAGTCCTGGGTGACTCGCGCTCGTGTCCGAGGTTCCACGAGGTCGCCCCGATGTTTTGGCAACTCGGGCCCGGGTGCGAGGGCCTGCAGGGTCGACCAGGTGTCCCGGGCGACTCGGGCCCAGGCCCAAGGCCCTGCGGTGTCAACCAGATGTCCCGGACCACTCGCGCTTGCGTCCTAGGTTACGTGGGGTCGACCAGCTGTCCTGGGCGACTGGGGCCTGGTGGGAGGGAGCATGGTGTCAAACAGGCGTCCCGGGCAACTCGGGCCCGTGTCTGAAGGCCCGCGGGGTCAACCAGCTGTCCCTGGTGACTCGCGCTTGGGACCGAGTGCACGCGGGGTCGACCAGCAGTCCCGGGCAACTCGGGCCCTGGTCGGAGGTACGCGGTGTCGACCAGGCCTCCCTGGCGCCTCGGGCCCGGGCCCGAGGACCTGCGGGGTCGACCAGCTGTCCCGGGCGACTCCGGCCTGATTCCGAGGGCCCACGGTTTCGACCAAATGTCCCGGGTGACTCGGGCCTGGGTCTGAATGCTCGCGGTATCAACCAGCTTTCCCAGGGAACTCGGGCCCGGGTCTGAGGTCCCACAGGGTCGCCCACCTGTCCCGGGGGACTCGGGCCCGGGTCCACAGGCATGTGTTGTCGACAGGCTGTCCCGGGGGACTCGGGCCCGCGTCCGAGGGCCCGCCGGGTCGACCAGCTGTCCAGGTGGACTCGGGCCCGAGTCTGAAGGCCCGCGTGGTCGACCAGCTGTCCCAGGCACTCGGGCCTGTGTCCGAGGGCACGTGGGTTCGACCAGGTGTCCCCGGAGATCGCACTCGAGTCCGACGGCCCGTGGGGTCGACCATATGTCCCGGGCGATATTGGCCCGGGTCCAAAGGCCCGCGCGGTCCACCAGCAGGCCCGCGCGACTCAGGCCCTGTTCTGATGGCCCGCGGGGTCAACCAGCAGTCCCTGGCGCCTGGGGCCCGTGTCCGAAATCCCTCGGTGTTGACCAGCTGTCCCGGGCGACTCGAGACCGTGCCTGAGGGCCTGGGTGTCGAACAGCTGTGCCAGGGGACTCACACGTGAGTCTGATGGACCCCGGGGTCGACCAGCGGTCCCTGGGGACTCGGGCCCAGGTCCTAGGGCCCGCGGGTTCGACCACCTGTATTGGGCGACTCGGGCCGGTGCTCGAGGGCCCGCGGTGTCCACAAACTCTCCCGCGCGACTCGGTTCGGGTCCCAGGTCCCATGGTCGACCAGCTGTCCCAGGCGCCTCGGGCCCGTGCCAGATGTCCCGCTGCATGGATCAGCTGCCCCGGGCGACTTGGGCCCTGGTCGCAGGGCCCGCGGTGTCGAACAGGCGTCCCGGAAGACTCGGGCCTTGCCCGAATGCCCGCGGTGACGACCAGCTCCGGGTGACACGGGCCCGTGTCCGAGGGCCCACGGGTTCGACCAGATGACCCTGGCGACACATGCTTCGGTGGGACTGCCCACGGGGTTGACCAGCATTCCCGGCGTCCTCGCGCTCGTGTCCGACTGCCCGCGAGGTCGACCTGATGTCTTTGGCGACTCGGGCCCGTGGCCGGGGTCCTGCGGGGTCTGCCAGCTTTCCCGTGCCCATTCGGCCAATGCCCGAGTGCCCGCACTGTCGACCCACTCTCCCAAGCGACTCGAGTTTGGGTCCAAGGGCCCGCGGTCGACCTGCTGTCCCGGGTGTCTTGGGCCCGGGCCCGATGTCCCACCGGGTCTACCAGGTGTCCCGGGCGATTCGGGTTCAGGTCGGAGGGACCGCGGTGTTGCCCAGCCATCCCGGGTCACTCGGGCCTGGGTCCGAGGGCCCATGTGTTCGACAAGCTCTTCCGGGCAAATCGCGCTCGGGTCCGATGGCCCGCGGGGTCGACCAGCTCTCCGGGGCGACTCGGGCACGTGCCCCAGGGCCCGGGGTGTCGACCAGCTGTCTCGGGCACCTCGGGCCCGGTTCCGAGGCCCGGCATTATTGATCAGCTATCCCGCGTGACTCGGGCCCGTGTCCGAGGGCCCACGGTGTCGACCAGATGTTCCAGGCCCTCGGGCCCGGGTCCGAGGGCCCGCAGGGTCCACCAGGGGTCCCGGGCGACTCGCACTCGAGTCCGAGGGCCTGCGGGGTCGACCAGATCTCCAGGGCGAGTCGAGCACATGCCCGATGCCCCGCGGGGTCAACCAGACGTCCCAGGCGACTCCGGCCTGGCTCCGAGGGCCCACGGTGTCACACAGCTCTCCTGGGACACTCGCGCTTTGGACCGACGGACCGCGGGGTCGACCAGCTGACCCGGGCGACTTTGGCCCTGTGTCCCAAGGCCCTTGGGGTCGCCCGACTTTCCCGGGCGTCTCCGGCCTGTGCCCGAGGGACCGTGGTATGGACCACCTCTCCCAGGCGACTCAAGTTCGGGTCCGAGGTCCCGCAGCCTACCTGCTTTCCCGGGTGACTTGGGCATGTGCCAGATGTCACGCGGGGTCGACCAGTTGTCCAGGGGGACTCAGGCCCGGGTCCAGGATCCCGTGGTGTCGACCAGCTGTCCCGGGGAACTCTACCCAGGCCCGAAGACCAGCCGCATCCACCAGTTGCCCCGGGCGACTCGGACCCGTGTCTGAAGGCCCGCGTGTTCGACCAGCTATCCCTGGCCACTCACGCTGGGGTCCGTGTTCCCGCGGGGTTGACCAGCAGTCCCGGGCAACACGCGCTTGTGTCCGAGGGCCCGTGAGGTCGACCCGATGTCTTTGGCCATTCGGGCCCGGGACCGAGGGCCCGCGGGATCGACCAGCAGACCCGCGTGACTTGGGCCCGTGTCCGAGGTCCTGCGGTCGACCATCTGTACCGGGCGACTCGGGCCCGTGCCCGATGTCCCCCTGGGTCGACCAGCTGTCCCGGGGACGTCGGGCCCATGTCCGAGGGCCCGCGGGTTCCACAACCTTTCCCGGGCGACTCGGGCTGGTCCCGAGGGCCCGCGGTGTCGTCCAAATCTCCCGGTCGACTCGGGCCTGTGTCTGATATCCTCCAGGGTCGACCAGCTGTCCCGGGGGACTTGGGCCCTGGTCGGACGGAGCGGGGTGTCGAACAGGCGTCCCGGGCGACTAGGGCCAATGTCCGAGAGCCCACGGGGTCGAACAGCTGTCCTGGGCGACTCGGGCCCATTCCCGAGGCCTCGCGGTGTCGACCAGATGTCCCGGGGGACTGGCGCTTCGGTCCTAAGGCCCGCGGGGTCGACCAGCTGTCCTGGCTGACTTGGGTTCGGCTCCGAGGGCCTGCGGGCTCGAAAGGCTGTCCCGGAGGCTCGGGCCCGTTCCTGAAGGCCCACGGGGTCGACCAGTTTTCCCTGTGATTCGTGCTTTGGTCCGAGTGCCCGCAGGGTGGACCAGCAGTCCTGGGTGACTCGCGCTCGTGTCCGAGGTTCCACGAGGTCGCCCCGATGTTTTGGCAACTCGGGCCCGGGTGCGAGGGCCTGCAGGGTCGACCAGGTGTCCCGGGCGACTCGGGCCCAGGCCCAAGGCCCTGCGGTGTCAACCAGATGTCCCGGACCACTCGCGCTTGCGTCCTAGGTTACGTGGGGTCGACCAGCTGTCCTGGGCGACTGGGGCCTGGTGGGAGGGAGCATGGTGTCAAACAGGCGTCCCGGGCAACTCGGGCCCGTGTCTGAAGGCCCGCGGGGTCAACCAGCTGTCCCTGGTGACTCGCGCTTGGGACCGAGTGCACGCGGGGTCGACCAGCAGTCCCGGGCAACTCGGGCCCTGGTCGGAGGTACGCGGTGTCGACCAGGCCTCCCTGGCGCCTCGGGCCCGGGCCCGAGGACCTGCGGGGTCGACCAGCTGTCCCGGGCGACTCCGGCCTGATTCCGAGGGCCCACGGTTTCGACCAAATGTCCCGGGTGACTCGGGCCTGGGTCTGAATGCTCGCGGTATCAACCAGCTTTCCCAGGGAACTCGGGCCCGGGTCTGAGGTCCCACAGGGTCGCCCACCTGTCCCGGGGGACTCGGGCCCGGGTCCACAGGCATGTGTTGTCGACAGGCTGTCCCGGGGGACTCGGGCCCGCGTCCGAGGGCCCGCCGGGTCGACCAGCTGTCCAGGTGGACTCGGGCCCGAGTCTGAAGGCCCGCGTGGTCGACCAGCTGTCCCAGGCACTCGGGCCTGTGTCCGAGGGCACGTGGGTTCGACCAGGTGTCCCCGGAGATCGCACTCGAGTCCGACGGCCCGTGGGGTCGACCATATGTCCCGGGCGATATTGGCCCGGGTCCAAAGGCCCGCGCGGTCCACCAGCAGGCCCGCGCGACTCAGGCCCTGTTCTGATGGCCCGCGGGGTCAACCAGCAGTCCCTGGCGCCTGGGGCCCGTGTCCGAAATCCCTCGGTGTTGACCAGCTGTCCCGGGCGACTCGAGACCGTGCCTGAGGGCCTGGGTGTCGAACAGCTGTGCCAGGGGACTCACACGTGAGTCTGATGGACCCCGGGGTCGACCAGCGGTCCCTGGGGACTCGGGCCCAGGTCCTAGGGCCCGCGGGTTCGACCACCTGTATTGGGCGACTCGGGCCGGTGCTCGAGGGCCCGCGGTGTCCACAAACTCTCCCGCGCGACTCGGTTCGGGTCCCAGGTCCCATGGTCGACCAGCTGTCCCAGGCGCCTCGGGCCCGTGCCAGATGTCCCGCTGCATGGATCAGCTGCCCCGGGCGACTTGGGCCCTGGTCGCAGGGCCCGCGGTGTCGAACAGGCGTCCCGGAAGACTCGGGCCTTGCCCGAATGCCCGCGGTGACGACCAGCTCCGGGTGACACGGGCCCGTGTCCGAGGGCCCACGGGTTCGACCAGATGACCCTGGCGACACATGCTTCGGTGGGACTGCCCACGGGGTTGACCAGCATTCCCGGCGTCCTCGCGCTCGTGTCCGACTGCCCGCGAGGTCGACCTGATGTCTTTGGCGACTCGGGCCCGTGGCCGGGGTCCTGCGGGGTCTGCCAGCTTTCCCGTGCCCATTCGGCCAATGCCCGAGTGCCCGCACTGTCGACCCACTCTCCCAAGCGACTCGAGTTTGGGTCCAAGGGCCCGCGGTCGACCTGCTGTCCCGGGTGTCTTGGGCCCGGGCCCGATGTCCCACCGGGTCTACCAGGTGTCCCGGGCGATTCGGGTTCAGGTCGGAGGGACCGCGGTGTTGCCCAGCCATCCCGGGTCACTCGGGCCTGGGTCCGAGGGCCCATGTGTTCGACAAGCTCTTCCGGGCAAATCGCGCTCGGGTCCGATGGCCCGCGGGGTCGACCAGCTCTCCGGGGCGACTCGGGCACGTGCCCCAGGGCCCGGGGTGTCGACCAGCTGTCTCGGGCACCTCGGGCCCGGTTCCGAGGCCCGGCATTATTGATCAGCTATCCCGCGTGACTCGGGCCCGTGTCCGAGGGCCCACGGTGTCGACCAGATGTTCCAGGCACTCGGGCCCGGGTCCGAGGGCCCGCAGGGTCCACCAGGGGTCCCGGGCGACTCGCACTCGAGTCCGAGGGCCTGCGGGGTCGACCAGATCTCCAGGGCGAGTCGAGCACATGCCCGATGCCCCGCGGGGTCAACCAGACGTCCCAGGCGACTCCGGCCTGGCTCCGAGGGCCCACGGTGTCACACAGCTCTCCTGGGACACCCGCGCTTTGGACCGACGGACCGCGGGGTCGACCAGCTGACCCGGGCGACTTTGGCCCTGTGTCCCAAGGCCCTTGGGGTCGCCCGACTTTCCCGGGCGTCTCCGGCCTGTGCCCGAGGGACCGTGGTATGGACCACCTCTCCCAGGCGACTCAAGTTCGGGTCCGAGGTCCCGCAGCCTACCTGCTTTCCCGGGTGACTTGGGCATGTGCCAGATGTCACGCGGGGTCGACCAGTTGTCCAGGGGGACTCAGGCCCGGGTCCAGGATCCCGTGGTGTCGACCAGCTGTCCCGGGGAACTCTACCCAGGCCCGAAGACCAGCCGCATCCACCAGTTGCCCCGGGCGACTCGGACCCGTGTCTGAAGGCCCGCGTGTTCGACCAGCTATCCCTGGCCACTCACGCTGGGGTCCGTGTTCCCGCGGGGTTGACCAGCAGTCCCGGGCAACACGCGCTTGTGTCCGAGGGCCCGGGAGGTCGACCCGATGTCTTTGGCCATTCGGGCCCGGGACCGAGGGCCCGCGGGATCGACCAGCAGACCCGCGTGACTTGGGCCCGTGTCCGAGGTCCTGCGGTCGACCATCTGTACCGGGCGACTCGGGCCCGTGCCCGATGTCCCCCTGGGTCGACCAGCTGTCCCGGGGACGTCGGGCCCATGTCCGAGGGCCCGCGGGTTCCACAACCTTTCCCGGGCGACTCGGGCTGGTCCCGAGGGCCCGCGGTGTCGTCCAAATCTCCCGGTCGACTCGGGCCTGTGTCTGATATCCTCCAGGGTCGACCAGCTGTCCCGGGGGACTTGGGCCCTGGTCGGACGGAGCGGGGTGTCGAACAGGCGTCCCGGGCGACTAGGGCCAATGTCCGAGAGCCCACGGGGTCGAACAGCTGTCCTGGGCGACTCGGGCCCATTCCCGAGGCCTCGCGGTGTCGACCAGATGTCCCGGGGGACTGGCGCTTCGGTCCTAAGGCCCGCGGGGTCGACCAGCTGTCCTGGCTGACTTGGGTTCGGCTCCGAGGGCCTGCGGGCTCGAAAGGCTGTCCCGGAGGCTCGGGCCCGTTCCTGAAGGCCCACGGGGTCGACCAGTTTTCCCTGTGATTCGTACTTTGGTCCGAGTGCCCGCAGGGTGGACCAGCAGTCCTGGGTGACTCGCGCTCGTGTCCGAGGTTCCACGAGGTCGCCCCGATGTTTTGGCAACTCGGGCCCGGGTGCGAGGGCCTGCAGGGTCGACCAGGTGTCCCGGGCGACTCGGGCCCAGGCCCAAGGCCCTGCGGTGTCAACCAGATGTCCCGGACCACTCGCGCTTGCGTCCTAGGTTACGTGGGGTCGACCAGCTGTCCTGGGCGACTGGGGCCTGGTGGGAGGGAGCATGGTGTCAAACAGGCGTCCCGGGCAACTCGGGCCCGTGTCTGAAGGCCCGCGGGGTCAACCAGCTGTCCCTGGTGACTCGCGCTTGGGACCGAGTGCACGCGGGGTCGACCAGCAGTCCCGGGCAACTCGGGCCCTGGTCGGAGGCACGCGGTGTCGACCAGGCCTCCCTGGCGCCTCGGGCCCGTGCCCGAGGACCTGCGGGGTCGACCAGCTGTCCCGGGCGACTCCGGCCTGATTCCGAGGGCCCACGGTTTCGACCAAATGTCCCGGGTGACTCGGGCCTGGGTCTGAATGCTCGCGGTATCAACCAGCTTTCCCAGGGAACTCGGGCCCGTGTCTGAGGTCCCACAGGGTCGCCCACCTGTCCCGGGGGACTCGGGCCCGGGTCCACGGGCATGCGTTGTCGACAGGCTGTCCCGGGGGACTCGGGCCCGCGTCCGAGGGCCCGCCGGGTCGACCAGCTGTCCAGGTGGACTCGGGCCCGAGTCTGAAGGCCCGCGTGGTCGACCAGCTGTCCCAGGCACTCGGGCCTGTGTCCGAGGGCACGTGGGTTCGACCAGGTGTCCCCGGAGATCGCACTCGAGTCCGACGGCCCGTGGGGTCGACCATATGTCCCGGGCGATATTGGCCCGGGTCCAAAGGCCCGCGCGGTCCACCAGCAGGCCCGCGCGACTCAGGCCCTGTTCTGATGGCCCGCGGGGTCAACCAGCAGTCCCTGGCGCCTGGGGCCCGTGTCCGAAATCCCTCGGTGTTGACCAGCTGTCCCGGGCGACTCGAGACCGTGCCTGAGGGCCTGGGTGTCGAACAGCTGTGCCAGGGGACTCACACGTGAGTCTGATGGACCCCGGGGTCGACCAGCGGTCCCTGGGGACTCGGGCCCAGGTCCTAGGGCCCGCGGGTTCGACCACCTGTATTGGGCGACTCGGGCCGGTGCTCGAGGGCCCGCGGTGTCCACAAACTCTCCCGCGCGACTCGGTTCGGGTCCCAGGTCCCATGGTCGACCAGCTGTCCCAGGCGCCTCGGGCCCGTGCCAGATGTCCCGCTGCATGGATCAGCTGCCCCGGGCGACTTGGGCCCTGGTCGCAGGGCCCGCGGTGTCGAACAGGCGTCCCGGAAGACTCGGGCCTTGCCCGAATGCCCGCGGTGACGACCAGCTCCGGGTGACGCGGGCCCGTGTCCGAGGGCCCACGGGTTCGACCAGATGACCCTGGCGACACATGCTTCGGTGGGACTGCCCACGGGGTTGACCAGCATTCCCGGCGTCCTCGCGCTCGTGTCCGACTGCCCGCGAGGTCGACCTGATGTCTTTGGCGACTCGGGCCCGTGGCCGGGGTCCTGCGGGGTCTGCCAGCTTTCCCGTGCCCATTCGGCCAATGCCCGAGTGCCCGCAGTGTCGACCCACTCTCCCAAGCGACTCGAGTTTGGGTCCAAGGGCCCGCGGTCGACCTGCTGTCCCGGGTGTCTTGGGCCCGGGCCCGATGTCCCACCGGGTCTACCAGGTGTCCCGGGCGATTCGGGTTCAGGTCGGAGGGACCGCGGTGTTGCCCAGCCATCCCGGGTCACTCGGGCCTGGGTCCGAGGGCCCATGTGTTCGACAAGCTCTTCCGGGCAAATCGCGCTCGGGTCCGATGGCCCGCGGGGTCGACCAGCTCTCCGGGGCGACTCGGGCACGTGCCCCAGGGCCCGGGGTGTCGACCAGCTGTCTCGGGCACCTCGGGCCCGGTTCCGAGGCCCGGCATTATTGATCAGCTATCCCGCGTGACTCGGGCCCGTGTCCGAGGGCCCACGGTGTCGACCAGATGTTCCAGGCCCTCGGGCCCGGGTCCGAGGGCCCGCAGGGTCCACCAGGGGTCCCGGGCGACTCGCACTCGAGTCCGAGGGCCTGCGGGGTCGACCAGATCTCCAGGGCGAGTCGAGCACATGCCCGATGCCCCGCGGGGTCAACCAGACGTCCCAGGCGACTCCGGCCTGGCTCCGAGGGCCCACGGTGTCACACAGCTCTCCTGGGACACTCGCGCTTTGGACCGACGGACCGCGGGGTCGACCAGCTGACCCGGGCGACTTTGGCCCTGTGTCCCAAGGCCCTTGGGGTCGCCCGACTTTCCCGGGCGTCTCCGGCCTGTGCCCGAGGGACCGTGGTATGGACCACCTCTCCCAGGCGACTCAAGTTCGGGTCCGAGGTCCCGCAGCCTACCTGCTTTCCCGGGTGACTTGGGCATGTGCCAGATGTCACGCGGGGTCGACCAGTTGTCCAGGGGGACTCAGGCCCGGGTCCAGGATCCCGTGGTGTCGACCAGCTGTCCCGGGGAACTCTACCCAGGCCCGAAGACCAGCCGCATCCACCAGTTGCCCCGGGCGACTCGGACCCGTGTCTGAAGGCCCGCGTGTTCGACCAGCTATCCCTGGCCACTCACGCTGGGGTCCGTGTTCCCGCGGGGTTGACCAGCAGTCCCGGGCAACACGCGCTTGTGTCCGAGGGCCCGTGAGGTCGACCCGATGTCTTTGGCCATTCGGGCCCGGGACCGAGGGCCCGCGGGATCGACCAGCAGACCCGCGTGACTTGGGCCCGTGTCCGAGGTCCTGCGGTCGACCATCTGTACCGGGCGACTCGGGCCCGTGCCCGATGTCCCCCTGGGTCGACCAGCTGTCCCGGGGACGTCGGGCCCATGTCCGAGGGCCCGCGGGTTCCACAACCTTTCCCGGGCGACTCGGGCTGGTCCCGAGGGCCCGCGGTGTCGTCCAAATCTCCCGGTCGACTCGGGCCTGTGTCTGATATCCTCCAGGGTCGACCAGCTGTCCCGGGGGACTTGGGCCCTGGTCGGACGGAGCGGGGTGTCGAACAGGCGTCCCGGGCGACTAGGGCCAATGTCCGAGAGCCCACGGGGTCGAACAGCTGTCCTGGGCGACTCGGGCCCATTCCCGAGGCCTCGCGGTGTCGACCAGATGTCCCGGGGGACTGGCGCTTCGGTCCTAAGGCCCGCGGGGTCGACCAGCTGTCCTGGCTGACTTGGGTTCGGCTCCGAGGGCCTGCGGGCTCGAAAGGCTGTCCCGGAGGCTCGGGCCCGTTCCTGAAGGCCCACGGGGTCGACCAGTTTTCCCTGTGATTCGTGCTTTGGTCCGAGTGCCCGCAGGGTGGACCAGCAGTCCTGGGTGACTCGCGCTCGTGTCCGAGGTTCCACGAGGT
Source organism: Sus scrofa (assembly GCF_054392235.1). Lineage (NCBI taxonomy): Eukaryota > Metazoa > Chordata > Mammalia > Artiodactyla > Suidae > Sus > Sus scrofa. Next base: position 46,047,741 of record NC_139387.1, on the reverse strand, counting down.
CGCCCCGATGTTTTGGCAACTCGGGCCCGGGTGCGAGGGCCTGCAGGGTCGACCAGGTGTCCCGGGCGACTCGGGCCCAGGCCCAAGGCCCTGCGGTGTCAACCAGATGTCCCGGACCACTCGCGCTTGCGTCCTAGGTTACGTGGGGTCGACCAGTTGTCCTGGGCGACTGGGGCCTGGTCGGAGGGAGCATGGTGTCAAACAGGCGTCCCGGGCAACTCGGGCCCGTGTCTGAAGGCCCGCAGGGTCAACCAGCTGTCCCTGGTGACTCGCGCTTGGGACCGAGTGCACGCGGGGTCGACCAGCAGTCCCGGGCAACTCGGGCCCTGGTCGGAGGCACGCGGTGTCGACCAGGCCTCCCTGGCGCCTCGGGCCCGTGCCCGAGGACCTGCGGGGTCGACCAGCTGTCCCGGGCGACTCCGGCCTGATTCCGAGGGCCCACGGTTTCGACCAAATGTCCCGGGTGACTCGGGCCTGGGTCTGAATGCTCGCGGTATCAACCAGCTTTCCCAGGGAACTCGGGCCCGGGTCTGAGGTCCCACAGGGTCGCCCACCTGTCCCGGGGGACTCGGGCCCGGGTCCACGGGCATGCGGTGTCGACAGGCTGTCCCGGGGGACTCGGGCCCGCGTCCGAGGGCCCGCCGGGTCGACCAGCTGTCCAGGTGGACTCGGGCCCGAGTCTGAAGGCCCGCGTGGTCGACGAGCTGTCCCAGGCACTCGGGCCTGTGTCCGAGGGCACGTGGGTTCGACCAGGTGTCCCCGGAGATCGCACTCGAGTCCGACGGCCCGTGGGGTCGACCATATGTCCCGGGCGATATTGGCCCGGGTCCAAAGGCCCGCGCGGTCCACCAGCAGGCCCGCGCGACTCAGGCCCTGTTCTGATGGCCCGCGGGGTCAACCAGCAGTCCCTGGCGCCTGGGGCCCGTGTCCGAAATCCCTCGGTGTTGACCAGCTGTCCCGGGCGACTCGAGACCGTGCCTGAGGGCCTGGGTGTCGAACAGCTGTGCCAGGGGACTCACACGTGAGTCTGATGGACCCCGGGGTCGACCAGCGGTCCCTGGGGACTCGGGCCCAGGTCCTAGGGCCCGCGGGTTCGACCACCTGTATTGGGCGACTCGGGCCGGTGCTCGAGGGCCCGCGGTGTCCACAAACTCTCCCGCGCGACTCGGTTCGGGTCCCAGGTCCCATGGTCGACCAGCTGTCCCAGGCGCCTCGGGCCCGTGCCAGATGTCCCGCTGCATGGATCAGCTGCCCCGGGCGACTTGGGCCCTGGTCGCAGGGCCCGCGGTGTCGAACAGGCGTCCCGGAAGACTCGGGCCTTGCCCGAATGCCCGCGGTGACGACCACCTCCGGGTGACGCGGGCCCGTGTCCGAGGGCCCACGGGTTCGACCAGATGACCCTGGCGACACATGCTTCGGTGGGACTGCCCACGGGGTTGACCAGCATTCCCGGCGTCCTCGCGCTCGTGTCCGACTGCCCGCGAGGTCGACCTGATGTCTTTGGCGACTCGGGCCCGTGGCCGGGGTCCTGCGGGGTCTGCCAGCTTTCCCGTGCCCATTCGGCCAATGCCCGAGTGCCCGCAGTGTCGACCCACTCTCCCAAGCGACTCGAGTTTGGGTCCAAGGGCCCGCGGTCGACCTGCTGTCCCGGGTGTCTTGGGCCCGTGCCCGATGTCCCACCGGGTCTACCAGGTGTCCCGGGCGATTCGGGTTCAGGTCGGAGGGACCGCGGTGTTGCCCAGCCATCCCGGGTCACTCGGGCCTGGGTCCGAGGGCCCATGTGTTCGACAAGCTCTTCCGGGCAAATCGCGCTCGGGTCCGATGGCCCGCGGGGTCGACCAGCTCTCCGGGGCGACTCGGGCACGTGCCCCAGGGCCCGGGGTGTCGACCAGCTGTCTCGGGCACCTCGGGCCCGGTTCCGAGGCCCGGCATTATTGATCAGCTATCCCGCGTGACTCGGGCCCGTGTCCGAGGGCCCACGGTGTCGACCAGATGTTCCAGGCCCTCGGGCCCGGGTCCGAGGGCCCGCAGGGTCCACCAGGGGTCCCGGGCGACTCGCACTCGAGTCCGAGGGCCTGCGGGGTCGACCAGATCTCCAGGGCGAGTCGAGCACATGCCCGATGCCCCGCGGGGTCAACCAGACGTCCCAGGCGACTCCGGCCTGGCTCCGAGGGCCCACGGTGTCACACAGCTCTCCTGGGACACTCGCGCTTTGGACCGACGGACCGCGGGGTCGACCAGCTGACCCGGGCGACTTTGGCCCTGTGTCCAAAGGCCCTTGGGGTCGCCCGACTTTCCCGGGCGTCTCCGGCCTGTGCCCGAGGGACCGTGGTATGGACCACCTCTCCCAGGCGACTCAAGTTCGGGTCCGAGGTCCCGCAGCCTACCTGCTTTCCCGGGTGACTTGGGCATGTGCCAGATGTCACGCGGGGTCGACCAGTTGTCCAGGGGGACTCAGGCCCGGGTCCAGGATCCCGTGGTGTCGACCAGCTGTCCCGGGGAACTCTACCCAGGCCCGAAGACCAGCCGCATCCACCAGTTGCCCCGGGCGACTCGGACCCGTGTCTGAAGGCCCGCGTGTTCGACCAGCTATCCCTGGCCACTCACGCTGGGGTCCGTGTTCCCGCGGGGTTGACCAGCAGTCCCGGGCAACACGCGCTTGTGTCCGAGGGCCCGTGAGGTCGACCCGATGTCTTTGGCCATTCGGGCCCGGGACCGAGGGCCCGCGGGATCGACCAGCAGACCCGCGTGACTTGGGCCCGTGTCCGAGGTCCTGCGGTCGACCATCTGTACCGGGCGACTCGGGCCCGTGCCCGATGTCCCCCTGGGTCCAACAGCTGTCCCGGGGACGTCGGGCCCATGTCCGAGGGCCCGCGGGTTCCACAACCTTTCCCGGGCGACTCGGGCTGGTCCCGAGGGCCCGCGGTGTCGTCCAAATCTCCCGGTCGACTCGGGCCTGTGTCTGATATCCTCCAGGGTCGACCAGCTGTCCCGGGGGACTTGGGCCCTGGTCGGACGGAGCGGGGTGTCGAACAGGCGTCCCGGGCGACTAGGGCCAATGTCCGAGAGCCCACGGGGTCGAACAGCTGTCCTGGGCGACTCGGGCCCATTCCCGAGGCCTCGCGGTGTCGACCAGATGTCCCGGGGGACTGGCGCTTCGGTCCTAAGGCCCGCGGGGTCGACCAGCTGTCCTGGCTGACTTGGGTTCGGCTCCGAGGGCCTGCGGGCTCGAAAGGCTGTCCCGGAGGCTCGGGCCCGTTCCTGAAGGCCCACGGGGTCGACCAGTTTTCCCTGTGATTCGTGCTTTGGTCCGAGTGCCCGCAGGGTGGACCAGCAGTCCTGGGTGACTCGCGCTCGTGTCCGAGGTTCCACGAGGTCGCCCCGATGTTTTGGCAACTCGGGCCCGGGTGCGAGGGCCTGCAGGGTCGACCAGGTGTCCCGGGCGACTCGGGCCCAGGCCCAAGGCCCTGCGGTGTCAACCAGATGTCCCGGACCACTCGCGCTTGCGTCCTAGGTTACGTGGGGTCGACCAGCTGTCCTGGGCGACTGGGGCCTGGTCGGAGTGAGCATGGTGTCAAACAGGCGTCCCGGGCAACTCGGGCCCGTGTCTGAAGGCCCGCGGGGTCAACCAGCTGTCCCTGGTGACTCGCGCTTGGGACCGAGTGCACGCGGGGTCGACCAGCAGTCCCGGGCAACTCGGGCCCTGGTCGGAGGCACGCGGTGTCGACCAGGCCTCCCTGGCGCCTCGGGCCCGTGCCCGAGGACCTGCGGGGTCGACCAGCTGTCCCGGGCGACTCCGGCCTGATTCCGAGGGCCCACGGTTTCGACCAAATGTCCCGGGTGACTCGGGCCTGGGTCTGAATGCTCGCGGTATCAACCAGCTTTCCCAGGGAACTCGGGCCCGGGTCTGAGGTCCCACAGGGTCGCCCACCTGTCCCGGGGGACTCGGGCCCGGGTCCACGGGCATGCGGTGTCGACAGGCTGTCCCGGGGGACTCGGGCCCGCGTCCGAGGGCCCGCCGGGTCGACCAGCTGTCCAGGTGGACTCGGGCCCGAGTCTGAAGGCCCGCGTGGTCGACCAGCTGTCCCAGGCACTCGGGCCTGTGTCCGAGGGCACGTGGGTTCGACCAGGTGTCCCCGGAGATCGCACTCGAGTCCGACGGCCCGTGGGGTCGACCATATGTCCCGGGCGATATTGGCCCGGGTCCAAAGGCCCGCGCGGTCCACCAGCAGGCCCTCGCGACTCAGGCCCTGTTCTGATGGCCCGCGGGGTCAACCAGCAGTCCCTGGTGCCTGGGGCCCGTGTCCGAAATCCCTCGGTGTTGACCAGCTGTCCCGGGCGACTCGAGACCGTGCCTGAGGGCCTGGGTGTCGAACAGCTGTGCCAGGGGACTCACACGTGAGTCTGATGGACCCCGGGGTCGACCAGCGGTCCCTGGGGACTCGGGCCCAGGTCCTAGGGCCCGCGGGTTCGACCACCTGTATTGGGCGACTCGGGCCGGTGCTCGAGGGCCCGCGGTGTCCACAAACTCTCCCGCGCGACTCGGTTCGGGTCCCAGGTCCCATGGTCGACCAGCTGTCCCAGGCGCCTCGGGCCCGTGCCAGATGTCCCGCTGCATGGATCAGCTGCCCCGGGCGACTTGGGCCCTGGTCGCAGGGCCCGCGGTGTCGAACAGGCGTCCCGGAAGACTCGGGCCTTGCCCGAATGCCCGCGGTGACGACCAGCTCCGGGTGACACGGGCCCGTGTCCGAGAGCCCACGGGTTCGACCAGATGACCCTGGCGACACATGCTTCGGTGGGACTGCCCACGGGGTTGACCAGCATTCCCGGCGTCCTCACGCTCGTGTCCGACTGCCCGCGAGGTCGACCTGATGTCTTTGGCGACTCGGGCCCGTGGCCGGGGTCCTGCGGGGTCTGCCAGCTTTCCCGTGCCCATTCGGCCAATGCCCGAGTGCCCGCAGTGTCGACCCACTCTCCCAAGCGACTCGAGTTTGGGTCCAAGGGCCCGCGGTCGACCTGCTGTCCCGGGTGTCTTGGGCCCGGGCCCGATGTCCCACCGGGTCTACCAGGTGTCCCGGGCGATTCGGGTTCAGGTCGGAGGGACCGCGGTGTTGCCCAGCCATCCCGGGTCACTCGGGCCTGGGTCCGAGGGCCCATGTGTTCGACAAGCTCTTCCGGGCAAATCGCGCTCGGGTCCGATGGCCCGCGGGGTCGACCAGCTCTCCGGGGCGACTCGGGCACGTGCCCCAGGGCCCGGGGTGTCGACCAGCTGTCTCGGGCACCTCGGGCCCGGTTCCGAGGCCCGGCATTATTGATCAGCTATCCCGCGTGACTCGGGCCCGTGTCCGAGGGCCCACGGTGTCGACCAGATGTTCCAGGCCCTCGGGCCCGGGTCCGAGGGCCCGCAGGGTCCACCAGGGGTCCCGGGCGACTCGCACTCGAGTCCGAGGGCCTGCGGGGTCGACCAGATCTCCAGGGCGAGTCGAGCACATGCCCGATGCCCCGCGGGGTCAACCAGACGTCCCAGGCGACTCCGGCCTGGCTCCGAGGGCCCACGGTGTCACACAGCTCTCCTGGGACACTCGCGCTTTGGACCGACGGACCGCGGGGTCGACCAGCTGACCCGGGCGACTTTGGCCCTGTGTCCAAAGGCCCTTGGGGTCGCCCGACTTTCCCGGGCGTCTCCGGCCTGTGCCCGAGGGACCGTGGTATGGACCACCTCTCCCAGGCGACTCAAGTTCGGGTCCGAGGTCCCGCAGCCTACCTGCTTTCCCGGGTGACTTGGGCATGTGCCAGATGTCACGCGGGGTCGACCAGTTGTCCAGGGGGACTCAGGCCCGGGTCCAGGATCCCGTGGTGTCGACCAGCTGTCCCGGGGAACTCTACCCAGGCCCGAAGACCAGCCGCATCCACCAGTTGCCCCGGGCGACTCGGACCCGTGTCTGAAGGCCCGCGTGTTCGACCAGCTATCCCTGGCCACTCACGCTGGGGTCCGTGTTCCCGCGGGGTTGACCAGCAGTCCCGGGCAACACGCGCTTGTGTCCGAGGGCCCGTGAGGTCGACCCGATGTCTTTGGCCATTCGGGCCCGGGACCGAGGGCCCGCGGGATCGACCAGCAGACCCGCGTGACTTGGGCCCGTGTCCGAGGTCCTGCGGTCGACCATCTGTACCGGGCGACTCGGGCCCGTGCCCGATGTCCCCCTGGGTCGACCAGCTGTCCCGGGGACGTCGGGCCCATGTCCGAGGGCCCGCGGGTTCCACAACCTTTCCCGGGCGACTCGGGCTGGTCCCGAGGGCCCGCGGTGTCGTCCAAATCTCCCGGTCGACTCGGGCCTGTGTCTGATATCCTCCAGGGTCGACCAGCTGTCCCGGGGGACTTGGGCCCTGGTCGGACGGAGCGGGGTGTCGAACAGGCGTCCCGGGCGACTAGGGCCAATGTCCGAGAGCCCACGGGGTCGAACAGCTGTCCTGGGCGACTCGGGCCCATTCCCGAGGCCTCGCGGTGTCGACCAGATGTCCCGGGGGACTGGCGCTTCGGTCCTAAGGCCCGCGGGGTCGACCAGCTGTCCTGGCTGACTTGGGTTCGGCTCCGAGGGCCTGCGGTCTCGAAAGGCTGTCCCGGAGGCTCGGGCCCGTTCCTGAAGGCCCACGGGGTCGACCAGTTTTCCCTGTGATTCGTGCTTTGGTCCGAGTGCCCGCAGGGTGGACCAGCAGTCCTGGGTGACTCGCGCTCGTGTCCGAGGTTCCACGAGGTCGCCCCGATGTTTTGGCAACTCGGGCCCGGGTGCGAGGGCCTGCAGGGTCGACCAGGTGTCCCGGGCGACTCGGGCCCAGGCCCAAGGCCCTGCGGTGTCAACCAGATGTCCCGGACCACTCGCGCTTGCGTCCTAGGTTACGTGGGGTCGACCAGCTGTCCTGGGCGACTGGGGCCTGGTCGGAGTGAGCATGGTGTCAAACAGGCGTCCCGGGCAACTCGGGCCCGTGTCTGAAGGCCCGCGGGGTCAACCAGCTGTCCCTGGTGACTCGCGCTTGGGACCGAGTGCACGCGGGGTCGACCAGCAGTCCCGGGCAACTCGGGCCCTGGTCGGAGGCACGCGGTGTCGACCAGGCCTCCCTGGCGCCTCGGGCCCGTGCCCGAGGACCTGCGGGGTCGACCAGCTGTCCCGGGCGACTCCGGCCTGATTCCGAGGGCCCACGGTTTCGACCAAATGTCCCGGGTGACTCGGGCCTGGGTCTGAATGCTCGCGGTATCAACCAGCTTTCCCAGGGAACTCGGGCCCGGGTCTGAGGTCCCACAGGGTCGCCCACCTGTCCCGGGGGACTCGGGCCCGGGTCCACGGGCATGCGGTGTCGACAGGCTGTCCCGGGGGACTCGGGCCCGCGTCCGAGGGCCCGCCGGGTCGACCAGCTGTCCAGGTGGACTCGGGCCCGAGTCTGAAGGCCCGCGTGGTCGACCAGCTGTCCCAGGCACTCGGGCCTGTGTCCGAGGGCACGTGGGTTCGACCAGGTGTCCCCGGAGATCGCACTCGAGTCCGACGGCCCGTGGGGTCGACCATATGTCCCGGGCGATATTGGCCCGGGTCCAAAGGCCCGCGCGGTCCACCAGCAGTCCCGCGCGACTCAGGCCCTGTTCTGATGGCCCGCGGGGTCAACCAGCAGTCCCTGGCGCCTGGGGCCCGTGTCCGAAATCCCTCGGTGTTGACCAGCTGTCCCGGGCGACTCGAGACCGTGCCTGAGGGCCTGGGTGTCGAACAGCTGTGCCAGGGGACTCACACGTGAGTCTGATGGACCCCGGGGTCGACCAGCGGTCCCTGGGGACTCGGGCCCAGGTCCTAGGGCCCGCGGGTTCGACCACCTGTATTGGGCGACTCGGGCCGGTGCTCGAGGGCCCGCGGTGTCCACAAACTCTCCCGCGCGACTCGGTTCGGGTCCCAGGTCCCATGGTCGACCAGCTGTCCCAGGCGCCTCGGGCCCGTGCCAGATGTCCCGCTGCATGGATCAGCTGCCCCGGGCGACTTGGGCCCTGGTCGCAGGGCCCGCGGTGTCGAACAGGCGTCCCGGAAGACTCGGGCCTTGCCCGAATGCCCGCGGTGACGACCAGCTCCGGGTGACACGGGCCCGTGTCCGAGAGCCCACGGGTTCGACCAGATGACCCTGGCGACACATGCTTCGGTGGGACTGCCCACGGGGTTGACCAGCATTCCCGGCGTCCTCACGCTCGTGTCCGACTGCCCGCGAGGTCGACCTGATGTCTTTGGCGACTCGGGCCCGTGGCCGGGGTCCTGCGGGGTCTGCCAGCTTTCCCGTGCCCATTCGGCCAATGCCCGAGTGCCCGCAGTGTCGACCCACTCTCCCAAGCGACTCGAGTTTGGGTCCAAGGGCCCGCGGTCGACCTGCTGTCCCGGGTGTCTTGGGCCCGGGCCCGATGTCCCACCGGGTCTACCAGGTGTCCCGGGCGATTCGGGTTCAGGTCGGAGGGACCGCGGTGTTGCCCAGCCATCCCGGGTCACTCGGGCCTGGGTCCGAGGGCCCATGTGTTCGACAAGCTCTTCCGGGCAAATCGCGCTCGGGTCCGATGGCCCGCGGGGTCGACCAGCTCTCCGGGGCGACTCGGGCACGTGCCCCAGGGCCCGGGGTGTCGACCAGCTGTCTCGGGCACCTCGGGCCCGGTTCCGAGGCCCGGCATTATTGATCAGCTATCCCGCGTGACTCGGGCCCGTGTCCGAGGGCCCACGGTGTCGACCAGATGTTCCAGGCCCTCGGGCCCGGGTCCGAGGGCCCGCAGGGTCCACCAGGGCTCCCGGGCGACTCGCACTCGAGTCCGAGGGCCTGCGGGGTCGACCAGATCTCCAGGGCGAGTCGAGCACATGCCCGATGCCCCGCGGGGTCAACCAGACGTCCCAGGCGACTCCGGCCTGGCTCCGAGGGCCCACGGTGTCACACAGCTCTCCTGGGACACTCGCGCTTTGGACCGACGGACCGCGGGGTCGACCAGCTGACCCGGGCGACTTTGGCCCTGTGTCCCAAGGCCCTTGGGGTCGCCCGACTTTCCCGGGCGTCTCCGGCCTGTGCCCGAGGGACCGTGGTATGGACCACCTCTCCCAGGCGACTCAAGTTCGGGTCCGAGGTCCCGCAGCCTACCTGCTTTCCCGGGTGACTTGGGCATGTGCCAGATGTCACGCGGGGTCGACCAGTTGTCCAGGGGGACTCAGGCCCGGGTCCAGGATCCCGTGGTGTCGACCAGCTGTCCCGGGGAACTCTACCCAGGCCCGAAGACCAGCCGCATCCACCAGTTGCCCCGGGCGACTCGGACCCGTGTCTGAAGGCCCGCGTGTTCGACCAGCTATCCCTGGCCACTCACGCTGGGGTCCGTGTTCCCGCGGGGTTGACCAGCAGTCCCGGGCAACACGCGCTTGTGTCCGAGGGCCCGTGAGGTCGACCCGATGTCTTTGGCCATTCGGGCCCGGGACCGAGGGCCCGCGGGATCGACCAGCAGACCCGCGTGACTTGGGCCCGTGTCCGAGGTCCTGCGGTCGACCATCTGTACCGGGCGACTCGGGCCCGTGCCCGATGTCCCCCTGGGTCGACCAGCTGTCCCGGGGACGTCGGGCCCATGTCCGAGGGCCCGCGGGTTCCACAACCTTTCCCGGGCGACTCGGGCTGGTCCCGAGGGCCCGCGGTGTCGTCCAAATCTCCCGGTCGACTCGGGCCTGTGTCTGATATCCTCCAGGGTCGACCAGCTGTCCCGGGGGACTTGGGCCCTGGTCGGATGGAGCGGGGTGTCGAACAGGCGTCCCGGGCGACTAGGGCCAATGTCCGAGAGCCCACGGGGTCGAACAGCTGTCCTGGGCGACTCGGGCCCATTCCCGAGGCCTCGCGGTGTCGACCAGATGTCCCGGGGGACTGGCGCTTCGGTCCTAAGGCCCGCGGGGTCGACCAGCTGTCCTGGCTGACTTGGGTTCGGCTCCGAGGGCCTGCGGGCTCGAAAGGCTGTCCCGGAGGCTCGGGCCCGTTCCTGAAGGCCCACGGGGTCGACCAGTTTTCCCTGTGATTCGTGCTTTGGTCCGAGTGCCCGCAGGGTGGACCAGCAGTCCTGGGTGACTCGCGCTCGTGTCCGAGGTTCCACGAGGTCGCCCCGATGTTTTGGCAACTCGGGCCCGGGTGCGAGGGCCTGCAGGGTCGACCAGGTGTCCCGGGCGACTCGGGCCCAGGCCCAAGGCCCTGCGGTGTCAACCAGATGTCCCGGACCACTCGCGCTTGCGTCCTAGGTTACGTGGGGTCGACCAGCTGTCCTGGGCGACTGCGGCCTGGTCGGAGGGAGCATGGTGTCAAACAGGCGTCCCGGGCAACTCGGGCCCGTGTCTGAAGGCCCGCGGGGTCAACCAGCTGTCCCTGGTGACTCGCGCTTGGGACCGAGTGCACGCGGGGTCGACCAGCAGTCCCGGGCAACTCGGGCCCTGGTCGGAGGCACGCGGTGTCGACCAGGCCTCCCTGGCGCCTCGGGCCCGTGCCCGAGGACCTGCGGGGTCGACCAGCTGTCCCGGGCGACTCCGGCCTGATTCCGAGGGCCCACGGTTTCGACCAAATGTCCCGGGTGACTCGGGCCTGGGTCTGAATGCTCGCGGTATCAACCAGCTTTCCCAGGGAACTCGGGCCCGGGTCTGAGGTCCCACAGGGTCGCCCACCTGTCCCGGGGGACTCGTGCCCGGGTCCACGGGCATGCGGTGTCGACAGGCTGTCCCGGGGGACTCGGGCCCGCGTCCGAGGGCCCGCCGGGTCGACCAGCTGTCCAGGTGGACTCGGGCCCGAGTCTGAAGGCCCGCGTGGTCGACCAGCTGTCCCAGGCACTCGGGCCTGTGTCCGAGGGCACGTGGGTTCGACCAGGTGTCCCCGGAGATCGCACTCGAGTCCGACGGCCCGTGGGGTCGACCATATGTCCCGGGCGATATTGGCCCGGGTCCAAAGGCCCGCGCGGTCCACCAGCAGGCCCGCGCGACTCAGGCCCTGTTCTGATGGCCCGCGGGGTCAACCAGCAGTCCCTGGCGCCTGGGGCCCGTGTCCGAAATCCCTCGGTGTTGACCAGCTGTCCCGGGCGACTCGAGACCGTGCCTGAGGGCCTGGGTGTCGAACAGCTGTGCCAGGGGACTCACACGTGAGTCTGATGGACCCCGGGGTCGACCAGCGGTCCCTGGGGACTCGGGCCCAGGTCCTAGGGCCCGCGGGTTCGACCACCTGTATTGGGCGACTCGGGCCGGTGCTCGAGGGCCCGCGGTGTCCACAAACTCTCCCGCGCGACTCGGTTCGGGTCCCAGGTCCCATGGTCGACCAGCTGTCCCAGGCGCCTCGGGCCCGTGCCAGATGTCCCGCTGCATGGATCAGCTGCCCCGGGCGACTTGGGCCCTGGTCGCAGGGCCCGCGGTGTCGAACAGGCGTCCCGGAAGACTCGGGCCTTGCCCGAATGCCCGCGGTGACGACCAGCTCCGGGTGACACGGGCCCGTGTCCGAGGGCCCACGGGTTCGACCAGATGACCCTGGCGACACATGCTTCGGTGGGACTGCCCACGGGGTTGACCAGCATTCCCGGCGTCCTCGCGCTCGTGTCCGACTGCCCGCGAGGTCGACCTGATGTCTTTGGCGACTCGGGCCCGTGGCCGGGGTCCTGCGGGGTCTGCCAGCTTTCCCGTGCCCATTCGGCCAATGCCCGAGTGCCCGCAGTGTCGACCCACTCTCCCAAGCGACTCGAGTTTGGGTCCAAGGGCCCGCGGTCGACCTGCTGTCCCGGGTGTCTTGGGCCCGGGCCCGATGTCCCACCGGGTCTACCAGGTGTCCCGGGCGATTCGGGTTCAGGTCGGAGGGACCGCGGTGTTGCCCAGCCATCCCGGGTCACTCGGGCCTGGGTCCGAGGGCCCATGTGTTCGACAAGCTCTTCCGGGCAAATCGCGCTCGGGTCCGATGGCCCGCGGGGTCGACCAGCTCTCCGGGGCGACTCGGGCACGTGCCCCAGGGCCCGGGGTGTCGACCAGCTGTCTCGGGCACCTCGGGCCCGGTTCCGAGGCCCGGCATTATTGATCAGCTATCCCGCGTGACTCGGGCCCGTGTCCGAGGGCCCACGGTGTCGACCAGATGTTCCAGGCCCTCGGGCCCGGGTCCGAGGGCCCGCAGGGTCCACCAGGGCTCCCGGGCGACTCGCACTCGAGTCCGAGGGCCTGCGGGGTCGACCAGATCTCCAGGGCGAGTCGAGCACATGCCCGATGCCCCGCGGGGTCAACCAGACGTCCCAGGCGACTCCGGCCTGGCTCCGAGGGCCCACGGTGTCACACAGCTCTCCTGGGACACTCGCGCTTTGGACCGACGGACCGCGGGGTCGACCAGCTGACCCGGGCGACTTTGGCCCTGTGTCCAAAGGCCCTTGGGGTCGCCCGACTTTCCCGGGCGTCTCCGGCCTGTGCCCGAGGGACCGTGGTATGGACCACCTCTCCCAGGCGACTCAAGTTCGGGTCCGAGGTCCCGCAGCCTACCTGCTTTCCCGGGTGACTTGGGCATGTGCCAGATGTCACGCGGGGTCGACCAGTTGTCCAGGGGGACTCAGGCCCGGGTCCAGGATCCCGTGGTGTCGACCAGCTGTCCCGGGGAACTCTACCCAGGCCCGAAGACCAGCCGCATCCACCAGTTGCCCCGGGCGACTCGGACCCGTGTCTGAAGGCCCGCGTGTTCGACCAGCTATCCCTGGCCACTCACGCTGGGGTCCGTGTTCCCGCGGGGTTGACCAGCAGTCCCGGGCAACACGCGCTTGTGTCCGAGGGCCCGTGAGGTCGACCCGATGTCTTTGGCCATTCGGGCCCGGGACCGAGGGCCCGCGGGATCGACCAGCAGACCCGCGTGACTTGGGCCCGTGTCCGAGGTCCTGCGGTCGACCATCTGTACCGGGCGACTCGGGCCCGTGCCCGATGTCCCCCTGGGTCGACCAGCTGTCCCGGGGACGTCGGGCCCATGTCCGAGGGCCCGCGGGTTCCACAACCTTTCCCGGGCGACTCGGGCTGGTCCCGAGGGCCCGCGGTGTCGTCCAAATCTCCCGGTCGACTCGGGCCTGTGTCTGATATCCTCCAGGGTCGACCAGCTGTCCCGGGGGACTTGGGCCCTGGTCGGACGGAGCGGGGTGTCGAACAGGCGTCCCGGGCGACTAGGGCCAATGTCCGAGAGCCCACGGGGTCGAACAGCTGTCCTGGGCGACTCGGGCCCATTCCCGAGGCCTCGCGGTGTCGACCAGATGTCCCGGGGGACTGGCGCTTCGGTCCTAAGGCCCGCGGGGTCGACCAGCTGTCCTGGCTGACTTGGGTTCGGCTCCGAGGGCCTGCGGGCTCGAAAGGCTCTCCCGGAGGCTCGGGCCCGTTCCTGAAGGCCCACGGGGTCGACCAGTTTTCCCTGTGATTCGTGCTTTGGTCCGAGTGCCCGCAGGGTGGACCAGCAGTCCTGGGTGACTCGCGCTCGTGTCCGAGGTTCCACAAGGTCGCCCCGATGTTTTGGCAACTCGGGCCCGGGTGCGAGGGCCTGCAGGGTCGACCAGGTGTCCCGGGCGACTCAGGCCCATGCCCAAGGCCCTGCGGTGTCAACCAGATGTCCCGGACCACTTGCGCTTGCGTCCTAGGTTACGTGGGGTCGACCAGCTGTCCTGGGCGACTGGGGCCTGGTCGGAGGGAGCATGGTGTCAAACAGGCGTCCCGGGCAACTCGGGCCCGTGTCTGAAGGCCCGCGGGGTCAACCAGCTGTCCCTGGTGACTCGCGCTTGGGACCGAGTGCACGCGGGGTCGACCAGCAGTCCCGGGCAACTCGGGCCCTGGTCGGAGGCACGCGGTGTCGACCAGGCCTCCCTGGCGCCTCGGGCCCGTGCCCGAGGACCTGCGGGGTCGACCAGCTGTCCCGGGCGACTCCGGCCTGATTCCGAGGGCCCACGGTTTCGACCAAATGACCCGGGTGACTCGGGCCTGGGTCTGAATGCTCGCGGTATCAACCAGCTTTCCCAGGGAACTCGGGCCCGGGTCTGAGGTCCCACAGGGTCGCCCACCTGTCCCGGGGGACTCGGGCCCGGGTCCACGGGCATGCGTTGTCGACAGGCTGTCCCGGGCGACTCGGGCCCGCGTCCGAGGGCCCGCCGGGTCGACCAGCTGTCCCAGGCACTCGGGCCTGTGTCCGAGGGCACGTGGGTTCGACCAGGTGTCCCCGGAGATCGCACTCGAGTCCGACGGCCCGTGGGGTCGACCATATGTCCCGGGCGATATTGGCCCGGGTCCAAAGGCCCGCGCGGTCCACCAGCAGGCCCGCGCGACTCAGGCCCTGTTCTGATGGCCCGCGGGGTCAACCAGCAGTCCCTGGCGCCTGGGGCCCGTGTCCGAAATCCCTCGGTGTTGACCAGCTGTCCCGGGCGACTCGAGACCGTGCCTGAGGGCCTGGGTGTCGAACAGCTGTGCCAGGGGACTCACACGTGAGTCTGATGGACCCCGGGGTCGACCAGCGGTCCCTGGGGACTCGGGCCCAGGTCCTAGGGCCCGCGGGTTCGACCACCTGTATTGGGCGACTCGGGCCGGTGCTCGAGGGCCCGCGGTGTCCACAAACTCTCCCGCGCGACTCGGTTCGGGTCCCAGGTCCCATGGTCGACCAGCTGTCCCAGGCGCCTCGGGCCCGTGCCAGATGTCCCGCTGCATGGATCAGCTGCCCCGGGCGACTTGGGCCCTGGTCGCAGGGCCCGCGGTGTCGAACAGGCGTCCCGGAAGACTCGGGCCTTGCCCGAATGCCCGCGGTGACGACCAGCTCCGGGTGACACGGGCCCGTGTCCGAGAGCCCACGGGTTCGACCAGATGACCCTGGCGACACATGCTTCGGTGGGACTGCCCACGGGGTTGACCAGCATTCCCGGCGTCCTCGCGCTCGTGTCCGACTGCCCGCGAGGTCGACCTGATGTCTTTGGCGACTCGGGCCCGTGGCCGGGGTCCTGCGGGGTCTGCCAGCTTTCCCGTGCCCATTCGGCCAATGCCCGAGTGCCCGCAGTGTCGACCCACTCTCCCAAGCGACTCGAGTTTGGGTCCAAGGGCCCGCGGTCGACCTGCTGTCCCGGGTGTCTTGGGCCCGGGCCCGATGTCCCACCGGGTCTACCAGGTGTCCCGGGCGATTCGGGTTCAGGTCGGAGGGACCGCGGTGTTGCCCAGCCATCCCGGGTCACTCGGGCCTGGGTCCGAGGGCCCATGTGTTCGACAAGCTCTTCCGGGCAAATCGCGCTCGGGTCCGATGGCCCGCGGGGTCGACCAGCTCTCCGGGGCGACTCGGGCACGTGCCCCAGGGCCCGGGGTGTCGACCAGCTGTCTCGGGCACCTCGGGCCCGGTTCCGAGGCCCGGCATTATTGATCAGCTATCCCGCGTGACTCGGGCCCGTGTCCGAGGGCCCACGGTGTCGACCAGATGTTCCAGGCCCTCGGGCCCGGGTCCGAGGGCCCGCAGGGTCCACCAGGGGTCCCGGGCGACTCGCACTCGAGTCCGAGGGCCTGCGGGGTCGACCAGATCTCCAGGGCGAGTCGAGCACATGCCCGATGCCCCGCGGGGTCAACCAGACGTCCCAGGCGACTCCGGCCTGGCTCCGAGGGCCCACGGTGTCACACAGCTCTCCTGGGACACTCGCGCTTTGGACCGACGGACCGCGGGGTCGACCAGCTGACCCGGGCGACTTTGGCCCTGTGTCCAAAGGCCCTTGGGGTCGCCCGACTTTCCCGGGCGTCTCCGGCCTGTGCCCGAGGGACCGTGGTATGGACCACCTCTCCCAGGCGACTCAAGTTCGGGTCCGAGGTCCCGCAGCCTACCTGCTTTCCCGGGTGACTTGGGCATGTGCCAGATGTCACGCGGGGTCGACCAGTTGTCCAGGGGGACTCAGGCCCGGGTCCAGGATCCCGTGGTGTCGACCAGCTGTCCCGGGGAACTCTACCCAGGCCCGAAGACCAGCCGCATCCACCAGTTGCCCCGGGCGACTCGGACCCGTGTCTGAAGGCCCGCGTGTTCGACCAGCTATCCCTGGCCACTCACGCTGGGGTCCGTGTTCCCGCGGGGTTGACCAGCAGTCCCGGGCAACACGCGCTTGTGTCCGAGGGCCCGTGAGGTCGACCCGATGTCTTTGGCCATTCGGGCCCGGGACCGAGGGCCCGCGGGATCGACCAGCAGACCCGTGTGACTTGGGCCCGTGTCCGAGGTCCTGCGGTCGACCATCTGTACCGGGCGACTCGGGCCCGTGCCCGATGTCCCCCTGGGTCCAACAGCTGTCCCGGGGACGTCGGGCCCATGTCCGAGGGCCCGCGGGTTCCACAACCTTTCCCGGGCGACTCGGGCTGGTCCCGAGGGCCCGCGGTGTCGTCCAAATCTCCCGGTCGACTCGGGCCTGTGTCTGATATCCTCCAGGGTCGACCAGCTGTCCCGGGGGACTTGGGCCCTGGTCGGACGGAGCGGGGTGTCGAACAGGCGTCCCGGGCGACTAGGGCCAATGTCCGAGAGCCCACGGGGTCGAACAGCTGTCCTGGGCGACTCGGGCCCATTCCCGAGGCCTCGCGGTGTCGACCAGATGTCCCGGGGGACTGGCGCTTCGGTCCTAAGGCCCGCGGGGTCGACCAGCTGTCCTGGCTGACTTGGGTTCGGCTCCGAGGGCCTGCGGGCTCGAAAGGCTGTCCCGGAGGCTCGGGCCCGTTCCTGAAGGCCCACGGGGTCGACCAGTTTTCCCTGTGATTCGTGCTTTGGTCCGAGTGCCCGCAGGGTGGACCAGCAGTCCTGGGTGACTCGCGCTCGTGTCCGAGGTTCCACGAGGTCGCCCCGATGTTTTGGCAACTCGGGCCCGGGTGCGAGGGCCTGCAGGGTCGACCAGGTGTCCCGGGCGACTCGGGCCCAGGCCCAAGGCCCTGCGGTGTCAACCAGATGTCCCGGACCACTCGCGCTTGCGTCCTAGGTTACGTGGGGTCGACCAGCTGTCCTGGGCGACTGGGGCCTGGTCGGAGGGAGCATGGTGTCAAACAGGCGTCCCGGGCAACTCGGGCCCGTGTCTGAAGGCCCGCGGGGTCAACCAGCTGTCCCTGGTGACTCGCGCTTGGGACCGAGTGCACGCGGGGTCGACCAGCAGTCCCGGGCAACTCGGGCCCTGGTCGGAGGCACGCGGTGTCGACCAGGCCTCCCTGGCGCCTCGGGCCCGTGCCCGAGGACCTGCGGGGTCGACCAGCTGTCCCGGGCGACTCCGGCCTGATTCCGAGGGCCCACGGTTTCGACCAAATGTCCCGGGTGACTCGGGCCTGGGTCTGAATGCTCGCGGTATCAACCAGCTTTCCCAGGGAACTCGGGCCCGGGTCTGAGGTCCCACAGGGTCGCCCACCTGTCCCGGGGGACTCGTGCCCGGGTCCACGGGCATGCGGTGTCGACAGGCTGTCCCGGGGGACTCGGGCCCGCGTCCGAGGGCCCGCCGGGTCGACCAGCTGTCCAGGTGGACTCGGGCCCGAGTCTGAAGGCCCGCGTGGTCGACCAGCTGTCCCAGGCACTCGGGCCTGTGTCCGAGGGCACGTGGGTTCGACCAGGTGTCCCCGGAGATCGCACTCGAGTCCGACGGCCCGTGGGGTCGACCATATGTCCCGGGCGATATTGGCCCGGGTCCAAAGGCCCGCGCGGTCCACCAGCAGGCCCGCGCGACTCAGGCCCTGTTCTGATGGCCCGCGGGGTCAACCAGCAGTCCCTGGCGCCTGGGGCCCGTGTCCGAAATCCCTCGGTGTTGACCAGCTGTCCCGGGCGACTCGAGACCGTGCCTGAGGGCCTGGGTGTCGAACAGCTGTGCCAGGGGACTCACACGTGAGTCTGATGGACCCCGGGGTCGACCAGCGGTCCCTGGGGACTCGGGCCCAGGTCCTAGGGCCCGCGGGTTCGACCACCTGTATTGGGCGACTCGGGCCGGTGCTCGAGGGCCCGCGGTGTCCACAAACTCTCCCGCGCGACTCGGTTCGGGTCCCAGGTCCCATGGTCGACCAGCTGTCCCAGGCGCCTCGGGCCCGTGCCAGATGTCCCGCTGCATGGATCAGCTGCCCCGGGCGACTTGGGCCCTGGTCGCAGGGCCCGCGGTGTCGAACAGGCGTCCCGGAAGACTCG
Source organism: Sus scrofa (assembly GCF_054392235.1). Lineage (NCBI taxonomy): Eukaryota > Metazoa > Chordata > Mammalia > Artiodactyla > Suidae > Sus > Sus scrofa. Next base: position 46,029,591 of record NC_139387.1, on the reverse strand, counting down.
GGCCTTGCCCGAATGCCCGCGGTGACGACCAGCTCCGGGTGACACGGGCCCGTGTCCGAGGGCCCACGGGTTCGACCAGATGACCCTGGCGACACATGCTTCGGTGGGACTGCCCACGGGGTTGACCAGCATTCCCGGCGTCCTCGCGCTCGTGTCCGACTGCCCGCGAGGTCGACCTGATGTCTTTGGCGACTCGGGCCCGTGGCCGGGGTCCTGCGGGGTCTGCCAGCTTTCCCGTGCCCATTCGGCCAATGCCCGAGTGCCCGCAGTGTCGACCCACTCTCCCAAGCGACTCGAGTTTGGGTCCAAGGGCCCGCGGTCGACCTGCTGTCCCGGGTGTCTTGGGCCCGGGCCCGATGTCCCACCGGGTCTACCAGGTGTCCCGGGCGATTCGGGTTCAGGTCGGAGGGACCGCGGTGTTGCCCAGCCATCCCGGGTCACTCGGGCCTGGGTCCGAGGGCCCATGTGTTCGACAAGCTCTTCCGGGCAAATCGCGCTCGGGTCCGATGGCCCGCGGGGTCGACCAGCTCTCCGGGGCGACTCGGGCACGTGCCCCAGGGCCCGGGGTGTCGACCAGCTGTCTCGGGCACCTCGGGCCCGGTTCCGAGGCCCGGCATTATTGATCAGCTATCCCGCGTGACTCGGGCCCGTGTCCGAGGGCCCACGGTGTCGACCAGATGTTCCAGGCCCTCGGGCCCGGGTCCGAGGGCCCGCAGGGTCCACCAGGGCTCCCGGGCGACTCGCACTCGAGTCCGAGGGCCTGCGGGGTCGACCAGATCTCCAGGGCGAGTCGAGCACATGCCCGATGCCCCGCGGGGTCAACCAGACGTCCCAGGCGACTCCGGCCTGGCTCCGAGGGCCCACGGTGTCACACAGCTCTCCTGGGACACTCGCGCTTTGGACCGACGGACCGCGGGGTCGACCAGCTGACCCGGGCGACTTTGGCCCTGTGTCCAAAGGCCCTTGGGGTCGCCCGACTTTCCCGGGCGTCTCCGGCCTGTGCCCGAGGGACCGTGGTATGGACCACCTCTCCCAGGCGACTCAAGTTCGGGTCCGAGGTCCCGCAGCCTACCTGCTTTCCCGGGTGACTTGGGCATGTGCCAGATGTCACGCGGGGTCGACCAGTTGTCCAGGGGGACTCAGGCCCGGGTCCAGGATCCCGTGGTGTCGACCAGCTGTCCCGGGGAACTCTACCCAGGCCCGAAGACCAGCCGCATCCACCAGTTGCCCCGGGCGACTCGGACCCGTGTCTGAAGGCCCGCGTGTTCGACCAGCTATCCCTGGCCACTCACGCTGGGGTCCGTGTTCCCGCGGGGTTGACCAGCAGTCCCGGGCAACACGCGCTTGTGTCCGAGGGCCCGTGAGGTCGACCCGATGTCTTTGGCCATTCGGGCCCGGGACCGAGGGCCCGCGGGATCGACCAGCAGACCCGCGTGACTTGGGCCCGTGTCCGAGGTCCTGCGGTCGACCATCTGTACCGGGCGACTCGGGCCCGTGCCCGATGTCCCCCTGGGTCGACCAGCTGTCCCGGGGACGTCGGGCCCATGTCCGAGGGCCCGCGGGTTCCACAACCTTTCCCGGGCGACTCGGGCTGGTCCCGAGGGCCCGCGGTGTCGTCCAAATCTCCCGGTCGACTCGGGCCTGTGTCTGATATCCTCCAGGGTCGACCAGCTGTCCCGGGGGACTTGGGCCCTGGTCGGACGGAGCGGGGTGTCGAACAGGCGTCCCGGGCGACTAGGGCCAATGTCCGAGAGCCCACGGGGTCGAACAGCTGTCCTGGGCGACTCGGGCCCATTCCCGAGGCCTCGCGGTGTCGACCAGATGTCCCGGGGGACTGGCGCTTCGGTCCTAAGGCCCGCGGGGTCGACCAGCTGTCCTGGCTGACTTGGGTTCGGCTCCGAGGGCCTGCGGGCTCGAAAGGCTCTCCCGGAGGCTCGGGCCCGTTCCTGAAGGCCCACGGGGTCGACCAGTTTTCCCTGTGATTCGTGCTTTGGTCCGAGTGCCCGCAGGGTGGACCAGCAGTCCTGGGTGACTCGCGCTCGTGTCCGAGGTTCCACAAGGTCGCCCCGATGTTTTGGCAACTCGGGCCCGGGTGCGAGGGCCTGCAGGGTCGACCAGGTGTCCCGGGCGACTCAGGCCCATGCCCAAGGCCCTGCGGTGTCAACCAGATGTCCCGGACCACTTGCGCTTGCGTCCTAGGTTACGTGGGGTCGACCAGCTGTCCTGGGCGACTGGGGCCTGGTCGGAGGGAGCATGGTGTCAAACAGGCGTCCCGGGCAACTCGGGCCCGTGTCTGAAGGCCCGCGGGGTCAACCAGCTGTCCCTGGTGACTCGCGCTTGGGACCGAGTGCACGCGGGGTCGACCAGCAGTCCCGGGCAACTCGGGCCCTGGTCGGAGGCACGCGGTGTCGACCAGGCCTCCCTGGCGCCTCGGGCCCGTGCCCGAGGACCTGCGGGGTCGACCAGCTGTCCCGGGCGACTCCGGCCTGATTCCGAGGGCCCACGGTTTCGACCAAATGTCCCGGGTGACTCGGGCCTGGGTCTGAATGCTCGCGGTATCAACCAGCTTTCCCAGGGAACTCGGGCCCGGGTCTGAGGTCCCACAGGGTCGCCCACCTGTCCCGGGGGACTCGGGCCCGGGTCCACGGGCATGCGTTGTCGACAGGCTGTCCCGGGCGACTCGGGCCCGCGTCCGAGGGCCCGCCGGGTCGACCAGCTGTCCCAGGCACTCGGGCCTGTGTCCGAGGGCACGTGGGTTCGACCAGGTGTCCCCGGAGATCGCACTCGAGTCCGACGGCCCGTGGGGTCGACCATATGTCCCGGGCGATATTGGCCCGGGTCCAAAGGCCCGCGCGGTCCACCAGCAGGCCCGCGCGACTCAGGCCCTGTTCTGATGGCCCGCGGGGTCAACCAGCAGTCCCTGGCGCCTGGGGCCCGTGTCCGAAATCCCTCGGTGTTGACCAGCTGTCCCGGGCGACTCGAGACCGTGCCTGAGGGCCTGGGTGTCGAACAGCTGTGCCAGGGGACTCACACGTGAGTCTGATGGACCCCGGGGTCGACCAGCGGTCCCTGGGGACTCGGGCCCAGGTCCTAGGGCCCGCGGGTTCGACCACCTGTATTGGGCGACTCGGGCCGGTGCTCGAGGGCCCGCGGTGTCCACAAACTCTCCCGCGCGACTCGGTTCGGGTCCCAGGTCCCATGGTCGACCAGCTGTCCCAGGCGCCTCGGGCCCGTGCCAGATGTCCCGCTGCATGGATCAGCTGCCCCGGGCGACTTGGGCCCTGGTCGCAGGGCCCGCGGTGTCGAACAGGCGTCCCGGAAGACTCGGGCCTTGCCCGAATGCCCGCGGTGACGACCAGCTCCGGGTGACACGGGCCCGTGTCCGAGAGCCCACGGGTTCGACCAGATGACCCTGGCGACACATGCTTCGGTGGGACTGCCCACGGGGTTGACCAGCATTCCCGGCGTCCTCGCGCTCGTGTCCGACTGCCCGCGAGGTCGACCTGATGTCTTTGGCGACTCGGGCCCGTGGCCGGGGTCCTGCGGGGTCTGCCAGCTTTCCCGTGCCCATTCGGCCAATGCCCGAGTGCCCGCAGTGTCGACCCACTCTCCCAAGCGACTCGAGTTTGGGTCCAAGGGCCCGCGGTCGACCTGCTGTCCCGGGTGTCTTGGGCCCGGGCCCGATGTCCCACCGGGTCTACCAGGTGTCCCGGGCGATTCGGGTTCAGGTCGGAGGGACCGCGGTGTTGCCCAGCCATCCCGGGTCACTCGGGCCTGGGTCCGAGGGCCCATGTGTTCGACAAGCTCTTCCGGGCAAATCGCGCTCGGGTCCGATGGCCCGCGGGGTCGACCAGCTCTCCGGGGCGACTCGGGCACGTGCCCCAGGGCCCGGGGTGTCGACCAGCTGTCTCGGGCACCTCGGGCCCGGTTCCGAGGCCCGGCATTATTGATCAGCTATCCCGCGTGACTCGGGCCCGTGTCCGAGGGCCCACGGTGTCGACCAGATGTTCCAGGCCCTCGGGCCCGGGTCCGAGGGCCCGCAGGGTCCACCAGGGGTCCCGGGCGACTCGCACTCGAGTCCGAGGGCCTGCGGGGTCGACCAGATCTCCAGGGCGAGTCGAGCACATGCCCGATGCCCCGCGGGGTCAACCAGACGTCCCAGGCGACTCCGGCCTGGCTCCGAGGGCCCACGGTGTCACACAGCTCTCCTGGGACACTCGCGCTTTGGACCGACGGACCGCGGGGTCGACCAGCTGACCCGGGCGACTTTGGCCCTGTGTCCAAAGGCCCTTGGGGTCGCCCGACTTTCCCGGGCGTCTCCGGCCTGTGCCCGAGGGACCGTGGTATGGACCACCTCTCCCAGGCGACTCAAGTTCGGGTCCGAGGTCCCGCAGCCTACCTGCTTTCCCGGGTGACTTGGGCATGTGCCAGATGTCACGCGGGGTCGACCAGTTGTCCAGGGGGACTCAGGCCCGGGTCCAGGATCCCGTGGTGTCGACCAGCTGTCCCGGGGAACTCTACCCAGGCCCGAAGACCAGCCGCATCCACCAGTTGCCCCGGGCGACTCGGACCCGTGTCTGAAGGCCCGCGTGTTCGACCAGCTATCCCTGGCCACTCACGCTGGGGTCCGTGTTCCCGCGGGGTTGACCAGCAGTCCCGGGCAACACGCGCTTGTGTCCGAGGGCCCGTGAGGTCGACCCGATGTCTTTGGCCATTCGGGCCCGGGACCGAGGGCCCGCGGGATCGACCAGCAGACCCGTGTGACTTGGGCCCGTGTCCGAGGTCCTGCGGTCGACCATCTGTACCGGGCGACTCGGGCCCGTGCCCGATGTCCCCCTGGGTCCAACAGCTGTCCCGGGGACGTCGGGCCCATGTCCGAGGGCCCGCGGGTTCCACAACCTTTCCCGGGCGACTCGGGCTGGTCCCGAGGGCCCGCGGTGTCGTCCAAATCTCCCGGTCGACTCGGGCCTGTGTCTGATATCCTCCAGGGTCGACCAGCTGTCCCGGGGGACTTGGGCCCTGGTCGGACGGAGCGGGGTGTCGAACAGGCGTCCCGGGCGACTAGGGCCAATGTCCGAGAGCCCACGGGGTCGAACAGCTGTCCTGGGCGACTCGGGCCCATTCCCGAGGCCTCGCGGTGTCGACCAGATGTCCCGGGGGACTGGCGCTTCGGTCCTAAGGCCCGCGGGGTCGACCAGCTGTCCTGGCTGACTTGGGTTCGGCTCCGAGGGCCTGCGGGCTCGAAAGGCTGTCCCGGAGGCTCGGGCCCGTTCCTGAAGGCCCACGGGGTCGACCAGTTTTCCCTGTGATTCGTGCTTTGGTCCGAGTGCCCGCAGGGTGGACCAGCAGTCCTGGGTGACTCGCGCTCGTGTCCGAGGTTCCACGAGGTCGCCCCGATGTTTTGGCAACTCGGGCCCGGGTGCGAGGGCCTGCAGGGTCGACCAGGTGTCCCGGGCGACTCGGGCCCAGGCCCAAGGCCCTGCGGTGTCAACCAGATGTCCCGGACCACTCGCGCTTGCGTCCTAGGTTACGTGGGGTCGACCAGCTGTCCTGGGCGACTGGGGCCTGGTCGGAGGGAGCATGGTGTCAAACAGGCGTCCCGGGCAACTCGGGCCCGTGTCTGAAGGCCCGCGGGGTCAACCAGCTGTCCCTGGTGACTCGCGCTTGGGACCGAGTGCACGCGGGGTCGACCAGCAGTCCCGGGCAACTCGGGCCCTGGTCGGAGGCACGCGGTGTCGACCAGGCCTCCCTGGCGCCTCGGGCCCGTGCCCGAGGACCTGCGGGGTCGACCAGCTGTCCCGGGCGACTCCGGCCTGATTCCGAGGGCCCACGGTTTCGACCAAATGTCCCGGGTGACTCGGGCCTGGGTCTGAATGCTCGCGGTATCAACCAGCTTTCCCAGGGAACTCGGGCCCGGGTCTGAGGTCCCACAGGGTCGCCCACCTGTCCCGGGGGACTCGGGCCCGGGTCCACGGGCATGCGTTGTCGACAGGCTGTCCCGGGGGACTCGGGCCCGCGTCCGAGGGCCCGCCGGGTCGACCAGCTGTCCAGGTGGACTCGGGCCCGAGTCTGAAGGCCCGCGTGGTCGACCAGCTGTCCCAGGCACTCGGGCCTGTGTCCGAGGGCACGTGGGTTCGACCAGGTGTCCCCGGAGATCGCACTCGAGTCCGACGGCCCGTGGGGTCGACCATATGTCCCGGGCGATTTTGGCCCGGGTCCAAAAGCCCGCGCGGTCCACCAGCAGGCCCGCGCGACTCAGGCCCTGTTCTGATGGCCCGCGGGGTCAACCAGCAGTCCCTGGCGCCTGGGGCCCGTGTCCGAAATCCCTCGGTGTTGACCAGCTGTCCCGGGCGACTCGAGACCGTGCCTGAGGGCCTGGGTGTCGAACAGCTGTGCCAGGGGACTCACACGTGAGTCTGATGGACCCCGGGGTCGACCAGCGGTCCCTGGGGACTCGGGCCCAGGTCCTAGGGCCCGCGGGTTCGACCACCTGTATTGGGCGACTCGGGCCGGTGCTCGAGGGCCCGCGGTGTCGACAAACTCTCCCGCGCGACTCGGTTCGGGTCCCAGGTCCCATGGTCGACCAGCTGTCCCAGGCGCCTCGGGCCCGTGCCAGATGTCCCGCTGCATGGATCAGCTGCCCCGGGCGACTTGGGCCCTGGTCGCAGGGCCCGCGGTGTCGAACAGGCGTCCCGGAAGACTCGGGCCTTGCCCGAATGCCCGCGGTGACGACCAGCTCCGGGTGACACGGGCCCGTGTCCGAGGGCCCACGGGTTCGACCAGATGACCCTGGCGACACATGCTTCGGTGGGACTGCCCACGGGGTTGACCAGCATTCCCGGCGTCCTCGCGCTCGTGTCCGACTGCCCGCGAGGTCGACCTGATGTCTTTGGCGACTCGGGCCCGTGGCCGGGGTCCTGCGGGGTCTGCCAGCTTTCCCGTGCCCATTCGGCCAATGCCCGAGTGCCCGCAGTGTCGACCCACTCTCCCAAGCGACTCGAGTTTGGGTCCAAGGGCCCGCGGTCGACCTGCTGTCCCGGGTGTCTTGGGCCCGGGCCCGATGTCCCACCGGGTCTACCAGGTGTCCCGGGCGATTCGGGTTCAGGTCGGAGGGACCGCGGTGTTGCCCAGCCATCCCGGGTCACTCGGGCCTGGGTCCGAGGGCCCATGTGTTCGACAAGCTCTTCCGGGCAAATCGCGCTCGGGTCCGATGGCCCGCGGGGTCGACCAGCTCTCCGGGGCGACTCGGGCACGTGCCCCAGGGCCCGGGGTGTCGACCAGCTGTCTCGGGCACCTCGGGCCCGGTTCCGAGGCCCGGCATTATTGATCAGCTATCCCGCGTGACTCGGGCCCGTGTCCGAGGGCCCACGGTGTCGACCAGATGTTCCAGGCCCTCGGGCCCGGGTCCGAGGGCCCGCAGGGTCCACCAGGGCTCCCGGGCGACTCGCACTCGAGTCCGAGGGCCTGCGGGGTCGACCAGATCTCTAGGGCGAGTCGAGCACATGCCCGATGCCCCGCGGGGTCAACCAGACGTCCCAGGCGACTCCGGCCTGGCTCCGAGGGCCCACGGTGTCACACAGCTCTCCTGGGACACTCGCGCTTTGGACCGACGGACCGCGGGGTCGACCAGCTGACCCGGGCGACTTTGGCCCTGTGTCCAAAGGCCCTTGGGGTCGCCCGACTTTCCCGGGCGTCTCCGGCCTGTGCCCGAGGGACCGTGGTATGGACCACCTCTCCCAGGCGACTCAAGTTCGGGTCCGAGGTCCCGCAGCCTACCTGCTTTCCCGGGTGACTTGGGCATGTGCCAGATGTCACGCGGGGTCGACCAGTTGTCCAGGGGGACTCAGGCCCGGGTCCAGGATCCCGTGGTGTCGACCAGCTGTCCCGGGGAACTCTACCCAGGCCCGAAGACCAGCCGCATCCACCAGTTGCCCCGGGCGACTCGGACCCGTGTCTGAAGGCCCGCGTGTTCGACCAGCTATCCCTGGCCACTCACGCTGGGGTCCGTGTTCCCGCGGGGTTGACCAGCAGTCCCGGGCAACACGCGCTTGTGTCCGAGGGCCCGGGAGGTCGACCCGATGTCTTTGGCCATTCGGGCCCGGGACCGAGGGCCCGCGGGATCGACCAGCAGACCCGCGTGACTTGGGCCCGTGTCCGAGGTCCTGCGGTCGACCATCTGTACCGGGCGACTCGGGCCCGTGCCCGATGTCCCGTTGGGTCGACCAGCTGTCCCGGGGACGTCGGGCCCATGTCCGAGGGCCCGCGGGTTCCACAACCTTTCCCGGGCGACTCGGGCTGGTCCCGAGGGCCCGCGGTGTCGTCCAAATCTCCCGGTCGACTCGGGCCTGTGTCTGATATCCTCCAGGGTCGACCAGCTGTCCCGGGGGACTTGGGCCCTGGTCGGACGGAGCGGGGTGTCGAACAGGCGTCCCGGGCGACTAGGGCCAATGTCCGAGAGCCCACGGTGTCGAACAGCTGTCCTGGGCGACTCGGGCCCATTCCCGAGGCCTCGCGGTGTCGACCAGATGTCCCGGGGGACTGGCGCTTCGGTCCTAAGGCCCGCGGGGTCGACCAGCTGTCCTGGCTGACTTGGGTTCGGCTCCGAGGGCCTGCGGGCTCGAAAGGCTGTCCCGGAGGCTCGGGCCCGTTCCTGAAGGCCCACGGGGTCGACCAGTTTTCCCTGTGATTTGTGCTTTGGTCCGAGTGCCCGCAGGGTGGACCAGCAGTCCTGGGTGACTCGCGCTCGTGTCCGAGGTTCCACGAGGTCGCCCCGATGTTTTGGCAACTCGGGCCCGGGTGCGAGGGCCTGCAGGGTCGACCAGGTGTCCCGGGCGACTCGGGCCCAGGCCCAAGGCCCGCGGTGTCAACCAGATGTCCCGGACCACTCGCGCTTGCGTCCTAGGTTACGTGGGGTCGACCAGCTGTCCTGGGCGACTGCGGCCTGGTCGGAGGGAGCATGGTGTCAAACAGGCGTCCCGGGCAACTCGGGCCCGTGCCCGAGGACCTGCGGGGTCGACCAGCTCTCCCGGGCGACTGGGGCCTGGTCGGAGGGAGCATGGTGTCAAACAGGCGTCCCGGGCAACTCGGGCCCGTGTCTGAAGGCCCGCGGGGTCAACCAGCTGTCCCTGGTGACTCGCGCTTGGGACCGAGTTCATGCGGGGTCGACCAGCAGTCCCGGGCAACTCGGGCCCTGGTCGGAGGCACTGCGGTGTCGACCAGGCCTCCCTGGCGCCTCGGGCCCGTGCCCGAGGACCTGCGGGGTCGACCAGCTGTCCCGGGCGACTCCGGCCTGATTCCGAGGGCCCACGGTTTCGACCAAATGTCCCGGGTGACTCAGGCCTGGGTCTGAATGTTCGCGGTATCAACCAGCTTTCCCAGGGAACTGGGGCCCGGGTCTGAGGTCCCACAGGGTCGCCCACCTGTCCCGGGGGACTCGGGCCCGGGTCCACGGGCATGCGGTGTCGACAGGCTGTCCCGGGGGACTCGGGCCCGCGTCCGAGGGCCCGCCGGGTCGACCAGCTGTCCAGGTGGACTCGGGCCCGAGTCTGAAGGCTCGCGTGGTCGACCAGCTGTCCCAGGCACTCGGGCCTGTGTCCGAGGGCACGTGGGTTCGACCAGGTGTCCCCGGAGATCGCACTCGAGTCCGACGGCCCGTGGGGTCGACCATATGTCCCGGGCGATATTGGCCCGGGTCCAAAGGCCCGCGCGGTCCACCAGCAGGCCCGCGCGACTCAGGCCCTGTTCTGATGGCCCGCGGGGTCAACCAGCAGTCCCTGGCGCCTGGGGCCCGTGTCCGAAATCCCTCGGTGTTGACCAGCTGTCCCGGGCGACTCGAGACCGTGCCTGAGGGCCTGGGTGTCGAACAGCTGTGCCAGGGGACTCACACGTGAGTCTGATGGACCCCGGGTTCGACCAGCGGTCCCTGGGGACTCGGGCCCAGGTCCTAGGGCCCGCGGGTTCGACCACCTGTATTGGGCGACTCGGGCCGGTGCTCGAGGGCCCGCGGTGTCCACAAACTCTCCCGCGCGACTCGGTTCGGGTCCCAGGTCCCATGGTCGACCAGCTGTCCCAGGCGCCTCGGGCCCGTGCCAGATGTCCCGCTGCATGGATCAGCTGCCCCGGGCGACTTGGGCCCTGGTCGCAGGGCCCGCGGTGTCGAACAGGCGTCCCGGAAGACTCGGGCCTTGCCCGAATGCCCGCGGTGACGACCAGCTCCGGGTGACACGGGCCCGTGTCCGAGGGCCCACGGGTTCAACCAGATGACCCTGGCGACACATGCTTCGGTGGGACTGCCCACGGGGTTGACCAGCATTCCCGGCGTCCTCGCGCTCGTGTCCGACTGCCCGCGAGGTCGACCTGATGTCTTTGGCGACTCGGGCCCGTGGCCGGGGTCCTGCGGGGTCTGCCAGCTTTCCCGTGCCCATTCGGCCAATGCCCGAGTGCCCGCAGTGTCGACCCACTCTCCCAAGCGACTCGAGTTTGGGTCCAAGGGCCCGCGGTCGACCTGCTGTCCCGGGTGTCTTGGGCCCGGGCCCGATGTCCCACCGGGTCTACCAGGTGTCCCGGGCGATTCGGGTTCAGGTCGGAGGGACCGCGGTGTTGCCCAGCCATCCCGGGTCACTCGGGCCTGGGTCCGAGGGCCCATGTGTTCGACAAGCTCTTCCGGGCAAATCGCGCTCGGGTCCGATGGCCCGCGGGGTCGACCAGCTCTCCGGGGCGACTCGGGCACGTGCCCCAGGGCCCGGGGTGTCGACCAGCTGTCTCGGGCACCTCGGGCCCGGTTCCGAGGCCCGGCATTATTGATCAGCTATCCCGCGTGACTCGGGCCCGTGTCCGAGGGCCCACGGTGTCGACCAGATGTTCCAGGCCCTCGGGCCCGGGTCCGAGGGCCCGCAGGGTCCACCAGGGCTCCCGGGCGACTCGCACTCGAGTCCGAGGGCCTGCGGGGTCGACCAGATCTCCAGGGCGAGTCGAGCACATGCCCGATGCCCCGCGGGGTCAACCAGACGTCCCAGGCGACTCCGGCCTGGCTCCGAGGGCCCACGGTGTCACACAGCTCTCCTGGGACACTCGCGCTTTGGACCGACGGACCGCGGGGTCGACCAGCTGACCCGGGCGACTTTGGCCCTGTGTCCAAAGGCCCTTGGGGTCGCCCGACTTTCCCGGGCGTCTCCGGCCTGTGCCCGAGGGACCGTGGTATGGACCACCTCTCCCAGGCGACTCAAGTTCGGGTCCGAGGTCCCGCAGCCTACCTGCTTTCCCGGGTGACTTGGGCATGTGCCAGATGTCACGCGGGGTCGACCAGTTGTCCAGGGGGACTCAGGCCCGGGTCCAGGATCCCGTGGTGTCGACCAGCTGTCCCGGGGAACTCTACCCAGGCCCGAAGACCAGCCGCATCCACCAGTTGCCCCGGGCGACTCGGACCCGTGTCTGAAGGCCCGCGTGTTCGACCAGCTATCCCTGGCCACTCACGCTGGGGTCCGTGTTCCCGCGGGGTTGACCAGCAGTCCCGGGCAACACGCGCTTGTGTCCGAGGGCCCGTGAGGTCGACCCGATGTCTTTGGCCATTCGGGCCCGGGACCGAGGGCCCGCGGGATCGACCAGCAGACCCGCGTGACTTGGGCCCGTGTCCGAGGTCCTGCGGTCGACCATCTGTACCGGGCGACTCGGGCCCGTGCCCGATGTCCCGTTGGGTCGACCAGCTGTCCCGGGGACGTCGGGCCCATGTCCGAGGGCCCGCGGGTTCCACAACCTTTCCCGGGCGACTCGGGCTGGTCCCGAGGGCCCGCGGTGTCGTCCAAATCTCCCGGTCGACTCGGGCCTGTGTCTGATATCCTCCAGGGTCGACCAGCTGTCCCGGGGGACTTGGGCCCTGGTCGGACGGAGCGGGGTGTCGAACAGGCGTCCCGGGCGACTAGGGCCAATGTCCGAGAGCCCACGGGGTCGAACAGCTGTCCTGGGCGACTCGGGCCCATTCCCGAGGCCTCGCGGTGTCGACCAGATGTCCCGGGGGACTGGCGCTTCGGTCCTAAGGCCCGCGGGGTCGACCAGCTGTCCTGGCTGACTTGGGTTCGGCTCCGAGGGCCTGCGGGCTCGAAAGGCTGTCCCGGAGGCTCGGGCCCGTTCCTGAGGGCCCACGGGGTCGACCAGTTTTCCCTGTGATTCATGCTTTGGTCCGAGTGCCCGCAGGGTGGACCAGCAGTCCTGGGTGACTCGCGCTCGTGTCCGAGGTTCCACGAGGTCGCCCCGATGTTTTGGCAACTCGGGCCCGGGTGCGAGGGCCTGCAGGGTCGACCAGGTGTCCCGGGCGACTCGGGCCCAGGCCCAAGGCCCTGCGGTGTCAACCAGATGTCCCGGACCACTCGCGCTTGCGTCCTAGGTTACGTGGGGTCGACCAGCTGTCCTGGGCGACTGCGGCCTGGTCGGAGGGAGCATGGTGTCAAACAGGCGTCCCGGGCAACTCGGGCCCGTGCCCGAGGACCTGCGGGGTCGACCAGCTGTCCCGGGCGACTGGGGCCTGGTCGGAGGGAGCATGGTGTCAAACAGGCGTCCCGGGCAACTCGGGCCCGTGTCTGAAGGCCCGCGGGGTCAACCAGCTGTCCCTGGTGACTCGCGCTTGGGACCGAGTTCATGCGGGGTCGACCAGCAGTCCCGGGCAACTCGGGCCCTGGTCGGAGGCACTGCGGTGTCGACCAGGCCTCCCTGGCGCCTCGGGCCCGTGCCCGAGGACCTGCAGGGTCGACCAGCTGTCCCGGGCGACTCCGGCCTGATTCCGAGGGCCCACGGTTTCGACCAAATGTCCCGGGTGACTCGGGCCTGGGTCTGAATGTTCGCGGTATCAACCAGCTTTCCCAGGGAACTGGGGCCCGGGTCTGAGGTCCCACAGGGTCGCCCACCTGTCCCGGGGGACTCGGGCCCGGGTCCACGGGCATGCGGTGTCGACAGGCTGTCCCGGGGGACTCGGGCCCGCGTCCGAGGGCCCGCCGGGTCGACCAGCTGTCCAGGTGGACTCGGGCCCGAGTCTGAAGGCCCGCGTGGTCGACCAGCTGTCCCAGGCACTCGGGCCTGTGTCCGAGGGCACGTGGGTTCGACCAGGTGTCCCCGGAGATCGCACTCGAGTCCGACGGCCCGTGGGGTCGACCATATGTCCCGGGCGATATTGGCCCGGGTCCAAAGGCCCGCGCGGTCCACCAGAAGGCCCGCGCGACTCAGGCCCTGTTCTGATGGCCCGCGGGGTCAACCAGCAGTCCCTGGCGACTGGGCCCCGTGTCCGAAATCCCTCGGTGTTGACCAGCTGTCCCGGGCGACTCGAGACCGTGCCTGAGGGCCTGGGTGTCGAACAGCTGTGCCAGGGGACTCACACGTGAGTCTGATGGACCCCGGGGTCGACCAGCGGTCCCTGGGGACTCGGGCCCAGGTCCTAGGGCCCGCGGGTTCGACCACCTGTATTGGGCGACTCGGGCCGGTGCTCGAGGGCCCGCGGTGTCCACAAACTCTCCCGCGCGACTCGGTTCGGGTCCCAGGTCCCATGGTCGACCAGCTGTCCCAGGCGCCTCGGGCCCGTGCCAGATGTCCCGCTGCATGGATCAGCTGCCCCGGGCGACTTGGGCCCTGGTCGCAGGGCCCGCGGTGTCGAACAGGCGTCCCGGAAGACTCGGGCCTTGCCCGAATGCCCGCGGTGACGACCAGCTCCGGGTGACACGGGCCCGTGTCCGAGGGCCCACGGGTTCGACCAGATGACCCTGGCGACACATGCTTCGGTGGGACTGCCCACGGGGTTGACCAGCATTCCCGGCGTCCTCGCGCTCGTGTCCGACTGCCCGCGAGGTCGACCTGATGTCTTTGGCGACTCGGGCCCGTGGCCGGGGTCCTGTGGGGTCTGCCAGCTTTCCCGTGCCCATTCGGCCAATGCCCGAGTGCCCGCAGTGTCGACCCACTCTCCCAAGCGACTCGAGTTTGGGTCCAAGGGCCCGCGGTCGACCTGCTGTCCCGGGTGTCTTGGGCCCGGGCCCGATGTCCCACCGGGTCTACCAGGTGTCCCGGGCGATTCGGGTTCAGGTCGGAGGGACCGCGGTGTTGCCCAGCCATCCCGGGTCACTCGGGCCTGGGTCCGAGGGCCCATGTGTTCGACAAGCTCTTCCGGGCAAATCGCGCTCGGGTCCGATGGCCCGCGGGGTCGACCAGCTCTCCGGGGCGACTCGGGCACGTGCCCCAGGGCCCGGGGTGTCGACCAGCTGTCTCGGGCACCTCGGGCCCGGTTCCGAGGCCCGGCATTATTGATCAGCTATCCCGCGTGACTCGGGCCCGTGTCCGAGGGCCCACGGTGTCGACCAGATGTTCCAGGCCCTCGGGCCCGGGTCCGAGGGCCCGCAGGGCCCACCAGGGGTCCCGGGCGACTCGCACTCGAGTCCGAGGGCCTGCGGGGTCGACCAGATCTCCAGGGCGAGTCGAGCACATGCCCGATGCCCCGCGGGGTCAACCAGACGTCCCAGGCGACTCCGGCCTGGCTCCGAGGGCCCACGGTGTCACACAGCTCTCCTGGGACACTCGCGCTTTGGACCGACGGACCGCGGGGTCGACCAGCTGACCCGGGCGACTTTGGCCCTGTGTCCAAAGGCCCTTGGGGTCGCCCGACTTTCCCGGGCGTCTCCGGCCTGTGCCCGAGGGACCGTGGTATGGACCACCTCTCCCAGGCGACTCAAGTTCGGGTCCGAGGTCCCGCAGCCTACCTGCTTTCCCGGGTGACTTGGGCATGTGCCAGATGTCACGCGGGGTCGACCAGTTGTCCAGGGGGACTCAGGCCCGGGTCCAGGATCCCGTGGTGTCGACCAGCTGTCCCGGGGAACTCTACCCAGGCCCGAAGACCAGCCGCATCCACCAGTTGCCCCGGGCGACTCGGACCCGTGTCTGAAGGCCCGCGTGTTCGACCAGCTATCCCTGGCCACTCACGCTGGGGTCCGTGTTCCCGCGGGGTTGACCAGCAGTCCCGGGCAACACGCGCTTGTGTCCGAGGGCCCGTGAGGTCGACCCGATGTCTTTGGCCATTCGGGCCCGGGACCGAGGGCCCGCGGGATCGACCAGCAGACCCGCGTGACTTGGGCCCGTGTCCGAGGTCCTGCGGTCGACCATCTGTACCGGGCGACTCGGGCCCGTGCCCGATGTCCCGTTGGGTCGACCAGCTGTCCCGGGGACGTCGGGCCCATGTCCGAGGGCCCGCGGGTTCCACAACCTTTCCCGGGCGACTCGGGCTGGTCCCGAGGGCCCGCGGTGTCGTCCAAATCTCCCGGTCGACTCGGGCCTGTGTCTGATATCCTCCAGGGTCGACCAGCTGTCCCGGGGGACTTGGGCCCTGGTCGGACGGAGCGGGGTGTCGAACAGGCGTCCCGGGCGACTAGGGCCAATGTCCGAGAGCCCACGGGGTCGAACAGCTGTCCTGGGCGACTCGGGCCCATTCCCGAGGCCTCGCGGTGTCGACCAGATGTCCCGGGGGACTGGCGCTTCGGTCCTAAGGCCCGCGGGGTCGACCAGCTGTCCTGGCTGACTTGGGTTCGGCTCCGAGGGCCTGCGGGCTCGAAAGGCTGTCCCGGAGGCTCGGGCCCGTTCCTGAAGGCCCACGGGGTCGACCAGTTTTCCCTGTGATTCGTGCTTTGGTCCGAGTGCCCGCAGGGTGGACCAGCAGTCCTGGGTGACTCGCGCTCGTGTCCGAGGTTCCACGAGGTCGCCCCGATGTTTTGGCAACTCGGGCCCGGGTGCGAGGGCCTGCAGGGTCGACCAGGTGTCCCGGGCGACTCGGGCCCAGGCCCAAGGCCCTGCGGTGTCAACCAGATGTCCCGGACCACTCGCGCTTGCGTCCTAGGTTACGTGGGGTCGACCAGCTGTCCTGGGCGACTGGGGCCTGGTCGGAGGGAGCATGGTGTCAAACAGGCGTCCCGGGCAACTCGGGCCCGTGTCTGAAGGCCCGCGGGGTCAACCAGCTGTCCCTGGTGACTCGCGCTTGGGACCGAGTGCATGCGGGGTCGACCAGCAGTCCCGGGCAACTCGGGCCCTGGTCGGAGGCACTGCGGTGTCGACCAGGCCTCCCTGGCGCCTCGGGCCCGTGCCCGAGGACCTGCGGGGTCGACCGGCTGTCCCGGGCGACTCCGGCCTGATTCCGAGGGCCCACGGTTTCGACCAAATGTCCCGGGTGACTCGGGCCTGGGTCTGAATGCTCGCGGTATCAACCAGCTTTCCCAGGGAACTCGGGCCCGGGTCTGAGGTCCCACAGGGTCGCCCACCTGTCCCGGGGGACTCGGGCCCGGGTCCACGGGCATGCAGTGTCGACAGGCTGTCCCGGGGGACTCGGGCCCGCGTCCGAGGGCCCGCCGGTTCGACCAGCTGTCCAGGTGGACTCGGGCCCGAGTCTGAAGGCCCGCGTGGTCGACCAGCTGTCCCAGGCACTCGGGCCTGTGTCCGAGGGCACGTGGGTTCGACCAGGTGTCCCCGGAGATCGCACTCGAGTCCGACGGCCCGTGGGGTCGACCATATGTCCCGGGCGATATTGGCCCGGGTCCAAAGGCCCGCGCGGTCCACCAGCAGGCCCGCGCGACTCAGGCCCTGTTCTGATGGCCCGCGGGGTCAACCAGCAGTCCCTGGCGCCTGGGGCCCGTGTCCGAAATCCCTCGGTGTTGACCAGCTGTCCCGGGCGACTCGAGACCGTGCCTGAGGGCCTGGGTGTCGAACAGCTGTGCCAGGGGACTCACACGTGAGTCTGATGGACCCCGGGGTCGACCAGCGGTCCCTGGGGACTCGGGCCCAGGTCCTAGGGCCCGCGGGTTCGACCACCTGTATTGGGCGACTCGGGCCGGTGCTCGAGGGCCCGCGGTGTCCACAAACTCTCCCGCGCGACTCGGTTCGGGTCCCAGGTCCCATGGTCGACCAGCTGTCCCAGGCGCCTCGGGCCCGTGCCAGATGTCCCGCTGCATGGATCAGCTGCCCCGGGCGACTTGGGCCCTGGTCGCAGGGCCCGCGGTGTCGAACAGGCGTCCCGGAAGACTCGGGCCTTGCCCGAATGCCCGCGGTGACGACCAGCTCCGGGTGACACGGGCCCGTGTCCGAGGGCCCACGGGTTCGACCAGATGACCCTGGCGACACATGCTTCGGTGGGACTGCCCACGGGGTTGACCAGCATTCCCGGCGTCCTCGCGCTCGTGTCCGACTGCCCGCGAGGTCGACCTGATGTCTTTGGCGACTCGGGCCCGTGGCCGGGGTCCTGCGGGGTCTGCCAGCTTTCCCGTGCCCATTCGGCCAATGCCCGAGTGCCCGCAGTGTCGACCCACTCTCCCAAGCGACTCGAGTTTGGGTCCAAGGGCCCGCGGTCGACCTGCTGTCCCGGGCGTCTTGGGCCCGGGCCCGATGTCCCACCGGGTCTACCCGGTGTCCCGGGCGATTCGGGTTCAGGTCGGAGGGACCGCGGTGTTGCCCAGCCATCCCGGGTCACTCGGGCCTGGGTCCGAGGGCCCATGTGTTCGACAAGCTCTTCCGGGCAAATCGCGCTCGGGTCCGATGGCCCGCGGGGTCGACCAGCTCTCCGGGGCGACTCGGGCACGTGCCCCAGGGCCCGGGGTGTCGACCAGCTGTCTCGGGCACCTCGGGCCCGGTTCCGAGGCCCGGCATTATTGATCAGCTATCCCGCGTGACTCGGGCCCGTGTCCGAGGGCCCACGGTGTCGACCAGATGTTCCAGGCCCTCGGGCCCGGGTCCGAGGGCCCGCAGGGCCCACCAGGGGTCCCGGGCGACTCGCACTCGAGTCCGAGGGCCTGCGGGGTCGACCAGATCTCCAGGGCGAGTCGAGCACATGCCCGATGCCCCGCGGGGTCAACCAGACGTCCCAGGCGACTCCGGCCTGGCTCCGAGGGCCCACGGTGTCACACAGCTCTCCTGGGACACTCGCGCTTTGGACCGACGGACCGCGGGGTCGACCAGCTGACCCGGGCGACTTTGGCCCTGTGTCCAAAGGCCCTTGGGGTCGCCCGACTTTCCCGGGCGTCTCCGGCCTGTGCCCGAGGGACCGTGGTATGGACCACCTCTCCCAGGCGACTCAAGTTCGGGTCCGAGGTCCCGCAGCCTACCTGCTTTCCCGGGTGACTTGGGCATGTGCCAGATGTCACGCGGGGTCGACCAGTTGTCCAGGGGGACTCAGGCCCGGGTCCAGGATCCCGTGGTGTCGACCAGCTGTCCCGGGGAACTCTACCCAGGCCCGAAGACCAGCCGCATCCACCAGTTGCCCCGGGCGACTCGGACCCGTGTCTGAAGGCCCGCGTGTTCGACCAGCTATCCCTGGCCACTCACGCTGGGGTCCGTGTTCCCGCGGGGTTGACCAGCAGTCCCGGGCAACACGCGCTTGTGTCCGAGGGCCCGTGAGGTCGACCCGATGTCTTTGGCCATTCGGGCCCGGGACCGAGGGCCCGCGGGATCGACCAGCAGACCCGTGTGACTTGGGCCCGTGTCCGAGGTCCTGCGGTCGACCATCTGTACCGGGCGACTCGGGCCCGTGCCCGATGTCCCCCTGGGTCCAACAGCTGTCCCGGGGACGTCGGGCCCATGTCCGAGGGCCCGCGGGTTCCACAACCTTTCCCGGGCGACTCGGGCTGGTCCCGAGGGCCCGCGGTGTCGTCCAAATCTCCCGGTCGACTCGGGCCTGTGTCTGATATCCTCCAGGGTCGACCAGCTGTCCCGGGGGACTTGGGCCCTGGTCGGACGGAGCGGGGTGTCGAACAGGCGTCCCGGGCGACTAGGGCCAATGTCCGAGAGCCCACGGGGTCGAACAGCTGTCCTGGGCGACTCGGGCCCATTCCCGAGGCCTCGCGGTGTCGACCAGATGTCCCGGGGGACTGGCGCTTCGGTCCTAAGGCCCGCGGGGTCGACCAGCTGTCCTGGCTGACTTGGGTTCGGCTCCGAGGGCCTGCGGGCTCGAAAGGCTGTCCCGGAGGCTCGGGCCCGTTCCTGAAGGCCCACGGGGTCGACCAGTTTTCCCTGTGATTCGTGCTTTGGTCCGAGTGCCCGCAGGGTGGACCAGCAGTCCTGGGTGACTCGCGCTCGTGTCCGAGGTTCCACGAGGTCGCCCCGATGTTTTGGCAACTCGGGCCCGGGTGCGAGGGCCTGCAGGGTCGACCAGGTGTCCCGGGCGACTCGGGCCCAGGCCCAAGGCCCTGCGGTGTCAACCAGATGTCCCGGACCACTCGCGCTTGCGTCCTAGGTTACGTGGGGTCGACCAGCTGTCCTGGGCGACTGGGGCCTGGTCGGAGGGAGCATGGTGTCAAACAGGCGTCCCGGGCAACTCGGGCCCGTGTCTGAAGGCCCGCGGGGTCAACCAGCTGTCCCTGGTGACTCGCGCTTGGGACCGAGTGCACGCGGGGTCGACCAGCAGTCCCGGGCAACTCGGGCCCTGGTCGGAGGCACGCGGTGTCGACCAGGCCTCCCTGGCGCCTCGGGCCCGTGCCCGAGGACCTGCGGGGTCGACCAGCTGTCCCGGGCGACTCCGGCCTGATTCCGAGGGCCCACGGTTTCGACCAAATGTCCCGGGTGACTCGGGCCTGGGTCTGAATGCTCGCGGTATCAACCAGCTTTCCCAGGGAACTCGGGCCCGGGTCTGAGGTCCCACAGGGTCGCCCACCTGTCCCGGGGGACTCGGGCCCGGGTCCACGGGCATGCGTTGTCGACAGGCTGTCCCGGGGGACTCGGGCCCGCGTCCGAGGGCCCGCCGGGTCGACCAGCTGTCCAGGTGGACTCGGGCCCGAGTCTGAAGGCCCGCGTGGTCGACCAGCTGTCCCAGGCACTCGGGCCTGTGTCCGAGGGCACGTGGGTTCGACCAGGTGTCCCCGGAGATCGCACTCGAGTCCGACGGCCCGTGGGGTCGACCATATGTCCCGGGCGATTTTGGCCCGGGTCCAAAAGCCCGCGCGGTCCACCAGCAGGCCCGCGCTACTCAGGCCCTGTTCTGATGGCCCGCGGGGTCAACCAGCAGTCCCTGGCGCCTGGGGCCCGTGTCCGAAATCCCTCGGTGTTGACCAGCTGTCCCGGGCGACTCGAGACCGTGCCTGAGGGCCTGGGTGTCGAACAGCTGTGCCAGGGGACTCACACGTGAGTCTGATGGACCCCGGGGTCGACCAGCGGTCCCTGGGGACTCGGGCCCAGGTCCTAGGGCCCGCGGGTTCGACCACCTGTATTGGGCGACTCGGGCCGGTGCTCGAGGGCCCGCGGTGTCCACAAACTCTCCCGCGCGACTCGGTTCGGGTCCCAGGTCCCATGGTCGACCAGCTGTCCCAGGCGCCTCGGGCCCGTGCCAGATGTCCCGCTGCATGGATCAGCTGCCCCGGGCAACTTGGGCCCTGGTCGCAGGGCCCGCGGTGTCGAACAGGCGTCCCGGAAGACTCGGGCCTTGCCCGAATGCCCGCGGTGACGACCAGCTCCGGGTGACACGGGCCCGTGTCCGAGGGCCCACGGGTTCGACCAGATGACCCTGGCGACACATGCTTCGGTGGGACTGCCCACGGGGTTGACCAGCATTCCCGGCGTCCTCGCGCTCGTGTCCGACTGCCCGCGAGGTCGACCTGATGTCTTTGGCGACTCGGGCCCGTGGCCGGGGTCCTGCGGGGTCTGCCAGCTTTCCCGTGCCCATTCGGCCAATGCCCGAGTGCCCGCAGTGTCGACCCACTCTCCCAAGCGACTCGAGTTTGGGTCCAAGGGCCCGCGGTCGACCTGCTGTCCCGGGTGTCTTGGGCCCGGGCCCGATGTCCCACCGGGTCTACCAGGTGTCCCGGGCGATTCGGGTTCAGGTCGGAGGGACCGCGGTGTTGCCCAGCCATCCCGGGTCACTCGGGCCTGGGTCCGAGGGCCCATGTGTTCGACAAGCTCTTCCGGGCAAATCGCGCTCGGGTCCGATGGCCCGCGGGGTCGACCAGCTCTCCGGGGCGACTCGGGCACGTGCCCCATGGCCCGGGGTGTCGACCAGCTGTCTCGGGCACCTCGGGCCCGGTTCCGAGGCCCGGCATTATTGATCAGCTATCCCGCGTGACTCGGGCCCGTGTCCAAGGGCCCACGGTGTCGACCAGATGTTCCAGGCCCTCGGGCCCGGGTCCGAGGGCCCGCAGGGTCCACCAGGGGTCCCGGGCGACTCGCACTCGAGTCCGAGGGCCTGCGGGGTCGACCAGATCTCTAGGGCGAGTCGAGCACATGCCCGATGCCCCGCGGGGTCAACCAGACGTCCCAGGCGACTCCGGCCTGGCTCCGAGGGCCCACGGTGTCACACAGCTCTCCTGGGACACTCGCGCTTTGGACCGACGGACCGCGGGGTTGACCAGCTGACCCGGGCGACTTTGGCCCTGTGTCCAAAGGCCCTTGGGGTCGCCCGACTTTCCCGGGCGTCTCCGGCCTGTGCCCGAGGGACCGTGGTATGGACCACCTCTCCCAGGCGACTCAAGTTCGGGTCCGAGGTCCCGCAGCCTACCTGCTTTCCCGGGTGACTTGGGCATGTGCCAGATGTCACGCGGGGTCGACCAGTTGTCCAGGGGGACTCAGGCCCGGGTCCAGGATCCCGTGGTGTCGACCAGCTGTCCCGGGGAACTCTACCCAGGCCCGAAGACCAGCCGCATCCACCAGTTGCCCCGGGCGACTCGGACCCGTGTCTGAAGGCCCGCGTGTTCGACCAGCTATCCCTGGCCACTCACGCTGGGGTCCGTGTTCCCGCGGGGTTGACCAGCAGTCCCGGGCAACACGCGCTTGTGTCCGAGGGCCCGGGAGGTCGACCCGATGTCTTTGGCCATTCGGGCCCGGGACCGAGGGCCCGCGGGATCGACCAGCAGACCCGCGTGACTTGGGCCCGT
Source organism: Sus scrofa (assembly GCF_054392235.1). NCBI lineage: Eukaryota > Metazoa > Chordata > Mammalia > Artiodactyla > Suidae > Sus > Sus scrofa. Next base: position 46,007,731 of record NC_139387.1, on the reverse strand, counting down.
GTCCGAGGTCCTGCGGTCGACCATCTGTACCGGGCGACTCGGGCCCGTGCCCAATGTCCCGTTGGGTCGACCAGCTGTCCCGGGGACGTCGGGCCCATGTCCGAGGGCCCGCGGGTTCCACAACCTTTCCCGGGCGACTCGGGCTGGTCCCGAGGGCCCGCGGTGTCGTCCAAATCTCCCGGTCGACTCGGGCCTGTGTCTGATATCCTCCAGGGTCGACCAGCTGTCCCGGGGGACTTGGGCCCTGGTCGGACGGAGCGGGGTGTCGAACAGGCGTCCCGGGCGACTAGGGCCAATGTCCGAGAGCCCACGGGGTCGAACAGCTGTCCTGGGCGACTCGGGCCCATTCCCGAGGCCTCGCGGTGTCGACCAGATGTCCCGGGGGACTGGCGCTTCGGTCCTAAGGCCCGCGGGGTCGACCAGCTGTCCTGGCTGACTTGGGTTCGGCTCCGAGGGCCTGCGGGCTCGAAAGGCTGTCCCGGAGGCTCGGGCCCGTTCCTGAGGGCCCACGGGGTCGACCAGTTTTCCCTGTGATTCATGCTTTGGTCCGAGTGCCCGCAGGGTGGACCAGCAGTCCTGGGTGACTCGCGCTCGTGTCCGAGGTTCCACGAGGTCGCCCCGATGTTTTGGCAACTCGGGCCCGGGTGCGAGGGCCTGCAGGGTCGACCAGGTGTCCCGGGCGACTCGGGCCCAGGCCCAAGGCCCTGCGGTGTCAACCAGATGTCCCGGACCACTCGCGCTTGCGTCCTAGGTTACGTGGGGTCGACCAGCTGTCCTGGGCGACTGCGGCCTGGTCGGAGGGAGCATGGTGTCAAACAGGCGTCCCGGGCAACTCGGGCCCGTGCCCGAGGACCTGCGGGGTCGACCAGCTGTCCCGGGCGACTGGGGCCTGGTCGGAGGGAGCATGGTGTCAAACAGGCGTCCCGGGCAACTCGGGCCCGTGTCTGAAGGCCCGCGGGGTCAACCAGCTGTCCCTGGTGACTCGCGCTTGGGACCGAGTTCATGCGGGGTCGACCAGCAGTCCCGGGCAACTCGGGCCCTGGTCGGAGGCACTGCGGTGTCGACCAGGCCTCCCTGGCGCCTCGGGCCCGTGCCCGAGGACCTGCAGGGTCGACCAGCTGTCCCGGGCGACTCCGGCCTGATTCCGAGGGCCCACGGTTTCGACCAAATGTCCCGGGTGACTCGGGCCTGGGTCTGAATGTTCGCGGTATCAACCAGCTTTCCCAGGGAACTGGGGCCCGGGTCTGAGGTCCCACAGGGTCGCCCACCTGTCCCGGGGGACTCGGGCCCGGGTCCACGGGCATGCGGTGTCGACAGGCTGTCCCGGGGGACTCGGGCCCGCGTCCGAGGGCCCGCCGGGTCGACCAGCTGTCCAGGTGGACTCGGGCCCGAGTCTGAAGGCCCGCGTGGTCGACCAGCTGTCCCAGGCACTCGGGCCTGTGTCCGAGGGCACGTGGGTTCGACCAGGTGTCCCCGGAGATCGCACTCGAGTCCGACGGCCCGTGGGGTCGACCATATGTCCCGGGCGATATTGGCCCGGGTCCAAAGGCCCGCGCGGTCCACCAGAAGGCCCGCGCGACTCAGGCCCTGTTCTGATGGCCCGCGGGGTCAACCAGCAGTCCCTGGCGACTGGGCCCCGTGTCCGAAATCCCTCGGTGTTGACCAGCTGTCCCGGGCGACTCGAGACCGTGCCTGAGGGCCTGGGTGTCGAACAGCTGTGCCAGGGGACTCACACGTGAGTCTGATGGACCCCGGGGTCGACCAGCGGTCCCTGGGGACTCGGGCCCAGGTCCTAGGGCCCGCGGGTTCGACCACCTGTATTGGGCGACTCGGGCCGGTGCTCGAGGGCCCGCGGTGTCCACAAACTCTCCCGCGCGACTCGGTTCGGGTCCCAGGTCCCATGGTCGACCAGCTGTCCCAGGCGCCTCGGGCCCGTGCCAGATGTCCCGCTGCATGGATCAGCTGCCCCGGGCGACTTGGGCCCTGGTCGCAGGGCCCGCGGTGTCGAACAGGCGTCCCGGAAGACTCGGGCCTTGCCCGAATGCCCGCGGTGACGACCAGCTCCGGGTGACACGGGCCCGTGTCCGAGGGCCCACGGGTTCGACCAGATGACCCTGGCGACACATGCTTCGGTGGGACTGCCCACGGGGTTGACCAGCATTCCCGGCGTCCTCGCGCTCGTGTCCGACTGCCCGCGAGGTCGACCTGATGTCTTTGGCGACTCGGGCCCGTGGCCGGGGTCCTGTGGGGTCTGCCAGCTTTCCCGTGCCCATTCGGCCAATGCCCGAGTGCCCGCAGTGTCGACCCACTCTCCCAAGCGACTCGAGTTTGGGTCCAAGGGCCCGCGGTCGACCTGCTGTCCCGGGTGTCTTGGGCCCGGGCCCGATGTCCCACCGGGTCTACCAGGTGTCCCGGGCGATTCGGGTTCAGGTCGGAGGGACCGCGGTGTTGCCCAGCCATCCCGGGTCACTCGGGCCTGGGTCCGAGGGCCCATGTGTTCGACAAGCTCTTCCGGGCAAATCGCGCTCGGGTCCGATGGCCCGCGGGGTCGACCAGCTCTCCGGGGCGACTCGGGCACGTGCCCCAGGGCCCGGGGTGTCGACCAGCTGTCTCGGGCACCTCGGGCCCGGTTCCGAGGCCCGGCATTATTGATCAGCTATCCCGCGTGACTCGGGCCCGTGTCCGAGGGCCCACGGTGTCGACCAGATGTTCCAGGCCCTCGGGCCCGGGTCCGAGGGCCCGCAGGGCCCACCAGGGGTCCCGGGCGACTCGCACTCGAGTCCGAGGGCCTGCGGGGTCGACCAGATCTCCAGGGCGAGTCGAGCACATGCCCGATGCCCCGCGGGGTCAACCAGACGTCCCAGGCGACTCCGGCCTGGCTCCGAGGGCCCACGGTGTCACACAGCTCTCCTGGGACACTCGCGCTTTGGACCGACGGACCGCGGGGTCGACCAGCTGACCCGGGCGACTTTGGCCCTGTGTCCAAAGGCCCTTGGGGTCGCCCGACTTTCCCGGGCGTCTCCGGCCTGTGCCCGAGGGACCGTGGTATGGACCACCTCTCCCAGGCGACTCAAGTTCGGGTCCGAGGTCCCGCAGCCTACCTGCTTTCCCGGGTGACTTGGGCATGTGCCAGATGTCACGCGGGGTCGACCAGTTGTCCAGGGGGACTCAGGCCCGGGTCCAGGATCCCGTGGTGTCGACCAGCTGTCCCGGGGAACTCTACCCAGGCCCGAAGACCAGCCGCATCCACCAGTTGCCCCGGGCGACTCGGACCCGTGTCTGAAGGCCCGCGTGTTCGACCAGCTATCCCTGGCCACTCACGCTGGGGTCCGTGTTCCCGCGGGGTTGACCAGCAGTCCCGGGCAACACGCGCTTGTGTCCGAGGGCCCGTGAGGTCGACCCGATGTCTTTGGCCATTCGGGCCCGGGACCGAGGGCCCGCGGGATCGACCAGCAGACCCGCGTGACTTGGGCCCGTGTCCGAGGTCCTGCGGTCGACCATCTGTACCGGGCGACTCGGGCCCGTGCCCGATGTCCCGTTGGGTCGACCAGCTGTCCCGGGGACGTCGGGCCCATGTCCGAGGGCCCGCGGGTTCCACAACCTTTCCCGGGCGACTCGGGCTGGTCCCGAGGGCCCGCGGTGTCGTCCAAATCTCCCGGTCGACTCGGGCCTGTGTCTGATATCCTCCAGGGTCGACCAGCTGTCCCGGGGGACTTGGGCCCTGGTCGGACGGAGCGGGGTGTCGAACAGGCGTCCCGGGCGACTAGGGCCAATGTCCGAGAGCCCACGGGGTCGAACAGCTGTCCTGGGCGACTCGGGCCCATTCCCGAGGCCTCGCGGTGTCGACCAGATGTCCCGGGGGACTGGCGCTTCGGTCCTAAGGCCCGCGGGGTCGACCAGCTGTCCTGGCTGACTTGGGTTCGGCTCCGAGGGCCTGCGGGCTCGAAAGGCTGTCCCGGAGGCTCGGGCCCGTTCCTGAAGGCCCACGGGGTCGACCAGTTTTCCCTGTGATTCGTGCTTTGGTCCGAGTGCCCGCAGGGTGGACCAGCAGTCCTGGGTGACTCGCGCTCGTGTCCGAGGTTCCACGAGGTCGCCCCGATGTTTTGGCAACTCGGGCCCGGGTGCGAGGGCCTGCAGGGTCGACCAGGTGTCCCGGGCGACTCGGGCCCAGGCCCAAGGCCCTGCGGTGTCAACCAGATGTCCCGGACCACTCGCGCTTGCGTCCTAGGTTACGTGGGGTCGACCAGCTGTCCTGGGCGACTGGGGCCTGGTCGGAGGGAGCATGGTGTCAAACAGGCGTCCCGGGCAACTCGGGCCCGTGTCTGAAGGCCCGCGGGGTCAACCAGCTGTCCCTGGTGACTCGCGCTTGGGACCGAGTGCATGCGGGGTCGACCAGCAGTCCCGGGCAACTCGGGCCCTGGTCGGAGGCACTGCGGTGTCGACCAGGCCTCCCTGGCGCCTCGGGCCCGTGCCCGAGGACCTGCGGGGTCGACCGGCTGTCCCGGGCGACTCCGGCCTGATTCCGAGGGCCCACGGTTTCGACCAAATGTCCCGGGTGACTCGGGCCTGGGTCTGAATGCTCGCGGTATCAACCAGCTTTCCCAGGGAACTCGGGCCCGGGTCTGAGGTCCCACAGGGTCGCCCACCTGTCCCGGGGGACTCGGGCCCGGGTCCACGGGCATGCAGTGTCGACAGGCTGTCCCGGGGGACTCGGGCCCGCGTCCGAGGGCCCGCCGGTTCGACCAGCTGTCCAGGTGGACTCGGGCCCGAGTCTGAAGGCCCGCGTGGTCGACCAGCTGTCCCAGGCACTCGGGCCTGTGTCCGAGGGCACGTGGGTTCGACCAGGTGTCCCCGGAGATCGCACTCGAGTCCGACGGCCCGTGGGGTCGACCATATGTCCCGGGCGATATTGGCCCGGGTCCAAAGGCCCGCGCGGTCCACCAGCAGGCCCGCGCGACTCAGGCCCTGTTCTGATGGCCCGCGGGGTCAACCAGCAGTCCCTGGCGCCTGGGGCCCGTGTCCGAAATCCCTCGGTGTTGACCAGCTGTCCCGGGCGACTCGAGACCGTGCCTGAGGGCCTGGGTGTCGAACAGCTGTGCCAGGGGACTCACACGTGAGTCTGATGGACCCCGGGGTCGACCAGCGGTCCCTGGGGACTCGGGCCCAGGTCCTAGGGCCCGCGGGTTCGACCACCTGTATTGGGCGACTCGGGCCGGTGCTCGAGGGCCCGCGGTGTCCACAAACTCTCCCGCGCGACTCGGTTCGGGTCCCAGGTCCCATGGTCGACCAGCTGTCCCAGGCGCCTCGGGCCCGTGCCAGATGTCCCGCTGCATGGATCAGCTGCCCCGGGCGACTTGGGCCCTGGTCGCAGGGCCCGCGGTGTCGAACAGGCGTCCCGGAAGACTCGGGCCTTGCCCGAATGCCCGCGGTGACGACCAGCTCCGGGTGACACGGGCCCGTGTCCGAGGGCCCACGGGTTCGACCAGATGACCCTGGCGACACATGCTTCGGTGGGACTGCCCACGGGGTTGACCAGCATTCCCGGCGTCCTCGCGCTCGTGTCCGACTGCCCGCGAGGTCGACCTGATGTCTTTGGCGACTCGGGCCCGTGGCCGGGGTCCTGCGGGGTCTGCCAGCTTTCCCGTGCCCATTCGGCCAATGCCCGAGTGCCCGCAGTGTCGACCCACTCTCCCAAGCGACTCGAGTTTGGGTCCAAGGGCCCGCGGTCGACCTGCTGTCCCGGGCGTCTTGGGCCCGGGCCCGATGTCCCACCGGGTCTACCCGGTGTCCCGGGCGATTCGGGTTCAGGTCGGAGGGACCGCGGTGTTGCCCAGCCATCCCGGGTCACTCGGGCCTGGGTCCGAGGGCCCATGTGTTCGACAAGCTCTTCCGGGCAAATCGCGCTCGGGTCCGATGGCCCGCGGGGTCGACCAGCTCTCCGGGGCGACTCGGGCACGTGCCCCAGGGCCCGGGGTGTCGACCAGCTGTCTCGGGCACCTCGGGCCCGGTTCCGAGGCCCGGCATTATTGATCAGCTATCCCGCGTGACTCGGGCCCGTGTCCGAGGGCCCACGGTGTCGACCAGATGTTCCAGGCCCTCGGGCCCGGGTCCGAGGGCCCGCAGGGCCCACCAGGGGTCCCGGGCGACTCGCACTCGAGTCCGAGGGCCTGCGGGGTCGACCAGATCTCCAGGGCGAGTCGAGCACATGCCCGATGCCCCGCGGGGTCAACCAGACGTCCCAGGCGACTCCGGCCTGGCTCCGAGGGCCCACGGTGTCACACAGCTCTCCTGGGACACTCGCGCTTTGGACCGACGGACCGCGGGGTCGACCAGCTGACCCGGGCGACTTTGGCCCTGTGTCCAAAGGCCCTTGGGGTCGCCCGACTTTCCCGGGCGTCTCCGGCCTGTGCCCGAGGGACCGTGGTATGGACCACCTCTCCCAGGCGACTCAAGTTCGGGTCCGAGGTCCCGCAGCCTACCTGCTTTCCCGGGTGACTTGGGCATGTGCCAGATGTCACGCGGGGTCGACCAGTTGTCCAGGGGGACTCAGGCCCGGGTCCAGGATCCCGTGGTGTCGACCAGCTGTCCCGGGGAACTCTACCCAGGCCCGAAGACCAGCCGCATCCACCAGTTGCCCCGGGCGACTCGGACCCGTGTCTGAAGGCCCGCGTGTTCGACCAGCTATCCCTGGCCACTCACGCTGGGGTCCGTGTTCCCGCGGGGTTGACCAGCAGTCCCGGGCAACACGCGCTTGTGTCCGAGGGCCCGGGAGGTCGACCCGATGTCTTTGGCCATTCGGGCCCGGGACCGAGGGCCCGCGGGATCGACCAGCAGACCCGCGTGACTTGGGCCCGTGTCCGAGGTCCTGCGGTCGACCATCTGTACCGGGCGACTCGGGCCCGTGCCCGATGTCCCGTTGGGTCGACCAGCTGTCCCGGGGACGTCGGGCCCATGTCCGAGGGCCCGCGGGTTCCACAACCTTTCCCGGGCGACTCGGGCTGGTCCCGAGGGCCCGCGGTGTCGTCCAAATCTCCCGGTCGACTCGGGCCTGTGTCTGATATCCTCCAGGGTCGACCAGCTGTCCCGGGGGACTTGGGCCCTGGTCGGACGGAGCGGGGTGTCGAACAGGCGTCCCGGGCGACTAGGGCCAATGTCCGAGAGCCCACGGTGTCGAACAGCTGTCCTGGGCGACTCGGGCCCATTCCCGAGGCCTCGCGGTGTCGACCAGATGTCCCGGGGGACTGGCGCTTCGGTCCTAAGGCCCGCGGGGTCGACCAGCTGTCCTGGCTGACTTGGGTTCGGCTCCGAGGGCCTGCGGGCTCGAAAGGCTGTCCCGGAGGCTCGGGCCCGTTCCTGAAGGCCCACGGGGTCGACCAGTTTTCCCTGTGATTCGTGCTTTGGTCCGAGTGCCCGCAGGGTGGACCAGCAGTCCTGGGTGACTCGCGCTCGTGTCCGAGGTTCCACGAGGTCGCCCCGATGTTTTGGCAACTCGGGCCCGGGTGCGAGGGCCTGCAGGGTCGACCAGGTGTCCCGGGCGACTCGGGCCCAGGCCCAAGGCCCTGCGGTGTCAACCAGATGTCCCGGACCACTCGCGCTTGCGTCCTAGGTTACGTGGGGTCGACCAGCTGTCCTGGGCGACTGGGGCCTGGTCGGAGGGAGCATGGTGTCAAACAGGCGTCCCGGGCAACTCGGGCCCGTGCCCGAGGACCTGCGGGGTCGACCAGCTCTCCCGGGCGACTGGGGCCTGGTCGGAGGGAGCATGGTGTCAAACAGGCGTCCCGGGCAACTCGGGCCCGTGTCTGAAGGCCCGCGGGGTCAACCAGCTGTCCCTGGTGACTCGCGCTTGGGACCGAGTTCATGCGGGGTCGACCAGCAGTCCCGGGCAACTCGGGCCCTGGTCGGAGGCACTGCGGTGTCGACCAGGCCTCCCTGGCGCCTCGGGCCCGTGCCCGAGGACCTGCGGGGTCGACCAGCTGTCCCGGGCGACTCCGGCCTGATTCCGAGGGCCCACGGTTTCGACCAAATGTCCCGGGTGACTCAGGCCTGGGTCTGAATGTTCGCGGTATCAACCAGCTTTCCCAGGGAACTGGGGCCCGGGTCTGAGGTCCCACAGGGTCGCCCACCTGTCCCGGGGGACTCGGGCCCGGGTCCACGGGCATGCGGTGTCGACAGGCTGTCCCGGGGGACTCGGGCCCGCGTCCGAGGGCCCGCCGGGTCGACCAGCTGTCCAGGTGGACTCGGGCCCGAGTCTGAAGGCTCGCGTGGTCGACCAGCTGTCCCAGGCACTCGGGCCTGTGTCCGAGGGCACGTGGGTTCGACCAGGTGTCCCCGGAGATCGCACTCGAGTCCGACGGCCCGTGGGGTCGACCATATGTCCCGGGCGATATTGGCCCGGGTCCAAAGGCCCGCGCGGTCCACCAGCAGGCCCGCGCGACTCAGGCCCTGTTCTGATGGCCCGCGGGGTCAACCAGCAGTCCCTGGCGCCTGGGGCCCGTGTCCGAAATCCCTCGGTGTTGACCAGCTGTCCCGGGCGACTCGAGACCGTGCCTGAGGGCCTGGGTGTCGAACAGCTGTGCCAGGGGACTCACACGTGAGTCTGATGGACCCCGGGGTCGACCAGCGGTCCCTGGGGACTCGGGCCCAGGTCCTAGGGCCCGCGGGTTCGACCACCTGTATTGGGCGACTCGGGCCGGTGCTCGAGGGCCCGCGGTGTCCACAAACTCTCCCGCGCGACTCGGTTCGGGTCCCAGGTCCCATGGTCGACCAGCTGTCCCAGGCGCCTCGGGCCCGTGCCAGATGTCCCGCTGCATGGATCAGCTGCCCCGGGCGACTTGGGCCCTGGTCGCAGGGCCCGCGGTGTCGAACAGGCGTCCCGGAAGACTCGGGCCTTGCCCGAATGCCCGCGGTGACGACCAGCTCCGGGTGACACGGGCCCGTGTCCGAGGGCCCACGGGTTCGACCAGATGACCCTGGCGACACATGCTTCGGTGGGACTGCCCACGGGGTTGACCAGCATTCCCGGCGTCCTCGCGCTCGTGTCCGACTGCCCGCGAGGTCGACCTGATGTCTTTGGCGACTCGGGCCCGTGGCCGGGGTCCTGCGGGGTCTGCCAGCTTTCCCGTGCCCATTCGGCCAATGCCCGAGTGCCCGCAGTGTCGACCCACTCTCCCAAGCGACTCGAGTTTGGGTCCAAGGGCCCGCGGTCGACCTGCTGTCCCGGGTGTCTTGGGCCCGGGCCCGATGTCCCACCGGGTCTACCAGGTGTCCCGGGCGATTCGGGTTCAGGTCGGAGGGACCGCGGTGTTGCCCAGCCATCCCGGGTCACTCGGGCCTGGGTCCGAGGGCCCATGTGTTCGACAAGCTCTTCCGGGCAAATCGCGCTCGGGTCCGATGGCCCGCGGGGTCGACCAGCTCTCCGGGGCGACTCGGGCACGTGCCCCAGGGCCCGGGGTGTCGACCAGCTGTCTCGGGCACCTCGGGCCCGGTTCCGAGGCCCGGCATTATTGATCAGCTATCCCGCGTGACTCGGGCCCGTGTCCGAGGGCCCACGGTGTCGACCAGATGTTCCAGGCCCTCGGGCCCGGGTCCGAGGGCCCGCAGGGTCCACCAGGGGTCCCGGGCGACTCGCACTCGAGTCCGAGGGCCTGCGGGGTCGACCAGATCTCTAGGGCGAGTCGAGCACATGCCCGATGCCCCGCGGGGTCAACCAGACGTCCCAGGCGACTCCGGCCTGGCTCCGAGGGCCCACGGTGTCACACAGCTCTCCTGGGACACTCGCGCTTTGGACCGACGGACCGCGGGGTTGACCAGCTGACCCGGGCGACTTTGGCCCTGTGTCCAAAGGCCCTTGGGGTCGCCCGACTTTCCCGGGCGTCTCCGGCCTGTGCCCGAGGGACCGTGGTATGGACCACCTCTCCCAGGCGACTCAAGTTCGGGTCCGAGGTCCCGCAGCCTACCTGCTTTCCCGGGTGACTTGGGCATGTGCCAGATGTCACGCGGGGTCGACCAGTTGTCCAGGGGGACTCAGGCCCGGGTCCAGGATCCCGTGGTGTCGACCAGCTGTCCCGGGGAACTCTACCCAGGCCCGAAGACCAGCCGCATCCACCAGTTGCCCCGGGCGACTCGGACCCGTGTCTGAAGGCCCGCGTGTTCGACCAGCTATCCCTGGCCACTCACGCTGGGGTCCGTGTTCCCGCGGGGTTGACCAGCAGTCCCGGGCAACACGCGCTTGTGTCCGAGGGCCCGGGAGGTCGACCCGATGTCTTTGGCCATTCGGGCCCGGGACCGAGGGCCCGCGGGATCGACCAGCAGACCCGCGTGACTTGGGCCCGTGTCCGAGGTCCTGCGGTCGACCATCTGTACCGGGCGACTCGGGCCCGTGCCCGATGTCCCGTTGGGTCGACCAGCTGTCCCGGGGACGTCGGGCCCATGTCCGAGGGCCCGCGGGTTCCACAACCTTTCCCGGGCGACTCGGGCTGGTCCCGAGGGCCCGCGGTGTCGTCCAAATCTCCCGGTCGACTCGGGCCTGTGTCTGATATCCTCCAGGGTCGACCAGCTGTCCCGGGGGACTTGGGCCCTGGTCGGACGGAGCGGGGTGTCGAACAGGCGTCCCGGGCGACTAGGGCCAATGTCCGAGAGCCCACGGTGTCGAACAGCTGTCCTGGGCGACTCGGGCCCATTCCCGAGGCCTCGCGGTGTCGACCAGATGTCCCGGGGGACTGGCGCTTCGGTCCTAAGGCCCGCGGGGTCGACCAGCTGTCCTGGCTGACTTGGGTTCGGCTCCGAGGGCCTGCGGGCTCGAAAGGCTGTCCCGGAGGCTCGGGCCCGTTCCTGAAGGCCCACGGGGTCGACCAGTTTTCCCTGTGATTCGTGCTTTGGTCCGAGTGCCCGCAGGGTGGACCAGCAGTCCTGGGTGACTCGCGCTCGTGTCCGAGGTTCCACGAGGTCGCCCCGATGTTTTGGCAACTCGGGCCCGGGTGCGAGGGCCTGCAGGGTCGACCAGGTGTCCCGGGCGACTCGGGCCCAGGCCCAAGGCCCTGCGGTGTCAACCAGATGTCCCGGACCACTCGCGCTTGCGTCCTAGGTTACGTGGGGTCGACCAGCTGTCCTGGGCGACTGGGGCCTGGTCGGAGGGAGCATGGTGTCAAACAGGCGTCCCGGGCAACTCGGGCCCGTGCCCGAGGACCTGCGGGGTCGACCAGCTCTCCCGGGCGACTGGGGCCTGGTCGGAGGGAGCATGGTGTCAAACAGGCGTCCCGGGCAACTCGGGCCCGTGTCTGAAGGCCCGCGGGGTCAACCAGCTGTCCCTGGTGACTCGCGCTTGGGACCGAGTTCATGCGGGGTCGACCAGCAGTCCCGGGCAACTCGGGCCCTGGTCGGAGGCACTGCGGTGTCGACCAGGCCTCCCTGGCGCCTCGGGCCCGTGCCCGAGGACCTGCGGGGTCGACCAGCTGTCCCGGGCGACTCCGGCCTGATTCCGAGGGCCCACGGTTTCGACCAAATGTCCCGGGTGACTCAGGCCTGGGTCTGAATGTTCGCGGTATCAACCAGCTTTCCCAGGGAACTGGGGCCCGGGTCTGAGGTCCCACAGGGTCGCCCACCTGTCCCGGGGGACTCGGGCCCGGGTCCACGGGCATGCGGTGTCGACAGGCTGTCCCGGGGGACTCGGGCCCGCGTCCGAGGGCCCGCCGGGTCGACCAGCTGTCCAGGTGGACTCGGGCCCGAGTCTGAAGGCTCGCGTGGTCGACCAGCTGTCCCAGGCACTCGGGCCTGTGTCCGAGGGCACGTGGGTTCGACCAGGTGTCCCCGGAGATCGCACTCGAGTCCGACGGCCCGTGGGGTCGACCATATGTCCCGGGCGATATTGGCCCGGGTCCAAAGGCCCGCGCGGTCCACCAGCAGGCCCGCGCGACTCAGGCCCTGTTCTGATGGCCCGCGGGGTCAACCAGCAGTCCCTGGCGCCTGGGGCCCGTGTCCGAAATCCCTCGGTGTTGACCAGCTGTCCCGGGCGACTCGAGACCGTGCCTGAGGGCCTGGGTGTCGAACAGCTGTGCCAGGGGACTCACACGTGAGTCTGATGGACCCCGGGGTCGACCAGCGGTCCCTGGGGACTCGGGCCCAGGTCCTAGGGCCCGCGGGTTCGACCACCTGTATTGGGCGACTCGGGCCGGTGCTCGAGGGCCCGCGGTGTCCACAAACTCTCCCGCGCGACTCGGTTCGGGTCCCAGGTCCCATGGTCGACCAGCTGTCCCAGGCGCCTCGGGCCCGTGCCAGATGTCCCGCTGCATGGATCAGCTGCCCCGGGCGACTTGGGCCCTGGTCGCAGGGCCCGCGGTGTCGAACAGGCGTCCCGGAAGACTCGGGCCTTGCCCGAATGCCCGCGGTGACGACCAGCTCCGGGTGACACGGGCCCGTGTCCGAGGGCCCACGGGTTCGACCAGATGACCCTGGCGACACATGCTTCGGTGGGACTGCCCACGGGGTTGACCAGCATTCCCGGCGTCCTCGCGCTCGTGTCCGACTGCCCGCGAGGTCGACCTGATGTCTTTGGCGACTCGGGCCCGTGGCCGGGGTCCTGCGGGGTCTGCCAGCTTTCCCGTGCCCATTCGGCCAATGCCCGAGTGCCCGCAGTGTCGACCCACTCTCCCAAGCGACTCGAGTTTGGGTCCAAGGGCCCGCGGTCGACCTGCTGTCCCGGGTGTCTTGGGCCCGGGCCCGATGTCCCACCGGGTCTACCAGGTGTCCCGGGCGATTCGGGTTCAGGTCGGAGGGACCGCGGTGTTGCCCAGCCATCCCGGGTCACTCGGGCCTGGGTCCGAGGGCCCATGTGTTCGACAAGCTCTTCCGGGCAAATCGCGCTCGGGTCCGATGGCCCGCGGGGTCGACCAGCTCTCCGGGGCGACTCGGGCACGTGCCCCAGGGCCCGGGGTGTCGACCAGCTGTCTCGGGCACCTCGGGCCCGGTTCCGAGGCCCGGCATTATTGATCAGCTATCCCGCGTGACTCGGGCCCGTGTCCGAGGGCCCACGGTGTCGACCAGATGTTCCAGGCCCTCGGGCCCGGGTCCGAGGGCCCGCAGGGTCCACCAGGGGTCCCGGGCGACTCGCACTCGAGTCCGAGGGCCTGCGGGGTCGACCAGATCTCTAGGGCGAGTCGAGCACATGCCCGATGCCCCGCGGGGTCAACCAGACGTCCCAGGCGACTCCGGCCTGGCTCCGAGGGCCCACGGTGTCACACAGCTCTCCTGGGACACTCGCGCTTTGGACCGACGGACCGCGGGGTTGACCAGCTGACCCGGGCGACTTTGGCCCTGTGTCCAAAGGCCCTTGGGGTCGCCCGACTTTCCCGGGCGTCTCCGGCCTGTGCCCGAGGGACCGTGGTATGGACCACCTCTCCCAGGCGACTCAAGTTCGGGTCCGAGGTCCCGCAGCCTACCTGCTTTCCCGGGTGACTTGGGCATGTGCCAGATGTCACGCGGGGTCGACCAGTTGTCCAGGGGGACTCAGGCCCGGGTCCAGGATCCCGTGGTGTCGACCAGCTGTCCCGGGGAACTCTACCCAGGCCCGAAGACCAGCCGCATCCACCAGTTGCCCCGGGCGACTCGGACCCGTGTCTGAAGGCCCGCGTGTTCGACCAGCTATCCCTGGCCACTCACGCTGGGGTCCGTGTTCCCGCGGGGTTGACCAGCAGTCCCGGGCAACACGCGCTTGTGTCCGAGGGCCCGGGAGGTCGACCCGATGTCTTTGGCCATTCGGGCCCGGGACCGAGGGCCCGCGGGATCGACCAGCAGACCCGCGTGACTTGGGCCCGTGTCCGAGGTCCTGCGGTCGACCATCTGTACCGGGCGACTCGGGCCCGTGCCCGATGTCCCGTTGGGTCGACCAGCTGTCCCGGGGACGTCGGGCCCATGTCCGAGGGCCCGCGGGTTCCACAACCTTTCCCGGGCGACTCGGGCTGGTCCCGAGGGCCCGCGGTGTCGTCCAAATCTCCCGGTCGACTCGGGCCTGTGTCTGATATCCTCCAGGGTCGACCAGCTGTCCCGGGGGACTTGGGCCCTGGTCGGACGGAGCGGGGTGTCGAACAGGCGTCCCGGGCGACTAGGGCCAATGTCCGAGAGCCCACGGTGTCGAACAGCTGTCCTGGGCGACTCGGGCCCATTCCCGAGGCCTCGCGGTGTCGACCAGATGTCCCGGGGGACTGGCGCTTCGGTCCTAAGGCCCGCGGGGTCGACCAGCTGTCCTGGCTGACTTGGGTTCGGCTCCGAGGGCCTGCGGGCTCGAAAGGCTGTCCCGGAGGCTCGGGCCCGTTCCTGAAGGCCCACGGGGTCGACCAGTTTTCCCTGTGATTCGTGCTTTGGTCCGAGTGCCCGCAGGGTGGACCAGCAGTCCTGGGTGACTCGCGCTCGTGTCCGAGGTTCCACGAGGTCGCCCCGATGTTTTGGCAACTCGGGCCCGGGTGCGAGGGCCTGCAGGGTCGACCAGGTGTCCCGGGCGACTCGGGCCCAGGCCCAAGGCCCTGCGGTGTCAACCAGATGTCCCGGACCACTCGCGCTTGCGTCCTAGGTTACGTGGGGTCGACCAGCTGTCCTGGGCGACTGGGGCCTGGTCGGAGGGAGCATGGTGTCAAACAGGCGTCCCGGGCAACTCGGGCCCGTGCCCGAGGACCTGCGGGGTCGACCAGCTCTCCCGGGCGACTGGGGCCTGGTCGGAGGGAGCATGGTGTCAAACAGGCGTCCCGGGCAACTCGGGCCCGTGTCTGAAGGCCCGCGGGGTCAACCAGCTGTCCCTGGTGACTCGCGCTTGGGACCGAGTTCATGCGGGGTCGACCAGCAGTCCCGGGCAACTCGGGCCCTGGTCGGAGGCACTGCGGTGTCGACCAGGCCTCCCTGGCGCCTCGGGCCCGTGCCCGAGGACCTGCGGGGTCGACCAGCTGTCCCGGGCGACTCCGGCCTGATTCCGAGGGCCCACGGTTTCGACCAAATGTCCCGGGTGACTCAGGCCTGGGTCTGAATGTTCGCGGTATCAACCAGCTTTCCCAGGGAACTGGGGCCCGGGTCTGAGGTCCCACAGGGTCGCCCACCTGTCCCGGGGGACTCGGGCCCGGGTCCACGGGCATGCGGTGTCGACAGGCTGTCCCGGGGGACTCGGGCCCGCGTCCGAGGGCCCGCCGGGTCGACCAGCTGTCCAGGTGGACTCGGGCCCGAGTCTGAAGGCTCGCGTGGTCGACCAGCTGTCCCAGGCACTCGGGCCTGTGTCCGAGGGCACGTGGGTTCGACCAGGTGTCCCCGGAGATCGCACTCGAGTCCGACGGCCCGTGGGGTCGACCATATGTCCCGGGCGATATTGGCCCGGGTCCAAAGGCCCGCGCGGTCCACCAGCAGGCCCGCGCGACTCAGGCCCTGTTCTGATGGCCCGCGGGGTCAACCAGCAGTCCCTGGCGCCTGGGGCCCGTGTCCGAAATCCCTCGGTGTTGACCAGCTGTCCCGGGCGACTCGAGACCGTGCCTGAGGGCCTGGGTGTCGAACAGCTGTGCCAGGGGACTCACACGTGAGTCTGATGGACCCCGGGGTCGACCAGCGGTCCCTGGGGACTCGGGCCCAGGTCCTAGGGCCCGCGGGTTCGACCACCTGTATTGGGCGACTCGGGCCGGTGCTCGAGGGCCCGCGGTGTCCACAAACTCTCCCGCGCGACTCGGTTCGGGTCCCAGGTCCCATGGTCGACCAGCTGTCCCAGGCGCCTCGGGCCCGTGCCAGATGTCCCGCTGCATGGATCAGCTGCCCCGGGCGACTTGGGCCCTGGTCGCAGGGCCCGCGGTGTCGAACAGGCGTCCCGGAAGACTCGGGCCTTGCCCGAATGCCCGCGGTGACGACCAGCTCCGGGTGACACGGGCCCGTGTCCGAGGGCCCACGGGTTCAACCAGATGACCCTGGCGACACATGCTTCGGTGGGACTGCCCACGGGGTTGACCAGCATTCCCGGCGTCCTCGCGCTCGTGTCCGACTGCCCGCGAGGTCGACCTGATGTCTTTGGCGACTCGGGCCCGTGGCCGGGGTCCTGCGGGGTCTGCCAGCTTTCCCGTGCCCATTCGGCCAATGCCCGAGTGCCCGCAGTGTCGACCCACTCTCCCAAGCGACTCGAGTTTGGGTCCAAGGGCCCGCGGTCGACCTGCTGTCCCGGGTGTCTTGGGCCCGGGCCCGATGTCCCACCGGGTCTACCAGGTGTCCCGGGCGATTCGGGTTCAGGTCGGAGGGACCGCGGTGTTGCCCAGCCATCCCGGGTCACTCGGGCCTGGGTCCGAGGGCCCATGTGTTCGACAAGCTCTTCCGGGCAAATCGCGCTCGGGTCCGATGGCCCGCGGGGTCGACCAGCTCTCCGGGGCGACTCGGGCACGTGCCCCAGGGCCCGGGGTGTCGACCAGCTGTCTCGGGCACCTCGGGCCCGGTTCCGAGGCCCGGCATTATTGATCAGCTATCCCGCGTGACTCGGGCCCGTGTCCGAGGGCCCACGGTGTCGACCAGATGTTCCAGGCCCTCGGGCCCGGGTCCGAGGGCCCGCAGGGTCCACCAGGGCTCCCGGGCGACTCGCACTCGAGTCCGAGGGCCTGCGGGGTCGACCAGATCTCCAGGGCGAGTCGAGCACATGCCCGATGCCCCGCGGGGTCAACCAGACGTCCCAGGCGACTCCGGCCTGGCTCCGAGGGCCCACGGTGTCACACAGCTCTCCTGGGACACTCGCGCTTTGGACCGACGGACCGCGGGGTCGACCAGCTGACCCGGGCGACTTTGGCCCTGTGTCCAAAGGCCCTTGGGGTCGCCCGACTTTCCCGGGCGTCTCCGGCCTGTGCCCGAGGGACCGTGGTATGGACCACCTCTCCCAGGCGACTCAAGTTCGGGTCCGAGGTCCCGCAGCCTACCTGCTTTCCCGGGTGACTTGGGCATGTGCCAGATGTCACGCGGGGTCGACCAGTTGTCCAGGGGGACTCAGGCCCGGGTCCAGGATCCCGTGGTGTCGACCAGCTGTCCCGGGGAACTCTACCCAGGCCCGAAGACCAGCCGCATCCACCAGTTGCCCCGGGCGACTCGGACCCGTGTCTGAAGGCCCGCGTGTTCGACCAGCTATCCCTGGCCACTCACGCTGGGGTCCGTGTTCCCGCGGGGTTGACCAGCAGTCCCGGGCAACACGCGCTTGTGTCCGAGGGCCCGTGAGGTCGACCCGATGTCTTTGGCCATTCGGGCCCGGGACCGAGGGCCCGCGGGATCGACCAGCAGACCCGCGTGACTTGGGCCCGTGTCCGAGGTCCTGCGGTCGACCATCTGTACCGGGCGACTCGGGCCCGTGCCCGATGTCCCGTTGGGTCGACCAGCTGTCCCGGGGACGTCGGGCCCATGTCCGAGGGCCCGCGGGTTCCACAACCTTTCCCGGGCGACTCGGGCTGGTCCCGAGGGCCCGCGGTGTCGTCCAAATCTCCCGGTCGACTCGGGCCTGTGTCTGATATCCTCCAGGGTCGACCAGCTGTCCCGGGGGACTTGGGCCCTGGTCGGACGGAGCGGGGTGTCGAACAGGCGTCCCGGGCGACTAGGGCCAATGTCCGAGAGCCCACGGGGTCGAACAGCTGTCCTGGGCGACTCGGGCCCATTCCCGAGGCCTCGCGGTGTCGACCAGATGTCCCGGGGGACTGGCGCTTCGGTCCTAAGGCCCGCGGGGTCGACCAGCTGTCCTGGCTGACTTGGGTTCGGCTCCGAGGGCCTGCGGGCTCGAAAGGCTGTCCCGGAGGCTCGGGCCCGTTCCTGAGGGCCCACGGGGTCGACCAGTTTTCCCTGTGATTCATGCTTTGGTCCGAGTGCCCGCAGGGTGGACCAGCAGTCCTGGGTGACTCGCGCTCGTGTACGAGGTTCCACGAGGTCGCCCCGATGTTTTGGCAACTCGGGCCCGGGTGCGAGGGCCTGCAGGGTCGACCAGGTGTCCCGGGCGACTCGGGCCCAGGCCCAAGGCCCTGCGGTGTCAACCAGATGTCCCGGACCACTCGCGCTTGCGTCCTAGGTTACGTGGGGTCGACCAGCTGTCCTGGGCGACTGCGGCCTGGTCGGAGGGAGCATGGTGTCAAACAGGCGTCCCGGGCAACTCGGGCCCGTGCCCGAGGACCTGCGGGGTCGACCAGCTGTCCCGGGCGACTGGGGCCTGGTCGGAGGGAGCATGGTGTCAAACAGGCGTCCCGGGCAACTCGGGCCCGTGTCTGAAGGCCCGCGGGGTCAACCAGCTGTCCCTGGTGACTCGCGCTTGGGACCGAGTTCATGCGGGGTCGACCAGCAGTCCCGGGCAACTCGGGCCCTGGTCGGAGGCACTGCGGTGTCGACCAGGCCTCCCTGGCGCCTCGGGCCCGTGCCCGAGGACCTGCAGGGTCGACCAGCTGTCCCGGGCGACTCCGGCCTGATTCCGAGGGCCCACGGTTTCGACCAAATGTCCCGGGTGACTCGGGCCTGGGTCTGAATGTTCGCGGTATCAACCAGCTTTCCCAGGGAACTGGGGCCCGGGTCTGAGGTCCCACAGGGTCGCCCACCTGTCCCGGGGGACTCGGGCCCGGGTCCACGGGCATGCGTTGTCGACAGGCTGTCCCGGGGGACTCGGGCCCGCGTCCGAGGGCCCGCCGGGTCGACCAGCTGTCCAGGTGGACTCGGGCCCGAGTCTGAAGGCCCGCGTGGTCGACCAGCTGTCCCAGGCACTCGGGCCTGTGTCCGAGGGCACGTGGGTTCGACCAGGTGTCCCCGGAGATCGCACTCGAGTCCGACGGCCCGTGGGGTCGACCATATGTCCCGGGCGATATTGGCCCGGGTCCAAAGGCCCGCGCGGTCCACCAGCAGGCCCGCGCGACTCAGGCCCTGTTCTGATGGCCCGCGGGGTCAACCAGCAGTCCCTGGCGCCTGGGGCCCGTGTCCGAAATCCCTCGGTGTTGACCAGCTGTCCCGGGCGACTCGAGACCGTGCCTGAGGGCCTGGGTGTCGAACAGCTGTGCCAGGGGACTCACACGTGAGTCTGATGGACCCCGGGTTCGACCAGCGGTCCCTGGGGACTCGGGCCCAGGTCCTAGGGCCCGCGGGTTCGACCACCTGTATTGGGCGACTCGGGCCGGTGCTCGAGGGCCCGCGGTGTCCACAAACTCTCCCGCGCGACTCGGTTCGGGTCCCAGGTCCCATGGTCGACCAGCTGTCCCAGGCGCCTCGGGCCCGTGCCAGATGTCCCGCTGCATGGATCAGCTGCCCCGGGCGACTTGGGCCCTGGTCGCAGGGCCCGCGGTGTCGAACAGGCGTCCCGGAAGACTCGGGCCTTGCCCGAATGCCCGCGGTGACGACCAGCTCCGGGTGACACGGGCCCGTGTCCGAGGGCCCACGGGTTCAACCAGATGACCCTGGCGACACATGCTTCGGTGGGACTGCCCACGGGGTTGACCAGCATTCCCGGCGTCCTCGCGCTCGTGTCCGACTGCCCGCGAGGTCGACCTGATGTCTTTGGCGACTCGGGCCCGTGGCCGGGGTCCTGCGGGGTCTGCCAGCTTTCCCGTGCCCATTCGGCCAATGCCCGAGTGCCCGCAGTGTCGACCCACTCTCCCAAGCGACTCGAGTTTGGGTCCAAGGGCCCGCGGTCGACCTGCTGTCCCGGGTGTCTTGGGCCCGGGCCCGATGTCCCACCGGGTCTACCAGGTGTCCCGGGCGATTCGGGTTCAGGTCGGAGGGACCGCGGTGTTGCCCAGCCATCCCGGGTCACTCGGGCCTGGGTCCGAGGGCCCATGTGTTCGACAAGCTCTTCCGGGCAAATCGCGCTCGGGTCCGATGGCCCGCGGGGTCGACCAGCTCTCCGGGGCGACTCGGGCACGTGCCCCAGGGCCCGGGGTGTCGACCAGCTGTCTCGGGCACCTCGGGCCCGGTTCCGAGGCCCGGCATTATTGATCAGCTATCCCGCGTGACTCGGGCCCGTGTCCGAGGGCCCACGGTGTCGACCAGATGTTCCAGGCCCTCGGGCCCGGGTCCGAGGGCCCGCAGGGTCCACCAGGGCTCCCGGGCGACTCGCACTCGAGTCCGAGGGCCTGCGGGGTCGACCAGATCTCCAGGGCGAGTCGAGCACATGCCCGATGCCCCGCGGGGTCAACCAGACGTCCCAGGCGACTCCGGCCTGGCTCCGAGGGCCCACGGTGTCACACAGCTCTCCTGGGACACTCGCGCTTTGGACCGACGGACCGCGGGGTCGACCAGCTGACCCGGGCGACTTTGGCCCTGTGTCCAAAGGCCCTTGGGGTCGCCCGACTTTCCCGGGCGTCTCCGGCCTGTGCCCGAGGGACCGTGGTATGGACCACCTCTCCCAGGCGACTCAAGTTCGGGTCCGAGGTCCCGCAGCCTACCTGCTTTCCCGGGTGACTTGGGCATGTGCCAGATGTCACGCGGGGTCGACCAGTTGTCCAGGGGGACTCAGGCCCGGGTCCAGGATCCCGTGGTGTCGACCAGCTGTCCCGGGGAACTCTACCCAGGCCCGAAGACCAGCCGCATCCACCAGTTGCCCCGGGCGACTCGGACCCGTGTCTGAAGGCCCGCGTGTTCGACCAGCTATCCCTGGCCACTCACGCTGGGGTCCGTGTTCCCGCGGGGTTGACCAGCAGTCCCGGGCAACACGCGCTTGTGTCCGAGGGCCCGTGAGGTCGACCCGATGTCTTTGGCCATTCGGGCCCGGGACCGAGGGCCCGCGGGATCGACCAGCAGACCCGCGTGACTTGGGCCCGTGTCCGAGGTCCTGCGGTCGACCATCTGTACCGGGCGACTCGGGCCCGTGCCCGATGTCCCGTTGGGTCGACCAGCTGTCCCGGGGACGTCGGGCCCATGTCCGAGGGCCCGCGGGTTCCACAACCTTTCCCGGGCGACTCGGGCTGGTCCCGAGGGCCCGCGGTGTCGTCCAAATCTCCCGGTCGACTCGGGCCTGTGTCTGATATCCTCCAGGGTCGACCAGCTGTCCCGGGGGACTTGGGCCCTGGTCGGACGGAGCGGGGTGTCGAACAGGCGTCCCGGGCGACTAGGGCCAATGTCCGAGAGCCCACGGGGTCGAACAGCTGTCCTGGGCGACTCGGGCCCATTCCCGAGGCCTCGCGGTGTCGACCAGATGTCCCGGGGGACTGGCGCTTCGGTCCTAAGGCCCGCGGGGTCGACCAGCTGTCCTGGCTGACTTGGGTTCGGCTCCGAGGGCCTGCGGGCTCGAAAGGCTGTCCCGGAGGCTCGGGCCCGTTCCTGAGGGCCCACGGGGTCGACCAGTTTTCCCTGTGATTCATGCTTTGGTCCGAGTGCCCGCAGGGTGGACCAGCAGTCCTGGGTGACTCGCGCTCGTGTCCGAGGTTCCACGAGGTCGCCCCGATGTTTTGGCAACTCGGGCCCGGGTGCGAGGGCCTGCAGGGTCGACCAGGTGTCCCGGGCGACTCGGGCCCAGGCCCAAGGCCCTGCGGTGTCAACCAGATGTCCCGGACCACTCGCGCTTGCGTCCTAGGTTACGTGGGGTCGACCAGCTGTCCTGGGCGACTGCGGCCTGGTCGGAGGGAGCATGGTGTCAAACAGGCGTCCCGGGCAACTCGGGCCCGTGCCCGAGGACCTGCGGGGTCGACCAGCTGTCCCGGGCGACTGGGGCCTGGTCGGAGGGAGCATGGTGTCAAACAGGCGTCCCGGGCAACTCGGGCCCGTGTCTGAAGGCCCGCGGGGTCAACCAGCTGTCCCTGGTGACTCGCGCTTGGGACCGAGTTCATGCGGGGTCGACCAGCAGTCCCGGGCAACTCGGGCCCTGGTCGGAGGCACTGCGGTGTCGACCAGGCCTCCCTGGCGCCTCGGGCCCGTGCCCGAGGACCTGCAGGGTCGACCAGCTGTCCCGGGCGACTCCGGCCTGATTCCGAGGGCCCACGGTTTCGACCAAATGTCCCGGGTGACTCGGGCCTGGGTCTGAATGTTCGCGGTATCAACCAGCTTTCCCAGGGAACTGGGGCCCGGGTCTGAGGTCCCACAGGGTCGCCCACCTGTCCCGGGGGACTCGGGCCCGGGTCCACGGGCATGCGGTGTCGACAGGCTGTCCCGGGGGACTCGGGCCCGCGTCCGAGGGCCCGCCGGGTCGACCAGCTGTCCAGGTGGACTCGGGCCCGAGTCTGAAGGCCCGCGTGGTCGACCAGCTGTCCCAGGCACTCGGGCCTGTGTCCGAGGGCACGTGGGTTCGACCAGGTGTCCCCGGAGATCGCACTCGAGTCCGACGGCCCGTGGGGTCGACCATATGTCCCGGGCGATATTGGCCCGGGTCCAAAGGCCCGCGCGGTCCACCAGAAGGCCCGCGCGACTCAGGCCCTGTTCTGATGGCCCGCGGGGTCAACCAGCAGTCCCTGGCGACTGGGCCCCGTGTCCGAAATCCCTCGGTGTTGACCAGCTGTCCCGGGCGACTCGAGACCGTGCCTGAGGGCCTGGGTGTCGAACAGCTGTGCCAGGGGACTCACACGTGAGTCTGATGGACCCCGGGGTCGACCAGCGGTCCCTGGGGACTCGGGCCCAGGTCCTAGGGCCCGCGGGTTCGACCACCTGTATTGGGCGACTCGGGCCGGTGCTCGAGGGCCCGCGGTGTCCACAAACTCTCCCGCGCGACTCGGTTCGGGTCCCAGGTCCCATGGTCGACCAGCTGTCCCAGGCGCCTCGGGCCCGTGCCAGATGTCCCGCTGCATGGATCAGCTGCCCCGGGCGACTTGGGCCCTGGTCGCAGGGCCCGCGGTGTCGAACAGGCGTCCCGGAAGACTCGGGCCTTGCCCGAATGCCCGCGGTGACGACCAGCTCCGGGTGACACGGGCCCGTGTCCGAGGGCCCACGGGTTCGACCAGATGACCCTGGCGACACATGCTTCGGTGGGACTGCCCACGGGGTTGACCAGCATTCCCGGCGTCCTCGCGCTCGTGTCCGACTGCCCGCGAGGTCGACCTGATGTCTTTGGCGACTCGGGCCCGTGGCCGGGGTCCTGCGGGGTCTGCCAGCTTTCCCGTGCCCATTCGGCCAATGCCCGAGTGCCCGCAGTGTCGACCCACTCTCCCAAGCGACTCGAGTTTGGGTCCAAGGGCCCGCGGTCGACCTGCTGTCCCGGGCGTCTTGGGCCCGGGCCCGATGTCCCACCGGGTCTACCCGGTGTCCCGGGCGATTCGGGTTCAGGTCGGAGGGACCGCGGTGTTGCCCAGCCATCCCGGGTCACTCGGGCCTGGGTCCGAGGGCCCATGTGTTCGACAAGCTCTTCCGGGCAAATCGCGCTCGGGTCCGATGGCCCGCGGGGTCGACCAGCTCTCCGGGGCGACTCGGGCACGTGCCCCAGGGCCCGGGGTGTCGACCAGCTGTCTCGGGCACCTCGGGCCCGGTTCCGAGGCCCGGCATTATTGATCAGCTATCCCGCGTGACTCGGGCCCGTGTCCGAGGGCCCACGGTGTCGACCAGATGTTCCAGGCCCTCGGGCCCGGGTCCGAGGGCCCGCAGGGCCCACCAGGGGTCCCGGGCGACTCGCACTCGAGTCCGAGGGCCTGCGGGGTCGACCAGATCTCCAGGGCGAGTCGAGCACATGCCCGATGCCCCGCGGGGTCAACCAGACGTCCCAGGCGACTCCGGCCTGGCTCCGAGGGCCCACGGTGTCACACAGCTCTCCTGGGACACTCGCGCTTTGGACCGACGGACCGCGGGGTCGACCAGCTGACCCGGGCGACTTTGGCCCTGTGTCCAAAGGCCCTTGGGGTCGCCCGACTTTCCCGGGCGTCTCCGGCCTGTGCCCGAGGGACCGTGGTATGGACCACCTCTCCCAGGCGACTCAAGTTCGGGTCCGAGGTCCCGCAGCCTACCTGCTTTCCCGGGTGACTTGGGCATGTGCCAGATGTCACGCGGGGTCGACCAGTTGTCCAGGGGGACTCAGGCCCGGGTCCAGGATCCCGTGGTGTCGACCAGCTGTCCCGGGGAACTCTACCCAGGCCCGAAGACCAGCCGCATCCACCAGTTGCCCCGGGCGACTCGGACCCGTGTCTGAAGGCCCGCGTGTTCGACCAGCTATCCCTGGCCACTCACGCTGGGGTCCGTGTTCCCGCGGGGTTGACCAGCAGTCCCGGGCAACACGCGCTTGTGTCCGAGGGCCCGGGAGGTCGACCCGATGTCTTTGGCCATTCGGGCCCGGGACCGAGGGCCCGCGGGATCGACCAGCAGACCCGCGTGACTTGGGCCCGTGTCCGAGGTCCTGCGGTCGACCATCTGTACCGGGCGACTCGGGCCCGTGCCCGATGTCCCGTTGGGTCGACCAGCTGTCCCGGGGACGTCGGGCCCATGTCCGAGGGCCCGCGGGTTCCACAACCTTTCCCGGGCGACTCGGGCTGGTCCCGAGGGCCCGCGGTGTCGTCCAAATCTCCCGGTCGACTCGGGCCTGTGTCTGATATCCTCCAGGGTCGACCAGCTGTCCCGGGGGACTTGGGCCCTGGTCGGACGGAGCGGGGTGTCGAACAGGCGTCCCGGGCGACTAGGGCCAATGTCCGAGAGCCCACGGGGTCGAACAGCTGTCCTGGGCGACTCGGGCCCATTCCCGAGGCCTCGCGGTGTCGACCAGATGTCCCGGGGGACTGGCGCTTCGGTCCTAAGGCCCGCGGGGTCGACCAGCTGTCCTGGCTGACTTGGGTTCGGCTCCGAGGGCCTGCGGGCTCGAAAGGCTGTCCCGGAGGCTCGGGCCCGTTCCTGAGGGCCCACGGGGTCGACCAGTTTTCCCTGTGATTCATGCTTTGGTCCGAGTGCCCGCAGGGTGGACCAGCAGTCCTGGGTGACTCGCGCTCGTGTCCGAGGTTCCACGAGGTCGCCCCGATGTTTTGGCAACTCGGGCCCGGGTGCGAGGGCCTGCAGGGTCGACCAGGTGTCCCGGGCGACTCGGGCCCAGGCCCAAGGCCCTGCGGTGTCAACCAGATGTCCCGGACCACTCGCGCTTGCGTCCTAGGTTACGTGGGGTCGACCAGCTGTCCTGGGCGACTGCGGCCTGGTCGGAGGGAGCATGGTGTCAAACAGGCGTCCCGGGCAACTCGGGCCCGTGCCCGAGGACCTGCGGGGTCGACCAGCTGTCCCGGGCGACTGGGGCCTGGTCGGAGGGAGCATGGTGTCAAACAGGCGTCCCGGGCAACTCGGGCCCGTGTCTGAAGGCCCGCGGGGTCAACCAGCTGTCCCTGGTGACTCGCGCTTGGGACCGAGTTCATGCGGGGTCGACCAGCAGTCCCGGGCAACTCGGGCCCTGGTCGGAGGCACTGCGGTGTCGACCAGGCCTCCCTGGCGCCTCGGGCCCGTGCCCGAGGACCTGCAGGGTCGACCAGCTGTCCCGGGCGACTCCGGCCTGATTCCGAGGGCCCACGGTTTCGACCAAATGTCCCGGGTGACTCGGGCCTGGGTCTGAATGTTCGCGGTATCAACCAGCTTTCCCAGGGAACTGGGGCCCGGGTCTGAGGTCCCACAGGGTCGCCCACCTGTCCCGGGGGACTCGGGCCCGGGTCCACGGGCATGCGGTGTCGACAGGCTGTCCCGGGGGACTCGGGCCCGCGTCCGAGGGCCCGCCGGGTCGACCAGCTGTCCAGGTGGACTCGGGCCCGAGTCTGAAGGCCCGCGTGGTCGACCAGCTGTCCCAGGCACTCGGGCCTGTGTCCGAGGGCACGTGGGTTCGACCAGGTGTCCCCGGAGATCGCACTCGAGTCCGACGGCCCGTGGGGTCGACCATATGTCCCGGGCGATATTGGCCCGGGTCCAAAGGCCCGCGCGGTCCACCAGAAGGCCCGCGCGACTCAGGCCCTGTTCTGATGGCCCGCGGGGTCAACCAGCAGTCCCTGGCGACTGGGCCCCGTGTCCGAAATCCCTCGGTGTTGACCAGCTGTCCCGGGCGACTCGAGACCGTGCCTGAGGGCCTGGGTGTCGAACAGCTGTGCCAGGGGACTCACACGTGAGTCTGATGGACCCCGGGGTCGACCAGCGGTCCCTGGGGACTCGGGCCCAGGTCCTAGGGCCCGCGGGTTCGACCACCTGTATTGGGCGACTCGGGCCGGTGCTCGAGGGCCCGCGGTGTCCACAAACTCTCCCGCGCGACTCGGTTCGGGTCCCAGGTCCCATGGTCGACCAGCTGTCCCAGGCGCCTCGGGCCCGTGCCAGATGTCCCGCTGCATGGATCAGCTGCCCCGGGCGACTTGGGCCCTGGTCGCAGGGCCCGCGGTGTCGAACAGGCGTCCCGGAAGACTCGGGCCTTGCCCGAATGCCCGCGGTGACGACCAGCTCCGGGTGACACGGGCCCGTGTCCGAGGGCCCACGGGTTCGACCAGATGACCCTGGCGACACATGCTTCGGTGGGACTGCCCACGGGGTTGACCAGCATTCCCGGCGTCCTCGCGCTCGTGTCCGACTGCCCGCGAGGTCGACCTGATGTCTTTGGCGACTCGGGCCCGTGGCCGGGGTCCTGTGGGGTCTGCCAGCTTTCCCGTGCCCATTCGGCCAATGCCCGAGTGCCCGCAGTGTCGACCCACTCTCCCAAGCGACTCGAGTTTGGGTCCAAGGGCCCGCGGTCGACCTGCTGTCCCGGGTGTCTTGGGCCCGGGCCCGATGTCCCACCGGGTCTACCAGGTGTCCCGGGCGATTCGGGTTCAGGTCGGAGGGACCGCGGTGTTGCCCAGCCATCCCGGGTCACTCGGGCCTGGGTCCGAGGGCCCATGTGTTCGACAAGCTCTTCCGGGCAAATCGCGCTCGGGTCCGATGGCCCGCGGGGTCGACCAGCTCTCCGGGGCGACTCGGGCACGTGCCCCAGGGCCCGGGGTGTCGACCAGCTGTCTCGGGCACCTCGGGCCCGGTTCCGAGGCCCGGCATTATTGATCAGCTATCCCGCGTGACTCGGGCCCGTGTCCGAGGGCCCACGGTGTCGACCAGATGTTCCAGGCCCTCGGGCCCGGGTCCGAGGGCCCGCAGGGCCCACCAGGGGTCCCGGGCGACTCGCACTCGAGTCCGAGGGCCTGCGGGGTCGACCAGATCTCCAGGGCGAGTCGAGCACATGCCCGATGCCCCGCGGGGTCAACCAGACGTCCCAGGCGACTCCGGCCTGGCTCCGAGGGCCCACGGTGTCACACAGCTCTCCTGGGACACTCGCGCTTTGGACCGACGGACCGCGGGGTCGACCAGCTGACCCGGGCGACTTTGGCCCTGTGTCCAAAGGCCCTTGGGGTCGCCCGACTTTCCCGGGCGTCTCCGGCCTGTGCCCGAGGGACCGTGGTATGGACCACCTCTCCCAGGCGACTCAAGTTCGGGTCCGAGGTCCCGCAGCCTACCTGCTTTCCCGGGTGACTTGGGCATGTGCCAGATGTCACGCGGGGTCGACCAGTTGTCCAGGGGGACTCAGGCCCGGGTCCAGGATCCCGTGGTGTCGACCAGCTGTCCCGGGGAACTCTACCCAGGCCCGAAGACCAGCCGCATCCACCAGTTGCCCCGGGCGACTCGGACCCGTGTCTGAAGGCCCGCGTGTTCGACCAGCTATCCCTGGCCACTCACGCTGGGGTCCGTGTTCCCGCGGGGTTGACCAGCAGTCCCGGGCAACACGCGCTTGTGTCCGAGGGCCCGTGAGGTCGACCCGATGTCTTTGGCCATTCGGGCCCGGGACCGAGGGCCCGCGGGATCGACCAGCAGACCCGCGTGACTTGGGCCCGTGTCCGAGGTCCTGCGGTCGACCATCTGTACCGGGCGACTCGGGCCCGTGCCCGATGTCCCGTTGGGTCGACCAGCTGTCCCGGGGACGTCGGGCCCATGTCCGAGGGCCCGCGGGTTCCACAACCTTTCCCGGGCGACTCGGGCTGGTCCCGAGGGCCCGCGGTGTCGTCCAAATCTCCCGGTCGACTCGGGCCTGTGTCTGATATCCTCCAGGGTCGACCAGCTGTCCCGGGGGACTTGGGCCCTGGTCGGACGGAGCGGGGTGTCGAACAGGCGTCCCGGGCGACTAGGGCCAATGTCCGAGAGCCCACGGGGTCGAACAGCTGTCCTGGGCGACTCGGGCCCATTCCCGAGGCCTCGCGGTGTCGACCAGATGTCCCGGGGGACTGGCGCTTCGGTCCTAAGGCCCGCGGGGTCGACCAGCTGTCCTGGCTGACTTGGGTTCGGCTCCGAGGGCCTGCGGGCTCGAAAGGCTGTCCCGGAGGCTCGGGCCCGTTCCTGAAGGCCCACGGGGTCGACCAGTTTTCCCTGTGATTCGTGCTTTGGTCCGAGTGCCCGCAGGGTGGACCAGCAGTCCTGGGTGACTCGCGCTCGTGTCCGAGGTTCCACGAGGTCGCCCCGATGTTTTGGCAACTCGGGCCCGGGTGCGAGGGCCTGCAGGGTCGACCAGGTGTCCCGGGCGACTCGGGCCCAGGCCCAAGGCCCTGCGGTGTCAACCAGATGTCCCGGACCACTCGCGCTTGCGTCCTAGGTTACGTGGGGTCGACCAGCTGTCCTGGGCGACTGGGGCCTGGTCGGAGGGAGCATGGTGTCAAACAGGCGTCCCGGGCAACTCGGGCCCGTGTCTGAAGGCCCGCGGGGTCAACCAGCTGTCCCTGGTGACTCGCGCTTGGGACCGAGTGCATGCGGGGTCGACCAGCAGTCCCGGGCAACTCGGGCCCTGGTCGGAGGCACTGCGGTGTCGACCAGGCCTCCCTGGCGCCTCGGGCCCGTGCCCGAGGACCTGCGGGGTCGACCGGCTGTCCCGGGCGACTCCGGCCTGATTCCGAGGGCCCACGGTTTCGACCAAATGTCCCGGGTGACTCGGGCCTGGGTCTGAATGCTCGCGGTATCAACCAGCTTTCCCAGGGAACTCGGGCCCGGGTCTGAGGTCCCACAGGGTCGCCCACCTGTCCCGGGGGACTCGGGCCCGGGTCCACGGGCATGCAGTGTCGACAGGCTGTCCCGGGGGACTCGGGCCCGCGTCCGAGGGCCCGCCGGTTCGACCAGCTGTCCAGGTGGACTCGGGCCCGAGTCTGAAGGCCCGCGTGGTCGACCAGCTGTCCCAGGCACTCGGGCCTGTGTCCGAGGGCACGTGGGTTCGACCAGGTGTCCCCGGAGATCGCACTCGAGTCCGACGGCCCGTGGGGTCGACCATATGTCCCGGGCGATATTGGCCCGGGTCCAAAGGCCCGCGCGGTCCACCAGCAGGCCCGCGCGACTCAGGCCCTGTTCTGATGGCCCGCGGGGTCAACCAGCAGTCCCTGGCGCCTGGGGCCCGTGTCCGAAATCCCTCGGTGTTGACCAGCTGTCCCGGGCGACTCGAGACCGTGCCTGAGGGCCTGGGTGTCGAACAGCTGTGCCAGGGGACTCACACGTGAGTCTGATGGACCCCGGGGTCGACCAGCGGTCCCTGGGGACTCGGGCCCAGGTCCTAGGGCCCGCGGGTTCGACCACCTGTATTGGGCGACTCGGGCCGGTGCTCGAGGGCCCGCGGTGTCCACAAACTCTCCCGCGCGACTCGGTTCGGGTCCCAGGTCCCATGGTCGACCAGCTGTCCCAGGCGCCTCGGGCCCGTGCCAGATGTCCCGCTGCATGGATCAGCTGCCCCGGGCGACTTGGGCCCTGGTCGCAGGGCCCGCGGTGTCGAACAGGCGTCCCGGAAGACTCGGGCCTTGCCCGAATGCCCGCGGTGACGACCAGCTCCGGGTGACACGGGCCCGTGTCCGAGGGCCCACGGGTTCGACCAGATGACCCTGGCGACACATGCTTCGGTGGGACTGCCCACGGGGTTGACCAGCATTCCCGGCGTCCTCGCGCTCGTGTCCGACTGCCCGCGAGGTCGACCTGATGTCTTTGGCGACTCGGGCCCGTGGCCGGGGTCCTGCGGGGTCTGCCAGCTTTCCCGTGCCCATTCGGCCAATGCCCGAGTGCCCGCAGTGTCGACCCACTCTCCCAAGCGACTCGAGTTTGGGTCCAAGGGCCCGCGGTCGACCTGCTGTCCCGGGCGTCTTGGGCCCGGGCCCGATGTCCCACCGGGTCTACCCGGTGTCCCGGGCGATTCGGGTTCAGGTCGGAGGGACCGCGGTGTTGCCCAGCCATCCCGGGTCACTCGGGCCTGGGTCCGAGGGCCCATGTGTTCGACAAGCTCTTCCGGGCAAATCGCGCTCGGGTCCGATGGCCCGCGGGGTCGACCAGCTCTCCGGGGCGACTCGGGCACGTGCCCCAGGGCCCGGGGTGTCGACCAGCTGTCTCGGGCACCTCGGGCCCGGTTCCGAGGCCCGGCATTATTGATCAGCTATCCCGCGTGACTCGGGCCCGTGTCCGAGGGCCCACGGTGTCGACCAGATGTTCCAGGCCCTCGGGCCCGGGTCCGAGGGCCCGCAGGGCCCACCAGGGGTCCCGGGCGACTCGCACTCGAGTCCGAGGGCCTGCGGGGTCGACCAGATCTCCAGGGCGAGTCGAGCACATGCCCGATGCCCCGCGGGGTCAACCAGACGTCCCAGGCGACTCCGGCCTGGCTCCGAGGGCCCACGGTGTCACACAGCTCTCCTGGGACACTCGCGCTTTGGACCGACGGACCGCGGGGTCGACCAGCTGACCCGGGCGACTTTGGCCCTGTGTCCAAAGGCCCTTGGGGTCGCCCGACTTTCCCGGGCGTCTCCGGCCTGTGCCCGAGGGACCGTGGTATGGACCACCTCTCCCAGGCGACTCAAGTTCGGGTCCGAGGTCCCGCAGCCTACCTGCTTTCCCGGGTGACTTGGGCATGTGCCAGATGTCACGCGGGGTCGACCAGTTGTCCAGGGGGACTCAGGCCCGGGTCCAGGATCCCGTGGTGTCGACCAGCTGTCCCGGGGAACTCTACCCAGGCCCGAAGACCAGCCGCATCCACCAGTTGCCCCGGGCGACTCGGACCCGTGTCTGAAGGCCCGCGTGTTCGACCAGCTATCCCTGGCCACTCACGCTGGGGTCCGTGTTCCCGCGGGGTTGACCAGCAGTCCCGGGCAACACGCGCTTGTGTCCGAGGGCCCGTGAGGTCGACCCGATGTCTTTGGCCATTCGGGCCCGGGACCGAGGGCCCGCGGGATCGACCAGCAGACCCGTGTGACTTGGGCCCGTGTCCGAGGTCCTGCGGTCGACCATCTGTACCGGGCGACTCGGGCCCGTGCCCGATGTCCCCCTGGGTCGACCAGCTGTCCCGGGGACGTCGGGCCCATGTCCGAGGGCCCGCGGGTTCCACAACCTTTCCCGGGCGACTCGGGCTGGTCCCGAGGGCCCGCGGTGTCGTCCAAATCTCCCGGTCGACTCGGGCCTGTGTCTGATATCCTCCAGGGTCGACCAGCTGTCCCGGGGGACTTGGGCCCTGGTCGGACGGAGCGGGGTGTCGAACAGGCGTCCCGGGCGACTAGGGCCAATGTCCGAGAGCCCACGGGGTCGAACAGCTGTCCTGGGCGACTCGGGCCCATTCCCGAGGCCTCGCGGTGTCGACCAGATGTCCCGGGGGACTGGCGCTTCGGTCCTAAGGCCCGCGGGGTCGACCAGCTGTCCTGGCTGACTTGGGTTCGGCTCCGAGGGCCTGCGGGCTCGAAAGGCTGTCCCGGAGGCTCGGGCCCGTTCCTGAAGGCCCACGGGGTCGACCAGTTTTCCCTGTGATTCGTGCTTTGGTCCGAGTGCCCGCAGGGTGGACCAGCAGTCCTGGGTGACTCGCGCTCGTGTCCGAGGTTCCACGAGGTCGCCCCGATGTTTTGGCAACTCGGGCCCGGGTGCGAGGGCCTGCAGGGTCGACCAGGTGTCCCGGGCGACTCGGGCCCAGGCCCAAGGCCCTGCAGTGTCAACCAGATGTCCCGGACCACTCGCGCTTGCGTCCTAGGTTACGTGGGGTCGACCAGCTGTCCTGGGCGACTGGGGCCTGGTCGGAGGGAGCATGGTGTCAAACAGGCGTCCCGGGCAACTCGGGCCCGTGTCTGAAGGCCCGCGGGGTCAACCAGCTGTCCCTGGTGACTCGCGCTTGGGACCGAGTGCACGCGGGGTCGACCAGCAGTCCCGGGCAACTCGGGCCCTGGTCGGAGGCACGCGGTGTCGACCAGGCCTCCCTGGCGCCTCGGGCCCGTGCCCGAGGACCTGCGGGGTCGACCAGCTGTCCCGGGCGACTCCGGCCTGATTCCGAGGGCCCACGGTTTCGACCAAATGTCCCGGGTGACTCGGGCCTGGGTCTGAATGCTCGCGGTATCAACCAGCTTTCCCAGGGAACTCGGGCCCGGGTCTGAGGTCCCACAGGGTCGCCCACCTGTCCCGGGGGACTCGGGCCCGGGTCCACGGGCATGCGTTGTCGACAGGCTGTCCCGGGGGACTCGGGCCCGCGTCCGAGGGCCCGCCGGGTCGACCAGCTGTCCAGGTGGACTCGGGCCCGAGTCTGAAGGCCCGCGTGGTCGACCAGCTGTCCCAGGCACTCGGGCCTGTGTCCGAGGGCACGTGGGTTCGACCAGGTGTCCCCGGAGATCGCACTCGAGTCCGACGGCCCGTGGGGTCGACCATATGTCCCGGGCGATTTTGGCCCGGGTCCAAAAGCCCGCGCGGTCCACCAGCAGGCCCGCGCGACTCAGGCCCTGTTCTGATGGCCCGCGGGGTCAACCAGCAGTCCCTGGCGCCTGGGGCCCGTGTCCGAAATCCCTCGGTGTTGACCAGCTGTCCCGGGCGACTCGAGACCGTGCCTGAGGGCCTGGGTGTCGAACAGCTGTGCCAGGGGACTCACACGTGAGTCTGATGGACCCCGGGGTCGACCAGCGGTCCCTGGGGACTCGGGCCCAGGTCCTAGGGCCCGCGGGTTCGACCACCTGTATTGGGCGACTCGGGCCGGTGCTCGAGGGCCCGCGGTGTCCACAAACTCTCCCGCGCGACTCGGTTCGGGTCCCAGGTCCCATGGTCGACCAGCTGTCCCAGGCGCCTCGGGCCCGTGCCAGATGTCCCGCTGCATGGATCAGCTGCCCCGGGCAACTTGGGCCCTGGTCGCAGGGCCCGCGGTGTCGAACAGGCGTCCCGGAAGACTCGGGCCTTGCCCGAATGCCCGCGGTGACGACCAGCTCCGGGTGACACGGGCCCGTGTCCGAGGGCCCACGGGTTCGACCAGATGACCCTGGCGACACATGCTTCGGTGGGACTGCCCACGGGGTTGACCAGCATTCCCGGCGTCCTCGCGCTCGTGTCCGACTGCCCGCGAGGTCGACCTGATGTCTTTGGCGACTCGGGCCCGTGGCCGGGGTCCTGCGGGGTCTGCCAGCTTTCCCGTGCCCATTCGGCCAATGCCCGAGTGCCCGCAGTGTCGACCCACTCTCCCAAGCGACTCGAGTTTGGGTCCAAGGGCCCGCGGTCGACCTGCTGTCCCGGGTGTCTTGGGCCCGGGCCCGATGTCCCACCGGGTCTACCAGGTGTCCCGGGCGATTCGGGTTCAGGTCGGAGGGACCGCGGTGTTGCCCAGCCATCCCGGGTCACTCGGGCCTGGGTCCGAGGGCCCATGTGTTCGACAAGCTCTTCCGGGCAAATCGCGCTCGGGTCCGATGGCCCGCGGGGTCGACCAGCTCTCCGGGGCGACTCGGGCACGTGCCCCAGGGCCCGGGGTGTCGACCAGCTGTCTCGGGCACCTCGGGCCCGGTTCCGAGGCCCGGCATTATTGATCAGCTATCCCGCGTGACTCGGGCCCGTGTCCGAGGGCCCACGGTGTCGACCAGATGTTCCAGGCCCTCGGGCCCGGGTCCGAGGGCCCGCAGGGTCCACCAGGGGTCCCGGGCGACTCGCACTCGAGTCCGAGGGCCTGCGGGGTCGACCAGATCTCTAGGGCGAGTCGAGCACATGCCCGATGCCCCGCGGGGTCAACCAGACGTCCCAGGCGACTCCGGCCTGGCTCCGAGGGCCCACGGTGTCACACAGCTCTCCTGGGACACTCGCGCTTTGGACCGACGGACCGCGGGGTTGACCAGCTGACCCGGGCGACTTTGGCCCTGTGTCCAAAGGCCCTTGGGGTCGCCCGACTTTCCCGGGCGTCTCCGGCCTGTGCCCGAGGGACCGTGGTATGGACCACCTCTCCCAGGCGACTCAAGTTCGGGTCCGAGGTCCCGCAGCCTACCTGCTTTCCCGGGTGACTTGGGCATGTGCCAGATGTCACGCGGGGTCGACCAGTTGTCCAGGGGGACTCAGGCCCGGGTCCAGGATCCCGTGGTGTCGACCAGCTGTCCCGGGGAACTCTACCCAGGCCCGAAGACCAGCCGCATCCACCAGTTGCCCCGGGCGACTCGGACCCGTGTCTGAAGGCCCGCGTGTTCGACCAGCTATCCCTGGCCACTCACGCTGGGGTCCGTGTTCCCGCGGGGTTGACCAGCAGTCCCGGGCAACACGCGCTTGTGTCCGAGGGCCCGGGAGGTCGACCCGATGTCTTTGGCCATTCGGGCCCGGGACCGAGGGCCCGCGGGATCGACCAGCAGACCCGCGTGACTTGGGCCCGTGTCCGAGGTCCTGCGGTCGACCATCTGTACCGGGCGACTCGGGCCCGTGCCCGATGTCCCGTTGGGTCGACCAGCTGTCCCGGGGACGTCGGGCCCATGTCCGAGGGCCCGCGGGTTCCACAACCTTTCCCGGGCGACTCGGGCTGGTCCCGAGGGCCCGCGGTGTCGTCCAAATCTCCCGGTCGACTCGGGCCTGTGTCTGATATCCTCCAGGGTCGACCAGCTGTCCCGGGGGACTTGGGCCCTGGTCGGACGGAGCGGGGTGTCGAACAGGCGTCCCGGGCGACTAGGGCCAATGTCCGAGAGCCCACGGTGTCGAACAGCTGTCCTGGGCGACTCGGGCCCATTCCCGAGGCCTCGCGGTGTCGACCAGATGTCCCGGGGGACTGGCGCTTCGGTCCTAAGGCCCGCGGGGTCGACCAGCTGTCCTGGCTGACTTGGGTTCGGCTCCGAGGGCCTGCGGGCTCGAAAGGCTGTCCCGGAGGCTCGGGCCCGTTCCTGAAGGCCCACGGGGTCGACCAGTTTTCCCTGTGATTCGTGCTTTGGTCCGAGTGCCCGCAGGGTGGACCAGCAGTCCTGGGTGACTCGCGCTCGTGTCCGAGGTTCCACGAGGTCGCCCCGATGTTTTGGCAACTCGGGCCCGGGTGCGAGGGCCTGCAGGGTCGACCAGGTGTCCCGGGCGACTCGGGCCCAGGCCCAAGGCCCTGCGGTGTCAACCAGATGTCCCGGACCACTCGCGCTTGCGTCCTAGGTTACGTGGGGTCGACCAGCTGTCCTGGGCGACTGGGGCCTGGTCGGAGGGAGCATGGTGTCAAACAGGCGTCCCGGGCAACTCGGGCCCGTGCCCGAGGACCTGCGGGGTCGACCAGCTCTCCCGGGCGACTGGGGCCTG
Source organism: Sus scrofa (assembly GCF_054392235.1). Classification (NCBI taxonomy): domain Eukaryota; kingdom Metazoa; phylum Chordata; class Mammalia; order Artiodactyla; family Suidae; genus Sus; species Sus scrofa. Next base: position 45,972,367 of record NC_139387.1, on the reverse strand, counting down.
GTCGGAGGGAGCATGGTGTCAAACAGGCGTCCCGGGCAACTCGGGCCCGTGTCTGAAGGCCCGCGGGGTCAACCAGCTGTCCCTGGTGACTCGCGCTTGGGACCGAGTTCATGCGGGGTCGACCAGCAGTCCCGGGCAACTCGGGCCCTGGTCGGAGGCACTGCGGTGTCGACCAGGCCTCCCTGGCGCCTCGGGCCCGTGCCCGAGGACCTGCGGGGTCGACCAGCTGTCCCGGGCGACTCCGGCCTGATTCCGAGGGCCCACGGTTTCGACCAAATGTCCCGGGTGACTCAGGCCTGGGTCTGAATGTTCGCGGTATCAACCAGCTTTCCCAGGGAACTGGGGCCCGGGTCTGAGGTCCCACAGGGTCGCCCACCTGTCCCGGGGGACTCGGGCCCGGGTCCACGGGCATGCGTTGTCGACAGGCTGTCCCGGGGGACTCGGGCCCGCGTCCGAGGGCCCGCCGGGTCGACCAGCTGTCCAGGTGGACTCGGGCCCGAGTCTGAAGGCTCGCGTGGTCGACCAGCTGTCCCAGGCACTCGGGCCTGTGTCCGAGGGCACGTGGGTTCGACCAGGTGTCCCCGGAGATCGCACTCGAGTCCGACGGCCCGTGGGGTCGACCATATGTCCCGGGCGATATTGGCCCGGGTCCAAAGGCCCGCGCGGTCCACCAGCAGGCCCGCGCGACTCAGGCCCTGTTCTGATGGCCCGCGGGGTCAACCAGCAGTCCCTGGCGCCTGGGGCCCGTGTCCGAAATCCCTCGGTGTTGACCAGCTGTCCCGGGCGACTCGAGACCGTGCCTGAGGGCCTGGGTGTCGAACAGCTGTGCCAGGGGACTCACACGTGAGTCTGATGGACCCCGGGGTCGACCAGCGGTCCCTGGGGACTCGGGCCCAGGTCCTAGGGCCCGCGGGTTCGACCACCTGTATTGGGCGACTCGGGCCGGTGCTCGAGGGCCCGCGGTGTCCACAAACTCTCCCGCGCGACTCGGTTCGGGTCCCAGGTCCCATGGTCGACCAGCTGTCCCAGGCGCCTCGGGCCCGTGCCAGATGTCCCGCTGCATGGATCAGCTGCCCCGGGCGACTTGGGCCCTGGTCGCAGGGCCCGCGGTGTCGAACAGGCGTCCCGGAAGACTCGGGCCTTGCCCGAATGCCCGCGGTGACGACCAGCTCCGGGTGACACGGGCCCGTGTCCGAGGGCCCACGGGTTCAACCAGATGACCCTGGCGACACATGCTTCGGTGGGACTGCCCACGGGGTTGACCAGCATTCCCGGCGTCCTCGCGCTCGTGTCCGACTGCCCGCGAGGTCGACCTGATGTCTTTGGCGACTCGGGCCCGTGGCCGGGGTCCTGCGGGGTCTGCCAGCTTTCCCGTGCCCATTCGGCCAATGCCCGAGTGCCCGCAGTGTCGACCCACTCTCCCAAGCGACTCGAGTTTGGGTCCAAGGGCCCGCGGTCGACCTGCTGTCCCGGGTGTCTTGGGCCCGGGCCCGATGTCCCACCGGGTCTACCAGGTGTCCCGGGCGATTCGGGTTCAGGTCGGAGGGACCGCGGTGTTGCCCAGCCATCCCGGGTCACTCGGGCCTGGGTCCGAGGGCCCATGTGTTCGACAAGCTCTTCCGGGCAAATCGCGCTCGGGTCCGATGGCCCGCGGGGTCGACCAGCTCTCCGGGGCGACTCGGGCACGTGCCCCAGGGCCCGGGGTGTCGACCAGCTGTCTCGGGCACCTCGGGCCCGGTTCCGAGGCCCGGCATTATTGATCAGCTATCCCGCGTGACTCGGGCCCGTGTCCGAGGGCCCACGGTGTCGACCAGATGTTCCAGGCCCTCGGGCCCGGGTCCGAGGGCCCGCAGGGTCCACCAGGGCTCCCGGGCGACTCGCACTCGAGTCCGAGGGCCTGCGGGGTCGACCAGATCTCCAGGGCGAGTCGAGCACATGCCCGATGCCCCGCGGGGTCAACCAGACGTCCCAGGCGACTCCGGCCTGGCTCCGAGGGCCCACGGTGTCACACAGCTCTCCTGGGACACTCGCGCTTTGGACCGACGGACCGCGGGGTCGACCAGCTGACCCGGGCGACTTTGGCCCTGTGTCCAAAGGCCCTTGGGGTCGCCCGACTTTCCCGGGCGTCTCCGGCCTGTGCCCGAGGGACCGTGGTATGGACCACCTCTCCCAGGCGACTCAAGTTCGGGTCCGAGGTCCCGCAGCCTACCTGCTTTCCCGGGTGACTTGGGCATGTGCCAGATGTCACGCGGGGTCGACCAGTTGTCCAGGGGGACTCAGGCCCGGGTCCAGGATCCCGTGGTGTCGACCAGCTGTCCCGGGGAACTCTACCCAGGCCCGAAGACCAGCCGCATCCACCAGTTGCCCCGGGCGACTCGGACCCGTGTCTGAAGGCCCGCGTGTTCGACCAGCTATCCCTGGCCACTCACGCTGGGGTCCGTGTTCCCGCGGGGTTGACCAGCAGTCCCGGGCAACACGCGCTTGTGTCCGAGGGCCCGGGAGGTCGACCCGATGTCTTTGGCCATTCGGGCCCGGGACCGAGGGCCCGCGGGATCGACCAGCAGACCCGCGTGACTTGGGCCCGTGTCCGAGGTCCTGCGGTCGACCATCTGTACCGGGCGACTCGGGCCCGTGCCCGATGTCCCGTTGGGTCGACCAGCTGTCCCGGGGACGTCGGGCCCATGTCCGAGGGCCCGCGGGTTCCACAACCTTTCCCGGGCGACTCGGGCTGGTCCCGAGGGCCCGCGGTGTCGTCCAAATCTCCCGGTCGACTCGGGCCTGTGTCTGATATCCTCCAGGGTCGACCAGCTGTCCCGGGGGACTTGGGCCCTGGTCGGACGGAGCGGGGTGTCGAACAGGCGTCCCGGGCGACTAGGGCCAATGTCCGAGAGCCCACGGGGTCGAACAGCTGTCCTGGGCGACTCGGGCCCATTCCCGAGGCCTCGCGGTGTCGACCAGATGTCCCGGGGGACTGGCGCTTCGGTCCTAAGGCCCGCGGGGTCGACCAGCTGTCCTGGCTGACTTGGGTTCGGCTCCGAGGGCCTGCGGGCTCGAAAGGCTGTCCCGGAGGCTCGGGCCCGTTCCTGAGGGCCCACGGGGTCGACCAGTTTTCCCTGTGATTCATGCTTTGGTCCGAGTGCCCGCAGGGTGGACCAGCAGTCCTGGGTGACTCGCGCTCGTGTACGAGGTTCCACGAGGTCGCCCCGATGTTTTGGCAACTCGGGCCCGGGTGCGAGGGCCTGCAGGGTCGACCAGGTGTCCCGGGCGACTCGGGCCCAGGCCCAAGGCCCTGCGGTGTCAACCAGATGTCCCGGACCACTCGCGCTTGCGTCCTAGGTTACGTGGGGTCGACCAGCTGTCCTGGGCGACTGCGGCCTGGTCGGAGGGAGCATGGTGTCAAACAGGCGTCCCGGGCAACTCGGGCCCGTGCCCGAGGACCTGCGGGGTCGACCAGCTGTCCCGGGCGACTGGGGCCTGGTCGGAGGGAGCATGGTGTCAAACAGGCGTCCCGGGCAACTCGGGCCCGTGTCTGAAGGCCCGCGGGGTCAACCAGCTGTCCCTGGTGACTCGCGCTTGGGACCGAGTTCATGCGGGGTCGACCAGCAGTCCCGGGCAACTCGGGCCCTGGTCGGAGGCACTGCGGTGTCGACCAGGCCTCCCTGGCGCCTCGGGCCCGTGCCCGAGGACCTGCAGGGTCGACCAGCTGTCCCGGGCGACTCCGGCCTGATTCCGAGGGCCCACGGTTTCGACCAAATGTCCCGGGTGACTCGGGCCTGGGTCTGAATGTTCGCGGTATCAACCAGCTTTCCCAGGGAACTGGGGCCCGGGTCTGAGGTCCCACAGGGTCGCCCACCTGTCCCGGGGGACTCGGGCCCGGGTCCACGGGCATGCGTTGTCGACAGGCTGTCCCGGGGGACTCGGGCCCGCGTCCGAGGGCCCGCCGGGTCGACCAGCTGTCCAGGTGGACTCGGGCCCGAGTCTGAAGGCCCGCGTGGTCGACCAGCTGTCCCAGGCACTCGGGCCTGTGTCCGAGGGCACGTGGGTTCGACCAGGTGTCCCCGGAGATCGCACTCGAGTCCGACGGCCCGTGGGGTCGACCATATGTCCCGGGCGATATTGGCCCGGGTCCAAAGGCCCGCGCGGTCCACCAGAAGGCCCGCGTGACTCAGGCCCTGTTCTGATGGCCCGCGGGGTCAACCAGCAGTCCCTGGCGCCTGGGGCCCGTGTCCGAAATCCCTCGGTGTTGACCAGCTGTCCCGGGCGACTCGAGACCGTGCCTGAGGGCCTGGGTGTCGAACAGCTGTGCCAGGGGACTCACACGTGAGTCTGATGGACCCCGGGGTCGACCAGCGGTCCCTGGGGACTCGGGCCCAGGTCCTAGGGCCCGCGGGTTCGACCACCTGTATTGGGCGACTCGGGCCGGTGCTCGAGGGCCCGCGGTGTCCACAAACTCTCCCGCGCGACTCGGTTCGGGTCCCAGGTCCCATGGTCGACCAGCTGTCCCAGGCGCCTCGGGCCCGTGCCAGATGTCCCGCTGCATGGATCAGCTGCCCCGGGCGACTTGGGCCCTGGTCGCAGGGCCCGCGGTGTCGAACAGGCGTCCCGGAAGACTCGGGCCTTGCCCGAATGCCCGCGGTGACGACCAGCTCCGGGTGACACGGGCCCGTGTCCGAGGGCCCACGGGTTCGACCAGATGACCCTGGCGACACATGCTTCGGTGGGACTGCCCACGGGGTTGACCAGCATTCCCGGCGTCCTCGCGCTCGTGTCCGACTGCCCGCGAGGTCGACCTGATGTCTTTGGCGACTCGGGCCCGTGGCCGGGGTCCTGTGGGGTCTGCCAGCTTTCCCGTGCCCATTCGGCCAATGCCCGAGTGCCCGCAGTGTCGACCCACTCTCCCAAGCGACTCGAGTTTGGGTCCAAGGGCCCGCGGTCGACCTGCTGTCCCGGGTGTCTTGGGCCCGGGCCCGATGTCCCACCGGGTCTACCAGGTGTCCCGGGCGATTCGGGTTCAGGTCGGAGGGACCGCGGTGTTGCCCAGCCATCCCGGGTCACTCGGGCCTGGGTCCGAGGGCCCATGTGTTCGACAAGCTCTTCCGGGCAAATCGCGCTCGGGTCCGATGGCCCGCGGGGTCGACCAGCTCTCCGGGGCGACTCGGGCACGTGCCCCAGGGCCCGGGGTGTCGACCAGCTGTCTCGGGCACCTCGGGCCCGGTTCTGAGGCCCGGCATTATTGATCAGCTATCCCGCGTGACTCGGGCCCGTGTCCGAGGGCCCACGGTGTCGACCAGATGTTCCAGGCCCTCGGGCCCGGGTCCGAGGGCCCGCAGGGCCCACCAGGGGTCCCGGGCGACTCGCACTCGAGTCCGAGGGCCTGCGGGGTCGACCAGATCTCCAGGGCGAGTCGAGCACATGCCCGATGCCCCGCGGGGTCAACCAGACGTCCCAGGCGACTCCGGCCTGGCTCCGAGGGCCCACGGTGTCACACAGCTCTCCTGGGACACTCGCGCTTTGGACCGACGGACCGCGGGGTCGACCAGCTGACCCGGGCGACTTTGGCCCTGTGTCCAAAGGCCCTTGGGGTCGCCCGACTTTCCCGGGCGTCTCCGGCCTGTGCCCGAGGGACCGTGGTATGGACCACCTCTCCCAGGCGACTCAAGTTCGGGTCCGAGGTCCCGCAGCCTACCTGCTTTCCCGGGTGACTTGGGCATGTGCCAGATGTCACGCGGGGTCGACCAGTTGTCCAGGGGGACTCAGGCCCGGGTCCAGGATCCCGTGGTGTCGACCAGCTGTCCCGGGGAACTCTACCCAGGCCCGAAGACCAGCCGCATCCACCAGTTGCCCCGGGCGACTCGGACCCGTGTCTGAAGGCCCGCGTGTTCGACCAGCTATCCCTGGCCACTCACGCTGGGGTCCGTGTTCCCGCGGGGTTGACCAGCAGTCCCGGGCAACACGCGCTTGTGTCCGAGGGCCCGTGAGGTCGACCCGATGTCTTTGGCCATTCGGGCCCGGGACCGAGGGCCCGCGGGATCGACCAGCAGACCCGCGTGACTTGGGCCCGTGTCCGAGGTCCTGCGGTCGACCATCTGTACCGGGCGACTCGGGCCCGTGCCCGATGTCCCGTTGGGTCGACCAGCTGTCCCGGGGACGTCGGGCCCATGTCCGAGGGCCCGCGGGTTCCACAACCTTTCCCGGGCGACTCGGGCTGGTCCCGAGGGCCCGCGGTGTCGTCCAAATCTCCCGGTCGACTCGGGCCTGTGTCTGATATCCTCCAGGGTCGACCAGCTGTCCCGGGGGACTTGGGCCCTGGTCGGACGGAGCGGGGTGTCGAACAGGCGTCCCGGGCGACTAGGGCCAATGTCCGAGAGCCCACGGGGTCGAACAGCTGTCCTGGGCGACTCGGGCCCATTCCCGAGGCCTCGCGGTGTCGACCAGATGTCCCGGGGGACTGGCGCTTCGGTCCTAAGGCCCGCGGGGTCGACCAGCTGTCCTGGCTGACTTGGGTTCGGCTCCGAGGGCCTGCGGGCTCGAAAGGCTGTCCCGGAGGCTCGGGCCCGTTCCTGAAGGCCCACGGGGTCGACCAGTTTTCCCTGTGATTCGTGCTTTGGTCCGAGTGCCCGCAGGGTGGACCAGCAGTCCTGGGTGACTCGCGCTCGTGTCCGAGGTTCCACGAGGTCGCCCCGATGTTTTGGCAACTCGGGCCCGGGTGCGAGGGCCTGCAGGGTCGACCAGGTGTCCCGGGCGACTCGGGCCCAGGCCCAAGGCCCTGCGGTGTCAACCAGATGTCCCGGACCACTCGCGCTTGCGTCCTAGGTTACGTGGGGTCGACCAGCTGTCCTGGGCGACTGGGGCCTGGTCGGAGGGAGCATGGTGTCAAACAGGCGTCCCGGGCAACTCGGGCCCGTGTCTGAAGGCCCGCGGGGTCAACCAGCTGTCCCTGGTGACTCGCGCTTGGGACCGAGTGCATGCGGGGTCGACCAGCAGTCCCGGGCAACTCGGGCCCTGGTCGGAGGCACTGCGGTGTCGACCAGGCCTCCCTGGCGCCTCGGGCCCGTGCCCGAGGACCTGCGGGGTCGACCGGCTGTCCCGGGCGACTCCGGCCTGATTCCGAGGGCCCACGGTTTCGACCAAATGTCCCGGGTGACTCGGGCCTGGGTCTGAATGCTCGCGGTATCAACCAGCTTTCCCAGGGAACTCGGGCCCGGGTCTGAGGTCCCACAGGGTCGCCCACCTGTCCCGGGGGACTCGGGCCCGGGTCCACGGGCATGCAGTGTCGACAGGCTGTCCCGGGGGACTCGGGCCCGCGTCCGAGGGCCCGCCGGTTCGACCAGCTGTCCAGGTGGACTCGGGCCCGAGTCTGAAGGCCCGCGTGGTCGACCAGCTGTCCCAGGCACTCGGGCCTGTGTCCGAGGGCACGTGGGTTCGACCAGGTGTCCCCGGAGATCGCACTCGAGTCCGACGGCCCGTGGGGTCGACCATATGTCCCGGGCGATATTGGCCCGGGTCCAAAGGCCCGCGCGGTCCACCAGCAGGCCCGCGCGACTCAGGCCCTGTTCTGATGGCCCGCGGGGTCAACCAGCAGTCCCTGGCGCCTGGGGCCCGTGTCCGAAATCCCTCGGTGTTGACCAGCTGTCCCGGGCGACTCGAGACCGTGCCTGAGGGCCTGGGTGTCGAACAGCTGTGCCAGGGGACTCACACGTGAGTCTGATGGACCCCGGGGTCGACCAGCGGTCCCTGGGGACTCGGGCCCAGGTCCTAGGGCCCGCGGGTTCGACCACCTGTATTGGGCGACTCGGGCCGGTGCTCGAGGGCCCGCGGTGTCCACAAACTCTCCCGCGCGACTCGGTTCGGGTCCCAGGTCCCATGGTCGACCAGCTGTCCCAGGCGCCTCGGGCCCGTGCCAGATGTCCCGCTGCATGGATCAGCTGCCCCGGGCGACTTGGGCCCTGGTCGCAGGGCCCGCGGTGTCGAACAGGCGTCCCGGAAGACTCGGGCCTTGCCCGAATGCCCGCGGTGACGACCAGCTCCGGGTGACACGGGCCCGTGTCCGAGGGCCCACGGGTTCGACCAGATGACCCTGGCGACACATGCTTCGGTGGGACTGCCCACGGGGTTGACCAGCATTCCCGGCGTCCTCGCGCTCGTGTCCGACTGCCCGCGAGGTCGACCTGATGTCTTTGGCGACTCGGGCCCGTGGCCGGGGTCCTGCGGGGTCTGCCAGCTTTCCCGTGCCCATTCGGCCAATGCCCGAGTGCCCGCAGTGTCGACCCACTCTCCCAAGCGACTCGAGTTTGGGTCCAAGGGCCCGCGGTCGACCTGCTGTCCCGGGCGTCTTGGGCCCGGGCCCGATGTCCCACCGGGTCTACCCGGTGTCCCGGGCGATTCGGGTTCAGGTCGGAGGGACCGCGGTGTTGCCCAGCCATCCCGGGTCACTCGGGCCTGGGTCCGAGGGCCCATGTGTTCGACAAGCTCTTCCGGGCAAATCGCGCTCGGGTCCGATGGCCCGCGGGGTCGACCAGCTCTCCGGGGCGACTCGGGCACGTGCCCCAGGGCCCGGGGTGTCGACCAGCTGTCTCGGGCACCTCGGGCCCGGTTCCGAGGCCCGGCATTATTGATCAGCTATCCCGCGTGACTCGGGCCCGTGTCCGAGGGCCCACGGTGTCGACCAGATGTTCCAGGCCCTCGGGCCCGGGTCCGAGGGCCCGCAGGGCCCACCAGGGGTCCCGGGCGACTCGCACTCGAGTCCGAGGGCCTGCGGGGTCGACCAGATCTCCAGGGCGAGTCGAGCACATGCCCGATGCCCCGCGGGGTCAACCAGACGTCCCAGGCGACTCCGGCCTGGCTCCGAGGGCCCACGGTGTCACACAGCTCTCCTGGGACACTCGCGCTTTGGACCGACGGACCGCGGGGTCGACCAGCTGACCCGGGCGACTTTGGCCCTGTGTCCAAAGGCCCTTGGGGTCGCCCGACTTTCCCGGGCGTCTCCGGCCTGTGCCCGAGGGACCGTGGTATGGACCACCTCTCCCAGGCGACTCAAGTTCGGGTCCGAGGTCCCGCAGCCTACCTGCTTTCCCGGGTGACTTGGGCATGTGCCAGATGTCACGCGGGGTCGACCAGTTGTCCAGGGGGACTCAGGCCCGGGTCCAGGATCCCGTGGTGTCGACCAGCTGTCCCGGGGAACTCTACCCAGGCCCGAAGACCAGCCGCATCCACCAGTTGCCCCGGGCGACTCGGACCCGTGTCTGAAGGCCCGCGTGTTCGACCAGCTATCCCTGGCCACTCACGCTGGGGTCCGTGTTCCCGCGGGGTTGACCAGCAGTCCCGGGCAACACGCGCTTGTGTCCGAGGGCCCGTGAGGTCGACCCGATGTCTTTGGCCATTCGGGCCCGGGACCGAGGGCCCGCGGGATCGACCAGCATAACCTGGGCCCGTGTCCGAGGTCCTGCGGTCGACCATCTGTACCGGGCGACTCGGGCCCGTGCCAGATGTCCCGTTGGGTCGACCAGCTGTCCCGGGGACGTCGGGCCCATGTCCGAGGGCCCGCGGGTTCCACAACCTTTCCCGGGCGACTCGGGCTGGTCCCGAGGGCCCGCGGTGTCGTCCAAATCTCCCGGTCGACTCGGGCCTGTGTCTGATATCCTCCAGGGTCGACCAGCTGTCCCGGGGGACTTGGGCCCTGGTCGGACGGAGCGGGGTGTCGAACAGGCGTCCCGGGCGACTAGGGCCAATGTCCGAGAGCCCACGGGGTCGAACAGCTGTCCTGGGCGACTCGGGCCCATTCCCGAGGCCTCGCGGTGTCGACCAGATGTCCCGGGGGACTGGCGCTTCGGTCCTAAGGCCCGCGGGGTCGACCAGCTGTCCTGGCTGACTTGGGTTCGGCTCCGAGGGCCTGCGGGCTCGAAAGGCTGTCCCGGAGGCGCGGGCCCGTTCCTGAAGGCCCACGGGGTCGACCAGTTTTCCCTGTGATTCGTGCTTTGGTCCGAGTGCCCGCAGGGTGGACCAGCAGTCCTGGGTGACTCGCGCTCGTGTCCGAGGTTCCACGAGGTCGCCCCGATGTTTTGGCAACTCGGGCCCGGGTGCGAGGGCCTGCAGGGTCGACCAGGTGTCCCGGGCGACTCGGGCCCAGGCCCAAGGCCCTGCGGTGTCAACCAGATGTCCCGGACCACTCGCGCTTGCGTCCTAGGTTACGTGGGGTCGACCAGCTGTCCTGGGCGACTGGGGCCTGGTCGGAGGGAGCATGGTGTCAAACAGGCGTCCCGGGCAACTCGGGCCCGTGTCTGAAGGCCCGCGGGGTCAACCAGCTGTCCCTGGTGACTCGCGCTTGGGACCGAGTGCATGCGGGGTCGACCAGCAGTCCCGGGCAACTCGGGCCCTGGTCGGAGGCACTGCGGTGTCGACCAGGCCTCCCTGGCGCCTCGGGCCCGTGCCCGAGGAACTGCGGGGTCGACCGGCTGTCCCGGGTGACTCCGGCCTGATTCCGAGGGCCCACGGTTTCGACCAAATGTCCCGGGTGACTCGGGCCTGCGTCTGAATGTTCGCGGTATCAACCAGCTTTCCCAGGGAACTGGGGCCCGGGTCTGAGGTCCCACAGGGTCGCCCACCTGTCCCGGGGGACTCGGGCCCGGGTCCACGGGCATGCGGTGTCGACAGGCTGTCCCGGGGGACTCGGGCCCGCGTCCGAGGGCCCGCCGGGTCGACCAGCTGTCCAGGTGGACTCGGGCCCGAGTCTGAAGGCCCGCGTGGTCGACCAGCTGTCCCAGGCACTTGGGCCTGTGTCCGAGGGCACGTGGGTTCGACCAGGTGTCCCCGGAGATCGCACTCGAGTCCGACGGCCCGTGGGGTCGACCATATGTCCCGGGCGATTTTGCCCCTGGTCCAAAGGCCCGCGCGGTCCACCAGCAGGCCCGCGCGACTCAGGCCCTGTTCTGATGGCCCGCGGGGTCAACCAGCAGTCCCTGGCGCCTGGGGCCCGTGTCCGAAATCCCTCGGTGTTGACCAGCTGTCCCGGGCGACTCGAGACCGTGCCTGAGGGCCTGGGTGTCGAACAGCTGTGCCAGGGGACTCACACGTGAGTCTGATGGACCCCGGGGTCGACCAGCGGTCCCTGGGGACTCGGGCCCAGGTCCTAGGGCCCGCGGGTTCGACCACCTGTATTGGGCGACTCGGGCCGGTGCTCGAGGGCCCGCGGTGTCCACAAACTCTCCCGCGCGACTCGGTTCGGGTCCCAGGTCCCATGGTCGACCAGCTGTCCCAGGCGCCTCGGGCCCGTGCCAGATGTCCCGCTGCATGGATCAGCTGCCCCGGGCGACTTGGGCCCTGGTCGCAGGGCCCGCGGTGTCGAACAGGCGTCCCGGAAGACTCGGGCCTTGCCCGAATGCCCGCGGTGACGACCAGCTCCGGGTGACACGGGCCCGTGTCCGAGGGCCCACGGGTTCGACCAGATGACCCTGGCGACACATGCTTCGGTGGGACTGCCCACGGGGTTGACCAGCATTCCCGGCGTCCTCGCGCTCGTGTCCGACTGCCCGCGAGGTCGACCTGATGTCTTTGGCGACTCGGGCCCGTGGCCGGGGTCCTGCGGGGTCTGCCAGCTTTCCCGTGCCCATTCGGCCAATGCCCGAGTGCCCGCAGTGTCGACCCACTCTCCCAAGCGACTCGAGTTTGGGTCCAAGGGCCCGCGGTCGACCTGCTGTCCCGGGTGTCTTGGGCCCGGGCCCGATGTCCCACCGGGTCAACCAGGTGTCCCGGGCGATTCGGGTTCAGGTCGGAGGGACCGCGGTGTTGCCCAGCCATCCCGGGTCACTCGGGCCTGGGTCCGAGGGCCCATGTGTTCGACAAGCTCTTCCGGGCAAATCGCGCTCGGGTCCGATGGCCCGCGGGGTCGACCAGCTCTCCGGGGCGACTCGGGCACGTGCCCCAGGGCCCGGGGTGTCGACCAGCTGTCTCGGGCACCTCGGGCCCGGTTCCGAGGCCCGGCATTATTGATCAGCTATCCCGCGTGACTCGGGCCCGTGTCCGAGGGCCCACGGTGTCGACCAGATGTTCCAGGCCCTCGGGCCCGGGTCCGAGGGCCCGCAGGGTCCACCAGGGGTCCCGGGCGACTCGCACTCGAGTCCGAGGGCCTGCGGGGTCGACCAGATCTCCAGGGCGAGTCGAGCACATGCCCGATGCCCCGCGGGGTCAACCAGACGTCCCAGGCGACTCCGGCCTGGCTCCGAGGGCCCACGGTGTCACACAGCTCTCCTGGGACACTCGCGCTTTGGACCGACGGACCGCGGGGTCGACCAGCTGACCCGGGCGACTTTGGCCCTGTGTCCAAAGGCCCTTGGGGTCGCCCGACTTTCCCGGGCGTCTCCGGCCTGTGCCCGAGGGACCGTGGTATGGACCACCTCTCCCAGGCGACTCAAGTTCGGGTCCGAGGTCCCGCAGCCTACCTGCTTTCCCGGGTGACTTGGGCATGTGCCAGATGTCACGCGGGGTCGACCAGTTGTCCAGGGGGACTCAGGCCCGGGTCCAGGATCCCGTGGTGTCGACCAGCTGTCCCGGGGAACTCTACCCAGGCCCGAAGACCAGCCGCATCCACCAGTTGCCCCGGGCGACTCGGACCCGTGTCTGAAGGCCCGCGTGTTCGACCAGCTATCCCTGGCCACTCACGCTGGGGTCCGTGTTTCCGCGGGGTTGACCAGCAATCCCGGGCAACACGCGCTTGTGTCCGAGGGCCCGTGAGGTCGACCCGATGTCTTTGGCCATTCGGGCCCGGGACCGAGGGCCCGCGGGATCGACCAGCAGACCCGCGTGACTTGGGCCCGTGTCCGAGGTCCTGCGGTCGACCATCTGTACCGGGCGACTCGGGCCCGTGCCCGATGTCCCGTTGGGTCGACCAGCTGTCCCGGGGACGTCGGGCCCATGTCCGAGGGCCCGCGGGTTCCACAACCTTTCCCGGGCGACTCGGGCTGGTCCCGAGGGCCCGCGGTGTCGTCCAAATCTCCCGGTCGACTCGGGCCTGTGTCTGATATCCTCCAGGGTCGACCAGCTGTCCCGGGGGACTTGGGCCCTGGTCGGATGGAGCGGGGTGTCGAACAGGCGTCCCGGGCGACTAGGGCCAATGTCCGAGAGCCCACGGGGTCGAACAGCTGTCCTGGGCGACTCGGGCCCATTCCCGAGGCCTCGCGGTGTCGACCAGATGTCCCGGGGGACTGGCGCTTCGGTCCTAAGGCCCGCGGGGTCGACCAGCTGTCCTGGCTGACTTGGGTTCGGCTCCGAGGGCCTGCGGGCTCGAAAGGCTGTCCCGGAGGCTCGGGCCCGCTCCTGAAGGCCCACGGGGTCGACCAGTTTTCCCTGTGATTCGTGCTTTGGTCCGAGTGCCCGCAGGGTGGACCAGCAGTCCTGGGTGACTCGCGCTCGTGTCCGAGGTTCCACGAGGTCGCCCCGATGTTTTGGCAACTCGGGCCCGGGTGCGAGGGCCTGCAGGGTCGACCAGGTGTCCCGGGCGACTCGGGCCCAGGCCCAAGGCCCTGCGGTGTCAACCAGATGTCCCGGACCACTCGCGCTTGCGTCCTAGGTTACGTGGGGTCGACCAGCTGTCCTGGGCGACTGGGGCCTGGTCGGAGGGAGCATGGTGTCAAACAGGCGTCCCGGGCAACTCGGGCCCGTGTCTGAAGGCCCGCGGGGTCAACCAGCTGTCCCTGGTGACTCGCGCTTGGGACCGAGTGCATGCGGGGTCGACCAGCAGTCCCGGGCAACTCGGGCCCTGGTCGGAGGCACTGCGGTGTCGACAGGCTGTCCCGGGGGACTCGGGCCCGCGTCCGAGGGCCCGCCGGTTCGACCAGCTGTCCAGGTGGACTCGGGCCCGAGTCTGAAGGCCCGCGTGGTCGACCAGCTGTCCCAGGCACTCGGGCCTGTGTCCGAGGGCACGTGGGTTCGACCAGGTGTCCCCGGAGATCGCACTCGAGTCCGACGGCCCGTGGGGTCGACCATATGTCCCGGGCGATATTGGCCCGGGTCCAAAGGCCCGCGCGGTCCACCAGCAGGCCCGCGCGACTCAGGCCCTGTTCTGATGGCCCGCGGGGTCAACCAGCAGTCCCTGGCGCCTGGGGCCCGTGTCCGAAATCCCTCGGTGTTGACCAGCTGTCCCGGGCGACTCGAGACCGTGCCTGAGGGCCTGGGTGTCGAACAGCTGTGCCAGGGGACTCACACGTGAGTCTGATGGACCCCGGGGTCGACCAGCGGTCCCTGGGGACTCGGGCCCAGGTCCTAGGGCCCGCGGGTTCGACCACCTGTATTGGGCGACTCGGGCCGGTGCTCGAGGGCCCGCGGTGTCCACAAACTCTCCCGCGCGACTCGGTTCGGGTCCCAGGTCCCATGGTCGACCAGCTGTCCCAGGCGCCTCGGGCCCGTGCCAGATGTCCCGCTGCATGGATCAGCTGCCCCGGGCGACTTGGGCCCTGGTCGCAGGGCCCGCGGTGTCGAACAGGCGTCCCGGAAGACTCGGGCCTTGCCCGAATGCCCGCGGTGACGACCAGCTCCGGGTGACACGGGCCCGTGTCCGAGGGCCCACGGGTTCGACCAGATGACCCTGGCGACACATGCTTGGGTGGGACTGCCCACGGGGTTGACCAGCATTCCCGGCGTCCTCGCGCTCGTGTCCGACTGCCCGCGAGGTCGACCTGATGTCTTTGGCGACTCGGGCCCGTGGCCGGGGTCCTGCGGGGTCTGCCAGCTTTCCCGTGCCCATTCGGCCAATGCCCGAGTGCCCGCAGTGTCGACCCACTCTCCCAAGCGACTCGAGTTTGGGTCCAAGGGCCCGCGGTCGACCTGCTGTCCCGGGTGTCTTGGGCCCGGGCCCGATGTCCCACCGGGTCTACCAGGTGTCCCGGGCGATTCGGGTTCAGGTCGGAGGGACCGCGGTGTTGCCCAGCCATCCCGGGTCACTCGGGCCTGGGTCCGAGGGCCCATGTGTTCGACAAGCTCTTCCGGGCAAATCGCGCTCGGGTCCGATGGCCCGCGGGGTCGACCAGCTCTCCGGGGCGACTCGGGCACGTGCCCCAGGGCCCGGGGTGTCGACCAGCTGTCTCGGGCACCTCGGGCCCGGTTCCGAGGCCCGGCATTATTGATCAGCTATCCCGCGTGACTCGGGCCCGTGTCCGAGGGCCCACGGTGTCGACCAGATGTTCCAGGCCCTCGGGCCCGGGTCCGAGGGCCCGCAGGGTCCACCAGGGGTCCCGGGCGACTCGCACTCGAGTCCGAGGGCCTGCGGGGTCGACCAGATCTCCAGGGCGAGTCGAGCACATGCCCGATGCCCCGCGGGGTCAACCAGACGTCCCAGGCGACTCCGGCCTGGCTCCGAGGGCCCACGGTGTCACACAGCTCTCCTGGGACACTCGCGCTTTGGACCGACGGACCGCGGGGTCGACCAGCTGACCCGGGCGACTTTGGCCCTGTGTCCAAAGGCCCTTGGGGTCGCCCGACTTTCCCGGGCGTCTCCGGCCTGTGCCCGAGGGACCGTGGTATGGACCACCTCTCCCAGGCGACTCAAGTTCGGGTCCGAGGTCCCGCAGCCTACCTGCTTTCCCGGGTGACTTGGGCATGTGCCAGATGTCACGCGGGGTCGACCAGTTGTCCAGGGGGACTCAGGCCCGGGTCCAGGATCCCGTGGTGTCGACCAGCTGTCCCGGGGAACTCTACCCAGGCCCGAAGACCAGCCGCATCCACCAGTTGCCCCGGGCGACTCGGACCCGTGTCTGAAGGCCCGCGTGTTCGACCAGCTATCCCTGGCCACTCACGCTGGGGTCCGTGTTCCCGCGGGGTTGACCAGCAGTCCCGGGCAACACGCGCTTGTGTCCGAGGGCCCGTGAGGTCGACCCGATGTCTTTGGCCATTCGGGCCCGGGACCGAGGGCCCGCGGGATCGACCAGCAGACCCGCGTGACTTGGGCCCGTGTCCGAGGTCCTGCGGTCGACCATCTGTACCGGGCGACTCGGGCCCGTGCCCGATGTCCCGTTGGGTCGACCAGCTGTCCCGGGGACGTCGGGCCCATGTCCGAGGGCCCGCGGGTTCCACAACCTTTCCCGGGCGACTCGGGCTGGTCCCGAGGGCCCGCGGTGTCGTCCAAATCTCCCGGTCGACTCGGGCCTGTGTCTGATATCCTCCAGGGTCGACCAGCTGTCCCGGGGGACTTGGGCCCTGGTCGGACGGAGCGGGGTGTCGAACAGGCGTCCCGGGCGACTAGGGCCAATGTCCGAGAGCCCATGGGGTCGAACAGCTGTCCTGGGCGACTCGGGCCCATTCCCGAGGCCTCGCGGTGTCGACCAGATGTCCCGGGGGACTGGCGCTTCGGTCCTAAGGCCCGCGGGGTCGACCAGCTGTCCTGGCTGACTTGGGTTCGGCTCCGAGGGCCTGCGGGCTCGAAAGGCTGTCCCGGAGGCTCGGGCCCGCTCCTGAAGGCCCACGGGGTCGACCAGTTTTCCCTGTGATTCGTGCTTTGGTCCGAGTGCCCGCAGGGTGGACCAGCAGTCCTGGGTGACTCGCGCTCGTGTCCGAGGTTCCACGAGGTCGCCCCGATGTTTTGGCAACTCGGGCCCGGGTGCGAGGGCCTGCAGGGTCGACCAGGTGTCCCGGGCGACTCGGGCCCAGGCCCAAGGCCCTGCGGTGTCAACCAGATGTCCCGGACCACTCGCGCTTGCGTCCTAGGTTACGTGGGGTCGACCAGCTGTCCTGGGCGACTGGGGCCTGGTCGGAGGGAGCATGGTGTCAAACAGGCGTCCCGGGCAACTCGGGCCCGTGTCTGAAGGCCCGCGGGGTCAACCAGCTGTCCCTGGTGACTCGCGCTTGGGACCGAGTGCATGCGGGGTCGACCAGCAGTCCCGGGCAACTCGGGCCCTGGTCGGAGGCACTGCGGTGTCGACAGGCTGTCCCGGGGGACTCGGGCCCGCGTCCGAGGGCCCGCCGGGTCGACCAGCTGTCCAGGTGGACTCGGGCCCGAGTCTGAATGCCCGCGTGGTCAACCAGCTGTCCCAGGCACTCGGGCCTGTGTCCGAGTGCACGTGGGTTCGACCAGGTGTCCCCGGAGATCGCACTCGAGTCCGACGGCCCGTGGGGTCGACCATATGTCCCGGGCGATATTGGCCCGGGTCCAAAGGCCCGCGCGGTCCACCAGCAGGCCCGCGCGACTCAGGCCCTGTTCTGATGGCCCGCGGGGTCAACCAGCAGTCCCTGGCGCCTGGGGCCCGTGTCCGAAATCCCTCGGTGTTGACCAGCTGTCCCGGGCGTCTCGAGACCGTGCCTGAGGGCCTGGGTGTCGAACAGCTGTGCCAGGGGACTCACACGTGAGTCTGATGGACCCCGGGGTCGACCAGCGGTCCCTGGGGACTCGGGCCCAGGTCCTAGGGCCCGCGGGTTCGACCACCTGTATTGGGCGACTCGGGCCGGTGCTCGAGGGCCCGCGGTGTCCACAAACTCTCCCGCGCGACTCGGTTCGGGTCCCAGGTCCCATGGTCGACCAGCTGTCCCAGGCGCCTCGGGCCCGTGCCAGATGTCCCGCTGCATGGATCAGCTGCCCCGGGCGACTTGGGCCCTGGTCGCAGGGCCCGCGGTGTCGAACAGGCGTCCCGGAAGACTCGGGCCTTGCCCGAATGCCCGCGGTGACGACCAGCTCCGGGTGACACGGGCCCGTGTCCGAGGGCCCACGGGTTCGACCAGATTACCCTGGCGACACATGCTTCGGTGGGACTGCCCACGGGGTTGACCAGCATTCCCGGCGTCCTCGCGCTCGTGTCCGACTGCCCGCGAGGTCGACCTGATGTCTTTGGCGACTCGGGCCCGTGGCCGGGGTCCTGCGGGGTCTGCCAGCTTTCCCGTGCCCATTCGGCCAATGCCCGAGTGCCCGCAGTGTCGACCCACTCTCCCAAGCGACTCGAGTTTGGGTCCAAGGGCCCGCGGTCGACCTGCTGTCCCGGGTGTCTTGGGCCCGGGCCCGATGTCCCACCGGGTCTACCAGGTGTCCCGGGCGATTCGGGTTCAGGTCGGAGGGACCGCGGTGTTGCCCAGCCATCCCGGGTCACTCGGGCCTGGGTCCGAGGGCCCATGTGTTCGACAAGCTCTTCCGGGCAAATCGCGCTCGGGTCCGATGGCCCGCGGGGTCGACCAGCTCTCCGGGGCGACTCGGGCACGTGCCCCAGGGCCCGGGGTGTCGACCAGCTGTCTCGGGCACCTCGGGCCCGGTTCCGAGGCCCGGCATTATTGATCAGCTATCCCGCGTGACTCGGGCCCGTGTCCGAGGGCCCACGGTGTCGACCAGATGTTCCAGGCCCTCGGGCCCGGGTCCGAGGGCCCGCAGGGTCCACCAGGGGTCCCGGGCGACTCGCACTCGAGTCCGAGGGCCTGCGGGGTCGACCAGATCTCCAGGGCGAGTCGAGCACATGCCCGATGCCCCGCGGGGTCAACCAGACGTCCCAGGCGACTCCGGCCTGGCTCCGAGGGCCCACGGTGTCACACAGCTCTCCTGGGACACTCGCGCTTTGGACCGACGGACCGCGGGGTCGACCAGCTGACCCGGGCGACTTTGGCCCTGTGTCCCAAGGCCCTTGGGGTCGCCCGACTTTCCCGGGCGTCTCCGGCCTGTGCCCGAGGGACCGTGGTATGGACCACCTCTCCCAGGCGACTCAAGTTCGGGTCCGAGGTCCCGCAGCCTACCTGCTTTCCCGGGTGACTTGGGCATGTGCCAGATGTCACGCGGGGTCGACCAGTTGTCCAGGGGGACTCAGGCCCGGGTCCAGGATCCCGTGGTGTCGACCAGCTGTCCCGGGGAACTCTACCCAGGCCCGAAGACCAGCCGCATCCACCAGTTGCCCCGGGCGACTCGGACCCGTGTCTGAAGGCCCGCGTGTTCGACCAGCTATCCCTGGCCACTCACGCTGGGGTCCGTGTTCCCGCGGGGTTGACCAGCAGTCCCGGGCAACACGCGCTTGTGTCCGAGGGCCCGTGAGGTCGACCCGATGTCTTTGGCCATTCGGGCCCGGGACCGAGGGCCCGCGGGATCGACCAGCAGACCCGCGTGACTTGGGCCCGTGTCCGAGGTCCTGCGGTCGACCATCTGTACCGGGCGACTCGGGCCCGTGCCCGATGTCCCGTTGGGTCGACCAGCTGTCCCGGGGACGTCGGGCCCATGTCCGAGGGCCCGCGGGTTCCACAACCTTTCCCGGGCGACTCGGGCTGGTCCCGAGGGCCCGCGGTGTCGTCCAAATCTCCCGGTCGACTCGGGCCTGTGTCTGATATCCTCCAGGGTCGACCAGCTGTCCCGGGGGACTTGGGCCCTGGTCGGACGGAGCGGGGTGTCGAACAGGCGTCCCGGGCGACTAGGGCCAATGTCCGAGAGCCCATGGGGTCGAACAGCTGTCCTGGGCGACTCGGGCCCATTCCCGAGGCCTCGCGGTGTCGACCAGATGTCCCGGGGGACTGGCGCTTCGGTCCTAAGGCCCGCGGGGTCGACCAGCTGTCCTGGCTGACTTGGGTTCGGCTCCGAGGGCCTGCGGGCTCGAAAGGCTGTCCCGGAGGCTCGGGCCCGCTCCTGAAGGCCCACGGGGTCGACCAGTTTTCCCTGTGATTCGTGCTTTGGTCCGAGTGCCCGCAGGGTGGACCAGCAGTCCTGGGTGACTCGCGCTCGTGTCCGAGGTTCCACGAGGTCGCCCCGATGTTTTGGCAACTCGGGCCCGGGTGCGAGGGCCTGCAGGGTCGACCAGGTGTCCCGGGCGACTCGGGCCCAGGCCCAAGGCCCTGCGGTGTCAACCAGATGTCCCGGACCACTCGCGCTTGCGTCCTAGGTTACGTGGGGTCGACCAGCTGTCCTGGGCGACTGGGGCCTGGTCGGAGGGAGCATGGTGTCAAACAGGCGTCCCGGGCAACTCGGGCCCGTGTCTGAAGGCCCGCGGGGTCAACCAGCTGTCCCTGGTGACTCGCGCTTGGGACCGAGTGCATGCGGGGTCGACCAGCAGTCCCGGGCAACTCGGGCCCTGGTCGGAGGCACTGCGGTGTCGACAGGCTGTCCCGGGGGACTCGGGCCCGCGTCCGAGGGCCCGCCGGGTCGACCAGCTGTCCAGGTGGACTCGGGCCCGAGTCTGAATGCCCGCGTGGTCAACCAGCTGTCCCAGGCACTCGGGCCTGTGTCCGAGTGCACGTGGGTTCGACCAGGTGTCCCCGGAGATCGCACTCGAGTCCGACGGCCCGTGGGGTCGACCATATGTCCCGGGCGATATTGGCCCGGGTCCAAAGGCCCGCGCGGTCCACCAGCAGGCCCGCGCGACTCAGGCCCTGTTCTGATGGCCCGCGGGGTCAACCAGCAGTCCCTGGCGCCTGGGGCCCGTGTCCGAAATCCCTCGGTGTTGACCAGCTGTCCCGGGCGTCTCGAGACCGTGCCTGAGGGCCTGGGTGTCGAACAGCTGTGCCAGGGGACTCACACGTGAGTCTGATGGACCCCGGGGTCGACCAGCGGTCCCTGGGGACTCGGGCCCAGGTCCTAGGGCCCGCGGGTTCGACCACCTGTATTGGGCGACTCGGGCCGGTGCTCGAGGGCCCGCGGTGTCCACAAACTCTCCCGCGCGACTCGGTTCGGGTCCCAGGTCCCATGGTCGACCAGCTGTCCCAGGCGCCTCGGGCCCGTGCCAGATGTCCCGCTGCATGGATCAGCTGCCCCGGGCGACTTGGGCCCTGGTCGCAGGGCCCGCGGTGTCGAACAGGCGTCCCGGAAGACTCGGGCCTTGCCCGAATGCCCGCGGTGACGACCAGCTCCGGGTGACACGGGCCCGTGTCCGAGGGCCCACGGGTTCGACCAGATGACCCTGGCGACACATGCTTGGGTGGGACTGCCCACGGGGTTGACCAGCATTCCCGGCGTCCTCACGCTCGTGTCCGACTGCCCGCGAGGTCGACCTGATGTCTTTGGCGACTCGGGCCCGTGGCCGGGGTCCTGCGGGGTCTGCCAGC
Organism: Sus scrofa; assembly: GCF_054392235.1. Lineage (NCBI taxonomy): Eukaryota > Metazoa > Chordata > Mammalia > Artiodactyla > Suidae > Sus > Sus scrofa. The sequence continues at coordinate 45,951,391 of NC_139387.1, read as the reverse complement.
TTTCCCGTGCCCATTCGGCCAATGCCCGAGTGCCCGCAGTGTCGACCCACTCTCCCAAGCGACTCGAGTTTGGGTCCAAGGGCCCGCGGTCGACCTGCTGTCCCGGGTGTCTTGGGCCCGGGCCCGATGTCCCACCGGGTCTACCAGGTGTCCCGGGCGATTCGGGTTCAGGTCGGAGGGACCGCGGTGTTGCCCAGCCATCCCGGGTCACTCGGGCCTGGGTCCGAGGGCCCATGTGTTCGACAAGCTCTTCCGGGCAAATCGCGCTCGGGTCCGATGGCCCGCGGGGTCGACCAGCTCTCCGGGGCGACTCGGGCACGTGCCCCAGGGCCCGGGGTGTCGACCAGCTGTCTCGGGCACCTCGGGCCCGGTTCCGAGGCCCGGCATTATTGATCAGCTATCCCGCGTGACTCGGGCCCGTGTCCGAGGGCCCACGGTGTCGACCAGATGTTCCAGGCCCTCGGGCCCGGGTCCGAGGGCCCGCAGGGTCCACCAGGGGTCCCGGGCGACTCGCACTCGAGTCCGAGGGCCTGCGGGGTCGACCAGATCTCCAGGGCGAGTCGAGCACATGCCCGATGCCCCGCGGGGTCAACCAGACGTCCCAGGCGACTCCGGCCTGGCTCCGAGGGCCCACGGTGTCACACAGCTCTCCTGGGACACTCGCGCTTTGGACCGACGGACCGCGGGGTCGACCAGCTGACCCGGGCGACTTTGGCCCTGTGTCCAAAGGCCCTTGGGGTCGCCCGACTTTCCCGGGCGTCTCCGGCCTGTGCCCGAGGGACCGTGGTATGGACCACCTCTCCCAGGCGACTCAAGTTCGGGTCCGAGGTCCCGCAGCCTACCTGCTTTCCCGGGTGACTTGGGCATGTGCCAGATGTCACGCGGGGTCGACCAGTTGTCCAGGGGGACTCAGGCCCGGGTCCAGGATCCCGTGGTGTCGACCAGCTGTCCCGGGGAACTCTACCCAGGCCCGAAGACCAGCCGCATCCACCAGTTGCCCCGGGCGACTCGGACCCGTGTCTGAAGGCCCGCGTGTTCGACCAGCTATCCCTGGCCACTCACGCTGGGGTCCGTGTTCCCGCGGGGTTGACCAGCAGTCCCGGGCAACACGCGCTTGTGTCCGAGGGCCCGTGAGGTCGACCCGATGTCTTTGGCCATTCGGGCCCGGGACCGAGGGCCCGCGGGATCGACCAGCAGACCCGCGTGACTTGGGCCCGTGTCCGAGGTCCTGCGGTCGACCATCTGTACCGGGCGACTCGGGCCCGTGCCCGATGTCCCCCTGGGTCGACCAGCTGTCCCGGGGACGTCGGGCCCATGTCCGAGGGCCCGCGGGTTCCACAACCTTTCCCGGGCGACTCGGGCTGGTCCCGAGGGCCCGCGGTGTCGTCCAAATCTCCCGGTCGACTCGGGCCTGTGTCTGATATCCTCCAGGGTCGACCAGCTGTCCCGGGGGACTTGGGCCCTGGTCGGACGGAGCGGGGTGTCGAACAGGCGTCCCGGGCGACTAGGGCCAATGTCCGAGAGCCCACGGGGTCGAACAGCTGTCCTGGGCGACTCGGGCCCATTCCCGAGGCCTCGCGGTGTCGACCAGATGTCCCGGGGGACTGGCGCTTCGGTCCTAAGGCCCGCGGGGTCGACCAGCTGTCCTGGCTGACTTGGGTTCGGCTCCGAGGGCCTGCGGGCTCGAAAGGCTGTCCCGGAGGCTCGGGCCCGCTCCTGAAGGCCCACGGGGTCGACCAGTTTTCCCTGTGATTCGTGCTTTGGTCCGAGTGCCCGCAGGGTGGACCAGCAGTCCTGGGTGACTCGCGCTCGTGTCCGAGGTTCCACGAGGTCGCCCCGATGTTTTGGCAACTCGGGCCCGGGTGCGAGGGCCTGCAGGGTCGACCAGGTGTCCCGGGCGACTCGGGCCCAGGCCCAAGGCCCTGCGGTGTCAACCAGATGTCCCGGACCACTCGCGCTTGCGTCCTAGGTTACGTGGGGTCGACCAGCTGTCCTGGGCGACTGGGGCCTGGTCGGAGGGAGCATGGTGTCAAACAGGCGTCCCGGGCAACTCGGGCCCGTGTCTGAAGGCCCGCGGGGTCAACCAGCTGTCCCTGGTGACTCGCGCTTGGGACCGAGTGCATGCGGGGTCGACCAGCAGTCCCGGGCAACTCGGGCCCTGGTCGGAGGCACTGCGGTGTCGACCAGGCCTCCCTGGCGCCTCGGGCCCGTGCCCGAGGACCTGCGGGGTCGACCGGCTGTCCCGGGTGACTCCGGCCTGATTCCGAGGGCCCACGGTTTCGACCAAATGTCCCGGGTGACTCGGGCCTGGGTCTGAATGTTCGCGGTATCAACCAGCTTTCCCAGGGAACTGGGGCCCGGGTCTGAGGTCCCACAGGGTCGCCCACCTGTCCCGGGGGACTCGGGCCCGGGTCCACGGGCATGCGGTGTCGACAGGCTGTCCCGGGGGACTCGGGCCCGCGTCCAAGGGCCCGCCGGGTCGACCAGCTGTCCAGGTGGACTCGGGCCCGAGTCTGAAGGCCCGCGTGGTCGACCAGCTGTCCCAGGCACTCGGGCCTGTGTCCGAGGGCACGTGGGTTCGACCAGGTGTCCCCGGAGATCGCACTCGAGTCCGACGGCCCGTGGGGTCGACCATATGTCCCGGGCGATTTTGCCCCTGGTCCAAAGGCCCGCGCGGTCCACCAGCAGGCCCGCGCGACTCAGGCCCTGTTCTGATGGCCCGCGGGGTCAACCAGCAGTCCCTGGCGCCTGGGGCCCGTGTCCGAAATCCCTCGGTGTTGACCAGCTGTCCCGGGCGACTCGAGACCGTGCCTGAGGGCCTGGGTGTCGAACAGCTGTGCCAGGGGACTCACACGTGAGTCTGATGGACCCCGGGGTCGACCAGCGGTCCCTGGGGACTCGGGCCCAGGTCCTAGGGCCCGCGGGTTCGACCACCTGTATTGGGCGACTCGGGCCGGTGCTCGAGGGCCCGCGGTGTCCACAAACTCTCCCGCGCGACTCGGTTCGGGTCCCAGGTCCCATGGTCGACCAGCTGTCCCAGGCGCCTCGGGCCCGTGCCAGATGTCCCGCTGCATGGATCAGCTGCCCCGGGCGACTTGGGCCCTGGTCGCAGGGCCCGCGGTGTCGAACAGGCGTCCCGGAAGACTCGGGCCTTGCCCGAATGCCCGCGGTGACGACCAGCTCCGGGTGACACGGGCCCGTGTCCGAGGGCCCACGGGTTCGACCAGATGACCCTGGCGACACATGCTTCGGTGGGACTGCCCACGGGGTTGACCAGCATTCCCGGCGTCCTCGCGCTCGTGTCCGACTGCCCGCGAGGTCGACCTGATGTCTTTGGCGACTCGGGCCCGTGGCCGGGGTCCTGCGGGGTCTGCCAGCTTTCCCGTGCCCATTCGGCCAATGCCCGAGTGCCCGCAGTGTCGACCCACTCTCCCAAGCGACTCGAGTTTGGGTCCAAGGGCCCGCGGTCGACCTGCTGTCCCGGGTGTCTTGGGCCCGGGCCCGATGTCCCACCGGGTCAACCAGGTGTCCCGGGCGATTCGGGTTCAGGTCGGAGGGACCGCGGTGTTGCCCAGCCATCCCGGGTCACTCGGGCCTGGGTCCGAGGGCCCATGTGTTCGACAAGCTCTTCCGGGCAAATCGCGCTCGGGTCCGATGGCCCGCGGGGTCGACCAGCTCTCCGGGGCGACTCGGGCACGTGCCCCAGGGCCCGGGGTGTCGACCAGCTGTCTCGGGCACCTCGGGCCCGGTTCCGAGGCCCGGCATTATTGATCAGCTATCCCGCGTGACTCGGGCCCGTGTCCGAGGGCCCACGGTGTCGACCAGATGTTCCAGGCCCTCGGGCCCGGGTCCGAGGGCCCGCAGGGTCCACCAGGGGTCCCGGGCGACTCGCACTCGAGTCCGAGGGCCTGCGGGGTCGACCAGATCTCCAGGGCGAGTCGAGCACATGCCCGATGCCCCGCGGGGTCAACCAGACGTCCCAGGCGACTCCGGCCTGGCTCCGAGGGCCCACGGTGTCACACAGCTCTCCTGGGACACTCGCGCTTTGGACCGACGGACCGCGGGGTCGACCAGCTGACCCGGGCGACTTTGGCCCTGTGTCCAAAGGCCCTTGGGGTCGCCCGACTTTCCCGGGCGTCTCCGGCCTGTGCCCGAGGGACCGTGGTATGGACCACCTCTCCCAGGCGACTCAAGTTCGGGTCCGAGGTCCCGCAGCCTACCTGCTTTCCCGGGTGACTTGGGCATGTGCCAGATGTCACGCGGGGTCGACCAGTTGTCCAGGGGGACTCAGGCCCGGGTCCAGGATCCCGTGGTGTCGACCAGCTGTCCCGGGGAACTCTACCCAGGCCCGAAGACCAGCCGCATCCACCAGTTGCCCCGGGCGACTCGGACCCGTGTCTGAAGGCCCGCGTGTTCGACCAGCTATCCCTGGCCACTCACGCTGGGGTCCGTGTTCCCGCGGGGTTGACCAGCAGTCCCGGGCAACACGCGCTTGTGTCCGAGGGCCCGTGAGGTCGACCCGATGTCTTTGGCCATTCGGGCCCGGGACCGAGGGCCCGCGGGATCGACCAGCAGACCCGCGTGACTTGGGCCCGTGTCCGAGGTCCTGCGGTCGACCATCTGTACCGGGCGACTCGGGCCCGTGCCCGATGTCCCGTTGGGTCGACCAGCTGTCCCGGGGACGTCGGGCCCATGTCCGAGGGCCCGCGGGTTCCACAACCTTTCCCGGGCGACTCGGGCTGGTCCCGAGGGCCCGCGGTGTCGTCCAAATCTCCCGGTCGACTCGGGCCTGTGTCTGATATCCTCCAGGGTCGACCAGCTGTCCCGGGGGACTTGGGCCCTGGTCGGACGGAGCGGGGTGTCGAACAGGCGTCCCGGGCGACTAGGGCCAATGTCCGAGAGCCCATGGGGTCGAACAGCTGTCCTGGGCGACTCGGGCCCATTCCCGAGGCCTCGCGGTGTCGACCAGATGTCCCGGGGGACTGGCGCTTCGGTCCTAAGGCCCGCGGGGTCGACCAGCTGTCCTGGCTGACTTGGGTTCGGCTCCGAGGGCCTGCGGGCTCGAAAGGCTGTCCCGGAGGCTCGGGCCCGCTCCTGAAGGCCCACGGGGTCGACCAGTTTTCCCTGTGATTCGTGCTTTGGTCCGAGTGCCCGCAGGGTGGACCAGCAGTCCTGGGTGACTCGCGCTCGTGTCCGAGGTTCCACGAGGTCGCCCCGATGTTTTGGCAACTCGGGCCCGGGTGCGAGGGCCTGCAGGGTAGACCAGGTGTCCCGGGCGACTCGGGCCCAGGCCCAAGGCCCTGCGGTGTCAACCAGATGTCCCGGACCACTCGCGCTTGCGTCCTAGGTTACGTGGGGTCGACCAGCTGTCCTGGGCGACTGGGGCCTGGTCGGAGGGAGCATGGTGTCAAACAGGCGTCCCGGGCAACTCGGGCCCGTGTCTGAAGGCCCGCGGGGTCACCAGCTGTCCCTGGTGACTCGCGCTTGGGACCGAGTGCATGCGGGGTCGACCAGCAGTCCCGGGCAACTCGGGCCCTGGTCGGAGGCACTGCGGTGTCGACCAGGCCTCCCTGGCGCCTCGGGCCCGTGCCCGAGGACCTGCGGGGTCGACCAGCTGTCCCGGGCGACTCCGGCCTGATTCCGAGGGCCCACGGTTTCGACCAAATGTCCCGGGTGACTCGGGCCTGGGTCTGAATGCTCGCGGTATCAACCAGCTTTCCCAGGGAACTCGGGCCCGGGTCTGAGGTCCCACAGGGTCGCCCACCTGTCCCGGGGGACTCGGGCCCGGGTCCAAGGGCATGCGGTGTCGACAGGCTGTCCCGGGGGACTCGGGCCCGCGTCCGAGGGCCCGCCGGGTCGACCAGCTGTCCAGGTGGACTCGGGCCCGAGTCTGAAGGCCCGCGTGGTCGACCAGCTGTCCCAGGCACTCGGGCCTGTGTCCGAGGGCACGTGGGTTCGACCAGGTGTCCCCGGAGATCGCACTCGAGTCCGACGGCCCGTGGGGTCGACCATATGTCCCGGGCGATATTGGCCCGGGTCCAAAGGCCCGCGCGGTCCACCAGCAGGCCCGCGCGACTCAGGCCCTGTTCTGATGGCCCGCGGGGTCAACCAGCAGTCCCTGGCACCTGGGGCCCGTGTCCGAAATCCCTCGGTGTTGACCAGCTGTCCCGGGCGACTCGAGACCATGCCTGAGGGCCTGGGTGTCGAACAGCTGTGCCAGGGGACTCACACGTGAGTCTGATGGACCCCGGGGTCGACCAGCGGTCCCTGGGGACTCGGGCCCAGGTCCTAGGGCCCGCGGGTTCGACCACCTGTATTGGGCGACTCGGGCCGGTGCTCGAGGGCCCGCGGTGTCCACAAACTCTCCCGCGCGACTCGGTTCGGGTCCCAGGTCCCATGGTCGACCAGCTGTCCCAGGCGCCTCGGGCCCGTGCCAGATGTCCCGCTGCATGGATCAGCTGCCCCGGGCGACTTGGGCCCTGGTCGCAGGGCCCGCGGTGTCGAACAGGCGTCCCGGAAGACTCGGGCCTTGCCCGAATGCCCGCGGTGACGACCAGCTCCGGGTGACACGGGCCCGTGTCCGAGGGCCCACGGGTTCGACCAGATGACCCTGGCGACACATGCTTCGGTGGGACTGCCCACGGGGTTGACCAGCATTCCCGGCGTCCTCGCGCTCGTGTCCGACTGCCCGCGAGGTCGACCTGATGTCTTTGGCGACTCGGGCCCGTGGCCGGGGTCCTGCGGGGTCTGCCAGCTTTCCCGTGCCCATTCAGCCAATGCCCGAGTGCCCGCAGTGTCGACCCACTCTCCCAAGCGACTCGAGTTTGGGTCCAAGGGCCCGCGGTCGACCTGCTGTCCCGGGTGTCTTGGGCCCGGGCCCGATGTCCCACCGGGTCTACCAGGTGTCCCGGGCGATTCGGGTTCAGGTCGGAGGGACCGCGGTGTTGCCCAGCCATCCCGGGTCACTCGGGCCTGGGTCCGAGGGCCCATGTGTTCGACAAGCTCTTCCGGGCAAATCGCGCTCGGGTCCGATGGCCCGCGGGGTCGACCAGCTCTCCGGGGCGACTCGGGCACGTGCCCCAGGGCCCGGGGTGTCGACCAGCTGTCTCGGGCACCTCGGGCCCGGTTCCGAGGCCCGGCATTATTGATCAGCTATCCCGCGTGACTCGGGCCCGTGTCCGAGGGCCCACGGTGTCGACCAGATGTTCCAGGCCCTCGGGCCCGGGTCCGAGGGCCCGCAGGGTCCACCAGGGCTCCCGGGCGACTCGCACTCGAGTCCGAGGGCCTGCGGGGTCGACCAGATCTCCAGGGCGAGTCGAGCACATGCCCGATGCCCCGCGGGGTCAACCAGACGTCCCAGGCGACTCCGGCCTGGCTCCGAGGGCCCACGGTGTCACACAGCTCTCCTGGGACACTCGCGCTTTGGACCGACGGACCGCGGGGTCGACCAGCTGACCCGGGCGACTTTGGCCCTGTGTCCAAAGGCCCTTGGGGTCGCCCGACTTTCCCGGGCGTCTCCGGCCTGTGCCCGAGGGACCGTGGTATGGACCACCTCTCCCAGGCGACTCAAGTTCGGGTCCGAGGTCCCGCAGCCTACCTGCTTTCCCGGGTGACTTGGGCATGTGCCAGATGTCACGCGGGGTCGACCAGTTGTCCAGGGGGACTCAGGCCCGGGTCCAGGATCCCGTGGTGTCGACCAGCTGTCCCGGGGAACTCTACCCAGGCCCGAAGACCAGCCGCATCCACCAGTTGCCCCGGGCGACTCGGACCCGTGTCTGAAGGCCCGCGTGTTCGACCAGCTATCCCTGGCCACTCACGCTGGGGTCCGTGTTCCCGCGGGGTTGACCAGCAGTCCCGGGCAACACGCGCTTGTGTCCGAGGGCCCGTGAGGTCGACCCGATGTCTTTGGCCATTCGGGCCCGGGACCGAGGGCCCGCGGGATCGACCAGCAGACCCGCGTGACTTGGGCCCGTGTCCGAGGTCCTGCGGTCGACCATCTGTACCGGGCGACTCGGGCCCGTGCCCGATGTCCCCCTGGGTCGACCAGCTGTCCCGGGGACGTCGGGCCCATGTCCGAGGGCCCGCGGGTTCCACAACCTTTCCCGGGCGACTCGGGCTGGTCCCGAGGGCCCGCGGTGTCGTCCAAATCTCCCGGTCGACTCGGGCCTGTGTCTGATATCCTCCAGGGTCGACCAGCTGTCCCGGGGGACTTGGGCCCTGGTCGGACGGAGCGGGGTGTCGAACAGGCGTCCCGGGCGACTAGGGCCAATGTCCGAGAGCCCACGGGGTCGAACAGCTGTCCTGGGCGACTCGGGCCCATTCCCGAGGCCTCGCGGTGTCGACCAGATGTCCCGGGGGACTGGCGCTTCGGTCCTAAGGCCCGCGGGGTCGACCAGCTGTCCTGGCTGACTTGGGTTCGGCTCCGAGGGCCTGCGGGCTCGAAAGGCTGTCCCGGAGGCTCGGGCCCGTTCCTGAAGGCCCACGGGGTCGACCAGTTTTCCCTGTGATTCGTGCTTTGGTCCGAGTGCCCGCAGGGTGGACCAGCAGTCCTGGGTGACTCGCGCTCGTGTCCGAGGTTCCACGAGGTCGCCCCGATGTTTTGGCAACTCGGGCCCGGGTGCGAGGGCCTGCAGGGTCGACCAGGTGTCCCGGGCGACTCGGGCCCAGGCCCAAGGCCCTGCGGTGTCAACCAGATGTCCCGGACCACTCGCGCTTGCGTCCTAGGTTACGTGGGGTCGACCAGCTGTCCTGGGCGACTGGGGCCTGGTGGGAGGGAGCATGGTGTCAAACAGGCGTCCCGGGCAACTCGGGCCCGTGTCTGAAGGCCCGCGGGGTCAACCAGCTGTCCCTGGTGACTCGCGCTTGGGACCGAGTGCATGCGGGGTCGACCAGCAGTCCCGGACAACTCGGGCCCTGGTCGGAGGCACTGCGGTGTCGACCAGGCCTCCCTGGCGCCTCGGGCCCGTGCCCGAGGACCTGCGGGGTCGACCAGCTGTCCCGGGCGACTCCGGCCTGATTCCGAGGGCCCACGGTTTCGACCAAATGTCCCGGGTGACTCGGGCCTGGGTCTGAATGCTCGCGGTATCAACCAGCTTTCCCAGGGAACTCGGGCCCGGGTCTGAGGTCCCACAGGGTCGCCCACCTGTCCCGGGGGACTCGGGCCCGGGTCCAAGGGCATGCGGTGTCGACAGGCTGTCCCGGGGGACTCGGGCCCGCGTCCGAGGGCCCGCCGGGTCGACCAGCTGTCCAGGTGGACTCGGGCCCGAGTCTGAAGGCCCGCGTGGTCGACCAGCTGTCCCAGGCACTCGGGCCTGTGTCCGAGGGCACGTGGGTTCGACCAGGTGTCCCCGGAGATCGCACTCGAGTCCGACGGCCCGTGGGGTCGACCATATGTCCCGGGCGATATTGGCCCGGGTCCAAAGGCCCGCGCGGTCCACCAGCAGGCCCGCGCGACTCAGGCCCTGTTCTGATGGCCCGCGGGGTCAACCAGCAGTCCCTGGCACCTGGGGCCCGTGTCCGAAATCCCTCGGTGTTGACCAGCTGTCCCGGGCGACTCGAGACCGTGCCTGAGGGCCTGGGTGTCGAACAGCTGTGCCAGGGGACTCACACGTGAGTCTGATGGACCCCGGGGTCGACCAGCGGTCCCTGGGGACTCGGGCCCAGGTCCTAGGGCCCTCGGGTTCGACCACCTGTATTGGGCGACTCGGGCCGGTGCTCGAGGGCCCGCGGTGTCCACAAACTCTCCCGCGCGACTCGGTTCGGGTCCCAGGTCCCATGGTCGACCAGCTGTCCCAGGCGCCTCGGGCCCGTGCCAGATGTCCCGCTGCATGGATCAGCTGCCCCGGGCGACTTGGGCCCTGGTCGCAGGGCCCGCGGTGTCGAACAGGCGTCCCGGAAGACTCGGGCCTTGCCCGAATGCCCGCGGTGACGACCAGCTCCGGGTGACACGGGCCCGTGTCCGAGGGCCCACGGGTTCGACCAGATGACCCTGGCGACACATGCTTCGGTGGGACTGCCCACGGGGTTGACCAGCATTCCCGGCGTCCTCGCGCTCGTGTCCGACTGCCCGCGAGGTCGACCTGATGTCTTTGGCGACTCGGGCCCGTGGCCGGGGTCCTGCGGGGTCTGCCAGCTTTCCCGTGCCCATTCGGCCAATGCCCGAGTGCCCGCAGTGTCGACCCACTCTCCCAAGCGACTCGAGTTTGGGTCCAAGGGCCCGCGGTCGACCTGCTGTCCCGGGTGTCTTGGGCCCGGGCCCGATGTCCCACCGGGTCTACCAGGTGTCCCGGGCGATTCGGGTTCAGGTCGGAGGGACCGCGTTGTTGCCCAGCCATCCCGGGTCACTCGGGCCTGGGTCCGAGGGCCCATGTGTTCGACAAGCTCTTCCGGGCAAATCGCGCTCGGGTCCGATGGCCCGCGGGGTCGACCAGCTCTCCGGGGCGACTCGGGCACGTGCCCCAGGGCCCGGGGTGTCGACCAGCTGTCTCGGGCACCTCGGGCCCGGTTCCGAGGCCCGGCATTATTGATCAGCTATCCCGCATGACTCGGGCCCGTGTCCGAGGGCCCACGGTGTCGACCAGATGTTCCAGGCCCTCGGGCCCGGGTCCGAGGGCCCGCAGGGTCCACCAGGGGTCCCGGGCGACTCGCACTCGAGTCCGAGGGCCTGCGGGGTCGACCAGATCTCCAGGGCGAGTCGAGCACATGCCCGATGCCCCGTGGGGTCAACCAGACGTCCCAGGCGACTCCGGCCTGGCTCCGAGGGCCCACGGTGTCACACAGCTCTCCTGGGACACTCGCGCTTTGGACCGACGGACCGCGGGGTCGACCAGCTGACCCGGGCGACTTTGGCCCTGTGTCCAAAGGCCCTTGGGGTTGCCCGACTTTCCCGGGCGTCTCCGGCCTGTGCCCGAGGGACCGTGGTATGGACCACCTCTCCCAGGCGACTCAAGTTCGGGTCCGAGGTCCCGCAGCCTACCTGCTTTCCCGGGTGACTTGGGCATGTGCCAGATGTCACGCGGGGTCGACCAGTTGTCCAGGGGGACTCAGGCCCGGGTCCAGGATCCCGTGGTGTCGACCAGCTGTCCCGGGGAACTCTACCCAGGCCCGAAGACCAGCCGCATCCACCAGTTGCCCCGGGCGACTCGGACCCGTGTCTGAAGGCCCGCGTGTTCGACCAGCTATCCCTGGCCACTCACGCTGGGGTCCGTGTTCCCGCGGGGTTGACCAGCAGTCCCGGGCAACACGCGCTTGTGTCCGAGGGCCCGTGAGGTCGACCCGATGTCTTTGGCCATTCGGGCCCGGGACCGAGGGCCCGTGGGATCGACCAGCAGACCCGCGTGACTTGGGCCCGTGTCCGAGGTCCTGCGGTCGACCATCTGTACCGGGCGACTCGGGCCCGTGCCCGATGTCCCCCTGGGTCGACCAGCTGTCCCGGGGACGTCGGGCCCATGTCCGAGGGCCCGCGGGTTCCACAACCTTTCCCGGGCGACTCGGGCTGGTCCCGAGGGCCCGCGGTGTCGTCCAAATCTCCCGGTCGACTCGGGCCTGTGTCTGATATCCTCCAGGGTCGACCAGCTGTCCCGGGGGACTTGGGCCCTGGTCGGACGGAGCGGGGTGTCGAACAGGCGTCCCGGGCGACTAGGGCCAATGTCCGAGAGCCCACGGGGTCGAACAGCTGTCCTGGGCGACTCGGGCCCATTCCCGAGGCCTCGCGGTGTCGACCAGATGTCCCGGGGGACTGGCGCTTCGGTCCTAAGGCCCGCGGGGTCGACCAGCTGTCCTGGCTGACTTGGGTTCGGCTCCGAGGGCCTGCGGGCTCGAAAGGCTGTCCCGGAGGCTCGGGCCCGTTCCTGAAGGCCCACGGGGTCGACCAGTTTTCCCTGTGATTCGTGCTTTGGTCCGAGTGCCCGCAGGGTGGACCAGCAGTCCTGGGTGACTCGCGCTCGTGTCCGAGGTTCCACGAGGTCGCCCCGATGTTTTGGCAACTCGGGCCCGGGTGCGAGGGCCTGCAGGGTCGACCAGGTGTCCCGGGCGACTCGGGCCCAGGCCCAAGGCCCTGCGGTGTCAACCAGATGTCCCGGACCACTCGCGCTTGCGTCCTAGGTTACGTGGGGTCGACCAGCTGTCCTGGGCGACTGCGGCCTGGTCGGAGGGAGCATGGTGTCAAACAGGCGTCCCGGGCAACTCGGGCCCGTGCCCGAGGACCTGCGGGGTCGACCAGCTGTCCCGGGCGACTGGGGCCTGGTCGGAGGGAGCATGGTGTCAAACAGGCGTCCCGGGCAACTCGGGCCCGTGTCTGAAGGCCCGCGGGGTCAACCAGCTGTCCCTGGTGACTCGCGCTTGGGACCGAGTGCATGCGGGGTCGACCAGCAGTCCCGGGCAACTCGGGCCCTGGTCGGAGGCACTGCGGTGTCGACCAGGCCTCCCTGGCGCCTCGGGCCCGTGCCCGAGGACCTGCGGGGTCGACCAGCTGTCCCGGGCGACTCCGGCCTGATTCCGAGGGCCCACGGTTTCGACCAAATGTCCCGGGTGACTCGGGCCTGGGTCTGAATGTTCGCGGTATCAACCAGCTTTCCCAGGGAACTGGGGCCCGGGTCTGAGGTCCCACAGGGTCGCCCACCTGTCCCGGGGGACTCGGGCCCGGGTCCACGGGCATGCGGTGTCGACAGGCTGTCCCGGGGGACTCGGGCCCGCGTCCGAGGGCCCGCCGGGTCGACCAGCTGTCCAGGTGGACTCGGGCCCGAGTCTGAAGGCCCGCGTGGTCGACCAGCTGTCCCAGGCACTCGGGCCTGTGTCCGAGGGCACGTGGGTTCGACCAGGTGTCCCCGGAGATCGCACTCGAGTCCGACGGCCCGTGGGGTCGACCATATGTCCCGGGCGATATTGGCCCGGGTCCAAAGGCCCGCGCGGTCCACCAGCAGGCCCGCGCGACTCAGGCCCTGTTCTGATGGCCCGCGGGGTCAACCAGCAGTCCCTGGCGCCTGGGCCCCGTGTCCGAAATCCCTCGGTGTTGACCAGCTGTCCCGGGCGACTCGAGACCGTGCCTGAGGGCCTGGGTGTCGAACAGCTGTGCCAGGGGACTCACACGTGAGTCTGATGGACCCCGGGGTCGACCAGCGGTCCCTGGGGACTCGGGCCCAGGTCCTAGGGCCCGCGGGTTCGACCACCTGTATTGGGCGACTCGGGCCGGTGCTCGAGGGCCCGCGGTGTCCACAAACTCTCCCGCGCGACTCGGTTCGGGTCCCAGGTCCCATGGTCGACCAGCTGTCCCAGGCGCCTCGGGCCCGTGCCAGATGTCCCGCTGCATGGATCAGCTGCCCCGGGCGACTTGGGCCCTGGTCGCAGGGCCCGCGGTGTCGAACAGGCGTCCCGGAAGACTCGGGCCTTGCCCGAATGCCCGCGGTGACGACCAGCTCCGGGTGACACGGGCCCGTGTCCGAGGGCCCACGGGTTCGACCAGATGACCCTGGCGACACATGCTTCGGTGGGACTGCCCACGGGGTTGACCAGCATTCCCGGCGTCCTCGCGCTCGTGTCCGACTGCCCGCGAGGTCGACCTGATGTCTTTGGCGACTCGGGCCCGTGGCCGGGGTCCTGCGGGGTCTGCCAGCTTTCCCGTGCCCATTCGGCCAATGCCCGAGTGCCCGCAGTGTCGACCCACTCTCCCAAGCGACTCGAGTTTGGGTCCAAGGGCCCGCGGTCGACCTGCTGTCCCGGGTGTCTTGGGCCCGGGCCCGATGTCCCACCGGGTCTACCAGGTGTCCCGGGCGATTCGGGTTCAGGTCGGAGGGACCGCGGTGTTGCCCAGCCATCCCGGGTCACTCGGGCCTGGGTCCGAGGGCCCATGTGTTCGACAAGCTCTTCCGGGCAAATCGCGCTCGGGTCCGATGGCCCGCGGGGTCGACCAGCTCTCCGGGGCGACTCGGGCACGTGCCCCAGGGCCCGGGGTGTCGACCAGCTGTCTCGGGCACCTCGGGCCCGGTTCCGAGGCCCGGCATTATTGATCAGCTATCCCGCGTGACTCGGGCCCGTGTCCGAGGGCCCACGGTGTCGACCAGATGTTCCAGGCCCTCGGGCCCGGGTCCGAGGGCCCGCAGGGTCCACCAGGGCTCCCGGGCGACTCGCACTCGAGTCCGAGGGCCTGCGGGGTCGACCAGATCTCCAGGGCGAGTCGAGCACATGCCCGATGCCCCGCGGGGTCAACCAGACGTCCCAGGCGACTCCGGCCTGGCTCCGAGGGCCCACGGTGTCACACAGCTCTCCTGGGACACTCGCGCTTTGGACCGACGGACCGCGGGGTCGACCAGCTGACCCGGGCGACTTTGGCCCTGTGTCCAAAGGCCCTTGGGGTCGCCCGACTTTCCCGGGCGTCTCCGGCCTGTGCCCGAGGGACCGTGGTATGGACCACCTCTCCCAGGCGACTCAAGTTCGGGTCCGAGGTCCCGCAGCCTACCTGCTTTCCCGGGTGACTTGGGCATGTGCCAGATGTCACGCGGGGTCGACCAGTTGTCCAGGGGGACTCAGGCCCGGGTCCAGGATCCCGTGGTGTCGACCAGCTGTCCCGGGGAACTCTACCCAGGCCCGAAGACCAGCCGCATCCACCAGTTGCCCCGGGCGACTCGGACCCGTGTCTGAAGGCCCGCGTGTTCGACCAGCTATCCCTGGCCACTCACGCTGGGGTCCGTGTTCCCGCGGGGTTGACCAGCAGTCCCGGGCAACACGCGCTTGTGTCCGAGGGCCCGTGAGGTCGACCCGATGTCTTTGGCCATTCGGGCCCGGGACCGAGGGCCCGCGGGATCGACCAGCAGACCCGCGTGACTTGGGCCCGTGTCCGAGGTCCTGCGGTCGACCATCTGTACCGGGCGACTCGGGCCCGTGCCCGATGTCCCCCTGGGTCGACCAGCTGTCCCGGGGACGTCGGGCCCATGTCCGAGGGCCCGCGGGTTCCACAACCTTTCCCGGGCGACTCGGGCTGGTCCCGAGGGCCCGCGGTGTCGTCCAAATCTCCCGGTCGACTCGGGCCTGTGTCTGATATCCTCCAGGGTCGACCAGCTGTCCCGGGGGACTTGGGCCCTGGTCGGACGGAGCGGGGTGTCGAACAGGCGTCCCGGGCGACTAGGGCCAATGTCCGAGAGCCCACGGGGTCGAACAGCTGTCCTGGGCGCCTCGGGCCCATTCCCGAGGCCTCGCGGTGTCGACCAGATGTCCCGGGGGACTGGCGCTTCGGTCCTAAGGCCCGCGGGGTCGACCAGCTGTCCTGGCTGACTTGGGTTCGGCTCTGAGGGCCTGCGGGCTCGAAAGGCTGTCCCGGAGGCTCGGGCCCGTTCCTGAAGGCCCACGGGGTCGACCAGTTTTCCCTGTGATTCATGCTTTGGTCCGAGTGCCCGCAGGGTGGACCAGCAGTCCTGGGTGACTCGCGCTCGTGTCCGAGGTTCCACGAGGTCGCCCCGATGTTTTGGCAACTCGGGCCCGGGTGCGAGGGCCTGCAGGGTCGACCAGGGGTCCCGGGCGACTCGGGCCCAGGCCCAAGGCCCTGCGGTGTCAACCAGATGTCCCGGACCACTCGCGCTTGCGTCCTAGGTTACGTGGGGTCGACCAGCTGTCCTGGGCGACTGCGGCCTGGTCAGAGGGAGCATGGTGTCAAACAGGCGTCCCGGGCAACTCGGGCCCGTGCCCGAGGACCTGCGGGGTCGACCAGCTGTCCCGGGCGACTGGGGCCTGGTCGGAGGGAGCATGGTGTCAAACAGGCGTCCCGGGCAACTCGGGCCCGTGTCTGAAGGCCCGCGGGGTCAACCAGCTGTCCCTGGTGACTCGCGCTTGGGACCGAGTGCATGCGGGGTCGACCAGCAGTCCCGGGCAACTCGGGCCCTGGTCGGAGGCACTGCGGTGTCGACCAGGCCTCCCTGGCGCCTCGGGCCTGTGCCCGAGGACCTGCGGGGTCGACCAGCTGTCCCGGGCGACTCCGGCCTGATTCCGAGGGCCCACGGTTTCGACCAAATGTCCCGGGTGACTCGGGCCTGGGTCTGAATGTTCGCGGTATCAACCAGCTTTCCCAGGGAACTGGGGCCCGGGTCTGAGGTCCCACAGGGTCGCCCACCTGTCCCGGGGGACTCGGGCCCGGGTCCACGGGCATGCGGTGTCGACAGGCTGTCCCGGGGGACTCGGGCCCGCGTCCGAGGGCCCGCCGGGTCGACCAGCTGTCCAGGTGGACTCGGGCCCGAGTCTGAAGGCCCGCGTGGTCGACCAGCTGTCCCAGGCACTCGGGCCTGTGTCCGAGGGCACGTGGGTTCGACCAGGTGTCCCCGGAGATCGCACTCGAGTCCGACGGCCCGTGGGGTCGACCATATGTCCCGGGCGATATTGGCCCGGGTCCAAAGGCCCGCGCGGTCCACCAGCAGGCCCGCGCGACTCAGGCCCTGTTCTGATGGCCCGCGGGGTCAACCAGCAGTCCCTGGCGCCTGGGCCCCGTGTCCGAAATCCCTCGGTGTTGACCAGCTGTCCCGGGCGACTCGAGACCGTGCCTGAGGGCCTGGGTGTCGAACAGCTGTGCCAGGGGACTCACACGTGAGTCTGATGGACCCCGGGGTCGACCAGCGGTCCCTGGGGACTCGGGCCCAGGTCCTAGGGCCCGCGGGTTCGACCACCTGTATTGGGCGACTCGGGCCGGTGCTCGAGGGCCCGCGGTGTCCACAAACTCTCCCGCGCGACTCGGTTCGGGTCCCAGGTCCCATGGTCGACCAGCTGTCCCAGGCGCCTCGGGCCCGTGCCAGATGTCCCGCTGCATGGATCAGCTGCCCCGGGCGACTTGGGCCCTGGTCGCAGGGCCCGCGGTGTCGAACAGGCGTCCCGGAAGACTCGGGCCTTGCCCGAATGCCCGCGGTGACGACCAGCTCCGGGTGACACGGGCCCGTGTCCGAGGGCCCACGGGTTCAACCAGATGACCCTGGCGACACATGCTTCGGTGGGACTGCCCACGGGGTTGACCAGCATTCCCGGCGTCCTCGCGCTCGTGTCCGACTGCCCGCGAGGTCGACCTGATGTCTTTGGCGACTCGGGCCCGTGGCCGGGGTCCTGCGGGGTCTGCCAGCTTTCCCGTGCCCATTCGGCCAATGCCCGAGTGCCGGCAGTGTCGACCCACTCTCCCAAGCGACTCGAGTTTGGGTCCAAGGGCCCGCGGTCGACCTGCTGTCCCGGGTGTCTTGGGCCCGGGCCCGATGTCCCACCGGGTCAACCAGGTGTCCCGGGCGATTCGGGTTCAGGTCGGAGGGACCGCGGTGTTGCCCAGCCATCCCGGGTCACTCGGGCCTGGGTCCGAGGGCCCATGTGTTCGACAAGCTCTTCCGGGCAAATCGCGCTCGGGTCCGATGGCCCGCAGTGTCGACCCACTCTCCCAAGCGACTCGAGTTTGGGTCCAAGGGCCCGCGGTCGACCTGCTGTCCCGGGTGTCTTGGGCCCGGGCCCGATGTCCCACCGGGTCAACCAGGTGTCCCGGGCGATTCGGGTTCAGGTCGGAGGGACCGCGGTGTTGCCCAGCCATCCCGGGTCACTCGGGCCTGGGTCCGAGGGCCCATGTGTTCGACAAGCTCTTCCGGGCAAATCGCGCTCGGGTCCGATGGTCCGCGGGGTCGACCAGCTCTCCGGGGCGACTCGGGCACGTGCCCCAGGGCCCGGGGTGTCGACCAGCTGTCTCGGGCACCTCGGGCCCAGTTCCGAGGCCTGGCATTATTGATCAGCTATCCCGCGTGACTCGGGCCCGTGTCCGAGGGCCCACGGTGTCGACCAGATGTTCCAGGCCCTCGGGCCCGGGTCCGAGGGCCCGCAGGGTCCACCAGGGGTCCCGGGCGACTCGCACTCGAGTCCGAGGGCCTGCGGGGTCGACCAGATCTCCAGGGCGAGTCGAGCACATGCCCGATGCCCCGCGGGGTCAACCAGACATCCCAGGCGACTCCGGCCTGGCTCCGAGGGCCCACGGTGTCACACAGCTCTCCTGGGACACTCGCGCTTTGGACCGACGGACCGCGGGGTCGACCAGCTGACCCGGGCGACTTTGGCCCTGTGTCCAAAGGCCCTTGGGGTCGCCCGACTTTCCCGGGCGTCTCCGGCCTGTGCCCGAGGGACCGTGGTATGGACCACCTCTCCCAGGCGACTCAAGTTCGGGTCCGAGGTCCCGCAGCCTACCTGCTTTCCCGGGTGACTTGGGCATGTGCCAGATGTCACGCGGGGTCGACCAGTTGTCCAGGGGGACTCAGGCCCGGGTCCAGGATCCCGTGGTGTCGACCAGCTGTCCCGGGGAACTCTACCCAGGCCCGAAGACCAGCCGCATCCACCAGTTGCCCCGGGCGACTCGGACCCGTGTCTGAAGGCCCGCGTGTTCGACCAGCTATCCCTGGCCACTCACGCTGGGGTCCGTGTTCCCGCGGGGTTGACCAGCAGTCCCGGGCAACACGCGCTTGTGTCCGAGGGCCCGTGAGGTCGACCCGATGTCTTTGGCCATTCGGGCCCGGGACCGAGGGCCCGTGGGATCGACCAGCAGACCCGCGTGACTTGGGCCCGTGTCCGAGGTCCTGCGGTCGACCATCTGTACCGGGCGACTCGGGCCCGTGCCCGATGTCCCCCTGGGTCGACCAGCTGTCCCGGGGACGTCGGGCCCATGTCCGAGGGCCCGCGGGTTCCACAACCTTTCCCGGGCGACTCGGGCTGGTCCCGAGGGCCCGCGGTGTCGTCCAAATCTCCCGGTCGACTCGGGCCTGTGTCTGATATCCTCCAGGGTCGACCAGCTGTCCCGGGGGACTTGGGCCCTGGTCGGACGGAGCGGGGTGTCGAACAGGCGTCCCGGGCGACTAGGGCCAATGTCCGAGAGCCCACGGGGTCGAACAGCTGTCCTGGGCGACTCGGGCCCATTCCCGAGGCCTCGCGGTGTCGACCAGATGTCCCGGGGGACTGGCGCTTCGGTCCTAAGGCCCGCGGGGTCGACCAGCTGTCCTGGCTGACTTGGGTTCGGCTCCGAGGGCCTGCGGGCTCGAAAGGCTGTCCCGGAGGCTCAGGCCCGTTCCTGAAGGCCCACGGGGTCGACCAGTTTTCCCTGTGATTCGTGCTTTGGTCCGAGTGCCCGCAGGGTGGACCAGCAGTCCTGGGTTCTCGCGCTCGTGTCCGAGGTTCCACGAGGTCGCCCCGATGTTTTGGCAACTCGGGCCCGGGTGCGAGGGCCTGCAGGGTCGACCAGGGGTCCCGGGCGACTCGGGCCCAGGCCCAAGGCCCTGCGGTGTCAACCAGATGTCCCGGACCACTCGCGCTTGCGTCCTAGGATACGTGGGGTCGACCAGCTGTCCTGGGCGACTGGGGCCTGGTCGGAGGGAGCATGGTGTCAAACAGGCGTCCCGGGCAACTCGGGCCCGTGTCTGAAGGCCCGCGGGGTCAACCAGCTGTCCCTGGTGACTCGCGCTTGGGACCGAGTGCACGCGGGGTCGACCAGCAGTCCCGGGCAACTCGGGCCCTGGTCGGAGGCACGCGGTGTCGACCAGGCCTCCCTGGCGCCTCGGGCCCGTGCCCGAGGACCTGCGGGGTCGACCGGCTGTCCCGGGCGACTCCGGCCTGATTCCGAGGGCCCACGGTTTCGACCAAATGTCCCGGGTGACTCGGGCCTGGGTCTGAATGTTCGCGGTATCAACCAGCTTTCCCAGGGAACTGGGGCCCGGGTCTGAGGTCCCACAGGGTCGCCCACCTGTCCCGGGGGACTCGGGCCCGGGTCCACGGGCATGCGGTGTCGACAGGCTGTCCCGGGGGACTCGGGCCCGCGTCCGAGGGCCCGCCGGGTCGACCAGCTGTCCAGGTGGACTCGGGCCCGAGTCTGAAGGCCCGCGTGGTCGACCAGCTGTCCCAGGCACTCGGGCCTGTGTCCGAGGGCACGTGGGTTCGACCAGGTGTCCCCGGAGATCGCACTCGAGTCCGACGGCCCGTGGGGTCGACCATATGTCCCGGGCGATATTGGCCCGGGTCCAAAGGCCCGCGCGGTCCACCAGCAGGCCCGCGCGACTCAGGCCCTGTTCTGATGGCCCGCGGGGTCAACCAGCAGTCCCTGGCGCCTGGGGCCCGTGTCCGAAATCCCTCGGTGTTGACCAGCTGTCCCGGGCGACTCGAGACCGTGCCTGAGGGCCTGGGTGTCGAACAGCTGTGCCAGGGGACTCACACGTGAGTCTGATGGACCCCGGGGTCGACCAGCGGTCCCTGGGGACTCGGGCCCAGGTCCTAGGGCCCGCGGGTTCGACCACCTGTATTGGGCGACTCGGGCCGGTGCTCGAGGGCCCGCGGTGTCCACAAACTCTCCCGCGCGACTCGGTTCGGGTCCCAGGTCCCATGGTCGACCAGCTGTCCCAGGCGCCTCGGGCCCGTGCCAGATGTCCCGCTGCATGGATCAGCTGCCCCGGGCGACTTGGGCCCTGGTCGCAGGGCCCGCGGTGTCGAACAGGCGTCCCGGAAGACTCGGGCCTTGCCCGAATGCCCGCGGTGACGACCAGCTCCGGGTGACACGGGCCCGTGTCCGAGGGCCCACGGGTTCGACCAGATGACCCTGGCGACACATGCTTCGGTGGGACTGCCCACGGGGTTGACCAGCATTCCCGGCGTCCTCGCGCTCGTGTCCGACTGCCCGCGAGGTCGACCTGATGTCTTTGGCGACTCGGGCCCGTGGCCGGGGTCCTGCGGGGTCTGCCAGCTTTCCCGTGCCCATTCGGCCAATGCCCGAGTGCCCGCAGTGTCGACCCACTCTCCCAAGCGACTCGAGTTTGGGTCCAAGGGCCCGCGGTCGACCTGCTGTCCCGGGTGTCTTGGGCCCGGGCCCGATGTCCCACCGGGTCTACCAGGTGTCCCGGGCGATTCGGGTTCAGGTCGGAGGGACCGCGGTGTTGCCCAGCCATCCCGGGTCACTCGGGCCTGGGTCCGAGGGCCCATGTGTTCGACAAGCTCTTCCGGGCAAATCGCGCTCGGGTCCGATGGCCCGCGGGGTCGACCAGCTCTCCGGGGCGACTCGGGCACGTGCCCCAGGGCCCGGGGTGTCGACCAGCTGTCTCGGGCACCTCGGGCCCGGTTCCGAGGCCCGGCATTATTGATCAGCTATCCCGCGTGACTCGGGCCCGTGTCCGAGGGCCCACGGTGTCGACCAGATGTTCCAGGCCCTCGGGCCCGGGTCCGAGGGCCCGCAGGGTCCACCAGGGGTCCCGGGCGACTCGCACTCGAGTCCGAGGGCCTGCGGGGTCGACCAGATCTCCAGGGCGAGTCGAGCACATGCCCGATGCCCCGCGGGGTCAACCAGACGTCCCAGGCGACTCCGGCCTGGCTCCGAGGGCCCACGGTGTCACACAGCTCTCCTGGGACACTCGCGCTTTGGACCGACGGACCGCGGGGTCGACCAGCTGACCCGGGCGACTTTGGCCCTGTGTCCAAAGGCCCTTGGGGTCGCCCGACTTTCCCGGGCGTCTCCGGCCTGTGCCCGAGGGACCGTGGTATGGACCACCTCTCCCAGGCGACTCAAGTTCGGGTCCGAGGTCCCGCAGCCTACCTGCTTTCCCGGGTGACTTGGGCATGTGCCAGATGTCACGCGGGGTCGACCAGTTGTCCAGGGGGACTCAGGCCCGGGTCCAGGATCCCGTGGTGTCGACCAGCTGTCCCGGGGAACTCTACCCAGGCCCGAAGACCAGCCGCATCCACCAGTTGCCCCGGGCGACTCGGACCCGTGTCTGAAGGCCCGCGTGTTCGACCAGCTATCCCTGGCCACTCACGCTGGGGTCCGTGTTCCCGCGGGGTTGACCAGCAGTCCCGGGCAACACGCGCTTGTGTCCGAGGGCCCGTGAGGTCGACCCGATGTCTTTGGCCATTCGGGCCCGGGACCGAGGGCCCGCGGGATCGACCAGCAGACCCGCGTGACTTGGGCCCGTGTCCGAGGTCCTGCGGTCGACCATCTGTACCGGGCGACTCGGGCCCGTGCCCGATGTCCCGCTGGGTCGACCAGCTGTCCCGGGGACGTCGGGCCCATGTCCGAGGGCCCGCGGGTTCCACAACCTTTCCCGGGCGACTCGGGCTGGTCCCGAGGGCCCGCGGTGTCGTCCAAATCTCCCGGTCGACTCGGGCCTGTGTCTGATATCCTCCAGGGTCGACCAGCTGTCCCGGGGGACTTGGGCCCTGGTCGGACGGAGCGGGGTGTCGAACAGGCGTCCCGGGCGACTAGGGCCAATGTCCGAGAGCCCACGGGGTCGAACAGCTGTCCTGGGCGACTCGGGCCCATTCCCGAGGCCTCGCGGTGTCGACCAGATGTCCCGGGGGACTGGCGCTTCGGTCCTAAGGCCCGCGGGGTCGACCAGCTGTCCTGGCTGACTTGGGTTCGGCTCCGAGGGCCTGCGGGCTCGAAAGGCTGTCCCGGAGGCTCGGGCCCGTTCCTGAGGGCCCACGGGGTCGACCAGTTTTCCCTGTGATTCATGCTTTGGTCCGAGTGACCGCAGGGTGGACCAGCAGTCCTGGGTGACTCGCGCTCGTGTCCGAGGTTCCACGAGGTCGCCCCGATGTTTTGGCAACTCGGGCCCGGGTGCGAGGGCCTGCAGGGTCGACCAGGTGTCCCGGGCGACTCGGGCCCAGGCCCAAGGCCCTGCGGTGTCAACCAGATGTCCCGGACCACTCGCGCTTGCGTCCTAGGTTACGTGGGGTCGACCAGCTGTCCTGGGCGACTGCGGCCTGGTCGGAGGGAGCATGGTGTCAAACAGGCGTCCCGGGCAACTCGGGCCCGTGCCCGAGGACCTGCGGGGTCGACCAGCTGTCCCGGGCGACTGGGGCCTGGTCGGAGGGAGCATGGTGTCAAACAGGCGTCCCGGGCAACTCGGGCCCGTGTCTGAAGGCCCGCGGGGTCAACCAGCTGTCCCTGGTGACTCGCGCTTGGGACCGAGTGCATGCGGGGTCGACCAGCAGTCCCGGGCAACTCGGGCCCTGGTCGGAGGCACTGCGGTGTCGACCAGGCCTCCCTGGCGCCTCGGGCCCGTGCCCGAGGACCTGCGGGGTCGACCAGCTGTCCCGGGCGACTCCGGCCTGATTCCGCGGGCCCACGGTTTCGACCAAATGTCCCGGGTGACTCGGGCCTGGGTCTGAATGTTCGCGGTATCAACCAGCTTTCCCAGGGAACTGGGGCCCGGGTCTGAGGTCCCACAGGGTCGCCCACCTGTCCCGGGGGACTCGGGCCCGGGTCCACGGGCATGCGGTGTCGACAGGCTGTCCCGGGGGACTCGGGCCCGCGTCCGAGGGCCCGCCGGGTCGACCAGCTGTCCAGGTGGACTCGGGCCCGAGTCTGAAGGCCCGCGTGGTCGACCAGCTGTCCCAGGCACTCGGGCCTGTGTCCGAGGGCACGTGGGTTCGACCAAGTGTCCCCGGAGATCGCACTCGAGTCCGACGGCCCGTGGGGTCGACCATATGTCCCGGGCGATATTGGCCCGGGTCCAAAGGCCCGCGCGGTCCACCAGCAGGCCCGCGCGACTCAGGCCCTGTTCTGATGGCCCGCGGGGTCAACCAGCAGTCCCTGGCGCCTGGGCCCCGTGTCCGAAATCCCTCGGTGTTGACCAGCTGTCCCGGGCGACTCGAGACCGTGCCTGAGGGCCTGGGTGTCGAACAGCTGTGCCAGGGGACTCACACGTGAGTCTGATGGACCCCGGGGTCGACCAGCGGTCCCTGGGGACTCGGGCCCAGGTCCTAGGGCCCGCGGGTTCGACCACCTGTATTGGGCGACTCGGGCCGGTGCTCGAGGGCCCGCGGTGTCCACAAACTCTCCCGCGCGACTCGGTTCGGGTCCCAGGTCCCATGGTCGACCAGCTGTCCCAGGCGCCTCGGGCCCGTGCCAGATGTCCCGCTGCATGGATCAGCTGCCCCGGGCGACTTGGGCCCTGGTCGCAGGGCCCGCGGTGTCGAACAGGCGTCCCGGAAGACTCGGGCCTTGCCCGAATGCCCGCGGTGACGACCAGCTCCGGGTGACACGGGCCCGTGTCCGAGGGCCCACGGGTTCAACCAGATGACCCTGGCGACACATGCTTCGGTGGGACTGCCCACGGGGTTGACCAGCATTCCCGGCGTCCTCGCGCTCGTGTCCGACTGCCCGCGAGGTCGACCTGATGTCTTTGGCGACTCGGGCCCGTGGCCGGGGTCCTGCGGGGTCTGCCAGCTTTCCCGTGCCCATTCGGCCAATGCCCGAGTGCCGGCAGTGTCGACCCACTCTCCCAAGCGACTCGAGTTTGGGTCCAAGGGCCCGCGGTCGACCTGCTGTCCCGGGTGTCTTGGGCCCGGGCCCGATGTCCCACCGGGTCAACCAGGTGTCCCGGGCGATTCGGGTTCAGGTCGGAGGGACCGCGGTGTTGCCCAGCCATCCCGGGTCACTCGGGCGTGGGTCCGAGGGCCCATGTGTTCGACAAGCTCTTCCGGGCAAATCGCGCTCGGGTCCGATGGCCCGCAGTGTCGACCCACTCTCCCAAGCGACTCGAGTTTGGGTCCAAGGGCCCGCGGTCGACCTGCTGTCCCGGGTGTCTTGGGCCCGGGCCCGATGTCCCACCGGGTCAACCAGGTGTCCCGGGCGATTCGGGTTCAGGTCGGAGGGACCGCGGTGTTGCCCAGCCATCCCGGGTCACTCGGGCCTGGGTCCGAGGGCCCATGTGTTCGACAAGCTCTTCCGGGCAAATCGCGCTCGGGTCCGATGGTCCGCGGGGTCGACCAGCTCTCCGGGGCGACTCGGGCACGTGCCCCAGGGCCCGGGGTGTCGACCAGCTGTCTCGGGCACCTCGGGCCCGGTTCCGAGGCCTGGCATTATTGATCAGCTATCCCGCGTGACTCGGGCCCGTGTCCGAGGGCCCACGGTGTCGACCAGATGTTCCAGGCCCTCGGGCCCGGGTCCGAGGGCCCGCAGGTTCAACCAGGGGTCCCGGGCGACTCGCACTCGAGTCCGAGGGCCTGCGGGGTCGACCAGATCTCCAGGGCGAGTCGAGCACATGCCCGATGCCCCGCGGGGTCAACCAGACGTCCCAGGCGACTCCGGCCTGGCTCCGAGGGCCCACGGTGTCACACAGCTCTCCTGGGACACTCGCGCTTTGGACCGACGGACCGCGGGGTCGACCAGCTGACCCGGGCGACTTTGGCCCTGTGTCCAAAGGCCCTTGGGGTCGCCCGACTTTCCCGGGCGTCTCCGGCCTGTGCCCGAGGGACCGTGGTATGGACCACCTCTCCCAGGCGACTCAAGTTCGGGTCCGAGGTCCCGCAGCCTACCTGCTTTCCCGGGTGACTTGGGCATGTGCCAGATGTCACGCGGGGTCGACCAGTTGTCCAGGGGGACTCAGGCCCGGGTCCAGGATCCCGTGGTGTCGACCAGCTGTCCCGGGGAACTCTACCCAGGCCCGAAGACCAGCCGCATCCACCAGTTGCCCCGGGCGACTCGGACCCGTGTCTGAAGGCCCGCGTGTTCGACCAGCTATCCCTGGCCACTCACGCTGGGGTCCGTGTTCCCGCGGGGTTGACCAGCAGTCCCGGGCAACACGCGCTTGTGTCCGAGGGCCCGTGAGGTCGACCCGATGTCTTTGGCCATTCGGGCCCGGGACCGAGGGCCCGCGGGATCGACCAGCAGACCCGCGTGACTTGGGCCCGTGTCCGAGGTCCTGCGGTCGACCATCTGTACCGGGCGACTCGGGCCCGTGCCCGATGTCCCGTTGGGTCGACCAGCTGTCCCGGGGACGTCGGGCCCATGTCCGAGGGCCCGCGGGTTCCACAACCTTTCCCGGGCGACTCGGGCTGGTCCCGAGGGCCCGCGGTGTCGTCCAAATCTCCCGGTCGACTCGGGCCTGTGTCTGATATCCTCCAGGGTCGACCAGCTGTCCCGGGGGACTTGGGCCCTGGTCGGACGGAGCGGGGTGTCGAACAGGCGTCCCGGGCGACTAGGGCCAATGTCCGAGAGCCCACGGGGTCGAACAGCTGTCCTGGGCGACTCGGGCCCATTCCCGAGGCCTCGCGGTGTCGACCAGATGTCCCGGGGGACTGGCGCTTCGGTCCTAAGGCCCGCGGGGTCGACCAGCTGTCCTGGCTGACTTGGGTTCGGCTCCGAGGGCCTGCGGGCTCGAAAGGCTGTCCCGGAGGCTCGGGCCCGTTCCTGAAGGCCCACGGGGTCGACCAGTTTTCCCTGTGATTCGTGCTTTGGTCCGAGTGCCCGCAGGGTGGACCAGCAGTCCTGGGTGACTCGCGCTCGTGTCCGAGGTTCCACGAGGTCGCCCCGATGTTTTGGCAACTCGGGCCCGGGTGCGAGGGCCTGCAGGGTCGACCAGGTGTCCCGGGCGACTCGGGCCCAGGCCCAAGGCCCTGCGGTGTCAACCAGATGTCCCGGACCACTTGCGCTTGCGTCCTAGGTTACGTGGGGTCGACCAGCTGTCCTTGGCGACTGGGGCCTGGTCGGAGGGAGCATGGTGTCAAACAGGCGTCCCGGGCAACTCGGGACCGTGTCTGAAGGCCCGCGGGGTCAACCAGCTGTCCCTGGTGACTCGCGCTTGGGACCGAGTGCATGCGGGGTCGACCAGCAGTCCCGGGCAACTCGGGCCCTGGTCGGAGGCACTGCGGTGTCGACCAGGCCTCCCTGGCGCCTCGGGCCCGTGCCCGAGGACCTGCGGGGTCGACCGGCTGTCCCGGGTGACTCCGGCCTGATTCCGAGGGCCCACGGTTTCGACCAAATGTCCCGGGTGACTCGGGCCTGGGTCTGAATGTTCGCGGTATCAACCAGCTTTCCCAGGGAAATGGGGCCCGGGTCTGAGGTCCCACAGGGTCGCCCACCTGTCCCGGGGGACTCGGGCCCGGGTCCACGGGCATGCAGTGTCGACAGGCTGTCCCGGGGGACTCGGGCCCGCGTCCGAGGGCCCGCCGGGTCGACCAGCTGTCCAGGTGGACTCGGGCCCGAGTCTGAAGGCCCGCGTGGTCGACCAGCTGTCCCAGGCACTCGGGCCTGTGTCCGAGGGCACGTGGGTTCGACCAGGTGTCCCCGGAGATCGCACTCGAGTCCGACGGCCCGTGGGGTCGACCATATGTCCCGGGCGATATTGGCCCGGGTCCAAAGGCCCGCGCGGTCCACCAGCAGGCCCGCGCGACTCAGGCCCTGTTCTGATGGCCCGCGGGGTCAACCAGCAGTCCCTGGCGCCTGGGGCCCGTGTCCGAAATCCCTCGGTGTTGACCAGCTGTCCCGGGCGACTCGAGACCGTGCCTGAGGGCCTGGGTGTCGAACAGCTGTGCCAGGGGACTCACACGTGAGTCTGATGGACCCCGGGGTCGACCAGCGGTCCCTGGGGACTCGGGCCCAGGTCCTAGGGCCCGCGGGTTCGACCACCTGTATTGGGCGACTCGGGCCGGTGCTCGAGGGCCCGCGGTGTCCACAAACTCTCCCGCGCGACTCGGTTCGGGTCCCAGGTCCCATGGTCGACCAGCTGTCCCAGGCGCCTCGGGCCCGTGCCAGATGTCCCGCTGCATGGATCAGCTGCCCCGGGCGACTTGGGCCCTGGTCGCAGGGCCCGCGGTGTCGAACAGGCGTCCCGGAAGACTCGGGCCTTGCCCGAATGCCCGCGGTGACGACCAGCTCCGGGTGACACGGGCCCGTGTCCGAGGGCCCACGGGTTCGACCAGATGACCCTGGCGACACATGCTTCGGTGGGACTGCCCACGGGGTTGACCAGCATTCCCGGCGTCCTCGCGCTCGTGTCCGACTGCCCGCGAGGTCGACCTGATGTCTTTGGCGACTCGGGCCCGTGGCCGGGGTCCTGCGGGGTCTGCCAGCTTTCCCGTGCCCATTCGGCCAATGCCCGAGTGCCCGCAGTGTCGACCCACTCTCCCAAGCGACTCGAGTTTGGGTCCAAGGGCCCGCGGTCGACCTGCTGTCCCGGGTGTCTTGGGCCCGGGCCCGATGTCCCACCGGGTCAACCAGGTGTCCCGGGCGATTCGGGTTCAGGTCGGAGGGACCGCGGTGTTGCCCAGCCATCCCGGGTCACTCGGGCCTGGGTCCGAGGGCCCATGTGTTCGACAAGCTCTTCCGGGCAAATCGCGCTCGGGTCCGATGGTCCGCGGGGTCGACCAGCTCTCCGGGGCGACTCGGGCACGTGCCCCAGGGCCCGGGGTGTCGACCAGCTGTCTCGGGCACCTTGGGCCCGGTTCCGAGGCCTGGCATTATTGATCAGCTATCCCGCGTGACTCGGGCCCGTGTCCGAGGGCCCACGGTGTCGACCAGATGTTCCAGGCCCTCGGGCCCGGGTCCGAGGGCCCGCAGGGTCCACCAGGGGTCCCGGGCGACTCGCACTCGAGTCCGAGGGCCTGCGGGGTCGACCAGATCTCCAGGGCGAGTCGAGCACATGCCCGATGCCCCGCGGGGTCAACCAGACGTCCCAGGCGACTCCGGCCTGGCTCCGAGGGCCCACGGTGTCACACAGCTCTCCTGGGACACTCGCGCTTTGGACCGACGGACCGCGGGGTCGACCAGCTGACCCGGGCGACTTTGGCCCTGTGTCCAAAGGCCCTTGGGGTCGCCCGACTTTCCCGGGCGTCTCCGGCCTGTGCCCGAGGGACCGTGGTATGGACCACCTCTCCCAGGCGACTCAAGTTCGGGTCCGAGGTCCCGCAGCCTACCTGCTTTCCCGGGTGACTTGGGCATGTGCCAGATGTCACGCGGGGTCGACCAGTTGTCCAGGGGGACTCAGGCCCGGGTCCAGGATCCCGTGGTGTCGACCAGCTGTCCCGGGGAACTCTACCCAGGCCCGAAGACCAGCCGCATCCACCAGTTGCCCCGGGCGACTCGGACCCGTGTCTGAAGGCCCGCGTGTTCGACCAGCTATCCCTGGCCACTCACGCTGGGGTCCGTGTTCCCGCGGGGTTGACCAGCAGTCCCGGGCAACACGCGCTTGTGTCCGAGGGCCCGTGAGGTCGACCCGATGTCTTTGGCCATTCGGGCCCGGGACCGAGGGCCCGCGGGATCGACCAGCAGACCCGCGTGACTTGGGCCCGTGTCCGAGGTCCTGCGGTCGACCATCTGTACCGGGCGACTCGGGCCCGTGCCCGATGTCCCCCTGGGTCCAACAGCTGTCCCGGGGACGTCGGGCCCATGTCCGAGGGCCCGCGGGTTCCACAACCTTTCCCGGGCGACTCGGGCTGGTCCCGAGGGCCCGCGGTGTCGTCCAAATCTCCCGGTCGACTCGGGCCTGTGTCTGATATCCTCCAGGGTCGACCAGCTGTCCCGGGGGACTTGGGCCCTGGTCGGACGGAGCGGGGTGTCGAACAGGCGTCCCGGGCGACTAGGGCCAATGTCCGAGAGCCCACGGGGTCGAACAGCTGTCCTGGGCGACTCGGGCCCATTCCCGAGGCCTCGCGGTGTCGACCAGATGTCCCGGGGGACTGGCGCTTCGGTCCTAAGGCCCGCGGGGTCGACCAGCTGTCCTGGCTGACTTGGGTTCGGCTCCGAGGGCCTGCGGGCTCGAAAGGCTGTCCCGGAGGCTCGGGCCCGTTCCTGAAGGCCCACGGGGTCGACCAGTTTTCCCTGTGATTCGTGCTTTGGTCCGAGTGCCCGCAGGGTGGACCAGCAGTCCTGGGTGACTCGCGCTCGTGTCCGAGGTTCCACGAGGTCGCCCCGATGTTTTGGCAACTCGGGCCCGGGTGCGAGGGCCTGCAGGGTCGACCAGGTGTCCCGGGCGACTCGGGCCCAGGCCCAAGGCCCTGCGGTGTCAACCAGATGTCCCGGACCACTCGCGCTTGCGTCCTAGGTTACGTGGGGTCGACCAGCTGTTCTGGGCGACTGGGGCCTGGTCGGAGGGAGCATGGTGTCAAACAGGCGTCCCGGGCAACTCGGGCCCGTGTCTGAAGGCCCGCGGGGTCAACCAGCTGTCCCTGGTGACTCGCGCTTGGGACCGAGTGCATGCGGGGTCGACCAGCAGTCCCGGGCAACTCGGGCCCTGGTCGGAGGCACTGCGGTGTCGACAGGCTGTCCCGGGGGACTCGGGCCCGCGTCCGAGGGCCCGCCGGGTCGACCAGCTGTCCAGGTGGACTCGGGCCCGAGTCTGAAGGCCCGCGTGGTCGACCAGCTGTCCCAGGCACTCGGGCCTGTGTCCGAGGGCACGTGGGTTCGACCAGGTGTCCCCGGAGATCGCACTCGAGTCCGACGGCCCGTGGGGTCGACCATATGTCCCGGGCGATATTGGCCCGGGTCCAAAGGCCCGCGCGGTCCACCAGCAGGCCCGCGCGACTCAGGCCCTGTTCTGATGGCCCGCGGGGTCAACCAGCAGTCCCTGGCGCCTGGGGCCCGTGTCCGAAATCCCTCGGTGTTGACCAGCTGTCCCGGGCGACTCGAGACCGTGCCTGAGGGCCTGGGTGTCGAACAGCTGTGCCAGGGGACTCACACGTGAGTCTGATGGACCCCGGGGTCGACCAGCGGTCCCTGGGGACTCGGGCCCAGGTCCTAGGGCCCGCGGGTTCGACCACCTGTATTGGGCGACTCGGGCCGGTGCTCGAGGGCCCGCGGTGTCCACAAACTCTCCCGCGCGACTCGGTTCGGGTCCCAGGTCCCATGGTCGACCAGCTGTCCCAGGCGCCTCGGGCCCGTGCCAGATGTCCCGCTGCATGGATCAGCTGCCCCGGGCGACTTGGGCCCTGGTCGCAGGGCCCGCGGTGTCGAACAGGCGTCCCGGAAGACTCGGGCCTTGCCCGAATGCCCGCGGTGACGACCAGCTCCGGGTGACACGGGCCCGTGTCCGAGGGCCCACGGGTTCGACCAGATGACCCTGGCGACACATGCTTCGGTGGGACTGCCCACGGGGTTGACCAGCATTCCCGGCGTCCTCGCGCTCGTGTCCGACTGCCCGCGAGGTCGACCTGATGTCTTTGGCGACTCGGGCCCGTGGCCGGGGTCCTGCGGGGTCTGCCAGCTTTCCCGTGCCCATTCGGCCAATGCCCGAGTGCCCGCAGTGTCGACCCACTCTCCCAAGCGACTCGAGTTTGGGTCCAAGGGCCCGCGGTCGACCTGCTGTCCCGGGTGTCTTGGGCCCGGGCCCGATGTCCCACCGGGTCTACCAGGTGTCCCGGGCGATTCGGGTTCAGGTCGGAGGGACCGCGGTGTTGCCCAGCCATCCCGGGTCACTCGGGCCTGGGTCCGAGGGCCCATGTGTTCGACAAGCTCTTCCGGGCAAATCGCGCTCGGGTCCGATGGCCCGCGGGGTCGACCAGCTCTCCGGGGCGACTCGGGCACGTGCCCCAGGGCCCGGGGTGTCGACCAGCTGTCTCGGGCACCTCGGGCCCGGTTCCGAGGCCCGGCATTATTGATCAGCTATCCCGCGTGACTCGGGCCCGTGTCCGAGGGCCCACGGTGTCGACCAGATGTTCCAGGCCCTCGGGCCCGGGTCCGAGGGCCCGCAGGGTCCACCAGGGGTCCCGGGCGACTCGCACTCGAGTCCGAGGGCCTGCGGGGTCGACCAGATCTCCAGGGCGAGTCGAGCACATGCCCGATGCCCCGCGGGGTCAACCAGACGTCCCAGGCGACTCCGGCCTGGCTCCGAGGGCCCACGGTGTCACACAGCTCTCCTGGGACACTCGCGCTTTGGACCGACGGACCGCGGGGTCGACCAGCTGACCCGGGCGACTTTGGCCCTGTGTCCAAAGGCCCTTGGGGTCGCCCGACTTTCCCGGGCGTCTCCGGCCTGTGCCCGAGGGACCGTGGTATGGACCACCTCTCCCAGGCGACTCAAGTTCGGGTCCGAGGTCCCGCAGCCTACCTGCTTTCCCGGGTGACTTGGGCATGTGCCAGATGTCACGCGGGGTCGACCAGTTGTCCAGGGGGACTCAGGCCCGGGTCCAGGATCCCGTGGTGTCGACCAGCTGTCCCGGGGAACTCTACCCAGGCCCGAAGACCAGCCGCATCCACCAGTTGCCCCGGGCGACTCGGACCCGTGTCTGAAGGCCCGCGTGTTCGACCAGCTATCCCTGGCCACTCACGCTGGGGTCCGTGTTCCCGCGGGGTTGACCAGCAGTCCCGGGCAACACGCGCTTGTGTCCGAGGGCCCGTGAGGTCGACCCGATGTCTTTGGCCATTCGGGCCCGGGACCGAGGGCCCGCGGGATCGACCAGCAGACCCGCGTGACTTGGGCCCGTGTCCGAGGTCCTGCGGTCGACCATCTGTACCGGGCGACTCGGGCCCGTGCCCGATGTCCCCCTGGGTCGACCAGCTGTCCCGGGGACGTCGGGCCCATGTCCGAGGGCCCGCGGGTTCCACAACCTTTCCCGGGCGACTCGGGCTGGTCCCGAGGGCCCGCGGTGTCGTCCAAATCTCCCGGTCGACTCGGGCCTGTGTCTGATATCCTCCAGGGTCGACCAGCTGTCCCGGGGGACTTGGGCCCTGGTCGGACGGAGCGGGGTGTCGAACAGGCGTCCCGGGCGACTAGGGCCAATGTCCGAGAGCCCACGGGGTCGAACAGCTGTCCTGGGCGACTCGGGCCCATTCCCGAGGCCTCGCGGTGTCGACCAGATGTCCCGGGGGACTGGCGCTTCGGTCCTAAGGCCCGCGGGGTCGACCAGCTGTCCTGGCTGACTTGGGTTCGGCTCCGAGGGCCTGCGGGCTCGAAAGGCTGTCCCGGAGGCTCGGGCCCGTTCCTGAAGGCCCACGGGGTCGACCAGTTTTCCCTGTGATTCGTGCTTTGGTCCGAGTGCCCGCAGGGTGGACCAGCAGTCCTGGGTGACTCGCGCTCGTGTCCGAGGTTCCACGAGGTCGCCCCGATGTTTTGGCAACTCGGGCCCGGGTGCGAGGGCCTGCAGGGTCGACCAGGTGTCCCGGGCGACTCGGGCCCAGGCCCAAGGCCCTGCGGTGTCAACCAGATGTCCCGGACCACTCGCGCTTGCGTCCTAGGTTACGTGGGGTCGACCAGCTGTTCTGGGCGACTGGGGCCTGGTCGGAGGGAGCATGGTGTCAAACAGGCGTCCCGGGCAACTCGGGCCCGTGTCTGAAGGCCCGCGGGGTCAACCAGCTGTCCCTGGTGACTCGCGCTTGGGACCGAGTGCATGCGGGGTCGACCAGCAGTCCCGGGCAACTCGGGCCCTGGTCGGAGGCACTGCGGTGTCGACAGGCTGTCCCGGGGGACTCGGGCCCGCGTCCGAGGGCCCGCCGGGTCGACCAGCTGTCCAGGTGAACTCGGGCCCGAGTCTGAATGCCCGCGTGGTCGACCAGCTGTCCCAGGCACTCGGGCCTGTGTCCGAGGGCACGTGGGTTCGACCAGGTGTCCCCGGAGATCGCACTCGAGTCCGACGGCCCGTGGGGTCGACCATATGTCCCGGGCGATATTGGCCCGGGTCCAAAGGCCCGCGCGGTCCACCAGCAGGCCCGCGCGACTCAGGCCCTGTTCTGATGGCCCGCGGGGTCAACCAGCAGTCCCTGGCGCCTGGGGCCCGTGTCCGAAATCCCTCGGTGTTGACCAGCTGTCCCGGGCGTCTCGAGACCGTGCCTGAGGGCCTGGGTGTCGAACAGCTGTGCCAGGGGACTCACACGTGAGTCTGATGGACCCCGGGGTCGACCAGCGGTCCCTGGGGACTCGGGCCCAGGTCCTAGGGCCCGCGGGTTCGACCACCTGTATTGGGCGACTCGGGCCGGTGCTCGAGGGCCCGCGGTGTCCACAAACTCTCCCGCGCGACTCGGTTCGGGTCCCAGGTCCCATGGTCGACCAGCTGTCCCAGGCGCCTCGGGCCCGTGCCAGATGTCCCGCTGCATGGATCAGCTGCCCCGGGCGACTTGGGCCCTGGTCGCAGGGCCCGCGGTGTCGAACAGGCGTCCCGGAAGACTCGGGCCTTGCCCGAATGCCCGCGGTGACGACCAGCTCCGGGTGACACGGGCCCGTGTCCGAGGGCCCACGGGTTCGACCAGATGACCCTGGCGACACATGCTTCGGTGGGACTGCCCACGGGGTTGACCAGCATTCCCGGCGTCCTCGCGCTCGTGTCCGACTGCCCGCGAGGTCGACCTGATGTCTTTGGCGACTCGGGCCCGTGGCCGGGGTCCTGCGGGGTCTGCCAGCTTTCCCGTGCCCATTCGGCCAATGCCCGAGTGCCCGCAGTGTCGACCCACTCTCCCAAGCGACTCGAGTTTGGGTCCAAGGGCCCGCGGTCGACCTGCTGTCCCGGGTGTCTTGGGCCCGGGCCCGATGTCCCACCGGGTCTACCAGGTGTCCCGGGCGATTCGGGTTCAGGTCGGAGGGACCGCGGTGTTGCCCAGCCATCCCGGGTCACTCGGGCCTGGGTCCGAGGGCCCATGTGTTCGACAAGCTCTTCCGGGCAAATCGCGCTCGGGTCCGATGGCCCGCGGGGTCGACCAGCTCTCCGGGGCGACTCGGGCACGTGCCCCAGGGCCCGGGGTGTCGACCAGCTGTCTCGGGCACCTCGGGCCCGGTTCCGAGGCCCGGCATTATTGATCAGCTATCCCGCGTGACTCGGGCCCGTGTCCGAGGGCCCACGGTGTCGACCAGATGTTCCAGGCCCTCGGGCCCGGGTCCGAGGGCCCGCAGGGTCCACCAGGGGTCCCGGGCGACTCGCACTCGAGTCCGAGGGCCTGCGGGGTCGACCAGATCTCCAGGGCGAGTCGAGCACATGCCCGATGCCCCGCGGGGTCAACCAGACGTCCCAGGCGACTCCGGCCTGGCTCCGAGGGCCCACGGTGTCACACAGCTCTCCTGGGACACTCGCGCTTTGGACCGACGGACCGCGGGGTCGACCAGCTGACCCGGGCGACTTTGGCCCTGTGTCCAAAGGCCCTTGGGGTCGCCCGACTTTCCCGGGCGTCTCCGGCCTGTGCCCGAGGGACCGTGGTATGGACCACCTCTCCCAGGCGACTCAAGTTCGGGTCCGAGGTCCCGCAGCCTACCTGCTTTCCCGGGTGACTTGGGCATGTGCCAGATGTCACGCGGGGTCGACCAGTTGTCCAGGGGGACTCAGGCCCGGGTCCAGGATCCCGTGGTGTCGACCAGCTGTCCCGGGGAACTCTACCCAGGCCCGAAGACCAGCCGCATCCACCAGTTGCCCCGGGCGACTCGGACCCGTGTCTGAAGGCCCGCGTGTTCGACCAGCTATCCCTGGCCACTCACGCTGGGGTCCGTGTTCCCGCGGGGTTGACCAGCAGTCCCGGGCAACACGCGCTTGTGTCCGAGGGCCCGTGAGGTCGACCCGATGTCTTTGGCCATTCGGGCCCGGGACCGAGGGCCCGCGGGATCGACCAGCAGACCCGCGTGACTTGGGCCCGTGTCCGAGGTCCTGCGGTCGACCATCTGTACCGGGCGACTCGGGCCCGTGCCCGATGTCCCCCTGGGTCGACCAGCTGTCCCGGGGACGTCGGGCCCATGTCCGAGGGCCCGCGGGTTCCACAACCTTTCCCGGGCGACTCGGGCTGGTCCCGAGGGCCCGCGGTGTCGTCCAAATCTCCCGGTCGACTCGGGCCTGTGTCTGATATCCTCCAGGGTCGACCAGCTGTCCCGGGGGACTTGGGCCCTGGTCGGACGGAGCGGGGTGTCGAACAGGCGTCCCGGGCGACTAGGGCCAATGTCCGAGAGCCCACGGGGTCGAACAGCTGTCCTGGGCGACTCGGGCCCATTCCCGAGGCCTCGCGGTGTCGACCAGATGTCCCGGGGGACTGGCGCTTCGGTCCTAAGGCCCGCGGGGTCGACCAGCTGTCCTGGCTGACTTGGGTTCGGCTCCGAGGGCCTGCGGGCTCGAAAGGCTGTCCCGGAGGCTCGGGCCCGTTCCTGAAGGCCCACGGGGTCGACCAGTTTTCCCTGTGATTCGTGCTTTGGTCCGAGTGCCCGCAGGGTGGACCAGCAGTCCTGGGTGACTCGCGCTCGTGTCCGAGGTTCCACGAGGTCGCCCCGATGTTTTGGCAACTCGGGCCCGGGTGCGAGGGCCTGCAGGGTCGACCAGGTGTCCCGGGCGACTCGGGCCCAGGCCCAAGGCCCTGCGGTGTCAACCAGATGTCCCGGACCACTCGCGCTTGCGTCCTAGGTTACGTGGGGTCGACCAGCTGTCCTGGGCGACTGTGGCCTGGTCGGAGGGAGCATGGTGTCAAACAGGCGTCCCGGGCAACTCGGGCCCGTGTCTGAAGGCCCGCGGGGTCAACCAGCTGTCCCTGGTGACTCGCGCTTGGGACCGAGTGCATGCGGGGTCGACCAGCAGTCCCGGGCAACTCGGGCCCTGGTCGGAGGCACTGCGGTGTCGACCAGGCCTCCCTGGCGCCTCGGGCCCGTGCCCGAGGACCTGCGGGGTCGACCGGCTGTCCCGGGCGACTCCGGCCTGATTCCGAGGGCCCACGGTTTCGACCAAATGTCCCGGGTGACTCGGGCCTGGGTCTGAATGTTCGCGGTATCAACCAGCTTTCCCAGGGAACTGGGGCCCGGGTCTGAGGTCCCACAGGGTCGCCCACCTGTCCCGGGGGACTCGGGCCCGGGTCCACGGGCATGCGGTGTCGACAGGCTGTCCCGGGGGACTCGGGCCCGCGTCCGAGGGCCCGCCGGGTCGACCAGCTGTCCAGGTGGACTCGGGCCCGAGTCTGAAGGCCCGCGTGGTCGACCAGCTGTCCCAGGCACTCGGGCCTGTGTCCGAGGGCACGTGGGTTCGACCAGGTGTCCCCGGAGATCGCACTCGAGTCCGACGGCCCGTGGGGTCGACCATATGTCCCGGGCGATATTGGCCCGGGTCCAAAGGCCCGCGCGGTCCACCAGCAGGCCCGCGCGACTCAGGCCCTGTTCTGATGGCCCGCGGGGTCAACCAGCAGTCCCTGGCGCCTGGGGCCCGTGTCCGAAATCCCTCGGTGTTGACCAGCTGTCCCGGGCGACTCGAGACCATGCCTGAGGGCCTGGGTGTCGAACAGCTGTGCCAGGGGACTCACACGTGAGTCTGATGGACCCCGGGGTCGACCAGCGGTCCCTGGGGACTCGGGCCCAGGTCCTAGGGCCCGCGGGTTCGACCACCTGTATTGGGCGACTCGGGCCGGTGCTCGAGGGCCCGCGGTGTCCACAAACTCTCCCGCGCGACTCGGTTCGGGTCCCAGGTCCCATGGTCGACCAGCTGTCCCAGGCGCCTCGGGCCCGTGCCAGATGTCCCGCTGCATGGATCAGCTGCCCCGGGCGACTTGGGCCCTGGTCGCAGGGCCCGCGGTGTCGAACAGGCGTCCCGGAAGACTCGGGCCTTGCCCGAATGCCCGCGGTGACGACCAGCTCCGGGTGACACGGGCCCGTGTCCGAGGGCCCACGGGTTCGACCAGATGACCCTGGCGACACATGCTTCGGTGGGACTGCCCACGGGGTTGACCAGCATTCCCGGCGTCCTCGCGCTCGTGTCCGACTGCCCGCGAGGTCGACCTGATGTCTTTGGCGACTCGGGCCCGTGGCCGGGGTCCTGCGGGGTCTGCCAGCTTTCCCGTGCCCATTCGGCCAATGCCCGAGTGCCCGCAGTGTCGACCCACTCTCCCAAGCGACTCGAGTTTGGGTCCAAGGGCCCGCGGTCGACCTGCTGTCCCGGGTGTCTTGGGCCCGGGCCCGATGTCCCACCGGGTCTACCAGGTGTCCCGGGCGATTCGGGTTCAGGTCGGAGGGACCGCGGTGTTGCCCAGCCATCCCGGGTCACTCGGGCCTGGGTCCGAGGGCCCATGTGTTCGACAAGCTCTTCCGGGCAAATCGCGCTCGGGTCCGATGGCCCGCGGGGTCGACCAGCTCTCCGGGGCGACTCGGGCACGTGCCCCAGGGCCCGGGGTGTCGACCAGCTGTCTCGGGCACCTCGGGCCCGGTTCCGAGGCCCGGCATTATTGATCAGCTATCCCGCGTGACTCGGGCCCGTGTCCGAGGGCCCACGGTGTCGACCAGATGTTCCAGGCCCTCGGGCCCGGGTCCGAGGGCCCGCAGGGTCCACCAGGGGTCCCGGGCGACTCGCACTCGAGTCCGAGGGCCTGCGGGGTCGACCAGATCTCCAGGGCGAGTCGAGCACATGCCCGATGCCCCGCGGGGTCAACCAGACGTCCCAGGCGACTCCGGCCTGGCTCCGAGGGCCCACGGTGTCACACAGCTCTCCTGGGACACTCGCGCTTTGGACCGACGGACCGCGGGGTCGACCAGCTGACCCGGGCGACTTTGGCCCTGTGTCCAAAGGCCCTTGGGGTCGCCCGACTTTCCCGGGCGTCTCCGGCCTGTGCCCGAGGGACCGTGGTATGGACCACCTCTCCCAGGCGACTCAAGTTCGGGTCCGAGGTCCCGCAGCCTACCTGCTTTCCCGGGTGACTTGGGCATGTGCCAGATGTCACGCGGGGTCGACCAGTTGTCCAGGGGGACTCAGGCCCGGGTCCAGGATCCCGTGGTGTCGACCAGCTGTCCCGGGGAACTCTACCCAGGCCCGAAGACCAGCCGCATCCACCAGTTGCCCCGGGCGACTCGGACCCGTGTCTGAAGGCCCGCGTGTTCGACCAGCTATCCCTGGCCACTCACGCTGGGGTCCGTGTTCCCGCGGGGTTGACCAGCAGTCCCGGGCAACACGCGCTTGTGTCCGAGGGCCCGTGAGGTCGACCCGATGTCTTTGGCCATTCGGGCCCGGGACCGAGGGCCCGCGGGATCGACCAGCAGACCCGCGTGACTTGGGCCCGTGTCCGAGGTCCTGCGGTCGACCATCTGTACCGGGCGACTCGGGCCCGTGCCCGATGTCCCCCTGGGTCGACCAGCTGTCCCGGGGACGTCGGGCCCATGTCCGAGGGCCCGCGGGTTCCACAACCTTTCCCGGGCGACTCGGGCTGGTCCCGAGGGCCCGCGGTGTCGTCCAAATCTCCCGGTCGACTCGGGCCTGTGTCTGATATCCTCCAGGGTCGACCAGCTGTCCCGGGGGACTTGGGCCCTGGTCGGACGGAGCGGGGTGTCGAACAGGCGTCCCGGGCGACTAGGGCCAATGTCCGAGAGCCCACGGGGTCGAACAGCTGTCCTGGGCGACTCGGGCCCATTCCCGAGGCCTCGCGGTGTCGACCAGATGTCCCGGGGGACTGGCGCTTCGGTCCTAAGGCCCGCGGGGTCGACCAGCTGTCCTGGCTGACTTGGGTTCGGCTCCGAGGGCCTGCGGGCTCGAAAGGCTGTCCCGGAGGCTCGGGCCCGTTCCTGAAGGCCCACGGGGTCGACCAGTTTTCCCTGTGATTCGTGCTTTGGTCCGAGTGCCCGCAGGGTGGACCAGCAGTCCTG
Organism: Sus scrofa; assembly: GCF_054392235.1. Taxonomy (NCBI): domain Eukaryota; kingdom Metazoa; phylum Chordata; class Mammalia; order Artiodactyla; family Suidae; genus Sus; species Sus scrofa. Next base: position 45,912,146 of record NC_139387.1, on the reverse strand, counting down.
GGTGACTCGCGCTCGTGTCCGAGGTTCCACGAGGTCGCCCCGATGTTTTGGCAACTCGGGCCCGGGTGCGAGGGCCTGCAGGGTCGACCAGGTGTCCCGGGCGACTCGGGCCCAGGCCCAAGGCCCTGCGGTGTCAACCAGATGTCCCGGACCACTCGCGCTTGCGTCCTAGGTTACGTGGGGTCGACCAGCTGTCCTGGGCGACTGTGGCCTGGTCGGAGGGAGCATGGTGTCAAACAGGCGTCCCGGGCAACTCGGGCCCGTGTCTGAAGGCCCGCGGGGTCAACCAGCTGTCCCTGGTGACTCGCGCTTGGGACCGAGTGCATGCGGGGTCGACCAGCAGTCCCGGGCAACTCGGGCCCTGGTCGGAGGCACTGCGGTGTCGACCAGGCCTCCCTGGCGCCTCGGGCCCGTGCCCGAGGACCTGCGGGGTCGACCGGCTGTCCCGGGCGACTCCGGCCTGATTCCGAGGGCCCACGGTTTCGACCAAATGTCCCGGGTGACTCGGGCCTGGGTCTGAATGTTCGCGGTATCAACCAGCTTTCCCAGGGAACTGGGGCCCGGGTCTGAGGTCCCACAGGGTCGCCCACCTGTCCCGGGGGACTCGGGCCCGGGTCCACGGGCATGCGGTGTCGACAGGCTGTCCCGGGGGACTCGGGCCCGCGTCCGAGGGCCCGCCGGGTCGACCAGCTGTCCAGGTGGACTCGGGCCCGAGTCTGAAGGCCCGCGTGGTCGACCAGCTGTCCCAGGCACTCGGGCCTGTGTCCGAGGGCACGTGGGTTCGACCAGGTGTCCCCGGAGATCGCACTCGAGTCCGACGGCCCGTGGGGTCGACCATATGTCCCGGGCGATATTGGCCCGGGTCCAAAGGCCCGCGCGGTCCTCCAGCAGGCCCGCGCGACTCAGGCCCTGTTCTGATGGCCCGCGGGGTCAACCAGCAGTCCCTGGCGCCTGGGGCCCGTGTCCGAAATCCCTCGGTGTTGACCAGCTGTCCCGGGCGACTCGAGACCGTGCCTGAGGGCCTGGGTGTCGAACAGCTGTGCCAGGGGACTCACACGTGAGTCTGATGGACCCCGGGGTCGACCAGCGGTCCCTGGGGACTCGGGCCCAGGTCCTAGGGCCCGCGGGTTCGACCACCTGTATTGGGCGACTCGGGCCGGTGCTCGAGGGCCCGCGGTGTCCACAAACTCTCCCGCGCGACTCGGTTCAGGTCCCAGGTCCCATGGTCGACCAGCTGTCCCAGGCGCCTCGGGCCCGTGCCAGATGTCCCGCTGCATGGATCAGCTGCCCCGGGCGACTTGGGCCCTGGTCGCAGGGCCCGCGGTGTCGAACAGGCGTCCCGGAAGACTCGGGCCTTGCCCGAATGCCCGCGGTGACGACCAGCTCCGGGTGACACGGGCCCGTGTCCGAGGGCCCACGGGTTCGACCAGATGACCCTGGCGACACATGCTTCGGTGGGACTGCCCACGGGGTTGACCAGCATTCCCGGCGTCCTCGCGCTCGTGTCCGACTGCCCGCGAGGTCGACCTGATGTCTTTGGCGACTCGGGCCCGTGGCCGGGGTCCTGCGGGGTCTGCCAGCTTTCCCGTGCCCATTCGGCCAATGCCCGAGTGCCCGCAGTGTCGACCCACTCTCCCAAGCGACTCGAGTTTGGGTCCAAGGGCCCGCGGTCGACCTGCTGTCCCGGGTGTCTTGGGCCCGGGCCCGATGTCCCACCGGGTCTACCAGGTGTCCCGGGCGATTCGGGTTCAGGTCGGAGGGACCGCGGTGTTGCCCAGCCATCCCGGGTCACTCGGGCCTGGGTCCGAGGGCCCATGTGTTCGACAAGCTCTTCCGGGCAAATCGCGCTCGGGTCCGATGGCCCGCGGGGTCGACCAGCTCTCCGGGGCGACTCGGGCACGTGCCCCAGGGCCCGGGGTGTCGACGAGCTGTCTCGGGCACCTCGGGCCCGGTTCCGAGGCCCGGCATTATTGATCAGCTATCCCGCGTGACTCGGGCCCGTGTCCGAGGGCCCACGGTGTCGACCAGATGTTCCAGGCCCTCGGGCCCGGGTCCGAGGGCCCGCAGGGTCCACCAGGGGTCCCGGGCGACTCGCACTCGAGTCCGAGGGCCTGCGGGGTCGACCAGATCTCCAGGGCGAGTCGAGCACATGCCCGATGCCCCGCGGGGTCAACCAGACGTCCCAGGCGACTCCGGCCTGGCTCCGAGGGCCCACGGTGTCACACAGCTCTCCTGGGACACTCGCGCTTTGGACCGACGGACCGCGGGGTCGACCAGCTGACCCGGGCGACTTTGGCCCTGTGTCCAAAGGCCCTTGGGGTCGCCCGACTTTCCCGGGCGTCTCCGGCCTGTGCCCGAGGGACCGTGGTATGGACCACCTCTCCCAGGCGACTCAAGTTCGGGTCCGAGGTCCCGCAGCCTACCTGCTTTCCCGGGTGACTTGGGCATGTGCCAGATGTCACGCGGGGTCGACCAGTTGTCCAGGGGGACTCAGGCCCGGGTCCAGGATCCCGTGGTGTCGACCAGCTGTCCCGGGGAACTCTACCCAGGCCCGAAGACCAGCCGCATCCACCAGTTGCCCCGGGCGACTCGGACCCGTGTCTGAAGGCCCGCGTGTTCGACCAGCTATCCCTGGCCACTCACGCTGGGGTCCGTGTTCCCGCGGGGTTGACCAGCAGTCCCGGGCAACACGCGCTTGTGTCCGAGGGCCCGTGAGGTCGACCCGATGTCTTTGGCCATTCGGGCCCGGGACCGAGGGCCCGCGGGATCGACCAGCAGACCCGCGTGACTTGGGCCCGTGTCCGAGGTCCTGCGGTCGACCATCTGTACCGGGCGACTCGGGCCCGTGCCCGATGTCCCCCTGGGTCCAACAGCTGTCCCGGGGACGTCGGGCCCATGTCCGAGGGCCCGCGGGTTCCACAACCTTTCCCGGGCGACTCGGGCTGGTCCCGAGGGCCCGCGGTGTCGTCCAAATCTCCCGGTCGACTCGGGCCTGTGTCTGATATCCTCCAGGGTCGACCAGCTGTCCCGGGGGACTTGGGCCCTGGTCGGACGGAGCGGGGTGTCGAACAGGCGTCCCGGGCGACTAGGGCCAATGTCCGAGAGCCCACGGGGTCGAACAGCTGTCCTGGGCGACTCGGGCCCATTCCCGAGGCCTCGCGGTGTCGACCAGATGTCCCGGGGGACTGGCGCTTCGGTCCTAAGGCACGCGGGGTCGACCAGCTGTCCTGGCTGACTTGGGTTCGGCTCCGAGGGCCTGCGGGCTCGAAAGGCTGTCCCGGAGGCTCGGGCCCGTTCCTGAAGGCCCACGGGGTCGACCAGTTTTCCCTGTGATTCGTGCTTTGGTCCGAGTGCCCGCAGGGTGGACCAGCAGTCCTGGGTGACTCGCGCTCGTGTCCGAGGTTCCACGAGGTCGCCCCGATGTTTTGGCAACTCGGGCCCGGGTGCGAGGGCCTGCAGGGTCGACCAGGTGTCCCGGGCGACTCGGGCCCAGGCCCAAGGCCCTGCGGTGTCAACCAGATGTCCCGGACCACTCGCGCTTGCGTCCTAGGTTACGTGGGGTCGACCAGCTGTCCTGGGCGACTGTGGCCTGGTCGGAGGGAGCATGGTGTCAAACAGGCGTCCCGGGCAACTCGGGCCCGTGTCTGAAGGCCCGCGGGGTCAACCAGCTGTCCCTGGTGACTCGCGCTTGGGACCGAGTGCATGCGGGGTCGACCAGCAGTCCCGGGCAACTCGGGCCCTGGTCGGAGGCACTGCGGTGTCGACCAGGCCTCCCTGGCGCCTCGGGCCCGTGCCCGAGGACCTGCGGGGTCGACCGGCTGTCCCGGGCGACTCCGGCCTGATTCCGAGGGCCCACGGTTTCGACCAAATGTCCCGGGTGACTCGGGCCTGGGTCTGAATGTTCGCGGTATCAACCAGCTTTCCCAGGGAACTGGGGCCCGGGTCTGAGGTCCCACAGGGTCGCCCACCTGTCCCGGGGGACTCGGGCCCGGGTCCACGGGCATGCGGTGTCGACAGGCTGTCCCGGGGGACTCGGGCCCGCGTCCGAGGGCCCGCCGGGTCGACCAGCTGTCCAGGTGGACTCGGGCCCGAGTCTGAAGGCCCGCGTGGTCGACCAGCTGTCCCAGGCACTCGGGCCTGTGTCCGAGGGCACGTGGGTTCGACCAGGTGTCCCCGGAGATCGCACTCGAGTCCGACGGCCCGTGGGGTCGACCATATGTCCCGGGCGATATTGGCCCGGGTCCAAAGGCCCGCGCGGTCCACCAGCAGGCCCGCGCGACTCAGGCCCTGTTCTGATGGCCCGCGGGGTCAACCAGCAGTCCCTGGCGCCTGGGGCCCGTGTCCGAAATCCCTCGGTGTTGACCAGCTGTCCCGGGCGACTCGAGACCGTGCCTGAGGGCCTGGGTGTCGAACAGCTGTGCCAGGGGACTCACACGTGAGTCTGATGGACCCCGGGGTCGACCAGCGGTCCCTGGGGACTCGGGCCCAGGTCCTAGGGCCCGCGGGTTCGACCACCTGTATTGGGCGACTCGGGCCGGTGCTCGAGGGCCCGCGGTGTCCACAAACTCTCCCGCGCGACTCGGTTCGGGTCCCAGGTCCCATGGTCGACCAGCTGTCCCAGGCGCCTCGGGCCCGTGCCAGATGTCCCGCTGCATGGATCAGCTGCCCCGGGCGACTTGGGCCCTGGTCGCAGGGCCCGCGGTGTCGAACAGGCGTCCCGGAAGACTCGGGCCTTGCCCGAATGCCCGCGGTGACGACCAGCTCCGGGTGACACGGGCCCGTGTCCGAGGGCCCACGGGTTCGACCAGATGACCCTGGCGACACATGCTTCGGTGGGACTGCCCACGGGGTTGACCAGCATTCCCGGCGTCCTCGCGCTCGTGTCCGACTGCCCGCGAGGTCGACCTGATGTCTTTGGCGACTCGGGCCCGTGGCCGGGGTCCTGCGGGGTCTGCCAGCTTTCCCGTGCCCATTCGGCCAATGCCCGAGTGCCCGCAGTGTCGACCCACTCTCCCAAGCGACTCGAGTTTGGGTCCAAGGGCCCGCGGTCGACCTGCTGTCCCGGGTGTCTTGGGCCCGGGCCCGATGTCCCACCGGGTCTACCAGGTGTCCCGGGCGATTCGGGTTCAGGTCGGAGGGACCGCGGTGTTGCCCAGCCATCCCGGGTCACTCGGGCCTGGGTCCGAGGGCCCATGTGTTCGACAAGCTCTTCCGGGCAAATCGCGCTCGGGTCCGATGGCCCGCGGGGTCGACCAGCTCTCCGGGGCGACTCGGGCACGTGCCCCAGGGCCCGGGGTGTCGACCAGCTGTCTCGGGCACCTCGGGCCCGGTTCCGAGGCCCGGCATTATTGATCAGCTATCCCGCGTGACTCGGGCCCGTGTCCGAGGGCCCACGGTGTCGACCAGATGTTCCAGGCCCTCGGGCCCGGGTCCGAGGGCCCGCAGGGTCCACCAGGGGTCCCGGGCGACTCGCACTCGAGTCCGAGGGCCTGCGGGGTCGACCAGATCTCCAGGGCGAGTCGAGCACATGCCCGATGCCCCGCGGGGTCAACCAGACGTCCCAGGCGACTCCGGCCTGGCTCCGAGGGCCCACGGTGTCACACAGCTCTCCTGGGACACTCGCGCTTTGGACCGACGGACCGCGGGGTCGACCAGCTGACCCGGGCGACTTTGGCCCTGTGTCCAAAGGCCCTTGGGGTCGCCCGACTTTCCCGGGCGTCTCCGGCCTGTGCCCGAGGGACCGTGGTATGGACCACCTCTCCCAGGCGACTCAAGTTCGGGTCCGAGGTCCCGCAGCCTACCTGCTTTCCCGGGTGACTTGGGCATGTGCCAGATGTCACGCGGGGTCGACCAGTTGTCCAGGGGGACTCAGGCCCGGGTCCAGGATCCCGTGGTGTCGACCAGCTGTCCCGGGGAACTCTACCCAGGCCCGAAGACCAGCCGCATCCACCAGTTGCCCCGGGCGACTCGGACCCGTGTCTGAAGGCCCGCGTGTTCGACCAGCTATCCCTGGCCACTCACGCTGGGGTCCGTGTTCCCGCGGGGTTGACCAGCAGTCCCGGGCAACACGCGCTTGTGTCCGAGGGCCCGTGAGGTCGACCCGATGTCTTTGGCGATTCGGGCCCGGGACCGAGGGCCCGCGGGATCGACCAGCAGACCCGCGTGACTTGGGCCCGTGTCCGAGGTCCTGCGGTCGACCATCTGTACCGGGCGACTCGGGCCCGTGCCCGATGTCCCCCTGGGTCCAACAGCTGTCCCGGGGACGTCGGGCCCATGTCCGAGGGCCCGCGGGTTCCACAACCTTTCCCGGGCGACTCGGGCTGGTCCCGAGGGCCCGCGGTGTCGTCCAAATCTCCCGGTCGACTCGGGCCTGTGTCTGATATCCTCCAGGGTCGACCAGCTGTCCCGGGGGACTTGGGCCCTGGTCGGACGGAGCGGGGTGTCGAACAGGCGTCCCGGGCGACTAGGGCCAATGTCCGAGAGCCCCCGGGGTCGAACAGCTGTCCTGGGCGACTCGGGCCCATTCCCGAGGCCTCGCGGTGTCGACCAGATGTCCCGGGGGACTGGCGCTTCGGTCCTAAGGCCCGCGGGGTCGACCAGCTGTCCTGGCTGACTTGGGTTCGGCTCCGAGGGCCTGCGGGCTCGAAAGGCTGTCCCGGAGGCTCGGGCCCGTTCCTGAAGGCCCACGGGGTCGACCAGTTTTCCCTGTGATTCGTGCTTTGGTCCGAGTGCCCGCAGGGTGGACCAGCAGTCCTGGGTGACTCGCGCTCGTGTCCGAGGTTCCACGAGGTCGCCCCGATGTTTTGGCAACTCGGGCCCGGGTGCGAGGGCCTGCAGGGTCGACCAGGTGTCCCGGGCGACTCGGGCCCAGGCCCAAGGCCCTGCGGTGTCAACCAGATGTCCCGGACCACTCGCGCTTGCGTCCTAGGTTACGTGGGGTCGACCAGCTGTCCTGGGCGACTGGGGCCTGGTCGGAGGGAGCATGGTGTCAAACAGGCGTCCCGGGCAACTCGGGCCCGTGTCTGAAGGCCCGCGGGGTCAACCAGCTGTCCCTGGTGACTCGCGCTTGGGACCGAGTGCATGCGGGGTCGACCAGCAGTCCCGGGCAACTCGGGCCCTGGTCGGAGGCACTGCGGTGTCGACCAGGCCTCCCTGGCGCCTCGGGCCCGTGCCCGAGACCTGCGGGGTCGACCGGCTGTCCCGGGCGACTCCGGCCTGATTCCGAGGGCCCACGGTTTCGACCAAATGTCCCGGGTGACTCGGGCCTGGGTCTGAATGCTCGCGGTATCAACCAGCTTTCCCAGGGAACTGGGGCCCGGGTCTGAGGTCCCACAGGGTCGCCCACCTGTCCCGGGGGACTCGGGCCCGGGTCCACGGGCATGCGGTGTCGACAGGCTGTCCCGGGGGACTCGGGCCCGCGTCCGAGGGCCCGCCGGTTCGACCAGCTGTCCAGGTGGACTCGGGCCCGAGTCTGAAGGCCCGCGTGGTCGACCAGCTGTCCCAGGCACTCGGGCCTGTGTCCGAGGGCACGTGGGTTCGACCAGGTGTCCCCGGAGATCGCACTCGAGTCCGACGGCCCGTGGGGTCGACCATATGTCCCGGGCGATATTGGCCCGGGTCCAAAGGCCCGCGCGGTCCACCAGCAGGCCCGCGCGACTCAGGCCCTGTTCTGATGGCCCGCGGGGTCAACCAGCAGTCCCTGGCGCCTGGGGCCCGTGTCCGAAATCCCTCGGTGTTGACCAGCTGTCCCGGGCGACTCGAGACCGTGCCTGAGGGCCTGGGTGTCGAACAGCTGTGCCAGGGGACTCACACGTGAGTCTGATGGACCCCGGGGTCGACCAGCGGTCCCTGGGGACTCGGGCCCAGGTCCTAGGGCCCGCGGGTTCGACCACCTGTATTGGGCGACTCGGGCCGGTGCTCGAGGGCCCGCGGTGTCCACAAACTCTCCCGCGCGACTCGGTTCGGGTCCCAGGTCCCATGGTCGACCAGCTGTCCCAGGCGCCTCGGGCCCGTGCCAGATGTCCCGCTGCATGGATCAGCTGCCCCGGGCGACTTGGGCCCTGGTCGCAGGGCCCGCGGTGTCGAACAGGCGTCCCGGAAGACTCGGGCCTTGCCCGAATGCCCGCGGTGACGACCAGCTCCGGGTGACACGGGCCCGTGTCCGAGGGCCCACGGGTTCGACCAGATGACCCTGGCGACACATGCTTCGGTGGGACTGCCCACGGGGTTGACCAGCATTCCCGGCGTCCTCGCGCTCGTGTCCGACTGCCCGCGAGGTCGACCTGATGTCTTTGGCGACTCGGGCCTGTGGCCGGGGTCCTGCGGGGTCTGCCAGCTTTCCCGTGCCCATTCGGCCAATGCCCGAGTGCCCGCAGTGTCGACCCACTCTCCCAAGCGACTCGAGTTTGGGTCCAAGGGCCCGCGGTCGACCTGCTGTCCCGGGTGTCTTGGGCCCGGGCCCGATGTCCCACCGGGTCTACCAGGTGTCCCGGGCGATTCGGGTTCAGGTCGGAGGGACCGCGGTGTTGCCCAGCCATCCCGGGTCACTCGGGCCTGGGTCCGAGGGCCCATGTGTTCGACAAGCTCTTCCGGGCAAATCGCGCTCGGGTCCGATGGCCCGCGGGGTCGACCAGCTCTCCGGGGCGACTCGGGCACGTGCCCCAGGGCCCGGGGTGTCGACCAGCTGTCTCGGGCACCTCGGGCCCGGTTCCGAGGCCCGGCATTATTGATCAGCTATCCCGCGTGACTCGGGCCCGTGTCCGAGGGCCCACGGTGTCGACCAGATGTTCCAGGCCCTCGGGCCCGGGTCCGAGGGCCCGCAGGGTCCACCAGGGGTCCCGGGCGACTCGCACTCGAGTCCGAGGGCCTGCGGGGTCGACCAGATCTCCAGGGCGAGTCGAGCACATGCCCGATGCCCCGCGGGGTCAACCAGACGTCCCAGGCGACTCCGGCCTGGCTCCGAGGGCCCACGGTGTCACACAGCTCTCCTGGGACACTCGCGCTTTGGACCGACGGACCGCGGGGTCGACCAGCTGACCCGGGCGACTTTGGCCCTGTGTCCAAAGGCCCTTGGGGTCGCCCGACTTTCCCGGGCGTCTCCGGCCTGTGCCCGAGGGACCGTGGTATGGACCACCTCTCCCAGGCGACTCAAGTTCGGGTCCGAGGTCCCGCAGCCTACCTGCTTTCCCGGGTGACTTGGGCATGTGCCAGATGTCACGCGGGGTCGACCAGTTGTCCAGGGGGACTCAGGCCCGGGTCCAGGATCCCGTGGTGTCGACCAGCTGTCCCGGGGAACTCTACCCAGGCCCGAAGACCAGCCGCATCCACCAGTTGCCCCGGGCGACTCGGACCCGTGTCTGAAGGCCCGCGTGTTCGACCAGCTATCCCTGGCCACTCACGCTGGGGTCCGTGTTCCCGCGGGGTTGACCAGCAGTCCCGGGCAACACGCGCTTGTGTCCGAGGGCCCGTGAGGTCGACCCGATGTCTTTGGCCATTCGGGCCCGGGACCGAGGGCCCGCGGGATCGACCAGCAGACCCGCGTGACTTGGGCCCGTGTCCGAGGTCCTGCGGTCGACCATCTGTACCGGGCGACTCGGGCCCGTGCCCGATGTCCCCCTGGGTCCAACAGCTGTCCCGGGGACGTCGGGCCCATGTCCGAGGGCCCGCGGGTTCCACAACCTTTCCCGGGCGACTCGGGCTGGTCCCGAGGGCCCGCGGTGTCGTCCAAATCTCCCGGTCGACTCGGGCCTGTGTCTGATATCCTCCAGGGTCGACCAGCTGTCCCGGGGGACTTGGGCCCTGGTCGGACGGAGCGGGGTGTCGAACAGGCGTCCCGGGCGACTAGGGCCAATGTCCGAGAGCCCCCGGGGTCGAACAGCTGTCCTGGGCGACTCGGGCCCATTCCCGAGGCCTCGCGGTGTCGACCAGATGTCCCGGGGGACTGGCGCTTCGGTCCTAAGGCCCGCGGGGTCGACCAGCTGTCCTGGCTGACTTGGGTTCGGCTCCGAGGGCCTGCGGGCTCGAAAGGCTGTCCCGGAGGCTCGGGCCCGTTCCTGAAGGCCCACGGGGTCGACCAGTTTTCCCTGTGATTCGTGCTTTGGTCCGAGTGCCCGCAGGGTGGACCAGCAGTCCTGGGTGACTCGCGCTCGTGTCCGAGGTTCCACGAGGTCGCCCCGATGTTTTGGCAACTCGGGCCCGGGTGCGAGGGCCTGCAGGGTCGACCAGGTGTCCCGGGCGACTCGGGCCCAGGCCCAAGGCCCTGCGGTGTCAACCAGATGTCCCGGACCACTTGCGCTTGCGTCCTAGGTTACGTGGGGTCGACCAGCTGTCCTGGGCGACTGGGGCCTGGTCGGAGGGAGCATGGTGTCAAACAGGCGTCCCGGGCAACTCGGGCCCGTGTCTGAAGGCCCGCGGGGTCAACCAGCTGTCCCTGGTGACTCGCGCTTGGGACCGAGTGCATGCGGGGTCGACCAGCAGTCCCGGGCAACTCGGGCCCTGGTCGGAGGCACTGCGGTGTCGACCAGGCCTCCCTGGCGCCTCGGGCCCGTGCCCGAGGACCTGCGGGGTCGACCGGCTGTCCCGGGCGACTCCGGCCTGATTCCGAGGGCCCACGGTTTCGACCAAATGTCCCGGGTGACTCGGGCCTGGGTCTGAATGCTCGCGGTATCAACCAGCTTTCCCAGGGAACTGGGGCCCGGGTCTGAGGTCCCACAGGGTCGCCCACCTGTCCCGGGGGACTCGGGCCCGGGTCCACGGGCATGCGGTGTCGACAGGCTGTCCCGGGGGACTCGGGCCCGCGTCCGAGGGCCCGCCGGGTCGACCAGCTGTCCAGGTGGACTCGGGCCCGAGTCTGAAGGCCCGCGTGGTCGACCAGCTGTCCCAGGCACTCGGGCCTGTGTCCGAGGGCACGTGGGTTCGACCAGGTGTCCCCGGAGATCGCACTCGAGTCCGACGGCCCGTGGGGTCGACCATATGTCCCGGGCGATATTGGCCCGGGTCCAAAGGCCCGCGCGGTCCACCAGCAGGCCCGCGCGACTCAGGCCCTGTTCTGATGGCCCGCGGGGTCAACCAGCAGTCCCTGGCACCTGGGGCCCGTGTCCGAAATCCCTCGGTGTTGACCAGCTGTCCCGGGCGACTCGAGACCGTGCCTGAGGGCCTGGGTGTCGAACAGCTGTGCCAGGGGACTCACACGTGAGTCTGATGGACCCCGGGGTCGACCAGCGGTCCCTGGGGACTCGGGCCCAGGTCCTAGGGCCCGCGGGTTCGACCACCTGTATTGGGCGACTCGGGCCGGTGCTCGAGGGCCCGCGGTGTCCACAAACTCTCCCGCGCGACTCGGTTCAGGTCCCAGGTCCCATGGTCGACCAGCTGTGCCAGGCGCCTCGGGCCCGTGCCAGATGTCCCGCTGCATGGATCAGCTGCCCCGGGCGACTTGGGCCCTGGTCGCAGGGCCCGCGGTGTCGAACAGGCGTCCCGGAAGACTCGGGCCTTGCCCGAATGCCCGCGGTGACGACCAGCTCCGGGTGACACGGGCCCGTGTCCGAGGGCCCACGGGTTCGACCAGATGACCCTGGCGACACATGCTTCGGTGGGACTGCCCACGGGGTTGACCAGCATTCCCGGCGTCCTCGCGCTCGTGTCCGACTGCCCGCGAGGTCGACCTGATGTCTTTGGCGACTCGGGCCCGTGGCCGGGGTCCTGCGGGGTCTGCCAGCTTTCCCGTGCCCATTCGGCCAATGCCCGAGTGCCCGCAGTGTCGACCCACTCTCCCAAGCGACTCGAGTTTGGGTCCAAGGGCCCGCGGTCGACCTGCTGTCCCGGGTGTCTTGGGCCCGGGCCCGATGTCCCACCGGGTCTACCAGGTGTCCCGGGCGATTCGGGTTCAGGTCGGAGGGACCGCGGTGTTGCCCAGCCATCCCGGGTCACTCGGGCCTGGGTCCGAGGGCCCATGTGTTCGACAAGCTCTTCCGGGCAAATCGCGCTCGGGTCCGATGGCCCGCGGGGTCGACCAGCTCTCCGGGGCGACTCGGGCACGTGCCCCAGGGCCCGGGGTGTCGACCAGCTGTCTCGGGCACCTCGGGCCCGGTTCCGAGGCCCGGCATTATTGATCAGCTATCCCGCGTGACTCGGGCCCGTGTCCGAGGGCCCACGGTGTCGACCAGATGTTCCAGGCCCTCGGGCCCGGGTCCGAGGGCCCGCAGGGTCCACCAGGGGTCCCGGGTGACTCGCACTCGAGTCCGAGGGCCTGCGGGGTCGACCAGATCTCCAGGGCGAGTCGAGCACATGCCCGATGCCCCGCGGGGTCATCCAGACGTCCCAGGCGACTCCGGCCTGGCTCCGAGGGCCCACGGTGTCACACAGCTCTCCTGGGACACTCGCGCTTTGGACCGACGGACCGCGGGGTCGACCAGCTGACCCGGGCGACTTTGGCCCTGTGTCCAAAGGCCCTTGGGGTCGCCCGACTTTCCCGGGCGTCTCCGGCCTGTGCCCGAGGGACCGTGGTATGGACCACCTCTCCCAGGCGACTCAAGTTCGGGTCCGAGGTCCCGCAGCCTACCTGCTTTCCCGGGTGACTTGGGCATGTGCCAGATGTCACGCGGGGTCGACCAGTTGTCCAGGGGGACTCAGGCCCGGGTCCAGGATCCCGTGGTGTCGACCAGCTGTCCCGGGGAACTCTACCCAGGCCCGAAGACCAGCCGCATCCACCAGTTGCCCCGGGCGACTCGGACCCGTGTCTGAAGGCCCGCGTGTTCGACCAGCTATCCCTGGCCACTCACGCTGGGGTCCGTGTTCCCGCGGGGTTGACCAGCAGTCCCGGGCAACACGCGCTTGTGTCCGAGGGCCCGTGAGGTCGACCCGATGTCTTTGGCCATTCGGGCCCGGGACCGAGGGCCCGCGGGATCGACCAGCAGACCCGCGTGACTTGGGCCCGTGTCCGAGGTCCTGCGGTCGACCATCTGTACCGGGCGACTCGGGCCCGTGCCCGATGTCCCCCTGGGTCCAACAGCTGTCCCGGGGACGTCGGGCCCATGTCCGAGGGCCCGCGGGTTCCACAACCTTTCCCGGGCGACTCGGGCTGGTCCCGAGGGCCCGCGGTGTCGTCCAAATCTCCCGGTCGACTCGGGCCTGTGTCTGATATCCTCCAGGGTCGACCAGCTGTCCCGGGGGACTTGGGCCCTGGTCGGACGGAGCGGGGTGTCGAACAGGCGTCCCGGGCGACTAGGGCCAATGTCCGAGAGCCCACGGGGTCGAACAGCTGTCCTGGGCGACTCGGGCCCATTCCCGAGGCCTCGCGGTGTCGACCAGATGTCCCGGGGGACTGGCGCTTCGGTCCTAAGGCCCGCGGGGTCGACCAGCTGTCCTGGCTGACTTGGGTTCGGCTCCGAGGGCCTGCGGGCTCGAAAGGCTGTCCCGGAGGCTCGGGCCCGTTCCTGAAGGCCCACGGGGTCGACCAGTTTTCCCTGTGATTCGTGCTTTGGTCCGAGTGCCCGCAGGGTGGACCAGCAGTCCTGGGTGACTCGCGCTCGTGTCCGAGGTTCCACGAGGTCGCCCCGATGTTTTGGCAACTCGGGCCCGGGTGCGAGGGCCTGCAGGGTCGACCAGGTGTCCCGGGCGACTCGGGCCCAGGCCCAAGGCCCTGCGGTGTCAACCAGATGTCCCGGACCACTCGCGCTTGCGTCCTAGGTTACGTGGGGTCGACCAGCTGTCCTGGGCGACTGGGACCTGGTCGGAGGGAGCATGGTGTCAAACAGGCGTCCCGGGCAACTCGGGCCCGTGTCTGAAGGCCCGCGGGGTCAACCAGCTGTCCCTGGTGACTCGCGCTTGGGACCGAGTGCATGCGGGGTCGACCAGCAGTCCCGGGCAACTCGGGCCCTGGTCGGAGGCACTGCGGTGTCGACCAGGCCTCCCTGGCGCCTCGGGCCCGTGCCCGAGGACCTGCGGGGTCGACCGGCTGTCCCGGGCGACTCCGGCCTGATTCCGAGGGCCCACGGTTTCGACCAAATGTCCCGGGTGACTCGGGCCTGGGTCTGAATGCTCGCGGTATCAACCAGCTTTCCCAGGGAACTGGGGCCCGGGTCTGAGGTCCCACAGGGTCGCCCACCTGTCCCGGGGGACTCGGGCCCGGGTCCACGGGCATGCGGTGTCGACAGGCTGTCCCGGGGGACTCGGGCCCGCGTCCGAGGGCCCGCCGGTTCGACCAGCTGTCCAGGTGGACTCGGGCCCGAGTCTGAAGGCCCGCGTGGTCGACCAGCTGTCCCAGGCACTCGGGCCTGTGTCCGAGGGCACGTGGGTTCGACCAGGTGTCCCCGGAGATCGCACTCGAGTCCGACGGCCCGTGGGGTCGACCATATGTCCCGGGCGATATTGGCCCGGGTCCAAAGGCCCGCGCGGTCCACCAGCAGGCCCGCGCGACTCAGGCCCTGTTCTGATGGCCCGCGGGGTCAACCAGCAGTCCCTGGCGCCTGGGGCCCGTGTCCGAAATCCCTCGGTGTTGACCAGCTGTCCCGGGCGACTCGAGACCGTGCCTGAGGGCCTGGGTGTCGAACAGCTGTGCCAGGGGACTCACACGTGAGTCTGATGGACCCCGGGGTCGACCAGCGGTCCCTGGGGACTCGGGCCCAGGTCCTAGGGCCCGCGGGTTCGACCACCTGTATTGGGCGACTCGGGCCGGTGCTCGAGGGCCCGCGGTGTCCACAAACTCTCCCGCGCGACTCGGTTCGGGTCCCAGGTCCCATGGTCGACCAGCTGTCCCAGGCGCCTCGGGCCCGTGCCAGATGTCCCGCTGCATGGATCAGCTGCCCCGGGCGACTTGGGCCCTGGTCGCAGGGCCCGCGGTGTCGAACAGGCGTCCCGGAAGACTCGGGCCTTGCCCGAATGCCCGCGGTGACGACCAGCTCCGGGTGACACGGGCCCGTGTCCGAGGGCCCACGGGTTCGACCAGATGACCCTGGCGACACATGCTTCGGTGGGACTGCCCACGGGGTTGACCAGCATTCCCGGCGTCCTCGCGCTCGTGTCCGACTGCCCGCGAGGTCGACCTGATGTCTTTGGCGCCTCGGCCTGTGGCCGGGGTCCTGCGGGGTCTGCCAGCTTTCCCGTGCCCATTCGGCCAATGCCCGAGTGCCCGCAGTGTCGACCCACTCTCCCAAGCGACTCGAGTTTGGGTCCAAGGGCCCGCGGTCGACCTGCTGTCCCGGGTGTCTTGGGCCCGGGCCCGATGTCCCACCGGGTCTACCAGGTGTCCCGGGCGATTCGGGTTCAGGTCGGAGGGACCGCGGTGTTGCCCAGCCATCCCGGGTCACTCGGGCCTGGGTCCGAGGGCCCATGTGTTCGACAAGCTCTTCCGGGCAAATCGCGCTCGGGTCCGATGGCCCGCGGGGTCGACCAGCTCTCCGGGGCGACTCGGGCACGTGCCCCAGGGCCCGGGGTGTCGACCAGCTGTCTCGGGCACCTCGGGCCCGGTTCCGAGGCCCGGCATTATTGATCAGCTATCCCGCGTGACTCGGGCCCGTGTCCGAGGGCCCACGGTGTCGACCAGATGTTCCAGGCCCTCGGGCCCGGGTCCGAGGGCCCGCAGGGTCCACCAGGGGTCCCGGGTGACTCGCACTCGAGTGCGAGGGCCTGCGGGGTCGACCAGATCTCCAGGGCGAGTCGAGCACATGCCCGATGCCCCGCGGGGTCATCCAGACGTCCCAGGCGACTCCGGCCTGGCTCCGAGGGCCCACGGTGTCACACAGCTCTCCTGGGACACTCGCGCTTTGGACCGACGGACCGCGGGGTCGACCAGCTGACCCGGGCGACTTTGGCCCTGTGTCCAAAGGCCCTTGGGGTCGCCCGACTTTCCCGGGCGTCTCCGGCCTGTGCCCGAGGGACCGTGGTATGGACCACCTCTCCCTGGCGACTCAAGTTCGGGTCCGAGGTCCCGCAGCCTACCTGCTTTCCCGGGTGACTTGGGCATGTGCCAGATGTCACGCGGGGTCGACCAGTTGTCCAGGGGGACTCAGGCCCGGGTCCAGGATCCCGTGGTGTCGACCAGCTGTCCCGGGGAACTCTACCCAGGCCCGAAGACCAGCCGCATCCACCAGTTGCCCCGGGCGACTCGGACCCGTGTCTGAAGGCCCGCGTGTTCGACCAGCTATCCCTGGCCACTCACGCTGGGGTCCGTGTTCCCGCGGGGTTGACCAGCAGTCCCGGGCAACACGCGCTTGTGTCCGAGGGCCCGTGAGGTCGACCCGATGTCTTTGGCCATTCGGGCCCGGGACCGAGGGCCCGCGGGATCGACCAGCAGACCCGCGTGACTTGGGCCCGTGTCCGAGGTCCTGCGGTCGACCATCTGTACCGGGCGACTCGGGCCCGTGCCCGATGTCCCCCTGGGTCCAACAGCTGTCCCGGGGACGTCGGGCCCATGTCCGAGGGCCCGCGGGTTCCACAACCTTTCCCGGGCGACTCGGGCTGGTCCCGAGGGCCCGCGGTGTCGTCCAAATCTCCCGGTCGACTCGGGCCTGTGTCTGATATCCTCCAGGGTCGACCAGCTGTCCCGGGGGACTTGGGCCCTGGTCGGACGGAGCGGGGTGTCGAACAGGCGTCCCGGGCGACTAGGGCCAATGTCCGAGAGCCCCCGGGGTCGAACAGCTGTCCTGGGCGACTCGGGCCCATTCCCGAGGCCTCGCGGTGTCGACCAGATGTCCCGGGGGACTGGCGCTTCGGTCCTAAGGCCCGCGGGGTCGACCAGCTGTCCTGGCTGACTTGGGTTCGGCTCCGAGGGCCTGCGGGCTCGAAAGGCTGTCCCGGAGGCTCGGGCCCGTTCCTGAAGGCCCACGGGGTCGACCAGTTTTCCCTGTGATTCGTGCTTTGGTCCGAGTGCCCGCAGGGTGGACCAGCAGTCCTGGGTGACTCGCGCTCGTGTCCGAGGTTCCACGAGGTCGCCCCGATGTTTTGGCAACTCGGGCCCGGGTGCGAGGGCCTGCAGGGTCGACCAGGTGTCCCGGGCGACTCGGGCCCAGGCCCAAGGCCCTGCGGTGTCAACCAGATGTCCCGGACCACTCGCGCTTGCGTCCTAGGTTACGTGGGGTCGACCAGCTGTCCTGGGCGACTGGGGCCTGGTGGGAGGGAGCATGGTGTCAAACAGGCGTCCCGGGCAACTCGGGCCCGTGTCTGAAGGCCCGCGGGGTCAACCAGCTGTCCCTGGTGACTCGCGCTTGGGACCGAGTGCATGCGGGGTCGACCAGCAGTCCCGGGCAACTCGGGCCCTGGTCGGAGGCACTGCGGTGTCGACCAGGCCTCCCTGGCGCCTCGGGCCCGTGCCCGAGGACCTGCGGGGTCGACCGGCTGTCCCGGGCGACTCCGGCCTGATTCCGAGGGCCCACGGTTTCGACCAAATGTCCCGGGTGACTCGGGCCTGGGTCTGAATGCTCGCGGTATCAACCAGCTTTCCCAGGGAACTGGGGCCCGGGTCTGAGGTCCCACAGGGTCGCCCACCTGTCCCGGGGGACTCGGGCCCGGGTCCACGGGCATGCGGTGTCGACAGGCTGTCCCGGGGGACTCGGGCCCGCGTCCGAGGGCCCGCCGGTTCGACCAGCTGTCCAGGTGGACTCGGGCCCGAGTCTGAAGGCCCGCGTGGTCGACCAGCTGTCCCAGGCACTCGGGCCTGTGTCCGAGGGCACGTGGGTTCGACCAGGTGTCCCCGGAGATCGCACTCGAGTCCGACGGCCCGTGGGGTCGACCATATGTCCCGGGCGATATTGGCCCGGGTCCAAAGGCCCGCGCGGTCCACCAGCAGGCCCGCGCGACTCAGGCCCTGTTCTGATGGCCCGCGGGGTCAACCAGCAGTCCCTGGCGCCTGGGGCCCGTGTCCGAAATCCCTCGGTGTTGACCAGCTGTCCCGGGCGACTCGAGACCGTGCCTGAGGGCCTGGGTGTCGAACAGCTGTGCCAGGGGACTCACACGTGAGTCTGATGGACCCCGGGGTCGACCAGCGGTCCCTGGGGACTCGGGCCCAGGTCCT
Source organism: Sus scrofa (assembly GCF_054392235.1). Lineage (NCBI taxonomy): Eukaryota > Metazoa > Chordata > Mammalia > Artiodactyla > Suidae > Sus > Sus scrofa. The sequence continues at coordinate 45,894,142 of NC_139387.1, read as the reverse complement.
AGGGCCCGCGGGTTCGACCACCTGTATTGGGCGACTCGGGCCGGTGCTCGAGGGCCCGCGGTGTCCACAAACTCTCCCGCGCGACTCGGTTCGGGTCCCAGGTCCCATGGTCGACCAGCTGTCCCAGGCGCCTCGGGCCCGTGCCAGATGTCCCGCTGCATGGATCAGCTGCCCCGGGCGACTTGGGCCCTGGTCGCAGGGCCCGCGGTGTCGAACAGGCGTCCCGGAAGACTCGGGCCTTGCCCGAATGCCCGCGGTGACGACCAGCTCCGGGTGACACGGGCCCGTGTCCGAGGGCCCACGGGTTCGACCAGATGACCCTGGCGACACATGCTTCGGTGGGACTGCCCACGGGGTTGACCAGCATTCCCGGCGTCCTCGCGCTCGTGTCCGACTGCCCGCGAGGTCGACCTGATGTCTTTGGCGACTCGGGCCCGTGGCCGGGGTCCTGCGGGGTCTGCCAGCTTTCCCGTGCCCATTCGGCCAATGCCCGAGTGCCCGCAGTGTCGACCCACTCTCCCAAGCGACTCGAGTTTGGGTCCAAGGGCCCGCGGTCGACCTGCTGTCCCGGGTGTCTTGGGCCCGGGCCCGATGTCCCACCGGGTCTACCAGGTGTCCCGGGCGATTCGGGTTCAGGTCGGAGGGACCGCGGTGTTGCCCAGCCATCCCGGGTCACTCGGGCCTGGGTCCGAGGGCCCATGTGTTCGACAAGCTCTTCCGGGCAAATCGCGCTCGGGTCCGATGGCCCGCGGGGTCGACCAGCTCTCCGGGGCAACTCGGGCACGTGCCCCAGGGCCCGGGGTGTCGACCAGCTGTCTCGGGCACCTCGGGCCCGGTTCCGAGGCCCGGCATTATTGATCAGCTATCCCGCGTGACTCGGGCCCGTGTCCGAGGGCCCACGGTGTCGACCAGATGTTCCAGGCCCTCGGGCCCGGGTCCGAGGGCCCGCAGGGTCCACCAGGGGTCCCGGGCGACTCGCACTCGAGTCCGAGGGCCTGCGGGGTCGACCAGATCTCCAGGGCGAGTCGAGCACATGCCCGATGCCCCGCGGGGTCAACCAGACGTCCCAGGCGACTCCGGCCTGGATCCGAGGGCCCACGGTGTCACACAGCTCTCCTGGGACACTCGCGCTTTGGACCGACAGACCGCGGGGTCGACCAGCTGACCCGGGCGACTTTGGCCCTGTGTCCAAAGGCCCTTGGGGTCGCCCGACTTTCCCGGGCGTCTCCGGCCTGTGCCCGAGGGACCGTGGTATGGACCACCTCTCCCAGGCGACTCAAGTTCGGGTCCGAGGTCCCGCAGCCTACCTGCTTTCCCGGGTGACTTGGGCATGTGCCAGATGTCACGCGGGGTCGACCAGTTGTCCAGGGGGACTCAGGCCCGGGTCCAGGATCCCGTGGTGTCGACCAGCTGTCCCGGGGAACTCTACCCAGGCCCGAAGACCAGCCGCATCCACCAGTTGCCCCGGGCGACTCGGACCCGTGTCTGAAGGCCCGCGTGTTCGACCAGCTATCCCTGGCCACTCACGCTGGGGTCCGTGTTCCCGCGGGGTTGACCAGCAGTCCCGGGCAACACGCGCTTGTGTCCGAGGGCCCGTGAGGTCGACCCGATGTCTTTGGCCATTCGGGCCCGGGACCGAGGGCCCGCGGGATCGACCAGCAGACCCGCGTGACTTGGGCCCGTGTCCGAGGTCCTGCGGTCGACCATCTGTACCGGGCGACTCGGGCCCGTGCCCGATGTCCCCCTGGGTCCAACAGCTGTCCCGGGGACGTCGGGCCCATGTCCGAGGGCCCGCGGGTTCCACAACCTTTCCCGGGCGACTCGGGCTGGTCCCGAGGGCCCGCGGTGTCGTCCAAATCTCCCGGTCGACTCGGGCCTGTGTCTGATATCCTCCAGGGTCGACCAGCTGTCCCGGGGGACTTGGGCCCTGGTCGGACGGAGCGGGGTGTCGAACAGGCGTCCCGGGCGACTAGGGCCAATGTCCGAGAGCCCACGGGGTCGAACAGCTGTCCTGGGCGACTCGGGCCCATTCCCGAGGCCTCGCGGTGTCGACCAGATGTCCCGGGGGACTGGCGCTTCGGTCCTAAGGCCCGCGGGGTCGACCAGCTGTCCTGGCTGACTTGGGTTCGGCTCCGAGGGCCTGCGGGCTCGAAAGGCTGTCCCGGAGGCTCGGGCCCGTTCCTGAAGGCCCACGGGGTCGACCAGTTTTCCCTGTGATTCGTGCTTTGGTCCGAGTGCCCGCAGGGTGGACCAGCAGTCCTGGGTGACTCGCGCTCGTGTCCGAGGTTCCACGAGGTCGCCCCGATGTTTTGGCAACTCGGGCCCGGGTGCGAGGGCCTGCAGGGTCGACCAGGTGTCCCGGGCGACTCGGGCCCAGGCCCAAGGCCCTGCGGTGTCAACCAGATGTCCCGGACCACTCGCGCTTGCGTCCTAGGTTACGTGGGGTCGACCAGCTGTCCTGGGTGACTGGGGCCTGGTCGGAGGGAGCATGGTGTCAAACAGGCGTCCCGGGCAACTCAGGCCCGTGTCTGAAGGCCCGCGGGGTCAACCAGCTGTCCCTGGTGACTCGCGCTTGGGACCGAGTGCATGCGGGGTCGACCAGCAGTCCCGGGCAACTCGGGCCCTGGTCGGAGGCACTGCGGTGTCGACCAGGCCTCCCTGGCGCCTCGGGCCCGTGCCCGAGGACCTGCGGGGTCGACCGGCTGTCCCGGGCGACTCCGGCCTGATTCCGAGGGCCCACGGTTTCGACCAAATGTCCCGGGTGACTCGGGCCTGGGTCTGAATGTTCGCGGTATCAACCAGCTTTCCCAGGGAACTGGGGCCCGGGTCTGAGGTCCCACAGTGTCGCCCACCTGTCCCGGGGGACTCGGGCCCGGGTCCACGGGCATGCGGTGTCGACAGGCTGTCCCGGGGGACTCGGGCCCGCGTCCGAGGGCCCGCCGGTTCGACCAGCGGTCCAGGTGGACTCGGGCCCGAGTCTGAAGGCCCGCGTGGTCGACCAGCTGTCCCAGGCACTCGGGCCTGTGTCCGAGGGCACGTGGGTTCGACCAGGTGTCCCCGGAGATCGCACTCGAGTCCGACGGCCCGTGGGGTCGACCATATGTCCCGGGCGATATTGGACCGGGTCCAAAGGCCCGCGCGGTCCACCAGCAGGCCCGCGCGACTCAGGCCCTGTTCTGATGGCCCGCGGGGTCAACCAGCAGTCCCTGGCGCCTGGGGCCCGTGTCCGAAATCCCTCGGTGTTGACCAGCTGTCCCGGGCGACTCGAGACCGTGCCTGAGGGCCTGGGTGTCGAACAGCTGTGCCAGGGGACTCACACGTGAGTCTGATGGACCCCGGGGTCGACCAGCGGTCCCTGGGGACTCGGGCCCAGGTCCTAGGGCCCGCGGGTTCGACCACCTGTATTGGGCGACTCGGGCCGGTGCTCGAGGGCCCGCGGTGTCCACAAACTCTCCCGCGCGACTCGGTTCAGGTCCCAGGTCCCATGGTCGACCAGCTGTCCCAGGCGCCTCGGGCCCGTGCCAGATGTCCCGCTGCATGGATCAGCTGCCCCGGGCGACTTGGGCCCTGGTCGCAGGGCCCGCGGTGTCGAACAGGCGTCCCGGAAGACTCGGGCCTTGCCCGAATGCCCGCGGTGACGACCAGCTCCGGGTGACACGGGCCCGTGTCCGAGGGCCCACGGGTTCGACCAGATGACCCTGGCGACACATGCTTCGGTGGGACTGCCCACGGGGTTGACCAGCATTCCCGGCGTCCTCGCGCTCGTGTCCGACTGCCCGCGAGGTCGACCTGATGTCTTTGGCGACTCGGGCCCGTGGCCGGGGTCCTGCGGGGTCTGCCAGCTTTCCCGTGCCCATTCGGCCAATGCCCGAGTGCCCGCAGTGTCGACCCACTCTCCCAAGCGACTCGAGTTTGGGTCCAAGGGCCCGCGGTCGACCTGCTGTCCCGGGTGTCTTGGGCCCGGGCCCGATGTCCCACCGGGTCTACCAGGTGTCCCGGGCGATTCGGGTTCAGGTCGGAGGGACCGCGGTGTTGCCCAGCCATCCCGGGTCACTCGGGCCTGGGTCCGAGGGCCCATGTGTTCGACAAGCTCTTCCGGGCAAATCGCGCTCGGGTCCGATGGCCCGCGGGGTCGACCAGCTCTCCGGGGCGACTCGGGCACGTGCCCCAGGGCCCGGGGTGTCGACCAGCTGTCTTGGGCACCTCGGGCCCGGTTCCGAGGCCCGGCATTATTGATCAGCTATCCCGCGTGACTCGGGCCCGTGTCCGAGGGCCCACGGTGTCGACCAGATGTTCCAGGCCCTCGGGCCCGGGTCCGAGGGCCCGCAGGGTCCACCAGGGGTCCCGGGCGACTCGCACTCGAGTCCGAGGGCCTGCGGGGTCGACCAGATCTCCAGGGCGAGTCGAGCACATGCCCGATGCCCCGCGGGGTCAACCAGACGTCCCAGGCGACTCCGGCCTGGCTCCGAGGGCCCACGGTGTCACACAGCTCTCCTGGGACACTCGCGCTTTGGACCGACGGACCGCGGGGTCGACCAGCTGACCCGGGCGACTTTGGCCCTGTGTCCAAAGGCCCTTGGGGTCGCCCGACTTTCCCGGGCGTCTCCGGCCTGTGCCCGAGGGACCGTGGTATGGACCACCTCTCCCAGGCGACTCAAGTTCGGGTCCGAGGTCCCGCAGCCTACCTGCTTTCCCGGGTGACTTGGGCATGTGCCAGATGTCACGCGGGGTCGACCAGTTGTCCAGGGGGACTCAGGCCCGGGTCCAGGATCCCGTGGTGTCGACCAGCTGTCCCGGGGAACTCTACCCAGGCCCGAAGACCAGCCTCATCCACCAGTTGCCCCGGGCGACTCGGACCCGTGTCTGAAGGCCCGCGTGTTCGACCAGCTATCCCTGGCCACTCACGCTGGGGTCCGTGTTCCCGCGGGGTTGACCAGCAGTCCCGGGCAACACGCGCTTGTGTCCGAGGGCCCGTGAGGTCGACCCGATGTCTTTGGCCATTCGGGCCCGGGACCGAGGGCCCGCGGGATCGACCAGCAGACCCGCGTGACTTGGGCCCGTGTCCGAGGTCCTGCGGTCGACCATCTGTACCGGGCGACTCGGGCCCGTGCCCGATGTCCCCCTGGGTCCAACAGCTGTCCCGGGGACGTCGGGCCCATGTCCGAGGGCCCGCGGGTTCCACAACCTTTCCCGGGCGACTCGGGCTGGTCCCGAGGGCCCGCGGTGTCGTCCAAATCTCCCGGTCGACTCGGGCCTGTGTCTGATATCCTCCAGGGTCGACCAGCTGTCCCGGGGGACTTGGGCCCTGGTCGGACGGAGCGGGGTGTCGAACAGGCGTCCCGGGCGACTAGGGCCAATGTCCGAGAGCCCACGTGGTCGAACAGCTGTCCTGGGCGACTCGGGCCCATTCCCGAGGCCTCGCGGTGTCGACCAGATGTCCCGGGGGACTGGCGCTTCGGTCCTAAGGCCCGCGGGGTCGACCAGCTGTCCTGGCTGACTTGGGTTCGGCTCCGAGGGCCTGCGGGCTCGAAAGGCTGTCCCGGAGGCTCGGGCCCGTTCCTGAAGGCCCACGGGGTCGACCAGTTTTCCCTGTGATTCATGCTTTGGTCCGAGTGCCCGCAGGGTGGACCAGCAGTCCTGGGTGACTCGCGCTCGTGTCCGAGGTTCCACGAGGTCGCCCCGATGTTTTGGCAACTCGGGCCCGGGTGCGAGGGCCTGCAGGGTCGACCAGGTGTCCCGGGCGACTCGGGCCCAGGCCCAAGGCCCTGCGGTGTCAACCAGATGTCCCGGACCACTCGCGCTTGCGTCCTAGGTTACGTGGGGTCGACCAGCTGTCCTGGGCGACTGGGGCCTGGTGGGAGGGAGCATGGTGTCAAACAGGCGTCCCGGGCAACTCGGGCCCGTGTCTGAAGGCCCGCGGGGTCAACCAGCTGTCCCTGGTGACTCGCGCTTGGGACCGAGTGCATGCGGGGTCGACCAGCAGTCCCGGGCAACTCGGGCCCTGGTCGGAGGCACTGCGGTGTCGACCAGGCCTCCCTGGCGCCTCGGGCCCGTGCCCGAGGACCTGCGGGGTCGACCGGCTGTCCCGGGCGACTCCGGCCTGATTCCGAGGGCCCACGGTTTCGACCAAATGTCCCGGGTGACTCGAGCCTGGGTCTGAATGCTCGCGGTATCAACCAGCTTTCCCAGGGAACTGGGGCCCGGGTCTGAGGTCCCACAGGGTCGCCCACCTGTCCCGGGGGACTCGGGCCCGGGTCCACGGGCATGCGGTGTCGACAGGCTGTCCCGGGGGACTCGGGCCCGCGTCCGAGGGCCCGCCGGTTCGACCAGCTGTCCAGGTGGACTCGGGCCCGAGTCTGAAGGCCCGCGTGGTCGACCAGCTGTCCCAGGCACTCGGGCCTGTGTCCGAGGGCACGTGGGTTCGACCAGGTGTCCCCGGAGATCGCACTCGAGTCCGACGGCCCGTGGGGTCGACCATATGTCCCGGGCGATATTGGCCCGGGTCCAAAGGCCCGCGCGGTCCACCAGCAGGCCCGCGCGACTCAGGCCCTGTTCTGATGGCCCGCGGGGTCAACCAGCAGTCCCTGGCGCCTGGGGCCCATGTCCGAAATCCCTCGGTGTTGACCAGCTGTCCCGGGCGACTTGAGACCGTGCCTGAGGGCCTGGGTGTCGAACAGCTGTGCCAGGGGACTCACACGTGAGTCTGATGGACCCCGGGGTCGACCAGCGGTCCCTGGGGACTCGGGCCCAGGTCCTAGGGCCCGCGGGTTCGACCACCTGTATTGGGCGACTCGGGCCGGTGCTCGAGGGCCCGCGGTGTCCACAAACTCTCCCGCGCGACTCGGTTCGGGTCCCAGGTCCCATGGTCGACCAGCTGTCCCAGGCGCCTCGGGCCCGTGCCAGATGTCCCGCTGCATGGATCAGCTGCCCCGGGCGACTTGGGCCCTGGTCGCAGGGCCCGCGGTGTCGAACAGGCGTCCCGGAAGACTCGGGCCTTGCCCGAATGCCCGCGGTGACGACCAGCTCCGGGTGACACGGGCCCGTGTCCGAGGGCCCACGGGTTCGACCAGATGACCCTGGCGACACATGCTTCGGTGGGACTGCCCACGGGGTTGACCAGCATTCCCGGCGTCCTCGCGCTCGTGTCCGACTGCCCGCGAGGTCGACCTGATGTCTTTGGCGACTCGGGCCCGTGGCCGGGGTCCTGCGGGGTCTGCCAGCTTTCCCGTGCCCATTCGGCCAATGCCCGAGTGCCCGCAGTGTCGACCCACTCTCCCAAGCGACTCGAGTTTGGGTCCAAGGGCCCGCGTTCGACCTGCTGTCCCGGGTGTCTTGGGCCCGGGCCCGATGTCCCACCGGGTCTACCAGGTGTCCCGGGCGATTCGGGTTCAGGTCGGAGGGACCGCGGTGTTGCCCAGCCATCCCGGGTCACTCGGGCCTGGGTCCGAGGGCCCATGTGTTCGACAAGCTCTTCCGGGCAAATCGCGCTCGGGTCCGATGGCCCGCGGGGTCGACCAGCTCTCCGGGGCGACTCGGGCACGTGCCCCAGGGCCCGGGGTGTCGACCAGCTGTCTCGGGCACCTCGGGCCCGGTTCCGAGGCCCGGCATTATTGATCAGCTATCCCGCGTGACTCGGGCCCGTGTCCGAGGGCCCACGGTGTCGACCAGATGTTCCAGGCCCTCGGGCCCGGGTCCGAGGGCCCGCAGGGTCCACCAGGGGTCCCGGGCGACTCGCACTCGAGTCCGAGGGCCTGCGGGGTCGACCAGATCTCCAGGGCGAGTCGAGCACATGCCCGATGCCCCGCGGGGTCAACCAGACGTCCCAGGCGACTCCGGCCTGGCTCCGAGGGCCCACGGTGTCACACAGCTCTCCTGGGACACTCGCGCTTTGGACCGACGGACCGCGGGGTCGACCAGCTGACCCGGGCGACTTTGGCCCTGTGTCCAAAGGCCCTTGGGGTCGCCCGACTTTCCCGGGCGTCTCCGGCCTGTGCCCGAGGGACCGTGGTATGGACCACCTCTCCCAGGCGACTCAAGTTCGGGTCCGAGGTCCCGCAGCCTACCTGCTTTCCCGGGTGACTTGGGCATGTGCCAGATGTCACGCGGGGTCGACCAGTTGTCCAGGGGGACTCAGGCCCGGGTCCAGGATCCCGTGGTGTCGACCAGCTGTCCCGGGGAACTCTACCCAGGCCCGAAGACCAGCCTCATCCACCAGTTGCCCCGGGCGACTCGGACCCGTGTCTGAAGGCCCGCGTGTTCGACCAGCTATCCCTGGCCACTCACGCTGGGGTCCGTGTTCCCGCGGGGTTGACCAGCAGTCCCGGGCAACACGCGCTTGTGTCCGAGGGCCCGTGAGGTCGACCCGATGTCTTTGGCCATTCGGGCCCGGGACCGAGGGCCCGCGGGATCGACCAGCAGACCCGCGTGACTTGGGCCCGTGTCCGAGGTCCTGCGGTCGACCATCTGTACCGGGCGACTCGGGCCCGTGCCCGATGTCCCCCTGGGTCCAACAGCTGTCCCGGGGACGTCGGGCCCATGTCCGAGGGCCCGCGGGTTCCACAACCTTTCCCGGGCGACTCGGGCTGGTCCCGAGGGCCCGCGGTGTCGTCCAAATCTCCCGGTCGACTCGGGCCTGTGTCTGATATCCTCCAGGGTCGACCAGCTGTCCCGGGGGACTTGGGCCCTGGTCGGACGGAGCGGGGTGTCGAACAGGCGTCCCGGGCGACTAGGGCCAATGTCCGAGAGCCCACGGGGTCGAACAGCTGTCCTGGGCGACTCGGGCCCATTCCCGAGGCCTCGCGGTGTCGACCAGATGTCCCGGGGGACTGGCGCTTCGGTCCTAAGGCCCGCGGGGTCGACCAGCTGTCCTGGCTGACTTGGGTTCGGCTCCGAGGGCCTGCGGGCTCGAAAGGCTGTCCCGGAGGCTCGGTCCCGTTCCTGAAGGCCCACGGGGTCGACCAGTTTTCCCTGTGATTCATGCTTTGGTCCGAGTGCCCGCAGGGTGGACCAGCAGTCCTGGGTGACTCGCGCTCGTGTCCGAGGTTCCACGAGGTCGCCCCGATGTTTTGGCAACTCGGGCCCGGGTGCGAGGGCCTGCAGGGTCGACCAGGTGTCCCGGGCGACTCGGGCCCAGGCCCAAGGCCCTGCGGTGTCAACCAGATGTCCCGGACCACTCGCGCTTGCGTCCTAGGTTACGTGGGGTCGACCAGCTGTCCTGGGCGACTGGGGCCTGGTGGGAGGGAGAATGGTGTCAAACAGGCGTCCCGGGCAACTCGGGCCCGTGTCTGAAGGCCCGCGGGGTCAACCAGCTGTCCCTGGTGACTCGCGCTTGGGACCGAGTGCATGCGGGGTCGACCAGCAGTCCCGGGCAACTCGGGCCCTGGTCGGAGGCACTGCGGTGTCGACCAGGCCTCCCTGGCGCCTCGGGCCCGTGCCCGAGGACCTGCGGGGTCGACCGGCTGTCCCGGGCGACTCCGGCCTGATTCCGAGGGCCCACGGTTTCGACCAAATGTCCCGGGTGACTCGAGCCTGGGTCTGAATGCTCGCGGTATCAACCAGCTTTCCCAGGGAACTGGGGCCCGGGTCTGAGGTCCCACAGGGTCGCCCACCTGTCCCGGGGGACTCGGGCCCGGGTCCACGGGCATGCGGTGTCGACAGGCTGTCCCGGGGGACTCGGGCCCGCGTCCGAGGGCCCGCCGGTTCGACCAGCTGTCCAGGTGGACTCGGGCCCGAGTCTGAAGGCCCGCGTGGTCGACCAGCTGTCCCAGGCACTCGGGCCTGTGTCCGAGGGCACGTGGGTTCGACCAGGTGTCCCCGGAGATCGCACTCGAGTCCGACGGCCCGTGGGGTCGACCATATGTCCCGGGCGATATTGGCCCGGGTCCAAAGGCCCGCGCGGTCCACCAGCAGGCCCGCGCGACTCAGGCCCTGTTCTGATGGCCCGCGGGGTCAACCAGCAGTCCCTGGCGCCTGGGGCCCGTGTCCGAAATCCCTCGGTGTTGACCAGCTGTCCCGGGCGACTTGAGACCGTGCCTGAGGGCCTGGGTGTCGAACAGCTGTGCCAGGGGACTCACACGTGAGTCTGATGGACCCCGGGGTCGACCAGCGGTCCCTGGGGACTCGGGCCCAGGTCCTAGGGCCCGCGGGTTCGACCACCTGTATTGGGCGACTCGGGCCGGTGCTCGAGGGCCCGCGGTGTCCACAAACTCTCCCGCGCGACTCGGTTCGGGTCCCAGGTCCCATGGTCGACCAGCTGTCCCAGGCGCCTCGGGCCCGTGCCAGATGTCCCGCTGCATGGATCAGCTGCCCCGGGCGACTTGGGCCCTGGTCGCAGGGCCCGCGGTGTCGAACAGGCGTCCCGGAAGACTCGGGCCTTGCCCGAATGCCCGCGGTGACGACCAGCTCCGGGTGACACGGGCCCGTGTCCGAGGGCCCACGGGTTCGACCAGATGACCCTGGCGACACATGCTTCGGTGGGACTGCCCACGGGGTTGACCAGCATTCCCGGCGTCCTCGCGCTCGTGTCCGACTGCCCGCGAGGTCGACCTGATGTCTTTGGCGACTCGGGCCCGTGGCCGGGGTCCTGCGGGGTCTGCCAGCTTTCCCGTGCCCATTCGGCCAATGCCCGAGTGCCCGCAGTGTCGACCCACTCTCCCAAGCGACTCGAGTTTGGGTCCAAGGGCCCGCGTTCGACCTGCTGTCCCGGGTGTCTTGGGCCCGGGCCCGATGTCCCACCGGGTCTACCAGGTGTCCCGGGCGATTCGGGTTCAGGTCGGAGGGACCGCGGTGTTGCCCAGCCATCCCGGGTCACTCGGGCCTGGGTCCGAGGGCCCATGTGTTCGACAAGCTCTTCCGGGCAAATCGCGCTCGGGTCCGATGGCCCGCGGGGTCGACCAGCTCTCCGGGGCGACTCGGGCACGTGCCCCAGGGCCCGGGGTGTCGACCAGCTGTCTCGGGCACCTCGGGCCCGGTTCCGAGGCCCGGCATTATTGATCAGCTATCCCGCGTGACTCGGGCCCGTGTCCGAGGGCCCACGGTGTCGACCAGATGTTCCAGGCCCTCGGGCCCGGGTCCGAGGGCCCGCAGGGTCCACCAGGGTTCCCGGGCGACTCGCACTCGAGTCCGAGGGCCTGCGGGGTCGACCAGATCTCCAGGGCGAGTCGAGCACATGCCCGATGCCCCGCGGGGTCAACCAGACGTCCCAGGCGACTCCGGCCTGGCTCCGAGGGCCCACGGTGTCACACAGCTCTCCTGGGACACTCGCGCTTTGGACCGACGGACCGTGGGGTCGACCAGCTGACCCGGGCGACTTTGGCCCTGTGTCCAAAGGCCCTTGGGGTCGCCCGACTTTCCCGGGCGTCTCCGGCCTGTGCCCGAGGGACCGTGGTATGGACCACCTCTCCCAGGCGACTCAAGTTCGGGTCCGAGGTCCCGCAGCCTACCTGCTTTCCCGGGTGACTTGGGCATGTGCCAGATGTCACGCGGGGTCGACCAGTTGTCCAGGGGGACTCAGGCCCGGGTCCAGGATCCCGTGGTTTCGACCAGCTGTCCCGGGGAACTCTACCCAGGCCCGAAGACCAGCCGCATCCACCAGTTGCCCCGGGCGACTCGGACCCGTGTCTGAAGGCCCACGTGTTCGACCAGCTATCCCTGGCCACTCACGCTGGGGTCCGTGTTCCCGCGGGGTTGACCAGCAGTCCCGGGCAACACGCGCTTGTGTCCGAGGGCCCGTGAGGTCGACCCGATGTCTTTGGCCATTCGGGCCCGGGACCGAGGGCCCGCGGGATCGACCAGCAGACCCGCGTGACTTGGGCCCGTGTCCGAGGTCCTGCGGTCGACCATCTGTACCGGGCGACTCGGGCCCGTGCCCGATGTCCCCCTGGGTCGACCAGCTGTCCCGGGGACGTCGGGCCCATGTCCGAGGGCCCGCGGGTTCCACAACCTTTCCCGGGCGACTCGGGCTGGTCCCGAGGGCCCGCGGTGTCGTCCAAATCTCCCGGTCGACTCGGGCCTGTGTCTGATATCCTCCAGGGTCGACCAGCTGTCCCGGGGGACTTGGGCCCTGGTCGGACGGAGCGGGGTGTCGAACAGGCGTCCCGGGCGACTAGGGCCAATGTCCGAGAGCCCACGGGGTCGAACAGCTGTCCTGGGCGACTCGGGCCCATTCCCGAGGCCTCGCGGTGTCGACCAGATGTCCCGGGGGACTGGCGCTTCGGTCCTAAGGCCCGCGGGGTCGACCAGCTGTCCTGGCTGACTTGGGTTCGGCTCCGAGGGCCTGCGGGCTCGAAAGGCTGTCCCGGAGGCTCGGGCCCGTTCCTGAAGGCCCACGGGGTCGACCAGTTTTCCCTGTGATTCGTGCTTTGGTCCGAGTGCCCGCAGGGTGGACCAGAAGTCCTGGGTGACTCGCGCTCGTGTCCGAGGTTCCACGAGGTCGCCCCGATGTTTTGGCAACTCGGGCCCGGGTGCGAGGGCCTGCAGGGTCGACCAGGTGTCCCGGGCGACTCGGGCCCAGGCCCAAGGCCCTGCGGTGTCAACCAGATGTCCCGGACCACTCGCGCTTGCGTCCTAGGTTACGTGGGGTCGACCAGCTGTCCTGGGCGACTGGGGCCTGGTCGGATGGAGCATGGTGTCAAACAGGCGTCCCGGGCAACTCGGGCCCGTGTCTGAAGGCCCGCGGGGTCAACCAGCTGTCCCTGGTGACTCGCGCTTGGGACCGAGTGCATGCGGGGTCGACCAGCAGTCCCGGGAAACTCGGGCCCTGGTCGGAGGCACTGCGGTGTCGACCAGGCCTCCCTGGCGCCTCGGGCCCGTGCCCGAGGACCTGCGGGGTCGACCGGCTGTCCCGGGCGACTCCGGCCTGATTCCGAGGGCCCACGGGTTCGACCAAATGTCCCGGGTGACTCGGGCCTGGGTCTGAATGTTCGCGGTATCAACCAGCTTTCCCAGGGAACTGGGGCCCGGGTCTGAGGTCCCACAGGGTCGCCCACCTGTCCCGGGGGACTCGGGCCCGGGTCCACGGGCATGTGGTGTCGACAGGCTGTCCCAGGGGACTCGGGCCCGCGTCCGAGGGCCCGCCGGGTCGACCAGCTGTCCAGGTGGACTCGGTCCCGAGTCTGAAGGCCCGCGTGGTCGACCAGCTGTCCCAGGCACTCGGGCCTGTGTCCGAGGGCACGTGGTTTCGACCAGGTGTCCCCGGAGATCGCACTCGAGTCCGACGGCCCGTGGGGTCGACCATATGTCCCGGGCGATATTGGCCCGGGTCCAAAGGCCCGCGTGGTCCACCAGCAGGCCCGCGCGACTCAGGCCCTGTTCTGATGGCCCGCGGGGTCAACCAGCAGTCCCTGGCGCCTGGGCCCCGTGTCCGAAATCCCTCGGTGTTGACCAGCTGTCCCGGGCGACTCGAGACCGTGCCTGAGGGCCTGGGTGTCGAACAGCTGTGCCAGGGGACTCACACGTGAGTCTGATGGACCCCGGGGTCGACCAGCGGTCCCTGGGGACTCGGGCCCAGGTCCTAGGGCCCGCGGGTTCGACCACCTGTATTGGGCGACTCGGGCCGGTGCTCGAGGGCCCGCGGTGTCCACAAACTCTCCCGCGCGACTCGGTTCGGGTCCCAGGTCCCATGGTCGACCAGCTGTCCCAGGCGCCTCGGGCCCGTGCCAGATGTCCCGCTGCATGGATCAGCTGCCCCGGGCGACTTGGGCCCTGGTCGCAGGGCCCGCGGTGTCGAACAGGCATCCCGGAAGACTCGGGCCTTGCCCGAATGCCCGCGGTGACGACCAGCTCCGGGTGACACGGGCCCGTGTCCGAGGGCCCACGGGTTCGACCAGATGACCCTGGCGACACATGCTTCGGTGGGACTGCCCACGGGGTTGACCAGCATTCCCGGCGTCCTCGCGCTCGTGTCCGACTGCCCGCGAGGTCGACCTGATGTCTTTGGCGACTCGGGCCCGTGGCCGGGGTCCTGCGGGGTCTGCCAGCTTTCCCGTGCCCATTCGGCCAATGCCCGAGTGCCCGCAGTGTCGACCCACTCTCCCAAGCGACTCGAGTTTGGGTCCAAGGGCCCGCGGTCGACCTGCTGTCCCGGGTGTCTTGGGCCCGGGCCCGATGTCCCACCGGGTCTACCAGGTGTCCCGGGCGATTCGGGTTCAGGTCGGAGGGACCGCGGTGTTGCCCAGCCATCCCGGGTCACTCGGGCCTGGGTCCGAGGGCCCATGTGTTCGACAAGCTCTTCCGGGCAAATCGCGCTCGGGTCCGATGGCCCGCGGGGTCGACCAGCTCTCCGGGGCGACTCGGGCACGTGCCCCAGGGCCCGGGGTGTCGACCAGCTGTCTCGGGCACCTCGGGCCCGGTTCCGAGGCCCGGCATTATTGATCAGCTATCCCGCGTGACTCGGGCCCGTGTCCGAGGGCCCACGGTGTCGACCAGATGTTCCAGGCCCTCGGGCCCGGGTCCGAGGGCCCGCAGGGTCCACCAGGGGTCCCGGGCGACTCGCACTCGAGTCCGAGGGCCTGCGGGGTCGACCAGATCTCCAGGGCGAGTCGAGCACATGCCCGATGCCCCGCGGGGTCAACCAGACGTCCCAGGCGACTCCGGCCTGGCTCCGAGGGCCCACGGTGTCACACAGCTCTCCTGGGACACTCGCGCTTTGGACCGACGGACCGCGGGGTCGACCAGCTGACCCGGGCGACTTTGGCCCTGTGTCCAAAGGCCCTTGGGGTCGCCCGACTTTCCCGGGCGTCTCCGGCCTGTGCCCGAGGGACCGTGGTATGGACCACCTCTCCCAGGCGACTCAAGTTCGGGTCCGAGGTCCCGCAGCCTACCTGCTTTCCCGGGTGACTTGGGCATGTGCCAGATGTCACGCGGGGTCGACCAGTTGTCCAGGGGGACTCAGGCCCGGGTCCAGGATCCCGTGGTGTCGACCAGCTGTCCCGGGGAACTCTACCCAGGCCCGAAGACCAGCCGCATCCACCAGTTGCCCCGGGCGACTCGGACCCGTGTCTGAAGGCCCGCGTGTTCGACCAGCTATCCCTGGCCACTCACGCTGGGGTCCGTGTTCCCGCGGGGTTGACCAGCAGTCCCGGGCAACACGCGCTTGTGTCCGAGGGCCCGTGAGGTCGACCCGATGTCTTTGGCCATTCGGGCCTGGGACCGAGGGCCCGCGGGATCGACCAGCAGACCCGCGTGACTTGGGCCCGTGTCCGAGGTCCTGCGGTCGACCATCTGTACCGGGCGACTCGGGCCCGTGCCCGATGTCCCGTTGGGTCGACCAGCTGTCCCGGGGACATCGGGCCCATGTCCGAGGGCCCGCGGGTTCCACAACCTTTCCCGGGCGACTCGGGCTGGTCCCGAGGGCCCGCGGTGTCGTCCAAATCTCCCGGTCGACTCGGGCCTGTGTCTGATATCCTCCAGGGTCGACCAGCTGTCCCGGGGGACTTGGGCCCTGGTCGGACGGAGCGGGGTGTCGAACAGGCGTCCCGGGCGACTAGGGCCAATGTCCGAGAGCCCACGGGGTCGAACAGCTGTCCTGGGCGACTCGGGCCCATTCCCGAGGCCTCGCGGTGTCGACCAGATGTCCCGGGGGACTGGCGCTTCGGTCCTAAGGCCCGCGGGGTCGACCAGCTGTCCTGGCTGACTTGGGTTCGGCTCCGAGGGCCTGCGGGCTCGAAAGGCTGTCCCGGAGGCTCGGGCCCGTTCCTGAAGGCCCACGGGGTCGACCAGTTTTCCCTGTGATTCGTGCTTTGGTCCGAGTGCCCGCAGGGTGGACCAGCAGTCCTGGGTGACTCGCGCTCGTGTCCGAGGTTCCACGAGGTCGCCCCGATGTTTTGGCAACTCGGGCCCAGGTGCGAGGGCCTGCAGGGTCGACCAGGTGTCCCGGGCGACTCGGGCCCAGGCCCAAGGCCCTGCGGTGTCAACCAGATGTCCCGGACCACTCGCGCTTGCGTCCTAGGTTACGTGGGGTCGACCAGCTGTCCTGGGCGACTGGGGCCTGGTCGGAGGGAGCATGGTGTCAAACAGGCGTCCCGGGCAACTCGGGCCCGTGTCTGAAGGCCCGCGGGGTCAACCAGCTGTCCCTGGTGACTCGCGCTTGGGACCGAGTGCATGCGGGGTCGACCAGCAGTCCCGGGCAACTCGGGCCCTGGTCGGAGGCACTGCGGTGTCGACCAGGCCTCCCTGGCGCCTCGGGCCCGTGCCCGAGGACCTGCGGGGTCGACCGGCTGTCCCGGGCGACTCCGGCCTGATTCCGAGGGCCCACGGTTTCGACCAAATGTCCCGGGTGACTCGGGCCTGGGTCTGAATGTTCGCGGTATCAACCAGCTTTCCCAGGGAACTGGGGCCCGGGTCTGAGGTCCCACAGGGTCGCCCACCTGTCCCGGGGGACTCGGGCCCGGGTCCACGGGCATGCGGTGTCGACAGGCTGTCCCGGGGGACTCGGGCCCGCGTCCGAGGGCCCGCCGGTTCGACCAGCTGTCCAGGTGGACTCGGGCCCGAGTCTGAAGGCCCGCGTGGTTGACCAGCTGTCCCAGGCACTCGGGCCTGTGTCCGAGGGCACGTGGGTTCGACCAGGTGTCCCCGGAGATCGCACTCGAGTCCGACGGCCCGTGGGGTCGACCATATGTCCCGGGCGATTTTGCCCCTGGTCCAAAGGCCCGCGCGGTCCACCAGCAGGCCCGCGCGACTCAGGCCCTGTTCTGATGGCCCGCGGGGTCAACCAGCAGTCCCTGGCGCCTGGGGCCCGTGTCCGAAATCCCTCGGTGTTGACCAGCTGTCCCGGGCGACTCGAGACCGTGCCTGAGGGCCTGGGTGTCGAACAGCTGTGCCAGGGGACTCACACGTGAGTCTGATGGACCCCGGGGTCGACCAGCGGTCCCTGGGGACTCGGGCCCAGGTCCTAGGGCCCGCGGGTTCGACCACCTGTATTGGGCGACTCGGGCCGGTGCTCGAGGGCCCGCGGTGTCCACAAACTCTCCCGCGCGACTCGGTTCGGGTCCCAGGTCCCATGGTCGACCAGCTGTCCCAGGCGCCTCGGGCCCGTGCCAGATGTCCCGCTGCATGGATCAGCTGCCCCGGGCGACTTGGGCCCTGGTCGCAGGGCCCGCGGTGTCGAACAGGCGTCCCGGAAGACTCGGGCCTTGCCCGAATGCCCGCGGTGACGACCAGCTCCGGGTGACACGGGCCCGTGTCCGAGGGCCCACGGGTTCGACCAGATGACCCTGGCGACACATGCTTCGGTGGGACTGCCCACGGGGTTGACCAGCATTCCCGGCGTCCTCGCGCTCGTGTCCGACTGCCCGCGAGGTCGACCTGATGTCTTTGGCGACTCGGGCCCATGGCCGGGGTCCTGCGAGGTCTGCCAGCTTTCCCGTGCCCATTCGGCCAATGCCCGAGTGCCCGCAGTGTCGACCCACTCTCCCAAGCGACTCGAGTTTGG
Source organism: Sus scrofa (assembly GCF_054392235.1). Lineage (NCBI taxonomy): Eukaryota > Metazoa > Chordata > Mammalia > Artiodactyla > Suidae > Sus > Sus scrofa. The sequence goes on along the minus strand of NC_139387.1, from coordinate 45,876,714 downwards.
GTCCAAGGGCCCGCGGTCGACCTGCTGTCCCGGGTGTCTTGGGCCCGGGCCCGATGTCCCACCGGGTCAACCAGGTGTCCCGGGCGATTCGGGTTCAGGTCGGAGGGACCGCGGTGTTGCCCAGCCATCCCGGGTCACTCGGGCCTGGGTCCGAGGGCCCATGTGTTCGACAAGCTCTTCCGGGCAAATCGCGCTCGGGTCCGATGGCCCGCAGTGTCGACCCACTCTCCCAAGCGACTCGAGTTTGGGTCCAAGGGCCCGCGGTCGACCTGCTGTCCCGGGTGTCTTGGGCCCGGGCCCGATGTCCCACCGGGTCAACCAGGTGTCCCGGGCGATTCGGGTTCAGGTCGGAGGGACCGCGGTGTTGCCCAGCCATCCCGGGTCACTCGGGCCTGGGTCCGAGGGCCCATGTGTTCGACAAGCTCTTCCGGGCAAATCGCGCTCGGGTCCGATGGCCCGCGGGGTCGACCAGCTCTCCGGGGCGACTCGGGCACGTGCCCGATGCCCCGCGGGGTCAACCAGACGTCCCAGGCGACTCCGGCCTGGCTCCGAGGGCCCACGGTGTCACACAGCTCTCCTGGGACACTCGCGCTTTGGACCGACGGACCGCGGGGTCGACCAGCTGACCCGGGCGACTTTGGCCCTGTGTCCAAAGGCCCTTGGGGTCGCCCGACTTTCCCGGGCGTCTCCGGCCTGTGCCCGAGGGACCGTGGTATGGACCACCTCTCCCAGGCGACTCAAGTTCGGGTCCGAGGTCCCGCAGCCTACCTGCTTTCCCGGGTGACTTGGGCATGTGCCAGATGTCACGCGGGGTCGACCAGTTGTCCAGGGGGACTCAGGCCCGGGTCCAGGATCCCGTGGTTTCGACCAGCTGTCCCGGGGAACTCTACCCAGGCCCGAAGACCAGCCGCATCCACCAGTTGCCCCGGGCGACTCGGACCCGTGTCTGAAGGCCCACGTGTTCGACCAGCTATCCCTGGCCACTCACGCTGGGGTCCGTGTTCCCGCGGGGTTGACCAGCAGTCCCGGGCAACACGCGCTTGTGTCCGAGGGCCCGTGAGGTCGACCCGATATCTTTGGCGATTCGGGCCCGGGACCGAGGGCCCGCGGGATCGACCAGCAGACCCGCGTGACTTGGGCCCGTGTCCGAGGTCCTGCGGTCGACCATCTGTACCGGGCGACTCGGGCCCGTGCCCGATGTCCCCCTGGGTCGACCAGCTGTCCCGGGGACGTCGGGCCCATGTCCGAGGGCCCGCGGGTTCCACAACCTTTCCCGGGCGACTCGGGCTGGTCCCGAGGGCCCGCGGTGTCGTCCAAATCTCCCGGTCGACTCGGGCCTGTGTCTGATATCCTCCAGGGTCGACCAGCTGTCCCGGGGGACTTGGGCCCTGGTCGGACGGAGCGGGGTGTCGAACAGGCGTCCCGGGCGACTAGGGCCAATGTCCGAGAGCCCACGGGGTCGAACAGCTGTCCTGGGCGACTCGGGCCCATTCCCGAGGCCTCGCGGTGTCGACCAGATGTCCCGGGGGACTGGCGCTTCGGTCCTAAGGCCCGCGGGGTCGACCAGCTGTCCTGGCTGACTTGGGTTCGGCTCCGAGGGCCTGCGGGCTCGAAAGGCTGTCCCGGAGGCTCGGGCCCGTTCCTGAAGGCCCACGGGGTCGACCAGTTTTCCCTGTGATTCGTGCTTTGGTCCGAGTGCCCGCAGGGTGGACCAGCAGTCCTGGGTGACTCGCGCTCGTGTCCGAGGTTCCACGAGGTCGCCCCGATGTTTTGGCAACTCGGGCCCGGGTGCGAGGGCCTGCAGGGTCGACCAGGGGTCCCGGGCGACTCGGGCCCAGGCCCAAGGCCCTGCGGTGTCAACCAGATGTCCCGGACCACTCGCGCTTGCGTCCTAGGTTACGTGGGGTCGACCAGCTGTCCTGGGCGACTGGGGCCTGGTGGGAGGGAGCATGGTGTCAAACAGGCGTCCCGGGCAACTCGGGCCCGTGTCTGAAGGCCCGCGGGGTCAACCAGCTGTCCCTGGTGACTCGCGCTTGGGACCGAGTGCATGCGGGGTCGACCAGCAGTCCCGGGCAACTCGGGCCCTGGTCGGAGGCACTGCGGTGTCGACCAGGCCTCCCTGGCGCCTCGGGCCCGTGCCCGAGGACCTGCGGGGTCGACCGGCTGTCCCGGGCGACTCCGGCCTGATTCCGAGGGCCCACGGGTTCGACCAAATGTCCCGGGTGACTCGGGCCTGGGTCTGAATGTTCGCGGTATCAACCAGCTTTCCCAGGGAACTGGGGCCCGGGTCTGAGGTCCCACAGGGTCGCCCACCTGTCCCGGGGGACTCGGGCCCGGGTCCACGGGCATGCGGTGTCGACAGGCTGTCCCGGGGGACTCGGGCCCGCGTCCGAGGGCCCGCCGGGTCGACCAGCTGTCCAGGTGGACTCGGGCCCGAGTCTGAAGGCCCGCGTGGTCGACCAGCTGTCCCAGGCACTCGGGCCTGTGTCCGAGGGCACGTGGGTTCGACCAGGTGTCCCCAGAGATCGCACTCGAGTCCGACGGCCCGTGGGGTCGACCATATGTCCCGGGCGATATTGGCCCGGGTCCAAAGGCCCGCGTGGTCCACCAGCAGGCCCGCGCGACTCAGGCCCTGTTCTGATGGCCCGCGGGGTCAACCAGCAGTCCCTGGCGCCTGGGCCCCGTGTCCGAAATCCCTCGGTGTTGACCAGCTGTCCCGGGCGACTCGAGACCGTGCCTGAGGGCCTGGGTGTCGAACAGCTGTGCCAGGGGACTCACACGTGAGTCTGATGGACCCCGGGGTCGACCAGCGGTCCCTGGGGACTCGGGCCCAGGTCCTAGGGCCCGCGGGTTCGACCACCTGTATTGGGCGACTCGGGCCGGTGCTCGAGGGCCCGCGGTGTCCACAAACTCTCCCGCGCGACTCGGTTCGGGTCCCAGGTCCCATGGTCGACCAGCTGTCCCAGGCGCCTCGGGCCCGTGCCAGATGTCCCGCTGCATGGATCAGCTGCCCCGGGCGACTTGGGCCCTGGTCGCAGGGCCCGCGGTGTCGAACAGGCGTCCCGGAAGACTCGGGCCTTGCCCGAATGCCCGCGGTGACGACCAGCTCCGGGTGACACGGGCCCGTGTCCGAGGGCCCACGGGTTCGACCAGATGACCCTGGCGACACATGCTTCGGTGGGACTGCCCACGGGGTTGACCAGCATTCCCGGCGTCCTCGCGCTCGTGTCCGACTGCCCGCGAGGTCGACCTGATGTCTTTGGCGACTCGGGCCCGTGGCCGGGGTCCTGCGGGGTCTGCCAGCTTTCCCGTGCCCATTCGGCCAATGCCCGAGTGCCCGCACTGTCGACCCACTCTCCCAAGCGACTCGAGTTTGGGTCCAAGGGCCCGCGGTCGACCTGCTGTCCCGGGTGTCTTGGGCCCGGGCCCGATGTCCCACCGGGTCTACCAGGTGTCCCGGGCGATTCGGGTTCAGGTCGGAGGGACCGCGGTGTTGCCCAGCCATCCCGGGTCACTCGGGCCTGGGTCCGAGGGCCCATGTGTTCGACAAGCTCTTCCGGGCAAATCGCGCTCGGGTCCGATGGCCCGCGGGGTCGACCAGCTCTCCGGGGCGACTCGGGCACGTGCCCCAGGGCCCGGGGTGTCGACCAGCTGTCTCGGGCACCTCGGGCCCGGTTCCGAGGCCCGGCATTATTGATCAGCTATCCCGCGTGACTCGGGCCCGTGTCCGAGGGCCCACGGTGTCGACCAGATGTTCCAGGCCCTCGGGCCCGGGTCCGAGGGCCCGCAGGGTCCACCAGGGGTCCCGGGCGACTCGCCCTCGAGTCCGAGGGCCTGCGGGGTCGACCAGATCTCCAGGGCGAGTCGAGCACATGCCCGATGCCCCGTGGGGTCAACCAGACGTCCCAGGCGACTCCGGCCTGGCTCCGAGGGCCCACGGTGTCACACAGCTCTCCTGGGACACTCGCGCTTTGGACCGACGGACCGCGGGGTCGACCAGCTGACCCGGGCGACTTTGGCCCTGTGTCCAAAGGCCCTTGGGGTCGCCCGACTTTCCCGGGCGTCTCCGGCCTGTGCCCGAGGGACCGTGGTATGGACCACCTCTCCCAGGCGACTCAAGTTCGGGTCCGAGGTCCCGCAGCCTACCTGCTTTCCCGGGTGACTTGGGCATGTGCCAGATGTCACGCGGGGTCGACCAGTTGTCCAGGGGGACTCAGGCCCGGGTCCAGGATCCCGTGGTGTCGACCAGCTGTCCCGGGGAACTCTACCCAGGCCCGAAGACCAGCCGCATCCACCAGTTGCCCCGGGCGACTCGGACCCGTGTCTGAAGGCCCGCGTGTTCGACCAGCTATCCCTGGCCACTCACGCTGGGGTCCGTGTTCCCGCGGGGTTGACCAGCAGTCCCGGGCAACACGCGCTTGTGTCCGAGGGCCCGTGAGGTCGACCCGATGTCTTTGGCCATTCGGGCCTGGGACCGAGGGCCCGCGGGATCGACCAGCAGACCCGCGTGACTTGGGCCCGTGTCCGAGGTCCTGCGGTCGACCATCTGTACCGGGCGACTCGGGCCCGTGCCCGATGTCCCCCTGGGTCCAACAGCTGTCACGGGGACGTCGGGCCCATGTCCGAGGGCCCGCGGGTTCCACAACCTTTCCCGGGCGACTCGGGCTGGTCCCGAGGGCCCGCGGTGTCGTCCAAATCTCCCGGTCGACTCGGGCCTGTGTCTGATATCCTCCAGGGTCGACCAGCTGTCCCGGGGGACTTGGGCCCTGGTCGGACGGAGCGGGGTGTCGAACAGGCGTCCCGGGCGACTAGGGCCAATGTCCGAGAGCCCACGGGGTCGAACAGCTGTCCTGGGCGACTCGGGCCCATTCCCGAGGCCTCGCGGTGTCGACCAGATGTCCCGGGGGACTGGCGCTTCGGTCCTAAGGCCCGCGGGGTCGACCAGCTGTCCTGGCTGACTTGGGTTCGGCTCCGAGGGCCTGCGGGCTCGAAAGGCTGTCCCGGAGGCTCGGGCCCGTTCCTGAAGGCCCACGGGGTCGACCAGTTTTCCCTGTGATTCGTGCTTTGGTCCGAGTGCCCGCAGGGTGGACCAGCAGTCCTGGGTGACTCGCGCTCGTGTCCGAGGTTCCACGAGGTCGCCCCGATGTTTTGGCAACTCGGGCCCGGGTGCGAGGGCCTGCAGGGTCGACCAGGTGTCCCGGGCGACTCGGGCCCAGGCCCAAGGCCCTGCGGTGTCAACCAGATGTCCCGGACCACTCGCGCTTGCGTCCTAGGTTACGTGGGGTCGACCAGCTGTCCTGGGCGACTGGGGCCTGGTCGGAGGGAGCATGGTGTCAAACAGGCGTCCCGGGCAACTCGGGCCCGTGTCTGAAGGCCCGCGGGGTCAACCAGCTGTCCCTGGTGACTCGCGCTTGGGACCGAGTGCATGCGGGGTCGACCAGCAGTCCCGGGCAACTCGTGCCCTGGTCGGAGGCACTGCGGTGTCGACCAGGCCTCCCTGGCGCCTCGGGCCCGTGCCCGAGGACCTGCGGGGTCGACCGGCTGTCCCGGGCGACTCCGGCCTGATTCCGAGGGCCCACGGTTTCGACCAAATGTCCCGGGTGACTCGGGCCTGGGTCTGAATGTTCGCGGTATCAACCAGCTTTCCCAGGGAACTGGGGCCCGGGTCTGAGGTCCCACAGGGTCGCCCACCTGTCCCGGGGGACTCGGGCCCGGGTCCACGGGCATGCGGTGTCGACAGGCTGTCCCGGGGGACTCGGGCCCGCGTCCGAGGGCCCGCCGGTTCGACCAGCTGTCCAGGTGGACTCGGGCCCGAGTCTGAAGGCCCGCGTGGTTGACCAGCTGTCCCAGGCACTCGGGCCTGTGTCCGAGGGCACGTGGGTTCGACCAGGTGTCCCCGGAGATCGCACTCGAGTCCGACGGCCCGTGGGGTCGACCATATGTCCCGGGCGATTTTGCCCCTGGTCCAAAGGCCCGCGCGGTCCACCAGCAGGCCCGCGCGACTCAGGCCCTGTTCTGATGGCCCGCGGGGTCAACCAGCAGTCCCTGGCGCCTGGGGCCCGTGTCCGAAATCCCTCGGTGTTGACCAGCTGTCCCGGGCGACTCGAGACCGTGCCTGAGGGCCTGGGTGTCGAACAGCTGTGCCAGGGGACTCACACGTGAGTCTGATGGACCCCGGGGTCGACCAGCGGTCCCTGGGGACTCGGGCCCAGGTCCTAGGGCCCGCGGGTTCGACCACCTGTATTGGGCGACTCGGGCCGGTGCTCGAGGGCCCGCGGTGTCCACAAACTCTCCCGCGCGACTCGGTTCGGGTCCCAGGTCCCATGGTCGACCAGCTGTCCCAGGCGCCTCGGGCCCGTGCCAGATGTCCCGCTGCATGGATCAGCTGCCCCGGGCGACTTGGGCCCTGGTCGCAGGGCCCGCGGTGTCGAACAGGCGTCCCGGAAGACTCGGGCCTTGCCCGAATGCCCGCGGTGACGACCAGCTCCGGGTGACACGGGCCCGTGTCCGAGGGCCCACGGGTTCAACCAGATGACCCTGGCAACACATGCTTCGGTGGGACTGCCCACGGGGTTGACCAGCATTCCCGGCGTCCTCGCGCTCGTGTCCGACTGCCCGCGAGGTCGACCTGATGTCTTTGGCGACTCGGGCCCATGGCCGGGGTCCTGCGAGGTCTGCCAGCTTTCCCGTGCCCATTCGGCCAATGCCCGAGTGCCCGCAGTGTCGACCCACTCTCCCAAGCGACTCGAGTTTGGGTCCAAGGGCCCGCGGTCGACCTGCTGTCCCGGGTGTCTTGGGCCCGGGCCCGATGTCCCACCGGGTCAACCAGGTGTCCCGGGCGATTCGGGTTCAGGTCGGAGGGACCGCGGTGTTGCCCAGCCATCCCGGGTCACTCGGGCCTGGGTCCGAGGGCCCATGTGTTCGACAAGCTCTTCCGGGCAAATCGCGCTCGGGTCCGATGGCCCGCGGGGTCGACCAGCTCTCCGGGGCGACTCGGGCACGTGCCCCAGGGCCCGGGGTGTCGACCAGCTGTCTCGGGCACCTCGGGCCCGGTTCCGAGGCCCGGCATTATTGATCAGCTATCCCGCGTGACTCGGGCCCGTGTCCGAGGGCCCACGGTGTCGACCAGATGTTCCAGGCCCTCGGGCCCGGGTCCGAGGGCCCGCAGGGTCCACCAGGGGTCCCGGGCGACTCGCACTCGAGTCCGAGGGCCTGCGGGGTCGACCAGATCTCCAGGGCGAGTCGAGCACATGCCCGATGCCCCGCGGGGTCAACCAGACGTCCCAGGCGACTCCGGCCTGGCTCCGAGGGCCCACGGTGTCACACAGCTCTCCTGGGACACTCGCGCTTTGGACCGACGGACCGCGGGGTCGACCAGCTGACCCGGGCGACTTTGGCCCTGTGTCCAAAGGCCCTTGGGGTCGCCCGACTTTCCCGGGCGTCTCCGGCCTGTGCCCGAGGGACCGTGGTATGGACCACCTCTCCCAGGCGACTCAAGTTCAGGTCCGAGGTCCCGCAGCCTACCTGCTTTCCCGGGTGACTTGGGCATGTGCCAGATGTCACGCGGGGTCGACCAGTTGTCCAGGGGGACTCAGGCCCGGGTCCAGGATCCCGTGGTGTCGACCAGCTGTCCCGGGGAACTCTACCCAGGCCCGAAGACCAGCCGCATCCACCAGTTGCCCCGGGCGACTCGGACCCGTGTCTGAAGGCCCGCGTGTTCGACCAGCTATCCCTGGCCACTCACGCTGGGGTCCGTGTTCCCGCGGGGTTGACCAGCAGTCCCGGGCAACACGCGCTTGTGTCCGAGGGCCCGTGAGGTCGACCCGATGTCTTTGGCGATTCGGGCCCGGGACCGAGGGCCCGCGGGATCGACCAGCAGACCCGCGTGACTTGGGCCCGTGTCCGAGGTCCTGCGGTCGACCATCTGTACCGGGCGACTCGGGCCCGTGCCCGATGTCCCCCTGGGTCGACCAGCTGTCCCGGGGACGTCGGGCCCATGTCCGAGGGCCCGCGGGTTCCACAACCTTTCCCGGGCGACTCGGGCTGGTCCCGAGGGCCCGCGGTGTCGTCCAAATCTCCCGGTCGACTCGGGCCTGTGTCTGATATCCTCCAGGGTCGACCAGCTGTCCCGGGGGACTTGGGCCCTGGTCGGACGGAGCGGGGTGTCGAACAGGCGTCCCGGGCGACTAGGGCCAATGTCCGAGAGCCCACGGGGTCGAACAGCTGTCCTGGGCGACTCGGGCCCATTCCCGAGGCCTCGCGGTGTCGACCAGATGTCCCGGGGGACTGGCGCTTCGGTCCTAAGGCCCGCGGGGTCGACCAGCTGTCCTGGCTGACTTGGGTTCGGCTCCGAGGGCCTGCGGGCTCGAAAGGCTGTCCCGGAGGCTCGGGCCCGTTCCTGAAGGCCCACGGGGTCGACCAGTTTTCCCTGTGATTCGTGCTTTGGTCCGAGTGCCCGCAGGGTGGACCAGCAGTCCTGGGTGACTCGCGCTCGTGTCCGAGGTTCCACGAGGTCGCCCCGATGTTTTGGCAACTCGGGCCCGGGTGCGAGGGCCTGCAGGGTCGACCAGGGGTCCCGGGCGACTCGGGCCCAGGCCCAAGGCCCTGCGGTGTCAACCAGATGTCCCGGACCACTCGCGCTTGCGTCCTAGGTTACGTGGGGTCGACCAGCTGTCCTGGGCGACTGTGGCCTGGTCGGAGGGAGCATGGTGTCAAACAGGCGTCCCGGGCAACTCGGGCCCGTGTCTGAAGGCCCGCGGGGTCAACCAGCTGTCCCTGGTGACTCGCGCTTGGGACCGAGTGCATGCGGGGTCGACCAGCAGTCCCGGGCAACTCGGGCCCTGGTCGGAGGCACTGCGGTGTCGACAGGCTGTCCCGGGGGACTCGGGCCCGCGTCCGAGGGCCCGCCGGGTCGACCAGCTGTCCAGGTGGACTCGGGCCCGAGTCTGAATGCCCGCGTGGTCGACCAGCTGTCCCAGGCACTCGGGCCTGTGTCCGAGGGCACGTGGGTTCGACCAGGTGTCCCCGGAGATCGCACTCGAGTCCGACGGCCCGTGGGGTCGACCATATGTCCCGGGCGATATTGGCCCGGGTCCAAAGGCCCGCGCGGTCCACCAGCAGGCCCGCGCGACTCAGGCCCTGTTCTGATGGCCCGCGGGGTCAACCAGCAGTCCCTGGCGCCTGGGGCCCGTGTCCGAAATCCCTCGGTGTTGACCAGCTGTCCCGGGCGTCTCGAGACCGTGCCTGAGGGCCTGGGTGTCGAACAGCTGTGCCAGGGGACTCACACGTGAGTCTGATGGACCCCGGGGTCGACCAGCGGTCCCTGGGGACTCGGGCCCAGGTCCTAGGGCCCGCGGGTTCGACCACCTGTATTGGGCGACTCGGGCCGGTGCTCGAGGGCCCGCGGTGTCCACAAACTCTCCCGCGCGACTCGGTTCGGGTCCCAGGTCCCATGGTCGACCAGCTGTCCCAGGCGCCTCGGGCCCGTGCCAGATGTCCCGCTGCATGGATCAGCTGCCCCGGGCGACTTGGGCCCTGGTCGCAGGGCCCGCGGTGTCGAACAGGCGTCCCGGAAGACTCGGGCCTTGCCCGAATGCCCGCGGTGACGACCAGCTCCGGGTGACACGGGCCCGTGTCCGAGGGCCCACGGGTTCGACCAGATGACCCTGGCGACACATGCTTCGGTGGGACTGCCCACGGGGTTGACCAGCATTCCCGGCATCCTCGCGCTCGTGTCCGACTGCCCGCGAGGTCGACCTGATGTCTTTGGCGACTCGGGCCCGTGGCCGGGGTCCTGCGGGGTCTGCCAGCTTTCCCGTGCCCATTCGGCCAATGCCCGAGTGCCCGCAGTGTCGACCCACTCTCCCAAGCGACTCGAGTTTGGGTCCAAGGGCCCGCGGTCGACCTGCTGTCCCGGGTGTCTTGGGCCCGGGCCCGATGTCCCACCGGGTCTACCAGGTGTCCCGGGCGATTCGGGTTCAGGTCGGAGGGACCGCGGTGTTGCCCAGCCATCCCGGGTCACTCGGGCCTGGGTCCGAGGGCCCATGTGTTCGACAAGCTCTTCCGGGCAAATCGCGCTCGGGTCCGATGGCCCGCGGGGTCGACCAGCTCTCCGGGGCGACTCGGGCACGTGCCCCAGGGCCCGGGGTGTCGACCAGCTGTCTCGGGCACCTCGGGCCCGGTTCCGAGGCCCGGCATTATTGATCAGCTATCCCGCGTGACTCGGGCCCGTGTCCGAGGGCCCACGGTGTCGACCAGATGTTCCAGGCCCTCGGGCCCGGGTCCGAGGGCCCGCAGGGTCCACCAGGGGTCCCGGGCGACTCGCACTCGAGTCCGAGGGCCTGCGGGGTCGACCAGATCTCCAGGGCGAGTCGAGCACATGCCCGATGCCCCGCGGGGTCAACCAGACGTCCCAGGCGACTCCGGCCTGGCTCCGAGGGCCCACGGTGTCACACAGCTCTCCTGGGACACTCGCGCTTTGGACCGACGGACCGCGGGGTCGACCAGCTGACCCGGGCGACTTTGGCCCTGTGTCCAAAGGCCCTTGGGGTCGCCCGACTTTCCCGGGCGTCTCCGGCCTGTGCCCGAGGGACCGTGGTATGGACCACCTCTCCCAGGCGACTCAAGTTCGGGTCCGAGGTCCCGCAGCCTACCTGCTTTCCCGGGTGACTTGGGCATGTGCCAGATGTCACGCGGGGTCGACCAGTTGTCCAGGGGGACTCAGGCCCGGGTCCAGGATCCCGTGGTGTCGACCAGCTGTCCCGGGGAACTCTACCCAGGCCCGAAGACCAGCCGCATCCACCAGTTGCCCCGGGCGACTCGGACCCGTGTCTGAAGGCCCGCGTGTTCGACCAGCTATCCCTGGCCACTCACGCTGGGGTCCGTGTTCCCGCGGGGTTGACCAGCAGTCCCGGGCAACACGCGCTTGTGTCCGAGGGCCCGTGAGGTCGACCCGATGTCTTTGGCCATTCGGGCCCGGGACCGAGGGCCCACGGGATCGACCAGCAGACCCGCGTGACTTGGGCCCGTGTCCGAGGTCCTGCGGTCGACCATCTGTACCGGGCGACTCGGGCCCGTGCCCGATGTCCCGTTGGGTCGACCAGCTGTCCCGGGGACGTCGGGCCCATGTCCGAGGGCCCGCGGGTTCCACAACCTTTCCCGGGCGACTCGGGCTGGTCCTGAGGGCCCGCGGTGTCGTCCAAATCTCCCGGTCGACTCGGGCCTGTGTCTGATATCCTCCAGGGTCGACCAGCTGTCCCGGGGGACTTGGGCCCTGGTCGGACGGAGCGGGGTGTTGAACAGGCGTCCCGGGCGACTAGGGCCAATTTCCGAGAGCCCACGGGGTCGAACAGCTGTCCTGGGCGACTCGGGCCCATTCCCGAGGCCTCGCGGTGTCGACCAGATGTCCCGGGGGACTGGCGCTTCGGTCCTAAGGCCCGCGGGGTCGACCAGCTGTCCTGGCTGACTTGGGTTCGGCTCCGAGGGCCTGCGGGCTCGAAAGGCTGTCCCGGAGGCTCGGGCCCGTTCCTGAAGGCCCACGGGGTCGACCAGTTTTCCCTGTGATTCGTGCTTTGGTCCGAGTGCCCGCAGGGTGGACCAGCAGTCCTGGGTGACTCGCGCTCGTGTCCGAGGTTCCACGAGGTCGCCCCGATGTTTTGGCAACTCGGGCCCGGGTGCGAGGGCCTGCAGGGTCGACCAGGGGTCCCGGGCGACTCGGGCCCAGGCCCAAGGCCCTGCGGTGTCAACCAGATGTCCCGGACCACTCGCGCTTGCGTCCTAGGTTACGTGGGGTCGACCAGCTGTCCTGGGCGACTGGGGCCTGGTGGGAGGGAGCATGGTGTCAAACAGGCGTCCCGGGCAACTCGGGCCCGTGTCTGAAGGCCCGCGGGGTCAACCAGCTGTCCCTGGTGACTCGCGCTTGGGACCGAGTGCATGCGGGGTCGACCAGCAGTCCCGGGCAACTCGGGCCCTGGTCGGAGGCACTGCGGTGTCGACCAGGCCTCCCTGGCGCCTCGGGCCCGTGCCCGAGGACCTGCGGGGTCGACCGGCTGTCCCGGGCGACTCCGGCCTGATTCCGAGGGCCCACGGTTTCGACCAAATGTCCCGGGTGACTCGGGCCTGGGTCTGAATGTTCGCGGTATCAACCAGCTTTCCCAGGGAACTGGGGCCCGGGTCTGAGGTCCCACAGGGTCGCCCACCTGTCCCGGGGGACTCGGGCCCGGGTCCACGGGCATGCGGTGTCGACAGGCTGTCCCGGGGGACTCGGGCCCGCGTCCGAGGGCCCGCCGGTTCGACCAGCTGTCCAGGTGGACTCGGGCCCGAGTCTGAAGGCCCGCGTGGTCGACCAGCTGTCCCAGGCACTCGGGCCTGTGTCCGAGGGCACGTGGGTTCGACCAGGTGTCCCCGGAGATCGCACTCGAGTCCGACGGCCCGTGGGGTCGACCATATGTCCCGGGCGATATTGGCCCGGGTCCAAAGGCCCGCGCGGTCCACCAGCAGGCCCGCGCGACTCAGGCCCTGTTCTGATGGCCCGCGGGGTCAACCAGCAGTCCCTGGCGCCTGGGGCCCGTGTCCGAAATCCCTCGGTGTTGACCAGCTGTCCCGGGCGACTCGAGACCGTGCCTGAGGGCCTGGGTGTCGAACAGCTGTGCCAGGGGACTCACACGTGAGTCTGATGGACCCCGGGGTCGACCAGCGGTCCCTGGGGACTCGGGCCCAGGTCCTAGGGCCCGCGGGTTCGACCACCTGTATTGGGCGACTCGGGCCGGTGCTCGAGGGCCCGCGGTGTCCACAAACTCTCCCGCGCGACTCGGTTCGGGTCCCAGGTCCCATGGTCGACCAGCTGTCCCAGGCGCCTCGGGCCCGTGCCAGATGTCCCGCTGCATGGATCAGCTGCCCCGGGCGACTTGGGCCCTGGTCGCAGGGCCCGCGGTGTCGAACAGGCGTCCCGGAAGACTCGGGCCTTGCCCGAATGCCCGCGGTGACGACCAGCTCCGGGTGACACGGGCCCGTGTCCGAGGGCCCACGGGTTCGACCAGATGACCCTGGCGACACATGCTTCGGTGGGACTGCCCACGGGGTTGACCAGCATTCCCGGCGTCCTCGCGCTCGTGTCCGACTGCCCGCGAGGTCGACCTGATGTCTTTGGCGACTCGGGCCCATGGCCGGGGTCCTGCGAGGTCTGCCAGCTTTCCCGTGCCCATTCGGCCAATGCCCGAGTGCCCGCAGTGTCGACCCACTCTCCCAAGCGACTCGAGTTTGGGTCCAAGGGCCCGCGGTCGACCTGCTGTCCCGGGTGTCTTGGGCCCGGGCCCGATGTCCCACCGGGTCAACCAGGTGTCCCGGGCGATTCGGGTTCAGGTCGGAGGGACCGCGGTGTTGCCCAGCCATCCCGGGTCACTCGGGCCTGGGTCCGAGGGCCCATGTGTTCGACAAGCTCTTCCGGGCAAATCGCGCTCGGGTCCGATGGCCCGCAGTGTCGACCCACTCTCCCAAGCGACTCGAGTTTGGGTCCAAGGGCCCGCGGTCGACCTGCTGTCCCGGGTGTCTTGGGCCCGGGCCCGATGTCCCACCGGGTCAACCAGGTGTCCCGGGCGATTCGGGTTCAGGTCGGAGGGACCGCGGTGTTGCCCAGCCATCCCGGGTCACTCGGGCCTGGGTCCGAGGGCCCATGTGTTCGACAAGCTCTTCCGGGCAAATCGCGCTCGGGTCCGATGGCCCGCGGGGTCGACCAGCTCTCCGGGGCGACTCGGGCACGTGCCCGATGCCCCGCGGGGTCAACCAGACGTCCCAGGCGACTCCGGCCTGGCTCCGAGGGCCCACGGTGTCACACAGCTCTCCTGGGACACTCGCGCTTTGGACCGACGGACCGCGGGGTCGACCAGCTGACCCGGGCGACTTTGGCCCTGTGTCCAAAGGCCCTTGGGGTCGCCCGACTTTCCCGGGCGTCTCCGGCCTGTGCCCGAGGGACCGTGGTATGGACCACCTCTCCCAGGCGACTCAAGTTCAGGTCCGAGGTCCCGCAGCCTACCTGCTTTCCCGGGTGACTTGGGCATGTGCCAGATATCACGCGGGGTCGACCAGTTGTCCAGGGGGACTCAGGCCCGGGTCCAGGATCCCGTGGTTTCGACCAGCTGTCCCGGGGAACTCTACCCAGGCCCGAAGACCAGCCGCATCCACCAGTTGCCCCGGGCGACTCGGACCCGTGTCTGAAGGCCCACGTGTTCGACCAGCTATCCCTGGCCACTCACGCTGGGGTCCGTGTTCCCGCGGGGTTGACCAGCAGTCCCGGGCAACACGCGCTTGTGTCCGAGGGCCCGTGAGGTCGACCCGATGTCTTTGGCGATTCGGGCCCGGGACCGAGGGCCCGCGGGATCGACCAGCAGACCCGCGTGACTTGGGCCCGTGTCCGAGGTCCTGCGGTCGACCATCTGTACCGGGCGACTCGGGCCCGTGCCCGATGTCCCCCTGGGTCGACCAGCTGTCCCGGGGACGTCGGGCCCATGTCCGAGGGCCCGCGGGTTCCACAACCTTTCCCGGGCGACTCGGGCTGGTCCCGAGGGCCCGCGGTGTCGTCCAAATCTCCCGGTCGACTCGGGCCTGTGTCTGATATCCTCCAGGGTCGACCAGCTGTCCCGGGGGACTTGGGCCCTGGTCGGACGGAGCGGGGTGTCGAACAGGCGTCCCGGGCGACTAGGGCCAATGTCCGAGAGCCCACGGGGTCGAACAGCTGTCCTGGGCGACTCGGGCCCGTTCCCGAGGCCTCGCGGTGTCGACCAGATGTCCCGGGGGACTCGCGCTTCGGTCCTAAGGCCCGCGGGGTCGACCAGCTGTCCTGGCTGACTTGGGTTCGGTTCCGAGGGCCTGCGGGCTCGAAAGGCTGTCCCGGAGGCTCGGGCCCGTTCCTGAAGGCCCACGGGGTCGACCAGTTTTCCCTGTGATTCGTGCTTTGGTCCGAGTGCCCGCAGGGTGGACCAGCAGTCCTGGGTGACTCGCGCTCGTGTCCGAGGTTCCACGAGGTCGCCCCGATGTTTTGGCAACTCGGGCCCGGGTGCGAGGGCCTGCAGGGTCGACCAGGGGTCCCGGGCGACTCGGGCCCAGGCCCAAGGCCCTGCGGTGTCAACCAGATGTCCCGGACCACTCGCGCTTGCGTCCTAGGTTACGTGGGGTCGACCAGCTGTCCTGGGCGACTGTGGCCTGGTCGGAGGGAGCATGGTGTCAAACAGGCGTCCCGGGCAACTCGGGCCCGTGTCTGAAGGCCCGCGGGGTCAACCAGCTGTCCCTGGTGACTCGCGCTTGGGACCGAGTGCATGCGGGGTCGACCAGCAGTCCCGGGCAACTCGGGCCCTGGTCGGAGGCACTGCGGTGTCGACCAGGCCTCCCTGGCGCCTCGGGCCCGTGCCCGAGGACCTGCGGGGTCGACCGGCTGTCCCGGGCGACTCCGGCCTGATTCCGAGGGCCCACGGGTTCGACCAAATGTCCCGGGTGACTCGGGCCTGGGTCTGAATGTTCGCGGTATCAACCAGCTTTCCCAGGGAACTGGGGCCCGGGTCTGAGGTCCCACAGGGTCGCCCACCTGTCCCGGGGGACTCGGGCCCGGGTCCACGGGCATGCGGTGTCGACAGGCTGTCCCGGGGGACTCGGGCCTGCGTCCGAGGGCCCGCCGGGTCGACCAGCTGTCCAGGTGGACTCGGGCCCGAGTCTGAAGGCCCGCGTGGTCGACCAGCTGTCCCAGGCACTCGGGCCTGTGTCCGAGGGCACGTGGGTTCGACCAGGTGTCCCCGGAGATCGCACTCGAGTCCGACGGCCCGTGGGGTCGACCATATGTCCCGGGCGATTTTGGCCCGGGTCCAAAGGCCCGCGTGGTCCACCAGCAGGCCCGCGCGACTCAGGCCCTGTTCTGATGGCCCGCGGGGTCAACCAGCAGTCCCTGGCGCCTGGGCCCCGTGTCCGAAATCCCTCGGTGTTGACCAGCTGTCCCGGGCGACTCGAGACCGTGCCTGAGGGCCTGGGTGTCGAACAGCTGTGCCAGGGGACTCACACGTGAGTCTGATGGACCCCGGGGTCGACCAGCGGTCCCTGGGGACTCGGGCCCAGGTCCTAGGGCCCGCGGGTTCGACCACCTGTATTGGGCGACTCGGGCCGGTGCTCGAGGGCCCGCGGTGTCCACAAACTCTCCCGCGCGACTCGGTTCGGGTCCCAGGTCCCATGGTCGACCAGCTGTCCCAGGCGCCTCGGGCCCGTGCCAGATGTCCCGCTGCATGGATCAGCTGCCCCGGGCGACTTGGGCCCTGGTCGCAGGGCCCGCGGTGTCGAACAGGCGTCCCGGAAGACTCGGGCCTTGCCCGAATGCCCGCGGTGACGACCAGCTCCGGGTGACACGGGCCCGTGTCCGAGGGCCCACGGGTTCGACCAGATGACCCTGGCGACACATGCTTCGGTGGGACTGCCCACGGGGTTGACCAGCATTCCCGGCATCCTCGCGCTCGTGTCCGACTGCCCGCGAGGTCGACCTGATGTCTTTGGCGACTCGGGCCCGTGGCCGGGGTCCTGCGGGGTCTGCCAGCTTTCCCGTGCCCATTCGGCCAATGCCCGAGTGCCCGCAGTGTCGACCCACTCTCCCAAGCGACTCGAGTTTGGGTCCAAGGGCCCGCGGTCGACCTGCTGTCCCGGGTGTCTTGGGCCCGGGCCCGATGTCCCACCGGGTCTACCAGGTGTCCCGGGCGATTCGGGTTCAGGTCGGAGGGACCGCGGTGTTGCCCAGCCATCCCGGGTCACTCGGGCCTGGGTCCGAGGGCCCATGTGTTCGACAAGCTCTTCCGGGCAAATCGCGCTCGGGTCCGATGGCCCGCGGGGTCGACCAGCTCTCCGGGGCGACTCGGGCACGTGCCCCAGGGCCCGGGGTGTCGACCAGCTGTCTCGGGCACCTCGGGCCCGGTTCCGAGGCCCGGCATTATTGATCAGCTATCCCGCGTGACTCGGGCCCGTGTCCGAGGGCCCACGGTGTCGACCAGATGTTCCAGGCCCTCGGGCCCGGGTCCGAGGGCCCGCAGGGTCCACCAGGGGTCCCGGGCGACTCGCACTCGAGTCCGAGGGCCTGCGGGGTCGACCAGATCTCCAGGGCGAGTCGAGCACATGCCCGATGCCCCGCGGGGTCAACCAGACGTCCCAGGCGACTCCGGCCTGGCTCCGAGGGCCCACGGTGTCACACAGCTCTCCTGGGACACTCGCGCTTTGGACCGACGGACCGCGGGGTCGACCAGCTGACCCGGGCGACTTTGGCCCTGTGTCCAAAGGCCCTTGGGGTCGCCCGACTTTCCCGGGCGTCTCCGGCCTGTGCCCGAGGGACCGTGGTATGGACCACCTCTCCCAGGCGACTCAAGTTCGGGTCCGAGGTCCCGCAGCCTACCTGCTTTCCCGGGTGACTTGGGCATGTGCCAGATGTCACGCGGGGTCGACCAGTTGTCCAGGGGGACTCAGGCCCGGGTCCAGGATCCCGTGGTGTCGACCAGCTGTCCCGGGGAACTCTACCCAGGCCCGAAGACCAGCCGCATCCACCAGTTGCCCCGGGCGACTCGGACCCGTGTCTGAAGGCCCGCGTGTTCGACCAGCTATCCCTGGCCACTCACGCTGGGGTCCGTGTTCCCGCGGGGTTGACCAGCAGTCCCGGGCAACACGCGCTTGTGTCCGAGGGCCCGTGAGGTCGACCCGATGTCTTTGGCCATTCGGGCCCGGGACCGAGGGCCCACGGGATCGACCAGCAGACCCGCGTGACTTGGGCCCGTGTCCGAGGTCCTGCGGTCGACCATCTGTACCGGGCGACTCGGGCCCGTGCCCGATGTCCCGTTGGGTCGACCAGCTGTCCCGGGGACGTCGGGCCCATGTCCGAGGGCCCGCGGGTTCCACAACCTTTCCCGGGCGACTCGGGCTGGTCCCGAGGGCCCGCGGTGTCGTCCAAATCTCCCGGTCGACTCGGGCCTGTGTCTGATATCCTCCAGGGTCGACCAGCTGTCCCGGGGGACTTGGGCCCTGGTCGGACGGAGCGGGGTGTCGAACAGGCGTCCCGGGCGACTAGGGCCAATGTCCGAGAGCCCACGGGGTCGAACAGCTGTCCTGGGCGACTCGGGCCCATTCCCGAGGCCTCGCGGTGTCGACCAGATGTCCCGGGGGACTGGCGCTTCGGTCCTAAGGCCCGCGGGGTCGACCAGCTGTCCTGGCTGACTTGGGTTCGGCTCCGAGGGCCTGCGGGCTCGAAAGGCTGTCCCGGAGGCTCGGGCCCGTTCCTGAAGGCCCACGGGGTCGACCAGTTTTCCCTGTGATTCGTGCTTTGGTCCGAGTGCCCGCAGGGTGGACCAGCAGTCCTGGGTGACTCGCGCTCGTGTCCGAGGTTCCACGAGGTCGCCCCGATGTTTTGGCAACTCGGGCCCGGGTGCGAGGGCCTGCAGGGTCGACCAGGGGTCCCGGGCGACTCGGGCCCAGGCCCAAGGCCCTGCGGTGTCAACCAGATGTCCCGGACCACTCGCGCTTGCGTCCTAGGTTACGTGGGGTCGACCAGCTGTCCTGGGCGACTGGGGCCTGGTGGGAGGGAGCATGGTGTCAAACAGGCGTCCCGGGCAACTCGGGCCCGTGTCTGAAGGCCCGCGGGGTCAACCAGCTGTCCCTGGTGACTCGCGCTTGGGACCGAGTGCATGCGGGGTCGACCAGCAGTCCCGGGCAACTCGGGCCCTGGTCGGAGGCACTGCGGTGTCGACCAGGCCTCCCTGGCGCCTCGGGCCCGTGCCCGAGGACCTGCGGGGTCGACCGGCTGTCCCGGGTGACTCCGGCCTGATTCCGAGGGCCCACGGTTTCGACCAAATGTCCCGGGTGACTCGGGCCTGGGTCTGAATGCTCGCGGTATCAACCAGCTTTCCCAGGGAACTGGGGCCCGGGTCTGAGGTCCCACAGGGTCGCCCACCTGTCCCGGGGGACTCGGGCCCGGGTCCACGGGCATGCGGTGTCGACAGGCTGTCCCGGGGGACTCGGGCCCGCGTCCGAGGGCCCGCCGGTTCGACCAGCTGTCCAGGTGGACTCGGGCCCGAGTCTGAAGGCCCGCGTGGTCGACCAGCTGTCCCAGGCACTCGGGCCTGTGTCCGAGGGCACGTGGGTTCGACCAGGTGTCCCCGGAGATCGCACTCGAGTCCGACGGCCCGTGGGGTCGACCATATGTCCCGGGCGATTTTGCCCCTGGTCCAAAGGCCCGCGCGGTCCACCAGCAGGCCCGCGCGACTCAGGCCCTGTTCTGATGGCCCGCGGGGTCAACCAGCAGTCCCTGGCGCCTGGGGCCCGTGTCCGAAATCCCTCGGTGTTGACCAGCTGTCCCGGGCGACTCGAGACCGTGCCTGAGGGCCTGGGTGTCGAACAGCTGTGCCAGGGGACTCACACGTGAGTCTGATGGACCCCGGGGTCGACCAGCGGTCCCTGGGGACTCGGGCCCAGGTCCTAGGGCCCGCGGGTTCGACCACCTGTATTGGGCGACTCGGGCCGGTGCTCGAGGGCCCGCGGTGTCCACAAACTCTCCCGCGCGACTCGGTTCAGGTCCCAGGTCCCATGGTCGACCAGCTGTCCCAGGCGCCTCGGGCCCGTGCCAGATGTCCCGCTGCATGGATCAGCTGCCCCGGGCGACTTGGGCCCTGGTCGCAGGGCCCGCGGTGTCGAACAGGCGTCCCGGAAGACTCGGGCCTTGCCCGAATGCCCGCGGTGACGACCAGCTCCGGGTGACACGGGCCCGTGTCCGAGGGCCCACGGGTTCGACCAGATGACCCTGGCGACACATGCTTCGGTGGGACTGCCCACGGGGTTGACCAGCATTCCCGGCGTCCTCGCGCTCGTGTCCGACTGCCCGCGAGGTCGACCTGATGTCTTTGGCGACTCGGGCCCGTGGCCGGGGTCCTGCGGGGTCTGCCAGCTTTCCCGTGCCCATTCGGCCAATGCCCGAGTGCCCGCAGTGTCGACCCACTCTCCCAAGCGACTCGAGTTTGGGTCCAAGGGCCCGCGGTCGACCTGCTGTCCCGGGTGTCTTGGGCCTGGGCCCGATGTCCCACCGGGTCAACCAGGTGTCCCGGGCGATTCGGGTTCAGGTCGGAGGGACCGCGGTGTTGTCCAGCCATCCCGGGTCACTCGGGCCTGGGTCCGAGGGCCCATGTGTTCGACAAGCTCTTCCGGGCAAATCGCGCTCGGGTCCGATGGCCCGCAGTGTCGACCCACTCTCCCAAGCGACTCGAGTTTGGGTCCAAGGGCCCGCGGTCGACCTGCTGTCCCGGGTGTCTTGGGCCCGGGCCCGATGTCCCACCGGGTCAACCAGGTGTCCCGGGCGATTCGGGTTCAGGTCGGAGGGACCGCGGTGTTGCCCAGCCATCCCGGGTCACTCGGGCCTGGGTCCGAGGGCCCATGTGTTCGACAAGCTCTTCCGGGCAAATCGCGCTCGGGTCCGATGGCCCGCGGGGTCGACCAGCTCTCCGGGGCGACTCGGGCACGTGCCCCAGGGCCCGGGGTGTCGACCAGCTGTCTCGGGCACCTCGGGCCCGGTTCCGAGGCCCGGCATTATTGATCAGCTATCCCGCGTGACTCGGGCCCGTGTCCGAGGGCCCACGGTGTCGACCAGATGTTCCAGGCCCTCGGGCCCGGGTCCGAGGGCCCGCAGGGTCCACCAGGGGTCCCGGGCGACTCGCACTCGAGTCCGAGGGCCTGCGGGGTCGACCAGATCTCCAGGGCGAGTCGAGCACATGCCCGATGCCCCGCGGGGTCAACCAGACGTCCCAGGCGACTCCGGCCTGGCTCCGAGGGCCCACGGTGTCACACAGCTCTCCTGGGACACTCGCGCTTTGGACCGACGGACCGCGGGGTCGACCAGCTGACCCGGGCGACTTTGGCCCTGTGTCCAAAGGCCCTTGGGGTCGCCCGACTTTCCCGGGCGTCTCCGGCCTGTGCCCGAGGGACCGTGGTATGGACCACCTCTCCCAGGCGACTCAAGTTCGGGTCCGAGGTCCCGCAGCCTACCTGCTTTCCCGGGTGACTTGGGCATGTGCCAGATGTCACGCGGGGTCGACCAGTTGTCCAGGGGGACTCAGGCCCGGGTCCAGGATCCCGTGGTGTCGACCAGCTGTCCCGGGGAACTCTACCCAGGCCCGAAGACCAGCCGCATCCACCAGTTGCCCCGGGCGACTCGGACCCGTGTCTGAAGGCCCGCGTGTTCGACCAGCTATCCCTGGCCACTCACGCTGGGGTCCGTGTTCCCGCGGGGTTGACCAGCAGTCCCGGGCAACACGCGCTTGTGTCCGAGGGCCCGTGAGGTCGACCCGATGTCTTTGGCCATTCGGGCCCGGGACCGAGGGCCCACGGGATCGACCAGCAGACCCGCGTGACTTGGGCCCGTGTCCGAGGTCCTGCGGTCGACCATCTGTACCGGGCGACTCGGGCCCGTGCCCGATGTCCCGTTGGGTCGACCAGCTGTCCCGGGGACGTCGGGCCCATGTCCGAGGGCCCGCGGGTTCCACAACCTTTCCCGGGCGACTCGGGCTGGTCCCGAGGGCCCGCGGTGTCGTCCAAATCTCCCGGTCGACTCGGGCCTGTGTCTGATATCCTCCAGGGTCGACCAGCTGTCCCGGGGGACTTGGGCCCTGGTCGGACGGAGCGGGGTGTCGAACAGGCGTCCCGGGCGACTAGGGCCAATGTCCGAGAGCCCACGGGGTCGAACAGCTGTCCTGGGCGACTCGGGCCCATTCCCGAGGCCTCGCGGTGTCGACCAGATGTCCCGGGGGACTGGCGCTTCGGTCCTAAGGCCCGCGGGGTCGACCAGCTGTCCTGGCTGACTTGGGTTCGGCTCCGAGGGCCTGCGGGCTCGAAAGGCTGTCCCGGAGGCTCGGGCCCGTTCCTGAAGGCCCACGGGGTCGACCAGTTTTCCCTGTGATTCGTGCTTTGGTCCGAGTGCCCGCAGGGTGGACCAGCAGTCCTGGGTGACTCGCGCTCGTGTCCGAGGTTCCACGAGGTCGCCCCGATGTTTTGGCAACTCGGGCCCGGGTGCGAGGGCCTGCAGGGTCGACCAGGGGTCCCGGGCGACTCGGGCCCAGGCCCAAGGCCCTGCGGTGTCAACCAGATGTCCCGGACCACTCGCGCTTGCGTCCTAGGTTACGTGGGGTCGACCAGCTGTCCTGGGCGACTGGGGCCTGGTGGGAGGGAGCATGGTGTCAAACAGGCGTCCCGGGCAACTCGGGCCCGTGTCTGAAGGCCCGCGGGGTCAACCAGCTGTCCCTGGTGACTCGCGCTTGGGACCGAGTGCATGCGGGGTCGACCAGCAGTCCCGGGCAACTCGGGCCCTGGTCGGAGGCACTGCGGTGTCGACCAGGCCTCCCTGGCGCCTCGGGCCCGTGCCCGAGGACCTGCGGGGTCGACCGGCTGTCCCGGGTGACTCCGGCCTGATTCCGAGGGCCCACGGTTTCGACCAAATGTCCCGGGTGACTCGGGCCTGGGTCTGAATGTTCGCGGTATCAACCAGCTTTCCCAGGGAACTGGGGCCCGGGTCTGAGGTCCCACAGGGTCGCCCACCTGTCCCGGGGGACTCGGGCCCGGGTCCACGGGCATGCGGTGTCGACAGGCTGTCCCGGGGGACTCGGGCCCGCGTCCGAGGGCCCGCCGGTTCGACCAGCTGTCCAGGTGGACTCGGGCCCGAGTCTGAAGGCCCGCGTGGTCGACCAGCTGTCCCAGGCACTCGGGCCTGTGTCCGAGGGCACGTGGGTTCGACCAGGTGTCCCCGGAGATCGCACTCGAGTCCGACGGCCCGTGGGGTCGACCATATGTCCCGGGCGATTTTGCCCCTGGTCCAAAGGCCCGCGCGGTCCACCAGCAGGCCCGCGCGACTCAGGCCCTGTTCTGATGGCCCGCGGGGTCAACCAGCAGTCCCTGGCGCCTGGGGCCCGTGTCCGAAATCCCTCGGTGTTGACCAGCTGTCCCGGGCGACTCGAGACCGTGCCTGAGGGCCTGGGTGTCGAACAGCTGTGCCAGGGGACTCACACGTGAGTCTGATGGACCCCGGGGTCGACCAGCGGTCCCTGGGGACTCGGGCCCAGGTCCTAGGGCCCGCGGGTTCGACCACCTGTATTGGGCGACTCGGGCCGGTGCTCGAGGGCCCGCGGTGTCCACAAACTCTCCCGCGCGACTCGGTTCGGGTCCCAGGTCCCATGGTCGACCAGCTGTCCCAGGCGCCTCGGGCCCGTGCCAGATGTCCCGCTGCATGGATCAGCTGCCCCGGGCGACTTGGGCCCTGGTCGCAGGGCCCGCGGTGTCGAACAGGCGTCCCGGAAGACTCGGGCCTTGCCCGAATGCCCGCGGTGACGACCAGCTCCGGGTGACACGGGCCCGTGTCCGAGGGCCCACGGGTTCGACCAGATGACCCTGGCGACACATGCTTCGGTGGGACTGCCCACGGGGTTGACCAGCATTCCCGGCGTCCTCGCGCTCGTGTCCGACTGCCCGCGAGGTCGACCTGATGTCTTTGGCGACTCGGGCCCATGGCCGGGGTCCTGCGGGGTCTGCCAGCTTTCCCGTGCCCATTCGGCCAATGCCCGAGTGCCCGCAGTGTCGACCCACTCTCCCAAGCGACTCGAGTTTGGGTCCAAGGGCCCGCGGTCGACCTGCTGTCCCGGGTGTCTTGGGCCTGGGCCCGATGTCCCACCGGGTCAACCAGGTGTCCCGGGCGATTCGGGTTCAGGTCGGAGGGACCGCGGTGTTGTCCAGCCATCCCGGGTCACTCGGGCCTGGGTCCGAGGGCCCATGTGTTCGACAAGCTCTTCCGGGCAAATCGCGCTCGGGTCCGATGGCCCGCAGTGTCGACCCACTCTCCCAAGCGACTCGAGTTTGGGTCCAAGGGCCCGCGGTCGACCTGCTGTCCCGGGTGTCTTGGGCCCGGGCCCGATGTCCCACCGGGTCAACCAGGTGTCCCGGGCGATTCGGGTTCAGGTCGGAGGGACCGCGGTGTTGCCCAGCCATCCCGGGTCACTCGGGCCTGGGTCCGAGGGCCCATGTGTTCGACAAGCTCTTCCGGGCAAATCGCGCTCGGGTCCGATGGCCCGCGGGGTCGACCAGCTCTCCGGGGCGACTCGGGCACGTGCCCCAGGGCCCGGGGTGTCGACCAGCTGTCTCGGGCACCTCGGGCCCGGTTCCGAGGCCCGGCATTATTGATCAGCTATCCCGCGTGACTCGGGCCCGTGTCCGAGGGCCCACGGTGTCGACCAGATGTTCCAGGCCCTCGGGCCCGGGTCCGAGGGCCCGCAGGGTCCACCAGGGGTCCCGGGCGACTCGCACTCGAGTCCGAGGGCCTGCGGGGTCGACCAGATCTCCAGGGCGAGTCGAGCACATGCCCGATGCCCCGCGGGGTCAACCAGACGTCCCAGGCGACTCCGGCCTGGCTCCGAGGGCCCACGGTGTCACACAGCTCTCCTGGGACACTCGCGCTTTGGACCGACGGACCGCGGGGTCGACCAGCTGACCCGGGCGACTTTGGCCCTGTGTCCAAAGGCCCTTGGGGTCGCCCGACTTTCCCGGGCGTCTCCGGCCTGTGCCCGAGGGACCGTGGTATGGACCACCTCTCCCAGGCGACTCAAGTTCGGGTCCGAGGTCCCGCAGCCTACCTGCTTTCCCGGGTGACTTGGGCATGTGCCAGATGTCACGCGGGGTCGACCAGTTGTCCAGGGGGACTCAGGCCCGGGTCCAGGATCCCGTGGTGTCGACCAGCTGTCCCGGGGAACTCTACCCAGGCCCGAAGACCAGCCGCATCCACCAGTTGCCCCGGGCGACTCGGACCCGTGTCTGAAGGCCCGCGTGTTCGACCAGCTATCCCTGGCCACTCACGCTGGGGTCCGTGTTCCCGCGGGGTTGACCAGCAGTCCCGGGCAACACGCGCTTGTGTCCGAGGGCCCGTGAGGTCGACCCGATGTCTTTGGCCATTCGGGCCCGGGACCGAGGGCCCACGGGATCGACCAGCAGACCCGCGTGACTTGGGCCCGTGTCCGAGGTCCTGCGGTCGACCATCTGTACCGGGCGACTCGGGCCCGTGCCCGATGTCCCGTTGGGTCGACCAGCTGTCCCGGGGACGTCGGGCCCATGTCCGAGGGCCCGCGGGTTCCACAACCTTTCCCGGGCGACTCGGGCTGGTCCCGAGGGCCCGCGGTGTCGTCCAAATCTCCCGGTCGACTCGGGCCTGTGTCTGATATCCTCCAGGGTCGACCAGCTGTCCCGGGGGACTTGGGCCCTGGTCGGACGGAGCGGGGTGTCGAACAGGCGTCCCGGGCGACTAGGGCCAATGTCCGAGAGCCCACGGGGTCGAACAGCTGTCCTGGGCGGCTCGGGCCCATTCCCGAGGCCTCGCGGTGTCGACCAGATGTCCCGGGGGACTGGCGCTTCGGTCCTAAGGCCCGCGGGGTCGACCAGCTGTCCTGGCTGACTTGGGTTCGGCTCCGAGGGCCTGCGGGCTCGAAAGGCTGTCCCGGAGGCTCGGGCCCGTTCCTGAAGGCCCACGGGGTCGACCAGTTTTCCCTGTGATTCGTGCTTTGGTCCGAGTGCCCGCAGGGTGGACCAGCAGTCCTGGGTGACTCGCGCTCGTGTCCGAGGTTCCACGAGGTCGCCCCGATGTTTTGGCAACTCGGGCCCGGGTGCGAGGGCCTGCAGGGTCGACCAGGGGTCCCGGGCGACTCGGGCCCAGGCCCAAGGCCCTGCGGTGTCAACCAGATGTCCCGGACCACTCGCGCTTGCGTCCTAGGTTACGTGGGGTCGACCAGCTGTCCTGGGCGACTGGGGCCTGGTGGGAGGGAGCATGGTGTCAAACAGGCGTCCCGGGCAACTCGGGCCCGTGTCTGAAGGCCCGCGGGGTCAACCAGCTGTCCCTGGTGACTCGCGCTTGGGACCGAGTGCATGCGGGGTCGACCAGCAGTCCCGGGCAACTCGGGCCCTGGTCGGAGGCACTGCGGTGTCGACCAGGCCTCCCTGGCGCCTCGGGCCCGTGCCCGAGGACCTGCGGGGTCGACCGGCTGTCCCGGGTGACTCCGGCCTGATTCCGAGGGCCCACGGTTTCGACCAAATGTCCCGGGTGACTCGGGCCTGGGTCTGAATGTTCGCGGTATCAACCAGCTTTCCCAGGGAACTGGGGCCCGGGTCTGAGGTCCCACAGGGTCGCCCACCTGTCCCGGGGGACTCGGGCCCGGGTCCACGGGCATGCGGTGTCGACAGGCTGTCCCGGGGGACTCGGGCCCGCGTCCGAGGGCCCGCCGGTTCGACCAGCTGTCCAGGTGGACTCGGGCCCGAGTCTGAAGGCCCGCGTGGTCGACCAGCTGTCCCAGGCACTCGGGCCTGTGTCCGAGGGCACGTGGGTTCGACCAGGTGTCCCCGGAGATCGCACTCGAGTCCGACGGCCCGTGGGGTCGACCATATGTCCCGGGCGATTTTGCCCCTGGTCCAAAGGCCCGCGCGGTCCACCAGCAGGCCCGCGCGACTCAGGCCCTGTTCTGATGGCCCGCGGGGTCAACCAGCAGTCCCTGGCGCCTGGGGCCCGTGTCCGAAATCCCTCGGTGTTGACCAGCTGTCCCGGGCGACTCGAGACCGTGCCTGAGGGCCTGGGTGTCGAACAGCTGTGCCAGGGGACTCACACGTGAGTCTGATGGACCCCGGGGTCGACCAGCGGTCCCTGGGGACTCGGGCCCAGGTCCTAGGGCCCGCGGGTTCGACCACCTGTATTGGGCGACTCGGGCCGGTGCTCGAGGGCCCGCGGTGTCCACAAACTCTCCCGCGCGACTCGGTTCGGGTCCCAGGTCCCATGGTCGACCAGCTGTCCCAGGCGCCTCGGGCCCGTGCCAGATGTCCCGCTGCATGGATCAGCTGCCCCGGGCGACTTGGGCCCTGGTCGCAGGGCCCGCGGTGTCGAACAGGCGTCCCGGAAGACTCGGGCCTTGCCCGAATGCCCGCGGTGACGACCAGCTCCGGGTGACACGGGCCCGTGTCCGAGGGCCCACGGGTTCGACCAGATGACCCTGGCGACACATGCTTCGGTGGGACTGCCCACGGGGTTGACCAGCATTCCCGGCGTCCTCGCGCTCGTGTCCGACTGCCCGCGAGGTCGACCTGATGTCTTTGGCGACTCGGGCCCGTGGCCGGGGTCCTGCGGGGTCTGCCAGCTTTCCCGTGCCCATTCGGCCAATGCCCGAGTGCCCGCAGTGTCGACCCACTCTCCCAAGCGACTCGAGTTTGGGTCCAAGGGCCCGCGGTCGACCTGCTGTCCCGGGTGTCTTGGGCCTGGGCCCGATGTCCCACCGGGTCAACCAGGTGTCCCGGGCGATTCGGGTTCAGGTCGGAGGGACCGCGGTGTTGTCCAGCCATCCCGGGTCACTCGGGCCTGGGTCCGAGGGCCCATGTGTTCGACAAGCTCTTCCGGGCAAATCGCGCTCGGGTCCGATGGCCCGCAGTGTCGACCCACTCTCCCAAGCGACTCGAGTTTGGGTCCAAGGGCCCGCGGTCGACCTGCTGTCCCGGGTGTCTTGGGCCCGGGCCCGATGTCCCACCGGGTCAACCAGGTGTCCCGGGCGATTCGGGTTCAGGTCGGAGGGACCGCGGTGTTGCCCAGCCATCCCGGGTCACTCGGGCCTGGGTCCGAGGGCCCATGTGTTCGACAAGCTCTTCCGGGCAAATCGCGCTCGGGTCCGATGGCCCGCGGGGTCGACCAGCTCTCCGGGGCGACTCGGGCACGTGCCCCAGGGCCCGGGGTGTCGACCAGCTGTCTCGGGCACCTCGGGCCCGGTTCCGAGGCCCGGCATTATTGATCAGCTATCCCGCGTGACTCGGGCCCGTGTCCGAGGGCCCACGGTGTCGACCAGATGTTCCAGGCCCTCGGGCCCGGGTCCGAGGGCCCGCAGGGTCCACCAGGGGTCCCGGGCGACTCGCACTCGAGTCCGAGGGCCTGCGGGGTCGACCAGATCTCCAGGGCGAGTCGAGCACATGCCCGATGCCCCGCGGGGTCAACCAGACGTCCCAGGCGACTCCGGCCTGGCTCCGAGGGCCCACGGTGTCACACAGCTCTCCTGGGACACTCGCGCTTTGGACCGACGGACCGCGGGGTCGACCAGCTGACCCGGGCGACTTTGGCCCTGTGTCCAAAGGCCCTTGGGGTCGCCCGACTTTCCCGGGCGTCTCCGGCCTGTGCCCGAGGGACCGTGGTATGGACCACCTCTCCCAGGCGACTCAAGTTCGGGTCCGAGGTCCCGCAGCCTACCTGCTTTCCCGGGTGACTTGGGCATGTGCCAGATGTCACGCGGGGTCGACCAGTTGTCCAGGGGGACTCAGGCCCGGGTCCAGGATCCCGTGGTGTCGACCAGCTGTCCCGGGGAACTCTACCCAGGCCCGAAGACCAGCCGCATCCACCAGTTGCCCCGGGCGACTCGGACCCGTGTCTGAAGGCCCGCGTGTTCGACCAGCTATCCCTGGCCACTCACGCTGGGGTCCGTGTTCCCGCGGGGTTGACCAGCAGTCCCGGGCAACACGCGCTTGTGTCCGAGGGCCCGTGAGGTCGACCCGATGTCTTTGGCCATTCGGGCCCGGGACCGAGGGCCCATGGGATCGACCAGCAGACCCGCGTGACTTGGGCCCGTGTCCGAGGTCCTGCGGTCGACCATCTGTACCGGGCGACTCGGGCCCGTGCCCGATGTCCCGTTGGGTCGACCAGCTGTCCCGGGGACGTCGGGCCCATGTCCGAGGGCCCGCGGGTTCCACAACCTTTCCCGGGCGACTCGGGCTGGTCCCGAGGGCCCGCGGTGTCGTCCAAATCTCCCGGTCGACTCGGGCCTGTGTCTGATATCCTCCAGGGTCGACCAGCTGTCCCGGGGGACTTGGGCCCTGGTCGGACGGAGCGGGGTGTCGAACAGGCGTCCCGGGCGACTAGGGCCAATGTCCGAGAGCCCACGGGGTCGAACAGCTGTCCTGGGCGACTCGGGCCCATTCCCGAGGCCTCGCGGTGTCGACCAGATGTCCCGGGGGACTGGCGCTTCGGTCCTAAGGCCCGCGGGGTCGACCAGCTGTCCTGGCTGACTTGGGTTCGGCTCCGAGGGCCTGCGGGCTCGAAAGGCTGTCCCGGAGGCTCGGGCCCGTTCCTGAAGGCCCACGGGGTCGACCAGTTTTCCCTGTGATTCGTGCTTTGGTCCGAGTGCCCGCAGGGTGGACCAGCAGTCCTGGGTGACTCGCGCTCGTGTCCGAGGTTCCACGAGGTCGCCCCGATGTTTTGGCAACTCGGGCCCGGGTGCGAGGGCCTGCAGGGTCGACCAGGGGTCCCGGGCGACTCGGGCCCAGGCCCAAGGCCCTGCGGTGTCAACCAGATGTCCCGGACCACTCGCGCTTGCGTCCTAGGTTACGTGGGGTCGACCAGCTGTCCTGGGCGACTGGGGCCTGGTGGGAGGGAGCATGGTGTCAAACAGGCGTCCCGGGCAACTCGGGCCCGTGTCTGAAGGCCCGCGGGGTCAACCAGCTGTCCCTGGTGACTCGCGCTTGGGACCGAGTGCATGCGGGGTCGACCAGCAGTCCCGGGCAACTCGGGCCCTGGTCGGAGGCACTGCGGTGTCGACCAGGCCTCCCTGGCGCCTCGGGCCCGTGCCCGAGGACCTGCGGGGTCGACCGGCTGTCCCGGGTGACTCCGGCCTGATTCCGAGGGCCCACGGTTTCGACCAAATGTCCCGGGTGACTCGGGCCTGGGTCTGAATGTTCGCGGTATCAACCAGCTTTCCCAGGGAACTGGGGCCCGGGTCTGAGGTCCCACAGGGTCGCCCACCTGTCCCGGGGGACTCGGGCCCGGGTCCACGGGCATGCGGTGTCGACAGGCTGTCCCGGGGGACTCGGGCCCGCGTCCGAGGGCCCGCCGGTTCGACCAGCTGTCCAGGTGGACTCGGGCCCGAGTCTGAAGGCCCGCGTGGTCGACCAGCTGTCCCAGGCACTCGGGCCTGTGTCCGAGGGCACGTGGGTTCGACCAGGTGTCCCCGGAGATCGCGCTTGAGTCCGACGGCCCGTGGGGTCGACCATATGTCCCGGGCGATTTTGCCCCTGGTCCAAAGGCCCGCGCGGTCCACCAGCAGGCCCGCGCGACTCAGGCCCTGTTCTGATGGCCCGCGGGGTCAACCAGCAGTCCCTGGCGCCTGGGGCCCGTGTCCGAAATCCCTCGGTGTTGACCAGCTGTCCCGGGCGACTCGAGACCGTGCCTGAGGGCCTGGGTGTCGAACAGCTGTGCCAGGGGACTCACACGTGAGTCTGATGGACCCCGGGGTCGACCAGCGGTCCCTGGGGACTCGGGCCCAGGTCCTAGGGCCCGCGGGTTCGACCACCTGTATTGGGCGACTCGGGCCGGTGCTCGAGGGCCCGCGGTGTCCACAAACTCTCCCGCGCGACTCGGTTCGGGTCCCAGGTCCCATGGTCGACCAGCTGTCCCAGGCGCCTCGGGCCCGTGCCAGATGTCCCGCTGCATGGATCAGCTGCCCCGGGCGACTTGGGCCCTGGTCGCAGGGCCCGCGGTGTCGAACAGGCGTCCCGGAAGACTCGGGCCTTGCCCGAATGCCCGCGGTGACGACCAGCTCCGGGTGACACGGGCCCGTGTCCGAGGGCCCACGGGTTCGACCAGATGACCCTGGCGACACATGCTTCGGTGGGACTGCCCACGGGGTTGACCAGCATTCCCGGCGTCCTCGCGCTCGTGTCCGACTGCCCGCGAGGTCGACCTGATGTCTTTGGCGACTCGGGCCCATGGCCGGGGTCCTGCGGGGTCTGCCAGCTTTCCCGTGCCCATTCGGCCAATGCCCGAGTGCCCGCAGTGTCGACCCACTCTCCCAAGCGACTCGAGTTTGGGTCCAAGGGCCCGCGGTCGACCTGCTGTCCCGGGTGTCTTGGGCCCGGGCCCAATGTCCCACCGGGTCAACCAGGTGTCCCGGGCGATTCGGGTTCAGGTCGGAGGGACCGCGGTGTTGCCCAGCCATCCCGGGTCACTCGGGCCTGGGTCCGAGGGCCCATGTGTTCGACAAGCTCTTCCGGGCAAATCGCGCTCGGGTCCGATGGCCCGCAGTGTCGACCCACTCTCCCAAGCGACTCGAGTTTGGGTCCAAGGGCCCGCGGTCGACCTGCTGTCCCGGGTGTCTTGGGCCCGGGCCCGATGTCCCACCGGGTCAACCAGGTGTCCCGGGCGATTCGGGTTCAGGTCGGAGGGACCGCGGTGTTGCCCAGCCATCCCGGGTCACTCGGGCCTGGGTCCGAGGGCCCATGTGTTCGACAAGCTCTTCCGGGCAAATCGCGCTCGGGTCCGATGGCCCGCGGGGTCGACCAGCTCTCCGGGGCGACTCGGGCACGTGCCCCAGGGCCCGGGGTGTCGACCAGCTGTCTCGGGCACCTCGGGCCCGGTTCCGAGGCCCGGCATTATTGATCAGCTATCCCGCGTGACTCGGGCCCGTGTCCGAGGGCCCACGGTGTCGACCAGATGTTCCAGGCCCTCGGGCCCGGGTCCGAGGGCCCGCAGGGTCCACCAGGGGTCCCGGGCGACTCGCACTCGAGTCCGAGGGCCTGCGGGGTCGACCAGATCTCCAGGGCGAGTCGAGCACATGCCCGATGCCCCGCGGGGTCAACCAGACGTCCCAGGCGACTCCGGCCTGGCTCCGAGGGCCCACGGTGTCACACAGCTCTCCTGGGACACTCGCGCTTTGGACCGACGGACCGCGGGGTCGACCAGCTGACCCGGGCGACTTTGGCCCTGTGTCCAAAGGCCCTTGGGGTCGCCCGACTTTCCCGGGCGTCTCCGGCCTGTGCCCGAGGGACCGTGGTATGGACCACCTCTCCCAGGCGACTCAAGTTCGGGTCCGAGGTCCCGCAGCCTACCTGCTTTCCCGGGTGACTTGGGCATGTGCCAGATGTCACGCGGGGTCGACCAGTTGTCCAGGGGGACTCAGGCCCGGGTCCAGGATCCCGTGGTGTCGACCAGCTGTCCCGGGGAACTCTACCCAGGCCCGAAGACCAGCCGCATCCACCAGTTGCCCCGGGCGACTCGGACCCGTGTCTGAAGGCCCGCGTGTTCGACCAGCTATCCCTGGCCACTCACGCTGGGGTCCGTGTTCCCGCGGGGTTGACCAGCAGTCCCGGGCAACACGCGCTTGTGTCCGAGGGCCCGTGAGGTCGACCCGATGTCTTTGGCCATTCGGGCCCGGGACCGAGGGCCCACGGGATCGACCAGCAGACCCGCGTGACTTGGGCCCGTGTCCGAGGTCCTGCGGTCGACCATCTGTACCGGGCGACTCGGGCCCGTGCCCGATGTCCCGTTGGGTCGACCAGCTGTCCCGGGGACGTCGGGCCCATGTCCGAGGGCCCGCGGGTTCCACAACCTTTCCCGGGCGACTCGGGCTGGTCCCGAGGGCCCGCGGTGTCGTCCAAATCTCCCGGTCGACTCGGGCCTGTGTCTGATATCCTCCAGGGTCGACCAGCTGTCCCGGGGGACTTGGGCCCTGGTCGGACGGAGCGGGGTGTCGAACAGGCGTCCCGGGCGACTAGGGCCAATGTCCGAGAGCCCACGGGGTCGAACAGCTGTCCTGGGCGACTCGGGCCCATTCCCGAGGCCTCGCGGTGTCGACCAGATGTCCCGGGGGACTGGCGCTTCGGTCCTAAGGCCCGCGGGGTCGACCAGCTGTCCTGGCTGACTTGGGTTCGGCTCCGAGGGCCTGCGGGCTCGAAAGGCTGTCCCGGAGGCTCGGGCCCGTTCCTGAAGGCCCACGGGGTCGACCAGTTTTCCCTGTGATTCGTGCTTTGGTCCGAGTGCCCGCAGGGTGGACCAGCAGTCCTGGGTGACTCGCGCTCGTGTCCGAGGTTCCACGAGGTCGCCCCGATGTTTTGGCAACTCGGGCCCGGGTGCGAGGGCCTGCAGGGTCGACCAGGTGTCCCGGGCGACTCGGGCCCAGGCCCAAGGCCCTGCGGTGTCAACCAGATGTCCCGGACCACTCGCGCTTGTGTCCTAGGTTACGTGGGGTCGACCAGCTGTCCTGGGCGACTGGGGCCTGGTGGGAGGGAGCATGGTGTCAAACAGGCGTCCCGGGCAACTCGGGCCCGTGTCTGAAGGCCCGCGGGGTCAACCAGCTGTCCCTGGTGACTCGCGCTTGGGACCGAGTGCATGCGGGGTCGACCAGCAGTCCCGGGCAACTCGGGCCCTGGTCGGAGGCACTGCGGTGTCGACCAGGCCTCCCTGGCGCCTCGGGCCCGTGCCCGAGGACCTGCGGGGTCGACCGGCTGTCCCGGGTGACTCCGGCCTGATTCCGAGGGCCCACGGTTTCGACCAAATGTCCCGGGTGACTCGGGCCTGGGTCTGAATGTTCGCGGTATCAACCAGCTTTCCCAGGGAACTGGGGCCCGGGTCTGAGGTCCCACAGGGTCGCCCACCTGTCCCGGGGGACTCGGGCCCGGGTCCACGGGCATGCGGTGTCGACAGGCTGTCCCGGGGGACTCGGGCCCGCGTCCGAGGGCCCGCCGGTTCGACCAGCTGTCCAGGTGGACTCGGGCCCGAGTCTGAAGGCCCGCGTGGTCGACCAGCTGTCCCAGGCACTCGGGCCTGTGTCCGAGGGCACGTGGGTTCGACCAGGTGTCCCCGGAGATCGCACTCGAGTCCGACGGCCCGTGGGGTCGACCATATGTCCCGGGCGATTTTGCCCCTGGTCCAAAGGCCCGCGCGGTCCACCAGCAGGCCCGCGCGACTCAGGCCCTGTTCTGATGGCCCGCGGGGTCAACCAGCAGTCCCTGGCGCCTGGGGCCCGTGTCCGAAATCCCTCGGTGTTGACCAGCTGTCCCGGGCGACTCGAGACCGTGCCTGAGGGCCTGGGTGTCGAACAGCTGTGCCAGGGGACTCACACGTGAGTCTGATGGACCCCGGGGTCGACCAGCGGTCCCTGGGGACTCGGGCCCAGGTCCTAGGGCCCGCGGGTTCGACCACCTGTATTGGGCGACTCGGGCCGGTGCTCGAGGGCCCGCGGTGTCCACAAACTCTCCCGCGCGACTCGGTTCGGGTCCCAGGTCCCATGGTCGACCAGCTGTCCCAGGCGCCTCGGGCCCGTGCCAGATGTCCCGCTGCATGGATCAGCTGCCCCGGGCGACTTGGGCCCTGGTCGCAGGGCCCGTGGTGTCGAACAGGCGTCCCGGAAGACTCGGGCCTTGCCCGAATGCCCGCGGTGACGACCAGCTCCGGGTGACACGGGCCCGTGTCCGAGGGCCCACGGGTTCGACCAGATGACCCTGGCGACACATGCTTCGGTGGGACTGCCCACGGGGTTGACCAGCATTCCCGGCGTCCTCGCGCTCGTGTCCGACTGCCCGCGAGGTCGACCTGATGTCTTTGGCGACTCGGGCCCATGGCCGGGGTCCTGCGGGGTCTGCCAGCTTTCCCGTGCCCATTCGGCCAATGCCCGAGTGCCCGCAGTGTCGACCCACTCTCCCAAGCGACTCGAGTTTGGGTCCAAGGGCCCGCGGTCGACCTGCTGTCCCGGGTGTCTTGGGCCCGGGCCCGATGTCCCACCGGGTCAACCAGGTGTCCCGGGCGATTCGGGTTCAGGTCGGAGGGACCGCGGTGTTGCCCAGCCATCCCGGGTCACTCGGGCCTGGGTCCGAGGGCCCATGTGTTCGACAAGCTCTTCCGGGCAAATCGCGCTCGGGTCCGATGGCCCGCGGGGTCGACCAGCTCTCCGGGGCGACTCGGGCACGTGCCCCAGGGCCCGGGGTGTCGACCAGCTGTCTCGGGCACCTCGGGCCCGGTTCCGAGGCCCGGCATTATTGATCAGCTATCCCGCGTGACTCGGGCCCGTGTCCGAGGGCCCACGGTGTCGACCAGATGTTCCAGGCCCTCGGGCCCGGGTCCGAGGGCCCGCAGGGTCCACCAGGGGTCCCGGGCGACTCGCACTCGAGTCCGAGGGCCTGCGGGGTCGACCAGATCTCCAGGGCGAGTCGAGCACATGCCCGATGCCCCGCGGGGTCAACCAGACGTCCCAGGCGACTCCGGCCTGGCTCCGAGGGCCCACGGTGTCACACAGCTCTCCTGGGACACTCGCGCTTTGGACCGACGGACCGCGGGGTCGACCAGCTGACCCGGGCGACTTTGGCCCTGTGTCCAAAGGCCCTTGGGGTCGCCCGACTTTCCCGGGCGTCTCCGGCCTGTGCCCGAGGGACCGTGGTATGGACCACCTCTCCCAGGCGACTCAAGTTCGGGTCCGAGGTCCCGCAGCCTACCTGCTTTCCCGGGTGACTTGGGCATGTGCCAGATGTCACGCGGGGTCGACCAGTTGTCCAGGGGGACTCAGGCCCGGGTCCAGGATCCCGTGGTGTCGACCAGCTGTCCCGGGGAACTCTACCCAGGCCCGAAGACCAGCCGCATCCACCAGTTGCCCCGGGCGACTCGGACCCGTGTCTGAAGGCCCGCGTGTTCGACCAGCTATCCCTGGCCACTCACGCTGGGGTCCGTGTTCCCGCGGGGTTGACCAGCAGTCCCGGGCAACACGCGCTTGTGTCCGAGGGCCCGTGAGGTCGACCCGATGTCTTTGGCCATTCGGGCCCGGGACCGAGGGCCCACGGGATCGACCAGCAGACCCGCGTGACTTGGGCCCGTGTCCGAGGTCCTGCGGTCGACCATCTGTACCGGGCGACTCGGGCCCGTGCCCGATGTCCCGTTGGGTCGACCAGCTGTCCCGGGGACGTCGGGCCCATGTCCGAGGGCCCGCGGGTTCCACAACCTTTTCCGGGCGACTCGGGCTGGTCCCGAGGGCCCGTGGTGTCGTCCAAATCTCCCGGTCGACTCGGGCCTGTGTCTGATATCCTCCAGGGTCGACCAGCTGTCCCGGGGGACTTGGGCCCTGGTCGGACGGAGCGGGGTGTCGAACAGGCGTCCCGGGCGACTAGGGCCAATGTCCGAGAGCCCACGGGGTCGAACAGCTGTCCTGGGCGACTCGGGCCCATTCCCGAGGCCTCGCGGTGTCGACCAGATGTCCCGGGGGACTGGCGCTTCGGTCCTAAGGCCCGCGGGGTCGACCAGCTGTCCTGGCTGACTTGGGTTCGGCTCCGAGGGCCTGCGGGCTCGAAAGGCTGTCCCGGAGGCTCGGGCCCGTTCCTGAAGGCCCACGGGGTCGACCAGTTTTCCCTGTGATTCGTGCTTTGGTCCGAGTGCCCGCAGGGTGGACCAGCAGTCCTGGGTGACTCGCGCTCGTGTCCGAGGTTCCACGAGGTCGCCCCGATGTTTTGGCAACTCGGGCCCGGGTGCGAGGGCCTGCAGGGTCGACCAGGTGTCCCGGGCGACTCGGGCCCAGGCCCAAGGCCCTGCGGTGTCAACCAGATGTCCCGGACCACTCGCGCTTGCGTCCTAGGTTACGTGGGGTCGACCAGCTGTCCTGGGCGACTGGGGCCTGGTCGGAGGGAGCATGGTGTCAAACAGGCGTCCCGGGCAACTCGGGCCCGTGTCTGAAGGCCCGCGGGGTCAACCAGCTGTCCCTGGTGACTCGCGCTTGGGACCGAGTGCATGCGGGGTCGACCAGCAGTCCCGGGCAACTCGTGCCCTGGTCGGAGGCACTGCGGTGTCGACCAGGCCTCCCTGGCGCCTCGGGCCCGTGCCCGAGGACCTGCGGGGTCGACCGGCTGTCCCGGGTGACTCCGGCCTGATTCCGAGGGCCCACGGTTTCGACCAAATGTCCCGGGTGACTCGGGCCTGGGTCTGAATGTTCGCGGTATCAACCAGCTTTCCCAGGGAACTGGGGCCCGGGTCTGAGGTCCCACAGGGTCGCCCACCTGTCCCGGGGGACTCGGGCCCGGGTCCACGGGCATGCGGTGTCGACAGGCTGTCCCGGGGGACTCGGGCCCGCGTCCGAGGGCCCGCCGGTTCGACCAGCTGTCCAGGTGGACTCGGGCCCGAGTCTGAAGGCCCGCGTGGTCGACCAGCTGTCCCAGGCACTCGGGCCTGTGTCCGAGGGCACGTGGGTTCGACCAGGTGTCCCCGGAGATCGCACTCGAGTCCGACGGCCCGTGGGGTCGACCATATGTCCCGGGCGATTTTGCCCCTGGTCCAAAGGCCCGCGCGGTCCACCAGCAGGCCCGCGCGACTCAGGCCCTGTTCTGATGGCCCGCGGGGTCAACCAGCAGTCCCTGGCGCCTGGGGCCCGTGTCCGAAATCCCTCGGTGTTGACCAGCTGTCCCGGGCGACTCGAGACCGTGCCTGAGGGCCTGGGTGTCGAACAGCTGTGCCAGGGGACTCACACGTGAGTCTGATGGACCCCGGGGTCGACCAGCGGTCCCTGGGGACTCGGGCCCAGGTCCTAGGGCCCGCGGGTTCGACCACCTGTATTGGGCGACTCGGGCCGGTGCTCGAGGGCCCGCGGTGTCCACAAACTCTCCCGCGCGACTCGGTTCGGGTCCCAGGTCCCATGGTCGACCAGCTGTCCCAGGCGCCTCGGGCCCGTGCCAGATGTCCCGCTGCATGGATCAGCTGCCCCGGGCGACTTGGGCCCTGGTCGCAGGGCCCGCGGTGTCGAACAGGCGTCCCGGAAGACTCGGGCCTTGCCCGAATGCCCGCGGTGACGACCAGCTCCGGGTGACACGGGCCCGTGTCCGAGGGCCCACGGGTTCAACCAGATGACCCTGGCGACACATGCTTCGGTGGGACTGCCCACGGGGTTGACCAGCATTCCCGGCGTCCTCGCGCTCGTGTCCGACTGCCCGCGAGGTCGACCTGATGTCTTTGGCGACTCGGGCCCGTGGCCGGGGTCCTGCGGGGTCTGCCAGCTTTCCCGTGCCCATTCGGCCAATGCCCGAGTGCCCGCAGTGTCGACCCACTCTCCCAAGCGACTCGAGTTTGGGTCCAAGGGCCCGCGGTCGACCTGCTGTCCCGGGTGTCTTGGGCCCGGGCCCGATGTCCCACCGGGTCAACCAGGTGTCCCGGGCGATTCGGGTTCAGGTCGGAGGGACCGCGTTGTTGCCCAGCCATCCCGGGTCACTCGGGCCTGGGTCCGAGGGCCCATGTGTTCGACAAGCTCTTCCGGGCAAATCGCGCTCGGGTCCGATGGCCCGCGGGGTCGACCAGCTCTCCGGGGCGACTCGGGCACGTGCCCCAGGGCCCGGGGTGTCGACCAGCTGTCTCGGGCACCTCGGGCCCGGTTCCGAGGCCTGGCATTATTGATCAGCTATCCCGCGTGACTCGGGCCCGTGTCCGAGGGCCCACGGTGTCGACCAGATGTTCCAGGCCCTCGGGCCCGGGTCCGAGGGCCCGCAGGGTCCACCAGGGGTCCCGGGCGACTCGCACTCGAGTCCGAGGGCCTGCGGGGTCGACCAGATCTCCAGGGCGAGTCGAGCACATGCCCGATGCCCCGCGGGGTCAACCAGACGTCCCAGGCGACTCCGGCCTGGCTCCGAGGGCCCACGGTGTCACACAGCTCTCCTGGGACACTCGTGCTTTGGACCGACGGACCGCGGGGTCGACCAGCTGACCCGGGCGACTTTGGCCCTGTGTCCAAAGGCCCTTGGGGTCGCCCGACTTTCCCGGGCGTCTCCGGCCTGTGCCCGAGGGACCGTGGTATGGACCACCTCTCCCAGGCGACTCAAGTTCGGGTCCGAGGTCCCGCAGCCTACCTGCTTTCCCGGGTGACTTGGGCATGTGCCAGATGTCACGCGGGGTCGACCAGTTGTCCAGGGGGACTCAGGCCCGGGTCCAGGATCCCGTGGTGTCGACCAGCTGTCCCGGGGAACTCTACCCAGGCCCGAAGACCAGCCGCATCCACCAGTTGCCCCGGGCGACTCGGACCCGTGTCTGAAGGCCCGCGTGTTCGACCAGCTATCCCTGGCCACTCACGCTGGGGTCCGTGTTCCCGCGGGGTTGACCAGCAGTCCCGGGCAACACGCGCTTGTGTCCGAGGGCCCGTGAGGTCGACCCGATGTCTTTGGCCATTCGGGCCCGGGACCGAGGGCCCGCGGGATCGACCAGCACACCCGCGTGACTTGGGCCCGTGTCCGAGGTCCTGCGGTCGACCATCTGTACCGGGCGACTCGGGCCCGTGCCCGATGTCCCCCTGGGTCGACCAGCTGTCCCGGGGACGTCGGGCCCATGTCCGAGGGCCCGCGGGTTCCACAACCTTTCCCGGGCGACTCGGGCTGGTCCCGAGGGCCCGCGGTGTCGTCCAAATCTCCCGGTCGACTCGGGCCTGTGTCTGATATCCTCCAGGGTCGACCAGCTGTCCCGGGGGACTTGGGCCCTGGTCGGACGGAGCGGGGTGTCGAACAGGCGTCCCGGGCGACTAGGGCCAATGTCCGAGAGCCCACGGGGTCGAACAGCTGTCCTGGGCGACTCGGGCCCATTCCCGAGGCCTCGCGGTGTCGACCAGATGTCCCGGGGGACTGGCGCTTCGGTCCTAAGGCCCGCGGGGTCGACCAGCTGTCCTGGCTGACTTGGGTTCGGCTCCGAGGGCCTGCGGGCTCGAAAGGCTGTCCCGGAGGCTCGGGCCCGTTCCTGAAGGCCCACGGGGTCGACCAGTTTTCCCTGTGATTCGTGCTTTGGTCCGAGTGCCCGCAGGGTGGACCAGCAGTCCTGGGTGACTCGCGCTCGTGTCCGAGGTTCCACGAGGTCGCCCCGATGTTTTGGCAACTCGGGCCCGGGTGCGAGGGCCTGCAGGGTCGACCAGGTGTCCCGGGCGACTCGGGCCCAGGCCCAAGGCCCTGCGGTGTCAACCAGATGTCCCGGACCACTCGCGCTTGCGTCCTAGGTTACGTGGGGTCGACCAGCTGTCCTGGGCGACTGGGGCCTGGTCGGAGGGAGCATGGTGTCAAACAGGCGTCCCGGGCAACTCGGGCCCGTGTCTGAAGGCCCGCGGGGTCAACCAGCTGTCCCTGGTGACTCGCGCTTGGGACCGAGTGCATGCGGGGTCGACCAGCAGTCCCGGGCAACTCGGGCCCTGGTCGGAGGCACTGCGGTGTCGACAGGCTGTCCCGGGGGACTCGGGCCCGCGTCCGAGGGCCCGCCGGGTCGACCAGCTGTCCAGGTGGACTCGGGCCCGAGTCTGAATGCCCGCGTGGTCGACCAGCTGTCCCAGGCACTCGGGCCTGTGTCCGAGGGCACGTGGGTTCGACCAGGTGTCCCCGGAGATCGCACTCGAGTCCGACGGCCCGTGGGGTCGACCATATGTCCCGGGCGATATTGGCCCGGGTCCAAAGGCCCGCGCGGTCCACCAGCAGGCCCGCGCGACTCAGGCCCTGTTCTGATGGCCCGCGGGGTCAACCAGCAGTCCCTGGCGCCTGGGGCCCGTGTCCGAAATCCCTCGGTGTTGACCAGCTGTCCCGGGCGTCTCGAGACCGTGCCTGAGGGCCTGGGTGTCGAACAGCTGTGCCAGGGGACTCACACGTGAGTCTGATGGACCCCGGGGTCGACCAGCGGTCCCTGGGGACTCGGGCCCAGGTCCTAGGGCCCGCGGGTTCGACCACCTGTATTGGGCGACTCGGGCCGGTGCTCGAGGGCCCGCGGTGTCCACAAACTCTCCCGCGCGACTCGGTTCGGGTCCCAGGTCCCATGGTCGACCAGCTGTCCCAGGCGCCTCGGGCCCGTGCCAGATGTCCCGCTGCATGGATCAGCTGCCCCGGGCGACTTGGGCCCTGGTCGCAGGGCCCGCGGTGTCGAACAGGCGTCCCGGAAGACTCGGGCCTTGCCCGAATGCCCGCGGTGACGACCAGCTCCGGGTGACACGGGCCCGTGTCCGAGGGCCCACGGGTTCGACCAGATGACCCTGGCGACACATGCTTCGGTGGGACTGCCCACGGGGTTGACCAGCATTCCCGGCGTCCTCGCGCTCGTGTCCGACTGCCCGCGAGGTCGACCTGATGTCTTTGGCGACTCGGGCCCGTGGCCGGGGTCCTGCGGGGTCTGCCAGCTTTCCCGTGCCCATTCGGCCAATGCCCGAGTGCCCGCAGTGTCGACCCACTCTCCCAAGCGACTCGAGTTTGGGTCCAAGGGCCCGCGGTCGACCTGCTGTCCCGGGTGTCTTGGGCCCGGGCCCGATGTCCCACCGGGTCTACCAGGTGTCCCGGGCGATTCGGGTTCAGGTCGGAGGGACCGCGTTGTTGCCCAGCCATCCCGGGTCACTCGGGCCTGGGTCCGAGGGCCCATGTGTTCGACAAGCTCTTCCGGGCAAATCGCGCTCGGGTCCGATGGCCCGCGGGGTCGACCAGCTCTCCGGGGCGACTCGGGCACGTGCCCCAGGGCCCGGGGTGTCGACCAGCTGTCTCGGGCACCTCGGGCCCGGTTCCGAGGCCCGGCATTATTGATCAGCTATCCCGCGTGACTCGGGCCCGTGTCCGAGGGCCCACGGTGTCGACCAGATGTTCCAGGCCCTCGGGCCCGGGTCCGAGGGCCCGCAGGGTCCACCAGGGGTCCCGGGCGACTCGCACTCGAGTCCGAGGGCCTGCGGGGTCGACCAGATCTCCAGGGCGAGTCGAGCACATGCCCGATGCCCCGCGGGGTCAACCAGACGTCCCAGGCGACTCCGGCCTGGCTCCGAGGGCCCACGGTGTCACACAGCTCTCTTGGGACACTCGCGCTTTGGACCGACGGACCGCGGGGTCGACCAGCTGACCCGGGCGACTTTGGCCCTGTGTCCAAAGGCCCTTGGGGTCGCCCGACTTTCCCGGGCGTCTCCGGCCTGTGCCCGAGGGACCGTGGTATGGACCACCTCTCCCAGGCGACTCAAGTTCGGGTCCGAGGTCCCGCAGCCTACCTGCTTTCCCGGGTGACTTGGGCATGTGCCAGATGTCACGCGGGGTCGACCAGTTGTCCAGGGGGACTCAGGCCCGGGTCCAGGATCCCGTGGTGTCGACCAGCTGTCCCGGGGAACTCTACCCAGGCCCGAAGACCAGCCGCATCCACCAGTTGCCCCGGGCGACTCGGACCCGTGTCTGAAGGCCCGCGTGTTCGACCAGCTATCCCTGGCCACTCACGCTGGGGTCCGTGTTCCCGCGGGGTTGACCAGCAGTCCCGGGCAACACGCGCTTGTGTCCGAGGGCCCGTGAGGTCGACCCGATGTCTTTGGCCATTCGGGCCCGGGACCGAGGGCCCGCGGGATCGACCAGCAGACCCGCGTGACTTGGGCCCGTGTCCGAGGTCCTGCGGTCGACCATCTGTACCGGGCGACTCGGGCCCGTGCCCGATGTCCCCCTGGGTCCAACAGCTGTCACGGGGACGTCGGGCCCATGTCCGAGGGCCCGCGGGTTCCACAACCTTTCCCGGGCGACTCGGGCTGGTCCCGAGGGCCCGCGGTGTCGTCCAAATCTCCCGGTCGACTCGGGCCTGTGTCTGATATCCTCCAGGGTCGACCAGCTGTCCCGGGGGACTTGGGCCCTGGTCGGACGGAGCGGGGTGTCGAACAGGCGTCCCGGGCGACTAGGGCCAATGTCCGAGAGCCCACGGGGTCGAACAGCTGTCCTGGGCGACTCGGGCCCATTCCCGAGGCCTCGCGGTGTCGACCAGATGTCCCGGGGGACTGGCGCTTCGGTCCTAAGGCCCGCGGGGTCGACCAGCTGTCCTGGCTGACTTGGGTTCGGCTCCGAGGGCCTGCGGGCTCGAAAGGCTGTCCCGGAGGCTCGGGCCCGTTCCTGAAGGCCCACGGGGTCGACCAGTTTTCCCTGTGATTCGTGCTTTGGTCCGAGTGCCCGCAGGGTGGACCAGCAGTCCTGGGTGACTCGCGCTCGTGTCCGAGGTTCCACGAGGTCGCCCCGATGTTTTGGCAACTCGGGCCCGGGTGCGAGGGCCTGCAGGGTCGACCAGGTGTCCCGGGCGACTCGGGCCCAGGCCCAAGGCCCTGCGGTGTCAACCAGATGTCCCGGACCACTCGCGCTTGCGTCCTAGGTTACGTGGGGTCGACCAGCTGTCCTGGGCGACTGGGGCCTGGTCGGAGGGAGCATGGTGTCAAACAGGCGTCCCGGGCAACTCGGGCCCGTGTCTGAAGGCCCGCGGGGTCAACCAGCTGTCCCTGGTGACTCGCGCTTGGGACCGAGTGCATGCGGGGTCGACCAGCAGTCCCGGGCAACTCGGGCCCTGGTCGGAGGCACTGCGGTGTCGACAGGCTGTCCCGGGGGACTCGGGCCCGCGTCCGAGGGCCCGCCGGGTCGACCAGCTGTCCAGGTGGACTCGGGCCCGAGTCTGAATGCCCGCGTGGTCGACCAGCTGTCCCAGGCACTCGGGCCTGTGTCCGAGGGCACGTGGGTTCGACCAGGTGTCCCCGGAGATCGCACTCGAGTCCGACGGCCCGTGGGGTCGACCATATGTCCCGGGCGATATTGGCCCGGGTCCAAAGGCCCGCGCGGTCCACCAGCAGGCCCGCGCGACTCAGGCCCTGTTCTGATGGCCCGCGGGGTCAACCAGCAGTCCCTGGCGCCTGGGGCCCGTGTCCGAAATCCCTCGGTGTTGACCAGCTGTCCCGGGCGTCTCGAGACCGTGCCTGAGGGCCTGGGTGTCGAACAGCTGTGCCAGGGGACTCACACGTGAGTCTGATGGACCCCGGGGTCGACCAGCGGTCCCTGGGGACTCGGGCCCAGGTCCTAGGGCCCGCGGGTTCGACCACCTGTATTGGGCGACTCGGGCCGGTGCTCGAGGGCCCGCGGTGTCCACAAACTCTCCCGCGCGACTCGGTTCGGGTCCCAGGTCCCATGGTCGACCAGCTGTCCCAGGCGCCTCGGGCCCGTGCCAGATGTCCCGCTGCATGGATCAGCTGCCCCGGGCGACTTGGGCCCTGGTCGCAGGGCCCGCGGTGTCGAACAGGCGTCCCGGAAGACTCGGGCCTTGCCCGAATGCCCGCGGTGACGACCAGCTCCGGGTGACACGGGCCCGTGTCCGAGGGCCCACGGGTTCGACCAGATGACCCTGGCGACACATGCTTCGGTGGGACTGCCCACGGGGTTGACCAGCATTCCCGGCGTCCTCGCGCTCGTGTCCGACTGCCCGCGAGGTCGACCTGATGTCTTTGGCGACTCGGGCCCGTGGCCGGGGTCCTGCGGGGTCTGCCAGCTTTCCCGTGCCCATTCGGCCAATGCCCGAGTGCCCGCA
Organism: Sus scrofa; assembly: GCF_054392235.1. NCBI lineage: Eukaryota > Metazoa > Chordata > Mammalia > Artiodactyla > Suidae > Sus > Sus scrofa. Next base: position 45,832,595 of record NC_139387.1, on the reverse strand, counting down.
GTGTCGACCCACTCTCCCAAGCGACTCGAGTTTGGGTCCAAGGGCCCGCGGTCGACCTGCTGTCCCGGGTGTCTTGGGCCCGGGCCCGATGTCCCACCGGGTCTACCAGGTGTCCCGGGCGATTCGGGTTCAGGTCGGAGGGACCGCGTTGTTGCCCAGCCATCCCGGGTCACTCGGGCCTGGGTCCGAGGGCCCATGTGTTCGACAAGCTCTTCCGGGCAAATCGCGCTCGGGTCCGATGGCCCGCGGGGTCGACCAGCTCTCCGGGGCGACTCGGGCACGTGCCCCAGGGCCCGGGGTGTCGACCAGCTGTCTCGGGCACCTCGGGCCCGGTTCCGAGGCCCGGCATTATTGATCAGCTATCCCGCGTGACTCGGGCCCGTGTCCGAGGGCCCACGGTGTCGACCAGATGTTCCAGGCCCTCGGGCCCGGGTCCGAGGGCCCGCAGGGTCCACCAGGGGTCCCGGGCGACTCGCCCTCGAGTCCGAGGGCCTGCGGGGTCGACCAGATCTCCAGGGCGAGTCGAGCACATGCCCGATGCCCCGTGGGGTCAACCAGACGTCCCAGGCGACTCCGGCCTGGCTCCGAGGGCCCACGGTGTCACACAGCTCTCCTGGGACACTCGCGCTTTGGACCGACGGACCGCGGGGTCGACCAGCTGACCCGGGCGACTTTGGCCCTGTGTCCAAAGGCCCTTGGGGTCGCCCGACTTTCCCGGGCGTCTCCGGCCTGTGCCCGAGGGACCGTGGTATGGACCACCTCTCCCAGGCGACTCAAGTTCGGGTCCGAGGTCCCGCAGCCTACCTGCTTTCCCGGGTGACTTGGGCATGTGCCAGATGTCACGCGGGGTCGACCAGTTGTCCAGGGGGACTCAGGCCCGGGTCCAGGATCCCGTGGTGTTGACCAGCTGTCCCGGGGAACTCTACCCAGGCCCGAAGACCAGCCGCATCCACCAGTTGCCCCGGGCGACTCGGACCCGTGTCTGAAGGCCCGCGTGTTCGACCAGCTATCCCTGGCCACTCACGCTGGGGTCCGTGTTCCCGCGGGGTTGACCAGCAGTCCCGGGCAACACGCGCTTGTGTCCGAGGGCCCGTGAGGTCGACCCGATGTCTTTGGCGATTCGGGCCCGGGACCGAGGGCCCGCGGGATCGACCAGCAGACCCGCGTGACTTGGGCCCGTGTCCGAGGTCCTGCGGTCGACCATCTGTACCGGGCGACTCGGGCCCGTGCCCGATGTCCCCCTGGGTCCAACAGCTGTCACGGGGACGTCGGGCCCATGTCCGAGGGCCCGCGGGTTCCACAACCTTTCCCGGGCGACTCGGGCTGGTCCCGAGGGCCCGCGGTGTCGTCCAAATCTCCCGGTCGACTCGGGCCTGTGTCTGATATCCTCCAGGGTCGACCAGCTGTCCCGGGGGACTTGGGCCCTGGTCGGACGGAGCGGGGTGTCGAACAGGCGTCCCGGGCGACTAGGGCCAATGTCCGAGAGCCCACGGGGTCGAACAGCTGTCCTGGGCGACTCGGGCCCATTCCCGAGGCCTCGCGGTGTCGACCAGATGTCCCGGGGGACTGGCGCTTCGGTCCTAAGGCCCGCGGGGTCGACCAGCTGTCCTGGCTGACTTGGGTTCGGCTCCGAGGGCCTGCGGGCTCGAAAGGCTGTCCCGGAGGCTCGGGCCCGTTCCTGAAGGCCCACGGGGTCGACCAGTTTTCCCTGTGATTCGTGCTTTGGTCCGAGTGCCCGCAGGGTGGACCAGCAGTCCTGGGTGACTCGCGCTCGTGTCCGAGGTTCCACGAGGTCGCCCCGATGTTTTGGCAACTCGGGCCCGGGTGCGAGGGCCTGCAGGGTCGACCAGGTGTCCCGGGCGACTCGGGCCCAGGCCCAAGGCCCTGCGGTGTCAACCAGATGTCCCGGACCACTCGCGCTTGCGTCCTAGGTTACGTGGGGTCGACCAGCTGTCCTGGGCGACTGGGGCCTGGTCGGAGGGAGCATGGTGTCAAACAGGCGTCCCGGGCAACTCGGGCCCGTGTCTGAAGGCCCGCGGGGTCAACCAGCTGTCCCTGGTGACTCGCGCTTGGGACCGAGTGCATGCGGGGTCGACCAGCAGTCCCGGGCAACTCGTGCCCTGGTCGGAGGCACTGCGGTGTCGACCAGGCCTCCCTGGCGCCTCGGGCCCGTGCCCGAGGACCTGCGGGGTCGACCGGCTGTCCCGGGTGACTCCGGCCTGATTCCGAGGGCCCACGGTTTCGACCAAATGTCCCGGGTGACTCGGGCCTGGGTCTGAATGTTCGCGGTATCAACCAGCTTTCCCAGGGAACTGGGGCCCGGGTCTGAGGTCCCACAGGGTCGCCCACCTGTCCCGGGGGACTCGGGCCCGGGTCCACGGGCATGCGGTGTCGACAGGCTGTCCCGGGGGACTCGGGCCCGCGTCCGAGGGCCCGCCGGGTCGACCAGCTGTCCAGGTGGACTCGGGCCCGAGTCTGAATGCCCGCGTGGTCGACCAGCTGTCCCAGGCACTCGGGCCTGTGTCCGAGGGCACGTGGGTTCGACCAGGTGTCCCCGGAGATCGCACTCGAGTCCGACGGCCCGTGGGGTCGACCATATGTCCCGGGCGATATTGGCCCGGGTCCAAAGGCCCGCGCGGTCCACCAGCAGGCCCGCGCGACTCAGGCCCTGTTCTGATGGCCCGCGGGGTCAACCAGCAGTCCCTGGCGCCTGGGGCCCGTGTCCGAAATCCCTCGGTGTTGACCAGCTGTCCCGGGCGTCTCGAGACCGTGCCTGAGGGCCTGGGTGTCGAACAGCTGTGCCAGGGGACTCACACGTGAGTCTGATGGACCCCGGGGTCGACCAGCGGTCCCTGGGGACTCGGGCCCAGGTCCTAGGGCCCGCGGGTTCGACCACCTGTATTGGGCGACTCGGGCCGGTGCTCGAGGGCCCGCGGTGTCCACAAACTCTCCCGCGCGACTCGGTTCGGGTCCCAGGTCCCATGGTCGACCAGCTGTCCCAGGCGCCTCGGGCCCGTGCCAGATGTCCCGCTGCATGGATCAGCTGCCCCGGGCGACTTGGGCCCTGGTCGCAGGGCCCGCGGTGTCGAACAGGCGTCCCGGAAGACTCGGGCCTTGCCCGAATGCCCGCGGTGACGACCAGCTCCGGGTGACACGGGCCCGTGTCCGAGGGCCCACGGGTTCGACCAGATGACCCTGGCGACACATGCTTCGGTGGGACTGCCCACGGGGTTGACCAGCATTCCCGGCGTCCTCGCGCTCGTGTCCGACTGCCCGCGAGGTCGACCTGATGTCTTTGGCGACTCGGGCCCGTGGCCGGGGTCCTGCGGGGTCTGCCAGCTTTCCCGTGCCCATTCGGCCAATGCCCGAGTGCCCGCAGTGTCGACCCACTCTCCCAAGCGACTCGAGTTTGGGTCCAAGGGCCCGCGGTCGACCTGCTGTCCCGGGTGTCTTGGGCCCGGGCCCGATGTCCCACCGGGTCTACCAGGTGTCCCGGGCGATTCGGGTTCAGGTCGGAGGGACCGCGTTGTTGCCCAGCCATCCCGGGTCACTCGGGCCTGGGTCCGAGGGCCCATGTGTTCGACAAGCTCTTCCGGGCAAATCGCGCTCGGGTCCGATGGCCCGCGGGGTCGACCAGCTCTCCGGGGCGACTCGGGCACGTGCCCCAGGGCCCGGGGTGTCGACCAGCTGTCTCGGGCACCTCGGGCCCGGTTCCGAGGCCCGGCATTATTGATCAGCTATCCCGCGTGACTCGGGCCCGTGTCCGAGGGCCCACGGTGTCGACCAGATGTTCCAGGCCCTCGGGCCCGGGTCCGAGGGCCCGCAGGGTCCACCAGGGGTCCCGGGCGACTCGCCCTCGAGTCCGAGGGCCTGCGGGGTCGACCAGATCTCCAGGGCGAGTCGAGCACATGCCCGATGCCCCGTGGGGTCAACCAGACGTCCCAGGCGACTCCGGCCTGGCTCCGAGGGCCCACGGTGTCACACAGCTCTCCTGGGACACTCGCGCTTTGGACCGACGGACCGCGGGGTCGACCAGCTGACCCGGGCGACTTTGGCCCTGTGTCCAAAGGCCCTTGGGGTCGCCCGACTTTCCCGGGCGTCTCCGGCCTGTGCCCGAGGGACCGTGGTATGGACCACCTCTCCCAGGCGACTCAAGTTCGGGTCCGAGGTCCCGCAGCCTACCTGCTTTCCCGGGTGACTTGGGCATGTGCCAGATGTCACGCGGGGTCGACCAGTTGTCCAGGGGGACTCAGGCCCGGGTCCAGGATCCCGTGGTGTCGACCAGCTGTCCCGGGGAACTCTACCCAGGCCCGAAGACCAGCCGCATCCACCAGTTGCCCCGGGCGACTCGGACCCGTGTCTGAAGGCCCGCGTGTTCGACCAGCTATCCCTGGCCACTCACGCTGGGGTCCGTGTTCCCGCGGGGTTGACCAGCAGTCCCGGGCAACACGCGCTTGTGTCCGAGGGCCCGTGAGGTCGACCCGATGTCTTTGGCGATTCGGGCCCGGGACCGAGGGCCCGCGGGATCGACCAGCAGACCCGCGTGACTTGGGCCCGTGTCCGAGGTCCTGCGGTCGACCATCTGTACCGGGCGACTCGGGCCCGTGCCCGATGTCCCCCTGGGTCCAACAGCTGTCCCGGGGACGTCGGGCCCATGTCCGAGGGCCCGCGGGTTCCACAACCTTTCCCGGGCGACTCGGGCTGGTCCCGAGGGCCCGCGGTGTCGTCCAAATCTCCCGGTCGACTCGGGCCTGTGTCTGATATCCTCCAGGGTCGACCAGCTGTCCCGGGGGACTTGGGCCCTGGTCGGACGGAGCGGGGTGTCGAACAGGCGTCCCGGGCGACTAGGGCCAATGTCCGAGAGCCCACGGGGTCGAACAGCTGTCCTGGGCGACTCGGGCCCATTCCCGAGGCCTCGCGGTGTCGACCAGATGTCCCGGGGGACTGGCGCTTCGGTCCTAAGGCCCGCGGGGTCGACCAGCTGTCCTGGCTGACTTGGGTTCGGCTCCGAGGGCCTGCGGGCTCGAAAGGCTGTCCCGGAGGCTCGGGCCCGTTCCTGAAGGCCCACGGGGTCGACCAGTTTTCCCTGTGATTCGTGCTTTGGTCCGAGTGCCCGCAGGGTGGACCAGCAGTCCTGGGTGACTCGCGCTCGTGTCCGAGGTTCCACGAGGTCGCCCCGATGTTTTGGCAACTCGGGCCCGGGTGCGAGGGCCTGCAGGGTCGACCAGGTGTCCCGGGCGACTCGGGCCCAGGCCCAAGGCCCTGCGGTGTCAACCAGATGTCCCGGACCACTCGCGCTTGCGTCCTAGGTTACGTGGGGTCGACCAGCTGTCCTGGGCGACTGGGGCCTGGTCGGAGGGAGCATGGTGTCAAACAGGCGTCCCGGGCAACTCGGGCCCGTGTCTGAAGGCCCGCGGGGTCAACCAGCTGTCCCTGGTGACTCGCGCTTGGGACCGAGTGCATGCGGGGTCGACCAGCAGTCCCGGGCAACTCGGGCCCTGGTCGGAGGCACTGCGGTGTCGACCAGGCCTCCCTGGCGCCTCGGGCCCGTGCCCGAGGACCTGCGGGGTCGACCGGCTGTCCCGGGTGACTCCGGCCTGATTCCGAGGGCCCACGGTTTCGACCAAATGTCCCGGGTGACTCGGGCCTGGGTCTGAATGTTCGCGGTATCAACCAGCTTTCCCAGGGAACTGGGGCCCGGGTCTGAGGTCCCACAGGGTCGCCCACCTGTCCCGGGGGACTCGGGCCCGGGTCCACGGGCATGCGGTGTCGACAGGCTGTCCCGGGGGACTCGGGCCCGCGTCCGAGGGCCCGCCGGTTCGACCAGCTGTCCAGGTGGACTCGGGCCCGAGTCTGAAGGCCCGCGTGGTCGACCAGCTGTCCCAGGCACTCGGGCCTGTGTCCGAGGGCACGTGGGTTCGACCAGGTGTCCCCGGAGATCGCACTCGAGTCCGACGGCCCGTGGGGTCGACCATATGTCCCGGGCGATTTTGCCCCTGGTCCAAAGGCCCGCGCGGTCCACCAGCAGGCCCGCGCGACTCAGGCCCTGTTCTGATGGCCCGCGGGGTCAACCAGCAGTCCCTGGCGCCTGGGGCCCGTGTCCGAAATCCCTCGGTGTTGACCAGCTGTCCCGGGCGACTCGAGACCGTGCCTGAGGGCCTGGGTGTCGAACAGCTGTGCCAGGGGACTCACACGTGAGTCTGATGGACCCCGGGGTCGACCAGCGGTCCCTGGGGACTCGGGCCCAGGTCCTAGGGCCCGCGGGTTCGACCACCTGTATTGGGCGACTCGGGCCGGTGCTCGAGGGCCCGCGGTGTCCACAAACTCTCCCGCGCGACTCGGTTCGGGTCCCAGGTCCCATGGTCGACCAGCTGTCCCAGGCGCCTCGGGCCCGTGCCAGATGTCCCGCTGCATGGATCAGCTGCCCCGGGCGACTTGGGCCCTGGTCGCAGGGCCCGCGGTGTCGAACAGGCGTCCCGGAAGACTCGGGCCTTGCCCGAATGCCCGCGGTGACGACCAGCTCCGGGTGACACGGGCCCGTGTCCGAGGGCCCACGGGTTCAACCAGATGACCCTGGCGACACATGCTTCGGTGGGACTGCCCACGGGGTTGACCAGCATTCCCGGCGTCCTCGCGCTCGTGTCCGACTGCCCGCGAGGTCGACCTGATGTCTTTGGCGACTCGGGCCCGTGGCCGGGGTCCTGCGGGGTCTGCCAGCTTTCCCGTGCCCATTCGGCCAATGCCCGAGTGCCCGCAGTGTCGACCCACTCTCCCAAGCGACTCGAGTTTGGGTCCAAGGGCCCGCGGTCGACCTGCTGTCCCGGGTGTCTTGGGCCCGGGCCCGATGTCCCACCGGGTCAACCAGGTGTCCCGGGCGATTCGGGTTCAGGTCGGAGGGACCGCGGTGTTGCCCAGCCATCCCGGGTCACTCGGGCCTGGGTCCGAGGGCCCATGTGTTCGACAAGCTCTTCCGGGCAAATCGCGCTCGGGTCCGATGGCCCGCGGGGTCGACCAGCTCTCCGGGGCGACTCGGGCACGTGCCCCAGGGCCCGGGGTGTCGACCAGCTGTCTCGGGCACCTCGGGCCCGGTTCCGAGGCCCGGCATTATTGATCAGCTATCCCGCGTGACTCGGGCCCGTGTCCGAGGGCCCACGGTGTCGACCAGATGTTCCAGGCCCTCGGGCCCGGGTCCGAGGGCCCGCAGGGTCCACCAGGGGTCCCGGGCGACTCGCACTCGAGTCCGAGGGCCTGCGGGGTCGACCAGATCTCCAGGGCGAGTCGAGCACATGCCCGATGCCCCGCGGGGTCAACCAGACGTCCCAGGCGACTCCGGCCTGGCTCCGAGGGCCCACGGTGTCACACAGCTCTCCTGGGACACTCGCGCTTTGGACCGACGGACCGCGGGGTCGACCAGCTGACCCGGGCGACTTTGGCCCTGTGTCCAAAGGCCCTTGGGGTCGCCCGACTTTCCCGGGCGTCTCCGGCCTGTGCCCGAGGGACCGTGGTATGGACCACCTCTCCCAGGCGACTCAAGTTCGGGTCCGAGGTCCCGCAGCCTACCTGCTTTCCCGGGTGACTTGGGCATGTGCCAGATGTCACGCGGGGTCGACCAGTTGTCCAGGGGGACTCAGGCCCGGGTCCAGGATCCCGTGGTGTCGACCAGCTGTCCCGGGGAACTCTACCCAGGCCCGAAGACCAGCCGCATCCACCAGTTGCCCCGGGCGACTCGGACCCGTGTCTGAAGGCCCGCGTGTTCGACCAGCTATCCCTGGCCACTCACGCTGGGGTCCGTGTTCCCGCGGGGTTGACCAGCAGTCCCGGGCAACACGCGCTTGTGTCCGAGGGCCCGTGAGGTCGACCCGATGTCTTTGGCCATTCGGGCCCGGGACCGAGGGCCCGCGGGATCGACCAGCACACCCGCGTGACTTGGGCCCGTGTCCGAGGTCCTGCGGTCGACCATCTGTACCGGGCGACTCGGGCCCGTGCCCGATGTCCCCCTGGGTCGACCAGCTGTCCCGGGGACGTCGGGCCCATGTCCGAGGGCCCGCGGGTTCCACAACCTTTCCCGGGCGACTCGGGCTGGTCCCGAGGGCCCGCGGTGTCGTCCAAATCTCCCGGTCGACTCGGGCCTGTGTCTGATATCCTCCAGGGTCGACCAGCTGTCCCGGGGGACTTGGGCCCTGGTCGGACGGAGCGGGGTGTCGAACAGGCGTCCCGGGCGACTAGGGCCAATGTCCGAGAGCCCCCGGGGTCGAACAGCTGTCCTGGGCGACTCGGGCCCATTCCCGAGGCCTCGCGGTGTCGACCAGATGTCCCGGGGGACTGGCGCTTCGGTCCTAAGGCCCGCGGGGTCGACCAGCTGTCCTGGCTGACTTGGGTTCGGCTCCGAGGGCCTGCGGGCTCGAAAGGCTGTCCCGGAGGCTCGGGCCCGTTCCTGAAGGCCCACGGGGTCGACCAGTTTTCCCTGTGATTCGTGCTTTGGTCCGAGTGCCCGCAGGGTGGACCAGCAGTCCTGGGTGACTCGCGCTCGTGTCCGAGGTTCCACGAGGTCGCCCCGATGTTTTGGCAACTCGGGCCCGGGTGCGAGGGCCTGCAGGGTCGACCAGGTGTCCCGGGCGACTCGGGCCCAGGCCCAAGGCCCTGCGGTGTCAACCAGATGTCCCGGACCACTCGCGCTTGCGTCCTAGGTTACGTGGGGTCGACCAGCTGTCCTGGGCGACTGGGGCCTGGTCGGAGGGAGCATGGTGTCAAACAGGCGTCCCGGGCAACTCGGGCCCGTGTCTGAAGGCCCGCGGGGTCAACCAGCTGTCCCTGGTGACTCGCGCTTGGGACCGAGTGCATGCGGGGTCGACCAGCAGTCCCGGGCAACTCGGGCCCTGGTCGGAGGCACTGCGGTGTCGACAGGCTGTCCCGGGGGACTCGGGCCCGCGTCCGAGGGCCCGCCGGGTCGACCAGCTGTCCAGGTGGACTCGGGCCCGAGTCTGAATGCCCGCGTGGTCGACCAGCTGTCCCAGGCACTCGGGCCTGTGTCCGAGGGCACGTGGGTTCGACCAGGTGTCCCCGGAGATCGCACTCGAGTCCGACGGCCCGTGGGGTCGACCATATGTCCCGGGCGATATTGGCCCGGGTCCAAAGGCCCGCGCGGTCCACCAGCAGGCCCGCGCGACTCAGGCCCTGTTCTGATGGCCCACGGGGTCAACCAGCAGTCCCTGGCGCCTGGGGCCCGTGTCCGAAATCCCTCGGTGTTGACCAGCTGTCCCGGGCGTCTCGAGACCGTGCCTGAGGGCCTGGGTGTCGAACAGCTGTGCCAGGGGACTCACACGTGAGTCTGATGGACCCCGGGGTCGACCAGCGGTCCCTGGGGACTCGGGCCCAGGTCCTAGGGCCCGCGGGTTCGACCACCTGTATTGGGCGACTCGGGCCGGTGCTCGAGGGCCCGCGGTGTCCACAAACTCTCCCGCGCGACTCGGTTCGGGTCCCAGGTCCCATGGTCGACCAGCTGTCCCAGGCGCCTCGGGCCCGTGCCAGATGTCCCGCTGCATGGATCAGCTGCCCCGGGCGACTTGGGCCCTGGTCGCAGGGCCCGCGGTGTCGAACAGGCGTCCCGGAAGACTCGGGCCTTGCCCGAATGCCCGCGGTGACGACCAGCTCCGGGTGACACGGGCCCGTGTCCGAGGGCCCACGGGTTCGACCAGATGACCCTGGCGACACATGCTTCGGTGGGACTGCCCACGGGGTTGACCAGCATTCCCGGCGTCCTCGCGCTCGTGTCCGACTGCCCGCGAGGTCGACCTGATGTCTTTGGCGACTCGGGCCCGTGGCCGGGGTCCTGCGGGGTCTGCCAGCTTTCCCGTGCCCATTCGGCCAATGCCCGAGTGCCCGCAGTGTCGACCCACTCTCCCAAGCGACTCGAGTTTGGGTCCAAGGGCCCGCGGTCGACCTGCTGTCCCGGGTGTCTTGGGCCCGGGCCCGATGTCCCACCGGGTCTACCAGGTGTCCCGGGCGATTCGGGTTCAGGTCGGAGGGACCGCGTTGTTGCCCAGCCATCCCGGGTCACTCGGGCCTGGGTCCGAGGGCCCATGTGTTCGACAAGCTCTTCCGGGCAAATCGCGCTCGGGTCCGATGGCCCGCGGGGTCGACCAGCTCTCCGGGGCGACTCGGGCACGTGCCCCAGGGCCCGGGGTGTCGACGAGCTGTCTCGGGCACCTCGGGCCCGGTTCCGAGGCCCGGCATTATTGATCAGCTATCCCGCGTGACTCGGGCCCGTGTCCGAAGGCCCACGGTGTCGACCAGATGTTCCAGGCCCTCGGGCCCGGGTCCGAGGGCCCGCAGGGTCCACCAGGGGTCCCGGGCGACTCGCACTCGAGTCCGAGGGCCTGCGGGATCGACCAGATCTCCAGGGCGAGTCGAGCACATGCCCGATGCCCCGCGGGGTCAACCAGACGTCCCAGGCGACTCCGGCCTGGCTCCGAGGGCCCACGGTGTCACACAGCTCTCCTGGGACACTCGCGCTTTGGACCGACGGACCGCGGGGTCGACCAGCTGACCCGGGCGACTTTGGCCCTGTGTCCAAAGGCCCTTGGGGTCGCCCGACTTTCCCGGGCGTCTCCGGCCTGTGCCCGAGGGACCGTGGTATGGACCACCTCTCCCAGGCGACTCAAGTTCGGGTCCGAGGTCCCGCAGCCTACCTGCTTTCCCGGGTGACTTGGGCATGTGCCAGATGTCACGCGGGGTCGACCAGTTGTCCAGGGGGACTCAGGCCCGGGTCCAGGATCCCGTGGTGTCGACCAGCTGTCCCGGGGAACTCTACCCAGGCCCGAAGACCAGCCGCATCCACCAGTTGCCCCGGGCGACTCGGACCCGTGTCTGAAGGCCCGCGTGTTCGACCAGCTATCCCTGGCCACTCACGCTGGGGTCCGTGTTCCCGCGGGGTTGACCAGCAGTCCCGGGCAACACGCGCTTGTGTCCGAGGGCCCGTGAGGTCGACCCGATGTCTTTGGCCATTCGGGCCCGGGACCGAGGGCCCGCGGGATCGACCAGCAGACCCGCGTGACTTGGGCCCGTGTCCGAGGTCCTGCGGTCGACCATCTGTACCGGGCGACTCGGGCCCGTGCCCGATGTCCCCCTGGGTCCAACAGCTGTCACGGGGACGTCGGGCCCATGTCCGAGGGCCCGCGGGTTCCACAACCTTTCCCGGGCGACTCGGGCTGGTCCCGAGGGCCCGCGGTGTCGTCCAAATCTCCCGGTCGACTCGGGCCTGTGTCTGATATCCTCCAGGGTCGACCAGCTGTCCCGGGGGACTTGGGCCCTGGTCGGACGGAGCGGGGTGTCGAACAGGCGTCCCGGGCGACTAGGGCCAATGTCCGAGAGCCCACGGGGTCGAACAGCTGTCCTGGGCGACTCGGGCCCATTCCCGAGGCCTCGCGGTGTCGACCAGATGTCCCGGGGGACTGGCGCTTCGGTCCTAAGGCCCGCGGGGTCGACCAGCTGTCCTGGCTGACTTGGGTTCGGCTCCGAGGGCCTGCGGGCTCGAAAGGCTGTCCCGGAGGCTCGGGCCCGTTCCTGAAGGCCCACGGGGTCGACCAGTTTTCCCTGTGATTCGTGCTTTGGTCCGAGTGCCCGCAGGGTGGACCAGCAGTCCTGGGTGACTCGCGCTCGTGTCCGAGGTTCCACGAGGTCGCCCCGATGTTTTGGCAACTCGGGCCCGGGTGCGAGGGCCTGCAGGGTCCACCAGGGGTCCCGGGCGACTCGGGCCCAGGCCCAAGGCCCTGCGGTGTCAACCAGATGTCCCGGACCACTCGCGCTTGCGTCCTAGGTTACGTGGGGTCGACCAGCTGTCCTGGGCGACTGGGGCCTGGTCGGAGGGAGCATGGTGTCAAACAGGCGTCCCGGGCAACTCGGGCCCGTGTCTGAAGGCCCGCGGGGTCAACCAGCTGTCCCTGGTGACTCGCGCTTGGGACCGAGTGCATGCGGGGTCGACCAGCAGTCCCGGGCAACTCGGGCCCTGGTCGGAGGCACTGCGGTGTCGACAGGCTGTCCCGGGGGACTCGGGCCCGCGTCCGAGGGCCCGCCGGGTCGACCAGCTGTCCAGGTGGACTCGGGCCCGAGTCTGAATGCCCGCGTGGTCGACCAGCTGTCCCAGGCACTCGGGCCTGTGTCCGAGGGCACGTGGGTTCGACCAGGTGTCCCCGGAGATCGCACTCGAGTCCGACGGCCCGTGGGGTCGACCATATGTCCCGGGCGATATTGGCCCGGGTCCAAAGGCCCGCGCGGTCCACCAGCAGGCCCGCGCGACTCAGGCCCTGTTCTGATGGCCCGCGGGGTCAACCAGCAGTCCCTGGCGCCTGGGGCCCGTGTCCGAAATCCCTCGGTGTTGACCAGCTGTCCCGGGCGTCTCGAGACCGTGCCTGAGGGCCTGGGTGTCGAACAGCTGTGCCAGGGGACTCACACGTGAGTCTGATGGACCCCGGGGTCGACCAGCGGTCCCTGGGGACTCGGGCCCAGGTCCTAGGGCCCGCGGGTTCGACCACCTGTATTGGGCGACTCGGGCCGGTGCTCGAGGGCCCGCGGTGTCCACAAACTCTCCCGCGCGACTCGGTTCGGGTCCCAGGTCCCATGGTCGACCAGCTGTCCCAGGCGCCTCGGGCCCGTGCCAGATGTCCCGCTGCATGGATCAGCTGCCCCGGGCGACTTGGGCCCTGGTCGCAGGGCCCGCGGTGTCGAACAGGCGTCCCGGAAGACTCGGGCCTTGCCCGAATGCCCGCGGTGACGACCAGCTCCGGGTGACACGGGCCCGTGTCCGAGGGCCCACGGGTTCGACCAGATGACCCTGGCGACACATGCTTCGGTGGGACTGCCCACGGGGTTGACCAGCATTCCCGGCGTCCTCGCGCTCGTGTCCGACTGCCCGCGAGGTCGACCTGATGTCTTTGGCGACTCGGGCCCGTGGCCGGGGTCCTGCGGGGTCTGCCAGCTTTCCCGTGCCCATTCGGCCAATGCCCGAGTGCCCGCAGTGTCGACCCACTCTCCCAAGCGACTCGAGTTTGGGTCCAAGGGCCCGCGGTCGACCTGCTGTCCCGGGTGTCTTGGGCCCGCGCCCGATGTCCCACCGGGTCAACCAGGTGTCCCGGGCGATTCGGGTTCAGGTCGGAGGGACCGCGGTGTTGCCCAGCCATCCCGGGTCACTCGGGCCTGGGTCCGAGGGCCCATGTGTTCGACAAGCTCTTCCGGGCAAATCGCGCTCGGGTCCGATGGTCCGCGGGGTCGACCAGCTCTCCGGGGCGACTCGGGCACGTGCCCCATGGCCCGGGGTGTCGACCAGCTGTCTCGGGCACCTCGGGCCCGGTTCCGAGGCCTGGCATTATTGATCAGCTATCCCGCGTGACTCGGGCCCGTGTCCGAGGGCCCACGGTGTCGACCAGATGTTCCAGGCCCTCGGGCCCGGGTCCGAGGGCCCGCAGGGTCCACCAGGGGTCCCGGGCGACTCGCACTCGAGTCCGAGGGCCTGCGGGGTCGACCAGATCTCCAGGGCGAGTCGAGCACATGCCCGATACCCCGCGGGGTCAACCAGACGTCCCAGGCGACTCCGGCCTGGCTCCGAGGGCCCACGGTGTCACACAGCTCTCCTGGGACACTCGCGCTTTGGACCGACGGACCGCGGGGTCGACCAGCTGACCCGGGCGACTTTGGCCCTGTGTCCAAAGGCCCTTGGGGTCGCCCGACTTTCCCGGGCGTCTCCGGCCTGTGCCCGAGGGACCGTGGTATGGACCACCTCTCCCAGGCGACTCAAGTTCGGGTCCGAGGTCCCGCAGCCTACCTGCTTTCCCGGGTGACTTGGGCATGTGCCAGATGTCACGCGGGGTCGACCAGTTGTCCAGGGGGACTCAGGCCCGGGTCCAGGATCCCGTGGTGTCGACCAGCTGTCCCGGGGAACTCTACCCAGGCCCGAAGACCAGCCGCATCCACCAGTTGCCCCGGGCGACTCGGACCCGTGTCTGAAGGCCCGCGTGTTCGACCAGCTATCCCTGGCCACTCACGCTGGGGTCCGTGTTCCCGCGGGGTTGACCAGCAGTCCCGGGCAACACGCGCTTGTGTCCGAGGGCCCGTGAGGTCGACCCGATGTCTTTGGCCATTCGGGCCCGGGACCGAGGGCCCGCGGGATCGACCAGCAGACCCGCGTGACTTGGGCCCGTGTCCGAGGTCCTGCGGTCGACCATCTGTACCGGGCGACTCGGGCCCGTGCCCGATGTCCCCCTGGGTCCAACAGCTGTCCCGGGGACGTCGGGCCCATGTCCGAGGGCCCGCGGGTTCCACAACCTTTCCCGGGCGACTCGGGCTGGTCCCGAGGGCCCGCGGTGTCGTCCAAATCTCCCGGTCGACTCGGGCCTGTGTCTGATATCCTCCAGGGTCGACCAGCTGTCCCGGGGGACTTGGGCCCTGGTCGGACGGAGCGGGGTGTCGAACAGGCGTCCCGGGCGACTAGGGCCAATGTCCGAGAGCCCACGGGGTCGAACAGCTGTCCTGGGCGACTCGGGCCCATTCCCGAGGCCTCGCGGTGTCGACCAGATGTCCCGGGGGACTGGCGCTTCGGTCCTAAGGCCCGCGGGGTCGACCAGCTGTCCTGGCTGACTTGGGTTCGGCTCCGAGGGCCTGCGGGCTCGAAAGGCTGTCCCGGAGGCTCGGGCCCGTTCCTGAAGGCCCACGGGGTCGACCAGTTTTCCCTGTGATTCGTGCTTTGGTCCGAGTGCCCGCAGGGTGGACCAGCAGTCCTGGGTGACTCGCGCTCGTGTCCGAGGTTCCACGAGGTCGCCCCGATGTTTTGGCAACTCGGGCCCGGGTGCGAGGGCCTGCAGGGTCGACCAGGTGTCCCGGGCGACTCGGGCCCAGGCCCAAGGCCCTGCGGTGTCAACCAGATGTCCCGGACCACTCGCGCTTGCGTCCTAGGTTACGTGGGGTCGACCAGCTGTCCTGGGCGACTGGGGCCTGGTCGGAGGGAGCATGGTGTCAAACAGGCGTCCCGGGCAACTCGGGCCCGTGTCTGAAGGCCCGCGGGGTCAACCAGCTGTCCCTGGTGACTCGCGCTTGGGACCGAGTGCATGCGGGGTCGACCAGCAGTCCCGGGCAACTCGGGCCCTGGTCGGAGGCACTGCGGTGTCGACAGGCTGTCCCGGGGGACTCGGGCCCGCGTCCGAGGGCCCGCCGGGTCGACCAGCTGTCCAGGTGGACTCGGGCCCGAGTCTGAAGGCCCGCGTGGTCGACCAGCTGTCCCAGGCACTCGGGCCTGTGTCCGAGGGCACGTGGGTTCGACCAGGTGTCCCCGGAGATCGCACTCGAGTCCGACGGCCCGTGGGGTCGACCATATGTCCCGGGCGATATTGGCCCGGGTCCAAAGGCCCGCGCGGTCCACCAGCAGGCCCGCGCGACTCAGGCCCTGTTCTGATGGCCCGCGGGGTCAACCAGCAGTCCCTGGCGCCTGGGGCCCGTGTCCGAAATCCCTCGGTGTTGACCAGCTGTCCCGGGCGTCTCGAGACCGTGCCTGAGGGCCTGGGTGTCGAACAGCTGTGCCAGGGGACTCACACGTGAGTCTGATGGACCCCGGGGTCGACCAGCGGTCCCTGGGGACTCGGGCCCAGGTCCTAGGGCCCGCGGGTTCGACCACCTGTATTGGGCGACTCGGGCCGGTGCTCGAGGGCCCGCGGTGTCCACAAACTCTCCCGCGTGACTCGGTTCGGGTCCCAGGTCCCATGGTCGACCAGCTGTCCCAGGCGCCTCGGGCCCGTGCCAGATGTCCCGCTGCATGGATCAGCTGCCCCGGGCGACTTGGGCCCTGGTCGCAGGGCCCGCGGTGTCGAACAGGCGTCCCGGAAGACTCGGGCCTTGCCCGAATGCCCGCGGTGACGACCAGCTCCGGGTGACACGGGCCCGTGTCCGAGGGCCCACGGGTTCGACCAGATGACCCTGGCGACACATGCTTCGGTGGGACTGCCCACGGGGTTGACCAGCATTCCCGGCGTCCTCGCGCTCGTGTCCGACTGCCCGCGAGGTCGACCTGATGTCTTTGGCGACTCGGGCCCGTGGCCGGGGTCCTGCGGGGTCTGCCAGCTTTCCCGTGCCCATTCGGCCAATGCCCGAGTGCCCGCAGTGTCGACCCACTCTCCCAAGCGACTCGAGTTTGGGTCCAAGGGCCCGCGGTCGACCTGCTGTCCCGGGTGTCTTGGGCCCGGGCCCGATGTCCCACCGGGTCTACCAGGTGTCCCGGGCGATTCGGGTTCAGGTCGGAGGGACCGCGGTGTTGCCCAGCCATCCCGGGTCACTCGGGCCTGGGTCCGAGGGCCCATGTGTTCGACAAGCTCTTCCGGGCAAATCGCGCTCGGGTCCGATGGCCCGCGGGGTCGACCAGCTCTCCGGGGCGACTCGGGCACGTGCCCCAGGGCCCGGGGTGTCGACCAGCTGTCTCGGGCACCTCGGGCCCGGTTCCGAGGCCCGGCATTATTGATCAGCTATCCCGCGTGACTCGGGCCCGTGTCCGAGGGCCCACGGTGTCGACCAGATGTTCCAGGCCCTCGGGCCCGGGTCCGAGGGCCCGCAGGGTCCACCAGGGGTCCCGGGCGACTCGCACTCGAGTCCGAGGGCCTGCGGGGTCGACCAGATCTCCAGGGCGAGTCGAGCACATGCCCGATGCCCCGCGGGGTCAACCAGACGTCCCAGGCGACTCCGGCCTGGCTCCGAGGGCCCACGGTGTCACACAGCTCTCCTGGGACACTCGCGCTTTGGACCGACGGACCGCGGGGTCGACCAGCTGACCCGGGCGACTTTGGCCCTGTGTCCAAAGGCCCTTGGGGTCGCCCGACTTTCCCGGGCGTCTCCGGCCTGTGCCCGAGGGACCGTGGTATGGACCACCTCTCCCAGGCGACTCAAGTTCGGGTCCGAGGTCCCGCAGCCTACCTGCTTTCCCGGGTGACTTGGGCATGTGCCAGATGTCACGCGGGGTCGACCAGTTGTCCAGGGGGACTCAGGCCCGGGTCCAGGATCCCGTGGTGTCGACCAGCTGTCCCGGGGAACTCTACCCAGGCCCGAAGACCAGCCGCATCCACCAGTTGCCCCGGGCGACTCGGACCCGTGTCTGAAGGCCCGCGTGTTCGACCAGCTATCCCTGGCCACTCACGCTGGGGTCCGTGTTCCCGCGGGGTTGACCAGCAGTCCCGGGCAACACGCGCTTGTGTCCGAGGGCCCGTGAGGTCGACCCGATGTCTTTGGCCATTCGGGCCCGGGACCGAGGGCCCGTGGGATCGACCAGCAGACCCGCGTGACTTGGGCCCGTGTCCGAGGTCCTGCGGTCGACCATCTGTACCGGGCGACTCGGGCCCGTGCCCGATGTCCCCCTGGGTCCAACAGCTGTCACGGGGACGTCGGGCCCATGTCTGAGGTCCCGCGGGTTCCACAACCTTTCCCGGGCGACTCGGGCTGGTCCCGAGGGCCCGCGGTGTCGTCCAAATCTCCCGGTCGACTCGGGCCTGTGTCTGATATCCTCCAGGGTCGACCAGCTGTCCCGGGGGACTTGGGCCCTGGTCGGACGGAGCGGGGTGTCGAACAGGCGTCCCGGGCGACTAGGGCCAATGTCCGAGAGCCCACGGGGTCGAACAGCTGTCCTGGGCGACTCGGGCCCATTCCCGAGGCCTCGCGGTGTCGACCAGATGTCCCGGGGGACTGGCGCTTCGGTCCTAAGGCCCGCGGGGTCGACCAGCTGTCCTGGCTGACTTGGGTTCGGCTCCGAGGGCCTGCGGGCTCGAAAGGCTGTCCCGGAGGCTCGGGCCCGTTCCTGAAGGCCCACGGGGTCGACCAGTTTTCCCTGTGATTCGTGCTTTGGTCCGAGTGCCCGCAGGGTGGACCAGCAGTCCTGGGTGACTCGCGCTCGTGTCCGAGGTTCCACGAGGTCGCCCCGATGTTTTGGCAACTCGGGCCCGGGTGCGAGGGCCTGCAGGGTCGACCAGGTGTCCTGGGCGACTCGGGCCCAGGCCCAAGGCCCTGCGGTGTCAACCAGATGTCCCGGACCACTCGCGCTTGCGTCCTAGGTTACGTGGGGTCGACCAGCTGTCCTGGGCGACTGGGGCCTGGTCGGAGGGAGCATGGTGTCAAACAGGCGTCCCGGGCAACTCGGGCCCGTGTCTGAAGGCCCGCGGGGTCAACCAGCTGTCCCTGGTGACTCGCGCTTGGGACCGAGTGCATGCGGGGTCGACCAGCAGTCCCGGGCAACTCGGGCCCTGGTCGGAGGCACTGCGGTGTCGACCAGGCCTCCCTGGCGCCTCGGGCCCGTGCCCGAGTACCTGCGGGGTCGACCAGCTGTCCCGGGCGACTCCGGCCTGATTCTGAGGGCCCACGGTTTCGACCAAATGTCCCGGGTGACTCGGGCCTGGGTCTGAATGTTCGCGGTATCAACCAGCTTTCCCAGGGAACTCGGGCCCGGGTCTGAGGTCCCACAGGGTCGCCCACCTGTCCCGGGGGACTCGGGCCCGGGTCCACGGGCATGCGGTGTCGACAGGCTGTCCCGGGGGACTCGGGCCCGCGTCCGAGGGCCCGCCGGGTCGACCAGCTGTCCAGGTGGACACGGGCCCGAGTCTGAAGGCCCGCGTGGTCGACCAGCTGTCCCAGGCACTCGGGCCTGTGTCCGAGGGCACGTGGGTTCGACCAGGTGTCCCCGGAGATCGCACTCGAGTCCGACGGCCCGTGGGGTCGACCATATGTCCCGGGCGATATTGGCCCGGGTCCAAAGGCCCGCGCGGTCCACCAGCAGGCCCGCGCGACTCAGGCCCTGTTCTGATGGCCCGCGGGGTCAACCAGCAGTCCCTGGCGCCTGGGGCCCGTGTCCGAAATCCCTCGGTGTTGACCAGCTGTCCCGGGCGACTCGAGACCGTGCCTGAGGGCCTGGGTGTCGAACAGCTGTGCCAGGGGACTCACACGTGAATCTGATGGACCCCGGGGTCGACCAGCGGTCCCTGGGGACTCGGGCCCAGGTCCTAGGGCCCGCGGGTTCGACCACCTGTATTGGGCGACTCGGGCCGGTGCTCGAGGGCCCGCGGTGTCCACAAACTCTCCCGCGCGACTCGGTTCGGGTCCCAGGTCCCATGGTCGACCAGCTGTCCCAGGCGCCTCGGGCCCGTGCCAGATGTCCCGCTGCATGGATCAGCTGCCCCGGGCGACTTGGGCCCTGGTCGCAGGGCCCGCGGTGTCGAACAGGCGTCCCGGAAGACTCGGGCCTTGCCCGAATGCCCGCGGTGACGACCAGCTCCGGGTGACACGGGCCCGTGTCCGAGGGCCCACGGGTTCGACCAGATGACCCTGGCGACACATGCTTCGGTGGGACTGCCCACGGGGTTGACCAGCATTCCCGGCGTCCTCGCGCTCGTGTCCGACTGCCCGCGAGGTCGACCTGATGTCTTTGGCGACTCGGGCCCGTGGCCGGGGTCCTGCGGGGTCTGCCAGCTTTCCCGTGCCCATTCGGCCAATGCCCGAGTGCCCGCAGTGTCGACCCACTCTCCCAAGCGACTCGAGTTTGGGTCCAAGGGCCCGCGGTCGACCTGCTGTCCCGGGTGTCTTGGGCCCGGGCCCGATGTCCCACCGGGTCAACCAGGTGTCCCGGGCGATTCGGGTTCAGGTCGGAGGGACCGCGGTGTTGCCCAGCCATCCCGGGTCACTCGGGCCTGGGTCCGAGGGCCCATGTGTTCGACAAGCTCTTCCGGGCAAATCGCGCTCGGGTCCGATGGCCCGCGGGGTCGACCAGCTCTCCGGGGCGACTCGGGCACGTGCCCCAGGGCCCGGGGTGTCGACCAGCTGTCTCGGGCACCTCGGGCCCGGTTCCGAGGCCCGGCATTATTGATCAGCTATCCCGCGTGACTCGGGCCCGTGTCCGAGGGCCCACGGTGTCGACCAGATGTTCCAGGCCCTCGGGCCCGGGTCCGAGGGCCCGCAGGGTCCACCAGGGGTCCCGGGTGACTCGCACTCGAGTCCGAGGGCCTGCGGGGTCGACCAGATCTCCAGGGCGAGTCGAGCACATGCCCGATGCCCCGCGGGGTCAACCAGACGTCCCAGGCGACTCCGGCCTGGCTCCGAGGGCCCACGGTGTCACACAGCTCTCCTGGGACACTCGCGCTTTGGACCGACGGACCGCGGGGTCGACCAGCTGACCCGGGCGACTTTGGCCCTGTGTCCAAAGGCCCTTGGGGTCGCCCGACTTTCCCGGGCGTCTCCGGCCTGTGCCCGAGGGACCGTGGTATGGACCACCTCTCCCAGGCGACTCAAGTTCGGGTCCGAGGTCCCGCAGCCTACCTGCTTTCCCGGGTGACTTGGGCATGTGCCAGATGTCACGCGGGGTCGACCAGTTGTCCAGGGGGACTCAGGCCCGGGTCCAGGATCCCGTGGTGTCGACCAGCTGTCCCGGGGAACTCTACCCAGGCCCGAAGACCAGCCGCATCCACCAGTTGCCCCGGGCGACTCGGACCCGTGTCTGAAGGCCCGCGTGTTCGACCAGCTATCCCTGGCCACTCACGCTGGGGTCCGTGTTCCCGCGGGGTTGACCAGCAGTCCCGGGCAACACGCGCTTGTGTCCGAGGGCCCGTGAGGTCGACCCGATGTCTTTGGCGATTCGGGCCCGGGACCGAGGGCCCGCGGGATCGACCAGCAGACCCGCGTGACTTGGGCCCGTGTCCGAGGTCCTGCGGTCGACCATCTGTACCGGGCGACTCGGGCCCGTGCCCGATGTCCCCCTGGGTCGACCAGCTGTCCCGGGGACGTCGGGCCCATGTCCGAGGGCCCGCGGGTTCCACAACCTTTCCCGGGCGACTCGGGCTGGTCCCGAGGGCCCGCGGTGTCGTCCAAATCTCCCGGTCGACTCGGGCCTGTGTCTGATATCCTCCAGGGTCGACCAGCTGTCCCGGGGGACTTGGGCCCTGGTCGGACGGAGCGGGGTGTCGAACAGGCGTCCCGGGCGACTAGGGCCAATGTCCGAGAGCCCACGGGGTCGAACAGCTGTCCTGGGCGACTCGGGCCCATTCCCGAGGCCTCGCGGTGTCGACCAGATGTCCCGGGGGACTGGCGCTTCGGTCCTAAGGCCCGCGGGGTCGACCAGCTGTCCTGGCTGACTTGGGTTCGGCTCCGAGGGCCTGCGGGCTCGAAAGGCTGTCCCGGAGGCTCGGGCCCGTTCCTGAAGGCCCACGGGGTCGACCAGTTTTCCCTGTGATTCGTGCTTTGGTCCGAGTGCCCGCAGGGTGGACCAGCAGTCCTGGGTGACTCGCGCTCGTGTCCGAGGTTCCACGAGGTCGCCCCGATGTTTTGGCAACTCGGGCCCGGGTGCGAGGGCCTGCAGGGTCGACCAGGTGTCCCGGGCGACTCGGGCCCAGGCCCAAGGCCCTGCGGTGTCAACCAGATGTCCCGGACCACTCGCGCTTGCGTCCTAGGTTACGTGGGGTCGACCAGCTGTCCTGGGCGACTGGGGCCTGGTCGGAGGGAGCATGGTGTCAAACAGGCGTCCCGGGCAACTCGGGCCCGTGTCTGAAGGCCCGCGGGGTCAACCAGCTGTCCCTGGTGACTCGCGCTTGGGACCGAGTGCATGCGGGGTCGACCAGCAGTCCCGGGCAACTCGGGCCCTGGTCGGAGGCACTGCGGTGTCGACCAGGCCTCCCTGGCGCCTCGGGCCCGTGCCCGAGGACCTGCGGGGTCGACCGGCTGTCCCGGGCGACTCCGGCCTGATTCCGAGGGCCCACGGTTTCGACCAAATGTCCCGGGTGACTCGGGCCTGGGTCTGAATGCTCGCGGTATCAACCAGCTTTCCCAGGGAACTCGGGCCCGGGTCTGAGGTCCCACAGGGTCGCCCACCTGTCCCGGGGGACTCGGGCCCGGGTCCACGGGCATGCAGTGTCGACAGGCTGTCCCGGGGGACTCGGGCCCACGTCCGAGGGCCCGCCGGTTCGACCAGCTGTCCAGGTGGACTCGGGCCCGAGTCTGAAGGCCCGCGTGGTCGACCAGCTGTCCCAGGCACTCGGGCCTGTGTCCGAGGGCACGTGGGTTCGACCAGGTGTCCCCGGAGATCGCACTCGAGTCCGACGGCCCGTGGGGTCGACCATATGTCCCGGGCGATATTGGCCCGGGTCCAAAGGCCCGCGCGGTCCACCAGCAGGCCCGCGCGACTCAGGCCCTGTTCTGATGGCCCGCGGGGTCAACCAGCAGTCCCTGGCGCCTGGGGCCCGTGTCCGAAATCCCTCGGTGTTGACCAGCTGTCCCGGGCGACTCGAGACCGTGCCTGAGGGCCTGGGTGTCGAACAGCTGTGCCAGGGGACTCACACGTGAGTCTGATGGACCCCGGGGTCGACCAGCGGTCCCTGGGGACTCGGGCCCAGGTCCTAGGGCCCGCGGGTTCGACCACCTGTATTGGGCGACTCGGGCCGGTGCTCGAGGGCCCGCGGTGTCCACAAACTCTCCCGCGCGACTCGGTTCAGGTCCCAGGTCCCATGGTCGACCAGCTGTCCCAGGCGCCTCGGGCCCGTGCCAGATGTCCCGCTGCATGGATCAGCTGCCCCGGGCAACTTGGGCCCTGGTCGCAGGGCCCGCGGTGTCGAACAGGCGTCCCGGAAGACTCGGGCCTTGCCCGAATGCCCGCGGTGACGACCAGCTCCGGGTGACACGGGCCCGTGTCCGAGGGCCCACGGGTTCGACCAGATGACCCTGGCGACACATGCTTCGGTGGGACTGCCCACGGGGTTGACCAGCATTCCCGGCGTCCTCGCGCTCGTGTCCGACTGCCCGCGAGGTCGACCTGATGTCTTTGGCGACTCGGGCCCGTGGCCGGGGTCCTGCGGGGTCTGCCAGCTTTCCCGTGCCCATTCGGCCAATGCCCGAGTGCCCGCAGTGTCGACCCACTCTCCCAAGCGACTCGAGTTTGGGTCCAAGGGCCCGCGGTCGACCTGCTGTCCCGGGTGTCTTGGGCCCGGGCCCGATGTCCCACCGGGTCTACCAGGTGTCCCGGGCGATTCGGGTTCAGGTCGGAGGGACCGCGGTGTTGCCCAGCCATCCCGGGTCACTCGGGCCTGGGTCCGAGGGCCCATGTGTTCGACAAGCTCTTCCGGGCAAATCGCGCTCGGGTCCGATGGCCCGCGGGGTCGACCAGCTCTCCGGGGCGACTCGGGCACGTGCCCCAGGGCCCGGGGTGTCGACCAGCTGTCTCGGGCACCTCGGGCCCGGTTCCGAGGCCCGGCATTATTGATCAGCTATCCCGCGTGACTCGGGCCCGTGTCCGAGGGCCCACGGTGTCGACCAGATGTTCCAGGCCCTCGGGCCCGGGTCCGAGGGCCCGCAGGGTCCACCAGGGGTCCCGGGCGACTCGCACTCGAGTCCGAGGGCCTGCGGGGTCGACCAGATCTCCAGGGCGAGTCGAGCACATGCCCGATGCCCCGCGGGGTCAACCAGACGTCCCAGGCGACTCCGGCCTGGCTCCGAGGGCCCACGGTGTCACACAGCTCTCCTGGGACACTCGCGCTTTGGACCGACGGACCGCGGGGTCGACCAGCTGACCCGGGCGACTTTGGCCCTGTGTCCAAAGGCCCTTGGGGTCGCCCGACTTTCCCGGGCGTCTCCGGCCTGTGCCCGAGGGACCGTGGTATGGACCACCTCTCCCAGGCGACTCAAGTTCGGGTCCGAGGTCCCGCAGCCTACCTGCTTTCCCGGGTGACTTGGGCATGTGCCAGATGTCACGCGGGGTCGACCAGTTGTCCAGGGGGACTCAGGCCCGGGTCCAGGATCCCGTGGTGTCGACCAGCTGTCCCGGGGAACTCTACCCAGGCCCGAAGACCAGCCGCATCCACCAGTTGCCCCGGGCGACTCGGACCCGTGTCTGAAGGCCCGCGTGTTCGACCAGCTATCCCTGGCCACTCACGCTGGGGTCCGTGTTCCCGCGGGGTTGACCAGCAGTCCCGGGCAACACGCGCTTGTGTCCGAGGGCCCGTGAGGTCGACCCGATGTCTTTGGCGATTCGGGCCCGGGACCGAGGGCCCGCGGGATCGACCAGCAGACCCGCGTGACTTGGGCCCGTGTCCGAGGTCCTGCGGTCGACCATCTGTACCGGGCGACTCGGGCCCGTGCCCGATGTCCCCCTGGGTCGACCAGCTGTCCCGGGGACGTCGGGCCCATGTCCGAGGGCCCGCGGGTTCCACAACCTTTCCCGGGCGACTCGGGCTGGTCCCGAGGGCCCGCGGTGTCGTCCAAATCTCCCGGTCGACTCGGGCCTGTGTCTGATATCCTCCAGGGTCGACCAGCTGTCCCGGGGGACTTGGGCCCTGGTCGGACGGAGCGGGGTGTCGAACAGGCGTCCCGGGCGACTAGGGCCAATGTCCGAGAGCCCACGGGGTCGAACAGCTGTCCTGGGCGACTCGGGCCCATTCCCGAGGCCTCGCGGTGTCGACCAGATGTCCCGGGGGACTGGCGCTTCGGTCCTAAGGCCCGCGGGGTCGACCAGCTGTCCTGGCTGACTTGGGTTCGGCTCCGAGGGCCTGCGGGCTCGAAAGGCTGTCCCGGAGGCTCGGGCCCGTTCCTGAAGGCCCACGGGGTCGACCAGTTTTCCCTGTGATTCGTGCTTTGGTCCGAGTGCCCGCAGGGTGGACCAGCAGTCCTGGGTGACTCGCGCTCGTGTCCGAGGTTCCACGAGGTCGCCCCGATGTTTTGGCAACTCGGGCCCGGGTGCGAGGGCCTGCAGGGTCGACCAGGTGTCCCGGGCGACTCGGGCCCAGGCCCAAGGCCCTGCGGTGTCAACCAGATGTCCCGGACCACTCGCGCTTGCGTCCTAGGTTACGTGGGGTCGACCAGCTGTCCTGGGCGACTGGGGCCTGGTCGGAGGGAGCATGGTGTCAAACAGGCGTCCCGGGCAACTCGGGCCCGTGTCTGAAGGCCCGCGGGGTCAACCAGCTGTCCCTGGTGACTCGCGCTTGGGACCGAGTGCATGCGGGGTCGACCAGCAGTCCCGGGCAACTCGGGCCCTGGTCGGAGGCACTGCGGTGTCGACCAGGCCTCCCTGGCGCCTCGGGCCCGTGCCCGAGGACCTGCGGGGTCGACCGGCTGTCCCGGGCGACTCCGGCCTGATTCCGAGGGCCCACGGTTTCGACCAAATGTCCCGGGTGACTCGGGCCTGGGTCTGAATGCTCGCGGTATCAACCAGCTTTCCCAGGGAACTCGGGCCCGGGTCTGAGGTCCCACAGGGTCGCCCACCTGTCCCGGGGGACTCGGGCCCGGGTCCACAGGCATGCAGTGTCGACAGGCTGTCCCGGGGGACTCGGGCCCACGTCCGAGGGCCCGCCGGTTCGACCAGCTGTCCAGGTGGACTCGGGCCCGAGTCTGAAGGCCCGCGTGGTCGACCAGCTGTCCCAGGCACTCGGGCCTGTGTCCGAGGGCACGTGGGTTCGACCAGGTGTCCCCGGAGATCGCACTCGAGTCCGACGGCCCGTGGGGTCGACCATATGTCCCGGGCGATATTGGCCCGGGTCCAAAGGCCCGCGCGGTCCACCAGCAGGCCCGCGCGACTCAGGCCCTGTTCTGATGGCCCGCGGGGTCAACCAGCAGTCCCTGGCGCCTGGGGCCCGTGTCCGAAATCCCTCGGTGTTGACCAGCTGTCCCGGGCGACTCGAGACCGTGCCTGAGGGCCTGGGTGTCGAACAGCTGTGCCAGGGGACTCACACGTGAGTCTGATGGACCCCGGGGTCGACCAGCGGTCCCTGGGGACTCGGGCCCAGGTCCTAGGGCCCGCGGGTTCGACCACCTGTATTGGGCGACTCGGGCCGGTGCTCGAGGGCCCGCGGTGTCCACAAACTCTCCCGCGCGACTCGGTTCAGGTCCCAGGTCCCATGGTCGACCAGCTGTCCCAGGCGCCTCGGGCCCGTGCCAGATGTCCCGCTGCATGGATCAGCTGCCCCGGGCAACTTGGGCCCTGGTCGCAGGGCCCGCGGTGTCGAACAGGCGTCCCGGAAGACTCGGGCCTTGCCCGAATGCCCGCGGTGACGACCAGCTCCGGGTGACACGGGCCCGTGTCCGAGGGCCCACGGGTTCGACCAGATGACCCTGGCGACACATGCTTCGGTGGGACTGCCCACGGGGTTGACCAGCATTCCCGGCGTCCTCGCGCTCGTGTCCGACTGCCCGCGAGGTCGACCTGATGTCTTTGGCGACTCGGGCCCGTGGCCGGGGTCCTGCGGGGTCTGCCAGCTTTCCCGTGCCCATTCGGCCAATGCCCGAGTGCCCGCAGTGTCGACCCACTCTCCCAAGCGACTCGAGTTTGGGTCCAAGGGCCCGCGGTCGACCTGCTGTCCCGGGTGTCTTGGGCCCGGGCCCGATGTCCCACCGGGTCTACCAGGTGTCCCGGGCGATTCGGGTTCAGGTCGGAGGGACCGCGGTGTTGCCCAGCCATCCCGGGTCACTCGGGCCTGGGTCCGAGGGCCCATGTGTTCGACAAGCTCTTCCGGGCAAATCGCGCTCGGGTCCGATGGCCCGCGGGGTCGACCAGCTCTCCGGGGCGACTCGGGCACGTGCCCCAGGGCCCGGGGTGTCGACCAGCTGTCTCGGGCACCTCGGGCCCGGTTCCGAGGCCCGGCATTATTGATCAGCTATCCCGCGTGACTCGGGCCCGTGTCCGAGGGCCCACGGTGTCGACCAGATGTTCCAGGCCCTCGGGCCCGGGTCCGAGGGCCCGCAGGGTCCACCAGGGGTCCCGGGCGACTCGCACTCGAGTCCGAGGGCCTGCGGGGTCGACCAGATCTCCAGGGCGAGTCGAGCACATGCCCGATGCCCCGCGGGGTCAACCAGACGTCCCAGGCGACTCCGGCCTGGCTCCGAGGGCCCACGGTGTCACACAGCTCTCCTGGGACACTCGCGCTTTGGACCGACGGACCGCGGGGTCGACCAGCTGACCCGGGCGACTTTGGCCCTGTGTCCAAAGGCCCTTGGGGTCGCCCGACTTTCCCGGGCGTCTCCGGCCTGTGCCCGAGGGACCGTGGTATGGACCACCTCTCCCAGGCGACTCAAGTTCGGGTCCGAGGTCCCGCAGCCTACCTGCTTTCCCGGGTGACTTGGGCATGTGCCAGATGTCACGCGGGGTCGACCAGTTGTCCAGGGGGACTCAGGCCCGGGTCCAGGATCCCGTGGTGTCGACCAGCTGTCCCGGGGAACTCTACCCAGGCCCGAAGACCAGCGGCATCCACCAGTTGCCCCGGGCGACTCGGACCCGTGTCTGAAGGCCCGCGTGTTCGACCAGCTATCCCTGGCCACTCACGCTGGGGTCCGTGTTCCCGCGGGGTTGACCAGCAGTCCCGGGCAACACGCGCTTGTGTCCGAGGGCCCGTGAGGTCGACCCGATGTCTTTGGCGATTCGGGCCCGGGACCGAGGGCCCGCGGGATCGACCAGCAGACCCGCGTGACTTGGGCCCGTGTCCGAGGTCCTGCGGTCGACCATCTGTACCTGGCGACTCGGGCCCGTGCCCGATGTCCCCCTGGGTCCAACAGCTGTCCCGGGGACGTCGGGCCCATGTCCGAGGGCCCGCGGGTTCCACAACCTTTCCCGGGCGACTCGGGCTGGTCCCGAGGGCCCGCGGTGTCGTCCAAATATCCCGGTCGACTCGGGCCTGTGTCTGATATCCTCCAGGGTCGACCAGCTGTCCCGGGGGACTTGGGCCCTGGTCGGACGGAGCGGGGTGTCGAACAGGCGTCCCGGGCGACTAGGGCCAATGTCCGAGAGCCCACGGGGTCGAACAGCTGTCCTGGGCGACTCGGGCCCATTCCCGAGGCCTCGCGGTGTCGACCAGATGTCCCGGGGGACTGGCGCTTCGGTCCTAAGGCCCGCGGGGTCGACCAGCTGTCCTGGCTGACTTGGGTTCGGCTCCGAGGGCCTGCGGGCTCGAAAGGCTGTCCCGGAGGCTCGGGCCCGTTCCTGAAGGCCCACGGGGTCGACCAGTTTTCCCTGTGATTCGTGCTTTGGTCCGAGTGCCCGCAGGGTGGACCAGCAGTCCTGGGTGACTCGCGCTCGTGTCCGAGGTTCCACGAGGTCGCCCCGATGTTTTGGCAACTCGGGCCCGGGTGCGAGGGCCTGCAGGGTCGACCAGGTGTCCCGGGCGACTCGGGCCCAGGCCCAAGGCCCTGCGGTGTCAACCAGATGTCCCGGACCACTCGCGCTTGCGTCCTAGGTTACGTGGGGTCGACCAGCTGTCCTGGGCGACTGGGGCCTGGTGGGAGGGAGCATGGTGTCAAACAGGCGTCCCGGGCAACTCGGGCCCGTGTCTGAAGGCCCGCGGGGTCAACCAGCTGTCCCTGGTGACTCGCGCTTGGGACCGAGTGCATGCGGGGTCGACCAGCAGTCCCGGGCAACTCGGGCCCTGGTCGGAGGCACTGCGGTGTCGACCAGGCCTCCCTGGCGCCTCGGGCCCGTGCCCGAGGACCTGCGGGGTCGACCGGCTGTCCCGGGCGACTCCGGCCTGATTCCGAGGGCCCACGGTTTCGACCAAATGTCCCGGGTGACTCGGGCCTGGGTCTGAATGCTCGCGGTATCAACCAGCTTTCCCAGGGAACTGGGGCCCGGGTCTGAGGTCCCACAGGGTCGCCCACCTGTCCCGGGGGACTCGGGCCCGGGTCCACGGGCATGCGGTGTCGACAGGCTGTCCCGGGGGACTCGGGCCCGCGTCCGAGGGCCCGCCGGTTCGACCAGCTGTCCAGGTGGATTCGGGCCCGAGTCTGAAGGCCCGCGTGGTCGACCAGCTGTCCCAGGCACTCGGGCCTGTGTCCGAGGGCACGTGGGTTCGACCAGGTGTCCCCGGAGATCGCACTCGAGTCCGACGGCCCGTGGGGTCGACCATATGTCCCGGGCGATATTGGCCCGGGTCCAAAGGCCCGCGCGGTCCACCTGCAGGCCCGCGCGACTCAGGCCCTGTTCTGATGGCCCGCGGGATCAACCAGCAGTCCCTGGCGCCTGGGGCCCGTGTCCGAAATCCCTCGGTGTTGACCAGCTGTCCCGGGCGACTCGAGACCATGCCTGAGGGCCTGGGTGTCGAACAGCTGTGCCAGGGGACTCACACGTGAGTCTGATGGACCCCGGGGTCGACCAGCGGTCCCTGGGGACTCGGGCCCAGGTCCTAGGGCCCGCGGGTTCGACCACCTGTATTGGGCGACTCGGGCCGGTGCTCGAGGGCCCGCGGTGTCCACAAACTCTCCCGCGCGACTCGGTTCGGGTCCCAGGTCCCATGGTCGACCAGCTGTCCCAGGCGCCTCGGGCCCGTGCCAGATGTCCCGCTGCATGGATCAGCTGCCCCGGGCGACTTGGGCCCTGGTCGCAGGGCCCGCGGTGTCGAACAGGCGTCCCGGAAGACTCGGGCCTTGCCCGAATGCCCGCGGTGACGACCAGCTCCGGGTGACACGGGCCCGTGTCCGAGGGCCCACGGGTTCGACCAGATGACCCTGGCGACACATGCTTCGGTGGGACTGCCCACGGGGTTGACCAGCATTCCCGGCGTCCTCGCGCTCGTGTCCGACTGCCCGCGAGGTCGACCTGATGTCTTTGGCGACTCGGGCCCGTGGCCGGGGTCCTGCGGGGTCTGCCAGCTTTCCCGTGCCCATTCGGCCAATGCCCGAGTGCCCGCAGTGTCGACCCACTCTCCCAAGCGACTCGAGTTTGGGTCCAAGGGCCCGCGGTCGACCTGCTGTCCCGGGTGTCTTGGGCCCGGGCCCGATGTCCCACCGGGTCTACCAGGTGTCCCGGGCGATTCGGGTTCAGGTCGGAGGGACCGCGGTGTTGCCCAGCCATCCCGGGTCACTCGGGCCTGGGTCCGAGGGCCCATGTGTTCGACAAGCTCTTCCGGGCAAATCGCGCTCGGGTCCGATGGCCCGCGGGGTCGACCAGCTCTCCGGGGCGACTCGGGCACGTGCCCCAGGGCCCGGGGTGTCGACCAGCTGTCTCGGGCACCTCGGGCCCGGTTCCGAGGCCCGGCATTATTGATCAGCTATCCCGCGTGACTCGGGCCCGTGTCCGAGGGCCCACGGTGTCGACCAGATGTTCCAGGCCCTCGGGCCCGGGTCCGAGGGCCCGCAGGGTCCACCAGGGGTCCCGGGCGACTCGCACTCGAGTCCGAGGGCCTGCGGGGTCGACCAGATCTCCAGGGCGAGTCGAGCACATGCCCGATGCCCCGCGGGGTCAACCAGACGTCCCAGGCGACTCCGGCCTGGCTCCGAGGGCCCACGGTGTCACACAGCTCTCCTGGGACACTCGCGCTTTGGACCGACGGACCGCGGGGTCGACCAGCTGACCCGGGCGACTTTGGCCCTGTGTCCAAAGGCCCTTGGGGTCGCCCGACTTTCCCGGGCGTCTCCGGCCTGTGCCCGAGGGACCGTGGTATGGACCACCTCTCCCAGGCGACTCAAGTTCGGGTCCGAGGTCCCGCAGCCTACCTGCTTTCCCGGGTGACTTGGGCATGTGCCAGATGTCACGCGGGGTCGACCAGTTGTCCAGGGGGACTCAGGCCCGGGTCCAGGATCCCGTGGTGTCGACCAGCTGTCCCGGGGAACTCTACCCAGGCCCGAAGACCAGCCGCATCCACCAGTTGCCCCGGGCGACTCGGACCCGTGTCTGAAGGCCCGCGTGTTCGACCAGCTATCCCTGGCCACTCACGCTGGGGTCCGTGTTCCCGCGGGGTTGACCAGCAGTCCCGGGCAACACGCGCTTGTGTCCGAGGGCCCGTGAGGTCGACCCGATGTCTTTGGCGATTCGGGCCCGGGACCGAGGGCCCGCGGGATCGACCAGCAGACCCGCGTGACTTGGGCCCGTGTCCGAGGTCCTGCGGTCGACCATCTGTACCGGGCGACTCGGGCCCGTGCCCGATGTCCCCCTGGGTCGACCAGCTGTCCCGGGGACGTCGGGCCCATGTCCGAGGGCCCGCGGGTTCCACAACCTTTCCCGGGCGACTCGGGCTGGTCCCGAGGGCCCGCGGTGTCGTCCAAATCTCCCGGTCGACTCGGGCCTGTGTCTGATATCCTCCAGGGTCGACCAGCTGTCCCGGGGGACTTGGGCCCTGGTCGGACGGAGCGGGGTGTCGAACAGGCGTCCCGGGCGACTAGGGCCAATGTCCGAGAGCCCACGGGGTCGAACAGCTGTCCTGGGCGACTCGGGCCCATTCCCGAGGCCTCGCGGTGTCGACCAGATGTCCCGGGGGACTGGCGCTTCGGTCCTAAGGCCCGCGGGGTCGACCAGCTGTCCTGGCTGACTTGGGTTCGGCTCCGAGGGCCTGCGGGCTCGAAAGGCTGTCCCGGAGGCTCGGGCCCGTTCCTGAAGGCCCACGGGGTCGACCAGTTTTCCCTGTGATTCGTGCTTTGGTCCGAGTGCCCGCAGGGTGGACCAGCAGTCCTGGGTGACTCGCGCTCGTGTCCGAGGTTCCACGAGGTCGCCCCGATGTTTTGGCAACTCGGGCCCGGGTGCGAGGGCCTGCAGGGTCGACCAGGTGTCCCGGGTGACTCGGGCCCAGGCCCAAGGCCCTGCGGTGTCAACCAGATGTCCCGGACCACTCGCGCTTGCGTCCTAGGTTACGTGGGGTCGACCAGCTGTCCTGGGCGACTGGGGCCTGGTGGGAGGGAGCATGGTGTCAAACAGGCGTCCCGGGCAACTCGGGCCCGTGTCTGAAGGCCCGCGGGGTCAACCAGCTGTCCCTGGTGACTCGCGCTTGGGACCGAGTGCATGCGGGGTCGACCAGCAGTCCCGGGCAACTCGGGCCCTGGTCGGAGGCACTGCGGTGTCGACCAGGCCTCCCTGGCGCCTCGGGCCCGTGCCCGAGGACCTGCGGGGTCGACCGGCCGTCCCGGGCGACTCCGGCCTGATTCCGAGGGCCCACGGTTTCGACCAAATGTCCCGGGTGACTCGGGCCTGGGTCTGAATGCTCGCGGTATCAACCAGCTTTCCCAGGGAACTGGGGCCCGGGTCTGAGGTCCCACAGGGTCGCCCACCTGTCCCGGGGGACTCGGGCCCGGGTCCACGGGCATGCGGTGTCGACAGGCTGTCCCGGGGGACTCGGGCCCGCGTCCGAGGGCCCGCCGGTTCGACCAGCTGTCCAGGTGGACTCGGGCCCGAGTCTGAAGGCCCGCGTGGTCGACCAGCTGTCCCAGGCACTCGGGCCTGTGTCCGAGGGCACGTGGGTTCGACCAGGTGTCCCCGGAGATCGCACTCGAGTCCGACGGCCCGTGGGGTCGACCATATGTCCCGGGCGATATTGGCCCGGGTCCAAAGGCCCGCGCGGTCCACCAGCAGGCCCGCGCGACTCAGGCCCTGTTCTGATGGCCCGCGGGGTCAACCAGCAGTCCCTGGCGACTGGGCCCCGTGTCCGAAATCCCTCGGTGTTGACCAGCTGTCCCGGGCGACTCGAGACCGTGCCTGAGGGCCTGGGTGTCGAACAGCTGTGCCAGGGGACTCACACGTGAGTCTGATGGACCCCGGGGTCGACCAGCGGTCCCTGGGGACTCGGGCCCAGGTCCTAGGGCCCGCGGGTTCGACCACCTGTATTGGGCGACTCGGGCCGGTGCTCGAGGGCCCGCGGTGTCCACAAACTCTCCCGCGCGACTCGGTTCGGGTCCCAGGTCCCATGGTCGACCAGCTGTCCCAGGCGCCTCGGGCCCGTGCCAGATGTCCCGCTGCATGGATCAGCTGCCCCGGGCGACTTGGGCCCTGGTCGCAGGGCCCGCGGTGTCGAACAGGCGTCCCGGAAGACTCGGGCCTTGCCCGAATGCCCGCGGTGACGACCAGCTCCGGGTGACACGGGCCCGTGTCCGAGGGCCCACGGGTTCGACCAGATGACCCTGGCGACACATGCTTCGGTGGGACTGCCCACGGGGTTGACCAGCATTCCCGGCGTCCTCGCGCTCGTGTCCGACTGCCCGCGAGGTCGACCTGATGTCTTTGGCGACTCGGGCCCGTGGCCGGGGTCCTGCGGGGTCTGCCAGCTTTCCCGTGCCCATTCGGCCAATGCCCGAGTGCCCGCAGTGTCGACCCACTCTCCCAAGCGACTCGAGTTTGGGTCCAAGGGCCCGCGGTCGACCTGCTGTCCCGGGCGTCTTGGGCCCGGGCCCGATGTCCCACCGGGTCTACCAGGTGTCCCGGGCGATTCGGGTTCAGGTCGGAGGGACCGCGGTGTTGCCCAGCCATCCCGGGTCACTCGGGCCTGGGTCCGAGGGCCCATGTGTTCGACAAGCTCTTCCGGGCAAATCGCGCTCGGGTCCGATGGCCCGCGGGGTCGACCAGCTCTCCGGGGCGACTCGGGCACGTGCCCCAGGGCCCGGGGTGTCGACCAGCTGTCTCGGGCACCTCGGGCCCGGTTCCGAGGCCCGGCATTATTGATCAGCTATCCCGCGTGACTCGGGCCCGTGTCCGAGGGCCCACGGTGTCGACCAGATGTTCCAGGCCCTCGGGCCCGGGTCCGAGGGCCCGCAGGGTCCACCAGGGGTCCCGGGCGACTCGCACTCGAGTCCGAGGGCCTGCGGGGTCGACCAGATCTCCAGGGCGAGTCGAGCACATGCCCGATGCCCCGCGGGGTCAACCAGACGTCCCAGGCGACTCCGGCCTGGCTCCGAGGGCCCACGGTGTCACACAGCTCTCCTGGGACACTCGCGCTTTGGACCGACGGACCGCGGGGTCGACCAGCTGACCCGGGCGACTTTGGCCCTGTGTCCAAAGGCCCTTGGGGTCGCCCGACTTTCCCGGGCGTCTCCGGCCTGTGCCCGAGGGACCGTGGTATGGACCACCTCTCCCTGGCGACTCAAGTTCGGGTCCGAGGTCCCGCAGCCTACCTGCTTTCCCGGGTGACTTGGGCATGTGCCAGATGTCACGCGGGGTCGACCAGTTGTCCAGGGGGACTCAGGCCCGGGTCCAGGATCCCGTGGTGTCGACCAGCTGTCCCGGGGAACTCTACCCAGGCCCGAAGACCAGCCGCATCCACCAGTTGCCCCGGGCGACTCGGACCCGTGTCTGAAGGCCCGCGTGTTCGACCAGCTATCCCTGGCCACTCACGCTGGGGTCCGTGTTCCCGCGGGGTTGACCAGCAGTCCCGGGCAACACGCGCTTGTGTCCGAGGGCCCGTGAGGTCGACCCGATGTCTTTGGCCATTCGGGCCCGGGACCGAGGGCCCGCGGGATCGACCAGCAGACCCGCGTGACTTGGGCCCGTGTCCGAGGTCCTGCGGTCGACCATCTGTACCGGGCGACTCGGGCCCGTGCCCGATGTCCCCCTGGGTCCAACAGCTGTCCCGGGGACGTCGGGCCCATGTCCGAGGGCCCGCGGGTTCCACAACCTTTCCCGGGCGACTCGGGCTGGTCCCGAGGGCCCGCGGTGTCGTCCAAATCTCCCGGTCGACTCGGGCCTGTGTCTGATATCCTCCAGGGTCGACCAGCTGTCCCGGGGGACTTGGGCCCTGGTCGGACGGAGCGGGGTGTCGAACAGGCGTCCCGGGCGACTAGGGCCAATGTCCGAGAGCCCACGGGGTCGAACAGCTGTCCTGGGCGACTCGGGCCCATTCCCGAGGCCTCGCGGTGTCGACCAGATGTCCCGGGGGACTGGCGCTTCGGTCCTAAGGCCCGCGGGGTCGACCAGCTGTCCTGGCTGACTTGGGTTCGGCTCCGAGGGCCTGCGGGCTCGAAAGGCTGTCCCGGAGGCTCGGGCCCGTTCCTGAAGGCCCACGGGGTCGACCAGTTTTCCCTGTGATTCGTGCTTTGGTCCGAGTGCCCGCAGGGTGGACCAGCAGTCCTGGGTGACTCGCGCTCGTGTCCGAGGTTCCACGAGGTCGCCCCGATGTTTTGGCAACTCGGGCCCGGGTGCGAGGGCCTGCAGGGTCGACCAGGTGTCCCGGGTGACTCGGGCCCAGGCCCAAGGCCCTGCGGTGTCAACCAGATGTCCCGGACCACTCGCGCTTGCGTCCTAGGTTACGTGGGGTCGACCAGCTGTCCTGGGCGACTGGGGCCTGGTGGGAGGGAGCATGGTGTCAAACAGGCGTCCCGGGCAACTCGGGCCCGTGTCTGAAGGCCCGCGGGGTCAACCAGCTGTCCCTGGTGACTCGCGCTTGGGACCGAGTGCATGCGGGGTCGACCAGCAGTCCCGGGCAACTCGGGCCCTGGTCGGAGGCACTGCGGTGTCGACCAGGCCTCCCTGGCGCCTCGGGCCCGTGCCCGAGGACCTGCGGTGTCGACCGGCTGTCCCGGGCGACTCCGGCCTGATTCCGAGGGCCCACGGTTTCGACCAAATGTCCCGGGTGACTCGGGCCTGGGTCTGAATGCTCGCGGTATCAACCAGCTTTCCCAGGGAACTGGGGCCCGGGTCTGAGGTCCCACAGGGTCGCCCACCTGTCCCGGGGGACTCGGGCCCGGGTCCACGGGCATGCGGTGTCGACAGGCTGTCCCGGGGGACTCGGGCCCGCGTCCGAGGGCCCCCCGGTTCGACCAGCTGTCCAGGTGGACTCGGGCCCGAGTCTGAAGGCCCGCGTGGTCGACCAGCTGTCCCAGGCACTCGGGCCTGTGTCCGAGGGCACGTGGGTTCGACCAGGTGTCCCCGGAGATCGCACTCGAGTCCGACGGCCCGTGGGGTCGACCATATGTCCCGGGCGATATTGGCCCGGGTCCAAAGGCCCGCGCGGTCCACCAGCAGGCCCGCGCGACTCAGGCCCTGTTCTGATGGCCCGCGGGGTCAACCAGCAGTCCCTGGCGCCTGGGGCCCGTGTCCGAAATCCCTCGGTGTTGACCAGCTGTCCCGGGCGACTCGAGACCGTGCCTGAGGGCCTGGGTGTCGAACAGCTGTGCCAGGGGACTCACACGTGAGTCTGATGGACCCCGGGGTCGACCAGCGGTCCCTGGGGACTCGGGCCCAGGTCCTAGGGCCCGCGGGTTCGACCACCTGTATTGGGCGACTCGGGCCGGTGCTCGAGGGCCCGCGGTGTCCACAAACTCTCCCGCGCGACTCGGTTCGGGTCCCAGGTCCCATGGTCGACCAGCTGTCCCAGGCGCCTCGGGCCCGTGCCAGATGTCCCGCTGCATGGATCAGCTGCCCCGGGCGACTTGGGCCCTGGTCGCAGGGCCCGCGGTGTCGAACAGGCGTCCCGGAAGACTCGGGCCTTGCCCGAATGCCCGCGGTGACGACCAGCTCCGGGTGACACGGGCCCGTGTCCGAGGGCCCACGGGTTCGACCAGATGACCCTGGCGACACATGCTTCGGTGGGACTGCCCACGGGGTTGACCAGCATTCCCGGCGTCCTCGCGCTCGTGTCCGACTGCCCGCGAGGTCGACCTGATGTCTTTGGCGACTCGGGCCCGTGGCCGGGGTCCTGCGGGGTCTGCCAGCTTTCCCGTGCCCATTCGGCCAATGCCCGAGTGCCCGCAGTGTCGACCCACTCTCCCAAGCGACTCGAGTTTGGGTCCAAGGGCCCGCGGTCGACCTGCTGTCCCGGGCGTCTTGGGCCCGGGCCCGATGTCCCACCGGGTCTACCAGGTGTCCCGGGCGATTCGGGTTCAGGTCGGAGGGACCGCGGTGTTGCCCAGCCATCCCGGGTCACTCGGGCCTGGGTCCGAGGGCCCATGTGTTCGACAAGCTCTTCCGGGCAAATCGCGCTCGGGTCCGATGGCCCGCGGGGTCGACCAGCTCTCCGGGGCGACTCGGGCACGTGCCCCAGGGCCCGGGGTGTCGACCAGCTGTCTCGGGCACCTCGGGCCCGGTTCCGAGGCCCGGCATTATTGATCAGCTATCCCGCGTGACTCGGGCCCGTGTCCGAGGGCCCACGGTGTCGACCAGATGTTCCAGGCCCTCGGGCCCGGGTCCGAGGGCCCGCAGGGTCCACCAGGGGTCCCGGGCGACTCGCACTCGAGTCCGAGGGCCTGCGGGGTCGACCAGATCTCCAGGGCGAGTCGAGCACATGCCCGATGCCCCGCGGGGTCAACCAGACGTCCCAGGCGACTCCGGCCTGGCTCCGAGGGCCCACGGTGTCACACAGCTCTCCTGGGACACTCGCGCTTTGGACCGACGGACCGCGGGGTCGACCAGCTGACCCGGGCGACTTTGGCCCTGTGTCCAAAGGCCCTTGGGGTCGCCCGACTTTCCCGGGCGTCTCCGGCCTGTGCCCGAGGGACCGTGGTATGGACCACCTCTCCCAGGCGACTCAAGTTCGGGTCCGAGGTCCCGCAGCCTACCTGCTTTCCCGGGTGACTTGGGCATGTGCCAGATGTCACGCGGGGTCGACCAGTTGTCCAGGGGGACTCAGGCCCGGGTCCAGGATCCCGTGGTGTCGACCAGCTGTCCCGGGGAACTCTACCCAGGCCCGAAGACCAGCCGCATCCACCAGTTGCCCCGGGCGACTCGGACCCGTGTCTGAAGGCCCGCGTGTTCGACCAGCTATCCCTGGCCACTCACGCTGGGGTCCGTGTTCCCGCGGGGTTGACCAGCAGTCCCGGGCAACACGCGCTTGTGTCCGAGGGCCCGTGAGGTCGACCCGATGTCTTTGGCCATTCGGGCCCGGGACCGAGGGCCCGCGGGATCGACCAGCACACCCGCGTGACTTGGGCCCGTGTCCGAGGTCCTGCGGTCGACCATCTGTACCGGGCGACTCGGGCCCGTGCCCGATGTCCCCCTGGGTCCAACAGCTGTCCCGGGGACGTCGGGCCCATGTCCGAGGGCCCGCGGGTTCCACAACCTTTCCCGGGCGACTCGGGCTGGTCCCGAGGGCCCGCGGTGTCGTCCAAATCTCCCGGTCGACTCGGGCCTGTGTCTGATATCCTCCAGGGTCGACCAGCTGTCCCGGGGGACTTGGGCCCTGGTCGGACGGAGCGGGGTGTCGAACAGGCGTCCCGGGCGACTAGGGCCAATGTCCGAGAGCCCACGGGGTCGAACAGCTGTCCTGGGCGACTCGGGCCCATTCCCGAGGCCTCGCGGTGTCGACCAGATGTCCCGGGGGACTGGCGCTTCGGTCCTAAGGCCCGCGGGGTCGACCAGCTGTCCTGGCTGACTTGGGTTCGGCTCCGAGGGCCTGCGGGCTCGAAAGGCTGTCCCGGAGGCTCGGGCCCGTTCCTGAAGGCCCACGGGGTCGACCAGTTTTCCCTGTGATTCGTGCTTTGGTCCGAGTGCCCGCAGGGTGGACCAGCAGTCCTGGGTGACTCGCGCTCGTGTCCGAGGTTCCACGAGGTCGCCCCGATGTTTTGGCAACTCGGGCCCGGGTGCGAGGGCCTGCAGGGTCGACCAGGTGTCCCGGGCGACTCGGGCCCAGGCCCAAGGCCCTGCGGTGTCAACCAGATGTCCCGGACCACTCGCGCTTGCGTCCTAGGTTACGTGGGGTCGACCAGCTGTCCTGGGCGACTGGGGCCTGGTCGGAGGGAGCATGGTGTCAAACAGGCGTCCCGGGCAACTCGGGCCCGTGTCTGAAGGCCCGCGGGGTCAACCAGCTGTCCCTGGTGACTCGCGCTTGGGACCGAGTGCATGCGGGGTCGACCAGCAGTCCCGGGCAACTCGGGCCCTGGTCGGAGGCACTGCGGTGTCGACCAGGCCTCCCTGGCGCCTCGGGCCCGTGCCCGAGGACCTGCGGGGTCGACCGGCTGTCCCGGGCGACTCCGGCCTGATTCCGAGGGCCCACGGTTTCG
The DNA here is from genome assembly GCF_054392235.1 of Sus scrofa. Taxonomy (NCBI): domain Eukaryota; kingdom Metazoa; phylum Chordata; class Mammalia; order Artiodactyla; family Suidae; genus Sus; species Sus scrofa. Next base: position 45,793,943 of record NC_139387.1, on the reverse strand, counting down.
ACCAAATGTCCCGGGTGACTCGGGCCTGGGTCTGAATGCTCGCGGTATCAACCAGCTTTCCCAGGGAACTGGGGCCCGGGTCTGAGGTCCCACAGGGTCGCCCACCTGTCCCGGGGGACTCGGGCCCGGGTCCACGGGCATGCGGTGTCGACAGGCTGTCCCGGGGGACTCGGGCCCGCGTCCGAGGGCCCCCCGGTTCGACCAGCTGTCCAGGTGGACTCGGGCCCGAGTCTGAAGGCCCGCGTGGTCGACCAGCTGTCCCAGGCACTCGGGCCTGTGTCCGAGGGCACGTGGGTTCGACCAGGTGTCCCCGGAGATCGCACTCGAGTCCGACGGCCCGTGGGGTCGACCATATGTCCCGGGCGATATTGGCCCGGGTCCAAAGGCCCGCGCGGTCCACCAGCAGGCCCGCGCGACTCAGGCCCTGTTCTGATGGCCCGCGGGGTCAACCAGCAGTCCCTGGCGCCTGGGGCCCGTGTCCGAAATCCTTCGGTGTTGACCAGCTGTCCCGGGCGACTCGAGACCGTGCCTGAGGGCCTGGGTGTCGAACAGCTGTGCCAGGGGACTCACACGTGAGTCTGATGGACCCCGGGGTCGACCAGCGGTCCCTGGGGACTCGGGCCCAGGTCCTAGGGCCCGCGGGTTCGACCACCTGTATTGGGCGACTCGGGCCGGTGCTCGAGGGCCCGCGGTGTCCACAAACTCTCCCGCGCGACTCGGTTCGGGTCCCAGGTCCCATGGTCGACCAGCTGTCCCAGGCGCCTCGGGCCCGTGCCAGATGTCCCGCTGCATGGATCAGCTGCCCCGGGCGACTTGGGCCCTGGTCGCAGGGCCCGCGGTGTCGAACAGGCGTCCCGGAAGACTCGGGCCTTGCCGGAATGCCCGCGGTGACGACCAGCTCCGGGTGACACGGGCCCGTGTCCGAGGGCCCACGGGTTCGACCAGATGACCCTGGCGACACATGCTTCGGTGGGACTGCCCACGGGGTTGACCAGCATTCCCGGCGTCCTCGCGCTCGTGTCCGACTGCCCGCGAGGTCGACCTGATGTCTTTGGCGACTCGGGCCCGTGGCCGGGGTCCTGCGGGGTCTGCCAGCTTTCCCGTGCCCATTCGGCCAATGCCCGAGTGCCCGCAGTGTCGACCCACTCTCCCAAGCGACTCGAGTTTGGGTCCAAGGGCCCGCGGTCGACCTGCTGTCCCGGGCGTCTTGGGCCCGGGCCCGATGTCCCACCGGGTCTACCAGGTGTCCCGGGCGATTCGGGTTCAGGTCGGAGGGACCGCGGTGTTGCCCAGCCATCCCGGGTCACTCGGGCCTGGGTCCGAGGGCCCATGTGTTCGACAAGCTCTTCCGGGCAAATCGCGCTCGGGTCCGATGGCCCGCGGGGTCGACCAGCTCTCCGGGGCGACTCGGGCACGTGCCCCAGGGCCCGGGGTGTCGACCAGCTGTCTCGGGCACCTCGGGCCCGGTTCCGAGGCCCGGCATTATTGATCAGCTATCCCGCGTGACTCGGGCCCGTGTCCGAGGGCCCACGGTGTCGACCAGATGTTCCAGGCCCTCGGGCCCGGGTCCGAGGGCCCGCAGGGTCCACCAGGGGTCCCGGGCGACTCGCACTCGAGTCCGAGGGCCTGCGGGGTCGACCAGATCTCCAGGGCGAGTCGAGCACATGCCCGATGCCCCGCGGGGTCAACCAGACGTCCCAGGCGACTCCGGCCTGGCTCCGAGGGCCCACGGTGTCACACAGCTCTCCTGGGACACTCGCGCTTTGGACCGACGGACCGCGGGGTCGACCAGCTGACCCGGGCGACTTTGGCCCTGTGTCCAAAGGCCCTTGGGGTCGCCCGACTTTCCCGGGCGTCTCCGGCCTGTGCCCGAGGGACCGTGGTATGGACCACCTCTCCCTGGCGACTCAAGTTCGGGTCCGAGGTCCCGCAGCCTACCTGCTTTCCCGGGTGACTTGGGCATGTGCCAGATGTCACGCGGGGTCGACCAGTTGTCCAGGGGGACTCAGGCCCGGGTCCAGGATCCCGTGGTGTCGACCAGCTGTCCCGGGGAACTCTACCCAGGCCCGAAGACCAGCCGCATCCACCAGTTGCCCCGGGCGACTCGGACCCGTGTCTGAAGGCCCGCGTGTTCGACCAGCTATCCCTGGCCACTCACGCTGGGGTCCGTGTTCCCGCGGGGTTGACCAGCAGTCCCGGGCAACACGCGCTTGTGTCCGAGGGCCCGTGAGGTCGACCCGATGTCTTTGGCCATTCGGGCCCGGGACCGAGGGCCCGCGGGATCGACCAGCAGACCCGCGTGACTTGGGCCCGTGTCCGAGGTCCTGCGGTCGACCATCTGTACCGGGCGACTCGGGCCCGTGCCCGATGTCCCCCTGGGTCCAACAGCTGTCCCGGGGACGTCGGGCCCATGTCCGAGGGCCCGCGGGTTCCACAACCTTTCCCGGGCGACTCGGGCTGGTCCCGAGGGCCCGCGGTGTCGTCCAAATCTCCCGGTCGACTCGGGCCTGTGTCTGATATCCTCCAGGGTCGACCAGCTGTCCCGGGGGACTTGGGCCCTGGTCGGACGGAGCGGGGTGTCGAACAGGCGTCCCGGGCGACTAGGGCCAATGTCCGAGAGCCCACGGGGTCGAACAGCTGTCCTGGGCGACTCGGGCCCATTCCCGAGGCCTCGCGGTGTCGACCAGATGTCCCGGGGGACTGGCGCTTCGGTCCTAAGGCCCGCGGGGTCGACCAGCTGTCCTGGCTGACTTGGGTTCGGCTCCGAGGGCCTGCGGGCTCGAAAGGCTGTCCCGGAGGCTCGGGCCCGTTCCTGAAGGCCCACGGGGTCGACCAGTTTTCCCTGTGATTCGTGCTTTGGTCCGAGTGCCCGCAGGGTGGACCAGCAGTCCTGGGTGACTCGCGCTCGTGTCCGAGGTTCCACGAGGTCGCCCCGATGTTTTGGCAACTCGGGCCCGGGTGCGAGGGCCTGCAGGGTCGACCAGGTGTCCCGGGCGACTCGGGCCCAGGCCCAAGGCCCTGCGGTGTCAACCAGATGTCCCGGACCACTCGCGCTTGCGTCCTAGGTTACGTGGGGTCGACCAGCTGTCCTGGGCGACTGGGGCCTGGTCGGAGGGAGCATGGTGTCAAACAGGCGTCCCGGGCAACTCGGGCCCGTGTCTGAAGGCCCGCGGGGTCAACCAGCTGTCCCTGGTGACTCGCGCTTGGGACCGAGTGCATGCGGGGTCGACCAGCAGTCCCGGGCAACTCGGGCCCTGGTCGGAGGCACTGCGGTGTCGACAGGCTGTCCCGGGGGACTCGGGCCCACGTCCGAGGGCCCGCCGGGTCGACCAGCTGTCCAGGTGGACTCGGGCCCGAGTCTGAAGGCCCGCGTGGTCGACCAGCTGTCCCAGGCACTCGGGCCTGTGTCCGAGGGCACGTGGGTTCGACCAGGTGTCCCCGGAGATCGCACTCGAGTCCGACGGCCCGTGGGGTCGACCATATGTCCCGGGCGATATTGGCCCGGGTCCAAAGGCCCGCGCGGTCCACCAGCAGGCCCGCGCGACTCAGGCCCTGTTCTGATGGCCCGCGGGGTCAACCAGCAGTCCCTGGCGCCTGGGGCCCGTGTCCGAAATCCCTCGGTGTTGACCAGCTGTCCCGGGCGACTCGAGACCGTGCCTGAGGGCCTGGGTGTCGAACAGCTGTGCCAGGGGACTCACACGTGAGTCTGATGGACCCCGGGGTCGACCAGCGGTCCCTGGGGACTCGGGCCCAGGTCCTAGGGCCCGCGGGTTCGACCACCTGTATTGGGCGACTCGGGCCGGTGCTCGAGGGCCCGCGGTGTCCACAAACTCTCCCGCGCGACTCGGTTCGGGTCCCAGGTCCCATGGTCGACCAGCTGTCCCAGGCGCCTCGGGCCCGTGCCAGATGTCCCGCTGCATGGATCAGCTGCCCCGGGCGACTTGGGCCCTGGTCGCAGGGCCCGCGGTGTCGAACAGGCGTCCCGGAAGACTCGGGCCTTGCCCGAATGCCCGCGGTGACGACCAGCTCCGGGTGACACGGGCCCGTGTCCGAGGGCCCACGGGTTCGACCAGATGACCCTGGCGACACATGCTTGGGTGGGACTGCCCACGGGGTTGACCAGCATTCCCGGCGTCCTCGCGCTCGTGTCCGACTGCCCGCGAGGTCGACCTGATGTCTTTGGCGACTCGGGCCCGTGGCCGGGGTCCTGCGGGGTCTGCCAGCTTTCCCGTGCCCATTCGGCCAATGCCCGAGTGCCCGCAGTGTCGACCCACTCTCCCAAGCGACTCGAGTTTGGGTCCAAGGGCCCGCGGTCGACCTGCTGTCCCGGGCGTCTTGGGCCCGGGCCCGATGTCCCACCGGGTCTACCAGGTGTCCCGGGCGATTCGGGTTCAGGTCGGAGGGACCGCGGTGTTGCCCAGCCATCCCGGGTCACTCGGGCCTGGGTCCGAGGGCCCATGTGTTCGACAAGCTCTTCCGGGCAAATCGCGCTCGGGTCCGATGGCCCGCGGGGTCGACCAGCTCTCCGGGGCGACTCGGGCACGTGCCCCAGGGCCCGGGGTGTCGACCAGCTGTCTCGGGCACCTCGGGCCCGGTTCCGAGGCCCGGCATTATTGATCAGCTATCCCGCGTGACTCGGGCCCGTGTCCGAGGGCCCACGGTGTCGACCAGATGTTCCAGGCCCTCGGGCCCGGGTCCGAGGGCCCGCAGGGTCCACCAGGGGTCCCGGGCGACTCGCACTCGAGTCCGAGGGCCTGCGGGGTCGACCAGATCTCCAGGGCGAGTCGAGCACATGCCCGATGCCCCGCGGGGTCAACCAGACGTCCCAGGCGACTCCGGCCTGGCTCCGAGGGCCCACGGTGTCACACAGCTCTCCTGGGACACTCGCGCTTTGGACCGACGGACCGCGGGGTCGACCAGCTGACCCGGGCGACTTTGGCCCTGTGTCCAAAGGCCCTTGGGGTCGCCCGACTTTCCCGGGCGTCTCCGGCCTGTGCCCGAGGGACCGTGGTATGGACCACCTCTCCCTGGCGACTCAAGTTCGGGTCCGAGGTCCCGCAGCCTACCTGCTTTCCCGGGTGACTTGGGCATGTGCCAGATGTCACGCGGGGTCGACCAGTTGTCCAGGGGGACTCAGGCCCGGGTCCAGGATCCCGTGGTGTCGACCAGCTGTCCCGGGGAACTCTACCCAGGCCCGAAGACCAGCCGCATCCACCAGTTGCCCCGGGCGACTCGGACCCGTGTCTGAAGGCCCGCGTGTTCGACCAGCTATCCCTGGCCACTCACGCTGGGGTCCGTGTTCCCGCGGGGTTGACCAGCAGTCCCGGGCAACACGCGCTTGTGTCCGAGGGCCCGTGAGGTCGACCCGATGTCTTTGGCCATTCGGGCCCGGGACCGAGGGCCCGCGGGATCGACCAGCAGACCCGCGTGACTTGGGCCCGTGTCCGAGGTCCTGCGGTCGACCATCTGTACCGGGCGACTCGGGCCCGTGCCCGATGTCCCCCTGGGTCCAACAGCTGTCCCGGGGACGTCGGGCCCATGTCCGAGGGCCCGCGGGTTCCACAACCTTTCCCGGGCGACTCGGGCTGGTCCCGAGGGCCCGCGGTGTCGTCCAAATCTCCCGGTCGACTCGGGCCTGTGTCTGATATCCTCCAGGGTCGACCAGCTGTCCCGGGGGACTTGGGCCCTGGTCGGACGGAGCGGGGTGTCGAACAGGCGTCCCGGGCGACTAGGGCCAATGTCCGAGAGCCCACGGGGTCGAACAGCTGTCCTGGGCGACTCGGGCCCATTCCCGAGGCCTCGCGGTGTCGACCAGATGTCCCGGGGGACTGGCGCTTCGGTCCTAAGGCCCGCGGGGTCGACCAGCTGTCCTGGCTGACTTGGGTTCGGCTCCGAGGGCCTGCGGGCTCGAAAGGCTGTCCCGGAGGCTCGGGCCCGTTCCTGAAGGCCCACGGGGTCGACCAGTTTTCCCTGTGATTCGTGCTTTGGTCCGAGTGCCCGCAGGGTGGACCAGCAGTCCTGGGTGACTCGCGCTCGTGTCCGAGGTTCCACGAGGTCGCCCCGATGTTTTGGCAACTCGGGCCCGGGTGCGAGGGCCTGCAGGGTCGACCAGGTGTCCCGGGCGACTCGGGCCCAGGCCCAAGGCCCTGCGGTGTCAACCAGATGTCCCGGACCACTCGCGCTTGCGTCCTAGGTTACGTGGGGTCGACCAGCTGTCCTGGGCGACTGGGGCCTGGTCGGAGGGAGCATGGTGTCAAACAGGCGTCCCGGGCAACTCGGGCCCGTGTCTGAAGGCCCGCGGGGTCAACCAGCTGTCCCTGGTGACTCGCGCTTGGGACCGAGTGCATGCGGGGTCGACCAGCAGTCCCGGGCAACTCGGGCCCTGGTCGGAGGCACTGCGGTGTCGACAGGCTGTCCCGGGGGACTCGGGCCCACGTCCGAGGGCCCGCCGGGTCGACCAGCTGTCCAGGTGGACTCGGGCCCGAGTCTGAAGGCCCGCGTGGTCGACCAGCTGTCCCAGGCACTCGGGCCTGTGTCCGAGGGCACGTGGGTTCGACCAGGTGTCCCCGGAGATCGCACTCGAGTCCGACGGCCCGTGGGGTCGACCATATGTCCCGGGCGATATTGGCCCGGGTCCAAAGGCCCGCGCGGTCCACCAGCAGGCCCGCGCGACTCAGGCCCTGTTCTGATGGCCCGCGGGGTCAACCAGCAGTCCCTGGCGCCTGGGGCCCGTGTCCGAAATCCCTCGGTGTTGACCAGCTGTCCCGGGCAACTCGAGACCGTGCCTGAGGGCCTGGGTGTCGAACAGCTGTGCCAGGGGACTCACACGTGAGTCTGATGGACCCCGGGGTCGACCAGCGGTCCCTGGGGACTCGGGCCCAGGTCCTAGGGCCCGCGGGTTCGACCACCTGTATTGGGCGACTCGGGCCGGTGCTCGAGGGCCCGCGGTGTCCACAAACTCTCCCGCGCGACTCAGTTCGGGTCCCAGGTCCCATGGTCGACCAGCTGTCCCAGGCGCCTCGGGCCCGTGCCAGATGTCCCGCTGCATGGATCAGCTGCCCCGGGCGACTTGGGCCCTGGTCGCAGGGCCCGCGGTGTCGAACAGGCGTCCCGGAAGACTCGGGCCTTGCCCGAATGCCCGCGGTGACGACCAGCTCCGGGTGACACGGGCCCGTGTCCGAGGGCCCACGGGTTCGACCAGATGACCCTGGCGACACATGCTTCGGTGGGACTGCCCACGGGGTTGACCAGCATTCCCGGCGTCCTCGCGCTCGTGTCCGACTGCCCGCGAGGTCGACCTGATGTCTTTGGCGACTCGGGCCCGTGGCCGGGGTCCTGCGGGGTCTGCCAGCTTTCCCGTGCCCATTCGGCCAATGCCCGAGTGCCCGCAGTGTCGACCCACTCTCCCAAGCGACTCGAGTTTGGGTCCAAGGGCCCGCGGTCGACCTGCAGTCCCGGGCGTCTTGGGCCCGGGCCCGATGTCCCACCGGGTCTACCAGGTGTCCCGGGCGATTCGGGTTCAGGTCGGAGGGACCGCGGTGTTGCCCAGCCATCCCGGGTCACTCGGGCCTGGGTCCGAGGGCCCATGTGTTCGACAAGCTCTTCCGGGCAAATCGCGCTCGGGTCCGATGGCCCGCGGGGTCGACCAGCTCTCCGGGGCGACTCGGGCACGTGCCCCAGGGCCCGGGGTGTCGACCAGCTGTCTCGGGCACCTCGGGCCCGGTTCCGAGGCCCGGCATTATTGATCAGCTATCCCGCGTGACTCGGGCCCGTGTCCGAGGGCCCACGGTGTCGACCAGATGTTCCAGGCCCTCGGGCCCGGGTCCGAGGGCCCGCAGGGTCCACCAGGGGTCCCGGGCGACTCGCACTCGAGTCCGAGGGCCTGCGGGGTCGACCAGATCTCCAGGGCGAGTCGAGCACATGCCCGATGCCCCGCGGGGTCAACCAGACGTCCCAGGCGACTCCGGCCTGGCTCCGAGGGCCCACGGTGTCACACAGCTCTCCTGGGACACTCGCGCTTTGGACCGACGGACCGCGGGGTCGACCAGCTGACCCGGGCGACTTTGGCCCTGTGTCCAAAGGCCCTTGGGGTCGCCCGACTTTCCCGGGCGTCTCCGGCCTGTGCCCGAGGGACCGTGGTCTGGACCACCTCTCCCAGGCGACTCAAGTTCGGGTCCGAGGTCCCGCAGCCTACCTGCTTTCCCGGGTGACTTGGGCATGTGCCAGATGTCACGCGGGGTCGACCAGTTGTCCAGGGGGACTCAGGCCCGGGTCCAGGATCCCGTGGTGTCGACCAGCTGTCCCAGGGAACTCTACCCAGGCCCGAAGACCAGCCGCATCCACCAGTTGCCCCGGGCGACTCGGACCCGTGTCTGAAGGCCCGCGTGTTCGACCAGCTATCCCTGGCCACTCACGCTGGGGTCCGTGTTCCCGCGGGGTTGACCAGCAGTCCCGGGCAACACGCGCTTGTGTCCGAGGGCCCGTGAGGTCGACCCGATGTCTTTGGCCATTCGGGCCCGGGACCGAGGGCCCGCGGGATCGACCAGCAGACCCGCGTGACTTGGGCCCGTGTCCGAGGTCCTGCGGTCGACCATCTGTACCGGGCGACTCGGGCCCATGCCCGATGTCCCCCTGGGTCGACCAGCTGTCCCGGGGACGTCGGGCCCATGTCCGAGGGCCCGCGGGTTCCACAACCTTTCCCGGGCGACTCGGGCTGGTCCCGAGGGCCCGCGGTGTCGTCCAAATCTCCCGGTCGACTCGGGCCTGTGTCTGATATCCTCCAGGGTCGACCAGCTGTCCCGGGGGACTTGGGCCCTGGTCGGACGGAGCGGGGTGTCGAACAGGCGTCCCGGGCGACTAGGGCCAATGTCCGAGAGCCCACGGGGTCGAACAGCTGTCCTGGGCGACTCGGGCCCATTCCCGAGGCCTCGCGGTGTCGACCAGATGTCCCGGGGGACTGGCGCTTCGGTCCTAAGGCCCGCGGGGTCGACCAGCTGTCCTGGCTGACTTGGGTTCGGCTCCGAGGGCCTGCGGGCTCGAAAGGCTGTCCCGGAGGCTCGGGCCCGTTCCTGAAGGCCCACGGGGTCGACCAGTTTTCCCTGTGATTCGTGCTTTGGTCCGAGTGCCCGCAGGGTGGACCAGCAGTCCTGGGTGACTCGCGCTCGTGTCCGAGGTTCCACGAGGTCGCCCCGATGTTTTGGCAACTCGGGCCCGGGTGCGAGGGCCTGCAGGGTCGACCAGGTGTCCCGGGCGACTCGGGCCCAGGCCCAAGGCCCTGCGGTGTCAACCAGATGTCCCGGGTGACTCGGGCCTGGGTCTGAATGTTCGCGGTATCAACCAGCTTTCCCAGGGAACTCGGGCCCGGGTCTGAGGTCCCACAGGGTCGCCCACCTGTCCCGGGGGACTCGGGCCCGGGTCCACGGGCATGCGGTGTCGACAGGCTGTCCCGGGGGACTCGGGCCCGCGTCCGAGGGCCCGCCGGGTCGACCAGCTGTCCAGGTGGACTCGGGCCCGAGTCTGAAGGCCCGCGTGGTCGACCAGCTGTCCCAGGCACTCGGGCCTGTGTCCGAGGGCACGTGGGTTCGACCAGGTGTCCCCGGAGATCGCACTCGAGTCCGACGGCCCGTGGGGTCGACCATATGTCCCGGGCGATATTGGCCCGGGTCCAAAGGCCCGCGCGGTCCACCAGCAGGCCCGCGCGACTCAGGCCCTGTTCTGATGGCCCGCGGGGTCAACCAGCAGTCCCTGGCTCCTGGGGCCCGTGTCTGAAATCCCTCGGTGTTGACCAGCTGTCCCGGGCGACTCGAGACCGTGCCTGAGGGCCTGGGTGTCGAACAGCTGTGCCAGGGGACTCACACGTGAGTCTGATGGACCCCGGGGTCGACCAGCGGTCCCTGGGGACTCGGGCCCAGGTCCTAGGGCCCGCGGGTTCGACCACCTGTATTGGGCGACTCGGGCCGGTGCTCGAGGGCCCGCGGTGTCCACAAACTCTCCCGCGCGACTCGGTTCGGGTCCCAGGTCCCATGGTCGACCAGCTGTCCCAGGCGCCTCGGGCCCGTGCCAGATGTCCCGCTGCATGGATCAGCTGCCCCGGGCGACTTGGGCCCTGGTCGCAGGGCCCGCGGTGTCGAACAGGCGTCCCGGAAGACTCGGGCCTTGCCCGAATGCCCGCGGTGACGACCAGCTCCGGGTGACACGGGCCCGTGTCCGAGGGCCCACGGGTTCGACCAGATGACCCTGGCGACACATGCTTGGGTGGGACTGCCCACGGGGTTGACCAGCATTCCCGGCGTCCTCGCGCTCGTGTCCGACTGCCCGCGAGGTCGACCTGATGTCTTTGGCGACTCGGGCCCGTGGCCGGGGTCCTGCGGGGTCTGCCAGCTTTCCCGTGCCCATTCGGCCAATGCCCGAGTGCCCGCAGTGTCGACCCACTCTCCCAAGCGACTCGAGTTTGGGTCCAAGGGCCCGCGGTCGACCTGCTGTCCCGGGCGTCTTGGGCCCGGGCCCGATGTCCCACCGGGTCTACCAGGTGTCCCGGGCGATTCGGGTTCAGGTCGGAGGGACCGCGGTGTTGCCCAGCCATCCCGGGTCACTCGGGCCTGGGTCCGAGGGCCCATGTGTTCGACAAGCTCTTCCGGGCAAATCGCGCTCGGGTCCGATGGCCCGCGGGGTCGACCAGCTCTCCGGGGCGACTCGGGCACGTGCCCCAGGGCCCGGGGTGTCGACCAGCTGTCTCGGGCACCTCGGGCCCGGTTCCGAGGCCCGGCATTATTGATCAGCTATCCCGCGTGACTCGGGCCCGTGTCCGAGGGCCCACGGTGTCGACCAGATGTTCCAGGCCCTCGGGCCCGGGTCCGAGGGCCCGCAGGGTCCACCAGGGGTCCCGGGCGACTCGCACTCGAGTCCGAGGGCCTGCGGGGTCGACCAGATCTCCAGGGCGAGTCGAGCACATGCCCGATGCCCCGCGGGGTCAACCAGACGTCCCAGGCGACTCCGGCCTGGCTCCGAGGGCCCACGGTGTCACACAGCTCTCCTGGGACACTCGCGCTTTGGACCGACGGACCGCGGGGTCGACCAGCTGACCCGGGCGACTTTGGCCCTGTGTCCAAAGGCCCTTGGGGTCGCCCGACTTTCCCGGGCGTCTCCGGCCTGTGCCCGAGGGACCGTGGTATGGACCACCTCTCCCAGGCGACTCAAGTTCGGGTCCGAGGTCCCGCAGCCTACCTGCTTTCCCGGGTGACTTGGGCATGTGCCAGATGTCACGCGGGGTCGACCAGTTGTCCAGGGGGACTCAGGCCCGGGTCCAGGATCCCGTGGTGTCGACCAGCTGTCCCGGGGAACTCTACCCAGGCCCGAAGACCAGCCGCATCTACCAGTTGCCCCGGGCGACTCGGACCCGTGTCTGAAGGCCCGCGTGTTCGACCAGCTATCCCTGGCCACTCACGCTGGGGTCCGTGTTCCCGCGGGGTTGACCAGCAGTCCCGGGCAACACGCGCTTGTGTCCGAGGGCCCGTGAGGTCGACCCGATGTCTTTGGCAATTCGGGCCCGGGACCGAGGGCCCGCGGGATCGACCAGCATGACTTGGGCCCGTGTCCGAGGTCCTGCGGTCGACCATCTGTACCGGGCGACTCGGGCCCGTGCCCGATGTCCCCCTGGGTCGACCAGCTGTCCCGGGGACGTCGGGCCCATGTCCGAGGGCCCGCGGGTTCCACAACCTTTCCCGGGCGACTCGGGCTGATCCCGTGGGCCCGCGGTGTCGTCCAAATCTCCCGGTCGACTCGGGCCTGTGTCTGATATCCTCCAGGGTCGACCAGCTGTCCCGGGGGACTTGGGCCCTGGTCGGACGGAGCGGGGTGTCGAACGGGCGTCCCGGGCGACTAGGGCCAATGTCCGAGAGCCCACGTGGTCGAACAGCTGTCCTGGGCGACTCGGGCCCATTCCCGAGGCCTCGCGGTGTCGACCAGATGTCCCGGGGGACTGGCGCTTCGGTCCTAAGGCCCGCGGGGTCGACCAGCTGTCCTGGCTGACTTGGGTTCGGCTCCGAGGGCCTGCGGGCTCGAAAGGCTGTCCCGGAGGCTCGGGCCCGTTCCTGAAGGCCCACGGGGTCGACCAGTTTTCCCTGTGATTCGTGCTTTGGTCCGAGTGCCCGCAGGGTGGACCAGCAGTCCTGGGTGACTCGCGCTCGTGTCCGAGGTTCCACGAGGTCGCCCCGATGTTTTGGCAACTCGGGCCCGGGTGCGAGGGCCTGCAGGGTCGACCAGGTGTCCCGGGCGACTCGGGCCCAGGCCCAAGGCCCTGCGGTGTCAACCAGATGTCCCGGACCACTCGCGCTTGCGTCCTAGGTTACGTGGGGTCGACCAGCTGTCCTGGGCGACTGGGGCCTGGTCGGAGGGAGCATGGTGTCAAACAGGCGTCCCGGGCAACTCGGGCCCGTGTCTGAAGGCCCGCGGGGTCAACCAGCTGTCCCTGGTGACTCGCGCTTGGGACCGAGTGCATGCGGGGTCGACCAGCAGTCCCGGGCAACTCGGGCCCTGGTCGGAGGCACTGCGGTGTCGACCAGGCCTCCCTGGCGCCTCGGGCCCGTGCCCGAGGACCTGCGGGGTCGACCGGCTGTCCCGGGCGACTCCGGCCTGATTCCGAGGGCCCACGGTTTCGACCAAATGTCCCGGGTGACTCGGGCCTGGGTCTGAATGCTCGCGGTATCAACCAGCTTTCCCAGGGAACTGAGGCCTGGGTCTGAGGTCCCACAGGGTCGCCCACCTGTCCCGGTGGATTCGGGCCCGGGTCCACGGGCATGCGGTGTCGACAGGCTGTCCCGGGGGACTCGGGCCCGCGTCCGAGGGCCCGCCGGGTCGACCAGCTGTCCAGGTGGACTCGGGCCCGAGTCTGAAGGCCCGCGTGGTCGACCAGCTGTCCCAGGCACTCGGGCCTGTGTCCGAGGGCACGTGGGTTCGACCAGGTGTCCCCGGAGATCGCACTCGAGTCCGACGCCCCTTGGGGTCGATCATATGTCCCGGGCGATATTGGCCCGGGTCCAAAGGCCCGCGCGGTCCACCAGCAGGCCCGCGCGACTCAGGCCCTGTTCTGATGGCCCGCGGGGTCAACCAGCAGTCCCTGGCGACTGGGGCCCGTGTCCGAAATCCCTCGGTGTTGACCAGCTGTCCCGGGCGACTCGAGATCGTGCCTGAGGGCCTGGGTGTCGAACAGCTGTGTCAGGGACTCACACGTGAGTCTGATGGACCCCGGGGTCGACCAGCGGTCCCTGGGGACTCGGGCCCAGGTCCTAGGGCCCGCGGGTTCGACCACCTGTATTGGGCGACTCGGGCCGGTGCTCGAGGACCCGCGGTGTCGACAAACTCTCCCGCGCGACTCGGTTCGGGTCCCAGGTCCCATGGTCGACCAGCTGTCCCAGGCGCCTCGGGCCCGTGCCAGATGTCCCGCTGCATGGATCAGCTGCCCCGGGCGACTTGGGCCCTGGTCGCAGGGCCCGCGGTGTCGAACAGGCGTCCCGGAAGACTCGGGCCTTGCCCGAATGCCCGCGGTGACGACCAGCTCCGGGTGACACGGGCCCGTGTCCGAGGGCCCACGGGTTCGACCAGATGACCCTGGCGACACATGCTTGGGTGGGACTGCCCACGGGGTTGACCAGCATTCCCGGCGTCCTCGCGCTCGTGTCCGACTGCCCGCGAGGTCGACCTGATATCTTTGGCGACTCGGGCCCGTGGCCGGGGTCCTGCGGGGTCTACCAGCTTTCCCGGGCCCATTCGGCCCAGGCCCGAGTGCCCGCAGTGTCGACCCACTCTCCCAAGCGACTCGAGTTTGGGTCCAAGGGCCCGCGGTCGACCTGCAGTCCCGGGCGTCTTGGGCCCGGGCCCGATGTCCCACCGGGTCTACCAGGTGTCCCGGGCGATTCGGGTTCAGGTCGGAGGGACCGCGGTGTTGCCCAGCCATCCCGGGTCACTCGGGCCTGGGTCCGAGGGCCCATGTGTTCGACAAGCTCTTCCGGGCAAATCGCGCTCGGGTCCGATGGCCCGCGGGGTCGACCAGCTCTCCGGGGCGACTCGGGCACGTGCCCCAGGGCCCGGGCTGTCGACCAGCTGTCTCGGGCACCTCGGGCCCGGTTCCGAGGCCCGGCATCATTGATCAGCTGTCCCGCGTGACTCGGGCCCGTGTCCGAGGGCCCACGGTGTCGACCAGACGTTCCAGGCCCTCGGGCCCGGGTCCGAGGGCCCGCAGGGTCCACCAGGTGTCCCGGGCGACTCGCACTCGAGTCCGAGGGCCTGCGGGGTCGACCAGATCTCCAGGGCGAGTCGAGCACATGCCCGATGCCCCGCGGGGTCAACCAGACGTCCCAGGCGACTCCGGCCTGGCTCCGAGGGCCCACGGTGTCACACAGCTCTCCTGGGACACTCGCGCTTTGGACCGACGGACCGCGGTGTCGATCAGCTGACCCGGGCGACTTTGGCCTTGTGTCCAAAAGCCCTTGGGGTCGACCGACTTTCCCGGGCGTCTCCGGCCTGTGCCCGAGGGACCGTGGTTTGGACCAACTCTCCCAGGCGACTCAAGTTCGGGTCCGAGGTCCCGCAGCCTACATGCTTTCCCGGGTGACTTGGGCATGTGCCAGATGTCACGCGGGGTCGACCAGTTGTCCAGGGGGACTCAGGCCCGGGTCCAGGATCCCGTGGTGTCGACCAGCTGTCCCGGGGAACTCTACCCAGGCCCGAAGACCAGCCGCATCCACCAGTTGCCCCGGGCGACTCGGACCCGTGTCTGAAGGCCCGCGTGTTCGACCAGCTATCCCTGGCCACTCACGCTGGGGTCCGTGTTCCCGCGGGGTTGACCAGCAGTCCCGGGCAACACGCGCTTGTGTCCGAGGGCCCGTGAGGTCGACCCGATGTCTTTGGCCATTCGGGCCCGGGACCGAGGGCCCGCGGGATCGACCAGCAGACCCGCGTGACTTGGGCCCGTGTCCGAGGTCCTGCGGTCGACCATCTGTACCGGGCGACTCGGGCCCGTGCCCGACGTCCCCCTGGGTCGACCAGCTGTCCCGGGGACGTCGGGCCCATGTCCGAGGGCCCGCGGGTTCCACAACCTTTCCCGGGCGACTCGGGCTGGTCCCGAGGGCCCGCGGTGTCGTCCAAATCTCCTGGTCGACTCGGGCCTGTGTCTGATATCCTCCAGGGTCGACCAGCTGTCCCGGGGGACTTGGCCCCTGGTCGGACGGAGCGGGGTGTCGAACAGGCGTCCCGGGCGACTAGGGCCAATGTCCGAGAGCCCACGGGGTCGAACAGCTGTCCTGGGCGACTCGGGCCCATTCCCGAGGCCTCGCGGTGTCGACCAGATGTCCCGGGGGACTGGCGCTTCGGTCCTAAGGCCCGCGGGGTCGACCAGCTGTCCTGGCTGACTTGGGTTCGGCTCCGAGGGCCTGCGGGCTCGAAAGGCTGTCCCGGAGGCTCGGGCCCGTTCCTGAAGGCCCACGGGGTCGACCAGTTTTCCCTGTGATTCGTGCTTTGGTCCGAGTGCCCGCAGGGTGGACCAGGTCTCCCGGGCGACTCCGGCCGTGCCCAAGTGCCCGCGGTTTCGATCAACTTTCCCGAGCGACTCGAGTGTGGGTCTGATGGGCCACGGTCGACCTGCTGTTCTGGCCTCTTGGGACCGTGCCTGATATCCCGCCGGGTCGACTAGGTGTCCCGGGCGATTTGGTTTTAGGTTTGAGAGACCGCGGTGTTGACCAGGCGTCCCGGGTGACGTGATTGGGTCCGAGGTCCTGCGGTGTCGACCAGCTGTCCTGGGTCACTCGGGCCTGAGTCCAAGGGCCCATTTGTTCGACAAGCTTTTCCGGGCGAATAACGCTCGGGTCCGATGGCCCGCGGGGTCCACCAGCTTTCCAGGGCGACTCGGGCCTTGGTCGAACATACCCCGGTGTCGACCCGGCGTCCCTGGCGACTTGGCCCCAAAACCGAGGCCCCGCGGTGTGGACCAGCTGTCCCGGGCAACACGGGACTGTACCCGAGGGCTCGCGGGGTCGACCAGATATCCCGGGCGTTTCCGGCCCATGTCCAAGGGCCCAAGGGGTCGACCAGCTCCCCAGGGTGACTTGGGCCCGGGACCCAGAGCCCGCGGTGTCAAGCAGCTCTCCTGGGTGACTCACGATCGGGTCCGATGGCCCGTGGGGTCGACCAGCTATCCCGTGTGACTCGGGCCCGTGTCCGAGGGCCCACGGGGTCGACCAGAGGTCCCAGGCACCAGGGACCGGTTCCGAGGGCCCGCGCTCGACCAGCTGTGCCGGGGGACTCGGGCCCGTGCCCGAAGTCCCACGGGGTCGACCAGCTTTCCAGGGCGACTCTGGCCCTGGTCGAACGTACCACGGTGTCGACTCGGCGACCCGGGTGTCTCGGCCCCACAACTGAGGGCTCGTGGTGTGGTCCAGCTGTCCCGGGCAACACGGGACTGTACCCGAGGCCTCGCGGGGTCGACCAGATATCCCGGGCGTTTCCGGCCCATGTCCCAGGGCCCGTGTCGTCGACCAGCTGTCCCGGGCCACTCTCGCTTGGGTTCAATGTCCTGCGGGGTCGACCAGCTGTCCCGGGCCACTCGGGCCTGGGTCTGTGGGCCCATGAGTTCGACAGGCTCTTCCGGGGAAATTGTGCTCGGTTCCGATGGCCCGCAGTGTCGACAAGCTCTCCGGGGCGACTCGGGCCAGAGCCCGAGGGCACGCAGTGTCGACCACCCCTCCCGTGTGACTTGGCCCCGGGTCTGCAAACCCGCGGGGTCGACCAGCTGTCCCGGGTGACTCGGGCCCAGATGTGAGGGCCTGCGGGGTCAACAGGCTGTCCCGGGTGACTCGGGCCTGGGTCCGAGGGCCTGAGTGGTCGACCAGCTGTGCCAGGGGACTCGGGCCTGGGTCCGAGGGCCTAAGGGGTCGATCAGTTGTCCCGTGGGACTCGGGCCCGGGTCCGAGGGCCTGCGCAGTCGACCAGATGTCCCAGGCACTCGGGCCTGTGTCCGAGGGCCCGTGGGTTTGACCAGGTGACCCGGGAGACTCTCACTCGAGTCCGACGGCCCGTGGGGGCGACCCTATATCCCGTGCGGCATTGGCCCAGGTCCCAGGGCCCGCAGGGTCAACCAGCAGTCCCTGGCGACTGGGGCCCTGTTCCGAGGGCCCGCGGGGTCGACCAGCAGTCCCTGGTGACTGGGGCCCGTGTCCAAAATCCCTTGGTGTTGACCAGCTGTCCCAGGTGACTCGAGACCGTGCCTGAGGGCACGGGTGTCGAACAACTGTCCCAGAGGACTCGCACTTGTGTCCGACGGACCCCGGGGTCGACCAACGGTCCCTGGGGACTCGGGCCCAGGTCCGAGGGCCCGCGGGTTCGACCACCTGTATTGGGCGACTCGGCCCGGTGCTCGAGGGCCTGCGGTGTTGACCAACTCTCCGGGGCGACTCGGGCCCGTGCCCCAGGGCCCGTGGGGTCGACTAGCTGTCCCGGGCGACTCACGCTTGGGTACGCGTGGCTGCGGTGTAGACCAGCTATCCCGCACGACTCGGGCCCGTGTCCGAGGGCCCGCGGGGTCGAGCAGATCTCCAGGGCGTGTCGGGCACATGCCCGATGCCCCGCGGTGTCAACCAGAGGTCCCTGGCGACTCCGGCCTGGCTCCGAGGGCCCACGGGGTCAACCAGCACTCCTGGGACACTCGTGCTTTGGACCGACCGCCCGCGGGGTCGACCAGCTCTCCCGGGAGACTCACGCTCGAATCCGAGGGCCCGCAGTGTCGACCAGCTTCCCCAGGCGACTCGGGACTGTGCCCGAGGACCCGCGGTGTCGAACATCTTTCCCGGGCGTCTCGCGCTTGGGTCTCAGCACTCCCGGGGTTGACCAGCACTCCCGGACGACTCTGCCTCATATCTGAAGGCCTGTGAGGGCGACCTGCGGTCCTGGGCGACTCGGGCCAGAGCCCTATGGCCCGCGGGGTCGACCAGCTGTCCCGGGTGAATCGGGACTGTGCCGGAGGGCCCACGGGGTCGACCAGATGTCCCGGGCAACTTGGGCCCGGGTCCGAGAGCCCTCGGGGTCAGGCAGCTCTCCCGGGTGACTCGCGCTTTGGTCTGAGGGCCCGCGGTGTCGAGCAGCTGTCCCAGGCCACTCGGGCCTGGGTCTGTGGGCCCAAGTGTTCGACAAGCCCTTCCGGGCAAATCGCACCCTGTTCCGATGGCCCACAGTGTCAACAAGCTCTCCGGGTCGACTCTGGCCCATGCCCGAGGGCCCGCAGTGTCGACCAACTCTGCCAGGCGACTCAAGTTTGTGTCCGAGGGCCCGCGGTCTACCTGCTGTCCTGGGCGACTTGGGAATTTGCCAGATGTTCCGCGGGGTCAAACAGCTGTCCCGGGAACTCAGGCCCGGGTCCGAGGGCCCGCGGTGCCGACCAGCTGTCCCGGGGCATTCAGCCCATGCCCGAAGGCCAGCCGCATCCACCAGTTGTCCCGAGCGACTGGGACCCGTGTCTGAAAGCCCGCTTGTTCGACCAGCTGTCCCTGGCGACTCACGCTTGAGTCCGAGTGCCCGCGGGCTTGACCGGCAGTCCCGGGCAACACGCGCTCCTGTCCCGGGCCCCTTGAGGTCGACCCGTTTTCTTTGGCGACTCGGGCCCGGGTCCGAGGGCCCGCGGGGTCGACCAGATCTCCAGGGCGTGTCGGGCACATGCCCGATGCCCCGCGGTGTCAACCAGAGGTCCCGGGTGACTCCGGTCTGACTCCGAGGGCTCACGGGGTCAACCAGCCCTCCTGGGACACTCGCGCTTTGGACCGACGGCCCGCGGGGTCAACCAGGTCTCCCGGGCGACTCCGGCCGTGCCCAAGTGCCCGCGGTTTCGATCAACTTTCCCTAGCGACTCGAGTGTGGGTCTGATGGCCCGCGGTCGACCTGCTGTCCTGACCTCTTGGGCCCGTGCCTGATATCCCGCCGGGTCGACTAGGTGTCCCGGGCGATTTGGTTTTAGGTTTGAGAGACCGCGGTGTTGACCAGGCGTCCCGGGTGACGTGATTGGGTCCGAGGTCCTGCGGTGTCGACCAGCTGTCCTGGGTCACTCGGGCCTGAGTCCAAGGGCCCATTTGTTCGACAAGCTTTTCCGGGCGAATAACGCTTGGGTCCGATGGCCCGCGGGGTCCACCAGCTTTCCAGGGCGACTGGGGCCCTGGTCGAACATACCACGGTGTCGACCCGGGGTCCCTGGAGACTCGGCCCCAAAACCGAGGCCTCGCGGTGTGGACCAGCTGTCCCGGGCAACACGGGACTGTACCCGAGGGCTCGCGGCGTCGACCAGATATCCCGGGCATTTCCGGCCCATGTCCGAGGGCCCAAGGGGTCGACCAGCTCCCCAGGGTGACTTGGGCCCGGGACCCAGAGCCCGCGGTGTCAAGCAGCTCTCCTGGGTGACTCACGATCGGGTCCGATGGCCCGCGGGGTCGACCAGCTGTCCCAGGGGACTCAGGCCCGTGTCCGAAGGCCCGCGGGGTCGACCAGCTGTCCCGGGGGACTCAGGTCTGGGTCCGAGGGCCTGCTGGTTGAACAGCTATCCCGTGTGACTCGGGCCCGTGTCCGAGGGCCCACGGGGTCGACCAGAGGTCCCAGGCACCAGGGACCGGTTCCGAGGGCCCGCGCTCGACCAGCTGTGCCAGGGGACTCGGGCCCGTGCCCGAAGTCCCACAGGGTCGACCAGCTTTCCAGGGCGACTCTGGCCCTGGTCGAACGTACCACGGTGTCGACTCGGCGTCCCGGGTGACTCGGCCCCAAAACTGAGGGCTCGTGGTGTGGTCCAGCTGTCCCGGGCAACACGGGACTGTACCCGAGGCCTCGCGGGGTCGACCAGATATCCCGGGCGTTTCCGGCCCATGTCCCAGGGCCCGTGTCGTCGACCAGCTGTCCCGGGCCACTCGCGCTTGGGTTCAAGGTCCTGCGGGGTCGACCAGCTCTCCCGGGCCACTTGGGCCTGGGTCTGTGGGCCCATGAGTTCGACAGGCTCTTCCGGGGAAATTGTGCTTGGTTCCGATGGCCCGCAGTGTCGACAAGCTCTCCGGGGCGACTCGGGCCAGAGCCCGAGGGCACGCAGTGTCGACCACCCCTCCCGTGTGACTCGGCCCCGGGTCTGCAAACCCGCGGGGTCGACCAGCTGTCCCGGGTGACTCGGGCCCAGATGTGAGGGCCTGCGGGGTCAACAGGCTGTCCCGGGTGACTCGGGCCTGGGTCCGAGGGCCTGAGTGGTCGACCAGCTGTGCCAGGGGACTCGGGCCTGGGTCCGAGGGCCTAAGGGGTCGATCAGTTGTCCCGTGGGACTCGGGCCCGGGTCCGAGGGCCTGCGCGGTCGACCAGATGTCCCAGGCACTCGGGCCTGTGTCCGAGGGCCCGTGGGTTCGACCAGGTGACCCGGGAGACTCTCACTCGAGTCCGACGGCCCGTGGGGGCGACCCTATGTCCCCTGCGGCATTGGCCCATGTCCCAGGGCCCGCAGGGTCAACCAGCAGTCCCTGGCGACTGGGGCCCTGTTCCGAGGGCCCGCGGGGTCGACCAGCAGTCCCTGGTGACTGGGGCCCGTGTCCAAAATCCCTTGGTGTTGACCAGCTGTCCCAGGTGACTCGAGACCGTGCCTGAGGGCACGGGTGTTGAACAACTGTCCCAGAGGACTCGCACTTGTGTCCGACGGACCCCGGGGTCGACCAACGGTCCCTGGGGACTCGGGCCCAGGTCCGAGGGCCCGCGGGTTCGACCACCTGTATTGGGCGACTCGGCCCGGTGCTCGAGGGCCTGCGGTGTTGACCAACTCTCCGGGGCGACTCGGGCCCGTGCCCCAGGGCCCGTGGGGTCGACTAGCTGTCCCGGGCGACTCACGCTTGGGTACGCGTGGCTGCGGTGTAGACCAGCTATCCCGCACGACTCGGGCCCGTGTCCGAGGGCCCGCGGGGTCGAGCAGATCTCCAGGGCGTGTCGGGCACATGCCCGATGCCCCGCGGTGTCAACCAGAGGTCCCTGGCGACTCCGGCCTGGCTCCGAGGGCCCACGGGGTCAACCAGCACTCCTGGGACACTCGTGCTTTGGACCGACGGCCCGCGGGGTCGACCAGCTCTCCCGGGAGACTCACGCTCGAATCCGAGGGCCCGCAGTGTCGACCAGCTTCCCCAGGCGACTCGGGACTGTGCCCGAGGACCCGCGGTGTCGAACATCTTTCCCGGGCGTCTCGCGCTTGGGTCTGAGCACTCCCGGGGTTGACCAGCACTCCCGGACGACTCTGCCTCATATCTGAAGGCCTGTGAGGGCGACCTGCGGTCCTGGGCGACTCGGGCCAGAGCCCTATGGCCCGCGGGGTCGACCAGCTGTCCCGGGTGAATCGGGACTGTGCCGGAGGGCCCACGGGGTCGACCAGATGTCCCGGGCAACTTGGGCCCGGGTCCGAGAGCCCTCGGGGTCAGGCAGCTCTCCCGGGTGACTCGCGCTTTGGTCTGAGGGGCCGCGGTGTCGAGCAGCTGTCCCAGGCCACTCGGGCCTGGGTCTGTGGGCCCAAGTGTTCGACAAGCCCTTCCGGGCAAATCGCACCCTGTTCCGATGGCCCACAGTGTCAACAAGCTCTCCGGGTCGAGTCTGGCCCATGCCCGAGGGCCCGCAGTGTCGACCAACTCTGCCAGGCGACTCAAGTTTGTGTCCGAGGGCCCGCGGTCTACCTGCTGTCCTGGGCGACTTGGGAATTTGCCAGATGTTCCGCGGGGTCAAACAGCTGTCCCGGGAACTCAGGCCCGGGTCCGAGGGCCCGCGGTGCCGACCAGCTGTCCCGGGGCATTCAGCCCATGCCCGAAGGCCAGCCGCATCCACCAGTTGTCCCGGGCGACTGGGACCCGTGTCTGAAAGCCCGCTTGTTCGACCAGCTGTCCCTGGCGAATCACGCTTGGGTCCGAGTGCCCGCGGGCTTGACCGGCAGTCCCGGGCAACACGCGCTCCTGTCCCGGGCCCCTTGAGGTCGACCCGTTTTCTTTGGCGACTCGGGCCCGGGTCCGAGGGCCCGCGGGGTCGACCAGATCTCCAGGGCGTGTCGGGCACATGCCCGATGCCCCGCGGTGTCAACCAGAGGTCCCGGGTGACTCCGGTCTGACTCCGAGGGCTCACGGGGTCAACCAGCCCTCCTGGGACACTCGCGCTTTGGACCGACGGCCCGCGGGGTCAACCAGGTCTCCCGGGCGACTCCGGCCGTGCCCAAGTGCCCGCGGTTTCGATCAACTTTCCCTAGCGACTCGAGTGTGGGTCTGATGGCCCGCGGTCGACCTGCTGTCCTGACCTCTTGGGCCCGTGCCTGATATCCCGCCGGGTCGACTAGGTGTCCCGGGCGATTTGGTTTTAGGTTTGAGAGACCGCGGTGTTGACCAGGCGTCCCGGGTGACGCGATTGGGTCCGAGGTCCTGCGGTGTCGACCAGCTGTCCTGGGTCACTCGGGCCTGAGTCCAAGGGCCCATTTGTTCGACAAGCTTTTCCGGGCGAATAACGCTCGGGTCCGATGGCCCGCGGGGTCCACCAGCTTTCCAGGGCGACTGGGGCCCTGGTCGAACATACCACGGTGTCGACCCGGCGTCCCTGGAGACTCGGCCCCAAAACCGAGGCCTCGCGGTGTGGACCAGCTGTCCCGGGCAACACGGGACTGTACCCGAGGGCTCGCGGCGTCGACCAGATATCCCGGGCATTTCCGGCCCATGTCCGAGGGCCCAAGGGGTCGACCAGCTCCCCAGGGTGACTTGGGCCCGGGACCCAGAGCCCGCGGTGTCAAGCAGCTCTCCTGGGTGACTCACGATCGGGTCCGATGGCCCGCGGGGTCGACCAGCTGTCCCAGGGGACTCAGGCCCGTGTCCGAAGGCCCACGGGGTCGACCAGCTGTCCCGGGGGACTCAGGCCCGTGTCCGAAGGCCCACGGGGTCGACCAGCTGTCCCGGGGGACTCAGGTCTGGGTCCGAGGGCCTGCGTGGTTGAACAGCTATCCTGTGTGACTCGGGCCCGTGTCCGAGGGCCCACGGGGTCGACCAGAGGTCCCAGGCACCAGGGACCGGTTCCGAGGGCCCGCGCTCGACCAGCTGTGCCAGGGGACTCGGGCCCGTGCCCGAAGTCCCACAGGGTCGACCAGCTTTCCAGGGCGACTCTGGCCCTGGTCGAACGTACCACGGTGTCGACTCGGCGTCCCGGGTGACTCGGCCCCAAAACTGAGGGCTCGTGGTGTGGTCCAGCTGTCCCGGGCAACACGGGACTGTACCCGAGGCCTCGCGGGGTCGACCAGATATCCCGGGCGTTTCCGGCCCATGTCCCAGGGCCCGTGTCGTCGACCAGCTGTCCCGGGCCACTCGCGCTTGGGTTCAAGGTCCTGCGGGGTCGACCAGCTGTCCCGGGCCACTCGGGCCTGGGTCTGTGGGCCCATGAGTTCGACAGGCTCTTCCGGGGAAATTGTGCTCGGTTCCGATGGCCCGCAGTGTCGTCAAGCTCTCCGGGGCGACTCGGGCCAGAGCCCGAGGGCACGCAGTGTCGACCACCCCTCCCGTGTGACTCGGCCCCGGGTCTGCTAACCCGCGGGGTCGACCAGCTGTCCCGGGTAACTCGGGCCCAGATGTGAGGGCCTGCGGGGTCAACAGGCTGTCCCGGGTGACTCGGGCCTGGGTCCGAGGGCCTGAGTGGTCGACCAGCTGTGCCAGGGGACTCGGGCCTGGGTCCGAGGGCCTAAGGGGTCGATCAGTTGTCCCGTGGGACTCGGGCCCGGGTCCGAGGGCCTGCGCGGTCGACCAGATGTCCCAGGCACTCGGGCCTGTGTCCGAGGGCCCGTGGGTTCGACCAGGTGACCCGGGAGACTCTCACTCGAGTCCGACGGCCCGTGGGGTCGACCCTATGTCCCGTGCGGCATTGGCCCAGGTCCCAGGGCCCGCAGGGTCAACCAGCAGTCCCTGGCGACTGGGGCCCTGTTCCGAGGGCCCGCGGGGTCGACCAGCAGTCCCTGGTGACTGGGGCCCGTGTCCAAAATCCCTTGGTGTTGACCAGCTGTCCCAGGTGACTCGAGACCGTGCCTGAGGGCACGGGTGTCGAACAACTGTCCCAGAGGACTCGCACTTGTGTCCGACGGACCCCGGGGTCGACCAACGGTCCCTGGGGACTCGGGCCCAGGTCCGAGGGCCCGCGGGTTCGACCACCTGTATTGGGCGACTCGGCCCGGTGCTCGAGGGCCTGCGGTGTTGACCAACTCTCCGGGGCGACTCGGGCCCGTGCCCCAGGGCCCGTGGGATCGACTAGCTGTCCCGGGCGACTCACGCTTGGGTATGAGCGCCTGCGGTGTAGACCAGCTATCCCGCACGACTCGGGCCCGTGTCCGAGGGCCCGCGGGGTCGACCAGATCTCCAGGGCGTGTCGGGCACATGCCCGATGCCCCGCGGTGTCAACCAGAGGTCCCGTGCGACTCCGGCCTGGCTCCGAGGGCCCACGGGGTCAACCAGCACTCCTGGGACACTCGAGCTTTGCACTGACGGCCCGCAGGGTCGACCAGCTCTCCCGGGAGACTCACGCTCGAATCCGAGGGCCCCCAGTGTCGACCAGCTTCCCAGGCGACTCGGGACTGTGCCCGAGGACCCGCGGTGTCGAACATCTTACCCGGGCGTCTCGCGCTTGGGTCTGAGCACTCCCGGGGTCGACCAGCACTCCCGGACGACTCTGCCTCATATCTGAAGGCCTGTGAGGGCGACCTGCGGTCCTGGGCGACTCGGGCCAGAGCCCTATGGCCCGCGGGGTCGACCAGCTGTCCTGGGTGAATCGGGACTGTGCCGGATGGCCCACGGGGTCGACCAGATGTCCCGGGCAACTCTGGCCCGGGTCCGAAGGCCCACGGGGTCGACCAGATGTCCCGGGCAACTTGGGCCCAGGTCCGAGAGCCCTCGGTGTCAGGCAGCTCTCCCGGGTGACTCGCGCTTTGGTGAGGGGCCGCGGTGTCGAGCAACTGTCCCAGGCCACTCTGGCCTGGGTCTGTGGGCCCAAGTGTTCGACAAGCCCTTCCGGGCAAATCGCACCCTGTTCCGATGGCCCACAGTGTCAACAAGCTCTCCGGGTCGACTCTGGCCCATGCCCGAGGGCCCGCAGTGTCGACCAACTCTGCCAGGCGACTCAAGTTTGTGTCCGAGGGCCCGCGGTCTACCTGCTGTCCTGGGCGACTTGGGAATTTGCCAGATATTCCGCGGAGTCAAACAGCTGTCCCGGGAACTCAGGCCCGTGTCCGAGGGCCCGCGGTGTCGACCAGCTGTCCCGGGGCACTCAGCCCATGCCCGAAGGCCAGCCGCATCCACCAGTTGTCCCGGGCGACTCGGACCCGTGTCTGAAAGCCCGCTTGTTCGACCAGCTGTCCCTGGCGACTCACGCTTGGGTCCGAGTGCCTGCGGGCTTCACCGGCAGTCCCGGGCAACACGCGCTCCTGTCCGAGGGCCTGCGAGGTCGACCCGATGTCTTTGGCGACTCGGGCCCGGGTCCGAGGGCCTGCGGGGTCGACCAGATCTCCAGGGCGTGTCGGGCACATGCCCGATGCCCCGCGGTGTCAGCCAGAGGTCCCGGGCGACTCCGGTCTGACTCCGAGGGCTCACGGGGTCAACCAGCCCTCCTGGGACATTCGCGCTTTGGACCGACGGCCCACGGGGTCAACCAGGTCTCCCGGGCGACTCCGGCCGTGCCCAAGTGCCCGCGGTTTCGATCAACTTTCCCTAGCGACTCGAGTGTGGGTCTGATGGCCCGCGGTCGACCTGCTGTCCTGACCTCTTGGGCCCGTGCCTGATATCCCGCCGGGTCGACTAGGTGTCCCGGGCGATTTGGTTTTAGGTTTGAGAGACCGCGGTGTTGACCAGGCGTCCCGGGTGACGCGATTGGGTCCGAGGTCCTGCGGTGTCGACCAGCTGTCCTGGGTCACTCGGGCCTGAGTCCAAGGGCCCATTTGTTCGACAAGCTTTTCCGGGCGAATAACGCTCGGGTCCGATGGCCCGCGGGGTCCACCAGCTTTCCAGGGCGACTCGGGCCCTGGTCGAACATACCACGGTGTCGACTCGGCGTCCCTGGCGACTCGGCCCCAAAACCGAGGCCCCGCGGTGTGGACCAGCTGTCCCGGGCAACACGGGACTGTACCCGAGGGCTCGCGGGGTCGACCAGATATCCCGGGCGTTTCCGGCCCATGTCCGACGGCCCAAGGGGTCGACCAGCTCCCCAGGGTGACTTGGGCCCGGGACCCAGAGCCCGCGGTGTCAAGCAGCTCTCCTGGGTGACTCACGATCGGGTCCGATGGCCCGCGGGGTCGACCAGCTGTCCCAGGGGACTCAGGCCCGTGTCCGAAGGCCCGCGGGGTCGACCAGCTGTCCCGGGGGACTCAGGTCTGGGTCCGAGGGCCTGCGTGGTTGAACAGCTATCCCGTGTGACTCGGGCCCGTGTCCGAGGGCCCACGGGGTCGACCAGAGGTCCCAGGCACCAGGGACCGGTTCCGAGGGCCCGCGCTCGACCAGCTGTGCCGGGGGGCTCGGGCCCGTGCCCGAAGTCCCACGGGGTCGACCAGCTTTCCAGGGCGACTCTGGCCCTGGTCGAACGTACCACGGTGTCGACTCGGCGTCCCGGGTGACTCGGCCCCAAAACTGAGGGCTCGTGGTGTGGTCCAGCTGTCCCGGGCAACACGGGACTGTACCCGAGGCCTCGCGGGGTCGACCAGATATCCCGGGCGTTTCCAGCCCATGTCCCAGGGCCCGTGTCGTCGACCAGCTGTCCCGGGCCACTCGCGCTTGGGTTCAAGGTCCTGCGGGGTCGACCAGCTCTCCCGGGCCACTTGGGCCTGGGTCTGTGGGCCCATGAGTTCGACAGGCTCTTCCGGGGAAATTGTGCTTGGTTCCGATGGCCCGCAGTGTCGACAAGCTCTCCGGGGCGACTCGGGCCAGAGCCCGAGGGCACGCAGTGTCGACCACCCCTCCCGTGTGACTCGGCCCCGGGTCTGCAAACCCGCGGGGTCGACCAGCTGTCCCGGGTGACTCGGGCCCAGATGTGAGGGCCTGCGGGGTCAACAGGCTGTCCCGGGTGACTCGGGCCTGGGTCCGAGGGCCTGAGTGGTCGACCAGCTGTGCCAGGGGACTCGGGCCTGGGTCCGAGGGCCTAAGGGGTCGATCAGTTGTCCCGTGGGACTCGGGCCCGGGTCCGAGGGCCTGCGCGGTCGACCAGATGTCCCAGGCACTCGGGCCTGTGTCCGAGGGCCCGTGGGTTCGACCAGGTGACCCGGGAGACTCTCACTCGAGTCCGACGGCCCGTGGGGGCGACCCTATGTCCCCTGCGGCATTGGCCCATGTCCCAGGGCCCGCAGGGTCAACCAGCAGTCCCTGGCGACTGGGGCCCTGTTCCGAGGGCCCGCGGGGTCGACCAGCAGTCCCTGGTGACTGGGGCCCGTGTCCAAAATCCCTTGGTGTTGACCAGCTGTCCCAGGTGACTCGAGACCGTGCCTGAGGGCACGGGTGTTGAACAACTGTCCCAGAGGACTCGCACTTGTCTCCGACGGACCCCGGGGTCGACCAACGGTCCCTGGGGACTCGGGCCCAGGTCCGAGGGCCCGCGGGTTCGACCACCTGTATTGGGCGACTCGGCCCGGTGCTCGAGGGCCTGCGGTGTTGACCAACTCTCCGGGGCGACTCGGGCCCGTGCCCCAGGGCCCGTGGGGTCGACTAGCTGTCCCGGGCGACTCACGCTTGGGTACGCGTGGCTGCGGTGTAGACCAGCTATCCCGCACGACTCGGGCCCGTGTCCGAGGGCCCGCGGGGTCGAGCAGATCTCCAGGGCGTGTCGGGCACATGCCCGATGCCCCGCGGTGTCAACCAGAGGTCCCTGGCGACTCCGGCCTGGCTCCGAGGGCCCACGGGGTCAACCAGCACTCCTGGGACACTCGTGCTTTGGACCGACGGCCCGCGGGGTCGACCAGCTCTCCCGGGAGACTCACGCTCGAATCCGAGGGCCCGCAGTGTCGACCAGCTTCCCCAGGCGACTCGGGACTGTGCCCGAGGACCCGCGGTGTCGAACATCTTTCCCGGGCGTCTCGCGCTTGGGTCTGAGCACTCCCGGGGTTGACCAGCACTCCCGGACGACTCTGCCTCATATCTGAAGGCCTGTGAGGGCGACCTGCGGTCCTGGGCGACTCGGGCCAGAGCCCTATGGCCCGCGGGGTCGACCAGCTGTCCCGGGTGAATCGGGACTGTGCCGGAGGGCCCACGGGGTCGACCAGATGTCCCGGGCAACTTGGGCCCGGGTCCGAGAGCCCTCGGGGTCAGGCAGCTCTCCCGGGTGACTCGCGCTTTGGTCTGAGGGGCCGCGGTGTCGAGCAGCTGTCCCAGGCCACTCGGGCCTGGGTCTGTGGGCCCAAGTGTTCGACAAGCCCTTCCGGGCAAATCGCACCCTGTTCCGATGGCCCACAGTGTCAACAAGCTCTCCGGGTCGAGTCTGGCCCATGCCCGAGGGCCCGCAGTGTCGACCAACTCTGCCAGGCGACTCAAGTTTGTGTCCGAGGGCCCGCGGTCTACCTGCTGTCCTGGGCGACTTGGGAATTTGCCAGATGTTCCGCGGGGTCAAACAGCTGTCCCGGGAACTCAGGCCCGGGTCCGAGGGCCCGCGGTGCCGACCAGCTGTCCCGGGGCATTCAGCCCATGCCCGAAGGCCAGCCGCATCCACCAGTTGTCCCGGGCGACTGGGACCCGTGTCTGAAAGCCCGCTTGTTCGACCAGCTGTCCCTGGCGAATCACGCTTGGGTCCGAGTGCCCGCGGGCTTGACCGGCAGTCCCGGGCAACACGCGCTCCTGTCCCGGGCCCCTTGAGGTCGACCCGTTTTCTTTGGCGACTCGGGCCCGGGTCCGAGGGCCCGCGGGGTCGACCAGATCTCCAGGGCGTGTCGGGCACATGCCCGATGCCCCGCGGTGTCAACCAGAGGTCCCGGGTGACTCCGGTCTGACTCCGAGGGCTCACGGGGTCAACCAGCCCTCCTGGGACACTCGCGCTTTGGACCGACGGCCCGCGGGGTCAACCAGGTCTCCCGGGCGACTCCGGCCGTGCCCAAGTGCCCGCGGTTTCGATCAACTTTCCCTAGCGACTCGAGTGTGGGTCTGATGGCCCGCGGTCGACCTGCTGTCCTGACCTCTTGGGCCCGTGCCTGATATCCCGCCGGGTCGACTAGGTGTCCCGGGCGATTTGGTTTTAGGTTTGAGAGACCGCGGTGTTGACCAGGCGTCCCGGGTGACGCGATTGGGTCCGAGGTCCTGCGGTGTCGACCAGCTGTCCTGGGTCACTCGGGCCTGAGTCCAAGGGCCCATTTGTTCGACAAGCTTTTCCGGGCGAATAACGCTCGGGTCCGATGGCCCGCGGGGTCCACCAGCTTTCCAGGGCGACTGGGGCCCTGGTCGAACATACCACGGTGTCGACCCGGCGTCCCTGGAGACTCGGCCCCAAAACCGAGGCCTCGCGGTGTGGACCAGCTGTCCCGGGCAACACGGGACTGTACCCGAGGGCTCGCGGCGTCGACCAGATATCCCGGGCATTTCCGGCCCATGTCCGAGGGCCCAAGGGGTCGACCAGCTCCCCAGGGTGACTTGGGCCCGGGACCCAGAGCCCGCGGTGTCAAGCAGCTCTCCTGGGTGACTCACGATCGGGTCCGATGGCCCGCGGGGTCGACCAGCTGTCCCAGGGGACTCAGGCCCGTGTCCGAAGGCCCACGGGGTCGACCAGCTGTCCCGGGGGACTCAGGCCCGTGTCCGAAGGCCCACGGGGTCGACCAGCTGTCCCGGGGGACTCAGGTCTGGGTCCGAGGGCCTGCGTGGTTGAACAGCTATCCCGTGTGACTCGGGCCCGTGTCCGAGGGCCCACGGGGTCGACCAGAGGTCCCAGGCACCAGGGACCGGTTCCGAGGGCCCGCGCTCGACCAGCTGTGCCAGGGGACTCGGGCCCGTGCCCGAAGTCCCACAGGGTCGACCAGCTTTCCAGGGCGACTCTGGCCCTGGTCGAACGTACCACGGTGTCGACTCGGCGTCCCGGGTGACTCGGCCCCAAAACTGAGGGCTCGTGGTGTGGTCCAGCTGTCCCGGGCAACACGGGACTGTACCCGAGGCCTCGCGGGGTCGACCAGATATCCCGGGCGTTTCCGGCCCATGTCCCAGGGCCCGTGTCGTCGACCAGCTGTCCCGGGCCACTCGCGCTTGGGTTCAAGGTCCTGCGGGGTCGACCAGCTGTCCCGGGCCACTCGGGCCTGGGTCTGTGGGCCCATGAGTTCGACAGGCTCTTCCGGGGAAATTGTGCTCGGTTCCGATGGCCCGCAGTGTCGTCAAGCTCTCCGGGGCGACTCGGGCCAGAGCCCGAGGGCACGCAGTGTCGACCACCCCTCCCGTGTGACTCGGCCCCGGGTCTGCTAACCCGCGGGGTCGACCAGCTGTCCCGGGTAACTCGGGCCCAGATGTGAGGGCCTGCGGGGTCAACAGGCTGTCCCGGGTGACTCGGGCCTGGGTCCGAGGGCCTGAGTGGTCGACCAGCTGTGCCAGGGGACTCGGGCCTGGGTCCGAGGGCCTAAGGGGTCGATCAGTTGTCCCGTGGGACTCGGGCCCGGGTCCGAGGGCCTGCGCGGTCGACCAGATGTCCCAGGCACTCGGGCCTGTGTCCGAGGGCCCGTGGGTTCGACCAGGTGACCCGGGAGACTCTCACTCGAGTCCGACGGCCCGTGGGGTCGACCCTATGTCCCGTGCGGCATTGGCCCAGGTCCCAGGGCCCGCAGGGTCAACCAGCAGTCCCTGGCGACTGGGGCCCTGTTCCGAGGGCCCGCGGGGTCGACCAGCAGTCCCTGGTGACTGGGGCCCGTGTCCAAAATCCCTTGGTGTTGACCAGCTGTCCCAGGTGACTCGAGACCGTGCCTGAGGGCACGGGTGTCGAACAACTGTCCCAGAGGACTCGCACTTGTGTCCGACGGACCCCGGGGTCGACCAACGGTCCCTGGGGACTCGGGCCCAGGTCCGAGGGCCCGCGGGTTCGACCACCTGTATTGGGCGACTCGGCCCGGTGCTCGAGGGCCTGCGGTGTTGACCAACTCTCCGGGGCGACTCGGGCCCGTGCCCCAGGGCCCGTGGGATCGACTAGCTGTCCCGGGCGACTCACGCTTGGGTATGAGCGCCTGCGGTGTAGACCAGCTATCCCGCACGACTCGGGCCCGTGTCCGAGGGCCCGCGGGGTCGACCAGATCTCCAGGGCGTGTCGGGCACATGCCCGATGCCCCGCGGTGTCAACCAGAGGTCCCGTGCGACTCCGGCCTGGCTCCGAGGGCCCACGGGGTCAACCAGCACTCCTGGGACACTCGAGCTTTGCACTGACGGCCCGCAGGGTCGACCAGCTCTCCCGGGAGACTCACGCTCGAATCCGAGGGCCCCCAGTGTCGACCAGCTTCCCAGGCGACTCGGGACTGTGCCCGAGGACCCGCGGTGTCGAACATCTTACCCGGGCGTCTCGCGCTTGGGTCTGAGCACTCCCGGGGTCGACCAGCACTCCCGGACGACTCTGCCTCATATCTGAAGGCCTGTGAGGGCGACCTGCGGTCCTGGGCGACTCGGGCCAGAGCCCTATGGCCCGCGGGGTCGACCAGCTGTCCTGGGTGAATCGGGACTGTGCCGGATGGCCCACGGGGTCGACCAGATGTCCCGGGCAACTCTGGCCCGGGTCCGAAGGCCCACGGGGTCGACCAGATGTCCCGGGCAACTTGGGCCCAGGTCCGAGAGCCCTCGGTGTCAGGCAGCTCTCCCGGGTGACTCGCGCTTTGGTGAGGGGCCGCGGTGTCGAGCAACTGTCCCAGGCCACTCTGGCCTGGGTCTGTGGGCCCAAGTGTTCGACAAGCCCTTCCGGGCAAATCGCACCCTGTTCCGATGGCCCACAGTGTCAACAAGCTCTCCGGGTCGACTCTGGCCCATGCCCGAGGGCCCGCAGTGTCGACCAACTCTGCCAGGCGACTCAAGTTTGTGTCCGAGGGCCCGCGGTCTACCTGCTGTCCTGGGCGACTTGGGAATTTGCCAGATATTCCGCGGAGTCAAACAGCTGTCCCGGGAACTCAGGCCCGTGTCCGAGGGCCCGCGGTGTCGACCAGCTGTCCCGGGGCACTCAGCCCATGCCCGAAGGCCAGCCGCATCCACCAGTTGTCCCGGGCGACTCGGACCCGTGTCTGAAAGCCCGCTTGTTCGACCAGCTGTCCCTGGCGACTCACGCTTGGGTCCGAGTGCCTGCGGGCTTCACCGGCAGTCCCGGGCAACACGCGCTCCTGTCCGAGGGCCTGCGAGGTCGACCCGATGTCTTTGGCGACTCGGGCCCGGGTCCGAGGGCCTGCGGGGTCGACCAGATCTCCAGGGCGTGTCGGGCACATGCCCGATGCCCCGCGGTGTCAGCCAGAGGTCCCGGGCGACTCCGGTCTGACTCCGAGGGCTCACGGGGTCAACCAGCCCTCCTGGGACATTCGCGCTTTGGACCGACGGCCCACGGGGTCAACCAGGTCTCCCGGGCGACTCCGGCCGTGCCCAAGTGCCCGCGGTTTCGATCAACTTTCCCTAGCGACTCGAGTGTGGGTCTGATGGCCCGCGGTCGACCTGCTGTCCTGACCTCTTGGGCCCGTGCCTGATATCCCGCCGGGTCGACTAGGTGTCCCGGGCGATTTGGTTTTAGGTTTGAGAGACCGCGGTGTTGACCAGGCGTCCCGGGTGACGCGATTGGGTCCGAGGTCCTGCGGTGTCGACCAGCTGTCCTGGGTCACTCGGGCCTGAGTCCAAGGGCCCATTTGTTCGACAAGCTTTTCCGGGCGAATAACGCTCGGGTCCGATGGCCCGCGGGGTCCACCAGCTTTCCAGGGCGACTCGGGCCCTGGTCGAACATACCACGGTGTCGACTCGGCGTCCCTGGCGACTCGGCCCCAAAACCGAGGCCCCGCGGTGTGGACCAGCTGTCCCGGGCAACACGGGACTGTACCCGAGGGCTCGCGGGGTCGACCAGATATCCCGGGCGTTTCCGGCCCATGTCCGACGGCCCAAGGGGTCGACCAGCTCCCCAGGGTGACTTGGGCCCGGGACCCAGAGCCCGCGGTGTCAAGCAGCTCTCCTGGGTGACTCACGATCGGGTCCGATGGCCCGCGGGGTCGACCAGCTGTCCCAGGGGACTCAGGCCCGTGTCCGAAGGCCCGCGGGGTCGACCAGCTGTCCCGGGGGACTCAGGTCTGGGTCCGAGGGCCTGCGTGGTTGAACAGCTATCCCGTGTGACTCGGGCCCGTGTCCGAGGGCCCACGGGGTCGACCAGAGGTCCCAGGCACCAGGGACCGGTTCCGAGGGCCCGCGCTCGACCAGCTGTGCCGGGGGGCTCGGGCCCGTGCCCGAAGTCCCACGGGGTCGACCAGCTTTCCAGGGCGACTCTGGCCCTGGTCGAACGTACCACGGTGTCGACTCGGCGTCCCGGGTGACTCGGCCCCAAAACTGAGGGCTCGTGGTGTGGTCCAGCTGTCCCGGGCAACACGGGACTGTACCCGAGGCCTCGCGGGGTCGACCAGATATCCCGGGCGTTTCCAGCCCATGTCCCAGGGCCCGTGTCGTCGACCAGCTGTCCCGGGCCACTCGCGCTTGGGTTCAAGGTCCTGCGGGGTCGACCAGCTCTCCCGGGCCACTTGGGCCTGGGTCTGTGGGCCCATGAGTTCGACAGGCTCTTCCGGGGAAATTGTGCTTGGTTCCGATGGCCCGCAGTGTCGACAAGCTCTCCGGGGCGACTCGGGCCAGAGCCCGAGGGCACGCAGTGTCGACCACCCCTCCCGTGTGACTCGGCCCCGGGTCTGCAAACCCGCGGGGTCGACCAGCTGTCCCGGGTGACTCGGGCCCAGATGTGAGGGCCTGCGGGGTCAACAGGCTGTCCCGGGTGACTCGGGCCTGGGTCCGAGGGCCTGAGTGGTCGACCAGCTGTGCCAGGGGACTCGGGCCTGGGTCCGAGGGCCTAAGGGGTCGATCAGTTGTCCCGTGGGACTCGGGCCCGGGTCCGAGGGCCTGCGCGGTCGACCAGATGTCCCAGGCACTCGGGCCTGTGTCCGAGGGCCCGTGGGTTCGACCAGGTGACCCGGGAGACTCTCACTCGAGTCCGACGGCCCGTGGGGGCGACCCTATGTCCCCTGCGGCATTGGCCCATGTCCCAGGGCCCGCAGGGTCAACCAGCAGTCCCTGGCGACTGGGGCCCTGTTCCGAGGGCCCGCGGGGTCGACCAGCAGTCCCTGGTGACTGGGGCCCGTGTCCAAAATCCCTTGGTGTTGACCAGCTGTCCCAGGTGACTCGAGACCGTGCCTGAGGGCACGGGTGTTGAACAACTGTCCCAGAGGACTCGCACTTGTGTCCGACGGACCCCGGGGTCGACCAACGGTCCCTGGGGACTCGGGCCCAGGTCCGAGGGCCCGCGGGTTCGACCACCTGTATTGGGCGACTCGGCCCGGTGCTCGAGGGCCTGCGGTGTTGACCAACTCTCCGGGGCGACTCGGGCCCGTGCCCCAGGGCCCGTGGGGTCGACTAGCTGTCCCGGGCGACTCACGCTTGGGTACGCGTGGCTGCGGTGTAGACCAGCTATCCCGCACGACTCGGGCCCGTGTCCGAGGGCCCGCGGGGTCGAGCAGATCTCCAGGGCGTGTCGGGCACATGCCCGATGCCCCGCGGTGTCAACCAGAGGTCCCTGGCGACTCCGGCCTGGCTCCGAGGGCCCACGGGGTCAACCAGCACTCCTGGGACACTCGTGCTTTGGACCGACGGCCCGCGGGGTCGACCAGCTCTCCCGGGAGACTCACGCTCGAATCCGAGGGCCCGCAGTGTCGACCAGCTTCCCCAGGCGACTCGGGACTGTGCCCGAGGACCCGCGGTGTCGAACATCTTTCCCGGGCGTCTCGCGCTTGGGTCTGAGCACTCCCGGGGTTGACCAGCACTCCCGGACGACTCTGCCTCATATCTGAAGGCCTGTGAGGGCGACCTGCGGTCCTGGGCGACTCGGGCCAGAGCCCTATGGCCCGCGGGGTCGACCAGCTGTCCCGGGTGAATCGGGACTGTGCCGGAGGGCCCACGGGGTCGACCAGATGTCCCGGGCAACTTGGGCCCGGGTCCGAGAGCCCTCGGGGTCAGGCAGCTCTCCCGGGTGACTCGCGCTTTGGTCTGAGGGGCCGCGGTGTCGAGCAGCTGTCCCAGGCCACTCGGGCCTGGGTCTGTGGGCCCAAGTGTTCGACAAGCCCTTCCGGGCAAATCGCACCCTGTTCCGATGGCCCACAGTGTCAACAAGCTCTCCGGGTCGAGTCTGGCCCATGCCCGAGGGCCCGCAGTGTCGACCAACTCTGCCAGGCGACTCAAGTTTGTGTCCGAGGGCCCGCGGTCTACCTGCTGTCCTGGGCGACTTGGGAATTTGCCAGATGTTCCGCGGGGTCAAACAGCTGTCCCGGGAACTCAGGCCCGGGTCCGAGGGCCCGCGGTGCCGACCAGCTGTCCCGGGGCATTCAGCCCATGCCCGAAGGCCAGCCGCATCCACCAGTTGTCCCGGGCGACTGGGACCCGTGTCTGAAAGCCCGCTTGTTCGACCAGCTGTCCCTGGCGAATCACGCTTGGGTCCGAGTGCCCGCGGGCTTGACCGGCAGTCCCGGGCAACACGCGCTCCTGTCCCGGGCCCCTTGAGGTCGACCCGTTTTCTTTGGCGACTCGGGCCCGGGTCCGAGGGCCCGCGGGGTCGACCAGATCTCCAGGGCGTGTCGGGCACATGCCCGATGCCCCGCGGTGTCAACCAGAGGTCCCGGGTGACTCCGGTCTGACTCCGAGGGCTCACGGGGTCAACCAGCCCTCCTGGGACACTCGCGCTTTGGACCGACGGCCCGCGGGGTCAACCAGGTCTCCCGGGCGACTCCGGCCGTGCCCAAGTGCCCGCGGTTTCGATCAACTTTCCCTAGCGACTCGAGTGTGGGTCTGATGGCCCGCGGTCGACCTGCTGTCCTGACCTCTTGGGCCCGTGCCTGATATCCCGCCGGGTCGACTAGGTGTCCCGGGCGATTTGGTTTTAGGTTTGAGAGACCGCGGTGTTGACCAGGCGTCCCGGGTGACGCGATTGGGTCCGAGGTCCTGCGGTGTCGACCAGCTGTCCTGGGTCACTCGGGCCTGAGTCCAAGGGCCCATTTGTTCGACAAGCTTTTCCGGGCGAATAACGCTCGGGTCCGATGGCCCGCGGGGTCCACCAGCTTTCCAGGGCGACTGGGGCCCTGGTCGAACATACCACGGTGTCGACCCGGCGTCCCTGGAGACTCGGCCCCAAAACCGAGGCCTCGCGGTGTGGACCAGCTGTCCCGGGCAACACGGGACTGTACCCGAGGGCTCGCGGCGTCGACCAGATATCCCGGGCATTTCCGGCCCATGTCCGAGGGCCCAAGGGGTCGACCAGCTCCCCAGGGTGACTTGGGCCCGGGACCCAGAGCCCGCGGTGTCAAGCAGCTCTCCTGGGTGACTCACGATCGGGTCCGATGGCCCGCGGGGTCGACCAGCTGTCCCAGGGGACTCAGGCCCGTGTCCGAAGGCCCACGGGGTCGACCAGCTGTCCCGGGGGACTCAGGCCCGTGTCCGAAGGCCCACGGGGTCGACCAGCTGTCCCGGGGGACTCAGGTCTGGGTCCGAGGGCCTGCGTGGTTGAACAGCTATCCCGTGTGACTCGGGCCCGTGTCCGAGGGCCCACGGGGTCGACCAGAGGTCCCAGGCACCAGGGACCGGTTCCGAGGGCCCGCGCTCGACCAGCTGTGCCAGGGGACTCGGGCCCGTGCCCGAAGTCCCACAGGGTCGACCAGCTTTCCAGGGCGACTCTGGCCCTGGTCGAACGTACCACGGTGTCGACTCGGCGTCCCGGGTGACTCGGCCCCAAAACTGAGGGCTCGTGGTGTGGTCCAGCTGTCCCGGGCAACACGGGACTGTACCCGAGGCCTCGCGGGGTCGACCAGATATCCCGGGCGTTTCCGGCCCATGTCCCAGGGCCCGTGTCGTCGACCAGCTGTCCCGGGCCACTCGCGCTTGGGTTCAAGGTCCTGCGGGGTCGACCAGCTGTCCCGGGCCACTCGGGCCTGGGTCTGTGGGCCCATGAGTTCGACAGGCTCTTCCGGGGAAATTGTGCTCGGTTCCGATGGCCCGCAGTGTCGTCAAGCTCTCCGGGGCGACTCGGGCCAGAGCCCGAGGGCACGCAGTGTCGACCACCCCTCCCGTGTGACTCGGCCCCGGGTCTGCTAACCCGCGGGGTCGACCAGCTGTCCCGGGTAACTCGGGCCCAGATGTGAGGGCCTGCGGGGTCAACAGGCTGTCCCGGGTGACTCGGGCCTGGGTCCGAGGGCCTGAGTGGTCGACCAGCTGTGCCAGGGGACTCGGGCCTGGGTCCGAGGGCCTAAGGGGTCGATCAGTTGTCCCGTGGGACTCGGGCCCGGGTCCGAGGGCCTGCGCGGTCGACCAGATGTCCCAGGCACTCGGGCCTGTGTCCGAGGGCCCGTGGGTTCGACCAGGTGACCCGGGAGACTCTCACTCGAGTCCGACGGCCCGTGGGGTCGACCCTATGTCCCGTGCGGCATTGGCCCAGGTCCCAGGGCCCGCAGGGTCAACCAGCAGTCCCTGGCGACTGGGGCCCTGTTCCGAGGGCCCGCGGGGTCGACCAGCAGTCCCTGGTGACTGGGGCCCGTGTCCAAAATCCCTTGGTGTTGACCAGCTGTCCCAGGTGACTCGAGACCGTGCCTGAGGGCACGGGTGTCGAACAACTGTCCCAGAGGACTCGCACTTGTGTCCGACGGACCCCGGGGTCGACCAACGGTCCCTGGGGACTCGGGCCCAGGTCCGAGGGCCCGCGGGTTCGACCACCTGTATTGGGCGACTCGGCCCGGTGCTCGAGGGCCTGCGGTGTTGACCAACTCTCCGGGGCGACTCGGGCCCGTGCCCCAGGGCCCGTGGGATCGACTAGCTGTCCCGGGCGACTCACGCTTGGGTATGAGCGCCTGCGGTGTAGACCAGCTATCCCGCACGACTCGGGCCCGTGTCCGAGGGCCCGCGGGGTCGACCAGATCTCCAGGGCGTGTCGGGCACATGCCCGATGCCCCGCGGTGTCAACCAGAGGTCCCGGGCGACTCCGGCCTGGCTCCGAGGGCCCACGGGGTCAACCAGCACTCCTGGGACACTCGAGCTTTGCACTGACGGCCCGCAGGGTCGACCAGCTCTCCCGGGAGACTCACGCTCGAATCCGAGGGCCCGCAGTGTCGACCAGCTTCCCAGGCGACTCGGGACTGTGCCCGAGGACCCGCGGTGTCGAACATCTTTCCCGGGCGTCTCGCGCTTGGGTCTGAGCACTCCCGGGGTCGACCAGCACTCCCGGACGACTCTGCCTCATATCTGAAGGCCTGTGAGGGCGACCTGCGGTCCTGGGCGACTCGGGCCAGAGCCCTATGGCCCGCGGGGTCGACCAGCTGTCCTGGGTGAATCGGGACTGTGCCGGATGGCCCACGGGGTCGACCAGATGTCCCGGGCAACTCTGGCCCGGGTCCGAAGGCCCACGGGGTCGACCAGATGTCCCGGGCAACTTGGGCCCAGGTCCGAGAGCCCTCGGTGTCAGGCAGCTCTCCCGGGTGACTCGCGCTTTGGTGAGGGGCCGCGGTGTCGAGCAACTGTCCCAGGCCACTCTGGCCTGGGTCTGTGGGCCCAAGTGTTCGACAAGCCCTTCCGGGCAAATCGCACCCTGTTCCGATGGCCCACAGTGTCAACAAGCTCTCCGGGTCGACTCTGGCCCATGCCCGAGGGCCCGCAGTGTCGACCAACTCTGCCAGGCGACTCAAGTTTGTGTCCGAGGGCCCGCGGTCTACCTGCTGTCCTGGGCGACTTGGGAATTTGCCAGATATTCCGCGGAGTCAAACAGCTGTCCCGGGAACTCAGGCCCGTGTCCGAGGGCCCGCGGTGTCGACCAGCTGTCCCGGGGCACTCAGCCCATGCCCGAAGGCCAGCCGCATCCACCAGTTGTCCCGGGCGACTCGGACCCGTGTCTGAAAGCCCGCTTGTTCGACCAGCTGTCCCTGGCGACTCACGCTTGGGTCCGAGTGCCTGCGGGCTTCACCGGCAGTCCCGGGCAACACGCGCTCCTGTCCGAGGGCCTGCGAGGTCGACCCGATGTCTTTGGCGACTCGGGCCCGGGTCCGAGGGCCTGCGGGGTCGACCAGATCTCCAGGGCGTGTCGGGCACATGCCCGATGCCCCGCGGTGTCAGCCAGAGGTCCCGGGCGACTCCGGTCTGACTCCGAGGGCTCACGGGGTCAACCAGCCCTCCTGGGACATTCGCGCTTTGGACCGACGGCCCACGGGGTCAACCAGGTCTCCCGGGCGACTCCGGCCGTGCCCAAGTGCCCGCGGTTTCGATCAACTTTCCCTAGCGACTCGAGTGTGGGTCTGATGGCCCGCGGTCGACCTGCTGTCCTGACCTCTTGGGCCCTTGCCTGATATCCCGCCGGGTCGACTAGGTGTCCCGGGCGATTTGGTTTTAGGTTTGAGAGACCGCGGTGTTGACCAGGCGTCCCGGGTGACGCGATTGGGTCCGAGGTCCTGCGGTGTCGACCAGCTGTCCTGGGTCACTCGGGCCTGAGTCCAAGGGCCCATTTGTTCGACAAGCTTTTCCGGGCGAATAACGCTCGGGTCCGATGGCCCGCGGGGTCCACCAGCTTTCCAGGGCGACTCGGGCCCTGGTCGAACATACCCCGGTGTCGACCCGGCGTCCCTGGAGACTTGGCCCCAAAACCGAGGCCCCGCGGTGTGGACCAGCTGTCCCGGGCAACACGGGACTGTACCCGAGGGCTCGCGGGGTCGACCAGATATCCCGGGCGTTTCCGGCCCATGTCCAAGGGCCCAAGGGGTCGACCAGCTCCCCAGGGTGACTTGGGCCCGGGACCCAGAGCCCGCGGTGTCAAGCAGCTCTCCTGGGTGACTCACGATCGGGTCCGATGGCCCGTGGGGTCGACCAGCTATCCCGTGTGACTCGGGCCCGTGTCCGAGGGCCCACGGGGTCGACCAGAGGTCCCAGGCACCAGGGACCGGTTCCGAGGGCCCGCGCTCGACCAGCTGTGCCGGGGGACTCGGGCCCGTGCCCGAAGTCCCACGGGGTCGACCAGCTTTCCAGGGCGACTCTGGCCCTGGTCGAACGTACCACGGTGTCGACTCGGCGACCCGGGTGTCTCGGCCCCACAACTGAGGGCTCGTGGTGTGGTCCAGCTGTCCCGGGCAACACGGGACTGTACCCGAGGCCTCGCGGGGTCGACCAGATATCCCGGGCGTTTCCGGCCCATGTCCCAGGGCCCGTGTCGTCGACCAGCTGTCCCGGGCCACTCTCGCTTGGGTTCAATGTCCTGCGGGGTCGACCAGCTGTCCCGGGCCACTCGGGCCTGGGTCTGTGGGCCCATGAGTTCGACAGGCTCTTCCGGGGAAATTGTGCTCGGTTCCGATGGCCCGCAGTGTCGACAAGCTCTCCGGGGCGACTCGGGCCAGAGCCCGAGGGCACGCAGTGTCGACCACCCCTCCCGTGTGACTTGGCCCCGGGTCTGCAAACCCGCGGGGTCGACCAGCTGTCCCGGGTGACTCGGGCCCAGATGTGAGGGCCTGCGGGGTCAACAGGCTGTCCCGGGTGACTCGGGCCTGGGTCCGAGGGCCTGAGTGGTCGACCAGCTGTGCCAGGGGACTCGGGCCTGGGTCCGAGGGCCTAAGGGGTCGATCAGTTGTCCCGTGGGACTCGGGCCCGGGTCCGAGGGCCTGCGCAGTCGACCAGATGTCCCAGGCACTCGGGCCTGTGTCCGAGGGCCCGTGGGTTTGACCAGGTGACCCGGGAGACTCTCACTCGAGTCCGACGGCCCGTGGGGGCGACCCTATATCCCGTGCGGCATTGGCCCAGGTCCCAGGGCCCGCAGGGTCAACCAGCAGTCCCTGGCGACTGGGGCCCTGTTCCGAGGGCCCGCGGGGTCGACCAGCAGTCCCTGGTGACTGGGGCCCGTGTCCAAAATCCCTTGGTGTTGACCAGCTGTCCCAGGTGACTCGAGACCGTGCCTGAGGGCACGGGTGTCGAACAACTGTCCCAGAGGACTCGCACTTGTGTCCGACGGACCCCGGGGTCGACCAACGGTCCCTGGGGACTCGGGCCCAGGTCCGAGGGCCCGCGGGTTCGACCACCTGTATTGGGCGACTCGGCCCGGTGATCGAGGGCCTGCGGTGTTGACCAACTCTCCGGGGCGACTCGGGCCCGTGCCCCAGGGCCCGTGGGGTCGACTAGCTGTCCCGGGCGACTCACGCTTGGGTACGCGTGGCTGCGGTGTAGACCAGCTATCCCGCACGACTCGGGCCCTGTTCCGAGGGCCCGCGGGGTCGAGCAGATCTCCAGGGCGTGTCGGGCACATGCCCGATGCCCCGCGGTGTCAACCAGAGGTCCCTGGCGACTCCGGCCTGGCTCCGAGGGCCCACGGGGTCAACCAGCACTCCTGGGACACTCGTGCTTTGGACCGACCGCCCGCGGGGTCGACCAGCTCTCCCGGGAGACTCACGCTCGAATCCGAGGGCCCGCAGTGTCGACCAGCTTCCCCAGGCGACTCGGGACTGTGCCCGAGGACCCGCGGTGTCGAACATCTTTCCCGGGCGTCTCGCGCTTGGGTCTCAGCACTCCCGGGGTTGACCAGCACTCCCGGACGACTCTGCCTCATATCTGAAGGCCTGTGAGGGCGACCTGCGGTCCTGGGCGACTCGGGCCAGAGCCCTATGGCCCGCGGGGTCGACCAGCTGTCCCGGGTGAATCGGGACTGTGCCGGAGGGCCCACGGGGTCGACCAGATGTCCCGGGCAACTTGGGCCCGGGTCCGAGAGCCCTCGGGGTCAGGCAGCTCTCCCGGGTGACTCGCGCTTTGGTCTGAGGGCCCGCGGTGTCGAGCAGCTGTCCCAGACCACTCGGGCCTGGGTCTGTGGGCCCAAGTGTTCGACAAGCCCTTCCGGGCAAATCGCACCCTGTTCCGATGGCCCACAGTGTCAACAAGCTCTCCGGGTCGAGTCTGGCCCATGCCCGAGGGCCCGCAGTGTCGACCAACTCTGCCAGGCGACTCAAGTTTGTGTCCGAGGGCCCGCGGTCTACCTGCTGTCCTGGGCGACTTGGGAATTTGCCAGATGTTCCGCGGGGTCAAACAGCTGTCCCGGGAACTCAGGCCCGGGTCCGAGGGCCCGCGGTGCCGACCAGCTGTCCCGGGGCATTCAGCCCATGCCCGAAGGCCAGCCGCATCCACCAGTTGTCCCGGGCGACTGGGACCCGTGTCTGAAAGCCCGCTTGTTCGACCAGCTGTCCCTGGCGACTCACGCTTGAGTCCGAGTGCCCGCGGGCTTGACCGGCAGTCCCGGGCAACACGCGCTCCTGTCCCGGGCCCCTTGAGGTCGACCCGTTTTCTTTGGCGACTCGGGCCCGGGTCCGAGGGCCCGCGGGGTCGACCAGATCTCCAGGGCGTGTCGGGCACATGCCCGATGCCCCGCGGTGTCAACCAGAGGTCCCGGGTGACTCCGGTCTGACTCCGAGGGCTCACGGGGTCAACCAGCCCTCCTGGGACACTCGCGCTTTGGACCGACGGCCCGCGGGGTCAACCAGGTCTCCCGGGCGACTCCGGCCGTGCCCAAGTGCCCGCGGTTTCGATCAACTTTCCCTAGCGACTCGAGTGTGGGTCTGATGGCCCGCGGTCGACCTGCTGTCCTGACCTCTTGGGCCCGTGCCTGATATCCCGCCGGGTCGACTAGGTGTCCCGGGCGATTTGGTTTTAGGTTTGAGAGACCGCGGTGTTGACCAGGCGTCCCGGGTGACGCGATTGGGTCCGAGGTCCTGCGGTGTCGACCAGCTGTCCTGGGTCACTCGGGCCTGAGTCCAAGGGCCCATTTGTTCGACAAGCTTTTCCGGGCGAATAACGCTCGGGTCCGATGGCCCGCGGGGTCCACCAGCTTTCCAGGGCGACTGGGGCCCTGGTCGAACATACCACGGTGTCGACCCGGCGTCCCTGGAGACTCGGCCCCAAAACCGAGGCCTCGCGGTGTGGACCAGCTGTCCCGGGCAACACGGGACTGTACCCGAGGGCTCGCGGCGTCGACCAGATATCCCGGGCATTTCCGGCCCATGTCCGAGGGCCCAAGGGGTCGACCAGCTCCCCAGGGTGACTTGGGCCCGGGACCCAGAGCCCGCGGTGTCAAGCAGCTCTCCTGGGTGACTCACGATCGGGTCCGATGGCCCGCGGGGTCGACCAGCTGTCCCAGGGGACTCAGGCCCGTGTCCGAAGGCCCACGGGGTCGACCAGCTGTCCCGGGGGACTCAGGCCCGTGTCCGAAGGCCCACGGGGTCGACCAGCTGTCCCGGGGGACTCAGGTCTGGGTCCGAGGGCCTGCGTGGTTGAACAGCTATCCCGTGTGACTCGGGCCCGTGTCCGAGGGCCCACGGGGTCGACCAGAGGTCCCAGGCACCAGGGACCGGTTCCGAGGGCCCGCGCTCGACCAGCTGTGCCAGGGGACTCGGGCCCGTGCCCGAAGTCCCACAGGGTCGACCAGCTTTCCAGGGCGACTCTGGCCCTGGTCGAACGTACCACGGTGTCGACTCGGCGTCCCGGGTGACTCGGCCCCAAAACTGAGGGCTCGTGGTGTGGTCCAGCTGTCCCGGGCAACACGGGACTGTACCCGAGGCCTCGCGGGGTCGACCAGATATCCCGGGCGTTTCCGGCCCATGTCCCAGGGCCCGTGTCGTCGACCAGCTGTCCCGGGCCACTCGCGCTTGGGTTCAAGGTCCTGCGGGGTCGACCAGCTGTCCCGGGCCACTCGGGCCTGGGTCTGTGGGCCCATGAGTTCGACAGGCTCTTCCGGGGAAATTGTGCTCGGTTCCGATGGCCCGCAGTGTCGTCAAGCTCTCCGGGGCGACTCGGGCCAGAGCCCGAGGGCACGCAGTGTCGACCACCCCTCCCGTGTGACTCGGCCCCGGGTCTGCTAACCCGCGGGGTCGACCAGCTGTCCCGGGTGACTCGGGCCCAGATGTGAGGGCCTGCGGGGTCAACAGGCTGTCCCGGGTGACTCGGGCCTGGGTCCGAGGGCCTGAGTGGTCGACCAGCTGTGCCAGGGGACTCGGGCCTGGGTCCGAGGGCCTAAGGGGTCGATCAGTTGTCCCGTGGGACTCGGGCCCGGGTCCGAGGGCCTGCGCGGTCGACCAGATGTCCCAGGCACTCGGGCCTGTGTCCGAGGGCCCGTGGGTTCGACCAGGTGACCCGGGAGACTCTCACTCGAGTCCGACGGCCCGTGGGGTCGACCCTATGTCCCGTGCGGCATTGGCCCAGGTCCCAGGGCCCGCAGGGTCAACCAGCAGTCCCTGGCGACTGGGGCCCTGTTCCGAGGGCCCGCGGGGTCGACCAGCAGTCCCTGGTGACTGGGGCCCGTGTCCAAAATCCCTTGGTGTTGACCAGCTGTCCCAGGTGACTCGAGACCGTGCCTGA
This sequence comes from Sus scrofa, assembly GCF_054392235.1. NCBI lineage: Eukaryota > Metazoa > Chordata > Mammalia > Artiodactyla > Suidae > Sus > Sus scrofa. Next base: position 45,749,364 of record NC_139387.1, on the reverse strand, counting down.
GGGCACGGGTGTCGAACAACTGTCCCAGAGGACTCGCACTTGTGTCCGACGGACCCCGGGGTCGACCAACGGTCCCTGGGGACTCGGGCCCAGGTCCGAGGGCCCGCGGGTTCGACCACCTGTATTGGGCGACTCGGCCCGGTGCTCGAGGGCCTGCGGTGTTGACCAACTCTCCGGGGCGACTCGGGCCCGTGCCCCAGGGCCCGTGGGATCGACTAGCTGTCCCGGGCGACTCACGCTTGGGTATGAGCGCCTGCGGTGTAGACCAGCTATCCCGCACGACTCGGGCCCGTGTCCGAGGGCCCGCGGGGTCGACCAGATCTCCAGGGCGTGTCGGGCACATGCCCGATGCCCCGCGGTGTCAACCAGAGGTCCCGGGCGACTCCGGCCTGGCTCCGAGGGCCCACGGGGTCAACCAGCACTCCTGGGACACTCGAGCTTTGCACTGACGGCCCGCAGGGTCGACCAGCTCTCCCGGGAGACTCACGCTCGAATCCGAGGGCCCGCAGTGTCGACCAGCTTCCCAGGCGACTCGGGACTGTGCCCGAGGACCCGCGGTGTCGAACATCTTTCCCGGGCGTCTCGCGCTTGGGTCTGAGCACTCCCGGGGTCGACCAGCACTCCCGGACGACTCTGCCTCATATCTGAAGGCCTGTGAGGGCGACCTGCGGTCCTGGGCGACTCGGGCCAGAGCCCTATGGCCCGCGGGGTCGACCAGCTGTCCTGGGTGAATCGGGACTGTGCCGGATGGCCCACGGGGTCGACCAGATGTCCCGGGCAACTCTGGCCCGGGTCCGAAGGCCCACGGGGTCGACCAGATGTCCCGGGCAACTTGGGCCCAGGTCCGAGAGCCCTCGGTGTCAGGCAGCTCTCCCGGGTGACTCGCGCTTTGGTGAGGGGCCGCGGTGTCGAGCAACTGTCCCAGGCCACTCTGGCCTGGGTCTGTGGGCCCAAGTGTTCGACAAGCCCTTCCGGGCAAATCGCACCCTGTTCCGATGGCCCACAGTGTCAACAAGCTCTCCGGGTCGACTCTGGCCCATGCCCGAGGGCCCGCAGTGTCGACCAACTCTGCCAGGCGACTCAAGTTTGTGTCCGAGGGCCCGCGGTCTACCTGCTGTCCTGGGCGACTTGGGAATTTGCCAGATATTCCGCGGGGTCAAACAGCTGTCCCGGGAACTCAGGCCCGTGTCCGAGGGCCCGCGGTGTCGACCAGCTGTCCCGGGGCACTCAGCCCATGCCCGAAGGCCAGCCGCATCCACCAGTTGTCCCGGGCGACTGGGACCCGTGTCTGAAAGCCCGCTTGTTCGACCAGCTGTCCCTGGCGAATCACGCTTGGGTCCGAGTGCCCGCGGGCTCGACCGGCAGTCCCGGGCAACACGCGCTCCTGTCCCGGGCCCCTTGAGGTCGACCCGTTTTCTTTGGCGACTCGGGCCCGGGTCCGAGGGCCCGCGGGGTCGACCAGATCTCCAGGGCGTGTCGGGCACATGCCCGATGCCCCGCGGTGTCAACCAGAGGTCCCGGGTGACTCCGGTCTGACTCCGAGGGCTCACGGGGTCAACCAGCCCTCCTGGGACACTCGCGCTTTGGACCGCCGGCCCGCGGGGTCAACCAGGTCTCCCGGGCGACTCCGGCCGTGCCCAAGTGCCCGCGGTTTCGATCAACTTTCCCTAGCGACTCGAGTGTGGGTCTGATGGCCCGCGGTCGACCTGCTGTCCTGACCTCTTGGGCCCGTGCCTGATATCCCGCCGGGTCGACTAGGTGTCCCGGGCGATTTGGTTTTAGGTTTGAGAGACCGCGGTGTTGACCAGGCGTCCCGGGTGACGCGATTGGGTCCGAGGTCCTGCGGTGTCGACCAGCTGTCCTGGGTCACTCGGGCCTGAGTCCAAGGGCCCATTTGTTCGACAAGCTTTTCCGGGCGAATAACGCTCGGGTCCGATGGCCCGCGGGGTCCACCAGCTTTCCAGGGCGACTCGGGCCCAGATGTGAGGGCTTGCGGGGTCAACAGGCTGTCCCGGGTGACTCGGGCCTGGGTCCGAGGGCCTGAGTGGTCGACCAGCTGTGCCAGGGGACTCGGGCCTGGGTCCGAGGGCCTAAGGGGTCGATCAGTTGTCCCGTGGGACTCGGGCCCGGGTCCGAGGGCCTGCGCGGTCGACCAGATGTCCCAGGCACTCGGGCCTGTGTCCGAGGGCCCGTGGGTTTGACCAGGTGACCCGGGAGACTCTCACTCGTGTCCGACGGCCCGTGGGGGCGACCCTATGTCCCGTGCGGCATTGGCCCAGGTCCCATGGCCCGCAGGGTCAACCAGCAGTCCCTGGCGACTGGGGCCCTGTTCCGAGGGCCCGCGGGGTCGACCAGCAGTCCCTGGTGACTGGGGCCCGTGTCCAAAATCCCTTGGTGTTGACCAGCTGTCCCAGGTGACTCGAGACCGTGCCTGAGGGCACGGGTGTCGAACAACTGTCCCAGAGGACTCGCACTTGTGTCCGACGGACCCCGGGGTCGACCAACGGTCCCTGGGGACTCGGGCCCAGGTCCGAGGGCCCGCGGGTTCGACCACCTGTATTGGGCGACTCGGCCCGGTGCTCGAGGGCCTGCGGTGTTGACCAACTCTCCGGGGCGACTCGGGCCCGTGCCCCAGGGCCCGTGGGGTCGACTAGCTGTCCCGGGCGACTCACGCTTGGGTACGCGTGGCTGCGGTGTAGACCAGCTATCCCGCACGACTCGGGCCCGTGTCCGAGGGCCCGCGGGGTCGAGCAGATCTCCAGGGCGTGTCGGGCACATGCCCGATGCCCCGCGGTGTCAACCAGAGGTCCTGGGCGAATCCGGCCTGGCTCCGAGGGCCCACGGGGTCAACCAGCACTCCTGGGAAACTCGTGCTTTGGACCGACGGCCCGCGGGGTCGACCAGCTCTCCCGGGCGACTCACGCTCGAATCCGAGGGCCCGCAGTGTCGACCAGCTTCCCCAGGCGACTCGGGACTGTGCCTGAGGACCCGCGGTGTCGAACATCTTTCCCGGGCGTCTCGCGCTTGGGTCTCAGCACTCCCGGGGTTGACCAGCACTCCCGGACGACTCTGCCTCATATCTGAAGGCCTGTGAGGGCGACCTGCGGTCCTGGGCGACTCGGGCCAGAGCCCTATGGCCCGCGGGGTCGACCAGCTGTCCCGGGTGAATCGGGACTGTGCCGGAGGGCCCACGGGGTCGACCAGATGTCCCGGGCAACTTGGGCCCGGGTCCGAGAGCCCGCGGTGTCAGGCAGCTCTCCCGGGTGACTCGCGCTTTGGTCTGAGGGCCCGCGGTGTCGAGCCGCTGTCCCAGGCCAATCGGGCCTGGGTCTGTGGGCCCAAGTGTTCGACAAGCCCTTCCGGGCAAATCGCACCCTGTTCCGATGGCCCACAGTGTCAACAAGCTCTCCGGGTCGACTCTGGCCCATGCCCGAGGGCCCGCAGTGTCGACCAACTCTGCCAGGCGACTCAAGTTTGTGTCCGAGGGCCCGCGGTCTACCTGCTGTCCTGGGCGACTTGGGAATTTGCCAGATGTTCCGCGGGGTCAAACAGCTGTCCCGGGAACTCAGGCCCGGGTCCGAGGGCCCGCGGTGTCGACCAGCTGTCCCGGGGCACTCAGCCCATGCCCGAAGGCCAGCCGCATCCACCAGTTGTCCCGGGCGACTCGGACCCGTGTCTGAAAGCCCGCTTGTTCGACCAGCTGTCCCTGGCGACTCACGCTTGGGTCCGAGTGCCCGCGGGCTTGACCGGCAGTCCCGGGCAACACGCGCTCCTGTCCGAGGGCCCGCGAGGTCGACCCGATGTCTTTGGAGACTCGGGCCCGGGTCCGAGGGCCCGCGGGGTCGACCAGATCTCCAGGGCGTGTCGGGCACATGCCCGATGCCCCGCGGTGTCAGCCAGAGGTCCCGGGCGACTCCGGTCTGACTCCGAGGGCTCACGGGGTCAACCAGCCCTCCTGGGACACTCGCGCTTTGGACCGACGGCCCGCGGGGTCAACCAGGTCTCCCGGGCGACTCCGGCCGTGCCCAAGTGCCCGCGGTTTCGATCAACTTTCCCTAGCGACTCGAGTGTGGGTCTGATGGCCCGCGGTCGACCTGCTGTCCTGGCCTCTTTGGCCCGTGCCTGATATCTCGCCGGGTCGACTAGGTATCCCGGGCGATTTGGTTTTACGTTTGAGAGACCGCGGTGTTGACCAGGCGTCCCGGGTGACGCGATTGGGTCCGAGGTCCTGCGGTGTCGACCAGCTGTCCTGGGTCACTCGGGCCTGAGTCCAAGGGCCCATTTGTTCGACAAGCTTTTCCGGGCAAATAACGCTCGGGTCCGATGGCCCGCGGGGTCCACCAGCTTTCCAGGGCGACTCGGGCCCTGGTCGAACATACCACGGTGTCGACCCGGCGTCCCTGGCGACTCGGCCCCAAAACCGAGGCCCCGCGGTGTGGACCAGCTGTCCCGGGCAACACGGGACTGTACCCGAGGGCTCGCGGGGTCGACCAGATATCCCGGGCGTTTCCGGCCCATGTCCGAGGGCCCAAGGGGTCGACCAGCTCCCCAGGGTGACTTGGGCCCGGGACCCAGAGCCCGCGGTGTCAAGCAGCTCTCCTGGGTGACTCACGATCGGGTCCGAAGGCCCGCGGGGTCGACCAGCTGTCCCGGGGGACTCAGGTCCGGGTCCGAGGGCCTGCGTGGTTGAACGGCTATCCCGTGTGACTCGGGCCCGTGTCCGAGGGCCCACGGGGTCGACCAGAGGTCCCAGGCACCAGGGACCGGTTCCGAGGGCCCGCGCTCGACCAGCTGTGCCGGGGGACTCGGGCCCGTGCCCGAAGTCCCACGGGGTCGACCAGCTTTCCAGGGCGACTCTGGCCCTGGTCGAATGTACCACGGTGTCGACTCGGCGTCCCGGGTGACTCGGCCCCAAAACTGAGGGCTCGTGGTGTGGTCCAGCTGTCCCGGGCAACACGGGACTTTACCCGAGGGCTCGCGGCGTCGACCAGATATCCCGGGCGTTTCCGGCCCATGTCCCAGGGCCCGTGTCGTCGACCAGCTGTCCCGGGCCACTCGCGCTTGGGTTCAAGGTCCTGCGGGGTCGACCAGCTGTCCCGGGCCACTCGGGCCTGGGTCTGTGGGCCCATGAGTTCGACAGGCTCTTCCGGGGAAATTGTGCTCGGTTCCGATGGCCCGCAGTGTCGACAAGCTCTCCGGGGCGACTCGGGCCAGAGCCCGAGGGCACGCAGTGTCGACCACCCCTCCCGTGTGACTTGGCCCCGGGTCTGCTAACCCGCGGGGTCGACCAGCTGTCCCGGGTGACTCGGGCCCAGATGTGAGGGCCTGCGGGGTCAACAGGCTGTCCCGGGTGACTCGGGCCTGGGTCCGAGGGCCTGAGTGGTCGACCAGCTGTGCCAGGGGACTCGGGCCTGGGTCCGAGGGCCTAAGGGGTCGATCAGTTGTCCCGTGGGACTCGGGCCCGGGTCCGAGGGCCTGCGCGGTCGACCAGATGTCCCAGGCACTCGGGCCTGTGTCCGAGGGCCCGTGGGTTCGACCAGGTGACCCGGGAGACTGTCACTCGAGTCCGACGGCCCGTGGGGTCGACCCTATGTCCCGTGCGGCATTGGCCCAGGTCCCAGGGCCCGCAGGGTCAACCAGCAGTCCCTGGCGACTGGGGCCCTGTTCCGAGGGCCCGCGGGGTCGACCAGCAGTCCCTGGTGACTGGGGCCCGTGTCCAAAATCCCTTGGTGTTGACCAGCTGTCCCAGGTGACTCGAGACCGTGCCTGAGGGCACGGGTGTCGAACAACTGTCCCAGAGGACTCGCACTTGTGTCCGACGGACCCCGGGGTCGACCAACGGTCCCTGGGGACTCGGGCCCAGGTCCGAGGGCCCGCGGGTTCGACCACCTGTATTGGGCGACTCGGCCCGGTGCTCGAGGGCCTGCGGTGTTGACCAACTCTCAGGGGCGACTCGGGCCCGTGCCCCAGGGCCCGTGGGGTCGACTAGCTGTCCCGGGCGACTCACGCTTGGGTATGAGTGCCTGCGGTGTAGACCAGCTATCCCGCACGACTCGGGCCCGTGTCCGAGGGCCCGCGGGGTCGAGCAGATCTCCAGGGCGTGTCGGGCACATGCCCGATGCCCCGCGGTGTCAACCAGAGGTCCCAGGCGACTCCGGCCTGGCTCCGAGGGCCCACGGGGTCAACCAGCACTCCTGGGACACTCGAGCTTTGGACCGACGGCCCGCGGGGTCGACCAGCTCTCCCGGGAGACTCACGCTCGAATCCGAGGGCCCGCAGAGTCGACCAGATTCCCCAGGCGACTCGGGACTGTGCCCGAGGACCCGCGGTGTCGAACATCTTTCCCGGGCGTCTCGCGCTTGGGTCTGAGCACTCCCGGGGTCGACCAGCACTCCCGGACGACTCTGCCTCATATCGGAAGGCCTGTGAGGGCGACCTGCGGTCCTGGGCGACTCGGGCCAGAGCCCTATGGCCCGCGGGGTCGACCAGCTGTCCTGGGTGAATAGGGACTGTGCCGGAGGGCCCACGGGGTCGACCAGATGTCCCGGGCAACTCTGGCCCGGGTCCGAAGGCCCTCGGGGTAGACCAGCTGTCCCGGGCAACTTGGGCCCGGGTCCGAGAGCCCTCGGGGTCAGGCAGCTCTCCCGGGTGACTCACGCTTTGGTCTGAGGGCCCGCGGTGTCGAGCAGCTGTCCCAGGCCACTCTGGCCTGGGTCTGTGGGCCCAAGTGTTCGACAAGCCCTTCCGGGCAAATCGCACCCTGTTCCGATGGCCCACAGTGTCAACAAGCTCTCCGGGTCGACTCTGGCCCATGCCCGAGGGCCCGCAGTGTCGACCAACTCTGCCAGGCGACTCAAGTTTGTGTCCGAGGGCCCGCGGTCTACCTGCTGTCCTGGGCGACTTGGGAATTTGCCAGATGTTCCGCGGGGTCAAATAGCTGTCCCGGGAACTCAGGCCCGGGTCCGAGGGCCCGCGGTGTCGACCAGCTGTCCCGGGGCACTCAGCCCATGCCCGAAGGCCAGCCGCATCCACCAGTTGTCCCGGGCGACTCGGACCCGTGTCTGAAAGCCCGCTTGTTCGACCAGCTGTCCCTGGCGACTCACACTTGGGTCCGAGTGCCCGCGGGCTTGACCGGCAGTCCCGGGCAACACGCGCTCCTGTCCGAGGGCCCGCGAGGTCGACCCGATGTCTTTGGCGACTCGGGCCCGGGTCCGAGGGCCCGCGGGGTCGACCAGATCTCCAGGGCGTGTCGGGCACATGCCCGATGCCCCGCGGTGTCAGCCAGAGGTCCCGGGCGACTCTGGTCTGACTCCGAGGGCTCACGGGGTCAACCAGCCCTCCTGGGACACTCGCGCTTTGGACCGACGGCCCGCGGGGTCAACCAGGTCTCCCGGGCGACTCCGGCCGTGCCCAAGTGCCCGCGGTTTCGATCAACTTTCCCTAGCGACTCGAGTGTGGGTCTGATGGCCCGCGGTCGACCTGCTGTCCTGGCCTCTTGGGCCCGTGCCTGATATCTCGCCGGGTCGACTAGGTGTCCCGGGCGATTTGGTTTTAGGTTTGAGAGACCGCGGTGTTGACCAGGCGTCCCGGGTGACGCGATTGGGTCCGAGGTCCTGCGGTGTCGACCAGCTGTCCTGGGTCACTCGGGCCTGAGTCCAAGGGCCCATTTGTTCGACAAGCTTTTCCGGGCGAATAACGCTCGGGTCCGATGGCCCGCGGGGTCCACCAGCTTTCCAGGGCGACTCGGGCCCTGGTCGAACATACCACGGTGTCGACCCGGCATCCCTGGCGACTCGGCCCCAAAACCGAGGCCCCGCGGTGTGGACCAGCTGTCCCGGGCAACACGGGACTGTACCCGAGGGCTCGCGGGGTCGACCAGATATCCCGGGCGTTTCCGGCCCATGTCCGAGGGCCCAAGGGGTCGACCAGCTCCCCAGGGTGACTTGGGCCCGGGACCCAGAGCCCGCGGTGTCAAGCAGCTCTCCTGGGTGACTCACGATCGGGTCCGAAGGCCCGCGGGGTCTACCAGCTGTCCCGGGGGACTCAGGTCCGGGTCCGAGGGTATGCGTGGTTGAACGGCTATCCCGTGTGACTCGGGCCCGTGTCCGAGGGCCCACGGGGTCGACCAGAGGTCCCAGGCACCAGGGACCGGTTCCGAGGGCCCGCGCTCGACCAGCTGTGCCGGGGGACTCGGGCCCGTGCCCGAAGTCCCACGGGGTCGACCAGCTTTCCAGGGCGACTCTGGCCCTGGTCGAACATACCACAGTGTCGACCCGGCGTCCCTGGCGACTCGGCCCCAAAACCGAGGCCCCGCGGTGTGGACCAGCTGTCCCGGGCAACACGGGACTGTACCTGAGGGCTCGCGGGGTCGACCAGATATCCCGGGCGTTTCCGGCCCATGTCCGAGGGCCCAAGGGGTCGACCAGCTCCCCAGGGTGACTTGGGCCCGGGACCCAGAGCCCGCGGTGTCAAGCAGCTCTCCTGGGTGACTCACGCTCGGGTCCGATGGCCCGCGGGGTCGACCAGCTGTCCCGGGGGACTCAGGCCCGTGTCCGAAGGCCCGCGGGGCCGATCAGCTGTCCCGGGTGACTCGGGACTGTGCCCGAGGGCCAGCGGTGTCAAACATCTTTCCGGGGCGTCTCGCGCTTGGGTTGGAGGGCCCCCGGGGTCGACCAGCATTCCCGGACAACTCTGGCTCGTGTCCGAGTGCCCGTGATGTCGACCCGCGGTCCTGGGCGACTCGGGCCAGAGCCCTATGGCCCGCGGGTTTGACCAGCTGACCAGGGCCACTCAAGCTTGGGTTCAAGGTCCTGCGGGGTCGACCAGCTGTCCCGGGCCACTCGGGCCTGGGTCTGTGGGCCCATGTGTTCGACAGGCTCTTCCGGGGAAATTGTGCTCGGTTCCGATGGCCCGCAGTGTCGACAAACCCCCTGGGGCGACTCGGGCCAGAGCCCGAGGGCGCGCAGTGTCGACCACCCCTCCCGTGTGACTCGGCCACGGGTCTGCTAACCCGCGGGGTCGACCAGCTGTCCCGGGTGACTTGGGCCCAGATCCGAGGGCCTGTGGGGTCAACAGGCCGTCCCGGGTGACTCGGGCCTGGGTCCGAGGGCCTAAGGGGTCGATCAGTTGTCCCGTGGGACTCGGGCCCGGGTCCGAGGGCCTGCGCGGTCGACCAGATGTCCCAGGCACTCGGGCCTGTGTCCGAGGGCACGTGGGTTCGACCAGGTGACCCGGGAGACTCTCACTCGAGTCCGACGGCCCGTGGGGTCGACCCTATGTCCCGTGCGACATTGGCCCAGGTCCGAGGGCCCGCGGGGTCGACCAGCAGTCCCTGGCGACTGGGGCCCTGTTCCGAGGGCCCGCGGGGTCGACCAGCAGTCCCTGGTGACTCTGGCCCGTGTCCAAAAATCCCTTGGTGTTGACCAGCTGTCCCAGGTGACTCGAGACCGTGCCTGAGGGCACGGGTGTCGAACAACTGTCCCAGAGGACTCGCACTTGTGTCCGACGGACCCCGGGGTCGACCAACGGTCCCTGGGGACTCGGGCCCAGGTCCGAGGGCCCGCGGGTTCGACCACCTGTATTGGGCGACTCGGCCCGGTGCTCGAGGGCCTGCGGTGTTGACCAACTCTCCGGGGCGACTCGGGCCCGTGCCCCAGGGCCCGTGGGGTCGACTAGCTGTCCCGGGCGACTCACGCTTGGGTATGAGTGCCTGCGGTGTAGACCAGCTATCCCGCACGACTCGGGCCCGTGTCCGAGGGCCCGCGGGGTCGACCAGATCTCCAGGGCGTGTCGGGCACATGCCCGATGCCCCGCGGTGTCAGCCAAAGGTCCCGGGTGACTCCGGCCTGACTCCGAGGGCTCACGGGGTCAACCAGCCCTCCTGGGACACTCGTGCTTTGGACCGACGGCCCGCGGGGTCAACCAGGTCTCCCGGGCGACTCCGGCCGTGCCCAAGTGCCCGCGGAGACTCACGCTCGAATCCGAGGGCCCGCAGTGTCGACCAGCTTCCCCAGGCGACTCGGGACTGTGCCCGAGGACCCGCGGTGTCGAACATCTTTCCCGGGCGTCTCGCGCTTGGGTCTGAGCACTCCCGGGGTCGACCAGCACTCCCGGACGACTCTGCCTCATATCGGAAGGCCTGTGAGGGCGACCTGCGGTCCTGGGCGACTCGGGTCAGAGCCCTATGGCCCGCGGGGTCGACCAGCAGTCCCGGGTGAATCGGGACTGTGCCGGAGGGCCCACGGGGTCGACCAGATGTCCCGGGCAACTCTGGCTCGGGTCCGAAGGCCCTCGGGGTCGACCAGCTGTCCCGGGCAACTTGGGCCCGGGTCCGAGAGCCCTCGGGGTCAGGCAGCTCTCCCGGGTGACTCACGCTTTGGTCTGAGGGCCCGCTGTGTCGAGCAGCTGTCCCAGGCCACTCGGGCCTGGGTCTGTGGGCCCAAGTGTTCGACAAGCCCTTCCGGGCAAATCGCACTCTGTTCCGATGGCCCACAGTGTCAACAAGCTCTCCGGGTCGACTCTGGCCCATGCCCGAGGGCCCGCAGTGTCGACCAACTCTGCCAGGCGACTCAAGTTTGTGTCCGAGGGCCCGCGGTCTACCTGCTGTCCTGGGCGACTTGGGAATTTGCCAGATGTTCCGCGGGGTCAAACAGCTGTCCCGGGAGCTCAGGCCCGGGTCCGAGGGCCCGCGGTGTCGACCAGCTGTCCCGGGGCACTCAGCCCATGCCCGAAGGCCACCTGCATCCACCAGTTGTCCTGGGCGACTGGGACCCGTGTCTGAAAGCCCGCTTGTTCGACCAGCTGTCCCTGGCGACTCACGCTTGGGTCCGAGTGCCCGCTTGCTTGCCCGGCAGTCCCGGGCAACACGCGCTCCTGTCCGAGGGCCCGCGAGGTCGACCCGTTTTCTTTGGCGACTCGGGCCCAGGTCCGAGGGCCCGCGGGGTCGACCAGATCTCCAGGGCGTGTCGGGCACATGCCCGATGCCCCGCGGTGTCAGCCAGAGGTCCCGGGTGACTCCGGCCTGACTCCGAGGGCTCACGGGGTCAACCAGCCCTCCTGGGACACTCGGGCTTTGGACCGACGGCCCGCGGGGTCAACCAGGTCTCCCGGGCGACTCCGGCTGTGCCCAAGTGCCCGCGGTTTCGATCAACTTTCCCTAGCGACTCGAGTGTGGGTCTGATGGCCCACGGTCGACCTTTGTCCTGACCTCTTGGGCCCGTGCCTGATATCCCGCCGGGTCGACTAGGTGTCCCGGGCGATTTGGTTTTAGGTTTGAGAGACCGCGGTGTTGACCAGGCGTCCCGGGTGACGCGATTGGGTCCGAGGTCCTGCGGTGTCGACCAGCTGTCCTGGGTCACTCGGGCCTGAGTCCAAGGGCCCATTTGTTCGACAAGCTTTTCCGGGCGAATAACGCTCGGGTCCGATGGCCCGCGGGGTCCACCAGCTTTCCAGGGCGACTCGGGCCCTGGTCGAACATACCACGGTGTCGACCCGGCGTCCCTGGCGACTCGGCCCCAAAACCGAGGCCCCGCGGTGTGGACCAGCTGTCCCGGGCAACACGGGACTGTACCCGAGGGCTCGCGGGGTCGACCAGATATCCCGGGCGTTTCCGGCCCATGTCCGAGGGCCCAAGGGGTCGACCAGCTCCCCAGGGTGACTTGGGCCCGGGACCCAGAGCCCGCGGTGTCAAGCAGCTCTCCTGGGTGACTCACGCTCGGGTCCGATGGCCCGCGGGGTCGACCAGCTGTCCCGGGGGACTCAGGCCCGTGTCCGAAGGCCCGCGGGGCCGATCAGCTGTCCCGGGTGACTCGGGACTGTGCCCGAGGGCCAGCGGTGTCAAACATCTTTCCGGGGCGTCTCGCGCTTGGGTTGGAGGGCCCCCGGGGTCGACCAGCATTCCCGGACAACTCTGGCTCGTGTCCGAGTGCCCGTGAGGTCGACCCGCGGTCCTGGGCGACTCGGGCCAGAGCCCTATGGCCCGCGGGGTTGACCAGCTGACCAGGGCCACTCAAGCTTGGGTTCAAGGTCCTGCGGGGTCGACCAGCTGTCCCGGGCCACTCGGGCCTGGGTCTGTGGGCCCATGTGTTCGACAGGCTCTTCCGGGGAAATTGTGCTCGGTTCCGATGGCCCGCAGTGTCGACAAACCCCCTGGGGCGACTCGGGCCAGAGCCCGAGGGCGCGCAGTGTCGACCACCCCTCCCGTGTGACTCGGCCACGGGTCTGCTAACCCGCGGGGTCGACCAGCTGTCCCGGGTGACTCGGGCCCAGATCCGAGGGCCTGCGGGGTCAACAGGCCGTCCCGGGTGACTCGGGCCTGGGTCCGAGGGCCTAAGGGGTCGATCAGTTGTCCCGTGGGACTCGGGCCCGGGTCCGAGGGCCTGCGCGGTCGACCAGATGTCCCAGGCACTCGGGCCTGTGTCCGAGGGCCCGTGGGTTCGACCAGGTGACCCGGGAGACTCTCACTCGAGTCCGACGGCCCGTGGGGTCGACCCTATGTCCCGTGCGACATTGGCCCAGGTCCGAGGGCCCGCGGGGTCGACCAGCAGTCCCTGGCGACTGGGGCCCTGTTCCGAGGGCCCGCGGGGTCGACCAGCAGTCCCTGGTGACTGGGGCCCGTGTCCAAAAATCCCTTGGTGTTGACCAGCTGTCCCAGGTGACTCGAGACCGTGCCTGAGGGCACGGGTGTCGAACAACTGTCCCAGAGGACTCGCACTTGTGTCCGACGGAACCCGGGGTCGACCAACGGTCCCTGGGGACTCGGGCCCAGGTCCGAGGGCCCGCGGGTTCGACCACCTGTATTGGGCGACTCGGCCCGGTGCTCGAGGGCCTGCGGTGTTGACCAACTCTCCGGGGCGACTCGGGCCCGTGCCCCAGGGCCCGTGGGGTCGACTAGCTGTCCCGGGCGACTCACGCTTGGGTATGAGTGCCTGCGGTGTAGACCAGCTATCCCGCACGACTCGGGCCCGTGTCCGAGGGCCCGCGGGGTCGACCAGATCTCCAGGGCGTGTCGGGCACATGCCCGATGCCCCGCGGTGTCAGCCAAAGGTCCCGGGTGACTCCGGCCTGACTCCGAGGGCTCACGGGGTCAACCAGCCCTCCTGGGACACTCGTGCTTTGGACCGACGGCCCGCGGGGTCAACCAGGTCTCCCGGGCGACTCCGGCCGTGCCCAAGTGCCCGCGGAGACTCACGCTCGAATCCGAGGGCCCGCAGTGTCGACCAGCTTCCCCAGGCGACTCGGGACTGTGCCCGAGGACCCGCGGTGTCGAACATCTTTCCCGGGCGTCTCGCGCTTGGGTCTGAGCACTCCCGGGGTCGACCAGCACTCCCGGACGACTCTGCCTCATATCGGAAGGCCTGTGAGGGCGACCTGCGGTCCTGGGCGACTCGGGTCAGAGCCCTATGGCCCGCGGGGTCGACCAGCAGTCCCGGGTGAATCGGGACTGTGCCGGAGGGCCCACGGGGTCGACCAGATGTCCCGGGCAACTCTGGCTCGGGTCCGAAGGCCCTCGGGGTCGACCAGCTGTCCCGGGCAACTTGGGCCCGGGTCCGAGAGCCCTCGGGGTCAGGCAGCTCTCCCGGGTGACTCACGCTTTGGTCTGAGGGCCCGCTGTGTCGAGCAGCTGTCCCAGGCCACTCGGGCCTGGGTCTGTGGGCCCAAGTGTTCGACAAGCCCTTCCGGGCAAATCGCACTCTGTTCCGATGGCCCACAGTGTCAACAAGCTCTCCGGGTCGACTCTGGCCCATGCCCGAGGGCCCGCAGTGTCGACCAACTCTGCCAGGCGACTCAAGTTTGTGTCCGAGGGCCCGCGGTCTACCTGCTGTCCTGGGCGACTTGGGAATTTGCCAGATGTTCCGCGGGGTCAAACAGCTGTCCCGGGAGCTCAGGCCCGGGTCCGAGGGCCCGCGGTGTCGACCAGCTGTCCCGGGGCACTCAGCCCATGCCCGAAGGCCACCTGCATCCACCAGTTGTCCTGGGCGACTGGGACCCGTGTCTGAAAGCCCGCTTGTTCGACCAGCTGTCCCTGGCGACTCACGCTTGGGTCCGAGTGCCCGCTTGCTTGCCCGGCAGTCCCGGGCAACACGCGCTCCTGTCCGAGGGCCCGCGAGGTCGACCCGTTTTCTTTGGCGACTCGGGCCCAGGTCCGAGGGCCCGCGGGGTCGACCAGATCTCCAGGGCGTGTCGGGCACATGCCCGATGCCCCGCGGTGTCAGCCAGAGGTCCCGGGTGACTCCGGCCTGACTCCGAGGGCTCACGGGGTCAACCAGCCCTCCTGGGACACTCGGGCTTTGGACCGACGGCCCGCGGGGTCAACCAGGTCTCCCGGGCGACTCCGGCTGTGCCCAAGTGCCCGCGGTTTCGATCAACTTTCCCTAGCGACTCGAGTGTGGGTCTGATGGCCCACGGTCGACCTTTGTCCTGACCTCTTGGGCCCGTGCCTGATATCCCGCCGGGTCGACTAGGTGTCCCGGGCGATTTGGTTTTAGGTTTGAGAGACCGCGGTGTTGACCAGGCGTCCCGGGTGACGCGATTGGGTCCGAGGTCCTGCGGTGTCGACCAGCTGTCCTGGGTCACTCGGGCCTGAGTCCAAGGGCCCATTTGTTCGACAAGCTTTTCCGGGCGAATAACGCTCGGGTCCGATGGCCCGCGGGGTCCACCAGCTTTCCAGGGCGACTCGGGCCCTGGTCGAACATACCACGGTGTCGACCCGGCGTCCCTGGCGACTCGGCCCCAAAACCGAGGCCCCGCGGTGTGGACCAGCTGTCCCGGGCAACACGGGACTGTACCCGAGGGCTCGCGGGGTCGACCAGATATCCCGGGCGTTTCCGGCCCATGTCCGAGGGCCCAAGGGGTCGACCAGCTCCCCAGGGTGACTTGGGCCCGGGACCCAGAGCCCGCGGTGTCAAGCAGCTCTCCTGGGTGACTCACGCTCGGGTCCGATGGCCCGCGGGGTCGACCAGCTGTCCCGGGGGACTCAGGCCCGTGTCCGAAGGCCCGCGGGGCCGATCAGCTGTCCCGGGTGACTCGGGACTGTGCCCGAGGGCCAGCGGTGTCAAACATCTTTCCGGGGCGTCTCGCGCTTGGGTTGGAGGGCCCCCGGGGTCGACCAGCATTCCCGGACAACTCTGGCTCGTGTCCGAGTGCCCGTGAGGTCGACCCGCGGTCCTGGGCGACTCGGGCCAGAGCCCTATGGCCCGCGGGGTTGACCAGCTGACCAGGGCCACTCAAGCTTGGGTTCAAGGTCCTGCGGGGTCGACCAGCTGTCCCGGGCCACTCGGGCCTGGGTCTGTGGGCCCATGTGTTCGACAGGCTCTTCCAGGGAAATTGTGCTCGGTTCCGATGGCCCGCAGTGTCGACAAACCCCCTGGGGCGACTCGGGCCAGAGCCCGAGGGCGCGCAGTGTCGACCACCCCTCCCGTGTGACTCGGCCACGGGTCTGCTAACCCGCGGGGTCGACCAGCTGTCCCGGGTGACTCGGGCCCAGATCCGAGGGCCTGCGGGGTCAACAGGCCGTCCCGGGTGACTCGGGCCTGGGTCCGAGGGCCTAAGGGGTCGATCAGTTGTCCCGTGGGACTCGGGCCCGGGTCCGAGGGCCTGCGCGGTCGACCAGATGTCCCAGGCACTCGGGCCTGTGTCCGAGGGCCCGTGGGTTCGACCAGGTGACCCGGGAGACTCTCACTCGAGTCCGACGGCCCGTGGGGTCGACCCTATGTCCCGTGCGACATTGGCCCAGGTCCGAGGGCCCGCGGGGTCGACCAGCAGTCCCTGGCGACTGGGGCCCTGTTCCGAGGGCCCGCGGGGTCGACCAGCAGTCCCTGGTGACTGGGGCCCGTGTCCAAAAATCCCTTGGTGTTGACCAGCTGTCCCAGGTGACTCGAGACCGTGCCTGAGGGCACGGGTGTCGAACAACTGTCCCAGAGGACTCGCACTTGTGTCCGACGGACCCCGGGGTCGACCAACGGTCCCTGGGGACTCGGGCCCAGGTCCGAGGGCCCGCGGGTTCGACCACCTGTATTGGGCGACTCGGCCCGGTGCTCGAGGGCCTGCGGTGTTGACCAACTCTCCGGGGCGACTCGGGCCCGTGCCCCAGGGCCCGTGGGGTCGACTAGCTGTCCCGGGCGACTCACGCTTGGGTATGAGTGCCTGCGGTGTAGACCAGCTATCCCGCACGACTCGGGCCCGTGTCCGAGGGCCCGCGGGGTCGACCAGATCTCCAGGGCGTGTCGGGCACATGCCCGATGCCCCGCGGTGTCAGCCAAAGGTCCCGGGTGACTCCGGCCTGACTCCGAGGGCTCACGGGGTCAACCAGCCCTCCTGGGACACTCGTGCTTTGGACCGACGGCCCGCGGGGTCAACCAGGTCTCCCGGGCGACTCCGGCCGTGCCCAAGTGCCCGCGGAGACTCACGCTCGAATCCGAGGGCCCGCAGTGTCGACCAGCTTCCCCAGGCGACTCGGGACTGTGCCCGAGGACCCGCGGTGTCGAACATCTTTCCCGGGCGTCTCGCGCTTGGGTCTGAGCACTCCCGGGGTCGACCAGCACTCCCGGACGACTCTGCCTCATATCGGAAGGCCTGTGAGGGCGACCTGCGGTCCTGGGCGACTCGGGTCAGAGCCCTATGGCCCGCGGGGTCGACCAGCAGTCCCGGGTGAATCGGGACTGTGCCGGAGGGCCCACGGGGTCGACCAGATGTCCCGGGCAACTCTGGCTCGGGTCCGAAGGCCCTCGGGGTCGACCAGCTGTCCCGGGCAACTTGGGCCCGGGTCCGAGAGCCCTCGGGGTCAGGCAGCTCTCCCGGGTGACTCACGCTTTGGTCTGAGGGCCCGCTGTGTCGAGCAGCTGTCCCAGGCCACTCGGGCCTGGGTCTGTGGGCCCAAGTGTTCGACAAGCCCTTCCGGGCAAATCGCACTCTGTTCCGATGGCCCACAGTGTCAACAAGCTCTCCGGGTCGACTCTGGCCCATGCCCGAGGGCCCGCAGTGTCGACCAACTCTGCCAGGCGACTCAGGTTTGTGTCCGAGGGCCCGCGGTCTACCTGCTGTCCTGGGCGACTTGGGAATTTGCCAGATGTTCCGCGGGGTCAAACAGCTGTCCCCGGAGCTCAGGCCCGGGTCCGAGGGCCCGCGGTGTCGACCAGCTGTCCCGGGGCACTCAGCCCATGCCCGAAGGCCACCTGCATCCACCAGTTGTCCTGGGCGACTGGGACCCGTGTCTGAAAGCCCGCTTGTTCGACCAGCTGTCCCTGGCGACTCACGCTTGGGTCCGAGTGCCCGCTTGCTTGCCCGGCAGTCCCGGGCAACACGCGCTCCTGTCCGAGGGCCCGCGAGGTCGACCCGTTTTCTTTGGCGACTCGGGCCCAGGTCCGAGGGCCCGCGGGGTCGACCAGATCTCCAGGGCGTGTCGGGCACATGCCCGATGCCCCGCGGTGTCAGCCAGAGGTCCCGGGTGACTCCGGCCTGACTCCGAGGGCTCACGGGGTCAACCAGCCCTCCTGGGACACTCGGGCTTTGGACCGACGGCCCGCGGGGTCAACCAGGTCTCCCGGGCGACTCCGGCTGTGCCCAAGTGCCCGCGGTTTCGATCAACTTTCCCTAGCGACTCGAGTGTGGGTCTGATGGCCCACGGTCAACCTTTGTCCTGACCTCTTGGGCCCGTGCCTGATATCCCGCCGGGTCGACTAGGTGTCCCGGGCGATTTGGTTTCAGGTTTGAGAGACCGCGGTGTTGACCAGGCGTCCCGGGTGACGCGATTGGGTCCGAGGTCCTGCGGTGTCGACCAGCTGTCCTGGGTCACTCAGGCCTGAGTCCAAGGGCCCATTTGTTCGACAAGCTTTTCCGGGCGAATAACGCTCGGGTCCGATGGCCCGCGGGGTCCACCAGCTTTCCAGGGCGACTCGGGCCCTGGTCGAACATACCACGGTGTCGACCCGGCGTCCCTGGCGACTCGGCCCCAAAACCGAGGCCCCGCGGTGTGGACCAGCTGTCCCGGGCAACACGGGACTGTACCCGAGGGCTCGCGGGGTCGACCAGATATCCCGGGCGTTTCCGGCCCATGTCCGAGGGCCCAAGGGGTCGACCAGCTCCCCAGGGTGACTTGGGCCCGGGACCCAGAGCCCGCGGTGTCAAGCAGCTCTCCTGGGTGACTCACGCTCGGGTCCGATGGCCCGCGGGGTCGACCAGCTGTCCCGGGGGACTCAGGCCCGTGTCCGAAGGCCCGCGGGGTCGACCAGCTGTCCCGGGGGACTCAGGTCCGGGTCCGAGGGCCTGCGTGGTTGAACAGCTATCCCGTGTGACTCGGGCCCGTGTCCGAGGGCCCACGGGGTCGACCAGAGGTCCCAGGAACTAGGGACCTGTTCTGAGGGCCCGCGCTCGACCAGCTGTGCCGGGGGACTCGGGCCCGTGCCCGAAGTCCCACGGGGTCGACCAGCTTTCCAGGGCGACTCTGGCCCTGGTCGAACGTACCACGGTGTCGACTTGGCGTCCCGGGTGACTCGGCCCCAAAACTGAGGGCTCGTGGTGTGGTCCAGCTGTGCCGGGCAACACGGGACTGTACCCGAGGCCTCGCGGGGTCGACCAGATATCCCGGGCGTTTCCTGCCCATGTCCCAGGGCCCGTGTCGTCGACCAGCTGTCCCGGGCCACTCGGGCCCGTGTCCGAGGGCCCGCGGTTTCGACCAGCTCTCCCGGGCGATTCGCGCTCGTGTCCGATGGCCCGCGGGGCCGATCAGCTGTCCCGGGTGACTCGGGACTGTGCCCGAGGGCCAGCGGTGTCAAACATCTTTCCGGGGCATCTCGCGCTTGGGTTGGAGGGCCCCCGGGGTCGACCAGCATTCCCGGACAACTCTGGCTCGTGTCCGAGTGCCCGTGAGGTCGACCCGCGGTCCTGGGCGACTCGGGCCAGAGCCCTATGGCCCGCGGGGTTGACCAGCTGACCAGGGCCACTCACGCTTGGGTTCAAGGTCCTGCGGGGTCGACCAGCTGTCCCGGGCCACTCGGGCCTTGGTCTGTGGGCCCATGTGTTCGACAGGCTCTTCCGGGGAAATTGTGCTCGGTTCCGATGGCCCGCAGTGTCGACAAACCCCCTGAGGCGACTCGGGCCAGAGCCCGAGGGCGCGCAGTGTCGACCACCCCTCCCGTGTGACTCGGCCCCGGGTCTGCTAACCCGCGGGGTCGACCAGCTGTCCCGGGTGACTCGGGCCCAGATGTGAGGGCCTGCGGGGTCAACAGGCTGTCCCGGGTGACTCGGGCCTGGGTCCGAGGGCCTAAGGGGTCGATCATTTGTCCCGTGGGACTCGGGCCCGGGTCCGAGGGCCTGCGCGGTCGACCAGATGTCCCAGGCACTCGGGCCTGTGTCCGAGGGCCCGTGGGTTCAACCAGGTGACCCGGGAGACTCTCACTCGAGTCCGACGGCCCGTGGGGTCGACCCTATGTCCCGTGCGACATTGGCCCAGGTCCGAGGGCCTGCGGGGTCGACCAGCAGTCCCTGGCGACTGGGGCCCGTGTCCAAAAATCCCTTGGTGTTGACCAGCTGTCCCAGGTGACTCGAGACCGTGCCTGAGGGCACGGGTGTCGAACAACTGTCCCAGAGGACTCGCACTTGTGTCCGACGGACCCCGGGGTCGACCAACGGTCCCTGGGGACTCGGGCCCAGGTCCGAGGGCCCGCGGGTTCGACCACCTGTATTGGGCGACTCGGCCCGGTGCTCGAGGGCCTGCGGTGTTGACCAACTCTCCGGGGCGACTCGGGCCCGTGCCCCAGGGCCCGTGGGGTCGACTAGCTGTCCCGGGCGACTCACGCTTGGGTATGAGTGCCTGCGGTGTAGACCAGCTATCCCGCACGACTCGGGCCCGTGTCCGAGGGCCCGCGGGGTCGACCAGATCTCCAGGGCGTGTCGGGCACATGCCCGATGCCCTGCGGTGTCAACCAGAGGTCCCTGGCGACTCCGGCCTGGCTCCGAGGGCCCACGGGGTCAACCAGCACTCCTGGGACACTCGAGCTTTGCACCGACGGCCCGCGGGGTCGACCAGCTCTCCCGGGAGACTCACGCTCAAATCCGAGGGCCCGCAGTGTCGACCAGCTTCCCCAGGCGACTCGGGACTGTGCCCGAGGACCCGCGGTGTCGAACATCTTTCCCGGGCGTCTCGCGCTTGGGTCTGAGCACTCCCGGGGTCGACCAGCACTCCCGGACGACTCTGCCTCATATCGGAAGGCCTGTGAGGGCGACCTGCGGTCCTGGGCGACTCGGGTCAGAGCCCTATGGCCCGCGGGGTCGACCAGCAGTCCCGGGTGAATCGGGACTGTGCCGGAGGGCCCACGGGGTCGACCAGATGTCCCGGGCAACTCTGGCCCGGGTCCGAAGGCCCTCGGGGTCGACCAGCTGTCCCGGGCAACTTGGGCCCGGGTCCGAGAGCCCTCGGGGTCAGGCAGCTCTCCCGGGTGACTCACGCTTTGGTCTGAGGGCCCGCGGTGTCGAGCAGCTGTCCCAGGCCACTCGGGCCTGGGTCTGTGGGCCCAAGTGTTCGACAAGCCCTTCCGGGCAAATCGCACCCTGTTCCGATGGCCCACAGTGTCAACAAGCTCTCCGGGTCGACTCTGGCCCATGCCCGAGGGCCCGCAGTGTCGACCAACTCTGCCAGGCGACTCAAGTTTGTGTCCGAGGCCCCGCGGTCTACCTGCTGTCCTGGGCGACTTGGGAATTTGCCAGATGTTCCGCGGGGTCAAACAGCTGTCCCGGGAACTCAGGCCCGGGTCCGAGGGCCCGCGGTGTCGACCAGCTGTCCCGGGGCACTCAGCCCATGCCCGAAGGCCAGCCGCATCCACCAGTTGTCCCGGGCGACTCGGACCCGTGTCTGAAAGCCCGCTTGTTCGACCAGCTGTCCCTGGTGACTCACGCTTGGGTCCGAGTGCCCACTTGCTTGACCGGCAGTCCCGGGCAACATGCGCTCCTGTCCGAGGGCCCACGAGGTCGCACGATGTCTTTGGCGACTCGGGCCCGGGTCCGAGGGCCCGCGGTGTCGACCAGATCTCCAGGGCGTGTCGGGCACATGCCCGATGCCCCGCGGTGTCAGCCAGAGGTCCCGGGTGACTCCGGCCTGACTCCGAGGGCTCACGGGGTCAACCAGCCCTCCTGGGACACTCGTGCTTTGGACCGACGGCCCGCGGGGTCAACCAGGTCTCCCGGGCGACTCTGGCCGTGCCTAAGTGCCCGCGGTTCGATCAACTTTCCCTAGCGACTCGAGTGTGGGTCTGATGGCCCGCGGTCGACCTGCTGTCCTGGCCTCTTGGGCGCATGCCTGATATCGCACCGGGCCGACTAGGTGTCCCGGGCGATTTGGTTTTAGGTTTGAGAGACCGCGGTGTTGACCAGGCGTCCCGGGTGACGCGATTGGGTCCGAGGTCCTGCGGTGTCGACCAGCTGTCCTGGGTCACTCGGGCCTGAGTCCAAGGGCCCATTTTTTCGACAAGCTTTTCCGGGCGAATAACGCTCGGGTCCGATGGCCCGCGGGGTCCACCAGCTTTCCAGGGCGACTCGGGCCCTAGTCGAACATACCACAGTGTCGACCCGGCGTCCCTGGCGACTCGGCCCCAAAACCGAGGCCCCGCGGTGTGGACCAGCTGTCCCGGGCAACACGGGACTGTACCCGAGGGCTCGCGGGGTCGACCAGATATCCCGGGCGTTTCCGGCCCATGTCCGAGGGCCCAAGGGGTCGACCAGCTCCCCAGGGTGACTTGGGCCCGGGACCCAGAGCCCGCGGTGTCAAGCAGCTCTCCTGGGTGACTCACGCTCGGGTCCGATGGCCCGCGGGGTCGACCAGTTGTCCCGGGGGACTCAGGCCCGTGTCCGAAGGCCTGCGGTTTCGACCAGCTGTCCCGGGGCACTCAGCCCATTCCCGAAGGCCAGCCGCATCCACCAGTTGTCCCGAGCGACCCGGACCCGTGTCTGAAAGCCCGCTTGTTCGACCAGCTGTCCCTGGCGACTCAAGCTTGGGTCCGATAGCCCGCGGGCTTGACCGGCAGTCCCGGGCAACACGCGCTCCTGTCCGAAGGCCCGCGAGGTCGACCCGATGTCTTTGGCGACTCGGGCCCGGGTCCGAGGGCCCGCGGGGTCCACCAGGTGTCCCGGGCAACTCGCACTCGAGTCCGAGGGCCCGCGGGGTCGACCAGATCTCCAGGGCATGTCGGGCACATGCCCGATACCCCACGGTGTCACCCAGAGGTCCCCGGCGACACCGGCCTGACTCCGAGGGCTCACGGGGTCAACCAGCCGTCCTGGGACAATCGCGCTTTGGACCGACGGCCCGCGGGATCAACCAGGTCTCCCGGGCGACTCCGGCCGTGCCCAAGTGCCCGCGGTTTTGATCAACTTTCCCTAGCGACTCGAGTGTGGGTCTGATGGCCCGCGGTCGACCTGCTGTCCTGGCCTCTTGGGCCCGTGCCTGATATCCCGCCGGGTCGACTAGGTGTCCCGGGCGATTAGGTTTCAGGTTTGAGAGTCCGCGGTGTTGACCAGGCGTCCCGGGTGACGCGATTGGGTCCGAGGTCCTGCGGTGTCGACCAGCTGTCCTGGGTCACTCGGGCCTGAGTCCAAGGGCCCATTTGTTCGACAAGCTTTTCCGGGCGAATAACGCTCGGGTCCGATGGCCCGCGGTGTCGACCCGCATTCCAGGGCAACAAGGGCACTGGTCGAACATACCACAGTGTCGACCCGGTGTCCCAGGTGACTCGGCCCCAAAACCGAGGCCCCGCGGTGTGGACCAGCTGTCCCGGGCAACACGGGACAGTACCCGAGGGCTCGCGGTGTCGACCAGATATCCCGGGCGTTTCCGGCCCATGTCCGAGGGCCCATGGGGTCGACCAGCTCACCAGGGTGACTTGGGCCTGGGACCGAGAGCCCGCGGTGTCAAGCAGCTCCCCTGGATGACTCACGATCGGGTCCGATGGCCCGCGGGGTCGACCAGCTGTCCTGGGGGAATCAGGTCCGTGTCCGAGGGCCCGCGGGGTCGACCAGATCTCCAGGGCGTTTCAGGCACATGCCCGATGCCCCGCGGTGTCAACCAGAGGTCCCGTGAGACTCCGGCCTGGCTCCGAGAGCCCACGGGGTCAACCAGCACTCCTGGGACACTCGTGCCTTGGACCGACGGCCTACGGGGTCGACCAGCTCTCCCGGGCGACTCACGCTCGAATCCGAGGGCCCGCAGTGTCGACCAGCTTCCCCAGGCGACTCGGGACTGTGCCCGAGGACCCGCGGTGTCGAACACCTTTCCCGGGCGTCTCGCGCTTGGGTCTGAGCACTCCCGGGGTCGACCAGCACTCCCGGACGACACTGCATCATGTCTGAAGGCCCGTGAGGGCGACCTGCGGTCCCGGGGGACTCGGGCCAGAGCCCTATGGCCGCGGGGTCGACCAGCTGTCCCGGGCGAATCGGGACTGTGCCGGAGGGCCCACGGGGTCGACCAGATATCCTGGGCAACTCTGGCCCGGGTCTGAAGGCCCTCGGGGTCGACCAGCTGTCCCGGGCAACTTGGGCCCGGGTCCGACCGCCCGCGGGGTCAAGCAGCTCTCCCGGGTGACTCGCGCTTAGGTCTGAGGGCCCGCGGTTTTGACCAGCTGTCCCAGGGGACTCAGCCCATGCCCGAAGCCCAGCCACATCCACCAGTTGTCCAGGGCGACTCGGACCCGTGTCTGATAGCCCGCTTGTTCGACCAGCTGTCCCTGGCGACTCACGCTTGGGTCCGAGTCCCCTCGGGCTTGACCAGCAGTCCCGGGCAACACGCGCTCATGTCTGTCGGCCCGTGGGGTCAACCCTATCTCCCGTGCGACATTGGCCCAGGTCCAAGTGCCCGCGGGGTCGACCAGCAGTCCCTGGCGTATGGGGCCCTGTTCTGAGGGCCTGCGGGGTCGACCAGCAGTCCCTGGTGACTGGGGCCTGTGTCCAAAATCCCTTGGTGTTGACCAGCTGTCCCAGGTGACTCGAGACCGTGCCCGAGGGCACGGGTGTCGAACAGCTGTCCCAGAGGACTCGCACTTGTGTCCGACGGAACCCGGGGTCGACCAACGGTCCCTGGGGACTCGGGCCCAGGTCCGAGGGACTGCGGGTTTGACCACCTGTATTGGGCGGCTCGGGCCGGTGCTCAAGGGCCTGCGGTGTTGACCAACTCTCCGGGGCGATTCGGGCCCGTGCCCCAGGGCCCGTGGGGTCGACTAGCTGTCCCGGGCGACTCACACTTGGGTCCGAGTGCCTGCGGTGTAGACCAGCTATCCCGCACGACTCGGGCCCGTGTCCGAGGAACCGCAGTGTCGACCAACTCTCCCAGGCGACTCAAGTTTGTGTCCGAGGGCCCGCGGTCTACCTGCTCTCCTGGGCGAATTGGGAATGTGCCAGATGACCCGCGCGGTCAAACAGCTGTCCCGGGAACTCAGGCAGTGGTCCGAGGGCCCGCTGTGTTGACCAGCTGTCCCAGGGGACTCAGCCGATGCCCGAAAGCCAGCAACATCCACCAGTTGTCCCGGGCGACTCGAACCCGTGTCTGAAAGCCCGCTTGTTCGACCAGCTGTCCCTGGCGACTCACGCTTGGGTCCGAGTCCCCGCAGGCTTGACCAGCTGTCCCGGGCAACACGCGCTCCTGTCCGAGGGCCCGCGAGGTCGACCCGATGTCTTTGGCGACTCGGGCCCGGGTCCGAGGGCCCGCGGGGTCCACCAGGTGTCCCGGGCAACTCGCACTCGAGTCCGAGGGCCCGCGGGGTCGACCAGATCTCCAGGGCGTGTCGGGCACATGCCCGATGCCCCGCGGTGTCAGCCAGAGGTCCCGGGCGACACCGGCCTGACTCCGAGGGCTCACGGGGTCAACCAGCCCTCCTGGGACACTCGCGCTTTGGACCGACGGCCCGCGGGGTCAACCAGGACTCCCGGGAGACTCCGGCCGTGCCCAAGTGCCCGCGGTTTCGATCAACTTTCCCGAGCGACTCGAGTGTGGGTCTGATGGCCCGCGGTCGACCTGCTGTCCTGGCCTCTTGGGCCCGTGCCTGATATCCCGCCGGGTCGACTAGGTGTCCCGGGCGATTTGGTTTTAGGTTTGAGAGACCGCGGTGTTGACCAGGCGTCCCGGGTGTTGCGATTGGATCCGAGGTCCTGTGGTGTCGACCAGCTGTCCTGGGTCACTCGGGCCTGAGTCCAAGGGCCCATTTGTTCGACAAGCTTTTCCGGGCGAATAACGCTCGGGTCCGATGGCCCGCGGGGTCCACCAGCTTTCCAGGGCGACTCGGGCCCTGGTCGAACATACCACGGTGTCGACCCGGCGTCCCTGGCGACTCGGCCCCAAAATCGAGGCCCCGCGGTGTGGACCAGCTGTCCCGGGCAACACGGGACTGTACCCGAGGGCTCGCGGGGTCGACCAGATATCCCGGGCGTTTCCGGCCCATGTCCGAGGGCCCAAGGGGTCGACCAGCTCCCCAGGGTGACTTGGGCCCGGGACCCAGAGCCCGCGGTGTCAAGCAGCTCTCCTGGGTGACTCACGCTCGGGTCCGATGGCCCGCGGGGTCGACCAGTTGTCCCGGGGGACTCAGGCCCGTGTCCGAAGGCCTGCGGTTTCGACCAGCTGTCCCGGGGCACTCAGCCCATTCCCGAAGGCCAGCCGCATCCACCAGTTGTCCCGAGCGACCCGGACCCGTGTCTGAAAGCCCGCTTGTTCGACCAGCTGTCCCTGGCGACTCAAGCTTGGGTCCGATAGCCCGCGGGCTTGACCGGCAGTCCCGGGCAACACGCGCTCCTGTCCGAAGGCCCGCGAGGTCGACCCGATGTCTTTGGCGACTCGGGCCCGGGTCCGAGGGCCCGCGGGGTCCACCAGGTGTCCCGGGCAACTCGCACTCGAGTCCGAGGGCCCGCGGGGTCGACCAGATCTCCAGGGCATGTCGGGCACATGCCCGATACCCCACGGTGTCACCCAGAGGTCCCCGGCGACACCGGCCTGACTCCGAGGGCTCACGGGGTCAACCAGCCGTCCTGGGACAATCGCGCTTTGGACCGACGGCCCGCGGGATCAACCAGGTCTCCCGGGCGACTCCGGCCGTGCCCAAGTGCCCGCGGTTTTGATCAACTTTCCCTAGCGACTCGAGTGTGGGTCTGATGGCCCGCGGTCGACCTGCTGTCCTGGCCTCTTGGGCCCGTGCCTGATATCCCGCCGGGTCGACTAGGTGTCCCGGGCGATTAGGTTTCAGGTTTGAGAGTCCGCGGTGTTGACCAGGCGTCCCGGGTGACGCGATTGGGTCCGAGGTCCTGCGGTGTCGACCAGCTGTCCTGGGTCACTCGGGCCTGAGTCCAAGGGCCCATTTGTTCGACAAGCTTTTCCGGGCGAATAACGCTCGGGTCCGATGGCCCGCGGTGTCGACCCGCATTCCAGGGCAACAAGGGCACTGGTCGAACATACCACAGTGTCGACCCGGTGTCCCAGGTGACTCGGCCCCAAAACCGAGGCCCCGCGGTGTGGACCAGCTGTCCCGGGCAACACGGGACAGTACCCGAGGGCTCGCGGTGTCGACCAGATATCCCGGGCGTTTCCGGCCCATGTCCGAGGGCCCATGGGGTCGACCAGCTCACCAGGGTGACTTGGGCCTGGGACCGAGAGCCCGCGGTGTCAAGCAGCTCCCCTGGATGACTCACGATCGGGTCCGATGGCCCGCGGGGTCGACCAGCTGTCCTGGGGGAATCAGGTCCGTGTCCGAGGGCCCGCGGGGTCGACCAGATCTCCAGGGCGTTTCAGGCACATGCCCGATGCCCCGCGGTGTCAACCAGAGGTCCCGTGAGACTCCGGCCTGGCTCCGAGAGCCCACGGGGTCAACCAGCACTCCTGGGACACTCGTGCCTTGGACCGACGGCCTACGGGGTCGACCAGCTCTCCCGGGCGACTCACGCTCGAATCCGAGGGCCCGCAGTGTCGACCAGCTTCCCCAGGCGACTCGGGACTGTGCCCGAGGACCCGCGGTGTCGAACACCTTTCCCGGGCGTCTCGCGCTTGGGTCTGAGCACTCCCGGGGTCGACCAGCACTCCCGGACGACACTGCATCATGTCTGAAGGCCCGTGAGGGCGACCTGCGGTCCCGGGGGACTCGGGCCAGAGCCCTATGGCCGCGGGGTCGACCAGCTGTCCCGGGCGAATCGGGACTGTGCCGGAGGGCCCACGGGGTCGACCAGATATCCTGGGCAACTCTGGCCCGGGTCTGAAGGCCCTCGGGGTCGACCAGCTGTCCCGGGCAACTTGGGCCCGGGTCCGACCGCCCGCGGGGTCAAGCAGCTCTCCCGGGTGACTCGCGCTTAGGTCTGAGGGCCCGCGGTTTTGACCAGCTGTCCCAGGGGACTCAGCCCATGCCCGAAGCCCAGCCACATCCACCAGTTGTCCAGGGCGACTCGGACCCGTGTCTGATAGCCCGCTTGTTCGACCAGCTGTCCCTGGCGACTCACGCTTGGGTCCGAGTCCCCTCGGGCTTGACCAGCAGTCCCGGGCAACACGCGCTCATGTCTGTCGGCCCGTGGGGTCAACCCTATCTCCCGTGCGACATTGGCCCAGGTCCAAGTGCCCGCGGGGTCGACCAGCAGTCCCTGGCGTATGGGGCCCTGTTCTGAGGGCCTGCGGGGTCGACCAGCAGTCCCTGGTGACTGGGGCCTGTGTCCAAAATCCCTTGGTGTTGACCAGCTGTCCCAGGTGACTCGAGACCGTGCCCGAGGGCACGGGTGTCGAACAGCTGTCCCAGAGGACTCGCACTTGTGTCCGACGGAACCCGGGGTCGACCAACGGTCCCTGGGGACTCGGGCCCAAGTCCGAGGGACTGCGGGTTTGACCACCTGTATTGGGCGGCTCGGGCCGGTGCTCAAGGGCCTGCGGTGTTGACCAACTCTCCGGGGCGATTCGGGCCCGTGCCCCAGGGCCCGTGGGGTCGACTAGCTGTCCCGGGCGACTCACACTTGGGTCCGAGTGCCTGCGGTGTAGACCAGCTATCCCGCACGACTCGGGCCCGTGTCCGAGGAACCGCAGTGTCGACCAACTCTCCCAGGCGACTCAAGTTTGTGTCCGAGGGCCCGCGGTCTACCTGCTCTCCTGGGCGAATTGGGAATGTGCCAGATGACCCGCGCGGTCAAACAGCTGTCCCGGGAACTCAGGCAGTGGTCCGAGGGCCCGCTGTGTTGACCAGCTGTCCCAGGGGACTCAGCCGATGCCCGAAAGCCAGCAACATCCACCAGTTGTCCCGGGCGACTCGAACCCGTGTCTGAAAGCCCGCTTGTTCGACCAGCTGTCCCTGGCGACTCACGCTTGGGTCCGAGTCCCCGCAGGCTTGACCAGCTGTCCCGGGCAACACGCGCTCCTGTCCAAGGGCCCGCGAGGTCGACCCGATGTCTTTGGCGACTCGGGCCCGGGTCCGAGGGCCCGCGGGGTCCACCAGGTGTCCCGGGCAACTCGCACTCGAGTCCGAGGGCCCGCGGGGTCGACCAGATCTCCAGGGCGTGTCGGGCACATGCCCGATGCCCCGCGGTGTCAGCCAGAGGTCCCGGGCGACACCGGCCTGACTCCGAGGGCTCACGGGGTCAACCAGCCCTCCTGGGACACTCGCGCTTTGGACCGACGGCCCGCGGGGTCAACCAGGACTCCCGGGAGACTCCGGCCGTGCCCAAGTGCCCGCGGTTTCGATCAACTTTCCCGAGCGACTCGAGTGTGGGTCTGATGGCCCGCGGTCGACCTGCTGTCCTGGCCTCTTGGGCCCGTGCCTGATATCCCGCCGGGTCGACTAGGTGTCCCGGGCGATTTGGTTTTAGGTTTGAGAGACCGCGGTGTTGACCAGGCGTCCCGGGTGTTGCGATTGGATCCGAGGTCCTGTGGTGTCGACCAGCTGTCCTGGGTCACTCGGGCCTGAGTCCAAGGGCCCATTTGTTCGACAAGCTTTTCCGGGCGAATAACGCTCGGGTCCGATGGCCCGCGGGGTCCACCAGCTTTCCAGGGCGACTCGGGCCCTGGTCGAACATACCACGGTGTCGACCCGGCGTCCCTGGCGACTCGGCCCCAAAATCGAGGCCCCGCGGTGTGGACCAGCTGTCCCGGGCAACACGGGACTGTACCCGAGGGCTCGCGGGGTCGACCAGATATCCCGGGCGTTTCCGGCCCATGTCTGATGGCCCAAGGGGTCGACCAGCTCCCCAGGTGACTTGGGCCCGGGACCCAGAGCCCGCGGTGTCAAGCAGCTCTCCTGGGTGACTCACGATCAGGTCCGATGGCCCGCGGGGTCGACCAGCTGTCCCGGGGGACTCAGGCCCATGTCCAAGGGCCCATGGAGTCGACAAGAGGTCCCGGAACTAGGGCCCGGTTCCGAGGGCCCGCGGTCGACCAGCTGTGCCGGGGGACTCGGGCCGGTGCCCAAAGTCCCACGGGGCCGAACAGCTTTCCAGGGCGACTCTGGCCCTGGTCGATCGTACCACGGTGTCGACTTGGCGTCCCGGGTGATTCGGCCCCAAAACTGAGGGCTCGTGTTGTGGTCCAGCTCTGCCCGAGGCCTCGCGGGGTCGACCAAATATCCCGGGCCTTTCCGGCCCATGTCCCAGGGCCCGTGTCGTCGACCAGCTGTCCCGGGCCACTCGGGCCCATGTCCGAGGGCCCGCGGTGTCGACCAGGTCTCCCGGGCGACTCTGGCCGTGCCTAAGTGCCCGCGGTTTCGATCAACTTTCCCTAGCGACTCGAGTGTGGGTCTGATGGCCCGCGGTCGACCTGCTGTCCTGGCCTCTTGGGCGCATGCCTGATATCGCACCGGGCCGACTAGGTGTCCCGGGCGATTTGGTTTTAGTTTTGAGAGACCGCGGTGTTGACCAGGCGTCCCGGGTGACGCGATTGGGTCCGAGGTCCTGCGGTGTCGACCAGCTGTCCTGGGTCACTCGGGCCTGAGTCCAAGGGCCCATTTGTTCGACAAGCTTTTCCGGGCGAATAACGCTCGGGTCCGATGGCCCGCGGGGTCCACCAGCTTTCCAGGGCGACTCGGGCCCTAGTCGAACATACCACAGTGTCGACCCGGCGTCCCTGGCGACTCGGCCCCAAAACCGAGGCCCCGCGGTGTGGACCAGCTGTCCCGGGCAACACGGGACTGTACCCGAGGGCTCGCGGGGTCGACCAGATATCCCGGGCGTTTCCGGCCCATGTCCGAGGGCCCAAGGGGTCGACCAGCTCCCCAGGGTGACTTGGGCCCGGGACCCAGAGCCCGCGGTGTCAAGCAGCTCTCCTGGGTGACTCACGCTCGGGTCCGATGGCCCGCGGGGTCGACCAGCTGTCCCTGGCGACTCACGCTTGGGTCCGAGTCCCCTCGGGCTTGACCAGCAGTCCCGGGCAACACGCGCTCATGTCTGTCGGCCCGTGGGGTCAACCCTATCTCCCGTGCGACATTGGCCCAGGTCCAAGTGCCCGCGGGGTCGACCAGCAGTCCCTGGCGTATGGGGCCCTGTTCTGAGGGCCTGCGGGGTCGACCAGCAGTCCCTGGTGACTGGGGCCTGTGTCCAAAATCCCTTGGTGTTGACCAGCTGTCCCAGGTGACTCGAGACCGTGCCCGAGGGCACGGGTGTCGAACAGCTGTCCCAGAGGACTCGCACTTGTGTCCGACGGAACCCGGGGTCGACCAACGGTCCCTGGGGACTCGGGCCCAAGTCCGAGGGACTGCGGGTTTGACCACCTGTATTGGGCGGCTCGGGCCGGTGCTCAAGGGCCTGCGGTGTTGACCAACTCTCCGGGGCGATTCGGGCCCGTGCCCCAGGGCCCGTGGGGTCGACTAGCTGTCCCGGGCGACTCACACTTGGGTCCGAGTGCCTGCGGTGTAGACCAGCTATCCCGCACGACTCGGGCCCGTGTCCGAGGAACCGCAGTGTCGACCAACTCTCCCAGGCGACTCAAGTTTGTGTCCGAGGGCCCGCGGTCTACCTGCTCTCCTGGGCGACTTGGGAATGTGCCAGATGACCCGCGCGGTCAAACAGCTGTCCCGGGAACTCAGGCAGTGGTCCGAGGGCCCGCTGTGTTGACCAGCTGTCCCAGGGGACTCAGCCGATGCCCGAAAGCCAGCAACATCCACCAGTTGTCCCGGGCGACTCGAACCCGTGTCTGAAAGCCCGCTTGTTCGACCAGCTGTCCCTGGCGACTCACGCTTGGGTCCGAGTCCCCGCAGGCTTGACCAGCTGTCCCGGGCAACACGCGCTCCTGTCCGAGGGCCCGCGAGGTCGACCCGATGTCTTTGGCGACTCGGGCCCGGGTCCGAGGGCCCGCGGGGTCCACCAGGTGTCCCGGGCAACTCGCACTCGAGTCCGAGGGCCCGCGGGGTCGACCAGATCTCCAGGGCGTGTCGGGCACATGCCCGATGCCCCGCGGTGTCAGCCAGAGGTCCCGGGCGACACCGGCCTGACTCCGAGGGCTCACGGGGTCAACCAGCCCTCCTGGGACACTCGCGCTTTGGACCGACGGCCCGCGGGGTCAACCAGGTCTCCCGGGAGACTCCGGCCGTGCCCAAGTGCCCGCGGTTTCGATCAACTTTCCCGAGCGACTCGAGTGTGGGTCTGATGGCCCGCGGTCGACCTGCTGTCCTGGCCTCTTGGGCCCGTGCCTGATATCCCGCCGGGTCGACTAGGTGTCCCGGGCGATTTGGTTTTAGGTTTGAGAGACCGCGGTGGTGACCAGGCGTCCCGGGTGTTGCGATTGGATCCGAGGTCCTGTGGTGTCGACCAGCTGTCCTGGGTCACTCGGGCCTGAGTCCAAGGGCCCATTTGTTCGACAAGCTTTTCCGGGCGAATAACGCTCGGGTCCGATGGCCCGCGGGGTCCACCAGCTTTCCAGGGCGACTCGGGCCCTGGTCGAACATACCACGGTGTCGACCCGGCGTCCCTGGCGACTCGGCCCCAAAACCGAGGCCCCGCGGTGTGGACCAGCTGTCCCGGGCAACACGGGACTGTACCCGAGGGCTCGCGGGGTCGACCAGATATCCCGGGCGTTTCCGGCCCATGTCTGATGGCCCAAGGGGTCGACCAGCTCCCCAGGTGACTTGGGCCCGGGACCCAGAGCCCGCGGTGTCAAGCAGCTATCCTGGGTGACTCACGATCAGGTCCGATGGCCCGCGGGGTCGACCAGCTGTCCCGGGGGACTCAGGCCCATGTCCAAGGGCCCATGGAGTCGACAAGAGGTCCCGGAACTAGGGCCCGGTTCCGAGGGCCCGCGGTCGACCAGCTGTGCCGGGGGACTCGGGCCGGTGCCCAAAGTCCCACGGGGCCGAACAGCTTTCCAGGGCGACTCTGGCCCTGGTCGATCGTACCACGGTGTCGACTTGGCGTCCCGGGTGATTCGGCCCCAAAACTGAGGGCTCGTGTTGTGGTCCAGCTCTGCCCGAGGCCTCGCGGTGTCGACCAAATATCCCGGGCCTTTCCGGCCCATGTCCCAGGGCCCGTGTCGTCGACCAGCTGTCCCGGGCCACTTGGGCCCGTGTCCGAGGGCCCGCGGTGTCGACCAGCTCTCCCAGGCGATTTGCGCTCGTGTCCGATGGCCCGCAGGGCCGATCAGCTGTCCTGGGTTACTTGGGACTGTGCCCGAGGGCCCGCGTTGTCGAACATCTTTCCTCGCGCTTGGGTTGGAGGGCCCCCGGGGTCGACCAGCATTCCCGGACAACTCTGGCTCGAGTCCGAGTGCCCGTGACGTCGACCTGCGGTCCTGGTCGACACGGGCCAGAGCCCTATGGCCCAGGGTTTGACCAGCTGACCAGGGCCACTCGCGCTTGGGTCCAAGGTCCTGCGGGGTCGACCAGCTGTACCGGGCCACTCGGGCCTGGGTCTGTGGGCCCATGTGTTGGACAAGCTCTTCCGGGGACATTGTGTTCGGTTCCGATGGCCTGCAGTGTGGTCAAGCTCTCCGGGGTGACTCGGGCCAGAGCACGAGGGCGCGCAGTGTCAACCACCACTCCCGTGGGACTCGGCCCCGGGTCTGCTAACCCGCGGGGTCGACCAGCTGTCCCGGGGGACTCGGGCCCAGATCCGAGGGCCTGCGTGGTCAACAGGCTGTCCCGGGTGACTCGGGCCTGGGTCCGAGGGCCTGAGGAGTCGACCAGGTGTGCCTGGGGTCTCTGGCCTGGGTCCGAGGGCCTGAGGGGTCGATCAGCTGTCCCGTGGGACTCTGGCCCGTGTCCGAGGGCCTGCGCGGTCAACCAGATGTCCCAGGCACTCGGGCCTGTGTCCGAGGGCCCGTGGGTTCGACCAGGTTACCCGGGAGACTCTCACTCGAGTCTGAGGGCCCGCGGGGTCGACCAGCAGTCCCTGGCGACTGGGGCCCTGTTCCGATGGCCCGCGGGGTCGACCAGCAGTCCCTGGCGACTGGGGCCTGTGTCCAAAATCCCTTGGTGTTGACTAGCTGTCCCGGGTGACTCGAGAACGTTCCCGAGGGCCCAAGTGTCGAACAGCTGTCCCAGAGGTCTCGCACTTATGTCCGACGGACCCTGGGGTCGACCAACGGTCCCTGGGGAGTCGGGACTAGGTCCGAGGGCCCACGGGTTCGACCACCTATGTTGGGCGACCCGGGCCAGTGTTTGAGGGCCTGCGGTGTTGACCAACTCTCCGGGGGGACTAGGGCCCGTGCCCCTGGGCCCGTGGGGTCGACTAGCTGTCCCGGGCGACTCACACTTGGGTCCGAGGGCCTGTGGAGTAGACCAGCTATCGCGCATGACTCGGGCCCGTGTCCGAGGGGCCTCGGGGTCGACCAGATCTCCAGGGCGTGTTGGGCACATGCCCGATGCCCCGCAGTGTCAGCCAGAGGTCCCGAGCGACTCCGGCCTGACTCCGAGGGCTCACGGGGTGAACCACCCCTCCTGGGACACTTCCGCTTTGGACCGACGGCCCGCGGGGTCAACCAGGTCTCCCGGGCGACTCCGGCCGTGCCCGAGTGCCCGCGGTTTCGATCAACTTTCCCTAGCGACTCGAGTGTGGGTCTGATGGCCCACGGTCGACCTGCTGTCCTGGCCTCTTGGGCCCGTGCCTGATATCCCGCCGGGTCGACTAGGTGTCCCGGGCGATTTGGTTTCAGGTTTGAGAGACCGCGGTGTTGACCAGGCGTCCCGGGTGTTGCGATTGGGTCCGAGGTCCTGCGGTGTCGACCAGCTGTCCTGGGTCACTCGGGCCTGAGTCCAAGGGCCCATTTGTTCGACAAGCTTTTCCGGGCGAATAACGCTCGGGTCCGATGGCCCGCGGGGTCCACCAGCTTTCCAGGGCGACTCGGGCCCTGGTCGAACATACCACGGTGTCGATCCGGCGTCCCTGGCGACTCGGCCCCAAAACCGAGGCCCCGCGGTGTGGACCAACTGTCCCGGGCAACACGGGACTGTACCCGAGGGCTCGCGGGGTCGACCAGATATCCCGGGCGTTTCCGGCCCATGTCCGAGGGCCCAAGGGGTCGACCAGCTCCCCAGGGTGACTTGGGCCCGGGACCCAGAGCCCACGGTGTCAAGCAGCTCTCCTGGGTGACTCACGATCGGGTCCGAGGGCCCGCGGGGTCGACCAGCTGTCCAGGTGGACTCGGGCCCGAGTCTGAAGGCCCGTGTGGTCGACCAGCTGTCCCAGGCACTCGGGCCTGTGTCCGAGGGCACGTGGTTTCGACCAGGTGTCCCCGGAGATCGCACTCGAGTCTGACGGCCCGTGGGGTCGACCATATGTCCCGGTCGATATTGGCCCGGGTCCAAAGGCCCGCGCGATCCACCAGCAGGCCCGCGTTACTCAGGCCCTTTTCTGATGGCTCGCGGGGTCAACCAGCAGTCCCTGGCGACTGGGGCCCGTGTCCGAAATCCCTCGGTGTTGACCAGCTGTCCCGGACGACTCGAGACCGTGCCTGAGGGCCTGGGTGTCGAACAGCTGTCCCAGGGGACTCACACTTGTGTCGAATGGACCCCGGGGTCGACCAGCGTTCCCTGGGGACTCGGGCCCAGGTCCTAGGGCCCGCGGGTTCGACCACCTGTATTGGGCGACTCGGGCCGGTGCTCGAGGGCCCGCGGTGTCCACAAACTCTCCCGCGCGACTCGGTTCGGGTCCCAGGTCCCATGGTCGACCAGCTGTCCCAGGCGCCTCGGGCCCGTGCCAGATGTCCTGCTGCATGGATCAGCTGTCCCGGGCGACTTGGGCCCTGGTCGCAGGGCCCGCGGTGTCGAACAGGCGTCCCGGAAGACTCGGGCCTTGCCCGAATGCCCGCGGTGACGACCAGCTCCGGGTGACGCGGGCCCGTGTCCGAGGGCCCACGGGTTCGACCAAATGACCCTGGCGACACATGCTTCGGTGGGACTGCCCACTGGGTTGACCAGCATTCCCGGCGTCCTCGCGCTCGTGTCCGACTGCCCGCGAGGTCGACCTGATATCTTTGGCGACTCGGGCCCGTGGCCGGGGTCCTGTGGGGACTACCAGCTGTCACGGACCCATTCGGCCCAGGCCCGAGTGCCCGCAGTGTCGACCCACTCTCCCAAGCGACTCGAGTTTGGGTCCAAGGGCCCGCGGTCGACCTGCTGTCCCGGGCGTCTTGGGCCCGGGCCCGATGTCCCACCGGGTCTACCAGGTGTCCCGGGCGATTGGGGTTCAGGTCGGAGGGACCGCGGTGTTGCCCAGCCATCCCGGGTCACTCGGGCCTGGGTCCGAGGGCCCATGTGTTCGACAAGCTCTTCCGGGCAAATCGCGCTCGGGTCCGATGGCCCGCGGGGTCGACCAGCTCTCCGGGGCGACTCGGGCACGTGCCCCAGGGCCCGGGGTGTCGACCAGCTGTCTCGGGCACCTCGGGCCCGGTTCCGAGGCCCGGCATTATTGATCAGCTATCCCGCGTGACTCGGGCCCGTGTCCGAGGGCCCACGGTGTCGACCAGATGTTCCAGGCCCTCGGGCCCGGGTCCGAGGGCCCGCAGGGTCCACCAGGGGTCCCGGGCGACTCGCACTCGAGTCCGAGGGCCTGCGGGGTCGACCAGATCTCCAGGGCGAGTCGAGCACATGCCCGATGCCCCGCGGGGTCAACCAGACGTCCCAGGCGACTCCGGCCTGGCTCCGAGGGCCCACGGTGTCACACAGCTCTCCTGGGACACTCGCGCTTTGGACCGACGGACCGCGGGGTCGACCAGCTGACCCGGGCGACTTTGGCCCTGTGTCCAAAGGCCCTTGGGGTCGCCCGACTTTCCCGGGCGTCTCCGGCCTGTGCCCGAGGGACCGTGGTATGGACCAACTCTCCCAGGCGACTCAAGTTCGGGTCCGAGGTCCCGCAGCCTACCTGCTTTCCCGGGTGACTTGGGCATGTGCCAGATGTCACGCGGGGTCGACCAGTTGTCCAGGGGGACTCAGGCCCGGGTCCAGGATCCCGTGGTGTCGACCAGCTGTCCCGGGGAACTCTACCCATGCCCAAAGAGCAGCCGAATCCACCAGTTGCCCGGGCGACTCGAACCCATGTCTGAAGGCCCGCGTGTTCGACCAGCTATCCCTGGCCACTCACGCTGGGGTCCGTGTTCCCGCGGGGTTGACCAGCAGTCCCGGGAAACACGCGCTTGTGTCCGAGGGCACGTGAGGTCGACCCGATGTCTTTGGCGATTCGGGCCCGGGACCGAGGGCCCGCGGGATCGACCAGCAGACCCGCGTGACTTGGGCCCGTGTCCGAGGTCCTGCCGTCGACCATCTGTACCGGGCGACTCGGGCCCGTGCCCGATGTCCCGCTGGGTCGACCAGCTGTCCCGGGGGACTCAGGCCCGTGTCCAAGGGCCCATGGAGTCGACAAGAGGTCCCAGGAACTAGGGCCCGGTTCCGAGGGCCGCGGTCGACCAGCTGTGCCGGGGGACTCGGGCCCGTGCCCGAAGTCCCACGGGGCCGACCAGCTTTCCAGGGCGACTCTGGCCCTGGTCGATCGTACCACGGTGTCGACTTGGCGTCCCGGGTGACTCGGCCCCAAAACTGAGGGCTCGTGCTGTGGTCCAGCTGTGCCCGAGTCCTCGCGGGGTCGACCAAATATCCCGGGCCTTTCCGGCCCATGTCCCAGGGCCCGTGTCGTCGACCAGCTGTCCCGGTCCACTTGGGCCCGTGTCCGAGGGCCCGCGGTGTCGACCAGCTCTCCAGGCGATTTGCGCTCGTGTCCGATGGCCCGCAGGGCCGATCAGCTGTCCTGGGTTACTTGGGACTGTGCCCGAGGGCCCGCGTTGTCGAACATCTTTCCTCGCGCTTGGGTTGGAGGGCCCCCGGGGTCGACCCGCATTCCCGGACAACTCTGGCTCGAGTCCGAGTGCCCGTGACGTCGACCTGCGGTCCTGGTTGACTCGGGCCAGAGCCCTATGGCCCAGGGTTTGACCAGCTGACCAGGGCCACTCGCGCTTGGGTCCAAGGTCCTGCGGGGTCAACCAGCTGTACCGGGCCACTCGGGCCTGGGTCTGTGGGCCCAGGAGTTCGAAAAGCTCTTCCGGGGAAATTGTGCTCGGTTCCGATGGCCCGCAGTGTCGACAAGCTCTCTGGGGCGACTCGGGCCAGAGCCCGAGGGCGCGCAGTGTCGACCACCCCTCCCGTGTGAATCGGCCCCGGGTCTGCTAACCCGCGGGGTCGCCCAGCTGTCCCGGGTGACTCGGGCCCAGATCCGAGGGCCTGCGGGGTCAACAGGCTGTCCCGGGTGACTCGGGCCTGGGTCCGAGGGCCTGAGTGGTCGACCAGCTGTGCCAGGGGACTCGGGCCTGGGTCCGAGGGCCTAAGGGGTCGATCAGTTGTCCCGTGGGACTCGGTCCCGGGTCCGAGGGCCTGCGCGGTCGACCAGATGTCCCAGGCACTCGGGCCTGTGTGCGAGGGCCCGTGGGTTCGACCAGGTGACCCGGGAGACTCTCACTCGAGTCTGAGGGCTCGCGGGGTCGACCAGCAGTCCCTGGCGACTGGGGCCCTGTTCCGAGGGCCCGCGGGGTCGACCAGCAGTCCCTGGTGACTGGGGCCCGTGTCCAAAATCCCTTGGTGTTGACCAGCTGTCCCAGGTGACTCGAGACCGTTCCTGAGGGCACGGGTGTCGAACAACTGTCCCAGAGGACTCGCACTTGTGTCCGACAGACCCCGGGGTCGACCAACGGTCCCTGGGGACTCGGGCCCAGGTCCGAGGGCCCGCGGGTTCGACCACCTGTATTGGGCGACTCGGCCCGGTGCTCGAGGGCCTGCGGTGTTGACCAACTCTCCGGGGCGACTCGGGCCCGTGCCCCTGGGCCCGTGGGGTCGATTAGCTGTCCCGGGCGACTCACGCTTGGGTCCGAGTGCCTGTGGTGTAGACCAGCTATCGCGCATGACTCGGGCCCGTGTCCGAGGGCCCTCGGGGTCGACCAGATCTCCAGGGCGTGTCGGGCACATGCCCGATGCCCCGCGGTGTCAGCCAGATATCCCGGGCGACTCCGGCCTGACTCCGAAGGCTCACGGGGTCAACCAGCCCTCCTGGGACACTCGCGCTTTGGACCGACGGCCCGCGGGGTCAACCAGGTCTCCCGGACGACTCCGGCCATGCCCAAGTGCCCGCGGTTTCGATCAACTTTCTCTAGCGACTCGAGTGTGGGTCTGATGGCCCGCGGTCGACCTGCTGTCCTGGCCTCTTGGGCCCGTGCCTGATATCCCGCCGGGTCGACTAGGTGTCCCGGGCGATTTGGGTTCAGGTTTGAGAGACCGCGGTGTTGACCAGGCGTCCCGGGTGACGCGATTGGGTCCGAGGTCCTGCGGTGTCGACCAGCTGTCCTGGGTCACTCGGGCCTGAGTCCAAGGGCCCATTTGTTCGACAAGCTTTTCCGGGCCAATAACGCTCGGGTTCGGTGGCCCGCGGGGTCGAACAGTTTTCCAGGGCGACTCGGGCCCTGGTCGAACATACCACGGTGTCGACCTGGCGTCCCTGGTGACTAGGCCCCAAAACCGAGGCCCCGCGGTGTGGACCAGCTGTCCCGGGCCACACGGGACTGTACCCGAGGGCTTGCGGTGTCGACCAGATATCCCGGGCGTTTCAGGCCCATGTCCGAGGGCCCAAGGCGTCAACCAGCTCCCCAGGGTGACTTGGGCCTGGGACCAAGAGCCCGTGTTGTCAAGCAGCTCTCCTGGGTGACCCACGTTGTGGTCCGATGGTCCGCGGTGAGGAACAGCTATCTGGAGTGACTCGGGCCCGTGGCCCAGAGCCCGCGGGGTCTACCAGCTATCCTGGGGGAGTCGGGCCCATGTCCGAGGGCCCGCGGGATCCACAACTTTCCTGGGCGACTCGGGCTGGTCCCGAGGGCCCGCGGTGTCGTCCAAATCTCCCGGTCGGCTCGAGCCTGTGTCTGATATCCTCCAGGGTCGACCAGCTGTCCCGGGGGACTTGGGCCCTGGTCGGACGGAGCGGGGTGTCGAACAGGCGTCCCAGGCGACTAGGGCCAATGTCCGAGAGCCCATGGTGTCGAACAGCTGTCCTGGGCGACTCGGGCCCGTTCCCGAGGCCTCGCAGTGTCGACCAGATGTCCCGGGGGACTGGCGCTTCGGTCCTATGGCCCGCGGGGTTGACCAGCTGTCCTGGCTGACTTGGGTTCGGCTCCGAGGGCCTGCGGGCTCGAAAGGCTGTCCCGGAGGCTCGGGCCCGTTCTTGAAGGCCCACGGGGTCGACCAGGTTTCCCTGTGATTCGTGCTTTGGTCCGAGTGCCCGCAGGGTGGACCAGCAGTCCTGGGTGACTCGCGCTCGTGTCCGAGTTTCCACGAGGTCGCCCCAATGTTTTTGCAACTCGGGCCCGGGTGCGAGGGCCTGCAGGGTCGACCAGGTGTCCCGGGCGACTCGGGCCCATGCCCAAGGCCCTGCTGTGTCAACCAGATGTCCCGGACCACTCGCGATTGGGTCATAGGTTACGTGGGGTCGACCAGCTGTCCTGGGCGACTGGGGCCTGGTCGGAGGGAGCATGGTGTCAAACAGGCATCCCGGGCAACTCGGGCCCGTGTCTGAAGGCCCGCGGGGTCAACCAGCTGTCCCTGGTGACTCACGCTTGGGACCGAGTGCATGCGGGGTCGACCAGCAGTCCCGGGCAACTCGGGCCCTGGTCAGAGGCACTGCGGTGTCGTCCAGGCCTCCCTGGCGCCTCGGGCCCGTGCCCGAGGACCTGCGGGGTTGACCAGCTGTCCCGGGCGACTCCGGCCTGATTCCGACGGACCACGGTTTCGACCAAATGTCCCGGGTGACTCGGGCCTGAGTCTGAATATTCGCGGTATCAACCAGATTTCCCAGGGAACTCGGGCCCGGGTCTGAGGTCCCACAGGGTCGCCCACCTGTCCCGGGGGACTCGGGCCCGAGTCAACGGGCATGCGGTGTCCACAGGCTGTCCCGGGGGACTCGGCCCCTGTCCGAGGGCCCGCTGAGTCGACCGGCTGTCCTGGTGGACTCGGGCCCGAGTCTGAAGGCCCGCGTGGTCAACCAGCTGTCCCAGGCACTCGGGCCTGTGTCCGAGGTTACGTGGGTTCGACCAGGTGTCCCCGGAGATCGCACTCGAGTCCGACGGCCCGTGGGGTCGACCATATGTGCCGGGCGACATTGGCCCAGGTCCAGTGGCTCGCGCGGTCCACCAGCAGGCCCGCGCGGCTCAGGCCCTGTTCTGATGGCCCGCGGGTTCAACCAGCAGTCCCTGGCGCCTTGGGCCCGTGTCCGAAATCCCTCGGTGTTGACCAGCTGTCCCGGGCGACTCGAGACCGTGCCTGAGGGCCTGGGTGTCGAACAGCTGTGCCAGGGGACTCACACTTGAGTCTGATGGACCCCGGGGTCGACCAGCGGTCCCTGGGGACTCGGGCCCAGGTCCTAGGGCCCGCGGGTTCGACCACCTGTATTGGGCGACTCGGGCCGGTGCTCGAGGGCCCGCGGTGTCCACAAACTCTCCCGCGCAACTCGGCTCGGGTCCGAGGTCCCATGGTCGAGCAGCTGTCACAGGCGCCTCGGGCCCGTGCCAGATGTCCCGCTGCATGGATCAGCTCTCCCGGGCGACTTGGGCCCTGGTCGCAGGGCCCGCGGTGTCGAACAGGCATCCCGGAAGACTAGGGCCTTGCCAGAATGCCCGTGGTGACGACCAGCTCCGGGTGACGCGGGCCCGTGTCCGAGGGCCCACGGGTTCGACCAGATGACCCTGGCGACACATGCTTCGGTGGGACTGCCCACGGGGTTGACCAGCATTCCCGGCGTCCTCGCGCTCGTGTCCAACTGCCCGCGAGGTCGACCTGATGTCTTTGGCGACTCGGGCCCGTGGCCGGGGTCCTGCGGGGTCTACCAGCTTTCCCGGGCCACTCGGGCCCATGCCCGTGTGCCCGCAGTTTCGACCCACTCTCCCAAGCCACTCGAGTTTGGGTCCAAGGGCCCGCGGTCAACCTCCTGTCCCGGGCGTTTTGGGCCCGAGCCCGATGTCCCACCGGGTCTAAGAGGTGTCCCGGGCGATTCGGATTCAGGTCGGAGGGACCGCGGTGTTGCCCAGCCATCCCGGGTCACTCGGGCCTGGGTCCGAGGGCCCATGTGTTCGACCAGCTCTTCTGGGCAAATCGCGCTCGTGTCCGATGGCCCGCGGGGCCGATCAGCTGTCCCGGGTGACTCGGGACTGTGCCCGAGGGCCAGCGGTGTCAAACATCTTTCCGGGGCGTCTCGCGCTTGGGTTGGAGGGCCCCCGGGGTCGACCAGCATTCCCGGACAACTCTGGCTCGTGTCCGCGTGCCCGTGAGGTCGACCTGCGGTCCTGGGCGACTCGGGCCAGAGCCCTATGGCCCGCGGGGTTGACCAGCTGACCAGGGCCACTCGCGCCTGGGTTCAAGGTCCTGCGGGGTCGACCAGCTGTCCCGGGCCACTCGGGCCTTGGTCTGTGGGCCCATGTGTTCGACAGGCTCTTCCGGGGAAATTGTGCTCGGTTCCGATGGCCCGCAGTGTTGACAAGCCCCCTGGGGCGACTCGGGCCAGAGCCCGAGGGCTCGCAGTGTCGACCACCCCTCCCGTGTGACTCGGCCCCGGGTCTGCTAACCCGCGGGGTCGCCCAGCTGTCCCGGGTGACTCGGGCCCAGATCCGAGGGCCTGCGTGGTCAACAGGCTGTCCCGGGTGACTCGGGCCTGGGTCCGAGGGCCTGAGTGGTCGACCAGGTGTGCCGGGGGACTCGGGCCTGGGTCCGAGGGCCTAAGGGGTCGATCAGTTGTCCCGTGGGACTCGGGCCCGGGTCCGAGGGCCTGCGCGGTCGACCAAATGTCCCAGGCAATCGGGCCTGTGTGCGAGGGCCCGTGGGTTCGACCAGGTGACCCGGGAGACTCTCACTCGAGTCCGACGGCCCGTGGGGTCGACCCTATGTCCCGTGCGACATTGGCCCAGGTCCGAGGGCCCGCGGGGTCAACCAGCAGTCCCTGGCGACTGGGGCCCTGTTCCGAGGGCCCACGGGTTCGACCAGATGACCCTGGCGACTCACGCTTGGGTGGGACTGCCCACGGGGTTGACCAGCATTCCCGGCGTCCTCGTGCTCATGTCCGACTGCCGGCGAGGTCGACCTGATGTCTTTGGCGACTCGGGCCCGTGGCCGGAGTCCTGCGGGGTCTACCAGCTTTCCCGGGCCACTTGGGGCCAGGCCCGTGTGCCCGCAGTGTCGACCCACTCTCTCACGTGACTCTAGTTTGGGTCCAAGGGCCCGCGGTCGACCTGCTGTCCCGGGCGTCTTGGGCCCGGGCCCGATGTCCCACCGGGTCTACCAGGTGTCCCGGGCGATTCGGGTTC
This sequence comes from Sus scrofa, assembly GCF_054392235.1. NCBI lineage: Eukaryota > Metazoa > Chordata > Mammalia > Artiodactyla > Suidae > Sus > Sus scrofa. Next base: position 45,706,637 of record NC_139387.1, on the reverse strand, counting down.
AGGTCGGAGGGACCGCGGTGTTGCCCAGCCATCCCGGGTCACTCGGGCCTGGGTCCGAGGGCCCATGTGTTGGACAAGCTCTTCCGGGCAAATCGCGCTCGGGTCCAATGGCCCGCGGGGTCGACCAGGTCCCCGGGGCGACTCGGGCACGTGCCCCAGGGCCCGGGGTGTCGACCAGCTGTCCCGGGCACCTCGGGCCCGGTTCCGAGGCCCGGCATTATTGATCAGCTATCCCGCGTGACTCGGGCCCGGGTCCGATGGCCCACGGTGTCGACCAGATGTTCCAGGCCCTCGGGCTCGGGTCCGAGGGCCCGCAGGGTCCACCAGGTGTCCCGGGCGACTCGCACTCGAGTCCGAGGTCTTGCGGGGTCGACCAGGTCTCCAGGGCGAGTCGAGCACATGCCCGATGCCCCGCGGGGTCAACCAGACGTCCCAGGCGACTCCGGCCTGGCTCCGAGGGCCCACGGTGTCACACAGCTCTCCTGGGACACTCGCGCTTTGGACCGACGGACCGCGGTGTCGACCAGCTGACCCGGGCGACTTTGGCCCTGTGTCCAAAGGCCCTTGGGGTCGACCTACTTTCCCGGGCCTCTCCGGCCTGTGCCCGAGGGACCGCGGTATGGACCAACTCTCCCAGGCGACTCAAGTTCGGGTCCGAGGTCCCGCAGCCTACCTGCTTTCCCGGGTGACTTGGGCATGTGCCAGATGTCACGCGGGGTCGACCAGTTGTCCCGGGGGACTCAGGACCGGGTCCAGGATTCCGTGGTGTCGACCAGCATTCCCGGGGAACTCTGTCCATGCCCGAAGGCCAGCCGCATCCACCAGTTGCCCCGGGCGACTCGGACCCGTGTCGGAAGGCCCGCGTGTTCGACCAGCTATCCCTGGCCACTCACGCTGGGGTCCGTGTTCCCGCAGGGTTGACCAGCAGTCCCGGGCAACACGCGCTTGTGTCCGAGGGCCCGTGAGGTCGACCCGATGTCTTTGGCGATTCGGGCCCGGGACCGAGGGCTCGCAGGATCGACCAGCAGACCCGCGTGACTTGGACCCGTGTCCGAGGTCCTGCGGTCGACCATCTGTACCGGGCGACTCGGGCCCGTGCCCGATGTCCCGCTGGGTCGACCAGCTATCCTGGGGGAGTCGGGCCCATGTCCGAGGGCCCGCGGGTTCCACAACTTTCCCGGGCGACTCGGGCTGGTCCCGAGGGCCCGCGGTGTCGTCCAAATCTGCCGGTCGACTTGGGCCTGTGTCTGATATCCTCCAGGGTCGACCAGCTGTCCCGGGGGACTTGGGCCCTGGTCGGACGGAGCGGGGTGTCGAACAGGCGTCCCGAGCGACTAGGGCCAATGTCCGAGAGCCAACGGTGTCGAACAGCTGTCCTGGGCGACTCGGGCCCGTTCCCGAGGCCTCGCGGTGTCGACCAATTGTCCCGGGGGACTCGTGCTTCGGTCCTAAGGCCCGCGGGGTGGACCAGCTGTCCTGGCTGACTTGGGTTCGGTTCCGAGGGCCTGCGGGCTCGAAAGGCTGTCCCGGAGGCTCGGGCCCGTTCCTGAAGGCCCACGGGGTCGACCAGTTTTCCCTGTGATTTGCGCTTTGGTCCGAGTGCCCGCAGGGTGGACCAGCACTCCTGGGTGACTCACACTCGTGTCCGAGGTTCCACGAGGTCGCCCCGATGTTTTGGCAACTCGGGTCCGGGTGCGAGGGCCTGCAGGGTCGACCAGGTGTCCCGGGCGACTCGGGCCCATGCCCAAGGCCCTGCGGTGTCATCCAGATGTCCCTGGCATCTCCGGCCCAGCTCCGAGGGCCCGCGGTGTCAACCAGATGTCCCGGACCACTTGCGCTTGCGTCCTAGGTTACGTGGGGTCGACCAGCCGTCCAGGGCGAATGGGGCCCTGGTCGGAGGGAGCATGGTGTCAAACAGGCATCCCGGGCAACTCGGGCCCGTGTCTGAAGGCCCTCGGGGTCAACCAGCTGTCCCTGGTGACTCGTGCCTGGGACCGAGTGCACGCGGGGTCAACCAGCAGTCCCGGGCAACTCGGGCCCTGGTCGGAAGCACTGCGGAGTCAACCAGGCATCCCTGGTGACTCGGGCCCGTGCCCGAGGACCTTCGGGGTCGACCAGCTGTCCCGGGTGACTCCGGCCTGATTCCGAGGGCCCACGGTTTCGACCAAATGTCCCGGGTGACTCGGGCCTGGGTCTGAATGCTCACGGTATCAACCAGCTTTTCCAGGGAACTCGGGCCCGGGTCTGAGGTCCCACAGGGTCGCCCACCTGTCCCGGGGGACTCGTGCCCGGGTCCACGGGCATGCGGTGTCGACAGGCTGTCCCGGGGGACTCGGGCCCGTTTCCGAGGGCCCGCCTGGTCGACCCGCTGTCCTGGTGTACTCGGGCCCGAGTCCGAAGGTCCGCGTGTTCGACCAGCTGTCCCAGGCACTCGGGCCTGTGTCAGAGGGCACGTGGGTTCGACCAGGTGTCCCCGGAGATCGCCCTCGAGTCCGACGGCCCGTGGGGTCGACCATATGTCCCGGGCGATATTGGCCCGTGTCCAATGGCCCGCGCGGTCCACCAGCAGGCCCGCGCGGCTCAGGCCAGGTTCTGATGGCCCGCGGGGTCAACCAGCAGTCCCTGGCGACTGGGGCCCGTGTCCGAAATCCCTCGGTGTTGACCAGCTGTCCCGGGCGACTCGAGACCGTGCCTGAGGGCCTGGGTGTCGAACAGCTGTCCCAGGGAACTCACACTTGTGTCTGATGGACCCCGGGGTCGACCAGCGGTCCCTGGGGACTCGGGCCCAGGTCCTAAGGCCCGCGGGTTCGACCACCTCTATTGGGCGACTCGGGCCGGTGCTCAAGGGCCCGCGGTGTCGACCAACCCTCCCGGGCGACTCGGTTCGGGTCCGAGGTGCCATGGTCGACCAGCTGTCCCAGGCGCCTCGGGCCCGTGCTAGGTGTCCCGCTGCATGAATCAGCTGTCCCGGGCGACTTCGGCCCTGATCGCAGGGCCCGTGGTGTCGAACAGGCATCCCGGAAGACTCGGGCCTTGCCAGAATGCCCGCGGTGATGACCAGCTCCGGGTGACACGGGCCCGTGTCCGAGGGCCCACGGGTTCGACCAGATAACCCTGGCGACTCACGCTTGGGTGGGACTGCCCACGGGGTTGACCAGCATTCCCGGCATACTCGCGCTCGTGTCCGACTGCCCGCGAGGTCGACCTGATATCTTTGGTGACCCAGGCCCATGGCCGGGGTCCTGCGGGGTCTACCAGCTTTCCCGTGCCCATTCGGCCAATGCCCGAGTGCCCGCAGTGTCGACCCACTCTCCCACGTGACTCGAGTTTGGGTCCAAGGGCCCGCGGTCGACCTGCTGCCCAGGGCGTCTTGGGCCCGGGCCCGATGTCCCACCGGGTCTACCAGGTGTCCCGGGCGATTCGGGTTCAGGTCGGAGGGACCGCGGTGTTGCCCAGCCATCCCGGGTCACTCGGGCCTGGGTCCGAGGGCCCATGTGTTCGACAAGCTCTTCCGGGCAAATCGCGCTCGGGTCCAATGGCCCGCGGGGTCGACCAGGTCCCCGGGGCGACTCGGGCACGTGCCCCAGGGCCCGGGGTGTCGACCAGCTGTCCCGGGCACCTCGGGCCCGGTTCCGAGGCCCGGCATTATTGATCAGCTATCCCGCGTGACTCGGGCCCGGGTCCGATGGCCCACGGTGTCGACCAGATGTTCCAGGCCCTCGGGCTCGGGTCCGAGGGCCCGCAGGGTCCACCAGGTGTCCCGGGCGACTCGCACTCGAGTCCGAGGTCTTGCGGGGTCGACCAGGTCTCCAGGGCGAGTCGAGCACATGCCCGATGCCCCGCGGGGTCAACCAGACGTCCCAGGCGACTCCGGCCTGGCTCCGAGGGCCCACGGTGTCACACAGCTCTCCTGGGACACTCGCGCTTTGGACCGACGGACCGCGGTGTCGACCAGCTGACCCGGGCGACTTTGGCCCTGTGTCCAAAGGCCCTTGGGGTCGACCGACTTTCCCGGGCGTCTCCGGCCTGTGCCCGAGGGACCGTGGTATGGACCAACTCTCCCAGGCGACTCAAGTTCGGGTCCGAGGTCCCGCAGCCTACCTGCTTTCCCGGGTGACTTGGGCATGTGCCAGATGTCACGCGGGGTCGACCAGTTGTCCCGGGGGACTCAGGCCCGGGTCCAGGATCCCGTGGTGTCGACCAGCTGTCCCGGGGAACTCTGTCCATGCCCGAAGGCCAGCCGCATCCACCAGTTGCCCCGGGAGACTCGGACCCGTGTCGGAAGGCCCGCGTGTTCGACCAGCTATCCCTGGCCACTCACGCTGGGGTCCGTGTTCCCGCAGGGTTGACCAGCAGTCCCGGGCAACACGCGCTTGTGTCCGAGGGCCCGTGAGGTCGACCCGATGTCTTTGGCGATTCGGGCCCGGGACCGAGAGCTCGCAGGATCGACCAGCAGACCCGCGTGACTTGGACCCGTGTCCGAGGTCCTGCGGTCGACCATCTGTACCGGGCGACTCGGGCCCGTGCCCGATGTCCCGCTGGGTCGACCAGCTATCCTGGGGGAGTCGGGCCCATGTCCGAGGGCCCGCGGGTTCCACAACCTTTCCCGGGCGACTCGGGCTGGTCCCGAGGGCCCGCGGTGTCGTCCAAACCTCCCGGTCGACTCGGGCCTGTGTCTGATATCCTCCAGGGTCGACCAGCTGTCCCGGGGGACTTGGGCCCTGGTCGGACGGAGCGGGGTGTCGAACAGGCGTCCCGAGCGACTAGGGCCAATGTCCGAGAGCCAACGGTGTCGAACAGCTGTCCTGGGCGACTCGGGCCCGTTCCCGAGGCCTCGCGGTGTCGACCAATTGTCCCGGGGGACTCGCGCTTCGGTCCTAAGGCCCGCGGGGTGGACCAGCTGTCCTGGCTGACTTGGGTTCGGTTCCGAAGGCCTGCGGGCTCGAAAGGCTGTCCCGGAGGCTCGGGCCCGTTCCTGAAGGCCCACGGGGTCGACCAGTTTTCCCTGTGATTTGCGCTTTGGTCCGAGTGCCCGCAGGGTGGACCAGCACTCCTGGGTGACTCACACTCGTGTCAGAGGTTCCACGAGGTCGCACCGATGTTTTGGCAACTCGGGTCCGGGTGCGAGGGCCTGCAGGGTCGACCAGGTGTCCCGGGCGACTCGGGCCCATGCCCAAGGCCCTGCGGTGTCATCCAGATGTCCCTGGCATCTCCGGCCCAGCTCCGAGGGCCCGCGGTGTCAACCAGATGTCCCGGACCACTTGCGCTTGCGTCCTAGGTTACGTGGGGTCGACCAGCCGTCCAGGGCGAATGGGGCCCTGGTCGGAGGGAGCATGGTGTCAAACAGGCATCCCGGGCAACTCGGGCCCGTGTCTGAAGGCCCTCGGGGTCAACCAGCTGTCCCTGGTGACTCGTGCCTGGGACCGAGTGCACGCGGGGTCAACCAGCAGTCCCGGGCAACTCGGGCCCTGGTCGGAAGCACTGCGGAGTCAACCAGGCATCCCTGGTGACTCGGGCCCGTGCCCGAGGACCTTCGGGGTCGACCAGCTCTCCCGGGTGACTCCGGCCTGATTCCGAGGGCCCACGGTTTCGACCAAATGTCCTGGGTGACTCGGGCCTGGGTCTGAATGCTCACGGTATCAACCAGCTTTCCCAGGGAACTCGGACCCGGGTCTGAGGTCCCACAGGGTCGCCCACCTGTCCCGGGGGACTCGGGCCCGTGTCCACGGGCATGCGGTGTCGACAGGCTGTCCCGGGGGACTCTGGCCCGTTTCCGAGGGCCCGCCTGGTCGACCCACTGTCCTGGTGTACTCGGGCCCGAGTCCGAAGGTCCGCGTGTTCGACCAGATGTCCCAGGCACTCGGGCCTGTGTCCGAGGGCACGTGGGTTCGACCAGGTGTCCCCGGAGATCGACTCGAGTCCGACGGCCCGTGGGGTCGACCATATGTCCCGGGCGATATTGGCCCGTGTCCAATGGCCTGCGCGGTCCACCAGCAGGCCCGCGCGGCTCAGGCCAGGTTCTGATGGCCCGCGTGGTCAACCAGCAGTCCCTGGCGACTGGGGCCCGTGTCCGAAATCCCTCGGTGTTGACCAGCTGTCCCGGGCGACTCGAGACCGTGCCTGAGGGCCTGGGTGTCGAACAGCTGTCCCAGGGGACTCACACTTGTGTCTGATGGACCCCGGGGTCGACCAGCGGTCCCTGGGGACTCGGGCCCAGGTCCTAAGGCCCGCGGGTTCGACCACCTCTATTGGGCGACTCGGGCCCGTGCCCGATGTCCCGCTGGGTCGACCCGCTATCCTGGGGGAGTCGGGCCCATGTCCGAGGGCCCGCGGGTTCCACAACCTTTCCCGGGCGACTCGGGCTGGTCCCGAGGGCCCGCGCTGTCGTCCAAATCTCCCGGTCGACTCGGGCCTGTGTCTGATATCCTCCAGGGTCGACCAGCTGTCCCGGGGGACTTGGGCCCTGGTCGGACGGAGCGGGGTGTCGAACAGGCGTCCCGAGCGACTAGGGCCAATGTCCGAGAGCCAACGGTGTCGAACAGCTGTCCTGGGCGACTCGGGCCCGTTCCCGAGGCCTCGCGGTGTCGACCAATTGTCCCGGGGGACTCGCGCTTCGGTCCTAAGGCCCGCGGGGTGGACCAGCTGTCCTGGCTGACTTGGGTTCGGTTCCGAGGGCCTGCGGGCTCGAAAGGCTGTCCCGGAGGCTCGGGCCCGTTCCTGAAGGCCCACGGGGTCGACCAGTTTTCCCTGTGATTTGCGCTTTGGTCCGAGTGCCCGCAGGGTGGACCAGCAGTCCTGGGTGACTCACACTCGTGTCCGAGGTTCCACGAGGTCGCCCCGATGTTTTGGCAACTCGGGTCCGGGTGCGAGGGCCTGCAGGGTCGACCAGGTGTCCCGGGCGACTCGGGCCCATGCCCAGGGCCCTGCGGTGTCATCCAGATGTCCCTGGCATCTCCGGCCCAGCTCCGAGGGCCCGCGGTGTCAACCAGATATCCCGGACCACTTGCGCTTGCGTCCTAGGTTACGTGGGGTCGACCAGCCGTCCAGGGCGAATGGGGCCATGGTCGGAGGGAGCATGGTGTCAAACAGGCATCCCGGGCAACTCGGGCCCGTGTCTAAAGGCCCTCGGGGTCAACCAGCTGTCCCTGGTGACTCGTGCCTGGGACCGAGTGCACGCGGGGTCAACCAGCAGTCCCGGGCAACTCGGGCCCTGGTCGGAAGCACTGCGGAGTCAACCAGGCATCCCTGGTGACTCGGGCCCGTGCCCGAGGACCTTCGGGGTCGACCAGCTGTCCCGGGTGACTCCGGCCTGATTCCGAGGGCCCACGGTTTCGACTAAATGTCCTGGGTGACTCGGGCCTGGGTCTGAATGCTCGCGGTATCAACCAGCTTTCCCAGGGAACTCGGACCCGGGTCTGAGGTCCCACAGGGTCGCCCACCTGTCCCGGGGGACTCGGGCCCGTGTCCACGGGCATGCGGTGTCGACAGGCTGTCCCGGGGGACTCGGGCCCGTTTCCGAGGGCCCGCCTGGTCGACCCGCTGTCCTGGTGTACTCGGGCCCGAGTCCGAAGGTCCGCGTGTTCGACCAGATGTCCCAGGCACTCGGGCCTGTGTCCGAGGGCACGTGGGTTCGACCAGGTGTCCCCGGAGATCGACTCGAGTCCGACGGCCCGTGGGGTCGACCATATGTCCCGGGCGATATTGGCCCGTGTCCAATGGCCTGCGCGGTCCACCAGCAGGCCCGCGCGGCTCAGGCCAGGTTCTGATGGCCCGCGTGGTCAACCAGCAGTCCCTGGCGACTGGGGCCCGTGTCCGAAATCCCTCGGTGTTGACCAGCTGTCCCGGGCGACTCGAGACCGTGCCTGAGGGCCTGGGTGTCGAACAGCTGTCCCAGGGGACTCACACTTGTGTCTGATGGACCCCGGGGTCGACCAGCGGTCCCTGGGGACTCGGGCCCAGGTCCTAAGGCCCGCGGGTTCGACCATCTGTACCGGGCGACTCGGGCCCGTGCCCGATGTCCCGCTGGGTCGACCAGCTATCCTGGGGGAGTCGGGCCCATGTCCGAGGACCCGCGGGTTCCACAACTTTCCCGGGCGACTCGGGCTGGTCCCGAGGGCCCGCGGTGTCGTCCAAATCTCCCGGTCGACTCGGGCCTGTGTCTGATATCCTCCAGGGTCGACCAGCTGTCCCGGGGGACTTGGGCCCTGGTCGGACGGAGCGGGGTGTCGAACAGGCGTCCCGAGCGACTAGGGCCAATGTCCGAGAGCCAACGGTGTCGAACAGCTGTCCTGGGCGACTCGGGCCCGTTCCCGAGGCCTCGCGGTGTCGACCAATTGTCCCGGGGGACTCGCGCTTCGGTCCTAAGGCCCGCGGGGTGGACCAGCTGTCCTGGCTGACTTGGGTTCGGTTCCGAGGGCCTGCGGGCTCGAAAGGCTGTCCCGGAGGCTCGGGCCCGTTCCTGAAGGCCCACGGGGTCGACCAGTTTTCCCTGTGATTTGCGCTTTGGTCCGAGTGCCCGCAGGGTGGACCAGCAGTCCTGGGTGACTCACACTCGTGTCCGAGGTTCCACGAGGTCGCCCCGATGTTTTGGCAACTCGGGTCCGGGTGCGAGGGCCTGCAGGGTCGACCAGGTGTCCCGGGCGACTCGGGCCCATGCCCAAGGCCCTGCGGTGTCATCCAGATGTCCCTGGCATCTCCGGCCCAGCTCCGAGGGCCCGCGGTGTCAACCAGATGTCCCGGACCACTTGCGCTTGCGTCCTAGGTTACGTGGGGTCGACCAGCCGTCCAGGGCGAATGGGGCCCTGGTCGGAGGGAGCATGGTGTCAAACAGGCATCCCGGGCAACTCGGGCCCGTGTCTGAAGGCCTTCGGGGTCAACCAGCTGTCCCTGGTGACTCGTGCCTGGGACCGAGTGCACGCGGGGTCAACCAGCAGTCCCGGGCAACTCGGGCCCTGGTCGGAAGCACTGCGGAGTCAACCAGGCATCCCTGGTGACTCGGGCCCGTGCCCGAGGACCTTCGGGGTCGACCAGCTGTCCCGGGTGACTCCGGCCTGATTCCGAGGGCCCACGGTTTCGACCAAATGTCCCGGGTGACTCGGGCCTGGGTCTGAATGCTCACGGTATCAACCAGCTTTCCCAGGGAACTCGGACCCGGGTCTGAGGTCCCACAGGGTCGCCCACCTGTCCCGGGGGACTCGGGCCCGGGTCCACGGGCATGCGGTGTCGACAGGCTGTCCCGGGGGACTCGGGCCCGTTTCCGAGGGCCCGCCTGGTCGACCCGCTGTCCTGGTGGACTCGGGCCCGAGTCCGAAGGTCCGCGTGTTCGACCAGATGTCCCAGGCACTCGGGCCTGTGTCCGAGGGCACGTGGGTTCGACCAGGTGTCCCCGGAGATCGACTCGAGTCCGACGGCCCGTGGGGTCGACCATATGTCCCGGGCGATATTGGCCCGTGTCCAATGGCCCGCGCGGTCCACCAGCAGGCCCGCGCGGCTCAGGCCAGGTTCTGATGGCCCGCGCGGTCAACCAGCAGTCCCTGGCGACTGGGGCCCGTGTCCGAAATCCCTCGGTGTTGACCAGCTGTCCCGGGCGACTCGAGACCGTGCCTGAGGGCCTGGGTGTCGAACAGCTGTCCCAGGGGACTCACACTTGTGTCTGATGGACCCCGGGGTCGACCAGCGGTCCCTGGGGACTCGGGCCCAGGTCCTAGGGACCGCGGGTTCGACCACCTGTATTGGGCGACTCGGGCCGGTGCTCGAGGGCCCGCGGTGTCGACCAACTCTCCCGGGCGACTCGGTTCGGGTCCGAGGTCCCATGGTCGACCAGCTGTCCCAGGCGCCTCGGGCCCGTGCCAGATGTCCCGCTGCATGGATCAGCTGCCCCGGGCGACTTGGGCCCTGGTCGCAGGGCCCGCGGTGTCGAACAGGCGTCCCGGAAGAACACGGGCCTTGCCCGAATGCCCGCGCGACGACCAGCTCCGGGTGACACAGGCCCGTGTCCGAGGGCCCACGGGTTCGACCAGATGACCCTGGCGACTCACACTTGGGTAGCACTGCCCACGGGGTTGTTCAGCATTCCCGGCGTCCTCGTGCTCATGTCCGACTGCCCGCGATGTCGACCTGATGTCTTTGGCGACTCGGGCCCGTGGCCGGGGTCCTGCGGGGTCTACCAGCTTTCCCCGGCCACTCGGGCTCAGGCCCGAGTGCCCGCAGTGTCGACCCACTCTCCCAAGCGACTCGAGTTTGGGTCCAAGGGCCCTCGGTCGACCTGCTGTCCCGGGCGTCTTGGGCCCGGGCCCGATGTCCCACCGGGTCTACCAGGTGTCCCGGGCGATTCGGGTTCAGGTCGGAGGGACCGCGGTGTTGCCCAGCCATCCCGGGTCACTCGGACCTGGGTCCGAGGGCCCATGTGTTCGACAAGCTCTTCCGGGCAAATCGCGCTCGGGTCCAATGGCCCGCGGGGTCGACCAGCTCTCCGGGGCGACTCAGGCACGTGCCCCAGGGCCCGGGGGGTCGACCAGCTGTCCCGGGCACCTCGGGCCCGGTTCCGAGGCCCGGCATTATTGATCAGCTATCCCGTGTGACTCGGGCCCGGGTCCGAGGGCCCACGGTGTCGACCAGATGTTCCAGGCCCTCGGTCCCGGGTCCGAGGGCCCGCAGGGTCCACCAGGTGTCCCGGGAGACTCGCACTCGAGTCCGTGGGCCTGCGGGGTCGACCAGATCTACAGGGCGAGTCGAGCACATGCCCGATGCCCCGCGGGGTCAACCAGACGTCCCAGGCGACTCCGGCCTGGCTCCGAGGGCCCACGGTGTCACACAGCTCTCCTGGGACACTCGCGCTTTGGACCGACGGACCGCGGTGTCGACCAGCTGACCCGGGCGACTTTGGCCCTGTGTCCAAAGGCCCTTGGGGTCGACCGACTTTCCCGGGCGTCTCCGGCCTGTGCCCGAGGGACCGTGGTATGGACCAACTCTCCCAGGCGACTCAAGTTCGGGTCCGAGGTCCCGCAGCCTACCTGCTTTCCCGGATGACTTGGGCATGTGCCACATGTCACGCGGGGTCAACCAGTTGTCCCGGGGGACTCAGGCCCGGATCCAGGATCCCGTGGTGTCGACCAGCTGTCCCGGGGAACTCTGTCCATGCCCGAAGGCCAGCCCCATCCACCAGTTGCCCCGGGCGACTCGACCCGTGTCTGAAGGCCCGCGTGTTCGACCAGCTATCCCTGGCGACTCACGCTGGGGTCCGTGTTCCCGCGGGGTTGACCAGCAGTCCCGGGCAACACGCGCTTGTGTCCGAGGGCCCGTGAGGTCGACCCGATGTCTTTGGCGATTCGGGCCCGGGACCGAGGGCCCGCAGGATCGACCAGCAGACCCGCGCGACTTGGGCCCGTGTCCGAGGTCCTGCGGTCGACCATCTGTACCGGGCGACTCGGGCCCGTGCCCGATGTCCCGCTGGGTCGACCAGCTATCCTGGGGGAGTTGGGCCCATGTCCGAGGGCCCGCGGGTTCCACAACCTTTCCCGGGCGACTCGGGCTGGTCCCGAGGGCCCGCGCTGTCGTCCAAATCTCCCGGTCGACTCGGGCCTGTGTCTGATATCCTCCAGGGTCGACCAGCTGTCCCGGGGGACTTGGGCCCTGGTCGGACGGAGCGGGGTGTCGAACAGGCGTCCCGGGCGACTAGGGCCAATGTCCGAGAGCCCACGGGGTCGAACAGCTGTCCTGGGCGACTCGGGCCCGTTCCCGAGGCCTCGCGGTGTCGACCAGATGTCCCGGGGGACTCGCGCTTCGGTCCTAAGGCCCGCGGGGTGGACCAGCTGTCCTGGCTGACTTGGGTTCGGTTCCGAGGGCCTGCGGGCTCGAGAGACTGTCCCGGAGGCTCGGGCCCGTTCCTGAAGGCCCACGGGGTCGACCAGTTTTCCCTGTGATTTGCGCTTTGGTCCGAGTGCCCGCAGGGTGGACCAGCACTCCTGGGTGACTCGCGCTCGTGTCCGAGGTTCCACGAGGTCGCCCCGATGTGTTGGCAACTCGGGCTCGGGTGCGAGGGCCTGCAGGGTCGACCAGGTGTCCCGGGCGACTCGGGCCCATGCCCAAGGCCCTGCGGTGTCATCCAGATGTCCCTGGCAACTCCGGCCCAGCTCCGAGGGCCCGCGGTGTCAACCAGATGTCCCGGACCACTCGCGCTTGCGTCCTAGGTTACGTGGGGTCGACCAGCCGTCCAGGGCGACTGGGGCCCTGGTCGGAGGGAGCATGGTGTCAAACAGGCGTCCCGGGCAACTCGGGCCCGTGTCTGAAGGCCCGCGGTGTCAACCAGCTGTCCCTGGTGACTCGTGCCTGGGACCGAGTGCACGCGGGGTCGACCAGCAGTCCCGGGCAACTCGGGCCCTGGTGGGAAGCACTGCGGTGTCGACCAGGCATCCCTGGTGACTCGGGCCCGTGCCCGAGGACCTTCGGGGTCGACCAGCTGTCCCGGGTGACTCCGGCCTGATTCCGAGGGCCCACGGTTTCGACCAAATGTCCTGGGTGACTCGGGCCTGGGTCTGAATGCTCGCGGTATCAACCAGCTTTTCCAGGGAACTCGGGCCCGTGTCTGAGGTCCCACAGGGTCGCCCACCTGTCCCGGGGGACTCGGGCCCGGGTCCACGGGCATGCGGTGTCGACAGGCTGTCCCGGGGGACTCGGGCCCGTTTCCGAGGGCCCGCCAGGTCGACCCGCTGTCCTGGTGGACTCGGGCCCGAATCCGAAGGTCCGCGTGTTCGACCAGCTGTCCCAGGCACTCGGGCCTGTGTCAGAGGGCACGTGGGTTCGACCAGGTGTCCCCGGAGATCGCACTCGAGTCCGACGGCCCGTGGGGTCGACCATATGTCCCGGGCGACATTGGCCCGGGTGCAATGGCCTGCACAGTCCACCAGCAAGCCCGCGCGGCTCAGGCCCTGTTCTGATGGCCCGCGGGGTCAACCAGCAGTCCCTGGCGACTGGGGCCCGTGTCCGAAATCCCTCGGAGTTGACCAGCTGTCCCGGGCGACTCGAGACCGTGCCTGAGGGCCTGGGTGTCGAACAGCTGTGCAAGGGGACTCACACTTGTGTCTGATGGACCCCGGGGTCGACCAGCGGTCCCTGGGGACTCGGGCCCAGGTCCTAGGGACCGCGGGTTCGACCACCTGTATTGGGCGACTCGGGCCGGTGCTCGAGGGCCCGCGGTGTCGACCAACTCTCCCGGGCGACTCGGTTCGGGTCCGAGGTCCCATGGTCGACCAGCTGTCCCAGGCGCCTCGGGCCCGTGCCAGATGTCCCGCTGCATGGATCAGCTGCCCCGGGCGACTTGGGCCCTGGTCGCAGGGCCCGCGGTGTCGAACAGGCGTCCCGGAAGAACACGGGCCTTGCCCGAATGCCCGCGCGACGACCAGCTCCGGGTGACACAGGCCCGTGTCCGAGGGCCCACGGGTTCGACCAGATGACCCTGGCGACTCACACTTGGGTAGCACTGCCCACGGGGTTGTTCAGCATTCCCGGCGTCCTCGTGCTCATGTCCGACTGCCCGCGATGTCGACCTGATGTCTTTGGCGACTCGGGCCCGTGGCCGGGGTCCTGCGGGGTCTACCAGCTTTCCCCGGCCACTCGGGCTCAGGCCCGAGTGCCCGCAGTGTCGACCCACTCTCCCAAGCGACTCGAGTTTGGGTCCAAGGGCCCTCGGTCGACCTGCTGTCCCGGGCGTCTTGGGCCCGGGCCCGATGTCCCACCGGGTCTACCAGGTGTCCCGGGCGATTCGGGTTCAGGTCGGAGGGACCGCGGTGTTGCCCAGCCATCCCGGGTCACTCGGGCCTGGGTCCGAGGGCCCATGTGTTCGACAAGCTCTTCCGGGCAAATCGCGCTCGGGTCCAATGGCCCGCGGGGTCGACCAGGTCTCCGGGGCGACTCAGGCACGTGCCCCAGGGCCCGGGGGGTCGACCAGCTGTCCCGGGCACCTCGGGCCCGGTTCCGAGGCCCGGCATTATTGATCAGCTATCCCGTGTGACTCGGGCCCGGGTCCGAGGGCCCACGGTGTCGACCAGATGTTCCATGCCCTCGGTCCCGGGTCCGAGGGCCCGCAGGGTCCACCAGGTGTCCCGGGCGACTCGCACTCGAGTCCGTGGGCCTGCGGGGTCGACCAGATCTACAGGGCGAGTCGAGCACATGCCCGATGCCCCGCGGGGTCAACCAGACGTCCCAGGCGACTCCGGCCTGGCTCCGAGGGCCCACGGTGTCACACAGCTCTCCTGGGACACTCGCGCTTTGGACCGACGGACCGCGGTGTCGACCAGCTGACCCGGGCGACTTTGGCCCTGTGTCCAAAGGCCCTTGGGGTCGACCGACTTTCCCGGGCGTCTCCGGCCTGTGCCCGAGGGACCGTGGTATGGACCAACTCTCCCAGGCGACTCAAGTTCGGGTCCGAGGTCCCGCAGCCTACCTGCTTTCCCGGATGACTTGGGCATGTGCCACATGTCACGCGGGGTCAACCAGTTGTCCCGGGGGACTCAGGCCCGGATCCAGGATCCCGTGGTGTCGACCAGCTGTCCCGGGGAACTCTGTCCATGCCCGAAGGCCAGCCCCATCCACCAGTTGCCCCGGGCGACTCGACCCGTGTCTGAAGGCCCGCGTGTTCGACCAGCTATCCCTGGCGACTCACGCTGGGGTCCGTGTTCCCGCGGGGTTGACCAGCAGTCCCGGGCAACACGCGCTTGTGTCCGAGGGCCCGTGAGGTCGACCCGATGTCTTTGGCGATTCGGGCCCGGGACCGAGGGCCCGCAGGATCGACCAGCAGACCCGCGCGACTTGGGCCCGTGTCCGAGGTCCTGCGGTCGACCATCTGTACCGGGCGACTCGGGCCCGTGCCCGATGTCCCGCTGGGTCGACCAGCTATCCTGGGGGAGTTGGGCCCATGTCCGAGGGCCCGCGGGTTCCACAACCTTTCCCGGGCGACTCGGGCTGGTCCCGAGGGCCCGCGCTGTCGTCCAAATCTCCCGGTCGACTCGGGCCTGTGTCTGATATCCTCCAGGGTCGACCAGCTGTCCCGGGGGACTTGGGCCCTGGTCGGACGGAGCGGGGTGTCGAACAGGCGTCCCGGGCGACTAGGGCCAATGTCCGAGAGCCCACGGGGTCGAACAGCTGTCCTGGGCGACTCGGGCCCGTTCCCGAGGCCTCGCGGTGTCGACCAGATGTCCCGGGGGACTCGCGCTTCGGTCCTAAGGCCCGCGGGGTGGACCAGCTGTCCTGGCTGACTTGGGTTCGGTTCCGAGGGCCTGCGGGCTCGAGAGACTGTCCCGGAGGCTCGGGCCCGTTCCTGAAGGCCCACGGGGTCGACCAGTTTTCCCTGTGATTTGCGCTTTGGTCCGAGTGCCCGCAGGGTGGACCAGCACTCCTGGGTGACTCGCGCTCGTGTCCGAGGTTCCACGAGGTCGCCCCGATGTGTTGGCAACTCGGGCCCGGGTGCGAGGGCCTGCAGGGTCGACCAGGTGTCCCGGGCGACTCGGGCCCATGCCCAAGGCCCTGCGGTGTCATCCAGATGTCCCTGGCATCTCCGGCCCAGCTCCGAGGGCCCGCGGTGTCAACCAGATGTCCCGGACCACTCGCGCTTGCGTCCTAGGTTACGTGGGGTCGACCAGCCGTCCAGGGCGACTGGGGCCCTGGTCGGAGGGAGCATGGTGTCAAACAGGCGTCCCGGGCAACTCGGGCCCGTGTCTGAAGGCCCGCGGTGTCAACCAGCTGTCCCTGGTGACTCGTGCCTGGGACCGAGTGCACGCGGGGTCGACCAGCAGTCCCGGGCAACTCGGGCCCTGGTGGGAAGCACTGCGGTGTCGACCAGGCATCCCTGGTGACTCGGGCCCGTGCCCGAGGACCTTCGGGGTCGACCAGCTGTCCCGGGTGACTCCGGCCTGATTCCGAGGGCCCACGGTTTCGACCAAATGTCCTGGGTGACTCGGGCCTGGGTCTGAATGCTCGCGGTATCAACCAGCTTTTCCAGGGAACTCGGGCCCGGGTCTGAGGTCCCACAGGGTCGCCCACCTGTCCCGGGGGACTCGGGCCCGGGTCCACGGGCATGCGGTGTCGACAGGCTGTCCCGGGGGACTCGGGCCCGTTTCCGAGGGCCCGCCAGGTCGACCCGCTGTCCTGGTGGACTCGGGCCCGAATCCGAAGGTCCGCGTGTTCGACCAGCTGTCCCAGGCACTCGGGCCTGTGTCAGAGGGCACGTGGGTTCGACCAGGTGTCCCCGGAGATCGCCCTCGAGTCCGACGGCCCGTGGGGTCGACCATATGTCCCGGGCGACATTGGCCCGGGTGCAATGGCCTGCGCAGTCCACCAGCAAGCCCGCGCGGCTCAGGCCCTGTTCTGATGGCCCGCGGGGTCAACCAGCAGTCCCTGGCGACTGGGGCCCGTGTCCGAAATCCCTCGGAGTTGACCAGCTGTCCCGGGCGACTCGAGACCGTGCCTGAGGACCTGGGTGTCGAACAGCTGTGCAAGGGGACTCACACTTGTGTCTGATGGACCCCGGGGTCGACCAGCGGTCCCTGGGGACTCGGGCCCAGGTCCTAGGGACCGCGGGTTCGACCACCTGTATTGGGCGACTCGGGCCGGTGCTCGAGGGCCCGCGGTGTCGACCAACTCTCCCGGGCGACTCGGTTCGGGTCCGAGATCCCATGGTCGACCAGCTGTCCCAGGCGCCTCGGGCCCGTGCCAGATGTCCCGCTGCATGGATCAGCTGCCCCGGGCGACTTGGGCCCTGGTCGCAGGGCCCGCGGTGTCGAACAGGCGTCCCGGAAGAACACGGGCCTTGCCCGAATGCCCGCGCGACGACCAGCTCCGGGTGACACAGGCCCGTGTCCGAGGGCCCACGGGTTCGACCAGATGACCCTGGCGACTCACACTTGGGTAGCACTGCCCACGGGGTTGTTCAGCATTCCCGGCGTCCTCGTGCTCATGTCCGACTGCCCGCGATGTCGACCTGATGTCTTTGGCGACTCGGGCCCGTGGCCGGGGTCCTGCGGGGTCTACCAGCTTTCCCCGGCCACTCGGGCTCAGGCCCGAGTGCCCGCAGTGTCGACCCACTCTCCCAAGCGACTCGAGTTTGGGTCCAAGGGCCCTCGGTCGACCTGCTGTCCCGGGCGTCTTGGGCCCGGGCCCGATGTCCCACCGGGTCTACCAGGTGTCCCGGGCGATTCGGGTTCAGGTCGGAGGGACCGCGGTGTTGCCCAGCCATCCCGGGTCACTCGGGCCTGGGTCCGAGGGCCCATGTGTTCGACAAGCTCTTCCGGGCAAATCGCGCTCGGGTCCAATGGCCCGCGGGGTCGACCAGGTCTCCGGGGCGACTCAGGCACGTGCCCCAGGGCCCGGGGGGTCGACCAGCTGTCCCGGGCACCTCGGGCCCGGTTCCGAGGCCCGGCATTATTGATCAGCTATCCCGTGTGACTCGGGCCCGGGTCCGAGGGCCCACGGTGTCGACCAGATGTTCCAGGCCCTCGGTCCCGGGTCCGAGGGCCCGCAGGGTCCACCAGGTGTCCCGGGCGACTCGCACTCGAGTCCGTGGGCCTGCGGGGTCGACCAGATCTACAGGGCGAGTCGAGCACATGCCCGATGCCCCGCGGGGTCAACCAGACGTCCCAGGCGACTCCGGCCTGGCTCCGAGGGCCCACGGTGTCACACAGCTCTCCTGGGACACTCGCGCTTTGGACCGACGGACCGCGGTGTCGACCAGCTGACCCGGGCGACTTTGGCCCTGTGTCCAAAGGCCCTTGGGGTCGACCGACTTTCCCGGGCGTCTCCGGCCTGTGCCCGAGGGACCGTGGTATGGACCAACTCTCCCAGGCGACTCAAGTTCGGGTCCGAGGTCCCGCAGCCTACCTGCTTTCCCGGATGACTTGGGCATGTGCCACATGTCACGCGGGGTCAACCAGTTGTCCCGGGGGACTCAGGCCCGGATCCAGGATCCCGTGGTGTCGACCAGCTGTCCCGGGGAACTCTGTCCATGCCCGAAGGCCAGCCCCATCCACCAGTTGCCCCGGGCGACTCGACCCGTGTCTGAAGGCCCGCGTGTTCGACCAGCTATCCCTGGCGACTCACGCTGGGGTCCGTGTTCCCGCGGGGTTGACCAGCAGTCCCGGGCAACACGCGCTTGTGTCCGAGGGCCCGTGAGGTCGACCCGATGTCTTTGGCGATTCGGGCCCGGGACCGAGGCCCCGCAGGATCGACCAGCAGACCCGCGCGACTTGGGCCCGTGTCCGAGGTCCTGCGGTCGACCATCTGTACCGGGCGACTCGGGCCCGTGCCCGATGTCCCGCTGGGTCGACCAGCTATCCTGGGGGAGTCGGGCCCATGTCCGAGGGCCCGCGGGTTCCACAACCTTTCCCGGGCGACTCGGGCTGGTCCCGAGGGCCCGCGCTGTCGTCCAAATCTCCCGGTCGACTCGGGCCTGTGTCTGATATCCTCCAGGGTCGACCAGCTGTCCCGGGGGACTTGGGCCCTGGTCGGACGGAGCGGGGTGTCGAACAGGCGTCCCGGGCGACTAGGGCCAATGTCCGAGAGCCCACGGGGTCGAACAGCTGTCCTGGGCGACTCGGGCCCGTTCCCGAGGCCTCGCGGTGTCGACCAGATGTCCCGGGGGACTCGCGCTTCGGTCCTAAGGCCCGCGGGGTGGACCAGCTGTCCTGGCTGACTTGGGTTCGGTTCCGAGGGCCTGCGGGCTCGAAAGGCTGTCCCGGAGGCTCGGGCCCGTTCCTGAAGGCCCACGGGGTCGACCAGTTTTCCCTGTGATTTGCGCTTTGGTCCGAGTGCCCGCAGGGTGGACCAGCAGTCCTGGGTGACTCGCGCTCGTGTCCGAGGTTCCACGAGGTCGCCCCGATGTGTTGGCAACTCGGGCCCGGGTGCGAGGGCCTGCAGGGTCGACCAGGTGTCCCGGGCGACTCGGGCCCATGCCCAAGGCCCTGCGGTGTCATCCAGATGTCCCTGGCATCTCCGGCCCAGCTCCGAGGGCCCGCGGTGTCAACCAGATGTCCCGGACCACTCGCGCTTGCGTCCTAGGTTACGTGGGGTCGACCAGCCGTCCAGGGCGACTGGGGCCCTGGTCGGAGGGAGCATGGTGTCAAACAGGCGTCCCGGGCAACTCGGGCCCGTGTCTGAAGGCCCGCGGTGTCAACCAGCTGTCCCTGGTGAGTCGTGCCTGGGACCGAGTGCACGCGGGGTCGACCAGCAGTCCCGGGCAACTCGGGCCCTGGTGGGAAGCACTGCGGTGTCGACCAGGCATCCCTGGTGACTCGGGCCCGTGCCCGAGGACCTTCGGGGTCGACCAGCTGTCCCGGGTGACTCCGGCCTGATTCCGAGGGCCCACGGTTTCGACCAAATGTCCTGGGTGACTCGGGCCTGGGTCTGAATGCTCGCGGTATCAACCAGCTTTTCCAGGGAACTCGGGCCCGGGTCTGAGGTCCCACAGGGTCGCCCACCTGTCCCGGGGGACTCGGGCCCGGGTCCACGGGCATGCGGTGTCGACAGGCTGTCCCGGGGGACTCGGGCCCGTTTCCGAGGGCCCGCCGGGTCGACCCGCTGTCCTGGTGGACTCGGGCCCGAATCCGAAGGTCCACGTGTTCGACCAGCTGTCCCAGGCACTCGGGCCTGTGTCAGAGGGCACGTGGGTTCGACCAGGTGTCCCCGGAGATCGCCCTCGAGTCCGACGGCCCGTGGGGTCGACCATATATCCCGGGCGACACTGGCCCGGGTGCAATGGCCTGCGCAGTCCACCAGCAAGCCCGTGCGGCTCAGGCCCTGTTCTGATGGCCCGCGGGGTCAACCAGCAGTCCCTGGCGACTGGGGCCCGTGTCCGAAATCCCTCGGTGTTGACCAGCTGTCCCGGGCGACTCGAGACCGTGCCTGAGGGCCTGGGTGTCGAACAGCTGTGCAAGGGGACTCACACTTGTGTCTGATGGACCCCGGGGTCGACCAGCGGTCCCTGGGGACTCGGGCCCAGGTCCTAGGGACCGCGGGTTCGACCACCTGTATTGGGCGACTCGGGCCGGTGCTCGAGGGCCCGCGGTGTCGACCAACTCTCCCGGGCGACTCGGTTCGGGTCCGAGGTCCCATGGTCGACCAGCTGTCCCAGGCGCCTCGGGCCCGTGCCAGATGTCCCGCTGCATGGATCAGCTGCCCCGGGCGACTTGGGCCCTGGTCGCAGGGCCCGCGGTGTCGAACAGGCGTCCCGGAAGAACACGGGCCTTGCCCGAATGCCCGCGCGACGACCAGCTCCGGGTGACACAGGCCCGTGTCCGAGGGCCCACGGGTTCGACCAGATGACCCTGGCGACTCACGCTTGGGTAGCACTGCCCACGGGGTTGTTCAGCATTCCCGGCGTCCTCGTGCTCATGTCCGACTGCCCGCGATGTCGACCTGATGTCTTTGGCGACTCGGGCCCGTGGCCGGGGTCCTGCGGGGTCTACCAGCTTTCCCCGGCCACTCGGGCTCAGGCCCGAGTGCCCGCAGTGTCGACCCACTCTCCCAAGCGACTCGAGTTTGGGTCCAAGGGCCCTCGGTCGACCTGCTGTCCCGGGCGTCTTGGGCCCGGGCCCGATGTCCCACCGGGTCTACCAGGTGTCCCGGGCGATTCGGGTTCAGGTCGGAGGGACCGCGGTGTTGCCCAGCCATCCCGGGTCACTCGGGCCTGGGTCCGAGGGCCCATGTGTTCGACAAGCTCTTCCGGGCAAATCGCGCTCGGGTCCAATGGCCCGCGGGGTCGACCAGGTCTCCGGGGCGACTCAGGCACGTGCCCCAGGGCCCGGGGGGTCGACCAGCTGTCCCGGGCACCTCGGGCCCGGTTCCGAGGCCCGGCATTATTGATCAGCTATCCCGTGTGACTCGGGCCCGGGTCCGAGGGCCCACGGTGTCGACCAGATGTTCCAGGCCCTCGGTCCCGGGTCCGAGGGCCCGCAGGGTCCACCAGGTGTCCCGGGCGACTCGCACTCGAGTCCGTGGGCCTGCGGGGTCGACCAGATCTACAGGGCGAGTCGAGCACATGCCCGATGCCCCGCGGGGTCAACCAGACGTCCCAGGCGACTCCGGCCTGGCTCCGAGGGCCCACGGTGTCACACAGCTCTCCTGGGACACTCGCGCTTTGGACCGACGGACCGCGGTGTCGACCAGCTGACCCGGGCGACTTTGGCCCTGTGTCCAAAGGCCCTTGGGGTCGACCGACTTTCCCGGGCGTCTCCGGCCTGTGCCCGAGGGACCGTGGTATGGACCAACTCTCCCAGGCGACTCAAGTTCGGGTCCGAGGTCCCGCAGCCTACCTGCTTTCCCGGATGACTTGGGCATGTGCCACATGTCACGCGGGGTCAACCAGTTGTCCCGGGGGACTCAGGCCCGGATCCAGGATCCCGTGGTGTCGACCAGCTGTCCCGGGGAACTCTGTCCATGCCCGAAGGCCAGCCCCATCCACCAGTTGCCCCGGGCGACTCGACCCGTGTCTGAAGGCCCGCGTGTTCGACCAGCTATCCCTGGCGACTCACGCTGGGGTCCGTGTTCCCGCGGGGTTGACCAGCAGTCCCGGGCAACACGCGCTTGTGTCCGAGGGCCCGTGAGGTCGACCCGATGTCTTTGGCGATTCGGGCCCGGGACCGAGGCCCCGCAGGATCGACCAGCAGACCCGCGCGACTTGGGCCCGTGTCCGAGGTCCTGCGGTCGACCATCTGTACCGGGCGACTCGGGCCCGTGCCCGATGTCCCGCTGGGTCGACCAGCTATCCTGGGGGAGTCGGGCCCATGTCCGAGGGCCCGCGGGTTCCACAACCTTTCCCGGGCGACTCGGGCTGGTCCCGAGGGCCCGCGCTGTCGTCCAAATCTCCCGGTCGACTCGGGCCTGTGTCTGATATCCTCCAGGGTCGACCAGCTGTCCCGGGGGACTTGGGCCCTGGTCGGACGGAGCGGGGTGTCGAACAGGCGTCCCGGGCGACTAGGGCCAATGTCCGAGAGCCCACGGGGTCGAACAGCTGTCCTGGGCGACTCGGGCCCGTTCCCGAGGCCTCGCGGTGTCGACCAGATGTCCCGGGGGACTCGCGCTTCGGTCCTAAGGCCCGCGGGGTGGACCAGCTGTCCTGGCTGACTTGGGTTCGGTTCCGAGGGCCTGCGGGCTCGAAAGGCTGTCCCGGAGGCTCGGGCCCGTTCCTGAAGGCCCACGGGGTCGACCAGTTTTCCCTGTGATTTGCGCTTTGGTCCGAGTGCCCGCAGGGTGGACCAGCAGTCCTGGGTGACTCGCGCTCGTGTCCGAGGTTCCACGAGGTCGCCCCGATGTGTTGGCAACTCGGGCCCGGGTGCGAGGGCCTGCAGGGTCGACCAGGTGTCCCGGGCGACTCGGGCCCATGCCCAAGGCCCTGCGGTGTCATCCAGATGTCCCTGGCATCTCCGGCCCAGCTCCGAGGGCCCGCGGTGTCAACCAGATGTCCCGGACCACTCGCGCTTGCGTCCTAGGTTACGTGGGGTCGACCAGCCGTCCAGGGCGACTGGGGCCCTGGTCGGAGGGAGCATGGTGTCAAACAGGCGTCCCGGGCAACTCGGGCCCGTGTCTGAAGGCCCGCGGTGTCAACCAGCTGTCCCTGGTGAGTCGTGCCTGGGACCGAGTGCACGCGGGGTCGACCAGCAGTCCCGGGCAACTCGGGCCCTGGTGGGAAGCACTGCGGTGTCGACCAGGCATCCCTGGTGACTCGGGCCCGTGCCCGAGGACCTTCGGGGTCGACCAGCTGTCCCGGGTGACTCCGGCCTGATTCCGAGGGCCCACGGTTTCGACCAAATGTCCTGGGTGACTCGGGCCTGGGTCTGAATGCTCGCGGTATCAACCAGCTTTTCCAGGGAACTCGGGCCCGGGTCTGAGGTCCCACAGGGTCGCCCACCTGTCCCGGGGGACTCGGGCCCGGGTCCACGGGCATGCGGTGTCGACAGGCTGTCCCGGGGGACTCGGGCCCGTTTCCGAGGGCCCGCCGGGTCGACCCGCTGTCCTGGTGGACTCGGGCCCGAATCCGAAGGTCCACGTGTTCGACCAGCTGTCCCAGGCACTCGGGCCTGTGTCAGAGGGCACGTGGGTTCGACCAGGTGTCCCCGGAGATCGCCCTCGAGTCCGACGGCCCGTGGGGTCGACCATATATCCCGGGCGACACTGGCCCGGGTGCAATGGCCTGCGCAGTCCACCAGCAAGCCCGTGCGGCTCAGGCCCTGTTCTGATGGCCCGCGGGGTCAACCAGCAGTCCCTGGCGACTGGGGCCCGTGTCCGAAATCCCTCGGTGTTGACCAGCTGTCCCGGGCGACTCGAGACCGTGCCTGAGGGCCTGGGTGTCGAACAGCTGTGCAAGGGGACTCACACTTGTGTCTGATGGACCCCGGGGTCGACCAGCGGTCCCTGGGGACTCGGGCCCAGGTCCTAGGGACCGCGGGTTCGACCACCTGTATTGGGCGACTCGGGCCGGTGCTCGAGGGCCCGCGGTGTCGACCAACTCTCCCGGGCGACTCGGTTCGGGTCCGAGGTCCCATGGTCGACCAGCTGTCCCAGGCGCCTCGGGCCCGTGCCAGATGTCCCGCTGCATGGATCAGCTGCCCCGGGCGACTTGGGCCCTGGTCGCAGGGCCCGCGGTGTCGAACAGGCGTCCCGGAAGAACACGGGCCTTGCCCGAATGCCCGCGCGACGACCAGCTCCGGGTGACACAGGCCCGTGTCCGAGGGCCCACGGGTTCGACCAGATGACCCTGGCGACTCACACTTGGGTAGCACTGCCCACGGGGTTGTTCAGCATTCCCGGCGTCCTCGTGCTCATGTCCGACTGCCCGCGAGGTCGACCTGATGTCTTTGGCGACTCGGGCCCGTGGCCGGGGTCCTGCGGGGTCTACCAGCTTTCCCCGGCCACTCGGGCTCAGGCCCGAGTGCCCGCAGTGTCGACCCACTCTCCCAAGCGACTCGAGTTTGGGTCCAAGGGCCCTCGGTCGACCTGCTGTCCCGGGCGTCTTGGGCCCGGGCCCGATGTCCCACCGGGTCTACCAGGTGTCCCGGGCGATTCGGGTTCAGGTCGGAGGGACCGCGGTGTTGCCCAGCCATCCCGGGTCACTCGGACCTGGGTCCGAGGGCCCATGTGTTCGACAAGCTCTTCCGGGCAAATCGCGCTCGGGTCCAATGGCCCGCGGGGTCGACTATGTCTCCGAGGCGACTCAGGCATGTTACCCAGGGCCCGGGGGGTCGACCAGCTGTCCCGGGCACCTCGGGCCCGGTTCCGAGGCCCGGCATTATTGATCAGCTATCACGTGTGACTCGGGCCCGGGTCCGAGGGCCCACGGTGTCGACCAGATGTTCCAGGCCCTCGGTCCCGGGTCCGAGGGCCCGCAGGGTCCACCAGGTGTCCCGGGAGACTCGCACTCGAGTCCGTGGGCCTGCGGGGTCGACCAGATCTACAGGGCGAGTCGAGCACATGCCCGATGCCCCGCGGGGTCAACCAGACGTCCCAGGCGACTCCGGCCTGGCTCCGAGGGCCCACGGTGTCACACAGCTCTCCTGGGACACTCGCGCTTTGGACCGACGGACCGCGGTGTCGACCAGCTGACCCGGGCGACTTTGGCCCTGTGTCCAAAGGCCCTTGGGGTCGACCGACTTTCCCGGGCGTCTCCGGCCTGTGCCCGAGGGACCGTGGTATGGACCAACTCTCCCAGGCGACTCAAGTTCGGGTCCGAGGTCCCGCAGCCTACCTGCTTTCCCGGATGACTTGGGCATGTGCCACATGTCACGCGGGGTCGACCAGTTGTCCCGGGGGACTCAAGCCCGGATCCAGGATCCCGTGGTGTCGACCAGCTGTCCCGGGGAACTCTGTCCATGCCCGAAGGCCAGCCCCATCCACCAGTTGCCCCGGGCGACTCGACCCGTGTCTGAAGGCCCGCGTGTTCGACCAGCTATCCCTGGCGACTCACGCTGGGGTCCGTGTTCCCGCGGGGTTGACCAGCAGTCCCGGGCAACACGCGCTTGTGTCCGAGGGCCCGTGAGGTCGACCCGATGTCTTTGGCGATTCGGGCCCGGGACCGAGGCCCCGCAGGATCGACCAGCAGACCCGCGCGACTTGGGCCCGTGTCCGCGGTCCTGCGGTCGACCATCTGTACCGGGCGACTCGGGCCCGTGCCCGATGTCCCGCTGGGTCGACCAGCTATCCTGGGGGAGTCGGGCCCATGTCCGAGGGCCCGCGGGTTCCACAACCTTTCCCGGGCGACTCGGGCTGGTCCCGAGGGCCCGCGCTGTCGTCCAAATCTCCCGGTCGACTCGGGCCTGTGTCTGATATCCTCCAGGGTCGACCAGCTGTCCCGGGGGACTTGGGCCCTGGTCGGACGGAGCGGGGTGTCGAACAGGCGTCCCGGGCGACTAGGGCCAATGTCCGAGAGCCCACGGGGTCGAACAGCTGTCCTGGGCGACTCGGGCCCGTTCCCGAGGCCTCGCGGTGTCGACCAGATGTCCCGGGGGACTCGCGCTTCGGTCCTAAGGCCCGCGGGGTGGACCAGCTGTCCTGGCTGACTTGGGTTCGGTTCCGAGGGCCTGCGGGCTCGAAAGGCTGTCCCGGAGGCTCGGGCCCGTTCCTGAAGGCCCACGGGGTCGACCAGTTTTCCCTGTGATTTGCGCTTTGGTCCGAGTGCCCGCAGGGTGGACCAGCAGTCCTGGGTGACTCGCGCTCGTGTCCGAGGTTCCACGAGGTCGCCCCGATGTGTTGGCAACTCGGGCCCGGGTGCGAGGGCCTGCAGGGTCGACCAGGTGTCCCGGGCGACTCGGGCCCATGCCCAAGGCCCTGCGGTGTCATCCAGATGTCCCTGGCATCTCCGGCCCAGCTCCGAGGGCCCGCGGTGTCAACCAGATGTCCCGGACCACTCGCGCTTGCGTCCTAGGTTACGTGGGGTCGACCAGCCGTCCAGGGCGACTGGGGCCCTGGTCGGAGGGAGCATGGTGTCAAACAGGCGTCCCGGGCAACTCGGGCCCGTGTCTGAAGGCCCGCGGTGTCAACCAGCTGTCCCTGGTGAGTCGTGCCTGGGACCGAGTGCACGCGGGGTCGACCAGCAGTCCCGGGCAACTCGGGCCCTGGTGGGAAGCACTGCGGTGTCGACCAGGCATCCCTGGTGACTCGGGCCCGTGCCCGAGGACCTTCGGGGTCGACCAGCTGTCCCGGGTGACTCCGGCCTGATTCCGAGGGCCCACGGTTTCGACCAAATGTCCTGGGTGACTCGGGCCTGGGTCTGAATGCTCGCGGTATCAACCAGCTTTTCCAGGGAACTCGGGCCCGGGTCTGAGGTCCCACAGGGTCGCCCACCTGTCCCGGGGGACTCGGGCCCGGGTCCACGGGCATGCGGTGTCGACAGGCTGTCCCGGGGGACTCGGGCCCGTTTCCGAGGGCCCGCCGGGTCGACCCGCTGTCCTGGTGGACTCGGGCCCGAATCCGAAGGTCCACGTGTTCGACCAGCTGTCCCAGGCACTCGGGCCTGTGTCAGAGGGCACGTGGGTTCGACCAGGTGTCCCCGGAGATCGCCCTCGAGTCCGACGGCCCGTGGGGTCGACCATATATCCCGGGCGACACTGGCCCGGGTGCAATGGCCTGCGCAGTCCACCAGCAAGCCCGTGCGGCTCAGGCCCTGTTCTGATGGCCCGCGGGGTCAACCAGCAGTCCCTGGCGACTGGGGCCCGTGTCCGAAATCCCTCGGTGTTGACCAGCTGTCCCGGGCGACTCGAGACCGTGCCTGAGGGCCTGGGTGTCGAACAGCTGTGCAAGGGGACTCACACTTGTGTCTGATGGACCCCGGGGTCGACCAGCGGTCCCTGGGGACTCGGGCCCAGGTCCTAGGGACCGCGGGTTCGACCACCTGTATTGGGCGACTCGGGCCGGTGCTCGAGGGCCCGCGGTGTCGACCAACTCTCCCGGGCGACTCGGTTCGGGTCCGAGGTCCCATGGTCGACCAGCTGTCCCAGGCGCCTCGGGCCCGTGCCAGATGTCCCGCTGCATGGATCAGCTGCCCCGGGCGACTTGGGCCCTGGTCGCAGGGCCCGCGGTGTCGAACAGGCGTCCCGGAAGAACACGGGCCTTGCCCGAATGCCCGCGCGACGACCAGCTCCGGGTGACACAGGCCCGTGTCCGAGGGCCCACGGGTTCGACCAGATGACCCTGGCGACTCACACTTGGGTAGCACTGCCCACGGGGTTGTTCAGCATTCCCGGCGTCCTCGTGCTCATGTCCGACTGCCCGCGAGGTCGACCTGATGTCTTTGGCGACTCGGGCCCGTGGCCGGGGTCCTGCGGGGTCTACCAGCTTTCCCCGGCCACTCGGGCTCAGGCCCGAGTGCCCGCAGTGTCGACCCACTCTCCCAAGCGACTCGAGTTTGGGTCCAAGGGCCCTCGGTCGACCTGCTGTCCCGGGCGTCTTGGGCCCGGGCCCGATGTCCCACCGGGTCTACCAGGTGTCCCGGGCGATTCGGGTTCAGGTCGGAGGGACCGCGGTGTTGCCCAGCCATCCCGGGTCACTCGGACCTGGGTCCGAGGGCCCATGTGTTCGACAAGCTCTTCCGGGCAAATCGCGCTCGGGTCCAATGGCCCGCGGGGTCGACTATGTCTCCGAGGCGACTCAGGCATGTTACCCAGGGCCCGGGGGGTCGACCAGCTGTCCCGGGCACCTCGGGCCCGGTTCCGAGGCCCGGCATTATTGATCAGCTATCACGTGTGACTCGGGCCCGGGTCCGAGGGCCCACGGTGTCGACCAGATGTTCCAGGCCCTCGGTCCCGGGTCCGAGGGCCCGCAGGGTCCACCAGGTGTCCCGGGAGACTCGCACTCGAGTCCGTGGGCCTGCGGGGTCGACCAGATCTACAGGGCGAGTCGAGCACATGCCCGATGCCCCGCGGGGTCAACCAGACGTCCCAGGCGACTCCGGCCTGGCTCCGAGGGCCCACGGTGTCACACAGCTCTCCTGGGACACTCGCGCTTTGGACCGACGGACCGCGGTGTCGACCAGCTGACCCGGGCGACTTTGGCCCTGTGTCCAAAGGCCCTTGGGGTCGACCGACTTTCCCGGGCGTCTCCGGCCTGTGCCCGAGGGACCGTGGTATGGACCAACTCTCCCAGGCGACTCAAGTTCGGGTCCGAGGTCCCGCAGCCTACCTGCTTTCCCGGATGACTTGGGCATGTGCCACATGTCACGCGGGGTCGACCAGTTGTCCCGGGGGACTCAGGCCCGGATCCAGGATCCCGTGGTGTCGACCAGCTGTCCCGGGGAACTCTGTCCATGCCCGAAGGCCAGCCCCATCCACCAGTTGCCCCGGGCGACTCGACCCGTGTCTGAAGGCCCGCGTGTCCGACCAGCTATCCCTGGCGACTCACGCTGGGGTCCGTGTTCCTGCGGGGTTGACCAGCAGTCCCGGGCAACACGCGCTTGTGTCCGAGGGCCCGTGAGGTCGACCCGATGTCTTTGGCGATTCGGGCCCGGGACCGAGGGCCCGCAGGATCGACCAGCAGACCCGCGCGACTTGGGCCCGTGTCCGAGGTCCTGCGGTCGACCATCTGTACCGGGCGACTCGGGCCCGTGCCCGATGTCCCGCTGGGTCGACCAGCTATCCTGGCGGAGTCGGGCCCATGTCCGAGGGCCCGCGGTTTCCACAACCTTTCCCGGGCGACTCGGGCTGGTCCCGAGGGCCCGCGCTGTCGTCCAAATCTCCCGGTCGACTCGGGCCTGTGTCTGATATCCTCCAGGGTCGACCAGCTGTCCCGGGGGACTTGGGCCCTGGTCGGACGGAGCGGGGTGTCGAACAGGCGTCCCGGGCGACTAGGGCCAATGTCCGAGAGCCCACGGGGTCGAACAGCTGTCCTGGGCGACTCGGGCCCGTTCCCGAGGCCTCACGGTGTCGACCAGATGTCCCGGGGGACTCGCGCTTTGGTCCTAAGGCCCGCGGGGTGGACCAGCTGTCCTGGCTGACTTGGGTTCGGTTCCGAGGGCCTGCGGGCTCGAAAGGCTGTCCCGGAGGCTCGGGCCCGTTCCTGAAGGCCCACGGGGTCGACCAGTTTTCCCTGTGATTTGCGCTTTGGTCCGAGTGCCCGCAGGGTGGACCAGCAGTCCTGGGTGACTCGCGCTCGTGTCCGAGGTTCCACGAGGTCGCCCCGATGTGTTGGCAACTCGGGCCCGGGTGCGAGGGCCTGCAGGGTCGACCAGGTGTCCCGGGCGACTCGGGCCCATGCCCAAGGCCCTGCGGTGTCATCCAGATGTCCCTGGCATCTCCGGCCCAGCTCCGAGGGCCCGCGGTGTCAACCAGATGTCCCGGACCACTCGCGCTTGCGTCCTAGGTTACGTGGGGTCGACCAGCCGTCCAGGGCGACTGGGGCCCTGGTCGGAGGGAGCATGGTGTCAAACAGGCGTCCCGGGCAACTCGGGCCCGTGTCTGAAGGCCCGCGGTGTCAACCAGCTGTCCCTGGTGACTCGTGCCTGGGACCGAGTGCACGCGGGGTCGACCAGCAGTCCCGGGCAACTCGGGCCCTGGTGGGAAGCACTGCGGTGTCGACCAGGCATCCCTGGTGACTCGGGCCCGTGCCCGAGGACCTTCGGGGTCGACCAGCTGTCCCGGGTGACTCCGGCCTGATTCCGAGGGCCCACGGTTTCGACCAAATGTCCCGGGTGACTCGGGCCTGGGTCTGAATGCTCACGGTATCAACCAGCTTTCCCAGGGAACTCGGACCCGGGTCTGAGGTCCCACAGGGTCGCCCACCTGTCCCGGGGGACTCGGGCCCGGGTCCACGGGCATGCGGTGTCGACAGGCTGTCCCGGGGGACTCGGGCCCGTTTCCGAGGGCCCGCCGGGTCGACCCGCTGTCCTGGTGGACTCGGGCCCGTGTCCGAAGGTCCGCGTGTTCGACCAGCTGTCCCAGGCACTCGGGCCTGTGTCAGAGGGCACGTGGGTTCGACCAGGTGTCCCCGGAGATCGCCCTCGAGTCCGACGGCCCGTGGGGTCGACCATATGTCCCGGGCGATATTGGCCCGGGTGCAATGGCCTGCGCAGTCCTCCAACAAGCCCGCGCGGCTCAGGCCCTGTTCTGATGGCCCGCGGGGTCAACCAGCAGTCCCTGGCGACTGGGGCCCGTGTCCGAAATCCCTCGGAGTTGACCAGCTGTCGGGCGACTCGAGACCGTGCCTGAGGGCCTGGGTGTCGAACAGCTGTGCAAGGGGACTCACACTTGTGTCTGATGGACCCCGGGGTCGACCAGCGGTCCCTGGGGACTCGGGCCCAGGTCCTAGGGACCGCGGGTTCGACCACCTGTATTGGGCGACTCGGGCCGGTGCTCGAGGGCCCGCGGTGTCGACCAACTCTCCCGGGCGACTCGGTTCGGGTCCGAGGTCCCATGGTCGACCAGCTGTCCCAGGCGCCTCGGGCCCGTGCCAGATGTCCCGCTGCATGGATCAGCTGCCCCGGGCGACTTGGGCCCTGGTCGCAGGGCCCGCGGTGTCGAACAGGCGTCCCGGAAGAACACGGGCCTTGCCCGAATGCCCGCGCGACGACCAGCTCCGGGTGACACAGGCCCGTGTCCGAGGGCCCACGGGTTCGACCAGATGACCCTGGCGACTCACGCTTGGGTAGCACTGCCCACGGGGTTGTTCAGCATTCCCGGCGTCCTCGTGCTCATGTCCGACTGCCCGCGATGTCGACCTGATGTCTTTGGCGACTCGGGCCCGTGGCCGGGGTCCTGCGGGGTCTACCAGCTTTCCCCGGCCACTCGGGCTCAGGCCCGAGTGCCCGCAGTGTCGACCCACTCTCCCAAGCGACTCGAGTTTGGGTCCAAGGGCCCTCGGTCGACCTGCTGTCCCGGGCGTCTTGGGCCCGGGCCCGATGTCCCACCGGGTCTACCAGGTGTCCCGGGCGATTCGGGTTCAGGTCGGAGGGACCGCGGTGTTGCCCAGCCATCCCGGGTCACTCGGGCCTGGGTCCGAGGGCCCATGTGTTCGACAAGCTCTTCCGGGCAAATCGCGCTCGGGTCCAATGGCCCGCGGGGTCGACCAGGTCTCCGGGGCGACTCAGGCACGTGCCCCAGGGCCCGGGGGGTCGACCAGCTGTCCCGGGCACCTCGGGCCCGGTTCCGAGGCCCGGCATTATTGATCAGCTATCCCGTGTGACTCGGGCCCGGGTCCGAGGGCCCACGGTGTCGACCAGATGTTCCAGGCCCTCGGTCCCGGGTCCGAGGGCCCACAGGGTCCACCAGGTGTCCCGGGAGACTCGCACTCGAGTCCGTGGGCCTGCGGGGTCGACCAGATCTACAGGGCGAGTCGAGCACATGCCCGATGCCCCGCGGGGTCAACCAGACGTCCCAGGCGACTCCGGCCTGGCTCCGAGGGCCCACGGTGTCACACAGCTCTCCTGGGACACTCGCGCTTTGGACCGACGGACCGCGGTGTCGACCAGCTGACCCGGGCGACTTTGGCCCTGTGTCCAAAGGCCCTTGGGGTCGACCGACTTTCCCGGGCGTCTCCGGCCTGTGCCCGAGGGACCGTGGTATGGACCAACTCTCCCAGGCGACTCAAGTTCGGGTCCGAGGTCCCGCAGCCTACCTGCTTTCCCGGATGACTTGGGCATGTGCCACATGTCACGCGGGGTCAACCAGTTGTCCCGGGGGACTCAGGCCCGGATCCAGGATCCCGTGGTGTCGACCAGCTGTCCCGGGGAACTCTGTCCATGCCCGAAGGCCAGCCCCATCCACCAGTTGCCCCGGGCGACTCGACCCGTGTCTGAAGGCCCGCGTGTTCGACCAGCTATCCCTGGCGACTCACGCTGGGGTCCGTGTTCCCGCGGGGTTGACCAGCAGTCCCGGGCAACACGCGCTTGTGTCCGAGGGCCCGTGAGGTCGACCCGATGTCTTTGGCGATTCGGGCCCGGGACCGAGGGCCCGCAGGATCGACCAGAAGACCCGCGCGACTTGGGCCCATGTCCGAGGTCCTGCGGTCGACCATCTGTACCGGGCGACTCGGGCCCGTGCCCGATGTCCCGCTGGGTCGACCAGCTATCCTGGGGGAGTCGGGCCCATGTCCGAGGGCCCGCGGGTTCCACAACCTTTCCCGGGCGACTCGGGCTGGTCCCGAGGGCCCGCGCTGTCGTCCAAATCTCCCGGTCGACTCGGGCCTGTGTCTGATATCCTCCAGGGTCGACCAGCTGTCCCGGGGGACTTGGGCCCTGGTCGGACGGAGCGGGGTGTCGAACAGGCGTCCCGGGCGACTAGGGCCAATGTCCGAGAGCCCACGGGGTCGAACAGCTGTCCTGGGCGACTCGGGCCCGTTCCCGAGGCCTCGCGGTGTCGACCAGATGTCCCGGGGGACTCGCGCTTCGGTCCTAAGGCCCGCGGGGTCGACCAGCTGTCCTGGCTGACTTGGGTTCGGTTCCGAGGGCCTGCGGGCTCGAAAGACTGTCCCGGAGGCTCGGGCCCGTTCCTGAAGGCCCACGGGGTCGACCAGTTTTCCCTGTGATTTGCGCTTTGTTCCGAGTGCCCGCAGGGTGGACCAGCAGTCCTGGGTGACTCGCGCTCGTGTCCGAGTTTCCACGAGGTCGCCCCGATGTGTTGGCAACTCGGGCCCGGGTGCGAGGGCCTGCAGGGTCGACCAGGTGTCCCGGGCAACTCGGGCCCATGCCCAAGGCCCTGCGGTGTCAACCAGATGTCCCTGGCATCTCCGGCCCAGCTCCGAGGGCCCGCGGTGTCAACCAGATGTCCCAGACCACTCGCGCTTGCGTCCTAGGTTACGTGGGGTCGACCAGCCGTCCAGGGCGACTGGGGCCCTGGTCGGAGGGAGCATGGTGTCAAACAGGCGTCCCGGGCAACTCGGGCCCGTGTCTGAAGGCCCGCGGTGTCAACCAGCTGTCCCTGGTGACTCGTGCCTGGGACCGAGTGCACGCGGGGTCGACCAGCAGTCCCGGGCAACTCGGGCCCTGGTGGGAAGCACTGCGGTGTCGACCAGGCATCCCTGGTGACTCGGGCCCGTGCCCGAGGACCTTCGGGGTCGACCAGCTGTCCCGGGTGACTCCGGCCTGATTCCGAGGGCCCACGGTTTCGACCAAATGTCCTGGGTGACTCGGGCCTGGGTCTGAATGCTCGCGGTATCAACCAGCTTTTCCAGGGAACTCGGGCCCGGGTCTGAGGTCCCACAGGGTCGCCCACCTGTCCCGGGGGACTCGGGCCCGGGTCCACGGGCATGCGGTGTCGACAGGCTGTCCCGGGGGACTCGGGCCCGTTTCCGAGGGCCCGCCGGGTCGACCCGCTGTCCTGGTGGACTCGGGCCCGAATCCGAAGGTCCGCGTGTTCGACCAGCTGTCCCAGGCACTCGGGCCTGTGTCAGAGGGCACGTGGGTTCGACCAGGTGTCCCCGGAGATCGCCCTCGAGTCCGACGGCCCGTGGGGTCGACCATATGTCCCGGGCGACATTGGCCCGTGTGCAATGGCCTGCGCAGTCCACCAGCAAGCCCGCGCGGCTCAGGCCCTGTTCTGATGGCCCGCGGGGTCAACCAGCAGTCCCTGGCGACTGGGGCCCGTGTCCGAAATCCCTCGGAGTTGACCAGCTGTCCCGGGCGACTCGAGACCGTGCCTGAGAGCCTGGGTGTCGAACAGCTGTGCAAGGGGACTCACACTTGTGTCTGATGGACCCCGGGGTCGACCAGCGGTCCCTGGGGACTCGGGCCCAGGTCCTAGGGACCGCGGGTTCGACCACCTGTATTGGGCGACTCGGGCCGGTGCTCGAGGGCCCGCGGTGTCGACCAACTCTCCCGGGCGACTCGGTTCGGGTCCGAGGTCCCATGGTCGACCAGCTGTCCCAGGCGCCTCGGGCCCGTGCCAGATGTCCCGCTGCATGGATCAGCTGCCCCGGGCGACTTGGGCCCTGGTCGCAGGGCCCGCGGTGTCGAACAGGCGTCCCGGAAGAACACGGGCCTTGCCCGAATGCCCGCGCGACGACCAGCTCCGGGTGACACAGGCCCGTGTCCGAGGGCCCACGGGTTCGACCAGATGACCCTGGCGACTCACGCTTGGGTAGCACTGCCCACGGGGTTGTTCAGCATTCCCGGCGTCCTCGTGCTCATGTCCGACTGCCCGCGATGTCGACCTGATGTCTTTGGCGACTCGGGCCCGTGGCCGGGGTCCTGCGGGGTCTACCAGCTTTCCCCGGCCACTCGGGCTCAGGCCGGAGTGCCCGCAGTGTCGACCCACTCTCCCAAGCGACTCGAGTTTGGGTCCAAGGGCCCTCGGTCGACCTGCTGTCCCGGGCGTCTTGGGCCCGGGCCCGATGTCCCACCGGGTCTACCAGGTGTCCCGGGCGATTCGGGTTCAGGTCGGAGGGACCGCGGTGTTGCCCAGCCATCCCGGGTCACTCGGGCCTGGGTCCGAGGGCCCATGTGTTCGACAAGCTCTTCCGGGCAAATCGCGCTCGGGTCCAATGGCCCGCGGGGTCGACCAGGTCTCCGGGGCGACTCAGGCACGTGCCCCAGGGCCCGGGGGGTCGACCAGCTGTCCCGGGCACCTCGGGCCCGGTTCCGAGGCCCGGCATTATTGATCAGCTATCCCGTGTGACTCGGGCCCGGGTCCGAGGGCCCACGGTGTCGACCAGATGTTCCAGGCCCTCGGTCCCGGGTCCGAGGGCCCGCAGGGTCCACCAGGTGTCCCGGGAGACTCGCACTCGAGTCCGTGGGCCTGCGGGGTCGACCAGATCTACAGGGCGAGTCGAGCACATGCCCGATGCCCCGCGGGGTCAACCAGACGTCCCAGGCGACTCCGGCCTGGCTCCGAGGGCCCACGGTGTCACACAGCTCTCCTGGGACACTCGCGCTTTGGACCGACGGACCGCGGTGTCGACCAGCTGACCCGGGCGACTTTGGCCCTGTGTCCAAAGGCCCTTGGGGTCGACCGACTTTCCCGGGCGTCTCCGGCCTGTGCCCGAGGGACCGTGGTATGGACCAACTCTCCCAGGCGACTCAAGTTCGGGTCCGAGGTCCCGCAGCCTACCTGCTTTCCCGGATGACTTGGGCATGTGCCACATGTCACGCGGGGTCAACCAGTTGTCCCGGGGGACTCAGGCCCGGGTCCAGGATCCCGTGGTGTCGACCAGCTGTCCCGGGGAACTCTGTCCATGCCCGAAGGCCAGCCCCATCCACCAGTTGCCCCGGGCGACTCGACCCGTGTCTGAAGGCCCGCGTGTTCGACCAGCTATCCCTGGCGACTCACGCTGGGGTCCGTGTTCCCGCGGGGTTGACCAGCAGTCCCGGGCAACACGCGCTTGTGTCCGAGGGCCCGTGAGGTCGACCCGATGTCTTTGGCGATTCGGGCCCGGGACCGAGGGCCCGCAGGATCGACCAGCAGACCCGCGCGACTTGGGCCCGTGTCCGAGGTCCTGCGGTCGACCATCTGTACCGGGCGACTCGGGCCCGTGCCCGATGTCCCGCTGGGTCGACCAGCTATCCTGGGGGAGTCGGGCCCATGTCCGAGGGCCCGCGGGTTCCACAACCTTTCCCGGGCGACTCGGGCTGGTCCCGAGGGCCCGCGCTGTCGTCCAAATCTCCCGGTCGACTCGGGCCTGTGTCTGATATCCTCCAGGGTCGACCAGCTGTCCCGGGGGACTTGGGCCCTGGTCGGACGGAGCGGGGTGTCGAACAGGCGTCCCGGGCGACTAGGGCCAATGTCCGAGAGCCCACGGGGTCGAACAGCTGTCCTGGGCGACTCGGGCCCGTTCCCGAGGCCTCGCGGTGTCGACCAGATGTCCCGGGGGACTCGCGCTTCGGTCCTAAGGCCCGCGGGGTCGACCAGCTGTCCTGGCTGACTTGGGTTCGGTTCCGAGGGCCTGCGGGCTCGAAAGACTGTCCCGGAGGCTCGGGCCCGTTCCTGAAGGCCCACGGGGTCGACCAGTTTTCCCTGTGATTTGCGCTTTGTTCCGAGTGCCCGCAGGGTGGACCAGCAGTCCTGGGTGACTCGCGCTCGTGTCCGAGGTTCCACGAGGTCGCCCCGATGTGTTGGCAACTCGGGCCCGGGTGCGAGGGCCTGCAGGGTCGACCAGGTGTCCCGGGCGACTCGGGCCCATGCCCAAGGCCCTGCGGTGTCATCCAGATGTCCCTGGCATCTCTGGCCCAGCTCCGAGGGCCCGCGGTGTCAACCAGATGTCCCGGACCACTCGCGCTTGCGTCCTAGGTTACGTGGGGTCGACCAGCCGTCCAGGGCGACTGGGGCCCTGGTCGGAGGGAGCATGGTGTCAAACAGGCATCCCGGGCAACTCGGGCCCGTGTCTGAAGGCCCTCGGGGTCAACCAGCTGTCCCTGGTGACTCGTGCCTGGGACCGAGTGCACGCGGGGTCGACCAGCAGTCCCGGGCAACTCGGGCCCTGGTGGGAAGCACTGCGGTGTCGACCAGGCATCCCTGGTGACTCGGGCCCGTGCCCGAGGACCTTCGGGGTCGACCAGCTGTCCCGGGTGACTCCGGCCTGATTCCGAGGGCCCACGGTTTCGACCAAATGTCCTGGGTGACTCGGGCCTGGGTCTGAATGCTCGCGGTATCAACCAGCTTTTCCAGGGAACTCGGGCCCGGGTCTGAGGTCCCACAGGGTCGCCCACCTGTCCCGGGGGACTCGGGCCCGGGTCCACGGGCATGCGGTGTCGACAGGCTGTCCCGGGGGACTCGGGCCCGTTTCCGAGGGCCCGCCGGGTCGACCCGCTGTCCTGGTGGACTCGGGCCCGAATCCGAAGGTCCACGTGTTCGACCAGCTGTCCCAGGCACTCGGGCCTGTGTCAGAGGGCACGTGGGTTCGACCAGGTGTCCCCGGAGATCGCCCTCGAGTCCGACGGCCCGTGGGGTCGACCATATGTCCCGGGCGATATTGGCCCGGGTGCAATGGCCTGCGCAGTCCACCAGCAAGCCCGCGCGGCTCAGGCCCTGTTCCGATGGCCCACAGTGTCAACAAGCTCTCCGGGTCGACTCTGGCCCATGCCCGAGGGCCCGCAGTGTCGACCAACTCTGCCAGGCGACTCAAGTTTGTGTCCGAGGGCCCGCGGTCTACCTGCTGTCCTGGGCGACTTGGGAATTTGCCAGATGTTCCGCGGGGTCAAATAGCTGTCCTGGGAACTCAGGCCCGGGTCCGAGGGCCCGCGGTGTCGACCAGCTGTCCCGGGGCACTCAGCCCATGCCCGAAGGCCAGCCGCATCCACCAGTTGTCCCGGGCGACTCGGACCCGTGTCTGAAAGCCCGCTTGTTCGACCAGCTGTCCCTGGCGACTCACACTTGGGTCCGAGTGCCCGCGGGCTTGACCGGCAGTCCCGGGCCACACGCGCTCCTGTCCGAGGGCCCGCGAGGTCGACCCGATGTCTTTGGCGACTCGGGCCCGGGTCCGAGGGCCCGCGGGGTCGACCAGATCTCCAGGGCGTGTCGGGCACATGCCCGATGCCCCGCGGTGTCAGCCAGAGGTCCCGGGCGACTCCGGCCTGACTCCGAGGGCTCACGGGGTCAACCAGCCCTCCTGGGACACTCGCGCTTTGGACCGCCGGCCCGCGGGGTCAACCAGGTCTCCCGGGCGACTCCGGCCGTGCCCAAGTGCCCGCGGTTTCGATCAACTTTCCCTAGCGACTCGAGTGTGGGTCTGATGGCCCGCGGTCGACCTGCTGTCCTGGCCTCTTGGGCCCGTGCCTGATATCTCGCCGGGTCGACTAGGTGTCCCGGGCGATTTGGTTTTAGGTTTGAGAGACCGCGGTGTTGACCAGGCGTCCCGGGTGACGCGATTGGGTCCGAGGTCCTGCGGTGTCGACCAGCTGTCCTGGGTCACTCGGGCCTGAGTCCAAGGGCCCATTTGTTCGACAAGCTTTTCCGGGCGAATAACGCTCGGGTCCGATGGCCCGCGGGGTCCACCAGCTTTCCAGGGCGACTCGGGCCCTGGTCGAACATACCACGGTGTCGACCCGGCATCCCTGGCGACTCGGCCCCAAAACCGAGGCCCCGCGGTGTGGACCAGCTGTCCCGGGCAACACGGGACTGTACCCGAGGGCTCGCGGGGTCGACCAGATATCCCGGGCGTTTCCGGCCCATGTCCGAGGGCCCAAGGGGTCGACCAGCTCCCCAGGGTGACTTGGGCCCGGGACCCAGAGCCCGCGGTGTCAAGCAGCTCTCCTGGGTGACTCACGATCGGGTCCGAAGGCCCGCGGGGTCGACCAGCTGTCCCGGGGGACTCAGGTCCGGGTCCGAGGGCCTGCGTGGTTGAACGGCTATCCCGTGTGACTCGGGCCCGTGTCCGAGGGCCCACGGGGTCGACCAGAGGTCCCAGGCACCAGGGACCGGTTCCGAGGGCCCGCGCTCGACCAGCTGTGCCGGGGGACTCGGGCCCGTGCCCGAAGTCCCACGGGGTCGACCAGCTTTCCAGGGCGACTCTGGCCCTGGTCGAATGTACCACGGTGTCGACTCGGCGTCCCGGGTGACTCGGCCCCAAAACTGAGGGCTCGTGTTGTGGTCCAGCTGTCCCGGGCAACACGGGACTTTACCCGAGGGCTCGCGGCGTCGACCAGATATCCCGGGCGTTTCCGGCCCATGTCCCAGGGCCCGTGTCGTCGACCAGCTGTCCCGGGCCACTCGCGCTTGGGTTCAAGGTCCTGCGGGGTCGACCAGCTGTCCCGGGCCACTCGGGCCTGGGTCTGTGGGCCCATGAGTTCGACAGGCTCTTCCGGGGAAATTGTGCTCGGTTCCGATGGCCCGCAGTGTCGACAAGCTCTCCGGGGCGACTCGGGACAGAGCCCGAGGGCACGCAGTGTCGACCACCCCTCCCGTGTGACTTGGCCCCGGGTCTGCTAACCCGCGGGGTCGACCAGCTGTCCCGGGTGACTCGGGCCCAGATGTGAGGGCCTGCGGGGTCAACAGGCTGTCCCGGGTGACTCGGGCCTGGGTCCGAGGGCCTGAGTGGTCGACCAGCTGTGCCAGGGGACTCGGGCCTGGGTCCGAGGGCCTAAGGGGTCGATCAGTTGTCCCGTGGGACTCGGGCCCGGGTCCGAGGGCCTGCGCGGTCGACCAGATGTCCCAGGCACTCGGGCCTGTGTCCGAGGGCCCGTGGGTTCGACCAGGTGACCCGGGAGACTGTCACTCGAGTCCGACGGCCCGTGGGGTCGACCCTATGTCCCGTGCGGCATTGGCCCAGGTCCCAGGGCCCGCAGGGTCAACCAGCAGTCCCTGGCGACTGGGGCCCTGTTCCGAGGGCCCGCGGGGTCGACCAGCAGTCCCTGGTGACTGGGGCCCGTGTCCAAAATCCCTTGGTGTTGACCAGCTGTCCCAGGTGACTCGAGACCGTGCCTGAGGGCACGGGTGTCGAACAACTGTCCCAGAGGACTCGCACTTGTGTCCGACGGACCCCGGGGTCGACCAACGGTCCCTGGGGACTCGGGCCCAGGTCCGAGGGCCCGCGGGTTCGACCACCTGTATTGGGCGACTCGGCCCGGTGCTCGAGGGCCTGCGGTGTTGACCAACTCTCAGGGGCGACTCGGGCCCGTGCCCCAGGGCCCGTGGGGTCGACTAGCTGTCCCGGGCGACTCACGCTTGGGTATGAGTGCCTGCGGTGTAGACCAGCTATCCCGCACGACTGGGGCCCTGTTCCGAGGGCCCGCGGGGTCGAGCAGATCTCCAGGGCGTGTCGGGCACATGCCCGATGCCCCGCGGTGTCAACCAGAGGTCCCAGGCGACTCCGGCCTGGCTCCGAGGGCCCACGGGGTCAACCAGCACTCCTGGGACACTCGAGCTTTGCACCGACGGCCCGCGGGGTCGACCAGCTCTCCCGGGAGACTCACGCTCGAATCCGAGGGCCCGCAGTGTCGACCAGCTTCCCCAGGCGACTCGGGACTGTGCCCGAGGACCCGCGGTGTCGAACATCTTTCCCGGGCGTCTCGCGCTTGGGTCTGAGCACTCCCGGGGTCGACCAGCACTCCCGGACGACTCTGCCTCATATCGGAAGGCCTGTGAGGGCGACCTGCGGTCCTGGGCGACTCGGGCCAGAGCCCTATGGCCCGCGGGGTCGACCAGCTGTCCTGGGTGAATAGGGACTGTGCCGGAGGGCCCACGGGGTCGACCAGATGTCCCGGGCAACTCTGGCCCGGGTCCGAAGGCCCTCGGGGTAGACCAGCTCTCCCGGGCAATTTGGGCCCGGGTCCGAGAGCCCTCGGGGTCAGGCAGCTCTCCCGGGTGACTCACGCTTTGGTCTGAGGGCCCGCGGTGTCGAGCAGCTGTCCCAGGCCACTCTGGCCTGGGTCTGTGGGCCCAAGTGTTCGACAAGCCCTTCCGGGCAAATCGCACCCTGTTCCGATGGCCCACAGTGTCAACAAGCTCTCCGGGTCGACTCTGGCCCATGCCCGAGGGCCCGCAGTGTCGACCAACTCTGCCAGGCGACTCAAGTTTGTGTCCGAGGGCCCGCGGTCTACCTGCTGTCCTGGGCGACTTGGGAATTTGCCAGATGTTCCGCGGGGTCAAATAGCTGTCCCGGGAACTCAGGCCCGGGTCCGAGGGCCCGCGGTGTCGACCAGCTGTCCCGGGGCACTCAGCCCATGCCCGAAGGCCAGCCGCATCCACCAGTTGTCCCGGGCGACTCGGACCCGTGTCTGAAAGCCCGCTTGTTCGACCAGCTGTCCCTGGCGACACACACTTGGGTCCGAGTGCCCGCGGGCTTGACCGGCAGTCCCGGGCAACACGCGCTCCTGTCCGAGGGCCCGCGAGGTCGACCCGATGTCTTTGGCGACTCGGGCCCGGGTCCGAGGGCCCGCGGGGTCGACCAGATCTCCAGGGCGTGTCGGGCACATGCCCGATGCCCCGCGGTGTCAGCCAGAGGTCCCGGGCGACTCCGGCCTGACTCCGAGGGCTCACGGGGTCAACCAGCCCTCCTGGGACACTCGCGCTTTGGACCGCCGGCCCGCGGGGTCAACCAGGTCTCCCGGGCGACTCCGGCCGTGCCCAAGTGCCCGCGGTTTCGATCAACTTTCCCTAGCGACTCGAGTGTGGGTCTGATGGCCCGCGGTCGACCTGCTGTCCTGGCCTCTTGGGCCCGTGCCTGATATCTCGCCGGGTCGACTAGGTGTCCCGGGCGATTTGGTTTTAGGTTTGAGAGACCGCGGTGTTGACCAGGCGTCCCGGGTGACGCGATTGGGTCCGAGGTCCTGCGGTGTCGACCAGCTGTCCTGGGTCACTCGGGCCTGAGTCCAAGGGCCCATTTGTTCGACAAGCTTTTCCGGGCGAATAACGCTCGGGTCCGATGGCCCGCGGGGTCCACCAGCTTTCCAGGGCGACTCGGGCCCTGGTCGAACATACCACGGTGTCGACCCGGCATCCCTGGCGACTCGGCCCCAAAACCGAGGCCCCGCGGTGTGGACCAGCTGTCCCGGGCAACACGGGACTGTACCCGAGGGCTCGCGGGGTCGACCAGATATCCCGGGCGTTTCCGGCCCATGTCCGAGGGCCCAAGGGGTCGACCAGCTCCCCAGGGTGACTTGGGCCCGGGACCCAGAGCCCGCGGTGTCAAGCAGCTCTCCTGGGTGACTCACGATCGGGTCCGAAGGCCCGCGGGGTCGACCAGCTGTCCCGGGGGACTCAGGTCCGGGTCCGAGGGCCTGCGTGGTTGAACGGCTATCCCGTGTGACTCGGGCCCGTGTCCGAGGGCCCACGGGGTCGACCAGAGGTCCCAGGCACCAGGGACCGGTTCCGAGGACCCGCGCTCGACCAGCTGTGCCGGGGGACTCGGGCCCGTGCCCGAAGTCCCACGGGGTCGACCAGCTTTCCAGGGCGACTCTGGCCCTGGTCGAATGTACCACGGTGTCGACTCGGCGTCCCGGGTGACTCGGCCCCAAAACTGAGGGCTCGTGTTGTGGTCCAGCTGTCCCGGGCAACACGGGACTTTACCCGAGGGCTCGCGGCGTCGACCAGATATCCCGGGCGTTTCCGGCCCATGTCCCAGGGCCCGTGTCGTCGACCAGCTGTCCCGGGCCACTCGCGCTTGGGTTCAAGGTCCTGCGGGGTCGACCAGCTGTCCCGGGCCACTCGGGCCTGGGTCTGTGGGCCCATGAGTTCGACAGGCTCTTCCGGGGAAATTGTGCTCGGTTCCGATGGCCCGCAGTGTCGACAAGCTCTCCGGGGCGACTCGGGACAGAGCCCGAGGGCACGCAGTGTCGACCACCCCTCCCGTGTGACTTGGCCCCGGGTCTGCTAACCCGCGGGGTCGACCAGCTGTCCCGGGTGACTCGGGCCCAGATGTGAGGGCCTGCGGGGTCAACAGGCTGTCCCGGGTGACTCGGGCCTGGGTCCGAGGGCCTGAGTGGTCGACCAGCTGTGCCAGGGGACTCGGGCCTGGGTCCGAGGGCCTAAGGGGTCGATCAGTTGTCCCGTGGGACTCGGGCCCGGGTCCGAGGGCCTGCGCGGTCGACCAGATGTCCCAGGCACTCGGGCCTGTGTCCGAGGGCCCGTGGTTTCGACCAGGTGACCCGGGAGACTGTCACTCGAGTCCGACGGCCCGTGGGGTCGACCCTATGTCCCGTGCGGCATTGGCCCAGGTCCCAGGGCCCGCAGGGTCAACCAGCAGTCCCTGGCGACTGGGGCCCTGTTCCGAGGGCCCGCGGGGTCGACCAGCAGTCCCTGGTGACTGGGGCCCGTGTCCAAAATCCCTTGGTGTTGACCAGCTGTCCCAGGTGACTCGAGACCGTGCCTGAGGGCACGGGTGTCGAACAACTGTCCCAGAGGACTCGCACTTGTGTCCGACGGACCCCGGGGTCGACCAACGGTCCCTGGGGACTCGGGCCCAGGTCCGAGGGCCCGCGGGTTCGACCACCTGTATTGGGCGACTCGGCCCGGTGCTCGAGGGCCTGCGGTGTTGACCAACTCTCAGGGGCGACTCGGGCCCGTGCCCCAGGGCCCGTGGGGTCGACTAGCTGTCCCGGGCGACTCACGCTTGGGTATGAGTGCCTGCGGTGTAGACCAGCTATCCCGCACGACTGGGGCCCTGTTCCGAGGGCCCGCGGGGTCGAGCAGATCTCCAGGGCGTGTCGGGCACATGCCCGATGCCCCGCGGTGTCAACCAGAGGTCCCAGGCGACTCCGGCCTGGCTCCGAGGGCCCACGGGGTCAACCAGCACTCCTGGGACACTCGAGCTTTGGACCGACGGCCCGCGGGGTCGACCAGCTCTCCCGGGAGACTCACGCTCGAATCCGAGGGCCCGCAGTGTCGACCAGCTTCCCCAGGCGACTCGGGACTGTGCCCGAGGACCCGCGGTGTCGAACATCTTTCCCGGGCGTCTCGCGCTTGGGTCTGAGCACTCCCGGGGTCGACCAGCACTCCCGGACGACTCTGCCTCATATCGGAAGGCCTGTGAGGGCGACCTGCGGTCCTGGGCGACTCGGGCCAGAGCCCTATGGCCCGCGGGGTCGACCAGCTGTCCTGGGTGAATAGGGACTGTGCCGGAGGGCCCACGGGGTCGACCAGATGTCCCGGGCAACTCTGGCCCGGGTCCGAAGGCCCTCGGGGTAGACCAGCTGTCCCGGGCAACTTGGGCCCGGGTCCGAGAGCCCTCGGGGTCAGGCAGCTCTCCCGGGTGACTCACGCTTTGGTCTGAGGGCCCGCGGTGTCGAGCAGCTGTCCCAGGCCACTCTGGCCTGGGTCTGTGGGCCCAAGTGTTCGACAAGCCCTTCCGGGCAAATCGCACCCTGTTCCGATGGCCCACAGTGTCAACAAGCTCTCCGGGTCGACTCTGGCCCATGCCCGAGGGCCCGCAGTGTCGACCAACTCTGCCAGGCGACTCAAGTTTGTGTCCGAGGGCCCGCGGTCTACCTGCTGTCCTGGGCGACTTGGGAATTTGCCAGATGTTCCGCGGGGTCAAATAGCTGTCCCGGGAACTCAGGCCCGGGTCCGAGGGCCCGCGGTGTCGACCAGCTGTCCCGGGGCACTCAGCCCATGCCCGAAGGCCAGCCGCATCCACCAGTTGTCCCGGGCGACTCGGACCCGTGTCTGAAAGCCCGCTTGTTCGACCAGCTGTCCCTGGCGACTCACACTTGGGTCCGAGTGCCC
This sequence comes from Sus scrofa, assembly GCF_054392235.1. Lineage (NCBI taxonomy): Eukaryota > Metazoa > Chordata > Mammalia > Artiodactyla > Suidae > Sus > Sus scrofa. The sequence goes on along the minus strand of NC_139387.1, from coordinate 45,662,586 downwards.
GCGGGCTTGACCGGCAGTCCCGGGCAACACGCGCTCCTGTCCGAGGGCCCGCGAGGTCGACCCGATGTCTTTGGCGACTCGGGCCCGGGTCCGAGGGCCCGCGGGGTCGACCAGATCTCCAGGGCGTGTCGGGCACATGCCCGATGCCCCGCGGTGTCAGCCAGAGGTCCCGGGCGACTCCGGCCTGACTCCGAGGGCTCACGGGGTCAACCAGCCCTCCTGGGACACTCGCGCTTTGGACCGCCGGCCCGCGGGGTCAACCAGGTCTCCCGGGCGACTCCGGCCGTGCCCAAGTGCCCGCGGTTTCGATCAACTTTCCCTAGCGACTCGAGTGTGGGTCTGATGGCCCGCGGTCGACCTGCTGTCCTGGCCTCTTGGGCCCGTGCCTGATATCTCGCCGGGTCGACTAGGTGTCCCGGGCGATTTGGTTTTAGGTTTGAGAGACCGCGGTGTTGACCAGGCGTCCCGGGTGACGCGATTGGGTCCGAGGTCCTGCGGTGTCGACCAGCTGTCCTGGGTCACTCGGGCCTGAGTCCAAGGGCCCATTTGTTCGACAAGCTTTTCCGGGCGAATAACGCTCGGGTCCGATGGCCCGCGGGGTCCACCAGCTTTCCAGGGCGACTCGGGCCCTGGTCGAACATACCACGGTGTCGACCCGGCATCCCTGGCGACTCGGCCCCAAAACCGAGGCCCCGCGGTGTGGACCAGCTGTCCCGGGCAACACGGGACTGTACCCGAGGGCTCGCGGGGTCGACCAGATATCCCGGGCGTTTCCGGCCCATGTCCGAGGGCCCAAGGGGTCGACCAGCTCCCCAGGGTGACTTGGGCCCGGGACCCAGAGCCCGCGGTGTCAAGCAGCTCTCCTGGGTGACTCACGCTCGGGTCCGATGGCCCGCGGGGTCGACCAGCTGTCCCGGGGGACTCAGGTCCGGGTCCGAGGGCCTGCGTGGTTGAACGGCTATCCCGTGTGACTCGGGCCCGTGTCCGAGGGCCCACGGGGTCGACCAGAGGTCCCAGGCACCAGGGACCGGTTCCGAGGGCCCGCGCTCGACCAGCTGTGCCGGGGGACTCGTGCCCGTGCCCGAAGTCCCACGGGGTCGACCAGCTTTCCAGGGCGACTCTGGCCCTGGTCGAATGTACCACGGTGTCGACTCGGCGTCCCGGGTGACTCGGCCCCAAAACTGAGGGCTCGTGTTGTGGTCCAGCTGTCCCGGGCAACACGGGACTTTACCCGAGGGCTCGCGGCGTCGACCAGATATCCCGGGCGTTTCCGGCCCATGTCCCAGGGCCCGTGTCGTCGACCAGCTGTCCCGGGCCACTCGCGCTTGGGTTCAAGGTCCTGCGGTGTCGACCAGCTGTCCCGGGCAACTTGGGCCCGGGTCCGAGAGCCCTCGGGGTCAGGCAGCTCTCCCGGGTGACTCACGCTTTGGTCTGAGGGCCCGCGGTGTCGAGCAGCTGTCCCAGGCCACTCTGGCCTGGGTCTGTGGGCCCAAGTGTTCGACAAGCCCTTCCGGGCAAATCGCACCCTGTTCCGATGGCCCACAGTGTCGACAAGCTCTCCGGGGCGACTCGGGCCAGAGCCCGAGGGCACGCAGTGTCGACCACCCCTCCCGTGTGACTTGGCCCCGGGTCTGCTAACCCGCGGGGTCGACCAGCTGTCCCGGGTGACTCGGGCCCAGATGTGAGGGCCTGCGGGGTCAACAGGCTGTCCCGGGTGACTCGGGCCTGGGTCCGAGGGCCTGAGTGGTCGACCAGCTGTGCCAGGGGACTCGGGCCTGGGTCCGAGGGCCTAAGGGGTCGATCAGTTGTCCCGTGGGACTCGGGCCCGGGTCCGAGGGCCTGCGCGGTCGACCAAATGTCCCAGGCACTCGGGCCTGTGTCCGAGGGCCCGTGGGTTCGACCAGGTGACCCGGGAGACTGTCACTCGAGTCCGACGGCCCGTGGGGTCGACCCTATGTCCCGTGCGGCATTGGCCCAGGTCCCAGGGCCCGCAGGGTCAACCAGCAGTCCCTGGCGACTGGGGCCCTGTTCCGAGGGCCCGCGGGGTTGACCAGCAGTCCCTGGTGACTGGGGCCCGTGTCCAAAATCCCTTGGTGTTGACCAGCTGTCCCAGGTGACTCGAGACCGTGCCTGAGGGCACGGGTGTCGAACAACTGTCCCAGAGGACTCGCACTTGTGTCCGACGGACCCCGGGGTCGACCAACGGTCCCTGGGGACTCGGGCCCAGGTCCGAGGGCCCGCGGGTTCGACCACCTGTATTGGGCGACTCGGCCCGGTGCTCGAGGGCCTGCGGTGTTGACCAACTCTCAGGGGCGACTCGGGCCCGTGCCCCAGGGCCCATGGGGTCGACTAGCTGTCCCGGGCGACTCACGCTTGGGTATGAGTGCCTGCGGTGTAGACCAGCTATCCCGCACGACTCGGGCCCGTGTCCGAGGGCCCGCGGGGTCGAGCAGATCTCCAGGGCGTGTCGGGCACATGCCCGATGCCCCGCGGTGTCAACCAGAGGTCCCGGGCGACTCCGGCCTGGCTCCGAGGGCCCACGGGGTCAACCAGCACTCCTGGGACACTCGAGCTTTGCACCGACGGCCCGCGGGGTCGACCAGCTCTCCCGGGAGACTCACGCTCGAATCCGAGGGCCCGCAGTGTCGACCAGCTTCCCCAGGCGACTCGGGACTGTGCCCGAGGACCCGCGGTGTCGAACATCTTTCCCGGGCGTCTCGCGCTTGGGTCTGAGCACTCCCGGGGTCGACCAGCACTCCCGGACGACTCTGCCTCATATCGGAAGGCCTGTGAGGGCGACCTGCGGTCCTGAGCGACTCGGGTCAGAGCCCTATGGCCCGCGGGGTCGACGAGCTGTCCTGGGTGAATAGGGACTATGCCGGAGGGCCCACGGGGTCGACCAGATGTCCCGGGCAACTCTGGCCCGGGTCCGAAGGCCCTCGGTGTCGACCAGCTGTCCCGGGCAACTTGGGCCCGGGTCCGAGAGCCCTTGGGGTCAGGCAGCTCTCCCGGGTGACTCACGCTTTGGTCTGAGGGCCCGCGGTGTCGAGCAGCTGTCCCAGGCCACTCTGGCCTGGGTCTGTGGGCCCAAGTGTTCGACAAGCCCTTCCGGGCAAATCGCACCCTGTTCCGATGGCCCACAGTGTCGACAAGCTCTCCGGGGCGACTCGGGCCAGAGCCCGAGGGCACGCAGTGTCGACCACCCCTCCCGTGTGACTTGGCCCCGGGTCTGCTAACCCGCGGGGTCGACCAGCTGTCCCGGGTGACTCGGGCCCAGATGTGAGGGCCTGCGGGGTCAACAGGCTGTCCCGGGTGACTCGGGCCTGGGTCCGAGGGCCTGAGTGGTCGACCAGCTGTGCCAGGGGACTCGGGCCTGGGTCCGAGGGCCTAAGGGGTCGATCAGTTGTCCCGTGGGACTCGGGCCCGGGTCCGAGGGCCTGCGCGGTCGACCAGATGTCCCAGGCACTCGGGCCTGTGTCCGAGGGCCCGTGGGTTCGACCAGGTGACCCGGGAGACTGTCACTCGAGTCCGACGGCCCGTGGGGTCGACCCTATGTCCCGTGAGGCATTGGCCCAGGTCCCAGGGCCCGCAGGGTCAACCAGCAGTCCCTGGCGACTGGGGCCCTGTTCCGAGGGCCCGCGGGGTCGACCAGCAGTCCCTGGTGACTGGGGCCCGTGTCCAAAATCCCTTGGTGTTGACCAGCTGTCCCAGGTGACTCGAGACCGTGCCTGAGGGCACGGGTGTCGAACAACTGTCCCAGAGGACTCGCACTTGTGTCCGACGGACCCCGGGGTCGACCAACGGTCCCTGGGGACTCGGGCCCAGGTCCGAGGGCCCGCGGGTTCGACCACCTGTATTGGGCGACTCGGCCCGGTGCTCGAGGGCCTGCGGTGTTGACCAACTCTCAGGGGCGACTCGGGCCCGTGCCCCAGGGCCCGTGGGGTCGACTAGCTGTCCCGGGCGACTCACGCTTGGGTATGAGTGCCTGCGGTGTAGACCAGCTATCCCGCACGACTCGGGCCCGTGTCCGAGGGCCCGCGGGGTCGAGCAGATCTCCAGGGCGTGTCGGGCACATGCCCGATGCCCCGCGGTGTCAACCAGAGGTCCCGGGCGACTCCGGCCTGGCTCCGAGGGCCCACGGGGTCAACCAGCACTCCTGGGACACTCGAGCTTTGCACCGACGGCCCGCGGGGTCGACCAGCTCTCCCGGGAGACTCACGCTCGAATCCGAGGGCCCGCAGTGTCGACCAGCTTCCCCAGGCGACTCGGGACTGTGCCCGAGGACCCGCGGTGTCGAACATCTTTCCCGGGCGTCTCGCGCTTGGGTCTGAGCACTCCCGGGGTCGACCAGCACTCCCGGACGACTCTGCCTCATATCGGAAGGCCTGTGAGGGCGACCTGCGGTCCTGGGCGACTCGGGCCAGAGCCCTATGGCCCGCGGGGTCGACCAGCTGTCCTGGGTGAATAGGGACTATGCCGGAGGGCCCACGGGGTCGACCAGATGTCCCGGGCAACTCTGGCCCGGGTCCGAAGGCCCTCGGTGTCGACCAGCTGTCCCGGGCAACTTGGGCCCGGGTCCGAGAGCCCTCGGGGTCAGGCAGCTCTCCCGGGTGACTCACGCTTTGGTCTGAGGGCCCGCGGTGTCGAGCAGCTGTCCCAGGCCACTCTGGCCTGGGTCTGTGGGCCCAAGTGTTCGACAAGCCCTTCCGGGCAAATCGCACCCTGTTCCGATGGCCCACAGTGTCAACAAGCTCTCCGGGTCGACTCTGGCCCATGCCCGAGGGCCCGCAGTGTCGACCAACTCTGCCAGGCGACTCAAGTTTGTGTCCGAGGGCCCGCGGTCTACCTGCTGTCCTGGGCGACTTGGGAATTTGCCAGATGTTCCGCGGGGTCAAACAGCTGTCCCGGGAACTCAGGCCCGGGTCCGAGGGCCCGCGGTGTCGACCAGCTGTCCCGGGGCACTCAGCCCATGCCCGAAGGCCAGCCGCATCCACCACTTGTCCCGGGCGACTGGGGCCCGTGTCTGAAAGCCCTCTTGTTCGACCAGCTGTCCCTGGCGACTCACGCTTGGGTCCGAGTGCCCGCGGGCTTGACCGGCAGTCCCGGGCAACACGCGCTCCTGTCCGAGGGCCCGCAAGGTCGACCCGATGTCTTTGGCGACTCGGGCCCGGGTCCGAGGGCCCGCGGGGTCCACCAGATCTCCAGGGCGTGTCGGGCACATGCCCGATGCCCCGCGGTGTCAGCCAGAGGTCCCGGGCGACTCCGGCCTGACTCCGAGGGCTCACGGGGTCAACCAGCCCTATTGGGACACGCGTGCTTTGGACCGCCGGCCCGCGGGGTCAACCAGGTCTCCCGGGCGACTCTGGCCGTGCCCAAGTGCCCGCGGTTTCGATCAACTTTCCCTAGCGACTCGAGTGTGGGTCTGATGGCCCGCGGTCGACCTGCTGTCCTGGCCTCTTGGGCCCGTGCCTGATATCCCGCCGGGTCGACTAGGTGTCCCGGGCGATTTGGTTTTAGGTTTGAGAGACCGCGGTGTTGACCAGGCGTCCCGGGTGACGCGATTGGGTCCGAGGTCCTGCGGTGTCGACCAGCTGTCCTGGGTCACTCGGGCCTGAGTCCAAGGGCCCATTTGTTCGACAAGCTTTTCCGGGCGAATAACGCTCGGGTCCGATGGCCCGCGGGGTCCACCAGCTTTCCAGGGCGACTCGGGCCCTGGTCGAACATACCACGGTGTCGACCCGGCGTCCCTGGCGACTCGGCCCCAAAACCGAGGCCCCGCGGTGTGGACCAGCTGTCCCGGGCAACACGGGACTGTACCCGAAGGCTCGCGGGGTCGACCAGATATCCCGGGCGTTTCCGGCCCATGTCCGACGGCCCAAGGGGTCGACCAGCTCCCCAGGGTGACTTGGGCCCGGGACCCAGAGCCCGCGGTGTCAAGCAGCTCTCCTGGGTGACTCACGCTCGGGTCCGATGGCCCACGGGGTCGACCAGCTGTCCCGGGGGACTCAGGCCCGTGTCCGAAGGCCCGCGGGGTCGACCAGCTGTCCCGGGGGACTCAGGTCCGGGTCCGAGGGCCTGCGTGGTTGAACAGCTATCCCGTGTGACTCGGGCCCGTGTCCGAGGGCCCACGGGGTCGACCAGAGGTCCCAGGCACTAGGGACCGTTTCCGAGGACCCGCGCTCGACCAGCTGTGCCGGGGGACTCGGGCCCGTGCCCGAAGTCCCACGGGGTCGACCAGCTTTCCAGGGCGACTCTGGTCCTGGTCGAACGTACCACGGTGTCGACTCGGCGTCCCGGGTGACTCGGCCCCAAAACTGAGGGCTCGTGGTGTGGTCCAGCTGTGCCGGGCAACACGGGACTGTACCCGAGGCCTCGCGGGGTCGACCAGATATCCCGGGCGTTTCCTGCCCATGTCCCAGGGCCCGTGTCGTCGACCAGCTGTCCCGGGCCACTCGGGCCCGTGTCCGAGTGCCCGCGGTTTCGACCAGCTCTCCCGGGCGATTCGCGCTCGTGTCCGATGGCCCGCGCGGCCGATCAGCTGTCCCGGGTGACTCGGGACTGTGCCCGAGGGCCAGCGGTGTCAAACATCTTTCCGGGGCGTCTCCCGCTTGGGTTGGAGGGCCCCCGGGGTCTGCCAGAATTCCCGGACAACTCTGGCTCGTGTCCGAGTGCCCGTGAGGTCGACCCGCGGTCCTGGGCGACTCGGGCCAGAGCCCTATGGCCCGCGGGGTTGACCAGCTGACCAGGGCCACTCAAGCTTGAGTTCAAGGTCCTGCGGGGTCGACCAGCTGTCCCGGGCCACTCGGGCCTGGGTCTGTGGGCCCATGTGTTCGACAGGCTCTTCCGGGGAAATTGTGCTCGGTTCCGATGGCCCGCAGTGTCGACAAACCCCCTGGGGCGACTCGGGCCAGAGCCCAAGGGCGCGCAGTGTCGAACACCCCTCCCGTGTGACTCGGCCACGGGTCTGCTAACCCGCGGGGTCGACCAGCTGTCCCGGGTGACTCGGGCCCAGATCCAAGGGCCTGCGAGGTCAACAGGCTGTACCGGGTGACTCGGGCCTGGGTCCGAGGGCCTAGGGGGTCGATCAGTTGTCCCGGGGGACTCGGGCCCGGGTCCGAGGGCCTGCGCGGTCGACCAGATGTCCCAGGCAGTCGGGTCTGTGTCCGAGGGCCCGTGGGTTCGACCAGGTGACCCGGGAGACTCTCACTCGAGTCCGACGGCCCGTGGGGTCGACCCTATGTCCCGTGCGGCATTGGCCCAGGTCCGAGGGCCCCCGGGGTCGACCAGCAGTCCCTGGCGACTGGGGCCCTGTTCCGAGGGCCCGCGGGGTCGACCAGCAGTCCCTGGTGACTGGGGCCCGTGTCCAAAAATCCCTTGGTGTTGACCAGCTGTCCCAGGTGACTCGAGACCGTGCCTGAGGGCACGGGTGTCGAACAACTGTCCCAGAGGACTCGCACTTGTGTCCGACGGACCCCGGGGTCGACCAACGGTCCCTGGGGACTCGGGCCCAGGTCCGAGGGCCCGCGGGTTCGACCACCTGTATTGGGCGACTCGGCCCGGTGCTCGAGGGCCTGCGGTGTTGACCAACTCTCCGGGGCGACTCGGGCCCGTGCCCCAGGGCCCGTGGGGTCGACTAGCTGTCCCGGGCGACTCACGCTTGGGTATGAGTGCCTGCGGTGTAGACCAGCTATCCCGCACGACTCGGGCCCGTGTCCGAGGGCCCGCGGGGTCGACCAGATCTCCAGGGCGTGTCGGGCACATGCCCGATGCCCCGCGGTGTCAGCCAGAGGTCCCAGGCGACTCCGGTCTGACTCCGAGGGCTCACGGGGTCAACCAGCCCTTCTGGGACACTCGCGCTTTGGACCGACGGCCCGCGGGGTCAACCAGGTCTCCCGGGCGACTCCGGCCGTGCCCAAGTGCCCGCGGTTTCGATCAACTTTCCCTAGCGACTCGAGTGTGGGTCTGATGGCCCGCGGTCGACCTTTGTCCTGACCTCTTGGGCACGTGCCTGATATCCCGCCGGGTCGACTAGGTGTCCCGGGCGATTTGGTTTTAGGTTTGAGAGACCGCGGTGTTGACCAGGCGTCCCGGGTGACGCGATTGGGTCCGAGGTCCTGCGGTGTCGACCAGCTGTCCTGGGTCACTCGGGCCTGAGTCCAAGGGCCCATTTGTTCGACAAGCTTTTCCGGGCGAATAACGCTCGGGTCCGATGGCCCGCGGGGTCCACCAGCTTTCCAGGGCGACTCGGGCCCTGGTCGAACATACCACGGTGTCGACCCGGCGTCCCTGGCGACTCGGCCCCAAAACCGAGGCCCCGCGGTGTGGACCAGCTGTCCCGGGCAACACGGGACTGTACCCGAGGGCTCGCGGGGTCGACCAGATATCCCGGGCGTTTCCGGCCCATGTCCGAGGGCCCAAGGGGTCGACCAGCTCCCCAGGGTGACTTGGGCCCGGGACCCAGAGCCCGCGGTGTCAAGCAGCTCTCCTGGGTGACTCACGCTCGGGTCCGATGGCCCGCGGGGTCGACCAGCTGTCCCGGGGGACTCAGGCCCGTGTCCGAAGGCCCGCGGGGTCGACCATCTGTCCCGGGGGACTCAGGTCCGGGTCCGAGGGCCTGCGTGGTTGAACAGCTATCCCGTGTGACTCGGGCCCGTGTCTGAGGGCCCACGGGGTCGACCAGAGGTGCCAGGCACTAGGGACCGTTTCCGAGGGCCCGCGCTCGACCAGCTGTGCCGGGGGACTTGGGCCCGTGCCCGAAGTCCCACGGGGTCGACCAGCTTTCCAGGGCGACTCTGACCCTGGTCGAACGTACCACGGTGTCGACTCGGCGTCCCGGGTGACTCGGCCCCAAAACTGAGGGCTCGTGGTGTGGTCCAGCTGTGCCGGGCAACACGGGACTGTACCCGAGGCCTCGCGGGGTCGACCAGATATCCCGGGCGTTTCCGGCCCATGTCCCAGGGCCCGTGTCGTTGACCAGCTGTCCCGGGCCACTCGGGCCCGTGTCCGAGGGCCGCGGGGCCGATCAGCTGTCCTGGGTGACTCTGGACTGTGCCCGAGGGCCAGCGGTGTCAAACATCTTTCCGGGGCGTCTCGCGCTTGGGTTGGAGGGCCCCCGGGGTCGACCAGCATTCCCGGACAACTCTGGCTCGTGTCCGAGTGCCCGTGAGGTCGACCCGCGGTCCTGGGCGACTTGGGCCAGAGCCCTTTGGCCCGCGGGGTTGACCAGCTGACCAGGGCCACTCACGCTTGGGTTCAAGGTCCTGCGGGGTCGACCAGCTGTCCCGGGCCACTCGGGCCTGGCTCTCTGGGCCCATGTGTTCGACAGGCTCTTCCGGGGAAATTGTGCTCGGTTCCGATGGCCCGCAGTGTCGACAAACCCCCTGGGGTGACTCGGGCCAGAGCCCGAGGGCGCGCAGTGTCGACCACCCCTCCCGTGTGACTCGGCCCCGGGTCTGCTAACCCGCGGGGTCGACCAGCTGTCCCGGGTGACTCGGGCCCAGATCCGAGGGCCTGCGAGGTGAACAGGCTGTACCGGGTGACTCGGGCCCGGGTCCGAGGGCCTGCGCGGTCGACCAGATGTCCCAGGCACTCGGGCCTGTGTCCGAGGGCCCGTGGGTTCGACCAGGTGACCTGGGAGACTCTCACTCGAGTCCGACGGCCCGTGGGGTCGACCCTATGTCCCGTGCGACATTGGCCCAGGTCCGAGGGCCCGCGGGGTCGACCAGCAGTCCCTGGCGACTGGGGCCCTGTTCCGAGGGCCCGCGGGGTCGACCAGCAGTCCCTGGTGACTCTGGCCCGTGTCCAAAAATCCCTTGGTGTTGACCAGCTGTCCCAGGTGACTCGAGACCGTGCCTGAGGGCACGGGTGTCGAACACCTGTCCCAGAGGACTCGCACTTGTGTCCGACGGACCCCGGGGTCGACCAACGGTCCCTGGGGACTCGGGCCCAGGTCCGAGGGCCCGCGGGTTCGACCACTTGTATTGGGCGACTCGGCCCGGTGCTCGAGGGCCTGCGGTGTTGACCAACTCTCCGGGGCGACTCGGGCCCGTGCCCCAGGGCCCGTGGGGTCGACTAGCTGTCCCGGGCGACTCACGCTTGGGTATGAGTGCCTGCGGTGTAGACCAGCTATCCCGCACGACTCGGGCCCGTGTCCGTGGGCCCGCGGGGTCGACCAGATCTCCAGGGCGTGTCGGGCACATGCCCGATGCCCCGCGGTGTCAACCAGAGGTCCCGGGCGACTCCGGCCTGGCTCCGAGGGCCCACGGGGTCAACCAGCACTCCTGGGACACTCGAGCTTTGGACCGACGGCCCGCCGGGTTGACGAGCTCTCCCGGGAGACTCACGCTCGAATCCGAGGGCCCGCAGTGTCGACCAGCTTCCCCAGGCGACTCGGGACTGTGCCCGAGGACCCGCGGTGTCGAACATCTTTCCCGGGCGTCTCGCGCTTGGGTCTGAGCACTCCCGGGGTCGACCAGCACTCCCGGACGACTCTGCCTCATATCGGAAGGCCTGTGAGGGCGACCTGCGGTCCTGGGCGACTCGGGTCAGAGCCCTATGGCCCGCGGGGTCGACCAGCACTCCCGGGTGAATCGGGACTGTGCCGGAGGGCCCACAGGGTGGACCAGATGTCCCGGGCAACTCTGGCCCGGGTCCGAAGGCCCTCGGGGTCGACCAGCTGTCCCGGGCAACTTGGGCCCGGGTCCGAGAGCCCTCGGGGTCAGGCAGCTCTCCCGGGTGACTCACACTTTGGTCTGAGGGCCCGCGGTGTCGAGCAGCTGTCCCAGGCCACTCGGGCCTGGGTCTGTGGGCCCAGGTGTTCGACAAGCCCTTCCGGGCAAATCGCACCCTGTTCCGATGGCCCACAGTGTCAACAAGCTCTCCGGGTCGACTCTGGCCCATGCCCGAGGGCCCGCAGTGTCGACCAACTCTGCCAGGCGACTCAAGTTTGTGTGCGAGGGCCCGCGGTCTACCTGCTGTCCTGGGCGACTTGGGAATTTGCCAGATGTTCCGCGGGGTCAAACAGCTGTCCCGGGAGCTCAGGCCCGGGTCCGAGGGCCCGCGGTGTCGACCAGCTGTCCCGGGGCACTCAGCCCATGCCCGAAGGCCAGCCGCATCCACCAGTTGTCCCGGGCGACTCGGACCCGTGTCTGAAAGCCCGCTTGTTCGACCAGCTGTCCCTGGCGACTCACGCTTGAGTCCGAGTGCCCGCGGGCTTGACCGGCAGTCCCGGGCAACACGCGCTCCTGTACGAGGGCCCGCAAGGTCGACCCGATGTCTTTGGCGACTCGGGCCCAGGTCCGAGTTCCCGCGGGGTCGACCAGATGTCCAGGGCGTGTCGGGGACATGCCCGATGCCCCGCGGTGTCAACCAAAGGTCCCGCGGTGACTCCGGCCTGACTCCGAGGGCTCACGGGGTCAACCAGCCCTCCTGGGACACTCGTGCTTTGGACCGACGGCCCGCGGGGTCAACCAGGTCTCCCGGGCGACTCCGGCCGTGCCCAAGTGCCCGCGGTTTCGATCAACTTTCCCTAGCGACTCGAGTGTGGGTCTGATGGCCCGCGGTCGACCTTTGTCCTGACCTCTTGGGCACGTGCCTGATATCCCGCCGGGTCGACTAGGTGTCCCGGGCGATTTGGTTTTAGGTTTGAGAGACCGCGGTGTTGACCAGGCGTCCCGGGTGACGCGATTGGGTCCGAGGTCCTGCGGTGTCGACCAGCTGTCCTGGGTCACTCGGGCCTGAGTCCAAGGGCCCATTTGTTCGACAAGCTTTTCCGGGCGAATAACGCTCGGGTCCGATGGCCCGCGGGGTCCACCAGCTTTCCAGGGCGACTCGGGCCCTGGTCGAACATACCACGGTGTCGACCCGGCGTCCCTGGCGACTCGGCCCCAAAACCGAGGCCCCGCGGTGTGGACCAGCTGTCCCGGGCAACACGGGACTGTACCCGAGGGCTCGCGGGGTCGACCAGATATCCCGGGCGTTTCCGGCCCATGTCCGAGGGCCCAAGGGGTCGACCAGCTCCCCAGGGTGACTTGGGCCCGGGACCCAGAGCCCGCGGTGTCAAGCAGCTCTCCTGGGTGACTCACGCTCGGGTCCGATGGCCCGCGGGGTCGACCAGCTGTCCCGGGGGACTCAGGCCCGTGTCCGAAGGCCCGCGGGGCCGATCAGCTGTCCCGGGTGACTCGGGACTGTGCCCGAGGGCCAGCGGTGTCAAACATCTTTCCGGGGCGTCTCGCGCTTGGGTTGGAGGGCCCCCGGGGTCGACCAGCATTCCCGGACAACTCTGGCTCGTGTCCGAGTGCCCGTGAGGTCGACCCGCGGTCCTGGGCGACTCGGGCCAGAGCCCTATGGCCCGCGGGGTTGACCAGCTGACCAGGGCCACTCAAGCTTGGGTTCAAGGTCCTGCGGGGTCGACCAGCTGTCCCGGGCCACTCGGGCCTGGGTCTGTGGGCCCATGTGTTCGACAGGCTCTTCCGGGGAAATTGTGCTCGGTTCCGATGGCCCGCAGTGTCGACAAACCCCCTGGGGCGACTCGGGCCAGAGCCCGAGGGCGCGCAGTGTCGACCACCCCTCCCGTGTGACTCGGCCCCGGGTCTGCTAACCCGCGGGGTCGACCAGCTGTCCCGGGTGACTCGGGCCCAGATCCGAGGGCCTGCGGGGTCAACAGGCCGTCCCGGGTGACTCGGGCCTGGGTCCGAGGGCCTAAGGGGTCGATCAGTTGTCCCGTGGGACTCGGGCCCGGGTCCGAGGGCCTGCGCGGTCGACCAGATGTCCCAGGCACTCGGGCCTGTGTCCGAGGGCCCGTGGGTTCGACCAGGTGACCCGGGAGACTCTCACTCGAGTCCGACGGCCCGTGGGGTCGACCCTATGTCCCGTGCGACATTGGCCCAGGTCCGAGGGCCCGCGGGGTCGACCAGCAGTCCCTGGCGACTGGGGCCCTGTTCCGAGGGCCCGCGGGGTCGACCAGCAGTCCCTGGTGACTGGGGCCCGTGTCCAAAAATCCCTTGGTGTTGACCAGCTGTCCCAGGTGACTCGAGACCGTGCCTGAGGGCACGGGTGTCGAACACCTGTCCCAGAGGACTCGCACTTGTGTCCGACGGACCCCGGGGTCGACCAACGGTCCCTGGGGACTCGGGCCCAGGTCCGAGGGCCCGCGGGTTCGACCACTTGTATTGGGCGACTCGGCCCGGTGCTCGAGGGCCTGCGGTGTTGACCAACTCTCCGGGGCGACTCGGGCCCGTGCCCCAGGGCCCGTGGGGTCGACTAGCTGTCCCGGGCGACTCACGCTTGGGTATGAGTGCCTGCGGTGTAGACCAGCTATCCCGCACGACTCGGGCCCGTGTCCGTGGGCCCGCGGGGTCGACCAGATCTCCAGGGCGTGTCGGGCACATGCCCGATGCCCCGCGGTGTCAACCAGAGGTCCCGGGCGACTCCGGCCTGGCTCCGAGGGCCCACGGGGTCAACCAGCACTCCTGGGACACTCGAGCTTTGGACCGACGGCCCGCCGGGTTGACGAGCTCTCCCGGGAGACTCACGCTCGAATCCGAGGGCCCGCAGTGTCGACCAGCTTCCCCAGGCGACTCGGGACTGTGCCCGAGGACCCGCGGTGTCGAACATCTTTCCCGGGCGTCTCGCGCTTGGGTCTGAGCACTCCCGGGGTCGACCAGCACTCCCGGACGACTCTGCCTCATATCGGAAGGCCTGTGAGGGCGACCTGCGGTCCTGGGCGACTCGGGTCAGAGCCCTATGGCCCGCGGGGTCGACCAGCACTCCCGGGTGAATCGGGACTGTGCCGGAGGGCCCACAGGGTGGACCAGATGTCCCGGGCAACTCTGGCCCGGGTCCGAAGGCCCTCGGGGTCGACCAGCTGTCCCGGGCAACTTGGGCCCGGGTCCGAGAGCCCTCGGGGTCAGGCAGCTCTCCCGGGTGACTCACACTTTGGTCTGAGGGCCCGCGGTGTCGAGCAGCTGTCCCAGGCCACTCGGGCCTGGGTCTGTGGGCCCAGGTGTTCGACAAGCCCTTCCGGGCAAATCGCACCCTGTTCCGATGGCCCACAGTGTCAACAAGCTCTCCGGGTCGACTCTGGCCCATGCCCGAGGGCCCGCAGTGTCGACCAACTCTGCCAGGCGACTCAAGTTTGTGTGCGAGGGCCCGCGGTCTACCTGCTGTCCTGGGCGACTTGGGAATTTGCCAGATGTTCCGCGGGGTCAAACAGCTGTCCCGGGAGCTCAGGCCCGGGTCCGAGGGCCCGCGGTGTCGACCAGCTGTCCCGGGGCACTCAGCCCATGCCCGAAGGCCAGCCGCATCCACCAGTTGTCCCGGGCGACTCGGACCCGTGTCTGAAAGCCCGCTTGTTCGACCAGCTGTCCCTGGCGACTCACGCTTGAGTCCGAGTGCCCGCGGGCTTGACCGGCAGTCCCGGGCAACACGCGCTCCTGTACGAGGGCCCGCAAGGTCGACCCGATGTCTTTGGCGACTCGGGCCCAGGTCCGAGTTCCCGCGGGGTCGACCAGATGTCCAGGGCGTGTCGGGGACATGCCCGATGCCCCGCGGTGTCAACCAAAGGTCCCGCGGTGACTCCGGCCTGACTCCGAGGGCTCACGGGGTCAACCAGCCCTCCTGGGACACTCGTGCTTTGGACCGACGGCCCGCGGGGTCAACCAGGTCTCCCGGGCGACTCCGGCCGTGCCCAAGTGCCCGCGGTTTCGATCAACTTTCCCTAGCGACTCGAGTGTGGGTCTGATGGCCCGCGGTCGACCTTTGTCCTGACCTCTTGGGCACGTGCCTGATATCCCGCCGGGTCGACTAGGTGTCCCGGGCGATTTGGTTTTAGGTTTGAGAGACCGCGGTGTTGACCAGGCGTCCCGGGTGACGCGATTGGGTCCGAGGTCCTGCGGTGTCGACCAGCTGTCCTGGGTCACTCGGGCCTGAGTCCAAGGGCCCATTTGTTCGACAAGCTTTTCCGGGCGAATAACGCTCGGGTCCGATGGCCCGCGGGGTCCACCAGCTTTCCAGGGCGACTCGGGCCCTGGTCGAACATACCACGGTGTCGACCCGGCGTCCCTGGCGACTCGGCCCCAAAACCGAGGCCCCGCGGTGTGGACCAGCTGTCCCGGGCAACACGGGACTGTACCCGAGGGCTCGCGGGGTCGACCAGATATCCCGGGCGTTTCCGGCCCATGTCCGAGGGCCCAAGGGGTCGACCAGCTCCCCAGGGTGACTTGGGCCCGGGACCCAGAGCCCGCGGTGTCAAGCAGCTCTCCTGGGTGACTCACGCTCGGGTCCGATGGCCCGCGGGGTCGACCAGCTGTCCCGGGGGACTCAGGCCCGTGTCCGAAGGCCCGCGGGGCCGATCAGCTGTCCCGGGTGACTCGGGACTGTGCCCGAGGGCCAGCGGTGTCAAACATCTTTCCGGGGCGTCTCGCGCTTGGGTTGGAGGGCCCCCGGGGTCGACCAGCATTCCCGGACAACTCTGGCTCGTGTCCGAGTGCCCGTGAGGTCGACCCGCGGTCCTGGGCGACTCGGGCCAGAGCCCTATGGCCCGCGGGGTTGACCAGCTGACCAGGGCCACTCAAGCTTGGGTTCAAGGTCCTGCGGGGTCGACCAGCTGTCCCGGGCCACTCGGGCCTGGGTCTGTGGGCCCATGTGTTCGACAGGCTCTTCCGGGGAAATTGTGCTCGGTTCCGATGGCCCGCAGTGTCGACAAACCCCCTGGGGCGACTCGGGCCAGAGCCCGAGGGCGCGCAGTGTCGACCACCCCTCCCGTGTGACTCGGCCCCGGGTCTGCTAACCCGCGGGGTCGACCAGCTGTCCCGGGTGACTCGGGCCCAGATCCGAGGGCCTGCGGGGTCAACAGGCCGTCCCGGGTGACTCGGGCCTGGGTCCGAGGGCCTAAGGGGTCGATCAGTTGTCCCGTGGGACTCGGGCCCGGGTCCGAGGGCCTGCGCGGTCGACCAGATGTCCCAGGCACTCGGGCCTGTGTCCGAGGGCCCGTGGGTTCGACCAGGTGACCCGGGAGACTCTCACTCGAGTCCGACGGCCCGTGGGGTCGACCCTATGTCCCGTGCGACATTGGCCCAGGTCCGAGGGCCCGCGGGGTCGACCAGCAGTCCCTGGCGACTGGGGCCCTGTTCCGAGGGCCCGCGGGGTCGACCAGCAGTCCCTGGTGACTGGGGCCCGTGTCCAAAAATCCCTTGGTGTTGACCAGCTGTCCCAGGTGACTCGAGACCGTGCCTGAGGGCACGGGTGTCGAACAACTGTCCCAGAGGACTCGCACTTGTGTCCGACGGACCCCGGGGTCGACCAACGGTCCCTGGGGACTCGGGCCCAGGTCCGAGGGCCCGCGGGTTCGACCACCTGTATTGGGCGACTCGGCCCGGTGCTCGAGGGCCTGCGGTGTTGACCAACTCTCCGGGGCGACTCGGGCCCGTGCCCCAGGGCCCGTGGGGTCGACTAGCTGTCCCGGGCGACTCACGCTTGGGTATGAGTGCCTGCGGTGTAGACCAGCTATCCCGCACGACTCGGGCCCGTGTCCGAGGGCCCGCGGGGTCGACCAGATCTCCAGGGCGTGTCGGGCACATGCCCGATGCCCCGCGGTGTCAGCCAAAGGTCCCGGGTGACTCCGGCCTGACTCCGAGGGCTCACGGGGTCAACCAGCCCTCCTGGGACACTCGTGCTTTGGACCGACGGCCCGCGGGGTCAACCAGGTCTCCCGGGCGACTCCGGCCGTGCCCAAGTGCCCGCGGAGACTCACGCTTGAATCCGAGGGCGCGCAGTGTCGACCAGCTTCCCCAGGCGACTCGGGACTGTGCCCGAGGACCCGCGGTGTCGAACATCTTTCCCGGGCGTCTCGCGCTTGGGTCTGAGCACTCCCGGGGTCGACCAGCACTCCCGGACGACTCTGCCTCATATCGGAAGGCCTGTGAGGGCGACCTGCGGTCCTGGGCGACTCGGGTCAGAGCCCTATGGCCCGCGGGGTCGACCAGCAGTCCCGGGTGAATCGGGACTGTGCCGGAGGGCCCACGGGGTCGACCAGATGTCCCGGGCAACTCTGGCTCGGGTCCGAAGGCCCTCGGGGTCGACCAGCTGTCCCGGGCAACTTGGGCCCGGGTCCGAGAGCCCTCGGGGTCAGGCAGCTCTCCCGGGTGACTCACGCTTTGGTCTGAGGGCCCGCTGTGTCGAGCAGCTGTCCCAGGCCACTCGGGCCTGGGTCTGTGGGCCCAAGTGTTCGACAAGCCCTTCCGGGCAAATCGCACTCTGTTCCGATGGCCCACAGTGTCAACAAGCTCTCCGGGTCGACTCTGGCCCATGCCCGAGGGCCCGCAGTGTCGACCAACTCTGCCAGGCGACTCAAGTTTGTGTCCGAGGGCCCGCGGTCTACCTGCTGTCCTGGGCGACTTGGGAATTTGCCAGATGTTCCGCGGGGTCAAACAGCTGTCCCGGGAGCTCAGGCCCGGGTCCGAGGGCCCGCGGTGTCGACCAGCTGTCCCGGGGCACTCAGCCCATGCCCGAAGGCCACCTGCATCCACCAGTTGTCCTGGGCGACTGGGACCCGTGTCTGAAAGCCCGCTTGTTCGACCAGCTGTCCCTGGCGACTCACGCTTGGGTCCGAGTGCCCGCTTGCTTGCCCGGCAGTCCCGGGCAACACGCGCTCCTGTCCGAGGGCCCGCGAGGTCGACCCGTTTTCTTTGGCGACTCGGGCCCAGGTCCGAGGGCCCGCGGGGTCGACCAGATCTCCAGGGCGTGTCGGGCACATGCCCGATGCCCCGCGGTGTCAGCCAGAGGTCCCGGGTGACTCCGGCCTGACTCCGAGGGCTCACGGGGTCAACCAGCCCTCCTGGGACACTCGGGCTTTGGACCGACGGCCCGCGGGGTCAACCAGGTCTCCCGGGCGACTCCGGCTGTGCCCAAGTGCCCGCGGATTCGATCAACTTTCCCTAGCGACTCGAGTGTGGGTCTGATGGCCCACGGTCGACCTTTGTCCTGACCTCTTGGGCCCGTGCCTGATATCCCGCCGGGTCGACTAGGTGTCCCGGGCGATTTGGTTTTAGGTTTGAGAGACCGCGGTGTTGACCAGGCGTCCCGGGTGACGCGATTGGGTCCGAGGTCCTGCGGTGTCGACCAGCTGTCCTGGGTCACTCGGGCCTGAGTCCAAGGGCCCATTTGTTCGACAAGCTTTTCCGGGCGAATAACGCTCGGGTCCGATGGCCCGCGGGGTCCACCAGCTTTCCAGGGCGACTTGGGCCCTGGTCGAACATACCACGGTGTCGACCCGGCGTCCCTGGCGACTCGGCCCCAAAACCGAGGCCCCGCGGTGTGGACCAGCTGTCCCGGGCAACACGGGACTGTACCCGAGGGCTCGCGGGGTCGACCAGATATCCCGGGCGTTTCCGGCCCATGTCCGAGGGCCCAAGGGGTCGACCAGCTCCCCAGGGTGACTTGGGCCCGGGACCCAGAGCCCGCGGTGTCAAGCAGCTCTCCTGGGTGACTCACGCTCGGGTCCGATGGCCCGCGGGGTCGACCAGCTGTCCCGGGGGACTCAGGCCCGTGTCCGAAGGCCCGCGGGGCCGATCAGCTGTCCCGGGTGACTCGGGACTGTGCCCGAGGGCCAGCGGTGTCAAACATCTTTCCGGGGCGTCTCGCGCTTGGGTTGGAGGGCCCCCGGGGTCGACCAGCATTCCCGGACAACTCTGGCTCGTGTCCGAGTGCCCGTGAGGTCGACCCGCGGTCCTGGGCGACTCGGGCCAGAGCCCTATGGCCCGCGGGGTTGACCAGCTGACCAGGGCCACTCAAGCTTGGGTTCAAGGTCCTGCGGGGTCGACCAGCTGTCCCGGGCCACTCGGGCCTGGGTCTGTGGGCCCATGTGTTCGACAGGCTCTTCCGGGGAAATTGTGCTCGGTTCCGATGGCCCGCAGTGTCGACAAACCCCCTGGGGCGACTCGGGCCAGAGCCCGAGGGCGCGCAGTGTCGACCACCCCTCCCGTGTGAGTCGGCCACGGGTCTGCTAACCCGCGGGGTCGACCAGCTGTCCCGGGTGACTCGGGCCCAGATCCGAGGGCCTGCGGGGTCAACAGGCCGTCCCGGGTGACTCGGGCCTGGGTCCGAGGGCCTAAGGGGTCGATCAGTTGTCCCGTGGGACTCGGGCCCGGGTCCGAGGGCCTGCGCGGTCGACCAGATGTCCCAGGCACTCGGGCCTGTGTCCGAGGGCCCGTGGGTTCGACCAGGTGACCCGGGAGACTCTCACTCGAGTCCGACGGCCCGTGGGGTCGACCCTATGTCCCGTGCGACATTGGCCCAGGTCCGAGGGCCCGCGGGGTCGACCAGCAGTCCCTGGCGACTGGGGCCCTGTTCCGAGGGCCCGCGGGGTCGACCAGCAGTCCCTGGTGACTGGGGCCCGTGTCCAAAAATCCCTTGGTGTTGACCAGCTGTCCCAGGTGACTCGAGACCGTGCCTGAGGGCACGGGTGTCGAACAACTGTCCCAGAGGACTCGCACTTGTGTCCGACGGACCCCGGGGTCGACCAACGGTCCCTGGGGACTCGGGCCCAGGTCCGAGGGCCCGCGGGTTCGACCACCTGTATTGGGCGACTCGGCCCGGTGCTCGAGGGCCTGCGGTGTTGACCAACTCTCAGGGGCGACTCGGGCCCGTGCCCCAGGGCCCGTGGGGTCGACTAGCTGTCCCGGGCGACTCACGCTTGGGTATGAGTGCCTGCGGTGTAGACCAGCTATCCCGCACGACTCGGGCCCGTGTCCGAGGGCCCGCGGGGTCGACCAGATCTCCAGGGCGTGTCGGGCACATGCCCGATGCCCCGCGGTGTCAGCCAAAGGTCCCGGGTGACTCCGGCCTGACTCCGAGGGCTCACGGGGTCAACCAGCCCTCCTGGGACACTCGTGCTTTGGACCGACGGCCCGCGGGGTCAACCAGGTCTCCCGGGCGACTCCGGCCGTGCCCAAGTGCCCGCGGAGACTCACGCTCGAATCCGAGGGCCCGCAGTGTCGACCAGCTTCCCCAGGCGACTCGGGACTGTGCCCGAGGACCCGCGGTGTCGAACATCTTTCCCGGGCGTCTCGCGCTTGGGTCTGAGCACTCCCGGGGTCGACCAGCACTCCCGGACGACTCTGCCTCATATCGGAAGGCCTGTGAGGGCGACCTGCGGTCCTGGGCGACTCGGGTCAGAGCCCTATGGCCCGCGGGGTCGACCAGCAGTCCCGGGTGAATCGGGACTGTGCCGGAGGGCCCACGGGGTCGACCAGATGTCCCGGGCAACTCTGGCTCGGGTCCGAAGGCCCTCGGGGTCGACCAGCTGTCCCGGGCAACTTGGGCCCGGGTCCGAGAGCCCTCGGGGTCAGGCAGCTCTCCCGGGTGACTCACGCTTTGGTCTGAGGGCCCGCTGTGTCGAGCAGCTGTCCCAGGCCACTCGGGCCTGGGTCTGTGGGCCCAAGTGTTCGACAAGCCCTTCCGGGCAAATCGCACTCTGTTCCGATGGCCCACAGTGTCAACAAGCTCTCCGGGTCGACTCTGGCCCATGCCCGAGGGCCCGCAGTGTCGACCAACTCTGCCAGGCGACTCAAGTTTGTGTCCGAGGGCCCGCGGTCTACCTGCTGTCCTGGGCGACTTGGGAATTTGCCAGATGTTCCGCGGGGTCAAACAGCTGTCCCGGGAGCTCAGGCCCGGGTCCGAGGGCCCGCGGTGTCGACCAGCTGTCCCGGGGCACTCAGCCCATGCCCGAAGGCCACCTGCATCCACCAGTTGTCCTGGGCGACTGGGACCCGTGTCTGAAAGCCCGCTTGTTCGACCAGCTGTCCCTGGCGACTCACGCTTGGGTCCGAGTGCCCGCTTGCTTGCCCGGCAGTCCCGGGCAACACGCGCTCCTGTCCGAGGGCCCGCGAGGTCGACCCGTTTTCTTTGGCGACTCGGGCCCAGGTCCGAGGGCCCGCGGGGTCGACCAGATCTCCAGGGCGTGTCGGGCACATGCCCGATGCCCCGCGGTGTCAGCCAGAGGTCCCGGGTGACTCCGGCCTGACTCCGAGGGCTCACGGGGTCAACCAGCCCTCCTGGGACACTCGGGCTTTGGACCGACGGCCCGCGGGGTCAACCAGGTCTCCCGGGCGACTCCGGCTGTGCCCAAGTGCCCGCGGTTTCGATCAACTTTCCCTAGCGACTCGAGTGTGGGTCTGATGGCCCACGGTCGACCTTTGTCCTGACCTCTTGGGCCCGTGCCTGATATCCCGCCGGGTCGACTAGGTGTCCCGGGCGATTTGGTTTTAGGTTTGAGAGACCGCGGTGTTGACCAGGCGTCCCGGGTGACGCGATTGGGTCCGAGGTCCTGCGGTGTCGACCAGCTGTCCTGGGTCACTCGGGCCTGAGTCCAAGGGCCCATTTGTTCGACAAGCTTTTCCGGGCGAATAACGCTCGGGTCCGATGGCCCGCGGGGTCCACCAGCTTTCCAGGGCGACTCGGGCCCTGGTCGAACATACCACGGTGTCGACCCGGCGTCCCTGGCGACTCGGCCCCAAAACCGAGGCCCCGCGGTGTGGACCAGCTGTCCCGGGCAACACGGGACTGTACCCGAGGGCTCGCGGGGTCGACCAGATATCCCGGGCGTTTCCGGCCCATGTCCGAGGGCCCAAGGGGTCGACCAGCTCCCCAGGGTGACTTGGGCCCGGGACCCAGAGCCCGCGGTGTCAAGCAGCTCTCCTGGGTGACTCACGCTCGGGTCCGATGGCCCGCGGGGTCGACCAGCTGTCCCGGGGGACTCAGGCCCGTGTCCGAAGGCCCGCGGGGTCGACCAGCTGTCCCGGGGGACTCAGGTCCGGGTCCGAGGGCCTGCGTGGTTGAACAGCTATCCCGTGTGACTCGGGCCCGTGTCCGAGGGCCCACGGGGTCGACCAGAGGTCCCAGGAACTAGGGACCTGTTCTGAGGGCCCGCGCTCGACCAGCTGTGCCGGGGGACTCGGGCCCGTGCCCGAAGTCCCACGGGGTCGACCAGCTTTCCAGGGCGACTCTGGCCCTGGTCGAACGTACCACGGTGTCGACTCGGCGTCCCGGGTGACTCGGCCCCAAAACTGAGGGCTCGTGGTGTGGTCCAGCTGTGCCGGGCAACACGGGACTGTACCCGAGGCCTCGCGGGGTCGACCAGATATCCCGGGCGTTTCCTGCCCATGTCCCAGGGCCCGTGTCGTCGACCAGCTGTCCCGGGCCACTCGGGCCCGTGTCCGAGTGCCCGCGGTTTCGACCAGCTCTCCCGGGCGATTCGCGCTCGTGTCCGATGGCCCGCGGGGCCGATCAGCTGTCCCGGGTGACTCGGGACTGTGCCCGAGGGCCAGCGGTGTCAAACATCTTTCCGGGGCATCTCGCGCTTGGGTTGGAGGGCCCCCGGGGTCGACCAGCATTCCCGGACAACTCTGGCTCGTGTCCGAGTGCCCGTGAGGTCGACCCGCGGTCCTGGGCGACTCGGGCCAGAGCCCTATGGCCCGCGGGGTTGACCAGCTGACCAGGGCCACTCACGCTTGGGTTCAAAGTCCTGCGGGGTCGACCAGCTGTCCCGGGCCACTCGGGCCTTGGTCTGTGGGCCCATGTGTTCGACAGGCTCTTCCGGGGAAATTGTGCTCGGTTCCGATGGCCCGCAGTGTCGACAAACCCCCTGAGGCGACTCGGGCCAGAGCCCGAGGGCGCGCAGTGTCGACCACCCCTCCCGTGTGACTCGGCCCCGGGTCTGCTAACCCGCGGGGTCGACCAGCTGTCCCGGGTGACTCGGGCCCAGATCCGAGGGCCTGCGGGGTCAACAGGCTGTCCCGGGTGACTCGGGCCTGGGTCCGAGGGCCTAAGGGGTCGATCAGTTGTCCCGTGGGACTCGGGCCCGGGTCCGAGGGCCTGCGCGGTCGACCAGATGTCCCAGGCACTCGGGCCTGTGTCCGAGGGCCCGTGGGTTCGACCAGGTGACCCGGGAGACTCTCACTCGAGTCCGACGGCCCGTGGGGTCGACCCTATGTCCCGTGCGACATTGGCCCAGGTCCGAGGGCCTGCGGGGTCGACCAGCAGTCCCTGGCGACTGGGGCCCGTGTCCAAAAATCCCTTGGTGTTGACCAGCTGTCCCAGGTGACTCGAGACCGTGCCTGAGGGCACGGGTGTCGAACAACTGTCCCAGAGGACTCGCACTTGTGTCCGACGGAACCCGGGGTCGACCAACGGTCCCTGGGGACTCGGGCCCAGGTCCGAGGGCCCGCGGGTTCGACCACCTGTATTGGGCGACTCGGCCCGGTGCTCGAGGGCCTGCGGTGTTGACCAACTCTCCGGGGCGACACGGGCCCGTGCCCCAGGGCCCGTGGGGTCGACTAGCTGTCCCGGGCGACTCACGCTTGGGTATGAGTGCCTGCGGTGTAGACCAGCTATCCCGCACGACTCGGGCCCGTGTCCGAGGGCCCGCGGGGTCGACCAGATCTCCAGGGCGTGTCGGGCACATGCCCGATGCCCTGCGGTGTCAACCAGAGGTCCCGGGCGACTCCGGCCTGGCTCCGAGGGCCCACGGGGTCAACCAGCACTCCTGGGACACTCGAGCTTTGCACCGACGGCCCGCGGGGTCGACCAGCTCTCCCGGGAGACTCACGCTCAAATCCGAGGGCCCGCAGTGTCGACCAGCTTCCCCAGGCGACTCGGGACTGTGCCCGAGGACCCGCGGTGTCGAACATCTTTCCCAGGCGTCTCGCGCTTGGGTCTGAGCACTCCCGGGGTCGACCAGCACTCCCGGACGACTCTGCCTCATATCGGAAGGCCTGTGAGGGCGACCTGCGGTCCTGGGCGACTCGGGTCAGAGCCCTATGGCCCGCGGGGTCGACCAGCAGTCCCGGGTGAATCGGGACTGTGCCGGAGGGCCCACGGGGTCGACCAGATGTCCCGGGCAACTCTGGCCCGGGTCCGAAGGCCCTCGGGGTCGACCAGCTGTCCCGGGCAACTTGGGCCCGGGTCCGAGAGCCCTCGGGGTCAGGCAGCTCTCCCGGGTGACTCACGCTTTGGTCTGAGGGCCCGCGGTGTCGAGCAGCTGTCCCAGGCCACTCGGGCCTGGGTCTGTGGGCCCAAGTGTTCGACAAGCCCTTCCGGGCAAATCGCACCCTGTTCCGATGGCCCACAGTGTCAACAAGCTCTCCGGGTCGACTCTGGCCCATGCCCGAGGGCCCGCAGTGTCGACCAACTCTGCCAGGCGACTCAAGTTTGTGTCCGAGGCCCCGCGGTCTACCTGCTGTCCTGGGCGACTTGGGAATTTGCCAGATGTTCCGCGGGGTCAAACAGCTGTCCCGGGAGCTCAGGCCCGGGTCCGAGGGCCCGCGGTGTCGACCAGCTGTCCCGGGGCACTCAGCCCATGCCCGAAGGCCAGCCGCATCCACCAGTTGTCCCGGGCGACTCGGACCCGTGTCTGAAAGCCCGCTTGTTCGACCAGCTGTCCCTGGCGACTCACGCTTGGGTCCGAGTGCCCGCTTGCTTGACCGGCAGTCCCGGGCAACATGCGCTCCTGTCCGAGGGCCCACGAGGTCGCACGATGTCTTTGGCGACTCGGGCCCGGGTCCGAGGGCCCGCGGTGTCGACCAGATCTCCAGGGCGTGTCGGGCACATGCCCGATGCCCCGCGGTGTCAGCCAGAGGTCCCGGGTGACTCCGGCCTGACTCCGAGGGCTCACGGGGTCAACCAGCCCTCCTGGGACACTCGGGCTTTGGACCGACGGCCCGCGGGGTCAACCAGGTCTCCCGGGCGACTCTGGCCGTGCCTAAGTGCCCGCGGTTTCGATCAACTTTCCCTAGCGACTCGAGTGTGGGTCTGATGGCCCGCGGTCGACCTGCTGTCCTGGCCTCTTGGGCGCATGCCTGATATCGCACCGGGCCGACTAGGTGTCCCGGGCGATTTGGTTTTAGGTTTGAGAGACCGCGGTGTTGACCAGGCGTCCCGGGTGACGCGATTGGGTCCGAGGTCCTGCGGTGTCGACCAGCTGTCCTGGGTCACTCGGGCCTGAGTCCAAGGGCCCATTTTTTCGACAAGCTTTTCCGGGCGAATAACGCTCGGGTCCGATGGCCCGCGGGGTCCACCAGCTTTCCAGGGCGACTCGGGCCCTGGTCGAACATACCACAGTGTCGACCCGGCGTCCCTGGCGACTCGGCCCCAAAACCGAGGCCCCGCGGTGTGGACCAGCTGTCCCGGGCAACACGGGACTGTACCCGAGGGCTCGCGGGGTCGACCAGATATCCCGGGCGTTTCCGGCCCATGTCCGAGGGCCCAAGGGGTCGACCAGCTCCCCAGGGTGACTTGGGCCCGGGACCCAGAGCCCGCGGTGTCAAGCAGCTCTCCTGGGTGACTCACGCTCGGGTCCGATGGCCCGCGGGGTCGACCAGCTGTCCCGGGGGACTCAGGCCCGTGTCCGAAGGCCTGCGGTTTCGACCAGCTGTCCCGGGGCACTCAGCCCATGCCCGAAGGCCAGCCGCATCCACCAGTTGTCCCGGGCGACCCGGACCCGTGTCTGAAAGCCCGCTTGTTCGACCAGCTGTCCCTGGCGACTCACGCTTGGGTCCGATAGCCCGCGGGCTTGACCGGCAGTCCCGGGCAACACGCGCTCCTGTCCGAAGGCCCGCGAGGTCGACCCGATGTCTTTGGCGACTCGGGCCTGGGTCCGAGTGCCCGCGGGGTCCACCAGGTGTCCCGGGCAACTCGCACTCGAGTCCGAGGGCCCGCGGGGTCGACCAGATCTCCAGGGCATGTCGGGCACATGCCCGATACCCCACGGTGTCACCCAGAGGTCCCCGGCGACACCGGCCTGACTCCGAGGGCTCACGGGGTCAACCAGCCGTCCTGGGACAATCGCGCTTTGGACCGACGGCCCGCGGGATCAACCAGGTCTCCCAGGCGACTCCGGCCGTGCCCAAGTGCCCGCGGTTTTGATCAACTTTCCCTAGCGACTCGAGTGTGGGTCTGATGGCCCGCGGTCGACCTGCTGTCCTGGCCTCTTGGGCCCGTGCCTGATATCCCGCCGGGTCGACTAGGTGTCCCGGGCGATTAGGTTTCAGGTTTGAGAGTCCGCGGTGTTGACCAGGCGTCCCGGGTGACGCGATTGGGTCCGAGGTCCTGCGGTGTCGACCAGCTGTCCTGGGTCACTCGGGCCTGAGTCCAAGGGCCCATTTGTTCGACAAGCTTTTCCGGGCGAATAACGCTCGGGTCCGATGGCCCGCGGTGTCGACCCGCATTCCAGGGCAACAAGGGCACTGGTCGAACATACCACAGTGTCGACCCGGTGTCCCAGGTGACTCGGCCCCAAAACCGAGGCCCCGCGGTGTGGACCAGCTGTCCCGGGCAACACGGGACAGTACCCGAGGGCTCGCGGTGTCGACCAGATATCCCGGGCGTTTCCGGCCCATGTCCGAGGGCCCATGGGGTCGACCAGCTCACCAGGGTGACTTGGGCCTGGGACCGAGAGCCCGCGGTGTCAAGCAGCTCCCCTGGATGACTCACGATCGGGTCCGATGGCCCGCGGTGTCGACCAGCTGTCCTGGGGGAATCAGGTCCGTGTCCGAGGGCCCGCGGGGTCGACCAGATCTCCAGGGCATTTCAGGCACATGCCCGATGCCCCGCGGTGTCAACCAGAGGTCCCGTGAGACTCCGGCCTGGCTCCGAGAGCCCACGGGGTCAACCAGCACTCCTGGGACACTCGTGCCTTGGACCGACGGCCTACGGGGTCGACCAGCTCTCCCGGGCGACTCACGCTCGAATCCGAGGGCCCGCAGTGTCGACCAGCTTCCCCAGGCGACTCGGGACTGTGCCCGAGGACCCGCGGTGTCGAACATCTTTCCCGGGCGTCTCGCGCTTGGGTCTGAGCACTCCCGGGGTCGACCAGCACTCCCGGACGACTCTGCATCATGTCTGAAGGCCCGTGAGGGCGACCTGCGGTCCCGGGTGACTCGGGCCAGAGCCCTATGGCCGCGGGGTCGACCAGCTGTCCCGGGCGAATCGGGACTGTGCCGGAGGGCCCACGGGGTCGACCAGATATCCTGGGCAACTCTGGCCCGGGTCTGAAGGCCCTCGGGGTCGACCAGCTGTCCCGGGCAACTTGGGCCCGGGTCCGACCGCCCGCGGGGTCAAGCAGCTCTCCCGGGTGACTCGCGCTTAGGTCTGAGGGCCCGCGGTTTTGACCAGCTGTCCCAGGGGACTCAGCCCATGCCCGAAGCCCAGCCACATCCACCAGTTGTCCAGGGCGACTCGGACCCGTGTCTGATAGCCCGCTTGTTCGACCAGCTGTCCCTGGCGACTCACGCTTGGGTCCGAGTCCCCTCGGGCTTGACCAGCAGTCCCGGGCAACACGCGCTCGTGTCTGTCGGCCCGTGGGGTCAACCCTATCTCCCGTGCGACATTGGCCCAGGTCCAAGTGCCCGCGGGGTCGACCAGCAGTCCCTGGCGTATGGGGCCCTGTTCTGAGGGCCTGCGGGGTCGACCAGCAGTCCCTGGTGACTGGGGCCTGTGTCCAAAATCCCTTGGTGTTGACCAGCTGTCCCAGGTGACTCGAGACCGTGCCCGAGGGCACGGGTGTCGAACAGCTGTCCCAGAGGACTCGCACTTGTGTCCGACGGAACCCGGGGTCGACCAACGGTCCCTGGGGACTCGGGCCCAAGTCCGAGGGACTGCGGGTTTGACCACCTGTATTGGGCGGCTCGGGCCGGTGCTCAAGGGCCTGCGGTGTTGACCAACTCTCCGGGGCGATTCGGGCCCGTGCCCCAGGGCCCGTGGGGTCGACTAGCTGTCCCGGGCGACTCACACTTGGGTCCGAGTGCCTGCGGTGTAGACCAGCTATCCCGCACGACTCGGGCCCGTGTCCGAGGAACCGCAGTGTCGACCAACTCTCCCAGGCGACTCAAGTTTGTGTCCGAGGGCCCGCGGTCTACCTGCTCTCCTGGGCGACTTGGGAATGTGCCAGATGACCCGCGCGGTCAAACAGCTGTCCCGGGAACTCAGGCAGTGGTCCGAGGGCCCGCTGTGTTGACCAGCTGTCCCAGGGGACTCAGCCGATGCCCGAAAGCCAGCAACATCCACCAGTTGTCCCGGGCGACTCGAACCCGTGTCTGAAAGCCCGCTTGTTCGACCAGCTGTCCCTGGCGACTCACGCTTGGGTCCGAGTCCCCGCAGGCTTGACCAGCTGTCCCGGGCAACACGCGCTCCAGTCCGAGGGCCCGCGAGGTCGACCCGATGTCTTTGGCGACTCGGGCCCGGGTCCGAGGGCCCGCGGGGTCCACCAGGTGTCCCGGGCAACTCGCACTCGAGTCCGAGGGCCCGCGGGGTCGACCAGATCTCCAGGGCGTGTCGGGCACATGCCCGATGCCCCGCGGTGTCAGCCAGAGGTCCCGGGCGACACCGGCCTGACTCCGAGGGCTCACGGGGTCAACCAGCCCTCCTGGGACACTCGCGCTTTGGACCGACGGCCCGCGGGGTCAACCAGGACTCCCGGGAGACTCCGGCCGTGCCCAAGTGCCCTCGGTTTCGATCAACTTTCCCGAGCGACTCGAGTGTGGGTCTGATGGCCCGCGGTCGACCTGCTGTCCTGGCCTCTTGGGCCCGTGCCTGATATCCCGCCGGGTCGACTAGGTGTCCCGGGCGATTTGGTTTCAGGTTTGAGAGACCGCGGTGTTGACCAGGCGTCCCGGGTGTTGCGATTGGATCCGAGGTCCTATGGTGTCGACCAGCTGTCCTGGGTCACTCGGGCCTGAGTCCAAGGGCCCATTTGTTCGACAAGCTTTTCCGGGCGAATAACGCTCGGGTCCGATGGCCCGCGGGGTCCACCAGCTTTCCAGGGCGACTCGGGCCCTGGTCGAACATACCACGGTGTCGACCCGGCGTCCCTGGCGACTCGGCCCCAAAACCGAGGCCCCGCGGTGTGGACCAGCTGTCCCGGGCAACACGGGACTGTACCCGAGGGCTCGCGGGGTCGACCAGATATCCCGGGCGTTTCCGGCCCATGTCTGATGGCCCAAGGGGTCGACCAGCTCCCCAGGTGACTTGGGCCCGGGACCCAGAGCCCGCGGTGTCAAGCAGCTCTCCTGGGTGACTCACGATCAGGTCCGATGGCCCGCGGGGTCGACCAGCTGTCCCGGGGGACTCAGGCCCATGTCCAAGGGCCCATGGAGTCGACAAGAGGTCCCGGAACTAGGGCCCGGTTCCGAGGGCCCGCGGTCGACCAGCTGTGCCGGGGGACTCGGGCCGGTGCCCAAAGTCCCACGGGGCCGAACAGCTTTCCAGGGCGACTCTGGCCCTGGTCGATCGTACCACGGTGTCGACTTGGCGTCCCGGGTGATTCGGCCCCAAAACTGAGGGCTCGTGTTGTGGTCCAGCTCTGCCCGAGGCCTCGCGGGGTCGACCAAATATCCCGGGCCTTTCCGGCCCATGTCCCAGGGCCCGTGTCGTCGACCAGCTGTCCCGGGCCACTCGGGCCCATGTCCGAGGGCCCGCGGTGTCGACCAGGTCTCCCGGGCGACTCTGGCCGTGCCTAAGTGCCCGCGGTTTCGATCAACTTTCCCTAGCGACTCGAGTGTGGGTCTGATGGCCCGCGGTCGACCTGCTGTCCTGGCCTCTTGGGCGCATGCCTGATATCGCACCGGGCCGACTAGGTGTCCCGGGCGATTTGGTTTTAGTTTTGAGAGACCGCGGTGTTGACCAGGCGTCCCGGGTGACGCGATTGGGTCCGAGGTCCTGCGGTGTTGACCAGCTGTCCTGGGTCACTCGGGCCTGAGTCCAAGGGCCCATTTGTTCGACAAGCTTTTCCGGGCGAATAACGCTCGGGTCCGATGGCCCGCGGGGTCCACCAGCTTTCCAGGGCGACTCGGGCCCTAGTCGAACATACCACAGTGTCGACCCGGCGTCCCTGGCGACTCGGCCCCAAAACCGAGGCCCCGCGGTGTGGACCAGCTGTCCCGGGCAACACGGGACTGTACCCGAGGGCTCGCGGGGTCGACCAGATATCCCGGGCGTTTCCGGCCCATGTCCGAGGGCCCAAGGGGTCGACCAGCTCCCCAGGGTGACTTGGGCCCGGGACCCAGAGCCCGCGGTGTCAAGCAGCTCTCCTGGGTGACTCACGCTCGGGTCCGATGGCCCGCGGGGTCGACCAGCTGTCCCGGGGGACTCAGGCCCGTGTCCGAAGGCCTGCGGTTTCGACCAGCTGTCCCGGGGCACTCAGCCCATGCCCGAAGGCCAGCCGCATCCACCAGTTGTCCCGGGCGACCCGGACCCGTGTCTGAAAGCCCGCTTGTTCGACCAGCTGTCCCTGGCGACTCAAGCTTGGGTCCGATAGCCCGCGGGCTTGACCGGCAGTCCCGGGCAACACGCGCTCCTGTCCGAAGGCCCGCGAGGTCGACCCGATGTCTTTGGCGACTCGGGCCCGGGTCCGAGGGCCCGCGGGGTCCACCAGGTGTCCCGGGCAACTCGCACTCGAGTCCGAGGGCCCGCGGGGTCGACCAGATCTCCAGGGCATGTCGGGCACATGCCCGATACCCCACGGTGTCACCCAGAGGTCCCCGGCGACACCGGCTTGACTCCGAGGGCTCACGGGGTCAACCAGCCGTCCTGGGACAATCGCGCTTTGGACCGACGGCCCGCGGGATCAACCAGGTCTCCCGGGCGACTCCGGCCGTGCCCAAGTGCCCGCGGTTTTGATCAACTTTCCCTAGCGACTCGAGTGTGGGTCTGATGGCCCACGGTCGACCTGCTGTCCTGGCCTCTTGGGCCCGTGCCTGATATCCCGCCGGGTCGACTAGGTGTCCCGGGCGATTAGGTTTCAGGTTTGAGAGTCCGCGGTGTTGACCAGGCGTCCCGGGTGACGCGATTGGGTCCGAGGTCCTGCGGTGTCGACCAGCTGTCCTGGGTCACTCGGGCCTGAGTCCAAGGGCCCATTTGTTCGACAAGCTTTTCCGGGCGAATAACGCTTGGGTCCGATGGCCCGCGGTGTCGACCCGCATTCCAGGGCAACAAGGGCACTGGTCGAACATACCACAGTGTCGACCCGGTGTCCCAGGTGACTCGGCCCCAAAACCGAGGCCCCGCGGTGTGGACCAGCTGTCCCGGGCAACACGGGACAGTACCCGAGGGCTCGCATTGTCGACCAGATATCCCGGGCGTTTCCGGCCCATGTCCGAGGGCCCATGGGGTCGACCAGCTCACCAGGGTGACTTGGGCCTGGGACCGAGAGCCCGCGGTGTCAAGCAGCTCCCCTGGATGACTCACGATCGGGTCCGATGGCCCGCGGGGTCGACCAGCTGTCCTGGGGGAATCAGGTCCGTGTCCGAGGGCCCGCGGGGTCGACCAGATCTCCAGGGCGTTTCAGGCACATGCCCGATGCCCCGCGGTGTCAACCAGAGGTCCCGTGAGACTCCGGCCTGGCTCCGAGAGCCCACGGGGTCAACCAGCACTCCTGGGACACTCGTGCCTTGGACCGACGGCCTACGGGGTCGACCAGCTCTCCCGGGCGACTCACGCTCGAATCCGAGGGCCCGCAGTGTCGACCAGCTTCCCCAGGCGACTCGGGACTGTGCCCGAGGACCCGCGGTGTCGAACACCTTTCCCGGGCGTCTCGCGCTTGGGTCTGAGCACTCCCGGGGTCGACCAGCACTCCCGGACGACACTGCATCATGTCTGAAGGCCCGTGAGGGCGACCTGCGGTCCCGGGGGACTCGGGCCAGAGCCCTATGGCCGCGGGGTCGACCAGCTGTCCCGGGCGAATCGGGACTGTGCCGGAGGGCCCACGGGGTCGACCAGATATCCTGGGCAACACTGGCCCGGGTCTGAAGGCCCTCGGGGTCGATCAGTTGTCCCGGGCAATTTGGGCCCGGGTCCGACCGCCCGCGGGGTCAAGCAGCTCTCCCGGGTGACTCGCGCTTAGGTCTGAGGGCCCGCGGTTTTGACCAGCTGTCCCAGGGGACTCAGCCCATGCCCGAAGCCCAGCCACATCCACCAGTTGTCCAGGGCGACTCGGACCCATGTCTGATAGCCCGCTTGTTCGACCAGCTGTCCCTGGCGACTCACGCTTGGGTCCGAGTCCCCTCGGGCTTGACCAGCAGTCCCGGGCAACACGCGCTCGTGTCTGTCGGCCCGTGGGGTCAACCCTATCTCCCGTGCGACATTGGCCCAGGTCCAAGTGCCCGCGAGGTCGACCAGCAGTCCCTGGCGTATGGGGCCCTGTTCTGAGGGCCTGCGGGGTCGACCAGCAGTCCCTGGTGACTGGGGCCTGTGTCCAAAATCCCTTGGTGTTGACCAGCTGTCCCAGGTGACTCGAGACCGTGCCCGAGGGCACGGGTGTCGAACAGCTGTCCCAGAGGACTCGCACTTGTGTCCGACGGAACCCGGGGTCGACCAACGGTCCCTGGGGACTCGGGCCCAAGTCCGAGGGACTGCGGGTTTGACCACCTGTATTGGGCGGCTCGGGCCGGTGCTCAAGGGCCTGCGGTGTTGACCAACTCTCCGGGGCGATTCGGGCCCGTGCCCCAGGGCCCGTGGGGTCGACTAGCTGTCCCGGGCGACTCACACTTGGGTCCGAGTGCCTGCGGTGTAGACCAGCTATCCCGCACGACTCGGGCCCGTGTCCGAGGAACCGCAGTGTCGACCAACTCTCCCAGGCGACTCAAGTTTGTGTCCGAGGGCCCGCGGTCTACCTGCTCTCCTGGGCGACTTGGGAATGTGCCAGATGACCCGCGCAGTCAAACAGCTGTCCCGGGAACTCAGGCAGTGGTCCGAGGGCCCGCTGTGTTGACCAGCTGTCCCAGGGGACTCAGCCGATGCCCGAAAGCCAGCAACATCCACCAGTTGTCCCGGGCGACTCGAACCCGTGTCTGAAAGCCCGCTTGTTCGACCAGCTGTCCCTGGCGACTCACGCTTGGGTCCGAGTCCCCGCAGGCTTGACCAGCTGTCCCGGGCAACACGCGCTCCAGTCCGAGGGCCCGCGAGGTCGACCCGATGTCTTTGGCGACTCGGGCCCGGGTCCGAGGGCCCGCGGGGTCCACCAGGTGTCCCGGGCAACTCGCACTCGAGTCCGAGGGCCCGCGGGGTCGACCAGATCTCCAGGGCGTGTCGGGCACATGCCCGATGCCCCGCGGTGTCAGCCAGAGGTCCCGGGCGACACCGGCCTGACTCCGAGGGCTCACGGGGTCAACCAGCCCTCCTGGGACACTCGCGCTTTGGACCGACGGCCCGCGGGGTCAACCAGGACTCCCGGGAGACTCCGGCCGTGCCCAAGTGCCCGCGGTTTCGATCAACTTTCCCGAGCGACTCGAGTGTGGGTCTGATGGCCCGCGGTCGACCTGCTGTCCTGGCCTCTTGGGCCCGTGCCTGATATCCCGCCGGGTCGACTAGGTGTCCCGGGCGATTTGGTTTCAGGTTTGAGAGACCGCGGTGTTGACCAGGCGTCCCGGGTGTTGCGATTGGATCCGAGGTCCTGTGGTGTCGACCAGCTGTCCTGGGTCACTCGGGCCTGAGTCCAAGGGCCCATTTGTTCGACAAGCTTTTCCGGGCGAATAACGCTCGGGTCCGATGGCCCGCGGGGTCCACCAGCTTTCCAGGGCGACTCGGGCCCTGGTCGAACATACCACGGTGTCGACCCGGCGTCCCTGGCGACTCGGCCCCAAAACCGAGGCCCCGCGGTGTGGACCAGCTGTCCCGGGCAACACGGGACTGTACCCGAGGGCTCGCGGGGTCGACCAGATATCCCGGGCGTTTCCGGCCCATGTCTGATGGCCCAAGGGGTCGACCAGCTCCCCAGGTGACTTGGGCCCGGGACCCAGAGCCCGCGGTGTCAAGCAGCTCTCCTGGGTGACTCACGATCAGGTCCGATGGCCCGCGGGGTCGACCAGCTGTCCCGGGGGACTCAGGCCCATGTCCAAGGGCCCATGGAGTCGACAAGAGGTCCCGGAACTAGGGCCCGGTTCCGAGGGCCCGCGGTCGACCAGCTGTGCCGGGGGACTCGGGCCGGTGCCCAAAGTCCCACGGGGCCGAACAGCTTTCCAGGGCGACTCTGGCCCTGGTCGATCGTACCACGGTGTCGACTTGGCGTCCCGGGTGATTCGGCCCCAAAACTGAGGGCTCGTGTTGTGGTCCAGCTCTGCCCGAGGCCTCGCGGGGTCGACCAAATATCCCGGGCCTTTCCGGCCCATGTCCCAGGGCCCGTGTCGTCGACCAGCTGTCCCGGGCCACTTGGGCCCGTGTCCGAGGGCCCGCGGTGTCGACCAGCTCTCCCAGGCGATTTGCGCTCGTGTCCGATGGCCCGCAGGGCCGATCAGCTGTCCTGGGTTACTTGGGACTGTGCCCGAGGGCCCGCGTTGTCGAACATCTTTCCTCGCGCTTGGGTTGGAGGGCCCCCGGGGTCGACCAGCATTCCCGGACAACTCTGGCTCGAGTCCGAGTGCCCGTGACGTCGACCTGCGGTCCTGGTTGACTCGGGCCAGAGCCCTATGGCCCAGGGTTTGACCAGCTGACCAGGGCCACTCGCGCTTGGGTCCAAGGTCCTGCGGGGTCGACCAGCTGTACCGGGCCACTCGGGCCTGGGTCTGTGGGCCCATGTGTTGGACAAGCTCTTCCGGGGACATTGTGTTCGGTCCGATGGCCTGCAGTGTGGTCAAGCTCTCCGGGGTGACTCGGGCCAGAGCACGAGGGCGCGCAGTGTCAACC
This sequence comes from Sus scrofa, assembly GCF_054392235.1. Lineage (NCBI taxonomy): Eukaryota > Metazoa > Chordata > Mammalia > Artiodactyla > Suidae > Sus > Sus scrofa. The sequence goes on along the minus strand of NC_139387.1, from coordinate 45,627,921 downwards.
ACCACTCCCGTGGGACTCGGCCCCGGGTCTGCTAAACCGCGGGGTCGACCAGCTGTCCCGGGGGACTCGGGCCCAGATCCGAGGGCCTGCGTGGTCAACAGGCTGTCCCGGGTGACTCGGGCCTGGGTCCGAGGGCCTGAGGAGTCGACCAGGTGTGCCTGGGGTCTCTGGCCTGGGTCCGAGGGCCTGAGGGGTCGATCAGCTGTCCCGTGGGACTCTGGCCCGTGTCCGAGGGCCTGCGCGGTCAACCAGATGTCCCAGGCACTCGGGCCTGTGTCCGAGGGCCCGTGGGTTCGACCAGGTTACCCGGGAGACTCTCACTCGAGTCTGAGGGCCCGCGGGGTCGACCAGCAGTCCCTGGCGACTGGGGCCCTGTTCCGATGGCCCGCGGGGTCGACCAGCAGTCCCTGGCGACTGGGGCCTGTGTCCAAAATCCCTTGGTGTTGACTAGCTGTCCCGGGTGACTCGAGAACGTTCCCGAGGGCCCAAGTGTCGAACAGCTGTCCCAGAGGTCTCGCACTTATGTCCGACGGACCCTGGGGTCGACCAACGGTCCCTGGGGAGTCGGGACTAGGTCCGAGGGCCCACGGGTTCGACCACCTATGTTGGGCGACCCGGGCCAGTGTTTGAGGGCCTGCGGTGTTGACCAACTCTCCGGGGGGACTAGGGCCCGTGCCCCTGGGCCCGTGGGGTCGACTAGCTGTCCCGGGCGACTCACACTTGGGTCCGAGGGCCTGTGGAGTAGACCAGTTATCGCGCATGACTCGGGCCCGTGTCCGAGGGGCCTCGGGGTCGACCAGATCTCCAGGGCGTGTTGGGCACATGCCCGATGCCCCGCGGTGTCAGCCAGAGGTCCCGGGCGACTCCGGCCTGACTCCGAGGGCTCACGGGGTGAACCACCCCTCCTGGGACACTTCCGCTTTGGACCGACGGCCCGCGGGGTCAACCAGGTCTCCCGGGCGACTCCGGCCGTGCCCGAGTGCCCGCGGTTTCGATCAACTTTCCCTAGCGACTCGAGTGTGGGTCTGATGGCCCACGGTCGACCTGCTGTCCTGGCCTCTTGGGCCCGTGCCTGATATCCCGCCGGGTCGACTAGGTGTCCCGGGCGATTTGGTTTCAGGTTTGAGAGACCGCGGTGTTGACCAGGCGTCCCGGGTGTTGCGATTGGGTCCGAGGTCCTGCGGTGTCGACCAGCTGTCCTGGGTCACTCGGGCCTGAGTCCAAGGGCCCATTTGTTCGACAAGCTTTTCCGGGCGAATAACGCTCGGGTCCGATGGCCCGCGGGGTCCACCAGCTTTCCAGGGCGACTCGGGCCCTGGTCGAACATACCACGGTGTCGATCCGGCGTCCCTGGCGACTCGGCCCCAAAACCGAGGCCCCGCGGTGTGGACCAGCTGTCCCGGGCAACACGGGACTGTACCCGAGGGCTCGCGGGGTCGACCAGATATCCCGGGTGTTTCCGGCCCATGTCCGAGGGCCCAAGGGGTCGACCAGCTCCCCAGGGTGACTTGGGCCCGGGACCCAGAGCCCGCGGTGTCAAGCAGCTCTCCTGGGTGACTCACGATCGGGTCCGAGGGCCCGCGGGGTCGACCAGCTGTCCAGGTGGACTCGGGCCCGAGTCTGAAGGCCCGTGTGGTCGACCAGCTGTCCCAGGCACTCGGGCCTGTGTCCGAGGGCACGTGGTTTCGACCAGGTGTCCCCGGAGATCGCACTCGAGTCTGACGGCCCGTGGGGTCGACCATATGTCCCGGTCGATATTGGCCCGGGTCCAAAGGCCCGCGCGATCCACCAGCAGGCCCGCGTTACTCAGGCCCTTTTCTGATGGCTCGCGGGGTCAACCAGCAGTCCCTGGCGACTGGGGCCCGTGTCCGAAATCCCTCGGTGTTGACCAGCTGTCCCGGACGACTCGAGACCGTGCCTGAGGGCCTGGGTGTCGAACAGCTGTCCCAGGGGACTCACACTTGAGTCTGATGGACCCCAGGGTCGACCAGCGTTCCCTGGGGACTCGGGCCCAGGTCCTAGGGCCCGCGGGTTCGACCACCTGTATTGGGCGACTCGGGCCGGTGCTCGAGGGCCCTCGGTGTTGACAAACTCTCCCGCGCGACTCGGTTCGGGTCCCAGGTCCCATGGTCGACCAGCTGTCCCAGGCGCCTCGGGCCCGTGCCAGATGTCCTGCTGCATGGATCAGCTGTCCCGGGCGACTTGGGCCCTGGTCGCAGGGCCCGCGGTGTCGAACAGGCGTCCCGGAAGACTCGGGCCTTGCCCGAATGCCCGCGGTGACGACCAGCTCCGGGTGACGCGGGCCCGTGTCCGAGGGCCCACGGGTTCGACCAAATGACCCTGGCGACACATGCTTCGGTGGGACTGCCCACTGGGTTGACCAGCATTCCCGGCGTCCTCGCGCTCGTGTCCGACTGCCCGCGAGGTCGACCTGATATCTTTGGCGACTCGGGCCCGTGGCCGGGGTCCTGTGGGGACTACCAGCTGTCCCGGGCCCATTCGGCCCAGGCCCGAGTGCCCGCAGTGTCGACCCACTCTCCCAAGCGACTCGAGTTTGGGTCCAAGGGCCCGCGGTCGACCTGCTGTCCCGGGCGTCTTGGGCCCGGGCCCGATGTCCCACCGGGTCTACCAGGTGTCCCGGGCGATTGGGGTTCAGGTCGGAGGGACCGCGGTGTTGCCCAGCCATCCCGGGTCACTCGGGCCTGGGTCCGAGGGCCCATGTGTTCGACAAGCTCTTCCGGGCAAATCGCGCTCGGGTCCGATGGCCCGCGGGGTCGACCAGCTCTCCGGGGCGACTCGGGCACGTGCCCCAGGGCCCGGGGTGTCGACCAGCTGTCTCGGGCACCTCGGGCCCGGTTCCGAGGCCCGGCATTATTGATCAGCTATCCCGCGTGACTCGGGCCCGTGTCCGAGGGCCCACGGTGTCGACCAGATGTTCCAGGCCCTCGGGCCCGGGTCCGAGGGCCCGCAGGGTCCACCAGGGGTCCCGGGCGACTCGCACTCGAGTCCGAGGGCCTGCGGGGTCGACCAGATCTACAGGGCGAGTCGAGCACATGCCCGATGCCCCGCGGGGTCAACCAGACGTCCCAGGCGACTCCGGCCTGGCTCCGAGGGCCCACGGTGTCACACAGCTCTCCTGGGACACTCGCGCTTTGGACCGACGGACCGCGGTGTCGACCAGCTGACCCGGGCGACTTTGGCCCTGTGTCCAAAGGCCCTTGGGGTCGACCGACTTTCCCGGGCGTCTCCGGCCTGTGCCCGAGGGACCGTGGTATGGACCAACTCTCCCAGGCGACTCAAGTTCGGGTCCGAGGTCCCGCAGCCTACCTGCTTTCCCGGGTGACTTGGGCATGTGCCAGATGTCACGCGGGGTCGACCAGTTGTCCAGGGGGACTCAGGCCCGGGTCCAGGATCCCGTGGTGTCGACCAGCTGTCCCGGGGAACTCTACCCATGCCCAAAGAGCAGCCGAATCCACCAGTTGCCCGGGCGACTCGAACCCATGTCTGAAGGCCCGCGTGTTCGACCAGCTATCCCTGGCCACTCACGCTGGGGTCCGTGTTCCCGCGGGGTTGACCAGCAGTCCCGGGCAACACGCGCGTGTGTCCGAGGGCACGTGAGGTCGACCCGATGTCTTTGGCGATTCGGGCCCGGGACCGAGGGCCCGCGGGATCGACCAGCAGACCCGCGTGACTTGGGCCCGTGTCCGAGGTCCTGCGGTCGACCATCTGTACCGGGCGACTCGGGCCCGTGCCCGATGTCCCGCTGGGTTGACCAGCTGTCCCGGGGACGTCGGGCCCATGTCCGAGGGCCCGCGGGTTCCACAACCTTTCCCGGGCGACTCGGGCTGGTCCCGAGGTCCGCGGTGTCGTCCAAATCTCCCGGTCGACTCGGGCCTGTGTCTGATATCCTCCAGGGTCGACCAGCTGTCCCGGGGGACTTGGGCCCTGGTCGGACGGAGCGGGGTGTCGAACAGGCGTCTCGGGCGACTAGGGCCAATGTCCGAGAGCCCACGGGGTCGAACAGCTGTCCTGGGCGACTCGGGCCCATTCCCGAGGCCTCGCGGTGTCGACCAGATGTCCCGGGGGACTCGCGCTTCGGTCCTAAGGCCCGCGGGGTGGACCAGCTGTCCTGGCTGACTTGGGTTCGGCTCCGAGGGCCTGCGGGCTCGAAAGGCTGTCCCGGAGGCTCGGGCCCGTTCCTGAAGGCCTACGGGGTCGACCAGGTTTCCCTGTGATTCGTGCTTTGGTCCGAGTGCCCGCAGGGTGGACCAGCAGTCCTGGGTGACTCACGTTCGTGTCCGAGGTTCCACGAGGTCGCCCCGATGTTTTGGCAACTCGGGCCCGGGTGCGAGGGCCTGCAGGGTCGACCAGGTGTCCCGGGCGACTCGGGCCCAGGCCCAAGGCCCTGCGGTGTCAACCAGATGTCCCGGACCACTCGCGCTTGCGTCCTAGGTTACGTGGGGTCGACCAGCTGTCCTGGGCGACTGGGGCCTGGTCGGAGGGAGCATGGTGTCAAACAGGCGTCCCGGGCAACTCGGGCCCATGTCTGAAGGCCCGCGGGGTCAACCAGCTGTCCCTGGTGACTCGCGCTTGGGACCGAGTGCAAGCGGGGTCGACCAGCAGTCCCGGGCAACTCGGGCCCTGGTCGGAGGCACTGCGGTGTCGACCAGGCCTCCCTGGCGCCTCGGGCCCGTGCCCGAGGACCTGCGGGGTCGACCAGCTGTCCCGGGCGACTCCGGCCTGATTCCGAGGGCCCACGGTTTCGACCAAATGTCCCGGGTGACTCGGGCCTGGGTCTGAATGTTCGCGGTATCAACCAGCTTTCCCAGGGAACTCGGGCCCAGGTCTGACGTCCCACAGGGTCGCCCACCTGTCCCGGGGGACTCGGGCCCGGGTCCACGGGCATGCGGTGTCGACAGGCTGTCCCGGGGGACTCGGGCCCGTTTCCGAGGGCCCGCCTGGTCGACCCGCTGTCCTGGTGGACTCGGGCCCGAGTTCGAAGGTCCGCGTGGTCGACCAGCTGTCCCAGGCACTCGGGCCTGTGTCCAAGGGCACGTGGGTTCGACCAGGTGTCCCCGGAGATCGCACTCGAGTCCGACGGCCCGTGGGGTCGACCATATGTCCCGGGCGATATTGGCCCAGGTCCAGTGGCTCGCGCGGTCCACCAGCAGGCCCGCGCGACTCATGCCCTGTTCTGATGGCCCGCGGGGTCAACCAGCAGTCCCTGGCGCCTGGGGCCCCTGTCCGAAATCCCTCGGTGTTGACCAGCTGTCCCGGGCGACTCGAGACTGTGCCTGAGGGCCTGGGTGTCGAACAGCTGTCCCAGGGCACTCACACTTGAGTCTGATGGACCCCGGGGTCGACCAGCGGTCCCTGGGGACTCGGGCCCAGGTCCTAGGGCCCGCGGGTTCGACCACCTGTATTGGGGAACTCGGGCCGGTGCTCGAGGGCCCGCGGTGTCGACAAACTCTCCCGCGCGACTCGGTTCGGGTCCCAGGTCCCATGGTCGACCAGCTGTCCCAGGCGCCTCGGGCCCGTGCCAGATGTCCCGCTGCATGGATCAGCTCTCCCGGGCGACTTGGGCCCTGGTCGCAGGGCCCGCGGTGTCGAACAGGCGTCCCGGAAGACTCAGGACTTGCACGAATGCCCGCGGTGACGACCAGCTCCGGGTGACACGGGCCCGTGTCCGAGGGCCCACGGGTTCGACCAGATGACCCTGGTGACACATGCTTCGGTGGGAGTGCCCACGGGGTTGACCAGCATTCCCGGCGTCCTCGCGCTCGTGTCCGACTGCCCGCGAGGTCGACCTGATGTCTTTGGAGACTCGGGCCCGTGGCCGGGGTCCTGCGGGGTCTACCAGCTTTCCCGGGCCACTCGGGCCCAAGCCCGAGTTCCCGCAGTGTCGACCCACTCTCCAAAGCGACTCGAGTTTGGGTCCAAGGGCCCGCGGTCGACCTGCTGTCCCAGGCGTTTTGGGCCCGGGCCCGATGTCCCACCGGGTCTACCAGGTGTCCCGGGCGATTCGGGTTCAGGTCGGAGGGACCGCGGTGTTGCCCAGCCATCCCGGGTCACTCGGGCCTGGGTCCGAGGGCCCATGTGTTCGACAAGCTCTTCCGGGCAAATCGCGCTCGGGTCCGATGGCCCGCGGGGTCCACCAGGTGTCCCTGGCGACTGGGGCCCTGTTCCGAGGGCCCGCGGGGTCGACCAGCAGTCCCTGGTGACTGGGGCCCGTGTCCAAAAATCCCTTGGTGTTGACCAGCTGTCCCAGGTGACTCGAGACCGTGCCTGAGGGCACGGGTGTCGAACAACTCTCCCAGAGGACTCGCTCTTGTGTCCGACGGACCCCGGGGTCGACCAACGGTCCCTGGGGACTCGGGCCCAGGTCCGAGGGCCCGCGGGTTCGACCACCTGTATTGGGCGACTCGGCCCGGTGCTCGAGGGCCTGCGGTGTTGACCAACTCTCCGGGGCGACTCGGGCCCTTGCCCCAGGGCCCGTGGGGTCGACTAGCTGTCCCGGGCGACTCACGCTTGGGTATGAGTGCCTGCGGTGTAGACCAGCTATCCCGCACGACTCGGGCCCGTGTCCGAGTGCCCGCGGAGTTGAGCAGATCTCCAGGGCGTGTCGGGCACATGCCCGATGCCCCGCGGTGTCAACCAGAGGTCCCGGGCGACTCCGGCCTGGCTCCGAGGGCCCACGGAGTCAACCAGCCCTCCTGGGACGCTCGTGCTTTGGACCGACGGCCCGCGGGGTCGACCAGCTCTCCCGGGCGACTCACGCTCGAATCTGAGGGCCCGCAGTGTCGACCAGCTTCCCCAGGCGACTCGGGACTGTGCCCGAGGACCCGCGGTGTCGAACATCTTTCCCGGGCGTCTCGCGCTTGGGTCTCAGCACTCCTGGGGTTGACCAGCACTCCCGGACGACTCTGCATCATATTTGAAGACCTGTGAGGGCGACCTGCGGTCCTGGGCGACTCGGGCCAGAGCCCTATGGCCCGCGGGGTCGACCAGCTGTCCCGGGTGAATCGGGACTGTGCCGGAGGGCCCACGGGGTCGACCAGATGTCCCGGGCAACTCTGGCCTGGGTCCGAAGGCCCTCGTGGTCGACCAGCTGTCCCGGGAAACTTGGGCCCGGGTCCGAGAGCCCGCGGCGTCAGGCAGCTCTCCCGGGCGACTCGCGCTTTGGTCTGAGGGCCCGCGGTGTCGAGCAGCTGTCCCAGGCCACTCGGGCCTGGGTCTGTGGACCCATGTGTTCGACAAGCCCTACCGGGCAAATCGCACTCGGTTCCGATGGCCCACAGTGTCGACAAGCTCTCCGGGTCGACTCTGGCCCATGCCCGAGGGCCCGCAGTGTCGACCAACTCTCCCAGGCGACTCAAGTTTGTGTCTGAGGGCCCGCGGTCTACCCGCTGTCCTGGGCGACTTGGGAATTTGCCAGATGTTCCGCGGGGTCAAACAGCTGTCTCAGGACTCAGGCCCGGATCCGAGGGCCCGCGGTGTCGACCAGCTGTCCCGGGGCACTCAGCCCATGCCCGAAGGCCAGCCGCATCCACCAGTTGTCCCGGGCGACTCGGACCCGTGTCTGAAAGCCCGCTTGTTGGACCAGCTGTCCCTGGCGACTCACGCTTGGGTCCGATTGCCCGCGGGATTGACCGGCAGTCCCGGGCAACACGCGCTCCTGTCCGAGGGTCAGAGAGGTCGACCCGATGTCTTTGGCGCCTCGGGCCCGGGTCCGAGGGCCCGCGGGGTCCACCAGGTGTCCCGGGCAACTCGCACTCGAGTCCGAGGGCCCGCCGGGTCGACCAGATCTCCAGGGCGTGTCGGGCACATGCCCGATGCCCCGCGGTGTCAGCCAGATGTCCCGGGCGACTCCGGCCTGACTCCGAAGGCTCACGGGGCCAACCAGCCCTCCTGGGACACTCGCGCTTTGGACCGATGGGCCACGGGGTCAACCAGGTCTCCCGGACGACTCCGGCCATGCCCAAGTGCCCGCGGTTTCGATCAACTTTCCCTAGCGACTCGAGTGTGGGTCTGATGGCCCGTGGTCGACCTGCTGTCCTGGCCTCTTGGGCCCGTGCCTGATATCCCGCCGGGTCGACTAGGTGTCCCGGGCGATTTGGTTTCAGGTTTGAGAGACCGCGGTGTGGACCAGGTGTCCCGGGTGACGCGATTGGGTCCGAGGTCCTGCGGTGTCGACCAGCTGTCCTGGGTCACTCGGGCCTGAGTCCAAGGGCCCATTTGTTCGACAAGCTTTTCCGGGCGAATAACGCTCGGGTCCGATGGCCCGCGGGGTCCACCAGCTTTCCAGGGCGACTCGGGCCCTGGTCGAACATACCACGGTGTCGACCCGGCGTCCCTGGCGACTCGGCCCCAAAACCGAGGCCCCGCGGTGTGGACCAGCTGTCCCGGGCAACACGGGACTGTACATCGAGGGTTCTCAGTGTCGACCAGATATCCCGGGCGTTTTGGCCCATGTCCGAGGGCCCAAGGTGTCGACCAGCTCCCCAGGTGACTTGGGCCCGGGACCCAGAGCCCGTGGTGTCAAGCAGCTCTCCTGGGTGACTCACGATCGAGCCCGATGGCCCGCGGGGTCGACCAGCTGTCCCGGGGGACTCAGGCCCGTGTCCAAGGGCCCATGGAGTCGACAAGAGGTCCCAGGAACTAGAGCCCGGTTCCGAGGGCCGCGGTCGGCCAGCTGTGCCGGGGGACTCGGGCCCGTGCCCGAAGTCCCACGGGGCCGACCAGCTTTCCAGGGCGACTCTGGCCCTGGTCGATCGTACCACGGTGTCGACTTGGCGTCCCGGGTGACTCGGCCCCAAAACTGAGGGCTCGTGTTGTGGTCCAGCTCTGCCCGAGGCCTCGCGGGGTCGACCAAGTATCCCGGGCCTTTCCGGCCCATGTCCCAGGGCCCGTGTCGTCGACCAGCTGTCCCGGTCCACTTGGGCCCGTGTCCGAGGGCCCGCGGTGTCGACCAGCTCTCCAGGCGATTTGCGCTCGTGTCCGATGGCCCGCAGGGCCGATCAGCTGTCCTGGGTTACTTGGGACTGTGCCCGAGGGCCCGCGTTGTCGAACATCTTTCCTCGCGCTTGGGTTGGAGGGCCCCCGGGGTCGACCCGCATTCCCGGACAACTCTGGCTCGAGTCCGAGTGCCCGTGACGTCGACCTGCGGTCCTGGTTGACTCGGGCCAGAGCCCTATGGCCCAGGGTTTGACCAGCTGACCAGGGCCACTCGCGCTTGGGTCCAAGGTCCTGCGGGGTCAACCAGCTGTACCGGGCCACTCGGGCCTGGGTCTGTGGGCCCATGAGTTCGAAAAGCTCTTCCGGGGAAATTGTGCTCGGTTCCGATGGCCCGCAGTGTCGACAAGCTCTCTGGGGCGACTCGGGCCAGAGCCCGAGGGCGCGCAGTGTCGACCACCCCTCCCGTGTGACTCGGCCCCGGGTCTGCTAACCCGCGGGGTCGACCAGCTGTCCCGGGTGACTCGGGCCCAGATGTGAGGGCCTGCGGGGTCAACAGGCTGTCCCGGGTGACTCGGGCCTGGGTCCGAGGGCCTGAGTGGTCGACCAGCTGTGCCAGGGGACTCGGGCCTGGGTCCGAGGGCCTAAGGGTTCGATCAGTTGTCCCGTGGGACTCGGGCCCGGGTCCGAGGGCCTGCGCGGTCGACCAGATGTCCCAGGCACTCGGGCCTGTGTCCGAGGGCCCGTGGGTTCGACCAGGTTACCCGGGAGACTCTCACTCGAGTCTGAGGGCCCGCGGGGTCGACCAGCAGTCCCTGGCGACTGGGGCCCTGTTCCGAGGGCCCGCGGGGTCGACCAGCAGTCCCTGTTGACGGGGCCGTGTCCAAAATCCCTTGGTGTTGACCAGCTGTCCCAGGTGACTCGAGACCGTTCCTGAGGGCACGGGTGTCGAACAACTGTCCCAGAGGACTCGCACTTGTGTCCGACGGACCCCGGGGTCGACCAACGGTCCCTGGGGACTCGGGCCCAGGTCCGAGGGCCCGCGGGTTCGACCACCTGTATTGGGCGACTCGGCCCGGTGCTCGAGGGCCTGCGGTGTTGACCAACTCTCCGGGGCGACTCGGGCCCGTGCCCCAGGGCCCGTGGGGTCGACTAGCTGTCCCGGGCGACTCACGCTTGGGTATGAGTGCCTGCGGTGTAGACCAGCTATCCCGCACGACTCGGGCCCGTGTCCGAGGGCCCTCGGGGTCGACCAGATCTCCAGGGCGTGTCGGGCACATGCCCGATGCCCCGCGGTGTCAGCCAGATATCCCGGGCGACTCCGGCCTGACTCCGAAGGCTCACGGGGTCAACCAGCCCTCCTGGGACACTCGCGCTTTGGACCGACGGCCCGCGGGGTCAACCAGGTCTCCCGGACGACTCCGGCCATGCCCAAGTGCCCGCGGTTTCGATCAACTTTCTCTAGCGACTCGAGTGTGGGTCTGATGGCCCGCGGTCGACCTGCTGTCCTGGCCTCTTGGGCCCGTGCCTGATATCCCGCCGGGTCGACTAGGTGTCCCGGGCGATTTGGTTTCAGGTTTGAGAGACCGCGGTGTTGACCAGGCGTCCCGGGTGACGCGATTGGGTCCGAGGTCCTGCGGTGTCGACCAGCTGTCCTGGGTCACTCGGGCCTGAGTCCAAGGGCCCATTTGTTCGACAAGCTTTTCCGGGCCAATAACGCTCGGGTTCGATGGCCCGCGGGGTCGAACAGTTTTCCAGGGCGACTCGGGCCCTGGTCGAACATACCACGGTGTCGACCTGGCGTCCCTGGTGACTAGGCCCCAAAACCGAGGCCCCGCGGTGTGGACCAGCTGTCCCGGGCCACACGGGACTGTACCCGAGGGCTTGCGGTGTCGACCAGATATCCCGGGCGTTTCAGGCCCATGTCCGAGGGCCCAAGGCGTCAACCAGCTCCCCAGGGTGACTTGGGCCTGGGACCAAGAGCCCGTGTTGTCAAGCAGCTCTCCTGGGTGACCCACATTGTGGTCCGATGGTCCGCGGTGAGGAACAGCTATCTGGAGTGACTCGGGCCCGTGGCCCAGAGCCCGCGGGGTCTACCAGCTATCCTGGGGGAGTCGGGCCCATGTCCGAGGGCCCGCGGGATCCACAACTTTCCTGGGCGACTCGGGCTGGTCCCGAGGGCCCGCGGTGTCGTCCAAATCTCCCGGTCGGCTCGAGCCTGTGTCTGATATCCTCCAGGGTCGACCAGCTGTCCCGGGGGACTTGGGCCCTGGTCGGACGGAGCGGGGTGTCGAACAGGCGTCCCAGGCGACTAGGGCCAATGTCCGAGAGCCCATGGTGTCGAACAGCTGTCCTGGGCGACTCGGGCCCGTTCCCGAGGCCTCGCAGTGTCGACCAGATGTCCCGGGGGACTGGCGCTTCGGTCCTAAGGCCCGCGGGGTTGACCAGCTGTCCTGGCTGACTTGGGTTCGGCTCCGAGGGCCTGCGGGCTCGAAAGGCTGTCCCGGAGGCTCGGGCCCGTTCTTGAAGGCCCACGGGGTCGACCAGGTTTCCCTGTGATTCGTGCTTTGGTCCGAGTGCCCGCAGGGTGGACCAGCAGTCCTGGGTGACTCGCGCTCGTGTCCGAGGTTCCACGAGGTCGCCCCAATGTTTTTGCAACTCGGGCCCGGGTGCGAGGGCCTGCAGGGTCGACCAGGTGTCCCGGGCGACTCGGGCCCATGCCCAAGGCCCTGCTGTGTCAACCAGATGTCCCGGACCACTCGCGATTGGGTCCTAGGTTACGTGGGGTCGACCAGCTGTCCTGGGCGACTGGGGCCTGGTCGGAGGGAGCATGGTGTCAAACAGGCATCCCGGGCAACTCGGGCCCGTGTCTGAAGGCCCGCGGGGTCAACCAGCTGTCCCTGGTGACTCACGCTTGGGACCGAGTGCATGCGGGGTCGACCAGCAGTCCCGGGCAACTCGGGCCCTGGTCAGAGGCACTGCGGTGTCGTCCAGGCCTCCCTGGCGCCTCGGGCCCGTGCCCGAGGACCTGCGGGGTTGACCAGCTGTCCCGGGCGACTCCGGCCTGATTCCGACGGACCACGGTTTCGACCAAATGTCCCGGGTGACTCGGGCCTGAGTCTGAATATTCGCGGTATCAACCAGATTTCCCAGGGAACTCGGGCCCGGGTCTGAGGTCCCACAGGGTCGCCCACCTGTCCCGGGGGACTCGGGCCCGGGTCCACGGGCATGCGGTGTCCACAGGCTGTCCCGGGGGACTCGGCCCCTGTCCGAGGGCCCGCTGGGTCGACCGGCTGTCCTGGTGGACTCGGGCCCGAGTCTGAAGGCCCGCGTGGTCAACCAGCTGTCCCAGGCACTCGGGCCTGTGTCCGAGGGCACGTGGGTTCGACCAGGTGTCCCCGGAGATCGCACTCGAGTCCGACGGCCCGTGGGGTCGACCATATGTGCCGGGCGACATTGGCCCAGGTCCAGTGGCTCGCGCGGTCCACCAGCAGGCCCGCGCGGCTCAGGCCCTGTTCTGATGGCCCGCGGGTTCAACCAGCAGTCCCTGGCGCCTGGGGCCCGTGTCCGAAATCCCTCGGTGTTGACCAGCTGTCCCGGGCGACTCGAGACCGTGCCTGAGGGCCTGGGTGTCGAACAGCTGTGCCAGGGGACTCACACTTGAGTCTGATGGACCCCGGGGTCGACCAGCGGTCCCTGGGGACTCGGGCCCAGGTCCTAGGGCCCGCGGGTTCGACCACCTGTATTGGGCGACTCGGGCCGGTGCTCGAGGGCCCGCGGTGTCCACAAACTCTCCCGCGCAACTCGGCTCGGGTCCGAGGTCCCATGGTCGAGCAGCTGTCACAGGCGCCTCGGGCCCGTGCCAGATGTCCCGCTGCATGGATCAGCTCTCCCGGGCGACTTGGGCCCTGGTCGCAGGGCCCGCGGTGTCGAACAGGCATCCCGGAAGACTAGGGCCTTGCCAGAATGCCTGTGGTGACGACCAGCTCCGGGTGACGCGGGCCCGTGTCCGAGGGCCCACGGGTTCGACCAGATGACCCTGGCGACACATGCTTCGGTGGGACTGCCCACGGGGTTGACCAGCATTCCCGGCGTCCTCGCGCTCGTGTCCAACTGCCCGCGAGGTCGACCTGATGTCTTTGGCGACTCGGGCCCGTGGCCGGGGTCCTGCGGGGTCTACCAGCTTTCCCGGGCCACTCGGGCCCATGCCCGTGTGCCCGCAGTTTCGACCCACTCTCCCAAGCGACTCGAGTTTGGGTCCAAGGGCCCGCGGTCAACCTCCTTTCCCGGGCGTTTTGGGCCCGAGCCCGATGTCCCACCGGGTCTAACAGGTGTCCCGGGCGATTCGGATTCAGGTCGGAGGGACCGCGGTGTTGCCCAGCCATCCCGGGTCACTCGGGCCTGGGTCCGAGGGCCCATGTGTTCGACCAGCTCTTCTGGGCAAATCGCGCTCGTGTCCGATGGCCCGCGGGGCCGATCAGCTGTCCCGGGTGACTCGGGACTGTGCCCGAGGGCCAGCGGTGTCAAACATCTTTCCGGGGCGTCTCGCGCTTGGGTTGGAGGGCCCCCGGGGTCGACCAGCATTCCCGGACAACTCTGGCTCGTGTCCGCGTGCCCGTGAGGTCGACCTGCGGTCCTGGGCGACTCGGGCCAGAGCCCTATGGCCCGCGGGGTTGACCAGCTGACCAGGGCCACTCGCGCCTGGGTTCAAGGTCCTGCGGGGTCGACCAGCTGTCCCGGGCCACTCGGGCCTGGGTCTGTGGGCCCATGTGTTCGACAGGCTCTTCCGGGGAAATTGTGCTCGGTTCCGATGGCCCGCAGTGTTGACAAGCCCCCTGGGGCGACTCGGGCCAGAGCCCGAGGGCTCGCAGTGTCGACCACCCCTCCCGTGTGACTCGGCCCCGGGTCTGCTAACCCGCGGGGTCGCCCAGCTGTCCCGGGTGACTCGGGCCCAGATCCGAGGGCCTGCGGGGTCAACAGGCTGTCCCGGGTGACTCGGGCCTGGGTCCGAGGGCCTGAGTGGTCGACCAGCTGTGCCAGGGGACTCGGGCCTGGGTCCGAGGGCCTAAGGGGTCGATCAGTTGTCCCGTGGGACTCGGGCCCGGGTCCGAGGGCCTGCGCGGTCGACCAGATGTCCCAGGCAATCGGGCCTGTGTGCGAGGGCCCGTGGGTTCGACCAGGTGACCCGGGAGACTCTCACTCGAGTCCGACGGCCCGTGGGGTCGACCCTATGTCCCGTGCGACATTGGCCCAGGTCCGAGGGCCCGCGGGGTCAACCAGCAGTCCCTGGCGACTGGGGCCCTGTTCCGAGGGCCCACGGGTTCGACCAGATAACCCTGGCGACTCACGCTTGGGTGGGACTGCCCACGGGGTTGACCAGCATTCCCGGCGTCCTCGTGCTCATGTCCGACTGCCGGCGAGGTCGACCTGATGTCTTTGGCGACTCGGGCCCGTGGCCGGGGTCCTGCGGGGTCTACCAGCTTTCCCGGGCCACTTGGGGCCAGGCCCGAGTGCCCGCAGTGTCGACCCACTCTCCCACGTGACTCTAGTTTGGGTCCAAGGGCCCGCGGTCGACCTGCTGTCCCGGGCGTCTTGGGCCCGGGCCCGATGTCCCACCGGGTGTACCAGGTGTCCCGGGCGATTCGGGTTCAGGTCGGAGGGACCGCGGTGTTGCCCAGCCATCCCGGGTCACTCGGGCCTGGGTCCGAGGGCCCATGTGTTGGACAAGCTCTTCCGGGCAAATCACGCTCGGGTCCAATGGCCCGCGGGGTCGACCAGGTCCCCGGGGCGACTCGGGCACGTGCCCCAGGGCCCGGGGTGTCGACCAGCTGTCCCGGGCACCTCGGGCCCGGTTCCGAGGCCCGGCATTATTGATCAGCTATCCCGCGTGACTCGGGCCCGGGTCCGATGGCCCACGGTGTCGACCAGATGTTCCAGGCCCTCGGGCTCGGGTCCGAGGGCCCGCAGGGTCCACCAGGTGTCCCGGGCGACTCGCACTCGAGTCCGAGGTCTTGCGGGGTCGACCAGGTCTCCAGGGCGAGTCGAGCACATGCCCGATGCCCCGCGGGGTCAACCAGACGTCCCAGGCGACTCCGGCCTGGCTCCGAGGGCCCACGGTGTCACACAGCTCTCCTGGGACACTCGCGCTTTGGACCGACGGACCGCGGTGTCGACCAGCTGACCCGGGCGACTTTGGCCCTGTGTCCAAAGGCCCTTGGGGTCGACCGACTTTCCCGGGCGTCTCCGGCCTGTGCCCGAGGGACCGCGGTATGGACCAACTCTCCCAGGCGACTCAAGTTCGGGTCCGAGGTCCCGCAGCCTACCTGCTTTCCCGGGTGACTTGGGCATGTGCCACATGTCACGCGGGGTCAACCAGTTGTCCCGGGGGACTCAGGACCGGGTCCAGGATTCCGTGGTGTCGACCAGCTGTCCCGGGGAACTCTGTCCATGCCCGAAGGCCAGCCGCATCCACCAGTTGCCCCGGGCGACTCGGACCCGTGTCGGAAGGCCCGCGTGTTCGACTAGCTATCCCTGGCGACTAACGCTGGGGTCCGTGTTCCCGCAGGGTTGACCAGCAGTCCCGGGCAACACGCGCTTGTGTCCGAGGGCCCGTGAGGTCGACCCGATGTCTTTGGCGATTCGGGCCCGGGACCGAGGGCTCGCAGGATCGACCAGCAGACCCGCGTG
Source organism: Sus scrofa (assembly GCF_054392235.1). Lineage (NCBI taxonomy): Eukaryota > Metazoa > Chordata > Mammalia > Artiodactyla > Suidae > Sus > Sus scrofa. The sequence continues at coordinate 45,612,282 of NC_139387.1, read as the reverse complement.
ACTTGGACCCGTGTCCGAGGTCCTGCGGTCGACCATCTGTACCGGGCGACTCGGGCCCGTGCCCGATGTCCCGCTGGGTCGACCAGCTATCCTGGGGGAGTCGGGCCCATGTCCGAGGGCCCGCGGGTTCCACAACTTTCCCGGGCGACTCGGGCTGGTCCCGAGGGCCGCGGTGTCGTCCAAATCTGCTGGTCGACTTGGGCCTGTGTCTGATATCCTCCAGGGTCGACCAGCTGTCCCGGGGGACTTGGGCCCTGGTCGGACGGAGCGGGGTGTTGAACAGGCGTCCCGAGCGACTAGGGCCAATGTCCGAGAGCCAACGGTGTCGAACAGCTGTCCTGGGCGACTCGGGCCCGTTCCCGAGGCCTCGCGGTGTCGACCAATTGTCCCGGGGGACTCGTGCTTCGGTCCTAAGGCCCTCGGGGTGGACCAGCTGTCCTGGCTGACTTGGGTTCGGTTCCGAGGGCCTGCGGGCTCGAAAGGCTGTCCCGGAGGCTCGGGCCCGTTCCTGAAGGCCCACGGGGTCGACCAGTTTTCCCTGTGATTTGCGCTTTGGTCCGAGTGCCCGCAGGGTGGACCAGCAGTCCTGGGTGACTCACACTCGTGTCCGAGGTTCCACGAGGTCGCCCCGATGTTTTGGCAACTCGGGTCCGGGTGCGAGGGCCTGCAGGGTCGACCAGGTGTCCCGGGCGACTCGGGCCCATGCCCAAGGCCCTGCGGTGTCATCCAGATGTCCCTGGCATCTCCGGCCCAGCTCCGAGGGCCCGCGGTGTCAACCAGATGTCCCGGACCACTTGCGCTTGCGTCCTAGGTTACGTGGGGTCGACCAGCCGTCCAGGGCGAATGGGGCCCTGGTCGGAGGGAGCATGGTGTCAAACAGGCATCCCGGGCAACTCGGGCCCGTGTCTGAAGGCCCTCGGGGTCAACCAGCTGTCCCTGGTGACTCGTGCCTGGGACCGAGTGCACGCGGGGTCAACCAGCAGTCCCGGGCAACTCGGGCCCTGGTCGGAAGCACTGCGGAGTCAACCAGGCATCCCTGGTGACTCGGGCCCGTGCCCGAGGACCTTCGGGGTCGACCAGCTGTCCCGGGTGACTCCGGCCTGATTCCGAGGGCCCACGGTTTCGACCAAATGTCCTGGGTGACTCGGGCCTGGGTCTGAATGCTCGCGGTATCAACCAGCTTTTCCAGGGAACTCGGGCCCGGGTCTGAGGTCCCACAGGGTCGCCCACCTGTCCCGGGGGACTCGGGCCCGGGTCCACGGGCATGCGGTGTCGACAGGCTGTCCCGGGGGACTCAGGCCCGTTTCCGAGGGCCCGCCTGGTCGACCCGCTGTCCTGGTGTACTCGGGCCCGAGTCCGAAGGTCCGCGTGTTCGACCAGATGTCCCAGGCACTCGGGCCTGTGTCCGAGGGCACGTGGGTTCGACCAGGTGTCCCCGGAGATCGCCCTCGAGTCCGACGGCCCGTGGGGTCGACCATATGTCCCGGGCGATATTGGCCCGTGTCCAATGGCCCGCGCGGTCCACCAGCAGGCCCGCGCGGCTCAGGCCAGGTTCTGATGGCCCGCGGGGTCAACCAGCAGTCCCTGGCGACTGGGGCCCGTGTCCGAAATCCCTCGGTGTTGACCAGCTGTCCCGGGCGACTCGAGACCGTGCCTGAGGGCCTGGGTGTCGAACAGCTGTCCCAGGGAACTCACACTTGTGTCTGATGGACCCCGGGGTCGACCAGCGGTCCCTGGGGACTCGGGCCCAGGTCCTAAGGCCCGCGGGTTCGACCACCTCTATTGGGCGACTCGGGCCGGTGCTCAAGGGCCCGCGGTGTCGACCAACCCTTCCGGGCGACTCGGTTCGGGTCCGAGGTGCCATGGTCGACCAGCTGTCCCAGGCGCCTCGGGCCCGTGCTAGGTGTCCCGCTGCATGAATCAGCTGTCCCGGGCGACTTCGGCCCTGATCGCAGGGCCCGTGGTGTCGAACAGGCATCCTGGAAGACTCGGGCCTTGCCAGAATGCCCGCGGTGATGACCAGCTCCGGGTGACACGGGCCCGTGTCCGAGGGCCCACGGGTTCGACCAGATAACCCTGGCGACTCACGCTTGGGTGGGACTGCCCACGGGGTTGACCAGCATTCCCGGCATACTCGCGCTCGTGTCCGACTCCCCGCGAGGTCGACCTGATATCTTTGGTGACCCAGGCCCATGGCCGGGGTCCTGCGGGGTCTACCAGCTTTCCCGGGCCCATTCGGCCCAGGCCCGAGTGCCCGCAGTGTCGACCCACTCTCCCACGTGACTCGAGTTTGGGTCCAAGGGCCCGCGGTCGACCTGCTGTCCCGGGCGTCTTGGGCCCGGGCCCGATGTCCCACCGGGTCTACCAGGTGTCCCGGGCGATTCGGGTTCAGGGCGGAGGGACCGCGGTGTTGACCAGGCATCCCGGGTCACTCGGGCCTGGGTCCGAGGGCCCATGTGTTCGACAAGCTCTTCCGGGCAAATCGCGCTCGGGTCCAATGGCCCGCGGGGTCGACCAGGTCCCCGGGGCGACTCGGGCACGTGCCCCAGGGCCCGGGGTGTCGACCAGCTGTTCCGGGCACCTCGGGCCCGGTTCCGAGGCCCGGCATTATTGATCAGCTATCCCGCGTGACTCGGGCCCGGGTCCGATGGCCCACGGTGTCGACCAGATGTTCCAGGCCCTCGGGCTCGGGCCCGAGGGCCCGCAGGGTCCACCAGGTGTCCCGGGAGACTCGCACTCGAGTTCGAGGTCTTGCGGGGTCGACCAGATCTCCAGGGCGAGTCGAGCACATGCCCGATGCCCCGCGGGGTCAACCAGACGTCCCAGGCGACTCCGGCCTGGCTCCGAGGGCCCACGGTGTCACACAGCTCTCCTGGGACACTCGCGCTTTGGACCGACGGACCGCGGTGTCGACCAGCTGACCCGGGCGACTTTGGCCCTGTGTCCAAAGGCCCTTGGGGTCGACCGACTTTCCCGGGCGTCTCCGGCCTGTGCCCGAGGGACCGCGGTATGGACCAACTCTCCCAGGCGACTCAAGTTCGGGTCCGAGGTCCCGCAGCCTACCTGCTTTCCCGGGTGACTTGGGCATGTGCCAGATGTCACGCGGGGTCGACCAGTTGTCCCGGGGGACTCAGGACCGGGTCCAGGATTCCGTGGTGTCGACCAGCATTCCCGGGGAACTCTGTCCATGCCCGAAGGCCAGCCGCATCCACCAGTTGCCCCGGGCGACTCGGACCCGTGTCGGAAGGCCCGCGTGTTCGACCAGCTATCCCTGGCGACTAATGCTGGGGTCCGTGTTCCCGCAGGGTTGACCAGCAGTCCCGGGCAACACGCGCTTGTGTCCGAGGGCCCGTGAGGTCGACCCGATGTCTTTGGCGATTCGGGCCCGGGACAGAGGGCTCGCAGGATCGACCAGCAGACCCGCGTGACTTGGACCCGTGTCCGAGGTCCTGCGGTCGACCATCTGTACCGGGCGACTCGGGCCCGTGCCCGATGTCCCGCTGGGTCGACCAGCTATCCTGGGGGAGTCGGGCCCATGTCCGAGGGCCCGCGGGTTCCACAACTTTCCCGGGCGACTCGGGCTGGTCCCGAGGGCCCGCGGTGTCGTCCAAATCTCCCGGTCGACTCGGGCCTGTGTCTGATATCCTCCAGGGTCGACCAGCTGTCCCGGGGGACTTGGGCCCTGGTCGGACGGAGCGGGGTGTCGAACAGGCGTCCCGAGCGACTAGGGCCAATGTCCGAGAGCCAACGGTGTCGAACAGCTGTCCTGGGCGACTCGGGCCCATTCCCAAGGCCTCGCGGTGTCGACCAATTGTCCCGGGGGACTCGCGCTTCGGTCCTAAGGCCCGCGGGGTGGACCAGCTGTCCTGGCTGACTTGGGTTCGGTTCCGAGGGCCTGCGGGCTCGAAAGGCTGTCCCGGAGGCTCGGGCCCGTTCCTGAAGGCCCACGGGGTCGACCAGTTTTCCCTGTGATTTGCGCTTTGGTCCGAGTGCCCGCAGGGTGGACCAGCACTCCTGGGTGACTCACACTCGTGTCCGAGGTTCCACGAGGTCGCCCCGATGTTTTGGCAACTCGGGTCCGGGTGCGAGGGCCTGCAGGGTCGACCAGGTGTCCCGGGCGACTCGGGCCCATGCCCAGGGCCCTGCGGTGTCATCCAGATGTCCCTGGCATCTCCGGCCCAGCTCCGAGGGCCCGCGGTGTCAACCAGATGTCCCGGACCACTTGCGCTTGCGTCCTAGGTTACGTGGGGTCGACCAGCCGTCCAGGGCGAATGGGGCCCTGGTCGGAGGGAGCATGGTGTCAAACAGGCATCCCGGGCAACTCGGGCCCGTGTCTGAAGGCCCTCGGGGTCAACCAGCTGTCCCTGGTGACTCGTGCCTGGGACCGAGTGCACGCGGGGTCAACCAGCAGTCCCGGGCAACTCGGGCCCTGGTCGGAAGCACTGCGGAGTCAACCAGGCATCCCTGGTGACTCGGGCCCGTGCCCGAGGACCTTCGGGGTCGACCAGCTGTCCCGGGTGACTCCGGCCTGATTCCGAGGGCCCACGGTTTCGACCAAATGTCCTGGGTGACTCGGGCCTGGGTCTGAATGCTCACGGTATCAACCAGCTTTCCCAGGGAACTCGGACCCGGGTCTGAGGTCCCACAGGGTCGCCCACCTGTCCCGGGGGACTCGGGCCCGTGTCCACGGGCATGCGGTGTCGACAGGCTGTCCCGGGGGACTCGGGCCCGTTTCCGAGGGCCCGCCTGGTCGACCCGCTGTCCTGGTGTACTCGGGCCCGAGTCCGAAGGTCCGCGTGTTCGACCAGATGTCCCAGGCACTCGGGCCTGTGTCCGAGGGCACGTGGGTTCGACCAGGTGTCCCCGGAGATCGACTCGAGTCCGACGGCCCGTGGGGTCGACCATATGTCCCGGGCGATATTGGCCCGTGTCCAATGGCCTGCGCGGTCCACCAGCAGGCCCGCGCGGCTCAGGCCAGGTTCTGATGTCCCGCGTGGTCAACCAGCAGTCCCTGGCGACTGGGGCCCGTGTCCGAAATCCCTCGGTGTTGACCAGCTGTCCCGGGCGACTCGAGACCGTGCCTGAGGGCCTGGGTGTCGAACAGCTGTCCCAGGGGACTCACACTTGTGTCTGATGGACCTTGGGGTCGACCAGCGGTCCCTGGGGACTCGGGCCCAGGTCCTAAGGCCCGCGGGTTCGACCACCTCTATTGGGCGACTCGGGCCCGTGCCCGATGTCCCGCTGGGTCGACCAGCTATCCTGGGGGAGTCGGGCCCATGTCCGAGGGCCCGCGGGTTCCACAACCTTTCCCGGGCGACTCGGGCTGGTCCCGAGGGCCCGCGGTGTCGTCCAAATCTCCCGGTCGACTCGGGCCTGTGTCTGATATCCTCCAGGGTCGACCAGCTGTCCCGGGGGACTTGGGCCCTGGTCGGACGGAGCGGGGTGTCGAACAGGCGTCCCGAGCGACTAGGGCCAATGTCCGAGAGCCAACGGTGTCGAACAGCTGTCCTGGGCGACTCGGGCCCGTTCCCGAGGCCTCGCGGTGTCGACCAATTGTCCCGGGGGACTCGCGCTTCGGTCCTAAGGCCCGCGGGGTGGACCAGCTGTCCTGGCTGACTTGGGTTCGGTTCCGAGGGCCTGCGGGCTCGAAAGGCTGTCCCGGAGGCTCGGGCCCGTTCCTGAAGGCCCACGGGGTCGACCAGTTTTCCCTGTGATTTGCGCTTTGGTCCGAGTGCCCGCAGGGTGGACCAGCACTCCTGGGTGACTCACACTCGTGTCCGAGGTTCCACGAGGTCGCCCCGATGTTTTGGCAACTCGGGTCCGGGTGCGAGGGCCTGCAGGGTCGACCAGGTGTCCCGGGCGACTCGGGCCCATGCCCAGGGCCCTGCGGTGTCATCCAGATGTCCCTGGCATCTCCGGCCCAGCTCCGAGGGCCCGCGGTGTCAACCAGATGTCCCGGACCACTTGCGCTTGCGTCCTAGGTTACGTGGGGTCGACCAGCCGTCCAGGGCGAATGGGGCCCTGGTCGGAGGGAGCATGGTGTCAAACAGGCATCCCGGGCAACTCGGGCCCGTGTCTGAAGGCCCTCGGGGTCAACCAGCTGTCCCTGGTGACTCGTGCCTGGGACCGAGTGCACGCGGGGTCAACCAGCAGTCCCGGGCAACTCGGGCCCTGGTCGGAAGCACTGCGGAGTCAACCAGGCATCCCTGGTGACTCGGGCCCGTGCCCGAGGACCTTCGGGGTCGACCAGCTGTCCCGGGTGACTCCGGCCTGATTCCGAGGGCCCACGGTTTCGACCAAATGTCCTGGGTGACTCGGGCCTGGGTCTGAATGCTCACGGTATCAACCAGCTTTCCCAGGGAACTCGGACCCGGGTCTGAGGTCCCACAGGGTCGCCCACCTGTCCCGGGGGACTCGGGCCCGTGTCCACGGGCATGCGGTGTCGACAGGCTGTCCCGGGGGACTCGGGCCCGTTTCCGAGGGCCCGCCTGGTCGACCCGCTGTCCTGGTGTACTCGGGCCCGAGTCCGAAGGTCCGCGTGTTCGACCAGATGTCCCAGGCACTCGGGCCTGTGTCCGAGGGCACGTGGGTTCGACCAGGTGTCCCCGGAGATCGACTCGAGTCCGACGGCCCGTGGGGTCGACCATATGTCCCGGGCGATATTGGCCCGTGTCCAATGGCCTGCGCGGTCCACCAGCAGGCCCGCGCGGCTCAGGCCAGGTTCTGATGTCCCGCGTGGTCAACCAGCAGTCCCTGGCGACTGGGGCCCGTGTCCGAAATCCCTCGGTGTTGACCAGCTGTCCCGGGCGACTCGAGACCGTGCCTGAGGGCCTGGGTGTCGAACAGCTGTCCCAGGGGACTCACACTTGTGTCTGATGGACCCCGGGGTCGACCAGCGGTCCCTGGGGACTCGGGCCCAGGTCCTAAGGCCCGCGGGTTCGACCATCTGTACCGGGCGACTCGGGCCCGTGCCCGATGTCCCGCTGGGTCGACCAGCTATCCTGGGGGAGTCGGGCCCATGTCCGAGGGCCCGCGGGTTCCACAACCTTTCCCGGGCGACTCGGGCTGGTCCCGAGGGCCCGCGGTGTCGTCCAAATCTCCCGGTCGACTCGGGCCTGTGTCTGATATCCTCCAGGGTCGACCAGCTCTCCCGGGGGACTTGGGCCCTGGTCGGACGGAGCGGGGTGTCGAACAGGCGTCCCGAGCGACTAGGGCCAATGTCCGAGAGCCAACGGTGTCGAACAGCTGTCCTGGGCGACTCGGGCCCGTTCCCGAGGCCTCGCGGTGTCGACCAATTGTCCCGGGGGACTCGCGCTTCGGTCCTAAGGCCCGCGGGGTGGACCAGCTGTCCTGGCTGACTTGGGTTCGGTTCCGAGGGCCTGCGGGCTCGAAAGGCTGTCCCGGAGGCTCGGGCCCGTTCCTGAAGGCCCACGGGGTCGACCAGTTTTCCCTGTGATTTGCGCTTTGGTCCGAGTGCCCGCAGGGTGGACCAGCACTCCTGGGTGACTCACACTCGTGTCCGAGGTTCCACGAGGTCGCCCCGATGTTTTGGCAACTCGGGTCCGGGTGCGAGGGCCTGCAGGGTCGACCAGGTGTCCCGGGCGACTCGGGCCCATGCCCAGGGCCCTGCGGTGTCATCCAGATGTCCCTGGCATCTCCGGCCCAGCTCCGAGGGCCCGCGGTGTCAACCAGATGTCCCGGACCACTTGCGCTTGCGTCCTAGGTTACGTGGGGTCGACCAGCCGTCCAGGGCGAATGGGGCCCTGGTCGGAGGGAGCATGGTGTCAAACAGGCATCCCGGGCAACTCGGGCCCGTGTCTGAAGGCCCTCGGGGTCAACCAGCTGTCCCTGGTGACTCGTGCCTGGGACCGAGTGCACGCGGGGTCAACCAGCAGTCCCGGGCAACTCGGGCCCTGGTCGGAAGCACTGCGGAGTCAACCAGGCATCCCTGGTGACTCGGGCCCGTGCCCGAGGACCTTCGGGGTCGACCAGCTGTCCCGGGTGACTCCGGCCTGATTCCGAGGGCCCACGGTTTCGACCAAATGTCCTGGGTGACTCGGGCCTGGGTCTGAATGCTCGCGGTATCAACCAGCTTTCCCAGGGAACTCGGACCCGGGTCTGAGGTCCCACAGGGTCGCCCACCTGTCCCGGGGGACTCGGGCCCGTGTCCACGGGCATGCGGTGTCGACAGGCTGTCCCGGGGGACTCGGGCCCGTTTCCGAGGGCCCGCCGGGTCGACCCGCTGTCCTGGTGGACTCGGGCCCGAATCCGAAGGTCCGCGTGTTCGACCAGCTGTCCCAGGCACTCGGGCCTGTGTCAGAGGGCACGTGGGTTCGACCAGGTGTCCCCGGAGATCGCCCTCGAGTCCGACGGCCCGTGGGGTCGACCATATGTCCCGGGCGACATTGGCCCGTGTGCAATGGCCTGCGCAGTCCACCAGCAAGCCCGCGCGGCTCAGGCCCTGTTCTGATGGCCCGCGGGGTCAACCAGCAGTCCCTGGCGACTGAGGCCCGTGTCCGAAATCCCTCGGAGTTGACCAGCTGTCCCGGGCGACTCGAGACCGTGCCTGAGAGCCTGGGTGTCGAACAGCTGTGCAAGGGGACTCACACTTGTGTCTGATGGACCCCGGGGTCGACCAGCGGTCCCTGGGGACTCGGGCCCAGGTCCTAGGGACCGCGGGTTCGACCACCTGTTTTGGGCGACTCGGGCCGGTGCTCGAGGGCCCGCGGTGTCGACCAACTCTCCCGGGCGACTCGGTTCGGGTCCGAGGTCCCATGGTCGACCAGCTGTCCCAGGCGCCTCGGGCCCGTGCCAGATGTCCCGCTGCATGGATCAGCTGCCCCGGGCGACTTGGGCCCTGGTCGCAGGGCCCGCGGTGTCGAACAGGCGTCCCGGAAGAACACGGGCCTTGCCCGAATGCCCGCGCGACGACCAGCTCCGGGTGACACAGGCCCGTGTCCGAGGGCCCACGGGTTCGACCAGATGACCCTGGCGACTCATGCTTGGGTAGCACTGCCCACGGGGTTGTTCAGCATTTCCGGCGTCCTCGTGCTCATGTCCGACTGCCCGCGATGTCGACCTGATGTCTTTGGCGACTCGGGCCCGTGGCCGGGGTCCTGCGGGGTCTACCAGCTTTCCCCGGCCACTCGGGCTCAGGCCCGAGTGCCCGCAGTGTCGACCCACTCTCCCAAGCGACTCGAGTTTGGGTCCAAGGGCCCTCGGTCGACCTGCTGTCCCGGGCGTCTTGGGCCCGGGCCCGATGTCCCACCGGGTCTACCAGGTGTCCCGGGCGATTCGGGTTCAGGTCGGAGGGACCGCGGTGTTGCCCAGCCATCCCGGGTCACTCGGGCCTGGGTCCGAGGGCCCATGTGTTCGACAAGCTCTTCCGGGCAAATCGCGCTCGGGTCCAATGGCCCGCGGGGTCGACCAGGTCTCCGGGGCGACTCAGGCACGTGCCCCAGGGCCCGGGGGGTCGACCAGCTGTCCCGGGCACCTCGGGCCCGGTTCCGAGGCCCGGCATTATTGATCAGCTATCCCGTGTGACTCGGGCCCGGGTCCGAGGGCCCACGGTGTCGACCAGATGTTCCAGGCCCTCGGTCCCGGGTCCGAGGGCCCGCAGGGTCCACCAGGTGTCCCGGGAGACTCGCACTCGAGTCCGTGGGCCTGCGGGGTCGACCAGATCTACAGGGCGAGTCGAGCACATGCCCGATGCCCCGTGGGGTCAACCAGACGTCCCAGGCGACTCCGGCCTGGCTCCGAGGGCCCACGGTGTCACACAGCTCTCCTGGGACACTCGCGCTTTGGACCGACGGACCGCGGTGTCGACCAGCTGACCCGGGCGACTTTGGCCCTGTGTCCAAAGGCCCTTGGGGTCGACCGACTTTCCCGGGCGTCTCCGGCCTGTGCCCGAGGGACCGTGGTATGGACCAACTCTCCCAGGCGACTCAAGTTCGGGTCCGAGGTCCCGCAGCCTACCTGCTTTCCCGGATGACTTGGGCATGTGCCACATGTCACGCGGGGTCAACCAGTTGTCCCGGGGGACTCAGGCCCGGATCCAGGATCCCGTGGTGTCGACCAGCTGTCCCGGGGAACTCTGTCCATGCCCGAAGGCCAGCCCCATCCACCAGTTGCCCCGGGCGACTCGACCCGTGTCTGAAGGCCCGCGTGTTCGACCAGCTATCCCTGGCGACTCACGCTGGGGTCCGTGTTCCCGCGGGGTTGACCAGCAGTCCCGGGCAACACGCGCTTGTGTCCGAGGGCCCGTGAGGTCGACCCGATGTCTTTGGCGATTCGGGCCCGGGACCGAGGGCCCGCAGGATCGACCAGCAGACCCGCGCGACTTGGGCCCGTGTCCGAGGTCCTGCGGTCAACCATCTGTACCGGGCGACTCGGGCCCGTGCCCGATGTCCCGCTGGGTCGACCAGCTATCCTGGGGGAGTCGGGCCCATGTCCGAGGGCCCGCGGGTTCCACAACCTTTCCCGGGCGACTCGGGCTGGTCCCGAGGGCCCGCGCTGTCGTCCAAATCTCCCGGTCGACTCGGGCCTGTGTCTGATATCCTCCAGGGTCGACCAGCTGTCCCGGGGGACTTGGGCCCTGGTCGGACGGAGCGGGGTGTCGAACAGGCGTCCCGGGCGACTAGGGCCAATGTCCGAGAGCCCACGGGGTCGAACAGCTGTCCTGGGCGACTCGGGCCCGTTCCCGAGGCCTCGCGGTGTCGACCAGATGTCCCGGGGGACTCGCGCTTCGGTCCTAAGGCCCGCGGTGTGGACCAGCTGTCCTGGCTGACTTGGGTTCGGTTCCGAGGGCCTGCGGGCTCGAAAGACTGTCCCGGAGGCTCGGGCCCGTTCCTGAAGGCCCACGGGGTCGACCAGTTTTCCCTGTGATTTGCGCTTTGGTCCGAGTGCCCGCAGGGTGGACCAGCAGTCCTGGGTGACTCGCGCTCGTGTCCGAGGTTCCACGAGGTCGCCCCGATGTGTTGGCAACTCGGGCCCGGGTGCGAGGGCCTGCAGGGTCGACCAGGTGTCCCGGGCAACTCGGGCCCATGCCCAAGGCCCTGTGGTGTCAACCAGATGTCCCTGGCATCTCCGGCCCAGCTCCGAGGGCCCGCGGTGTCAACCAGATGTCCCAGACCACTCGCGCTTGCGTCCTAGGTTACGTGGGGTCGACCAGCCGTCCAGGGCGACTGGGGCCCTGGTCGGAGGGAGCATGGTGTCAAACAGGCGTCCCGGGCAACTCGGGCCCGTGTCTGAAGGCCCGCGGTGTCAACCAGCTGTCCCTGGTGACTCGTGCCTGGGACCGAGTGCACGCGGGGTCGACCAGCAGTCCCGGGCAACTCGGGCCCTGGTGGGAAGCACTGCGGTGTCGACCAGGCATCCCTGGTGACTCGGGCCCGTGCCCGAGGACCTTCGGGGTCGACCAGCTGTCCCGGGTGACTCCGGCCTGATTCCGAGGGCCCACGGTTTCGACCAAATGTCCTGGGTGACTCGGGCCTGGGTCTGAATGCTCGCGGTATCAACCAGCTTTTCCAGGGAACTCGGGCCCGGGTCTGAGGTCCCACAGGGTCGCCCACCTGTCCCGGGGGACTCGGGCCCGGGTCCACGGGCATGCGGTGTCGACAGGCTGTCCCGGGGGACTCGGGCCCGTTTCCGAGGGCCCGCCGGGTCGACCCGCTGTCCTGGTGGACTCGGGCCCGAATCCGAAGGTCCGCGTGTTCGACCAGCTGTCCCAGGCACTCGGGCCTGTGTCAGAGGGCACGTGGGTTCGACCAGGTGTCCCCGGAGATCGCCCTCGAGTCCGACGGCCCGTGGGGTCGACCATATGTCCCGGGCGACATTGGCCCGTGTGCAATGGCCTGCGCAGTCCACCAGCAAGCCCGCGCGGCTCAGGCCCTGTTCTGATGGCCCGCGGGGTCAACCAGCAGTCCCTGGCGACTGGGGCCCGTGTCCGAAATCCCTCGGAGTTGACCAGCTGTCCCGGGCGACTCGAGACCGTGCCTGAGAGCCTGGGTGTCGAACAGCTGTGCAAGGGGACTCACACTTGTGTCTGATGGACCCCGGGGTCGACCAGCGGTCCCTGGGGACTCGGGCCCAGGTCCTAGGGACCGCGGGTTCGACCACCTGTATTGGGCGACTCGGGCCGGTGCTCGAGGGCCCGCGGTGTCGACCAACTCTCCCGGGCGACTCGGTTCGGGTCCGAGGTCCCATGGTCGACCAGCTGTCCCAGGCGCCTCGGGCCCGTGCCAGATGTCCCGCTGCATGGATCAGCTGCCCCGGGCGACTTGGGCCCTGGTCGCAGGGCCCGCGGTGTCGAACAGGCGTCCCGGAAGAACACGGGCCTTGCCCGAATGCCCGCGCGACGACCAGCTCCGGGTGACACAGGCCCGTGTCCGAGGGCCCACGGGTTCGACCAGATGACCCTGGCGACTCATGCTTGGGTAGCACTGCCCACGGGGTTGTTCAGCATTTCCGGCGTCCTCGTGCTCATGTCCGACTGCCCGCGATGTCGACCTGATGTCTTTGGCGACTCGGGCCCGTGGCCGGGGTCCTGCGGGGTCTACCAGCTTTCCCCGGCCACTCGGGCTCAGGCCCGAGTGCCCGCAGTGTCGACCCACTCTCCCAAGCGACTCGAGTTTGGGTCCAAGGGCCCTCGGTCGACCTGCTGTCCCGGGCGTCTTGGGCCCGGGCCCGATGTCCCACCGGGTCTACCAGGTGTCCCGGGCGATTCGGGTTCAGGTCGGAGGGACCGCGGTGTTGCCCAGCCATCCCGGGTCACTCGGGCCTGGGTCCGAGGGCCCATGTGTTCGACAAGCTCTTCCGGGCAAATCGCGCTCGGGTCCAATGGCCCGCGGGGTCGACCAGGTCTCCGGGGCGACTCAGGCACGTGCCCCAGGGCCCGGGGGGTCGACCAGCTGTCCCGGGCACCTCGGGCCCGGTTCCGAGGCCCGGCATTATTGATCAGCTATCCCGTGTGACTCGGGCCCGGGTCCGAGGGCCCACGGTGTCGACCAGATGTTCCAGGCCCTCGGTCCCGGGTCCGAGGGCCCGCAGGGTCCACCAGGTGTCCCGGGAGACTCGCACTCGAGTCCGTGGGCCTGCGGGGTCGACCAGATCTACAGGGCGAGTCGAGCACATGCCCGATGCCCCGTGGGGTCAACCAGACGTCCCAGGCGACTCCGGCCTGGCTCCGAGGGCCCACGGTGTCACACAGCTCTCCTGGGACACTCGCGCTTTGGACCGACGGACCGCGGTGTCGACCAGCTGACCCGGGCGACTTTGGCCCTGTGTCCAAAGGCCCTTGGGGTCGACCGACTTTCCCGGGCGTCTCCGGCCTGTGCCCGAGGGACCGTGGTATGGACCAACTCTCCCAGGCGACTCAAGTTCGGGTCCGAGGTCCCGCAGCCTACCTGCTTTCCCGGATGACTTGGGCATGTGCCACATGTCACGCGGGGTCAACCAGTTGTCCCGGGGGACTCAGGCCCGGATCCAGGATCCCGTGGTGTCGACCAGCTGTCCCGGGGAACTCTGTCCATGCCCGAAGGCCAGCCCCATCCACCAGTTGCCCCGGGCGACTCGACCCGTGTCTGAAGGCCCGCGTGTTCGACCAGCTATCCCTGGCGACTCACGCTGGGGTCCGTGTTCCCGCGGGGTTGACCAGCAGTCCCGGGCAACACGCGCTTGTGTCCGAGGGCCCGTGAGGTCGACCCGATGTCTTTGGCGATTCGGGCCCGGGACCGAGGGCCCGCAGGATCGACCAGCAGACCCGCGCGACTTGGGCCCGTGTCCGAGGTCCTGCGGTCGACCATCTGTACCGGGCGACTCGGGCCCGTGCCCGATGTCCCGCTGGGTCGACCAGCTATCCTGGGGGAGTCGGGCCCATGTCCGAGGGCCCGCGGGTTCCACAACCTTTCCCGGGCGACTCGGGCTGGTCCCGAGGGCCCGCGCTGTCGTCCAAATCTCCCGGTCGACTCGGGCCTGTGTCTGATATCCTCCAGGGTCGACCAGCTGTCCCGGGGGACTTGGGCCCTGGTCGGACGGAGCGGGGTGTCGAACAGGCGTCCCGGGCGACTAGGGCCAATGTCCGAGAGCCCACGGGGTCGAACAGCTGTCCTGGGCGACTCGGGCCCGTTCCCGAGGCCTCGCGGTGTCGACCAGATGTCCCGGGGGACTCGCGCTTCGGTCCTAAGGCCCGCGGTGTGGACCAGCTGTCCTGGCTGACTTGGGTTCGGTTCCGAGGGCCTGCGGGCTCGAAAGACTGTCCCGGAGGCTCGGGCCCGTTCCTGAAGGCCCACGGGGTCGACCAGTTTTCCCTGTGATTTGCGCTTTGGTCCGAGTGCCCGCAGGGTGGACCAGCAGTCCTGGGTGACTCGCGCTCGTGTCCGAGGTTCCACGAGGTCGCCCCGATGTGTTGGCAACTCGGGCCCGGGTGCGAGGGCCTGCAGGGTCGACCAGGTGTCCCGGGCAACTCGGGCCCATGCCCAAGGCCCTGTGGTGTCAACCAGATGTCCCTGGCATCTCCGGCCCAGCTCCGAGGGCCCGCGGTGTCAACCAGATGTCCCAGACCACTCGCGCTTGCGTCCTAGGTTACGTGGGGTCGACCAGCCGTCCAGGGCGACTGGGGCCCTGGTCGGAGGGAGCATGGTGTCAAACAGGCGTCCCGGGCAACTCGGGCCCGTGTCTGAAGGCCCGCGGTGTCAACCAGCTGTCCCTGGTGACTCGTGCCTGGGACCGAGTGCACGCGGGGTCGACCAGCAGTCCCGGGCAACTCGGGCCCTGGTGGGAAGCACTGCGGTGTCGACCAGGCATCCCTGGTGACTCGGGCCCGTGCCCGAGGACCTTCGGGGTCGACCAGCTGTCCCGGGTGACTCCGGCCTGATTCCGAGGGCCCACGGTTTCGACCAAATGTCCTGGGTGACTCGGGCCTGGGTCTGAATGCTCGCGGTATCAACCAGCTTTTCCAGGGAACTCGGGCCCGGGTCTGAGGTCCCACAGGGTCGCCCACCTGTCCCGGGGGACTCGGGCCCGGGTCCACGGGCATGCGGTGTCGACAGGCTGTCCCGGGGGACTCGGGCCCGTTTCCGAGGGCCCGCCGGGTCGACCCGCTGTCCTGGTGGACTCGGGCCCGAATCCGAAGGTCCGCGTGTTCGACCAGCTGTCCCAGGCACTCGGGCCTGTGTCAGAGGGCACGTGGGTTCGACCAGGTGTCCCCGGAGATCGCCCTCGAGTCCGACGGCCCGTGGGGTCGACCATATGTCCCGGGCGACATTGGCCCGTGTGCAATGGCCTGCGCAGTCCACCAGCAAGCCCGCGCGGCTCAGGCCCTGTTCTGATGGCCCGCGGGGTCAACCAGCAGTCCCTGGCGACTGGGGCCCGTGTCCGAAATCCCTCGGAGTTGACCAGCTGTCCCGGGCGACTCGAGACCGTGCCTGAGAGCCTGGGTGTCGAACAGCTGTGCAAGGGGACTCACACTTGTGTCTGATGGACCCCGGGGTCGACCAGCGGTCCCTGGGGACTCGGGCCCAGGTCCTAGGGACCGCGGGTTCGACCACCTGTATTGGGCGACTCGGGCCGGTGCTCGAGGGCCCGCGGTGTCGACCAACTCTCCCGGGCGACTCGGTTCGGGTCCGAGGTCCCATGGTCGACCAGCTGTCCCAGGCGCCTCGGGCCCGTGCCAGATGTCCCGCTGCATGGATCAGCTGCCCCGGGCGACTTGGGCCCTGGTCGCAGGGCCCGCGGTGTCGAACAGGCGTCCCGGAAGAACACGGGCCTTGCCCGAATGCCCGCGCGACGACCAGCTCCGGGTGACACAGGCCCGTGTCCGAGGGCCCACGGGTTCGACCAGATGACCCTGGCGACTCATGCTTGGGTAGCACTGCCCACGGGGTTGTTCAGCATTTCCGGCGTCCTCGTGCTCATGTCCGACTGCCCGCGATGTCGACCTGATGTCTTTGGCGACTCGGGCCCGTGGCCGGGGTCCTGCGGGGTCTACCAGCTTTCCCCGGCCACTCGGGCTCAGGCCCGAGTGCCCGCAGTGTCGACACACTCTCCCAAGCGACTCGAGTTTGGGTCCAAGGGCCCTCGGTCGACCTGCTGTCCCGGGCGTCTTGGGCCCGGGCCCGATGTCCCACCGGGTCTACCAGGTGTCCCGGGCGATTCGGGTTCAGGTCGGAGGGACCGCGGTGTTGCCCAGCCATCCCGGGTCACTCGGGCCTGGGTCCGAGGGCCCATGTGTTCGACAAGCTCTTCCGGGCAAATCGCGCTCGGGTCCAATGGCCCGCGGGGTCGACCAGGTCTCCGGGGCGACTCAGGCACGTGCCCCAGGGCCCGGGGGGTCGACCAGCTGTCCCGGGCACCTCGGGCCCGGTTCCGAGGCCCGGCATTATTGATCAGCTATCCCGTGTGACTCGGGCCCGGGTCCGAGGGCCCACGGTGTCGACCAGATGTTCCAGGCCCTCGGTCCCGGGTCCGAGGGCCCGCAGGGTCCACCAGGTGTCCCGGGAGACTCGCACTCGAGTCCGTGGGCCTGCGGGGTCGACCAGATCTACAGGGCGAGTCGAGCACATGCCCGATGCCCCGCGGGGTCAACCAGACGTCCCAGGCGACTCCGGCCTGGCTCCGAGGGCCCACGGTGTCACACAGCTCTCCTGGGACACTCGCGCTTTGGACCGACGGACCGCGGTGTCGACCAGCTGACCCGGGCGACTTTGGCCCTGTGTCCAAAGGCCCTTGGGGTCGACCGACTTTCCCGGGCGTCTCCGGCCTGTGCCCGAGGGACCGTGGTATGGACCAACTCTCCCAGGCGACTCAAGTTCGGGTCCGAGGTCCCGCAGCCTACCTGCTTTCCCGGATGACTTGGGCATGTGCCACATGTCACGCGGGGTCAACCAGTTGTCCCGGGGGACTCAGGCCCGGATCCAGGATCCCATGGTGTCGACCAGCTGTCCCGGGGAACTCTGTCCATGCCCGAAGGCCAGCCCCATCCACCAGTTGCCCCGGGCGACTCGACCCGTGTCTGAAGGCCCGCGTGTTCGACCAGCTATCCCTGGCGACTCACGCTGGGGTCCGTGTTCCCGCGGGGTTGACCAGCAGTCCCGGGCAACACGCGCTTGTGTCCGAGGGCCCGTGAGGTCGACCCGATGTCTTTGGCGATTCGGGCCCGGGACCGAGGGCCCGCAGAATCGACCAGCAGACCCGCGCGACTTGGGAACGTGTCCGAGGTCCTGCGGTCGACCATCTGTACCGGGCGACTCGGGCCCGTGCCCGATGTCCCGCTGGGTCGACCAGCTATCCTGGGGGAGTCGGGCCCATGTCCGAGGGCCCGCGGGTTCCACAACCTTTCCCGGGCGACTCGGGCTGGTCCCGAGGGCCCGCGCTGTCGTCCAAATCTCCCGGTCGACTCGGGCCTGTGTCTGATATCCTCCAGGGTCGACCAGCTGTCCCGGGGGACTTGGGCCCTGGTCGGACGGAGCGGGGTGTCGAACAGGCGTCCCGGGCGACTAGGGCCAATGTCCGAGAGCCCACGGGGTCGAACAGCTGTCCTGGGCGACTCGGGCCCGTTCCCGAGGCCTCGCGGTGTCGACCAGATGTCCCGGGGGACTCGCGCTTCGGTCCTAAGGCCCGCGGGGTGGACCAGCTGTCCTGGCTGACTTGGGTTCGGTTCCGAGGGCCTGCGGGCTCGAAAGACTGTCCCGGAGGCTCGGGCCCGTTCCTGAAGGCCCACGGGGTCGACCAGTTTTCCCTGTGATTTGCGCTTTGGTCCGAGTGCCCGCAGGGTGGACCAGCAGTCCTGGGTGACTCGCGCTCGTGTCCGAGGTTCCACGAGGTCGCCCCGATGTGTTGGCAACTCGGGCCCGGGTGCGAGGGCCTGCAGGGTCGACCAGGTGTCCCGGGCGACTCGGGCCCATGCCCAAGGCCCTGCGGTGTCATCCAGATGTCCCTGGCATCTCCGGCCCAGCTCCGAGGGCCCGCGGTGTCAACCAGATGTCCCGGACCACTCGCGCTTGCGTCCTAGGTTACGTGGGGTCGACCAGCCGTCCAGGGCGACTGGGGCCCTGGTCGGAGGGAGCATGGTGTCAAACAGGCGTCCCGGGCAACTCGGGCCCGTGTCTGAAGGCCCGCGGTGTCAACCAGCTGTCCCTGGTGACTCGTGCCTGGGACCGAGTGCACGCGGGGTCGACCAGCAGTCCCGGGCAACTCGGGCCCTGGTGGGAAGCACTGCGGTGTCGACCAGGCATCCCTGGTGACTCGGGCCCGTGCCCGAGGACCTTCGGGGTCGACCAGCTGTCCCGGGTGACTCCGGCCTGATTCCGAGGGCCCACGGTTTCGACCAAATGTCCTGGGTGACTCGGGCCTGGGTCTGAATGCTTGCGGTATCAACCAGCTTTTCCAGGGAACTCGGGCCCGGGTCTGAGGTCCCACAGGGTCGCCCACCTGTCCCGGGGGACTCGGGCCCGGGTCCACGGGCATGCGGTGTCGACAGGCTGTCCCGGGGGACTCGGGCCCGTTTCCGAGGGCCCGCCGGGTCGACCCGCTGTCCTGGTGGACTCGGGCCCGAATCCGAAGGTCCGCGTGTTCGACCAGCTGTCCCAGGCACTCGGGCCTGTGTCAGAGGGCACGTGGGTTCGACCAGGTGTCCCCGGAGATCGCCCTCGAGTCCGACGGCCCGTGGGGTCGACCATATGTCCCGGGCGACATTGGCCCGTGTGCAATGGCCTGCGCAGTCCACCAGCAAGCCCGCGCGGCTCAGGCCCTGTTCTGATGGCCCGCGGGGTCAACCAGCAGTCCCTGGCGACTGGGGCCCGTGTCCGAAATCCCTCGGAGTTGACCAGCTGTCCCGGGCGACTCGAGACCGTGCCTGAGAGCCTGGGTGTCGAACAGCTTTCCCTGGGGACTCACACTTGTGTCTGATGGACCCCGGGGTCGACCAGCGGTCCCTGGGGACTCGGGCCCAGGTCCTAGGGACCGCGGGTTCGACCACCTGTATTGGGCGACTCGGGCCGGTGCTCGAGGGCCCGCGGTGTCGACCAACTCTCCCGGGCGACTCGGTTCGGGTCCGAGGTCCCATGGTCGACCAGCTGTCCCAGGCGCCTCGGGCCCGTGCCAGATGTCCCGCTGCATGGATCAGCTGCCCCGGGCGACTTGGGCCCTGGTCGCAGGGCCCGCGGTGTCGAACAGGCGTCCCGGAAGAACACGGGCCTTGCCCGAATGCCCGCGCGACGACCAGCTCCGGGTGACACAGGCCCGTGTCCGAGGGCCCACGGGTTCGACCAGATGACCCTGGCGACTCACGCTTGGGTAGCACTGCCCACGGGGTTGTTCAGCATTCCCGGCGTCCTCGTGCTCATGTCCGACTGCCCGCGATGTCGACCTGATGTCTTTGGCGACTCGGGCCCGTGGCCGGGGTCCTGCGGGGTCTACCAGCTTTCCCCGGCCACTCGGGCTCAGGCCCGAGTGCCCGCAGTGTCGACCCACTCTCCCAAGCGACTCGAGTTTGGGTCCAAGGGCCCTCGGTCGACCTGCTGTCCCGGGCGTCTTGGGCCCGGGCCCGATGTCCCACCGGGTCTACCAGGTGTCCCGGGCGATTCGGGTTCAGGTCGGAGGGACCGCGGTGTTGCCCAGCCATCCCGGGTCACTCGGGCCTGGGTCCGAGGGCCCATGTGTTCGACAAGCTCTTCCGGGCAAATCGCGCTCGGGTCCAATGGCCCGCGGGGTCGACCAGGTCTCCGGGGCGACTCAGGCACGTGCCCCAGGGCCCGGGGGGTCGACCAGCTGTCCCGGGCACCTCGGGCCCGGTTCCGAGGCCCGGCATTATTGATCAGCTATCCCGTGTGACTCGGGCCCGGGTCCGATGGCCCACGGTGTCGACCAGATGTTCCAGGCCCTCGGGCTCGGGTCCGAGGGCCCGCAGGGTCCACCAGGGGTCCCGGGCGACTCGCACTCGAGTCCGAGGTCTTGCGGGGTCGACCAGATCTCCAGCGCGAGTCGAGCACATGCCCGATGCCCCGCGGGGTCAACCAGACGTCCCAGGCGACTCCGGCCTGGCTCCGAGGGCCCACGGTGTCACACAGCTCTCCTGGGACACTCGCGCTTTGGACCGACGGACCGCGGGGTCGACCAGCTGACCCGGGCGACTTTGGCCCTGTGTCCAAAGGCCCTTGGGGTCGACCGACTTTCCCGGGCGTCTCCGGCCTGTGCCCGATGGACCGCGGTATGGACCAACTCTCCCAGGCGACTCAAGTTCGGGTCCGAGGTCCCGCAGCCTACCTGCTTTCCCGGGTGACTTGGGCATGTGCCAGATGTCACGCGGGGTCGACCAGTTGTCCCGGGGGACTCAGGACCGGGTCCAGGATTCCGTGGTGTCGACCAGCATTCCCGGGGAACTCTGTCCATGCCCGAAGGCCAGCCGCATCCACCAGTTGCCCAAGGCGACTCGGACCCGTGTCGGAAGGCCCGCGTGTTCGTCCAGCTATCCCTGGCGACTAACGCTGGGGTCCGTGTTCCCGCAGGGTTGACCAGCAGTCCCGGGCAACACGCGCTTGTGTCCGAGGGCCCGTGAGGTCGACCCGATGTCTTTGGCGATTCGGGCCCGGGACCGAGGGCTCGCAGGATCGACCAGCAGACCCGCGTGACTTGGACCCGTGTCCGAGGTCCTGCGGTCGACCATCTGTACCGGGCGACTCGGGCCCGTGCCCGATGTCCCGCTGGGTCGACCAGCTATCCTGGGGGAGTCGGGCCCATGTCCGAGGGCCCGCGGGTTCCACAACCTTTCCCGGGCGACTCGGGCTGGTCCCGAGGGCCCGCGCTGTCGTCCAAATCTCCCGGTCGACTCGGGCCTGTGTCTGATATCCTCCAGGGTCGACCAGCTGTCCCGGGGGACTTGGGCCCTGGTCGGACGGAGCGGGGTGTCGAACAGGCGTCCCGGGCGACTAGGGCCAATGTCCGAGAGCCCACGGGGTCGAACAGCTGTCCTGGGCGACTCGGGCCCGTTCCCGAGGCCTCGCGGTGTCGACCAGATGTCCCGGGGGACTCGCGCTTCGGTCCTAAGGCCCGCGGGGTGGACCAGCTGTCCTGGCTGACTTGGGTTCGGTTCCGAGGGCCTGCGGGCTCGAAAGACTGTCCCGGAGGCTCGGGCCCGTTCCTGAAGGCCCACGGGGTCGACCAGTTTTCCCTGTGATTTGCGCTTTGGTCCGAGTGCCCGCAGGGTGGACCAGCACTCCTGGGTGACTCACACTCGTGTCCGAGGTTCCACGAGGTCGCACCGATGTTTTGGCAACTCGGGTCCGGGTGCGAGGGCCTGCAGGGTCGACCAGGTGTCCCGGGCGACTCGGGCCCATGCCCAAGGCCCTGCGGTGTCATCCAGATGTCCCTGGCATCTCCGGCCCAGCTCCGAGGGCCCGCGGTGTCAACCAGATGTCCCGGACCACTTGCGCTTGCGTCCTAGGTTACGTGGGGTCGACCAGCCGTCCAGGGCGAATGGGGCCCTGGTCGGAGGGAGCATGGTGTCAAACAGGCATCCCGGGCAACTCGGGCCCGTGTCTGAAGGCCCTCGGGGTCAACCAGCTGTCCCTGGTGACTCGTGCCTGGGACCGAGTGCACGCGGGGTCAACCAGCAGTCCCGGGCAACTCGGGCCCTGGTCGGAAGCACTGCGGAGTCAACCAGGCATCCCTGGTGACTCGGGCCCGTGCCCGAGGACCTTCGGGGTCGACCAGCTGTCCCGGGTGACTCCGGCCTGATTCCGAGGGCCCACGGTTTCGACCAAATGTCCTGGGTGACTCGGGCCTGGGTCTGAATGCTCGCGGTATCAACCAGCTTTTCCAGGGAACTCGGGCCCGGGTCTGAGGTCCCACAGGGTCGCCCACCTGTCCCGGGGGACTCGGGCCCGGGTCCACGGGCATGCGGTGTCGACAGGCTGTCCCGGGGGACTCGGGCCCGTTTCCGAGGGCCCGCCTGGTCGACCCGCTGTCCTGGTGTACTCGGGCCCGAGTCCGAAGGTCCGCGTGTTCGACCAGATGTCCCAGGCACTCGGGCCTGTGTCCGAGGGCACGTGGGTTCGACCAGGTGTCCCCGGAGATCGACTCGAGTCCGACGGCCCGTGGGGTCGACCATATGTCCCGGGCGATATTGGCCCGTGTCCAATGGCCTGCGCGGTCCACCAGCAGGCCCGCGCGGCTCAGGCCAGGTTCTGATGGCCCGCGTGGTCAACCAGCAGTCCCTGGCGACTGGGGCCCGTGTCCGAAATCCCTCGGTGTTGACCAGCTGTCCCGGGCGACTCGAGACCGTGCCTGAGGGCCTGGGTGTCGAACAGCTGTCCCAGGGGACTCACACTTGTGTCTGATGGACCCCGGGGTCGACCAGCGGTCCCTGGGGACTCGGGCCCAGGTCCTAAGGCCCGCGGGTTCGACCACCTCTATTGGGCGACTCGGGCGCGTGCCCGATGTCCCGCTGGGTCGACCAGCTATCCTGGGGGAGTCGGGCCCATGTCCGAGGGCCCGCGGGTTCCACAACTTTCCCGGGCGACTCGGGCTGGTCCCGAGGGCCCGCGGTGTCGTCCAAATCTCCCGGTCGACTCGGGCCTGTGTCTGATATCCTCCAGGGTCGACCAGCTGTCCCGGGGGACTTGGGCCCTGGTCGGACGGAGCGGGGTGTCGAACAGGTGTCCCGAGCGACTAGGGCCAATGTCCGAGAGCCAACGGTGTCGAACAGCTGTCCTGGGCGACTCGGGCCCGTTCCCGAGGCCTCGCGGTGTCGACCAATTGTCCCGGGGGACTCGCGCTTCGGTCCTAAGGCCCGCGGGGTCGACCAGCTGTCCTGGCTGACTTGGGTTCGGTTCCGAGGGCCTGCGGGCTCGAAAGACTGTCCCGGAGGCTCGGGCCCGTTCCTGAAGGCCCACGGGGTCGACCAGTTTTCCCTGTGATTTGCGCTTTGGTCCGAGTGCCCGCAGGGTGGACCAGCACTCCTGGGTGACTCACACTCGTGTCCGAGGTTCCACGAGGTCGCCCCGATGTTTTGGCAACTCGGGTCCGGGTGCGAGGGCCTGCAGGGTCGACCAGGTGTCCCGGGCGACTCGGGCCCATGCCCAAGGCCCTGCGGTGTCATCCAGATGTCCCTGGCATCTCCGGCCCAGCTCCGAGGGCCCGCGGTGTCAACCAGATGTCCCGGACCACTTGCGCTTGCGTCCTAGGTTACGTGGGGTCGACCAGCCGTCCAGGGCGAATGGGGCCCTGGTCGGAGGGAGCATGGTGTCAAACAGGCATCCCGGGCAACTCGGGCCCGTGTCTGAAGGCCCTCGGGGTCAACCAGCTGTCCCTGGTGACTCGTGCCTGGGACCGAGTGCACGCGGGGTCAACCAGCAGTCCCGGGCAACTCGGGCCCTGGTCGGAAGCACTGCGGAGTCAACCAGGCATCCCTGGTGACTCGGGCCCGTGCCCGAGGACCTTCGGGGTCGACCAGCTGTCCCGGGTGACTCCGGCCTGATTCCGAGGGCCCACGGTTTCGACCAAATGTCCCGGGTGACTCGGGCCTGGGTCTGAATGCTCACGGTATCAACCAGCTTTCCCAGGGAACTCGGACCCGGGTCTGAGGTCCCACAGGGTCGCCCACCTGTCCCGGGGGACTCGGGCCCGGGTCCACGGGCATGCGGTGTCGACAGGCTGTCCCGGGGGACTCGGGCCCGTTTCCGAGGGCCCGCCTGGTCGACCCGCTGTCCTGGTGTACTCGGGCCCGAGTCCGAAGGTCCGCGTGTTCGACCAGATGTCCCAGGCACTCGGGCCTGTGTCCGAGGGCACGTGGGTTCGACCAGGTGTCCCCGGAGATCGACTCGAGTCCGACGGCCCGTGGGGTCGACCATATGTCCCGGGCGATATTGGCCCGTGTCCAATGGCCTGCGCGGTCCACCAGCAGGCCCGCGCGGCTCAGGCCAGGTTCTGATGGCCCGCGGGTTCAACCAGCAGTCCCTGGCGACTGGGGCCCGTGTCCGAAATCCCTCGGTGTTGACCAGCTGTCCCGGGCGACTCAAGACCGTGCCTGAGGGCCTGGGTGTCGAACAGCTGTCCCAGAGGACTCACAATTGTGTCTGATGGGCCCCGGGGTCGACCAGCGGTCCTGGGGACTCGGGCCCAGGTCCTAGGGCCCGCGAGTTCGACCACCTGTATTGGGCGACTCGGGCCGGTGCTCGAGGGCCCGCGGTGTCGACCAACTCTCCCGGGCGACTCGGTTCGGGTCCGAGGTGCCATGGTCGACCAGCTGTCCCAGGCGCCTCGGGCCTGTGCTAGGTGTCCCGCTGCATGGATCAGCTGTCCCGGGCAACTTGGGCCCTGGTCGCAGGGCCCGTGGTGTCGAACAGGCGTCCCGGAAGACTCGGGCCTTGCCCGAATGCCCGCGGTGATGACCAGCTCCGGGTGACACGGGCCCGTGTCCGAGGGCCCACGGGTTCGACCAGATAACCCTGGCGACTCACGCTTGGGTGGGACTGCCCACGGGGTTGACCAGCATTCCCGGCGTACTCACGCTCGTGTCCGACTGCCCGCGAGGTCGACCTGATATCTTTGGTGACCCAGGCCCATGGCCGGGGTCCTGCGGGGTCTACCAGCTTTCCCGGGCCACTTGGGGCCAGGCCCGAGTGCCCGCAGTGTCGACCCACTCTCCCACGTGACTCGAGTTTGGGTCCAAGGGCCCGCGGTCGACCTGCTGTCCCGGGCGTCTTGGGCCCGGGCCCGATGTCCCACCGGGTCTACCAGGTGTCCCGGGCGATTCGGGTTCAGGTCGGAGGGACCGCGGTGTTGCCCAGCCATCCCGGGTCACTCGGGCCTGGGTCCGAGGGCCCATGTGTTCGACAAGCTCTTCCGGGCAAATCGCGCTCGGGTCCAATGGCCCTCGGGGTCGACCAGGTCCCCGGGGCGACTCGGGCACGTGCCCCAGGGCCCGGGGTGTCGACCAGCTGTCCCGGGCACCTCGGGCCCGGTTCCGAGGCCCGGCATTATTGATCAGCTATCCCGCGTGACTCGGGCCCGGGTCCGATGGCCCACGGTGTCGACCAGATGTTCCAGGCCCTCGGGCTCGGGTCCGAGGGCCCGCAGGGTCCACCAGGGGTCCCGGGCGACTCGCACTCGAGTCCGAGGGCCTGCGGGGTCGACCAGATCTCCAGGGCGAGTCGAGCACATGCCCGATGCCCTGCGGGGTCAACCAGACGTCCCAGGCGACTCCGGCCTGGCTCCGAGGGCCCACGGTGTCACACAGCTCTCCTGGGACACTCGCGCTTTGGACCGACGGACCGCGGTGTCGACCTGCTGACCCGGGTGACTTTGGCCCTGTGTCCAAAGGCCCTTGGGGTCGACCGACTTTCCCGGGCGTCTCCGGCCTGTGCCCGAGGGACCGTGGTATGGACCAACTCTCCCAGGCGACTCAAGTTCGGGTCCGAGGTCCCGCAGCCTACCTGCTTTCCCGGATGACTTGGGCATGTGCCACATGTCACGCGGGGTCAACCAGTTGTCCCGGGGGACTCAGGCCCGGATCCAGGATCCCGTGGTGTCGACCAGCTGTCCCGGGGAACTCTGTCCATGCCCGAAGGCCAGCCCCATCCACCAGTTGCCCCGGGCGACTCGACCCGTGTCTGAAGGCCCGCGTGTTCGACCAGCTATCCCTGGCGACTCATGCTGGGGTCCGTGTTCCCGCGGGGTTGACCAGCAGTCCCGGGCAACACGCGCTTGTGTCCGAGGGCCCGTGAGGTCGACCCGATGTCTTTGGCGATTCGGGCCCGGGACCGAGGGCCCGCAGGATCGACCAGCAGACCCGCGTGACTTGGGCCCGTGTCCGAGGTCCTGCGGTCGACCATCTGTACCGGGCGACTCGGGCCCGTGCCCGATGTCCCGCTGGGTCGACCAGCTATCCTGGGGGAGTCGGGCCCATGTCCGAGGGCCCGCGGGTTCCACAACCTTTCCCGGGCGACTCGGGCTGGTCCCGAGGGCCCGCGCTGTCGTCCAAACCTCCCGGTCGACTCGGGCCTGTGTCTGATATCCTCCAGGGTCGACCAGCTGTCCCGGGGGACTTGGGCCCTGGTCGGACGGAGCGGGGTGTCGAACAGGCGTCCCGGGCGACTAGGGCCAATGTCCGAGAGCCCACGGGGTCGAACAGCTGTCCTGGGCAACTCGGGCCCGTTCCCGAGGCCTCGCGGTGTCGACCAGATGTCCCGGGGGACTCGCGCTTCGGTCCTAAGGCCCGCGGGGTCGACCAGCTGTCCTGGCTGACTTGGGTTCGGTTCCGAGGGCCTGCGGGCTCGAAAGGCTGTCCCGGAGGCTCGGGCCCGTTCCTGAAGGCCCACGGGGTCGACCAGTTTTCCCTGTGATTTGCGCTTTGGTCCGAGTGCCCGCAGGGTGGACCAGCAGTCCTGGGTGACTCGCGCTCGTGTCCGAGGTTCCACGAGGTCGCCCCGATGTGTTGGCAACTCGGGCCCGGGTGCGAGGGCCTGCAGGGTCGACCAGGTGTCCCGGGCGACTCGGGCCCATGCCCAAGGCCCTGCGGTGTCATCCAGATGTCCCTGGCATCTCCGGCCCAGCTCCGAGGGCCCGCGGTGTCATCCAGATGTCCCGGACCACTCGCGCTTGCGTCCTAGGTTACGTGGGGTCGACCAGCCGTCCAGGGCGACTGGGGCCCTGGTCGGAGGGAGCATGGTGTCAAACAGGCGTCCCGGGCAACTCGGGCCCGTGTCTGAAGGCCCGCGGTGTCAACCAGCTGTCCCTGGTGACTCGTGCCTGGGACCGAGTGCACGCAGGGTCGACCAGCAGTCCCGGGCAACTCGGGCCCTGGTCGGAAGCACTGCGGTGTCGACCAGGCATCCCTGGTGACTCGGGCCCGTGCCCGAGGACCTTCGGGGTCGACCAGCTGTCCCGGGTGACTCCGGCCTGATTCCGAGGGCCCACGGTTTCGACCAAATGTCCTGGGTGACTCGGGCCTGGGTCTGAATGCTCGCGGTATCAACCAGCTTTTCCAGGGAACTCGGGCCCGGGTCTGAGGTCCCACAGGGTCGCCCACCTGTCCCGGGGGACTCGGGCCCGGGTCCACGGGCATGCGGTGTCGACAGGCTGTCCCGGGGGACTCGGGCCCGTTTCCGAGGGCCCGCCGGGTCGACCCGCTGTCCTGGTGGACTCGGGCCCGAATCCGAAGGTCCGCGTGTTCGACCAGCTGTCCCAGGCACTCGGGCCTGTGTCCGAGGGCACGTGGGTTCGACCAGGTGTCCCCGGAGATCGCCCTCGAGTCCGACGGCCCGTGGGGTCGACCATATGTCCCGGGCGACATTGGCCCGGGTGCAATGGCCTGCGCAGTCCACCAGCAAGCCCGCGCGGCTCAGGCCCTGTTCTGATGGCCCGCGGGGTCAACCAGCAGTCCCTGGCGACTGGGGCCCGTGTCCGAAATCCCTCGGAGTTGACCAGCTGTCCCGGGCGACTCGAGACCGTGCCTGAGGGCCTGGGTGTCGAACAGCTGTGCAAGGGGACTCACACTTGTGTCTGATGGACCCCGGGGTCGACCAGCGGTCCCTGGGGACTCGGGCCCAGGTCCTAGGGACCGCGGGTTCGACCACCTGTATTGGGCGACTCGGGCCGGTGCTCGAGGGCCCGCGGTGTCGACCAACTCTCCCGGGCGACTCGGTTCGGGTCCGAGGTCCCATGGTCGACCAGCTGTCCCAGGCGCCTCGGGCCCGTGCCAGATGTCCCGCTGCATGGATCAGCTGCCCCGGGCGACTTGGGCCCTGGTCGCAGGGCCCGCGGTGTCGAACAGGCGTCCCGGAAGAACACGGGCCTTGCCCGAATGCCCGCGCGACGACCAGCTCCGGGTGACACAGGCCCGTGTCCGAGGGCCCACGGGTTCGACCAGATGACCCTGGCGACTCATGCTTGGGTAGCACTGCCCACGGGGTTGTTCAGCATTCCCGGCGTCCTCGTGCTCATGTCCGACTGCCCGCGATGTCGACCTGATGTCTTTGGCGACTCGGGCCCGTGGCCGGGGTCCTGCGGGGTCTACCAGCTTTCCCCGGCCACTCGGGCTCAGGCCCGAGTGCCCGCAGTGTCGACCCACTCTCCCAAGCGACTCGAGTTTGGGTCCAAGGGCCCTCGGTCGACCTGCTGTCCCGGGCGTCTTGGGCCCGGGCCCGATGTCCCACCGGGTCTACCAGGTGTCCCGGGCGATTCGGGTTCAGGTCGGAGGGACCGCGGTGTTGCCCAGCCATCCCGGGTCACTCGGGCCTGGGTCCGAGGGCCCATGTGTTCGACAAGCTCTTCCGGGCAAATCGCGCTCGGGTCCAATGGCCCGCGGGGTCGACCAGGTCTCCGGGGCGACTCAGGCACGTGCCCCAGGGCCCGGGGGGTCGACCAGCTGTCCCGGGCACCTCGGGCCCGGTTCCGAGGCCCGGCATTATTGATCAGCTATCCCGTGTGACTCGGGCCCGGGTCCGATGGCCCACGGTGTCGACCAGATGTTCCAGGCCCTCGGGCTCGGGTCCGAGGGCCCGCAGGGTCCACCAGGTGTCCCGGGCGACTCGCACTCGAGTCCGAGGTCTTGCGGGGTCGACCAGATCTCCAGCGCGAGTCGAGCACATGCCCGATGCCCCGCGGGGTCAACCAGACGTCCCAGGCGACTCCGGCCTGGCTCCGAGGGCCCACGGTGTCACACAGCTCTCCTGGGACACTCGCGCTTTGGACCGACGGACCGCGGGGTCGACCAGCTGACCCGGGCGACTTTGGCCCTGTGTCCAAAGGCCCTTGGGGTCGACCGACTTTCCCGGGCCTCTCCGGCCTGTGCCCGATGGACCGCGGTATGGACCAACTCTCCCAGGCGACTCAAGTTCGGGTCCGAGGTCCCGCAGCCTACCTGCTTTCCCGGGTGACTTGGGCATGTGCCAGATGTCACGCGGGGTCGACCAGTTGTCCCGGGGGACTCAGGACCGGGTCCAGGATTCCGTGGTGTCGACCAGCATTCCCGGGGAACTCTGTCCATGCCCGAAGGCCAGCCGCATCCACCAGTTGCCCAAGGCGACTCGGACCCGTGTCGGAAGGCCCGCGTGTTCGTCCAGCTATCCCTGGCGACTAACGCTGGGGTCCGTGTTCCCGCAGGGTTGACCAGCAGTCCCGGGCAACACGCGCTTGTGTCCGAGGGCCCGTGAGGTCGACCCGATGTCTTTGGCGATTCGGGCCCGGGACCGAGGGCTCGCAGGATCGACCAGCAGACCCGCGTGACTTGGACCCGTGTCCGAGGTCCTGCGGTCGACCATCTGTACCGGGCGACTCGGGCCCGTGCCCGATGTCCCGCTGGGTCGACCAGCTATCCTGGGGGAGTCGGGCCCATGTCCGAGGGCCCGCGGGTTCCACAACTTTCCCGGGCGACTCGGGCTGGTCCCGAGGGCCCGCGCTGTCGTCCAAATCTCCCGGTCGACTCGGGCCTGTGTCTGATATCCTCCAGGGTCGACCAGCTGTCCCGGGGGACTTGGGCCCTGGTCGGACGGAGCGGGGTGTCGAACAGGCGTCCCGGGCGACTAGGGCCAATGTCCGAGAGCCCACGGGGTCGAACAGCTGTCCTGGGCGACTTGGGCCCGTTCCCGAGGCCTCGCGGTGTCGACCAGATGTCCCGGGGGACTCGCGCTTCGGTCCTAAGGCCCGCGGGGTGGACCAGCTGTCCTGGCTGACTTGGGTTCGGTTCCGAGGGCCTGCGGGCTCGAAAGACTGTCCCGGAGGCTCGGGCCCGTTCCTGAAGGCCCACGGGGTCGACCAGTTTTCCCTGTGATTTGCGCTTTGGTCCGAGTGCCCGCAGGGTGGACCAGCACTCCTGGGTGACTCACACTCGTGTCCGAGGTTCCACGAGGTCGCACCGATGTTTTGGCAACTCGGGTCCGGGTGCGAGGGCCTGCAGGGTCGACCAGGTGTCCCGGGCGACTCGGGCCCATGCCCAGGGCCCTGCGGTGTCATCCAGATGTCCCTGGCATCTCCGGCCCAGCTCCGAGGGCCCGCGGTGTCAACCAGATGTCCCGGACCACTTGCGCTTGCGTCCTAGGTTACGTGGGGTCGACCAGCCGTCCAGGGCGAATGGGGCCCTGGTCGGAGGGAGCATGGTGTCAAACAGGCATCCCGGGCAACTCGGGCCCGTGTCTGAAGGCCCTCGGGGTCAACCAGCTGTCCCTGGTGACTCGTGCCTGGGACCGAGTGCACGCGGGGTCAACCAGCAGTCCCGGGCAACTCGGGCCCTGGTCGGAAGCACTGCGGAGTCAACCAGGCATCCCTGGTGACTCGGGCCCGTGCCCGAGGACCTTCGGGGTCGACCAGCTGTCCCGGGTGACTCCGGCCTGATTCCGAGGGCCCACGGTTTCGACCAAATGTCCTGGGTGACTCGGGCCTGGGTCTGAATGCTCACGGTATCAACCAGCTTTCCCAGGGAACTCGGACCCGGGTCTGAGGTCCCACAGGGTCGCCCACCTGTCCCGGGGGACTCGGGCCCGGGTCCACGGGCATGCGGTGTCGACAGGCTGTCCCGGGGGACTCGGGCCAGTTTCCGAGGGCCCGCCTGGTCGACCCGCTGTCCTGGTGTACTCGGGCCCGAGTCCGAAGGTCCGCGTGTTCGACCAGATGTCCCAGGCACTCGGGCCTGTGTCCGAGGGCACGTGGGTTCGACCAGGTGTCCCCGGAGATCGACTCGAGTCCGACGGCCCGTGGGGTCGACCATATGTCCCGGGCGATATTGGCCCGTGTCCAATGGCCTGCGCGGTCCACCAGCAGGCCCGCGCGGCTCAGGCCAGGTTCTGATGGCCCGCGTGGTCAACCAGCAGTCCCTGGCGACTGGGGCCCGTGTCCGAAATCCCTCGGTGTTGACCAGCTGTCCCGGGCGACTCGAGACCGTGCCTGAGGGCCTGGGTGTCGAACAGCTGTCCCAGGGGACTCACACTTGTGTCTGATGGACCCCGGGGTCGACCAGCGGTCCCTGGGGACTCGGGCCCAGGTCCTAAGGCCCGCGGGTTCGACCACCTCTATTGGGCGACTCGGGCGCGTGCCCGATGTCCCGCTGGGTCGACCAGCTATCCTGGGGGAGTCGGGCCCATGTCCGAGGGCCCGCGGGTTCCACAACTTTCCCGGGCGACTCGGGCTGGTCCCGAGGGCCCGCGGTGTCGTCCAAATCTCCCGGTCGACTCGGGCCTGTGTCTGATATCCTCCAGGGTCGACCAGCTGTCCCGGGGGACTTGGGCCCTGGTCGGACGGAGCGGGGTGTCGAACAGGTGTCCCGAGCGACTAGGGCCAATGTCCGAGAGCCAACGGTGTCGAACAGCTGTCCTGGGCGACTCGGGCCCGTTCCCGAGGCCTCGCGGTGTCGACCAATTGTCCCGGGGGACTCGCGCTTCGGTCCTAAGGCCCGCGGGGTCGACCAGCTGTCCTGGCTGACTTGGGTTCGGTTCCGAGGGCCTGCGGGCTCGAAAGACTGTCCCGGAGGCTCGGGCCCGTTCCTGAAGGCCCACGGGGTCGACCAGTTTTCCCTGTGATTTGCGCTTTGGTCCGAGTGCCCGCAGGGTGGACCAGCACTCCTGGGTGACTCACACTCGTGTCCGAGGTTCCACGAGGTCGCCCCGATGTTTTGGCAACTCGGGTCCGGGTGCGAGGGCCTGCAGGGTCGACCAGGTGTCCCGGGCGACTCGGGCCCATGCCCAAGGCCCTGCGGTGTCATCCAGATGTCCCTGGCATCTCCGGCCCAGCTCCGAGGGCCCGCGGTGTCAACCAGATGTCCCGGACCACTTGCGCTTGCGTCCTAGGTTACGTGGGGTCGACCAGCCGTCCAGGGCGAATGGGGCCCTGGTCGGAGGGAGCATGGTGTCAAACAGGCATCCCGGGCAACTCGGGCCCGTGTCTGAAGGCCCTCGGGGTCAACCAGCTGTCCCTGGTGACTCGTGCCTGGGACCGAGTGCACGCGGGGTCAACCAGCAGTCCCGGGCAACTCGGGCCCTGGTCGGAAGCACTGCGGAGTCAACCAGGCATCCCTGGTGACTCGGGCCCGTGCCCGAGGACCTTCGGGGTCGACCAGCTGTCCCGGGTGACTCCGGCCTGATTCCGAGGGCCCACGGTTTCGACCAAATGTCCCGGGTGACTCGGGCCTGGGTCTGAATGCTCACGGTATCAACCAGCTTTCCCAGGGAACTCGGACCCGGGTCTGAGGTCCCACAGGGTCGCCCACCTGTCCCGGGGGACTCGGGCCCGGGTCCACGGGCATGCGGTGTCGACAGGCTGTCCCGGGGGACTCGGGCCCGTTTCCGAGGGCCCGCCTGGTCGACCCGCTGTCCTGGTGTACTCGGGCCCGAGTCCGAAGGTCCGCGTGTTCGACCAGATGTCCCAGGCACTCGGGCCTGTGTCCGAGGGCACGTGGGTTCGACCAGGTGTCCCCGGAGATCGACTCGAGTCCGACGGCCCGTGGGGTCGACCATATGTCCCGGGCGATATTGGCCCGTGTCCAATGGCCTGCGCGGTCCACCAGCAGGCCCGCGCGGCTCAGGCCAGGTTCTGATGGCCCGCGGGTTCAACCAGCAGTCCCTGGCGACTGGGGCCCGTGTCCGAAATCCCTCGGTGTTGACCAGCTGTCCCGGGCGACTCAAGACCGTGCCTGAGGGCCTGGGTGTCGAACAGCTGTCCCAGAGGACTCACAATTGTGTCTGATGGGCCCCGGGGTCGACCAGCGGTCCTGGGGACTCGGGCCCAGGTCCTAGGGCCCGCGGGTTCGACCACCTGTATTGGGCGACTCGGGCCGGTGCTCGAGGGCCCGCGGTGTCGACCAACTCTCCCGGGCGACTCGGTTCGGGTCCGAGGTGCCATGGTCGACCAGCTGTCCCAGGCGCCTCGGGCCCGTGCTAGGTGTCCCGCTGCATGGATCAGCTGTCCCGGGCAACTTGGGCCCTGGTCGCAGGGCCCGTGGTGTCGAACAGGCGTCCCGGAAGACTCGGGCCTTGCCCGAATGCCCGCGGTGATGACCAGCTCCGGGTGACACGGGCCCGTGTCCGAGGGCCCACGGGTTCGACCAGATAACCCTGGCGACTCACGCTTGGGTGGGACTGCCCACGGGGTTGACCAGCATTCCCGGCGTACTCACGCTCGTGTCCGACTGCCCGCGAGGTCGACCTGATATCTTTGGTGACCCAGGCCCATGGCCGGGGTCCTGCGGGGTCTACCAGCTTTCCCGGGCCACTTGGGGCCAGGCCCGAGTGCCCGCAGTGTCGACCCACTCTCCCACGTGACTCGAGTTTGGGTCCAAGGGCCCGCGGTCGACCTGCTGTCCCGGGCGTCTTGGGCCCGGGCCCGATGTCCCACCGGGTCTACCAGGTGTCCCGGGCGATTCGGGTTCAGGTCGGAGGGACCGCGGTGTTGCCCAGCCATCCCGGGTCACTCGGGCCTGGGTCCGAGGGCCCATGTGTTCGACAAGCTCTTCCGGGCAAATCGCGCTCGGGTCCAATGGCCCTCGGGGTCGACCAGGTCCCCGGGGCGACTCGGGCACGTGCCCCAGGGCCCGGGGTGTCGACCAGCTGTCCCGGGCACCTCGGGCCCGGTTCCGAGGCCCGGCATTATTGATCAGCTATCCCGTGTGACTCGGGCCCGGGTCCGATGGCCCACGGTGTCGACCAGATGTTCCAGGCCCTCGGGCTCGGGTCCGAGGGCCCGCAGGGTCCACCAGGGGTCCCGGGCGACTCGCACTCGAGTCCGAGGGCCTGCGGGGTCGACCAGATCTCCAGGGCGAGTCGAGCACATGCCCGATGCCCTGCGGGGTCAACCAGACGTCCCAGGCGACTCCGGCCTGGCTCCGAGGGCCCACGGTGTCACACAGCTCTCCTGGGACACTCGCGCTTTGGACCGACGGACCGCGGTGTCGACCTGCTGACCCGGGTGACTTTGGCCCTGTGTCCAAAGGCCCTTGGGGTCGACCGACTTTCCCGGGCGTCTCCGGCCTGTGCCCGAGGGACCGTGGTATGGACCAACTCTCCCAGGCGACTCAAGTTCGGGTCCGAGGTCCCGCAGCCTACCTGCTTTCCCGGATGACTTGGGCATGTGCCACATGTCACGCGGGGTCAACCAGTTGTCCCGGGGGACTCAGGCCCGGATCCAGGATCCCGTGGTGTCGACCAGCTGTCCCGGGGAACTCTGTCCATGCCCGAAGGCCAGCCCCATCCACCAGTTGCCCCGGGCGACTCGACCCGTGTCTGAAGGCCCGCGTGTTCGACCAGCTATCCCTGGCGACTCACGCTGGGGTCCGTGTTCCCGCGGGGTTGACCAGCAGTCCCGGGCAACACGCGCTTGTGTCCGAGGGCCCGTGAGGTCGACCCGATGTCTTTGGCGATTCGGGCCCGGGACCGAGGGCCCGCAGGATCGACCAGCAGACCCGCGCGACTTGGGCCCGTGTCCGAGGTCCTGCGGTCGACCATCTGTACCGGGCGACTCGGGCCCGTGCCCGATGTCCCGCTGGGTCGACCAGCTATCCTGGGGGAGTCGGGCCCATGTCCGAGGGCCCGCGGGTTCCACAACCTTTCCCGGGCGACTCGGGCTGGTCCCGAGGGCCCGCGCTGTCGTCCAAATCTCCCGGTCGACTCGGGCCTGTGTCTGATATCCTCCAGGGTCGACCAGCTGTCCCGGGGGACTTGGGCCCTGGTCGGACGGAGCGGGGTGTCGAACAGGCGTCCCGGGCGACTAGGGCCAATGTCCGAGAGCCCACGGGGTCGAACAGCTGTCCTGGGCAACTCGGGCCCGTTCCCGAGGCCTCGCGGTGTCGACCAGATGTCCCGGGGGACTCGCGCTTCGGTCCTAAGGCCCGCGGGGTCGACCAGCTGTCCTGGCTGACTTGGGTTCGGTTCCGAGGGCCTGCGGGCTCGAAAGGCTGTCCCGGAGGCTCGGGCCCGTTCCTGAAGGCCCACGGGGTCGACCAGTTTTCCCTGTGATTTGCGCTTTGGTCCGAGTGCCCGCAGGGTGGACCAGCAGTCCTGGGTGACTCGCGCTCGTGTCCGAGGTTCCACGAGGTCGCCCCGATGTGTTGGCAACTCGGGCCCGGGTGCGAGGGCCTGCAGGGTCGACCAGGTGTCCCGGGCGACTCGGGCCCATGCCCAAGGCCCTGCGGTGTCATCCAGATGTCCCTGGCATCTCCGGCCCAGCTCCGAGGGCCCGCGGTGTCATCCAGATGTCCCGGACCACTCGCGCTTGCGTCCTAGGTTACGTGGGGTCGACCAGCCGTCCAGGGCGACTGGGGCCCTGGTCGGAGGGAGCATGGTGTCAAACAGGCGTCCCGGGCAACTCGGGCCCGTGTCTGAAGGCCCGCGGTGTCAACCAGCTGTCCCTGGTGACTCGTGCCTGGGACCGAGTGCACGCAGGGTCGACCAGCAGTCCCGGGCAACTCGGGCCCTGGTCGGAAGCACTGCGGTGTCGACCAGGCATCCCTGGTGACTCGGGCCCGTGCCCGAGGACCTTCGGGGTCGACCAGCTGTCCCGGGTGACTCCGGCCTGATTCCGAGGGCCCACGGTTTCGACCAAATGTCCTGGGTGACTCGGGCCTGGGTCTGAATGCTCGCGGTATCAACCAGCTTTTCCAGGGAACTCGGGCCCGGGTCTGAGGTCCCACAGGGTCGCCCACCTGTCCCGGGGGACTCGGGCCCGGGTCCACGGGCATGCGGTGTCGACAGGCTGTCCCGGGGGACTCGGGCCCGTTTCCGAGGGCCCGCCGGGTCGACCCGCTGTCCTGGTGGACTCGGGCCCGAATCCGAAGGTCCGCGTGTTCGACCAGCTGTCCCAGGCACTCGGGCCTGTGTCCGAGGGCACGTGGGTTCGACCAGGTGTCCCCGGAGATCGCCCTCGAGTCCGACGGCCCGTGGGGTCGACCATATGTCCCGGGCGACATTGGCCCGGGTGCAATGGCCTGCGCAGTCCACCAGCAAGCCCGCGCGGCTCAGGCCCTGTTCTGATGGCCCGCGGGGTCAACCAGCAGTCCCTGGCGACTGGGGCCCGTGTCCGAAATCCCTCGGAGTTGACCAGCTGTCCCGGGCGACTCGAGACCGTGCCTGAGGGCCTGGGTGTCGAACAGCTGTGCAAGGGGACTCACACTTGTGTCTGATGGACCCCGGGGTCGACCAGCGGTCCCTGGGGACTCGGGCCCAGGTCCTAGGGACCGCGGGTTCGACCACCTGTATTGGGCGACTCGGGCCGGTGCTTGAGGGCCCGCGGTGTCGACCAACTCTCCCGGGCGACTCGGTTCGGGTCCGAGGTCCCATGGTCGACCAGCTGTCCCAGGCGCCTCGGGCCCGTGCCAGATGTCCCGCTGCATGGATCAGCTGCCCCGGGCGACTTGGGCCCTGGTCGCAGGGCCCGCGGTGTCGAACAGGCGTCCCGGAAGAACACGGGCCTTGCCCGAATGCCCGCGCGACGACCAGCTCCGGGTGACACAGGCCCGTGTCCGAGGGCCCACGGGTTCGACCAGATGACCCTGGCGACTCACGCTTGGGTAGCACTGCCCACGGGGTTGTTCAGCATTCCCGGCGTCCTCGTGCTCATGTCCGACTGCCCGCGATGTCGACCTGATGTCTTTGGCGACTCGGGCCCGTGGCCGGGGTCCTGCGGGGTCTACCAGCTTTCCCCGGCCACTCGGGCTCAGGCCCGAGTGCCCGCAGTGTCGACCCACTCTCCCAAGCGACTCGAGTTTGGGTCCAAGGGCCCTCGGTCGACCTGCTGTCCCGGGCGTCTTGGGCCCGGGCCCGATGTCCCACCGGGTCTACCAGGTGTCCCGGGCGATTCGGGTTCAGGTCGGAGGGACCGCGGTGTTGCCCAGCCATCCCGGGTCACTCGGGCCTGGGTCCGAGGGCCCATGTGTTCGACAAGCTCTTCCGGGCAAATCGCGCTCGGGTCCAATGGCCCGCGGGGTCGACCAGGTCTCCGGGGCGACTCAGGCACGTGCCCCAGGGCCCGGGGGGTCGACCAGCTGTCCCGGGCACCTCGGGCCCGGTTCCGAGGCCCGGCATTATTGATCAGCTATCCCGTGTGACTCGGGCCCGGGTCCGATGGCCCACGGTGTCGACCAGATGTTCCAGGCCCTCGGGCTCGGGTCCGAGGGCCCGCAGGGTCCACCAGGTGTCCCGGGCGACTCGCACTCGAGTCCGAGGTCTTGCGGGGTCGACCAGATCTCCAGCGCGAGTCGAGCACATGCCCGATGCCCCGCGGGGTCAACCAGACGTCCCAGGCGACTCCGGCCTGGCTCCGAGGGCCCACGGTGTCACACAGCTCTCCTGGGACACTCGCGCTTTGGACCGACGGACCGCGGGGTCGACCAGCTGACCCGGGCGACTTTGGCCCTGTGTCCAAAGGCCCTTGGGGTCGACCGACTTTCCCGGGCCTCTCCGGCCTGTGCCCGATGGACCGCGGTATGGACCAACTCTCCCAGGCGACTCAAGTTCGGGTCCGAGGTCCCGCAGCCTACCTGCTTTCCCGGGTGACTTGGGCATGTGCCAGATGTCACGCGGGGTCGACCAGTTGTCCCGGGGGACTCAGGACCGGGTCCAGGATTCCGTGGTGTCGACCAGCATTCCCGGGGAACTCTGTCCATGCCCGAAGGCCAGCCGCATCCACCAGTTGCCCAAGGCGACTCGGACCCGTGTCGGAAGGCCCGCGTGTTCGTCCAGCTATCCCTGGCGACTAACGCTGGGGTCCGTGTTCCCGCAGGGTTGACCAGCAGTCCCGGGCAACACGCGCTTGTGTCCGAGGGCCCGTGAGGTCGACCCGATGTCTTTGGCGATTCGGGCCCGGGACCGAGGGCTCGCAGGATCGACCAGCAGACCCGCGTGACTTGGACCCGTGTCCGAGGTCCTGCGGTCGACCATCTGTACCGGGCGACTCGGGCCCGTGCCCGATGTCCCGCTGGGTCGACCAGCTATCCTGGGGGAGTCGGGCCCATGTCCGAGGGCCCGCGGGTTCCACAACTTTCCCGGGCGACTCGGGCTGGTCCCGAGGGCCCGCGCTGTCGTCCAAATCTCCCGGTCGACTCGGGCCTGTGTCTGATATCCTCCAGGGTCGACCAGCTGTCCCGGGGGACTTGGGCCCTGGTCGGACGGAGCGGGGTGTCGAACAGGCGTCCCGGGCGACTAGGGCCAATGTCCGAGAGCCCACGGGGTCGAACAGCTGTCCTGGGCGACTTGGGCCCGTTCCCGAGGCCTCGCGGTGTCGACCAGATGTCCCGGGGGACTCGCGCTTCGGTCCTAAGGCCCGCGGGGTGGACCAGCTGTCCTGGCTGACTTGGGTTCGGTTCCGAGGGCCTGCGGGCTCGAAAGACTGTCCCGGAGGCTCGGGCCCGTTCCTGAAGGCCCACGGGGTCGACCAGTTTTCCCTGTGATTTGCGCTTTGGTCCGAGTGCCCGCAGGGTGGACCAGCACTCCTGGGTGACTCACACTCGTGTCCGAGGTTCCACGAGGTCACACCGATGTTTTGGCAACTCGGGTCCGGGTGCGAGGGCCTGCAGGGTCGACCAGGTGTCCCGGGCGACTCGGGCCCATGCCCAGGGCCCTGCGGTGTCATCCAGATGTCCCTGGCATCTCCGGCCCAGCTCCGAGGGCCCGCGGTGTCAACCAGATGTCCCGGACCACTTGCGCTTGCGTCCTAGGTTACGTGGGGTCGACCAGCCGTCCAGGGCGAATGGGGCCCTGGTCGGAGGGAGCATGGTGTCAAACAGGCATCCCGGGCAACTCGGGCCCGTGTCTGAAGGCCCTCGGGGTCAACCAGCTGTCCCTGGTGACTCGTGCCTGGGACCGAGTGCACGCGGGGTCAACCAGCAGTCCCGGGCAACTCGGGCCCTGGTCGGAAGCACTGCGGAGTCAACCAGGCATCCCTGGTGACTCGGGCCCGTGCCCGAGGACCTTCGGGGTCGACCAGCTGTCCCGGGTGACTCCGGCCTGATTCCGAGGGCCCACGGTTTCGACCAAATATCCTGGGTGACTCGGGCCTGGGTCTGAATGCTCACGGTATCAACCAGCTTTCCCAGGGAACTCGGACCCGGGTCTGAGGTCCCACAGGGTCGCCCACCTGTCCCGGGGGACTCGGGCCCGGGTCCACGGGCATGCGGTGTCGACAGGCTGTCCCGGGGGACTCGGGCCCGTTTCCGAGGGCCCGCCTGGTCGACCCGCTGTCCTGGTGTACTCGGGCCCGAGTCCGAAGGTCCGCGTGTTCGACCAGATGTCCCAGGCACTCGGGCCTGTGTCCGAGGGCACGTGGGTTCGACCAGGTGTCCCCGGAGATCGACTCGAGTCCGACGGCCCGTGGGGTCGACCATATGTCCCGGGCGATATTGGCCCGTGTCCAATGGCCTGCGCGGTCCACCAGCAGGCCCGCGCGGCTCAGGCCAGGTTCTGATGGCCCGCGTGGTCAACCAGCAGTCCCTGGCGACTGGGGCCCGTGTCCGAAATCCCTCGGTGTTGACCAGCTGTCCCGGGCGACTCGAGACCGTGCCTGAGGGCCTGGGTGTCGAACAGCTGTCCCAGGGGACTCACACTTGTGTCTGATGGACCCCGGGGTCGACCAGCGGTCCCTGGGGACTCGGGCCCAGGTCCTAAGGCCCGCGGGTTCGACCACCTCTATTGGGCGACTCGGGCGCGTGCCCGATGTCCCGCTGGGTCGACCAGCTATCCTGGGGGAGTCGGGCCCATGTCCGAGGGCCCGCGGGTTCCACAACTTTCCCGGGCGACTCGGGCTGGTCCCGAGGGCCCGCGGTGTCGTCCAAATCTCCCGGTCGACTCGGGCCTGTGTCTGATATCCTCCAGGGTCGACCAGCTGTCCCGGGGGACTTGGGCCCTGGTCGGACGGAGCGGGGTGTTGAACAGGTGTCCTGAGCGACTAGGGCCAATGTCCGAGAGCCAACGGTGTCGAACAGCTGTCCTGGGCGACTCGGGCCCGTTCCCGAGGCCTCGCGGTGTCGACCAATTGTCCCGGGGGACTCGCGCTTCGGTCCTAAGGCCCGCGGGGTCGACCAGCTGTCCTGGCTGACTTGGGTTCGGTTCCGAGGGCCTGCGGGCTCGAAAGACTGTCCCGGAGGCTCGGGCCCGTTCCTGAAGGCCCACGGGGTCGACCAGTTTTCCCTGTGATTTGCGCTTTGGTCCGAGTGCCCGCAGGGTGGACCAGCACTCCTGGGTGACTCACACTCGTGTCCGAGGTTCCACGAGGTCGCCCCGATGTTTTGGCAACTCGGGTCCGGGTGCGAGGGCCTGCAGGGTCGACCAGGTGTCCCGGGCGACTCGGGCCCATGCCCAAGGCCCTGCGGTGTCATCCAGATGTCCCTGGCATCTCCGGCCCAGCTCCGAGGGCCCGCGGTGTCAACCAGATGTCCCGGACCACTTGCGCTTGCGTCCTAGGTTACGTGGGGTCGACCAGCCGTCCAGGGCGAATGGGGCCCTGGTCGGAGGGAGCATGGTGTCAAACAGGCATCCCGGGCAACTCGGGCCCGTGTCTGAAGGCCCTCGGGGTCAACCAGCTGTCCCTGGTGACTCGTGCCTGGGACCGAGTGCACGCGGGGTCAACCAGCAGTCCCGGGCAACTCGGGCCCTGGTCGGAAGCACTGCGGAGTCAACCAGGCATCCCTGGTGACTCGGGCCCGTGCCCGAGGACCTTCGGGGTCGACCAGCTGTCCCGGGTGACTCCGGCCTGATTCCGAGGGCCCACGGTTTCGACCAAATGTCCCGGGTGACTCGGGCCTGGGTCTGAATGCTCACGGTATCAACCAGCTTTTCCAGGGAACTCGGGCCCGGGTCTGAGGTCCCACAGGGTCGCCCACCTGTCCCGGGGGACTCGGGCCCGGGTCCACGGGCATGCGGTGTCGACAGGCTGTCCCGGGGGACTCGGGCCCGTTTCCGAGGGCCCGCCTGGTCGACCCGCTGTCCTGGTGTACTCGGGCCCGAGTCCGAAGGTCCGCGTGTTCGACCAGATGTCCCAGGCACTCGGGCCTGTGTCCGAGGGCACGTGGGTTCGACCAGGTGTCCCCGGAGATCGACTCGAGTCCGACGGCCCGTGGGGTCGACCATATGTCCCGGGCGATATTGGCCCGTGTCCAATGGCCTGCGCGGTCCACCAGCAGGCCCGCGCGGCTCAGGCCCTGTTCTGATGGCCCGCGGGGTCAACCAGCAGTCCCTGGCGACTGGGGCCCGTGTCCGAAATCCCTCGGTGTTGACCAGCTGTCCCGGGCGACTCAAGACCGTGCCTGAGGGCCTGGGTGTCGAACAGCTGTCCCAGAGGACTCACAATTGTGTCTGATGGGCCCCGGGGTCGACCAGCGGTCCTGGGGACTCGGGCCCAGGTCCTAGGGCCCGCGGGTTCGACCACCTGTATTGGGCGACTCGGGCCGGTGCTCGAGGGCCCGCGGTGTCGACCAACTCTCCCGGGCGACTCGGTTCGGGTCCGAGGTGCCATGGTCGACCAGCTGTCCCAGGCGCCTCGGGCCCGTGCTAGGTGTCCCGCTGCATGGATCAGCTGTCCCGGGCAACTTGGGCCCTGGTCGCAGGGCCCGTGGTGTCGAACAGGCGTCCCGGAAGACTCGGGCCTTGCCCGAATGCCCGCGGTGATGACCAGCTCCGGGTGACACGGGCCCGTGTCCGAGGGCCCACGGGTTCGACCAGATAACCCTGGCGACTCACGCTTGGGTGGGACTGCCCACGGGGTTGACCAGCATTCCCGGCGTACTCACGCTCGTGTCCGACTGCCCGCGAGGTCGACCTGATATCTTTGGTGACCCAGGCCCATGGCCGGGGTCCTGCGGGGTCTACCAGCTTTCCCGGGCCACTTGGGGCCAGGCCCGAGTGCCCGCAGTGTCGACCCACTCTCCCACGTGACTCGAGTTTGGGTCCAAGGGCCCGCGGTCGACCTGCTGTCCCGGGCGTCTTGGGCCCGGGCCCGATGTCCCACCGGGTCTACCAGGTGTCCCGGGCGATTCGGGTTCAGGTCGGAGGGACCGCGGTGTTGCCCAGCCATCCCGGGTCACTCGGGCCTGGGTCCGAGGGCCCATGTGTTCGACAAGCTCTTCCGGGCAAATCGCGCTCGGGTCCAATGGCCCTCGGGGTCGACCAGGTCCCCGGGGCGACTCGGGCACGTGCCCCAGGGCCCGGGGTGTCGACCAGCTGTCCCGGGCACCTCGGGCCCGGTTCCGAGGCCCGGCATTATTGATCAGCTATCCCGCGTGACTCGGGCCCGGGTCCGATGGCCCACGGTGTCGACCAGATGTTCCAGGCCCTCGGGCTCGGGTCCGAGGGCCCGCAGGGTCCACCAGGGGTCCCGGGCGACTCGCACTCGAGTCCGAGGGCCTGCGGGGTCGACCAGATCTCCAGGGCGAGTCGAGCACATGCCCGATGCCCTGCGGGGTCAACCAGACGTCCCAGGCGACTCCGGCCTGGCTCCGAGGGCCCACGGTGTCACACAGCTCTCCTGGGACACTCGCGCTTTGGACCGACGGACCGCGGTGTCGACCTGCTGACCCGGGTGACTTTGGCCCTGTGTCCAAAGGCCCTTGGGGTCGACCGACTTTCCCGGGCGTCTCCGGCCTGTGCCCGAGGGACCGTGGTATGGACCAACTCTCCCAGGCGACTCAAGTTCGGGTCCGAGGTCCCGCAGCCTACCTGCTTTCCCGGATGACTTGGGCATGTGCCACATGTCACGCGGGGTCAACCAGTTGTCCCGGGGGACTCAGGCCCGGATCCAGGATCCCGTGGTGTCGACCAGCTGTCCCGGGGAACTCTGTCCATGCCCGAAGGCCAGCCCCATCCACCAGTTGCCCCGGGCGACTCGACCCGTGTCTGAAGGCCCGCGTGTTCGACCAGCTATCCCTGGCGACTCACGCTGGGGTCCGTGTTCCCGCGGGGTTGACCAGCAGTCCCGGGCAACACGCGCTTGTGTCCGAGGGCCCGTGAGGTCGACCCGATGTCTTTGGCGATTCGGGCCCGGGACCGAGGGCCCGCAGGATCGACCAGCAGACCCGCGCGACTTGGGCCCGTGTCCGAGGTCCTGCGGTCGACCATCTGTACCGGGCGACTCGGGCCCGTGCCCGATGTCCCGCTGGGTCGACCAGCTATCCTGGGGGAGTCGGGCCCATGTCCGAGGGCCCGCGGGTTCCACAACCTTTCCCGGGCGACTCGGGCTGGTCCCGAGGGCCCGCGCTGTCGTCCAAATCTCCCGGTCGACTCGGGCCTGTGTCTGATATCCTCCAGGGTCGACCAGCTGTCCCGGGGGACTTGGGCCCTGGTCGGACGGAGCGGGGTGTCGAACAGGCGTCCCGGGCGACTAGGGCCAATGTCCGAGAGCCCACGGGGTCGAACAGCTGTCCTGGGCAACTCGGGCCCGTTCCCGAGGCCTCGCGGTGTCGACCAGATGTCCCGGGGGACTCGCGCTTCGGTCCTAAGGCCCGCGGGGTCGACCAGCTGTCCTGGCTGACTTGGGTTCGGTTCCGAGGGCCTGCGGGCTCGAAAGGCTGTCCCGGAGGCTCGGGCCCGTTCCTGAAGGCCCACGGGGTCGACCAGTTTTCCCTGTGATTTGCGCTTTGGTCCGAGTGCCCGCAGGGTGGACCAGCAGTCCTGGGTGACTCGCGCTCGTGTCCGAGGTTCCACGAGGTCGCCCCGATGTGTTGGCAACTCGGGCCCGGGTGCGAGGGCCTGCAGGGTCGACCAGGTGTCCCGGGCGACTCGGGCCCATGCCCAAGGCCCTGCGGTGTCATCCAGATGTCCCTGGCATCTCCGGCCCAGCTCCGAGGGCCCGCGGTGTCATCCAGATGTCCCGGACCACTCGCGCTTGCGTCCTAGGTTACATGGGGTCGAGTGCCCGCAGTGTCGACCCACTCTCCCAAGCGACTCGAGTTTGGGTCCAAGGGCCCTCGGTCGACCTGCTGTCCCGGGCGTCTTGGGCCCGGGCCCGATGTCCCACCGGGTCTACCAGGTGTCCCGGGCGATTCGGGTTCAGGTCGGAGGGACCGCGGTGTTGCCCAGCCATCCCGGGTCACTCGGGCCTGGGTCCGAGGGCCCATGTGTTCGACAAGCTCTTCCGGGCAAATCGCGCTCGGGTCCAATGGCCCGCGGGGTCGACCAGGTCTCCGGGGCGACTCAGGCACGTGCCCCAGGGCCCGGGGGGTCGACCAGCTGTCCCGGGCACCTCGGGCCCGGTTCCGAGGCCCGGCATTATTGATCAGCTATCCCGTGTGACTCGGGCCCGGGTCCGAGGGCCCACGGTGTCGACCAGATGTTCCAGGCCCTCGGTCCCGGGTCCGAGGGCCCGCAGGGTCCACCAGGGGTCCCGGGAGACTCGCACTCGAGTCCGTGGGCCTGCGGGGTCGACCAGATCTACAGGGCGAGTCGAGCACATGCCCGATGCCCCGCGGGGTCAACCAGACGTCCCAGGCGACTCCGGCCTGGCTCCGAGGGCCCACGGTGTCACACAGCTCTCCTGGGACACTCGCGCTTTGGACCGACGGACCGCGGTGTCGACCAGCTGACCCGGGCGACTTTGGCCCTGTGT
The DNA here is from genome assembly GCF_054392235.1 of Sus scrofa. Taxonomy (NCBI): domain Eukaryota; kingdom Metazoa; phylum Chordata; class Mammalia; order Artiodactyla; family Suidae; genus Sus; species Sus scrofa. The sequence continues at coordinate 45,567,780 of NC_139387.1, read as the reverse complement.
CCAAAGGCCCTTGGGGTCGACCGACTTTCCCGGGCCTCTCCGGCCTGTGCCCGAGGGACCGCGGTATGGACCAACTCTCCCAGGCGACTCAGGTTCGGGTCCGAGGTCCCGCAGCCTACCTGCTTTCCCGGGTGACTTGGGCATGTGCCAGATGTCACGCGGGGTCGACCAGTTGTCCCGGGGGACTCAGGACCGGGTCCAGGATTCCGTGGTGTCGACCAGCATTCCCGGGGAACTCTGTCCATGCCCGAAGGCCAGCCGCATCCACCAGTTGCCCCGGGCGACTCGGACCCGTGTCGGAAGGCCCGCGTGTTCGTCCAGCTATCCCTGGCGACTAACGCTGGGGTCCGTGTTCCCGCAGGGTTGACCAGCAGTCCCGGGCAACACGCGCTTGTGTCCGAGGGCCCGTGAGGTCGACCCGATGTCTTTGGCGATTCGGGCCCGGGACCGAGGGCTCGCAGGATCGACCAGCAGACCCGCGTGACTTGGACCCGTGTCCGAGGTCCTGCGGTCGACCATCTGTACCGGGCGACTCGGGCCCGTGCCCGATGTCCCGCTGGGTCGACCAGCTATCCTGGGGGAGTCGGGCCCATGTCCGAGGGCCCGCGGGTTCCACAACTTTCCCGGGCGACTCGGGCTGGTCCCGAGGGCCCGCGGTGTCGTCCAAATCTCCCGGTCGACTCGGGCCTGTGTCTGATATCCTCCAGGGTCGACCAGCTGTCCCGGGGGACTTGGGCCCTGGTCGGACGGAGCGGGGTGTCGAACAGGCGTCCCGGGCGACTAGGGCCAATGTCCGAGAGCCCACGGGGTCGAACAGCTGTCCTGGGCGACTCGGGCCCGTTCCCGAGGCCTTGCGGTGTCGACCAGATGTCCCGGGGGACTCGCGCTTCGGTCCTAAGGCCCGCGGGGTGGACCAGCTGTCCTGGCTGACTTGGGTTCGGTTCCGAGGGCCTGCGGGCTCGAAAGACTGTCCCGGAGGCTCGGGCCCGTTCCTGAAGGCCCACGGGGTCGACCAGTTTTCCCTGTGATTTGCGCTTTGGTCCGATTGCCCGCAGGGTGGACCAGCACTCCTGGGTGACTCACACTCGTGTCCGAGGTTCCACGAGGTCGCCCCGATGTTTTGGCAACTCGGGTCCGGGTGCGAGGGCCTGCAGGGTCGACCAGGTGTCCCGGGCGACTCGGGCCCATGCCCAGGGCCCTGCGGTGTCATCCAGATGTCCCTGGCATCTCCGGCCCAGCTCCGAGGGCCCGCGGTGTCAACCAGATGTCCCGGACCACTTGCGCTTGCGTCCTAGGTTACGTGGGGTCGACCAGCCGTCCAGGGCGAATGGGGCCCTGGTCGGAGGGAGCATGGTGTCAAACAGGCATCCCGGGCAACTCGGGCCCGTGTCTGAAGGCCCTCGGGGTCAACCAGCTGTCCCTGGTGACTCGTGCCTGGGACCGAGTGCACGCGGGGTCAACCAGCAGTCCCGGGCAACTCGGGCCCTGGTCGGAAGCACTGCGGAGACAACCAGGCATCCCTGGTGACTCGGGCCCGTGCCCGAGGACCTTCGGGGTCGACCAGCTGTCCCGGGTGACTCCAGCCTGATTCCGAGGGCCCACGGTTTCGACCAAATGTCCCGGGTGACTCGGGCCTGGGTCTGAATGCTCACGGTATCAACCAGCTTTCCCAGGGAACTCGGACCCGGGTCTGAGGTCCCACAGGGTCGCCCACCTGTCCCGGGGGACTCGGGCCCGGGTCCACGGGCATGCGGTGTCGACAGGCTGTCCCGGGGGACTCGGGCCCGTTTCCGAGGGCCCGCCTGGTCGACCCGCTGACCTGGTGTACTCGGGCCCGAGTCCGAAGGTCCGCGTGTTCGACCAGATGTCCCAGGCACTCGGGCCTGTGTCCGAGGGCACGTGGGTTCGACCAGGTGTCCCCGGAGATCGACTCGAGTCCGACGGCCCGTGGGGTCGACCATATGTCCCGGGCGATATTGGCCCGTGTCCAATGGCCTGCGCGGTCCACCAGCAGGCCCGCGCGGCTCAGGCCAGGTTCTGATGGCCCGCGTGGTCAACCAGCAGTCCCTGGCGACTGGGGCCCGTGTCCGAAATCCCTCGGTGTTGACCAGCTGTCCCGGGCGACTCGAGACCGTGCCTGAGGGCCTGGGTGTCGAACAGCTGTCCCAGGGGACTCACACTTGTGTCTGATGGACCCCGGGGTCGACCAGCGGTCCCTGGGGACTCGGGCCCAGGTCCTAAGGCCCGCGGGTTCGACCACCTCTATTGGGCGACTCGGGCGCGTGCCCGATGTCCCGCTGGGTCGACCAGCTATCCTGGGGGAGTCGGGCCCATGTCCGAGGGCCCGCGGGTTCCACAACTTTCCCGGGCGACTCGGGCTGGTCCCGAGGGCCCGCGGTGTCGTCCAAATCTCCCGGTCGACTCGGGCCTGTGTCTGATATCCTCCAGGGTCGACCAGCTGTCCCGGGGGACTTGGGCCCTGGTCGGACGGAGCGGGGTGTCGAACAGGTGTCCCGAGCGACTAGGGCCAATGTCCGAGAGCCAACGGTGTCGAACAGCTGTCCTGGGCGACTCGGGCCCGTTCCCGAGGCCTCGCGGTGTCGACCAATTGTCCCGGGGGACTCGCGCTTCGGTCCTAAGGCCCGCGGGGTCGACCAGCTGTCCTGGCTGACTTGGGTTCGGTTCCGAGGGCCTGCGGGCTCGAAAGACTGTCCCGGAGGCTCGGGCCCGTTCCTGAAGGCCCACGGGGTCGACCAGTTTTCCCTGTGATTTGCGCTTTGGTCCGAGTGCCCGCAGGGTGGACCAGCACTCCTGGGTGACTCACACTCGTGTCCGAGGTTCCACGAGGTCGCCCCAATGTTTTGGCAACTCGGGTCCGGGTGCGAGGGCCTGCAGGGTCGACCAGGTGTCCCGGGCGACTCGGGCCCATGCCCAGGGCCCTGCGGTGTCATCCAGATGTCCCTGGCATCTCCGGCCCAGCTCCGAGGGCCCGCGGTGTCAACCAGATGTCCCGGACCACTTGCGCTTGCGTCCTAGGTTACGTGGGGTCGACCAGCCGTCCAGGGCGAATGGGGCCCTGGTCGGAGGGAGCATGGTGTCAAACAGGCATCCCGGGCAACTCGGGCCCGTGTCTGAAGGCCCTCGGGGTCAACCAGCTGTCCCTGGTGACTCGTGCCTGGGACCGAGTGCACGCGGGGTCAACCAGCAGTCCCGGGCAACTCGGGCCCTGGTCGGAAGCACTGCGGAGTCAACCAGGCATCCCTGGTGACTCGGGCCCGTGCCCGAGGACCTTCGGGGTCGACCAGCTGTCCCGGGCAACTCGGGCCCTGGTGGGAAGCACTGTGGTGTCGACCAGGCATCCCTGGTGACTTGGGCCCGTGCCCGAGGACCTTCGGGGTCGACCAGCTGTCCCGGGTGACTCCGGCATGATTCCGAGGGCCCACGGTTTCGACCAAATGTCCCGGGTGACTCGGGCCTGGGTCTGAATGCTCGCGGTATCAACCAGCTTTCCCAGGGAACTCGGGCCCGGGTCTGAGGTCCCACAGGGTCGCCCACCAGTCCCGGGGGACTCGGGCCCGTGTCCACGGGCATGTGGTGTCGACAGGCTTTCCTGGGGGACTCGGGCCCGTTTCCGAAGGCCCGCTGTGTCGACCCGCTGTCCTGGTGGACTCGGGCCCGAGTCCGAATGTCCGCGTGTTCGACCAGCTGTCCCAGGCACTCGGGCCTGTGTCCGAGGGCACGTGGGTTCGACCAGGTGTTCCCGGAGATCGCACTCGAGTCCGACGGCCCGTGGGGTCGACCACATGTCCCGGGCGACATTGGCCCGGGTCCAATGGACCGCGCGGTCCGCCAGCAGGCCCCCGCGGCTCAGGCCCTGTTCTGATGGCCCGCGGGTTCAACCAGCAGTCCCTGGCGACTGGGGCCCGTGTCCGAAATCCCTCGGTGTTGACCAGCTGTCCCGGGCGACTCAAGACCGTGCCTGAGGGCCTGGGTGTCGAACAGCTGTCCCAGAGGACTCACAATTGTGTCTGATGGGCCCCGGGGTCGACCAGCGGTCCTGGGGACTCGGGCCCAGGTCCTAGGGCCCGCGGGTTCGACCACCTGTATTGGGCGACTCGGGCCGGTGCTCGAGGGCCCGCGGTGTCGACCAACTCTCCCGGGCGACTCGGTTCGGGTCCGAGGTGCCATGGTCGACCAGCTGTCCCAGGCGCCTCGGGCCCGTGCTAGGTGTCCCGCTGCATGGATCAGCTGTCCCGGGCAACTTGGGCCCTGGTCGCAGGGCCTGTGGTGTCGAACAGGCGTCCCGGAAGACTCGGGCCTTGCCCGAATGCCCGCGGTGATGACCAGCTCCGGGTGACACGGGCCCGTGTCCGAGGGCCCACGGGTTCGACCAGATAACCCTGGCGACTCACGCTTGGGTGGGACTGCCCACGGGGTTGACCAGCATTCCCGGCGTACTCACGCTCGTGTCCGACTGCCCGCGAGGTCGACCTGATATCTTTGTTGACCCAGGCCCATGGCCGGGGTCCTGCGGGGTCTACCAGCTTTCCCGGGCCACTTGGGGCCAGGCCCGAGTGCCCGCAGTGTCGACCCACTCTCCCACGTGACTCGAGTTTGGGTCCAAGGGCCCGCGGTCGACCTGCTGTCCCGGGCGTCTTGGGCCCGGGCCCGATGTCCCACCGGGTCTACCAGGTGTCCCGGGCGATTCGGGTTCAGGTCGGAGGGACCGCGGTGTTGCCCAGCCATCCCGGGTCACTCGGGCCTGGGTCCGAGGGCCCATGTGTTCGACAAGCTCTTCCGGGCAAATCGCGCTCGGGTCCAATGGCCCTCGGGGTCGACCAGGTCCCCGGGGCGACTCGGGCACGTGCCCCAGGGCCCGGGGTGTCGACCAGCTGTCCCGGGCACCTCGGGCCCGGTTCCGAGGCCCGGCATTATTGATCAGCTATCCCGCGTGACTCGGGCCCGGGTCCGATGGCCCACGGTGTCGACCAGATGTTCCAGGCCCTCGGGCTCGGGTCCGAGGGCCCGCAGGGTCCACCAGGGGTCCCGGGCGACTCGCACTCGAGTCCGAGGGCCTGCGGGGTCGACCAGATCTCCAGGGCGAGTCGAGCACATGCCCGATGCCCTGCGGGGTCAACCAGACGTCCCAGGCGACTCCGGCCTGGCTCCGAGGGCCCACGGTGTCACACAGCTCTCCTGGGACACTCGCGCTTTGGACCGACGGACCGCGGTGTCGACCTGCTGACCCGGGTGACTTTGGCCCTGTGTCCAAAGGCCCTTGGGGTCGACCGACTTTCCCGGGCGTCTCCGGCCTGTGCCCGAGGGACCGTGGTATGGACCAACTCTCCCAGGCGACTCAAGTTCGGGTCCGAGGTCCCGCAGCCTACCTGCTTTCCCGGATGACTTGGGCATGTGCCACATGTCACGCGGGGTCAACCAGTTGTCCCGGGGGACTCAGGCCCGGATCCAGGATCCCGTGGTGTCGACCAGCTGTCCCGGGGAACTCTGTCCATGCCCGAAGGCCAGCCCCATCCACCAGTTGCCCCGGGCGACTCGACCCGTGTCTGAAGGCCCGCGTGTTCGACCAGCTATCCCTGGCGACTCACGCTGGGGTCCGTGTTCCCGCGGGGTTGACCAGCAGTCCCGGGCAACACGCGCTTGTGTCCGAGGGCCCGTGAGGTCGACCCGATGTCTTTGGCGATTCGGGCCCGGGACCGAGGGCTCGCAGGATCGACCAGCAGACCCGCGTGACTTGGACCCGTGTCCGAGGTCCTGCGGTCGACCATCTGTACCGGGCGACTCGGGCCCGTGCCCGATGTCCCGCTGGGTCGACCAGCTATCCTGGGGGAGTCGGGCCCATGTCCGAGGGCCCGCGGGTTCCACAACTTTCCCGGGCGACTCGGGCTGGTCCCGAGGGCCCGCAGTGTCGTCCAAATCTCCCGGTCGACTCGGGCCTGTGTCTGATATCCTCCAGGGTCGACCAGCTGTCCCGGGGGACTTGGGCCCTGGTCGGACGGAGCGGGGTGTCGAACAGGCGTCCCGGGCGACTAGGGCCAATGTCCGAGAGCCCACGGGGTCGAACAGCTGTCCTGGGCGACTCGGGCCCGTTCCCGAGGCCTTGCGGTGTCGACCAGATGTCCCGGGGGACTCGCGCTTCGGTCCTAAGGCCCGCGGGGTGGACCAGCTGTCCTGGCTGACTTGGGTTCGGTTCCGAGGGCCTGCGGGCTCGAAAGACTGTCCCGGAGGCTCGGGCCCGTTCCTGAAGGCCCACGGGGTCGACCAGTTTTCCCTGTGATTTGCACTTTGGTCCGAGTGCCCGCAGGGTGGACCAGCACTCCTGGGTGACTCACACTCGTGTCCGAGGTTCCACGAGGTCGCCCCGATGTTTTGGCAACTCGGGTCCGGGTGCGAGGGCCTGCAGGGTCGACCAGGTGTCCCGGGCGACTCGGGCCCATGCCCAGGGCCCTGCGGTGTCATCCAGATGTCCCTGGCATCTCCGGCCCAGCTCCGAGGGCCCGCGGTGTCAACCAGATGTCCCGGACAACTTGCGCTTGCGTCCTAGGTTACGTGGGGTCGACCAGCCGTCCAGGGCGAATGGGGCCCTGGTCGGAGGGAGCATGGTGTCAAACAGGCATCCCGGGCAACTCGGGCCCGTGTCTGAAGGCCCTCGGGGTCAACCAGCTGTCCCTGGTGACTCGTGCCTGGGACCGAGTGCACGCGGGGTCAACCAGCAGTCCCGGGCAACTCGGGCCCTGGTCGGAAGCACTGCGGAGTCAACCAGGCATCCCTGGTGACTCGGGCCCGTGCCCGAGGACCTTCGGGGTCGACCAGCTGTCCCGGGTGACTCCAGCCTGATTCCGAGGGCCCACGGTTTCGACCAAATGTCCCGGGTGACTCGGGCCTGGGTCTGAATGCTCGCGGTATCAACCAGCTTTCCCAGGGAACTCGGACCCGGGTCTGAGGTCCCACAGGGTCGCCCACCTGTCCCGGGGGACTCGGGCCCGGGTCCACGGGCATGCGGTGTCGACAGGCTGTCCCGGGGGACTCGGGCCCGTTTCCGAGGGCCCGCCTGGTCGACCCGCTGACCTGGTGTACTCGGGCCCGAGTCCGAAGGTCCGCGTGTTCGACCAGATGTCCCAGGCACTCGGGCCTGTGTCCGAGGGCACGTGGGTTCGACCAGGTGTCCCCGGAGATCGACTCGAGTCCGACGGCCCGTGGGGTCGACCATATGTCCCGGGCGATATTGGCCCGTGTCCAATGGCCTGCGCGGTCCACCAGCAGGCCCGCGCGGCTCAGGCCAGGTTCTGATGGCCCGCGTGGTCAACCAGCAGTCCCTGGCGACTGGGGCCCGTGTCCGAAATCCCTCGGTGTTGACCAGCTGTCCCGGGCGACTCGAGACCGTGCCTGAGGGCCTGGGTGTCGAACAGCTGTCCCAGGGGACTCACACTTGTGTCTGATGGACCCCGGGGTCGACCAGCGGTCCCTGGGGACTCGGGCCCAGGTCCTAAGGCCCGCGGGTTCGACCACCTCTATTGGGCGACTCGGGCGCGTGCCCGATGTCCCGCTGGGTCGACCAGCTATCCTGGGGGAGTCGGGCCCATGTCCGAGGGCCCGCGGGTTCCACAACTTTCCCGGGCGACTCGGGCTGGTCCCGAGGGCCCGCGGTGTCGTCCAAATCTCCCGGTCGACTCGGGCCTGTGTCTGATATCCTCCAGGGTCGACCAGCTGTCCCGGGGGACTTGGGCCCTGGTCGGACGGAGCAGGGTGTCGAACAGGTGTCCCGAGCGACTAGGGCCAATGTCCGAGAGCCAACGGTGTCGAACAGCTGTCCTGGGCGACTCGGGCCCGTTCCCGAGGCCTCGCGGTGTCGACCAATTGTCCCGGGGGACTCGCGCTTCGGTCCTAAGGCCCGCGGGTCGACCAGCTGTCCTGGCTGACTTGGGTTCGGTTCCGAGGGCCTGCGGGCTCGAAAGACTGTCCCGGAGGCTCGGGCCCGTTCCTGAAGGCCCACGGGGTCGACCAGTTTTCCCTGTGATTTGCGCTTTGGTCCGAGTGCCCGCAGGGTGGACCAGCACTCCTGGGTGACTCACACTCGTGTCCGAGGTTCCACGAGGTCGCCCCGATGTTTTGGCAACTCGGGTCCGGGTGCGAGGGCCTGCAGGGTCGACCAGGTGTCCCGGGCGACTCGGGCCCATGCCCAAGGCCCTGCGGTGTCATCCAGATGTCCCTGGCATCTCCGGCCCAGCTCCGAGGGCCCGCGGTGTCAACCAGATGTCCCGGACCACTTGCGCTTGCGTCCTAGGTTACGTGGGGTCGACCAGCCGTCCAGGGCGAATGGGGCCCTGGTCGGAGGGAGCATGGTGTCAAACAGGCATCCCGGGCAACTCGGGCCCGTGTCTGAAGGCCCTCGGGGTCAACCAGCTGTCCCTGGTGACTCGTGCCTGGGACCGAGTGCACGCGGGGTCAACCAGCAGTCCCGGGCAACTCGGGCCCTGGTCGGAAGCACTGCGGAGTCAACCAGGCATCCCTGGTGACTCGGGCCCGTGCCCGAGGACCTTCGGGGTCGACCAGCTGTCCCGGGCAACTCGGGCCCTGGTGGGAAGCACTGTGGTGTCGACCAGGCATCCCTGGTGACTTGGGCCCGTGCCCGAGGACCTTCGGGGTCGACCAGCTGTCCCGGGTGACTCCGGCCTGATTCCGAGGGCCCACGGTTTCGACCAAATGTCCCGGGTGACTCGGGCCTGGGTCTGAATGCTCGCGGTATCAACCAGCTTTCCCAGGGAACTCGGGCCCGGGTCTGAGGTCCCACAGGGTCGCCCACCAGTCCCGGGGGACTCGGGCCCATGTCCACGGGCATGTGGTGTCGACAGGCTTTCCTGGGGGACTCGGGCCCGTTTCCGAAGGCCCGCTGTGTCGACCCGCTGTCCTGGTGGATTCGGGCCCGAGTCCGAATGTCCGCGTGTTCGACCAGCTGTCCCAGGCACTCGGGCCTGTGTCCGAGGGCACGTGGGTTCGACCAGGTGTTCCCGGAGATCGCACTCGAGTCCGACGGCCCGTGGGGTCGACCACATGTCCCGGGCGACATTGGCCCGGGTCCAATGGACCGCGCGGTCCGCCAGCAGGCCCGCGCGGCTCAGGCCAGGTTCTGATGGCCCGCGGGTTCAACCAGCAGTCCCTGGCGACTGGGGCCCGTGTCCGAAATCCCTCGGTGTTGACCAGCTGTCCCGGGCGACTCAAGACCGTGCCTGAGGGCCTGGGTGTCGAACAGCTGTCCCAGAGGACTCACAATTGTGTCTGATGGGCCCCGGGGTCGACCAGCGGTCCTGGGGACTCGGGCCCAGGTCCTAGGGCCCGCGGGTTCGACCACCTGTATTGGGCGACTCGGGCCGGTGCTCGAGGGCCCGCGGTGTCGACCAACTCTCCCGGGCGACTCGGTTCGGGTCCGAGGTGCCATGGTCGACCAGCTGTCCCAGGCGCCTCGGGCCCGTGCTAGGTGTCCCGCTGCATGGATCAGCTGTCCCGGGCAACTTAGGCCCTGGTCGCAGGGCCTGTGGTGTCGAACAGGCGTCCCGGAAGACTCGGGACTTGCCCGAATGCCCGCGGTGATGACCAGCTCCGGGTGACACGGGCCCGTGTCCGAGGGCCCACGGGTTCGACCAGATAACCCTGGCGACTCACGCTTGGGTGGGACTGCCCACGGGGTTGACCAGCATTCCCGGCGTACTCACGCTCGTGTCCGACTGCCCGCGAGGTCGACCTGATATCTTTGTTGACCCAGGCCCATGGCCGGGGTCCTGCGGGGTCTACCAGCTTTCCCGGGCCACTTGGGGCCAGGCCCGAGTGCCCGCAGTGTCGACCCACTCTCCCACGTGACTCGAGTTTGGGTCCAAGGGCCCGCGGTCGACCTGCTGTCCCGGGCGTCTTGGGCCCGGGCCCGATGTCCCACCGGGTCTACCAGGTGTCCCGGGCGATTCGGGTTCAGGTCGGAGGGACCGCGGTGTTGCCCAGCCATCCCGGGTCACTCGGGCCTGGGTCCGAGGGCCCATGTGTTCGACAAGCTCTTCCGGGCAAATCGCGCTCGGGTCCAATGGCCCTCGGGGTCGACCAGGTCCCCGGGGCGACTCGGGCACGTGCCCCAGGGCCCGGGGTGTCGACCAGCTGTCCCGGGCACCTCGGGCCCGGTTCCGAGGCCCGGCATTATTGATCAGCTATCCCGCGTGACTCGGGCCCGGGTCCGATGGCCCACGGTGTCGACCAGATGTTCCAGGCCCTCGGGCTCGGGTCCGAGGGCCCGCAGGGTCCACCAGGGGTCCCGGGCGACTCGCACTCGAGTCCGAGGGCCTGCGGGGTCGACCAGATCTCCAGGGCGAGTCGAGCACATGCCCGATGCCCTGCGGGGTCAACCAGACGTCCCAGGCGACTCCGGCCTGGCTCCGAGGGCCCACGGTGTCACACAGCTCTCCTGGGACACTCGCGCTTTGGACCGACGGACCGCGGTGTCGACCTGCTGACCCGGGTGACTTTGGCCCTGTGTCCAAAGGCCCTTGGGGTCGACCGACTTTCCCGGGCGTCTCCGGCCTGTGCCCGAGGGACCGTGGTATGGACCAACTCTCCCAGGCGACTCAAGTTCGGGTCCGAGGTCCCGCAGCCTACCTGCTTTCCCGGATGACTTGGGCATGTGCCACATGTCACGCGGGGTCAACCAGTTGTCCCGGGGGACTCAGGCCCGGATCCAGGATCCCGTGGTGTCGACCAGCTGTCCCGGGGAACTCTGTCCATGCCCGAAGGCCAGCCCCATCCACCAGTTGCCCCGGGCGACTCGACCCGTGTCTGAAGGCCCGCGTGTTCGACCAGCTATCCCTGGCGACTCACGCTGGGGTCCGTGTTCCCGCGGGGTTGACCAGCAGTCCCGGGCAACACGCGCTTGTGTCCGAGGGCCCGTGAGGTCGACCCGATGTCTTTGGCGATTCGGGCCCGGGACCGAGGGCCCGCAGGATCGACCAGCAGACCCGCGCGACTTGGGCCCGTGTCCGAGGTCCTGCGGTCGACCATCTGTACCGGGCGACTCGGGCCCGTGCCCGATGTCCCGCTGGGTCGACCAGCTATCCTGGGGGAGTCGGGCCCATGTCCGAGGGCCCGCGGGTTCCACAACCTTTCCCGGGCGACTCGGGCTGGTCCCGAGGGCCCGCGCTGTCGTCCAAATCTCCCGGTCGACTCGGGCCTGTGTCTGATATCCTCCAGGGTCGACCAGCTGTCCCGGGGGACTTGGGCCCTGGTCGGACGGAGCGGGGTGTCGAACAGGCGTCCCGGGCGACTAGGGCCAATGTCCGAGAGCCCACGGGGTCGAACAGCTGTCCTGGGCAACTCGGGCCCGTTCCCGAGGCCTCGCGGTGTCGACCAGATGTCCCGGGGGACTCGCGCTTCGGTCCTAAGGCCCGCGGGGTCGACCAGCTGTCCTGGCTGACTTGGGTTCGGTTCCGAGGGCCTGCGGGCTCGAAAGGCTGTCCCGGAGGCTCGGGCCCGTTCCTGAAGGCCCACGGGGTCGACCAGTTTTCCCTGTGATTTGCGCTTTGGTCCGAGTGCCCGCAGGGTGGACCAGCAGTCCTGGGTGACTCGCGCTCGTGTCCGAGGTTCCACGAGGTCGCCCCGATGTGTTGGCAACTCGGGCCCGGGTGCGAGGGCCTGCAGGGTCGACCAGGTGTCCCGGGCGACTCGGGCCCATGCCCAAGGCCCTGCGGTGTCATCCAGATGTCCCTGGCATCTCCGGCCCAGCTCCGAGGGCCCGCGGTGTCATCCAGATGTCCCGGACCACTCGCGCTTGCGTCCTAGGTTACATGGGGTCGAGTGCCCGCAGTGTCGACCCACTCTCCCAAGCGACTCGAGTTTGGGTCCAAGGGCCCTCGGTCGACCTGCTGTCCCGGGCGTCTTGGGCCCGGGCCCGATGTCCCACCGGGTCTACCAGGTGTCCCGGGCGATTCGGGTTCAGGTCGGAGGGACCGCGGTGTTGCCCAGCCATCCCGGGTCACTCGGGCCTGGGTCCGAGGGCCCATGTGTTCGACAAGCTCTTCCGGGCAAATCGCGCTCGGGTCCAATGGCCCGCGGGGTCGACCAGGTCTCCGGGGCGACTCAGGCACGTGCCCCAGGGCCCGGGGGGTCGACCAGCTGTCCCGGGCACCTCGGGCCCGGTTCCGAGGCCCGGCATTATTGATCAGCTATCCCGTGTGACTCGGGCCCGGGTCCGAGGGCCCACGGTGTCGACCAGATGTTCCAGGCCCTCGGTCCCGGGTCCGAGGGCCCGCAGGGTCCACCAGGGGTCCCGGGAGACTCGCACTCGAGTCCGTGGGCCTGCGGGGTCGACCAGATCTACAGGGCGAGTCGAGCACATGCCCGATGCCCCGCGGGGTCAACCAGACGTCCCAGGCGACTCCGGCCTGGCTCCGAGGGCCCACGGTGTCACACAGCTCTCCTGGGACACTCGCGCTTTGGACCGACGGACCGCGGTGTCGACCAGCTGACCCGGGCGACTTTGGCCCTGTGTCCAAAGGCCCTTGGGGTCGACCGACTTTCCCGGGCCTCTCCGGCCTGTGCCCGAGGGACCGCGGTATGGACCAACTCTCCCAGGCGACTCAGGTTCGGGTCCGAGGTCCCGCAGCCTACCTGCTTTCCCGGGTGACTTGGGCATGTGCCAGATGTCACGCGGGGTCGACCAGTTGTCCCGGGGGACTCAGGACCGGGTCCAGGATTCCGTGGTGTCGACCAGCATTCCCGGGGAACTCTGTCCATGCCCGAAGGCCAGCCGCATCCACCAGTTGCCCCGGGCGACTCGGACCCGTGTCGGAAGGCCCGCGTGTTCGTCCAGCTATCCCTGGCGACTAACGCTGGGGTCCGTGTTCCCGCAGGGTTGACCAGCAGTCCCGGGCAACACGCGCTTGTGTCCGAGGGCCCGTGAGGTCGACCCGATGTCTTTGGCGATTCGGGCCCGGGACCGAGGGCTCGCAGGATCGACCAGCAGACCCGCGTGACTTGGACCCGTGTCCGAGGTCCTGCGGTCGACCATCTGTACCGGGCGACTCGGGCCCGTGCCCGATGTCCCGCTGGGTCGACCAGCTATCCTGGGGGAGTCGGGCCCATGTCCGAGGGCCCGCGGGTTCCACAACTTTCCCGGGCGACTCGGGCTGGTCCCGAGGGCCCGCGGTGTCGTCCAAATCTCCCGGTCGACTCGGGCCTGTGTCTGATATCCTCCAGGGTCGACCAGCTGTCCCGGGGGACTTGGGCCCTGGTCGGACGGAGCGGGGTGTCGAACAGGCGTCCCGGGCGACTAGGGCCAATGTCCGAGAGCCCACGGGGTCGAACAGCTGTCCTGGGCGACTCGGGCCCGTTCCCGAGGCCTTGCGGTGTCGACCAGATGTCCCGGGGGACTCGCGCTTCGGTCCTAAGGCCCGCGGGGTGGACCAGCTGTCCTGGCTGACTTGGGTTCGGTTCCGAGGGCCTGCGGGCTCGAAAGACTGTCCCGGAGGCTCGGGCCCGTTCCTGAAGGCCCACGGGGTCGACCAGTTTTCCCTGTGATTTGCGCTTTGGTCCGATTGCCCGCAGGGTGGACCAGCACTCCTGGGTGACTCACACTCGTGTCCGAGGTTCCACGAGGTCGCCCCGATGTTTTGGCAACTCGGGTCCGGGTGCGAGGGCCTGCAGGGTCGACCAGGTGTCCCGGGCGACTCGGGCCCATGCCCAGGGCCCTGCGGTGTCATCCAGATGTCCCTGGCATCTCCGGCCCAGCTCCGAGGGCCCGCGGTGTCAACCAGATGTCCCGGACCACTTGCGCTTGCGTCCTAGGTTACGTGGGGTCGACCAGCCGTCCAGGGCGAATGGGGCCCTGGTCGGAGGGAGCATGGTGTCAAACAGGCATCCCGGGCAACTCGGGCCCGTGTCTGAAGGCCCTCGGGGTCAACCAGCTGTCCCTGGTGACTCGTGCCTGGGACCGAGTGCACGCGGGGTCAACCAGCAGTCCCGGGCAACTCGGGCCCTGGTCGGAAGCACTGCGGAGACAACCAGGCATCCCTGGTGACTCGGGCCCGTGCCCGAGGACCTTCGGGGTCGACCAGCTGTCCCGGGTGACTCCAGCCTGATTCCGAGGGCCCACGGTTTCGACCAAATGTCCCGGGTGACTCGGGCCTGGGTCTGAATGCTCACGGTATCAACCAGCTTTCCCAGGGAACTCGGACCCGGGTCTGAGGTCCCACAGGGTCGCCCACCTGTCCCGGGGGACTCGGGCCCGGGTCCACGGGCATGCGGTGTCGACAGGCTGTCCCGGGGGACTCGGGCCCGTTTCCGAGGGCCCGCCTGGTCGACCCGCTGACCTGGTGTACTCGGGCCCGAGTCCGAAGGTCCGCGTGTTCGACCAGATGTCCCAGGCACTCGGGCCTGTGTCCGAGGGCACGTGGGTTCGACCAGGTGTCCCCGGAGATCGACTCGAGTCCGACGGCCCGTGGGGTCGACCATATGTCCCGGGCGATATTGGCCCGTGTCCAATGGCCTGCGCGGTCCACCAGCAGGCCCGCGCGGCTCAGGCCAGGTTCTGATGGCCCGCGTGGTCAACCAGCAGTCCCTGGCGACTGGGGCCCGTGTCCGAAATCCCTCGGTGTTGACCAGCTGTCCCGGGCGACTCGAGACCGTGCCTGAGGGCCTGGGTGTCGAACAGCTGTCCCAGGGGACTCACACTTGTGTCTGATGGACCCCGGGGTCGACCAGCGGTCCCTGGGGACTCGGGCCCAGGTCCTAAGGCCCGCGGGTTCGACCACCTCTATTGGGCGACTCGGGCGCGTGCCCGATGTCCCGCTGGGTCGACCAGCTATCCTGGGGGAGTCGGGCCCATGTCCGAGGGCCCGCGGGTTCCACAACTTTCCCGGGCGACTCGGGCTGGTCCCGAGGGCCCGCGGTGTCGTCCAAATCTCCCGGTCGACTCGGGCCTGTGTCTGATATCCTCCAGGGTCGACCAGCTGTCCCGGGGGACTTGGGCCCTGGTCGGACGGAGCGGGGTGTCGAACAGGTGTCCCGAGCGACTAGGGCCAATGTCCGAGAGCCAACGGTGTCGAACAGCTGTCCTGGGCGACTCGGGCCCGTTCCCGAGGCCTCGCGGTGTCGACCAATTGTCCCGGGGGACTCGCGCTTCGGTCCTAAGGCCCGCGGGGTCGACCAGCTGTCCTGGCTGACTTGGGTTCGGTTCCGAGGGCCTGCGGGCTCGAAAGACTGTCCCGGAGGCTCGGGCCCGTTCCTGAAGGCCCACGGGGTCGACCAGTTTTCCCTGTGATTTGCGCTTTGGTCCGAGTGCCCGCAGGGTGGACCAGCACTCCTGGGTGACTCACACTCGTGTCCGAGGTTCCACGAGGTCGCCCCAATGTTTTGGCAACTCGGGTCCGGGTGCGAGGGCCTGCAGGGTCGACCAGGTGTCCCGGGCGACTCGGGCCCATGCCCAGGGCCCTGCGGTGTCATCCAGATGTCCCTGGCATCTCCGGCCCAGCTCCGAGGGCCCGCGGTGTCAACCAGATGTCCCGGACCACTTGCGCTTGCGTCCTAGGTTACGTGGGGTCGACCAGCCGTCCAGGGCGAATGGGGCCCTGGTCGGAGGGAGCATGGTGTCAAACAGGCATCCCGGGCAACTCGGGCCCGTGTCTGAAGGCCCTCGGGGTCAACCAGCTGTCCCTGGTGACTCGTGCCTGGGACCGAGTGCACGCGGGGTCAACCAGCAGTCCCGGGCAACTCGGGCCCTGGTCGGAAGCACTGCGGAGTCAACCAGGCATCCCTGGTGACTCGGGCCCGTGCCCGAGGACCTTCGGGGTCGACCAGCTGTCCCGGGCAACTCGGGCCCTGGTGGGAAGCACTGTGGTGTCGACCAGGCATCCCTGGTGACTTGGGCCCGTGCCCGAGGACCTTCGGGGTCGACCAGCTGTCCCGGGTGACTCCGGCATGATTCCGAGGGCCCACGGTTTCGACCAAATGTCCCGGGTGACTCGGGCCTGGGTCTGAATGCTCGCGGTATCAACCAGCTTTCCCAGGGAACTCGGGCCCGGGTCTGAGGTCCCACAGGGTCGCCCACCAGTCCCGGGGGACTCGGGCCCGTGTCCACGGGCATGTGGTGTCGACAGGCTTTCCTGGGGGACTCGGGCCCGTTTCCGAAGGCCCGCTGTGTCGACCCGCTGTCCTGGTGGACTCGGGCCCGAGTCCGAATGTCCGCGTGTTCGACCAGCTGTCCCAGGCACTCGGGCCTGTGTCCGAGGGCACGTGGGTTCGACCAGGTGTTCCCGGAGATCGCACTCGAGTCCGACGGCCCGTGGGGTCGACCACATGTCCCGGGCGACATTGGCCCGGGTCCAATGGACCGCGCGGTCCGCCAGCAGGCCCCCGCGGCTCAGGCCCTGTTCTGATGGCCCGCGGGTTCAACCAGCAGTCCCTGGCGACTGGGGCCCGTGTCCGAAATCCCTCGGTGTTGACCAGCTGTCCCGGGCGACTCAAGACCGTGCCTGAGGGCCTGGGTGTCGAACAGCTGTCCCAGAGGACTCACAATTGTGTCTGATGGGCCCCGGGGTCGACCAGCGGTCCTGGGGACTCGGGCCCAGGTCCTAGGGCCCGCGGGTTCGACCACCTGTATTGGGCGACTCGGGCCGGTGCTCGAGGGCCCGCGGTGTCGACCAACTCTCCCGGGCGACTCGGTTCGGGTCCGAGGTGCCATGGTCGACCAGCTGTCCCAGGCGCCTCGGGCCCGTGCTAGGTGTCCCGCTGCATGGATCAGCTGTCCCGGGCAACTTGGGCCCTGGTCGCAGGGCCTGTGGTGTCGAACAGGCGTCCCGGAAGACTCGGGCCTTGCCCGAATGCCCGCGGTGATGACCAGCTCCGGGTGACACGGGCCCGTGTCCGAGGGCCCACGGGTTCGACCAGATAACCCTGGCGACTCACGCTTGGGTGGGACTGCCCACGGGGTTGACCAGCATTCCCGGCGTACTCACGCTCGTGTCCGACTGCCCGCGAGGTCGACCTGATATCTTTGTTGACCCAGGCCCATGGCCGGGGTCCTGCGGGGTCTACCAGCTTTCCCGGGCCACTTGGGGCCAGGCCCGAGTGCCCGCAGTGTCGACCCACTCTCCCACGTGACTCGAGTTTGGGTCCAAGGGCCCGCGGTCGACCTGCTGTCCCGGGCGTCTTGGGCCCGGGCCCGATGTCCCACCGGGTCTACCAGGTGTCCCGGGCGATTCGGGTTCAGGTCGGAGGGACCGCGGTGTTGCCCAGCCATCCCGGGTCACTCGGGCCTGGGTCCGAGGGCCCATGTGTTCGACAAGCTCTTCCGGGCAAATCGCGCTCGGGTCCAATGGCCCTCGGGGTCGACCAGGTCCCCGGGGCGACTCGGGCACGTGCCCCAGGGCCCGGGGTGTCGACCAGCTGTCCCGGGCACCTCGGGCCCGGTTCCGAGGCCCGGCATTATTGATCAGCTATCCCGCGTGACTCGGGCCCGGGTCCGATGGCCCACGGTGTCGACCAGATGTTCCAGGCCCTCGGGCTCGGGTCCGAGGGCCCGCAGGGTCCACCAGGGGTCCCGGGCGACTCGCACTCGAGTCCGAGGGCCTGCGGGGTCGACCAGATCTCCAGGGCGAGTCGAGCACATGCCCGATGCCCTGCGGGGTCAACCAGACGTCCCAGGCGACTCCGGCCTGGCTCCGAGGGCCCACGGTGTCACACAGCTCTCCTGGGACACTCGCGCTTTGGACCGACGGACCGCGGTGTCGACCTGCTGACCCGGGTGACTTTGGCCCTGTGTCCAAAGGCCCTTGGGGTCGACCGACTTTCCCGGGCGTCTCCGGCCTGTGCCCGAGGGACCGTGGTATGGACCAACTCTCCCAGGCGACTCAAGTTCGGGTCCGAGGTCCCGCAGCCTACCTGCTTTCCCGGATGACTTGGGCATGTGCCACATGTCACGCGGGGTCAACCAGTTGTCCCGGGGGACTCAGGCCCGGATCCAGGATCCCGTGGTGTCGACCAGCTGTCCCGGGGAACTCTGTCCATGCCCGAAGGCCAGCCCCATCCACCAGTTGCCCCGGGCGACTCGACCCGTGTCTGAAGGCCCGCGTGTTCGACCAGCTATCCCTGGCGACTCACGCTGGGGTCCGTGTTCCCGCGGGGTTGACCAGCAGTCCCGGGCAACACGCGCTTGTGTCCGAGGGCCCGTGAGGTCGACCCGATGTCTTTGGCGATTCGGGCCCGGGACCGAGGGCTCGCAGGATCGACCAGCAGACCCGCGTGACTTGGACCCGTGTCCGAGGTCCTGCGGTCGACCATCTGTACCGGGCGACTCGGGCCCGTGCCCGATGTCCCGCTGGGTCGACCAGCTATCCTGGGGGAGTCGGGCCCATGTCCGAGGGCCCGCGGGTTCCACAACTTTCCCGGGCGACTCGGGCTGGTCCCGAGGGCCCGCAGTGTCGTCCAAATCTCCCGGTCGACTCGGGCCTGTGTCTGATATCCTCCAGGGTCGACCAGCTGTCCCGGGGGACTTGGGCCCTGGTCGGACGGAGCGGGGTGTCGAACAGGCGTCCCGGGCGACTAGGGCCAATGTCCGAGAGCCCACGGGGTCGAACAGCTGTCCTGGGCGACTCGGGCCCGTTCCCGAGGCCTTGCGGTGTCGACCAGATGTCCCGGGGGACTCGCGCTTCGGTCCTAAGGCCCGCGGGGTGGACCAGCTGTCCTGGCTGACTTGGGTTCGGTTCCGAGGGCCTGCGGGCTCGAAAGACTGTCCCGGAGGCTCGGGCCCGTTCCTGAAGGCCCACGGGGTCGACCAGTTTTCCCTGTGATTTGCACTTTGGTCCGAGTGCCCGCAGGGTGGACCAGCACTCCTGGGTGACTCACACTCGTGTCCGAGGTTCCACGAGGTCGCCCCGATGTTTTGGCAACTCGGGTCCGGGTGCGAGGGCCTGCAGGGTCGACCAGGTGTCCCGGGCGACTCGGGCCCATGCCCAGGGCCCTGCGGTGTCATCCAGATGTCCCTGGCATCTCCGGCCCAGCTCCGAGGGCCCGCGGTGTCAACCAGATGTCCCGGACAACTTGCGCTTGCGTCCTAGGTTACGTGGGGTCGACCAGCCGTCCAGGGCGAATGGGGCCCTGGTCGGAGGGAGCATGGTGTCAAACAGGCATCCCGGGCAACTCGGGCCCGTGTCTGAAGGCCCTCGGGGTCAACCAGCTGTCCCTGGTGACTCGTGCCTGGGACCGAGTGCACGCGGGGTCAACCAGCAGTCCCGGGCAACTCGGGCCCTGGTCGGAAGCACTGCGGAGTCAACCAGGCATCCCTGGTGACTCGGGCCCGTGCCCGAGGACCTTCGGGGTCGACCAGCTGTCCCGGGTGACTCCAGCCTGATTCCGAGGGCCCACGGTTTCGACCAAATGTCCCGGGTGACTCGGGCCTGGGTCTGAATGCTCGCGGTATCAACCAGCTTTCCCAGGGAACTCGGACCCGGGTCTGAGGTCCCACAGGGTCGCCCACCTGTCCCGGGGGACTCGGGCCCGGGTCCACGGGCATGCGGTGTCGACAGGCTGTCCCGGGGGACTCGGGCCCGTTTCCGAGGGCCCGCCTGGTCGACCCGCTGACCTGGTGTACTCGGGCCCGAGTCCGAAGGTCCGCGTGTTCGACCAGATGTCCCAGGCACTCGGGCCTGTGTCCGAGGGCACGTGGGTTCGACCAGGTGTCCCCGGAGATCGACTCGAGTCCGACGGCCCGTGGGGTCGACCATATGTCCCGGGCGATATTGGCCCGTGTCCAATGGCCTGCGCGGTCCACCAGCAGGCCCGCGCGGCTCAGGCCAGGTTCTGATGGCCCGCGTGGTCAACCAGCAGTCCCTGGCGACTGGGGCCCGTGTCCGAAATCCCTCGGTGTTGACCAGCTGTCCCGGGCGACTCGAGACCGTGCCTGAGGGCCTGGGTGTCGAACAGCTGTCCCAGGGGACTCACACTTGTGTCTGATGGACCCCGGGGTCGACCAGCGGTCCCTGGGGACTCGGGCCCAGGTCCTAAGGCCCGCGGGTTCGACCACCTCTATTGGGCGACTCGGGCGCGTGCCCGATGTCCCGCTGGGTCGACCAGCTATCCTGGGGGAGTCGGGCCCATGTCCGAGGGCCCGCGGGTTCCACAACTTTCCCGGGCGACTCGGGCTGGTCCCGAGGGCCCGCGGTGTCGTCCAAATCTCCCGGTCGACTCGGGCCTGTGTCTGATATCCTCCAGGGTCGACCAGCTGTCCCGGGGGACTTGGGCCCTGGTCGGACGGAGCAGGGTGTCGAACAGGTGTCCCGAGCGACTAGGGCCAATGTCCGAGAGCCAACGGTGTCGAACAGCTGTCCTGGGCGACTCGGGCCCGTTCCCGAGGCCTCGCGGTGTCGACCAATTGTCCCGGGGGACTCGCGCTTCGGTCCTAAGGCCCGCGGGTCGACCAGCTGTCCTGGCTGACTTGGGTTCGGTTCCGAGGGCCTGCGGGCTCGAAAGACTGTCCCGGAGGCTCGGGCCCGTTCCTGAAGGCCCACGGGGTCGACCAGTTTTCCCTGTGATTTGCGCTTTGGTCCGAGTGCCCGCAGGGTGGACCAGCACTCCTGGGTGACTCACACTCGTGTCCGAGGTTCCACGAGGTCGCCCCGATGTTTTGGCAACTCGGGTCCGGGTGCGAGGGCCTGCAGGGTCGACCAGGTGTCCCGGGCGACTCGGGCCCATGCCCAAGGCCCTGCGGTGTCATCCAGATGTCCCTGGCATCTCCGGCCCAGCTCCGAGGGCCCGCGGTGTCAACCAGATGTCCCGGACCACTTGCGCTTGCGTCCTAGGTTACGTGGGGTCGACCAGCCGTCCAGGGCGAATGGGGCCCTGGTCGGAGGGAGCATGGTGTCAAACAGGCATCCCGGGCAACTCGGGCCCGTGTCTGAAGGCCCTCGGGGTCAACCAGCTGTCCCTGGTGACTCGTGCCTGGGACCGAGTGCACGCGGGGTCAACCAGCAGTCCCGGGCAACTCGGGCCCTGGTCGGAAGCACTGCGGAGTCAACCAGGCATCCCTGGTGACTCGGGCCCGTGCCCGAGGACCTTCGGGGTCGACCAGCTGTCCCGGGCAACTCGGGCCCTGGTGGGAAGCACTGTGGTGTCGACCAGGCATCCCTGGTGACTTGGGCCCGTGCCCGAGGACCTTCGGGGTCGACCAGCTGTCCCGGGTGACTCCGGCCTGATTCCGAGGGCCCACGGTTTCGACCAAATGTCCCGGGTGACTCGGGCCTGGGTCTGAATGCTCGCGGTATCAACCAGCTTTCCCAGGGAACTCGGGCCCGGGTCTGAGGTCCCACAGGGTCGCCCACCAGTCCCGGGGGACTCGGGCCCATGTCCACGGGCATGTGGTGTCGACAGGCTTTCCTGGGGGACTCGGGCCCGTTTCCGAAGGCCCGCTGTGTCGACCCGCTGTCCTGGTGGATTCGGGCCCGAGTCCGAATGTCCGCGTGTTCGACCAGCTGTCCCAGGCACTCGGGCCTGTGTCCGAGGGCACGTGGGTTCGACCAGGTGTTCCCGGAGATCGCACTCGAGTCCGACGGCCCGTGGGGTCGACCACATGTCCCGGGCGACATTGGCCCGGGTCCAATGGACCGCGCGGTCCGCCAGCAGGCCCGCGCGGCTCAGGCCAGGTTCTGATGGCCCGCGGGTTCAACCAGCAGTCCCTGGCGACTGGGGCCCGTGTCCGAAATCCCTCGGTGTTGACCAGCTGTCCCGGGCGACTCAAGACCGTGCCTGAGGGCCTGGGTGTCGAACAGCTGTCCCAGAGGACTCACAATTGTGTCTGATGGGCCCCGGGGTCGACCAGCGGTCCTGGGGACTCGGGCCCAGGTCCTAGGGCCCGCGGGTTCGACCACCTGTATTGGGCGACTCGGGCCGGTGCTCGAGGGCCCGCGGTGTCGACCAACTCTCCCGGGCGACTCGGTTCGGGTCCGAGGTGCCATGGTCGACCAGCTGTCCCAGGCGCCTCGGGCCCGTGCTAGGTGTCCCGCTGCATGGATCAGCTGTCCCGGGCAACTTAGGCCCTGGTCGCAGGGCCTGTGGTGTCGAACAGGCGTCCCGGAAGACTCGGGACTTGCCCGAATGCCCGCGGTGATGACCAGCTCCGGGTGACACGGGCCCGTGTCCGAGGGCCCACGGGTTCGACCAGATAACCCTGGCGACTCACGCTTGGGTGGGACTGCCCACGGGGTTGACCAGCATTCCCGGCGTACTCACGCTCGTGTCCGACTGCCCGCGAGGTCGACCTGATATCTTTGTTGACCCAGGCCCATGGCCGGGGTCCTGCGGGGTCTACCAGCTTTCCCGGGCCACTTGGGGCCAGGCCCGAGTGCCCGCAGTGTCGACCCACTCTCCCACGTGACTCGAGTTTGGGTCCAAGGGCCCGCGGTCGACCTGCTGTCCCGGGCGTCTTGGGCCCGGGCCCGATGTCCCACCGGGTCTACCAGGTGTCCCGGGCGATTCGGGTTCAGGTCGGAGGGACCGCGGTGTTGCCCAGCCATCCCGGGTCACTCGGGCCTGGGTCCGAGGGCCCATGTGTTCGACAAGCTCTTCCGGGCAAATCGCGCTCGGGTCCAATGGCCCTCGGGGTCGACCAGGTCCCCGGGGCGACTCGGGCACGTGCCCCAGGGCCCGGGGTGTCGACCAGCTGTCCCGGGCACCTCGGGCCCGGTTCCGAGGCCCGGCATTATTGATCAGCTATCCCGCGTGACTCGGGCCCGGGTCCGATGGCCCACGGTGTCGACCAGATGTTCCAGGCCCTCGGGCTCGGGTCCGAGGGCCCGCAGGGTCCACCAGGGGTCCCGGGCGACTCGCACTCGAGTCCGAGGGCCTGCGGGGTCGACCAGATCTCCAGGGCGAGTCGAGCACATGCCCGATGCCCTGCGGGGTCAACCAGACGTCCCAGGCGACTCCGGCCTGGCTCCGAGGGCCCACGGTGTCACACAGCTCTCCTGGGACACTCGCGCTTTGGACCGACGGACCGCGGTGTCGACCTGCTGACCCGGGTGACTTTGGCCCTGTGTCCAAAGGCCCTTGGGGTCGACCGACTTTCCCGGGCGTCTCCGGCCTGTGCCCGAGGGACCGTGGTATGGACCAACTCTCCCAGGCGACTCAAGTTCGGGTCCGAGGTCCCGCAGCCTACCTGCTTTCCCGGATGACTTGGGCATGTGCCACATGTCACGCGGGGTCAACCAGTTGTCCCGGGGGACTCAGGCCCGGATCCAGGATCCCGTGGTGTCGACCAGCTGTCCCGGGGAACTCTGTCCATGCCCGAAGGCCAGCCCCATCCACCAGTTGCCCCGGGCGACTCGACCCGTGTCTGAAGGCCCGCGTGTTCGACCAGCTATCCCTGGCGACTCACGCTGGGGTCCGTGTTCCCGCGGGGTTGACCAGCAGTCCCGGGCAACACGCGCTTGTGTCCGAGGGCCCGTGAGGTCGACCCGATGTCTTTGGCGATTCGGGCCCGGGACCGAGGGCCGGCAGGATCGACCAGCAGACCCGCGCGACTTGGGCCCGTGTCCGAGGTCCTGCGGTCGACCATCTGTACCGGGCGACTCGGGCCCGTGCCCGATGTCCCGCTGGGTCGACCAGCTATCCTGGGGGAGTCGGGCCCATGTCCGAGGGCCCGCGGGTTCCACAACTTTCCCGGGCGACTCGGGCTGGTCCCGAGGGCCCGCGGTGTCGTCCAAATCTCCCGGTCGACTCGGTCCTGTGTCTGATATCCTCCAGGGTCGACCAGCTGTCCCGGGGGACTTGGGCCCTGGTCGGACGGAGCGGGGTGTCGAACAGGCGTCCCGGGCGACTAGGGCCAATGTCCGAGAGCCCACGGGGTCGAACAGCTGTCCTGGGCGACTCGGGCCCGTTCCCGAGGCCTCGCGGTGTCGACCAGATGTCCCGGGGGACTCGCGCTTCGGTCCTAAGGCCCGCGGGGTGGACCAGCTGTCCTGGCTGACTTGGGTTCGGTTCCGAGGGCCTGCGGGCTCGAAAGGCTGTCCCGGAGGCTCGGGCCCGTTCCTGAAGGCCCACGGGGTCGACCAGTTTTCCCTGTGATTTGCGCTTTGGTCCGAGTGCCCGCAGGGTGGACCAGCAGTCCTGGGTGACTCGCGCTCGTGTCCGAGGTTCCACGAGGTCGCCCCGATGTGTTGGCAACTCGGGCCCGGGTGCGAGGGCCTGCAGGGTCGACCAGGTGTCCCGGGCGACTCGGGCCCATGCCCAAGGCCCTGCGGTGTCATCCAGATGTCCCTGGCATCTCCGGCCCAGCTCCGAGGGCCCGCGGTGTCAACCAGATGTCCCGGACCACTCGCGCTTGCGTCCTAGGTTACGTGGGGTCGACCAGCCGTCCAGGGCGACTGGGGCCCTGGTCGGAGGGAGCATGGTGTCAAACAGGCGTCCCGGGCAACTCGGGCCCGTGTCTGAAGGCCCGCGGTGTCAACCAGCTGTCCCTGGTGACTCGTGCCTGGGACCGAGTGCACGCGGGGTCGACCAGCAGTCCCGGGCAACTCGGGCCCTGGTGGGAAGCACTGCGGTGTCGACCAGGCATCCCTGGTGACTCGGGCCCGTGCCCGAGGACCTTCGGGGTCGACCAGCTGTCCCGGGTGACTCCGGCCTGATTCCGAGGGCCCACGGTTTCGACCAAATGTCCTGGGTGACTCGGGCCTGGGTCTGAATGCTCGCGGTATCAACCAGCTTTTCCAGGGAACTCGGGCCCGGGTCTGAGGTCCCACAGGGTCGCCCACCTGTCCCGGGGGACTCGGGCCCGGGTCCACGGGCATGCGGTGTCGACAGGCTGTCCCGGGGGACTCGGGCCCGTTTCCGAGGGCCCGCCGGGTCGACCCGCTGTCCTGGTGGACTCGGGCCCGAATCCGAAGGTCCGCGTGTTCGACCAGCTGTCCCAGGCACTCGGGCCTGTGTCAGAGGGCACGTGGGTTCGACCAGGTGTCCCCGGAGATCGCCCTCGAGTCCGACGGCCCGTGGGGTCGACCATATGTCCCGGGCGACATTGGCCCGGGTGCAATGGCCTGCGCAGTCCACCAGCAAGCCCGCGCGGCTCAGGCCCTGTTCTGATGGCCCGCGGGGTCAACCAGCAGTCCCTGGCGACTGGGGCCCGTGTCCGAAATCCCTCGGAGTTGACCAGCTGTCCCGGGCGACTCGAGACCGTGCCTGAGGGCCTTGGTGTCGAACAGCTGTGCAAGGGGACTCACACTTGTGTCTGATGGACCCCGGGGTCGACCAGCGGTCCCTGGGGACTCGGGCCCAGGTCCTAGGGACCGCGGGTTCGACCACCTGTATTGGGCGACTCGGGCCGGTGCTCGAGGGCCCGCGGTGTCGACCAACTCTCCCGGGCGACTCGGTTCGGGTCCGAGGTCCCATGGTCGACCAGCTGTCCCAGGCGCCTCGGGCCCGTGCCAGATGTCCCGCTGCATGGATCAGCTGCCCCGGGCGACTTGGGCCCTGGTCGCAGGGCCCGCGGTGTCGAACAGGCGTCCCGGAAGAACACGGGCCTTGCCCGAATGCCCGCGCGACGACCAGCTCCGGGTGACACAGGCCCGTGTCCGAGGGCCCACGGGTTCGACCAGATGACCCTGGCGACTCACGCTTGGGTAGCACTGCCCACGGGGTTGTTCAGCATTCCCGGCGTCCTCGTGCTCATGTCCGACTGCCCGCGATGTCGACCTGATGTCTTTGGCGACTCGGGCCCGTGGCCGGGGTCCTGCGGGGTCTACCAGCTTTCCCCGGCCACTCGGGCTCAGGCCCGAGTGCCCGCAGTGTCGACCCACTCTCCCACGTGACTCGAGTTTGGGTCCAAGGGCCCGCGGTCGACCTGCTGTCCCGGGCGTCTTGGGCCCGGGCCCGATGTCCCACCGGGTCTACCAGGTGTCCCGGGCGATTCGGGTTCAGGTCGGAGGGACCGCGGTGTTGCCCAGCCATCCCGGGTCACTCGGGCCTGGGTCCGAGGGCCCATGTGTTCGACAAGCTCTTCCGGGCAAATCGCGCTCGGGTCCAATGGCCCTCGGGGTCGACCAGGTCCCCGGGGCGACTCGGGCACGTGCCCCAGGGCCCGGGGTGTCGACCAGCTGTCCCGGGCACCTCGGGCCCGGTTCCGAGGCCCGGCATTATTGATCAGCTATCCCGCGTGACTCGGGCCCGGGTCCGATGGCCCACGGTGTCGACCAGATGTTCCAGGCCCTCGGGCTCGGGTCCGAGGGCCCGCAGGGTCCACCAGGGGTCCCGGGCGACTCGCACTCGAGTCCGAGGGCCTGCGGGGTCGACCAGATCTCCAGGGCGAGTCGAGCACATGCCCGATGCCCTGCGGGGTCAACCAGACGTCCCAGGCGACTCCGGCCTGGCTCCGAGGGCCCACGGTGTCACACAGCTCTCCTGGGACACTCGCGCTTTGGACCGACGGACCGCGGTGTCGACCTGCTGACCCGGGTGACTTTGGCCCTGTGTCCAAAGGCCCTTGGGGTCGACCGACTTTCCCGGGCGTCTCCGGCCTGTGCCCGAGGGACCGTGGTATGGACCAACTCTCCCAGGCGACTCAAGTTCGGGTCCGAGGTCCCGCAGCCTACCTGCTTTCCCGGATGACTTGGGCATGTGCCACATGTCACGCGGGGTCAACCAGTTGTCCCGGGGGACTCAGGCCCGGATCCAGGATCCCGTGGTGTCGACCAGCTGTCCCGGGGAACTCTGTCCATGCCCGAAGGCCAGCCCCATCCACCAGTTGCCCCGGGCGACTCGACCCGTGTCTGAAGGCCCGCGTGTTCGACCAGCTATCCCTGGCGACTCACGCTGGGGTCCGTGTTCCCGCGGGGTTGACCAGCAGTCCCGGGCAACACGCGCTTGTGTCCGAGGGCCCGTGAGGTCGACCCGATGTCTTTGGCGATTCGGGCCCGGGACCGAGGGCTCGCAGGATCGACCAGCAGACCCGCGTGACTTGGACCCGTGTCCGAGGTCCTGCGGTCGACCATCTGTACCGGGCGACTCGGGCCCGTGCCCGATGTCCCGCTGGGTCGACCAGCTATCCTGGGGGAGTCGGGCCCATGTCCGAGGGCCCGCGGGTTCCACAACTTTCCCGGGCGACTCGGGCTGGTCCCGAGGGCCCGCAGTGTCGTCCAAATCTCCCGGTCGACTCGGGCCTGTGTCTGATATCCTCCAGGGTCGACCAGCTGTCCCGGGGGACTTGGGCCCTGGTCGGACGGAGCGGGGTGTCGAACAGGCGTCCCGGGCGACTAGGGCCAATGTCCGAGAGCCCACGGGGTCGAACAGCTGTCCTGGGCGACTCGGGCCCGTTCCCGAGGCCTTGCGGTGTCGACCAGATGTCCCGGGGGACTCGCGCTTCGGTCCTAAGGCCCGCGGGGTGGACCAGCTGTCCTGGCTGACTTGGGTTCGGTTCCGAGGGCCTGCGGGCTCGAAAGACTGTCCCGGAGGCTCGGGCCCGTTCCTGAAGGCCCACGGGGTCGACCAGTTTTCCCTGTGATTTGCACTTTGGTCCGAGTGCCCGCAGGGTGGACCAGCACTCCTGGGTGACTCACACTCGTGTCCGAGGTTCCACGAGGTCGCCCCGATGTTTTGGCAACTCGGGTCCGGGTGCGAGGGCCTGCAGGGTCGACCAGGTGTCCCGGGCGACTCGGGCCCATGCCCAGGGCCCTGCGGTGTCATCCAGATGTCCCTGGCATCTCCGGCCCAGCTCCGAGGGCCCGCGGTGTCAACCAGATGTCCCGGACAACTTGCGCTTGCGTCCTAGGTTACGTGGGGTCGACCAGCCGTCCAGGGCGAATGGGGCCCTGGTCGGAGGGAGCATGGTGTCAAACAGGCATCCCGGGCAACTCGGGCCCGTGTCTGAAGGCCCTCGGGGTCAACCAGCTGTCCCTGGTGACTCGTGCCTGGGACCGAGTGCACGCGGGGTCAACCAGCAGTCCCGGGCAACTCGGGCCCTGGTCGGAAGCACTGCGGAGTCAACCAGGCATCCCTGGTGACTCGGGCCCGTGCCCGAGGACCTTCGGGGTCGACCAGCTGTCCCGGGTGACTCCAGCCTGATTCCGAGGGCCCACGGTTTCGACCAAATGTCCCGGGTGACTCGGGCCTGGGTCTGAATGCTCGCGGTATCAACCAGCTTTCCCAGGGAACTCGGACCCGGGTCTGAGGTCCCACAGGGTCGCCCACCTGTCCCGGGGGACTCGGGCCCGGGTCCACGGGCATGCGGTGTCGACAGGCTGTCCCGGGGGACTCGGGCCCGTTTCCGAGGGCCCGCCTGGTCGACCCGCTGACCTGGTGTACTCGGGCCCGAGTCCGAAGGTCCGCGTGTTCGACCAGATGTCCCAGGCACTCGGGCCTGTGTCCGAGGGCACGTGGGTTCGACCAGGTGTCCCCGGAGATCGACTCGAGTCCGACGGCCCGTGGGGTCGACCATATGTCCCGGGCGATATTGGCCCGTGTCCAATGGCCTGCGCGGTCCACCAGCAGGCCCGCGCGGCTCAGGCCAGGTTCTGATGGCCCGCGTGGTCAACCAGCAGTCCCTGGCGACTGGGGCCCGTGTCCGAAATCCCTCGGTGTTGACCAGCTGTCCCGGGCGACTCGAGACCGTGCCTGAGGGCCTGGGTGTCGAACAGCTGTCCCAGGGGACTCACACTTGTGTCTGATGGACCCCGGGGTCGACCAGCGGTCCCTGGGGACTCGGGCCCAGGTCCTAAGGCCCGCGGGTTCGACCACCTCTATTGGGCGACTCGGGCGCGTGCCCGATGTCCCGCTGGGTCGACCAGCTATCCTGGGGGAGTCGGGCCCATGTCCGAGGGCCCGCGGGTTCCACAACTTTCCCGGGCGACTCGGGCTGGTCCCGAGGGCCCGCGGTGTCGTCCAAATCTCCCGGTCGACTCGGGCCTGTGTCTGATATCCTCCAGGGTCGACCAGCTGTCCCGGGGGACTTGGGCCCTGGTCGGACGGAGCAGGGTGTCGAACAGGTGTCCCGAGCGACTAGGGCCAATGTCCGAGAGCCAACGGTGTCGAACAGCTGTCCTGGGCGACTCGGGCCCGTTCCCGAGGCCTCGCGGTGTCGACCAATTGTCCCGGGGGACTCGCGCTTCGGTCCTAAGGCCCGCGGGTCGACCAGCTGTCCTGGCTGACTTGGGTTCGGTTCCGAGGGCCTGCGGGCTCGAAAGACTGTCCCGGAGGCTCGGGCCCGTTCCTGAAGGCCCACGGGGTCGACCAGTTTTCCCTGTGATTTGCGCTTTGGTCCGAGTGCCCGCAGGGTGGACCAGCACTCCTGGGTGACTCACACTCGTGTCCGAGGTTCCACGAGGTCGCCCCGATGTTTTGGCAACTCGGGTCCGGGTGCGAGGGCCTGCAGGGTCGACCAGGTGTCCCGGGCGACTCGGGCCCATGCCCAAGGCCCTGCGGTGTCATCCAGATGTCCCTGGCATCTCCGGCCCAGCTCCGAGGGCCCGCGGTGTCAACCAGATGTCCCGGACCACTTGCGCTTGCGTCCTAGGTTACGTGGGGTCGACCAGCCGTCCAGGGCGAATGGGGCCCTGGTCGGAGGGAGCATGGTGTCAAACAGGCATCCCGGGCAACTCGGGCCCGTGTCTGAAGGCCCTCGGGGTCAACCAGCTGTCCCTGGTGACTCGTGCCTGGGACCGAGTGCACGCGGGGTCAACCAGCAGTCCCGGGCAACTCGGGCCCTGGTCGGAAGCACTGCGGAGTCAACCAGGCATCCCTGGTGACTCGGGCCCGTGCCCGAGGACCTTCGGGGTCGACCAGCTGTCCCGGGCAACTCGGGCCCTGGTGGGAAGCACTGTGGTGTCGACCAGGCATCCCTGGTGACTTGGGCCCGTGCCCGAGGACCTTCGGGGTCGACCAGCTGTCCCGGGTGACTCCGGCCTGATTCCGAGGGCCCACGGTTTCGACCAAATGTCCCGGGTGACTCGGGCCTGGGTCTGAATGCTCGCGGTATCAACCAGCTTTCCCAGGGAACTCGGGCCCGGGTCTGAGGTCCCACAGGGTCGCCCACCAGTCCCGGGGGACTCGGGCCCATGTCCACGGGCATGTGGTGTCGACAGGCTTTCCTGGGGGACTCGGGCCCGTTTCCGAAGGCCCGCTGTGTCGACCCGCTGTCCTGGTGGATTCGGGCCCGAGTCCGAATGTCCGCGTGTTCGACCAGCTGTCCCAGGCACTCGGGCCTGTGTCCGAGGGCACGTGGGTTCGACCAGGTGTTCCCGGAGATCGCACTCGAGTCCGACGGCCCGTGGGGTCGACCACATGTCCCGGGCGACATTGGCCCGGGTCCAATGGACCGCGCGGTCCGCCAGCAGGCCCGCGCGGCTCAGGCCAGGTTCTGATGGCCCGCGGGTTCAACCAGCAGTCCCTGGCGACTGGGGCCCGTGTCCGAAATCCGTCGGTGTTGACCAGCTGTCCCGGGCGACTCAAGACCGTGCCTGAGGGCCTGGGTGTCGAACAGCTGTCCCAGAGGACTCACAATTGTGTCTGATGGGCCCCGGGGTCGACCAGCGGTCCTGGGGACTCGGGCCCAGGTCCTAGGGCCCGCGGGTTCGACCACCTGTATTGGGCGACTCGGGCCGGTGCTCGAGGGCCCGCGGTGTCGACCAACTCTCCCGGGCGACTCGGTTCGGGTCCGAGGTGCCATGGTCGACCAGCTGTCCCAGGCGCCTCGGGCCCGTGCTAGGTGTCCCGCTGCATGGATCAGCTGTCCCGGGCAACTTAGGCCCTGGTCGCAGGGCCTGTGGTGTCGAACAGGCGTCCCGGAAGACTCGGGACTTGCCCGAATGCCCGCGGTGATGACCAGCTCCGGGTGACACGGGCCCGTGTCCGAGGGCCCACGGGTTCGACCAGATAACCCTGGCGACTCACGCTTGGGTGGGACTGCCCACGGGGTTGACCAGCATTCCCGGCGTACTCACGCTCGTGTCCGACTGCCCGCGAGGTCGACCTGATATCTTTGTTGACCCAGGCCCATGGCCGGGGTCCTGCGGGGTCTACCAGCTTTCCCGGGCCACTTGGGGCCAGACCCGAGTGCCCGCAGTGTCGACCCACTCTCCCACGTGACTCGAGTTTGGGTCCAAGGGCCCGCGGTCGACCTGCTGTCCCGGGCGTCTTGGGCCCGGGCCCGATGTCCCACCGGGTCTACCAGGTGTCCCGGGCGATTCGGGTTCAGGTCGGAGGGACCGCGGTGTTGCCCAGCCATCCCGGGTCACTCGGGCCTGGGTCCGAGGGCCCATGTGTTCGACAAGCTCTTCCGGGCAAATCGCGCTCGGGTCCAATGGCCCTCGGGGTCGACCAGGTCCCCGGGGCGACTCGGGCACGTGCCCCAGGGCCCGGGGTGTCGACCAGCTGTCCCGGGCACCTCGGGCCCGGTTCCGAGGCCCGGCATTATTGATCAGCTATCCCGCGTGACTCGGGCCCGGGTCCGATGGCCCACGGTGTCGACCAGATGTTCCAGGCCCTCGGGCTCGGGTCCGAGGGCCCGCAGGGTCCACCAGGGGTCCCGGGCGACTCGCACTCGAGTCCGAGGGCCTGCGGGGTCGACCAGATCTCCAGGGCGAGTCGAGCACATGCCCGATGCCCTGCGGGGTCAACCAGACGTCCCAGGCGACTCCGGCCTGGCTCCGAGGGCCCACGGTGTCACACAGCTCTCCTGGGACACTCGCGCTTTGGACCGACGGACCGCGGTGTCGACCTGCTGACCCGGGTGACTTTGGCCCTGTGTCCAAAGGCCCTTGGGGTCGACCGACTTTCCCGGGCGTCTCCGGCCTGTGCCCGAGGGACCGTGGTATGGACCAACTCTCCCAGGCGACTCAAGTTCGGGTCCGAGGTCCCGCAGCCTACCTGCTTTCCCGGATGACTTGGGCATGTGCCACATGTCACGCGGGGTCAACCAGTTGTCCCGGGGGACTCAGGCCCGGATCCAGGATCCCGTGGTGTCGACCAGCTGTCCCGGGGAACTCTGTCCATGCCCGAAGGCCAGCCCCATCCACCAGTTGCCCCGGGCGACTCGACCCGTGTCTGAAGGCCCGCGTGTTCGACCAGCTATCCCTGGCGACTCACGCTGGGGTCCGTGTTCCCGCGGGGTTGACCAGCAGTCCCGGGCAACACGCGCTTGTGTCCGAGGGCCCGTGAGGTCGACCCGATGTCTTTGGCGATTCGGGCCCGGGACCGAGGGCCGGCAGGATCGACCAGCAGACCCGCGCGACTTGGGCCCGTGTCCGAGGTCCTGCGGTCGACCATCTGTACCGGGCGACTCGGGCCCGTGCCCGATGTCCCGCTGGGTCGACCAGCTATCCTGGGGGAGTCGGGCCCATGTCCGAGGGCCCGCGGGTTCCACAACTTTCCCGGGCGACTCGGGCTGGTCCCGAGGGCCCGCGGTGTCGTCCAAATCTCCCGGTCGACTCGGTCCTGTGTCTGATATCCTCCAGGGTCGACCAGCTGTCCCGGGGGACTTGGGCCCTGGTCGGACGGAGCGGGGTGTCGAACAGGCGTCCCGGGCGACTAGGGCCAATGTCCGAGAGCCCACGGGGTCGAACAGCTGTCCTGGGCGACTCGGGCCCGTTCCCGAGGCCTCGCGGTGTCGACCAGATGTCCCGGGGGACTCGCGCTTCGGTCCTAAGGCCCGCGGGGTCGACCAGCTGTCCTGGCTGACTTGGGTTCGGTTCCGAGGGCCTGCGGGCTCGAAAGGCTGTCCCGGAGGCTCGGGCCCGTTCCTGAAGGCCCACGGGGTCGACCAGTTTTCCCTGTGATTTGCGCTTTGGTCCGAGTGCCCGCAGGGTGGACCAGCAGTCCTGGGTGACTCGCGCTCGTGTCCGAGGTTCCACGAGGTCGCCCCGATGTGTTGGCAACTCGGGCCCGGGTGCGAGGGCCTGCAGGGTCGACCAGGTGTCCCGGGCGACTCGGGCCCATGCCCAAGGCCCTGCGGTGTCATCCAGATGTCCCTGGCATCTCCGGCCCAGCTCCGAGGGCCCGCGGTGTCAACCAGATGTCCCGGACCACTCGCGCTTGCGTCCTAGGTTACGTGGGGTCGACCAGCCGTCCAGGGCGACTGGGGCCCTGGTCGGAGGGAGCATGGTGTCAAACAGGCGTCCCGGGCAACTCGGGCCCGTGTCTGAAGGCCCGCGGTGTCAACCAGCTGTCCCTGGTGACTCGTGCCTGGGACCGAGTGCACGCGGGGTCGACCAGCAGTCCCGGGCAACTCGGGCCCTGGTGGGAAGCACTGCGGTGTCGACCAGGCATCCCTGGTGACTCGGGCCCGTGCCCGAGGACCTTCGGGGTCGACCAGCTGTCCCGGGTGACTCCGGCCTGATTCCGAGGGCCCACGGTTTCGACCAAATGTCCTGGGTGACTCGGGCCTGGGTCTGAATGCTCGCGGTATCAACCAGCTTTTCCAGGGAACTCGGGCCCGGGTCTGAGGTCCCACAGGGTCGCCCACCTGTCCCGGGGGACTCGGGCCCGGGTCCACGGGCATGCGGTGTCGACAGGCTGTCCCGGGGGACTCGGGCCCGTTTCCGAGGGCCCGCCGGGTCGACCCGCTGTCCTGGTGGACTCGGGCCCGAATCCGAAGGTCCGCGTGTTCGACCAGCTGTCCCAGGCACTCGGGCCTGTGTCAGAGGGCACGTGGGTTCGACCAGGTGTCCCCGGAGATCGCCCTCGAGTCCGACGGCCCGTGGGGTCGACCATATGTCCCGGGCGACATTGGCCCGGGTGCAATGGCCTGCGCAGTCCACCAGCAAGCCCGCGCGGCTCAGGCCCTGTTCTGATGGCCCGCGGGGTCAACCAGCAGTCCCTGGCGACTGGGGCCCGTGTCCGAAATCCCTCGGAGTTGACCAGCTGTCCCGGGCGACTCGAGACCGTGCCTGAGGGCCTGGGTGTCGAACAGCTGTGCAAGGGGACTCACACTTGTGTCTGATGGACCCCGGGGTCGACCAGCGGTCCCTGGGGACTCGGGCCCAGGTCCTAGGGACCGCGGGTTCGACCACCTGTATTGGGCGACTCGGGCCGGTGCTCGAGGGCCCGCGGTGTCGACCAACTCTCCCGGGCGACTCGGTTCGGGTCCGAGGTCCCATGGTCGACCAGCTGTCCCAGGCGCCTCGGGCCCGTGCCAGATGTCCCGCTGCATGGATCAGCTGCCCCGGGCGACTTGGGCCCTGGTCGCAGGGCCCGCGGTGTCGAACAGGCGTCCCGGAAGAACACGGGCCTTGCCCGAATGCCCGCGCGACGACCAGCTCCGGGTGACACAGGCCCGTGTCCGAGGGCCCACGGGTTCGACCAGATGACCCTGGCGACTCACGCTTGGGTAGCACTGCCCACGGGGTTGTTCAGCATTCCCGGCGTCCTCGTGCTCATGTCCGACTGCCCGCGATGTCGACCTGATGTCTTTGGCGACTCGGGCCCGTGGCCGGGGTCCTGCGGGGTCTACCAGCTTTCCCCGGCCACTCGGGCTCAGGCCCGAGTGCCCGCAGTGTCGACCCACTCTCCCAAGCGACTCGAGTTTGGGTCCAAGGGCCCTCGGTCGACCTGCTGTCCCGGGCGTCTTGGGCCCGGGCCCGATGTCCCACCGGGTCTACCAGGTGTCCCGGGCGATTCGGGTTCAGGTCGGAGGGACCGCGGTGTTGCCCAGCCATCCCGGGTCACTCGGGCCTGGGTCCGAGGGCCCATGTGTTCGACAAGCTCTTCCGGGCAAATCGCGCTCGGGTCCAATGGCCCGCGGGGTCGACCAGGTCTCCGGGGCGACTCAGGCACGTGCCCCAGGGCCCGGGGGGTCGACCAGCTGTCCCGGGCACCTCGGGCCCGGTTCCGAGGCCCGGCATTATTGATCAGCTATCCCGTGTGACTCGGGCCCGGGTCCGAGGGCCCACGGTGTCGACCAGATGTTCCAGGCCCTCGGTCCCGGGTCCGAGGGCCCGCAGGGTCCACCAGGTGTCCCGGGAGACTCGCACTCGAGTCCGTGGGCCTGCGGGGTCGACCAGATCTACAGGGCGAGTCGAGCACATGCCCGATGCCCCGCGGGGTCAACCAGACGTCCCAGGCGACTCCGGCCTGGCTCCGAGGGCCCACGGTGTCACACAGCTCTCCTGGGACACTCGCGCTTTGGACCGACGGACCGCGGTGTCGACCAGCTGACCCGGGCGACTTTGGCCCTGTGTCCAAAGGCCCTTGGGGTCGACCGACTTTCCCGGGCGTCTCCGGCCTGTGCCCGAGGGACCGTGGTATGGACCAACTCTCCCAGGCGACTCAAGTTCGGGTCCGAGGTCCCGCAGCCTACCTGCTTTCCCGGATGACTTGGGCATGTGCCACATGTCACGCGGGGTCAACCAGTTGTCCCGGGGGACTCAGGCCCGGGTCCAGGATCCCGTGGTGTCGACCAGCTGTCCCGGGGAACTCTGTCCATGCCCGAAGGCCAGCCCCATCCACCAGTTGCCCCGGGCGACTCGACCCGTGTCTGAAGGCCCGCGTGTTCGACCAGCTATCCCTGGCGACTCACGCTGGG
This sequence comes from Sus scrofa, assembly GCF_054392235.1. Taxonomy (NCBI): domain Eukaryota; kingdom Metazoa; phylum Chordata; class Mammalia; order Artiodactyla; family Suidae; genus Sus; species Sus scrofa. Next base: position 45,532,244 of record NC_139387.1, on the reverse strand, counting down.
GTCCGTGTTCCCGCGGGGTTGACCAGCAGTCCCGGGCAACACGCGCTTGTGTCCGAGGGCCCGTGAGGTCGACCCAATGTCTTTGGCGATTCGGGCCCGGGACCGAGGGCCCGCAGGATCGACCAGCAGACCCGCGCGACTTGGGCCCGTGTCCGAGGTCCTGCGGTCGACCATCTGTACCGGGCGACTCGGGCCCGTGCCCGATGTCCCGCTGGGTCGACCAGCTATCCTGGGGGAGTCGGGCCCATGTCCGAGGGCCCGCGGGTTCCACAACCTTTCCCGGGCGACTCGGGCTGGTCCCGAGGGCCCGCGCTGTCGTCCAAATCTCCCGGTCGACTCGGGCCTGTGTCTGATATCCTCCAGGGTCGACCAGCTGTCCCGGGGGACTTGGGCCCTGGTCGGACGGAGCGGGGTGTCGAACAGGCGTCCCGGGCGACTAGGGCCAATGTCCGAGAGCCCACGGGGTCGAACAGCTGTCCTGGGCGACTCGGGCCCGTTCCCGAGGCCTCGCGGTGTCGACCAGATGTCCCGGGGGACTCGCGCTTCGGTCCTAAGGCCCGCGGGGTGGACCAGCTGTCCTGGCTGACTTGGGTTCGGTTCCGAGGGCCTGCGGGCTCGAAAGGCTGTCCCGGAGGCTCGGGCCCGTTCCTGAAGGCCCACGGGGTCGACCAGTTTTCCCTGTGATTTGCGCTTTGGTCCGAGTGCCCGCAGGGTGGACCAGCAGTCCTGGGTGACTCGCGCTCGTGTCCGAGGTTCCACGAGGTCGCCCCGATGTGTTGGCAACTCGGGCCCGGGTGCGAGGGCCTGCAGGGTCGACCAGGTGTCCCGGGCGACTCGGGCCCATGCCCAAGGCCCTGCGGTGTCATCCAGATGTCCCTGGCATCTCCGGCCCAGCTCCGAGGGCCCGCGGTGTCAACCAGATGTCCCGGACCACTCGCGCTTGCGTCCTAGGTTACGTGGGGTCGACCAGCCGTCCAGGGCGACTGGGGCCCTGGTCGGAGGGAGCATGGTGTCAAACAGGCGTCCCGGGCAACTCGGGCCCGTGTCTGAAGGCCCGCGGTGTCAACCAGCTGTCCCTGGTGACTCGTGCCTGGGACCGAGTGCACGCGGGGTCGACCAGCAGTCCCGGGCAACTCGGGCCCTGGTGGGAAGCACTGCGGTGTCGACCAGGCATCCCTGGTGACTCGGGCCCGTGCCCGAGGACCTTCGGGGTCGACCAGCTGTCCCGGGTGACTCCGGCCTGATTCCGAGGGCCCACGGTTTCGACCAAATGTCCTGGGTGACTCGGGCCTGGGTCTGAATGCTCGCGGTATCAACCAGCTTTTCCAGGGAACTCGGGCCCGGGTCTGAGGTCCCACAGGGTCGCCCACCTGTCCCGGGGGACTCGGGCCCGGGTCCACGGGCATGCGGTGTCGACAGGCTGTCCCGGGGGACTCGGGCCCGTTTCCGAGGGCCCGCCGGGTCGACCCGCTGTCCTGGTGGACTCGGGCCCGAATCCGAAGGTCCGCGTGTTCGACCAGCTGTCCCAGGCACTCGGGCCTGTGTCAGAGGGCACGTGGGTTCGACCAGGTGTCCCCGGAGATCGCCCTCGAGTCCGACGGCCCGTGGGGTCGACCATATGTCCCGGGCGACATTGGCCCGGGTGCAATGGCCTGCGCAGTCCACCAGCAAGCCCGCGCGGCTCAGGCCCTGTTCTGATGGCCCGCGGGGTCAACCAGCAGTCCCTGGCGACTGGGGCCCGTGTCCGAAATCCCTCGGAGTTGACCAGCTGTCCCGGGCGACTCGAGACCGTGCCTGAGGGCCTTGGTGTCGAACAGCTGTGCAAGGGGACTCACACTTGTGTCTGATGGACCCCGGGGTCGACCAGCGGTCCCTGGGGACTCGGGCCCAGGTCCTAGGGACCGCGGGTTCGACCACCTGTATTGGGCGACTCGGGCCGGTGCTCGAGGGCCCGCGGTGTCGACCAACTCTCCCGGGCGACTCGGTTCGGGTCCGAGGTCCCATGGTCGACCAGCTGTCCCAGGCGCCTCGGGCCCGTGCCAGATGTCCCGCTGCATGGATCAGCTGCCCCGGGCGACTTGGGCCCTGGTCGCAGGGCCCGCGGTGTCGAACAGGCGTCCCGGAAGAACACGGGCCTTGCCCGAATGCCCGCGCGACGACCAGCTCCGGGTGACACAGGCCCGTGTCCGAGGGCCCACGGGTTCGACCAGATGACCCTGGCGACTCACGCTTGGGTAGCACTGCCCACGGGGTTGTTCAGCATTCCCGGCGTCCTCGTGCTCATGTCCGACTGCCCGCGATGTCGACCTGATGTCTTTGGCGACTCGGGCCCGTGGCCGGGGTCCTGCGGGGTCTACCAGCTTTCCCCGGCCACTCGGGCTCAGGCCCGAGTGCCCGCAGTGTCGACCCACTCTCCCAAGCGACTCGAGTTTGGGTCCAAGGGCCCTCGGTCGACCTGCTGTCCCGGGCGTCTTGGGCCCGGGCCCGATGTCCCACCGGGTCTACCAGGTGTCCCGGGCGATTCGGGTTCAGGTCGGAGGGACCGCGGTGTTGCCCAGCCATCCCGGGTCACTCGGGCCTGGGTCCGAGGGCCCATGTGTTCGACAAGCTCTTCCGGGCAAATCGCGCTCGGGTCCAATGGCCCGCGGGGTCGACCAGGTCTCCGGGGCGACTCAGGCACGTGCCCCAGGGCCCGGGGGGTCGACCAGCTGTCCCGGGCACCTCGGGCCCGGTTCCGAGGCCCGGCATTATTGATCAGCTATCCCGTGTGACTCGGGCCCGGGTCCGAGGGCCCACGGTGTCGACCAGATGTTCCAGGCCCTCGGTCCCGGGTCCGAGGGCCCGCAGGGTCCACCAGGTGTCCCGGGAGACTCGCACTCGAGTCCGTGGGCCTGCGGGGTCGACCAGATCTACAGGGCGAGTCGAGCACATGCCCGATGCCCCGCGGGGTCAACCAGACGTCCCAGGCGACTCCGGCCTGGCTCCGAGGGCCCACGGTGTCACACAGCTCTCCTGGGACACTCGCGCTTTGGACCGACGGACCGCGGGGTCGACCAGCTGACCCGGGCGACTTTGGCCCTGTGTCCAAAGGCCCTTGGGGTCGACCGACTTTCCCGGGCGTCTCCGGCCTGTGCCCGAGGGACCGTGGTATGGACCAACTCTCCCAGGCGACTCAAGTTCGGGTCCGAGGTCCCGCAGCCTACCTGCTTTCCCGGATGACTTGGGCATGTGCCACATGTCACGCGGGGTCAACCAGTTGTCCCGGGGGACTCAGGCCCGGATCCAGGATCCCGTGGTGTCGACCAGCTGTCCCGGGGAACTCTGTCCATGCCCGAAGGCCAGCCCCATCCACCAGTTGCCCCGGGCGACTCGACCCGTGTCTGAAGGCCCGCGTGTTCGACCAGCTATCCCTGGCGACTCACGCTGGGGTCCGTGTTCCCGCGGGGTTGACCAGCAGTCCCGGGCAACACGCGCTTGTGTCCGAGGGCCCGTGAGGTCGACCCGATGTCTTTGGCGATTCGGGCCCGGGACCGAGGGCCCGCAGGATCGACCAGCAGACCCGCGCGACTTGGGCCCGTGTCCGAGGTCCTGCGGTCGACCATCTGTACCGGGCGACTCGGGCCCGTGCCCGATGTCCCGCTGGGTCGACCAGCTATCCTGGGGGAGTCGGGCCCATGTCCGAGGGCCCGCGGGTTCCACAACCTTTCCCGGGCGACTCGGGCTGGTCCCGAGGGCCCGCGCTGTCGTCCAAATCTCCCGGTCGACTCGGGCCTGTGTCTGATATCCTCCAGGGTCGACCAGCTGTCCCGGGGGACTTGGGCCCTGGTCGGACGGAGCGGGGTGTCGAACAGGCGTCCCGGGCGACTAGGGCCAATGTCCGAGAGCCCACGGGGTCGAACAGCTGTCCTGGGCGACTCGGGCCCGTTCCCGAGGCCTCGCGGTGTCGACCAGATGTCCCGGGGGACTCGCGCTTCGGTCCTAAGGCCCGCGGGGTCGACCAGCTGTCCTGGCTGACTTGGGTTCGGTTCCGAGGGCCTGCGGGCTCGAAAGGCTGTCCCGGAGGCTCGGGCCCGTTCCTGAAGGCCCACGGGGTCGACCAGTTTTCCCTGTGATTTGCGCTTTGGTCCGAGTGCCCGCAGGGTGGACCAGCAGTCCTGGGTGACTCGCGCTCGTGTCCGAGGTTCCACGAGGTCGCCCCGATGTGTTGGCAACTCGGGCCCGGGTGCGAGGGCCTGCAGGGTCGACCAGGTGTCCCGGGCGACTCGGGCCCATGCCCAAGGCCCTGCGGTGTCATCCGATGTCCCTGGCATCTCCGGCCCAGCTCCGAGGGCCCGCGGTGTCAACCAGATGTCCCGGACCACTCGCGCTTGCGTCCTAGGTTACGTGGGGTCGACCAGCCGTCCAGGGCGACTGGGGCCCTGGTCGGAGGGAGCATGGTGTCAAACAGGCGTCCCGGGCAACTCGGGCCCGTGTCTGAAGGCCCGCGGTGTCAACCAGCTGTCCCTGGTGACTCGTGCCTGGGACCGAGTGCACGCGGGGTCGACCAGCAGTCCCGGGCAACTCGGGCCCTGGTGGGAAGCACTGCGGTGTCGACCAGGCATCCCTGGTGACTCGGGCCCGTGCCCGAGGACCTTCGGGGTCGACCAGCTGTCCCGGGTGACTCCGGCCTGATTCCGAGGGCCCACGGTTTCGACCAAATGTCCTGGGTGACTCGGGCCTGGGTCTGAATGCTCGCGGTATCAACCAGCTTTTCCAGGGAACTCGGGCCCGGGTCTGAGGTCCCACAGGGTCGCCCACCTGTCCCGGGGGACTCGGGCCCGGGTCCACGGGCATGCGGTGTCGACAGGCTGTCCCGGGGGACTCGGGCCCGTTTCCGAGGGCCCGCCGGGTCGACCCGCTGTCCTGGTGGACTCGGGCCCGAATCCGAAGGTCCGCGTGTTCGACCAGCTGTCCCAGGCACTCGGGCCTGTGTCAGAGGGCACGTGGGTTCGACCAGGTGTCCCCGGAGATCGCCCTCGAGTCCGACGGCCCGTGGGGTCGACCATATGTCCCGGGCGACATTGGCCCGGGTGCAATGGCCTGCGCAGTCCACCAGCAAGCCCGCGCGGCTCAGGCCCTGTTCTGATGGCCCGCGGGGTCACCCAGCAGTCCCTGGCGACTGGGGCCCGTGTCCAAAATCCCTCGGAGTTGACCAGCTGTCCCGGGCGACTCGAGACCGTGCCTGAGGGCCTGGGTGTCGAACAGCTGTGCAAGGGGACTCACACTTGTGTCTGATGGACCCCGGGGTCGACCAGCGGTCCCTGGGGACTCGGGCCCAGGTCCTAGGGACCGCGGGTTCGACCACCTGTATTGGGCGACTCGGGCCGGTGCTCGAGGGCCCGCGGTGTCGACCAACTCTCCCGGGCGACTCGGTTCGGGTCCGAGGTCCCATGGTCGACCAGCTGTCCCAGGCGCCTCGGGCCCGTGCCAGATGTCCCGCTGCATGGATCAGCTGCCCCGGGCGACTTGGGCCCTGGTCGCAGGGCCCGCGGTGTCGAACAGGCGTCCCGGAAGAACACGGGCCTTGCCCGAATGCCCGCGCGACGACCAGCTCCGGGTGACACAGGCCCGTGTCCGAGGGCCCACGGGTTCGACCAGATGACCCTGGCGACTCACGCTTGGGTAGCACTGCCCACGGGGTTGTTCAGCATTCCCGGCGTCCTCGTGCTCATGTCCGACTGCCCGCGATGTCGACCTGATGTCTTTGGCGACTCGGGCCCGTGGCCGGGGTCCTGCGGGGTCTACCAGCTTTCCCCGGCCACTCGGGCTCAGGCCCGAGTGCCCGCAGTGTCGACCCACTCTCCCAAGCGACTCGAGTTTGGGTCCAAGGGCCCTCGGTCGACCTGCTGTCCCGGGCGTCTTGGGCCCGGGCCCGATGTCCCACCGGGTCTACCAGGTGTCCCGGGCGATTCGGGTTCAGGTCGGAGGGACCGCGGTGTTGCCCAGCCATCCCGGGTCACTCGGGCCTGGGTCCGAGGGCCCATGTGTTCGACAAGCTCTTCCGGGCAAATCGCGCTCGGGTCCAATGGCCCGCGGGGTCGACCAGGTCTCCGGGGCGACTCAGGCACGTGCCCCAGGGCCCGGGGTGTCGACCAGCTGTCCCGGGCACCTCGGGCCCGGTTCCGAGGCCCGGCATTATTGATCAGCTATCCCGTGTGACTCGGGCCCGGGTCCGAGGGCCCACGGTGTCGACCAGATGTTCCAGGCCCTCGGTCCCGGGTCCGAGGGCCCGCAGGGTCCACCAGGTGTCCCGGGAGACTCGCACTCGAGTCCGTGGGCCTGCGGGGTCGACCAGATCTACAGGGCGAGTCGAGCACATGCCCGATGCCCCGCGGGGTCAACCAGACGTCCCAGGCGACTCCGGCCTGGCTCCGAGGGCCCACGGTGTCACACAGCTCTCCTGGGACACTCGCGCTTTGGACCGACGGACCGCGGGGTCGACCAGCTGACCCGGGCGACTTTGGCCCTGTGTCCAAAGGCCCTTGGGGTCGACCGACTTTCCCGGGCGTCTCCGGCCTGTGCCCGAGGGACCGTGGTATGGACCAACTCTCCCAGGCGACTCAAGTTCGGGTCCGAGGTCCCGCAGCCTACCTGCTTTCCCGGATGACTTGGGCATGTGCCACATGTCACGCGGGGTCAACCAGTTGTCCCGGGGGACTCAGGCCCGGATCCAGGATCCCGTGGTGTCGACCAGCTGTCCCGGGGAACTCTGTCCATGCCCGAAGGCCAGCCCCATCCACCAGTTGCCCCGGGCGACTCGACCCGTGTCTGAAGGCCCGCGTGTTCGACCAGCTATCCCTGGCGACTCACGCTGGGGTCCGTGTTCCCGCGGGGTTGACCAGCAGTCCCGGGCAACACGCGCTTGTGTCCGAGGGCCCGTGAGGTCGACCCGATGTCTTTGGCGATTCGGGCCCGGGACCGAGGGCCCGCAGGATCGACCAGCAGACCCGCGCGACTTGGGCCCGTGTCCGAGGTCCTGCGGTCGACCATCTGTACCGGGCGACTCGGGCCCGTGCCCGATGTCCCGCTGGGTCGACCAGCTATCCTGGGGGAGTCGGGCCCATGTCCGAGGGCCCGCGGGTTCCACAACCTTTCCCGGGCGACTCGGGCTGGTCCCGAGGGCCCGCGCTGTCGTCCAAATCTCCCGGTCGACTCGGGCCTGTGTCTGATATCCTCCAGGGTCGACCAGCTGTCCCGGGGGACTTGGGCCCTGGTCGGACGGAGCGGGGTGTCGAACAGGCGTCCCGGGCGACTAGGGCCAATGTCCGAGAGCCCACGGGGTCGAACAGCTGTCCTGGGCGACTCGGGCCCGTTCCCGAGGCCTCGCGGTGTCGACCAGATGTCCCGGGGGACTCGCGCTTCGGTCCTAAGGCCCGCGGGGTCGACCAGCTGTCCTGGCTGACTTGGGTTCGGTTCCGAGGGCCTGCGGGCTCGAAAGGCTGTCCCGGAGGCTCGGGCCCGTTCCTGAAGGCCCACGGGGTCGACCAGTTTTCCCTGTGATTTGCGCTTTGGTCCGAGTGCCCGCAGGGTGGACCAGCAGTCCTGGGTGACTCGCGCTCGTGTCCGAGGTTCCACGAGGTCGCCCCGATGTGTTGGCAACTCGGGCCCGGGTGCGAGGGCCTGCAGGGTCGACCAGGTGTCCCGGGCGACTCGGGCCCATGCCCAAGGCCCTGCGGTGTCATCCGATGTCCCTGGCATCTCCGGCCCAGCTCCGAGGGCCCGCGGTGTCAACCAGATGTCCCGGACCACTCGCGCTTGCGTCCTAGGTTACGTGGGGTCGACCAGCCGTCCAGGGCGACTGGGGCCCTGGTCGGAGGGAGCATGGTGTCAAACAGGCGTCCCGGGCAACTCGGGCCCGTGTCTGAAGGCCCGCGGTGTCAACCAGCTGTCCCTGGTGACTCGTGCCTGGGACCGAGTGCACGCGGGGTCGACCAGCAGTCCCGGGCAACTCGGGCCCTGGTGGGAAGCACTGCGGTGTCGACCAGGCATCCCTGGTGACTCGGGCCCGTGCCCGAGGACCTTCGGGGTCGACCAGCTGTCCCGGGTGACTCCGGCCTGATTCCGAGGGCCCACGGTTTCGACCAAATGTCCTGGGTGACTCGGGCCTGGGTCTGAATGCTCGCGGTATCAACCAGCTTTTCCAGGGAACTCGGGCCCGGGTCTGAGGTCCCACAGGGTCGCCCACCTGTCCCGGGGGACTCGGGCCCAGGTCCACGGGCATGCGGTGTCCACAGGCTGTCCCAGGCGACTCTGGCCCGTTTCCGAGGGCCCGCCGGGTCGACCCGCTGTCCTGGTGGACTCGGGCCCGAATCCGAAGGTCCGCGTGTTCGACCAGCTGTCCCAGGCACTCGGGCCTGTGTCAGAGGGCACGTGGGTTCGACCAGGTGTCCCCGGAGATCGCCCTCGAGTCCGACGGCCCGTGGGGTCAACCATATGTCCCGGGCGACATTGGCCCGGGTGCAATGGCCTGCGCAGTCCACCAGCAAGCCCGCGCGGCTCAGGCCCTGTTCTGATGGCCCGCGGGGTCAACCAGCAGTCCCTGGCGACTGGGGCCCGTGTCCGAAATCCCTCGGTGTTGACCAGCTGTCCCGGGCGACTCGAGACCGTGCCTGAGGGCCTGGGTGTCGAACAGCTGTCCCAGGGAACTCACACTTGTGTCTGATGGACCCCGGGGTCGACCAGCGGTCCCTGGGGACTCGGGCCCAGGTCCTAGGGACCGCGGGTTCGACCACCTGTATTGGGCGACTCGGGCCGGTGCTCGAGGGCCCGCGGTGTCGACCAACTCTCCCGGGCGACTCGGTTCGGGTCCGAGGTCCCATGGTCGACCAGCTGTCCCAGGCGCCTCGGGCCCGTGCCAGATGTCCCGCTGCATGGATCAGCTGCCCCGGGCGACTTGGGCCCTGGTCGCAGGGCCCGCGGTGTCGAACAGGCGTCCCGGAAGAACACGGGCCTTGCCCGAATGCCCGCGCGACGACCAGCTCCGGGTGACACAGGCCCGTGTCCGAGGGCCCACGGGTTCGACCAGATGACCCTGGCGACTCACGCTTGGGTAGCACTGCCCACGGGGTTGTTCAGCATTCCCGGCGTCCTCGTGCTCATGTCCGACTGCCCGCGATGTCGACCTGATGTCTTTGGCGACTCGGGCCCGTGGCCGGGGTCCTGCGGGGTCTACCAGCTTTCCCCGGCCACTCGGGCTCAGGCCCGAGTGCCCGCAGTGTCGACCCACTCTCCCAAGCGACTCGAGTTTGGGTCCAAGGGCCCTCGGTCGACCTGCTGTCCCGGGCGTCTTGGGCCCGGGCCCGATGTCCCACCGGGTCTACCAGGTGTCCCGGGCGATTCGGGTTCAGGTCGGAGGGACCGCGGTGTTGCCCAGCCATCCCGGGTCACTCGGGCCTGGGTCCGAGGGCCCATGTGTTCGACAAGCTCTTCCGGGCAAATCGCGCTCGGGTCCAATGGCCCGCGGGGTCGACCAGGTCTCCGGGGCGACTCAGGCACGTGCCCCAGGGCCCGGGGGGTCGACCAGCTGTCCCGGGCACCTCGGGCCCGGTTCCGAGGCCCGGCATTATTGATCAGCTATCCCGTGTGACTCGGGCCCGGGTCCGAGGGCCCACGGTGTCGACCAGATGTTCCAGGCCCTCGGTCCCGGGTCCGAGGGCCCGCAGGGTCCACCAGGGGTCCCGGGAGACTCGCACTCGAGTCCGTGGGCCTGCGGGGTCGACCAGATCTACAGGGCGAGTCGAGCACATGCCCGATGCCCCGCGGGGTCAACCAGACGTCCCAGGCGACTCCGGCCTGGCTCCGAGGGCCCACGGTGTCACACAGCTCTCCTGGGACACTCGCGCTTTGGACCGACGGACCGCGGTGTCGACCAGCTGACCCGGGCGACTTTGGCCCTGTGTCCAAAGGCCCTTGGGGTCGACCGACTTTCCCGGGCGTCTCCGGCCTGTGCCCGAGGGACCGTGGTATGGACCAACTCTCCCAGGCGACTCAAGTTCGGGTCCGAGGTCCCGCAGCCTACCTGCTTTCCCGGATGACTTGGGCATGTGCCACATGTCACGCGGGGTCAACCAGTTGTCCCGGGGGACTCAGGCCCGGATCCAGGATCCCGTGGTGTCGACCAGCTGTCCCGGGGAACTCTGTCCATGCCCGAAGGCCAGCCCCATCCACCAGTTGCCCCGGGCGACTCGACCCGTGTCTGAAGGCCCGCGTGTTCGACCAGCTATCCCTGGCGACTCACGCTGGGGTCCGTGTTCCCGCGGGGTTGACCAGCAGTCCCGGGCAACACGCGCTTGTGTCCGAGGGCCCGTGAGGTCGACCCGATGTCTTTGGCGATTCGGGCCCGGGACCGAGGGCCCGCAGGATCGACCAGCAGACCCGCGCGACTTGGGCCCGTGTCCGAGGTCCTGCGGTCGACCATCTGTACCGGGCGACTCGGGCCCGTGCCCGATGTCCCGCTGGGTCGACCAGCTATCCTGGGGGAGTCGGGCCCATGTCCGAGGGCCCGCGGGTTCCACAACCTTTCCCGGGCGACTCGGGCTGGTCCCGAGGGCCCGCGCTGTCGTCCAAATCTCCCGGTCGACTCGGGCCTGTGTCTGATATCCTCCAGGGTCGACCAGCTGTCCCGGGGGACTTGGGCCCTGGTCGGACGGAGCGGGGTGTCGAACAGGCGTCCCGGGCGACTAGGGCCAATGTCCGAGAGCCCACGGGGTCGAACAGCTGTCCTGGGCGACTCGGGCCCGTTCCCGAGGCCTCGCGGTGTCGACCAGATGTCCCGGGGGACTCGCGCTTCGGTCCTAAGGCCCGCGGGGTCGACCAGCTGTCCTGGCTGACTTGGGTTCGGTTCCGAGGGCCTGCGGGCTCGAAAGGCTGTCCCGGAGGCTCGGGCCCGTTCCTGAAGGCCCACGGGGTCGACCAGTTTTCCCTGTGATTTGCGCTTTGGTCCGAGTGCCCGGAGGGTGGACCAGCAGTCCTGGGTGACTCGCGCTCGTGTCCGAGGTTCCACGAGGTCGCCCCGATGTGTTGGCAACTCGGGCCCGGGTGCGAGGGCCTGCAGGGTCGACCAGGTGTCCCGGGCGACTCGGGCCCATGCCCAAGGCCCTGCGGTGTCAACCAGATGTCCCTGGCATCTCCGGCCCAGCTCCGAGGGCCCGCGGTGTCAACCAGATGTCCCAGACCACTCGCGCTTGCGTCCTAGGTTACGTGGGGTCGACCAGCCGTCCAGGGTGACTGGGGCCCTGGTCGGAGGGAGCATGGTGTCAAACAGGCGTCCCGGGCAACTCGGGCCCGTGTCTGAAGGCCCGCGGTGTCAACCAGCTGTCCCTGGTGACTCGTGCCTGGGACCAAGTGCACGCGGGGTCGACCAGCAGTCCCGGGCAACTCGGGCCCTGGTGGGAAGCACTGCGGTGTGGACCAGGCATCCCTGGTGACTCGGGCCCGTGCCCGAGGACCTTCGGGGTCGACCAGCTGTCCCGGGTGACTCCGGCCTGATTCCGAGGGCCCACGGTGTCGACCAGATGTTCCAGGCCCTCGGTCCCGGGTCCGAGGGCCCGCAGGGTCCACCAGGTGTCCCGGGAGACTCGCACTCGAGTCCGTGGGCCTGCGGGGTCGACCAGATCTACAGGGCGAGTCGAGCACATGCCCGATGCCCCGCGGGGTCAACCAGACGTCCCAGGCGACTCCGGCCTGGCTCCGAGGGCCCACGGTGTCACACAGCTCTCCTGGGACACTCGCGCTTTGGACCGACGGACCGCGGTGTCGACCAGCTGACCCGGGCGACTTTGGCCCTGTGTCCAAAGGCCCTTGGGGTCGACCGACTTTCCCGGGCGTCTCCGGCCTGTGCCCGAGGGACCGTGGTATGGACCAACTCTCCCAGGCGACTCAAGTTCGGGTCCGAGGTCCCGCAGCCTACCTGCTTTCCCGGATGACTTGGGCATGTGCCACATGTCACGCGGGGTCAACCAGTTGTCCCGGGGGACTCAGGCCCAGATCCAGGATCCCGTGGTGTCGACCAGCTGTCCCGGGGAACTCTGTCCATGCCCGAAGGCCAGCCCCATCCACCAGTTGCCCCGGGCGACTCGACCCGTGTCTGAAGGCCCGCGTGTTCGACCAGCTATCCCTGGCGACTCACGCTGGGGTCCGTGTTCCCGCGGGGTTGACCAGCAGTCCCGGGCAACACGCGCTTGTGTCCGAGGGCCCGTGAGGTCGACCCGATGTCTTTGGCGATTCGGGCCCGGGACCGAGGGCCCGCAGGATCGACCAGCAGACCCGCGCGACTTGGGCCCGTGTCCGAGGTCCTGCGGTCGACCATCTGTACCGGGCGACTCGGGCCCGTGCCCGATGTCCCGCTGGGTCGACCAGCTATCCTGGGGGAGTCGGGCCCATGTCCGAGGGCCCGCGGGTTCCACAACCTTTCCCGGGCGACTCGGGCTGGTCCCGAGGGCCCGCGCTGTCGTCCAAATCTCCCGGTCGACTCGGGCCTGTGTCTGATATCCTCCAGGGTCGACCAGCTGTCCCGGGGGACTTGGGCCCTGGTCGGACGGAGCGGGGTGTCGAACAGGCGTCCCGGGCGACTAGGGCCAATGTCCGAGAGCCCACGGGGTCGAACAGCTGTCCTGGGCGACTCGGGCCCGTTCCCGAGGCCTCGCGGTGTCGACCAGATGTCCCGGGGGACTCGCGCTTCGGTCCTAAGGCCCGCGGGGTGGACCAGCTGTCCTGGCTGACTTGGGTTTGGTTCCGAGGGCCTGCGGGCTCGAAAGGCTGTCCCGGAGGCTCGGGCCCGTTCCTGAAGGCCCACGGGGTCGACCAGTTTTCCCTGTGATTTGCGCTTTGGTCCGAGTGCCCGGAGGGTGGACCAGCAGTCCTGGGTGACTCGCGCTCGTGTCCGAGGTTCCACGAGGTCGCCCCGATGTGTTGGCAACTCGGGCCCGGGTGCGAGGGCCTGCAGGGTCGACCAGGTGTCCCGGGCGACTCGGGCCCATGCCCAAGGCCCTGCGGTGTCAACCAGATGTCCCTGGCATCTCCGGCCCAGCTCCGAGGGCCCGCGGTGTCAACCAGATGTCCCGGACCACTCGCGCTTGCGTCCTAGGTTACGTGGGGTCGACCAGCCGTCCAGGGCGACTGGGGCCCTGGTCGGAGGGAGCATGGTGTCAAACAGGCGTCCCGGGCAACTCGGGCCCGTGTCTGAAGGCCCGCGGTGTCAACCAGCTGTCCCTGGTGACTCGTGCCTGGGACCGAGTGCACGCGGGGTCGACCAGCAGTCCCGGGCAACTCGGGCCCTGGTGGGAAGCACTGCGGTGTCGACCAGGCATCCCTGGTGACTCGGGCCCGTGCCCGAGGACCTTCGGGGTCGACCAGCTGTCCCGGGTGACTCCGGCCTGATTCCGAGGGCCCACGGTTTCGACCAAATGTCCTGGGTGACTCGGGCCTGGGTCTGAATGCTCGCGGTATCAACCAGCTTTTCCAGGGAACTCGGGCCCGGGTCTGAGGTCCCACAGGGTCGCCCACCTGTCCCGGGGGACTCGGGCCCAGGTCCACGGGCATGCGGTGTCCACAGGCTGTCCCAGGCGACTCTGGCCCGTTTCCGAGGGCCCGCCGGGTCGACCCGCTGTCCTGGTGGACTCGGGCCCGAATCCGAAGGTCCGCGTGTTCGACCAGCTGTCCCAGGCACTCGGGCCTGTGTCAGAGGGCACGTGGGTTCGACCAGGTGTCCCCGGAGATCGCCCTCGAGTCCGACGGCCCGTGGGGTCAACCATATGTCCCGGGCGACATTGGCCCGGGTGCAATGGCCTGCGCAGTCCACCAGCAAGCCCGCGCGGCTCAGGCCCTGTTCTGATGGCCCGCGGGGTCAACCAGCAGTCCCTGGCGACTGGGGCCCGTGTCCGAAATCCCTCGGTGTTGACCAGCTGTCCCGGGCGACTCGAGACCGTGCCTGAGGGCCTGGGTGTCGAACAGCTGTCCCAGGGAACTCACACTTGTGTCTGATGGACCCCGGGGTCGACCAGCGGTCCCTGGGGACTCGGGCCCAGGTCTTAGGGACCGCGGGTTCGACCACCTGTATTGGGCGACTCGGGCCGGTGCTCGAGGGCCCGCGGTGTCGACCAACTCTCCCGGGCGACTCGGTTCGGGTCCGAGGTCCCATGGTCGACCAGCTGTCCCAGGCGCCTCGGGCCCGTGCCAGATGTCCCGCTGCATGGATCAGCTGCCCCGGGCGACTTGGGCCCTGGTCGCAGGGCCCGCGGTGTCGAACAGGCGTCCCGGAAGAACACGGGCCTTGCCCGAATGCCCGCGCGACGACCAGCTCCGGGTGACACAGGCCCGTGTCCGAGGGCCCACGGGTTCGACCAGATGACCCTGGCGACTCACGCTTGGGTAGCACTGCCCACGGGGTTGTTCAGCATTCCCGGCGTCCTCGTGCTCATGTCCGACTGCCCGCGATGTCGACCTGATGTCTTTGGCGACTCGGGCCCGTGGCCGGGGTCCTGCGGGGTCTACCAGCTTTCCCCGGCCACTCGGGCTCAGGCCGGAGTGCCCGCAGTGTCGACCCACTCTCCCAAGCGACTCGAGTTTGGGTCCAAGGGCCCTCGGTCGACCTGCTGTCCCGGGCGTCTTGGGCCCGGGCCCGATGTCCCACCGGGTCTACCAGGTGTCCCGGGCGATTCGGGTTCAGGTCGGAGGGACCGCGGTGTTGCCCAGCCATCCCGGGTCACTCGGGCCTGGGTCCGAGGGCCCATGTGTTCGACAAGCTCTTCCGGGCAAATCGCGCTCGGGTCCAATGGCCCGCGGGGTCGACCAGGTCTCCGGGGCGACTCAGGCACGTGCCCCAGGGCCCGGGGGGTCGACCAGCTGTCCCGGGCACCTCGGGCCCGGTTCCGAGGCCCGGCATTATTGATCAGCTATCCCGTGTGACTCGGGCCCGGGTCCGAGGGCCCACGGTGTCGACCAGATGTTCCAGGCCCTCGGTCCCGGGTCCGAGGGCCCGCAGGGTCCACCAGGTGTCCCGGGAGACTCGCACTCGAGTCCGTGGGCCTGCGGGGTCGACCAGATCTACAGGGCGAGTCGAGCACATGCCCGATGCCCCGCGGGGTCAACCAGACGTCCCAGGCGACTCCGGCCTGGCTCCGAGGGCCCACGGTGTCACACAGCTCTCCTGGGACACTCGCGCTTTGGACCGACGGACCGCGGTGTCGACCAGCTGACCCGGGCGACTTTGGCCCTGTGTCCAAAGGCCCTTGGGGTCGACCGACTTTCCCGGGCGTCTCCGGCCTGTGCCCGAGGGACCGTGGTATGGACCAACTCTCCCAGGCGACTCAAGTTCGGGTCCGAGGTCCCGCAGCCTACCTGCTTTCCCGGATGACTTGGGCATGTGCCACATGTCACGCGGGGTCAACCAGTTGTCCCGGGGGACTCAGGCCCAGATCCAGGATCCCGTGGTGTCGACCAGCTGTCCCGGGGAACTCTGTCCATGCCCGAAGGCCAGCCCCATCCACCAGTTGCCCCGGGCGACTCGACCCGTGTCTGAAGGCCCGCGTGTTCGACCAGCTATCCCTGGCGACTCACGCTGGGGTCCGTGTTCCCGCGGGGTTGACCAGCAGTCCCGGGCAACACGCGCTTGTGTCCGAGGGCCCGTGAGGTCGACCCGATGTCTTTGGCGATTCGGGCCCGGGACCGAGGGCCCGCAGGATCGACCAGCAGACCCGCGCGACTTGGGCCCGTGTCCGAGGTCCTGCGGTCGACCATCTGTACCGGGCGACTCGGGCCCGTGCCCGATGTCCCGCTGGGTCGACCAGCTATCCTGGGGGAGTCGGGCCCATGTCCGAGGGCCCGCGGGTTCCACAACCTTTCCCGGGCGACTCGGGCTGGTCCCGAGGGCCCGCGCTGTCGTCCAAATCTCCCGGTCGACTCGGGCCTGTGTCTGATATCCTCCAGGGTCGACCAGCTGTCCCGGGGGACTTGGGCCCTGGTCGGACGGAGCGGGGTGTCGAACAGGCGTCCCGGGCGACTAGGGCCAATGTCCGAGAGCCCACGGGGTCGAACAGCTGTCCTGGGCGACTCGGGCCCGTTCCCGAGGCCTCGCGGTGTCGACCAGATGTCCCGGGGGACTCGCGCTTCGGTCCTAAGGCCCGCGGGGTGGACCAGCTGTCCTGGCTGACTTGGGTTCGGTTCCGAGGGCCTGCGGGCTCGAAAGGCTGTCCCGGAGGCTCGGGCCCGTTCCTGAAGGCCCACGGGGTCGACCAGTTTTCCCTGTGATTTGCGCTTTGGTCCGAGTGCCCGGAGGGTGGACCAGCAGTCCTGGGTGACTCGCGCTCGTGTCCGAGGTTCCACGAGGTCGCCCCGATGTGTTGGCAACTCGGGCCCGGGTGCGAGGGCCTGCAGGGTCGACCAGGTGTCCCGGGCGACTCGGGCCCATGCCCAAGGCCCTGCGGTGTCATCCGATGTCCCTGGCATCTCCGGCCCAGCTCCGAGGGCCCGCGGTGTCAACCAGATGTCCCGGACCACTCGCGCTTGCGTCCTAGGTTACGTGGGGTCGACCAGCCGTCCAGGGCGACTGGGGCCCTGGTCGGAGGGAGCATGGTGTCAAACAGGCGTCCCGGGCAACTCGGGCCCGTGTCTGAAGGCCCGCGGTGTCAACCAGCTGTCCCTGGTGACTCGTGCCTGGGACCGAGTGCACGCGGGGTCGACCAGCAGTCCCGGGCAACTCGGGCCCTGGTGGGAAGCACTGCGGTGTCGACCAGGCATCCCTGGTGACTCGGGCCCGTGCCCGAGGACCTTCGGGGTCGACCAGCTGTCCCGGGTGACTCCGGCCTGATTCCGAGGGCCCACGGTTTCGACCAAATGTCCTGGGTGACTCGGGCCTGGGTCTGAATGCTCGCGGTATCAACCAGCTTTTCCAGGGAACTCGGGCCCGGGTCTGAGGTCCCACAGGGTCGCCCACCTGTCCCGGGGGACTCGGGCCCAGGTCCACGGGCATGCGGTGTCCACAGGCTGTCCCAGGCGACTCTGGCCCGTTTCCGAGGGCCCGCCGGGTCGACCCGCTGTCCTGGTGGACTCGGGCCCGAATCCGAAGGTCCGCGTGTTCGACCAGCTGTCCCAGGCACTCGGGCCTGTGTCAGAGGGCACGTGGGTTCGACCAGGTGTCCCCGGAGATCGCCCTCGAGTCCGACGGCCCGTGGGGTCAACCATATGTCCCGGGCGACATTGGCCCGGGTGCAATGGCCTGCGCAGTCCACCAGCAAGCCCGCGCGGCTCAGGCCCTGTTCTGATGGCCCGCGGGGTCAACCAGCAGTCCCTGGCGACTGGGGCCCGTGTCCGAAATCCCTCGGTGTTGACCAGCTGTCCCGGGCGACTCGAGACCGTGCCTGAGGGCCTGGGTGTCGAACAGCTGTCCCAGGGAACTCACACTTGTGTCTGATGGACCCCGGGGTCGACCAGCGGTCCCTGGGGACTCGGGCCCAGGTCCTAGGGACCGCGGGTTCGACCACCTGTATTGGGCGACTCGGGCCGGTGCTCGAGGGCCCGCGGTGTCGACCAACTCTCCCGGGCGACTCGGTTCGGGTCCGAGGTCCCATGGTCGACCAGCTGTCCCAGGCGCCTCGGGCCCGTGCCAGATGTCCCGCTGCATGGATCAGCTGCCCCGGGCGACTTGGGCCCTGGTCGCAGGGCCCGCGGTGTCGAACAGGCGTCCCGGAAGAACACGGGCCTTGCCCGAATGCCCGCGCGACGACCAGCTCCGGGTGACACAGGCCCGTGTCCGAGGGCCCACGGGTTCGACCAGATGACCCTGGCGACTCACGCTTGGGTAGCACTGCCCACGGGGTTGTTCAGCATTCCCGGCGTCCTCGTGCTCATGTCCGACTGCCCGCGATGTCGACCTGATGTCTTTGGCGACTCGGGCCCGTGGCCGGGGTCCTGCGGGGTCTACCAGCTTTCCCCGGCCACTCGGGCTCAGGCCCGAGTGCCCGCAGTGTCGACCCACTCTCCCAAGCGACTCGAGTTTGGGTCCAAGGGCCCTCGGTCGACCTGCTGTCCCGGGCGTCTTGGGCCCGGGCCCGATGTCCCACCGGGTCTACCAGGTGTCCCGGGCGATTCGGGTTCAGGTCGGAGGGACCGCGGTGTTGCCCAGCCATCCCGGGTCACTCGGGCCTGGGTCCGAGGGCCCATGTGTTCGACAAGCTCTTCCGGGCAAATCGCGCTCGGGTCCAATGGCCCGCGGGGTCGACCAGGTCTCCGGGGCGACTCAGGCACGTGCCCCAGGGCCCGGGGGGTCGACCAGCTGTCCCGGGCACCTCGGGCCCGGTTCCGAGGCCCGGCATTATTGATCAGCTATCCCGTGTGACTCGGGCCCGGGTCCGAGGGCCCACGGTGTCGACCAGATGTTCCAGGCCCTCGGTCCCGGGTCCGAGGGCCCGCAGGGTCCACCAGGGGTCCCGGGAGACTCGCACTCGAGTCCGTGGGCCTGCGGGGTCGACCAGATCTACAGGGCGAGTCGAGCACATGCCCGATGCCCCGCGGGGTCAACCAGACGTCCCAGGCGACTCCGGCCTGGCTCCGAGGGCCCACGGTGTCACACAGCTCTCCTGGGACACTCGCGCTTTGGACCGACGGACCGCGGTGTCGACCAGCTGACCCGGGCGACTTTGGCCCTGTGTCCAAAGGCCCTTGGGGTCGACCGACTTTCCCGGGCGTCTCCGGCCTGTGCCCGAGGGACCGTGGTATGGACCAACTCTCCCAGGCGACTCAAGTTCGGGTCCGAGGTCCCGCAGCCTACCTGCTTTCCCGGATGACTTGGGCATGTGCCACATGTCACGCGGGGTCAACCAGTTGTCCCGGGGGACTCAGGCCCGGATCCAGGATCCCGTGGTGTCGACCAGCTGTCCCGGGGAACTCTGTCCATGCCCGAAGGCCAGCCCCATCCACCAGTTGCCCCGGGCGACTCGACCCGTGTCTGAAGGCCCGCGTGTTCGACCAGCTATCCCTGGCGACTCACGCTGGGGTCCGTGTTCCCGCGGGGTTGACCAGCAGTCCCGGGCAACACGCGCTTGTGTCCGAGGGCCCGTGAGGTCGACCCGATGTCTTTGGCGATTCGGGCCCGGGACCGAGGGCCCGCAGGATCGACCAGCAGACCCGCGCGACTTGGGCCCGTGTCCGAGGTCCTGCGGTCGACCATCTGTACCGGGCGACTCGGGCCCGTGCCCGATGTCCCGCTGGGTCGACCAGCTATCCTGGGGGAGTCGGGCCCATGTCCGAGGGCCCGCGGGTTCCACAACCTTTCCCGGGCGACTCGGGCTGGTCCCGAGGGCCCGCGCTGTCGTCCAAATCTCCCGGTCGACTCGGGCCTGTGTCTGATATCCTCCAGGGTCGACCAGCTGTCCCGGGGGACTTGGGCCCTGGTCGGACGGAGCGGGGTGTCGAACAGGCGTCCCGGGCGACTAGGGCCAATGTCCGAGAGCCCACGGGGTCGAACAGCTGTCCTGGGCGACTCGGGCCCGTTCCCGAGGCCTCGCGGTGTCGACCAGATGTCCCGGGGGACTCGCGCTTCGGTCCTAAGGCCCGCGGGGTCGACCAGCTGTCCTGGCTGACTTGGGTTCGGTTCCGAGGGCCTGCGGGCTCGAAAGGCTGTCCCGGAGGCTCGGGCCCGTTCCTGAAGGCCCACGGGGTCGACCAGTTTTCCCTGTGATTTGCGCTTTGGTCCGAGTGCCCGGAGGGTGGACCAGCAGTCCTGGGTGACTCGCGCTCGTGTCCGAGGTTCCACGAGGTCGCCCCGATGTGTTGGCAACTCGGGCCCGGGTGCGAGGGCCTGCAGGGTCGACCAGGTGTCCCGGGCGACTCGGGCCCATGCCCAAGGCCCTGCGGTGTCAACCAGATGTCCCTGGCATCTCCGGCCCAGCTCCGAGGGCCCGCGGTGTCAACCAGATGTCCCAGACCACTCGCGCTTGCGTCCTAGGTTACGTGGGGTCGACCAGCCGTCCAGGGTGACTGGGGCCCTGGTCGGAGGGAGCATGGTGTCAAACAGGCGTCCCGGGCAACTCGGGCCCGTGTCTGAAGGCCCGCGGTGTCAACCAGCTGTCCCTGGTGACTCGTGCCTGGGACCAAGTGCACGCGGGGTCGACCAGCAGTCCCGGGCAACTCGGGCCCTGGTGGGAAGCACTGCGGTGTGGACCAGGCATCCCTGGTGACTCGGGCCCGTGCCCGAGGACCTTCGGGGTCGACCAGCTGTCCCGGGTGACTCCGGCCTGATTCCGAGGGCCCACGGTGTCGACCAGATGTTCCAGGCCCTCGGTCCTGGGTCCGAGGGCCCGCAGGGTCCACCAGGTGTCCCGGGAGACTCGCACTCGAGTCCGTGGGCCTGCGGGGTCGACCAGATCTACAGGGCGAGTCGAGCACATGCCCGATGCCCCGCGGGGTCAACCAGACGTCCCAGGCGACTCCGGCCTGGCTCCGAGGGCCCACGGTGTCACACAGCTCTCCTGGGACACTCGCGCTTTGGACCGACGGACCGCGGTGTCGACCAGCTGACCCGGGCGACTTTGGCCCTGTGTCCAAAGGCCCTTGGGGTCGACCGACTTTCCCGGGCGTCTCCGGCCTGTGCCCGAGGGACCGTGGTATGGACCAACTCTCCCAGGCGACTCAAGTTCGGGTCCGAGGTCCCGCAGCCTACCTGCTTTCCCGGATGACTTGGGCATGTGCCACATGTCACGCGGGGTCAACCAGTTGTCCCGGGGGACTCAGGCCCAGATCCAGGATCCCGTGGTGTCGACCAGCTGTCCCGGGGAACTCTGTCCATGCCCGAAGGCCAGCCCCATCCACCAGTTGCCCCGGGCGACTCGACCCGTGTCTGAAGGCCCGCGTGTTCGACCAGCTATCCCTGGCGACTCACGCTGGGGTCCGTGTTCCCGCGGGGTTGACCAGCAGTCCCGGGCAACACGCGCTTGTGTCCGAGGGCCCGTGAGGTCGACCCGATGTCTTTGGCGATTCGGGCCCGGGACCGAGGGCCCGCAGGATCGACCAGCAGACCCGCGCGACTTGGGCCCGTGTCCGAGGTCCTGCGGTCGACCATCTGTACCGGGCGACTCGGGCCCGTGCCCGATGTCCCGCTGGGTCGACCAGCTATCCTGGGGGAGTCGGGCCCATGTCCGAGGGCCCGCGGGTTCCACAACCTTTCCCGGGCGACTCGGGCTGGTCCCGAGGGCCCGCACTGTCGTCCAAATCTCCCGGTCGACTCGGGCCTGTGTCTGATATCCTCCAGGGTCGACCAGCTGTCCCGGGGGACTTGGGCCCTGGTCGGACGGAGCGGGGTGTCGAACAGGCGTCCCGGGCGACTAGGGCCAATGTCCGAGAGCCCACGGGGTCGAACAGCTGTCCTGGGCGACTCGGGCCCGTTCCCGAGGCCTCGCGGTGTCGACCAGATGTCCCGGGGGACTCGCGCTTCGGTCCTAAGGCCCGCGGGGTCGACCAGCTGTCCTGGCTGACTTGGGTTCGGTTCCGAGGGCCTGCGGGCTCGAAAGGCTGTCCCGGAGGCTCGGGCCCGTTCCTGAAGGCCCACGGGGTCGACCAGTTTTCCCTGTGATTTGCGCTTTGGTCCGAGTGCCCGGAGGGTGGACCAGCAGTCCTGGGTGACTCGCGCTCGTGTCCGAGGTTCCACGAGGTCGCCCCGATGTGTTGGCAATTCGGGCCCGGGTGCGAGGGCCTGCAGGGTCGACCAGGTGTCCCGGGCGACTCGGGCCCATGCCCAAGGCCCTGCGGTGTCAACCAGATGTCCCTGGCATCTCCGGCCCAGCTCCGAGGGCCCGCGGTGTCAACCAGATGTCCCGGACCACTCGCGCTTGCGTCCTAGGTTACGTGGGGTCGACCAGCCGTCCAGGGCGACTGGGGCCCTGGTCGGAGGGAGCATGGTGTCAAACAGGCGTCCCGGGCAACTCGGGCCCGTGTCTGAAGGCCCGCGGTGTCAACCAGCTGTCCCTGGTGACTCGTGCCTGGGACCGAGTGCACGCGGGGTCGACCAGCAGTCCCGGGCAACTCGGGCCCTGGTGGGAAGCACTGCGGTGTCGACCAGGCATCCCTGGTGACTCGGGCCCGTGCCCGAGGACCTTCGGGGTCGACCAGCTGTCCCGGGTGACTCCGGCCTGATTCCGAGGGCCCACGGTTTCGACCAAATGTCCTGGGTGACTCGGGCCTGGGTCTGAATGCTCGCGGTATCAACCAGCTTTTCCAGGGAACTCGGGCCCGGGTCTGAGGTCCCACAGGGTCGCCCACCTGTCCCGGGGGACTCGGGCCCAGGTCCACGGGCATGCGGTGTCCACAGGCTGTCCCAGGCGACTCTGGCCCGTTTCCGAGGGCCCGCCGGGTCGACCCGCTGTCCTGGTGGACTCGGGCCCGAATCCGAAGGTCCGCGTGTTCGACCAGCTGTCCCAGGCACTCGGGCCTGTGTCAGAGGGCACGTGGGTTCGACCAGGTGTCCCCGGAGATCGCCCTCGAGTCCGACGGCCCGTGGGGTCAACCATATGTCCCGGGCGACATTGGCCCGGGTGCAATGGCCTGCGCAGTCCACCAGCAAGCCCGCGCGGCTCAGGCCCTGTTCTGATGGCCCGCGGGGTCAACCAGCAGTCCCTGGCGACTGGGGCCCGTGTCCGAAATCCCTCGGTGTTGACCAGCTGTCCCGGGCGACTCGAGACCGTGCCTGAGGGCCTGGGTGTCGAACAGCTGTCCCAGGGAACTCACACTTGTGTCTGATGGACCCCGGGGTCGACCAGCGGTCCCTGGGGACTCGGGCCCAGGTCCTAGGGACCGCGGGTTCGACCACCTGTATTGGGCGACTCGGGCCGGTGCTCGAGGGCCCGCGGTGTCGACCAACTCTCCCGGGCGACTCGGTTCGGGTCCGAGGTCCCATGGTCGACCAGCTGTCCCAGGCGCCTCGGGCCCGTGCCAGATGTCCCGCTGCATGGATCAGCTGCCCCGGGCGACTTGGGCCCTGGTCGCAGGGCCCGCGGTGTCGAACAGGCGTCCCGGAAGAACACGGGCCTTGCCCGAATGCCCGCGCGACGACCAGCTCCGGGTGACACAGGCCCGTGTCCGAGGGCCCACGGGTTCGACCAGATGACCCTGGCGACTCACGCTTGGGTAGCACTGCCCACGGGGTTGTTCAGCATTCCCGGCGTCCTCGTGCTCATGTCCGACTGCCCGCGATGTCGACCTGATGTCTTTGGCGACTCGGGCCCGTGGCCGGGGTCCTGCGGGGTCTACCAGCTTTCCCCGGCCACTCGGGCTCAGGCCCGAGTGCCCGCAGTGTCGACCCACTCTCCCAAGCGACTCGAGTTTGGGTCCAAGGGCCCTCGGTCGACCTGCTGTCCCGGGCGTCTTGGGCCCGGGCCCGATGTCCCACCGGGTCTACCAGGTGTCCCGGGCGATTCGGGTTCAGGTCGGAGGGACCGCGGTGTTGCCCAGCCATCCCGGGTCACTCGGGCCTGGGTCCGAGGGCCCATGTGTTCGACAAGCTCTTCCGGGCAAATCGCGCTCGGGTCCAATGGCCCGCGGGGTCGACCAGGTCTCCGGGGCGACTCAGGCACGTGCCCCAGGGCCCGGGGGGTCGACCAGCTGTCCCGGGCACCTCGGGCCCGGTTCCGAGGCCCGGCATTATTGATCAGCTATCCCGTGTGACTCGGGCCCGGGTCCGAGGGCCCACGGTGTCGACCAGATGTTCCAGGCCCTCGGTCCCGGGTCCGAGGGCCCGCAGGGTCCACCAGGGGTCCCGGGAGACTCGCACTCGAGTCCGTGGGCCTGCGGGGTCGACCAGATCTACAGGGCGAGTCGAGCACATGCCCGATGCCCCGCGGGGTCAACCAGACGTCCCAGGCGACTCCGGCCTGGCTCCGAGGGCCCACGGTGTCACACAGCTCTCCTGGGACACTCGCGCTTTGGACCGACGGACCGCGGTGTCGACCAGCTGACCCGGGCGACTTTGGCCCTGTGTCCAAAGGCCCTTGGGGTCGACCGACTTTCCCGGGCGTCTCCGGCCTGTGCCCGAGGGACCGTGGTATGGACCAACTCTCCCAGGCGACTCAAGTTCGGGTCCGAGGTCCCGCAGCCTACCTGCTTTCCCGGATGACTTGGGCATGTGCCACATGTCACGCGGGGTCAACCAGTTGTCCCGGGGGACTCAGGCCCGGATCCAGGATCCCGTGGTGTCGACCAGCTGTCCCGGGGAACTCTGTCCATGCCCGAAGGCCAGCCCCATCCACCAGTTGCCCCGGGCGACTCGACCCGTGTCTGAAGGCCCGCGTGTTCGACCAGCTATCCCTGGCGACTCACGCTGGGGTCCGTGTTCCCGCGGGGTTGACCAGCAGTCCCGGGCAACACGCGCTTGTGTCCGAGGGCCCGTGAGGTCGACCCGATGTCTTTGGCGATTCGGGCCCGGGACCGAGGGCCCGCAGGATCGACCAGCAGACCCGCGCGACTTGGGCCCGTGTCCGAGGTCCTGCGGTCGACCATCTGTACCGGGCGACTCGGGCCCGTGCCCGATGTCCCGCTGGGTCGACCAGCTATCCTGGGGGAGTCGGGCCCATGTCCGAGGGCCCGCGGGTTCCACAACCTTTCCCGGGCGACTCGGGCTGGTCCCGAGGGCCCGCGCTGTCTTCCAAATCTCCCGGTCGACTCGGGCCTGTGTCTGATATCCTCCAGGGTCGACCAGCTGTCCCGGGGGACTTGGGCCCTGGTCGGACGGAGCGGGGTGTCGAACAGGCGTCCCGGGCGACTAGGGCCAATGTCCGAGAGCCCACGGGGTCGAACAGCTGTCCTGGGCGACTCGGGCCCGTTCCCGAGGCCTCGCGGTGTCGACCAGATGTCCCGGGGGACTCGCGCTTCGGTCCTAAGGCCCGCGGGGTCGACCAGCTGTCCTGGCTGACTTGGGTTCGGTTCCGAGGGCCTGCGGGCTCGAAAGGCTGTCCCGGAGGCTCGGGCCCGTTCCTGAAGGCCCACGGGGTCGACCAGTTTTCCCTGTGATTTGCGCTTTGGTCCGAGTGCCCGGAGGGTGGACCAGCAGTCCTGGGTGACTCGCGCTCGTGTCCGAGGTTCCACGAGGTCGCCCCGATGTGTTGGCAACTCGGGCCCGGGTGCGAGGGCCTGCAGGGTCGACCAGGTGTCCCGGGCGACTCGGGCCCATGCCCAAGGCCCTGCGGTGTCAACCAGATGTCCCTGGCATCTCCGGCCCAGCTCCGAGGGCCCGCGGTGTCAACCAGATGTCCCAGACCACTCGCGCTTGCGTCCTAGGTTACGTGGGGTCGACCAGCCGTCCAGGGTGACTGGGGCCCTGGTCGGAGGGAGCATGGTGTCAAACAGGCGTCCCGGGCAACTCGGGCCCGTGTCTGAAGGCCCGCGGTGTCAACCAGCTGTCCCTGGTGACTCGTGCCTGGGACCAAGTGCACGCGGGGTCGACCAGCAGTCCCGGGCAACTCGGGCCCTGGTGGGAAGCACTGCGGTGTGGACCAGGCATCCCTGGTGACTCGGGCCCGTGCCCGAGGACCTTCGGGGTCGACCAGCTGTCCCGGGTGACTCCGGCCTGATTCCGAGGGCCCACGGTGTCGACCAGATGTTCCAGGCCCTCGGTCCCGGGTCCGAGGGCCCGCAGGGTCCACCAGGTGTCCCGGGAGACTCGCACTCGAGTCCGTGGGCCTGCGGGGTCGACCAGATCTACAGGGCGAGTCGAGCACATGCCCGATGCCCCGCGGGGTCAACCAGACGTCCCAGGCGACTCCGGCCTGGCTCCGAGGGCCCACGGTGTCACACAGCTCTCCTGGGACACTCGCGCTTTGGACCGACGGACCGCGGTGTCGACCAGCTGACCCGGGCGACTTTGGCCCTGTGTCCAAAGGCCCTTGGGGTCGACCGACTTTCCCGGGCGTCTCCGGCCTGTGCCCGAGGGACCGTGGTATGGACCAACTCTCCCAGGCGACTCAAGTTCGGGTCCGAGGTCCCGCAGCCTACCTGCTTTCCCGGATGACTTGGGCATGTGCCACATGTCACGCGGGGTCAACCAGTTGTCCCGGGGGACTCAGGCCCGGATCCAGGATCCCGTGGTGTCGACCAGCTGTCCCGGGGAACTCTGTCCATGCCCGAAGGCCAGCCCCATCCACCAGTTGCCCCGGGCGACTCGACCCGTGTCTGAAGGCCCGCGTGTTCGACCAGCTATCCCTGGCGACTCACGCTGGGGTCCGTGTTCCCGCGGGGTTGACCAGCAGTCCCGGGCAACACGCGCTTGTGTCCGAGGGCCCGTGAGGTCGACCCGATGTCTTTGGCGATTCGGGCCCGGGACCGAGGGCCCGCAGGATCGACCAGCAGACCCGCGCGACTTGGGCCCGTGTCCGAGGTCCTGCGGTCGACCATCTGTACCGGGCGACTCGGGCCCGTGCCCGATGTCCCGCTGGGTCGACCAGCTATCCTGGGGGAGTCGGGCCCATGTCCGAGGGCCCGCGGGTTCCACAACCTTTCCCGGGCGACTCGGGCTGGTCCCGAGGGCCCGCGCTGTCTTCCAAATCTCCCGGTCGACTCGGGCCTGTGTCTGATATCCTCCAGGGTCGACCAGCTGTCCCGGGGGACTTGGGCCCTGGTCGGACGGAGCGGGGTGTCGAACAGGCGTCCCGGGCGACTAGGGCCAATGTCCGAGAGCCCACGGGGTCGAACAGCTGTCCTGGGCGACTCGGGCCCGTTCCCGAGGCCTCGCGGTGTCGACCAGATGTCCCGGGGGACTCGCGCTTCGGTCCTAAGGCCCGCGGGGTCGACCAGCTGTCCTGGCTGACTTGGGTTCGGTTCCGAGGGCCTGCGGGCTCGAAAGGCTGTCCCGGAGGCTCGGGCCCGTTCCTGAAGGCCCACGGGGTCGACCAGTTTTCCCTGTGATTTGCGCTTTGGTCCGAGTGCCCGGAGGGTGGACCAGCAGTCCTGGGTGACTCGCGCTCGTGTCCGAGGTTCCACGAGGTCGCCCCGATGTGTTGGCAACTCGGGCCCGGGTGCGAGGGCCTGCAGGGTCGACCAGGTGTCCCGGGCGACTCGGGCCCATGCCCAAGGCCCTGCGGTGTCAACCAGATGTCCCTGGCATCTCCGGCCCAGCTCCGAGGGCCCGCGGTGTCAACCAGATGTCCCAGACCACTCGCGCTTGCGTCCTAGGTTACGTGGGGTCGACCAGCCGTCCAGGGTGACTGGGGCCCTGGTCGGAGGGAGCATGGTGTCAAACAGGCGTCCCGGGCAACTCGGGCCCGTGTCTGAAGGCCCGCGGTGTCAACCAGCTGTCCCTGGTGACTCGTGCCTGGGACCAAGTGCACGCGGGGTCGACCAGCAGTCCCGGGCAACTCGGGCCCTGGTGGGAAGCACTGCGGTGTGGACCAGGCATCCCTGGTGACTCGGGCCCGTGCCCGAGGACCTTCGGGGTCGACCAGCTGTCCCGGGTGACTCCGGCCTGATTCCGAGGGCCCACGGTGTCGACCAGATGTTCCAGGCCCTCGGTCCCGGGTCCGAGGGCCCGCAGGGTCCACCAGGTGTCCCGGGAGACTCGCACTCGAGTCCGTGGGCCTGCGGGGTCGACCAGATCTACAGGGCGAGTCGAGCACATGCCCGA
The DNA here is from genome assembly GCF_054392235.1 of Sus scrofa. Lineage (NCBI taxonomy): Eukaryota > Metazoa > Chordata > Mammalia > Artiodactyla > Suidae > Sus > Sus scrofa. The sequence goes on along the minus strand of NC_139387.1, from coordinate 45,504,610 downwards.
TGCCCCGCGGGGTCAACCAGACGTCCCAGGCGACTCCGGCCTGGCTCCGAGGGCCCACGGTGTCACACAGCTCTCCTGGGACACTCGCGCTTTGGACCGACGGACCGCGGTGTCGACCAGCTGACCCGGGCGACTTTGGCCCTGTGTCCAAAGGCCCTTGGGGTCGACCGACTTTCCCGGGCGTCTCCGGCCTGTGCCCGAGGGACCGTGGTATGGACCAACTCTCCCAGGCGACTCAAGTTCGGGTCCGAGGTCCCGCAGCCTACCTGCTTTCCCGGATGACTTGGGCATGTGCCACATGTCACGCGGGGTCAACCAGTTGTCCCGGGGGACTCAGGCCCAGATCCAGGATCCCGTGGTGTCGACCAGCTGTCCCGGGGAACTCTGTCCATGCCCGAAGGCCAGCCCCATCCACCAGTTGCCCCGGGCGACTCGACCCGTGTCTGAAGGCCCGCGTGTTCGACCAGCTATCCCTGGCGACTCACGCTGGGGTCCGTGTTCCCGCGGGGTTGACCAGCAGTCCCGGGCAACACGCGCTTGTGTCCGAGGGCCCGTGAGGTCGACCCGATGTCTTTGGCGATTCGGGCCCGGGACCGAGGGCCCGCAGGATCGACCAGCAGACCCGCGCGACTTGGGCCCGTGTCCGAGGTCCTGCGGTCGACCATCTGTACCGGGCGACTCGGGCCCGTGCCCGATGTCCCGCTGGGTCGACCAGCTATCCTGGGGGAGTCGGGCCCATGTCCGAGGGCCCGCGGGTTCCACAACCTTTCCCGGGCGACTCGGGCTGGTCCCGAGGGCCCGCGCTGTCGTCCAAATCTCCCGGTCGACTCGGGCCTGTGTCTGATATCCTCCAGGGTCGACCAGCTGTCCCGGGGGACTTGGGCCCTGGTCGGACGGAGCGGGGTGTCGAACAGGCGTCCCGGGCGACTAGGGCCAATGTCCGAGAGCCCACGGGGTCGAACAGCTGTCCTGGGCGACTCGGGCCCGTTCCCGAGGCCTCGCGGTGTCGACCAGATGTCCCGGGGGACTCGCGCTTCGGTCCTAAGGCCCGCGGGGTGGACCAGCTGTCCTGGCTGACTTGGGTTCGGTTCCGAGGGCCTGCGGGCTCGAAAGGCTGTCCCGGAGGCTCGGGCCCGTTCCTGAAGGCCCACGGGGTCGACCAGTTTTCCCTGTGATTTGCGCTTTGGTCCGAGTGCCCGGAGGGTGGACCAGCAGTCCTGGGTGACTCGCGCTCGTGTCCGAGGTTCCACGAGGTCGCCCCGATGTGTTGGCAACTCGGGCCCGGGTGCGAGGGCCTGCAGGGTCGACCAGGTGTCCCGGGCGACTCGGGCCCATGCCCAAGGCCCTGCGGTGTCAACCAGATGTCCCTGGCATCTCCGGCCCAGCTCCGAGGGCCCGCGGTGTCAACCAGATGTCCCAGACCACTCGCGCTTGCGTCCTAGGTTACGTGGAGTCGACCAGCCGTCCAGGGTGACTGGGGCCCTGATCGGAGGGAGCATGGTGTCAAACAGGCGTCCCGGGCAACTCGGGCCCGTGTCTGAAGGCCCGCGGTGTCAACCAGCTGTCCCTGGTGACTCGTGCCTGGGACCAAGTGCACGCGGGGTCGACCAGCAGTCCCGGGCAACTCGGGCCCTGGTCGGAAGCACTGCGGTGTCGACCAGGCATCCCTGGTGACTCGGGCCCGTGCCCGAGGACCTTCGGGGTCGACCAGCTGTCCCGGGTGACTCCGGCCTGATTCCGAGGGCCCACGGTTTCGACCAAATGTCCTGGGTGACTCGGGCCTGGGTCTGAATGCTCGCGGTATCAACCAGCTTTTCCAGGGAACTCGGGCCCGGGTCTGAGGTCCCACAGGGTCGCCCACCTGTCCCGGGGGACTCGGGCCCAGGTCCACGGGCATGCGGTGTCCACAGGCTGTCCCAGGCGACTCTGGCCCGTTTCCGAGGGCCCGCCGGGTCGACCCGCTGTCCTGGTGGACTCGGGCCCGAATCCGAAGGTCCGCGTGTTCGACCAGCTGTCCCAGGCACTCGGGCCTGTGTCAGAGGGCACGTGGGTTCGACCAGGTGTCCCCGGAGATCGCCCTCGAGTCCGACGGCCCGTGGGGTCAACCATATGTCCCGGGCGACATTGGCCCGGGTGCAATGGCCTGCGCAGTCCACCAGCAAGCCCGCGCGGCTCAGGCCCTGTTCTGATGGCCCGCGGGGTCAACCAGCAGTCCCTGGCGACTGGGGCCCGTGTCCGAAATCCCTCGGTGTTGACCAGCTGTCCCGGGCGACTCGAGACCGTGCCTGAGGGCCTGGGTGTCGAACAGCTGTGCAAGGGGACTCACACTTGTGTCTGATGGACCCCGGGGTCGACCAGCGGTCCCTGGGGACTCGGGCCCAGGTCCTAGGGACCGCGGGTTCGACCACCTGTATTGGGCGACTCGGGCCGGTGCTCGAGGGCCCGCGGTGTCGACCAACTCTCCCGGGCGACTCGGTTCGGGTCCGAGGTCCCATGGTCGACCAGCTGTCCCAGGCGCCTCGGGCCCGTGCCAGATGTCCCGCTGCATGGATCAGCTGCCCCGGGCGACTTGGGCCCTGGTCGCAGGGCCCGCGGTGTCGAACAGGCGTCCCGGAAGAACACGGGCCTTGCCCGAATGCCCGCGCGACGACCAGCTCCGGGTGACACAGGCCCGTGTCCGAGGGCCCACGGGTTCGACCAGATGACCCTGGCGACTCACGCTTGGGTAGCACTGCCCACGGGGTTGTTCAGCATTCCCGGCGTCCTCGTGCTCATGTCCGACTGCCCGCGATGTCGACCTGATGTCTTTGGCGACTCGGGCCCGTGGCCGGGGTCCTGCGGGGTCTACCAGCTTTCCCCGGCCACTCGGGCTCAGGCCCGAGTGCCCGCAGTGTCGACCCACTCTCCCAAGCGACTCGAGTTTGGGTCCAAGGGCCCTCGGTCGACCTGCTGTCCCGGGCGTCTTGGGCCCGGGCCCGATGTCCCACCGGGTCTACCAGGTGTCCCGGGCGATTCGGGTTCAGGTCGGAGGGACCGCGGTGTTGCCCAGCCATCCCGGGTCACTCGGGCCTGGGTCCGAGGGCCCATGTGTTCGACAAGCTCTTCCGGGCAAATCGCGCTCGGGTCCAATGGCCCGCGGGGTCGACCAGGTCTCCGGGGCGACTCAGGCACGTGCCCCAGGGCCCGGGGGGTCGACCAGCTGTCCCGGGCACCTCGGGCCCGGTTCCGAGGCCCGGCATTATTGATCAGCTATCCCGTGTGACTCGGGCCCGGGTCCGAGGGTCCACGGTGTCGACCAGATGTTCCAGGCCCTCGGTCCCGGGTCCGAGGGCCCGCAGGGTCCACCAGGTGTCCCGGGAGACTCGCACTCGAGTCCGTGGGCCTGCGGGGTCGACCAGATCTCCAGGGCGAGTCGAGCACATGCCCGATGCCCCGCGGGGTCAACCAGACGTCCCAGGCGACTCCGGCCTGGCTCCGAGGGCCCACGGTGTCACACAGCTCTCCTGGGACACTCGCGCTTTGGACCGACGGACCGCGGTGTCGACCAGCTGACCCGGGCGACTTTGGCCCTGTGTCCAAAGGCCCTTGGGGTCGACCGACTTTCCCGGGCGTCTCCGGCCTGTGCCCGAGGGACCGTGGTATGGACCAACTCTCCCAGGCGACTCAAGTTCGGGTCCGAGGTCCCGCAGCCTACCTGCTTTCCCGGATGACTTGGGCATGTGCCACATGTCACGTGGGGTCAACCAGTTGTCCCGGGGGACTCAGGCCCGGATCCAGGATCCCGTGGTGTCGACCAGCTGTCCCGGGGAACTCTGTCCATGCCCGAAGGCCAGCCCCATCCACCAGTTGCCCCGGGCGACTCGACCCGTGTCTGAAGGCCCGCGTGTTCGACCAGCTATCCCTGGCGACTCACGCTGGGGTCCGTGTTCCCGCGGGGTTGACCAGCAGTCCCGGGCAACACGCGCTTGTGTCCGAGGGCCCGTGAGGTCGACCCGATGTCTTTGGCGATTCGGGCCCGGGACCGAGGGCCCGCAGGATCGACCAGCAGACCCGCGCGACTTGGGCCCGTGTCTGAGGTCCTGCGGTCGACCATCTGTACCGGGCGACTCGGGCCCGTGCCCGATGTCCCGCTGGGTCGACCAGCTATCCTGGGGGAGTCGGGCCCATGTCCGAGGGCCCGCGGGTTCCACAACCTTTCCCGGGCGACTCGGGCTGGTCCCGAGGGCCCGCGCTGTCGTCCAAATCTCCCGGTCGACTCGGGCCTGTGTCTGATATCCTCCAGGGTCGACCAGCTGTCCCGGGGGACTTGGGCCCTGGTCGGACGGAGCGGGGTGTCGAACAGGCGTCCCGGGCGACTAGGGCCAATGTCCGAGAGCCCACGGGGTCGAACAGCTGTCCTGGGCGACTCGGGCCCGTTCCCGAGGCCTCGCGGTGTCGACCAGATGTCCCGGGGGACTCGCGCTTCGGTCCTAAGGCCCGCGGGGTGGACCAGCTGTCCTGGCTGACTTGGGTTCGGTTCCGAGGGCCTGCGGGCTCGAAAGGCTGTCCCGGAGGCTCGGGCCCGTTCCTGAAGGCCCACGGGGTCGACCAGTTTTCCCTGTGATTTGCGCTTTGGTCCGAGTGCCCGGAGGGTGGACCAGCAGTCCTGGGTGACTCGCGCTCGTGTCCGAGGTTCCACGAGGTCGCCCCGATGTGTTGGCAACTCGGGCCCGGGTGCGAGGGCCTGCAGGGTCGACCAGGTGTCCCGGGCGACTCGGGCCCATGCCCAAGGCCCTGCGGTGTCAACCAGATGTCCCTGGCATCTCCGGCCCAGCTCCGAGGGCCCGCGGTGTCAACCAGATGTCCCAGACCACTCGCGCTTGCGTCCTAGGTTACGTGGGGTCGACCAGCCGTCCAGGGTGACTGGGGCCCTGGTCGGAGGGAGCATGGTGTCAAACAGGCGTCCCGGGCAACTCGGGCCCGTGTCTGAAGGCCCGCGGTGTCAACCAGCTGTCCCTGGTGACTCGTGCCTGGGACCAAGTGCACGCGGGGTCGACCAGCAGTCCCGGGCAACTCGGGCCCTGGTGGGAAGCACTGCGGTGTCGACCAGGCATCCCTGGTGACTCGGGCCCGTGCCCGAGGACCTTCGGGGTCGACCAGCTGTCCCGGGTGACTCCGGCCTGATTCCGAGGGCCCACGGTTTCGACCAAATGTCCTGGGTGACTCGGGCCTGGGTCTGAATGCTCGCGGTATCAACCAGCTTTTCCAGGGAACTCGGGCCCGGGTCTGAGGTCCCACAGGGTCGCCCACCTGTCCCGGGGGACTCGGGCCCGGGTCCACGGGCATGCGGTGTCCACAGGCTGTCCCAGGGGACTCTGGCCCGTTTCCGAGGGCCCGCCGGGTCGACCCGCTGTCCTGGTGGACTCGGGCCCGAATCCGAAGGTCCACGTGTTCGACCAGCTGTCCCAGGCACTCGGGCCTGTGTCAGAGGGCACGTGGGTTCGACCAGGTGTCCCCGGAGATCGCCCTCGAGTCCGACGGCCCGTGGGGTCAACCATATGTCCCGGGCGACATTGGCCCGGGTGCAATGGCCTGCGCAGTCCACCAGCAAGCCCGCGCGGCTCAGGCCCTGTTCTGATGGCCCGCGGGGTCAACCAGCAGTCCCTGGCGACTGGGGCCCGTGTCCGAAATCCCTCGGTGTTGACCAGCTGTCCCGGGCGACTCGAGACCGTGCCTGAGGGCCTGGGTGTCGAACAGCTGTGCAAGGGGACTCACACTTGTGTCTGATGGACCCCGGGGTCGACCAGCGGTCCCTGGGGACTCGGGCCCAGGTCCTAGGGACCGCGGGTTCGACCACCTGTATTGGGCGACTCGGGCCGGTGCTCGAGGGCCCGCGGTGTCGACCAACTCTCCCGGGCGACTCGGTTCGGGTCCGAGGTCCCATGGTCGACCAGCTGTCCCAGGCGCCTCGGGCCCGTGCCAGATGTCCCGCTGCATGGATCAGCTGCCCCGGGCGACTTGGGCCCTGGTCGCAGGGCCCGCGGTGTCGAACAGGCGTCCCGGAAGAACACGGGCCTTGCCCGAATGCCCGCGCGACGACCAGCTCCGGGTGACACAGGCCCGTGTCCGAGGGCCCACGGGTTCGACCAGATGACCCTGGCGACTCACGCTTGGGTAGCACTGCCCACGGGGTTGTTCAGCATTCCCGGCGTCCTCGTGCTCATGTCCGACTGCCCGCGATGTCGACCTGATGTCTTTGGCGACTCGGGCCCGTGGCCGGGGTCCTGCGGGGTCTACCAGCTTTCCCCGGCCACTCGGGCTCAGGCCCGAGTGCCCGCAGTGTCGACCCACTCTCCCAAGCGACTCGAGTTTGGGTCCAAGGGCCCTCGGTCGACCTGCTGTCCCGGGCGTCTTGGGCCCGGGCCCGATGTCCCACCGGGTCTACCAGGTGTCCCGGGCGATTCGGGTTCAGGTCGGAGGGACCGCGGTGTTGCCCAGCCATCCCGGGTCACTCGGGCCTGGGTCCGAGGGCCCATGTGTTCGACAAGCTCTTCCGGGCAAATCGCGCTCGGGTCCAATGGCCCGCGGGGTCGACCAGGTCTCCGGGGCGACTCAGGCACGTGCCCCAGGGCCCGGGGGGTCGACCAGCTGTCCCGGGCACCTCGGGCCCGGTTCCGAGGCCCGGCATTATTGATCAGCTATCCCGTGTGACTCGGGCCCGGGTCCGAGGGCCCACGGTGTCGACCAGATGTTCCAGGCCCTCGGTCCCGGGTCCGAGGGCCCGCAGGGTCCACCAGGTGTCCCGGGAGACTCACACTCGAGTCCGTGGGCCTGCGGGGTCGACCAGATCTACAGGGCGAGTCGAGCACATGCCCGATGCCCCGCGGGGTCAACCAGACGTCCCAGGCGACTCCGGCCTGGCTCCGAGGGCCCACGGTGTCACACAGCTCTCCTGGGACACTCGCGCTTTGGACCGACGGACCGCGGGGTCGACCAGCTGACCCGGGCGACTTTGGCCCTGTGTCCAAAGGCCCTTGGGGTCGACCGACTTTCCCGGGCGTCTCCGGCCTGTGCCCGAGGGACCGTGGTATGGACCAACTCTCCCAGGCGACTCAAGTTCGGGTCCGAGGTCCCGCAGCCTACCTGCTTTCCCGGATGACTTGGGCATGTGCCACATGTCACGCGGGGTCAACCAGTTGTCCCGGGGGACTCAGGCCCGGGTCCAGGATCCCGTGGTGTCGACCAGCTGTCCCGGGGAACTCTGTCCATGCCCGAAGGCCAGCCCCATCCACCAGTTGCCCCGGGCGACTCGACCCGTGTCTGAAGGCCCGCGTGTTCGACCAGCTATCCCTGGCGACTCACGCTGGGGTCCGTGTTCCCGCGGGGTTGACCAGCAGTCCCGGGCAACACGCGCTTGTGTCCGAGGGCCCGTGAGGTCGACCCGATGTCTTTGGCGATTCGGGCCCGGGACCGAGGGCCCGCAGGATCGACCAGCAGACCCGCGCGACTTGGGCCCGTGTCCGAGGTCCTGCGGTCGACCATCTGTACCGGGCGACTCGGGCCCGTGCCCGATGTCCCGCTGGGTCGACCAGCTATCCTGGGGGAGTCGGGCCCATGTCCGAGGGCCCGCGGGTTCCACAACCTTTCCCGGGCGACTCGGGCTGGTCCCGAGGGCCCGCGCTGTCGTCCAAATCTCCCGGTCGACTCGGGCCTGTGTCTGATATCCTCCAGGGTCGACCAGCTGTCCCGGGGGACTTGGGCCCTGGTCGGACGGAGCGGGGTGTCGAACAGGCGTCCCGGGCGACTAGGGCCAATGTCCGAGAGCCCACGGGGTCGAACAGCTGTCCTGGGCGACTCGGGCCCGTTCCCGAGGCCTCGCGGTGTCGACCAGATGTCCCGGGGGACTCGCGCTTCGGTCCTAAGGCCCGCGGGGTGGACCAGCTGTCCTGGCTGACTTGGGTTCGGTTCCGAGGGCCTGCGGGCTCGAAAGGCTGTCCCGGAGGCTCGGGCCCGTTCCTGAAGGCCCACGGGGTCGACCAGTTTTCCCTGTGATTTGCGCTTTGGTCCGAGTGCCCGCAGGGTGGACCAGCAGTCCTGGGTGACTCGCGCTCGTGTCCGAGGTTCCACGAGGTCGCCCCGATGTGTTGGCAACTCGGGCCCGGGTGCGAGGGCCTGCAGGGTCGACCAGGTGTCCCGGGCGACTCGGGCCCATGCCCAAGGCCCTGCGGTGTCAACCAGATGTCCCTGGCATCTCCGGCCCAGCTCCGAGGGCCCGCGGTGTCAACCAGATGTCCCAGACCACTCGCGCTTGCGTCCTAGGTTACGTGGGGTCGACCAGCCTTCCAGGGTGACTGGGGCCCTGGTCGGAGGGAGCATGGTGTCAAACAGGCGTCCCGGGCAACTCGGGCCCGTGTCTGAAGGCCCGCGGTGTCAACCAGCTGTCCCTGGTGACTCGTGCCTGGGACCAAGTGCACGCGGGGTCGACCAGCAGTCCCGGGCAACTCGGGCCCTGGTGGGAAGCACTGCGGTGTCGACCAGGCATCCCTGGTGACTCGGGCCCGTGCCCGAGGACCTTCGGGGTCGACCAGCTGTCCCGGGTGACTCCGGCCTGATTCCGAGGGCCCACGGTTTCGACCAAATGTCCTGGGTGACTCGGGCCTGGGTCTGAATGCTCGCGGTATCAACCAGCTTTTCCAGGGAACTCGGGCCCGGGTCTGAGGTCCCACAGGGTCGCCCACCTGTCCCGGGGGACTCGGGCCCGGGTCCACGGGCATGCGATGTCCACAGGCTGTCCCAGGGGACTCTGGCCCGTTTCCGAGGGCCCGCCGGGTCGACCCGCTGTCCTGGTGGACTCGGGCCCGAATCCGAAGGTCCGCGTGTTCGACCAGCTGTCCCAGGCACTCGGGCCTGTGTCAGAGGGCACGTGGGTTCGACCAGGTGTCCCCGGAGATCGCCCTCGAGTCCGACGGCCCGTGGGGTCAACCATATGTCCCGGGCGACATTGGCCCGGGTGCAATGGCCTGCGCAGTCCACCAGCAAGCCCGCGCGGCTCAGGCCCTGTTCTGATGGCCCGCGGGGTCAACCAGCAGTCCCTGGCGACTGGGGCCCGTGTCCGAAATCCCTCGGTGTTGACCAGCTGTCCCGGGCGACTCGAGACCGTGCCTGAGGGCCTGGGTGTCGAACAGCTGTGCAAGGGGACTCACACTTGTGTCTGATGGACCCCGGGGTCGACCAGCGGTCCCTGGGGACTCGGGCCCAGGTCCTAGGGACCGCGGGTTCGACCACCTGTATTGGGCGACTCGGGCCGGTGCTCGAGGGCCCGCGGTGTCGACCAACTCTCCCGGGCGACTCGGTTCGGGTCCGAGGTCCCATGGTCGACCAGCTGTCCCAGGCGCCTCGGGCCCGTGCCAGATGTCCCGCTGCATGGATCAGCTGCCCCGGGCGACTTGGGCCCTGGTCGCAGGGCCCGCGGTGTCGAACAGGCGTCCCGGAAGAACACGGGCCTTGCCCGAATGCCCGCGCGACGACCAGCTCCGGGTGACACAGGCCCGTGTCCGAGGGCCCACGGGTTCGACCAGATGACCCTGGCGACTCACGCTTGGGTAGCACTGCCCACGGGGTTGTTCAGCATTCCCGGCGTCCTCGTGCTCATGTCCGACTGCCCGCGATGTCGACCTGATGTCTTTGGCGACTCGGGCCCGTGGCCGGGGTCCTGCGGGGTCTACCAGCTTTCCCCGGCCACTCGGGCTCAGGCCCGAGTGCCCGCAGTGTCGACCCACTCTCCCAAGCGACTCGAGTTTGGGTCCAAGGGCCCTCGGTCGACCTGCTGTCCCGGGCGTCTTGGGCCCGGGCCCGATGTCCCACCGGGTCTACCAGGTGTCCCGGGCGATTCGGGTTCAGGTCGGAGGGACCGCGGTGTTGCCCAGCCATCCCGGGTCACTCGGGCCTGGGTCCGAGGGCCCATGTGTTCGACAAGCTCTTCCGGGCAAATCGCGCTCGGGTCCAATGGCCCGCGGGGTCGACCAGGTCTCCGGGGCGACTCAGGCACGTGCCCCAGGGCCCGGGGGGTCGACCAGCTGTCCCGGGCACCTCGGGCCCGGTTCCGAGGCCCGGCATTATTGATCAGCTATCCCGTGTGACTCGGGCCCGGGTCCGAGGGCCCACGGTGTCGACCAGATGTTCCAGGCCCTCGGTCCCGGGTCCGAGGGCCCGCAGGGTCCACCAGGTGTCCCGGGAGACTCGCACTCGAGTCCGTGGGCCTGCGGGGTCGACCAGATCTACAGGGCGAGTCGAGCACATGCCCGATGCCCCGCGGGGTCAACCAGACGTCCCAGGCGACTCCGGCCTGGCTCCGAGGGCCCACGGTGTCACACAGCTCTCCTGGGACACTCGCGCTTTGGACCGACGGACCGCGGTGTCGACCAGCTGACCCGGGCGACTTTGGCCCTGTGTCCAAAGGCCCTTGGGGTCGACCGACTTTCCCGGGCGTCTCCGGCCTGTGCCCGAGGGACCGTGGTATGGACCAACTCTCCCAGGCGACTCAAGTTCGGGTCCGAGGTCCCGCAGCCTACCTGCTTTCCCGGATGACTTGGGCATGTGCCACATGTCACGCGGGGTCAACCAGTTGTCCCGGGGGACTCAGGCCCGGATCCAGGATCCCGTGGTGTCGACCAGCTGTCCCGGGGAACTCTGTCCATGCCCGAAGGCCAGCCCCATCCACCAGTTGCCCCGGGCGACTCGACCCGTGTCTGAAGGCCCGCGTGTTCGACCAGCTATCCCTGGCGACTCACGCTGGGGTCCGTGTTCCCGCGGGGTTGACCAGCAGTCCCGGGCAACACGCGCTTGTGTCCGAGGGCCCGTGAGGTCGACCCGATGTCTTTGGCGATTCGGGCCCGGGACCGAGGGCCCGCAGGATCGACCAGCAGACCCGCGCGACTTGGGCCCGTGTCCGAGGTCCTGCGGTCGACCATCTGTACCGGGCGACTCGGGCCCGTGCCCGATGTCCCGCTGGGTCGACCAGCTATCCTGGGGGAGTCGGGCCCATGTCCGAGGGCCCGCGGGTTCCACAACCTTTCCCGGGCGACTCGGGCTGGTCCCGAGGGCCCGCGCTGTCGTCCAAATCTCCCGGTCGACTCGGGCCTGTGTCTGATATCCTCCAGGGTCGACCAGCTGTCCCGGGGGACTTGGGCCCTGGTCGGACGGAGCGGGGTGTCGAACAGGCGTCCCGGGCGACTAGGGCCAATGTCCGAGAGCCCACGGGGTCGAACAGCTGTCCTGGGCGACTCGGGCCCGTTCCCGAGGCCTCGCGGTGTCGACCAGATGTCCCGGGGGACTCGCGCTTCGGTCCTAAGGCCCGCGGGGTCGACCAGCTGTCCTGGCTGACTTGGGTTCGGTTCCGAGGGCCTGCGGGCTCGAAAGGCTGTCCCGGAGGCTCGGGCCCGTTCCTGAAGGCCCACGGGGTCGACCAGTTTTCCCTGTGATTTGCGCTTTGGTCCGAGTGCCCGGAGGGTGGACCAGCAGTCCTGGGTGACTCGCGCTCGTGTCCGAGGTTCCACGAGGTCGCCCCGATGTGTTGGCAACTCGGGCCCGGGTGCGAGGGCCTGCAGGGTCGACCAGGTGTCCCGGGCGACTCGGGCCCATGCCCAAGGCCCTGCGGTGTCAACCAGATGTCCCTGGCATCTCCGGCCCAGCTCCGAGGGCCCGCGGTGTCAACCAGATGTCCCAGACCACTCGCGCTTGCGTCCTAGGTTACGTGGGGTCGACCAGCCGTCCAGGGTGACTGGGGCCCTGGTCGGAGGGAGCATGGTGTCAAACAGGCCTCCCGGGCAACTCGGGCCCGTGTCTGAAGGCCCGCGGTGTCAACCAGCTGTCCCTGGTGACTCGTGCCTGGGACCAAGTGCACGCGGGGTCGACCAGCAGTCCCGGGCAACTCGGGCCCTGGTGGGAAGCACTGCGGTGTCGACCAGGCATCCCTGGTGACTCGGGCCCGTGCCCGAGGACCTTCGGGGTCGACCAGCTGTCCCGGGTGACTCCGGCCTGATTCCGAGGGCCCACGGTTTCGACCAAATGTCCTGGGTGACTCGGGCCTGGGTCTGAATGCTCGCGGTATCAACCAGCTTTTCCAGGGAACTCGGGCCCGGGTCTGAGGTCCCACAGGGTCGCCCACCTGTCCCGGGGGACTCGGGCCCGGGTCCACGGGCATGCGGTGTCCACAGGCTGTCCCAGGGGACTCTGGCCCGTTTCCGAGGGCCCGCCGGGTCGACCCGCTGTCCTGGTGGACTCGGGCCCGAATCCGAAGGTCCGCGTGTTCGACCAGCTGTCCCAGGCACTCGGGCCTGTGTCAGAGGGCACGTGGGTTCGACCAGGTGTCCCCGGAGATCGCCCTCGAGTCCGACGGCCCGTGGGGTCAACCATATGTCCCGGGCGACATTGGCCCGGGTGCAATGGCCTGCGCAGTCCACCAGCAAGCCCGCGCGGCTCAGGCCCTGTTCTGATGGCCCGCGGGGTCAACCAGCAGTCCCTGGCGACTGGGGCCCGTGTCCGAAATCCCTCGGTGTTGACCAGCTGTCCCGGGCGACTCGAGACCGTGCCTGAGGGCCTGGGTGTCGAACAGCTTTCCCTGGGGACTCACACTTGTGTCTGATGGACCCCGGGGTCGACCAGCGGTCCCTGGGGACTCGGGCCCAGGTCCTAGGGACCGCGGGTTCGACCACCTGTATTGGGCGACTCGGGCCGGTGCTCGAGGGCCCGCGGTGTCGACCAACTCTCCCGGGCGACTCGGTTCGGGTCCGAGGTCCCATGGTCGACCAGCTGTCCCAGGCGCCTCGGGCCCGTGCCAGATGTCCCGCTGCATGGATCAGCTGCCCCGGGCGACTTGGGCCCTGGTCGCAGGGCCCGCGGTGTCGAACAGGCGTCCCGGAAGAACACGGGCCTTGCCCGAATGCCCGCGCGACGACCAGCTCCGGGTGACACAGGCCCGTGTCCGAGGGCCCACGGGTTCGACCAGATGACCCTGGCGACTCACGCTTGGGTAGCACTGCCCACGGGGTTGTTCAGCATTCCCGGCATCCTCGTGCTCATGTCCGACTGCCCGCGATGTCGACCTGATGTCTTTGGCGACTCGGGCCCGTGGCCGGGGTCCTGCGGGGTCTACCAGCTTTCCCCGGCCACTCGGGCTCAGGCCCGAGTGCCCGCAGTGTCGACCCACTCTCCCAAGCGACTCGAGTTTGGGTCCAAGGGCCCTCGGTCGACCTGCTGTCCCGGGCGTCTTGGGCCCGGGCCCGATGTCCCACCGGGTCTACCAGGTGTCCCGGGCGATTCGGGTTCAGGTCGGAGGGACCGCGGTGTTGCCCAGCCATCCCGGGTCACTCGGGCCTGGGTCCGAGGGCCCATGTGTTCGACAAGCTCTTCCGGGCAAATCGCGCTCGGGTCCAATGGCCCGCGGGGTCGACCAGGTCTCCGGGGCGACTCAGGCACGTGCCCCAGGGCCCGGGGGGTCGACCAGCTGTCCCGGGCACCTCGGGCCCGGTTCCGAGGCCCGGCATTATTGATCAGCTATCCCGTGTGACTCGGGCCCGGGTCCGAGGGCCCACGGTGTCGACCAGATGTTCCAGGCCCTCGGTCCCGGGTCCGAGGGCCCGCAGGGTCCACCAGGTGTCCCGGGAGACTCGCACTCGAGTCCGTGGGCCTGCGGGGTCGACCAGATCTACAGGGCGAGTCGAGCACATGCCCGATGCCCCGCGGGGTCAACCAGACGTCCCAGGCGACTCCGGCCTGGCTCCGAGGGCCCACGGTGTCACACAGCTCTCCTGGGACACTCGCGCTTTGGACCGACGGACCGCGGTGTCGACCAGCTGACCCGGGCGACTTTGGCCCTGTGTCCAAAGGCCCTTGGGGTCGACCGACTTTCCCGGGCGTCTCCGGCCTGTGCCCGAGGGACCGTGGTATGGACCAACTCTCCCAGGCGACTCAAGTTCGGGTCCGAGGTCCCGCAGCCTACCTGCTTTCCCGGATGACTTGGGCATGTGCCACATGTCACGCGGGGTCAACCAGTTGTCCCGGGGGACTCAGGCCCGGATCCAGGATCCCGTGGTGTCGACCAGCTGTCCCGGGGAACTCTGTCCATGCCCGAAGGCCAGCCCCATCCACCAGTTGCCCCGGGCGACTCGACCCGTGTCTGAAGGCCCGCGTGTTCGACCAGCTATCCCTGGCGACTCACGCTGGGGTCCGTGTTCCCGCGGGGTTGACCAGCAGTCCCGGGCAACACGCGCTTGTGTCCGAGGGCCCGTGAGGTCGACCCGATGTCTTTGGCGATTCGGGCCCGGGACCGAGGGCCCGCAGGATCGACCAGCAGACCCGCGCGACTTGGGCCCGTGTCCGAGGTCCTGCGGTCGACCATCTGTACCGGGCGACTCGGGCCCGTGCCCGATGTCCCGCTGGGTCGACCAGCTATCCTGGGGGAGTCGGGCCCATGTCCGAGGGCCCGCGGGTTCCACAACCTTTCCCGGGCGACTCGGGCTGGTCCCGAGGGCCCGCGCTGTCGTCCAAATCTCCCGGTCGACTCGGGCCTGTGTCTGATATCCTCCAGGGTCGACCAGCTGTCCCGGGGGACTTGGGCCCTGGTCGGACGGAGCGGGGTGTCGAACAGGCGTCCCGGGCGACTAGGGCCAATGTCCGAGAGCCCACGGGGTCGAACAGCTGTCCTGGGCGACTCGGGCCCGTTCCCGAGGCCTCGCGGTGTCGACCAGATGTCCCGGGGGACTCGCGCTTCGGTCCTAAGGCCCGCGGGGTCGACCAGCTGTCCTGGCTGACTTGGGTTCGGTTCCGAGGGCCTGCGGGCTCGAAAGGCTGTCCCGGAGGCTCGGGCCCGTTCCTGAAGGCCCACGGGGTCGACCAGTTTTCCCTGTGATTTGCGCTTTGGTCCGAGTGCCCGGAGGGTGGACCAGCAGTCCTGGGTGACTCGCGCTCGTGTCCGAGGTTCCACGAGGTCGCCCCGATGTGTTGGCAACTCGGGCCCGGGTGCGAGGGCCTGCAGGGTCGACCAGGTGTCCCGGGCGACTCGGGCCCATGCCCAAGGCCCTGCGGTGTCAACCAGATGTCCCTGGCATCTCCGGCCCAGCTCCGAGGGCCCGCGGTGTCAACCAGATGTCCCAGACCACTCGCGCTTGCGTCCTAGGTTACGTGGGGTCGACCAGCCGTCCAGGGTGACTGGGGCCCTGGTCGGAGGGAGCATGGTGTCAAACAGGCGTCCCGGGCAACTCGGGCCCGTGTCTGAAGGCCCGCGGTGTCAACCAGCTGTCCCTGGTGACTCGTGCCTGGGACCAAGTGCACGCGGGGTCGACCAGCAGTCCCGGGCAACTCGGGCCCTGGTGGGAAGCACTGCGGTGTCGACCAGGCATCCCTGGTGACTCGGGCCCGTGCCCGAGGACCTTCGGGGTCGACCAGCTGTCCCGGGTGACTCCGGCCTGATTCCGAGGGCCCACGGTTTCGACCAAATGTCCTGGGTGACTCGGGCCTGGGTCTGAATGCTCGCGGTATCAACCAGCTTTTCCAGGGAACTCGGGCCCGGGTCTGAGGTCCCACAGGGTCGCCCACCTGTCCCGGGGGACTCGGGCCCGGGTCCACGGGCATGCGGTGTCCACAGGCTGTCCCAGGGGACTCTGGCCCGTTTCCGAGGGCCCGCCGGGTCGACCCGCTGTCCTGGTGGACTCGGGCCCGAATCCGAAGGTCCGCGTGTTCGACCAGCTGTCCCAGGCACTCGGGCCTGTGTCAGAGGGCACGTGGGTTCGACCAGGTGTCCCCGGAGATCGCCCTCGAGTCCGACGGCCCGTGGGGTCAACCATATGTCCCGGGCGACATTGGCCCGGGTGCAATGGCCTGCGCAGTCCACCAGCAAGCCCGCGCGGCTCAGGCCCTGTTCTGATGGCCCGCGGGGTCAACCAGCAGTCCCTGGCGACTGGGGCCCGTGTCCGAAATCCCTCGGTGTTGACCAGCTGTCCCGGGCGACTCGAGACCGTGCCTGAGGGCCTGGGTGTCGAACAGCTTTCCCTGGGGACTCACACTTGTGTCTGATGGACCCCGGGGTCGACCAGCGGTCCCTGGGGACTCGGGCCCAGGTCCTAGGGACCGCGGGTTCGACCACCTGTATTGGGCGACTCGGGCCGGTGCTCGAGGGCCCGCGGTGTCGACCAACTCTCCCGGGCGACTCGGTTCGGGTCCGAGGTCCCATGGTCGACCAGCTGTCCCAGGCGCCTCGGGCCCGTGCCAGATGTCCCGCTGCATGGATCAGCTGCCCCGGGCGACTTGGGCCCTGGTCGCAGGGCCCGCGGTGTCGAACAGGCGTCCCGGAAGAACACGGGCCTTGCCCGAATGCCCGCGCGACGACCAGCTCCGGGTGACACAGGCCCGTGTCCGAGGGCCCACGGGTTCGACCAGATGACCCTGGCGACTCACGCTTGGGTAGCACTGCCCACGGGGTTGTTCAGCATTCCCGGCATCCTCGTGCTCATGTCCGACTGCCCGCGATGTCGACCTGATGTCTTTGGCGACTCGGGCCCGTGGCCGGGGTCCTGCGGGGTCTACCAGCTTTCCCCGGCCACTCGGGCTCAGGCCCGAGTGCCCGCAGTGTCGACCCACTCTCCCAAGCGACTCGAGTTTGGGTCCAAGGGCCCTCGGTCGACCTGCTGTCCCGGGCGTCTTGGGCCCGGGCCCGATGTCCCACCGGGTCTACCAGGTGTCCCGGGCGATTCGGGTTCAGGTCGGAGGGACCGCGGTGTTGCCCAGCCATCCCGGGTCACTCGGGCCTGGGTCCGAGGGCCCATGTGTTCGACAAGCTCTTCCGGGCAAATCGCGCTCGGGTCCAATGGCCCGCGGGGTCGACCAGGTCTCCGGGGCGACTCAGGCACGTGCCCCAGGGCCCGGGGGGTCGACCAGCTGTCCCGGGCACCTCGGGCCCGGTTCCGAGGCCCGGCATTATTGATCAGCTATCCCGTGTGACTCGGGCCCGGGTCCGAGGGCCCACGGTGTCGACCAGATGTTCCAGGCCCTCGGTCCCGGGTCCGAGGGCCCGCAGGGTCCACCAGGTGTCCCGGGAGACTCGCACTCGAGTCCGTGGGCCTGCGGGGTCGACCAGATCTACAGGGCGAGTCGAGCACATGCCCGATGCCCCGCGGGGTCAACCAGACGTCCCAGGCGACTCCGGCCTGGCTCCGAGGGCCCACGGTGTCACACAGCTCTCCTGGGACACTCGCGCTTTGGACCGACGGACCGCGGTGTCGACCAGCTGACCCGGGCGACTTTGGCCCTGTGTCCAAAGGCCCTTGGGGTCGACCGACTTTCCCGGGCGTCTCCGGCCTGTGCCCGAGGGACCGTGGTATGGACCAACTCTCCCAGGCGACTCAAGTTCGGGTCCGAGGTCCCGCAGCCTACCTGCTTTCCCGGATGACTTGGGCATGTGCCACATGTCACGCGGGGTCAACCAGTTGTCCCGGGGGACTCAGGCCCGGATCCAGGATCCCGTGGTGTCGACCAGCTGTCCCGGGGAACTCTGTCCATGCCCGAAGGCCAGCCCCATCCACCAGTTGCCCCGGGCGACTCGACCCGTGTCTGAAGGCCCGCGTGTTCGACCAGCTATCCCTGGCGACTCACGCTGGGGTCCGTGTTCCCGCGGGGTTGACCAGCAGTCCCGGGCAACACGCGCTTGTGTCCGAGGGCCCGTGAGGTCGACCCGATGTCTTTGGCGATTCGGGCCCGGGACCGAGGGCCCGCAGGATCGACCAGCAGACCCGCGCGACTTGGGCCCGTGTCCGAGGTCCTGCGGTCGACCATCTGTACCGGGCGACTCGGGCCCGTGCCCGATGTCCCGCTGGGTCGACCAGCTATCCTGGGGGAGTCGGGCCCATGTCCGAGGGCCCGCGGGTTCCACAACCTTTCCCGGGCGACTCGGGCTGGTCCCGAGGGCCCGCGCTGTCGTCCAAATCTCCCGGTCGACTCGGGCCTGTGTCTGATATCCTCCAGGGTCGACCAGCTGTCCCGGGGGACTTGGGCCCTGGTCGGACGGAGCGGGGTGTCGAACAGGCGTCCCGGGCGACTAGGGCCAATGTCCGAGAGCCCACGGGGTCGAACAGCTGTCCTGGGCGACTCGGGCCCGTTCCCGAGGCCTCGCGGTGTCGACCAGATGTCCCGGGGGACTCGCGCTTCGGTCCTAAGGCCCGCGGGGTCGACCAGCTGTCCTGGCTGACTTGGGTTCGGTTCCGAGGGCCTGCGGGCTCGAAAGGCTGTCCCGGAGGCTCGGGCCCGTTCCTGAAGGCCCACGGGGTCGACCAGTTTTCCCTGTGATTTGCGCTTTGGTCCGAGTGCCCGGAGGGTGGACCAGCAGTCCTGGGTGACTCGCGCTCGTGTCCGAGGTTCCACGAGGTCGCCCCGATGTGTTGGCAACTCGGGCCCGGGTGCGAGGGCCTGCAGGGTCGACCAGGTGTCCCGGGCGACTCGGGCCCATGCCCAAGGCCCTGCGGTGTCAACCAGATGTCCCTGGCATCTCCGGCCCAGCTCCGAGGGCCCGCGGTGTCAACCAGATATCCCAGACCACTCGCGCTTGCGTCCTAGGTTACGTGGGGTCGACCAGCCGTCCAGGGTGACTGGGGCCCTGGTCGGAGGGAGCATGGTGTCAAACAGGCGTCCCGGGCAACTCGGGCCCGTGTCTGAAGGCCCGCGGTGTCAACCAGCTGTCCCTGGTGACTCGTGCCTGGGACCAAGTGCACGCGGGGTCGACCAGCAGTCCCGGGCAACTCGGGCCCTGGTGGGAAGCACTGCGGTGTCGACCAGGCATCCCTGGTGACTCGGGCCCGTGCCCGAGGACCTTCGGGGTCGACCAGCTGTCCCGGGTGACTCCGGCCTGATTCCGAGGGCCCACGGTTTCGACCAAATGTCCTGGGTGACTCGGGCCTGGGTCTGAATGCTCGCGGTATCAACCAGCTTTTCCAGGGAACTCGGGCCCGGGTCTGAGGTCCCACAGGGTCGCCCACCTGTCCCGGGGGACTCGGGCCCGGGTCCACGGGCATGCGGTGTCCACAGGCTGTCCCAGGGGACTCTGGCCCGTTTCCGAGGGCCCGCCGGGTCGACCCGCTGTCCTGGTGGACTCGGGCCCGAATCCGAAGGTCCGCGTGTTCGACCAGCTGTCCCAGGCACTCGGGCCTGTGTCAGAGGGCACGTGGGTTCGACCAGGTGTCCCCGGAGATCGCCCTCGAGTCCGACGGCCCGTGGGGTCAACCATATGTCCCGGGCGACATTGGCCCGGGTGCAATGGCCTGCGCAGTCCACCAGCAAGCCCGCGCGGCTCAGGCCCTGTTCTGATGGCCCGCGGGGTCAACCAGCAGTCCCTGGCGACTGGGGCCCGTGTCCGAAATCCCTCGGTGTTGACCAGCTGTCCCGGGCGACTCGAGACCGTGCCTGAGGGCCTGGGTGTCGAACAGCTTTCCCTGGGGACTCACACTTGTGTCTGATGGACCCCGGGGTCGACCAGCGGTCCCTGGGGACTCGGGCCCAGGTCCTAGGGACCGCGGGTTCGACCACCTGTATTGGGCGACTCGGGCCGGTGCTCGAGGGCCCGCGGTGTCGACCAACTCTCCCGGGCGACTCGGTTCGGGTCCGAGGTCCCATGGTCGACCAGCTGTCCCAGGCGCCTCGGGCCCGTGCCAGATGTCCCGCTGCATGGATCAGCTGCCCCGGGCGACTTGGGCCCTGGTCGCAGGGCCCGCGGTGTCGAACAGGCGTCCCGGAAGAACACGGGCCTTGCCCGAATGCCCGCGCGACGACCAGCTCCGGGTGACACAGGCCCGTGTCCGAGGGCCCACGGGTTCGACCAGATGACCCTGGCGACTCACGCTTGGGTAGCACTGCCCACGGGGTTGTTCAGCATTCCCGGCATCCTCGTGCTCATGTCCGACTGCCCGCGATGTCGACCTGATGTCTTTGGCGACTCGGGCCCGTGGCCGGGGTCCTGCGGGGTCTACCAGCTTTCCCCGGCCACTCGGGCTCAGGCCCGAGTGCCCGCAGTGTCGACCCACTCTCCCAAGCGACTCGAGTTTGGGTCCAAGGGCCCTCGGTCGACCTGCTGTCCCGGGCGTCTTGGGCCCGGGCCCGATGTCCCACCGGGTCTACCAGGTGTCCCGGGCGATTCGGGTTCAGGTCGGAGGGACCGCGGTGTTGCCCAGCCATCCCGGGTCACTCGGGCCTGGGTCCGAGGGCCCATGTGTTCGACAAGCTCTTCCGGGCAAATCGCGCTCGGGTCCAATGGCCCGCGGGGTCGACCAGGTCTCCGGGGCGACTCAGGCACGTGCCCCAGGGCCCGGGGGGTCGACCAGCTGTCCCGGGCACCTCGGGCCCGGTTCCGAGGCCCGGCATTATTGATCAGCTATCCCGTGTGACTCGGGCCCGGGTCCGAGGGCCCACGGTGTCGACCAGATGTTCCAGGCCCTCGGTCCCGGGTCCGAGGGCCCGCAGGGTCCACCAGGTGTCCCGGGAGACTCGCACTCGAGTCCGTGGGCCTGCGGGGTCGACCAGATCTACAGGGCGAGTCGAGCACATGCCCGATGCCCCGCGGGGTCAACCAGACGTCCCAGGCGACTCCGGCCTGGCTCCGAGGGCCCACGGTGTCACACAGCTCTCCTGGGACACTCGCGCTTTGGACCGACGGACCGCGGTGTCGACCAGCTGACCCGGGCGACTTTGGCCCTGTGTCCAAAGGCCCTTGGGGTCGACCGACTTTCCCGGGCGTCTCCGGCCTGTGCCCGAGGGACCGTGGTATGGACCAACTCTCCCAGGCGACTCAAGTTCGGGTCCGAGGTCCCGCAGCCTACCTGCTTTCCCGGATGACTTGGGCATGTGCCACATGTCACGCGGGGTCAACCAGTTGTCCCGGGGGACTCAGGCCCGGATCCAGGATCCCGTGGTGTCGACCAGCTGTCCCGGGGAACTCTGTCCATGCCCGAAGGCCAGCCCCATCCACCAGTTGCCCCGGGCGACTCGACCCGTGTCTGAAGGCCCGCGTGTTCGACCAGCTATCCCTGGCGACTCACGCTGGGGTCCGTGTTCCCGCGGGGTTGACCAGCAGTCCCGGGCAACACGCGCTTGTGTCCGAGGGCCCGTGAGGTCGACCCGATGTCTTTGGCGATTCGGGCCCGGGACCGAGGGCCCGCAGGATCGACCAGCAGACCCGCGCGACTTGGGCCCGTGTCCGAGGTCCTGCGGTCGACCATCTGTACCGGGCGACTCGGGCCCGTGCCCGATGTCCCGCTGGGTCGACCAGCTATCCTGGGGGAGTCGGGCCCATGTCCGAGGGCCCGCGGGTTCCACAACCTTTCCCGGGCGACTCGGGCTGGTCCCGAGGGCCCGCGCTGTCGTCCAAATCTCCCGGTCGACTCGGGCCTGTGTCTGATATCCTCCAGGGTCGACCAGCTGTCCCGGGGGACTTGGGCCCTGGTCGGACGGAGCGGGGTGTCGAACAGGCGTCCCGGGCGACTAGGGCCAATGTCCGAGAGCCCACGGGGTCGAACAGCTGTCCTGGGCGACTCGGGCCCGTTCCCGAGGCCTCGCGGTGTCGACCAGATGTCCCGGGGGACTCGCGCTTCGGTCCTAAGGCCCGCGGGGTCGACCAGCTGTCCTGGCTGACTTGGGTTCGGTTCCGAGGGCCTGCGGGCTCGAAAGGCTGTCCCGGAGGCTCGGGCCCGTTCCTGAAGGCCCACGGGGTCGACCAGTTTTCCCTGTGATTTGCGCTTTGGTCCGAGTGCCCGGAGGGTGGACCAGCAGTCCTGGGTGACTCGCGCTCGTGTCCGAGGTTCCACGAGGTCGCCCCGATGTGTTGGCAACTCGGGCCCGGGTGCGAGGGCCTGCAGGGTCGACCAGGTGTCCCGGGCGACTCGGGCCCATGCCCAAGGCCCTGCGGTGTCAACCAGATGTCCCTGGCATCTCCGGCCCAGCTCCGAGGGCCCGCGGTGTCAACCAGATATCCCAGACCACTCGCGCTTGCGTCCTAGGTTACGTGGGGTCGACCAGCCGTCCAGGGTGACTGGGGCCCTGGTCGGAGGGAGCATGGTGTCAAACAGGCGTCCCGGGCAACTCGGGCCCGTGTCTGAAGGCCCGCGGTGTCAACCAGCTGTCCCTGGTGACTCGTGCCTGGGACCAAGTGCACGCGGGGTCGACCAGCAGTCCCGGGCAACTCGGGCCCTGGTGGGAAGCACTGCGGTGTCGACCAGGCATCCCTGGTGACTCGGGCCCGTGCCCGAGGACCTTCGGGGTCGACCAGCTGTCCCGGGTGACTCCGGCCTGATTCCGAGGGCCCACGGTTTCGACCAAATGTCCTGGGTGACTCGGGCCTGGGTCTGAATGCTCGCGGTATCAACCAGCTTTTCCAGGGAACTCGGGCCCGGGTCTGAGGTCCCACAGGGTCGCCCACCTGTCCCGGGGGACTCGGGCCCGGGTCCACGGGCATGCGGTGTCCACAGGCTGTCCCAGGGGACTCTGGCCCGTTTCCGAGGGCCCGCCGGGTCGACCCGCTGTCCTGGTGGACTCGGGCCCGAATCCGAAGGTCCGCGTGTTCGACCAGCTGTCCCAGGCACTCGGGCCTGTGTCAGAGGGCACGTGGGTTCGACCAGGTGTCCCCGGAGATCGCCCTCGAGTCCGACGGCCCGTGGGGTCAACCATATGTCCCGGGCGACATTGGCCCGGGTGCAATGGCCTGCGCAGTCCACCAGCAAGCCCGCGCGGCTCAGGCCCTGTTCTGATGGCCCGCGGGGTCAACCAGCAGTCCCTGGCGACTGGGGCCCGTGTCCGAAATCCCTCGGTGTTGACCAGCTGTCCCGGGCGACTCGAGACCGTGCCTGAGGGCCTGGGTGTCGAACAGCTTTCCCTGGGGACTCACACTTGTGTCTGATGGACCCCGGGGTCGACCAGCGGTCCCTGGGGACTCGGGCCCAGGTCCTAGGGACCGCGGGTTCGACCACCTGTATTGGGCGACTCGGGCCGGTGCTCGAGGGCCCGCGGTGTCGACCAACTCTCCCGGGCGACTCGGTTCGGGTCCGAGGTCCCATGGTCGACCAGCTGTCCCAGGCGCCTCGGGCCCGTGCCAGATGTCCCGCTGCATGGATCAGCTGCCCCGGGCGACTTGGGCCCTGGTCGCAGGGCCCGCGGTGTCGAACAGGCGTCCCGGAAGAACACGGGCCTTGCCCGAATGCCCGCGCGACGACCAGCTCCGGGTGACACAGGCCCGTGTCCGAGGGCCCACGGGTTCGACCAGATGACCCTGGCGACTCACGCTTGGGTAGCACTGCCCACGGGGTTGTTCAGCATTCCCGGCATCCTCGTGCTCATGTCCGACTGCCCGCGATGTCGACCTGATGTCTTTGGCGACTCGGGCCCGTGGCCGGGGTCCTGCGGGGTCTACCAGCTTTCCCCGGCCACTCGGGCTCAGGCCCGAGTGCCCGCAGTGTCGACCCACTCTCCCAAGCGACTCGAGTTTGGGTCCAAGGGCCCTCGGTCGACCTGCTGTCCCGGGCGTCTTGGGCCCGGGCCCGATGTCCCACCGGGTCTACCAGGTGTCCCGGGCGATTCGGGTTCAGGTCGGAGGGACCGCGGTGTTGCCCAGCCATCCCGGGTCACTCGGGCCTGGGTCCGAGGGCCCATGTGTTCGACAAGCTCTTCCGGGCAAATCGCGCTCGGGTCCAATGGCCCGCGGGGTCGACCAGGTCTCCGGGGCGACTCAGGCACGTGCCCCAGGGCCCGGGGGGTCAACCAGCTGTCCCGGGCACCTCGGGCCCGGTTCCGAGGCCCGGCATTATTGATCAGCTATCCCGTGTGACTCGGGCCCGGGTCCGAGGGCCCACGGTGTCGACCAGATGTTCCAGGCCCTCGGTCCCGGGTCCGAGGGCCCACAGGGTCCACCAGGTGTCCCGGGAGACTCGCACTCGAGTCCGTGGGCCTGCGGGGTCGACCAGATCTACAGGGCGAGTCGAGCACATGCCCGATGCCCCGCGGGGTCAACCAGACGTCCCAGGCGACTCCGGCCTGGCTCCGAGGGCCCACGGTGTCACACAGCTCTCCTGGGACACTCGCGCTTTGGACCGACGGACCGCGGTGTCGACCAGCTGACCCGGGCGACTTTGGCCCTGTGTCCAAAGGCCCTTGGGGTCGACCGACTTTCCCGGGCGTCTCCGGCCTGTGCCCGAGGGACCGTGGTATGGACCAACTCTCCCAGGCGACTCAAGTTCGGGTCCGAGGTCCCGCAGCCTACCTGCTTTCCCGGATGACTTGGGCATGTGCCACATGTCACGCGGGGTCAACCAGTTGTCCCGGGGGACTCAGGCCCGGATCCAGGATCCCGTGGTGTCGACCAGCTGTCCCGGGGAACTCTGTCCATGCCCGAAGGCCAGCCCCATCCACCAGTTGCCCCGGGCGACTCGACCCGTGTCTGAAGGCCCGCGTGTTCGACCAGCTATCCCTGGCGACTCACGCTGGGGTCCGTGTTCCCGCGGGGTTGACCAGCAGTCCCGGGCAACACGCGCTTGTGTCCGAGGGCCCGTGAGGTCGACCCGATGTCTTTGGCGATTCGGGCCCGGGACCGAGGGCCCGCAGGATCGACCAGCAGACCCGCGCGACTTGGGCCCGTGTCCGAGGTCCTGCGGTCGACCATCTGTACCGGGCGACTCGGGCCCGTGCCCGATGTCCCGCTGGGTCGACCAGCTATCCTGGGGGAGTCGGGCCCATGTCCGAGGGCCCGCGGGTTCCACAACCTTTCCCGGGCGACTCGGGCTGGTCCCGAGGGCCCGCGCTGTCGTCCAAATCTCCCGGTCGACTCGGGCCTGTGTCTGATATCCTCCAGGGTCGACCAGCTGTCCCGGGGGACTTGGGCCCTGGTCGGACGGAGCGGGGTGTCGAACAGGCGTCCCGGGCGACTAGGGCCAATGTCCGAGAGCCCACGGGGTCGAACAGCTGTCCTGGGCGACTCGGGCCCGTTCCCGAGGCCTCGCGGTGTCGACCAGATGTCCCGGGGGACTCGCGCTTCGGTCCTAAGGCCCGCGGGGTCGACCAGCTGTCCTGGCTGACTTGGGTTCGGTTCCGAGGGCCTGCGGGCTCGAAAGGCTGTCCCGGAGGCTCGGGCCCGTTCCTGAAGGCCCACGGGGTCGACCAGTTTTCCCTGTGATTTGCGCTTTGGTCCGAGTGCCCGGAGGGTGGACCAGCAGTCCTGGGTGACTCGCGCTCGTGTCCGAGGTTCCACGAGGTCGCCCCGATGTGTTGGCAACTCGGGCCCGGGTGCGAGGGCCTGCAGGGTCGACCAGGTGTCCCGGGCGACTCGGGCCCATGCCCAAGGCCCTGCGGTGTCAACCAGATGTCCCTGGCATCTCCGGCCCAGCTCCGAGGGCCCGCGGTGTCAACCAGATATCCCAGACCACTCGCGCTTGCGTCCTAGGTTACGTGGGGTCGACCAGCCGTCCAGGGTGACTGGGGCCCTGGTCGGAGGGAGCATGGTGTCAAACAGGCGTCCCGGGCAACTCGGGCCCGTGTCTGAAGGCCCGCGGTGTCAACCAGCTGTCCCTGGTGACTCGTGCCTGGGACCAAGTGCACGCGGGGTCGACCAGCAGTCCCGGGCAACTCGGGCCCTGGTGGGAAGCACTGCGGTGTCGACCAGGCATCCCTGGTGACTCGGGCCCGTGCCCGAGGACCTTCGGGGTCGACCAGCTGTCCCGGGTGACTCCGGCCTGATTCCGAGGGCCCACGGTTTCGACCAAATGTCCTGGGTGACTCGGGCCTGGGTCTGAATGCTCGCGGTATCAACCAGCTTTTCCAGGGAACTCGGGCCCGGGTCTGAGGTCCCACAGGGTCGCCCACCTGTCCCGGGGGACTCGGGCCCGGGTCCACGGGCATGCGGTGTCCACAGGCTGTCCCAGGGGACTCTGGCCCGTTTCCGAGGGCCCGCCGGGTCGACCCGCTGTCCTGGTGGACTCGGGCCCGAATCCGAAGGTCCGCGTGTTCGACCAGCTGTCCCAGGCACTCGGGCCTGTGTCAGAGGGCACGTGGGTTCGACCAGGTGTCCCCGGAGATCGCCCTCGAGTCCGACGGCCCGTGGGGTCAACCATATGTCCCGGGCGACATTGGCCCGGGTGCAATGGCCTGCGCAGTCCACCAGCAAGCCCGCGCGGCTCAGGCCCTGTTCTGATGGCCCGCGGGGTCAACCAGCAGTCCCTGGCGACTGGGGCCCGTGTCCGAAATCCCTCGGTGTTGACCAGCTGTCCCGGGCGACTCGAGACCGTGCCTGAGGGCCTGGGTGTCGAACAGCTTTCCCTGGGGACTCACACTTGTGTCTGATGGACCCCGGGGTCGACCAGCGGTCCCTGGGGACTCGGGCCCAGGTCCTAGGGACCGCGGGTTCGACCACCTGTATTGGGCGACTCGGGCCGGTGCTCGAGGGCCCGCGGTGTCGACCAACTCTCCCGGGCGACTCGGTTCGGGTCCGAGGTCCCATGGTCGACCAGCTGTCCCAGGCGCCTCGGGCCCGTGCCAGATGTCCCGCTGCATGGATCAGCTGCCCCGGGCGACTTGGGCCCTGGTCGCAGGGCCCGCGGTGTCGAACAGGCGTCCCGGAAGAACACGGGCCTTGCCCGAATGCCCGCGCGACGACCAGCTCCGGGTGACACAGGCCCGTGTCCGAGGGCCCACGGGTTCGACCAGATGACCCTGGCGACTCACGCTTGGGTAGCACTGCCCACGGGGTTGTTCAGCATTCCCGGCATCCTCGTGCTCATGTCCGACTGCCCGCGATGTCGACCTGATGTCTTTGGCGACTCGGGCCCGTGGCCGGGGTCCTGCGGGGTCTACCAGCTTTCCCCGGCCACTCGGGCTCAGGCCCGAGTGCCCGCAGTGTCGACCCACTCTCCCAAGCGACTCGAGTTTGGGTCCAAGGGCCCTCGGTCGACCTGCTGTCCCGGGCGTCTTGGGCCCGGGCCCGATGTCCCACCGGGTCTACCAGGTGTCCCGGGCGATTCGGGTTCAGGTCGGAGGGACCGCGGTGTTGCCCAGCCATCCCGGGTCACTCGGGCCTGGGTCCGAGGGCCCATGTGTTCGACAAGCTCTTCCGGGCAAATCGCGCTCGGGTCCAATGGCCCGCGGGGTCGACCAGGTCTCCGGGGCGACTCAGGCACGTGCCCCAGGGCCCGGGGGGTCAACCAGCTGTCCCGGGCACCTCGGGCCCGGTTCCGAGGCCCGGCATTATTGATCAGCTATCCCGTGTGACTCGGGCCCGGGTCCGAGGGCCCACGGTGTCGACCAGATGTTCCAGGCCCTCGGTCCCGGGTCCGAGGGCCCACAGGGTCCACCAGGTGTCCCGGGAGACTCGCACTCGAGTCCGTGGGCCTGCGGGGTCGACCAGATCTACAGGGCGAGTCGAGCACATGCCCGATGCCCCGCGGGGTCAACCAGACGTCCCAGGCGACTCCGGCCTGGCTCCGAGGGCCCACGGTGTCACACAGCTCTCCTGGGACACTCGCGCTTTGGACCGACGGACCGCGGTGTCGACCAGCTGACCCGGGCGACTTTGGCCCTGTGTCCAAAGGCCCTTGGGGTCGACCGACTTTCCCGGGCGTCTCCGGCCTGTGCCCGAGGGACCGTGGTATGGACCAACTCTCCCAGGCGACTCAAGTTCGGGTCCGAGGTCCCGCAGCCTACCTGCTTTCCCGGATGACTTGGGCATGTGCCACATGTCACGCGGGGTCAACCAGTTGTCCCGGGGGACTCAGGCCCGGATCCAGGATCCCGTGGTGTCGACCAGCTGTCCCGGGGAACTCTGTCCATGCCCGAAGGCCAGCCCCATCCACCAGTTGCCCCGGGCGACTCGACCCGTGTCTGAAGGCCCGCGTGTTCGACCAGCTATCCCTGGCGACTCACGCTGGGGTCCGTGTTCCCGCGGGGTTGACCAGCAGTCCCGGGCAACACGCGCTTGTGTCCGAGGGCCCGTGAGGTCGACCCGATGTCTTTGGCAATTCGGGCCCGGGACCGAGGGCCCGCAGGATCGACCAGCAGACCCGCGCGACTTGGGCCCGTGTCCGAGGTCCTGCGGTCGACCATCTGTACCGGGCGACTCGGGCCCGTGCCCGATGTCCCGCTGGGTCGACCAGCTATCCTGGGGGAGTCGGGCCCATGTCCGAGGGCCCGCGGGTTCCACAACCTTTCCCGGGCGACTCGGGCTGGTCCCGAGGGCCCGCGCTGTCGTCCAAATCTCCCGGTCGACTCGGGCCTGTGTCTGATATCCTCCAGGGTCGACCAGCTGTCCCGGGGGACTTGGGCCCTGGTCGGACGGAGCGGGGTGTCGAACAGGCGTCCCGGGCGACTAGGGCCAATGTCCGAGAGCCCACGGGGTCGAACAGCTGTCCTGGGCGACTCGGGCCCGTTCCCGAGGCCTCGCGGTGTCGACCAGATGTCCCGGGGGACTCGCGCTTCGGTCCTAAGGCCCGCGGGGTCGACCAGCTGTCCTGGCTGACTTGGGTTCGGTTCCGAGGGCCTGCGGGCTCGAAAGGCTGTCCCGGAGGCTCGGGCCCGTTCCTGAAGGTCCACGGGGTCGACCAGTTTTCCCTGTGATTTGCGCTTTGGTCCGAGTGCCCGGAGGGTTGACCAGCAGTCCTGGGTGACTCGCGCTCGTGTCCGAGGTTCCACGAGGTCGCCCCGATGTGTTGGCAACTCGGGCCCGGGTGCGAGGGCCTGCAGGGTCGACCAGGTGTCCCGGGCGACTCGGGCCCATGCCCAAGGCCCTGCGGTGTCAACCAGATGTCCCTGGCATCTCCGGCCCAGCTCCGAGGGCCCGCGGTGTCAACCAGATGTCCCAGACCACTCGCGCTTGCGTCCTAGGTTACGTGGGGTCGACCAGCCGTCCAGGGTGACTGGGGCCCTGGTCGGAGGGAGCATGGTGTCAAACAGGCGTCCCGGGCAACTCGGGCCCGTGTCTGAAGGCCCGCGGTGTCAACCAGCTGTCCCTGGTGACTCGTGCCTGGGACCAAGTGCACGCGGGGTCGACCAGCAGTCCCGGGCAACTCGGGCCCTGGTGGGAAGCACTGCGGTGTCGACCAGGCATCCCTGGTGACTCGGGCCCGTGCCCGAGGACCTTCGGGGTCGACCAGCTGTCCCGGGTGACTCCGGCCTGATTCCGAGGGCCCACGGTTTCGACCAAATGTCCTGGGTGACTCGGGCCTGGGTCTGAATGCTCGCGGTATCAACCAGCTTTTCCAGGGAACTCGGGCCCGGGTCTGAGGTCCCACAGGGTCGCCCACCTGTCCCGGGGGACTCGGGCCCGGGTCCACGGGCATGCGGTGTCCACAGGCTGTCCCAGGGGACTCTGGCCCGTTTCCGAGGGCCCGCCGGGTCGACCCGCTGTCCTGGTGGACTCGGGCCTGAATCCGAAGGTCCGCGTGTTCGACCAGCTGTCCCAGGCACTCGGGCCTGTGTCAGAGGGCACGTGGGTTCGACCAGGTGTCCCCGGAGATCGCCCTCGAGTCCGACGGCCCGTGGGGTCAACCATATGTCCCGGGCGACATTGGCCCGGGTGCAATGGCCTGCGCAGTCCACCAGCAAGCCCGCGCGGCTCAGGCCCTGTTCTGATGGCCCGCGGGGTCAACCAGCAGTCCCTGGCGACTGGGGCCCGTGTCCGAAATCCCTCGGTGTTGACCAGCTGTCCCGGGCGACTCGAGACCGTGCCTGAGGGCCTGGGTGTCGAACAGCTTTCCCTGGGGACTCACACTTGTGTCTGATGGACCCCGGGGTCGACCAGCGGTCCCTGGGGACTCGGGCCCAGGTCCTAGGGACCGCGGGTTCGACCACCTGTATTGGGCGACTCGGGCCGGTGCTCGAGGGCCCGCGGTGTCGACCAACTCTCCCGGGCGACTCGGTTCGGGTCCGAGGTCCCATGGTCGACCAGCTGTCCCAGGCGCCTCGGGCCCGTGCCAGATGTCCCGCTGCATGGATCAGCTGCCCCGGGCGACTTGGGCCCTGGTCGCAGGGCCCGCGGTGTCGAACAGGCGTCCCGGAAGAACACGGGCCTTGCCCGAATGCCCGCGCGACGACCAGCTCCGGGTGACACAGGCCCGTGTCCGAGGGCCCACGGGTTCGACCAGATGACCCTGGCGACTCACGCTTGGGTAGCACTGCCCACGGGGTTGTTCAGCATTCCCGGCGTCCTCGTGCTCATGTCCGACTGCCCGCGATGTCGACCTGATGTCTTTGGCGACTCGGGCCCGTGGCCGGGGTCCTGCGGGGTCTACCAGCTTTCCCCGGCCACTCGGGCTCAGGCCCGAGTGCCCGCAGTGTCGACCCACTCTCCCAAGCGACTCGAGTTTGGGTCCAAGGGCCCTCGGTCGACCTGCTGTCCCGGGCGTCTTGGGCCCGGGCCCGATGTCCCACCGGGTCTACCAGGTGTCCCGGGCGATTCGGGTTCAGGTCGGAGGGACCGCGGTGTTGCCCAGCCATCCCGGGTCACTCGGGCCTGGGTCCGAGGGCCCATGTGTTCGACAAGCTCTTCCGGGCAAATCGCGCTCGGGTCCAATGGCCCGCGGGGTCGACCAGGTCTCCGGGGCGACTCAGGCACGTGCCCCAGGGCCCGGGGGGTCGACCAGCTGTCCCGGGCACCTCGGGCCCGGTTCCGAGGCCCGGCATTATTGATCAGCTATCCCGTGTGACTCGGGCCCGGGTCCGAGGGCCCACGGTGTCGACCAGATGTTCCAGGCCCTCGGTCCCGGGTCCGAGGGCCCGCAGGGTCCACCAGGTGTCCCGGGAGACTCGCACTCGAGTCCGTGGGCCTGCGGGGTCGACCAGATCTACAGGGCGAGTCGAGCACATGCCCGATGCCCCGCGGGGTCAACCAGACGTCCCAGGCGACTCCGGCCTGGCTCCGAGGGCCCACGGTGTCACACAGCTCTCCTGGGACACTCGCGCTTTGGACCGACGGACCGCGGTGTCGACCAGCTGACCCGGGCGACTTTGGCCCTGTGTCCAAAGGCCCTTGGGGTCGACCGACTTTCCCGGGCGTCTCCGGCCTGTGCCCGAGGGACCGTGGTATGGACCAACTCTCCCAGGCGACTCAAGTTCGGGTCCGAGGTCCCGCAGCCTACCTGCTTTCCCGGATGACTTGGGCATGTGCCACATGTCACGCGGGGTCAACCAGTTGTCCCGGGGGACTCAGGCCCGGATCCAGGATCCCGTGGTGTCGACCAGCTGTCCCGGGGAACTCTGTCCATGCCCGAAGGCCAGCCCCATCCACCAGTTGCCCCGGGCGACTCGACCCGTGTCTGAAGGCCCACGTGTTCGACCAGCTATCCCTGGCGACTCACGCTGGGGTCCGTGTTCCCGCGGGGTTGACCAGCAGTCCCGGGCAACACGCGCTTGTGTCCGAGGGCCCGTGAGGTCGACCCGATGTCTTTGGCAATTCGGGCCCGGGACCGAGGGCCCGCAGGATCGACCAGCAGACCCGCGCGACTTGGGCCCGTGTCCGAGGTCCTGCGGTCGACCATCTGTACCGGGCGACTCGGGCCCGTGCCCGATGTCCCGCTGGGTCGACCAGCTATCCTGGGGGAGTCGGGCCCATGTCCGAGGGCCCGCGGGTTCCACAACCTTTCCCGGGCGACTCGGGCTGGTCCCGAGGGCCCGCGCTGTCTTCCAAATCTCCCGGTCGACTCGGGCCTGTGTCTGATATCCTCCAGGGTCGACCAGCTGTCCCGGGGGACTTGGGCCCTGGTCGGACGGAGCGGGGTGTCGAACAGGCGTCCCGGGCGACTAGGGCAAATGTCCGAGAGCCCACGGGGTCGAACAGCTGTCCTGGGCGACTCGGGCCCGTTCCCGAGGCCTCGCGGTGTCGACCAGATGTCCCGGGGGACTCGCGCTTCGGTCCTAAGGCCCGCGGGGTCGACCAGCTGTCCTGGCTGACTTGGGTTCGGTTCCGAGGGCCTGCGGGCTCGAAAGGCTGTCCCGGAGGCTCGGGCCCGTTCCTGAAGGCCCACGGGGTCGACCAGTTTTCCCTGTGATTTGCGCTTTGGTCCGAGTGCCCGGAGGGTGGACCAGCAGTCCTGGGTGACTCGCGCTCGTGTCCGAGGTTCCACGAGGTCGCCCCGATGTGTTGGCAACTCGGGCCCGGGTGCGAGGGCCTGCAGGGTCGACCAGGTGTCCCGGGCGACTCGGGCCCATGCCCAAGGCCCTGCGGTGTCAACCAGATGTCCCTGGCATCTCCGGCCCAGCTCCGAGGGCCCGCGGTGTCAACCAGATGTCCCAGACCACTCGCGCTTGCGTCCTAGGTTACGTGGGGTCGACCAGCCGTCCAGGGTGACTGGGGCCCTGGTCGGAGGGAGCATGGTGTCAAACAGGCGTCCCGGGCAACTCGGGCCCGTGTCTGAAGGCCCGCGGTGTCAACCAGCTGTCCCTGGTGACTCGTGCCTGGGACCAAGTGCACGCGGGGTCGACCAGCAGTCCCGGGCAACTCGGGCCCTGGTGGGAAGCACTGCGGTGTCGACCAGGCATCCCTGGTGACTCGGGCCCGTGCCCGAGGACCTTCGGGGTCGACCAGCTGTCCCGGGTGACTCCGGCCTGATTCCGAGGGCCCACGGTTTCGACCAAATGTCCTGGGTGACTCGGGCCTGGGTCTGAATGCTCGCGGTATCAACCAGCTTTTCCAGGGAACTCGGGCCCGGGTCTGAGGTCCCACAGGGTCGCCCACCTGTCCCGGGGGACTCGGGCCCGGGTCCACGGGCATGCGGTGTCCACAGGCTGTCCCGGGGGACTCTGGCCCGTTTCCGAGGGCCCGCCGGGTCGACCCGCTGTCCTGGTGGACTCGGGCCCGAATCCGAAGGTCCGCGTGTTCGACCAGCTGTCCCAGGCACTCGGGCCTGTGTCAGAGGGCACGTGGGTTCGACCAGGTGTCCCCGGAGATCGCCCTCGAGTCCGACGGCCCGTGGGGTCAACCATATGTCCCGGGCGACATTGGCCCGGGTGCAATGGCCTGCGCAGTCCACCAGCAAGCCCGCGCGGCTCAGGCCCTGTTCTGATGGCCCGCGGGGTCAACCAGCAGTCCCTGGCGACTGGGGCCCGTGTCCGAAATCCCTCGGTGTTGACCAGCTGTCCCGGGCGACTCGAGACCGTGCCTGAGGGCCTGGGTGTCGAACAGCTTTCCCTGGGGACTCACACTTGTGTCTGATGGACCCCGGGGTCGACCAGCGGTCCCTGGGGACTCGGGCCCAGGTCCTAGGGACCGCGGGTTCGACCACCTGTATTGGGCGACTCGGGCCGGTGCTCGAGGGCCCGCGGTGTCGACCAACTCTCCCGGGCGACTCGGTTCGGGTCCGAGGTCCCATGGTCGACCAGCTGTCCCAGGCGCCTCGGGCCCGTGCCAGATGTCCCGCTGCATGGATCAGCTGCCCCGGGCGACTTGGGCCCTGGTCGCAGGGCCCGCGGTGTCGAACAGGCGTCCCGGAAGAACACGGGCCTTGCCCGAATGCCCGCGCGACGACCAGCTCCGGGTGACACAGGCCCGTGTCCGAGGGCCCACGGGTTCGACCAGATGACCCTGGCGACTCACGCTTGGGTAGCACTGCCCACGGGGTTGTTCAGCATTCCCGGCATCCTCGTGCTCATGTCCGACTGCCCGCGATGTCGACCTGATGTCTTTGGCGACTCGGGCCCGTGGCCGGGGTCCTGCGGGGTCTACCAGCTTTCCCCGGCCACTCGGGCTCAGGCCCGAGTGCCCGCAGTGTCGACCCACTCTCCCAAGCGACTCGAGTTTGGGTCCAAGGGCCCTCGGTCGACCTGCTGTCCCGGGCGTCTTGGGCCCGGGCCCGATGTCCCACCGGGTCTACCAGGTGTCCCGGGCGATTCGGGTTCAGGTCGGAGGGACCGCGGTGTTGCCCAGCCATCCCGGGTCACTCGGGCCTGGGTCCGAGGGCCCATGTGTTCGACAAGCTCTTCCGGGCAAATCGCGCTCGGGTCCAATGGCCCGCGGGGTCGACCAGGTCTCCGGGGCGACTCAGGCACGTGCCCCAGGGCCCGGGGGGTCGACCAGCTGTCCCGGGCACCTCGGGCCCGGTTCCGAGGCCCGGCATTATTGATCAGCTATCCCGTGTGACTCGGGCCCGGGTCCGAGGGCCCACGGTGTCGACCAGATGTTCCAGGCCCTCGGTCCCGGGTCCGAGGGCCCGCAGGGTCCACCAGGTGTCCCGGGAGACTCGCACTCGAGTCCGTGGGCCTGCGGGGTCGACCAGATCTACAGGGCGAGTCGAGCACATGCCCGATGCCCCGCGGGGTCAACCAGACGTCCCAGGCGACTCCGGCCTGGCTCCGAGGGCCCACGGTGTCACACAGCTCTCCTGGGACACTCGCGCTTTGGACCGACGGACCGCGGTGTCGACCAGCTGACCCGGGCGACTTTGGCCCTGTGTCCAAAGGCCCTTGGGGTCGACCGACTTTCCCGGGCGTCTCCGGCCTGTGCCCGAGGGACCGTGGTATGGACCAACTCTCCCAGGCGACTCAAGTTCGGGTCCGAGGTCCCGCAGCCTACCTGCTTTCCCGGATGACTTGGGCATGTGCCACATGTCACGCGGGGTCAACCAGTTGTCCCGGGGGACTCAGGCCCGGATCCAGGATCCCGTGGTGTCGACCAGCTGTCCCGGGGAACTCTGTCCATGCCCGAAGGCCAGCCCCATCCACCAGTTGCCCCGGGCGACTCGACCCGTGTCTGAAGGCCCACGTGTTCGACCAGCTATCCCTGGCGACTCACGCTGGGGTCCGTGTTCCCGCGGGGTTGACCAGCAGTCCCGGGCAACACGCGCTTGTGTCCGAGGGCCCGTGAGGTCGACCCGATGTCTTTGGCGATTCGGGCCCGGGACCGAGGGCCCGCAGGATCGACCAGCAGACCCGCGCGACTTGGGCCCGTGTCCGAGGTCCTGCGGTCGACCATCTGTACCGGGCGACTCGGGCCCGTGCCCGATGTCCCGCTGGGTCGACCAGCTATCCTGGGGGACGTCGGGCCCATGTCCGAGGGCCCGCGGGTTCCACAACCTTTCCCGGGCGACTCGGGCTGGTCCCGAGGGCCCGCGCTGTCGTCCAAATCTCCCGGTCGACTCGGGCCTGTGTCTGATATCCTCCAGGGTCGACCAGCTGTCCCGGGGGACTTGGGCCCTGGTCGGACGGAGCGGGGTGTCGAACAGGCGTCCCGGGCGACTAGGGCCAATGTCCGAGAGCCCACGGGGTCGAACAGCTGTCCTGGGCGACTCGGGCCCGTTCCCGAGGCCTCGCGGTGTCGACCAGATGTCCCGGGGGACTCGCGCTTCGGTCCTAAGGCCCGCGAGGTCGACCAGCTGTCCTGGCTGACTTGGGTTCGGTTCCGAGGGCCTGCGGGCTCGAAAGGCTGTCCCGGAGGCTCGGGCCTGTTCCTGAAGGCCCACGGGGTCGACCAGTTTTCCCTGTGATTTGCGCTTTGGTCCGAGTGCCCGGAGGGTGGACCAGCAGTCCTGGGTGACTCGCGCTCGTGTCCGAGGTTCCACGAGGTCGCCCCGATGTGTTGGCAACTCGGGCCCGGGTGCGAGGGCCTGCAGGGTCGACCAGGTGTCCCGGGCGACTCGGGCCCATGCCCAAGGCCCTGCGGTGTCAACCAGATGTCCCTGGCATCTCCGGCCCAGCTCCGAGGGCCCGCGGTGTCAACCAGATGTCCCAGACCACTCGCGCTTGCGTCCTAGGTTACGTGGGGTCGACCAGCCGTCCAGGGTGACTGGGGCCCTGGTCGGAGGGAGCATGGTGTCAAACAGGCGTCCCGGGCAACTCGGGCCCGTGTCTGAAGGCCCGCGGTGTCAACCAGCTGTCCCTGGTGACTCGTGCCTGGGACCAAGTGCACGCGGGGTCGACCAGCAGTCCCGGGCAACTCGGGCCCTGGTGGGAAGCACTGCGGTGTCGACCAGGCATCCCTGGTGACTCGGGCCCGTGCCCGAGGACCTTCGGGGTCGACCAGCTGTCCCGGGTGACTCCGGCCTGATTCCGAGGGCCCACGGTTTCGACCAAATGTCCTGGGTGACTCGGGCCTGGGTCTGAATGCTCGCGGTATCAACCAGCTTTTCCAGGGAACTCGGGCCCGGGTCTGAGGTCCCACAGGGTCGCCCACCTGTCCCGGGGGACTCGGGCCCGGGTCCACGGGCATGCGGTGTCCACAGGCTGTCCCAGGGGACTCTGGCCCGTTTCCGAGGGCCCGCCGGGTCGACCCGCTGTCCTGGTGGACTCGGGCCCGAATCCGAAGGTCCGCGTGTTCGACCAGCTGTCCCAGGCACTCGGGCCTGTGTCAGAGGGCACGTGGGTTCGACCAGGTGTCCCCGGAGATCGCCCTCGAGTCCGACGGCCCGTGGGGTCAACCATATGTCCCGGGCGACATTGGCCCGGGTGCAATGGCCTGCGCAGTCCACCAGCAAGCCCGCGCGGCTCAGGCCCTGTTCTGATGGCCCGCGGGGTCAACCAGCAGTCCCTGGCGACTGGGGCCCGTGTCCGAAATCCCTCGGTGTTGACCAGCTGTCCCGGGCGACTCGAGACCGTGCCTGAGGGCCTGGGTGTCGAACAGCTTTCCCTGGGGACTCACACTTGTGTCTGATGGACCCCGGGGTCGACCAGCGGTCCCTGGGGACTCGGGCCCAGGTCCTAGGGACCGCGGGTTCGACCACCTGTATTGGGCGACTCGGGCCGGTGCTCGAGGGCCCGCGGTGTCGACCAACTCTCCCGGGCGACTCGGTTCGGGTCCGAGGTCCCATGGTCGACCAGCTGTCCCAGGCGCCTCGGGCCCGTGCCAGATGTCCCGCTGCATGGATCAGCTGCCCCGGGCGACTTGGGCCCTGGTCGCAGGGCCCGCGGTGTCGAACAGGCGTCCCGGAAGAACACGGGCCTTGCCCGAATGCCCGCGCGACGACCAGCTCCGGGTGACACAGGCCCGTGTCCGAGGGCCCACGGGTTCGACCAGATGACCCTGGCGACTCACGCTTGGGTAGCACTGCCCACGGGGTTGTTCAGCATTCCCGGCATCCTCGTGCTCATGTCCGACTGCCCGCGATGTCGACCTGATGTCTTTGGCGACTCGGGCCCGTGGCCGGGGTCCTGCGGGGTCTACCAGCTTTCCCCGGCCACTCGGGCTCAGGCCCGAGTGCCCGCAGTGTCGACCCACTCTCCCAAGCGACTCGAGTTTGGGTCCAAGGGCCCTCGGTCGACCTGCTGTCCCGGGCGTCTTGGGCCCGGGCCCGATGTCCCACCGGGTCTACCAGGTGTCCCGGGCGATTCGGGTTCAGGTCGGAGGGACCGCGGTGTTGCCCAGCCATCCCGGGTCACTCGGGCCTGGGTCCGAGGGCCCATGTGTTCGACAAGCTCTTCCGGGCAAATCGCGCTCGGGTCCAATGGCCCGCGGGGTCGACCAGGTCTCCGGGGCGACTCAGGCACGTGCCCCAGGGCCCGGGGGGTCAACCAGCTGTCCCGGGCACCTCGGGCCCGGTTCCGAGGCCCGGCATTATTGATCAGCTATCCCGTGTGACTCGGGCCCGGGTCCGAGGGCCCACGGTGTCGACCAGATGTTCCAGGCCCTCGGTCCCGGGTCCGAGGGCCCGCAGGGTCCACCAGGTGTCCCGGGAGACTCGCACTCGAGTCCGTGGGCCTGCGGGGTCGACCAGATCTACAGGGCGAGTCGAGCACATGCCCGATGCCCCGCGGGGTCAACCAGACGTCCCAGGCGACTCCGGCCTGGCTCCGAGGGCCCACGGTGTCACACAGCTCTCCTGGGACACTCGCGCTTTGGACCGACGGACCGCGGTGTCGACCAGCTGACCCGGGCGACTTTGGCCCTGTGTCCAAAGGCCCTTGGGGTCGACCGACTTTCCCGGGCGTCTCCGGCCTGTGCCCGAGGGACCGTGGTATGGACCAACTCTCCCAGGCGACTCAAGTTCGGGTCCGAGGTCCCGCAGCCTACCTGCTTTCCCGGATGACTTGGGCATGTGCCACATGTCACGCGGGGTCAACCAGTTGTCCCGGGGGACTCAGGCCCGGATCCAGGATCCCGTGGTGTCGACCAGCTGTCCCGGGGAACTCTGTCCATGCCCGAAGGCCAGCCCCATCCACCAGTTGCCCCGGGCGACTCGACCCGTGTCTGAAGGCCCACGTGTTCGACCAGCTATCCCTGGCGACTCACGCTGGGGTCCGTGTTCCCGCGGGGTTGACCAGCAGTCCCGGGCAACACGCGCTTGTGTCCGAGGGCCCGTGAGGTCGACCCGATGTCTTTGGCGATTCGGGCCCGGGACCGAGGGCCCGCAGGATCGACCAGCAGACCCGCGCGACTTGGGCCCGTGTCCGAGGTCCTGCGGTCGACCATCTGTACCGGGCGACTCGGGCCCGTGCCCGATGTCCCGCTGGGTCGACCAGCTATCCTGGGGGACGTCGGGCCCATGTCCGAGGGCCCGCGGGTTCCACAACCTTTCCCGGGCGACTCGGGCTGGTCCCGAGGGCCCGCGCTGTCGTCCAAATCTCCCGGTCGACTCGGGCCTGTGTCTGATATCCTCCAGGGTCGACCAGCTGTCCCGGGGGACTTGGGCCCTGGTCGGACGGAGCGGGGTGTCGAACAGGCGTCCCGGGCGACTAGGGCCAATGTCCGAGAGCCCACGGGGTCGAACAGCTGTCCTGGGCGACTCGGGCCCGTTCCCGAGGCCTCGCGGTGTCGACCAGATGTCCCGGGGGACTCGCGCTTCGGTCCTAAGGCCCGCGGGGTCGACCAGCTGTCCTGGCTGACTTGGGTTCGGTTCCGAGGGCCTGCGGGCTCGAAAGGCTGTCCCGGAGGCTCGGGCCTGTTCCTGAAGGCCCACGGGGTCGACCAGTTTTCCCTGTGATTTGCGCTTTGGTCCGAGTGCCCGGAGGGTGGACCAGCAGTCCTGGGTGACTCGCGCTCGTGTCCGAGGTTCCACGAGGTCGCCCCGATGTGTTGGCAACTCGGGCCCGGGTGCGAGGGCCTGCAGGGTCGACCAGGTGTCCCGGGCGACTCGGGCCCATGCCCAAGGCCCTGCGGTGTCAACCAGATGTCCCTGGCATCTCCGGCCCAGCTCCGAGGGCCCGCGGTGTCAACCAGATGTCCCAGACCACTCGCGCTTGCGTCCTAGGTTACGTGGGGTCGACCAGCCGTCCAGGGCGACTGGGGCCCTGGTCGGAGGGAGCATGGTGTCAAACAGGCGTCCCGGGCAACTCGGGCCCGTGTCTGAAGGCCCGCGGTGTCAACCAGCTGTCCCTGGTGACTCGTGCCTGGGACCGAGTGCACGCGGGGTCGACCAGCAGTCCCGGGCAACTCGGGCCCTGGTGGGAAGCACTGCGGTGTCGACCAGGCATCCCTGGTGACTCGGGCCCGTGCCCGAGGACCTTCGGGGTCGACCAGCTGTCCCGGGTGACTCCGGCCTGATTCCGAGGGCCCACGGTTTCGACCAAATGTCCTGGGTGACTCGGGCCTGGGTCTGAATGCTCGCGGTATCAACCAGCTTTTCCAGGGAACTCGGGCCCGGGTCTGAGGTCCCACAGGGTCGCCCACCTGTCCCGGGGGACTCGGGCCCGGGTCCACGGGCATGCGGTGTCCACAGGCTGTCCCAGGGGACTCTGGCCCGTTTCCGAGGGCCCGCCGGGTCGACCCGCTGTCCTGGTGGACTCGGGCCCGAATCCGAAGGTCCGCGTGTTCGACCAGCTGTCCCAGGCACTCGGGCCTGTGTCAGAGGGCACGTGGGTTCGACCAGGTGTCCCCGGAGATCGCCCTCGAGTCCGACGGCCCGTGGGGTCAACCATATGTCCCGGGCGACATTGGCCCGGGTGCAATGGCCTGCGCAGTCCACCAGCAAGCCCGCGCGGCTCAGGCCCTGTTCTGATGGCCCGCGGGGTCAACCAGCAGTCCCTGGCGACTGGGGCCCGTGTCCGAAATCCCTCGGTGTTGACCAGCTGTCCCGGGCGACTCGAGACCGTGCCTGAGGGCCTGGGTGTCGAACAGCTTTCCCTGGGGACTCACACTTGTGTCTGATGGACCCCGGGGTCGACCAGCGGTCCCTGGGGACTCGGGCCCAGGTCCTAGGGACCGCGGGTTCGACCACCTGTATTGGGCGACTCGGGCCGGTGCTCGAGGGCCCGCGGTGTCGACCAACTCTCCCGGGCGACTCGGTTCGGGTCCGAGGTCCCATGGTCGACCAGCTGTCCCAGGCGCCTCGGGCCCGTGCCAGATGTCCCGCTGCATGGATCAGCTGCCCCGGGCGACTTGGGCCCTGGTCGCAGGGCCCGCGGTGTCAAACAGGCGTCCCGGAAGAACACGGGCCTTGCCCGAATGCCCGCGCGACGACCAGCTCCGGGTGACACAGGCCCGTGTCCGAGGGCCCACGGGTTCGACCAGATGACCCTGGCGACTCACGCTTGGGTAGCACTGCCCACGGGGTTGTTCAGCATTCCCGGCATCCTCGTGCTCATGTCCGACTGCCCGCGATGTCGACCTGATGTCTTTGGCGACTCGGGCCCGTGGCCGGGGTCCTGCGGGGTCTACCAGCTTTCCCCGGCCACTCGGACTCAGGCCCGAGTGCCCGCAGTGTCGACCCACTCTCCCAAGCGACTCGAGTTTGGGTCCAAGGGCCCTCGGTCGACCTGCTGTCCCGGGCGTCTTGGGCCCGGGCCCGATGTCCCACCGGGTCTACCAGGTGTCCCGGGCGATTCGGGTTCAGGTCGGAGGGACCGCGGTGTTGCCCAGCCATCCCGGGTCACTCGGGCCTGGGTCCGAGGGCCCATGTGTTCGACAAGCTCTTCCGGGCAAATCGCGCTCGGGTCCAATGGCCCGC
Organism: Sus scrofa; assembly: GCF_054392235.1. Classification (NCBI taxonomy): domain Eukaryota; kingdom Metazoa; phylum Chordata; class Mammalia; order Artiodactyla; family Suidae; genus Sus; species Sus scrofa. The sequence goes on along the minus strand of NC_139387.1, from coordinate 45,463,763 downwards.
GGGGTCGACCAGGTCTCCGGGGCGACTCAGGCACGTGCCCCAGGGCCCGGGGGGTCGACCAGCTGTCCCGGGCACCTCGGGCCCGGTTCCGAGGCCCGGCATTATTGATCAGCTATCCCGTGTGACTCGGGCCCGGGTCCGAGGGCCCACGGTGTCGACCAGATGTTCCAGGCCCTCGGTCCCGGGTCCGAGGGCCCGCAGGGTCCACCAGGTGTCCCGGGAGACTCGCACTCGAGTCCGTGGGCCTGCGGGGTCGACCAGATCTACAGGGCGAGTCGAGCACATGCCCGATGCCCCGCGGGGTCAACCAGACGTCCCAGGCGACTCCGGCCTGGCTCCGAGGGCCCACGGTGTCACACAGCTCTCCTGGGACACTCGCGCTTTGGACCGACGGACCGCGGTGTCGACCAGCTGACCCGGGCGACTTTGGCCCTGTGTCCAAAGGCCCTTGGGGTCGACCGACTTTCCCGGGCGTCTCCGGCCTGTGCCCGAGGGACCGTGGTATGGACCAACTCTCCCAGGCGACTCAAGTTCGGGTCCGAGGTCCCGCAGCCTACCTGCTTTCCCGGATGACTTGGGCATGTGCCACATGTCACGCGGGGTCAACCAGTTGTCCCGGGGGACTCAGGCCCGGATCCAGGATCCCGTGGTGTCGACCAGCTGTCCCGGGGAACTCTGTCCATGCCCGAAGGCCAGCCCCATCCACCAGTTGCCCCGGGCGACTCGACCCGTGTCTGAAGGCCCACGTGTTCGACCAGCTATCCCTGGCGACTCACGCTGGGGTCCGTGTTCCCGCGGGGTTGACCAGCAGTCCCGGGCAACACGCGCTTGTGTCCGAGGGCCCGTGAGGTCGACCCGATGTCTTTGGCGATTCGGGCCCGGGACCGAGGGCCCGCAGGATCGACCAGCAGACCCGCGCGACTTGGGCCCGTGTCCGAGGTCCTGCGGTCGACCATCTGTACCGGGCGACTCGGGCCCGTGCCCGATGTCCCGCTGGGTCGACCAGCTATCCTGGGGGACGTCGGGCCCATGTCCGAGGGCCCGCGGGTTCCACAACCTTTCCCGGGCGACTCGGGCTGGTCCCGAGGGCCCGCGCTGTCGTCCAAATCTCCCGGTCGACTCGGGCCTGTGTCTGATATCCTCCAGGGTCGACCAGCTGTCCCGGGGGACTTGGGCCCTGGTCGGACGGAGCGGGGTGTCGAACAGGCGTCCCGGGCGACTAGGGCCAATGTCCGAGAGCCCACGGGGTCGAACAGCTGTCCTGGGCGACTCGGGCCCGTTCCCGAGGCCTCGCGGTGTCGACCAGATGTCCCGGGGGACTCGCGCTTCGGTCCTAAGGCCCGCGAGGTCGACCAGCTGTCCTGGCTGACTTGGGTTCGGTTCCGAGGGCCTGCGGGCTCGAAAGGCTGTCCCGGAGGCTCGGGCCTGTTCCTGAAGGCCCACGGGGTCGACCAGTTTTCCCTGTGATTTGCGCTTTGGTCCGAGTGCCCGCAGGGTGGACCAGCAGTCCTGGGTGACTCGCGCTCGTGTCCGAGGTTCCACGAGGTCGCCCCGATGTGTTGGCAACTCGGGCCCGGGTGCGAGGGCCTGCAGGGTCGACCAGGTGTCCCGGGCGACTCGGGCCCATGCCCAAGGCCCTGCGGTGTCAACCAGATGTCCCTGGCATCTCCGGCCCAGCTCCGAGGGCCCGCGGTGTCAACCAGATGTCCCAGACCTCTCGCGCTTGCGTCCTAGGTTACGTGGGGTCGACCAGCCGTCCAGGGTGACTGGGGCCCTGGTCGGAGGGAGCATGGTGTCAAACAGGCGTCCCGGGCAACTCGGGCCCGTGTCTGAAGGCCCGCGGTGTCAACCAGCTGTCCCTGGTGACTCGTGCCTGGGACCAAGTGCACGCGGGGTCGACCAGCAGTCCCGGGCAACTCGGGCCCTGGTGGGAAGCACTGCGGTGTCGACCAGGCATCCCTGGTGACTCGGGCCCGTGCCCGAGGACCTTCGGGGTCGACCAGCTGTCCCGGGTGACTCCGGCCTGATTCCGAGGGCCCACGGTTTCGACCAAATGTCCTGGGTGACTCGGGCCTGGGTCTGAATGCTCGCGGTATCAACCAGCTTTTCCAGGGAACTCGGGCCCGGGTCTGAGGTCCCACAGGGTCGCCCACCTGTCCCGGGGGACTCGGGCCCGGGTCCACGGGCATGCGGTGTCCACAGGCTGTCCCAGGGGACTCTGGCCCGTTTCCGAGGGCCCGCCGGGTCGACCCGCTGTCCTGGTGGACTCGGGCCCGAATCCGAAGGTCCGCGTGTTCGACCAGCTGTCCCAGGCACTCGGGCCTGTGTCAGAGGGCACGTGGGTTCGACCAGGTGTCCCCGGAGATCGCCCTCGAGTCCGACGGCCCGTGGGGTCAACCATATGTCCCGGGCGACATTGGCCCGGGTGCAATGGCCTGCGCAGTCCACCAGCAAGCCCGCGCGGCTCAGGCCCTGTTCTGATGGCCCGCGGGGTCAACCAGCAGTCCCTGGCGACTGGGGCCCGTGTCCGAAATCCCTCGGTGTTGACCAGCTGTCCCGGGCGACTCGAGACCGTGCCTGAGGGCCTGGGTGTCGAACAGCTTTCCCTGGGGACTCACACTTGTGTCTGATGGACCCCGGGGTCGACCAGCGGTCCCTGGGGACTCGGGCCCAGGTCCTAGGGACCGCGGGTTCGACCACCTGTATTGGGCGACTCGGGCCGGTGCTCGAGGGCCCGCGGTGTCGACCAACTCTCCCGGGCGACTCGGTTCGGGTCCGAGGTCCCATGGTCGACCAGCTGTCCCAGGCGCCTCGGGCCCGTGCCAGATGTCCCGCTGCATGGATCAGCTGCCCCGGGCGACTTGGGCCCTGGTCGCAGGGCCCGCGGTGTCGAACAGGCGTCCCGGAAGAACACGGGCCTTGCCCGAATGCCCGCGCGACGACCAGCTCCGGGTGACACAGGCCCGTGTCCGAGGGCCCACGGGTTCGACCAGATGACCCTGGCGACTCACGCTTGGGTAGCACTGCCCACGGGGTTGTTCAGCATTCCCGGCATCCTCGTGCTCATGTCCGACTGCCCGCGATGTCGACCTGATGTCTTTGGCGACTCGGGCCCGTGGCCGGGGTCCTGCGGGGTCTACCAGCTTTCCCCGGCCACTCGGGCTCAGGCCCGAGTGCCCGCAGTGTCGACCCACTCTCCCAAGCGACTCGAGTTTGGGTCCAAGGGCCCTCGGTCGACCTGCTGTCCCGGGCGTCTTGGGCCCGGGCCCGATGTCCCACCGGGTCTACCAGGTGTCCCGGGCGATTCGGGTTCAGGTCGGAGGGACCGCGGTGTTGCCCAGCCATCCCGGGTCACTCGGGCCTGGGTCCGAGGGCCCATGTGTTCGACAAGCTCTTCCGGGCAAATCGCGCTCGGGTCCAATGGCCCGCGGGGTCGACCAGGTCTCCGGGGCGACTCAGGCACGTGCCCCAGGGCCCGGGGGGTCAACCAGCTGTCCCGGGCACCTCGGGCCCGGTTCCGAGGCCCGGCATTATTGATCAGCTATCCCGTGTGACTCGGGCCCGGGTCCGAGGGCCCACGGTGTCGACCAGATGTTCCAGGCCCTCGGTCCCGGGTCCGAGGGCCCGCAGGGTCCACCAGGTGTCCCGGGAGACTCGCACTCGAGTCCGTGGGCCTGCGGGGTCGACCAGATCTACAGGGCGAGTCGAGCACATGCCCGATGCCCCGCGGGGTCAACCAGACGTCCCAGGCGACTCCGGCCTGGCTCCGAGGGCCCACGGTGTCACACAGCTCTCCTGGGACACTCGCGCTTTGGACCGACGGACCGCGGTGTCGACCAGCTGACCCGGGCGACTTTGGCCCTGTGTCCAAAGGCCCTTGGGGTCGACCGACTTTCCCGGGCGTCTCCGGCCTGTGCCCGAGGGACCGTGGTATGGACCAACTCTCCCAGGCGACTCAAGTTCGGGTCCGAGGTCCCGCAGCCTACCTGCTTTCCCGGATGACTTGGGCATGTGCCACATGTCACGCGGGGTCAACCAGTTGTCCCGGGGGACTCAGGCCCGGATCCAGGATCCCGTGGTGTCGACCAGCTGTCCCGGGGAACTCTGTCCATGCCCGAAGGCCAGCCCCATCCACCAGTTGCCCCGGGCGACTCGACCCGTGTCTGAAGGCCCACGTGTTCGACCAGCTATCCCTGGCGACTCACGCTGGGGTCCGTGTTCCCGCGGGGTTGACCAGCAGTCCCGGGCAACACGCGCTTGTGTCCGAGGGCCCGTGAGGTCGACCCGATGTCTTTGGCGATTCGGGCCCGGGACCGAGGGCCCGCAGGATCGACCAGCAGACCCGCGCGACTTGGGCCCGTGTCCGAGGTCCTGCGGTCGACCATCTGTACCGGGCGACTCGGGCCCGTGCCCGATGTCCCGCTGGGTCGACCAGCTATCCTGGGGGACGTCGGGCCCATGTCCGAGGGCCCGCGGGTTCCACAACCTTTCCCGGGCGACTCGGGCTGGTCCCGAGGGCCCGCGCTGTCGTCCAAATCTCCCGGTCGACTCGGGCCTGTGTCTGATATCCTCCAGGGTCGACCAGCTGTCCCGGGGGACTTGGGCCCTGGTCGGACGGAGCGGGGTGTCGAACAGGCGTCCCGGGCGACTAGGGCCAATGTCCGAGAGCCCACGGGGTCGAACAGCTGTCCTGGGCGACTCGGGCCCGTTCCCGAGGCCTCGCGGTGTCGACCAGATGTCCCGGGGGACTCGCGCTTCGGTCCTAAGGCCCGCGGGGTCGACCAGCTGTCCTGGCTGACTTGGGTTCGGTTCCGAGGGCCTGCGGGCTCGAAAGGCTGTCCCGGAGGCTCGGGCCTGTTCCTGAAGGCCCACGGGGTCGACCAGTTTTCCCTGTGATTTGCGCTTTGGTCCGAGTGCCCGGAGGGTGGACCAGCAGTCCTGGGTGACTCGCGCTCGTGTCCGAGGTTCCACGAGGTCGCCCCGATGTGTTGGCAACTCGGGCCCGGGTGCGAGGGCCTGCAGGGTCGACCAGGTGTCCCGGGCGACTCGGGCCCATGCCCAAGGCCCTGCGGTGTCAACCAGATGTCCCTGGCATCTCCGGCCCAGCTCCGAGGGCCCGCGGTGTCAACCAGATGTCCCAGACCACTCGCGCTTGCGTCCTAGGTTACGTGGGGTCGACCAGCCGTCCAGGGCGACTGGGGCCCTGGTCGGAGGGAGCATGGTGTCAAACAGGCGTCCCGGGCAACTCGGGCCCGTGTCTGAAGGCCCGCGGTGTCAACCAGCTGTCCCTGGTGACTCGTGCCTGGGACCGAGTGCACGCGGGGTCGACCAGCAGTCCCGGGCAACTCGGGCCCTGGTGGGAAGCACTGCGGTGTCGACCAGGCATCCCTGGTGACTCGGGCCCGTGCCCGAGGACCTTCGGGGTCGACCAGCTGTCCCGGGTGACTCCGGCCTGATTCCGAGGGCCCACGGTTTCGACCAAATGTCCTGGGTGACTCGGGCCTGGGTCTGAATGCTCGCGGTATCAACCAGCTTTTCCAGGGAACTCGGGCCCGGGTCTGAGGTCCCACAGGGTCGCCCACCTGTCCCGGGGGACTCGGGCCCGGGTCCACAGGCATGCGGTGTCCACAGGCTGTCCCAGGGGACTCTGGCCCGTTTCCGAGGGCCCGCCGGGTCGACCCGCTGTCCTGGTGGACTCGGGCCCGAATCCGAAGGTCCGCGTGTTCGACCAGCTGTCCCAGGCACTCGGGCCTGTGTCAGAGGGCACGTGGGTTCGACCAGGTGTCCCCGGAGATCGCCCTCGAGTCCGACGGCCCGTGGGGTCAACCATATGTCCCGGGCGACATTGGCCCGGGTGCAATGGCCTGCGCAGTCCACCAGCAAGCCCGCGCGGCTCAGGCCCTGTTCTGATGGCCCGCGGGGTCAACCAGCAGTCCCTGGCGACTGGGGCCCGTGTCCGAAATCCCTCGGTGTTGACCAGCTGTCCCGGGCGACTCGAGACCGTGCCTGAGGGCCTGGGTGTCGAACAGCTTTCCCTGGGGACTCACACTTGTGTCTGATGGACCCCGGGGTCGACCAGCGGTCCCTGGGGACTCGGGCCCAGGTCCTAGGGACCGCGGGTTCGACCACCTGTATTGGGCGACTCGGGCCGGTGCTCGAGGGCCCGCGGTGTCGACCAACTCTCCCGGGCGACTCGGTTCGGGTCCGAGGTCCCATGGTCGACCAGCTGTCCCAGGCGCCTCGGGCCCGTGCCAGATGTCCCGCTGCATGGATCAGCTGCCCCGGGCGACTTGGGCCCTGGTCGCAGGGCCCGCGGTGTCGAACAGGCGTCCCGGAAGAACACGGGCCTTGCCCGAATGCCCGCGCGACGACCAGCTCCGGGTGACACAGGCCCGTGTCCGAGGGCCCACGGGTTCGACCAGATGACCCTGGCGACTCACGCTTGGGTAGCACTGCCCACGGGGTTGTTCAGCATTCCCGGCATCCTCGTGCTCATGTCCGACTGCCCGCGATGTCGACCTGATGTCTTTGGCGACTCGGGCCCGTGGCCGGGGTCCTGCGGGGTCTACCAGCTTTCCCCGGCCACTCGGGCTCAGGCCCGAGTGCCCGCAGTGTCGACCCACTCTCCCAAGCGACTCGAGTTTGGGTCCAAGGGCCCTCGGTCGACCTGCTGTCCCGGGCGTCTTGGGCCCGGGCCCGATGTCCCACCGGGTCTACCAGGTGTCCCGGGCGATTCGGGTTCAGGTCGGAGGGACCGCGGTGTTGCCCAGCCATCCCGGGTCACTCGGGCCTGGGTCCGAGGGCCCATGTGTTCGACAAGCTCTTCCGGGCAAATCGCGCTCGGGTCCAATGGCCCGCGGGGTCGACCAGGTCTCCGGGGCGACTCAGGCACGTGCCCCAGGGCCCGGGGGGTCGACCAGCTGTCCCGGGCACCTCGGGCCCGGTTCCGAGGCCCGGCATTATTGATCAGCTATCCCGTGTGACTCGGGCCCGGGTCCGAGGGCCCACGGTGTCGACCAGATGTTCCAGGCCCTCGGTCCCGGGTCCGAGGGCCCGCAGGGTCCACCAGGTGTCCCGGGAGACTCGCACTCGAGTCCGTGGGCCTGCGGGGTCGACCAGATCTACAGGGCGAGTCGAGCACATGCCCGATGCCCCGCGGGGTCAACCAGACGTCCCAGGCGACTCCGGCCTGGCTCCGAGGGCCCACGGTGTCACACAGCTCTCCTGGGACACTCGCGCTTTGGACCGACGGACCGCGGTGTCGACCAGCTGACCCGGGCGACTTTGGCCCTGTGTCCAAAGGCCCTTGGGGTCGACCGACTTTCCCGGGCGTCTCCGGCCTGTGCCCGAGGGACCGTGGTATGGACCAACTCTCCCAGGCGACTCAAGTTCGGGTCCGAGGTCCCGCAGCCTACCTGCTTTCCCGGATGACTTGGGCATGTGCCACATGTCACGCGGGGTCAACCAGTTGTCCCGGGGGACTCAGGCCCAGATCCAGGATCCCGTGGTGTCGACCAGCTGTCCCGGGGAACTCTGTCCATGCCCGAAGGCCAGCCCCATCCACCAGTTGCCCCGGGCGACTCGACCCGTGTCTGAAGGCCCGCGTGTTCGACCAGCTATCCCTGGCGACTCACGCTGGGGTCCGTGTTCCCGCGGGGTTGACCAGCAGTCCCGGGCAACACGCGCTTGTGTCCGAGGGCCCGTGAGGTCGACCCGATGTCTTTGGCGATTCGGGCCCGGGACCGAGGGCCCGCAGGATCGACCAGCAGACCCGCGCGACTTGGGCCCGTGTCCGAGGTCCTGCGGTCGACCATCTGTACCGGGCGACTCGGGCCCGTGCCCGATGTCCCGCTGGGTCGACCAGCTATCCTGGGGGAGTCGGGCCCATGTCCGAGGGCCCGCGGGTTCCACAACCTTTCCCGGGCGACTCGGGCTGGTCCCGAGGGCCCGCGCTGTCGTCCAAATCTCCCGGTCGACTCGGGCCTGTGTCTGATATCCTCCAGGGTCGACCAGCTGTCCCGGGGGACTTGGGCCCTGGTCGGACGGAGTGGGGTGTCGAACAGGCGTCCCGGGCGACTAGGGCCAATGTCCGAGAGCCCACGGGGTCGAACAGCTGTCCTGGGCGACTCGGGCCCGTTCCCGAGGCCTCGCGGTGTCGACCAGATGTCCCGGGGGACTCGCGCTTCGGTCCTAAGGCCCGCGGGGTGGACCAGCTGTCCTGGCTGACTTGGGTTCGGTTCCGAGGGCCTGCGGGCTCGAAAGGCTGTCCCGGAGGCTCGGGCCCGTTCCTGAAGGCCCACGGGGTCGACCAGTTTTCCCTGTGATTTGCGCTTTGGTCCGAGTGCCCGCAGGGTGGACCAGCAGTCCTGGGTGACTCGCGCTCGTGTCCGAGGTTCCACGAGGTCGCCCCGATGTGTTGGCAACTCGGGCCCGGGTGCGAGGGCCTGCAGGGTCGACCAGGTGTCCCGGGCGACTCGGGCCCATGCCCAAGGCCCTGCGGTGTCAACCAGATGTCCCTGGCATCTCCGGCCCAGCTCCGAGGGCCCGCGGTGTCAACCAGATGTCCCAGACCACTCGCGCTTGCGTCCTAGGTTACGTGGGGTCGACCAGCCGTCCAGGGTGACTGGGGCCCTGATCGGAGGGAGCATGGTGTCAAACAGGCGTCCCGGGCAACTCGGGCCCGTGTCTGAAGGCCCGCGGTGTCAACCAGCTGTCCCTGGTGACTCGTGCCTGGGACCAAGTGCACGCGGGGTCGACCAGCAGTCCCGGGCAACTCGGGCCCTGGTGGGAAGCACTGCGGTGTCGACCAGGCATCCCTGGTGACTCGGGCCCGTGCCCGAGGACCTTCGGGGTCGACCAGCTGTCCCGGGTGACTCCGGCCTGATTCCGAGGGCCCACGGTTTCGACCAAATGTCCTGGGTGACTCGGGCCTGGGTCTGAATGCTCGCGGTATCAACCAGCTTTTCCAGGGAACTCGGGCCCGGGTCTGAGGTCCCACAGGGTCGCCCACCTGTCCCGGGGGACTCGGGCCCGGGTCCACGGGCATGCGGTGTCCACAGGCTGTCCCAGGGGACTCTGGCCCGTTTCCGAGGGCCCGCCGGGTCGACCCGCTGTCCTGGTGGACTCGGGCCCGAATCCGAAGGTCCGCGTGTTCGACCAGCTGTCCCAGGCACTCGGGCCTGTGTCAGAGGGCACGTGGGTTCGACCAGGTGTCCCCGGAGATCGCCCTCGAGTCCGACGGCCCGTGGGGTCAACCATATGTCCCGGGCGACATTGGCCCGGGTGCAATGGCCTGCGCAGTCCACCAGCAAGCCCGCGCGGCTCAGGCCCTGTTCTGATGGCCCGCGGGGTCAACCAGCAGTCCCTGGCGACTGGGGCCCGTGTCCGAAATCCCTCGGTGTTGACCAGCTGTCCCGGGCGACTCGAGACCGTGCCTGAGGGCCTGGGTGTCGAACAGCTGTCCCAGGGAACTCACACTTGTGTCTGATGGACCCCGGGGTCGACCAGCGGTCCCTGGGGACTCGGGCCCAGGTCCTAGGGACCGCGGGTTCGACCACCTGTATTGGGCGACTCGGGCCGGTGCTCGAGGGCCCGCGGTGTCGACCAACTCTCCCGGGCGACTCGGTTCGGGTCCGAGGTCCCATGGTCGACCAGCTGTCCCAGGCGCCTCGGGCCCGTGCCAGATGTCCCGCTGCATGGATCAGCTGCCCCGGGCGACTTGGGCCCTGGTCGCAGGGCCCGCGGTGTCGAACAGGCGTCCCGGAAGAACACGGGCCTTGCCCGAATGCCCGCGCGACGACCAGCTCCGGGTGACACAGGCCCGTGTCCGAGGGCCCACGGGTTCGACCAGATGACCCTGGCGACTCACGCTTGGGTAGCACTGCCCACGGGGTTGTTCAGCATTCCCGGCGTCCTCGTGCTCATGTCCGACTGCCCGCGATGTCGACCTGATGTCTTTGGCGACTCGGGCCCGTGGCCGGGGTCCTGCGGGGTCTACCAGCTTTCCCCGGCCACTCGGGCTCAGGCCCGAGTGCCCGCAGTGTCGACCCACTCTCCCAAGCGACTCGAGTTTGGGTCCAAGGGCCCTCGGTCGACCTGCTGTCCCGGGCGTCTTGGGCCCGGGCCCGATGTCCCACCGGGTCTACCAGGTGTCCCGGGCGATTCGGGTTCAGGTCGGAGGGACCGCGGTGTTGCCCAGCCATCCCGGGTCACTCGGGCCTGGGTCCGAGGGCCCATGTGTTCGACAAGCTCTTCCGGGCAAATCGCGCTCGGGTCCAATGGCCCGCGGGGTCGACCAGGTCTCCGGGGCGACTCAGGCACGTGCCCCAGGGCCCGGGGGGTCGACCAGCTGTCCCGGGCACCTCGGGCCCGGTTCCGAGGCCCGGCATTATTGATCAGCTATCCCGTGTGACTCGGGCCCGGGTCCGAGGGCCCACGGTGTCGACCAGATGTTCCAGGCCCTCGGTCCCGGGTCCGAGGGCCCGCAGGGTCCACCAGGGGTCCCGGGAGACTCGCACTCGAGTCCGTGGGCCTGCGGGGTCGACCAGATCTACAGGGCGAGTCGAGCACATGCCCGATGCCCCGCGGGGTCAACCAGACGTCCCAGGCGACTCCGGCCTGGCTCCGAGGGCCCACGGTGTCACACAGCTCTCCTGGGACACTCGCGCTTTGGACCGACGGACCGCGGTGTCGACCAGCTGACCCGGGCGACTTTGGCCCTGTGTCCAAAGGCCCTTGGGGTCGACCGACTTTCCCGGGCGTCTCCGGCCTGTGCCCGAGGGACCGTGGTATGGACCAACTCTCCCAGGCGACTCAAGTTCGGGTCCGAGGTCCCGCAGCCTACCTGCTTTCCCGGATGACTTGGGCATGTGCCACATGTCACGCGGGGTCAACCAGTTGTCCCGGGGGACTCAGGCCCGGATCCAGGATCCCGTGGTGTCGACCAGCTGTCCCGGGGAACTCTGTCCATGCCCGAAGGCCAGCCCCATCCACCAGTTGCCCCGGGCGACTCGACCCGTGTCTGAAGGCCCGCGTGTTCGACCAGCTATCCCTGGCGACTCACGCTGGGGTCCGTGTTCCCGCGGGGTTGACCAGCAGTCCCGGGCAACACGCGCTTGTGTCCGAGGGCCCGTGAGGTCGACCCGATGTCTTTGGCGATTCGGGCCCGGGACCGAGGGCCCGCAGGATCGACCAGCAGACCCGCGCGACTTGGGCCCGTGTCCGAGGTCCTGCGGTCGACCATCTGTACCGGGCGACTCGGGCCCGTGCCCGATGTCCCGCTGGGTCGACCAGCTATCCTGGGGGAGTCGGGCCCATGTCCGAGGGCCCGCGGGTTCCACAAACTTTCCCGGGCGACTCGGGCTGGTCCCGAGGGCCCGCGCTGTCGTCCAAATCTCCCGGTCGACTCGGGCCTGTGTCTGATATCCTCCAGGGTCGACCAGCTGTCCCGGGGGACTTGGGCCCTGGTCGGACGGAGCGGGGTGTCGAACAGGCGTCCCGGGCGACTAGGGCCAATGTCCGAGAGCCCACGGGGTCGAACAGCTGTCCTGGGCGACTCGGGCCCGTTCCCGAGGCCTCGCGGTGTCGACCAGATGTCCCGGGGGACTCGCGCTTCGGTCCTAAGGCCCGCGGGGTGGACCAGCTGTCCTGGCTGACTTGGGTTCGGTTCCGAGGGCCTGCGGGCTCGAAAGGCTGTCCCGGAGGCTCGGGCCCGTTCCTGAAGGCCCACGGGGTCGACCAGTTTTCCCTGTGATTTGCGCTTTGGTCCGAGTGCCCGGAGGGTGGACCAGCAGTCCTGGGTGACTCGCGCTCGTGTCCGAGGTTCCACGAGGTCGCCCCGATGTGTTGGCAACTCGGGCCCGGGTGCGAGGGCCTGCAGGGTCGACCAGGTGTCCCGGGCGACTCGGGCCCATGCCCAAGGCCCTGCGGTGTCAACCAGATGTCCCTGGCATCTCCGGCCCAGCTCCGAGGGCCCGCGGTGTCAACCAGATGTCCCAGACCACTCGCGCTTGCGTCCTAGGTTACGTGGGGTCGACCAGCCGTCCAGGGTGACTGGGGCCCTGGTCGGAGGGAGCATGGTGTCAAACAGGCGTCCCGGGCAACTCGGGCCCGTGTCTGAAGGCCCGCGGTGTCAACCAGCTGTCCCTGGTGACTCGTGCCTGGGACCAAGTGCACGCGGGGTCGACCAGCAGTCCCGGGCAACTCGGGCCCTGGTGGGAAGCACTGCGGTGTGGACCAGGCATCCCTGGTGACTCGGGCCCGTGCCCGAGGACCTTCGGGGTCGACCAGCTGTCCCGGGTGACTCCGGCCTGATTCCGAGGGCCCACGGTGTCGACCAGATGTTCCAGGCCCTCGGTCCCGGGTCCGAGGGCCCGCAGGGTCCACCAGGGGTCCCGGGAGACTCGCACTCGAGTCCGTGGGCCTGCGGGGTCGACCAGATCTACAGGGCGAGTCGAGCACATGCCCGATGCCCCGCGGGGTCAACCAGACGTCCCAGGCGACTCCGGCCTGGCTCCGAGGGCCCACGGTGTCACACAGCTCTCCTGGGACACTCGCGCTTTGGACCGACGGACCGCGGTGTCGACCAGCTGACCCGGGCGACTTTGGCCCTGTGTCCAAAGGCCCTTGGGGTCGACCGACTTTCCCGGGCGTCTCCGGCCTGTGCCCGAGGGACCGTGGTATGGACCAACTCTCCCAGGCGACTCAAGTTCGGGTCCGAGGTCCCGCAGCCTACCTGCTTTCCCGGATGACTTGGGCATGTGCCACATGTCACGCGGGGTCAACCAGTTGTCCCGGGGGACTCAGGCCCGGGTCCAGGATCCCGTGGTGTCGACCAGCTGTCCCGGGGAACTCTGTCCATGCCCGAAGGCCAGCCCCATCCACCAGTTGCCCCGGGCGACTCGACCCGTGTCTGAAGGCCCGCGTGTTCGACCAGCTATCCCTGGCGACTCACGCTGGGGTCCGTGTTCCCGCGGGGTTGACCAGCAGTCCCGGGCAACACGCGCTTGTGTCCGAGGGCCCGTGAGGTCGACCCGATGTCTTTGGCGATTCGGGCCCGGGACCGAGGGCCCGCAGGATCGACCAGCAGACCCGCGCGACTTGGGCCCGTGTCCGAGGTCCTGCGGTCGACCATCTGTACCGGGCGACTCGGGCCCGTGCCCGATGTCCCGCTGGGTCGACCAGCTATCCTGGGGGAGTCGGGCCCATGTCCGAGGGCCCGCGGGTTCCACAACCTTTCCCGGGCGACTCGGGCTGGTCCCGAGGGCCCGCGCTGTCGTCCAAATCTCCCGGTCGACTCGGGCCTGTGTCTGATATCCTCCAGGGTCGACCAGCTGTCCCGGGGGACTTGGGCCCTGGTCGGACGGAGCGGGGTGTCGAACAGGCGTCCCGGGCGACTAGGGCCAATGTCCGAGAGCCCACGGGGTCGAACAGCTGTCCTGGGCGACTCGGGCCCGTTCCCGAGGCCTCGCGGTGTCGACCAGATGTCCCGGGGGACTCGCGCTTCGGTCCTAAGGCCCGCGGGGTGGACCAGCTGTCCTGGCTGACTTGGGTTCGGTTCCGAGGGCCTGCGGGCTCGAAAGGCTGTCCCGGAGGCTCGGGCCCGTTCCTGAAGGCCCACGGGGTCGACCAGTTTTCCCTGTGATTTGCGCTTTGGTCCGAGTGCCCGGAGGGTGGACCAGCAGTCCTGGGTGACTCGCGCTCGTGTCCGAGGTTCCACGAGGTCGCCCCGATGTGTTGGCAACTCGGGCCCGGGTGCGAGGGCCTGCAGGGTCGACCAGGTGTCCCGGGCGACTCGGGCCCATGCCCAAGGCCCTGCGGTGTCAACCAGATGTCCCTGGCATCTCCGGCCCAGCTCCGAGGGCCCGCGGTGTCAACCAGATGTCCCGGACCACTCGCGCTTGCGTCCTAGGTTACGTGGGGTCGACCAGCCGTCCAGGGCGACTGGGGCCCTGGTCGGAGGGAGCATGGTGTCAAACAGGCGTCCCGGGCAACTCGGGCCCGTGTCTGAAGGCCCGCGGTGTCAACCAGCTGTCCCTGGTGACTCGTGCCTGGGACCGAGTGCACGCGGGGTCGACCAGCAGTCCCGGGCAACTCGGGCCCTGGTGGGAAGCACTGCGGTGTCGACCAGGCATCCCTGGTGACTCGGGCCCGTGCCCGAGGACCTTCGGGGTCGACCAGCTGTCCCGGGTGACTCCGGCCTGATTCCGAGGGCCCACGGTTTCGACCAAATGTCCTGGGTGACTCGGGCCTGGGTCTGAATGCTCGCGGTATCAACCAGCTTTTCCAGGGAACTCGGGCCCGGGTCTGAGGTCCCACAGGGTCGCCCACCTGTCCCGGGGGACTCGGGCCCAGGTCCACGGGCATGCGGTGTCCACAGGCTGTCCCAGGCGACTCTGGCCCGTTTCCGAGGGCCCGCCGGGTCGACCCGCTGTCCTGGTGGACTCGGGCCCGAATCCGAAGGTCCGCGTGTTCGACCAGCTGTCCCAGGCACTCGGGCCTGTGTCAGAGGGCACGTGGGTTCGACCAGGTGTCCCCGGAGATCGCCCTCGAGTCCGACGGCCCGTGGGGTCAACCATATGTCCCGGGCGACATTGGCCCGGGTGCAATGGCCTGCGCAGTCCACCAGCAAGCCCGCGCGGCTCAGGCCCTGTTCTGATGGCCCGCGGGGTCAACCAGCAGTCCCTGGCGACTGGGGCCCGTGTCCGAAATCCCTCGGTGTTGACCAGCTGTCCCGGGCGACTCGAGACCGTGCCTGAGGGCCTGGGTGTCGAACAGCTGTCCCAGGGAACTCACACTTGTGTCTGATGGACCCCGGGGTCGACCAGCGGTCCCTGGGGACTCGGGCCCAGGTCCTAGGGACCGCGGGTTCGACCACCTGTATTGGGCGACTCGGGCCGGTGCTCGAGGGCCCGCGGTGTCGACCAACTCTCCCGGGCGACTCGGTTCGGGTCCGAGGTCCCATGGTCGACCAGCTGTCCCAGGCGCCTCGGGCCCGTGCCAGATGTCCCGCTGCATGGATCAGCTGCCCCGGGCGACTTGGGCCCTGGTCGCAGGGCCCGCGGTGTCGAACAGGCGTCCCGGAAGAACACGGGCCTTGCCCGAATGCCCGCGCGACGACCAGCTCCGGGTGACACAGGCCCGTGTCCGAGGGCCCACGGGTTCGACCAGATGACCCTGGCGACTCACGCTTGGGTAGCACTGCCCACGGGGTTGTTCAGCATTCCCGGCGTCCTCGTGCTCATGTCCGACTGCCCGCGATGTCGACCTGATGTCTTTGGCGACTCGGGCCCGTGGCCGGGGTCCTGCGGGGTCTACCAGCTTTCCCCGGCCACTCGGGCTCAGGCCCGAGTGCCCGCAGTGTCGACCCACTCTCCCAAGCGACTCGAGTTTGGGTCCAAGGGCCCTCGGTCGACCTGCTGTCCCGGGCGTCTTGGGCCCGGGCCCGATGTCCCACCGGGTCTACCAGGTGTCCCGGGCGATTCGGGTTCAGGTCGGAGGGACCGCGGTGTTGCCCAGCCATCCCGGGTCACTCGGGCCTGGGTCCGAGGGCCCATGTGTTCGACAAGCTCTTCCGGGCAAATCGCGCTCGGGTCCAATGGCCCGCGGGGTCGACCAGGTCTCCGGGGCGACTCAGGCACGTGCCCCAGGGCCCGGGGGGTCGACCAGCTGTCCCGGGCACCTCGGGCCCGGTTCCGAGGCCCGGCATTATTGATCAGCTATCCCGTGTGACTCGGGCCCGGGTCCGAGGGCCCACGGTGTCGACCAGATGTTCCAGGCCCTCGGTCCCGGGTCCGAGGGCCCGCAGGGTCCACCAGGGGTCCCGGGAGACTCGCACTCGAGTCCGTGGGCCTGCGGGGTCGACCAGATCTACAGGGCGAGTCGAGCACATGCCCGATGCCCCGCGGGGTCAACCAGACGTCCCAGGCGACTCCGGCCTGGCTCCGAGGGCCCACGGTGTCACACAGCTCTCCTGGGACACTCGCGCTTTGGACCGACGGACCGCGGTGTCGACCAGCTGACCCGGGCGACTTTGGCCCTGTGTCCAAAGGCCCTTGGGGTCGACCGACTTTCCCGGGCGTCTCCGGCCTGTGCCCGAGGGACCGTGGTATGGACCAACTCTCCCAGGCGACTCAAGTTCGGGTCCGAGGTCCCGCAGCCTACCTGCTTTCCCGGATGACTTGGGCATGTGCCACATGTCACGCGGGGTCAACCAGTTGTCCCGGGGGACTCAGGCCCGGATCCAGGATCCCGTGGTGTCGACCAGCTGTCCCGGGGAACTCTGTCCATGCCCGAAGGCCAGCCCCATCCACCAGTTGCCCCGGGCGACTCGACCCGTGTCTGAAGGCCCGCGTGTTCGACCAGCTATCCCTGGCGACTCACGCTGGGGTCCGTGTTCCCGCGGGGTTGACCAGCAGTCCCGGGCAACACGCGCTTGTGTCCGAGGGCCCGTGAGGTCGACCCGATGTCTTTGGCGATTCGGGCCCGGGACCGAGGGCCCGCAGGATCGACCAGCAGACCCGCGCGACTTGGGCCCGTGTCCGAGGTCCTGCGGTCGACCATCTGTACCGGGCGACTCGGGCCCGTGCCCGATGTCCCGCTGGGTCGACCAGCTATCCTGGGGGAGTCGGGCCCATGTCCGAGGGCCCGCGGGTTCCACAACCTTTCCCGGGCGACTCGGGCTGGTCCCGAGGGCCCGCGCTGTCTTCCAAATCTCCCGGTCGACTCGGGCCTGTGTCTGATATCCTCCAGGGTCGACCAGCTGTCCCGGGGGACTTGGGCCCTGGTCGGACGGAGCGGGGTGTCGAACAGGCGTCCCGGGCGACTAGGGCCAATGTCCGAGAGCCCACGGGGTCGAACAGCTGTCCTGGGCGACTCGGGCCCGTTCCCGAGGCCTCGCGGTGTCGACCAGATGTCCCGGGGGACTCGCGCTTCGGTCCTAAGGCCCGCGGGGTGGACCAGCTGTCCTGGCTGACTTGGGTTCGGTTCCGAGGGCCTGCGGGCTCGAAAGGCTGTCCCGGAGGCTCGGGCCCGTTCCTGAAGGCCCACGGGGTCGACCAGTTTTCCCTGTGATTTGCGCTTTGGTCCGAGTGCCCGGAGGGTGGACCAGCAGTCCTGGGTGACTCGCGCTCGTGTCCGAGGTTCCACGAGGTCGCCCCGATGTGTTGGCAACTCGGGCCCGGGTGCGAGGGCCTGCAGGGTCGACCAGGTGTCCCGGGCGACTCGGGCCCATGCCCAAGGCCCTGCGGTGTCAACCAGATGTCCCTGGCATCTCCGGCCCAGCTCCGAGGGCCCGCGGTGTCAACCAGATGTCCCAGACCACTCGCGCTTGCGTCCTAGGTTACGTGGGGTCGACCAGCCGTCCAGGGTGACTGAGGCCCTGGTCGGAGGGAGCATGGTGTCAAACAGGCGTCCCGGGCAACTCGGGCCCGTGTCTGAAGGCCCGCGGTGTCAACCAGCTGTCCCTGGTGACTCGTGCCTGGGACCAAGTGCACGCGGGGTCGACCAGCAGTCCCGGGCAACTCGGGCCCTGGTGGGAAGCACTGCGGTGTGGACCAGGCATCCCTGGTGACTCGGGCCCGTGCCCGAGGACCTTCGGGGTCGACCAGCTGTCCCGGGTGACTCCGGCCTGATTCCGAGGGCCCACGGTGTCGACCAGATGTTCCAGGCCCTCGGTCCCGGGTCCGAGGGCCCGCAGGGTCCACCAGGTGTCCCGGGAGACTCGCACTCGAGTCCGTGGGCCTGCGGGGTCGACCAGATCTACAGGGCGAGTCGAGCACATGCCCGATGCCCCGCGGGGTCAACCAGACGTCCCAGGCGACTCCGGCCTGGCTCCGAGGGCCCACGGTGTCACACAGCTCTCCTGGGACACTCGCGCTTTGGACCGACGGACCGCGGTGTCGACCAGCTGACCCGGGCGACTTTGGCCCTGTGTCCAAAGGCCCTTGGGGTCGACCGACTTTCCCGGGCGTCTCCGGCCTGTGCCCGAGGGACCGTGGTATGGACCAACTCTCCCAGGCGACTCAAGTTCGGGTCCGAGGTCCCGCAGCCTACCTGCTTTCCCGGATGACTTGGGCATGTGCCACATGTCACGCGGGGTCAACCAGTTGTCCCGGGGGACTCAGGCCCAGATCCAGGATCCCGTGGTGTCGACCAGCTGTCCCGGGGAACTCTGTCCATGCCCGAAGGCCAGCCCCATCCACCAGTTGCCCCGGGCGACTCGACCCGTGTCTGAAGGCCCGCGTGTTCGACCAGCTATCCCTGGCGACTCACGCTGGGGTCCGTGTTCCCGCGGGGTTGACCAGCAGTCCCGGGCAACACGCGCTTGTGTCCGAGGGCCCGTGAGGTCGACCCGATGTCTTTGGCGATTCGGGCCCGGGACCGAGGGCCCGCAGGATCGACCAGCAGACCCGCGCGACTTGGGCCCGTGTCCGAGGTCCTGCGGTCGACCATCTGTACCGGGCGACTCGGGCCCGTGCCCGATGTCCCGCTGGGTCGACCAGCTATCCTGGGGGAGTCGGGCCCATGTCCGAGGGCCCGCGGGTTCCACAACCTTTCCCGGGCGACTCGGGCTGGTCCCGAGGGCCCGCGCTGTCGTCCAAATCTCCCGGTCGACTCGGGCCTGTGTCTGATATCCTCCAGGGTCGACCAGCTGTCCCGGGGGACTTGGGCCCTGGTCGGACGGAGCGGGGTGTCGAACAGGCGTCCCGGGCGACTAGGGCCAATGTCCGAGAGCCCACGGGGTCGAACAGCTGTCCTGGGCGACTCGGGCCCGTTCCCGAGGCCTCGCGGTGTCGACCAGATGTCCCGGGGGACTCGCGCTTCGGTCCTAAGGCCCGCGGGGTGGACCAGCTGTCCTGGCTGACTTGGGTTCGGTTCCGAGGGCCTGCGGGCTCGAAAGGCTGTCCCGGAGGCTCGGGCCCGTTCCTGAAGGCCCACGGGGTCGACCAGTTTTCCCTGTGATTTGCGCTTTGGTCCGAGTGCCCGGAGGGTGGACCAGCAGTCCTGGGTGACTCGCGCTCGTGTCCGAGGTTCCACGAGGTCGCCCCGATGTGTTGGCAACTCGGGCCCGGGTGCGAGGGCCTGCAGGGTCGACCAGGTGTCCCGGGCGACTCGGGCCCATGCCCAAGGCCCTGCGGTGTCAACCAGATGTCCCTGGCATCTCCGGCCCAGCTCCGAGGGCCCGCGGTGTCAACCAGATGTCCCAGACCACTCGCGCTTGCGTCCTAGGTTACGTGGGGTCGACCAGCCGTCCAGGGTGACTGGGGCCCTGATCGGAGGGAGCATGGTGTCAAACAGGCGTCCCGGGCAACTCGGGCCCGTGTCTGAAGGCCCGCGGTGTCAACCAGCTGTCCCTGGTGACTCGTGCCTGGGACCAAGTGCACGCGGGGTCGACCAGCAGTCCCGGGCAACTCGGGCCCTGGTGGGAAGCACTGCGGTGTCGACCAGGCATCCCTGGTGACTCGGGCCCGTGCCCGAGGACCTTCGGGGTCGACCAGCTGTCCCGGGTGACTCCGGCCTGATTCCGAGGGCCCACGGTTTCGACCAAATGTCCTGGGTGACTCGGGCCTGGGTCTGAATGCTCGCGGTATCAACCAGCTTTTCCAGGGAACTCGGGCCCGGGTCTGAGGTCCCACAGGGTCGCCCACCTGTCCCGGGGGACTCGGGCCCAGGTCCACGGGCATGCGGTGTCCACAGGCTGTCCCAGGCGACTCTGGCCCGTTTCCGAGGGCCCGCCGGGTCGACCCGCTGTCCTGGTGGACTCGGGCCCGAATCCGAAGGTCCGCGTGTTCGACCAGCTGTCCCAGGCACTCGGGCCTGTGTCAGAGGGCACGTGGGTTCGACCAGGTGTCCCCGGAGATCGCCCTCGAGTCCGACGGCCCGTGGGGTCAACCATATGTCCCGGGCGACATTGGCCCGGGTGCAATGGCCTGCGCAGTCCACCAGCAAGCCCGCGCGGCTCAGGCCCTGTTCTGATGGCCCGCGGGGTCAACCAGCAGTCCCTGGCGACTGGGGCCCGTGTCCGAAATCCCTCGGTGTTGACCAGCTGTCCCGGGCGACTCGAGACCGTGCCTGAGGGCCTGGGTGTCGAACAGCTGTCCCAGGGAACTCACACTTGTGTCTGATGGACCCCGGGGTCGACCAGCGGTCCCTGGGGACTCGGGCCCAGGTCCTAGGGACCGCGGGTTCGACCACCTGTATTGGGCGACTCGGGCCGGTGCTCGAGGGCCCGCGGTGTCGACCAACTCTCCCGGGCGACTCGGTTCGGGTCCGAGGTCCCATGGTCGACCAGCTGTCCCAGGCGCCTCGGGCCCGTGCCAGATGTCCCGCTGCATGGATCAGCTGCCCCGGGCGACTTGGGCCCTGGTCGCAGGGCCCGCGGTGTCGAACAGGCGTCCCGGAAGAACACGGGCCTTGCCCGAATGCCCGCGCGACGACCAGCTCCGGGTGACACAGGCCCGTGTCCGAGGGCCCACGGGTTCGACCAGATGACCCTGGCGACTCACGCTTGGGTAGCACTGCCCACGGGGTTGTTCAGCATTCCCGGCGTCCTCGTGCTCATGTCCGACTGCCCGCGATGTCGACCTGATGTCTTTGGCGACTCGGGCCCGTGGCCGGGGTCCTGCGGGGTCTACCAGCTTTCCCCGGCCACTCGGGCTCAGGCCCGAGTGCCCGCAGTGTCGACCCACTCTCCCAAGCGACTCGAGTTTGGGTCCAAGGGCCCTCGGTCGACCTGCTGTCCCGGGCGTC
Organism: Sus scrofa; assembly: GCF_054392235.1. NCBI lineage: Eukaryota > Metazoa > Chordata > Mammalia > Artiodactyla > Suidae > Sus > Sus scrofa. The sequence goes on along the minus strand of NC_139387.1, from coordinate 45,443,015 downwards.
TTGGGCCCGGGCCCGATGTCCCACCGGGTCTACCAGGTGTCCCGGGCGATTCGGGTTCAGGTCGGAGGGACCGCGGTGTTGCCCAGCCATCCCGGGTCACTCGGGCCTGGGTCCGAGGGCCCATGTGTTCGACAAGCTCTTCCGGGCAAATCGCGCTCGGGTCCAATGGCCCGCGGGGTCGACCAGGTCTCCGGGGCGACTCAGGCACGTGCCCCAGGGCCCGGGGGGTCGACCAGCTGTCCCGGGCACCTCGGGCCCGGTTCCGAGGCCCGGCATTATTGATCAGCTATCCCGTGTGACTCGGGCCCGGGTCCGAGGGTCCACGGTGTCGACCAGATGTTCCAGGCCCTCGGTCCCGGGTCCGAGGGCCCGCAGGGTCCACCAGGTGTCCCGGGAGACTCGCACTCGAGTCCGTGGGCCTGCGGGGTCGACCAGATCTCCAGGGCGAGTCGAGCACATGCCCGATGCCCCGCGGGGTCAACCAGACGTCCCAGGCGACTCCGGCCTGGCTCCGAGGGCCCACGGTGTCACACAGCTCTCCTGGGACACTCGCGCTTTGGACCGACGGACCGCGGTGTCGACCAGCTGACCCGGGCGACTTTGGCCCTGTGTCCAAAGGCCCTTGGGGTCGACCGACTTTCCCGGGCGTCTCCGGCCTGTGCCCGAGGGACCGTGGTATGGACCAACTCTCCCAGGCGACTCAAGTTCGGGTCCGAGGTCCCGCAGCCTACCTGCTTTCCCGGATGACTTGGGCATGTGCCACATGTCACGCGGGGTCAACCAGTTGTCCCGGGGGACTCAGGCCCGGATCCAGGATCCCGTGGTGTCGACCAGCTGTCCCGGGGAACTCTGTCCATGCCCGAAGGCCAGCCCCATCCACCAGTTGCCCCGGGCGACTCGACCCGTGTCTGAAGGCCCGCGTGTTCGACCAGCTATCCCTGGCGACTCACGCTGGGGTCCGTGTTCCCGCGGGGTTGACCAGCAGTCCCGGGCAACACGCGCTTGTGTCCGAGGGCCCGTGAGGTCGACCCGATGTCTTTGGCGATTCGGGCCCGGGACCGAGGGCCCGCAGGATCGACCAGCAGACCCGCGCGACTTGGGCCCGTGTCTGAGGTCCTGCGGTCGACCATCTGTACCGGGCGACTCGGGCCCGTGCCCGATGTCCCGCTGGGTCGACCAGCTATCCTGGGGGAGTCGGGCCCATGTCCGAGGGCCCGCGGGTTCCACAACCTTTCCCGGGCGACTCGGGCTGGTCCCGAGGGCCCGCGCTGTCGTCCAAATCTCCCGGTCGACTCGGGCCTGTGTCTGATATCCTCCAGGGTCGACCAGCTGTCCCGGGGGACTTGGGCCCTGGTCGGACGGAGCGGGGTGTCGAACAGGCGTCCCGGGCGACTAGGGCCAATGTCCGAGAGCCCACGGGGTCGAACAGCTGTCCTGGGCGACTCGGGCCCGTTCCCGAGGCCTCGCGGTGTCGACCAGATGTCCCGGGGGACTCGCGCTTCGGTCCTAAGGCCCGCGGGGTCGACCAGCTGTCCTGGCTGACTTGGGTTCGGTTCCGAGGGCCTGCGGGCTCGAAAGGCTGTCCCGGAGGCTCGGGCCCGTTCCTGAAGGCCCACGGGGTTGACCAGTTTTCCCTGTGATTTGCGCTTTGGTCCGAGTGCCCGCAGGGTGGACCAGCAGTCCTGGGTGACTCGCGCTCGTGTCCGAGGTTCCACGAGGTCGCCCCGATGTGTTGGCAACTCGGGCCCGGGTGCGAGGGCCTGCAGGGTCGACCAGGTGTCCCGGGCGACTCGGGCCCATGCCCAAGGCCCTGCGGTGTCAACCAGATGTCCCTGGCATCTCCGGCCCAGCTCCGAGGGCCCGCGGTGTCAACCAGATGTCCCAGACCACTCGCGCTTGCGTCCTAGGTTACGTGGGGTCGACCAGCCGTCCAGGGTGACTGGGGCCCTGGTCGGAGGGAGCATGGTGTCAAACAGGCGTCCCGGGCAACTCGGGCCCGTGTCTGAAGGCCCGCGGTGTCAACCAGCTGTCCCTGGTGACTCGTGCCTGGGACCAAGTGCACGCGGGGTCGACCAGCAGTCCCGGGCAACTCGGGCCCTGGTGGGAAGCACTGCGGTGTCGACCAGGCATCCCTGGTGACTCGGGCCCGTGCCCGAGGACCTTCGGGGTCGACCAGCTGTCCCGGGTGACTCCGGCCTGATTCCGAGGGCCCACGGTTTCGACCAAATGTCCTGGGTGACTCGGGCCTGGGTCTGAATGCTCGCGGTATCAACCAGCTTTTCCAGGGAACTCGGGCCCGGGTCTGAGGTCCCACAGGGTCGCCCACCTGTCCCGGGGGACTCGGGCCCGGGTCCACGGGCATGCGGTGTCCACAGGCTGTCCCAGGGGACTCTGGCCCGTTTCCGAGGGCCCGCCGGGTCGACCCGCTGTCCTGGTGGACTCGGGCCCGAATCCGAAGGTCCACGTGTTCGACCAGCTGTCCCAGGCACTCGGGCCTGTGTCAGAGGGCACGTGGGTTCGACCAGGTGTCCCCGGAGATCGCCCTCGAGTCCGACGGCCCGTGGGGTCAACCATATGTCCCGGGCGACATTGGCCCGGGTGCAATGGCCTGCGCAGTCCACCAGCAAGCCCGCGCGGCTCAGGCCCTGTTCTGATGGCCCGCGGGGTCAACCAGCAGTCCCTGGCGACTGGGGCCCGTGTCCGAAATCCCTCGGTGTTGACCAGCTGTCCCGGGCGACTCGAGACCGTGCCTGAGGGCCTGGGTGTCGAACAGCTTTCCCTGGGGACTCACACTTGTGTCTGATGGACCCCGGGGTCGACCAGCGGTCCCTGGGGACTCGGGCCCAGGTCCTAGGGACCGCGGGTTCGACCACCTGTATTGGGCGACTCGGGCCGGTGCTCGAGGGCCCGCGGTGTCGACCAACTCTCCCGGGCGACTCGGTTCGGGTCCGAGGTCCCATGGTCGACCAGCTGTCCCAGGCGCCTCGGGCCCGTGCCAGATGTCCCGCTGCATGGATCAGCTGCCCCGGGCGACTTGGGCCCTGGTCGCAGGGCCCGCGGTGTCGAACAGGCGTCCCGGAAGAACACGGGCCTTGCCCGAATGCCCGCGCGACGACCAGCTCCGGGTGACACAGGCCCGTGTCCGAGGGCCCACGGGTTCGACCAGATGACCCTGGCGACTCACGCTTGGGTAGCACTGCCCACGGGGTTGTTCAGCATTCCCGGCGTCCTCGTGCTCATGTCCGACTGCCCGCGATGTCGACCTGATGTCTTTGGCGACTCGGGCCCGTGGCCGGGGTCCTGCGGGGTCTACCAGCTTTCCCCGGCCACTCGGGCTCAGGCCCGAGTGCCCGCAGTGTCGACCCACTCTCCCAAGCGACTCGAGTTTGGGTCCAAGGGCCCTCGGTCGACCTGCTGTCCCGGGCGTCTTGGGCCCGGGCCCGATGTCCCACCGGGTCTACCAGGTGTCCCGGGCGATTCGGGTTCAGGTCGGAGGGACCGCGGTGTTGCCCAGCCATCCCGGGTCACTCGGGCCTGGGTCCGAGGGCCCATGTGTTCGACAAGCTCTTCCGGGCAAATCGCGCTCGGGTCCAATGGCCCGCGGGGTCGACCAGGTCTCCGGGGCGACTCAGGCACGTGCCCCAGGGCCCGGGGGGTCGACCAGCTGTCCCGGGCACCTCGGGCCCGGTTCCGAGGCCCGGCATTATTGATCAGCTATCCCGTGTGACTCGGGCCCGGGTCCGAGGGCCCACGGTGTCGACCAGATGTTCCAGGCCCTCGGTCCCGGGTCCGAGGGCCCGCAGGGTCCACCAGGGGTCCCGGGAGACTCGCACTCGAGTCCGTGGGCCTGCGGGGTCGACCAGATCTACAGGGCGAGTCGAGCACATGCCCGATGCCCCGCGGGGTCAACCAGACGTCCCAGGCGACTCCGGCCTGGCTCCGAGGGCCCACGGTGTCACACAGCTCTCCTGGGACACTCGCGCTTTGGACCGACGGACCGCGGTGTCGACCAGCTGACCCGGGCGACTTTGGCCCTGTGTCCAAAGGCCCTTGGGGTCGACCGACTTTCCCGGGCGTCTCCGGCCTGTGCCCGAGGGACCGTGGTATGGACCAACTCTCCCAGGCGACTCAAGTTCGGGTCCGAGGTCCCGCAGCCTACCTGCTTTCCCGGATGACTTGGGCATGTGCCACATGTCACGCGGGGTCAACCAGTTGTCCCGGGGGACTCAGGCCCGGGTCCAGGATCCCGTGGTGTCGACCAGCTGTCCCGGGGAACTCTGTCCATGCCCGAAGGCCAGCCCCATCCACCAGTTGCCCCGGGCGACTCGACCCGTGTCTGAAGGCCCGCGTGTTCGACCAGCTATCCCTGGCGACTCACGCTGGGGTCCGTGTTCCCGCGGGGTTGACCAGCAGTCCCGGGCAACACGCGCTTGTGTCCGAGGGCCCGTGAGGTCGACCCGATGTCTTTGGCGATTCGGGCCCGGGACCGAGGGCCCGCAGGATCGACCAGCAGACCCGCGCGACTTGGGCCCGTGTCCGAGGTCCTGCGGTCGACCATCTGTACCGGGCGACTCGGGCCCGTGCCCGATGTCCCGCTGGGTCGACCAGCTATCCTGGGGGAGTCGGGCCCATGTCCGAGGGCCCGCGGGTTCCACAACCTTTCCCGGGCGACTCGGGCTGGTCCCGAGGGCCCGCGCTGTCGTCCAAATCTCCCGGTCGACTCGGGCCTGTGTCTGATATCCTCCAGGGTCGACCAGCTGTCCCGGGGGACTTGGGCCCTGGTCGGACGGAGCGGGGTGTCGAACAGGCGTCCCGGGCGACTAGGGCCAATGTCCGAGAGCCCACGGGGTCGAACAGCTGTCCTGGGCGACTCGGGCCCGTTCCCGAGGCCTCGCGGTGTCGACCAGATGTCCCGGGGGACTCGCGCTTCGGTCCTAAGGCCCGCGGGGTGGACCAGCTGTCCTGGCTGACTTGGGTTCGGTTCCGAGGGCCTGCGGGCTCGAAAGGCTGTCCCGGAGGCTCGGGCCCGTTCCTGAAGGCCCACGGGGTCGACCAGTTTTCCCTGTGATTTGCGCTTTGGTCCGAGTGCCCGCAGGGTGGACCAGCAGTCCTGGGTGACTCGCGCTCGTGTCCGAGGTTCCACGAGGTCGCCCCGATGTGTTGGCAACTCGGGCCCGGGTGCGAGGGCCTGCAGGGTCGACCAGGTGTCCCGGGCGACTCGGGCCCATGCCCAAGGCCCTGCGGTGTCAACCAGATGTCCCTGGCATCTCCGGCCCAGCTCCGAGGGCCCGCGGTGTCAACCAGATGTCCCAGACCACTCGCGCTTGCGTCCTAGGTTACGTGGGGTCGACCAGCCTTCCAGGGTGACTGGGGCCCTGGTCGGAGGGAGCATGGTGTCAAACAGGCGTCCCGGGCAACTCGGGCCCGTGTCTGAAGGCCCGCGGTGTCAACCAGCTGTCCCTGGTGACTCGTGCCTGGGACCAAGTGCACGCGGGGTCGACCAGCAGTCCCGGGCAACTCGGGCCCTGGTGGGAAGCACTGCGGTGTCGACCAGGCATCCCTGGTGACTCGGGCCCGTGCCCGAGGACCTTCGGGGTCGACCAGCTGTCCCGGGTGACTCCGGCCTGATTCCGAGGGCCCACGGTTTCGACCAAATGTCCTGGGTGACTCGGGCCTGGGTCTGAATGCTCGCGGTATCAACCAGCTTTTCCAGGGAACTCGGGCCCGGGTCTGAGGTCCCACAGGGTCGCCCACCTGTCCCGGGGGACTCGGGCCCGGGTCCACGGGCATGCGGTGTCCACAGGCTGTCCCAGGGGACTCTGGCCCGTTTCCGAGGGCCCGCCGGGTCGACCCGCTGTCCTGGTGGACTCGGGCCCGAATCCGAAGGTCCGCGTGTTCGACCAGCTGTCCCAGGCACTCGGGCCTGTGTCAGAGGGCACGTGGGTTCGACCAGGTGTCCCCGGAGATCGCCCTCGAGTCCGACGGCCCGTGGGGTCAACCATATGTCCCGGGCGACATTGGCCCGGGTGCAATGGCCTGCGCAGTCCACCAGCAAGCCCGCGCGGCTCAGGCCCTGTTCTGATGGCCCGCGGGGTCAACCAGCAGTCCCTGGCGACTGGGGCCCGTGTCCGAAATCCCTCGGTGTTGACCAGCTGTCCCGGGCGACTCGAGACCGTGCCTGAGGGCCTGGGTGTCGAACAGCTGTGCAAGGGGACTCACACTTGTGTCTGATGGACCCCGGGGTCGACCAGCGGTCCCTGGGGACTCGGGCCCAGGTCCTAGGGACCGCGGGTTCGACCACCTGTATTGGGCGACTCGGGCCGGTGCTCGAGGGCCCGCGGTGTCGACCAACTCTCCCGGGCGACTCGGTTCGGGTCCGAGGTCCCATGGTCGACCAGCTGTCCCAGGCGCCTCGGGCCCGTGCCAGATGTCCCGCTGCATGGATCAGCTGCCCCGGGCGACTTGGGCCCTGGTCGCAGGGCCCGCGGTGTCGAACAGGCGTCCCGGAAGAACACGGGCCTTGCCCGAATGCCCGCGCGACGACCAGCTCCGGGTGACACAGGCCCGTGTCCGAGGGCCCACGGGTTCGACCAGATGACCCTGGCGACTCACGCTTGGGTAGCACTGCCCACGGGGTTGTTCAGCATTCCCGGCGTCCTCGTGCTCATGTCCGACTGCCCGCGATGTCGACCTGATGTCTTTGGCGACTCGGGCCCGTGGCCGGGGTCCTGCGGGGTCTACCAGCTTTCCCCGGCCACTCGGGCTCAGGCCCGAGTGCCCGCAGTGTCGACCCACTCTCCCAAGCGACTCGAGTTTGGGTCCAAGGGCCCTCGGTCGACCTGCTGTCCCGGGCGTCTTGGGCCCGGGCCCGATGTCCCACCGGGTCTACCAGGTGTCCCGGGCGATTCGGGTTCAGGTCGGAGGGACCGCGGTGTTGCCCAGCCATCCCGGGTCACTCGGGCCTGGGTCCGAGGGCCCATGTGTTCGACAAGCTCTTCCGGGCAAATCGCGCTCGGGTCCAATGGCCCGCGGGGTCGACCAGGTCTCCGGGGCGACTCAGGCACGTGCCCCAGGGCCCGGGGGGTCGACCAGCTGTCCCGGGCACCTCGGGCCCGGTTCCGAGGCCCGGCATTATTGATCAGCTATCCCGTGTGACTCGGGCCCGGGTCCGAGGGCCCACGGTGTCGACCAGATGTTCCAGGCCCTCGGTCCCGGGTCCGAGGGCCCGCAGGGTCCACCAGGGGTCCCGGGAGACTCGCACTCGAGTCCGTGGGCCTGCGGGGTCGACCAGATCTACAGGGCGAGTCGAGCACATGCCCGATGCCCCGCGGGGTCAACCAGACGTCCCAGGCGACTCCGGCCTGGCTCCGAGGGCCCACGGTGTCACACAGCTCTCCTGGGACACTCGCGCTTTGGACCGACGGACCGCGGTGTCGACCAGCTGACCCGGGCGACTTTGGCCCTGTGTCCAAAGGCCCTTGGGGTCGACCGACTTTCCCGGGCGTCTCCGGCCTGTGCCCGAGGGACCGTGGTATGGACCAACTCTCCCAGGCGACTCAAGTTCGGGTCCGAGGTCCCGCAGCCTACCTGCTTTCCCGGATGACTTGGGCATGTGCCACATGTCACGCGGGGTCAACCAGTTGTCCCGGGGGACTCAGGCCCGGATCCAGGATCCCGTGGTGTCGACCAGCTGTCCCGGGGAACTCTGTCCATGCCCGAAGGCCAGCCCCATCCACCAGTTGCCCCGGGCGACTCGACCCGTGTCTGAAGGCCCGCGTGTTCGACCAGCTATCCCTGGCGACTCACGCTGGGGTCCGTGTTCCCGCGGGGTTGACCAGCAGTCCCGGGCAACACGCGCTTGTGTCCGAGGGCCCGTGAGGTCGACCCGATGTCTTTGGCGATTCGGGCCCGGGACCGAGGGCCCGCAGGATCGACCAGCAGACCCGCGCGACTTGGGCCCGTGTCCGAGGTCCTGCGGTCGACCATCTGTACCGGGCGACTCGGGCCCGTGCCCGATGTCCCGCTGGGTCGACCAGCTATCCTGGGGGAGTCGGGCCCATGTCCGAGGGCCCGCGGGTTCCACAACCTTTCCCGGGCGACTCGGGCTGGTCCCGAGGGCCCGCGCTGTCGTCCAAATCTCCCGGTCGACTCGGGCCTGTGTCTGATATCCTCCAGGGTCGACCAGCTGTCCCGGGGGACTTGGGCCCTGGTCGGACGGAGCGGGGTGTCGAACAGGCGTCCCGGGCGACTAGGGCCAATGTCCGAGAGCCCACGGGGTCGAACAGCTGTCCTGGGCGACTCGGGCCCGTTCCCGAGGCCTCGCGGTGTCGACCAGATGTCCCGGGGGACTCGCGCTTCGGTCCTAAGGCCCGCGGGGTCGACCAGCTGTCCTGGCTGACTTGGGTTCGGTTCCGAGGGCCTGCGGGCTCGAAAGGCTGTCCCGGAGGCTCGGGCCCGTTCCTGAAGGCCCACGGGGTCGACCAGTTTTCCCTGTGATTTGCGCTTTGGTCCGAGTGCCCGGAGGGTGGACCAGCAGTCCTGGGTGACTCGCGCTCGTGTCCGAGGTTCCACGAGGTCGCCCCGATGTGTTGGCAACTCGGGCCCGGGTGCGAGGGCCTGCAGGGTCGACCAGGTGTCCCGGGCGACTCGGGCCCATGCCCAAGGCCCTGCGGTGTCAACCAGATGTCCCTGGCATCTCCGGCCCAGCTCCGAGGGCCCGCGGTGTCAACCAGATGTCCCAGACCACTCGCGCTTGCGTCCTAGGTTACGTGGGGTCGACCAGCCGTCCAGGGTGACTGGGGCCCTGGTCGGAGGGAGCATGGTGTCAAACAGGCCTCCCGGGCAACTCGGGCCCGTGTCTGAAGGCCCGCGGTGTCAACCAGCTGTCCCTGGTGACTCGTGCCTGGGACCAAGTGCACGCGGGGTCGACCAGCAGTCCCGGGCAACTCGGGCCCTGGTGGGAAGCACTGCGGTGTCGACCAGGCATCCCTGGTGACTCGGGCCCGTGCCCGAGGACCTTCGGGGTCGACCAGCTGTCCCGGGTGACTCCGGCCTGATTCCGAGGGCCCACGGTTTCGACCAAATGTCCTGGGTGACTCGGGCCTGGGTCTGAATGCTCGCGGTATCAACCAGCTTTTCCAGGGAACTCGGGCCCGGGTCTGAGGTCCCACAGGGTCGCCCACCTGTCCCGGGGGACTCGGGCCCGGGTCCACGGGCATGCGGTGTCCACAGGCTGTCCCAGGGGACTCTGGCCCGTTTCCGAGGGCCCGCCGGGTCGACCCGCTGTCCTGGTGGACTCGGGCCCGAATCCGAAGGTCCGCGTGTTCGACCAGCTGTCCCAGGCACTCGGGCCTGTGTCAGAGGGCACGTGGGTTCGACCAGGTGTCCCCGGAGATCGCCCTCGAGTCCGACGGCCCGTGGGGTCAACCATATGTCCCGGGCGACATTGGCCCGGGTGCAATGGCCTGCGCAGTCCACCAGCAAGCCCGCGCGGCTCAGGCCCTGTTCTGATGGCCCGCGGGGTCAACCAGCAGTCCCTGGCGACTGGGGCCCGTGTCCGAAATCCCTCGGTGTTGACCAGCTGTCCCGGGCGACTCGAGACCGTGCCTGAGGGCCTGGGTGTCGAACAGCTTTCCCTGGGGACTCACACTTGTGTCTGATGGACCCCGGGGTCGACCAGCGGTCCCTGGGGACTCGGGCCCAGGTCCTAGGGACCGCGGGTTCGACCACCTGTATTGGGCGACTCGGGCCGGTGCTCGAGGGCCCGCGGTGTCGACCAACTCTCCCGGGCGACTCGGTTCGGGTCCGAGGTCCCATGGTCGACCAGCTGTCCCAGGCGCCTCGGGCCCGTGCCAGATGTCCCGCTGCATGGATCAGCTGCCCCGGGCGACTTGGGCCCTGGTCGCAGGGCCCGCGGTGTCGAACAGGCGTCCCGGAAGAACACGGGCCTTGCCCGAATGCCCGCGCGACGACCAGCTCCGGGTGACACAGGCCCGTGTCCGAGGGCCCACGGGTTCGACCAGATGACCCTGGCGACTCACGCTTGGGTAGCACTGCCCACGGGGTTGTTCAGCATTCCCGGCATCCTCGTGCTCATGTCCGACTGCCCGCGATGTCGACCTGATGTCTTTGGCGACTCGGGCCCGTGGCCGGGGTCCTGCGGGGTCTACCAGCTTTCCCCGGCCACTCGGGCTCAGGCCCGAGTGCCCGCAGTGTCGACCCACTCTCCCAAGCGACTCGAGTTTGGGTCCAAGGGCCCTCGGTCGACCTGCTGTCCCGGGCGTCTTGGGCCCGGGCCCGATGTCCCACCGGGTCTACCAGGTGTCCCGGGCGATTCGGGTTCAGGTCGGAGGGACCGCGGTGTTGCCCAGCCATCCCGGGTCACTCGGGCCTGGGTCCGAGGGCCCATGTGTTCGACAAGCTCTTCCGGGCAAATCGCGCTCGGGTCCAATGGCCCGCGGGGTCGACCAGGTCTCCGGGGCGACTCAGGCACGTGCCCCAGGGCCCGGGGGGTCGACCAGCTGTCCCGGGCACCTCGGGCCCGGTTCCGAGGCCCGGCATTATTGATCAGCTATCCCGTGTGACTCGGGCCCGGGTCCGAGGGCCCACGGTGTCGACCAGATGTTCCAGGCCCTCGGTCCCGGGTCCGAGGGCCCGCAGGGTCCACCAGGTGTCCCGGGAGACTCGCACTCGAGTCCGTGGGCCTGCGGGGTCGACCAGATCTACAGGGCGAGTCGAGCACATGCCCGATGCCCCGCGGGGTCAACCAGACGTCCCAGGCGACTCCGGCCTGGCTCCGAGGGCCCACGGTGTCACACAGCTCTCCTGGGACACTCGCGCTTTGGACCGACGGACCGCGGTGTCGACCAGCTGACCCGGGCGACTTTGGCCCTGTGTCCAAAGGCCCTTGGGGTCGACCGACTTTCCCGGGCGTCTCCGGCCTGTGCCCGAGGGACCGTGGTATGGACCAACTCTCCCAGGCGACTCAAGTTCGGGTCCGAGGTCCCGCAGCCTACCTGCTTTCCCGGATGACTTGGGCATGTGCCACATGTCACGCGGGGTCAACCAGTTGTCCCGGGGGACTCAGGCCCGGATCCAGGATCCCGTGGTGTCGACCAGCTGTCCCGGGGAACTCTGTCCATGCCCGAAGGCCAGCCCCATCCACCAGTTGCCCCGGGCGACTCGACCCGTGTCTGAAGGCCCGCGTGTTCGACCAGCTATCCCTGGCGACTCACGCTGGGGTCCGTGTTCCCGCGGGGTTGACCAGCAGTCCCGGGCAACACGCGCTTGTGTCCGAGGGCCCGTGAGGTCGACCCGATGTCTTTGGCGATTCGGGCCCGGGACCGAGGGCCCGCAGGATCGACCAGCAGACCCGCGCGACTTGGGCCCGTGTCCGAGGTCCTGCGGTCGACCATCTGTACCGGGCGACTCGGGCCCGTGCCCGATGTCCCGCTGGGTCGACCAGCTATCCTGGGGGAGTCGGGCCCATGTCCGAGGGCCCGCGGGTTCCACAACCTTTCCCGGGCGACTCGGGCTGGTCCCGAGGGCCCGCGCTGTCGTCCAAATCTCCCGGTCGACTCGGGCCTGTGTCTGATATCCTCCAGGGTCGACCAGCTGTCCCGGGGGACTTGGGCCCTGGTCGGACGGAGCGGGGTGTCGAACAGGCGTCCCGGGCGACTAGGGCCAATGTCCGAGAGCCCACGGGGTCGAACAGCTGTCCTGGGCGACTCGGGCCCGTTCCCGAGGCCTCGCGGTGTCGACCAGATGTCCCGGGGGACTCGCGCTTCGGTCCTAAGGCCCGCGGGGTCGACCAGCTGTCCTGGCTGACTTGGGTTCGGTTCCGAGGGCCTGCGGGCTCGAAAGGCTGTCCCGGAGGCTCGGGCCCGTTCCTGAAGGCCCACGGGGTCGACCAGTTTTCCCTGTGATTTGCGCTTTGGTCCGAGTGCCCGGAGGGTGGACCAGCAGTCCTGGGTGACTCGCGCTCGTGTCCGAGGTTCCACGAGGTCGCCCCGATGTGTTGGCAACTCGGGCCCGGGTGCGAGGGCCTGCAGGGTCGACCAGGTGTCCCGGGCGACTCGGGCCCATGCCCAAGGCCCTGCGGTGTCAACCAGATGTCCCTGGCATCTCCGGCCCAGCTCCGAGGGCCCGCGGTGTCAACCAGATGTCCCAGACCACTCGCGCTTGCGTCCTAGGTTACGTGGGGTCGACCAGCCGTCCAGGGTGACTGGGGCCCTGGTCGGAGGGAGCATGGTGTCAAACAGGCCTCCCGGGCAACTCGGGCCCGTGTCTGAAGGCCCGCGGTGTCAACCAGCTGTCCCTGGTGACTCGTGCCTGGGACCAAGTGCACGCGGGGTCGACCAGCAGTCCCGGGCAACTCGGGCCCTGGTGGGAAGCACTGCGGTGTCGACCAGGCATCCCTGGTGACTCGGGCCCGTGCCCGAGGACCTTCGGGGTCGACCAGCTGTCCCGGGTGACTCCGGCCTGATTCCGAGGGCCCACGGTTTCGACCAAATGTCCTGGGTGACTCGGGCCTGGGTCTGAATGCTCGCGGTATCAACCAGCTTTTCCAGGGAACTCGGGCCCGGGTCTGAGGTCCCACAGGGTCGCCCACCTGTCCCGGGGGACTCGGGCCCGGGTCCACGGGCATGCGGTGTCCACAGGCTGTCCCAGGGGACTCTGGCCCGTTTCCGAGGGCCCGCCGGGTCGACCCGCTGTCCTGGTGGACTCGGGCCCGAATCCGAAGGTCCGCGTGTTCGACCAGCTGTCCCAGGCACTCGGGCCTGTGTCAGAGGGCACGTGGGTTCGACCAGGTGTCCCCGGAGATCGCCCTCGAGTCCGACGGCCCGTGGGGTCAACCATATGTCCCGGGCGACATTGGCCCGGGTGCAATGGCCTGCGCAGTCCACCAGCAAGCCCGCGCGGCTCAGGCCCTGTTCTGATGGCCCGCGGGGTCAACCAGCAGTCCCTGGCGACTGGGGCCCGTGTCCGAAATCCCTCGGTGTTGACCAGCTGTCCCGGGCGACTCGAGACCGTGCCTGAGGGCCTGGGTGTCGAACAGCTTTCCCTGGGGACTCACACTTGTGTCTGATGGACCCCGGGGTCGACCAGCGGTCCCTGGGGACTCGGGCCCAGGTCCTAGGGACCGCGGGTTCGACCACCTGTATTGGGCGACTCGGGCCGGTGCTCGAGGGCCCGCGGTGTCGACCAACTCTCCCGGGCGACTCGGTTCGGGTCCGAGGTCCCATGGTCGACCAGCTGTCCCAGGCGCCTCGGGCCCGTGCCAGATGTCCCGCTGCATGGATCAGCTGCCCCGGGCGACTTGGGCCCTGGTCGCAGGGCCCGCGGTGTCGAACAGGCGTCCCGGAAGAACACGGGCCTTGCCCGAATGCCCGCGCGACGACCAGCTCCGGGTGACACAGGCCCGTGTCCGAGGGCCCACGGGTTCGACCAGATGACCCTGGCGACTCACGCTTGGGTAGCACTGCCCACGGGGTTGTTCAGCATTCCCGGCATCCTCGTGCTCATGTCCGACTGCCCGCGATGTCGACCTGATGTCTTTGGCGACTCGGGCCCGTGGCCGGGGTCCTGCGGGGTCTACCAGCTTTCCCCGGCCACTCGGGCTCAGGCCCGAGTGCCCGCAGTGTCGACCCACTCTCCCAAGCGACTCGAGTTTGGGTCCAAGGGCCCTCGGTCGACCTGCTGTCCCGGGCGTCTTGGGCCCGGGCCCGATGTCCCACCGGGTCTACCAGGTGTCCCGGGCGATTCGGGTTCAGGTCGGAGGGACCGCGGTGTTGCCCAGCCATCCCGGGTCACTCGGGCCTGGGTCCGAGGGCCCATGTGTTCGACAAGCTCTTCCGGGCAAATCGCGCTCGGGTCCAATGGCCCGCGGGGTCGACCAGGTCTCCGGGGCGACTCAGGCACGTGCCCCAGGGCCCGGGGGGTCAACCAGCTGTCCCGGGCACCTCGGGCCCGGTTCCGAGGCCCGGCATTATTGATCAGCTATCCCGTGTGACTCGGGCCCGGGTCCGAGGGCCCACGGTGTCGACCAGATGTTCCAGGCCCTCGGTCCCGGGTCCGAGGGCCCGCAGGGTCCACCAGGTGTCCCGGGAGACTCGCACTCGAGTCCGTGGGCCTGCGGGGTCGACCAGATCTACAGGGCGAGTCGAGCACATGCCCGATGCCCCGCGGGGTCAACCAGACGTCCCAGGCGACTCCGGCCTGGCTCCGAGGGCCCACGGTGTCACACAGCTCTCCTGGGACACTCGCGCTTTGGACCGACGGACCGCGGTGTCGACCAGCTGACCCGGGCGACTTTGGCCCTGTGTCCAAAGGCCCTTGGGGTCGACCGACTTTCCCGGGCGTCTCCGGCCTGTGCCCGAGGGACCGTGGTATGGACCAACTCTCCCAGGCGACTCAAGTTCGGGTCCGAGGTCCCGCAGCCTACCTGCTTTCCCGGATGACTTGGGCATGTGCCACATGTCACGCGGGGTCAACCAGTTGTCCCGGGGGACTCAGGCCCGGATCCAGGATCCCGTGGTGTCGACCAGCTGTCCCGGGGAACTCTGTCCATGCCCGAAGGCCAGCCCCATCCACCAGTTGCCCCGGGCGACTCGACCCGTGTCTGAAGGCCCGCGTGTTCGACCAGCTATCCCTGGCGACTCACGCTGGGGTCCGTGTTCCCGCGGGGTTGACCAGCAGTCCCGGGCAACACGCGCTTGTGTCCGAGGGCCCGTGAGGTCGACCCGATGTCTTTGGCGATTCGGGCCCGGGACCGAGGGCCCGCAGGATCGACCAGCAGACCCGCGCGACTTGGGCCCGTGTCCGAGGTCCTGCGGTCGACCATCTGTACCGGGCGACTCGGGCCCGTGCCCGATGTCCCGCTGGGTCGACCAGCTATCCTGGGGGAGTCGGGCCCATGTCCGAGGGCCCGCGGGTTCCACAACCTTTCCCGGGCGACTCGGGCTGGTCCCGAGGGCCCGCGCTGTCGTCCAAATCTCCCGGTCGACTCGGGCCTGTGTCTGATATCCTCCAGGGTCGACCAGCTGTCCCGGGGGACTTGGGCCCTGGTCGGACGGAGCGGGGTGTCGAACAGGCGTCCCGGGCGACTAGGGCCAATGTCCGAGAGCCCACGGGGTCGAACAGCTGTCCTGGGCGACTCGGGCCCGTTCCCGAGGCCTCGCGGTGTCGACCAGATGTCCCGGGGGACTCGCGCTTCGGTCCTAAGGCCCGCGGGGTCGACCAGCTGTCCTGGCTGACTTGGGTTCGGTTCCGAGGGCCTGCGGGCTCGAAAGGCTGTCCCGGAGGCTCGGGCCCGTTTCTGAAGGTCCACGGGGTCGACCAGTTTTCCCTGTGATTTGCGCTTTGGTCCGAGTGCCCGGAGGGTTGACCAGCAGTCCTGGGTGACTCGCGCTCGTGTCCGAGGTTCCACGAGGTCGCCCCGATGTGTTGGCAACTCGGGCCCGGGTGCGAGGGCCTGCAGGGTCGACCAGGTGTCCCGGGCGACTCGGGCCCATGCCCAAGGCCCTGCGGTGTCAACCAGATGTCCCTGGCATCTCCGGCCCAGCTCCGAGGGCCCGCGGTGTCAACCAGATGTCCCAGACCACTCGCGCTTGCGTCCTAGGTTACGTGGGGTCGACCAGCCGTCCAGGGTGACTGGGGCCCTGGTCGGAGGGAGCATGGTGTCAAACAGGCGTCCCGGGCAACTCGGGCCCGTGTCTGAAGGCCCGCGGTGTCAACCAGCTGTCCCTGGTGACTCGTGCCTGGGACCAAGTGCACGCGGGGTCGACCAGCAGTCCCGGGCAACTCGGGCCCTGGTGGGAAGCACTGCGGTGTCGACCAGGCATCCCTGGTGACTCGGGCCCGTGCCCGAGGACCTTCGGGGTCGACCAGCTGTCCCGGGTGACTCCGGCCTGATTCCGAGGGCCCACGGTTTCGACCAAATGTCCTGGGTGACTCGGGCCTGGGTCTGAATGCTCGCGGTATCAACCAGCTTTTCCAGGGAACTCGGGCCCGGGTCTGAGGTCCCACAGGGTCGCCCACCTGTCCCGGGGGACTCGGGCCCGGGTCCACGGGCATGCGGTGTCCACAGGCTGTCCCAGGGGACTCTGGCCCGTTTCCGAGGGCCCGCCGGGTCGACCCGCTGTCCTGGTGGACTCGGGCCCGAATCCGAAGGTCCGCGTGTTCGACCAGCTGTCCCAGGCACTCGGGCCTGTGTCAGAGGGCACGTGGGTTCGACCAGGTGTCCCCGGAGATCGCCCTCGAGTCCGACGGCCCGTGGGGTCAACCATATGTCCCGGGCGACATTGGCCCGGGTGCAATGGCCTGCGCAGTCCACCAGCAAGCCCGCGCGGCTCAGGCCCTGTTCTGATGGCCCGCGGGGTCAACCAGCAGTCCCTGGCGACTGGGGCCCGTGTCCGAAATCCCTCGGTGTTGACCAGCTGTCCCGGGCGACTCGAGACCGTGCCTGAGGGCCTGGGTGTCGAACAGCTTTCCCTGGGGACTCACACTTGTGTCTGATGGACCCCGGGGTCGACCAGCGGTCCCTGGGGACTCGGGCCCAGGTCCTAGGGACCGCGGGTTCGACCACCTGTATTGGGCGACTCGGGCCGGTGCTCGAGGGCCCGCGGTGTCGACCAACTCTCCCGGGCGACTCGGTTCGGGTCCGAGGTCCCATGGTCGACCAGCTGTCCCAGGCGCCTCGGGCCCGTGCCAGATGTCCCGCTGCATGGATCAGCTGCCCCGGGCGACTTGGGCCCTGGTCGCAGGGCCCGCGGTGTCGAACAGGCGTCCCGGAAGAACACGGGCCTTGCCCGAATGCCCGCGCGACGACCAGCTCCGGGTGACACAGGCCCGTGTCCGAGGGCCCACGGGTTCGACCAGATGACCCTGGCGACTCACGCTTGGGTAGCACTGCCCACGGGGTTGTTCAGCATTCCCGGCATCCTCGTGCTCATGTCCGACTGCCCGCGATGTCGACCTGATGTCTTTGGCGACTCGGGCCCGTGGCCGGGGTCCTGCGGGGTCTACCAGCTTTCCCCGGCCACTCGGGCTCAGGCCCGAGTGCCCGCAGTGTCGACCCACTCTCCCAAGCGACTCGAGTTTGGGTCCAAGGGCCCTCGGTCGACCTGCTGTCCCGGGCGTCTTGGGCCCGGGCCCGATGTCCCACCGGGTCTACCAGGTGTCCCGGGCGATTCGGGTTCAGGTCGGAGGGACCGCGGTGTTGCCCAGCCATCCCGGGTCACTCGGGCCTGGGTCCGAGGGCCCATGTGTTCGACAAGCTCTTCCGGGCAAATCGCGCTCGGGTCCAATGGCCCGCGGGGTCGACCAGGTCTCCGGGGCGACTCAGGCACGTGCCCCAGGGCCCGGGGGGTCGACCAGCTGTCCCGGGCACCTCGGGCCCGGTTCCGAGGCCCGGCATTATTGATCAGCTATCCCGTGTGACTCGGGCCCGGGTCCGAGGGCCCACGGTGTCGACCAGATGTTCCAGGCCCTCGGTCCCGGGTCCGAGGGCCCGCAGGGTCCACCAGGTGTCCCGGGAGACTCGCACTCGAGTCCGTGGGCCTGCGGGGTCGACCAGATCTACAGGGCGAGTCGAGCACATGCCCGATGCCCCGCGGGGTCAACCAGACGTCCCAGGCGACTCCGGCCTGGCTCCGAGGGCCCACGGTGTCACACAGCTCTCCTGGGACACTCGCGCTTTGGACCGACGGACCGCGGTGTCGACCAGCTGACCCGGGCGACTTTGGCCCTGTGTCCAAAGGCCCTTGGGGTCGACCGACTTTCCCGGGCGTCTCCGGCCTGTGCCCGAGGGACCGTGGTATGGACCAACTCTCCCAGGCGACTCAAGTTCGGGTCCGAGGTCCCGCAGCCTACCTGCTTTCCCGGATGACTTGGGCATGTGCCACATGTCACGCGGGGTCAACCAGTTGTCCCGGGGGACTCAGGCCCGGATCCAGGATCCCGTGGTGTCGACCAGCTGTCCCGGGGAACTCTGTCCATGCCCGAAGGCCAGCCCCATCCACCAGTTGCCCCGGGCGACTCGACCCGTGTCTGAAGGCCCACGTGTTCGACCAGCTATCCCTGGCGACTCACGCTGGGGTCCGTGTTCCCGCGGGGTTGACCAGCAGTCCCGGGCAACACGCGCTTGTGTCCGAGGGCCCGTGAGGTCGACCCGATGTCTTTGGCGATTCGGGCCCGGGACCGAGGGCCCGCAGGATCGACCAGCAGACCCGCGCGACTTGGGCCCGTGTCCGAGGTCCTGCGGTCGACCATCTGTACCGGGCGACTCGGGCCCGTGCCCGATGTCCCGCTGGGTCGACCAGCTATCCTGGGGGACGTCGGGCCCATGTCCGAGGGCCCGCGGGTTCCACAACCTTTCCCGGGCGACTCGGGCTGGTCCCGAGGGCCCGCGCTGTCGTCCAAATCTCCCGGTCGACTCGGGCCTGTGTCTGATATCCTCCAGGGTCGACCAGCTGTCCCGGGGGACTTGGGCCCTGGTCGGACGGAGCGGGGTGTCGAACAGGCGTCCCGGGCGACTAGGGCCAATGTCCGAGAGCCCACGGGGTCGAACAGCTGTCCTGGGCGACTCGGGCCCGTTCCCGAGGCCTCGCGGTGTCGACCAGATGTCCCGGGGGACTCGCGCTTCGGTCCTAAGGCCCGCGGGGTCGACCAGCTGTCCTGGCTGACTTGGGTTCGGTTCCGAGGGCCTGCGGGCTCGAAAGGCTGTCCCGGAGGCTCGGGCCTGTTCCTGAAGGCCCACGGGGTCGACCAGTTTTCCCTGTGATTTGCGCTTTGGTCCGAGTGCCCGGAGGGTGGACCAGCAGTCCTGGGTGACTCGCGCTCGTGTCCGAGGTTCCACGAGGTCGCCCCGATGTGTTGGCAACTCGGGCCCGGGTGCGAGGGCCTGCAGGGTCGACCAGGTGTCCCGGGCGACTCGGGCCCATGCCCAAGGCCCTGCGGTGTCAACCAGATGTCCCTGGCATCTCCGGCCCAGCTCCGAGGGCCCGCGGTGTCAACCAGATGTCCCAGACCACTCGCGCTTGCGTCCTAGGTTACGTGGGGTCGACCAGCCGTCCAGGGTGACTGGGGCCCTGGTCGGAGGGAGCATGGTGTCAAACAGGCGTCCCGGGCAACTCGGGCCCGTGTCTGAAGGCCCGCGGTGTCAACCAGCTGTCCCTGGTGACTCGTGCCTGGGACCAAGTGCACGCGGGGTCGACCAGCAGTCCCGGGCAACTCGGGCCCTGGTGGGAAGCACTGCGGTGTCGACCAGGCATCCCTGGTGACTCGGGCCCGTGCCCGAGGACCTTCGGGGTCGACCAGCTGTCCCGGGTGACTCCGGCCTGATTCCGAGGGCCCACGGTTTCGACCAAATGTCCTGGGTGACTCGGGCCTGGGTCTGAATGCTCGCGGTATCAACCAGCTTTTCCAGGGAACTCGGGCCCGGGTCTGAGGTCCCACAGGGTCGCCCACCTGTCCCGGGGGACTCGGGCCCGGGTCCACGGGCATGCGGTGTCCACAGGCTGTCCCAGGGGACTCTGGCCCGTTTCCGAGGGCCCGCCGGGTCGACCCGCTGTCCTGGTGGACTCGGGCCCGAATCCGAAGGTCCGCGTGTTCGACCAGCTGTCCCAGGCACTCGGGCCTGTGTCAGAGGGCACGTGGGTTCGACCAGGTGTCCCCGGAGATCGCCCTCGAGTCCGACGGCCCGTGGGGTCAACCATATGTCCCGGGCGACATTGGCCCGGGTGCAATGGCCTGCGCAGTCCACCAGCAAGCCCGCGCGGCTCAGGCCCTGTTCTGATGGCCCGCGGGGTCAACCAGCAGTCCCTGGCGACTGGGGCCCGTGTCCGAAATCCCTCGGTGTTGACCAGCTGTCCCGGGCGACTCGAGACCGTGCCTGAGGGCCTGGGTGTCGAACAGCTTTCCCTGGGGACTCACACTTGTGTCTGATGGACCCCGGGGTCGACCAGCGGTCCCTGGGGACTCGGGCCCAGGTCCTAGGGACCGCGGGTTCGACCAC
Organism: Sus scrofa; assembly: GCF_054392235.1. NCBI lineage: Eukaryota > Metazoa > Chordata > Mammalia > Artiodactyla > Suidae > Sus > Sus scrofa. The sequence goes on along the minus strand of NC_139387.1, from coordinate 45,423,001 downwards.
CTGTATTGGGCGACTCGGGCCGGTGCTCGAGGGCCCGCGGTGTCGACCAACTCTCCCGGGCGACTCGGTTCGGGTCCGAGGTCCCATGGTCGACCAGCTGTCCCAGGCGCCTCGGGCCCGTGCCAGATGTCCCGCTGCATGGATCAGCTGCCCCGGGCGACTTGGGCCCTGGTCGCAGGGCCCGCGGTGTCAAACAGGCGTCCCGGAAGAACACGGGCCTTGCCCGAATGCCCGCGCGACGACCAGCTCCGGGTGACACAGGCCCGTGTCCGAGGGCCCACGGGTTCGACCAGATGACCCTGGCGACTCACGCTTGGGTAGCACTGCCCACGGGGTTGTTCAGCATTCCCGGCATCCTCGTGCTCATGTCCGACTGCCCGCGATGTCGACCTGATGTCTTTGGCGACTCGGGCCCGTGGCCGGGGTCCTGCGGGGTCTACCAGCTTTCCCCGGCCACTCGGACTCAGGCCCGAGTGCCCGCAGTGTCGACCCACTCTCCCAAGCGACTCGAGTTTGGGTCCAAGGGCCCTCGGTCGACCTGCTGTCCCGGGCGTCTTGGGCCCGGGCCCGATGTCCCACCGGGTCTACCAGGTGTCCCGGGCGATTCGGGTTCAGGTCGGAGGGACCGCGGTGTTGCCCAGCCATCCCGGGTCACTCGGGCCTGGGTCCGAGGGCCCATGTGTTCGACAAGCTCTTCCGGGCAAATCGCGCTCGGGTCCAATGGCCCGCGGGGTCGACCAGGTCTCCGGGGCGACTCAGGCACGTGCCCCAGGGCCCGGGGGGTCGACCAGCTGTCCCGGGCACCTCGGGCCCGGTTCCGAGGCCCGGCATTATTGATCAGCTATCCCGTGTGACTCGGGCCCGGGTCCGAGGGCCCACGGTGTCGACCAGATGTTCCAGGCCCTCGGTCCCGGGTCCGAGGGCCCGCAGGGTCCACCAGGTGTCCCGGGAGACTCGCACTCGAGTCCGTGGGCCTGCGGGGTCGACCAGATCTACAGGGCGAGTCGAGCACATGCCCGATGCCCCGCGGGGTCAACCAGACGTCCCAGGCGACTCCGGCCTGGCTCCGAGGGCCCACGGTGTCACACAGCTCTCCTGGGACACTCGCGCTTTGGACCGACGGACCGCGGTGTCGACCAGCTGACCCGGGCGACTTTGGCCCTGTGTCCAAAGGCCCTTGGGGTCGACCGACTTTCCCGGGCGTCTCCGGCCTGTGCCCGAGGGACCGTGGTATGGACCAACTCTCCCAGGCGACTCAAGTTCGGGTCCGAGGTCCCGCAGCCTACCTGCTTTCCCGGATGACTTGGGCATGTGCCACATGTCACGCGGGGTCAACCAGTTGTCCCGGGGGACTCAGGCCCGGGTCCAGGATCCCGTGGTGTCGACCAGCTGTCCCGGGGAACTCTGTCCATGCCCGAAGGCCAGCCCCATCCACCAGTTGCCCCGGGCGACTCGACCCGTGTCTGAAGGCCCACGTGTTCGACCAGCTATCCCTGGCGACTCACGCTGGGGTCCGTGTTCCCGCGGGGTTGACCAGCAGTCCCGGGCAACACGCGCTTGTGTCCGAGGGCCCGTGAGGTCGACCCGATGTCTTTGGCGATTCGGGCCCGGGACCGAGGGCCCGCAGGATCGACCAGCAGACCCGCGCGACTTGGGCCCGTGTCCGAGGTCCTGCGGTCGACCATCTGTACCGGGCGACTCGGGCCCGTGCCCGATGTCCCGCTGGGTCGACCAGCTATCCTGGGGGACGTCGGGCCCATGTCCGAGGGCCCGCGGGTTCCACAACCTTTCCCGGGCGACTCGGGCTGGTCCCGAGGGCCCGCGCTGTCGTCCAAATCTCCCGGTCGACTCGGGCCTGTGTCTGATATCCTCCAGGGTCGACCAGCTGTCCCGGGGGACTTGGGCCCTGGTCGGACGGAGCGGGGTGTCGAACAGGCGTCCCGGGCGACTAGGGCCAATGTCCGAGAGCCCACGGGGTCGAACAGCTGTCCTGGGCGACTCGGGCCCGTTCCCGAGGCCTCGCGGTGTCGACCAGATGTCCCGGGGGACTCGCGCTTCGGTCCTAAGGCCCGCGAGGTCGACCAGCTGTCCTGGCTGACTTGGGTTCGGTTCCGAGGGCCTGCGGGCTCGAAAGGCTGTCCCGGAGGCTCGGGCCCGTTCCTGAAGGCCCACGGGGTCGACCAGTTTTCCCTGTGATTTGCGCTTTGGTCCGAGTGCCCGGAGGGTGGACCAGCAGTCCTGGGTGACTCGCGCTCGTGTCCGAGGTTCCACGAGGTCGCCCCGATGTGTTGGCAACTCGGGCCCGGGTGCGAGGGCCTGCAGGGTCGACCAGGTGTCCCGGGCGACTCGGGCCCATGCCCAAGGCCCTGCGGTGTCAACCAGATGTCCCTGGCATCTCCGGCCCAGCTCCGAGGGCCCGCGGTGTCAACCAGATGTCCCAGACCTCTCGCGCTTGCGTCCTAGGTTACGTGGGGTCGACCAGCCGTCCAGGGTGACTGGGGCCCTGGTCGGAGGGAGCATGGTGTCAAACAGGCGTCCCGGGCAACTCGGGCCCGTGTCTGAAGGCCCGCGGTGTCAACCAGCTGTCCCTGGTGACTCGTGCCTGGGACCAAGTGCACGCGGGGTCGACCAGCAGTCCCGGGCAACTCGGGCCCTGGTGGGAAGCACTGCGGTGTCGACCAGGCATCCCTGGTGACTCGGGCCCGTGCCCGAGGACCTTCGGGGTCGACCAGCTGTCCCGGGTGACTCCGGCCTGATTCCGAGGGCCCACGGTTTCGACCAAATGTCCTGGGTGACTCGGGCCTGGGTCTGAATGCTCGCGGTATCAACCAGCTTTTCCAGGGAACTCGGGCCCGGGTCTGAGGTCCCACAGGGTCGCCCACCTGTCCCGGGGGACTCGGGCCCGGGTCCACGGGCATGCGGTGTCCACAGGCTGTCCCAGGGGACTCTGGCCCGTTTCCGAGGGCCCGCCGGGTCGACCCGCTGTCCTGGTGGACTCGGGCCCGAATCCGAAGGTCCGCGTGTTCGACCAGCTGTCCCAGGCACTCGGGCCTGTGTCAGAGGGCACGTGGGTTCGACCAGGTGTCCCCGGAGATCGCCCTCGAGTCCGACGGCCCGTGGGGTCAACCATATGTCCCGGGCGACATTGGCCCGGGTGCAATGGCCTGCGCAGTCCACCAGCAAGCCCGCGCGGCTCAGGCCCTGTTCTGATGGCCCGCGGGGTCAACCAGCAGTCCCTGGCGACTGGGGCCCGTGTCCGAAATCCCTCGGTGTTGACCAGCTGTCCCGGGCGACTCGAGACCGTGCCTGAGGGCCTGGGTGTCGAACAGCTTTCCCTGGGGACTCACACTTGTGTCTGATGGACCCCGGGGTCGACCAGCGGTCCCTGGGGACTCGGGCCCAGGTCCTAGGGACCGCGGGTTCGACCACCTGTATTGGGCGACTCGGGCCGGTGCTCGAGGGCCCGCGGTGTCGACCAACTCTCCCGGGCGACTCGGTTCGGGTCCGAGGTCCCATGGTCGACCAGCTGTCCCAGGCGCCTCGGGCCCGTGCCAGATGTCCCGCTGCATGGATCAGCTGCCCCGGGCGACTTGGGCCCTGGTCGCAGGGCCCGCGGTGTCGAACAGGCGTCCCGGAAGAACACGGGCCTTGCCCGAATGCCCGCGCGACGACCAGCTCCGGGTGACACAGGCCCGTGTCCGAGGGCCCACGGGTTCGACCAGATGACCCTGGCGACTCACGCTTGGGTAGCACTGCCCACGGGGTTGTTCAGCATTCCCGGCATCCTCGTGCTCATGTCCGACTGCCCGCGATGTCGACCTGATGTCTTTGGCGACTCGGGCCCGTGGCCGGGGTCCTGCGGGGTCTACCAGCTTTCCCCGGCCACTCGGGCTCAGGCCCGAGTGCCCGCAGTGTCGACCCACTCTCCCAAGCGACTCGAGTTTGGGTCCAAGGGCCCTCGGTCGACCTGCTGTCCCGGGCGTCTTGGGCCCGGGCCCGATGTCCCACCGGGTCTACCAGGTGTCCCGGGCGATTCGGGTTCAGGTCGGAGGGACCGCGGTGTTGCCCAGCCATCCCGGGTCACTCGGGCCTGGGTCCGAGGGCCCATGTGTTCGACAAGCTCTTCCGGGCAAATCGCGCTCGGGTCCAATGGCCCGCGGGGTCGACCAGGTCTCCGGGGCGACTCAGGCACGTGCCCCAGGGCCCGGGGGGTCGACCAGCTGTCCCGGGCACCTCGGGCCCGGTTCCGAGGCCCGGCATTATTGATCAGCTATCCCGTGTGACTCGGGCCCGGGTCCGAGGGCCCACGGTGTCGACCAGATGTTCCAGGCCCTCGGTCCCGGGTCCGAGGGCCCGCAGGGTCCACCAGGTGTCCCGGGAGACTCGCACTCGAGTCCGTGGGCCTGCGGGGTCGACCAGATCTACAGGGCGAGTCGAGCACATGCCCGATGCCCCGCGGGGTCAACCAGACGTCCCAGGCGACTCCGGCCTGGCTCCGAGGGCCCACGGTGTCACACAGCTCTCCTGGGACACTCGCGCTTTGGACCGACGGACCGCGGTGTCGACCAGCTGACCCGGGCGACTTTGGCCCTGTGTCCAAAGGCCCTTGGGGTCGACCGACTTTCCCGGGCGTCTCCGGCCTGTGCCCGAGGGACCGTGGTATGGACCAACTCTCCCAGGCGACTCAAGTTCGGGTCCGAGGTCCCGCAGCCTACCTGCTTTCCCGGATGACTTGGGCATGTGCCACATGTCACGCGGGGTCAACCAGTTGTCCCGGGGGACTCAGGCCCGGATCCAGGATCCCGTGGTGTCGACCAGCTGTCCCGGGGAACTCTGTCCATGCCCGAAGGCCAGCCCCATCCACCAGTTGCCCCGGGCGACTCGACCCGTGTCTGAAGGCCCGCGTGTTCGACCAGCTATCCCTGGCGACTCACGCTGGGGTCCGTGTTCCCGCGGGGTTGACCAGCAGTCCCGGGCAACACGCGCTTGTGTCCGAGGGCCCGTGAGGTCGACCCGATGTCTTTGGCGATTCGGGCCCGGGACCGAGGGCCCGCAGGATCGACCAGCAGACCCGCGCGACTTGGGCCCGTGTCCGAGGTCCTGCGGTCGACCATCTGTACCGGGCGACTCGGGCCCGTGCCCGATGTCCCGCTGGGTCGACCAGCTATCCTGGGGGAGTCGGGCCCATGTCCGAGGGCCCGCGGGTTCCACAACCTTTCCCGGGCGACTCGGGCTGGTCCCGAGGGCCCGCGCTGTCGTCCAAATCTCCCGGTCGACTCGGGCCTGTGTCTGATATCCTCCAGGGTCGACCAGCTGTCCCGGGGGACTTGGGCCCTGGTCGGACGGAGCGGGGTGTCGAACAGGCGTCCCGGGCGACTAGGGCCAATGTCCGAGAGCCCACGGGGTCGAACAGCTGTCCTGGGCGACTCGGGCCCGTTCCCGAGGCCTCGCGGTGTCGACCAGATGTCCCGGGGGACTCGCGCTTCGGTCCTAAGGCCCGCGGGGTGGACCAGCTGTCCTGGCTGACTTGGGTTCGGTTCCGAGGGCCTGCGGGCTCGAAAGGCTGTCCCGGAGGCTCGGGCCCGTTCCTGAAGGCCCACGGGGTCGACCAGTTTTCCCTGTGATTTGCGCTTTGGTCCGAGTGCCCGCAGGGTGGACCAGCAGTCCTGGGTGACTCGCGCTCGTGTCCGAGGTTCCACGAGGTCGCCCCGATGTGTTGGCAACTCGGGCCCGGGTGCGAGGGCCTGCAGGGTCGACCAGGTGTCCCGGGCGACTCGGGCCCATGCCCAAGGCCCTGCGGTGTCAACCAGATGTCCCTGGCATCTCCGGCCCAGCTCCGAGGGCCCGCGGTGTCAACCAGATGTCCCAGACCACTCACGCTTGCGTCCTAGGTTATGTGGGGTCGACCAGCCGTCCAGGGCGACTGGGGCCCTGGTCGGAGGGAGCATGGTGTCAAACAGGCGTCCCGGGCAACTCGGGCCCGTGTCTGAAGGCCCGCGGTGTCAACCAGCTGTCCCTGGTGACTCGTGCCTGGGACCAAGTGCACGCGGGGTCGACCAGCAATCCCGGGCAACTCGGGCCCTGGTGGGAAGCACTGCGGTGTCGACCAGGCATCCCTGGTGACTCGGGCCCGTGCCCGAGGACCTTCGGGGTCGACCAGCTGTCCCGGGTGACTCCGGCCTGATTCCGAGGGCCCACGGTTTCGACCAAATGTCCTGGGTGACTCGGGCCTGGGTCTGAATGCTCGCGGTATCAACCAGCTTTTCCAGGGAACTCGGGCCCGGGTCTGAGGTCCCACAGGGTCGCCCACCTGTCCCGGGGGACTCGGGCCCGGGTCCACGGGCATGCGGTGTCCACAGGCTGTCCCAGGGGACTCTGGCCCGTTTCCGAGGGCCCGCGGGGTCGACCCGCTGTCCTGGTGGACTCGGGCCCGAATCCGAAGGTCCGCGTGTTCGACCAGCTGTCCCAGGCACTCGGGCCTGTGTCAGAGGGCACGTGGGTTCGACCAGGTGTCCCCGGAGATCGCCCTCGAGTCCGACGGCCCGTGGGGTCGACCATATGTCCCGGGCGACATTGGCCCGGGTGCAATGGCCTGCGCAGTCCACCAGCAAGCCCGCGCGGCTCAGGCCCTGTTCTGATGGCCCGCGGGGTCAACCAGCAGTCCCTGGCGACTGGGGCCCGTGTCCGAAATCCCTCGGTGTTGACCAGCTGTCCCGGGCGACTCGAGACCGTGCCTGAGGGCCTGGGTGTCGAACAGCTTTCCCTGGGGACTCACACTTGTGTCTGATGGACCCCGGGGTCGACCAGCGGTCCCTGGGGACTCGGGCCCAGGTCCTAGGGACCACGGGTTCGACCACCTGTATTGGGCGACTCGGGCCGGTGCTCGAGGGCCCGCGGTGTCGACCAACTCTCCCGGGCGACTCGGTTTGGGTCCGAGGTCCCATGGTCGACCAGCTGTCCCAGGCGCCTCGGGCCCGTGCCAGATGTCCCGCTGCATGGATCAGCTGCCCCGGGCGACTTGGGCCCTGGTCGCAGGGCCCGCGGTGTCGAATAGGCGTCCCGGAAGACTCGGGCCTTGCCCGAATGCCCGCGGTGATGACCAGCTCTGGGTGACACGGGCCCGTGTCCGAGGGCCCACGGGTTCGACCAGATGACCCTGAAGACTCACGCTTGGGTGGGACTGCCCACTGGGTTGTCCAGCATTCCCGGCGTCCTCGTGCTCGTGTCCGACTGTCCACGAGGTCGACCTGATGTCTTTGGTGACTCGGGCCCGTGGCCGGGGTCCTGCGGGGTCTACCAGCTTTCCCGGGCCACTCGGGCCCAGGCCCGAGTGCCCGCAGTGTCGACCCACTCTCCCAAGCGACTCGAGTTTGGGTCCAAGGGCCCGCGGTCGACCTGCTGTCGCGGGCATCTTGGGCCCGGGCCCGATGTCCCACCGGGTCTACCAGGTGTCCCGGGCGATTCGGGTTCAGGTCGGAGGGACCGCGGTGTTGACCAGCCATCCCGGGTCACTCGGGCCTGGGTCCGAGGGCCCATGTGTTCGACAAGCTCTTCCGGGCAAATCGCGCTCGGGTCCAATGGCCCGCGGGGTAGACCATGTCTCCGGGGCGACTCGGGCACGTGCCCCAGGGCCCGGGGGGTCGACCAGCTGTCCCGGGCACCTCGGGCCCGGTTCCGAGGCCCGGCATTATTGATCAGCTATCCCGCGTGACTCGGGCCCGGGTCCGAGGGCCCACGGTGTCGACCAGATGTTCCAGGCCCTCGGGCCCGGGTCCGAGGGCCCACAGGGTCCACCAAGTGTCCTGGGCAGACACGCACTCGAGTCCGTGGGCCTGCGGGGTCGACCAGATCTACAGGGCGAGTCGAGCACATGCCCGATGCCCCGCGGGGTCAACCAGACGTCCCAGGCGACTCCGGCCTGGCTCCGAGGGCCCACGGTGTCACACAGCTCTCCTGGGACACTCGCGCTTTGGACCGACAGACCGCGGTGTCGACCAGCTGACCCGGGCGACTTTGGCCCGGTGTCCAAAGGCCCTTGGGGTCGACTGACTCTCCCGGGCGTCTCCGGCCTGTGCCCGAGGGACCGTGGTATGGACCAACTCTCCCAGGCGACTCAAGTTCGGGTCCGAGGTCCCGCAGCCTACCTGCTTTCCCGGGTGACTTGGGCATGTGCCACATGTCACGCGGGGTCGACCAGTTGTCCCGGGGGACTCAGGCCCGGATCCAGCATCCCGTGGTGTCAACCAGCTGTCCCGGGGAACTCTGTCCATGCCCGAAGGCCAGCCCCATCCACCAGTTGCCCCGGGCGACTCGGACCCGTGTCGGAAGGCCCGCGTGTTCGACCAGCTATCCCTGGCGACTCACGCTGGGGTCCGTGTTCCCGCGGGGTTGACCAGCAGTCCCTGGCAACACGCGCTTGTGTCCGAGGGCCCGTGAGGTCGACCCGATGTCTTTGGCGATTCGGGCCCGGGACCGAGGTCCCTTAGGATCGACCAGCAGACCCGCGTCTTGGGCCCGTGTCCGAGGTCCTGCGGTCGACCATCTGTACCGGGCGACTCGGGCCCGTGCCCGATGTCCCGCTGGGTCGACCAGCTGTCCCGGGGACGTCGGGCCCATGTCCGAGGGCCCGCGGGTTCCACAACCTTTCCCGGGCGACTCGGGCTGGTCCCGAGGGCCCGCGCTGTCGACCAAATCTCCCGGTCGACTCGGGCCTGTGTCTGATATCCTCCAGGGTCGACCAGCTGTCCCGGGGGACTTGGGCCCTGGTCGGAGGGAGCGGGGTGTCGAACAGGCGTCCCGGGCGACTAGGGCCAATGTCCGAGAGCCCACGGGGTCGAACAGCTGTCCTGGGCGACTCGGGCCTGTTCCCAAGGCCTCGCGGTGTCGACCAGATGTCCCGGGGGACTCGCGCTTCGGTCCTAAGGCCCGCGGGGTCGACCAGCTGTCCTGGCTGACTTGGGTTCGGTTCCGAGGGCCTGCGGGCTCGAAAGGCTGTCCCGGAGGCTCGGGCCCGTTCCTGAAGGCCCACGGGGTCGACCAGTTTTCCCTGTGATTTGCGCTTTGGTCCGAGTGCCCGGAGGGTGGACCAGCAGTCCTGGGTGACTCGCGCTCGTGTCCGAGGTTCCACGAGGTCGCCCCGATGTGTTGGCAACTCGGGCCCGGGTGCGAGGGCCTGCAGGGTCGACCAGGTGTCCCGGGCGAATCGGGCCCATGCCCAAGGCCCTGCGGTGTCATCCAGATGTCCCTGGCATCTCCGGCCCAGCTCCGAGGGCCCGCGGTGTCAACCAGATGTCCCGGACCACTCACGCTTGCGTCCTAGGTTATGTGGGGTCGACCAGCCGTCCAGGGCGACTGGGGCCCTGGTCGGAGGGAGCATGGTGTCAAACAGGCGTCCCGGGCAACTCGGGCCCGTGTCTGAATGCCCGCGGTGTCAACCAGCTGTCCCTGGTGACTCGTGCCTGGGACTGAGTGCACGCGGGGTCGACCAGCAGTCCCGGGCAACTCGGGCCCTGGTCGGAAGCACTGCGGTGTCGACCAGGCATCCCTGGTGACTCGGGCCCGTGCCCGAGGACCTTCGGGGTCGACCAGCTGTCCCGGGTGACTCCGGCCTGATTCCGAGGGCCCACGGTTTCGACCAAATGTCCTGGGTGACTCGGGCCTGGGTCTGAATGCTCGCGGTATCAACCAGCTTTCCCTGGGATCTCGGGCCCTGGTCTGAGGTCCCACAGGGTCGCCCACCTGTCCCGGGGGACTCAGGCCCAGGTCCACAGGCATGCGGTGTCAACAGGCTGTCTCGGGGGACTCGGGACCGTGTCCGAGGGCCGCCGTGTCGACCAGCTGTTCTAGTAGACTCGGGCCCGAGTCTGAAGGCCCGCGTGTTCGACCAGCTATCCCAGGCACACGGGCTCGCGTCCAATGGCCCGCGCGGTCCACAAGCAGGCCTGCGCGACTCAGGCCCTGTTCCGATGACCCACGTGGTCAACCAGCAGTCCCTGGCGACTGGGGCACGTGTCCGAAATCCCTCGGTGTTCACCAGCTGTCGCGGGCGACTCGAGACCGTGCCAGAGGGCCTGGGTGTCGAACAGCTGTACCAGGGGACTCACACATGAGCCTGATGGACCCCGGAATCAACCAGGAGTTCGACCTCCTTGGCCTTATGGGGAGCATTGGACTAGGTGAGAACTAGGCAAGCACAGTGAACCTGAGCCAAGCCGCATTGGGGGTGAGGATTGTTCCCCGAGCACAGTTTCCCTTTGCAGAATGCAGCTCCTAGAAGCGCGCCTTGTGCCGTTTCAGAGATAGGCCCTAGGTGGGTCCCCCCTACCTGACTATGGGTGGGTTACTGTGGCCGGTGTAAACAGGGATTCATACCAAATCAGCCTTCTCCGCGAAGGAGAAAACGTTTGGAGTTGGTTTCAAGCTGCGGAGACCAGCAGGCAAGCAGCAGTGCCCACGGAGCCAGAGGCTGCCCAGACCCTGCTGGGCCCTATGAAGAGCATAGGGGTAGGTGAGAACTAGGCAAGCGCAGCGATCCTGAGCCAAGCCGCATTGGGGCTGAGGTTTGTTCCCCGAGCCCAGTTTCCCTTTGCAGAATGCAGCTCCTAGAAGCGCGTTTTGTGCCGTTTCGGAGATAGGCCCTAGGTGGGTGCCTCCCTAGCTGGCTATGGCTGGGTTGCTGGGGCCAGTGCAAACAGGGCTGCCTCATGCCAAATCAGCCTTCTCCGCCAAGGAGAACACGTGTCGAGTTGGTTTCAACCTGCAGAGACCACCAGCCAAGCAGCAGCGCCCAGGGAGCCAGAGGCAGCCCAGACCCTGCTGGGCCCTATGGGGAGCATAGAGCTAGGTGACAACTAGGAAAGCGCTGTATCCTGAGCCAAGCCGCATTGGGGCTGAGGTTTGTTCCCCGAGCACAGTTTCCCTTTGCAGAATGCAGATCCTAGAAGCGGGCTTTGTGCCGTTTCGGAGATAGGCCCTAGGTGGGTGCCTCCCTAGCTGGCTATGCGTGGGTTGCTAGGGCCGGTGCAAACAGGGCTTCTTCAGGCCAAATCAGCCTTGTCCGGGAAGGAGAACACGTTTGGAGTTGGTTTCAAGCTGCAGAGACCACCAGCCAAGCAGCAGTGCCCTCAGGGCCAGAGGCAGCCCAGACCCTCCTTGGCCCTAGGGGGAGCAAAGGGCTAGGTGAGAACTAGGCAAGCGCTGTGATGCTGACCGAAGACACAATGGGGCTAAGGTTTGTTCCCCGAGCACAGTTTCCCTTTGCAGAATGCAGCTTCTAGAAGCGCGTTTTGTGCCATTTCGGAGATAGGCCCTGGGGGGGGTCCCTCCCTAGCTGGCTATTGGTGGGTTGCTAGGGCCAGTGCAAACAGGGCTTCTTCATGCCAAATCAGCCTTCTCCCCGAAGGAGAACACGTGTGGAGTTGGTTTCAGGCTGCGGAGACCAGCAGGCAAGCAGCAGTGGCCACGGAGCCAGAGGCAGCCCAGAGCCTCCCTGGCACTATGGGGGGCATAGGGCTAGGTGAGAACTAGGAAAGCGCTGTATCCAGAACTAACACGCACTGGAGATGAGGTTTCTTTCCCGAGCACAGTTTCCCTTTCAGAATGCAGCTCCTAGAAGCGGGCTTTGTGCCGTTTCGGAGATAGGCCATGGGGGGGTCCCTCCCTAGTTGGCTATGGCTGGGTTGCTAGGGCCGGTGCAAACAGGGCTTCTTCATGCCAAATCAGCCTTCTCCGCGAAGGAGAAAACGTTTGGAGTTGGTTTCAAGCTGCGGAGACCAGCAGGCAAGCAGCAGTGCCCACGGAGCCAGAGGCTGCCCAGACCCTGATTGGCCCTATGAAGAGCATAGGGGTAGGTGAGAACTAGGCAAGCGCAGCGATCCTGAGCCAAGCCGCATTGGGGCTGAGGTTTGTTCCCCGAGCCCAGTTTCCCTTTGCAGAATGCAGCTCCTAGAAGCGCGTTTTGTGCCGTTTCGGAGATAGGCCCTAGGTGGGTGCCTCCCTAGCTGGCTATGGCTGGGTTGCTGGGGCCAGTGCAAACAGGGCTGCCTCATGCCAAATCAGCCTTCTCCGCCAAGGAGAACACGTGTCGAGTTGGTTTCAACCTGCAGAGACCACCAGCCAAGCAGCAGCGCCCAGGGAGCCAGAGGCAGCCCAGACCCTGCTGGGCCCTATGGGGAGCATAGAGCTAGGTGACAACTAGGAAAGCGCTGTATCCTGAGCCAAGCCGCATTGGGGCTGAGGTTTGTTCCCCGAGCACAGTTTCCCTTTGCAGAATGCAGATCCTAGAAGCGGGCTTTGTGCCGTTTCGGAGATAGGCCCTAGGTGGGTGCCTCCCTAGCTGGCTATGCGTGGGTTGCTAGGGCCGGTGCAAACAGGGCTTCGTCAGGCCAAATCAGCCTTGTCCGGGAAGGAGAACACGTTTGGAGTTGGTTTCAAGCTGCAGAGACCACCAGCCAAGCAGCAGTGCCCTCAGGGCCAGAGGCAGCCCAGACCCTCCTTGGCCCTAGGGGGAGCAAAGGGCTAGGTGAGAACTAGGCAAGCGCTGTGATGCTGACCGAAGACACAATGGGGCTAAGGTTTGTTCCCCGAGCACAGTTTCCCTTTGCAGAATGCAGCTTCTAGAAGCGCGTTTTGTGCCATTTCGGAGATAGGCCCTGGGGGGGGTCCCTCCCTAGCTGGCTATTGGTGGGTTGCTAGGGCCAGTGCAAACAGGGCTTCTTCATGCCAAATCAGCCTTCTCCCCGAAGGAGAACACGTGTGGAGTTGGTTTCAGGCTGCGGAGACCAGCAGGCAAGCAGCAGTGGCCACGGAGCCAGAGGCAGCCCAGAGCCTCCCTGGCACTATGGGGGGCATAGGGCTAGGTGAGAACTAGGAAAGCGCTGTATCCAGAACTAACACGCACTGGAGATGAGGTTTCTTTCCCGAGCACAGTTTCCCTTTCAGAATGCAGCTCCTAGAAGCGGGCTTTGTGCCGTTTCGGAGATAGGCCATGGGGGGGTCCCTCCCTAGTTGGCTATGGCTGGGTTGCTAGGGCCGGTGCAAACAGGGCTTCTTCATGCCGAATCAGCCTTCTCCGCGAAGGAGAAAACGTTTGGAGTTGGTTTCAAGCTGCGGAGACCAGCAGGCAAGCAGCAGTGCCCACGGAGCCAGAGGCTGCCCAGACCCTGATTGGCCCTATGAAGAGCATAGGGGTAGGTGAGAACTAGGCAAGCGCAGCGATCCTGAGCCAAGCCGCATTGGGGCTGAGGTTTGTTCCCCGAGCCCAGTTTCCCTTTGCAGAATGCAGCTCCTAGAAGCGCGTTTTGTGCCGTTTCGGAGATAGGCCCTAGGTGGGTGGCCCCCTAGCTGGCTATGGCTGGGTTGCTGGGGCCAGTGCAAACAGGGCTGCCTCATGCCAAATCAGCCTTCTCCGCCAAGGAGAACACGTGTCGAGTTGGTTTCAACCTGCAGAGACCACCAGCCAAGCAGCAGCGCCCAGGGAGCCAGAGGCAGCCCAGACCCTGCTGGGCCCTATGGGGAGCATAGAGCTAGGTGACAACTAGGAAAGCGCTGTATCCTGAGCCAAGCCGCATTGGGGCTGAGGTTTGTTCCCCGAGCACAGTTTCCCTTTGCAGAATGCAGATCCTAGAAGCGGGCTTTGTGCCGTTTCGGAGATAGGCCCTAGGTGGGTGCCTCCCTAGCTGGCTATGCGTGGGTTGCTAGGGCCGGTGCAAACAGGGCTTCTTCAGGCCAAATCAGCCTTGTCCGGGAAGGAGAACACGTTTGGAGTTGGTTTCAAGCTGCAGAGACCACCAGCCAAGCAGCAGTGCCCTCAGGGCCAGAGGCAGCCCAGACCCTCCTTGGCCCTAGGGGGAGCAAAGGGCTAGGTGAGAACTAGGCAAGCGCTGTGATGCTGACCGAAGACACAATGGGGCTAAGGTTTGTTCCCCGAGCACAGTTTCCCTTTGCAGAATGCAGCTTCTAGAAGCGCGTTTTGTGCCATTTCGGAGATAGGCCCTGGGGGGGGTCCCTCCCTAGCTGGCTATTGGTGGGTTGCTAGGGCCAGTGCAAACAGGGCTTCTTCATGCCAAATCAGCCTTCTCCCCGAAGGAGAACACGTGTGGAGTTGGTTTCAGGCTGCGGAGACCAGCAGGCAAGCAGCAGTGGCCACGGAGCCAGAGGCAGCCCAGAGCCTCCCTGGCACTATGGGGGGCATAGGGCTAGGTGAGAACTAGGAAAGCGCTGTATCCAGAACTAACACGCACTGGAGATGAGGTTTCTTTCCCGAGCACAGTTTCCCTTTCAGAATGCAGCTCCTAGAAGCGGGCTTTGTGCCGTTTCGGAGATAGGCCATGGGGGGGTCCCTCCCTAGTTGGCTATGGCTGGGTTGCTAGGGCCGGTGCAAACAGGGCTTCTTCATGCCAAATCAGCCTTCTCCGCGAAGGAGAAAACGTTTGGAGTTGGTTTCAAGCTGCGGAGACCAGCAGGCAAGCAGCAGTGCCCACGGAGCCAGAGGCTGCCCAGACCCTGATTGGCCCTATGAAGAGCATAGGGGTAGGTGAGAACTAGGCAAGCGCAGCGATCCTGAGCCAAGCCGCATTGGGGCTGAGGTTTGTTCCCCGAGCCCAGTTTCCCTTTGCAGAATGCAGCTCCTAGAAGCGCGTTTTGTGCCGTTTCGGAGATAGGCCCTAGGTGGGTGGCCCCCTAGCTGGCTATGGCTGGGTTGCTGGGGCCAGTGCAAACAGGGCTGCCTCATGCCAAATCAGCCTTCTCCGCCAAGGAGAACACGTGTCGAGTTGGTTTCAACCTGCAGAGACCACCAGCCAAGCAGCAGCGCCCAGGGAGCCAGAGGCAGCCCAGACCCTGCTGGGCCCTATGGGGAGCATAGAGCTAGGTGACAACTAGGAAAGCGCTGTATCCTGAGCCAAGCCGCATTGGGGCTGAGGTTTGTTCCCCGAGCACAGTTTCCCTTTGCAGAATGCAGATCCTAGAAGCGGGCTTTGTGCCGTTTCGGAGATAGGCCCTAGGTGGGTGCCTCCCTAGCTGGCTATGCGTGGGTTGCTAGGGCCGGTGCAAACAGGGCTTCTTCAGGCCAAATCAGCCTTGTCCGGGAAGGAGAACACGTTTGGAGTTGGTTTCAAGCTGCAGAGACCACCAGCCAAGCAGCAGTGCCCTCAGGGCCAGAGGCAGCCCAGACCCTCCTTGGCCCTAGGGGGAGCAAAGGGCTAGGTGAGAACTAGGCAAGCGCTGTGATGCTGACCGAAGACACAATGGGGCTAAGGTTTGTTCCCCGAGCACAGTTTCCCTTTGCAGAATGCAGCTTCTAGAAGCGCGTTTTGTGCCATTTCGGAGATAGGCCCTGGGGGGGGTCCCTCCCTAGCTGGCTATTGGTGGGTTGCTAGGGCCAGTGCAAACAGGGCTTCTTCATGCCAAATCAGCCTTCTCCCCGAAGGAGAACACGTGTGGAGTTGGTTTCAGGCTGCGGAGACCAGCAGGCAAGCAGCAGTGGCCACGGAGCCAGAGGCAGCCCAGAGCCTCCCTGGCACTATGGGGGGCATAGGGCTAGGTGAGAACTAGGAAAGCGCTGTATCCAGAACTAACACGCACTGGAGATGAGGTTTCTTTCCCGAGCACAGTTTCCCTTTCAGAATGCAGCTCCTAGAAGCGGGCTTTGTGCCGTTTCGGAGATAGGCCATGGGGGGGTCCCTCCCTAGTTGGCTATGGCTGGGTTGCTAGGGCCGGTGCAAACAGGGCTTCTTCATGCCGAATCAGCCTTCTCCGCGAAGGAGAAAACGTTTGGAGTTGGTTTCAAGCTGCGGAGACCAGCAGGCAAGCAGCAGTGCCCACGGAGCCAGAGGCTGCCCAGACCCTGATTGGCCCTATGAAGAGCATAGGGGTAGGTGAGAACTAGGCAAGCGCAGCGATCCTGAGCCAAGCCGCATTGGGGCTGAGGTTTGTTCCCCGAGCCCAGTTTCCCTTTGCAGAATGCAGCTCCTAGAAGCGCGTTTTGTGCCGTTTCGGAGATAGGCCCTAGGTGGGTGCCTCCCTAGCTGGCTATGGCTGGGTTGCTGGGGCCAGTGCAAACAGGGCTGCCTCATGCCAAATCAGCCTTCTCCGCCAAGGAGAACACGTGTCGAGTTGGTTTCAACCTGCAGAGACCACCAGCCAAGCAGCAGCGCCCAGGGAGCCAGAGGCAGCCCAGACCCTGCTGGGCCCTATGGGGAGCATAGAGCTAGGTGACAACTAGGAAAGCGCTGTATCCTGAGCCAAGCCGCATTGGGGCTGAGGTTTGTTCCCCGAGCACAGTTTCCCTTTGCAGAATGCAGATCCTAGAAGCGGGCTTTGTGCCGTTTCGGAGATAGGCCCTAGGTGGGTGCCTCCCTAGCTGGCTATGCGTGGGTTGCTAGGGCCGGTGCAAACAGGGCTTCTTCAGGCCAAATCAGCCTTGTCCGGGAAGGAGAACACGTTTGGAGTTGGTTTCAAGCTGCAGAGACCACCAGCCAAGCAGCAGTGCCCTCAGGGCCAGAGGCAGCCCAGACCCTCCTTGGCCCTAGGGGGAGCAAAGGGCTAGGTGAGAACTAGGCAAGCGCTGTGATGCTGACCGAAGACACAATGGGGCTAAGGTTTGTTCCCCGAGCACAGTTTCCCTTTGCAGAATGCAGCTTCTAGAAGCGCGTTTTGTGCCATTTCGGAGATAGGCCCTGGGGGGGGTCCCTCCCTAGCTGGCTATTGGTGGGTTGCTAGGGCCAGTGCAAACAGGGCTTCTTCATGCCAAATCAGCCTTCTCCCCGAAGGAGAACACGTGTGGAGTTGGTTTCAGGCTGCGGAGACCAGCAGGCAAGCAGCAGTGGCCACGGAGCCAGAGGCAGCCCAGAGCCTCCCTGGCACTATGGGGGGCATAGGGCTAGGTGAGAACTAGGAAAGCGCTGTATCCAGAACTAACACGCACTGGAGATGAGGTTTCTTTCCCGAGCACAGTTTCCCTTTCAGAATGCAGCTCCTAGAAGCGGGCTTTGTGCCGTTTCGGAGATAGGCCATGGGGGGGTCCCTCCCTAGTTGGCTATGGCTGGGTTGCTAGGGCCGGTGCAAACAGGGCTTCTTCATGCCGAATCAGCCTTCTCCGCGAAGGAGAAAACGTTTGGAGTTGGTTTCAAGCTGCGGAGACCAGCAGGCAAGCAGCAGTGCCCACGGAGCCAGAGGCTGCCCAGACCCTGATTGGCCCTATGAAGAGCATAGGGGTAGGTGAGAACTAGGCAAGCGCAGCGATCCTGAGCCAAGCCGCATTGGGGCTGAGGTTTGTTCCCCGAGCCCAGTTTCCCTTTGCAGAATGCAGCTCCTAGAAGCGCGTTTTGTGCCGTTTCGGAGATAGGCCCTAGGTGGGTGGCCCCCTAGCTGGCTATGGCTGGGTTGCTGGGGCCAGTGCAAACAGGGCTGCCTCATGCCAAATCAGCCTTCTCCGCCAAGGAGAACACGTGTCGAGTTGGTTTCAACCTGCAGAGACCACCAGCCAAGCAGCAGCGCCCAGGGAGCCAGAGGCAGCCCAGACCCTGCTGGGCCCTATGGGGAGCATAGAGCTAGGTGACAACTAGGAAAGCGCTGTATCCTGAGCCAAGCCGCATTGGGGCTGAGGTTTGTTCCCCGAGCACAGTTTCCCTTTGCAGAATGCAGATCCTAGAAGCGGGCTTTGTGCCGTTTCGGAGATAGGCCCTAGGTGGGTGCCTCCCTAGCTGGCTATGCGTGGGTTGCTAGGGCCGGTGCAAACAGGGCTTCTTCAGGCCAAATCAGCCTTGTCCGGGAAGGAGAACACGTTTGGAGTTGGTTTCAAGCTGCAGAGACCACCAGCCAAGCAGCAGTGCCCTCAGGGCCAGAGGCAGCCCAGACCCTCCTTGGCCCTAGGGGGAGCAAAGGGCTAGGTGAGAACTAGGCAAGCGCTGTGATGCTGACCGAAGACACAATGGGGCTAAGGTTTGTTCCCCGAGCACAGTTTCCCTTTGCAGAATGCAGCTTCTAGAAGCGCGTTTTGTGCCATTTCGGAGATAGGCCCTGGGGGGGGGTCCCTCCCTAGCTGGCTATTGGTGGGTTGCTAGGGCCAGTGCAAACAGGGCTTCTTCATGCCAAATCAGCCTTCTCCCCGAAGGAGAACACGTGTGGAGTTGGTTTCAGGCTGCGGAGACCAGCAGGCAAGCAGCAGTGGCCACGGAGCCAGAGGCAGCCCAGAGCCTCCCTGGCACTATGGGGGGCATAGGGCTAGGTGAGAACTAGGAAAGCGCTGTATCCAGAACTAACACGCACTGGAGATGAGGTTTCTTTCCCGAGCACAGTTTCCCTTTCAGAATGCAGCTCCTAGAAGCGGGCTTTGTGCCGTTTCGGAGATAGGCCATGGGGGGGTCCCTCCCTAGTTGGCTATGGCTGGGTTGCTAGGGCCGGTGCAAACAGGGCTTCTTCATGCCGAATCAGCCTTCTCCGCGAAGGAGAAAACGTTTGGAGTTGGTTTCAAGCTGCGGAGACCAGCAGGCAAGCAGCAGTGCCCACGGAGCCAGAGGCTGCCCAGACCCTGATTGGCCCTATGAAGAGCATAGGGGTAGGTGAGAACTAGGCAAGCGCAGCGATCCTGAGCCAAGCCGCATTGGGGCTGAGGTTTGTTCCCCGAGCCCAGTTTCCCTTTGCAGAATGCAGCTCCTAGAAGCGCGTTTTGTGCCGTTTCGGAGATAGGCCCTAGGTGGGTGGCCCCCTAGCTGGCTATGGCTGGGTTGCTGGGGCCAGTGCAAACAGGGCTGCCTCATGCCAAATCAGCCTTCTCCGCCAAGGAGAACACGTGTCGAGTTGGTTTCAACCTGCAGAGACCACCAGCCAAGCAGCAGCGCCCAGGGAGCCAGAGGCAGCCCAGACCCTGCTGGGCCCTATGGGGAGCATAGAGCTAGGTGACAACTAGGAAAGCGCTGTATCCTGAGCCAAGCCGCATTGGGGCTGAGGTTTGTTCCCCGAGCACAGTTTCCCTTTGCAGAATGCAGATCCTAGAAGCGGGCTTTGTGCCGTTTCGGAGATAGGCCCTAGGTGGGTGCCTCCCTAGCTGGCTATGCGTGGGTTGCTAGGGCCGGTGCAAACAGGGCTTCTTCAGGCCAAATCAGCCTTGTCCGGGAAGGAGAACACGTTTGGAGTTGGTTTCAAGCTGCAGAGACCACCAGCCAAGCAGCAGTGCCCTCAGGGCCAGAGGCAGCCCAGACCCTCCTTGGCCCTAGGGGGAGCAAAGGGCTAGGTGAGAACTAGGCAAGCGCTGTGATGCTGACCGAAGACACAATGGGGCTAAGGTTTGTTCCCCGAGCACAGTTTCCCTTTGCAGAATGCAGCTTCTAGAAGCGCGTTTTGTGCCATTTCGGAGATAGGCCCTGGGGGGGGTCCCTCCCTAGCTGGCTATTGGTGGGTTGCTAGGGCCAGTGCAAACAGGGCTTCTTCATGCCAAATCAGCCTTCTCCCCGAAGGAGAACACGTGTGGAGTTGGTTTCAGGATGCGGAGACCAGCAGGCAAGCAGCAGTGGCCACGGAGCCAGAGGCAGCCCAGAGCCTCCCTGGCACTATGGGGGGCATAGGGCTAGGTGAGAACTAGGAAAGCGCTGTATCCAGAACTAACACGCACTGGAGATGAGGTTTCTTTCCCGAGCACAGTTTCCCTTTCAGAATGCAGCTCCTAGAAGCGGGCTTTGTGCCGTTTCGGAGATAGGCCATGGGGGGGTCCCTCCCTAGTTGGCTATGGCTGGGTTGCTAGGGCCGGTGCAAACAGGGCTTCTTCATGCCAAATCAGCCTTCTCCGCGAAGGAGAAAACGTTTGGAGTTGGTTTCAAGCTGCGGAGACCAGCAGGCAAGCAGCAGTGCCCACGGAGCCAGAGGCTGCCCAGACCCTGATTGGCCCTATGAAGAGCATAGGGGTAGGTGAGAACTAGGCAAGCGCAGCGATCCTGAGCCAAGCCGCATTGGGGCTGAGGTTTGTTCCCCGAGCCCAGTTTCCCTTTGCAGAATGCAGCTCCTAGAAGCGCGTTTTGTGCCGTTTCGGAGATAGGCCCTAGGTGGGTGCCTCCCTAGCTGGCTATGGCTGGGTTGCTGGGGCCAGTGCAAACAGGGCTGCCTCATGCCAAATCAGCCTTCTCCGCCAAGGAGAACACGTGTCGAGTTGGTTTCAACCTGCAGAGACCACCAGCCAAGCAGCAGCGCCCAGGGAGCCAGAGGCAGCCCAGACCCTGCTGGGCCCTATGGGGAGCATAGAGCTAGGTGACAACTAGGAAAGCGCTGTATCCTGAGCCAAGCCGCATTGGGGCTGAGGTTTGTTCCCCGAGCACAGTTTCCCTTTGCAGAATGCAGATCCTAGAAGCGGGCTTTGTGCCGTTTCGGAGATAGGCCCTAGGTGGGTGCCTCCCTAGCTGGCTATGCGTGGGTTGCTAGGGCCGGTGCAAACAGGGCTTCTTCAGGCCAAATCAGCCTTCTCCGCAAAGGAGAACACGTTTGGAGTTGGTTTCAAGCTGCAGAGACCACCAGCCAAGCAGCAGTGCCCTCAGGGCCAGAGGCAGCCCAGACCCTCCTTGGCCCTAGGGGGAGCAAAGGGCTAGGTGAGAACTAGGCAAGCGCTGTGATGCTGACCGAAGACACAATGGGGCTAAGGTTTGTTCCCCGAGCACAGTTTCCCTTTGCAGAATGCAGCTTCTAGAAGCGCGTTTTGTGCCATTTCGGAGATAGGCCCTGGGGGGGGTCCCTCCCTAGCTGGCTATTGGTGGGTTGCTAGGGCCAGTGCAAACAGGGCTTCTTCATGCCAAATCAGCCTTCTCCCCGAAGGAGAACACGTGTGGAGTTGGTTTCAGGCTGCGGAGACCAGCAGGCAAGCAGCAGTGGCCACGGAGCCAGAGGCAGCCCAGAGCCTCCCTGGCACTATGGGGGGCATAGGGCTAGGTGAGAACTAGGAAAGCGCTGTATCCAGAACTAACACGCACTGGAGATGAGGTTTCTTTCCCGAGCACAGTTTCCCTTTCAGAATGCAGCTCCTAGAAGCGGGCTTTGTGCCGTTTCGGAGATAGGCCATGGGGGGGTCCCTCCCTAGTTGGCTATGGCTGGGTTGCTAGGGCCGGTGCAAACAGGGCTTCTTCATGCCGAATCAGCCTTCTCCGCGAAGGAGAAAACGTTTGGAGTTGGTTTCAAGCTGCGGAGACCAGCAGGCAAGCAGCAGTGCCCACGGAGCCAGAGGCTGCCCAGACCCTGATTGGCCCTATGAAGAGCATAGGGGTAGGTGAGAACTAGGCAAGCGCAGCGATCCTGAGCCAAGCCGCATTGGGGCTGAGGTTTGTTCCCCGAGCCCAGTTTCCCTTTGCAGAATGCAGCTCCTAGAAGCGCGTTTTGTGCCGTTTCGGAGATAGGCCCTAGGTGGGTGGCCCCCTAGCTGGCTATGGCTGGGTTGCTGGGGCCAGTGCAAACAGGGCTGCCTCATGCCAAATCAGCCTTCTCCGCCAAGGAGAACACGTGTCGAGTTGGTTTCAACCTGCAGAGACCACCAGCCAAGCAGCAGCGCCCAGGGAGCCAGAGGCAGCCCAGACCCTGCTGGGCCCTATGGGGAGCATAGAGCTAGGTGACAACTAGGAAAGCGCTGTATCCTGAGCCAAGCCGCATTGGGGCTGAGGTTTGTTCCCCGAGCACAGTTTCCCTTTGCAGAATGCAGATCCTAGAAGCGGGCTTTGTGCCGTTTCGGAGATAGGCCCTAGGTGGGTGCCTCCCTAGCTGGCTATGCGTGGGTTGCTAGGGCCGGTGCAAACAGGGCTTCTTCAGGCCAAATCAGCCTTGTCCGGGAAGGAGAACACGTTTGGAGTTGGTTTCAAGCTGCAGAGACCACCAGCCAAGCAGCAGTGCCCTCAGGGCCAGAGGCAGCCCAGACCCTCCTTGGCCCTAGGGGGAGCAAAGGGCTAGGTGAGAACTAGGCAAGCGCTGTGATGCTGACCGAAGACACAATGGGGCTAAGGTTTGTTCCCCGAGCACAGTTTCCCTTTGCAGAATGCAGCTTCTAGAAGCGCGTTTTGTGCCATTTCGGAGATAGGCCCTGGGGGGGGTCCCTCCCTAGCTGGCTATTGGTGGGTTGCTAGGGCCAGTGCAAACAGGGCTTCTTCATGCCAAATCAGCCTTCTCCCCGAAGGAGAACACGTGTGGAGTTGGTTTCAGGCTGCGGAGACCAGCAGGCAAGCAGCAGTGGCCACGGAGCCAGAGGCAGCCCAGAGCCTCCCTGGCACTATGGGGGGCATAGGGCTAGGTGAGAACTAGGAAAGCGCTGTATCCAGAACTAACACGCACTGGAGATGAGGTTTCTTTCCCGAGCACAGTTTCCCTTTCAGAATGCAGCTCCTAGAAGCGGGCTTTGTGCCGTTTCGGAGATAGGCCATGGGGGGGTCCCTCCCTAGTTGGCTATGGCTGGGTTGCTAGGGCCGGTGCA
Source organism: Sus scrofa (assembly GCF_054392235.1). Classification (NCBI taxonomy): domain Eukaryota; kingdom Metazoa; phylum Chordata; class Mammalia; order Artiodactyla; family Suidae; genus Sus; species Sus scrofa. The sequence continues at coordinate 45,400,569 of NC_139387.1, read as the reverse complement.
AACAGGGCTTCTTCATGCCAAATCAGCCTTCTCCGCGAAGGAGAAAACGTTTGGAGTTGGTTTCAAGCTGCGGAGACCAGCAGGCAAGCAGCAGTGCCCACGGAGCCAGAGGCTGCCCAGACCCTGATTGGCCCTATGAAGAGCATAGGGGTAGGTGAGAACTAGGCAAGCGCAGCGATCCTGAGCCAAGCCGCATTGGGGCTGAGGTTTGTTCCCCGAGCCCAGTTTCCCTTTGCAGAATGCAGCTCCTAGAAGCGCGTTTTGTGCCGTTTCGGAGATAGGCCCTAGGTGGGTGGCCCCCTAGCTGGCTATGGCTGGGTTGCTGGGGCCAGTGCAAACAGGGCTGCCTCATGCCAAATCAGCCTTCTCCGCCAAGGAGAACACGTGTCGAGTTGGTTTCAACCTGCAGAGACCACCAGCCAAGCAGCAGCGCCCAGGGAGCCAGAGGCAGCCCAGACCCTGCTGGGCCCTATGGGGAGCATAGAGCTAGGTGACAACTAGGAAAGCGCTGTATCCTGAGCCAAGCCGCATTGGGGCTGAGGTTTGTTCCCCGAGCACAGTTTCCCTTTGCAGAATGCAGATCCTAGAAGCGGGCTTTGTGCCGTTTCGGAGATAGGCCCTAGGTGGGTGCCTCCCTAGCTGGCTATGCGTGGGTTGCTAGGGCCGGTGCAAACAGGGCTTCTTCAGGCCAAATCAGCCTTGTCCGGGAAGGAGAACACGTTTGGAGTTGGTTTCAAGCTGCAGAGACCACCAGCCAAGCAGCAGTGCCCTCAGGGCCAGAGGCAGCCCAGACCCTCCTTGGCCCTAGGGGGAGCAAAGGGCTAGGTGAGAACTAGGCAAGCGCTGTGATGCTGACCGAAGACACAATGGGGCTAAGGTTTGTTCCCCGAGCACAGTTTCCCTTTGCAGAATGCAGCTTCTAGAAGCGCGTTTTGTGCCATTTCGGAGATAGGCCCTGGGGGGGGTCCCTCCCTAGCTGGCTATTGGTGGGTTGCTAGGGCCAGTGCAAACAGGGCTTCTTCATGCCAAATCAGCCTTCTCCCCGAAGGAGAACACGTGTGGAGTTGGTTTCAGGCTGCGGAGACCAGCAGGCAAGCAGCAGTGGCCACGGAGCCAGAGGCAGCCCAGAGCCTCCCTGGCACTATGGGGGGCATAGGGCTAGGTGAGAACTAGGAAAGCGCTGTATCCAGAACTAACACGCACTGGAGATGAGGTTTCTTTCCCGAGCACAGTTTCCCTTTCAGAATGCAGCTCCTAGAAGCGGGCTTTGTGCCGTTTCGGAGATAGGCCATGGGGGGGTCCCTCCCTAGTTGGCTATGGCTGGGTTGCTAGGGCCGGTGCAAACAGGGCTTCTTCATGCCGAATCAGCCTTCTCCGCGAAGGAGAAAACGTTTGGAGTTGGTTTCAAGCTGCGGAGACCAGCAGGCAAGCAGCAGTGCCCACGGAGCCAGAGGCTGCCCAGACCCTGATTGGCCCTATGAAGAGCATAGGGGTAGGTGAGAACTAGGCAAGCGCAGCGATCCTGAGCCAAGCCGCATTGGGGCTGAGGTTTGTTCCCCGAGCCCAGTTTCCCTTTGCAGAATGCAGCTCCTAGAAGCGCGTTTTGTGCCGTTTCGGAGATAGGCCCTAGGTGGGTGCCTCCCTAGCTGGCTATGGCTGGGTTGCTGGGGCCAGTGCAAACAGGGCTGCCTCATGCCAAATCAGCCTTCTCCGCCAAGGAGAACACGTGTCGAGTTGGTTTCAACCTGCAGAGACCACCAGCCAAGCAGCAGCGCCCAGGGAGCCAGAGGCAGCCCAGACCCTGCTGGGCCCTATGGGGAGCATAGAGCTAGGTGACAACTAGGAAAGCGCTGTATCCTGAGCCAAGCCGCATTGGGGCTGAGGTTTGTTCCCCGAGCACAGTTTCCCTTTGCAGAATGCAGATCCTAGAAGCGGGCTTTGTGCCGTTTCGGAGATAGGCCCTAGGTGGGTGCCTCCCTAGCTGGCTATGCGTGGGTTGCTAGGGCCGGTGCAAACAGGGCTTCTTCAGGCCAAATCAGCCTTGTCCGGGAAGGAGAACACGTTTGGAGTTGGTTTCAAGCTGCAGAGACCACCAGCCAAGCAGCAGTGCCCTCAGGGCCAGAGGCAGCCCAGACCCTCCTTGGCCCTAGGGGGAGCAAAGGGCTAGGTGAGAACTAGGCAAGCGCTGTGATGCTGACCGAAGACACAATGGGGCTAAGGTTTGTTCCCCGAGCACAGTTTCCCTTTGCAGAATGCAGCTTCTAGAAGCGCGTTTTGTGCCATTTCGGAGATAGGCCCTGGGGGGGGTCCCTCCCTAGCTGGCTATTGGTGGGTTGCTAGGGCCAGTGCAAACAGGGCTTCTTCATGCCAAATCAGCCTTCTCCCCGAAGGAGAACACGTGTGGAGTTGGTTTCAGGCTGCGGAGACCAGCAGGCAAGCAGCAGTGGCCACGGAGCCAGAGGCAGCCCAGAGCCTCCCTGGCACTATGGGGGGCATAGGGCTAGGTGAGAACTAGGAAAGCGCTGTATCCAGAACTAACACGCACTGGAGATGAGGTTTCTTTCCCGAGCACAGTTTCCCTTTCAGAATGCAGCTCCTAGAAGCGGGCTTTGTGCCGTTTCGGAGATAGGCCATGGGGGGGTCCCTCCCTAGTTGGCTATGGCTGGGTTGCTAGGGCCGGTGCAAACAGGGCTTCTTCATGCCGAATCAGCCTTCTCCGCGAAGGAGAAAACGTTTGGAGTTGGTTTCAAGCTGCGGAGACCAGCAGGCAAGCAGCAGTGCCCACGGAGCCAGAGGCTGCCCAGACCCTGATTGGCCCTATGAAGAGCATAGGGGTAGGTGAGAACTAGGCAAGCGCAGCGATCCTGAGCCAAGCCGCATTGGGGCTGAGGTTTGTTCCCCGAGCCCAGTTTCCCTTTGCAGAATGCAGCTCCTAGAAGCGCGTTTTGTGCCGTTTCGGAGATAGGCCCTAGGTGGGTGGCCCCCTAGCTGGCTATGGCTGGGTTGCTGGGGCCAGTGCAAACAGGGCTGCCTCATGCCAAATCAGCCTTCTCCGCCAAGGAGAACACGTGTCGAGTTGGTTTCAACCTGCAGAGACCACCAGCCAAGCAGCAGCGCCCAGGGAGCCAGAGGCAGCCCAGACCCTGCTGGGCCCTATGGGGAGCATAGAGCTAGGTGACAACTAGGAAAGCGCTGTATCCTGAGCCAAGCCGCATTGGGGCTGAGGTTTGTTCCCCGAGCACAGTTTCCCTTTGCAGAATGCAGATCCTAGAAGCGGGCTTTGTGCCGTTTCGGAGATAGGCCCTAGGTGGGTGCCTCCCTAGCTGGCTATGCGTGGGTTGCTAGGGCCGGTGCAAACAGGGCTTCTTCAGGCCAAATCAGCCTTGTCCGGGAAGGAGAACACGTTTGGAGTTGGTTTCAAGCTGCAGAGACCACCAGCCAAGCAGCAGTGCCCTCAGGGCCAGAGGCAGCCCAGACCCTCCTTGGCCCTAGGGGGAGCAAAGGGCTAGGTGAGAACTAGGCAAGCGCTGTGATGCTGACCGAAGACACAATGGGGCTAAGGTTTGTTCCCCGAGCACAGTTTCCCTTTGCAGAATGCAGCTTCTAGAAGCGCGTTTTGTGCCATTTCGGAGATAGGCCCTGGGGGGGGTCCCTCCCTAGCTGGCTATTGGTGGGTTGCTAGGGCCAGTGCAAACAGGGCTTCTTCATGCCAAATCAGCCTTCTCCCCGAAGGAGAACACGTGTGGAGTTGGTTTCAGGCTGCGGAGACCAGCAGGCAAGCAGCAGTGGCCACGGAGCCAGAGGCAGCCCAGAGCCTCCCTGGCACTATGGGGGGCATAGGGCTAGGTGAGAACTAGGAAAGCGCTGTATCCAGAACTAACACGCACTGGAGATGAGGTTTCTTTCCCGAGCACAGTTTCCCTTTCAGAATGCAGCTCCTAGAAGCGGGCTTTGTGCCGTTTCGGAGATAGGCCATGGGGGGGTCCCTCCCTAGTTGGCTATGGCTGGGTTGCTAGGGCCGGTGCAAACAGGGCTTCTTCATGCCGAATCAGCCTTCTCCGCGAAGGAGAAAACGTTTGGAGTTGGTTTCAAGCTGCGGAGACCAGCAGGCAAGCAGCAGTGCCCACGGAGCCAGAGGCTGCCCAGACCCTGATTGGCCCTATGAAGAGCATAGGGGTAGGTGAGAACTAGGCAAGCGCAGCGATCCTGAGCCAAGCCGCATTGGGGCTGAGGTTTGTTCCCCGAGCCCAGTTTCCCTTTGCAGAATGCAGCTCCTAGAAGCGCGTTTTGTGCCGTTTCGGAGATAGGCCCTAGGTGGGTGGCCCCCTAGCTGGCTATGGCTGGGTTGCTGGGGCCAGTGCAAACAGGGCTGCCTCATGCCAAATCAGCCTTCTCCGCCAAGGAGAACACGTGTCGAGTTGGTTTCAACCTGCAGAGACCACCAGCCAAGCAGCAGCGCCCAGGGAGCCAGAGGCAGCCCAGACCCTGCTGGGCCCTATGGGGAGCATAGAGCTAGGTGACAACTAGGAAAGCGCTGTATCCTGAGCCAAGCCGCATTGGGGCTGAGGTTTGTTCCCCGAGCACAGTTTCCCTTTGCAGAATGCAGATCCTAGAAGCGGGCTTTGTGCCGTTTCGGAGATAGGCCCTAGGTGGGTGCCTCCCTAGCTGGCTATGCGTGGGTTGCTAGGGCCGGTGCAAACAGGGCTTCTTCAGGCCAAATCAGCCTTGTCCGGGAAGGAGAACACGTTTGGAGTTGGTTTCAAGCTGCAGAGACCACCAGCCAAGCAGCAGTGCCCTCAGGGCCAGAGGCAGCCCAGACCCTCCTTGGCCCTAGGGGGAGCAAAGGGCTAGGTGAGAACTAGGCAAGCGCTGTGATGCTGACCGAAGACACAATGGGGCTAAGGTTTGTTCCCCGAGCACAGTTTCCCTTTGCAGAATGCAGCTTCTAGAAGCGCGTTTTGTGCCATTTCGGAGATAGGCCCTGGGGGGGGTCCCTCCCTAGCTGGCTATTGGTGGGTTGCTAGGGCCAGTGCAAACAGGGCTTCTTCATGCCAAATCAGCCTTCTCCCCGAAGGAGAACACGTGTGGAGTTGGTTTCAGGCTGCGGAGACCAGCAGGCAAGCAGCAGTGGCCACGGAGCCAGAGGCAGCCCAGAGCCTCCCTGGCACTATGGGGGGCATAGGGCTAGGTGAGAACTAGGAAAGCGCTGTATCCAGAACTAACACGCACTGGAGATGAGGTTTCTTTCCCGAGCACAGTTTCCCTTTCAGAATGCAGCTCCTAGAAGCGGGCTTTGTGCCGTTTCGGAGATAGGCCATGGGGGGGTCCCTCCCTAGTTGGCTATGGCTGGGTTGCTAGGGCCGGTGCAAACAGGGCTTCTTCATGCCAAATCAGCCTTCTCCGCGAAGGAGAAAACGTTTGGAGTTGGTTTCAAGCTGCGGAGACCAGCAGGCAAGCAGCAGTGCCCACGGAGCCAGAGGCTGCCCAGACCCTGATTGGCCCTATGAAGAGCATAGGGGTAGGTGAGAACTAGGCAAGCGCAGCGATCCTGAGCCAAGCCGCATTGGGGCTGAGGTTTGTTCCCCGAGCCCAGTTTCCCTTTGCAGAATGCAGCTCCTAGAAGCGCGTTTTGTGCCGTTTCGGAGATAGGCCCTAGGTGGGTGCCTCCCTAGCTGGCTATGGCTGGGTTGCTGGGGCCAGTGCAAACAGGGCTGCCTCATGCCAAATCAGCCTTCTCCGCCAAGGAGAACACGTGTCGAGTTGGTTTCAACCTGCAGAGACCACCAGCCAAGCAGCAGCGCCCAGGGAGCCAGAGGCAGCCCAGACCCTGCTGGGCCCTATGGGGAGCATAGAGCTAGGTGACAACTAGGAAAGCGCTGTATCCTGAGCCAAGCCGCATTGGGGCTGAGGTTTGTTCCCCGAGCACAGTTTCCCTTTGCAGAATGCAGATCCTAGAAGCGGGCTTTGTGCCGTTTCGGAGATAGGCCCTAGGTGGGTGCCTCCCTAGCTGGCTATGCGTGGGTTGCTAGGGCCGGTGCAAACAGGGCTTCTTCAGGCCAAATCAGCCTTCTCCGCAAAGGAGAAGACGTTTGGAGTTGGTTTCAAGCTGCAGAGACCACCAGCCAAGCAGCAGTGCCCTCAGGGCCAGAGGCAGCCCAGACCCTCCTTGGCCCTAGGGGGAGCAAAGGGCTAGGTGAGAACTAGGCAAGCGCTGTGATGCTGACCGAAGACACAATGGGGCTAAGGTTTGTTCCCCGAGCACAATTTCCCTTTGCAGAATGCAGCTTTTAGAAGCGCGTTTTGTGCCATTTCGGAGATAGGCCCTGGGGGGGGTCCCTCCCTAGCTGGCTATTGGTGGGTTGCTAGGGCCAGTGCAAACAGGGCTTCTTCATGCCAAATCAGCCTTCTCCCCGAAGGAGAACACGTGTGGAGTTGGTTTCAGGCTGCGGAGACCAGCAGGCAAGCAGCAGTGGCCACGGAGCCAGAGGCAGCCCAGAGCCTCCCTGGCACTATGGGGGGCATAGGGCTAGGTGAGAACTAGGAAAGCGCTGTATCCAGAACTAACACGCACTGGAGATGAGGTTTCTTTCCCGAGCACAGTTTCCCTTTCAGAATGCAGCTCCTAGAAGCGGGCTTTGTGCCGTTTCGGAGATAGGCCATGGGGGGGTCCCTCCCTAGTTGGCTATGGCTGGGTTGCTAGGGCCGGTGCAAACAGGGCTTCTTCATGCCGAATCAGCCTTCTCCGCGAAGGAGAAAACGTTTGGAGTTGGTTTCAAGCTGCGGAGACCAGCAGGCAAGCAGCAGTGCCCACGGAGCCAGAGGCTGCCCAGACCCTGATTGGCCCTATGAAGAGCATAGGGGTAGGTGAGAACTAGGCAAGCGCAGCGATCCTGAGCCAAGCCGCATTGGGGCTGAGGTTTGTTCCCCGAGCCCAGTTTCCCTTTGCAGAATGCAGCTCCTAGAAGCGCGTTTTGTGCCGTTTCGGAGATAGGCCCTAGGTGGGTGGCCCCCTCGCTGGCTATGGCTGGGTTGCTGGGGCCAGTGCAAACAGGGCTGCCTCATGCCAAATCAGCCTTCTCCGCCAAGGAGAACACGTGTCGAGTTGGTTTCAACCTGCAGAGACCACCAGCCAAGCAGCAGCGCCCAGGGAGCCAGAGGCAGCCCAGACCCTGCTGGGCCCTATGGGGAGCATAGAGCTAGGTGACAACTAGGAAAGCGCTGTATCCTGAGCCAAGCCGCATTGGGGCTGAGGTTTGTTCCCCGAGCACAGTTTCCCTTTGCAGAATGCAGATCCTAGAAGCGGGCTTTGTGCCGTTTCGGAGATAGGCCCTAGGTGGGTGCCTCCCTAGCTGGCTATGCGTGGGTTGCTAGGGCCGGTGCAAACAGGGCTTCTTCAGGCCAAATCAGCCTTGTCCGGGAAGGAGAACACGTTTGGAGTTGGTTTCAAGCTGCAGAGACCACCAGCCAAGCAGCAGTGCCCTCAGGGCCAGAGGCAGCCCAGACCCTCCTTGGCCCTAGGGGGAGCAAAGGGCTAGGTGAGAACTAGGCAAGCGCTGTGATGCTGACCGAAGACACAATGGGGCTAAGGTTTGTTCCCCGAGCACAGTTTCCCTTTGCAGAATGCAGCTTCTAGAAGCGCGTTTTGTGCCATTTCGGAGATAGGCCCTGGGGGGGGTCCCTCCCTAGCTGGCTATTGGTGGGTTGCTAGGGCCAGTGCAAACAGGGCTTCTTCATGCCAAATCAGCCTTCTCCCCGAAGGAGAACACGTGTGGAGTTGGTTTCAGGCTGCGGAGACCAGCAGGCAAGCAGCAGTGGCCACGGAGCCAGAGGCAGCCCAGAGCCTCCCTGGCACTATGGGGGGCATAGGGCTAGGTGAGAACTAGGAAAGCGCTGTATCCAGAACTAACACGCACTGGAGATGAGGTTTCTTTCCCGAGCACAGTTTCCATTTCAGAATGCAGCTTCTAGAAGCGCGTTTTGTGCCATTTCGGAGATAGGCCCTGGGGGGGGTCCCTCCCTAGCTGGCTATTGGTGGGTTGCTAGGGCCAGTGCAAACAGGGCTTCTTCATGCCGAATCAGCCTTCTCCGCGAAGGAGAAAACGTTTGGAGTTGGTTTCAAGCTGCGGAGACCAGCAGGCAAGCAGCAGTGCCCACGGAGCCAGAGGCTGCCCAGACCCTGATTGGCCCTATGAAGAGCATAGGGGTAGGTGAGAACTAGGCAAGCGCAGCGATCCTGAGCCAAGCCGCATTGGGGCTGAGGTTTGTTCCCCGAGCCCAGTTTCCCTTTGCAGAATGCAGCTCCTAGAAGCGCGTTTTGTGCCGTTTCGGAGATAGGCCCTAGGTGGGTGCCTCCCTAGCTGGCTATGGCTGGGTTGCTGGGGCCAGTGCAAACAGGGCTGCCTCATGCCAAATCAGCCTTCTCCGCCAAGGAGAACACGTGTCGAGTTGGTTTCAACCTGCAGAGACCACCAGCCAAGCAGCAGCGCCCAGGGAGCCAGAGGCAGCCCAGACCCTGCTGGGCCCTATGGGGAGCATAGAGCTAGGTGACAACTAGGAAAGCGCTGTATCCTGAGCCAAGCCGCATTGGGGCTGAGGTTTGTTCCCCGAGCACAGTTTCCCTTTGCAGAATGCAGATCCTAGAAGCGGGCTTTGTGCCGTTTCGGAGATAGGCCCTAGGTGGGTGCCTCCCTAGCTGGCTATGCGTGGGTTGCTAGGGCCGGTGCAAACAGGGCTTCTTCAGGCCAAATCAGCCTTGTCCGGGAAGGAGAACACGTTTGGAGTTGGTTTCAAGCTGCAGAGACCACCAGCCAAGCAGCAGTGCCCTCAGGGCCAGAGGCAGCCCAGACCCTCCTTGGCCCTAGGGGGAGCAAAGGGCTAGGTGAGAACTAGGCAAGCGCTGTGATGCTGACCGAAGACACAATGGGGCTAAGGTTTGTTCCCCGAGCACAGTTTCCCTTTGCAGAATGCAGCTTCTAGAAGCGCGTTTTGTGCCATTTCGGAGATAGGCCCTGGGGGGGGTCCCTCCCTAGCTGGCTATTGGTGGGTTGCTAGGGCCAGTGCAAACAGGGCTTCTTCATGCCAAATCAGCCTTCTCCCCGAAGGAGAACACGTGTGGAGTTGGTTTCAGGCTGCGGAGACCAGCAGGCAAGCAGCAGTGGCCACGGAGCCAGAGGCAGCCCAGAGCCTCCCTGGCACTATGGGGGGCATAGGGCTAGGTGAGAACTAGGAAAGCGCTGTATCCAGAACTAACACGCACTGGAGATGAGGTTTCTTTCCCGAGCACAGTTTCCCTTTCAGAATGCAGCTCCTAGAAGCGGGCTTTGTGCCGTTTCGGAGATAGGCCATGGGGGGGTCCCTCCCTAGTTGGCTATGGCTGGGTTGCTAGGGCCGGTGCAAACAGGGCTTCTTCATGCCGAATCAGCCTTCTCCGCGAAGGAGAAAACGTTTGGAGTTGGTTTCAAGCTGCGGAGACCAGCAGGCAAGCAGCAGTGCCCACGGAGCCAGAGGCTGCCCAGACCCTGATTGGCCCTATGAAGAGCATAGGGGTAGGTGAGAACTAGGCAAGCGCAGCGATCCTGAGCCAAGCCGCATTGGGGCTGAGGTTTGTTCCCCGAGCCCAGTTTCCCTTTGCAGAATGCAGCTCCTAGAAGCGCGTTTTGTGCCGTTTCGGAGATAGGCCCTAGGTGGGTGCCTCCCTAGCTGGCTATGGCTGGGTTGCTGGGGCCAGTGCAAACAGGGCTGCCTCATGCCAAATCAGCCTTCTCCGCCAAGGAGAACACGTGTCGAGTTGGTTTCAACCTGCAGAGACCACCAGCCAAGCAGCAGCGCCCAGGGAGCCAGAGGCAGCCCAGACCCTGCTGGGCCCTATGGGGAGCATAGAGCTAGGTGACAACTAGGAAAGCGCTGTATCCTGAGCCAAGCCGCATTGGGGCTGAGGTTTGTTCCCCGAGCACAGTTTCCCTTTGCAGAATGCAGATCCTAGAAGCGGGCTTTGTGCCGTTTCGGAGATAGGCCCTAGGTGGGTGCCTCCCTAGCTGGCTATGCGTGGGTTGCTAGGGCCGGTGCAAACAGGGCTTCTTCAGGCCAAATCAGCCTTGTCCGGGAAGGAGAACACGTTTGGAGTTGGTTTCAAGCTGCAGAGACCACCAGCCAAGCAGCAGTGCCCTCAGGGCCAGAGGCAGCCCAGACCCTCCTTGGCCCTAGGGGGAGCAAAGGGCTAGGTGAGAACTAGGCAAGCGCTGTGATGCTGACCGAAGACACAATGGGGCTAAGGTTTGTTCCCCGAGCACAGTTTCCCTTTGCAGAATGCAGCTTCTAGAAGCGCGTTTTGTGCCATTTCGGAGATAGGCCCTGGGGGGGGTCCCTCCCTAGCTGGCTATTGGTGGGTTGCTAGGGCCAGTGCAAACAGGGCTTCTTCATGCCAAATCAGCCTTCTCCCCGAAGGAGAACACGTGTGGAGTTGGTTTCAGGCTGCGGAGACCAGCAGGCAAGCAGCAGTGGCCACGGAGCCAGAGGCAGCCCAGAGCCTCCCTGGCACTATGGGGGGCATAGGGCTAGGTGAGAACTAGGAAAGCGCTGTATCCAGAACTAACACGCACTGGAGATGAGGTTTCTTTCCCGAGCACAGTTTCCCTTTCAGAATGCAGCTCCTAGAAGCGGGCTTTGTGCCGTTTCGGAGATAGGCCATGGGGGGGTCCCTCCCTAGTTGGCTATGGCTGGGTTGCTAGGGCCGGTGCAAACAGGGCTTCTTCATGCCGAATCAGCCTTCTCCGCGAAGGAGAAAACGTTTGGAGTTGGTTTCAAGCTGCGGAGACCAGCAGGCAAGCAGCAGTGCCCACGGAGCCAGAGGCTGCCCAGACCCTGATTGGCCCTATGAAGAGCATAGGGGTAGGTGAGAACTAGGCAAGCGCAGCGATCCTGAGCCAAGCCGCATTGGGGCTGAGGTTTGTTCCCCGAGCCCAGTTTCCCTTTGCAGAATGCAGCTCCTAGAAGCGCGTTTTGTGCCGTTTCGGAGATAGGCCCTAGGTGGGTGCCTCCCTAGCTGGCTATGGCTGGGTTGCTGGGGCCAGTGCAAACAGGGCTGCCTCATGCCAAATCAGCCTTCTCCGCCAAGGAGAACACGTGTCGAGTTGGTTTCAACCTGCAGAGACCACCAGCCAAGCAGCAGCGCCCAGGGAGCCAGAGGCAGCCCAGACCCTGCTGGGCCCTATGGGGAGCATAGAGCTAGGTGACAACTAGGAAAGCGCTGTATCCTGAGCCAAGCCGCATTGGGGCTGAGGTTTGTTCCCCGAGCACAGTTTCCCTTTGCAGAATGCAGATCCTAGAAGCGGGCTTTGTGCCGTTTCGGAGATAGGCCCTAGGTGGGTGCCTCCCTAGCTGGCTATGCGTGGGTTGCTAGGGCCGGTGCAAACAGGGCTTCTTCAGGCCAAATCAGCCTTGTCCGGGAAGGAGAACACGTTTGGAGTTGGTTTCAAGCTGCAGAGACCACCAGCCAAGCAGCAGTGCCCTCAGGGCCAGAGGCAGCCCAGACCCTCCTTGGCCCTAGGGGGAGCAAAGGGCTAGGTGAGAACTAGGCAAGCGCTGTGATGCTGACCGAAGACACAATGGGGCTAAGGTTTGTTCCCCGAGCACAGTTTCCCTTTGCAGAATGCAGCTTCTAGAAGCGCGTTTTGTGCCATTTCGGAGATAGGCCCTGGGGGGGGTCCCTCCCTAGCTGGCTATTGGTGGGTTGCTAGGGCCAGTGCAAACAGGGCTTCTTCATGCCAAATCAGCCTTCTCCCCGAAGGAGAACACGTGTGGAGTTGGTTTCAGGCTGCGGAGACCAGCAGGCAAGCAGCAGTGGCCACGGAGCCAGAGGCAGCCCAGAGCCTCCCTGGCACTATGGGGGGCATAGGGCTAGGTGAGAACTAGGAAAGCGCTGTATCCAGAACTAACACGCACTGGAGATGAGGTTTCTTTCCCGAGCACAGTTTCCCTTTCAGAATGCAGCTCCTAGAAGCGGGCTTTGTGCCGTTTCGGAGATAGGCCATGGGGGGGTCCCTCCCTAGTTGGCTATGGCTGGGTTGCTAGGGCCGGTGCAAACAGGGCTTCTTCATGCCGAATCAGCCTTCTCCGCGAAGGAGAAAACGTTTGGAGTTGGTTTCAAGCTGCGGAGACCAGCAGGCAAGCAGCAGTGCCCACGGAGCCAGAGGCTGCCCAGACCCTGATTGGCCCTATGAAGAGCATAGGGGTAGGTGAGAACTAGGCAAGCGCAGCGATCCTGAGCCAAGCCGCATTGGGGCTGAGGTTTGTTCCCCGAGCCCAGTTTCCCTTTGCAGAATGCAGCTCCTAGAAGCGCGTTTTGTGCCGTTTCGGAGATAGGCCCTAGGTGGGTGGCCCCCTAGCTGGCTATGGCTGGGTTGCTGGGGCCAGTGCAAACAGGGCTGCCTCATGCCAAATCAGCCTTCTCCGCCAAGGAGAACACGTGTCGAGTTGGTTTCAACCTGCAGAGACCACCAGCCAAGCAGCAGCGCCCAGGGAGCCAGAGGCAGCCCAGACCCTGCTGGGCCCTATGGGGAGCATAGAGCTAGGTGACAACTAGGAAAGCGCTGTATCCTGAGCCAAGCCGCATTGGGGCTGAGGTTTGTTCCCCGAGCACAGTTTCCCTTTGCAGAATGCAGATCCTAGAAGCGGGCTTTGTGCCGTTTCGGAGATAGGCCCTAGGTGGGTGCCTCCCTAGCTGGCTATGCGTGGGTTGCTAGGGCCGGTGCAAACAGGGCTTCTTCAGGCCAAATCAGCCTTGTCCGGGAAGGAGAACACGTTTGGAGTTGGTTTCAAGCTGCAGAGACCACCAGCCAAGCAGCAGTGCCCTCAGGGCCAGAGGCAGCCCAGACCCTCCTTGGCCCTAGGGGGAGCAAAGGGCTAGGTGAGAACTAGGCAAGCGCTGTGATGCTGACCGAAGACACAATGGGGCTAAGGTTTGTTCCCCGAGCACAGTTTCCCTTTGCAGAATGCAGCTTCTAGAAGCGCGTTTTGTGCCATTTCGGAGATAGGCCCTGGGGGGGGTCCCTCCCTAGCTGGCTATTGGTGGGTTGCTAGGGCCAGTGCAAACAGGGCTTCTTCATGCCAAATCAGCCTTCTCCCCGAAGGAGAACACGTGTGGAGTTGGTTTCAGGATGCGGAGACCAGCAGGCAAGCAGCAGTGGCCACGGAGCCAGAGGCAGCCCAGAGCCTCCCTGGCACTATGGGGGGCATAGGGCTAGGTGAGAACTAGGAAAGCGCTGTATCCAGAACTAACACGCACTGGAGATGAGGTTTCTTTCCCGAGCACAGTTTCCCTTTCAGAATGCAGCTCCTAGAAGCGGGCTTTGTGCCGTTTCGGAGATAGGCCATGGGGGGGTCCCTCCCTAGTTGGCTATGGCTGGGTTGCTAGGGCCGGTGCAAACAGGGCTTCTTCATGCCAAATCAGCCTTCTCCGCGAAGGAGAAAACGTTTGGAGTTGGTTTCAAGCTGCGGAGACCAGCAGGCAAGCAGCAGTGCCCACGGAGCCAGAGGCTGCCCAGACCCTGATTGGCCCTATGAAGAGCATAGGGGTAGGTGAGAACTAGGCAAGCGCAGCGATCCTGAGCCAAGCCGCATTGGGGCTGAGGTTTGTTCCCCGAGCCCAGTTTCCCTTTGCAGAATGCAGCTCCTAGAAGCGCGTTTTGTGCCGTTTCGGAGATAGGCCCTAGGTGGGTGCCTCCCTAGCTGGCTATGGCTGGGTTGCTGGGGCCAGTGCAAACAGGGCTGCCTCATGCCAAATCAGCCTTCTCCGCCAAGGAGAACACGTGTCGAGTTGGTTTCAACCTGCAGAGACCACCAGCCAAGCAGCAGCGCCCAGGGAGCCAGAGGCAGCCCAGACCCTGCTGGGCCCTATGGGGAGCATAGAGCTAGGTGACAACTAGGAAAGCGCTGTATCCTGAGCCAAGCCGCATTGGGGCTGAGGTTTGTTCCCCGAGCACAGTTTCCCTTTGCAGAATGCAGATCCTAGAAGCGGGCTTTGTGCCGTTTCGGAGATAGGCCCTAGGTGGGTGCCTCCCTAGCTGGCTATGCGTGGGTTGCTAGGGCCGGTGCAAACAGGGCTTCTTCAGGCCAAATCAGCCTTGTCCGGGAAGGAGAACACGTTTGGAGTTGGTTTCAAGCTGCAGAGACCACCAGCCAAGCAGCAGTGCCCTCAGGGCCAGAGGCAGCCCAGACCCTCCTTGGCCCTAGGGGGAGCAAAGGGCTAGGTGAGAACTAGGCAAGCGCTGTGATGCTGACCGAAGACACAATGGGGCTAAGGTTTGTTCCCCGAGCACAATTTCCCTTTGCAGAATGCAGCTTTTAGAAGCGCGTTTTGTGCCATTTCGGAGATAGGCCCTGGGGGGGGTCCCTCCCTAGCTGGCTATTGGTGGGTTGCTAGGGCCAGTGCAAACAGGGCTTCTTCATGCCAAATCAGCCTTCTCCCCGAAGGAGAACACGTGTGGAGTTGGTTTCAGGCTGCGGAGACCAGCAGGCAAGCAGCAGTGGCCACGGAGCCAGAGGCTGCCCAGACCCTGATTGGCCCTATGAAGAGCATAGGGGTAGGTGAGAACTAGGCAAGCGCAGCGATCCTGAGCCAAGCCGCATTGGGGCTGAGGTTTGTTCCCCGAGCCCAGTTTCCCTTTGCAGAATGCAGCTCCTAGAAGCGCGTTTTGTGCCGTTTCGGAGATAGGCCCTAGGTGGGTGGCCCCCTCGCTGGCTATGGCTGGGTTGCTGGGGCCAGTGCAAACAGGGCTGCCTCATGCCAAATCAGCCTTCTCCGCCAAGGAGAACACGTGTCGAGTTGGTTTCAACCTGCAGAGACCACCAGCCAAGCAGCAGCGCCCAGGGAGCCAGAGGCAGCCCAGACCCTGCTGGGCCCTATGGGGAGCATAGAGCTAGGTGACAACTAGGAAAGCGCTGTATCCTGAGCCAAGCCGCATTGGGGCTGAGGTTTGTTCCCCGAGCACAGTTTCCCTTTGCAGAATGCAGATCCTAGAAGCGGGCTTTGTGCCGTTTCGGAGATAGGCCCTAGGTGGGTGCCTCCCTAGCTGGCTATGCGTGGGTTGCTAGGGCCGGTGCAAACAGGGCTTCTTCAGGCCAAATCAGCCTTGTCCGGGAAGGAGAACACGTTTGGAGTTGGTTTCAAGCTGCAGAGACCACCAGCCAAGCAGCAGTGCCCTCAGGGCCAGAGGCAGCCCAGACCCTCCTTGGCCCTAGGGGGAGCAAAGGGCTAGGTGAGAACTAGGCAAGCGCTGTGATGCTGACCGAAGACACAATGGGGCTAAGGTTTGTTCCCCGAGCACAGTTTCCCTTTGCAGAATGCAGCTTCTAGAAGCGCGTTTTGTGCCATTTCGGAGATAGGCCCTGGGGGGGGTCCCTCCCTAGCTGGCTATTGGTGGGTTGCTAGGGCCAGTGCAAACAGGGCTTCTTCATGCCAAATCAGCCTTCTCCCCGAAGGAGAACACGTGTGGAGTCGGTTTCAGGCTGCGGAGACCACCAGCCAAGCAGCAGTGGCCACGGAGCCAGAGGCAGCCCAGAGCCTCCCTGGCACTATGGGGGGCATAGGGCTAGGTGAGAACTAGGAAAGCGCTGTATCCAGAACTAACACGCACTGGAGATGAGGTTTCTTTCCCGAGCACAGTTTCCATTTCAGAATGCAGCTTCTAGAAGCGCGTTTTGTGCCATTTCGGAGATAGGCCCTGGGGGGGGTCCCTCCCTAGCTGGCTATTGGTGGGTTGCTAGGGCCAGTGCAAACAGGGCTTCTTCATGCCGAATCAGCCTTCTCCGCGAAGGAGAAAACGTTTGGAGTTGGTTTCAAGCTGCGGAGACCAGCAGGCAAGCAGCAGTGCCCACGGAGCCAGAGGCTGCCCAGACCCTGATTGGCCCTATGAAGAGCATAGGGGTAGGTGAGAACTAGGCAAGCGCAGCGATCCTGAGCCAAGCCGCATTGGGGCTGAGGTTTGTTCCCCGAGCCCAGTTTCCCTTTGCAGAATGCAGCTCCTAGAAGCGCGTTTTGTGCCGTTTCGGAGATAGGCCCTAGGTGGGTGCCTCCCTAGCTGGCTATGGCTGGGTTGCTGGGGCCAGTGCAAACAGGGCTGCCTCATGCCAAATCAGCCTTCTCCGCCAAGGAGAACACGTGTCGAGTTGGTTTCAACCTGCAGAGACCACCAGCCAAGCAGCAGCGCCCAGGGAGCCAGAGGCAGCCCAGACCCTGCTGGGCCCTATGGGGAGCATAGAGCTAGGTGACAACTAGGAAAGCGCTGTATCCTGAGCCAAGCCGCATTGGGGCTGAGGTTTGTTCCCCGAGCACAGTTTCCCTTTGCAGAATGCAGATCCTAGAAGCGGGCTTTGTGCCGTTTCGGAGATAGGCCCTAGGTGGGTGCCTCCCTAGCTGGCTATGCGTGGGTTGCTAGGGCCGGTGCAAACAGGGCTTCTTCAGGCCAAATCAGCCTTGTCCGGGAAGGAGAACACGTTTGGAGTTGGTTTCAAGCTGCAGAGACCACCAGCCAAGCAGCAGTGCCCTCAGGGCCAGAGGCAGCCCAGACCCTCCTTGGCCCTAGGGGGAGCAAAGGGCTAGGTGAGAACTAGGCAAGCGCTGTGATGCTGACCGAAGACACAATGGGGCTAAGGTTTGTTCCCCGAGCACAGTTTCCCTTTGCAGAATGCAGCTTCTAGAAGCGCGTTTTGTGCCATTTCGGAGATAGGCCCTGGGGGGGGTCCCTCCCTAGCTGGCTATTGGTGGGTTGCTAGGGCCAGTGCAAACAGGGCTTCTTCATGCCAAATCAGCCTTCTCCCCGAAGGAGAACACGTGTGGAGTTGGTTTCAGGCTGCGGAGACCAGCAGGCAAGCAGCAGTGGCCACGGAGCCAGAGGCAGCCCAGAGCCTCCCTGGCACTATGGGGGGCATAGGGCTAGGTGAGAACTAGGAAAGCGCTGTATCCAGAACTAACACGCACTGGAGATGAGGTTTCTTTCCCGAGCACAGTTTCCCTTTCAGAATGCAGCTCCTAGAAGCGGGCTTTGTGCCGTTTCGGAGATAGGCCATGGGGGGGTCCCTCCCTAGTTGGCTATGGCTGGGTTGCTAGGGCCGGTGCAAACAGGGCTTCTTCATGCCGAATCAGCCTTCTCCGCGAAGGAGAAAACGTTTGGAGTTGGTTTCAAGCTGCGGAGACCAGCAGGCAAGCAGCAGTGCCCACGGAGCCAGAGGCTGCCCAGACCCTGATTGGCCCTATGAAGAGCATAGGGGTAGGTGAGAACTAGGCAAGCGCAGCGATCCTGAGCCAAGCCGCATTGGGGCTGAGGTTTGTTCCCCGAGCCCAGTTTCCCTTTGCAGAATGCAGCTCCTAGAAGCGCGTTTTGTGCCGTTTCGGAGATAGGCCCTAGGTGGGTGGCCCCCTAGCTGGCTATGGCTGGGTTGCTGGGGCCAGTGCAAACAGGGCTGCCTCATGCCAAATCAGCCTTCTCCGCCAAGGAGAACACGTGTCGAGTTGGTTTCAACCTGCAGAGACCACCAGCCAAGCAGCAGCGCCCAGGGAGCCAGAGGCAGCCCAGACCCTGCTGGGCCCTATGGGGAGCATAGAGCTAGGTGACAACTAGGAAAGCGCTGTATCCTGAGCCAAGCCGCATTGGGGCTGAGGTTTGTTCCCCGAGCACAGTTTCCCTTTGCAGAATGCAGATCCTAGAAGCGGGCTTTGTGCCGTTTCGGAGATAGGCCCTAGGTGGGTGCCTCCCTAGCTGGCTATGCGTGGGTTGCTAGGGCCGGTGCAAACAGGGCTTCTTCAGGCCAAATCAGCCTTGTCCGGGAAGGAGAACACGTTTGGAGTTGGTTTCAAGCTGCAGAGACCACCAGCCAAGCAGCAGTGCCCTCAGGGCCAGAGGCAGCCCAGACCCTCCTTGGCCCTAGGGGGAGCAAAGGGCTAGGTGAGAACTAGGCAAGCGCTGTGATGCTGACCGAAGACACAATGGGGCTAAGGTTTGTTCCCCGAGCACAGTTTCCCTTTGCAGAATGCAGCTTCTAGAAGCGCGTTTTGTGCCATTTCGGAGATAGGCCCTGGGGGGGGTCCCTCCCTAGCTGGCTATTGGTGGGTTGCTAGGGCCAGTGCAAACAGGGCTTCTTCATGCCAAATCAGCCTTCTCCCCGAAGGAGAACACGTGTGGAGTTGGTTTCAGGATGCGGAGACCAGCAGGCAAGCAGCAGTGGCCACGGAGCCAGAGGCAGCCCAGAGCCTCCCTGGCACTATGGGGGGCATAGGGCTAGGTGAGAACTAGGAAAGCGCTGTATCCAGAACTAACACGCACTGGAGATGAGGTTTCTTTCCCGAGCACAGTTTCCCTTTCAGAATGCAGCTCCTAGAAGCGGGCTTTGTGCCGTTTCGGAGATAGGCCATGGGGGGGTCCCTCCCTAGTTGGCTATGGCTGGGTTGCTAGGGCCGGTGCAAACAGGGCTTCTTCATGCCGAATCAGCCTTCTCCGCGAAGGAGAAAACGTTTGGAGTTGGTTTCAAGCTGCGGAGACCAGCAGGCAAGCAGCAGTGCCCACGGAGCCAGAGGCTGCCCAGACCCTGATTGGCCCTATGAAGAGCATAGGGGTAGGTGAGAACTAGGCAAGCGCAGCGATCCTGAGCCAAGCCGCATTGGGGCTGAGGTTTGTTCCCCGAGCCCAGTTTCCCTTTGCAGAATGCAGCTCCTAGAAGCGCGTTTTGTGCCGTTTCGGAGATAGGCCCTAGGTGGGTGCCTCCCTAGCTGGCTATGGCTGGGTTGCTGGGGCCAGTGCAAACAGGGCTGCCTCATGCCAAATCAGCCTTCTCCGCCAAGGAGAACACGTGTCGAGTTGGTTTCAACCTGCAGAGACCACCAGCCAAGCAGCAGCGCCCAGGGAGCCAGAGGCAGCCCAGACCCTGCTGGGCCCTATGGGGAGCATAGAGCTAGGTGACAACTAGGAAAGCGCTGTATCCTGAGCCAAGCCGCATTGGGGCTGAGGTTTGTTCCCCGAGCACAGTTTCCCTTTGCAGAATGCAGATCCTAGAAGCGGGCTTTGTGCCGTTTCGGAGATAGGCCCTAGGTGGGTGCCTCCCTAGCTGGCTATGCGTGGGTTGCTAGGGCCGGTGCAAACAGGGCTTCTTCAGGCCAAATCAGCCTTGTCCGGGAAGGAGAACACGTTTGGAGTTGGTTTCAAGCTGCAGAGACCACCAGCCAAGCAGCAGTGCCCTCAGGGCCAGAGGCAGCCCAGACCCTCCTTGGCCCTAGGGGGAGCAAAGGGCTAGGTGAGAACTAGGCAAGCGCTGTGATGCTGACCGAAGACACAATGGGGCTAAGGTTTGTTCCCCGAGCACAGTTTCCCTTTGCAGAATGCAGCTTCTAGAAGCGCGTTTTGTGCCATTTCGGAGATAGGCCCTGGGGGGGGTCCCTCCCTAGCTGGCTATTGGTGGGTTGCTAGGGCCAGTGCAAACAGGGCTTCTTCATGCCAAATCAGCCTTCTCCCCGAAGGAGAACACGTGTGGAGTTGGTTTCAGGCTGCGGAGACCAGCAGGCAAGCAGCAGTGGCCACGGAGCCAGAGGCTGCCCAGACCCTGATTGGCCCTATGAAGAGCATAGGGGTAGGTGAGAACTAGGCAAGCGCAGCGATCCTGAGCCAAGCCGCATTGGGGCTGAGGTTTGTTCCCCGAGCCCAGTTTCCCTTTGCAGAATGCAGCTCCTAGAAGCGCGTTTTGTGCCGTTTCGGAGATAGGCCCTAGGTGGGTGGCCCCCTCGCTGGCTATGGCTGGGTTGCTGGGGCCAGTGCAAACAGGGCTGCCTCATGCCAAATCAGCCTTCTCCGCCAAGGAGAACACGTGTCGAGTTGGTTTCAACCTGCAGAGACCACCAGCCAAGCAGCAGCGCCCAGGGAGCCAGAGGCAGCCCAGACCCTGCTGGGCCCTATGGGGAGCATAGAGCTAGGTGACAACTAGGAAAGCGCTGTATCCTGAGCCAAGCCGCATTGGGGCTGAGGTTTGTTCCCCGAGCACAGTTTCCCTTTGCAGAATGCAGATCCTAGAAGCGGGCTTTGTGCCGTTTCGGAGATAGGCCCTAGGTGGGTGCCTCCCTAGCTGGCTATGCGTGGGTTGCTAGGGCCGGTGCAAACAGGGCTTCTTCAGGCCAAATCAGCCTTGTCCGGGAAGGAGAACACGTTTGGAGTAGGGTTTCAAGCTGCAGAGACCACCAGCCAAGCAGCAGTGCCCTCAGGGCCAGAGGCAGCCCAGACCCTCCTTGGCCCTAGGGGGAGCAAAGGGCTAGGTGAGAACTAGGCAAGCGCTGTGATGCTGACCGAAGACACAATGGGGCTAAGGTTTGTTCCCCGAGCACAGTTTCCCTTTGCAGAATGCAGCTTCTAGAAGCGCGTTTTGTGCCATTTCGGAGATAGGCCCTGGGGGGGGTCCCTCCCTAGCTGGCTATTGGTGGGTTGCTAGGGCCAGTGCAAACAGGGCTTCTTCATGCCAAATCAGCCTTCTCCCCGAAGGAGAACACGTGTGGAGTTGGTTTCAGGCTGCGGAGACCACCAGCCAAGCAGCAGTGGCCACGGAGCCAGAGGCAGCCCAGAGCCTCCCTGGCACTATGGGGGGCATAGGGCTAGGTGAGAACTAGGAAAGCGCTGTATCCAGAACTAACACGCACTGGAGATGAGGTTTCTTTCCCGAGCACAGTTTCCATTTCAGAATGCAGCTTCTAGAAGCGCGTTTTGTGCCATTTCGGAGATAGGCCCTGGGGGGGGTCCCTCCCTAGCTGGCTATTGGTGGGTTGCTAGGGCCAGTGCAAACAGGGCTTCTTCATGCCGAATCAGCCTTCTCCGCGAAGGAGAAAACGTTTGGAGTTGGTTTCAAGCTGCGGAGACCAGCAGGCAAGCAGCAGTGCCCACGGAGCCAGAGGCTGCCCAGACCCTGATTGGCCCTATGAAGAGCATAGGGGTAGGTGAGAACTAGGCAAGCGCAGCGATCCTGAGCCAAGCCGCATTGGGGCTGAGGTTTGTTCCCCGAGCCCAGTTTCCCTTTGCAGAATGCAGCTCCTAGAAGCGCGTTTTGTGCCGTTTCGGAGATAGGCCCTAGGTGGGTGCCTCCCTAGCTGGCTATGGCTGGGTTGCTGGGGCCAGTGCAAACAGGGCTGCCTCATGCCAAATCAGCCTTCTCCGCCAAGGAGAACACGTGTCGAGTTGGTTTCAACCTGCAGAGACCACCAGCCAAGCAGCAGCGCCCAGGGAGCCAGAGGCAGCCCAGACCCTGCTGGGCCCTATGGGGAGCATAGAGCTAGGTGACAACTAGGAAAGCGCTGTATCCTGAGCCAAGCCGCATTGGGGCTGAGGTTTGTTCCCCGAGCACAGTTTCCCTTTGCAGAATGCAGATCCTAGAAGCGGGCTTTGTGCCGTTTCGGAGATAGGCCCTAGGTGGGTGCCTCCCTAGCTGGCTATGCGTGGGTTGCTAGGGCCGGTGCAAACAGGGCTTCTTCAGGCCAAATCAGCCTTGTCCGGGAAGGAGAACACGTTTGGAGTTGGTTTCAAGCTGCAGAGACCACCAGCCAAGCAGCAGTGCCCTCAGGGCCAGAGGCAGCCCAGACCCTCCTTGGCCCTAGGGGGAGCAAAGGGCTAGGTGAGAACTAGGCAAGCGCTGTGATGCTGACCGAAGACACAATGGGGCTAAGGTTTGTTCCCCGAGCACAGTTTCCCTTTGCAGAATGCAGCTTCTAGAAGCGCGTTTTGTGCCATTTCGGAGATAGGCCCTGGGGGGGGTCCCTCCCTAGCTGGCTATTGGTGGGTTGCTAGGGCCAGTGCAAACAGGGCTTCTTCATGCCAAATCAGCCTTCTCCCCGAAGGAGAACACGTGTGGAGTTGGTTTCAGGCTGCGGAGACCAGCAGGCAAGCAGCAGTGGCCACGGAGCCAGAGGCAGCCCAGAGCCTCCCTGGCACTATGGGGGGCATAGGGCTAGGTGAGAACTAGGAAAGCGCTGTATCCAGAACTAACACGCACTGGAGATGAGGTTTCTTTCCCGAGCACAGTTTCCCTTTCAGAATGCAGCTCCTAGAAGCGGGCTTTGTGCCGTTTCGGAGATAGGCCATGGGGGGGTCCCTCCCTAGTTGGCTATGGCTGGGTTGCTAGGGCCGGTGCAAACAGGGCTTCTTCATGCCGAATCAGCCTTCTCCGCGAAGGAGAAAACGTTTGGAGTTGGTTTCAAGCTGCGGAGACCAGCAGGCAAGCAGCAGTGCCCACGGAGCCAGAGGCTGCCCAGACCCTGATTGGCCCTATGAAGAGCATAGGGGTAGGTGAGAACTAGGCAAGCGCAGCGATCCTGAGCCAAGCCGCATTGGGGCTGAGGTTTGTTCCCCGAGCCCAGTTTCCCTTTGCAGAATGCAGCTCCTAGAAGCGCGTTTTGTGCCGTTTCGGAGATAGGCCCTAGGTGGGTGCCTCCCTAGCTGGCTATGGCTGGGTTGCTGGGGCCAGTGCAAACAGGGCTGCCTCATGCCAAATCAGCCTTCTCCGCCAAGGAGAACACGTGTCGAGTTGGTTTCAACCTGCAGAGACCACCAGCCAAGCAGCAGCGCCCAGGGAGCCAGAGGCAGCCCAGACCCTGCTGGGCCCTATGGGGAGCATAGAGCTAGGTGACAACTAGGAAAGCGCTGTATCCTGAGCCAAGCCGCATTGGGGCTGAGGTTTGTTCCCCGAGCACAGTTTCCCTTTGCAGAATGCAGATCCTAGAAGCGGGCTTTGTGCCGTTTCGGAGATAGGCCCTAGGTGGGTGCCTCCCTAGCTGGCTATGCGTGGGTTGCTAGGGCCGGTGCAAACAGGGCTTCTTCAGGCCAAATCAGCCTTGTCCGGGAAGGAGAACACGTTTGGAGTTGGTTTCAAGCTGCAGAGACCACCAGCCAAGCAGCAGTGCCCTCAGGGCCAGAGGCAGCCCAGACCCTCCTTGGCCCTAGGGGGAGCAAAGGGCTAGGTGAGAACTAGGCAAGCGCTGTGATGCTGACCGAAGACACAATGGGGCTAAGGTTTGTTCCCCGAGCACAGTTTCCCTTTGCAGAATGCAGCTTCTAGAAGCGCGTTTTGTGCCATTTCGGAGATAGGCCCTGGGGGGGGTCCCTCCCTAGCTGGCTATTGGTGGGTTGCTAGGGCCAGTGCAAACAGGGCTTCTTCATGCCAAATCAGCCTTCTCCCCGAAGGAGAACACGTGTGGAGTTGGTTTCAGGCTGCGGAGACCAGCAGGCAAGCAGCAGTGGCCACGGAGCCAGAGGCAGCCCAGAGCCTCCCTGGCACTATGGGGGGCATAGGGCTAGGTGAGAACTAGGAAAGCGCTGTATCCAGAACTAACACGCACTGGAGATGAGGTTTCTTTCCCGAGCACAGTTTCCCTTTCAGAATGCAGCTCCTAGAAGCGGGCTTTGTGCCGTTTCGGAGATAGGCCATGGGGGGGTCCCTCCCTAGTTGGCTATGGCTGGGTTGCTAGGGCCGGTGCAAACAGGGCTTCTTCATGCCAAATCAGCCTTCTCCGCGAAGGAGAAAACGTTTGGAGTTGGTTTCAAGCTGCGGAGACCAGCAGGCAAGCAGCAGTGCCCACGGAGCCAGAGGCTGCCCAGACCCTGATTGGCCCTATGAAGAGCATAGGGGTAGGTGAGAACTAGGCAAGCGCAGCGATCCTGAGCCAAGCCGCATTGGGGCTGAGGTTTGTTCCCCGAGCCCAGTTTCCCTTTGCAGAATGCAGCTCCTAGAAGCGCGTTTTGTGCCGTTTCGGAGATAGGCCCTAGGTGGGTGCCTCCCTAGCTGGCTATGGCTGGGTTGCTGGGGCCAGTGCAAACAGGGCTGCCTCATGCCAAATCAGCCTTCTCCGCCAAGGAGAACACGTGTCGAGTTGGTTTCAACCTGCAGAGACCACCAGCCAAGCAGCAGCGCCCAGGGAGCCAGAGGCAGCCCAGACCCTGCTGGGCCCTATGGGGAGCATAGAGCTAGGTGACAACTAGGAAAGCGCTGTATCCTGAGCCAAGCCGCATTGGGGCTGAGGTTTGTTCCCCGAGCACAGTTTCCCTTTGCAGAATGCAGATCCTAGAAGCGGGCTTTGTGCCGTTTCGGAGATAGGCCCTAGGTGGGTGCCTCCCTAGCTGGCTATGCGTGGGTTGCTAGGGCCGGTGCAAACAGGGCTTCTTCAGGCCAAATCAGCCTTCTCCGCAAAGGAGAAGACGTTTGGAGTTGGTTTCAAGCTGCAGAGACCACCAGCCAAGCAGCAGTGCCCTCAGGGCCAGAGGCAGCCCAGACCCTCCTTGGCCCTAGGGGGAGCAAAGGGCTAGGTGAGAACTAGGCAAGCGCTGTGATGCTGACCGAAGACACAATGGGGCTAAGGTTTGTTCCCCGAGCACAGTTTCCCTTTGCAGAATGCAGCTTCTAGAAGCGCGTTTTGTGCCATTTCGGAGATAGGCCCTGGGGGGGGTCCCTCCCTAGCTGGCTATTGGTGGGTTGCTAGGGCCAGTGCAAACAGGGCTTCTTCATGCCAAATCAGCCTTCTCCCCGAAGGAGAACACGTGTGGAGTTGGTTTCAGGCTGCGGAGACCAGCAGGCAAGCAGCAGTGGCCACGGAGCCAGAGGCAGCCCAGAGCCTCCCTGGCACTATGGGGGGCATAGGGCTAGGTGAGAACTAGGAAAGCGCTGTATCCAGAACTAACACGCACTGGAGATGAGGTTTCTTTCCCGAGCACAGTTTCCCTTTCAGAATGCAGCTCCTAGAAGCGGGCTTTGTGCCGTTTCGGAGATAGGCCATGGGGGGGTCCCTCCCTAGTTGGCTATGGCTGGGTTGCTAGGGCCGGTGCAAACAGGGCTTCTTCATGCCGAATCAGCCTTCTCCGCGAAGGAGAAAACGTTTGGAGTTGGTTTCAAGCTGCGGAGACCAGCAGGCAAGCAGCAGTGCCCACGGAGCCAGAGGCTGCCCAGACCCTGATTGGCCCTATGAAGAGCATAGGGGTAGGTGAGAACTAGGCAAGCGCAGCGATCCTGAGCCAAGCCGCATTGGGGCTGAGGTTTGTTCCCCGAGCCCAGTTTCCCTTTGCAGAATGCAGCTCCTAGAAGCGCGTTTTGTGCCGTTTCGGAGATAGGCCCTAGGTGGGTGGCCCCCTAGCTGGCTATGGCTGGGTTGCTGGGGCCAGTGCAAACAGGGCTGCCTCATGCCAAATCAGCCTTCTCCGCCAAGGAGAACACGTGTCGAGTTGGTTTCAACCTGCAGAGACCACCAGCCAAGCAGCAGCGCCCAGGGAGCCAGAGGCAGCCCAGACCCTGCTGGGCCCTATGGGGAGCATAGAGCTAGGTGACAACTAGGAAAGCGCTGTATCCTGAGCCAAGCCGCATTGGGGCTGAGGTTTGTTCCCCGAGCACAGTTTCCCTTTGCAGAATGCAGATCCTAGAAGCGGGCTTTGTGCCGTTTCGGAGATAGGCCCTAGGTGGGTGCCTCCCTAGCTGGCTATGCGTGGGTTGCTAGGGCCGGTGCAAACAGGGCTTCTTCAGGCCAAATCAGCCTTGTCCGGGAAGGAGAACACGTTTGGAGTTGGTTTCAAGCTGCAGAGACCACCAGCCAAGCAGCAGTGCCCTCAGGGCCAGAGGCAGCCCAGACCCTCCTTGGCCCTAGGGGGAGCAAAGGGCTAGGTGAGAACTAGGCAAGCGCTGTGATGCTGACCGAAGACACAATGGGGCTAAGGTTTGTTCCCCGAGCACAGTTTCCCTTTGCAGAATGCAGCTTCTAGAAGCGCGTTTTGTGCCATTTCGGAGATAGGCCCTGGGGGGGGTCCCTCCCTAGCTGGCTATTGGTGGGTTGCTAGGGCCAGTGCAAACAGGGCTTCTTCATGCCAAATCAGCCTTCTCCCCGAAGGAGAACACGTGTGGAGTTGGTTTCAGGCTGCGGAGACCAGCAGGCAAGCAGCAGTGGCCACGGAGCCAGAGGCAGCCCAGAGCCTCCCTGGCACTATGGGGGGCATAGGGCTAGGTGAGAACTAGGAAAGCGCTGTATCCAGAACTAACACGCACTGGAGATGAGGTTTCTTTCCCGAGCACAGTTTCCCTTTCAGAATGCAGCTCCTAGAAGCGGGCTTTGTGCCGTTTCGGAGATAGGCCATGGGGGGGTCCCTCCCTAGTTGGCTATGGCTGGGTTGCTAGGGCCGGTGCAAACAGGGCTTCTTCATGCCGAATCAGCCTTCTCCGCGAAGGAGAAAACGTTTGGAGTTGGTTTCAAGCTGCGGAGACCAGCAGGCAAGCAGCAGTGCCCACGGAGCCAGAGGCTGCCCAGACCCTGATTGGCCCTATGAAGAGCATAGGGGTAGGTGAGAACTAGGCAAGCGCAGCGATCCTGAGCCAAGCCGCATTGGGGCTGAGGTTTGTTCCCCGAGCCCAGTTTCCCTTTGCAGAATGCAGCTCCTAGAAGCGCGTTTTGTGCCGTTTCGGAGATAGGCCCTAGGTGGGTGCCTCCCTAGCTGGCTATGGCTGGGTTGCTGGGGCCAGTGCAAACAGGGCTGCCTCATGCCAAATCAGCCTTCTCCGCCAAGGAGAACACGTGTCGAGTTGGTTTCAACCTGCAGAGACCACCAGCCAAGCAGCAGCGCCCAGGGAGCCAGAGGCAGCCCAGACCCTGCTGGGCCCTATGGGGAGCATAGAGCTAGGTGACAACTAGGAAAGCGCTGTATCCTGAGCCAAGCCGCATTGGGGCTGAGGTTTGTTCCCCGAGCACAGTTTCCCTTTGCAGAATGCAGATCCTAGAAGCGGGCTTTGTGCCGTTTCGGAGATAGGCCCTAGGTGGGTGCCTCCCTAGCTGGCTATGCGTGGGTTGCTAGGGCCGGTGCAAACAGGGCTTCTTCAGGCCAAATCAGCCTTGTCCGGGAAGGAGAACACGTTTGGAGTTGGTTTCAAGCTGCAGAGACCACCAGCCAAGCAGCAGTGCCCTCAGGGCCAGAGGCAGCCCAGACCCTCCTTGGCCCTAGGGGGAGCAAAGGGCTAGGTGAGAACTAGGCAAGCGCTGTGATGCTGACCGAAGACACAATGGGGCTAAGGTTTGTTCCCCGAGCACAGTTTCCCTTTGCAGAATGCAGCTTTTAGAAGCGCGTTTTGTGCCATTTCGGAGATAGGCCCTGGGGGGGGTCCCTCCCTAGCTGGCTATTGGTGGGTTGCTAGGGCCAGTGCAAACAGGGCTTCTTCATGCCAAATCAGCCTTCTCCCCGAAGGAGAAGACGTGTGGAGTTGGTTTCAGGCTGCGGAGACCAGCAGGCAAGCAGCAGTGGCCACGGAGCCAGAGGCTGCCCAGACCCTGATTGGCCCTATGAAGAGCATAGGGGTAGGTGAGAACTAGGCAAGCGCAGCGATCCTGAGCCAAGCCGCATTGGGGCTGAGGTTTGTTCCCCGAGCCCAGTTTCCCTTTGCAGAATGCAGCTCCTAGAAGCGCGTTTTGTGCCGTTTCGGAGATAGGCCCTAGGTGGGTGGCCCCCTCGCTGGCTATGGCTGGGTTGCTGGGGCCAGTGCAAACAGGGCTGCCTCATGCCAAATCAGCCTTCTCCGCCAAGGAGAACACGTGTCGAGTTGGTTTCAACCTGCAGAGACCACCAGCCAAGCAGCAGCGCCCAGGGAGCCAGAGGCAGCCCAGACCCTGCTGGGCCCTATGGGGAGCATAGAGCTAGGTGACAACTAGGAAAGCGCTGTATCCTGAGCCAAGCCGCATTGGGGCTGAGGTTTGTTCCCCGAGCACAGTTTCCCTTTGCAGAATGCAGATCCTAGAAGCGGGCTTTGTGCCGTTTCGGAGATAGGCCCTAGGTGGGTGCCTCCCTAGCTGGCTATGCGTGGGTTGCTAGGGCCGGTGCAAACAGGGCTTCTTCAGGCCAAATCAGCCTTCTCCGCAAAGGAGAAGACGTTTGGAGTTGGTTTCAAGCTGCAGAGACCACCAGCCAAGCAGCAGTGCCCTCAGGGCCAGAGGCAGCCCAGACCCTCCTTGGCCCTAGGGGGAGCAAAGGGCTAGGTGAGAACTAGGCAAGCGCTGTGATGCTGACCGAAGACACAATGGGGCTAAGGTTTGTTCCCCGAGCACAGTTTCCCTTTGCAGAATGCAGCTTCTAGAAGCGCGTTTTGTGCCATTTCGGAGATAGGCCCTGGGGGGGGTCCCTCCCTAGCTGGCTATTGGTGGGTTGCTAGGGCCAGTGCAAACAGGGCTTCTTCATGCCAAATCAGCCTTCTCCCCGAAGGAGAACACGTGTGGAGTTGGTTTCAGGCTGCGGAGACCAGCAGGCAAGCAGCAGTGGCCACGGAGCCAGAGGCAGCCCAGAGCCTCCCTGGCACTATGGGGGGCATAGGGCTAGGTGAGAACTAGGAAAGCGCTGTATCCAGAACTAACACGCACTGGAGATGAGGTTTCTTTCCCGAGCACAGTTTCCCTTTCAGAATGCAGCTCCTAGAAGCGGGCTTTGTGCCGTTTCGGAGATAGGCCATGGGGGGGTCCCTCCCTAGTTGGCTATGGCTGGGTTGCTAGGGCCGGTGCAAACAGGGCTTCTTCATGCCGAATCAGCCTTCTCCGCGAAGGAGAAAACGTTTGGAGTTGGTTTCAAGCTGCGGAGACCAGCAGGCAAGCAGCAGTGCCCACGGAGCCAGAGGCTGCCCAGACCCTGATTGGCCCTATGAAGAGCATAGGGGTAGGTGAGAACTAGGCAAGCGCAGCGATCCTGAGCCAAGCCGCATTGGGGCTGAGGTTTGTTCCCCGAGCCCAGTTTCCCTTTGCAGAATGCAGCTCCTAGAAGCGCGTTTTGTGCCGTTTCGGAGATAGGCCCTAGGTGGGTGCCTCCCTAGCTGGCTATGGCTGGGTTGCTGGGGCCAGTGCAAACAGGGCTGCCTCATGCCAAATCAGCCTTCTCCGCCAAGGAGAACACGTGTCGAGTTGGTTTCAACCTGCAGAGACCACCAGCCAAGCAGCAGCGCCCAGGGAGCCAGAGGCAGCCCAGACCCTGCTGGGCCCTATGGGGAGCATAGAGCTAGGTGACAACTAGGAAAGCGCTGTATCCTGAGCCAAGCCGCATTGGGGCTGAGGTTTGTTCCCCGAGCACAGTTTCCCTTTGCAGAATGCAGATCCTAGAAGCGGGCTTTGTGCCGTTTCGGAGATAGGCCCTAGGTGGGTGCCTCCCTAGCTGGCTATGCGTGGGTTGCTAGGGCCGGTGCAAACAGGGCTTCTTCAGGCCAAATCAGCCTTGTCCGGGAAGGAGAACACGTTTGGAGTTGGTTTCAAGCTGCAGAGACCACCAGCCAAGCAGCAGTGCCCTCAGGGCCAGAGGCAGCCCAGACCCTCCTTGGCCCTAGGGGGAGCAAAGGGCTAGGTGAGAACTAGGCAAGCGCTGTGATGCTGACCGAAGACACAATGGGGCTAAGGTTTGTTCCCCGAGCACAGTTTCCCTTTGCAGAATGCAGCTTTTAGAAGCGCGTTTTGTGCCATTTCGGAGATAGGCCCTGGGGGGGGTCCCTCCCTAGCTGGCTATTGGTGGGTTGCTAGGGCCAGTGCAAACAGGGCTTCTTCATGCCAAATCAGCCTTCTCCACGAAGGAGAAGACGTGTGGAGTTGGTTTCAGGCTGCGGAGACCAGCAGGCAAGCAGCAGTGGCCACGGAGCCAGAGGCTGCCCAGACCCTGATTGGCCCTATGAAGAGCATAGGGGTAGGTGAGAACTAGGCAAGCGCAGCGATCCTGAGCCAAGCCGCATTGGGGCTGAGGTTTGTTCCCCGAGCCCAGTTTCCCTTTGCAGAATGCAGCTCCTAGAAGCGCGTTTTGTGCCGTTTCGGAGATAGGCCCTAGGTGGGTGGCCCCCTCGCTGGCTATGGCTGGGTTGCTGGGGCCAGTGCAAACAGGGCTGCCTCATGCCAAATCAGCCTTCTCCGCCAAGGAGAACACGTGTCGAGTTGGTTTCAACCTGCAGAGACCACCAGCCAAGCAGCAGCGCCCAGGGAGCCAGAGGCAGCCCAGACCCTGCTGGGCCCTATGGGGAGCATAGAGCTAGGTGACAACTAGGAAAGCGCTGTATCCTGAGCCAAGCCGCATTGGGGCTGAGGTTTGTTCCCCGAGCACAGTTTCCCTTTGCAGAATGCAGATCCTAGAAGCGGGCTTTGTGCCGTTTCGGAGATAGGCCCTAGGTGGGTGCCTCCCTAGCTGGCTATGCGTGGGTTGCTAGGGCCGGTGCAAACAGGGCTTCTTCAGGCCAAATCAGCCTTGTCCGGGAAGGAGAACACGTTTGGAGTTGGTTTCAAGCTGCAGAGACCACCAGCCAAGCAGCAGTGCCCTCAGGGCCAGAGGCAGCCCAGACCCTCCTTGGCCCTAGGGGGAGCAAAGGGCTAGGTGAGAACTAGGCAAGCGCTGTGATGCTGACCGAAGACACAATGGGGCTAAGGTTTGTTCCCCGAGCACAGTTTCCCTTTGCAGAATGCAGCTTCTAGAAGCGCGTTTTGTGCCATTTCGGAGATAGGCCCTGGGGGGGGTCCCTCCCTAGCTGGCTATTGGTGGGTTGCTAGGGCCAGTGCAAACAGGGCTTCTTCATGCCAAATCAGCCTTCTCCCCGAAGGAGAACACGTGTGGAGTTGGTTTCAGGCTGCGGAGACCAGCAGGCAAGCAGCAGTGGCCACGGAGCCAGAGGCAGCCCAGAGCCTCCCTGGCACTATGGGGGGCATAGGGCTAGGTGAGAACTAGGAAAGCGCTGTATCCAGAACTAACACGCACTGGAGATGAGGTTTCTTTCCCGAGCACAGTTTCCATTTCAGAATGCAGCTTCTAGAAGCGCGTTTTGTGCCATTTCGGAGATAGGCCCTGGGGGGGGTCCCTCCCTAGCTGGCTATTGGTGGGTTGCTAGGGCCAGTGCAAACAGGGCTTCTTCATGCCGAATCAGCCTTCTCCGCGAAGGAGAAAACGTTTGGAGTTGGTTTCAAGCTGCGGAGACCAGCAGGCAAGCAGCAGTGCCCACGGAGCCAGAGGCTGCCCAGACCCTGATTGGCCCTATGAAGAGCATAGGGGTAGGTGAGAACTAGGCAAGCGCAGCGATCCTGAGCCAAGCCGCATTGGGGCTGAGGTTTGTTCCCCGAGCCCAGTTTCCCTTTGCAGAATGCAGCTCCTAGAAGCGCGTTTTGTGCCGTTTCGGAGATAGGCCCTAGGTGGGTGCCTCCCTAGCTGGCTATGGCTGGGTTGCTGGGGCCAGTGCAAACAGGGCTGCCTCATGCCAAATCAGCCTTCTCCGCCAAGGAGAACACGTGTCGAGTTGGTTTCAACCTGCAGAGACCACCAGCCAAGCAGCAGCGCCCAGGGAGCCAGAGGCAGCCCAGACCCTGCTGGGCCCTATGGGGAGCATAGAGCTAGGTGACAACTAGGAAAGCGCTGTATCCTGAGCCAAGCCGCATTGGGGCTGAGGTTTGTTCCCCGAGCACAGTTTCCCTTTGCAGAATGCAGATCCTAGAAGCGGGCTTTGTGCCGTTTCGGAGATAGGCCCTAGGTGGGTGCCTCCCTAGCTGGCTATGCGTGGGTTGCTAGGGCCGGTGCAAACAGGGCTTCTTCAGGCCAAATCAGCCTTGTCCGGGAAGGAGAACACGTTTGGAGTTGGTTTCAAGCTGCAGAGACCACCAGCCAAGCAGCAGTGCCCTCAGGGCCAGAGGCAGCCCAGACCCTCCTTGGCCCTAGGGGGAGCAAAGGGCTAGGTGAGAACTAGGCAAGCGCTGTGATGCTGACCGAAGACACAATGGGGCTAAGGTTTGTTCCCCGAGCACAGTTTCCCTTTGCAGAATGCAGCTTCTAGAAGCGCGTTTTGTGCCATTTCGGAGATAGGCCCTGGGGGGGGTCCCTCCCTAGCTGGCTATTGGTGGGTTGCTAGGGCCAGTGCAAACAGGGCTTCTTCATGCCAAATCAGCCTTCTCCCCGAAGGAGAAGACGTGTGGAGTTGGTTTCAGGCTGCGGAGACCAGCAGGCAAGCAGCAGTGGCCACGGAGCCAGAGGCAGCCCAGAGCCTCCCTGGCACTATGGGGGGCATAGGGCTAGGTGAGAACTAGGAAAGCGCTGTATCCAGAACTAACACGCACTGGAGATGAGGTTTCTTTCCCGAGCACAGTTTCCCTTTCAGAATGCAGCTCCTAGAAGCGGGCTTTGTGCCGTTTCGGAGATAGGCCATGGGGGGGTCCCTCCCTAGTTGGCTATGGCTGGGTTGCTAGGGCCGGTGCAAACAGGGCTTCTTCATGCCAAATCAGCCTTCTCCGCGAAGGAGAAAACGTTTGGAGTTGGTTTCAAGCTGCGGAGACCAGCAGGCAAGCAGCAGTGCCCACGGAGCCAGAGGCTGCCCAGACCCTGATTGGCCCTATGAAGAGCATAGGGGTAGGTGAGAACTAGGCAAGCGCAGCGATCCTGAGCCAAGCCGCATTGGGGCTGAGGTTTGTTCCCCGAGCCCAGTTTCCCTTTGCAGAATGCAGCTCCTAGAAGCGCGTTTTGTGCCGTTTCGGAGATAGGCCCTAGGTGGGTGCCTCCCTAGCTGGCTATGGCTGGGTTGCTGGGGCCAGTGCAAACAGGGCTGCCTCATGCCAAATCAGCCTTCTCCGCCAAGGAGAACACGTGTCGAGTTGGTTTCAACCTGCAGAGACCACCAGCCAAGCAGCAGCGCCCAGGGAGCCAGAGGCAGCCCAGACCCTGCTGGGCCCTATGGGGAGCATAGAGCTAGGTGACAACTAGGAAAGCGCTGTATCCTGAGCCAAGCCGCATTGGGGCTGAGGTTTGTTCCCCGAGCACAGTTTCCCTTTGCAGAATGCAGATCCTAGAAGCGGGCTTTGTGCCGTTTCGGAGATAGGCCCTAGGTGGGTGCCTCCCTAGCTGGCTATGCGTGGGTTGCTAGGGCCGGTGGAAACAGGGCTTCTTCAGGCCAAATCAGCCTTGTCCGGGAAGGAGAACACGTTTGGAGTTGGTTTCAAGCTGCAGAGACCACCAGCCAAGCAGCAGTGCCCTCAGGGCCAGAGGCAGCCCAGACCCTCCTTGGCCCTAGGGGGAGCAAAGGGCTAGGTGAGAACTAGGCAAGCGCTGTGATGCTGACCGAAGACACAATGGGGCTAAGGTTTGTTCCCCGAGCACAGTTTCCCTTTGCAGAATGCAGCTTCTAGAAGCGCGTTTTGTGCCATTTCGGAGATAGGCCCTGGGGGGGGTCCCTCCCTAGCTGGCTATTGGTGGGTTGCTAGGGCCAGTGCAAACAGGGCTTCTTCATGCCAAATCAGCCTTCTCCCCGAAGGAGAACACGTGTGGAGTTGGTTTCAGGCTGCGGAGACCAGCAGGCAAGCAGCAGTGGCCACGGAGCCAGAGGCAGCCCAGAGCCTCCCTGGCACTATGGGGGGCATAGGGCTAGGTGAGAACTAGGAAAGCGCTGTATCCAGAACTAACACGCACTGGAGATGAGGTTTCTTTCCCGAGCACAGTTTCCCTTTCAGAATGCAGCTCCTAGAAGCGGGCTTTGTGCCGTTTCGGAGATAGGCCATGGGGGGGTCCCTCCCTAGTTGGCTATGGCTGGGTTGCTAGGGCCGGTGCAAACAGGGCTTCTTCATGCCAAATCAGCCTTCTCCGCGAAGGAGAAAACGTTTGGAGTTGGTTTCAAGCTGCGGAGACCAGCAGGCAAGCAGCAGTGCCCACGGAGCCAGAGGCTGCCCAGACCCTGATTGGCCCTATGAAGAGCATAGGGGTAGGTGAGAACTAGGCAAGCGCAGCGATCCTGAGCCAAGCCGCATTGGGGCTGAGGTTTGTTCCCCGAGCCCAGTTTCCCTTTGCAGAATGCAGCTCCTAGAAGCGCGTTTTGTGCCGTTTCGGAGATAGGCCCTAGGTGGGTGCCTCCCTAGCTGGCTATGGCTGGGTTGCTGGGGCCAGTGCAAACAGGGCTGCCTCATGCCAAATCAGCCTTCTCCGCCAAGGAGAACACGTGTCGAGTTGGTTTCAACCTGCAGAGACCACCAGCCAAGCAGCAGCGCCCAGGGAGCCAGAGGCAGCCCAGACCCTGCTGGGCCCTATGGGGAGCATAGAGCTAGGTGACAACTAGGAAAGCGCTGTATCCTGAGCCAAGCCGCATTGGGGCTGAGGTTTGTTCCCCGAGCACAGTTTCCCTTTGCAGAATGCAGATCCTAGAAGCGGGCTTTGTGCCGTTTCGGAGATAGGCCCTAGGTGGGTGCCTCCCTAGCTGGCTATGCGTGGGTTGCTAGGGCCGGTGCAAACAGGGCTTCTTCAGGCCAAATCAGCCTTGTCCGGGAAGGAGAACACGTTTGGAGTTGGTTTCAAGCTGCAGAGACCACCAGCCAAGCAGCAGTGCCCTCAGGGCCAGAGGCAGCCCAGACCCTCCTTGGCCCTAGGGGGAGCAAAGGGCTAGGTGAGAACTAGGCAAGCGCTGTGATGCTGACCGAAGACACAATGGGGCTAAGGTTTGTTCCCCGAGCACAGTTTCCCTTTGCAGAATGCAGCTTCTAGAAGCGCGTTTTGTGCCATTTCGGAGATAGGCCCTGGGGGGGGTCCCTCCCTAGCTGGCTATTGGTGGGTTGCTAGGGCCAGTGCAAACAGGGCTTCTTCATGCCAAATCAGCCTTCTCCCCGAAGGAGAACACGTGTGGAGTTGGTTTCAGGCTGCGGAGACCAGCAGGCAAGCAGCAGTGGCCACGGAGCCAGAGGCTGCCCAGACCCTGATTGGCCCTATGAAGAGCATAGGGGTAGGTGAGAACTAGGCAAGCGCAGCGATCCTGAGCCAAGCCGCATTGGGGCTGAGGTTTGTTCCCCGAGCCCAGTTTCCCTTTGCAGAATGCAGCTCCTAGAAGCGCGTTTTGTGCCGTTTCGGAGATAGGCCCTAGGTGGGTGGCCCCCTCGCTGGCTATGGCTGGGTTGCTGGGGCCAGTGCAAACAGGGCTGCCTCATGCCAAATCAGCCTTCTCCGCCAAGGAGAACACGTGTCGAGTTGGTTTCAACCTGCAGAGACCACCAGCCAAGCAGCAGCGCCCAGGGAGCCAGAGGCAGCCCAGACCCTGCTGGGCCCTATGGGGAGCATAGAGCTAGGTGACAACTAGGAAAGCGCTGTATCCTGAGCCAAGCCGCATTGGGGCTGAGGTTTGTTCCCCGAGCACAGTTTCCCTTTGCAGAATGCAGATCCTAGAAGCGGGCTTTGTGCCGTTTCGGAGATAGGCCCTAGGTGGGTGCCTCCCTAGCTGGCTATGCGTGGGTTGCTAGGGCCGGTGCAAACAGGGCTTCTTCAGGCCAAATCAGCCTTGTCCGGGAAGGAGAACACGTTTGGAGTTGGTTTCAAGCTGCAGAGACCACCAGCCAAGCAGCAGTGCCCTCAGGGCCAGAGGCAGCCCAGACCCTCCTTGGCCCTAGGGGGAGCAAAGGGCTAGGTGAGAACTAGGCAAGCGCTGTGATGCTGACCGAAGACACAATGGGGCTAAGGTTTGTTCCCCGAGCACAGTTTCCCTTTGCAGAATGCAGCTTCTAGAAGCGCGTTTTGTGCCATTTCGGAGATAGGCCCTGGGGGGGGTCCCTCCCTAGCTGGCTATTGGTGGGTTGCTAGGGCCAGTGCAAACAGGGCTTCTTCATGCCAAATCAGCCTTCTCCCCGAAGGAGAACACGTGTGGAGTTGGTTTCAGGCTGCGGAGACCACCAGCCAAGCAGCAGTGGCCACGGAGCCAGAGGCAGCCCAGAGCCTCCCTGGCACTATGGGGGGCATAGGGCTAGGTGAGAACTAGGAAAGCGCTGTATCCAGAACTAACACGCACTGGAGATGAGGTTTCTTTCCCGAGCACAGTTTCCATTTCAGAATGCAGCTTCTAGAAGCGCGTTTTGTGCCGTTTCGGAGATAGGCCCTGGGGGGGGTCCCTCCCTAGCTGGCTATTGGTGGGTTGCTAGGGCCAGTGCAAACAGGGCTTCTTCATGCCGAATCAGCCTTCTCCGCGAAGGAGAAAACGTTTGGAGTTGGTTTCAAGCTGCGGAGACCAGCAGGCAAGCAGCAGTGCCCACGGAGCCAGAGGCTGCCCAGACCCTGATTGGCCCTATGAAGAGCATAGGGGTAGGTGAGAACTAGGCAAGCGCAGCGATCCTGAGCCAAGCCGCATTGGGGCTGAGGTTTGTTCCCCGAGCCCAGTTTCCCTTTGCAGAATGCAGCTCCTAGAAGCGCGTTTTGTGCCGTTTCGGAGATAGGCCCTAGGTGGGTGCCTCCCTAGCTGGCTATGGCTGGGTTGCTGGGGCCAGTGCAAACAGGGCTGCCTCATGCCAAATCAGCCTTCTCCGCCAAGGAGAACACGTGTCGAGTTGGTTTCAACCTGCAGAGACCACCAGCCAAGCAGCAGCGCCCAGGGAGCCAGAGGCAGCCCAGACCCTGCTGGGCCCTATGGGGAGCATAGAGCTAGGTGACAACTAGGAAAGCGCTGTATCCTGAGCCAAGCCGCATTGGGGCTGAGGTTTGTTCCCCGAGCACAGTTTCCCTTTGCAGAATGCAGATCCTAGAAGCGGGCTTTGTGCCGTTTCGGAGATAGGCCCTAGGTGGGTGCCTCCCTAGCTGGCTATGCGTGGGTTGCTAGGGCCGGTGCAAACAGGGCTTCTTCAGGCCAAATCAGCCTTCTCCGCAAAGGAGAAGACGTTTGGAGTTGGTTTCAAGCTGCAGAGACCACCAGCCAAGCAGCAGTGCCCTCAGGGCCAGAGGCAGCCCAGACCCTCCTTGGCCCTAGGGGGAGCAAAGGGCTAGGTGAGAACTAGGCAAGCGCTGTGATGCTGACCGAAGACACAATGGGGCTAAGGTTTGTTCCCCGAGCACAGTTTCCCTTTGCAGAATGCAGCTTCTAGAAGCGCGTTTTGTGCCATTTCGGAGATAGGCCCTGGGGGGGGTCCCTCCCTAGCTGGCTATTGGTGGGTTGCTAGGGCCAGTGCAAACAGGGCTTCTTCATGCCAAATCAGCCTTCTCCCCGAAGGAGAAGACGTGTGGAGTTGGTTTCAGGCTGCGGAGACCAGCAGGCAAGCAGCAGTGGCCACGGAGCCAGAGGCAGCCCAGAGCCTCCCTGGCACTATGGGGGGCATAGGGCTAGGTGAGAACTAGGAAAGCGCTGTATCCAGAACTAACACGCACTGGAGATGAGGTTTCTTTCCCGAGCACAGTTTCCCTTTCAGAATGCAGCTCCTAGAAGCGGGCTTTGTGCCGTTTCGGAGATAGGCCATGGGGGGGTCCCTCCCTAGTTGGCTATGGCTGGGTTGCTAGGGCCGGTGCAAACAGGGCTTCTTCATGCCAAATCAGCCTTCTCCGCGAAGGAGAAAACGTTTGGAGTTGGTTTCAAGCTGCGGAGACCAGCAGGCAAGCAGCAGTGCCCACGGAGCCAGAGGCTGCCCAGACCCTGATTGGCCCTATGAAGAGCATAGGGGTAGGTGAGAACTAGGCAAGCGCAGCGATCCTGAGCCAAGCCGCATTGGGGCTGAGGTTTGTTCCCCGAGCCCAGTTTCCCTTTGCAGAATGCAGCTCCTAGAAGCGCGTTTTGTGCCGTTTCGGAGATAGGCCCTAGGTGGGTGCCTCCCTAGCTGGCTATGGCTGGGTTGCTGGGGCCAGTGCAAACAGGGCTGCCTCATGCCAAATCAGCCTTCTCCGCCAAGGAGAACACGTGTCGAGTTGGTTTCAACCTGCAGAGACCACCAGCCAAGCAGCAGCGCCCAGGGAGCCAGAGGCAGCCCAGACCCTGCTGGGCCCTATGGGGAGCATAGAGCTAGGTGACAACTAGGAAAGCGCTGTATCCTGAGCCAAGCCGCATTGGGGCTGAGGTTTGTTCCCCGAGCACAGTTTCCCTTTGCAGAATGCAGATCCTAGAAGCGGGCTTTGTGCCGTTTCGGAGATAGGCCCTAGGTGGGTGCCTCCCTAGCTGGCTATGCGTGGGTTGCTAGGGCCGGTGCAAACAGGGCTTCTTCAGGCCAAATCAGCCTTGTCCGGGAAGGAGAACACGTTTGGAGTTGGTTTCAAGCTGCAGAGACCACCAGCCAAGCAGCAGTGCCCTCAGGGCCAGAGGCAGCCCAGACCCTCCTTGGCCCTAGGGGGAGCAAAGGGCTAGGTGAGAACTAGGCAAGCGCTGTGATGCTGACCGAAGACACAATGGGGCTAAGGTTTGTTCCCCGAGCACAGTTTCCCTTTGCAGAATGCAGCTTCTAGAAGCGCGTTTTGTGCCATTTCGGAGATAGGCCCTGGGGGGGGTCCCTCCCTAGCTGGCTATTGGTGGGTTGCTAGGGCCAGTGCAAACAGGGCTTCTTCATGCCAAATCAGCCTTCTCCCCGAAGGAGAACACGTGTGGAGTTGGTTTCAGGCTGCGGAGACCAGCAGGCAAGCAGCAGTGGCCACGGAGCCAGAGGCAGCCCAGAGCCTCCCTGGCACTATGGGGGGCATAGGGCTAGGTGAGAACTAGGAAAGCGCTGTATCCAGAACTAACACGCACTGGAGATGAGGTTTCTTTCCCGAGCACAGTTTCCCTTTCAGAATGCAGCTCCTAGAAGCGGGCTTTGTGCCGTTTCGGAGATAGGCCATGGGGGGGTCCCTCCCTAGTTGGCTATGGCTGGGTTGCTAGGGCCGGTGCAAACAGGGCTTCTTCATGCCAAATCAGCCTTCTCCGCGAAGGAGAAAACGTTTGGAGTTGGTTTCAAGCTGCGGAGACCAGCAGGCAAGCAGCAGTGCCCACGGAGCCAGAGGCTGCCCAGACCCTGATTGGCCCTATGAAGAGCATAGGGGTAGGTGAGAACTAGGCAAGCGCAGCGATCCTGAGCCAAGCCGCATTGGGGCTGAGGTTTGTTCCCCGAGCCCAGTTTCCCTTTGCAGAATGCAGCTCCTAGAAGCGCGTTTTGTGCCGTTTCGGAGATAGGCCCTAGGTGGGTGCCTCCCTAGCTGGCTATGGCTGGGTTGCTGGGGCCAGTGCAAACAGGGCTGCCTCATGCCAAATCAGCCTTCTCCGCCAAGGAGAACACGTGTCGAGTTGGTTTCAACCTGCAGAGACCACCAGCCAAGCAGCAGCGCCCAGGGAGCCAGAGGCAGCCCAGACCCTGCTGGGCCCTATGGGGAGCATAGAGCTAGGTGACAACTAGGAAAGCGCTGTATCCTGAGCCAAGCCGCATTGGGGCTGAGGTTTGTTCCCCGAGCACAGTTTCCCTTTGCAGAATGCAGATCCTAGAAGCGGGCTTTGTGCCGTTTCGGAGATAGGCCCTAGGTGGGTGCCTCCCTAGCTGGCTATGCGTGGGTTGCTAGGGCCGGTGCAAACAGGGCTTCTTCAGGCCAAATCAGCCTTCTCCGCAAAGGAGAAGACGTTTGGAGTTGGTTTCAAGCTGCAGAGACCACCAGCCAAGCAGCAGTGCCCTCAGGGCCAGAGGCAGCCCAGACCCTCCTTGGCCCTAGGGGGAGCAAAGGGCTAGGTGAGAACTAGGCAAGCGCTGTGATGCTGACCGAAGACACAATGGGGCTAAGGTTTGTTCCCCGAGCACAGTTTCCCTTTGCAGAATGCAGCTTCTAGAAGCGCGTTTTGTGCCATTTCGGAGATAGGCCCTGGGGGGGGTCCCTCCCTAGCTGGCTATTGGTGGGTTGCTAGGGCCAGTGCAAACAGGGCTTCTTCATGCCAAATCAGCCTTCTCCCCGAAGGAGAAGACGTGTGGAGTTGGTTTCAGGCTGCGGAGACCAGCAGGCAAGCAGCAGTGGCCACGGAGCCAGAGGCAGCCCAGAGCCTCCCTGGCACTATGGGGGGCATAGGGCTAGGTGAGAACTAGGAAAGCGCTGTATCCAGAACTAACACGCACTGGAGATGAGGTTTCTTTCCCGAGCACAGTTTCCCTTTCAGAATGCAGCTCCTAGAAGCGGGCTTTGTGCCGTTTCGGAGATAGGCCATGGGGGGGTCCCTCCCTAGTTGGCTATGGCTGGGTTGCTAGGGCCGGTGCAAACAGGGCTTCTTCATGCCAAATCAGCCTTCTCCGCGAAGGAGAAAACGTTTGGAGTTGGTTTCAAGCTGCGGAGACCAGCAGGCAAGCAGCAGTGCCCACGGAGCCAGAGGCTGCCCAGACCCTGATTGGCCCTATGAAGAGCATAGGGGTAGGTGAGAACTAGGCAAGCGCAGCGATCCTGAGCCAAGCCGCATTGGGGCTGAGGTTTGTTCCCCGAGCCCAGTTTCCCTTTGCAGAATGCAGCTCCTAGAAGCGCGTTTTGTGCCGTTTCGGAGATAGGCCCTAGGTGGGTGCCTCCCTAGCTGGCTATGGCTGGGTTGCTGGGGCCAGTGCAAACAGGGCTGCCTCATGCCAAATCAGCCTTCTCCGCCAAGGAGAACACGTGTCGAGTTGGTTTCAACCTGCAGAGACCACCAGCCAAGCAGCAGCGCCCAGGGAGCCAGAGGCAGCCCAGACCCTGCTGGGCCCTATGGGGAGCATAGAGCTAGGTGACAACTAGGAAAGCGCTGTATCCTGAGCCAAGCCGCATTGGGGCTGAGGTTTGTTCCCCGAGCACAGTTTCCCTTTGCAGAATGCAGATCCTAGAAGCGGGCTTTGTGCCGTTTCGGAGATAGGCCCTAGGTGGGTGCCTCCCTAGCTGGCTATGCGTGGGTTGCTAGGGCCGGTGCAAACAGGGCTTCTTCAGGCCAAATCAGCCTTGTCCGGGAAGGAGAACACGTTTGGAGTTGGTTTCAAGCTGCAGAGACCACCAGCCAAGCAGCAGTGCCCTCAGGGCCAGAGGCAGCCCAGACCCTCCTTGGCCCTAGGGGGAGCAAAGGGCTAGGTGAGAACTAGGCAAGCGCTGTGATGCTGACCGAAGACACAATGGGGCTAAGGTTTGTTCCCCGAGCACAGTTTCCCTTTGCAGAATGCAGCTTTTAGAAGCGCGTTTTGTGCCATTTCGGAGATAGGCCCTGGGGGGGGTCCCTCCCTAGCTGGCTATTGGTGGGTTGCTAGGGCCGGTGCAAACAGGGCTTCTTCATGCCAAATCAGCCTTCTCCCCGAAGGAGAACACGTGTGGAGTTGGTTTCAGGCTGCGGAGACCAGCAGGCAAGCAGCAGTGGCCACGGAGCCAGAGGCTGCCCAGACCCTGATTGGCCCTATGAAGAGCATAGGGGTAGGTGAGAACTAGGCAAGCGCAGCGATCCTGAGCCAAGCCGCATTGGGGCTGAGGTTTGTTCCCCGAGCCCAGTTTCCCTTTGCAGAATGCAGCTCCTAGAAGCGCGTTTTGTGCCGTTTCGGAGATAGGCCCTAGGTGGGTGGCCCCCTCGCTGGCTATGGCTGGGTTGCTGGGGCCAGTGCAAACAGGGCTGCCTCATGCCAAATCAGCCTTCTCCGCCAAGGAGAACACGTGTCGAGTTGGTTTCAACCTGCAGAGACCACCAGCCAAGCAGCAGCGCCCAGGGAGCCAGAGGCAGCCCAGACCCTGCTGGGCCCTATGGGGAGCATAGAGCTAGGTGACAACTAGGAAAGCGCTGTATCCTGAGCCAAGCCGCATTGGGGCTGAGGTTTGTTCCCCGAGCACAGTTTCCCTTTGCAGAATGCAGATCCTAGAAGCGGGCTTTGTGCCGTTTCGGAGATAGGCCCTAGGTGGGTGCCTCCCTAGCTGGCTATGCGTGGGTTGCTAGGGCCGGTGCAAACAGGGCTTCTTCAGGCCAAATCAGCCTTGTCCGGGAAGGAGAACACGTTTGGAGTTGGTTTCAAGCTGCAGAGACCACCAGCCAAGCAGCAGTGCCCTCAGGGCCAGAGGCAGCCCAGACCCTCCTTGGCCCTAGGGGGAGCAAAGGGCTAGGTGAGAACTAGGCAAGCGCTGTGATGCTGACCGAAGACACAATGGGGCTAAGGTTTGTTCCCCGAGCACAGTTTCCCTTTGCAGAATGCAGCTTCTAGAAGCGCGTTTTGTGCCATTTCGGAGATAGGCCCTGGGGGGGGTCCCTCCCTAGCTGGCTATTGGTGGGTTGCTAGGGCCAGTGCAAACAGGGCTTCTTCATGCCAAATCAGCCTTCTCCCCGAAGGAGAAGACGTGTGGAGTTGGTTTCAGGCTGCGGAGACCACCAGCCAAGCAGCAGTGGCCACGGAGCCAGAGGCAGCCCAGAGCCTCCCTGGCACTATGGGGGGCATAGGGCTAGGTGAGAACTAGGAAAGCGCTGTATCCAGAACTAACACGCACTGGAGATGAGGTTTCTTTCCCGAGCACAGTTTCCATTTCAGAATGCAGCTTCTAGAAGCGCGTTTTGTGCCATTTCGGAGATAGGCCCTGGGGGGGGTCCCTCCCTAGCTGGCTATTGGTGGGTTGCTAGGGCCAGTGCAAACAGGGCTTCTTCATGCCGAATCAGCCTTCTCCGCGAAGGAGAAAACGTTTGGAGTTGGTTTCAAGCTGCGGAGACCAGCAGGCAAGCAGCAGTGCCCACGGAGCCAGAGGCTGCCCAGACCCTGATTGGCCCTATGAAGAGCATAGGGGTAGGTGAGAACTAGGCAAGCGCAGCGATCCTGAGCCAAGCCGCATTGGGGCTGAGGTTTGTTCCCCGAGCCCAGTTTCCCTTTGCAGAATGCAGCTCCTAGAAGCGCGTTTTGTGCCGTTTCGGAGATAGGCCCTAGGTGGGTGCCTCCCTAGCTGGCTATGGCTGGGTTGCTGGGGCCAGTGCAAACAGGGCTGCCTCATGCCAAATCAGCCTTCTCCGCCAAGGAGAACACGTGTCGAGTTGGTTTCAACCTGCAGAGACCACCAGCCAAGCAGCAGCGCCCAGGGAGCCAGAGGCAGCCCAGACCCTGCTGGGCCCTATGGGGAGCATAGAGCTAGGTGACAACTAGGAAAGCGCTGTATCCTGAGCCAAGCCGCATTGGGGCTGAGGTTTGTTCCCCGAGCACAGTTTCCCTTTGCAGAATGCAGATCCTAGAAGCGGACTTTGTGCCGTTTCGGAGATAGGCCCTAGGTGGGTGCCTCCCTAGCTGGCTATGCGTGGGTTGCTAGGGCCGGTGCAAACAGGGCTTCTTCAGGCCAAATCAGCCTTGTCCGGGAAGGAGAACACGTTTGGAGTTGGTTTCAAGCTGCAGAGACCACCAGCCAAGCAGCAGTGCCCTCAGGG
Source organism: Sus scrofa (assembly GCF_054392235.1). Taxonomy (NCBI): domain Eukaryota; kingdom Metazoa; phylum Chordata; class Mammalia; order Artiodactyla; family Suidae; genus Sus; species Sus scrofa. The sequence goes on along the minus strand of NC_139387.1, from coordinate 45,357,504 downwards.
CCAGAGGCAGCCCAGACCCTCCTTGGCCCTAGGGGGAGCAAAGGGCTAGGTGAGAACTAGGCAAGCGCTGTGATGCTGACCGAAGACACAATGGGGCTAAGGTTTGTTCCCCGAGCACAGTTTCCCTTTGCAGAATGCAGCTTTTAGAAGCGCGTTTTGTGCCATTTCGGAGATAGGCCCTGGGGGGGGTCCCTCCCTAGCTGGCTATTGGTGGGTTGCTAGGGCCAGTGCAAACAGGGCTTCTTCATGCCAAATCAGCCTTCTCCCCGAAGGAGAACACGTGTGGAGTTGGTTTCAGGCTGCGGAGACCAGCAGGCAAGCAGCAGTGGCCACGGAGCCAGAGGCTGCCCAGACCCTGATTGGCCCTATGAAGAGCATAGGGGTAGGTGAGAACTAGGCAAGCGCAGCGATCCTGAGCCAAGCCGCATTGGGGCTGAGGTTTGTTCCCCGAGCCCAGTTTCCCTTTGCAGAATGCAGCTCCTAGAAGCGCGTTTTGTGCCGTTTCGGAGATAGGCCCTAGGTGGGTGGCCCCCTCGCTGGCTATGGCTGGGTTGCTGGGGCCAGTGCAAACAGGGCTGCCTCATGCCAAATCAGCCTTCTCCGCCAAGGAGAACACGTGTCGAGTTGGTTTCAACCTGCAGAGACCACCAGCCAAGCAGCAGCGCCCAGGGAGCCAGAGGCAGCCCAGACCCTGCTGGGCCCTATGGGGAGCATAGAGCTAGGTGACAACTAGGAAAGCGCTGTATCCTGAGCCAAGCCGCATTGGGGCTGAGGTTTGTTCCCCGAGCACAGTTTCCCTTTGCAGAATGCAGATCCTAGAAGCGGGCTTTGTGCCGTTTCGGAGATAGGCCCTAGGTGGGTGCCTCCCTAGCTGGCTATGCGTGGGTTGCTAGGGCCGGTGCAAACAGGGCTTCTTCAGGCCAAATCAGCCTTGTCCGGGAAGGAGAACACGTTTGGAGTTGGTTTCAAGCTGCAGAGACCACCAGCCAAGCAGCAGTGCCCTCAGGGCCAGAGGCAGCCCAGACCCTCCTTGGCCCTAGGGGGAGCAAAGGGCTAGGTGAGAACTAGGCAAGCGCTGTGATGCTGACCGAAGACACAATGGGGCTAAGGTTTGTTCCCCGAGCACAGTTTCCCTTTGCAGAATGCAGCTTCTAGAAGCGCGTTTTGTGCCATTTCGGAGATAGGCCCTGGGGGGGGTCCCTCCCTAGCTGGCTATTGGTGGGTTGCTAGGGCCAGTGCAAACAGGGCTTCTTCATGCCAAATCAGCCTTCTCCCCGAAGGAGAAGACGTGTGGAGTTGGTTTCAGGCTGCGGAGACCACCAGCCAAGCAGCAGTGGCCACGGAGCCAGAGGCAGCCCAGAGCCTCCCTGGCACTATGGGGGGCATAGGGCTAGGTGAGAACTAGGAAAGCGCTGTATCCAGAACTAACACGCACTGGAGATGAGGTTTCTTTCCCGAGCACAGTTTCCATTTCAGAATGCAGCTTCTAGAAGCGCGTTTTGTGCCATTTCGGAGATAGGCCCTGGGGGGGGTCCCTCCCTAGCTGGCTATTGGTGGGTTGCTAGGGCCAGTGCAAACAGGGCTTCTTCATGCCGAATCAGCCTTCTCCGCGAAGGAGAAAACGTTTGGAGTTGGTTTCAAGCTGCGGAGACCAGCAGGCAAGCAGCAGTGCCCACGGAGCCAGAGGCTGCCCAGACCCTGATTGGCCCTATGAAGAGCATAGGGGTAGGTGAGAACTAGGCAAGCGCAGCGATCCTGAGCCAAGCCGCATTGGGGCTGAGGTTTGTTCCCCGAGCCCAGTTTCCCTTTGCAGAATGCAGCTCCTAGAAGCGCGTTTTGTGCCGTTTCGGAGATAGGCCCTAGGTGGGTGCCTCCCTAGCTGGCTATGGCTGGGTTGCTGGGGCCAGTGCAAACAGGGCTGCCTCATGCCAAATCAGCCTTCTCCGCCAAGGAGAACACGTGTCGAGTTGGTTTCAACCTGCAGAGACCACCAGCCAAGCAGCAGCGCCCAGGGAGCCAGAGGCAGCCCAGACCCTGCTGGGCCCTATGGGGAGCATAGAGCTAGGTGACAACTAGGAAAGCGCTGTATCCTGAGCCAAGCCGCATTGGGGCTGAGGTTTGTTCCCCGAGCACAGTTTCCCTTTGCAGAATGCAGATCCTAGAAGCGGACTTTGTGCCGTTTCGGAGATAGGCCCTAGGTGGGTGCCTCCCTAGCTGGCTATGCGTGGGTTGCTAGGGCCGGTGCAAACAGGGCTTCTTCAGGCCAAATCAGCCTTGTCCGGGAAGGAGAACACGTTTGGAGTTGGTTTCAAGCTGCAGAGACCACCAGCCAAGCAGCAGTGCCCTCAGGGCCAGAGGCAGCCCAGACCCTCCTTGGCCCTAGGGGGAGCAAAGGGCTAGGTGAGAACTAGGCAAGCGCTGTGATGCTGACCGAAGACACAATGGGGCTAAGGTTTGTTCCCCGAGCACAGTTTCCCTTTGCAGAATGCAGCTTTTAGAAGCGCGTTTTGTGCCATTTCGGAGATAGGCCCTGGGGGGGGTCCCTCCCTAGCTGGCTATTGGTGGGTTGCTAGGGCCAGTGCAAACAGGGCTTCTTCATGCCAAATCAGCCTTCTCCCCGAAGGAGAACACGTGTGGAGTTGGTTTCAGGCTGCGGAGACCAGCAGGCAAGCAGCAGTGGCCACGGAGCCAGAGGCAGCCCAGAGCCTCCCTGGCACTATGGGGGGCATAGGGCTAGGTGAGAACTAGGAAAGCGCTGTATCCAGAACTAACACGCACTGGAGATGAGGTTTCTTTCCCGAGCACAGTTTCCCTTTCAGAATGCAGCTCCTAGAAGCGGGCTTTGTGCCGTTTCGGAGATAGGCCATGGGGGGGTCCCTCCCTAGTTGGCTATGGCTGGGTTGCTAGGGCCGGTGCAAACAGGGCTTCTTCATGCCAAATCAGCCTTCTCCGCGAAGGAGAAAACGTTTGGAGTTGGTTTCAAGCTGCGGAGACCAGCAGGCAAGCAGCAGTGCCCACGGAGCCAGAGGCTGCCCAGACCCTGATTGGCCCTATGAAGAGCATAGGGGTAGGTGAGAACTAGGCAAGCGCAGCGATCCTGAGCCAAGCCGCATTGGGGCTGAGGTTTGTTCCCCGAGCCCAGTTTCCCTTTGCAGAATGCAGCTCCTAGAAGCGCGTTTTGTGCCGTTTCGGAGATAGGCCCTAGGTGGGTGCCTCCCTAGCTGGCTATGGCTGGGTTGCTGGGGCCAGTGCAAACAGGGCTGCCTCATGCCAAATCAGCCTTCTCCGCCAAGGAGAACACGTGTCGAGTTGGTTTCAACCTGCAGAGACCACCAGCCAAGCAGCAGCGCCCAGGGAGCCAGAGGCAGCCCAGACCCTGCTGGGCCCTATGGGGAGCATAGAGCTAGGTGACAACTAGGAAAGCGCTGTATCCTGAGCCAAGCCGCATTGGGGCTGAGGTTTGTTCCCCGAGCACAGTTTCCCTTTGCAGAATGCAGATCCTAGAAGCGGGCTTTGTGCCGTTTCGGAGATAGGCCCTAGGTGGGTGCCTCCCTAGCTGGCTATGCGTGGGTTGCTAGGGCCGGTGCAAACAGGGCTTCTTCAGGCCAAATCAGCCTTCTCCGCAAAGGAGAAGACGTTTGGAGTTGGTTTCAAGCTGCAGAGACCACCAGCCAAGCAGCAGTGCCCTCAGGGCCAGAGGCAGCCCAGACCCTCCTTGGCCCTAGGGGGAGCAAAGGGCTAGGTGAGAACTAGGCAAGCGCTGTGATGCTGACCGAAGACACAATGGGGCTAAGGTTTGTTCCCCGAGCACAGTTTCCCTTTGCAGAATGCAGCTTCTAGAAGCGCGTTTTGTGCCATTTCGGAGATAGGCCCTGGGGGGGGTCCCTCCCTAGCTGGCTATTGGTGGGTTGCTAGGGCCAGTGCAAACAGGGCTTCTTCATGCCAAATCAGCCTTCTCCCCGAAGGAGAACACGTGTGGAGTTGGTTTCAGGCTGCGGAGACCACCAGCCAAGCAGCAGTGGCCACGGAGCCAGAGGCAGCCCAGAGCCTCCCTGGCACTATGGGGGGCATAGGGCTAGGTGAGAACTAGGAAAGCGCTGTATCCAGAACTAACACGCACTGGAGATGAGGTTTCTTTCCCGAGCACAGTTTCCCTTTCAGAATGCAGCTCCTAGAAGCGGGCTTTGTGCCGTTTCGGAGATAGGCCATGGGGGGGTCCCTCCCTAGTTGGCTATGGCTGGGTTGCTAGGGCCGGTGCAAACAGGGCTTCTTCATGCCGAATCAGCCTTCTCCGCGAAGGAGAAAACGTTTGGAGTTGGTTTCAAGCTGCGGAGACCAGCAGGCAAGCAGCAGTGCCCACGGAGCCAGAGGCTGCCCAGACCCTGATTGGCCCTATGAAGAGCATAGGGGTAGGTGAGAACTAGGCAAGCGCAGCGATCCTGAGCCAAGCCGCATTGGGGCTGAGGTTTGTTCCCCGAGCCCAGTTTCCCTTTGCAGAATGCAGCTCCTAGAAGCGCGTTTTGTGCCGTTTCGGAGATAGGCCCTAGGTGGGTGCCTCCCTAGCTGGCTATGGCTGGGTTGCTGGGGCCAGTGCAAACAGGGCTGCCTCATGCCAAATCAGCCTTCTCCGCCAAGGAGAACACGTGTCGAGTTGGTTTCAACCTGCAGAGACCACCAGCCAAGCAGCAGCGCCCAGGGAGCCAGAGGCAGCCCAGACCCTGCTGGGCCCTATGGGGAGCATAGAGCTAGGTGACAACTAGGAAAGCGCTGTATCCTGAGCCAAGCCGCATTGGGGCTGAGGTTTGTTCCCCGAGCACAGTTTCCCTTTGCAGAATGCAGATCCTAGAAGCGGGCTTTGTGCCGTTTCGGAGATAGGCCCTAGGTGGGTGCCTCCCTAGCTGGCTATGCGTGGGTTGCTAGGGCCGGTGCAAACAGGGCTTCTTCAGGCCAAATCAGCCTTGTCCGGGAAGGAGAACACGTTTGGAGTTGGTTTCAAGCTGCAGAGACCACCAGCCAAGCAGCAGTGCCCTCAGGGCCAGAGGCAGCCCAGACCCTCCTTGGCCCTAGGGGGAGCAAAGGGCTAGGTGAGAACTAGGCAAGCGCTGTGATGCTGACCGAAGACACAATGGGGCTAAGGTTTGTTCCCCGAGCACAGTTTCCCTTTGCAGAATGCAGCTTTTAGAAGCGCGTTTTGTGCCATTTCGGAGATAGGCCCTGGGGGGGGTCCCTCCCTAGCTGGCTATTGGTGGGTTGCTAGGGCCAGTGCAAACAGGGCTTCTTCATGCCAAATCAGCCTTCTCCCCGAAGGAGAACACGTGTGGAGTTGGTTTCAGGCTGCGGAGACCAGCAGGCAAGCAGCAGTGGCCACGGAGCCAGAGGCTGCCCAGACCCTGATTGGCCCTATGAAGAGCATAGGGGTAGGTGAGAACTAGGCAAGCGCAGCGATCCTGAGCCAAGCCGCATTGGGGCTGAGGTTTGTTCCCCGAGCCCAGTTTCCCTTTGCAGAATGCAGCTCCTAGAAGCGCGTTTTGTGCCGTTTCGGAGATAGGCCCTAGGTGGGTGGCCCCCTCGCTGGCTATGGCTGGGTTGCTGGGGCCAGTGCAAACAGGGCTGCCTCATGCCAAATCAGCCTTCTCCGCCAAGGAGAACACGTGTCGAGTTGGTTTCAACCTGCAGAGACCACCAGCCAAGCAGCAGCGCCCAGGGAGCCAGAGGCAGCCCAGACCCTGCTGGGCCCTATGGGGAGCATAGAGCTAGGTGACAACTAGGAAAGCGCTGTATCCTGAGCCAAGCCGCATTGGGGCTGAGGTTTGTTCCCCGAGCACAGTTTCCCTTTGCAGAATGCAGATCCTAGAAGCGGGCTTTGTGCCGTTTCGGAGATAGGCCCTAGGTGGGTGCCTCCCTAGCTGGCTATGCGTGGGTTGCTAGGGCCGGTGCAAACAGGGCTTCTTCAGGCCAAATCAGCCTTGTCCGGGAAGGAGAACACGTTTGGAGTTGGTTTCAAGCTGCAGAGACCACCAGCCAAGCAGCAGTGCCCTCAGGGCCAGAGGCAGCCCAGACCCTCCTTGGCCCTAGGGGGAGCAAAGGGCTAGGTGAGAACTAGGCAAGCGCTGTGATGCTGACCGAAGACACAATGGGGCTAAGGTTTGTTCCCCGAGCACAGTTTCCCTTTGCAGAATGCAGCTTCTAGAAGCGCGTTTTGTGCCATTTCGGAGATAGGCCCTGGGGGGGGTCCCTCCCTAGCTGGCTATTGGTGGGTTGCTAGGGCCAGTGCAAACAGGGCTTCTTCATGCCAAATCAGCCTTCTCCCCGAAGGAGAACACGTGTGGAGTTGGTTTCAGGCTGCGGAGACCACCAGCCAAGCAGCAGTGGCCACGGAGCCAGAGGCAGCCCAGAGCCTCCCTGGCACTATGGGGGGCATAGGGCTAGGTGAGAACTAGGAAAGCGCTGTATCCAGAACTAACACGCACTGGAGATGAGGTTTCTTTCCCGAGCACAGTTTCCATTTCAGAATGCAGCTTCTAGAAGCGCGTTTTGTGCCATTTCGGAGATAGGCCCTGGGGGGGGTCCCTCCCTAGCTGGCTATTGGTGGGTTGCTAGGGCCAGTGCAAACAGGGCTTCTTCATGCCGAATCAGCCTTCTCCGCGAAGGAGAAAACGTTTGGAGTTGGTTTCAAGCTGCGGAGACCAGCAGGCAAGCAGCAGTGCCCACGGAGCCAGAGGCTGCCCAGACCCTGATTGGCCCTATGAAGAGCATAGGGGTAGGTGAGAACTAGGCAAGCGCAGCGATCCTGAGCCAAGCCGCATTGGGGCTGAGGTTTGTTCCCCGAGCCCAGTTTCCCTTTGCAGAATGCAGCTCCTAGAAGCGCGTTTTGTGCCGTTTCGGAGATAGGCCCTAGGTGGGTGCCTCCCTAGCTGGCTATGGCTGGGTTGCTGGGGCCAGTGCAAACAGGGCTGCCTCATGCCAAATCAGCCTTCTCCGCCAAGGAGAACACGTGTCGAGTTGGTTTCAACCTGCAGAGACCACCAGCCAAGCAGCAGCGCCCAGGGAGCCAGAGGCAGCCCAGACCCTGCTGGGCCCTATGGGGAGCATAGAGCTAGGTGACAACTAGGAAAGCGCTGTATCCTGAGCCAAGCCGCATTGGGGCTGAGGTTTGTTCCCCGAGCACAGTTTCCCTTTGCAGAATGCAGATCCTAGAAGCGGGCTTTGTGCCGTTTCGGAGATAGGCCCTAGGTGGGTGCCTCCCTAGCTGGCTATGCGTGGGTTGCTAGGGCCGGTGCAAACAGGGCTTCTTCAGGCCAAATCAGCCTTGTCCGGGAAGGAGAACACGTTTGGAGTTGGTTTCAAGCTGCAGAGACCACCAGCCAAGCAGCAGTGCCCTCAGGGCCAGAGGCAGCCCAGACCCTCCTTGGCCCTAGGGGGAGCAAAGGGCTAGGTGAGAACTAGGCAAGCGCTGTGATGCTGACCGAAGACACAATGGGGCTAAGGTTTGTTCCCCGAGCACAGTTTCCCTTTGCAGAATGCAGCTTCTAGAAGCGCGTTTTGTGCCATTTCGGAGATAGGCCCTGGGGGGGGGTCCCTCCCTAGCTGGCTATTGGTGGGTTGCTAGGGCCAGTGCAAACAGGGCTTCTTCATGCCAAATCAGCCTTCTCCCCGAAGGAGAACACGTGTGGAGTTGGTTTCAGGCTGCGGAGACCAGCAGGCAAGCAGCAGTGGCCACGGAGCCAGAGGCAGCCCAGAGCCTCCCTGGCACTATGGGGGGCATAGGGCTAGGTGAGAACTAGGAAAGCGCTGTATCCAGAACTAACACGCACTGGAGATGAGGTTTCTTTCCCGAGCACAGTTTCCCTTTCAGAATGCAGCTCCTAGAAGCGGGCTTTGTGCCGTTTCGGAGATAGGCCATGGGGGGGTCCCTCCCTAGTTGGCTATGGCTGGGTTGCTAGGGCCGGTGCAAACAGGGCTTCTTCATGCCAAATCAGCCTTCTCCGCGAAGGAGAAAACGTTTGGAGTTGGGTTCAAGCTGCGGAGACCAGCAGGCAAGCAGCAGTGCCCCCGGAGCCAGAGGCTGCCCAGACCCTGATTGGCCCTATGAAGAGCATAGGGGTAGGTGAGAACTAGGCAAGCGCAGCGATCCTGAGCCAAGCCGCATTGGGGCTGAGGTTTGTTCCCCGAGCCCAGTTTCCCTTTGCAGAATGCAGCTCCTAGAAGCGCGTTTTGTGCCGTTTCGGAGATAGGCCCTAGGTGGGTGCCTCCCTAGCTGGCTATGGCTGGGTTGCTGGGGCCAGTGCAAACAGGGCTGCCTCATGCCAAATCAGCCTTCTCCGCCAAGGAGAACACGTGTCGAGTTGGTTTCAACCTGCAGAGACCACCAGCCAAGCAGCAGCGCCCAGGGAGCCAGAGGCAGCCCAGACCCTGCTGGGCCCTATGGGGAGCATAGAGCTAGGTGACAACTAGGAAAGCGCTGTATCCTGAGCCAAGCCGCATTGGGGCTGAGGTTTGTTCCCCGAGCACAGTTTCCCTTTGCAGAATGCAGATCCTAGAAGCGGGCTTTGTGCCGTTTCGGAGATAGGCCCTAGGTGGGTGCCTCCCTAGCTGGCTATGCGTGGGTTGCTAGGGCCGGTGCAAACAGGGCTTCTTCAGGCCAAATCAGCCTTGTCCGGGAAGGAGAACACGTTTGGAGTTGGTTTCAAGCTGCAGAGACCACCAGCCAAGCAGCAGTGCCCTCAGGGCCAGAGGCAGCCCAGACCCTCCTTGGCCCTAGGGGGAGCAAAGGGCTAGGTGAGAACTAGGCAAGCGCTGTGATGCTGACCGAAGACACAATGGGGCTAAGGTTTGTTCCCCGAGCACAGTTTCCCTTTGCAGAATGCAGCTTCTAGAAGCGCGTTTTGTGCCATTTCGGAGATAGGCCCTGGGGGGGGTCCCTCCCTAGCTGGCTATTGGTGGGTTGCTAGGGCCAGTGCAAACAGGGCTTCTTCATGCCAAATCAGCCTTCTCCCCGAAGGAGAAGACGTGTGGAGTTGGTTTCAGGCTGCGGAGACCACCAGCCAAGCAGCAGTGGCCACGGAGCCAGAGGCAGCCCAGAGCCTCCCTGGCACTATGGGGGGCATAGGGCTAGGTGAGAACTAGGAAAGCGCTGTATCCAGAACTAACACGCACTGGAGATGAGGTTTCTTTCCCGAGCACAGTTTCCATTTCAGAATGCAGCTTCTAGAAGCGCGTTTTGTGCCATTTCGGAGATAGGCCCTGGGGGGGGTCCCTCCCTAGCTGGCTATTGGTGGGTTGCTAGGGCCAGTGCAAACAGGGCTTCTTCATGCCGAATCAGCCTTCTCCGCGAAGGAGAAAACGTTTGGAGTTGGTTTCAAGCTGCGGAGACCAGCAGGCAAGCAGCAGTGCCCACGGAGCCAGAGGCTGCCCAGACCCTGATTGGCCCTATGAAGAGCATAGGGGTAGGTGAGAACTAGGCAAGCGCAGCGATCCTGAGCCAAGCCGCATTGGGGCTGAGGTTTGTTCCCCGAGCCCAGTTTCCCTTTGCAGAATGCAGCTCCTAGAAGCGCGTTTTGTGCCGTTTCGGAGATAGGCCCTAGGTGGGTGCCTCCCTAGCTGGCTATGGCTGGGTTGCTGGGGCCAGTGCAAACAGGGCTGCCTCATGCCAAATCAGCCTTCTCCGCCAAGGAGAACACGTGTCGAGTTGGTTTCAACCTGCAGAGACCACCAGCCAAGCAGCAGCGCCCAGGGAGCCAGAGGCAGCCCAGACCCTGCTGGGCCCTATGGGGAGCATAGAGCTAGGTGACAACTAGGAAAGCGCTGTATCCTGAGCCAAGCCGCATTGGGGCTGAGGTTTGTTCCCCGAGCACAGTTTCCCTTTGCAGAATGCAGATCCTAGAAGCGGGCTTTGTGCCGTTTCGGAGATAGGCCCTAGGTGGGTGCCTCCCTAGCTGGCTATGCGTGGGTTGCTAGGGCCGGTGCAAACAGGGCTTCTTCAGGCCAAATCAGCCTTGTCCGGGAAGGAGAACACGTTTGGAGTTGGTTTCAAGCTGCAGAGACCACCAGCCAAGCAGCAGTGCCCTCAGGGCCAGAGGCAGCCCAGACCCTCCTTGGCCCTAGGGGGAGCAAAGGGCTAGGTGAGAACTAGGCAAGCGCTGTGATGCTGACCGAAGACACAATGGGGCTAAGGTTTGTTCCCCGAGCACAGTTTCCCTTTGCAGAATGCAGCTTCTAGAAGCGCGTTTTGTGCCATTTCGGAGATAGGCCCTGGGGGGGGTCCCTCCCTAGCTGGCTATTGGTGGGTTGCTAGGGCCAGTGCAAACAGGGCTTCTTCATGCCAAATCAGCCTTCTCCCCGAAGGAGAAGACGTGTGGAGTTGGTTTCAGGCTGCGGAGACCAGCAGGCAAGCAGCAGTGGCCACGGAGCCAGAGGCAGCCCAGAGCCTCCCTGGCACTATGGGGGGCATAGGGCTAGGTGAGAACTAGGAAAGCGCTGTATCCAGAACTAACACGCACTGGAGATGAGGTTTCTTTCCCGAGCACAGTTTCCCTTTCAGAATGCAGCTCCTAGAAGCGGGCTTTGTGCCGTTTCGGAGATAGGCCATGGGGGGGTCCCTCCCTAGTTGGCTATGGCTGGGTTGCTAGGGCCGGTGCAAACAGGGCTTCTTCATGCCAAATCAGCCTTCTCCGCGAAGGAGAAAACGTTTGGAGTTGGTTTCAAGCTGCGGAGACCAGCAGGCAAGCAGCAGTGCCCACGGAGCCAGAGGCTGCCCAGACCCTGATTGGCCCTATGAAGAGCATAGGGGTAGGTGAGAACTAGGCAAGCGCAGCGATCCTGAGCCAAGCCGCATTGGGGCTGAGGTTTGTTCCCCGAGCCCAGTTTCCCTTTGCAGAATGCAGCTCCTAGAAGCGCGTTTTGTGCCGTTTCGGAGATAGGCCCTAGGTGGGTGCCTCCCTAGCTGGCTATGGCTGGGTTGCTGGGGCCAGTGCAAACAGGGCTGCCTCATGCCAAATCAGCCTTCTCCGCCAAGGAGAACACGTGTCGAGTTGGTTTCAACCTGCAGAGACCACCAGCCAAGCAGCAGCGCCCAGGGAGCCAGAGGCAGCCCAGACCCTGCTGGGCCCTATGGGGAGCATAGAGCTAGGTGACAACTAGGAAAGCGCTGTATCCTGAGCCAAGCCGCATTGGGGCTGAGGTTTGTTCCCCGAGCACAGTTTCCCTTTGCAGAATGCAGATCCTAGAAGCGGGCTTTGTGCCGTTTCGGAGATAGGCCCTAGGTGGGTGCCTCCCTAGCTGGCTATGCGTGGGTTGCTAGGGCCGGTGCAAACAGGGCTTCTTCAGGCCAAATCAGCCTTGTCCGGGAAGGAGAACACGTTTGGAGTTGGTTTCAAGCTGCAGAGACCACCAGCCAAGCAGCAGTGCCCTCAGGGCCAGAGGCAGCCCAGACCCTCCTTGGCCCTAGGGGGAGCAAAGGGCTAGGTGAGAACTAGGCAAGCGCTGTGATGCTGACCGAAGACACAATGGGGCTAAGGTTTGTTCCCCGAGCACAGTTTCCCTTTGCAGAATGCAGCTTCTAGAAGCGCGTTTTGTGCCATTTCGGAGATAGGCCCTGGGGCGGGTCCCTCCCTAGCTGGCTATGGCTGGGTTGCTGGGGCCAGTGCAAACAGGGCTGCCTCATGCCAAATCAGCCTTCTCCGCCAAGGAGAACACGTGTCGAGTTGGTTTCAACCTGCAGAGACCACCAGCCAAGCAGCAGCGCCCAGGGAGCCAGAGGCAGCCCAGACCCTGCTGGGCCCTATGGGGAGCATAGAGCTAGGTGACAACTAGGAAAGCGCTGTATCCTGAGCCAAGCCGCATTGGGGCTGAGGTTTGTTCCCCGAGCACAGTTTCCCTTTGCAGAATGCAGATCCTAGAAGCGGACTTTGTGCCGTTTCGGAGATAGGCCCTAGGTGGGTGCCTCCCTAGCTGGCTATGCGTGGGTTGCTAGGGCCGGTGCAAACAGGGCTTCTTCAGGCCAAATCAGCCTTGTCCGGGAAGGAGAACACGTTTGGAGTTGGTTTCAAGCTGCAGAGACCACCAGCCAAGCAGCAGTGCCCTCAGGGCCAGAGGCAGCCCAGACCCTCCTTGGCCCTAGGGGGAGCAAAGGGCTAGGTGAGAACTAGGCAAGCGCTGTGATGCTGACCGAAGACACAATGGGGCTAAGGTTTGTTCCCCGAGCACAGTTTCCCTTTGCAGAATGCAGCTTTTAGAAGCGCGTTTTGTGCCATTTCGGAGATAGGCCCTGGGGGGGGTCCCTCCCTAGCTGGCTATTGGTGGGTTGCTAGGGCCAGTGCAAACAGGGCTTCTTCATGCCAAATCAGCCTTCTCCCCGAAGGAGAACACGTGTGGAGTTGGTTTCAGGCTGCGGAGACCAGCAGGCAAGCAGCAGTGGCCACGGAGCCAGAGGCTGCCCAGACCCTGATTGGCCCTATGAAGAGCATAGGGGTAGGTGAGAACTAGGCAAGCGCAGCGATCCTGAGCCAAGCCGCATTGGGGCTGAGGTTTGTTCCCCGAGCCCAGTTTCCCTTTGCAGAATGCAGCTCCTAGAAGCGCGTTTTGTGCCGTTTCGGAGATAGGCCCTAGGTGGGTGGCCCCCTCGCTGGCTATGGCTGGGTTGCTGGGGCCAGTGCAAACAGGGCTGCCTCATGCCAAATCAGCCTTCTCCGCCAAGGAGAACACGTGTCGAGTTGGTTTCAACCTGCAGAGACCACCAGCCAAGCAGCAGCGCCCAGGGAGCCAGAGGCAGCCCAGACCCTGCTGGGCCCTATGGGGAGCATAGAGCTAGGTGACAACTAGGAAAGCGCTGTATCCTGAGCCAAGCCGCATTGGGGCTGAGGTTTGTTCCCCGAGCACAGTTTCCCTTTGCAGAATGCAGATCCTAGAAGCGGGCTTTGTGCCGTTTCGGAGATAGGCCCTAGGTGGGTGCCTCCCTAGCTGGCTATGCGTGGGTTGCTAGGGCCGGTGCAAACAGGGCTTCTTCAGGCCAAATCAGCCTTGTCCGGGAAGGAGAACACGTTTGGAGTTGGTTTCAAGCTGCAGAGACCACCAGCCAAGCAGCAGTGCCCTCAGGGCCAGAGGCAGCCCAGACCCTCCTTGGCCCTAGGGGGAGCAAAGGGCTAGGTGAGAACTAGGCAAGCGCTGTGATGCTGACCGAAGACACAATGGGGCTAAGGTTTGTTCCCCGAGCACAGTTTCCCTTTGCAGAATGCAGCTTCTAGAAGCGCGTTTTGTGCCATTTCGGAGATAGGCCCTGGGGGGGGTCCCTCCCTAGCTGGCTATTGGTGGGTTGCTAGGGCCAGTGCAAACAGGGCTTCTTCATGCCAAATCAGCCTTCTCCCCGAAGGAGAACACGTGTGGAGTTGGTTTCAGGCTGCGGAGACCACCAGCCAAGCAGCAGTGGCCACGGAGCCAGAGGCAGCCCAGAGCCTCCCTGGCACTATGGGGGGCATAGGGCTAGGTGAGAACTAGGAAAGCGCTGTATCCAGAACTAACACGCACTGGAGATGAGGTTTCTTTCCCGAGCACAGTTTCCATTTCAGAATGCAGCTTCTAGAAGCGCGTTTTGTGCCATTTCGGAGATAGGCCCTGGGGGGGGTCCCTCCCTAGCTGGCTATTGGTGGGTTGCTAGGGCCAGTGCAAACAGGGCTTCTTCATGCCGAATCAGCCTTCTCCGCGAAGGAGAAAACGTTTGGAGTTGGTTTCAAGCTGCGGAGACCAGCAGGCAAGCAGCAGTGCCCACGGAGCCAGAGGCTGCCCAGACCCTGATTGGCCCTATGAAGAGCATAGGGGTAGGTGAGAACTAGGCAAGCGCAGCGATCCTGAGCCAAGCCGCATTGGGGCTGAGGTTTGTTCCCCGAGCCCAGTTTCCCTTTGCAGAATGCAGCTCCTAGAAGCGCGTTTTGTGCCGTTTCGGAGATAGGCCCTAGGTGGGTGCCTCCCTAGCTGGCTATGGCTGGGTTGCTGGGGCCAGTGCAAACAGGGCTGCCTCATGCCAAATCAGCCTTCTCCGCCAAGGAGAACACGTGTCGAGTTGGTTTCAACCTGCAGAGACCACCAGCCAAGCAGCAGCGCCCAGGGAGCCAGAGGCAGCCCAGACCCTGCTGGGCCCTATGGGGAGCATAGAGCTAGGTGACAACTAGGAAAGCGCTGTATCCTGAGCCAAGCCGCATTGGGGCTGAGGTTTGTTCCCCGAGCACAGTTTCCCTTTGCAGAATGCAGATCCTAGAAGCGGGCTTTGTGCCGTTTCGGAGATAGGCCCTAGGTGGGTGCCTCCCTAGCTGGCTATGCGTGGGTTGCTAGGGCCGGTGCAAACAGGGCTTCTTCAGGCCAAATCAGCCTTGTCCGGGAAGGAGAACACGTTTGGAGTTGGTTTCAAGCTGCAGAGACCACCAGCCAAGCAGCAGTGCCCTCAGGGCCAGAGGCAGCCCAGACCCTCCTTGGCCCTAGGGGGAGCAAAGGGCTAGGTGAGAACTAGGCAAGCGCTGTGATGCTGACCGAAGACACAATGGGGCTAAGGTTTGTTCCCCGAGCACAGTTTCCCTTTGCAGAATGCAGCTTCTAGAAGCGCGTTTTGTGCCATTTCGGAGATAGGCCCTGGGGGGGGGTCCCTCCCTAGCTGGCTATTGGTGGGTTGCTAGGGCCAGTGCAAACAGGGCTTCTTCATGCCAAATCAGCCTTCTCCCCGAAGGAGAACACGTGTGGAGTTGGTTTCAGGCTGCGGAGACCAGCAGGCAAGCAGCAGTGGCCACGGAGCCAGAGGCAGCCCAGAGCCTCCCTGGCACTATGGGGGGCATAGGGCTAGGTGAGAACTAGGAAAGCGCTGTATCCAGAACTAACACGCACTGGAGATGAGGTTTCTTTCCCGAGCACAGTTTCCCTTTCAGAATGCAGCTCCTAGAAGCGGGCTTTGTGCCGTTTCGGAGATAGGCCATGGGGGGGTCCCTCCCTAGTTGGCTATGGCTGGGTTGCTAGGGCCGGTGCAAACAGGGCTTCTTCATGCCAAATCAGCCTTCTCCGCGAAGGAGAAAACGTTTGGAGTTGGGTTCAAGCTGCGGAGACCAGCAGGCAAGCAGCAGTGCCCCCGGAGCCAGAGGCTGCCCAGACCCTGATTGGCCCTATGAAGAGCATAGGGGTAGGTGAGAACTAGGCAAGCGCAGCGATCCTGAGCCAAGCCGCATTGGGGCTGAGGTTTGTTCCCCGAGCCCAGTTTCCCTTTGCAGAATGCAGCTCCTAGAAGCGCGTTTTGTGCCGTTTCGGAGATAGGCCCTAGGTGGGTGCCTCCCTAGCTGGCTATGGCTGGGTTGCTGGGGCCAGTGCAAACAGGGCTGCCTCATGCCAAATCAGCCTTCTCCGCCAAGGAGAACACGTGTCGAGTTGGTTTCAACCTGCAGAGACCACCAGCCAAGCAGCAGCGCCCAGGGAGCCAGAGGCAGCCCAGACCCTGCTGGGCCCTATGGGGAGCATAGAGCTAGGTGACAACTAGGAAAGCGCTGTATCCTGAGCCAAGCCGCATTGGGGCTGAGGTTTGTTCCCCGAGCACAGTTTCCCTTTGCAGAATGCAGATCCTAGAAGCGGGCTTTGTGCCGTTTCGGAGATAGGCCCTAGGTGGGTGCCTCCCTAGCTGGCTATGCGTGGGTTGCTAGGGCCGGTGCAAACAGGGCTTCTTCAGGCCAAATCAGCCTTGTCCGGGAAGGAGAACACGTTTGGAGTTGGTTTCAAGCTGCAGAGACCACCAGCCAAGCAGCAGTGCCCTCAGGGCCAGAGGCAGCCCAGACCCTCCTTGGCCCTAGGGGGAGCAAAGGGCTAGGTGAGAACTAGGCAAGCGCTGTGATGCTGACCGAAGACACAATGGGGCTAAGGTTTGTTCCCCGAGCACAGTTTCCCTTTGCAGAATGCAGCTTCTAGAAGCGCGTTTTGTGCCATTTCGGAGATAGGCCCTGGGGGGGGTCCCTCCCTAGCTGGCTATTGGTGGGTTGCTAGGGCCAGTGCAAACAGGGCTTCTTCATGCCAAATCAGCCTTCTCCCCGAAGGAGAAGACGTGTGGAGTTGGTTTCAGGCTGCGGAGACCACCAGCCAAGCAGCAGTGGCCACGGAGCCAGAGGCAGCCCAGAGCCTCCCTGGCACTATGGGGGGCATAGGGCTAGGTGAGAACTAGGAAAGCGCTGTATCCAGAACTAACACGCACTGGAGATGAGGTTTCTTTCCCGAGCACAGTTTCCATTTCAGAATGCAGCTTCTAGAAGCGCGTTTTGTGCCATTTCGGAGATAGGCCCTGGGGGGGGTCCCTCCCTAGCTGGCTATTGGTGGGTTGCTAGGGCCAGTGCAAACAGGGCTTCTTCATGCCGAATCAGCCTTCTCCGCGAAGGAGAAAACGTTTGGAGTTGGTTTCAAGCTGCGGAGACCAGCAGGCAAGCAGCAGTGCCCACGGAGCCAGAGGCTGCCCAGACCCTGATTGGCCCTATGAAGAGCATAGGGGTAGGTGAGAACTAGGCAAGCGCAGCGATCCTGAGCCAAGCCGCATTGGGGCTGAGGTTTGTTCCCCGAGCCCAGTTTCCCTTTGCAGAATGCAGCTCCTAGAAGCGCGTTTTGTGCCGTTTCGGAGATAGGCCCTAGGTGGGTGCCTCCCTAGCTGGCTATGGCTGGGTTGCTGGGGCCAGTGCAAACAGGGCTGCCTCATGCCAAATCAGCCTTCTCCGCCAAGGAGAACACGTGTCGAGTTGGTTTCAACCTGCAGAGACCACCAGCCAAGCAGCAGCGCCCAGGGAGCCAGAGGCAGCCCAGACCCTGCTGGGCCCTATGGGGAGCATAGAGCTAGGTGACAACTAGGAAAGCGCTGTATCCTGAGCCAAGCCGCATTGGGGCTGAGGTTTGTTCCCCGAGCACAGTTTCCCTTTGCAGAATGCAGATCCTAGAAGCGGGCTTTGTGCCGTTTCGGAGATAGGCCCTAGGTGGGTGCCTCCCTAGCTGGCTATGCGTGGGTTGCTAGGGCCGGTGCAAACAGGGCTTCTTCAGGCCAAATCAGCCTTGTCCGGGAAGGAGAACACGTTTGGAGTTGGTTTCAAGCTGCAGAGACCACCAGCCAAGCAGCAGTGCCCTCAGGGCCAGAGGCAGCCCAGACCCTCCTTGGCCCTAGGGGGAGCAAAGGGCTAGGTGAGAACTAGGCAAGCGCTGTGATGCTGACCGAAGACACAATGGGGCTAAGGTTTGTTCCCCGAGCACAGTTTCCCTTTGCAGAATGCAGCTTCTAGAAGCGCGTTTTGTGCCATTTCGGAGATAGGCCCTGGGGGGGGTCCCTCCCTAGCTGGCTATTGGTGGGTTGCTAGGGCCAGTGCAAACAGGGCTTCTTCATGCCAAATCAGCCTTCTCCCCGAAGGAGAAGACGTGTGGAGTTGGTTTCAGGCTGCGGAGACCAGCAGGCAAGCAGCAGTGGCCACGGAGCCAGAGGCAGCCCAGAGCCTCCCTGGCACTATGGGGGGCATAGGGCTAGGTGAGAACTAGGAAAGCGCTGTATCCAGAACTAACACGCACTGGAGATGAGGTTTCTTTCCCGAGCACAGTTTCCCTTTCAGAATGCAGCTCCTAGAAGCGGGCTTTGTGCCGTTTCGGAGATAGGCCATGGGGGGGTCCCTCCCTAGTTGGCTATGGCTGGGTTGCTAGGGCCGGTGCAAACAGGGCTTCTTCATGCCAAATCAGCCTTCTCCGCGAAGGAGAAAACGTTTGGAGTTGGTTTCAAGCTGCGGAGACCAGCAGGCAAGCAGCAGTGCCCACGGAGCCAGAGGCTGCCCAGACCCTGATTGGCCCTATGAAGAGCATAGGGGTAGGTGAGAACTAGGCAAGCGCAGCGATCCTGAGCCAAGCCGCATTGGGGCTGAGGTTTGTTCCCCGAGCCCAGTTTCCCTTTGCAGAATGCAGCTCCTAGAAGCGCGTTTTGTGCCGTTTCGGAGATAGGCCCTAGGTGGGTGCCTCCCTAGCTGGCTATGGCTGGGTTGCTGGGGCCAGTGCAAACAGGGCTGCCTCATGCCAAATCAGCCTTCTCCGCCAAGGAGAACACGTGTCGAGTTGGTTTCAACCTGCAGAGACCACCAGCCAAGCAGCAGCGCCCAGGGAGCCAGAGGCAGCCCAGACCCTGCTGGGCCCTATGGGGAGCATAGAGCTAGGTGACAACTAGGAAAGCGCTGTATCCTGAGCCAAGCCGCATTGGGGCTGAGGTTTGTTCCCCGAGCACAGTTTCCCTTTGCAGAATGCAGATCCTAGAAGCGGGCTTTGTGCCGTTTCGGAGATAGGCCCTAGGTGGGTGCCTCCCTAGCTGGCTATGCGTGGGTTGCTAGGGCCGGTGCAAACAGGGCTTCTTCAGGCCAAATCAGCCTTGTCCGGGAAGGAGAACACGTTTGGAGTTGGTTTCAAGCTGCAGAGACCACCAGCCAAGCAGCAGTGCCCTCAGGGCCAGAGGCAGCCCAGACCCTCCTTGGCCCTAGGGGGAGCAAAGGGCTAGGTGAGAACTAGGCAAGCGCTGTGATGCTGACCGAAGACACAATGGGGCTAAGGTTTGTTCCCCGAGCACAGTTTCCCTTTGCAGAATGCAGCTTCTAGAAGCGCGTTTTGTGCCATTTCGGAGATAGGCCCTGGGGCGGGTCCCTCCCTAGCTGGCTATGGCTGGGTTGCTGGGGCCAGTGCAAACAGGGCTGCCTCATGCCAAATCAGCCTTCTCCGCCAAGGAGAACACGTGTCGAGTTGGTTTCAACCTGCAGAGACCACCAGCCAAGCAGCAGCGCCCAGGGAGCCAGAGGCAGCCCAGACCCTGCTGGGCCCTATGGGGAGCATAGAGCTAGGTGACAACTAGGAAAGCGCTGTATCCTGAGCCAAGCCGCATTGGGGCTGAGGTTTGTTCCCCGAGCACAGTTTCCCTTTGCAGAATGCAGATCCTAGAAGCGGACTTTGTGCCGTTTCGGAGATAGGCCCTAGGTGGGTGCCTCCCTAGCTGGCTATGCGTGGGTTGCTAGGGCCGGTGCAAACAGGGCTTCTTCAGGCCAAATCAGCCTTGTCCGGGAAGGAGAACACGTTTGGAGTTGGTTTCAAGCTGCAGAGACCACCAGCCAAGCAGCAGTGCCCTCAGGGCCAGAGGCAGCCCAGACCCTCCTTGGCCCTAGGGGGAGCAAAGGGCTAGGTGAGAACTAGGCAAGCGCTGTGATGCTGACCGAAGACACAATGGGGCTAAGGTTTGTTCCCCGAGCACAGTTTCCCTTTGCAGAATGCAGCTTCTAGAAGCGCGTTTTGTGCCATTTCGGAGATAGGCCCTGGGGGGGGTCCCTCCCTAGCTGGCTATTGGTGGGTTGCTAGGGCCAGTGCAAACAGGGCTTCTTCATGCCAAATCAGCCTTCTCCCCGAAGGAGAAGACGTGTGGAGTTGGTTTCAGGCTGCGGAGACCAGCAGGCAAGCAGCAGTGGCCACGGAGCCAGAGGCAGCCCAGAGCCTCCCTGGCACTATGGGGGGCATAGGGCTAGGTGAGAACTAGGAAAGCGCTGTATCCAGAACTAACACGCACTGGAGATGAGGTTTCTTTCCCGAGCACAGTTTCCCTTTCAGAATGCAGCTCCTAGAAGCGGGCTTTGTGCCGTTTCGGAGATAGGCCATGGGGGGGTCCCTCCCTAGTTGGCTATGGCTGGGTTGCTAGGGCCGGTGCAAACAGGGCTTCTTCATGCCAAATCAGCCTTCTCCGCGAAGGAGAAAACGTTTGGAGTTGGTTTCAAGCTGCGGAGACCAGCAGGCAAGCAGCAGTGCCCACGGAGCCAGAGGCTGCCCAGACCCTGATTGGCCCTATGAAGAGCATAGGGGTAGGTGAGAACTAGGCAAGCGCAGCGATCCTGAGCCAAGCCGCATTGGGGCTGAGGTTTGTTCCCCGAGCCCAGTTTCCCTTTGCAGAATGCAGCTCCTAGAAGCGCGTTTTGTGCCGTTTCGGAGATAGGCCCTAGGTGGGTGCCTCCCTAGCTGGCTATGGCTGGGTTGCTGGGGCCAGTGCAAACAGGGCTGCCTCATGCCAAATCAGCCTTCTCCGCCAAGGAGAACACGTGTCGAGTTGGTTTCAACCTGCAGAGACCACCAGCCAAGCAGCAGCGCCCAGGGAGCCAGAGGCAGCCCAGACCCTGCTGGGCCCTATGGGGAGCATAGAGCTAGGTGACAACTAGGAAAGCGCTGTATCCTGAGCCAAGCCGCATTGGGGCTGAGGTTTGTTCCCCGAGCACAGTTTCCCTTTGCAGAATGCAGATCCTAGAAGCGGGCTTTGTGCCGTTTCGGAGATAGGCCCTAGGTGGGTGCCTCCCTAGCTGGCTATGCGTGGGTTGCTAGGGCCGGTGCAAACAGGGCTTCTTCAGGCCAAATCAGCCTTGTCCGGGAAGGAGAACACGTTTGGAGTTGGTTTCAAGCTGCAGAGACCACCAGCCAAGCAGCAGTGCCCTCAGGGCCAGAGGCAGCCCAGACCCTCCTTGGCCCTAGGGGGAGCAAAGGGCTAGGTGAGAACTAGGCAAGCGCTGTGATGCTGACCGAAGACACAATGGGGCTAAGGTTTGTTCCCCGAGCACAGTTTCCCTTTGCAGAATGCAGCTTCTAGAAGCGCGTTTTGTGCCATTTCGGAGATAGGCCCTGGGGCGGGTCCCTCCCTAGCTGGCTATGGCTGGGTTGCTAGGGCCAGTGCAAACAGGGCTTCTTCATGCCAAATCAGCCTTCTCCGCCAAGGAGAAGACGTGTGGAGTTGGTTTCAGGCTGCGGAGACCACCAGCCAAGCAGCAGTGGCCACGGAGCCAGAGGCAGCCCAGACCCTCCTTGGCCCTAGGGGGAGCAAAGGGCTAGGTGAGAACTAGGCATGCGCTACCATCATGAGCCAATACGTACTGGTTCTGTGGTTTGTTCCCCTAGCACAGTTTCCCCCTTGCAGAATGCAGCTCCTAGGAGCGCGTTTTGTGCCGTTTCGGAGATAGGCCCTGGGGGGGTCCCTCCCTTGCTGGCTATGGCTGGGTTGCTGGGGCCAAACCAGGGCTTCACCCTGGGCTTGAAACAGGGCTTCACCATGCCAAATCAGCCTTCTCCGCCAAGGAGAACACGTGTGGAGTTGGTTTCCAGGTGTGGAGACCACCAGCCAAGCAGCAGTGCCCACGGAGCCAGAGGCAGCCCAGACCCTCCTTGGCCCTATGGGGAGCATTGGGCTAGGTGAGAACTAGGCAAGCGCGGCGATCCTGAGCCAAGCCACATTGGGGGTGAGGTTTGTTCCCCGAGCACAGTTTCCCTTTGCAGAATGCAGCTCCTAGAAGCGGGCTTTGTGCCGTTTCGGAGATAGGCCCTAGGAGGGTGCCTCCCTAGCTGGCTATGGCTGGGTTGCTGGGGCCAGTGCAAACAGGGCTGCCTCATGCCAAATCAGCCTTCTCCGCCAAGGTGAACACGTGTGGAGTTGGTTTCAACCTGCAGAGACCACCAGCCAAGCAGCAGCGCCCAGGGAGCCAGAGGCAGCCCAGACCCTGCTGGGCCCTATGGGGAGCATAGAGCTAGGTGACAACTAGGAAAGCGCTGTATCCTGAGCCAAGCCGCATTGGGGCTGAGGTTTGTTCCCCGAGCACAGTTTCCCTTTGCAGAATGCAGATCCTAGAAGCGGGCTTTGTGCCGTTTCGGAGATAGGCCCTAGGTGGGTGCCTCCCTAGCTGGCTATGGGTGGGTTGCTAGGGCCAGTGCAAACAGGGCTGCCTCATGCCAAATCAGCCTTCTCGGCGAAGGAGAACACGTTTGGAGTTGGTTTCAAGCTGCAGAGACCACCAGCCAAGCAGCAGCGCCCAGGGAGCCAGAGGCAGCCCAGACCCTGCTGGGCCCTATGGGGAGCATAGAGCTAGGTGACAACTAGGAAAGCGCTGTATCCTGAGCCAAGCCGCATTGGGGCTGAGGTTTGTTCCCCGAGCACAGTTTCCCTTTGCAGAATGCAGATCCTAGAAGCGGGCTTTGTGCCGTTTCGGAGATAGGCCCTAGGTGGGTGCCTCCCTAGCTGGCTATGCGTGGGTTGCTAGGGCCGGTGCAAACAGGGCTTCTTCAGGCCAAATCAGCCTTGTCCGGGAAGGAGAACACGTTTGGAGTTGGTTTCAAGCTGCAGAGACCACCAGCCAAGCAGCAGTGCCCTCAGGGCCAGAGGCAGCCCAGACCCTCCTTGGCCCTAGGGGGAGCAAAGGGCTAGGTGAGAACTAGGCATGCGCTGCGATCATGAGCCAATACGTACTGGTTCTGTGGTTTGTTCCCCTAGCACAGTTTCCCCCTTGCAGAATGCAGCTCCTAGGAGCGCGTTTTGTGCCGTTTCGGAGATAGGCCCTGGGGGGGGTCCCTCCCTAGCTGGCTATGGCTGGGTTGCTGGGGCCAAACCAGGGCTTCACCCTGGGCTTGAAACAGGGCTTCACCATGCCAAATCAGCCTTCTCCGCCAAGGAGAACACGTGTGGAGTTGGTTTCCAGGTGTGGAGACCACCAGCCAAGCAGCAGTGGCCACGGAGCCAGAGGAGGCCCAGACCCTCCTTGGCCCTATGGGGAGCATTGGGCTAGGTGAGAACTAGGCAAGCGCGGCGATCCTGAGCCAAGCCACATTGGGGGTGAGGTTTGTTCCCCGAGCACAGTTTCCCTTTGCAGAATGCAGCTCCTAGAAGCGGGCTTTGTGCCGTTTCGGAATTATGCCCTAGGAGGGTGCCTCCCTAGCTGGCTATGCGTGAGTTGCTAGGGCCGGTGCAAATAGGGCTTCTTCATACCAAATCAGCCTTTTCCGCGAAAGAGAACACGTTTGGAGTTGGTTTCAAGCTGCAGAGACCACCAGCCAAGCAGCAGTGCCCACGGAGCCAGAGGCAGCCCAGACCCTCCTTGGCCCAAGGGGGAGCAAAGGGCTCGGTGAGACTAGGCAAGCTCTGTAATGCTGAGCGAAGACGCAATGGGGCTAAGGTTTGTTCCCCGAGCACAATTTCCCTTTGCAGAATGCAGCTCCTAGAAGCGCGTTTTGTGCCATTTCGGAATTAGGCCCTGGGGGGGGCCCTCACTAGCTGGCTATGGGTGGGTTGCTAGGGCCAGTGCAAACAGGGCTGCCTCATGCCAAATCAGCCTTCTCCGCCAAGGAGAACACGTGTCGAGTTGGTTTCAACCTGCAGAGACCACCAGCCAAGCAGCAGCGCCCAGGGAGCCAGAGGCAGCCCAGACCCTGCTGGGCCCTATGGGGAGCATAGAGCTAGGTGACAACTAGGAAAGCGCTGTATCCTGAGCCAAGCCGCATTGGGGCTGAGGTTTGTTCCCCGAGCACAGTTTCCCTTTGCAGAATGCAGATCCTAGAAGCGGGCTTTGTGCCGTTTCGGAGATAGGCCCTAGGTGGGTGCCTCCCTAGCTGGCTATGCGTGGGTTGCTAGGGCCGGTGCAAACAGGGCTTCTTCAGGCCAAATCAGCCTTGTCCGGGAAGGAGAACACGTTTGGAGTTGGTTTCAAGCTGCAGAGACCACCAGCCAAGCAGCAGTGCCCTCAGGGCCAGAGGCAGCCCAGACCCTCCTTGGCCCTAGGGGGAGCAAAGGGCTAGGTGAGAACTAGGCAAGCGCTGTGATGCTGACCGAAGACACAATGGGGCTAAGGTTTGTTCCCCGAGCACAGTTTCCCTTTGCAGAATGCAGCTTCTAGAAGCGCGTTTTGTGCCATTTCGGAGATAGGCCCTGGGGCGGGTCCCTCCCTAGCTGGCTATGGCTGGGTTGCTAGGGCCAGTGCAAACAGGGCTTCTTCATGCCAAATCAGCCTTCTCCGCCAAGGAGAAGACGTGTGGAGTTGGTTTCAGGCTGCGGAGACCACCAGCCAAGCAGCAGTGGCCACGGAGCCAGAGGCAGCCCAGACCCTCCTTGGCCCTAGGGGGAGCAAAGGGCTAGGTGAGAACTAGGCATGCGCTACCATCATGAGCCAATACGTACTGGTTCTGTGGTTTGTTCCCCTAGCACAGTTTCCCCCTTGCAGAATGCAGCTCCTAGGAGCGCGTTTTGTGCCGTTTCGGAGATAGGCCCTGGGGGGGTCCCTCCCTTGCTGGCTATGGCTGGGTTGCTGGGGCCAAACCAGGGCTTCACCCTGGGCTTGAAACAGGGCTTCACCATGCCAAATCAGCCTTCTCCGCCAAGGAGAACACGTGTGGAGTTGGTTTCCAGGTGTGGAGACCACCAGCCAAGCAGCAGTGCCCACGGAGCCAGAGGCAGCCCAGACCCTCCTTGGCCCTATGGGGAGCATTGGGCTAGGTGAGAACTAGGCAAGCGCGGCGATCCTGAGCCAAGCCACATTGGGGGTGAGGTTTGTTCCCCGAGCACAGTTTCCCTTTGCAGAATGCAGCTCCTAGAAGCGGGCTTTGTGCCGTTTCGGAGATAGGCCCTAGGAGGGTGCCTCCCTAGCTGGCTATGGCTGGGTTGCTGGGGCCAGTGCAAACAGGGCTGCCTCATGCCAAATCAGCCTTCTCCGCCAAGGTGAACACGTGTGGAGTTGGTTTCAACCTGCAGAGACCACCAGCCAAGCAGCAGCGCCCAGGGAGCCAGAGGCAGCCCAGACCCTGCTGGGCCCTATGGGGAGCATAGAGCTAGGTGACAACTAGGAAAGCGCTGTATCCTGAGCCAAGCCGCATTGGGGCTGAGGTTTGTTCCCCGAGCACAGTTTCCCTTTGCAGAATGCAGATCCTAGAAGCGGGCTTTGTGCCGTTTCGGAGATAGGCCCTAGGTGGGTGCCTCCCTAGCTGGCTATGGGTGGGTTGCTAGGGCCAGTGCAAACAGGGCTGCCTCATGCCAAATCAGCCTTCTCGGCGAAGGAGAACACGTTTGGAGTTGGTTTCAAGCTGCAGAGACCACCAGCCAAGCAGCAGCGCCCAGGGAGCCAGAGGCAGCCCAGACCCTGCTGGGCCCTATGGGGAGCATAGAGCTAGGTGACAACTAGGAAAGCGCTGTATCCTGAGCCAAGCCGCATTGGGGCTGAGGTTTGTTCCCCGAGCACAGTTTCCCTTTGCAGAATGCAGATCCTAGAAGCGGGCTTTGTGCCGTTTCGGAGATAGGCCCTAGGTGGGTGCCTCCCTAGCTGGCTATGCGTGGGTTGCTAGGGCCGGTGCAAACAGGGCTTCTTCAGGCCAAATCAGCCTTGTCCGGGAAGGAGAACACGTTTGGAGTTGGTTTCAAGCTGCAGAGACCACCAGCCAAGCAGCAGTGCCCTCAGGGCCAGAGGCAGCCCAGACCCTCCTTGGCCCTAGGGGGAGCAAAGGGCTAGGTGAGAACTAGGCATGCGCTGCGATCATGAGCCAATACGTACTGGTTCTGTGGTTTGTTCCCCTAGCACAGTTTCCCCCTTGCAGAATGCAGCTCCTAGGAGCGCGTTTTGTGCCGTTTCGGAGATAGGCCCTGGGGGGGGTCCCTCCCTAGCTGGCTATGGCTGGGTTGCTGGGGCCAAACCAGGGCTTCACCCTGGGCTTGAAACAGGGCTTCACCATGCCAAATCAGCCTTCTCCGCCAAGGAGAACACGTGTGGAGTTGGTTTCCAGGTGTGGAGACCACCAGCCAAGCAGCAGTGGCCACGGAGCCAGAGGAGGCCCAGACCCTCCTTGGCCCTATGGGGAGCATTGGGCTAGGTGAGAACTAGGCAAGCGCGGCGATCCTGAGCCAAGCCACATTGGGGGTGAGGTTTGTTCCCCGAGCACAGTTTCCCTTTGCAGAATGCAGCTCCTAGAAGCGGGCTTTGTGCCGTTTCGGAATTATGCCCTAGGAGGGTGCCTCCCTAGCTGGCTATGCGTGAGTTGCTAGGGCCGGTGCAAATAGGGCTTCTTCATACCAAATCAGCCTTTTCCGCGAAAGAGAACACGTTTGGAGTTGGTTTCAAGCTGCAGAGACCACCAGCCAAGCAGCAGTGCCCACGGAGCCAGAGGCAGCCCAGACCCTCCTTGGCCCAAGGGGGAGCAAAGGGCTCGGTGAGACTAGGCAAGCTCTGTAATGCTGAGCGAAGACGCAATGGGGCTAAGGTTTGTTCCCCGAGCACAATTTCCCTTTGCAGAATGCAGCTCCTAGAAGCGCGTTTTGTGCCATTTCGGAATTAGGCCCTGGGGGGGGCCCTCACTAGCTGGCTATGGGTGGGTTGCTAGGGCCAGTGCAAACAGGGCTGCCTCATGCCAAATCAGCCTTCTCCGCCAAGGAGAACACGTGTCGAGTTGGTTTCAACCTGCAGAGACCACCAGCCAAGCAGCAGCGCCCAGGGAGCCAGAGGCAGCCCAGACCCTGCTGGGCCCTATGGGGAGCATAGAGCTAGGTGACAACTAGGAAAGCGCTGTATCCTGAGCCAAGCCGCATTGGGGCTGAGGTTTGTTCCCCGAGCACAGTTTCCCTTTGCAGAATGCAGATCCTAGAAGCGGGCTTTGTGCCGTTTCGGAGATAGGCCCTAGGTGGGTGCCTCCCTAGCTGGCTATGCGTGGGTTGCTAGGGCCGGTGCAAACAGGGCTTCTTCAGGCCAAATCAGCCTTGTCCGGGAAGGAGAACACGTTTGGAGTTGGTTTCAAGCTGCAGAGACCACCAGCCAAGCAGCAGTGCCCTCAGGGCCAGAGGCAGCCCAGACCCTCCTTGGCCCTAGGGGGAGCAAAGGGCTAGGTGAGAACTAGGCAAGCGCTGTGATGCTGACCGAAGACACAATGGGGCTAAGGTTTGTTCCCCGAGCACAGTTTCCCTTTGCAGAATGCAGCTTCTAGAAGCGCGTTTTGTGCCATTTCGGAGATAGGCCCTGGGGCGGGTCCCTCCCTAGCTGGCTATGGCTGGGTTGCTAGGGCCAGTGCAAACAGGGCTTCTTCATGCCAAATCAGCCTTCTCCGCCAAGGAGAAGACGTGTGGAGTTGGTTTCAGGCTGCGGAGACCACCAGCCAAGCAGCAGTGGCCACGGAGCCAGAGGCAGCCCAGACCCTCCTTGGCCCTAGGGGGAGCAAAGGGCTAGGTGAGAACTAGGCATGCGCTACCATCATGAGCCAATACGTACTGGTTCTGTGGTTTGTTCCCCTAGCACAGTTTCCCCCTTGCAGAATGCAGCTCCTAGGAGCGCGTTTTGTGCCGTTTCGGAGATAGGCCCTGGGGGGGTCCCTCCCTTGCTGGCTATGGCTGGGTTGCTGGGGCCAAACCAGGGCTTCACCCTGGGCTTGAAACAGGGCTTCACCATGCCAAATCAGCCTTCTCCGCCAAGGAGAACACGTGTGCAGTTGGTTTCCAGGTGTGGAGACCACCAGCCAAGCAGCAGTGCCCACGGAGCCAGAGGCAGCCCAGACCCTCCTTGGCCCTATGGGGAGCATTGGGCTAGGTGAGAACTAGGCAAGCGCGGCGATCCTGAGCCAAGCCACATTGGGGGTGAGGTTTGTTCCCCGAGCACAGTTTCCCTTTGCAGAATGCAGCTCCTAGAAGCGGGCTTTGTGCCGTTTCGGAGATAGGCCCTAGGAGGGTGCCTCCCTAGCTGGCTATGGCTGGGTTGCTGGGGCCAGTGCAAACAGGGCTGCCTCATGCCAAATCAGCCTTCTCCGCCAAGGTGAACACGTGTGGAGTTGGTTTCAACCTGCAGAGACCACCAGCCAAGCAGCAGCGCCCAGGGAGCCAGAGGCAGCCCAGACCCTGCTGGGCCCTATGGGGAGCATAGAGCTAGGTGACAACTAGGAAAGCGCTGTATCCTGAGCCAAGCCGCATTGGGGCTGAGGTTTGTTCCCCGAGCACAGTTTCCCTTTGCAGAATGCAGATCCTAGAAGCGGGCTTTGTGCCGTTTCGGAGATAGGCCCTAGGTGGGTGCCTCCCTAGCTGGCTATGGGTGGGTTGCTAGGGCCAGTGCAAACAGGGCTGCCTCATGCCAAATCAGCCTTCTCGGCGAAGGAGAACACGTTTGGAGTTGGTTTCAAGCTGCAGAGACCACCAGCCAAGCAGCAGCGCCCAGGGAGCCAGAGGCAGCCCAGACCCTGCTGGGCCCTATGGGGAGCATAGAGCTAGGTGACAACTAGGAAAGCGCTGTATCCTGAGCCAAGCCGCATTGGGGCTGAGGTTTGTTCCCCGAGCACAGTTTCCCTTTGCAGAATGCAGATCCTAGAAGCGGGCTTTGTGCCGTTTCGGAGATAGGCCCTAGGTGGGTGCCTCCCTAGCTGGCTATGCGTGGGTTGCTAGGGCCGGTGCAAACAGGGCTTCTTCAGGCCAAATCAGCCTTGTCCGGGAAGGGGAACACGTTTGGAGTTGGTTTCAAGCTGCAGAGACCACCAGCCAAGCAGCAGTGCCCTCAGGGCCAGAGGCAGCCCAGACCCTCCTTGGCCCTAGGGGGAGCAAAGGGCTAGGTGAGAACTAGGCATGCGCTGCGATCATGAGCCAATACGTACTGGTTCTGTGGTTTGTTCCCCTAGCACAGTTTCCCCCTTGCAGAATGCAGCTCCTAGGAGCGCGTTTTGTGCCGTTTCGGAGATAGGCCCTGGGGGGGGTCCCTCCCTAGCTGGCTATGGCTGGGTTGCTGGGGCCAAACCAGGGCTTCACCCTGGGCTTGAAACAGGGCTTCACCATGCCAAATCAGCCTTCTCCGCCAAGGAGAACACGTGTGGAGTTGGTTTCCAGGTGTGGAGACCACCAGCCAAGCAGCAGTGGCCACGGAGCCAGAGGAGGCCCAGACCCTCCTTGGCCCTATGGGGAGCATTGGGCTAGGTGAGAACTAGGCAAGCGCGGCGATCCTGAGCCAAGCCACATTGGGGGTGAGGTTTGTTCCCCGAGCACAGTTTCCCTTTGCAGAATGCAGCTCCTAGAAGCGGTCTTTGTGCCGTTTCGGAATTATGCCCTAGGAGGGTGCCTCCCTAGCTGGCTATGCGTGAGTTGCTAGGGCCGGTGCAAATAGGGCTTCTTCATACCAAATCAGCCTTTTCCGCGAAAGAGAACACGTTTGGAGTTGGTTTCAAGCTGCAGAGACCACCAGCCAAGCAGCAGTGCCCACGGAGCCAGAGGCAGCCCAGACCCTCCTTGGCCCAAGGGGGAGCAAAGGGCTCGGTGAGACTAGGCAAGCTCTGTAATGCTGAGCGAAGACGCAATGGGGCTAAGGTTTGTTCCCCGAGCACAATTTCCCTTTGCAGAATGCAGCTCCTAGAAGCGCGTTTTGTGCCATTTCGGAATTAGGCCCTGGGGGGGGCCCTCACTAGCTGGCTATGGGTGGGTTGCTAGGGCCAGTGCAAACAGGGCTTCTTCAGGCCAAATCAGCCTTCTCGGCGAAGGAGAACACGTTTGGAGTTGGTTTCAAGCTGCAGAGACCACCAGCCAAGCAGCAGTGGCCACGGAGCCAGAGGCAGCCCAGACCCTGCTGGGCCCTATGGGGAGCATAGAGCTAGGTGACAACTAGGAAAGCGCTGTATCCTGAGCCAAGCCGCATTGGGGCTGAGGTTTGTTCCCCGAGCACAGTTTCCCATTGCAGAATGCACCTTCTAGAAGCGCGTTTTGTGCCGTTTCGGAGATAGGCCCTATGTGGGTCCCTCCCTAGCTGGCTTGGGTGGGTTGCTTGGGCCAGTGCAAACAGGGCTTCTTCATGCCAAATCAGCCTTCTCCGCCAAGGAGAAGACGTTTGGAGTTGATTTCAGGCTGCGGAGACCACCGGCCAAGCAGCAGTACTCACGGAGCCAGAGGAGGCCCAGACCCGACTTGGCCATATTGGGAGCATTGGACTAGGTGAGAACTAGGCAAGCGCGGCTATCCTGAGCCGTGCAGCATTGGGGCTGAGGTTTGTTCCCGAGCACAGTTTCCCTTTGCAGAATGCAGATCCTAGAAGCGGGTTTTGTGCCGTTTCCGAGATAGGCCCTAGTTGGGACCCTCCCTAGTTGGCTATGGCTGGGTTGCTAGGGCCGGTGCAAATAGGGCTTCACCATGCCAAATCAGCCTTCTCCGCGAAGGAGAACACGTGTGGATTTGGTTTCAGGCTGCGGAGACCACCAGCCAAGCAGCAGTGGCCACGGAGCCAGAGGCAGCCCAGAGCCTCCCTGGAACTATGGGGAGCATAGAGCTAGGTGAGAACTAGGAAAGCGCTGTATCCAGAGCTAACACGCACTGGGGATGAGGTTTGTTCCCCGAGCACAGTTTCCCTTTCAGAATGCAGCTCCTAGAAGCGGGCTTTGTGCCGTTTCGGAGATAGGCCCTAGGTGGGTGCCTCCCAAGCTGGCTATGCGTGCGTTGCTAGGGCCGGTGCAAACAGGGCTTCTTCAGGCCAAATCAGCCTTCTCCGCGAAGGAGAAGACGTTTGGTTTGGAGTTGGTTTCAACCTGCAGAGACCACCAGGCAAGCAGCAGCGCCCAGGGAGCCAGAGGCAGCCCAGACCCTGCTGGGCCCTATGGGGAGCATAGAGCTAGGTGACAACTAGGAAAGGGCTGTATCCTGAGCCTAGCCGCATTGGGCCTGAGGTTTGTTCCCCGAGCACAGTTTCCCTTTGCAGAATGCAGCTCCTAGAAGCGCGTTTTGTGCCGTTTCGGAGATAGGCCCTAGGTGGGTCCCTCCCTAGCTGGCTATGGCTGGGTTGCTAGGGCCAGTGCAAATAGGGCTTCACCATGCCATATCAGCCATCTCCCCGAAGGAGAACACGTGTGGAGTTGGTTTCAAGCTTCGGAGACCACCAGCCAAGCAGCAGTGGCCACGGAGCCAGAGGCAGCCCAGACCCTCCTTGGCCCTAGGGGGAGCAAACGGCTAGGTGAGAACTAGGCATGCGCTGCGGTCATGAGCCAATACGTACTGGTTCTGTGGTTTGTTCCCCTAGCACAGTTTCCCCCTTGCAGAATGCAGCTCCTAGGAGCGCGTTTTGTGCCGTTTCGGAGATAGGCCCTGGGGGGGTCCCTCCCTTGCTGGCTATGGCTGGGTTGCTGGGGCCAAACCAGGGCTTCACCCTGGGCTTGAAACAGGGCTTCACCATGCCAAATCAGCCTTCTCCGCCAAGGAGAACACGTGTGGAGTTGGTTTCCAGGTGTGGAGACCACCAGCCAAGCAGCAGTGCCCACGGAGCCAGAGGCAGCCCAGACCCTCCTTGGCCCTATGGGGAGCATTGGGCTAGGTGAGAACTAGGCAAGCGCGGCGATCCTGAGCCAAGCCACATTGGGGGTGAGGTTTGTTCCCCGAGCACAGTTTCCCTTTGCAGAATGCAGCTCCTAGAAGCGGGCTTTGTTCCGTTTCGGAGATAGGCCCTAGGAGGGTGCCTCCCTAGCTGGCTATGCGTGGGTTGCTAGGGCCGGTGCAAACAGGGCTTCTTCATACCAAATCAGCCTTCTCCGCGAAAGAGAACACGTTTGGAGTTGGTTTCAAGCTGCAGAGACCACCAGCCAAGCAGCAGTGCCCACGGAGCCAGAGGCAGCCCAGACCCTCCTTGGCCCAAGGGGGAGCAAAGGGCTCGGTGAGACTAGGCAAGCGCTGTAATGCTGAGCGAAGACGCAATGGGGCTAAGGTTTGTTCCCCGAGCACAGTTTCCCTTTGCAGAATGCAGCTCCTAGAAGCGCGTTTTGTGCCATTTCGGAATTAGGCACTGGGGGGGGGCCCTCACTAGCTGGCTATGGGTGGGTTGCTAGGGCCAGTGCAAACAGGGCTTCTTCAGGCCAAATCAGCCTTCTCGGCGAAGGAGAACACGTTTGGAGTTGGTTTCAAGCTGCAGAGACCACCAGCCAAGCAGCAGCGCCCAGGGAGCCAGAGGCAGCCCAGACCCTGCTGGGCCCTATGGGGAGCATAGAGCTAGGTGACAACTAGGAAAGCGCTGTATCCTGAGCCAAGCCGCATTGGGGCTGAGGTTTGTTCCCCGAGCACAGTTTCCCTTTGCAGAATGCAGATCCTAGAAGCGGGCTTTGTGCCGTTTCGGAGATAGGCCCTAGGTGGGTGCCTCCCTAGCTGGCTATGCGTGGGTTGCTAGGGCCGGTGCAAACAGGGCTTCTTCAGGCCAAATCAGCCTTGTCCGGGAAGGAGAACACGTTTGGAGTTGGTTTCAAGCTGCAGAGACCACCAGCCAAGCAGCAGTGCCCTCAGGGCCAGAGGCAGCCCAGACCCTCCTTGGCCCTAGGGGGAGCAAAGGGCTAGGTGAGAACTAGGCATGCGCTGCGATCATGAGCCAATACGTACTGGTTCTGTGGTTTGTTCCCCTAGCACAGTTTCCCCCTTGCAGAATGCAGCTCCTAGGAGCGCGTTTTGTGCCGTTTCGGAGATAGGCCCTGGGGGGGGTCCCTCCCTAGCTGGCTATGGCTGGGTTGCTGGGGCCAAACCAGGGCTTCACCCTGGGCTTGAAACAGGGCTTCACCATGCCAAATCAGCCTTCTCCGCCAAGGAGAACACGTGTGGAGTTGGTTTCCAGGTGTGGAGACCACCAGCCAAGCAGCAGTGGCCACGGAGCCAGAGGAGGCCCAGACCCTCCTTGGCCCTATGGGGAGCATTGGGCTAGGTGAGAACTAGGCAAGCGCGGCGATCCTGAGCCAAGCCACATTGGGGGTGAGGTTTGTTCCCCGAGCACAGTTTCCCTTTGCAGAATGCAGCTCCTAGAAGCGGGCTTTGTGCCGTTTCGGAATTATGCCCTAGGAGGGTGCCTCCCTAGCTGGCTATGCGTGAGTTGCTAGGGCCGGTGCAAATAGGGCTTCTTCATACCAAATCAGCCTTTTCCGCGAAAGAGAACACGTTTGGAGTTGGTTTCAAGCTGCAGAGACCACCAGCCAAGCAGCAGTGCCCACGGAGCCAGAGGCAGCCCAGACCCTCCTTGGCCCAAGGGGGAGCAAAGGGCTCGGTGAGACTAGGCAAGCTCTGTAATGCTGAGCGAAGACGCAATGGGGCTAAGGTTTGTTCCCCGAGCACAATTTCCCTTTGCAGAATGCAGCTCCTAGAAGCGCGTTTTGTGCCATTTCGGAATTAGGCCCTGGGGGGGGCCCTCACTAGCTGGCTATGGGTGGGTTGCTAGGGCCAGTGCAAACAGGGCTTCTTCAGGCCAAATCAGCCTTCTCGGCGAAGGAGAACACGTTTGGAGTTGGTTTCAAGCTGCAGAGACCACCAGCCAAGCAGCAGTGGCCACGGAGCCAGAGGCAGCCCAGACCCTGCTGGGCCCTATGGGGAGCATAGAGCTAGGTGACAACTAGGAAAGCGCTGTATCCTGAGCCAAGCCGCATTGGGGCTGAGGTTTGTTCCCCGAGCACAGTTTCCCATTGCAGAATGCACCTTCTAGAAGCGCGTTTTGTGCCGTTTCGGAGATAGGCCCTATGTGGGTCCCTCCCTAGCTGGCTTGGGTGGGTTGCTTGGGCCAGTGCAAACAGGGCTTCTTCATGCCAAATCAGCCTTCTCCGCCAAGGAGAAGACGTTTGGAGTTGATTTCAGGCTGCGGAGACCACCGGCCAAGCAGCAGTACTCACGGAGCCAGAGGAGGCCCAGACCCGACTTGGCCATATTGGGAGCATTGGACTAGGTGAGAACTAGGCAAGCGCGGCTATCCTGAGCCGTGCAGCATTGGGGCTGAGGTTTGTTCCCGAGCACAGTTTCCCTTTGCAGAATGCAGATCCTAGAAGCGGGTTTTGTGCCGTTTCGGAGATAGGCCCTAGGTGGGACCCTCCCTAGTTGGCTATGGCTGGGTTGCTAGGGCCGGTGCAAATAGGGCTTCACCATGCCAAATCAGCCTTCTCCGCGAAGGAGAACACGTGTGGATTTGGTTTCAGGCTGCGGAGACCACCAGCCAAGCAGCAGTGGCCACGGAGCCAGAGGCAGCCCAGAGCCTCCCTGGAACTATGGGGAGCATAGAGCTAGGTGAGAACTAGGAAAGCGCTGTATCCAGAGCTAACACGCACTGGGGATGAGGTTTGTTCCCCGAGCACAGTTTCCCTTTCAGAATGCAGCTCCTAGAAGCGGGCTTTGTGCCGTTTCGGAGATAGGCCCTAGGTGGGTGCCTCCCAAGCTGGCTATGCGTGCGTTGCTAGGGCCGGTGCAAACAGGGCTTCTTCAGGCCAAATCAGCCTTCTCCGCGAAGGAGAAGACGTTTGGTTTGGAGTTGGTTTCAACCTGCAGAGACCACCAGGCAAGCAGCAGCGCCCAGGGAGCCAGAGGCAGCCCAGACCCTGCTGGGCCCTATGGGGAGCATAGAGCTAGGTGACAACTAGGAAAGGGCTGTATCCTGAGCCTAGCCGCATTGGG
Source organism: Sus scrofa (assembly GCF_054392235.1). NCBI lineage: Eukaryota > Metazoa > Chordata > Mammalia > Artiodactyla > Suidae > Sus > Sus scrofa. The sequence goes on along the minus strand of NC_139387.1, from coordinate 45,323,330 downwards.
CCTGAGGTTTGTTCCCCGAGCACAGTTTCCCTTTGCAGAATGCAGCTCCTAGAAGCGCGTTTTGTGCCGTTTCGGAGATAGGCCCTAGGTGGGTCCCTCCCTAGCTGGCTATGGCTGGGTTGCTAGGGCCAGTGCAAATAGGGCTTCACCATGCCATATCAGCCATCTCCCCGAAGGAGAACACGTGTGGAGTTGGTTTCAAGCTTCGGAGACCACCAGCCAAGCAGCAGTGGCCACGGAGCCAGAGGCAGCCCAGACCCTCCTTGGCCCTAGGGGGAGCAAACGGCTAGGTGAGAACTAGGCATGCGCTGCGGTCATGAGCCAATACGTACTGGTTCTGTGGTTTGTTCCCCTAGCACAGTTTCCCCCTTGCAGAATGCAGCTCCTAGGAGCGCGTTTTGTGCCGTTTCGGAGATAGGCCCTGGGGGGGTCCCTCCCTTGCTGGCTATGGCTGGGTTGCTGGGGCCAAACCAGGGCTTCACCCTGGGCTTGAAACAGGGCTTCACCATGCCAAATCAGCTTTCTCCGCCAAGGAGAACACGTGTGGAGTTGGTTTCCAGGTGTGGAGACCACCAGCCAAGCAGCAGTGCCCACGGAGCCAGAGGCAGCCCAGACCCTCCTTGGCCCTATGGGGAGCATTGGGCTAGGTGAGAACTAGGCAAGCGCGGCGATCCTGAGCCAAGCCACATTGGGGGTGAGGTTTGTTCCCCGAGCACAGTTTCCCTTTGCAGAATGCAGCTCCTAGAAGCGGGCTTTGTTCCGTTTCGGAGATAGGCCCTAGGAGGGTGCCTCCCTAGCTGGCTATGCGTGGGTTGCTAGGGCCGGTGCAAACAGGGCTTCTTCATACCAAATCAGCCTTCTCCGCGAAAGAGAACACGTTTGGAGTTGGTTTCAAGCTGCAGAGACCACCAGCCAAGCAGCAGTGCCCACGGAGCCAGAGGCAGCCCAGACCCTCCTTGGCCCAAGGGGGAGCAAAGGGCTCGGTGAGACTAGGCAAGCGCTGTAATGCTGAGCGAAGACGCAATGGGGCTAAGGTTTGTTCCCCGAGCACAGTTTCCCTTTGCAGAATGCAGCTCCTAGAAGCGCGTTTTGTGCCATTTCGGAATTAGGCACTGGGGGGGGGCCCTCACTAGCTGGCTATGGGTGGGTTGCTAGGGCCAGTGCAAACAGGGCTTCTTCAGGCCAAATCAGCCTTCTCGGCGAAGGAGAACACGTTTGGAGTTGGTTTCAAGCTGCAGAGACCACCAGCCAAGCAGCAGCGCCCAGGGAGCCAGAGGCAGCCCAGACCCTGCTGGGCCCTATGGGGAGCATAGAGCTAGGTGACAACTAGGAAAGCGCTGTATCCTGAGCCAAGCCGCATTGGGGCTGAGGTTTGTTCCCCGAGCACAGTTTCCCTTTGCAGAATGCACCTTCTAGAAGCGCGTTTTTTGCCGTTTCGGAGATAGGCCCTATGTGGGTCCCTCCCTAGCTGGCTTGGGTGGGTTGCTTGGGCCAGTGCAAACAGGGCTTCTTCATGCCAAATCAGCCTTCTCCGCCAAGGAGAAGACGTTTGGAGTTGGTTTCAGGCTGCGGAGACCACCGGCCAAGCAGCAGTACTCACGGAGCCAGAGGAGGCCCAGACCCTCCTTGGCCATATTGGGAGCATTGGACTAGGTGAGAACTAGGCAAGCGCGGCGATCCTGAGCCCTGCCGCATTGGGGCTGAGGTTTGTTTCCCGAGCACAGTTTCCCTTTGCAGAATGCAGATCCTAGAAGCGGGCTTTGTGCCGTTTCGGAGATAGGCCCTAGGTGGGACCCTCCCTAGTTGGCTATGGCTGGGTTGCTAGGGCCGGTGCAAATAGGGCTTCACCATGCCAAATCAGCCTTCTCCGCGAAGGAGAACACGTGTGGAGTTGGTTTCAGGCTGCGGAGACCACCAGCCAAGCAGCAGTGGCCACGGAGCCAGAGGCAGCCCAGAGCCTCCCTGGCACTATGGGGAGCATAGAGCTAGGTGAGAACTAGGAAAGCGCTGTAACCAGAGCTAACACGCACTGGGGATGAGGTTTGTTCCCCGAGCACAGTTTCCCTTTCAGAATGCAGCTCCTAGAAGCGGGCTTTGTGCCGTTTCGGAGATAGGCCCTAGGTGGGTGCCTCCCAAGCTGGCTATGCGTGCGTTGCTAGGGCCGGTGCAAACAGGGCTTCTTCAGGCCAAATCAGCCTTCTCCGCAAAGGAGAAGACGTTTGGAGTTGGTTTCAAGCTGCAGAGACCACCAGGCAAGCAGCAGCGCCCAGGGAGCCAGAGGCAGCCCAGACCCTCCTTGGCCCAAGGGGGAGCAAAGGGCTCGGTGAGAACTAGGCAAGCGCTGTGATGCTGACCGAAGACACAATGGGGCTAAGGTTTGTTCCCCGAGCACAGTTTCCCTTTGCAGAATGCAGCTCCTAGAAGCGCGTTTTGTGCCGTTTCGGAGATAGGCCCTAGGTGGGTCCCTCCCTAGCTGGCTATGGCTGGGTTGCTAGGGCCAGTGCAAATAGGGCTTCACCATGCCATATCAGCCATCTCCCCGAAGGAGAACACGTGTGGAGTTGGTTTCAAGCTTCGGAGACCACCAGCCAAGCAGCAGTGGCCACGGAGCCAGAGGCAGCCCAGACCCTCCTTGGCCCTAGGGGGAGCAAACGGCTAGGTGAGAACTAGGCATGCGCTGCGGTCATGAGCCAATACGTACTGGTTCTGTGGTTTGTTCCCCTAGCACAGTTTCCCCCTTGCAGAATGCAGCTCCTAGGAGCGCGTTTTGTGCCGTTTCGGAGATAGGCCCTGGGGGGGTCCCTCCCTTGCTGGCTATGGCTGGGTTGCTGGGGCCAAACCAGGGCTTCACCCTGGGCTTGAAACAGGGCTTCACCATGCCAAATCAGCCTTCTCCGCCAAGGAGAACACGTGTGGAGTTGGTTTCCAGGTGTGGAGACCACCAGCCAAGCAGCAGTGCCCACGGAGCCAGAGGCAGCCCAGACCCTCCTTGGCCCTATGGGGAGCATTGGGCTAGGTGAGAACTAGGCAAGCGCGGCGATCCTGAGCCAAGCCACATTGGGGGTGAGGTTTGTTCCCCGAGCACAGTTTCCCTTTGCAGAATGCAGCTCCTAGAAGCGGGCTTTGTTCCGTTTCGGAGATAGGCCCTAGGAGGGTGCCTCCCTAGCTGGCTATGCGTGGGTTGCTAGGGCCGGTGCAAACAGGGCTTCTTCATACCAAATCAGCCTTCTCCGCGAAAGAGAACACGTTTGGAGTTGGTTTCAAGCTGCAGAGACCACCAGCCAAGCAGCAGTGCCCACGGAGCCAGAGGCAGCCCAGACCCTCCTTGGCCCAAGGGGGAGCAAAGGGCTCGGTGAGACTAGGCAAGCGCTGTAATGCTGAGCGAAGACGCAATGGGGCTAAGGTTTGTTCCCCGAGCACAGTTTCCCTTTGCAGAATGCAGCTCCTAGAAGCGCGTTTTGTGCCATTTCGGAATTAGGCACTGGGGGGGGGCCCTCACTAGCTGGCTATGGGTGGGTTGCTAGGGCCAGTGCAAACAGGGCTTCTTCAGGCCAAATCAGCCTTCTCGGCGAAGGAGAACACGTTTGGAGTTGGTTTCAAGCTGCAGAGACCACCAGCCAAGCAGCAGCGCCCAGGGAGCCAGAGGCAGCCCAGACCCTGCTGGGCCCTATGGGGAGCATAGAGCTAGGTGACAACTAGGAAAGCGCTGTATCCTGAGCCAAGCCGCATTGGGGCTGAGGTTTGTTCCCCGAGCACAGTTTCCCTTTGCAGAATGCACCTTCTAGAAGCGCGTTTTTTGCCGTTTCGGAGATAGGCCCTATGTGGGTCCCTCCCTAGCTGGCTTGGGTGGGTTGCTTGGGCCAGTGCAAACAGGGCTTCTTCATGCCAAATCAGCCTTCTCCGCCAAGGAGAAGACGTTTGGAGTTGGTTTCAGGCTGCGGAGACCACCGGCCAAGCAGCAGTACTCACGGAGCCAGAGGAGGCCCAGACCCTCCTTGGCCATATTGGGAGCATTGGACTAGGTGAGAACTAGGCAAGCGCGGCGATCCTGAGCCCTGCCGCATTGGGGCTGAGGTTTGTTTCCCGAGCACAGTTTCCCTTTGCAGAATGCAGATCCTAGAAGCGGGCTTTGTGCCGTTTCGGAGATAGGCCCTAGGTGGGACCCTCCCTAGTTGGCTATGGCTGGGTTGCTAGGGCCGGTGCAAATAGGGCTTCACCATGCCAAATCAGCCTTCTCCGCGAAGGAGAACACGTGTGGAGTTGGTTTCAGGCTGCGGAGACCACCAGCCAAGCAGCAGTGGCCACGGAGCCAGAGGCAGCCCAGAGCCTCCCTGGCACTATGGGGAGCATAGAGCTAGGTGAGAACTAGGAAAGCGCTGTAACCAGAGCTAACACGCACTGGGGATGAGGTTTGTTCCCCGAGCACAGTTTCCCTTTCAGAATGCAGCTCCTAGAAGCGGGCTTTGTGCCGTTTCGGAGATAGGCCCTAGGTGGGTGCCTCCCAAGCTGGCTATGCGTGCGTTGCTAGGGCCGGTGCAAACAGGGCTTCTTCAGGCCAAATCAGCCTTCTCCGCAAAGGAGAAGACGTTTGGAGTTGGTTTCAAGCTGCAGAGACCACCAGGCAAGCAGCAGCGCCCAGGGAGCCAGAGGCAGCCCAGACCCTCCTTGGCCCAAGGGGGAGCAAAGGGCTCGGTGAGAACTAGGCAAGCGCTGTGATGCTGACCGAAGACACAATGGGGCTAAGGTTTGTTCCCCGAGCACAGTTTCCCTTTGCAGAATGCAGCTCCTAGAAGCGCGTTTTGTGCCGTTTCGGAGATAGGCCCTAGGTGGGTCCCTCCCTAGCTGGCTATGGCTGGGTTGCTAGGGCCAGTGCAAATAGGGCTTCACCATGCCATATCAGCCATCTCCCCGAAGGAGAACACGTGTGGAGTTGGTTTCAAGCTTCGGAGACCACCAGCCAAGCAGCAGTGGCCACGGAGCCAGAGGCAGCCCAGACCCTCCTTGGCCCTAGGGGGAGCAAACGGCTAGGTGAGAACTAGGCATGCGCTGCGGTCATGAGCCAATACGTACTGGTTCTGTGGTTTGTTCCCCTAGCACAGTTTCCCCCTTGCAGAATGCAGCTCCTAGGAGCGCGTTTTGTGCCGTTTCGGAGATAGGCCCTGGGGGGGTCCCTCCCTTGCTGGCTATGGCTGGGTTGCTGGGGCCAAACCAGGGCTTCACCCTGGGCTTGAAACAGGGCTTCACCATGCCAAATCAGCCTTCTCCGCCAAGGAGAACACGTGTGGAGTTGGTTTCCAGGTGTGGAGACCACCAGCCAAGCAGCAGTGCCCACGGAGCCAGAGGCAGCCCAGACCCTCCTTGGCCCTATGGGGAGCATTGGGCTAGGTGAGAACTAGGCAAGCGCGGCGATCCTGAGCCAAGCCACATTGGGGGTGAGGTTTGTTCCCCGAGCACAGTTTCCCTTTGCAGAATGCAGCTCCTAGAAGCGGGCTTTGTGCCGTTTCGGAGATAGGCCCTAGGAGGGTGCCTCCCTAGCTGGCTATGCGTGGGTTGCTAGGGCCGGTGCAAATAGGGCTTCTTCATACCAAATCAGCCTTCTCCGCGAAAGAGAACACATTTGGAGTTGGTTTCAAGCTGCAGAGACCACCAGCCAAGCAGCAGTGCCCACGGAGCCAGAGGCAGCCCAGACCCTCCTTGGCCCAAGGGGGAGCAAAGGGCTCGGTGAGACTAGGCAAGCTCTGTAATGCTGAGCGAAGACGCAATGGGGCTAAGGTTTGTTCCCCGAGCACAGTTTCCCTTTGCAGAATGCAGCTCCTAGAAGCGCGTTTTGTGCCATTTCGGAATTAGGCCCTGGGGGGGGCCCTCACTAGCTGGCTATGGGTGGGTTGCTAGGGCCAGTGCAAACAGGGCTTCTTCAGGCCAAATCAGCCTTCTCGGCGAAGGAGAACACGTTTGGAGTTGGTTTCAAGCTGCAGAGACCACCAGGCAAGTAGCAGTGCCCACGGAGCCAGAGGCAGCCCAGACCCTGCTGGGCCCTATGGGGAGCATAGAGCTAGGTGACAACTAGGAAAGCGCTGTATCCTGAGCCAAGCCGCATTGGGGCTGAGGTTTGTTCCCCGAGCACAGTTTCCCATTGCAGAATGCACCTTCTAGAAGCGCGTTTTGTGCCGTTTCGGAGATAGGCCCTATGTGGGTCCCTCCCTAGCTGGCTTGGGTGGGTTGCTTGGGCCAGTGCAAACAGGGCTTCTTCATGCCAAATCAGCCTTCTCCGCCAAGGAGAAGACGTTTGGAGTTGGTTTCAGGCTGCGGAGACCACCGGCCAAGCAGCAGTACTCACGGAGCCAGAGGAGGCCCAGACCCTCCTTGGCCATATTGGGAGCATTGGACTAGGTGAGAACTAGGCAAGCGCGGCTATCCTGAGCCCTGCAGCATTGGGGCTGAGGTTTGTTCCCCGAGCACAGTTTCCCTTTGCAGAATGCAGATCCTAGAAGCGCGTTTTGTGCCGTTTCCGAGATAGGCCCTAGTTGGGACCCTCCCTAGTTGGCTATGGCTGGGTTGCTAGGGCCGGTGCAAATAGGGCTTCACCATGCCAAATCAGCCTTCTCCGCGAAGGAGAACACGTGTGGATTTGGTTTCAGGCTGCGGAGACCACCAGCCAAGCAGCAGTGGCCACGGAGCCAGAGGCAGCCCAGAGCCTCCCTGGCACTATGGGGAGCATAGAGCTAGGTGAGAACTAGGAAAGCGCTGTATCCAGAGCTAACACGCACTGGGGATGAGGTTTGTTCCCCGAGCACAGTTTCCCTTTCAGAATGCAGCTCCTAGAAGCGGGCTTTGTGCCGTTTCGGAGATAGGCCCTAGGTGGGTGCCTCCCAAGCTGGCTATGCGTGCGTTGCTAGGGCCGGTGCAAACAGGGCTTCTTCAGGCCAAATCAGCCTTCTCCGCCAAGGAGAACACGTGTCGAGTTGGTTTCAACCTGCAGAGACCACCAGGCAAGCAGCAGCGCCCAGGGAGCCAGAGGCAGCCCAGACCCTGCTGGGCCCTATGGGGAGCATAGAGCTAGGTGACAACTAGGAAAGGGCTGTATCCTGAGCCTAGCCGCATTGGGGCTGAGGTTTGTTCCCCGAGCACAGTTTCCCTTTGCAGAATGCAGCTCCTAGAAGCGCGTTTTGTGCCGTTTCGGAGATAGGCCCTAGGTGGGTGCCTCCCTAGCTGGCTATGCGTGGGTTGCTAGGGCCAGTGCAAACAGGGCTTCTTCAGGCCAAATCAGCCTTGTCCGGGAAGGAGAACACGTTTGGAGTTGGTTTCAAGCTGCAGAGACCACCAGCCAAGCAGCAGTGCCCTCAGGGCCAGAGGCAGCCCAGACCCTCCTTGGCCCTAGGGGGAGCAAAGGGCTAGGTGAGAACTAGGCAAGCGCTGTGATGCTGACCGAAGACACAATGGGGCTAAGGTTTGTTCCCCGAGCACAGTTTCCCTTTGCAGAATGCAGCTTCTAGAAGCGCGTTTTGTGCCATTTCGGAGATAGGCCCTGGGGCGGGTCCCTCCCTAGCTGGCTATGGCTGGGTTGCTAGGGCCAGTGCAAACAGGGCTTCTTCATGCCAAATCAGCCTTCTCCGCCAAGGAGAAGACGTGTGGAGTTGGTTTCAGGCTGCGGAGACCACCAGCCAAGCAGCAGTGGCCACGGAGCCAGAGGCAGCCCAGACCCTCCTTGGCCCTAGGGGGAGCAAAGAGCTAGGTGAGAACTAGGCATGCGCTACCATCATGAGCCAATACGTACTGGTTCTGTGGTTTGTTCCCCTAGCACAGTTTCCCCCTTGCAGAATGCAGCTCCTAGGAGCGCGTTTTGTGCCGTTTCGGAGATAGGCCCTGGGGGGGGTCCCTCCCTAGCTGGCTATTGGTGGGTTGCTAGGGCCAGTGCAAACAGGGCTTCTTCATGCCAAATCAGCCTTCTCCCCGAAGGAGAACACGTGTGGAGTTGGTTTCAGGCTGCGGAGACCACCAGCCAAGCAGCAGTGGCCACGGAGCCAGAGGCAGCCCAGAGCCTCCCTGGCACTATGGGGGGCATAGGGCTAGGTGAGAACTAGGAAAGCGCTGTATCCAGAACTAACACGCACTGGAGATGAGGTTTCTTTCCCGAGCACAGTTTCCCTTTCAGAATGCAGCTCCTAGAAGCGGGCTTTGTGCCGTTTCGGAGATAGGCCATGGGGGGGTCCCTCCCTAGCTGGCTATTGGTGGGTTGCTAGGGTCAGTGCAAACAGGGCTTCTTCATGCCATATCAGGCTTCTCCGAGGAGAAAACGTTTGGAGTTGGTTTCAAGCTTCGGAGACCAGCAGGCAAGCAGCAGTGCCCACGGAGCCAGAGGCTGCCCAGACCCTGATTGGCCCTATGAAGAGCATAGGGGTAGGTGAGAACTAGGCAAGCGCAGCGATCCTGAGCCAAGCCGCCTTGGGGCTGAGGTTTGTTCCCCGAGCCCAGTTTCCCTTTGCAGAATGCAGCTCATAGAAGCGCGTTTTGTGCCGTTTCGGAGATAGGCCCTAGGAGGGTGCATCCCTAGCTGGCTATGGCTGGGTTGCTGGGGCCAGTGCAAACAGGGCTGCCTCATGCCAAATCAGCCTTCTCCGCCAAGGTGAACACGTGTGGAGTTGGTTTCAACCTGCAGAGACCACCAGCCAAGCAGCAGCGCCCAGGGAGCCAGAGGCAGCCCAGACCCTGCTGGGCCCTATGGGGAGCATAGAGCTAGGTGACAACTAGGAAAGCGCTGTATCCTGAGCCAAGCCGCATTGGGGCTGAGGTTTGTTCCCCGAGCACAGTTTCCCTTTGCAGAATGCAGATCCTAGAAGCGGGCTTTGTGCCGTTTCGGAGATAGGCCCTAGGTGGGTGCCTCCCTAGCTGGCTATGGGTGGGTTGCTAGGGCCAGTGCAAACAGGGCTGCCTCATGCCAAATCAGCCTTCTCGGCGAAGGAGAACACGTTTGGAGTTGGTTTCAAGCTGCAGAGACCACCAGCCAAGCAGCAGCGCCCAGGGAGCCAGAGGCAGCCCAGACCCTGCTGGGCCCTATGGGGAGCATAGAGCTAGGTGACAACTAGGAAAGCGCTGTATCCTGAGCCAAGCCGCATTGGGGCTGAGGTTTGTTCCCCGAGCACAGTTTCCCTTTGCAGAATGCAGATCCTAGAAGCGGGCTTTGTGCCGTTTCGGAGATAGGCCCTAGGTGGGTGCCTCCCTAGCTGGCTATGCGTGGGTTGCTAGGGCCGGTGCAAACAGGGCTTCTTCAGGCCAAATCAGCCTTGTCCGGGAAGGAGAACACGTTTGGAGTTGGTTTCAAGCTGCAGAGACCACCAGCCAAGCAGCAGTGCCCTCAGGGCCAGAGGCAGCCCAGACCCTCCTTGGCCCTAGGGGGAGCAAAGGGCTAGGTGAGAACTAGGCATGCGCTGCGATCATGAGCCAATACGTACTGGTTCTGTGGTTTGTTCCCCTAGCACAGTTTCCCCCTTGCAGAATGCAGCTCCTAGGAGCGCGTTTTGTGCCGTTTCGGAGATAGGCCCTGGGGGGGGTCCCTCCCTAGCTGGCTATGGCTGGGTTGCTGGGGCCAAACCAGGGCTTCACCCTGGGCTTGAAACAGGGCTTCACCATGCCAAATCAGCCTTCTCCGCCAAGGAGAACACGTGTGGAGTTGGATTCCAGGTGTGGAGACCACCAGCCAAGCAGCAGTGGCCACGGAGCCAGAGGAGGCCCAGACCCTCCTTGGCCCTATGGGGAGCATTGGGCTAGGTGAGAACTAGGCAAGCGCGGCGATCCTGAGCCAAGCCACATTGGGGGTGAGGTTTGTTCCCCGAGCACAGTTTCCCTTTGCAGAATGCAGCTCCTAGAAGCGGGCTTTGTGCCGTTTCGGAATTATGCCCTAGGAGGGTGCCTCCCTAGCTGGCTATGCGTGAGTTGCTAGGGCCGGTGCAAATAGGGCTTCTTCATACCAAATCAGCCTTTTCCGCGAAAGAGAACACGTTTGGAGTTGGTTTCAAGCTGCAGAGACCACCAGCCAAGCAGCAGTGCCCACGGAGCCAGAGGCAGCCCAGACCCTCCTTGGCCCAAGGGGGAGCAAAGGGCTCGGTGAGACTAGGCAAGCTCTGTAATGCTGAGCGAAGACGCAATGGGGCTAAGGTTTGTTCCCCGAGCACAATTTCCCTTTGCAGAATGCAGCTCCTAGAAGCGCGTTTTGTGCCATTTCGGAATTAGGCCCTGGGGGGGGCCCTCACTAGCTGGCTATGGGTGGGTTGCTAGGGCCAGTGCAAACAGGGCTTCTTCAGGCCAAATCAGCCTTCTCGGCGAAGGAGAACACGTTTGGAGTTGGTTTCAAGCTGCAGAGACCACCAGCCAAGCAGCAGTGGCCACGGAGCCAGAGGCAGCCCAGACCCTGCTGGGCCCTATGGGGAGCATAGAGCTAGGTGACAACTAGGAAAGCGCTGTATCCTGAGCCAAGCCGCATTGGGGCTGAGGTTTGTTCCCCGAGCACAGTTTCCCATTGCAGAATGCACCTTCTAGAAGCGCGTTTTGTGCCGTTTCGGAGATAGGCCCTATGTGGGTCCCTCCCTAGCTGGCTTGGGTGGGTTGCTTGGGCCAGTGCAAACAGGGCTTCTTCATGCCAAATCAGCCTTCTCCGCCAAGGAGAAGACGTTTGGAGTTGATTTCAGGCTGCGGAGACCACCGGCCAAGCAGCAGTACTCACGGAGCCAGAGGAGGCCCAGACCCGACTTGGCCATATTGGGAGCATTGGACTAGGTGAGAACTAGGCAAGCGCGGCTATCCTGAGCCGTGCAGCATTGGGGCTGAGGTTTGTTCCCGAGCACAGTTTCCCTTTGCAGAATGCAGATCCTAGAAGCGGGTTTTGTGCCGTTTCCGAGATAGGCCCTAGTTGGGACCCTCCCTAGTTGGCTATGGCTGGGTTGCTAGGGCCGGTGCAAATAGGGCTTCACCATGCCAAATCAGCCTTCTCCGCGAAGGAGAACACGTGTGGATTTGGTTTCAGGCTGCGGAGACCACCAGCCAAGCAGCAGTGGCCACGGAGCCAGAGGCAGCCCAGAGCCTCCCTGGAACTATGGGGAGCATAGAGCTAGGTGAGAACTAGGAAAGCGCTGTATCCAGAGCTAACACGCACTGGGGATGAGGTTTGTTCCCCGAGCACAGTTTCCCTTTCAGAATGCAGCTCCTAGAAGCGGGCTTTGTGCCGTTTCGGAGATAGGCCCTAGGTGGGTGCCTCCCAAGCTGGCTATGCGTGCGTTGCTAGGGCCGGTGCAAACAGGGCTTCTTCAGGCCAAATCAGCCTTCTCCGCGAAGGAGAAGACGTTTGGTTTGGAGTTGGTTTCAACCTGCAGAGACCACCAGGCAAGCAGCAGCGCCCAGGGAGCCAGAGGCAGCCCAGACCCTGCTGGGCCCTATGGGGAGCATAGAGCTAGGTGACAACTAGGAAAGGGCTGTATCCTGAGCCTAGCCGCATTGGGCCTGAGGTTTGTTCCCCGAGCACAGTTTCCCTTTGCAGAATGCAGCTCCTAGAAGCGCGTTTTGTGCCGTTTCGGAGATAGGCCCTAGGTGGGTCCCTCCCTAGCTGGCTATGGCTGGGTTGCTAGGGCCAGTGCAAATAGGGCTTCACCATGCCATATCAGCCATCTCCCCGAAGGAGAACACGTGTGGAGTTGGTTTCAAGCTTCGGAGACCACCAGCCAAGCAGCAGTGGCCACGGAGCCAGAGGCAGCCCAGACCCTCCTTGGCCCTAGGGGGAGCAAACGGCTAGGTGAGAACTAGGCATGCGCTGCGGTCATGAGCCAATACGTACTGGTTCTGTGGTTTGTTCCCCTAGCACAGTTTCCCCCTTGCAGAATGCAGCTCCTAGGAGCGCGTTTTGTGCCGTTTCGGAGATAGGCCCTGGGGGGGTCCCTCCCTTGCTGGCTATGGCTGGGTTGCTGGGGCCAAACCAGGGCTTCACCCTGGGCTTGAAACAGGGCTTCACCATGCCAAATCAGCCTTCTCCGCCAAGGAGAACACGTGTGGAGTTGGTTTCCAGGTGTGGAGACCACCAGCCAAGCAGCAGTGCCCACGGAGCCAGAGGCAGCCCAGACCCTCCTTGGCCCTATGGGGAGCATTGGGCTAGGTGAGAACTAGGCAAGCGCGGCGATCCTGAGCCAAGCCACATTGGGGGTGAGGTTTGTTCCCCGAGCACAGTTTCCCTTTGCAGAATGCAGCTCCTAGAAGCGGGCTTTGTTCCGTTTCGGAGATAGGCCCTAGGAGGGTGCCTCCCTAGCTGGCTATGCGTGGGTTGCTAGGGCCGGTGCAAACAGGGCTTCTTCATACCAAATCAGCCTTCTCCGCGAAAGAGAACACGTTTGGAGTTGGTTTCAAGCTGCAGAGACCACCAGCCAAGCAGCAGTGCCCACGGAGCCAGAGGCAGCCCAGACCTTCCTTGGCCCAAGGGGGAGCAAAGGGCTCGGTGAGACTAGGCAAGCGCTGTAATGCTGAGCGAAGACGCAATGGGGCTAAGGTTTGTTCCCCGAGCACAGTTTCCCTTTGCAGAATGCAGCTCCTAGAAGCGCGTTTTGTGCCATTTCGGAATTAGGCACTGGGGGGGGGCCCTCACTAGCTGGCTATGGGTGGGTTGCTAGGGCCAGTGCAAACAGGGCTTCTTCAGGCCAAATCAGCCTTCTCGGCGAAGGAGAACACGTTTGGAGTTGGTTTCAAGCTGCAGAGACCACCAGGCAAGTAGCAGTGCCCACGGAGCCAGAGGCAGCCCAGACCCTGCTGGGCCCTATGGGGAGCATAGAGCTAGGTGACAACTAGGAAAGCGCTGTATCCTGAGCCAAGCCGCATTGGGGCTGAGGTTTGTTCCCCGAGCACAGTTTCCCTTTGCAGAATGTACCTTCTAGAAGCGCGTTTTTTGCCGTTTCGGAGATAGGCCCTATGTGGGTCCCTCCCTAGCTGGCTTGGGTGGGTTGCTTGGGCCAGTGCAAACAGGGCTTCTTCATGCCAAATCAGCCTTCTCCGCCAAGGAGAAGACGTTTGGAGTTGGTTTCAGGCTGCGGAGACCACCGGCCAAGCAGCAGTACTCACGGAGCCAGAGGAGGCCCAGACCCTCCTTGGCCATATTGGGAGCATTGGACTAGGTGAGAACTAGGCAAGCGCGGCGATCCTGAGCCCTGCCGCATTGGGGCTGAGGTTTGTTTCCCGAGCACAGTTTCCCTTTGCAGAATGCAGATCCTAGAAGCGGGCTTTGTGCCGTTTCGGAGATAGGCCCTAGGTGGGACCCTCCCTAGTTGGCTATGGCTGGGTTGCTAGGGCCGGTGCAAATAGGGCTTCACCATGCCAAATCAGCCTTCTCCGCGAAGGAGAACACGTGTGGAGTTGGTTTCAGGCTGCGGAGACCACCAGCCAAGCAGCAGTGGCCACGGAGCCAGAGGCAGCCCAGAGCCTCCCTGGCACTATGGGGAGCATAGAGCTAGGTGAGAACTAGGAAAGCGCTGTAACCAGAGCTAACACGCACTGGGGATGAGGTTTGTTCCCCGAGCACAGTTTCCCTTTCAGAATGCAGCTCCTAGAAGCGGGCTTTGTGCCGTTTCGGAGATAGGCCCTAGGTGGGTGCCTCCCAAGCTGGCTATGCGTGCGTTGCTAGGGCCGGTGCAAACAGGGCTTCTTCAGGCCAAATCAGCCTTCTCCGCAAAGGAGAAGACGTTTGGAGTTGGTTTCAACCTGCAGAGACCACCAGGCAAGCAGCAGCGCCCAGGGAGCCAGAGGCAGCCCAGACCCTCCTTGGCCCAAGGGGGAGCAAAGGGCTCGGTGAGAACTAGGCAAGCGCTGTGATGCTGACCGAAGACACAATGGGGCTAAGGTTTGTTCCCCGAGCACAGTTTCCCTTTGCAGAATGCAGCTCCTAGAAGCGCGTTTTGTGCCGTTTCGGAGATAGGCCCTAGGTGGGTCCCTCCCTAGCTGGCTATGGCTGGGTTGCTAGGGCCAGTGCAAATAGGGCTTCACCATGCCATATCAGCCATCTCCCCGAAGGAGAACACGTGTGGAGTTGGTTTCAAGCTTCGGAGACCACCAGCCAAGCAGCAGTGGCCACGGAGCCAGAGGCAGCCCAGACCCTCCTTGGCCCTAGGGGGAGCAAACGGCTAGGTGAGAACTAGGCATGCGCTGCGGTCATGAGCCAATACGTACTGGTTCTGTGGTTTGTTCCCCTAGCACAGTTTCCCCCTTGCAGAATGCAGCTCCTAGGAGCGCGTTTTGTGCCGTTTCGGAGATAGGCCCTGGGGGGGTCCCTCCCTTGCTGGCTATGGCTGGGTTGCTGGGGCCAAACCAGGGCTTCACCCTGGGCTTGAAACAGGGCTTCACCATGCCAAATCAGCCTTCTCCGCCAAGGAGAACACGTGTGGAGTTGGTTTCCAGGTGTGGAGACCACCAGCCAAGCAGCAGTGCCCACGGAGCCAGAGGCAGCCCAGACCCTCCTTGGCCCTATGGGGAGCATTGGGCTAGGTGAGAACTAGGCAAGCGCGGCGATCCTGAGCCAAGCCACATTGGGGGTGAGGTTTGTTCCCCGAGCACAGTTTCCCTTTGCAGAATGCAGCTCCTAGAAGCGGGCTTTGTGCCGTTTCGGAGATAGGCCCTAGGAGGGTGCCTCCCTAGCTGGCTATGCGTGGGTTGCTAGGGCCGGTGCAAACAGGGCTTCTTCATACCAAATCAGCCTTCTCCGCGAAAGAGAACACATTTGGAGTTGGTTTCAAGCTGCAGAGACCACCAGCCAAGCAGCAGTGCCCACGGAGCCAGAGGCAGCCCAGACCCTCCTTGGCCCAAGGGGGAGCAAAGGGCTCGGTGAGACTAGGCAAGCTCTGTAATGCTGAGCGAAGACGCAATGGGGCTAAGGTTTGTTCCCCGAGCACAGTTTCCCTTTGCAGAATGCAGCTCCTAGAAGCGCGTTTTGTGCCATTTCGGAATTAGGCCCTGGGGGGGGCCCTCACTAGCTGGCTATGGGTGGGTTGCTAGGGCCAGTGCAAACAGGGCTTCTTCAGGCCAAATCAGCCTTCTCGGCGAAGGAGAACACGTTTGGAGTTGGTTTCAAGCTGCAGAGACCACCAGGCAAGTAGCAGTGCCCACGGAGCCAGAGGCAGCCCAGACCCTGCTGGGCCCTATGGGGAGCATAGAGCTAGGTGACAACTAGGAAAGCGCTGTATCCTGAGCCAAGCCGCATTGGGGCTGAGGTTTGTTCCCCGAGCACAGTTTCCCATTGCAGAATGCACCTTCTAGAAGCGCGTTTTGTGCCGTTTCGGAGATAGGCCCTATGTGGGTCCCTCCCTAGCTGGCTTGGGTGGGTTGCTTGGGCCAGTGCAAACAGGGCTTCTTCATGCCAAATCAGCCTTCTCCGCCAAGGAGAAGACGTTTGGAGTTGGTTTCAGGCTGCGGAGACCACCGGCCAAGCAGCAGTACTCACGGAGCCAGAGGAGGCCCAGACCCTCCTTGGCCATATTGGGAGCATTGGACTAGGTGAGAACTAGGCAAGCGCGGCTATCCTGAGCCCTGCAGCATTGGGGCTGAGGTTTGTTCCCCGAGCACAGTTTCCCTTTGCAGAATGCAGATCCTAGAAGCGGGTTTTGTGCCGTTTCCGAGATAGGCCCTAGTTGGGACCCTCCCTAGTTGGCTATGGCTGGGTTGCTAGGGCCGGTGCAAATAGGGCTTCACCATGCCAAATCAGCCTTCTCCGCGAAGGAGAACACGTGTGGATTTGGTTTCAGGCTGCGGAGACCACCAGCCAAGCAGCAGTGGCCACGGAGCCAGAGGCAGCCCAGAGCCTCCCTGGAACTATGGGGAGCATAGAGCTAGGTGAGAACTAGGAAAGCGCTGTATCCAGAGCTAACACGCACTGGGGATGAGGTTTGTTCCCCGAGCACAGTTTCCCTTTCAGAATGCAGCTCCTAGAAGCGGGCTTTGTGCCGTTTCGGAGATAGGCCCTAGGTGGGTGCCTCCCAAGCTGGCTATGCGTGCGTTGCTAGGGCCGGTGCAAACAGGGCTTCTTCAGGCCAAATCAGCCTTCTCCGCCAAGGAGAACACGTTTCGAGTTGGTTTCAACCTGCAGAGACCACCAGGCAAGCAGCAGCGCCCAGGGAGCCAGAGGCAGCCCAGACCCTGCTGGGCCCTATGGGGAGCATAGAGCTAGGTGACAACTAGGAAAGGGCTGTATCCTGAGCCTAGCCGCATTGGGGCTGAGGTTTGTTCCCCGAGCACAGTTTCCCTTTGCAGAATGCAGCTCCTAGAAGCGCGTTTTGTGCCGTTTCGGAGATAGGCCCTAGGTGGGTCCCTCCCTAGCTGGCTATGGCTGGGTTGCTAGGGCCAGTGCAAATAGGGCTTCACCATGCCATATCAGCCATCTCCCCGAAGGAGAACACGTGTGGAGTTGGTTTCAAGCTTCGGAGACCACCAGCCAAGCAGCAGTGCCCACGGAGCCAGAGGCAGCCCAGACCCTCCTTGGCCCTAGGGGGAGCAAAGGGCTAGGTGAGAACTAGGCATGCGCTGCGATCATGAGCCAATACGTACTGGTTCTGTGGTTTGTTCCCCTAGCACAGTTTCCCCCTTGCAGAATGCAGCTCCTAGGAGCGCGTTTTGTGCCGTTTCGGAGATAGGCCCTGGGGGGGTCCCTCCCTTGCTGGCTATGGCTGGGTTGCTGGGGCCAAACCAGGGCTTCACCCTGGGCTTGAAACAGGGCTTCACCATGCCAAATCAGCCTTCTCCGCCAAGGAGAACACGTGTGGAGTTGGTTTCCAGGTGTGGAGACCACCAGCCAAGCAGCAGTGGCCACGGAGCCAGAGGCAGCCCAGACCCTCCTTGGCCCAAGGGGGAGCAAAGGGCTCGGTGAGACTAGGCAAGCGCTGTAATGCTGAGCGAAGACGCAATGGGGCTAAGGTTTGTTCCCCGAGCACAGTTTCCCTTTGCAGAATGCAGCTCCTAGAAGCGCGTTTTGTGCCATTTCGGAATTAGGCCCTGGGGGGGGCCCTCACTAGCTGGCTATGGGTGGGTTGCTAGGGCCAGTGCAAACAGGGCTTCTTCAGGCCAAATCAGCCTTCTCCCCGAAGGAGAACACGTGTGGAGTTGGTTTCAGGCTGCGGAGACCACCAGCCAAGCAGCAGTGGCCACGGAGCCAGAGGCAGCCCAGAGCCTCCCTGGCACTATGGGGAGCATAGGGCTAGGTGAGAACTAGGAAAGCGCTGTATCCAGAGCTAACACGCACTGGGGATGAGGATTGTTCCCCGAGCACTGTTACCCTTTCAGAATGCAGCTCCTAGAAGCAGGCTTTGTGCCGTTTCGGAGATAGGCCCTAGGTGGGTGCCTCCCAAGCTGGCTACCCGTGGGTTGCTAGGGCCGGTGCAAACAGGGATTCTTCAGGCCAAATCAGCTTTCTCCGCGAAGGAGAAGACGTTTGGAGTTTGTTTCAAGCTGCAGAGACCACCAGCCAAGCAGCAGTGCCCTCAGGGCCAGAGGTAGCCCAGACCCTCCTTGGCACTATGGGGGGCAAAGGGTTAGGTGAGAACTACAACAGCGCTGCGGTCCTAGAAACGACTCGTGCAAGAATCCGAGCCCCCCGGGGTCGTCCAGCTGTCCCGTTGCGCATCGAGCCCATGCCTTTGGGCCCGCGGTGTGGACCAACTCTTCCGGGCGACTCGCGTTCGGGTCTGACGGCCACGGTCGACCAGCTGTCCCGGGAGATTCGCGCCCATGCCTGATGTCCCGCGGGGTCGACCAGATTCCCCGGGCGACTCGGGCCCGTACCCGAGGGCCCGCGGTGTTGACCAGCTGTCCCGGGCGACTCCGGCCCTGGTCCAACGGCCTGAGGGGTCTACCAGCAGTCCCCGGGCGACTCGGGCTCGTTTCCGCGGGACCCCGGTGTCGACCATCGGTACCGGGCTATTCGTCCCGTGCCCAAGGGTCCGGGGTGTCGACCACATCGCTCGGGCGACTCGGTTCGGGTCCGAGGGCCCTCGGTGTCGACCAGCTCCTCTGGGCGATTCCGGCCTGGGTCAGAGGGCACACAGTGTCGACCAGCTGTCCTGCGCGACTTGGGCCCGGGTCCGAGTGCCCTCGGCGTCGACCAGGGGTCCCGTGTGACTCGGACCCGGGTCCAAGGGCCCTCGGGGTCCACCAGCACTCCCGGGAGACCTGCGCTCGGGTCAGATGGCCCGAGGTGTCGACCAGCTCTCCGGGGCGACTGGGGCCATACCCGATGGCCCGCAGGGTCTTCGAGCTCTCCCGGGTGACTCGGGACTGTGCCAAGGGCCCGCGGTGTCGAACTGCTCTCCCGGGCATCTCACGCTTGCCTCTGAGGGCCCCCGGGGTCGACCAGCAGGCCCGGACGACTCTGGCTCGTGTCCGAGGGCCCGTGAAGTCGACCTGCGGTTCTGGGTGACTCGGGTCAGAGCCCTATGGCCCGCGGGGTCGACCAGCTGCCCCGGGCGACTCGGGCCCGGGTCCGAGGGCCCACGGGTTCGACCAGATTTCCTGGGCGCCTCGGGCCCGGGTCCGAAGTCCTGGGGTTCCACCAATTCTCCCGGGCGTCTGGGGCCCGGGTCCGAAGGCCCTCGGGGTCAACCAGCTGTCTCGGAGGACTCGTGCTCGAGTCTGTGGGCCCGCGGGGTCGACCAGCTCTCCCGGGTGACTTGCGCTTGTGTCCGAGGGCCCGAGGTGTCGACGAGCACTCCCGGGCCACTCGGGCTCGTGTCCGAGGGCCCGCGTGTGCGAACAGCTCTCCCGGGTGAATCAACTCGGGTCTGAGGGCCAGCGGGGTCGACCAAAAATCCCCGGTGCCTCGGGCCCATGCCCGACGGCTTGCAGTGTCGACCAGCAGTCCCGGGCATCTCTGGACCCAGCCCGTGGTGCTGTGGGGTCAAACTGCTGCCCCGGGTGTCTCGCGCTTGGTCCGAGGGCACCCGGGTTCGACAAGCAGTCCCCAGCGACTCATGCTAGAATCTGAGGGCCCCCGGGGTCGTCCAGCGGTCCCAGGCGCATCGGGCCGGTGCCCGAGGCCCGTGGTGTCGACCAACTCTCCCCGGCAACTCGGGTTAGGGTCTGAGGTCCCAGGGTCGACCAGCTGTCCCGGGCGACTCGGGCCCGTGCCCGATGTCCCGCTGGGTCGACCAGCTGTCCCGGGTGACTTGGGCCCTGGTCAGAGGGACCGCGGTGTCGACCAGGCGTCCCGGGTGACTCGGGACTGTACCCGAGGCCTCGCGGTGTCCACCAGGTGGCCCGGGCGACTCGGGGCCGTGACCGAGGGCCCAAGGTGTCGCCCAGCTCCCCCGGGTGATTCGGGCCCGGGTCCGAGAGCATGCGGTGTCGACCAGCTGTCCCGGGGCACTCGGGCCCGCGTCGAGGGTCCGCGGTTTCCGTTTTGACATGCTCTCCCGGGTGAATAGCGCTCGGGTCCGATGGTACGCGGGGCCGACGAGCTCTCTTGGGCGATTCGGGCCCGTTCCCGAGGGCCCGTGGTGACCACCAGCTGTCCCGGGTGACTCCGGACTGTGCCCGAGGGCCCGCGGTGTCGAACAGCTTTCCCGGGCGTTTCGCGCTTGGGTCTGTGGGCCCCCACCATCGACCAGCAGTCCCGGATGTCTCTGGCTTGTTTCTGAGGGCCCGTGAGGTCGACCTGCGGTCCTGGGCGACTCCGGCCAGAGCCCTAGGGCCCGTGGGGTCAACCTGCTGACCCGGGCCACTCGCACTTGGGTCCGAGGGCCTGCGGGGTCGACAGGCTGTCCCGGGCGACTCCGGCCCGCCTCCGAGTGCCCAGGGGTCGACCAGCTGTCCCGGGACACTCGCGTTTGTGTCCGAGGGCCCGCGGGGTCAACCAGCTGTCCCGGGTGAATGGGGCTCGGGTCCCAAGGCACTCGGGGTTGACCAGCTGTCCTGGGCGACACCGGCCCATGCCTTTGGGCCCGCGGTGTGGACCAACTCTTCCGGGCGACTCGCGTTCGGGTCTGACGGCCACGGTCGACCAGCTGTCCCGGGAGATTCGCGCCCATGCCTGATGTCCCGCGGGGTCGACCAGATTCCCCGGGCGACTCGGGCCCGTACCCGAGGGCCCGCGGTGTTGACCAGCTGTCCCGGGCGACTCCGGCCCTGGTCCAACGGCCTGAGGGGTCTACCGGCAGTCCCCGGGCGACTCGGGCTAGTTTCCGCGGGACCCCGGTGTCGACCATCGGTACCGGGCTATTCGTCCCGTGCCCAAGGGTCCGGGGTGTCGACCACATCGCTCGGGCGACTCGGTTCGGGTCCGAGGGCCCGCGGTGTCGACCAGCTCCTCTGGGCGATTCCGGCCCGGGTCAGAGGGCACACAGTGTCGACCAGCTGTCCTGCGCGACTTGGGCCCGGGTCCGAGTGCCCTCGGCGTCGACCAGGGGTCCCGTGTGACTCGGACCCGGGTCCAAGGGCCCTCGGGGTCCACCAGCACTCCCGGGAGACCTGCGCTCGGGTCAGATGGCCCGAGGTGTCGACCAGCACTCCGGGGCGACTGCGGCCATACCCGATGGCCCGCGGGGTCTTCGAGCTCTCCCGGGTGACTCGGGACTGTGCCAAGGGCCCGCGGTGTCGAACTGCTCTCCCGGGCATCTCACGCTTGCCTCTGAGGGCCCCCGGGGTCGACCAGCAGGCCCGGACGACTCTGGCTCGTGTCCGAGGGCCCGTGAAGTCGACCTGCGGTTCTGGGTGACTCGGGTCAGAGCCCTATGGCCCGCGGGGTCGACCAGCTGCCCCGGGCGACTCGGGCCCGGGTCCGAGGGACCTCTGGGTCGACCAGCTGTCTCAGAGGACTCGTGCTCGAGTCTGTGGGCCCGCGAGGTCGACCAGCTCTCCCGGGTGACTTGCGCTTGTGTCCGAGGGCCCGAGGTGTCGACGAGCACTCCCGGGCCACTCGGGCTCGTGTCCGAGGGCCCGCGTGTGCGAACAGCTCTCCCGGGTGAATCAACTCGGGTCTGAGGGCCAGCGGGGTCGACCAAAAATCCCCGGTGCCTCGGGCCCATGCCCGACAGCTTGCAGTGTCGACCAGCAGTCCCGGGCATCTCTGGACCCAGCCCGTGGTGCTGTGGGGTCAAACTGCTGCCCCGGGTGTCTCGCGCTTGGTCCGAGGGCACCCGGGTTCGACAAGCAGTCCCCAGCGACTCGTGCTAGAATCCGAGGGCCCCCGGGGTCGTCCAGTGGTCCCAGGCGCATCGGGCCGGTGCCCGAGGCCTGTGGTGTCGACCAACTCTCCCCGGCAACTCGGGTTAGGGTCTGAGGTCCCAGGGTCGACCAGCTGTCCCGGGCGACTCGGGCCCGTGCCCGATGTCCCGCTGGGTCGACCAGCTGTCCCGGGTGACTTGGGCCCTGGTCAGAGGGACCGCGGTGTCGACCAGGCGTCCCGGGTGACTCGGGACTGTACCCGAGGCCTCGCGGTGTCCACCAGGTGGCCCGGGCGACTCGGGGCCGTGACCGAGGGCCCAAGGTGTCGCCCAGCTCCCCCGGGTGATTCGGGCCCGGGTCCGAGAGCATGCGGTGTCGACCAGCTGTCCCGGGGCACTCGAGCCCGCGTCGAGGGTCCGCGGTTTCCGTTTTGACATGCTCTCCCGGGTGAATCGCGCTTGGGTCCGATGGTACGCGGGGCCGACGAGCTCTCTTGGGCGATTCGGGCCCGTTCCCGAGGGCCCGTGGTGACCACCAGCTGTCCCGGGTGACTCCGGACTGTGCCCGAGGGCCCGCGGTGTCGAACAGCTTTCCCGGGCGTTTCGCGCTTGGGTCTGTGGGCCCCCACCATCGACCAGCAGTCCCGGATGTCTCTGGCTTGTTTCTGAGGGCCCGTGAGGTCGACCTGCGGTCCTGGGCGACTCCGGCCAGAGCCCTAGGGCCCGTGGGGTCAACCTGCTGACCCGGGCCACTCGCACTTGGGTCCGAGGGCCTGCGGGGTCGACAGGCTGTCCCGGGCGACTCCGGCCCGCCTCTGAGTGCCCAGGGGTCGACCAGCTGTCCCGGGACACTCGCGTTTGTGTTCGAGGGCCCGCGGGGACAACCAGCTGTCCCGGGTGAATGGGGCTCGGGTCCCAAGGCACTCGGGGTTGACCAGCTGTCCTGGGCGACACCGGCCCATGCCTTTGGGCCCGCGGTGTGGACCAACTCTTCCGGGCGACTCGCGTTCGGGTCTGACGGCCACGGTCGACCAGCTGTCCCGGGAGATTCGCGCCCATGCCTGATGTCCCGCGGGGTCGACCAGATTCCCCGGGCGACTCGGGCCCGTACCCGAGGGCCCGCGGTGTTGACCAGCTGTCCCGGGCGACTCCGGCCCTGGTCCAACGGCCTGAGGGGTCTACCAGCAGTCCCCGGGCGACTCGGGCTAGTTTCCGCGGGACCCTGTTGTCGACCATCGGTACCGGGCTATTCGTCCCGTGCCCGAGGGTCCGGGGTGTCGACCACATCGCTCGGGCGACTCGGTTCGGGTCCGAGGGCCCGCGGTGTCGACCAGCTCCTCTGGGCGATTCCGGCCCGGGTCAGAGGGCACACAGTGTCGACCAGCTGTCCTGCGCGACTTGGGCCCGGGTCCGAGTGCCCTCGGCGTCGACCAGGGGTCCCGTGTGACTTGGACCTGGGTCCAAGGGCCCTCGGGGTCCACCAGCACTCCCGGGAGACCTGCGCTCGGGTCAGATGGCCCGAGGTGTCGACCAGCACTCCGGGGCGACTGGGGCCATACCTGATGGCCCACGGGGTCTTCGAGCTCTCCCGGGTGACTCGGGACTGTGCCAAGGGCCCGCGGTGTCGAACTGCTCTCCCGGGCATCTCACGCTTGCCTCTGAGGGCCCCCGGGGTCGACCAGCAGGCCCGGACGACTCTGGCTCGTGTCCGAGGGCCCGTGAAGTCGACCTGCGGTTCTGGGTGACTCGGGTCAGAGCCCTATGGCCCGCGGGGTCGACCAGCTGCCCCGGGCGACTCGGGCCCGGGTCCGAGGGCCCACGGGTTCGACCAGATTTCCTGGGCGACTCGGGCCCGGGTCCGAAGTCCTGGGGTTCCACCAATTCTCCCGGGCGTCTGGGGCCCGGGTCCGAAGGCCCTCGGGGTCGACCAGCTGTCTCGGAGGACTCGTGCTCGAGTCTGTGGGCCCGCGGGGTCGACCGGCTCTCCCGGGTGACTTGCGCTTGTGTCCGAGGGCCCGAGGTGTCGACGAGCACTCCCGGGCCACTCGGGCTCGTGTCCGAGGGCCCGCGTGTGCGAACAGCTCTCCCGGGTGAATCAACTCGGGTCTGAGGGCCAGCGGGGTCGACCAAAAATCCCCGGTGCCTCGGGCCCATGCCCGACGGCTTGCAGTGTCGACCAGCAGTCCCGGGCATCTCTGGACCCAGCCCGTGGTGCTGTGGGGTCAAACTGCTGCCCCGGGTGTCTCGCGCTTGGTCCGAGGGCACCCGGGTTCGACAAGCAGTCCCCAGCGACTCGTGCTAGAATCCGAGGGCCCCCGGGGTCGTCCAGCGGTCCCAGGCGCATCGGGCCGGTGCCCGAGGCCCGTGGTGTCGACCAACTCTCCCCGGCAACTCGGGTTAGGGTCTGAGGTCCCAGGGTCGACCAGCTGTCCCGGGCGACTCGGGCCCGTGCCCGATGTCCCGCTGGGTCGACCAGCTGTCCCGGGTGACTTGGGCCCTGGTCAGAGGGACCGCGGTGTCGACCAGGCGTCCCGGGTGACTCGGGACTGTACCCGAGGCCTCGCGGTGTCCACCAGGTGGCCCGGGCGACTCGGGGCCGTGACCGAGGGCCCAAGGTGTCGCCCAGCTCCCCCGGGTGATTCGGGCCCGGGTCCGAGAGCATGCGGTGTCGACCAGCTGTCCCGGGGCACTCGGGCCCGCGTCGAGGGGCCGCGGTTTCGGTTTCGACATGCTCTCCCGGGTGAATCGCGCTCGGGTCCGATGGTACGCGGGGCCGACGAGCTCTCTTGGGCGATTCGGGCCCGTTCCCGAGGGCCCGTGGTGACCACCAGCTGTCCCGGGTGACTCCGGACTGTGCCCGAGGGCCCGCGGTGTCGAACAGCTTTCCCGGGCGTTTCGCGCTTGGGTCTGTGGGCCCCCACCATCGACCAGCAGTCCCGGATGTCTCTGGCTTGTTTCTGAGGGCCCGTGAGGTCGACCTGCGGTCCTGGGCGACTCCGGCCAGAGCCCTAGGGCCCGTGGGGTCAACCTGCTGACCCGGGCCACTCGCACTTGGGTCCGAGGGCCTGCGGGGTCGACAGGCTGTCCCGGGCGACTCCGGCCCGCCTCCGAGTGCCCAGGGGTCGACCAGCTGTCCCGGGACACTCGCGTTTGTGTCCGAGGGCCCGCGGGGTCAACCAGCTGTCCCGGGTGAATGGGGCTCGGGTCCCAAGGCACTCGGGGTTGACCAGCTGTCCTGGGCGACACCGGCCCATGCCTTTGGGCCCGCGGTGTGGACCAACTCTTCCGGGCGACTCGCGTTCGGGTCTGACGGCCACGGTCGACCAGCTGTCCCGGGAGATTCGCGCCCATGCCTGATGTCCCGCGGGGTCGACCAGATGCCCCGGGCGACTCGGGCCCGTACCGAGGGCCCGCGGTGTTGAACAGCTGTCCCGGGCGACTCCGGCCCTGGTCCAACGGCCTGAGGGGTCTACCAGCAGTCCCCGGGCGACTCGGGCTAGTTTCCGCGGGACCCCGGTGTCGACCATCGGTACCGGGCTATTCGTCCCGTGCCCGAGGGTCCGGGGTGTCGACCACATCGCTCGGGCGACTCGGTTCGGGTCCGAGTGCCCGCGGTGTCGACCAGCTCCTCTGGGCGATTCCGGCCCGGGTCAGAGGGCACACAGTGTCGACCAGCTGTCCTGCGCGACTTGGGCTCGGGTCCGAGTGCCCTCGGCGTCGACCAGGGGTCCCGTGTGACTCGGACCCGGGTCCAAGGGCCCTCGGGGTCCACCAGCACTCCCGGGAGACCTGTGCTCGGGTCAGATGGCCCGAGGTGTCGACCAGCTCTCCGGGGCGACTGGGGCCATACCCGATGGCCCGCGGGGTCTTCGAGCTCTCCCGGGTGACTCGGGACTGTGCCAAGGGCCCGCGGTGTCGAACTGCTCTCCCGGGCATCTCACGCTTGCCTCTGAGGGCCCCCGGGGTCGACCAGCAGGCCCGGACGACTCTGGCTCGTGTCCGAGGGCCCGTGAAGTCGACCTGCGGTTCTGGGTGACTCGGGTCAGAGCCCTATGGCCCGCGGGGTCGACCAGCTGCCCCGGGCGACTCGGGCCCGGGTCCGAGGGCCCACGGGTTCGACCAGATTTCCTGGGCGACTCGGGCCCGGGTCCGAAGTCCTGGGGTTCCACCAATTCTCCCGGGCGTCTGGGGCCCGGGTCCGAAGGCCCTCGGGGTCGACCAGCTGTCTCGGAGGACTCGTGCTCGAGTCTGTGGGCCCGCGGGGTCGACCAGCTCTCCCGGGTGACTTGCGCTTGTGTCCGAGGGCCCGAGGTGTCGACGAGCACTCCCGGGCCACTCGGGCTCGTGTCCGAGGGCCCGCGTGTGCGAACAGCTCTCCCGGGTGAATCAACTCGGGTCTGAGGGCCAGCGGGGTCGACCAAAAATCCCCGGTGCCTCGGGCCCATGCCTGACAGCTTGCAGTGTCGACCAGCAGTCCCGGGCATCTCTGGACCCAGCCCGTGGTGCTGTGGGGTCAAACTGCTGCCCCGGGTGTCTCGCGCTTGGTCCGAGGGCACCCGGGTTCGACAAGCAGTCCCCAGCGACTCGTGCTAGAATCCGAGGGCCCCCGGGGTCGTCCAGCGGTCCCAGGCGCATCAGGCCGGTGCCCGAGGCCCGTGGTGTCGACCAACTCTCCCCGGCAACTCGGGTTAGGGTCTGAGGTCCCAGGGTCGACCAGCTGTCCCGGGCGACTCGGGCCCGTGCCCGATGTCCCGCTGGGTCGACCAGCTGTCCCGGGTGACTTGGGCCCTGGTCAGAGGGACCGCGGTGTCGACCAGGCGTCCCGGGTGACTCGGGACTGTACCCGAGGCCTCGCGGTGTCCACCAGGTGGCCCGGGCGACTCGGGGCCGTGACCGAGGGCCCAAGGTGTCGCCCAGCTCCCCCGGGTGATTCGGGCCCGGGTCCGAGAGCATGCGGTGTCGACCAGCTGTCCCGGGGCACTCAGGCCCGCGTCGAGGGTCCGCGGTTTCGGTTTTGACATGCTCTCCCGGGTGAATCGCGCTCGGGTCCGATGGTACGCGGGGCCGACGAGCTCTCTTGGGCGATTCGGGCCCGTTCCCGAGGGCCCGTGGTGACCACCAGCTGTCCCGGGTGACTCCGGACTGTGCCCGAGGGCCCGCGGTGTCGAACAGCTTTCCCGGGCGTTTCGCGCTTGGGTCTGTGGGCCCCCACCATCGACCAGCAGTCCCGGATGTCTCTGGCTTGTTTCTGAGGGCCCGTGAGGTCGACCTGCGGTCCTGGGCGACTCCGGCCAGAGCCCTAGGGCCCGTGGGGTCAACCTGCTGACCCGGGCCACTCGCACTTGGGTCCGAGGGCCTGCGGGGTCGACAGGCTGTCCCGGGCGACTCCGGCCCGCCTCCGAGTGCCCAGGTGTCGACCAGCTGTCCCGGGACACTCGCGTTTGTGTCCGAGGGCCCGCGGGGTCAACCAGCTGTCCCGGGTGAATGGGGCTCAGGTCCCAAGGCACTCGGGGTTGACCAGCTGTCCTGGGCGACACCGGCCCATGCCTTTGGGCCCGCGGTGTGGACCAACTCTTCCGGGCGACTCGCGTTCGTGTCTGACGGCCACGGTCGACCAGCTGTCCCGGGAGATTCGCGCCCATGCCTGATGTCCCGCGGGGTCGACCAGATTCCTCGGGCGACTCGGGCCCGTACCCGAGGGCCCGCGGTGTTGACCAGCTGTCCCGGGCGACTCCGGCCCTGGTCCAACGGCCTGAGGGGTCTACCAGCAGTCCCCGGGCGACTCGGGCTAGTTTCCGCGGGACCCCGGTGTCGACCATCGGTACCGGGCTATTCGTCCCGTGCCCAAGGGTCCGGGGTGTCGACCACATCGCTCGGGCGACTCGGTTCGGGTCCGAGGGCCCGCGGTGTCGACCAGCTCCTCTGGGCGATTCCGGCCCGGGTCAGAGGGCACACAGTGTCGACCAGCTGTCCTGCGTGACGTGGGCCCGGGTCCGAGTGCCCTCGGCGTCGACCAGGGGTCCCGTGTGACTCGGACCCGGGTCCAAGGGCCCTCGGGGTCCACCAGCACTCCCGGGAGACCTGCACTCGGGTCAGATGGCCCGAGGTGTCGACCAGCACTCCGGGGCGACTGGGGCCATACCCGATGGCCCGCGGGGTCTTCGAGCTCTCCCGGGTGACTCGGGACTGTGCCAAGGGCCCGCGGTGTCGAACTGCTCTCCCGGGCATCTCACGCTTGCCTCTGAGGGCCCCCGGGGTCGACCAGCAGGCCCGGACGACTCTGACTCGTGTTCGAGGGCCCGTGAAGTCGACCTGCGGTTCTGGGTGACTCGGGTCAGAGCCCTATGGCCCGCGGGGTCGACCAGCTGCCCCGGGCGACTCGGGCCCGGGTCCGAGGGCCCACGGGTTCGACCAGATTTCCTGGGCGACTCGGGCCCGGGTCCGAAGTCCTGGGGTTCCACCAATTCTCCCGGGCGTCTGGGGCCCGGGTCCGAAGGCCCTCGGGGTCGACCAGCTGTCTCGGAGGACTCGTGCTCGAGTCTGTGGGCCCGCGGGGTCGACCAGCTCTCCCGGGTGACTTGCGCTTGTGTCCGAGGGCCCGAGGTGTCGACGAGCACTCCCGGGCCACTCGGGCTCGTGTCCGAGGGCCCGCGTGTGCGAACAGCTCTCCCGGGTGAATCAACTCGGGTCTGAGGGCCAGCGGGGTCGACCAAAAATCCCCGGTGCCTCGGGCCCATGCCCGACGGCTTGCAGTGTCGACCAGCAGTCCCGGGCATCTCTGGACCCAGCCCGTGGTGCTGTGGGGTCAAACTGCTGCCCCGGGTGTCTCGCGCTTGGTCCGAGGGCACCCGGGTTCGACAAGCAGTCCCCAGCGACTCGTGCTAGAATCCGAGGGCCCCCGGGGTCGTCCAGCGGTCCCAGGCGCATCGGGCCGGTGCCCGAGGCCCGTGGTGTCGACCAACTCTCCCCGGCAACTCGGGTTAGGGTCTGAGGTCCCAGGGTCGACCAGCTGTCCCGGGCGAATCGGGCCCGTGCCCGATGTCCCGCTGGGTCGACCAGCTGTCCCGGGTGACTTGGGCCCTGGTCAGAGGGACCGCGGTGTCGACCAGGCGTCCCGGGTGACTCGGGA
Organism: Sus scrofa; assembly: GCF_054392235.1. Lineage (NCBI taxonomy): Eukaryota > Metazoa > Chordata > Mammalia > Artiodactyla > Suidae > Sus > Sus scrofa. The sequence continues at coordinate 45,295,040 of NC_139387.1, read as the reverse complement.
CTGTACCCGAGGCCTCGCGGTGTCCACCAGGTGGCCCGGGCGACTCGGGGCCGTGACCGAGGGCCCAAGGTGTCGCCCAGCTCCCCCGGGTGATTCGGGCCCGGGTCCGAGAGCATGCGGTGTCGACCAGCTGTCCCGGGGCACTCGGGCCCGCGTCGAGGGGCCGCGGTTTCGGTTTCGACATCTCTCCCGGGTGAATCGCGCTCGGGTCCGATGGTACGCGGGGCCGACGAGCTCTCTTGGGCGATTCGGGCCCGTTCCCGAGGGCCCGTGGTGACCACCAGCTGTCCCGGGTGACTCCGGACTGTGCCCGAGGGCCCGCGGGGTCGAACAGCTTTCCCGGGCGTTTCGCGCTTGGGTCTGTGGGCCCCCACCATCGACCAGCAGTCCCGGATGTCTCTGGCTTGTTTCTGAGGGCCCGTGAGGTCGACCTGCGGTCCTGGGCGACTCCGGCCAGAGCCCTAGGGCCCGTGGGGTCAACCTGCTGACCCGGGCCACTCGCACTTGGGTCCGAGGGCCTGCGGGGTCGACAGGCTGTCCCGGGCGACTCCGGCCCGCCTCCGAAGCCCAGCGGTCGACCAGCTGTCCCGGGACACTCGCGTTTGTGTCCGAGGGCCCGCGGGGACAACCAGCTGTCCCGGGTGAATGGGGCTCGGGTCCCAAGGCACTCGGGGTTGACCAGCTGTCCTGGGCGACACCGGCCCATGCCTTTGGGCCCGCGGTGTGGACCAACTCTTCCGGGCGACTCGCGTTCGGGTCTGACGGCCACGGTTGACCAGCTGTCCCGGGAGATTCGCGCCCATGCCTGATGTCCTGCGGGGTCGACCAGATTCCCCGGGCGACTCGGGCCCGTCCCCGAGGGCCCGCGGTGTTGACCAGCTGTCCCGGGTGACTCCGGCCCTGGTCCAACGGCCTGAGGGGTCTACCAGCAGTCCCCGGGCGACTCGGGCTAGTTTCCGCGGGACCCCGGTGTCGACCATCGGTACCGGGCTATTCGTCCCGTGCCCGAGGGTCCGGGGTGTCGACCACATCGCTCGGGCGACTCGGTTCGGGTCCGAGGGCCCGCGGTGTCGACCAGCTCCTCTGGGCGATTCCGGCCCGGGTCAGAGGGCACACAGTGTCGACCAGCTGTCCTGCGTGACGTGGGCCCGGGTCCGAGTGCCCTCGGCGTCGACCAGGGGTCCCGTGTGACTCGGACCCGGGTCCAAGGGCCCTCGGGGTCCACCAGCACTCCCGGGAGACCTGCACTCGGGTCAGATGGCCCGAGGTGTCGACCAGCACTCCGGGGCGACTGGGGCCATACCCGATGGCCCGCGGGGTCTTCGAGCTCTCCCGGGTGACTCGGGACTGTGCCAAGGGCCCGCGGTGTCGAACTGCTCTCCCGGGCATCTCACGCTTGCCTCTGAGGGCCCCCGGGGTCGACCAGCAGGCCCGGACGACTCTGGCTCGTGTCCGAGGGCCCGTGAAGTCGACCTGCGTTTCTGGGTGACTCGGGTCAGAGCCCTATGGCCCGCGGGGTCGACCAGCTGCCCCGGGCGACTCGGGCCCGGGTCCGAGGGCCCACGGGTTCGACCAGATTTCCTGGGCGACTCGGGCCCGGGTCCGAAGTCCTGGGGTTCCACCAATTCTCCCGGGCGTCTGGGGCCCGGGTCCGAAGGCCCTCGGGGTCGACCAGCTGTCTCGGAGGACTCGTGCTCGAGTCTGTGGGCCCGCGGGGTCGACCAGCTCTCCCGGGTGACTTGCGCTTGTGTCCGAGGGCCCGAGGTGTCGACGAGCACTCCCGGGCCACTCGGGCTCGTGTCCGAGGGCCCGCGTGTGCGAACAGCTCTCCCGGGTGAATCAACTCGGGTCTGAGGGCCAGCGGGGTCGACCAAAAATCCCCGGTGCCTCGGGCCCATGCCTGACAGCTTGCAGTGTCGACCAGCAGTCCCGGGCATCTCTGGACCCAGCCCGTGGTGCTGTGGGGTCAAACTGCTGCCCCGGGTGTCTCGCGCTTGGTCCGAGGGCACCCGGGTTCGACAAGCAGTCCCCAGCGACTCGTGCTAGAATCCGAGGGCCCCCGGGGTCGTCCAGCGGTCCCAGGCGCATCGGGCCGGTGCCCGAGGCCCGTGGTGTCGACCAACTCTCCCCGGCAACTCGGGTTAGGGTCTGAGGTCCCAGGGTCGACCAGCTGTCCCGGGCGACTCGGGCCCGTGCCCGATGTCCCGCTGGGTCGACCAGCTGTCCCGGGTGACTTGGGCCCTGGTCAGAGGGACCGCGGTGTCGACCAGGCGTCCCGGGTGACTCGGGACTGTACCCGAGGCCTCGCGGTGTCCACCAGGTGGCCCGGGCGACTCGGGGCCGTGACCGAGGGCCCAAGGTGTCGCCCAGCTCCCCCGGGTGATTCGGGCCCGGGTCCGAGAGCATGCGGTGTCGACCAGCTGTCCCGGGGCACTCGGGCCCGCGTCGAGGGGCCGCGGTTTCGGTTTCGACATCTCTCCCGGGTGAATCGCGCTCGGGTCCGATGGTACGCGGGGCCGACGAGCTCTCTTGGGCGATTCGGGCCCGTTCCCGAGGGCCCGTGGTGACCACCAGCTGTCCCGGGTGACTCCGGACTGTGCCCGAGGGCCCGCGGGGTCGAACAGCTTTCCCGGGCGTTTCGCGCTTGGGTCTGTGGGCCCCCACCATCGACCAGCAGTCCCGGATGTCTCTGGCTTGTTTCTGAGGGCCCGTGAGGTCGACCTGCGGTCCTGGGCGACTCCGGCCAGAGCCCTAGGGCCCGTGGGGTCAACCTGCTGACTCGGGCCACTCGCACTTGGGTCCGAGGGCCTGCGGGGTCGACAGGCTGTCCCGGGCGACTCCGGCCCGCCTCCGAAGCCCAGCGGTCGACCAGCTGTCCCGGGACACTCGCGTTTGTGTCCGAGGGCCCGCGGGGACAACCAGCTGTCCCGGGTGAATGGGGCTCGGGTCCCAAGGCACTCGGGGTTGACCAGCTGTCCTGGGCGACACCGGCCCATGCCTTTGGGCCCGCGGTGTGGACCAACTCTTCCGGGCGACTCGCGTTCGGGTCTGACGGCCACGGTTGACCAGCTGTCCCGGGAGATTCGCGCCCATGCCTGATGTCCTGCGGGGTCGACCAGATTCCCCGGGCGACTCGGGCCCGTACCCGAGGGCCCGCGGTGTTGACCAGCTGTCCCGGGTGACTCCGGCCCTGGTCCAACGGCCTGAGGGGTCTACCAGCAGTCCCCGGGCGACTCGGGCTAGTTTCCGCGGGACCCCGGTGTCGACCATCGGTACCGGGCTATTCGTCCCGTGCCCGAGGGTCCGGGGTGTCGACCACATCGCTCGGGCGACTCGGTTCGGGTCCGAGGGCCCGCGGTGTCGACCAGCTCCTCTGGGCGATTCCGGCCCGGGTCAGAGGGCACACAGTGTCGACCAGCTGTCCTGCGTGACGTGGGCCCGGGTCCGAGTGCCCTCGGCGTCGACCAGGGGTCCCGTGTGACTCGGACCCGGGTCCAAGGGCCCTCGGGGTCCACCAGCACTCCCGGGAGACCTGCACTCGGGTCAGATGGCCCGAGGTGTCGACCAGCACTCCGGGGCGACTGGGGCCATACCCGATGGCCCGCGGGGTCTTCGAGCTCTCCCGGGTGACTCGGGACTGTGCCAAGGGCCCGCGGTGTCGAACTGCTCTCCCGGGCATCTCACGCTTGCCTCTGAGGGCCCCCGGGGTCGACCAGCAGGCCCGGACGACTCTGGCTCGTGTCCGAGGGCCCGTGAAGTCGACCTGCGGTTCTGGGTGACTCGGGTCAGAGCCCTATGGCCCGCGGGGTCGACCAGCTGCCCCGGGCGACTCGGGCCCGGGTCCGAGGGCCCACGGGTTCGACCAGATTTCCTGGGCGACTCGGGCCCGGGTCCGAAGTCCTGGGGTTCCACCAATTCTCCCGGGCGTCTGGGGCCCGGGTCCGAAGGCCCTCGGGGTCGACCAGCTGTCTCGGAGGACTCGTGCTCGAGTCTGTGGGCCCGCGGGGTCGACCAGCTCTCCCGGGTGACTTGCGCTTGTGTCCGAGGGCCCGAGGTGTCGACGAGCACTCCCGGGCCACTCGGGCTCGTGTCCGAGGGCCCGCGTGTGCGAACAGCTCTCCCGGGTGAATCAACTCGGGTCTGAGGGCCAGCGGGGTCGACCAAAAATCCCCGGTGCCTCGGGCCCATGCCTGACAGCTTGCAGTGTCGACCAGCAGTCCCGGGCATCTCTGGACCCAGCCCGTGGTGCTGTGGGGTCAAACTGCTGCCCCGGGTGTCTCGCGCTTGGTCCGAGGGCACCCGGGTTCGACAAGCAGTCCCCAGCGACTCGTGCTAGAATCCGAGGGCCCCCGGGGTCGTCCAGCGGTCCCAGGCGCATCGGGCCGGTGCCCGAGGCCCGTGGTGTCGACCAACTCTCCCCGGCAACTCGGGTTAGGGTCTGAGGTCCCAGGGTCGACCAGCTGTCCCGGGCGACTCGGGCCCGTGCCCGATGTCCCGCTGGGTCGACCAGCTGTCCCGGGTGACTTGGGCCCTGGTCAGAGGGACCGCGGTGTCGACCAGGCGTCCCGGGTGACTCGGGACTGTACCCGAGGCCTCGCGGTGTCCACCAGGTGGCCCGGGCGACTCGGGGCCGTGACCGAGGGCCCAAGGTGTCGCCCAGCTCCCCCGGGTGATTCGGGCCCGGGTCCGAGAGCATGCGGTGTCGACCAGCTGTCCCGGGGCACTCGGGCCCGCGTCGAGGGGCCGCGGTTTCGGTTTCGACATCTCTCCCGGGTGAATCGCGCTCGGGTCCGATGGTACGCGGGGCCGACGAGCTCTCTTGGGCGATTCGGGCCCGTTCCCGAGGGCCCGTGGTGACCACCAGCTGTCCCGGGTGACTCCGGACTGTGCCCGAGGGCCCGCGGTGTCGAACAGCTTTCCCGGGCGTTTCGCGCTTGGGTCTGTGGGCCCCCACCATCGACCAGCAGTCCCGTATGTCTCTGGCTTGTTTCTGAGGGCCCGTGAGGTCGACCTGCGGTCCTGGGCGACTCCGGCCAGAGCCCTAGGGCCCGTGGGGTCAACCTGCTGACTCGGGCCACTCGCACTTGGGTCCGAGGGCCTGCGGGGTCGACAGGCTGTCCCGGGCGTCTCCGGCCCGCCTCCGAAGCCCAGCGGTCGACCAGCTGTCCCGGGACACTCGCGTTTGTGTCCGAGGGCCCGCGGGGACAACCAGCTGTCCCGGGTGAATGGGGCTCGGGTCCCAAGGCACTCGGGGTTGACCAGCTGTCCTGGGCGACACCGGCCCATGCCTTTGGGCCCGCGGTGTGGACCAACTCTTCCGGGCGACTCGCGTTCGGGTCTGACGGCCACGGTTGACCAGCTGTCCCGGGAGATTCGCGCCCATGCCTGATGTCCTGCGGGGTCGACCAGATTCCCCGGGCGACTCGGGCCCGTACCCGAGGGCCCGCGGTGTTGACCAGCTGTCCCGGGCGACTCCGGCCCTGGTCCAACGGCCTGAGGGGTCTACCAGCAGTCCCCGGGCGACTCGGGCTAGTTTCCGCGGGACCCCGGTGTCGACCATCGGTACCGGGCTATTCGTCCCGTGCCCGAGGGTCCGGGGTGTCGACCACATCGCTCGGGCGACTCGGTTCGGGTCCGAGGGCCCGCGGTGTCGACCAGCTCCTCTGGGCGATTCCGGCCCGGGTCAGAGGGCACACAGTGTCGACCAGCTGTCCTGCGCGACTTGGGCCCGGGTCCGAGTGCCCTCGGCGTCGACCAGGGGTGCCGTGTGACTCGGACCCGGGTCCAAGGGCCCTCGGGGTCCACCAGCACTCCCGGGAGACCTGCACTCGGGTCAGATGGCCCGAGGTGTCGACCAGCACTCCGGGGTGACTGGGGCCATACCCGATGGCCCGCGGGGTCTTCGAGCTCTCCTGGGTGACTCGGGACTGTGCCAAGGGCCCGCGGTGTCGAACTGCTCTCCCGGGCATCTCACGCTTGCCTCTGAGGGCCCCCGGGGTCGACCAGCAGGCCCGGACGACTCTGGCTCGTGTCCGAGGGCCCGTGAAGTCGACCTGCGGTTCTGGGTGACTCGGGTCAGAGCCCTATGGCCCGCGGGGTCGACCAGCTGCCCCGGGCGACTCGGGCCCGGGTCCGAGGGCCCACGGGTTCGACCAGATTTCCTGGGCGACTCGGGCCCGGGTCCGAAGTCCTGGGGTTCCACCAATTCTCCCGGGCGTCTGGGGCCCGGGTCCGAAGGCCCTCGGGGTCGACCAGCTGTCTCGGAGGACTCGTGCTCGAGTCTGTGGGCCCGCGGGGTCGACCAGCTCTCCCGGGTGACTTGCGCTTGTGTCCGAGGGCCCGAGGTGTCGACGAGCACTCCCGGGCCACTCGGGCTCGTGTCCGAGGGCCCGCGTGTGCGAACAGCTCTCCCGGGTGAATCAACTCGGGTCTGAGGGCCAGCGGGGTCGACCAAAAATCCCCGGTGCCTCGGGCCCATGCCTGACAGCTTGCAGTGTCGACCAGCAGTCCCGGGCATCTCTGGACCCAGCCTGTGGTGCTGTGGGGTCAAACTGCTGCCCCGGGTGTCTCGCGCTTGGTCCGAGGGCACCCGGGTTCGACAAGCAGTCCCCAGCGACTCGTGCTAGAATCCGAGGGCCCCCGGGGTCGTCCAGCGGTCCCAGGCGCATCGGGCCGGTGCCCGAGGCCCGTGGTGTCGACCAACTCTCCCCGGCAACTCGGGTTAGGGTCTGAGGTCCCAGGGTCGACCAGCTGTCCCGGGCGACTCGGGCCCATGCCCGATGTCCCGCTGGGTCGACCAGCTGTCCCGGGTGACTTGGGCCCTGGTCAGAGGGCCCGCGGTGTCGAACAGCTTTCCCGGGCGTTTCGCGCTTGGGTCTGTGGGCCCCCACCATCGACCAGCAGTCCCGGATGTCTCTGGCTTGTTTCTGAGGGCCCGTGAGGTCGACCTGCGGTCCTGGGCGACTCCGGCCAGAGCCCTAGGGCCCGTGGGGTCAACCTGCTGACCCGGGCCACTCGCACTTGGGTCCGAGGGCCTGCGGGGTCGACAGGCTGTCCCGGGCGACTCCGGCCCGCCTCTGAGTGCCCAGGGGTCGACCAGCTGTCCCGGGACACTCGCGTTTGTGTCCGAGGGCCCGCGGGGACAACCAGCTGTCCCGGGTGAATGGGGCTCGGGTCCCAAGGCACTCGGGGTTGACCAGCTGTCCTGGGCGACACCGGCCCATGCCTTTGGGCCCGCGGTGTGGACCAACTCTTCCGGGCGACTCGCGTTCGGGTCTGACGGCCACGGTCGACCAGCTGTCCCGGGAGATTCGCGCCCATGCCTGATGTCCCGCGGGGTCGACCAGATTCCCCGGGCGACTCGGGCCCGTACCCGAGGGCCCGCGGTGTTGACCAGCTGTCCCGGGCGACTCCGGCCCTGGTCCAACGGCCTGAGGGGTCTACCAGCAGTCCCCGGGCGACTCGGGCTAGTTTCCGCGGGACCCTGTTGTCGACCATCGGTACCGGGCTATTCGTCCCGTGCCCGAGGGTCCGGGGTGTCGACCACATCGCTCGGGCGACTCGGTTCGGGTCCGAGGGCCCGCGGTGTCGACCAGCTCCTCTGGGCGATTCCGGCCCGGGTCAGAGGGCACACAGTGTCGACCAGCTGTCCTGCGCGACTTGGGCCCGGGTCCGAGTGCCCTCGGCGTCGACCAGGGGTCCCGTGTGACTTGGACCTGGGTCCAAGGGCCCTCGGGGTCCACCAGCACTCCCGGGAGACCTGCGCTCGGGTCAGATGGCCCGAGGTGTCGACCAGCACTCCGGGGCGACTGGGGCCATACCTGATGGCCCACGGGGTCTTCGAGCTCTCCCGGGTGACTCGGGACTGTGCCAAGGGCCCGCGGTGTCGAACTGCTCTCCCGGGCATCTCACGCTTGCCTCTGAGGGCCCCCGGGGTCGACCAGCAGGCCCGGACGACTCTGGCTCGTGTCCGAGGGCCCGTGAAGTCGACCTGCGGTTCTGGGTGACTCGGGTCAGAGCCCTATGGCCCGCGGGGTCGACCAGCTGCCCCGGGCGACTCGGGCCCGGGTCCGAGGGCCCACGGGTTCGACCAGATTTCCTGGGCGACTCGGGCCCGGGTCCGAAGTCCTGGGGTTCCACCAATTCTCCCGGGCGTCTGGGGCCCGGGTCCGAAGGCCCTCGGGGTCGACCAGCTGTCTCGGAGGACTCGTGCTCGAGTCTGTGGGCCCGCGGGGTCGACCAGCTCTCCCGGGTGACTTGCGCTTGTGTCCGAGGGCCCGAGGTGTCGACGAGCACTCCCGGGCCACTCGGGCTCGTGTCCGAGGGCCCGCGTGTGCGAACAGCTCTCCCGGGTGAATCAACTCGGGTCTGAGGGCCAGCGGGGTCGACCAAAAATCTCCGGTGCCTCGGGCCCATGCCTGACAGCTTGCAGTGTCGACCAGCAGTCCCGGGCATCTCTGGACCCAGCCCGTGGTGCTGTGGGGTCAAACTGCTGCCCCGGGTGTCTCGCGCTTGGTCCGAGGGCACCCGGGTTCGACAAGCAGTCCCCAGCGACTCATGCTAGAATCCGAGGGCCCCCGGGGTCGTCCAGCGGTCCCAGGCGCATCGGGCCGGTGCCCGAGGCCTGTGGTGTCGACCAACTCTCCCCGGCAACTCGGGTTAGGGTCTGAGGTCCCAGGGTCGACCAGCTGTCCCGGGCGACTCGGGCCCGTGCCCGATGTCCCGCTGGGTCGACCAGCTGTCCCGGGTGACTTGGGCCCTGGTCAGAGGGACCGCGGTGTCGACCAGGCGTCCCGGGTGACTCGGGACTGTACCCGAGGCCTCGCGGTGTCCACCAGGTGGCCCGGGCGACTCGGGGCCGTGACCGAGGGCCCAAGGTGTCGCCCAGCTCCCCCGGGTGATTCGGGCCCGGGTCCGAGAGCATGCGGTGTCGACCAGCTGTCCCGGGGCACTCGGGCCCGCGTCGAGGGGCCGCGGTTTCGGTTTCGACATCTCTCCCGGGTGAATCGCGCTCGGGTCCGATGGTACGCGGGGCCGACGAGCTCTCTTGGGCGATTCGGGCCCGTTCCCGAGGGCCCGTGGTGACCACCAGCTGTCCCGGGTGACTCCGGACTGTGCCCGAGGGCCCGCGGTGTCGAACAGCTTTCCCGGGCGTTTCGCGCTTGGGTCTGTGGGCCCCCACCATCGACCAGCCGTCCCGGATGTCTCTGGCTTGTTTCTGAGGGCCCGTGAGGTCGACCTGCGGTCCTGGGCGACTCCGGCCAGAGCCCTAGGGCCCGTGGGGTCAACCTGCTGACTCGGGCCACTCGCACTTGGGTCCGAGGGCCTGCGGGGTCGACAGGCTGTCCCGGGCGACTCCGGCCCGCCTCCGAAGCCCAGCGGTCGACCAGCTGTCCCGGGACACTCGCGTTTGTGTCCGAGGGCCCGCGGGGACAACCAGCTGTCCCGGGTGAATGGGGCTCGGGTCCCAAGGCACTCGGGGTTGACCAGCTGTCCTGGGCGACACCGGCCCATGCCTTTGGGCCCGCGGTGTGGACCAACTCTTCCGGGCGACTCGCGTTCGAGTCTGACGGCCACGGTCGACCAGCTGTCCCGGGAGATTCGCGCCCATGCCTGATGTCCCGCGGGGTCGACCAGATTCCCCGGGCGACTCGGGACCGTACCCGAGGGCCCGCGGTGTTGACCAGCTGTCCCGGGCGACTCCGGCCCTGGTCCAACGGCCTGAGGGGTCTACCAGCAGTCCCCGGGCGACTCGGGCTCGTTTCCGCGGGACCCCGGTGTCGACCATCGGTACCGGGCTATTCGTCCCGTGCCCGAGGGTCCGGGGTGTCGACCACATCGCTCGGGCGACTCGGTTCGGGTCCGAGGGCCCGCGGTGTCGACCAGCTCCTCTGGGCGATTCCGGCCCGGGTCAGAGGGCACACAGTGTCGACCAGCTGTCCTGCGCGACTTGGGCCCGGGTCCGAGTGCCCTCGGCGTCGACCAGGGGTCCCGTGTGACTCGGACCCGGGTCCAAGGGCCCTCGGGGTCCACCAGCACTCCCGGGAGACCTGCGCTCGGGTCAGATGGCCCGAGGTGTCGACCAGCACTCCGGGGCGACTGCGGCCATACCCGATGGCCCGCGGGGTCTTCGAGCTCTCCCGGGTGACTCGGGACTGTGCCAAGGGCCCGCGGTGTCGAACTGCTCTCCCGGGCATCTCACGCTTGCCTCTGAGGGCCCCCGGGGTCGACCAGCAGGCCCGGACGACTCTGGCTCGTGTCCGAGGGCCCGTGAAGTCGACCTGCGGTCCTGGGTGACTCGGGTCAGAGCCCTATGGCCCGCGGGGTCGACCAGCTGCCCCGGGCGACTCGGGCCCGGGTCCGAGGGCCCTCTGGGTCGACCAGCTGTCTCAGAGGACTCGTGCTCGAGTCTGTGGGCCCGCGGGGTCGACCAGCTCTCCCGGGTGACTTGCGCTTGTGTCCGAGGGCCCGAGGTGTCGACGAGCACTCCCGGGCCACTCGGGCTCGTGTCCGAGGGCCCGCGTGTGCGAACAGCTCTCCCGGGTGAATCAACTCGGGTCTGAGGGCCAGCGGGGTCGACCAAAAATCCCCGGTGCCTCGGGCCCATGCCCGACGGCTTGCAGTGTCGACCAGCAGTCCCGGGCATCTCTGGACCCAGCCCGTGGTGCTGTGGGGTCAAACTGCTGCCCCGGGTGTCTCGCGCTTGGTCCGAGGGCACCCGGGTTCGACAAGCAGTCCCCAGCGACTCGTGCTAGAATCCGAGGGCCCCCGGGGTCGTCCAGTGGTCCCAGGCGCATCGGGCCGGTGCCCGAGGCCTGTGGTGTCGACCAACTCTCCCCGGCAACTCGGGTTAGGGTCTGAGGTCCCAGGGTCGACCAGCTGTCCCGGGCGACTCGGGCCCGTGCCCGATGTCCCGCTGGGTCGACCAGCTGTCCCGGGTGACTTGGGCCCTGGTCAGAGGGACCGCGGTGTCGACCAGGCGTCCCGGGTGACTCGGGACTGTACCCGAGGCCTCGCGATGTCCACCAGGTGGCCCGGGCGACTCGGGGCCGTGACCGAGGGCCCAAGGTGTCGCCCAGCTCCCCCGGGTGATTCGGGCCCGGGTCCGAGAGCATGCGGTGTCGACCAGCTGTCCCGGGGCACTCGGGCCCGCGTCGAGGGTCCGCGGTTTCCGTTTTGACATGCTCTCCCGGGTGAATCGCGCTTGGGTCCGATGGTACGCGGGGCCGACGAGCTCTCTTGGGCGATTCGGGCCCGTTCCCGAGGGCCCGTGGTGACCACCAGCTGTCCCGGGTGACTCCGGACTGTGCCCGAGGGCCCGCGGTGTCGAACAGCTTTCCCGGGCGTTTCGCGCTTGGGTCTGTGGGCCCCCACCATCGACCAGCAGTCCCGGATGTCTCTGGCTTGTTTCTGAGGGCCCGTGAGGTCGACCTGCGGTCCTGGGCGACTCCGGCCAGAGCCCTAGGGCCCGTGGGGTCAACCTGCTGACCCGGGCCACTCGCACTTGGGTCCGAGGGCCTGCGGGGTCGACAGGCTGTCCCGGGCGACTCCGGCCCGCCTCTGAGTGCCCAGGGGTCGACCAGCTGTCCCGGGACACTCGCGTTTGTGTCCGAGGGCCCGCGGGGACAACCAGCTGTCCCGGGTGAATGGGGCTCGGGTCCCAAGGCACTCGGGGTTGACCAGCTGTCCTGGGCGACACCGGCCCATGCCTTTGGGCCCGCGGTGTGGACCAACTCTTCCGGGCGACTCGCGTTCGGGTCTGACGGCCACGGTCGACCAGCTGTCCCGGGAGATTCGCGCCCATGCCTGATGTCCCGCGGGGTCGACCAGATTCCCCGGGCGACTCGGGCCCGTACCCGAGGGCCCGCGGTGTTGACCAGCTGTCCCGGGCGACTCCGGCCCTGGTCCAACGGCCTGAGGGGTCTACCAGCAGTCCCCGGGCGACTCGGGCTAGTTTCCGCGGGACCCCGGTGTCGACCATCGGTACCGGGCTATTCGTCCCGTGCCCGAGGGTCCGGGGTGTCGACCACATCGCTCGGGCGACTCGGTTCGGGTCCGAGGGCCCGCGGTGTCGACCAGCTCCTCTGGGCGATTCCGGCCCGGGTCAGAGGGCACACAGTGTCGACCAGCTGTCCTGCGCGACTTGGGCCCGGGTCCGAGTGCCCTCGGCGTTGACCAGGGGTCCCGTGTGACTCGGACCCGGGTCCAAGGGCCCTCGGGGTCCACCAGCACTCCCGGGAGACCTGCGCTCGGGTCAGATGGCCCGAGGTGTCGACCAGCACTCCGGGGCGACTGCGGCCATACCCGATGGCCCGCGGGGTCTTCGAGCTCTCCCGGGTGACTCGGGACTGTGCCAAGGGCCCGCGGTGTCGAACTGCTCTCCCGGGCATCTCACGCTTGCCTCTGAGGGCCCCCGGGGTCGACCAGCAGGCCCGGACGACTCTGGCTCGTGTCCGAGGGCCCGTGAAGTCGACCTGCGGTTCTGGGTGACTCGGGTCAGAGCCCTATGGCCCGCGGGGTCGACCAGCTGCCCCGGGCGACTCGGGCCCGGGTCCGAGGGCCCTCTGGGTCGACCAGCTGTCTCAGAGGACTCGTGCTCGAGTCTGTGGGCCCGCGGGGTCGACCAGCTCTCCCGGGTGACTTGCGCTTGTGTCCGAGGGCCCGAGGTGTCGACGAGCACTCCCGGGCCACTCGGGCTCGTGTCCGAGGGCCCGCGTGTGCGAACAGCTCTCCCGGGTGAATCAACTCGGGTCTGAGGGCCAGCGGGGTCGACCAAAAATCCCCGGTGCCTCGGGCCCATGCCCGACGGCTTGCAGTGTCGACCAGCAGTCCCGGGCATCTCTGGACCCAGCCCGTGGTGCTGTGGGGTCAAACTGCTGCCCCGGGTGTCTCGCGCTTGGTCCGAGGGCACCCGGGTTCGACAAGCAGTCCCCAGCGACTCGTGCTAGAATCCGAGGGCCCCCGGGGTCGTCCAGTGGTCCCAGGCGCATCGGGCCGGTGCCCGAGGCCTGTGGTGTCGACCAACTCTCCCCGGCAACTCGGGTTAGGGTCTGAGGTCCCAGGGTCGACCAGCTGTCCCGGGCGACTCGGGCCCGTGCCCGATGTCCCGCTGGGTCGACCAGCTGTCCCGGGTGACTTGGGCCCTGGTCAGAGGGACCGCGGTGTCGACCAGGCGTCCCGGGTGACTCGGGACTGTACCCGAGGCCTCGCGGTGTCCACCAGGTGGCCCGGGCGACTCGGGGCCGTGACCGAGGGCCCAAGGTGTCGCCCAGCTCCCCCGGGTGATTCGGGCCCGGGTCCGAGAGCATGCGGTGTCGACCAGCTGTCCCGGGGCACTCGGGCCCGCGTCGAGGGTCCGCGGTTTCCGTTTTGACATGCTCTCCCGGGTGAATCGCGCTTGGGTCCGATGGTACGCGGGGCCGACGAGCTCTCTTGGGCGATTCGGGCCCGTTCCCGAGGGCCCGTGGTGACCACCAGCTGTCCCGGGTGACTCCGGACTGTGCCCGAGGGCCCGCGGTGTCGAACAGCTTTCCCGGGCGTTTCGCGCTTGGGTCTGTGGGCCCCCACCATCGACCAGCCGTCCCGGATGTCTCTGGCTTGTTTCTGAGGGCCCGTGAGGTCGACCTGCGGTCCTGGGCGACTCCGGCCAGAGCCCTAGGGCCCGTGGGGTCAACCTGCTGACCCGGGCCACTCGCACTTGGGTCCGAGGGCCTGCGGGGTCGACAGGCTGTCCCGGGCGACTCCGGCCCGCCTCTGAGTGCCCAGGGGTCGACCAGCTGTCCCGGGACACTCGCGTTTGTGTCCGAGGGCCCGCGGGGACAACCAGCTGTCCCGGGTGAATGGGGCTCGGGTCCCAAGGCACTCGGGGTTGACCAGCTGTCCTGGGCGACACCGGCCCATGCCTTTGGGCCCGCGGTGTGGACCAACTCTTCCGGGCGACTCGCGTTCGGGTCTGACGGCCACGGTCGACCAGCTGTCCCGGGAGATTCGCGCCCATGCCTGATGTCCCGCGGGGTCGACCAGATTCCCCGGGCGACTCGGGACCGTACCCGAGGGCCCGCGGTGTTGACCAGCTGTCCCGGGCGACTCCGGCCCTGGTCCAACGGCCTGAGGGGTCTACCAGCAGTCCCCGGGCGACTCGGGCTAGTTTCCGCGGGACCCTGTTGTCGACCATCGGTACCGGGCTATTCGTCCCGTGCCCGAGGGTCCGGGGTGTCGACCACATCGCTCGGGCGACTCGGTTCGGGTCCGAGGGCCCGCGGTGTCGACCAGCTCCTCTGGGCGATTCCGGCCCGGGTCAGAGGGCACACAGTGTCGACCAGCTGTCCTGCGCGACTTGGGCCCGGGTCCGAGTGCCCTCGGCGTCGACCAGGGGTCCCGTGTGACTTGGACCTGGGTCCAAGGGCCCTCGGGGTCCACCAGCACTCCCGGGAGACCTGCGCTCGGGTCAGATGGCCCGAGGTGTCGACCAGCACTCCGGGGCGACTGGGGCCATACCCGATGGCCCGCGGGGTCTTCGAGCTCTCCCGGGTGACTCGGGACTGTGCCAAGGGCCCGCGGTGTCGAACTGCTCTCCCGGGCATCTCACGCTTGCCTCTGAGGGCCCCCGGGGTCGACCAGCAGGCCCGGACGACTCTGGCTCGTGTCCGAGGGCCCGTGAAGTCGACCTGCGGTTCTGGGTGACTCGGGTCAGAGCCCTATGGCCCGCGGGGTCGACCAGCTGCCCCGGGCGACTCGGGCCCGGGTCCGAGGGCCCACGGGTTCGACCAGATTTCCTGGGCGACTCGGGCCCGGGTCCGAAGTCCTGGGGTTCCACCAATTCTCCCGGGCGTCTGGGGCCCGGGTCCGAAGGCCCTCGGGGTCGACCAGCTGTCTCGGAGGACTCGTGCTCGAGTCTGTGGGCCCGCGGGGTCGACCAGCTCTCCCGGGTGACTTGCGCTTGTGTCCGAGGGCCCGAGGTGTCGACGAGCACTCCCGGGCCACTCGGGCTCGTGTCCGAGGGCCCGCGTGTGCGAACAGCTCTCCCGGGTGAATCAACTCGGGTCTGAGGGCCAGCGGGGTCGACCAAAAATCTCCGGTGCCTCGGGCCCATGCCTGACAGCTTGCAGTGTCGACCAGCAGTCCCGGGCATCTCTGGACCCAGCCCGTGGTGCTGTGGGGTCAAACTGCTGCCCCGGGTGTCTCGCGCTTGGTCCGAGGGCACCCGGGTTCGACAAGCAGTCCCCAGCGACTCGTGCTAGAATCCGAGGGCCCCCGGGGTCGTCCAGTGGTCCCAGGCGCATCGGGCCGGTGCCCGAGGCCTGTGGTGTCGACCAACTCTCCCCGGCAACTCGGGTTAGGGTCTGAGGTCCCAGGGTCGACCAGCTGTCCCGGGCGACTCGGGCCCGTGCCCGATGTCCCGCTGGGTCGACCAGCTGTCCCGGGTGACTTGGGCCCTGGTCAGAGGGACCGCGGTGTCGACCAGGCGTCCCGGGTGACTCGGGACTGTACCCGAGGCCTCGCGGTGTCCACCAGGTGGCCCGGGCGACTCGGGGCCGTGACCGAGGGCCCAAGGTGTCGCCCAGCTCCCCCGGGTGATTCGGGCCCGGGTCCGAGAGCATGCGGTGTCGACCAGCTGTCCCGGGGCACTCGGGCCCGCGTCGAGGGGCCGCGGTTTCGGTTTCGACATCTCTCCCGGGTGAATCGCGCTCGGGTCCGATGGTACGCGGGGCCGACGAGCTCTCTTGGGCGATTCGGGCCCGTTCCCGAGGGCCCGTGGTGACCACCAGCTGTCCCGGGTGACTCCGGACTGTGCCCGAGGGCCCGCGGTGTCGAACAGCTTTCCCGGGCGTTTCGCGCTTGGGTCTGTGGGCCCCCACCATCGACCAGCAGTCCCGGATGTCTCTGGCTTGTTTCTGAGGGCCCGTGAGGTCGACCTGCGGTCCTGGGCGACTCCGGCCAGAGCCCTAGGGCCCGTGGGGTCAACCTGCTGACTCGGGCCACTCGCACTTGGGTCCGAGGGCCTGCGGGGTCGACAGGCTGTCCCGGGCGACTCCGGCCCGCCTCCGAAGCCCAGCGGTCGACCAGCTGTCCCGGGACACTCGCGTTTGTGTCCGAGGGCCCGCGGGGACAACCAGCTGTCCCGGGTGAATGGGGCTCGGGTCCCAAGGCACTCGGGGTTGACCAGCTGTCCTGGGCGACACCGGCCCATGCCTTTGGGCCCGCGGTGTGGACCAACTCTTCCGGGCGACTCGCGTTCGGGTCTGACGGCCACGGTCGACCAGCTGTCCCGGGAGATTCGCGCCCATGCCTGATGTCCCGCGGGGTCGACCAGATTCCCCGGGCGACTCGGGCCCGTACCCGAGGGCCCGCGGTGTTGACCAGCTGTCCCGGGCGACTCCGGCCCTGGTCCAACGGCCTGAGGGGTCTACCAGCAGTCCCCGGGCGACTCGGGCTCGTTTCCGCGGGACCCCGGTGTCGACCATCGGTACCGGGCTATTCGTCCCGTGCCCGAGGGTCCGGGGTGTCGACCACATCGCTCGGGCGACTCGGTTCGGGTCCGAGGGCCCGCGGTGTCGACCAGCTCCTCTGGGCGATTCCGGCCCGGGTCAGAGGGCACACAGTGTCGACCAGCTGTCCTGCGCGACTTGGGCCCGGGTCCGAGTGCCCTCGGCGTCGACCAGGGGTCCCGTGTGACTTGGACCTGGGTCCAAGGGCCCTCGGGGTCCACCAGCACTCCCGGGAGACCTGCGCTCGGGTCAGATGGCCCGAGGTGTCGACCAGCACTCCGGGGCGACTGGGGCCATACCTGATGGCCCACGGGGTCTTCGAGCTCTCCCGGGTGACTCGGGACTGTGCCAAGGGCCCGCGGTGTCGAACTGCTCTCCCGGGCATCTCACGCTTGCCTCTGAGGGCCCCCGGGGTCGACCAGCAGGCCCGGACGACTCTGGCTCGTGTCCGAGGGCCCGTGAAGTCGACCTGCGGTTCTGGGTGACTCGGGTCAGAGCCCTATGGCCCGCGGGGTCGACCAGCTGCCCCGGGCGACTCGGGCCCGGGTCCGAGGGCCCTCTGGGTCGACCAGCTGTCTCAGAGGACTCGTGCTCGAGTCTGTGGGCCCGCGGGGTCGACCAGCTCTCCCGGGTGACTTGCGCTTGTGTCCGAGGGCCCGAGGTGTCGACGAGCACTCCCGGGCCACTCGGGCTCGTGTCCGAGGGCCCGCGTGTGCGAACAGCTCTCCCGGGTGAATCAACTCGGGTCTGAGGGCCAGCGGGGTCGACCAAAAATCCCCGGTGCCTCGGGCCCATGCCCGACGGCTTGCAGTGTCGACCAGCAGTCCCGGGCATCTCTGGACCCAGCCCGTGGTGCTGTGGGGTCAAACTGCTGCCCCGGGTGTCTCGCGCTTGGTCCGAGGGCACCCGGGTTCGACAAGCAGTCCCCAGCGACTCGTGCTAGAATCCGAGGGCCCCCGGGGTCGTCCAGTGGTCCCAGGCGCATCGGGCCGGTGCCCGAGGCCTGTGGTTTCGACCAACTCTCCCCGGCAACTCGGGTTAGGGTCTGAGGTCCCAGGGTCGACCAGCTGTCCCGGGCGACTCGGGCCCGTGCCCGATGTCCCGCTGGGTCGACCAGCTGTCCCGGGTGACTTGGGCCCTGGTCAGAGGGACCGCGGTGTCGACCAGGCGTCCCGGGTGACTCGGGACTGTACCCGAGGCCTCGCGGTGTCCACCAGGTGGCCCGGGCGACTCGGGGCCGTGACCGAGGGCCCAAGGTGTCGCCCAGCTCCCCCGGGTGATTCGGGCCCGGGTCCGAGAGCATGCGGTGTCGACCAGCTGTCCCGGGGCACTCGGGCCCGCGTCGAGGGTCCGCGGTTTCCGTTTTGACATGCTCTCCCGGGTGAATCGCGCTTGGGTCCGATGGTACGCGGGGCCGACGAGCTCTCTTGGGCGATTCGGGCCCGTTCCCGAGGGCCCGTGGTGACCACCAGCTGTCCCGGGTGACTCCGGACTGTGCCCGAGGGCCCGCGGTGTCGAACAGCTTTCCCGGGCGTTTCGCGCTTGGGTCTGTGGGCCCCCACCATCGACCAGCAGTCCCGGATGTCTCTGGCTTGTTTCTGAGGGCCCGTGAGGTCGACCTGCGGTCCTGGGCGACTCCGGCCAGAGCCCTAGGGCCCGTGGGGTCAACCTGCTGACCCGGGCCACTCGCACTTGGGTCCGAGGGCCTGCGGGGTCGACAGGCTGTCCCGGGCGACTCCGGCCCGCCTCCGAAGCCCAGCGGTCGACCAGCTGTCCCGGGACACTCGCGTTTGTGTCCGAGGGCCCGCGGGGACAACCAGCTGTCCCGGGTGAATGGGGCTCGGGTCCCAAGGCACTCGGGGTTGACCAGCTGTCCTGGGCGACACCGGCCCATGCCTTTGGGCCCGCGGTGTGGACCAACTCTTCCGGGCGACTCGCGTTCGGGTCTGACGGCCACGGTCGACCAGCTGTCCCGGGAGATTCGCGCCCATGCCTGATGTCCCGCGGGGTCGACCAGATTCCCCGGGCGACTCGGGCCCGTACCCGAGGGCCCGCGGTGTTGACCAGCTGTCCCGGGCGACTCCGGCCCTGGTCCAACGGCCTGAGGGGTCTACCAGCAGTCCCCGGGCGACTCGGGCTAGTTTCCGCGGGACCCTGTTGTCGACCATCGGTACCGGGCTATTCGTCCCGTGCCCGAGGGTCCGGGGTGTCGACCACATCGCTCGGGCGACTCGGTTCGGGTCCGAGGGCCCGCGGTGTCGACCAGCTCCTCTGGGCGATTCCGGCCCGGGTCAGAGGGCACACAGTGTCGACCAGCTGTCCTGCGCGACTTGGGCCCGGGTCCGAGTGCCCTCGGCGTCGACCAGGGGTCCCGTGTGACTTGGACCTGGGTCCAAGGGCCCTCGGGGTCCACCAGCACTCCCGGGAGACCTGCGCTCGGGTCAGATGGCCCGAGGTGTCGACCAGCACTCCGGGGCGACTGGGGCCATACCTGATGGCCCACGGGGTCTTCGAGCTCTCCCGGGTGACTCGGGACTGTGCCAAGGGCCCGCGGTGTCGAACTGCTCTCCCGGGCATCTCACGCTTGCCTCTGAGGGCCCCCGGGGTCGACCAGCAGGCCCGGACGACTCTGGCTCGTGTCCGAGGGCCCGTGAAGTCGACCTGCGGTTCTGGGTGACTCGGGTCAGAGCCCTATGGCCCGCGGGGTCGACCAGCTGCCCCGGGCGACTCGGGCCCGGGTCCGAGGGCCCACGGGTTCGACCAGATTTCCTGGGCGACTCGGGCCCGGGTCCGAAGTCCTGGGGTTCCACCAATTCTCCCGGGCGTCTGGGGCCCGGGTCCGAAGGCCCTCGGGGTCGACCAGCTGTCTCGGAGGACTCGTGCTCGAGTCTGTGGGCCCGCGGGGTCGACCAGCTCTCCCGGGTGACTTGCGCTTGTGTCCGAGGGCCCGAGGTGTCGACGAGCACTCCCGGGCCACTCGGGCTCGTGTCCGAGGGCCCGCGTGTGCGAACAGCTCTCCCGGGTGAATCAACTCGGGTCTGAGGGCCAGCGGGGTCGACCAAAAATCCCCGGTGCCTCGGGCCCATGCCCGACGGCTTGCAGTGTCGACCAGCAGTCCCGGGCATCTCTGGACCCAGCCCGTGGTGCTGTGGGGTCAAACTGCTGCCCCGGGTGTCTCGCGCTTGGTCCGAGGGCACCCGGGTTCGACAAGCAGTCCCCAGCGACTCGTGCTAGAATCCGAGGGCCCCCGGGGTCGTCCAGCGGTCCCAGGCGCATCGGGCCGGTGCCCGAGGCCCGTGGTGTCGACCAACTCTCCCCGGCAACTCGGGTTAGGGTCTGAGGTCCCAGGGTCGACCAGCTGTCCGGGGCGACTCGGGCCCGTGCCCGATGTCCCGCTGGGTCGACCAGCTGTCCCGGGTGACTTGGGCCCTGGTCAGAGGGACCGCGGTGTCGACCAGGCGTCCCGGGTGACTCGGGACTGTACCCGAGGCCTCGCGGTGTCCACCAGGTGGCCCGGGCGACTCGGGGCCGTGACCGAGGGCCCAAGGTGTCGCCCAGCTCCCCCGGGTGATTCGGGCCCGGGTCCGAGAGCATGCGGTGTCGACCAGCTGTCCCGGGGTACTCGGGCCCGCGTCGAGGGGCCGCGGTTTCGGTTTCGACATGCTCTCCCGGGTGAATCGCGCTCGGGTCCGATGGTACGCGGGGCCGACGAGCTCTCTTGGGCGATTCGGGCCCGTTCCCGAGGGCCCGTGGTGACCACCAGCTGTCCCGAGTGACTCCGGACTGTGCCCGAGGGCCCGCGGTGTCGAACAGCTTTCCCGGGCGTTTCGCGCTTGGGTCTGTGGGCCCCCACCATCGACCAGCCGTCCCGGATGTCTCTGGCTTGTTTCTGAGGGCCCGTGAGGTCGACCTGCGGTCCTGGGCGACTCCGGCCAGAGCCCTAGGGCCCGTGGGGTCAACCTGCTGACCCGGGCCACTCGCACTTGGGTCCGAGGGCCTGCGGGGTCGACAGGCTGTCCCGGGCGACTCCGGCCCGCCTCTGAGTGCCCAGGGGTCGACCAGCTGTCCCGGGACACTCGAGTTTGTGTCCGAGGGCCCGCGGGGTCAACCAGCTGTCCCGGGTGAATGGGGCTCGGGTCCCAAGGCACTCGGGGTTGACCAGCTGTCCTGGGCGACACCGGCCCATGCCTTTGGGCCCGCGGTGTGGACCAACTCTTCCGGGCGACTCGCGTTCGGGTCTGACGGCCACGGTCGACCAGCTGTCCCGGGAGATTCGCGCCCATGCCTGATGTCCCGCGGGGTCGACCAGATTCCCCGGGCGACTCGGGCCCGTACCCGAGGGCCCGCGGTGTTGACCAGCTGTCCCGGGCGACTCCGGCCCTGGTCCAACGGCCTGAGGGGTCTACCGGTAGTCCCCGGGCGACTCGGGCTAGTTTCCGCGGGACCCCGGTGTCGACCATCGGTACCGGGCTATTCGTCCCGTGCCCAAGGGTCCGGGGTGTCGACCACATCGCTCGGGCGACTCGGTTCGGGTCCGAGGGCCCGCGGTGTCGACCAGCTCCTCTGGGCGATTCCGGCCCGGGTCAGATGGCACACAGTGTCGACCAGCTGTCCTGCGCGACGTGGGCCCGGGTCCGAGTGCCCTCGGCGTCGACCAGGGGTCCCGTGTGACTCGGACCCGGGTCCAAGGGCCCTCGGGGTCCACCAGCACTCCCGGGAGACCTGCGCTCGGGTCAGATGGCCCGAGGTGTCGACCAGCTCTCCGGGGCGACTGGGGCCATACCCGATGGCCCGCGGGGTCTTCGAGCTCTCCCGGGTGACTCGGGACTGTGCCAAGGGCCCGCGGTGTCGAACTGCTCTCCCGGGCATCTCACGCTTGCCTCTGAGGGCCCCCGGGGTCGACCAGCAGGCCCGGACGACTCTGGCTCGTGTCCGAGGGCCCGTGAAGTCGACCTGCGGTTCTGGGTGACTCGGGTCAGAGCCCTATGGCCCGCGGGGTCGACCAGCTGCCCCGGGTGACTCGGGCCCGGGTCCGAGGGCCCACGGGTTCGACCAGATTTCCTGGGCGACTCGGGCCCGGGTCCGAAGTCCTGGGGTTCCACCAATTCTCCCGGGCGTCTGGGGCCCGGGTCCGAAGGCCCTCGGGGTCGACCAGCTGTCTCGGAGGACTCGTGCTCGAGTCTGTGGACCCGCGGGGTCGACCAGCTCTCCCGGGTGACTTGCGCTTGTGTCCGAGGGCCCGAGGTGTCGACGAGCACTCCCGGGCCACTCGGGCTCGTGTCCGAGGGCCCGCGTGTGCGAACAGCTCTCCCGGGTGAATCAACTCGGGTCTGAGGGCCAGCGGGGTCGACCAAAAATCCCCGGTGCCTCGGGCCCATGCCCGATGGCTTGCAGTGTCGACCAGCAGTCCCGGGCATCTCTGGACCCAGCCCGTGGTGCTGTGGGGTCAAACTGCTGCCCCGGGTGTCTCGCGCTTGGTCCGAGGGCACCCGGGTTCGACAAGCAGTCCCCAGCGACTCGTGCTAGAATCCGAGGGCCCCCGGGGTCGTCCAGTGGTCCCAGGCGCATCGGGCCGGTGCCCGAGGCCTGTGGTGTCGACCAACTCTCCCCGGCAACTCGGGTTAGGGTCTGAGGTCCCAGGGTCGACCAGCTGTCCCGGGCAACTCGGGCCCGTGCCCGATGTCCCGCTGGGTCGACCAGCTGTCCCGGGTGACTTGGGCCCTGGTCAGAGGGACCGCGGTGTCGACCAGGCGTCCCGGGTGACTCGGGACTGTACCCGAGGCCTCGCGGTGTCCACCAGGTGGCCCGGGCGACTCGGGGCCGTGACCGAGGGCCCAAGGTGTCGCCCAGCTCCCCCGGGTGATTCGGGCCCGGGTCCGAGAGCATGCGGTGTCGACCAGCTGTCCCGGGGCACTCGGGCCCGCGTCGAGGGTCCGCGGTTTCCGTTTTGACATGCTCTCCCGGGTGAATCGCGCTCGGGTCCGATGGTACGCGGGGCCGACGAGCTCTCTTGGGCGATTCGGGCCCGTTCCCGAGGGCCCGTGGTGACCACCAGCTGTCCCGGGTGACTCCGGACTGTGCCCGAGGGCCCGCGGTGTCGAACAGCTTTCCCGGGCGTTTCGCGCTTGGGTCTGTGGGCCCCCGCCATCGACCAGCAGTCCCGGATGTCTCTGGCTTGTTTCTGAGGGCCCGTGAGGTCGACCTGCGGTCCTGGGCGACTCCGGCCAGAGCCCTAGGGCCCGTGGGGTCAACCTGCTGACCCGGGCCACTCGCACTTGGGTCCGAGGGCCTGCGGGGTCGACAGGCTGTCCCGGGCGACTCCGGCCCGCCTCCGAGTGCCCAGGGGTCGACCAGCTGTCCCGGGACACTCGCATTTGTGTCCGAGGGCCCGCGGGGACAACCAGCTGTCCCGGGTGAATGGGGCTCGGGTCCCAAGGCACTCGGGGTTGACCAGCTGTCCTGGGCGACACCGGCCCATGCCTTTGGGCCCGCGGTGTGGACCAACTCTTCCGGGCGACTCGCGTTCGGGTCTGACGGCCACGGTCGACCAGCTGTCCCGGGAGATTCGCGCCCATGCCTGATGTCCCGCGGGGTCGACCAGATTCCCCGGGCGACTCGGGCCCGTACCCGAGGGCCCGCGGTGTTGACCAGCTGTCCCGGGCGACTCCGGCCCTGGTCCAACGGCCTGAGGGGTCTACCAGCAGTCCCCGGGCGACTCGGGCTAGTTTCCGCGGGACCCTGTTGTCGACCATCGGTACCGGGCTATTCGTCCCGTGCCCGAGGGTCCGGGGTGTCGACCACATCGCTCGGGCGACTCGGTTCGGGTCCGAGGGCCCGCGGTGTCGACCAGCTCCTCTGGGCGATTCCGGCCCGGGTCAGAGGGCACACAGTGTCGACCAGCTGTCCTGCGCGACTTGGGCCCGGGTCCGAGTGCCCTCGGCGTCGACCAGGGGTCCCGTGTGACTTGGACCTGGGTCCAAGGGCCCTCGGGGTCCACCAGCACTCCCGGGAGACCTGCGCTCGGGTCAGATGGCCCGAGGTGTCGACCAGCACTCCGGGGCGACTGGGGCCATACCTGATGGCCCACGGGGTCTTCGAGCTCTCCCGGGTGACTCGGGACTGTGCCAAGGGCCCGCGGTGTCGAACTGCTCTCCCGGGCATCTCACGCTTGCCTCTGAGGGCCCCCGGGGTCGACCAGCAGGCCCGGACGACTCTGGCTCGTGTCCGAGGGCCCGTGAAGTCGACCTGCGGTTCTGGGTGACTCGGGTCAGAGCCCTATGGCCCGCGGGGTCGACCAGCTGCCCCGGGTGACTCGGGCCCGGGTCCGAGGGCCCACGGGTTCGACCAGATTTCCTGGGCGACTCGGGCCCGGGTCCGAAGTCCTGGGGTTCCACCAATTCTCCCGGGCGTCTGGGGCCCGGGTCCGAAGGCCCTCGGGGTCGACCAGCTGTCTCGGAGGACTCGTGCTCGAGTCTGTGGGCCCGCGGGGTCGACCAGCTCTCCCGGGTGACTTGCGCTTGTGTCCGAGGGCCCGAGGTGTCGACGAGCACTCCCGGGCCACTCGGGCTCGTGTCCGAGGGCCCGCGTGTGCGAACAGCTCTCCCGGGTGAATCAACTCGGGTCTGAGGGCCAGCGGGGTCGACCAAAAATCCCCGGTGCCTCGGGCCCATGCCCGACGGCTTGCAGTGTCGACCAGCAGTCCCGGGCATCTCTGGACCCAGCCCGTGGTGCTGTGGGGTCAAACTGCTGCCCCGGGTGTCTCGCGCTTGGTCCGAGGGCACCCGGGTTCGACAAGCAGTCCCCAGCGACTCGTGCTAGAATCCGAGGGCCCCCGGGGTCGTCCAGCGGTCCCAGGCGCATCGGGCCGGTGCCCGAGGCCCGTGGTGTCGACCAACTCTCCCCGGCAACTCGGGTTAGGGTCTGAGGTCCCAGGGTCGACCAGCTGTCCGGGGCGACTCGGGCCCGTGCCCGATGTCCCGCTGGGTCGACCAGCTGTCCCGGGTGACTTGGGCCCTGGTCAGAGGGACCGCGGTGTCGACCAGGCGTCCCGGGTGACTCGGGACTGTACCCGAGGCCTCGCGGTGTCCACCAGGTGGCCCGGGCGACTCGGGGCCGTGACCGAGGGCCCAAGGTGTCGCCCAGCTCCCCCGGGTGATTCGGGCCCGGGTCCGAGAGCATGCGGTGTCGACCAGCTGTCCCGGGGCACTCGGGCCCGCGTCGAGAGGCCGCGGTTTCGGTTTCGACATGCTCTCCCGGGTGAATCGCGCTCGGGTCCGATGGTTCGCGGGGCCGACGAGCTCTCTTGGGCGATTCGGGCCCGTTCCCGAGGGCCCGTGGTGACCACCAGCTGTCCCGGGTGACTCCGGACTGTGCCCGAGGGCCCGCGGTGTCGAACAGCTTTCCCGGGCGTTTCGCGCTTGGGTCTGTGGGCCCCCACCATCGACCAGCCGTCCCGGATGTCTCTGGCTTGTTTCTGAGGGCCCGTGAGGTCGACCTGCGGTCCTGGGCGACTCCGGCCAGAGCCCTAGGGCCCGTGGGGTCAACCTGCTGACCCGGGCCACTCGCACTTGGGTCCGAGGGCCTGCGGGGTCGACAGGCTGTCCCGGGCGACTCCGGCCCGCCTCTGAGTGCCCAGGGGTCGACCAGCTGTCCCGGGACACTCGAGTTTGTGTCCGAGGGCCCGCGGGGTCAACCAGCTGTCCCGGGTGAATGGGGCTCGGGTCCCAAGGCACTCGGGGTTGACCAGCTGTCCTGGGCGACACCGGCCCATGCCTTTGGGCCCGCGGTGTGGACCAACTCTTCCGGGCGACTCGCGTTCGGGTCTGACGGCCACGGTCGACCAGCTGTCCCGGGAGATTCGCGCCCATGCCTGATGTCCCGCGGGGTCGACCAGATTCCCCGGGCGACTCGGGCCCGTACCCGAGGGCCCGCGGTGTTGACCAGCTGTCCCGGGCGACTCCGGCCCTGGTCCAACGGCCTGAGGGGTCTACCGGCAGTCCCCGGGCGACTCGGGCTAGTTTCCGCGGGACCCCGGTGTCGACCATCGGTACCGGGCTATTCGTCCCGTGCCCAAGGGTCCGGGGTGTCGACCACATCGCTCGGGCGACTCGGTTCGGGTCCGAGGGCCCGCGGTGTCGACCAGCTCCTCTGGGCGATTCCGGCCCGGGTCAGAGGGCACACAGTGTCGACCAGCTGTCCTGCGCGACTTGGGCCCGGGTCCGAGTGCCCTCGGCGTCGACCAGGGGTCCCGTGTGACTCGGACCCGGGTCCAAGGGCCCTCGGGGTCCACCAGCACTCCCGGGAGACCTGCACTCGGGTCAGATGGCCCGAGGTGTCGACCAGCACTCCGGGGCGACTGGGGCCATACCCGATGGCCCGCGGGGTCTTCGAGCTCTCCCGGGTGACTCGGGACTGTGCCAAGGGCCCGCGGTGTCGAACTGCTCTCCCGGGCATCTCACGCTTGCCTCTGAGGGCCCCCGGGGTCGACCAGCAGGCCCGGACGACTCTGGCTCGTGTCCGAGGGCCCGTGAAGTCGACCTGCGGTTCTGGGTGACTCGGGTCAGAGCCCTATGGCCCGCGGGGTCGACCAGCTACCCCGGGCGACTCGGGCCCGGGTCCGAGGGCCCACGGGTTCGACCAGATTTCCTGGGCGACTCGGGCCCGGGTCCGAAGTCCTGGGGTTCCACCAATTCTCCCGGGCGTCTGGGGCCCGGGTCCGAAGGCCCTCGGGGTCGACCAGCTGTCTCGGAGGACTCGTGCTCGAGTCTGTGGGCCCGCGGGGTCGACCAGCTCTCCCGGGTGACTTGCGCTTGTGTCCGAGGGCCCGAGGTGTCGACGAGCACTCCCGGGCCACTCGGGCTCGTGTCCGAGGGCCCGCGTGTGCGAACAGCTCTCCCGGGTGAATCAACTCGGGTCTGAGGGCCAGTGGGGTCGACCAAAAATCCCCGGTGCCTCGGGCCCATGCCCGACGGCTTGCAGTGTCGACCAGCAGTCCCGGGCATCTCTGGACCCAGCCCGTGGTGCTGTGGGGTCAAACTGCTGCCCCGGGTGTCTCGCGCTTGGTCCGAGGGCACCCGGGTTCGACAAGCAGTCCCCAGCGACTCGTGCTAGAATCCGAGGGCCCCCGGGGTCGTCCAGCGGTCCCAGGCGCATCGGGCCGGTGCCCGAGGCCCGTGGTGTCGACCAACTCTCCCCGGCAACTCGGGTTAGGGTCTGAGGTCCCAGGGTCGACCAGCTGTCCCGGGCGACTCGGGCCCGTGCCCGATGTCCCGCTGGGTCGACCAGCTGTCCCGGGTGACTTGGGCCCTGGTCAGAGGGACCGCGGTGTCGACCAGGCGTCCCGGGTGACTCGGGACTGTACCCGAGGCCTCGCGGTGTCCACCAGGTGGCCCGGGCGACTCGGGGCCGTGACCGAGGGCCCAAGGTGTCGCCCAGCTCCCCCGGGTGATTCGGGCCCGGGTCCGAGAGCATGCGGTGTCGACCAGCTGTCCCGGGGCACTCGGGCCCGCGTCGAGAGGCCGCGGTTTCGGTTTCGACATGCTCTCCCGGGTGAATCGCGCTCGGGTCCGATGGTACGCGGGGCCGACGAGCTCTCTTGGGCGATTCGGGCCCGTTCCCGAGGGCCCGTGGTGACCACCAGCTGTCCCGGGTGACTCCGGACTGTGCCCGAGGGCCCGCGGTGTCGAACAGCTTTCCCGGGCGTTTCGCGCTTGGGTCTGTGGGCCCCCACCATCGACCAGCAGTCCCGGATGTCTCTGGCTTGTTTCTGAGGGCCCGTGAGGTCGACCTGCGGTCCTGGGCGACTCCGGCCAGAGCCCTAGGGCCCGTGGGGTCAACCTGCTGACCCGGGCCACTCGCACTTGGGTCCGAGGGCCTGCGGGGTCGACAGGCTGTCCCGGGCGACTCCGGCCCGCCTCCGAGTGCCCAGGGGTCGACCAGCTGTCCCGGGACACTCGAGTTTGTGTCCGAGGGCCCGCGGGGTCAACCAGCTGTCCCGGGTGAATGGGGCTCGGGTCCCAAGGCACTCGGGGTTGACCAGCTGTCCTGGGCGACACCGGCCCATGCCTTTGGGCCCGCGGTGTGGACCAACTCTTCCGGGCGACTCGCGTTCGGGTCTGACGGCCACGGTCGACCAGCTGTCCCGGGAGATTCGCGCCCATGCCTGATGTCCCGCGGGGTCGACCAGATTCCCCGGGCGACTCGGGCCCGTACCCGAGGGCCCGCGGTGTTGACCAGCTGTCCCGGGCGACTCCGGCCCTGGTCCAACGGCCTGAGGGGTCTACCGGCAGTCCCCGGGCGACTCGGGCTAGTTTCCGCGGGACCCCGGTGTCAACCATCGGTACCGGGCTATTCGTCCCGTGCCCAAGGGTCCGGGGTGTCGACCACATCGCTCGGGCGACTCGGTTCGGGTCCGAGGGCCCGCGGTGTCGACCAGCTCCTCTGGGCGATTCCGGCCCGGGTCAGAGGGCACACAGTGTCGACCAGCTGTCCTGCGCGACTTGGGCCCGGGTCCGAGTGCCCTCGGCGTCGACCAGGGGTCCCGTGTGACTCGGACCCGGGTCCAAGGGCCCTCGGGGTCCACCAGCACTCCCGGGAGACCTGCGCTCGGGTCAGATGGCCCGAGGTGTCGACCAGCTCTCCGGGGCGACTGGGGCCATACCCGATGGCCCGCGGGGTCTTCGAGCTCTCCCGGGTGACTCGGGACTGTGCCAAGGGCCCGCGGTGTCGAACTGCTCTCCCGGGCATCTCACGCTTGCCTCTGAGGGCCCCCGGGGTCGACCAGCAGGCCCGGACGACTCTGGCTCGTGTCCGAGGGCCCGTGAAGTCGACCTGCGGTTCTGGGTGACTCGGGTCAGAGCCCTATGGCCCGCGGGGTCGACCAGCTGCCCCGGGTGACTCGGGCCCGGGTCCGAGGGCCCACGGGTTCGACCAGATTTCCTGGGCGACTCGGGCCCGGGTCCGAAGTCCTGGGGTTCCACCAATTCTCCCGGGCGTCTGGGGCCCGGGTCCGAAGGCCCTCGGGGTCGACCAGCTGTCTCGGAGGACTCGTGCTCGAGTCTGTGGACCCGCGGGGTCGACCAGCTCTCCCGGGTGACTTGCGCTTGTGTCCGAGGGCCCGAGGTGTCGACAAGCACTCCCGGGCCACTCGGGCTCGTGTCCGAGGGCCCGCGTGTGCGAACAGCTCTCCCGGGTGAATCAACTCGGGTCTGAGGGCCAGCGGGGTCGACCAAAAATCCCCGGTGCCTCGGGCCCATGCCCGATGGCTTGCAGTGTCGACCAGCAGTCCCGGGCATCTCTGGACCCAGCCCGTGGTGCTGTGGGGTCAAACTGCTGCCCCGGGTGTCTCGCGCTTGGTCCGAGGGCACCCGGGTTCGACAAGCAGTCCCCAGCGACTCGTGCTAGAATCCGAGGGCCCCCGGGGTCGTCCAGTGGTCCCAGGCGCATCGGGCCGGTGCCCGAGGCCCGTGGTGTCGACCAACTCTCCCCGGCAACTCGGGTTAGGGTCTGAGGTCCCAGGGTCGACCAGCTGTCCCGGGCAACTCGGGCCCGTGCCCGATGTCCCGCTGGGTCGACCAGCTGTCCCGGGTGACTTGGGCCCTGGTCAGAGGGACCGCGGTGTCGACCAGGCGTCCCGGGTGACTCGGGACTGTACCCGAGGCCTCGCGGTGTCCACCAGGTGGCCCGGGCGACTCGGGGCCGTGACCGAGGGCCCAAGGTGTCGCCCAGCTCCCCCGGGTGATTCGGGCCCGGGTCCGAGAGCATGCGGTGTCGACCAGCTGTCCCGGGGCACTCGGGCCCGCATCGAGGGTCCGCGGTTTCCGTTTTGACATGCTCTCCCGGGTGAATCGCGCTCGGGTCCGATGGTACGCGGGGCCGACGAGCTCTCTTGGGCGATTCGGGCCCGTTCCCGAGGGCCCGTGGTGACCACCAGCTGTCCCGGGTGACTCCGGACTGTGCCCGAGGGCCCGCGGTGTCGAACAGCTTTCCCGGGCGTTTCGCGCTTGGGTCTGTGGGCCCCCGCCATCGACCAGCAGTCCCGGATGTCTCTGGCTTGTTTCTGAGGGCCCGTGAGGTCGACCTGCGGTCCTGGGCGACTCCGGCCAGAGCCCTAGGGCCCGTGGGGTCAACCTGCTGACCCGGGCCACTCGCACTTGGGTCCGAGGGCCTGCGGGGTCGACAGGCTGTCCCGGGCGACTCCGGCCCGCCTCCGAGTGGCCAGGGGTCGACCAGCTGTCCCGGGACACTCGCGTTTGTGTCCGAGGGCCCGCGGGGACAACCAGCTGTCCCGGGTGAATGGGGCTCGGGTCCCAAGGCACTCGGGGTTGACCAGCTGTCCTGGGCGACACCGGCCCATGCCTTTGGGCCCGCGGTGTGGACCAACTCTTCCGGGCGACTCGCGTTCGGGTCTGACGGCCACGGTCGACCAGCTGTCCCGGGAGATTCGCGCCCATGCCTGATGTCCCGCGGGGTCGACCAGATTCCCCGGGCGACTCGGGCCCGTACCCGAGGGCCCGCGGTGTTGACCAGCTGTCCCGGGCGACTCCGGCCCTGGTCCAACGGCCTGAGGGGTCTACCAGCAGTCCCCGGGCGACTCGGGCTAGTTTCCGCGGGACCCTGTTGTCGACCATCGGTACCGGGCTATTCGTCCCGTGCCCGAGGGTCCGGGGTGTCGACCACATCGCTCGGGCGACTCGGTTCGGGTCCGAGGGCCCGCGGTGTCGACCAGCTCCTCTGGGCGATTCCGGCCCGGGTCAGAGGGCACACAGTGTCGACCAGCTGTCCTGCGTGACGTGGGCCCGGGTCCGAGTGCCCTCGGCGTCGACCAGGGGTCCCGTGTGACTCGGACCCGGGTCCAAGGGCCCTCGGGGTCCACCAGCACTCCCGGGAGACCTGCGCTCGGGTCAGATGGCCCGAGGTGTCGACCAGCACTCCGGGGCGACTGGGGCCATACCCGATGGCCCGCGGGGTCTTCGAGCTCTCCCGGGTGACTCGGGACTGTGCCAAGGGCCCGCGGTGTCGAACTGCTCTCCCGGGCATCTCACGCTTGCCTCTGAGGGCCCCCGGGGTCGACCAGCAGGCCCGGACGACTCTGGCTCGTGTCCGAGGGCCCGTGAAGTCGACCTGCGGTTCTGGGTGACTCGGGTCAGAGCCCTATGGCCCGCGGGGTCGACCAGCTGCCCCGGGCGACTCGGGCCCGGGTCCGAGGGCCCACGGGTTCGACCAGATTTCCTGGGCGACTCGGGCCCGGGTCCGAAGTCCTGGGGTTCCACCAATTCTCCCGGGCGTCTGGGGCCCGGGTCCGAAGGCCCTCGGGGTCGACCAGCTGTCTCGGAGGACTCGTGCTCGAGTCTGTGGGCCCGCGGGGTCGACCGGCTCTCCCGGGTGACTTGCGCTTGTGTCCGAGGGCCCGAGGTGTCGACGAGCACTCCCGGGCCACTCGGGCTCGTGTCCGAGGGCCCGCGTGTGCGAACAGCTCTCCCGGGTGAATCAACTCGGGTCTGAGGGCCAGCGGGGTCGACCAAAAATCCCCGGTGCCTCGGGCCCATGCCCGACGGCTTGCAGTGTCGACCAGCAGTCCCGGGCATCTCTGGACCCAGCCCGTGGTGCTGTGGGGTCAAACTGCTGCCCCGGGTGTCTCGCGCTTGGTCCGAGGGCACCCGGGTTCGACAAGCAGTCCCCAGCGACTCGTGCTAGAATCCGAGGGCCCCCGGGGTCGTCCAGCGGTCCCAGGCGCATCGGGCCGGTGCCCGAGGCCCGTGGTGTCGACCAATTCTCCCCGGCAACTCGGGTTAGGGTCTGAGGTCCCAGGGTCGACCAGCTGTCCCGGGCGACTCGGGCCCGTGCCCGATGTCCCGCTGGGTCGACCAGCTGTCCCGGGTGACTTGGGCCCTGGTCAGAGGGACCGCGGTGTCGACCAGGCGTCCTGGGTGACTCGGGACTGTACCCGAGGCCTCGCGGTGTCCACCAGGTGGCCCGGGCGACTCGGGGCCGTGACCGAGGGCCCAAGGTGTCGCCCAGCTCCCCCGGGTGATTCGGGCCCGGGTCCGAGAGCATGCGGTGTCGACCAGCTGTCCCGGGGCACTCGGGCCCGCGTCGAGGGGCCGCGGTTTCGGTTTCGACATGCTCTCCCGGGTGAATCGCGCTCGGGTCCGATGGTACGCGGGGCCGACGAGCTCTCTTGGGCGATTCGGGCCCGTTCCCGAGGGCCCGTGGTGACCACCAGCTGTCCCGGGTGACTCCGGACTGTGCCCGAGGGCCCGCGGTGTCGAACAGCTTTCCCGGGCGTTTCGCGCTTGGGTCTGTGGGCCCCCACCATCGACCAGCAGTCCCGGATGTCTCTGGCTTGTTTCTGAGGGCCCGTGAGGTCGACCTGCGGTCCTGGGCGACTCCGGCCAGAGCCCTAGGGCCCGTGGGGTCAACCTGCTGACCCGGGCCACTCGCACTTGGGTCCGAGGGCCTGCGGGGTCGACAGGCTGTCCCGGGCGACTCCGGCCCGCCTCCGAGTGCCCAGGGGTCGACCAGCTGTCCCGGGACACTCGCGTTTGTGTCCGAGGGCCCGCGGGGTCAACCAGCTGTCCCGGGTGAATGGGGCTCGGGTCCCAAGGCACTCGGGGTTGACCAGCTGTCCTGGGCGACACCGGCCCATGCCTTTGGGCCCGCGGTGTGGACCAACTCTTCCGGGCGACTCGCGTTCGGGTCTGACGGCCACGGTCGACCAGCTGTCCCGGGAGATTCGCGCCCATGCCTGATGTCCCGCGGGGTCGACCAGATGCCCCGGGCGACTCGGGCCCGTACCCGAGGGCCCGCGGTGTTGACCAGCTGTCCCGGGCGACTCCGGCCCTTGTCCAACGGCCTGAGGGGTCTACCAGCAGTCCCCGGGCGACTCGGGCTAGTTTCCGCGGGACCCCGGTGTCGACCATCGGTACCGGGCTATTCGTCCCGTGCCCGAGGGTCCGGGGTGTCGACCACATCGCTCGGGCGACTCGGTTCGGGTCCGAGTGCCCGCGGTGTCGACCAGCTCCTCTGGGCGATTCCGGCCCGGGTCAGAGGGCACACAGTGTCGACCAGCTGTACTGCGCGACTTGGGCCCGGGTCCGAGTGCCCTCGGCGTCGACCAGGGGTCCCGTGTGACTCGGACCCGGGTCCAAGGGCCCTCGGGGTCCACCAGCACTCCCGGGAGACCTGTGCTCGGGTCAGATGGCCCGAGGTGTCGACCAGCTCTCCGGGGCGACTGGGGCCATACCCGATGGCCCGCGGGGTCTTCGAGCTCTCCCGGGTGACTCGGGACTGTGCCAAGGGCCCGCGGTGTCGAACTGCTCTCCCGGGCATCTCACGCTTGCCTCTGAGGGCCCCCGGGGTCGACCAGCAGGCCCGGACGACTCTGGCTCGTGTCCGAGGGCCCGTGAAGTCGACCTGCGGTTCTGGGTGACTCGGGTCAGAGCCCTATGGCCCGCGGGGTCGACCAGCTGCCCCGGGCGACTCGGGCCCGGGTCCGAGGGCCCACGGGTTCGACCAGATTTCCTGGGCGACTCGGGCCCGGGTCCGAAGTCCTGGGGTTCCACCAATTCTCCCGGGCGTCTGGGGCCCGGGTCCGAAGGCCCTCGTTGTCGACCAGCTGTCTCGGAGGACTCGTGCTCGAGTCTGTGGGCCCGCGGGGTCGACCAGCTCTCCCGGGTGACTTGCGCTTGTGTCCGAGGGCCCGAGGTGTCGACGAGCACTCCCGGGCCACTCGGGCTCGTGTCCGAGGGCCCGCGTGTGCGAACA
Organism: Sus scrofa; assembly: GCF_054392235.1. NCBI lineage: Eukaryota > Metazoa > Chordata > Mammalia > Artiodactyla > Suidae > Sus > Sus scrofa. The sequence continues at coordinate 45,261,789 of NC_139387.1, read as the reverse complement.
GCTCTCCCGGGTGAATCAACTCGGGTCTGAGGGCCAGCGGGGTCGACCAAAAATCCCCGGTGCCTCGGGCCCATGCCTGACAGCTTGCAGTGTCGACCAGCAGTCCCGGGCATCTCTGGACCCAGCCCGTGGTGCTGTGGGGTCAAACTGCTGCCCCGGGTGTCTCGCGCTTGGTCCGAGGGCACCCGGGTTCGACAAGCAGTCCCCAGCGACTCGTGCTAGAATCCGAGGGCCCCCGGGGTCGTCCAGCGGTCCCAGGCGCATCAGGCCGGTGCCCGAGGCCCGTGGTGTCGACCAACTCTCCCCGGCAACTCGGGTTAGGGTCTGAGGTCCCAGGGTCGACCAGCTGTCCCGGGCGACTCGGGCCCGTGCCCGATGTCCCGCTGGGTCGACCAGCTGTCCCGGGTGACTTGGGCCCTGGTCAGAGGGACCGCGGTGTCGACCAGGCGTCCCGGGTGACTCGGGACTGTACCCGAGGCCTCGCGGTGTCCACCAGGTGGCCCGGGCGACTCGGGGCCGTGACCGAGGGCCCAAGGTGTCGCCCAGCTCCCCCGGGTGATTCGGGCCCGGGTCCGAGAGCATGCGGTGTCGACCAGCTGTCCCGGGGCACTCAGGCCCGCGTCGAGGGTCCGCGGTTTCCGTTTTGACATGCTCTCCCGGGTGAATCGCGCTCGGGTCCGATGGTACGCGGGGCCGACGAGCTCTCTTGGGCGATTCGGGCCCGTTCCCGAGGGCCCGTGGTGACCACCAGCTGTCCCGGGTGACTCCGGACTGTGCCCGAGGGCCCGCGGTGTCGAACAGCTTTCCCGGGCGTTTCGCGCTTGGGTCTGTGGGCCCCCACCATCGACCAGCAGTCCCGGATGTCTCTGGCTTGTTTCTGAGGGCCCGTGAGGTCGACCTGCGGTCCTGGGCGACTCCGGCCAGAGCCCTAGGGCCCGTGGGGTCAACCTGCTGACTCGGGCCACTCGCACTTGGGTCCGAGGGCCTGCGGGGTCGACAGGCTGTCCCGGGCGACTCCGGCCCGCCTCCGAAGCCCAGCGGTCGACCAGCTGTCCCGGGACACTCGCGTTTGTGTCCGAGGGCCCGCGGGGACAACCAGCTGTCCCGGGTGAATGGGGCTCGGGTCCCAAGGCACTCGGGGTTGACCAGCTGTCCTGGGCGACACCGGCCCATGCCTTTGGGCCCGCGGTGTGGACCAACTCTTCCGGGCGACTCGCGTTCGGGTCTGACGGCCACGGTCGACCAGCTGTCCCGGGAGATTCGCGCCCATGCCTGATGTCCCGCGGGGTCGACCAGATTCCCCGGGCGACTCGGGCCCGTACCCGAGGGCCCGCGGTGTTGACCAGCTGTCCCGGGTGACTCCGGCCCTGGTCCAACGGCCTGAGGGGTCTACCAGCAGTCCCCGGGCGACTCGGGCTAGTTTCCGCGGGACCCCGGTGTCGACCATCGGTACCGGGCTATTCGTCCCGTGCCCGAGGGTCCGGGGTGTCGACCACATCGCTCGGGCGACTCGGTTCGGGTCCGAGGGCCCGCGGTGTCGACCAGCTCCTCTGGGCGATTCCGGCCCGGGTCAGAGGGCACACAGTGTCGACCAGCTGTCCTGCGTGACTTGGGCCCGGGTCCGAGTGCCCTCGGCGTCGACCAGGGGTCCCGTGTGACTCGGACCCGGGTCCAAGGGCCCTCGGGGTCCACCAGCACTCCCGGGAGACCTGCGCTCGGGTCAGATGGCCCGAGGTGTCGACCAGCACTCCGGGGCGACTGGGGCCATACCCGATGGCCCGCGGGGTCTTCGAGCTCTCCCGGGTGACTCGGGACTGTGCCAAGGGCCCGCGGTGTCGAACTGCTCTCCCGGGCATCTCACGCTTGCCTCTGAGGGCCCCCGGGGTCGACCAGCAGGCCCGGACGACTCTGGCTCGTGTCCGAGGGCCCGTGAAGTCGACCTGCGGTTCTGGGTGACTCGGGTCAGAGCCTATGGCCCGCGGGGTCAACCAGCTGCCCCGGGCGACTCGGGCCCGGGTCCGAGGGCCCACGGGTTCGACCAGATTTCCTGGGCGACTCGGGCCCGGGTCCGAAGTCCTGGGGTTCCACCAATTCTCCCGGGCGTCTGGGGCCCGGGTCCGAAGGCCCTCGGGGTCGACCAGCTGTCTCGGAGGACTGGTGCTCGAGTCTGTGGGCCCGCGGGGTCGACCAGCTCTCCCGGGTGACTTGCGCTTGTGTCCGAGGGCCCGAGGTGTCGACGAGCACTCCCGGGCCACTCGGGCTCGTGTCCGAGGGCCCGCGTGTGCGAACAGCTCTCCCGGGTGAATCAACTCGGGTCTGAGGGCCAGCGGGGTCGACCAAAAATCTCCGGTGCCTCGGGCCCATGCCTGACAGCTTGCAGTGTCGACCAGCAGTCCCGGGCATCTCTGGACCCAGCCCGTGGTGCTGTGGGGTCAAACTGCTGCCCCGGGTGTCTCGCGCTTGGTCCGAGGGCACCCGGGTTCGACAAGCAGTCCCCAGCGACTCGTGCTAGAATCCGAGGGCCCCCGGGGTCGTCCAGCGGTCCCAGGCGCATCGGGCCGGTGCCCGAGGCCTGTGGTGTCGACCAACTCTCCCCGGCAACTCGGGTTAGGGTCTGAGGTCCCAGGGTCGACCAGCTGTCCCGGGCGACTCGGGCCCGTGCCCGATGTCCCGCTGGGTCGACCAGCTGTCCCGGGTGACTTGGGCCCTGGTCAGAGGGACCGCGGTGTCGACCAGGCGTCCCGGGTGACTCGGGACTGTACCCGAGGCCTCGCGGTGTCCACCAGGTGGCCCGGGCGACTCGGGGCCGTGACCGAGGGCCCAAGGTGTCGCCCAGCTCCCCCGGGTGATTCGGGCCCGGGTCCGAGAGCATGCGGTGTCGACCAGCTGTCCCGGGGCACTCGGGCCCGCGTCGAGGGGCCGCGGTTTCGGTTTCGACATCTCTCCCGGGTGAATCGCGCTCGGGTCCGATGGTACGCGGGGCCGACGAGCTCTCTTGGGCGATTCGGGCCCGTTCCCGAGGGCCCGTGGTGACCACCAGCTGTCCCGGGTGACTCCGGACTGTGCCCGAGGGCCCGCGGTGTCGAACAGCTTTCCCGGGCGTTTCGCGCTTGGGTCTGTGGGCCCCCACCATCGACCAGCCGTCCCGGATGTCTCTGGCTTGTTTCTGAGGGCCCGTGAGGTCGACCTGCGGTCCTGGGCGACTCCGGCCAGAGCCCTAGGGCCCGTGGGGTCAACCTGCTGACTCGGGCCACTCGCACTTGGGTCCGAGGGCCTGCGGGGTCGACAGGCTGTCCCGGGCGACTCCGGCCCGCCTCCGAAGCCCAGCGGTCGACCAGCTGTCCCGGGACACTCGCGTTTGTGTCCGAGGGCCCGCGGGGACAACCAGCTGTCCCGGGTGAATGGGGCTCGGGTCCCAAGGCACTCGGGGTTGACCAGCTGTCCTGGGCGACACCGGCCCATGCCTTTGGGCCCGCGGTGTGGACCAACTCTTCCGGGCGACTCGCGTTCGGGTCTGACGGCCACGGTCGACCAGCTGTCCCGGGAGATTCGCGCCCATGCCTGATGTCCCGCGGGGTCGACCAGATTCCCCGGGCGACTCGGGACCGTACCCGAGGGCCCGCGGTGTTGACCAGCTGTCCCGGGCGACTCCGGCCCTGGTCCAACGGCCTGAGGGGTCTACCAGCAGTCCCCGGGCGACTCGGGCTCGTTTCCGCGGGACCCCGGTGTCGACCATCGGTACCGGGCTATTCGTCCCGTGCCCGAGGGTCCGGGGTGTCGACCACATCGCTCGGGCGACTCGGTTCGGGTCCGAGGGCCCGCGGTGTCGACCAGCTCCTCTGGGCGATTCCGGCCCGGGTCAGAGGGCACACAGTGTCGACCAGCTGTCCTGCGCGACTTGGGCCCGGGTCCGAGTGCCCTCGGCGTCGACCAGGGGTCCCGTGTGACTCGGACCCGGGTCCAAGGGCCCTCGGGGTCCACCAGCTCTCCCGGGAGACCTGCGCTCGGGTCAGATGGCCCGAGGTGTCGACCAGCACTCCGGGGCGACTGCGGCCATACCCGATGGCCCGCGGGGTCTTCGAGCTCTCCCGGGTGACTCGGGACTGTGCCAAGGGCCCGCGGTGTCGAACTGCTCTCCCGGGCATCTCACGCTTGCCTCTGAGGGCCCCCGGGGTCGACCAGCAGGCCCGGACGACTCTGGCTCGTATCCGAGGGCCCGTGAAGTCGACCTGCGGTTCTGGGTGACTCGGGTCAGAGCCCTATGGCCCGCGGGGTCGACCAGCTGCCCCGGGCGACTCGGGCCCGGGTCCGAGGGCCCTCTGGGTCGACCAGCTGTCTCAGAGGACTCGTGCTCGAGTCTGTGGGCCCGCGGGGTCGACCAGCTCTCCCGGGTGACTTGCGCTTGTGTCCGAGGGCCCGAGGTGTCGACGAGCACTCCCGGGCCACTCGGGCTCGTGTCCGAGGGCCCGCGTGTGCGAACAGCTCTCCCGGGTGAATCAACTCGGGTCTGAGGGCCAGCGGGGTCGACCAAAAATCCCCGGTGCCTCGGGCCCATGCCCGACGGCTTGCAGTGTCGACCAGCAGTCCCGGGCATCTCTGGACCCAGCCCGTGGTGCTGTGGGGTCAAACTGCTGCCCCGGGTGTCTCGCGCTTGGTCCGAGGGCACCCGGGTTCGACAAGCAGTCCCCAGCGACTCGTGCTAGAATCCGAGGGCCCCCGGGGTCGTCCAGTGGTCCCAGGCGCATCGGGCCGGTGCCCGAGGCCTGTGGTGTCGACCAACTCTCCCCGGCAACTCGGGTTAGGGTCTGAGGTCCCAGGGTCGACCAGCTGTCCCGGGCGACTCGGGCCCGTGCCCGATGTCCCGCTGGGTCGACCAGCTGTCCCGGGTGACTTGGGCCCTGGTCAGAGGGACCGCGGTGTCGACCAGGCGTCCCGGGTGACTCGGGACTGTACCCGAGGCCTCGCGGTGTCCACCAGGTGGCCCGGGCGACTCGGGGCCGTGACCGAGGGCCCAAGGTGTCGCCCAGCTCCCCCGGGTGATTCGGGCCCGGGTCCGAGAGCATGCGGTGTCGACCAGCTGTCCCGGGGCACTCGGGCCCGCGTCGAGGGTCCGCGGTTTCCGTTTTGACATGCTCTCCCGGGTGAATCGCGCTTGGGTCCGATGGTACGCGGGGCCGACGAGCTCTCTTGGGCGATTCGGGCCCGTTCCCGAGGGCCCGTGGTGACCACCAGCTGTCCCGGGTGACTCCGGACTGTGCCCGAGGGCCCGCGGTGTCGAACAGCTTTCCCGGGCGTTTCGCGCTTGGGTCTGTGGGCCCCCACCATCGACCAGCAGTCCCGGATGTCTCTGGCTTGTTTCTGAGGGCCCGTGAGGTCGACCTGCGGTCCTGGGCGACTCCGGCCAGAGCCCTAGGGCCCGTGGGGTCAACCTGCTGACCCGGGCCACTCGCACTTGGGTCCGAGGGCCTGCGGGGTCGACAGGCTGTCCCGGGCGACTCCGGCCCGCCTCTGAGTGCCCAGGGGTCGACCAGCTGTCCCGGGACACTCGCGTTTGTGTCCGAGGGCCCGCGGGGACAACCAGCTGTCCCGGGTGAATGGGGCTCGGGTCCCAAGGCACTCGGGGTTGACCAGCTGTCCTGGGCGACACCGGCCCATGCCTTTGGGCCCGCGGTGTGGACCAACTCTTCCGGGCGACTCGCGTTCGGGTCTGACGGCCACGGTCGACCAGCTGTCCCGGGAGATTCGCGCCCATGCCTGATGTCCCGCGGGGTCGACCAGATTCCCCGGGCGACTCGGGCCCGTACCCGAGGGCCCGCGGTGTTGACCAGCTGTCCCGGGCGACTCCGGCCCTGGTCCAACGGCCTGAGGGGTCTACCAGCAGTCCCCGGGCGACTCGGGCTAGTTTCCGCGGGACCCTGTTGTCGACCATCGGTACCGGGCTATTCGTCCCGTGCCCGAGGGTCCGGGGTGTCGACCACATCGCTCGGGCGACTCGGTTCGGGTCCGAGGGCCCGCGGTGTCGACCAGCTCCTCTGGGCGATTCCGGCCCGGGTCAGAGGGCACACAGTGTCGACCAGCTGTCCTGCGCGACTTGGGCCCGGGTCCGAGTGCCCTCGGCGTCGACCAGGGGTCCCGTGTGACTTGGACCTGGGTCCAAGGGCCCTCGGGGTCCACCAGCACTCCCGGGAGACCTGCGCTCGGGTCAGATGGCCCGAGGTGTCGACCAGCACTCCGGGGCGACTGGGGCCATACCTGATGGCCCACGGGGTCTTCGAGCTCTCCCGGGTGACTCGGGACTGTGCCAAGGGCCCGCGGTGTCGAACTGCTCTCCCGGGCATCTCACGCTTGCCTCTGAGGGCCCCCGGGGTCGACCAGCAGGCCCGGACGACTCTGGCTCGTGTCCGAGGGCCCGTGAAGTCGACCTGCGGTTCTGGGTGACTCGGGTCAGAGCCCTATGGCCCGCGGGGTCGACCAGCTGCCCCGGGCGACTCGGGCCCGGGTCCGAGGGCCCACGGGTTCGACCAGATTTCCTGGGCGACTCGGGCCCGGGTCCGAAGTCCTGGGGTTCCACCAATTCTCCCGGGCGTCTGGGGCCCGGGTCCGAAGGCCCTCGGGGTCGACCAGCTGTCTCGGAGGACTCGTGCTCGAGTCTGTGGGCCCGCGGGGTCGACCAGCTCTCCCGGGTGACTTGCGCTTGTGTCCGAGGGCCCGAGGTGTCGACGAGCACTCCCGGGCCACTCGGGCTCGTGTCCGAGGGCCCGCGTGTGCGAACAGCTCTCCCGGGTGAATCAACTCGGGTCTGAGGGCCAGCGGGGTCGACCAAAAATCCCCGGTGCCTCGGGCCCATGCCCGACGGCTTGCAGTGTCGACCAGCAGTCCCGGGCATCTCTGGACCCAGCCCGTGGTGCTGTGGGGTCAAACTGCTGCCCCGGGTGTCTCGCGCTTGGTCCGAGGGCACCCGGGTTCGACAAGCAGTCCCCAGCGACTCGTGCTAGAATCCGAGGGCCCCCGGGGTCGTCCAGCGGTCCCAGGCGCATCGGGCCGGTGCCCGAGGCCCGTGGTGTCGACCAACTCTCCCCGGCAACTCGGGTTAGGGTCTGAGGTCCCAGGGTCGACCAGCTGTCCGGGGCGACTCGGGCCCGTGCCCGATGTCCCGCTGGGTCGACCAGCTGTCCCGGGTGACTTGGGCCCTGGTCAGAGGGACCGCGGTGTCGACCAGGCGTCCCGGGTGACTCGGGACTGTACCCGAGGCCTCGCGGTGTCCACCAGGTGGCCCGGGCGACTCGGGGCCGTGACCGAGGGCCCAAGGTGTCGCCCAGCTCCCCCGGGTGATTCGGGCCCGGGTCCGAGAGCATGCGGTGTCGACCAGCTGTCCCGGGGCACTCGGGCCCGCGTCGAGAGGCCGCGGTTTCGGTTTCGACATGCTCTCCCGGGTGAATCGCGCTCGGGTCCGATGGTACGCGGGGCCGACGAGCTCTCTTGGGCGATTCGGGCCCGTTCCCGAGGGCCCGTGGTGACCACCAGCTGTCCCGGGTGACTCCGGACTGTGCCCGAGGGCCCGCGGTGTCGAACAGCTTTCCCGGGCGTTTCGCGCTTGGGTCTGTGGGCCCCCACCATCGACCAGCAGTCCCGGATGTCTCTGGCTTGTTTCTGAGGGCCCGTGAGGTCGACCTGCGGTCCTGGGCGACTCCGGCCAGAGCCCTAGGGCCCGTGGGGTCAACCTGCTGACCCGGGCCACTCGCACTTGGGTCCGAGGGCCTGCGGGGTCGACAGGCTGTCCCGGGCGACTCCGGCCCGCCTCCGAAGCCCAGCGGTCGACCAGCTGTCCCGGGACACTCGCGTTTGTGTCCGAGGGCCCGCGGGGACAACCAGCTGTCCCGGGTGAATGGGGCTCGGGTCCCAAGGCACTCGGGGTTGACCAGCTGTCCTGGGCGACACCGGCCCATGCCTTTGGGCCCGCGGTGTGGACCAACTCTTCCGGGCGACTCGCGTTCGGGTCTGACGGCCACGGTCGACCAGCTGTCCCGGGAGATTCGCGCCCATGCCTGATGTCCCGCGGGGTCGACCAGATTCCCCGGGCGACTCGGGCCCGTACCCGAGGGCCCGCGGTGTTGACCAGCTGTCCCGGGCGACTCCGGCCCTGGTCCAACGGCCTGAGGGGTCTACCGGCAGTCCCCGGGCGACTCGGGCTAGTTTCCGCGGGACCCCGGTGTCGACCATCGGTACCGGGCTATTCGTCCCGTGCCCAAGGGTCCGGGGTGTCGACCACATCGCTCGGGCGACTCGGTTCGGGTCCGAGGGCCCGCGGTGTCGACCAGCTCCTCTGGGCGATTCCGGCCCGGGTCAGAGGGCACACAGTGTCGACCAGCTGTCCTGCGCGACTTGGGCCCGGGTCCGAGTGCCCTCGGCGTCGACCAGGGGTCCCGTGTGACTCGGACCCGGGTCCAAGGGCCCTCGGGGTCCACCAGCACTCCCGGGAGACCTGCGCTCGGGTCAGATGGCCCGAGGTGTCGACCAGCTCTCCGGGGCGACTGGGGCCATACCCGATGGCCCGCGGGGTCTTCGAGCTCTCCCGGGTGACTCGGGACTGTGCCAAGGGCCCGCGGTGTCGAACTGCTCTCCCGGGCATCTCACGCTTGCCTCTGAGGGCCCCCGGGGTCGACCAGCAGGCCCGGACGACTCTGGCTCGTGTCCGAGGGCCCGTGAAGTCGACCTGCGGTTCTGGGTGACTCGGGTCAGAGCCCTATGGCCCGCGGGGTCGACCAGCTGCCCCGGGTGACTCGGGCCCGGGTCCGAGGGCCCACGGGTTCGACCAGATTTCCTGGGCGACTCGGGCCCGGGTCCGAAGTCCTGGGGTTCCACCAATTCTCCCGGGCGTCTGGGGCCCGGGTCCGAAGGCCCTCGGGGTCGACCAGCTGTCTCGGAGGACTCGTGCTCGAGTCTGTGGACCCGCGGGGTCGACCAGCTCTCCCGGGTGACTTGCGCTTGTGTCCGAGGGCCCGAGGTGTCGACAAGCACTCCCGGGCCACTCGGGCTCGTGTCCGAGGGCCCGCGTGTGCGAACAGCTCTCCCGGGTGAATCAACTCGGGTCTGAGGGCCAGCGGGGTCGACCAAAAATCCCCGGTGCCTCGGGCCCATGCCCGATGGCTTGCAGTGTCGACCAGCAGTCCCGGGCATCTCTGGACCCAGCCCGTGGTGCTGTGGGGTCAAACTGCTGCCCCGGGTGTCTCGCGCTTGGTCCGAGGGCACCCGGGTTCGACAAGCAGTCCCCAGCGACTCGTGCTAGAATCCGAGGGCCCCCGGGGTCGTCCAGTGGTCCCAGGCGCATCGGGCCGGTGCCCGAGGCCTGTGGTGTCGACCAACTCTCCCCGGCAACTCGGGTTAGGGTCTGAGGTCCCAGGGTCGACCAGCTGTCCCGGGCAACTCGGGCCCGTGCCCGATGTCCCGCTGGGTCGACCAGCTGTCCCGGGTGACTTGGGCCCTGGTCAGAGGGACCGCGGTGTCGACCAGGCGTCCCGGGTGACTCGGGACTGTACCCGAGGCCTCGCGGTGTCCACCAGGTGGCCCGGGCGACTCGGGGCCGTGACCGAGGGCCCAAGGTGTCGCCCAGCTCCCCCGGGTGATTCGGGCCCGGGTCCGAGAGCATGCGGTGTCGACCAGCTGTCCCGGGGCACTCGGGCCCGCGTCGAGGGTCCGCGGTTTCCGTTTTGACATGCTCTCCCGGGTGAATCGCGCTCGGGTCCGATGGTACGCGGGGCCGACGAGCTCTCTTGGGCGATTCGGGCCCGTTCCCGAGGGCCCGTGGTGACCACCAGCTGTCCCGGGTGACTCCGGACTGTGCCCGAGGGCCCGCGGTGTCGAACAGCTTTCCCGGGCGTTTCGCGCTTGGGTCTGTGGGCCCCCGCCATCGACCAGCAGTCCCGGATGTCTCTGGCTTGTTTCTGAGGGCCCGTGAGGTCGACCTGCGGTCCTGGGCGACTCCGGCCAGAGCCCTAGGGCCCGTGGGGTCAACCTGCTGACCCGGGCCACTCGCACTTGGGTCCGAGGGCCTGCGGGGTCGACAGGCTGTCCCGGGCGACTCCGGCCCGCCTCCGAGTGGCCAGGGGTCGACCAGCTGTCCCGGGACACTCGCGTTTGTGTCCGAGGGCCCGCGGGGACAACCAGCTGTCCCGGGTGAATGGGGCTCGGGTCCCAAGGCACTCGGGGTTGACCAGCTGTCCTGGGCGACACCGGCCCATGCCTTTGGCCCGCGGTGTGGACCAACTCTTCCGGGCGACTCGCGTTCGGGTCTGACGGCCACGGTCGACCAGCTGTCCCGGGAGATTCGCGCCCATGCCTGATGTCCCGCGGGGTCGACCAGATTCCCCGGGCGACTCGGGCCCGTACCCGAGGGCCCGCGGTGTTGACCAGCTGTCCCGGGCGACTCCGGCCCTGGTCCAACGGCCTGAGGGGTCTACCAGCAGTCCCCGGGCGACTCGGGCTAGTTTCCGCGGGATCCTGTTGTCAACCATCGGTACCGGGCTATTCGTCCCGTGCCCGAGGGTCCGGGGTGTCGACCACATCGCTCGGGCGACTCGGTTCGGGTCCGAGGGCCCGCGGTGTCGACCAGCTCCTCTGGGCGATTCCGGCCCGGGTCAGAGGGCACACAGTGTCGACCAGCTGTCCTGCGTGACGTGGGCCCGGGTCCGAGTGCCCTCGGCGTCGACCAGGGGTCCCGTGTGACTCGGACCCGGGTCCAAGGGCCCTCGGGGTCCACCAGCACTCCCGGGAGACCTGCGCTCGGGTCAGATGGCCCGAGGTGTCGACCAGCACTCCGGGGCGACTGGGGCCATACCCGATGGCCCGCGGGGTCTTCGAGCTCTCCCGGGTGACTCGGGACTGTGCCAAGGGCCCGCGGTGTCGAACTGCTCTCCCGGGCATCTCACGCTTGCCTCTGAGGGCCCCCGGGGTCGACCAGCAGGCCCGGACGACTCTGGCTCGTGTCCGAGGGCCCGTGAAGTCGACCTGCGGTTCTGGGTGACTCGGGTCAGAGCCCTATGGCCCGCGGGGTCGACCAGCTGCCCCGGGCGACTCGGGCCCGGGTCCGAGGGCCCACGGGTTCGACCAGATTTCCTGGGCGACTCGGGCCCGGGTCCGAAGTCCTGGGGTTCCACCAATTCTCCCGGGCGTCTGGGGCCCGGGTCCGAAGGCCCTCGGGGTCGACCAGCTGTCTCGGAGGACTCGTGCTCGAGTCTGTGGGCCCGCGGGGTCGACCGGCTCTCCCGGGTGACTTGCGCTTGTGTCCGAGGGCCCGAGGTGTCGACGAGCACTCCCGGGCCATTCGGGCTCGTGTCCGAGGGCCCGCGTGTGCGAACAGCTCTCCCGGGTGAATCAACTCGGGTCTGAGGGCCAGCGGGGTCGACCAAAAATCCCCGGTGCCTCGGGCCCATGCCTGACAGCTTGCAGTGTCGACCAGCAGTCCCGGGCATCTCTGGACCCAGCCCGTGGTGCTGTGGGGTCAAACTGCTGCCCCGGGTGTCTCGCGCTTGGTCCGAGGGCACCCGGGTTCGACAAGCAGTCCCCAGCGACTCGTGCTAGAATCCGAGGGCCCCCGGGGTCGTCCAGCGGTCCCAGGCGCATCGGGCCGGTGCCCGAGGCCCGTGGTGTCGACCAACTCTCCCCGGCAACTCGGGTTAGGGTCTGAGGTCCCAGGGTCGACCAGCTGTCCCGGGCGACTCGGGCCCGTGCCCGATGTCCCGCTGGGTCGACCAGCTGTCCCGGGTGACTTGGGCCCTGGTCAGAGGGACCGCGGTGTCGACCAGGCGTCCTGGGTGACTCGGGACTGTACCCGAGGCCTCGCGGTGTCCACCAGGTGGCCCGGGCGACTCGGGGCCGTGACCGAGGGCCCAAGGTGTCGCCCAGCTCCCCCGGGTGATTCGGGCCCGGGTCCGAGAGCATGCGGTGTCGACCAGCTGTCCCGGGGCACTCGGGCCCGCGTCGAGGGGCCGCGGTTTCGGTTTCGACATGCTCTCCCGGGTGAATCGCGCTCGGGTCCGATGGTACGCGGGGCCGACGAGCTCTCTTGGGCGATTCGGGCCCGTTCCCGAGGGCCCGTGGTGACCACCAGCTGTCCCGGGTGACTCCGGACTGTGCCCGAGGGCCCGCGGTGTCGAACAGCTTTCCCGGGCGTTTCGCGCTTGGGTCTGTGGGCCCCCACCATCGACCAGCAGTCCCGGATGTCTCTGGCTTGTTTCTGAGGGCCCGTGAGGTCGACCTGCGGTCCTGGGCGACTCCGGCCAGAGCCCTAGGGCCCGTGGGGTCAACCTGCTGACCCGGGCCACTCGCACTTGGGTCCGAGGGCCTGCGGGGTCGACAGGCTGTCCCGGGCGACTCCGGCCCGCCTCCGAGTGCCCAGGTGTCGACCAGCTGTCCCGGGACACTCGCGTTTGTGTCCGAGGGCCCGCGGGGTCAACCAGCTGTCCCGGGTGAATGGGGCTCGGGTCCCAAGGCACTCGGGGTTGACCAGCTGTCCTGGGCGACACCGGCCCATGCCTTTGGGCCCGCGGTGTGGACCAACTCTTCCGGGCGACTCGCGTTCGTGTCTGACGGCCACGGTCGACCAGCTGTCCCGGGAGATTCGCGCCCATGCCTGATGTCCCGCGGGGTCGACCAGATTCCTCGGGCGACTCGGGCCCGTACCCGAGGGCCCGCGGTGTTGACCAGCTGTCCCGGGCGACTCCGGCCCTGGTCCAACGGCCTGAGGGGTCTACCAGCAGTCCCCGGGCGACTCGGGCTAGTTTCCGCGGGACCCCGGTGTCGACCATCGGTACCGGGCTATTCGTCCCGTGCCCAAGGGTCCGGGGTGTCGACCACATCGCTCGGGCGACTCGGTTCGGGTCCGAGGGCCCGCGGTGTCGACCAGCTCCTCTGGGCGATTCCGGCCCGGGTCAGAGGGCACACAGTGTCGACCAGCTGTCCTGCGTGACGTGGGCCCAGGTCCGAGTGCCCTCGGCGTCGACCAGGGGTCCCGTGTGACTCGGACCCGGGTCCAAGGGCCCTCGGGGTCCACCAGCACTCCCGGGAGACCTGCACTCGGGTCAGATGGCCCGAGGTGTCGACCAGCACTCCGGGGCGACTGGGGCCATACCCGATGGCCCGCGGGGTCTTCGAGCTCTCCCGGGTGACTCGGGACTGTGCCAAGGGCCCGCGGTGTCGAACTGCTCTCCCGGGCATCTCACGCTTGCCTCTGAGGGCCCCCGGGGTCGACCAGCAGGCCCGGACGACTCTGACTCGTGTTCGAGGGCCCGTGAAGTCGACCTGCGGTTCTGGGTGACTCGGGTCAGAGCCCTATGGCCCGCGGGGTCGACCAGCTGCCCCGGGCGACTCGGGCCCGGGTCCGAGGGCCCACGGGTTCGACCAGATTTCCTGGGCGACTCGGGCCCGGGTCCGATGTCCTGGGGTTCCACCAATTCTCCCGGGCGTCTGGGGCCCGGGTCCGAAGGCCCTCGGGGTCGACCAGCTGTCTCGGAGGACTCGTGCTCGAGTCTGTGGGCCCGCGGGGTCGACCAGCTCTCCCGGGTGACTTGCGCTTGTGTCCGAGGGCCCGAGGTGTCGACGAGCACTCCCGGGCCACTCGGGCTCGTGTCCGAGGGCCCGCGTGTGCGAACAGCTCTCCCGGGTGAATCAACTCGGGTCTGAGGGCCAGCGGGGTCGACCAAAAATCCCCGGTGCCTCGGGCCCATGCCTGACAGCTTGCAGTGTCGACCAGCAGTCCCGGGCATCTCTGGACCCAGCCCGTGGTGCTGTGGGGTCAAACTGCTGCCCCGGGTGTCTCGCGCTTGGTCCGAGGGCACCCGGGTTCGACAAGCAGTCCCCAGCGACTCGTGCTAGAATCCGAGGGCCCCCGGGGTCGTCCAGCGGTCCCAGGCGCATCGGGCCGGTGCCCGAGGCCCGTGGTGTCGACCAACTCTCCCCGGCAACTCGGGTTAGGGTCTGAGGTCCCAGGGTCGACCAGCTGTCCCGGGCGACTCGGGCCCGTGCCCGATGTCCCGCTGGGTCGACCAGCTGTCCCGGGTGACTTGGGCCCTGGTCAGAGGGACCGCGGTGTCGACCAGGCGTCCCGGGTGACTCGGGACTGTACCCGAGGCCTCGCGGTGTCCACCAGGTGGCCCGGGCGACTCGGGGCCGTGACCGAGGGCCCAAGGTGTCGCCCAGCTCCCCCGGGTGATTCGGGCCCGGGTCCGAGAGCATGCGGTGTCGACCAGCTGTCCCGGGGCACTCGGGCCCGCGTCGAGGGGCCGCGGTTTCGGTTTCGACATCTCTCCCGGGTGAATCGCGCTCGGGTCCGATGGTACGCGGGGCCGACGAGCTCTCTTGGGCGATTCGGGCCCGTTCCCGAGGGCCCGTGGTGACCACCAGCTGTCCCGGGTGACTCCGGACTGTGCCCGAGGGCCCGCGGGGTCGAACAGCTTTCCCGGGCGTTTCGCGCTTGGGTCTGTGGGCCCCCACCATCGACCAGCAGTCCCGGATGTCTCTGGCTTGTTTCTGAGGGCCCGTGAGGTCGACCTGCGGTCCTGGGCGACTCCGGCCAGAGCCCTAGGGCCCGTGGGGTCAACCTGCTGACCCGGGCCACTCGCACTTGGGTCCGAGGGCCTGCGGGGTCGACAGGCTGTCCCGGGCGACTCCGGCCCGCCTCCGAAGCCCAGCGGTCGACCAGCTGTCCCGGGACACTCGCGTTTGTGTCCGAGGGCCCGCGGGGACAACCAGCTGTCCCGGGTGAATGGGGCTCGGGTCCCAAGGCACTCGGGGTTGACCAGCTGTCCTGGGCGACACCGGCCCATGCCTTTGGGCCCGCGGTGTGGACCAACTCTTCCGGGCGACTCGCGTTCGGGTCTGACGGCCACGGTTGACCAGCTGTCCCGGGAGATTCGCGCCCATGCCTGATGTCCTGCGGGGTCGACCAGATTCCCCGGGCGACTCGGGCCCGTACCCGAGGGCCCGCGGTGTTGACCAGCTGTCCCGGGTGACTCCGGCCCTGGTCCAACGGCCTGAGGGGTCTACCAGCAGTCCCCGGGCGACTCGGGCTCGTTTCCGCGGGACCCCGGTGTCGACCATCGGTACCGGGCTATTCGTCCCGTGCCCGAGGGTCCGGGGTGTCGACCACATCGCTCGGGCGACTCGGTTCGGGTCCGAGGGCCCGCGGTGTCGACCAGCTCCTCTGGGCGATTCCGGCCCGGGTCAGAGGGCACACAGTGTCGACCAGCTGTCCTGCGTGACGTGGGCCCGGGTCCGAGTGCCCTCGGCGTCGACCAGGGGTCCCGTGTGACTCGGACCCGGGTCCAAGGGCCCTCGGGGTCCACCAGCACTCCCGGGAGACCTGCGCTCGGGTCAGATGGCCCGAGGTGTCGACCAGCACTCCGGGGCGACTGGGGCCATACCCGATGGCCCGCGGGGTCTTCGAGCTCTCCCGGGTGACTCGGGACTGTGCCAAGGGCCCGCGGTGTCGAACTGCTCTCCCGGGCATCTCACGCTTGCCTCTGAGGGCCCCCGGGGTCGACCAGCAGGCCCGGACGACTCTGGCTCGTGTCCGAGGGCCCGTGAAGTCGACCTGCGGTTCTGGGTGACTCGGGTCAGAGCCCTATGGCCCGCGGGGTCGACCAGCTGCCCCGGGCGACTCGGGCCCGGGTCCGAGGGCCCACGGGTTCGACCAGATTTCCTGGGCGACTCGGGCCCGGGTCCGAAGTCCTGGGGTTCCACCAATTCTCCCGGGCGTCTGGGGCCCGGGTCCGAAGGCCCTCGGGGTCGACCAGCTGTCTCGGAGGACTCGTGCTCGAGTCTGTGGGCCCGCGGGGTCGACCAGCTCTCCCGGGTGACTTGCGCTTGTGTCCGAGGGCCCGAGGTGTCGACGAGCACTCCCGGGCCACTCGGGCTCGTGTCCGAGGGCCCGCGTGTGCGAACAGCTCTCCCGGGTGAATCAACTCGGGTCTGAGGGCCAGCGGGGTCGACCAAAAATCCCCGGTGCCTCGGGCCCATGCCTGACAGCTTGCAGTGTCGACCAGCAGTCCCGGGCATCTCTGGACCCAGCCCGTGGTGCTGTGGGGTCAAACTGCTGCCCCGGGTGTCTCGCGCTTGGTCCGAGGGCACCCGGGTTCGACAAGCAGTCCCCAGCGACTCGTGCTAGAATCCGAGGGCCCCCGGGGTCGTCCAGCGGTCCCAGGCGCATCGGGCCGGTGCCCGAGGCCCGTGGTGTCGACCAACTCTCCCCGGCAACTCGGGTTAGGGTCTGAGGTCCCAGGGTCGACCAGCTGTCCCGGGCGACTCGGGCCCGTGCCCGATGTCCCGCTGGGTCGACCAGCTGTCCCGGGTGACTTGGGCCCTGGTCAGAGGGACCGCGGTGTCGACCAGGCGTCCCGGGTGACTCGGGACTGTACCGAGGCCTCGCGGTGTCCACCAGGTGGCCCGGGCGACTCGGGGCCGTGACCGAGGGCCCAAGGTGTCGCCCAGCTCCCCCGGGTGATTCGGGCCCGGGTCCGAGAGCATGCGGTGTCGACCAGCTGTCCCGGGGCACTCGGGCCCGCGTCGAGGGGCCGCGGTTTCGGTTTCGACATCTCTCCCGGGTGAATCACGCTCGGGTCCGATGGTACGCGGGGCCGACGAGCTCTCTTGGGCGATTCGGGCCCGTTCCCGAGGGCCCGTGGTGACCACCAGCTGTCCCGGGTGACTCCGGACTGTGCCCGAGGGCCCGCGGGGTCGAACAGCTTTCCCGGGCGTTTCGCGCTTGGGTCTGTGGGCCCCCACCATCGACCAGCAGTCCCGGATGTCTCTGGCTTGTTTCTGAGGGCCCGTGAGGTCGACCTGCGGTCCTGGGCGACTCCGGCCAGAGCCCTAGGGCCCGTGGGGTCAACCTGCTGACTCGGGCCACTCGCACTTGGGTCCGAGGGCCTGCGGGGTCGACAGGCTGTCCCGGGCGACTCCGGCCCGCCTCCGAAGCCCAGCGGTCGACCAGCTGTCCCGGGACACTCGCGTTTGTGTCCGAGGGCCCGCGGGGACAACCAGCTGTCCCGGGTGAATGGGGCTCGGGTCCCAAGGCACTCGGGGTTGACCAGCTGTCCTGGGCGACACCGGCCCATGCCTTTGGGCCCGCGGTGTGGACCAACTCTTCCGGGCGACTCGCGTTCGGGTCTGACGGCCACGGTTGACCAGCTGTCCCGGGAGATTCGCGCCCATGCCTGATGTCCTGCGGGGTCGACCAGATTCCCCGGGCGACTCGGGCCCGTACCCGAGGGCCCGCGGTGTTGACCAGCTGTCCCGGGTGACTCCGGCCCTGGTCCAACGGCCTGAGGGGTCTACCAGCAGTCCCCGGGCGACTCGGGCTAGTTTCCGCGGGACCCCGGTGTCGACCATCGGTACCGGGCTATTCGTCCCGTGCCCGAGGGTCCGGGGTGTCGACCACATCGCTCGGGCGACTCGGTTCGGGTCCGAGGGCCCGCGGTGTCGACCAGCTCCTCTGGGCGATTCCGGCCCGGGTCAGAGGGCACACAGTGTCGACCAGCTGTCCTGCGTGACGTGGGCCCGGGTCCGAGTGCCCTCGGCGTCGACCAGGGGTCCCGTGTGACTCGGACCCGGGTCCAAGGGCCCTCGGGGTCCACCAGCACTCCCGGGAGACCTGCACTCGGGTCAGATGGCCCGAGGTGTCGACCAGCACTCCGGGGCGACTGGGGCCATACCCGATGGCCCGCGGGGTCTTCGAGCTCTCCCGGGTGACTCGGGACTGTGCCAAGGGCCCGCGGTGTCGAACTGCTCTCCCGGGCATCTCACGCTTGCCTCTGAGGGCCCCCGGGGTCGACCAGCAGGCCCGGACGACTCTGGCTCGTGTCCGAGGGCCCGTGAAGTCGACCTGCGGTTCTGGGTGACTCGGGTCAGAGCCCTATGGCCCGCGGGGTCGACCAGCTGCCCCGGGCGACTCGGGCCCGGGTCCGAGGGCCCACGGGTTCGACCAGATTTCCTGGGCGACTCGGGCCCGGGTCCGAAGTCCTGGGGTTCCACCAATTCTCCCGGGCGTCTGGGGCCCGGGTCCGAAGGCCCTCGGGGTCGACCAGCTGTCTCGGAGGACTCGTGCTCGAGTCTGTGGGCCCGCGGGGTCGACCAGCTCTCCCGGGTGACTTGCGCTTGTGTCCGAGGGCCCGAGGTGTCGACGAGCACTCCCGGGCCACTCGGGCTCGTGTCCGAGGGCCCGCGTGTGCGAACAGCTCTCCCGGGTGAATCAACTCGGGTCTGAGGGCCAGCGGGGTCGACCAAAAATCCCCGGTGCCTCGGGCCCATGCCTGACAGCTTGCAGTGTCGACCAGCAGTCCCGGGCATCTCTGGACCCAGCCCGTGGTGCTGTGGGGTCAAACTGCTGCCCCGGGTGTCTCGCGCTTGGTCCGAGGGCACCCGGGTTCGACAAGCAGTCCCCAGCGACTCGTGCTAGAATCCGAGGGCCCCCGGGGTCGTCCAGCGGTCCCAGGCGCATCGGGCCGGTGCCCGAGGCCCGTGGTGTCGACCAACTCTCCCCGGCAACTCGGGTTAGGGTCTGAGGTCCCAGGGTCGACCAGCTGTCCCGGGCGACTCGGGCCCGTGCCCGATGTCCCGCTGGGTCGACCAGCTGTCCCGGGTGACTTGGGCCCTGGTCAGAGGGACCGCGGTGTCGACCAGGCGTCCCGGGTGACTCGGGACTGTACCCGAGGCCTCGCGGTGTCCACCAGGTGGCCCGGGCGACTCGGGGCCGTGACCGAGGGCCCAAGGTGTCGCCCAGCTCCCCCGGGTGATTCGGGCCCGGGTCCGAGAGCATGCGGTGTCGACCAGCTGTCCCGGGGCACTCGGGCCCGCGTCGAGGGGCCGCGGTTTCGGTTTCGACATCTCTCCCGGGTGAATCGCGCTCGGGTCCGATGGTACGCGGGGCCGACGAGCTCTCTTGGGCGATTCGGGCCCGTTCCCGAGGGCCCGTGGTGACCACCAGCTGTCCCGGGTGACTCCGGACTGTGCCCGAGGGCCCGCGGGGTCGAACAGCTTTCCCGGGCGTTTCGCGTTTGGGTCTGTGGGCCCCCACCATCGACCAGCAGTCCCGGATGTCTCTGGCTTGTTTCTGAGGGCCCGTGAGGTCGACCTGCGGTCCTGGGCGACTCCGGCCAGAGCCCTAGGGCCCGTGGGGTCAACCTGCTGACTCGGGCCACTCGCACTTGGGTCCGAGGGCCTGCGGGGTCGACAGGCTGTCCCGGGCGACTCCGGCCCGCCTCCGAAGCCCAGCGGTCGACCAGCTGTCCCGGGACACTCGCGTTTGTGTCCGAGGGCCCGCGGGGACAACCAGCTGTCCCGGGTGAATGGGGCTCGGGTCCCAAGGCACTCGGGGTTGACCAGCTGTCCTGGGCGACACCGGCCCATGCCTTTGGGCCCGCGGTGTGGACCAACTCTTCCGGGCGACTCGCGTTCGGGTCTGACGGCCACGGTCGACCAGCTGTCCCGGGAGATTCGCGCCCATGCCTGATGTCCCGCGGGGTCGACCAGATTCCCCGGGCGACTCGGGACCGTACCCGAGGGCCCGCGGTGTTGACCAGCTGTCCCGGGCGACTCCGGCCCTGGTCCAACGGCCTGAGGGGTCTACCAGCAGTCCCCGGGCGACTCGGGCTCGTTTCCGCGGGACCCCGGTGTCGACCATCGGTACCGGGCTATTCGTCCCGTGCCCGAGGGTCCGGGGTGTCGACCACATCGCTCGGGCGACTCGGTTCGGGTCCGAGGGCCCGCGGTGTCGACCAGCTCCTCTGGGCGATTCTGGCCCGGGTCAGAGGGCACACAGTGTCGACCAGCTGTCCTGCGTGACGTGGGCCCGGGTCCGAGTGCCCTCGGCGTCGACCAGGGGTCCCGTGTGACTCGGACCCGGGTCCAAGGGCCCTCGGGGTCCACTAGCACTCCCGGGAGACCTGCGCTTGGGTCAGATGGCCCGAGGTGTCGACCAGCTCTCCGGGGCGACTGGGGCCATACCCGATGGCCCGCGGGGTCTTCGAGCTCTCCCGGGTGACTCGGGACTGTGCCAAGGGCCCGCGGTGTCGAACTGCTCTCCCGGGCATCTCACGCTTGCCTCTGAGGGCCCCCGGGGTGGACCAGCAGGCCCGGACGACTCTGGCTCGTGTCCGAGGGCCCGTGAAGTCGACCTGCGGTTCTGGGTGACTCGGGTCAGAGCCCTATGGCCCACGGGGTCGACCAGCTGCCCCGGGCGACTCGGGCCCGGGTCCGAGGGCCCACGGGTTCGACCAGATTTCCTGGGCGACTCGGGCCCGGGTCCGAAGTCCTGGGGTTCCACCAATTCTCCCGGGCGTCTGGGGCCCGGGTCCGAAGGCCCTCGGGGTCGACCAGCTGTCTCGGAGGACTCGTGCTCGAGTCTGTGGACCCGCGGGGTCGACCAGCTCTCCCGGGTGACTTGCGCTTGTGTCCGAGGGCCCGAGGTGTCGACGAGCACTCCCGGGCCACTCGGGCTCGTGTCCGAGGGCCCGCGTGTGCGAACAGCTCTCCCGGGTGAATCAACTCGGGTCTGAGGGCCAGCGGGGTCGACCAAAAATTCCCGGTGCCTCGGGCCCATGCCCGACAGCTTGCAGTGTCGACCAGCAGTCCCGGGCATCTCTGGACCCAGCCCGTGGTGCTGTGGGGTCAAACTGCTGCCCCGGGTGTCTCGCGCTTGGTCCGAGGGCACCCGGGTTCGACAAGCAGTCCCCAGCGACTCGTGCTAGAATCCGAGGGCCCCCGGGGTCGTCCAGCGGTCCCAGGCGCATCGGGCCGGTGCCCGAGGCCCGTGGTGTCGACCAACTCTCCCCGGCAACTCGGGTTAGGGTCTGAGGTCCCAGGGTCGACCAGCTGTCCCGGGCGACTCGGGCCCATGCCCGATGTCCCGCTGGGTCGACCAGCTGTCCCGGGTGACTTGGGCCCTGGTCAGAGGGACCGCGGTGTCGACCAGGCGTCCCGGGTGACTCGGGACTGTACCCGAGGCCTCGCGGTGTCCACCAGGTGGCCCGGGCGACTCGGGGCCGTGACCGAGGGCCCAAGGTGTCGCCCAGCTCCCCCGGGTGATTCGGGCCCGGGTCCGAGAGCATGCGGTGTCGACCAGCTGTCCCGGGGCACTCGGGCCCGCGTCGAGGGTCTGCGGTTTCGGTTTTGACATGCTCTCCCGGGTGAATCGCGCTCGGGTCCGATGGTACGCGGGGCCGACGAGCTCTCTTGGGCGATTCGGGCCCGTTCCCGAGGGCCCGTGGTGACCACCAGCTGTCCCGGGTGACTCCGGACTGTGCCCGAGGGCCCGCGGTGTCGAACAGCTTTCCCGGGCGTTTCGCGCTTGGGTCTGTGGGCCCCCACCATCGACCAGCAGTCCCGGATGTCTCTGGCTTGTTTCTGAGGGCCCGTGAGGTCGACCTGCGGTCCTGGGCGACTCCGGCCAGAGCCCTAGGGCCCGTGGGGTCAACCTGCTGACCCGGGCCACTCGCACTTGGGTCCGAGGGCCTGCGGGGTCGACAGGCTGTCCCGGGCGACTCCGGCCCGCCTCCGAGTGCCCAGGGGTCGACCAGCTGTCCCGGGACACTCGCGTTTGTGTCCGAGGGCCCGCGGGGTCAACCAGCTGTCCCGGGTGAATGGGGCTCGGGTCCCAAGGCACTCGGGGTTGACCAGCTGTCCTGGGCGACACCGGCCCATGCCTTTGGGCCCGCGGTGTGGAACAACTCTTCCGGGCGACTCGCGTTCGGGTCTGACGGCCACGGTTGACCAGCTGTCCCGGGAGATTCGCCCCCATGCCTGATGTCCTGCGGGGTCGACCAGATTCCCCGGGCGACTCGGGCCCGTACCCGAGGGCCCGCGGTGTTGACCAGCTGTCCCGGGTGACTCCGGCCCTGGTCCAACGGCCTGAGGGGTCTACCAGCAGTCCCCGGGCGACTCGGGCTAGTTTCCGCGGGACCCCGGTGTCGACCATCGGTACCGGGCTATTCGTCCCGTGCCCGAGGGTCCGGGGTGTCGACCACATCTCTCGGGCGACTCGGTTCGCGTCCGAGGGCCCGCGGTGTCGACCAGCTCCTCTGGGCGATTCTGGCCCGGGTCAGAGGGCACACAGTGTCGACCAGCTGTCCTGCGTGACGTGGGCCCGGGTCCGAGTGCCCTCGGCGTCGACCAGGGGTCCCGTGTGACTCGGACCCGGGTCCAAGGGCCCTCGGGGTCCACTAGCACTCCCGGGAGACCTGCGCTTGAGTCAGATGGCCCGAGGTGTCGACCAGCTCTCCGGGGCGACTGGGGCCATACCCGATGGCCCGCGGGGTCTTCGAGCTCTCCCGGGTGACTCGGGACTGTGCCAAGGGCCCGCGGTGTCGAACTGCTCTCCCGGGCATCTCACGCTTGCCTCTGAGGGCCCCCGGGGTGGACCAGCAGGCCCGGACGACTCTGGCTCGTGTCCGAGGGCCCGTGAAGTCGACCTGCGGTTCTGGGTGACTCGGGTCAGAGCCCTATGGCCCACGGGGTCGACCAGCTGCCCCGGGCGACTCGGGCCCGGGTCCGAGGGCCCACGGGTTCGACCAGATTTCCTGGGCGACTCGGGCCCGGGTCCGAAGTCCTGGGGTTCCACCAATTCTCCCGGGCGTCTGGGGCCCGGGTCCGAAGGCCCTCGGGGTCGACCAGCTGTCTCGGAGGACTCGTGCTCGAGTCTGTGGACCCGCGGGGTCGACCAGCTCTCCCGGGTGACTTGCGCTTGTGTCCGAGGGCCCGAGGTGTCGACGAGCACTCCCGGGCCACTCGGGCTCGTGTCCGAGGGCCCGCGTGTGCGAACAGCTCTCCCGGGTGAATCAACTCGGGTCTGAGGGCCAGCGGGGTCGACCAAAAATTCCCGGTGCCTCGGGCCCATGCCCGACAGCTTGCAGTGTCGACCAGCAGTCCCGGGCATCTCTGGACCCAGCCCGTGGTGCTGTGGGGTCAAACTGCTGCCCCGGGTGTCTCGCGCTTGGTCCGAGGGCACCCGGGTTCGACAAGCAGTCCCCAGCGACTCGTGCTAGAATCCGAGGGCCCCCGGGGTCGTCCAGCGGTCCCAGGCGCATCGGGCCGGTGCCCGAGGCCCGTGGTGTCGACCAACTCTCCCCGGCAACTCGGGTTAGGGTCTGAGGTCCCAGGGTCGACCAGCTGTCCCGGGCGACTCGGGCCCGTGCCCGATGTCCCGCTGGGTCGACCAGCTGTCCCGGGTGACTTGGGCCCTGGTCAGAGGGACCGCGGTGTCGACCAGGCGTCCCGGGTGACTCGGGACTGTACCCGAGGCCTCGCGGTGTCCACCAGGTGGCCCGGGCGACTCGGGGCCGTGACCGAGGGCCCAAGGTGTCGCCCAGCTCCCCCGGGTGATTCGGGCCCGGGTCCGAGAGCATGCGGTGTCGACCAGCTGTCCCGGGGCACTCGGGCCCGCGTCGAGGGGCCGCGGTTTCGGTTTCGACATCTCTCCCGGGTGAATCGCGCTCGGGTCCGATGGTACGCGGGGCCGACGAGCTCTCTTGGGCGATTCGGGCCCGTTCCCGAGGGCCCGTGGTGACCACCAGCTGTCCCGGGTGACTCCGGACTGTGCCCGAGGGCCCGCGGTGTCGAACAGCTTTCCCGGGCGTTTCGCGCTTGGGTCTGTGGGCCCCCACCATCGACCAGCCGTCCCGGATGTCTCTGGCTTGTTTCTGAGGGCCCGTGAGGTCGACCTGCGGTCCTGGGCGACTCCGGCCAGAGCCCTAGGGCCCGTGGGGTCAACCTGCTGACTCGGGCCACTCGCACTTGGGTCCGAGGGCCTGCGGGGTCGACAGGCTGTCCCGGGCGACTCCGGCCCGCCTCCGAAGCCCAGCGGTCGACCAGCTGTCCCGGGACACTCGCGTTTGTGTCCGAGGGCCCGCGGGGACAACCAGCTGTCCCGGGTGAATGGGGCTCGGGTCCCAAGGCACTCGGGGTTGACCAGCTGTCCTGGGCGACACCGGCCCATGCCTTTGGGCCCGCGGTGTGGACCAACTCTTCCGGGCGACTCGCGTTCGAGTCTGACGGCCACGGTCGACCAGCTGTCCCGGGAGATTCGCACCCATGCCTGATGTCCCGCGGGGTCGACCAGATTCCCCGGGCGACTCGGGCCCGTACCCGAGGGCCCGCGGTGTTGACCAGCTGTCCCGGGCGACTCCGGCCCTGGTCCAACGGCCTGAGGGGTCTACCAGCAGTCCCCGGGCGACTCGGGCTCGTTTCCGCGGGACCCCGGTGTCGACCATCGGTACCGGGCTATTCGTCCCGTGCCCGAGGGTCCGGGGTGTCGACCACATCGCTCGGGCGACTCGGTTCGGGTCCGAGGGCCCGCGGTGTCGACCAGCTCCTCTGGGCGATTCTGGCCCGGGTCAGAGGGCACACAGTGTCGACCAGCTGTCCTGCGTGACGTGGGCCCGGGTCCGAGTGCCCTCGGCGTCGACCAGGGGTCCCGTGTGACTCGGACCCGGGTCCAAGGGCCCTCGGGGTCCACTAGCACTCCCGGGAGACCTGCGCTTGGGTCAGATGGCCCGAGGTGTCGACCAGCTCTCCGGGGCGACTGGGGCCATACCCGATGGCCTGCGGGGTCTTCGAGCTCTCCCGGGTGACTCGGGACTGTGCCAAGGGCCCGCGGTGTCGAACTGCTCTCCCGGGCATCTCACGCTTGCCTCTGAGGGCCCCCGGGGTGGACCAGCAGGCCCGGACGACTCTGGCTCGTGTCCGAGGGCCCGTGAAGTCGACCTGCGGTTCTGGGTGACTCGGGTCAGAGCCCTATGGCCCACGGGGTCGACCAGCTGCCCCGGGCGACTCGGGCCCGGGTCCGAGGGCCCACGGGTTCGACCAGATTTCCTGGGCGACTCGGGCCCGGGTCCGAAGTCCTGGGGTTCCACCAATTCTCCCGGGCGTCTGGGGCCCGGGTCCGAAGGCCCTCGGGGTCGACCAGCTGTCTCGGAGGACTCGTGCTCGAGTCTGTGGACCCGCGGGGTCGACCAGCTCTCCCGGGTGACTTGCGCTTGTGTCCGAGGGCCCGAGGTGTCGACGAGCACTCCCGGGCCACTCGGGCTCGTGTCCGAGGGCCCGCGTGTGCGAACAGCTCTCCCGGGTGAATCAACTCGGGTCTGAGGGCCAGCGGGGTCGACCAAAAATTCCCGGTGCCTCGGGCCCATGCCCGACAGCTTGCAGTGTCGACCAGCAGTCCCGGGCATCTCTGGACCCAGCCCGTGGTGCTGTGGGGTCAAACTGCTGCCCCGGGTGTCTCGCGCTTGGTCCGAGGGCACCCGGGTTCGACAAGCAGTCCCCAGCGACTCGTGCTAGAATCCGAGGGCCCCCGGGGTCGTCCAGCGGTCCCAGGCGCATCGGGCCGGTGCCCGAGGCCCGTGGTGTCGACCAACTCTCCCCGGCAACTCGGGTTAGGGTCTGAGGTCCCAGGGTCGACCAGCTGTCCCGGGCGACTCGGGCCCGTGCCCGATGTCCCGCTGGGTCGACCAGCTGTCCCGGGTGACTTGGGCCCTGGTCAGAGGGACCGCGGTGTCGACCAGGCGTCCCGGGTGACTCGGGACTGTACCCGAGGCCTCGCGGTGTCCACCAGGTGGCCCGGGCGACTCGGGGCCGTGACCGAGGGCCCAAGGTGTCGCCCAGCTCCCCCGGGTGATTCGGGCCCGGGTCCGAGAGCATGCGGTGTCGACCAGCTGTCCCGGGGCACTCGGGCCCGCGTCGAGGGGCCGCGGTTTCGGTTTCGACATCTCTCCCGGGTGAATCGCGCTCGGGTCCGATGGTACGCGGGGCCGACGAGCTCTCTTGGGCGATTCGGGCCCGTTCCCGAGGGCCCGTGGTGACCACCAGCTGTCCCGGGTGACTCCGGACTGTGCCCGAGGGCCCGCGGTGTCGAACAGCTTTCCCGGGCATTTCGCGCTTGGGTCTGTGGGCCCCCACCATCGACCAGCCGTCCCGGATGTCTCTGGCTTGTTTCTGAGGGCCCGTGAGGTCGACCTGCGGTCCTGGGCGACTCCGGCCAGAGCCCTAGGGCCCGTGGGGTCAACCTGCTGACTCGGGCCACTCGCACTTGGGTCCGAGGGCCTGCGGGGTCGACAGGCTGTCCCGGGCGACTCCGGCCCGCCTCCGAAGCCCAGCGGTCGACCAGCTGTCCCGGGACACTCGCGTTTGTGTCCGAGGGCCCGCGGGGACAACCAGCTGTCCCGGGTGAATGGGGCTCGGGTCCCAAGGCACTCGGGGTTGACCAGCTGTCCTGGGCGACACCGGCCCATGCCTTTGGGCCCGCGGTGTGGACCAACTCTTCCGGGCGACTCGCGTTCGGGTCTGACGGCCACGGTTGACCAGCTGTCCCGGGAGATTCGCGCCCATGCCTGATGTCCTGCGGGGTCGACCAGATTCCCCGGGCGACTCGGGCCCGTACCCGAGGGCCCGCGGTGTTGACCAGCTGTCCCGGGTGACTCCGGCCCTGGTCCAACGGCCTGAGGGGTCTACCAGCAGTCCCCGGGCGACTCGGGCTAGTTTCCGCGGGACCCCGGTGTCGACCATCGGTACCGGGCTATTCGTCCCGTGCCCGAGGGTCCGGGGTGTCGACCACATCGCTCGGGCGACTCGGTTCGGGTCCGAGGGCCCGCGGTGTCGACCAGCTCCTCTGGGCGATTCCGGCCCGGGTCAGAGGGCACACAGTGTCGACCAGCTGTCCTGCGTGACGTGGGCCCGGGTCCGAGTGCCCTCGGCGTCGACCAGGGGTCCCGTGTGACTCGGACCCGGGTCCAAGGGCCCTCGGGGTCCACCAGCACTCCCGGGAGACCTGCACTCGGGTCAGATGGCCCGAGGTGTCGACCAGCACTCCGGGGCGACTGGGGCCATACCCGATGGCCCGCGGGGTCTTCGAGCTCTCCCGGGTGACTCGGGACTGTGCCAAGGGCCCGCGGTGTCGAACTGCTCTCCCGGGCATCTCACGCTTGCCTCTGAGGGCCCCCGGGGTCGACCAGCAGGCCCGGACGACTCTGGCTCGTGTCCGAGGGCCCGTGAAGTCGACCTGCGGTTCTGGGTGACTCGGGTCAGAGCCCTATGGCCCGCGGGGTCGACCAGCTGCCCCGGGCGACTCGGGCCCGGGTCCGAGGGCCCACGGGTTCGACCAGATTTCCTGGGCGACTCGGGCCCGGGTCCGAAGTCCTGGGGTTCCACCAATTCTCCCGGGCGTCTGGGGCCCGGGTCCGAAGGCCCTCGGGGTCGACCAGCTGTCTCGGAGGACTCGTGCTCGAGTCTGTGGGCCCGCGGGGTCGACCAGCTCTCCCGGGTGACTTGCGCTTGTGTCCGAGGGCCCGAGGTGTCGACGAGCACTCCCGGGCCACTCGGGCTCGTGTCCGAGGGCCCGCGTGTGCGAACAGCTCTCCCGGGTGAATCAACTCGGGTCTGAGGGCCAGCGGGGTCGACCAAAAATCCCCGGTGCCTCGGGCCCATGCCTGACAGCTTGCAGTGTCGACCAGCAGTCCCGGGCATCTCTGGACCCAGCCCGTGGTGCTGTGGGGTCAAACTGCTGCCCCGGGTGTCTCGCGCTTGGTCCGAGGGCACCCGGGTTCGACAAGCAGTCCCCAGCGACTCGTGCTAGAATCCGAGGGCCCCCGGGGTCGTCCAGCGGTCCCAGGCGCATCGGGCCGGTGCCCGAGGCCCGTGGTGTCGACCAACTCTCCCCGGCAACTCGGGTTAGGGTCTGAGGTCCCAGGGTCGACCAGCTGTCCCGGGCGACTCGGGCCCGTGCCCGATGTCCCGCTGGGTCGACCAGCTGTCCCGGGTGACTTGGGCCCTGGTCAGAGGGACCGCGGTGTCGACCAGGCGTCCCGGGTGACTCGGGACTGTACCCGAGGCCTCGCGGTGTCCACCAGGTGGCCCGGGCGACTCGGGGCCGTGACCGAGGGCCCAAGGTGTCGCCCAGCTCCCCCGGGTGATTCGGGCCCGGGTCCGAGAGCATGCGGTGTCGACCAGCTGTCCCGGGGCACTCGGGCCCGCGTCGAGGGGCCGCGGTTTCGGTTTCGACATCTCTCCCGGGTGAATCGCGCTCGGGTCCGATGGTACGCGGGGCCGACGAGCTCTCTTGGGCGATTCGGGCCCGTTCCCGAGGGCCCGTGGTGACCACCAGCTGTCCCGGGTGACTCCGGACTGTGCCCGAGGGCCCGCGGGGTCGAACAGCTTTCCCGGGCGTTTCGCGCTTGGGTCTGTGGGCCCCCACCATCGACCAGCCGTCCCGGATGTCTCTGGCTTGTTTCTGAGGGCCCGTGAGGTCGACCTGCGGTCCTGGGCGACTCCGGCCAGAGCCCTAGGGCCCGTGGGGTCAACCTGCTGACTCGGGCCACTCGCACTTGGGTCCGAGGGCCTGCGGGGTCGACAGGCTGTCCCGGGCGACTCCGGCCCGCCTCCGAAGCCCAGCGGTCGACCAGCTGTCCCGGGACACTCGCGTTTGTGTCCGAGGGCCCGCGGGGACAACCAGCTGTCCCGGGTGAATGGGGCTCGGGTCCCAAGGCACTCGGGGTTGACCAGCTGTCCTGGGCGACACCGGCCCATGCCTTTGGGCCCGCGGTGTGGACCAACTCTTCCGGGCGACTCGCGTTCGGGTCTGACGGCCACGGTTGACCAGCTGTCCCGGGAGATTCGCGCCCATGCCTGATGTCCTGCGGGGTCGACCAGATTCCCCGGGCGACTCGGGCCCGTACCCGAGGGCCCGCGGTGTTGACCAGCTGTCCCGGGCGACTCCGGCCCTGGTCCAACGGCCTGAGGGGTCTACCAGCAGTCCCCGGGCGACTCGGGCTAGTTTCCGCGGGACCCCGGTGTCGACCATCGGTACCGGGCTATTCGTCCCGTGCCCGAGGGTCCGGGGTGTCGACCACATCGCTCGGGCGACTCGGTTCGGGTCCGAGGGCCCGCGGTGTCGACCAGCTCCTCTGGGCGATTCCGGCCCGGGTCAGAGGGCACACAGTGTCGACCAGCTGTCCTGCGCGACTTGGGCCCGGGTCCGAGTGCCCTCGGCGTCGACCAGGGGTGCCGTGTGACTCGGACCCGGGTCCAAGGGCCCTCGGGGTCCACCAGCACTCCCGGGAGACCTGCACTCGGGTCAGATGGCCCGAGGTGTCGACCAGCACTCCGGGGTGACTGGGGCCATACCCGATGGCCCGCGGGGTCTTCGAGCTCTCCCGGGTGACTCGGGACTGTGCCAAGGGCCCGCGGTGTCGAACTGCTCTCCCGGGCATCTCACGCTTGCCTCTGAGGGCCCCCGGGGTCGACCAGCAGGCCCGGACGACTCTGGCTCGTGTCCGAGGGCCCGTGAAGTCGACCTGCGGTTCTGGGTGACTCGGGTCAGAGCCCTATGGCCCGCGGGGTCGACCAGCTGCCCCGGGCGACTCGGGCCTGGGTCCGAGGGCCCACGGGTTCGACCAGATTTCCTGGGCGACTCGGGCCCGGGTCCGAAGTCCTGGGGTTCCACCAATTCTCCCGGGCGTCTGGGGCCCGGGTCCGAAGGCCCTCGGGGTCGACCAGCTGTCTCGGAGGACTCGTGCTCGAGTCTGTGGACCCGCGGGGTCGACCAGCTCTCCCGGGTGACTTGCGCTTGTGTCCGAGGGCCCGAGGTGTCGACGAGCACTCCCGGGCCACTCGGGCTCGTGTCCGAGGGCCCGCGTGTGCGAACAGCTCTCCCGGGTGAATCAACTCGGGTCTGAGGGCCAGCGGGGTCGACCAAAAATCCCCGGTGCCTCGGGCCCATGCCTGACAGCTTGCAGTGTCGACCAGCAGTCCCGGGCATCTCTGGACCCAGCCTGTGGTGCTGTGGGGTCAAACTGCTGCCCCGGGTGTCTCGCGCTTGGTCCGAGGGCACCCGGGTTCGACAAGCAGTCCCCAGCGACTCGTGCTAGAATCCGAGGGCCCCCGGGGTCGTCCAGCGGTCCCAGGCGCATCGGGCCGGTGCCCGAGGCCCGTGGTGTCGACCAACTCTCCCCGGCAACTCGGGTTAGGGTCTGAGGTCCCAGGGTCGACCAGCTGTCCCGGGCGACTCGGGCCCATGCCCGATGTCCCGCTGGGTCGACCAGCTGTCCCGGGTGACTTGGGCCCTGGTCAGAGGGCCCGCGGTGTCGAACAGCTTTCCCGGGCGTTTCGCGCTTGGGTCTGTGGGCCCCCACCATCGACCAGCAGTCCCGGATGTCTCTGGCTTGTTTCTGAGGGCCCGTGATGTCGACCTGCGGTCCTGGGCGACTCCGGCCAGAGCCCTAGGGCCCGTGGGGTCAACCTGCTGACTCGGGCCACTCGCACTTGGGTCCGAGGGCCTGCGGGGTCGACAGGCTGTCCCGGGCGACTCCGGCCCGCCTCCGAAGCCCAGCGGTCGACCAGCTGTCCCGGGACACTCGCGTTTGTGTCCGAGGGCCCGCGGGGACAACCAGCTGTCCCGGGTGAATGGGGCTCGGGTCCCAAGGCACTCGGGGTTGACCAGCTGTCCTGGGCGACACCGGCCCATGCCTTTGGGCCCGCGGTGTGGACCAACTCTTCCGGGCGACTCGCGTTCGGGTCTGACGGCCACGGTTGACCAGCTGTCCCGGGAGATTCGCGCCCATGCCTGATGTCCTGCGGGGTCGACCAGATTCCCCGGGCGACTCGGGCCCGTACCCGAGGGCCCGCGGTGTTGACCAGCTGTCCCGGGTGACTCCGGCCCTGGTCCAACGGCCTGAGGGGTCTACCAGCAGTCCCCGGGCGACTCGGGCTAGTTTCCGCGGGACCCCGGTGTCGACCATCGGTACCGGGCTATTCGTCCCGTGCCCGAGGGTCCGGGGTGTCGACCACATCTCTCGGGCGACTCGGTTCGGGTCCGAGGGCCCGCGGTGTCGACCAGCTCCTCTGGGCGATTCTGGCCCGGGTCAGAGGGCACACAGTGTCGACCAGCTGTCCTGCGTGACGTGGGCCCGGGTCCGAGTGCCCTCGGCGTCGACCAGGGGTCCCGTGTGACTCGGACCCGGGTCCAAGGGCCCTCGGGGTCCACTAGCACTCCCGGGAGACCTGCGCTTGAGTCAGATGGCCCGAGGTGTCGACCAGCTCTCCGGGGCGACTGGGGCCATACCCGATGGCCCGCGGGGTCTTCGAGCTCTCCCGGGTGACTCGGGACTGTGCCAAGGGCCCGCGGTGTCGAACTGCTCTCCCGGGCATCTCACGCTTGCCTCTGAGGGCCCCCGGGGTGGACCAGCAGGCCCGGACGACTCTGGCTCGTGTCCGAGGGCCCGTGAAGTCGACCTGCGGTTCTGGGTGACTCGGGTCAGAGCCCTATGGCCCGCGGGGTCGACCAGCTGCCCCGGGCGACTCGGGCCCGGGTCCGAGGGCCCACGGGTTCGACCAGATTTCCTGGGCGACTCGGGCCCGGGTCCGAAGTCCTGGGGTTCCACCAATTCTCCCGGGCGTCTGGGGCCCGGGTCCGAAGGCCCTCGGGGTCGACCAGCTGTCTCGGAGGACTCGTGCTCGAGTCTGTGGGCCCGCGGGGTCGACCAGCTCTCCCGGGTGACTTGCGCTTGTGTCCGAGGGCCCGAGGTGTCGACGAGCACTCCCGGGCCACTCGGGCTCGTGTCCGAGGGCCCGCGTGTGCGAACAGCTCTCCCGGGTGAATCAACTCGGGTCTGAGGGCCAGCGGGGTCGACCAAAAATTCCCGGTGCCTCGGGCCCATGCCCGACAGCTTGCAGTGTCGACCAGCAGTCCCGGGCATCTCTGGACCCAGCCCGTGGTGCTGTGGGGTCAAACTGCTGCCCCGGGTGTCTCGCGCTTGGTCCGAGGGCACCCGGGTTCGACAAGCAGTCCCCAGCGACTCGTGCTAGAATCCGAGGGCCCCCGGGGTCGTCCAGCGGTCCCAGGCGCATCGGGCCGGTGCCCGAGGCCCGTGGTGTCGACCAACTCTCCCCGGCAACTCGGGTTAGGGTCTGAGGTCCCAGGGTCGACCAGCTGTCCCGGGCGACTCGGGCCCGTGCCCGATGTCCCGCTGGGTCGACCAGCTGTCCCGGGTGACTTGGGCCCTGGTCAGAGGGACCGCGGTGTCGACCAGGCGTCCCGGGTGACTCGGGACTGTACCCGAGGCCTCGCGGTGTCCACCAGGTGGCCCGGGCGACTCGGGGCCGTGACCGAGGGCCCAAGGTGTCGCCCAGCTCCCCCGGGTGATTCGGGCCCGGGTCCGAGAGCATGCGGTGTCGACCAGCTGTCCCGGGGCACTCGGGCCCGCGTCGAGGGGCCGCGGTTTCGGTTTCGACATCTCTCCCGGGTGAATCGCGCTCGGGTCCGATGGTACGCGGGGCCGACGAGCTCTCTTGGGCGATTCGGGCCCGTTCCCGAGGGCCCGTGGTGACCACCAGCTGTCCCGGGTGACTCCGGACTGTGCCCGAGGGCCCGCGGGGTCGAACAGCTTTCCCGGGCGTTTCGCGCTTGGGTCTGTGGGCCCCCACCATCGACCAGCCGTCCCGGATGTCTCTGGCTTGTTTCTGAGGGCCCGTGAGGTCGACCTGCGGTCCTGGGCGACTCCGGCCAGAGCCCTAGGGCCCGTGGGGTCAACCTGCTGACTCGGGCCACTCGCACTTGGGTCCGAGGGCCTGCGGGGTCGACAGGCTGTCCCGGGCGACTCCGGCCCGCCTCCGAAGCCCAGCGGTCGACCAGCTGTCCCGGGACACTCGCGTTTGTGTCCGAGGGCCCGCGGGGACAACCAGCTGTCCCGGGTGAATGGGGCTCGGGTCCCAAGGCACTCGGGGTTGACCAGCTGTCCTGGGCGACACCGGCCCATGCCTTTGGGCCCGCGGTGTGGACCAACTCTTCCGGGCGACTCGCGTTCGGGTCTGACGGCCACGGTCGACCAGCTGTCCCGGGAGATTCGCGCCCATGCCTGATGTCCTGCGGGGTCGACCAGATTCCCCGGGCGACTCGGGCCCGTACCCGAGGGCCCGCGGTGTTGACCAGCTGTCCCGGGCGACTCCGGCCCTGGTCCAACGGCCTGAGGGGTCTACCAGCAGTCCCCGGGCGACTCGGGCTCGTTTCCGCGGGACCCCGGTGTCGACCATCGGTACCGGGCTATTCGTCCCGTGCCCGAGGGTCCGGGGTGTCGACCACATCGCTCGGGCGACTCGGTTCGGGTCCGAGGGCCCGCGGTGTCGACCAGCTCCTCTGGGCGATTCCGGCCCGGGTCAGAGGGCACACAGTGTCGACCAGCTGTCCTGCGCGACGTGTGCCCGGGTCCGAGTGCCCTCGGCGTCGACCAGGGGTGCCGTGTGACTCGGACCCGGGTCCAAGGGCCCTCGGGGTCCACCAGCACTCCCGGGAGACCTGCGCTCGGGTCAGATGGCCCGAGGTGTCGACCAGCACTCCGGGGCGACTGGGACCATACCCGATGGCCCGCGGGGTCTTCGAGCTCTCCCGGGTGACTCGGGACTGTGCCAAGGGCCCGCGGTGTCGAACTGCTCTCCCGGGCATCTCACGCTTGCCTCTGAGGGCCCCCGGGGTCGACCAGCAGGCCCGGACGACTCTGGCTCGTGTCCGAGGGCCCGTGAAGTCGACCTGCGGTTCTGGGTGACTCGGGTCAGAGCCCTATGGCCCGCGGGGTCGACCAGCTGCCCCGGGCGACTCGGGCCTGGGTCCGAGGGCCCACGGGTTCGACCAGATTTCCTGGGCGACTCGGGCCCGGGTCCGAAGTCCTGGGGTTCCACCAATTCTCCCGGGCGTCTGGGGCCCGGGTCCGAAGGCCCTCGGGGTCGACCAGCTGTCTCGGAGGACTCGTGCTCGAGTCTGTGGACCCGCGGGGTCGACCAGCTCTCCCGGGTGACTTGCGCTTGTGTCCGAGGGCCCGAGGTGTCGACGAGCACTCCCGGGCCACTCGGGCTCGTGTCCGAGGGCCCGCGTGTGCGAACAGCTCTCCCGGGTGAATCAACTCGGGTCTGAGGGCCAGCGGGGTCGACCAAAAATTCCCGGTGCCTCGGGCCCATGCCCGACAGCTTGCAGTGTCGACCAGCAGTCCCGGGCATCTCTGGACCCAGCCCGTGGTGCTGTGGGGTCAAACTGCTGCCCCGGGTGTCTCGCGCTTGGTCCGAGGGCACCCGGGTTCGACAAGCAGTCCCCAGCGACTCGTGCTAGAATCCGAGGGCCCCCGGGGTCGTCCAGCGGTCCCAGGCGCATCGGGCCGGTGCCCGAGGCCCGTGGTGTCGACCAACTCTCCCCGGCAACTCGGGTTAGGGTCTGAGGTCCCAGGGTCGACCAGCTGTCCCGGGCGACTCGGGCCCATGCCCGATGTCCCGCTGGGTCGACCAGCTGTCCCGGGTGACTTGGGCCCTGGTCCGAGGGACCGCGGTGTCGACCAGGCGTCCCGGGTGACTCGGGACTGTACCCGAGGCCTCGCGGTGTCCACCAGGTGGCCCGGGCGACTCGGGGCCGTGACCGAGGGCCCAAGGTGTCGCCCAGCTCCCCCGGGTGATTCGGGCCCGGGTCCGAGAGCATGCGGTGTCGACCAGCTGTCCCGGGGCACTCGGGCCCGCGTCGAGGGTCCGCGGTTTCGGTTTTGACATGCTCTCCCGGGTGAATCGCGCTCGGGTCCGATGGTACGCGGGGCCGACGAGCTCTCTTGGGCGATTCGGGCCCGTTCCCGAGGGCCCGTGGTGACCACCAGCTGTCCCGGGTGACTCCGGACTGTGCCCGAGGGCCCGCGGTGTCGAACAGCTTTCCCGGGCGTTTCGCGCTTGGGTCTGTGGGCCCCCACCATCGACCAGCAGTCCCGGATGTCTCTGGCTTGTTTCTGAGGGCCCTTGAGGTCGACCTGCGGTCCTGGGCGACTCCGGCCAGAGCCCTAGGGCCCGTGGGGTCAACCTGCTGACCCGGGCCACTCGCACTTGGGTCCGAGGGCCTGCGGGGTCGACAGGCTGTCCCGGGCGTTTCCGGCCCGCCTCCGAGTGCCCAGGGGTCGACCAGCTGTCCCGGGACACTCGCGTTTGTGTCCGAGGGCCCACGGGGTCAACCAGCTGTCCCGGGTGAATGGGGCTCGGGTCCCAAGGCACTCGGGGTTGACCAGCTGTCCTGGGCGACACCGGCCCATGCCTTTGGGCCCGCGGTGTGGACCAACTCTTCTGGGCGACTCGCGTTCGGGTCTGACGGCCACGGTCGACCAGCTGTCCCGGGAGATTCGCGCCCATGCCTGATGTCCCGCGGGGTCGACCAGATTCCCCGGGGGACTCGGGCCCGTACCCGAGGGCCCGCGGTGTTGACCAGCTGTCCCGGGCGACTCCGGCCCTGGTCCAACGGCCTGAGGGGTCTACCAGCAGTCCCCGGGCGACTCGGGCTAGTTTCCGCGGGACCCCGGTGTCGACCATCGGTACCGGGCTATTCGTCCCGTGCCCGAGGGTCCGGGGTGTCGACCACATCGCTCGGGCGACTCGGTTCGGGTCCGAGGGCCCGCGGTGTCGACCAGCTCCTCTGGGCGATTCCGGCCCGGGTCAGAGGGCACACAGTGTCGACCAGCTGTCCTGCGTGACGTGGGCCCGGGTCCGAGTGCCCTCGGCTTCGACCAGGGGTCTTGTGTGACTCGGACCCGGGTCCAAGGGCCCTCGGGGTCCACCAGCACTCCCGGGAGACCTGCGCTCGGGTCAGATGGCCCGAGGTGTCGACCAGCTCTCCGGGGCGACTGGGGCCATACCCGATGGCCCGCGGGGTCTTCGAGCTCTCCCGGGTGACTCGGGACTGTGCCAAGGGCCCGCGGTGTCGAACTGCTCTCCCGGGCATCTCACGCTTGCCTCTGAGGGCCCCCGGGGTGGACCAGCAGGCCCGGACGACTCTGGCTCGTGTCCGAGGGCCCGTGAAGTCGACCTGCGGTTCTGGGTGACTCGGGTCAGAGCCCTATGGCCCGCGGGGTCGACCAGCTGCCCCGGGCGACTCGGGCCCGGGTCCGAGGGCCCACGGGTTCCACCAGATTTCCTGGGCGCCTCGGGCCCAGGTCCGAAGTCCTGGGGTTCCACCAATTCTCCCGGGCGTCTGGGGCCCGGGTCCGAATGCCCTCGAGGTCGACCAGCTGTCTCGGAGGACTCGTGCTCGAGTCTGTGGGCCCGCGGGGTCGACCAGCTCTCCCGGGTGACTTGCGCTTGTGTCCGAGGGCCCGAGGTGTCGACGAGCACTCCCGGGCCACTCGGGCTCGTGTCCGAGGGCCCGCGTGTGCGAACAGCTCTCCCGGGTGAATCAACTCGGGTCTGAGGGCCAGCGGGGTCGACCAAAAATTCCCGGTGCCTCGGGCCCATGCCCGACGGCTTGCAGTGTCGACCAGCAGTCCCGGGCATCTCTGGACCCAGCCCGTGGTGCTGTGGGGTCAAACTGCTGCCCCGGGTGTCTCGCGCTTGGTCCGAGGGCACCCGGGTTCGACAAGCAGTCCCCAGCGACTCGTGCTAGAATCCGAGGGCCCCCGGGGTCGTCCAGCGGTCCCAGGCGCATCGGGCCGGTGCCCGAGGCCCGTGGTGTCGACCAACTCTCCCCGGCAACTCGGGTTAGGGTCTGAGGTCCCAGGGTCGACCAGCTGTCCCGGGCGACTCGGGCCCGTGCCCGATGTCCCGCTGGGTCGACCAGCTGTCCCGGGTGACTTGGGCCCTGGTCAGAGGGACCGCGGTGTCGACCAGGCGTCCCGGGTGACTCGGGACTGTACCCGAGGCCTCGCGGTGTCCACCAGGTGGCCCGGGCGACTCGGGGCCGTGACCGAGGGCCCAAGGTGTCGCCCAGCTCCCCCGGGTGATTCGGGCCCGGGTCCGAGAGCATGCGGTGTCGACCAGCTGTCCCGGGGCACTCGGGCCCGCGTCGAGGGGCCGCGGTTTCGGTTTCGACATGCTCTCCCGGGTGAATCGCGCTCGGGTCCGATGGTACGCGGGGCCGACGAGCTCTCTTGGGCGATTCGGGCCCGTTCCCGAGGGCCCGTGGTGACCACCAGCTGTCCCGGGTGACTCCGGACTGTGCCCGAGGGCCCGCGGTGTCGAACAGCTTTCCCGGGCGTTTCGCGCTTGGGTCTGTGGGCCCCCACCATCGACCAGCAGTCCCGGATGTCTCTGGCTTGTTTCTGAGGGCCCTTGAGGTCGACCTGCGGTCCTGGGCGACTCCGGCCAGAGCCCTAGGGCCCGTGGGGTCAACCTGCTGACCCGGGCCACTCGCACTTGGGTCCGAGGGCCTGCGGGGTCGACAGGCTGTCCCGGGCGTTTCCGGCCCGCCTCCGAGTGCCCAGGGGTCGACCAGCTGTCCCGGGACACTCGCGTTTGTGTCCGAGGGCCCGCGGGGTCAACCAGCTGTCCCGGGTGAATGGGGCTCGGGTCCCAAGGCACTCGGGGTTGACCAGCTGTCCTGGGCGACACCGGCCCATGCCTTTGGGCCCGCGGTGTGGACCAACTCTTCTGGGCGACTCGCGTTCGGGTCTGACGGCCACGGTCGACCAGCTGTCCAGGGAGATTCGCGCCCATGCCTGATGTCCCGCGGGGTCGACCAGATTCCCCGGGCGACTCGGGCCCGTACCCGAGGGCCCGCGGTGTTGACCAGCTGTCCCGGGCGACTCCGGCCCTGGTCCAACGGCCTGAGGGGTCTACCAGCAGTCCCCGGGCGACTCGGGCTAGTTTCCGCGGGACCCCGGTGTCGACCATCGGTACCGGGCTATTCGTCCCGTGCCCGAGGGTCCGGGGTGTCGACCACATCGCTCGGGCGACTCGGTTCGGGTCCGAGGGCCCGCGGTGTCGACCAGCTCCTCTGGGCGATTCCGGCCCGGGTCAGAGGGCACACAGTGTCGACCAGCTGTCCTGCGCGACTTGGGCCCGGGTCCGAGTGCCCTCGGCTTCGACCAGGGGTCTTGTGTGACTCGGACCCGGGTCCAAGGGCCCTCGGGGTCCACCAGCACTCCCGGGAGACCTGCGCTCGGGTCAGATGGCCCGAGGTGTCGACCAGCTCTCCGGGGCGACTGGGGCCATACCCGATGGCCCGCGGGGTCTTCGAGCTCTCCCGGGTGACTCGGGACTGTGCCAAGGGCCCGTGGTGTCGAACTGGTCTCCCGGGCATCTCACGCTTGCCTCTGAGGGCCCCCGGGGTCGACCAGCAGGCCCGGACGACTCTGGCTCGTGTCCGAGGGCCCGTGAAGTCGACCTGTGGTTCTGGGTGACTCGGGTCAGAGCCCTATGGCCCGCGGGGTCGACCAGCTGCCCCGGGCGACTCGGGCCCGGGTCCGAGGGCCCACGGGTTCCACCAGATTTCCTGGGCGCCTCGGGCCCGGGTCCGAAGTCCTGGGGTTCCACCAATTCTCCCGGGCGTCTGGGGCCCGGGTCCGAAGGCCCTCGGGGTCGACCAGCTGTCTCGGAGGACTCGTGCTCGAGTCTGTGTGCCCGCGGGGTCGACCAGCTCTCCCGGGTGACTTGCGCTTGTGTCCGAGGGCCCGAGGTGTCGACGAGCACTCCCGGGCCACTCGGGCTCGTGTCCGAGGGCCCGCGTGTGCGAACAGCTCTCCCGGGTGAATCAACTCGGGTCTGAGGGCCAGCGGGGTCGACCAAAAATTCCCGGTGCCTCGGGCCCATGCCCGACGGCTTGCAGTGTCGACCAGCAGTCCCGGGCATCTCTGGACCCAGCCCGTGGTGCTGTGGGGTCAAACTGCTGCCCCGGGTGTCTCGCGCTTGGTCCGAGGGCACCCGGGTTCGACAAGCAGTCCCCAGCGACTCGTGCTAGAATCCGAGGGCCCCCGGGGTCGTCCAGCGGTCCCAGGCGCATCGGGCCGGTGCCCGAGGCCCGTGGTGTCGACCAACTCTCCCCGGCAACTCGGGTTAGGGTCTGAGGTCCCAGGGTCGACCAGCTGTCCCGGGCGACTCGGGCCCGTGCCCGATGTCCCGCTGGGTCGACCAGCTGTCCCGGGTGACTTGGGCCCTGGTCAGAGGGACCGCGGTGTCGACCAGGCGTCCCGGGTGACTCGGGACTGTACCCGAGGCCTCGCGGTGTCCACCAGGTGGCCCGGGCGACTCGGGGCCGTGACCGAGGGCCCAAGGTGTCGCCCAGCTCCCCCGGGTGATTCGGGCCCGGGTCCGAGAGCATGCGGTGTCGACCAGCTGTCCCGGGGCACTCGGGCCCGCGTCGAGGGGCCGCGGTTTCGGTTTCGACATGCTCTCCCGGGTGAATCGCGCTCGGGTCCGATGGTACGCGGGGCCGACGAGCTCTCTTGGGCGATTCGGGCCCGTTCCCGAGGGCCCGTGGTGACCACCAGCTGTCCCGGGTGACTCCGGACTGTGCCCGAGGGCCCGCGGTGTCGAACAGCTTTCCCGGGCGTTTCGCGCTTGGGTCTGTGGGCCCCCACCATCGACCAGCAGTCCCGGATGTCTCTGGCTTGTTTCTGAGGGCCCGTGAGGTCGACCTGCGGTCCTGGGCGACTCCGGCCAGAGCCCTAGGGCCCGTGGGGTCAACCTGCTGACCCGGGCCACTCGCACTTGGGTCCGAGGGCCTGCGGGGTCGACAGGCTGTCCCGGGCGACTCCGGCCCGCCTCCGAAGCCCAGCGGTCGACCAGCTGTCCCGGGACACTCGCGTTTGTGTCCGAGGGCCCGCGGGGACAACCAGCTGTCCCGGGTGAATGGGGCTCGGGTCCCAAGGCACTCGGGGTTGACCAGCTGTCCTGGGCGACACCGGCCCATGCCTTTGGGCCCGCGGTGTGGACCAACTCTTCCGGGCGACTCGCGTTCGGGTCTGACGGCCACGGTCGACCAGCTGTCCCGGGAGATTCGCGCCCATGCCTGATGTCCCGCGGGGTCGACCAGATTCCCCGGGCGACTCGGGCCTGTACCCGAGGGCCCGCGGTGTTGACCAGCTGTCCCGGGCGACTCCGGCCCTGGTCCAACGGCCTGAGGGGTCTACCAGCAGTCCCCGGGCGACTCGGGCTCGTTTCCGCGGGACCCCGGTGTCGACCATCGGTACCGGGCTATTCGTCCCGTGCCCGAGGGTCCGGGGTGTCGACCACATCGCTCGGGCGACTCGGTTCGGGTCCGAGGGCCCGCGGTGTCGACCAGCTCCTCTGGGCGATTCCGGCCCGGGTCAGAGGGCACACAGTGTCGACCAGCTGTCCTGCGTGACGTGGGCCCGGGTCCGAGTGCCCTCGGCGTCGACCAGGGGTCCCGTGTGACTCGGACCCGGGTCCAAGGGCCCTCGGGGTCCACCAGCACTCCCGGGAGACCTGCGCTCGGGTCAGATGGCCCGAGGTGTCGACCAGCTCTCCGGGGCGACTGGGGCCATACCCGATGGCCCGCGGGGTCTTCGAGCTCTCCCGGGTGACTCGGGACTGTGCCAAGGGCCCGCGGTGTCGAACTGCTCTCCCGGGCATCTCACGCTTGCCTCTGAGGGCCCCCGGGGTGGACCAGCAGGCCCGGACGACTCTGGCTCGTGTCCGAGGGCCCGTGAAGTCGACCTGCGGTTCTGGGTGACTCGGGTCAGAGCCCTATGGCCCACGGGGTCGACCAGCTGCCCCGGGCGACTCGGGCCCGGGTCCGAGGGCCCACGGGTTCGACCAGATTTCCTGGGCGATTCGGGCCCGGGTCCGAAGTCCTGGGGTTCGACCAATTCTCCCGGGCGTCTGGGGCCCGGGTCCGAAGGCCCTCGGGGTCGACCAGCTGTCTCGGAGGACTCGTGCTCGAGTCTGTGGACCCGCGGGGTCGACCAGCTCTCCCGGGTGACTTGCGCTTGTGTCCGAGGGCCCGAGGTGTCGACGAGCACTCCCGGGCCACTCGGGCTCGTGTCCGAGGGCCCGCGTGTGCGAACAGCTCTCCCGGGTGAATCAACTCGGGTCTGAGGGCCAGCGGGGTCGACCAAAAATCCCCGGTGCCTCGGACCCATGCCCGACAGCTTGCAGTGTCGACCAGCAGTCCCGGGCATCTCTGGACCCAGCCCGTGGTGCTGTGGGGTCAAACTGCTGCCCCGGGTGTCTCGCGCTTGGTCCGAGGGCACCCGGGTTCGACAAGCAGTCCCCAGCGACTCGTGCTAGAATCCGAGGGCCCCCGGGGTCGTCCAGCGGTCCCAGGCGCATCGGGCCGGTGCCCGAGGCCCGTGGTGTCGACCAACTCTCCCCGGCAACTCGGGTTAGTGTCTGAGGTCCCAGGGTCGACCAGCTGTCCCGGGCGACTCGGGCCCGTGCCCGATGTCCCGCTGGGTCGACCAGCTGTCCCGGGTGACTTGGGCCCTGGTCAGAGGGACCGCGGTGTCGACCAGGCGTCCCGGGTGACTCGGGACTGTACCCGAGGCCTCGCGGTGTCCACCAGGTGGCCCGGGCGACTCGGGGCCGTGACCGAGGGCCCAAGGTGTCGCCCAGCTCCCCCGGGTGATTCGGGCCCGGGTCCGAGAGCATGCGGTGTCGACCAGCTGTCCCGGGGCACTCGGGCCCGCGCCGAGGGTCCGCGGTTTCGGTTTCGACATGCTCTCCCGGGTGAATCGCGCTCGGGTCCGATGGTACGCGCGGGCCGACGAGCTCTCTTGGGCGATTCGGGCCCGTTCCCGAGGGCCCGTGGTGACCACCAGCTGTCCCGGGTGACTCCGGACTGTGCCCGAGGGCCCGCGGTGTCGAACAGCTTTCCCGGGCGTCTCGCGCTTGGGTCTGTGGGCCCCCACCATCGACCAGCAGTCCCGGATGTCTCTGGCTTGTTTCTGAGGGCCCGTGAGGTCGACCTGTGGTCCTGGGCGACTCCGGCCAGAGCCCTAGGGCCCGTGGGGTCAACCTGCTGACCCGGGCCACTCGCACTTGGGTCCGAGGGCCTGCGGGGTCGACAGGCTGTCCCGGGCGACTCCGGCCCGCCTCTGAGTGCCCAGGGTTCGACCAGCTGTCCCGGGACACTCGCGTTTGTGTCCGAGGGCCCGCGGGGTCAACCAGCTGTCCCGGGTGAATGGGGCTCGGGTCCCAAGGCACTCGGGGTTGACCAGCTGTCCTGGGCGACACCGGCCCATGCCTTTGGGCCCGCGGTGTG
The DNA here is from genome assembly GCF_054392235.1 of Sus scrofa. Taxonomy (NCBI): domain Eukaryota; kingdom Metazoa; phylum Chordata; class Mammalia; order Artiodactyla; family Suidae; genus Sus; species Sus scrofa. The sequence goes on along the minus strand of NC_139387.1, from coordinate 45,219,815 downwards.
GACCAACTCTTCCGGGCGACTCGCGTTCGGGTCTGACGGCCACGGTCGACCAGCTGTCCAGGGAGATTCGCGCCCATGCCTGATGTCCCGCGGGGTCGACCAGATGCCCCGGGCGACTCGGGCCTGTACCCGAGGGCCCGCGGTGTTGACCAGCTGTCCCGGGCGACTCCGGCCCTGGTCCAACGGCCTGAGGGGTCTACCAGCAGTCCCCGGGCGCCTCGGGCTCGTTTCCGCGGGACCCCGGTGCCGACCATCGGTACCGGGCTATTCGTCCCGTGCCCGAGGGTCCGGGGTGTCGACCACATCGCTCGGGCGACTCGGTTCGGGTCCGAGGGCCCACGGTGTCGACCAGCTCCTCTGGGCGATTCCGGCCCGGGTCAGAGGGCACACAGTGTCGACCAGCTGTCCTGCGTGACTTGGGCCCGGTTCCGAGTGCCCTCGGCGTCGACCAGGGGTCCCGTGTGACTCGGACCCGGGTCCAAGGGCCCTCGGGGTCCACCAGCACTCCCGGGAGACCTGTGCTCGGGTCAGATGGCCCGAGGTGTCGACCAGCACTCCGGGGCGACTGGGGCCATACCCGATGGCCCGCGGGGTCTTCGAGCTCTCCCAGGTGACTCGGGACTGTGCAAAGGGCCCGCGGTGTCGAACTGGTCTCCCGGGCATCTCACGCTTGCCTCTGAGGGCCCCCGGGGTCGACCAGCAGGCCCGGACGACTCTGGCTCGTGTCCGAGGGCCCGTGAAGTCGACCTGTGGTTCTGGGTGACTCGGGTCAGAGCCCTATGGCCCGCGGGGTCGACCAGCTGCCCCGGGCGACTCGGGCCCGGGTCCGAGGGCCCACGGGTTCCACCAGATTTCCTGGGCGACTCGGGCCCGGGTCCGAAGTCCTGGGGTTCCACCAATTCTCCCGGGCGTCTGGGGCCCGGGTCCGAAGGCCCTCGGGGTCGACCAGCTGTCTCGGAGGACTCGTGCTCGAGTCTGTGGGCCCGCGGGGTCGACCAGCTCTCCCGGGTGACTTGCGCTTGTGTCCGAGGGCCCGAGGTGTCGACGAGCACTCCCGGGCCACTCGGGCTCGTGTCCGAGGGCCCGCGTGTGCGAACAGCTCTCCCGGGTGAATCAACTCGGGTCTGAGGGCCAGCGGGGTCGACCAAAAATCCCCGGTGCCTCGGGCACATGCCCGACAGCTTGCAGTGTCGACCAGCAGTCCCGGGCATCTCTGGACCCAGCCCGTGGTGCTGTGGGGTCAAACTGCTGCCCCGGGTGTCTCGCGCTTGGTCCGAGGGCACCCGGGTTCGACAAGCAGTCCCCAGCGACTCGTGCTAGAATCCGAGGGCCCCCGGGGTCGTCCAGCGGTCCCAGGCGCATCGGGCCGGTGCCCGAGGCCCGCGGTGTCGACCACCTCTCCCCGGCAACTCGGGTTAGGGTCTGAGGTCCCAGGGTCGACCAGCTGTCCCGGGCGACTCGGGCCCGTGCCCGATGTCCCGCTGGGTCGACCAGCTGTCCCGGGTGACTTGGGCCCTGGTCAGAGGGACCGCGGTGTCGACCAGGCGTCCCGGGTGACTCGGGACTGTACCCGAGGCCTCGCGGTGTCCACCAGGTGGCCCGGGCGACTCGGGGCCGTGACCGAGGGCCCAAGGTGTCGCCCAGCTCCCCCGGGTGATTCGGGCCCGGGTCCGAGAGCATGCGGTGTCGACCAGCTGTCCCGGGGCACTCGGGCCCGCGCCGAGGGTCCGCGGTTTCGGTTTCGACATGCTCTCCCGGGTGAATCGCGCTGGGGTCCGATGGTACGCGGGGTCGACGAGCTCTCTTGGGCGATTCGGGCCCGTTCCCGAGGGCCCGTGGTGACCACCAGCTGTCCCGGGTGACTCCGGACTGTGCCCGAGGGCCCGCGGTGTCGAACAGCTTTCCCGGGCGTCTCGCGCTTGGGTCTGTGGGCCCCCGCCATCGACCAGCAGTCCCGGATGTCTCTGGCTTGTTTCCGAGGGCCCGTGAGGTCGACCTGCGGTCCTGGGCGACTCCGGCCAGAGCCCTAGGGCCCGTGGGGTCAACCTGCTGACCCGGGCCACTCGCACTTGGGTCCGAGGGTCTGCGGGGTCGACAGGCTGTTCCGGGCGACTCCTGCCCGCCTCTGAGTGCCCAGGGGTCGACCAGCTGTTCCGGGACACTCGCGTTTGTGTCCGAGGGCCCGCGGGGACAACCAGCTGTCCCGGGTGAATGGGGCTCGGGTCCCAAGGCACTCGGGGTTGACCAGCTGTCCTGGGTGACACCGGCCCATGCCTTTGGGCCCGCGGTGTGGACCAACTCTTCCGGGCGACTCGCGTTCGGGTCTGACGGCCACGGTCGACCAGCTGTCCCGGGAGATTCGCGCCCATGCCTGATGTCCCGCGGGGTCGACCAGATGCCCCGGGCGACTCGGGCCTGTACCCGAGGGCCCGCGGTGTTGACCAGCTGTCCCGGGCGACTCCGGCCCTGGTCCAACGGCCTGAGGGGTCTACCAGCAGTCCCCGGGCGACTCGGGCTCGTTTCCGCGGGACCCCGGTGTCGACCATCGGTACCGGGCTATTCGTCCCGTGCCCGAGGGTCCGGGGTGTCGACCACATCGCTCGGGCGACTCGGTTCGGGTCCGAGGGCCCGCGGTGTCGACCAGCTCCTCTGGGCGATTCCGGCCCGGGTCAGAGGGCACACAGTGTCGACCAGCTGTCCTGCGCGACGTGGGCCCGGGTCCGAGTGCCCTCGGCGTCGACCAGGGGTCCCGTGTGACTCGGACCCGGGTCCAAGGGCCCTCGGGGTCCACCAGCACTCCCGGGAGACCTGCGCTCGGGTCAGATGGCCCGAGGTGTCGACCAGCTCTCCGGGGCGACTGGGGCCATACCCGATGGCCCGCGGGGTCTTCGAGCTCTCCCGGGTGACTCGGGACTGTGCCAAGGGCCCGCGGTGTCGAACTGCTCTCCCGGGCATCTCACGCTTGCCTCTGAGGGCCCCCGGGGTGGACCAGCAGGCCCGGACGACTCTGGCTCGTGTCCGAGGGCCCGTGAAGTCGACCTGCGGTTCTGGGTGACTCGGGTCAGAGCCCTATGGCCCACGGGGTCGACCAGCTGCCCCGGGCGACTCGGGCCCGGGTCCGAGGGCCCACGGGTTCGACCAGATTTCCTGGGCGACTCGGGCCCGGGTCCGAAGTCCTGGGGTTCGACCAATTCTCCCGGGCGTCTGGGGCCCGGGTCCGAAGGCCCTCGGGGTCGACCAGCTGTCTCGGAGGACTCGTGCTCGAGTCTGTGGACCCGCGGGGTCGACCAGCTCTCCCGGGTGACTTGCGCTTGTGTCCGAGGGCCCGAGGTGTCGACGAGCACTCCCGGGCCACTCGGGCTCGTGTCCGAGGGCCCGCGTGTGCGAACAGCTCTCCCGGGTGAATCAACTCGGGTCTGAGGGCCAGCGGGGTCGACCAAAAATCCCCGGTGCCTCGGACCCATGCCCGACAGCTTGCAGTGTCGACCAGCAGTCCCGGGCATCTCTGGACCCAGCCCGTGGTGCTGTGGGGTCAAACTGCTGCCCCGGGTGTCTCGCGCTTGGTCCGAGGGCACCCGGGTTCGACAAGCAGTCCCCAGCGACTCGTGCTAGAATCCGAGGGCCCCCGGGGTCGTCCAGCGGTCCCAGGCGCATCGGGCCGGTGCCCGAGGCCCGTGGTGTCGACCAACTCTCCCCGGCAACTCGGGTTAGTGTCTGAGGTCCCAGGGTCGACCAGCTGTCCCGGGCGACTCGGGCCCGTGCCCGATGTCCCGCTGGGTCGACCAGCTGTCCCGGGTGACTTGGGCCCTGGTCAGAGGGACCGCGGTGTCGACCAGGCGTCCCGGGTGACTCGGGACTGTACCCGAGGCCTCGCGGTGTCCACCAGGTGGCCCGGGCGACTCGGGGCCGTGACCGAGGGCCCAAGGTGTCGCCCAGCTCCCCCGGGTGATTTGGGCCCGGGTCCGAGAGCATGCGGTGTCGACCAGCTGTCCCGGGGCACTCGGGCCCGCGCCGAGGGTCCGCGGTTTCGGTTTCGACATGCTCTCCCGGGTGAATCGCGCTCGGGTCCGATGGTACGCGCGGGCCGACGAGCTCTCTTGGGCGATTCGGGCCCGTTCCCGAGGGCCCGTGGTGACCACCAGCTGTCCCGGGTGACTCCGGACTGTGCCCGAGGGCCCGCGGTGTCGAACAGCTTTCCCGGGCGTCTCGCGCTTGGGTCTGTGGGCCCCCACCATCGACCAGCAGTCCCGGATGTCTCTGGCTTGTTTCTGAGGGCCCGTGAGGTCGACCTGTGGTCCTGGGCGACTCCGGCCAGAGCCCTAGGGCCCGTGGGGTCAACCTGCTGACCCGGGACACTCGCACTTGGGTCCGAGGGCCTGCGGGGTCGACAGGCTGTCCCGGGCGACTCCGGCCCGCCTCTGAGTGCCCAGGGTTCGACCAGCTGTCCCGGGACACTCGCGTTTGTGTCCGAGGGCCCGCGGGGTCAACCAGCTGTCCCGGGTGAATGGGGCTCGGGTCCCAAGGCACTCGGGGTTTACCAGCTGTCCTGGGCGACACCGGCCCATGCCTTTGGGCCCGCGGTGTGGACCAACTCTTCCGGGCGACTCGCGTTCGGGTCTGACGGCCACGGTCGACCAGCTGTCCAGGGAGATTCGCGCCCATGCCTGATGTCCCGCGGGGTCGACCAGATGCCCCGGGCGACTCGGGCCTGTACCCGAGGGCCCGCGGTGTTGACCAGCTGTCCCGGGCGACTCCGGCCCTGGTCCAACGGCCTGAGGGGTCTACCAGCAGTCCCCGGGCGCCTCGGGCTCGTTTCCGCGGGACCCCGGTGCCGACCATCGGTACCGGGCTATTCGTCCCGTGCCCGAGGGTCCGGGGTGTCGACCACATCGCTCGGGCGACTCGGTTCGGGTCCGAGGGCCCACGGTGTCGACCAGCTCCTCTGGGCGATTCCGGCCCGGGTCAGAGGGCACACAGTGTCGACCAGCTGTCCTGCGTGACTTGGGCCCGGTTCCAAGTGCCCTCGGCGTCGACCAGGGGTCCCGTGTGACTCGGACCCGGGTCCAAGGGCCCTCGGGGTCCACCAGCACTCCCGGGAGACCTGTGCTCGGGTCAGATGGCCCGAGGTGTCGACCAGCACTCCGGGGCGACTGGGGCCATACCCGATGGCCCGCGGGGTCTTCGAGCTCTCCCGGGTGACTCGGGACTGTGCCAAGGGCCCGCGGTGTCGAACTGCTCTCCCGGGCATCTCACGCTTGCCTCTGAGGGCCCCCGGGGTCGACCGGCAGGCCCGGACGACTCTGGCTCGTGTCCGAGGGCCCGTGAAGTCGACCTGCGGTTCTGGGTGACTCGGGTCAGAGCCCTATGGCCCGCGGGGTCGACCAGCTGCCCCGGGCGACTCGGGCCCGGGTCCGAGGGCCCACGGGTTCGACCAGATTTCCTGGGCGACTCGGGCCCGGGTCCGAAGTCCTGGGGTTCCACCAATTCTCCCGGGCGTCTGGGGCCCGGGTCCGAAGGCCCTCGGGGTCGACCAGCTGTCTCGGAGGACTCGTGCTCGAGTCTGTGGGCCCGCGGGGTCGACCAGCTCTCCCGGGTGACTTGCGATTGTGTCCGAGGGCCCGAGGTGTAGACGAGCACTCCCGGGCCACTCGGGCTCGTGTCCGAGGGCCCGCGTGTGCGAACAGCTCTCCCGGGTGAATCAACTCGGGTCTGAGGGCCAGCGGGGTCGACCAAAAATCCCCGGTGCCTCGGACCCATGCCCGACAGCTTGCAGTGTCGACCAGCAGTCCCGGGCATCTCTGGACCCAGCCCGTGGTGCTGTGGGGTCAAACTGCTGCCCCGGGTGTCTCGCGCTTGGTCCGAGGGCACCCGGGTTCGACAAGCAGTCCCCAGCGACTCGTGCTAGAATCCGAGGGCCCCCGGGGTCGTCCAGCGGTCCCAGGCGCATCGGGCCGGTGCCCGAGGCCCGTGGTGTCGACCAACTCTCCCCGGCAACTCGGGTTAGGGTCTGAGGTCCCAGGGTCGACCAGCTGTCCCGGGCGACTCGGGCCCGTGCCCGATGTCCCGCTGGGTCGACCAGCTGTCCCGGGTGACTTGGGCCCTGGTCAGAGGGACCGCGGTGTCGACCAGGCATCCCGGGTGACTCGGGACTGTACCCGAGGCCTCGCGGTGTCCACCAGGTGGCCCGGGCGACTCGGGGCCGTGACCGAGGGCCCAAGGTGTCGCCCAGCTCCCCCGGGTGATTCGGGCCCGGGTCCGAGAGCATGCGGTGTCGACCAGCTGTCCCGGGGCACTCGGGCCCGCGCCGAGGGTCCGCGGTTTCGGTTTCGACATGCTCTCCCGGGTGAATCGCGCTGGGGTCCGATGGTACGCGGGGTCGACGAGCTCTCTTGGGCGATTCGGGCCCGTTCCCGAGGGCCCGTGGTGACCACCAGCTGTCCCGGGTGACTCCGGACTCTGCCCGAGGGCCTGCGGTGTCGAACAGCTTTCCCGGGCGTCTCGCGCTTGGGTCTGTGGGCCCCCGCCATCGACCAGCAGTCCCGGATGTCTCTGGCTTGTTTCCGAGGGCCCGTGAGGTCGACCTGCGGTCCTGGGCGACTCCGGCCAGAGCCCTAGGGCCCGTGGGGTCAACCTGCTGACCCGGGCCACTCGCACTTGGGTCCGAGGGCCTGCGGGGTCGACAGGCTGTCCCGGGCGTCTCCGGCCCGCCTCTGAGTGCCCAGGGGTCGACCAGCTGTCCCGGGACACTCGCGTTTGTGTCCGAGGGCCCGCGGGGTCAACCAGCTGTCCCGGGTGAATGGGGCTCGGGTCCCAAGGCACTCGGGGTTGACCAGCTGTCCTGGGTGACACCGGCCCATGCCTTTGGGCCCGCGGTGTGGACCAACTCTTCCGGGCGACTCGCGTTCGGGTCTGACGGCCACGGTCGACCAGCTGTCCCGGGAGATTCGCGCCCATGCCTGATGTCCCGCGGGGTCGACCAGATGCCCCGGGTGACTCGGGCCCGTACCCGAGGGCCCGCGGTGTTGACCAGCTGTCCCGGGCAACTCCGGCCCTGGTCCAACGGCCTGAGGGGTCTACCAGCAGTCCCCGGGCGACTCGGGCTAGTTTCCGCGGGACCCCGGTGTCGACCATCGGTACCGGGCTATTCGTCCCGTGCCCGAGGGTCCGGGGTGTCGACCACATCGCTCGGGCGACTCGGTTCGGGTCCGAGGGCCCGCGGTGTCGACCAGCTCCTGTGGGCGATTCCGGCCCGGGTCAGAGGGCACACAGTGTCGACCAGCTGTCCTGCATGACTTGGGCCCGGGTCCGAGTGCCCTCGGCGTCGACCAGGGGTCCCGTGTGACTCGGACCCGGGTCCAAGGGCCCTCGGGGTCCACCAGCACTCCCGGGAGACCTGTGCTCGTGTCAGATGGCCCGAGGTGTCGACCAGCACTCCGGGGCGACTGGGGCCATACCCGATGGCCCGCGGGGTCTTCGAGCTCTCCCGGGTGACTCGGGACTGTGCAAAGGGCCCGCGGTGTCGAACTGGTCTCCCGGGCATCTCACGCTTGCCTCTGAGGGCCCCCGGGGTCGACCAGCAGGCCCGGACGACTCTGGCTCGTGTCCGAGGGCCCGTGAAGTCGACCTGTGGTTCTGGGTGACTCGGGTCAGAGCCCTATGGCCCGCGGGGTCGACCAGCTGCCCCGGGCGACTCGGGCCCGGGTCCGAGTGCCCACGGGTTCCACCAGATTTCCTGGGCGACTCGGGCCCGGGTCCGAAGTCCTGGGGTTCCACCAATTCTCCCGGGCGTCTGGGGCCCGGGTCCGAAGGCCCTCGGGGTCGACCAGCTGTCTCGGAGGACTCGTGCTCGAGTCTGTGGGCCCGCGGGGTCGACCAGCTCTCCCGGGTGACTTGCGCTTGTGTCCGAGGGCCCGAGGTGTCGACGAGCACTCCCGGGCCACTCGGGCTCGTGTCCGAGGGCCCGCGTGTGCGAACAGCTCTCCCGGGTGAATCAACTCGGGTCTGAGGGCCAGCGGGGTCGACCAAAAATCCCCGGTGCCTCGGGCACATGCCCGACAGCTTGCAGTGTCGACCAGCAGTCCCGGGCATCTCTGGACCCAGCCCGTGGTGCTGTGGGGTCAAACTGCTGCCCCGGGTGTCTCGCGCTTGGTCCGAGGGCACCCGGGTTCGACAAGCAGTCCCCAGCGACTCGTGCTAGAATCCGAGGGCCCCCGGGGTCGTCCAGCGGTCCCAGGCGCATCGGGCCGGTGCCCGAGGCCCGCGGTGTCGACCAACTCTCCCCGGCAACTCGGGTTAGGGTCTGAGGTCCCAGGGTCGACCAGCTGTCCCGGGCGACTCGGGCCCGTGCCCGATGTCCCGCTGGGTCGACCAGCTGTCCCGGGTGACTTGGGCCCTGGTCAGAGGGACCGCGGTGTCGACCAGGCGTCCCGGGTGACTCGGGACTGTACCCGAGGCCTCGCGGTGTCCACCAGGTGGCCCGGGCGACTCGGGGCCGTGACCGAGGGCCCAAGGTGTCGCCCAGCTCCCCCGGGTGATTCGGGCCCGGGTCCGAGAGCATGCGGTGTCGACCAGCTGTCCCGGGGCACTCGGGCCCGCGCCGAGGGTCCGCGGTTTCGGTTTCGACATGCTCTCCCGGGTGAATCGCGCTGGGGTCCGATGGTACGCGGGGTCGACGAGCTCTCTTGGGCGATTCGGGCCCGTTCCCGAGGGCCCGTGGTGACCACCAGCTGTCCCGGGTGACTCCGGACTGTGCCCGAGGGCCCGCGGTGTCGAACAGCTTTCCCGGGCGTCTCGCGCTTGGGTCTGTGGGCCCCCGCCATCGACCAGCAGTCCCGGATGTCTCTGGCTTGTTTCCGAGGGCCCGTGAGGTCGACCTGCGGTCCTGGGCGACTCCGGCCAGAGCCCTAGGGCCCGTGGGGTCAACCTGCTGACCCGGGCCACTCGCACTTGGGTCCGAGGGTCTGCGGGGTCGACAGGCTGTTCCGGGCGACTCCGGCCCGCCTCTGAGTGCCCAGGGGTCGACCAGCTGTTCCGGGACACTCGCGTTTGTGTCCGAGGGCCCGCGGGGACAACCAGCTGTCCCGGGTGAATGGGGCTCGGGTCCCAAGGCACTCGGGGTTGACCAGCTGTCCTGGGTGACACCGGCCCATGCCTTTGGGCCCGCGGTGTGGACCAACTCTTCCGGGCGACTCGCGTTCGGGTCTGACGGCCACGGTCGACCAGCTGTCCCGGGAGATTCGCGCCCATGCCTGATGTCCCGCGGGGTCGACCAGATGCCCCGGGTGACTCGGGCCCGTACCCGAGGGCCCGCGGTGTTGACCAGCTGTCCCGGGCGACTCCGGCCCTGGTCCAACGGCCTGAGGGGTCTACCAGCAGTCCCCGGGCGACTCGGGCTAGTTTCCGCGGGACCCCGGTGTCGACCATCGGTACCGGGCTATTCGTCCCGTGCCCGAGGGTCCGGGGTGTCGACCACATCGCTCGGGCGACTCGGTTCGGGTCCGAGGGCCCGCGGTGTCGACCAGCTCCTCTGGGCGATTCCGGCCCGGGTCAGAGGGCACACAGTGTCGACCAGCTGTCCTGCATGACTTGGGCCCGGGTCCGAGTGCCCTCGGCGTCGACCAGGGGTCCCGTGTGACTCGGACCCGGGTCCAAGGGCCCTCGGGGTCCACCAGCACTCCCGGGAGACCTGTGCTCGGGTCAGATGGCCCGAGGTGTCGACCAGCACTCCGGGGCGACTGGGGCCATACCCGATGGCCCGCGGGGTCTTCGAGCTCTCCCGGGTGACTCGGGATTGTGCAAAGGGCCCGTGGTGTCGAACTGGTCTCCCGGGCATCTCACGCTTGCCTCTGAGGGCCCCCGGGGTCGACCAGCAGGCCCGGACGACTCTGGCTCGTGTCCGAGGGCCCGTGAAGTCGACCTGTGGTTCTGGGTGACTCGGGTCAGAGCCCTATGGCCCGCGGGGTCGACCAGCTGCCCCGGGCGACTCGGGCCCGGGTCCGAGGGCCCACGGGTTCGACCAGATTTCCTGGGCGCCTCGGGCCCGGGTCCGAAGTCCTGGGGTTCCACCAATTCTCCCGGGCGTCTGGGGCCCGGGTCCGAAGGCCCTCGGGGTCGACCAGCTGTCTCGGAGGACTCGTGCTCGAGTCTGTGGGCCCGCGGGGTCGACCAGCTCTCCCGGGTGACTTGCGCTTGTGTCCGAGGGCCCGAGGTGTCGACGAGCACTCCCGGGCCACTCGGGCTCGTGTCCGAGGGCCCGCGTGTGCGAACAGCTCTCCCGGGTGAATCAACTCGGGTCTGAGGGCCAGCGGGGTCGACCAAAAATCCCCGGTTCCTCGGGCCCATGCCCGACGGCTTGCAGTGTCGACCAGCAGTCCCGGGCATCTCTGGACCCAGCCCGTGGTGCTGTGGGGTCAAACTGCTGCCCCGGGGGCCTCGCGCTTGGTCCGAGGGCACCCGGGTTCGACAAGCAGTCCCCAGCGACTCGTGCTAGAATCCGAGGGCCCCCGGGGTCGTCCAGCGGTCCCAGGCGCATCAGGCCGGTGCCCGAGGCCCGCGGTGTCGACCAACTCTCCCGGGCAACTCGGGTTAGGGTCTGAGGTCCCAGGGTCGACCAGCTGTCCCGGGTGACTTGGGCCCTGGTCAGAGGGACCGCGGTGTCGACCAGGCGGCCCGGGTGACTCGGGACTGTACCCGAGGCCGCGCGGTGTCCACCAGGTGGCCCGGGCGACTCGGGGCCGTGACCGAGGGCCCAAGGTGTCGCCCAGCTCCCCCGGGTGATTCGGGCCCGGGTCCGAGAGCATGCGGTGTCGACCAGCTGTCCCGGGGCACTCGGGCCCGCGTCGAGGGTCCGCGGTTTCGGTTTTGACATGCTCTCCCGGGTGAATCGCGCTCGGGTCCGATGGTACGCGGGGCCGACGAGCTCTCTTGGGCGATTCGGGCCCGTTCCCGAGGGCCCGTGGTGACCACCAGCTGTCCCGGGTGACTCCGGACTGTGCCCGAGGGCCCGCGGTGTCGAACAGCTTTCCCGGGCGTTTCGCGCTTGGGTCTGTGGGCCCCCACCATCGACCAGCAGTCCCGGATGTCTCTGGCTTGTTTCTGAGGGCCCGTGAGGTCGACCTGCGGTCCTGGGCGACTCCGGCCAGAGCCCTAGGGCCCGTGGTGTCAACCTGCTGACCCGGGCCACTCGCACTTGGGTCCGAGGGCCTGCGGGGTCGACAGGCTTTCTCGGGTGACTCCGGCCCGCCTCTGAGTGCCCAGGGGTCGACCAGCTGTCCCGGGACACTCGCGTTTGTGTCCGAGGGCCCGCGGGGTCAACCAGCTGTCCCGGGTGAATGGGGCTCGGGTCCCAAGGCACTCGGGGTTGACCAGCTGTCCTGGGCGACACCGGCCCATGCCTTTGGGCCCGCGGTGTGGACCAACTCTTCCGGGCGACTCGCGTTCGGGTCTGACGGCCACGGTTGACCAGCTGTCCCGGGAGATTCGCGCCCATGCCTGATGTCCCGCGGGGTCGACCAGATTCCCCGGGCGACTCGGGCCCGTACCCGAGGGCCCGCGGTGTTGACCAGCTGTCCCGGGCGACTCCGGCCCTGGTCCAACGGCCTGAGGGGTCTACCAGCAGTCCCCGGGCGACTCGGGCTCGTTTCCGCGGGACCCCGGTGTCGACCATCGGTACCGGGCTATTCGTCCCGTGCCCGAGGGTCCGGGGTGTCGACCACATCTCTCGGGCGACTCGGTTCGGGTCCGAGGGCCCGCGGTGTCGACCAGCTCCTCTGGGCGATTCCGGCCCGGGTCAGAGGGCACACAGTGTCGACCAGCTGTCCTGCGTGACTTGGGCCCGGGTCCGAGTGCCCTCGGCGTCGACCAGGGGTCCCGTGTGACTCGGACCCGGGTCCAAGGGCCCTCGGGGTCCACCAGCACTCCCGGGAGACCTGTGCTCGGGTCAGATGGCCCGAGGTGTCGACCAGCACTCCGGGGCGACTGGGGCCATACCCGATGGCCCGCGGGTTCTTCGAGCTCTCCCGGGTGACTCGGGACTGTGCCAAGGGCCCGCGGTGTCGAACTGCTCTCCCGGGCATCTCACGCTTGCCTCTGAGGGCCCCCGGGGTGGACCAGCAGGCCCGGACGACTCTGGCTCGTGTCCGAGGGCCCGTGAAGTCGACCTGCGGTTCTGGGTGACTCGGGTCAGAGCCCTATGGCCCGCGGGGTCGACCAGCTGCCCCGGGCGACTCGGGCCCGGGTCCGAGGGCCCACGGGTTCCACCAGATTTCCTGGGCGACTCGGGCCCGGGTCCGAAGTCCTGGGGTTCCACCAATTCTCCCGGGCGTCTGGGGCCCGGGTCCGAAGGCCCTCGGGGTCGACCAGCTGTCTCGGAGGACTCGTGCTCGAGTCTGTGGGCCCGCGGGGTCGACCAGCTCTCCCGGGTGACTTGCGCTTGTGTCCGAGGGCCCGAGGTGTCGACGAGCACTCCCGGGCCACTCGGGCTCGTGTCCGAGGGCCCGCGTGTGCGAACAGCTCTCCCGGGTGAATCAACTCGGGTCTGAGGGCCAGCGGGGTCGACCAAAAATCCCCGGTGCCTCGGGCCCATGCCCGACGGCTTGCAGTGTCGACCAGCAGTCCCGGGCATCTCTGGACCCAGCCCGTGGTGCTGTGGGGTCAAACTGCTGCCCCGGGGGCCTCGCGCTTGGTCCGAGGGCACCCGGGTTCGACAAGCAGTCCCCAGCGACTCGTGCTAGAATCCGAGGGCCCCCGGGGTCGTCCAGCGGTCCCAGGCGCATCAGGCCGGTGCCCGAGGCCCGCGGTGTCGACCAACTCTCCCGGGCAACTCGGGTTAGGGTCTGAGGTCCCAGGGTCGACCAGCTGTCCCGGGTGACTTGGGCCCTGGTCAGAGGGACCGCGGTGTCGACCAGGCGTCCCGGGTGACTCGGGACTGTACCCGAGGCCGCGCGGTGTCCACCAGGTGGCCCGGGCCACTCGGGGCCGTGACCGAGGGCCCAAGGTGTCGCCCAGCTCCCCCGGGTGATTCGTGCCCGGGTCCGAGAGCATGCGGTGTCGACCAGCTGTCCCGGGGCACTCGGGCCCGCGTCGAGGGGCCGCGGTTTCGGTTTTGACATGCTCTCCCGGGTGAATCGCGCTCGGGTCCGATGGTACGCGGGGCCGACGAGCTCTCTTGGGCGATTCGGGCCCGTTCCCGAGGGCCCGTGGTGACCACCAGCTGTCCCGGGTGACTCCGGACTGTGCCCGAGGGCCCGCGGTGTCGAACAGCTTTCCCGGGCGTTTCGCGCTTGGGTCTGTGGGCCCCCACCATCGACCAGCAGTCCCGGATGTCTCTGGCTTGTTTCTGAGGGCCCGTGAGGTCGACCTGCGGTCCTGGGCGACTCCGGCCAGAGCCCTAGGGCCCGTGGGGTCAACCTGCTGACCCGGGCCACTCGCACTTGGGTCCGAGGGCCTGCGGGGTCGACAGGCTGTCTCGGGCGACTCCGGCCCGCCTCTGAGTGCCCAGGGGTCGACCAGCTGTCCCGGGACACTCGCGTTTGTGTCCGAGGGCCCGCGGGGTCAACCAGCTGTCCCGGGTGAATGGGGCTCGGGTCCAAAGGCACTCGGGGTTGACCAGCTGTCCTGGGCGACACCGGCCCATGCCTTTGGGCCCGCGGTGTGGACCAACTCTTCCGGGCGACTCGCGTTCGGGTCTGACGGCCACGGTCGACCAGCTGTCCCGGGAGATTCGCGCCCATGCCTGATGTCCCGCGGGGTCGACCAGATTCCCCGGGCGACTCGGGCCCGTACCCGAGGGCCCGCGGTGTTGACCAGCTGTCCCGGGCGACTCCGGCCCTGGTCCAACGGCCTGAGGGGTCTACCAGCAGTCCCCGGGCGACTCGGGCTAGTTTCCGCGGGACCCCGGTGTCGACCATCGGTACCGGGCTATTCGTCCCGTGCCCGAGGGTCCGGGGTGTCGACCACATCTCTCGGGCGACTCGGTTCGGGTCCGAGGGCCCGCGGTGTCGACCAGCTCCTCTGGGCGATTCCGGCCCGGGTCAGAGGGCACACAGTGTCGACCAGCTGTCCTGCGTGACTTGGGCCCGGGTCCGAGTGCCCTCGGCGTCGACCAGGGGTCCCGTGTGACTCGGACCCGGGTCCAAGGGCCCTCGGGGTCCACCAGCACTCCCGGGAGACCTGTGCTCGGGTCAGATGGCCCGAGGTGTCGACCAGCACTCCGGGGCGACTGGGGCCATACCCGATGGCCCGCGGGGTCTTCGAGCTCTCCCGGGTGACTCGGGACTGTGCCAAGGGCCCGCAGTGTCGAACTGCTCTCCCGGACATCTCACGCTTGCCTCTGAGGGCCCCCGGCGTCGACCAGCAGGCCCGGACGACTCTGGCTCGTGTCCGAGGGCCCGTGAAGTCGACCTGCGGTTCTGGGTGACTCGGGTCAGAGCCCTATGGCCCGCGGTGTCGACCAGCTGCCCCGGGCGACTCGGGCCCGGGTCCGAGGGCCCACCTGTTCCACCAGATTTCCTGGGCGACTCGGGCCCGGGTCCGAAGTCCTGGGGTTCCACCAATTCTCCCGGGCGTCTGGGGCCCGGGTCCGAAGGCCCTCGGGGTCGACCAGCTGTCTCGGAGGACTCGTGCTCGAGTCTGTGGGCCCGCGGGGTCGACCAGCTCTCCCGGGTGACTTGCGCTTGTGTCCGAGGGCCCGAGGTGTCGACGAGCACTCCCGGGCCACTCGGGCTCGTGTCCGAGGGCCCGCGTGTGCGAACAGCTCTCCCGGGTGAATCAACTCGGGTCTGAGGGCCAGCGGGGTCGACCAAAAATCCCCGGTGCCTCGGGCCCATGCCCGACGGCTTGCAGTGTCGACCAGCAGTCCCGGGCATCTCTGGACCCAGCCCGTGGTGCTGTGGGGTCAAACTGCTGCCCCGGGGGCCTCGCGCTTGGTCCGAGGGCACCCGGGTTCGACAAGCAGTCCCCAGCGACTCGTGCTAGAATCCGAGGGCCCCCGGGGTCGTCCAGCGGTCCCAGGCGCATCGGGCCGGTGCCCGAGGCCCGTGGTGTCGACCAACTCTCCCCGGCAACTCGGGTTAGGGTCTGAGGTCCCAGGGTCGACCAGCTGTCCCGGGCGACTCGGGCCCGTGCCCGATGTCCCGCTGGGTCGACCAGCTGTCCCGGGTGACTTGGGCCCTGGTCAGAGGGACCGCGGTGTCGACCAGGCGTCCCGGGTGACTCGGGACTGTACCCGAGGCCTCGCGGTGTCCACCAGGTGGCCCGGGCGACTCGGGGCCGTGACCGAGGGCCCAAGGTGTCGCCCAGCTCCCCCGGGTGATTCGGGCCCGGGTCCGAGAGCATGCGGTGTCGACCAGCTGTCCCGGGGCACTCGGGCCCGCGTCGAGGGGCCGCGGTTTCGGTTTTGACATGCTCTCCCGGGTGAATCGCGCTCGGGTCCGATGGTACGCGGGGCCGACGAGCTCTCTTGGGCGATTCGGGCCCGTTCCCGAGGGCCCGTGGTGACCACCAGCTGTCCCGGGTGACTCCGGACTGTGCCCGAGGGCCCGCGGTGTCGAACAGCTTTCCCGGGCGTTTCGCGCTTGGGTCTGTGGGCCCCCACCATCGACCAGCAGTCCCGGATGTCTCTGGCTTGTTTCTGAGGGCCCGTGAGGTCGACCTGCGGTCCTGGGCGACTCCGGCCAGAGCCCTAGGGCCCGTGGGGTCAACCTGCTGACCCGGGCCACTCGCACTTGGGTCCGAGGGCCTGCGGGGTCGACAGGCTGTCCCGGGCGACTCCGGCCCTGGTCCAACGGCCTGAGGGGTCTACCAGCAGTCCCCGGGCGACTCGGGCTAGTTTCCGCGGGACCCCGGTGTCGACCATCGGTACCGGGCTATTCGTCCCGTGCCCGAGGGTCCGGGGTGTCGACCACATCGCTCGGGCGACTCGGTTCGGGTCCGAGGGCCCGCGGTGTCGACCAGCTCCTCTGGGCGATTCCGGCCCGGGTCAGAGGGCACACAGTGTCGACCAGCTGTCCTGCGCGACTTGGGCCCGGGTCCGAGTGCCCTCGGCGTCGACCAGGGGTCCCGTGTGACTCGGACCCGGGTCCAAGGGCCCTCGGGGTCCACCAGCACTCCCGGGAGACCTGCGCTCGGGTCAGATGGCCCGAGGTGTCGACCAGCACTCCGGGGCGACTGGGGCCATACCCGATGGCCCGCGGGGTCTTCGAGCTCTCCCGGGTGACTCGGGACTGTGCCAAGGGCCCGCGGTGTCGAACTGCTCTCCCGGGCATCTCACGCTTGCCTCTGAGGGCCCCCGGGGTCGACCAGCAGGCCCGGACGACTCTGGCTCGTGTCCGAGGGCCCGTGAAGGCGACCTGCGGTTCTGGGTGACTCGGGTCAGAGCCCTATGGCCCGCGGGGTCGACCAGCTGCCCCGGGCGACTCGGGCCCGGGTCCGAGGGCCCACGGGTTCCACCAGATTTCCTGGGCGACTCGGGCCCGGGTCCGAAGTCCTGGGGTTCCACCAATTCTCCCGGGCGTCTGGGGCCCGGGTCCGAAGGCCCTCGGGGTCGACCAGCTGTCTCGGAGGACTCGTGCTCGAGTCTGTGGGCCCGCGGGGTCGACCAGCTCTCCCGGGTGACTTGCGCTTGTGTCCGAGGGCCCGAGGTGTCGACGAGCACTCCCGGGCCACTCGGGCTCGTGTCCGAGGGCCCGCGTGTGCGAACAGCTCTCCCGGGTGAATCAACTCGGGTCTGAGGGCCAGCGGGGTCGACCAAAAATCCCCGGTGCCTCGGGCCCATGCCCGACGGCTTGCAGTGTCGACCAGCAGTCCCGGGCATCTCTGGACCCAGCCCGTGGTGCTGTGGGGTCAAACTGCTGCCCCGGGGGCCTCGCGCTTGGTCCGAGGGCACCCGGGTTCGACAAGCAGTCCCCAGCGACTCGTGCTAGAATCCGAGGGCCCCCGGGGTCGTCCAGCGGTCCCAGGCGCATCGGGCCGGTGCCCGAGGCCCGTGGTGTCGACCAACTCTCCCCGGCAACTCGGGTTAGGGTCTGAGGTCCCAGGGTCGACCAGCTGTCCCGGGCGACTCGGGCCCGTGCCCGATGTCCCGCTGGGTCGACCAGCTGTCCCGGGTGACTTGGGCCCTGGTCAGAGGGACCGCGGTGTCGACCAGGCGTCCCGGGTGACTCGGGACTGTACCCGAGGCCTCGCGGTGTCCACCAGGTGGCCCGGGCGACTCGGGGCCGTGACCGAGGGCCCAAGGTGTCGCCCAGCTCCCCCGGGTGATTCGGGCCCGGGTCCGAGAGCATGCGGTGTCGACCAGCTGTCCCGGGGCACTCGGGCCCGCGTCGAGGGGCCGCGGTTTCGGTTTCGACATGCTCTCCCGGGTGAATCGCGCTCGGGTCCGATGGTACGCGGGGCAGACGAGCTCTCTTGGGCGATTCGGGCCCGTTCCCGAGGGCCCGTGGTGACCACCAGCTGTCCCGGGTGACTCCGGACTGTGCCCGAGGGCCCGCGGTGTCGAACAGCTTTCCCGGGCGTTTCGCGCTTGGGTCTGTGGGCCCCCACCATCGACCAGCAGTCCCGGATGTCTCTGGCTTGTTTCTGAGGGCCCGTGAGGTCGACCTGCGGTCCTGGGCGACTCCGGCCAGAGCCCTAGGGCCCGTGGGGTCAACCTGCTGACCCGGGCCACTCGCACTTGGGTCCGGGGGCCTGCGGGGTCGACAGGCTGTCCCGGGCGACTCTGGCCCGCCTCCGAGTGCCCAGGTGTCGACCAGCTGTCCCGGGACACTCGCGTTTGTGTCCGAGGGCCCGCGGGGTCAACCAGCTGTCCCGGGTGAATGGGGCTCGGGTCCCAAGGCACTCGGGGTTGACCAGCTGTCCTGGGCGACACCGGCCCATGCCTTTGGGCCCGCGGTGTGGACCAACTCTTCCGGGCGACTCGCGTTCGGGTCTGACGGCCACGGTCGACCAGCTGTCCCGGGAGATTCGCGCCCATGCCTGATGTCCCGCGGGGTCGACCAGATTCCCCGGGCGACTCGGGCCCGTACCCGAGGGCCCGCGGTGTTGACCAGCTGTCCCGGGCGACTCCGGCCCTGGTCCAACGGCCTGAGGGGTCTACCAGCAGTCCCCGGGCGACTCGGGCTAGTTTCCGCGGGACCCCGGTGTCGACCATCGGTACCGGGCTATTCGTCCCGTGCCCGAGGGTCCGGGGTGTCGACCACATCGCTCGGGCGACTCGGTTCGGGTCCGAGGGCCCGCGGTGTCGACCAGCTCCTCTGGGCGATTCCGGCCCGGGTCAGAGGGCACACAGTGTCGACCAGCTGTCCTGCGCGACTTGGGCCCGGGTCCGAGTGCCCTCGGCGTCGACCAGGGGTCCCGTGTGACTCGGACCCGGGTCCAAGGGCCCTCGGGGTCCACCAGCACTCCCGGGAGACCTGCGCTCGGGTCAGATGGCCCGAGGTGTCGACCAGCTCTCCGGGGCGACTGGGGCCATACCCGATGGCCCGCGGGGTCTTCGAGCTCTCCCGGGTGACTCGGGACTGTGCCAAGGGCCCGCGGTGTCGAACTGCTCTCCCGGGCATCTCACGCTTGCCTCTGAGGGCCCCCGGGGTGGACCAGCAGGCCCGGACGACTCTGGCTCGTGTCCGAGGGCCCGTGAAGTCGACCTGCGGTTCTGGGTGACTCGGGTCAGAGCCCTATGGCCCGCGGGGTCGACCAGCTGCCCCGGGCGACTCGGGCCCGGGTCCGAGGGCCCACGGGTTCGACCAGATTTCCTGGGCGCCTCGGGCCCGGGTCCGAAGTCCTGGGGTTCCACCAATTCTCCCGGGCGTCTGGGGCCCGGGTCCGAAGGCCCTCGGGGTCGACCAGCTGTCTCGGAGGACTCGTGCTCGAGTCTGTGGGCCCGCGGGGTCGACCAGCTCTCCCGGGTGACTTGTGCTTGTGTCCGAGGGCCCGAGGTGTCGACGAGCACTCCCGGGCCACTCGGGCTCGTGTCCGAGGGCCCGCGTGTGCGAACAGCTCTCCCGGGTGAATCAACTCGGGTCTGAGGGCCAGCGGGGTCGACCAAAAATCCCCGGTGCCTCGGGCCCATGCCCGACGGCTTGCAGTGTCGACCAGCAGTCCCGGGCATCTCTGGACCCAGCCCGTGGTGCTGTGGGGTCAAACTGCTGCCCCGGGTGTCTCGTGCTTGGTCCGAGGGCACCCGGGTTCGACAAGCAGTCCCCAGCGACTCGTGCTAGAATCCGAGGGCCCCCGGGGTCGTCCAGCGGTCCCAGGCGCATCGGGCCGGTGCCCGAGGCCCGCGGTGTCGACCAACTCTCCCCGGCAACTCGGGTTAGGGTCTGAGGTCCCAGGGTCGACCAGCTGTCCCGGGCGACTCGGGCCCGTGCCCGATGTCCCGCTGGGTCGACCAGCTGTCCCGGGTGACTTGGGCCCTGGTCAGAGGGACCGCGGTGTCGACCAGGCGTCCCGGGTGACTCGGGACTGTACCCGAGGCCTCGCGGTGTCCACCAGGTGGCCCGGGTGACTCGGGGCCGTGACCGAGGGCCCAAGGTGTCGCCCAGCTCCCCCGGGTGATTCGGGCCCGGGTCCGAGAGCATGCGGTGTCGACCAGCTGTCCCGGGGCACTCGGGCCCGCGTCGAGGGGCCGCGGTTTCGGTTTCGACATGCTCTCCCGGGTGAATCGCGCTCGGGTCCGATGGTACGCGGGGCCGACGAGCTCTCTTGGGCGATTCGGGCCCGTTCCCGAGGGCCCGTGGTGACCACCAGCTGTCCCGGGTGACTCCGGACTGTGCCCGAGGGCCCGCGGTGTCGAACAGCTTTCCCGGGCGTTTCGCGCTTGGGTCTGTGGGCCCCCACCATCGACCAGCAGTCCCGGATGTCTCTGGCTTGTTTCTGAGGGCCCGTGAGGTCGACCTGCGGTCCTGGGCGACTCCGGCCAGAGCCCTAGGGCCCGTGGGGTCAACCTGCTGACCTGGGCCACTCGCACTTGGGTCCGAGGGCCTGCGGGGTCGACAGGCTGTCCCGGGCGACTCCGGCCCGCCTCCGAAGCCCAGGGGTCAACCAGCTGTCCCGGGACACTCGCGTTTGTGTCCGAGGGCCCGCGGGGACAACCAGCTGTCCCGGGTGAATGGGGCTCGGGTCCCAAGGCACTCGGGGTTGACCAGCTGTCCTGGGCGACACCGGCCCATGCCTTTGGGCCCGCGGTGTGGACCAACTCTTCCGGGCGACTCGCGTTCGTGTCTGACGGCCACGGTTGACCAGCTGTCCCGGGAGATTCGCGCCCATGCCTGATGTCCCTCGGGGTCGACCAGATTCCCCGGGCGACTCGGGCCCGTACCCGAGGGCCCGCGGTGTTGACCAGCTGTCCCGGGCGACTCCGGCCCTGGTCCAACGGCCTGAGGGGTCTACCAGCAGTCCCCGGGCGACTCGGGCTCGTTTCCGCGGGACCCCGGTGTCGACCATCGGTACCGGGCTATTCGTCCCGTGCCCGAGGGTCCGGGTGTCGACCACATCGCTCGGGCGACTCGGTTCGGGTCCGAGGGCCCGCGGTGTCGACCAGCTCCTCTGGGCGATTCCGGCCCGGGTCAGAGGGCACACAGTGTCGACCAGCTGTCCTGCGCGACTTGGGCCCGGGTCCGAGTGCCCTCGGCGTCGACCAGGGGTCCCGTGTGACTCGGACCCGGGTCCAAGGGCCCTCGGGGTCCACCAGCACTCCCGGGAGACCTGCGCTCGGGTCAGATGGCCCGAGGTGTCGACCAGCTCTCCGGGGCGACTGGGGCCATACCCGATGGCCCGCGGGGTCTTCGAGCTCTCCCGGGTGACTCGGGACTGTGCCAAGGGCCCGCGGTGTCGAACTGCTCTCCCGGGCATCTCACGCTTGCCTCTGAGGGCCCCCGGGGTCGACCAGCAGGCCCGGACGACTCTGGCTCGTGTCCGAGGGCCCGTGAAGTCGACCTGCGGTTCTGGGTGACTCGGGTCAGAGCCCTATGGCCCGCGGGGTCGACCAGCTGCCCCGGGCGACTCGGGCCCGGGTCCGAGGGCCCACGGGTTCGACCAGATTTCCTGGGCGACTCGGGCCCGGGTCCGAAGTCCTGGGGTTCCACCAATTCTCCCGGGCGTCTGGGGCCCGGGTCCGAAGGCCCTCGGGGTCGACCAGCTGTCTCGGAGGACTCGTGCTCGAGTCTGTGGGCCCGCGGGGTCGACCAGCTCTCCCGGGTGACTTGCGCTTGTGTCCGAGGGCCCGAGGTGTCGACGAGCACTCCCGGGCCACTCGGGCTCGTGTCCGAGGGCCCGCGTGTGCGAACAGCTCTCCCGGGTGAATCAACTCGGGTCTGAGGGCCAGCGGGGTCGACCAAAAATCCCCGGTGCCTCGGGCCCATGCCCGACGGCTTGCAGTGTCGACCAGCAGTCCCGGGCATCTCTGGACCCAGCCCGTGGTGCTGTGGGGTCAAACTGCTGCCCCGGGTGTCTCGCGCTTGGTCCGAGGGCACCCGGGTTCGACAAGCAGTCCCCAGCGACTCGTGCTAGAATCCGAGGGCCCCCGGGGTCGTCCAGCGGTCCCAGGCGCATCGGGCCGGTGCCCGAGGCCCGTGGTGTCGACCAACTCTCCCCGGCAACTCGGGTTAGGGTCTGAGGTCCCAGGGTCGACCAGCTGTCCCGGGCGACTCGGGCCCGTGCCCGATGTCCCGCTGGGTCGACCAGCTGTCCCGGGTGACTTGGGCCCTGGTCAGAGGGACCGCGGTGTCGACCAGGCGTCCCGGGTGACTCGGGACTGTACCCGAGGCCTCGCGGTGTCCACCAGGTGGCCCGGGCGACTCGGGGCCGTGACCGAGGGCCCAAGGTGTCGCCCAGCTCCCCCGGGTGATTCGGGCCCGGGTCCGAGAGCATGCGGTGTCGACCAGCTGTCCCGGGGCACTCGGGCCCGCGTCGAGGGGCCGCGGTTTCGGTTTTGACATCTCTCCCGGGTGAATCGCGCTCGGGTCCGATGGTACGCGGGGCCGACGAGCTCTCTTGGGCGATTCTGGCCCGTTCCCGAGGGCCCGTGGTGACCACCAGCTGTCCCGGGTGACTCCGGACTGTGCCCGAGGGCCCGCGGTGTCGAACAGCTTTCCCGGGCGTTTCGCGCTTGGGTCTGTGGGCCCCCACCATCGACCAGCAGTCCCGGATGTCTCTGGCTTGTTTCCGAGGGCCCGTGAGGTCGACCTGCGGTCCTGGGCGACTCCGGCCAGAGCCCTAGGGCCCGTGGTGTCAACCTGCTGACCCGGGCCACTCGCACTTGGGTCCGAGGGCCTGCGGGGTCGACAGGCTGTCCCGGGCGACTCCGGCCCGCCTCCGAGTGCCCAGGTGTCGACCAGCTGTCCCGGGACACTCGCGTTTGTGTCCGAGGGCCCGCGGGGTCAACCAGCTGTCCCGGGTGAATGGGGCTCGGGTCCCAAGGCACTCGGGGTTGACCAGCTGTCCTGGGCGACACCGGCCCATGCCTTTGGGCCCGCGGTGTGGACCAACTCTTCCGGGCGACTCGCGTTCGGGTCTGACGGCCACGGTCGACCAGCTGTCCCGGGAGATTCGCGCCCATGCCTGATGTCCCGCGGGGTCGACCAGATTCCCCGGGCGACTCAGGCCCGTACCCGAGGGCCCGCGGTGTTGACCAGCTGTCCCGGGCGACTCCGGCCCTGGTCCAACGGCCTGAGGGTTCTACCAGCAGTCCCCGGGCGACTCGGGCTCGTTTCCGCGGGACCCCGGTGTCGACCATCGGTACCGGGCTATTCGTCCCGTGCCCGAGGGTCCGGGTGTCGACCACATCGCTCGGGCGACTCGGTTCGGGTCCGAGGGCCCGCGGTGTCGACCAGCTCCTCTGGGCGATTCCGGCCCGGGTCAGAGGGCACACAGTGTCGACCAGCTGTCCTGCGCGACTTGGGCCCGGGTCCGAGTGCCCTCGGCGTCGACCAGGGGTCCCGTGTGACTCGGACCCGGGTCCAAGGGCCCTCGGGGTCCACCAGCACTCCCGGGAGACCTGCGCTCGGGTCAGATGGCCCGAGGTGTCGACCAGCTCTCCGGGGCGACTGGGGCCATACCCGATGGCCCGCGGGGTCTTCGAGCTCTCCCGGGTGACTCGGGACTGTGCCAAGGGCCCGCGGTGTCGAACTGCTCTCCCGGGCATCTCACGCTTGCCTCTGAGGGCCCCCGGGGTCGACCAGCAGGCCCGGACGACTCTGGCTCGTGTCCGAGGGCCCGTGAAGTCGACCTGCGGTTCTGGGTGACTCGGGTCAGAGCCCTATGGCCCGCGGGGTCGACCAGCTGCCCTGGGCGACTCGGGCCCGGGTCCGAGGGCCCACGGGTTCGACCAGATTTCCTGGGCGACTCGGGCCCGGGTCCGAAGTCCTGGGGTTCCACCAATTCTCCCGGGCGTCTGGGGCCCGGGTCCGAAGGCCCTCGGGGTCGACCAGCTGTCTCGGAGGACTCGTGCTCGAGTCTGTGGGCCCGCGGGGTAGACCAGCTCTCCCGGGTGACTTGCGCTTGTGTCCGAGGGCCCGAGGTGTCGACGAGCACTCCCGGGCCACTCGGGCTCGTGTCCGAGGGCCCGCGTGTGCGAACAGCTCTCCCGGGTGAATCAACTCGGGTCTGAGGGCCAGCGGGGTCGACCAAAAATCCCCGGTGCCTCGGGCCCATGCCCGACGGCTTGCAGTGTCGACCAGCAGTCCCGGGCATCTCTGGACCCAGCCCGTGGTGCTGTGGGGTCAAACTGCTGCCCCGGGTGTCTCGCGCTTGGTCCGAGGGCACCCGGGTTCGACAAGCAGTCCCCAGCGACTCGTGCTAGAATCCGAGGGCCCCCGGGGTCGTCCAGCGGTCCCAGGCGCATCGGGCCGGTGCCCGAGGCCCGTGTTGTCGACCAACTCTCCCCGGCAACTCGGGTTAGGGTCTGAGGTCCCAGGGTCGACCAGCTGTCCCGGGCGACTCTGGCCCGTGCCCGATGTCCCGCTGGGTCGACCAGCTGTCCCGGGTGACTTGGGCCCTGGTCAGAGGGACCGCGGTGTCGACCAGGCGTCCCGGGTGACTCGGGACTGTACCCGAGGCCTCGCGGTGTCCACCAGGTGGCCCGGGCGACTCGGGGCCGTGACCGAGGGCCCAAGGTGTCGCCCAGCTCCCCCGGGTGATTCGGGCCCGGGTCCGAGAGCATGCGGTGTCGACCAGCTGTCCCGGGGCACTCGGGCCCGCGTCGAGGGGCCGCGGTTTCGGTTTTGACATCTCTCCCGGGTGAATCGCGCTCGGGTCCGATGGTACGTGGGGCCGACGAGCTCTCTTGGGCGATTCGGGCCCGTTCCCGAGGGCCCGTGGTGACCACCAGCTGTCCCGGGTGTCTCCGGACTGTGCCCGAGGGCCCGCGGTGTCGAACAGCTTTCCCGGGCGTTTCGCGCTTGGGTCTGTGGGCCCCCACCATCGACCAGCAGTCCCGGATGTCTCTGGCTTGTTTCCGAGGGCCCGTGAAGTCGACCTGCGGTCCTGGGCGACTCCGGCCAGAGCCCTAGGGCCCGTGGTGTCAACCTGCTGACCCGGGCCACTCGCACTTGGGTCCGAGGGCCTGCGGGGTCGACAGGCTGTCCCGGGCGACTCCGGCCCGCCTCCGAGTGCCCAGGTGTCGACCAGCTGTCCCGGGACACTCGCGTTTGTGTCCGAGGGCCCGCGGGGTCAACCAGCTGTCCCGGGTGAATGGGGCTCGGGTCCCAAGGCACTCGGGGTTGACCAGCTGTCCTGGGCGACACCGGCCCATGCCTTTGGGCCCGCGGTGTGGACCAACTCTTCCGGGCGACTCGCGTTCGGGTCTGACGGCCACGGTCGACCAGCTGTCCCGGGATATTCGCGCCATGCCTGATGTCCTGCGGGGTCGACCAGATTCCCCGGGCGACTCGGGCCCGTACCCGAGGGCCCGCGGTGTTGACCAGCTGTCCCGGGCGACTCCGGCCCTGGTCCAACGGCCTGAGGGGTCTACCAGCAGTCCCCGGGCGACTCGGGCTAGTTTCCGCGGGAACCCGGTGTCGACCATCGGTACCGGGCTATTCGTCCCGTGCCCGGGGGTCCGGGGTGTCGACCACATCGCTCGGGCGACTCGGTTCGGGTCCGAGGGCCCGCGGTGTCGACCAGCTCCTCTGGGCGATTCCGGCCCGGGTCAGAGGGCACACAGTGTCGACCAGCTGTCCTGCGCGACTTGGGCCCGGGTCCGAGTGCCCTCGGCGTCGACCAGGGGTCCCGTGTGACTCGGACCCGGGTCCAAGGGCCCTCGGGGTCCACCAGCACTCCCGGGAGACCTGCGCTCGGGTCAGATGGCCCGAGGTGTCGACCAGCTCTCCGGGGCGACTGGGGCCATACCCGATGGCCCGCGGGGTCTTCGAGCTCTCCCGGGTGACTCGGGACTGTGCCAAGGGCCCGCGGTGTCGAACTGCTCTCCCGGGCATCTCACGCTTGCCTCTGAGGGCCCCCGGGGTCGACCAGCAGGCCCGGACGACTCTGGCTCGTGTCCGAGGGCCCGTGAAGTCGACCTGCGGTTCTGGGTGACTCGGGTCAGAGCCCTATGGCCCGCGGGGTCGACCAGCTGCCCCGGGCGACTCGGGCCCGGGTCCGAGGGCCCACGGGTTCGACCAGATTTCCTGGGCGACTCGGGCCCGGGTCCGAAGTCCTGGGGTTCCACCAATTCTCCCGGGCGTCTGGGGCCCGGGTCCGAAGGCCCTCGGGGTCGACCAGCTGTCTCGGAGGACTCGTGCTCGAGTCTGTGGGCCCGCGGGGTCGACCAGCTCTCCCGGGTGACTTGCGCTTGTGTCCGAGGGCCCGAGGTGTCGACGAGCACTCCCGGGCCACTCGGGCTCGTGTCCGAGGGCCCGCGTGTGCGAACAGCTCTCCCGGGTGAATCAACTCGGGTCTGAGGGCCAGCGGGGTCGACCAAAAATCCCCGGTGCCTCGGGCCCATGCCCGACGGCTTGCAGTGTCGACCAGCAGTCCCGGGCATCTCTGGACCCAGCCCGTGGTGCTGTGGGGTCAAACTGCTGCCCCGGGGGCCTCGCGCTTGGTCCGAGGGCACCCGGGTTCGACAAGCAGTCCCCAGCGACTCGTGCTAGAATCCGAGGGCCCCCGGGGTCGTCCAGCGGTCCCAGGCGCATCAGGCCGGTGCCCGAGGCCCGCGGTGTCGACCAACTCTCCCGGGCAACTCGGGTTAGGGTCTGAGGTCCCAGGGTCGACCAGCTGTCCCGGGCGACTCGGGCCCGTGCCCGATGTCCCGCTGGGTCGACCAGCTGTCCCGGGTGACTTGGGCCCTGGTCAGAGGGACCGCGGTGTCGACCAGGCGTCCCGGGTGACTCGGGACTGTACCCGAGGCCTCGCGGTGTCCACCAGGTGTCCCGGGCGACTCGGGGCCGTGACCGAGGGCCCAAGGTGTCGCCCAGCTCCCCCGGGTGATTCGGGCCCGGGTCCGAGAGCATGCGGTGTCGACCAGCTGTCCCGGGGCACTCGGGCCCGCGTCTAGGGTCCGCGGTTTCGGTTTCGACATGCTCTCCCGGGTGAATCGCGCTGGGGTCCGATGGTACGCGGGGTCGACGAGCTCTCTTGGGCGATTCGGGCCCGTTCCCGAGGGCCCGTGGTGACCACCAGCTGTCCCGGGTGACTCCGGACTGTGCCCGAGGGCCCGCGGTGTCGAACAGCTTTCCCGGGCGTTTCGCGCTTGGGTCTGTGGGCCCCCACCATCGACCAGCAGTCCCGGATGTCTCTGGCTTGTTTCTGAGGGCCCGTGAGGTGGACCTGCGGTCCTGGGCGACTCCGGCCAGAGCCCTAGGGCCCGTGGGGTCAACCTGCTGACCCGGGCCACTCGCACTTGGGTCCGAGGGCCTGCGGGGTCGACAGGCTGTCCCGGGCGACTCCGGCCCGCCTCCGAGTGCCCAGGTGTCGACCAGCTGTCCCGGGACACTCGCGTTTGTGTCCGAGGGCCCGCGGGGTCAACCAGCTGTCCCGGGTGAATGGGGCTCGGGTCCCAAGGCACTCGGGGTTGACCAGCTGTCCTGGGCGACACCGGCCCATGCCTTTGGGCCCGCGGTGTGGACCAACTCTTCCGGGCGACTCGCGTTCGGGTCTGACGGCCACGGTCGACCAGCTGTCCCGGGAGATTTGCGCCCATGCCTGATGTCCCGCGGGGTCGACCAGATTCCCCGGGCGACTCAGGCCCGTACCCGAGGGCCCGCGGTGTTGACCAGCTGTCCCGGGCGACTCCGGCCCTGGTCCAACGGCCTGAGGGGTCTACCAGCAGTCCCCGGGCGACTCGGGCTAGTTTCCGCGGGACCCCGGTGTCGACCATCGGTACCGGGCTATTCGTCCCGTGCCCGAGGGTCCGGGGTGTCGACCACATCGCTCGGGCGACTCGGTTCGGGTCCGAGGGCCCGCGGTGTCGACCAGCTCCTCTGGGCGATTCCGGCCCGGGTCAGAGGGCACACAGTGTCGACCAGCTGTCCTGCGCGACTTGGGCCCGGGTCCGAGTGCCCTCGGCGTCGACCAGGGGTCCCGTGTGACTCGGACCCGGGTCCAAGGGCCCTCGGGGTCCACCAGCACTCCCGGGAGACCTGCGCTCGGGTCAGATGGCCCGAGGTGTCGACCAGCTCTCCGGGGCGACTGGGGCCATACCCGATGGCCCGCGGGGTCTTCGAGCTCTCCCGGGTGACTCGGGACTGTGCCAAGGGCCCGCGGTGTCGAACTGCTCTCCCGGGCATCTCACGCTTGCCTCTGAGGGCCCCCGGGGTCGACCAGCAGGCCCGGACGACTCAGGCTCGTGTCCGAGGGCCCGTGAAGTCGACCTGCGGTTCTGGGTGACTCGGGTCAGAGCCCTATGGCCCGCGGGGTCGACCAGCTGCCCCGGGCGACTCGGGCCCGGGTCCGAGGGCCCACGGGTTCGACCAGATTTCCTGGGCGACTCGGGCCCGGGTCCGAAGTCCTGGGGTTCCACCAATTCTCCCGGGCGTCTGGGGCCCGGGTCCGAAGGCCCTCGGGGTCGACCAGCTGTCTCGGAGGACTCGTGCTCGAGTCTGTGGGCCCGCGGGGTCGACCAGCTCTCCCGGGTGACTTGCGCTTGTGTCCGAGGGCCCGAGGTGTCGACCAGCACTCCCGGGCCACTCGGGCTCGTGTCCGAGGGCCCGCGTGTGCGAACAGCTCTCCCGGGTGAATCAACTCGGGTCTGAGGGCCAGCGGGGTCGACCAAAAATCCCCGGTGCCTCGGGCCCATGCCCGACGGCTTGCAGTGTCGACCAGCAGTCCCGGGCATCTCTGGACCCAGCCCGTGGTGCTGTGGGGTCAAACTGCTGCCCCGGGGGCCTCGCGCTTGGTCCGAGGGCACCCGGGTTCGACAAGCAGTCCCCAGCGACTCGTGCTAGAATCCGAGGGCCCCCGGGGTCGTCCAGCGGTCCCAGGCGCATCAGGACGGTGCCCGAGGCCCGCGGTGTCGACCAACTCTCCCGGGCCACTCGGGTTAGGGTCTGAGGTCCCAGGGTCGACCAGCTGTCCCGGGTGACTTGGGCCCTGGTCAGAGGGACCGCGGTGTCGACCAGGCGTCCCGGGTGACTCGGGACTGTACCCGAGGCCGCGCGGTGTCCACCAGGTGGCCCGGGCGACTCGGGGCCGTGACCGAGGGCCCAAGGTGTCGCCCAGCTCCCCCGGGTGATTCGGGCCCGGGTCCGAGAGCATGCGGTGTCGACCAGCTGTCCCGGGGCACTCGGGCCCGCGTCGAGGGGCCGCGGTTTCGGTTTTGACATGCTCTCCCGGGTGAATCGCGCTCGGGTCCGATGGTACGCGGGGCCGACGAGCTCTCTTGGGCGATTCGGGCCCGTTCCCGAGGGCCCGTGGTGACCACCAGCTGTCCCGGGTGACTCCGGACTGTGCCCGAGGGCCCGCGGTGTCGAACAGCTTTCCCGGGCGTTTCGCGCTTGGGTCTGTGGGCCCCCACCATCGACCAGCAGTCCCGGATGTCTCTGGCTTGTTTCTGAGGGCCCGTGAGGTGGACCTGCGGTCCTGGGCGACTCCGGCCAGAGCCCTAGGGCCCGTGGGGTCAACCTGCTGACCCGGGCCACTCGCACTTGGGTCCGAGGGCCTGCGGGGTCGACAGGCTGTCCCGGGCGACTCCGGCCCGCCTCCGAGTGCCCAGGTGTCGACCAGCTGTCCCGGGACACTCGCGTTTGTGTCCGAGGGCCCGCGGGGTCAACCAGCTGTCCCGGGTGAATGGGGCTCGGGTCCCAAGGCACTCGGGGTTGACCAGCTGTCCTGGGCGACACCGGCCCATGCCTTTGGGCCCGCGGTGTGGACCAACTCTTCCGGGCGACTCGCGTTCGGGTCTGACGGCCACGGTCGACCAGCTGTCCCGGGAGATTCGCGCCCATGCCTGATGTCCTGCGGGGTCGACCAGATTCCCCGGGCGACTCGGGCCCGTACCCGAGGGCCCGCGGTGTTGACCAGCTGTCCCGGGCGACTCCGGCCCTGGTCCAACGGCCTGAGGGGTCTACCAGCAGTCCCCGGGCGACTCGGGCTAGTTTCCGCGGGACCCCGGTGTCGACCATCGGTACCGGGCTATTCGTCCCGTGCCCGAGGGTCCGGGGTGTCGACCACATCGCTCGGGCGACTCGGTTCGGGTCCGAGGGCCCGCGGTGTCGACCAGCTCCTCTGGGCGATTCCGGCCCGGGTCAGAGGGCACACAGTGTCGACCAGCTGTCCTGCGCGACTTGGGCCCGGGTCCGAGTGCCCTCGGCGTCGACCAGGGGTCCCGTGTGACTCGGACCCGGGTCCAAGGGCCCTCGGGGTCCACCAGCACTCCCGGGAGACCTGCGCTCGGGTCAGATGGCCCGAGGTGTCGACCAGCTCTCCGGGGCGACTGGGGCCATACCCGATGGCCCGCGGGGTCTTCGAGCTCTCCCGGGTGACTCGGGACTGTGCCAAGGGCCCGCGGTGTCGAACTGCTCTCCCGGGCATCTCACGCTTGCCTCTGAGGGCCCCCGGGGTCGACCAGCAGGCCCGGACGACTCAGGCTCGTGTCCGAGGGCCCGTGAAGTCGACCTGCGGTTCTGGGTGACTCGGGTCAGAGCCCTATGGCCCGCGGGGTCGACCAGCTGCCCCGGGCGACTCGGGCCCGGGTCTGAGGGCCCACGGGTTCGACCAGATTTCCTGGGCGACTCGGGCCCGGGTCCGAAGTCCTGGGGTTCCACCAATTCTCCCGGGCGTCTGGGGCCCGGGTCCGAAGGCCCTCGGGGTCGACCAGCTGTCTCGGAGGACTCGTGCTCGAGTCTGTGGGCCCGCGGGGTCGACCAGCTCTCCCGGGTGACTTGCGCTTGTGTCCGAGGGCCCGAGGTGTCGACGAGCACTCCCGGGCCACTCGGGCTCGTGTCCGAGGGCCCGCGTGTGCGAACAGCTCTCCAGGGTGAATCAACTCGGGTCTGAGGGCCAGCGGGGTCGACCAAAAATCCCCGGTGCCTCGGGCCCATGCCCGACGGCTTGCAGTGTCGACCAGCAGTCCCGGGCATCTCTGGACCCAGCCCGTGGTGCTGTGGGGTCAAACTGCTGCCCCGGGTGTCTCGCGCTTGGTCCGAGGGCACTCGGGTTCGACAAGCAGTCCCCAGCGACTCGTGCTAGAATCCGAGGGCCCCCGGGTTCGTCCAGCGGTCCCAGGCGCATCAGGCCGGTGCCCGAGGCCCGCGGTGTCGACCAACTCTCCCGGGCAACTCGGGTTAGGGTCTGAGGTCCCAGGGTCGACCAGCTGTCCCGGGCGACTCGGGCCCGTGCCCGATGTCCCGCTGGGTCGACCAGCTGTCCCGGGTGACTTGGGCCCTGGTCAGAGGGACCGCGGTGTCGACCAGGCGTCCCGGGTGACTCGGGACTGTACCCGAGGCCGCGCGGTGTCCACCAGGTGGCCCGGGCGACTCGGGGCCGTGACCGAGGGCCCAAGGTGTCGCCCAGCTCCCCCGGGTGATTCGGGCCCGGGTCCGAGAGCATGCGGTGTCGACCAGCTGTCCCGGGGCACTCGGGCCCGCGTCGAGGGGCCGCGGTTTCGGTTTTGACATGCTCTCCCGGGTGAATCGCGCTCGGGTCCGATGGTACGCGGGGCCGACGAGCTCTCTTGGGCGATTCGGGCCCGTTCCCGAGGGCCCGTGGTGACCACCAGCTGTCCCGGGTGACTCCGGACTGTGCCCGAGGGCCCGCGGTGTCGAACAGCTTTCCCGGGCGTTTCGCGCTTGGGTCTGTGGGCCCCCACCATCGACCAGCAGTCCCGGATGTCTCTGGCTTGTTTCTGAGGGCCCGTGAGGTCGACCTGCGGTCCTGGGCGACTCCGGCCAGAGCCCTAGGGCCCGTGGGGTCAACCTGCTGACCCGGGCCACTCGCACTTGGGTCCGAGGGCCTGCGGGGTCGACAGGCTGTCCCGGGCGACTCCGGCCCGCCTCCGAGTGCCCAGGTGTCGACCAGCTGTCCCGGGACACTCGCGTTTGTGTCCGAGGGCCCGCGGGGTCAACCAGCTGTCCCGGGTGAATGGGGCTCGGGTCCCAAGGCACTCGGGGTTGACCAGCTGTCCTGGGCGACACCGGCCCATGCCTTTGGGCCCGCGGTGTGGACCAACTCTTCCGGGCGACTCGCGTTCGGGTCTGACGGCCACGGTCGACCAGCTGTCCCGGGAGATTCGCGCCCATGCCTGATGTCCTGCGGGGTCGACCAGATTCCCCGGGCGACTCGGGCCCGTACCCGAGGGCCCGCGGTGTTGACCAGCTGTCCCGGGCGACTCCGGCCCTGGTCCAACGGCCTGAGGGGTCTACCAGCAGTCCCCGGGCGACTCGGGCTAGTTTCCGCGGGACCCCGGTGTCGACCATCGGTACCGGGCTATTCGTCCCGTGCCCGAGGGTCCGGGGTGTCGACCACATCGCTCGGGCGACTCGGTTCGGGTCCGAGGGCCCGCGGTGTCGACCAGCTCCTCTGGGCGATTCCGGCCCGGGTCAGAGGGCACACAGTGTCGACCAGCTGTCCTGCGCGACTTGGGCCCGGGTCCGAGTGCCCTCGGCGTCGACCAGGGGTCCCGTGTGACTCGGACCCGGGTCCAAGGGCCCTCGGGGTCCACCAGCACTCCCGGGAGACCTGCGCTCGGGTCAGATGGCCCGAGGTGTCGACCAGCTCTCCGGGGCGACTGGGGCCATACCCGATGGCCCGCGGGGTCTTCGAGCTCTCCCGGGTGACTCGGGACTGTGCCAAGGGCCCGCGGTGTCGAACTGCTCTCCCGGGCATCTCACGCTTGCCTCTGAGGGCCCCCGGGGTCGACCAGCAGGCCCGGACGACTCAGGCTCGTGTCCGAGGGCCCGTGAAGTCGACCTGCGGTTCTGGGTGACTCGGGTCAGAGCCCTATGGCCCGCGGGGTCGACCAGCTGCCCCGGGCGACTCGGGCCCGGGTCTGAGGGCCCACGGGTTCGACCAGATTTCCTGGGCGACTCGGGCCCGGGTCCGAAGTCCTGGGGTTCCACCAATTCTCCCGGGCGTCTGGGGCCCGGGTCCGAAGGCCCTCGGGGTCGACCAGCTGTCTCGGAGGACTCGTGCTCGAGTCTGTGGGCCCGCGGGGTCGACCAGCTCTCCCGGGTGACTTGCGCTTGTGTCCGAGGGCCCGAGGTGTCGACGAGCACTCCCGGGCCACTCGGGCTCGTGTCCGAGGGCCCGCGTGTGCGAACAGCTCTCCAGGGTGAATCAACTCGGGTCTGAGGGCCAGCGGGGTCGACCAAAAATCCCCGGTGCCTCGGGCCCATGCCCGACGGCTTGCAGTGTCGACCAGCAGTCCCGGGCATCTCTGGACCCAGCCCGTGGTGCTGTGGGGTCAAACTGCTGCCCCGGGTGTCTCGCGCTTGGTCCGAGGGCACTCGGGTTCGACAAGCAGTCCCCAGCGACTCGTGCTAGAATCCGAGGGCCCCCGGGTTCGTCCAGCGGTCCCAGGCGCATCAGGCCGGTGCCCGAGGCCCGCGGTGTCGACCAACTCTCCCGGGCAACTCGGGTTAGGGTCTGAGGTCCCAGGGTCGACCAGCTGTCCCGGGCGACTCGGGCCCGTGCCCGATGTCCCGCTGGGTCGACCAGCTGTCCCGGGTGACTTGGGCCCTGGTCAGAGGGACCGCGGTGTCGACCAGGCGTCCCGGGTGACTCGGGACTGTACCCGAGGCCGCGCGGTGTCCACCAGGTGGCCCGGGCGACTCGGGGCCGTGACCGAGGGCCCAAGGTGTCGCCCAGCTCCCCCGGGTGATTCGGGCCCGGGTCCGAGAGCATGCGGTGTCGACCAGCTGTCCCGGGGCACTCGGGCCCGCGTCGAGGGGCCGCGGTTTCGGTTTTGACATGCTCTCCCGGGTGAATCGCGCTCGGGTCCGATGGTACGCGGGGCCGACGAGCTCTCTTGGGCGATTCGGGCCCGTTCCCGAGGGCCCGTGGTGACCACCAGCTGTCCCGGGTGACTCCGGACTGTGCCCGAGGGCCCGCGGTGTCGAACAGCTTTCCCGGGCGTTTCGCGCTTGGGTCTGTGGGCCCCCACCATCGACCAGCAGTCCCGGATGTCTCTGGCTTGTTTCTGAGGGCCCGTGAGGTCGACCTGCGGTCCTGGGCGACTCCGGCCAGAGCCCTAGGGCCCGTGGGGTCAACCTGCTGACCCGGGCCACTCGCACTTGGGTCCGAGGGCCTGCGGGGTCGACAGGCTGTCCCGGGCGACTCCGGCCCGCCTCCGAGTGCCCAGGTGTCGACCAGCTGTCCCGGGACACTCGCGTTTGTGTCCGAGGGCCCGCGGGGTCAACCAGCTGTCCCGGGTGAATGGGGCTCGGGTCCCAAGGCACTCGGGGTTGACCAGCTGTCCTGGGCGACACCGGCCCATGCCTTTGGGCCCGCGGTGTGGACCAACTCTTCCGGGCGACTCGCGTTCGGGTCTGACGGCCACGGTCGACCAGCTGTCCCGGGAGATTCGCGCCCATGCCTGATGTCCTGCGGGGTCGACCAGATTCCCCGGGCGACTCGGGCCCGTACCCGAGGGCCCGCGGTGTTGACCAGCTGTCCCGGGCGACTCCGGCCCTGGTCCAACGGCCTGAGGGGTCTACCAGCAGTCCCCGGGCGACTCGGGCTAGTTTCCGCGGGACCCCGGTGTCGACCATCGGTACCGGGCTATTCGTCCCGTGCCCGAGGGTCCGGGGTGTCGACCACATCGCTCGGGCGACTCGGTTCGGGTCCGAGGGCCCGCGG
This sequence comes from Sus scrofa, assembly GCF_054392235.1. Lineage (NCBI taxonomy): Eukaryota > Metazoa > Chordata > Mammalia > Artiodactyla > Suidae > Sus > Sus scrofa. Next base: position 45,185,594 of record NC_139387.1, on the reverse strand, counting down.
TGTCGACCAGCTCCTCTGGGCGATTCCGGCCCGGGTCAGAGGGCACACAGTGTCGACCAGCTGTCCTGCGCGACTTGGGCCCGGGTCCGAGTGCCCTCGGCGTCGACCAGGGGTCCCGTGTGACTCGGACCCGGGTCCAAGGGCCCTCGGGGTCCACCAGCACTCCCGGGAGACCTGCGCTCGGGTCAGATGGCCCGAGGTGTCGACCAGCTCTCCGGGGCGACTGGGGCCATACCCGATGGCCCGCGGGGTCTTCGAGCTCTCCCGGGTGACTCGGGACTGTGCCAAGGGCCCGCGGTGTCGAACTGCTCTCCCGGGCATCTCACGCTTGCCTCTGAGGGCCCCCGGGGTCGACCAGCAGGCCCGGACGACTCAGGCTCGTGTCCGAGGGCCCGTGAAGTCGACCTGCGGTTCTGGGTGACTCGGGTCAGAGCCCTATGGCCCGCGGGGTCGACCAGCTGCCCCGGGCGACTCGGGCCCGGGTCCGAGGGCCCACGGGTTCGACCAGATTTCCTGGGCGACTCGGGCCCGGGTCCGAAGTCCTGGGGTTCCACCAATTCTCCCGGGCGTCTGGGGCCCGGGTCCGAAGGCCCTCGGGGTCGACCAGCTGTCTCGGAGGACTCGTGCTCGAGTCTGTGGGCCCGCGGGGTCGACCAGCTCTCCCGGGTGACTTGCGCTTGTGTCCGAGGGCCCGAGGTGTCGACGAGCACTCCCGGGCCACTCGGGCTCGTGTCCGAGGGCCCGCGTGTGCGAACAGCTCTCCAGGGTGAATCAACTCGGGTCTGAGGGCCAGCGGGGTCGACCAAAAATCCCCGGTGCCTCGGGCCCATGCCCGACGGCTTGCAGTGTCGACCAGCAGTCCCGGGCATCTCTGGACCCAGCCCGTGGTGCTGTGGGGTCAAACTGCTGCCCCGGGTGTCTCGCGCTTGGTCCGAGGGCACTCGGGTTCGACAAGCAGTCCCCAGCGACTCGTGCTAGAATCCGAGGGCCCCCGGGTTCGTCCAGCGGTCCCAGGCGCATCGGGCCGGTGCCCGAGGCCCGCGGTGTCGACCAACTCTCCCGGGCAACTCGGGTTAGGGTCTGAGGTCCCAGGGTCGACCAGCTGTCCCGGGCGACTCGGGCCCGTGCCCGATGTCCCGCTGGGTCGACCAGCTGTCCCGGGTGACTTGGGCCCTGGTCAGAGGGACCGCGGTGTCGACCAGGCGTCCCGGGTGACTCGGGACTGTACCCGAGGCCTCGCGGTGTCCACCAGGTGTCCCGGGCGACTCGGGGCCGTGACCGAGGGCCCAAGGTGTCGCCCAGCTCCCCCGGGTGATTCGGGCCCGGGTCCGAGAGCATGCGGTGTCGACCAGCTGTCCCGGGGCACTCGGGCCCGCGTCGAGGGTCCGCGGTTTCGGTTTCGACATGCTCTCCCGGGTGAATCGCGCTGGGGTCCGATGGTACGCGGGGTCGACTAGCTCTCTTGGGCGATTCGGGCCCGTTCCCGAGGGCCCGTGGTGACCACCAGCTGTCCCGGGTGACTCCGGACTGTGCCCGAGGGCCCGCGGTGTCGAACAGCTTTCCCGGGCGTTTCGCGCTTGGGTCTGTGGGCCCCCACCATCGACCAGCAGTCCCGGATGTCTCTGGCTTGTTTCTGAGGGCCCGTGAGGTCGACCTGCGGTCCTGGGCGACTCCGGCCAGAGCCCTAGGGCCCGTGGGGTCAACCTGCTGACCCGGGCCACTCGCACTTGGGTCCGAGGGCCTGCGGGGTCGACAGGCTGTCCCGGGCGACTCCGGCCCGCCTCCGAAGCCCAGGGGTCGACCAGCTGTCCCGGGACACTTGCGTTTGTGTCCGAGGGCCCGCGGGGACAACCAGCTGTCCCGGGTGAATGGGGCTCGGGTCCAAAGGCACTCGGGGTTGACCAGCTGTCCTGGGCGACACCGGCCCATGCCTTTGGGCCCGCGGTGTGGACCAACTCTTCCGGGCGACTCGCGTTCGGATCTGACGGCCACGGTCGACCAGCTGTCCCGGGAGATTCGCGCCCATGCCTGATGTCCCGCGGGGTCGACCAGATTCCCCGGGCGACTCGGGACCGTACCCGAGGGCCCGCGGTGTTGACCAGCTGTCCCGGGCGACTCCGGCCCTGGTCCAACGGCCTGAGGGGTCTACCAGCAGTCCCCGGGCGACTCGGGCTAGTTTCCGCGGGACCCCGGTGTCGACCATCGGTACAGGGCTATTCGTCCCGTGCCCGAGGGTCCGGGTGTCGACCACATCGCTCGGGCGACTCGGTTCGGGTCCGAGGGCCCGCGGTGTCGACCAGCTCCTCTGGGCGATTCCGGCCCGGGTCAGAGGGCACACAGTGTCGACCAGCTGTCCTGCGCGACTTGGGCCCGGGTCCGAGTGCCCTCGGCGTCGACCAGGGGTCCCGTGTGACTCGGACCCGGGTCCAAGGGCCCTCGGGGTCCACCAGCACTCCCGGGAGACCTGCGCTCGGGTCAGATGGCCCGAGGTGTCGACCAGCTCTCCGGGGCGACTGGGGCCATACCCGATGGCCCGCGGGGTCTTCGAGCTCTCCCGGGTGACTCGGGACTGTGCCAAGGGCCCGCGGTGTCGAACTGCTCTCCCGGGCATCTCACGCTTGCCTCTGAGGGCCCCCGGGGTCGACCAGCAGGCCCGGACGACTCTGGCTCGTGTCCGAGGGCCCGTGAAGTCGACCTGCGGTTCTGGGTGACTCGGGTCAGAGCCCTATGGCCCGCGGGGTCGACCAGCTGCCCCGGGCGACTCGGGCCCGGGTCCGAGGGCCCACGGGTTCGACCAGATTTCCTGGGCGACTCGGGCCCGGGTCCGAAGTCCTGGGGTTCCACCAATTCTCCCGGGCGTCTGGGGCCCGGGTCCGAAGGCCCTCGGGGTCGACCAGCTGTCTCGGAGGACTCGTGCTCGAGTCTGTGGGCCCGCGGGGTCGACCAGCTCTCCCGGGTGACTTGCGCTTGTGTCCGAGGGCCCGAGGTGTCGACCAGCACTCCCGGGCCACTCGGGCTCGTGTCCGAGGGCCCGCGTGTGCGAACAGCTCTCCCGGGTGAATCAACTCGGGTCTGAGGGCCAGCGGGGTCGACCAAAAATCCCCGGTGCCTCGGGCCCATGCCTGACGGCTTGCAGTGTCGACCAGCAGTCCCGGGCATCTCTGGACCCAGCCCGTGGTGCTGTGGGGTCAAACTGCTGCCCCGGGTGTCTCGCGCTTGGTCCGAGGGCACCCGGGTTCGACAAGCAGTCCCCAGCGACTCGTGCTAGAATCCGAGGGCCCCCGGGGTCGTCCAGCGGTCCCAGGCGCATCGGGCCGGTGCCCGAGGCCCGTGGTGTCGACCAACTCTCCCCGGCAACTCGGGTTAGGGTCTGAGGTCCCAGGGTCGACCAGCTGTCCCGGGCGACTCGGGCCCGTGCCCGATGTCCCGCTGGGTCGACCAGCTGTCCCGGGTGACTTGGGCCCTGGTCAGAGGGACCGCGGTGTCGACCAGGTGTCCCGGGTGACTCGGGACTGTACCCGAGGCCGCGCGGTGTCCACCAGGTGGCCCGGGCGACTCGGGGCCGTGACCGAGGGCCCAAGGTGTCGCCCAGCTCCCCCGGGTGATTCGGGCCCGGGTCCGAGAGCATGCGGTGTCGACCAGCTGTCCCGGGGCACTCGGGCCCGCGTCGAGGGGCCGCGGTTTCGGTTTCGACATGCTCTCCCGGGTGAATCGCGCTCGGGTCCGATGGTACGCGGGGTCGACGAGCTCTCTTGGGCGATTCGGGCCCGTTCCCGAGGGCCCGTGGTGACCACCAGCTGTCCCGGGTGACTCCGGACTGTGCCCGAGGGCCCGCGGTGTCGAACAGCTTTCCCGGGCGTTTCGCGCTTGGGTCTGTGGGCCCCCACCATCGACCAGCAGTCCCGGATGTCTCTGGCTTGTTTCTGAGGGCCCGTGAGGTCGACCTGCGGTCCTGGGCGACTCCGGCCAGAGCCCTAGGGCCCGTGGGGTCAACCTGCTGACCTGGGCCACTCGCACTTGGGTCCGAGGGCCTGCGGGGTCGACAGGCTGTCCCGGGCGACTCCGGCCCGCCTCCGAAGCCCAGGGGTCGACCAGCTGTCCCGGGACACTCGCGTTTGTGTCCGAGGGCCCGCGGGGACAACCAGCTGTCCCGGGTGAATGGGGCTCGGGTCCCAAGGCACTCGGGGTTGACCAGCTGTCCTGGGCGACACCGGCCCATGCCTTTGGGCCCGCGGTGTGGACCAACTCTTCCGGGCGACTCGCGTTCGTGTCTGACGGCCACGGTGGACCAGCTGTCCCGGGAGATTCGCGCCCATGCCTGATGTCCCTCGGGGTCGACCAGATTCCCCGGGCGACTCGGGCCCGTACCCGAGGGCCCGCGGTGTTGACCAGCTGTCCCGGGCGACTCCGGCCCTGGTCCAACGGCCTGAGGGGTCTACCAGCAGTCCCCGGGCGACTCGGGCTCGTTTCCGCGGGACCCCGGTGTCGACCATCGGTACCGGGCTATTCGTCCCGTGCCCGAGGGTCCGGGTGTCGACCACATCGCTCGGGCGACTCGGTTCGGGTCCGAGGGCCCGCGGTGTCGACCAGCTCCTCTGGGCGATTCCGGCCCGGGTCAGAGGGCACACAGTGTCGACCAGCTGTCCTGCGCGACTTGGGCCCGGGTCCGAGTGCCCTCGGCGTCGACCAGGGGTCCCGTGTGACTCGGACCCGGGTCCAAGGGCCCTCGGGGTCCACCAGCACTCCCGGGAGACCTGCGCTCGGGTCAGATGGCCCGAGGTGTCGACCAGCTCTCCGGGGCGACTGGGGCCATACCCGATGGCCCGCGGGGTCTTCGAGCTCTCCCGGGTGACTCGGGACTGTGCCAAGGGCCCGCGGTGTCGAACTGCTCTCCCGGGCATCTCACGCTTGCCTCTGAGGGCCCCCGGGGTCGACCAGCAGGCCCGGACGACTCTGGCTCGTGTCCGAGGGCCCGTGAAGTCGACCTGCGGTTCTGGGTGACTCGGGTCAGAGCCCTATGGCCCGCGGGGTCGACCAGCTGCCCCGGGCGACTCGGGCCCGGGTCCGAGGGCCCACGGGTTCGACCAGATTTCCTGGGCGACTCGGGCCCGGGTCCGAAGTCCTGGGGTTCCACCAATTCTCCCGGGCGTCTGGGGCCCGGGTCCGAAGGCCCTCGGGGTCGACCAGCTGTCTCGGAGGACTCGTGCTCGAGTCTGTGGGCCCGCGGGGTCGACCAGCTCTCCCGGGTGACTTGCGCTTGTGTCCGAGGGCCCGAGGTGTCGACGAGCACTCCCGGGCCACTCGGGCTCGTGTCCGAGGGCCCGCGTGTGCGAACAGCTCTCCCGGGTGAATCAACTCGGGTCTGAGGGCCAGCGGGGTCGACCAAAAATCCCCGGTGCCTCGGGCCCATGCCCGACGGCTTGCAGTGTCGACCAGCAGTCCCGGGCATCTCTGGACCCAGCCCGTGGTGCTGTGGGGTCAAACTGCTGCCCCGGGTGTCTCGCGCTTGGTCCGAGGGCACCCGGGTTCGACAAGCAGTCCCCAGCGACTCGTGCTAGAATCCGAGGGCCCCCGGGGTCGTCCAGCGGTCCCAGGCGCATCGGGCCGGTGCCCGAGGCCCGTGGTGTCGACCAACTCTCCCCGGCAACTCGGGTTAGGGTCTGAGGTCCCAGGGTCGACCAGCTGTCCCGGGCGACTCGGGCCCGTGCCCGATGTCCCGCTGGGTCGACCAGCTGTCCCGGGTGACTTGGGCCCTGGTCAGAGGGACCGCGGTGTCGACCAGGCGTCCCGGGTGACTCGGGACTGTACCCGAGGCCGCGCGGTGTCCACCAGGTGGCCCGGGCGACTCGGGGCCGTGACCGAGGGCCCAAGGTGTCGCCCAGCTCCCCCGGGTGATTCGGGCCCGGGTCCGAGAGCATGCGGTGTCGACCAGCTGTCCCGGGGCACTCGGGCCCGCGTCGAGGGGCCGCGGTTTCGGTTTCGACATCTCTCCCGGGTGAATCGCGCTCGGGTCCGATGGTACGCGGGGCCGACGAGCTCTCTTGGGCGATTCGGGCCCGTTCCCGAGGGCCCGTGGTGACCACCAGCTGTCCCGGGTGACTCCGGACTGTGCCCGAGGGCCCGCGGTGTCGAACAGCTTTCCCGGGCGTTTCGCTCTTGGGTCTGTGGGCCCCCACCATCGACCAGCAGTCCCGGATGTCTCTGGCTTGTTTCTGAGAGCCCGTGAGGTCGACCTGCGGTCCTGGGCGACTCCGGCCAGAGCCCTAGGGCCCGTGGTGTCAACCTGCTGACCCGGGCCACTCGCACTTGGGTCCGAGGGCCTGCGGGGTCGACAGGCTGTCCCGGGCGACTCCGGCCCGCCTCCGAGTGCCCAGGTGTCGACCAGCTGTCCCGGGACACTCGCGTTTGTGTCCGAGGGCCCGCGGGGACAACCAGCTGTCCCGGGTGAATGGGGCTCGGGTCCAAAGGCACTCGGGGTTGACCAGCTGTCCTGGGCGACACCGGCCCATGCCTTTGGGCCCGCGGTGTGGACCAACTCTTCCGGGCGACTCGCGTTCGGATCTGACGGCCACGGTCGACCAGCTGTCCCGGGAGATTCGCGCCCATGCCTGATGTCCCGCGGGGTCGACCAGATTCCCCGGGCGACTCGGGACCGTACCCGAGGGCCCGCGGTGTTGACCAGCTGTCCCGGGCGACTCCGGCCCTGGTCCAACGGCCTGAGGGGTCTACCAGCAGTCCCCGGGCGACTCGGGCTAGTTTCCGCGGGACCCCGGTGTCGACCATCGGTACAGGGCTATTCGTCCCGTGCCCGAGGGTCCGGGTGTCGACCACATCGCTCGGGCGACTCGGTTCGGGTCCGAGGGCCCGCGGTGTCGACCAGCTCCTCTGGGCGATTCCGGCCCGGGTCAGAGGGCACACAGTGTCGACCAGCTGTCCTGCGCGACTTGGGCCCGGGTCCGAGTGCCCTCGGCGTCGACCAGGGGTCCCGTGTGACTCGGACCCGGGTCCAAGGGCCCTCGGGGTCCACCAGCACTCCCGGGAGACCTGCGCTCGGGTCAGATGGCCCGAGGTGTCGACCAGCTCTCCGGGGCGACTGGGGCCATACCCGATGGCCCGCGGGGTCTTCGAGCTCTCCCGGGTGACTCGGGACTGTGCCAAGGGCCCGCGGTGTCGAACTGCTCTCCCGGGCATCTCACGCTTGCCTCTGAGGGCCCCCGGGGTCGACCAGCAGGCCCGGACGACTCTGGCTCGTGTCCGAGGGCCCGTGAAGTCGACCTGCGGTTCTGGGTGACTCGGGTCAGAGCCCTATGGCCCGCGGGGTCGACCAGCTGCCCCGGGCGACTCGGGCCCGGGTCCGAGGGCCCACGGGTTCGACCAGATTTCCTGGGCGACTCGGGCCCGGGTCCGAAGTCCTGGGGTTCCACCAATTCTCCCGGGCGTCTGGGGCCCGGGTCCGAAGGCCCTCGGGGTCGACCAGCTGTCTCGGAGGACTCGTGCTCGAGTCTGTGGGCCCGCGGGGTCGACCAGCTCTCCCGGGTGACTTGCGCTTGTGTCCGAGGGCCCGAGGTGTCGACCAGCACTCCCGGGCCACTCGGGCTCGTGTCCGAGGGCCCGCGTGTGCGAACAGCTCTCCCGGGTGAATCAACTCGGGTCTGAGGGCCAGCGGGGTCGACCAAAAATCCCCGGTGCCTCGGGCCCATGCCTGACGGCTTGCAGTGTCGACCAGCAGTCCCGGGCATCTCTGGACCCAGCCCGTGGTGCTGTGGGGTCAAACTGCTGCCCCGGGTGTCTCGCGCTTGGTCCGAGGGCACCCGGGTTCGACAAGCAGTCCCCAGCGACTCGTGCTAGAATCCGAGGGCCCCCGGGGTCGTCCAGCGGTCCCAGGCGCATCGGGCCGGTGCCCGAGGCCCGTGGTGTCGACCAACTCTCCCCGGCAACTCGGGTTAGGGTCTGAGGTCCCAGGGTCGACCAGCTGTCCCGGGCGACTCGGGCCCGTGCCCGATGTCCCGCTGGGTCGACCAGCTGTCCCGGGTGACTTGGGCCCTGGTCAGAGGGACCGCGGTGTCGACCAGGTGTCCCGGGTGACTCGGGACTGTACCCGAGGCCGCGCGGTGTCCACCAGGTGGCCCGGGCGACTCGGGGCCGTGACCGAGGGCCCAAGGTGTCGCCCAGCTCCCCCGGGTGATTCGGGCCCGGGTCCGAGAGCATGCGGTGTCGACCAGCTGTCCCGGGGCACTCGGGCCCGCGTCGAGGGGCCGCGGTTTCGGTTTCGACATGCTCTCCCGGGTGAATCGCGCTCGGGTCCGATGGTACGCGGGGTCGACGAGCTCTCTTGGGCGATTCGGGCCCGTTCCCGAGGGCCCGTGGTGACCACCAGCTGTCCCGGGTGACTCCGGACTGTGCCCGAGGGCCCGCGGTGTCGAACAGCTTTCCCGGGCGTTTCGCGCTTGGGTCTGTGGGCCCCCACCATCGACCAGCAGTCCCGGATGTCTCTGGCTTGTTTCTGAGGGCCCGTGAGGTCGACCTGCGGTCCTGGGCGACTCCGGACAGAGCCCTAGGGCCCGTGGGGTCAACCTGCTGACCTGGGCCACTCGCACTTGGGTCCGAGGGCCTGCGGGGTCGACAGGCTGTCCCGGGCGACTCCCGCCCGCCTCCGAAGCCCAGGGGTCGACCAGCTGTCCCGGGACACTCGCGTTTGTGTCCGAGGGCCCGCGGGGACAACCAGCTGTCCCGGGTGAATGGGGCTCGGGTCCCAAGGCACTCGGGGTTGACCAGCTGTCCTGGGCGACACCGGCCCATGCCTTTGGGCCCGCGGTGTGGACCAACTCTTCCGGGCGACTCGCGTTCGTGTCTGACGGCCACGGTGGACCAGCTGTCCCGGGAGATTCGCGCCCATGCCTGATGTCCCTCGGGGTCGACCAGATTCCCCGGGCGACTCGGGCCCGTACCCGAGGGCCCGCGGTGTTGACCAGCTGTCCCGGGCGACTCCGGCCCTGGTCCAACGGCCTGAGGGGTCTACCAGCAGTCCCCGGGCGACTCGGGCTCGTTTCCGCGGGACCCCGGTGTCGACCATCGGTACCGGGCTATTCGTCCCGTGCCCGAGGGTCCGGGTGTCGACCACATCGCTCGGGCGACTCGGTTCGGGTCCGAGGGCCCGCGGTGTCGACCAGCTCCTCTGGGCGATTCCGGCCCGGGTCAGAGGGCACACAGTGTCGACCAGCTGTCCTGCGCGACTTGGGCCCGGGTCCGAGTGCCCTCGGCGTCGACCAGGGGTCCCGTGTGACTCGGACCCGGGTCCAAGGGCCCTCGGGGTCCACCAGCACTCCCGGGAGACCTGCGCTCGGGTCAGATGGCCCGAGGTGTCGACCAGCTCTCCGGGGCGACTGGGGCCATACCCGATGGCCCGCGGGGTCTTCGAGCTCTCCCGGGTGACTCGGGACTGTGCCAAGGGCCCGCGGTGTCGAACTGCTCTCCCGGGCATCTCACGCTTGCCTCTGAGGGCCCCCGGGGTCGACCAGCAGGCCCGGACGACTCTGGCTCGTGTCCGAGGGCCCGTGAAGTCGACCTGCGGTTCTGGGTGACTCGGGTCAGAGCCCTATGGCCCGCGGGGTCGACCAGCTGCCCCGGGCGACTCGGGCCCGGGTCCGAGGGCCCACGGGTTCGACCAGATTTCCTGGGCGACTCGGGCCCGGGTCCGAAGTCCTGGGGTTCCACCAATTCTCCCGGGCGTCTGGGGCCCGGGTCCGAAGGCCCTCGGGGTCGACCAGCTGTCTCGGAGGACTCGTGCTCGAGTCTGTGGGCCCGCGGGGTCGACCAGCTCTCCCGGGTGACTTGCGCTTGTGTCCGAGGGCCCGAGGTGTCGACGAGCACTCCCGGGCCACTCGGGCTCGTGTCCGAGGGCCCGCGTGTGCGAACAGCTCTCCCGGGTGAATCAACTCGGGTCTGAGGGCCAGCGGGGTCGACCAAAAATCCCCGGTGCCTCGGGCCCATGCCCGACGGCTTGCAGTGTCGACCAGCAGTCCCGGGCATCTCTGGACCCAGCCCGTGGTGCTGTGGGGTCAAACTGCTGCCCCGGGTGTCTCGCGCTTGGTCCGAGGGCACCCGGGTTCGACAAGCAGTCCCCAGCGACTCGTGCTAGAATCCGAGGGCCCCCGGGGTCGTCCAGCGGTCCCAGGCGCATCGGGCCGGTGCCCGAGGCCCGTGGTGTCGACCAACTCTCCCCGGCAACTCGGGTTAGGGTCTGAGGTCCCAGGGTCGACCAGCTGTCCCGGGCGACTCGGGCCCGTGCCCGATGTCCCGCTGGGTCGACCAGCTGTCCCGGGTGACTTGGGCCCTGGTCAGAGGGACCGCGGTGTCGACCAGGCGTCCCGGGTGACTCGGGACTGTACCCGAGGCCGCGCGGTGTCCACCAGGTGGCCCGGGCGACTCGGGGCCGTGACCGAGGGCCCAAGGTGTCGCCCAGCTCCCCCGGGTGATTCGGGCCCGGGTCCGAGAGCATGCGGTGTCGACCAGCTGTCCCGGGGCACTCGGGCCCGCGTCGAGGGGCCGCGGTTTCGGTTTCGACATCTCTCCCGGGTGAATCGCGCTCGGGTCCGATGGTACGCGGGGCCGACGAGCTCTCTTGGGCGATTCGGGCCCGTTCCCGAGGGCCCGTGGTGACCACCAGCTGTCCCGGGTGACTCCGGACTGTGCCCGAGGGCCCGCGGTGTCGAACAGCTTTCCCGGGCGTTTCGCTCTTGGGTCTGTGGGCCCCCACCATCGACCAGCAGTCCCGGATGTCTCTGGCTTGTTTCTGAGAGCCCGTGAGGTCGACCTGCGGTCCTGGGCGACTCCGGCCAGAGCCCTAGGGCCCGTGGTGTCAACCTGCTGACCCGGGCCACTCGCACTTGGGTCCGAGGGCCTGCGGGGTCGACAGGCTGTCCCGGGCGACTCCGGCCCGCCTCCGAGTGCCCAGGTGTCGACCAGCTGTCCCGGGACACTCGCGTTTGTGTCCGAGGGCCCGCGGGGTCAACCAGCTGTCCCGGGTGAATGGGGCTCGGGTCCCAAGGCACTCGGGGTTGACCAGCTGTCCTGGGCAACACCGGCCCATGCCTTTGGGCCCGCGGTGTGGACCAACTCTTCCGGGCGACTCGCGTTCGGGTCTGACGGCCACGGTCGACCAGCTGTCCCGGGAGATTCGCGCCCATGCCTGATGTCCCGCGGGGTCGACCAGATTCCCCGGGCGACTCAGGCCCGTACCCGAGGGCCCGCGGTGTTGACCAGCTGTCCCGGGCGACTCCGGCCCTGGTCCAACGGCCTGAGGGGTCTACCAGCAGTCCCCGGGCGACTCGGGCTAGTTTCCGCGGGACCCCGGTGTCGACCATCGGTACCGGGCTATTCGTCCCGTGCCCGAGGGTCCGGGGTGTCGACCACATCGCTCGGGCGACTCGGTTCGGGTCCGAGGGCCCGCGGTGTCGACCAGCTCCTCTGGGCGATTCCGGCCCGGGTCAGAGGGCACACAGTGTCGACCAGCTGTCCTGCGCGACTTGGGCCCGGGTCCGAGTGCCCTTGGCGTCGACCAGGGGTCCCGTGTGACTCGGACCCGGGTCCAAGGGCCCTCGGGGTCCACCAGCACTCCCGGGAGACCTGCGCTCGGGTCAGATGGCCCGAGGTGTCGACCAGCTCTCCGGGGCGACTGGGGCCATACCCGATGGCCCGCGGGGTCTTCGAGCTCTCCCGGGTGACTCGGGACTGTGCCAAGGGCCCGCGGTGTCGAACTGCTCTCCCGGGCATCTCACGCTTGCCTCTGAGGGCCCCCGGGGTCGACCAGCAGGCCCGGACGACTCTGGCTCGTGTCCGAGGGCCCGTGAAGTCGACCTGCGGTTCTGGGTGACTCGGGTCAGAGCCCTATGGCCCGCGGGGTCGACCAGCTGCCCCGGGCGACTCGGGCCCGGGTCCGAGGGCCCACGGGTTCGACCAGATTTCCTGGGCGACTCGGGCCCGGGTCCGAAGTCCTGGGGTTCCACCAATTCTCCCGGGCGTCTGGGGCCCGGGTCCGAAGGCCCTCGGGGTCGACCAGCTGTCTCGGAGGACTCGTGCTCGAGTCTGTGGGCCCGCGGGGTCGACCAGCTCTCCCGGGTGACTTGCGCTTGTGTCCGAGGGCCCGAGGTGTCGACGAGCACTCCCGGGCCACTCGGGCTCGTGTCCGAGGGCCCGCGTGTGCGAACAGCTCTCCCGGGTGAATCAACTCGGGTCTGAGGGCCAGCGGGGTCGACCAAAAATCCCCGGTGCCTCGGGCCCATGCCCGACGGCTTGCAGTGTCGACCAGCAGTCCCGGGCATCTCTGGACCCAGCCCGTGGTGCTGTGGGGTCAAACTGCTGCCCCGGGTGTCTCGCGCTTGGTCCGAGGGCACCCGGGTTCGACAAGCAGTCCCCAGCGACTCGTGCTAGAATCCGAGGGCCCCCGGGGTCGTCCAGCGGTCCCAGGCGCATCGGGCCGGTGCCCGAGGCCCGTGGTGTCGACCAACTCTCCCCGGCAACTCGGGTTAGGGTCTGAGGTCCCAGGGTCGACCAGCTGTCCCGGGCGACTCGGGCCCGTGCCCGATGTCCCGCTGGGTCGACCAGCTGTCCCGGGTGACTTGGGCCCTGGTCAGAGGGACCGCGGTGTCGACCAGGCGTCCCGGGTGACTCGGGACTGTACCCGAGGCCTCGCGGTGTCCACCAGGTGGCCCGGGCGACTCGGGGCCGTGACCGAGGGCCCAAGGTGTCGCCCAGCTCCCCCGGGTGATTCGGGCCCGGGTCCGAGAGCATGCGGTGTCGACCAGCTGTCCCGGGGCACTCGGGCCCGCGTCGAGGGGCCGCGGGTTCGGTTTCGACATCTCTCCCGGGTGAATCGCGCTCGGGTCCGATAGTACGCGGGGCCGACGAGCTCTCTTGGGCGATTCGGGCCCGTTCCCGAGGGCCCGTGGTGACCACCAGCTGTCCCGGGTGACTCCGGACTGTGCCCGAGGGCCCGCGGTGTCGAACAGCTTTCCCGGGCGTTTCGCGCTTGGGTCTGTGGGCCCCCACCATCGACCAGCAGTCCCGGATGTCTCTGGCTTGTTTCTGAGGGCCCGTGAGGTCGACCTGCGGTCCTGGGCGACTCCGGCCAGAGCCCTAGGGCCCGTGGGGTCAACCTGCTGACCCGGGCCACTCGCACTTGGGTCCGAGGGCCTGCGGGGTCGACAGGCTGTCCCGGGCGACTCCGGCCCGCCTCCGAGTGCCCAGGGGTCGACCAGCTGTCCCGGGACACTCGCGTTTGTGTCCGAGGGCCCGCGGGGTCAACCAGCTGTCCCGGGTGAATGGGGCTCGGGTCCAAAGGCACTCGGGGTTGACCAGCTGTCCTGGGCGACACCGGCCCATGTCTTTGGGCCCGCGGTGTGGACCAACTCTTCCGGGCGACTCGCGTTCGGGTCTGACGGCCACGGTTGACCAGCTGTCCCGGGAGATTCGCGCCCATGCCTGATGTCCCGCGGGGTCGACCATATTCCCCGGGCGACTCGGGCCCGTACCCGAGGGCCCGCGGTGTTGACCAGCTGTCCCGGGCGACTCCGGCCCTGGTCCAACGGCCTGAGGGGTCTACCAGCAGTCCCCGGGCGACTCGGGCTAGTTTCCGCGGGACCCCGGTGTCGACCATCGGTACAGGGCTATTCGTCCCGTGCCCGAGGGTCCGGGTGTCGACCACATCGCTCGGGCGACTCGGTTCGGGTCCGAGGGCCCGCGGTGTCGACCAGCTCCTCTGGGCGATTCCGGCCCGGGTCAGAGGGCACACAGTGTCGACCAGCTGTCCTGCGCGACTTGGGCCCGGGTCCGAGTGCCCTCGGCGTCGACCAGGGGTCCCGTGTGACTCGGACCCGGGTCCAAGGGCCCTCGGGATCCACCAGCACTCCCGGGAGACCTGCACTCGAGTCAGATGGCCCGAGGTGTCGACCAGCTCTCCGGGGCGACTGGGGCCATACCCGATGGCCCGCGGGGTCTTCGAGCTCTCCCGGGTGACTCGGGACTGTGCCAAGGGCCCGCGGTGTCGAACTGCTCTCCCGGGCATCTCACGCTTGCCTCTGAGGTCCCCCGGGGTCGACCAGCAGGCCCGGACGACTCTGGCTCGTGTCCGAGGGCCCGTGAAGTCGACCTGCGGTTCTGGGTGACTCGGGTCAGAGCCCTATGGCCCGCGGGGTCGACCAGCTGCCCCGGGCGACTCGGGCCCGGGTCCGAGGGCCCACGGGTTCGACCAGATTTCCTGGGCGACTCGGGCCCGGGTCCGAAGTCCTGGGGTTCCACCAATTCTCCCGGGCGTCTGGGGCCCGGGTCCGAAGGCCCTCGGGGTCGACCAGCTGTCTCGGAGGACTCGTGCTCGAGTCTGTGGGCCCGCGGGGTCGACCAGCTCTCCCGGGTGACTTGCGCTTGTGTCCGAGGGCCCGAGGTGTCGACGAGCACTCCCGGGCCACTCGGGCTCGTGTCCGAGGGCCCGCGTGTGCGAACAGCTCTCCCGGGTGAATCAACTCGGGTCTGAGGGCCAGCGGGGTCGACCAAAAATCCCCGGTGCCTCGGGCCCATGCCCGACGGCTTGCAGTGTCGACCAGCAGTCCCGGGCATCTCTGGACCCAGCCCGTGGTGCTGTGGGGTCAAACTGCTGCCCCGGGTGTCTCGCGCTTGGTCCGAGGGCACCCGGGTTCGACAGGCAGTCCCCAGCGACTCGTGCTAGAATCCGAGGGCCCCCGGGGTCGTCCAGCGGTCCCAGGCGCATCGGGCCGGTGCCCGAGGCCCGTGGTGTCGACCAACTCTCCCCGGCAACTCGGGTTAGGGTCTGAGGTCCCAGGGTCGACCAGCTGTCCCGGGCGACTCGGGCCCGTGCCCGATGTCCCGCTGGGTCGACCAGCTGTCCCGGGTGACTTGGGCCCTGGTCAGAGGGACCGCGGTGTCGACCAGGCGTCCCGGGTGACTTGGGACTGTACCCGAGGTCTCGCGGTGTCCACCAGGTGGCCCGGGCGACTCGGGGCCGTGACCGAGGGCCCAAGGTGTCGCCCAGCTCCCCCGGGTGATTCGGGCCCGGGTCCGAGAGCATGCGGTGTCGACCAGCGCTCCCGGGGCACTCGGGCCCGCGTCGAGGGTCCGCGGTTTCGGTTTCGACATGCTCTCCCGGGTGAATCGCGCTCGGGTCCGATGGTACGCGGGGCCGACGAGCTCTCTTGGGCGATTCGGGCCCGTTCCCGAGGGCCCGTGGTGACCACCAGCTGTCCCGGGTGACTCCGGACTGTGCCCGAGGGCCCGCGGTGTCGAACAGCTTTCCCGGGCGTTTCGCGCTTGGGTCTGTGGGCCCCCACCATCGACCAGCAGTCCCGGATGTCTCTGGCTTGTTTCTGAGGGCCCGTGAGGTCGACCTGCGGTCCTGGGCGACTCCGGCCAGAGCCCTAGGGCCCGTGGGGTCAACCTGCTGACCCGGGCCACTCGCACTTGGGTCCGAGGGCCTGCGGGGTCGACAGGCTGTCCCGGGCGACTCCGGCCCGCCTCCGAAGCCCACGGGTCGACCAGCTGTCCCGGACACTCGCGTTTGTGTCCGAGGGCCCGCAGGGACAACCAGCACACCCGGGTGAATGGGGCTCGGGTCCCAAGGCACTCGGGGTTGACCAGCTGTCCTGGGCGACACCGGCCCATGCCTTTAGGCCCGCGGTGTGGACCAACTCTTCCGGGCGACTCGCGTTCGGGTCTGACGGCCACGGTTGACCAGCTGTCCCGGAGATTCGCGCCCATGCCTGATGTCCTGTGGGGTCGACCAGATTCCCCGGGCGACTCGGGACCGTACCCGAGGGCCCGCGGTGTTGACCAGCTGTCCCGGGCGACTCCGGCCCTGGTCCAACGGCCTGAGGGGTCTACCAGCAGTCCCCGGGCGACTCGGGCTAGTTTCCGCGGGACCCCGGTGTCGACCATCTGTACCGGGCTATTCGTCCCGTGCCCGAGGGTCCGGGGTGTCGACCACATCGCTCGGGCGACTCGGTTCGGGTCCGAGTGCCCGCGGTGTCGACCAGCTCCTCTGGGCGATTCCGGCCCGGGTCAGAGGGCACACAGTGTCGACCAGCTGTCCTGCGCGACTTGGGCCCGGGTCCGAGTGCCCTCGGCGTCGACCAGGGGTCCCGTGTGACTCGGACCCGGGTCCAAGGGCCCTCGGGGTCCACCAGCACTCCCGGGAGACCTGCGCTCGGGTCAGATGGCCCGAGGTGTCGACCAGCACTCCGGGGCGACTGGGGCCATACCCGATGGCCCGCGGGGTCTTCGAGCTCTCCCGGGTGACTCGGGACTGTGCCAAGGGCCCGCGGTGTCGAACTGCTCTCCCGGGCATCTCACGCTTGCCTCTGAGGGCCCCCGGGGTCGACCAGCAGGCCCGGACGACTCTGGCTCGTGTCCGAGGGCCCGTGAAGTCGACCTGCGGTTCTGGGTGACTCGGGTCAGAGCCCTATGGCCCGCGGGGTCGACCAGCTGCCCCGGGCGACTCGGGCCCGGGTCCGAGGGCCCACGGGTTCGACCAGATTTCCTGGGCGACTCGGGCCCGGGTCCGAAGTCCTGGGGTTCCACCAATTCTCCCGGGCGTCTGGGGCCCGGGTCCGAAGGCCCTCGGGGTCGACCAGCTGTCTCGGAGGACTCGTGCTCGAGTCTGTGGGCCCGCGGGGTCGACCAGCTCTCCCGGGTGACTTGCGCTTGTGTCCGAGGGCCCGAGGTGTCGACGAGCACTCCCGGGCCACTCGGGCTCGTGTCCGAGGGCCCGCGTGTGCGAACAGCTCTCCCGGGTGAATCAACTCGGGTCTGAGGGCCAGCGGGGTCGACCAAAAATCCCCGGTGCCTCGGGCCCATGCCCGACGGCTTGCAGTGTCGACCAGCAGTCCCGGGCATCTCTGGACCCAGCCCGTGGTGCTGTGGGGTCAAACTGCTGCCCCGGGTGTCTCGCGCTTGGTCCGAGGGCACCCGGGTTCGACAGGCAGTCCCCAGCGACTCGTGCTAGAATCCGAGGGCCCCCGGGGTCGTCCAGCGGTCCCAGGCGCATCGGGCCGGTGCCCGAGGCCCGTGGTGTCGACCAACTCTCCCCGGCAACTCGGGTTAGGGTCTGAGGTCCCAGGGTCGACCAGCTGTCCCGGGCGACTCGGGCCCGTGCCCGATGTCCCGCTGGGTCGACCAGCTGTCCCGGGTGACTTGGGCCCTGGTCAGAGGGACCGCGGTGTCGACCAGGCGTCCCGGGTGACTTGGGACTGTACCCGAGGTCTCGCGGTGTCCACCAGGTGGCCCGGGCGACTCGGGGCCGTGACCGAGGGCCCAAGGTGTCGCCCAGCTCCCCCGGGTGATTCGGGCCCGGGTCCGAGAGCATGCGGTGTCGACCAGCGCTCCCGGGGCACTCGGGCCCGCGTCGAGGGTCCGCGGTTTCGGTTTCGACATGCTCTCCCGGGTGAATCGCGCTCGGGTCCGATGGTACGCGGGGCCGACGAGCTCTCTTGGGCGATTCGGGCCCGTTCCCGAGGGCCCGTGGTGACCACCAGCTGTCCCGGGTGACTCCGGACTGTGCCCGAGGGCCCGCGGTGTCGAACAGCTTTCCCGGGCGTTTCGCGCTTGGGTCTGTGGGCCCCCACCATCGACCAGCAGTCCCGGATGTCTCTGGCTTGTTTCTGAGGGCCCGTGAGGTCGACCTGCGGTCCTGGGCGACTCCGGCCAGAGCCCTAGGGCCCGTGGGGTCAACCTGCTGACCCGGGCCACTCGCACTTGGGTCCGAGGGCCTGCGGGGTCGACAGGCTGTCCCGGGCGACTCCGGCCCGCCTCCGAAGCCCACGGGTCGACCAGCTGTCCCGGACACTCGCGTTTGTGTCCGAGGGCCCGCAGGGACAACCAGCACACCCGGGTGAATGGGGCTCGGGTCCCAAGGCACTCGGGGTTGACCAGCTGTCCTGGGCGACACCGGCCCATGCCTTTAGGCCCGCGGTGTGGACCAACTCTTCCGGGCGACTCGCGTTCGGGTCTGACGGCCACGGTTGACCAGCTGTCCCGGAGATTCGCGCCCATGCCTGATGTCCTGTGGGGTCGACCAGATTCCCCGGGCGACTCGGGACCGTACCCGAGGGCCCGCGGTGTTGACCAGCTGTCCCGGGCGACTCCGGCCCTGGTCCAACGGCCTGAGGGGTCTACCAGCAGTCCCCGGGCGACTCGGGCTAGTTTCCGCGGGACCCCGGTGTCGACCATCTGTACCGGGCTATTCGTCCCGTGCCCGAGGGTCCGGGGTGTCGACCACATCGCTCGGGCGACTCGGTTCGGGTCCGAGTGCCCGCGGTGTCGACCAGCTCCTCTGGGCGATTCCGGCCCGGGTCAGAGGGCACACAGTGTCGACCAGCTGTCCTGCGCGACTTGGGCCCGGGTCCGAGTGCCCTCGGCGTCGACCAGGGGTCCCGTGTGACTCGGACCCGGGTCCAAGGGCCCTCGGGGTCCACCAGCACTCCCGGGAGACCTGCGCTCGGGTCAGATGGCCCGAGGTGTCGACCAGCACTCCGGGGCGACTGGGGCCATACCCGATGGCCCGCGGGGTCTTCGAGCTCTCCCGGGTGACTCGGGACTGTGCCAAGGGCCCGCGGTGTCGAACTGCTCTCCCGGGCATCTCACGCTTGCCTCTGAGGGCCCCCGGGGTCGACCAGCAGGCCCGGACGACTCTGGCTCGTGTCCGAGGGCCCGTGAAGTCGACCTGCGGTTCTGGGTGACTCGGGTCAGAGCCCTATGGCCCGCGGGGTCGACCAGCTGCCCCGGGCGACTCGGGCCCGGGTCCGAGGGCCCACGGGTTCGACCAGATTTCCTGGGCGACTCGGGCCCGGGTCCGAAGTCCTGGGGTTCCACCAATTCTCCCGGGCGTCTGGGGCCCGGGTCCGAAGGCCCTCGGGGTCGACCAGCTGTCTCGGAGGACTCGTGCTCGAGTCTGTGGGCCCGCGGGGTCGACCAGCTCTCCCGGGTGACTTGCGCTTGTGTCCGAGGGCCCGAGGTGTCGACGAGCACTCCCGGGCCACTCGGGCTCGTGTCCGAGGGCCCGCGTGTGCGAACAGCTCTCCCGGGTGAATCAACTCGGGTCTGAGGGCCAGCGGGGTCGACCAAAAATCCCCGGTGCCTCGGGCCCATGCCCGACGGCTTGCAGTGTCGACCAGCAGTCCCGGGCATCTCTGGACCCAGCCCGTGGTGCTGTGGGGTCAAACTGCTGCCCCGGGTGTCTCGCGCTTGGTCCGAGGGCACCCGGGTTCGACAGGCAGTCCCCAGCGACTCGTGCTAGAATCCGAGGGCCCCCGGGGTCGTCCAGCGGTCCCAGGCGCATCGGGCCGGTGCCCGAGGCCCGTGGTGTCGACCAACTCTCCCCGGCAACTCGGGTTAGGGTCTGAGGTCCCAGGGTCGACCAGCTGTCCCGGGCGACTCGGGCCCGTGCCCGATGTCCCGCTGGGTCGACCAGCTGTCCCGGGTGACTTGGGCCCTGGTCAGAGGGACCGCGGTGTCGACCAGGCGTCCCGGGTGACTTGGGACTGTACCCGAGGTCTCGCGGTGTCCACCAGGTGGCCCGGGCGACTCGGGGCCGTGACCGAGGGCCCAAGGTGTCGCCCAGCTCCCCCGGGTGATTCGGGCCCGGGTCCGAGAGCATGCGGTGTCGACCAGCGCTCCCGGGGCACTCGGGCCCGCGTCGAGGGTCCGCGGTTTCGGTTTCGACATGCTCTCCCGGGTGAATCGCGCTCGGGTCCGATGGTACGCGGGGCCGACGAGCTCTCTTGGGCGATTCGGGCCCGTTCCCGAGGGCCCGTGGTGACCACCAGCTGTCCCGGGTGACTCCGGACTGTGCCCGAGGGCCCGCGGTGTCGAACAGCTTTCCCGGGCGTTTCGCGCTTGGGTCTGTGGGCCCCCACCATCGACCAGCAGTCCCGGATGTCTCTGGCTTGTTTCTGAGGGCCCGTGAGGTCGACCTGCGGTCCTGGGCGACTCCGGCCAGAGCCCTAGGGCCCGTGGGGTCAACCTGCTGACCCGGGCCACTCGCACTTGGGTCCGAGGGCCTGCGGGGTCGACAGGCTGTCCCGGGCGACTCCGGCCCGCCTCCGAAGCCCACGGGTCGACCAGCTGTCCCGGACACTCGCGTTTGTGTCCGAGGGCCCGCAGGGACAACCAGCACACCCGGGTGAATGGGGCTCGGGTCCCAAGGCACTCGGGGTTGACCAGCTGTCCTGGGCGACACCGGCCCATGCCTTTGGGCCCGCGGTGTGGACCAACTCTTCCGGGCGACTCGCGTTCGGGTCTGACGGCCACGGTTGACCAGCTGTCCCGGAGATTCGCGCCCATGCCTGATGTCCTGTGGGGTCGACCAGATTCCCCGGGCGACTCGGGACCGTACCCGAGGGCCCGCGGTGTTGACCAGCTGTCCCGGGCGACTCCGGCCCTGGTCCAACGGCCTGAGGGGTCTACCAGCAGTCCCCGGGCGACTCGGGCTAGTTTCCGCGGGACCCCGGTGTCGACCATCTGTACCGGGCTATTCGTCCCGTGCCCGAGGGTCCGGGGTGTCGACCACATCGCTCGGGCGACTCGGTTCGGGTCCGAGGGCCCGCGGTGTCGACCAGCTCCTCTGGGCGATTCCGGCCCGGGTCAGAGGGCACACAGTGTCGACCAGCTGTCCTGCGCGACTTGGGCCCGGGTCCGAGTGCCCTCGGCGTCGACCAAGGGTCCCGTGTGACTCGGACCCGGGTCCAAGGGCCCTCGGGGTCCACCAGCACTCCCGGGAGACCTGCGCTCGGGTCAGATGGCCCGAGGTGTCGACCAGCACTCCGGGGCGACTGGGGCCATACCCGATGGCCCGCGGGGTCTTCGAGCTCTCCCGGGTGACTCGGGACTGTGCCAAGGGCCCGCGGTGTCGAACTGCTCTCCCGGGCATCTCACGCTTGCCTCTGAGGGCCCCCGGGGTCGACCAGCAGGCCCGGACGACTCTGGCTCGTGTCCGAGGGCCCGTGAAGTCGACCTGCGGTTCTGGGTGACTCGGGTCAGAGCCCTATGGCCCGCGGGGTCGACCAGCTGCCCCGGGCGACTCGGGCCCGGGTCCGAGGGCCCACGGGTTCCACCAGATTTCCTGGGCGACTCGGGCCCGGGTCCGAAGTCCTGGGGTTCGACCAATTCTCCCGGGCGTCTGGGGCCCGGGTCCGAAGGCCCTCGGTGTCGACCAGCTGTCTCGGAGGACTCGTGCTCGAGTCTGTGGGCCCGCGGGGTCGACCAGCTCTCCCGGGTGACTTGCGCTTGTGTCCGAGGGCCCGAGGTGTCGACGAGCACTCCCGGGCCACTCGGGCTCGTGTCCTAGGGCCCGCGTGTGCGAACAGCTCTCCCGGGTGAATCAACTCGGGTCTGAGGGCCAGCGGGGTCGACCAAAAATCCCCGGTGCCTCGGGCCCATGCCTGACGGCTTGCAGTGTCGACCAGCAGTCCCGGGCATCTCTGGACCCAGCCCGTGGTGCTGTGGGGTCAAACTGCTGCCCCGGGTGTCTCGCGCTTGGTCCGAGGGCACCCGGGTTCGACAAGCAGTCCCCAGCGACTCGTGCTAGAATCCGAGGGCCCCCGGGGTCGTCCAGCGGTCCCAGGCGCATCGGGCCGGTGCCCGAGGCCCGTGGTGTCGACCAACTCTCCCCGGCAACTCGGGTTAGGGTCTGAGGTCCCAGGGTCGACCAGCTGTCCCGGGCGACTCGGGCCCGTGCCCGATGTCCCGCTGGGTTGACCAGCTGTCCCGGGTGACTTGGGCCCTGGTCAGAGGGACCGCGGTGTCGACCAGGCGTCCCGGGTGACTCGGGACTGTACCCGAGGCCTCGCGGTGTCCACCAGGTGGCCCGGGCGACTCGGGGCCGTGACCGAGGGCCCAAGGTGTCGCCCAGCTCCCCCGGGTGATTCGGGCCCGGGTCCGAGAGCATGCGGTGTCGACCAGCTGTCCCGGGGCACTCGGGCCCGCGTCGAGGGTCCGCGGTTTCGGTTTTGACATGCTCTCCCGGGTGAATCGCGCTCGGGTCCGATGGTACGCGGGGCCGACGAGCTCTCTTGGGCGATTCGGGCCCGTTCCCGAGGGCCCGTGGTGACCACCAGCTGTCCCGGGTGACTCCGGACTGTGCCCGAGGGCCCGCGGTGTCGAACAGCTTTCCCGGGCGTTTCGCGCTTGGGTCTGTGGGCCCCCACCATCGACCAGCAGTCCCGGATGTCTCTGGCTTGTTTCTGAGGGCCCGTGAGGTCGACCTGCGGTCCTGGGCGACTCCGGCCAGAGCCCTAGGGCCCGTGGGGTCAACCTGCTGACCCGGGCCACTCGCACTTGGGTCCGAGGGCCTGCGGGGTCGACAGGCTGTCCCGGGCGACTCCGGCCCGCCTCCGAAGCCCACGGGTCGACCAGCTGTCCCGGGACACTCGCGTTTGTGTCCGAGGGCCCGCAGGGACAACCAGCACTCCCGGGTGAATGGGGCTCGGGTCCCAAGGCACTCGGGGTTGACCAGCTGTCCTGGGCGACACCGGCCCATGCCTTTGGGCCCGCGGTGTGGACCAACTCTTCCGGGCGACTCGCGTTCGGGTCTGACGGCCACGGTTGACCAGCTGTCCCGGAGATTCGCGCCCATGCCTGATGTCCTGTGGGGTCGACCAGATTCCCCGGGCGACTCGGGACCGTACCCGAGGGCCCGCGGTGTTGACCAGCTGTCCCGGGCGACTCCGGCCCTGGTCCAACGGCCTGAGGGGTCTACCAGCAGTCCCCGGGCGACTCGGGCTAGTTTCCGCGGGACCCCGGTGTCGACCATCTGTACCGGGCTATTCGTCCCGTGCCCGAGGGTCCGGGGTGTCGACCACATCGCTCGGGCGACTCGGTTCGGGTCCGAGTGCCCGCGGTGTCGACCAGCTCCTCTGGGCGATTCCGGCCCGGGTCAGAGGGCACACAGTGTCGACCAGCTGTCCTGCGCGACTTGGGCCCGGGTCCGAGTGCCCTCGGCGTCGACCAGGGGTCCCGTGTGACTCGGACCCGGGTCCAAGGGCCCTCGGGGTCCACCAGCACTCCCGGGAGACCTGCGCTCGGGTCAGATGGCCCGAGGTGTCGACCAGCACTCCGGGGCGACTGGGGCCATACCCGATGGCCCGCGGGGTCTTCGAGCTCTCCCGGGTGACTCGGGACTGTGCCAAGGGCCCGCGGTGTCGACCTGCTCTCCCGGGCATCTCACGCTTGCCTCTGAGGGCACCCGGGGTCGACCAGCAGGCCCGGACGACTCTGGCTCGTGTCCGAGGGCCCGTGAAGTCGACCTGCGGTTCTGGGTGACTCGGGTCAGAGCCCTATGGCCCGCGGGGTCGACCAGCTGCCCCGGGCGACTCGGGCCCGGGTCCGAGGGCCCACGGGTTCGACCAGATTTCCTGGGCGACTCGGGCCCGGGTCCGAAGTCCTGGGGTTCCACCAATTCTCCCGGGCGTCTGGGGCCCGGGTCCGAAGGCCCTCGGGGTCGACCAGCTGTCTCGGAGGACTCGTGCTCGAGTCTGTGGGCCCGCGGGGTCGACCAGCTCTCCCGGGTGACTTGCGCTTGTGTCCGAGGGCCCGAGGTGTCGACGAGCACTCCCGGGCCACTCGGGCTCGTGTCCGAGGGCCCGCGTGTGCGAACAGCTCTCCCGGGTGAATCAACTCGGGTCTGAGGGCCAGCGGGGTCGACCAAAAATCCCCGGTGCCTCGGGCCCATGCCCGACGGCTTGCAGTGTCGACCAGCAGTCCCGGGCATCTCTGGACCCAGCCCGTGGTGCTGTGGGGTCAAACTGCTGCCCCGGGTGTCTCGCGCTTGGTCCGAGGGCACCCGGGTTCGACAAGCAGTCCCCAGCGACTCGTGCTAGAATCCGAGGGCCCCCGGGGTCGTCCAGCGGTCCCAGGCGCATCGGGCCGGTGCCCGAGGCCCGTGGTGTCGACCAACTCTCCCCGGCAACTCGGGTTAGGGTCTGAGGTCCCAGGGTCGACCAGCTGTCCCGGGCGACTCGGGCCCGTGCCCGATGTCCCGCTGGGTCGACCAGCTGTCCCGGGTGACTTGGGCCCTGGTCAGAGGGACCGCGGTGTCGACCAGGCGTCCTGGGTGACTCGGGACTGTACCCGAGGCCTCGCGGTGTCCACCACGTGGCCCGGGCGACTCGGGGCCGTGACCGAGGGCCCAAGGTGTCGCCCAGCTCCCCCGGGTGATTCGGGCCCGGGTCCGAGAGCATGCGGTGTCGACCAGCTGTCCCGGGGCACTCGGGCCCGCGTCGAGGGGCCGCGGTTTCGGTTTCGACATGCTCTCCCGGGTGAATCGCGCTCGGGTCCGATAGTACGCGGGGCCGACGAGCTCTCTTGGGCGATTCGGGCCCGTTCCCGAGGGCCCGTGGTGACCACCAGCTGTCCCGGGTGACTCCGGACTGTGCCCGAGGGCCCGCGGTGTCGAACAGCTTTCCCGGGCGTTTCGCGCTTGGGTCTGTGGGCCCCCACCATCGACCAGCAGTCCCGGATGTCTCTGGCTTGTTTCTGAGGGCCCGTGAGGTCGACCTGCGGTCCTGGGCGACTCCGGCCAGAGCCCTAGGGCCCGTGGGGTCAACCTGCTGACCCGGGCCACTCGCACTTGGGTCCGAGGGCCTGCGGGGTCGACAGGCTGTCCCGGGCGACTCCGGCCCGCCTCCGAAGCCCACGGGTCGACCAGCTGTCCCGGGACACTCGCGTTTGTGTCCGAGGGCCCGCAGGGACAACCAGCACTCCCGGGTGAATGGGGCTCGGGTCCCAAGGCACTCGGGGTTGACCAGCTGTCCTGGGCGACACCGGCCCATGCCTTTGGGCCCGCGGTGTGGACCAACTCTTCCGGGCGACTCGCGTTCGGGTCTGACGGCCACGGTTGACCAGCTGTCCCGGAGATTCGCGCCCATGCCTGATGTCCTGTGGGGTCGACCAGATTCCCCGGGCGACTCGGGACCGTACCCGAGGGCCCGCGGTGTTGACCAGCTGTCCCGGGCGACTCCGGCCCTGGTCCAACGGCCTGAGGGGTCTACCAGCAGTCCCCGGGCGACTCGGGCTAGTTTCCGCGGGACCCCGGTGTCGACCATCTGTACCGGGCTATTCGTCCCGTGCCCGAGGGTCCGGGGTGTCGACCACATCGCTCGGGCGACTCGGTTCGGGTCCGAGTGCCCGCGGTGTCGACCAGCTCCTCTGGGCGATTCCGGCCCGGGTCAGAGGGCACACAGTGTCGACCAGCTGTCCTGCGCGACTTGGGCCCGGGTCCGAGTGCCCTCGGCGTCGACCAGGGGTCCCGTGTGACTCGGACCCGGGTCCAAGGGCCCTCGGGGTCCACCAGCACTCCCGGGAGACCTGCGCTCGGGTCAGATGGCCCGAGGTGTCGACCAGCACTCCGGGGCGACTGGGGCCATACCCGATGGCCCGCGGGGTCTTCGAGCTCTCCCGGGTGACTCGGGACTGTGCCAAGGGCCCGCGGTGTCGACCTGCTCTCCCGGGCATCTCACGCTTGCCTCTGAGGGCACCCGGGGTCGACCAGCAGGCCCGGACGACTCTGGCTCGTGTCCGAGGGCCCGTGAAGTCGACCTGCGGTTCTGGGTGACTCGGGTCAGAGCCCTATGGCCCGCGGGGTCGACCAGCTGCCCCGGGCGACTCGGGCCCGGGTCCGAGGGCCCACGGGTTCGACCAGATTTCCTGGGCGACTCGGGCCCGGGTCCGAAGTCCTGGGGTTCCACCAATTCTCCCGGGCGTCTGGGGCCCGGGTCCGAAGGCCCTCGGGGTCGACCAGCTGTCTCGGAGGACTCGTGCTCGAGTCTGTGGGCCCGCGGGGTCGACCAGCTCTCCCGGGTGACTTGCGCTTGTGTCCGAGGGCCCGAGGTGTCGACGAGCACTCCCGGGCCACTCGGGCTCGTGTCCGAGGGCCCGCGTGTGCGAACAGCTCTCCCGGGTGAATCAACTCGGGTCTGAGGGCCAGCGGGGTCGACCAAAAATCCCCGGTGCCTCGGGCCCATGCCCGACGGCTTGCAGTGTCGACCAGCAGTCCCGGGCATCTCTGGACCCAGCCCGTGGTGCTGTGGGGTCAAACTGCTGCCCCGGGTGTCTCGCGCTTGGTCCGAGGGCACCCGGGTTCGACAAGCAGTCCCCAGCGACTCGTGCTAGAATCCGAGGGCCCCCGGGGTCGTCCAGCGGTCCCAGGCGCATCGGGCCGGTGCCCGAGGCCCGTGGTGTCGACCAACTCTCCCCGGCAACTCGGGTTAGGGTCTGAGGTCCCAGGGTCGACCAGCTGTCCCGGGCGACTCGGGCCCGTGCCCGATGTCCCGCTGGGTCGACCAGCTGTCCCGGGTGACTTGGGCCCTGGTCAGAGGGACCGCGGTGTCGACCAGGCGTCCTGGGTGACTCGGGACTGTACCCGAGGCCTCGCGGTGTCCACCACGTGGCCCGGGCGACTCGGGGCCGTGACCGAGGGCCCAAGGTGTCGCCCAGCTCCCCCGGGTGATTCGGGCCCGGGTCCGAGAGCATGCGGTGTCGACCAGCTGTCCCGGGGCACTCGGGCCCGCGTCGAGGGGCCGCGGTTTCGGTTTCGACATGCTCTCCCGGGTGAATCGCGCTCGGGTCCGATAGTACGCGGGGCCGACGAGCTCTCTTGGGCGATTCGGGCCCGTTCCCGAGGGCCCGTGGTGACCACCAGCTGTCCCGGGTGACTCCGGACTGTGCCCGAGGGCCCGCGGTGTCGAACAGCTTTCCCGGGCGTTTCGCGCTTGGGTCTGTGGGCCCCCACCATCGACCAGCAGTCCCGGATGTCTCTGGCTTGTTTCTGAGGGCCCGTGAGGTCGACCTGCGGTCCTGGGCGACTCCGGCCAGAGCCCTAGGGCCCGTGGGGTCAACCTGCTGACCCGGGCCACTCGCACTTGGGTCCGAGGGCCTGCGGGGTCGACAGGCTGTCCCGGGCGACTCCGGCCCGCCTCCGAGTGCCCAGGGGTCGACCAGCTGTCCCGGGACACTCGCGTTTGTGTCCGAGGGCCCGCGGGGTCAACCAGCTGTCCCGGGTGAATGGGGCTCGGGTCCCAAGGCACTCGGGGTTGACCAGCTGTCCTGGGCGACACCGGCCCATGCCTTTGGGCCCGCGGTGTGGACCAACTCTTCCGGGCGACTCGCGTTCGGGTCTGACGGCCACGGTCGACCAGCTGTCCCGGGAGATTCGCGCCCATGCCTGAT
The DNA here is from genome assembly GCF_054392235.1 of Sus scrofa. NCBI lineage: Eukaryota > Metazoa > Chordata > Mammalia > Artiodactyla > Suidae > Sus > Sus scrofa. The sequence goes on along the minus strand of NC_139387.1, from coordinate 45,158,372 downwards.
GTCCCGCGGGGTCGACCAGATGCCCCGGGCGACTCGGGCCCGTACCCGAGGGCCCGCGGTGTTGAACAGCTGTCCCGGGCGACTCCGGCCCTGGTCCAACGGCCTGAGGGGTCTACCAGCAGTCCTCGGGCGACTCGGGCTAGTTTCCGCGGGACCCCGGTGTCGACCATCGGTACCGGGCTCTTCGTCCCGTGCCCGAGGATCCGGGGTGTCGACCACATCGCTCGGGCGACTCGGTTCGGGTCCGAGGGCCCGCGGTGTCGACCAGCTCCTCTGGGCGATTCCGGCCCGGGTCAGAGGGCACACAGTGTCGACCAGCTGTCCTGCGTGACTTGGGCCCGGGTCCGAGTGCCCTCGGCGTCGACCAGGGGTCCCGTGTGACTCGGACCCGGGTCCAAGGGCCCTCGGGGTCCACCAGCACTCCCGGGAGACCTGCGCTCGGGTCAGATGGCCCGAGGTGTCGACCAGCTCTCCGGGGCGACTGGGGCCATACCCGATGGCCCGCGGGGTCTTCGAGCTCTCCCGGGTGACTCGGGACTGTGCCAAGGGCCCGCGGTGTCGAACTGCTCTCCCGGGCATCTCACGCTTGCCTCTGAGGGCCCCCGGGGTCGACCAGCAGGCCCGGACGACTCTGGCTCGTGTCCGAGGGCCCGTGAAGTCGACCTGCGGTTCTGGGTGACTCGGGTCAGAGCCCTATGGCCCGCGGGGTCGACCAGCTGCCCCGGGCGACTCGGGCCCGGGTCCGAGGGCCCACGGGTTCGACCAGATTTCCTGGGCGACTCGGGCCCGGGTCCGAAGTCCTGGGGTTCCACCAATTCTCCCGGGCGTCTGGGGCCCGGGTCCGAAGGCCCTCGGGGTCGACCAGCTGTCTCGGAGGACTCGTGCTCGAGTCTGTGGGCCCGCGGGGTCGACCAGCTCTCCCGGGTGACTTGCGCTTGTGTCCGAGGGCCCGAGGTGTCGACGAGCACTCCCGGGCCACTCGGGCTCGTGTCCGAGGGCCCGCGTGTGCGAACAGCTCTCCCGGGTGAATCAACTCGGGTCTGAGGGCCAGCGGGGTCGACCAAAAATCCCCGGTGCCTCGGGCCCATGCCCGACGGCTTGCAGTGTCGACCAGCAGTCCCGGGCATCTCTGGACCCAGCCCGTGGTGCTGTGGGGTCAAACTGCTGCCCCGGGTGTCTCGCGCTTGGTCCGAGGGCACCCGGGTTCGACAAGCAGTCCCCAGCGACTCGTGCTAGAATCCGAGGGCCCCCGGGGTCGTCCAGCGGTCCCAGGCGCATCGGGCCGGTGCCCGAGGCCCGTGGTGTCGACCAACTCTCCCCGGCAACTCGGGTTAGGGTCTGAGGTCCCAGGGTCGACCAGCTGTCCCGGGCGACTCGGGCCCGTGCCCGATGTCCCGCTGGGTCGACCAGCTGTCCCGGGTGACTTGGGCCCTGGTCAGAGGGACCGCGGTGTCGACCAGGCGTCCCGGGTGACTCGGGACTGTACCCGAGGCCTCGCGGTGTCCACCAGGTGGCCCGGGCGACTCGGGGCCGTGACCGAGGGCCCAAGGTGTCGCCCAGCTCCCCCGGGTGATTCGGGCCCGGGTCCGAGAGCATGCGGTGTCGACCAGCTGTCCCGGGGCACTCGGGCCCGCGTCGAGGGGCCGCGGGTTCGGTTTCGACATCTCTCCCGGGTGAATCGCGCTCGGGTCCGATAGTACGCGGGGCCGACGAGCTCTCTTGGGCGATTCGGGCCCGTTCCCGAGGGCCCGTGGTGACCACCAGCTGTCCCGGGTGACTCCGGACTGTGCCCGAGGGCCCGCGGTGTCGAACAGCTTTCCCGGGCCTTTCGCGCTTGGGTCTGTGGGCCCCCACCATCGACCAGCAGTCCCGGATGTCTCTGGCTTGTTTCTGAGGGCCCGTGAGGTGGACCTGCGGTCCTGGGCGACTCCGGCCAGAGCCCTAGGGCCCGTGGAGTCAACCTGCTGACCCGGGCCACTCGCACTTGGGTCCGAGGGCCTGCGGGGTCGACAGGCTGTCCCGGGCGACTCCGGCCCGCCTCCGAGTGCCCAGGGGTCGACCAGCTGTCCCGGGACACTCGCGTTTGTGTCCGAGGGCCCGCGGGGTCAACCAGCTGTCCCGGGTGAATGGGGCTCGGGTCCAAAGGCACTCGGGGTTGACCAGCTGTCCTGGGCGACACCGGCCCATGTCTTTGGGCCCGCGGTGTGGACCAACTCTTCCGGGCGACTCGCGTTCGGGTCTGACGGCCACGGTTGACCAGCTGTCCCGGGAGATTCGCGCCCATGCCTGATGTCCCGCGGGGTCGACCATATTCCCCGGGCGACTCGGGCCCGTACCCGAGGGCCCGCGGTGTTGACCAGCTGTCCCGGGCGACTCCGGCCCTGGTCCAACGGCCTGAGGGGTCTACCAGCAGTCCCCGGGCGACTCGGGCTAGTTTCCGCGGGACCCCGGTGTCGACCATCGGTACAGGGCTATTCGTCCCGTGCCCGAGGGTCCGGGTGTCGACCACATCGCTCGGGCGACTCGGTTCGGGTCCGAGGGCCCGCGGTGTCGACCAGCTCCTCTGGGCGATTCCGGCCCGGGTCAGAGGGCACACAGTGTCGACCAGCTGTCCTGCGCGACTTGGGCCCGGGTCCGAGGGCCCGCGGCGTCGACCAGGGGTCCCGTGTGACTCGGACCCGGGTCCAAGGGCCCTCGGGGTCCACCAGCACTCCCGGGAGACCTGCGCTCGGGTCAGATGGCCCGAGGTGTCGACCAGCTCTCCGGGGCGACTGGGGCCATACCCGATGGCCCGCGGGGTCTTCGAGCTCTCCCGGGTGACTCGGGACTGTGCCAAGGGCCCGCGGTGTCGAACTGCTCTCCCGGGCATCTCACGCTTGCCTCTGAGGGCCCCCGGGGTCGACCAGCAGGCCCGGACGACTCTGGCTCGTGTCCGAGGGCCCGTGAAGTCGACCTGCGGTTCTGGGTGACTCGGGTCAGAGCCCTATGGCCCGCGGGGTCGACCAGCTGCCCCGGGCGACTCGGGCCCGGGTCCGAGGGCCCACGGGTTCCACCAGATTTCCTGGGCGACTCGGGCCCGGGTCCGAAGTCCTGGGGTTCGACCAATTCTCCCGGGCGTCTGGGGCCCGGGTCCGAAGGCCCTCGGTGTCGACCAGCTGTCTCGGAGGACTCGTGCTCGAGTCTGTGGGCCCGCGGGGTCGACCAGCTCTCCCGGGTGACTTGCGCTTGTGTCCGAGGGCCCGAGGTGTCGACGAGCACTCCCGGGCCACTCGGGCTCGTGTCCTAGGGCCCGCGTGTGCGAACAGCTCTCCCGGGTGAATCAACTCGGGTCTGAGGGCCAGCGGGGTCGACCAAAAATCCCCGGTGCCTCGGGCCCATGCCTGACGGCTTGCAGTGTCGACCAGCAGTCCCGGGCATCTCTGGACCCAGCCCGTGGTGCTGTGGGGTCAAACTGCTGCCCCGGGTGTCTCGCGCTTGGTCCGAGGGCACCCGGGTTCGACAAGCAGTCCCCAGCGACTCGTGCTAGAATCCGAGGGCCCCCGGGGTCGTCCAGCGGTCCCAGGCGCATCGGGCCGGTGCCCGAGGCCCGTGGTGTCGACCAACTCTCCCCGGCAACTCGGGTTAGGGTCTGAGGTCCCAGGGTCGACCAGCTGTCCCGGGCGACTCGGGCCCGTGCCCGATGTCCCGCTGGGTCGACCAGCTGTCCCGGGTGACTTGGGCCCTGGTCAGAGGGACCGCGGTGTCGACCAGGCGTCCCGGGTGACTCGGGACTGTACCCGAGGCCTCGCGGTGTCCACCAGGTGGCCCGGGCGACTCGGGGCCGTGACCGAGGGCCCAAGGTGTCGCCCAGCTCCCCCGGGTGATTCGGGCCCGGGTCCGAGAGCATGCGGTGTCGACCAGCTGTCCCGGGGCACTCGGGCCCGCGTCGAGGGTCCGCGGTTTCGGTTTTGACATGCTCTCCCGGGTGAATCGCGCTCGGGTCCGATGGTACGCGGGGCCGACGAGCTCTCTTGGGCGATTCGGGCCCGTTCCCGAGGGCCCGTGGTGACCACCAGCTGTCCCGGGTGACTCCGGAATGTGCCCGAGGGCCCGCGGTGTCGAACAGCTTTCCCGGGCGTTTCGGCCTGGGTCTGTGGGCCCCCACCATCGACCAGCAGTCCCGGATGTCTCTGGCTTGTTTCTGAGGGCCCGTGAGGTGGACCTGCGGTCCTGGGCGACTCCGGCCAGAGCCCTAGGGCCCGTGGGGTCAACCTGCTGACCCGGGCCACTCGCACTTGGGTCCGAGGGCCTGCGGGGTCGACAGGCTGTCCCGGGCGACTCCGGCCCGCCTCCGAAGCCCACGGGTCGACCAGCTGTCCCGGACACTCGCGTTTGTGTCCGAGGGCCCGCAGGGACAACCAGCACACCCGGGTGAATGGGGCTCGGGTCCCAAGGCACTCGGGGTTGACCAGCTGTCCTGGGCGACACCGGCCCATGCCTTTGGGCCCGCGGTGTGGACCAACTCTTCCGGGCGACTCGCGTTCGGGTCTGACGGCCACGGTTGACCAGCTGTCCCGGAGATTCGCGCCCATGCCTGATGTCCTGTGGGGTCGACCAGATTCCCCGGGCGACTCGGGCCTGTACCCGAGGGCCCGCGGTGTTGACCAGCTGTCCCGGGCGACTCCGGCCCTGGTCCAACGGCCTGAGGGGTCTACCAGCAGTCCCCGGGCGACTCGGGCTAGTTTCCGCGGGACCCCGGTGTCGACCATCTGTACCGGGCTATTCGTCCCGTGCCCGAGGGTCCGGGGTGTCGACCACATCGCTCGGGCGACTCGGTTCGGGTCCGAGTGCCCGCGGTGTCGACCAGCTCCTCTGGGCGATTCCGGCCCGGGTCAGAGGGCACACAGTGTCGACCAGCTGTCCTGCGCGACTTGGGCCCGGGTCCGAGTGCCCTCGGCGTCGACCAGGGGTCCCGTGTGACTCGGACCCGGGTCCAAGGGCCCTCGGGGTCCACCAGCACTCCCGGGAGACCTGCGCTCGGGTCAGATGGCCCGAGGTGTCGACCAGCACTCCGGGGCGACTGGGGCCATACCCGATGGCCCGCGGGGTCTTCGAGCTCTCCCGGGTGACTCGGGACTGTGCCAAGGGCCCGCGGTGTCGAACTGCTCTCCCGGGCATCTCACGCTTGCCTCTGAGGGCCCCCGGGGTCGACCAGCAGGCCCGGACGACTCTGGCTCGTGTCCGAGGGCCCGTGAAGTCGACCTGCGGTTCTGGGTGACTCGGGTCAGAGCCCTATGGCCCGCGGGGTCGACCAGCTGCCCCGGGCGACTCGGGCCCGGGTCCGAGGGCCCACGGGTTCCACCAGATTTCCTGGGCGACTCGGGCCCGGGTCCGAAGTCCTGGGGTTCGACCAATTCTCCCGGGCGTCTGGGGCCCGGGTCCGAAGGCCCTCGGTGTCGACCAGCTGTCTCGGAGGACTCGTGCTCGAGTCTGTGGGCCCGCGGGGTCGACCAGCTCTCCCGGGTGACTTGCGCTTGTGTCCGAGGGCCCGAGGTGTCGACGAGCACTCCCGGGCCACTCGGGCTCGTGTCCTAGGGCCCGCGTGTGCGAACAGCTCTCCCGGGTGAATCAACTCGGGTCTGAGGGCCAGCGGGGTCGACCAAAAATCCCCGGTGCCTCGGGCCCATGCCTGACGGCTTGCAGTGTCGACCAGCAGTCCCGGGCATCTCTGGACCCAGCCCGTGGTGCTGTGGGGTCAAACTGCTGCCCCGGGTGTCTCGCGCTTGGTCCGAGGGCACCCGGGTTCGACAAGCAGTCCCCAGCGACTCGTGCTAGAATCCGAGGGCCCCCGGGGTCGTCCAGCGGTCCCAGGCGCATCGGGCCGGTGCCCGAGGCCCGTGGTGTCGACCAACTCTCCCCGGCAACTCGGGTTAGGGTCTGAGGTCCCAGGGTCGACCAGCTGTCCCGGGCGACTCGGGCCCGTGCCCGATGTCCCGCTGGGTCGACCAGCTGTCCCGGGTGACTTGGGCCCTGGTCAGAGGGACCGCGGTGTCGACCAGGCGTCCCGGGTGACTTGGGACTGTACCCGAGGTCTCGCGGTGTCCACCAGGTGGCCCGGGCGACTCGGGGCCGTGACCGAGGGCCCAAGGTGTCGCCCAGCTCCCCCGGGTGATTCGGGCCCGGGTCCGAGAGCATGCGGTGTCGACCAGCGGTCCCGGGGCACTCGGGCCCGCGTCGAGGGTCCGCGGTTTCGGTTTCGACATGCTCTCCCGGGTGAATCGCGCTCGGGTCCGATGGTACGCGGGGCCGACGAGCTCTCTTGGGCGATTCGGGCCCGTTCCCGAGGGCCCGTGGTGACCACCAGCTGTCCCGGGTGACTCCGGACTGTGCCCGAGGGCCCGCGGTGTCGAACAGCTTTCCCGGGCGTTTCGCGCTTGGGTCTGTGGGCCCCCACCATCGACCAGCAGTCCCGGATGTCTCTGGCTTGTTTCTGAGGGCCCGTGAGGTCGACCTGCGGTCCTGGGCGACTCCGGCCAGAGCCCTAGGGCCCGTGGGGTCAACCTGCTGACCCGGGCCACTCGCACTTGGGTCCGAGGGCCTGCGGGGTCGACAGGCTGTCCCGGGCGACTCCGGCCCGCCTCCGAAGCCCACGGGTCGACCAGCTGTCCCGGACACTCGCGTTTGTGTCCGAGGGCCCGCAGGGACAACCAGCACACCCGGGTGAATGGGGCTCGGGTCCCAAGGCACTCGGGGTTGACCAGCTGTCCTGGGCGACACCGGCCCATGCCTTTGGGCCCGCGGTGTGGACCAACTCTTCCGGGCGACTCGCGTTCGGGTCTGACGGCCACGGTTGATCAGCTGTCCCGGAGATTCGCGCCCATGCCTGATGTCCTGTGGGGTCGACCAGATTCCCCGGGCGACTCGGGACCGTACCCGAGGGCCCGCGGTGTTGACCAGCTGTCCCGGGCGACTCCGGCCCTGGTCCAACGGCCTGAGGGGTCTACCAGCAGTCCCCGGGCGACTCGGGCTAGTTTCCGCGGGACCCCGGTGTCGACCATCTGTACCGGGCTATTCGTCCCGTGCCCGAGGGTCCGGGGTGTCGACCACATCGCTCGGGCGACTCGGTTCGGGTCCGAGTGCCCGCGGTGTCGACCAGCTCCTCTGGGCGATTCCGGCCCGGGTCAGAGGGCACACAGTGTCGACCAGCTGTCCTGCGCGACTTGGGCCCGGGTCCGAGTGCCCTCGGCGTCGACCAGGGGTCCCGTGTGACTCGGACCCGGGTCCAAGGGCCCTCGGGGTCCACCAGCACTCCCGGGAGACCTGCGCTCGGGTCAGATGGCCCGAGGTGTCGACCAGCACTCCGGGGCGACTGGGGCCATACCCGATGGCCCGCGGGGTCTTCGAGCTCTCCCGGGTGACTCGGGACTGTGCCAAGGGCCCGCGGTGTCGAACTGCTCTCCCGGGCATCTCACGCTTGCCTCTGAGGGCCCCCGGGGTCGACCAGCAGGCCCGGACGACTCTGGCTCGTGTCCGAGGGCCCGTGAAGTCGACCTGCGGTTCTGGGTGACTCGGGTCAGAGCCCTATGGCCCGCGGGGTCGACCAGCTGCCCCGGGCGACTCGGGCCCGGGTCCGAGGGCCCACGGGTTCCACCAGATTTCCTGGGCGACTCGGGCCCGGGTCCGAAGTCCTGGGGTTCGACCAATTCTCCCGGGCGTCTGGGGCCCGGGTCCGAAGGCCCTCGGTGTCGACCAGCTGTCTCGGAGGACTCGTGCTCGAGTCTGTGGGCCCGCGGGGTCGACCAGCTCTCCCGGGTGACTTGCGCTTGTGTCCGAGGGCCCGAGGTGTCGACGAGCACTCCCGGGCCACTCGGGCTCGTGTCCTAGGGCCCGCGTGTGCGAACAGCTCTCCCGGGTGAATCAACTCGGGTCTGAGGGCCAGCGGGGTCGACCAAAAATCCCCGGTGCCTCGGGCCCATGCCCGACGGCTTGCAGTGTCGACCAGCAGTCCCGGGCATCTCTGGACCCAGCCCGTGGTGCTGTGGGGTCAAACTGCTGCCCCGGGTGTCTCGCGCTTGGTCCGAGGGCACCCGGGTTCGACAAGCAGTCCCCAGCGACTCGTGCTAGAATCCGAGGGCCCCCGGGGTCGTCCAGCGGTCCCAGGCGCATCGGGCCGGTGCCCGAGGCCCGTGGTGTCGACCAACTCTCCCCGGCAACTCGGGTTAGGGTCTGAGGTCCCAGGGTCGACCAGCTGTCCCGGGCGACTCGGGCCCGTGCCCGATGTCCCGCTGGGTCGACCAGCTGTCCCGGGTGACTTGGGCCCTGGTCAGAGGGACCGCGGTGTCGACCAGGCGTCCCGGGTGACTCGGGACTGTACCCGAGGCCTCGCGGTGTCCACCAGGTGGCCCGGGCGACTCGGGGCCGTGACCGAGGGCCCAAGGTGTCGCCCAGCTCCCCCGGGTGATTCGGGCCCGGGTCCGAGAGCATGCGGTGTCGACCAGCTGTCCCGGGGCACTCGGGCCCGCGTCGAGGGTCCGCGGTTTCGGTTTTGACATGCTCTCCCGGGTGAATCGCGCTCGGGTCCGATGGTACGCGGGGCCGACGAGCTCTCTTGGGCGATTCGGGCCCGTTCCCGAGGGCCCGTGGTGACCACCAGCTGTCCCGGGTGACTCCGGACTGTGCCCGAGGGCCCGCGGTGTCGAACAGCTTTCCCGGGCGTTTCGGCCTGGGTCTGTGGGCCCCCACCATCGACCAGCAGTCCCGGATGTCTCTGGCTTGTTTCTGAGGGCCCGTGAGGTCGACCTGCGGTCCTGGGCGACTCCGGCCTGAGCCCTAGGGCCCGTGGGGTCAACCTGCTGACCCGGGCCACTCGCACTTGGGTCCGAGGGCCTGCGGGGTCGACAGGCTGTCCCGGGCGACTCCGGCCCGCCTCCGAAGCCCACGGGTCGACCAGCTGTCCCGGGACACTCGCGTTTGTGTCCGAGGGCCCGCAGGGACAACCAGCACTCCCGGGTGAATGGGGCTCGGGTCCCAAGGCACTCGGGGTTGACCAGCTGTCCTGGGCGACACCGGCCCATGCCTTTGGGCCCGCGGTGTGGACCAACTCTTCCGGGCGACTCGCGTTCGGGTCTGACGGCCACGGTTGACCAGCTGTCCCGGAGATTCGCGCCCATGCCTGATGTCCTGTGGGGTCGACCAGATTCCCCGGGCGACTCGGGACCGTACCCGAGGGCCCGCGGTGTTGACCAGCTGTCCCGGGCGACTCCGGCCCTGGTCCAACGGCCTGAGGGGTCTACCAGCAGTCCCCGGGCGACTCGGGCTAGTTTCCGCGGGACCCCGGTGTCGACCATCTGTACCGGGCTATTCGTCCCGTGCCCGAGGGTCCGGGGTGTCGACCACATCGCTCGGGCGACTCGGTTCGGGTCCGAGTGCCCGCGGTGTCGACCAGCTCCTCTGGGCGATTCCGGCCCGGGTCAGAGGGCACACAGTGTCGACCAGCTGTCCTGCGTGACTTGGGCCCGGGTCCGAGTGCCCTCGGCGTCGACCAGGGGTCCCGTGTGACTCGGACCCGGGTCCAAGGGCCCTCGGGGTCCACCAGCACTCCCGGGAGACCTGCGCTCGGGTCAGATGGCCCGAGGTGTCGACCAGCACTCCGGGGCGACTGGGGCCATACCCGATGGCCCGCGGGGTCTTCGAGCTCTCCCGGGTGACTCGGGACTGTGCCAAGGGCCCGCGGTGTCGAACTGCTCTCCCGGGCATCTCACGCTTGCCTCTGAGGGCACCCGGGGTCGACCAGCAGGCCCGGACGACTCTGGCTCGTGTCCGAGGGCCCGTGAAGTCGACCTGCGGTTCTGGGTGACTCGGGTCAGAGCCCTATGGCCCGCGGGGTCGACCAGCTGCCCCGGGCGACTCGGGCCCGGGTCCGAGGGCCCACGGGTTCGACCAGATTTCCTGGGCGACTCGGGCCCGGGTCCGAAGTCCTGGGGTTCCACCAATTCTCCCGGGCATCTGGGGCCCGGGTCCGAAGGCCCTCGGGGTCGACCAGCTGTCTCGGAGGACTCGTGCTCGAGTCTGTGGGCCCGCGGGGTCGACCAGCTCTCCCGGGTGACTTGCGCTTGTGTCCGAGGGCCCGAGGTGTCGACGAGCACTCCCGGGCCACTCGGGCTCGTGTCTGAGGGCCCGCGTGTGCGAACAGCTCTCCCGGGTGAATCAACTCGGGTCTGAGGGCCAGCGGGGTCGACCAAAAATCCCCGGTGCCTCGGGCCCATGCCCGACGGCTTGCAGTGTCGACCAGCAGTCCCGGGCATCTCTGGACCCAGCCCGTGGTGCTGTGGGGTCAAACTGCTGCCCCGGGTGTCTCGCGCTTGGTCCGAGGGCACCCGGGTTCGACAAGCAGTCCCCAGCGACTCGTGCTAGAATCCGAGGGCCCCCGGGGTCGTCCAGCGGTCCCAGGCGCATCGGGCCGGTGCCCGAGGCCCGTGGTGTCGACCAACTCTCCCCGGCAACTCGGGTTAGGGTCTGAGGTCCCAGGGTCGACCAGCTGTCCCGGGCGACTCGGGCCCGTGCCCGATGTCCCGCTGGGTTGACCAGCTGTCCCGGGTGACTTGGGCCCTGGTCAGAGGGACCGCGGTGTCGACCAGGCGTCCCGGGTGACTCGGGACTGTACCCGAGGCCTCGCGGTGTCCACCAGGTGGCCCGGGCGACTCGGGGCCGTGACCGAGGGCCCAAGGTGTCGCCCAGCTCCCCCGGGTGATTCGGGCCCGGGTCCGAGAGCATGCGGTGTCGACCAGCTGTCCCGGGGCACTCGGGCCCGCGTCGAGGGTCCGCGGTTTCGGTTTTGACATGCTCTCCCGGGTGAATCGCGCTCGGGTCCGATGGTACGCGGGGCCGACGAGCTCTCTTGGGCGATTCGGGCCCGTTCCCGAGGGCCCGTGGTGACCACCAGCTGTCCCGGGTGACTCCGGACTGTGCCCGAGGGCCCGCGGTGTCGAACAGCTTTCCCGGGCGTTTCGCGCTTGGGTCTGTGGGCCCCCACCATCGACCAGCAGTCCCGGATGTCTCTGGCTTGTTTCTGAGGGCCCGTGAGGTCGACCTGCGGTCCTGGGCGACTCCGGCCAGAGCCCTAGGGCCCGTGGGGTCAACCTGCTGACCCGGGCCACTCGCACTTGGGTCCGAGGGCCTGCGGGGTCGACAGGCTGTCCCGGGCGACTCCGGCCCGCCTCCGAAGCCCACGGGTCGACCAGCTGTCCCGGGACACTCGCGTTTGTGTCCGAGGGCCCGCAGGGACAACCAGCACTCCCGGGTGAATGGGGTTCGGGTCCCAAGGCACTCGGGGTTGACCAGCTGTCCTGGGCGACACCGGCCCATGCCTTTGGGCCCGCGGTGTGGACCAACTCTTCCGGGCGACTCGCGTTCGGGTCTGACGGCCACGGTTGACCAGCTGTCCCGGAGATTCGCGCCCATGCCTGATGTCCTGTGGGGTCGACCAGATTCCCCGGGCGACTCGGGACCGTACCCGAGGGCCCGCGGTGTTGACCAGCTGTCCCGGGCGACTCCGGCCCTGGTCCAACGGCCTGAGGGGTCTACCAGCAGTCCCCGGGCGACTCGGGCTAGTTTCCGCGGGACCCCGGTGTCGACCATCTGTACCGGGCTATTCGTCCCGTGCCCGAGGGTCCGGGGTGTCGACCACATCGCTCGGGCGACTCGGTTCGGGTCCGAGTGCCCGCGGTGTCGACCAGCTCCTCTGGGCGATTCCGGCCCGGGTCAGAGGGCACACAGTGTCGACCAGCTGTCCTGCGCGACTTGGGCCCGGGTCCGAGTGCCCTCGGCGTCGACCAGGGGTCCCGTGTGACTCGGACCCGGGTCCAAGGGCCCTCGGGGTCCACCAGCACTCCCGGGAGACCTGCGCTCGGGTCAGATGGCCCGAGGTGTCGACCAGCACTCCGGGGCGACTGGGGCCATACCCGATGGCCCGCGGGGTCTTCGAGCTCTCCCGGGTGACTCGGGACTGTGCCAAGGGCCCGCGGTGTCGACCTGCTCTCCCGGGCATCTCACGCTTGCCTCTGAGGGCACCCGGGGTCGACCAGCAGGCCCGGACGACTCTGGCTCGTGTCCGAGGGCCCGTGAAGTCGACCTGCGGTTCTGGGTGACTCGGGTCAGAGCCCTATGGCCCGCGGGGTCGACCAGCTGCCCCGGGCGACTCGGGCCCGGGTCCGAGGGCCCACGGGTTCGACCAGATTTCCTGGGCGACTCGGGCCCGGGTCCGAAGTCCTGGGGTTCCACCAATTCTCCCGGGCGTCTGGGGCCCGGGTCCGAAGGCCCTCGGGGTCGACCAGCTGTCTCGGAGGACTCGTGCTCGAGTCTGTGGGCCCGCGGGGTCGACCAGCTCTCCCGGGTGACTTGCGCTTGTGTCCGAGGGCCCGAGGTGTCGACGAGCACTCCCGGGCCACTCGGGCTCGTGTCCGAGGGCCCGCGTGTGCGAACAGCTCTCCCGGGTGAATCAACTCGGGTCTGAGGGCCAGCGGGGTCGACCAAAAATCCCCGGTGCCTCGGGCCCATGCCCGACGGCTTGCAGTGTCGACCAGCAGTCCCGGGCATCTCTGGACCCAGCCCGTGGTGCTGTGGGGTCAAACTGCTGCCCCGGGTGTCTCGCGCTTGGTCCGAGGGCACCCGGGTTCGACAAGCAGTCCCCAGCGACTCGTGCTAGAATCCGAGGGCCCCCGGGGTCGTCCAGCGGTCCCAGGCGCATCGGGCCGGTGCCCGAGGCCCGTGGTGTCGACCAACTCTCCCCGGCAACTCGGGTTAGGGTCTGAGGTCCCAGGGTCGACCAGCTGTCCCGGGCGACTCGGGCCCGTGCCCGATGTCCCGCTGGGTCGACCAGCTGTCCCGGGTGACTTGGGCCCTGGTCAGAGGGACCGCGGTGTCGACCAGGCGTCCTGGGTGACTCGGGACTGTACCCGAGGCCTCGCGGTGTCCACCACGTGGCCCGGGCGACTCGGGGCCGTGACCGAGGGCCCAAGGTGTCGCCCAGCTCCCCCGGGTGATTCGGGCCCGGGTCCGAGAGCATGCGGTGTCGACCAGCTGTCCCGGGGCACTCGGGCCCGCGTCGAGGGGCCGCGGTTTCGGTTTCGACATGCTCTCCCGGGTGAATCGCGCTCGGGTCCGATAGTACGCGGGGCCGACGAGCTCTCTTGGGCGATTCGGGTCCGTTCCCGAGGGCCCGTGGTGACCACCAGCTGTCCCGGGTGACTCCGGACTGTGCCCGAGGGCCCGCGGTGTCGAACAGCTTTCCCGGGCGTTTCGCGCTTGGGTCTGTGGGCCCCCACCATCGACCAGCAGTCCCGGATGTCTCTGGCTTGTTTCTGAGGGCCCGTGAGGTCGACCTGCGGTCCTGGGCGACTCCGGCCAGAGCCCTAGGGCCCGTGGGGTCAACCTGCTGACCCGGGCCACTCGCACTTGGGTCCGAGGGCCTGCGGGGTCGACAGGCTGTCCCGGGCGACTCCGGCCCGCCTCCGAAGCCCACGGGTCGACCAGCTGTCCCGGGACACTCGCGTTTGTGTCCGAGGGCCCGCAGGGACAACCAGCACTCCCGGGTGAATGGGGCTCGGGTCCCAAGGCACTCGGGGTTGACCAGCTGTCCTGGGCGACACCGGCCCATGCCTTTGGGCCCGCGGTGTGGACCAACTCTTCCGGGCGACTCGCGTTCGGGTCTGACGGCCACGGTTGACCAGCTGTCCCGGAGATTCGCGCCCATGCCTGATGTCCTGTGGGGTCGACCAGATTCCCCGGGCGACTCGGGACCGTACCCGAGGGCCCGCGGTGTTGACCAGCTGTCCCGGGCGACTCCGGCCCTGGTCCAACGGCCTGAGGGGTCTACCAGCAGTCCCCGGGCGACTCGGGCTAGTTTCCGCGGGACCCCGGTGTCGACCATCTGTACCGGGCTATTCGTCCCGTGCCCGAGGGTCCGGGGTGTCGACCACATCGCTCGGGCGACTCGGTTCGGGTCCGAGTGCCCGCGGTGTCGACCAGCTCCTCTGGGCGATTCCGGCCCGGGTCAGAGGGCACACAGTGTCGACCAGCTGTCCTGCGCGACTTGGGCCCGGGTCCGAGTGCCCTCGGCGTCGACCAGGGGTCCCGTGTGACTCGGACCCGGGTCCAAGGGCCCTCGGGGTCCACCAGCACTCCCGGGAGACCTGCGCTCGGGTCAGATGGCCCGAGGTGTCGACCAGCACTCCGGGGCGACTGGGGCCATACCCGATGGCCCGCGGGGTCTTCGAGCTCTCCCGGGTGACTCGGGACTGTGCCAAGGGCCCGCGGTGTCGACCTGCTCTCCCGGGCATCTCACGCTTGCCTCTGAGGGCACCCGGGGTCGACCAGCAGGCCCGGACGACTCTGGCTCGTGTCCGAGGGCCCGTGAAGTCGACCTGCGGTTCTGGGTGACTCGGGTCAGAGCCCTATGGCCCGCGGGGTCGACCAGCTGCCCCGGGCGACTCGGGCCCGGGTCCGAGGGCCCACGGGTTCGACCAGATTTCCTGGGCGACTCGGGCCCGGGTCCGAAGTCCTGGGGTTCCACCAATTCTCCCGGGCGTCTGGGGCCCGGGTCCGAAGGCCCTCGGGGTCGACCAGCTGTCTCGGAGGACTCGTGCTCGAGTCTGTGGGCCCGCGGGGTCGACCAGCTCTCCCGGGTGACTTGCGCTTGTGTCCGAGGGCCCGAGGTGTCGACGAGCACTCCCGGGCCACTCGGGCTCGTGTCCGAGGGCCCGCGTGTGCGAACAGCTCTCCCGGGTGAATCAACTCGGGTCTGAGGGCCAGCGGGGTCGACCAAAAATCCCCGGTGCCTCGGGCCCATGCCCGACGGCTTGCAGTGTCGACCAGCAGTCCCGGGCATCTCTGGACCCAGCCCGTGGTGCTGTGGGGTCAAACTGCTGCCCCGGGTGTCTCGCGCTTGGTCCGAGGGCACCCGGGTTCGACAAGCAGTCCCCAGCGACTCGTGCTAGAATCCGAGGGCCCCCGGGGTCGTCCAGCGGTCCCAGGCGCATCGGGCCGGTGCCCGAGGCCCGTGGTGTCGACCAACTCTCCCCGGCAACTCGGGTTAGGGTCTGAGGTCCCAGGGTCGACCAGCTGTCCCGGGCGACTCGGGCCCGTGCCCGATGTCCCGCTGGGTCGACCAGCTGTCCCGGGTGACTTGGGCCCTGGTCAGAGGGACCGCGGTGTCGACCAGGCGTCCTGGGTGACTCGGGACTGTACCCGAGGCCTCGCGGTGTCCACCACGTGGCCCGGGCGACTCGGGGCCGTGACCGAGGGCCCAAGGTGTCGCCCAGCTCCCCCGGGTGATTCGGGCCCGGGTCCGAGAGCATGCGGTGTCGACCAGCTGTCCCGGGGCACTCGGGCCCGCGTCGAGGGGCCGCGGTTTCGGTTTCGACATGCTCTCCCGGGTGAATCGCGCTCGGGTCCGATAGTACGCGGGGCCGACGAGCTCTCTTGGGCGATTCGGGCCCGTTCCCGAGGGCCCGTGGTGACCACCAGCTGTCCCGGGTGACTCCGGACTGTGCCCGAGGGCCCGCGGTGTCGAACAGCTTTCCCGGGCGTTTCGCGCTTGGGTCTGTGGGCCCCCACCATCGACCAGCAGTCCCGGATGTCTCTGGCTTGTTTCTGAGGGCCCGTGAGGTCGACCTGCGGTCCTGGGCGACTCCGGCCAGAGCCCTAGGGCCCGTGGGGTCAACCTGCTGACCCGGGCCACTCGCACTTGGGTCCGAGGGCCTGCGGGGTCGACAGGCTGTCCCGGGCGACTCCGGCCCGCCTCCGAGTGCCCAGGGGTCGACCAGCTGTCCCGGGACACTCGCGTTTGTGTCCGAGGGCCCGCGGGGTCAACCAGCTGTCCCGGGTGAATGGGGCTCGGGTCCCAAGGCACTCGGGGTTGACCAGCTGTCCTGGGCGACACCGGCCCATGCCTTTGGGCCCGCGGTGTGGACCAACTCTTCCGGGCGACTCGCGTTCGGGTCTGACGGCCACGGTCGACCAGCTGTCCCGGGAGATTCGCGCCCATGCCTGATGTCCCGCGGGGTCGACCAGATGCCCCGGGCGACTCGGGCCCGTACCCGAGGGCCCGCGGTATTGAACAGCTGTCCCGGGCGACTCCGGCCCTGGTCCAACGGCCTGAGGGGTCTACCAGCAGTCCTCGGGCGACTCGGGCTAGTTTCCGCGGGACCCCGGTGTCGACCATCGGTACCGGGCTCTTCGTCCCGTGCCCGAGGATCCGGGGTGTCGACCACATCGCTCGGGCGACTCGGTTCGGGTCCGAGGGCCCGCGGTGTCGACCAGCTCCTCTGGGCGATTCCGGCCCGGGTCAGAGGGCACACAGTGTCGACCAGCTGTCCTGCGTGACTTGGGCCCGGGTCCGAGTGCCCTCGGCGTCGACCAGGGGTCCCGTGTGACTCGGACCCGGGTCCAAGGGCCCTCGGGGTCCACCAGCACTCCCGGGAGACCTGTGCTCGGGTCAGATGGCCCGAGGTGTCGACCAGCACTCCGGGGCGACTGGGGCCATACCCGATGGCCCGCGGGGTCTTCGAGCTCTCCCGGGTGACTCGGGACTGTGCCAAGGGCCCGCGGTGTCGACCTGCTCTCCCGGGCATCTCACGCTTGCCTCTGAGGGCCCCCGGGGTCGACCGGCAGGCCCGGACGACTCTGGCTCGTGTCCGAGGGCCCGTGAAGTCGACCTGCCTTTCTGGGTGACTCGGGTCAGAGCCCTATGGCCCGCGGGGTCGACCAGCTGCCCCGGGCGACTCGGGCCCGGGTCCGAGGGCCCACGGGTTCGACCAGATTTCCTGGGCGACTCGGGCCCGGGTCCGAAGTCCTGGGGTTCCACCAATTCTCCCGGGCGTCTGGGGCCCGGGTCCGAAGGCCCTCGGGGTCGACCAGCTGTCTCGGAGGACTCGTGCTCGAGTCTTTGGGCCCGCGGGGTCAACCAGCTCTCCCGGGTGACTTGCGCTTGTGTCCGAGGGCCCGAGGTGTCGACGAGCACTCCCGGGCCACTCGGGCTCGTGTCCTAGGGCCCGCGTGTGCGAACAGCTCTCCCGGGTGAATCAACTCGGGTCTGAGGGCCAGCGGGGTCGACCAAAAATCCCCGGTGCCTCGGGCCCATGCCCGACGGCTTGCAGTGTCGACCAGCAGTCCCGGGCATCTCTGGACCCAGCCCGTGGTGCTGTGGGGTCAAACTGCTGCCCCGGGTGTCTCGCGCTTGGTCCGAGGGCACCCGGGTTCGACAAGCAGTCCCCAGCGACTCGTGCTAGAATCCGAGGGCCCCCGGGGTCGTCCAGCGGTCCCAGGCGCATCGGGCCGGTGCCCGAGGCCCGCGGTGTCGACCAACTCTCCCCGGCAACTCGGGTTAGGGTCTGAGGTCCCAGGGTCGACCAGCTGTCCCGGGCGACTCGGGCCCGTGCCCGATGTCCCGCTGGGTCGACCAGCTGTCCCGGGTGACTTGGGCCCTGGTCAGAGGGACCGCGGTGTCGACCAGGCGTCCCGGGTTACTCGGGACTGTACCTGAGGCCTCGCGGTGTCCACCAGGTGGCCCGGGCGACTCGGGGCCGTGACCGAGGGCCCAAGGTGTCGCCCAGCTCCCCCGGGTGATTCGGGCCCGGGTCCGAGAGCATGCGGTGTCGACCAGCTGTCCCGGGGCACTCGGGCCCGCGTCGAGGGTCCGCGGTTTCGGTTTCGACATGCTCTCCCGGGTGAATCGCGCTCGGGTCCGATGGTACGCGCGGGCCGACGAGCTCTGTTGGGCGATTCGGGCCCGTTCCCGAGGGCCCGTGGTGACCACCAGCTGTCCCGGGTGACTCCGGACTGTGCCCGAGGTCCTGCGGTGTCGAACAGCTTTCCCGGGCGTCTCGCGCTTGGGTCTGTGGGCCCCCGCCATCGACCAGCAGTCCCGGATGTCTCTGGCTTGTTTCCGAGGGCCCGTGAGGTCGACCTGCGGTCCTGGGCGACTCCGGCCAGAGCCCTAGGGCCCGTGGGGTCAACCTGCTGACCCGGGCCACTCGCACTTGGGTCCGAGGGCCTGCGGGGTCGACAGGCTGTCCCGGGCGACTCCGGCCCGCCTCTGAGTGCCCAGGGGTCGACCAGCTGTCCCGGGACACTCGCGTTTGTGTCCGAGGGCCCGCGGGGTCAACCAGCTGTCCCGGGTGAATGGGGCTCGGGTCCCAAGGCACTCGGGGTTGACCAGCTGTCCTGGGCGACACCGGCCCATGCCTTTGGGCCCGCGGTGTGGACCAACTCTTCCGGGCGACTCGCGTTCGGGTCTGACGGCCACGGTCGACCAGCTGTCCCGGGAGATTCGCGCCCATACCTGATGTCCCGCGGGGTCGACCAGATGCCCCGGGCGACTCGGGCCCGTATCCGAGGGCCCGCGGTGTTGACCAGCTGTCCCGGGCGACTCCGGCCCTGGTCCAACGGCCTGAGGGGTCTACCAGCAGTCCCCGGGCGACTCGGGCTCGTTTCCGCGGGACCCCGGTGTCGACCATCGGTACCGGGCTATTCGTCCCGTGCCCGAGGGTCCGGGGTGTCGACCACATCGCTCGGGCGACTCGGTTCGGGTCCGAGGGCCCGCGGTGTCGACCAGCTCCTCTGGGCGATTCCGGCCCGGGTCAGAGGGCACACAGTGTCGACCAGCTGTCCTGCGCGACTTGGGCCCGGGTCCGAGTGCCCTCGGCGTCGACCAGGGGTCCCGTGTGACTCGGACCCGGGTCCACGGGCCCTCGGGGTCCACCAGCACTCCCGGGAGACCTGCGCTCGGGTCAGATGGCCCGAGGTGTCGACCAGCACTCCGGGGCGACTGGGACCATACCCGATGGCCCGCGGGGTCTTCGAGCTCTCCCGGGTGACTCGGGACTGTGCCAAGGGCCCGCGGTGTCGACCTGCTCTCCCGGGCATCTCACGCTTGCCTCTGAGGGCCCCCGGGGTCGACCGGCAGGCCCGGACGACTCTGGCTCGTGTCCGAGGGCCCGTGAAGTCGACCTGCCTTTCTGGGTGACTCGGGTCAGAGCCCTATGGCCCGCGGGGTCGACCAGCTGCCCCGGGCGACTCGGGCCCGGGTCCGAGGGCCCACGGGTTCGACCAGATTTCCTGGGCGACTCGGGCCCGGGTCCGAAGTCCTGGGGTTCCACCAATTCTCCCGGGCGTCTGGGGCCCGGGTCCGAAGGCCCTCGGGGTCGACCAGCTGTCTCGGAGGACTCGTGCTCGAGTCTGTGGGCCCGCGGGGTCGACCAGCTCTCCCGGGTGACTTGCGCTTGTGTCCGAGGGCCCGAGGTGTCGACGAGCACTCCCGGGCCACTCGGGCTCGTGTCCTAGGGCCCGCGTGTGCGAACAGCTCTCCCGGGTGAATCAACTCGGGTCTGAGGGCCAGCGGGGTCGACCAAAAATCCCCGGTGCCTCGGGCCCATGCCCGACGGCTTGCAGTGTCGACCAGCAGTCCCGGGCATCTCTGGACCCAGCCCGTGGTGCTGTGGGGTCAAACTGCTGCCCCGGGTGTCTCGCGCTTGGTCCGAGGGCACCCGGGTTCGACAAGCAGTCCCCAGCGACTCGTGCTAGAATCCGAGGGCCCCCGGGGTCGTCCAGCGGTCCCAGGCGCATCGGGCCGGTGCCCGAGGCCCGCGGTGTCGACCAACTCTCCCCGGCAACTCGGGTTAGGGTCTGAGGTCCCAGGGTCGACCAGCTGTCCCGGGCGACTCGGGCCCGTGCCCGATGTCCCGCTGGGTCGACCAGCTGTCCCGGGTGACTTGGGCCCTGGTCAGAGGGACCGCGGTGTCGACCAGGCGTCCCGGGTGACTCGGGACTGTACCCGAGGCCTCGCGGTGTCCACCAGGTGGCCCGGGCGACTCGGGGCCGTGACCGAGGGCCCAAGGTGTCGCCCAGCTCCCCCGGGTGATTCGGGCCCGGGTCCGAGAGCATGCGGTGTCGACCAGCTGTCCCGGGGCACTCGGGCCCGCGTCGAGGGGCCGCGGTTTCGGTTTCGACATGCTCTCCCGGGTGAATCGCGCTCGGGTCCGATGGTACGCGGGGCCGACGAGCTCTCTTGGGCGATTCGGGCCCGTTCCCGAGGGCCCGTGGTGACCACCAGCTGTCCCGGGTGACTCCGGACTGTGCCCGAGGGCCTGCGGTGTCGAACAGCTTTCCCGGGCGTCTCGCGCTTGGGTCTGTGGGCCCCCGCCATCGACCAGCAGTCCCGGATGTCTCTGGCTTGTTTCCGAGGGCCCGTGAGGTCGACCTGCGTTCCTGGGCGACTCCGGCCAGAGCCCTAGGGCCCGTGGGGTCAACCTGCTGACCCGGGCCACTCGCACATGGGTCCGAGGGCCTGCGGGGTCGACAGGCTGTCCCGGGCGACTCCGGCCCGCCTCTGAGTGCCCAGGGGTCGACCAGCTGTCCCGGGACACTCGCGTTTGTGTCCGAGGGCCCGCGGGGTCAACCAGCTGTCCCGGGTGAATGGGGCTCGGGTCCCAAGGCACTCGGGGTTGACCAGCTGTCCTGGGCGACACCGGCCCATGCCTTTGGGCCCGCGGTGTGGACCAACTCTTCCGGGCGACTCGCGTTCGGGTCTGACGGCCACGGTCGACCAGCTGTCCCGGGAGATTCGCGCCCATACCTGATGTCCCGCGGGGTCGACCAGATGCCCCGGGCGACTCGGGCCCGTACCCGAGGGCCCGCGGTGTTGACCAGCTGTCCCGGGCGACTCCGGCCCTGGTCCAACGGCCTGAGGGGTCTACCAGCAGTCCCCGGGCGACTCGGGCTCGTTTCCGCGGGACCCCGGTGTCGACCATCGGTACCGGGCTATTCGTCCCGTGCCCGAGGGTCCGGGGTGTCGACCACATCGCTCGGGCGACTCGGTTCGGGTCCGAGGGCCCGCGGTGTCGACCAGCTCCTCTGGGCGATTCCGGCCCGGGTCAGAGGGCACACAGTGTCGACCAGCTGTCCTGCGCGACTTGGGCCCGGGTCCGAGTGCCCTCGGCGTCGACCAGGGGTCCCGTGTGACTCGGACCCGGGTCCAAGGGCCCTCGGGGTCCACCAGCACTCCCGGGAGACCTGCACTCGGGTCAGATGGCCCGAGGTGTCGACCAGCACTCCGGGGCGACTGGGGCCATACCCGATGGCCCGCGGGGTCTTCGAGCTCTCCCGGGTGACTCGGGACTGTGCCAAGGGCCCGCGGTGTCGAACTGCTCTCCCGGGCATCTCACGCTTGCCTCTGAGGGCCCCCGGGGTCGACCAGCAGGCCCGGACGACTCTGGCTCGTGTCCGAGGGCCCGTGAAGTCGACCTGCGGTTCTGGGTGACTCGGGTCAGAGCCCTATGGCCCGCGGGGTCGACCAGCTGCCCCGGGCGACTCGGGCCCGGGTCCGAGGGCCCACGGGTTCCACCAGATTTCCTGGGCGACTCGGGCCCGGGTCCGAAGTCCTGGGGTTCCACCAATTCTCCCGGGCGTCTGGGGCCCGGGTCCGAAGGCCCTCGGGGTCGACCAGCTGTCTCGGAGGACTCGTGCTCGAGTCTGTGGGCCCGCGGGGTCGACCAGCTCTCCCGGGTGACTTGCGCTTGTGTCCGAGGGCCCGAGGTGTCGACGAGCACTCCCGGGCCACTCGGGCTCGTGTCCGAGGGCCCGCGTGTGCGAACAGCTCTCCCGGGTGAATCAACTGGGGTCTGAGGGCCAGCGGGGTCGACCAAAAATCCCCGGTGCCTCGGGCCCATGCCCGACAGCTTGCAGTGTCGACCAGCAGTCCCGGGCATCTCTGGACCCAGCCCGTGGTGCTGTGGGGTCAAACTGCTGCCCCGGGTGTCTCGCGCTTGGTCCGAGGGCACCCGGGTTCGACAAGCAGTCCCCAGCGACTCGTGCTAGAATCCGAGGGCCCCCGGGGTCGTCCAGCGGTCCCAGGCGCATCGGGCCGGTGCCCGAGGCCCGCGGTGTCGACCAACTCTCCCCGGCAACTCGGGTTAGGGTCTGAGGTCCCAGGGTCGACCAGCTGTCCCGGGCGACTCGGGCCCGTGCCCGATGTCCCGCTGGGTCGACCAGCTGTCCCGGGTGACTTGGGCCCTGGTCAGAGGGACCGCGGTGTCGACCAGGCGTCCCGGGTGACTCGGGACTGTACCCGAGGCCTCGCGGTGTCCACCAGGTGGCCCGGGCGACTCGGGGCCGTGACCGAGGGCCCAAGGTGTCGCCCAGCTCCCCCGGGTGATTCGGGCCCGGGTCCGAGAGCATGCGGTGTCGACCAGCTGTCCTGGGGCACTCGGGCCCGCGTCGAGGGGCCGCGGTTTCGGTTTCGACATGCTCTCCCGGGTGAATCGCGCTCGGGTCCGATGGTACGCGGGGTCGACGAGCTCTGTTGGGCGATTCGGGCCCGTTCCCGAGGGCCCGTGGTGACCACCAGCTGTCCCGGGTGACTCCGGACTGTGCCCGAGGTCCTGCGGTGTCGAACAGCTTTCCCGGGCGTCTCGCGCTTGGGTCTGTGGGCCCCCGCCATCGACCAGCAGTCCCGGATGTCTCTGGCTTGTTTCCGAGGGCCCGTGAGGTCGACCTGCGGTCCTGGTCGACTCCGGCCAGAGCCCTAGGGCCCGTGGGGTCAACCTGCTGACCCGGGCCACTCGCACTTGGGTCCGAGGGCCTGCGGGGTCGACAGGCTGTCCCGGGCGACTCCGGCCCGCCTCTGAGTGCCCAGGGGTCGACCAGCTGTCCCGGGACACTCGCGTTTGTGTCCGAGGGCCCGCGGGGTCAACCAGCTGTCCCGGGTGAATGGGGCTCGGGTCCCAAGGCACTCGGGGTTGACCAGCTGTCCTGGGCGACACCGGCCCATGCCTTTGGGCCCGCGGTGTGGACCAACTCTTCCGGGCGACTCGCGTTCGGGTCTGACGGCCACGGTCGACCAGCTGTCCCGGGAGATTCGCGCCCATGCCTGATGTCCCGCGGGGTCGACCAGATGCCCCGGGCGACTCGGGCCCGTACCCGAGGGCCCGCAGTGATGACCAGCTGTCCCGGGCGACTCCGGCCCTGGTCCAACGGCCTGAGGGGTCTACCAGCAGTCCCCGGGCGACTCGGGCTAGTTTCCGCGGGACCCCGGTGTCGACCATCGGTACCGGGCTATTCGTCCCGTGCCCGAGGGTCCGGGGTGTCGACCACATCTCTCGGGCGACTCGGTTCGGGTCCGAGGGCCCGCGGTGTCGACCAGCTCCTCTGGGCGATTCCGGCCCGGGTCAGAGGGCACACAGTGTCGACCAGCTGTCCTGCGTGACTTGGGCCCGGGTCCGAGTGCCCTCGGCGTCGACCAGGGGTCCCGTGTGACTCGGACCCGGGTCCAAGGGCCCTCGGGGTCCACCAGCACTCCCGGGAGACCTGTGCTCGGGTCAGATGGCCCGAGGTGTCGACCAGCACTCCGGGGCGACTGGGGCCATACCCGATGGCCCGCGGGGTCTTCGAGCTCTCCCGGGTGACTCGGGACTGTGCCAAGGGCCCGCGGTGTCGAACTGCTCTCCCGGGCATCTCACGCTTGCCTCTGAGGGCCCCCGGGGTCGACCGGCAGGCCCGGACGACTCTGGCTCGTGTCCGAGGGCCCGTGAAGTCGACCTGCGGTTCTGGGTGACTCGGGTCAGAGCCCTATGGCCCGCGGGGCCGACCAGCTGCCCCGGGCGACTCGGGCCCGGCTCCGAGGGCCCACGGGTTCGACCAGATTTCCTGGGCGACTCGGGCCCGGGTCCGAAGTCCTGGGGTTCCACCAATTCTCCCGGGCGTCTGGGGCCCGGGTCTGAAGGCCTTCGGGGTCGACCAGCTGTCTCGGAGGACTCGTGCTCGAGTCTTTGGGCCCGCGGGGTCAACCAGCTCTCCCGGGTGACTTGCGCTTGTGTCCGAGGGCCCGAGGTGTCGACGAGCACTCCCGGGCCACTCGGGCTCGTGTCCTAGGGCCCGCGTGTGCGAACAGCTCTCCCGGGTGAATCAACTCGGGTCTGAGGGCCAGCGGGGTCGACCAAAAATCCCCGGTGCCTCGGGCCCATGCCCGACGGCTTGCAGTGTCGACCAGCAGTCCCGGGCATCTCTGGACCCAGCCCGTGGTGCTGTGGGGTCAAACTGCTGCCCCGGGTGTCTCGCGCTTGGTCCGAGGGCACCCGGGTTCGACAAGCAGTCCCCAGCGACTCGTGCTAGAATCCGAGGGCCCCCGGGGTCGTCCAGCGGTCCCAGGCGCATCGGGCCGGTGCCCGAGGCCCGCGGTGTCGACCAACTCTCCCCGGCAACTCGGGTTAGGGTCTGAGGTCCCAGGGTCGACCAGCTGTCCCGGGCGACTCGGGCCCGTGCCCGATGTCCCGCTGGGTCGACCAGCTGTCCCGGGTGACTTGGGCCCTGGTCAGAGGGACCGCGGTGTCGACCAGGCGTCCCGGGTTACTCGGGACTGTACCTGAGGCCTCGCGGTGTCCACCAGGTGGCCCGGGCGACTCGGGGCCGTGACCGAGGGCCCAAGGTGTCGCCCAGCTCCCCCGGGTGATTCGGGCCCGGGTCCGAGAGCATGCGGTGTCGACCAGCTGTCCCGGGGCACTCGGGCCCGCGTCGAGGGTCCGCGGTTTCGGTTTCGACATGCTCTCCCGGGTGAATCGCGCTCGGGTCCGATGGTACGCGCGGGCCGACGAGCTCTGTTGGGCGATTCGGGCCCGTTCCCGAGGGCCCGTGGTGACCACCAGCTGTCCCGGGTGACTCCGGACTGTGCCCGAGGGCCTGCGGTGTCGAACAGCTTTCCCGGGCGTCTCGCGCTTGGGTCTGTGGGCCCCCGCAATCGACCAGCAGTCCCGGATGTCTCTGGCTTGTTTCCGAGGGCCCGTGAGGTCGACCTGCGGTCCTGGTCGACTCCGGCCAGAGCCCTAGGGCCCGTGGGGTCAACCTGCTGACCCGGGCCACTCGCACTTGGGTCCGAGGGCCTGCGGGGTCGACAGGCTGTCCCGGGCGACTCCGGCCCGCCTCTGAGTGCCCAGGGGTCGACCAGCTGTCCCGGGACACTCGCGTTTGTGTCCGAGGGCCCGCGGGGTCAACCAGCTGTCCCGGGTGAATGGGGCTCGGGTCCCAAGGCACTCGGGGTTGACCAGCTGTCCTGGGCGACACCGGCCCATGCCTTTGGGCCCGCGGTGTGGACCAACTCTTCCGGGCGACTCGCGTTCGGGTCTGACGGCCACGGTCGACCAGCTGTCCCGGGAGATTCGCGCCCATGCCTGATGTCCCGCGGGGTCGACCAGATGCCCCGGGCGACTCGGGCCCGTACCCGAGGGCCCGCAGTGATGACCAGCTGTCCCGGGCGACTCCGGCCCTGGTCCAACGGCCTGAGGGGTCTACCAGCAGTCCCCGGGCGACTCGGGCTCGTTTCCGCGGGACCCCGGTGTCGACCATCGGTACCGGGCTATTCGTCCCGTGCCCGAGGGTCCGGGGTGTCGACCACATCTCTCGGGCGACTCGGTTCGGGTCCGAGGGCCCGCGGTGTCGACCAGCTCCTCTGGGCGATTCCGGCCCGGGTCAGAGGGCACACAGTGTCGACCAGCTGTCCTGCGTGACTTGGGCCCGGGTCCGAGTGCCCTCGGCGTCGACCAGGGGTCCCGTGTGACTCGGACCCGGGTCCAAGGGCCCTCGGGGTCCACCAGCACTCCCGGGAGACCTGCACTCGGGTCAGATGGCCCGAGGTGTCGACCAGCACTCCGGGGCGACTGGGGCCATACCCGATGGCCCGCGGGGTCTTCGAGCTCTCCCGGGTGACTCGGGACTGTGCCAAGGGCCCGCGGTGTCGAACTGCTCTCCCGGGCATCTCACGCTTGCCTCTGAGGGCCCCCGGGGTCGACCAGCAGGCCCGGACGACTCTGGCTCGTGTCCGAGGGCCCGTGAAGTCGACCTGCGGTTCTGGGTGACTCGGGTCAGAGTCCTATGGCCCGCGGGGTCGACCAGCTGCCCCGGGCGACTCGGGCCCGGGTCCGAGGGCCCACGGGTTCCACCAGATTTCCTGGGCGACTCGGGCCCGGGTCCGAAGTCCTGGGGTTCCACCAATTCTCCCGGGCGTCTGGGGCCCGGGTCCGAAGGCCCTCGGGGTCGACCAGCTGTCTCGGAGGACTCGTGCTCGAGTCTGTGGGCCCGCGGGGTCGACCAGCTCTCCCGGGTGACTTGCGCTTGTGTCCGAGGGCCCGAGGTGTCGACGAGCACTCCCGGGCCACTCGGGCTCGTGTCCGAGGGCCCGCGTGTGCGAACAGCTCTCCCGGGTGAATCAACTGGGGTCTGAGGGCCAGTGGGGTCGACCAAAAATCCCCGGTGCCTCGGGCCCATGCCCGACAGCTTGCAGTGTCGACCAGCAGTCCCGGGCATCTCTGGACCCAGCCTGTGGTGCTGTGGGGTCAAACTGCTGCCCCGGGTGTCTCGCGCTTGGTCCGAGGGCACCCGGGTTCGACAAGCAGTCCCCAGCGACTCGTGCTAGAATCCGAGGGCCCCCGGGGTCGTCCAGCGGTCCCAGGCGCATCGGGCCGGTGCCCGAGGCCCGCGGTGTCGACCAACTCTCCCCGGCAACTCGGGTTAGGGTCTGAGGTCCCAGGGTCGACCAGCTGTCCCGGGCGACTCGGGCCCGTGCCCGATGTCCCGCTGGGTCGACCAGCTGTCCCGGGTGACTTGGGCCCTGGTCAGAGGGACCGCGGTGTCGACCAGGCGTCCCGGGTTACTCGGGACTGTACCTGAGGCCTCGCGGTGTCCACCAGGTGGCCCGGGCGACTCGGGGCCGTGACCGAGGGCCCAAGGTGTCGCCCAGCTCCCCCGGGTGATTCGGGCCCGGGTCCGAGAGCATGCGGTGTCGACCAGCTGTCCCGGGGCACTCGGGCCCGCGTCGAGGGTCCGCGGTTTCGGTTTCGACATGCTCTCCCGGGTGAATCGCGCTCGGGTCCGATGGTACGCGCGGGCCGACGAGCTCTGTTGGGCGATTCGGGCCCGTTCCCGAGGGCCCGTGGTGACCACCAGCTGTCCCGGGTGACTCCGGACTGTGCCCGAGGGCCTGCGGTGTCGAACAGCTTTCCCGGGCGTCTCGCGCTTGGGTCTGTGGGCCCCCGCAATCGACCAGCAGTCCCGGATGTCTCTGGCTTGTTTCCGAGGGCCCGTGAGGTCGACCTGCGGTCCTGGTCGACTCCGGCCAGAGCCCTAGGGCCCGTGGGGTCAACCTGCTGACCCGGGCCACTCGCACTTGGGTCCGAGGGCCTGCGGGGTCGACAGGCTGTCCCGGGCGACTCCGGCCCGCCTCTGAGTGCCCAGGGGTCGACCAGCTGTCCCGGGACACTCGCGTTTGTGTCCGAGGGCCCGCGGGGTCAACCAGCTGTCCCGGGTGAATGGGGCTCGGGTCCCAAGGCACTCGGGGTTGACCAGCTGTCCTGGGCGACACCGGCCCATGCCTTTGGGCCCGCGGTGTGGACCAACTCTTCCGGGCGACTCGCGTTCGGGTCTGACGGCCACGGTCGACCAGCTGTCCCGGGAGATTCGCGCCCATGCCTGATGTCCCGCGGGGTCGACCAGATGCCCCGGGCGACTCGGGCCCGTACCCGAGGGCCCGCAGTGATGACCAGCTGTCCCGGGCGACTCCGGCCCTGGTCCAACGGCCTGAGGGGTCTACCAGCAGTCCCCGGGCGACTCGGGCTCGTTTCCGCGGGACCCCGGTGTCGACCATCGGTACCGGGCTATTCGTCCCGTGCCCGAGGGTCCGGGGTGTCGACCACATCTCTCGGGCGACTCGGTTCGGGTCCGAGGGCCCGCGGTGTCGACCAGCTCCTCTGGGCGATTCCGGCCCGGGTCAGAGGGCACACAGTGTCGACCAGCTGTCCTGCGTGACTTGGGCCCGGGTCCGAGTGCCCTCGGCGTCGACCAGGGGTCCCGTGTGACTCGGACCCGGGTCCAAGGGCCCTCGGGGTCCACCAGCACTCCCGGGAGACCTGCACTCGGGTCAGATGGCCCGAGGTGTCGACCAGCACTCCGGGGCGACTGGGGCCATACCCGATGGCCCGCGGGGTCTTCGAGCTCTCCCGGGTGACTCGGGACTGTGCCAAGGGCCCGCGGTGTCGAACTGCTCTCCCGGGCATCTCACGCTTGCCTCTGAGGGCCCCCGGGGTCGACCAGCAGGCCCGGACGACTCTGGCTCGTGTCCGAGGGCCTGTGAAGTCGACCTGCGGTTCTGGGTGACTCGGGTCAGAGTCCTATGGCCCGCGGGGTCGACCAGCTGCCCCGGGCGACTCGGGCCCGGGTCCGAGGGCCCACGGGTTCCACCAGATTTCCTGGGCGACTCGGGCCCGGGTCCGAAGTCCTGGGGTTCCACCAATTCTCCCGGGCGTCTGGGGCCCGGGTCCGAAGGCCCTCGGGGTCGACCAGCTGTCTCGGAGGACTCGTGCTCGAGTCTGTGGGCCCGCGGGGTCGACCAGCTCTCCCGGGTGACTTGCGCTTGTGTCCGAGGGCCCGAGGTGTCGACGAGCACTCCCGGGCCACTCGGGCTCGTGTCCGAGGGCCCGCGTGTGCGAACAGCTCTCCCGGGTGAATCAACTGGGGTCTGAGGGCCAGTGGGGTCGACCAAAAATCCCCGGTGCCTCGGGCCCATGCCCGACAGCTTGCAGTGTCGACCAGCAGTCCCGGGCATCTCTGGACCCAGCCTGTGGTGCTGTGGGGTCAAACTGCTGCCCCGGGTGTCTCGCGCTTGGTCCGAGGGCACCCGGGTTCGACAAGCAGTCCCCAGCGACTCGTGCTAGAATCCGAGGGCCCCCGGGGTCGTCCAGCGGTCCCAGGCGCATCGGGCCGGTGCCCGAGGCCCGCGGTGTCGACCAACTCTCCCCGGCAACTCGGGTTAGGGTCTGAGGTCCCAGGGTCGACCAGCTGTCCCGGGCGACTCGGGCCCGTGCCCGATGTCCCGCTGGGTCGACCAGCTGTCCCGGGTGACTTGGGCCCTGGTCAGAGGGACCGCGGTGTCGACCAGGCGTCCCGGGTTACTCGGGACTGTACCTGAGGCCTCGCGGTGTCCACCAGGTGGCCCGGGCGACTCGGGGCCGTGACCGAGGGCCCAAGGTGTCGCCCAGCTCCCCCGGGTGATTCGGGCCCGGGTCCGAGAGCATGCGGTGTCGACCAGCTGTCCTGGGGCACTCGGGCCCGCGTCGAGGGTCCGCGGTTTCGGTTTCGACATGCTCTCCCGGGTGAATCGCGCTCGGGTCCGATGGTACGCGCGGGCCGACGAGCTCTCTTGGGCGATTCGGGCCCGTTCCCGAGGGCCCGTGGTGACCACCAGCTGTCCCGGGTGACTCCGGACTGTGCCCGAGGGCCTGCGGTGTCGAACAGCTTTCCCGGGCGTCTCGCGCTTGGGTCTGTGGGCCCCCGCCATCGACCAGCAGTCCCGGATGTCTCTGGCTTGTTTCCGAGGGCCCGTGAGGTCGACCTGCGTTCCTGGGCGACTCCGGCCAGAGCCCTAGGGCCCGTGGGGTCAACCTGCTGACCCGGGCCACTCGCACTTGGGTCCGAGGGCCTGCGGGGTCGACAGGCTGTCCCGGGCGACTCCGGCCCGCCTCTGAGTGCCCAGTGGTCGACCAGCTGTCCCGGGACACTCGCGTTTGTGTCCGAGGGCCCGCGGGGTCAACCAGCTGTCCCGGGTGAATGGGGCTCGGGTCCCAAGGCACTCGGGGTTGACCAGCTGTCCTGGGCGACACCGGCCCATGCCTTTGGGCCCGCGGTGTGGACCAACTCTTCCGGGCGACTCGCGTTCGGGTCTGACGGCCACGGTCGACCAGCTGTCCCGGGAGATTCGCGCCCATGCCTGATGTCCCGCGGGGTCGACCAGATGCCCCGGGCGACTCGGGCCCGTACCCGAGGGCCCGCAGTGATGACCAGCTGTCCCGGGCGACTCCGGCCCTGGTCCAACGGCCTGAGGGGTCTACCAGCAGTCCCCGGGCGACTCGGGCTAGTTTCCGCGGGACCCCGGTGTCGACCATCGGTACCGGGCTATTCGTCCCGTGCCCGAGGGTCCGGGGTGTCGACCACATCGCTCGGGCGACTCGGTTCGGGTCCGAGGGCCCGCGGTGTCGACCAGCTCCTCTGGGCGATTCCGGCCCGGGTCAGAGGGCACACAGTGTCGACCAGCTGTCCTGCGTGACTTGGGCCCGGGTCCGAGTGCCCTCGGCGTCGACCAGGGGTCCCGTGTGACTCGGACCCGGGTCCAAGGGCCCTCGGGGTCCACCAGCACTCCCGGGAGACCTGCACTCGGGTCAGATGGCCCGAGGTGTCGACCAGCACTCCGGGGCGACTGGGACCATACCCGATGGCCCGCGGGGTCTTCGAGCTCTCCCGGGTGACTCGGGACTGTGCCAAGGGCCCGCGGTGTCGAACTGCTCTCCCGGGCATCTCACGCTTGCCTCTGATGGCCCCCGGGGTCGACCAGCAGGCCCGGACGACTCTGGCTCGTGTCCGAGGGCCCGTGAAGTCGACCTGCGGTTCTGGGTGACTCGGGTCAGAGCCCTATGGCCCGCGGGGTCGACCAGCTGCCCCGGGCGACTCGGGCCCGGGTCCGAGGGCCCACGGGTTCCACCAGATTTCCTGGGCGACTCGGGCCCGGGTCCGAAGTCCTGGGGTTCCACCAAGTCTCCCGGGCGTCTGGGGCCCGGGTCCGAAGGCCCTCGGGGTCGACCAGCTGTCTCGGAGGACTCGTGCTCGAGTCTGTGGGCCCGCGGGGTCGACCAGCTCTCCCGGGTGACTTGCGCTTGTGTCCGAGGGCCCGAGGTGTCGACGAGCACTCCCGGGCCACTCGGGCTCGTGTCCGAGGGCCCGCGTGTGCGAACAGCTCTCCCGGGTGAATCAACTGGGGTCTGAGGGCCAGTGGGGTCGACCAAAAATCCCCGGTGCCTCGGGCCCATGCCCGACAGCTTGCAGTGTCGACCAGCAGTCCCGGGCATCTCTGGACCCAGCCTGTGGTGCTGTGGGGTCAAACTGCTGCCCCGGGTGTCTCGCGCTTGGTCCGAGGGCACCCGGGTTCGACAAGCAGTCCCCAGCGACTCGTGCTAGAATCCGAGGGCCCCCGGGGTCGTCCAGCGGTCCCAGGCGCATCGGGCCGGTGCCCGAGGCCCGCGGTGTCGACCAACTCTCCCCGGCAACTCGGGTTAGGGTCTGAGGTCCCAGGGTCGACCAGCTGTCCCGGGCGACTCGGGCCCGTGCCCGATGTCCCGCTGGGTCGACCAGCTGTCCCGGGTGACTTGGGCCCTGGTCAGAGGGACCGCGGTGTCGACCAGGCGTCCCGGGTTACTCGGGACTGTACCCGAGGCCTCGCGGTGTCCACCAGGTGGCCCGGGCGACTCGGGGCCGTGACCGAGGGCCCAAGGTGTCGCCCAGCTCCCCCGGGTGATTCGGGCCCGGGTCCGAGAGCATGCGGTGTCGACCAGCTGTCCTGGGGCACTCGGGCCGGCGTCGAGGGGCCGCGGTTTCGGTTTCGACATGCTCTCCCGGGTGAATCGCGCTCGGGTCCGATGGTACGCGGGGTCGACGAGCTCTCTTGGGCGATTCGGGCCCGTTCCCGAGGGCCCGTGGTGACCACCAGCTGTCCCGGGTGACTCCGGACTGTGCCCGAGGGCCTGCGGTGTCGAACAGCTTTCCCGGGCGTCTCGCGCTTGGGTCTGTGGGCCCCCGCCATCGACCAGCAGTCCCGGATGTCTCTGGCTTGTTTCCGAGGGCCCGTGAGGTCGACCTGCGTTCCTGGGCGACTCCGGCCAGAGCCCTAGGGCCCGTGGGGTCAACCTGCTGACCCGGGCCACTCGCACATGGGTCCGAGGGCCTGCGGGGTCGACAGGCTGTCCCGGGCGACTCCGGCCCGCCTCTGAGTGCCCAGGGGTCGACCAGCTGTCCCGGGACACTCGCGTTTGTGTCCGAGGGCCCGCGGGGTCAACCAGCTGTCCCGGGTGAATGGGGCTCGGGTCCCAAGGCACTCGGGGTTGACCAGCTGTCCTGGGCGACACCGGCCCATGCCTTTGGGCCCGCGGTGTGGACCAACTCTTCCGGGCGACTCGCGTTCGGGTCTGACGGCCACGGTCGACCAGCTGTCCCGGGAGATTCGCGCCCATACCTGATGTCCCGCGGGGTCGACCAGATGCCCCGGGCGACTCGGGCCCGTACCCGAGGGCCCGCGGTGTTGACCAGCTGTCCCGGGCGACTCCGGCCCTGGTCCAACGGCCTGAGGGGTCTACCAGCAGTCCCCGGGCGACTCGGGCTCGTTTCCACGGGACCCCGGTGTCGACCATCGGTACCGGGCTATTCGTCCCGTGCCCGAGGGTCCGGGGTGTCGACCACATCGCTCGGGCGACTCGGTTCGGGTCCGAGGGCCCGCGGTGTTGACCAGCTCCTCTGGGCGATTCCGGCCCGGGTCAGAGGGCACACAGTGTCGACCAGCTGTCCTGCGCGACTTGGGCCCGGGTCCGAGTGCCCTCGGCGTCGACCAGGGGTCCCGTGTGACTCGGACCCGGGTCCAAGGGCCCTCGGGGTCCACCAGCACTCCCGGGAGACCTGCACTCGGGTCAGATGGCCCGAGGTGTCGACCAGCACTCCGGGGCGACTGGGGCCATACCCGATGGCCCGCGGGGTCTTCGAGCTCTCCCGGGTGACTCGGGACTGTGCCAAGGGCCCGCGGTGTCGAACTGCTCTCCCGGGCATCTCACGCTTGCCTCTGAGGGCCCCCGGGGTCGACCAGCAGGCCCGGACGACTCTGGCTCGTGTCCGAGGGCCCGTGAAGTCGACCTGCGGTTCTGGGTGACTCGGGTCAGAGCCCTATGGCCCGCGGGGTCGACCAGCTGCCCCGGGCGACTCGGGCCCGGGTCCGAGGGCCCACGGGTTCGACCAGATTTCCTGGGCGACTCGGGCCCGGGTCCGAAGTCCTGGGGTTCCACCAATTCTCCCGGGCGTCTGGGGCCCGGGTCCGAAGGCCCTCGGGGTCGACCAGCTGTCTCGGAGGACTCGTGCTCGAGTCTGTGGGCCCGCGGGGTCGACCAGCTCTCCCGGGTGACTTGCGCTTGTGTCCGAGGGCCCGAGGTGTCGACGAGCACTCCCGGGCCACTCGGGCTCGTGTCCGAGGGCCCGCGTGTGCGAACAGCTCTCCCGGGTGAATCAACTGGGGTCTGAGGGCCAGTGGGGTCGACCAAAAATCCCCGGTGCCTCGGGCCCATGCCCGACAGCTTGCAGTGTCGACCAGCAGTCCCGGGCATCTCTGGACCCAGCCTGTGGTGCTGTGGGGTCAAACTGCTGCCCCGGGTGTCTCGCGCTTGGTCCGAGGGCACCCGGGTTCGACAAGCAGTCCCCAGCGACTCGTGCTAGAATCCGAGGGCCCCCGGGGTCGTCCAGCGGTCCCAGGCGCATCGGGCCGGTGCCCGAGGCCCGCGGTGTCGACCAACTCTCCCCGGCAACTCGGGTTAGGGTCTGAGGTCCCAGGGTCGACCAGCTGTCCCGGGCGACTCGGGCCCGTGCCCGATGTCCCGCTGGGTCGACCAGCTGTCCCGGGTGACTTGGGCCCTGGTCAGAGGGACCGCGGTGTCGACCAGGCGTCCCGGGTGACTCGGGACTGTACCCGAGGCCTCGCGGTGTCCACCAGGTGGCCCGGGCGACTCGGGGCCGTGACCGAGGGCCCAAGGTGTCGCCCAGCTCCCCCGGGTGATTCGGGCCCGGGTCCGAGAGCATGCGGTGTCGACCAGCTGTCCCGGGGCACTCGGGCCCGCGTCGAGGGGCCGCGGTTTCGGTTTCGACATGCTCTCCCGGGTGAATCGCGCTCGGGTCCGATGGTACGCGGGGTCGACGAGCTCTCTTGGGCGATTCGGGCCCGTTCCCGAGGGCCCGTGGTGACCACCAGCTGTCCCGGGTGACTCCGGACTGTGCCCGAGGGCCTGCGGTGTCGAACAGCTTTCCCGGGCGTCTCGCGCTTGGGTCTGTGGGCCCCCGCCATCGACCAGCAGTCCCGGATGTCTCTGGCTTGTTTCCGAGGGCCCGTGAGGTCGACCTGCGTTCCTGGGCGACTCCGGCCAGAGCCCTAGGGCCCGTGGGGTCAACCTGCTGACCCGGGCCACTCGCACATGGGTCCGAGGGCCTGCGGGGTCGACAGGCTGTCCCGGGCGACTCCGGCCCGCCTCTGAGTGCCCAGGGGTCGACCAGCTGTCCCGGGACACTCGCGTTTGTGTCCGAGGGCCCGCGGGGTCAACCAGCTGTCCCGGGTGAATGGGGCTCGGGTCCCAAGGCACTCGGGGTTGACCAGCTGTCCTGGGCGACACCGGCCCATGCCTTTGGGCCCGCGGTGTGGACCAACTCTTCCGGGCGACTCGCGTTCGGGTCTGACGGCCACGGTCGACCAGCTGTCCCGGGAGATTCGCGCCCATACCTGATGTCCCGCGGGGTCGACCAGATGCCCCGGGCGACTCGGGCCCGTACCCGAGGGCCCGCGGTGTTGACCAGCTGTCCCGGGCGACTCCGGCCCTGGTCCAACGGCCTGAGGGGTCTACCAGCAGTCCCCGGGCGACTCGGGCTCGTTTCCGCGGGACCCCGGTGTCGACCATCGGTACCGGGCTATTCGTCCCGTGCCCGAGGGTCCGGGGTGTCGACCACATCGCTCGGGCGACTCGGTTCGGGTCCGAGGGCCCGCGGTGTCGACCAGCTCCTCTGGGCGATTCCGGCCCGGGTCAGAGGGCACACAGTGTCGACCAGCTGTCCTGCGCGACGTGGGCCCGGGTCCGAGTGCCCTCGGCGTCGACCAGGGGTCCCGTGTGACTCGGACCCGGGTCCAAGGGCCCTCGGGGTCCACCAGCACTCCCGGGAGACCTGCACTCGGGTCAGATGGCCCGAGGTGTCGACCAGCACTCCGGGGCGACTGGGGCCATACCCGATGGCCCGCGGGGTCTTCGAGCTCTCCCGGGTGCCTCGGGACTGTGCCAAGGGCCCGCGGTGTCGAACTGCTCTCCCGGGCATCTCACGCTTGCCTCTGAGGGCCCCCGGGGTCGACCAGCAGGCCCGGACGACTCTGGCTCGTGTCCGAGGGCCCGTGAAGTCGACCTGCGGTTCTGGGTGACTCGGGTCAGAGCCCTATGGCCCGCGGGGTCGACCAGCTGCCCCGGGCGACTCGGGCCCGGGTCCGAGGGCCCACGGGTTCGACCAGATTTCCTGGGCGACTCGGGCCCGGGTCCGAAGTCCTGGGGTTCCACCAATTCTCCCGGGCGTATGGGGCCCGGGTCCGAAGGCCCTCGGGGTCGACCAGCTGTCTCGGAGGACTCGTGCTCGAGTCTGTGGGCCCGCGGGGTCGACCAGCTCTCCCGGGTGACTTGCGCTTGTGTCCGAGGGCCCGAGGTGTCGACGAGCACTCCCGGGCCACTCGGGCTCTTGTCCGAGGGCCCGCGTGTGCGAACAGCTCTTCCGGGTGAATCAACTCGGGTCTGAGGGCCAGCGGGGTCGACCAAAAATCCCCGGTGCCTCGGGCCCATGCCCGACGGCTTGCAGTGTCGACCAGCAGTCCCGGGCATCTCTGGACCCAGCCCGTGGTGCTGTGGGGTCAAACTGCTGCCCCGGGTGTCTCGCGCTTGGTCCGAGGGCACCCGGGTTCGACAAGCAGTCCCCAGCGACTCGTGCTAGAATCCGAGGGCCCCCGGGGTCGTCCAGCGGTCCCAGGCGCATCGGGCCGGTGCCCGAGGCCCGCGGTGTCGACCAACTCTCCCCGGCAACTCGGGTTAGGGTCTGAGGTCCCAGGGTCGACCAGCTGTCCCGGGCGACTCGGGCCCGTGCCCGATGTCCCGCTGGGTCGACCAGCTGTCCCGGGTGACTTGGGCCCTGGTCAGAGGGACCGCGGTGTCGACCAGGCGTCCCGGGTGACTCGGGACTGTACCCGAGGCCTCGCGGTGTCCACCAGGTGGCCCGGGCGACTCGGGGCCGTGACCGAGGGCCCAAGGTGTCGCCCAGCTCCCCCGGGTGATTCGGGCCCGGGTCCGAGAGCATGCGGTGTCGACCAGCTGTCCCGGGGCACTCGGGCCCGCGTCGAGGGTCCGCGGTTTCGGTTTCGACATGCTCTCCCGGGTGAATCGCGCTCGGGTCCGATGGTTCGCGGGGCCGACGAGCTCTCTTGGGCGATTCGGGCCCGTTCCCGAGGGCCCGTGGTGACCACCAGCTGTCCCGGGTGATTCCGGACTGTGCCCGAGGGCCCGCGGTGTCGAACAGCTTTCCCGGGCGTTTCGCGCTTGGGTCTGTGGGCCCCCACCATCGACCAGCAGTCCCGGATGTCTCTGGCTTGTTTCTGAGGGCCCGTGAGGTCGACCTGCGGTCCTGGGCGACTCCGGCCAGAGCCCTAGGGCCCGTGGTGTCAACCTGCTGACCCGGGCCACTCGCACTTGGGTCTGAGGGCCTGCGGGGTCGACAGGCTGTCCCGGGCGACTCCGGCCCGCCTCCGAAGCCCAGGGGTCGACCAGCTGTCCCGGGACACTCGCGTTTGTGTCCGAGGGCCCGTGGGGACAACCAGCTGTCCCGGGTGAATGGGGCTCGGGTCCCAAGGCACTCGGGGTTGACCAGCTGTCCTGGGCGACACCGGCCCATGCCTTTGGGCCCGCGGTGTGGACCAACTCTTCCGGGCGACTCGCGTTCGTGTCTGACGGCCACGGTTGACCAGCTGTCCCGGGAGATTCGCGCCCATGCCTGATGTCCTGCGGGGTCGACCAGATGCCCCGGGCGACTCGGGCCCGTACCCGAGGGCCCGCGGTGTTGACCAGCTGTCCCGGGCGACTCCGGCCCTGGTCCAACGGCCTGAGGGGTCTACCAGCAGTCCCCGGGCGACTCGGGCTAGTTTCCGCGGGACCCCGGTGTCGACCATCGGTACCGGGCTATTCGTCCCGTGCCCGAGGGTTCGGGGTGTCGACCACATCGCTCGGGCGACTCGGTTCGGGTCCGAGGGCCCGCGGTGTCGACCAGCTCCTCTGGGCGATTCCGGCCCGGGTCAGAGGGCACACAGTGTCGACCAGCTGTCCTGCGCGACTTGGGCCCGGGTCCGAGTGCCCTCGGCGTCGACCAGGGGTCCCGTGTGACTCGGACCCGGGTCCAAGGGCCCTCGGGGTCCACCAGCACTCCCGGGAGACCTGCACTCGGGTCAGATGGCCCGAGGTGTCGACCAGCACTCCGGGGCGACTGGGGCCATACCCGATGGCCCGCGGGGTCTTCGAGCTCTCCCGGGTGACTCGGGACTGTGCCAAGGGCCCGCGGTGTCGAACTGCTCTCCCGGGCATCTCACGCTTGCCTCTGAGGGCCCCCGGGGTCGACCAGCAGGCCCGGACGACTCTGGCTCGTGTCCGAGGGCCCGTGAAGTCGACCTGCGGTTCTGGGTGACTCGGGTCAGAGCCCTATGGCCCGCGGGGTCGACCAGCTGCCCCGGGCGACTCGGGCCCGGGTCCGAGGTCCCACGGGTTCCACCAGATTTCCTGGGCGACTCGGGCCCGTGTCCGAAGTACTGGGGTTCCACCAATTCTCCCGGGCGTCTGGGGCCCGGGTCCGAAGGCCCTCGGGGTCGACCAGCTGTCTCGGAGGACTCGTGCTCGAGTCTGTGGGCCCGCGGGGTCGACCAGCTCTCCCGGGTGACTTGCGCTTGTGTCCGAGGGCCCGAGGTGTCGACGAGCACTCCCGGGCCACTCGGGCTCGTGTCCGAGGGCCCGCGTGTGCGAACAGCTCTCCCGGGTGAATCAACTCGGGTCTGAGGGCCAGCGGGGTCGACCAAAAATCCCCGGTGCCTCGGGCCCATGCCTGACAGCTTGCAGTGTCGACCAGCAGTCCCGGGCATCTCTGGACCCAGACCGTGGTGCTGTGGGGTCAAACTGCTGCCCCGGGTGTCTCGCGCTTGGTCCGAGGGCACCCGGGTTCGACAAGCAGTCCCCAGCGACTCGTGCTAGAATCCGAGGGCCCCCGGGGTCGTCCAGCGGTCCCAGGCGCATCGGGCCGGTGCCCGAGGCCCGCGGTGTCGACCAACTCTCCCCGGCAACTCGGGTTAGGGTCTGAGGTCCCAGGGTCGACCAGCTGTCCCGGGCGACTCGGGCCCGTGCCCGATGTCCCGCTGGGTCGACCAGCTGTCCCGGGTGACTTGGGCCCTGGTCAGAGGGACCGCGGTGTCGACCAGGCGTCCCGGGTGACTCGGGACTGTACCCGAGGCCTCGCGGTGTCCACCATGTGGCGCGGGCGATTCGGTTCCGTGACCGAGGGCCCAAGGTGTCGCCCAGCTCCCCCGGGTGATTCGGGCCCGGGTCCGAGAGCATGCGGTGTCGACCAGCTGTCCCGGGGCACTCGGGCCCGCGTCGAGGGTCCGCGGTTTCGGTTTCGACATGCTCTCCCGGGTGAATCGCGCTCGGGTCCGATGGTACGCGGGGTCGACGAGCTCTCTTGGGCGATTCGGGCCCGTTCCCGAGGGCCCGTGGTGACCACCAGCTGTCCCGGGT
Source organism: Sus scrofa (assembly GCF_054392235.1). NCBI lineage: Eukaryota > Metazoa > Chordata > Mammalia > Artiodactyla > Suidae > Sus > Sus scrofa. The sequence goes on along the minus strand of NC_139387.1, from coordinate 45,119,937 downwards.
GACTCCGGACTGTGCCCGAGGGCCCGCGGTGTCGAACAGCTTTCCCGGGCGTCTCGCGCTTGGCTCTGTGGGCCCCCGCCATCGACCAGCAGTCCCGGATGTCTCTGGCTTGTTTCCGAGGGCCCGTGAGGTCGACCTGCGGTCCTGGGCGACTCCGGCCAGAGCCCTAGGGCCCGTGGGGTCAACCTGCTGACCCGGGCCACTCGCACTTGGGTCCGAGGGCCTGCGGGGTCGACAGGCTGTCCCGGGCGACTCCAGCCCGCCTCCGAGTGCCCAGGGGTCGACCAGCTGTCCCGGGACACTCGCGTTTGTGTCTGAGGGCCCGCGGGATCAACCAGCTGTCCCGGGTGAATGGGGCTCGCGTCCCAAGGCACTCGGGGTTGACCAGCTGTCCTGGGCGACACCGGCCCATGCCTTTGGGCCCGCGGTGTGGACCTACTCATCTGGGCGACTCGCGTTCGGGTCTGACGGCCACGGTCGACCAGCTGTCCCGGGAGATTCGCGCCCATGCCTGATGTCCCGCGGGGTCGACCGGATGCCCCGGGCGACTCGGGCCCGTACCCGAGGGCCCGCGGTGTTGACCAGCTGTCCCGGGCGACTCCGGCCCTTGTCCAACGGCCTGAGGGGTCTACCAGCAGTCCCCGGGCGACTCGGGCTAGTTTCCGCGGGACCCCGGTGTCGACCATCGGTACCGGGCTATTCGTCCCGTGTCCGAGGGTCCGGGGTGTCGACCACATCTCTCGGGTGACTCGGTTCGGGTCCGAGGGCCCGCGGTGTCGACCAGCTCCTGTGTGCGATTCCGGCCCGGGTCAGAGGGCACACAGTGTCGACCAGCTGTCCTGCGCGACGTGGGCCCGGGTCCGAGTGCCCTCGGCGTCGACCAGGGGTCCCGTGTGACTCGGACCCGGGTCCAAGGGCCCTCGGGGTCCACCAGCACTCCCGGGAGACCTGCGCTCGGGTCAGATGGCCCGAGGTGTCGACCAGCTCTCGGGGGCGACTGGGGCCATACCCGATGGCCCGCGGGGTCTTCGAGCTCTCCCGGGTGACTTGCGCATGTGTCCGAGGGCCCGAGGTGTCGACGAGCACTCCCGGGCCACTCGGGCTCGTGTCCGAGGGCCCGCGTGTGCGAACAGCTCTCCCGGGTGAATCAACTCGGGTCTGAGGGCCAGCGGGGTTGACCAAAAGTCCCCGGTGCCTCGGGCCCATGCCCGATGGTTTGCAGTGTCGACCAGCAGTCCCGGGCATCTCTGGACCCAGCCCGTGGTGCTGTGGGGTCAAACTGCTGCCCCGGGGGCCTCGTGCTTGGTCCGAGGGCACCCGGGTTCGACAAGCAGTCCCGAGCGACTCGTGCTAGAATCCGAGGGCCCCCGGGGTCGTCCAGCAGTCCCAGGTGCATCGGGCCGGTGCCCGAGGCCCGCGGTGTCGACCAACTCTCCCGGGCCACTCGGGTTAGGGTCTGAGGTCCCAGGGTCGACCAGCTGTCCCGGGCGACTCGGGCCCGTGCCCGATGTCCCGCTGGGTCGACCAGCTGTCCCGGGTGACTTGGGCCCTGGTCAGAGGGACCGCGGTGTCGACCAGGCGTCCCGGGTGACTCGGGACTGTACCCGAGGCCTCGCGGTGTCCACCAGGTGCCCCGGGCGACTCGGGGCCGTGACCGAGGGCCCAAGGTGTCGCCCAGCTCCCCTGGTGATTCGGGCCCGGGTCCGAGAGCATGCGGTGTCGACCAGCTGTCCCGGGGCACTCGGGCCCGCGTCGAGGGTCTGCGGTTTCGGTTTCGACATGCTCTCCCGGGTGAATCGCGCTCGGGTCCGATGGTACGCGGGGTCGACGAGCTCTCTTGGGCGATTCGGGCCCGTTCCCGAGGGCCCGTGGTGACCACCAGCTGTCCCGGGTGACTCCGGACTGTGCCCGAGGGCCCGCGGTGTCGAACAGCTTTCCCGGGCGTCTCGCGCTTGGGTCTGTGGGCCCCCGCCATGGACCAGCAGTCCCGGATGTCTCTGGCTTGTTTCCGAGGGCCCGTGAGGTCGACCTGCGGTCCTGGGCGACTCCGGCCAGAGCCCTAGGGCCCGTGGGGTCAACCTGCTGACCCGGGCCACTCGCACTTGGGTCCGAGGGCCTGCGGGGTCGACAGGCTGTCCCGGGCGACTCCGGCCCGCCTCCGAGTGCCCAGGGGTCGACCAGCTGTCCCGGGACACTCGCGTTTGTGTCCGAGGGCCCGCGGGGTCAACCAGCTGTCCCGGGTGAATGGGGCTCGGGTCCCAAGGCACTCGGGGTTGACCAGCTGTCCTGGGCGACACCGGCCCATGCCTTTGGGCCCGCGGTGTGGACCAACTCTTCCGGGCGACTCGCGTTCGGGTCTGACGGCCACGGTCGACCAGCTGTCCAGGGAGATTCGCGCCCATGCCTGATGTCCCGCGGGGTCGACCGGATGCCCCGGGCGACTCGGGCCCGTACCCGAGGGCCCGCGGTGTTGACCAGCTGTCCCGGGCGACTCCGGCCCTGGTCCAACGGCCTGAGGGGTCTACCAGCAGTCCCCGGGCGACTCGGGCTCGTTTCCGCCGGACCCCGGTGTCGACCATCGGTACCGGGCTATTCGTCCCGTGCCCGAGGGTCCGGGGTGTCGACCACATCTCTCGGGCGACTCGGTTCGGGTCCGAGGGCCCGCGGTGTCGACCAGCTCCTCTGGGCGATTCCGGCCCGGGTCAGAGGGCACACAGTGTCGACCAGCTGTCCTGCGCGACGTGGGCCCGGGTCCGAGTGCCCTCGGCGTCGACCAGGGGTCCCGTGTGACTCGGACCCGGGTCCAAGGGCCCTCGGGGTCCACCAGCACTCCCGGGAGACCTGCGCTCGGGTCAGATGGCCCGAGGTGTCGACCAGCTCTCGGGGGCGACTGGGGCCATACCCGATGGCCCGCGGGGTCTTCGAGCTCTCCCGGGTGACTCGGGACTGTGCCAAGGGCCCGCGGTGTCGAACTGCTCTCCCGGGCATCTCACGCTTGCCTCTGAGGGCCCCCGGGGTCGACCAGCAGGCCCGGACGACTCTGGCTCGTGTCCGAGGGCCCGTGAAGTCGACCTGCGGTTCTGGGTGACTCGGGTCAGAGCCCTATGGCCCGCGGGGTCAACCAGCTGCCCCGGGCGACTCGGGCCCGGGTCCGAGGGCCCACGGGTTCGACCAGATTTCCTGGGCGACTCGGGCCCGGGTCGGAAGTCCTGGGGTTCGACCAATTCTCCCGGGCGTCTGGGGCCCGGGTCCGAAGGCCCTCGGGGTCGACCAGCTGTCTCGGAGGACTCGTGCTCGAGTCTGTGGGCCCGCGGGGTCGACCAGCTCTCCCGGGTGACTTGCGCATGTGTCCGAGGGCCCGAGGTGTCGACGAGCACTCCCGGGCCACTCGGGCTCGTGTCCGAGGGCCCGCGTGTGCGAACAGCTCTCCCGGGTGAATCAACTCGGGTCTGAGGGCCAGCGGGGTCGACCAAAAATCCCCGGTGCCTCGGGCCCATGCCCGACGGCTTGCAGTGTCGACCAGCACTCCCGGGCATCTCTGGACCCAGCCTGTGGTGCTGTGGGGTCAAACTGCTGCCCCGGGGGCCTCGTGCTTGGTCCGAGGGCACCCGGGTTCGACAAGCAGTCCCGAGCGACTCGTGCTAGAATCCGAGGGCCCCCGGGGTCGTCCATCGGTCCCAGGCGCATCGGACCGGTGCCCGAGGCCAGCGGTGTCGAATAACTCTCCCGGGCCACTCGGGTTAGGGTCTGAGGTCCCAGGGTCGACCAGCTGTCCCGGGCGACTCGGGCCCGTGCCCGATGTCCCGCTGGGTCGACCAGCTGTCCCGGGTGACTTGGGCCCTGGTCAGAGGGACCGCGGTGTCGACCAGGCGTCCCGGGTGACTCGGGACTGTACCCGAGGCCGCGCGGTGTCAACCACGTGGCCCGGGCGACTCGGGGCCGTGACCGAGGGCCCAAGGTGTCGCCCAGCTCCCCCGGGTGATTCGGGCCCGGGTCCGAGAGCATGCGGTGTTGACCAGCTGTCCCGGGGCACTCGGGCCCGCGTCTAGGGTCCGCGGTTTTGGTTTCGACATGCTCTCCCGGGTGAATCGCGCTCGGGTCCGATGGTACGCGGGGTCGACGAGCTCTCTTGGGCGATTCGGGCCCGTTCCCGAGGGCCCGTGGTGACCACCAGCTGTCCCGGGTGACTCCGGACTGTGCCCGAGGGCTCGTGGTGTCGATCAGCTTTCCCGGGCGTCTCGCGCTTGGGTCTGTGGGCCCCCGCCATGGACCACCAGTCCCGGATGTCTCTGGCTTGTTTCCGAGGGCCCGTGAGGTCGACCTGCGGTCCTGGGCGACTCCGGCCAGAGCCCTAGGGCCCGTGGGGTCAACCTGCTGACCCGGGCCACTCGCACTTGGGTCCGAGGGCCTGCGGGGTCGACAGGCTGTCCCGGGCGACTCCGGCCCGCCTCCGAGTGCCCAGGGGTCGACCAGCTGTCCCGGGACACTCGCGTTTGTGTCCGAGGGCCCGCGGGGTCAACCAGCTGTCCCGGGTGAATGGGGCTCGGGTCCCAAGGCACTCGGGGTTGACCAGCTGTCCTGGGCGACACCGGCCAATGCCTTTGGGCCCGCGGTGTGGACCAACTTTTCCGGGCGACTCGCGTTCGGGTCTGACGGCCACGGTCGACCAGCTGTCCCGGGAGATTCGCGCCCATGCCTGATGTCCCGCGGGGTCGACCGGATGCCCCGGGCGACTCGGGCCCGTACCCGAGGGCCCGCGGTGTTGACCAGCTGTCCCGGGCGACTCCGGCCCTGGTCCAACGGCCTGAGGGGTCTACCAGCAGTCCCCGGGCGACTCGGGCTCGTTTCCGCCGGACCCCGGTGTCGAACATCGGTACCGGGCTATTCGTCCCGTGCCCGAGGGTCCGGGGTGTCGACCACATCTCTCGGGCGACTCGGTTCGGGTCCGAGGGCCCGCGGTGTCGACCAGCTCCTCTGGGCGATTCCGGCCCGGGTCAGAGGGCACACAGTGTCGACCAGCTGTCCTGCGCGACGTGGGCCCGGGTCCGAGTGCCCTCGGCGTCGACCAGGGGTCCCGTGTGACTCGGACCCGGGTCCAAGGGCCCTCGGGGTCCACCAGCACTCCCGGGAGACCTGCGCTCGGGTCAGATGGCCCGAGGTGTCGACCAGCTCTCGGGGGCGACTGGGGCCATACCCGATGGCCCGCGGGGTCTTCGAGCTCTCCCGGGTGACTCGGGACTGTGCCAAGGGCCCGCGGTGTCGAACTGCTCTCCCGGGCATCTCACGCTTGACTCTGAGGGCCCCCGGGGTCGACCAGCAGGCCCGGACGACTCTGGCTCGTGTCCGAGGGCCCGTGAAGTCGACCTGCGTTTCTGGGTGACTCGGGTCAAAGCCCTATGGCCCGCGGGGTCGACCAGCTGCCCCGGGCGACTCGGGCCCGGGTCCGAGGGCCCACGGGTTCGACCAGATTTCCTGGGCGACTCGGGCCCGGGTCCGAAGTCCTGGGGTTCCACCAATTCTCCCGGGCGTCTGGGGCCCGGGTCCGAAGGCCCTCGGGGTCGACCAGCTGTCTCGGAGGACTCGTGCTCGAGTCTGTGGGCCCGCGGGTTCGACCAGCTCTCCCGGGTGACTTGCGCTTGTGTCCGAGGGCCCGAGGTGTCGACGAGCACTCCCGGGCCACTCGGGCTCGTGTCCGAGGGCCCGCGTGTGCGAACAGCTCTCCCGGGTGAATCAACTCGGGTCTGAGGGCCAGCGGGGTCGACCAAAAATCCCCGGTGCCTCGGGCCCATGCCCGACGGCTTGCAGTGTCGACCAGCATTCCCGGGCATCTCTGCACCCAGCCTGTGGTGCTGTGGGGTCAAACTGCTGCCCCGGGTGCCTCGCGCTTGGTCCGAGGGCACCCGGGTTCGACAAGCAGTCCCCAGCGACTCGTGCTAGAATCCGAGGGCCCCCGGGGTCGTCCAGCGGTCCCAGGCGCATCGGGCCGGTGCCCGAGGCCCGCGGTGTCGACCAACTCTCCCGGGCCACTCGGGTTAGGGTCTGAGGTCCCAGGGTCGACCAGCTGTCCCGGGCGACTCGGGCCCGTGGTGGATGTCCCGCTGGGTCGACCAGCTGTCCCGGGTGACTTGGGCCCTGGTCAGAGGGACCGCGGTGTCGACCAGGCGTCCCGGGTGACTCGGGACTGTACCCGAGGCCGCGCGGTGTCCACCAGGTGGCCCGGGCGACTCGGGGCCGTGACCGAGGGCCCAAGGTGTCGCCCAGCTCCCCCGGGTGATTCGGGCCCGGGTCCGAGAGCATGCGGTGTCGACCAGCTGTCCCGGGGCACTCGGGCCCGCGTCGAGGGTCCGCGGTTTCGGTTTCGACATGCTCTCCCGGGTGAATCGCGCTCGGGTCCGATGGTACGCGGGGTCGACGAGCTCTCTTGGGCGATTCGGGCCCGTTCCCGAGGGCCCGTGGTGACCACCAGCTGTCCCGGGTGACTCCGGACTGTGCCCGAGGGCCCGCGGTGTCGAACAGCTTTCCCGGGCGTCTCGCGCTTGGGTCTGTGGGCCCCCGCCATGGACCAGCAGTCCCGGATGTCTCTGGCTTGTTTCCGAGGGCCCGTGAGGTCGACCTGCGGTCCTGGGCGACTCCGGCCAGAGCCCTAGGGCCCGTGGGGTCAACCTGCTGACCCAGGCCACTCGCACTTGGGTCCGAGGGCCTGCGGGGTCGACAGGCTGTCCCGGGCGACTCCGGCCCGCCTCCGAGTGCCCAGGGGTCGACCAGCTGTCCCGGGACACTCGCGTTTGTGTCCGAGGGCCCGCGGGGTCAACCAGCTGTCCCGGGTGAATGGGGCTCGGGTCCCAAGGCACTCGGGGTTGACCAGCTGTCCTGGGCGACACCGGCCCATGCCTTTGGGCCCGCGGTGTGGACCAACGCTTCCGGGCGACTCGCGTTCGGGTCTGACGGCCACGGTCGACCAGCTGTCCCGGGAGATTCGCGCCCATGCCTGATGTCCCGCGGGGTCGACCGAATGCCCCGGGCGACTCGGGCCCGTACCCGAGGGCCCGCGGTGTTGACCAGCTGTCCCGGGCGACTCCGGCCCTGGTCCAACGGCCTGAGGGGTCTACCAGCAGTCCCCGGGCGCCTCGGGCTCGTTTCCGCGGGACCCCGGTGTCGACCATCGGTACCGGGCTATTCGTCCCGTGCCCGAGGGTCCGGGGTGTCGACCACATCTCTCGGGCGACTCGGTTCGGGTCCGAGGGCCCGCGGTGTCGACCAGCTCCTCTGGGCGATTCCGGCCCGGGTCAGAGGGCACACAGTGTCGACCAGCTGTCCTGCGCGACGTGGGCCCGGGTCCGAGTGCCCTCGGCGTCGACCAGGGGTCCCGTGTGACTCGGACCCGGGTCCAAGGGCCCTCGGGGTCCACCAGCACTCCCGGGAGACCTGCGCTCGGGTCAGATGGCCCGAGGTGTCGACCAGCTCTCGGGGGCGACTGGGGCCATACCCGATGGCCCGCGGGGTCTTCGAGCTCTCCCGGGTGACTCGGGACTGTGCCAAGGGCCCGCGGTGTCGAACTGCTCTCCCGGGCATCTCACGCTTGCCTCTGAGGGCCCCCGGGGTCGACCAGCAGGCCCGGACGACTCTGGCTCGTGTCCGAGGGCCCGTGAAGTCGACCTGCGGTTCTGGGTGACTCGGGTCAGAGCCCTATGGCCCGCGGGGTCGACCAGCTGCCCCGGGCGACTCGGGCCCGGGTCCGAGGGCCCACGGGTTCGACCAGATTTCCTGGGCGCCTCGGGCCCGGGTCCGAAGTCCTGGGGTTCCACCAATTCTCCCGGGCGTCTGGGGCCCGGGTCCGAAGGCCCTCGGGGTCGACCAGCTGTCTCGGAGGACTCGTGCTCGAGTCTGTGGGCCCGCGGGGTCGACCAGCTCTCCCGGGTGACTTGCGCTTGTGTCCGAGGGCCCGAGGTGTCGACGAGCACTCCCGGGCCACTCGGGCTCGTGTCCGAGGGCCCGCGTGTGCGAACAGCTCTCCCGGGTGAATCAACTCGGGTCTGAGGGCCAGCGGGGTCGACCAAAAATCCCCGGTGCCTCGGGCCCATGCCCGACGGCTTGCAGTGTCGACCAGCAGTCCCGGGCATCTCTGCACCCAGCCCGTGGTGCTGTGGGGTCAAACTGCTGCCCCGGGTGCCTCGCGCTTGGTCTGAGGGAACCCGGGTTCGACAAGCAGTCCCCAGCGACTCGTGCTAGAATCCGAGGGCCCCCGGGGTCGTCCATCGGTCCCAGGCGCATCGGGCCGGTGCCCGAGGCCCGCGGTGTCGACCAACTCTCCCGGGCCACTCGGGTTAGGGTCTGAGGTCCCAGGGTCGACCAGCTGTCCCGGGCGACTCGGGCCCGTGGCCGATGTCCCGCTGGGTCGACCAGCTGTCCCGGGTGACTTGGGCCCTGGTCAGAGGGACCGCGGTGTCGACCAGGCGTCCCGGGTGACTCGGGACTGTACCCGAGGCCGCGCGGTGTCCACCAGGTGGCCCGGGCGACTCGGGGCCGTGACCGAGGGCCCAAGGTGTCGCCCAGCTCCCCCGGGTGATTCGGGCCCGGGTCCGAGAGCATGCGGTGTCGACCAGCTGTCCCGGGGCACTCGGGCCCGCGTCGAGGGTCCGCGGTTTCGGTTTCGACATGCTCTCCCGGGTGAATCGCGCTCGGGTCCGATGGTACGCGGGGTCGACGAGCTCTCTTGGGCGATTCGGGCGCGTTCCCGAGGGCCCGTGGTGACCACCAGCTGTCCCGGGTGACTCCGGACTGTGCCCGAGGGCCCGCGGTGTCGAACAGCTTTCCCGGGCGTCTCGCGCTTGGGTCTGTGGGCCCCCGCCATGGACCAGCAGTCCCGGATGTCTCTGGCTTGTTTCCGAGGGCCCGTGAGGTCGACCTGCGGTCCTGGGCGACTCCGGCCAGAGCCCTAGGGCCCGTGGGGTCAACCTGCTGACCCAGGCCACTCGCACTTGGGTCCGAGGGCCTGCGGGGTCGACAGGCTGTCCCGGGCGACTCCGGCCCGCCTCCGAGTGCCCAGGGGTCGACCAGCTGTCCCGGGACACTCGCGTTTGTGTCCGAGGGCCCGCGGGGTCAACCAGCTGTCCCGGGTGAATGGGGCTCGGGTCCCAAGGCACTCGGGGTTGACCAGCTGTCCTGGGCGACACCGGCCCATGCCTTTGGGCCCGCGGTGTGGACCAACGCTTCCGGGCGACTCGCGTTCGGGTCTGACGGCCACGGTCGACCAGCTGTCCCGGGAGATTCGCGCCCATGCCTGATGTCCCGCGGGGTCGACCGGATGCCCCGGGCGACTCGGGCCCGTACCCGAGGGCCCGCGGTGTTGACCAGCTGTCCCGGGCGACTCCGGCCCTGGTCCAACGGCCTGAGGGGTCTACCAGCAGTCCCCGGGCGCCTCGGGCTCGTTTCCGCGGGACCCCGGTGTCGACCATCGGTACCGGGCTATTCGTCCCGTGCCCGAGGGTCCGGGGTGTCGACCACATCTCTCGGGCGACTCGGTTCGGGTCCGAGGGCCCGCGGTGTCGACCAGCTCCTGTGTGCGATTCCGGCCCGGGTCAGAGGGCACACAGTGTCGACCAGCTGTCCTGCGCGACGTGGGCCCGGGTCCGAGTGCCCTCGGCGTCGACCAGGGGTCCCGTGTGACTCGGACCCGGGTCCAAGGGCCCTCGGGGTCCACCAGCACTCCCGGGAGACCTGCGCTCGGGTCAGATGGCCCGAGGTGTCGACCAGCTCTCGGGGGCGACTGGGGCCATACCCGATGGCCCGCGGGGTCTTCGAGCTCTCCCGGGTGACTCGGGAGTGTGCCAAGGGCCCGCGGTGTCGAACTGCTCTCCCGGGCATCTCACGCTTGCCTCTGAGGGCCCCCGGGGTCGACCAGCAGGCCCGGACGACTCTGGCTCGTGTCCGAGGGCCCGTGAAGTCGACCTGCGGTTCTGGGTGACTCGGGTCAGAGCCCTATGGCCCGCGGGGTCGACCAGCTGCCCCGGGCGACTCGGGCCCGGGTCCGAGGGCCCACGGGTTCGACCAGATTTCCTGGGCGCCTCGGGCCCGGGTCCGAAGTCCTGGGGTTCCACCAATTCTCCCGGGCGTCTGGGGCCCGGGTCCGAAGGCCCTCGGGGTCGACCAGCTGTCTCGGAGGACTCGTGCTCGAGTCTGTGGGCCCGCGGGGTCGACCAGCTCTCCCGGGTGACTTGCGCTTGTGTCCGAGGGCCCGAGGTGTCGACGAGCACTCCCGGGCCACTCGGGCTCGTGTCCGAGGGCCCGCGTGTGCGAACAGCTCTCCCGGGTGAATCAACTCGGGTCTGAGGGCCAGCGGGGTCGACCAAAAATCCCCGGTGCCTCGGGCCCATGCCCGACGGCTTGCAGTGTCGACCAGCAGTCCCGGGCATCTCTGCACCCACCCCGTGGTGCTGTGGGGTCAAACTGCTGCCCCGGGTGCCTCGCGCTTGGTCCGAGGGCACCCGGGTTCGACAAGCAGTCCCCAGCGACTCGTGCTAGAATCCGAGGGCCCCCGGGGTCGTCCATCGGTCCCAGGCGCAGCGGGCCGGTGCCCGAGGCCCGCGGTGTCGACCAACTCTCCCGGGCCACTCGGGTTAGGGTCTGAGGTCCCAGGGTCGACCAGCTGTCCCGGGCGACTCGGGCCCGTGGCCGATGTCCCGCTGGGTCGACCAGCTGTCCCGGGTGACTTGGGCCCTGGTCAGAGGGACCGCGGTGTCGACCAGGCGTCCCGGGTGACTCGGGACTGTACCCGAGGCCGCGCGGTGTCCACCAGGTGGCCCGGGCGACTCGGGGCCGTGACCGAGGGCCCAAGGTGTCGCCCAGCTCCCCCGGGTGATTCGGGCCCGGGTCCGAGAGCATGCGGTGTCGACCAGCTGTCCCGGGGCACTCGGGCCCGCGTCGAGGGTCCGCGGTTTCGGTTTCGACATGCTCTCCCGGGTGAATCGCGCTCGGGTCCGATGGTACGCGGGGTCGACGAGCTCTCTTGGGCGATTCGGGCCCGTTCCCGAGGGCCCGTGGTGACCACCAGCTGTCCCGGGTGACTCCGGACTGTGCCCGAGGGCCCGCGGTGTCGAACAGCTTTCCCGGGCGTCTCGCGCTTGGGTCTGTGGGCCCCCGCCATGGACCAGCAGTCCCGGATGTCTCTGGCTTGTTTCCGAGGGCCCGTGAGGTCGACCTGCGGTCCTGGGCGACTCCGGCCAGAGCCCTAGGGCCCGTGGGGTCAACCAGCTGTCCCGGGTGAATGGGGCTCGGGCCCCAAGGCACTCGGGGTTGACCAGCTGTCCTGGGCGACACCGGCCCATGCCTTTGGGCCCGCGGTGTGGACCAACTCTTCCGGGCGACTCGCGTTCGGGTCTGACGGCCACGGTCGACCAGCTGTCCAGGGAGATTCGCGCCCATGCCTGATGTCCCGCGGGGTCGAGCGGATGCCCCGGGCGACTCGGGCCCGTACCCGAGAGCCCAGGTGTTGACCAGCTGTCCCGGGCGACTCCGGCCCTGGTCCAACGGCCTGAGGGGTCTACCAGCAGTCCCCGGGCGACTCGGGCTCGTTTCCGCCGGACCCCGGTGTCGACCATCGGTACCGGGCTATTCGTCCCGTGCCCGAGGGTCCGGGGTGTCGACCACATCTCTCGGGCGACTCGGTTCGGGTCCGAGGGCCCGCGGTGTCGACCAGCTCCTCTGGGCGATTCCGGCCCGGGTCAGAGGGCACACAGTGTCGACCAGCTGTCCTGCGCGACATGGGCCCGGGTCCGAGTGCCCTCCGCGTCGACCAGGGGTCCCGTGTGACTCGGACCCGGGTCCAAGGGCCCTCGGGGTCCACCAGCACTCCCGGGAGACCTGCGCTCGGGTCAGATGGCCCGAGGTGTCGACCAGCTCTCGGGGGCGACTGGGGCCATACCCGATGGCCCGCGGGGTCTTCGAGCTCTCCCGGGTGACTCGGGACTGTGCCAAGGGCCCGCGGTGTCGAACTGCTCTCCCGGGCATCTCACGCTTGCCTCTGAGGGCCCCCGGGGTCGACCAGCAGGCCCGGACGACTCTGGCTCGTGTCCGAGGGCCCGTGAAGTCGACCTGCGGTTCTGGGTGACTCGGGTCAGAGCCCTATGGCCCGCGGGGTCGACCAGCTGCCCCGGGCGACTCGGGCCCGGGTCCGAGGGCCCACGGGTTCGACCAGATTTCCTGGGCGCCTCGGGCCCGGGTCCGAAGTCCTGGGGTTCCACCAATTCTCCCGGGCGTCTGGGGCCCGGGTCCGAAGGCCCTCGGGGTCGACCAGCTGTCTCGGAGGACTCGTGCTCGAGTCTGTGGGCCCGCGGGGTCGACCAGCTCTCCCGGGTGACTTGCGCTTGTGTCCGAGGGCCCGAGGTGTCGACGAGCACTCCCGGGCCACTCGGGCTCGTGTCCGAGGGCCCGCGTGTGCGAACAGCTCTCCCGGGTGAATCAACTCGGGTCTGAGGGCCAGCGGGGTCGACCAAAAATCCCCGGTGCCTCGGGCCCATGCCCGACGGCTTGCAGTGTCGACCAGCAGTCCCGGGCATCTCTGCACCCAGCCTGTGGTGCTGTGGGGTCAAACTGCTGCCCCGGGGGCCTCACGCTTGGTCCGAGGGCACCCGGGTTCGACAAGCAGTCCCCAGCGACTCGTGCTAGAATCCGAGGGCCCCCGGGGTCGTCCAGCGGTCCCAGGCGCATCGGGCCGGTGCCCGAGGCCCGCGGGGTCGACCAACTCTCCCGGGCCACTCGGGTTAGGGTCTGAGGTCCCAGGGTCGACCAGCTGTCCCGGGCGACTCGGGCCCGTGGTGGATGTCCCGCTGGGTCGACCAGCTGTCCCGGGTGACTTGGGCCCTGGTCAGAGGGACCGCGGTGTCGACCAGGCGTCCCGGGTGACTCGGGACTGTACCCGAGGCCGCGCGGTGTCCACCAGGTGGCCCGGGCGACTCGGGGCCGTGACCGAGGGCCCAAGGTGTCGCCCAGCTCCCCCGGGTGATTCGGGCCCGGGTCCGAGAGCATGCGGTGTCGACCAGCTGTCCCGGGGCACTCGGGCCCGCGTCGAGGGTCCGCGGTTTCGGTTTCGACATGCTCTCCCGGGTGAATCGCGCTCGGGTCCGATGGTACGCGGGGTCGACGAGCTCTCTTGGGCGATTCGGGCCCGTTCCCGAGGGCCCGTGGTGACCACCAGCTGTCCCGGGTGACTCCGGACTGTGCCCGAGGGCCCGCGGTGTCGAACAGCTTTCCCGGGCGTCTCGCGCTTGGGTCTGTGGGCCCCCGCCATGGACCAGCAGTCCCGGATGTCTCTGGCTTGTTTCCGAGGGCCCGTGAGGTCGACCTGCGGTCCTGGGCGACTCCGGCCAGAGCCCTAGGGCCCGTGGGGTCAACCAGCTGTCCCGGGTGAATGGGGCTCGGGTCCCAAGGCACTCGGGGTTGACCAGCTGTCCTGGGCGACACCGGCCCATGCCTTTGGGCCCGCGGTGTGGACCAACTCTTCCGGGCGACTCGCGTTCGGGTCTGACGGCCACGGTCGACCAGCTGTCCCGGGAGATTCGCGCCCATGCCTGATGTCCCGCGGGGTCGAGCGGATGCCCCGGGCGACTCGGGCCCGTACCCGAGGGCCCAGGTGTTGACCAGCTGTCCCGGGCGACTCCGGCCCTGGTCCAACGGCCTGAGGGGTCTACCAGCAGTCCCCGGGCGACTCGGGCTCGTTTCCGCCGGACCCCGGTGTCGACCATCGGTACCGGGCTATTCGTCCCGTGCCCGAGGGTCCGGGGTGTCGACCACATCTCTCGGGCGACTCGGTTCGGGTCCGAGGGCCCGCGGTGTCGACCAGCTCCTCTGGGCGATTCCGGCCCGGGTCAGAGGGCACACAGTGTCGACCAGCTGTCCTGCGCGACATGGGCCCGGGTCCGAGTGCCCTCGGCGTCGACCAGGGGTCCCGTGTGACTCGGACCCGGGTCCAAGGGCCCTCGGGGTCCACCAGCACTCCCGGGAGACCTGCGCTCGGGTCAGATGGCCCGAGGTGTCGACCAGCTCTCGGGGGCGACTGGGGCCATACCCGATGGCCCGCGGGGTCTTCGAGCTCTCCCGGGTGACTCGGGACTGTGCCAAGGGCCCGCGGTGTCGAACTGCTCTCCCGGGCATCTCACGCTTGCCTCTGAGGGCCCCCGGGGTCGACCAGCAGGCCCGGACGACTCTGGCTCGTGTCCGAGGGCCCGTGAAGTCGACCTGCGGTTCTGGGTGACTCGGGTCAGAGCCCTATGGCCCGCGGGGTCGACCAGCTGCCCCGGGCGACTCGGGCCCGGGTCCGAGGGCCCACGGGTTCGACCAGATTTCCTGGGCGCCTCGGGCCCGGGTCCGAAGTCCTGGGGTTCCACCAATTCTCCCGGGCGTCTGGGGCCCGGGTCCGAAGGCCCTCGGGGTCGACCAGCTGTCTCGGAGGACTCGTGCTCGAGTCTGTGGGCCCGCGGGGTCGACCAGCTCTCCCGGGTGACTTGCGCTTGTGTCCGAGGGCCCGAGGTGTCGACGAGCACTCCCGGGCCACTCGGGCTCGTGTCCGAGGGCCCGCGTGTGCGAACAGCTCTCCCGGGTGAATCAACTCGGGTCTGAGGGCCAGCGGGGTCGACCAAAAATCCCCGGTGCCTCGGGCCCATGCCCGACGGCTTGCAGTGTCGACCAGCAGTCCCGGGCATCTCTGCACCCAGCCTGTGGTGCTGTGGGGTCAAACTGCTGCCCCGGGGGCCTCACGCTTGGTCCGAGGGCACCCGGGTTCGACAAGCAGTCCCCAGCGACTCGTGCTAGAATCCGAGGGCCCCCGGGGTCGTCCAGTGGTCCCAGGCGCATCGGGCCGGTGCCCGAGGCCCGCGGGGTCGACCAACTCTCCCGGGCCACTCGGGTTAGGGTCTGAGGTCCCAGGGTCGACCAGCTGTCCCGGGCGACTCGGGCCCGTGGTGGATGTCCCGCTGGGTCGACCAGCTGTCCCGGGTGACTTGGGCCCTGGTCAGAGGGACCGCGGTGTCGACCAGGCGTCCCGGGTGACTCGGGACTGTACCCGAGGCCGCGCGGTGTCCACCAGGTGGCCCGGGCGACTCGGTTCCGTGACCGAGGGCCCAAGGTGTCGCCCAGCTCCCCCGGGTGATTCGGGCCCGGGTCCGAGAGCATGCGGTGTCGACCAGCTGTCCCGGGGCACTCGGGCCCGCGTCGAGGGTCCGCGGTTTCGGTTTCGACATGCTCTCCCGGGTGAATCGCGCTCGGGTCCGATGGTACGCGGGGTCGACCAGCTCTCTTGGGCGATTCGGGCCCGTTCCCGAGGGCCCGTGGTGACCACCAGCTGTCCCGGGTGACTCCGGACTGTGCCCGAGGGCCCGCGGTGTCGAACAGCTTTCCCGGGCGTCTCGCGCTTGTGTCTGTCGGCCCCCGCCATGGACCAGCAGTCCCGGATGTCTCTGGCTTGTTTCCGAGGGCCCGTGAGGTCGACCTGCGGTCCTGGGCGACTCCGGCCAGAGCCCTAGGGCCCGTGGGGTCAACCTGCTGACCCGGGCCACTCGCACTTGGGTCCGAGGGCCTGCGGGGTCGACAGGCTGTCCCGGGCGACTCCGGCCCGCCTCCGAGTGCCCAGGGGTCGACCAGCTGTCCCGGGACACTCGCGTTTGTGTCCGAGGGCCCGCGGGGTTAAGCAGCTGTCCCGAGTGAATGGGGCTCGGGTCCCAAGGCACTCGGGGTTGACCAGCTGTCCTGGGCGACACCGGCCCATGCCTTTGGGCCCGCGGTGTGGACCAACTCTTCCGGGCGACTCGCGTTCGGGTCTGACGGCCACGGTCGACCAGCTGTCCCGGGAGATTCGCGCCCATGCCTGATGTCCCGCGGGGTCGAGCGGATGCCCCGGGCGACTCGGGCCCGTACCCGAGGGCCCAGGTGTTGACCAGCTGTCCCGGGCGACTCCGGCCCTGGTCCAACGGCCTGAGGGGTCTACCAGCAGTCCCCGGGCGCCTCGGGCTCGTTTCCGCGGGACCCCGGTGTCGACCATCGGTACCGGGCTATTCGTCCCGTGCCCGAGGGTCCGGGGTGTCGACCACATCTCTCGGGCGACTCGGTTCGGGTCCGAGGGCCCGCGGTGTCGACCAGCTCCTCTGGGCGATTCCGGCCCGGGTCAGAGGGCACACAGTGTCGACCAGCTGTCCTGCGCGACGTGGGCCCGGGTCCGAGTGCCCTCGGCGTCGACCAGGGGTCCCGTGTGACTCGGACCCGGGTCCAAGGGCCCTCGGGGTCCACCAGCACTCCCGGGAGACCTGCGCTCGGGTCAGATGGCCCGAGGTGTCGACCAGCTCTCGGGGGCGACTGGGGCCATACCCGATGGCCCGCGGGGTCTTCGAGCTCTCCCGGGTGACTCGGGACTGTGCCAAGGGCCCGCGGTGTCGAACTGCTCTCCCGGGCATCTCACGCTTGCCTCTGAGGGCCCCCCGGGGTCGACCAGCAGGCCCGGACGACTCTGGCTCGTGTCCGAGGGCCCGTGAAGTCGACCTGCGGTTCTGGGTGACTCGGGTCAGAGCCCTATGGCCCGCGAGGTCGACCAGCTGCCCCGGGCGACTCGGGCCCGGGTCCGAGGGCCCACGGGTTCGACCAGATTTCCTGGGCGCCTCGGGCCCGGGTCCGAAGTCCTGGGGTTCCACCAATTCTCCCGGGCGTCTGGGGCCCGGGTCCGAAGGCCCTCGGGGTCGACCAGCTGTCTCGGAGGACTCGTGCTCGAGTCTGTGGGCCCGCGGGGTCGACCAGCTCTCCCGGGTGACTTGCGCTTGTGTCCGAGGGCCCGAGGTGTCGACGAGCACTCCCGGGCCACTCGGGCTCGTGTCCGAGGGCCCGCGTGTGCGAACAGCTCTCCCGGGTGAATCAACTCGGGTCTGAGGGCCAGCGGGGTCGACCAAAAATCCCCGGTGCCTCGGGCCCATGCCCGACGGCTTGCAGTGTCGACCAGCAGTCCCGGGCATCTCTGCACCCACCCCGTGGTGCTGTGGGGTCAAACTGCTGCCCCGGGTGCCTCGCGCTTGGTCTGAGGGCACCCGGGTTCGACAAGCAGTCCCCAGCGACTCGTGCTAGAATCCGAGGGCCCCCGGGGTCGTCCAGCGGTCCCAGGCGCATCGGGCCGGTGCCCGAGGCCCGCGGGGTCGACCAACTCTCCCGGGCCACTCGGGTTAGGGTCTGAGGTCCCAGGGTCGACCAGCTGTCCCGGGCGACTCGGGCCCGTGGCCGATGTCCCGCTGGGTCGACCAGCTGTCCCGGGTGACTTGGGCCCTGGTCAGAGGGACCGCGGTGTCGACCAGGCGTCCCGGGTGACTCGGGACTGTACCCGAGGCCGCGCGGTGTCCACCAGGTGGCCCGGGCGACTCGGGGCCGTGACCGAGGGCCCAAGGTGTCGCCCAGCTCCCCCGGGTGATTCGGGCCCGGGTCCGAGAGCATGCGGTGTCGACCAGCTGTCCCGGGGCACTCGGGCCCGCGTCGAGGGTCCGCGGTTTCGGTTTCGACATGCTCTCCCGGGTGAATCGCGCTCGGGTCCGATGGTACGCGGGGTCGACGAGCTCTCTTGGGCGATTCGGGCCCGTTCCCGAGGGCCCGTGGTGACCACCAGCTGTCCCGGGTGACTCCGGACTGTGCCCGAGGGCCCGCGGTGTCGAACAGCTTTCCCGGGCGTCTTGCGCTTGGGTCTGTGGGCCCCCGCCATGGACCAGCAGTCCCGGATGTCTCTGGCTTGTTTCCGAGGGCCCGTGAGGTCGACCTGCGGTCCTGGGCGACTCCGGCCAGAGCCCTAGGGCCCGTGGGGTCAACCAGCTGTCCCGGGTGAATGGGGCTCGGGCCCCAAGGCACTCGGGGTTGACCAGCTGTCCTGGGCGACACCGGCCCATGCCTTTGGTCCCGCGGTGTGGACCAACTCTTCCGGGCGACTCGCGTTCGGGTCTGACGGCCACGGTCGACCAGCTGTCCCGGGAGATTCGCGCCCATGCCTGATGTCCCGCGGGGTCGACCGGATGCCCCGGGCGACTCGGGCCCGTACCCGAGGGCCCGCGGTGTTGACCAGCTGTCCCGGGCGACTCCGGCCCTGGTCCAACGGCCTGAGGGGTCTACCAGCAGTCCCCGGGCGCCTCGGGCTCGTTTCCGCGGGACCCCGGTGTCGACCATCGGTACCGGGCTATTCGTCCCGTGCCCGAGGGTCCGGGGTGTCGACCACATCTCTCGGGCGACTCGGTTCGGGTCCGAGGGCCCGCGGTGTCGACCAGCTCCTCTGGGCGATTCCGGCCCGGGTCAGAGGGCACACAGTGTCGACCAGCTGTCCTGCGCGACGTGGGCCCGGGTCCGAGTGCCCTCGGCGTCGACCAGGGGTCCCGTGTGACTCGGACCCGGGTCCAAGGGCCCTCGGGGTCCACCAGCACTCCCGGGAGACCTGCGCTCGGGTCAGATGGCCCGAGGTGTCGACCAGCTCTCGGGGGCGACTGGGGCCATACCCGATGGCCCGCGGGGTCTTCGAGCTCTCCCGGGTGACTCGGGACTGTGCCAAGGGCCCGCGGTGTCGAACTGCTCTCCCGGGCATCTCACGCTTGACTCTGAGGGCCCCCGGGGTCGACCAGCAGGCCCGGACGACTCTGGCTCGTGTCCGAGGGCCCGTGAAGTCGACCTGCGGTTCTGGGTGACTCGGGTCAGAGCCCTATGGCCCGCGGGGTCGACCAGCTGCCCCGGGCGACTCGGGCCCGGGTCCGAGGGCCCACGGGTTCGACCAGATTTCCTGGGCGCCTCGGGCCCGGGTCCGAAGTCCTGGGGTTCCACCAATTCGCCCGGGCGTCTGGGGCCCGGGTCCGAAGGCCCTCGGGGTCGACCAGCTGTCTCGGAGGACTCGTGCTCGAGTCTGTTGGCCCGCGGGGTCGACCAGCTCTCCCGGGTGACTTGCGCTTGTGTCCGAGGGCCCGAGGTGTCGACGAGCACTCCCGGGCCACTCGGGCTCGTGTCCGAGGGCCCGCGTGTGCGAACAGCTCTCCCGGGTGAATCAACTCGGGTCTGAGGGCCAGCGGGGTCGACCAAAAATCCCCGGTGCCTCGGGCCCATGCCCGACGGCTTGCAGTGTCGACCAGCAGTCCCGGGCATCTCTGCACCCAGCCTGTGGTGCTGTGGGGTCAAACTGCTGCCCCGGGGGCCTCACGCTTGGTCCGAGGGCACCCGGGTTCGACAAGCAGTCCCCAGCGACTCGTGCTAGAATCCGAGGGCCCCCGGGGTCGTCCAGCGGTCCCAGGCGCATCGGGCCGGTGCCCGAGGCCCGCGGGGTCGACCAACTCTCCCGGGCCACTCGGGTTAGGGTCTGAGGTCCCAGGGTCGACCAGCTGTCCCGGGCGACTCGGGCCCGTGGTGGATGTCCCGCTGGGTCGACCAGCTGTCCCGGGTGACTTGGGCCCTGGTCAGAGGGACTGCGGTGTCGACCAGGCGTCCCGGGTGACTCGGGACTGTACCCGAGGCCGCGCGGTGTCCACCAGGTGGCCCGGGCGACTCGGGGCCGTGACCGAGGGCCCAAGGTGTCGCCCAGCTCCCCCGGGTGATTCGGGCCCGGGTCCGAGAGCATGCGGTGTCGACCAGCTGTCCCGGGGCACTCGGGCCCGCGTCGAGGGTCCGCGGTTTTGGTTTCGACATGTTCTCCCGGGTGAATCGCGCTCGGGTCCGATGGTACGCGGGGTCGACGAGCTCTCTTGGGCGATTCGGGCCCGTTCCCGAGGGCCCGTGGTGACCACCAGCTGTCCCGGGTGACTCCGGACTGTGCCCGAGGGCCCGCGGTGTCGAACAGCTTTCCCGGGCGTCTCGCGCTTGTGTCTGTCGGCCCCCGCCATGGACCAGCAGTCCCGGATGTCTCTGGCTTGTTTCCGAGGGCCCGTGAGGTCGACCTGCGGTCCTGGGCGACTCCGGCCAGTGCCCTAGGGCCCGTGGGGTCAACCTGCTGACCCGGGCCACTCGCACTTGGGTCCGAGGGCCTGCGGGGTCGACAGGCTGTCCCGGGCGACTCCGGCCCGCCTCCGAGTGCCCAGGGGTCGACCAGCTGTCCCGGGACACTCGCGTTTGTGTCCGAGGGCCCGCGGGGTTAAGCAGCTGTCCCGAGTGAATGGGGCTCGGGTCCCAAGGCACTCGGGGTTGACCAGCTGTCCTGGGCGACACCGGCCCATGCCTTTGGGCCCGCGGTGTGGACCAACTCTTCCGGGCGACTTGCGTTCGGGTCTGACGGCCACGGTCGGCCAGCTGTCCCGGGAGATTCGCGCCCATGCCTGATGTCCCGCGGGGTCGAGCGGATGCCCCGGGCTACTCGGGCCCGTACCCGAGGGCCCAGGTGTTGACCAGCTGTCCCGGGCGTCTCCGGCCCTGGTCCAACGGCCTGAGGGGTCTACCAGCAGTCCCCGGGCGACTCGGGCTCGTTTCCGCCGGACCCCGGTGTCGACCATCGGTACCGGGCTATTCGTCCCGTGCCCGAGGGTCCGGGGTGTCGACCACATCTCTCGGGCGACTCGGTTCGGGTCCGAGGGCCCGCGGTGTCGACCAGCTCCTCTGGGCGATTCCGGCCCGGGTCAGAGGGCACACAGTGTCGACCAGCTGTCCTGCGCGACGTGGGCCCGGGTCCGAGTGCCCTCGGCGTCGACCAGGGGTCCCGTGTGACTCGGACCCGGGTCCAAGGGCCCTCGGGGTCCACCAGCACTCCCGGGAGACCTGCGCTCGGGTCAGATGGCCCGAGGTGTCGACCAGCTCTCGGGGGCGACTGGGGCCATACCCGATGGCCCGAGGGGTCTTCGAGCTCTCCCGGGTGACTCGGGACTGTGCCAAGGGCCCGCGGTGTCGAACTGCTCTCCCGGGCATCTCACGCTTGCCTCTGAGGGCCCCCCGGGGTCGACCAGCAGGCCCGGACGACTCTGGCTCGTGTCCGAGGGCCCGTGAAGTCGACCTGCGGTTCTGGGTGACTCGGGTCAGAGCCCTATGGCCCGCGGGGTCGACCAGCTGCCCCGGGCGACTCGGGCCCGGGTCCGAGGGCCCACGGGTTCGACCAGATTTCCTGGGCGCCTCGGGCCCGGGTCCGAAGTCCTGGGGTTCCACCAATTCTCCCGGGCGTCTGGGGCCCGGGTCCGAAGGCCCTCGGGGTCGACCAGCTGTCTCGGAGGACTCGTGCTCGAGTCTGTGGGCCCGCGGGGTCGACCAGCTCTCCCGGGTGACTTGCGCTTGTGTCCGAGGGCCCGAGGTGTCGACGAGCACTCCCGGGCCACTCGGGCTCGTGTCCGAGGGCCCGCGTGTGCGAACAGCTCTCCCGGGTGAATCAACTCGGGTCTGAGGGCCAGCGGGGTCGACCAAAAATCCCCGGTGCCTCGGGCCCATGCCCGACGGCTTGCAGTGTCGACCAGCAGTCCCGGGCATCTCTGCACCCAGCCCGTGGTGCTGTGGGGTCAAACTGCTGCCCCGGGTGCCTCGCGCTTGGTCTGAGGGCACCCGGGTTCGACAAGCAGTCCCCAGCGACTCGTGCTAGAATCCGAGGGCCCCCGGGGTCGTCCATCGGTCCCAGGCGCATCGGGCCGGTGCCCGAGGCCCGCGGTGTCGACCAACTCTCCCGGGCCACTCGGGTTAGGGTCTGAGGTCCCAGGGTCGACCAGCTGTCCCGGGCGACTCGGGCCCGTGGCCGATGTCCCGCTGGGTCGACCAGCTGTCCCGGGTGACTTGGGCCCTGGTCAGAGGGACCGCGGTGTCGACCAGGCGTCCCGGGTGACTCGGGACTGTACCCGAGGCCGCGCGGTGTCCACCAGGTGGCGCGGGCGACTCGGGGCCGTGACCGAGGGCCCAAGGTGTCGCCCAGCTCCCCCGGGTGATTCGGGCCCGGGTCCGAGAGCATGCGGTGTCGACCAGCTGTCCCGGGGCACTCGGGCCCGCGTCGAGGGTCCGCGGTTTCGGTTTCGACATGCTCTCCCGGGTGAATCGCGCTCGGGTCCGATGGTACGCGGGGTCGACGAGCTCTCTTGGGCGATTCGGGCCCGTTCCCGAGGGCCCGTGGTGACCACCAGCTGTCCCGGGTGACTCCGGACTGTGCCCGAGGGCCCGCGGTGTCGAACAGCTTTCCCGGGCGTCTCGCGCTTGGGTCTGTGGGCCCCCGCCATGGACCAGCAGTCCCGGATGTCTCTGGCTTGTTTCCGAGGGCCCGTGAGGTCGACCTGCGGTCCTGGGCGACTCCGGCCAGAGCCCTAGGGCCCGTGGGGTCAACCAGCTGTCCCGGGTGAATGGGGCTCGGGTCCCAAGGCACTCGGGGTTGACCAGCTGTCCTGGGCGACACCGGCCCATGCCTTTGGGCCCGCGGTGTGGACCAACTCTTCCGGGCGACTCGCGTTCGGGTCTGACGGCCACGGTCGACCAGCTGTCCCGGGAGATTCGCGCCCATGCCTGATGTCCCGCGGGGTCGAGCGGATGCCCCGGGCGACTCGGGCCCGTACCCGAGGGCCCAGGTGTTGACCAGCTGTCCCGGGCGACTCCGGCCCTGGTCCAACGGCCTGAGGGGTCTACCAGCAGTCCCCGGGCGACTCGGGCTCGTTTCCGCCGGACCCCGGTGTCAACCATCGGTACCGGGCTATTCGTCCCGTGCCCGAGGGTCCGGGGTGTCGACCACATCTCTCGGGCGACTCGGTTCGGGTCCGAGGGCCCGCGGTGTCGACCAGCTCCTCTGGGCGATTCCGGCCCGGGTCAGAGGGCACACAGTGTCGACCAGCTGTCCTGCGCGACGTGGGCCCGGGTCCGAGTGCCCTCGGCGTCGACCAGGGGTCCCGTGTGACTCGGACCCGGGTCCAAGGGCCCTCGGGGTCCACCAGCACTCCCGGGAGACCTGCGCTCGGGTCAGATGGCCCGAGGTGTCGACCAGCTCTCGGGGGCGACTGGGGCCATACCCGATGGCCCGCGGGGTCTTCGAGCTCTCCCGGGTGACTCGGGACTGTGCCAAGGGCCCGCGGTATCGAACTGCTCTCCCGGGCATCTCACGCTTGACTCTGAGGGCCCCCGGGGTCGACCAGCAGGCCCGGACGACTCTGGCTCGTGTCCGAGGGCCCGTGAATTCGACCTGCGGTTCTGGGTGACTCGGGTCAGAGCCCTATGGCCCGCGGGGTCAACCAGCTGCCCCGGGCGACTCGGGCCCGGGTCCGAGGGCCCACGGGTTCGACCAGATTTCCTGGGCGCCTCGGGCCCGGGTCCGAAGTCCTGGGGTTCCACCAATTCTCCCGGGCGTCTGGGGCCCGGGTCCGAAGGCCCTCGGGGTCGACCAGCTGTCTCGGAGGACTCGTGCTCGAGTCTGTGGGCCCGCGGGGTCGACCAGCTCTCCCGGGTGACTTGCGCTTGTGTCCGAGGGCCCGAGGTGTCGACGAGCACTCCCGGGCCACTCGGGCTCGTGTCCGAGGGCCCGCGTGTGCGAACAGCTCTCCCGGGTGAATCAACTCGGGTCTGAGGGCCAGCGGGGTCGACCAAAAATCCCCGGTGCCTCGGGCCCATGCCCGACGGCTTGCAGTGTCGACCAGCAGTCCCGGGCATCTCTGCACCCAGCCTGTGGTGCTGTGGGGTCAAACTGCTGCCCCGGGGGCCTCACGCTTGGTCCGAGGGCACCCGGGTTCGACAAGCAGTCCCCAGCGACTCGTGCTAGAATCCGAGGGCCCCCGGGGTCGTCCAGCGGTCCCAGGCGCATCGGGCCGGTGCCCGAGGCCCGCGGGGTCGACAAACTCTCCCGGGCCACTCGGGTTAGGGTCTGAGGTCCCAGGGTCGACCAGCTGTCCCGGGCGACTCGGGCCCGTGGTGGATGTCCCGCTGGGTCGACCAGCTGTCCCGGGTGACTTGGGCCCTGGTCAGAGGGACCGCGGTGTCGACCAGGCGTCCCGGGTGACTCGGGACTGTACCCGAGGCCGCGCGGTGTCCACCAGGTGGCCCGGGCGACTCGGGGCCGTGACCGAGGGCCCAAGGTGTCGCCCAGCTCCCCCGGGTGATTCGGGCCCGGGTCCGAGAGCATGCGGTGTCGACCAGCTGTCCCGGGGCACTCGGGCCCGCGTCGAGGGTCCGCGGTTTCGGTTTCGACATGCTCTCCCGGGTGAATCGCGCTCGGGTCCGATGGTACGCGGGGTCGACGAGCTCTCTTGGGCGATTCGGGCCCGTTCCCGAGGGCCCGTGGTGACCACCAGCTGTCCCGGGTGACTCCGGACTGTGCCCGAGGGCCCGCGGTGTCGAACAGCTTTCCCGGGCGTCTCGCGCTTGTGTCTGTGGGCCCCCGCCATGGACCAGCAGTCCCGGATGTCTCTGGCTTGTTTCCGAGGGCCCGTGAGGTCGACCTGCGGTCCTGGGCGACTCCGGCCAGAGCCCTAGGGCCCGTGGGGTCAACCAGCTGTCCCGGGTGAATGGGGCTCGGGTCCCAAGGCACTCGGGGTTGACCAGCTGTCCTGGGCGACACCGGCCCATGCCTTTGGGCCCGCGGTGTGGACCAACTCTTCCGGGCGACTCGCGTTCGGGTCTGACGGCCACGGTCGACCAGCTGTCCCGGGAGATTCGCGCCCATGCCTGATGTCCCGCGGGGTCGAGCGGATGCCCCGGGCGACTCGGGCCCGTACCCGAGGGCCCAGGTGTTGACCAGCTGTCCCGGGCGACTCCGGCCCTGGTCCAACGGCCTGAGGGGTCTACCAGCAGTCCCCGGGCGACTCGGGCTCGTTTCCGCCGGACCCCGGTGTCGACCATCGGTACCGGGCTATTCGTCCCGTGCCCGAGGGTCCGGGGTGTCGACCACATCTCTCGGGCGACTCGGTTCGGGTCCGAGGGCCCGCGGTGTCGACCAGCTCCTCTGGGCGATTCCGGCCCGGGTCAGAGGGCACACAGTGTCGACCAGCTGTCCTGCGCGACGTGGGCCCGGGTCCGAGTGCCCTCGGCGTCGACCAGGGGTCCCGTGTGACTCGGACCCGGGTCCAAGGGCCCTCGGGGTCCACCAGCACTCCCGGGAGACCTGCGCTCGGGTCAGATGGCCCGAGGTGTCGACCAGCTCTCGGGGGCGACTGGGGCCATACCCGATGGCCCGCGGGGTCTTCGAGCTCTCCCGGGTGACTCGGGACTGTGCCAAGGGCCCGCGGTGTCGAACTGCTCTCCCGGGCATCTCACGCTTGCCTCTGAGGGCCCCCCGGGGTCGACCAGCAGGCCCGGACGACTCTGGCTCGTGTCCGAGGGCCCGTGAAGTCGACCTGCGGTTCTGGGTGACTCGGGTCAGAGCCCTATGGCCCGCGGGGTCGACCAGCTGCCCCGGGCGACTCGGGCCCGGGTCCGAGGGCCCACGGGTTCGACCAGATTTCCTGGGCGCCTCGGGCCCGGGTCCGAAGTCCTGGGGTTCCACCAATTCTCCCGGGCGTCTGGGGCCCGGGTCCGAAGGCCCTCGGGGTCGACCAGCTGTCTCGGAGGACTCGTGCTCGAGTCTGTGGGCCCGCGGGGTCGACCAGCTCTCCCGGGTGACTTGCGCTTGTGTCCGAGGGCCCGAGGTGTCGACGAGCACTCCCGGGCCACTCGGGCCCGTGTCCGAGGGCCCGCGTGTGCGAACAGCTCTCCCGGGTGAATCAACTGGGGTCTGAGGGCCAGCGGGGTCGACCAAAAATCCCCGGTGCCTCGGGCCCATGCCCGACGGCTTGCAGTGTCGACCAGCAGTCCCGGGCATCTCTGCACCCAGCCCGTGGTGCTGTGGGGTCAAACTGCTGCCCCGGGTGCCTCGCGCTTGGTCTGAGGGCACCCGGGTTCGACAAGCAGTCCCCAGCGACTCGTGCTAGAATCCGAGGGCCCCCGGGGTCGTCCAGCGGTCCCAGGCGCATCGGGCCGGTGCCCGAGGCCCGCGGTGTCGACCAACTCTCCCGGGCCACTCGGGTTAGGGTCTGAGGTCCCAGGGTCGACCAGCTGTCCCGGGCGACTCGGGCCCGTGGCCGATGTCCCGCTGGGTCGACCAGCTGTCCCGGGTGACTTGGGCCCTGGTCAGAGGGACCGCGGTGTCGACCAGGCGTCCCGGGTGACTCGGGACTGTACCCGAGGCCGCGCGGTGTCCACCAGGTGGCGCGGGCGACTCGGGGCCGTGACCGAGGGCCCAAGGTGTCGCCCAGCTCCCCCGGGTGATTCGGGCCCGGGTCCGAGAGCATGCGGTGTCGACCAGCTGTCCCGGGGCACTCGGGCCCGCGTCGAGGGTCCGCGGTTTCGGTTTCGACATGCTCTCCCGGGTGAATCGCGCTCGGGTCCGATGGTACGCGGGGTCGACGAGCTCTCTTGGGCGATTCGGGCCCGTTCCCGAGGGCCCGTGGTGACCACCAGCTGTCCCGGGTGACTCCGGACTGTGCCCGAGGGCCCGCGGTGTCGAACAGCTTTCCCGGGCATCTCGCGCTTGGGTCTGTGGGCCCCCGCCATGGACCAGCAGTCCCGGATGTCTCTGGCTTGTTTCCGAGGGCCCGTGAGGTCGACCTGCGGTCCTGGGCGACTCCGGCCAGAGCCCTAGGGCCCGTGGGGTCAACCTGCTGACCCGGGCCACTCGCACTTGGGTCCGAGGGCCTGCGGGGTCGACAGGCTGTCCCGGGCGACTCCGGCCCGCCTCCGAGTGCCCAGGGGTCGACCAGCTGTCCCGGGACACTCGCGTTTGTGTCCGAGGGCCCGCGGGGTCAACCAGCTGTCCCGGGTGAATGGGGCTCGGGTCCCAAGGCACTCGGGGTTGACCAGCTGTCCTGGGCGACACCGGCCCATGCCTTTGGGCCCGCGGTGTGGACCAACTCTTCCGGGCGACTCGCGTTCGGGTCTGACGGCCACGGTCGACCAGCTGTCCCGGGAGATTCGCGCCCATGCCTGATGTCCCGCGGGGTCGACCGGATGCCCCGGGCGACTCGGGCCCGTACCCGAGGGCCCGCGGTGTTGACCAGCTGTCCCGGGCGACTCCGGCCCTGGTCCAACGGCCTGAGGGGTCTACCAGCAGTCCCCGGGCGCCTCGGGCTCGTTTCCGCCGGACCCCAGTGTCGACCATCGGTACCGGGCTATTCGTCCCGTGCCCGAGGGTCCGGGGTGTCGACCACATCTCTCGGGCGACTCGGTTCGGGTCCGAGGGCCCGCGGTGTCGACCAGCTCCTCTGGGCGATTCCGGCCCGGGTCAGAGGGCACACAGTGTCGACCAGCTGTCCTGCGCGACGTGGGCCCGGGTCCGAGTGCCCTCGGCGTCGACCAGGGGTCCCGTGTGACTCGGACCCGGGTCCAAGGGCCCTCGGGGTCCACCAGCACTCCCGGGAGACCTGCGCTCGGGTCAGATGGCCCGAGGTGTCGACCAGCTCTCGGGGGCGTCTGGGGCCATACCCGATGGCCCGCGGGGTCTTCGAGCTCTCCCGGGTGACTCGGGACTGTGCCAAGGGCCCGCGGGGTCGACCAGCTGCCCCGGGCGACTCGGGCCCGGGTCCGAGGGCCCACGGGTTCGACCAGATTTCCTGGGCGACTCGGGCCCGGGTCCGAAGTCCTGGGGTTCCACCAATACTCCCGGGCGACTGGGGCCCGGGTCCGAAGGCCCTCGGGGTCGACCAGCTGTCTCGGAGGACTCGTGCTCGAGTCTGTGGGCCCGCGGGGTCGACCAGCTCTCCCGGGTGACTTGCGCTTGTGTCCGAGGGCCCGAGGTGTCGACGAGCACTCCCGGGCCACTCGGGCTCGTGTCCGAGGGCCCGCGTGTGCGAACAGCTCTCCCGGGTGAATCAACTCGGGTCTGAGGGCCAGCGGGGTCGACCAAAAATCCCCGGTGCCTCGGGCCCATGCCCGACGGCTTGCAGTGTCGACCAGCAGTCCCGGGCATCTCTGGACCCAGCCCGTGGTGCTGTGGGGTCAAACTGCTGCCCCGGGGGCCTCGCGCTTGGTCCGAGGGCACCCGGGTTCGACAAGCAGTCCCCAGCGACTCGTGCTAGAATCCGAGGGCCCCCGGGGTCGTCCAGCGGTCCCAGGCGCATCGGGCCGGTGCCCGAGGCCCGCGGTGTCGACCAACTCTCCCGGGCCACTCGGGTTAGGCTCTGAGGTCCCAGGGTCGACCAGCTGTCCCGGGCGACTCGGGCCCGTGCCCGATGTCCCGCTGGGTCGACCAGCTGTCCCGGGTGACTTGGGCCGTGGTCAGAGGGACCGCGGTGTCGACCAGGCGTCCCGGGTGACTCGGGACTGTACCCGAGGCCTCGCGGTGTCCACCAGGTGGCCCGGGCGACTCGGGGCCGTGACCGAGTGCCCAAGGTGTCGCCCAGCTTTCCCGGGCGTCTCGCGCTTGGGTCTGTGGGCCCCCGCCATGGACCAGCAGTCCCGGATGTCTCTGGCTTGTTTCCGAGGGCCCGTGAGGTCGACCTGCGGTCCTGGGCGACTCCGGCCAGAGCCCTAGGGCCCGTGGGGTCAACCTGCTGACCCGGGCCACTCGCACTTGGGTCCGAGGGCCTGCGGGGTCGACAGGCTGTCCCGGGCGACTCCGGCCCGCCTCCGAGTGCCCAGGGGTCGACCAGCTGTCCCGGGACACTCGCGTTTGTGTCCGAGGGCCCGCGGGGTCAACCAGCTGTCCCGGGTGAATGGGGCTCGGGTCCCAAGGCACTCGGGGTTGACCAGCTGTCCTGGGCGACACCGGCCCATGCCTTTGGGCCCGCGGTGTGGACCAACGCTTCCGGGCGACTCGCGTTCGGGTCTGACGGCCACGGTCGACCAGCTGTCCCGGGAGATTCGCGCCCATGCCTGATGTCCCGCGGGGTCGACCAGATGCCCCGGGCGACTCGGGCCCGTACCCGAGGGCCCGCGGTGTTGACCAGCTGTCCCGGGCGACTCCGGCCCTGGTCCAACGGCCTGAGGGGTCTACCAGCAGTCCCCGGGCACCTCGGGCTCGTTTCCGCCGGACCCCGGTGTCGACCATCGGTACCGGGCTATTCGTCCCGTGCCCGAGGGTCCGGGGTGTCGACCACATCTCTCAGGCGACTCGGTTCGGGTCCGAGGGCCCGCGGTGTCGACCAGCTCCTCTGGGCGATTCCGGCCAGGGTCAGAGGGCACACAGTGTCGACCAGCTGTCCTGCGCGACGTGGGCCCGGGTCCGAGTGCCCTCGGCGTCGACCAGGGGTCCCGCGTGACTCGGACCCGGGTCCAAGGGCCCTCGGGGTCCACCAGCACTCCCGGGAGACCTGCGCTCGGGTCAGATGGCCCGAGGTGTCGACCAGCTCTCGGGGGCGACTGGGGCCATACCCGATGGCCCGCGGGGTCTTCGAGCTCTCCCGGGTGACTCGGGACTGTGCCAAGGGCCCGCGGTGTCGAACAGCTCTCCCGGGCATCTCACGCTTGCCTCTGAGGGCCCCCGGGGTCGACCAGCAGGCCCGGACGACTCTGGCTCGTGTCCGAGGGCCCGTGAAGTCGACCTGCGGTTCTGGGTGACTCGGGTCAGAGCCCGATGGCCCGCGGGGTCGACCAGCTGCCCCGGGCCACTGGGGCCCGGGTCCGAGGGCCCACGGGTTCGACCAGATTTCCTGGGCGCCTCGGGCCCGGGTTCGAAGTCCTGGGGTTAAACCAATTCTCCCGGGCGTCTGGGGCCCGGGTCCGAAGGCCCTCGGGGTCGACCAGCTGTCTCGGAGGACTCGTGCTCGAGTCTGTGGGCCCGCGGGGTCGACCAGCTCTCCCGGGTGACTTGCGCTTGTGTCCGAGGGCCCGAGGTGTCGACGAACACTCCCGGGCCACTCGGGCTCGTGTCCGAGGGCCTGCGTGTGCGAACAGCTCTCCCGGGTGAATCAACTCGGGTCTGAGGGCCAGCGGGGTCGACCAAAAATCCCCGGTGCCTCGGTCCCATGCCCGACGGCTTGCAGTGTCGACCAGCAGTCCAGGGCATCTCTGACCCAGCCCGTGGTGCTGTGAGGTCAAACTGCTGCCCCGGGGGCCTCGCGCTTGGTCCGAGGGCACCCGGGTTCGACAAGCAGTCCCGAGCGACTCGTGCTAGAATCCAGGGCCCCCGGGGTCGTCCAGCGGTCCCAGGCGCATCGGGCCGATGCCCGAGGCCCGCGGGGTCGACCAACTCTCCCGGGCCACTCGGGTTAGGGTCTGAGGTCCCAGGGTCGACCAGCTGTCCCGGGCGACTCGGGCCCGTGCCCGATGTCCCGCTGGGTCGACCAGCTGTCCCGGGTGACTTGGGCCCTGGTCAGAGGGACCGCGGTGTCGACCAGGCGTCCCGGGTGACTCGGGACTGTACCCGAGGCCTCGCGGTGTCCACCAGGTGGCCCGGGCGACTCGGGGCCGTGACCGAGGGGCCAAGGTGTCGCCCAGCTTTCCCGGGCGTCTCGCGCTTGGGTCTGTGGGCCCCCGCCATGGACCAGCAGTCCCGGATGTCTCTGGCTTGTTTCCGAGGGCCCGTGAGGTCGACCTGCGGTCCTGGGCGACTCCGGCCAGAGCCCTAGGGCCCGTGGGGTCAACCTGCTGACCCGGGCCACTCGCACTTGGGTCCGAGGGCCTGCGGGGTCGACAGGCTGTCCCGGGCGACTCCGGCCCGCCTCCGAGTGCCCAGGGGTCGACCAGCTGTCCCGGGACTCTCGCGTTTGTGTCCGAGGGCCCGCGGGGTCAAGCAGCTGTCCCGGGTGAATGGGGCTCGGGTCCCAAGGCACTCGGGGTTGACCAGCTGTCCTGGGCGAAACCGGCCCATGCCTTTGGGCCCGCGGTGTGGACCAACTCTTCCGGGCGACTCGCGTTCGGGTCTGACGGCCACGGTCGACCAGCTGTCCCGGGAGATTCGCGCCCATGCCTGATGTCCCGCGGGGTCGACCGGATGCCCCGGGCGACTCGGGCCCGTACCCGAGGGCCCGCGGTGTTGACCAGCTGTCCCGGGCGACTCCGGCCCTGGTCCAACGGCCTGAGGGGTCTACCAGCAGTCCCCGGGCACCTCGGGCTCGTTTCCGCCGGACCCCGGTGTCGACCATCGGTACCGGGCTATTCGTCCCGTGCCCGAGGGTCCGGGGTGTCGACCACATCTCTCGGGCGACTCGGTTCGGGTCCGAGGGCCCGCGGTGTCGACCAGCTCCTCTGGGCGATTCCGGCCCGGGTCAGAGGGCACACAGTGTCGACCAGCTGTCCTGCGCGACGTGGGCCCGGGTCCGAGTGCCCTCGGCGTCGACCAGGGGTCCCGTGTGACTCGGACCCGGGTCCAAGGGCCCTCGGGGTCCACCAGCACTCCCGGGAGACCTGCGCTCGGGTCAGATGGCCCGAGGTGTCGACCAGCTCTCGGGGGCGACTGGGGCCATACCCGATGGCCCGCGGGGTCTTCGAGCTCTCCCGGGTGACTCGGGACTGTGCCAAGGGCCCGCGGTGTCGAACTGCTCTCCCGGGCATCTCACGCTTGCCTCTGAGGGCCCCCGGGGTCGACCAGCAGGCCCGGACGACTCTGGCTCGTGTCCGAGGGCCCGGGAAGTCGACCTGCGGTTCTGGGTGACTCGGGTCAGAGCCCTATGGCCCGCGGGGTCGACCAGCTGCCCCGGGCGACTCGGGCCCGGGTCCGAGGGCCCACGGGTTCGAAGTCCTGTGGTTCGACCAATTCTCCCGGGCGTCTGGGGCCCGGGTCCGAAGGCCCTCGGGGTCGACC
This sequence comes from Sus scrofa, assembly GCF_054392235.1. NCBI lineage: Eukaryota > Metazoa > Chordata > Mammalia > Artiodactyla > Suidae > Sus > Sus scrofa. The sequence goes on along the minus strand of NC_139387.1, from coordinate 45,088,313 downwards.
AGCTGTCTCGGAGGACTCGTGCTCGAGTCTGTGGGCCCGCGGGGTCGACCAGCTCTCCCGGGTGACTTGCGCATGTGTCCGAGGGCCCGAGGTGTCGACGAGCACTCCCGGGACACTCGTGCTCTTGTCCGAGGGTCCGCGTGTGCGAATAGCTCTCCCGGGTGAATCAACTCGGGTCTGAGGGCCAGCGGGGTCGACCAAAAATCCCCGGTGCCTCGGGCCCATGCCCGACGGCTTGCAGTGTCGACCAGCTGTCCCGGGCATCTCTGGACCCAGCCCGTGGTGCTGTGGGGTCAAACTGCTGCCCCGGGGGCCTCGCGCTTGGTCCGAGGGCACCCGGGTTCGACAAGCAGTCCCGAGCGACTCGTGCTAGAATCCGAGGGCCCCCGGAGTCGTCCAGCGGTCCCAGGCGCATCGGGCCGGTGCCCGAGGCCCGCGGTGTCGACCACCTCTCCCGGGCCACTCGGGTTAGGCTCTGAGGTCCCAGGGTCGACCAGCTGTCCCGGGCGACTCGGGCCCGTGGCCGATGTCCCGCTGGGTCGACCAGCTGTCCCGGGTGACTTGGGCCCTGGTCAGAGGGACCGCGGTGTCGACCAGGCGTCCCGGGTGACTCGGGACTGTACCCGAGGCCTCGCGGTGTCCACCAGGTGGCCCGGGCGACTCGGGGCCGTGACCGAGGGCCCAAGGTGTCGCCCAGCTCCCCCGGGTGATTCGGGCCCGGGTCCGAGAGCATGCGGTGTCGACCAGCTGTCCCGGGGCACTCGGGCCCGCGTCGAGGGTCCGCGGTTTCGGTTTCGACATGCTCTCCCGGGTGAATCGCGCTCGGGTCCGATGGTACGCGGGGTCGACGAGCTCTCTTGGGCGATTCGGGCCCGTTCCCGAGGGCCCGTGGTGACCACCAGCTGTCCCGGGTGACTCCGGACTGTGCCCGAGGGCCCGCGGTGTCGAACAGCTTTCCCGGGCGTCTCGCGCTTGGGTCTGTGGGCCCCCGCCATCGACCAGCAGTCCCGGATGTCTCTGGCTTGTTTCCGAGGGCCCGTGAGGTCGACCTGCGGTCCTGGGCGACTCCGGCCAGAGCCCTAGGGCCCGTGGGGTCAACCTGCTGACCCGGGCCACTCGCACTTGGGTCCGAGGGCCTGCGGGGTCGACAGGCTGTCCCGGGCGACTCCGGCCCGCCTCCGAGTGCCCAGGGGTCGACCAGCTGTCCCGGGACACTCGCGTTTGTGTCCGAGGGCCCGCGGGGTTAAGCAGCTGTCCCGAGTGAATGGGGCTCGGGTCCCAAGGCACTCGGGGTTGACCAGCTGTCCTGGGCGACACCGGCCCATGCCTTTGGGCCCGCGGTGTGGACCAACTCTTCCGGGCGACTCGCGTTCGGGTCTGACGGCCACGGTCGACCAGCTGTCCCGGGAGATTCGCGCCCATGCCTGATGTCCCGCGGGGTCGACCGGATGCCCCGGGCGACTCGGGCCCATACCCGAGGGCCCGCGGTGTTGACCAGCTGTCCCGGGCGACTCCGGCCCTGGTCCAACGGCCTGAGGGGTCTACCAGCAGTCCTCGGGCGACTCGGGCTCGTTTCTGCGGGACCCCGGTGTCGAACATCGGTACCGGGCTCTTCGTCCCGTGCCCGAGGGTCCGGGGTGTCGACCACATCTCTCGGGCGACTCGGTTCGGGTCCGAGGGCCCGCGGTGTCGACCAGCTCTCGGGGGCGACTGGGGCCATACCCGATGGCCCGCGGGGTCTTCGAGCTCTCCCGGGTGACTCGGGACTGTGCCAAGGGCCCGCGGTGTCGAACAGCTTTCCCGGGCATCTCAGGCCTGCCTTTGAAGGCCCCCGGGGTCGACCAGCAGGCCCGGACGACTCTGGCTCGTGTCCGAGGGCCCGTGAAGTCGACCTGCGGTTCTGGGTGACTCGGGTCAGAGCCCTATGGCCCGCGGGGTCGACCAGCTGCCCCGGGCGACTCGGGCCCGGGTCCGAGGGCCCACGGGTTCGACCAGATTTCCTGGGCGACTCGGGCCCGGGTCCGAAGTCCTGGGGTTAAACCAATTCTCCCGGGCGTCTGGGGCCCGGGTCCGAAGGCCCTCGGGGTCGACCAGCTGTCTCGGAGGACTCGTGCTCGAGTCTGTGGGCCCGCGGGGTCGACCAGCTCTCCCGGGTGACTTGCGCTTGTGTCCGAGGGCCCGAGGTGTCGACGAGCACTCCCGGGCCACTCGAGCTCGTGTCCGAGGGCCTGCGTGTGCGAACAGCTCTCCCGGGTGAATCAACTCGGGTCTGAGGGCCAGCGGGGTCGACCAAAAATCCCCGGTGCCTCGGGCCCATGCCCGACGGCTTGCAGTGTCGACCAGCAGTCCCGGGCATCTCTGGACCCAGCCCGTGGTGCTGTGGGGTCAAACTGCTGCCCCGGGGGCCTCGCGCTTGGTCCAAGGCACCCGGGTTCAACAAGCAGTCCCCAGCGACTCGTGCTAGAATCCGAGGGCCCCCGGGGTCGTCCAGCGGTCCCAGGCGCTTCGGGCCGTTGCCCGAGGCCCGCGGTGTCGACCAACTCCCCCGGGCCACTCGGGTTAGGGTCTGAGGTCCCAGGGTCGACCAGCTGTCCGGGGGACTCGGGCCCGTGCCCGATGTCCCGCTGGGTCGACCAGCTGTCCCGGGTGACTTGGGCCCTGGTCAGAGGGACCGCGGTGTCGACCAGGCGTCCCGGGTGACTCGGGACTGTACCCGAGGCCGCGCGGTGTCCACCAGGTGGCCCGGGCGACTCGGGGCCGTGACCGAGGGCCCAAGGTGTCGCCCAGCTCCCCCGGGTGATTCGGGCCCGGGTCCGAGAGCATGCGGTGTCGACCAGCTGTCCCGGGGCACTCGGGCCCGCGTCGAGGGTCCGCGGTTTCGGTTTCGACATGCTCTCCCGGGTGAATCACGCTCGGATCCGATGGTACGCGGGGTCGACGAGCTCTCTTGGGCGATTCGGGCCCGTTCCCGAGGGCCCGTGGTGACCACCAGCTGTCCCGGGTGACTCCGGACTGTGCCCGAGGGCCCGCGGTGTCGAACAGCTTTCCCGGGCGTCTCGCGCTTGGGTCTGTGGGCCCCCGCCATCGACCAGCATTCCCGGATGTCTCTGGCTTGTTTCCGAGGGCCCGTGAGGTCGACCTGCGGTCCTGGGCGACTCCGGCCAGAGCCCTAGGGCCCGTGGGGTCAACCTGCTGACCCGGGCCACTCGCACTTGGGTCCGAGGGCCTGCGGGGTCGACAGGCTGTCCCGGGCGACTCCGGCCCGCCTCCGAGTGCCCAGGGGTCGACCAGCTGTCCCGGGACACTCGCGTTTGTGTCCGAGGGCCCGCGGGGTCAACCAGCTGTCCCGGGTGAATGGGGCTCGGGTCCCAAGGCACTCGGGGTTGACCAGCTGTCCTGGGCGACACCGGCCCATGCCTTTGGGCCCGCGGTGTGGACCAACTCTTCCGGGCGACTCGCGTTCGGGTCTGACGGCCACCGTCGACCAGCTGTCCCGGGAGATTCGCGCCCATGCCTGATGTCCCGCGGGGTCGAGCGGATGCCCCGGGCGACTCGGGCCCGTACCCGAGGGCCCGCGGTGTTGACCAGCTGTCCCGGGCGACTCCGGCCCTGGTCCAACGGCCTGAGGGGTCTACCAGCAGTCCCCGGGCGACTCGGGCTCGTTTCCGCGGGACCCCGGTGTCGACCATCGGTACCGGGCTCTTCGTCCCGTGCCCGAGGGTCCGGGGTGTCGACCACATCTCTCGGGCGACTCGGTTCGGGTCCGAGGGCCCGCGGTGTCGACCAGCTCCTCTGGGCGATTCCGGCCCGGGTCAGAGGGCACACAGTGTCGACCAGCTGTCCTGCGCGACGTGGGCCCGGGTCCGAGTGACCTCGGCGTCGACCAGGGGTCCCGTGTGACTCGGACCCGGGTCCAAGGGCCCTCGGGGTCCACCAGCACTCCCGGGTGACCTGCGCTCGGGTCAGATGGCCCGAGGTGTCGACCAGCTCTCGGGGGCGACTGGGGCCATACCCGATCGTCCGCGGGGTCTTCGAGCTCTCCCGGGTGACTCGGGACTGTGCCAAGGGCCCGCTGTGTCGAACTGCTCTCCCGGGCATCTCACGCTTGCCTCTGAGGGCCCCCGGGGTCGACCAGCAGGCCCGGACGACTCTGGCTCGTGTCCGAGGGCCCGTGAGGTCGACCTGCGGTTCTGGGTGACTCGGGTCAGAGCCCTATGGCCCGCGGGGTCGACCAGCTGCGCCGGGCGACTCGGGCCCGGGTCCGAGGGCCCACGGGTTCGACCAGATTTCCTGGGCGCCTTGGGCCCGGGTCCGAAGTCCTGGGGTTCCACCAATTCTCCCGGGCGTCTGGGGCCCGGGTCCGAAGGCCCTCGGGGTCGACCAGCTGTCTCGGAGGACTCGTGCTCGAGTCTGTGGGCCCGCGGGGTCGACCAGCTCTCCCGGGTGACTTGCGCTTGTGTCCGCTGGCCCGAGGTGTCGACGAGCACTCCCGGGCCACTCGGGCTCTTGTCCGAGGGCCCGCGTGTGCGAACAGCTCTTCCGGGTGAATCAACTCGGGTCTGAGGGCCAGCGGGGTCGACCAAAAATCCCCGGTGCCTCGGGCCCATGCCCGACGGCTTGCAGTGTCGACCAGCAGTCCCGGGCATCTCTGGACCCAGCCCGTGGTGCTGTGGGGTCAAACTGCTGCCCCGGGGGCCTCGCGCTCGGTCCGAGGGCACCCGGGTTCGACAAGCAGTCCCGAGCGACTCGTGCTAGAATCCGAGGGCCCCCGGGGTCGTCCAGCGGTCCCAGGCGCATCGGGCCGGTGCCCGAGGCCCGCGGTGTCGACCAACTCTCCCGGGCCACTCGGGTTAGGGTCTGAGGTCCCAGGGTCGACCAGCTGTCCCGGGTGACTCGGGCCCGTGCCCGATGTCCCGCTGGGTCGACCAGCTGTCCCGGGTGATTTGGGCCCTGGTCAGAGGGACCGCGGTGTCGACCAGGCGTCCCGGGTGACTCGGGACTGTACCCGAGGCCTCGCGGTGTCCACCAGGTGGCGCGGGCGACTCGGGGCCGTGACCGAGGGCCCAAGGTGTCGCCCAGCTCCCCCGGGTGATTCGGGCCCGGGTCCGAGAGCATGCGGTGTCGACCAGCTGTCCCGGGGCACTCGGGCCCGCGCCGAGGGTCCGCGGTTTCGGTTTCGACATGCTCTCCCGGGTGAATCACGCTCGGGTCCGATGGTACGCGGGGTCGACGAGCTCTCTTGGGCGATTCGGGCCCGTTCCTGAGGGCCCGTGGTGACCACCAGCTGTCCCGGGTGACTCCGGACTGTGCCCGAGGGCTCGTGGTGTCGATCAGCTTTCCCGGGCGTCTCGCGCTTGGGTCTGTGGGCCCCCGCCATGGACCACCAGTCCCGGATGTCTCTGGCTTGTTTCCGAGGGCCCGTGAGGTCGACCTGCGGTCCTGGGCGACTCCGGCCAGAGCCCTAGGGCCCGTGGGGTCAACCTGCTGACCCGGGCCACTCGCACTTGGGTCCGAGGGCCTGCGGGGTCGACAGGCTGTCCCGGGCGACTCCGGCCCGCCTCCGAGTGCCCAGGGGTCGACCAGCTGTCCCGGGACACTCGCGTTTGTGTCCGAGGGCCCGCGGGGTCAACCAGCTGTCCCGGGTGAATGGGGCTCGGGTCCGAAGGCCCTCGGGGTCGACCAGCTGTCTCGGAGGACTCGTGCTCGAGTCTGTGGGCCCGCGGGGTCGACCAGCTCTCCCGGGTGACTTGCGCTTGTGTCCGAAGGCCCGAGGTGTTGACGAGCACTCCCGGGCCACTCGGGCTCGTGTCCGAGGGCCCACGTGTGCGAACAGCTCTCCCGGGTGAATCAACTCGGGTCTGAGGGCCAGCGGGGTCGACCAAAAATCCCCAGTGCCTCGGGCCCATGCCCGACGGCTTGCAGTGTCGACCAGCAGTCCCGGGCATCTCTGGACCCAGCCCGTGGTGCTGTGGTGTCAAACTGCTGCCCCGGAGGCCTCGCGCTTGGTCCGAGGGCACCCGGGTTCGACAAGCAGTCCCGAGCGACTCGTGCTAGAATCCGAGGGCCCCCGGGGTCGTCCAGCGGTCCCAGGCGCATCGGGCCGGTGCCCGAGGCCCTTGGTGTCGACCAACTCTCCCGGGCCACTCGGGTTAGGGTCTGAGGTCCGAGGGTCGACCAGCTGTCCCGGGCAACTCGGGCCCGTGCCTGATGTCCCGCTGGGTCGACCAGCTGTCCCGGGTGTCGTGGGCCCTGGTCAGAGGGACCGCGGTGTCGACCAGGCGTCCCGGGTGACTCGTGACTGTACCCGAGGCCGCGCGGTGTCCACCACGTTGCCCAGGCGACTCGGGGCCGTGACCGAGGGCCCAAGGTGTCGCCCAGCTCCCCCGGGTGATTCGGGCCCGGGTCCGAGAGCATGCGGTGTCGACCAGCTGTCCCGGGGCACTCGGGCCCGCGTCGAGGGTCCGCGGTTTCGGTTTCGACATGCTCTCCCGGGTGAATCACGCTCGGGTCCGATGGTACGCGGGGTCGACGAGCTCTCTTGGGCGATTCGGGCCCGTTCCCGAGGGCCCGTGGTGACCACCAGCTGTCCCGGGTGACTCCGGACTGTGCCCGAGGGCCCGCGGTGTCGAACAGCTTTCCCGGGCGTCTCGCGCTTGGGTCTGTGGGCCCCCGCCAACGACCAGCAGTCCCGGATGTCTCTGGCTTGTTTCCGAGGGCCGTGAGGTCGACCTGCGGTCCTGGGCGACTCCGGCCAGAGCCCTAGGGCCCGTGGGGTCAACCTGCTGACCCGGGCCACTCGCACTTGGGTCCGAGGGCCTGCGGGGTCGACAGGCTGTCCCGGGCGACTCCGGCCCGCCTCCGAGTGCCCAGGGGTCGACCAGCTGTCCCGGGACACTCGCGTTTGTGTCCGAGGGCCCGCGGGGTCAACCAGCTGTCCCGGGTGAATGGGGCTCGGGTCCCAAGGCACTCGGGGTTGACCAGCTGTCCTGGGCGACACCGGCCCATGCCTTTGGGCCCGCGGTGTGGACCAACTCTTCCGGGCGACTCGCGTTCGGGTCTGACGGCCACCGTCGACCAGCTGTCCCGGGAGATTCGCGCCCATGCCTGATGTCCTGCGGGGTCGACCAGATGCCCCGGGCGACTCGGGCCCGTACCCGAGGGCCCGCGGTGTTGACCAGCTGTCCCGGGCGACTCCGGCCCTGGTCCAACGGCCTGAGGGGTCTACCAGCAGTCCCCGGGCGACTCGGGCTAGTTTCCGCGGGACCCCGGTGTCGACCATCGGTACCGGGCTCTTCGTCCCGTGCCCGAGGGTCCGGGGTGTCGACCACATCTCTCGGGCGACTCGGTTCGGGTCCGAGGGCCCGCGGTGTCGACCAGCTCCTGTGGGCGATTCCGGCCCGGGTCAGAGGGCACACAGTGTCGACCAGCTGTCCTGCGCGACGTGGGCCCGGGTCCGAGTGCCCTCGGCGTCGACCAGGGGTCCCGCGTGACTCGGACCCGGGTCCAAGGGCCCTCGGGGTCCACCAGCACTCCCGGGAGACCTGCGCTCGGGTCAGATGGCCCGAGGTGTCGACCAGCTCTCGGGGGCGACTGGGGCCATACCCGATGGCCCGCGGGGTCTTCGAGCTCTCCCGGGTGACTCGGGACTGGGCCAAGGGCCCGCGGTGTCGAACTGCTCTCCCGGGCATCTCACGCTTGCCTCTGAGGGCCCCCGGGGTCGACCAGCAGGCCCGGACGACTCTGGCTCGTGTCCGAGGGCCCGGGAAGTCGACCTGCGGTTCTGGGTGACTCGGGTCAGAGCCCTATGGCCCGCGGGGTCGACCAGCTGCCCCGGGCGACTCGGGCCCGGGTCCGAGGGCCCACGGGTTCGACCAGATTTCCTGGGCGACTCGGGCCCGGGTTCGAAGTCCTGGGGTTAAACCAATTCTCCCGGGCATCTGGGGCCCGGGTCCGAAGGCTCTCGGGGTCGACCAGCTGTCTCGGAGGACTCGTGCTCGAGTCTGTGGGCCCGCGGGGTCGACCAGCTCTCCCGGGTGACTTGCGCTTGTGTCCGAGGGCCCGAGGTGTCGACGAGCACTCCCAGGCCACTCGGGCTCGTGTCCGAGGGCCCACGTGTGCGAACAGCTCTCCCGGGTGAATCAACTCGGGTCTGAGGGCCAGCGGGGTCGACCAAAATTCCCCGGTGCCTCGGGCCCATGCCCGACGGCTTGCAGTGTCGACAAGCAGTCCCGGGCATCTCTGGACCCAGCCCGTGGTGCTGTGGGGTCAAACTGCTGCCCCGGGTGCCTCGCGCTTGGTACGAGGGCACCCGGGTTCGACAAGCAGTCCCGAGCAACTCGTGCTAGAATCCGAGGGCCCCCGGGGTCGTCCAGCGGTCCCAGGGGCATCGGGCCAGTGCCTGAGGCCCGCGGTGTCGACCAACTCTCCCGGGCAACTCGGGTTAAGGTCTGAGGTCCCAGGGTCGACCAGCTGTCCCGGGCGACTCGGGCCCGTGCCCGATGTCCCGCTGGGTCGACCAGCTGTCCCGGGTGACTTTGGCCCTGGTCAGAGGGACCGCGGTGTCGACCAGGCGTCCCGGGTGACTCGGGACTGTACCCGAGGCCGCGCGGTGTCCACCAGGTGGACCGGGCGACTCGGGGCCGTGACCGAGGGCCCAAGGTGTCGCCCAGCTCCCCCGGGTGATTCGGGCCCGGGTCCGAGAGCATGCGGTGTCGACCAGCTGTCCCGGGGCACTCGGGCCCGCGTCTAGGGTCCGCGGTTTCGGTTTCGACATGCTCTCCCGGGTGAATCGCGCTCGGGTCCGATGGTACGCGGGGTCGACGAGCTCTCTTGGGCGATTCGGGCCCGTTCCCGAGGGCCCGTGGTGACCACCAGCTGTCCCGGGTGACTCCGGACTGTGCCCGAGGGCCCGCGGTGTCGAACAGCTTTCCCGGGCGTCTCGCGCTTGGGTCTGTGGGCCCCCGCCATGGACCAGCAGTCCCGGATGTCTCTGGCTTGTTTCCGAGGGCCCGTGAGGTCGACCTGCGGTCCTGGGCGACTCCGGCCAGAGCCCTAGGGCCCGTGGGGTCAACCTGCTGACCCGGGCCACTCGCACTTGGGTCCGAGGGCCTGCGGGGTCGACAGGCTGTCCCGGGCGACTCCGGCCCGCCTCCGAGTGCCCAGGGGTCGACCAGCTGTCCCGGGCCACTCGCGTTTGTGTCCGAGGGCCCGCGGGGTCAACCAGCTGTCCCGGGTGAATGGGGCTCGGGTCCGAAGGCCCTCGGGGTCGACCAGCTGTCTCGGAGGACTCGTGCTCGAGTCTGTGGGCCCGCGGGGTCGACCAGCTCTCCCGGGTGACTTGCGCTTGTGTCCGAAGGCCCGAGGTGTTGACGAGCACTCCCGGGCCACTCGGGCTCGTGTCCGAGGGCCCACGTGTGCGAACAGCTCTCCCGGGTGAATCAACTCGGGTCTGAGGGCCAGCGGGGTCGACCAAAAATCCCCAGTGCCTCGGGCCCATGCCCGACGGCTTGCAGTGTCGACCAGCAGTCCCGGGCATCTCTGGACCCAGCCCGTGGTGCTGTGGTGTCAAACTGCTGCCCCGGAGGCCTCGCGCTTGGTCCGAGGGCACCCGGGTTCGACAAGCAGTCCCGAGCGACTCGTGCTAGAATCCGAGGGCCCCCGGGGTCGTCCAGCGGTCCCAGGCGCATCGGGCCGGTGCCCGAGGCCCTTGGTGTCGACCAACTCTCCCGGGCCACTCGGGTTAGGGTCTGAGGTCCGAGGGTCGACCAGCTGTCCCGGGCAACTCGGGCCCGTGCCTGATGTCCCGCTGGGTCGACCAGCTGTCCCGGGTGTCGTGGGCCCTGGTCAGAGGGACCGCGGTGTCGACCAGGCGTCCCGGGTGACTCGTGACTGTACCCGAGGCCGCGCGGTGTCCACCACGTTGCCCAGGCGACTCGGGGCCGTGACCGAGGGCCCAAGGTGTCGCCCAGCTCGCCCGGGTGATTCGGGCCCGGGTCCGAGAGCATGCGGTGTCGACCAGCTGTCCCGGGGCACTCGGGCCCGCGTCGAGGGTCCGCGGTTTCGGTTTCGACATGCTCTCCCGGGTGAATCGCGCTGGGGTCCGATGGTACGCGGGGTCGACGAGCTCTCTTGGGCGATTCGGGCCCGTTCCCGAGGGCCCGTGGTGACCACCAGCTGTCCCGGGTGACTCCGGACTGTGCCCGAGGGCCCGCGGTGTCGAACAGCTTTCCCGGGCGTCTCGCGCTTGGGTCTGTGGGCCCCCGCCAACGACCAGCAGTCCCGGATGTGTCTGGCTTGTTTCCGAGGGCCCGTGAGGTCGACCTGCGGTCCTGGGCGACTCCGGCCAGAGCCCTAGGGCCCGTGGGGTCAACCTGCTGACCCGGGCCACTCGCACTTGGGTCCGAGGGCCTGCGGGGTCGACAGACTGTCCCGGGCGACTCCGGCTCGCCTCCGAGTGCCCAGGGGTCGACCAGCTGTCCCGGGACACTCGCGTTTGTGTCCGAGGGCCCGCGGGGTCAACCAGCTGTCCCGGGTGAATGGGGCTCGGGTCCCAAGGCACTCGGGGTTGACCAGCTGTCCTGGGCGACACCGGCCCATGCCTTTGGGCCCGCGGTGTGGACCAACTCTTCCGGGCGACTCGCGTTCGGGTCTGACGGCCACGGTCGACCAGCTGTCCCGGGAGATTCACGCCCATGCCTGATGTCCTGCGGGGTCGACCAGATGCCCCGGGCGACTCGGGCCCGTACCCGAGGGCCCGCGGTGTTGACCAGCTGTCCCGGGCGACTCCGGCCCTGGTCCAACGGCGTGAGGGGTCTACCAGCAGTCCCCGGGCGACTCGGGCTAGTTTCCGCGGGACCCCGGTGTCGAACATCGGTACCGGGCTATTCGTCCCGTGCCCGAGGGTCCGGGGTGTCGACCACATCTCTCGGGCGACTCGGTTCGGGTCCGAGGGCCCGCGGTGTCGACCAGCTCCTCTGGGCGATTCCGGCCCGGGTCAGAGGGCACACAGTGTCGACCAGCTGTCCTGCGCGACGTGGGCCCGGGTCCGAGTGCCCTCGGCGTCGACCAGGGGTCCCGTGTGACTCGGACCCGGGTCCAAGGGCCCTCGGGGTCCACCAGCACTCCCGGGAGACCTGCGCTCGGGTCAGATGGCCCGAGGTGTCGACCAGCTCTCGGGGGCGACTGGGGCCATACCCGATGGCCCGCGGGGTCTTTGAGCTCTCCCGGGTGACTCGGGACTGTGCCAAGGGCCCGCGGTGTCAAACTGCTCTCCCGGGCATCTCACGCTTGCCTCTGAGGGGCCCCGGGGTAGACCAGCAGTCCCGGACGACTCTGGCTCGTGTCCGAGGGCCCGTGAAGTCGACCTGCGGTTCTGGGTGACTCCGGTCAGAACCCTATAGCCCTCGGGTCGACCAGCTGCCCCGGGCGACTCGAGCCCGGGTCTGAGGGCCCACGGGTTCGACCAGATTTCCTGGGCGACTCGGGCCCGGGTCCGAAGTCCTGGGGTTCCATCAATTCTCCCGGGCGTCTGGGGCCCGGGTCCAAAGGCCCTCGGCGTCGACCAGCTGTCTCGGAGGACTCGTGCTCGAGTCTGTGGGCCCGCGGGGTCGACCAGCTCTCCCGGGTGACTTGCGCTTGTGTCCGAGGGCCCGAGGTGTCGACGAGCACTCCCGGGCCACTCGGGCTCGTGTCCAAGAGCCCGCGTGTGCGAACAGCTCTCCCGGGTGAATCAACTCGGGTCTGAGGGCCAGCGGGGTCGACCAATAGTCCCCGGTGCCTCGGGCCCATGCCCGACGGCTTGCAGTGTCGACAAGCAGTCCCGGGCATCTCTGGACCCAGCCCGTGGTGCTGTGGGGTCAAACTGCTGCCCCGGGTGCCTCGCGCTTGGTCCGAGGGCACCCGGGTTCGACAAGCAGTCCCCAGCGACTCGTGCTAGAATCCGAGGGCCCCCGGGGTCGTCCAGTGGTCCCAGGCGCATCGGGCCGGTGCCCGAGGCCCGCGGTGTCGACCAACTCTCCCGGGCAACTCGGGTTAGGGTCTGAGGTCCCAGGGTCGACCAGCTGTCCCGGGCGACTCGGGCCCTTGCCCGATATCCCGCTGGGTCGACCAGCTGTCCCGGGTGACTTGGGCCCTGGTCAGAGGGACCGCGGTGTCGACCAGGCGTCCCGGGTGACTCGGGACTGTACCCGAGGCCTCGTGGTGTCCACCAGGTGGCGCGGGCGACTCGGGGCCGTGACCGAGGGCCCAAGGTGTCGCCCAGCTCCCCCGGGTGATTCGGGCCCGGGTCCGAGAGCATGCGGTGTCGACCAGCTGTCCCGGGGCACTCGGGCCCGCGTCGAGGGTCCGCGGTTTCGGTTTCGACATGCTCTCCCGGGTGAATCGCGCTCGGGTCCGATGGTACGCGGGGTCGACGAGCTCTCTTGGGCGATTCGGGCCCGTTCCCGAGGGCCCGTGGTGACCACCAGCTGTCCCGGGTGACTCCGGACTGTGCCCGAGGGCCCGCGGTGTCGAACAGCTTTCCCGGACGTCTCGCGTTTGGGTCTGTGGGCCCCCGCCATCGACCAGCAGTCCCGGATGTCTCTGGCTTGTTTCCGAGGGCCCGTGAGGTCGACCTGCGGTCCTGGGCGACTCCGGCCAGAGCCCTAGGGCCCGTGGGGTCAACCTGCTGACCCGGGCCACTCGCACTTGGGTCCGAGGGCCTGCGGGGTCGACAGGCTGTCCCGGGCGACTCCGGCCCGCCTCCGAGTGCCCAGGGGTCGACCAGCTGTCCCGGGACACTCGCGTTTGTGTCCGAGGGCCCGCGGGGTCAACCAGCTGTCCCGGGTGAATGGGGCTCGGGTCCCAAGGCACTCGGGGTTGACCAGCTGTCCTGGGCGACACCGGCCCATGCCTTTGGGCCCGCGGTGTGGACCAATCTTCCGGGCGACTCGAGTTCGGGCCTGACGGCCACGGTCGACCAGCTGTCCCGGGAGATTCGCGCCCATGCCTGATGTCCCGCGGGGTCGACCAGATGCCCCGGGCGACTCGGGCCCGTACCCGAGGGCCCACGGTGTTGACCAGCTGTCCCGGGCGACTCCGGCCCTGGTCCAAAGGCCTGAGGGGTCTACCAGCAGTCCCCGGGCGCCTCGGGCTAGTTTCCGCGGGACCCCGGTGTCGACCATCGGTACCGGGCTCTTCGTCCCGTGCCCGAGGGTCCGGGGTGTCGACCACATCTCTCGGGCGACTCGGTTCGGGTCCGAGGGCCCGCGGTGTCGACCAGCTTCTCTGGGCGATTCCGGCCCGGGTCAGAGGGCACACAGTGTCGACCAGCTGTCCTGCGCGACGTGGGCCCGGGTCCGAGTGCCCTCGGCGTCGCCCAGGGGTCCCGTGTGACTCGGACCCGGGTCCAAGGGCCCTCGGTGTCCACCAGCACTCCCGGGAGACCTGCGCTCGGGTCAGATTGCCCGAGGTGTCGACCAGCTCTCGGGGGCGACTGGGGCCATACCCGATGGCCCGCGGGGTCTTTGAGCTCTCCCGGGTGACTCGGGACTGTGCCAAGGGCCCGCGGTGTCGAACTGCTCTCCCGGGCATCTCACGCTTGCCTCTGAGGGCCCCCCGGGGTCGACCAGCAGGCCCGGACGACTCTGGCTCGTGTCCGAGGGCCCGTGAAGTCGACCTGCGGTTCTGGGTGACTCGGGTCAGAGCTCTATGGCCCTCGGGGTCAATCAGCTGCCCCGGGCGACTCGGGCCCGGGTCTGAGGGCCCACGGGTTCGACCAGATTTCCTGGGCAACTCGGGCCCGGGTCCGAAGTCCTGGGGTTCCACCAATTCTCCCGGGCGTCTGGGGCCCGGGTCCGAAGGCCCTCGGGGTCGACCAGCTGTCTCGGAGGACTCGTGCTCGAGTCTGTGGGCCCGCGGGGTCGACCAGCTCTCCCGGGTGACTTGCGCTTGTGTCCGAGGGCCCGAGGTGTCGACGAGCACTCCCGGGCCACTCGGGCTCGTGTCCAAGGGCCCGCGTGTGCGAACAGCTCTCCCGGGTGAATCAACTCGGGTCTGAGGGCCAGCGGGGTCGACCAAAAGTCCCCGGTGCCTCGGGCCCATGCCCGACGGCTTGCAGTGTCGACAAGCAGTCCCGGGCATCTCTGGACCCAGCCCGTGGTGCTGTGGGGTCAAACTGCTGCCCCGGGGGCCTCGCGCTTGGTCCGAGGGCACCCGGGTTCGACAAGCAGTCCCGAGCGACTCGTGCTAGAATCCGAGGTCCCCCGGGGTCGTCCAGCGGTCCCAGGGTCATCGGGCCGGTGCCTGAGGCCCGCGGTGTCGACCAACTCTCCCGGGCCACTCGGGTTAGGGTCTGAGGTCCCAGGGTCGACCAGCTGTCCCGGGCGACTCGGGCCCGTGCCCGATGTCCCGCTGGGTCGATCAGCTGTCCCGGGTGACTTGGGCCCTGGTCAGAGGGACCGCGGTGTCGACCAGGCGTCCCGGGTGACTCGGGACTGTACCCGAGGCCGCGCATTGTCCACCAGGTGGCCCGGGCGACTCGGGGCCGTGACCGAGGGCCCAAGGTGTCGCCCAGCTCCCCCGGGTGATTCGGGCCCGGGTCCGAGAGCATGCGGTGTCGACCAGCTGTCCTGGGGCACTCGGGCCCGCGTCGAGGGTCCGCGGTTTCGGGTTCGACATGCTCTCCCGGGTGAATCGCGCTCGGGTCCGATGGTACGCGGGGTCGACGAGCTCTCTTGGGCGATTCGGGCCCGTTCCCGAGGGCCCGTGGTGACCACCAGCTGTCCCGGGTGACTCCGGACTGTGCCCGAGGGCCCGCGGTGTCGAACAGCTTTCCCGGGCGTCTCGCGCTTGGGTCTGTGGGCCCCCGCCATGGACCAGCAGTCCCGGATGTCTCTGGCTTGTTTCCGAGGGCCCGTGAGGTCGACCTGCGGTCCTGGGCGACTCCGGCCAGAGCCCTAGGGCCCGTGGGGTCAACCTGCTGACCCGGGCCACTCGCACTTGGGTCCGAGGGCCTGCGGGGTCGACAGGCTGTCCCGGGCGACTCCGGCCCGCCTCCGAGTGCCCAGGGGTCGACCAGCTGTCCCGGGACACTCGCGTTTGTGTCCGAGGGCCCGCGGGGTCAACCAGCTGTCCCGGGTGAATGGGGCTCGGGTCCCAAGGCACTCGGGGTTGACCAGCTGTCCTGGGCGACACCGGCCCATGCCTTTGGGCCCGCGGTGTGGACCAACGCTTCCGGGCGACTCGCGTTCGGGCCTGACGGCCACTGTCGACCAGCTGTCCCGGGAGATTCGCGCCCATGCCTGATGTCCCGCGGGGTCGACCAGATGCCCCGGGCGACTCGGGCCCGTACCCGAGGGCCCGCGGTGTTGACCAGCTGTCCCGGGCGACTCCGGCCCTGGTCCAACGGCCTGAGGGGTCTACCAGCAGTCCCCCGGCGCCTCGGGCTCGTTTCCGCGGGACCCCGGTGTCGACCATCGGTACCGGGCTCTTCGTCCCGTGCCCGAGGGTCCGGGGTGTCGACCACATCTCTCGGGCGACTCGGTTCGGGTCCGAGGGCCCGCGGTGTCGACCAGCTCCTCTGGGCGATTCCGGCCCGGGTCAGAGGGCACACAGTGTCGACCAGCTGTCCTGCGCGACGTGGGCCCGGGTCCGAGTGCCCTCGGCGTCGACCAGGGGTCCCGTGTGACTCGGACCCGGGTCCAAGGGCCCTCGGGGTCCACCAGCACTCCCGGGAGACCTGCGCTCGGGTCAGATGGCCCGAGGTGTCGACCAGCTCTCCGGGGCGACTGGGGCCATACCCGATGGCCCGCGGGGTCTTCGAGCTCTCCCGGGTGACTCGGGACTGTGCCAAGGGCCTGCGGTGTCGAACTGCTCTCCCGGGCATCTCACGCTTGCCTCTGAGGGCCCCCGGGGTCGACCAGCAGGCCCGGACGACTCTGGCTCGTGTCCGAGGGCCCGTGAAGTCGACCTGCGGTTCTGGGTGACTCGGGTGAGAGCCCTATGGCCCTCGGGGTCAATCAGCTGCCCCGGGCGACTCGGGCCCGGGTCCAAGGGCCCACGGGTTCGACCAGATTTCCTGGGCAACTCGGGCCAGGGTCCGAAATCCTGGGGTTCCACCAATTCTCCCGGGCGTCTGAGGCCCGGGTCCAAAGGCCCTCGGGGTCGACCAGCTGTCTCGGAGGACTCGTGCTCGAGTCTGTGGGCCCGCGGGGTCGACCAGCTCTCCCGGGTGACTTGCGCTTGTGTCCGAGGGCCCGAGATGTCGACGAGCACTCCCGGGCCACTCGGGCTCGTGTCCAAGGGCCCGCGTGTGCGAACAGCGCTCCGGGGTGAATCAACTCGGGTCTCAGGGCCAGCGGGGTCGACCAAAAGTCCCCGGTGCCTCGGGCCCATGCCCGACGGCTTGCAGTGTCGACAAGCAGTCCCGGGTATCTCTGGACCCAGCCCGTGGTGCTGTGGGGTCAAACTGCTGCCCCGGGTGCCTCGCGCTTGGTCCGAGGGCACCCGGGTTCGACAAGCAGTCCCGAGCGACTCGTGCTAGAATCCGAGGGCCCCCGGGGTCGTCCAGCGGTCCCAGGGGCATCGGGCCGGTGCCTGAGGCCCGCGGTGTCGACCAACTCTTCCGGGCCACTCGGGTTAGGGTCTGAGGTCCCAGGGTCGACCAGCAGTCGCGGGCGACTCGGGCCCGTGGTGGATGTCCCGCTGGGTCGACCAGCTGTCCCGGGTGACTTGGGCCCTGGTCAGAGGGACCGCGGTGTCGACCAGGCTTCCCGGGTGACTCGGGACTGTACCCGAGGCCGCGTGGTGTCCACCAGGTGGCCCGGGCGACTCGGGGCCGTGACCGAGGGCCCAAGGTGTCGCCCAGCTCCCCCGGGTGATTCGGGCCCGGGTCCGAGAGCATGCGGTGTCGACCAGCTGTCCCGGGGCACTCGGGCCCGCGTCGAGGGTCCGCGGTTTCGGTTTCGACATGCTCTCCCGGGTGAATCGCGCTCGGGTCCGATGGTACGCGGGGTCGACGAGCTCTCTTGGGCGATTCGGGCCCGTTCCCGAGGGCCCGTGGTGACCACCAGCTGTCCCGGGTGACTCCGGACTGTGCCCGAGGGCCCGCGGTGTCGAACAGCTTTCCCGGGCGTCTCGCGCTTGGGTCTGTGGGCCCCCGCCATGGACCAGCAGTCCCGGATGTCTCTGGCTTGTTTCCGAGGGCCCGTGAGGTCGACCTGCGGTCCTGGGCGACTCCGGCCAGAGCCCTAGGGCCCGTGGGGTCAACCTGCTGACCCGGGCCACTCGCACTTGGGTCCGAGGGCCTGCGGGGTCGACAGGCTGTCCCGGGCGACTCCGGCCCGCCTCCGAGTGCCCAGGGGTCGACCAGCTGTCCCGGGACTCTCGCGTTTGTGTCCGAGGGCCCGCGGGGTCAACCAGCTGTCCCGGGTGAATGGGGCTCGGGTCCCAAGGCACTCGGGGTTGACCAGCTGTCCTGGGCGACACCGGCCCATGCCTTTGGGCCCGCGGTGTGGACCAACGCTTCCGGGCGACTCGCGTTCGGGCCTGACGGCCACGGTCGACCAGCTGTCCCGGGAGATTCGCGCCCATGCCTGATGTCCCGCGGGGTCGACCAGATGCCCCGGGCGACTCGGGCCTGTACCCGAGGGCCCGCGGTGTTGACCAGCTGTCCCGGGCGACTCCGGCCCTGGTCCAACGGCCTGAGGGGTCTACCAGCAGTCCCCCGGCGCCTCGGGCTCGTTTCCGCGGGACCCCGGTGTCGACCATCGGTACCGGGCTCTTCGTCCCGTGCCCGAGGGTCCGGGGTGTCGACCACATCTCTCGGGCGACTCGGTTCGGGTCCGAGGGCCCGCGGTGTCGACCAGCTCCTCTGGGCGATTCCGGCCCGGGTCAGAGGGCACACAGTGTCGACCAGCTGTCCTGCGCGACGTGGGCCCGGGTCCGAGTGCCCTCGGCGTCGCCCAGGGGTCCCGTGTGACTCGGACCCGGGTCCAAGGGCCCTCGGGGTCCACCAGCACTCCCGGGAGACCTGCGCTCGGGTCAGATGGCCCGAGGTGTCGACCAGCTCTCCGGGGCGACTGGGGCCATACCCGATGGCCCGCGGGGTCTTCGAGCTCTCCCGGGTGACTCGGGACTGTGCCAAGGGCCCGCGGTGTCGAACTGCTCTCCCGGGCATCTCACGCTTGCCTCTGAGGGCCCCCGGGGTCGACCAGCAGGCCCGGACGACTCTGGCTCGTGTCCGAGGGCCCGTGAAGTCGACCTGCGGTTCTAGGTGACTCGGGTCAGAGCCCGATGGCCCGCGGGGTCGACCAGCTGCCCCGGGCGACTCGGGCCTGGGTCCGAGGGCCCACGGGTTCGACCAGATTTCCTGGGCGACTCGGGCCCGGGTCCGAAGTCCTGGGGTTCCACCAATTCTCCCGGGCGTCTGGGGCCCGGGTCCGAAGGCCCTCGGGGTCGACCAGCTGTCTCGGAGGACTCGTGCTCGAGTCTGTGGGCCCGCGGGGTCGACCAGCTCTCCCGGGTGACTTGCGCTTGTGTCCGAGGGCCCGAGGTGTCGACGAGCACTCCAGGGCCACTCGGGCTCGTGTCCGAGGGCCCACGTGTGCGAACAGCTCTCCGGGGTGAATCAACTCGGGTCTGAGGGCCAGCGGGGTCGACCAAAAATTCCCGGTGCCTCGGGCCCATGCCCGACGGCTTGCAGTGTCGACCGTCAGTCCCGGGCATCTCTGGACCCAGCCCGTGGTGCTGTGGGGTCAAACTGCTGCCCCGGGTGCCTCGCGCTTGGTCCGAGGGCACCTGGGTTCGACAAGCAGTCCCGAGCGACTCGTGCTAGAATCCGAAGGCACCCGGGGTCGTCCAGCGGTCCCAGGCTCATCGGGCCGGTGCCCGAGGCCCGCGGTGTCGACCAACTCTCCCGGGCCACTCGGGTTAGGGTCTGAGGTCCCAGGGTCGACCAGCTGTCCCGGGCGACTCGGGCCCGTGCCCGATGTCCCGCTGGGTCGACCAGCTGTCCCGGGTGAATTGGGCCCTGGACAGAGGGACCACGGTGTCGACCAGGCGTCCCGGGTGACTCGTGACTGTACCCGAGGCCGCGCGGTGTCCAACAGGTGGCCCGGGCGACTCGGGGCCGTGACCGAGGGCCCAAGGTGTCGCCCAGCTCGCCCGGGTGATTCGGGCCCGGGTCCGAGAGCATGCGGTGTCGACCAGCTGTCCCGGGGCACCTGGGCCCGCGCCGAGGGTCCGCGGTTTCGGTTTCGACATGCTCTCCCGGGTGAATCGCGCTCGGGTCCGATGGTACGCGGGGTCGACGAGCTCTCTTGGGCGATTCGGGCCCGTTCCCGAGGGCCCGTGGTGACCACCAGCTGTCCCGGGTGACTCCGGACTGTGCCCGAGGGCCCGCGGTGTCGAACAGCTTTCCCGGGCGTCTCGCGCTTGGGTCTGTGGGCCCCCGCCATCGACCAGCAGTCCCGGATGTCTCTGGCTTGTTTCCGAGGGCCCGTGAGGTCGACCTGCGGACCTGGGCGACTCCGGCCAGAGGCCTAGGGCCCGTGGGGTCAACCTGCTGACCCGGGCCACTCGCACTTGGGTCCGAGGGCCTGCGGGGTCGACAGGCTGTCCCGGGCGACTCCGGCCCGCCTCCGAGTGCCCAGGGGTCGACCAGCTGTCCCGGGACTCTCGCGTTTGTGTCCGAGGGCCCGCGGGGTCAACCAGCTGTCCCGGGTGAATGGGGCTCGGGTCCCAAGGCACTCGGGGTTGACCAGCTGTCCTGGGCGACACCGGCCCATGCCTTTGGGCCCGCGGTGTGGACCAACGCTTCCGGGCGACTCGCGTTCGGGCCTGACGGCCACGGTCCACCAGCTGTCCCGGGAGATTCGCGCCCATGCCTGATGTCCCGCGGGGTCGACCAGATGCCCCGGGCGACTCGGGCCCGTACCCGAGGGCCCGCGGTGTTGACCAGCTGTCCCGGGCGACTCCGGCCCTGGTCCAACAGCCTGAGGGGTCTACCAGCAGTCCCCGGCGCCTCGGGCTCGTTTCCGCGGGACCCCGGTGTCGACCATCGGTACCGGGCTCTTCGTCCCGTGCCCGAGGGTCCGGGGTGTCGACCACATCTCTCGGGCGACTCGGTTCGGGTCCGAGGGCCCGCGGTGTCGACCAGCTCCTCTGGGCGATTCCGGCCCGGGTCAGAGGGCACACAGTGTCGACCAGCTGTCCTGCGCGACGTGGGCCCGGGTCCGAGTGCCCTCGGCGTCGCCCAGGGGTCCCGTGTGACTCGGACCCGGGTCCAAGGGCCCTCGGGGTCCACCAGCACTCCCGGGAGACCTGCGCTCGGGTCAGATGGCCCGAGGTGTCGACCAGCTCTCCGGGGCGACTGGGGCCATACCCGATGGCCCGCGGGGTCTTCGAGCTCTCCCGGGTGACTCGGGACTGTGCCAAGGGCCCGCGGTGTCGAACTGCTCTCCCGGGCATCTCACGCTTGCCTCTGAGGGCCCCCGGGGTCGACCAGCAGGCCCGGACGACTCTGGCTCGTGTCCGAGGGCCCGTGAAGTCGACCTGCGGTTCTAGGTGACTCGGGTCAGAGCCCGATGGCCCGCGGGGTCGACCAGCTGCCCCGGGCGACTCGGGCCTGGGTCCGAGGGCCCACGGGTTCGACCAGATTTCCTGGGCGACTCGGGCCCGGGTCCGAAGTCCTGGGGTTCCACCAATTCTCCCGGGCGTCTGGGGCCCGGGTCCGAAGGCCCTCGGGGTCGACCAGCTGTCTCGGAGGACTCGTGCTCGAGTCTGTGGGCCCGCGGGGTCGACCAGCTCTCCCGGGTGACTTGCGCTTGTGTCCGAGGGCCCGAGGTGTCGACGAGCACTCCAGGGCCACTCGGGCTCGTGTCCGAGGGCCCACGTGTGCGAACAGCTCTCCGGGGTGAATCAACTCGGGTCTGAGGGCCAGCGGGGTCGACCAAAAATTCCCGGTGCCTCGGGCCCATGCCCGACGGCTTGCAGTGTCGACCGTCAGTCCCGGGCATCTCTGGACCCAGCCCGTGGTGCTGTGGGGTCAAACTGCTGCCCCGGGTGCCTCGCGCTTGGTCCGAGGGCACCCGGGTTCGACAAGCAGTCCCGAGCGACTCGTGCTAGAATCCGAAGGCACCCGGGGTCGTCCAGCGGTCCCAGGCTCATCGGGCCGGTGCCCGAGGCCCGCGGTGTCGACCAACTATCCCGGGCCACTCGGGTTAGGGTCTGAGGTCCCAGGGTCGACCAGCTGACCCGGGCGACTCGGGCCCGTGCTGGATGTCCCGCTGGGTCGACCAGCTGTCCCGGGTGACTTGGGCCCTGGTCAGAGGGACCGCGGTGTCGACCAGGCGTCCCGGGTGACTCGGGACTGTACCCGAGGCCGCGCATTGTCCACCAGGTGGCCCGGGCGACTCGGGGCCGTGACCGAGGGCCCAAGGTGTCGCCCAGCTCCCCCGGGTGATTCGGGCCCGGGTCCGAGAGCATGCGGTGTCGACCAGCTGTCCCGGGGCACTCGGGCCCATGTCGAGGGTCCGCGGTTTCGGTTTCGACATGCTCTCCCGGGTGAATCGCGCTCGGGTCCGATGGTACGCGGGGTCGACGAGCTCTCTTGGGCGATTCGGGCCCGTTCCCGAGGGCCCGTGGTGACCACCAGCTGTCCCGGGTGACTCCGGACTGTGCCCGAGGGCCCGCGGTGTCGAACAGCTTTCCCGGGCGTCTCGCGCTTGGGTCTGTGGGCCCCCGCCATGGACCAGCAGTCCCGGATGTCTCTGGCTTGTTTCCGAGGGCCCGTGAGGTCGACCTGCGGTCCTGGGCGACTCCGGCCAGAGCCCTAGGGCCCGTGGGGTCAACCTGCTGACCCGGGCCACTCGCACTTGGGTCCGAGGGCCTGCGGGGTCGACAGGCTGTCCCGGGCGTCTCCGGCCCGCCTCCGAGTGCCCAGGGGTCGACCAGCTGTCCCGGGACTCTCGCGTTTGTGTCCGAGGGCCCGCGGGGTCAACCAGCTGTCCTGGGTGAATGGGGCTCGGGTCCCAAGGCACTCGGGGTTGACCAGCTGTCCTGGGCGACACCGGCCCATGCCTTTGGGCCCGCGGTGTGGATCAACGCTTCCGGGCGACTCGCGTTCGGGCCTGACGGCCACGGTCCACCAGCTATCCCGGGAGATTCGCGCCCATGCCTGATGTCCCGCAGGGTCGACCAGATGCCCCGGGCGACTCGGGCCCGTACCCGAGGGCCCGCGGTGTTGACCAGCTGTCCCGGGCGACTCCGGCCCTGGTCCAACGGCCTGAGGGGTCTATCAGCAGTCCCCCGGCGCCTCGGGCTCGTTTCCGCGGGACCCCGGTGTCGACCATCGGTACCGGGCTCTTCGTCCCGTGCCCGAGGGTCCGGGGTGTCGACCACATCTTTCGGGCGACTCGGTTCGGGTCCGAGGGCCCGCGGTGTCGACCAGCTCCTGTGGGCGATTCCGGCCCGGGTCAGAGGGCACACAGTGTCGACCAGCTGTCCTGCGCGAAGTGGGCCCGGGTCCGAGTGCCCTCGGCGTCGCCCAGGGGTCCCGTGTGACTCGGACCCGGGTCCAAGGGCCCTCGGGGTCCACCAGCACTCCCGGGAGACCTGCGCTCGGGTCAGATGGCCCGAGGTGTCGACCAGCTCTCCGGGGCGACTGGGGCCATACCCGATGGCCCGCGGGGTCTTCGAGCTCTCCCGGGTGACTCGGGACTGTGCCAAGGGCCCGCGGTGTCGAACTGCTCTCCCGAGCATCTCACCCTTGCCTCTGAGGGCCCCCGGGGTCGACCAGCAGGCCCGGACGACTCTGGCTCGTGTCCGAGGGCCCGTGAAGTCGACCTGCGGTTCTGGGTGACTCGGGTGAGAGCCCTATGGCCCTCGGGGTCAATCAGCTGCCCCGGGCGACTCGGGCCCGGGTCCAAGGGCCCACGGGTTCGACCAGATTTCCTGGGCGACTCGGGCCCGGGTCCGAAGTCCTGGGGTTCCACCAATTCTCCCGGGCGTCTGGGGCCCGGGTCCGAAGGCCCTCGGGGTCGACCAGCTGTCTCGGAGGACTCGTGCTCGAGTCTGTGGGCCCGCGGGGTCGACCAGCTCTCCCGGGTGACTTGCGCTTGTGTCCGAGGGCCCGAGGTGTCGACGAGCACTCCCGGGCCACTCGGGATCGTGTCCAAGGGCCCGCGTGTGCGAACAGCGCTCCGGGGTGAATCAACTCGGGTCTGAGGGCCAGCGGGGTCGACCAAAAGTCCCCGGTGCCTCGGGCCCATGCCCGACGGCTTGCAGTGTCGACAAGAAGTCCCGGGTATCTCTGGACCCAGCCCGTGGTGCTGTGGGGTCAAACTGCTGCCCCGGGTGCCTCGCGCTTGGTCCGAGGGCACCCGGGTTCGACAAGCAGTCCCGAGCGACTCGTGCTAGAATCCGAGGGCCCCCGGGGTCGTCCAGCGCTCCCAGGGGCATCGGGCCGGTGCCTGAGGCCCGCGGTGTCGACCAACTCTCCCGGGCCACTCGGGTTAGGGTCTGAGGTCCCAGGGTCGACCAGCTGTCCCGGGCGACTAGGGCCCGTGCCCGATGTCCCGCTGGGTCGACCAGCTGTCCCGGGTGACTTGGGCCCTGGTCAGAGGGACCGCGGTGTCGACCAGGCGTCCCGGGTGACTCGGGACTGTACCCGAGGCCGCGCATTGTCCACCAGGTGGCCCGGGCGACTCGGGGCCGTGACCGAGGGCCCAAGGTGTCGCCCAGCTCCCCCGGGTGATTCGGGCCCGGGTCCGAGAGCATGCGGTGTCGACCAGCTGTCCCGGGGCACTCGGGCCCGTGTCGAGGGTCCGCGGTTTCGGTTTCGACATGCTCTCCCGGGTGAATCGCGCTCGGATCCGATGGTACGCGGGGTCGACGAGCTCTCTTGGGCGATTCGGGCCCGTTCCCGAGGGCCCGTGGTGACCACCAGCTGTCCCGGGTGACTCCGGACTGTGCCCGAGGGCCCGTGGTGTCGAACAGCTTTCCCGGGCGGTTCGCGCCCATGCCTGATGTCCCGCGGGGTCGACCAGATGCCCCGGGCGACTCGGGCCCGTACCCGAGTGCCCGCGGTGTTGACCAGCTGTCCCGGGCGACTCCGGCCCTGGTCCAACGGTCTGAGGGGTCTACCAGCAGTCCCCGGGCCACTCGGGCTCGTTTCCATGGGACCCCGGTGTCGACCATTGGTACCGGGCTATTCGTCCCGTGCCCGAGGGTCCCGGGTGTCGACCACATCTCTCGGGCGACTCGGTTCGGGTCCGAGGGCCCGCGGTGTCGACCAGCTCCTCTGGGCGATTCCGGCCCGGGTCAGAGGGCACACAGTGTCGACCAGCTGTCCTGCGCGACTTGGGCCCGGGTCCGAGTGCCCTCGGCGTCGACCAGGGGCCCCGTGTGACTCGGATCCGGGTCCAAGGGCCCTCGGGGTCCACCAGCACTCCCGGGAGACCTGTGCTCGGGTCAGATGGCCCGAGGTGTCGACCAGCTCTCCGGGGCGACTGGGGCCACACCCGATGGCCCGCGGTGTCTTCGAGCTCTCCCGGGTGACTCGGGACTGTGCCAAGGGCCCGCGGTGTCGAACTGCTCTCCCGTGCATCTCACGCTTGCCTCTGAGGGCTCCCGGGATCGACCAGCAGGCCCGGACGACTCTGGCTCGTGTCCGAGGGCCCGTGAAGTCGACCTGCGGTTCTGGGTGACTCGGGTCAGAGCCCTATGGCCCGCGGGGTCGACCAGCTGCCCCGGGCGCCTCGGACCCGGGTCCGAGGGCCCACGGGTTCGACCAGATTTCCTGGGCGTCTCGGGCCCGGGTCCGAAGTCCTGGGGTTCGACCAATTCTCCCGGGCCTCTGGGGCCCGGGTCCGAAGCCCCTCGGGGTCGACCAGCTGTGTCGGAGGACTCGTGCTCGAGTCTGTGGGCCCGCGGGGTCGACCAGCTCTCCCGGGTGACTTGCGCTTGTGTCCGAGGGCCCGAGGTGTCGACGAGCACTCCCGGGCCACTCGGGCTCGTGTCCGAGGGCCCGCGTGTGCGAACAGCTCTCCGGGGTGAATCAACTCGGGTCTGAAGGCCAGCGGGGTCGACCAAAAGTCCCCGGTGCCTCGGGACAATGCCCGACGGCTTGCAGTGTCGACAAGCAGTCCCGGGCATCTCTGGACCCAGCCCGTGGTGCTGTGGGGTCAAACTGCTGCCCCGGGTGCCTCGCACTTGGTCCGAGGGCACCCGGGTTCGACAAGCAGTCCCCAGCGACTCGTGCTAGAATCCGAGGGCCCCCGGGGTCGTCCAGCGGTCCCAGGCGCATCGGGCCGGTGCCCGAGGCCCGCGGTGTCGACCAACTCTCCCGGGCCACTCGGGTTAGGGTCTGAGGTCCCAGGGTCGACCAGCTGACCCGGGCGACTCGGGCCCGTGGTGGATGTCCCGCTGGGTCGACCAGCTGTCCCGGGTGACTTGGGCCCTGGTCAGAGGGACCGCGGTGTCGACCAGGCGTCCCGGGTGACTCGGGACTGTACCCGAGGCCGCGCGGTGTCCACCAGGTGGCCCGGGCGACTCGGGGCCGTGACCGAGGGCCCAAGGTGTCGCCCAGCTCCCCCGGGTGATTCGGGCCCGGGTCCGAGAGCATGTGGTGTCGACCAGCTGTCCCGGGGCACTCGGGCCCGTGTCGAGGGTCCGCGGTTTCGGTTTCGACATGCTCTCCCGGGTGAATCGCGCTCGGGTCCGATGGTACGCGGGGTCGACGAGCTCTCTTGTGCGATTCGGGCCCATTCCCAAGGGCCCGTGGTGTCGACCAGCTGTCCCGGGTGACTCCGGACTGTGCCCGAGGGCCCGCGGTGTCGAACAGCTTTCCCGGGCGTCTCGCGCTTGGGTCTGTGGGCCCCCGCCATCGACCAGCAGTCCCGGATGTTTCTGGCTTGTTTCCGAGGGCCCGTGAGGTCGACCTGCGGTCCTGGGCGACTCCGGCCAGAGCCCTAGGGCCCGTGGGGTCAACCTGCTGACCCGGGCCACTCGCACTTGGGTCCGAGGGCCTGCAGGGACGACAGGCTGTCCCGGGCGACTCCGGCCCGCCTCCGAGTGCCCAGGGGTCGACCAGCTGTCCCGGGACACTTGCGTTTGTGTCCGTGGGCCCGCGAGGTCAACCAGCTGTCCCGGGTGAATGGGGCTCGGGTCCCAAGGCACTCGGGGTTGACCAGCTGTCCTGGGCGACACCGGCCCATGCCATTGGGCCCGCGGTGTGGACCAACTCTTCCGGGCGACTCGCGTTCGGGTCTGACGGCCACGGTCGACCAGCTGTCCCGGGAGATTCGCGCCCATGCCTGATGTCCCGCGGGGTCGACCAGATGCCCCGGGCGACTCGGGCCCGTACCTGAGGGCCCGCGGTGTTGACCTGCTGTCCCGGGCGACTCCGGCCCTGGTCCAACGGCCTGAGGGGTCTACCAGCAGTCCCCGGGCGACTCGGGCTCGTTTCCTCGGGACCCCGGTGTCGACCATTGGTACCGGGCTATTTGTCCCGTGCCCGAGGGTGCGCGGTGTCGACCACATCTCTCGGGCGACTCGGTTCGGGTCCGATGGCCTGCGGTGTCGACCAGCTCCTCTGGGCGATTCCGGCCCGGGTCAAAGGGCACACAGTGTCGACCAGCTGTCTTGCGTGACTTGGGCCCGGGTCCGAGTGCCCTCGGCGTCGACCAGGGGTCCTGTGTGACTCGGACCCTGGTCCAAGGGCCCTCGGTTCCACCAGCACTCCCGGGAGACCTGTGCTCGGGTCAGATGGCCCGAGGTGTCGACCAGCTCTCCGGGGCGACTGGGGTCATACCCGATGGCCCGCGGGGTCTTCGAGCTCTCCCGGGTGACTCAGGACTGTGCCAAGGGCCTGCGGTGTCGAACTGCTCTCCCAGGCATCTCACGCTTGCCTCTGAGAGCCCCCGGGGTCGACCAGCAGGCCCGAACGACTCTGACTTGTGTCCAAGGGCCCGTGGGTCGACCTGCGCTTCTGGGTGACTCGGGTCCGAGCCCTATGGCCCGCGGGGTCGACCAGCTGCCCCGGGCGACTCGGGCCCGGGTCCGAAGTCCTGGGGTTCGACCAATTCTCCCGGGCATCTGGGGCCCGGGTCCGAAGGCCCTCGGGGTTGACCAGATGTCTCGGAGGACTCGTGCTCGAGTCTGTGGGCCCGCGGGGTCGACCAGCTCCTCCGGACGACTCGGGCCCGGGTCCGAGAGCCTGTGGGGTCGACCAGCTCTCCCGGGTGACTTGCGCTTGTGTCCGAGGGCCCGAGGTGTCGACGAGCACTCCCGGGCCACTCGTGCTCGTGTTCGAAGGCCCGCGTGTGCGAACATCTCTCCCGGGTGAATCAACTGGGGTTTGAGGGCCAGCGGGGTCGACCAAAAGTCCCCGGTGCCTCGGGCCCATGCCCGACGGCTTGCAGTGTCGACCAGCAGTCCCGGGCATCTCTGGACCCAGCCCGTGGTGCTGTGGGGTCAAACTGCTGCCCCGGGTGCCTCGCACTTGGTCCGAGGGCACCCGGGTTCGACAAGCAGTCCCCAGCGACTCGTGCTAGAATCCGAGGGCCCCCGGGGTCGTCCAGCGGTCCCAGGCGCATCGGGCCGGTGCCCGAGGCCCGCGGTGTCGACCAACTCTCCCGGGCTACTCGGGTTAGGGTCTGAGGTCCCAGGGTCGACCAGCTGTCCGGGGCGACTCGGGCCCGTGCCCGATGTCCCGCTGGGTCGACCAGCTGTTGGGTGACTTGGGCCCTGGTCAGAGGGACCGCGGTGTCGACCAGGCGTCCCGGGTGACTCGGGACTGTACCCGAGGCCGCGCGGTGTCCACCAGGTGGCCCGGGCGACTCGGGGCCGTGACCGAGGGCCCAAGGTGTCGCCCAGCTCCCCCGGGTGATTCGGGCCCGGGTCCGAGAGCATGCGCTGTCGACCAGCATGCCCCGGGGCACTCGGGCCCATGTCGAGGGTCCGCGGTTTCGGTTTCGACATGCTCTCCCGGGTGAATCGCGCTCGGGTCCGATGATACGCAGGGTCGACG
This sequence comes from Sus scrofa, assembly GCF_054392235.1. Lineage (NCBI taxonomy): Eukaryota > Metazoa > Chordata > Mammalia > Artiodactyla > Suidae > Sus > Sus scrofa. Next base: position 45,060,307 of record NC_139387.1, on the reverse strand, counting down.
AGCTCTCTTGGGCGATTCGGGCCCGTTCCCGAGGGCCCGTGGTGTCGACCAGCTGTCCCGGGTGACTCCGGACTCTGCCCGAGGGCCCGCGGTGTCGAACAGCTTTCCCGGGCGTCTCGCGCTTGGGTCTGTGGGCCCCCGCCATCGACCAGCAGTCCCGGATGTTTCTGGCTTGTTTCCGAGGGCCCGTGAGGTCGACCTGCGGTCCTGGGCGACTCCGGCCAGAGCCCTAGGGCCCGTGGGGTCAACCTGCTGACCCGGGCCACTCGCACTTGGGTCCGAGGGCCTGCGGGGTCGACAGGCTGTCCCGGGCGACTCCGGCCCGCCTCCGAGTGCCCAGGGGTCGACCAGCTGTCCCGGGACACTTGCGTTTGTGTCCGTGGGCCCGCGAGGTCAACCAGCTGTCCCGGGTGAATGGGGCTCGGGTCCCAAGGCACTCGGGGTTGACCAGCTGTCCTGGGCGACACCGGCCCATGCCTTTGGGCCCGCGGTGTGGACCAACTCTTCCGGGCGACTCGCGTTCGGGTCTGACGGCCACGGTCGACCAGCTGTCCCGGAAGATTCGCGCCCATGTCTGATGTCCCGCGGGGTCGACCAGATGCCCCGGGCGACTCAGCCCGTACCCGAGGGCCCGCGGTGTTGACCAGCTGTCCCGGGCGACTCCGGCCCTGGTCCAACGGCCTGAGGGGTCTACCAGCAGTCCCCGGTCGACTCGGGCTAGTTTCCGCCGGACCCCGGTGTCGACCATCGGTACCGGGCTATTCTTCCCGTGCCCGAGGGTGCGCGGTGTCGACCACATCTCTCGGGCGACTCGGTTCGGGTCCGATGGCCTGCGGTGTCGACCAGCTCCTCTGGGCGATTCCGGCCCGGGTCAAAGGGCACACAGTGTCGACCAGCTGTCTTGCGTGACTTGGGCCCGGGTCCGAGTGCCCTCGGCGTCGACCAGGGGTCCTGTGTGACTCGGACCCGGGTCCAAGGGCCCTCGGGGTCCACCAGCACTCCCGGGAGACCTGTGCTCGGGTCAGATGGCCCGAGGTGTCGACCAGCTCTCCGGGGCGACTGGGGTCATACCCGATGGCCCGCGGGGTCTTCGAGCTCTCCCGGGTGACTCGGGACTGTGCCAAGGGCCCGCGGTGTCGACCTGCTCTCCCGGGCATCTCACGCTTGCCTCTGAGGGCCCCCGGGGTCGACCAGCAGGCCCGGACGACTCTGGCTTGTGTCCGAGGGCCCGTGAAGTCGACCTGCGCTTCTGGGTGACTCGGGTCCGAGCCCTATGGCCCGCGGGGTCGACCAGCTGCCCCGGGCGACTCGGGCCCGGGTCCGAGGGCCCACGGGTTCGACCAGATTTCCTGGGCGACTCGGGCCGGGGTCCGAAGTCCTGGGGTTCGACCAATTCTCCCGGGCATCTGGGGCCCGGGTCCGAAGGCCCTCGGGGTCGACCAGCTGTCTCGGAGGACTCGTGCTCGAGTCTGTGGGCCCGCGGGGTCGACCAGCTCCTCCGGACGACTCGGGCCAGGGTCCGAGAGCCTGTGGGGTCGACCAGCTCTCCCGGGTGACTTGCGCTTGTGTCCGAGGGCCCGAGGTGTCGACGAGCACTCCCGGGCCACTCGGGCTCGTGTCCGAGGGCCCGCGTGTGCGAACATCTCTCCCGGGTGAATCAACTGGGGTCTGAGGGCCAGCGGGGTCGACCAAAAGTCCCCGGTGCCTCGGGCCCATGCCCGACGGCTTGCAGTGTCAACCAGCAGTCCCGGGTATCTCTGGACCCAGCCCGTGGTGCTGTGGGGTCAAACTGCTGCCCCGGGTACCTCGCGCTTGGTCCGAGGGCACCCGGGTTCGACAAGCAGTCCCAAGCGACTCGTGCTAGAATCCGAGGGCCCCCGGGGTCGTACAGCGGTCCCAGGTGCATCGGGCCGGTGCCCGAGGCCCGCGGTGTCGACCAACTCTCCCGGGCCACTCGGGTTAGGGTCTGAGGTCCCAGGGTCGACCAGCTGTCCGGGGCGACTCGGGCCCGTGCCCGATGTCCCGCTGGGTCGACCAGGCGTCCCGGGTGACTCGGGACTGTACCCGAGGCCTCGCGGTGTCCACCAGGTGGCCCGGGCGACTCGGGGCCGTGACCGAGGGCCCAAGGTGTCGCCCAGCTCCCCCGGGTGATTCGGGCCCGGTCCGAGAGCTTGCGCTGTCGACCAGCATGCCCCGGGGCACTCGGGCCCATGTCGAGGGTCCGCGGTTTCGGTTTTGACATGCTCTCCCGGGTGAATCGCGCTCGGGTCCGATGATACGCAGGGTCGACGAGCTCTCTTGGGCGATTCGGGCCCGTTCCCGAGGGCCCGTGGTGTCGACCAGCTGTCCCGGGTGACTCCGGACTCTGCCCGAGGGCCCGCGGTGTCGAACAGCTTTCCCGGGCGTCTCGCGCTTGGGTCTGTGGGCCCCCGCCATCGACCAGCAGTCCCGGATGTCTCTGGCTTGTTTCCGAGGGCCCGTGAGGTCGACCTGCGGTCCTGGGCGACTCCGGCCAGAGCCCTAGGGCCCGTGGGGTCAACCTGCTGACCCGGGCCACTCGCACTTGGGTCCGAGGGCCTGCGGGGTCGACAGGCTGTCCTGGGCGACTCCGGCCCGCCTCCGAGTGCCCAGGGGTCGACCAGCTGTCCCGGGACACTCGCGTTTGTGTCCGAGGGCCCGCGGGGTCAACCAGCTGTCCCGGGTGAATGGGGCTCGGGTCCCAAGGCACTCGGGGTTGACCAGCTGTCCTGGGCGACACCGGCCCATGCCTTTGGGCCCGCGGTGTGGACCAACTCTTCCGGGCGACTCGCGTTCGGGCCTGACGGCCACGGTCCACCAGCTGTCCCGGGAGATTCGCGCCCATGCCTGATGTCCCGCGGGGTCGACCAGATGCCCCGGGCGACTCGGGCCCGTACCCGAGGGCCCGCGGTGTTGACCAGCTGTCCCGGGCGACTCCGGCCCTGGTCCAACGGCCTGAGGGGTCTACCAGCAGTCCCCGGACGACTCGGGCTCGTTTCCGCGGGACCCCGGTGTCGACCATCGGTACCGGGCTATTTGTCCCGTGCCCGAGGGTGCGCGGTGTCGACCACATCTCTCGGGCGACTCGGTTCGGGTCCGATGGCCTGCGGTTTCGACCAGCTCCTCTGGGCGATTCCGGCCCGGGTCAAAGGGCACACAGTGTCGACCAGCTGTCTTGCGCGACTTGGGCCCGGGTCCGAGTGCCCTCGGCGTCGACCAGGGGTCCCGTGTGACTCGGACCCGGGTCCAAGGGCCCTCGGGGTCCACCAGCACTCCCGGGAGACCTGCGCTCGGGTCAGATGGCCCGAGGTGTCGACCAGCTCTCCGGGGCGACTGGGGTCATACCCGATGGCCCGCGGGGTCTTCGAGCTCTCCCCTGTGACTCAGGACTGTGCCAAGGGCCTGCGGTGTCGAACTGCTCTCCCAGGCATCTCACGCTTGCCTCTGAGAGCCCCCGGGGTCGACCAGCAGGCCCGGACGACTCTGGCTCGTGTCCGAGGGCCCGTGAAGTCGACCTGCGCTTCTGGGTGACTCGGGTCCGAGCCCTATGGCCCGCGGGGTCGACCAGCTGCCCCGGGCGACTCGGGCCCGGGTCCGAAGTCCTGGGGTTCGACCAATTCTCCCGGGCATCTGGGGCCCGGGTCCGAAGACCCTCGGGGTCGACCAGCTGTCTCGGAGGACTCGTGCTCGAGTCTGTGGGCCCGCGGGGTCGACCAGCTCCTCCGGACGACTCGGGCCCGGGTCCGAGAGCCTGTGGGGTCGACCAGCTCTCCCGGGTGACTTGCGCTTGTGTCCGAGGGCCCGAGGTGTCGACGAGCACTCCCGGGCCACTCGGGCTCGTGTCCGAGGGCCCGCGTGTGCGAACAGCTCTCCCTGGTGAATCAACTGGGGTCTGAGGGCCAGCGGGGTCGACCAAAAGTCCCCGGTGCCTCGGGCCCATGCCCGACGGCTTGCAGTGTCGACCAGCAGTCCCGGGCATCTCTGGACCCAGCCCGTGGTGCTGTGGGGTCAAACTGCTGCCCCGGGGGCCTCGCGCTTGGTCCGAGGGCACCCGGGTTCGACAAGCAGTCCCCAGCGACTCGTGCTAGAATCCGAGGGCCCCCGGGGTCGTCCAGCGGTCCCAGGCGCATCGGGCCGGTGCCCGAGGCCCGCGGTGTCGACCAACTCTCCCGGGCCACTCGGGTTAGGGTCTGAGGTCCCAGGGTCGACCAGCTGTCCCGGGCGACTCGGGCCCGTGCCCGATGTCCCGCTGGGTCGACCAGCTGTCCCGGGTGACTTGGGCCCTGGTCAGAGGGACCGCGGTGTCGACCAGGCGTCCCGGGTGACTCGGGACTGTACCCGAGGCCTCGCGGTGTCCACCAGGTGGCCCGGGCGACTCGGGGCCGTGACCGAGGGCCCAAGGTGTCGCCCAGCTCCCCCGGGTGATTTTGGCCCGTGTCCGAGAGCATGCGCTGTCGACGAGCATGCCCCGGGGCACTCGGGCCCATGTCGAGGGTTCGCGGTTTCGGTTTCGACATGCTCTCCCGGGTGAATCGCGCTCGGGTCTGATGGTACGCGGGGTCGACGAGCTCTCTTGGGCGATTCGGGCCCGTTCCCGAGGGCCCGTGGTGTCGACCAGCTGTCCCGGGTGACTCCGGACTCTGCCCGAGGGCCCGCGGTGTCGAACAGCTTTCCCGGGCGTCTCGCGCTTGGGTCTGTGGGCCCCCGCCATGGACCAGCAGTCCCGGATGTCTCTGGCTTGTTTCCGAGGGCCCGTGAGGTCGACCTGCGGTCCTGGACGACTCCGGCCAGAGCCCTAGGGCCCGTGGGGTCAACCTGCTGACCCGGGCCACTCGCACTTGGGTCCGAGGGCCTGCGGGGTCGACAGGCTGTCCTGGGCGACTCCGGCCCGCCTCCGAGTGCCCAGGGGTCGACCAGCTGTCCCGGGACACTCGCGTTTGTGTCCGAGGGCCCGCGGGGTCAACCAGCTGTACCGGGTGAATGGGGCTCGGGTCCCAAGGCACTCGGGGTTGACCAGCTGTCCTGGGCGACACCGGCCCATGCCTTTGGGCCCGCGGTGTGGACCAACTCTTCCGGGCGACTCGCGTTCGGGTCTGACGGCCACGGTCGACCAGCTGTCCCGGAAGATTCGCACCCATGTCTGATGTCCCGCGGGGTCGACCAGATGCCCCGGGCGACTCAGCCCGTACCCGAGGGCCCGCGGTGTTGACCAGCTGTCCCGGGCGACTCCGGCCCTGGTCCAACGGCCTGAGGGGTCTACCAGCAGTCCCCGGTCGACTCGGGCTAGTTTCCGCCGGACCCCGGTGTCGACCATCGGTACCGGGCTATTCTTCCCGTGCCCGAGGGTGCGCGGTGTCGACCACATCTCTCGGGCGACTCGGTTCGGGTCCGATGGCCTGCGGTGTCGACCAGCTCCTCTGGGCGATTCCGGCCCGGGTCAAAGGGCACACAGTGTCGACCAGCTGTCTTGCGTGACTTGGGCCCGGGTCCGAGTGCCCTCGGCGTCGACCAGGGGTCCTGTGTGACTCGGACCCTGGTCCAAGGGCCCTCGGGGTCCACCAGCACTCCCGGGAGACCTGCGCTCGGGTCAGATGGCCCGAGGTGTCGACCAGCTCTCCGGGGCGACTGGGGTCATACCCGATGGCCCGCGGGGTCTTCGAGCTCTCCCGGGTGACTCGGGACTGTGCCAAGGGCCCGCGGTGTCGACCTGCTCTCCCGGGCATCTCACGCTTGCCTCTGAGGGCCCCCGGGGTCGACCAGCAGGCCCGGACGACTCTGGCTTGTGTCCGAGGGCCCGTGAAGTCGACCTGCGCTTCTGGGTGACTCGGGTCCGAGCCCTATGGCCCGCGGGGTCGACCAGCTGCCCCGGGCGACTCGGGCCCGGGTCCGAGGGCCCACGGGTTCGACCAGATTTCCTGGGCGACTCGGGCCGGGGTCCGAAGTCCTGGGGTTCGACCAATTCTCCCGGGCATCTGGGGCCCGGGTCCGAAGGCCCTCGGGGTCGACCAGCTGTCTCGGAGGACTCGTGCTCGAGTCTGTGGGCCCGCGGGGTCGACCAGCTCCTCCGGACGACTCGGGCCAGGGTCCGAGAGCCTGTGGGGTCGACCAGCTCTCCCGGGTGACTTGCGCTTGTGTCCGAGGGCCCGAGGTGTCGACGAGCACTCCCGGGCCACTCGGGCTCGTGTCCGAGGGCCCGCGTGTGCGAACATCTCTCCCGGGTGAATCAACTGGGGTCTGAGGGCCAGCGGGGTCGACCAAAAGTCCCCGGTGCCTCGGGCCCATGCCCGACGGCTTGCAGTGTCAACCAGCAGTCCCGGGTATCTCTGGACCCAGCCCGTGGTGCTGTGGGGTCAAACTGCTGCCCCGGGTACCTCGCGCTTGGTCCGAGGGCACCCGGGTTCGACAAGCAGTCCCAAGCGACTCGTGCTAGAATCCGAGGGCCCCCGGGGTCGTCCAGCGGTCCCAGGTGCATCGGGCCGGTGCCCGAGGCCCGCGGTGTCGACCAACTCTCCCGGGCCACTCGGGTTAGGGTCTGAGGTCCCAGGGTCGACCAGCTGTCCGGGGCGACTCGGGCCCGTGCCCGATGTCCCGCTGGGTCGACCAGCTGTCCCGGGTGAATTGGGCCCTGGACAGAGGGACCGCGGTGTCGACCAGGCGTCCCGGGTGACTCGTGACTGTACCCGAGGCCGCGCGGTGTCCAACAGGTGGCCCGGGCGACTCGGGGCCGTGACCGAGGGCCCAAGGTGTCGCCCAGCTCGCCCGGGTGATTCGGGCCCGGGTCCGAGAGCATGCGGTGTCGACCAGCTGTCCCGGGGCACCTGGGCCCGCGCCGAGGGTCCGCGGTTTCGGTTTCGACATGCTCTCCCGGGTGAATCGCGCTCGGGTCCGATGGTACGCGGGGTCGACGAGCTCTCTTGGGCGATTCGGGCCCGTTCCCGAGGGCCCGTGGTGACCACCAGCTGTCCCGGGTGACTCCGGACTGTGCCCGAGGGCCCGCGGTGTCGAACAGCTTTCCCGGGCGTCTCGCGCTTGGGTCTGTGGGCCCCCGCCATCGACCAGCAGTCCCGGATGTCTCTGGCTTGTTTCCGAGGGCCCGTGAGGTCGACCTGCGGACCTGGGCGACTCCGGCCAGAGCCCTAGGGCCCGTGGGGTCAACCTGCTGACCCGGGCCACTCGCACTTGGGTCCGAGGGCCTGCGGGGTCGACAGGCTGTCCCGGGCGACTCCGGCCCGCCTCCGAGTACCCAGGGGTCGACCAGCTGTCCCGGGACACTCGCGTTTGTGTCCGAGGGCGCGCGGGGTCAACCAGCTGTCCCGGGTGAATGGGGCTCGGGTCCCAAGGCACTCGGGGTTGACCAGCTGTCCTGGGCGACACCGGCCCTGGTCCAACGGCCTGAGGGGTCTACCAGCAGTCCCCGGGCGACTCGGGCTAGTTTCCGCGGGACCCCGGTGTCGACCATCGGTACCGGGCTATTCGTCCCGTGCCCGAGGGTCCGGGGTGTCGACCACATCTCTCGGGCGACTCGGTTCGGGTCCGAGGGCCCGCGGTGTCGACCAGCTCCTCTGGGCGATTCCGGCCCGGGTCAGAGGGCACACAGTGTGGACCAGCTGTCCTGCGCGACTTTGGCCCGGGTCCGAGTGCCCTCGGCGTCGACCTGGCGTCCCGTGTGACTCGTACCCGGGTCCAAGGGCCCTCGGGGTCCACCAGCACTCCCGGGAGACCTGCGCTCGGGTCAGATGGCCCGAGGTGTCGACCAGCTCTCCGGGGCGACTGGGGCCATACCCGATGGCCCGCGGGGTCTTCGAGCTCTCCCGGGTGACTCGGGACTGTGCCAAGGGCCCGCGGTGTCGAACTGCTCTCCCGGGCATCTCACGCTTGCCTCTGAGGGCTCCCGGGATCGACCAGCAGGCCCGGACGACACTGGCTCGTGTCCGAGGGCCCGTGAAGACGACCTGCGGTTTGGGTGACTCGGGTAGAGCCATATGGCCCGCGGGGTCGACCAGCTGCCCCGGGCGCCTCTGGCCCGGGTCCGAGGGCCCACGGGTTCGACCAGATTTCCTGGGCGTCTCGGGCCCGGGTCCGAAATCCTGGGGTTCGACCAATTCTCCCGGGCCTCTGGGGCCCGGGTCCGAAGGCCCTCGGGGTCGACCAGCTGTGTCGGAGGACTCGTGCTCGAGTCTGTGGGCCCGCGGGGTCGACCAGCTCTCCCGGGTGACTTGCGCTTGTGTCCGAGGTCCCGAGGTGTCGACGAGCACTCCCGGGCCACTCGGGCTCGTGTCCGAGGGCCCGCGTGTGCGAACAGCTCTCCGGGGTGAATCAACTCGGGTCTGAAGGCCAGCGGGGTCGACCAAAAGTCCGCGGTGCCTCGGGCCCATGCCCGACGGCTTGCAGTGTCGACAAGCAGTCCCGGGCATCTCTGGACCCAGCCCGTGGTGCTGTGCGGTCAAACTGCTGCCCCGGGTGCCTCGCGCTTGGTCCGAGGGCACCCGGGTTCGACAAGCAGTCCCCAGCGACTCGTGCTAGAATCCGAGGGCCCCCGGGGTCGTCCAGCGGTCCCAGGCGCATCGGGCCGGTGCCCGAGGCCCGCGGTGTCGACCAACTCTCCCGGGCCACTCGGGTTAGGGTCTGAGGTCCCAGGGTCGACCAGCTGACCCGGGCGACTCGGGCCCGTGCTGGATGTCCCGCTGGGTCGACCAGCTGTCCCGGGTGACTTGGGCCCTGGTCAGAGGGACCGCGGTGTCGACCAGGCGTCCCGGGTGACTCGGGACTGTACCCGAGGCCGCGCATTGTCCACCAGGTGGCCCGGGCGACTCGGGGCCGTGACCGAGGGCCCAAGGTGTCGCCCAGCTCCCCCGGGTGATTCGGGCCCGGGTCCGAGAGCATGCGGTGTCGACCAGCTGTCCCGGGGCACTCGGGCCCATGTCGAGGGTCCGCGGTTTCGGTTTCGACATGCTCTCCCGGGTGAATCGCGCTCGGGTCCGATGGTACGCGGGGTCGACGAGCTCTCTTGGGCGATTCGGGCCCGTTCCCGAGGGCCCGTGGTGACCACCAGCTGTCCCGGGTGACTCCGGACTGTGCCCGAGGGCCCGCGGTGTCGAACAGCTTTCCCGGGCGTCTCGCGCTTGGGTCTGTGGGCCCCCGCCATGGACCAGCAGTCCCGGATGTCTCTGGCTTGTTTCCGAGGGCCCGTGAGGTCGACCTGCGGTCCTGGGCGACTCCGGCCAGAGCCCTAGGGCCCGTGGGGTCAACCTGCTGACCCGGGCCACTCGCACTTGGGTCCGAGGGCCTGCGGGGTCGACAGGCTGTCCCGGGCGACTCCGGCCCGCCTCCGAGTGCCCAGGGGTCGACCAGCTGTCCCGGGACTCTCGCGTTTGTGTCCGAGGGCCCGCGGGGTCAACCAGCTGTCCTGGGTGAATGGGGCTCGGGTCCCAAGGCACTCGGGGTTGACCAGCTGTCCTGGGCGACACCGGCCCATGCCTTTGGGCCCGCGGTGTGGATCAACGCTTCCGGGCGACTCGCGTTCGGGCCTGACGGCCACGGTCCACCAGCTATCCCGGGAGATTCGCGCCCATGCCTGATGTCCCGCAGGGTCGACCAGATGCCCCGGGCGACTCGGGCCCGTACCCGAGGCCCCGCGGTGTTGACCAGCTGTCCCGGGCGACTCCGGCCCTGGTCCAACGGCCTGAGGGGTCTATCAGCAGTCCCCCGGCGCCTCGGGCTCGTTTCCGCGGGACCCCGGTGTCGACCATCGGTACCGGGCTCTTCGTCCCGTGCCCGAGGGTCCGGGGTGTCGACCACATCTTTCGGGCGACTCGGTTCGGGTCCGAGGGCCCGCGGTGTCGACCAGCTCCTGTGGGCGATTCCGGCCCGGGTCAGAGGGCACACAGTGTCGACCAGCTGTCCTGCGCGAAGTGGGCCCGGGTCCGAGTGCCCTCGGCGTCGCCCAGGGGTCCCGTGTGACTCGGACCCGGGTCCAAGGGCCCTCGGGGTCCACCAGCACTCCCGGGAGACCTGCGCTCGGGTCAGATGGCCCGAGGTGTCGACCAGCTCTCCGGGGCGACTGGGGCCATACCCGATGGCCCGCGGGGTCTTCGAGCTCTCCCGGGTGACTCGGGACTGTGCCAAGGGCCCGCGGTGTCGAACTGCTCTCCCGGGCATCTCACCCTTGCCTCTTAGGGCCCCCGGGGTCGACCAGCAGGCCCGGACGACTCTGGCTCGTGTCCGAGGGCCCGTGAAGTCGACCTGCGGTTCTGGGTGACTCGGGTGAGAGCCCTATGGCCCTCGGGGTCAATCAGCTGCCCCGGGCGACTCGGGCCCGGGTCCAAGGGCCCACGGGTTCGACCAGATTTCCTGGGCGACTCGGGCCCGGGTCCGAAGTCCTGGGGTTCCACCAATTCTCCCGGGCGTCTGGGGCCCGGGTCCGAAGGCCCTCGGGGTCGACCAGCTGTCTCGGAGGACTCGTGCTCGAGTCTGTGGGCCCGCGGGGTCGACCAGCTCTCCCGGGTGACTTGCGCTTGTGTCCGAGGGCCCGAGGTGTCGACGAGCACTCCCGGGCCACTCGGGCTCGTGTCCAAGGGCCCGCGTGTGCGAACAGCGCTCCGGGGTGAATCAACTCGGGTCTGAGGGCCAGCGGGGTCGACCAAAAGTCCCCGGTGCCTCGGGCCCATGCCCGACGGCTTGCAGTGTCGACAAGAAGTCCCGGGTATCTCTGGACCCAGCCCGTGGTGCTGTGGGTCAAACTGCTGCCCCGGGTGCCTCGCGCTTGGTCCGAGGGCACCCGGGTTCGACAAGCAGTCCCGAGCGACTCGTGCTAGAATCCGAGGGCCCCCGGGGTCGTCCAGCGCTCCCAGGGGCATCGGGCCGGTGCCTGAGGCCCGCGGTGTCGACCAACTCTCCCGGGCCACTCGGGTTAGGGTCTGAGGTCCCAGGGTCGACCAGCTGTCCCGGGCGACTAGGGCCCGTGCCCGATGTCCCGCTGGGTCGACCAGCTGTCCCGGGTGACTTAGGCCCTGGTCAGAGGGACCGCGGTGTCGACCAGGCGTCCCGGGTGACTCGGGACTGTACCCGAGGCCGCGCATTGTCCACCAGGTGGCCCGGGCGACTCGGGGCCGTGACCGAGGGCCCAAGGTGTCGCCCAGCTCCCCCGGGTGATTCGGGCCCGGGTCCGAGAGCATGTGGTGTCGACCAGCTGTCCCGGGGCACTCGGGCCCGCGTCGAGGGTCCGCGGTTTCGGTTTCGACATGCTCTCCCGGGTGAATCGCGCTCGGGTCCGATGGTACGCGGGGTCGACGAGCTCTCTTGGGCGATTCGGGCCCGTTCCCGAGGGCCCGTGGTGACCACCAGCTGTCCCGGGTGACTCCGGACTGTGCCCGAGGGCCCGTGGTGTCGAACAGCTTTCCCGGGCGGTTCGCGCCCATGCCTGATGTCCCGCGGGGTCGACCAGATGCCCCGGGCGACTCGGGCCCGTACCCGAGTGCCCGCGGTGTTGACCAGCTGTCCCGGGCGACTCCGGCCCTGGTCCAACGGTCTGAGGGGTCTACCAGCAGTCCCCGGGCCACTCGGGCTCGTTTCCATGGGACCCCGGTGTCGACCATTGGTACCGGGCTATTCGTCCCGTGCCCGAGGGTCCCGGGTGTCGACCACATCTCTCGGGCGACTCGGTTCGGGTCCGAGGGCCCGCGGTGTCGACCAGCTCCTCTGGGCGATTCCGGCCCGGGTCAGAGGGCACACAGTGTCGACCAGCTGTCCTGCGCGACTTGGGCCCGGGTCCGAGTGCCCTCGGCGTCGACCAGGGGCCCCGTGTGACTCGGATCCGGGTCCAAGGGCCCTCGGGGTCCACCAGCACTCCCGGGAGACCTGTGCTCGGGTCAGATGGCCCGAGGTGTCGACCAGCTCTCCGGGGCGACTGGGGCCACACCCGATGGCCCGCGGTGTCTTCGAGCTCTCCCGGGTGACTCGGGACTGTGCCAAGGGCCCGCGGTGTCGAACTGCTCTCCCGGGCATCTCACGCTTGCCTCTGAGGGCTCCCGGGATCGACCAGCAGGCCCGGACGACTCTGGCTCGTGTCCGAGGGCCCGTGAAGTCGACCTGCGGTTCTGGGTGACTCGGGTCAGAGCCCTATGGCCCGCGGGGTCGACCAGCTGCCCCGGGCGCCTCGGGCCCGGGTCCGAGGGCCCACGGGTTCGACCAGATTTCCTGGGCGTCTCGGGCCCGGGTCCGAAGTCCTGGGGTTCGACCAATTCTCCCGGGCCTCTGGGGCCCGGGTCCGAAGGCCCTCGGGGTCGACCAGCTGTGTCGGAGGACTCGTGCTCGAGTCTGTGGGCCCGCGGGGTCGACCAGCTCTCCCGGGTGACTTGCGCTTGTGTCCGAGGGCCCGAGGTGTCGACGAGCACTCCCGGGCCACTCGGGCTCGTGTCCGAGGGCCCGCGTGTGCGAACAGCTCTCCGGGGTGAATCAACTCGGGTCTGAAGGCCAGCGGGGTCGACCAAAACTCCCCGGTGCCTCGGGACAATGCCCGACGGCTTGCAGTGTCGACAAGCAGTCCCGGGCATCTCTGGACCCAGCCCGTGGTGCTGTGGGGTCAAACTGCTGCCCCGGGTGCCTCGCACTTGGTCCGAGGGCACCCGGGTTCGACAAGCAGTCCCCAGCGACTCGTGCTAGAATCCGAGGGCCCCCGGGGTCGTCCAGCGGTCCCAGGCGCATCGGGCCGGTGCCCGAGGCCCGCGGTGTCGACCAACTCTCCCGGGCCACTCGGGTTAGGGTCTGAGGTCCCAGGGTCGACCAGCTGACCCGGGCGACTCGGGCCCGTGGTGGATGTCCCGCTGGGTCGACCAGCTGTCCCGGGTGACTTGGGCCCTGGTCAGAGGGACCGCGGTGTCGACCAGGCGTCCCGGGTGACTCGGGACTGTACCCGAGGCCGCGCGGTGTCCACCAGGTGGCCCGGGCGACTCGGGGCCGTGACCGAGGGCCCAAGGTGTCGCCCAGCTCCCCCGGGTGATTCGGGCCCGGGTCCGAGAGCATGCGGTGTCGACCAGCTGTCCCGGGGCACTCGGGCCCGTGTCGAGGGTCCGCGGTTTCGGTTTCGACATGCTCTCCCGGGTGAATCGCGCTCGGGTCCGATGGTACGCGGGGTCGACGAGCTCTCTTGTGCGATTCGGGCCCATTCCCAAGGGCCCGTGGTGTCGACCAGCTGTCCCGGGTGACTCCGGACTGTGCCCGAGGGCCCGCGGTGTCGAACAGCTTTCCCGGGCGTCTCGCGCTTGGGTCTGTGGGCCCCCGCCATCGACCAGCAGTCCCGGATGTTTCTGGCTTGTTTCCGAGGGCCCGTGAGGTCGACCTGCGGTCCTGGGCGACTCCGGCCAGAGCCCTAGGGCCCGTGGGGTCAACCTGCTGACCCGGGCCACTCGCACTTGGGTCCGAGGGCCTGCAGTGACGACAGGCTGTCCCGGGCGACTCCGGCCCGCCTCCGAGTGCCCAGGGGTCGACCAGCTGTCCCGGGACACTTGCGTTTGTGTCCGTGGGCCCGCGAGGTCAACCAGCTGTCCCGGGTGAATGGGGCTCGGGTCCCAAGGCACTCGGGGTTGACCAGCTGTCCTGGGCGACACCGGCCCATGCCTTTGGGCCCGCGGTGTGGACCAACTCTTCCGGGCGACTCGCGTTCGGGTCTGACGGCCACGGTCGACCAGCTGTCCCGGGAGATTCGCGCCCATGCCTGATGTCCCGCGGGGTCGACCAGATGCCCCGGGCGACTCGGGCCCGTACCTGAGGGCCCGCGGTGTTGACCTGCTGTCCCGGGCGACTCCGGCCCTGGTCCAACGGCCTGAGGGGTCTACCAGCAGTCCCCGGGCGACTCGGGCTCGTTTCCTCGGGACCCCGGTGTCGACCATTGGTACCGGGCTATTTGTCCCGTGCCCGAGGGTGCGCGGTGTCGACCACATCTCTCGGGCGACTCGGTTCGGGTCCGATGGCCTGCGGTGTCGACCAGCTCCTCTGGGCGATTCCGGCCCGGGTCAAAGGGCACACAGTGTCGACCAGCTGTCTTGAGTGACTTGGGCCCGGGTCCGAGTGCCCTCGGCGTCGACCAGGGGTCCTGTGTGACTCGGACCCGGGTCCAAGGGCCCTCGGTTCCACCAGCACTCCCGGGAGACCTGTGCTCGGGTCAGATGGCCCGAGGTGTCGACCAGCTCTCCGGGGCGACTGGGGTCATACCCGATGGCCCGCGGGGTCTTCGAGCTCTCCCGGGTGACTCAGGACTGTGCCAAGGGCCTGCGGTGTCGAACTGCTCTCCCAGGCATCTCACGCTTGCCTCTGAGAGCCCCCGGGGTCGACCAGCAGGCCCGGACGACTCTGACTTGTGTCCAAGGGCCCGTGGGTCGACCTGCGCTTCTGGGTGACTCGGGTCCGAGCCCTATGGCCCGCGGGGTCGACCAGCTGCCCCGGGCGACTCGGGCCCGGGTCCGAAGTCCTGGGGTTCGACCAATTCTCCCGGGCATCTGGGGCCCGGGTCCGAAGGCCCTCGGGGTTGACCAGATGTCTCGGAGGACTCGTGCTCGAGTCTGTGGGCCCGCGGGGTCGACCAGCTCCTCCGGACGACTCGGGCCCGGGTCCGAGAGCCTGTGGGGTCGACCAGCTCTCCCGGGTGACTTGCGCTTGTGTCCGAGGGCCCGAGGTGTCGACGAGCACTCCCGGGCCACTCGTGCTCGTGTCCGAAGGCCCGCGTGTGCGAACATCTCTCCCGGGTGAATCAACTGGGGTCTGAGGGCCAGCGGGGTCGACCAAAAGTCCCCGGTGCCTCGGGCCCATGCCCGACGGCTTGCAGTGTCGACCAGCAGTCCCGGGCATCTCTGGACCCAGCCCGTGGTGCTGTGGGGTCAAACTGCTGCCCCGGGTGCCTCGCGCTTGGTCCGAGGGCACCCGGGTTCGACAAGCAGTCCCAAGCGACTCGTGCTAGAATCCGAGGGCCCCCGGGGTCGTCCAGCGGTCCCAGGCGCATCGGGCCGGTGCCCGAGGCCCGCGGTGTCGACCAACTCTCCCGGGCTACTCGGGTTAGGGTCTGAGGTCCCAGGGTCGACCAGCTGTCCGGGGCGACTCGGGCCCGTGCCCGATGTCCCGCTGGGTCGACCAGCTGTTGGGTGACTTGGGCCCTGGTCAGAGGGACCGCGGTGTCGACCAGGCGTCCCGGGTGACTCGGGACTGTACCCGAGGCCGCGCGGTGTCCACCAGGTTGCCCGGGCGACTCGGGGCCGTGACCGAGGGCCCAAGGTGTCGCCCAGCTCCCCCGGGTGATTCGGGCCCGGGTCCGAGAGCATGCGCTGTCGACCAGCATGCCCCGGGGCACTCGGGCCCATGTCGAGGGTCCGCGGTTTCGGTTTCGACATGCTCTCCCGGGTGAATCGCGCTCGGGTCCGATGATACGCAGGGTCGACGAGCTCTCTTGGGCGATTCGGGCCCGTTCCCGAGGGCCCGTGGTGTCGACCAGCTGTCCCGGGTGACTCCGGACTCTGCCCGAGGGCCCGCGGTGTCGAACAGCTTTCCCGGGCGTCTCGCGCTTGGGTCTGTGGGCCCCCGCCATGGACCAGCAGTCCCGGATGTCTCTGGCTTGTTTCCGAGGGCCCGTGAGGTCGACCTGCGGTCCTGGACGACTCCGGCCAGAGCCCTAGGGCCCGTGGGGTCAACCTGCTGACCCGGGCCACTCGCACTTGGGTCCGAGGGCCTGCGGGGTCGACAGGCTGTCCTGGGCGACTCCGGCCCGCCTCCGAGTGCCCAGGGGTCGACCAGCTGTCCCGGGACACTCGCGTTTGTGTCCGAGGGCCCGCGGGGTCAACCAGCTGTACCGGGTGAATGGGGCTCGGGTCCCAAGGCACTCGGGGTTGACCAGCTGTCCTGGGCGACACCGGCCCATGCCTTTGGGCCCGCGGTGTGGACCAACTCTTCCGGGCGACTCGCGTTCGGGTCTGACGGCCACGGTCGACCAGCTGTCCCGGAAGATTCGCGCCCATGTCTGATGTCCCGCGGGGTCGACCAGATGCCCCGGGCGACTCAGCCCGTACCCGAGGGCCCGCGGTGTTGACCAGCTGTCCCGGGCGACTCCGGCCCTGGTCCAACGGCCTGAGGGGTCTACCAGCAGTCCCCGGTCGACTCGGGCTAGTTTCCGCCGGACCCCGGTGTCGACCATCGGTACCGGGCTATTCTTCCCGTGCCCGAGGGTGCGCGGTGTCGACCACATCTCTCGGGCGACTCGGTTCGGGTCCGATGGCCTGCGGTGTCGACCAGCTCCTCTGGGCGATTCCGGCCCGGGTCAAAGGGCACACAGTGTCGACCAGCTGTCTTGCGTGACTTGGGCCCGGGTCCGAGTGCCCTCGGCGTCGACCAGGGGTCCTGTGTGACTCGGACCCTGGTCCAAGGGCCCTCGGGGTCCACCAGCACTCCCGGGAGACCTGCGCTCGGGTCAGATGGCCCGAGGTGTCGACCAGCTCTCCGGGGCGACTGAGGTCATACCCGATGGCCCGCGGGGTCTTCGAGCTCTCCCGGGTGACTCGGGACTGTGCCAAGGGCCCGCGGTGTCGACCTGCTCTCCCGGGCATCTCACGCTTGCCTCTGAGGGCCCCCGGGGTCGACCAGCAGGCCCGGACGACTCTGGCTTGTGTCCGAGGGCCCGTGAAGTCGACCTGCGCTTCTGGGTGACTCGGGTCCGAGCCCTATGGCCCGCGGGGTCGACCAGCTGCCCCGGGCGACTCGGGCCCGGGTCCGAGGGCCCACGGGTTCGACCAGATTTCCTGGGCGACTCGGGCCGGGGTCCGAAGTCCTGGGGTTCGACCAATTCTCCCGGGCATCTGGGGCCCGGGTCCGAAGGCCCTCGGGGTCGACCAGCTGTCTCGGAGGACTCGTGCTCGAGTCTGTGGGCCCGCGGGGTCGACCAGCTCCTCCGGACGACTCGGGCCAGGGTCCGAGAGCCTGTGGGGTCGACCAGCTCTCCCGGGTGACTTGCGCTTGTGTCCGAGGGCCCGAGGTGTCGACGAGCACTCCCGGGCCACTCGGGCTCGTGTCCGAGGGCCCGCGTGTGCGAACATCTCTCCCGGGTGAATCAACTGGGGTCTGAGGGCCAGCGGGGTCGACCAAAAGTCCCCGGTGCCTCGGGCCCATTTCCGACGGCTTGCAGTGTCAACCAGCAGTCCCGGGTATCTCTGGACCCAGCCCGTGGTGCTGTGGGGTCAAACTGCTGCCCCGGGTACCTCGCGCTTGGTCCGAGGGCACCCGGGTTCGACAAGCAGTCCCAAGCGACTCGTGCTAGAATCCGAGGGCCCCCGGGGTCGTCCAGCGGTCCCAGGTGCATCGGGCCGGTGCCCGAGGCCCGCGGTGTCGACCAACTCTCCCGGGCCACTCGGGTTAGGGTCTGAGGTCCCAGGGTCGACCAGCTGTCCGGGGCGACTCGGGCCCGTGCCCGATGTCCCGCTGGGTCGACCAGGCGTCCCGGGTGACTCGGGACTGTACCCGAGGCCTCGCGGTGTCCACCAGGTGGCCCGGGCGACTCGGGGCCGTGACCGAGGGCCCAAGGTGTCGCCCAGCTCCCCCGGGTGATTCGGGCCCGGGTCCGAGAGCTTGCGCTGTCGACCAGCATGCCCCGGGGCACTCGGGCCCATGTCGAGGGTCCGCGGTTTCGGTTTTGACATGCTCTCCCGGGTGAATCGCGCTCGGGTCCGATGATACGCAGGGTCGACGAGCTCTCTTGGGCGATTCGGGCCCGTTCCCGAGGGCCCGTGGTGTCGACCAGCTGTCCCGGGTGACTCCGGACTCTGCCCGAGGGCCCGCGGTGTCGAACAGCTTTCCCGGGCGTCTCGCGCTTGGGTCTGTGGGCCCCCGCCATGGACCAGCAGTCCCGGATGTCTCTGGCTTGTTTCCGAGGGCCCGTGAGGTCGACCTGCGGTCCTGGACGACTCCGGCCAGAGCCCTAGGGCCCGTGGGGTCAACCTGCTGACCCGGGCCACTCGCACTTGGGTCCGAGGGCCTGCGGGGTCGACAGGCTGTCCTGGGCGACTCCGGCCCGCCTCCGAGTGCCCAGGGGTCGACCAGCTGTCCCGGGACACTCGCGTTTGTGTCCGAGGGCCCGCGGGGTCAACCAGCTGTACCGGGTGAATGGGGCTCGGGTCCCAAGGCACTCGGGGTTGACCAGCTGTCCTGGGCGACACCGGCCCATGCCTTTGGGCCCGCGGTGTGGACCAACTCTTCCGGGCGACTCGCGTTCGGGCCTGACGGCCACGGTCCACCAGCTGTCCCGGGAGATTCGCGCCCATGCCTGATGTCCCGCGGGGTCGACCAGATGCCCCGGGCGACTCGGGCCCGTACCCGAGGGCCCGCGGTGTTGACCAGCTGTCCCGGGCGACTCCGGCCCTGGTCCAACGGCCTGAGGGGTCTACCAGCAGTCCCCGGACGACTCGGGCTCGTTTCCGCGGGACCCCGGTGTCGACCATCGGTACCGGGCTATTTGTCCCGTGCCCGAGGGTGCGCGGTGTCGACCACATCTCTCGGGCGACTCGGTTCGGGTCCGATGGCCTGCGGTTTCGACCAGCTCCTCTGGGCGATTCCGGCCCGGGTCAAAGGGCACACAGTGTCGACCAGCTGTCTTGCGCGACTTGGGCCCGGGTCCGAGTGCCCTCGGCGTCGACCAGGGGTCCCGTGTGACTCGGACCCGGGTCCAAGGGCCCTCGGGGTCCACCAGCACTCCCGGGAGACCTGCGCTCGGGTCAGATGGCCCGAGGTGTCGACCAGCTCTCCGGGGCGACTGGGGTCATACCCGATGGCCCGCGGGGTCTTCGAGCTCTCCCCTGTGACTCAGGACTGTGCCAAGGGCCTGCGGTGTCGAACTGCTCTCCCAGGCATCTCACGCTTGCCTCTGAGAGCCCCCGGGGTCGACCAGCAGGCCCGGACGACTCTGGCTCGTGTCCGAGGGCCCGTGAAGTCGACCTGCGCTTCTGGGTGACTCGGGTCCGAGCCCTATGGCCCGCGGGGTCGACCAGCTGCCCCGGGCGACTCGGGCCCGGGTCCGAAGTCCTGGGGTTCGACCAATTCTCCCGGGCATCTGGGGCCCGGGTCCGAAGACCCTCGGGGTCGACCAGCTGTCTCGGAGGACTCGTGCTCGAGTCTGTGGGCCCGCGGGGTCGACCAGCTCCTCCGGACGACTCGGGCCCGGGTCCGAGAGCCTGTGGGGTCGACCAGCTCTCCCGGGTGACTTGCGCTTGTGTCCGAGGGCCCGAGGTGTCGACGAGCACTCCCGGGCCACTCGGGCTCGTGTCCGAGGGCCCGCGTGTGCGAACAGCTCTCCCTGGTGAATCAACTGGGGTCTGAGGGCCAGCGGGGTCGACCAAAAGTCCCCGGTGCCTCGGGCCCATGCCCGACGGCTTGCAGTGTCGACCAGCAGTCCCGGGCATCTCTGGACCCAGCCCGTGGTGCTGTGGGGTCAAACTGCTGCCCCGGGGGCCTCGCGCTTGGTCCGAGGGCACCCGGGTTCGACAAGCAGTCCCCAGCGACTCGTGCTAGAATCCGAGGGCCCCCGGGGTCGTCCAGCGGTCCCAGGCGCATCGGGCCGGTGCCCGAGGCCCGCGGTGTCGACCAACTCTCCCGGGCCACTCGGGTTAGGGTCTGAGGTCCCAGGGTCGACCAGCTGTCCCGGGCGACTCGGGCCCGTGCCCGATGTCCCGCTGGGTCGACCAGCTGTCCCGGGTGACTTGGGCCCTGGTCAGAGGGACCGCGGTGTCGACCAGGCGTCCCGGGTGACTCGGGACTGTACCCGAGGCCTCGCGGTGTCCACCAGGTGGCCCGGGCGACTCGGGGCCGTGACCGAGGGCCCAAGGTGTCGCCCAGCTCCCCCGGGTGATTTTGGACCGTGTCCGAGAGCATGCGCTGTCGACGAGCATGCCCCGGGGCACTCGGGCCCATGTCGAGGGTTCGCGGTTTCGGTTTCGACATGCTCTCCCGGGTGAATCGCGCTCGGGTCTGATGGTACGCGGGGTCGACGAGCTCTCTTGGGCGATTCGGGCCCGTTCCCGAGGGCCCGTGGTGTCGACCAGCTGTCCCGGGTGACTCCGGACTCTGCCCGAGGGCCCGCGGTGTCGAACAGCTTTCCCGGGCGTCTCGCGCTTGGGTCTGTGGGCCCCCGCCATGGACCAGCAGTCCCGGATGTCTCTGGCTTGTTTCCGAGGGCCCGTGAGGTCGACCTGCGGTCCTGGACGACTCCGGCCAGAGCCCTAGGGCCCGTGGGGTCAACCTGCTGACCCGGGCCACTCGCACTTGGGTCCGAGGGCCTGCGGGGTCGACAGGCTGTCCTGGGCGACTCCGGCCCGCCTCCGAGTGCCCAGGGGTCGACCAGCTGTCCCGGGACACTCGCGTTTGTGTCCGAGGGCCCGCGGGGTCAACCAGCTGTACCGGGTGAATGGGGCTCGGGTCCCAAGGCACTCGGGGTTGACCAGCTGTCCTGGGCGACACCGGCCCATGCCTTTGGGCCCGCGGTGTGGACCAACTCTTCCGGGCGACTCGCGTTCGGGTCTGACGGCCACGGTCGACCAGCTGTCCCGGAAGATTCGCGCCCATGTCTGATGTCCCGCGGGGTCGACCAGATGCCCCGGGCGACTCAGCCCGTACCCGAGGGCCCGCGGTGTTGACCAGCTGTCCCGGGCGACTCCGGCCCTGGTCCAACGGCCTGAGGGGTCTACCAGCAGTCCCCGGTCGACTCGGGCTAGTTTCCGCCGGACCCCGGTGTCGACCATCGGTACCGGGCTATTCTTCCCGTGCCCGAGGGTGCGCGGTGTCGACCACATCTCTCGGGCGACTCGGTTCGGGTCCGATGGCCTGCGGTGTCGACCAGCTCCTCTGGGCGATTCCGGCCCGGGTCAAAGGGCACAAAGTGTCGACCAGCTGTCTTGCGTGACTTGGGCCCGGGTCCGAGTGCCCTCGGCGTCGACCAGGGGTCCTGTGTGACTCGGACCCTGGTCCAAGGGCCCTCGGGGTCCACCAGCACTCCCGGGAGACCTGCGCTCGGGTCAGATGGCCCGAGGTGTCGACCAGCTCTCCGGGGCGACTGGGGTCATACCCGATGGCCCGCGGGGTCTTCGAGCTCTCCCGGGTGACTCGGGACTGTGCCAAGGGCCCGCGGTGTCGAACTGCTCTCCCGGGCATCTCACGCTTGCCTCTGAGGGCCCCCGGGGTCGACCAGCAGGCCCGGACGACTCTGGCTTGTGTCCGAGGGCCCGTGAAGTCGACCTGCGCTTCTGGGTGACTCGGGTCCGAGCCCTATGGCCCGCGGGGTCGACCAGCTGCCCCGGGCGACTCGGGCCCAGGTCCGAGGGCCCACGGGTTCGACCAGATTTCCTGGGCGACTCGGGCCGGGGTCCGAAGTCCTGGGGTTCGACCAATTCTCCCGGGCATCTGGGGCCCGGGTCCGAAGGCCCTCGGGGTCGACCAGCTGTCTCGGAGGACTCGTGCTCGAGTCTGTGGGCCCGCGGGGTCGACCAGCTCCTCCGGACGACTCGGGCCCGGGTCCGAGAGCCTGTGGGGTCGACCAGCTCTCCCGGGTGACTTGCGCTTGTGTCCGAGGGCCCGAGGTGTCGACGAGCACTCCCGGGCCACTCGGGCTCGTGTCCGAGGGCCCGCGTGTGCGAACATCTCTCCCGGGTGAATCAACTGGGGTCTGAGGGCCAGCGGGGTCGACCAAAAGTCCCCGGTGCCTCGGGCCCATGCCCGACGGCTTGCAGTGTCAACCAGCAGTCCCGGGTATCTCTGGACCCAGCCCGTGGTGCTGTGGGGTCAAACTGCTGCCCCGGGTACCTCGCGCTTGGTCCGAGGGCACCCGGGTTCGACAAGCAGTCCCAAGCGACTCGTGCTAGAATCCGAGGGCCCCCGGGGTCGTCCAGCGGTCCCAGGTGCATCGGGCCGGTGCCCGAGGCCCGCGGTGTCGACCAACTCTCCCGGGCCACTCGGGTTAGGGTCTGAGGTCCCAGGGTCGACCAGCTGTCCCGGGCGACTCGGGCCCGTGCCCGATGTCCCGCTGGGTCGACCAGGCGTCCCGGGTGACTCGGGACTGTACCCGAGGCCTCGCGGTGTCCACCAGGTGGCCCGGGCGACTCGGGGCCGTGACCGAGGGCCCAAGGTGTCGCCCAGCTCCCCCGGGTGATTCGGGCCCGGGTCCAAGAGCTTGCGCTGTCGACCAGCATGCCCCGGGGCACTCGGGCCCATGTCGAGGGTCCGCGGTTTCGGTTTTGACATGCTCTCCCGGGTGAATCGCGCTCGGGTCCGATGATACGCAGGGTCGACGAGCTCTCTTGGGCGATTCGGGCCCGTTCCCGAGGGCCCGTGGTGTCGACCAGCTGTCCCGGGTGACTCCGGACTCTGCCCGAGGGCCCGCGGTGTCGAACAGCTTTCCCGGGCGTCTCGCGCTTGGGTCTGTGGGCCCCCGCCATGGACCAGCAGTCCCGGATGTCTCTGGCTTGTTTCCGAGGGCCCGTGAGGTCGACCTGCGGTCCTGGACGACTCCGGCCAGAGCCCTAGGGCCCGTGGGGTCAACCTGCTGACCCGGGCCACTCGCACTTGGGTCCGAGGGCCTGCGGGGTCGACAGGCTGTCCTGGGCGACTCCGGCCCGCCTCCGAGTGCCCAGGGGTCGACCAGCTGTCCCGGGACACTCGCGTTTGTGTCCGAGGGCCCGCGGGGTCAACCAGCTGTACCGGGTGAATGGGGCTCGGGTCCCAAGGCACTCGGGGTTGACCAGCTGTCCTGGGCGACACCGGCCCATGCCTTTGGGCCCGCGGTGTGGACCAACTCTTCCGGGCGACTCGCGTTCGGGCCTGACGGCCACGGTCCACCAGCTGTCCCGGGAGATTCGCGCCCATGCCTGATGTCCCGCGGGGTCGACCAGATGCCCCGGGCGACTCGGGCCCGTACCCGAGGGCCCGCGGTGTTGACCAGCTGTCCCGGGCGACTCCGGCCCTGGTCCAACGGCCTGAGGGGTCTACCAGCAGTCCCCGGACGACTCGGGCTCGTTTCCGCGGGACCCCGGTGTCGACCATCGGTACCGGGCTATTTGTCCCGTGCCCGAGGGTGCGCGGTGTCGACCACATCTCTCGGGCGACTCGGTTCGGGTCCGATGGCCTGCGGTTTCGACCAGCTCCTCTGGGCGATTCCGGCCCGGGTCAAAGGGCACACAGTGTCGACCAGCTGTCTTGCGCGACTTGGGCCCGGGTCCGAGTGCCCTCGGCGTCGACCAGGGGTCCCGTGTGACTCGGACCCGGGTCCAAGGGCCCTCGGGGTCCACCAGCACTCCCGGGAGACCTGCGCTCGGGTCAGATGGCCCGAGGTGTCGACCAGCTCTCCGGGGCGACTGGGGTCATACCCGATGGCCCGCGGGGTCTTCGAGCTCTCCCCTGTGACTCAGGACTGTGCCAAGGGCCTGCGGTGTCGAACTGCTCTCCCAGGCATCTCACGCTTGCCTCTGAGAGCCCCCGGGGTCGACCAGCAGGCCCGGACGACTCTGGCTCGTGTCCGAGGGCCCGTGAAGTCGACCTGCGCTTCTGGGTGACTCGGGTCCGAGCCCTATGGCCCGCGGGGTCGACCAGCTGCCCCGGGCGACTCGGGCCCGGGTCCGAAGTCCTGGGGTTCGACCAATTCTCCCGGGCATCTGGGGCCCGGGTCCGAAGACCCTCGGGGTCGACCAGCTGTCTCAGAGGACTCGTGCTCGAGTCTGTGGGCCCGCGGGGTCGACCAGCTCCTCCGGACGACTCGGGCCCGGGTCCGAGAGCCTGTGGGGTCGACCAGCTCTCCCGGGTGACTTGCGCTTGTGTCCGAGGGCCCGAGGTGTCGACGAGCACTCCCGGGCCACTCGGGCTCGTGTCCGAGGGCCCGCGTGTGCGAACAGCTCTCCCTGGTGAATCAACTGGGGTCTGAGGGCCAGCGGGGTCGACCAAAAGTCCCCGGTGCCTCGGGCCCATGCCCGACGGCTTGCAGTGTCGACCAGCAGTCCCGGGCATCTCTGGACCCAGCCCGTGGTGCTGTGGGGTCAAACTGCTGCCCCGGGGGCCTCGCGCTTGGTCCGAGGGCACCCGGGTTCGACAAGCAGTCCCCAGCGACTCGTGCTAGAATCCGAGGGCCCCCGGGGTCGTCCAGCGGTCCCAGGCGCATCGGGCCGGTGCCCGAGGCCCGCGGTGTCGACCAACTCTCCCGGGCCACTCGGGTTAGGGTCTGAGGTCCCAGGGTCGACCAGCTGTCTGGGGCGACTCGGGCCCGTGCCCGATGTCCCGCTGGGTCGACCAGCTGTCCCGGGTGACTTGGGCCCTGGTCAGAGGGACCGCGGTGTCGACCAGGCGTCCCGGGTGACTCGGGACTGTACCCGAGGCCTCGCGGTGTCCACCAGGTGGCCCGGGCGACTCGGGGCCGTGACCGAGGGCCCAAGGTGTCGCCCAGCTCCCCCGGGTGATTTTGGCCCGTGTCCGAGAGCATGCGCTGTCGACGAGCATGCCCCGGGGCACTCGGGCCCATGTCGAGGGTTCGCGGTTTCGGTTTCGACATGCTCTCCCGGGTGAATCGCGCTCGGGTCTGATGGTACGCGGGGTCGACGAGCTCTCTTGGGCGATTCGGGCCCGTTCCCGAGGGCCCGTGGTGTCGACCAGCTGTCCCGGGTGACTCCGGACTCTGCCCGAGGGCCCGCGGTGTCGAACAGCTTTCCCGGGCGTCTCGCGCTTGGGTCTGTGGGCCCCCGCCATGGACCAACAGTCCCGGATGTCTCTGGCTTGTTTCCGAGGGCCCGTGAGGTCGACCTGCGGTCCTGGGCGACTCCGGCCAGAGCCCTAGGGCCCGTGGGGTCAACCTGCTGACCCGGGCCACTCGCACTTGGGTCCGAGGGCCTGCGGGGTCGACAGGCTGTCCCGGGCGACTCCGGCCCGCCTCCGAGTGCCCAGGGGTCGACCAGTTGTCCCGGGACACTCGCGTATGTGTCCTAGGGCCCGCGGGGTCAACCAGCTGTCCCGGGTGAATGGGGCTCGGGTCCCAAGGCACTCGGGGTTGACCAGCTGTCCTGGGCGACACCGGCCCATGCCTTTGGGCCCGCGGTGTGGACCAACTCTTCCGGGCGACTCGCGTTCGGGCCTGACGGCCACGGTCGACCAGCTGTCCCGGGAGATTCGCGCCCATGCCTGATGTCCCGCGGGGTCGACCAGATGCCCCGGGCGACTCGGGCCCGTACCTGAGGGCCCGCGGTGTTGACCTGCTGTCCCGGGCGACTCCGGCCCTGGTCCAACGGCCTGAGGGGTCTACCAGCAGTCCCCGGGCGACTCGGGCTCGTTTCCTCGGGACCCCGGTGTCGACCATTGGTACCGGGCTATTTGTCCCGTGCCCGAGGGTGCGCGGTGTCGACCACATCTCTCGGGCGACTCGGTTCGGGTCCGATGGCCTGCGGTGTCGACCAGCTCCTCTGGGCGATTCCGGCCCGGGTCAAAGGGCACACAGTGTCGACCAGCTGTCTTGCGTGACTTGGGCCCGGGTCCGAGTGCCCTCGGCGTCGACCAGGGGTCCTGTGTGACTCGGACCCGGGTCCAAGGGCCCTCGGTTCCACCAGCACTCCCGGGAGACCTGTGCTCGGGTCAGATGGCCCGAGGTGTCGACCAGCTCTCCGGGGCGACTGGGGTCATACCCGATGGCCCGCGGGGTCTTCGAGCTCTCCCGGGTGACTCAGGACTGTGCCAAGGGCCTGCGGTGTCGAACTGCTCTCCCAGGCATCTCACGCTTGCCTCTGAGAGCCCCCGGGGTCGACCAGCAGGCCCGGACGACTCTGACTTGTGTCCAAGGGCCCGTGGGTCGACCTGCGCTTCTGGGTGACTCGGGTCCGAGCCCTATGGCCCGCGGGGTCGACCAGCTGCCCCGGGCGACTCGGGCCCGGGTCCGAAGTCCTGGGGTTCGACCAATTCTCCCGGGCATCTGGGGCCCGGGTCCGAAGGCCCTCGGGGTTGACCAGATGTCTCGGAGGACTCGTGCTCGAGTCTGTGGGCCCGCGGGGTCGACCAGCTCCTCCGGACGACTCGGGCCCGGGTCCGAGAGCCTGTGGGGTCGACCAGCTCTCCCGGGTGACTTGCGCTTGTGTCCGAGGGCCCGAGGTGTCGACGAGCACTCCCGGGCCACTCGTGCTCGTGTCCGAAGGCCCGCGTGTGCGAACATCTCTCCCGGGTGAATCAACTGGGGTCTGAGGGCCAGCGGGGTCGACCAAAAGTCCCCGGTGCCTCGGGCCCATGCCCGACGGCTTGCAGTGTCGACCAGCAGTCCCGGGCATCTCTGGACACAGCCCGTGGTGCTGTGGGGTCAAACTGCTGCCCCGGGTGCCTCGCGCTTGGTCCGAGGGCACCCGGGTTCGACAAGCAGTCCCAAGCGACTCGTGCTAGAATCCGAGGGCCCCCGGGGTCGTCCAGCGGTCCCAGGCGCATCGGGCCGGTGCCCGAGGCCCGCGGTGTCGACCAACTCTCCCGGGCTACTCGGGTTAGGGTCTGAGGTCCCAGGGTCGACCAGCTGTCCGGGGCGACTCGGGCCCGTGCCCGATGTCCCGCTGGGTCGACCAGCTGTTGGGTGACTTGGGCCCTGGTCAGAGGGACCGCGGTGTCGACCAGGCGTCCCGGGTGACTCGGGACTGTACCCGAGGCCGCGCGGTGTCCACCAGGTTGCCCGGGCGACTCGGGGCCGTGACCGAGGGCCCAAGGTGTCGCCCAGCTCCCCCGGGTGATTCGGGCCCGGGTCCGAGAGCATGCGCTGTCGACCAGCATGCCCCGGGGCACTCGGGCCCATGTCGAGGGTCCGCGGTTTCGGTTTCGACATGCTCTCCCGGGTGAATCGCGCTCGGGTCCGATGATACGCAGGGTCGACGAGCTCTCTTGGGCGATTCGGGCCCGTTCCCGAGGGCCCGTGGTGTCGACCAGCTGTCCCGGGTGACTCCGGACTCTGCCCGAGGGCCCGCGGTGTCGAACAGCTTTCCCGGGCGTCTCGCGCTTGGGTCTGTGGGCCCCCGCCATGGACCAGCAGTCCCGGATGTCTCTGGCTTGTTTCCGAGGGCCCGTGAGGTCGACCTGCGGTCCTGGGCGACTCCGGCCAGAGCCCTAGGGCCCGTGGGGTCAACCTGCTGACCCGGGCCACTCGCACTTGGGTCCGAGGGCCTGCGGGGTCGACAGGCTGTCCTGGGCGACTCCGGCCCGCCTCCGAGTGCCCAGGGGTCGACCAGCTGTCCCGGGACACTCGCGTTTGTGTCCGAGGGCCCGCGGGGTCAACCAGCTGTACCGGGTGAATGGGGCTCGGGTCCCAAGGCACTCGGGGTTGACCAGCTGTCCTGGGCGACACCGGCCCATGCCTTTGGGCCCGCGGTGTGGACCAACTCTTCCGGGCGACTCGCGTTCGGGTCTGACGGCCACGGTCGACCAGCTGTCCCGGAAGATTCGCGCCCATGTCTGATGTCCCGCGGGGTCGACCAGATGCCCCGGGCGACTCAGCCCGTACCCGAGGGCCCGCGGTGTTGACCAGCTGTCCCGGGCGACTCCGGCCCTGGTCCAACGGCCTGAGGGGTCTACCAGCAGTCCCCGGTCGACTCGGGCTAGTTTCCGCCGGACCCCGGTGTCGACCATCGGTACCGGGCTATTCTTCCCGTGCCCGAGGGTGCGCGGTGTCGACCACATCTCTCGGGCGACTCGGTTCGGGTCCGATGGCCTGCGGTGTCGACCAGCTCCTCTGGGCGATTCCGGCCCGGGTCAAAGGGCACACAGTGTCGACCAGCTGTCTTGCGTGACTTGGGCCCGGGTCCGAGTGCCCTCGGCGTCGACCAGGGGTCCTGTGTGACTCGGACCCTGGTCCAAGGGCCCTCGGGGTCCACCAGCACTCCCGGGAGACCTGCGCTCGGGTCAGATGGCCCGAGGTGTCGACCAGCTCTCCGGGGCGACTGGGGTCATACCCGATGGCCCGCGGGGTCTTCGAGCTCTCCCGGGTGACTCGGGACTGTGCCAAGGGCCCGCGGTGTCGACCTGCTCTCCCGGGCATCTCACGCTTGCCTCTGAGGGCCCCCGGGGTCGACCAGCAGGCCCGGACGACTCTGGCTTGTGTCCGAGGGCCCGTGAAGTCGACCTGCGCTTCTGGGTGACTCGGGTCCGAGCCCTATGGCCCGCGGGGTCGACCAGCTGCCCCGGGCGACTCGGGCCCGGGTCCGAGGGCCCACGGGTTCGACCAGATTTCCTGGGCGACTCGGGCCGGGGTCCGAAGTCCTGGGGTTCGACCAATTCTCCCGGGCATCTGGGGCCCGGGTCCGAAGGCCCTCGGGGTCGACCAGCTGTCTCGGAGGACTCGTGCTCGAGTCTGTGGGCCCGCGGGGTCGACCAGCTCCTCCGGACGACTCGGGCCAGGGTCCGAGAGCCTGTGGGGTCGACCAGCTCTCCCGGGTGACTTGCGCTTGTGTCCGAGGGCCCGAGGTGTCGACGAGCACTCCCGGGCCACTCGGGCTCGTGTCCGAGGGCCCGCGTGTGCGAACATCTCTCCCGGGTGAATCAACTGGGGTCTGAGGGGCAGCGGGGTCGACCAAAAGTCCCCGGTGCCTCGGGCCCATGCCCGACGGCTTGCAGTGTCAACCAGCAGTCCCGGGTATCTCTGGACCCAGCCCGTGGTGCTGTGGGGTCAAACTGCTGCCCCGGGTGCCTCGCGCTTGGTCCGAGGGCACCCGGGTTCGACAAGCAGTCCCAAGCGACTCGTGCTAGAATCCGAGGGCCCCCGGGGTCGTCCAGCGGTCCCAGGTGCATCGGGCCGGTGCCCGAGGCCCGCGGTGTCGACCAACTCTCCCGGGCCACTCGGGTTAGGGTCTGAGGTCCCAGGGTCGACCAGCTGTCCGGGGCGACTCGGGCCCGTGCCCGATGTCCCGCTGGGTCGACCAGGCGTCCCGGGTGACTCGGGACTGTACCCGAGGCCTCGCGGTGTCCACCAGGTGGCCCGGGCGACTCGGGGCCGTGACCGAGGGCCCAAGGTGTCGCCCAGCTCCCCCGGGTGATTCGGGCCCGGGTCCGAGAGCTTGCGCTGTCGACCAGCATGCCCCGGGGCACTCGGGCCCATGTCGAGGGTCCGCGGTTTCGGTTTTGACATGCTCTCCCGGGTGAATCGCGCTCGGGTCCGATGATACGCAGGGTCGACGAGCTCTCTTGGGCGATTCGGGCCCGTTCCCGAGGGCCCGTGGTGTCGACCAGCTGTCCCGGGTGACTCCGGACTCTGCCCGAGGGCCCGCGGTGTCGAACAGCTTTCCCGGGCGTCTCGCGCTTGGGTCTGTGGGCCCCCGCCATGGACCAGCAGTCCCGGATGTCTCTGGCTTGTTTCCGAGGGCCCGTGAGGTCGACCTGCGGTCCTGGGCGACTCCGGCCAGAGCCCTAGGGCCCGTGGGGTCAACCTGCTGACCCGGGCCACTCGCACTTGGGTCCGAGGGCCTGCGGGGTCGACAGGCTGTCCTGGGCGACTCCGGCCCGCCTCCGAGTGCCCAGGGGTCGACCAGCTGTCCCGGGACACTCGCGTTTGTGTCCGAGGGCCCGCGGGGTCAACCAGCTGTACCGGGTGAATGGGGCTCGGGTCCCAAGGCACTCGGGGTTGACCAGCTGTCCTGGGCGACACCGGCCCATGCCTTTGGGCCCGCGGTGTGGACCAACTCTTCCGGGCGACTCGCGTTCGGGCCTGACGGCCACTGTCCACCAGCTGTCCCGGGAGATTCGCGCCCATGCCTGATGTCCCGCGGGGTCGACCAGATGCCCCGGGCGACTCGGGCCCGTACCCGAGGGCCCGCGGTGTTTACCAGCTGTCCCGGGCGACTCCGGCCCTGGTCCAACGGCCTGAGGGGTCTACCAGCAGTCCCCGGACGACTCGGGCTCGTTTCCGCGGGACCCCGGTGTCGACCATCGGTACCGGGCTATTTGTCCCGTGCCCGAGGGTGCGCGGTGTCGACCACATCTCTCGGGCGACTCGGTTCGGGTCCGATGGCCTGCGGTTTCGACCAGCTCCTCTGGGCGATTCCGGCCCGGGTCAAAGGGCACACAGTGTCGACCAGCTGTCTTGCGCGACTTGGGCCCGGGTCCGAGTGCCCTCGGCGTCGACCAGGGGTCCCGTGTGACTCGGACCCGGGTCCAAGGGCCCTCGGGGTCCACCAGCACTCCCGGGAGACCTGCGCTCGGGTCAGATGGCCCGAGGTGTCGACCAGCTCTCCGGGGCGACTGGGGTCATACCCGATGGCCCGCGGGGTCTTCGAGCTCTCCCCTGTGACTCAGGACTGTGCCAAGGGCCTGCGGTGTCGAACTGCTCTCCCAGGCATCTCACGCTTGCCTCTGAGAGCCCCCGGGGTCGACCAGCAGGCCCGGACGACTCTGGCTCGTGTCCGAGGGCCCGTGAAGTCGACCTGCGCTTCTGGGTGACTCGGGTCCGAGCCCTATGGCCCGCGGGGTCGACCAGCTGCCCCGGGCGACTCGGGCCCGGGTCCGAAGTCCTGGGGTTCGACCAATTCTCCCGGGCATCTGGGGCCCGGGTCCGAAGACCCTCGGGGTCGACCAGCTGTCTCGGAGGACTCGTGCTCGAGTCTGTGGGCCCGCGGGGTCGACCAGCTCCTCCGGACGACTCGGGCCCGGGTCCGAGAGCCTGTGGGGTCGACCAGCTCTCCCGGGTGACTTGCGCTTGTGTCCGAGGGCCCGAGGTGTCGACGAGCACTCCCGGGCCACTCGGGCTCGTGTCCGAGGGCCCGCGTGTGCGAACAGCTCTCCCTGGTGAATCAACTGGGGTCTGAGGGCCAGCGGGGTCGACCAAAAGTCCCCGGTGCCTCGGGCCCATGCCCGACGGCTTGCAGTGTCGACCAGCAGTCCCGGGCATCTCTGGACCCAGCCCGTGGTGCTGTGGGGTCAAACTGCTGCCCCGGGGGCCTCGCGCTTGGTCCGAGGGCACCCGGGTTCGACAAGCAGTCCCCAGCGACTCGTGCTAGAATCCGAGGGCCCCCGGGGTCGTCCAGCGGTCCCAGGCGCATCGGGCCGGTGCCCGAGGCCCGCGGTGTCGACCAACTCTCCCGGGCCACTCGGGTTAGGGTCTGAGGTCCCAGGGTCGACCAGCTGTCTGGGGCGACTCGGGCCCGTGCCCGATGTCCCGCTGGGTCGACCAGCTGTCCCGGGTGACTTGGGCCCTGGTCAGAGGGACCGCGGTGTCGACCAGGCGTCCCGGGTGACTCGGGACTGTACCCGAGGCCTCGCGGTGTCCACCAGGTGGCCCGGGCGACTCGGGGCCGTGACCGAGGGCCCAAGGTGTCGCCCAGCTCCCCCGGGTGATTTTGGCCCGTGTCCGAGAGCATGCGCTGTCGACGAGCATGCCCCGGGGAACTCGGGCCCATGTCGAGGGTTCGCGGTTTCGGTTTCGACATGCTCTCCCGGGTGAATCGCGCTCGGGTCTGATGGTACGCGGGGTCGACGAGCTCTCTTGGGCGATTCGGGCCCGTTCCCGAGGGCCCGTGGTGTCGACCAGCTGTCCCGGGTGACTCCGGACTCTGCCCGAGGGCCCGCGGTGTCGAACAGCTTTCCCGGGCGTCTCGCGCTTGGGTCTGTGGGCCCCCGCCATGGACCAACAGTCCCGGATGTCTCTGGCTTGTTTCCGAGGGCCCGTGAGGTCGACCTGCGGTCCTGGGCGACTCCGGCCAGAGCCCTAGGGCCCGTGGGGTCAACCTGCTGACCCGGGCCACTCGCACTTGGGTCCGAGGGCCTGCGGGGTCGACAGGCTGTCCCGGGCGACTCCGGCCCGCCTCCGAGTGCCCAGGGGTCGACCAGTTGTCCCGGGACACTCGCGTATGTGTCCTAGGGCCCGCGGGGTCAACCAGCTGTCCCGGGTGAATGGGGCTCGGGTCCCAAGGCACTCGGGGTTGACCAGCTGTCCTGGGCGACACCGGCCCATGCCTTTGGGCCCGCGGTGTGGACCAACTCTTCCGGGCGACTCGCGTTCGGGCCTGACGGCCACGGTCCACCAGCTGTCCCGGGAGATTCGCGCCCATGCCTGATGTCCCGCGGGGTCGACCAGATGCCCCGGGCGACTCGGGCCCGTACCCGAGGGCCCGCGGTGTTGACCAGCTGTCCCGGGCGACTCCGGCCCTGGTCCAACGGCCTGAGGGGTCTACCAGCAGTCCCCGGGCGACTCGGGCTCGTTTCCTCCGGACCCCGGTGTCGACCATTGGTACCGGGCTATTTGTCCCGTGCCCGAGGGTGCGCGGTGTCGACCACATCTCTCGGGCGACTCGGTTCGGGTCCGATGGCCTGCGGTGTCGACCAGCTCCTCTGGGCGATTCCGGCCCGGGTCAAAGGGCACACAGTGTCGACCAGCTGTCTTGCGTGACTTGGGCCCGGGTCCGAGTGCCCTCGGCGTCGACCAGGGGTCCTGTGTGACTCGGACCCGGGTCCAAGGGCCCTCGGTTCCACCAGCACTCCCGGGAGACCTGTGCTCGGGTCAGATGGCCCGAGGTGTCGACCAGCTCTCCGGGGCGACTGGGGTCATACCCGATGGCCCGCGGGGTCTTCGAGCTCTCCCGGGTGACTCAGGACTGTGCCAAGGGCCTGCGGTGTCGAACTGCTCTCCCAGGCATCTCACGCTTGCCTCTGAGAGCCCCCGGGGTCGACCAGCAGGCCCGGACGACTCTGACTTGTGTCCAAGGGCCCGTGGGTCGACCTGCGCTTCTGGGTGACTCGGGTCCGAGCCCTATGGCCCGCGGGGTCGACCAGCTGCCCCGGGCGACTCGGGCCCGGGTCCGAAGTCCTGGGGTTCGACCAATTCTCCCGGGCATCTGGGGCCCGGGTCCGAAGGCCCTCGGGGTTGACCAGATGTCTCGGAGGACTCGTGCTCGAGTCTGTGGGCCCGCGGGGTCGACCAGCTCCTCCGGACGACTCGGGCCCGGGTCCGAGAGCCTGTGGGGTCGACCAGCTCTCCCGGGTGACTTGCGCTTGTGTCCGAGGGCCCGAGGTGTCGACGAGCACTCCCGGGCCACTCGTGCTCGTGTCCGAAGGCCCGCGTGTGCGAACATCTCTCCCGGGTGAATCAACTGGGGTCTGAGGGCCAGCGGGGTCGACCAAAAGTCCCCGGTGCCTCGGGCCCATGCCCGACGGCTTGCAGTGTCGACCAGCAGTCCCGGGCATCTCTGGACCCAGCCCGTGGTGCTGTGGGGTCAAACTGCTGCCCCGGGTGCCTCGCGCTTGGTCCGAGGGCACCCGGGTTCGACAAGCAGTCCCAAGCGACTCGTGCTAGAATCCGAGGGCCCCCGGGGTCGTCCAGCGGTCCCAGGCGCATCGGGCCGGTGCCCGAGGCCCGCGGTGTCGACCAACTCTCCCGGGCTACTCGGGTTAGGGTCTGAGGTCCCAGGGTCGACCAGCTGTCCGGGGCGACTCGGGCCCGTGCCCGATGTCCCGCTGGGTCGACCAGCTGTTGGGTGACTTGGGCCCTGGTCAGAGGGACCGCGGTGTCGACCAGGCGTCCCGGGTGACTCGGGACTGTACCCGAGGCCGCGCGGTGTCCACCAGGTTGCCCGGGCGACTCGGGGCCGTGACCGAGGGCCCAAGGTGTCGCCCAGCTCCCCCGGGTGATTCGGGCCCGGGTCCGAGAGCATGCGCTGTCGACCAGCATGCCCCGGGGCACTCGGGCCCATGTCGAGGGTCCGCGGTTTCGGTTTCGACATGCTCTCCCGGGTGAATCGCGCTCGGGTCCGATGATACGCAGGGTCGACGAGCTCTCTTGGGCGATTCGGGCCCGTTCCCGAGGGCCCGTGGTGTCGACCAGCTGTCCCGGGTGACTCCGGACTCTGCCCGAGGGCCCGCGGTGTCGAACAGCTTTCCCGGGCGTCTCGCGCTTGGGTCTGTGGGCCCCCGCCATGGACCAGCAGTCCCGGATGTCTCTGGCTTGTTTCCGAGGGCCCGTGAGGTCGACCTGCGGTCCTGGGCGACTCCGGCCAGAGCCCTAGGGCCCGTGGGGTCAACCTGCTGACCCGGGCCACTCGCACTTGGGTCCGAGGGCCTGCGGGGTCGACAGGCTGTCCTGGGCGACTCCGGCCCGCCTCCGAGTGCCCAGGGGTCGACCAGCTGTCCCGGGACACTCGCGTTTGTGTCCGAGGGCCCGCGGGGTCAACCAGCTGTACCGGGTGAATGGGGCTCGGGTCCCAAGGCACTCGGGGTTGACCAGCTGTCCTGGGCGACACCGGCCCATGCCTTTGGGCCCGCGGTGTGGACCAACTCTTCCGGGCGACTCGCGTTCGGGTCTGACGGCCACGGTCGACCAGCTGTCCCGGAAGATTCGCGCCCATGTCTGATGTCCCGCGGGGTCGACCAGATGCCCCGGGCGACTCAGCCCGTACCCGAGGGCCCGCGGTGTTGACCAGCTGTCCCGGGCGACTCCGGCCCTGGTCCAACGGCCTGAGGGGTCTACCAGCAGTCCCCGGTCGACTCGGGCTAGTTTCCGCCGGACCCCGGTGTCGACCATCGGTACCGGGCTATTCTTCCCGTGCCCGAGGGTGCGCGGTGTCGACCACATCTCTCGGGCGACTCGGTTCGGGTCCGATGGCCTGCGGTGTCGACCAGCTCCTCTGGGCGATTCCGGCCCGGGTCAAAGGGCACACAGTGTCGACCAGCTGTCTTGCGTGACTTGGGCCCGGGTCCGAGTGCCCTCGGCGTCGACCAGGGGTCCTGTGTGACTCGGACCCTGGTCCAAGGGCCCTCGGGGTCCACCAGCACTCCCGGGAGACCTGCGCTCGGGTCAGATGGCCCGAGGTGTCGACCAGCTCTCCGGGGCGACTGGGGTCATACCCGATGGCCCGCGGGGTCTTCGAGCTCTCCCGGGTGACTCGGGACTGTGCCAAGGGCCCGCGGTGTCGACCTGCTCTCCCGGGCATCTCACGCTTGCCTCTGAGGGCCCCCGGGGTCGACCAGCAGGCCCGGACGACTCTGGCTTGTGTCCGAGGGCCCGTGAAGTCGACCTGCGCTTCTGGGTGACTCGGGTCCGAGCCCTATGGCCCGCGGGGTCGACCAGCTGCCCCGGGCGACTCGGGCCCGGGTCCGAGGGCCCACGGGTTCGACCAGATTTCCTGGGCGACTCGGGCCGGGGTCCGAAGTCCTGGGGTTCGACCAATTCTCCCGGGCATCTGGGGCCCGGGTCCGAAGGCCCTCGGGGTCGACCAGCTGTCTCGGAGGACTCGTGCTCGAGTCTGTGGGCCCGCGGGGTCGACCAGCTCCTCCGGACGACTCGGGCCAGGGTCCGAGAGCCTGTGGGGTCGACCAGCTCTCCCGGGTGACTTGCGCTTGTGTCCGAGGGCCCGAGGTGTCGACGAGCACTCCCGGGCCACTCGGGCTCGTGTCCGAGGGCCCGCGTGTGCGAACATCTCTCCCGGGTGAATCAACTGGGGTCTGAGGGGCAGCGGGGTCGACCAAAAGTCCCCGGTGCCTCGGGCCCATGCCCGACGGCTTGCAGTGTCAACCAGCAGTCCCGGGTATCTCTGGACCCAGCCCGTGGTGCTGTGGGGTCAAACTGCTGCCCCGGGTGCCTCGCGCTTGGTCCGAGGGCACCCGGGTTCGA
This sequence comes from Sus scrofa, assembly GCF_054392235.1. NCBI lineage: Eukaryota > Metazoa > Chordata > Mammalia > Artiodactyla > Suidae > Sus > Sus scrofa. The sequence continues at coordinate 45,024,693 of NC_139387.1, read as the reverse complement.
CAAGCAGTCCCGAGCGACTCGTGCTAGAATCCGAGGGCCCCCGGGGTCGTCCAGCGGTCCCAGGTGCATCGGGCCGGTGCCCGAGGCCCGCGGTGTCGACCAACTCTCCCGGGCCACTCGGGTTAGGGTCTGAGGTCCCAGGGTCGACCAGCTGTCCGGGGCGACTCGGGCCCGTGCCCGATGTCCCGCTGGGTCGACCAGGCGTCCCGGGTGACTCGGGACTGTACCCGAGGCCTCGCGGTGTCCACCAGGTGGCCCGGGCGACTCGGGGCCGTGACCGAGGGCCCAAGGTGTCGCCCAGCTCCCCCGGGTGATTCGGGCCCGGGTCCGAGAGCTTGCGCTGTCGACCAGCATGCCCCGGGGCACTCGGGCCCATGTCGAGGGTCCGCGGTTTCGGTTTTGACATGCTCTCCCGGGTGAATCGCGCTCGGGTCCGATGATACGCAGGGTCGACGAGCTCTCTTGGGCGATTCGGGCCCGTTCCCGAGGGCCCGTGGTGTCGACCAGCTGTCCCGGGTGACTCCGGACTCTGCCCGAGGGCCCGCGGTGTCGAACAGCTTTCCCGGGCGTCTCGCGCTTGGGTCTGTGGGCCCCCGCCATGGACCAGCAGTCCCGGATGTCTCTGGCTTGTTTCCGAGGGCCCGTGAGGTCGACCTGCGGTCCTGGGCGACTCCGGCCAGAGCCCTAGGGCCCGTGGGGTCAACCTGCTGACCCGGGCCACTCGCACTTGGGTCCGAGGGCCTGCGGGGTCGACAGGCTGTCCTGGGCGACTCCGGCCCGCCTCCGAGTGCCCAGGGTCGACCAGCTGTCCCGGGACACTCGCGTTTGTGTCCGAGGGCCCGCGGGGTCAACCAGCTGTACCGGGTGAATGGGGCTCGGGTCCCAAGGCACTCGGGGTTGACCAGCTGTCCTGGGCGACACCGGCCCATGCCTTTGGGCCCGCGGTGTGGACCAACTCTTCCGGGCGACTCGCGTTCGGGCCTGACGGCCACGGTCCACCAGCTGTCCCGGGAGATTCGCGCCCATGCCTGATGTCCCGCGGGGTCGACCAGATGCCCCGGGCGACTCGGGCCCGTACCCGAGGGCCCGCGGTGTTGACCAGCTGTCCCGGGCGACTCCGGCCCTGGTCCAACGGCCTGAGGGGTCTACCAGCAGTCCCCGGACGACTCGGGCTCGTTTCCGCGGGACCCCGGTGTCGACCATCGGTACCGGGCTATTTGTCCCGTGCCCGAGGGTGCGCGGTGTCGACCACATCTCTCGGGCGACTCGGTTCGGGTCCGATGGCCTGCGGTTTCGACCAGCTCCTCTGGGCGATTCCGGCCCGGGTCAAAGGGCACACAGTGTCGACCAGCTGTCTTGCGCGACTTGGGCCCGGGTCCGAGTGCCCTCGGCGTCGACCAGGGGTCCCGTGTGACTCGGACCCGGGTCCAAGGGCCCTCGGGGTCCACCAGCACTCCCGGGAGACCTGCGCTCGGGTCAGATGGCCCGAGGTGTCGACCAGCTCTCCGGGGCGACTGGGGTCATACCCGATGGCCCGCGGGGTCTTCGAGCTCTCCCCTGTGACTCAGGACTGTGCCAAGGGCCTGCGGTGTCGAACTGCTCTCCCAGGCATCTCACGCTTGCCTCTGAGAGCCCCCGGGGTCGACCAGCAGGCCCGGACGACTCTGGCTCGTGTCCGAGGGCCCGTGAAGTCGACCTGCGCTTCTGGGTGACTCGGGTCCGAGCCCTATGGCCCGCGGGGTCGACCAGCTGCCCCGGGCGACTCGGGCCCGGGTCCGAAGTCCTGGGGTTCGACCAATTCTCCCGGGCATCTGGGGCCCGGGTCCGAAGACCCTCGGGGTCGACCAGCTGTCTCGGAGGACTCGTGCTCGAGTCTGTGGGCCCGCGGGGTCGACCAGCTCCTCCGGACGACTCGGGCCCGGGTCCGAGAGCCTGTGGGGTCGACCAGCTCTCCCGGGTGACTTGCGCTTGTGTCCGAGGGCCCGAGGTGTCGACGAGCACTCCCGGGCCACTCGGGCTCGTGTCCGAGGGCCCGCGTGTGCGAACAGCTCTCCCTGGTGAATCAACTGGGGTCTGAGGGCCAGCGGGGTCGACCAAAAGTCCCCGGTGCCTCGGGCCCATGCCCGACGGCTTGCAGTGTCGACCAGCAGTCCCGGGCATCTCTGGACCCAGCCCGTGGTGCTGTGGGGTCAAACTGCTGCCCCGGGGGCCTCGCGCTTGGTCCGAGGGCACCCGGGTTCGACAAGCAGTCCCCAGCGACTCGTGCTAGAATCCGAGGGCCCCCGGGGTCGTCCAGCGGTCCCAGGCGCATCGGGCCGGTGCCCGAGGCCCGCGGTGTCGACCAACTCTCCCGGGCCACTCGGGTTAGGGTCTGAGGTCCCAGGGTCGACCAGCTGTCCCGGGCGACTCGGGCCCGTGCCCGATGTCCCGCTGGGTCGACCAGCTGTCCCGGGTGACTTGGGCCCTGGTCAGAGGGACCGCGGTGTCGACCAGGCGTCCCGGGTGACTCGGGACTGTACCCGAGGCCTCGCGGTGTCCACCAGGTGGCCCGGGCGACTCGGGGCCGTGACCGAGGGCCCAAGGTGTCGCCCAGCTCCCCCGGGTGATTTTGGCCCGTGTCCGAGAGCATGCGCTGTCGACGAGCATGCCCCGGGGCACTCGGGCCCATGTCGAGGGTTCGCGGTTTCGGTTTCGACATGCTCTCCCGGGTGAATCGCGCTCGGGTCTGATGGTACGCGGGGTCGACGAGCTCTCTTGGGCGATTCGGGCCCGTTCCCGAGGGCCCGTGGTGTCGACCAGCTGTCCCGGGTGACTCCGGACTCTGCCCGAGGGCCCGCGGTGTCGAACAGCTTTCCCGGGCGTCTCGCGCTTGGGTCTGTGGGCCCCCGCCATGGACCAACAGTCCCGGATGTCTCTGGCTTGTTTCCGAGGGCCCGTGAGGTCGACCTGCGGTCCTGGGCGACTCCGGCCAGAGCCCTAGGGCCCGTGGGGTCAACCTGCTGACCCGGGCCACTCGCACTTGGGTCCGAGGGCCTGCGGGGTCGACAGGCTGTCCCGGGCGACTCCGGCCCGCCTCCGAGTGCCCAGGGGTCGACCAGTTGTCCCGGGACACTCGCGTATGTGTCCTAGGGCCCGCGGGGTCAACCAGCTGTCCCGGGTGAATGGGGCTCGGGTCCCAAGGCACTTGGGGTTGACCAGCTGTCCTGGGCGACACCGGCCCATGCCTTTGGGCCCGCGGTGTGGACCAACTCTTCCGGGCGACTCGCGTTCGGGCCTGACGGCCACGGTCCACCAGCTGTCCCGGGAGATTCGCGCCCATGCCTGATGTCCCGCGGGGTCGACCAGATGCCCCGGGCGACTCGGGCCCGTACCCGAGGGCCCGCGGTGTTGACCAGCTGTCCCGGGCGACTCCGGCCCTGGTCCAACGGCCTGAGGGGTCTACCAGCAGTCCCCGGACGACTCGGGCTCGTTTCCGCGGGACCCCGGTGTCGACCATCGGTACCGGGCTATTTGTCCCGTGCCCGAGGGTGCGCGGTGTCGACCACATCTCTCGGGCGACTCGGTTCGGGTCCGATGGCCTGCGGTTTCGACCAGCTCCTCTGGGCGATTCCGGCCCGGGTCAAAGGGCACACAGTGTCGACCAGCTGTCTTGCGCGACTTGGGCCCGGGTCCGAGTGCCCTCGGCGTCGACCAGGGGTCCTGTGTGACTCGGACCCTGGTCCAAGGGCCCTCGGGGTCCACCAGCACTCCCGGGAGACCTGCGCTCGGGTCAGATGGCCCGAGGTGTCGACCAGCTCTCCGGGGCGACTGGGGTCATACCCGATGGCCCGCGGGGTCTTCGAGCTCTCCCCTGTGACTCAGGACTGTGCCAAGGGCCTGCGGTGTCGAACTGCTCTCCCAGGCATCTCACGCTTGCCTCTGAGAGCCCCCGGGGTCGACCAGCAGGCCCGGACGACTCTGGCTCGTGTCCGAGGGCCCGTGAAGTCGACCTGCGCTTCTGGGTGACTCGGGTCCGAGCCCTATACCCGCGGGGTCGACCATCTGCCCCGGGCGACTCGGGCCCGGGTCCGAAGTCCTGGGGTTCGACCAATTCTCCCGGGCATCTGGGGCCCGGGTCCGAAGGCCCTCGGGGTCGACCAGCTGTCTCGGAGGACTCGTGCTCGAGTCTGTGGGCCCGCGGGGTCGACCAGCTCCTCCGGACGACTCGGGCCCGGGTCCGAGAGCCTGTGGGGTCGACCAGCTCTCCCGGGTGACTTGCGCTTGTGTCCGAGGGCCCGAGGTGTCGACGAGCACTCCCGGGCCACTCGGGCTCGTTTCCGAGGGCCCGCGTGTTCGAACAGCTCTCCCGGGTGAATCAACTCGGGTCTGAGGGCCAGCGGGGTCGACCAAAAATCCCCGGTGCCTTGGGCCCATGCCTGACGGCTTGCAGTGTCGACCAGCAGTCCCGGGCATCTCTGGACCCAGCCCGTGGTGCTGTGGGGTCAAACTGCTGCCCCGGGGGCCTCGCGCTTGGTCCGAGGGCACCCGGGTTCGACAAGAAGTCCCGAGCGACTCGTGCTAGAATCCGAGGGCCCCCGGGGTCGTCCAGCGGTCCCAGGCGCATCGGGCCGGTGCCCGAGGCCCGCGGTGTCGACCAACTCTCCCGGGCCACTCGGGTTAGGGTCTGAGGTCCCAGGGTCGACCAGCTGTCCGGGGCGACTCGGGCCCGTGCCCGATGTCCCGCTGGGTCGACCAGCTGTCCCGGGTGACTTGGGCCCTGGTCAGAGGGACCGCGGTGTCGACCAGGCGTCCCGGGTGACTCGGGACTGTACCCGAGGCCTCGCGGTGTCCACCAGGTGGCCCGGGCGACTCGGGGCCGTGACCGAGGGCCCAAGGTGTCGCCCAGCTCCCCCGGGTGATTCGGGCCCGGGTCCGAGAGCATGCACTGTCGACCAGCATGCCCCGGGGCACTCGGGCCCATGTCGAGGGTCCGCGGTTTCGGTTTCGACATGCTCTCCCGGGTGAATCGCGCTCGGGTCCGATGATACGCAGGGTCGACGAGCTCTCTTGGGCGATTCGGGCCCGTTCCCGAGGGCCCGTGGTGTCGACCAGCTGTCCCGGGTGACTCCGGACTCTGCCCGAGGGCCCGCGGTGTCGAACAGCTTTCCCGGGCGTCTCGCGCTTGGGTCTGTGGGCCCCCGCCATCGACCAGCAGTCCCGGATGTCTCTGGCTTGTTTCCGAGGGCCCGTGAGGTCGACCTGCGGTCCTGGGCGACTCCGGCCAGAGCCCTAGGGCCCGTGGGGTCAACCTGCTGACCCGGGACACTCGCACTTGGGTCCGAGGGCCTGCGGGGTCGACAGGCTGTCCTGGGCGACTCCGGCCCGCCTCCGAGTGCCCAGGGGTCGACCAGCTGTCCCGGGACACTCGCGTTTGTGTCCGAGGGCCCGCGGGGTCAACCAGCTGTACCGGGTGAATGGGGCTCGGGTCCCAAGGCACTCGGGGTTGACCAGCTGTCCTGGGCGACACCGGCCCATGCCTTTGGGCCCGCGGTGTGGACCAACTCTTCCGGGCGAATCGCGTTCGGGTCTGACGGCCACGGTCGACCAGCTGTCCCGGGAGATTCGCGCCCATGCCTGATGTCCCGCGGGGTCGACCAGATGCCCCGGGCGACTCAGCCCGTACCCGAGGGCCCGCGGTGTTGACCAGCTGTCCCGGGCGACTCGGGCTCGTTTCCGCGGGACCCCGGTGTCGACCATCGGTACCGGGTTATTCGTCCCGTGCCTGAGGGTCCGGGGTGTCGACCACATCTCTTCGGCGACTCGGTTCGGGTCCGAGGGCCCGCGGTGTTGACCAGCTCCTCTGGGCGATTCCGGCCCGGGTCAGAGGGCACACAGTGTCGACCAGCTGTCTTGCGCGACTTGGGCCCGGGTCCGAGTGCCCTCGGCGTCGACCAGGGGTCCTGTGTGACTCGGACCCTGGTCCAAGGGCCCTCGGGGTCCACCAGCACTCCCGGGAGACCTGCGCTCGGGTCAGATGGCCCGAGGTGTCGACCAGCTCTCCGGGGCGACTGGGGCCATACCCGATGGCCCGCGGGGTCTTCGAGCTGTCCCGGGTGACTCGGGACTGTGCCAAGGGCCCGCGGTGTCGAACTGCTCTCCCGGGCATCTCACGCTTGCCTCTGAGGGCCCCCGGGGTCGACCAGCAGGCCCGGACGACTCTGGCTTGTGTCCGAGGGCCCGTGAAGTCGACCTGCGCTTCTGGGTGACTCGGGTCCGAGCCCTATGGCCCGCGGGGTCGACCAGCTGCCCCGGGCGACTCGGGCCCTGGTCCGAGGGCCCACGGGTTCGACCAGATTTCCTGGGCGACTCGGGCCGGGGTCCGAAGTCCTGGGGTTCGACCAATTCTCCCGGGCATCTGGGGCCCGGGTCCGAAGGCCCTCGGGGTCGACCAGCTGTCTCGGAGGACTCGTGCTCGAGTCTGTGGGCCCGCGGGGTCGACCAGCTCCTCCGGACGACTCGGGCCCGGGTCCGAGAGCCTGTGGGGTCGACCAGCTCTCCCGGGTGACTTGCGCTTGTGTCCGAGGGCCCGAGGTGTCGACGAGCACTCCCGGGCCACTCGGGCTCGTGTCCGAGGGCCCGCGTGTGCGAACATCTCTCCCGGGTGAATCAACTGGGGTCTGAGGGCCAGCGGGGTCGACCAAAAGTCCCCGGTGCCTCGGGCCCATGCCCGACGGCTTGCAGTGTCGACCAGCAGTCCCGGGCATCTCTGGACCCAGCCCGTGGTGCTGTGGGGTCAAACTGCTGCCCCGGGTGCCTCGCGCTTGGTCCGAGGGCACCCGGGTTCGACAAGCAGTCCCGAGCGACTCGTGCTAGAATCCGAGGGCCCCCGGGGTCGTCCAGCGGTCCCAGGCGCATCGGGCCGGTGCCCGAGGCCCGCGGTGTCGACCAACTCTCCCGGGCCACTCGGGTTAGGGTCTGAGGTCCGAGGGTCGACCAGCTGTCCCGGGCGACTCGGGCCCGTGCCCGATGTCCCGCTGGGTCGACCAGCTGTCCCGGGTGACTTGGGCCCTGGTCAGAGGGACCGCGGTGTCGACCAGGCGTCCCGGGTGACTCGGGACTGTACCCGAGGCCGCGCGGTGTCCACCAGGTGGCCCGGGCCACTCGGGGCCGTGACCGAGGGCCCAAGGTGTCGCCCAGCTCCCCCGGGTGATTCGGGCCCGGGTCCGAGAGCATGCGGTGTCGACCATCATGCCCTGGGGCACTCGGGCCCATGTCGAGGGTCCGCGGTTTCGGTTTCGACATGCTCTCCCGGGTGAATCGCGCTAGGGTCCGATGATACGCAGGGTCGACGAGCTCTCTTGGGCGATTCGGGCCCGTTCCCGAGGGCCCGTGTTGTCGTCCAGCTGTCCCGGGTGACTCCGGACTCTGCCCGAGGGCCCGCGGTGTCGAACAGCTTTCCCGGGCGTCTCGCGCTTGGGTCTGTGGTCCCCCGCCATGGACCAGCAGTCCCGGATGTCTCTGGCTTGTTTCCGAGGGCCCGTGAGGTCGACCTGCGGTCCTGGGCGACTCCGGCCAGAGCCCTAGGGCCCGTGGGGTCAACCTGCTGACCCGGGCCACTCGCACTTGGGTCCGAGGGCCTGCGGGGTCGACAGGCTGTCCCGGGCGACTCCGGCCCGCCTCCGTGTGCCCAGGGGTCGACCAGCTGTCCCAGGACACTCGCGTTTGTGTCCTAGGGCCCGCGGGGTCAACCAGCTGTCCCGGGTGAATGGGGCTCGGGTCCCAAGGCACTCGGGGTTGACCAGCTGTCCTGGGCGACACCGGCCCATGCCTTTTGGCCCGCGGTGTGGACCATCTCTTCCGGGCGACTCGCGTTCGGGTCTGACGGCCACGGTCGACCAGCTGTCCCGGGAGATTCGCGCCCATGCCTGATGTCCCGCGGGGTCGACCAGATGCCCCGGGCGACTCGGGCCCGTACCCGAGGGCCCGCGGTGTTGACCAGCTGTCCCGGGCGACTACGGCCCTGGTCCAATGGCCTGAGGGGTCTACCAGCAGTCCCCGGGCCCCTCGGGCTCGTTTCCGCCGGACCCCGGTGTCGACCATCGGTACCGGGCTATTCGTCCCGTGCCCGAGGGTCCGGGGTGTCGACCACATCTCTCGGGTGACTCGGTTCGGGTCCGAGGGCCCGCGGTGTTGACCAGCTCCTCTGGGCGATTCCGGCCCGGGTCAGAGGGCACACAGTGTGGACCAGCTCTCCTGCGCGACTTGGGCCCGGGTCCGAGTGCCCTCGGCGTCGACCCGGGGTCCTGTGTGACTCGGACCCGGGTCCAAGGGCCCTCGGGGTCCACCAGCACTCCCGGAGACCTGCGCTCGGGTCAGATGGCCCGAGGTGTCGACCAGCTCTCCGGGGCGACTGGGGCCATACCCGATGGCCCGTGGGGTCTTCGAGCTCTCCCGGGTGACTCGGGACTGTGCCAAGGGCCCGCGGTGTCGAACTGCTCTCCCGGGCATCTCACGCTTGCCTCTGAGGGCCCCCGCGGTCGACCAGCAGGCCCGGACGACTCTGGCTCGTGTCTGAGGGCCCGTGAAGTCGACCTGCGGTTCTGGGTGACTCGGGTCCGAGCCCTATGGCCCGCGGGGTCGACGAGCTGCCCCGGGCGACTCGGGCCTGGGTCCGAGGGCCCACGGGTTCGACCAGATTTCCTGGGCGACTCGGGCCCGGGTCCGAAGTCCTGGGGTTCCACCAATTCTCCCGGGCGTCTGGGGCCCAGGTCCGAAGGCCCTCGGGGTCGACCAGCTGTCTCGGAGGACTCGTGCTCGAGTCTGTGAGCCCGCGGGGTCGACCAGCTCCTCCGGACGACTCGGGCCCGGCTCCGAGAGCCTGTGGGGTCGACCAGCTCTCCCGGGTGACTTGCGCTTGTGTCCGAGGGCCCGAGGTGTCGACGAGCACTCCCGGGCCACTCGGGCTCGTGTCCGAGGGCCCGCGTGTGCGAACATCTCTCCCGGGTGAATCAACTGGGGTCTGAGGGCCAGCGGGGTCGACCAAAAGTCCCCGGTGCCTCGGGCCCATGCCCGACGGCTTGCAGTGTCGACCAGCAGTCCCGGGCATCTCTGGACCCAGCCCGTGGTGCTGTGGGGTCAAACTGCTGCCCCGGGGGCCTCGCGCTTGGTCCGAGGGCACCCGGGTTCGACAAGCAGTCCCGAGCGACTCGTGCTAGAATCCGAGGGCCCCCGGGCTCGTCCAGCGGTCCCAGGCGCATCGGGCCGGTGCCCGAGGCCCGCGGTGTCGACCAACTCTCCCCGGCAACTCGGGTTAGGGTCTGAGGTCCCAGGGTCGACCAGCTGTCCCGGGCGACTCGGGCCCGTGCCCGATGTCCCGCTGGGTCGACCAGCTGTCCCGGGTGACTTGGGCCCTGGTCAGAGGGACCGCGGTGTCGACCAGGCGTCCCGGGTGACTCGGGACTGTACCCGAGGCCTCGCGGTGTCCACCAGGTGGCCCGGGCGACTCGGGGCCGTGACCGAGGGCCCAAGGTGTCGCCCAGCTCCCCCGGGTGATTCGGGCCCGGGTCCGAGAGCATGCGGTGTCGACCATCATGCCCTGGGGCACTCGGGTCCATGTCGAGGGTTCGCGGTTTCGGTTTCGACATGCTCTCCCGGGTGAATCGCGCTCGGGTCTGATGGTACGCGGGGTCGACGAGCTCTCTTAGGCGATTCGGGCCCGTTCCCGAGGGCCCGTGGTGTCGACCAGCTGTCCCGGGTGACTCCGGACTCTGCCCGAGGGCCCGCGGTGTCGAACAGCTTTCCCGGGCGTCTCGCGCTTGGGTCTGTGGGCCCCCGCCATGGACCAGCAGTCCCGGATGTCTCTGGCTTGTTTCCGAGGGCCCGTGAGGTCGACCTGCGGTCCTGGGCGACTCCGGCCAGAGCCCTAGGGCCCGTGGGGTCAACCTGCTGACCCGGGCCACTCGCACTTGGGTCCGAGGGCCTGCGGGGTCGACAGGCTGTCCTGGGCGACTCCGGCCCGCCTCCGAGTGCCCAGGGGTCGACCAGCTGTCCCGGGACACTCGCGTTTGTGTCCGAGGGCCCGCGGGGTCAACCAGCTGTACCGGGTGAATGGGGCTCGGGTCCCAAGGCACTCGGGGTTGACCAGCTGTCCTGGGCGACACCGGCCCATGCCTTTGGGCCCGCGGTGTGGACCAACTCTTCCGGGCGACTCGCGTTCGGGTCTGACGGCCACGGTCGACCAGCTGTCCCGGAAGATTCGCGCCCATGTCTGATGTCCCGCGGGGTCGACCAGATGCCCCGGGCGACTCAGCCCGTACCCGAGGGCCCGCGGTGTTGACCAGCTGTCCCGGGCGACTCCGGCCCTGGTCCAACGGCCTGAGGGGTCTACCAGCAGTCCCCGGTCGACTCGGGCTAGTTTCCGCCGGACCCCGGTGTCAACCATCGGTACCGGGCTATTCTTCCCGTGCCCGAGGGTGCGCGGTGTCGACCACATCTCTCGGGCGACTCGGTTCGGGTCCGATGGCCTGCGGTGTCGACCAGCTCCTCTGGGCGATTCCGGCCCGGGTCAAAGGGCACACAGTGTCGACCAGCTGTCTTGCGTGACTTGGGCCCGGGTCCGAGTGCCCTCGGCGTCGACCAGGGGTCCTGTGTGACTCGGACCCTGGTCCAAGGGCCCTCGGGGTCCACCAGCACTCCCGGGAGACCTGCGCTCGGGTCAGATGGCCCGAGGTGTCGACCAGCTCTCCGGGGCGACTGGGGTCATACCCGATGGCCCGCGGGGTCTTCGAGCTCTCCCCTGTGACTCAGGACTGTGCCAAGGGCCTGCGGTGTCGAACTGCTCTCCCAGGCATCTCACGCTTGCCTCTGAGAGCCCCCGGGGTCGACCAGCAGGCCCGGACGACTCTGGCTCGTGTCCGAGGGCCCGTGAAGTCGACCTGCGCTTCTGGGTGACTCGGGTCCGAGCCCTATGGCCCGCGGGGTCGACCAGCTGCCCCGGGCGACTCGGGCCCGGGTCCGAAGTCCTGGGGTTCGACCAATTCTCCCGGGCATCTGGGGCCCGGGTCCGAAGACCCTCGGGGTCGACCAGCTGTCTCGGAGGACTCGTGCTCGAGTCTGTGGGCCCGCGGGGTCGACCAGCTCCTCCGGACGACTCGGGCCCGGGTCCGAGAGCCTGTGGGGTCGACCAGCTCTCCCGGGTGACTTGCGCTTGTGTCCGAGGGCCCGAGGTGTCGACGAGCACTCCCGGGCCACTCGGGCTCGTGTCCGAGGGCCCGCGTGTGCGAACAGCTCTCCCTGGTGAATCAACTGGGGTCTGAGGGCCAGCGGGGTCGACCAAAAGTCCCCGGTGCCTCGGGCCCATGCCCGACGGCTTGCAGTGTCGACCAGCAGTCCCGGGCATCTCTGGACCCAGCCCGTGGTGCTGTGGGGTCAAACTGCTGCCCCGGGGGCCTCGCGCTTGGTCCGAGGGCACCCGGGTTCGACAAGCAGTCCCCAGCGACTCGTGCTAGAATCCGAGGGCCCCCGGGGTCGTCCAGCGGTCCCAGGCGCATCGGGCCGGTGCCCGAGGCCCGCGGTGTCGACCAACTCTCCCGGGCCACTCGGGTTAGGGTCTGAGGTCCCAGGGTCGACCAGCTGTCCCGGGCGACTCGGGCCCGTGCCCGATGTCCCGCTGGGTCGACCAGCTGTCCCGGGTGACTTGGGCCCTGGTCAGAGGGACCGCGGTGTCGACCAGGCGTCCCGGGTGACTCGGGACTGTACCCGAGGCCTCGCGGTGTCCACCAGGTGGCCCGGGCGACTCGGGGCCGTGACCGAGGGCCCAAGGTGTCGCCCAGCTCCCCCGGGTGATTTTGGCCCGTGTCCGAGAGCATGCGCTGTCGACGAGCATGCCCCGGGGCACTCGGGCCCATGTCGAGGGTTCGCGGTTTCGGTTTCGACATGCTCTCCCGGGTGAATCGCGCTCGGGTCTGATGGTACGCGGGGTCGACGAGCTCTCTTGGGCGATTCGGGCCCGTTCCCGAGGGCCCGTGGTGTCGACCAGCTGTCCCGGGTGACTCCGGACTCTGCCCGAGGGCCCGCGGTGTCGAACAGCTTTCCCGGGCGTCTCTCGCTTGGGTCTGTAGGCCCCCGCCATGGACCAACAGTCCCGGATGTCTCTGGCTTGTTTCCGAGGGCCCGTGAGGTCGACCTGCGGTCCTGGGCGACTCCGGCCAGAGCCCTAGGGCCCGTGGGGTCAACCTGCTGACCCGGGCCACTCGCACTTGGGTCCGAGGGCCTGCGGGGTCGACAGGCTGTCCCGGGCGACTCCGGCCCGCCTCCGAGTGCCCAGGGGTCGACCAGTTGTCCCGGGACACTCGCGTATGTGTCCTAGGGCCCACGGGGTCAACCAGCTGTCCCGGGTGAATGGGGCTCGGGTCCCAAGGCACTTGGGGTTGACCAGCTGTCCTGGGCGACACCGGCCCATGCCTTTGGGCCCGCGGTGTGGACCAACTCTTCCGGGCGACTCGCGTTCGGGCCTGACGGCCACGGTCCACCAGCTGTCCCGGGAGATTCGCGCCCATGCCTGATGTCCCGCGGGGTCGACCAGATGCCCCGGGCGACTCGGGCCTGTACCCGAGGGCCCGCGGTGTTGACCAGCTGTCCCGGGCGACTCCGGCCCTGGTCCAACGGCCTGAGGGGTCTACCAGCAGTCCCCGGACGACTCGGGCTCGTTTCCGCGGGACCCCGGTGTCGACCATCGGTACCGGGCTATTTGTCCCGTGCCCGAGGGTGCGCGGTGTCGACCACATCTCTCGGGCGACTCGGTTCGGGTCCGATGGCCTGCGGTTTCGACCAGCTCCTCTGGGCGATTCCGGCCCGGGTCAAAGGGCACACAGTGTCGACCAGCTGTCTTGCGCGACTTGGGCCCGGGTCCGAGTGCCCTCGGCGTCGACCAGGGGTCCTGTGTGACTCGGACCCTGGTCCAAGGGCCCTCGGGGTCCACCAGCACTCCCGGGAGACCTGCGCTCGGGTCAGATGGCCCGAGGTGTCGACCAGCTCTCCGGGGCGACTGGGGTCATACCCGATGGCCCGCGGGGTCTTCGAGCTCTCCCCTGTGACTCAGGACTGTGCCAAGGGCCTGCGGTGTCGAACTGCTCTCCCAGGCATCTCACGCTTGCCTCTGAGAGCCCCCGGGGTCGACCAGCAGGCCCGGACGACTCTGGCTCGTGTCCGAGGGCCCGTGAAGTCGACCTGCGCTTCTGGGTGACTCGGGTCCGAGCCCTATACCCGCGGGGTCGACCAGCTGCCCCGGGCGACTCGGGCCCGGGTCCGAAGTCCTGGGGTTCGACCAATTCTCCCGGGCATCTGGGGCCCGGGTCCGAAGGCCCTCGGGGTCGACCAGCTGTCTCGGAGGACTCGTGCTCGAGTCTGTGGGCCCGCGGGGTCGACCAGCTCCTCCGGACGACTCGGGCCCGGGTCCGAGAGCCTGTGGGGTCGACCAGCTCTCCCGGGTGACTTGCGCTTGTGTCCGAGGGCCCGAGGTGTCGACGAGCACTCCCGGGCCACTCGGGCTCGTTTCCGAGGGCCCGCGTGTTCGAACAGCTCTCCCGGGTGAATCAACTCGGGTCTGAGGGCCAGCGGGGTCGACCAAAAATCCCCGGTGCCTTGGGCCCATGCCCGACGGCTTGCAGTGTCGACCAGCAGTCCCGGGCATCTCTGGACCCAGCCCGTGGTGCTGTGGGGTCAAACTGCTGCCCCGGGGGCCTCGCGCTTGGTCCGAGGGCACCCGGGTTCGACAAGAAGTCCCGAGCGACTCGTGCTAGAATCCGAGGGCCCCCGGGGTCGTCCAGCGGTCCCAGGCGCATCGGGCCGGTGCCCGAGGCCCGCGGTGTCGACCAACTCTCCCGGGCCACTCGGGTTAGGGTCTGAGGTCCCAGGGTCGACCAGCTGTCCGGGGCGACTCGGGCCCGTGCCCGATGTCCCGCTGGGTCGACCAGCTGTCCCGGGTGACTTGGGCCCTGGTCAGAGGGACCGCGGTGTCGACCAGGCGTCCCGGGTGACTCGGGACTGTACCCGAGGCCTCGCGGTGTCCACCAGGTGGCCCGGGCGACTCGGGGCCGTGACCGAGGGCCCAAGGTGTCGCCCAGCTCCCCCGGGTGATTCGGGCCCGGGTCCGAGAGCATGCGCTGTCGACCAGCATGCCCCGGGGCACTCGGGCCCATGTCGAGGGTCCGCGGTTTCGGTTTCGACATGCTCTCCCGGGTGAATCGCGCTCGGGTCCGATGATACGCAGGGTCGACGAGCTCTCTTGGGCGATTCGGGCCCGTTCCCGAGGGCCCGTGGTGTCGTCCAGCTGTCCCGGGTGACTCCGGACTCTGCCCGAGGGCCCGCGGTGTCGAACAGCTTTCCCGGGCGTCTCGCGCTTGGGTCTGTGGGCCCCCGCCATGGACCAACAGTCCCGGATGTCTCTGGCTTGTTTCCGAGGGCCCGTGAGGTCGACCTGCGGTCCTGGGCGACTCCGGCCAGAGCCCTAGGGCCCGTGGGGTCAACCTGCTGACCCGGGCCACTCGCACTTGGGTCCGAGGGCCTGCGGGGTCGACAGGCTGTCCTGGGCGACTCCGGCCCGCCTCCGAGTGCCCAGGGGTCGACCAGCTGTCCCGGGACACTCGCGTTTGTGTCCTAGGGCCCGCGGGGTCAACCAGCTGTACCGGGTGAATGGGGCTCGGGTCCCAAGGCACTCGGGGTTGACCAGCTGTCCTGGGCGACACCGGCCCATGCCTTTGGGCCCGCGGTGTGGACCAACTCTTCCGGGCGAATCGCGTTCGGGTCTGACGGCCACGGTCGACCAGCTGTCCCGGGAGATTCGCGCCCATGCCTGATGTCCCGCGGGGTCGACCAGATGCCCCGGGCGACTCAGCCCGTACCCGAGGGCCCGCGGTGTTGACCAGCTGTCCCGGGCGACTCGGGCTCGTTTCCGCGGGACCCCGGTGTCGACCATCGGTACCGGGTTATTCGTCCCGTGCCTGAGGGTCCGGGGTGTCGACCACATCTCTTCGGCGACTCGGTTCGGGTCCGAGGGCCCGCGGTGTTGACCAGCTCCTCTGGGCGATTCCGGCCCGGGTCAGAGGGCACACAGTGTCGACCAGCTGTCTTGCGCGACTTGGGCCCGGGTCCGAGTGCCCTCGGCGTCGACCAGGGGTCCTGTGTGACTCGGACCCTGGTCCAAGGGCCCTCGGGGTCCACCAGCACTCCCGGGAGACCTGCGCTCGGGTCAGATGGCCCGAGGTGTCGACCAGCTCTCCGGGGCGACTGGGGCCATACCCGATGGCCCGCGGGGTCTTCGAGCTCTCCCGGGTGACTCGGGACTGTGCCAAGGGCCCGCGGTGTCGAACTGCTCTCCCGGGCATCTCACGCTTGCCTCTGAGGGCCCCCGGGGTCGACCAGCAGGCCCGGACGACTCTGGCTTGTGTCCGAGGGCCCGTGAAGTCGACCTGCGCTTCTGGGTGACTCGGGTCCGAGCCCTATGGCCCGCGGGGTCGACCAGCTGCCCCGGGCGACTCGGGCCCGGGTCCGAGGGCCCACGGGTTCGACCAGATTTCCTGGGCGACTCGGGCCGGGGTCCGAAGTCCTGGGGTTCGACCAATTCTCCCGGGCATCTGGGGCCCGGGTCCGAAGGCCCTCGGGGTCGACCAGCTGTCTCGGAGGACTCGTGCTCGAGTCTGTGGGCCCGCGGGGTCGACCAGCTCCTCCGGACGACTCGGGCCCGGGTCCGAGAGCCTGTGGGGTCGACCAGCTCTCCCGGGTGACTTGCGCTTGTGTCCGAGGGCCCGAGGTGTCGACGAGCACTCCCGGGCCACTCGGGCTCGTGTCCGAGGGCCCGCGTGTGCGAACATCTCTCCCGGGTGAATCAACTGGGGTCTGAGGGCCAGCGGGGTCGACCAAAAGTCCCCGGTGCCTCGGGCCCATGCCCGACGGCTTGCAGTGTCGACCAGCAGTCCCGGGCATCTCTGGACCCAGCCCGTGGTGCTGTGGGGTCAAACTGCTGCCCCGGGTGCCTCGCGCTTGGTCCGAGGGCACCCGGGTTCGACAAGCAGTCCCGAGCGACTCGTGCTAGAATCCGAGGGCCCCCGGGGTCGTCCAGCGGTCCCAGGCGCATCGGGCCGGTGCCCGAGGCCCGCGGTGTCGACCAACTCTCCCGGGCCACTCGGGTTAGGGTCTGAGGTCCGAGGGTCGACCAGCTGTCCCGGGCGACTCGGGCCCGTGCCCGATGTCCCGCTGGGTCGACCAGCTGTCCCGGGTGACTTGGGCCCTGGTCAGAGGGACCGCGGTGTCGACCAGGCGTCCCGGGTGACTCGGGACTGTACCCGAGGCCGCGCGGTGTCCACCAGGTGGCCCGGGCCACTCGGGGCCGTGACCGAGGGCCCAAGGTGTCGCCCAGCTCCCCCGGGTGATTCGGGCCCGGGTCCGAGAGCATGCGGTGTCGACCATCATGCCCTGGGGCACTCGGGCCCATGTCGAGGGTCCGCGGTTTCGGTTTCGACATGCTCTCCCGGGTGAATCGCGCTAGGGTCCGATGATACGCAGGGTCGACGAGCTCTCTTGGGCGATTCGGGCCCGTTCCCGAGGGCCCGTGTTGTCGTCCAGCTGTCCCGGGTGACTCCGGACTCTGCCCGAGGGCCCGCGGTGTCGAACAGCTTTCCCGGGCGTCTCGCGCTTGGGTCTGTGGTCCCCCGCCATGGACCAGCAGTCCCGGATGTCTCTGGCTTGTTTCCGAGGGCCCGTGAGGTCGACCTGCGGTCCTGGGCGACTCCGGCCAGAGCCCTAGGGCCCGTGGGGTCAACCTGCTGACCCGGGCCACTCGCACTTGGGTCCGAGGGCCTGCGGGGTCGACAGGCTGTCCCGGGCGACTCCGGCCCGCCTCCGTGTGCCCAGGGGTCGACCAGCTGTCCCAGGACACTCGCGTTTGTGTCCTAGGGCCCGCGGGGTCAACCAGCTGTCCCGGGTGAATGGGGCTCGGGTCCCAAGGCACTCGGGGTTGACCAGCTGTCCTGGGCGACACCGGCCCATGCCTTTTGGCCCGCGGTGTGGACCATCTCTTCCGGGCGACTCGCGTTCGGGTCTGACGGCCACGGTCGACCAGCTGTCCCGGGAGATTCGCGCCCATGCCTGATGTCCCGCGGGGTCGACCAGATGCCCCGGGCGACTCGGGCCCGTACCCGAGGGCCCGCGGTGTTGACCAGCTGTCCCGGGCGACTACGGCCCTGGTCCAATGGCCTGAGGGGTCTACCAGCAGTCCCCGGGCCCCTCGGGCTCGTTTCCGCCGGACCCCGGTGTCGACCATCGGTACCGGGCTATTCGTCCCGTGCCCGAGGGTCCGGGGTGTCGACCACATCTCTCGGGTGACTCGGTTCGGGTCCGAGGGCCCGCGGTGTTGACCAGCTCCTCTGGGCGATTCCGGCCCGGGTCAGAGGGCACACAGTGTGGACCAGCTCTCCTGCGCGACTTGGGCCCGGGTCCGAGTGCCCTCGGCGTCGACCCGGGGTCCTGTGTGACTCGGACCCGGGTCCAAGGGCCCTCGGGGTCCACCAGCACTCCCGGAGACCTGCGCTCGGGTCAGATGGCCCGAGGTGTCGACCAGCTCTCCGGGGCGACTGGGGCCATACCCGATGGCCCGTGGGGTCTTCGAGCTCTCCCGGGTGACTCGGGACTGTGCCAAGGGCCTGCGGTGTCGAACTGCTCTCCCGGGCATCTCACGCTTGCCTCTGAGGGCCCCCGCGGTCGACCAGCAGGCCCGGACGACTCTGGCTCGTGTCTGAGGGCCCGTGAAGTCGACCTGCGGTTCTGGGTGACTCGGGTCCGAGCCCTATGGCCCGCGGGGTCGACGAGCTGCCCCGGGCGACTCGGGCCTGGGTCCGAGGGCCCACGGGTTCGACCAGATTTCCTGGGCGACTCGGGCCCGGGTCCGAAGTCCTGGGGTTCCACCAATTCTCCCGGGCGTCTGGGGCCCAGGTCCGAAGGCCCTCGGGGTCGACCAGCTGTCTCGGAGGACTCGTGCTCGAGTCTGTGAGCCCGCGGGGTCGACCAGCTCCTCCGGACGACTCGGGCCCGGCTCCGAGAGCCTGTGGGGTCGACCAGCTCTCCCGGGTGACTTGCGCTTGTGTCCGAGGGCCCGAGGTGTCGACGAGCACTCCCGGGCCACTCGGGCTCGTGTCCGAGGGCCCGCGTGTGCGAACATCTCTCCCGGGTGAATCAACTGGGGTCTGAGGGCCAGCGGGGTCGACCAAAAGTCCCCGGTGCCTCGGGCCCATGCCCGACGGCTTGCAGTGTCGACCAGCAGTCCCGGGCATCTCTGGACCCAGCCCGTGGTGCTGTGGGGTCAAACTGCTGCCCCGGGGGCCTCGCGCTTGGTCCGAGGGCACCCGGGTTCGACAAGCAGTCCCGAGCGACTCGTGCTAGAATCCGAGGGCCCCCGGGCTCGTCCAGCGGTCCCAGGCGCATCGGGCCGGTGCCCGAGGCCCGCGGTGTCGACCAACTCTCCCCGGCAACTCGGGTTAGGGTCTGAGGTCCCAGGGTCGACCAGCTGTCCCGGGCGACTCGGGCCCGTGCCCGATGTCCCGCTGGGTCGACCAGCTGTCCCGGGTGACTTGGGCCCTGGTCAGAGGGACCGCGGTGTCGACCAGGCGTCCCGGGTGACTCGGGACTGTACCCGAGGCCTCGCGGTGTCCACCAGGTGGCCCGGGCGACTCGGGGCCGTGACCGAGGGCCCAAGGTGTCGCCCAGCTCCCCCGGGTGATTCGGGCCCGGGTCCGAGAGCATGCGGTGTCGACCATCATGCCCTGGGGCACTCGGGTCCATGTCGAGGGTTCGCGGTTTCGGTTTCGACATGCTCTCCCGGGTGAATCGCGCTCGGGTCTGATGGTACGCGGGGTCGACGAGCTCTCTTGGGCGATTCGGGCCCGTTCCCGAGGGCCCGTGGTGTCGACCAGCTGTCCCGGGTGACTCCGGACTCTGCCCGAGGGCCCGCGGTGTCGAACAGCTTTCCCGGGCGTCTCGCGCTTGGGTCTGTGGGCCCCCGCCATGGACCAGCAGTCCCGGATGTCTCTGGCTTGTTTCCGAGGGCCCGTGAGGTCGACCTGCGGTCCTGGGCGACTCCGGCCAGAGCCCTAGGGCCCGTGGGGTCAACCTGCTGACCCGGGCCACTCGCACTTGGGTCCGAGGGCCTGCGGGGTCGACAGGCTGTCCTGGGCGACTCCGGCCCGCCTCCGAGTGCCCAGGGGTCGACCAGCTGTCCCGGGACACTCGCGTTTGTGTCCGAGGGCCCGCGGGGTCAACCAGCTGTACCGGGTGAATGGGGCTCGGGTCCCAAGGCACTCGGGGTTGACCAGCTGTCCTGGGCGACACCGGCCCATGCCTTTGGGCCCGCGGTGTGGACCAACTCTTCCGGGCGACTCGCGTTCGGGTCTGACGGCCACGGTCGACCAGCTGTCCCGGAAGATTCGCGCCCATGTCTGATGTCCCGCGGGGTCGACCAGATGCCCCGGGCGACTCAGCCCGTACCCGAGGGCCCGCGGTGTTGACCAGCTGTCCCGGGCGACTCCGGCCCTGGTCCAACGGCCTGAGGGGTCTACCAGCAGTCCCCGGTCGACTCGGGCTAGTTTCCGCCGGACCCCGGTGTCGACCATCGGTACCGGGCTATTCTTCCCGTGCCCGAGGGTGCGCGGTGTCGACCACATCTCTCGGGCGACTCGGTTCGGGTCCGATGGCCTGCGGTGTCGACCAGCTCCTCTGGGCGATTCCGGCCCGGGTCAAAGGGCACACAGTGTCGACCAGCTGTCTTGCGTGACTTGGGCCCGGGTCCGAGTGCCCTCGGCGTCGACCAGGGGTCCTGTGTGACTCGGACCCTGGTCCAAGGGCCCTCGGGGTCCACCAGCACTCCCGGGAGACCTGCGCTCGGGTCAGATGGCCCGAGGTGTCGACCAGCTCTCCGGGGCGACTGGGGTCATACCCGATGGCCCGCGGGGTCTTCGAGCTCTCCCGGGTGACTCGGGACTGTGCCAAGGGCCCGCGGTGTCGACCTGCTCTCCCGGGCATCTCACGCTTGCCTCTGAGGGCCCCCGGGGTCGACCAGCAGGCCCGGACGACTCTGGCTTGTGTCCGAGGGCCCGTGAAGTCGACCTGCGCTTCTGGGTGACTCGGGTCCGAGCCCTATGGCCCGCGGGGTCGACCAGCTGCCCCGGGCGACTCGGGCCCGGGTCCGAGGGCCCACGGGTTCGACCAGATTTCCTGGGCGACTCGGGCCGGGGTCCGAAGTCCTGGGGTTCGACCAATTCTCCCGGGCATCTGGGGCCCGGGTCCGAAGGCCCTCGGGGTCGACCAGCTGTCTCGGAGGACTCGTGCTCGAGTCTGTGGGCCCGCGGGGTCGACCAGCTCCTCCGGACGACTCGGGCCAGGGTCCGAGAGCCTGTGGGGTCGACCAGCTCTCCCGGGTGACTTGCGCTTGTGTCCGAGGGCCCGAGGTGTCGACGAGCACTCCCGGGCCACTCGGGCTCGTGTCCGAGGGCCCGCGTGTGCGAACATCTCTCCCGGGTGAATCAACTGGGGTCTGAGGGCCAGCGGGGTCGACCAAAAGTCCCCGGTGCCTCGGGCCCATGCCCGACGGCTTGCAGTGTCAACCAGCAGTCCCGGGTATCTCTGGACCCAGCCCGTGGTGCTGTGGGGTCAAACTGCTGCCCCGGGTACCTCGCGCTTGGTCCGAGGGCACCCGGGTTCGACAAGCAGTCCCAAGCGACTCGTGCTAGAATCCGAGGGCCCCCGGGGTCGTCCAGCGGTCCCAGGTGCATCGGGCCGGTGCCCGAGGCCCGCGGTGTCGACCAACTCTCCCGGGCCACTCGGGTTAGGGTCTGAGGTCCCAGGGTCGACCAGCTGTCCGGGGCGACTCGGGCCCGTGCCCGATGTCCCGCTGGGTCGACCAGGCGTCCCGGGTGACTCGGGACTGTACCCGAGGCCTCGCGGTGTCCACCAGGTGGCCCGGGCGACTCGGGGCCGTGACCGAGGGCCCAAGGTGTCGCCCAGCTCCCCCGGGTGATTCGGGCCCGGGTCCGAGAGCTTGCGCTGTCGACCAGCATGCCCCGGGGCACTCGGGCCCATGTCGAGGGTCCGCGGTTTCGGTTTTGACATGCTCTCCCGGGTGAATCGCGCTCGGGTCCGATGATACGCAGGGTCGACGAGCTCTCTTGGGCGATTCGGGCCCGTTCCCGAGGGCCCGTGGTGTCGACCAGCTGTCCCGGGTGACTCCGGACTCTGCCCGAGGGCCCGCGGTGTCGAACAGCTTTCCCGGGCGTCTCGCGCTTGGGTCTGTGGGCCCCCGCCATGGACCAGCAGTCCCGGATGTCTCTGGCTTGTTTCCGAGGGCCCGTGAGGTCGACCTGCGGTCCTGGGCGACTCCGGCCAGAGCCCTAGGGCCCGTGGGGTCAACCTGCTGACCCGGGCCACTCGCACTTGGGTCCGAGGGCCTGCGGGGTCGACAGGCTCTCCTGGGCGACTCCGGCCCGCCTCCGAGTGCCCAGGGGTCGACCAGCTGTCCCGGGACACTCGCGTTTGTGTCCGAGGGCCCGCGGGGTCAACCAGCTGTACCGGGTGAATGGGGCTCGGGTCCCAAGGCACTCGGGGTTGACCAGCTGTCCTGGGCGACACCGGCCCATGCCTTTGGGCCCGCGGTGTGGACCAACTCTTCCGGGCGACTCGCGTTCGGGCCTGACGGCCACGGTCCACCAGCTGTCCCGGGAGATTCGCGCCCATGCCTGATGTCCCGCGGGGTCGACCAGATGCCCCGGGCGACTCGGGCCCGTACCCGAGGGCCCGCGGTGTTGACCAGCTGTCCCGGGCGACTCCGGCCCTGGTCCAACGGCCTGAGGGGTCTACCAGCAGTCCCCGGACGACTCGGGCTCGTTTCCGCGGGACCCCGGTGTCGACCATCGGTACCGGGCTATTTGTCCCGTGCCCGAGGGTGCGCGGTGTCGACCACATCTCTCGGGCGACTCGGTTCTGGTCCGATGGCCTGCGGTTTCGACCAGCTCCTCTGGGCGATTCCGGCCCGGGTCAAAGGGCACACAGTGTCGACCAGCTGTCTTGCGCGACTTGGGCCCGGGTCCGAGTGCCCTCGGCGTCGACCAGGGGTCCCGTGTGACTCGGACCCGGGTCCAAGGGCCCTCGGGGTCCACCAGCACTCCCGGGAGACCTGCGCTCGGGTCAGATGGCCCGAGGTGTCGACCAGCTCTCCGGGGCGACTGGGGTCATACCCGATGGCCCGCGGGGTCTTCGAGCTCTCCCCTGTGACTCAGGACTGTGCCAAGGGCCTGCGGTGTCGAACTGCTCTCCCAGGCATCTCACGCTTGCCTCTGAGAGCCCCCGGGGTCGACCAGCAGGCCCGGACGACTCTGGCTCGTGTCCGAGGGCCCGTGAAGTCGACCTGCGCTTCTGGGTGACTCGGGTCCGAGCCCTATGGCCCGCGGGGTCGACCAGCTGCCCCGGGCGACTCGGGCCCGGGTCCGAAGTCCTGGGGTTCGACCAATTCTCCCGGGCATCTGGGGCCCGGGTCCGAAGACCCTCGGGGTCGACCAGCTGTCTCGGAGGACTCGTGCTCGAGTCTGTGGGCCCGCGGGGTCGACCAGCTCCTCCGGACGACTCGGGCCCGGGTCCGAGAGCCTGTGGGGTCGACCAGCTCTCCCGGGTGACTTGCGCTTGTGTCCGAGGGCCCGAGGTGTCGACGAGCACTCCCGGGCCACTCGGGCTCGTGTCCGAGGGCCCGCGTGTGCGAACAGCTCTCCCTGGTGAATCAACTGGGGTCTGAGGGCCAGCGGGGTCGACCAAAAGTCCCCGGTGCCTCGGGCCCATGCCCGACGGCTTGCAGTGTCGACCAGCAGTCCCGGGCATCTCTGGACCCAGCCTGTGGTGCTGTGGGGTCAAACTGCTGCCCCGGGGGCCTCGCGCTTGGTCCGAGGGCACCCGGGTTCGACAAGCAGTCCCGAGCGACTCGTGCTAGAATCCGAGGGCCCCCGGGGTCATCCAGCGGTCCCAGGCGCATCGGGCCGGTGCCCGAGGCCCGCGGTGTCGACCAACTCTCCCGGGCCACTCGGGTTAGGGTCTGAGGTCCCAGGGTCGACCAGCTGTCCCGGGCGACTCGGGCCCGTGCCCGATGTCCCGCTGGGTCGACCAGCTGTCCCGGGTGACTTGGGCCCTGGTCAGAGGGACCGCGGTGTCGACCAGGCGTCCCGGGTGACTCGGGACTGTACCCGAGGCCTCGCGGTGTCCACCAGGTGGCCCGGGCGACTCGGGGCCGTGACCGAGGGCCCAAGGTGTCGCCCAGCTCCCCCGGGTGATTTTGGCCCGTGTCCGAGAGCATGCGCTGTCGACGAGCATGCCCCGGGGCACTCGGGCCCATGTCGAGGGTTCGCGGTTTCGGTTTCGACATGCTCTCCCGGGTGAATCGCGCTCGGGTCTGATGGTACGCGGGGTCGACGAGCTCTCTTGGGCGATTCGGGCCCGTTCCCGAGGGCCCGTGGTGTCGACCAGCTGTCCCGGGTGACTCCGGACTCTGCCCGAGGGCCCGCGGTGTCGAACAGCTTTCCCGGGCGTCTCGCGCTTGGGTCTGTGGGCCCCCGCCATGGACCAACAGTCCCGGATGTCTCTGGCTTGTTTCCGAGGGCCCGTGAGGTCGACCTGCGGTCCTGGGCGACTCCGGCCAGAGCCCTAGGGCCCGTGGGGTCAACCTGCTGACCCGGGCCACTCGCACTTGGGTCCGAGGGCCTGCGGGGTCGACAGGCTGTCCCGGGCGACTCCGGCCCGCCTCCGAGTGCCCAGGGGTCGACCAGTTGTCCCGGGACACTCGCGTATGTGTCCTAGGGCCCGCGGGGTCAACCAGCTGTCCCGGGTGAATGGGGCTCGGGTCCCAAGGCACTCGGGGTTGACCAGCTGTCCTGGGCGACACCGGCCCATGCCTTTGGGCCCGCGGTGTGGACCAACTCTTCCGGGCGACTCGCGTTCGGGCCTGACGGCCACGGTCCACCAGCTGTCCCGGGAGATTCGCGCCCATGCCTGATGTCCCGCGGGGTCGACCAGATGCCCCGGGCGACTCGGGCCCGTACCTGAGGGCCCGCGGTGTTGACCTGCTGTCCCGGGCGACTCCGGCCCTGGTCCAACGGCCTGAGGGGTCTACCAGCAGTCCCCGGACGACTCGGGCTCGTTTCCTCGGGACCCCGGTGTCGACCATTGGTACCGGGCTATTTGTCCCGTGCCCGAGGGTGCGCGGTGTCGACCACATCTCTCGGGCGACTCGGTTCGGGTCCGATGGCCTGCGGTGTCGACCAGCTCCTCTGGGCGATTCCGGCCCGGGTCAAAGGGCACACAGTGTCGACCAGCTGTCTTGCGTGACTTGGGCCCGGGTCCGAGTGCCCTCGGCGTCGACCAGGGGTCCTGTGTGACTCGGACCCGGGTCCAAGGGCCCTCGGTTCCACCAGCACTCCCGGGAGACCTGTGCTCGGGTCAGATGGCCCGAGGTGTCGACCAGCTCTCCGGGGCGACTGGGGTCATACCCGATGGCCCGCGGGGTCTTCGAGCTCTCCCGGGTGACTCAGGACTGTGCCAAGGGCCTGCGGTGTCGAACTGCTCTCCCAGGCATCTCACGCTTGCCTCTGAGAGCCCCCGGGGTCGACCAGCAGGCCCGGACGACTCTGACTTGTGTCCAAGGGCCCGTGGGTCGACCTGCGCTTCTGGGTGACTCGGGTCCGAGCCCTATGGCCCGCGGGGTCGACCAGCTGCCCCGGGCGACTCGGGCCCGGGTCCGAAGTCCTGGGGTTCGACCAATTCTCCCGGGCATCTGGGGCCCGGGTCCGAAGGCCCTCGGGGTTGACCAGATGTCTCGGAGGACTCGTGCTCGAGTCTGTGGGCCCGCGGGGTCGACCAGCTCCTCCGGACGACTCGGGCCCGGGTCCGAGAGCCTGTGGGGTCGACCAGCTCTCCCGGGTGACTTGCGCTTGTGTCCGAGGGCCCGAGGTGTCGACGAGCACTCCCGGGCCACTCGTGCTCGTGTCCGAAGGCCCGCGTGTGCGAACATCTCTCCCGGGTGAATCAACTGGGGTCTGAGGGCCAGCGGGGTCGACCAAAAGTCCCCGGTGCCTCGGGCCCATGCCCGACGGCTTGCAGTGTCGACCAGCAGTCCCGGGCATCTCTGGACCCAGCCCGTGGGGCTGTGGGGTCAAACTGCTGCCCCGGGTGCCTCGCGCTTGGTCCGAGGGCACCCGGGTTCGACAAGCAGTCCCAAGCGACTCGTGCTAGAATCCGAGGGCCCCCGGGGTCGTCCAGCGGTCCCAGGCGCATCGGGCCGGTGCCCGAGGCCCGCGGTGTCGACCAACTCTCCCGGGCTACTCGGGTTAGGGTCTGAGGTCCCAGGGTCGACCAGCTGTCCGGGGCGACTCGGGCCCGTGCCCGATGTCCCGCTGGGTCGACCAGCTGTTGGGTGACTTGGGCCCTGGTCAGAGGGACCGCGGTGTCGACCAGGCGTCCCGGGTGACTCGGGACTGTACCCGAGGCCGCGCGGTGTCCACCAGGTTGCCCGGGCGACTCGGGGCCGTGACCGAGGGCCCAAGGTGTCGCCCAGCTCCCCCGGGTGATTCGGGCCCGGGTCCGAGAGCATGCGCTGTCGACCAGCATGCCCCGGGGCACTCGGGCCCATGTCGAGGGTCCGCGGTTTCGGTTTCGACATGCTCTCCCGGGTGAATCGCGCTCGGGTCCGATGATACGCAGGGTCGACGAGCTCTCTTGGGCGATTCGGGCCCGTTCCCGAGGGCCCGTGGTGTCGACCAGCTGTCCCGGGTGACTCCGGACTCTGCCCGAGGGCCCGCGGTGTCGAACAGCTTTCCCGGGCGTCTCGCGCTTGGGTCTGTGGGCCCCCGCCATGGACCAGCAGTCCCGGATGTCTCTGGCTTGTTTCCGAGGGCCCGTGAGGTCGACCTGCGGTCCTGGGCGACTCCGGCCAGAGCCCTAGGGCCCGTGGGGTCAACCTGCTGACCCGGGCCACTCGCACTTGGGTCCGAGGGCCTGCGGGGTCGACAGGCTCTCCTGGGCGACTCCGGCCCGCCTCCGAGTGCCCAGGGGTCGACCAGCTGTCCCGGGACACTCGCGTTTGTGTCCGAGGGCCCGCGGGGTCAACCAGCTGTACCGGGTGAATGGGGCTCGGGTCCCAAGGCACTCGGGGTTGACCAGCTGTCCTGGGCGACACCGGCCCATGCCTTTGGGCCCGCGGTGTGGACCAACTCTTCCGGGCGACTCGCGTTCGGGTCTGACGGCCACGGTCGACCAGCTGTCCCGGAAGATTCGCGCCCATGTCTGATGTCCCGCGGGGTCGACCAGATGCCCCGGGCGACTCAGCCCGTACCCGAGGGCCCGCGGTGTTGACCAGCTGTCCCGGGCGACTCCGGCCCTGGTCCAACGGCCTGAGGGGTCTACCAGCAGTCCCCGGTCGACTCGGGCTAGTTTCCGCCGGACCCCGGTGTCGACCATCGGTACCGGGCTATTCTTCCCGTGCCCGAGGGTGCGCGGTGTCGACCACATCTCTCGGGCGACTCGGTTCGGGTCCGATGGCCTGCGGTGTCGACCAGCTCCTCTGGGCGATTCCGGCCCGGGTCAAAGGGCACACAGTGTCGACCAGCTGTCTTGCGTGACTTGGGCCCGGGTCCGAGTGCCCTCGGCGTCGACCAGGTGTCCTGTGTGACTCGGACCCTGGTCCAAGGGCCCTCGGGGTCCACCAGCACTCCCGGGAGACCTGCGCTCGGGTCAGATGGCCCGAGGTGTCGACCAGCTCTCCGGGGCGACTGGGGTCATACCCGATGGCCCGCGGGGTCTTCGAGCTCTCCCGGGTGACTCGGGACTGTGCCAAGGGCCCGCGGTGTCGACCTGCTCTCCCGGGCATCTCACGCTTGCCTCTGAGGGCCCCCGGGGTCGACCAGCAGGCCCGGACGACTCTGGCTTGTGTCCGAGGGCCCGTGAAGTCGACCTGAGCTTCTGGGTGACTCGGGTCCGAGCCCTATGGCCCGCGGGGTCGACCAGCTGCCCCGGGCGACTCGGGCCCGGGTCCGAGGGCCCACGGGTTCGACCAGATTTCCTGGGCGACTCGGGCCGGGGTCCGAAGTCCTGGGGTTCGACCAATTCTCCCGGGCATCTGGGGCCCGGGTCCGAAGGCCCTCGGGGTCGACCAGCTGTCTCGGAGGACTCGTGCTCGAGTCTGTGGGCCCGCGGGGTCGACCAGCTCCTCCGGACGACTCGGGCCAGGGTCCGAGAGCCTGTGGGGTCGACCAGCTCTCCCGGGTGACTTGCGCTTGTGTCCGAGGGCCCGAGGTGTCGACGAGCACTCCCGGGCCACTCGGGCTCGTGTCCGAGGGCCCGCGTGTGCGAACATCTCTCCCGGGTGAATCAACTGGGGTCTGAGGGGCAGCGGGGTCGACCAAAAGTCCCCGGTGCCTCGGGCCCATGCCCGACGGCTTGCAGTGTCAACCAGCAGTCCCGGGTATCTCTGGACCCAGCCCGTGGTGCTGTGGGGTCAAACTGCTGCCCCGGGTGCCTCGCGCTTGGTCCGAGGGCACCCGGGTTCGACAAGCAGTCCCAAGCGACTCGTGCTAGAATCCGAGGGCCCCCGGGGTCGTCCAGCGGTCCCAGGTGCATCGGGCCGGTGCCCGGGGCCCGCGGTGTCGACCAACTCTCCCGGGCCACTCGGGTTAGGGTCTGAGGTCCCAGGGTCGACCAGCTGTCCGGGGCGACTCGGGCCCGTGCCCGATGTCCCGCTGGGTCGACCAGGCGTCCCGGGTGACTCGGGACTGTACCCGAGGCCTCGCGGTGTCCACCAGGTGGCCCGGGCGACTCGGGGCCGTGACCGAGGGCCCAAGGTGTCGCCCAGCTCCCCCGGGTGATTCGGGCCCGGGTCCGAGAGCTTGCGCTGTCGACCAGCATGCCCCGGGGCACTCGGGCCCATGTCGAGGGTCCGCGGTTTCGGTTTTGACATGCTCTCCCGGGTGAATCGCGCTCGGGTCCGATGATACGCAGGGTCGACGAGCTCTCTTGGGCGATTCGGGCCCGTTCCCGAGGGCCCGTGGTGTCGACCAGCTGTCCCGGGTGACTCCGGACTCTGCCCGAGGGCCCGCGGTGTCGAACAGCTTTCCCGGGCGTCTCACGCTTGGGTCTGTGGGCCCCCGCCATGGACCAGCAGTCCCGGATGTCTCTGGCTTGTTTCCGAGGGCCCGTGAGGTCGACCTGCGGTCCTGGGCGACTCCGGCCAGAGCCCTAGGGCCCGTGGGGTCAACCTGCTGACCCGGGCCACTCGCACTTGGGTCCGAGGGCCTGCGGGGTCGACAGGCTGTCCTGGGCGACTCCGGCCCGCCTCCGAGTGCCCAGGGGTCGACCAGCTGTCCCGGGACACTCGCGTTTGTGTCCGAGGGCCCGCGGGGTCAACCAGCTGTACCGGGTGAATGGGGCTCGGGTCCCAAGGCACTCGGGGTTGACCAGCTGTCCTGGGCGACACCGGCCCATGCCTTTGGGCCCGCGGTGTGGACCAACTCTTCCGGGCGACTCGCGTTCGGGCCTGACGGCCACGGTCCACCAGCTGTCCCGGGAGATTCGCGCCCATGCCTGATGTCCCGCGGGGTCGACCAGATGCCCCGGGCGACTCGGGCCCGTACCCGAGGGCCCGCGGTGTTGACCAGCTGTCCCGGGCGACTCCGGCCCTGGTCCAACGGCCTGAGGGGTCTACCAGCAGTCCCCGGACGACTCGGGCTCGTTTCCGCGGGACCCCGGTGTCGACCATCGGTACCGGGCTATTTGTCCCGTGCCCGAGGGTGCGCGGTGTCGACCACATCTCTCGGGCGACTCGGTTCGGGTCCGATGGCCTGCGGTTTCGACCAGCTCCTCTGGGCGATTCCGGCCCGGGTCAAAGGGCACACAGTGTCGACCAGCTGTCTTGCGCGACTTGGGCCCGGGTCCGAGTGCCCTCGGCGTCGACCAGGGGTCCCGTGTGACTCGGACCCGGGTCCAAGGGCCCTCGGGGTCCACCAGCACTCCCGGGAGACCTGCGCTCGGGTCAGATGGCCCGAGGTGTCGACCAGCTCTCCGGGGCGACTGGGGTCATACCCGATGGCCCGCGGGGTCTTCGAGCTCTCCCCTGTGACTCAGGACTGTGCCAAGGGCCTGCGGTGTCGAACTGCTCTCCCAGGCATCTCACGCTTGCCTCTGAGAGCCCCCGGGGTCGACCAGCAGGCCCGGACGACTCTGGCTCGTGTCCGAGGGCCCGTGAAGTCGACCTGCGCTTCTGGGTGACTCGGGTCCGAGCCCTATGGCCCGCGGGGTCGACCAGCTGCCCCGGGCGACTCGGGCCCGGGTCCGAAGTCCTGGGGTTCGACCAATTCTCCCGGGCATCTGGGGCCCGGGTCCGAAGACCCTCGGGGTCGACCAGCTGTCTCGGAGGACTCGTGCTCGAGTCTGTGGGCCCGCGGGGTCGACCAGCTCCTCCGGACGACTCGGGCCCGGGTCCGAGAGCCTGTGGGGTCGACCAGCTCTCCCGGGTGACTTGCGCTTGTGTCCGAGGGCCCGAGGTGTCGACGAGCACTCCCGGGCCACTCGGGCTCGTGTCCGAGGGCCCGCGTGTGCGAACAGCTCTCCCTGGTGAATCAACTGGGGTCTGAGGGCCAGCGGGGTCGACCAAAAGTCCCCGGTGCCTCGGGCCCATGCCCGACGGCTTGCAGTGTCGACCAGCAGTCCCGGGCATCTCTGGACCCAGCCCGTGGTGCTGTGGGGTCAAACTGCTGCCCCGGGGGCCTCGCGCTTGGTCCGAGGGCACCCGGGTTCGACAAGCAGTCCCCAGCGACTCGTGCTAGAATCCGAGGGCCCCCGGGGTCGTCCAGCGGTCCCAGGCGCATCGGGCCGGTGCCCGAGGCCCGCGGTGTCGACCAACTCTCCCGGGCCACTCGGGTTAGGGTCTGAGGTCCCAGGGTCGACCAGCTGTCCCGGGCGACTCGGGCCCGTGCCCGATGTCCCGCTGGGTCGACCAGCTGTCCCGGGTGACTTGGGCCCTGGTCAGAGGGACCGCGGTGTCGACCAGGCGTCCCGGGTGACTCGGGACTGTACCCGAGGCCTCGCGGTGTCCACCAGGTGGCCCGGGCGACTCGGGGCCGTGACCGAGGGCCCAAGGTGTCGCCCAGCTCCCCCGGGTGATTTTGGCCCGTGTCCGAGAGCATGCGCTGTCGACGAGCATGCCCCGGGGCACTCGGGCCCATGTCGAGGGTTCGCGGTTTCGGTTTCGACATGCTCTCCCGGGTGAATCGCGCTCGGGTCTGATGGTACGCGGGGTCGACGAGCTCTCTTGGGCGATTCGGGCCCGTTCCCGAGGGCCCGTGGTGTCGACCAGCTGTCCCGGGTGACTCCGGACTCTGCCCGAGGGCCCGCGGTGTCGAACAGCTTTCCCGGGCGTCTCGCGCTTGGGTCTGTGGGCCCCCGCCATGGACCAACAGTCCCGGATGTCTCTGGCTTGTTTCCGAGGGCCCGTGAGGTCGACCTGCGGTCCTGGGCGACTCCGGCCAGAGCCCTAGGGCCCGTGGGGTCAACCTGCTGACCCGGGCCACTCGCACTTGGGTCCGAGGGCCTGCGGGGTCGACAGGCTGTCCCGGGCGACTCCGGCCCGCCTCCGAGTGCCCAGGGGTCGACCAGTTGTCCCGGGACACTCGCGTATGTGTCCTAGGGCCCGCGGGGTCAACCAGCTGTCCCGGGTGAATGGGGCTCGGGTCCCAAGGCACTTGGGGTTGACCAGCTGTCCTGGGCGACACCGGCCCATGCCTTTGGGCCCGCGGTGTGGACCAACTCTTCCGGGCGACTCGCGTTCGGGCCTGACGGCCACGGTCGACCAGCTGTCCCGGGAGATTCGCGCCCATGCCTGATGTCCCGCGGGGTCGACCAGATGCCCCGGGCGACTCGGGCCCGTACCTGAGGGCCCGCGGTGTTGACCTGCTGTCCCGGGCGACTCCGGCCCTGGTCCAACGGCCTGAGGGGTCTACCAGCAGTCCCCGGGCGACTCGGGCTCGTTTCCTCGGGACCCCGGTGTCGACCATTGGTACCGGGCTATTTGTCCCGTGCCCGAGGGTGCGCGGTGTCGACCACATCTCTCGGGCGACTCGGTTCGGGTCCGATGGCCTGCGGTGTCGACCAGCTCCTCTGGGCGATTCCGGCCCGGGTCAAAGGGCACACAGTGTCGACCAGCTGTCTTGCGTGACTTGGGCCCGGGTCCGAGTGCCCTCGGCGTCGACCAGGGGTCCCGTGTGACTCGGACCCGGGTCCAAGGGCCCTCGGTTCCACCAGCACTCCCGGGAGACCTGTGCTCGGGTCAGATGGCCCGAGGTGTCGACCAGCTCTCCGGGGCGACTGGGGTCATACCCGATGGCCCGCGGGGTCTTCGAGCTCTCCCGGGTGACTCAGGACTGTGCCAAGGGCCTGCGGTGTCGAACTGCTCTCCCAGGCATCTCACGCTTGCCTCTGAGAGCCCCCGGGGTCGACCAGCAGGCCCGGACGACTCTGACTTGTGTCCAAGGGCCCGTGGGTCGACCTGCGCTTCTGGGTGACTCGGGTCCGAGCCCTATGGCCCGCGGGGTCGACCAGCTGCCCCGGGCGACTCGGGCCCGGGTCCGAAGTCCTGGGGTTCGACCAATTCTCCCGGGCATCTGGGGCCCGGGTCCGAAGGCCCTCGGGGTTGACCAGATGTCTCGGAGGACTCGTGCTCGAGTCTGTGGTCCCGCGGGGTCGACCAGCTCCTCCGGACGACTCGGGCCCGGGTCCGAGAGCCTGTGGGGTCGACCAGCTCTCCCGGGTGACTTGCGCTTGTGTCCGAGGGCCCGAGGTGTCGACGAGCACTCCCGGGCCACTCGTGCTCGTGTCCGAAGGCCCGCGTGTGCGAACATCTCTCCCGGGTGAATCAACTGGGGTCTGAGGGCCAGCGGGGTCGACCAAAAGTCCCCGGTGCCTCGGGCCCATGCCCGACGGCTTGCAGTGTCGACCAGCAGTCCCGGGCATCTCTGGACCCAGCCCGTGGTGCTGTGGGGTCAAACTGCTGCCCCGGGTGCCTCGCGCTTGGTCCGAGGGCACCCGGGTTCGACAAGCAGTCCCGAGCGACTCGTGCTAGAATCCGAGGGCCCCCGGGGTCGTCCAGCGGTCCCAGGCGCATCGGGCCGGTGCCCGAGGCCCGCGGTGTCGACCAACTCTCCCGGGCTACTCGGGTTAGGGTCTGAGGTCCCAGGGTCGACCAGCTGTCCGGGGCGACTCGGGCCCGTGCCCGATGTCCCGCTGGGTCGACCAGCTGTTGGGTGACTTGGGCCCTGGTCAGAGGGACCGCGGTGTCGACCAGGCGTCCCGGGTGACTCGGGACTGTACCCGAGGCCGCGCGGTGTCCACCAGGTTGCCCGGGCGACTCGGGGCCGTGACCGAGGGCCCAAGGTGTCGCCCAGCTCCCCCGGGTGATTCGGGCCCGGGTCCGAGAGCATGCGCTGTCGACCAGCATGCCCCGGGGCACTCGGGCCCATGTCGAGGGTCCGCGGTTTCGGTTTCGACATGCTCTCCCGGGTGAATCGCGCTCGGGTCCGATGATACGCAGGGTCGACGAGCTCTCTTGGGCGATTCGGGCCCGTTCCCGAGGGCCCGTGTTGTCGTCCAGCTGTCCCGGGTGACTCCGGACTCTGCCCGAGGGCCCGCGGTGTCGAACAGCTTTCCCGGGCGTCTCGCGCTTGGGTCTGTGGTCCCCCGCCATGGACCAGCAGTCCCGGATGTCTCTGGCTTGTTTCCGAGGGCCCGTGAGGTCGACCTGCGGTCCTGGGCGACTCCGGCCAGAGCCCTAGGGCCCGTGGGGTCAACCTGCTGACCCGGGCCACTCGCACTTGGGTCCGAGGGCCTGCGGGGTCGACAGGCTGTCCTGGGCGACTCCGGCCCGCCTCCGAGTGCCCAGGGGTCGACCAGCTGTCCCGGGACACTCGCGTTTGTGTCCGAGGGCCCGCGGGGTCAACCAGCTGTACCGGGTGAATGGGGCTCGGGTCCCAAGGCACTCGGGGTTGACCAGCTGTCCTGGGCGACACCGGCCCATGCCTTTGGGCCCGCGGTGTGGACCAACTCTTCCGGGCGACTCGCGTTCGGGTCTGACGGCCACGGTCGACCAGCTGTCCCGGAAGATTCGCGCCCATGTCTGATGTCCCGCGGGGTCGACCAGATGCCCCGGGCGACTCAGCCCGTACCCGAGGGCCCGCGGTGTTGACCAGCTGTCCCGGGCGACTCCGGCCCTGGTCCAACGGCCTGAGGGGTCTACCAGCAGTCCCCGGTCGACTCGGGCTAGTTTCCGCCGGACCCCGGTGTCGACCATCGGTACCGGGCTATTCTTCCCGTGCCCGAGGGTGCGCGGTGTCGACCACATCTCTCGGGCGACTCGGTTCGGGTCCGATGGCCTGCGGTGTCGACCAGCTCCTCTGGGCGATTCCGGCCCGGGTCAAAGGGCACACAGTGTCGACCAGCTGTCTTGCGTGACTTGGGCCCGGGTCCGAGTGCCCTCGGCGTCGACCAGGGGTCCTGTGTGACTCGGACCCTGGTCCAAGGGCCCTCGGGGTCCACCAGCACTCCCGGGAGACCTGCGCTCGGGTCAGATGGCCCGAGGTGTCGACCAGCTCTCCGGGGCGACTGGGGTCATACCCGATGGCCCGCGGGGTCTTCGAGCTCTCCCGGGTGACTCGGGACTGTGCCAAGGGCCCGCGGTGTCGACCTGCTCTCCCGGGCATCTCACGCTTGCCTCTGAGGGCCCCCGGGGTCGACCAGCAGGCCCGGACGACTCTGGCTTGTGTCCGAGGGCCCGTGAAGTCGACCTGCGCTTCTGGGTGACTCGGGTCCGAGCCCTATGGCCCGCGGGGTCGACCAGCTGCCCCGGGCGACTCGGGCCCGGGTCCGAGGGCCCACGGGTTCGACCAGATTTCCTGGGCGACTCGGGCCGGGGTCCGAAGTCCTGGGGTTCGACCAATTCTCCCGGGCATCTGGGGCCCGGGTCCGAAGGCCCTCGGGGTCGACCAGCTGTCTCGGAGGACTCGTGCTCGAGTCTGTGGGCCCGCGGGGTCGACCAGCTCCTCCGGACGACTCGGGCCAGGGTCCGAGAGCCTGTGGGGTCGACCAGCTCTCCCGGGTGACTTGCGCTTGTGTCCGAGGGCCCGAGGTGTCGACGAGCACTCCCGGGCCACTCGGGCTCGTGTCCGAGGGCCCGCGTGTGCGAACATCTCTCCCGGGTGAATCAACTGGGGTCTGAGGGGCAGCGGGGTCGACCAAAAGTCCCCGGTGCCTCGGGCCCATGCCCGACGGCTTGCAGTGTCAACCAGCAGTCCCGGGTATCTCTGGACCCAGCCCGTGGTGCTGTGGGGTCAAACTGCTGCCCCGGGTGCCTCGCGCTTGGTCCGAGGGCACCCGGGTTCGACAAGCAGTCCCAAGCGACTCGTGCTAGAATCCGAGGGCCCCCGGGGTCGTCCAGCGGTCCCAGGTGCATCGGGCCGGTGCCCGAGGCCCGCGGTGTCGACCAACTCTCCCGGGCCACTCGGGTTAGGGTCTGAGGTCCCAGGGTCGACCAGCTGTCCGGGGCGACTCGGGCCCGTGCCCGATGTCCCGCTGGGTCGACCAGGCGTCCCGGGTGACTCGGGACTGTACCCGAGGCCTCGCGGTGTCCACCAGGTGGCCCGGGCGACTCGGGGCCGTGACCGAGGGCCCAAGGTGTCGCCCAGCTCCCCCGGGTGATTCGGGCCCGGGTCCGAGAGCTTGCGCTGTCGACCAGCATGCCCCGGGGCACTCGGGCCCATGTCGAGGGTCCGCGGTTTCGGTTTTGACATGCTCTCCCGGGTGAATCGCGCTCGGGTCCGATGATACGCAGGGTCGACGAGCTCTCTTGGGCGATTCGGGCCCGTTCCCGAGGGCCCGTGGTGTCGACCAGCTGTCCCGGGTGACTCCGGACTCTGCCCGAGGGCCCGCGGTGTCGAACAGCTTTCCCGGGCGTCTCACGCTTGGGTCTGTGGGCCCCCGCCATGGACCAGCAGTCCCGGATGTCTCTGGCTTGTTTCCGAGGGCCCGTGAGGTCGACCTGCGGTCCTGGGCGACTCCGGCCAGAGCCCTAGGGCCCGTGGGGTCAACCTGCTGACCCGGGCCACTCGCACTTGGGTCCGAGGGCCTGCGGGGTCGACAGGCTGTCCTGGGCGACTCCGGCCCGCCTCCGAGTGCCCAGGGGTCGACCAGCTGTCCCGGGACACTCGCGTTTGTGTCCGAGGGCCCGCGGGGTCAACCAGCTGTCCCGGGTGAATGGGGCTCGGGTCCCAAGGCACTCGGGGTTGACCAGCTGTCCTGGGCGACACCGGCCCATGCCTTTGGGCCCGCGGTGTGGACCAACTCTTCCGGGCGACTCGCGTTCGGGCCTGACGGCCACGGTCCACCAGCTGTCCCGGGAGATTCGCGCCCATGCCTGATGTCCCGCGGGGTCGACCAGATGCCCCGGGCGACTCGGGCCCGTACCCGAGGGCCCGCGGTGTTGACCAGCTGTCCCGGGCGACTCCGGCCCTGGTCCAACGGCCTGAGGGGTCTACCAGCAGTCCCCGGACGACTCGGGCTCGTTTCCGCGGGACCCCGGTGTCGACCATCGGTACCGGGCTATTTGTCCCGTGCCCGAGGGTGCGCGGTGTCGACCACATCTCTCGGGCGACTCGGTTCGGGTCCGATGGCCTGCGGTTTCGACCAGCTCCTCTGGGCGATTCCGGCCCGGGTCAAAGGGCACACAGTGTCGACCAGCTGTCTTGCGCGACTTGGGCCCGGGTCCGAGTGCCCTCGGCGTCGACCAGGGGTCCCGTGTGACTCGGACCCTGGTCCAAGGGCCCTCGGGGTCCACCAGCACTCCCGGGAGACCTGCGCTCGGGTCAGATGGCCCGAGGTGTCGACCAGCTCTCCGGGGCGACTGGGGTCATACCCGATGGCCCGCGGGGTCTTCGAGCTCTCCCCTGTGACTCAGGACTGTGCCAAGGGCCTGCGGTGTCGAACTGCTCTCCCAGGCATCTCACGCTTGCCTCTGAGAGCCCCCGGGGTCGACCAGCAGGCCCGGACGACTCTGGCTCGTGTCCGAGGGCCCGTGAAGTCGACCTGCGCTTCTGGGTGACTCGGGTCCGAGCCCTATGGCCCGCGGGGTCGACCAGCTGCCCCGGGCGACTCGGGCCCGGGTCCGAAGTCCTGGGGTTCGACCAATTCTCCCGGGCATCTGGGGCCCGGGTCCGAAGGCCCTCGGGGTCGACCAGCTGTCTCGGAGGACTCGTGCTCGAGTCTGTGGGCCCGCGGGGTCGACCAGCTCCTCCGGACGACTCGGGCCCGGGTCCGAGAGCCTGTGGGGTCGACCAGCTCTCCCGGGTGACTTGCGCTTGTGTCCGAGGGCCCGAGGTGTCGACGAGCACTCCCGGGCCACTCGGGCTCGTGTCCGAGGGCCCGCGTGTGCGAACAGCTCTCCCTGGTGAATCAACTGGGGTCTGAGGGCCAGCGGGGTCGACCAAAAGTCCCCGGTGCCTCGGGCCCATGCCCGACGGCTTGCAGTGTCGACCAGCAGTCCCGGGCATCTCTGGACCCAGCCCGTGGTGCTGTGGGGTCAAACTGCTGCCCCGGGGGCCTCGCGCTTGGTCCGAGGGCACCCGGGTTCGACAAGCAGTCCCCAGCGACTCGTGCTAGAATCCGAGGGCCCCCGGGGTCGTCCAGCGGTCCCAGGCGCATCGGGCCGGTGCCCGAGGCCCGCGGTGTCGACCAACTCTCCCGGGCCACTCGGGTTAGGGTCTGAGGTCCCAGGGTCGACCAGCTGTCCCGGGCGACTCGGGCCCGTGCCCGATGTCCCGCTGGGTCGACCAGCTGTCCCGGGTGACTTGGGCCCTGGTCAGAGGGACCGCGGTGTCGACCAGGCGTCCCGGGTGACTCGGGACTGTACCCGAGGCCTCGCGGTGTCCACCAGGTGGCCCGGGCGACTCGGGGCCGTGACCGAGGGCCCAAGGTGTCGCCCAGCTCCCCCGGGTGATTTTGGCCCGTGTCCGAGAGCATGCGCTGTCGACGAGCATGCCCCGGGGCACTCGGGCCCATGTCGAGGGTTCGCGGTTTCGGTTTCGACATGCTCTCCCGGGTGAATCGCGCTCGGGTCTGA
Organism: Sus scrofa; assembly: GCF_054392235.1. Taxonomy (NCBI): domain Eukaryota; kingdom Metazoa; phylum Chordata; class Mammalia; order Artiodactyla; family Suidae; genus Sus; species Sus scrofa. The sequence goes on along the minus strand of NC_139387.1, from coordinate 44,987,489 downwards.
TGGTACGCGGGGTCGACGAGCTCTCTTGGGCGATTCGGGCCCGTTCCCGAGGGCCCGTGGTGTCGACCAGCTGTCCCGGGTGACTCCGGACTCTGCCCGAGGGCCCGCGGTGTCGAACAGCTTTCCCGGGCGTCTCGCGCTTGGGTCTGTGGGCCCCCGCCATGGACCAACAGTCCCGGATGTCTCTGGCTTGTTTCCGAGGGCCCGTGAGGTCGACCTGCGGTCCTGGGCGACTCCGGCCAGAGCCCTAGGGCCCGTGGGGTCAACCTGCTGACCCGGGCCACTCGCACTTGGGTCCGAGGGCCTGCGGGGTCGACAGGCTGTCCCGGGCGACTCCGGCCCGCCTCCGAGTGCCCAGGGGTCGACCAGTTGTCCCGGGACACTCGCGTATGTGTCCTAGGGCCCGCGGGGTCAACCAGCTGTCCCGGGTGAATGGGGCTCGGGTCCCAAGGCACTTGGGGTTGACCAGCTGTCCTGGGCGACACCGGCCCATGCCTTTGGGCCCGCGGTGTGGACCAACTCTTCCGGGCGACTCGCGTTCGGGCCTGACGGCCACGGTCCACCAGCTGTCCCGGGAGATTCGCGCCCATGCCTGATGTCCCGCGGGGTCGACCAGATGCCCCGGGCGACTCGGGCCCGTACCCGAGGGCCCGCGGTGTTGACCAGCTGTCCCGGGCGACTCCGGCCCTGGTCCAACGGCCTGAGGGGTCTACCAGCAGTCCCCGGACGACTCGGGCTCGTTTCCGCGGGACCCCGGTGTCGACCATCGGTACCGGGCTATTTGTCCCGTGCCCGAGGGTGCGCGGTGTCGACCACATCTCTCGGGCGACTCGGTTCGGGTCCGATGGCCTGCGGTTTCGACCAGCTCCTCTGGGCGATTCCGGCCCGGGTCAAAGGGCACACAGTGTCGACCAGCTGTCTTGCGCGACTTGGGCCCGGGTCCGAGTGCCCTCGGCGTCGACCAGGGGTCCTGTGTGACTCGGACCCTGGTCCAAGGGCCCTCGGGGTCCACCAGCACTCCCGGGAGACCTGCGCTCGGGTCAGATGGCCCGAGGTGTCGACCAGCTCTCCGGGGCGACTGGGGTCATACCCGATGGCCCGCGGGGTCTTCGAGCTCTCCCCTGTGACTCAGGACTGTGCCAAGGGCCTGCGGTGTCGAACTGCTCTCCCAGGCATCTCACGCTTGCCTCTGAGAGCCCCCGGGGTCGACCAGCAGGCCCGGACGACTCTGGCTCGTGTCCGAGGGCCCGTGAAGTCGACCTGCGCTTCTGGGTGACTCGGGTCCGAGCCCTATACCCGCGGGGTCGACCAGCTGCCCCGGGCGACTCGGGCCCGGGTCCGAAGTCCTGGGGTTCGACCAATTCTCCCGGGCATCTGGGGCCCGGGTCCGAAGGCCCTCGGGGTCGACCAGCTGTCTCGGAGGACTCGTGCTCGAGTCTGTGGGCCCGCGGGGTCGACCAGCTCCTCCGGACGACTCGGGCCCGGGTCCGAGAGCCTGTGGGGTCGACCAGCTCTCCCGGGTGACTTGCGCTTGTGTCCGAGGGCCCGAGGTGTCGACGAGCACTCCCGGGCCACTCGGGCTCGTTTCCGAGGGCCCGCGTGTTCGAACAGCTCTCCCGGGTGAATCAACTCGGGTCTGAGGGCCAGCGGGGTCGACCAAAAATCCCCGGTGCCTTGGGCCCATGCCCGACGGCTTGCAGTGTCGACCAGCAGTCCCGGGCATCTCTGGACCCAGCCCGTGGTGCTGTGGGGTCAAACTGCTGCCCCGGGGGCCTCGCGCTTGGTCCGAGGGCACCCGGGTTCGACAAGAAGTCCCGAGCGACTCGTGCTAGAATCCGAGGGCCCCCGGGGTCGTCCAGCGGTCCCAGGCGCATCGGGCCGGTGCCCGAGGCCCGCGGTGTCGACCAACTCTCCCGGGCCACTCGGGTTAGGGTCTGAGGTCCCAGGGTCGACCAGCTGTCCGGGGCGACTCGGGCCCGTGCCCGATGTCCCGCTGGGTCGACCAGCTGTCCCGGGTGACTTGGGCCCTGGTCAGAGGGACCGCGGTGTCGACCAGGCGTCCCGGGTGACTCGGGACTGTACCCGAGGCCTCGCGGTGTCCACCAGGTGGCCCGGGCGACTCGGGGCCGTGACCGAGGGCCCAAGGTGTCGCCCAGCTCCCCCGGGTGATTCGGGCCCGGGTCCGAGAGCATGCGCTGTCGACCAGCATGCCCCGGGGCACTCGGGCCCATGTCGAGGGTCCGCGGTTTCGGTTTCGACATGCTCTCCCGGGTGAATCGCGCTCGGGTCCGATGATACGCAGGGTCGACGAGCTCTCTTGGGCGATTCGGGCCCGTTCCCGAGGGCCCGTGGTGTCGACCAGCTGTCCCGGGTGACTCCGGACTCTGCCCGAGGGCCCGCGGTGTCGAACAGCTTTCCCGGGCGTCTCGCGCTTGGGTCTGTGGGCCCCCGCCATGGACCAGCAGTCCCGGATGTCTCTGGCTTGTTTCCGAGGGCCCGTGAGGTCGACCTGCGGTCCTGGGCGACTCCGGCCAGAGCCCTAGGGCCCGTGGGGTCAACCTGCTGACCCGGGCCACTCGCACTTGGGTCCGAGGGCCTGCGGGGTCGACAGGCTGTCCTGGGCGACTCCGGCCCGCCTCCGAGTGCCCAGGGGTCGACCAGCTGTCCCGGGACACTCGCGTTTGTGTCCGAGGGCCCGCGGGGTCAACCAGCTGTACCGGGTGAATGGGGCTCGGGTCCCAAGGCACTCGGGGTTGACCAGCTGTCCTGGGCGACACCGGCCCATGCCTTTGGGCCCGCGGTGTGGACCAACTCTTCCGGGCGAATCGCGTTCGGGTCTGACGGCCACGGTCGACCAGCTGTCCCGGGAGATTCGCGCCCATGCCTGATGTCCCGCGGGGTCGACCAGATGCCCCGGGCGACTCAGCCCGTACCCGAGGGCCCGCGGTGTTGACCAGCTGTCCCGGGCGACTCGGGCTCGTTTCCGCGGGACCCCGGTGTCGACCATCGGTACCGGGTTATTCGTCCCGTGCCTGAGGGTCCGGGGTGTCGACCACATCTCTTCGGCGACTCGGTTCGGGTCCGAGGGCCCGCGGTGTTGACCAGCTCCTCTGGGCGATTCCGGCCCGGGTCAGAGGGCACACAGTGTCGACCAGCTGTCTTGCGCGACTTGGGCCCGGGTCCGAGTGCCCACGGCGTCGACCAGGGGTCCTGTGTGACTCGGACCCTGGTCCAAGGGCCCTCGGGGTCCACCAGCACTCCCGGGAGACCTGCGCTCGGGTCAGATGGCCCGAGGTGTCGACCAGCTCTCCGGGGCGACTGGGGCCATACCCGATGGCCCGCGGGGTCTTCGAGCTGTCCCGGGTGACTCGGGACTGTGCCAAGGGCCCGCGGTGTCGAACTGCTCTCCCGGGCATCTCACGCTTGCCTCTGAGGGCCCCCGGGGTCGACCAGCAGGCCCGGACGACTCTGGCTTGTGTCCGAGGGCCCGTGAAGTCGACCTGCGCTTCTGGGTGACTCGGGTCCGAGCCCTATGGCCCGCGGGGTCGACCAGCTGCCCCGGGCGACTCGGGCCCTGGTCCGAGGGCCCACGGGTTCGACCAGATTTCCTGGGCGACTCGGGCCGGGGTCCGAAGTCCTGGGGTTCGACCAATTCTCCCGGGCATCTGGGGCCCGGGTCCGAAGGCCCTCGGGGTCGACCAGCTGTCTCGGAGGACTCGTGCTCGAGTCTGTGGGCCCGCGGGGTCGACCAGCTCCTCCGGACGACTCGGGCCCGGGTCCGAGAGCCTGTGGGGTCGACCAGCTCTCCCGGGTGACTTGCGCTTGTGTCCGAGGGCCCGAGGTGTCGACGAGCACTCCCGGGCCACTCGGGCTCGTGTCCGAGGGCCCGCGTGTGCGAACATCTCTCCCGGGTGAATCAACTGGGGTCTGAGGGCCAGCGGGGTCGACCAAAAGTCCCCGGTGCCTCGGGCCCATGCCCGACGGCTTGCAGTGTCGACCAGCAGTCCCGGGCATCTCTGGACCCAGCCCGTGGTGCTGTGGGGTCAAACTGCTGCCCCGGGTGCCTCGCGCTTGGTCCGAGGGCACCCGGGTTCGACAAGCAGTCCCGAGCGACTCGTGCTAGAATCCGAGGGCCCCCGGGGTCGTCCAGCGGTCCCAGGCGCATCGGGCCGGTGCCCGAGGCCCGCGGTGTCGACCAACTCTCCCGGGCCACTCGGGTTAGGGTCTGAGGTCCGAGGGTCGACCAGCTGTCCCGGGCGACTCGGGCCCGTGCCCGATGTCCCGCTGGGTCGACCAGCTGTCCCGGGTGACTTGGGCCCTGGTCAGAGGGACCGCGGTGTCGACCAGGCGTCCCGGGTGACTCGGGACTGTACCCGAGGCCGCGCGGTGTCCACCAGGTGGCCCGGGCCACTCGGGGCCGTGACCGAGGGCCCAAGGTGTCGCCCAGCTCCCCCGGGTGATTCGGGCCCGGGTCCGAGAGCATGCGGTGTCGACCATCATGCCCTGGGGCACTCGGGCCCATGTCGAGGGTCCGCGGTTTCGGTTTCGACATGCTCTCCCGGGTGAATCGCGCTAGGGTCCGATGATACGCAGGGTCGACGAGCTCTCTTGGGCGATTCGGGCCCGTTCCCGAGGGCCCGTGTTGTCGTCCAGCTGTCCCGGGTGACTCCGGACTCTGCCCGAGGGCCCGCGGTGTCGAACAGCTTTCCCGGGCGTCTCGCGCTTGGGTCTGTGGTCCCCCGCCATGGACCAGCAGTCCCGGATGTCTCTGGCTTGTTTCCGAGGGCCCGTGAGGTCGACCTGCGGTCCTGGGCGACTCCGGCCAGAGCCCTAGGGCCCGTGGGGTCAACCTGCTGACCCGGGCCACTCGCACTTGGGTCCGAGGGCCTGCGGGGTCGACAGGCTGTCCCGGGCGACTCCGGCCCGCCTCCGTGTGCCCAGGGGTCGACCAGCTGTCCCAGGACACTCGCGTTTGTGTCCTAGGGCCCGCGGGGTCAACCAGCTGTCCCGGGTGAATGGGGCTCGGGTCCCAAGGCACTCGGGGTTGACCAGCTGTCCTGGGCGACACCGGCCCATGCCTTTTGGCCCGCGGTGTGGACCAACTCTTCCGGGCGACTCGCGTTCGGGTCTGACGGCCACGGTCGACCAGCTGTCCCGGGAGATTCGCGCCCATGCCTGATGTCCCGCGGGGTCGACCAGATGCCCCGGGCGACTCGGGCCCGTACCCGAGGGCCCGCGGTGTTGACCAGCTGTCCCGGGCGACTACGGCCCTGGTCCAATGGCCTGAGGGGTCTACCAGCAGTCCCCGGGCCCCTCGGGCTCGTTTCCGCCGGACCCCGGTGTCGACCATCGGTACCGGGCTATTCGTCCCGTGCCCGAGGGTCCGGGGTGTCGACCACATCTCTCGGGTGACTCGGTTCGGGTCCGAGGGCCCGCGGTGTTGACCAGCTCCTCTGGGCGATTCCGGCCCGGGTCAGAGGGCACACAGTGTGGACCAGCTCTCCTGCGCGACTTGGGCCCGGGTCCGAGTGCCCTCGGCGTCGACCCGGGGTCCTGTGTGACTCGGACCCGGGTCCAAGGGCCCTCGGGGTCCACCAGCACTCCCGGAGACCTGCGCTCGGGTCAGATGGCCCGAGGTGTCGACCAGCTCTCCGGGGCGACTGGGGCCATACCCGATGGCCCGTGGGGTCTTCGAGCTCTCCCGGGTGACTCGGGACTGTGCCAAGGGCCTGCGGTGTCGAACTGCTCTCCCGGGCATCTCACGCTTGCCTCTGAGGGCCCCCGCGGTCGACCAGCAGGCCCGGACGACTCTGGCTCGTGTCTGAGGGCCCGTGAAGTCGACCTGCGGTTCTGGGTGACTCGGGTCCGAGCCCTATGGCCCGCGGGGTCGACGAGCTGCCCCGGGCGACTCGGGCCTGGGTCCGAGGGCCCACGGGTTCGACCAGATTTCCTGGGCGACTCGGGCCCGGGTCCGAAGTCCTGGGGTTCCACCAATTCTCCCGGGCGTCTGGGGCCCAGGTCCGAAGGCCCTCGGGGTCGACCAGCTGTCTCGGAGGACTCGTGCTCGAGTCTGTGAGCCCGCGGGGTCGACCAGCTCCTCCGGACGACTCGGGCCCGGCTCCGAGAGCCTGTGGGGTCGACCAGCTCTCCCGGGTGACTTGCGCTTGTGTCCGAGGGCCCGAGGTGTCGACGAGCACTCCCGGGCCACTCGGGCTCGTGTCCGAGGGCCCGCGTGTGCGAACATCTCTCCCGGGTGAATCAACTGGGGTCTGAGGGCCAGCGGGGTCGACCAAAAGTCCCCGGTGCCTCGGGCCCATGCCCGACGGCTTGCAGTGTCGACCAGCAGTCCCGGGCATCTCTGGACCCAGCCCGTGGTGCTGTGGGGTCAAACTGCTGCCCCGGGGGCCTCGCGCTTGGTCCGAGGGCACCCGGGTTCGACAAGCAGTCCCGAGCGACTCGTGCTAGAATCCGAGGGCCCCCGGGCTCGTCCAGCGGTCCCAGGCGCATCGGGCCGGTGCCCGAGGCCCGCGGTGTCGACCAACTCTCCCCGGCAACTCGGGTTAGGGTCTGAGGTCCCAGGGTCGACCAGCTGTCCCGGGCGACTCGGGCCCGTGCCCGATGTCCCGCTGGGTCGACCAGCTGTCCCGGGTGACTTGGGCCCTGGTCAGAGGGACCGCGGTGTCGACCAGGCGTCCCGGGTGACTCGGGACTGTACCCGAGGCCTCGCGGTGTCCACCAGGTGGCCCGGGCGACTCGGGGCCGTGACCGAGGGCCCAAGGTGTCGCCCAGCTCCCCCGGGTGATTCGGGCCCGGGTCCGAGAGCATGCGGTGTCGACCATCATGCCCTGGGGCACTCGGGTCCATGTCGAGGGTCCGCGGTTTCGGTTTCGACATGCTCTCCCGGGTGAATCGCGCTCGGGTCCGATGATACGCGGGGTCGACGAGCTCTCTTGGGCGATTCGGGCCCGTTCCCGAGGGCCCGTGGTGTCGACCAGCTGTCCCGGGTGACTCCGGACTCTGCCCGAGGGCCCGCGGTGTCGAACAGCTTTCCCGGGCGTCTCGCGCTTGGGTCTGTGGGCCCCCGCCATGGACCAGCAGTCCCGGATGTCTCTGGCTTGTTTCCGAGGGCCCGTGAGGTCGACCTGCGGTCCTGGGCGACTCCGGCCAGAGCCCTAGGGCCCGTGGGGTCAACCTGCTGACCCGGGCCACTCGCACTTGGGTCCGAGGGCCTGCGGGGTCGACAGGCTGTCCCGGGCGACTCCGGCCCGCCTCCGAGTGCCCAGGGGTCGACCAGCTGTCCCGGGACACTCGCGTTTGTGTCCGAGGGCCCGCGGGGTCAACCAGCTGTCCCGGGTGAATGGGGCTCGGGTCCCAAGGCACTCGGGGTTGACCAGCTGTCCTGGGCGACACCGGCCCATGCCTTTGGGCCCGCGGTGTGGACCAACTCTTCCGGGCGACTCGCGTTCGGGTCTGACGGCCACGGTCGACCAGCTGTCCCGGGAGATTCGCGCCCATGCCTGATGTCCCGCGGGGTCGACCAGATGCCCCGGGCGACTCGGGCCCGTACCCGAGGGCCCGCGGTGTTGACCAGCTGTCCCGGGCGACTCCGGCCCTGGTCCAACGGCCTGAGGGGTCTACCAGCAGTCCCCGGACGACTCGGGCTCGTTTCCGCGGGACCCCGGTGTCGACCATCGGTACCGGGCTATTTGTCCCGTGCCCGAGGGTGCGCGGTGTCGACCACATCTCTCGGGCGACTCGGTTCGGGTCCGATGGCCTGCGGTTTCGACCAGCTCCTCTGGGCGATTCCGGCCCGGGTCAAAGGGCACACAGTGTCGACCAGCTGTCTTGCGCGACTTGGGCCCGGGTCCGAGTGCCCTCGGCGTCGACCAGGGGTCCCGTGTGACTCGGACCCGGGTCCAAGGGCCCTCGGGGTCCACCAGCACTCCCGGGAGACCTGCGCTCGGGTCAGATGGCCCGAGGTGTCGACCAGCTCTCCGGGGCGACTGGGGTCATACCCGATGGCCCGCGGGGTCTTCGAGCTCTCCCCTGTGACTCAGGACTGTGCCAAGGGCCTGCGGTGTCGAACTGCTCTCCCAGGCATCTCACGCTTGCCTCTGAGAGCCCCCGGGGTCGACCAGCAGGCCCGGACGACTCTGGCTCGTGTCCGAGGGCCCGTGAAGTCGACCTGCGCTTCTGGGTGACTCGGGTCCGAGCCCTATGGCCCGCGGGGTCGACCAGCTGCCCCGGGCGACTCGGGCCCGGGTCCGAAGTCCTGGGGTTCGACCAATTCTCCCGGGCATCTGGGGCCCGGGTCCGAAGACCCTCGGGGTCGACCAGCTGTCTCGGAGGACTCGTGCTCGAGTCTGTGGGCCCGCGGGGTCGACCAGCTCCTCCGGACGACTCGGGCCCGGGTCCGAGAGCCTGTGGGGTCGACCAGCTCTCCCGGGTGACTTGCGCTTGTGTCCGAGGGCCCGAGGTGTCGACGAGCACTCCCGGGCCACTCGGGCTCGTGTCCGAGGGCCCGCGTGTGCGAACAGCTCTCCCTGGTGAATCAACTGGGGTCTGAGGGCCAGCGGGGTCGACCAAAAGTCCCCGGTGCCTCGGGCCCATGCCCGACGGCTTGCAGTGTCGACCAGCAGTCCCGGGCATCTCTGGACCCAGCCCGTGGTGCTGTGGGGTCAAACTGCTGCCCCGGGGGCCTCGCGCTTGGTCCGAGGGCACCCGGGTTCGACAAGCAGTCCCCAGCGACTCGTGCTAGAATCCGAGGGCCCCCGGGGTCGTCCAGCGGTCCCAGGCGCATCGGGCCGGTGCCCGAGGCCCGCGGTGTCGACCAACTCTCCCGGGCCACTCGGGTTAGGGTCTGAGGTCCCAGGGTCGACCAGCTGTCTGGGGCGACTCGGGCCCGTGCCCGATGTCCCGCTGGGTCGACCAGCTGTCCCGGGTGACTTGGGCCCTGGTCAGAGGGACCGCGGTGTCGACCAGGCGTCCCGGGTGACTCGGGACTGTACCCGAGGCCTCGCGGTGTCCACCAGGTGGCCCGGGCGACTCGGGGCCGTGACCGAGGGCCCAAGGTGTCGCCCAGCTCCCCCGGGTGATTCGGGCCCGGGTCCGAGAGCATGCGCTGTCGACCAGCATGCCCCGGGGCACTCGGGCCCATGTCGAGGGTCCGCGGTTTCGGTTTCGACATGCTCTCCCGGGTGAATCGCGCTCGGGTCCGATGATACGCAGGGTCGACGAGCTCTCTTGGGCGATTCGGGCCCGTTCCCGAGGGCCCGTGGTGTCGACCAGCTGTCCCGGGTGACTCCGGACTCTGCCCGAGGGCCCGCGGTGTCGAACAGCTTTCCCGGGCGTCTCGCGCTTGGGTCTGTGGGCCCCCGCCATCGACCAGCAGTCCCGGATGTCTCTGGCTTGTTTCCGAGGGCCCGTGAGGTCGACCTGCGGTCCTGGGCGACTCCGGCCAGAGCCCTAGGGCCCGTGGGGTCAACCTGCTGACCCGGGACACTCGCACTTGGGTCCGAGGGCCTGCGGGGTCGACAGGCTGTCCTGGGCGACTCCGGCCCGCCTCCGAGTGCCCAGGGGTCGACCAGCTGTCCCGGGACACTCGCGTTTGTGTCCGAGGTCCCGCGGGGTCAACCAGCTGTACCGGGTGAATGGGGCTCGGGTCCCAAGGCACTCGGGGTTGACCAGCTGTCCTGGGCGACACCGGCCCATGCCTTTGGGCCCGCGGTGTGGACCAACTCTTCCGGGCGAATCGCGTTCGGGTCTGACGGCCACGGTCGACCAGCTGTCCCGGGAGATTCGCGCCCATGCCTGATGTCCCGCGGGGTCGACCAGATGCCCCGGGCGACTCAGCCCGTACCCGAGGGCCCGCGGTGTTGACCAGCTGTCCCGGGCGACTCGGGCTCGTTTCCGCGGGACCCCGGTGTCGACCATCGGTACCGGGCTATTCGTCCCGTGCCTGAGGGTCCGGGGTGTCGACCACATCTCTTCGGCGACTCGGTTCGGGTCCGAGGGCCCGCGGTGTTGACCAGCTCCTCTGGGCGATTCCGGCCCGGGTCAGAGGGCACTCAGTGTCGACCAGCTGTCTTGCGCGACTTGGGCCCGGGTCCGAGTGCCCTCGGCGTCGACCAGGGGTCCTGTGTGACTCGGACCCTGGTCCAAGGGCCCTCGGGGTCCACCAGCACTCCCGGGAGACCTGCGCTCGGGTCAGATGGCCCGAGGTGTCGACCAGCTCTCCGGGGCGACTGGGGCCATACCCGATGGCCCGCGGGGTTTTCGAGCTGTCCCGGGTGACTCGGGACTGTGCCAAGGGCCCGCGGTGTCGAACTGCTCTCCCGGGCATCTCACGCTTGCCTCTGAGGGCCCCCGGGGTCGACCAGCAGGCCCGGACGACTCTGGCTTGTGTCCGAGGGCCCGTGAAGTCGACCTGCGCTTCTGGGTGACTCGGGTCCGAGCCCTATGGCCCGCGGGGTCGACCAGCTGCCCCGGGCGACTCGGGCCCTGGTCCGAGGGCCCACGGGTTCGACCAGATTTCCTGGGCGACTCGGGCCGGGGTCCGAAGTCCTGGGATTCGACCAATTCTCCCGGGCATCTGGGGCCCGGGTCCGAAGGCCCTCGGGGTCGACCAGCTGTCTCGGAGGACTCGTGCTCGAGTCTGTGGGCCCGCGGGGTCGACCAGCTCCTCCGGACGACTCGGGCCCGGGTCCGAGAGCCTGTGGGGTCGACCAGCTCTCCCGGGTGACTTGCGCTTGTGTCCGAGGGCCCGAGGTGTCGACGAGCACTCCCGGGCCACTCGGGCTCGTGTCCGAGGGCCCGCGTGTGCGAACATCTCTCCCTGGTGAATCAACTGGGGTCTGAGGGCCAGCGGGGTCGACCAAAAGTCCCCGGTGCCTCGGGCCCATGCCCGACGGCTTGCAGTGTCGACCAGCAGTCCCGGGCATCTCTGGACCCAGCCCGTGGTGCTGTGGGGTCAAACTGCTGCCCCGGGGGCCTCGCGCTTGGTCCGAGGGCACCCGGGTTCGACAAGCAGTCCCGAGCGACTCGTGCTAGAATCCGAGGGCCCCCGGGGTCGTCCAGCGGTCCCAGGCGCATCGGGCCGGTGCCCGAGGCCCGCGGTGTCGACCAACTCTCCCGGGCCACTCGGGTTAGGGTCTGAGGTCCGAGGGTCGACCAGCTGTCCCGGGCGACTCGGGCCCGTGCCCGATGTCCCGCTGGGTCGACCAGCTGTCCCGGGTGACTTGGGCCCTGGTCAGAGGGACCGCGGTGTCGACCAGGCGTCCCGGGTGACTCGGGACTGTACCCGAGGCCGCGCGGTGTCCACCAGGTGGCCCGGGCCACTCGGGGCCGTGACCGAGGGCCCAAGGTGTCGCCCAGCTCCCCCGGGTGATTCGGGCCCGGGTCCGAGGGCCCGCGGTGTTGACCAGCTGTCCCGGGCGACTCCGGCCCTGGTCCAACGGCCTGAGGGGTCTACCAGCAGTCCCCGGACGACTCGGGCTCGTTTCCGCGGGACCCCGGTGTCGACCATCGGTACCGGGCTATTTGTCCCGTGCCCGAGGGTGCGCGGTGTCGACCACATCTCTCGGGCGACTCGGTTCGGGTCCGATGGCCTGCGGTTTCGACCAGCTCCTCTGGGCGATTCCGGCCCGGGTCAAAGGGCACACAGTGTCGACCAGCTGTCTTGCGCGACTTGGGCCCGGGTCCGAGTGCCCTCGGCGTCGACCAGGGGTCCCGTGTGACTCGGACCCGGGTCCAAGGGCCCTCGGGGTCCACCAGCACTCCCGGGAGACCTGCGCTCGGGTCAGATGGCCCGAGGTGTCGACCAGCTCTCCGGGGCGACTGGGGTCATACCCGATGGCCCGCGGGGTCTTCGAGCTCTCCCCTGTGACTCAGGACTGTGCCAAGGGCCTGCGGTGTCGAACTGCTCTCCCAGGCATCTCACGCTTGCCTCTGAGAGCCCCCGGGGTCGACCAGCAGGCCCGGACGACTCTGGCTCGTGTCCGAGGGCCCGTGAAGTCGACCTGCGCTTCTGGGTGACTCGGGTCCGAGCCCTATGGCCCGCGGGGTCGACCAGCTGCCCCGGGCGACTCGGGCCCGGGTCCGAAGTCCTGGGGTTCGACCAATTCTCCCGGGCATCTGGGGCCCGGGTCCGAAGACCCTCGGGGTCGACCAGCTGTCTCGGAGGACTCGTGCTCGAGTCTGTGGGCCCGCGGGGTCGACCAGCTCCTCCGGACGACTCGGGCCCGGGTCCGAGAGCCTGTGGGGTCGACCAGCTCTCCCGGGTGACTTGCGCTTGTGTCCGAGGGCCCGAGGTGTCGACGAGCACTCCCGGGCCACTCGGGCTCGTGTCCGAGGGCCCGCGTGTGCGAACAGCTCTCCCTGGTGAATCAACTGGGGTCTGAGGGCCAGCGGGGTCGACCAAAAGTCCCCGGTGCCTCGGGCCCATGCCCGACGGCTTGCAGTGTCGACCAGCAGTCCCGGGCATCTCTGGACCCAGCCCGTGGTGCTGTGGGGTCAAACTGCTGCCCCGGGGGCCTCGCGCTTGGTCCGAGGGCACCCGGGTTCGACAAGCAGTCCCCAGCGACTCGTGCTAGAATCCGAGGGCCCCCGGGGTCGTCCAGCGGTCCCAGGCGCATCGGGCCGGTGCCCGAGGCCCGCGGTGTCGACCAACTCTCCCGGGCCACTCGGGTTAGGGTCTGAGGTCCCAGGGTCGACCAGCTGTCCCGGGCGACTCGGGCCCGTGCCCGATGTCCCGCTGGGTCGACCAGCTGTCCCGGGTGACTTGGGCCCTGGTCAGAGGGACCGCGGTGTCGACCAGGCGTCCCGGGTGACTCGGGACTGTACCCGAGGCCTCGCGGTGTCCACCAGGTGGCCCGGGCGACTCGGGGCCGTGACCGAGGGCCCAAGGTGTCGCCCAGCTCCCCCGGGTGATTTTGGCCCGTGTCCGAGAGCATGCGCTGTCGACGAGCATGCCCCGGGGCACTCGGGCCCATGTCGAGGGTTCGCGGTTTCGGTTTCGACATGCTCTCCCGGGTGAATCGCGCTCGGGTCTGATGGTACGCGGGGTCGACGAGCTCTCTTGGGCGATTCGGGCCCGTTCCCGAGGGCCCGTGGTGTCGACCAGCTGTCCCGGGTGACTCCGGACTCTGCCCGAGGGCCCGCGGTGTCGAACAGCTTTCCCGGGCGTCTCGCGCTTGGGTCTGTGGGCCCCCGCCATGGACCAGCAGTCCCGGATGTCTCTGGCTTGTTTCCGAGGGCCCGTGAGGTCGACCTGCGGTCCTGGGCGACTCCGGCCAGAGCCCTAGGGCCCGTGGGGTCAACCTGCTGACCCGGGCCACTCGCACTTGGGTCCGAGGGCCTGCGGGGTCGACAGGCTGTCCCGGGCGACTCCGGCCCGCCTCCGAGTGCCCAGGGGTCGACCAGTTGTCCCGGGACACTCGCGTATGTGTCCTAGGGCCCGCGGGGTCAACCAGCTGTCCCGGGTGAATGGGGCTCGGGTCCCAAGGCACTTGGGGTTGACCAGCTGTCCTGGGCGACACCGGCCCATGCCTTTGGGCCCGCGGTGTGGACCAACTCTTCCGGGCGACTCGCGTTCGGGCCTGACGGCCACGGTCCACCAGCTGTCCCGGGAGATTCGCGCCCATGCCTGATGTCCCGCGGGGTCGACCAGATGCCCCGGGCGACTCGGGCCCGTACCCGAGGGCCCGCGGTGTTGACCAGCTGTCCCGGGCGACTCCGGCCCTGGTCCAACGGCCTGAGGGGTCTACCAGCAGTCCCCGGACGACTCGGGCTCGTTTCCGCGGGACCCCGGTGTCGACCATCGGTACCGGGCTATTTGTCCCGTGCCCGAGGGTGCGCGGTGTCGACCACATCTCTCGGGCGACTCGGTTCGGGTCCGATGGCCTGCGGTTTCGACCAGCTCCTCTGGGCGATTCCGGCCCGGGTCAAAGGGCACACAGTGTCGACCAGCTGTCTTGCGCGACTTGGGCCCGGGTCCGAGTGCCCTCGGCGTCGACCAGGGGTCCTGTGTGACTCGGACCCTGGTCCAAGGGCCCTCGGGGTCCACCAGCACTCCCGGGAGACCTGCGCTCGGGTCAGATGGCCCGAGGTGTCGACCAGCTCTCCGGGGCGACTGGGGTCATACCCGATGGCCCGCGGGGTCTTCGAGCTCTCCCCTGTGACTCAGGACTGTGCCAAGGGCCTGCGGTGTCGAACTGCTCTCCCAGGCATCTCACGCTTGCCTCTGAGAGCCCCCGGGGTCGACCAGCAGGCCCGGACGACTCTGGCTCGTGTCCGAGGGCCCGTGAAGTCGACCTGCGCTTCTGGGTGACTCGGGTCCGAGCCCTATACCCGCGGGGTCGACCAGCTGCCCCGGGCGACTCGGGCCCGGGTCCGAAGTCCTGGGGTTCGACCAATTCTCCCGGGCATCTGGGGCCCGGGTCCGAAGGCCCTCGGGGTCGACCAGCTGTCTCGGAGGACTCGTGCTCGAGTCTGTGGGCCCGCGGGGTCGACCAGCTCCTCCGGACGACTCGGGCCCGGGTCCGAGAGCCTGTGGGGTCGACCAGCTCTCCCGGGTGACTTGCGCTTGTGTCCGAGGGCCCGAGGTGTCGACGAGCACTCCCGGGCCACTCGGGCTCGTTTCCGAGGGCCCGCGTGTTCGAACAGCTCTCCCGGGTGAATCAACTCGGGTCTGAGGGCCAGCGGGGTCGACCAAAAATCCCCGGTGCCTTGGGCCCATGCCCGACGGCTTGCAGTGTCGACCAGCAGTCCCGGGCATCTCTGGACCCAGCCCGTGGTGCTGTGGGGTCAAACTGCTGCCCCGGGGGCCTCGCGCTTGGTCCGAGGGCACCCGGGTTCGACAAGCAGTCCCGAGCGACTCGTGCTAGAATCCGAGGGCCCCCGGGGTCGTCCAGCGGTCCCAGGCGCATCGGGCCGGTGCCCGAGGCCCGCGGTGTCGACCAACTCTCCCGGGCCACTCGGGTTAGGGTCTGAGGTCCCAGGGTCGACCAGCTGTCTGGGGCGACTCGGGCCCGTGCCCGATGTCCCGCTGGGTCGACCAGCTGTCCCGGGTGACTTGGGCCCTGGTCAGAGGGACCGCGGTGTCGACCAGGCGTCCCGGGTGACTCGGGACTGTACCCGAGGCCTCGCGGTGTCCACCAGGTGGCCCGGGCGACTCGGGGCCGTGACCGAGGGCCCAAGGTGTCGCCCAGCTCCCCCGGGTGATTCGGGCCCGGGTCCGAGAGCATGCGCTGTCGACCAGCATGCCCCGGGGCACTCGGGCCCATGTCGAGGGTCCGCGGTTTCGGTTTCGACATGCTCTCCCGGGTGAATCGCGCTCGGGTCCGATGATACGCAGGGTCGACGAGCTCTCTTGGGCGATTCGGGCCCGTTCCCGAGGGCCCGTGGTGTCGACCAGCTGTCCCGGGTGACTCCGGACTCTGCCCGAGGGCCCGCGGTGTCGAACAGCTTTCCCGGGCGTCTCGCGCTTGGGTCTGTGGGCCCCCGCCATCGACCAGCAGTCCCGGATGTCTCTGGCTTGTTTCCGAGGGCCCGTGAGGTCGACCTGCGGTCCTGGGCGACTCCGGCCAGAGCCCTAGGGCCCGTGGGGTCAACCTGCTGACCCGGGACACTCGCACTTGGGTCCGAGGGCCTGCGGGGTCGACAGGCTGTCCTGGGCGACTCCGGCCCGCCTCCGAGTGCCCAGGGGTCGACCAGCTGTCCCGGGACACTCGCGTTTGTGTCCGAGGTCCCGCGGGGTCAACCAGCTGTACCGGGTGAATGGGGCTCGGGTCCCAAGGCACTCGGGGTTGACCAGCTGTCCTGGGCGACACCGGCCCATGCCTTTGGGCCCGCGGTGTGGACCAACTCTTCCGGGCGAATCGCGTTCGGGTCTGACGGCCACGGTCGACCAGCTGTCCCGGGAGATTCGCGCCCATGCCTGATGTCCCGCGGGGTCGACCAGATGCCCCGGGCGACTCAGCCCGTACCCGAGGGCCCGCGGTGTTGACCAGCTGTCCCGGGCGACTCGGGCTCGTTTCCGCGGGACCCCGGTGTCGACCATCGGTACCGGGCTATTCGTCCCGTGCCTGAGGGTCCGGGGTGTCGACCACATCTCTTCGGCGACTCGGTTCGGGTCCGAGGGCCCGCGGTGTTGACCAGCTCCTCTGGGCGATTCCGGCCCGGGTCAGAGGGCACTCAGTGTCGACCAGCTGTCTTGCGCGACTTGGGCCCGGGTCCGAGTGCCCTCGGCGTCGACCAGGGGTCCTGTGTGACTCGGACCCTGGTCCAAGGGCCCTCGGGGTCCACCAGCACTCCCGGGAGACCTGCGCTCGGGTCAGATGGCCCGAGGTGTCGACCAGCTCTCCGGGGCGACTGGGGCCATACCCGATGGCCCGCGGGGTCTTCGAGCTGTCCCGGGTGACTCGGGACTGTGCCAAGGGCCCGCGGTGTCGAACTGCTCTCCCGGGCATCTCACGCTTGCCTCTGAGGGCCCCCGGGGTCGACCAGCAGGCCCGGACGACTCTGGCTTGTGTCCGAGGGCCCGTGAAGTCGACCTGCGCTTCTGGGTGACTCGGGTCCGAGCCCTATGGCCCGCGGGGTCGACCAGCTGCCCCGGGCGACTCGGGCCCTGGTCCGAGGGCCCACGGGTTCGACCAGATTTCCTGGGCGACTCGGGCCGGGGTCCGAAGTCCTGGGATTCGACCAATTCTCCCGGGCATCTGGGGCCCGGGTCCGAAGGCCCTCGGGGTCGACCAGCTGTCTCGGAGGACTCGTGCTCGAGTCTGTGGGCCCGCGGGGTCGACCAGCTCCTCCGGACGACTCGGGCCCGGGTCCGAGAGCCTGTGGGGTCGACCAGCTCTCCCGGGTGACTTGCGCTTGTGTCCGAGGGCCCGAGGTGTCGACGAGCACTCCCGGGCCACTCGGGCTCGTGTCCGAGGGCCCGCGTGTGCGAACATCTCTCCCGGGTGAATCAACTGGGGTCTGAGGGCCAGCGGGGTCGACCAAAAGTCCCCGGTGCCTCGGGCCCATGCCCGACGGCTTGCAGTGTCGACCAGCAGTCCCGGGCATCTCTGGACCCAGCCCGTGGTGCTGTGGGGTCAAACTGCTGCCCCGGGTGCCTCGCGCTTGGTCCGAGGGCACCCGGGTTCGACAAGCAGTCCCGAGCGACTCGTGCTAGAATCCGAGGGCCCCCGGGGTCGTCCAGCGGTCCCAGGCGCATCGGGCCGGTGCCCGAGGCCCGCGGTGTCGACCAACTCTCCCGGGCCACTCGGGTTAGGGTCTGAGGTCCGAGGGTCGACCAGCTGTCCCGGGCGACTCGGGCCCGTGCCCGATGTCCCGCTGGGTCGACCAGCTGTCCCGGGTGACTTGGGCCCTGGTCAGAGGGACCGCGGTGTCGACCAGGCGTCCCGGGTGACTCGGGACTGTACCCGAGGCCGCGTGGTGTCCACCAGGTGGCCCGGGCCACTCGGGGCCGTGACCGAGGGCCCAAGGTGTCGCCCAGCTCCCCCGGGTGATTCGGGCCCGGGTCCGAGAGCATGCGGTGTCGACCATCATGCCCTGGGGCACTCGGGCCCATGTCGAGGGTCCGCGGTTTCGGTTTCGACATGCTCTCCCGGGTGAATCGCGCTAGGGTCCGATGATACGCAGGGTCGACGAGCTCTCTTGGGCGATTCGGGCCCGTTCCCGAGGGCCCGTGTTGTCGTCCAGCTGTCCCGGGTGACTCCGGACTCTGCCCGAGGGCCCGCGGTGTCGAACAGCTTTCCCGGGCGTCTCGCGCTTGGGTCTGTGGTCCCCCGCCATGGACCAGCAGTCCCGGATGTCTCTGGCTTGTTTCCGAGGGCCCGTGAGGTCGACCTGCGGTCCTGGGCGACTCCGGCCAGAGCCCTAGGGCCCGTGGGGTCAACCTGCTGACCCGGGCCACTCGCACTTGGGTCCGAGGGCCTGCGGGGTCGACAGGCTGTCCCGGGCGACTCCGGCCCGCCTCCGTGTGCCCAGGGGTCGACCAGCTGTCCCAGGACACTCGCGTTTGTGTCCTAGGGCCCGCGGGGTCAACCAGCTGTCCCGGGTGAATGGGGCTCGGGTCCCAAGGCACTCGGGGTTGACCAGCTGTCCTGGGCGACACCGGCCCATGCCTTTTGGCCCGCGGTGTGGACCATCTCTTCCGGGCGACTCGCGTTCGGGTCTGACGGCCACGGTCGACCAGCTGTCCCGGGAGATTCGCGCCCATGCCTGATGTCCCGCGGGGTCGACCAGATGCCCCGGGCGACTCGGGCCCGTACCCGAGGGCCCGCGGTGTTGACCAGCTGTCCCGGGCGACTACGGCCCTGGTCCAATGGCCTGAGGGGTCTACCAGCAGTCCCCGGGCCCCTCGGGCTCGTTTCCGCCGGACCCCGGTGTCGACCATCGGTACCGGGCTATTCGTCCCGTGCCCGAGGGTCCGGGGTGTCGACCACATCTCTCGGGTGACTCGGTTCGGGTCCGAGGGCCCGCGGTGTTGACCAGCTCCTCTGGGCGATTCCGGCCCGGGTCAGAGGGCACACAGTGTGGACCAGCTCTCCTGCGCGACTTGGGCCCGGGTCCGAGTGCCCTCGGCGTCGACCCGGGGTCCTGTGTGACTCGGACCCGGGTCCAAGGGCCCTCGGGGTCCACCAGCACTCCCGGAGACCTGCGCTCGGGTCAGATGGCCCGAGGTGTCGACCAGCTCTCCGGGGCGACTGGGGCCATACCCGATGGCCCGTGGGGTCTTCGAGCTCTCCCGGGTGACTCGGGACTGTGCCAAGGGCCTGCGGTGTCGAACTGCTCTCCCGGGCATCTCACGCTTGCCTCTGAGGGCCCCCGCGGTCGACCAGCAGGCCCGGACGACTCTGGCTCGTGTCTGAGGGCCCGTGAAGTCGACCTGCGGTTCTGGGTGACTCGGGTCCGAGCCCTATGGCCCGCGGGGTCGACGAGCTGCCCCGGGCGACTCGGGCCTGGGTCCGAGGGCCCACGGGTTCGACCAGATTTCCTGGGCGACTCGGGCCCGGGTCCGAAGTCCTGGGGTTCCACCAATTCTCCCGGGCGTCTGGGGCCCAGGTCCGAAGGCCCTCGGGGTCGACCAGCTGTCTCGGAGGACTCGTGCTCGAGTCTGTGAGCCCGCGGGGTCGACCAGCTCCTCCGGACGACTCGGGCCCGGGTCCGAGAGCCTGTGGGGTCGACCAGCTCTCCCGGGTGACTTGCGCTTGTGTCCGAGGGCCCGAGGTGTCGACGAGCACTCCCGGGCCACTCGGGCTCGTGTCCGAGGGCCCGCGTGTGCGAACATCTCTCCCGGGTGAATCAACTGGGGTCTGAGGGCCAGCGGGGTCGACCAAAAGTCCCCGGTGCCTCGGGCCCATGCCCGACGGCTTGCAGTGTCGACCAGCAGTCCCGGGCATCTCTGGACCCAGCCCGTGGTGCTGTGGGGTCAAACTGCTGCCCCGGGGGCCTCGCGCTTGGTCCGAGGGCACCCGGGTTCGACAAGCAGTCCCGAGCGACTCATGCTAGAATCCGAGGGCCCCCGGGCTCGTCCAGCGGTCCCAGGCGCATCGGGCCGGTGCCCGAAGCCCGCGGTGTCGACCAACTCTCCCCGGCAACTCGGGTTAGGGTCTGAGGTCCCAGGGTCGACCAGCTGTCCCGGGCGACTCGGGCCCGTGCCCGATGTCCCGCTGGGTCGACCAGCTGTCCCGGGTGACTTGGGCCCTGGTCAGAGGGACCGCGGTGTCGACCAGGCGTCCCGGGTGACTCGGGACTGTACCCGAGGCCTCGCAGTGTCCACCAGGTGGCCCGGGGGACTCGGGGCCGTGACCGAGGGCCCAAGGTGTCGCCCAGCTCCCCCGGGTGATTCGGGCCCGGGTCCGAGAGCATGCGGTGTCGACCATCATGCCCTGGGGCACTCGGGTCCATGTCGAGGGTCCGCGGTTTCGGTTTCGACATGCTCTCCCGGGTGAATCGCGCTCGGGTCCGATGATACGCGGGGTCGACGAGCTCTCTTGGGCGATTCGGGCCCGTTCCCGAGGGCCCGTGGTGTCGACCAGCTGTCCCGGGTGACTCCGGACTCTGCCCGAGGGCCCGCGGTGTCGAACAGCTTTCCCGGGCGTCTCGCGCTTGGGTCTGTGGGCCCCCGCCATGGACCAGCAGTCCCGGATGTCTCTGGCTTGTTTCCGAGGGCCCGTGAGGTCGACCTGCGGTCCTGGGCGACTCCGGCCAGAGCCCTAGGGCCCGTGGGGTCAACCTGCTGACCCGGGCCACTCGCACTTGGGTCCGAGGGCCTGCGGGGTCGACAGGCTGTCCCGGGCGACTCCGGCCCGCCTCCGAGTGCCCAGGGGTCGACCAGCTGTCCCGGGACACTCGCGTTTGTGTCCGAGGGCCCGCGGGGTCAACCAGCTGTCCCGGGTGAATGGGGCTCGGGTCCCAAGGCACTCGGGGTTGACCAGCTGTCCTGGGCGACACCGGCCCATGCCTTTGGGCCCGCGGTGTGGACCAACTCTTCCGGGCGACTCGCGTTCGGGTCTGACGGCCACGGTCGACCAGCTGTCCCGGGAGATTCGCGCCCATGCCTGATGTCCCGCGGGGTCGACCAGATGCCCCGGGCGACTCAGCCCGTACCCGAGGGCCCGCGGTGTTGACCAGCTGTCCCGGGCGACTCGGGCTCGTTTCCGCGGGACCCCGGTGTCGACCATCGGTACCGGGCTATTCGTCCCGTGCCTGAGGGTCCGGGGTGTCGACCACATCTCTTCGGCGACTCGGTTCGGGTCCGAGGGCCCGCGGTGTTGACCAGCTCCTCTGGGCGATTCCGGCCCGGGTCAGAGGGCACACAGTGTCGACCAGCTGTCTTGCGCGACTTGGGCCCGGGTCCGAGTGCCCTCGGCGTCGACCAGGGGTCCTGTGTGACTCGGACCCTGGTCCAAGGGCCCTCGGGGTCCACCAGCACTCCCGGGAGACCTGCGCTCGGGTCAGATGGCCCGAGGTGTCGACCAGCTCTCCGGGGCGACTGGGGCCATACCCGATGGCCCGCGGGGTCTTCGAGCTGTCCCGGGTGACTCGGGACTGTGCCAAGGGCCCGCGGTGTCGAACTGCTCTCCCGGGCATCTCACGCTTGCCTCTGAGGGCCCCCGGGGTCGACCAGCAGGCCCGGACGACTCTGGCTTGTGTCCGAGGGCCCGTGAAGTCGACCTGCGCTTCTGGGTGACTCGGGTCCGAGCCCTATGGCCCGCGGGGTCGACCAGCTGCCCCGGGCGACTCGGGCCCTGGTCCGAGGGCCCACGGGTTCGACCAGATTTCCTGGGCGACTCGGGCCGGGGTCCGAAGTCCTGGGATTCGACCAATTCTCCCGGGCATCTGGGGCCCGGGTCCGAAGGCCCTCGGGGTCGACCAGCTGTCTCGGAGGACTCGTGCTCGAGTCTGTGGGCCCGCGGGGTCGACCAGCTCCTCCGGACGACTCGGGCCCGGGTCCGAGAGCCTGTGGGGTCGACCAGCTCTCCCGGGTGACTTGCGCTTGTGTCCGAGGGCCCGAGGTGTCGACGAGCACTCCCGGGCCACTCGGGCTCGTGTCCGAGGGCCCGCGTGTGCGAACATCTCTCCCGGGTGAATCAACTGGGGTCTGAGGGCCAGCGGGGTCGACCAAAAGTCCCCGGTGCCTCGGGCCCATGCCCGACGGCTTGCAGTGTCGACCAGCAGTCCCGGGCATCTCTGGACCCAGCCCGTGGTGCTGTGGGGTCAAACTGCTGCCCCGGGGGCCTCGCGCTTGGTCCGAGGGCACCCGGGTTCGACAAGCAGTCCCGAGCGACTCGTGCTAGAATCCGAGGGCCCCCGGGCTCGTCCAGCGGTCCCAGGCGCATCGGGCCGGTGCCCGAGGCCCGCGGTGTCGACCAACTCTCCCGGGCCACTCGGGTTAGGGTCTGAGGTCCGAGGGTCGACCAGCTGTCCCGGGCGACTCGGGCCCGTGCCCGATGTCCCGCTGGGTCGACCAGCTGTCCCGGGTGACTTGGGCCCTGGTCAGAGGGACCGCGGTGTCGACCAGGCGTCCCGGGTGACTCGGGACTGTACCCGAGGCCGCGCGGTGTCCACCAGGTGGCCCGGGCCACTCGGGGCCGTGACCGAGGGCCCAAGGTGTCGCCCAGCTCCCCCGGGTGATTCGGGCCCGGGTCCGAGAGCATGCGGTGTCGACCATCATGCCCTGGGGCACTCGGGCCCATGTCGAGGGTCCGCGGTTTCGGTTTCGACATGCTCTCCCGGGTGAATCGCGCTAGGGTCCGATGATACGCAGGGTCGACGAGCTCTCTTGGGCGATTCGGGCCCGTTCCCGAGGGCCCGTGTTGTCGTCCAGCTGTCCCGGGTGACTCCGGACTCTGCCCGAGGGCCCGCGGTGTCGAACAGCTGTCCCGGGCGTCTCGCGCTTGGGTCTGTGGTCCCCCGCCATGGACCAGCAGTCCCGGATGTCTCTGGCTTGTTTCCGAGGGCCCGTGAGGTCGACCTGCGGTCCTGGGCGACTCCGGCCAGAGCCCTAGGGCCCGTGGGGTCAACCTGCTGACCCGGGCCACTCGCACTTGGGTCCGAGGGCCTGCGGGGTCGACAGGCTGTCCCGGGCGACTCCGGCCCGCCTCCGTGTGCCCAGGGGTCGACCAGCTGTCCCAGGACACTCGCGTTTGTGTCCTAGGGCCCGCGGGGTCAACCAGCTGTCCCGGGTGAATGGGGCTCGGGTCCCAAGGCACTCGGGGTTGACCAGCTGTCCTGGGCGACACCGGCCCATGCCTTTTGGCCCGCGGTGTGGACCATCTCTTCCGGGCGACTCGCGTTCGGGTCTGACGGCCACGGTCGACCAGCTGTCCCGGGAGATTCGCGCCCATGCCTGATGTCCCGCGGGGTCGACCAGATGCCCCGGGCGACTCGGGCCCGTACCCGAGGGCCCGCGGTGTTGACCAGCTGTCCCGGGCGACTACGGCCCTGGTCCAATGGCCTGAGGGGTCTACCAGCAGTCCCCGGGCCCCTCGGGCTCGTTTCCGCCGGACCCCGGTGTCGACCATCGGTACCGGGCTATTCGTCCCGTGCCCGAGGGTCCGGGGTGTCGACCACATCTCTCGGGTGACTCGGTTCGGGTCCGAGGGCCCGCGGTGTTGACCAGCTCCTCTGGGCGATTCCGGCCCGGGTCAGAGGGCACACAGTGTGGACCAGCTCTCCTGCGCGACTTGGGCCCGGGTCCGAGTGCCCTCGGCGTCGACCCGGGGTCCTGTGTGACTCGGACCCGGGTCCAAGGGCCCTCGGGGTCCACCAGCACTCCCGGAGACCTGCGCTCGGGTCAGATGGCCCGAGGTGTCGACCAGCTCTCCGGGGCGACTGGGGCCATACCCGATGGCCCGTGGGGTCTTCGAGCTCTCCCGGGTGACTCGGGACTGTGCCAAGGGCCTGCGGTGTCGAACTGCTCTCCCGGGCATCTCACGCTTGCCTCTGAGGGCCCCCGCGGTCGACCAGCAGGCCCGGACGACTCTGGCTCGTGTCTGAGGGCCCGTGAAGTCGACCTGCGGTTCTGGGTGACTCGGGTCCGAGCCCTATGGCCCGCGGGGTCGACGAGCTGCCCCGGGCGACTCGGGCCTGGGTCCGAGGGCCCACGGGTTCGACCAGATTTCCTGGGCGACTCGGGCCCGGGTCCGAAGTCCTGGGGTTCCACCAATTCTCCCGGGCGTCTGGGGCCCAGGTCCGAAGGCCCTCGGGGTCGACCAGCTGTCTCGGAGGACTCGTGCTCGAGTCTGTGAGCCCGCGGGGTCGACCAGCTCCTCCGGACGACTCGGGCCCGGCTCCGAGAGCCTGTGGGGTCGACCAGCTCTCCCGGGTGACTTGCGCTTGTGTCCGAGGGCCCGAGGTGTCGACGAGCACTCCCGGGCCACTCGGGCTCGTGTCCGAGGGCCCGCGTGTGCGAACATCTCTCCCGGGTGAATCAACTGGGGTCTGAGGGCCAGCGGGGTCGACCAAAAGTCCCCGGTGCCTCGGGCCCATGCCCGACGGCTTGCAGTGTCGACCAGCAGTCCCGGGCATCTCTGGACCCAGCCCGTGGTGCTGTGGGGTCAAACTGCTGCCCCGGGGGCCTCGCGCTTGGTCCGAGGGCACCCGGGTTCGACAAGCAGTCCCGAGCGACTCGTGCTAGAATCCGAGGGCCCCCGGGCTCGTCCAGCGGTCCCAGGCGCATCGGGCCGGTGCCCGAGGCCCGCGGTGTCGACCAACTCTCCCCGGCAACTCGGGTTAGGGTCTGAGGTCCCAGGGTCGACCAGCTGTCCCGGGCGACTCGGGCCCGTGCCCGATGTCCCGCTGGGTCGACCAGCTGTCCCGGGTGACTTGGGCCCTGGTCAGAGGGACCGCGGTGTCGACCAGGCGTCCCGGGTGACTCGGGACTGTACCCGAGGCCTCGCGGTGTCCACCAGGTGGCCCGGGCGACTCGGGGCCGTGACCGAGGGCCCAAGGTGTCGCCCAGCTCCCCCGGGTGATTCGGGCCCGGGTCCGAGAGCATGCGGTGTCGACCATCATGCCCTGGGGCACTCGGGTCCATGTCGAGGGTCCGCGGTTTCGGTTTCGACATGCTCTCCCGGGTGAATCGCGCTCGGGTCCGATGATACGCGGGGTCGACGAGCTCTCTTGGGCGATTCGGGCCCGTTCCCGAGGGCCCGTGGTGTCGACCAGCTGTCCCGGGTGACTCCGGACTCTGCCCGAGGGCCCGCGGTGTCGAACAGCTTTCCCGGGCGTCTCGCGCTTGGGTCTGTGGGCCCCCGCCATGGACCAGCAGTCCCGGATGTCTCTGGCTTGTTTCCGAGGGCCCGTGAGGTCGACCTGCGGTCCTGGGCGACTCCGGCCAGAGCCCTAGGGCCCGTGGGGTCAACCTGCTGACCCGGGCCACTCGCACTTGGGTCCGAGGGCCTGCGGGGTCGACAGGCTGTCCCGGGCGACTCCGGCCCGCCTCCGAGTGCCCAGGGGTCGACCAGCTGTCCCGGGACACTCGCGTTTGTGTCCGAGGGCCCGCGGGGTCAACCAGCTGTCCCGGGTGAATGGGGCTCGGGTCCCAAGGCACTCGGGGTTGACCAGCTGTCCTGGGCGACACCGGCCCATGCCTTTGGGCCCGCGGTGTGGACCAACTCTTCCGGGCGACTCGCGTTCGGGTCTGACGGCCACGGTCGACCAGCTGTCCCGGGAGATTCGCGCCCATGCCTGATGTTCCGCGGGGTCGACCAGATGCCCCGGGCGACTCGGGCCCGTACCCGAGGGCCCGCGGTGTTGACCAGCTGTCCCGGGCGACTCCGGCCCTGGTCCAACGGCCTGAGGGGTCTACCAGCAGTCCCCGGGCGACTCGGGCTCGTTTCCGCCGGACCCCGGTGTCGACCATCGGTACCGGGCTATTCGTCCCATGCCCGAGGGTCCGGGGTGTCGACCACATCTCTCGGGCGACTCGGTTCGGGTCCGAGGGCCCGCGGTGTCGACCAGCTCCTCTGGGCGATTCCGGCCCGGGTCAGAGGGCACACAGTGTCGACCAGCTCTCCTGCGCGACATGGGCCCGGGTCCGAGTGCCCTCGGCGTCGACCAGGGGTCCCGTGTGACTCGGACCCGGATCCAAGGGCCCTCGGGGTCCACCAGCACTCCCGGAAGACCTGCGCTCGGGTCAGATGGCCCGAGGTGTCGCCCAGCTCCCCCGGGTGATTCGGGCCCGGGTCCGAGAGCATGCGCTGTCGACCAGCATGCCCCGGGGCACTCGGGCCCATGTCGAGGGTCCGCGGTTTCGGTTTCGACTTGCTCTCCCGGGTGAATCGAGCTCGGGTCCGATGGTACGCGGGGTCGACGAGCTCTCTTGTGCGATTCGGGCCAGTTCCCGAGGGCCCGTGTTGTCGACCAGCTGTCCCGGGTGACTCTGGATTCTGCCCGAGGGCATGCGGTGTCGAACAGCTTTCCTGGGCGTCTCGCGCTTGGGTCTGTGGGCCCCCGCCATCGACCAGCAGTCCCGGATGTCTTTGGCTTGTTTCCGAGGGCCCGTGAGGTCGACCTGCCGTCCTGGGCGACTCCGGCCAGAGCCCTAGGGCCCGTGGGGTCAACCTGCTGACCCGGGCCACTCGCACTTGGGTCCGAGGGCCTGCGGGGTCGACAGGCTGTCCCGGGCGACTCCGGCCCGCCTCCGAGTGCCCAGGGGTCGACCAGCTGTCCCGGGACACTCGCGTTTGTGTCCGAGGACCCGCGGGGTCAACCAGCTGTCCCGGGTGAATGGGGCTCGGGTCCCAAGGCACTCGGGGTTGACCAGCTGTCCTGGGCGACACCGGCCCATGCCTTTGGGCCCGCGGTGTGGACCAACTCTTCCGGGCGACTCGCGTTCGGGTCTGACGGCCACGGTCGACCAGCTGTCCCGGGAGATTCGCGCCCATGCCTTATGTCCCGCGGGGTCGACCAGATGCCCCGGGCGACTCGGGCCCGTACCCGAGGGCCCGCGGTGTTGACCAGCTGTCCCGGGCGACTCCGGCCCTGGTCCAACGGCCTGAGGAGTCTACCAGCAGTCCCCGGGCGACTCGGGCTCGTTTCCGCCGGACCCCGGTGTCGACCATCGGTACCGGGCTATTCATCCCGTGCCCGAGGGTCCGGGGTGTCGATCACATCTCTCGGGTGACTCGGTTCGGGTCCGAGGGCCCGCGGTGTCTACCAGCTCCTCTGGGCGATTCCGGCCCGGGTCAGAGGGCACACAGTGTCGACCAGCTGTCCTGCGCGACTTGGGCCCGGGTCCGAGTGCCCTCGGCGTCGACCAGGGGTCCTGTGTGACTCGGACCCGGGTCCAAGGGCCCTCGGTTCCACCAGCACTCCCGGGAGACCTGTGCTCGGGTCAGATGGCCCGAGGTGTCGACCAGCTCTCCGGGGCGACTGGGGTCATACCCGATGGCCCGCGGGGTCTTCGAGCTCTCCCGGGTGACTCAGGACTGTGCCAAGGGCCTGCGGTGTCGAACTGCTCTCCCAGGCATCTCACGCTTGCCTCTGAGAGCCCCCGGGGTCGACCAGCAGGCCCGGACGACTCTGACTTGTGTCCAAGGGCCCGTGGGTCGACCTGCGCTTCTGGGTGACTCGGGTCCGAGCCCTATGGCCCGCGGGGTCGACCAGCTGCCCCGGGCGACTCGGGCCCGGGTCCGAAGTCCTGGGGTTCGACCAATTCTCCCGGGCATCTGGGGCCCGGGTCCGAAGGCCCTCGGGGTTGACCAGATGTCTCGGAGGACTCGTGCTCGAGTCTGTGGGCCCGCGGGGTCGACCAGCTCCTCCGGACGACTCGGGCCCGGGTCCGAGAGCCTGTGGGGTCGACCAGCTCTCCCGGGTGACTTGCGCTTGTGTCCGAGGGCCCGAGGTGTCGACGAGCACTCCCGGGCCACTCGTGCTCGTGTCCGAAGGCCCGCGTGTGCGAACATCTCTCCCGGGTGAATCAACTGGGGTCTGAGGGCCAGCGGGGTCGACCAAAAGTCCCCGGTGCCTCGGGCCCATGCCCGACGGCTTGCAGTGTCGACCAGCAGTCCCGGGCATCTCTGGACCCAGCCCGTGGTGCTGTGGGGTCAAACTGCTGCCCCGGGTGCCTCGCGCTTGGTCCGAGGGCACCCGGGTTCGACAAGCAGTCCCAAGCGACTCGTGCTAGAATCCGAGGGCCCCCGGGGTCGTCCAGCGGTCCCAGGCGCATCGGGCCGGTGCCCGAGGCCCGCGGTGTCGACCAACTCTCCCGGGCTACTCGGGTTAGGGTCTGAGGTCCCAGGGTCGACCAGCTGTCCGGGGCGACTCGGGCCCGTGCCCGATGTCCCGCTGGGTCGACCAGCTGTTGGGTGACTTGGGCCCTGGTCAGAGGGACCGCGGTGTCGACCAGGCGTCCCGGGTGACTCGGGACTGTACCCGAGGCCGCGCGGTGTCCACCAGGTTGCCCGGGCGACTCGGGGCCGTGACCGAGGGCCCAAGGTGTCGCCCAGCTCCCCCGGGTGATTCGGGCCCGGGTCCGAGAGCATGCGGTGTCGACCAGCTGTCCCGGGGCACTCGGGCCCATGTCGAGGGTCCGCGGTTTCGGTTTCGACATGCTCTCCCGGGTGAATCGCGCTCGGGTCCGATGATACGCAGGGTCGACGAGCTCTCTTGGGCGATTCGGGCCCGTTCCCGAGGGCCCGTGGTGTCGACCAGCTGTCCCGGGTGACTCCGGACTCTGCCCGAGGGCCCGCGGTGTCGAACAGCTTTCCCGGGCGTCTCGCGCTTGGGTCTGTGGGCCCCCGCCATGGACCAGCAGTCCCGGATGTCTCTGGCTTGTTTCCGAGGGCCCGTGAGGTCGACCTGCGGTCCTGGGCGACTCCGGCCAGAGCCCTAGGGCCCGTGGGGTCAACCTGCTGACCCGGGCCACTCGCACTTGGGTCCGAGGGCCTGCGGGGTCGACAGGCTGTCCTGGGCGACTCCGGCCCGCCTCCGAGTGCCCAGGGGTCGACCAGCTGTCCCGGGACACTCGCGTTTGTGTCCGAGGGCCCGCGGGGTCAACCAGCTGTACCGGGTGAATGGGGCTCGGGTCCCAAGGCACTCGGGGTTGACCAGCTGTCCTGGGCGACACCGGCCCATGCCTTTGGGCCCGCGGTGTGGACCAACTCTTCCGGGCGACTCGCGTTCGGGTCTGACGGCCACGGTCGACCAGCTGTCCCGGAAGATTCGCGCCCATGTCTGATGTCCCGCGGGGTCGACCAGATGCCCCGGGCGACTCAGCCCGTACCCGAGGGCCCGCGGTGTTGACCAGCTGTCCCGGGCGACTCCGGCCCTGGTCCAACGGCCTGAGGGGTCTACCAGCAGTCCCCGGTCGACTCGGGCTAGTTTCCGCCGGACCCCGGTGTCGACCATTGGTACCGGGCTATTCTTCCCGTGCCCGAGGGTGCGCGGTGTCGACCACATCTCTCGGGCGACTCGGTTCGGGTCCGATGGCCTGCGGTGTCGACCAGCTCCTCTGGGCGATTCCGGCCCGGGTCAAAGGGCACACAGTGTCGACCAGCTGTCTTGCGTGACTTGGGCCCGGGTCCGAGTGCCCTCGGCGTCGACCAGGGGTCCTGTGTGACTCGGACCCTGGTCCAAGGGCCCTCGGGGTCCACCAGCACTCCCGGGAGACCTGCGCTCGGGTCAGATGGCCCGAGGTGTCGACCAGCTCTCCGGGGCGACTGGGGTCATACCCGATGGCCCGCGGGGTCTTCGAGCTCTCCCGGGTGACTCGGGACTGTGCCAAGGGCCCGCGGTGTCGACCTGCTCTCCCGGGCATCTCACGCTTGCCTCTGAGGGCCCCCGGGGTCGACCAGAAGGCCCGGACGACTCTGGCTTGTGTCCGAGGGCCCGTGAAGTCGACCTGCGCTTCTGGGTGACTCGGGTCCGAGCCCTATGGCCCGCGGGGTCGACCAGCTGCCCCGGGCGACTCGGGCCCGGGTCCGAGGGCCCACGGGTTCGACCAGATTTCCTGGGCGACTCGGGCCGGGGTCCGAAGTCCTGGGGTTCGACCAATTCTCCCGGGCATCTGGGGCCCGGGTCCGAAGGCCCTCGGGGTCGACCAGCTGTCTCGGAGGACTCGTGCTCGAGTCTGTGGGCCCGCGGGGTCGACCAGCTCCTCCGGACGACTCGGGCCAGGGTCCGAGAGCCTGTGGGGTCGACCAGCTCTCCCGGGTGACTTGCGCTTGTGTCCGAGGGCCCGAGGTGTCGACGAGCACTCCCGGGCCACTCGGGCTCGTGTCCGAGGGCCCGCGTGTGCGAACATCTCTCCCGGGTGAATCAACTGGGGTCTGAGGGGCAGCGGGGTCGACCAAAAGTCCCCGGTGCCTCGGGCCCATGCCCGACGGCTTGCAGTGTCAACCAGCAGTCCCGGGTATCTCTGGACCCAGCCCGTGGTGCTGTGGGGTCAAACTGCTGCCCCGGGTGCCTCGCGCTTGGTCCGAGGGCACCCGGGTTCGACAAGCAGTCCCAAGCGACTCGTGCTAGAATCCGAGGGCCCCCGGGGTCGTCCAGCGGTCCCAGGTGCATCGGGCCGGTGCCCGAGGCCCGCGGTGTCGACCAACTCTCCCGGGCCACTCGGGTTAGGGTCTGAGGTCCCAGGGTCGACCAGCTGTCCGGGGCGACTCGGGCCCGTGCCCGATGTCCCGCTGGGTCGACCAGGCGTCCCGGGTGACTCGGGACTGTACCCGAGGCCTCGCGGTGTCCACCAGGTGGCCCGGGCGACTCGGGGCCGTGACCGAGGGCCCAAGGTGTCGCCCAGCTCCCCCGGGTGATTCGGGCCCGGGTCCGAGAGCTTGCGCTGTCGACCAGCATGCCCCGGGGCACTCGGGCCCATGTCGAGGGTCCGCGGTTTCGGTTTTGACATGCTCTCCCGGGTGAATCGCGCTCGGGTCCGATGATACGCAGGGTCGACGAGCTCTCTTGGGCGATTCGGGCCCGTTCCCGAGGGCCCGTGGTGTCGACCAGCTGTCCCGGGTGACTCCGGACTCTGCCCGAGGGCCCGCGGTGTCGAACAGCTTTCCCGGGCGTCTCGCGCTTGGGTCTGTGGGCCCCCGCCATCGACCAGCAGTCCCGGATGTCTCTGGCTTGTTTCCGAGGGCCCGTGAGGTCGACCTGCGGTCCTGGGCGACTCCGGCCAGAGCCCTAGGGCCCGTGGGGTCAACCTGCTGACCCGGGCCACTCGCACTTGGGTCCGAGGGCCTGCGGGGTCGACAGGCTGTCCCGGGCGACTCCGGCCCGCCTCCGAGTGCCCAGGGGTCGACCAGCTGTCCCGGGACACTCGCGTTTGTGTCCGAGGGCCCGCGGGGTCAACCAGCTGTACCGGGTGAATGGGGCTCGGGTCCCAAGGCACTCGGGGTTGACCAGCTGTCCTGGGCGACACCGGCCCATGCCTTTGGGCCCGCGGTGTGGACCAACTCTTCCGGGCGACTCGCGTTCGGGCCTGACGGCCACGGTCCACCAGCTGTCCCGGGAGATTCGCGCCCATGCCTGATGTCCCGCGGGGTCGACCAGATGCCCCGGGCGACTCGGGCCCGTACCCGAGGGCCCGCGGTGTTGACCAGCTGTCCCGGGCGACTCCGGCCCTGGTCCAACGGCCTGAGGGGTCTACCAGCAGTCCCCGGACGACTCGGGCTCGTTTCCGCGGGACCCCGGTGTCGACCATCGGTACCGGGCTATTTGTCCCGTGCCCGAGGGTGCGCGGTGTCGACCACATCTCTCGGGCGACTCGGTTCGGGTCCGATGGCCTGCGGTTTCGACCAGCTCCTCTGGGCGATTCCGGCCCGGGTCAAAGGGCACACAGTGTCGACCAGCTGTCTTGCGCGACTTGGGCCCGGGTCCGAGTGCCCTCGGCGTCGACCAGGGGTCCCGTGTGACTCGGACCCGGGTCCAAGGGCCCTCGGGGTCCACCAGCACTCCCGGGAGACCTGCGCTCGGGTCAGATGGCCCGAGGTGTCGACCAGCTCTCCGGGGCGACTGGGGTCATACCCGATGGCCCGCGGGGTCTTCGAGCTCTCCCCTGTGACTCAGGACTGTGCCAAGGGCCTGCGGTGTCGAACTGCTCTCCCAGGCATCTCACGCTTGCCTCTGAGAGCCCCCGGGGTCGACCAGCAGGCCCGGACGACTCTGGCTCGTGTCCGAGGGCCCGTGAAGTCGACCTGCGCTTCTGGGTGACTCGGGTCCGAGCCCTATGGCCCGCGGGGTCGACCAGCTGCCCCGGGCGACTCGGGCCCGGGTCCAAAGTCCTGGGGTTCGACCAATTCTCCCGGGCATCTGGGGCCCGGGTCCGAAGACCCTCGGGGTCGACCAGCTGTCTCGGAGGACTCGTGCTCGAGTCTGTGGGCCCGCGGGGTCGACCAGCTCCTCCGGACGACTCGGGCCCGGGTCCGAGAGCCTGTGGGGTCGACCAGCTCTCCCGGGTGACTTGCGCTTGTGTCCGAGGGCCCGAGGTGTCGACGAGCACTCCCGGGCCACTCGGGCTCGTGTCCGAGGGCCCGCGTGTGCGAACAGCTCTCCCTGGTGAATCAACTGGGGTCTGAGGGCCAGCGGGGTCGACCAAAAGTCCCCGGTGCCTCGGGCCCATGCCCGACGGCTTGCAGTGTCGACCAGCAGTCCCGGGCATCTCTGGACCCAGCCCGTGGTGCTGTGGGGTCAAACTGCTGCCCCGGGGGCCTCGCGCTTGGTCCGAGGGCACCCGGGTTCGACAAGCAGTCCCCAGCGACTCGTGCTAGAATCCGAGGGCCCCCGGGGTCGTCCAGCGGTCCCAGGCGCATCGGGCCGGTGCCCGAGGCCCGCGGTGTCGACCAACTCTCCCGGGCCACTCGGGTTAGGGTCTGAGGTCCCAGGGTCGACCAGCTGTCCCGGGCGACTCGGGCCCGTGCCCGATGTCCCGCTGGGTCGACCAGCTGTCCCGGGTGACTTGGGCCCTGGTCAGAGGGACCGCGGTGTCGACCAGGCGTCCCGGGTGACTCGGGACTGTACCCGAGGCCTCGCGGTGTCCACCAGGTGGCCCGGGCGACTCGGGGCCGTGACCGAGGGCCCAAGGTGTCGCCCAGCTCCCCCGGGTGATTTTGGCCCGTGTCCGAGAGCATGCGCTGTCGACGAGCATGCCCCGGGGCACTCGGGCCCATGTCGAGGGTTCGCGGTTTCGGTTTCGACATGCTCTCCCGGGTGAATCGCGCTCGGGTCTGATGGTACGCGGGGTCGACGAGCTCTCTTGGGCGATTCGGGCCCGTTCCCGAGGGCCCGTGGTGTCGACCAGCTGTCCCGGGTGACTCCGGACTCTGCCCGAGGGCCCGCGGTGTCGAACAGCTTTCCCGGGCGTCTCGCGCTTGGGTCTGTGGGCCCCCGCCATGGACCAACAGTCCCGGATGTCTCTGGCTTGTTTCCGAGGGCCCGTGAGGTTGACCTGCGGTCCTGGGCGACTCCGGCCAGAGCCCTAGGGCCCGTGGGGTCAACCTGCTGACCCGGGCCACTCGCACTTGGGTCCGAGGGCCTGCGGGGTCGACAGGCTGTCCCGGGCGACTCCGGCCCGCCTCCGAGTGCCCAGGGGTCGACCAGTTGTCCCGGGACACTCGCGTATGTGTCCTAGGGCCCGCGGGGTCAACCAGCTGTCCCGGGTGAATGGGGCTCGGGTCCCAAGGCACTTGGGGTTGACCAGCTGTCCTGGGCGACACCGGCCCATGCCTTTGGGCCCGCGGTGTGGACCAACTCTTCCGGGCGACTCGCGTTCGGGCCTGACGGCCACGGTCCACCAGCTGTCCCGGGAGATTCGCGCCCATGCCTGATGTCCCGCGGGGTCGACCAGATGCCCCGGGCGACTCGGGCCCGTACCCGAGGGCCCGCGGTGTTGACCAGCTGTCCCGGGCGACTCCGGCCCTGGTCCAACGGCCTGAGGGGTCTACCAGCAGTCCCCGGACGACTCGGGCTCGTTTCCGCGGGACCCCGGTGTCGACCATCGGTACCGGGCTATTTGTCCCGTGCCCGAGGGTGCGCGGTGTCGACCACATCTCTCGGGCGACTCGGTTCGGGTCCGATGGCCTGCGGTTTCGACCAGCTCCTCTGGGCGATTCCGGCCCGGGTCAAAGGGCACACAGTGTCGACCAGCTGTCTTGCGCGACTTGGGCCCGGGTCCGAGTGCCCTCGGCGTCGACCAGGGGTCCTGTGTGACTCGGACCCTGGTCCAAGGGCCCTCGGGGTCCACCAGCACTCCCGGGAGACCTGCGCTCGGGTCAGATGGCCCGAGGTGTCGACCAGCTCTCCGGGGCGACTGGGGTCATACCCGATGGCCCGCGGGGTCTTCGAGCTCTCCCCTGTGACTCAGGACTGTGCCAAGGGCCTGCGGTGTCGAACTGCTCTCCCAGGCATCTCACGCTTGCCTCTGAGAGCCCCCGGGGTCGACCAGCAGGCCCGGACGACTCTGGCTCGTGTCCGAGGGCCCGTGAAGTCGACCTGCGCTTCTGGGTGACTCGGGTCCGAGCCCTATACCCGCGGGGTCGACCAGCTGCCCCGGGCGACTCGGGCCCGGGTCCGAAGTCCTGGGGTTCGACCAATTCTCCCGGGCATCTGGGGCCCGGGTCCGAAGGCCCTCGGGGTCGACCAGCTGTCTCGGAGGACTCGTGCTCGAGTCTGTGGGCCCGCGGGGTCGACCAGCTCCTCCGGACGACTCGGGCCCGGGTCCGAGAGCCTGTGGGGTCGACCAGCTCTCCCGGGTGACTTGCGCTTGTGTCCGAGGGCCCGAGGTGTCGACGAGCACTCCCGGGCCACTCGGGCTCGTTTCCGAGGGCCCGCGTGTTCGAACAGCTCTCCCGGGTGAATCAACTCGGGTCTGAGGGCCAGCGGGGTCGACCAAAAATCCCCGGTGCCTTGGGCCCATGCCCGACGGCTTGCAGTGTCGACCAGCAGTCCCGGGCATCTCTGGACCCAGCCCGTGGTGCTGTGGGGTCAAACTGCTGCCCCGGGGGCCTCGCGCTTGGTCCGAGGGCACCCGGGTTCGACAAGCAGTCCCGAGCGACTCGTGCTAGAATCCGAGGGCCCCCGGGGTCGTCCAGCGGTCCCAGGCGCATCGGGCCGGTGCCCGAGGCCCGCGGTGTCGACCAACTCTCCCGGGCCACTCGGGTTAGGGTCTGAGGTCCCAGGGTCGACCAGCTGTCCGGGGCAACTCGGGCCCGTGCCCGATGTCCCGCTGGGTCGACCAGCTGTCCCGGGTGACTTGGGCCCTGGTCAGAGGGACCGCGGTGTCGACCAGGCGTCCCGGGTGACTCGGGACTGTACCCGAGGCCTCGCGGTGTCCACCAGGTGGCCCGGGCGACTCGGGGCCGTGACCGAGGGCCCAAGGTGTCGCCCAGCTCCCCCGGGTGATTCGGGCCCGGGTCCGAGAGCATGCGCTGTCGACCAGCATGCCCCGGGGCACTCGGGCCCATGTCGAGGGTCCGCGGTTTCGGTTTCGACATGCTCTCCCGGGTGAATCGCGCTCGGGTCCGATGATACGCAGGGTCGACGAGCTCTCTTGGGCGATTCGGGCCCGTTCCCGAGGGCCCGTGGTGTCGACCAGCTGTCCCGGGTGACTCCGGACTCTGCCCGAGGGCCCGCGGTGTCGAACAGCTTTCCCGGGCGTCTCGCGCTTGGGTCTGTGGGCCCCCGCCATGGACCAGCAGTCCCGGATGTCTCTGGCTTGTTTCCGAGGGCCCGTGAGGTCGACCTGCGGTCCTGGGCGACTCCGGCCAGAGCCCTAGGGCCCGTGGGGTCAACCTGCTGACCCGGGCCACTCGCACTTGGGTCCGAGGGCCTGCGGGGTCGACAGGCTGTCCCGGGCGACTCCGGCCCGCCTCCGAGTGCCCAGGGGTCGACCAGCTGTCCCGGGACACTCGCGTTTGTGTCCGAGGGCCCGCGGGGTCAACCAGCTGTACCGGGTGAATGGGGCTCGGGTCCCAAGGCACTCGGGGTTGACCAGCTGTCCTGGGCGACACCGGCCCATGCCTTTGGGCCCGCGGTGTGGACCAACTCTTCCGGGCGAATCGCGTTCGGGTCTGACGGCCACGGTCGACCAGCTGTCCCGGGAGATTCGCGCCCATGCCTGATGTCCCGCGGGGTCGACCAGATGCCCCGGGCGACTCAGCCCGTACCCGAGGGCCCGCGGTGTTGACCAGCTGTCCCGGGCGACTACGGCCCTGGTCCAATGGCCTGAGGGGTCTACCAGCAGTCCCCGGGCCCCTCGGGCTCGTTTCCGCCGGACCCCGGTGTCGACCATCGGTACCGGGCTATTCGTCCCGTGCCCGAGGGTCCGGGGTGTCGACCACATCTCTCGGGTGACTCGGTTCGGGTCCGAGGGCCCGCGGTGTTGACCAGCTCCTCTGGGCGATTCCGGCCCGGGTCAGAGGGCACACAGTGTGGACCAGCTCTCCTGCGCGACTTGGGCCCGGGTCCGAGTGCCCTCGGCGTCGACCCGGGGTCCTGTGTGACTCGGACCCGGGTCCAAGGGCCCTCGGGGTCCACCAGCACTCCCGGAGACCTGCGCTCGGGTCAGATGGCCCGAGGTGTCGACCAGCTCTCCGGGGCGACTGGGGCCATACCCGATGGCCCGTGGGGTCTTCGAGCTCTCCCGGGTGACTCGGGACTGTGCCAAGGGCCTGCGGTGTCGAACTGCTCTCCCGGGCATCTCACGCTTGCCTCTGAGGGCCCCCGCGGTCGACCAGCAGGCCCGGACGACTCTGGCTCGTGTCTGAGGGCCCGTGAAGTCGACCTGCGGTTCTGGGTGACTCGGGTCCGAGCCCTATGGCCCGCGGGGTCGACGAGCTGCCCCGGGCGACTCGGGCCTGGGTCCGAGGGCCCACGGGTTCGACCAGATTTCCTGGACGACTCGGGCCCGGGTCCGAAGTCCTGGGGTTCCACCAATTCTCCCGGGCGTCTGGGGCCCAGGTCCGAAGGCCCTCGGGGTCGACCAGCTGTCTCGGAGGACTCGTGCTCGAGTCTGTGAGCCCGCGGGGTCGACCAGCTCCTCCGGACGACTCGGGCCCGGCTCCGAGAGCCTGTGGGGTCGACCAGCTCTCCCGGGTGACTTGCGCTTGCGTCCGAGGGCCCGAGGTGTCGACGAGCACTCCCGGGCCACTCGGGCTCGTGTCCGAGGGCCCGCGTGTGCGAACATCTCTCCCGGGTGAATCAACTGGGGTCTGAGGGCCAGCGGGGTCGACCAAAAGTCCCCGGTGCCTCGGGCCCATGCCCGACGGCTTGCAGTGTCGACCAGCAGTCCCGGGCATCTCTGGACCCAGCCCGTGGTGCTGTGGGGTCAAACTGCTGCCCCGGGGGCCTCGCGCTTGGTCCGAGGGCACCCGGGTTCGACAAGCAGTCCCGAGCGACTCGTGCTAGAATCCGAGGGCCCCCGGGCTCGTCCAGCGGTCCCAGGCGCATCGGGCCGGTGCCCGAGGCCCGCGGTGTCGACCAACTCTCCCCGGCAACTCGGGTTAGGGTCTGAGGTCCCAGGGTCGACCAGCTGTCCCGGGCGACTCGGGCCCGTGCCCGATGTCCCGCTGGGTCGACCAGCTGTCCCGGGTGACTTGGGCCCTGGTCAGAGGGACCGCGGTGTCGACCAGGCGTCCCGGGTGACTCGGGACTGTACCCGAGGCCTCGCGGTGTCCACCAGGTGGCCCGGGCGACTCGGGGCCGTGACCGAGGGCCCAAGGTGTCGCCCAGCTCCCCCGGGTGATTCGGGCCCGGGTCCGAGAGCATGCGGTGTCGACCATCATGCCCTGGGGCACTCGGGTCCATGTCGAGGGTCCGCGGTTTCGGTTTCGACATGCTCTCCCGGGTGAATCGCGCTCGGGTCCGATGATACGCGGGGTCGACGAGCTCTCTTGGGCGATTCGGGCCCGTTCCCGAGGGCCCGTGGTGTCGACCAGCTGTCCCGGGTGACTCCGGACTCTGCCCGAGGGCCCGCGGTGTCGAACAGCTTTCCCGGGCGTCTCGCGCTTGGGTCTGTGGGCCCCCGCCATGGACCAACAGTCCCGGATGTCTCTGGCTTGTTTCCGAGGGCCCGTGAGGTCGACCTGCGGTCCTGGGCGACTCCGGCCAGAGCCCTAGGGCCCGTGGGGTCAACCTGCTGACCCGGGCCACTCGCACTTGGGTCCGAGGGCCTGCGGGGTCGACAGGCTGTCCCGGGCGACTCCGGCCCGCCTCCGAGTGCCCAGGGGTCGACCAGTTGTCCCGGGACACTCGCGTATGTGTCCTAGGGCCCGCGGGGTCAACCAGCTGTCCCGGGTGAATGGGGCTCGGGTCCCAAGGCACTTGGGGTTGACCAGCTGTCCTGGGCGACACCGGCCCATGCCTTTGGGCCCGCGGTGTGGACCAACTCTTCCGGGCGACTCGCGTTCGGGCCTGACGGCCACGGTCCACCAGCTGTCCCGGGAGATTCGCGCCCATGCCTGATGTCCCGCGGGGTCGACCAGATGCCCCGGGCGACTCGGGCCCGTACCCGAGGGCCCGCGGTGTTGACCAGCTGTCCCGGGCGACTCCGGCCCTGGTCCAACGGCCTGAGGGGTCTACCAGCAGTCCCCGGACGACTCGGGCTCGTTTCCGCGGGACCCCGGTGTCGACCATCGGTACCGGGCTATTTGTCCCGTGCCCGAGGGTGCGCGGTGTCGACCACATCTCTCGGGCGACTCGGTTCGGGTCCGATGGCCTGCGGTTTCGACCAGCTCCTCTGGGCGATTCCGGCCCGGGTCAAAGGGCACACAGTGTCGACCAGCTGTCTTGCGCGACTTGGGCCCGGGTCCGAGTGCCCTCGGCGTCGACCAGGGGTCCTGTGTGACTCGGACCCTGGTCCAAGGGCCCTCGGGGTCCACCAGCACTCCCGGGAGACCTGCGCTCGGGTCAGATGGCCCGAGGTGTCGACCAGCTCTCCGGGGCGACTGGGGTCATACCCGATGGCCCGCGGGGTCTTCGAGCTCTCCCCTGTGACTCAGGACTGTGCCAAGGGCCTGCGGTGTCGAACTGCTCTCCCAGGCATCTCACGCTTGCCTCTGAGAGCCCCCGGGGTCGACCAGCAGGCCCGGACGACTCTGGCTCGTGTCCGAGGGCCCGTGAAGTCGACCTGCGCTTCTGGGTGACTCGGGTCCGAGCCCTATACCCGCGGGGTCGACCAGCTGCCCCGGGCGACTCGGGCCCGGGTCCGAAGTCCTGGGGTTCGACCAATTCTCCCGGGCATCTGGGGCCCGGGTCCGAAGGCCCTCGGGGTCGACCAGCTGTCTCGGAGGACTCGTGCTCGAGTCTGTGGGCCCGCGGGGTCGACCAGCTCCTCCGGACGACTCGGGCCCGGGTCCGAGAGCCTGTGGGGTCGACCAGCTCTCCCGGGTGACTTGCGCTTGTGTCCGAGGGCCCGAGGTGTCGACGAGCACTCCCGGGCCACTCGGGCTCGTTTCCGAGGGCCCGCGTGTTCGAACAGCTCTCCCGGGTGAATCAACTCGGGTCTGAGGGCCAGCGGGGTCGACCAAAAATCCCCGGTGCCTTGGGCCCATGCCCGACGGCTTGCAGTGTCGACCAGCAGTCCCGGGCATCTCTGGACCCAGCCCGTGGTGCTGTGGGGTCAAACTGCTGCCCCGGGGGCCTCGCGCTTGGTCCGAGGGCACCCGGGTTCGACAAGCAGTCCCGAGCGACTCGTGCTAGAATCCGAGGGCCCCCGGGCTCGTCCAGCGGTCCCAGGCGCATCGGGCCGGTGCCCGAGGCCCGCGGTGTCGACCAACTCTCCCGGGCCACTCGGGTTAGGGTCTGAGGTCCGAGGGTCGACCAGCTGTCCCGGGCGACTCGGGCCCGTGCCCGATGTCCCGCTGGGTCGACCAGCTGTCCCGGGTGACTTGGGCCCTGGTCAGAGGGACCGCGGTGTCGACCAGGCGTCCCGGGTGACTCGGGACTGTACCCGAGGCCTCGCGGTGTCCACCAGGTGGCCCGGGCGACTCGGGGCCGTGACCGAGGGCCCAAGGTGTCGCCCAGCTCCCCCGGGTGATTCGGGCCCGGGTCCGAGAGCATGCGCTGTCGACCAGCATGCCCCGGGGCACTCGGGCCCATGTCGAGGGTCCGCGGTTTCGGTTTCGACATGCTCTCCCGGGTGAATCGCGCTCGGGTCCGATGATACGCAGGGTCGACGAGCTCTCTTGGGCGATTCGGGCCCGTTCCCGAGGGCCCGTGGTGTCGACCAGCTGTCCCGGGTGACTCCGGACTCTGCCCGAGGGCCCGCGGTGTCGAACAGCTTTCCCGGGCGTCTCGCGCTTGGGTCTGTGGGCCCCCGCCATCGACCAGCAGTCCCGGATGTCTCTGGCTTGTTTCCGAGGGCCCGTGAGGTCGACCTGCGGTCCTGGGCGACTCCGGCCAGAGCCCTAGGGCCCGTGGGGTCAACCTGCTGACCCGGGCCACTCGCACTTGGGTCCGAGGGCCTGCGGGGTCGACAGGCTGTCCTGGGCGACTCCGGCCCGCCTCCGAGTGCCCAGGGGTCGACCAGCTGTCCCGGGACACTCGCGTTTGTGTCCGAGGGCCCGCGGGGTCAACCAGCTGTACCGGGTGAATGGGGCTCGGGTCCCAAGGCACTCGGGGTTGACCAGCTGTCCTGGGCGACACCGGCCCATGCCTTTGGGCCCGCGGTGTGGACCAACTCTTCCGGGCGAATCGCGTTCGGGTCTGACGGCCACGGTCGACCAGCTGTCCCGGGAGATTCGCGCCCATGCCTGATGTCCCGCGGGGTCGACCAGATGCCACGGGCGACTCAGCCCGTACCCGAGGGCCCGCGGTGTTGACCAGCTGTCCCGGGCGACTCGGGCTCGTTTCCGCGGGACCCCGGTGTCGACCATCGGTACCGGGCTATTCGTCCCGTGCCTGAGGGTCCGGGGTGTCGACCACATCTCTTCGGCGACTCGGTTCGGGTCCGAGGGCCCGCGGTGTTGACCAGCTCCTCTGGGCGATTCCGGCCCGGGTCAGAGGGCACACAGTGTCGACCAGCTGTCCTGCGCGACTTGGGCCCGGGTCCGAGTGCCCTCGGCGTCGACCAGGGGTCCTGTGTGACTCGGACCCTGGTCCAAGGGCCCTCGGGGTCCACCAGCACTCCCGGGAGACCTGCGCTCGGGTCAGATGGCCCGAGGTGTCGACCAGCTCTCCGGGGCGACTGGGGCCATACCCGATGGCCCGCGGGGTCTTCGAGCTGTCCCGGGTGACTCGGGACTGTGCCAAGGGCCCGCGGTGTCGAACTGCTCTCCCGGGCATCTCACGCTTGCCTCTGAGGGCCCCCGGGGTCGACCAGCAGGCCCGGACGACTCTGGCTTGTGTCCGAGGGCCCGTGAAGTCGACCTGCGCTTCTGGGTGACTCGGGTCCGAGCCCTATGGCCCGCGGGGTCGACCAGCTGCCCCGGGCGACTCGGGCCATGGTCCGAGGGCCCACGGGTTCGACCAGATTTCCTGGGCGACTCGGGCCGGGGTCCGAAGTCCTGGGGTTCGACCAATTCTCCCGGGCATCTGGGGCCCGGGTCCGAAGGCCCTCGGGGTCGACCAGCTGTCTCGGAGGACTCGTGCTCGAGTCTGTGGGCCCGCGGGGTCGACCAGCTCCTCCGGACGACTCGGGCCCGGGTCCGAGAGCCTGTGGGGTCGACCAGCTCTCCCGGGTGACTTGCGCTTGTGTCCGAGGGCCCGAGGTGTCGACGAGCACTCCCGGGCCACTCGGGCTCGTGTCCGAGGGCCCGCGTGTGCGAACATCTCTCCCGGGTGAATCAACTGGGGTCTGAGGGCCAGCGGGGTCGACCAAAAGTCCCCGGTGCCTCGGGCCCATGCCCGACGGCTTGCAGTGTCGACCAGCAGTCCCGGGCATCTCTGGACCCAGCCCGTGGTGCTGTGGGGTCAAACTGCTGCCCCGGGTGCCTCGCGCTTGGTCCGAGGGCACCCGGGTTCGACAAGCAGTCCCGAGCGACTCGTGCTAGAATCCGAGGGCCCCCGGGGTCGTCCAGCGGTCCCAGGCGCATCGGGCCGGTGCCCGAGGCCCGCGGTGTCGACCAACTCTCCCGGGCCACTCGGGTTAGGGTCTGAGGTCCGAGGGTCGACCAGCTGTCCCGGGCGACTCGGGCCCGTGCCCGATGTCCCGCTGGGTCGACCAGCTGTCCCGGGTGACTTGGGCCCTGGTCAGAGGGACCGCGGTGTCGACCAGGCGTCCCGGGTGACTCGGGACTGTACCCGAGGCCGCTCGGTGTCCACCAGGTGGCCCGGGCCACTCGGGGCCGTGACCGAGGGCCCAAGGTGTCGCCCAGCTCCCCCGGGTGATTCGGGCCCGGGTCCGAGAGCATGCGGTGTCGACCATCATGCCCTGGGGCACTCGGGCCCATGTCGAGGGTCCGCGGTTTCGGTTTCGACATGCTCTCCCGGGTGAATCGCGCTAGGGTCCGATGATACGCAGGGTCGACGAGCTCTCTTGGGCGATTCGGGCCCGTTCCCGAGGGCCCGTGTTGTCGTCCAGCTGTCCCGGGTGACTCCGGACTCTGCCCGAGGGCCCGCGGTGTCGAACAGCTTTCCCGGGCGTCTCGCGCTTGGGTCTGTGGTCCCCCGCCATGGACCAGCAGTCCCGGATGTCTCTGGCTTGTTTCCGAGGGCCCGTGAGGTCGACCTGCGGTCCTGGGCGACTCCGGCCAGAGCCCTAGGGCCCGTGGGGTCAACCTGCTGACCCGGGCCACTCGCACTTGGGTCCGAGGGCCTGCGGGGTCGACAGGCTGTCCCGGGCGACTCCGGCCCGCCTCCGTGTGCCCAGGGGTCGACCAGCTGTCCCAGGACACTCGCGTTTGTGTCCTAGGGCCCGCGGGGTCAACCAGCTGTCCCGGGTGAATGGGGCTCGGGTCCCAAGGCACTCGGGGTTGACCAGCTGTCCTGGGCGACACCGGCCCATGCCTTTTGGCCCGCGGTGTGGACCATCTCTTCCGGGCGACTCGCGTTCGGGTCTGACGGCCACGGTCGACCAGCTGTCCCGGGAGATTCGCGCCCATGCCTGATGTCCCGCGGGGTCGACCAGATGCCCCGGGCGACTCGGGCCCGTACCCGAGGGCCCGCGGTGTTGACCAGCTGTCCCGGGCGACTACGGCCCTGGTCCAATGGCCTGAGGGGTCTACCAGCAGTCCCCGGGCCCCTCGGGCTCGTTTCCGCCGGACCCCGGTGTCGACCATCGGTACCGGGCTATTCGTCCCGTGCCCGAGGGTCCGGGGTGTCGACCACATCTCTCGGGTGACTCGGTTCGGGTCCGAGGGCCCGCGGTGTTGACCAGCTCCTCTGGGCGATTCCGGCCCGGGTCAGAGGGCACACAGTGTGGACCAGCTCTCCTGCGCGACTTGGGCCCGGGTCCGAGTGCCCTCGGCGTCGACCAGGGGTCCTGTGTGACTCGGACCCGGGTCCAAGGGCCCTCGGGGTCCACCAGCACTCCCGGAGACCTGCGCTCGGGTCAGATGGCCCGAGGTGTCGACCAGCTCTCCGGGGCGACTGGGGCCATACCCGATGGCCCGTGGGGTCTTCGAGCTCTCCCGGGTGACTCGGGACTGTGCCAAGGGCCTGCGGTGTCGAACTGCTCTCCCGGGCATCTCACGCTTGCCTCTGAGGGCCCCCGCGGTCGACCAGCAGGCCCGGACGACTCTGGCTCGTGTCTGAGGGCCCGTGAAGTCGACCTGCGGTTC
Organism: Sus scrofa; assembly: GCF_054392235.1. NCBI lineage: Eukaryota > Metazoa > Chordata > Mammalia > Artiodactyla > Suidae > Sus > Sus scrofa. The sequence goes on along the minus strand of NC_139387.1, from coordinate 44,944,323 downwards.
TGGGTGACTCGGGTCCGAGCCCTATGGCCCGCGGGGTCGACGAGCTGCCCCGGGCGACTCGGGCCTGGGTCCGAGGGCCCACGGGTTCGACCAGATTTCCTGGGCGACTCGGGCCCGGGTCCGAAGTCCTGGGGTTCCACCAATTCTCCCGGGCGTCTGGGGCCCAGGTCCGAAGGCCCTCGGGGTCGACCAGCTGTCTCGGAGGACTCGTGCTCGAGTCTGTGAGCCCGCGGGGTCGACCAGCTCCTCCGGACGACTCGGGCCCGGCTCCGAGAGCCTGTGGGGTCGACCAGCTCTCCCGGGTGACTTGCGCTTGTGTCCGAGGGCCCGAGGTGTCGACGAGCACTCCCGGGCCACTCGGGCTCGTGTCCGAGGGCCCGCGTGTGCGAACATCTCTCCCGGGTGAATCAACTGGGGTCTGAGGGCCAGCGGGGTCGACCAAAAGTCCCCGGTGCCTCGGGCCCATGCCCGACGGCTTGCAGTGTCGACCAGCAGTCCCGGGCATCTCTGGACCCAGCCCGTGGTGCTGTGGGGTCAAAATGCTGCCCCGGGGGCCTCGCGCTTGGTCCGAGGGCACCCGGGTTCGACAAGCAGTCCCGAGCGACTCGTGCTAGAATCCGAGGGCCCCCGGGCTCGTCCAGCGGTCCCAGGCGCATCGGGCCGGTGCCCGAGGCCCGCGGTGTCGACCAACTCTCCCCGGCAACTCGGGTTAGGGTCTGAGGTCCCAGGGTCGACCAGCTGTCCCGGGCGACTCGGGCCCGTGCCCGATGTCCCGCTGGGTCGACCAGCTGTCCCGGGTGACTTGGGCCCTGGTCAGAGGGACCGCGGTGTCGACCAGGCGTCCCGGGTGACTCGGGACTGTACCCGAGGCCTCGCGGTGTCCACCAGGTGGCCCGGGCGACTCGGGGCCGTGACCGAGGGCCCAAGGTGTCGCCCAGCTCCCCCGGGTGATTCGGGCCCGGGTCCGAGAGCATGCGGTGTCGACCATCATGCCCTGGGGCACTCGGGTCCATGTCGAGGGTCCGCGGTTTCGGTTTCGACATGCTCTCCCGGGTGAATCGCGCTCGGGTCCGATGATACGCGGGGTCGACGAGCTCTCTTGGGCGATTCGGGCCCGTTCCCGAGGGCCCGTGGTGTCGACCAGCTGTCCCGGGTGACTCCGGACTCTGCCCGAGGGCCCGCGGTGTCGAACAGCTTTCCCGGGCGTCTCGCGCTTGGGTCTGTGGGCCCCCGCCATGGACCAGCAGTCCCGGATGTCTCTGGCTTGTTTCCGAGGGCCCGTGAGGTCGACCTGCGGTCCTGGGCGACTCCGGCCAGAGCCCTAGGGCCCGTGGGGTCAACCTGCTGACCCGGGCCACTCGCACTTGGGTCCGAGGGCCTGCGGGGTCGACAGGCTGTCCCGGGCGACTCCGGCCCGCCTCCGAGTGCCCAGGGGTCGACCAGCTGTCCCGGGACACTCGCGTTTGTGTCCGAGGGCCCGCGGGGTCAACCAGCTGTCCCGGGTGAATGGGGCTTGGGTCCCAAGGCACTCGGGGTTGACCAGCTGTCCTGGGCGACACCGGCCCATGCCTTTGGGCCCGCGGTGTGGACCAACTCTTCCGGGCGACTCGCGTTCGGGTCTGACGGCCACGGTCGACCAGCTGTCCCGGGAGATTCGCGCCCATGCCTGATGTTCCGCGGGGTCGACCAGATGCCCCGGGCGACTCGGGCCCGTACCCGAGGGCCCGCGGTGTTGACCAGCTGTCCCGGGCGACTCCGGCCCTGGTCCAACGGCCTGAGGGGTCTACCAGCAGTCCCCGGGCGACTCGGGCTCGTTTCCGCCGGACCCCGGTGTCGACCATCGGTACCGGGCTATTCGTCCCATGCCCGAGGGTCCGGGGTGTCGACCACATCTCTCGGGCGACTCGGTTCGGGTCCGAGGGCCCGCGGTGTCGACCAGCTCCTCTGGGCGATTCCGGCCCGGGTCAGAGGGCACACAGTGTCGACCAGCTCTCCTGCGCGACTTGGGCCCGGGTCCGAGTGCCCTCGGCGTCGACCAGGGGTCCCGTGTGACTCGGACCCGGATCCAAGGGCCCTCGGGGTCCACCAGCACTCCCGGAAGACCTGCGCTCGGGTCAGATGGCCCGAGGTGTCGCCCAGCTCCCCCGGGTGATTCGGGCCCGGGTCCGAGAGCATGCGCTGTCGACCAGCATGCCCCGGGGCACTCGGGCCCATGTCGAGGGTCCGCGGTTTCGGTTTCGACTTGCTCTCCCGGGTGAATCGAGCTCGGGTCCGATGGTACGCGGGGTCGACGAGCTCTCTTGTGCGATTCGGGCCAGTTCCCGAGGGCCCGTGTTGTCGACCAGCTGTCCCGGGTGACTCTGGATTCTGCCCGAGGGCATGCGGTGTCGAACAGCTTTCCTGGGCGTCTCGCGCTTGGGTCTGTGGGCCCCCGCCATCGACCAGCAGTCCCGGATGTCTTTGGCTTGTTTCCGAGGGCCCGTGAGGTCGACCTGCCGTCCTGGGCGACTCCGGCCAGAGCCCTAGGGCCCGTGGGGTCAACCTGCTGACCCGGGCCACTCGCACTTGGGTCCGAGGGCCTGCGGGGTCGACAGGCTGTCCCGGGCGACTCCGGCCCGCCTCCGAGTGCCCAGGGGTAGACCAGCTGTCCCGGGACACTCGCGTTTGTGTCCGAGGACCCGCGGGGTCAACCAGCTGTCCCGGGTGAATGGGGCTCGGGTCCCAAGGCACTCGGGGTTGACCAGCTGTCCTGGGCGACACCGGCCCATGCCTTTGGGCCCGCGGTGTGGACCAACTCTTCCGGGCGACTCGCGTTCGGGTCTGACGGCCACGGTCGACCAGCTGTCCCGGGAGATTCGCGCCCATGCCTTATGTCCCGCGGGGTCGACCAGATGCCCCGGGCGACTCGGGCCCGTACCCGAGGGCCCGCGGTGTTGACCAGCTGTCCCGGGCGACTCCGGCCCTGGTCCAACGGCCTGAGGAGTCTACCAGCAGTCCCCGGGCGACTCGGGCTCGTTTCCGCCGGACCCCGGTGTCGACCATCGGTACCGGGCTATTCATCCCGTGCCCGAGGGTCCGGGGTGTCGATCACATCTCTCGGGCGACTCGGTTCGGGTCCGAGGGCCCGCGGTGTCTACCAGCTCCTCTGGGCGATTCCGGCCCGGGTCAGAGGGCACACAGTGTCGACCAGCTGTCCTGCGCGACTTGGGCCCGGGTCCGAGTGCCCTCGGCGTCGACCAGGGGTCCCGTGTGACTCGGACCCGGGTCCAAGGGCCCTCGGGGTCCACCAGCACTCCCGGAAGACCTGCGCTCGGGTCAGATGGCCCGAGGTGTCGACCAGCACTCCGGGGCGACTGGGGCCATACCCGATGGCCCGCGGGGTCTTCGAGCTCTCCCGGGTGACTCGGGACTGTGCCAAGGGCCTGCGGTGTCGAACTGCTCTCCCGGGCATCTCACGCTTGCCTCTGAGGGCGCCCGGGGTCGACCAGCAGGCCCGGACGACTCTGGCTCGTGTCCGAGGGCCCGTGAAGTCGACCTGCGTTTCTGGGTGACTCGGGTCCGAGCCCTATGGCCCGCGGGCTCGACCAGCTGCCCCGGGCGACTCGGGCCCGGGTCCGAGGGCCCACGGGTTCGACCAAATTTCCTGGGCGACTCGGGCCCGGGTCCGAAATCCTGGGGTTCCACCAATTCTCCCGGGCGTTGGAGCCCAGGTTCGAAGGCCCTCGGGGTCGACCAGCTGTCTCGGAGGACTCGTGCTCGAGTCTGTGGGCCCGCGGGGTCGACCAGTTCTCCCGGGTGACTTGCGCTTGTGTCCAAGGGCCCGAGGTGTCGACGAGCACTCCCGGGCCACTCGGGCTCGTGTCCGAGGGCCCGCGTGTGCGAACATCTATCCCGGGTGAATCAACTCGGGTCTGAGGGCCAGCGGGGTCGACCAAAAGTCCCCGGTGCCTCGGGCCCATGCCCGACGGCTTGCAGTGTCGACCAGCAGTCCCGGGCATCTCTGGACCCAGCCCGTGGTGCTGTGGGGTCAAACTGCTGCCCCGGGGGCCTCGCGCTTGGTCCGAGGGCACCCGGGTTCGACAAGCAGTCCCCAGCGACTCGTGCTAGAATGCGAGGGCCCCCGGGGTCGTCCAGCGGTCCCAGGCGCATCGGGCCGGTGCCCGAGGCCCACGGTGTCGACCAACTCTCCCGGGCCACTCGGGTTAGGGTCTGAGGTCCCAGGGTCGACCAGCTGTCCCGGGCGACTCGGGCCCGTGCCCGATGTCCCGCTGGGTCGACCAGCTGTCCCGGGTGACTTGGGCCCTGGTCAGAGGGACCGCGGTGTCGACCAGGCGTCCCGGGTGACTCGGGACTGTACCCGAGGCCTCGCGGTGTCCACCAGGTGGCCCGGGCGACTCGGGGCCGTGACCGAGGGCCCAAGGTGTCGCCCAGCTCCCCCGGGTGATTCCGGCCCGGGTCCAAGAGCATGCGGTGTCGACCAGCTGTCCCGGGGCACTCGGGCCCGCGTCGAGGGTCCGCGGTTTCGGTTTCGACATGCTCTCCCGGGTGAATCGCGCTCGGGTCCGATGGTACGCGGGGTCGATGAGCTCTCTTGGGCGATTCGGGCCCGTTCCCGAGGGCCCGTGGTGTCGACCAGCTGTCCCGGGTGACTCCGGACTCTGCCCGAGGGCCCGCGGTGTCGAACAGCTTTCCCGGGCGTCTCGCGCTTGGGTCTGTGGGCCCCCGCCTTGGACCAGCAGTCCCGGATGTCTCTGGCTTGTTTCCGAGGACCCGTGAGGTCGACCTGCGGTCCTGGGCGACTCCGGCCAGAGCCCTAGGGCCCGTGGGGTCAACCTGCTGACCCGGGCCACTCGCACTTGGGTCCGAGGGCCTGCGGGGTCGACAGGATGTCCCGGGCGTCTCCGGCCCGCCTCCGAGTGCCCAGGGGTCGACCAGCTGTCCCGGGACACTCGCGTTTGTGTCCGAGGGCCCGCGGGGTCAACCAGCTGTCCCGGGTGAATGGGGCTCGGGTCCCAAGGCACTCGGGGTTGACCAGCTGTCCTGGGCGACACCGGCCCTGGTCCAACGGCCTGAGGAGTCTACCAGCAGTCCCCGGGCGACTCGGGCTAGTTTCCGCGGGACCCCGGTGTCGACCATCGGTACCGGGCTATTCGTCCCGTGCCCGAGGGTCCGGGGTGTCGATCACATCTCTCGGGCTACTCGGTTCGGGTCCGAGGGCCCGCGGTGTCGACCAGCTGTCCTGCGCGACGTGGGCCCGGGTCCGAGTGCCCTCGGCGTCGCCCAGGGGTCCCGTGTGACTCGGACCCGGGTCCAAGGGCCCTCGGTGTCCAGCAGCACTCCCGGGAGACCTGCGCTCGGGTCAGATGGCCCGAGGTGTCGACCAGCTCTCCGGGGCGACTGGGGCCATACCCGATGGCCCGCGGGGTCTTCGAGCTCTCCCGGGTGACTCGGGACTGTGCCAAGGGCCCGCGGTGTCGAACTGCTCTCCCGGGCATCTCACGCTTGCCTCTGAAGGCCCCCGGGGTCGACCAGCAGGCCCGGACGACTCTGGCTCGTGTCCGAGGGCCCGTGAAGTCGACCTGCGGTTCTGGGTGACTCGGGTCAGAGCCCTATGGCCCGCGGGGTCGACCAGCTGCGCCGGGCCACTCGGGCCCGGGTCCGAGGGCCCACGGGTTCCACCAGATTTCCTGGGCGACTCGGGCCCGGGTCCGAAGTCCTGGGTTTCCACCAATTCTCCCGGGCGTCTGGGGCCCGGGTCCGAAGGCCCTCGGGGTCGACCAGCTGTCTCGGAGGACTCGTGCTCGAGTCTGTGGGCCCGCGGGGTCGACCAGCTCTCCCGGGTGACTTGCGCTTGTGTCCGCGGGCCCGAGGTGTCGACGAGCACTCCCGGGGCACTCGGGCTCGTGTCCGAGGGCCCGCGTGTGCGAACAGCTCTCCCGGGTGAATCAACTCGGGTCTGAGGGCCAGCGGGGTCGACCAAAAATCCCCGGTGCCTCGGGCCCATGCCCGACGGCTTGCAGTGTCGACCAGCAGTCCCGGGCATCTCTGGACCCAGCCCGTGGTGCTGTGGGGTCAAACTGCTTCCCCGGGGGCCTCGCGCTTGGTCCGAGGGCACCCGGGTTCGACAAGCAGTCCCCAGCGACTCGTGCTAGAATCCGAGGGCCCCCGGGGTCGTCCATCGGTCCCAGGCGCATCGGGCCGTTGCCCGAGGCCCGCGGTGTCGACCAACTCTCCCGGGCCACTCGGGTTAGGGTCTGAGGTCCCAGGGTCGACCAGCTGTCCCGGGCGACTCGGGCCCGTGCCCGATGTCCCGCTGGGTCGACCAGCTGTCCCGGGTGACTTGGGCCCTGGTCAGAGGGACCGCGGTGTCGACCAGGCGTCCCGGGTGACTCGGGACTGTACCCGAGGCCGCGCGGTGTCCACCAGGTGGCCCGGGCGACTCGGGGCCGTGACCGAGGGCCCAAGGTGTCGCCCAGCTCCCCCGGGTGATTCGGGCCCGGGTCCGAGAGCATGCGGTGTCGACCAGCTGTCCCGGGGCACTCGGGCCCGCGCCGAGGGTCCGCGGTTTCGGTTTCGACATGCTCTCCCGGGTGAATCGCGCTCGGGTCCGATGGTACGCGGGGTCGACGAGCTCTCTTGGGCGATTCGGGCCCGTTCCCGAGGGCCCGTGGTGACCACCAGCTGTCCCGGGTGACTCCGGACTGTGCCCGAGGGCCCGCGGTGTCGAACAGCTTTCCCGGGCGTCTCGCGCTTGGGTCTGTGGGCCCCCGCCAACGACCAGCTGTCCCGGATGTCTCTGGCTTGTTTCCGAGAGCCCGTGAGGTCGACCTGCGGTCCTGGGCGACTCCGGCCAGAGCCCTAGGGCCCGTGGGGTCAACCTGCTGACCCGGGCCACTCGCACTTGGGTCCGAGGGCCTGCGGGGTCGACAGGCTGTCCCGGGTGACTCCGGCCCGCCTCCGAGTGCCCAGGGGTCGACCAGCTGTCCCGGGACACTCGCGTTTGTGTCCGAGGGCCCGCGGGGTCAACCAGCTGTCCCGGGTGAATGGGGCTCGGGTCCCAAGGCACTCGGGGTTGACCAGCTGTCCTGGGCGACTCCGGCCCTGGTCCAACGGCCTGAGGGGTCTACCAGCAGTCCCCGGGCGACTCGGGCTCGTTTCCGCCGGACCCCGGTGTCGACCATCGGTACCGGGCTATTCGTCCCGTGCCCGAGGGTCCGGGGTGTCGACCACATCTCTCGGGCGACTCGGTTCGGGTCCGAGGGCCCGCGGTGTCGACCAGCTCCTCTGGGCGATTCCGGCCCGGGTCAGAGGGCACACAGTGTCAACCAGCTGTCCTGCGCGACGTGGGCCCGGGTCCGAGTGCCCTCGGCGTCGACCAGGGGTCCCGTGTGACTCGGACCCGGGTCCAAGGGCCCTCGGGGTCCACCAGCACTCCCGGGTGACCTGCGCTCGGGTCAGATGGCCCGAGGTGTCGACCAGCTCTCGGGGGCGACTGGGGCCATACCCGATGGCCCGCGGGTTCTTCGAGCTCTCCCGGGTGTCTCGGGACTGTGCCAAGGGCCCGCGGTGTCGAACAGCTTTCCCGGGCATCTCAGGCCGGCCTCTGAAGGCCCCCGGGGTCGACCAGCAGGCCCGGACGACTCTGGCTCATGTCCGAGGGCCCGTGAAGTCGACCTGCGGTTCTGGGTGACTCGGGTCAGAGCCCTATGGCCCGCGGGGTCGACCAGCTGCGCCGGGCCACTCGGGCCCGGGTCCGAGGGCCCACGGGTTCGACCAGATTTCCTGGGCGACTCGGGCCCGGGTCCGAAGTCCTGGGTTTCCACCAATTCACCCGGGCGTCTGGGGCCCGGGTCCGAAGGCCCTCGGGGTCGACCAGCTGTCTCGGAGGACTCGTGCTCGAGTCTGTGGGCCCGCGGGGTCGACCAGCTCTCCCAGGTGACTTGCGCTTGTGTCCGAGGGCCCGAGGTGTCGACGAGCACTCACTGGCCACTCGAGCTCGTGTCCGAGGTCCTGCGTTTGCGAACAGCTCTCCCGGGTGAATCAACTCGGGTCTGAGGGCCAGCGGGGGCGACCAAAAATCCCCGGTGCCTCGGGCCCATGCCCGACGGCTTGCAGTGTCGACCAGCAGTCCCGGGCATCTCTGGACCCAGCCCGTGGTGCTGTGGGGTCAAACTGCTGCCCCGGGTGCCTCGCGCTTGGTCCGAGGGCACCCGGGTTCGACAAGCAGTCCCCAGCGACTCGTGCTAGAATCCGAGGGCCCCCGGGGTCGTCCAGCGGTCCCAGGCGCATCGGGCCGTTGCCCGAGGCCCGCTGTGTCGACCAACTCTCCCGGGCCACTCGGGTTAGGGTCTGAGGTCCCAGGGTCGACCAGCTGTCCCGGGCGACTCGGGCCCGTGCCCGATGTCCCGCTGGGTCGACCAGCTGTCCCGGGTGACTTGGGCCCTGGTCAGAGGGACCGCGGTGTCCACCAGGCGTCCCGGGTGACTCGGGACTGTACCCGAGGCCTCGCGGTGTCCACCAGGTGGCCCGGGCGACTCGGGGCCGTGACCGAGGGCCCAAGGTGTCGCCCAGCTCCCCCGGGTGATTCGGGCCCGGGTCCGAGAGCATGCGGTGTCGACCAGCTGTCCCGGGGCACTCGGGCCCGCGCCGAGGGTCCGCGGTTTCGGTTTCGACATGCTCTCCCGGGTGAATCGCGCTCGGGTCCGATGGTACGCGGGGTCGACGAGCTCTCTTGGGCGATTCGGGCCCGTTCCCGAGGGCCCGTGTTGACCACCAGCTGTCCCGGGTGACTCCGGACTGTGCCCGAGGGCCCGCGGTGTCGAACAGCTTTCCCGGGCGTCTCGCGCTTGGCTCTGTGGGCCCCCGCCATGGACCAGCAGTCCCGGATGTCTCTGGCTTGTTTCCGAGGGCCCGTGAGGTCGACCTGCGGTCCTGGGCGACTCCGGCCAGAGCCCTAGGGCCCGTGGGGTCAACCTGCTGACCCGGGCCACTCGCACTTGGGTCCGAGGGCCTGAGGGGTCGACAGGCTGTCCCGGGCGACTCCGGCCCGCCTCCGAGTGCCCAGGTGTCGACCAGCTGTCCCGGGACACTCGCGTTTGTGTCCGAGGGCCCGCGGGGTCAACCAGCTGTCCCGGGTGAATGGGGCTCGGGTCCCATGGCACTCGGGGTTGACCAGCTGTCCTGGGCGACACCGGCCCATGCCTTTGGGCCCGCGGTGTGGACCAACTCTTCCGGGCGACTCGCGTTCGGGTCTGACGGCCACCGTCGACCAGCTGTCCCGGGAGATTCGCGCCCATGCCTGATGTCCCGCGGGGTCGAGCGGATGCCCCGGGTGACTTGGGCCCGTACCCGAGGGCCCGCGGTGTTGACCAGCTGTCCCGGGCGACTCCGGCCCTGGTCCAACGGCCTGAGGGGTCTACCAGCAGTCCCCTGGCGACTCGGGCTCGTTTCCGCCGGACCCCGGTGTCGACCATCGGTACCGGGCTATGCGTCCCGTGCCCGAGGGTCCGGGGTGTCGACCACATCTCTCGGGCGACTCGGTTCGGGTCCGAGGGCCCGCGGTGTCGACCAGCTCCTCTGGGCGATTCCGGCCCGGGTCAGAGGGCACACAGTGTCGACCAGCTGTCCTGCGCGACGTGGGCCCGGGTCCGAGTGCCCTCGGCGTCGCCCAGGGGTCCCGTGTGACTCGGACCCGGGTCCAAGGGCCCTCGGGGTCCACCAGCACTCCCGGGAGACCTGCGCTCGGGTCAGATGGCCCGAGGTGTCGACCAGCTCTCGGGGGCGACTGGGGCCATACCCGATGGCCCGCGGGGTCTTCGAGCTCTCCCGGGTGACTCGGGACTGTGCCAAGGGCCCGCGGTGTCGAACAGCTTTCCCGGGCATCTCAGGCCTGCCTCTGAAAGCCCCCGGGGTCGACCAGCAGGCCCGGACGACTCTGGCTCGTGTCCGAGGGCCCGTGAAGTCGACCTGCGGTTCTGGGTGACTCGGGTCAGAGCCCTATGGCCCGCGGGGTCGACCAGCTGCGCCGGGCCACTCGGGCCCGGGTGCGAGGGCCCACGGGTTCGACCAGTTTTCCTGGGCGACTCGGGCCCGGGTCCGAAGTCCTGGGGTTCCACCAATTCTCCCGGGCGTCTGGGGCCCGGGTCCGAAGGCCCTCGGTGTCGAGCAGCTGTCTCGGAGGACTCGTGCTCGAGTCTGTGGGCCCGCGGGGTCGACCAGCTCTCCCGGGTGACTTGCGCTTGTGTCCGAAGGCCCGAGGTGTTGACGAGCACTCCCGGGCCACTCGGGCTCGTGTCCAAGGGCCCGCGTGTGCGAACAGCTCTCCCGGGTGAATCAACTCGGGTCTGAGGGCCAGCGGGGTCGTCCAAAAGTCCCCGGTGCCTCGGGCCCATGCCCGACGGCTTGCAGTGTCGACAAGCAGTCCCGGGTATCTCTGGACCCAGCCCGTGGTGCTGTGGGGTCAAACTGCTGCCCCGGGGGCCTCGCGCTTGGTCCGAGGGCACCCGGGTTCGACAAGCAGTCCCGAGCGACTCGTGCTAGAATCCGAGGGCCCCCGGGGTCGTCCAGCGCTCCCAGGGGCATCGGGCCGGTGCCTGAGGCCCGCGGTGTCGACCAACTCTCCCGGGCCACTCGGGTTAGGGTCTGAGGTCCCAGGGTCGACCAGCTGTCCCGGGCGACTAGGGCCCGTGCCCGATGTCCCGCTGGGTCGATCAGCTGTCCCGGGTGACTTGGGCCCTGGTCAGAGGGACCGCGGTGTCGACCAGGCGTCCCGGGTGACTCGGGACTGTACCCGAGGCCGCGCGGTGTCCACCAGGTGGCCCGGGCGACTCGGGGCCGTGACCGAGGGCCCAAGGTGTCGCCCAGCTCGCCCGGGTGATTCGGGCCCGTGTCCGAGAGCATGTGGTGTCGACCAGCTGTGCCGGGGCACTCGGGCCCGCGTCGAGGGTCCGCGGTTTCGGTTTCGACATGCTCTCCCGGGTGAATCGCGCTCGGGTCCGATGGTACGCGGGGTCGACGAGCTCTCTTGGGCGATTCGGGCCCGTTCCCGAGGGCCCGTGGTGACCACCAGCTGTCCCGGGTGACTCCGGACTGTGCCCGAGGGCCCGCGGTGTCGAACAGCTTTCCCGGGCGTCTCGCGCTTGGGTCTGTGGGCCCCCGCCATGGACCAGCAGTCCCGGATGTCTCTGGCTTGTTTCCGAGGGCCCGTGAGGTCGACCTGCGGTCCTGGGCGACTCCGGCCAGAGCCCTAGGGCCCGTGGGGTCAACCTGCTGACCCGGGCCACTCGCACTTGGGTCCGAGGGCCTGCGAGGTCGACAGGCTGTCCCGGGAGACTCCGGCCCGCCTCCGAGTGCCCAGGGGTCGACCAGCTGTCCCGGGACACTCGCGTTTGTGTCCGAGGGCCCGCGGGGTCAACCAGCTGTCCCGGGTGAATGGGGCTCGGGTCCCAAGGCACTCGGGGTTGACCAGCTGTCCTGGGCGACACCGGCCCATGCCTTTGGGCCGCGGTGTGGACCAACTCTTCCGGGCGACTCGCGTTCGGGTCTGACCGCCACGATCGACCAGCTGTCCCGGGAGATTCGCGCCCATGTCTGATGTCCTGCGGGGTCGACCGGATGCCCCGGGCGACTTGGGCCCGTACCCGAGGGCCCGCGGTGTTGACCAGCTGTCCCGGGCGACTCGGGACTGTGCCAAGGGCCCGCGGTGTCGAACTGCTCTCCCGGGCATCTCACGCTTGCCTCTGAGGGCCCCCGGGGTCGACCAGCAGGCCCGGACGACTCTGGCTCGTGTCCGAGGGCCCGTGAAGTCGACCTGCGGTTCTGGGTGACTCGGGTCAGAGCCCGATGGCCCGCGGGGTCGACCAGCTGCCCCGGGCGACTCGGGCCTGGGTCCGAGGGCCCACGGGTTCGACCAGATTTCCTGGGCGACTCGGGCCCGGGTCCGAAGTCCTGGGGTTCCACCAATTCTCCCGGGCGTCTGGGGCCCGGGTCCGAAGGCCCTCGGGGTCGACCAGCTGTCTCGGAGGACTCGTGCTCGAGTCTGTGGGCCCGCGGGGTCGACCAGCTCTCCCGGGTGACTTGCGCTTGTGTCCGAGGGCCCGAGGTGTCGACGAGCACTCCAGGGCCACTCGGGCTCGTGTCCGAGGGCCCACGTGTGCGAACAGCTCTCCGGGGTGAATCAACTCGGGTCTGAGGGCCAGCGGGGTCGACCAAAAATCCCCGGTGCCTCGGGCCCATGCCCGACGGCTTGCAGTGTCGACCAGCAGTCCCGGGCATCTCTGGACCCAGCCCGTGGTGCTGTGGGGTCAAACTGCTGCCCCGGGGGCCTCGCGCTTGGTCCGAGGGCACCCGGGTTCGACAAGCAGTCCCGAGCGACTCGTGCTAGAATCCGAGGGCCCCCGGGGTCGTCCAGCGGTCCCAGGGGCATCGGGCCGGTGCCTGAGGCCCGCGGTGTCGACCAACTCTCCCGGGCCACTCGGGTTAGGGTCTGAGGTCCCAGGCTCGACCAGCTGTCCCGGGCGACTAGGGCCCGTGCCCGATGTCCCGCTGGGTCGACCAGCTGTCCCGGGTGACTTGGGCCCTGGTCAGAGGGACCGCGGTGTCGACCAGGCGTCCCGGGTGACTCGGGACTGTACCCGAGGCCGCGCGGTGTCCACCAGGTGGCCCGGGCGACTCGGGGCCGTGACCGAGGGCCCAAGGTGTCGCCCAGCTCCCCCGGGTGATTCGGGCCCGGGTCCGAGAGCATGCGGTGTCGACCAGCTGTCCCGGGGCACTCGGGCCCGCGTCGAGGGTCCGCGGTTTCGGTTTCGACATGCTCTCCCGGGTGAATCGCGCTCGGGTCCGATGGTACGCGGGGTCGACGAGCTCTCTTGGGCGATTCGGGCCCGTTCCCGAGGGCCCGTGGTGACCACCAGCTGTCCCGGGTGACTCCGGACTGTGCCCGAGGGCCCGCGGTGTCGAACAGCTTTCCCGGGCGTCTCGCGCTTGGCTCTGTGGGCCCCCGCCATCGACCAGCAGTCCCGGATGTCTCTGGCTTGTTTCCGAGGGCCCGTGAGGTCGACCTGCGGTCCTGGGCGACTCCGGCCAGAGCCCTAGGGCCCGTGGGGTCAACCTGCTGACCCGGGCCACTCGCACTTGGGTCCGAGGGCCTGCGGGGTCGACAGGCTGTCCCGGGCGACTCCGGCCCGCCTCCGAGTGCCCAGGGGTCGACCAGCTGTCCCGGGACTCTCGCGTTTGTGTCCGAGGGCCCGCGGGGTCAACCAGCTGTCCCGGGTGAATGGGGCTCGGGTCCCAAGGCACTCGGGGTTGACCAGCTGTCCTGGGCGACACCGGCCCATGCCTTTGGGCCCGCGGTGTGGACCAACGCTTCCGGGCGACTCGCGTTCGGGCCTGACGGCCACGGTCCACCAGCTGTCCCGGGAGATTCGCGCCCATGCCTGATGTCCCGCGGGGTCGACCAGATGCCCCGGGCGACTCGGGCCCGTACCCGAGGGCCCGCGGTGTTGACCAGCTGTCCCGGGCGACTCCGGCCCTGGTCCAACGGCCTGAGGGGTCTACCAGCAGTCCCCCGGCGCCTCGGGCTCGTTTCCGCGGGACCCCGGTGTCGACCATCGGTACCGGGCTCTTCGTCCCGTGCCCGAGGGTCCGGGGTGTCGACCACATCTCTCGGGCGACTCGGTTCGGGTCCGAGGGCCCGCGGTGTCGACCAGCTCCTCTGGGCGATTCCGGCCCGGGTCAGATGGCACACAGTGTCGACCAGCTGTCCTGCGCGACGTGGGCCCGGGTCCGAGTGCCCTCGGCGTCGACCAGGGGTCCCGTGTGACTCGGACCCGGGTCCAAGGGCCCTCGGGGTCCACCAGCACTCCCGGGAGACCTGCGCTCGGGTCAGATGGCCCGAGGTGTCGACCAGCTCTCCGGGGCGACTGGGGCCATACCCGATGGCCCGCGGGGTCTTCGAGCTCTCCCGGGTGACTCGGGACTGTGCCAAGGGCCCGCGGTGTCGAACTGCTCTCCCGGGCATCTCACGCTTGCCTCTGAGGGCCCCCGGGGTCGACCAGCAGGCCCGGACGACTCTGGCTCGTGTCCGAGGGCCCGTGAAGTCGACCTGCGGTTCTGGGTGACTCGGGTGAGAGCCCTATGGCCCTCGGGGTCAATCAGCTGCCCCGGGCGACTCGGGCCCGGGTCCAAGGGCCCACGGGTTCGACCAGATTTCCTGGGCGACTCGGGCCCTGGTCCGAAGTCCTGGGGTTCCACCAATTCTCCCGGGCGTCTGGGGCCCGGGTCCGAAGGCCCTCGGGGTCGACCAGCTGTCTCGGAGGACTCGTGCTCGAGTCTGTGGGCCCGCGGGGTCGACCAGCTCTCCAGGGTGACTTGCGCTTGTGTCCGAGGGCCCGAGGTGTCGACGAGCACTCCAGGACCACTCGGGCTCGTGTCCGAGGGCCCGCGTGTGCGAACAGCGCTCCGGGGTGAATCAACTCGGGTCTGAGGGCCAGCGGGGTCGACCAAAAGTCCCCGGTGCCTCGGGCCCATGCCCGACGGCTTGCAGTGTCGACAAGAAGTCCCGGGTATCTCTGGACCCAGCCCGTGGTGCTGTGGGGTCAAACTGCTGCCCCGGGTGCCTCGCGCTTGGTCCGAGGGCACCCGGGTTCGACAAGCAGTCCCGAGCGACTCGTGCTAGAATCCGAGGGCCCCCGGGGTCGTCCAGCGCTCCCTGGGGCATCGGGCCGGTGCCTGAGGCCCGCGGTGTCGACCAACTCTCCCGGGCAACTCGGGTTAGGGTCTGAGGTCCCAGGGTCGACCAGCTGTCCCGGGCGACTCGGGCCCGTGCCCGATGTCCCGCTGGGTCGACCAGCTGTCCCGGGTGACTTGGGCCCTGGTCAGAGGGACCGCGGTGTCGACCAGGCGTCCCGGGTGACTCGGGACTGTACCCGAGGCCGCGCGGTGTCCACCAGGTGGCCCGGGCGACTCGGGGCCGTGACCGAGGGCCCAAGGTGTCGCCCAGCTCCCCCGGGTGATTCGGGCCCGGGTCCGAGAGCATGCGGTGTCGACCAGCTGTCCCGGGGCACTCGGGCCCGCGTCGAGGGTCCGCGGTTTCGGTTTCGACATGCTCTCCCGGGTGAATCGCGCTCGGGTCCGATGGTACGCGGGGTCGACGAGCTCTCTTGGGCGATTCGGGCCCGTTCCCGAGGGCCCGTGGTGACCACCAGCTGTCCCGGGTGACTCCGGACTGTGCCCGAGGGCCCGCGGTGTCGAACAGCTTTCCCGGGCGTCTCGCGCTTGGCTCTGTGGGCCCCCGCCATCGACCAGCAGTCCCGGATGTCTCTGGCTTGTTTCCGAGGGCCCGTGAGGTCGACCTGCGGTCCTGGGCGACTCCGGCCAGAGCCCTAGGGCCCGTGGGGTCAACCTGCTGACCCGGGCCACTCGCACTTGGGTCCGAGGGCCTGCGGGGTCGACAGGCTGTCCCGGGCGACTCCGGCCCGCCTCCGAGTGCCCAGGGGTCGACCAGCTGTCCCGGGACTCTCGCGTTTGTGTCCGAGGGCCCGCGGGGTCAACCAGCTGTCCCGGGTGAATGGGGCTCGGGTCCCAAGGCACTCGGGGTTGACCAGCTGTCCTGGGCGACACCGGCCCATGCCTTTGGGCCCGCGGTGTGGACCAACGCTTCCGGGCGACTCGCGTTCGGGCCTGACGGCCACGGTCCACCAGCTGTCCCGGGAGATTCGCGCCCATGCCTGATGTCCCGCGGGGTCGACCAGATGCCCCGGGCGACTCGGGCCCGTACCCGAGGGCCCGCGGTGTTGACCAGCTGTCCCGGGCGACTCCGGCCCTGGTCCAACGGCCTGAGGGGTCTACCAGCAGTCCCCCGGCGCCTCGGGCTCGTTTCCGCGGGACCCCGGTGTCGACCATCGGTACCGGGCTCTTCGTCCCGTGCCCGAGGGTCCGGGGTGTCGACCACATCTCTCGGGCGACTCGGTTCGGGTCCGAGGCCCCGCGGTGTCGACCAGCTCCTCTGGGCGATTCCGGCCCCGGTCAGAGGGCACACAGTGTCGACCAGCTGTCCTGCGCGACGTGGGCCCGGGTCCGAGTGCCCTCGGCGTCGACCAGGGGTCCCGTGTGACTCGGACCCGGGTCCAAGGGCCCTCGGGGTCCACCAGCACTCCCGGGAGACCTGCGCTCGGGTCAGATGGCCCGAGGTGTCGACCAGCTCTCCGGGGCGACTGGGGCCATACCCGATGGCCCGCGGGGTCTTCGAGCTCTCCCGGGTGACTCGGGACTGTGCCAAGGGCCCGCGGTGTCGAACTGCTCTCCCGGGCATCTCACGCTTGCCTCTGAGGGCCCCCGGGGTCGACCAGCAGGCCCGGACGACTCTGGCTCGTGTCCGAGGGCCCGTGAAGTCGACCTGCGGTTCTGGGTGACTCGGGTGAGAGCCCTATGGCCCTCGGGGTCAATCAGCTGCCCCGGGCGACTCGGGCCCGGGTCCAAGGGCCCACGGGTTCGACCAGATTTCCTGGGCGACTCGGGCCCTGGTCCGAAGTCCTGGGGTTCCACCAATTCTCCCGGGCGTCTGGGGCCCGGGTCCGAAGGCCCTCGGGGTCGACCAGCTGTCTCGGAGGACTCGTGCTCGAGTCTGTGGGCCCGCGGGGTCGACCAGCTCTCCAGGGTGACTTGCGCTTGTGTCCGAGGGCCCGAGGTGTCGACGAGCACTCCAGGACCACTCGGGCTCGTGTCCGAGGGCCCGCGTGTGCGAACAGCGCTCCGGGGTGAATCAACTCGGGTCTGAGGGCCAGCGGGGTCGACCAAAAGTCCCCGGTGCCTCGGGCCCATGCCCGACGGCTTGCAGTGTCGACAAGAAGTCCCGGGTATCTCTGGACCCAGCCCGTGGTGCTGTGGGGTCAAACTGCTGCCCCGGGTGCCTCGCGCTTGGTCCGAGGGCACCCGGGTTCGACAAGCAGTCCCGAGCGACTCGTGCTAGAATCCGAGGGCCCCCGGGGTCGTCCAGCGCTCCCTGGGGCATCGGGCCGGTGCCTGAGGCCCGCGGTGTCGACCAACTCTCCCGGGCAACTCGGGTTAGGGTCTGAGGTCCCAGGGTCAACCAGCTGTCCCGGGCGACTCGGGCCCGTGCCCGATGTCCCGCTGGGTCGACCAGCTGTCCCGGGTGACTTGGGCCCTGGTCAGAGGGACCGCGGTGTCGACCAGGCGTCCCGGGTGACTCGGGACTGTACCCGAGGCCGCGCGGTGTCCACCAGGTGGCCCGGGCGACTCGGGGCCGTGACCGAGGGCCCAAGGTGTCGCCCAGCTCCCCCGGGTGATTCGGGCCCGGGTCCGAGAGCATGCGGTGTCGACCAGCTGTCCCGGGGCACTCGGGCCCGCGTCGAGGGTCCGCGGTTTCGGTTTCGACATGCTCTCCCGGGTGAATCGCGCTCGGGTCCGATGGTACGCGGGGTCGACGAGCTCTCTTGGGCGATTCGGGCCCGTTCCCGAGGGCCCGTGGTGACCACCAGCTGTCCCGGGTGACTCCGGACTGTGCCCGAGGGCCCGCGGTGTCGAACAGCTTTCCCGGGCGTCTCGCGCTTGGGTCTGTGGGCCCCCGCCATCGACCAGCAGTCCCGGATGTCTCTGGCTTGTTTCCGAGGGCCCGTGAGGTCGACCTGCGGTCCTGGGCGACTCCGGCCAGAGCCCTAGGGCCCGTGGGGTCAACCTGCTGACCCGGGCCACTCGCACTTGGGTCCGAGGGCCTGCGGGGTCGACAGGCTGTCCCGGGCGACTCCGGCCCGCCTCCGAGTGCCCAGGGGTCGACCAGCTGTCCCGGGACTCTCGCGTTTGTGTCCGAGGGCCCGCGGGGTCAACCAGCTGTCCCGGGTGAATGGGGCTCGGGTCCCAAGGCACTCGGGGTTGACCAGCTGTCCTGGGCGACACCGGCCCATGCCTTTGGGCCCGCGGTGTGGACCAACGCTTCCGGGCGACTCGCGTTCGGGCCTGACGGCCACGGTCCACCAGCTGTCCCGGGAGATTCGCGCCCATGCCTGATGTCCCGCGGGGTCGACCAGATGCCCCGGGCGACTCGGGCCCGTACCCGAGGGCCCGCGGTGTTGACCAGCTGTCCCGGGCGACTCCGGCCCTGGTCCAACGGCCTGAGGGGTCTACCAGCAGTCCCCCGGCGCCTCGGGCTCGTTTCCGCGGGACCCCGGTGTCGACCATCGGTACCGGGCTCTGCGTCCCGTGCCCGAGGGTCCGGGGTGTCGACCACATCTCTCGGGCGACTCGGTTCGGGTCCGAGGGCCCGCGGTGTCGACCAGCTCCTCTGGGCGATTCCGGCCCGGGTCAGAGGGCACACAGTGTCGACCAGCTGTCCTGCACGACGTGGGCCCGGGTCCGAGTGCCCTCGGCGTCGCCCAGGGGTCCCGTGTGACTCGGACCCGGGTCCAAGGGCCCTCGGGGTCCACCAGCACTCCCGGGAGACCTGCGCTCGGGTCAGATGGCCCGAGGTGTCGACCAGCTCTCCGGGGCGACTGGGGCCATACCCGATGGCCCGCGGGGTCTTCGAGCTCTCCCGGGTGACTCGGGACTGTGCCAAGGGCCCGCGGTGTCGAACTGCTCTCCCGGGCATCTCACGCTTGCCTCTGAGGGCCCCCGGGGTCGACCAGCAGGCCCGGACGACTCTGGCTCGTGTCCGAGGGCCCGTGAAGTCGACCTGCGGTTCTGGGTGACTCGGGTGAGAGCCCTATGGCCCTCGGGGTCAATCAGCTGCCCCGGGCGACTCGGGCCCGGGTCCAAGGGCCCACGGGTTCGACCAGATTTCCTGGGCGACTCGGGCCCGGGTCCGAAGTCCTGGGGTTCCACCAATTCTCCCGGGCGTCTGGGGCCCGGGTCCGAAGGCCCTCGGGGTCGACCAGCTGTCTCGGAGGACTCGTGCTCGAGTCTGTGGGCCCGCGGGGTCGACCAGCTCTCCCGGGTGACTTGCGCTTGTGTCCGAGGGCCCGAGGTGTCGACGAGCACTCCCGGGCCACTCGGGCTCGTGTCCGAGGGCCCGCGTGTGCGAACAGCTCTCCCGGGTGAATCAACTCGGGTCTGAGGGCCAGCGGGGTCGACCAAAAGTCCCCGGTGCCTCGGGCCCATGCCCGACGGCTTGCAGTGTCGACAAGCAGTCCCGGGTATCTCTGGACCCAGCCCGTGGTGCTGTGGGGTCAAACTGCTGCCCCGGGGGCCTCGCGCTTGGTCCGAGGGCACCCGGGTTCGACAAGCAGTCCCCAGCGACTCGTGCTAGAATCCGAGGGCCCCCGGGGTCGTCCAGCGCTCCCAGGGGCATCGGGCCGGTGCCTGAGGCCCGCGGTGTCGACCAACTCTCCCGGGCCACTCGGGTTAGGGTCTGAGGTCCCAGGGTCGACCAGCTGTCCCGGGCGACTCGGGCCCGTGCCCGATGTCCCGCTGGGTCGATCAGCTGTCCCGGGTGACTTGGGCCCTGGTCAGAGGGACCGCGGTGTCGAGCAGGCGTCCCGGGTGACTCGGGACTGTACCCGAGGCCGCGCGGTGTCCACCAGGTGGCCCGGGCGACTCGGGGCCGTGACCGAGGGCCCAAGGTGTCGCCCAGCTCCCCCGGGTGATTCGGGCCCGGGTCCGAGAGCATGCGGTGTCGACCAGCTGTCCCGGGGCACTCGGGCCCGCGTCGAGGGTCCGCGGTTTCGGTTTCGACATGCTCTCCCGGGTGAATCGCGCTCGGGTCCGATGGTACGCGGGGTCGACGAGCTCTCTTGGGCGATTCGGGCCCGTTCCCGAGGGCCCGTGGTGACCACCAGCTGTCCCGGGTGACTCCGGACTGTGCCCGAGGGCCCGCGGTGTCGAACAGCTTTCCCGGGCGTCTCGCGCTTGGGTCTGTGGGCCCCCGCCATGGACCAGCAGTCCCGGATGTCTCTGGCTTGTTTCCGAGGGCCCGTGAGGTCGACCTGCGGTCCTGGGCGACTCCGGCCAGAGCCCTAGGGCCCGTGGGGTCAACCTGCTGACCCGGGCCACTCGCACTTGGGTCCGAGGGCCTGCGGGGTCGACAGGCTGTCCCGGGCGACTCCGGCCCGCCTCCGAGTGCCCAGGGGTCGACCAGCTGTCCCGGGACTCTCGCGTTTGTGTCCGAGGGCCCGCGGGGTCAACCAGCTGTCCCGGGTGAATGGGGCTCGGGTCCCAAGGCACTCGGGGTTGACCAGCTGTCCTGGGCGACACCGGCCCATGCCTTTGGGCCCGCGGTGTGGACCAACGCTTCCGGGCGACTCGCGTTCGGGCCTGACGGCCACGGTCCACCAGCTGTCCCGGGAGATTCGCGCCCATGCCTGATGTCCCGCGGGGTCGACCAGATGCCCCGGGCGACTCGGGCCCGTACCCGAGGGCCCGCGGTGTTGACCAGCTGTCCCGGGCGACTCCGGCCCTGGTCCAACGGCCTGAGGGGTCTACCAGCAGTCCCCCGGCGCCTCGGGCTCGTTTCCGCGGGACCCCGGTGTCGACCATCGGTACCGGGCTCTTCGTCCCGTGCCCGAGGGTCCGGGGTGTCGACCACATCTCTCGGGCGACTCGGTTCGGGTCCGAGGGCCCGCGGTGTCGACCAGCTCCTCTGGGCGATTCCGGCCCGGTTCAGAGGGCACACAGTGTCGACCAGCTGTCCTGCTCGACGTGGGCCCGGGTCCGAGTGCCCTCGGCGTCGACCAGGGGTCCCGTGTGACTCGGACCCGGGTCCAAGGGCCCTCGGGGTCCACCAGCACTCCCGGGAGACCTGCGCTCGGGTCAGATGGCCCGAGGTGTCGACCAGCTCTCGGGGGCGACTGGGGCCATACCCGATGGCCCGCGGGGTCTTCGAGCTCTCCCGGGTGACTCGGGACTGTGCCAAGGGCCCGCGGTGTCGAACTGCTCTCCCGGGCATCTCACGCTTGCCTCTGAGGGCCCCCGGGGTCGACCAGCAGGCCCGGACGACTCTGGCTCGTGTCCGAGGGCCCGTGAAGTCGACCTGCGGTTCTGGGTGACTCGGGTGAGAGCCCTATGGCCCTCGGGGTCAATCAGCTGCCCCGGGCGACTCGGGCCCGGGTCCAAGGGCCCACGGGTTCGACCAGATTTCCTGGGCGACTCGGGCCCGGGTCCGAAGTCCTGGGGTTCCACCAATTCTCCCGGGCGTCTGGGGCCCGGGTCCGAAGGCCCTCGGGGTCGACCAGCTGTCTCGGAGGACTCGTGCTCGAGTCTGTGGGCCCGCGGGGTCGACCAGCTCTCCCGGGTGACTTGCGCTTGTGTCCGAGGGCCCGAGGTGTCGACGAGCACTCCCGGGCCACTCGGGCTCGTGTCCAAGGGCCCGCGTGTGCGAACAGCTCTCCCGGGTGAATCAACTCGGGTCTGAGGGCCAGCGAGGTCGTCCAAAAGTCCCCGGTGCCTCGGGCCCATGCCCGACGGCTTGCAGTGTCGACAAGCAGTCCCGGGTATCTCTGGACCCAGCCCGTGGTGCTGTGGGGTCAAACTGCTGCCCCGGGTGCCTCGCGCTTGGTCCGAGGGCACCCGGGTTCGACAAGCAGTCCCCAGCGACTCGTGCTAGAATCCGAGGGCCCCCGGGGTCGTCCAGCGCTCCCAGGGGCATCGGGCCGGTGCCTGAGGCCCGCGGTGTCGACCAACTCTCCCGGGCCACTCGGGTTAGGGTCTGAGGTCCCAGGGTCGACCAGCTGTCCCGGGCGACTCGGGCCCGTGCCCGATGTCCCGCTGGGTCGATCAGCTGTCCCGGGTGACTTGGGCCCTGGTCAGAGGGACCGCGGTGTCGAGCAGGCGTCCCGGGTGACTCGGGACTGTACCCGAGGCCGCGCGGTGTCCACCAGGTGGCCCGGGCGACTCGGGGCCGTGACCGAGGGCCCAAGGTGTCGCCCAGCTCCCCCGGGTGATTCGGGCCCGGGTCCGAGAGCATGCGGTGTCGACCAGCTGTCCCGGGGCACTCGGGCCCGCGTCGAGGGTCCGCGGTTTCGGTTTCGACATGCTCTCCCGGGTGAATCGCGCTCGGGTCCGATGGTACGCGGGGTCGACGAGCTCTCTTGGGCGATTCGGGCCCGTTCCCGAGGGCCCGTGGTGACCACCAGCTGTCCCGGGTGACTCCGGACTGTGCCCGAGGGCCCGCGGTGTCGAACAGCTTTCCCGGGCGTCTCGCGCTTGGGTCTGTGGGCCCCCGCCATCGACCAGCAGTCCCGGATGTCTCTGGCTTGTTTCCGAGGGCCCGTGAGGTCGACCTGCGGTCCTGGGCGACTCCGGCCAGAGCCCTAGGGCCCGTGGGGTCAACCTGCTGACCCGGGCCACTCGCACTTGGGTCCGAGGGCCTGCGGGGTCGACAGGCTGTCCCGGGCGACTCCGGCCCGCCTCCGAGTGCCCAGGGGTCGACCAGCTGTCCCGGGACTCTCGCGTTTGTGTCCGAGGGCCCGCGGGGTCAACCAGCTGTCCCGGGTGAATGGGGCTCGGGTCCCAAGGCACTCGGGGTTGACCAGCTGTCCTGGGCGACACCGGCCCATGCCTTTGGGCCCGCGGTGTGGACCAACGCTTCCGGGCGACTCGCGTTCGGGCCTGACGGCCACGGTCCACCAGCTGTCCCGGGAGATTCGCGCCCATGCCTGATGTCCCGCGGGGTCGACCAGATGCCCCGGGCGACTCGGGCCCGTACCCGAGGGCCCGCGGTGTTGACCAGCTGTCCCGGGCGACTCCGGCCCTGGTCCAACGGCCTGAGGGGTCTACCAGCAGTCCCCCGGCGCCTCGGGCTCGTTTCCGCGGGACCCCGGTGTCGACCATCGGTACCGGGCTCTTCGTCCCGTGCCCGAGGGTCCGGGGTGTCGACCACATCTCTCGGGCGACTCGGTTCGGGTCCGAGGGCCCGCGGTGTCGACCAGCTCCTCTGGGCGATTCCGGCCCGGTTCAGAGGGCACACAGTGTCGACCAGCTGTCCTGCTCGACGTGGGCCCGGGTCCGAGTGCCCTCGGCGTCGACCAGGGGTCCCGTGTGACTCGGACCCGGGTCCAAGGGCCCTCGGGGTCCACCAGCACTCCCGGGAGACCTGCGCTCGGGTCAGATGGCCCGAGGTGTCGACCAGCTCTCGGGGGCGACTGGGGCCATACCCGATGGCCCGCGGGGTCTTCGAGCTCTCCCGGGTGACTCGGGACTGTGCCAAGGGCCCGCGGTGTCGAACTGCTCTCCCGGGCATCTCACGCTTGCCTCTGAGGGCCCCCGGGGTCGACCAGCAGGCCCGGACGACTCTGGCTCGTGTCCGAGGGCCCGTGAAGTCGACCTGCGGTTCTGGGTGACTCGGGTGAGAGCCCTATGGCCCTCGGGGTCAATCAGCTGCCCCGGGCGACTCGGGCCCGGGTCCAAGGGCCCACGGGTTCGACCAGATTTCCTGGGCGACTCGGGCCCGGGTCCGAAGTCCTGGGGTTCCACCAATTCTCCCGGGCGTCTGGGGCCCGGGTCCGAAGGCCCTCGGGGTCGACCAGCTGTCTCGGAGGACTCGTGCTCGAGTCTGTGGGCCCGCGGGGTCGACCAGCTCTCCCGGGTGACTTGCGCTTGTGTCCGAGGGCCCGAGGTGTCGACGAGCACTCCCGGGCCACTCGGGCTCGTGTCCAAGGGCCCGCGTGTGCGAACAGCTCTCCCGGGTGAATCAACTCGGGACTGAGGGCCAGCGAGGTCGTCCAAAAGTCCCCGGTGCCTCGGGCCCATGCCCGACGGCTTGCAGTGTCGACAAGCAGTCCCGGGTATCTCTGGACCCAGCCCGTGGTGCTGTGGGGTCAAACTGCTGCCCCGGGGGCCTCGCGCTTGGTCCGAGGGCACCCGGGTTCTACAAGCAGTCCCGAGCGACTCGTGCTAGAATCCGAGGGCCCCCGGGGTCGTCCAGCGCTCCCTGGGGCATCGGGCCAGTGCCTGAGGCCCGTGGTGTCGACCAACTCTCCCGGGCCACTCGGGTTAGGGTCTGAGGTCCCAGGGTCGACCAGCTGTCCCGGGCGACTCGGGCCCCTGGTGGATGTCCCGCTGGGTCGACCAGCTGTCCCTGGTGACTTGGGCCCTGGTCAGAGGGACCGCGGTGTCGACCAGGCGTCCCGGGTGACTCGGGACTGTACCCGAGGCCGCGCGGTGTCCACCAGGTGGCCCGGGCGACTCGGGGCCGTGACCGAGGGCCCAAGGTGTCGCCCAGCTCCCCCGGGTGATTCGGGCCCGGGTCCGAGAGCATGCGGTGTCGACCAGCTGTCCCGGGGCACTCGGGCCCGCGTCGAGGGTCCGCGGTTTCGGTTTCGACATGCTCTCCCGGGTGAATCGCGCTCGGGTCCGATGGTACGCGGGGTCGACGAGCTCTCTTGGGCGATTCGGGCCCGTTCCCGAGGGCCCGTGGTGACCACCAGCTGTCCCGGGTGACTCCGGACTGTGCCCGAGGGCCCGCGGTGTCGAACAGCTTTCCCGGGCGTCTCGCGCTTGGCTCTGTGGGCCCCCGCCATCGACCAGCAGTCCCGGATGTCTCTGGCTTGTTTCCGAGGGCCCGTGAGGTCGACCTGCGGTCCTGGGCGACTCCGGCCAGAGCCCTAGGGCCCGTGGGGTCAACCTGCTGACCCGGGCCACTCGCACTTGGGTCCGAGGGCCTGCTGGGTCGACAGGCTGTCCCGGGCGACTCCGGCCCGCCTCCGAGTGCCCAGGGGTCGACCAGCTGTCCCGGGACTCTCGCGTTTGTGTCCGAGGGCCCGCGGGGTCAACCAGCTGTCCCGGGTGAATGGGGCTCGGGTCCCAAGGCACTCGGGGTTGACCAGCTGTCCTGGGCGACACCGGCCCATGCCTTTGGGCCCGCGGTGTGGACCAACGCTTCCGGGCGACTCGCGTTCGGGCCTGACGGCCACGGTCCACCAGCTGTCCCGGGAGATTCGCGCCCATGCCTGATGTCCCGCGGGGTCGACCAGATGCCCCGGGCGACTCGGGCCCGTACCCGAGGGCCCGCGGTGTTGACCAGCTGTCCCGGGCGACTCCGGCCCTGGTCCAACGGCCTGAGGGGTCTACCAGCAGTCCCCCGGCGCCTCGGGCTCGTTTCCGCGGGACCCCGGTGTCGACCATCGGTACCGGGCTCTTCGTCCCGTGCCCGAGGGTCCGGGGTGTCGACCACATCTCTCGGGCGACTCGGTTCGGGTCCGAGGGCCCGCGGTGTCGACCAGCTCCTCTGGGCGATTCCGGCCCGGGTCAGAGGGCACACAGTGTCGACCAGCTGTCCTGCGCGACGTGGGCCCGGGTCCGAGTGCCCTCGGCGTCGACCAGGGGTCCCGTGTGACTCGGACCCGGGTCCAAGGGCCCTCGGGGTCCACCAGCACTCCCGGGAGACCTGCGCTCGGGTCAGATGGCCCGAGGTGTCGACCAGCTCTCCGGGGCGACTGGGGCCATACCCGATGGCCCGCGGGGTCTTCGAGCTCTCCCGGGTGACTCGGGACTGTGCCAAGGGCCCGCGGTGTCGAACTGCTCTCCCGGGCATCTCACGCTTGCCTCTGAGGGCCCCCGGGGTCGACCAGCAGGCCCGGACGACTCTGGCTCGTGTCCGAGGGCCCGTGAAGTTGACCTGCGGTTCTGGGTGACTCGGGTCAGAGCCCTATGGCCCTCGGGGTCAATCAGCTGCCCCGGGCGACTCGGGCCCGGGTCCAAGGGCCCACGGGTTCGACCAGATTTCCTGGGCGACACGGGCCCGGGTCCGAAGTCCTGGGGTTCCACCAATTCTCCCGGGCGTCTGGGGCCCGGGTCCGAAGGCCCTCGGGGTCGACCAGCTGTCTCGGAGGACTCGTGCTCGAGTCTGTGGGCCCGCGGGGTCGACCAGCTCTCCCGGGTGACTTGCGCTTGTGTCCGAGGGCCCGAGGTGTCGACGAGCACTCCCGGGCCACTCGGGCTCGTGTCCAAGGGCCCGCGTGTGCGAACAGCGCTCCGGGGTGAATCAACTCGGGTCTGAGGGCCAGCGGGGTCGACCAAAAGTCCCCGGTGCCTCGGGCCCATGCCCGACGGCTTGCAGTGTCGACAAGCAGTCCCGGGTATCTCTGGACCCAGCCCGTGGTGCTGTGGGGTCAAACTGCTGCCCCGGGTGCCTCGCGCTTGGTCCGAGGGCACCCGGGTTCGACAAGCAGTCCCGAGCGACTCGTGCTAGAATCCGAGGGCCCCCGGGGTCGTCCAGCGCTCCCTGGGGCATCGGGCCGGTGCCTGAGGCCCGCGGTGTCGACCAACTCTCCCGGGCCACTCGGGTTAGGGTCTGAGGTCCCAGGGTCGACCAGCTGTCCCGGGCGACTCGGGCCCGTGGTGGATGTCCCGCTGGGTCGACCAGCTGTCCCGGGTGACTTGGGCCCTGGTCAGAGGGACCGCGGTGTCGACCAGGCGTCCCGGGTGACTCGGGACTGTACCCGAGGCCGCGCGGTGTCCACCAGGTGGCCCGGGCGACTCGGGGCCGTGACCGAGGGCCCAAGGTGTCGCCCAGCTCCCCCGGGTGATTCGGGCCCGGGTCCGAGAGCATGCGGTGTCGACCAGCTGTCCCGGGGCACTCGGGCCCGCGTCGAGGGTCCGCGGTTTCGGTTTCGACATGCTCTCCCGGGTGAATCGCGCTCGGGTCCGATGGTACGCGGGGCCGACGAGCTCTCTTGGGCGATTCGGGCCCGTTCCCGAGGGCCCGTGGTGACCACCAGCTGTCCCGGGTGACTCCGGACTGTGCCCGAGGGCCCGCGGTGTCGAACAGCTTTCCCGGGCGTCTCGCGCTTGGGTCTGTGGGCCCCCGCCATGGACCAGCAGTCCCGGATGTCTCTGGCTTGTTTCCGAGGGCCCGTGAGGTCGACCTGCGGTCCTGGGCGACTCCGGCCAGAGCCCTAGGGCCCGTGGGGTCAACCTGCTGACCCGGGCCACTCGCACTTGGGTCCGAGGGCCTGCGGGGTCGACAGGCTGTCCCGGGCGACTCCGGCCCGCCTCCGAGTGCCCAGGGGTCGACCAGCTGTCCCGGGACTCTCGCGTTTGTGTCCGAGGGCCCGCGGGGTCAACCAGCTGTCCCGGGTGAATGGGGCTCGGGTCCCAAGGCACTCGGGGTTGACCAGCTGTCCTGGGCGACACCGGCCCATGCCTTTGGGCCCGCGGTGTGGACCAACGCTTCCGGGCGACTCGCGTTCGGGCCTGACGGCCACGGTCCACCAGCTGTCCCGGGAGATTCGCGCCCATGCCTGATGTCCCGCGGGGTCGACCAGATGCCCCGGGCGACTCGGGCCCGTACCCGAGGGCCCGCGGTGTTGACCAGCTGTCCCGGGCGACTCCGGCCCTGGTCCAACGGCCTGAGGGGTCTACCAGCAGTCCCCCGGCGCCTCGGGCTCGTTTCCGCGGGACCCCGGTGTCGACCATCGGTACCGGGCTCTTCGTCCCGTGCCCGAGGGTCCGGGGTGTCGACCACATCTCTCGGGCGACTCGGTTCGGGTCCGAGGGCCCGCGGTGTCGACCAGCTCCTCTGGGCGATTCCGGCCCGGGTCAGAGGGCACACAGTGTCGACCAGCTGTCCTGCGCGACGTGGGCCCGGGTCCGAGTGCCCTCGGCGTCGACCAGGGGTCCCGTGTGACTCGGACCCGGGTCCAAGGGCCCTCGGGGTCCACCAGCACTCCCGGGAGACCTGCGCTCGGGTCAGATGGCCCGAGGTGTCGACCAGCTCTCCGGGGCGACTGGGGCCATACCCGATGGCCCGCGGGGTCTTCGAGCTCTCCCGGGTGACTCGGGACTGTGCCAAGGGCCCGCGGTGTCGAACTGCTCTCCCGGGCATCTCACGCTTGCCTCTGAGGGCCCCCGGGGTCGACCAGCAGGCCCGGACGACTCTGGCTCGTGTCCGAGGGCCCGTGAAGTCGACCTGCGGTTCTGGGTGACTCGGGTCAGAGCCCTATGGCCCTCGGGGTCAATCAGCTGCCCCGGGCGACTCGGGCCCGGGTCCAAGGGCCCACGGGTTCGACCAGATTTCCTGGGCGACACGGGCCCGGGTCCGAAGTCCTGGGGTTCCACCAATTCTCCCGGGCGTCTGGGGCCCGGGTCCGAAGGCCCTCGGGGTCGACCAGCTGTCTCGGAGGACTCGTGCTCGAGTCTGTGGGCCCGCGGGGTCGACCAGCTCTCCCGGGTGACTTGCGCTTGTGTCCGAGGGCCCGAGGTGTCGACGAGCACTCCCGGGCCACTCGGGCTCGTGTCCAAGGGCCCGCGTGTGCGAACAGCGCTCCGGGGTGAATCAACTCGGGTCTGAGGGCCAGCGGGGTCGACCAAAAGTCCCCGGTGCCTCGGGCCCATGCCCGACGGCTTGCAGTGTCGACAAGCAGTCCCGGGTATCTCTGGACCCAGCCCGTGGTGCTGTGGGGTCAAACTGCTGCCCCGGGTGCCTCGCGCTTGGTCCGAGGGCACCCGGGTTCGACAAGCAGTCCCGAGCGACTCGTGCTAGAATCCGAGGGCCCCCGGGGTCGTCCAGCGCTCCCTGGGGCATCGGGCCGGTGCCTGAGGCCCGCGGTGTCGACCAACTCTCCCGGGCCACTCGGGTTAGGGTCTGAGGTCCCAGGGTCGACCAGCTGTCCCGGGCGACTCGGGCCCGTGGTGGATGTCCCGCTGGGTCGACCAGCTGTCCCGGGTGACTTGGGCCCTGGTCAGAGGGACCGCGGTGTCGACCAGGCGTCCCGGGTGACTCGGGACTGTACCCGAGGCCGCGCGGTGTCCACCAGGTGGCCCGGGCGACTCGGGGCCGTGACCGAGGGCCCAAGGTGTCGCCCAGCTCCCCCGGGTGATTCGGGCCCGGGTCCGAGAGCATGCGGTGTCGACCAGCTGTCCCGGGGCACTCGGGCCCGCGTCGAGGGTCCGCGGTTTCGGTTTCGACATGCTCTCCCGGGTGAATCGCGCTCGGGTCCGATGGTACGCGGGGCCGACGAGCTCTCTTGGGCGATTCGGGCCCGTTCCCGAGGGCCCGTGGTGACCACCAGCTGTCCCGGGTGACTCCGGACTGTGCCCGAGGGCCCGCGGTGTCGAACAGCTTTCCCGGGCGTCTCGCGCTTGGGTCTGTGGGCCCCCGCCATCGACCAGCAGTCCCGGATGTCTCTGGCTTGTTTCCGAGGGCCCGTGAGGTCGACCTGCGGTCCTGGGCGACTCCGGCCAGAGCCCTAGGGCCCGTGGGGTCAACCTGCTGACCCGGGCCACTCGCACTTGGGTCCGAGGGCCTGCGGGGTCGACAGGCTGTCCCGGGCGACTCCGGCCCGCCTCCGAGTGCCCAGGGGTCGACCAGCTGTCCCGGGACTCTCGCGTTTGTGTCCGAGGGCCCGCGGGGTCAACCAGCTGTCCCGGGTGAATGGGGCTCGGGTCCCAAGGCACTCGGGGTTGACCAGCTGTCCTGGGCGACACCGGCCCATGCCTTTGGGCCCGCGGTGTGGACCAACGCTTCCGGGCGACTCGCGTTCGGGCCTGACGGCCACGGTCCACCAGCTGTCCCGGGAGATTCGCGCCCATGCCTGATGTCCCGCGGGGTCGACCAGATGCCCCGGGCGACTCGGGCCCGTACCCGAGGGCCCGCGGTGTTGACCAGCTGTCCCGGGCGACTCCGGCCCTGGTCCAACGGCCTGAGGGGTCTACCAGCAGTCCCCCGGCGCCTCGGGCTCGTTTCCGCGGGACCCCGGTGTCGACCATCGGTACCGGGCTCTTCGTCCCGTGCCCGAGGGTCCGGGGTGTCGACCACATCGCTCGGGCGACTCGGTTCGGGTCCGAGGGCCCGCGGTGTCGACCAGCTCCTCTGGGCGATTCCGGCCCGGGTCAGAGAGCACACAGTGTCGACCAGCTGTCCTGCGCGACGTGGGCCCGGGTCCGAGTGCCCTCGGCGTCGACCAGGGGTCCCGTGTGACTCGGACCCGGGTCCAAGGGCCCTCGGGGTCCACCAGCACTCCCGGGAGACCTGCGCTCGGGTCAGATGGCCCGAGGTGTCGACCAGCTCTCCGGGGCGACTGGGGCCATACCCGATGGCCCGCGGGGTCTTCGAGCTCTCCCGGGTGACTCGGGACTGTGCCAAGGGCCCGCGGTGTCGAACTGCTCTCCCGGGCATCTCACGCTTGCCTCTGAGGGCCCCCGGGATCGACCAGCAGGCCCGGACGACTCTGGCTCGTGTCCGAGGGCCCGTGAAGTCGACCTGCGGTTCTGGGTGACTCGGGTGAGAGCCCTATGGCCCTCGGGGTCAATCAGCTGCCCCGGGCGACTCGGGCCCGGGTCCGAGGGCCCACGGGTTCGACCAGATTTCCTGGGCGCCTCGGGCCCGGGTCCGAAGTCCTGGGGTTCCACCAATTCTCCCGGGCGTCTGGGGCCCGGGTCCGAAGGCCCTCAGGGTCGACCAGCTGTCTCGGAGGACTCGTGCTCGAGTCTGTGGGCCCGCGGGGTCGACCAGCTCTCCCGGGTGACTTGCGCTTGTGTCCGAGGGCCCGAGGTGTCGACGAGCACTCCCGGGCCACTCGGGCTCGTGTCCAAGGGCCCGCGTGTGCGAACAGCGCTCCGGGGTGAATCAACTCGGGTCTGAGGGCCAGCGGGGTCGACCAAAAGTCCCCGGTGCCTCGGGCCCACGCCCGACGGCTTGCAGTGTCGACAAGAAGTCCCGGGTATCTCTGGACCCAGCCCGTGGTGCTGTGGGGTCAAACTGCTGCCCCGGGTGCCTCGCGCTTGGTCCGAGGGCACCCGGGTTCGACAAGCAGTCCCGAGCGACTCGTGCTAGAATCCGAGGGCCCCCGGGGTCGTCCAGCGCTCCCTGGGGCATCGGGCCGGTGCCTGAGGCCCGCGGTGTCGACCAACTCTCCCGGGCCACTCGGGTTAGGGTCTGAGGTCCCAGGGTCGACCAGCTGTCCCGGGCGACTCGGGCCCGTGGTGGATGTCCCGCTGGGTCGACCAGCTGTCCCGGGTGACTTGGGCCCTGGTCAGAGGGACCGCGGTGTCGACCAGGCGTCCCGGGTGACTCGGGACTGTACCCGAGGCCGCGCGGTGTCCACCAGGTGGCCCGGGCGACTCGGGGCCGTGACCGAGGGCCCAAGGTGTCGCCCAGCTCCCCCGGGTGATTCGGGCCCGGGTCCGAGAGCATGCGGTGTCGACCAGCTGTCCCGGGGCATTCGGGCCCGCGTCGAGGGTCCGCGGTTTCGGTTTCGACATGCTCTCCCGGGTGAATCGCGCTCGGGTCCGATGGTACGCGGGGTCGATGAGCTCTCTTGGGCGATTCGGGCCCGTTCCCGAGGGCCCGTGGTGACCACCAGCTGTCCCGGGTGACTCCGGACTGTGCCCGAGGGCCCGCGGTGTCGAACAGCTTTCCCGGGCGTCTCGCGCTTGGGTCTGTGGGCCCCCGCCATCGACCAGCAGTCCCGGATGTCTCTGGCTTGTTTCCGAGGGCCCGTGAGGTCGACCTGCGGTCCTGGGCGACTCCGGCCAGAGCCCTAGGGCCCGTGGGGTCAACCTGCTGACCCGGGCCACTCGCACTTGGGTCCGAGGGCCTGCGGGGTCGACAGGCTGTCCCGGGCAACTCCGGCCCGCCTCCGAGTGCCCAGGGGTCGACCAGCTGTCCCGGGACTCTCGCGTTTGTGTCCGAGGGCCCGCGGGGTCAACCAGCTGTCCCGGGTGAATGGGGCTCGGGTCCCAAGGCACTCGGGGTTGACCAGCTGTCCTGGGCGCCACCGGCCCATGCCTTTGGGCCCGCGGTGTGGACCAACGCTTCCGGGCGACTCGCGTTCGGGCCTGACGGCCACGGTCCACCAGCTGTCCCGGGAGATTCGCGCCCATGCCTGATGTCC
Source organism: Sus scrofa (assembly GCF_054392235.1). Taxonomy (NCBI): domain Eukaryota; kingdom Metazoa; phylum Chordata; class Mammalia; order Artiodactyla; family Suidae; genus Sus; species Sus scrofa. Next base: position 44,912,545 of record NC_139387.1, on the reverse strand, counting down.
CGCGGGGTCGACCAGATGCCCCGGGCGACTCGGGCCCGTACCCGAGGGCCCGCGGTGTTGACCAGCTGTCCCGGGCGACTCCGGCCCTGGTCCAACGGCCTGAGGGGTCTACCAGCAGTCCCCCGGCGCCTCGGGCTCGTTTCCGCGGGACCCCGGTGTCGACCATCGGTACCGGGCTCTTCGTCCCGTGCCCGAGGGTCCGGGGTGTCGACCACATCTCTCGGGCGACTCGGTTCGGGTCCGAGGGCCCGCGGTGTCGACCAGCTCCTCTGGGCGATTCCGGCCCGGGTCAGAGGGCACACAGTGTCGACCAGCTGTCCTGCGCGACGTGGGCCCGGGTCCGAGTGCCCTCGGCGTCGACCAGGGGTCCCGTGTGACTCGGACCCGGGTCCAAGGGCCCTCGGGGTCCACCAGCACTCCCGGGAGACCTGCGCTCGGGTCAGATGGCCCGAGGTGTCGACCAGCTCTCCGGGGCGACTGGGGCCATACCCGATGGCCCGCGGGGTCTTCGAGCTCTCCCGGGTGACTCGGGACTGTGCCAAGGGCCCACGGTGTCGAACTGCTCTCCCGGGCATCTCACGCTTGCCTCTGAGGGCCCCCGGGGTCGACCAGCAGGCCCGGACGACTCTGGCTCGTGTCCGAGGGCCCGTGAAGTCGACCTGCGGTTCTGGGTGACTCGGGTGAGAGCCCTATGGCCCTCGGGGTCGACCAGCTGCCCCGGGCGACTCGGGCCTGGGTCCGAGGGCCCACGGGTTCGACCAGATTTCCTGGGCGACTCGGGCCCGGGTCCGAAGTCCTGGGGTTCCACCAATTCTCCCGGGCGTCTGGGGCCCGGGTCCGAAGGCCCTCGGGGTCGACCAGCTGTCTCGGAGGACTCGTGCTCGAGTCTGTGGGCCCGCGGGGTCGACCAGCTCTCCCGGGTGACTTGCGCTTGTGTCCGAGGGCCCGAGGTGTCGACGAGCACTCCCGGGCCACTCGGGCTCGTGTCCGAGGGCCCGCGTGTGCGAACAGCGCTCCGGGGTGAATCAACTCGGGTCTGAGGGCCAGCGGGGTCGACCAAAAGTCCCCGGTGCCTCGGGCCCATGCCCGACGGCTTGCAGTGTCGACAAGAAGTCCCGGGTATCTCTGGACCCAGCCCGTGGTGCTGTGGGGTCAAACTGCTGCCCCGGGTGCCTCGCGCTTGGTCTGAGGGCACCCGGGTTCGACAAGCAGTCCCGAGCGACTCGTGCTAGAATCCGAGGGCCCCCGGGGTCGTCCAGCGCTCCCAGGGGCATCGGGCCGGTGCCTGAGGCCCGCGGTGTCGACCAACTCTCCCGGGCCACTCGGGTTAGGGTCTGAGGTCCCAGGGTCGACCAGCTGTCCCGGGCGACTCGGGCCCGTGGTGGATGTCCCACTGGGTCGACCAGCTGTCCCGGGTGACTTGGGCCCTGGTCAGAGGGACCGCGGTGTCGACCAGGCGTCCCGGGTGACTCGGGACTGTACCCGAGGCCGCGCGGTGTCCACCAGGTGGCCCGGGCGACTCGGGGCCGTGACCGAGGGCCCAAGGTGTCGCCCAGCTCCCCCGGGTGATTCGGGCCCGGGTCAGAGAGCATGCGGTGTCGACCAGCTGTCCCGGGGCACTCGGGCCCGCGTCGAGGGTCCGCGGTTTCGGTTTCGACATGCTCTCCCGGGTGAATCGCGCTCGGGTCCGATGGTACGCGGGGTCGACGAGCTCTCTTGGGCGATTCGGGCCCGTTCCTGAGGGCCCGTGGTGACCACCAGCTGTCCCAGGTGACTCCGGACTGTGCCCGAGGGCCCGCGGTGTCGAACAGCTTTCCCGGGCGTCTCGCGCTTGGGTCTGTGGGCCCCCGCCAACGACCAGCAGTCCCGGATGTCTCTGGCTTGTTTCCGAGGGCCCGTGAGGTCGACCTGCGGTCCTGGGCGACTCCGGCCAGAGCCCTAGGGCCCGTGGGGTCAACCTGCTGACCCGGGCCACTCGCACTTGGGTCCGAGGGCCTGCGGGGTCGACAGGCTGTCCCGGGCGACTCCGGCCCGCCTCCGAGTGCCCAGGGGTCGACCAGCTGTCCCGGGACTCTCGCGTTTGTGTCCGAGGGCCCGCGGGGTCAACCAGCTGTCCCGGGTGAATGGGGCTCGGGTCCCAAGGCACTCGGGGTTGACCAGCTGTCCTGGGCGACACCGGCCCATGCCTTTGGGCCCGCAGTGTGGACAAACGCTTCTGGGCGACTCGCGTTCGGGCCTGACGGCCACGGTCCACCAGCTGTCCCGGGAGATTCGCGCCCATGCCTGATGTCCCTCGGGGTCGACCAGATGCCCCGGGCGACTCGGGCCCGTACCCGAGGGCCCGCGGTGTTGACCAGCTGTCCAGGGCGACTGCGGCCCTGGTCCAAAGGCCTGAGGGGTCTACCAGCAGTCCCCGGGCGCCTCGGGCTAGTTTCCGCGGGACCCCGGTGTCGACCATCGGTACCGGGCTCTTCGTCCCGTGCCCGAGGGTCCGGGGTGTCGACCACATCTCTCGGGCGACTCGGTTCGGGTCCGAGGGCCCGCGGTGTCGACCAGCTCCTCTGGGCGATTCCGGCCCGGGTCAGAGGGCACACAGTGTCGACCAGCTGTACTGCGCGACGTGGGCCCGGGTCCGAGTGCCCTCGGCGTCGACCAGGGGTCCCGTGTGACTCGGACCCGGGTCCAAGGGCCCTCGGGGTCCACCAGCACTCCCGGGAGACCTGCGCTCGGGTCAGATGGCCCGAGGTGTCGACCAGCTCTCCGGGGCGACTGGGGCCATACCCGATGGCCCGCGGGGTCTTTGAGCTCTCCCGGGTGACTCGGGACTGTGCCAAGGGCCCGCGGTGTCGAACTGCTCTCCCGGGCATCTCACGCTTGCCTCTGAGGGCCCCCGGGGTCGACCAGCAGGCCCGGACGACTCTGGCTCGTGTCTGAGGGCCCGTGAAGTCGACCTGCGGTTCTGGGTGACTCGGGTCAGAGCCCTATGGCCCTCGGGTTCGACCAGCTGCCCCGGGCGACTCGGGCCCGGGTCTGAGGGCCCACGGGTTCGACCAGATTTCCTGGGCGACTCGGGCCCGGGTCCGAAGTCCTGGGGTTCCACCAATTCTCCCGGGCGTCTGGGGCCCGGGTCCGAAGGCCCTCGGGGTCGACCAGCTGTCTCGGAGGACTCGTGCTCGAGTCTGTGGGCCCGCGGGGTCGACCAGCTCTCCCGGGTGACTTGCGCTTGTGTCCGAGGGCCCGAGGTGTCGACGAGCACTCCCGGGCCACTCGGGCTCGTGTCCAAGGGCCCGCGTGTGCGAACAGCGCTCCGGGGTGAATCAACTCGGGTCTGAGGGCCAGCGGGGTCGACCAAAAGTCCCCGGTGCCTCGGGCCCATGCCCGACGGCTTGCAGTGTCGACAAGCAGTCCCGGGCATCTCTGGAACCAGCCCGTGGTGCTGTGGGGTCAAACTGCTGCCCCGGGTGCCTCGCGCTTGGTCCGAGGGCACCCGGGTTTGACAAGCAGTCCCGAGCGACTCGTGCTAGAATCCGAGGGCCCCCGGGGTCGTCCAGCGGTCCCAGGCGCATCGGGCCGGTGCCTGAGGCCCGCGGTGTCGACCAACTCTCCCGGGCCACTCGGGTTAGGGTCTGAGGTCCCAGGGTCGACCAGCTGTCCCGGGCGACTCGGGCCCGTGGTGGATGTCCCGCTGGGTCGACCAGCTGTCCCTGGTGACTTGGGCCCTGGTCAGAGGGACCGCGGTGTCGACCAGGCGTCCCGGGTGACTCGGGACTGTACCCGAGGCCGCGCGGTGTCCACCAGGTGGCCCGGGCGACTCGGGGCCGTGACCGAGGGCCCAAGGTGTCGCCCAGCTCCCCCGGGTGATTCGGGCCCGGGTCCGAGAGCATGCGGTGTCGACCAGCTGTCCCGGGGCACTCGGGCCCGCGTCGAGGGTCCGCGGTTTCGGTTTCGACATGCTCTCCCGGGTGAATCGCGCTCGGGTCCGATGGTACGCGGGGTCGACGAGCTCTCTTGGGCGATTCGGGCCCGTTCCCGAGGGCCCGTGGTGACCACCAGCTGTCCCGGGTGACTCCGGACTGTGCCCGAGGGCCCGCGGTGTCGAACAGCTTTCCCGGGCGTCTCGCGCTTGGGTCTGTGGGCCCCCGCCATCGACCAGCAGTCCCGGATGTCTCTGGCTTGTTTCCGAGGGCCCGTGAGGTCGACCTGCGGTCCTGGGCGACTCCGGCCAGAGCCCTAGGGCCCGTGGGGTCAACCTGCTGACCCGGGCCACTCGCACTTGGGTCCGAGGGCCTGCGGGGTCGACAGGCTGTCCCGGGCGACTCCGGCCCGCCTCCGAGTGCCCAGGGGTCGACCAGCTGTCCCGGGACTCTCGCGTTTGTGTCCGAGGGCCCGCGGGGTCAACCAGCTGTCCCGGGTGAATGGGGCTCGGGTCCCAAGGCACTCGGGGTTGACCAGCTGTCCTGGGCGACACCGGCCCATGCCTTTGGGCCCGCGGTGTGGACCAACGCTTCCGGGCGACTCGCGTTCGGGCCTGACGGCCACGGTCCACCAGCTGTCCCGGGAGATTCGCGCCCATGCCTGATGTCCCGCGGTGTTGACCAGCTGTCCCGGGCGACTCCGGCCCTGGTCCAACGGCCTGAGGGGTCTACCAGCAGTCCCCCGGCGCCTCGGGCTCGTTTCCGCGGGACCCCGGTGTCGACCATCGGTACCGGGCTCTTCGTCCCGTGCCCGAGGGTCCGGGGTGTCGACCACATCTCTCGGGCGACTCGGTTCGGGTCCGAGGGCCCGCGGTGTCGACCAGCTCCTCTGGGCGATTCCGGCCCGGGTCAGAGGGCACACAGTGTCGACCAGCTGTCCTGCGCGACGTGGGCCCGGGTCCGAGTGCCCTCGGCGTCGACCAGGGGTCCCGTGTGACTCGGACCCGGGTCCAAGGGCCCTCGGGGTCCACCAGCACTCCCGGGAGACCTGCGCTCGGGTCAGATGGCCCGAGGTGTCGACCAGCTCTCCGGGGCGACTGGGGCCATACCCGATGGCCCGCGGGGTCTTCGAGCTCTCCCGGGTGACTCGGGACTGTGCCAAGGGCCCGCGGTGTCGAACTGCTCTCCCGGGCATCTCACGCTTGCCTCTGAGGGCCCCCGGGGTCGACCAGCAGGCCCGGACGACTCTGGCTCGTGTCCGAGGGCCCGTGAAGTCGACCTGCGGTTCTGGGTGACTCGGGTGAGAGCCCTATGGCCCTCGGGGTCAATCAGCTGCCCCGGGCGACTCGGGCCCGGGTCCAAGGGCCCACGGGTTCGACCAGATTTCCTGGGCGACACGGGCCCGGGTCTGAAGTCCTGGGGTTCCACCAATTCTCCCGGGCGTCTGGGGCCCGGGTCCGAAGGCCCTCGGGGTCGACCAGCTGTCTCGGAGGACTCGTGCTCGAGTCTGTGGGCCCGCGGGGTCGACCAGCTCTCCCGGGTGACTTGCGCTTGTGTCCGAGGGCCCGAGGTGTCGACGAGCACTCCCGGGCCACTCGGGCTCGTGTCCAAGGGCCCGCGTGTGCGAACAGCGCTCCGGGGTGAATCAACTCGGGTCTGAGGGCCAGTGGGGTCGACCAAAAGTCCCCGGTGCCTCGGGCCCATGCCCGACGGCTTGCAGTGTCGACAAGCAGTCCCGGGCATCTCTGGAACCAGCCCGTGGTGCTGTGGGGTCAAACTGCTGCCCCGGGTGCCTCGCGCTTGGTCCGAGGGCACCCGGGTTTGACAAGCAGTCCCGAGCGACTCGTGCTAGAATCCGAGGGCCCCCGGGGTCGTCCAGCGGTCCCAGGCGCATCGGGCCGGTGCCTGAGGCCCGCGGTGTCGACCAACTCTCCCGGGCCACTCGGGTTAGGGTCTGAGGTCCCAGGGTCGACCAGCTGTCCCGGGCGACTCGGGCCCGTGGTGGATGTCCCGCTGGGTCGACCAGCTGTCCCTGGTGACTTGGGCCCTGGTCAGAGGGACCGCGGTGTCGACCAGGCGTCCCGGGTGACCCAGGACTGTACCCGAGGCCGCGCGGTGTCCACCAGGTGGCCCGGGCGACTCGGGGCCGTGACCGAGGGCCCAAGGTGTCGCCCAGCTCCCCCGGGTGATTCGGGCCCGGGTCCGAGAGCATGCGGTGTCGACCAGCTGTCCCGGGGCACTCGGGCCCGCGTCGAGGGTCCGCGGTTTCGGTTTCGACATGCTCTCCCGGGTGAATCGCGCTCGGGTCCGATGGTACGCGGGGTCGACGAGCTCTCTTGGGCGATTCGGGCCCGTTCCCGAGGGCCCGTGGTGACCACCAGCTGTCCCGGGTGACTCCGGACTGTGCCCGAGGGCCCGCGGTGTCGAACAGCTTTCCCGGGCGTCTCGCGCTTGGGTCTGTGGGCCCCCGCCATCGACCAGCAGTCCCGGATGTCTCTGGCTTGTTTCCGAGGGCCCGTGAGGTCGACCTGCGGTCCTGGGCGACTCCGGCCAGAGCCCTAGGGCCCGTGGGGTCAACCTGCTGACCCGGGCCACTCGCACTTGGGTCCGAGGGCCTGCGGGGTCGACAGGCTGTCCCGGGCGACTCCGGCCCGCCTCCGAGTGCCCAGGGGTCGACCAGCTGTCCCGGGACTCTCGCGTTTGTGTCCGAGGGCCCGCGGGGTCAACCAGCTGTCCCGGGTGAATGGGGCTCGGGTCCCAAGGCACTCGGGGTTGACCAGCTGTCCTGGGCGACACCGGCCCATGCCTTTGGGCCCGCGGTGTGGACCAACGCTTCCGGGCGACTCGCGTTCGGGCCTGACGGCCACGGTCCACCAGCTGTCCCGGGAGATTCGCGCCCATGCCTGATGTCCCGCGGTGTTGACCAGCTGTCCCGGGCGACTCCGGCCCTGGTCCAACGGCCTGAGGGGTCTACCAGCAGTCCCCCGGCGCCTCGGGCTCGTTTCCGCGGGACCCCGGTGTCGACCATCGGTACCGGGCTCTTCGTCCCGTGCCCGAGGGTCCGGGGTGTCGACCACATCTCTCGGGCGACTCGGTTCGGGTCCGAGGGCCCGCGGTGTCGACCAGCTCCTCTGGGCGATTCCGGCCCGGGTCAGAGGGCACACAGTGTCGACCAGCTGTCCTGCGCGACGTGGGCCCGGGTCCGAGTGCCCTCGGCGTCGACCAGGGGTCCCGTGTGACTCGGACCCGGGTCCAAGGGCCCTCGGGGTCCACCAGCACTCCCGGGAGACCTGCGCTCGGGTCAGATGGCCCGAGGTGTCGACCAGCTCTCCGGGGCGACTGGGGCCATACCCGATGGCCCGCGGGGTCTTCGAGCTCTCCCGGGTGACTCGGGACTGTGCCAAGGGCCCGCGGTGTCGAACTGCTCTCCCGGGCATCTCACGCTTGCCTCTGAGGGCCCCTGGGGTCGACCAGCAGGCCCGGACGATTCTGGCTCGTGTCCGAGGGCCCGTGAAGTCGACCTGCGGTTCTGGGTGACTCGGGTGAGAGCCCTATGGCCCTCGGGGTCAATCAGCTGCCCCGGGCGACTCGGGCCCGGGTCCAAGGGCCCACGGGTTCGACCAGATTTCCTGGGCGACACGGGCCCGGGTCTGAAGTCCTGGGGTTCCACCAATTCTCCCGGGCGTCTGGGGCCCGGGTCCGAAGGCCCTCGGGGTCGACCAGCTGTCTCGGAGGACTCGTGCTCGAGTCTGTGGGCCCGCGGGGTCGACCAGCTCTCCCGGGTGACTTGCGCTTGTGTCCGAGGGCCCGAGGTGTCGACGAGCACTCCCGGGCCACTCGGGCTCGTGTCCAAGGGCCCGCGTGTGCGAACAGCGCTCCGGGGTGAATCAACTCGGGTCTGAGGGCCAGTGGGGTCGACCAAAAGTCCCCGGTGCCTCGGGCCCATGCCCGACGGCTTGCAGTGTCGACAAGCAGTCCCGGGCATCTCTGGAACCAGCCCGTGGTGCTGTGGGGTCAAACTGCTGCCCCGGGTGCCTCGCGCTTGGTCCGAGGGCACCCGGGTTTGACAAGCAGTCCCGAGCGACTCGTGCTAGAATCCGAGGGCCCCCGGGGTCGTCCAGCGGTCCCAGGCGCATCGGGCCGGTGCCTGAGGCCCGCGGTGTCGACCAACTCTCCCGGGCCACTCGGGTTAGGGTCTGAGGTCCCAGGGTCGACCAGCTGTCCCGGGCGACTCGGGCCCGTGGTGGATGTCCCGCTGGGTCGACCAGCTGTCCCTGGTGACTTGGGCCCTGGTCAGAGGGACCGCGGTGTCGACCAGGCGTCCCGGGTGACCCAGGACTGTACCCGAGGCCGCGCGGTGTCCACCAGGTGGCCCGGGCGACTCGGGGCCGTGACCGAGGGCCCAAGGTGTCGCCCAGCTCCCCCGGGTGATTCGGGCCCGGGTCCGAGAGCATGCGGTGTCGACCAGCTGTCCCGGGGCACTCGGGCCCGCGTCGAGGGTCCGCGGTTTCGGTTTCGACATGCTCTCCCGGGTGAATCGCGCTCGGGTCCGATGGTACGCGGGGTCGACGAGCTCTCTTGGGCGATTCGGGCCCGTTCCCGAGGGCCCGTGGTGACCACCAGCTGTCCCGGGTGACTCCGGACTGTGCCCGAGGGCCCGCGGTGTCGAACAGCTTTCCCGGGCGTCTCGCGCTTGGGTCTGTGGGCCCCCGCCATCGACCAGCAGTCCCGGATGTCTCTGGCTTGTTTCCGAGGGCCCGTGAGGTCGACCTGCGGTCCTGGGCGACTCCGGCCAGAGCCCTAGGGCCCGTGGGGTCAACCTGCTGACCCGGGCCACTCGCACTTGGGTCCGAGGGCCTGCGGGGTCGACAGGCTGTCCCGGGCGACTCCGGCCCGCCTCCGAGTGCCCAGGGGTCGACCAGCTGTCCCGGGACTCTCGCGTTTGTGTCCGAGGGCCCGCGGGGTCAACCAGCTGTCCCGGGTGAATGGGGCTCGGGTCCCAAGGCACTCGGGGTTGACCAGCTGTCCTGGGCGACACCGGCCCATGCCTTTGGGCCCGCGGTGTGGACCAACGCTTCCGGGCGACTCGCGTTCGGGCCTGACGGCCACGGTCCACCAGCTGTCCCGGGAGATTCGCGCCCATGCCTGATGTCCCGCGGTGTTGACCAGCTGTCCCGGGCGACTCCGGCCCTGGTCCAACGGCCTGAGGGGTCTACCAGCAGTCCCCCGGCGCCTCGGGCTCGTTTCCGCGGGACCCCGGTGTCGACCATCGGTACCGGGCTCTTCGTCCCGTGCCCGAGGGTCCGGGGTGTCGACCACATCTCTCGGGCGACTCGGTTCGGGTCCGAGGGCCCGCGGTGTCGACCAGCTCCTCTGGGCGATTCCGGCCCGGGTCAGAGGGCACACAGTGTCGACCAGCTGTCCTGCGCGACGTGGGCCCGGGTCCGAGTGCCCTCGGCGTCGACCAGGGGTCCCGTGTGACTCGGACCCGGGTCCAAGGGCCCTCGGGGTCCACCAGCACTCCCGGGAGACCTGCGCTCGGGTCAGATGGCCCGAGGTGTCGACCAGCTCTCGGGGGCGACTGGGGCCATACCCGATGGCCCGCGGGGTCTTCGAGCTCTCCCGGGTGACTCGGGACTGTGCCAAGGGCCCGCGGTGTCGAACTGCTCTCCCGGGCATCTCACGCTTGCCTCTGAGGGCCCCCGGGGTCGACCAGCAGGCCCGGACGATTCTGGCTCGTGTCCGAGGGCCCGTGAAGTCGACCTGCGGTTCTGGGTGACTCGGGTGAGAGCCCTATGGCCCTCGGGGTCAATCAGCTGCCCCGGGCGACTCGGGCCCGGGTCCAAGGGCCCACGGGTTCGACCAGATTTCCTGGGCGACACGGGCCCGGGTCTGAAGTCCTGGGGTTCCACCAATTCTCCCGGGCGTCTGGGGCCCGGGTCCGAAGGCCCTCGGGGTCGACCAGCTGTCTCGGAGGACTCGTGCTCGAGTCTGTGGGCCCGCGGGGTCGACCAGCTCTCCCGGGTGACTTGCGCTTGTGTCCGAGGGCCCGAGGTGTCGACGAGCACTCCCGGGCCACTCGGGCTCGTGTCCAAGGGCCCGCGTGTGCGAACAGCGCTCCGGGGTGAATCAACTCGGGTCTGAGGGTCAGCGGGGTCGACCAAAAGTCCCCGGTGCCTTGGGCCCATGCCCGACGGCTTGCAGTGTCGACAAGCAGTCCCGGGCATCTCTGGAACCAGCCCGTGGTGCTGTGGGGTCAAACTGCTGCCCCGGGTGCCTCGCGCTTGGTCCGAGGGCACCCGGGTTTGACAAGCAGTCCCGAGCGACTCGTGCTAGAATCCGAGGGCCCCCGGGGTCGTCCAGCGGTCCCAGGCGCATCGGGCCGGTGCCTGAGGCCCGCGGTGTCGACCAACTCTCCCGGGCCACTCGGGTTAGGGTCTGAGGTCCCAGGGTCGACCAGCTGTCCCGGGCGACTCGGGCCCGTGGTGGATGTCCCGCTGGGTCGACCAGCTGTCCCGGGTGACTTGGGCCCTGGTCAGAGGGACCGCGGTGTCGACCAGGCGTCCCGGGTGACTCGGGACTGTACCCGAGGCCGCGCGGTGTCCACCAGGTGGCCCGGGCGACTCGGGGCCGTGACCGAGGGCCCAAGGTGTCGCCCAGCTCCCCCGGGTGATTCGGGCCCGGGTCCGAGAGCATGCGGTGTCGACCAGCTGTCCCGGGGCACTCGGGCCCGCGTCGAGGGTCCGCGGTTTCGGTTTCGACATGCTCTCCCGGGTGAATCGCGCTCGGGTCCGATGATACGCAGGGTCGACGAGCTCTCTTGGGCGATTCGGGCCCGTTCCCGAGGGCCCGTGGTGACCACCAGCTGTCCCGGGTGACTCCGGACTGTGCCCGAGGGCCCGCGGTGTCGAACAGCTTTCCCGGACGTCTCGCGCTTGGGTCTGTGGGCCCCCGCCATCGACCAGCAGTCCCGGATGTCTCTGGCTTGTTTCCGAGGGCCCGTGAGGTCGACCTGCGGTCCTGGGCGACTCCGGCCAGAGCCCTAGGGCACGTGGGGTCAACCTGCTGACCCGGGCCACTCGCACTTGGGTCCGAGGGCCTGCGGGGTCGACAGGCTGTCCCGGGCGACTCCGGCCCGCCTCCGAGTGCCCAGGGGTCGACCAGCTGTCCCGGGACTCTCGCGTTTGTGTCCGAGGGCCCGCGGGGTCAACCAGCTGTCCCGGGTGAATGGGGCTCGGGTCCCAAGGCACTCGGGGTTGACCAGCTGTCCTGGGCGACACCGGCCCATGCCTTTGGGCCCGCGGTGTGGACCAACGCTTCCGGGCGACTCGCGTTCGGGCCTGACGGCCACGGTCCACCAGCTGTCCCGGGAGATTTGCGCCCATGCCTGATGTCCCGCAGGGTCGACCAGATGCCCCGGGCGACTCGGGCCCGTACCCGAGGGCCCGCGGTGTTGACCAGCTGTCCCGGGCCACACCGGCCCTGGTCCAACGGCCAGAGGGGTCTACCAGCAGTCCCCGGGCCACTCGGGCTAGTTTCCGTGGGACCCCGGTGTCGACCATCGGTACCAGGCTATTCGTCCCGTGCCCGAGGGTCCGGGGTTTCGACCACATCTCTCGGGCGACTCGGTTCGGGTCCGAGAGCCCGCGGTGTCGACCAGCTCCTCTGGGCGATTCCGGCCCGGGTCAGAGGGCACACAGTGTCGACCAGCTGTCCTGCGCGACGTGGGCCCGGGTCCGAGTGCCCTCGGCGTCGCCCAGGGGTCCCGTGTGACTCGGACCCGGGTCCAAGGGCCCTCGGGGTCCACCAGCACTCCCGGGAGACCTGCGCTCGGGTCAGATGGCCCGAGGTGTCGACCAGCTCTCCGGGGCGACTGGGGCCATACCCGATGGCCCGCGGGGTCTTCGAGCTCTACCGGGTGACTCGGGACTGTGCCAAGGGCCCGCGGTGTCGAACTGCTCTCCCGGGCATCTCACGCTTGCCTCTGAGGGCCCCCGGGGTCGACCAGCAGGCCCGGACGACTCTGGCTCGTGTCCGAGGGCCCGTGAAGTCGACCTGCGGTTCTGGGTGACTCGGGTGAGAGCCCTATGGCCCTCGGGGTCAATCAGCTGCCCCGGGCGACTCGGGCCCGGGTCCAAGGGCCCACGGGTTCGACCAGATTTCCTGGGCGACTCGGGCCCGGGTCCGAAGTCCGGGGGTTCCACCAATTCTCCCGGGCGTCTGGGGCCCGGGTCCGAAGGCCCTCGGGGTCGACCAGCTGTCTCGGAGGACTCGTGCTCGAGTCTGTGGGCCCGCGGGGTCGACCAGCTCTCCCGGGTGACTTGCGCTTGTGTCCGAGGGCCCGAGGTGTCGACGAGCACTCCCGGGCCACTCGGGCTCGTGTCCAAGGGCCCGCGTGTGCGAACAGCTCTCCCGGGTGAATCAACTCGGGTCTGAGGGCCAGCGGGGTCGACCAAAAGTCCCCGGTGCCTCGGGCCCATGCCCGTCGGCTTGCAGTGTCGACAAGCAGTCCCGGGCATCTCTGGACCCAGCCCGTGGTGCTGTGGGGTCAAACTGCTGCCCCGGGTGCCTCGCGCTTGGTCCGAGGGCACCCGGGTTCGACAAGCAGTCCCCAGCGACTCGTGCTAGAATCCGAGGGCCCCCGGGGTCGTCCAGCGGTCCCAGGCGCATCGGGCCGGTGCCCGAGGCCCGCGGTGTCGACCAACTCTCCCGGGCAACTCGGGTTAGGGTCTGAGGTCCCAGGGTCGACCAGCTGTCCCGGGCGACTCGGGCCGTTGCCCGATGTCCCGCTGGGTCGACCAGCTGTCCCGGGTGACTTGGGCCCTGGTCAGAGGGACCGCGGTGTCGACCAGGTGTCCCGGGTGACTCGGGACTGTACCCGAGGCCGCGCGGTGTCCACCAGGTGGCCCGGGCGACTCGGGGCCGTGACCGAGGGCCCAAGGTGTCGCCCAGCTCCCCCGGGTGATTCGGGCCCGGGTCCGAGAGCATGCGGTGTCGACCAGCTGTCCCGGGGCACTCGGGCCCGCGTCGAGGGTCCGCGGTTTCGGTTTCGACATGCTCTCCCGGGTGAATCGCGCTCGGGTCCGATGGTACGCGGGGTCGACGAGCTCTCTTGGGCGATTCGGGCCCGTTCCCGAGGGCCCGTGGTGACCACCAGCTGTCCCGGGTGACTCCGGACTGTGCCCGAGGGCCCGCGGTGTCGAACAGCTTTCCCGGGCGTCTCGCGCTTGGGTCTGTGGGCCCCCGCCATCGACCAGCAGTCCCGGATGTCTCTGGCTTGTTTCCGAGGGCCCGTGAGGTCGACCTGCGGTCCTGGGCGACTCCGGCCAGAGCCCTAGGGCCCGTGGGGTCAACCTGCTGACCCGGGCCACTCGCACTTGGGTCCGAGGGCCTGCTGGGTCGACAGGCTGTCCCGGGCGACTCCGGCCCGCCTCCGAGGGCCCAGGGGTCGACCAGCTGTCCCGGGACTCTCGCGTTTGTGTCCGAGGGCCCGCGGGGTCAACCAGCTGTCCCGGGTGAATGGGGCTCGGGTCCCAAGGCACTCGGGGTTGACCAGCTGTCCTGGGCGACACCGGCCCATGCCTTTGGGCCCGCGGTGTGGACCAACGCTTCCGGGCGACTCGCGTTCGGGCCTGACGGCCACGGTCGACCAGCTGTCCCGGGAGATTCGCGCCCATGCCTGATGTCCCGCGGGGTCGACCAGATGCCCCGGGCGACTCGGGCCCGTACCTGAGGGCCCGCGGTGTTGACCAGCTGTCCCGGGCGACTCCGGCCCTGGTCCAAAGGCCTGAGGGGTCTACCAGCAGTCCCCGGGCGCCTCGGGCTAGTTTCCGCGGGACCCCGGTGTCGACCATCGGTACCGGGCTCTTCGTCCCGTGCCCGAGGGTCCGGGGTGTCGACCACATCTCTCGGGCGACTCGGTTCGGGTCCGAGGGCCCGCGGTGTCGACCAGCTCCTCTGGGCGATTCCGGCCCGGGTCAGAGGGCACACAGTGTCGACCAGCTGTCCTGCGCGACGTGGGCCCGGGTCCGAGTGCCCTCGGCGTCGACCAGGGGTCCCGTGTGACTCGGACCCGGGTCCAAGGGCCCTCGGGGTCCACCAGCACTCCCGGGAGACCTGCGCTCGGGTCAGATGGCCCGAGGTGTCGACCAGCTCTCCGGGGCGACTGGGGCCATACCCGATGGCCCGCGGGGTCTTCGAGCTCTCCCGGGTGACTCGGGACTGTGCCAAGGGCCCGCGGTGTCGAACTGCTCTCCCGGGCATCTCACGCTTGCCTCTGAGGGCCCCCGGGGTCGACCAGCAGGCCCGGACGACTCTGGCTCGTGTCCGAGGGCCCGTGAAGTCGACCTGCGGTTCTGGGTGACTCGGGTGAGAGCCCTATGGCCCTCGGGGTCAATCAGCTGCCCCGGGCGACTCGGGCCCGGGTCCAAGGGCCCACGGGTTCGACCAGATTTCCTGGGCGACTCGGGCCCGGGTCCGAAGTCCTGGGGTTCCACCAATTCTCCCGGGCGTCTGGGGCCCGGGTCCGAAGGCCCTCGGGGTCGACCAGCTGTCTCGGAGGACTCGTGCTCGAGTCTGTGGGCCCGCGGGGTCGACCAGCTCTCCCGGGTGACTTGCGCTTGTGTCCGAGGGCCCGAGGTGTCGACGAGCACTCCCGGGCCACTCGGGCTCGTGTCCAAGGGCCCGCGTGTGCGAACAGCGCTCCGGGGTGAATCAACTCGGGTCTGAGGGCCAGCGGGGTCGACCAAAAATCCCCGGTGCCTCGGGCCCATGCCCGACGGCTTGCAGTGTCGACAAGAAGTCCCGGGTATCTCTGGACCCAGCCCGTGGTGCTGTGGGGTCAAACTGCTGCCCCGGGTGCCTCGCGCTTGGTCCGAGGGCACCCGGGTTCGACAAGCAGTCCCGAGCGACTCGTGCTAGAATCCGAGGGCCCCCGGGGTCGTCCAGCGCTCCCAGGGGCATCGGGCCGGTGCCTGAGGCCCGCGGTGTCGACCAACTCTCCCGGGCCACTCGGGTTAGGGTCTGAGGTCCCAGGGTCGACCAGCTGTCCCGGGCGACTCGGGCCCGTGGTGGATGTCCCGCTGGGTCGACCAGCTGTCCCGGGTGACTTGGGCCCTGGTCAGAGGGACCGCGGTGTCGACCAGGCGTCCCGGGTGACTCGGGACTGTACCCGAGGCCGCGCGGTGTCCACCAGGTGGCCCGGGCGACTCGGGGCCGTGACCGAGGGCCCAAGGTGTCGCCCAGCTCCCCCGGGTGATTCGGGCCCGGGTCCGAGAGCATGCGGTGTCGACCAGCTGTCCCGGGGCACTCGGGCCCGCGTCGAGGGTCCGCGGTTTCGGTTTCGACATGCTCTCCCGGGTGAATCGCGCTCGGGTCCGATGGTACGCGGGGTCGACGAGCTCTCTTGGGCGATTCGGGCCCGTTCCCGAGGGCCCGTGGTGACCACCAGCTGTCCCGGGTGACTCCGGACTGTGCCCGAGGGCCCGCGGTGTCGAACAGCTTTCCCGGGCGTCTCGCGCTTGGGTCTGTGGGCCCCCGCCATCGACCAGCAGTCCCGGATGTCTCTGGCTTGTTTCCGAGGGCCCGTGAGGTCGACCTGCGGTCCTGGGCGACTCCGGCCAGAGCCCTAGGGCCCGTGGGGTCAACCTGCTGACCCGGGCCACTCGCACTTGGGTCCGAGGGCCTGCGGGGTCGACAGGCTGTCCCGGGCGACTCCGGCCCGCCTCCGAGTGCCCAGGGGTCGACCAGCTGTCCCGGGACTCTCGCGTTTGTGTCCGAGGGCCCGCGGGGTCAACCAGCTGTCCCGGGTGAATGGGGCTCGGGTCCCAAGGCACTCGGGGTTGACCAGCTGTCCTGGGCGACACCGGCCCATGCCTTTGGGCCCGCGGTGTGGACCAACGCTTCCGGGCGACTCGCGTTCGGGCCTGACGGCCACGGTCCACCAGCTGTCCCGGGAGATTCGCGCCCATGCCTGATGTCCCGCGGGGTCGACCAGATGCCCCGGGCGACTCGGGCCCGTACCCGAGGGCCCGCGGTGTTGACCAGCTGTCCCGGGCGACTCCGGCCCTGGTCCAACGGCCTGAGGGGTCTACCAGCAGTCCCCCGGCGCCTCGGGCTCGTTTCCGCGGGACCCCGGTGTCGACCATCGGTACCGGGCTCTTCGTCCCGTGCCCGAGGGTCCGGGGTGTCGACCACATCTCTCGGGCGACTCGGTTCGGGTCCGAGGGCCCGCGGTGTCGACCAGCTCCTCTGGGCGATTCCGGCCCGGGTCAGAGGGCACACAGTGTCGACCAGCTGTCCTGCGCGACGTGGGCCCGGGTCCGAGTGCCCTCGGTGTCGACCAGGGGTCCCGTGTGACTCGGACCCGGGTCCAAGGGCCCTCGGGGTCCACCAGCACTCCCAGGAGACCTGCGCTCGGGTCAGATGGCCCGAGGTGTCGACCAGCTCTCCGGGGCGACTGGGGCCATACCCGATGGCCCGCGGGGTCTTCGAGCTCTCCCGGGTGACTCGGGACTGTGCCAAGGGCCCGCGGTGTCGAACTGCTCTCCCGGGCATCTCACGCTTGCCTCTGAGGGCCCCCGGGGTCGACCAGCAGGCCCGGACGACTCTGGCTCGTGTCCGAGGGCCCGTGAAGTCGACCTGCGGTTCTGGGTGACTCGGGTGAGAGCCCTATGGCCCTCGGGGTCAATCAGCTGCCCCGGGCGACTCGGGCCCGGGTCCAAGGGCCCACGGGTTCGACCAGATTTCCTGGGCGACACGGGCCCGGGTCTGAAGTTCTGGGGTTCCACCAATTCTCCCGGGCGTCTGGGGCCCGGGTCCGAAGGCCCTCGGGGTCGACCAGCTGTCTCGGAGGACTCGTGCTCGAGTCTGTGGGCCCGCGGGGTCGACCAGCTCTCCCGGGTGACTTGCGCTTGTGTCCGAGGGCCCGAGGTGTCGACGAGCACTCCCGGGCCACTCGGGCTCGTGTCCAAGGGCCCGCGTGTGCGAACAGCGCTCCGGGGTGAATCAACTCGGGTCTGAGGGTCAGCGGGGTCGACCAAAAGTCCCCGGTGCCTCGGGCCCATGCCCGACGGCTTGCAGTGTCGACAAGCAGTCCCGGGCATCTCTGGAACCAGCCCGTGGTGCTGTGGGGTCAAACTGCTGCCCCGGGTGCCTCGCGCTTGGTCCGAGGGCACCCGGGTTTGACAAGCAGTCCCGAGCGACTCGTGCTAGAATCCGAGGGCCCCCGGGGTCGTCCAGCGGTCCCAGGCGCATCGGGCCGGTGCCTGAGGCCCGCGGTGTCGACCAACTCTCCCGGGCCACTCGGGTTAGGGTCTGAGGTCCCAGGGTCGACTAGCTGTCCCGGGCGACTCGGGCCCGTGGTGGATGTCCCGCTGGGTCGACCAGCTGTCCCTGGTGACTTGGGCCCTGGTCAGAGGGACCGCGGTGTCGACCAGGCGTCCCGGGTGACTCGGGACTGTACCCGAGGCCGCGCGGTGTCCACCAGGTGGCCCGGGCGACTCGGGGCCGTGACCGAGGGCCCAAGGTGTCGCCCAGCTCCCCCGGGTGATTCGGGCCCGGGTCCGAGAGCATGCGGTGTCGACCAGCTGTCCCGGGGCACTCGGGCCCGCGTCGAGGGTCCGCGGTTTCGGTTTCGACATGCTCTCCCGGGTGAATCGCGCTCGGGTCCGATGATACGCAGGGTCGATGAGCTCTCTTGGGCGATTCGGGCCCGTTCCCGAGGGCCCGTGGTGACCACCAGCTGTCCCGGGTGACTCCGGACTGTGCCCGAGGGCCCGCGGTGTCGAACAGCTTTCCCGGACGTCTCGCGCTTGGGTCTGTGGGCCCCCGCCATCGACCAGCAGTCCCGGATGTCTCTGGCTTGTTTCCGAGGTCCCGTGAGGTCGACCTGCGGTCCTGGGCGACTCCGGCCAGAGCCCTAGGGCACGTGGGGTCAACCTGCTGACCCGGGCCACTCGCACTTGGGTCCGAGGGCCTGCGGGGTCGACAGGCTGTCCCGGGCGACTCCGGCCCGCCTTCGAGTGCCCAGGGGTCGACCAGCTGTCCCGGGACTCTCTCGTTTGTGTCCGAGGGCCCGCGGGGTCAACCAGCTGTCCCGGGTGAATGGGGCTCGGGTCCCAAGGCACTCGGGGTTGACCAGCTGTCCTGGGCGACACCGGCCCATGCCTTTGGGCCCGCGGTGTGGACCAACGCTTCCGGGCGACTCGCGTTCGGGCCTGACGGCCACGGTCCACCAGCTGTCCCGGGAGATTTGCGCCCATGCCTGATGTCCCGCAGGGTCGACCAGATGCCCCGGGCGACTCGGGCCCGTACCCGAGGGCCCGCGGTGTTGACCAGCTGTCCCGGGCCACACCGGCCCTGGTCCAACGGCCAGAGGGGTCTACCAGCAGTCCCCGGGCCACTCGGGCTAATTTCCGTGGGACCCCGGTGTCGACCATCGGTACCAGGCTATTCGTCCCGTGCCCGAGGGTCCGGGGTTTCGACCACATCTCTCGGGCGACTCGGTTCGGGTCCGAGAGCCCGCGGTGTCGACCAGCTCCTCTGGGCGATTCCGGCCCGGGTCAGAGGGCACACAGTGTCGACCAGCTGTCCTGCGCGACGTGGGCCCGGGTCCGAGTGCCCTCGGCGTCGCCCAGGGGTCCCGTGTGACTCGGACCCGGGTCCAAGGGCCCTCGGGGTCCACCAGCACTCCCGGGAGACCTGCGCTCGGGTCAGATGGCCCGAGGTGTCGACCAGCTCTCCGGGGCGACTGGGGCCATACCCGATGGCCCGCGGGGTCTTCGAGCTCTCCCGGGTGACTCGGGACTGTGCCAAGGGCCCGCGGTGTCGAACTGCTCTCCCGGGCATCTCACGCTTGCCTCTGAGGGCCCCCGGGGTCGACCAGCAGGCCCGGACGACTCTGGCTCGTGTCCGAGGGCCCGTGAAGTCGACCTGCGGTTCTGGGTGACTCGGGTGAGAGCCCTATGGCCCTCGGGGTCAATCAGCTGCCCCGGGCGACTCGGGCCCGGGTCCAAGGGCCCACGGGTTCGACCAGATTTCCTGGGCGACTCGGGCCCGGGTCCGAAGTCCTGGGGTTCCACCAATTCTCCCGGGCGTCTGGGGCCTGGGTCCGAAGGCCCTCGGGGTCGACCAGCTGTCTCGGAGGACTCGTGCTCGAGTCTGTGGGCCCGCGGGGTCGACCAGCTCTCCCGGGTGACTTGCGCTTGTGTCCGAGGGCCCGAGGTGTCGACGAGCACTCCCGGGCCACTCGGGCTCGTGTCCAAGGGCCCGCGTGTGCGAACAGCTCTCCCGGGTGAATCAACTCGGGTCTGAGGGCCAGCGGGGTCGACCAAAAGTCCCCGGTGCCTCGGGCCCATGCCCGTCGGCTTGCAGTGTCGACAAGCAGTCCCGGGCATCTCTGGACCCAGCCCGTGGTGCTGTGGGGTCAAACTGCTGCCCCGGGTGCCTCGCGCTTGGTCCGAGGGCACCCGGGTTCGACAAGCAGTCCCCAGCGACTCGTGCTAGAATCCGAGGGCCCCCGGGGTCGTCCAGCGGTCCCAGGCGCATCGGGCCGGTGCCCGAGGCCCGCGGTGTCGACCAACTCTCCCGGGCAACTCGGGTTAGGGTCTGAGGTCCCAGGGTCGACCAGCTGTCCCAGGCGACTCGGGCCGTTGCCCGATGTCCCGCTGGGTCGACCAGCTGTCCCGGGTGACTTGGGCCCTGGTCAGAGGGACCGCGGTGTCGACCAGGTGTCCCGGGTGACTCGGGACTGTACCCGAGGCCGCGCGGTGTCCACCAGGTGGCCCGGGCGACTCGGGGCCGTGACCGAGGGCCCAAGGTGTCGCCCAGCTCCCCCGGGTGATTCGGGCCCGGGTCCGAGAGCATGCGGTGTCGACCAGCTGTCCCGGGGCACTCGGGCCCGCGTCGAGGGTCCGCGGTTTCGGTTTCGACATGCTCTCCCGGGTGAATCGCGCTCGGGTCCGATGGTACGCGGGGTCGACGAGCTCTCTTGGGCGATTCGGGCCCGTTCCCGAGGGCCCGTGGTGACCACCAGCTGTCCCGGGTGACTCCGGACTGTGCCCGAGGGCCCGCGGTGTCGAACAGCTTTCCCGGGCGTCTCGCGCTTGGGTCTGTGGGCCCCCGCCATCGACCAGCAGTCCCGGATGTCTCTGGCTTGTTTCCGAGGGCCCGTGAGGTCGACCTGCGGTCCTGGGCGACTCCGGCCAGAGCCCTAGGGCCCGTGGGGTCAACCTGCTGACCCGGGCCACTCGCACTTGGGTCCGAGGTCCTGCGGGGTCGACAGGCTGTCCCGGGCGACTCCGGCCCGCCTCCGAGTGCCCAGGGGTCGACCAGCTGTCCCGGGACTCTCGCGTTTGTGTCCGAGGGCCCGCGGGGTCAACCAGCTGTCCCGGGTGAATGGGGCTCGGGTCCCAAGGCACTCGGGGTTGACCAGCTGTCCTGGGCGACACCGGCCCATGCCTTTGGGCCCGCGGTGTGGACCAACGCTTCCGGGCGACTCGCGTTCGGGCCTGACGGCCACGGTCGACCAGCTGTCCCGGGAGATTCGCGCCCATGCCTGATGTCCCGCGGGGTCGACCAGATGCCCCGGGCGACTCGGGCCCGTACCTGAGGGCCCGCGGTGTTGACCAGCTGTCCCGGGCGACTCCGGCCCTGGTCCAAAGGCCTGAGGGGTCTACCAGCAGTCCCCGGGCGCCTCGGGCTAGTTTCCGCGGGACCCCGGTGTCGACCATCGGTACCGGGCTATTCGTCCCGTGCCCGAGGGTCCGGGGTGTCGACCACATCTCTCGGGCGACTCGGTTCGGGTCCGAGGGCCCGCGGTGTCGACCAGCTCCTCTGGGCGATTCCGGCCCGGGTCAGAGGGCACACAGTGTCGACCAGCTGTCCTGCGCGACGTGGGCCCGGGTCCGAGTGCCCTCGGCGTCGACCAGGGGTCCCGTGTGACTCGGACCCGGGTCCAAGGGCCCTCGGGGTCCACCAGCACTCCCGGGAGACCTGCGCTCGGGTCAGATGGCCCGAGGTGTCGACCAGCTCTCCGGGGCGACTGGGGCCATACCCGATGGCCCGCGGGGTCTTCGAGCTCTCCCGGGTGACTCGGGACTGTGCCAAGGGCCCGCGGTGTCGAACTGCTCTCCCGGGCATCTCACGCTTGCCTCTGAGGGCCCCCGGGGTCGACCAGCAGGCCCGGACGACTCTGGCTCGTGTCCGAGGGCCCGTGAAGTCGACCTGCGGTTCTGGGTGACTCGGGTGAGAGCCCTATGGCCCTCGGGGTCAATCAGCTGCCCCGGGCGACTCGGGCCCGGGTCCAAGGGCCCACGGGTTCGACCAGATTTCCTGGGCGACTCGGGCCCGGGTCCGAAGTCCTGGGGTTCCACCAATTCTCCCGGGCGTCTGGGGCCCGGGTCCGAAGGCCCTCGGGGTCGACCAGCTGTCTCGGAGGACTCGTGCTCGAGTCTGTGGGCCCGCGGGGTCGACCAGCTCTCCCGGGTGACTTGCGCTTGTGTCCGAGGGCCCGAGGTGTCGACGAGCACTCCCGGGCCACTCGGGCTCGTGTCCAAGGGCCCGCGTGTGCGAACAGCGCTCCGGGGTGAATCAACTCGGGTCTGAGGGCCAGCGGGGTCGACCAAAAGTCCCCGGTGCCTCGGGCCCATGCCCGACGGCTTGCAGTGTCGACAAGAAGTCCCGGGTATCTCTGGACCCAGCCCGTGGTGCTGTGGGGTCAAACTGCTGCCCCGGGTGCCTCGCGCTTGGTCCCAGGGCACCCGGGTTCGACAAGCAGTCCCGAGCGACTCGTGCTAGAATCCGAGGGCCCCCGGGGTCGTCCAGCGCTCCCAGGGGCATCGGGCCGGTGCCTGAGGCCCGCGGTGTCGACCAACTCTCCCGGGCCACTCGGGTTAGGGTCTGAGGTCCCAGGGTCGACCAGCTGTCCCGGGCGACTCGGGCCCGTGGTGGATGTCCCGCTGGGTCGGCCAGCTGTCCCGGGTGACTTGGGCCCTGGTCAGAGGGACCGCGGTGTCGACCAGGCGTCCCGGGTGACTCGGGACTGTACCCGAGGCCGCGCGGTGTCCACCAGGTGGCCCGGGCGACTCGGGGCCGTGACCGAGGGCCCAAGGTGTCGCCCAGCTCCCCCGGGTGATTCGGGCCCGGGTCCGAGAGCATGCGGTGTCGACCAGCTGTCCCGGGGCACTCGGGCCCGCGTCGAGGGTCCGCGGTTTCGGTTTCGACATGCTCTCCCGGGTGAATCGCGCTCGGGTCCGATGGTACGCGGGGTCGACGAGCTCTCTTGGGCGATTCGGGCCCGTTCCCGAGGGCCCGTGGTGACCACCAGCTGTCCCGGGTGACTCCGGACTGTGCCCGAGGGCCCGCGGTGTCGAACAGCTTTCCCGGGCGTCTCGCGCTTGGGTCTGTGGGCCCCCGCCATCGACCAGCAGTCCCGGATGTCTCTGGCTTGTTTCCGAGGGCCCGTGAGGTCGACCTGCGGTCCTGGGCGACTCCGGCCAGAGCCCTAGGGCCCGTGGGGTCAACCTGCTGACCCGGGCCACTCGCACTTGGGTCCGAGGGCCTGCGGGGTCGACAGGCTGTCCCGGGCGACTCCGGCCCGCCTCCGAGTGCCCAGGGGTCGACCAGCTGTCCCGGGACTCTCGCGTTTGTGTCCGAGGGCCCGCGGGGTCAACCAGCTGTCCCGGGTGAATGGGGCTCGGGTCCCAAGGCACTCGGGGTTGACCAGCTGTCCTGGGCGACACCGGCCCATGCCTTTGGGCCCGCGGTGTGGACCAACGCTTCCGGGCGACTCGCGTTCGGGCCTGACGGCCACGGTCCACCAGCTGTCCCGGGAGATTCGCGCCCATGCCTGATGTCCCGCGGGGTCGACCAGATGCC
Organism: Sus scrofa; assembly: GCF_054392235.1. Lineage (NCBI taxonomy): Eukaryota > Metazoa > Chordata > Mammalia > Artiodactyla > Suidae > Sus > Sus scrofa. The sequence continues at coordinate 44,889,755 of NC_139387.1, read as the reverse complement.
CCGGGCGACTCGGGCCCGTACCCGAGGGCCCGCGGTGTTGACCAGCTGTCCCGGGCGACTCCGGCCCTGGTCCAACGGCCTGAGGGGTCTACCAGCAGTCCCCCGGCGCCTCGGGCTCGTTTCCGCGGGACCCCGGTGTCGACCATCGGTACCGGGCTCTTCGTCCCGTGCCCGAGGGTCCGGGGTGTCGACCACATCTCTCGGGCGACTCGGTTCGGGTCCGAGGGCCCGCGGTGTCGACCAGCTCCTCTGGGCGATTCCGGCCCGGGTCAGAGGGCACACAGTGTCGACCAGCTGTCCTGCGCGACGTGGGCCCGGGTCCGAGTGCCCTCGGCGTCGACCAGGGGTCCCGTGTGACTCGGACCCGGGTCCAAGGGCCCTCGGGGTCCACCAGCACTCCCAGGAGACCTGCGCTCGGGTCAGATGGCCCGAGGTGTCGACCAGCTCTCCGGGGCGACTGGGGCCATACCCGATGTCCCGCGGGGTCTTCGAGCTCTCCTGGGTGACTCGGGACTGTGCCAAGGGCCCGCGGTGTCGAACTGCTCTCCCGGGCATCTCACGCTTGCCTCTGAGGGCCCCCGGGGTCGACCAGCAGGCCCGGACCACTCTGGCTCGTGTCCGAGGGCCCGTGAAGTCGACCTGCGGTTCTGGGTGACTCGGGTGAGAGCCCTATGGCCCTCGGGGTCAATCAGCTGCCCCGGGCGACTCGGGCCCGGGTCCAAGGGCCCACGGGTTCGACCAGATTTCCTGGGCGACTCGGGCCCGGGTCCGAAGTCCTGGGGTTCCACCAATTCTCCCGGGCGTCTGGGGCCCGGGTCCGAAGGCCCTCGGGGTCGACCAGCTGTCTCGGAGGACTCGTGCTCGAGTCTGTGGGCCCGCGGGGTCGACCAGCTCTCCCGGGTGACTTGCGCTTGTGTCCGAGGGCCCGAGGTGTCGACGAGCACTCCCGGGCCACTCGGGCTCGTGTCCAAGGGCCCGCGTGTGCGAACTGCGCTCCGGGGTGAATCAACTCGGGTCTGAGGGCCAGCGGGGTCGACCAAAAGTCCCCGGTGCCTCGGGCCCATGCCCGACGGCTTGCAGTGTCGACAAGAAGTCCCGGGTATCTCTGGACCCAGCCCGTGGTGCTGTGGGGTCAAACTGCTGCCCCGGGTGCCTCGCGCTTGGTCCGAGGGCACCCAGGTTCGACAAGCAGTCCCGAGCGACTCGTGCTAGAATCCGAGGGCCCCCGGGGTCGTCCAGCGCTCCCAGGGGCATCGGGCCGGTGCCTGAGGCCCGCGGTGTCGACCAACTCTCCCGGGCCACTCGGGTTCGGGTCTGAGGTCCCAGGGTCGACCAGCTGTCCCGGGCGACTCGGGCCCGTGGTGGATGTCCCGCTGGGTCGACCAGCTGTCCCGGGTGACTTGGGCCCTGGTCAGAGGGACCGCGGTGTCGACCAGGCGTCCCGGGTGACTCGGGACTGTACCCGAGGCCGCGCGGTGTCCACCAGGTGGCCCGGGCGACTCGGGGCCGTGACCGAGGGCCCAAGGTGTCGCCCAGCTCCCCCGGGTGATTCGGGCCCGGGTCCGAGAGCATGCGGTGTCGACCAGCTGTCCCGGGGCACTCGGGCCCGCGTCGAGGGTCCGCGGTTTCGGTTTCGACATGCTCTCCCGGGTGAATCGCGCTCGGGTCCGATGGTACGCGGGGTCGACGAGCTCTCTTGGGCGATTCGGGCCCGTTCCCGAGGGCCCGTGGTGACCACCAGCTGTCCCGGGTGACTCCGGACTGTGCCCGAGGGCCCGCGGTGTCGAACAGCTTTCCCGGGCGTCTCGCGCTTGGGTCTGTGGGCCCCCGCCATCGACCAGCAGTCCCGGATGTCTCTGGCTTGTTTCCGAGGGCCCGTGAGGTCGACCTGCGGTCCTGGGCGACTCCGGCCAGAGCCCTAGGGCCCGTGGGGTCAACCTGCTGACCCGGGCCACTCGCACTTGGGTCCGAGGGCCTGCGGGGTCGACAGGCTGTCCCGGGCGACTCCGGCCCGCCTCCGAGTGCCCAGGGGTCGACCAGCTGTCCCGGGACTCTCGCGTTTGTGTCCGAGGGCCCGCGGGGTCAACCAGCTGTCCCGGGTGAATGGGGCTCGGGTCCCAAGGCACTCGGGGTTGACCAGCTGTCCTGGGCGACACCGGCCCATGCCTTTGGGCCCGCGGTGTGGACCAACGCTTCCGGGCGACTCGCGTTCGGGCCTGACGGCCACGGTCCACCAGCTGTCCCGGGAGATTCGCGCCCATGCCTGATGTCCCGCGGGGTCGACCAGATGCCCCGGGCGACTCGGGCCCGTACCCGAGGGCCCGCGGTGTTGACCAGCTGTCCCGGGCGACTCCGGCCCTGGTCCAACGGCCTGAGGGGTCTACCAGCAGTCCCCCGGCACCTCGGGCTCGTTTCCGCGGGACCCCGGTGTCGACCATCGGTACCGGGCTCTTCGTCCCGTGCCCGAGGGTCCGGGGTGTCGACCACATCTCTCGGGCGACTCGGTTCGGGTCCGAGGGCCCGCGGTGTCGACCAGCTCCTCTGGGCGATTCCGGCCCCGGTCAGAGGGCACACAGTGTCGACCAGCTGTCCTGCGCGACGTGGGCCCGGGTCCGAGTGCCCTCGGCGTCGACCAGGGGTCCCGCGTGACTCGGACCCGGGTCCAAGGGCCCTCGGGGTCCACCAGCACTCCCGGGAGACCTGCGCTCGGGTCAGATGGCCCGAGGTGTCAACCAGCTCTCCGGGGCGACTGGGGCCATACCCGATGGTCCGCGGGGTCTTCGAGCTCTCCCGGGTGACTCGGGACTGTGCCAAGGGCCCGCGGTGTCGAACTGCTCTCCCGGGCATCTCACGCTTGCCTCTGAGGGCCCCCGGGGTCGACCAGCAGGCCCGGACGACTCTGGCTCGTGTCCGAGGGCCCGTGAAGTCGACCTGCGGTTCTGGGTGACTCGGGTGAGAGCCCTATGGCCCTCGGGGTCAATCAGCTGCCCCGGGCGACTCGGGCCCGGGTCCAAGGGCCCACGGGTTCGACCAGATTTCCTGGGCGCCTCGGGCCCGGGTCCGAAGTCCTGGGGTTCCACCAATTCTCCCGGGCGTCTGGGGCCCGGGTCCGAAGGCCCTCGGGGTCGACCAGCTGTCTCGGAGGACTCGTGCTCGAGTCTGTGGGCCCGCGGGGTCGACCAGCTCTCCCGGGTGACTTGCGCTTGTGTCCGAGGGCCCGAGGTGTCGACGAGCACTCCCGGGCCACTCGGGCTCGTGTCCAAGGGCCCGCGTGTGCGAACAGCGCTCCGGGGTGAATCAACTCGGGTCTGAGGGCCAGCGGGGTCGACCAAAAATCCCCGGTGCCTCGGGCCCATGCCCGACGGCTTGCAGTGTCGACAAGAAGTCCCGGGTATCTCTGGACCCAGCCCGTGGTGCTGTGGGGTCAAACTGCTGCCCCGGGTGCCTCGCGCTTGGTCCCAGGGCACCCGGGTTCGACAAGCAGTCCCGAGCGACTCGTGCTAGAATCCGAGGGCCCCCGGGGTCGTCCAGCGCTCCCAGGGGCATCGGGCCGGTGCCTGAGGCCCGCGGTGTCGACCAACTCTCCCGGGCCACTCGGGTTAGGGTCTGAGGTCCCAGGGTCGACCAGCTGTCCCGGGCGACTCGGGCCCGTGGTGGATGTCCCGCTGGGTCGGCCAGCTGTCCCGGGTGACTTGGGCCCTGGTCAGAGGGACCGCGGTGTCGACCAGGCGTCCCGGGTGACTCGGGACTGTACCCGAGGCCGCGCGGTGTCCACCAGGTGGCCCGGGCGACTCGGGGCCGTGACCGAGGGCCCAAGGTGTCGCCCAGCTCCCCCGGGTGATTCGGGCCCGGGTCCGAGAGCATGCGGTGTCGACCAGCTGTCCCGGGGCACTCGGGCCCATGTCGAGGGTCCGCGGTTTCGGTTTCGACATGCTCTCCCGGGTGAATCGCGCTCGGGTCCGATGGTACGCGGGGTCGACGAGCTCTCTTGGGCCATTCGGGCCCGTTCCCGAGGGCCCGTGGTGACCACCAGCTGTCCCGGGTGACTCCGGACTGTGCCCGAGGGCCCGCGGTGTCGAACAGCTTTCCCGGGCGTCTCGCGCTTGGGTCTGTGGGCCCCCGCCATCGACCAGCAGTCCCGGATGTCTCTGGCTTGTTTCCGAGGGCCCGTGAGGTCGACCTGCAGTCCTGGGCGACTCCGGCCAGAGCCCTAGGGCCCGTGGGGTCAACCTGCTGACCCGGGCCACTCGCACTTGGGTCCGAGGGCCTGCGGGGTCGACAGGCTGTCCCGGGCGACTCCGGCCCGCCTCCGAGTGCCCAGGGGTCGACCAGCTGTCCCGGGACTCTCGCGTTTGTGTCCGAGGGCCCGCGGGGTCAACCAGCTGTCCCGGGTGAATGGGGCTCGGGTCCCAAGGCACTCGGGGTTGACCAGCTGTCCTGGGCGACACCGGCCCATGCCTTTGGGCCCGCGGTGTGGACCAACGCTTCCGGGCGACTCGCGTTCGGGCCTGACGGCCACGGTCCACCAGCTGTCCCGGGAGATTCGCGCCCATGCCTGATGTCCCGCGGGGTCGACCGGATGCCCCGGGCGACTCGGGCCCGTACCCGAGGGCCCGCGGTGTTGACCAGCTGTCCCGGGCGACTCCGGCCCTGGTCCAACGGCCTGAGGGGTCTACCAGCAGTCCCCCGGCGCCTCGGGCTCGTTTCCGCGGGACCCCGGTGTCGACCATCGGTACCGGGCTCTTCGTCCCGTGCCCGAGGGTCCGGGGTGTCGACCACATCTCTCGGGCGACTCGGTTCGGGTCCGAGGGCCCGCGGTGTCGACCAGCTCCTCTGGGCGATTCCGGCCCGGGTCAGAGGGCACACAGTGTCGACCAGCTGTCCTGCGCGACGTGGGCCCGGGTCCGAGTGCCCTCGGCGTCGACCAGGGGTCCCGCGTGACTCGGACCCGGGTCCAAGGGCCCTCGGGGTCCACCAGCACTCCCGGGAGACCTGCGCTCGGGTCAGATGGCCCGAGGTGTCGACCAGCTCTCCGGGGCGACTGGGGCCATACCCGATGGCCCGCGGGGTCTTCGAGCTCTCCCGGGTGACTCGGGACTGTGCCAAGGGCCCGCGGTGTCGAACTGCTCTCCCGGGCATCTCACGCTTGCCTCTGAGGGCCCCCGGGGTCGACCAGCAGGCCCGGACGACTCTGGCTCGTGTCCGAGGGCCCGTGAAGTCGACCTGCGGTTCTGGGTGACTCGGGTGAGAGCCCTATGGCCCTCGGGGTCAATCAGCTGCCCCGGGCGACTCGGGCCCGGGTCCGAGGGCCCACGGGTTCGACCAGATTTCCTGGGCGCCTCGGGCCCGGGTCCGAAGTCCTGGGGTTCCACCAATTCTCCCGGGCGTCTGGGGCCCGGGTCCGAAGGCCCTCGGGGTCGACCAGCTGTCTCGGAGGACTCGTGCTCGAGTCTGTGGGCCCGCGGGGTCGACCAGCTCTCCCGGGTGACTTGCGCTTGTGTCCGAGGGCCCGAGGTGTCGACGAGCACTCCCGGGCCACTCGGGCTCGTGTCCAAGGGCCCGCGTGTGCGAACAGCGCTCCGGGGTGAATCAACTCGGGTCTGAGGGCCAGCGGGTTCGACCAAAAATCCCCGGTGCCTCGGGCCCATGCCCGACGGCTTGCAGTGTCGACAAGAAGTCCCGGGTATCTCTGGACCCAGCCCGTGGTGCTGTGGGGTCAAACTGCTGCCCCGGGTGCCTCGCGCTTGGTCCGAGGGCACCCAGGTTCGACAAGCAGTCCCGAGCGACTCGTGCTAGAATCCGAGGGCCCCCGGGGTCGTCCAGCGCTCCCAGGGGCATCGGGCCGGTGCCTGAGGCCCGCGGTGTCGACCAACTCTCCCGGGCCACTCGGGTTAGGGTCTGAGGTCCCAGGGTCGACCAGCTGTCCCGGGCGACTCGGGCCCGTGGTGGATGTCCCGCTGGGTCGACCAGCTGTCCCGGGTGACTTGGGCCCTGGTCAGAGGGACCGCGGTGTCGACCAGGCGTCCCGGGTGACTCGGGACTGTACCCGAGGCCGCGCGGTGTCCACCAGGTGGCCCGGGCGACTCGGGGCCGTGACCGAGGGCCCAAGGTGTCGCCCAGCTCCCCCGGGTGATTCGGCCCGGGTCCGAGAGCATGCGGTGTCGACCAGCTGTCCCGGGGCACTCGGGCCCGCGTCGAGGGTCCGCGGTTTCGGTTTCGACATGCTCTCCCGGGTGAATCGCGCTCGGGTCCGATGGTACGCGGGGTCGACGAGCTCTCTTGGGCCATTCGGGCCCGTTCCCGAGGGCCCGTGGTGACCACCAGCTGTCCCGGGTGACTCCGGACTGTGCCCGAGGGCCCGCGGTGTCGAACAGCTTTCCCGGGCGTCTCGCGCTTGGGTCTGTGGGCCCCCGCCATCGACCAGCAGTCCCGGATGTCTCTGGCTTGTTTCCGAGGGCCCGTGAGGTCGACCTGCGGTCCTGGGCGACTCCGGCCAGAGCCCTAGGGCCCGTGGGGTCAACCTGCTGACCCGGGCCACTCGCACTTGGGTCCGAGGGCCTGCGGGGTCGACAGGCTGTCCCGGGCGACTCCGGCCCGCCTCCGAGGGCCCAGGGGTCGACCAGCTGTCCCGGGACTCTCGCGTTTGTGTCCGAGGGCCCGCGGGGTCAACCAGCTGTCCCGGGTGAATGGGGCTCGGGTCCCAAGGCACTCGGGGTTGACCAGCTGTCCTGGGCGACACCGGCCCATGCCTTTGGGCCCGCGGTGTGGACCAACGCTTCCGGGCGACTCGCGTTCGGGCCTGACGGCCACGGTCCACCAGCTGTCCCGGGAGATTCGCGCCCATGCCTGATGTCCCGCGGGGTCGACCAGATGCCCCGGGCGACTCGGGCCCGTACCCGAGGGCCCGCGGTGTTGACCAGCTGTCCCGGGCGACTCCGGCCCTGGTCCAACGGCCTGAGGGGTCTACCAGCAGTCCCCCGGCGCCTCGGGCTCGTTTCCGCGGGACCCCGGTTTCGACCATCGGTACCGGGCTCTTCGTCCCGTGCCCGAGGGTCCGGGGTGTCGACCACATCTCTCGGGCGACTCGGTTCGGGTCCGAGGGCCCGCGGTGTCGACCAGCTCCTCTGGGCGATTCCGGCCCGGGTCAGAGGGCACACAGTGTCGACCAGCTGTCCTGCGCGACGTGGGCCCGGGTCCGAGTGCCCTCGGCGTCGACCAGGGGTCCCGTGTGACTCGGACCCGGGTCCAAGGGCCCTCGGGGTCCACCAGCACTCCCGGGAGACCTGCGCTCGGGTCAGATGGCCCGAGGTGTCGACCAGCTCTCCGGGGCGACTGGGGCCATACCCGATGGCCCGCGGGGTCTTCGAGCTCTCCCGGGTGACTCGGGACTGTGCCAAGGGCCCGCGGTGTCGAACTGCTCTCCCGGGCATCTCACGCTTGCCTCTGAGGGCCCCCGGGGTCGACCAGCAGGCCCGGACGACTCTGGCTCGTGTCCGAGGGCCCGTGAAGTCGACCTGCGGTTCTGGGTGACTCGGGTGAGAGCCCTATGGCCCTCGGGGTCAATCAGCTGCCCCGGGCGACTCGGGCCCGGGTCCAAGGGCCCACGGGTTCGACCAGATTTCCTGGGCGACACGGGCCCGGGTCCGAAGTCCTGGGGTTCCACCAATTCTCCCGGGCGTCTGGGGCCCGGGTCCGAAGGCCCTCGGGGTCGACCAGCTGTCTCGGAGTACTCGTGCTCGAGTCTGTGGGCCCGCGGGTTCGACCAGCTCTCCCGGGTGACTTGCGCTTGTGTCCGAGGGCCCGAGGTGTCGACGAGCACTCCCGGGCCACTCGGGCTCGTGTCCAAGGGCCCGCGTGTGCGAACTGCGCTCCGGGGTGAATCAACTCGGGTCTGAGGGCCAGCGGGGTCGACCAAAAGTCCCCGGTGCCTCGGGCCCATGCCCGACGGCTTGCAGTGTCGACAAGAAGTCCCGGGTATCTCTGGACCCAGCCCGTGGTGCTGTGGGGTCAAACTGCTGCCCCGGGTGCCTCGCGCTTGGTCCGAGGGCACCCGGGTTCGACAAGCAGTCCCGAGCGACTCGTGCTAGAATCCGAGGGCCCCCGGGGTCGTCCAGCGCTCCCAGGGGCATCGGGCCGGTGCCTGAGGCCCGCGGTGTCGACCAACTCTCCCGGGCCACTCGGGTTAGGGTCTGAGGTCCCAGGGTCGACCAGCTGTCCCGGGCGACTCGGGCCCGTGCCCGATGTCCCGCTGGGTCGACCAGCTGTCCCGGGTGACTTGGGCCCTGGTCAGAGGGACCGCGGTGTCGACCAGGCGTCCCGGGTGACTCGGGACTGTACCCAAGGCCGCGCGGTGTCCACCAGGTGGCCCGGGCGACTCGGGGCCGTGACCGAGGGCCCAAGGTGTCGCCCAGCTCCCCCGGGTGATTCGGGCCCGGGTCCGAGAGCATGCGGTGTCGACCAGCTGTCCCGGGGCACTCGGGCCCGCGTCGAGGGTCCGCGGTTTCGGTTTCGACATGCTCTCCCGGGTGAATCGCGCTCGGGTCCGATGGTACGCGGGGTCGACGAGCTCTCTTGGGCCATTCGGGCCCGTTCCCGAGGGCCCGTGGTGACCACCAGCTGTCCCGGGTGACTCCGGACTGTGCCCGAGGGCCCGCGGTGTCGAACAGCTTTCCCGGGCGTCTCGCGCTTGGGTCTGTGGGCCCCCGCCATCGACCAGCAGTCCCGGATGTCTCTGGCTTGTTTCCGAGGGCCCGTGAGGTCGACCTGCGGTCCTGGGCGACTCCGGCCAGAGCCCTAGGGCCCGTGGGGTCAACCTGCTGACCCGGGCCACTCGCACTTGGGTCCGAGGGCCTGCGGGGTCGACAGGCTGTCCCGGGCGACTCCGGCCCGCCTCCGAGTGCCCAGGGGTCGACCAGCTGTCCCGGGACTCTCGCGTTTGTGTCCGAGGGCCCGCGGGGTCAACCAGCTGTCCCGGGTGAATGGGGCTCGGGTCCCAAGGCACTCGGGGTTGACCAGCTGTCCTGGGCGACACCGGCCCATGCCTTTGGGCCCGCGGTGTGGACCAACGCTTCCGGGCGACTCGCGTTCGGGCCTGACGGCCACGGTCCACCAGCTGTCCCGGGAGATTCGCGCCCATGCCTGATGTCCCGCGGGGTCGACCAGATGCCCCGGGCGACTCGGGCCCGTACCCGAGGGCCCGCGGTGTTGACCAGCTGTCCCGGGCGACTCCGGCCCTGGTCCAACGGCCTGAGGGGTCTACCAGCAGTCCCCCGGCGCCTCGGGCTCGTTTCCGCGGGACCCCGGTGTCGACCATCGGTACCGGGCTCTTCGTCCCGTGCCCGAGGGTCCGGGGTGTCGACCACATCTCTCGGGCGACTCGGTTCGGGTCCGAGGGCCCGCGGTGTCGACCAGCTCCTCTGGGCGATTCCGGCCCGGGTCAGAGGGCACACAGTGTCGACCAGCTGTCCTGCGCGACGTGGGCCCGGGTCCGAGTGCCCTCGGCGTCGACCAGGGGTCCCGTGTGACTCGGACCCGGGTCCAAGGGCCCTCGGGGTCCACCAGCACTCCCGGGAGACCTGCGCTCGGGTCAGATGGCCCGAGGTGTCGACCAGCTCTCCGGGGCGACTGGGGCCATACCCGATGGCCCGCGGGGTCTTCGAGCTCTCCCGGGTGACTCGGGACTGTGCCAAGGGCCCGCGGTGTCGAACTGCTCTCCCGGGCATCTCACGCTTGCCTCTGAGGGCCCCCGGGGTCGACCAGCAGGCCCGGACCACTCTGGCTCGTGTCCGAGGGCCCGTGAAGTCGACCTGCGGTTCTGGGTGACTCGGGTGAGAGCCCTATGGCCCTCGGGGTCAATCAGCTGCCCCGGGCGACTCGGGCCCGGGTCCGAGGGCCCACGGGTTCGACCAGATTTCCTGGGCGACTCGGGCCCGGGTCCGAAGTCCTGGGGTTCCACCAATTCTCCCGGGCGTCTGGGGCCCGGGTCCGAAGGCCCTCGGGGTCGACCAGCTGTCTCGGAGGACTCGTGCTCGAGTCTGTGGGCCCGCGGGTTCGACCAGCTCTCCTGGGTGACTTGCGCTTGTGTCCGAGGGCCCGAGGTGTCGACGAGCACTCCCGGGCCACTCGGGCTCGTGTCCAAGGGCCCGCGTGTGCGAACTGCGCTCCGGGGTGAATCAACTCGGGTCTGAGGGCCAGCGGGGTCGACCAAAAGTCCCCGGTGCCTCGGGCCCATGCCCGACGGCTTGCAGTGTCGACAAGAAGTCCCGGGTATCTCTGGACCCAGCCCGTGGTGCTGTGGGGTCAAACTGCTGCCCCGGGTGCCTCGCGCTTGGTCCGAGGGCACCCAGGTTCGACAAGCAGTCCCGAGCGACTCGTGCTAGAATCCGAGGGCCCCCGGGGTCGTCCAGCGCTCCCAGGGGCATCGGGCCGGTGCCTGAGGCCCGCGGTGTCGACCAACTCTCCCGGGCCACTCGGGTTAGGGTCTGAGGTCCCAAGGTCGACCAGCTGTCCCGGGCGACTCGGGCCCGTGGTGGATGTCCCGCTGGGTCGACCAGCTGTCCCGGGTGACTTGGGCCCTGGTCAGAGGGACCGCGGTGTCGACCAGGCGTCCCGGGTGACTCGGGACTGTACCCGAGGCCGCGCGGTGTCCACCAGGTGGCCCGGGCGACTCGGGGCCGTGACCGAGGGCCCAAGGTGTCGCCCAGCTCCCCCGGGTGATTCGGGCCCGGGTCCGAGAGCATGCGGTGTCGACCAGCTGTCCCGGGGCACTCGGGCCCGCGTCGAGGGTCCGCGGTTTCGGTTTCGACATGCTCTCCCGGGTGAATCGCGCTCGGGTCCGATGGTACGCGGGGTCGACGAGCTCTCTTGGGCGATTCGGGCCCGTTCCCGAGGGCCCGTGGTGACCACCAGCTGTCCCGGGTGACTCCGGACTGTGCCCGAGGGCCCGCGGTGTCGAACAGCTTTCCCGGGCGTCTCGCGCTTGGGTCTGTGGGCCCCCGCCATCGACCAGCAGTCCCGGATGTCTCTGGCTTGTTTCCGAGGGCCCGTGAGGTCGACCTGCGGTCCTGGGCGACTCCGGCCAGAGCCCTAGGGCCCGTGGGGTCAACCTGCTGACCCGGGCCACTCGCACTTGGGTCCGAGGGCCTGCGGGGTCGACAGGCTGTCCCGGGCGACTCCGGCCCGCCTCCGAGGGCCCAGGGGTCGACCAGCTGTCCCGGGACTCTCGCGTTTGTGTCCGAGGGCCCGCGGGGTCAACCAGCTGTCCCGGGTGAATGGGGCTCGGGTCCCAAGGCACTCGGGGTTGACCAGCTGTCCTGGGCGACACCGGCCCATGCCTTTGGGCCCGCGGTGTGGACCAACGCTTCCGGGCGACTCGCGTTCGGGCCTGACAGCCACGGTCCACCAGCTGTCCCGGGAGATTCGCGCCCATGCCTGATGTCCCGCGGGGTCGACCAGATGCCCCGGGCGACTCGGGCCCGTACCCGAGGGCCCGCGGTGTTGACCAGCTGTCCCGGGCGACTCCGGCCCTGGTCCAACGGCCTGAGGGGTCTACCAGCAGTCCCCCGGCGCCTCGGGCTCGTTTCCGCGGGATCCCGGTGTCGACCATCGGTACCGGGCTCTTCGTCCCGTGCCCGAGGGTCCGGGGTGTCGACCACATCTCTCGGGCGACTCGGTTCGGGTCCGAGGGCCCGCGGTGTCGACCAGCTCCTCTGGGCGATTCCGGCCCCGGTCAGAGGGCACACAGTGTCGACCAGCTGTCCTGCGCGACGTGGGCCCGGGTCCGAGTGCCCTCGGCGTCGACCAGGGGTCCCGTGTGACTCGGACCCGGGTCCAAGGGCCCTCGGGGTCCACCAGCACTCCCGGGAGACCTGCGCTCGGGTCAGATGGCCCGAGGTGTCGACCAGCTCTCCGGGGCGACTGGGGCCATACCCGATGGCCCGCGGGGTCTTCGAGCTCTCCCGGGTGACTCGGGACTGTGCCAAGGGCCCGCGGTGTCGAACTGCTCTCCCGGGCATCTCACGCTTGCCTCTGAGGGCCCCCGGGGTCGACCAGCAGGCCCGGACGACTCTGGCTCGTGTCCGAGGGCCCGTGAAGTCGACCTGCGGTTCTGGGTGACTCGGGTGAGAGCCCTATGGCCCTCGGGGTCAATCAGCTGCCCCGGGCGACTCGGGCCCGGGTCCAAGGGCCCACGGGTTCGACCAGATTTCCTGGGCGACTCGGGCCCGGGTCCGAAGTCCTGGGGTTCCACCAATTCTCCCGGGCGTCTGGGGCCCGGGTCCGAAGGCCCTCGGGGTCGACCAGCTGTCTCGGAGGACTCGTGCTCGAGTCTGTGGGCCCGCGGGGTCGACCAGCTCTCCCGGGTGACTTGCGCTTGTGTCCGAGGGCCCGAGGTGTCGACGAGCACTCCCGGGCCACTCGGGCTCGTGTCCGAGGGCCCGCGTGTGCGAACAGCGCTCCGGGGTGAATCAACTCGGGTCTGAGGGCCAGCGGGGTCGACCAAAAATCCCCGGTGCCTCGGGCCCATGCCCGACGGCTTGCAGTGTCGACAAGAAGTCCCGGGTATCTCTGGACCCAGCCCGTGGTGCTGTGGGGTCAAACTGCTGCCCCGGGTGCCTCGCGCTTGGTCCGAGGGCACCCGGGTTCGACAAGCAGTCCCGAGCGACTCGTGCTAGAATCCGAGGGCCCCCGGGGTCGTCCAGCGCTCCCAGGGGCATCGGGCCGGTGCCTGAGGCCCGCGGTGTCGACCAACTCTCCCGGGCCACTCGGGTTAGGGTCTGAGGTCCCAGGGTCGACCAGCTGTCCCGGGCGACTCGGGCCCGTGGTGGATGTCCCGCTGGGTCGGCCAGCTGTCCCGGGTGACTTGGGCCCTGGTCAGAGGGACCGCGGTGTCGACCAGGCGTCCCGGGTGACTCGGGACTGTACCCGAGGCCGCGCGGTGTCCACCAGGTGGCCCAGGCGACTCGGGGCCGTGACCGAGGGCCCAAGGTGTCGCCCAGCTCCCCCGGGTGATTCGGGCCCGGGTCCGAGAGCATGCGGTGTCGACCAGCTGTCCCGGGGCACTCGGGCCCGCGTCGAGGGTCCGCGGTTTCGGTTTCGACATGCTCTCCCGGGTGAATCGCGCTCGGGTCCGATGGTACGCGGGGTCGACGAGCTCTCTTGGGCGATTCGGGCCCGTTCCCGAGGGCCCGTGGTGACCACCAGCTGTCCCGGGTGACTCCGGACTGTGCCCGAGGGCCCGCGGTGTCGAACAGCTTTCCCGGGCGTCTCGCGCTTGGGTCTGTGGGCCCCCGCCATCGACCAGCAGTCCCGGATGTCTCTGGCTTGTTTCCGAGGGCCCGTGAGGTCGACCTGCGGTCCTGGGCGACTCCGGCCAGAGCCCTAGGGCCCGTGGGGTCAACCTGCTGACCCGGGCCACTCGCACTTGGGTCCGAGGGCCTGCGGGGTCGACAGGCTGTCCCGGGCGACTCCGGCCCGCCTCCGAGGGCCCAGGGGTCGACCAGCTGTCCCGGGACTCTCGCGTTTGTGTCCGAGGGCCCGCGGGGTCAACCAGCTGTCCCGGGTGAATGGGGCTCGGGTCCCAAGGCACTCGGGGTTGACCAGCTGTCCTGGGCGACACCGGCCCATGCCTTTGGGCCCGCGGTGTGGACCAACGCTTCCGGGCGACTCGCGTTCGGGCCTGACAGCCACGGTCCACCAGCTGTCCCGGGAGATTCGCGCCCATGCCTGATGTCCCGCGGGGTCGACCAGATGCCCCGGGCGACTCGGGCCCGTACCCGAGGGCCCGCGGTGTTGACCAGCTGTCCCGGGCGACTCCGGCCCTGGTCCAACGGCCTGAGGGGTCTACCAGCAGTCCCCCGGCGCCTCGGGCTCGTTTCCGCGGGATCCCGGTGTCGACCATCGGTACCGGGCTCTTCGTCCCGTGCCCGAGGGTCCGGGGTGTCGACCACATCTCTCGGGCGACTCGGTTCGGGTCCGAGGGCCCGCGGTGTCGACCAGCTCCTTTGGCGATTCCGGCCCCGGTCAGAGGGCACACAGTGTCGACCAGCTGTCCTGCGCGACGTGGGCCCGGGTCCGAGTGCCCTCGGCGTCGACCAGGGGTCCCGTGTGACTCGGACCCGGGTCCAAGGGCCCTCGGGGTCCACCAGCACTCCCGGGAGACCTGCGCTCGGGTCAGATGGCCCGAGGTGTCGACCAGCTCTCCGGGGCGACTGGGGCCATACCCGATGGCCCGCGGGGTCTTCGAGCTCTCCCGGGTGACTCGGGACTGTGCCAAGGGCCCGCGGTGTCGAACTGCTCTCCCGGGCATCTCACGCTTGCCTCTGAGGGCCCCCGGGGTCGACCAGCAGGCCCGGACGACTCTGGCTCGTGTCCGAGGGCCCGTGAAGTCGACCTGCGGTTCTGGGTGACTCGGGTGAGAGCCCTATGGCCCTCGGGGTCAATCAGCTGCCCCGGGCGACTCGGGCCCGGGTCCAAGGGCCCACGGGTTCGACCAGATTTCCTGGGCGACACGGGCCCGGGTCCGAAGTCCTGGGGTTCCACCAATTCTCCCGGGCGTCTGGGGCCCGGGTCCGAAGGCCCTCGGGGTCGACCAGCTGTCTCGGAGTTCTTGTGCTCGAGTCTGTGGGCCCGCGGGTTCGACCAGCTCTCCCGGGTGACTTGCGCTTGTGTCCGAGGGCCCGAGGTGTCGACGAGCACTCCCGGGCCACTCGGGCTCGTGTCCAAGGGCCCGTGTGTGCAAACTGCGCTCCGGGGTGAATCAACTCGGGTCTGAGGGCCAGCGGGGTCGACCAAAAGTCCCCGGTGCCTCGGGCCCATGCCCGACGGCTTGCAGTGTCGACAAGAAGTCCCGGGTATCTCTGGACCCAGCCCGTGGTGCTGTGGGGTCAAACTGCTGCCCCGGGTGCCTCGCGCTTGGTCCGAGGGCACCCAGGTTCGACAAGCAGTCCCGAGCGACTCGTGCTAGAATCCGAGGGCCCCCGGGGTCGTCCAGCGCTCCCAGGGGCATCGGGCCGGTGCCTGAGGCCCGCGGTGTCGACCAACTCTCCCGGGCCACTCGGGTTAGGGTCTGAGGTCCCAAGGTCGACCAGCTGTCCCGGGCGACTCGGGCCCGTGGTGGATGTCCCGCTGGGTCGACCAGCTGTCCCGGGTGACTTGGGCCCTGGTCAGAGGGACCGCGGTGTCGACCAGGCGTCCCGGGTGACTCGGGACTGTACCCGAGGCCGCGCGGTGTCCACCAGGTGGCCCGGGCGACTCGGGGCCGTGACCGAGGGCCCAAGGTGTCGCCCAGCTCCCCCGGGTGATTCGGGCCCGGGTCCGAGAGCATGCGGTGTCGACCAGCTGTCCCGGGGCACTCGGGCCCGCGTCGAGGGTCCGCGGTTTCGGTTTCGACATGCTCTCCCGGGTGAATCGCGCTCGGGTCCGATGGTACGCGGGGTCGACGAGCTCTCTTGGGCGATTCGGGCCCGTTCCCGAGGGCCCGTGGTGACCACCAGCTGTCCCGGGTGACTCCGGACTGTGCCCGAGGGCCCGCGGTGTCGAACAGCTTTCCCGGGCGTCTCGCGCTTGGGTCTGTGGGCCCCCGCCATCGACCAGCAGTCCCGGATGTCTCTGGCTTGTTTCCGAGGGCCCGTGAGGTCGACCTGCGGTCCTGGGCGACTCCGGCCAGAGCCCTAGGGCCCGTGGGGTCAACCTGCTGACCCGGGCCACTCGCACTTGGGTCCGAGGGCCTGCGGGGTCGACAGGCTGTCCCGGGCGACTCCGGCCCGCCTCCGAGTGCCCAGGGGTCGACCAGCTGTCCCGGGACTCTCGCGTTTGTGTCCGAGGGCCCGCGGGGTCAACCAGCTGTCCCGGGTGAATGGGGCTCGGGTCCCAAGGCACTCGGGGTTGACCAGCTGTCCTGGGCGACACCGGCCCATGCCTTTGGGCCCGCGGTGTGGACCAACGCTTCCGGGCGACTCGCGTTCGGGCCTGACGGCCACGGTCCACCAGCTGTCCCGGGAGATTCGCGCCCATGCCTGATGTCCCGCGGGGTCGACCAGATGCCCCGGGCGACTCGGGCCCGTACCCGAGGGCCCGCGGTGTTGACCAGCTGTCCCGGGCGACTCCGGCCCTGGTCCAACGGCCTGAGGGGTCTACCAGCAGTCCCCCGGCGCCTCGGGCTCGTTTCCGCGGGATCCCGGTGTCGACCATCGGTACCGGGCTCTTCGTCCCGTGCCCGAGGGTCCGGGGTGTCGACCACATCTCTCGGGCGACTCGGTTCGGGTCCGAGGGCCCGCGGTGTCGACCAGCTCCTCTGGGCGATTCCGGCCCCGGTCAGAGGGCACACAGTGTCGACCAGCTGTCCTGCGCGACGTGGGCCCGGGTCCGAGTGCCCTCGGCGTCGACCAGGGGTCCCGTGTGACTCGGACCCGGGTCCAAGGGCCCTCGGGGTCCACCAGCACTCCCGGGAGACCTGCGCTCGGGTCAGATGGCCCGAGGTGTCGACCAGCTCTCCGGGGCGACTGGGGCCATACCCGATGGCCCGCGGGGTCTTCGAGCTCTCCCGGGTGACTCGGGACTGTGCCAAGGGCCCGCGGTGTCGAACTGCTCTCCCGGGCATCTCACGCTTGCCTCTGAGGGCCCCCGGGGTCGACCAGCAGGCCCGGACGACTCTGGCTCGTGTCCGAGGGCCCGTGAAGTCGACCTGCGGTTCTGGGTGACTCGGGTGAGAGCCCTATGGCCCTCGGGGTCAATCAGCTGCCCCGGGCGACTCGGGCCCGGGTCCAAGGGCCCACGGGTTCGACCAGATTTCCTGGGCGACTCGGGCCCGGGTCCGAAGTCCTGGGGTTCCACCAATTCTCCCGGGCGTCTGGGGCCCGGGTCCGAAGGCCCTCGGGGTCGACCAGCTGTCTCGGAGGACTCGTGCTCGAGTCTGTGGGCCCGCGGGGTCGACCAGCTCTCCCGGGTGACTTGCGCTTGTGTCCGAGGGCCCGAGGTGTCGACGAGCACTCCCGGGCCACTCGGGCTCGTGTCCGAGGGCCCGCGTGTGCGAACAGCGCTCCGGGGTGAATCAACTCGGGTCTGAGGGCCAGCGGGGTCGACCAAAAATCCCCGGTGCCTCGGGCCCATGCCCGACGGCTTGCAGTGTCGACAAGAAGTCCCGGGTATCTCTGGACCCAGCCCGTGGTGCTGTGGGGTCAAACTGCTGCCCCGGGTGCCTCGCGCTTGGTCCGAGGGCACCCGGGTTCGACAAGCAGTCCCGAGCGACTCGTGCTAGAATCCGAGGGCCCCCGGGGTCGTCCAGCGCTCCCAGGGGCATCGGGCCGGTGCCTGAGGCCCGCGGTGTCGACCAACTCTCCCGGGCCACTCGGGTTAGGGTCTGAGGTCCCAGGGTCGACCAGCTGTCCCGGGCGACTCGGGCCCGTGGTGGATGTCCCGCTGGGTCGGCCAGCTGTTCCGGGTGACTCGGGCCCTGGTCAGAGGGACCGCGGTGTCGACCAGGCGTCCCGGGTGACTCGGGACTGTACCCGAGGCCGCGCGGTGTCCACCAGGTGGCCCAGGCGACTCGGGGCCGTGACCGAGGGCCCAAGGTGTCGCCCAGCTCCCCCGGGTGATTCGGGCCCGGGTCCGAGAGCATGCGGTGTCGACCAGCTGTCCCGGGGCACTCGGGCCCGCGTCGAGGGTCCGCGGTTTCGGTTTCGACATGCTCTCCCGGGTGAATCGCGCTCGGGTCCGATGGTACGCGGGGTCGACGAGCTCTCTTGGGCGATTCGGGCCCGTTCCCGAGGGCCCGTGGTGACCACCAGCTGTCCCGGGTGACTCCGGACTGTGCCCGAGGGCCCGCGGTGTCGAACAGCTTTCCCGGGCGTCTCGCGCTTGGGTCTGTGGGCCCCCGCCATCGACCAGCAGTCCCGGATGTCTCTGGCTTGTTTCCGAGGGCCCGTGAGGTCGACCTGCGGTCCTGGGCGACTCCGGCCAGAGCCCTAGGGCCCGTGGGGTCAACCTGCTGACCCGGGCCACTCGCACTTGGGTCCGAGGGCCTGCGGGGTCGACAGGCTGTCCCAGGCGACTCCGGCCCGCCTCCGAGGGCCCAGGGGTCGACCAGCTGTCCCGGGACTCTCGCGTTTGTGTCCGAGGGCCCGCGGGGTCAACCAGCTGTCCCGGGTGAATGGGGCTCGGGTCCCAAGGCACTCGGGGTTGACCAGCTGTCCTGGGCGACACCGGCCCATGCCTTTGGGCCCGCGGTGTGGACCAACGCTTCCGGGCGACTCGCGTTCGGGCCTGACAGCCACGGTCCACCAGCTGTCCCGGGAGATTCGCGCCCATGCCTGATGTCCCGCGGGGTCGACCAGATGCCCCGGGCGACTCGGGCCCGTACCCGAGGGCCCGCGGTGTTGACCAGCTGTCCCGGGCGACTCCGGCCCTGGTCCAACGGCCTGAGGGGTCTACCAGCAGTCCCCCGGCGCCTCGGGCTCGTTTCCGCGGGATCCCGGTGTCGACCATCGGTACCGGGCTCTTCGTCCCGTGCCCGAGGGTCCGGGGTGTCGACCACATCTCTCGGGCGACTCGGTTCGGGTCCGAGGGCCCGCGGTGTCGACCAGCTCCTTGGGCGATTCCGGCCCCGGTCAGAGGGCACACAGTGTCGACCAGCTGTCCTGCGCGACGTGGGCCCGGGTCCGAGTGCCCTCGGCGTCGACCAGGGGTCCCGTGTGACTCGGACCCGGGTCCAAGGGCCCTCGGGGTCCACCAGCACTCCCGGGAGACCTGCGCTCGGGTCAGATGGCCCGAGGTGTCGACCAGCTCTCCGGGGCGACTGGGGCCATACCCGATGGCCCGCGGGGTCTTCGAGCTCTCCCGGGTGACTCGGGACTGTGCCAAGGGCCCGCGGTGTCGAACTGCTCTCCCGGGCATCTCACGCTTGCCTCTGAGGGCCCCCGGGGTCGACCAGCAGGCCCGGACGACTCTGGCTCGTGTCCGAGGGCCCGTGAAGTCGACCTGCGGTTCTGGGTGACTCGGGTGAGAGCCCTATGGCCCTCGGGGTCAATCAGCTGCCCCGGGCGACTCGGGCCCGGGTCCAAGGGCCCACGGGTTCGACCAGATTTCCTGGGCGACTCGGGCCCGGGTCCGAAGTCCTGGGGTTCCACCAATTCTCCCGGGCGTCTGGGGCCCGGGTCCGAAGGCCCTCGGGGTCGACCAGCTGTCTCGGAGGACTCGTGCTCGAGTCTGTGGGCCCGCGGGGTCGACCAGCTCTCCCGGGTGACTTGCGCTTGTGTCCGAGGGCCCGAGGTGTCGACGAGCACTCCCGGGCCACTCGGGCTCGTGTCCGAGGGCCCGCGTGTGCGAACAGCGCTCCGGGGTGAATCAACTCGGGTCTGAGGGCCAGCGGGGTCGACCAAAAATCCCCGGTGCCTCGGGTCCATGCCCGACGGCTTGCAGTGTCGACAAGAAGTCCCGGGTATCTCTGGACCCAGCCCGTGGTGCTGTGGGGTCAAACTGCTGCCCCGGGTGCCTCGCGCTTGGTCCGAGGGCACCCGGGTTCGACAAGCAGTCCCGAGCGACTCGTGCTAGAATCCGAGGGCCCCCGGGGTCGTCCAGCGCTCCCAGGGGCATCGGGCCGGTGCCTGAGGCCCGCGGTGTCGACCAACTCTCCCGGGCCACTCGGGTTAGGGTCTGAGGTCCCAGGGTCGACCAGCTGTCCCGGGCGACTCGGGCCCGTGGTGGATGTCCCGCTGGGTCGGCCAGCTGTCCCGGGTGACTTGGGCCCTGGTCAGAGGGACCGCGGTGTCGACCAGGCGTCCCGGGTGACTCGGGACTGTACCCGAGGCCGCGCGGTGTCCACCAGGTGGCCCAGGCGACTCGGGGCCGTGACCGAGGGCCCAAGGTGTCGCCCAGCTCCCCCGGGTGATTCGGGCCCGGGTCCGAGAGCATGCGGTGTCGACCAGCTGTCCCGGGGCACTCGGGCCCGCGTCGAGGGTCCGCGGTTTCGGTTTCGACATGCTCTCCCGGGTGAATCGCGCTCGGGTCCGATGGTACGCGGGGTCGACGAGCTCTCTTGGGCGATTCGGGCCCGTTCCCGAGGGCCCGTGGTGACCACCAGCTGTCCCGGGTGACTCCGGACTGTGCCCGAGGGCCCGCGGTGTCGAACAGCTTTCCCGGGCGTCTCGCGCTTGGGTCTGTGGGCCCCCGCCATCGACCAGCAGTCCCGGATGTCTCTGGCTTGTTTCCGAGGGCCCGTGAGGTCGACCTGCGGTCCTGGGCGACTCCGGCCAGAGCCCTAGGGCCCGTGGGGTCAACCTGCTGACCCGGGCCACTCGCACTTGGGTCCGAGGGCCTGCGGGGTCGACAGGCTGTCCCGGGCGACTCCGGCCCGCCTCCGAGTGCCCAGGGGTCGACCAGCTGTCCCGGGACTCTCGCGTTTGTGTCCGAGGGCCCGCGGGGTCAACCAGCTGTCCCGGGTGAATGGGGCTCGGGTCCCAAGGCACTCGGGGTTGACCAGCTGTCCTGGGCGACACCGGCCCATGCCTTTGGGCCCGCGGTGTGGACCAACGCTTCCGGGCGACTCGCGTTCGGGCCTGACGGCCACGGTCCACCAGCTGTCCCGGGAGATTCGCGCCCATGCCTGATGTCCCGCGGGGTCGACCAGATGCCCCGGGCGACTCGGGCCCGTACCCGAGGGCCCGCGGTGTTGACCAGCTGTCCCGGGCGACTCCGGCCCTGGTCCAACGGCCTGAGGGGTCTACCAGCAGTCCCCCGGCGCCTCGGGCTCGTTTCCGCGGGACCCCGGTTTCGACCATCGGTACCGGGCTCTTCGTCCCGTGCCCGAGGGTCCGGGGTGTCGACCACATCTCTCGGGCGACTCGGTTCGGGTCCGAGGGCCCGCGGTGTCGACCAGCTCCTCTGGGCGATTCCGGCCCGGGTCAGAGGGCACACAGTGTCGACCAGCTGTCCTGCGCGACGTGGGCCCGGGTCCGAGTGCCCTCGGCGTCGACCAGGGGTCCCGCGTGACTCGGACCCGGGTCCAAGGGCCCTCGGGGTCCACCAGCACTCCCGGGAGACCTGCGCTCGGGTCAGATGGCCCGAGGTGTCGACCAGCTCTCCGGGGCGACTGGGGCCAGACCCGATGGCCCGCGGGGTCTTCGAGCTCTCCCGGGTGACTCGGGACTGTGCCAAGGGCCCGCGGTGTCGAACTGCTCTCCCGGGCATCTCACGCTTGCCTCTGAGGGCCCCCGGGGTCGACCAGCAGGCCCGGACGACTCTGGCTCGTGTCCGAGGGCCCGTGAAGTCGACCTGCGGTTCTGGGTGACTCGGGTGAGAGCCCTATGGCCCTCGGGGTCAATCAGCTGCCCCGGGCGACTCGGGCCCGGGTCCAAGGGCCCACGGGTTCGACCAGATTTCCTGGGCGACTCGGGCCCGGGTCCGAAGTCCTGGGGTTCCACCAATTCTCCCGGGCGTCTGGGGCCCGGGTCCGAAGGCCCTCGGGGTCGACCAGCTGTCTCGGAGGACTCGTGCTCGAGTCTGTGGGCCCGCGGGGTCGACCAGCTCTCCCGGGTGACTTGCGCTTGTGTCCGAGGGCCCGAGGTGTCGACGAGCACTCCCGGGCCACTCGGGCTCGTGTCCGAGGGCCCGCGTGTGCGAACAGCGCTCCGGGGTGAATCAACTCGGGTCTGAGGGCCAGCGGGGTCGACCAAAAATCCCCGGTGCCTCGGGCCCATGCCCGACGGCTTGCAGTGTCGACAAGGAGTCCCGGGTATCTCTGGACCCAGCCCGTGGTGCTGTGGGGTCAAACTGCTGCCCCGGGTGCCTCGCGCTTGGTCCGAGGGCACCCGGGTTCGACAAGCAGTCCCGAGCGACTCGTGCTAGAATCCGAGGGCCCCCGGGGTCGTCCAGCGCTCCCAGGGGCATCGGGCCGGTGCCTGAGGCCCGCGGTGTCGACCAACTCTCCCGGGCCACTCGGGTTAGGGTCTGAGGTCCCAGGGTCGACCAGCTGTCCCGGGCGACTCGGGCCCGTGGTGGATGTCCCGCTGGGTCGGCCAGCTGTCCCGGGTGACTTGGGCCCTGGTCAGAGGGACCGCGGTGTCGACCAGGCGTCCCGGGTGACTCGGGACTGTACCCGAGGCCGCGCAGTGTCCACCAGGTGGCCCGGGCGACTCGGGGCCGTGACCGAGGGCCCAAGGTGTCGCCCAGCTCCCCCGGGTGATTCGGGCCCGGGTCCGAGAGCATGCGGTGTCGACCAGCTGTCCCGGGGCACTCGGGCCCGCGTCGAGGGTCCGCGGTTTCGGTTTCGACATGCTCTCCCGGGTGAATCGCGCTCGGGTCCGATGGTACGCGGGGTCGACGAGCTCTCTTGGGCGATTCGGGCCCGTTCCCGAGGGCCCGTGGTGACCACCAGCTGTCCCGGGTGACTCCGGACTGTGCCCGAGGGCCCGCGGTGTCGAACAGCTTTCCCGGGCGTCTCGCGCTTGGGTCTGTGGGCCCCCGCCATCGACCAGCAGTCCCGGATGTCTCTGGCTTGTTTCCGAGGGCCCGTGAGGTCGACCTGCGGTCCTGGGCGACTCCGGCCAGAGCCCTAGGGCCCGTGGGGTCAACCTGCTGACCCGGGCCACTCGCACTTGGGTCCGAGGGCCTGCGGGGTCGACAGGCTGTCCCGGGCGACTCCGGCCCGCCTCCGAGTGCCCAGGGGTCGACCAGCTGTCCCGGGACTCTCGCGTTTGTGTCCGAGGGCCCGCGGGGTCAACCAGCTGTCCCGGGTGAATGGGGCTCGGGTCCCAAGGCACTCGGGGTTGACCAGCTGTCCTGGGCGACACCGGCCCATGCCTTTGGGCCCGCGGTGTGGACCAACGCTTCCGGGCGACTCGCGTTCGGGCCTGACGGCCACGGTCCACCAGCTGTCCCGGGAGATTCGCGCCCATGCCTGATGTCCCGCGGGGTCGACCAGATGCCCCGGGCGACTCGGGCCCGTACCCGAGGGCCCGCGGTGTTGACCAGCTGTCCCGGGCGACTCCGGCCCTGGTCCAACGGCCTGAGGGGTCTACCAGCAGTCCCCCGGCGCCTCGGGCTCGTTTCCGCGGGACCCCGGTGTCGACCATCGGTACCGGGCTCTGCGTCCCGTGCCCGAGGGTCCGGGGTGTCGACCACATCTCTCGGGCGACTCGGTTCGGGTCCGAGGGCCCGCGGTGTCGACCAGCTCCTCTGGGCGATTCCGGCCCGGGTCAGAGGGCACACAGTGTCGACCAGCTGTCCTGCGCGACGTGGGCCCGGGTCCGAGTGCCCTCGGCGTCGACCAGGGGTCCCGCGTGACTCGGACCCGGGTCCAAGGGCCCTCGGGGTCCACCAGCACTCCCGGGAGACCTGCGCTCGGGTCAGATGGCCCGAGGTGTCGACCAGCTCTCCGGGGCGACTGGGGCCATACCCGATGGCCCGCGGGGTCTTCGAGCTCTCCCGGGTGACTCGGGACTGTGCCAAGGGCCCGCGGTGTCGAACTGCTCTCCCGGGCATCTCACGCTTGCCTCTGAGGGCCCCCGGGGTCGACCAGCAGGCCCGGACCACTCTGGCTCGTGTCCGAGGGCCCGTGAAGTCGACCTGCGGTTCTGGGTGACTCGGGTGAGAGCCCTATGGCCCTCGGGGTCAATCAGCTGCCCCGGGCGACTCGGGCCCGGGTCCAAGGGCCCACGGGTTCGACCAGATTTCCTGGGCGACACGGGCCCGGGTCCGAAGTCCTGGGGTTCCACCAATTCTCCCGGGCGTCTGGGGCCCGGGTCCGAAGGCCCTCGGGGTCGACCAGCTGTCTCGGAGTACTCGTGCTCGAGTCTGTGGGCCCGCAGGTTCGACCAGCTCTCCCGGGTGACTTGCGCTTGTGTCCGAGGGCCCGAGGTGTCGACGAGCACTCCCGGGCCACTCGGGCTCGTGTCCAAGGGCCGGCGTGTGCGAACTGCGCTCCGGGGTGAATCAACTCGGGTCTGAGGGCCAGCGGGGTCGACCAAAAGTCCCCGGTGCCTCGGGCCCATGCCCGACGGCTTGCAGTGTCGACAAGAAGTCCCGGGTATCTCTGGACCCAGCCCGTGGTGCTGTGGGGTCAAACTGCTGCCCCGGGTGCCTCGCGCTTGGTCCGAGGGCACCCAGGTTCGACAAGCAGTCCCGAGCGACTCGTGCTAGAATCCGAGGGCCCCCGGGGTCGTCCAGCGCTCCCAGGGGCATCGGGCCGGTGCCTGAGGCCCGCGGTGTCGACCAACTCTCCCGGGCCACTCGGGTTAGGGTCTGAGGTCCCAGGGTCGACCAGCTGTCCCGGGCGAATCGGGCCCGTGGTGGATGTCCCGCTGGGTCGACCAGCTGTCCCGGGTGACTTGGGCCCTGGTCAGAGGGACCGCGGTGTCGACCAGGCGTCCCGGGTGACTCGGGACTGTACCCGAGGCCGCGCGGTGTCCACCAGGTGGCCCGGGCGACTCGGGGCCGTGACCGAGGGCCCAAGGTGTCGCCCAGCTCCCCCGGGTGATTCGGGCCCGGGTCCGAGAGCATGCGGTGTCGACCAGCTGTCCCGGGGCACTCGGGCCCGCGTCGAGGGTCCGCGGTTTCGGCTTCGACATGCTCTCCCGGGTGAATCGCGCTCGGGTCCGATGGTACGCGGGGTCGACGAGCTCTCTTGGGCGATTCGGGCCCGTTCCCGAGGGCCCGTGGTGACCACCAGCTGTCCCGGGTGACTCCGGACTGTGCCCGAGGGCCCGCGGTGTCGAACAGCTTTCCCGGGCGTCTCGCGCTTGGGTCTGTGGGCCCCCGCCATCGACCAGCAGTCCCGGATGTCTCTGGCTTGTTTCCGAGGGCCCGTGAGGTCGACCTGCGGTCCTGGGCGACTCCGGCCAGAGCCCTAGGGCCCGTGGGGTCAACCTGCTGACCCGGGCCACTCGCACTTGGGTCCGAGGGCCTGCGGGGTCGACAGGCTGTCCCGGGCGACTCCGGCCCGCCTCCGAGTGCCCAGGGGTCGACCAGCTGTCCCGGGACTCTCGCGTTTGTGTCCGAGGGCCCGCGGGGTCAACCAGCTGTCCCGGGTGAATGGGGCTCGGGTCCCAAGGCACTCGGGGTTGACCAGCTGTCCTGGGCGACACCGGCCCATGCCTTTGGGCCCGCGGTGTGGACCAACGCTTCCGGGCGACTCGCGTTCGGGCCTGACGGCCACGGTCCACCAGCTGTCCCGGGAGATTCGCGCCCATGCCTGATGTCCCGCGGGGTCGACCAGATGCCCCGGGCGACTCGGGCCCGTACCCGAGGGCCCGCGGTGTTGACCAGCTGTCCCGGGCGACTCCGGCCCTGGTCCAACGGCCTGAGGGGTCTACCAGCAGTCCCCCGGCGCCTCGGGCTCGTTTCCGCGGGACCCCGGTGTCGACCATCGGTACCGGGCTCTTCGTCCCGTGCCCGAGGGTCCGGGGTGTCGACCACATCTCTCGGGCGACTCGGTTCGGGTCCGAGGGCCCGCGGTGTCGACCAGCTCCTCTGGGCGATTCCGGCCCGGGTCAGAGGGCACACAGTGTCGACCAGCTGTCCTGCGCGACGTGGGCCCGGGTCCGAGTGCCCTCGGCGTCGACCAGGGGTCCCGTGTGACTCGGACCCGGGTCCAAGGGCCCTCGGGGTCCACCAGCACTCCCGGGAGACCTGCGCTCGGGTCAGATGGCCCGAGGTGTCGACCAGCTCTCCGGGGCGACTGGGGCCATACCCGATGGCCCGCGGGGTCTTCGAGCTCTCCCGGGTGACTCGGGACTGTGCCAAGGGCCCGCGGTGTCGAACTGCTCTCCCGGGCATCTCACGCTTGCCTCTGAGGGCCCCCGGGGTCGACCAGCAGGCCCGGACGACTCTGGCTCGTGTCCGAGGGCCCGTGAAGTCGACCTGCGGTTCTGGGTGACTCGGGTGAGAGCCCTATGGCCCTCGGGGTCAATCAGCTGCCCCGGGCGACTCGGGCCCGGGTCCAAGGGCCCACGGGTTTGACCAGATTTCCTGGGCGACTCGGGCCCGGGTCCGAAGTCCTGGGGTTCCACCAATTCTCCCGGGCGTCTGGGGCCCGGGTCCGAAGGCCCTCGGGGTCGACCAGCTGTCTCGGAGGACTCGTGCTCGAGTCTGTGGGCCCGCGGGGTCGACCAGCTCTCCCGGGTGACTTGCGCTTGTGTCCGAGGGCCCGAGGTGTCGACGAGCACTCCCGGGCCACTCGGGCTCGTGTCCGAGGGCCCGCGTGTGCGAACAGCGCTCCGGGGTGAATCAACTCGGGTCTGAGGGCCAGCGGGGTCGACCAAAAGTCCCCGGTGCCTCGGGCCCATGCCCGACGGCTTGCAGTGTCGACAAGGAGTCCCGGGTATCTCTGGACCCAGCCCGTGGTGCTGTGGGGTCAAACTGCTGCCCCGGGTGCCTCGCGCTTGGTCCGAGGGCACCCGGGTTCGACAAGCAGTCCCGAGCGACTCGTGCTAGAATCCGAGGGCCCCCGGGGTCGTCCAGTGCTCCCAGGGGCATCGGGCCGGTGCCTGAGGCCCGCGGTGTCGACCAACTCTCCCGGGCCACTCGGGTTAGGGTCTGAGGTCCCAGGGTCGACCAGCTGTCCCGGGCGACTCGGGCCCGTGGTGGATGTCCCGCTGGGTCGACCAGCTGTCCCGGGTGACTTGGGCCCTGGTCAGAGGGACCGCGGTGTCGACCAGGCGTCCCGGGTGACTCGGGACTGTACCCGAGGCCGCGCGGTGTCCACCAGGTGGCCCGGGCGACTCGGGGCCGTGACCGAGGGCCCAAGGTGTCGCCCAGCTCCCCCGGGTGATTCGGGCCCGGGTCCGAGAGCATGCGGTGTCGACCAGCTGTCCCGGGGCACTCGGGCCCGCGTCGAGGGTCCGCGGTTTCGGTTTCGACATGCTCTCCCGGGTGAATCGCGCTCGGGTCCGATGGTACGCGGGGTCGACGAGCTCTCTTGGGCGATTCGGGCCCGTTCCCGAGGGCCCGTGGTGACCACCAGCTGTCCCGGGTGACTCCGGACTGTGCCCGAGGGCCCGCGGTGTCGAACAGCTTTCCCGGGCGTCTCGCGCTTGGGTCTGTGGGCCCCCGCCATCGACCAGCAGTCCCGGATGTCTCTGGCTTGTTTCCGAGGGCCCGTGAGGTCGACCTGCGGTCCTGGGCGACTCCGGCCAGAGCCCTAGGGCCCGTGGGGTCAACCTGCTGACCCGGGCCACTCGCACTTGGGTCCGAGGGCCTGCGGGGTCGACAGGCTGTCCCGGGCGACTCCGGCCCGCCTCCGAGTGCCCAGGGGTCGACCAGCTGTCCCGGGACTCTCGCGTTTGTGTCCGAGGGCCCGCGGGGTCAACCAGCTGTCCCGGGTGAATGGGGCTCGGGTCCCAAGGCACTCGGGGTTGACCAGCTGTCCTGGGCGACACCGGCCCATGCCTTTGGGCCCGCGGTGTGGACCAACGCTTCCGGGCGACTCGCGTTCGGGCCTGACAGCCACGGTCCACCAGCTGTCCCGGGAGATTCGCGCCCATGCCTGATGTCCCGCGGGGTCGACCAGATGCCCCGGGCGACTCGGGCCCGTACCCGAGGGCCCGCGGTGTTGACCAGCTGTCCCGGGCGACTCCGGCCCTGGTCCAACGGCCTGAGGGGTCTACCAGCAGTCCCCCGGCGCCTCGGGCTCGTTTCCGCGGGATCCCGGTGTCGACCATCGGTACCGGGCTCTTCGTCCCGTGCCTGAGGGTCCGGGGTGTCGACCACTTCTCTCGGGCGACTCGGTTCGGGTCCGAGGGCCCGCGGTGTCGACCAGCTCCTCTGGGCGATTCCGGCCCCGGTCAGAGGGCACACAGTGTCGACCAGCTGTCCTGCGCGACGTGGGCCCGGGTCCGAGTGCCCTCGGCGTCGACCAGGGGTCCCGTGTGACTCGGACCCGGGTCCAAGGGCCCTCGGGGTCCACCAGCACTCCCGGGAGACCTGCGCTCGGGTCAGATGGCCCGAGGTGTCGACCAGCTCTCCGGGGCGACTGGGGCCATACCCGATGGCCCGCGGGGTCTTCGAGCTCTCCCGGGTGACTCGGGACTGTGCCAAGGGCCCGCGGTGTCGAACTGCTCTCCCGGGCATCTCACGCTTGCCTCTGAGGGCCCCCGGGGTCGACCAGCAGGCCCGGACGACTCTGGCTCGTGTCCGAGGGCCCGTGAAGTCGACCTGCGGTTCTGGGTGACTCGGGTGAGTGCCCTATGGCCCTCGGGGTCAATCAGCTGCCCCGGGCGACTCGGGCCCGGGTCCAAGGGCCCACGGGTTCGACCAGATTTCCTGGGCGACTCGGGCCCGGGTCCGAAGTCCTGGGGTTCCACCAATTCTCCCGGGCGTCTGGGGCCCGGGTCCGAAGGCCCTCGGGGTCGACCAGCTGTCTCGGAGGACTCGTGCTCGAGTCTGTGGGCCCGCGGGGTCGACCAGCTCTCCCGGGTGACTTGCGCTTGTGTCCGAGGGCCCGAGGTGTCGACGAGCACTCCCGGGCCACTCGGGCTCGTGTCCGAGGGCCCGCGTGTGCGAACAGCGCTCCGGGGTGAATCAACTCGGGTCTGAGGGCCAGCGGGGTCGACCAAAATTCCCCGGTGCCTCGGGCCCATGCCCGACGGCTTGCAGTGTCGACAAGGAGTCCCGGGTATCTCTGGACCCAGCCCGTGGTGCTGTGGGGTCAAACTGCTGCCCCGGGTGCCTCGCGCTTGGTCCGAGGGCACCCGGGTTCGACAAGCAGTCCCGAGCGACTCGTGCTAGAATCCGAGGGCCCCCGGGGTCGTCCAGCGCTCCCAGGGGCATCGGGCCGGTGCCTGAGGCCCGCGGTGTCGACCAACTCTCCCGGGCCACTCGGGTTCGGGTCTGAGGTCCCAGGGTCGACCAGCTGTCCCGGGCGACTCGGGCCCGTGGTGGATGTCCCGCTGGGTCGACCAGCTGTCCCGGGTGACTTGGGCCCTGGTCAGAGGGACCGCGGTGTCGACCAGGCGTCCCGGGTGACTCGGGACTGTACCCGAGGCCGCGCGGTGTCCACCAGGTGGCCCGGGCGACTCGGGGCCGTGACCGAGGGCCCAAGGTGTCGCCCAGCTCCCCCGGGTGATTCGGGCCCGGGTCCGAGAGCATGCGGTGTCGACCAGCTGTCCCGGGGCACTCGGGCCCGCGTCGAGGGTCCGCGGTTTCGGTTTCGACATGCTCTCCCGGGTGAATCGCGCTCGGGTCCGATGGTACGCGGGGTCGACGAGCTCTCTTGGGCGATTCGGGCCCGTTCCCGAGGGCCCGTGGTGACCACCAGCTGTCCCGGGTGACTCCGGACTGTGCCCGAGGGCCCGCGGTGTCGAACAGCTTTCCCGGGCGTCTCGCGCTTGGGTCTGTGGGCCCCCGCCATCGACCAGCAGTCCCGGATGTCTCTGGCTTGTTTCCGAGGGCCCGTGAGGTCGACCTGCGGTCCTGGGCGACTCCGGCCAGAGCCCTAGGGCCCGTGGGGTCAACCTGCTGACCCGGGCCACTCGCACTTGGGTCCGAGGGCCTGCGGGGTCGACAGGCTGTCCCGGGCGACTCCGGCCCGCCTCCGAGTGCCCAGGGGTCGACCAGCTGTCCCGGGACTCTCGCGTTTGTGTCCGAGGGCCCGCGGGGTCAACCAGCTGTCCCGGGTGAATGGGGCTCGGGTCCCAAGGCACTCGGGGTTGACCAGCTGTCCTGGGCGACACCGGCCCATGCCTTTGGGCCCGCGGTGTGGACCAACGCTTCCGGGCGACTCGCGTTCGGGCCTGACGGCCACGGTCCACCAGCTGTCCCGGGAGATTCGCGCCCATGCCTGATGTCCCGCGGGGTCGACCAGATGCCCCGGGCGACTCGGGCCCGTACCCGAGGGCCCGCGGTGTTGACCAGCTGTCCCGGGCGACTCCGGCCCTGGTCCAACGGCCTGAGGGGTCTACCAGCAGTCCCCCGGCGCCTCGGGCTCGTTTCCGCGGGACCCCGGTTTCGACCATCGGTACCGGGCTCTTCGTCCCGTGCCCGAGGGTCCGGGGTGTCGACCACATCTCTCGGGCGACTCGGTTCGGGTCCGAGGGCCCGCGGTGTCGACCAGCTCCTCTGGGCGATTCCGGCCCGGGTCAGAGGGCACACAGTGTCGACCAGCTGTCCTGCGCGACGTGGGCCCGGGTCCGAGTGCCCTCGGCGTCGACCAGGGGTCCCGCGTGACTCGGACCCGGGTCCAAGGGCCCTCGGGGTCCACCAGCACTCCCGGGAGACCTGCGCTCGGGTCAGATGGCCCGAGGTGTCGACCAGCTCTCCGGGGCGACTGGGGCCATACCCGATGGCCCGCGGGGTCTTCGAGCTCTCCCGGGTGACTCGGGACTGTGCCAAGGGCCCGCGGTGTCGAACTGCTCTCCCGGGCATCTCACGCTTGCCTCTGAGGGCCCCCGGGGTCGAACAGCAGGCCCGGACGTCTCTGGCTCGTGTCCGAGGGCCCGTGAAGTCGACCTGCGGTTCTGGGTGACTCGGGTGAGAGCCCTATGGCCCTCGGGGTCAATCAGCTGCCCCGGGCGACTCGGGCCCGGGTCCAAGGGCCCACGGGTTCGACCAGATTTCCTGGGCGACTCGGGCCCGGGTCCGAAGTCCTGGGGTTCCACCAATTCTCCCGGGCGTCTGGGGCCCGGGTCCGAAGGCCCTCGGGGTCGACCAGCTGTCTCGGAGGACTCGTGCTCGAGTCTGTGGGCCCGCGGGGTCGACCAGCTCTCCCGGGTGACTTGCGCTTGTGTCCGAGGGCCCGAGGTGTCGACGAGCACTCCCGGGCCACTCGGGCTCGTGTCCGAGGGCCCGCGTGTGCGAACAGCGCTCCGGGGTGAATCAACTCGGGTCTGAGGGCCAGCGGGGTCGACCAAAAATCCCCGGTGCCTCGGGCCCATGCCCGACGGCTTGCAGTGTCGACAAGGAGTCCCGGGTATCTCTGGACCCAGCCCGTGGTGCTGTGGGGTCAAACTGCTGCCCCGGGTGCCTCGCGCTTGGTCCCAGGGCACCCGGGTTCGACAAGCAGTCCCGAGCGACTCGTGCTAGAATCCGAGGGCCCCCGGGGTCGTCCAGCGCTCCCAGGGGCATCGGGCCGGTGCCTGAGGCCCGCGGTGTCGACCAACTCTCCCGGGCCACTCGGGTTAGGGTCTGAGGTCCCAGGGTCGACCAGCTGTCCCGGGCGACTCGGGCCCGTGGTGGATGTCCCGCTGGGTCGGCCAGCTGTCCCGGGTGACTTGGGCCCTGGTCAGAGGGACCGCGGTGTCGACCAGGCGTCCCGGGTGACTCGGGACTGTACCCGAGGCCGCGCGGTGTCCACCAGGTGGCCCGGGCGACTCGGGGCCGTGACCGAGGGCCCAAGGTGTCGCCCAGCTCCCCCGGGTGATTCGGGCCCGGGTCTGAGAGCATGCGGTGTCGACCAGCTGTCCCGGGGCACTCGGGCCCGCGTCGAGGGTCCGCGGTTTCGGTTTCGACATGCTCTCCCGGGTGAATCGCGCTCGGGTCCGATGGTACGCGGGGTCGACGAGCTCTCTTGGGCCATTCGGGCCCGTTCCCGAGGGCCCGTGGTGACCACCAGCTGTCCCGGGTGACTCCGGACTGTGCCCGAGGGCCCGCGGTGTCGAACAGCTTTCCCGGGCGTCTCGCGCTTGGGTCTGTGGGCCCCCGCCATCGACCAGCAGTCCCGGATGTCTCTGGCTTGTTTCCGAGGGCCCGTGAGGTCGACCTGCGGTCCTGGGCGACTCCGGCCAGAGCCCTAGGGCCCGTGGGGTCAACCTGCTGACCCGGGCCACTCGCACTTGGGTCCGAGGGCCTGCGGGGTCGACAGGCTGTCCCGGGCGACTCCGGCCCGCCTCCGAGTGCCCAGGGGTCGACCAGCTGTCCCGGGACTCTCGCGTTTGTGTCCGAGGGCCCGCGGGGTCAACCAGCTGTCCCGGGTGAATGGGGCTCGGGTCCCAAGGCACTCGGGGTTGACCAGCTGTCCTGGGCGACACCGGCCCATGCCTTTGGGCCCGCGGTGTGGACCAACGCTTCCGGGCGACTCGCGTTCGGGCCTGACGGCCACGGTCCACCAGCTGTCCCGGGAGATTCGCGCCCATGCCTGATGTCCCGCGGGGTCGACCAGATGCCCCGGGCGACTCGGGCCCGTACCCGAGGGCCCGCGGTGTTGACCAGCTGTCCCGGGCGACTCCGGCCCTGGTCCAACGGCCTGAGGGGTCTACCAGCAGTCCCCCGGCGCCTCGGGCTCGTTTCCGCGGGACCCCGGTTTCGACCATCGGTACCGGGCTCTTCGTCCCGTGCCCGAGGGTCCGGGGTGTCGACCACATCTCTCGGGCGACTCGGTTCGGGTCCGAGGGCCCGCGGTGTCGACCAGCTCCTCTGGGCGATTCCGGCCCGGGTCAGAGGGCACACAGTGTCGACCAGCTGTCCTGCGCGACGTGGGCCCGGGTCCGAGTGCCCTCGGCGTCGACCAGGGGTCCCGCGTGACTCGGACCCGGGTCCAAGGGCCCTCGGGGTCCACCAGCACTCCCGGGAGACCTGCGCTCGGGTCAGATGGCCCGAGGTGTCGACCAGCTCTCCGGGGCGACTGGGGCCATACCCGATGGCCCGCGGGGTCTTCGAGCTCTCCCGGGTGACTCGGGACTGTGCCAAGGGCCCGCGGTGTCGAACTGCTCTCCCGGGCATCTCACGCTTGCCTCTGAGGGCCCCCGGGGTCGACCAGCAGGCCCGGACGTCTCTGGCTCGTGTCCGAGGGCCCGTGAAGTCGACCTGCGGTTCTGGGTGACTCGGGTGAGAGCCCTATGGCCCTCGGGGTCAATCAGCTGCCCCGGGCGACTCGGGCCCGGGTCCAAGGGCCCACGGGTTCGACCAGATTTCCTGGGCGACTCGGGCCCGGGTCCGAAGTCCTGGGGTTCCACCAATTCTCCCGGGCGTCTGGGGCCCGGGTCCGAAGGCCCTCGGGGTCGACCAGCTGTCTCGGAGGACTCGTGCTCGAGTCTGTGGGCCCGCGGGGTCGACCAGCTCTCCCGGGTGACTTGCGCTTGTGTCCGAGGGCCCGAGGTGTCGACGAGCACTCCCGGGCCACTCGGGCTCGTGTCCGAGGGCCCGCGTGTGCGAACAGCGCTCCGGGGTGAATCAACTCGGGTCTGAGGGCCAGCGGGGTCGACCAAAAATCCCCGGTGCCTCGGGCCCATGCCCGACGGCTTGCAGTGTCGACAAGGAGTCCCGGGTATCTCTGGACCCAGCCCGTGGTGCTGTGGGGTCAAACTGCTGCCCCGGGTGCCTCGCGCTTGGTCCCAGGGCACCCGGGTTCGACAAGCAGTCCCGAGCGACTCGTGCTAGAATCCGAGGGCCCCCGGGGTCGTCCAGCGCTCCCAGGGGCATCGGGCCGGTGCCTGAGGCCCGCGGTGTCGACCAACTCTCCCGGGCCACTCGGGTTAGGGTCTGAGGTCCCAGGGTCGACCAGCTGTCCCGGGCGACTCGGGCCCGTGGTGGAGGTCCCGCTGGGTCGGCCAGCTGTCCCGGGTGACTTGGGCCCTGGTCAGAGGGACCGCGGTGTCGACCAGGCGTCCCGGGTGACTCGGGACTGTACCCGAGGCCGCGCGGTGTCCACCAGGTGGCCCGGGCGACTCGGGGCCGTGACCGAGGGCCCAAGGTGTCGCCCAGCTCCCCCGGGTGATTCGGGCCCGGGTCTGAGAGCATGCGGTGTCGACCAGCTGTCCCGGGGCACTCGGGCCCGCGTCGAGGGTCCGCGGTTTCGGTTTCGACATGCTCTCCCGGGTGAATCGCGCTCGGGTCCGATGGTACGCGGGGTCGACGAGCTCTCTTGGGCGATTCGGGCCCGTTCCCGAGGGCCCGTGGTGACCACCAGCTGTCCCGGGTGACTCCGGACTGTGCCCGAGGGCCCGCGGTGTCGAACAGCTTTCCCGGGCGTCTCGCGCTTGGGTCTGTGGGCCCCCGCCATCGACCAGCAGTCCCGGATGTCTCTGGCTTGTTTCCGAGGGCCCGTGAGGTCGACCTGCGGTCCTGGGCGACTCCGGCCAGAGCCCTAGGGCCCGTGGGGTCAACCTGCTGACCCGGGCCACTCGCACTTGGGTCCGAGGGCCTGCGGAGTCGACAGGCTGTCCCGGGCGACTCCGGCCCGCCTCCGAGTGCCCAGGGGTCGACCAGCTGTCCCGGGACTCTCGCGTTTGTGTCCGAGGGCCCGCGGGGTCAACCAGCTGTCCCGGGTGAATGGGGCTCGGGTCCCAAGGCACTCGGGGTTGACCAGCTGTCCTGGGCGACACCGGCCCATGCCTTTGGGCCCGCGGTGTGGACCAACGCTTCCGGGCGACTCGCGTTCGGGCCTGACGGCCACGGTCCACCAGCTGTCCCGGGAGATTCGCGCCCATGCCTGATGTCCCGCGGGGTCGACCAGATGCCCCGGGCGACTCGGGCCCGTACCCGAGGGCCCGCGGTGTTTACCAGCTGTCCCGGGCGACTCCGGCCCTGGTCCAACGGCCTGAGGGGTCTACCAGCAGTCCCCCGGCGCCTCGGGCTCGTTTCCGCGGGACCCCGGTTTCGACCATCGGTACCGGGCTCTTCGTCCCGTGCCCGAGGGTCCGGGGTGTCGACCACATCTCTCGGGCGACTCGGTTCGGGTCCGAGGGCCCGCGGTGTCGACCAGCTCCTCTGGGCGATTCCGGCCCGGGTCAGAGGGCACACAGTGTCGACCAGCTGTCCTGCGCGACGTGGGCCCGGGTCCGAGTGCCCTCGGCGTCGACCAGGGGTCCCGTGTGACTCGGACCCGGGTCCAAGGGCCCTCGGGGTCCACCAGCACTCCCGGGAGACCTGCGCTCGGGTCAGATGGCCCGAGGTGTCGACCAGCTCTCCGGGGCGACTGGGGCCATACCCGATGGCCCGCGGGGTCTTCGAGCTCTCCCGGGTGACTCGGGACTGTGCCAAGGGCCCGCGGTGTCGAACTGCTCTCCCGGGCATCTCACGCTTGCCTCTGAGGGCCCCCGGGGTCGACCAGCAGGCCCGGACCACTCTGGCTCGTGTCCGAGGGCCCGTGAAGTCGACCTGCGGTTCTGGGTGACTCGGGTGAGAGCCCTATGGCCCTCGGGGTCAATCAGCTGCCCCGGGCGACTCGGGCCCGGGTCCAAGGGCCCACGGGTTCGACCAGATTTCCTGGGCGACACGGGCCCGGGTCCGAAGTCCTGGGGTTCCACCAATTCTCCCGGGCGTCTGGGGCCCGGGTCCGAAGGCCCTCGGGGTCGACCAGCTGTCTCGGAGTACTCGTGCTCGAGTCTGTGGGCCCGCGGGTTCGACCAGCTCTCCCGGGTGACTTGCGCTTGTGTCCGAGGGCCCGAGGTGTCGACGAGCACTCCCGGGCCACTCGGGCTCGTGTCCAAGGGCCGGCGTGTGCGAACTGCGCTCCGGGGTGAATCAACTCGGGTCTGAGGGCCAGCGGGGTCGACCAAAAGTCCCCGGTGCCTCGGGCCCATGCCCGACGGCTTGCAGTGTCGACAAGGAGTCCCGGGTATCTCTGGACGCAGCCCGTGGTGCTGTGGGGTCAAACTGCTGCCCCGGGTGCCTCGCGCTTGGTCCGAGGGCACCCGGGTTCGACAAGCAGTCCCGAGCGACTCGTGCTAGAATCCGAGGGCCCCCGGGGTCGTCCAGCGCTCCCAGGGGCATCGGGCCGGTGCCTGAGGCCCGCGGTGTCGACCAACTCTCCCGGGCCACTCGGGTTAGGGTCTGAGGTCCCAGGGTCGACCAGCTGTCCCGGGCGACTCGGGCCCGTGGTGGATGTCCCGCTGGGTCGACCAGCTGTCCCGGGTGACTTGGGCCCTGGTCAGAGGGACCGCGGTGTCGACCAGGCGTCCCGGGTGACTCGGGACTGTACCCGGGGCCGCGCGGTGTCCACCAGGTGGCCCGGGCGACTCGGGGCCGTGACCGAGGGCCCAAGGTGTCGCCCAGCTCCCCCGGGTGATTCGGGCCCGGGTCCGAGAGCATGCGGTGTCGACCAGCTGTCCCGGGGCACTCGGGCCCGCGTCGAGGGTCCGCGGTTTCGGTTTCGACATGCTCTCCCGGGTGAATCGCGCTCGGGTCCGATGGTACGCGGGGTCGACGAGCTCTCTTGGGCGATTCGGGCCCGTTCCCGAGGGCCCGTGGTGACCACCAGCTGTCCCGGGTGACTCCGGACTGTGCCCGAGGGCCCGCGGTGTCGAACAGCTTTCCCGGGCGTCTCGCACTTGGGTCTGTGGGCCCCCGCCATCGACCAGCAGTCCCGGATGTCTCTGGCTTGTTTCTGAGGGCCCGTGAGGTCGACCTGCGGTCCTGGGCGACTCCGGCCAGAGCCCTAGGGCCCGTGGGGTCAACCTGCTGACCCGGGCCACTCGCACTTGGGTCCGAGGGCCTGCGGGGTCGACAGGCTGTCCCGGGCGACTCCGGCCCGCCTCCGAGTGCCCAGGGGTCGACCAGCTGTCCCGGGACTCTCGCGTTTGTGTCCGAGGGCCCGCGGGGTCAACCAGCTGTCCCGGGTGAATGGGGCTCGGGTCCCAAGGCACTCGGGGTTGACCAGCTGTCCTGGGCGACACCGGCCCATGCCTTTGGGCCCGCGGTGTGGACCAACGCTTCCGGGCGACTCGCGTTCGGGCCTGACGGCCACGGTCCACCAGCTGTCCCGGGAGATTCGCGCCCATGCCTGATGTCCCGCGGGGTCGACCAGATGCCCCGGGCGACTCGGGCCCGTACCCGAGGGCCCGCGGTGTTGACCAGCTGTCCCGGGCGACTCCGGCCCTGGTCCAACGGCCTGAGGGGTCTACCAGCAGTCCCCCGGCGCCTCGGGCTCGTTTCCGCGGGACCCCGGTGTCGACCATCGGTACCGGGCTCTTCGTCCCGTGCCCGAGGGACCGGGGTGTCGACCACATCTCTCGGGCGACTCGGTTCGGGTCCGAGGGCCCGCGGTGTCGACCAGCTCCTCTGGGCGATTCCGGCCCGGGTCAGAGGGCACACAGTGTCGACCAGCTGTCCTGCGCGACGTGGGCCCGGGTCCGAGTGCCCTCGGCGTCGACCAGGGGTCCCGTGTGACTCGGACCCGGGTCCAAGGGCCCTCGGGGTCCACCAGCACTCCCGGGAGACCTGCGCTCGGGTCAGATGGCCCGAGGTGTCGACCAGCTCTCCGGGGCGACTGGGGCCATACCCGATGGCCCGCGGGGTCTTCGAGCTCTCCCGGGTGACTCGGGACTGTGCCAAGGGCCCGCGGTGTCGAACTGCTCTCCCGGGCATCTCACGCTTGCCTCTGAGGGCCCCCGGGGTCGACCAGCAGGCCCGGACCACTCTGGCTCGTGTCCGAGGGCCCGTGAAGTCGACCTGCGGTTCTGGGTGACTCGGGTGAGAGCCCTATGGCCCTCGGGGTCAATCAGCTGCCCCGGGCGACTCGGGACCGGGTCCGAGGGCCCACGGGTTCGACCAGATTTCCTGGGCGACTCGGGCCCGGGTCCGAAGTCCTGGGGTTCCACCAATTCTCCCGGGCGTCTGGGGCCCGGGTCCGAAGGCCCTCGGGGTCGACCAGCTGTCTCGGAGGACTCGTGCTCGAGTCTGTGGGCCCGCGGGGTCGACCAGCTCTCCCGGGTGACTTGCGCTTGTGTCCGAGGGCCCGAGGTGTCGACGAGCACTCCCGGGCCACTCGGGCTCGTGTCCAAGGGCCCACGTGTGCGAACAGCGCTCCGGGGTGAATCAACTCGGGTCTGAGGGCCAGCGGGGTCGACCAAAAGTCCCCGGTGCCTCGGGCCCACGCCCGACGGCTTGCAGTGTCGACAAGAAGTCCCGGGTATCTCTGGACCCAGCCCGTGGTGCTGTGGGGTCAAACTGCTGCCCCGGGTGCCTCGCGCTTGGTCCGAGGGCACCCGGGTTCGACAAGCAGTCCCGAGCGACTCGTGCTAGAATCCGAGGGCCCCCGGGGTCGTCCAGCGCTCCCTGGGGCATCGGGACGGTGCCTGAGGCCCGCGGTGTCGACCAACTCTCCCGGGCCACTCGGGTTCGGGTCTGAGGTCCCAGGGTCGACCAGCTGTCCCGGGCGACTCGGGCCCGTGGTGGATGTCCCGCTGGGTCGACCAGCTGTCCCGGGTGACTTGGGCCCTGGTCAGAGGGACCGCGGTGTCGACCAGGCGTCCCGGGTGACTCGGGACTGTACCCGAGGCCGCGCGGTGTCCACCAGGTGGCCCGGGCGACTCGGGGCCGTGACCGAGGGCCCAAGGTGTCGCCCAGCTCCCCCGGGTGATTCGGGCCCGGGTCTGAGAGCATGCGGTGTCGACCAGCTGTCCCGGGGCACTCGGGCCCGCGTCGAGGGTCCGCGGTTTCGGTTTCGACATGCTCTCCCGGGTGAATCGCGCTCGGGTCCGATGGTACGCGGGGTCGACGAGCTCTCTTGGGCGATTCGGGCCCGTTCCCGAGGGCCCGTGGTGACCACCAGCTGTCCCGGGTGACTCCGGACTGTGCCCGAGGGCCCGCGGTGTCGAACAGCTTTCCCGGGCGTCTCGCGCTTGGGTCTGTGGGCCCCCGCCATTGACCAGCAGTCCCGGATGTCTCTGGCTTGTTTCCGAGGGCCCGTGAGGTCGACCTGCGGTCCTGGGCGACTCCGGCCAGAGCCCTAGGGCCCGTGGGGTCAACCTGCTGACCCGGGCCACTCGCACTTGGGTCCGAGGGCCTGCGGAGTCGACAGGCTGTCCCGGGCGACTCCGGCCCGCCTCCGAGTGCCCAGGGGTCGACCAGCTGTCCCGGGACTCTCGCGTTTGTGTCCGAGGGCCCGCGGGGTCAACCAGCTGTCCCGGGTGAATGGGGCTCGGGTCCCAAGGCACTCGGGGTTGACCAGCTGTCCTGGGCGACACCGGCCCATGCCTTTGGGCCCGCGGTGTGGACCAACGCTTCCGGGCGACTCGCGTTCGGGCCTGACGGCCACGGTCCACCAGCTGTCCCGGGAGATTCGCGCCCATGCCTGATGTCCCGCGGGGTCGACCAGATGCCCCGGGCGACTCGGGCCCGTACCCGAGGGCCCGCGGTGTTTACCAGCTGTCCCGGGCGACTCCGGCCCTGGTCCAACGGCCTGAGGGGTCTACCAGCAGTCCCCCGGCGCCTCGGGCTCGTTTCCGCGGGACCCCGGTTTCGACCATCGGTACCGGGCTCTTCGTCCCGTGCCCGAGGGTCCGGGGTGTCGACCACATCTCTCGGGCGACTCGGTTCGGGTCCGAGGGCCCGCGGTGTCGACCAGCTCCTCTGGGCGATTCCGGCCCGGGTCAGAGGGCACACAGTGTCGACCAGCTGTCCTGCGCGACGTGGGCCCGGGTCCGAGTGCCCTCGGCGTCGACCAGGGGTCCCGCGTGACTCGGACCCGGGTCCAAGGGCCCTCGGGGTCCACCAGCACTCCCGGGAGACCTGCGCTCGGGTCAGATGGCCCGAGGTGTCGACCAGCTCTCCGGGGCGACTGGGGCCATACCCGATGGCCCGCGGGGTCTTCGAGCTCTCCCGGGTGACTCGGGACTGTGCCAAGGGCCCGCGGTGTCGAACTGCTCTCCCGGGCATCTCACGCTTGCCTCTGAGGGCCCCCGGGGTCGACCAGCAGGCCCGGACCACTCTGGCTCGTGTCCGAGGGCCCGTGAAGTCGACCTGCGGTTCTGGGTGACTCGGGTGAGAGCCCTATGGCCCTCGGGGTCAATCAGCTGCCCCGGGCGACTCGGGCCCGGGTCCAAGGGCCCACGGGTTCGACCAGATTTCCTGGGCGACACGGGCCCGGGTCCGAAGTCCTGGGGTTCCACCAATTCTCCCGGGCGTCTGGGGCCCGGGTCCGAAGGCCCTCGGGGTCGACCAGCTGTCTCGGAGTACTCGTGCTCGAGTCTGTGGGCCCGCGGGTTCGACCAGCTCTCCCGGGTGACTTGCGCTTGTGTCCGAGGGCCCGAGGTGTCGACGAGCACTCCCGGGCCACTCGGGCTCGTGTCCAAGGGCCGGCGTGTGCGAACTGCGCTCCGGGGTGAATCAACTCGGGTCTGAGGGCCAGCGGGGTCGACCAAAAGTCCCCGGTGCCTCGGGCCCATGCCCGACGGCTTGCAGTGTCGACAAGAAGTCCCGGGTATCTCTGGACCCAGCCCGTGGTGCTGTGGGGTCAAACTGCTGCCCCGGGTGCCTCGCGCTTGGTCCGAGGGCACCCAGGTTCGACAAGCAGTCCCGAGCGACTCGTGCTAGGATCCGAGGGCCCCCGGGGTCGTCCAGCGCTCCCAGGGGCATCGGGCCGGTGCCTGAGGCCCGCGGTGTCGACCAACTCTCCCGGGCCACTCGGGTTCGGGTCTGAGGTCCCAGGGTCGACCAGCTGTCCCGGGCGACTCGGGCCCGTGGTGGATGTCCCGCTGGGTCGACCAGCTGTCCCGGGTGACTTGGGCCCTGGTCAGAGGGACCGCGGTGTCGACCAGGCGTCCCGGGTGACTCGGGACTGTACCCGAGGCCGCGCGGTGTCCACCAGGTGGCCCGGGCGACTCGGGGCCGTGACCGAGGGCCCAAGGTGTCGCCCAGCTCCCCCGGGTGATTCGGGCCCGGGTCCGAGAGCATGCGGTGTCGACCAGCTGTCCCGGGGCACTCGGGCCCGCGTCGAGGGTCCGCGGTTTCGGCTTCGACATGCTCTCCCGGGTGAATCGCGCTCGGGTCCGATGGTACGCGGGGTCGACGAGCTCTCTTGGGCGATTCGGGCCCGTTCCCGAGGGCCCGTGGTGACCACCAGCTGTCCCGGGTGACTCCGGACTGTGCCCGAGGGCCCGCGGTGTCGAACAGCTTTCCCGGGCGTCTCGCGCTTGGGTCTGTGGGCCCCCGCCATCGACCAGCAGTCCCGGATGTCTCTGGCTTGTTTCTGAGGGCCCGTGAGGTCGACCTGCGGTCCTGGGCGACTCCGGCCAGAGCCCTAGGGCCCGTGGGGTCAACCTGCTGACCCGGGCCACTCGCACTTGGGTCCGAGGGCCTGCGGGGTCGACAGGCTGTCCCGGGCGACTCCGGCCCGCCTCCGAGTGCCCAGGGGTCGACCAGCTGTCCCGGGACTCTCGCGTTTGTGTCCGAGGGCCCGCGGGGTCAACCAGCTGTCCCGGGTGAATGGGGCTCGGGTCCCAAGGCACTCGGGGTTGACCAGCTGTCCTGGGCGACACCGGCCCATGCCTTTGGGCCCGCGGTGTGGACCAACGCTTCCGGGCAACTCGCGTTCGGGCCTGACGGCCACGGTCCACCAGCTGTCCCGGGAGATTCGCGCCCATGCCTGATGTCCCGCGGGGTCGACCAGATGCCCCGGGCGACTCGGGCCCGTACCCGAGGGCCCGCGGTGTTGACCAGCTGTCCCGGGCGACTCCGGCCCTGGTCCAACGGCCTGAGGGGTCTACCAGCAGTCCCCCGGCGCCTCGGGCTCGTTTCCGCGGGACCCCGGTGTCGACCATCGGTACCGGGCTCTTCGTCCCGTGCCCGAGGGACCGGGGTGTCGACCACATCTCTCGGGCGACTCGGTTCGGGTCCGAGGGCCCGCGGTGTCGACCAGCTCCTCTGGGCGATTCCGGCCCGGGTCAGAGGGCACACAGTGTCGACCAGCTGTCCTGCGCGACGTGGGCCCGGGTCCGAGTGCCCTCGGCGTCGACCAGGGGTCCCGTGTGACTCGGACCCGGGTCCAAGGGCCCTCGGGGTCCACCAGCACTCCCGGGAGACCTGCGCTCGGGTCAGATGGCCCGAGGTGTCGACCAGCTCTCCGGGGCGACTGGGGCCATACCCGATGGCCCGCGGGGTCTTCGAGCTCTCCCGGGTGACTCGGGACTGTGCCAAGGGCCCGCGGTGTCGAACTGCTCTCCCGGGCATCTCACGCTTGCCTCTGAGGGCCCCCGGGGTCGACCAGCAGGCCCGGACCACTCTGGCTCGTGTCCGAGGGCCCGTGAAGTCGACCTGCGGTTCTGGGTGACTCGGGTGAGAGCCCTATGGCCCTCGGGGTCAATCAGCTGCCCCGGGCGACTCGGGCCCGGGTCCGAGGGCCCACGGGTTCGACCAGATTTCCTGGGCGACTCGGGCCCGGGTCCGAAGTCCTGGGGTTCCACCAATTCTCCCGGGCGTCTGGGGCCCGGGTCCGAAGGCCCTCGGGGTCGACCAGCTGTCTCGGAGGACTCGTGCTCGAGTCTGTGGGCCCGCGGGGTCGACCAGCTCTCCCGGGTGACTTGCGCTTGTGTCCGAGGGCCCGAGGTGTCGACGAGCACTCCCGGGCCACTCGGGCTCGTGTCCAAGGGCCCACGTGTGCGAACAGCGCTCCGGGGTGAATCAACTCGGGTCTGAGGGCCAGCGGGGTCGACCAAAAGTCCCCGGTGCCTCGGGCCCACGCCCGACGGCTTGCAGTGTCGACAAGAAGTCCCGGGTATCTCTGGACCCAGCCCGTGGTGCTGTGGGGTCAAACTGCTGCCCCGGGTGCCTCGCGCTTGGTCCGAGGGCACCCGGGTTCGACAAGCAGTCCCGAGCGACTCGTGCTAGAATCCGAGGGCCCCCGGGGTCGTCCAGCGCTCCCTGGGGCATCGGGACGGTGCCTGAGGCCCGCGGTGTCGACCAACTCTCCCGGGCCACTCGGGTTCGGGTCTGAGGTCCCAGGCTCGACCAGCTGTCCCGGGCGACTCGGGCCCGTGGTGGATGTCCCGCTGGGTCGACCAGCTGTCCCGGGTGACTTGGGCCCTGGTCAGAGGGACCGCGGTGTCGACCAGGCGTCCCGGGTGACTCGGGACTGTACCCGAGGCCGCGCGGTGTCCACCAGGTGGCCCGGGCGACTCGGGGCCGTGACCGAGGGCCCAAGGTGTCGCCCAGCTCCCCCGGGTGATTCGGGCCCGCGTCCGAGAGCATGCGGTGTCGACCAGCTGTCCCGGGGCACTCGGGCCCGTGTCGAGGGTCCGCGGTTTCGGTTTCGACATGCTCTCCCGGGTGAATCGCGCTCGGGTCCGATGGTACGCGGGGTCGACGAGCTCTCTTGGGCGATTCGGGCCCGTTCCCGAGGGCCCGTGGTGACCACCAGCTGTCCCGGGTGACTCCGGACTGTGCCCGAGGGCCCGCGGTGTCGAACAGCTTTCCCGGGCGTCTCGCGCTTGGGTCTGTGGGCCCCCGCCATGGACCAGCAGTCCCGGATGTCTCTGGCTTGTTTCCGAGGGCCCGTGAGGTCGACCTGCGGTCCTGGGCGACTCCGGCCAGAGCCCTAGGGCCCGTGGGGTCAACCTGCTGACCCGGGCCACTCGCACTTGGGTCCGAGGGCCTGCGGGGTCGACAGGCTGTCCCGGGCGACTCCGGCCCGCCTCCGAGTGCCCAGGGGTCGACCAGCTGTCCCGGGACTCTCGCGTTTGTGTCCGAGGGCCCGCGGGGTCAACCAGCTGTCCCGGGTGAATGGGGCTCGGGTCCCAAGGCACTCGGGGTTGACCAGCTGTCCTGGGCGACACCGGCCCATGCCTTTGGGCCCGCGGTGTGGACCAACGCTTCCGGGCGACTCGCGTTCGGGCCTGACGGCCACGGT
The DNA here is from genome assembly GCF_054392235.1 of Sus scrofa. Taxonomy (NCBI): domain Eukaryota; kingdom Metazoa; phylum Chordata; class Mammalia; order Artiodactyla; family Suidae; genus Sus; species Sus scrofa. Next base: position 44,846,272 of record NC_139387.1, on the reverse strand, counting down.
CCACCAGCTGTCCCGGGAGATTCGCGCCCATGCCTGATGTCCCGCGGGGTCGACCAGATGCCCCGGGCGACTCGGGCCCGTACCCGAGGGCCCGCGGTGTTGACCAGCTGTCCCGGGCGACTCCGGCCCTGGTCCAACGGCCTGAGGGGTCTACCAGCAGTCCCCCGGCGCCTCGGGCTCGTTTCCGCGGGACCCCGGTGTCGACCATCGGTACCGGGCTCTTCGTCCCGTGCCCGAGGGTCCGGGGTGTCGACCACATCTCTCGGGCGACTCGGTTCGGGTCCGAGGGCCCGCGGTGTCGACCAGCTCCTCTGGGCGATTCCGGCCCGGGTCAGAGGGCACACAGTGTCGACCAGCTGTCCTGCGCGACGTGTGCCCGGGTCCGAGTGCCCTCGGCGTCGACCAGGGGTCCCGTGTGACTCGGACCCGGGTCCAAGGGCCCTCGGGGTCCACCAGCACCCCCGGGAGACCTGCGCTCGGGTCAGATGGCCCGAGGTGTCGACCAGCTCTCCGGGGCGACTGGGGCCATACCCGATGGCCCGCGGGGTCTTCGAGCTCTCCCGGGTGACTCGGGACTGTGCCAAGGGCCCGCGGTGTCGAACTGCTCTCCCGGGCATCTCACGCTTGCCTCTGAGGGCCCCCGGGGTCGACCAGCAGGCCCGGACCACTCTGGCTCGTGTCCGAGGGCCCGTGAAGTCGACCTGCGGTTCTGGGTGACTCGGGTGAGAGCCCGATGGCCCTCGGGGTCAATCAGCTGCCCCGGGCGACTCGGGCCCGGGTCCAAGGGCCCACGGGTTCGACCAGATTTCCTGGGCGACACGGGCCCGGGTCCGAAGTCCTGGGGTTCGACCAATTCTCCCGGGCGTCTGGGGCCCGGGTCCGAAGGCCCTCGGGGTCGACCAGCTGTCTCGGAGGACTCGTGCTCGAGTCTGTGGGCCCGCGGGGTCGACCAGCTCTCCCGGGTGACTTGCGCTTGTGTCCGAGGGCCCGAGGTGTCGACGAGCACTCCCGGGCCACTCGGGCTCGTGTCCAAGGGCCCGCGTGTGCGAACAGCGCTCCGGGGTGAATCAACTCGGGTCTGAGGGCCAGCGGGGTCGACCAAAAGTCCCCGGTGCCTCGGGCCCATGCCCGACGGCTTGCAGTGTCGACAAGGAGTCCCGGGTATCTCTGGACCCAGCCCGTGGTGCTGTGGGGTCAAACTGCTGCCCCGGGTGCCTCGCGCTTGGTCCGAGGGCACCCGGGTTCGACAAGCAGTCCCGAGCGACTCGTGCTAGAATCCGAGGGCCCCCGGGGTCGTCCAGCGCTCCCAGGGGCATCGGGCCGGTGCCTGAGGCCCGCGGTGTCGACCAACTCTCCCGGGCCACTCGGGTTAGGGTCTGAGGTCCCAGGGTCGACCAGCTGTCCCGGGCGACTCGGGCCCGTGGTGGATGTCCCGCTGGGTCGACCAGCTGTCCCGGGTGACTTGGGCCCTGGTCAGAGGGACCGCGGTGTCGACCAGGCGTCCCGGGTGACTCGGGACTGTACCCGAGGCCGCGCGGTGTCCACCAGGTGGCCCGGGCGACTCGGGGCCGTGACCGAGGGCCCAAGGTGTCGCCCAGCTCCCCCGGGTGATTCGGGCCCGGGTCCGAGAGCATGCGGTGTCGACCAGCTGTCCCGGGGCACTCGGGCCCGCGTCGAGGGTCCGCGGTTTCGGTTTCGACATGCTCTCCCGGGTGAATCGCGCTCGGGTCCGATGGTACGCGGGGTCGACGAGCTCTCTTGGGCGATTCGGGCCCGTTCCCGAGGGCCCGTGGTGACCACCAGCTGTCCCGGGTGACTCCGGACTGTGCCCGAGGGCCCGCGGTGTCGAACAGCTTTCCCGGGCGTCTCGCGCTTGGGTCTGTGGGCCCCCGCCATCGACCAGCAGTCCCGGATGTCTCTGGCTTGTTTCCGAGGGCCCGTGAGGTCGACCTGCGGTCCTGGGCGACTCCGGCCAGAGCCCTAGGGCCCGTGGGGTCAACCTGCTGACCCGGGCCACTCGCACTTGGGTCCGAGGGCCTGCGGGGTCGACAGGCTGTCCCGGGCGACTCCGGCCCGCCTCCGAGTGCCCAGGGGTCGACCAGCTGTCCCGGGACTCTCGCGTTTGTGTCCGAGGGCCCGCGGGGTCAACCAGCTGTCCCGGGTGAATGGGGCTCGGGTCCCAAGGCACTCGGGGTTGACCAGCTGTCCTGGGCGACACCGGCCCATGCCTTTGGGCCCGCGGTGTGGACCAACGCTTCCGGGCGACTCGCGTTCGGGCCTGACGGCCACGGTCCACCAGCTGTCCCGGGAGATTCGCGCCCATGCCTGATGTCCCGCGGGGTCGACCAGATGCCCCGGGCGACTCGGGCCCGTACCCGAGGGCCCGCGGTGTTGACCAGCTGTCCCGGGCGACTCCGGCCCTGGTCCAACGGCCTGAGGGGTCTACCAGCAGTCCCCCGGCGCCTCGGGCTCGTTTCCGCGGGACCCCGGTGTCGACCATCGGTACCGGGCTCTTCGTCCCGTGCCCGAGGGTCCGGGGTGTCGACCACATCTCTCGGGCGACTCGGTTCGGGTCCGAGGGCCCGCGGTGTCGACCAGCTCCTCTGGGCGATTCCGGCCCGGGTCAGAGGGCACACAGTGTCGACCAGCTGTCCTGCGCGACGTGGGCCCGGGTCCGAGTGCCCTCGGCGTCGACCAGGGGTCCCGTGTGACTCGGACCCGGGTCCAAGGGCCCTCGGGGTCCACCAGCACTCCCGGGAGACCTGCGCTCGGGTCAGATGGCCCGAGGTGTCGACCAGCTCTCGGGGGCGACTGGGGCCATACCCGATGGCCCGCGGGGTCTTCGAGCTCTCCCGGGTGACTCGGGACTGTGCCAAGGGCCCGCGGTGTCGAACTGCTCTCCCGGGCATCTCACGCTTGCCTCTGAGGGCCCCCGGGGTCGACCAGCAGGCCCGGACGACTCTGGCTCGTGTCCGAGGGCCCGTGAAGTCGACCTGCGGTTCTGGGTGACTCGGGTGAGAGCCCTATGGCCCTCGGGGTCAATCAGCTGCCCCGGGCGACTCGGGCCCGGGTCCAAGGGCCCACGGGTTCGACCAGATTTCCTGGGCGACTCGGGCCCGGGTCCGAAGTCCTGGGGTTCCACCAATTCTCCCGGGCGTCTGGGGCCCGGGTCCGAAGGCCCTCGGGGTCGACCAGCTGTCTCGGAGGACTCGTGCTCGAGTCTGTGGGCCCGCGGGGTCGACCAGCTCTCCCGGGTGACTTGCGCTTGTGTCCGAGGGCCCGAGGTGTCGACGAGCACTCCCGGGCCACTCGGGCTCGTGTCCAAGGGCCCGCGTGTGCGAACAGCGCTCCGGGGTGAATCAACTCGGGTCTGAGGGCCAGCGGGGTCGACCAAAAGTCCCCGGTGCCTCGGGCCCATGCCCGACGGCTTGCAGTGTCGACAAGGAGTCCCGGGTATCTCTGGACCCAGCCCGTGGTGCTGTGGGGTCAAACTGCTGCCCCGGGTGCCTCGCGCTTGGTCCGAGGGCACCCGGGTTCGACAAGCAGTCCCGAGCGACTCGTGCTAGAATCCGAGGGCCCCCGGGGTCGTCCAGCGCTCCCAGGGGCATCGGGCCGGTGCCTGAGGCCCGCGGTGTCGACCAACTCTCCCGGGCCACTCGGGTTCGGGTCTGAGGTCCCAGGGTCGACCAGCTGTCCCGGGCGACTCGGGCCCGTGGTGGATGTCCCGCTGGGTCGACCAGCTGTCCCGGGTGACTTGGGCCCTGGTCAGAGGGACCGCGGTGTCGACCAGGCGTCCCGGGTGACTCGGGACTGTACCCGAGGCCGCGCGGTGTCCACCAGGTGGCCCGGGCGACTCGGGGCCGTGACCGAGGGCCCAAGGTGTCGCCCAGCTCCCCCGGGTGATTCGGGCCCGGGTCCGAGAGCATGCGGTGTCGACCAGCTGTCCCGGGGCACTCGGGCCCGCGTCGAGGGTCCGCGGTTTCGGTTTCGACATGCTCTCCCGGGTGAATCGCGCTCGGGTCCGATGGTACGCGGGGTCGACGAGCTCTCTTGGGCGATTCGGGCCCGTTCCCGAGGGCCCGTGGTGACCACCAGCTGTCCCGGGTGACTCCGGACTGTGCCCGAGGGCCCGCGGTGTCGAACAGCTTTCCCGGGCGTCTCGCGCTTGGGTCTGTGGGCCCCCGCCATCGACCAGCAGTCCCGGATGTCTCTGGCTTGTTTCCGAGGGCCCGTGAGGTCGACCTGCGGTCCTGGGCGACTCCGGCCAGAGCCCTAGGGCCCGTGGGGTCAACCTGCTGACCCGGGCCACTCGCACTTGGGTCCGAGGGCCTGCGGGGTCGACAGGCTGTCCCGGGCGACTCCGGCCCGCCTCCGAGTGCCCAGGGGTCGACCAGCTGTCCCGGGACTCTCGCGTTTGTGTCCGAGGGCCCGCGGGGTCAACCAGCTGTCCCGGGTGAATGGGGCTCGGGTCCCAAGGCACTCGGGGTTGACCAGCTGTCCTGGGCGACACCGGCCCATGCCTTTGGGCCCGCGGTGTGGACCAACGCTTCCGGGCGACTCGCGTTCGGGCCTGACGGCCACGGTCCACCAGCTGTCCCGGGAGATTCGCGCCCATGCCTGATGTCCCGCGGGGTCGACCAGATGCCCCGGGCGACTCGGGCCCGTACCCGAGGGCCCGCGGTGTTGACCAGCTGTCCCGGGCGACTCCGGCCCTGGTCCAACGGCCTGAGGGGTCTACCAGCAGTCCCCCGGCGCCTCGGGCTCGTTTCCGCGGGACCCCGGTGTCGACCATCGGTACCGGGCTCTTCGTCCCGTGCCCGAGGGTCCGGGGTGTCGACCACATCTCTCGGGCGACTCGGTTCGGGTCCGAGGGCCCGCGGTGTCGACCAGCTCCTCTGGGCGATTCCGGCCCGGGTCAGAGGGCACACAGTGTCGACCAGCTGTCCTGCGCGACGTGGGCCCGGGTCCGAGTGCCCTCGGCGTCGACCAGGGGTCCCGTGTGACTCGGACCCGGGTCCAAGGGCCCTCGGGGTCCACCAGCACTCCCGGGAGACCTGCGCTCGAGTCAGATGGCCCGAGGTGTCGACCAGCTCTCCGGGGCGACTGGGGCCATACCCGATGGCCCGCGGGGTCTTCGAGCTCTCCCGGGTGACTCGGGACTGTGCCAAGGGCCCGCGGTGTCGAACTGCTCTCCCGGGCATCTCACGCTTGCCTCTGAGGGCCCCCGGGGTCGACCAGCAGGCCCGGACGACTCTGGCTCGTGTCCGAGGGCCCGTGAAGTCGACCTGCGGTTCTGGGTGACTCGGGTGAGAGCCCTATGGCCCTCGGGGTCAATCAGCTGCCCCGGGCGACTCGGGCCCGGGTCCAAGGGCCCACGGGTTCGACCAGATTTCCTGGGCGACACGGGCCCGGGTCCGAAGTCCTGGGGTTCTACCAATTCTCCCGGGCGTCTGGGGCCCGGGTCCGAAGGCCCTCGGGGTCGACCAGCTGTCTCGGAGGACTCGTGCTCGAGTCTGTGGGCCCGCGGGGTCGACCAGCTCTCCCGGGTGACTTGCGCTTGTGTCCGAGGGCCCGAGGTGTCGACGAGCACTCCCGGGCCACTCGGGCTCGTGTCCAAGGGCCCGCGTGTGCGAACAGCACTCCGGGGTGAATCAACTCGGGTCTGAGGGCCAGCGGGGTCGACCAAAAGTCCCCGGTGCCTCGGGCCCATGCCCGACGGCTTGCAGTGTCGACAAGGAGTCCCGGGTATCTCTGGACCCAGCCCGTGGTGCTGTGGGGTCAAACTGCTGCCCCGGGTGCCTCGCGCTTGGTCCGAGGGCACCCGGGTTCGACAAGCAGTCCCGAGCGACTCGTGCTAGAATCCGAGGGCCCCCGGGGTCGTCCAGCGCTCCCAGGGGCATCGGGCCGGTGCCTGAGGCCCGCGGTGTCGACCAACTCTCCCGGGCCACTCGGGTTCGGGTCTGAGGTCCCAGGGTCGACCAGCTGTCCCGGGCGACTCGGGCCCGTGGTGGATGTCCCGCTGGGTCGACCAGCTGTCCCGGGTGACTTGGGCCCTGGTCAGAGGGACCGCGGTGTCGACCAGGCGTCCCGGGTGACTCGGGACTGTACCCGAGGCCGCGCGGTGTCCACCAGGTGGCCCGGGCGACTCGGGGCCGTGACCGAGGGCCCAAGGTGTCGCCCAGCTCCCCCGGGTGATTCGGGCCCGGGTCCGAGAGCATGCGGTGTCGACCAGCTGTCCCGGGGCACTCGGGCCCGCGTCGAGGGTCCGCGGTTTCGGTTTCGACATGCTCTCCCGGGTGAATCGCGCTCGGGTCCGATGGTACGCGGGGTCGACGAGCTCTCTTGGGCGATTCGGGCCCGTTCCCGAGGGCCCGTGGTGACCACCAGCTGTCCCGGGTGACTCCGGACTGTGCCCGAGGGCCCGCGGTGTCGAACAGCTTTCCCGGGCGTCTCGCGCTTGGGTCTGTGGGCCCCCGCCATCGACCAGCAGTCCCGGATGTCTCTGGCTTGTTTCCGAGGGCCCGTGAGGTCGACCTGCGGTCCTGGGCGACTCCGGCCAGAGCCCTAGGGCCCGTGGGGTCAACCTGCTGACCCGGGCCACTCGCACTTGGGTCCGAGGGCCTGCGGGGTCGACAGGCTGTCCCGGGCGACTCCGGCCCGCCTCCGAGTGCCCAGGGGTCGACCAGCTGTCCCGGGACTCTCGCGTTTGTGTCCGAGGGCCCGCGGGGTCAACCAGCTGTCCCGGGTGAATGGGGCTCGGGTCCCAAGGCACTCGGGGTTGACCAGCTGTCCTGGGCGACACCGGCCCATGCCTTTGGGCCCGCGGTGTGGACCAACGCTTCCGGGCGACTCGCGTTCGGGCCTGACGGCCACGGTCCACCAGCTGTCCCGGGAGATTCGCGCCCATGCCTGATGTCCCGCGGGGTCGACCAGATGCCCCGGGCGACTCGGGCCCGTACCCGAGGGCCCGCGGTGTTGACCAGCTGTCCCGGGCGACTCCGGCCCTGGTCCAACGGCCTGAGGGGTCTACCAGCAGTCCCCCGGCGCCTCGGGCTCGTTTCCGCGGGACCCCGGTGTCGACCATCGGTACCGGGCTCTTCGTCCCGTGCCCGAGGGTCCGGGGTGTCGACCACATCTCTCGGGCGACTCGGTTCGGGTCCGAGGGCCCGCGGTGTCGACCAGCTCCTCTGGGCGATTCCGGCCCGGGTCAGAGGGCACACAGTGTCGACCAGCTGTCCTGCGCGACGTGGGCCCGGGTCCGAGTGCCCTCGGCGTCGACCAGGGGTCCCGTGTGACTCGGACCCGGGTCCAAGGGCCCTCGGGGTCCACCAGCACTCCCGGGAGACCTGCGCTCGGGTCAGATGGCCCGAGGTGTCGACCAGCTCTCCGGGGCGACTGGGGCCATACCCGATGGCCCGCGGGGTCTTCGAGCTCTCCCGGGTGACTCGGGACTGTGCCAAGGGCCCGCGGTGTCGAACTGCTCTCCCGGGCATCTCACGCTTGCCTCTGAGGGCCCCCGGGGTCGACCAGCAGGCCCGGACCACTCTGGCTCGTGTCCGAGGGCCCGTGAAGTCGACCTGCGGTTCTGGGTGACTCGGGTGAGAGCCCTATGGCCCTCGGGGTCAATCAGCTGCCCCGGGCGACTCGGGCCCGGGTCCAAGGGCCCACGGGTTCGACCAGATTTCCTGGGCGACACGGGCCCGGGTCCGAAGTCCTGGGGTTCGACCAATTCTCCCGGGCGTCTGGGGCCCGGGTCCGAAGGCCCTCGGGGTCGACCAGCTGTCTCGGAGGACTCGTGCTCGAGTCTGTGGGCCCGCGGGGTCGACCAGCTCTCCCGGGTGACTTGCGCTTGTGTCCGAGGGCCCGAGGTGTCGACGAGCACTCCCGGGCCACTCGGGCTCGTGTCCAAGGGCCCGCGTGTGCGAACAGCGCTCCGGGGTGAATCAACTCGGGTCTGAGGGCCAGCGGGGTCGACCAAAAGTCCCCGGTGCCTCGGGCCCATGCCCGACGGCTTGCAGTGTCGACAAGGAGTCCCGGGTATCTCTGGACCCAGCCCGTGGTGCTGTGGGGTCAAACTGCTGCCCCGGGTGCCTCGCGCTTGGTCCGAGGGCACCCGGGTTCGACAAGCAGTCCCGAGCGACTCGTGCTAGAATCCGAGGGCCCCCGGGGTCGTCCAGCGCTCCCAGGGGCATCGGGCCGGTGCCTGAGGCCCGCGGTGTCGACCAACTCTCCCGGGCCACTCGGGTTCGGGTCTGAGGTCCCAGGGTCGACCAGCTGTCCCGGGCGACTCGGGCCCGTGGTGGATGTCCCGCTGGGTCGACCAGCTGTCCCGGGTGACTTGGGCCCTGGTCAGAGGGACCGCGGTGTCGACCAGGCGTCCCGGGTGACTCGGGACTGTACCCGAGGCCGCGCGGTGTCCACCAGGTGGCCCGGGCGACTCGGGGCCGTGACCGAGGGCCCAAGGTGTCGCCCAGCTCCCCCGGGTGATTCGGGCCCGGGTCCGAGAGCATGCGGTGTCGACCAGCTGTCCCGGGGCACTCGGGCCCGCGTCGAGGGTCCGCGGTTTCGGTTTCGACATGCTCTCCCGGGTGAATCGCGCTCGGGTCCGATGGTACGCGGGGTCGACGAGCTCTCTTGGGCGATTCGGGCCCGTTCCCGAGGGCCCGTGGTGACCACCAGCTGTCCCGGGTGACTCCGGACTGTGCCCGAGGGCCCGCGGTGTCGAACAGCTTTCCCGGGCGTCTCGCGCTTGGGTCTGTGGGCCCCCGCCATCGACCAGCAGTCCCGGATGTCTCTGGCTTGTTTCCGAGGGCCCGTGAGGTCGACCTGCGGTCCTGGGCGACTCCGGCCAGAGCCCTAGGGCCCGTGGGGTCAACCTGCTGACCCGGGCCACTCGCACTTGGGTCCGAGGGCCTGCGGGGTCGACAGGCTGTCCCGGGCGACTCCGGCCCGCCTCCGAGTGCCCAGGGGTCGACCAGCTGTCCCGGGACTCTCGCGTTTGTGTCCGAGGGCCCGCGGGGTCAACCAGCTGTCCCGGGTGAATGGGGCTCGGGTCCCAAGGCACTCGGGGTTGACCAGCTGTCCTGGGCGACACCGGCCCATGCCTTTGGGCCCGCGGTGTGGACCAACGCTTCCGGGCGACTCGCGTTCGGGCCTGACGGCCACGGTCCACCAGCTGTCCCGGGAGATTCGCGCCCATGCCTGATGTCCCGCGGGGTCGACCAGATGCCCCGGGCGACTCGGGCCCGTACCCGAGGGCCCGCGGTGTTGACCAGCTGTCCCGGGCGACTCCGGCCCTGGTCCAACGGCCTGAGGGGTCTACCAGCAGTCCCCCGGCGCCTCGGGCTCGTTTCCGCGGGACCCCGGTGTCGACCATCGGTACCGGGCTCTTCGTCCCGTGCCCGAGGGTCCGGGGTGTCGACCACATCTCTCGGGCGACTCGGTTCGGGTCCGAGGGCCCGCGGTGTCGACCAGCTCCTCTGGGCGATTCCGGCCCGGGTCAGAGGGCACACAGTGTCGACCAGCTGTCCTGCGCGACGTGGGCCCGGGTCCGAGTGCCCTCGGCGTCGACCAGGGGTCCCGTGTGACTCGGACCCGGGTCCAAGGGCCCTCGGGGTCCACCAGCACTCCCGGGAGACCTGCGCTCGGGTCAGATGGCCCGAGGTGTCGACCAGCTCTCGGGGGCGACTGGGGCCATACCCGATGGCCCGCGGGGTCTTCGAGCTCTCCCGGGTGACTCGGGACTGTGCCAAGGGCCCGCGGTGTCGAACTGCTCTCCCGGGCATCTCACGCTTGCCTCTGAGGGCCCCCGGGGTCGAACAGCAGGCCCGGACGACTCTGGCTCGTGTCCGAGGGCCCGTGAAGTCGACCTGCGGTTCTGGGTGACTCGGGTGAGAGCCCTATGGCCCTCGGGGTCAATCAGCTGCCCCGGGCGACTCGGGCCCGGGTCCAAGGGCCCACGGGTTCGACCAGATTTCCTGGGCGACTCGGGCCCGGGTCCGAAGTCCTGGGGTTCCACCAATTCTCCCGGGCGTCTGGGGCCCGGGTCCGAAGGCCCTCGGGGTCGACCAGCTGTCTCGGAGGACTCGTGCTCGAGTCTGTGGGCCCGCGGGGTCGACCAGCTCTCCCGGGTGACTTGCGCTTGTGTCCGAGGGCCCGAGGTGTCGACGAGCACTCCCGGGCCACTCGGGCTCGTGTCCAAGGGCCCGCGTGTGCGAACAGCGCTCCGGGGTGAATCAACTCGGGTCTGAGGGCCAGCGGGGTCGACCAAAAGTCCCCGGTGCCTCGGGCCCATGCCCGACGGCTTGCAGTGTCGACAAGGAGTCCCGGGTATCTCTGGACCCAGCCCGTGGTGCTGTGGGGTCAAACTGCTGCCCCGGGTGCCTCGCGCTTGGTCCGAGGGCACCCGGGTTCGACAAGCAGTCCCGAGCGACTCGTGCTAGAATCCGAGGGCCCCCGGGGTCGTCCAGCGCTCCCAGGGGCATCGGGCCGGTGCCTGAGGCCCGCGGTGTCGACCAACTCTCCCGGGCCACTCGGGTTCGGGTCTGAGGTCCCAGGGTCGACCAGCTGTCCCGGGCGACTCGGGCCCGTGGTGGATGTCCCGCTGGGTCGACCAGCTGTCCCGGGTGACTTGGGCCCTGGTCAGAGGGACCGCGGTGTCGACCAGGCGTCCCGGGTGACTCGGGACTGTACCCGAGGCCGCGCGGTGTCCACCAGGTGGCCCGGGCGACTCGGGGCCGTGACCGAGGGCCCAAGGTGTCGCCCAGCTCCCCCGGGTGATTCGGGCCCGGGTCCGAGAGCATGCGGTGTCGACCAGCTGTCCCGGGGCACTCGGGCCCGCGTCGAGGGTCCGCGGTTTCGGTTTCGACATGCTCTCCCGGGTGAATCGCGCTCGGGTCCGATGGTACGCGGGGTCGACGAGCTCTCTTGGGCGATTCGGGCCCGTTCCCGAGGGCCCGTGGTGACCACCAGCTGTCCCGGGTGACTCCGGACTGTGCCCGAGGGCCCGCGGTGTCGAACAGCTTTCCCGGGCGTCTCGCGCTTGGGTCTGTGGGCCCCCGCCATCGACCAGCAGTCCCGGATGTCTCTGGCTTGTTTCCGAGGGCCCGTGAGGTCGACCTGCGGTCCTGGGCGACTCCGGCCAGAGCCCTAGGGCCCATGGGGTCAACCTGCTGACCCGGGCCACTCGCACTTGGGTCCGAGGGCCTGCGGGGTCGACAGGCTGTCCCGGGCGACTCCGGCCCGCCTCCGAGTGCCCAGGGGTCGACCAGCTGTCCCGGGACTCTCGCGTTTGTGTCCGAGGGCCCGCGGGGTCAACCAGCTGTCCCGGGTGAATGGGGCTCGGGTCCCAAGGCACTCGGGGTTGACCAGCTGTCCTGGGCGACACCGGCCCATGCCTTTGGGCCCGCGGTGTGGACCAACGCTTCCGGGCGACTCGCGTTCGGGCCTGACGGCCACGGTCCACCAGCTGTCCCGGGAGATTCGCGCCCATGCCTGATGTCCCGCGGGGTCGACCAGATGCCCCGGGCGACTCGGGCCCGTACCCGAGGGCCCGCGGTGTTGACCAGCTGTCCCGGGCGACTCCGGCCCTGGTCCAACGGCCTGAGGGGTCTACCAGCAGTCCCCCGGCGCCTCGGGCTCGTTTCCGCGGGACCCCGGTGTCGACCATCGGTACCGGGCTCTTCGTCCCGTGCCCGAGGGTCCGGGGTGTCGACCACATCTCTCGGGCGACTCGGTTCGGGTCCGAGGGCCCGCGGTGTCGACCAGCTCCTCTGGGCGATTCCGGCCCGGGTCAGAGGGCACACAGTGTCGACCAGCTGTCCTGCGCGACGTGGGCCCGGGTCCGAGTGCCCTCGGCGTCGACCAGGGGTCCCGTGTGACTCGGACCCGGGTCCAAGGGCCCTCGGGGTCCACCAGCACTCCCGGGAGACCTGCGCTCGGGTCAGATGGCCCGAGGTGTCGACCAGCTCTCCGGGGCGACTGGGGCCATACCCGATGGCCCGCGGGGTCTTCGAGCTCTCCCGGGTGACTCGGGACTGTGCCAAGGGCCCGCGGTGTCGAACTGCTCTCCCGGGCATCTCACGCTTGCCTCTGAGGGCCCCCGGGGTCGACCAGCAGGCCCGGACGACTCTGGCTCGTGTCCGAGGGCCCGTGAAGTCGACCTGCGGTTCTGGGTGACTCGGGTGAGAGCCCTATGGCCCTCGGGGTCAATCAGCTGCCCCGGGCGACTCGGGCCCGGGTCCAAGGGCCCACGGGTTCGACCAGATTTCCTGGGCGACACGGGCCCGGGTCCGAAGTCCTGGGGTTCTACCAATTCTCCCGGGCGTCTGGGGCCCGGGTCCGAAGGCCCTCGGGGTCGACCAGCTGTCTCGGAGGACTCGTGCTCGAGTCTGTGGGCCCGCGGGGTCGACCAGCTCTCCCGGGTGACTTGCGCTTGTGTCCGAGGGCCCGAGGTGTCGACGAGCACTCCCGGGCCACTCGGGCTCGTGTCCAAGGGCCCGCGTGTGCGAACAGCACTCCGGGGTGAATCAACTCGGGTCTGAGGGCCAGCGGGGTCGACCAAAAGTCCCCGGTGCCTCGGGCCCATGCCCGACGGCTTGCAGTGTCGACAAGGAGTCCCGGGTATCTCTGGACCCAGCCCGTGGTGCTGTGGGGTCAAACTGCTGCCCCGGGTGCCTCGCGCTTGGTCCGAGGGCACCCGGGTTCGACAAGCAGTCCCGAGCAACTCGTGCTAGAATCCGAGGGCCCCCGGGGTCGTCCAGCGCTCCCAGGGGCATCGGGCCGGTGCCTGAGGCCCGCGGTGTCGACCAACTCTCCCGGGCCACTCGGGTTCGGGTCTGAGGTCCCAGGGTCGACCAGCTGTCCCGGGCGACTCGGGCCCGTGGTGGATGTCCCGCTGGGTCGACCAGCTGTCCCGGGTGACTTGGGCCCTGGTCAGAGGGACCGCGGTGTCGACCAGGCGTCCCGGGTGACTCGGGACTGTACCCGAGGCCGCGCGGTGTCCACCAGGTGGCCCGGGCGACTCGGGGCCGTGACCGAGGGCCCAAGGTGTCGCCCAGCTCCCCCGGGTGATTCGGGCCCGGGTCCGAGAGCATGCGGTGTCGACCAGCTGTCCCGGGGCACTCGGGCCCGCGTCGAGGGTCCGCGGTTTCGGTTTCGACATGCTCTCCCGGGTGAATCGCGCTCGGGTCCGATGGTACGCGGGGTCGACGAGCTCTCTTGGGCGATTCGGGCCCGTTCCCGAGGGCCCGTGGTGACCACCAGCTGTCCCGGGTGACTCCGGACTGTGCCCGAGGGCCCGCGGTGTCGAACAGCTTTCCCGGGCGTCTCGCGCTTGGGTCTGTGGGCCCCCGCCATCGACCAGCAGTCCCGGATGTCTCTGGCTTGTTTCCGAGGGCCCGTGAGGTCGACCTGCGGTCCTGGGCGACTCCGGCCAGAGCCCTAGGGCCCGTGGGGTCAACCTGCTGACCCGGGCCACTCGCACTTGGGTCCGAGGGCCTGCGGGGTCGACAGGCTGTCCCGGGCGACTCCGGCCCGCCTCCGAGTGCCCAGGGGTCGACCAGCTGTCCCGGGACTCTCGCGTTTGTGTCCGAGGGCCCGCGGGGTCAACCAGCTGTCCCGGGTGAATGGGGCTCGGGTCCCAAGGCACTCGGGGTTGACCAGCTGTCCTGGGCGACACCGGCCCATGCCTTTGGGCCCGCGGTGTGGACCAACGCTTCCGGGCGACTCGCGTTCGGGCCTGACGGCCACGGTCCACCAGCTGTCCCGGGAGATTCGCGCCCATGCCTGATGTCCCGCGGGGTCGACCAGATGCCCCGGGCGACTCGGGCCCGTACCCGAGGGCCCGCGGTGTTGACCAGCTGTCCCGGGCGACTCCGGCCCTGGTCCAACGGCCTGAGGGGTCTACCAGCAGTCCCCCGGCGCCTCGGGCTCGTTTCCGCGGGACCCCGGTGTCGACCATCGGTACCGGGCTCTTCGTCCCGTGCCCGAGGGTCCGGGGTGTCGACCACATCTCTCGGGCGACTCGGTTCGGGTCCGAGGGCCCGCGGTGTCGACCAGCTCCTCTGGGCGATTCCGGCCCGGGTCAGAGGGCACACAGTGTCGACCAGCTGTCCTGCGCGACGTGGGCCCGGGTCCGAGTGCCCTCGGCGTCGACCAGGGGTCCCGTGTGACTCGGACCCGGGTCCAAGGGCCCTCGGGGTCCACCAGCACTCCCGGGAGACCTGCGCTCGGGTCAGATGGCCCGAGGTGTCGACCAGCTCTCCGGGGCGACTGGGGCCATACCCGATGGCCCGCGGGGTCTTCGAGCTCTCCCGGGTGACTCGGGACTGTGCCAAGGGCCCGCGGTGTCGAACTGCTCTCCCGGGCATCTCACGCTTGCCTCTGAGGGCCCCCGGGGTCGACCAGCAGGCCCGGACGACTCTGGCTCGTGTCCGAGGGCCCGTGAAGTCGACCTGCGGTTCTGGGTGACTCGGGTGAGAGCCCTATGGCCCTCGGGGTCAATCAGCTGCCCCGGGCGACTCGGGCCCGGGTCCAAGGGCCCACGGGTTCGACCAGATTTCCTGGGCGACACGGGCCCGGGTCCGAAGTCCTGGGGTTCTACCAATTCTCCCGGGCGTCTGGGGCCCGGGTCCGAAGGCCCTCGGGGTCGACCAGCTGTCTCGGAGGACTCGTGCTCGAGTCTGTGGGCCCGCGGGGTCGACCAGCTCTCCCGGGTGACTTGCGCTTGTGTCCGAGGGCCCGAGGTGTCGACGAGCACTCCCGGGCCACTCGGGCTCGTGTCCAAGGGCCCGCGTGTGCGAACAGCGCTCCGGGGTGAATCAACTCGGGTCTGAGGGCCAGCGGGGTCGACCAAAAGTCCCCGGTGCCTCGGGCCCATGCCCGACGGCTTGCAGTGTCGACAAGGAGTCCCGGGTATCTCTGGACCCAGCCCGTGGTGCTGTGGGGTCAAACTGCTGCCCCGGGTGCCTCGCGCTTGGTCCGAGGGCACCCGGGTTCGACAAGCAGTCCCGAGCGACTCGTGCTAGAATCCGAGGGCCCCCGGGGTCGTCCAGCGCTCCCAGGGGCATCGGGCCGGTGCCTGAGGCCCGCGGTGTCGACCAACTCTCCCGGGCCACTCGGGTTAGGGTCTGAGGTCCCAGGGTCGACCAGCTGTCCCGGGCGACTCGGGCCCGTGGTGGATGTCCCGCTGGGTCGACCAGCTGTCCCGGGTGACTTGGGCCCTGGTCAGAGGGACCGCGGTGTCGACCAGGCGTCCCGGGTGACCCAGGACTGTACCCGAGGCCGCGCGGTGTCCACCAGGTGGCCCGGGCGACTCGGGGCCGTGACCGAGGGCCCAAGGTGTCGCCCAGCTCCCCCGGGTGATTCGGGCCCGGGTCCGAGAGCATGCGGTGTCGACCAGCTGTCCCGGGGCACTCGGGCCCGCGTCGAGGGTCCGCGGTTTCGGTTTCGACATGCTCTCCCGGGTGAATCGCGCTCGGGTCCGATGGTACGCGGGGTCGATGAGCTCTCTTGGGCGATTCGGGCCCGTTCCCGAGGGCCCGTGGTGACCACCAGCTGTCCCGGGTGACTCCGGACTGTGCCCGAGGGCCCGCGGTGTCGAACAGCTTTCCCGGGCGTCTCGCGCTTGGGTCTGTGGGCCCCCGCCATCGACCAGCAGTCCCGGATGTCTCTGGCTTGTTTCCGAGGGCCCGTGAGGTCGACCTGCGGTCCTGGGCGACTCCGGCCAGAGCCCTAGGGCCCGTGGGGTCAACCTGCTGACCCGGGCCACTCGCACTTGGGTCCGAGGGCCTGCGGGGTCGACAGGCTGTCCCGGGCGACTCCGGCCCGCCTCCGAGTGCCCAGGGGTCGACCAGCTGTCCCGGGACTCTCGCGTTTGTGTCCGAGGGCCCGCGGGGTCAACCAGCTGTCCCGGGTGAATGGGGCTCGGGTCCCAAGGCACTCGGGGTTGACCAGCTGTCCTGGGCGACACCGGCCCATGCCTTTGGGCCCGCGGTGTGGACCAACGCTTCCGGGCGACTCGCGTTCGGGCCTGACGGCCACGGTCCACCAGCTGTCCCGGGAGATTCGCGCCCATGCCTGATGTCCCGCGGGGTCGACCAGATGCCCCGGGCGACTCGGGCCCGTACCCGAGGGCCCGCGGTGTTGACCAGCTGTCCCGGGCGACTCCGGCCCTGGTCCAACGGCCTGAGGGGTCTACCAGCAGTCCCCCGGCGCCTCGGGCTCGTTTCCGCGGGACCCCGGTGTCGACCATCGGTACCGGGC
This sequence comes from Sus scrofa, assembly GCF_054392235.1. Lineage (NCBI taxonomy): Eukaryota > Metazoa > Chordata > Mammalia > Artiodactyla > Suidae > Sus > Sus scrofa. The sequence continues at coordinate 44,830,009 of NC_139387.1, read as the reverse complement.
TCTTCGTCCCGTGCCCGAGGGTCCGGGGTGTCGACCACATCTCTCGGGCGACTCGGTTCGGGTCCGAGGGCCCGCGGTGTCGACCAGCTCCTCTGGGCGATTCCGGCCCGGGTCAGAGGGCACACAGTGTCGACCAGCTGTCCTGCGCGACGTGGGCCCGGGTCCGAGTGCCCTCGGCGTCGACCAGGGGTCCCGTGTGACTCGGACCCGGGTCCAAGGGCCCTCGGGGTCCACCAGCACTCCCGGGAGACCTGCGCTCGGGTCAGATGGCCCGAGGTGTCGACCAGCTCTCCGGGGCGACTGGGGCCATACCCGATGGCCCGCGGGGTCTTCGAGCTCTCCCGGGTGACTCGGGACTGTGCCAAGGGCCCGCGGTGTCGAACTGCTCTCCCGGGCATCTCACGCTTGCCTCTGAGGGCCCCCGGGGTCGAACAGCAGGCCCGGACGACTCTGGCTCGTGTCCGAGGGCCCGTGAAGTCGACCTGCGGTTCTGGGTGACTCGGGTGAGAGCCCTATGGCCCTCGGGGTCAATCAGCTGCCCCGGGCGACTCGGGCCCGGGTCCAAGGGCCCACGGGTTCGACCAGATTTCCTGGGCGACACGGGCCCGGGTCCGAAGTCCTGGGGTTCTACCAATTCTCCCGGGCGTCTGGGGCCCGGGTCCGAAGGCCCTCGGGGTCGACCAGCTGTCTCGGAGGACTCGTGCTCGAGTCTGTGGGCCCGCGGGGTCGACCAGCTCTCCCGGGTGACTTGCGCTTGTGTCCGAGGGCCCGAGGTGTCGACGAGCACTCCCGGGCCACTCGGGCTCGTGTCCAAGGGCCCGCGTGTGCGAACAGCACTCCGGGGTGAATCAACTCGGGTCTGAGGGCCAGCGGGGTCGACCAAAAGTCCCCGGTGCCTCGGGCCCATGCCCGACGGCTTGCAGTGTCGACAAGGAGTCCCGGGTATCTCTGGACCCAGCCCGTGGTGCTGTGGGGTCAAACTGCTGCCCCGGGTGCCTCGCGCTTGGTCCGAGGGCACCCGGGTTCGACAAGCAGTCCCGAGCGACTCGTGCTAGAATCCGAGGGCCCCCGGGGTCGTCCAGCGCTCCCAGGGGCATCGGGCCGGTGCCTGAGGCCCGCGGTGTCGACCAACTCTCCCGGGCCACTCGGGTTCGGGTCTGAGGTCCCAGGGTCGACCAGCTGTCCCGGGCGACTCGGGCCCGTGGTGGATGTCCCGCTGGGTCGACCAGCTGTCCCGGGTGACTTGGGCCCTGGTCAGAGGGACCGCGGTGTCGACCAGGCGTCCCGGGTGACTCGGGACTGTACCCGAGGCCGCGCGGTGTCCACCAGGTGGCCCGGGCGACTCGGGGCCGTGACCGAGGGCCCAAGGTGTCGCCCAGCTCCCCCGGGTGATTCGGGCCCGGGTCCGAGAGCATGCGGTGTCGACCAGCTGTCCCGGGGCACTCGGGCCCGCGTCGAGGGTCCGCGGTTTCGGTTTCGACATGCTCTCCCGGGTGAATCGCGCTCGGGTCCGATGGTACGCGGGGTCGACGAGCTCTCTTGGGCGATTCGGGCCCGTTCCCGAGGGCCCGTGGTGACCACCAGCTGTCCCGGGTGACTCCGGACTGTGCCCGAGGGCCCGCGGTGTCGAACAGCTTTCCCGGGCGTCTCGCGCTTGGGTCTGTGGGCCCCCGCCATCGACCAGCAGTCCCGGATGTCTCTGGCTTGTTTCCGAGGGCCCGTGAGGTCGACCTGCGGTCCTGGGCGACTCCGGCCAGAGCCCTAGGGCCCGTGGGGTCAACCTGCTGACCCGGGCCACTCGCACTTGGGTCCGAGGGCCTGCGGGGTCGACAGGCTGTCCCGGGCGACTCCGGCCCGCCTCCGAGTGCCCAGGGGTCGACCAGCTGTCCCGGGACTCTCGCGTTTGTGTCCGAGGGCCCGCGGGGTCAACCAGCTGTCCCGGGTGAATGGGGCTCGGGTCCCAAGGCACTCGGGGTTGACCAGCTGTCCTGGGCGACACCGGCCCATGCCTTTGGGCCCGCGGTGTGGACCAACGCTTCCGGGCGACTCGCGTTCGGGCCTGACGGCCACGGTCCACCAGCTGTCCCGGGAGATTCGCGCCCATGCCTGATGTCCCGCGGGGTCGACCAGATGCCCCGGGCGACTCGGGCCCGTACCCGAGGGCCCGCGGTGTTGACCAGCTGTCCCGGGCGACTCCGGCCCTGGTCCAACGGCCTGAGGGGTCTACCAGCAGTCCCCCGGCGCCTCGGGCTCGTTTCCGCGGGACCCCGGTGTCGACCATCGGTACCGGGCTCTTCGTCCCGTGCCCGAGGGTCCGGGGTGTCGACCACATCTCTCGGGCGACTCGGTTCGGGTCCGAGGGCCCGCGGTGTCGACCAGCTCCTCTGGGCGATTCCGGCCCGGGTCAGAGGGCACACAGTGTCGACCAGCTGTCCTGCGCGACGTGTGCCCGGGTCCGAGTGCCCTCGGCGTCGACCAGGGGTCCCGTGTGACTCGGACCCGGGTCCAAGGGCCCTCGGGGTCCACCAGCACTCCCGGGAGACCTGCGCTCGGGTCAGATGGCCCGAGGTGTCGACCAGCTCTCCGGGGCGACTGGGGCCATACCCGATGGCCCGCGGGGTCTTCGAGCTCTCCCGGGTGACTCGGGACTGTGCCAAGGGCCCGCGGTGTCGAACTGCTCTCCCGGGCATCTCACGCTTGCCTCTGAGGGCCCCCGGGGTCGACCAGCAGGCCCGGACCACTCTGGCTCGTGTCCGAGGGCCCGTGAAGTCGACCTGCGGTTCTGGGTGACTCGGGTGAGAGCCCTATGGCCCTCGGGGTCAATCAGCTGCCCCGGGCGACTCGGTCCCGGGTCCGAGGGCCCACGGGTTCGACCAGATTTCCTGGGCGACACGGGCCCGGGTCCGAAGTCCTGGGGTTCTACCAATTCTCCCGGGCGTCTGGGGCCCGGGTCCGAAGGCCCTCGGGGTCGACCAGCTGTCTCGGAGGACTCGTGCTCGAGTCTGTGGGCCCGCGGGGTCGACCAGCTCTCCCGGGTGACTTGCGCTTGTGTCCGAGGGCCCGAGGTGTCGACGAGCACTCCCGGGCCACTCGGGCTCGTGTCCAAGGGCCCGCGTGTGCGAACAGCGCTCCGGGGTGAATCAACTCGGGTCTGAGGGCCAGCGGGGTCGACCAAAAGTCCCCGGTGCCTCGGGCCCATGCCCGACGGCTTGCAGTGTCGACAAGGAGTCCCGGGTATCTCTGGACCCAGCCCGTGGTGCTGTGGGGTCAAACTGCTGCCCCGGGTGCCTCGCGCTTGGTCCGAGGGCACCCGGGTTCGACAAGCAGTCCCGAGCGACTCGTGCTAGAATCCGAGGGCCCCCGGGGTCGTCCAGCGCTCCCAGGGGCATCGGGCCGGTGCCTGAGGCCCGCGGTGTCGACCAACTCTCCCGGGCCACTCGGGTTAGGGTCTGAGGTCCCAGGGTCGACCAGCTGTCCCGGGCGACTCGGGCCCGTGGTGGATGTCCCGCTGGGTCGACCAGCTGTCCCGGGTGACTTGGGCCCTGGTCAGAGGGACCGCGGTGTCGACCAGGCGTCCCGGGTGACTCGGGACTGTACCCGAGGCCGCGCGGTGTCCACCAGGTGGCCCGGGCGACTCGGGGCCGTGACCGAGGGCCCAAGGTGTCGCCCAGCTCCCCCGGGTGATTCGGGCCCGGGTCCGAGAGCATGCGGTGTCGACCAGCTGTCCCGGGGCACTCGGGCCCGCGTCGAGGGTCCGCGGTTTCGGTTTCGACATGCTCTCCCGGGTGAATCGCGCTCGGGTCCGATGGTACGCGGGGTCGACGAGCTCTCTTGGGCGATTCGGGCCCGTTCCCGAGGGCCCGTGGTGACCACCAGCTGTCCCGGGTGACTCCGGACTGTGCCCGAGGGCCCGCGGTGTCGAACAGCTTTCCCGGGCGTCTCGCGCTTGGGTCTGTGGGCCCCCGCCATCGACCAGCAGTCCCGGATGTCTCTGGCTTGTTTCCGAGGGCCCGTGAGGTCGACCTGCGGTCCTGGGCGACTCCGGCCAGAGCCCTAGGGCCCGTGGGGTCAACCTGCTGACCCGGGCCACTCGCACTTGGGTCCGAGGGCCTGCGGGGTCGACAGGCTGTCCCGGGCGACTCCGGCCCGCCTCCGAGTGCCCAGGGGTCGACCAGCTGTCCCGGGACTCTCGCGTTTGTGTCCGAGGGCCCGCGGGGTCAACCAGCTGTCCCGGGTGAATGGGGCTCGGGTCCCAAGGCACTCGGGGTTGACCAGCTGTCCTGGGCGACACCGGCCCATGCCTTTGGGCCCGCGGTGTGGACCAACGCTTCCGGGCGACTCGCGTTCGGGCCTGACGGCCACGGTCCACCAGCTGTCCCGGGAGATTCGCGCCCATGCCTGATGTCCCGCGGGGTCGACCAGATGCCCCGGGCGACTCGGGCCCGTACCCGAGGGCCCGCGGTGTTGACCAGCTGTCCCGGGCGACTCCGGCCCTGGTCCAACGGCCTGAGGGGTCTACCAGCAGTCCCCCGGCGCCTCGGGCTCGTTTCCGCGGGACCCCGGTGTCGACCATCGGTACCGGGCTCTTCGTCCCGTGCCCGAGGGTCCGGGGTGTCGACCACATCTCTCGGGCGACTCGGTTCGGGTCCGAGGGCCCGCGGTGTCGACCAGCTCCTCTGGGCGATTCCGGCCCGGGTCAGAGGGCACACAGTGTCGACCAGCTGTCCTGCGCGACGTGGGCCCGGGTCCGAGTGCCCTCGGCGTCGACCAGGGGTCCCGTGTGACTCGGACCCGGGTCCAAGGGCCCTCGGGGTCCACCAGCACTCCCGGGAGACCTGCGCTCGGGTCAGATGGCCCGAGGTGTCGACCAGCTCTCGGGGGCGACTGGGGCCATACCCGATGGCCCGCGGGGTCTTCGAGCTCTCCCGGGTGACTCGGGACTGTGCCAAGGGCCCGCGGTGTCGAACTGCTCTCCCGGGCATCTCACGCTTGCCTCTGAGGGCCCCCGGGGTCGACCAGCAGGCCCGGACCACTCTGGCTCGTGTCCGAGGGCCCGTGAAGTCGACCTGCGGTTCTGGGTGACTCGGGTGAGAGCCCTATGGCCCTCGGGGTCAATCAGCTGCCCCGGGCGACTCGGGCCCGGGTCCGAGGGCCCACGGGTTCGACCAGATTTCCTGGGCGACTCGGGCCCGGGTCCGAAGTCCTGGGGTTCCACCAATTCTCCCGGGCGTCTGGGGCCCGGGTCCGAAGGCCCTCGGGGTCGACCAGCTGTCTCGGAGGACTCGTGCTCGAGTCTGTGGGCCCGCGGGGTCGACCAGCTCTCCCGGGTGACTTGCGCTTGTGTCCGAGGGCCCGAGGTGTCGACGAGCACTCCCGGGCCACTCGGGCTCGTGTCCGAGGGCCCGCGTGTGCGAACAGCGCTCCGGGGTGAATCAACTCGGGTCTGAGGGCCAGCGGGGTCGACCAAAAGTCCCCGGTGCCTCGGGCCCATGCCCGACGGCTTGCAGTGTCGACAAGGAGTCCCGGGTATCTCTGGACCCAGCCCGTGGTGCTGTGGGGTCAAACTGCTGCCCCGGGTGCCTCGCGCTTGGTCCGAGGGCACCCGGGTTCGACAAGCAGTCCCGAGCGACTCGTGCTAGAATCCGAGGGCCCCCGGGGTCGTCCAGCGCTCCCAGGGGCATCGGGCCGGTGCCTGCGGCCCGCGGTGTCGACCAACTCTCCTGGGCCACTCGGGTTCGGGTCTGAGGTCCCAGGGTCGACCAACTGTCCCGGGCGACTCGGGCCCGTGGTGGATGTCCCGCTGGGTCGACCAGCTGTCCCGGGTGACTTGGGCCCTGGTCAGAGGGACCGCGGTGTCGACCAGGCGTCCCGGGTGACTCGGGACTGTACCCGAGGCCGCGCGGTGTCCACCAGGTGGCCCGGGCGACTCGGGGCCGTGACCGAGGGCCCAAGGTGTCGCCCAGCTCCCCCGGGTGATTCGGGCCCGGGTCCGAGAGCATGCGGTGTCGACCAGCTGTCCCGGGGCACTCGGGCCCGCGTCGAGGGTCCGCGGTTTCGGTTTCGACATGCTCTCCCGGGTGAATCGCGCTCGGGTCCGATGGTACGCGGGGTCGACGAGCTCTCTTGGGCGATTCGGGCCCGTTCCCGAGGGCCCGTGGTGACCACCAGCTGTCCCGGGTGACTCCGGACTGTGCCCGAGGGCCCGCGGTGTCGAACAGCTTTCCCGGGCGTCTCGCGCTTGGGTCTGTGGGCCCCCGCCATCGACCAGCAGTCCCGGATGTCTCTGGCTTGTTTCCGAGGGCCCGTGAGGTCGACCTGCGGTCCTGGGCGACTCCGGCCAGAGCCCTAGGGCCCGTGGGGTCAACCTGCTGACCCGGGCCACTCGCACTTGGGTCCGAGGGCCTGCGGGGTCGACAGGCTGTCCCGGGCGACTCCGGCCCGCCTCCGAGTGCCCAGGGGTCGACCAGCTGTCCCGGGACTCTCGCGTTTGTGTCCGAGGGCCCGCGGGGTCAACCAGCTGTCCCGGGTGAATGGGGCTCGGGTCCCAAGGCACTCGGGGTTGACCAGCTGTCCTGGGCGACACCGGCCCATGCCTTTGGGCCCACGGTGTGGACCAACGCTTCCGGGCGACTCGCGTTCGGGCCTGACGGCCACGGTCCACCAGCTGTCCCGGGAGATTCGCGCCCATGCCTGATGTCCCGCGGGGTCGACCAGATGCCCCGGGCGACTCGGGCCCGTACCCGAGGGCCCGCGGTGTTGACCAGCTGTCCCGGGCGACTCCGGCCCTGGTCCAACGGCCTGAGGGGTCTACCAGCAGTCCCCCGGCGCCTCGGGCTCGTTTCCGCGGGACCCCGGTGTCGACCATCGGTACCGGGCTCTTCGTCCCGTGCCCGAGGGTCCGGGGTGTCGACCACATCTCTCGGGCGACTCGGTTCGGGTCCGAGGGCCCGCGGTGTCGACCAGCTCCTCTGGGCGATTCCGGCCCGGGTCAGAGGGCACACAGTGTCGACCAGCTGTCCTGCGCGACGTGGGCCCGGGTCCGAGTGCCCTCGGCGTCGACCAGGGGTCCCGTGTGACTCGGACCCGGGTCCAAGGGCCCTCGGGGTCCACCAGCACTCCCGGGAGACCTGCGCTCGGGTCAGATGGCCCGAGGTGTCGACCAGCACTCGGGGGCGACTGGGGCCATACCCGATGGCCCGCGGGGTCTTCGAGCTCTCCCGGGTGACTCGGGACTGTGCCAAGGGCCCGCGGTGTCGAACTGCTCTCCCGGGCATCTCACGCTTGCCTCTGAGGGCCCCCGGGGTCGACCAGCAGGCCCGGACCACTCTGGCTCGTGTCCGAGGGCCCGTGAAGTCGACCTGCGGTTCTGGGTGACTCGGGTGAGAGCCCTATGGCCCTCGGGGTCAATCAGCTGCCCCGGGCGACTCGGGCCCGGGTCCGAGGGCCCACGGGTTCGACCAGATTTCCTGGGCGACTCGGGCCCGGGTCCGAAGTCCTGGGGTTCCACCAATTCTCCCGGGCGTCTGGGGCCCGGGTCCGAAGGCCCTCGGGGTCGACCAGCTGTCTCGGAGGACTCGTGCTCGAGTCTGTGGGCCCGCGGGGTCGACCAGCTCTCCCGGGTGACTTGCGCTTGTGTCCGAGGGCCCGAGGTGTCGACGAGCACTCCCGGGCCACTCGGGCTCGTGTCCGAGGGCCCGCGTGTGCGAACAGCGCTCCGGGGTGAATCAACTCGGGTCTGAGGGCCAGCGGGGTCGACCAAAAGTCCCCGGTGCCTCGGGCCCATGCCCGACGGCTTGCAGTGTCGACAAGGAGTCCCGGGTATCTCTGGACCCAGCCCGTGGTGCTGTGGGGTCAAACTGCTGCCCCGGGTGCCTCGCGCTTGGTCCGAGGGCACCCGGGTTCGACAAGCAGTCCCGAGCGACTCGTGCTAGAATCCGAGGGCCCCCGGGGTCGTCCAGCGCTCCCAGGGGCATCGGGCCGGTGCCTGAGGCCCGCGGTGTCGACCAACTCTCCCGGGCCACTCGGGTTAGGGTCTGAGGTCCCAGGGTCGACCAGCTGTCCCGGGCGACTCGGGCCCGTGGTGGATGTCCCGCTGGGTCGACCAGCTGTCCCGGGTGACTTGGGCCCTGGTCAGAGGGACCGCGGTGTCGACCAGGCGTCCCGGGTGACTCGGGACTGTACCCGAGGCCGCGCGGTGTCCACCAGGTGGCCCGGGCGACTCGGGGCCGTGACCGAGGGCCCAAGGTGTCGCCCAGCTCCCCCGGGTGATTCGGGCCCGGGTCCGAGAGCATGCGGTGTCGACCAGCTGTCCCGGGGCACTCGGGCCCGCGTCGAGGGTCCGCGGTTTCGGTTTCGACATGCTCTCCCGGGTGAATCGCGCTCGGGTCCGATGGTACGCGGGGTCGACGAGCTCTCTTGGGCGATTCGGGCCCGTTCCCGAGGGCCCGTGGTGACCACCAGCTGTCCCGGGTGACTCCGGACTGTGCTCGAGGGCCCGCGGTGTCGAACAGCTTTCCCGGGCGTCTCGCGCTTGGGTCTGTGGGCCCCCGCCATCGACCAGCAGTCTCGGATGTCTCTGGCTTGTTTCCGAGGGCCCGTGAGGTCGACCTGCGGTCCTGGGCGACTCCGGCCAGAGCCCTAGGGCCCGTGGGGTCAACCTGCTGACCCGGGCCACTCGCACTTGGGTCCGAGGGCCTGCGGGGTCGACAGGCTGTCCCGGGCGACTCCGGCCCGCCTCCGAGTGCCCAGGGGTCGACCAGCTGTCCCGGGACTCTCGCGTTTGTGTCCGAGGGCCCGCGGGGTCAACCAGCTGTCCCGGGTGAATGGGGCTCGGGTCCCAAGGCACTCGGGGTTGACCAGCTGTCCTGGGCGACACCGGCCCATGCCTTTGGGCCCGCGGTGTGGACCAACGCTTCCGGGCGACTCGCGTTCGGGCCTGACGGCCACGGTCCACCAGCTGTCCCGGGAGATTCGCGCCCATGCCTGATGTCCCGCGGGGTCGACCAGATGCCCCGGGCGACTCGGGCCCGTACCCGAGGGCCCGCGGTGTTGACCAGCTGTCCCGGGCGACTCCGGCCCTGGTCCAACGGCCTGAGGGGTCTACCAGCAGTCCCCCGGCGCCTCGGGCTCGTTTCCGCGGGACCCCGGTGTCGACCATCGGTACCGGGCTCTTCGTCCCGTGCCCGAGGGTCCGGGGTGTCGACCACATCTCTCGGGCGACTCGGTTCGGGTCCGAGGGCCCGCGGTGTCGACCAGCTCCTCTGGGCGATTCCGGCCCGGGTCAGAGGGCACACAGTGTCGACCAGCTGTCCTGCGCGACGTGGGCCCGGGTCCGAGTGCCCTCGGCGTCGACCAGGGGTCCCGTGTGACTCGGACCCGGGTCCAAGGGCCCTCGGGGTCCACCAGCACTCCCGGGAGACCTGCGCTCGGGTCAGATGGCCCGAGGTGTCGACCAGCTCTCCGGGGCGACTGGGGCCATACCCGATGGCCCGCGGGGTCTTCGAGCTCTCCCGGGTGACTCGGGACTGTGCCAAGGGCCCGCGGTGTCGAACTGCTCTCCCGGGCATCTCACGCTTGCCTCTGAGGGCCCCCGGGGTCGACCAGCAGGCCCGGACGACTCTGGCTCGTGTCCGAGGGCCCGTGAAGTCGACCTGCGGTTCTGGGTGACTCGGGTGAGAGCCCTATGGCCCTCGGGGTCAATCAGCTGCCCCGGGCGACTCGGGCCCGGGTCCAAGGGCCCACGGGTTCGACCAGATTTCCTGGGCGACACGGGCCCGGGTCCGAAGTCCTGGGGTTCTACCAATTCTCCCGGGCGTCTGGGGCCCGGGTCCGAAGGCCCTCGGGGTCGACCAGCTGTCTCGGAGGACTCGTGCTCGAGTCTGTGGGCCCGCGGGGTCGACCAGCTCTCCCGGGTGACTTGCGCTTGTGTCCGAGGGCCCGAGGTGTCGACGAGCACTCCCGGGCCACTCGGGCTCGTGTCCAAGGGCCCGCGTGTGCGAACAGCGCTCCGGGGTGAATCAACTCGGGTCTGAGGGCCAGCGGGGTCGACCAAAAGTCCCCGGTGCCTCGGGCCCATGCCCGACGGCTTGCAGTGTCGACAAGAAGTCCCGGGTATCTCTGGACCCAGCCCGTGGTGCTGTGGGGTCAAACTGCTGCCCCGGGTGCCTCGCGCTTGGTCCGAGGGCACCCGGGTTCGACAAGCAGTCCCGAGCGACTCGTGCTAGAATCCGAGGGCCCCCGGGGTCGTCCAGCGCTCCCAGGGGCATCGGGCCGGTGCCTGAGGCCCGCGGTGTCGACCAACTCTCCCGGGCCACTCGGGTTAGGGTCTGAGGTCCCAGGGTCGACCAGCTGTCCCGGGCGACTCGGGCCCGTGGTGGATGTCCCGCTGGGTCGACCAGCTGTCCCGGGTGACTTGGGCCCTGGTCAGAGGGACCGCGGTGTCGACCAGGCGTCCCGGGTGACTCGGGACTGTACCCGAGGCCGCGCGGTGTCCACCAGGTGGCCCGGGCGACTCGGGGCCGTGACCGAGGGCCCAAGGTGTCGCCCAGCTCCCCCGGGTGATTCGGGCCCGGGTCCGAGAGCATGCGGTGTCGACCAGCTGTCCCGGGGCACTCGGGCCCGCGTCGAGGGTCCGCGGTTTCGGTTTCGACATGCTCTCCCGGGTGAATCGCGCTCGGGTCCGATGGTACGCGGGGTCGACGAGCTCTCTTGGGCGATTCGGGCCCGTTCCCGAGGGCCCGTGGTGACCACCAGCTGTCCCGGGTGACTCCGGACTGTGCCCGAGGGCCCGCGGTGTCGAACAGCTTTCCCGGGCGTCTCGCGCTTGGGTCTGTGGGCCCCCGCCATCGACCAGCAGTCCCGGATGTCTCTGGCTTGTTTCCGTGGGCCCGTGAGGTCGACCTGCGGTCCTGGGCGACTCCGGCCAGAGCCCTAGGGCCCGTGGGGTCAACCTGCTGACCCGGGCCACTCGCACTTGGGTCCGAGGGCCTGCGGGGTCGACAGGCTGTCCCGGGCGACTCCGGCCCGCCTCCGAGTGCCCAGGGGTCGACCAGCTGTCCCGGGACTCTCGCGTTTGTGTCCGAGGGCCCGCGGGGTCAACCAGCTGTCCCGGGTGAATGGGGCTCGGGTCCCAAGGCACTCGGGGTTGACCAGCTGTCCTGGGCGACACCGGCCCATGCCTTTGGGCCCGCGGTGTGGACCAACGCTTCCGGGCGACTCGCGTTCGGGCCTGACGGCCACGGTCCACCAGCTGTCCCGGGAGATTCGCGCCCATGCCTGATGTCCCGCGGGGTCGACCAGATGCCCCGGGCGACTCGGGCCCGTACCCGAGGGCCCGCGGTGTTGACCAGCTGTCCCGGGCGACTCCGGCCCTGGTCCAACGGCCTGAGGGGTCTACCAGCAGTCCCCCGGCGCCTCGGGCTCGTTTCCGCGGGACCCCGGTGTCGACCATCGGTACCGGGCTCTTCGTCCCGTGCCCGAGGGTCCGGGGTGTCGACCACATCTCTCGGGCGACTCGGTTCGGGTCCGAGGGCCCGCGGTGTCGACCAGCTCCTCTGGGCGATTCCGGCCCGGGTCAGAGGGCACACAGTGTCGACCAGCTGTCCTGCGCGACGTGGGCCCGGGTCCGAGTGCCCTCGGCGTCGACCAGGGGTCCCGTGTGACTCGGACCCGGGTCCAAGGGCCCTCGGGGTCCACCAGCACTCCCGGGAGACCTGCGCTCGGGTCAGATGGCCCGAGGTGTCGACCAGCTCTCCGGGGCGACTGGGGCCATACCCGATGGCCCGCGGGGTCTTCGAGCTCTCCCGGGTGACTCGGGACTGTGCCAAGGGCCCGCGGTGTCGAACTGCTCTCCCGGGCATCTCACGCTTGCCTCTGAGGGCCCCCGGGGTCGACCAGCAGGCCCGGACCACTCTGGCTCGTGTCCGAGGGCCCGTGAAGTCGACCTGCGGTTCTGGGTGACTCGGGTGAGAGCCCTATGGCCCTCGGGGTCAATCAGCTGCCCCGGGCGACTCGGGCCCGGGTCCGAGGGCCCACGGGTTCGACCAGATTTCCTGGGCGACTCGGGCCCGGGTCCGAAGTCCTGGGGTTCCACCAATTCTCCCGGGCGTCTGGGGCCCGGGTCCGAAGGCCCTCGGGGTCGACCAGCTGTCTCGGAGGACTCGTGCTCGAGTCTGTGGGCCCGCGGGGTCGACCAGCTCTCCCGGGTGACTTGCGCTTGTGTCCGAGGGCCCGAGGTGTCGACGAGCACTCCCGGGCCACTCGGGCTCGTGTCCAAGGGCCCGCGTGTGCGAACAGCGCTCCGGGGTGAATCAACTCGGGTCTGAGGGCCAGCGGGGTCGACCAAAAGTCCCCGGTGCCTCGGGCCCATGCCCGACGGCTTGCAGTGTCGACAAGAAGTCCCGGGTATCTCTGGACCCAGCCCGTGGTGCTGTGGGGTCAAACTGCTGCCCCGGGTTCCTCGCGCTTGGTCCGAGGGCACCCGGGTTCGACAAGCAGTCCCGAGCGACTCGTGCTAGAATCCGAGGGCCCCCGGGGTCGTCCAGCGCTCCCAGGGGCATCGGGCCGGTGCCTGAGGCCCGCGGTGTCGACCAACTCTCCCGGGCCACTCGGGTTAGGGTCTGAGGTCCCAGGGTCGACCAGCTGTCCCGGGCGACTCGGGCCCTTGGTGGATGTCCCGCTGGGTCGACCAGCTGTCCCGGGTGACTTGGGCCCTGGTCAGAGGGACCGCGGTGTCGACCAGGCGTCCCGGGTGACTCGGGACTGTACCCGAGGCCGCGCGGTGTCCACCAGGTGGCCCGGGCGACTCGGGGCCGTGACCGAGGGCCCAAGGTGTCGCCCAGCTCCCCCGGGTGATTCGGGCCCGGGTCCGAGAGCATGCGGTGTCGACCAGCTGTCCCGGGGCACTCGGGCCCGCGTCGAGGGTCCGCGGTTTCGGTTTCGACATGCTCTCCCGGGTGAATCGCGCTCGGGTCCGATGGTACGCGGGGTCGACGAGCTCTCTTGGGCGATTCGGGCCCGTTCCCGAGGGCCCGTGGTGACCACCAGCTGTCCCGGGTGACTCCGGACTGTGCCCGAGGGCCCGCGGTGTCGAACAGCTTTCCCGGGCGTCTCGCGCTTGGGTCTGTGGGCCCCCGCCATCGACCAGCAGTCCCGGATGTCTCTGGCTTGTTTCCGAGGGCCCGTGAGGTCGACCTGCGGTCCTGGGCGACTCCGGCCAGAGCCCTAGGGCCCGTGGGGTCAACCTGCTGACCCGGGCCACTCGCACTTGGGTCCGAGGGCCTGCGGGGTCGACAGGCTGTCCCGGGCGACTCCGGCCCGCCTCCGAGTGCCCAGGGGTCGACCAGCTGTCCCGGGACTCTCGCGTTTGTGTCCGAGGGCCCGCGGGGTCAACCAGCTGTCCCGGGTGAATGGGGCTCGGGTCCCAAGGCACTCGGGGTTGACCAGCTGTCCTGGGCGACACCGGCCCATGCCTTTGGGCCCGCGGTGTGGACCAACGCTTCCGGGCGACTCGCGTTCGGGCCTGACGGCCACGGTCCACCAGCTGTCCCGGGAGATTCGCGCCCATGCCTGATGTCCCGCGGGGTCGACCAGATGCCCCGGGCGACTCGGGCCCGTACCCGAGGGCCCGCGGTGTTGACCAGCTGTCCCGGGCGACTCCGGCCCTGGTCCAACGGCCTGAGGGGTCTACCAGCAGTCCCCCGGCGCCTCGGGCTCGTTTCCGCGGGACCCCGGTGTCGACCATCGGTACCGGGCTCTTCGTCCCGTGCCCGAGGGTCCGGGGTGTCGACCACATCTCTCGGGCGACTCGGTTCGGGTCCGAGGGCCCGCGGTGTCGACCAGCTCCTCTGGGCGATTCCGGCCCGGGTCAGAGGGCACACAGTGTCGACCAGCTGTCCTGCGCGACGTGTGCCCGGGTCCGAGTGCCCTCGGCGTCGACCAGGGGTCCCGTGTGACTCGGACCCGGGTCCAAGGGCCCTCGGGGTCCACCAGCACTCCCGGGAGACCTGCGCTCGGGTCAGATGGCCCGAGGTGTCGACCAGATCTCCGGGGCGACTGGGGCCATACCCGATGGCCCGCGGGGTCTTCGAGCTCTCCCGGGTGACTCGGGACTGTGCCAAGGGCCCGCGGTGTCGAACTGCTCTCCCGGGCATCTCACGCTTGCCTCTGAGGGCCCCCGGGGTCGACCAGCAGGCCCGGACCACTCTGGCTCGTGTCCGAGGGCCCGTGAAGTCGACCTGCGGTTCTGGGTGACTCGGGTGAGAGCCCTATGGCCCTCGGGGTCAATCAGCTGCCCCGGGCGACTCGGGCCCGGGTCCGAGGGCCCACGGGTTCGACCAGATTTCCTGGGCGACTCGGGCCCGGGTCCGAAGTCCTGGGGTTCCACCAATTCTCCCGGGCGTCTGGGGCCCGGGTCCGAAGGCCCTCGGGGTCGACCAGCTGTCTCGGAGGACTCGTGCTCGAGTCTGTGGGCCCGCGGGGTCGACCAGCTCTCCCGGGTGACTTGCGCTTGTGTCCGAGGGCCCGAGGTGTCGACGAGCACTCCCGGGCCACTCGGGCTCGTGTCCGAGGGCCCGCGTGTGCGAACAGCGCTCCGGGGTGAATCAACTCGGGTCTGAGGGCCAGCGGGGTCGACCAAAAGTCCCCGGTGCCTCGGGCCCATGCCCGACGGCTTGCAGTGTCGACAAGGAGTCCCGGGTATCTCTGGACCCAGCCCGTGGTGCTGTGGGGTCAAACTGCTGCCCCGGGTGCCTCGCGCTTGGTCCGAGGGCACCCGGGTTCGACAAGCAGTCCCGAGCGACTCGTGCTAGAATCCGAGGGCCCCCGGGGTCGTCCAGCGCTCCCAGGGGCATCGGGCCGGTGCCTGAGGCCCGCGGTGTCGACCAACTCTCCCGGGCCACTCGGGTTAGGGTCTGAGGTCCCAGGGTCGACCAGCTGTCCCGGGCGACTCGGGCCCGTGGTGGATGTCCCGCTGGGTCGACCAGCTGTCCCGGGTGACTTGGGCCCTGGTCAGAGGGACCGCGGTGTCGACCAGGCGTCCCGGGTGACTCGGGACTGTACCCGAGGCCGCGCGGTGTCCACCAGGTGGCCCGGGCGACTCGGGGCCGTGACCGAGGGCCCAAGGTGTCGCCCAGCTCCCCCGGGTGATTCGGGCCCGGGTCCGAGAGCATGCGGTGTCGACCAGCTGTCCCGGGGCACTCGGGCCCGCGTCGAGGGTCCGCGGTTTCGGTTTCGACATGCTCTCCCGGGTGAATCGCGCTCGGGTCCGATGGTACGCGGGGTCGACGAGCTCTCTTGGGCGATTCGGGCCCGTTCCCGAGGGCCCGTGGTGACCACCAGCTGTCCCGGGTGACTCCGGACTGTGCCCGAGGGCCCGCGGTGTCGAACAGCTTTCCCGGGCGTCTCGCGCTTGGGTCTGTGGGCCCCCGCCATCGACCAGCAGTCCCGGATGTCTCTGGCTTGTTTCCGAGGGCCCGTGAGGTCGACCTGCGGTCCTGGGCGACTCCGGCCAGAGCCCTAGGGCCCGTGGGGTCAACCTGCTGACCCGGGCCACTCGCACTTGGGTCCGAGGGCCTGCGGGGTCGACAGGCTGTCCCGGGCGACTCCGGCCCGCCTCCGAGTGCCCAGGGGTCGACCAGCTGTCCCGGGACTCTCGCGTTTGTGTCCGAGGGCCCGCGGGGTCAACCAGCTGTCCCGGGTGAATGGGGCTCGGGTCCCAAGGCACTCGGGGTTGACCAGCTGTCCTGGGCGACACCGGCCCATGCCTTTGGGCCCACGGTGTGGACCAACGCTTCCGGGCGACTCGCGTTCGGGCCTGACGGCCACGGTCCACCAGCTGTCCCGGGAGATTCGCGCCCATGCCTGATGTCCCGCGGGGTCGACCAGATGCCCCGGGCGACTCGGGCCCGTACCCGAGGGCCCGCGGTGTTGACCAGCTGTCCCGGGCGACTCCGGCCCTGGTCCAACGGCCTGAGGGGTCTACCAGCAGTCCCCCGGCGCCTCGGGCTCGTTTCCGCGGGACCCCGGTGTCGACCATCGGTACCGGGCTCTTCGTCCCGTGCCCGAGGGTCCGGGGTGTCGACCACATCTCTCGGGCGACTCGGTTCGGGTCCGAGGGCCCGCGGTGTCGACCAGCTCCTCTGGGCGATTCCGGCCCGGGTCAGAGGGCACACAGTGTCGACCAGCTGTCCTGCGCGACGTGGGCCCGGGTCCGAGTGCCCTCGGCGTCGACCAGGGGTCCCGTGTGACTCGGACCCGGGTCCAAGGGCCCTCGGGGTCCACCAGCACTCCCGGGAGACCTGCGCTCGGGTCAGATGGCCCGAGGTGTCGACCAGCTCTCCGGGGCGACTGGGGCCATACCCGATGGCCCGCGGGGTCTTCGAGCTCTCCCGGGTGACTCGGGACTGTGCCAAGGGCCCGCGGTGTCGAACTGCTCTCCCGGGCATCTCACGCTTGCCTCTGAGGGCCCCCGGGGTCGACCAGCAGGCCCGGACCACTCTGGCTCGTGTCCGAGGGCCCGTGAAGTCGACCTGCGGTTCTGGGTGACTCGGGTGAGAGCCCTATGGCCCTCGGGGTCAATCAGCTGCCCCGGGCGACTCGGGCCCGGGTCCGAGGGCCCACGGGTTCGACCAGATTTCCTGGGCGACTCGGGCCCGGGTCCGAAGTCCTGGGGTTCCACCAATTCTCCCGGGCGTCTGGGGCCCGGGTCCGAAGGCCCTCGGGGTCGACCAGCTGTCTCGGAGGACTCGTGCTCGAGTCTGTGGGCCCGCGGGGTCGACCAGCTCTCCCGGGTGACTTGCGCTTGTGTCCGAGGGCCCGAGGTGTCGACGAGCACTCCCGGGCCACTCGGGCTCGTGTCCGAGGGCCCGCGTGTGCGAACAGCGCTCCGGGGTGAATCAACTCGGGTCTGAGGGCCAGCGGGGTCGACCAAAAGTCCCCGGTGCCTCGGGCCCATGCCCGACGGCTTGCAGTGTCGACAAGAAGTCCCGGGTATCTCTGGACCCAGCCCGTGGTGCTGTGGGGTCAAACTGCTGCCCCGGGTGCCTCGCGCTTGGTCCGAGGGCACCCGGGTTCGACAAGCAGTCCCGAGCGACTCGTGCTAGAATCCGAGGGCCCCCGGGGTCGTCCAGCGCTCCCAGGGGCATCGGGCCTGTGCCTGAGGCCCGCGGTGTCGACCAACTCTCCCGGGCCACTCGGGTTAGGGTCTGAGGTCCCAGGGTCGACCAGCTGTCCCGGGCGACTCGGGCCCGTGGTGGATGTCCCGCTGGGTCGACCAGCTGTCCCGGGTGACTTGGGCCCTGGTCAGAGGGACCGCGGTGTCGACCAGGCGTCCCGGGTGACTCGGGACTGTACCCGAGGCCGCGCGGTGTCCACCAGGTGGCCCGGGCGACTCGGGGCCGTGACCGAGGGCCCAAGGTGTCGCCCAGCTCCCCCGGGTGATTCGGGCCCGGGTCCGAGAGCATGCGGTGTCGACCAGCTGTCCCGGGGCACTCGGGCCCGCGTCGAGGGTCCGCGGTTTCGGTTTCGACATGCTCTCCCGGGTGAATCGCGCTCGGGTCCGATGGTACGCGGGGTCGACGAGCTCTCTTGGGCGATTCGGGCCCGTTCCCGAGGGCCCGTGGTGACCACCAGCTGTCCCGGGTGACTCCGGACTGTGCTCGAGGGCCCGCGGTGTCGAACAGCTTTCCCGGGCGTCTCGCGCTTGGGTCTGTGGGCCCCCGCCATCGACCAGCAGTCCCGGATGTCTCTGGCTTGTTTCCGAGGGCCCGTGAGGTCGACCTGCGGTCCTGGGCGACTCCGGCCAGAGCCCTAGGGCCCGTGGGGTCAACCTGCTGACCCGGGCCACTCGCACTTGGGTCCGAGGGCCTGCGGGGTCGACAGGCTGTCCCGGGCGACTCCGGCCCGCCTCCGAGTGCCCAGGGGTCGACCAGCTGTCCCGGGACTCTCGCGTTTGTGTCCGAGGGCCCGCGGGGTCAACCAGCTGTCCCGGGTGAATGGGGCTCGGGTCCCAAGGCACTCGGGGTTGACCAGCTGTCCTGGGCGACACCGGCCCATGCCTTTGGGCCCGCGGTGTGGACCAACGCTTCCGGGCGACTCGCGTTCGGGCCTGACGGCCACGGTCCACCAGCTGTCCCGGGAGATTCGCGCCCATGCCTGATGTCCCGCGGGGTCGACCAGATGCCCCGGGCGACTCGGGCCCGTACCCGAGGGCCCGCGGTGTTGACCAGCTGTCCCGGGCGACTCCGGCCCTGGTCCAACGGCCTGAGGGGTCTACCAGCAGTCCCCCGGCGCCTCGGGCTCGTTTCCGCGGGACCCCGGTGTCGACCATCGGTACCGGGCTCTTCGTCCCGTGCCCGAGGGTCCGGGGTGTCGACCACATCTCTCGGGCGACTCGGTTCGGGTCCGAGGGCCCGCGGTGTCGACCAGCTCCTCTGGGCGATTCCGGCCCGGGTCAGAGGGCACACAGTGTCGACCAGCTGTCCTGCGCGACGTGGGCCCGGGTCCGAGTGCCCTCGGCGTCGACCAGGGGTCCCGTGTGACTCGGACCCGGGTCCAAGGGCCCTCGGGGTCCACCAGCACTCCCGGGAGACCTGCGCTCGGGTCAGATGGCCCGAGGTGTCGACCAGCTCTCCGGGGCGACTGGGGCCATACCCGATGGCCCGCGGGGTCTTCGAGCTCTCCCGGGTGACTCGGGACTGTGCCAAGGGCCCGCGGTGTCGAACTGCTCTCCCGGGCATCTCACGCTTGCCTCTGAGGGCCCCCGGGGTCGACCAGCAGGCCCGGACGACTCTGGCTCGTGTCCGAGGGCCCGTGAAGTCGACCTGCGGTTCTGGGTGACTCGGGTGAGAGCCCTATGGCCCTCGGGGTCAATCAGCTGCCCCGGGCGACTCGGGCCCGGGTCCGAGGGCCCACGGGTTCGACCAGATTTCCTGGGCGACTCGGGCCCGGGTCCGAAGTCCTGGGGTTCCACCAATTCTCCCGGGCGTCTGGGGCCCGGGTCCGAAGGCCCTCGGGGTCGACCAGCTGTCTCGGAGGACTCGTGCTCGAGTCTGTGGGCCCGCGGGGTCGACCAGCTCTCCCGGGTGACTTGCGCTTGTGTCCGAGGGCCCGAGGTGTCGACGAGCACTCCCGGGCCACTCGGGCTCGTGTCCAAGGGCCCGCGTGTGCGAACAGCGCTCCGGGGTGAATCAACTCGGGTCTGAGGGCCAGCGGGGTCGACCAAAAGTCCCCGGTGCCTCGGGCCCATGCCCGACGGCTTGCAGTGTCGACAAGAAGTCCCGGGTATCTCTGGACCCAGCCCGTGGTGCTGTGGGGTCAAACTGCTGCCCCGGGTTCCTCGCGCTTGGTCCGAGGGCACCCGGGTTCGACAAGCAGTCCCGAGCGACTCGTGCTAGAATCCGAGGGCCCCCGGGGTCGTCCAGCGCTCCCAGGGGCATCGGGCCGGTGCCTGAGGCCCGCGGTGTCGACCAACTCTCCCGGGCCACTCGGGTTCGGGTCTGAGGTCCCAGGGTCGACCAGCTGTCCCGGGCGACTCGGGCCCGTGGTGGATGTCCCGCTGGGTCGACCAGCTGTCCCGGGTGACTTGGGCCCTGGTCAGAGGGACCGCGGTGTCGACCAGGCGTCCCGGGTGACTCGGGACTGTACCCGAGGCCGCGCGGTGTCCACCAGGTGGCCCGGGCGACTCGGGGCCGTGACCGAGGGCCCAAGGTGTCGCCCAGCTCCCCCGGGTGATTCGGGCCCGGGTCCGAGAGCATGCGGTGTCGACCAGCTGTCCCGGGGCACTCGGGCCCGCGTCGAGGGTCCGCGGTTTCGGTTTCGACATGCTCTCCCGGGTGAATCGCGCTCGGGTCCGATGGTACGCGGGGTCGACGAGCTCTCTTGGGCGATTCGGGCCCGTTCCCGAGGGCCCGTGGTGACCACCAGCTGTCCCGGGTGACTCCGGACTGTGCCCGAGGGCCCGCGGTGTCGAACAGCTTTCCCGGGCGTCTCGCGCTTGGGTCTGTGGGCCCCCGCCATCGACCAGCAGTCCCGGATGTCTCTGGCTTGTTTCCGTGGGCCCGTGAGGTCGACCTGCGGTCCTGGGCGACTCCGGCCAGAGCCCTAGGGCCCGTGGGGTCAACCTGCTGACCCGGGCCACTCGCACTTGGGTCCGAGGGCCTGCGGGGTCGACAGGCTGTCCCGGGCGACTCCGGCCCGCCTCCGAGTGCCCAGGGGTCGACCAGCTGTCCCGGGACTCTCGCGTTTGTGTCCGAGGGCCCGCGGGGTCAACCAGCTGTCCCGGGTGAATGGGGCTCGGGTCCCAAGGCACTCGGGGTTGACCAGCTGTCCTGGGCGACACCGGCCCATGCCTTTGGGCCCGCGGTGTGGACCAACGCTTCCGGGCGACTCGCGTTCGGGCCTGACGGCCACGGTCCACCAGCTGTCCCGGGAGATTCGCGCCCATGCCTGATGTCCCGCGGGGTCGACCAGATGCCCCGGGCGACTCGGGCCCGTACCCGAGGGCCCGCGGTGTTGACCAGCTGTCCCGGGCGACTCCGGCCCTGGTCCAACGGCCTGAGGGGTCTACCAGCAGTCCCCCGGCGCCTCGGGCTCGTTTCCGCGGGACCCCGGTGTCGACCATCGGTACCGGGCTCTTCGTCCCGTGCCCGAGGGTCCGGGGTGTCGACCACATCTCTCGGGCGACTCGGTTCGGGTCCGAGGGCCCGCGGTGTCGACCAGCTCCTCTGGGCGATTCCGGCCCGGGTCAGAGGGCACACAGTGTCGACCAGCTGTCCTGCGCGACGTGGGCCCGGGTCCGAGTGCCCTCGGCGTCGACCAGGGGTCCCGTGTGACTCGGACCCGGGTCCAAGGGCCCTCGGGGTCCACCAGCACTCCCGGGAGACCTGCGCTCGGGTCAGATGGCCCGAGGTGTCGACCAGCTCTCCGGGGCGACTGGGGCCATACCCGATGGCCCGCGGGGTCTTCGAGCTCTCCCGGGTGACTCGGGACTGTGCCAAGGGCCCGCGGTGTCGAACTGCTCTCCCGGGCATCTCACGCTTGCCTCTGAGGGCCCCCGGGGTCGACCAGCAGGCCCGGACGACTCTGGCTCGTGTCCGAGGGCCCGTGAAGTCGACCTGCGGTTCTGGGTGACTCGGGTGAGAGCCCTATGGCCCTCGGGGTCAATCAGCTGCCCCGGGCGACTCGGGCCCGGGTCCGAGGGCCCACGGGTTCGACCAGATTTCCTGGGCGACTCGGGCCCGGGTCCGAAGTCCTGGGGTTCCACCAATTCTCCCGGGCGTCTGGGGCCCGGGTCCGAAGGCCCTCGGGGTCGACCAGCTGTCTCGGAGGACTCGTGCTCGAGTCTGTGGGCCCGCGGGGTCGACCAGCTCTCCCGGGTGACTTGCGCTTGTGTCCGAGGGCCCGAGGTGTCGACGAGCACTCCCGGGCCACTCGGGCTCGTGTCCAAGGGCCCGCGTGTGCGAACAGCGCTCCGGGGTGAATCAACTCGGGTCTGAGGGCCAGCGGGGTCGACCAAAAGTCCCCGGTGCCCTGGGCCCATGCCCGACGGCTTGCAGTGTCGACAAGAAGTCCCGGGTATCTCTGGACCCAGCCCGTGGTGCTGTGGGGTCAAACTGCTGCCCCGGGTGCCTCGCGCTTGGTCCGAGGGCACCCGGGTTCGACAAGCAGTCCCGAGCGACTCGTGCTAGAATCCGAGGGCCCCCGGGGTCGTCCAGCGCTCCCAGGGGCATCGGGCCGGTGCCTGAGGCCCGCGGTGTCGACCAACTCTCCCGGGCCACTCGGGTTAGGGTCTGAGGTCCCAGGGTCGACCAGCTGTCCCGGGCGACTCGGGCCCGTGGTGGATGTCCCGCTGGGTCGACCAGCTGTCCCGGGTGACTTGGGCCCTGGTCAGAGGGACCGCGGTGTCGACCAGGCGTCCCGGGTGACTCGGGACTGTACCCGAGGCCGCGCGGTGTCCACCAGGTGGCCCGGGCGACTCGGGGCCGTGACCGAGGGCCCAAGGTGTCGCCCAGCTCCCCCGGGTGATTCGGGCCCGGGTCCGAGAGCATGCGGTGTCGACCAGCTGTCCCGGGGCACTCGGGCCCGCGTCGAGGGTCCGCGGTTTCGGTTTCGACATGCTCTCCCGGGTGAATCGCGCTCGGGTCCGATGGTACGCGGGGTCGACGAGCTCTCTTGGGCGATTCGGGCCCGTTCCCGAGGGCCCGTGGTGACCACCAGCTGTCCCGGGTGACTCCGGACTGTGCCCGAGGGCCCGCGGTGTCGAACAGCTTTCCCGGGCGTCTCGCGCTTGGGTCTGTGGGCCCCCGCCATCGACCAGCAGTCCCGGATGTCTCTGGCTTGTTTCCGAGGGCCCGTGAGGTCGACCTGCGGTCCTGGGCGACTCCGGCCAGAGCCCTAGGGCCCGTGGGGTCAACCTGCTGACCCGGGCCACTCGCACTTGGGTCCGAGGGCCTGCGGGGTCGACAGGCTGTCCCGGGCGACTCCGGCCCGCCTCCGAGTGCCCAGGGGTCGACCAGCTGTCCCGGGACTCTCGCGTTTGTGTCCGAGGGCCCGCGGGGTCAACCAGCTGTCCCGGGTGAATGGGGCTCGGGTCCCAAGGCACTCGGGGTTGACCAGCTGTCCTGGGCGACACCGGCCCATGCCTTTGGGCCCGCGGTGTGGACCAACGCTTCCGGGCGACTCGCGTTCGGGCCTGACGGCCACGGTCCACCAGCTGTCCCGGGAGATTCGCGCCCATGCCTGATGTCCCGCGGGGTCGACCAGATGCCCCGGGCGACTCGGGCCCGTACCCGAGGGCCCGCGGTGTTGACCAGCTGTCCCGGGCGACTCCGGCCCTGGTCCAACGGCCTGAGGGGTCTACCAGCAGTCCCCCGGCGCCTCGGGCTCGTTTCCGCGGGACCCCGGTGTCGACCATCGGTACCGGGCTCTTCGTCCCGTGCCCGAGGGTCCGGGGTGTCGACCACATCTCTCGGGCGACTCGGTTCGGGTCCGAGGGCCCGCGGTGTCGACCAGCTCCTCTGGGCGATTCCGGCCCGGGTCAGAGGGCACACAGTGTCGACCAGCTGTCCTGCGCGACGTGGGCCCGGGTCCGAGTGCCCTCGGCGTCGACCAGGGGTCCCGTGTGACTCGGACCCGGGTCCAAGGGCCCTCGGGGTCCACCAGCACTCCCGGGAGACCTGCGCTCGGGTCAGATGGCCCGAGGTGTCGACCAGCTCTCCGGGGCGACTGGGGCCATACCCGATGGCCCGCGGGGTCTTCGAGCTCTCCCGGGTGACTCGGGACTGTGCCAAGGGCCCGCGGTGTCGAACTGCTCTCCCGGGCATCTCACGCTTGCCTCTGAGGGCCCCCGGGGTCGACCAGCAGGCCCGGACGACTCTGGCTCGTGTCCGAGGGCCCGTGAAGTCGACCTGCGGTTCTGGGTGACTCGGGTGAGAGCCCTATGGCCCTCGGGGTCAATCAGCTGCCCCGGGCGACTCGGGCCCGGGTCCGAGGGCCCACGGGTTCGACCAGATTTCCTGGGCGACTCGGGCCCGGGTCCGAAGTCCTGGGGTTCTACCAATTCTCCCGGGCGTCTGGGGCCCGGGTCCGAAGGCCCTCGGGGTCGACCAGCTGTCTCGGAGGACTCGTGCTCGAGTCTGTGGGCCCGCGGGGTCGACCAGCTCTCCCGGGTGACTTGCGCTTGTGTCCGAGGGCCCGAGGTGTCGACGAGCACTCCCGGGCCACTCGGGCTCGTGTCCAAGGGCCCGCGTGTGCGAACAGCGCTCCGGGGTGAATCAACTCGGGTCTGAGGGCCAGCGGGGTCGACCAAAAGTCCCCGGTGCCTCGGGCCCATGCCCGACGGCTTGCAGTGTCGACAAGAAGTCCCGGGTATCTCTGGACCCAGCCCGTGGTGCTGTGGGGTCAAACTGCTGCCCCGGGTGCCTCGCGCTTGGTCCGAGGGCACCCGGGTTCGACAAGCAGTCCCGAGCGACTCGTGCTAGAATCCGAGGGCCCCCGGGGTCGTCCAGCGCTCCCAGGGGCATCGGGCCGGTGCCTGAGGCCCGCGGTGTCGACCAACTCTCCCGGGCCACTCGGGTTGGCGTCTGAGGTCCCAGGGTCGACCAGCTGTCCCGGGTGACTTGGGCCCTGGTCAGAGGGACCGCGGTGTCGACCAGGCGTCCCGGGTGACTCGGGACTGTACCCGAGGCCGCGCGGTGTCCACCAGGTGGCCCTGGCGACTCGGGGCCGTGACCGAGGGCCCAAGGTGTCGCCCAGCTCCCCCGGGTGATTCGGGCCCGGGTCCGAGAGCATGCGGTGTCGACCAGCTGTCCCGGGGCACTCGGGCCCGCGTCGAGGGTCCGCGGTTTCGGTTTCAACATGCTCTCCCGGGTGAATCGCGCTCGGGTCCGATGGTACGCGGGGTCGACGAGCTCTCTTGGGCGATTCGGGCCCGTTCCCGAGGGCCCGTGGTGACCACCAGCTGTCCCGGGTGACTCCGGACTGTGCCCGAGGGCCCGCGGTGTCGAACAGCTTTCCCGGGCGTCTCGCGCTTGGGTCTGTGGGCCCCCGCCATCGACCAGCAGTCCCGGATGTCTCTGGCTTGTTTCCGAGGGCCCGTGAGGTCGACCTGCGGTCCTGGGCGACTCCGGCCAGAGCCCTAGGGCCCGTGGGGTCAACCTGCTGACCCGGGCCACTCGCACTTGGGTCCGAGGGCCTGCGGGGTCGACAGGCTGTCCCGGGCGACTCCGGCCCGCCTCCGAGTGCCCAGGGGTCGACCAGCTGTCCCGGGACTCTCGCGTTTGTGTCTGAGGGCCCGCGGGGTCAACCAGCTGTCCCGGGTGAATGGGGCTCGGGTCCCAAGGCACTCGGGGTTGACCAGCTGTCCTGGGCGACACCGGCCCATGCCTTTGGGCCCGCGGTGTGGACCAACGCTTCCGGGCGACTCGCGTTCGGGCCTGACGGCCACGGTCCACCAGCTGTCCCGGGAGATTCGCGCCCATGCCTGATGTCCCGCGGGGTCGACCAGATGCCCCGGGCGACTCGGGCCCGTACCCGAGGGCCCGCGGTGTTGACCAGCTGTCCCGGGCGACTCCGGCCCTGGTCCAACGGCCTGAGGGGTCTACCAGCAGTCCCCCGGCGCCTCGGGCTCGTTTCCGCGGGATCCCGGTGTCGACCATCGGTACCGGGCTCTTCGTCCCGTGCCCGAGGGTCCGGGGTGTCGACCACATCTCTCGGGCGACTCGGTTCGGGTCCGAGGGCCCGCGGTGTCGACCAGCTCCTCTGGGCGATTCCGGCCCGGGTCAGAGGGCACACAGTGTCGGCCAGCTGTCCTGCGCGACGTGGGCCCGGGTCCGAGTGCCCTCGGCGTCGACCAGGGGTCCCGTGTGACTCGGACCCGGGTCCAAGGGCCCTCGGGGTCCACCAGCACTCCTGGGAGACCTGCGCTCGGGTCAGATGGCCCGAGGTGTCGACCAGCTCTCCGGGGCGACTGGGGCCATACCCGATGGCCCGCGGGGTCTTCGAGCTCTCCCGGGTGACTCGGGACTGTGCCAAGGGCCCGCGGTGTCGAACTGCTCTCCCGGGCATCTCACGCTTGCCTCTGAGGGCCCCCGGGGTCGACCAGCAGGCCCGGACGACTCTGGCTCGTGTCCGAGGGCCCGTGAAGTCGACCTGCGGTTCTGGGTGACTCGGGTGAGAGCCCTATGGCCCTCGGGGTCAATCAGCTGCCCCGGGCGACTCGGGCCCGGGTCCGAGGGCCCACGGGTTCGACCAGATTTCCTGGGCGACTCGGGCCCGGGTCCGAAGTCCTGGGGTTCCACCAATTCTCCCGGGCGTCTGGGGCCCGGGTCCGAAGGCCCTCGGGGTCGACCAGCTGTCTCGGAGGACTCGTGCTCGAGTCTGTGGGCCCGCGGGGTCGACCAGCTCTCCCGGGTGACTTGCGCTTGTGTCCGAGGGCCCGAGGTGTCGACGAGCACTCCCGGGCCACTCGGGCTCGTGTCCAAGGGCCCGCGTGTGCGAACAGCGCTCCGGGGTGAATCAACTCGGGTCTGAGGGCCAGCGGGGTCGACCAAAAGTCCCCGGTGCCTCGGGCCCATGCCCGACGGCTTGCAGTGTCGACAAGAAGTCCCGGGTATCTCTGGACCCAGCCCGTGGTGCTGTGGGGTCAAACTGCTGCCCCGGGTGCCTCGCGCTTGGTCCGAGGGCACCCGGGTTCGACAAGCAGTCCCGAGCGACTCGTGCTAGAATCCGAGGGCCCCCGGGGTCGTCCAGCGCTCCCAGGGGCATCGGGCCGGTGCCTGAGGCCCGCGGTGTCGACCAACTCTCCCGGGCCACTCGGGTTAGGGTCTGAGGTCCCAGGGTCGACCAGCTGTCCCGGGCGACTCGGGCCCGTGGTGGATGTCCCGCTGGGTCGACCAGCTGTCCCGGGTGACTTGGGCCCTGGTCAGAGGGACCGCGGTGTCGACCAGGCGTCCCGGGTGACTCGGGACTGTACCCGAGGCCGCGCGGTGTCCACCAGGTGGCCCGGGCGACTCGGGGCCGTGACCGAGGGCCCAAGGTGTCGCCCAGCTCCCCCGGGTGATTCGGGCCCGGGTCCGAGAGCATGCGGTGTCGACCAGCTGTCCCGGGGCAC
The DNA here is from genome assembly GCF_054392235.1 of Sus scrofa. Taxonomy (NCBI): domain Eukaryota; kingdom Metazoa; phylum Chordata; class Mammalia; order Artiodactyla; family Suidae; genus Sus; species Sus scrofa. The sequence goes on along the minus strand of NC_139387.1, from coordinate 44,803,404 downwards.
TCGGGCCCGCGTCGAGGGTCCGCGGTTTCAGTTTCGACATGCTCTCCCGGGTGAATCGCGCTCGGGTCCGATGGTACGCGGGGTCGACGAGCTCTCTTGGGCGATTCGGGCCCGTTCCCGAGGGCCCGTGGTGACCACCAGCTGTCCCGGGTGACTCCGGACTGTGCCCGAGGGCCCGCGGTGTCGAACAGCTTTCCCGGGCGTCTCGCGCTTGGGTCTGTGGGCCCCCGCCATCGACCAGCAGTCCCGGATGTCTCTGGCTTGTTTCCGAGGGCCCGTGAGGTCGACCTGCGGTCCTGGGCGACTCCGGCCAGAGCCCTAGGGCCCGTGGGGTCAACCTGCTGACCCGGGCCACTCGCACTTGGGTCCGAGGGCCTGCGGGGTCGACAGGCTGTCCCGGGCGACTCCGGCCCGCCTCCGAGTGCCCAGGGGTCGACCAGCTGTCCCGGGACTCTCGCGTTTGTGTCCGAGGGCCCGCGGGGTCAACCAGCTGTCCCGGGTGAATGGGGCTCGGGTCCCAAGGCACTCGGGGTTGACCAGCTGTCCTGGGCGACACCGGCCCATGCCTTTGGGCCCGCGGTGTGGACCAACGCTTCCGGGCGACTCGCGTTCGGGCCTGACGGCCACGGTCCACCAGCTGTCCCGGGAGATTCGCGCCCATGCCTGATGTCCCGCGGGGTCGACCAGATGCCCCGGGAGACTCGGGCCCGTACCCGAGGGCCCGCGGTGTTGACCAGCTGTCCCGGGCGACTCCGGCCCTGGTCCAACGGCCTGAGGGGTCTACCAGCAGTCCCCCGGCGCCTCGGGCTCGTTTCCGCGGGACCCCGGTGTCGACCATCGGTACCGGGCTCTTCGTCCCGTGCCCGAGGGTCCGGGGTGTCGACCACATCTCTCGGGCGACTCGGTTCGGGTCCGAGTGCCCTCGGCGTCGACCAGGGGTCCCGTGTGACTCGGACCCGGGTCCAAGGGCCCTCGGGGTCCACCAGCACTCCCGGGAGACCTGCGCTCGGGTCAGATGGCCCGAGGTGTCGACCAGCTCTCCGGGGCGACTGGGGCCATACCCGATGGCCCGCGGGGTCTTCGAGCTCTCCCGGGTGACTCGGGACTGTGCCAAGGGCCCGCGGTGTCGAACTGCTCTCCCGGGCATCTCACGCTTGCCTCTGAGGGCCCCCGGGGTCGACCAGCAGGCCCGGACCACTCTGGCTCGTGTCCGAGGGCCCGTGAAGTCGACCTGCGGTTCTGGGTGACTCGGGTGAGAGCCCTATGGCCCTCGGGGTCAATCAGCTGCCCCGGGCGACTCGTTCCCGGGTCCGAGGGCCCACGGGTTCGACCAGATTTCCTGAGCGACACGGGCCCGGGTCCGAAGTCCTGGGGTTCTACCAATTCTCCCGGGCGTCTAGGGCCCGGGTCCGAAGGCCCTCGGGGTCGACCAGCTGTCTCGGAGGACTCGTGCTCGAGTCTGTGGGCCCGCGGGGTCGACCAGCTCTCCCGGGTGACTTGCGCTTGTGTCCGAGGGCCCGAGGTGTCGACGAGCACTCCCGGGCCACTCGGGCTCGTGTCCAAGGGCCCGCGTGTGCGAACAGCGCTCCGGGGTGAATCAACTCGGGTCTGAGGGCCAGCGGGGTCGACCAAAAGTCCCCGGTGCCTCGGGCCCATGCCCGACGGCTTGCAGTGTCGACAAGAAGTCCCGGGTATCTCTGGACCCAGCCCGTGGTGCTGTGGGGTCAAACTGCTGCCCCGGGTGCCTCGCGCTTGGTCCGAGGGCACCCGGGTTCGACAAGCAGTCCCGAGCGACTCGTGCTAGAATCCGAGGGCCCCCGGGGTCGTCCAGCGCTCCCAGGGGCATCGGGCCGGTGCCTGAGGCCCGCGGTGTCGACCAACTCTCCCGGGCCACTCGGGTTAGGGTCTGAGGTCCCAGGGTCGACCAGCTGTCCCGGGCGACTCGGGCCCGTGGTGGATGTCCCGCTGGGTCGACCAGCTGTCCCGGGTGACTTGGGCCCTGGTCAGAGGGACCGCGGTGTCGACCAGGCGTCCCGGGTGACCCAGGACTGTACCCGAGGCCGCGCGGTGTCCACCAGGTGGCCCGGGCGACTCGGGGCCGTGACCGAGGGCCCAAGGTGTCGCCCAGCTCCCCCGGGTGATTCGGGCCCGGGTCCGAGAGCATGCGGTGTCGACCAGCTGTCCCGGGGCACTCGGGCCCGCGTCGAGGGTCCGCGGTTTTGGTTTCGACATGCTCTCCCGGGTGAATCGCGCTCGGGTCCGATGGTACGCGGGGTCGACGAGCTCTCTTGGGCGATTCGGGCCCGTTCCCGAGGGCCCGTGGTGACCACCAGCTGTCCCGGGTGACTCCGGACTGTGCCCGAGGGCCCGCGGTGTCGAACAGCTTTCCCGGGCGTCTCGCGCTTGGGTCTGTGGGCCCCCGCCATCGACCAGCAGTCCCGGATGTCTCTGGCTTGTTTCCGAGGGCCCGTGAGGTCGACCTGCGGTCCTGGGCGACTCCGGCCAGAGCCCTAGGGCCCGTGGGGTCAACCTGCTGACCCGGGCCACTCGCACTTGGGTCCGAGGGCCTGCGGGGTCGACAGGCTGTCCCGGGCGACTCCGGCCCGCCTCCGAGTGCCCAGGGGTCAACCAGCTGTCCCGGGACTCTCGCGTTTGTGTCCGAGGGCCCGCGGGGTCAACCAGCTGTCCCGGGTGAATGGGGCTCGGGTCCCAAGGCACTCGGGGTTGACCAGCTGTCCTGGGCGACACCGGCCCATGCCTTTGGGCCCGCGGTGTGGACCAACGCTTCCGGGCGACTCGCGTTCGGGCCTGACGGCCACGGTCCACCAGCTGTCCCGGGAGATTCGCGCCCATGCCTGATGTCCCGCGGGGTCGACCAGATGCCCCGGGCGACTCGGGCCCGTACCCGAGGGCCCGCGGTGTTGACCAGCTGTCCCGGGCGACTCCGGCCCTGGTCCAACGGCCTGAGGGGTCTACCAGCAGTCCCCCGGCGCCTCGGGCTCGTTTCCGCGGGACCCCGGTGTCGACCATCGGTACCGGGCTCTTCGTCCCGTGCCCGAGGGTGCGCGGTGTCGACCACATCTCTCGGGCGACTCGGTTCGGGTCCGAGGGCCCGCGGTGTCGACCAGCTCCTCTGGGCGATTCCGGCCCGGGTCAGAGGGCACACAGTGTCGACCAGCTGTCCTGCGCGACGTGGGCCCGGGTCCGAGTGCCCTCGGCGTCGACCAGGGGTCCCGTGTGACTCGGACCCGGGTCCAAGGGCCCTCGGCGTCCACCAGCACTCCCAGGAGACCTGCGCTCGGGTCAGATGGCCCGAGGTGTCGACCAGCTCTCCGGGGCGACTGGGGCCATACCCGATGGCCCGCGGGGTCTTCGAGCTCTCCCGGGTGACTCGGGACTGTGCCAAGGGCCCGCGGTGTCGAACTGCTCTCCCGGGCATCTCACGCTTGCCTCTGAGGGCCCCCGGGGTCGACCAGCAGGCCCGGACGACTCTGGATCGTGTCCGAGGGCCCGTGAAGTCGACCTGCGGTTCTGGGTGACTCGGGTGAGAGCCCTATGGCCCTCGGGGTCAATCAGCTGCCCCGGGCGACTCGGGCCCGGGTCCGAGGGCCCACGGGTTCGACCAGATTTCCTGGGCGACTCGGGCCCTGGTCCGAAGTCCTGGGGTTCCACCAAATCTCCCGGGCGTCTGGGGCCCGGGTCCGAAGGCCCTCGGGGTCGACCAGCTGTCTCGGAGGACTCGTGCTCGAGTCTGTGGGCCCGCGGGGTCGACCAGCTCTCCCGGGTGACTTGCGCTTGTGTCCGAGGGCCCGAGGTGTCGACGAGCACTCCCGGGCCACTCGGGCTCGTGTCCAAGGGCCCGCGTGTGCGAACAGCGCTCCGGGGTGAATCAACTCGGGTCTGAGGGCCAGCGGGGTCGACCAAAAGTCCCCGGTGCCTCGGGCCCATGCCCGACGGCTTGCAGTGTCGACAAGAAGTCCCGGGTATCTCTGGACCCAGCCCGTGGTGCTGTGGGGTCAAACTGCTGCCCCGGGTGCCTCGCGCTTGGTCCGAGGGCACCCGGGTTCGACAAGCAGTCCCGAGCGACTCGTGCTAGAATCCGAGGGCCCCCGGGGTCGTCCAGCGCTCCCAGGGGCATCGGGCCGGTGCCTGAGGCCCGCGGTGTCGACCAACTCTCCCGGGCCACTCGGGTTAGGGTCTGAGGTCCCAGGGTCGACCAGCTGTCCCGGGTGACTTGGGCCCTGGTCAGAGGGACCGCGGTGTCGACCAGGCGTCCCGGGTGACTCGGGACTGTACCCGAGGCCGCGCGGTGTCCACCAGGTGGCCCGGGCGACTCGGGGCCGTGACCGAGGGCCCAAGGTGTCGCCCAGCTCCCCCGGGTGATTCGGGCCCGGGTCCGAGAGCATGCGGTGTCGACCAGCTGTCCCGGGGCACTCGGGCCCGCGTCGAGGGTCCGCGGTTTCGGTTTCGACATGCTCTCCCGGGTGAATCGCGCTCGGGTCCGATGGTACGCGGGGTCGACGAGCTCTCTTGGGCGATTCGGGCCCGTTCCCGAGGGCCCGTGGTGACCACCAGCTGTCCCGGGTGACTCCAGACTGTGCCCGAGGGCCCGCGGTGTCGAACAGCTTTCCCGGGCGTCTCGCGCTTGGGTCTGTGGGCCCCCGCCATCGACCAGCAGTCCCGGATGTCTCTGGCTTGTTTCCGAGGGCCCGTGAGGTCGACCTGCGGTCCTGGGCGACTCCGGCCAGAGCCCTAGGGCCCGTGGGGTCAACCTGCTGACCCGGGCCACTCGCACTTGGGTCCGAGGGCCTGCGGGGTCGACAGGCTGTCCCGGGCGACTCCGGCCCGCCTCCGAGTGCCCAGGGGTCGACCAGCTGTCCCGGGACTCTCGCGTTTGTGTCCGAGGGCCCGCGGGGTCAACCAGCTGTCCCGGGTGAATGGGGCTCGGGTCCCAAGGCACTCGGGGTTGACCAGCTGTCCTGGGCGACACCGGCCCATGCCTTTGGGCCCGCGGTGTGGACCAACGCTTCCGGGCGACTCGCGTTCGGGCCTGACGGCCACGGTCCACCAGCTGTCCCGGGAGATTCGCGCCCATGCCTGATGTCCCGCGGGGTCGACCAGATGCCCCGGGCGACTCGGGCCCGTACCCGAGGGCCCGCGGTGTTGACCAGCTGTCCCGGGCGACTCCGGCCCTGGTCCAACGGCCTGAGGGGTCTACCAGCAGTCCCCCGGCGCCTCGGGCTCGTTTCCGCGGGACCCCGGTGTCGACCATCGGTACCGGGCTCTTCGTCCCGTGCCCGAGGGTCCGGGGTGTCGACCACATCTCTCGGGCGACTCGGTTCGGGTCCGAGGGCCCGCGGTGTCGACCAGCTCCTCTGGGCGATTCCGGCCCGGGTCAGAGGGCACACAGTGTCGACCAGCTGTCCTGCGCGACGTGGGCCCGGGTCCGAGTGCCCTCGGCGTCGACCAGGGGTCCCGTGTGACTCGGACCCGGGTCCAAGGGCCCTCGGGGTCCACCAGCACTCCCGGGAGACCTGCTCTCGGGTCAGATGGCCCGAGGTGTCGACCAGCTCTCCGGGGCGACTGGGGCCATACCCGATGGCCCGCGGGGTCTTCGAGCTCTCCCGGGTGACTCGGGACTGTGCCAAGGGCCCGCGGTGTCGAACTGCTCTCCCGGGCATCTCACGCTTGCCTCTGAGGGCCCCCGGGGTCGACCAGCAGGCCCGGACCACTCTGGCTCGTGTCCGAGGGCCCGTGAAGTCGACCTGCGGTTCTGGGTGACTCGGGTCAGAGCCCTATGGCCCGCGGGGTCGACCAGCTGCCCCGGGCGACTCGGGCCCGGGTCCAAGGGCCCACGGGTTCGACCAGATTTCCTGGGCGACTCGGGCCCGGGTCCGAAGTCCTGGGGTTCCACCAATTCTCCCGGGCGTCTGGGGCCCGGGTCCGAAGGCCCTCGGGGTCGACCAGCTGTCTCGGAGGACTCGTGCTCGAGTCTGTGGGCCCGCGGGGTCGACCAGCTCTCCCGGGTGACTTGCGCTTGTGTCCGAGGGCCCGAGGTGTCGACGAGCACTCCCGGGCCACTCGGGCTCGTGTCCGAGGGCCCGCGTGTGCGAACAGCGCTCCGGGGTGAATCAACTCGGGTCTGAGGGCCAGCGGGGTCGACCAAAAGTCCCCGGTGCCTCGGGCCCATGCCCGACGGCTTGCAGTGTCGACAAGGAGTCCCGGGTATCTCTGGACCCAGCCCGTGGTGCTGTGGGGTCAAACTGCTGCCCCGGGTGCCTCGCGCTTGGTCCGAGGGCACCCGGGTTCGACAAGCAGTCCCGAGCGACTCGTGCTAGAATCCGAGGGCCCCCGGGGTCGTCCAGCGCTCCCAGGGGCATCGGGCCGGTGCCTGAGGCCCGCGGTGTCGACAAACTCTCCCGGGCCACTCGGGTTAGGGTCTGAGGTCCCAGGGTCGACCAGCTGTCCCGGGCGACTCGGGCCCGTGGTGGATGTCCCGCTGGGTCGACCAGCTGTCCCGGGTGACTTGGGCCCTGGTCAGAGGGACCGCGGTGTCGACCAGGCGTCCCGGGTGACTCGGGACAGTACCCGAGGCCGCGCGGTGTCCACCAGGTGGCCCGGGCGACTCGGGGCCGTGACCGAGGGCCCAAGGTGTCGCCCAGCTCCCCCGGGTGATTCGGGCCCGGGTCCGAGAGCATGCGGTGTCGACCAGCTGTCCCGGGGCACTCGGGCCCGCGTCGAGGGTCCGCGGTTTCGGTTTCGACATGCTCTCCCGGGTGAATCGCGCTCGGGTCCGATGGTACGCGGGGTCGACGAGCTCTCTTGGGCGATTCGGGCCCGTTCCCGAGGGCCCGTGGTGACCACCAGCTGTCCCGGGTGACTCCGGACTGTGCCCGAGGGCCCGCGGTGTCGAACAGCTTTCCCGGGCGTCTCGCGCTTGGGTCTGTGGGCCCCCGCCATCGACCAGCAGTCCCGGATGTCTCTGGCTTGTTTCCGAGGGCCCGTGAGGTCGACCTGCGGTCCTGGGCGACTCCGGCCAGAGCCCTAGGGCCCGTGGGGTCAACCTGCTGACCCGGGCCACTCGCACTTGGGTCCGAGGGCCTGCGGGGTCGACAGGCTGTCCCGGGTGACTCCGGCCCGCCTCCGAGTGCCCAGGGGTCGACCAGCTGTCCCGGGACTCTCGCGTTTGTGTCCGAGGGCCCGCGGGGTCAACCAGCTGTCCCGGGTGAATGGGGCTCGGGTCCCAAGGCACTCGGGGTTGACCAGCTGTCCTGGGCGACACCGGCCCATGCCTTTGGGCCCGCGGTGTGGACCAACGCTTCCGGGCGACTCGCGTTCGGGCCTGACGGCCACGGTCCACCAGCTGTCCCGGGAGATTCGCGCCCATGCCTGATGTCCCGCGGTGTTGACCAGCTGTCCCGGGCGACTCCGGCCCTGGTCCAACGGCCTGAGGGGTCTACCAGCAGTCCCCCGGCGCCTCGGGCTCGTTTCCGCGGGACCCCGGTGTCGACCATCGGTACCGGGCTCTTCGTCCCGTGCCCGAGGGTCCGGGGTGTCGACCACATCTCTCGGGCGACTCGGTTCGGGTCCGAGGGCCCGCGGTGTCGACCAGCTCCTCTGGGCGATTCCGGCCCGGGTCAGAGGGCACACAGTGTCGACCAGCTGTCCTGCGCGACGTGGGCCCGGGTCCGAGTGCCCTCGGCGTCGACCAGGGGTCCCGTGTGACTCGGACCCGGGTCCAAGGGCCCTCGGGGTCCACCAGCACTCCCGGGAGACCTGCGCTCGGGTCAGATGGCCCGAGGTGTCGACCAGCTCTCCGGGGCGACTGGGGCCATACCCGATGGCCCGCGGGGTCTTCGAGCTCTCCCGGGTGACTCGGGACTGTGCCAAGGGCCCGCGGTGTCGAACTGCTCTCCCGGGCATCTCACGCTTGCCTCTGAGGGCCCCCGGGGTCGACCAGCAGGCCCGGACGATTCTGGCTCGTGTCCGAGGGCCCGTGAAGTCGACCTGCGGTTCTGGGTGACTCGGGTGAGAGCCCTATGGCCCTCGGGGTCAATCAGCTGCCCCGGGCGACTCGGGCCCGGGTCCAAGGGCCCACGGGTTCGACCAGATTTCCTGGGCGACACGGGCCCGGGTCCGAAGTCCTGGGGTTCCACCAATTCTCCCGGGCGTCTGGGGCCCGGGTCCGAAGGCCCTCGGGGTCGACCAGCTGTCTCGGAGGACTCGTGCTCGAGTCTGTGGGCCCGCGGGGTCGACCAGCTCTCCCGGGTGACTTGCGCTTGTGTCCGAGGGCCCGAGGTGTCGACGAGCACTCCCGGGCCACTCGGGCTCGTGTCCAAGGGCCCGCGTGTGCGAACAGCGCTCCGGGGTGAATCAACTCGGGTCTGAGGGCCAGCGGGGTCGACCAAAAGTCCCCGGTGCCTCGGGCCCATGCCCGACGGCTTGCAGTGTCGACAAGAAGTCCCGGGTATCTCTGGACCCAGCCCGTGGTGCTGTGGGGTCAAACTGCTGCCCCGGGTGCCTCGCGCTTGGTCCGAGGGCACCTGGGTTCGACAAGCAGTCCCGAGCGACTCGTGCTAGAATCCGAGGGCCCCCGGGGTCGTCCAGCGCTCCCAGGGGCATCGGGCCGGTGCCTGAGGCCCGCGGTGTCGACCAACTCTCCCGGGCCACTCGGGTTCGGGTCTGAGGTCCCAGGGTCGACCAGCTGTCCCGGGCGACTCGGGCCCGTGGTGGATGTCCCGCTGGGTCGACCAGCTGTCCCGGGTGACTTGGGCCCTGGTCAGAGGGACCGCGGTGTCGACCAGGCGTCCCGGGTGACTCGGGACTGTACCCGAGGCCGCGCGGTGTCCACCAGGTGGCCCGGGCGACTCGGGGCCGTGACCGAGGGCCCAAGGTGTCGCCCAGCTCGCCCGGGTGATTCGGGCCCGGGTCCGAGAGCATGCGGTGTTGACCAGCTGTCCCGGGGCACTCGGGCCCGCGTCGAGGGTCCGCGGTTTCGGTTTCGACATGCTCTCCCGGGTGAATCGCGCTCTGGTCCGATGGTACGCGGGGTCGACGAGCTCTCTTGGGCGATTCGGGCCCGTTCCCGAGGGCCCGTGGTGACCACCAGCTGTCCCGGGTGACTCCGGACTGTGCCCGAGGGCCCGCGGTGTCGAACAGCTTTCCCGGGCATCTCGCGCTTGGGTCTGTGGGCCCCCGCCATCGACCAGCAGTCCCGGATGTCTCTGGCTTGTTTCCGAGGGCCCGTGAGGTCGACCTGCGGTCCTGGGCGACTCCGGCCAGAGCCCTAGGGCCCGTGGGGTCAACCTGCTGACCCGGGCCACTCGCACTTGGGTCCGAGGGCCTGCGGGGTCGACAGGCTGTCCCGGGCGACTCCGGCCCGCCTCCGAGTGCCCAGGGGTCGACCAGCTGTCCCGGGACTCTCGCGTTTGTGTCCGAGGGCCCGCGGGGTCAACCAGCTGTCCCGGGTGAATGGGGCTCGGGTCCCAAGGCACTCGGGGTTGACCAGCTGTCCTGGGCGACACCGGCCCATGCCTTTGGGCCCGCGGTGTGGACCAACGCTTCCGGGCGACTCGCGTTCGGGCCTGACAGCCACGGTCCACCAGCTGTCCCGGGAGATTCGCGCCCATGCCTGATGTCCCGCGGGGTCGACCAGATGCCCCGGGCGACTCGGGCCCGTACCCGAGGGCCCGCGGTGTTGACCAGCTGTCCCGGGCGACTCCGGCCCTGGTCCAACGGCCTGAGGGGTCTACCAGCAGTCCCCCGGCGCCTCGGGCTCGTTTCCGCGGGACCCCGGTGTCGACCATCGGTACCGGGCTCTTCGTCCCGTGCCCGAGGGTCCGGGGTGTCGACCACATCTCTCGGGCGACTCGGTTCGGGTCCGAGGGCCCGCGGTGTCGACCAGCTCCTCTGGGCGATTCCGGCCCGGGTCAGAGGGCACACAGTGTCGACCAGCTGTCCTGCGCGACGTGGGCCCGGGTCCGAGTGCCCTCGGCGTCGACCAGGGGTCCCGCGTGACTCGGACCCGGGTCCAAGGGCCCTCGGGGTCCACCAGCACTCCCGGGAGACCTGCGCTCGGGTCAGATGGCCCGAGGTGTCGACCAGCTCTCCGGGGCGACTGGGGCCATACCCGATGGTCCGCGGGGTCTTCGAGCTCTCCCGGGTGACTCGGGACTGTGCCAAGGGCCCGCGGTGTCGAACTGCTCTCCCGGGCATCTCACGCTTGCCTCTGAGGGCCCCCGGGGTCGACCAGCAGGCCCGGACGACTCTGGCTCGTGTCCGAGGGCCCGTGAAGTCGACCTGCGGTTCTGGGTGACTCGGGTGAGAGCCCTATGGCCCTCGGGGTCAATCAGCTGCCCCGGGCGACTCGGGCCCGGGTCCGAGGGCCCACGGGTTCGACCAGATTTCCTGGGCGCCTCGGGCCCGGGTCCGAAGTCCTGGGATTCCACCAATTCTCCCGGGCGTCTGGGGCCCGGGTCCGAAGGCCCTCGGGGTCGACCAGCTCTCCCGGGTGACTTGCGCTTGTGTCCGAGGGCCCGAGGTGTCGACGAGCACTCCCGGGCCACTCGGGCTCGTGTCCAAGGGCCCGCGTGTGCGAACAGCGCTCCGGGGTGAATCAACTCGGGTCTGAGGGCCAGCGGGGTCGACCAAAAGTCCCCGGTGCCTCGGGCCCATGCCCGACGGCTTGCAGTGTCGACAAGAAGTCCCGGGTATCTCTGGACCCAGCCCGTGGTGCTGTGGGGTCAAACTGCTGCCCCGGGTGCCTCGCGCTTGGTCCGAGGGCACCTGGGTTCGACAAGCAGTCCCGAGCGACTCGTGCTAGAATCCGAGGGCCCCCGGAGTCGTCCAGCGCTCCCAGGGGCATCGGGCCGGTGCCTGAGGCCCGCGGTGTCGACCAACTCTCCCGGGCCACTCGGGTTAGGGTCTGAGGTCCCAGGGTCGACCAGCTGTCCCGGGCGACTCGGGCCCGTGGTGGATGTCCCGCTGGGTCGACCAGCTGTCCCGGGTGACTTGGGCCCTGGTCAGAGGGACCGCGGTGTCGACCAGGCGTCCCGGGTGACTCGGGACTGTACCTGAGGCCACGCGGTGTCCACCAGGTGGCCCGGGCGACTCAGGGCCGTGACCGAGGGCCCAAGGTGTCGCCCAGCTCCCCCGGGTGATTCGGGCCCGGGTCCGAGAGCATGCGGTGTCGACCAGCTGTCCCGGGGCACTCGGGCCCGCGTCGAGGGTCCGCGGTTTCGGTTTCGACATGCTCTCCCGGGTGAATCGCGCTCGGGTCCGATGGTACGCGGGGTCGACGAGCTCTCTTGGGCGATTCGGGCCCGTTCCCGAGGGCCCGTGGTGACCACCAGCTGTCCCGGGTGACTCCGGACTGTGCCCGAGGGCCCGCGGTGTCGAACAGCTTTCCCGGGCGTCTCGCGCTTGGGTCTGTGGGCCCCCGCCATCGACCAGCAGTCCCGGATGTCTCTGGCTTGTTTCCGAGGGCCCGTGAGGTCGACCTGCGGTCCTGGGCGACTCCGGCCAGAGCCCTAGGGCCCGTGGGGTCAACCTGCTGACCCGGGCCACTCGCACTTGGGTCCGAGGGCCTGCGGGGTCGACAGGCTGTCCCGGGCGACTCCGGCCCGCCTCCGAGTGCCCAGGGGTCGACCAGCTGTCCCGGGACTCTCGCGTTTGTGTCCGAGGGCCCGCGGGGTCAACCAGCTGTCCCGGGTGAATGGGGCTCGGGTCCCAAGGCACTCGGGGTTGACCAGCTGTCCTGGGCGACACCGGCCCATGCCTTTGGGCCCGCGGTGTGGACCAACGCTTCCGGGCGACTCGCGTTCGGGCCTGACGGCCACGGTCCACCAGCTGTCCCGGGAGATTCGCGCCCATGCCTGATGTCCCGCGGGGTCGACCAGATGCCCCGGGCGACTCGGGCCCGTACCCGAGGGCCCGCGGTGTTGACCAGCTGTCCCGGGCGACTCCGGCCCTGGTCCAACGGCCTGAGGGGTCTACCAGCAGTCCCCCGGCACCTCGGGCTCGTTTCCGCGGGACCCCGGTGTCGACCATCGGTACCGGGCTCTTCGTCCCGTGCCCGAGGGTCCGGGGTGTCGACCACATCTCTCGGGCGACTCGGTTCGGGTCCGAGGGCCCACGGTGTCGACCAGCTCCTCTGGGCGATTCCGGCCCGGGTCAGAGGGCACACAGTGTCGACCAGCTGTCCTGCGCGACGTGGGCCCGGGTCCGAGTGCCCTCGGCGTCGACCAGGGGTCCCGTGTGACTCGGACCCGGGTCCAAGGGCCCTCGGGGTCCACCAGCACTCCCGGGAGACCTGCGCTCGGGTCAGATGGCCCGAGGTGTCGACCAGCTCTCCGGGGCGACTGGGGCCATACCCGATGGCCCGCGGGGTCTTCGAGCTCTCCCGGGTGACTCGGGACTGTGCCAAGGGCCCGCGGTGTCGAACTGCTCTCCCGGGCATCTCACGCTTGCCTCTGAGGGCCCCCGGGGTCGACCAGCAGGCCCGGACGATTCTGGCTCGTGTCCGAGGGCCCGTGAAGTCGACCTGCGGTTCTGGGTGACTCGGGTGAGAGCCCTATGGCCCTCGGGGTCAATCAGCTGCCCCGGGCGACTCGGGTCCGGGTCCAAGGGCCCACGGGTTCGACCAGATTTCCTGGGCGACTCGGGCCCGGGTCCGAAGTCCTGGGGTTCCACCAATTCTCCCGGGCGTCTGGGGCCCGGGTCCGAAGGCCCTCGGGGTCGACCAGCTGTCTCGGAGGACTCGTGCTCGAGTCTGTGGGCCCGCGGGGTCGACCAGCTCTCCCGGGTGACTTGCGCTTGTGTCCGAGGGCCCGAGGTGTCGACGAGCACTCCCGGGCCACTCGGGCTCGTGTCCAAGGGCCCGCGTGTGCGAACAGCGCTCCGGGGTGAATCAACTCGGGTCTGAGGGCCAGCGGGGTCGACCAAAAGTCCCCGGTGCCTCGGGCCCATGCCCGACGGCTTGCAGGGTCGACAAGAAGTCCCGGGTATCTCTGGACCCAGCCCGTGGTGCTGTGGGGTCAAACTGCTGCCCCGGGTGCCTCGCGCTTGGTCCGAGGGCACCCGGGTTCGACAAGCAGTCCCCAGCGACTCGTGCTAGAATCCGAGGGCCCCCGGGGTCGTCCAGCGCTCCCAGGGGCATCGGGCCGGTGCCTGAGGCCCGCGGTGTCGACCAACTCTCCCGGCAACTCGGGTTAGGGTCTGAGGTCCCAGGGTCGACCAGCTGTCCCGGGCGACTCGGGCCCGTGGTGGATGTCCCGCTGGGTCGACCAGCTGTCCCGGGTGACTTGGGCCCTGGTCAGAGGGACCGCGGTGTCGACCAGGCGTCCCGGGTGACTCGGGACTGTACCCGAGGCCGCGCGGTGTCCACCAGGTGGCCCGGGCGACTCGGGGCCGTGACCGAGGGCCCAAGGTGTCGCCCAGCTCCCCCGGGTGATTCGGGCCCGGGTCCGAGAGCATGCGGTGTCGACCAGCTGTCCCGGGGCACTCGGGCCCGCGTCGAGGGTCCGCGGTTTCGGTTTCGACATGCTCTCCCGGGTGAATCGCGCTCGGGTCCGATGGTACGCGGGGTCGACGAGCTCTCTTGGGCGATTCGGGCCCGTTCCCGAGGGCCCGTGGTGACCACCAGCTGTCCCGGGTGACTCCGGACTGTGCCCGAGGGCCCGCGGTGTCGAACAGCTTTCCCGGGCGTCTCGCGCTTGGGTCTGTGGGCCCCCGCCATCGACCAGCAGTCCCGGATGTCTCTGGCTTGTTTCCGAGGGCCCGTGAGGTCGACCTGCGGTCCTGGGCGACTCCGGCCAGAGCCCTAGGGCCCGTGGGGTCAACCTGCTGACCCGGGCCACTCGCACTTGGGTCCGAGGGCCTGCGGGGTCGACAGGCTGTCCCGGGCGACTCCGGCCCGCCTCCGAGTGCCCAGGGGTCGACCAGCTGTCCCGGGACACTCGCGTTTGTGTCCGAGGGCCCGCGGGGTCAACCAGCTGTCCCGGGTGAATGGGGCTCGGGTCCCAAGGCACTCGGGGTTGACCAGCTGTCCTGGGCGACACCGGCCCATGCCTTTGGGCCCGCGGTGTGGACCAACGCTTCCGGGCGACTCGCGTTCGGGCCTTACGGCCACGGTCCACCAGCTGTCCCGGGAGATTCGCGCCCATGCCTGATGTCCCGCGGGGTCGACCAGATGCCCCGGGCGACTCGGGCCCGTACCCGAGGGCCCGCGGTGTTGACCAGCTGTCCCGGGCGACTCCGGCCCTGGTCCAACGGCCTGAGGGGTCTACCAGCAGTCCCCCGGCGCCTCGGGCTCGTTTCCGCGGGACCCCGGTGTCGACCATCGGTACCGGGCTCTTCGTCCCGTGCCCGAGGGCTCTTCGTCCCGTGCCCGAGGGCGACATCTCTCGGGCGACTCGGTTCGGGTCCGAGGGCCCGCGGTGTCGACCAGCTCCTCTGGGCGATTACGGCCCGGGTCAGAGGGCACACAGTGTCGACCAGCTGTCCTGCGCGACGTGGGCCCGGGTCCGAGTGCCCTCGGCGTCGACCAGGGGTCCCGTGTGACTCGGACCCGGGTCCAAGGGCCCTCGGGGTCCACCAGCACTCCCGGGAGACCTGCGCTCGGGTCAGATGGCCCGAGGTGTCGACCAGCTCTCGGGGGCGACTGGGGCCATACCCGATGGCCCGCGGGGTCTTCGAGCTCTCCCGGGTGACTCGGGACTGTGCCAAGGGCCCGCGGTGTCGAACTGCTCTCCCGGGCATCTCACGCTTGCCTCTGAGGGCCCCCGGGGTCGACCAGCAGGCCCGGACGACTCTGGCTCGTGTCCGAGGGCCCGTGAAGTCGACCTGCGGTTCTGGGTGACTCGGGTGAGAGCCCTATGGCCCTCGGGGTCAATCAGCTGCCCCGGGCGACTCGGGCCCGGGTCCGAGGGCCCACGGGTTCGACCAGATTTCCTGGGCGACTCGGGCCCGGGTCCGAAGTCCTGGGGTTCCACCAATTCTCCTGGGCGTCTGGGGCCCGGGTCCGAAGGCCCTCGGGGTCGACCAGCTGTCTCGGAGGACTCGTGCTCGAGTCTGTGGGCCCGCGGGGTCGACCAGCTCTCCCGGGTGACTTGCGCTTGTGTCCGAGGGCCCGAGGTGTCGACGAGCACTCCCGGGCCACTCGGGCTCGTGTCCAAGGGCCCGCGTGTGCGAACAGCGCTCCGGGGTGAATCAACTCGGGTCTGAGGGCCAGCGGGGTCGACCAAAAGTCCCCGGTGCCTCGGGCCCATGCCCGACGGCTTGCAGGGTCGACAAGAAGTCCCGGGTATCTCTGGACCCAGCCCGTGGTGCTGTGGGGTCAAACTGCTGCCCCGGGGGCCTCGCGCTTGGTCCGAGGGCACCCGGGTTCGACAAGCAGTCCCGAGCGACTCGTGCTAGAATCCGAGGTCCCCCGGGGTTGTCCAGCGGTCCCAGGGGCATCGGGCCGGTGCCCGAGGCCCGCGGTGTCGACCAACTCTCCCGGGCCACTTGGGTTCGGGTCTGAGGTCCCAGGGTCGACCAGCTGTCCCGGGCGACTCGGGCCCGTGCCCGATGTCCCGCTGGGTCGATCAGCTGTCCCGGGTGACTCGGGCCCTGGTCAGAGGGACCGCGGTGTCGACCAGGCGTCCCGGGTGACTCGGGACTGTACCCGAGGCCGCGCGGTGTCCACCAGGTGGCCCGGGCGACTCGGGGCCGTGACCGAGGGCCCAAGGTGTCGCCCAGCTCCCCCGGGTGATTCGGGCCCGGGTCCGAGAGCATGCGGTGTCGACCAGCTGTCCCGGGGCACTCGGGCCCGCGTCGAGGGTCCGCGGTTTCGGTTTCGACATGCTCTCCCGGGTGAATCGCGCTCGGGTCCGATGGTACGCGGGGTCGACGAGCTCTCTTGGGCGATTCGGGCCCGTTCCCGAGGGCCCGTGGTGACCACCAGCTGTCCCGGGTGACTCCGGACTGTGCCCGAGGGCCCGCGGTGTCGAACAGCTTTCCCGGGCGTCTCGCGCTTGGGTCTGTGGGCCCCCGCCATCGACCAGCAGTCCCGGATGTCTCTGGCTTGTTTCCGAGGGCCCGTGAGGTCGACCTGCGGTCCTGGGCGACTCCGGCCAGAGCCCTAGGGCCCGTGGGGTCAACCTGCTGACCCGGGCCACTCGCACTTGGGTCCGAGGGCCTGCGGGGTCGACAGGCTGTCCCGGGCGACTCCGGCCCGCCTCCGAGTGCCCAGGGGTCGACCAGCTGTCCCGGGACTCTCGCGTTTGTGTCCGAGGGCCCGCGGGGTCAACCAGCTGTCCCGGGTGAATGGGGCTCGGGTCCCAAGGCACTCGGGGTTGACCAGCTGTCCTGGGCGACACCGGCCCATGCCTTTGGGCCCGCGGTGTGGACCAACGCTTCCGGGCGACTCGCGTTCGGGCCTTACGGCCACGGTCCACCAGCTGTCCCGGGAGATTCGCGCCCATGCCTGATGTCCCGCGGGGTCGACCAGATGCCCCGGGCGACTCGGGCCCGTACCTGAGGGCCCGCGGTGTTGACCAGCTGTCCCGGGCGACTCCGGCCATGGTCCAACGGCCTGAGGGGTCTACCAGCAGTCCCCCGGCGCCTCGGGCTCGTTTCCGCGGGACCCCGGTGTCGACCATCGGTACCGGGCTCTTCGTCCCGTGCCCGAGGGCTCTTCGTCCCGTGCCCGAGGGCGACATCTCTCGGGCGACTCGGTTCGGGTCCGAGGGCCCGCGGTGTCGACCAGCTCCTCTGGGCGATTACGGCCTGGGTCAGAGTGCACACAGTGTGGACCAGCTGTCCTGCGCGACGTGGGCCCGGGTCCGAGTGCCCTCGGCGTCGACCAGGGGTCCCGTGTGACTCGGACCCGGGTCCAAGGGCCCTCGGGGTCCACCAGCACTCCCGGGAGACCTGCGCTCGGGTCAGATGGCCCGAGGTGTCAATCAGCTCTCCGGGGCGACTGGGGCCATACCCGATGGCCCGCGGGGTCTTCGAGCTCTCCCGGGTGACTCGGGACTGTGCCAAGGGCCCGCGGTGTCGAACTGCTCTCCCGGGCATCTCACGCTTGCCTCTGAGGGCCCCCGGGGTCGACCAGCAGGCCCGTACGACTCTGGCTCGTGTCCGAGGGCCCGTGAAGTCGACCTGCGGTTCTGGGTGACTCGGGTCAGAGCCCGATGGCCCGCGGGGTCGACCAGCTGCCCCGGGCGACTCGGGCCCGGGTCCGAGGGCCCACGGGTTCGACCAGATTTCCTGGGCGACTCGGGCCCGGGTCCGAAGTCCTGGGGTTCCACCAATTCTCCCGGGCGTCTGGGGCCCGGGTCCGAAGGCCCTCGGTGTCGACCAGCTGTCTCGGAGGACTCGTGCTCGAGTCTGTGGGCCCGCGGGGTCGACCAGCTCTCCCGGGTGACTTGCGCTTGTGTCCGAGGGCCCGAGGTGTCGACGAGCACTCCCGGGCCACTCGGGCTCGTGTCCGAGGGCCCGCGTGTGCGAACACCTCTCCCGGGTGGATCAACTCGGGTCTGAGGGCCAGCCGGGTCGACCAAAAGTCCCCGGTGCCTCGGGCCCATGCCCGACGGCTTGCAGTGTCGACCAGCATTCCCGGGCATCTCTGGACCCAGCCCGTGGTGCTGTGGGGTCAAACTGCTGCCCCGGGTGCTTCGCGCTTGGTCCGAGGGCACCCGGGTTCGACAAGCAGTCCCGAGCGACTCGTGCTAGAATCCGAGGGCCCCCGGGGTCGTCCAGCGCTCCCAGGGGCTTCGGGCCGGTGCCTGAGGCCCGCGGTGTCGACCAACTCTCCCGGGCCACTCGGGTTAGGGTCTGAGGTCCCAGGGTCGACCAGCTGTCCCGGGCGATTCGGGCCCGTGGTGGATGTCCCGCTGGGTCGACCAGCTGTCCCGGGTGACTTGGGCCCTGGTCAGAGGGATCGCGGTGTCGACCAGGCGTTCCGGGTGACTCGGGACTGTACCCGAGGCCGCGCGGTGTCCACCAGGTGGCCCGGGCGACTCGGGGCCGTGACCGAGGGCCCAAGGTGTCGCCCAGCTCCCCCGGGTGATTCGGGCCCGGGTCCGAGAGCATGCGGTGTCGACCAGCTGTCCCGGGGCACTCGGGCCCGCGTCGAGTGTCCGCGGTTTCGGTTTCGACATGCTCTCCCGGGTGAATCGCGCTCGGGTCCGATGGTACGCGGGGTCGACGAGCTCTCTTGGGCGATTCGGGCCCGTTCCCGAGGGCCCGTGGTGACCACCAGCTGTCCCGGGTGACTCCGGACTGTGCCCGAGGGCCCGCGGTGTCGAACAGCTTTCCCGGGCGTCTCGCGCTTGGGTCTGTGGGCCCCCGCCATGGACCAGCAGTCCCGGATGTCTCTGGCTTGTTTCCGAGGGCCCGTGAGGTCGACCTGCGGTCCTGGGCGACTCCGGCCAGAGCCCTAGGGCCCGTGGGGTCAACCTGCTGACCCGGGCCACTCGCACTAGGGTCCGAGGGCCTGCGGGGTCGACAGGCTGTCCCGGGCGACTCCGGCCCGCCTCCGGGTGCCCAGGGGTCGACCAGCTGTCCCGGGACACTCGCGTTTGTGTCCGAGGGCCCGCGGGGTCAACCAGGTGTCCCGGGTGAATGGGGCTCGGGTCCCAAGGCACTCGGGGTTGACCAGCTGTCCTGGGCGACACCGGCCCATGCCTTTGGGCCCGCGGTGTGGACCAACTCTTCCGGGCGAATCGCGTTCGGGTCTGATGGCCACGGTCGACCAGCTGTCCCGGGAGATTCGCGCCCATGCCTGATGTCCCGCGGGGTCGACCAGATGCCCCGGGCGACTCAGCCCGTACCCGAGGGCCCGCGGTGTTGACCAGCTGTCCCGGGCGACTCCGGCCCTGGTCCAACGGCCTGAGGGGTCTACCAGCAGTCCCCGGGCGACTCGGGCTAGTTTCCGCCGGACCCCGGTGTCGACCATCGTTACCGGGCTATTCTTCCCGTGCCCGAGGGTGCGCGGTGTCGACCACATCTATCG
Organism: Sus scrofa; assembly: GCF_054392235.1. Taxonomy (NCBI): domain Eukaryota; kingdom Metazoa; phylum Chordata; class Mammalia; order Artiodactyla; family Suidae; genus Sus; species Sus scrofa. Next base: position 44,784,407 of record NC_139387.1, on the reverse strand, counting down.
GGCGACTCGGTTCGGGTCCGAGGGCCCGCGGTGTTGACCAGCTCCTCTGGGCGATTCCGGCCCGGGTCAGAGGGCACACAGTGTCGACCAGCTGTCCTGCGCGACTTGGGCCCGGGTCCGAGTGCCCTCGGCGTCGACCATGGGTCCTGTGTGACTCGGACCCTGGTCCAAGGTCCCTCGGGGTCCACCAGCACTCCCGGGAGACCTGCGCTCGGGTCAGATGGCCCGAGGTGTCGACCAGCTCTCCGGGGCGACTGGGGTCATACCCGATGGCCCGCGGGGTCTTCGAGCTCTCCCGGGTGACTCGGGACTGTGCCAAGGGCCCGCGGTGTCGAACTGCTCTCCCGGGCATCTCACGCTTGCCTCTGAGGGCCCCCGGGGTCGACCAGCAGGCCCGGACGACTCTGGCTTGTGTCCGAGGGCCCGTGAAGTCGACCTGCGCTTCTGGGTGACTCGGGTCCGAGCCCTATGGCCCGCGGGGTCGACCAGCTGCCCCGGGCGACTCGGGCCCGGGTCCGAGGGCCCACGGGTTCGACCAGATTTCCTGGGCGACTCGGGCCGGGGTCCGAAGTCCTGGGGTTCGACCAATTCTCCCGGGCATCTGGGGCCCGGGTCCGAAGGCCCTCGGGGTCGACCAGCTGTCTCGGAGGACTCGTGCTCGAGTCTGTGGGCCCGCGGGGTCGACCAGATCCTCCGGACGACTCGGGCCCGGGTCCGAGAGCCTGTGGGGTCGACCAGCTCTCCCGGGTGACTTGCGCTTGTGTCCGAGGCCCCGAGGTGTCGACGAGCACTCCCGGGCCACTCGGGCTCGTGTCCGAGGGCCCGCGTGTGCGAACAGCTCTCCCGGGTGAATCAACTGGGGTCTGAGGGCCAGCGGGGTCGACCAAAAGTCCCCTGTGCCTCGGGCCCATGCCCGACGGCTTGCAGTGTCGACCAGCAGTCCCGGGCATCTCTGGACCCAGCCCGTGGTGCTGTGGGGTCAAACTGCTGCCCCGGGTGCTTCGCGCTTGGTCCGAGGGCACCCGGGTTCGACAAGCAGTCCCGAGCGACTCGTGCTAGAATCCGAGGGCCCCCGGGGTCGTCCAGCGCTCCCAGGGGCATCGGGCCGGTGCCTGAGGCCCGCGGTGTCGACCAACTCTCCCGGGCCACTCGGGTTAGGGTCTGAGGTCCCAGGGTCGACCAGCTGTCCCGGGCGATTCGGGCCCGTGGTGGATGTCCCGCTGGGTCGACCAGCTGTCCCGGGTGACTTGGGCCCTGGTCAGAGGGATCGCGGTGTCGACCAGGCGTTCCGGGTGACTCGGGACTGTACCCGAGGCCGCGCGGTGTCCACCAGGTGGCCCGGGCGACTCGGGGCCGTGACCGAGGGCCCAAGGTGTCGCCCAGCTCCCCCGGGTGATTCGGGCCCGGGTCCGAGAGCATGCGGTGTCGACCAGCTGTCCCGGGGCACTCGGGCCCGCGTCGAGGGTCCGCGGTTTCGGTTTCGACATGCTCTCCCGGGTGAATCGCGCTCGGGTCCGATGGTACGCGGGGTCGACGAGCTCTCTTGGGCGATTCGGGCCCGTTCCCGAGGGCCCGTGGTGACCACCAGCTGTCCCGGGTGACTCCGGACTGTGCCCGAGGGCCCGCGGTGTCGAACAGCTTTCCCGGGCGTCTCGCGCTTGGGTCTGTGGGCCCCCGCCATCGACCAGCAGTCCCGGATGTCTCTGGCTTGTTTCCGAGGGCCCGTGAGGTCGACCTGCGGTCCTGGGCGACTCCGGCCAGAGCCCTAGGGCCCGTGGGGTCAACCTGCTGACCCGGGCCACTCGCACTAGGGTCCGAGGGCCTGCGGGGTCGACAGGCTGTCCCGGGCGACTCCGGCCCGCCTCCGGGTGCCCAGGGGTCGACCAGCTGTCCCGGGACACTCGCGTTTGTGTCCGAGGGCCCGCGGGGTCAACCAGGTGTCCCGGGTGAATGGGGCTCGGGTCCCAAGGCACTCGGGGTTGACCAGCTGTCCTGGGCGACACCGGCCCATGCCTTTGGGCCCGCGGTGTGGACCAACTCTTCCGGGCGAATCGCGTTCGGGTCTGATGGCCACGGTCGACCAGCTGTCCCGGGAGATTCGCGCCCATGCCTGATGTCCCGCGGGGTCGACCAGATGCCCCGGGCGACTCGGGCCCGTACCCGAGGGCCCGCGGTGTTGACCAGCTGTCCCGGGCGACTCCGGCCCTGGTCCAACGGCCTGAGGGGTCTACCAGCAGTCCCCGGGCGACTCGGGCTAGTTTCCGCCGGACCCCGGTGTCGACCATCGTTACCGGGCTATTCTTCCCGTGCCCGAGGGTGCGCGGTGTCGACCACATCTATCGGGCGACTCGGTTCGGGTCCGAGGGCCCGCGGTGTTGACCAGCTCCTCTGGGCGATTCCGGCCCGGGTCAGAGGGCACACAGTGTCGACCAGCTGTCCTGCGCGACTTGGGCCCGGGTCCGAGTGCCCTCGGCGTCGACCATGGGTCCTGTGTGACTCGGACCCTGGTCCAAGGTCCCTCGGGGTCCACCAGCACTCCCGGGAGACCTGCGCTCGGGTCAGATGGCCCGAGGTGTCGACCAGCTCTCCGGGGCGACTGGGGCCATACCCGATGGCCCGCGGGGTCTTCGAGCTCTCCCGGGTGACTCGGGACTGTGCCAAGGGCCCGCGGTGTCGAACTGCTCTCCCGGGCATCTCACGCTTGCCTCTGAGGGCCCCCGGGGTCGACCAGCAGGCCCGGACGACTCTGGCTTGTGTCCGAGGGCCCGTGAAGTCGACCTGCGCTTCTGGGTGACTCGGGTCCGAGCCCTATGGCCCGCGGGGTCGACCAGCTGCCCCGGGCGACTCGGGCCCGGGTCCGAGGGCCCACGGGTTCGACCAGATTTCCTGGGCGACTCGGGCCGGGGTCCGAAGTCCTGGGGTTCGACCAATTCTCCCGGGCATCTGGGGCCCGGGTCCGAAGGCCCTCGGGGTCGACCAGCTGTCTCGGAGGACTCGTGCTCGAGTCTGTGGGCCCGCGGGGTCGACCAGATCCTCCGGACGACTCGGGCCCGGGTCCGAGAGCCTGTGGGGTCGACCAGCTCTCCCGGGTGACTTGCGCTTGTGTCCGAGGCCCCGAGGTGTCGACGAGCACTCCCGGGCCACTCGGGCTCGTGTCCGAGGGCCCGCGTGTGCGAACAGCTCTCCCGGGTGAATCAACTGGGGTCTGAGGGCCAGCGGGGTCGACCAAAAGTCCCCTGTGCCTCGGGCCCATGCCCGACGGCTTGCAGTGTCGACCAGCAGTCCCGGGCATCTCTGGACCCAGCCCGTGGTGCTGTGGGGTCAAACTTCTGCCCCGGGTGCCTCGCGCTTGTTTCGAGGGCACCCGGGTTCGACAAGCAGTCCCCAGCGACTCGTGCTAGAATCCGAGGGCCCCCGGGGTCGTCCAGCGGTCCCAGGCGCATCGGGCCGGTACCCGAGGCCCGCGGTGTCGACCAACTCTCCCGGGCCACTCGGGTTAGGGTCTGAGGTCCCAGGGTCGACCAGCTGTCCCGGGCGACTCGGGCCCGTGCCCGATGTCCCGCTGGGTCGATCAGCTGTCCCGGGTGACTCGGGCCCTGGTCAGAGGGACCGCGGTGTCGACCAGGCGTCCCGGGTGACTCGGGACTGTACCCGAGGCCTCGCGGTGTCCACCAGGTGGCCCGGGCGACTCGGGGCCGTGACCGAGGGCCCAAGGTGTCGCCCAGCTCCCCCAGGTGATTCGGGCCCGTGTTCGAGAGCATGCGCTGTCGACCAGCATGCCCCGGGGCACTCGGGCCCATGTCGAGGGTCCGCGGGTTCGGTTTCGACATGCTCTCCCGGGTGAATCGCGCTCGGGTCCGATGATACGCAGGGTCGACGAGCTCTCTTGGGCGATTCGGGCCCGTTCCCGAGGGCCCGTGGTGTCGACCAGCTGTCCCGGGTGACTCCTGACTGTGCCCGAGGGCCCGCGGTGTCGAACAGCTTTCCCGGGCGTCTCGCGCTTGGGTCTGTGGGCCCCCGCCATGGACCAGCAGTCCCGGATGTCTCTGGCTTGTTTCCGAGGGCCCGTGAGGTCGACCTGCGGTCCTGGGCGACTCCGGCCAGAGCCCTAGGGCCCGTGGGGTCAACCTGCTGACCCGGGCCACTCGCACTAGGGTCCGAGGGCCTGCGGGGTCGACAGGCTGTCCCGGGCGACTCCGGCCCGCCTCCGAGTGCCCAGGGGTCGACCAGCTGTCCCGGGACACTCGCGTTTGTGTCCGAGGGCCCGCGGGGTCAACCAGCTGTCCCGGGTGAATGGGGCTCGGGTCCCAAGGCACTCGGGGTTGACCAGCTGTCCTGGGCGACACCGGCCCATGCCTTTGGGCCCGCGGTGTGGACCAACTCTTCCGGGCGACTCGCGTTCGGGTCTGACGGCCACGGTCGACCAGCTGTCCCGGGAGATTCGCGCCCATGCCTGATGTCCTGCGGGGTCGACCAGATGCCCCGGGCGACTCGGCCCGTACCCGAGGGCCCGCGGTGTTGACCAGCTGTCCCGGGCGACTCCGGCCCTGGTCCAACGGCCTGAGGGGTCTACCAGCAGTCCCCGGGCGATTCAGGCTAGTTTCCGCCGGACCCCGGTGTCGACCATCGGTACCGGGCTATTCTTCCCGTGCCCGAGGGTGCGCGGTGTCGACCACATCTCTCGGGCGACTCGGTTCGGGTCCGATGGCCTGCGGTGTCGACCAGCTCCTCTGGGCGATTCCGGCCCGGGTCAAAGGGCACACAGTGTCGACCAGCTGTCTTGCGCGACTTGGGCCCGGGTCCGAGTGCCCTCGGCGTCGACCAGGGGTCCTGTGTGACTCGGACCCTGGTCCAAGGGCCCTCGGGGTCCACCAGCACTCCCGGGAGACCTGCGCTCGGGTCAGATGGCCCGAGGTGTCGACCAGCTCTCCGGGGCGACTGGGGCCATACCCGATGGCCCGCGGGGTCTTCGAGCTCTCCCGGGTGACTCGGGACTGTGCCAAGGGCCCGCGGTGTCGAACTGCTCTCCCGGGCATCTCACGCTTGCCTCTGAGGGCCCCCAGGGTCGACCAGCAGGCCCGGACGACTCTGGCTTGTGTCCGAGGGCCCGTGAAGTCGACCTGCGCTTCTGGGTGACTCGGGTCCGAGCCCTATGGCCCGCGGGGTCGACCAGCTGCCCCGGGCGACTCGGGCCCGGGTCCGAGGGCCCACGGGTTCGACCAGATTTCCTGGGCGACTCGGGCCGGGGTCCGAAGTCCTGGGGTTCGACCAATTCTCCCGGGCATCTGGGGCCCGGGTCCGAAGGCCCTCGGGGTCGACCAGCTGTCTCGGAGGACTCGTGCTCGAGTCTGTGGGCCCGCGGGGTCGACCAGATCCTCCGGACGACTCGGGCCCGGGTCCGAGAGCCTGTGGGGTCGACCAGCTCTCCCGGGTGACTTGCGCTTGTGTCCGAGGCCCCGAGGTGTCGACGAGCACTCCCGGGCCACTCGGGCTCGTGTCCGAGGGCCCGCGTGTGCGAACATCTCTCCCGGGTGAATCAACTGGGGTCTGAGGGCCAGCGGGGTCGACCAAAAGTCCCCTGTGCCTCGGGCCCATGCCCGACGGCTTGCAGTGTCGACCAGCAGTCCCGGGCATCTCTGGACCCAGCCCGTGGTGCTGTGGGGTCAAACTTCTGCCCCGGGTGCCTCGCGCTTGTTCCGAGGGCACCCGGGTTCGACAAGCAGTCCCCAGCGACTCGTGCTAGAATCCGAGGGCCCCCGGGGTCGTCCAGCGGTCCCAGGCGCATCGGGCCGGTACCCGAGGCCCGCGGTGTCGACCAACTCTCCCGGGCCACTCGGGTTAGGGTCTGAGGTCCCAGGGTCGACCAGCTGTCCCGGGCGACTCGGGCCCGTGGCCGATGTCCCGCTGGGTCGACCAGCTGTCCCGGGTGACTTGGGCCCTGGTCAGAGGGATCGCGGTGTCGACCAGGCGTTCCGGGTGACTCGGGACTGTACCCGAGGCCGCGCGGTGTCCACCAGGTGGCCCGGGCGACTCGGGGCCGTGACCGAGGGCCCAAGGTGTCGCCCAGCTCCCCCAGGTGATTCGGGCCCGTGTTCGAGAGCATGCGCTGTCGACCAGCATGCCCCGGGGCACTCGGGCCCATGTCGAGGGTCCGCGGGTTCGGTTTCGACATGCTCTCCCGGGTGAATCGCGCTCGGGTCCGATGATACGCAGGGTCGACGAGCTCTCTTGGGCGATTCGGGCCCGTTCCCGAGGGCCCGTGGTGTCGACCAGCTGTCCCGGGTGACTCCTGACTGTGCCCGAGGGCCCGCGGTGTCGAACAGCTTTCCCGGGCGTCTCGCGCTTGGGTCTGTGGGCCCCCGCCATCGACCAGCAGTCCCGGATGTCTCTGGCTTGTTTCCGAGGGCCCGTGAGGTCGACCTGCGGTCCTGGGCGACTCCGGCCAGAGCCCTAGGGCCCGTGGGGTCAACCTGCTGACCCGGGCCACTCGCACTTGGGTCCGAGGGCCTGCGGGGTCGACAGGCTGTCCCGGGCGACTCCGGCCCGCCTCCGAGTGCCCAGGGGTCGACCAGCTGTCCCGGGACACTCGCGTTTGTGTCCGAGGGCCCGCGGGGTCAACCAGCTGTCCCGGGTGAATGGGGCTCGGGTCCCAAGGCACTCGGGGTTGACCAGCTGTCCTGGGCGACACCGGCCCATGCCTTTGGGCCCGCGGTGTGGACCAACTCTTCCGGGCGACTCGCGTTCGGGTCTGACGGCCACGGTCGACCAGCTGTCCCGGGAGATTCGCGCCCATGCCTGATGTCCTGCGGGGTCGACCAGATGCCCCGGGCGACTCGGCCCGTACCCGAGGGCCCGTGGTGTTGACCAGCTGTCCCGGGCGACTCCGGCCCTGGTCCAACGGCCTGAGGGGTCTACCGGCAGTCCCCGGGCGATTCAGGCTAGTTTCCGCCGGACCCCGGTGTCGACCATCGGTACCGGGCTATTCTTCCCGTGCCCGAGGGTGCGCGGTGTCGACCACATCTCTCGGGCGACTCGGTTCGGGTCCGATGGCCTGCGGTGTCGACCAGCTCCTCTGGGCGATTCCGGCCCGGGTCAAAGGGCACACAGTGTCGACCAGCTGTCTTGCGCGACGTGGGCCCGGGTCCGAGTGCCCTCGGCGTCGACCAGGGGTCCTGTGTGACTCGGACCCTGGTCCAAGGGCCCTCGGGGTCCACCAGCACTCCCGGGAGACCTGCGCTCGGGTCAGATGGCCCGAGGTGTCGACCAGCTCTCCGGGGCGACTGGGGTCATACCCGATGGCCCGCGGGGTCTTCGAGCTCTCCCGGGTGACTCGGGACTGTGCCAAGGGCCCGCGGTGTCGAACTGCTCTCCCGGGCATCTCACGCTTGCCTCTGAGGGCCCCCAGGGTCGACCAGCAGGCCCGGACGACTCTGGCTTGTGTCCGAGGGCCCGTGAAGTCGACCTGCGCTTCTGGGTGACTCGGGTCCGAGCCCTATGGCCCGCGGGGTCGACCAGCTGCCCCGGGCGACTCGGGCCCGGTTCCGAGGGCCCACGGGTTCGACCAGATTTCCTGGGCGACTCGGGCCGGGGTCCGAAGTCCTGGGGTTCGACCAATTCTCCCGGGCATCTGGGGCCCGGGTCCGAAGGCCCTCGGGGTCGACCAGCTGTCTCGGAGGACTCGTGCTCGAGTCTGTGGGCCCGCGGGGTCGACCAGATCCTCCGGACGACTCGGGCCCGGGTCCGAGAGCCTGTGGGGTCGACCAGCTCTCCCGGGTGACTTGCGCTTGTGTCCGAGGCCCCGAGGTGTCGACGAGCACTCCCGGGCCACTCGGGCTCGTGTCCGAGGGCCCGCGTGTGCGAACAGCTCTCCCGGGTGAATCAACTGGGGTCTGAGGGCCAGCGGGGTCGACCAAAAGTCCCCGGTGCCTCGGGCCCATGCCCGACGGCTTGCAGTGTCGACCAGCAGTCCCGGGCATCTCTGGACCCAGCCCGTGGTGCTGTGGGGTTAAACTGCTGCCCCGGGTGCCTCGCGCTTGGTCCGAGGGCACCCGGGTTCGACAAGCAGTCCCCAGCGACTCGTGCTAGAATCCGAGGGCCCCCGGGGTCGTCCAGCGGTCCCAGGCGCATCGGGCCGGTGCCCGAGGCCCGCGGTGTCGACCAACTCTCCCGGGCCACTCGGGTTAGGGTCTGAGGTCCCAGGGTCGACCAGCTGTCCCGGGCGACTCGGGCCCGTGCCCGATGTCCCGCTGGGTCGACCAGCTGTCCCGGGTGACTTGGGCCCTGGTCAGAGGGACCGCGGTGTCGACCAGGCGTCCCGGGTGACTCGGGACTGTACCCGAGGCCTCGCGGTGTCCACCAGGTGGCCCGGGCGACTCGGGGCCGTGACCGAGGGCCCAAGGTGTCGCCCAGCTGCCCCGGGTGATTCGGGCCCGGGTCCGAGAGCATGCGGTGTCGACCATCATGCCCTGGGGCACTCGGGCCCATGTCGAGGGTCCGCGGTTTCGGTTTCGACATTCTCTCCCGGTTGAATCGCGCTCGGGTCCGATGATACGCAGGGTCGACGAGCTCTCTTGGGCGATTCGGGCCCGTTCCCGAGGGCACGTGTTGTCGTCCAGCTGTCCCGGGTGACTCCGGACTCTGCCCGAGGGCCCGCGGTGTCGAACAGCTTTCCCGGGCGTCTCGCGCTTGGGTCTGTGGGCCCCCGCCATGGACCAGCAGTGCCGGATGCCTCTGGCTTGTTTCCGAGGGCCCGTGAGGTCGACCTGCAGTCCTGGGCGACTCCGGCCAGAGCCCTAGGGCCCGTGGGGTCAACCTGCTGACCCGGGCCACTCGCACTTGGGTCCGAGGGCCTGCGGGGTCGACAGGCTGTCCCGGGCGACTCCGGCCCTGGTCCAATGGCCTGAGGGGTCTACCAGCAGTCCCCGGGCCCCTCGGGCTCGTTTCCGCCGGATCCCGGTGTCGACCATCGGTACCGGGCTATTCGTCCCGTGCCCGAGGGTCCGGGGTGTCGACCACATCTCTCGGGCGACTCGGTTCGGGTCCGAGGGCCCGCGGTGTCGACCAGCTCCTCTGGGCGATTCCGGCCCGGGTCAGAGGGCACACAGTGTCGACCAGCTGTCCTGCGCGACTTGGGCCCGGGTCCGAGTGCCCTCGGCGTCGACCCGGGCTCCTGTGTGACTCGGACCCGGGTCCAAGGGCCCTCGGGGTCCACCAGCACTCCCGGAGACCTGCGCTCGGGTCAGATGGCCCGAGGTGTCGACCAGCTCTCCGGGGCGACTGGGGCCATACCCGATGGCCCGTGGGGTCTTCGATCTCTCCCGGGTGACTCGGGACTGTGCCAAGGGCCCGCGGTGTCGAACTGCTCTCCCGGGCATCTCACGCTTGCCTCTGAGGGCCCCCGGGGTCGACCAGCAGGCCCGGACGACTCTGGCTCGTGTCCGAGGGCCCGTGAAGTCGACCTGCGCTTCTGAGTGACTCGGGTCAGAGCCCTATGGCCCGCGGGGTCGACCAGCTGCCCCGGGCGACTCGGGCCCGGGTCCGAGGGCCCACGGGTTCGACCAGATTTCCTGGGCGACTCGGGCCGGGGTCCGAAGTCCTGGGGTTCGACCAATTCTCCCGGGCATCTGGGGCCCGGGTCCGAAGGCCCTCGGGGTCGACCAGCTGTCTCGGAGGACTCGTGCTCGAGTCTGTGGGCCCGCGGGGTCGACCAGCTCCTCCGGACGACTCGGGCCCGGGTCCGAGAGCCTGTGTGGTCGACCAGCTCTCCCGGGTGACTTGCGCTTGTGTCCGAGGGCCCGAGGTGTCGACGAGCACTCCCGGGCCACTCGGGCTCGTGTCCGAGGGCCCGCGTGTGCGAACATCTCTCCCGGGTGAATCAACTGGGGTCTGAGGGCCAGCGGGGTCGACCAAAAGTCCCCGGTGCCTCGGGCCCATGCCCGACGGCTTGCAGTGTCGACCAGCAGTCCCGGGTATCTCTGGACCCAGCCCGTGGTGCTGTGGGGTCAAACTGCTGCCCCGGGTGCCTCGCGCTTGGTCCGAGGGCACCCGGGTTCGACAAGCAGTCCCGAGCGACTCGTGCTAGAATCCGAGGGCCCCCGGGGTCGTCCAGCGGTCCCAGGTGCATCGGGCCGGTGCCCGAGGCCCGCGGTGTCGACCAACTCTCCCGGGCCACTCGGGTTAGGGTCTGAGGTCCCAGGGTCGACCAGCTGTCCGGGGCGACTCGGGCCCGTGCCCGATGTCCCGCTGGGTCGACCAGCTGTCCCGGGTGACTTGGGCCCTGGTCAGAGGGACCGCGGTGTCGACCAGGCGTCCCGGGTGACTCGGGACTGTACCCGAGGCCTCGCGGTGTCCACCAGGTGGCCCGGGCGACTCGGGGCCGTGACCGAGGGCACAAGGTGTCGCCCAGCTCCCCCGGGTGATTCGTGCCCGGGTTCGAGAGCTTGCGCTGTCGACCAGCATGACCCGGGGCACTCGGGCCCATGTCGAGGGTCCGCGGTTTCGGTTTCGACATGCTCTCCCGGGTGAATCGCGCTCGGGTCCGATGATACGCAGGGTCGACGAGCTCTCTTGGGCGATTCGGGCCCGTTCCCGAGGGCCCGTGGTGTCGACCAGCTGTCCCGGGTGACTCCGGACTGTGCCCGAGGGCCCGCGGTGTCGAACAGCTTTCCCGGGCGTCTCGCGCTTGGGTCTGTGGGCCCCCGCCATGGACCAGCAGTCCCGGATGTCTCTGGCTTGTTTCCGAGGGCCCGTGAGGTCCACCTGCGGTCCTGGGCGACTCCGGCCAGAGCCCTAGGGCCCGTGGGGTCAACCTGCTGACCCGGGCCACTCGCACTTGGGTCCGAGGGCCTGCGGGGTCGACAGGCTGTCCCGGGCGACTCCGGCCCGCCTCCGAGTGCCCAGGGGTCGACCAGCTGTCCCGGGACACTCGCGTTTGTGTCCGAGGGCCCGCGGGGTCAACCAGCTGTCCCGGGTGAATGGGGCTCGGGTCCCAAGGCACTCGGGGTTGACCAGCTGTCCTGGGCGACACCGGCCCATGCCTTTGGGCCCGCGGTGTGGACCAACTCTTCCGGGCGACTCGCGTTCGGGTCTGACGGCCACGGTCGACCAGCTGTCCCGGGAGATTCGCGCCCATGCCTGATGTCCCGCGGGGTCGACCAGATGCCCCGGGCGACTCAGCCCGTACCCGAGGGCCCGCGGTGTTGACCAGCTGTCCCGGGCGACTCCGGCCCTGGTCCAAGGGCCTGAGGGGTCTACCAGCAGTCCCCGGGCGACTCGGGCTAGTTTCTGCGGGACCCCGGTGTCGACCATCGTTACCGGGCTATTCTTCCCGTGCCCGAGGGTGCGCGGTGTCGACCACATCTATCGGGCGACTCGGTTCGGGTCCGAGGGCCCGCGGTGTTGACCAGCTCCTCTGGGCGATTCCGGCCCGGGTCAGAGGGCACACAGTGTCGACCAGCTGTCTTGCGCGACTTGGGCCCGGGTCCGAGTGCCCTCAGCGTCGACCAGGGGTCCTGTGTGACTCGGACCCTGGTCCAAGGGCCCTCGGGGTCCACCAGCACTCCCGGGAGACCTGCGCTCGGGTCAGATGGCCCGAGGTGTCGACCAGCTCTCCGGGGCGACTGGGGTCATACCCGATGGCCCGCGGGGTCTTCGAGCTCTCCCGGGTGACTCGGGACTGTGCCAAGGGCCCGCGGTGTCGACCTGCTCTCCCGGGCATCTCACGCTTGCCTCTGAGGGCCCCCGGGGTCGACCAGCAGGCCCGGACGACTCTGGCTTGTGTCCGAGGGCCCGTGAAGTCGACCTGCGCTTCTGGGTGACTCGGGTCCGAGCCCTATGGCCCGCGGGGTCGACCAGCTGCCCCGGGCGACTCGGGCCCGGGTCCGAGGGCCCACGGGTTCGACCAGATTTCCTGGGCGACTCGGGCCGGGGTCCGAAGACCTGGGGTTTAACCAATTCTCCCGGGCATCTGGGGCCCGGGTCCGAAGGCCCTCGGGGTCGACCAGCTGTCTCGGAGGACTCGTGCTCGAGTCTGTGGGCCCGCGGGTTCGACCAGATCCTCCGGACGACTCGGGCCCGGGTCCGAGAGCTTGTGGGGTCGACCAGCTCTCCCGGGTGACTTGCGCTTGTGTCCGAGGGCCCGAGGTGTCGACGAGCACTCCCGGGCCACTCGGGCTCGTGTCCGAGGTCCCGCGTGTGCGAACAGCTCTCCCGGGAGAATCAACTCGGGTCTGAGGGCCAGCGGGGTCGACCAAAAGTCCCCGGTGCCTCGGGCCCATGCCCGACGGCTTGCAGTGTCGACCAGCAGTCCCGGGCATCTCTGGACCCAGCCCGTGGTGCTGTGGGGTCAAACTGCTGCCCCGGGTGCCTCGCGCTTGGTCCGAGGGCACCCGGGTTCGACAAGCAGTCCCGAGCGACTCGTGCTAGAATCCGAGGGCCCCCGGGGTCGTCCAGCGGTCCCAGGCGCATCGGGCCGGTGCCCGAGGCCCGCGGTGTCGACCAACTCTCCCCGGCAAATCGGGTTAGGGTCTGAGGTCCCAGGGTCGACCAGCTGTCCCGGGCGACTCGGGCCCGTGCCCGATGTCCCGCTGGGTCGACCAGCTGTCCCGGGTGACTTGGGCCCTGGTCAGAGGGACCGCGGTGTCGACCAGGCGTCCCGGGTGACTCGGGACTGTACCCGAGGCCTCGCGGTGTCCACCAGGTGGCCCGGGCGACTCGGGGCCGTGACCGAGGGCCCAAGGTGTCGCCCAGCTCCCCCGGGTGATTCGGGCCCGTGTTCGAGAGCATGCGCTGTCGACCAGCATGCCCCGGGGCACTCGGGCCCATGTCGAGGGTCCGCGGTTTCGGTTTCGACATGCTCTCCCGGGTGAATCGCGCTCGGGTCCGATGATACGCAGGGTCGACGAGCTCTCTTGGGCGATTCGGGCCCGTTCCCGAGGGCCCGTGGTGTCGACCAGCTGTCCCGGGTGACTCCGGACTGTGCCCGAGGGCCCGCGGTGTCGAACAGCTTTCCCGGGCGTCTCGCGCTTGGGTCTGTGGGCCCCCGCCATGGACCAGCAGTCCCGGATGTCTCTGGCTTGTTTCCGAGGGCCCGTGAGGTCGACCTGCGGTCCTGGGCGACTCCGGCCAGAGCCCTAGGGCCCGTGGGGTCAACCTGCTGACCCGGGCCACTCGCACTTGGGTCCGAGGGCCTGCGGGGTCGACAGGCTGTCCCGGGCGACTCCGGCCCGCCTCCGAGTGCCCAGGGGTCGACCAGCTGTCCCGGGACACTCGCGTTTGTGTCCGAGGGCCCACGGGGTCAACCAGCTGTCCCGGGTGAATGGGGCTCGGGTCCCAAGGCACTCGGGGTTGACCAGCTGTCCTGGGCGACACCGGCCCATGCCTTTGGGCCCGCGGTGTGGACCAACTCTTCCGGGCGACTCGCGTTCGGGTCTGACGGCCACGGTCGACCAGCTCTCCCGGGAGATTCGCGCCCATGCCTGATGTTCGGCGGGGTCGACCAGATGCCCGGGCGACTCGGGCCCGTACCCGAGGGCCCGCGGTGTTGACCAGCTGTCCCGGGCGACTCCGGCCCTGGTCCAACGGCCTGAGGGGTCTACCAGCAGTCCCCGGGCGACTCGGGCTAGTTTCTGCGGGACCCCGGTGTCGACCATCGGTACCGGGCTATTCGTCCCGTGCCCGAGGGTCCGGGGTGTCGACCACATCTCTCGGGCGACTCAGTTCGGGTCCGAGGGCCCGCGGTGTTGACCAGCTCCTCTGGGCGATTCCGGCCCGGGTCAGAGGGCACACAGTGTCGACCAGCTCTCCTGCGCGACTTGGGCCCGGGTCCGAGTGCCCTCGGCGTCGACCAGGGGTCCCGTGTGACTCGGACCCGGATCCAAGGGCCCTCGGGGTCCACCAGCACTCCCGGAAGACCTGCGCTCGGGTCAGATGGCCCGAGGTGTCGCCCAGCTCCCCCGGGTGATTCGGGCCCGGGTCCGAGAGCATGCGCTGTCGACCAGCATGCCCCGGGGCACTCGGGCCCATGTCGAGGGTCCGCGGTTTCGGTTTCGACATGCTCTCCCGGGTGAATCGCGCTCGGGTCCGATGGTACGCGGGGTCGACGAGCTCTCTTGTGCGATTCGGGACCGTTCCCGATGGCCCGTGGTGTCGACCAGCTGTCCCGGGTGACTCTGGATTCTGCCCGAGGGCCTGCGGTGTCGAACAGCTTTCCTGGGCGTCTCGCGCTTGGGTCTGTGGGCCCCCGCCATGGACCAGCAGTCCCGGATGTCTCTGGCTTGTTTCCGAGGGCCCGTGAGGTCGACCTGCGGTCCTGGGTGACTCCGGCCAGAGCCCTAGGTCCCGTGGGGTCAACCTGCTGACCCGGGCCACTCGCACTTGGGTCCGACGGCCTGCGGGGTCGACAGGCTGTCCCGGGCGTCTCCGGCCCGCCTCCGAGTGCCCAGGGGTCGACCAGCTGTCCCGGGACACTCGCGTTTGTGTCCGAGGGCCCGCGGTGTCAACCAGCTGTCCCGGGTGAATGGGGCTCGGGTCCCAAGGCACTCGGGGTTGACCAGCTGTCCTGGGCGACACCGGCCCACGCCTTTGGGCCCGCGGTGTGGACCAACTCTTCCGGGCGACTCGTGTTCGGGTCTGACGGCCACGGTCCACCAGCTGTCCTGGGAGATTCGCGCCCATGCCTGATGTCCCGCGGGGTCGACCAGATGCCCCGGGGGACTCGGGCCCGTACCCGAGCGCCCGCGGTGTTGACCAGCTGTCCCGGGCGATTCCGGCCCTAGTCCAACGGCCTGAGGGGTCTATCAGCAGTCCCCGGGCGACTCGGGCTCGTTTCCGCGGGACCCCGGTGTCGACCATCGGTACCGGGCTCTTCGTCCCGTGCCCGAGGGACCGGGGTGTCGACCACATCTCTCGGGCGACTCGGTTCGGGTCCGAGGGCCCGCGGTGTCGACCAGCTCCTCTGGGCGATTCCGGCCCGGGTCAGATGGCACACAGTGTCGACCAGCTGTCCTGCGCGACGTGGGCCCGGGTCCGAGTGCCCTCGGCGTCGACCAGGGGTCCCGTGTGACTCGGACCCGGGTCCAAGGGCCCTCGGGGTCCACCAGCACTCCCGGGAGACCTGCGCTCGGGTCAGATGGCCCGAGGTGTCGACCAGCTCTCCGGGGCGACTGGGGCCATACCCGATGGCCCGCGGGGTCTTCGAGCTCTCCCGGGTGACTCGGGACTGTGCCAAGGGCCCGCGGTGTCGACCTGCTCCTCCGGGCTTCTCACGCTTGCCTCTGAGGGCCCCCGGGGTCGACCAGTAGGCCCGGACGACTCTGGCTTGTGTCCGAGGGCCCGTGAAGTCGACCTGCGGTTCTGGGTGACTCGGGTCAGAGCCCTATGGCCCTCGGGGTCGACCAGCTGCCCCGGGCGACTCGGGCCCGGGTCCGAGGGCCCACGGGTTCGACCAGATTTCCTGGGCGACTCGGGCCCGGGTCCGAAGTCCTGGGGTTCGACCAATTCTCCCGGGCGTCTGGGGCCCGGGTCCGAAGGCCCTCGGGGTCGACCAGCTGTCTCGGAGGACTCGTGCTCGAGTCTGTGGGCCCGCGGGGTCGACCAGCTGCCCCGGGCGACTCGGGCCCGGGTACGAGTGCCCACGTGTTCGACGAGATTTCCTGGGTGACTAGGGCCCGGGTCCGAAGTCCTGGGGTTCCACCAATTCTCCCGGGCGTCTGGGGACTGGGTCCGAAGGCCCTCGGTGTCGATCCGCTGTCTCGGAGGACTCGTGCTCGAGTCTGTGGGCCCGCAGGGTCGACCAGCTCTCCCGGGTGACTTGCGCTTGTGTCCGAGGGCTCGAGGTGTCGACGAGCACTCCCGGGCCACTCGGGCTCGTGTCCGAGGGCCCGCGTGTGCGAACACCTCTCCCGGGTGAATCAACTGGGGTCTGAGGGTCAGCGCGGTCGACCAAAAGTCCCCGGTGCCTCGGGCCCATGCCCGATGGCTTGCAGTGTCGACCAGCAGTCCCGGGCATCTCTGGACCCAGCCCGTGGTGCTGTGGGGTCAAACTGCTGCCCCGGGGGCCTCGCGCTTGGTCCGAGGGCACCTGGGTTCGACAAGCAGTCCTGAGCGAATCGTGCTAGAATCCGAGGGCCCCCGGGGTCGTCCAGCGGTCCCAGGGGCATCAGGCAGGTGCCCGAGGCCCGCGGTGTCGACCAACTCTCCCGGGCCACTCGGGTTAGGGTCTGAGGTCCCAGGGTCGACCAGCTGACCCGGGCGACTCGGGCCCTTGCCCGATATCCCGCTGTGTCGACCAGCTGTCCCGGGTGACTTGGGCCCTGGTCAGAGGGACCGCGGTGTCGACCAAGCGTCCCGGGTGACTCGGGACTGTACCCGAGGCCTCGCGGTGTCCACCAGGTGGCCCGGGCGACTCGGGGCCGTGACCGAGGGCCCAAGGTGTCGCCCAGCTCCCCCGGGTGATTTTGGCCCGTGTCCGAGAGCATGCGCTGTCGACGAGCATGCCCCGGGGCACTCGGGCCCATGTCGAGGGTTCGCGGTTTCGGTTTCGACATGCTCTCCCGGGTGAATCGCGCTCGGGTCTGATCGTACGCGGGGTCGACGAGCTCTCTTGAGCGATTGGGGCCCGTTCCCGAGGGCCCGTGGTGTCGACCAGCTGTCCCGGGTGACTCCGGACTCTGCCCGAGGGCCCGCGGTGTCGAACAGCTTTCCCGGGCGTCTCGCGCTTGGGTCTGTGGGCCCCCGCCATGGACCAGCAGTCCCGGATGTCTCTGGCTTGTTTCCGAGGGCCCGTGAGGTCGACCTGCGGTCCTGGGCGACTCCGGCCAGAGCCCTAGGGCCCGTGGGGTCAACCTGCTGACCCGGGCCACTCGCACTTGGGTCCGAGGGCCTGCGGGGTCGACAGGCTGTCCCGGGCGACTCCGGCCCGCCTCCAAGTGCCCAGGGGTCGACCAGTTGTCCCGGGACACTCGCGTTTGTGTCCTAGGGCCCGCGGGGTCAACCAGCTGTCCCGGGTGAATGGGGCTCGGGTCCCAAGGCACTCGGGGTTGACCAGCTGTCCTGGGCGACACCAGCCCATGCCTTTGGGCCCGCGGTGTGGACCAACTCTTCCGGGCGACTCGCGTTCGGGTCTGACGGCCACGGTCCACCAGCTGTCCCGGGAGATTCGCGCCCATGCCTGATGTACCGCGGGGTCGACCAGATGCCCCGGGCGACTCGGGCCCGTACCCGAGGGCCCGCGGTGTTGACCAGCTGTCCCGGGCGACTCCGGCCCTGGTCCAACGGCCTGAGGGGTCTACCAGCAGTCCCCGGGCGACTCGGGCTCGTTTCCTCGGGACCCCGGTGTCGACCATCGTTACCGGGCTATTCTTCCCGTGCCCGAGGGTGCGGGGTGTCGACCACATCTTTCGAGCGACTCGGTTCGGGTCCGAAGGCCCGCGGTGTCGACCAGCTCCTCTGGGCGATTCCGGCCCGGGTCAGAGGGCACACAGTGTCGACCAGCTGTCTTGCGCGACTTGGGCCCGGGTCCGAGTGCCCTCAGCGTCGACCAGGGGTCCTGTGTGACTCGGACCCTGGTCCAAGGGCCCTCGGGGTCCACCAGCACTCCCGGGAGACCTGCGCTCGGGTCAGATGGCCCGAGGTGTCGACCAGCTCTCCGGGGCGACTGGGGTCATACCCGATGGCCCGCGGGGTCTTCGAGCTCTCCCGGGTGACTCGGGACTGTGCCAAGGGCCCGCGGTGTCGAACTGCTCTCCCGGGCATCTCACGCTTGCCTCTGAGGGCCCCCGGGGTCGACCAGCAGGCCCGGACGACTCTGGCTTGTGTCCGAGGGCCCGTGAAGTCGACCTGCGCTTCTGGGTGACTCGGGTCCGAGCCCTATGGCCCGCGGGGTCGACCAGCTGCCCCGGGCGACTCGGGCCCGGGTCCGAGGGCCCACGGGTTCGACCAGATTTCCTGGGCGACTCGGGCCGGGGTCCGAAGTCCTGGGGTTCCACCAATTCTCCCGGGCATCTGGGGCCCGGGTCAGAAGGCCCTCGGGGTCGACCAGCTGTCTCGGAGGACTCGTGCTCGAGTCTGTGGGCCCGCGGGTTCGACCAGATCCTCCGGACGACTCGGGCCCGGGTCCGAGAGCTTGTGGGGTCGACCAGCTCTCCCGGGTGACTTGCGCTTGTGTCCGAGGGCCCGAGGTGTCGACGAGCACTCCCGGGCCACTCGGGCTCGTGTCCGAGGGCCCGCGTGTGCGAACAGCTCTCCCGGGAGAATCAACTCGGGTCTGAGGGCCAGCGGGGTCGACCAAAAGTCCCCGGTGCCTCGGGCCCATGCCCGACGGCTTGCAGTGTCGACCAGCAGTCCCGGGCATCTCTGGACCCAGCCCGTGGTGCTGTGGGGTCAAACTGCTGCCCCGGGTGCCTCGCGCTTGGTCCGAGGGCACCCGGGTTCGACAAGCAGTCCCCAGCGACTCGTGCTAGAATCCGAGGGCCCCCGGGGTCGTCCAGCGGTCCCAGGCGCATCGGGCCGGTGCCCGAGGCCCGCGGTGTCGACCAACTCTCCCCGGCAACTCGGGTTAGGGTCTGAGGTCCCAGGGTCGACCAGCTGTCCCGGGCGACTCGGGCCCGTGCCCGATGTCCCGCTGGGTCGACCAGCTGTCCCGGGTGACTTGGGCCCTGGTCAGAGGGACCGCGGTGTCGACCAGGCGTCCCGGGTGACTCGGGACTGTACCCGAGGCCGCGCGGTGTCCACCAGGTGGCCCGGGCGACTCGGGGCCGTGACCGAGGGCCCAAGGTGTCGCCCAGCTCCCCCGGGTGATTCGGGCCCGTGTTCGAGAGCATGCGCTGTCGACCAGCATGCCCCGGGGCACTCGGGCCCATGTCGAGGGTCCGCGGTTTCGGTTTCGACATGCTCTCCCGGGTGAATCGCGCTCGGGTCCGATGATACGCAGGGTCGACGAGCTCTCTTGGGCGATTCGGGCCCGTTCCCGAGGGCCCGTGGTGTCGACCTGCTGTCCCGGGTGACTCCGGACTGTGCCCGAGGGCCCGCGGTGTCGAACAGCTTTCCCGGGCGTCTCGCGCTTGGGTCTGTGGGCCCCCGCCATGGACCAGCAGTCCCGGATGTCTCTGGCTTGTTTCCGAGGGCCCGTGAGGTCGACCTGCGGTCCTGGGCGACTCCGGCCAGAGCCCTAGGGCCCGTGGGGTCAACCTGCTGACCCGGGCCACTCGCACTTGGGTCCGAGGGCCTGCGGGGTCGACAGGCTGTCCCGGGCGACTCCGGCCCGCCTCCGAGTGCCCAGGGGTCGACCAGCTGTCCCGAGTGAATGGGGCTCGGGTCCCAAGGCACTCGGGGTTGACCAGCTGTCCTGGGCGACACCGGCCCATGCCTTTGGGCCCGCGGTGTGGACCAACTCTTCCGGGCGACTCGCGTTCGGGTCTGACGGCCACGGTCGACCAGCTCTCCCGGGAGATTCGCGCCCATGCCTGATGTTCGCCGGGGTCGACCAGATGCCCCGGGCGACCCGGGCCCGTACCCGAGGGCCCGCGGTGTTGACCAGCTGTCCCGGGCGACTCCGGCCCTGGTCCAACGGCCTGAGGGGTCTACCAGCAGTCCCCGGGCGACTCGGGCTAGTTTCTGCGGGACCCCGGTGTCGACCATCGGTACCGGGCTATTCGTCCCGTGCCCGAGGGTCCGGGGTGTCGACCACATCTCTCGGGCGACTCAGTTCGGGTCCGAGGGCCCGCGGTGTTGACCAGCTCCTCTGGGCGATTCCGGCCCGGGTCAGAGGGCACACAGTGTCGACCAGCTCTCCTGCGCGACTTGGGCCCGGGTCCGAGTGCCCTCGGCGTCGACCAGGGGTCCCGTGTGACTCGGACCCGGATCCAAGGGCCCTCGGGGTCCACCAGCACTCCCGGAAGACCTGCGCTCGGGTCAGATGGCCCGAGGTGTCGCCCAGCTCCCCCGGGTGATTCGGGCCCGGGTCCGAGAGCATGCGCTGTCGACCAGCATGCCCCGGGGCACTCGGGCCCATGTCGAGGGTCCGCGGTTTCGGTTTCGACATGCTCTCCCGGGTGAATCGCGCTCGGGTCCGATGGTACGCGGGGTCGACGAGCTCTCTTGTGCGATTCGGGACCGTTTCCGATGGCCCGCGGGGTCGACCAGCTGCCCCGGGCGACTCGGGCCCGGGTCCGAGGGCCCACGGGTTCGACCAGATTTCCTGGGCGACTCGGGCCGGGGTCCGAAGTCCTGGGGTTCGACCAATTCTCCCGGGCATCTGGGGCCCGGGTCCGAAGGCCCTCGGGGTCGACCAGCTGTCTCGGAGGACTCGTGCTCGAGTCTGTGGGCCCGCGGGGTCGACCAGCTCCTCCGGACGACTCGGGCCCGGGTCCGAGAGCCTGTGTGGTCGACCAGCTCTCCCGGGTGACTTGCGCTTGTGTCCGAGGGCCCGAGGTGTCGACGAGCACTCCCGGGCCACTCGGGCTCGTGTCCGAGGGCCCGCGTGTGCGAACATCTCTCCCGGGTGAATCAACTGGGGTCTGAGGGCCAGCGGGGTCGACCAAAAGTCCCCGGTGCCTCGAGCCCATGCCCGACGGCTTGCAGTGTCGACCAGCAGTCCCGGGTATCTCTGGACCCAGCCCGTGGTGCTGTGGGGTCAAACTGCTGCCCCGGGTGCCTCGCGCTTGGTCCGAGGGCACCCGGGTTCGACAAGCAGTCCCGAGCGACTCGTGCTAGAATCCGAGGGCCCCCGGGGTCGTCCAGCGGTCCCAGGTGCATCGGGCCGGTGCCCGAGGCCCGCGGTGTCGACCAACTCTCCCGGGCCACTCGGGTTAGGGTCTGAGGTCCCAGGGTCGACCAGCTGTCCGGGGCGACTCGGGCCCGTGCCCGATGTCCCGCTGGGTCGACCAGCTGTCCCGGGTGACTTGGGCCCTGGTCAGAGGGACCGCGGTGTCGACCAGGCGTCCCGGGTGACTCGGGACTGTACCCGAGGCCTCGCGGTGTCCACCAGGTGGCCCGGGCGACTCGGGGCCGTGACCGAGGGCCCAAGGTGTCGCCCAGCTCCCCCGGGTGATTCGGGCCCGGGTTCGAGAGCTTGCGCTGTCGACCAGCATGACCCGGGGCACTCGGGCCCATGTCGAGGGTCCGCGGTTTCGGTTTCGACATGCTCTCCCGGGTGAATCGCGCTCGGGTCCGATGATACGCAGGGTCGACGAGCTCTCTTGGGCGATTCGGGCCCGTTCCCGAGGGCCCGTGGTGTCGACCAGCTGTCCCGGGTGACTCCGGACTGTGCCCGAGGGCCCGCGGTGTCGAACAGCTTTCCCGGGCGTCTCGCGCTTGGGTCTGTGGGCCCCCGCCATGGACCAGCAGTCCCGGATGTCTCTGGCTTGTTTCCGAGGGCCCGTGAGGTCGACCTGCGGTCCTGGGCGACTCCGGCCAGAGCCCTAGGGCCCGTGGGGTCAACCTGCTGACCCGGGCCACTCGCACTTGGGTCCGAGGGCCTGCGGGGTCGACAGGCTGTCCCGGGCGACTCCGGCCCGCCTCCGAGTGCCCAGGGGTCGACCAGCTGTCCCGGGACACTCGCGTTTGTGTCCGAGGGCCCGCGGGGTCAACCAGCTGTCCCGGGTGAATGGGGCTCGGGTCCCAAGGCACTCGGGGTTGACCAGCTGTCCTGGGCGACACCGGCCCTGGTCCAACGGCCTGAGGAGTCTACCAGCAGTCCCCGGGCGACTCGGGCTAGTTTCCGCGGGACCCCGGTGTCGACCATCGGTACCGGGGTATTCGTCCCGTGCCCGAGGGTCCGGGGTGTCGATCACATCTCTCGGGCGACTCGGTTCGGGTCCGAGGGCCCGCGGTGTCGACCAGCTCCTCTGGGCGATTCCGGCCCGGGTCAGAGGGCACACAGTGTCGACCAGCTGTCCTGCGCGACGTGGGCCCGGGTCCGAGTGCCCTCGGCGTCGCCCAGGGGTCCCGTGTGACTCGGACCCGGGTCCAAGGGCCCTCGGGGTCCACCAGCACTCCCGGGAGACCTGCGCTCGGGTCAGATGGCCCGAGGTGTCGACCAGCTCTCCGGGGCGACTGGGGCCATACCCGATGGCCCGCAGGGTCTTCGAGCTCTCCCGGGTGACTCGGGACTGTGCCAAGGGCCCGCGGTGTCGAACTGCTCTCCCGGGCATCTCACGCTTGCCTCTGAAGGCCCCCGGGGTCGACCAGCAGGCCCGGACGACTCTGGCTCGTGTCCGAGGGCCCGTGAAGTCGACCTGCGGTTCTGGGTGACTCGGGTCAGAGCCCTATGGCCCGCGGGGTCGACCAGCTGCCCCGGGCGACTCGGGCCCGGGTCCGAGGGCCCACGGGTTTGACCAGATTTCCCGGGCGACTCGAGCCCGGGTCCGATGTCCTGGGGTTCCACCAATTCTCCCGGGCGTCTGGGGCCCGGGTCCGAAGGCCCTCGGGGTCGACCAGCTGTCTCGGAGTACTCGTGCTCGAGTCTGTGGGCCCGCGGGGTCGACCAGCTCTCCCGGTTGACTTGCACTTGTGTCCGAGGGCCCGAGGTGTCGACAAGCACTCCCGGGCCACTCGGGCTCGTGTCCGAGGGCCCGCGTGTGCGAACATCTCTCCCGGGTGAATCAACTGGGGTCTGAGGGCCTGCGGGGTCGACCAAAAGTCCCCGGTGCCTCGGGCCCATGCCCGACGGCTTGCAGTGTCGACCAGCAGTCCCGGGAATCTCTGGACCCAGCCCGTGGTGCTGTGGGGTCAAACTGCTGCCCCGGGTACCTCGCGCTTGGTCCGAGGGCACCCGGGTTCGACAAGCAGTCCCGAGCGACTCGTGCTAGAATCCGAGGGCCCCCGGGGTCGTCCAGCGGTCCCAGGTGCATCGGGCCGGTGCCCGAGGCCCGCGGTGTCGACCAACTCTCCCGGGCCACTCGGGTTAGGGTCTGAG
The DNA here is from genome assembly GCF_054392235.1 of Sus scrofa. NCBI lineage: Eukaryota > Metazoa > Chordata > Mammalia > Artiodactyla > Suidae > Sus > Sus scrofa. The sequence continues at coordinate 44,761,495 of NC_139387.1, read as the reverse complement.
GTCCCAGGGTCGACCAGCTGTCCCGGGTGACTTGGGCCCTGGTCAGAGGGACCGCGGTGTCGACCAGGCGACCCGGGTGACTCGGGACTGTACCCGAGGCCACGCGGTGTCCACCAGGTGGCCCGGGCGACTCGGGGCCGTGACCGAGGGCCCAAGGTGTCGCCCAGCTCCCCCGGGTGATTCGGGCCCGGGTCCGAGAGCTTACGCTGTCGACCAGCATGCCCCGGGGCACTCGGCCCATGTCGAGGGTCCGCGGTTTCGGTTTCGACATGCTCTCCCGGGTGAATCGCGCTCGGGTCCGATGATACGCAGGGTCGACGAGCTCTCTTGGGCGATTCGGGCCCGTTCCCGAGGGCCCGTGGTGTCGACCAGCTGTCCGGGGTGACTCCGGACTCTGCCCGAGGGCCCGCGGTGTCGAACAGCTTTCCCGGGCGTCTCGCGCTTGGGTCTGTGGGCCCCCGCCTTGGACCAGCAGTCCCGGATGTCTCTGGCTTGTTTCCGAGGGCCCGTGAGGTCGACCTGCGGTCCTGGGCGACTCCGGCCAGAGCCCTAGGGCCCGTGGGGTCAACCTGCTGACCCGGGCCACTCGCACTTGGGTCCGAGGGCCTGCGGGGTCGACAGGCTGTCCTGGGCGACTCCGGCCCGCCTCCGAGTGCCCAGGGGTCGACCAGCTGTCCCGGGACACTCGCGTTTGTGTCCGAGGGCCCGCGGGGTCAACCAGCTGTCCCGGGTGAATGGGGCTCGGGTCCCAAGGCACTCGGGGTTGACCAGCTGTCCTGGGCGACACCGGCCCACGCCTTTGGGCCCGCGGTGTGGACCAACTCTTCCGGGCGACTCGAGTTCGGGTCTGACGGCCACGGTCGACCAGCTGTCCCGGGAGATTCGCGCCCATGCCTGATGTCCCGCGGGGTCGACCAGATGCCCCGGGCGACTCAGCCCGTACTCGAGGGCCCGCAGTGTTGACCAGCAGTCCCTGGGCGACTCGGGCTAGTTTCCGCCGGACCCCGGTGTCGACCATCGTTACCGGGCTATTCTTCCCGTGCCCGAGGGTGCGCGGGGTCGACCACATCTATCGGGCGACTCGGTTCGGGTCCGAGGGCCCGCGGTGTTGACCAGCTCCTCTGGGCGATTCCGGCCCGGGTCAGAGGGCACACAGTGTCGACCAGCTGTCTTGCGCGACTTGGGCCCGGGTCCGAGTGCCCTCGGCGTCGACCAGGGGTCCTGTGTGACTCGGACCCTGGTCCAAGGGCCCTCGGGGTCCACCAGCACTCCCGGGAGACCTGCGCTCGGGTCAGATGGCCCGAGGTGTCGACCAGCTCTCCGGGGCGACTGGGGTCATACCCGATGGCCCGCGGGGTCTTCGAGCTCTCCCGGGTGACTCGGGACTGTGCCAAGGGCCCGCGGTGTCGAACTGCTCTCCCGGGCATCTCACGCTTGCCTCTGAGGGCCCCCGGGGTCGACCAGCAGGCCCGGACGATTCTGGCTCCTGTCCGAGGGCCCGTGAAGTCGACCTGCGGTTCTGGGTGACTCGGGTCCGAGCCCTATGGCCCGCGGGGTCGACCAGCTGCCCCGGGCGACTCGGGCCCGGGTCCGAGGGCCCACGGGTTCGACCAGATTTCCTGGGCGACTCGGGCTGGGGCCCGAAGTCCTGGGGTTCGACCAATTCTCCCGGGCATCTGGGGCCCGGGTCCGAAGGCCCTCGGGGTCGACCAGCTGTCTCGGAGGACTCGTGCTCGAGTCTGTGGGCCCGCGGGGTCGACCAGCTCCTCCGGACGACTCGGGCCCGGGTCCGAGAGCCTGTGGGGTCGACCAGCTCTCCCGGGTGACTTGCGCTTGTGTCCGAGGGCCCGAGGTGTCGACGAGCACTCCCGGGCCACTCGGGCTCGTGTCCGAGGGCCCGCGTGTGCGAACAGCTCTCCCGGGTGAATCAACTCGGGTCTGAGGGCCAGCGGGGTCGACCAAAAATCCCCGGTGCCTCGGGCCCATGCCCGACGGCTTGCAGTGTCGACCAGCAGTCCCGGGCATCTCTGGACCCAGCCCGTGGTGCTGTGGGGTCAAACTGCTGCCCCAGGGGCCTCGCGCTTGGTCCGAGGGCACCCGGGTTCGACAAGCAGTCCCCAGCGACTCGTGCTAGAATCCGAGGGCCCCCGTGGTCGTCCAGCGGTCCCAGGCGCATCGGGCCTGTGCCCGAAGCCCGCGGTGTCGACCAACTCTCCCGGGCAACTCGGGATAGGGTCTGAGGTCCCAGGGTCGACCAGCTGTCCCGGGCGACTCGGGCCCGTGGCCGATGTCCCGCTGGGTCGACCAGCTGTCCCGGGTGACTTGGGCCCTGGTCAGAGGGACCGCGGTGTCGACCAGGCGTCCCGGGTGACTCGGGACTGTACCCGAGGCCGCGCGGTGTCCACCAGGTGGCCCGGGCGACTCGGGGCCGTGACCGAGGGCCCAAGGTGTCGCCCAGCTCCCCCGGGTGATTCGGGCCCGGGTCCGAGAGCATGCGGTGTCGACCAGCTGTCCCGGGGCACTCGGGCCCGCGTCGAGGGTCCGCGGTTTCGGTTTGGACATGCTCTCCCGGGTGAATCGCGCTCGGGTCCGATGGTACGCGGGGTCGTCGAGCTCTCTTGGGCGATTCGGGCCCGTTCCCGAGGGTCCGTGGTGTCACCAGCTGTCCCGGGTGACTCCGGACTGTGCCCGTGGGCCCGTGGTGTCGAACAGCTTTCCCGGGCGTCTCGCGCTTGGGTCTGTGGGCCCCCGCCATGGACCAGCAGTCCCGGATGTCTCTGGCTTGTTTCCGAGGGCCCGTGAGGTCGACCTGCGGTCCTGGGCGACTCCGGCCAGAGCCCTAGGGCCCGTGGGGTCAACCTGCTGACCCGGGCCACTCGCACTTGGGTCCGAGGGCCTGCGGGGTCGACAGGCTGTCCCGGGCGACTCCGGCCCGCCTCCGAGTGCCCAGGGGTCGACCAGCTGTCCCGGGACACTCGCGTTTGTGTCCGAGGGCCCGCGGGGTCAACCAGCTGTCCCGGGTGAATGGGGCTCGGGTCCCAAGGCACTCGGGGTTGACCAGCTGTCCTGGGCGACACCGGCCCATGCCTTTGGGCCCGCGGTGTGGACCAACTCTTCCGGGCGACTCGCGTTCGGGTCTGACGGCCACGGTCGACCAGCTGTCCCGGGAGATTCGCGCCCATGCCTGATGTCCCGCGGGGTCGACCGGATGCCCCGGGCGACTCGGGCCCGTACCCGAGGGCCCGCGGTGTTGACCAGCTGTCCCGGGCGACTCCGGCCCTGGTCCAACGGCCTGAGGGGTCTACCAGCAGTCCCCGGGCGACTCGGGCTCGTTTCCGCCGGACCCCGGTGTCGACCATCGGTACCGGGCTCTTCGTCCCGTGCCCGAGGGTCCGGGGTGTCGACCACATCGCTCGGGCGACTCGGTTCGGGTCCGAGGGCCCGCGGTGTCGACCAGCTCCTCTGGGCGATTCCGGCCCGGGTCAGAGGGCACACAGTGTCGACCAGCTGTCCTGCGCGACGTGGGCCCGGGTCCGAGTGCCCTCGGCGTCGACCAGGGGTCCCGTGTGACTCGGACCCGGGTCCAAGGGCCCTCGGGGTCCACCAGCACTCCCGGGAGACCTGCGCTCGGGTCAGATGGCCCGAGGTGTCGACCAGCTCTCGGGGGCGACTGGGGCCATACCCGATGGCCCGCGGGGACTTCGAGCTCTCCCGGGTGACTCAGGACTGTGCCAAGGGCCCGCGGCGTCGAACTGCTCTCCCGGGGATCTCACGCTTTCCTCTGAGGGCCCCCGGGGTCGACCAGCAGGCCCGGACGACTCTGGCTCGTGTCCGAGGCCCCGTGAAGTCGAACTGCGGTTCTGGGTGACTCGGGTCCGAGCCCTATGGCCCGCGGGGTCGACCAGCTGCCCCGGGCGACTCGGGCCCGGGTCCGAGGGCCCACGGGTTCGACCAGATTTCCTGGGCGCCTCGGGCCCGGGTCCGAAGTCCTGGGGTTCCACCAATTCTCCCGGGCGTCTGGGGCCCGCGTCCGAAGGCCCTCGGGGTCGACCAGCTGTCTCGGAGGACTCGTGCTCGAGTCTTTGGGCCCGCGGGGTCGACCAGCTCTCCCGGGTGACTTGCGCTTGTGTCCAAGGGCACGAGGTGTCGACGAGCACTCCCGGGCCACTCGGGCTCCTGTCCGCGGGCCCGCGTGTGCGAACAGCTCTCCCGGGTGAATCAACTCGGGTCTGAGGGCCAGCGGGGTCGACCAAAAATCCCCGGTGCCTCGGGCCCATGCCCGACGGCTTGCAGTGTCGACCAGCAGTCCCGGGCATCTCTGGACCCAGCCCGTGGTGCTGTGGGGTCAAACTGCTGCCCCGGGGGCCTCGCGCTTGGTCCGAGGTCACCCGGGTTCGACAAGCAGTACCCAGCGACTCGTGCCAGAATCCGAGGGCCCCCGGGGTCGTCCAGCGGTCCCAGGCGCATCGGGCCGGTGCCCGAGGCCCGCGGTGTCGACCAACTCTCCCGGGCCACTCGGGTTCGGGTCTGAGGTCCCAGGGTCGACCAGCTGTCCCGGCGACTCGGGCCCGTGGCCGATGTCCTGCTGGGTCGACCAGCTGTCCCGGGTGACTTGGGCCCTGGTCAGAGGGACCGCGGTGTCGACCAGGCGTCCCGGGTGACTCGGGACTGTACCCGAGGCCACGCGGTGTCCACCAGGTGGCCCGGGCGACTCGGGGCCGTGACCGAGGGCCCAAGGTGTCGCCCAGCTCCCCCGGGTGATTCGGGCCCGGGTCCGAGAGCATGCGGTGTCGACCAGCTGTCCCGGGGCACTCGGGCCCGCGTCGAGGGTCCGCGGTTTCGGTTTCGACATGCTCTCCCGGGTGAATCGCGCTCGGGTCCGATGGTACGCGGGGTCGACGAGCTCTCTTGGGCGATTCGGGCCCGTTCCCGAGGGCCCGTGGTGACCACCAGCTGTCCCGGGTGACTCCGGACTGTGCCCGAGGGCCCGCGGTGTCGAACAGCTTTCCCGGACGTCTCGCGCTTGGGTCTGTGGGCCCCCGCCATCGACCAGCAGTCCCGGATGTCTCTGGCTTGTTTCCGAGGGCCCGTGAGGTCGACCTGCGGTCCTGGGCGACTCCGGCCAGAGCCCTAGGGCCCGTGGGGTCAACCTGCTGACCCGGGCCACTCGCACTTGGGTCCGAGGGCCTGCGGGGTCGACAGGCTGTCCCGGGCGACTCCGGCCCGCCTCCGAGTGCCCAGGGGTCGACCAGCTGTCCCGGGACACTCGCGTTTGTGTCCGAGGGCCTGCAGGGTCAACCAGCTGTCCCGGGTGAATGGGGCTCGGGTCCCAAGGCACTCGGGGTTGACCAGCTGTCCTGGGCAACACCGGCCCATGCCTTTGGGCCCGCGGTGTGGACCAACTCTTCCGGGCGACTCGCGTTCGGGTCTGACGGCCACGGTCGACCAGCTGTCCCGGGAGATTCGCGCCCATGCCTGATGTCCCGCGGGGTCGACCGGATGCCCCGGGCGACTCGGGCCCGTACCCGAGGGCCCGCGGTGTTGACCAGCTGTCCCGGGCGACTCCGGCCCTGGTCCAACGGCCTGAGGGGTCTACCAGCAGTCCCCGGGCGACTCGGGCTCGTTTCCGCCGGACCCCGGTGTCGACCATCGGTACCGGGCTCTTCGTCCCGTGCCCGAGGGTCCGGGGTGTCGACCACATCTCTCGGGCGACTCGGTTCGGGTCCGAGGGCCCGCGGTGTCGACCAGCTCCTCTGGGCGATTCCGGCCCGGGTCAGAGGGCACACAGTGTCGACCAGCTGTCCTGCGCGACGTGGGCCCGGGTCCGAGTGCCCTCGGCGTCGACCAGGGGTCCCGTGTGACTCGGACCCGGGTCCAAGGGCCCTCGGGGTCCACCAGCACTCCCGGGAGACCTGCGCTCGGGTCAGATGGCCCGAGGTGTCGACCAGCTCTCGGGGGCGACTGGGGCCATACCCGATGGCCCGCGGGGTCTTCGAGCTCTCCCGGGTGACTCGGGACTGTGCCAAGGGCCCGCGGTGTCGACCTGCTCTCCCGGGCATCTCACGCTTGCCTCTGAGGGCCCCCGGGGTCGACCAGCAGGCCCGGACGACTCTGGCTCGTGTCCGAGGGCCCGTGAAGTCGACCTGCGCTTCTGGGTGACTCGGGTCAGAGCCCTATGGCCCGCGGGGTCGACCAGCTGCCCCGGGCCACTCGGGCCCGGGTCCGAGGGCCCACGGGTTCGACCAGATTTCCTGGGCACCTCGGGCCCGGGTCCGAAGTCCTGGGGTTCCACCAATTCTCCCGGGCGTCTGGGGCCCGGGTCCGAAGGCCCTCGGGGTCGACCAGCTGTCTCGGAGGACTCGTGCTCGAGTCTGTGGGCCCGCGGGGTCGACCAGCTCTCCCGGGTGACTTGCGCTTGTGTCCGAGGGCCCGAGGTGTCGACGAGCACTCCCGGGCCACTCGGGCTCGTGTCCAAGGGCCCGCGTGTGCGAACAGCGCTCCGGGGTGAATCAACTCGGGTCTGAGGGCCAGCGGGGTCGACCAAAAGTCCCCGGTGCCTCGGGCCCATGCCCGACGGCTTGCAGTGTCGACAAGAAGTCCCGGGTATCTCTGGACCCAGCCCGTGGTGCTGTGGGGTCAAACTGCTGCCCCGGGTGCCTCGCGCTTGGTCCGAGGGCACCCGGGTTCGACAAGCAGTCCCGAGCGACTCGTGCTAGAATCCGAGGGCCCCCGGGGTCGTCCAGCGCTCCCAGGGGCATCGGGCCGGTGCCTGAGGCCCGCGGTGTCGACCAACTCTCCCGGGCCACTCGGGTTAGGGTCTGAGGTCCCAGGGTCGACCAGCTGTCCCGGGCGACTCGGGCCCGTGGTGGATGTCCCGCTGGGTCGACCAGCTGTCCCGGGTGACTTGGGCCCTGGTCAGAGGGACCGCGGTGTCGACCAGGCGTCCCGGGTGACTCGGGACTGTACCCGAGGCCGCGCGGTGTCCACCAGGTGGCCCGGGCGACTCGGGGCCGTGACCGAGGGCCCAAGGTGTCGCCCAGCTCCCCCGGGTGATTCGGGCCCGGGTCCGAGAGCATGCGGTGTCGACCAGCTGTCCCGGGGCACTCGGGCCCGCGTCGAGGGTCCGCGGTTTCGGTTTCGACATGCTCTCCCGGGTGAATCGCGCTCGGGTCCGATGGTACGCGGGGTCGACGAGCTCTCTTGGGCGATTCGGGCCCGTTCCCGAGGGCCCGTGGTGACCACCAGCTGTCCCGGGTGACTCCGGACTGTGCCCGAGGGCCCGCGGTGTCGAACAGCTTTCCCGGGCGTCTCGCGCTTGGGTCTGTGGGCCCCCGCCATGGACCAGCAGTCCCGGATGTCTCTGGCTTGTTTCCGAGGGCCCGTGAGGTCGACCTGCGGTCCTGGGCGACTCCGGCCAGAGCCCTAGGGCCCGTGGGGTCAACCTGCTGACCCGGGCCACTCGCACTTGGGTCCGAGGGCCTGCGGGGTCGACAGGCTGTTCCGGGCGACTCCGGCCCGCCTCCGAGTGCCCAGGGGTCGACCAGCTGTCCCGGGACTCTCGCGTTTGTGTCCGAGGGCCCGCGGGGTCAACCAGCTGTCCCGGGTGAATGGGGCTCGGGTCCCAAGGCACTCGGGGTTGACCAGCTGTCCTGGGCGACACCGGCCCATGCCTTTGGGCCCGCGGTGTGGTCCAACGCTTTTGGGCGACTCGCGTTCGGGCCTGACGGTCACGGTCCACCAGCTGTCCCGGGAGATTCGCGCCCATGCCTGATGTCCCGCGGGGTCGACCAGATGCCCCGGGCGACTCGGGCCCGTACCCGAGGGCCCGCAGTGTTGACCAGCTGTCCCGGGCGACTCCGGCCCTGGTCCAACGGCCTGAGGGGTCTACCAGCAGTCCCCCGGCGCCTCGGGCTCGTTTCCGCGGGACCCCGGTGTCGACCATCGGTACCGGGCTCTTCGTCCCGTGCCCGAGGGTCCGGGGTGTCGACCACATCTCTCGGGCGACTCGGTTCGGGTCCGAGGGCCCGCGGTGTCGACCAGCTCCTCTGGGCGATTCCGGCCCGGGTCAGAGGGCACACAGTGTCGACCAGCTGTCCTGCGCGACGTGGGCCCGGGTCCGAGTGCCCTCGGCGTCGACCAGGGGTCCCGTGTGACTCGGACCCGGGTCCAAGGGCCCTCGGGGTCCACCAGCACTCCCGGGAGACCTGCGCTCGGGTCAGATGGCCCGAGGTGTCGACCAGCTCTCCGGGGCGACTGGGGCCATACCCGATGGCCCGCGGGGTCTTCGAGCTCTCCCGGGTGACTCGGGACTGTGCCAAGGGCCCGCCGTGTCGAACTGCTCTCCCGGGCATCTCACGCTTGCCTCTGAGGGCCCCCGGGGTCGACCAGCAGGCCCGGACGACTCTGGCTCGTGTCCGAGGGCCCGTGAAGTCGACCTGCGGTTCTGGGTGACTCGGGTCAGAGCTCTATGGCCCTCGGGGTCAATCAGCTGCCCCGGGCGACTCGGGCCCGGGTCTGAGGGCCCACGGGTTCGACCAGATTTCCTGGGCAACTCGGGCCCGGGTCCGAAGTCCTGGGGTTCCACCAATTCTCCCGGGCGTCTGGGGCCCGGGTCCGAAGGCCCTCGGGGTCGACCAGCTGTCTCGGAGGACTCGTGCTCGAGTCTGTGGGCCCGCGGGGTCGACCAGCTCTCCCGGGTGACTTGCGCTTGTGTCCGAGGGCCCGAGGTGTCGACGAGCACTCCCGGGCCACTCGGGCTCTTGTCCAAGGGCCCGCGTGTGCGAACAGCGCTCCGGGGTGAATCAACTCGGGTCTGAGGGCCAGCGGGGTCGACCAAAAGTCCCCGGTGCCTCGGGCCCATGCCCGACGGCTTGCAGTGTCGACAAGAAGTCCCGGGTATCTCTGGACCCAGCCCGTGGTGCTGTGGGGTCAAACTGCTGCCCCGGGTGCCTCGCGCTTGGTCCGAGGGCACCTGGGTTCGACAAGCAGTCCCGAGCGACTCGTGCTAGAATCCGAGGGCCCCCGGGGTCGTCCAGCGCTCCCAGGGGCATCGGGCCGGTGCCTGAGGCCCGCGGTGTCGACCAACTCTCCCGGGCCACTCGGGTTCGGGTCTGAGGTCCCAGGGTCGACCAGCTGTCCCGGGCGACTCGGGCCCATGGTGGATGTCCCGCTGGGTCGACCAGCTGTCCCGGGTGACTTGGGCCCTGGTCAGAGGGACCGCGGTGTCGACCAGGCGTCCCGGGTGACTCGGGACTGTACCCGAGGCCACGCGGTGTCCACCAGGTGGCCCGGGCGACTCGGGGCCGTGACCGAGGGCCCAAGGTGTCGCCCAGCTCCCCCGGGTGATTCGGGCCCGGGTCCGAGAGCATGCGGTGTCGACCAGCTGTCCCAGGGCACTCGGGCCCGCGTCGAGGGTCCGCGGTTTCGGTTTCGACATGCTCTCCCGGGTGAATCGCGCTCGGGTCCGATGGTACGCGGGGTCGACGAGCTCTCTTGGGCGATTCGGGCCCGTTCCCGAGGGCCCGTGGTGACCACCAGCTGTCCCGGGTGACTCCGGACTGTGCCCGAGGGCCCGCGGTGTCGAACAGCTTTCCCGGGCGTCTCGCGCTTGGGTCTGTGGGCCCCCGCCATCGACCAGCAGTCCCGGATGTCTCTGGCTTGTTTCCGAGGGCCCGTGAGGTCGACCTGCGGTCCTGGGCGACTCCGGCCAGAGCCCTAGGGCCCGTGGGGTCAACCTGCTGACCCGGGCCACTCGCACTTGGGTCCGAGGGCCTGCGGGGTCGACAGGCTGTCCCGGGCGACTCCGGCCCGCCTCCGAGTGCCCAGGGGTCGACCAGCTGTCTCGGGACTCTCGCGTTTGTGTCCGAGGGCCCGCGGGGTCAACCAGCTGTCCCGGGTGAATGGGGCTCGGGTCCCAAGGCACTCGGGGTTGACCAGCTGTCCTGGGCGACACCGGCCCATGCCTTTGGGCCCGCGGTGTGGTCCAACGCTTCCGGGCGACTCGCGTTCGGGCCTGACGGCCACGGTCCACCAGCTGTCCCGGGAGATTCGCGCCCATGCCTGATGTCCCGCGGGGTCGACCAGATGCCCCGGGCGACTCGGGCCCGTACCCGAGGGCCCGCGGTGTTGACCAGCTGTCCCGGGCGACTCCGGCCCTGGTCCAACGGCCTGAGGGGTCTACCAGCAGTCCCCCGGCGCCTCGGGCTCGTTTCCGCGGGACCCCGGTGTCGACCATCGGTACCGGGCTCTTCGTCCCGTGCCCGAGGGTCCGGGGTGTCGACCACATCTCTCGGGCGACTCGGTTCGGGTCCGAGGGCCCGCGGTGTCGACCAGCTCCTCTGGGCGATTCCGGCCCGGGTCAGAGGGCACACAGTGTCGACCAGCTGTCCTGCGCGACGTGGGCCCGGGTCCGAGTGCCCTCGGCGTCGACCAGGGGTCCCGTGTGACTCGGACCCGGGTCCAAGGGCCCTCGGGGTCCACCAGCACTCCCGGGAGACCTGCGCTCGGGTCAGATGGCCCGAGGTGTCGACCAGCTCTCCGGGGCGACTGGGGCCATACCCGATGGCCCGCGGGGTCTTCGAGCTCTCCCGGGTGACTCGGGACTGTGCCAAGGGCCCGCGGTGTCGAACTGCTCTCCCGGGCATCTCACGCTTGCCTCTGAGGGCCCCCGGGGTCGACCAGCAGGCCCGGACGACTCTGGCTCGTGTCCGAGGGCCCGTGAAGTCGACCTGCGGTTCTGGGTGACTCGGGTCAGAGCTCTATGGCCCTCGGGGTCAATCAGCTGCCCCGGGCGACTCGGGCCCGGGTCTGAGGGCCCACGGGTTCGACCAGATTTCCTGGGCAACTCGGGCCCGGGTCCGAAGTCCTGGGGTTCCACCAATTCTCCCGGGCGTCTGGGGCCCGGGTCCGAAGGCCCTCGGGGTCGACCAGCTGTCTCGGAGGACTCGTGCTCGAGTCTGTGGGCCCGCGGGGTCGACCAGCTCTCCCGGGTGACTTGCGCTTGTGTCCGAGGGCCCGAGGTGTCGACGAGCACTCCCGGGCCACTCGGGCTCGTGTCCAAGGGCCCGCGTGTGCGAACAGCGCTCCGGGGTGAATCAACTCGGGTCTGAGGGCCAGCGGGGTCGACCAAAAGTCCCCGGTGCCTCGGGCCCATGCCCGACGGCTTGCAGTGTCGACAAGAAGTCCCGGGTATCTCTGGACCCAGCCCGTGGTGCTGTGGGGTCAAACTGCTGCCCCGGGTGCCTCGCGCTTGGTCCGAGGGCACCCGGGTTCGACAAGCAGTCCCGAGCGACTCGTGCTAGAATCCGAGGGCCCCCGGGGTCGTCCAGCGCTCCCAGGGGCATCGGGCCGGTGCCTGAGGCCCGCGGTGTCGACCAACTCTCCCGGGCCACTCGGGTTCGGGTCTGAGGTCCCAGGGTCGACCAGCTGTCCCGGGCGACTCGGGCCCATGGTGGATGTCCCGCTGGGTCGACCAGCTGTCCCGGGTGACTTGGGCCCTGGTCAGAGGGACCGCGGTGTCGACCAGGCGTCCCGGGTGACTCGGGACTGTACCCGAGGCCACGCGGTGTCCACCAGGTGGCCCGGGCGACTCGGGGCCGTGACCGAGGGCCCAAGGTGTCGCCCAGCTCCCCCGGGTGATTCGGGCCCGGGTCCGAGAGCATGCGGTGTCGACCAGCTGTCCCAGGGCACTCGGGCCCGCGTCGAGGGTCCGCGGTTTCGGTTTCGACATGCTCTCCCGGGTGAATCGCGCTCGGGTCCGATGGTACGCGGGGTCGACGAGCTCTCTTGGGCGATTCGGGCCCGTTCCCGAGGGCCCGTGGTGACCACCAGCTGTCCCGGGTGACTCCGGACTGTGCCCGAGGGCCCGCGGTGTCGAACAGCTTTCCCGGGCGTCTCGCGCTTGGGTCTGTGGGCCCCCGCCATGGACCAGCAGTCCCGGATGTCTCTGGCTTGTTTCCGAGGGCCCGTGAGGTCGACCTGCGGTCCTGGGCGACTCCGGCCAGAGCCCTAGGGCCCGTGGGGTCAACCTGCTGACCCGGGCCACTCGCACTTGGGTCCGAGGGCCTGCGGGGTCGACAGGCTGTCCCGGGCGACTCCGGCCCGCCTCCGAGTGCCCAGGGGTCGACCAGCTGTCTCGGGACTCTCGCGTTTGTGTCCGAGGGCCCGCGGGGTCAACCAGCTGTCCCGGGTGAATGGGGCTCGGGTCCCAAGGCACTCGGGGTTGACCAGCTGTCCTGGGCGACACCGGCCCATGCCTTTGGGCCCGCGGTGTGGTCCAACGCTTCCGGGCGACTCGCGTTCGGGCCTGACGGCCACGGTCCACCAGCTGTCCCGGGAGATTCGCGCCCATGCCTGATGTCCTGCGGGGTCGACCAGATGCCCCGGGCGACTCGGGCCCGTACCCGAGGGCCCGCGGTGTTGACCAGCTGTCCCGGGCGACTCCGGCCCTGGTCCAACGGCCTGAGGGGTCTACCAGCAGTCCCCCGGCGCCTCGGGCTCGTTTCCGCGGGACCCCGGTGTCGACCATCGGTACCGGGCTCTTCGTCCCGTGCCCGAGGGTCCTTGGTGTCGACCACATCTCTCGGGCGACTCGGTTCGGGTCCGAGGGCCCGCGGTGTCGACCAGCTCCTCTGGGCGATTCCGGCCCGGGTCAGAGGGCACACAGTGTCGACCAGCTGTCCTGCGCGACGTGGGCCCGGGTCCGAGTGCCCTCGGCGTCGACCAGGGGTCCCGTGTGACTCGGACCCGGGTCCAAGGGCCCTCGGGGTCCACCAGCACTCCCGGGAGACCTGCGCTCGGGTCAGATGGCCCGAGGTGTCGACCAGCTCTCCGGGGCGACTGGGGCCATACCCGATGGCCCGCGGGGTCTTCGAGCTCTCCCGGGTGACTCGGGACTGTGCCAAGGGCCCGCGGTGTCGAACTGCTCTCCCGGGCATCTCACGCTTGCCTCTGAGGGCCCCCGGGGTCGACCAGCAGGCCCGGACGACTCTGGCTCGTGTCCGAGGGCCCGTGAAGTCGACCTGCGGTTCTGGGTGACTCGGGTCAGAGCTCTATGGCCCTCGGGGTCAATCAGCTGCCCCGGGCGACTCGGGCCCGGGTCTGAGGGCCCACGGGTTCGACCAGATTTCCTGGGCAACTCGGGCCCGGGTCCGAAGTCCTGGGGTTCCACCAATTCTCCCGGGCGTCTGGGGCCCGGGTCCGAAGGCCCTCGGGGTCGACCAGCTGTCTCGGAGGACTCGTGCTCGAGTCTGTGGGCCCGCGGGGTCGACCAGCTCTCCCGGGTGCCTCGCGCTTGGTCCGAGGGCACCTGGGTTCGACAAGCAGTCCCGAGCGACTCGTGCTAGAATCCGAGGGCCCCCGGGGTCTTCCAGCGCTCCCAGGGGCATCGGGCCGGTGCCTGAGGCCCGCGGTGTCGACCAACTCTCCCGGGCCACTCGGGTTCGGGTCTGAGGTCCCAGGGTCGACCAGCTGTCCCGGGCGACTCGGGCCCGTGGTAGATGTCCCGCTGGGTCGACCAGCTGTCCCGGGTGACTTGGGCCCTGGTCAGAGGGACCGCGGTGTCGACCAGGCGTCCCGGGTGACTCGGGACTGTACCCGAGGCCACGCGGTGTCCACCAGGTGGCCCGGGCGACTCGGGGCCGTGACCGAGGGCCCAAGGTGTCGCCCAGCTCCCCCGGGTGATTCGGGCCCGGGTCCGAGAGCATGCGGTGTCGACCAGCTGTCCCGGGGCACTCGGGCCCGCGTCGAGGGTCCGCGGTTTCGGTTTCGACATGCTCTCCCGGGTGAATCGCGCTCGGGTCCGATGGTACGCGGGGTCGACGAGCTCTCTTGGGCGATTCGGGCCCGTTCCCGAGGGCCCGTGGTGACCACCAGCTGTCCCGGGTGACTCCGGACTGTGCCCGAGGGCCCGCGGTGTCGAACAGCTTTCCCGGGCGTCTCGCGCTTGGGTCTGTGGGCCCCCGCCATCCACCAGCAGTCCCGGATGTCTCTGGCTTGTTTCCAAGGGCCCGTGAGGTCGACCTGCGGTCCTGGGCGACTCCGGCCAGAGCCCTAGGGCCCGTGGGGTCAACCTGCTGACCCGGGCCACTCGCACTTGGGTCCGAGGGCCTGCGGGGTCGACAGGCTGTCCCGGGCGACTCCGGCCCGCCTCCGAGTGCCCAGGGGTCGACCAGCTGTCCCGGGACTCTCGCGTTTGTGTCCGAGGGCCCGCGGGGTCAACCAGCTGTCCCGGGTGAATGGGGCTCGGGTCCCAAGGCACTCGGGGTTGACCAGCTGTCCTGGGCGACACCGGCCCATGCCTTTGGGCCCACGGTGTGGACCAACGCTTCCGGGCGACTCGCGTTCGGGCCTGACGGCCACGGTCGACCAGCTGTCCCGGGAGATTCGCGCCCATGCCTGATGTCCCGCGGGGTCGACCAGATGCCCCGGGCGACTCGGGCCCGTACCCGAGGGCCCGCGGTGTTGACCAGCTGTCCCGGGCGACTCCGGCCCTGGTCCAACGGCCTGAGGGGTCTACCAGCAGTCCCCCGGCGCCTCGGGCTCGTTTCCGCGGGACCCCGGTGTCGACCATCGGTACCGGGCTCTTCGTCCCGTGCCCGAGGGTCCGGGGTGTCGACCACATCTCTCGGGCGACTCGGTTCGGGTCCGAGGGCCCGCGGTGTCGACCAGCTCCTCTGGGCGATTCCGGCCCGGGTCAGAGGGCACACAGTGTCGACCAGCTGTCCTGCGCGACGTGGGCCCGGGTCCGAGTGCCCTCGGCGTCGACCAGGGGTCCCGTGTGACTCGGACCCGGGTCCAAGGGCCCTCGGGGTCCACCAGCACTCCCGGGAGACCTGCGCTCGGGTCAGATGGCCCGAGGTGTCGACCAGCTCTCCGGGGCGACTGGGGCCATACCCGATGGCCCGCGGGGTCTTCGAGCTCTCCCGGGTGACTCGGGACTGTGCCAAGGGCCCGCGGTGTCGAACTGCTCTCCCGGGCATCTCACGCTTGCCTCTGAGGGCCCCCGGGGTCGACCAGCAGGCCCGGACGATTCTGGCTCGTGTCCGAGGGCCCGTGAAGTCGACCTGCGGTTCTGGGTGACTCGGGTGAGAGCCCTATGGCCCTCGGGGTCAATCAGCTGCCCCGGGCGACTCGGGCCCGGGTCCAAGGGCCCACGGGTTCGACCAGATTTCCTGGGCGACTCGGGCCCGGGTCCGAAGTCCTGGGGTTCCACCAATTCTCCCGGGCGTCTGGGGCCCGGGTCCGAAGGCCCTCGGGGTCGACCAGCTGTCTCGGAGGACTCGTGCTCGAGTCTGTGGGCCCGCGGGGTCGACCAGCTCTCCCGGGTGACTTGCGCTTGTGTCCGAGGGCCCGAGGTGTCGACGAGCACTCCCGGGCCACTCGGGCTCGTGTCCAAGGGCCCGCGTGTGCGAACAGCGCTCCGGGGTGAATCAACTCGGGTCTGAGGGCCAGCGGGGTCGACCAAAAGTCCCCGGTGCCTCGGGCCCATGCCCGACGGCTTGCAGGGTCGACAAGAAGTCCCGGGTATCTCTGGACCCAGCCCGTGGTGCTGTGGGGTCAAACTGCTGCCCCGGGTGCCTCGCGCTTGGTCCGAGGGCACCCGGGTTCGACAAGTAGTCCCCAGCGACTCGTGCTAGAATCCGAGGGCCCCCGGGGTCGTCCAGCGCTCCCAGGGGCATCGGGCCGGTGCCTGAGGCCCGCGGTGTCGACCAACTCTCCCGGCAACTCGGGTTAGGGTCTGAGGTCCCAGGGTCGACCAGCTGTCCCGCGCGACTCGGGCCCGTGGTGGATGTCCCGCTGGGTCGACCAGCTGTCCCGGGTGACTTGGGCCCTGGTCAGAGGGACCGCGGTGTCGACCAGGCGTCCCGGGTGACTCGGGACTGTACCCGAGGCCGCGCGGTGTCCACCAGGTGGCCCTGGCGACTCGGGGCCGTGACCGAGGGCCCAAGGTGTCGCCCAGCTCCCCCGGGTGATTCGGGCCCGGGTCCGAGAGCATGCGGTGTCGACCAGCTGTCCCGGGGCACTCGGGCCCGCGTCGAGGGTCCGCGGTTTCGGTTTCGACATGCTCTCCCGGGTGAATCGCGCTCGGGTCCGATGGTACGCGGGGTCGACGAGCTCTCTTGGGCGATTCGGGCCCGTTCCCGAGGGCCCGTGGTGACCACCAGCTGTCCCGGGTGACTCCGGACTGTGCCCGAGGGCCCGCGGTGTCGAACAGCTTTCCCGGGCGTCTCGCGCTTGGGTCTGTGGGCCCCCGCCATCGACCAGCAGTCCCGGATGTCTCTGGCTTGTTTCCGAGGGCCCGTGAGGTCGACCTGCGGTCCTGGGCGACTCCGGCCAGAGCCCTAGGGCCCGTGGGGTCAACCTGCTGACCCGGGCCACTCGCACTTGGGTCCGAGGGCCTGCGGGGTCGACAGGCTGTCCCGGGCGACTCCGGCCCGCCTCCGAGTGCCCAGGGGTCGACCAGCTGTCCCGGGACTCTCGCGTTTGTGTCCGAGGGCCCGCGGGGTCAACCAGCTGTCCCGGGTGAATGGGGCTCGGGTCCCAAGGCACTCGGGGTTGACCAGCTGTCCTGGGCGACACCGGCCCATGCCTTTGGGCCCGCGGTGTGGTCCAACGCTTCCGGGCGACTCGCGTTCGGGCCTGACGGCCACGGTCCACCAGCTGTCCCGGGAGATTCGCGCCCATGCCTGATGTCCCGCGGGGTCGACCAGATGCCCCGGGCGACTCGGGCCCGTACCCGAGGGCCCGCGGTGTTGACCAGCTGTCCCGGGCGACTCCGGCCCTGGTCCAACGGCCTGAGGGGTCTACCAGCAGTCCCCCGGCGCCTCGGGCTCGTTTCCGCGGGACCCCGGTGTCGACCATCGGTACCGGGCTCTTCGTCCCGTGCCCGAGGGTCCGGGGTGTCGACCACATCTCTCGGGCGACTCGGTTCGGGTCCGAGGGCCCGCGGTGTCGACCAGCTCCTCTGGGCGATTCCGGCCCGGGTCAGAGGGCACACAGTGTCGACCAGCTGTCCTGCGCGACGTGGGCCCGGGTCCGAGTGCCCTCGGCGTCGACCAGGGGTCCCGTGTGACTCGGACCTGGGTCCAAGGGCCCTCGGGGTCCACCAGCACTCCCGGGAGACCTGCGCTCGGGTCAGATGGCCCGAGGTGTCGACCAGCTCTCCGGGGCGACTGGGGCCATACCCGATGGCCCGCGGGGTCTTCGAGCTCTCCCGGGTGACTCGGGACTGTGCCAAGGGCCCGCGGTGTCGAACTGCTCTCCCGGGCATCTCACGCTTGCCTCTGAGGGCCCCCGGGGTCGACCAGCAGGCCCGGACGATTCTGGCTCGTGTCCGAGGGCCCGTGAAGTCGACCTGCGGTTCTGGGTGACTCGGGTGAGAGCCCTATGGCCCTCGGGGTCAATCAGCTGCCCCGGGCGACTCGGGCCCGGGTCCAAGGGCCCACGGGTTCGACCAGATTTCCTGGGCGACTCGGGCCCGGGTCCGAAGTCCTGGGGTTCCACCAATTCTCCCGGGCGTCTGGGGCCCGGGTCCGAAGGCCCTCGGGGTCGACCAGCTGTCTCGGAGGACTCGTGCTCGAGTCTGTGGGCCCGCGGGGTCGACCAGCTCTCCCGGGTGACTTGCGCTTGTGTCCGAGGGCCCGAGGTGTCGACGAGCACTCCCGGGCCACTCGGGCTCGTGTCCGAGGGCCCGCGTGTGCGAACAGCGCTCCGGGGTGAATCAACTCGGGTCTGAGGGCCAGCGGGGTCGACCAAAAGTCCCCGGTGCCTCGGGCCCATGCCCGACGGCTTGCAGTGTCGACAAGGAGTCCCGGGTATCTCTGGACCCAGCCCGTGGTGCTGTGGGGTCAAACTGCTGCCCCGGGTGCCTCGCGCTTGGTCCGAGGGCACCCGGGTTCGACAAGTAGTCCCCAGCGACTCGTGCTAGAATCCGAGGGCCCCCGGGGTCGTCCAGCGCTCCCAGGGGCATCGGGCCGGTGCCTGAGGCCCGCGGTGTCGACCAACTCTCCCGGCAACTCGGGTTAGGGTCTGAGGTCCCAGGGTCGACCAGCTGTCCCGCGCGACTCGGGCCCGTGGTGGATGTCCCGCTGGGTCGACCAGCTGTCCCGGGTGACTTGGGCCCTGGTCAGAGGGACCGCGGTGTCGACCAGGCGTCCCGGGTGACTCGGGACTGTACCCGAGGCCGCGCGGTGTCCACCAGGTGGCCCTGGCGACTCGGGGCCGTGACCGAGGGCCCAAGGTGTCGCCCAGCTCCCCCGGGTGATTCGGGCCCGGGTCCGAGAGCATGCGGTGTCGACCAGCTGTCCCGGGGCACTCGGGCCCGCGTCGAGGGTCCGCGGTTTCGGTTTCGACATGCTCTCCCGGGTGAATCGCGCTCGGGTCCGATGGTACGCGGGGTCGACGAGCTCTCTTGGGCGATTCGGGCCCGTTCCCGAGGGCCCGTGGTGACCACCAGCTGTCCCGGGTGACTCCGGACTGTGCCCGAGGGCCCGCGGTGTCGAACAGCTTTCCCGGGCGTCTCGCGCTTGGGTCTGTGGGCCCCCGCCATCGACCAGCAGTCCCGGATGTCTCTGGCTTGTTTCCGAGGGCCCGTGAGGTCGACCTGCGGTCCTGGGCGACTCCGGCCAGAGCCCTAGGGCCCGTGGGGTCAACCTGCTGACCCGGGCCACTCGCACTTGGGTCCGAGGGCCTGCGGGGTCGACAGGCTGTCCCGGGCGACTCCGGCCCGCCTCCGAGTGCCCAGGGGTCGACCAGCTGTCCCGGGACTCTCGCGTTTGTGTCCGAGGGCCCGCGGGGTCAACCAGCTGTCCCGGGTGAATGGGGCTCGGGTCCCAAGGCACTCGGGGTTGACCAGCTGTCCTGGGCGACACCGGCCCATGCCTTTGGGCCCGCGGTGTGGTCCAACGCTTCCGGGCGACTCGCGTTCGGGCCTGACGGCCACGGTCCACCAGCTGTCCCGGGAGATTCGCGCCCATGCCTGATGTCCCGCGGGGTCGACCAGATGCCCCGGGCGACTCGGGCCCGTACCCGAGGGCCCGCGGTGTTGACCAGCTGTCCCGGGCGACTCCGGCCCTGGTCCAACGGCCTGAGGGGTCTACCAGCAGTCCCCCGGCGCCTCGGGCTCGTTTCCGCGGGACCCCGGTGTCGACCATCGGTACCGGGCTCTTCGTCCCGTGCCCGAGGGTCCGGGGTGTCGACCACATCTCTCGGGCGACTCGGTTCGGGTCCGAGGGCCCGCGGTGTCGACCAGCTCCTCTGGGCGATTCCGGCCCGGGTCAGAGGGCACACAGTGTCGACCAGCTGTCCTGCGCGA
Source organism: Sus scrofa (assembly GCF_054392235.1). Lineage (NCBI taxonomy): Eukaryota > Metazoa > Chordata > Mammalia > Artiodactyla > Suidae > Sus > Sus scrofa. The sequence goes on along the minus strand of NC_139387.1, from coordinate 44,742,183 downwards.
CGTGGGCCCGGGTCCGAGTGCCCTCGGCGTCGACCAGGGGTCCCGTGTGACTCGGACCCGGGTCCAAGGGCCCTCGGGGTCCACCAGCACTCCCGGGAGACCTGCGCTCGGGTCAGATGGCCCGAGGTGTCGACCAGCTCTCCGGGGCGACTGGGGCCATACCCGATGGCCCGCGGGGTCTTCGAGCTCTCCCGGGTGACTCGGGACTGTGCCAAGGGCCCGCGGTGTCGAACTGCTCTCCCGGGCATCTCACGCTTGCCTCTGAGGGCCCCCGGGGTCGACCAGCAGGCCCGGACGATTCTGGCTCGTGTCCGAGGGCCCGTGAAGTCGACCTGCGGTTCTGGGTGACTCGGGTGAGAGCCCTATGGCCCTCGGGGTCAAACAGCTGCCCCGGGCGACTCGGGCCCGGGTCCAAGGGCCCACGGGTTCGACCAGATTTCCTGGGCGACTCGGGCCCGGGTCCGAAGTCCTGGGGTTCCACCAATTCTCCCGGGCGTCTGGGGCCCGGGTCCGAAGGCCCTCGGGGTCGACCAGCTGTCTCGGAGGACTCGTGCTCGAGTCTGTGGGCCCGCGGGGTCGACCAGCTCTCCCGGGTGACTTGCGCTTGTGTCCGAGGGCCCGAGGTGTCGACGAGCACTCCCGGGCCACTCGGGCTCGTGTCCAAGGGCCCGCGTGTGCGAACAGCGCTCCGGGGTGAATCAACTCGGGTCTGAGGGCCAGCGGGGTCGACCAAAAGTCCCCGGTGCCTCGGGCCCATGCCCGACGGCTTGCAGGGTCGACAAGAAGTCCCGGGTATCTCTGGACCCAGCCCGTGGTGCTGTGGGGTCAAACTGCTGCCCCGGGTGCCTCGCGCTTGGTCCGAGGGCACCCGGGTTCGACAAGTAGTCCCCAGCGACTCGTGCTAGAATCCGAGGGCCCCCGGGGTCGTCCAGCGCTCCCAGGGGCATCGGGCCGGTGCCTGAGGCCCGCGGTGTCGACCAACTCTCCCGGCAACTCGGGTTAGGGTCTGAGGTCCCAGGGTCGACCAGCTGTCCCGCGCGACTCGGGCCCGTGGTGGATGTCCCGCTGGGTCGACCAGCTGTCCCGGGTGACTTGGGCCCTGGTCAGAGGGACCGCGGTGTCGACCAGGCGTCCCGGGTGACTCGGGACTGTACCCGAGGCCGCGCGGTGTCCACCAGGTGGCCCTGGCGACTCGGGGCCGTGACCGAGGGCCCAAGGTGTCGCCCAGCTCCCCCGGGTGATTCGGGCCCGGGTCCGAGAGCATGCGGTGTCGACCAGCTGTCCCGGGGCACTCGGGCCCGCGTCGAGGGTCCGCGGTTTCGGTTTCGACATGCTCTCCCGGGTGAATCGCGCTCGGGTCCGATGGTACGCGGGGTCGACGAGCTCTCTTGGGCGATTCGGGCCCGTTCCCGAGGGCCCGTGGTGACCACCAGCTGTCCCGGGTGACTCCGGACTGTGCCCGAGGGCCCGCGGTGTCGAACAGCTTTCCCGGGCGTCTCGCGCTTGGGTCTGTGGGCCCCCGCCATCGACCAGCAGTCCCGGATGTCTCTGGCTTGTTTCCGAGGGCCCGTGAGGTCGACCTGCGGTCCTGGGCGACTCCGGCCAGAGCCCTAGGGCCCGTGGGGTCAACCTGCTGACCCGGGCCACTCGCACTTGGGTCCGAGGGCCTGCGGGGTCGACAGGCTGTCCCGGGCGACTCCGGCCCGCCTCCGAGTGCCCAGGGGTCGACCAGCTGTCCCGGGACTCTCGCGTTTGTGTCCGAGGGCCCGCGGGGTCAACCAGCTGTCCCGGGTGAATGGGGCTCGGGTCCCAAGGCACTCGGGGTTGACCAGCTGTCCTGGGCGACACCGGCCCATGCCTTTGGGCCCGCGGTGTGGTCCAACGCTTCCGGGCGACTCGCGTTCGGGCCTGACGGCCACGGTCCACCAGCTGTCCCGGGAGATTCGCGCCCATGCCTGATGTCCCGCGGGGTCGACCAGATGCCCCGGGCGACTCGGGCCCGTACCCGAGGGCCCGCGGTGTTGACCAGCTGTCCCGGGCGACTCCGGCCCTGGTCCAACGGCCTGAGGGGTCTACCAGCAGTCCCCCGGCGCCTCGGGCTCGTTTCCGCGGGACCCCGGTGTCGACCATCGGTACCGGGCTCTTCGTCCCGTGCCCGAGGGTCCGGGGTGTCGACCACATCTCTCGGGCGACTCGGTTCGGGTCCGAGGGCCCGCGGTGTCGACCAGCTCCTCTGGGCGATTCCGGCCCGGGTCAGAGGGCACACAGTGTCGACCAGCTGTCCTGCGCGACGTGGGCCCGGGTCCGAGTGCCCTCGGCGTCGACCAGGGGTCCCGTGTGACTCGGACCCGGGTCCAAGGGCCCTCGGGGTCCACCAGCACTCCCGGGAGACCTGCGCTCGGGTCAGATGGCCCGAGGTGTCGACCAGCTCTCCGGGGCGACTGGGGCCATACCCGATGGCCCGCGGGGTCTTCGAGCTCTCCCGGGTGACTCGGGACTGTGCCAAGGGCCCGCGGTGTCGAACTGCTCTCCCGGGCATCTCACGCTTGCCTCTGAGGGCCCCCGGGGTCGACCAGCAGGCCCGGACGACTCTGGCTCGTGTCCGAGGGCCCGTGAAGTCGACCTCCGGTTCTGGGTGACTCGGGTGAGAGCCCTATGGCCCTCGGGGTCAATCAGCTGCCCCGGGCGACTCGGGCCCGGGTCCAAGGGCCCACGGGTTCGACCAGATTTCCTGGGCGACTCGGGCCCGGGTCCGAAGTCCTGGGGTTCCACCAATTCTCCCGGGCGTCTGGGGCCCGGGTCCGAAGGCCCTCGGGGTCGACCAGCTGTCTCGGAGGACTCGTGCTCGAGTCTGTGGGCCCGCGGGGTCGACCAGCTCTCCCGGGTGACTTGCGCTTGTGTCCGAGGGCCCGAGGTGTCGACGAGCACTCCCGGGCCACTCGGGCTCGTGTCCAAGGGCCCGCGTGTGCGAACAGCGCTCCGGGGTGAATCAACTCGGGTCTGAGGGCCAGCGGGGTCGACCAAAAGTCCCCGGTGCCTCGGGCCCATGCCCGACGGCTTGCAGGGTCGACAAGAAGTCCCGGGTATCTCTGGACCCAGCCCGTGGTGCTGTGGGGTCAAACTGCTGCCCCGGGTGCCTCGCGCTTGGTCCGAGGGCACCCGGGTTCGACAAGTAGTCCCCAGCGACTCGTGCTAGAATCCGAGGGCCCCCGGGGTCGTCCAGCGCTCCCAGGGGCATCGGGCCGGTGCCTGAGGCCCGCGGTGTCGACCAACTCTCCCGGGCCACTCGGGTTAGGGTGTGAGGTCCCAGGGTCGACCAGCTGTCCCGGGCGACTCGGGCCCGTGGTGGATGTCCCGCTGGGTCGACCAGCTGTCCCGGGTGACTTGGGCCCTGGTCAGAGGGACCGCGGTGTCGACCAGGCGTCCCGGGTGACTCGGGACTGTACCCGAGGCCGCGCGGTGTCCACCAGGTGGCCCGGGCGACTCGGGGCCTTGACCGAGGGCCCAAGGTGTCGCCCAGCTCCCCCGGGTGATTCGGGCCTGGGTCCGAGAGCATGCGATGTCGACCACTGTCCCGGGGCACTCGGGCCCGCGTCGAGGGTCCGCGGTTTCGGTTTCGACATGCTCTCCCGGGTGAATCGCGCTCGGGTCCGATGGTACGCGGGGTCGACGAGCTCTCTTGGGCGATTCGGGCCCGTTCCCGAGGGCCCGTGGTGACCACCAGCTGTCCCGGGTGACTCCGGACTGTGCCCGAGGGCCCGCGGTGTCGAACAGCTTTCCCGGGCGTCTCGCGCTTGGGTCTGTGGGCCCCCGCCATCGACCAGCAGTCCCGGATGTCTCTGGCTTGTTTCCGAGGGCCCGTGAGGTCGACCTGCGGTCCTGGGCGACTCCGGCCAGAGCCCTAGGGCCCGTGGGGTCAACCTGCTGACCCGGGCCACTCGCACTTGGGTCCGAGGGCCTGCGGGGTCGACAGGCTGTCCCGGGCGACTCCGGCCCGCCTCCGAGTGCCCAGGGGTCGACCAGCTGTCCCGGGACTCTCGCGTTTGTGTCCGAGGGCCCGCGGGGTCAACCAGCTGTCCCGGGTGAATGGGGCTCGGGTCCCAAGGCACTCGGGGTTGACCAGCTGTCCTGGGCGACACCGGCCCATGCATTTGGGCCCGCGGTGTGGACCAACGCTTCCGGGCGACTCGCGTTCGGGCCTGACAGCCACGGTCCACCAGCTGTCCCGGGAGATTCGCGCCCATGCCTGATGTCCCGCGGGGTCGACCAGATGCCCCGGGCGACTCGGGCCCGTACCCGAGGGCCCGCGGTGTTGACCAGCTGTCCCGGGCGACTCCGGCCCTGGTCCAACGGCCTGAGGGGTCTACCAGTAGTCCCCCGGCGCCTCGGGCTCGTTTCCGCGGGACCCCGGTGTCGACCATCGGTACCGGGCTCTTCGTCCCGTGCCCGAGGGTCCGGGGTGTCGACCACATCTCTCGGGCGACTCGGTTCGGGTCCGAGGGCCCGCGGTGTCGACCAGCTCCTCTGGGCGATTCCGGCCCGGGTCAGAGGGCACACAGTGTCGACCAGCTGTCCTGCGCGACGTGGGCCCGGGTCCGAGTGCCCTCGGCGTCGACCAGGGGTCCCGTGTGACTCGGACCCGGGTCCAAGGGCCCTCGGGGTCCACCAGCACTCCCGGGAGACCTGCGCTCGGGTCAGAGGGCCCGAGGTGTCGACCAGCTCTCGGGGGCGACTGGGGCCATACCCGATGGCCCGCGGGGTCTTCGAGCTCTCCCGGGTGACTCGGGACTGTGCCAAGGGCCCGCGGTGTCGAACTGCTCTCCCGGGCATCTCACGCTTGCCTCTGAGGGCCCCCGGGGTCGACCAGCAGGCCCGGACGACTCTGGCTCGTGTCCGAGGGCCCGTGAAGTCGACCTGCGGTTCTGGGTGACTCGGGTCAGAGCTCTATGGCCCTCGGGGTCAATCAGCTGCCCCGGGCGACTCGGGCCCAGGTCTGAGGGCCCACGGGTTCGACCAGATTTCCTGGGCAACTCGGGCCCGGGTCCGAAGTCCTGGGGTTCCACCAATTCTCCCGGGCGTCTGGGGCCCGGGTCCGAAGGCCCTCGGGGTCGACCAGCTGTCTCGGAGGACTCGTGCTCGAGTCTGTGGGCCCGCGGGGTCGACCAGCTCTCCCGGGTGACTTGCGCTTGTGTCCGAGGGCCCGAGGTGTCGACGAGCACTCCCGGGCCACTCGGGCTCGTGTCCAAGGGCCCGCGTGTGCGAACAGCGCTCCGGGGTGAATCAACTCGGGTCTGAGGGCCAGCGGGGTCGACCAAAAGTCCCCGGTGCCTCGGGCCCATGCCCGACGGCTTGCAGTGTCGACAAGAAGTCCCGGGTATCTCTGGACCCAGCCCGTGGTGCTGTGGTGTCAAACTGCTGCCCCGGGTGCCTCGCGCTTGGTCCGAGGGCACCTGGGTTCGACAAGCAGTCCCGAGCGACTCGTGCTAGAATCCGAGGGCCCCCGGGGTCGTCCAGCGCTCCCAGGGGCATCGGGCCGGTGCCTGAGGCCCGCGGTGTCGACCAACTCTCCCGGGCCACTCGGGTTCGGGTCTGAGGTCCCAGGGTCGACCAGCTGTCCCGGGCGACTCGGGCCCATGGTGGATGTCCCGCTGGGTCGACCAGCTGTCCCGGGTGACTTGGGCCCTGGTCAGAGGGACCGCGGTGTCGACCAGGCGTCCCGGGTGACTCGGGACTGTACCCGAGGCCACGCGGTGTCCACCAGGTGGCCCGGGCGACTCGGGGCCGTGACCGAGGGCCCAAGGTGTCGCCCAGCTCCCCCGGGTGATTCGGGCCCGGGTCCGAGAGCATGCGGTGTCGACCAGCTGTCCCAGGGCACTCGGGCCCGCGTCGAGGGTCCGCGGTTTCGGTTTCGACATGCTCTCCCGGGTGAATCGCGCTCGGGTCCGATGGTACGCGGGGTCGACGAGCTCTCTTGGGCGATTCGGGCCCGTTCCCGAGGGCCCGTGGTGACCACCAGCTGTCCCGGGTGACTCCGGACTGTGCCCGAGGGCCCGCGGTGTCGAACAGCTTTCCCGGGCGTCTCGCGCTTGGGTCTGTGGGCCCCCGCCATGGACCAGCAGTCCCGGATGTCTCTGGCTTGTTTCCGAGGGCCCGTGAGGTCGACCTGCGGTCCTGGGCGACTCCGGCCAGAGCCCTAGGGCCCGTGGGGTCAACCTGCTGACCCGGGCCACTCGCACTTGGGTCCGAGGGCCTGCGGGGTCGACAGGCTGTCCCGGGCGACTCCGGCCCGCCTCCGAGTGCCCAGGGGTCGACCAGCTGTCTCGGGACTCTCGCGTTTGTGTCCGAGGGCCCGCGGGGTCAACCAGCTGTCCCGGGTGAATGGGGCTCGGGTCCCAAGGCACTCGGGGTTGACCAGCTGTCCTGGGCGACACCGGCCCATGCCTTTGGGCCCGCGGTGTGGTCCAACGCTTCCGGGCGACTCGCGTTCGGGCCTGACGGCCACGGTCCACCAGCTGTCCCGGGAGATTCGCGCCCATGCCTGATGTCCTGCGGGGTCGACCAGATGCCCCGGGCGACTCGGGCCCGTACCCGAGGGCCCGCGGTGTTGACCAGCTGTCCCGGGCGACTCCGGCCCTGGTCCAACGGCCTGAGGGGTCTACCAGCAGTCCCCCGGCGCATCGGGCTCGTTTCCGCGGGACCCCGGTGTCGACCATCGGTACCGGGCTCTTCGTCCCGTGCCCGAGGGTCCTTGGTGTCGACCACATCTCTCGGGCGACTCGGTTCGGGTCCGAGGGCCCGCGGTGTCGACCAGCTCCTCTGGGCGATTCCGGCCCGGGTCAGAGGGCACACAGTGTCGACCAGCTGTCCTGCGCGACGTGGGCCCGGGTCCGAGTGCCCTCGGCGTCGACCAGGGGTCCCGTGTGACTCGGACCCGGGTCCAAGGGCCCTCGGGGTCCACCAGCACTCCCGGGAGACCTGCGCTCGGGTCAGATGGCCCGAGGTGTCGACCAGCTCTCCGGGGCGACTGGGGCCATACCCGATGGCCCGCGGGGTCTTCGAGCTCTCCCGGGTGACTCGGGACTGTGCCAAGGGCCCGCGGTGTCGAACTGCTCTCCCGGGCATCTCACGCTTGCCTCTGAGGGCCCCCGGGGTCGACCAGCAGGCCCGGACGACTCTGGCTCGTGTCCGAGGGCCCGTGAAGTCGACCTGCGGTTCTGGGTGACTCGGGTCAGAGCTCTATGGCCCTCGGGGTCAATCAGCTGCCCCGGGCGACTCGGGCCCGGGTCTGAGGGCCCACGGGTTCGACCAGATTTCCTGGGCAACTCGGGCCCGGGTCCGAAGTCCTGGGGTTCCACCAATTCTCCCGGGCGTCTGGGGCCCGGGTCCGAAGGCCCTCGGGGTCGACCAGCTGTCTCGGAGGACTCGTGCTCGAGTCTGTGGGCCCGCGGGGTCGACCAGCTCTCCCGGGTGCCTCGCGCTTGGTCCGAGGGCACCTGGGTTCGACAAGCAGTCCCGAGCGACTCGTGCTAGAATCCGAGGGCCCCCGGGGTCGTCCAGCGCTCCCAGGGGCATCGGGCCGGTGCCTGAGGCCCGCGGTGTCGACCAACTCTCCCGGGCCACTCGGGTTCGGGTCTGAGGTCCCAGGGTCGACCAGCTGTCCCGGGCGACTCGGGCCCGTGGTGGATGTCCCGCTGGGTCGACCAGCTGTCCCGGGTGACTTGGGCCCTGGTCAGAGGGACCGCGGTGTCGACCAGGCGTCCCGGGTGACTCGGGACTGTACCCGAGGCCACGCGGTGTCCACCAGGTGGCCCGGGCGACTCGGGGCCGTGACCGAGGGCCCAAGGTGTCGCCCAGCTCCCCCGGGTGATTCGGGCCCGGGTCCGAGAGCATGCGGTGTCGACCAGCTGTCCCGGGGCACTCGGGCCTGCGTCGAGGGTCCGCGGTTTCGGTTTCGACATGCTCTCCCGGGTGAATCGCGCTCGGGTCCGATGGTACGCGGGGTCGACGAGCTCTCTTGGGCGATTCGGGCCCGTTCCCGAGGGCCCGTGGTGACCACCAGCTGTCCCGGGTGACTCCGGACTGTGCCCGAGGGCCCGCGGTGTCGAACAGCTTTCCCGGGCGTCTCGCGCTTGGGTCTGTGGGCCCCCGCCATCCACCAGCAGTCCCGGATGTCTCTGGCTTGTTTCCAAGGGCCCGTGAGGTCGACCTGCGGTCCTGGGCGACTCCGGCCAGAGCCCTAGGGCCCGTGGGGTCAACCTGCTGACCCGGGCCACTCGCACTTGGGTCCGAGGGCCTGCGGGGTCGACAGGCTGTCCCGGGCGACTCCGGCCCGCCTCCGAGTGCCCAGGGGTCGACCAGCTGTCCCGGGACTCTCGCGTTTGTGTCCCAGGGCCCGCGGGGTCAACCAGCTGTCCCGGGTGAATGGGGCTCGGGTCCCAAGGCACTCGGGGTTGACCAGCTGTCCTGGGCGACACCGGCCCATGCCTTTGGGCCCGCGGTGTGGACCAACGCTTCCGGGCGACTCGCGTTCGGGCCTGACGGCCACGGTCCACCAGCTGTCCCGGGAGATTCGCGCCCATGCCTGATGTCCCGCGGGGTCGACCAGATGCCCCGGGCGACTCGGGCCCGTACCCGAGGGCCCGCGGTGTTGACCAGCTGTCCCGGGCGACTCCGGCCCTGGTCCAACGGCCTGAGGGGTCTACCAGCAGTCCCCCGGCGCCTCGGGCTCGTTTCCGCGGGACCCCGGTGTCGACCATCGGTACCGGGCTCTTCGTCCCGTGCCCGAGGGTCCGGGGTGTCGACCACATCTCTCGGGCGACTCGGTTCGGGTCCGAGGGCCCGCGGTGTCGACCAGCTCCTCTGGGCGATTCCGGCCCGGGTCAGAGGGCACACAGTGTCGACCAGCTGTCCTGCGCGACGTGGGCCCGGGTCCGAGTGCCCTCGGCGTCGACCAGGGGTCCCGTGTGACTCGGACCCGGGTCCAAGGGCCCTCGGGGTCCACCAGCACTCCCGGGAGACCTGCGCTCGGGTCAGATGGCCCGAGGTGTCGACCAGCTCTCCGGGGCGACTGGGGCCATACCCGATGGCCCGCGGGGTCTTCGAGCTCTCCCGGGTGACTCGGGACTGTGCCAAGGGCCCGCGGTGTCGAACTGCTCTCCCGGGCATCTCACGCTTGCCTCTGAGGGCCCCCGGGGTCGACCAGCAGGCCCGGACGATTCTGGCTCGTGTCCGAGGGCCCGTGAAGTCGACCTGCGGTTCTGGGTGACTCGGGTGAGAGCCCTATGGCCCTCGGGGTCAATCAGCTGCCCCGGGCGACTCGGGCCCGGGTCCAAGGGCCCACGGGTTCGACCAGATTTCCTGGGCGACTCGGGCCCGGGTCCGAAGTCCTGGGGTTCCACCAATTCTCCCGGGCGTCTGGGGCCCGGGTCCGAAGGCCCTCGGGGTCGACCAGCTGTCTCGGAGGACTCGTGCTCGAGTCTGTGGGCCCGCGGGGTCGACCAGCTCTCCCGGGTGACTTGCGCTTGTGTCCGAGGGCCCGAGGTGTCGACGAGCACTCCCGGGCCACTCGGGCTCGTGTCCAAGGGCCCGCGTGTGCGAACAGCGCTCCGGGGTGAATCAACTCGGGTCTGAGGGCCAGCGGGGTCGACCAAAAGTCCCCGGTGCCTCGGGCCCATGCCCGACGGCTTGCAGGGTCGACAAGAAGTCCCGGGTATCTCTGGACCCAGCCCGTGGTGCTGTGGGGTCAAACTGCTGCCCCGGGTGCCTCGCGCTTGGTCCGAGGGCACCCGGGTTCGACAAGTAGTCCCCAGCGACTCGTGCTAGAATCCGAGGGCCCCCGGGGTCGTCCAGCGCTCCCAGGGGCATCGGGCCGGTGCCTGAGGCCCGCGGTGTCGACCAACTCTCCCGGCAACTCGGGTTAGGGTCTGAGGTCCCAGGGTCGACCAGCTGTCCCGCGCGACTCGGGCCCGTGGTGGATGTCCCGCTGGGTCGACCAGCTGTCCCGGGTGACTTGGGCCCTGGTCAGAGGGACCGCGGTGTCGACCAGGCGTCCCGGGTGACTCGGGACTGTACCCGAGGCCGCGCGGTGTCCACCAGGTGGCCCTGGCGACTCGGGGCCGTGACCGAGGGCCCAAGGTGTCGCCCAGCTCCCCCGGGTGATTCGGGCCCGGGTCCGAGAGCATGCGGTGTCGACCAGCTGTCCCGGGGCACTCGGGCCCGCGTCGAGGGTCCGCGGTTTCGGTTTCGACATGCTCTCCCGGGTGAATCGCGCTCGGGTCCGATGGTACGCGGGGTCGACGAGCTCTCTTGGGCGATTCGGGCCCGTTCCCGAGGGCCCGTGGTGACCACCAGCTGTCCCGGGTGACTCCGGACTGTGCCCGAGGGCCCGCGGTGTCGAACAGCTTTCCCGGGCGTCTCGCGCTTGGGTCTGTGGGCCCCCGCCATCGACCAGCAGTCCCGGATGTCTCTGGCTTGTTTCCGAGGGCCCGTGAGGTCGACCTGCGGTCCTGGGCGACTCCGGCCAGAGCCCTAGGGCCCGTGGGGTCAACCTGCTGACCCGGGCCACTCGCACTTGGGTCCGAGGGCCTGCGGGGTCGACAGGCTGTCCCGGGCGACTCCGGCCCGCCTCCGAGTGCCCAGGGGTCGACCAGCTGTCCCGGGACTCTCGCGTTTGTGTCCGAGGGCCCGCGGGGTCAACCAGCTGTCCCGGGTGAATGGGGCTCGGGTCCCAAGGCACTCGGGGTTGACCAGCTGTCCTGGGCGACACCGGCCCATGCCTTTGGGCCCGCGGTGTGGTCCAACGCTTCCGGGCGACTCGCGTTCGGGCCTGACGGCCACGGTCCACCAGCTGTCCCGGGAGATTCGCGCCCATGCCTGATGTCCCGCGGGGTCGACCAGATGCCCCGGGCGACTCGGGCCCGTACCCGAGGGCCCGCGGTGTTGACCAGCTGTCCCGGGCGACTCCGGCCCTGGTCCAACGGCCTGAGGGGTCTACCAGCAGTCCCCCGGCGCCTCGGGCTCGTTTCCGCGGGACCCCGGTGTCGACCATCGGTACCGGGCTCTTCGTCCCGTGCCCGAGGGTCCGGGGTGTCGACCACATCTCTCGGGCGACTCGGTTCGGGTCCGAGGGCCCGCGGTGTCGACCAGCTCCTCTGGGCGATTCCGGCCCGGGTCAGAGGGCACACAGTGTCGACCAGCTGTCCTGCGCGACGTGGGCCCGGGTCCGAGTGCCCTCGGCGTCGACCAGGGGTCCCGTGTGACTCGGACCCGGGTCCAAGGGCCCTCGGGGTCCACCAGCACTCCCGGGAGACCTGCGCTCGGGTCAGATGGCCCGAGGTGTCGACCAGCTCTCCGGGGCGACTGGGGCCATACCCGATGGCCCGCGGGGTCTTCGAGCTCTCCCGGGTGACTCGGGACTGTGCCAAGGGCCCGCGGTGTCGAACTGCTCTCCCGGGCATCTCACGCTTGCCTCTGAGGGCCCCCGGGGTCGACCAGCAGGCCCGGACGATTCTGGCTCGTGTCCGAGGGCCCGTGAAGTCGACCTGCGGTTCTGGGTGACTCGGGTGAGAGCCCTATGGCCCTCGGGGTCAATCAGCTGCCCCGGGCGACTCGGGCCCGGGTCCAAGGGCCCACGGGTTCGACCAGATTTCCTGGGCGACTCGGGCCCGGGTCCGAAGTCCTGGGGTTCCACCAATTCTCCCGGGCGTCTGGGGCCCGGGTCCGAAGGCCCTCGGGGTCGACCAGCTGTCTCGGAGGACTCGTGCTCGAGTCTGTGGGCCCGCGGGGTCGACCAGCTCTCCCGGGTGACTTGCGCTTGTGTCCGAGGGCCCGAGGTGTCGACGAGCACTCCCGGGCCACTCGGGCTCGTGTCCGAGGGCCCGCGTGTGCGAACAGCGCTCCGGGGTGAATCAACTCGGGTCTGAGGGCCAGCGGGGTCGACCAAAAGTCCCCGGTGCCTCGGGCCCATGCCCGACGGCTTGCAGTGTCGACAAGGAGTCCCGGGTATCTCTGGACCCAGCCCGTGGTGCTGTGGGGTCAAACTGCTGCCCCGGGTGCCTCGCGCTTGGTCCGAGGGCACCCGGGTTCGACAAGTAGTCCCCAGCGACTCGTGCTAGAATCCGAGGGCCCCCGGGGTCGTCCAGCGCTCCCAGGGGCATCGGGCCGGTGCCTGAGGCCCGCGGTGTCGACCAACTCTCCCGGCAACTCGGGTTAGGGTCTGAGGTCCCAGGGTCGACCAGCTGTCCCGCGCGACTCGGGCCCGTGGTGGATGTCCCGCTGGGTCGACCAGCTGTCCCGGGTGACTTGGGCCCTGGTCAGAGGGACCGCGGTGTCGACCAGGCGTCCCGGGTGACTCGGGACTGTACCCGAGGCCGCGCGGTGTCCACCAGGTGGCCCTGGCGACTCGGGGCCGTGACCGAGGGCCCAAGGTGTCGCCCAGCTCCCCCGGGTGATTCGGGCCCGGGTCCGAGAGCATGCGGTGTCGACCAGCTGTCCCGGGGCACTCGGGCCCGCGTCGAGGGTCCGCGGTTTCGGTTTCGACATGCTCTCCCGGGTGAATCGCGCTCGGGTCCGATGGTACGCGGGGTCGACGAGCTCTCTTGGGCGATTCGGGCCCGTTCCCGAGGGCCCGTGGTGACCACCAGCTGTCCCGGGTGACTCCGGACTGTGCCCGAGGGCCCGCGGTGTCGAACAGCTTTCCCGGGCGTCTCGCGCTTGGGTCTGTGGGCCCCCGCCATCGACCAGCAGTCCCGGATGTCTCTGGCTTGTTTCCGAGGGCCCGTGAGGTCGACCTGCGGTCCTGGGCGACTCCGGCCAGAGCCCTAGGGCCCGTGGGGTCAACCTGCTGACCCGGGCCACTCGCACTTGGGTCCGAGGGCCTGCGGGGTCGACAGGCTGTCCCGGGCGACTCCGGCCCGCCTCCGAGTGCCCAGGGGTCGACCAGCTGTCCCGGGACTCTCGCGTTTGTGTCCGAGGGCCCGCGGGGTCAACCAGCTGTCCCGGGTGAATGGGGCTCGGGTCCCAAGGCACTCGGGGTTGACCAGCTGTCCTGGGCGACACCGGCCCATGCCTTTGGGCCCGCGGTGTGGTCCAACGCTTCCGGGCGACTCGCGTTCGGGCCTGACGGCCACGGTCCACCAGCTGTCCCGGGAGATTCGCGCCCATGCCTGATGTCCCGCGGGGTCGACCAGATGCCCCGGGCGACTCGGGCCCGTACCCGAGGGCCCGCGGTGTTGACCAGCTGTCCCGGGCGACTCCGGCCCTGGTCCAACGGCCTGAGGGGTCTACCAGCAGTCCCCCGGCGCCTCGGGCTCGTTTCCGCGGGACCCCGGTGTCGACCATCGGTACCGGGCTCTTCGTCCCGTGCCCGAGGGTCCGGGGTGTCGACCACATCTCTCGGGCGACTCGGTTCGGGTCCGAGGGCCCGCGGTGTCGACCAGCTCCTCTGGGCGATTCCGGCCCGGGTCAGAGGGCACACAGTGTCGACCAGCTGTCCTGCGCGACGTGGGCCCGGGTCCGAGTGCCCTCGGCGTCGACCAGGGGTCCCGTGTGACTCGGACCCGGGTCCAAGGGCCCTCGGGGTCCACCAGCACTCCCGGGAGACCTGCGCTCGGGTCAGATGGCCCGAGGTGTCGACCAGCTCTCCGGGGCGACTGGGGCCATACCCGATGGCCCGCGGGGTCTTCGAGCTCTCCCGGGTGACTCGGGACTGTGCCAAGGGCCCGCGGTGTCGAACTGCTCTCCCGGGCATCTCACGCTTGCCTCTGAGGGCCCCCGGGGTCGGCCAGCAGGCCCGGACGATTCTGGCTCGTGTCCGAGGGCCCGTGAAGTCGACCTGCGGTTCTGGGTGACTCGGGTGAGAGCCCTATGGCCCTCGGGGTCAATCAGCTGCCCCGGGCGACTCGGGCCCGGGTCCAAGGGCCCACGGGTTCGACCAGATTTCCTGGGCGACTCGGGCCCGGGTCCGAAGTCCTGGGGTTCCACCAATTCTCCCGGGCGTCTGGGGCCCGGGTCCGAAGGCCCTCGGGGTCGACCAGCTGTCTCGGAGGACTCGTGCTCGAGTCTGTGGGCCCGCGGGGTCGACCAGCTCTCCCGGGTGACTTGCGCTTGTGTCCGAGGGCCCGAGGTGTCGACGAGCACTCCCGGGCCACTCGGGCTCGTGTCCGAGGGCCCGCGTGTGCGAACAGCGCTCCGGGGTGAATCAACTCGGGTCTGAGGGCCAGCGGGGTCGACCAAAAGTCCCCGGTGCCTCGGGCCCATGCCCGACGGCTTGCAGTGTCGACAAGGAGTCCCGGGTATCTCTGGACCCAGCCCGTGGTGCTGTGGGGTCAAACTGCTGCCCCGGGTGCCTCGCGCTTGGTCCGAGGGCACCCGGGTTCGACAAGTAGTCCCCAGCGACTCGTGCTAGAATCCGAGGGCCCCCGGGGTCGTCCAGCGCTCCCAGGGGCATCGGGCCGGTGCCTGAGGCCCGCGGTGTCGACCAACTCTCCCGGCAACTCGGGTTAGGGTCTGAGGTCCCAGGGTCGACCAGCTGTCCCGCGCGACTCGGGCCCGTGGTGGATGTCCCGCTGGGTCGACCAGCTGTCCCGGGTGACTTGGGCCCTGGTCAGAGGGACCGCGGTGTCGACCAGGCGTCCCGGGTGACTCGGGACTGTACCCGAGGCCGCGCGGTGTCCACCAGGTGGCCCTGGCGACTCGGGGCCGTGACCGAGGGCCCAAGGTGTCGCCCAGCTCCCCCGGGTGATTCGGGCCCGGGTCCGAGAGCATGCGGTGTCGACCAGCTGTCCCGGGGCACTCGGGCCCGCGTCGAGGGTCCGCGGTTTCGGTTTCGACATGCTCTCCCGGGTGAATCGCGCTCGGGTCCGATGGTACGCGGGGTCGACGAGCTCTCTTGGGCGATTCGGGCCCGTTCCCGAGGGCCCGTGGTGACCACCAGCTGTCCCGGGTGACTCCGGACTGTGCCCGAGGGCCCGCGGTGTCGAACAGCTTTCCCGGGCGTCTCGCGCTTGGGTCTGTGGGCCCCCGCCATCGACCAGCAGTCCCGGATGTCTCTGGCTTGTTTCCGAGGGCCCGTGAGGTCGACCTGCGGTCCTGGGCGACTCCGGCCAGAGCCCTAGGGCCCGTGGGGTCAACCTGCTGACCCGGGCCACTCGCACTTGGGTCCGAGGGCCTGCGGGGTCGACAGGCTGTCCCGGGCGACTCCGGCCCGCCTCCGAGTGCCCAGGGGTCGACCAGCTGTCCCGGGACTCTCGCGTTTGTGTCCGAGGGCCCGCGGGGTCAACCAGCTGTCCCGGGTGAATGGGGCTCGGGTCCCAAGGCACTCGGGGTTGACCAGCTGTCCTGGGCGACACCGGCCCATGCCTTTGGGCCCGCGGTGTGGTCCAACGCTTCCGGGCGACTCGCGTTCGGGCCTGACGGCCACGGTCCACCAGCTGTCCCGGGAGATTCGCGCCCATGCCTGATGTCCCGCGGGGTCGACCAGATGCCCCGGGCGACTCGGGCCCGTACCCGAGGGCCCGCGGTGTTGACCAGCTGTCCCGGGCGACTCCGGCCCTGGTCCAACGGCCTGAGGGGTCTACCAGCAGTCCCCCGGCGCCTCGGGCTCGTTTCCGCGGGACCCCGGTGTCGACCATCGGTACCGGGCTCTTCGTCCCGTGCCCGAGGGTCCGGGGTGTCGACCACATCTCTCGGGCGACTCGGTTCGGGTCCGAGGGCCCGCGGTGTCGACCAGCTCCTCTGGGCGATTCCGGCCCGGGTCAGAGGGCACACAGTGTCGACCAGCTGTCCTGCGCGACGTGGGCCCGGGTCCGAGTGCCCTCGGCGTCGACCAGGGGTCCCGTGTGACTCGGACCCGGGTCCAAGGGCCCTCGGGGTCCACCAGCACTCCCGGGAGACCTGCGCTCGGGTCAGATGGCCCGAGGTGTCGACCAGCTCTCCGGGGCGACTGGGGCCATACCCGATGGCCCGCGGGGTCTTCGAGCTCTCCCGGGTGACTCGGGACTGTGCCAAGGGCCCGCGGTGTCGAACTGCTCTCCCGGGCATCTCACGCTTGCCTCTGAGGGCCCCCGGGGTCGACCAGCAGGCCCGGACGACTCTGGCTCGTGTCCGAGGGCCCGTGAAGTCGACCTCCGGTTCTGGGTGACTCGGGTGAGAGCCCTATGGCCCTCGGGGTCAATCAGCTGCCCCGGGCGACTCGGGCCCGGGTCCAAGGGCCCACGGGTTCGACCAGATTTCCTGGGCGACTCGGGCCCGGGTCCGAAGTCCTGGGGTTCCACCAATTCTCCCGGGCGTCTGGGGCCCGGGTCCGAAGGCCCTCGGGGTCGACCAGCTGTCTCGGAGGACTCGTGCTCGAGTCTGTGGGCCCGCGGGGTCGACCAGCTCTCCCGGGTGACTTGCGCTTGTGTCCGAGGGCCCGAGGTGTCGACGAGCACTCCCGGGCCACTCGGGCTCGTGTCCAAGGGCCCGCGTGTGCGAACAGCGCTCCGGGGTGAATCAACTCGGGTCTGAGGGCCAGCGGGGTCGACCAAAAGTCCCCGGTGCCTCGGGCCCATGCCCGACGGCTTGCAGGGTCGACAAGAAGTCCCGGGTATCTCTGGACCCAGCCCGTGGTGCTGTGGGGTCAAACTGCTGCCCCGGGTGCCTCGCGCTTGGTCCGAGGGCACCCGGGTTCGACAAGTAGTCCCCAGCGACTCGTGCTAGAATCCGAGGGCCCCCGGGGTCGTCCAGCGCTCCCAGGGGCATCGGGCCGGTGCCTGAGGCCCGCGGTGTCGACCAACTCTCCCGGCAACTCGGGTTAGGGTCTGAGGTCCCAGGGTCGACCAGCTGTCCCGCGCGACTCGGGCCCGTGGTGGATGTCCCGCTGGGTCGACCAGCTGTCCCGGGTGACTTGGGCCCTGGTCAGAGGGACCGCGGTGTCGACCAGGCGTCCCGGGTGACTCGGGACTGTACCCGAGGCCGCGCGGTGTCCACCAGGTGGCCCTGGCGACTCGGGGCCGTGACCGAGGGCCCAAGGTGTCGCCCAGCTCCCCCGGGTGATTCGGGCCCGGGTCCGAGAGCATGCGGTGTCGACCAGCTGTCCCGGGGCACTCGGGCCCGCGTCGAGGGTCCGCGGTTTCGGTTTCGACATGCTCTCCCGGGTGAATCGCGCTCGGGTCCGATGGTACGCGGGGTCGACGAGCTCTCTTGGGCGATTCGGGCCCGTTCCCGAGGGCCCGTGGTGACCACCAGCTGTCCCGGGTGACTCCGGACTGTGCCCGAGGGCCCGCGGTGTCGAACAGCTTTCCCGGGCGTCTCGCGCTTGGGTCTGTGGGCCCCCGCCATCGACCAGCAGTCCCGGATGTCTCTGGCTTGTTTCCGAGGGCCCGTGAGGTCGACCTGCGGTCCTGGGCGACTCCGGCCAGAGCCCTAGGGCCCGTGGGGTCAACCTGCTGACCCGGGCCACTCGCACTTGGGTCCGAGGGCCTGCGGGGTCGACAGGCTGTCCCGGGCGACTCCGGCCCGCCTCCGAGTGCCCAGGGGTCGACCAGCTGTCCCGGGACTCTCGCGTTTGTGTCCGAGGGCCCGCGGGGTCAACCAGCTGTCCCGGGTGAATGGGGCTCGGGTCCCAAGGCACTCGGGGTTGACCAGCTGTCCTGGGCGACACCGGCCCATGCCTTTGGGCCCGCGGTGTGGTCCAACGCTTCCGGGCGACTCGCGTTCGGGCCTGACGGCCACGGTCCACCAGCTGTCCCGGGAGATTCGCGCCCATGCCTGATGTCCCGCGGGGTCGACCAGATGCCCCGGGCGACTCGGGCCCGTACCCGAGGGCCCGCGGTGTTGACCAGCTGTCCCGGGCGACTCCGGCCCTGGTCCAACGGCCTGAGGGGTCTACCAGCAGTCCCCCGGCGCCTCGGGCTCGTTTCCGCGGGACCCCGGTGTCGACCATCGGTACCGGGCTCTTCGTCCCGTGCCCGAGGGTCCGGGGTGTCGACCACATCTCTCGGGCGACTCGGTTCGGGTCCGAGGGCCCGCGGTGTCGACCAGCTCCTCTGGGCGATTCCGGCCCGGGTCAGAGGGCACACAGTGTCGACCAGCTGTCCTGCGCGACGTGGGCCCGGGTCCGAGTGCCCTTGGCGTCGACCAGGGGTCCCGTGTGACTCGGACCCGGGTCCAAGGGCCCTCGGGGTCCACCAGCACTCCCGGGAGACCTGCGCTCGGGTCAGATGGCCCGAGGTGTCGACCAGCTCTCCGGGGCGACTGGGGCCATACCCGATGGCCCGCGGGGTCTTCGAGCTCTCCCGGGTGACTCGGGACTGTGCCAAGGGCCCGCGGTGTCGAACTGCTCTCCCGGGCATCTCACGCTTGCCTCTGAGGGCCCCCGGGGTCGACCAGCAGGCCCGGACGATTCTGGCTCGTGTCCGAGGGCCCGTGAAGTCGACCTGCGGTTCTGGGTGACTCGGGTGAGAGCCCTATGGCCCTCGGGGTCAATCAGCTGCCCCGGGCGACTCGGGCCCGGGTCCAAGGGCCCACGGGTTCGACCAGATTTCCTGGGCGACTCGGGCCCGGGTCCGAAGTCCTGGGGTTCCACCAATTCTCCCGGGCGTCTGGGGCCCGGGTCCGAAGGCCCTCGGGGTCGACCAGCTGTCTCGGAGGACTCGTGCTCGAGTCTGTGGGCCCGCGGGGTCGACCAGCTCTCCCGGGTGACTTGCGCTTGTGTCCGAGGGCCCGAGGTGTCGACGAGCACTCCCGGGCCACTCGGGCTCGTGTCCGAGGGCCCGCGTGTGCGAACAGCGCTCCGGGGTGAATCAACTCGGGTCTGAGGGCCAGCGGGGTCGACCAAAAGTCCCCGGTGCCTCGGGCCCATGCCCGACGGCTTGCAGTGTCGACAAGGAGTCCCGGGTATCTCTGGACCCAGCCCGTGGTGCTGTGGGGTCAAACTGCTGCCCCGGGTGCCTCGCGCTTGGTCCGAGGGCACCCGGGTTCGACAAGTAGTCCCCAGCGACTCGTGCTAGAATCCGAGGGCCCCCGGGGTCGTCCAGCGCTCCCAGGGGCATCGGGCCGGTGCCTGAGGCCCGCGGTGTCGACCAACTCTCCCGGCAACTCGGGTTAGGGTCTGAGGTCCCAGGGTCGACCAGCTGTCCCGCGCGACTCGGGCCCGTGGTGGATGTCCCGCTGGGTCGACCAGCTGTCCCGGGTGACTTGGGCCCTGGTCAGAGGGACCGCGGTGTCGACCAGGCGTCCCGGGTGACTCGGGACTGTACCCGAGGCCGCGCGGTGTCCACCAGGTGGCCCTGGCGACTCGGGGCCGTGACCGAGGGCCCAAGGTGTCGCCCAGCTCCCCCGGGTGATTCGGGCCCGGGTCCGAGAGCATGCGGTGTCGACCAGCTGTCCCGGGGCACTCGGGCCCGCGTCGAGGGTCCGCGGTTTCGGTTTCGACATGCTCTCCCGGGTGAATCGCGCTCGGGTCCGATGGTACGCGGGGTCGACGAGCTCTCTTGGGCGATTCGGGCCCGTTCCCGAGGGCCCGTGGTGACCACCAGCTGTCCCGGGTGACTCCGGACTGTGCCCGAGGGCCCGCGGTGTCGAACAGCTTTCCCGGGCGTCTCGCGCTTGGGTCTGTGGGCCCCCGCCATCGACCAGCAGTCCCGGATGTCTCTGGCTTGTTTCCGAGGGCCCGTGAGGTCGACCTGCGGTCCTGGGCGACTCCGGCCAGAGCCCTAGGGCCCGTGGGGTCAACCTGCTGACCCGGGCCACTCGCACTTGGGTCCGAGGGCCTGCGGGGTCGACAGGCTGTCCCGGGCGACTCCGGCCCGCCTCCGAGTGCCCAGGGGTCGACCAGCTGTCCCGGGACTCTCGCGTTTGTGTCCGAGGGCCCGCGGGGTCAACCAGCTGTCCCGGGTGAATGGGGCTCGGGTCCCAAGGCACTCGGGGTTGACCAGCTGTCCTGGGCGACACCGGCCCATGCCTTTGGGCCCGCGGTGTGGTCCAACGCTTCCGGGCGACTCGCGTTCGGGCCTGACGGCCACGGTCCACCAGCTGTCCCGGGAGATTCGCGCCCATGCCTGATGTCCCGCGGGGTCGACCAGATGCCCCGGGCGACTCGGGCCCGTACCCGAGGGCCCGCGGTGTTGACCAGCTGTCCCGGGCGACTCCGGCCCTGGTCCAACGGCCTGAGGGGTCTACCAGCAGTCCCCCGGCGCCTCGGGCTCGTTTCCGCGGGACCCCGGTGTCGACCATCGGTACCGGGCTCTTCGTCCCGTGCCCGAGGGTCCGGGGTGTCGACCACATCTCTCGGGCGACTCGGTTCGGGTCCGAGGGCCCGCGGTGTCGACCAGCTCCTCTGGGCGATTCCGGCCCGGGTCAGAGGGCACACAGTGTCGACCAGCTGTCCTGCGCGACGTGGGCCCGGGTCCGAGTGCCCTCGGCGTCGACCAGGGGTCCCGTGTGACTCGGACCCGGGTCCAAGGGCCCTCGGGGTCCACCAGCACTCCCGGGAGACCTGCGCTCGGGTCAGATGGCCCGAGGTGTCGACCAGCTCTCCGGGGCGACTGGGGCCATACCCGATGGCCCGCGGGGTCTTCGAGCTCTCCCGGGTGACTCGGGACTGTGCCAAGGGCCCGCGGTGTCGAACTGCTCTCCCGGGCATCTCACGCTTGCCTCTGAGGGCCCCCGGGGTCGACCAGCAGGCCCGGACGACTCTGGCTCGTGTCCGAGGGCCCGTGAAGTCGACCTCCGGTTCTGGGTGACTCGGGTGAGAGCCCTATGGCCCTCGGGGTCAATCAGCTGCCCCGGGCGACTCGGGCCCGGGTCCAAGGGCCCACGGGTTCGACCAGATTTCCTGGGCGACTCGGGCCCGGGTCCGAAGTCCTGGGGTTCCACCAATTCTCCCGGGCGTCTGGGGCCCGGGTCCGAAGGCCCTCGGGGTCGACCAGCTGTCTCGGAGGACTCGTGCTCGAGTCTGTGGGCCCGCGGGGTCGACCAGCTCTCCCGGGTGACTTGCGCTTGTGTCCGAGGGCCCGAGGTGTCGACGAGCACTCCCGGGCCACTCGGGCTCGTGTCCAAGGGCCCGCGTGTGCGAACAGCGCTCCGGGGTGAATCAACTCGGGTCTGAGGGCCAGCGGGGTCGACCAAAAGTCCCCGGTGCCTCGGGCCCATGCCCGACGGCTTGCAGGGTCGACAAGAAGTCCCGGGTATCTCTGGACCCAGCCCGTGGTGCTGTGGGGTCAAACTGCTGCCCCGGGTGCCTCGCGCTTGGTCCGAGGGCACCCGGGTTCGACAAGTAGTCCCCAGCGACTCGTGCTAGAATCCGAGGGCCCCCGGGGTCGTCCAGCGCTCCCAGGGGCATCGGGCCGGTGCCTGAGGCCCGCGGTGTCGACCAACTCTCCCGGGCCACTCGGGTTAGGGTGTGAGGTCCCAGGGTCGACCAGCTGTCCCGGGCGACTCGGGCCCGTGGTGGATGTCCCGCTGGGTCGACCAGCTGTCCCGGGTGACTTGGGCCCTGGTCAGAGGGACCGCGGTGTCGACCAGGCGTCCCGGGTGACTCGGGACTGTACCCGAGGCCGCGCGGTGTCCACCAGGTGGCCCGGGCGACTCGGGGCCTTGACCGAGGGCCCAAGGTGTCGCCCAGCTCCCCCGGGTGATTCGGGCCTGGGTCCGAGAGCATGCGATGTCGACCACTGTCCCGGGGCACTCGGGCCCGCGTCGAGGGTCCGCGGTTTCGGTTTCGACATGCTCTCCCGGGTGAATCGCGCTCGGGTCCGATGGTACGCGGGGTCGACGAGCTCTCTTGGGCGATTCGGGCCCGTTCCCGAGGGCCCGTGGTGACCACCAGCTGTCCCGGGTGACTCCGGACTGTGCCCGAGGGCCCGCGGTGTCGAACAGCTTTCCCGGGCGTCTCGCGCTTGGGTCTGTGGGCCCCCGCCATCGACCAGCAGTCCCGGATGTCTCTGGCTTGTTTCCGAGGGCCCGTGAGGTCGACCTGCGGTCCTGGGCGACTCCGGCCAGAGCCCTAGGGCCCGTGGGGTCAACCTGCTGACCCGGGCCACTCGCACTTGGGTCCGAGGGCCTGCGGGGTCGACAGGCTGTCCCGGGCGACTCCGGCCCGCCTCCGAGTGCCCAGGGGTCGACCAGCTGTCCCGGGACTCTCGCGTTTGTGTCCGAGGGCCCGCGGGGTCAACCAGCTGTCCCGGGTGAATGGGGCTCGGGTCCCAAGGCACTCGGGGTTGACCAGCTGTCCTGGGCGACACCGGCCCATGCATTTGGGCCCGCGGTGTGGACCAACGCTTCCGGGCGACTCGCGTTCGGGCCTGACAGCCACGGTCCACCAGCTGTCCCGGGAGATTCGCGCCCATGCCTGATGTCCCGCGGGGTCGACCAGATGCCCCGGGCGACTCGGGCCCGTACCCGAGGGCCCGCGGTGTTGACCAGCTGTCCCGGGCGACTCCGGCCCTGGTCCAACGGCCTGAGGGGTCTACCAGCAGTCCCCCGGCGCCTCGGGCTCGTTTCCGCGGGACCCCGGTGTCGACCATCGGTACCGGGCTCTTCGTCCCGTGCCCGAGGGTCCGGGGTGTCGACCACATCTCTCGGGCGACTCGGTTCGGGTCCGAGGGCCCGCGGTGTCGACCAGCTCCTCTGGGCGATTCCGGCCCGGGTCAGAGGGCACACAGTGTCGACCAGCTGTCCTGCGCGACGTGGGCCCGGGTCCGAGTGCCCTCGGCGTCGACCAGGGGTCCCGTGTGACTCGGACCCGGGTCCAAGGGCCCTCGGGGTCCACCAGCACTCCCGGGAGACCTGCGCTCGGGTCAGATGGCCCGAGGTGTCGACCAGCTCTCGGGGGCGACTGGGGCCATACCCGATGGCCCGCGGGGTCTTCGAGCTCTCCCGGGTGACTCGGGACTGTGCCAAGGGCCCGCGGTGTCGAACTGCTCTCCCGGGCATCTCACGCTTGCCTCTGAGGGCCCCCGGGGTCGACCAGCAGGCCCGGACGACTCTGGCTCGTGTCCGAGGGCCCGTGAAGTCGACCTGCGGTTCTGGGTGACTCGGGTCAGAGCTCTATGGCCCTCGGGGTCAATCAGCTGCCCCGGGCGACTCGGGCCCAGGTCTGAGGGCCCACGGGTTCGACCAGATTTCCTGGGCAACTCGGGCCCGGGTCCGAAGTCCTGGGGTTCCACCAATTCTCCCGGGCGTCTGGGGCCCGGGTCCGAAGGCCCTCGGGGTCGACCAGCTGTCTCGGAGGACTCGTGCTCGAGTCTGTGGGCCCGCGGGGTCGACCAGCTCTCCCGGGTGACTTGCGCTTGTGTCCGAGGGCCCGAGGTGTCGACGAGCACTCCCGGGCCACTCGGGCTCGTGTCCAAGGGCCCGCGTGTGCGAACAGCGCTCCGGGGTGAATCAACTCGGGTCTGAGGGCCAGCGGGGTCGACCAAAAGTCCCCGGTGCCTCGGGCCCATGCCCGACGGCTTGCAGTGTCGACAAGAAGTCCCGGGTATCTCTGGACCCAGCCCGTGGTGCTGTGGGGTCAAACTGCTGCCCCGGGTGCCTCGCGCTTGGTCCGAGGGCACCTGGGTTCGACAAGCAGTCCCGAGCGACTCGTGCTAGAATCCGAGGGCCCCCGGGGTCGTCCAGCGCTCCCAGGGGCATCGGGCCGGTGCCTGAGGCCCGCGGTGTCGACCAACTCTCCCGGGCCACTCGGGTTCGGGTCTGAGGTCCCAGGGTCGACCAGCTGTCCCGGGCGACTCGGGCCCATGGTGGATGTCCCGCTGGGTCGACCAGCTGTCCCGGGTGACTTGGGCCCTGGTCAGAGGGACCGCGGTGTCGACCAGGCGTCCCGGGTGACTCGGGACTGTACCCGAGGCCACGCGGTGTCCACCAGGTGGCCCGGGCGACTCGGGGCCGTGACCGAGGGCCCAAGGTGTCGCCCAGCTCCCCCGGGTGATTCGGGCCCGGGTCCGAGAGCATGCGGTGTCGACCAGCTGTCCCAGGGCACTCGGGCCCGCGTCGAGGGTCCGCGGTTTCGGTTTCGACATGCTCTCCCGGGTGAATCGCGCTCGGGTCCGATGGTACGCGGGGTCGACGAGCTCTCTTGGGCGATTCGGGCCCGTTCCCGAGGGCCCGTGGTGACCACCAGCTGTCCCGGGTGACTCCGGACTGTGCCCGAGGGCCCGCGGTGTCGAACAGCTTTCCCGGGCGTCTCGCGCTTGGGTCTGTGGGCCCCCGCCATGGACCAGCAGTCCCGGATGTCTCTGGCTTGTTTCCGAGGGCCCGTGAGGTCGACCTGCGGTCCTGGGCGACTCCGGCCAGAGCCCTAGGGCCCGTGGGGTCAACCTGCTGACCCGGGCCACTCGCACTTGGGTCCGAGGGCCTGCGGGGTCGACAGGCTGTCCCGGGCGACTCCGGCCCGCCTCCGAGTGCCCAGGGGTCGACCAGCTGTCTCGGGACTCTCGCGTTTGTGTCCGAGGGCCCGCGGGGTCAACCAGCTGTCCCGGGTGAATGGGGCTCGGGTCCCAAGGCACTCGGGGTTGACCAGCTGTCCTGGGCGACACCGGCCCATGCCTTTGGGCCCGCGGTGTGGTCCAACGCTTCCGGGCGACTCGCGTTCGGGCCTGACGGCCACGGTCCACCAGCTGTCCCGGGAGATTCGCGCCCATGCCTGATGTCCTGCGGGGTCGACCAGATGCCCCGGGCGACTCGGGCCCGTACCCGAGGGCCCGCGGTGTTGACCAGCTGTCCCGCGCGACTCCGGCCCTGGTCCAACGGCCTGAGGGGTCTACCAGCAGTCCCCCGGCGCCTCGGGCTCGTTTCCGCGGGACCCCGGTGTCGACCATCGGTACCGGGCTCTTCGTCCCGTGCCCGAGGGTCCTTGGTGTCGACCACATCTCTCGGGCGACTCGGTTCGGGTCCGAGGGCCCGCGGTGTCGACCAGCTCCTCTGGGCGATTCCGGCCCGGGTCAGAGGGCACACAGTGTCGACCAGCTGTCCTGCGCGACGTGGGCCCGGGTCCGAGTGCCCTCGGCGTCGACCAGGGGTCCCGTGTGACTCGGACCCGGGTCCAAGGGCCCTCGGGGTCCACCAGCACTCCCGGGAGACCTGCGCTCGGGTCAGATGGCCCGAGGTGTCGACCAGCTCTCCGGGGCGACTGGGGCCATACCCGATGGCCCGCGGGGTCTTCGAGCTCTCCCGGGTGACTCGGGACTGTGCCAAGGGCCCGCGGTGTCGAACTGCTCTCCCGGGCATCTCACGCTTGCCTCTGAGGGCCCCCGGGGTCGACCAGCAGGCCCGGACGACTCTGGCTCGTGTCCGAGGGCCCGTGAAGTCGACCTGCGGTTCTGGGTGACTCGGGTCAGAGCTCTATGGCCCTCGGGGTCAATCAGCTGCCCCGGGCGACTCGGGCCCGGGTCTGAGGGCCCACGGGTTCGACCAGATTTCCTGGGCAACTCGGGCCCGGGTCCGAAGTCCTGGGGTTCCACCAATTCTCCCGGGCGTCTGGGGCCCGGGTCCGAAGGCCCTCGGGGTCGACCAGCTGTCTCGGAGGACTCGTGCTCGAGTCTGTGGGCCCGCGGGGTCGACCAGCTCTCCCGGGTGCCTCGCGCTTGGTCCGAGGGCACCTGGGTTCGACAAGCAGTCCCGAGCGACTCGTGCTAGAATCCGAGGGCCCCCGGGGTCGTCCAGCGCTCCCAGGGGCATCGGGCCGGTGCCTGAGGCCCGCGGTGTCGACCAACTCTCCCGGGCCACTCGGGTTCGGGTCTGAGGTCCCAGGGTCGACCAGCTGTCCCGGGCGACTCGGGCCCGTGGTGGATGTCCCGCTGGGTCGACCAGCTGTCCCGGGTGACTTGGGCCCTGGTCAGAGGGACCGCGGTGTCGACCAGGCGTCCCGGGTGACTCGGGACTGTACCCGAGGCCACGCGGTGTCCACCAGGTGGCCCGGGCGACTCGGGGCCGTGACCGAGGGCCCAAGGTGTCGCCCAGCTCCCCCGGGTGATTCGGGCCCGGGTCCGAGAGCATGCGGTGTCGACCAGCTGTCCCGGGGCACTCGGGCCTGCGTCGAGGGTCCGCGGTTTCGGTTTCGACATGCTCTCCCGGGTGAATCGCGCTCGGGTCCGATGGTACGCGGGGTCGACGAGCTCTCTTGGGCGATTCGGGCCCGTTCCCGAGGGCCCGTGGTGACCACCAGCTGTCCCGGGTGACTCCGGACTGTGCCCGAGGGCCCGCGGTGTCGAACAGCTTTCCCGGGCGTCTCGCGCTTGGGTCTGTGGGCCCCCGCCATCCACCAGCAGTCCCGGATGTCTCTGGCTTGTTTCCAAGGGCCCGTGAGGTCGACCTGCGGTCCTGGGCGACTCCGGCCAGAGCCCTAGGGCCCGTGGGGTCAACCTGCTGACCCGGGCCACTCGCACTTGGGTCCGAGGGCCTGCGGGGTCGACAGGCTGTCCCGGGCGACTCCGGCCCGCCTCCGAGTGCCCAGGGGTCGACCAGCTGTCCCGGGACTCTCGCGTTTGTGTCCCAGGGCCCGCGGGGTCAACCAGCTGTCCCGGGTGAATGGGGCTCGGGTCCCAAGGCACTCGGGGTTGACCAGCTGTCCTGGGCGACACCGGCCCATGCCTTTGGGCCCGCGGTGTGGACCAACGCTTCCGGGCGACTCGCGTTCGGGCCTGACGGCCACGGTCCACCAGCTGTCCCGGGAGATTCGCGCCCATGCCTGATGTCCCGCGGGGTCGACCAGATGCCCCGGGCGACTCGGGCCCGTACCCGAGGGCCCGCGGTGTTGACCAGCTGTCCCGGGCGACTCCGGCCCTGGTCCAACGGCCTGAGGGGTCTACCAGCAGTCCCCCGGCGCCTCGGGCTCGTTTCCGCGGGACCCCGGTGTCGACCATCGGTACCGGGCTCTTCGTCCCGTGCCCGAGGGTCCGGGGTGTCGACCACATCTCTCGGGCGACTCGGTTCGGGTCCGAGGGCCCGCGGTGTCGACCAGCTCCTCTGGGCGATTCCGGCCCGGGTCAGAGGGCACACAGTGTCGACCAGCTGTCCTGCGCGACGTGGGCCCGGGTCCGAGTGCCCTCGGCGTCGACCAGGGGTCCCGTGTGACTCGGACCCGGGTCCAAGGGCCCTCGGGGTCCACCAGCACTCCCGGGAGACCTGCGCTCGGGTCAGATGGCCCGAGGTGTCGACCAGCTCTCCGGGGCGACTGGGGCCATACCCGATGGCCCGCGGGGTCTTCGAGCTCTCCCGGGTGACTCGGGACTGTGCCAAGGGCCCGCGGTGTCGAACTGCTCTCCCGGGCATCTCACGCTTGCCTCTGAGGGCCCCCGGGGTCGACCAGCAGGCCCGGACGATTCTGGCTCGTGTCCGAGGGCCCGTGAAGTCGACCTGCGGTTCTGGGTGACTCGGGTGAGAGCCCTATGGCCCTCGGGGTCAATCAGCTGCCCCGGGCGACTCGGGCCCGGGTCCAAGGGCCCACGGGTTCGACCAGATTTCCTGGGCGACTCGGGCCCGGGTCCGAAGTCCTGGGGTTCCACCAATTCTCCCGGGCGTCTGGGGCCCGGGTCCGAAGGCCCTCGGGGTCGACCAGCTGTCTCGGAGGACTCGTGCTCGAGTCTGTGGGCCCGCGGGGTCGACCAGCTCTCCCGGGTGACTTGCGCTTGTGTCCGAGGGCCCGAGGTGTCGACGAGCACTCCCGGGCCACTCGGGCTCGTGTCCAAGGGCCCGCGTGTGCGAACAGCGCTCCGGGGTGAATCAACTCGGGTCTGAGGGCCAGCGGGGTCGACCAAAAGTCCCCGGTGCCTCGGGCCCATGCCCGACGGCTTGCAGGGTCGACAAGAAGTCCCGGGTATCTCTGGACCCAGCCCGTGGTGCTGTGGGGTCAAACTGCTGCCCCGGGTGCCTCGCGCTTGGTCCGAGGGCACCCGGGTTCGACAAGTAGTCCCCAGCGACTCGTGCTAGAATCCGAGGGCCCCCGGGGTCGTCCAGCGCTCCCAGGGGCATCGGGCCGGTGCCTGAGGCCCGCGGTGTCGACCAACTCTCCCGGCAACTCGGGTTAGGGTCTGAGGTCCCAGGGTCGACCAGCTGTCCCGCGCGACTCGGGCCCGTGGTGGATGTCCCGCTGGGTCGACCAGCTGTCCCGGGTGACTTGGGCCCTGGTCAGAGGGACCGCGGTGTCGACCAGGCGTCCCGGGTGACTCGGGACTGTACCCGAGGCCGCGCGGTGTCCACCAGGTGGCCCTGGCGACTCGGGGCCGTGACCGAGGGCCCAAGGTGTCGCCCAGCTCCCCCGGGTGATTCGGGCCCGGGTCCGAGAGCATGCGGTGTCGACCAGCTGTCCCGGGGCACTCGGGCCCGCGTCGAGGGTCCGCGGTTTCGGTTTCGACATGCTCTCCCGGGTGAATCGCGCTCGGGTCCGATGGTACGCGGGGTCGACGAGCTCTCTTGGGCGATTCGGGCCCGTTCCCGAGGGCCCGTGGTGACCACCAGCTGTCCCGGGTGACTCCGGACTGTGCCCGAGGGCCCGCGGTGTCGAACAGCTTTCCCGGGCGTCTCGCGCTTGGGTCTGTGGGCCCCCGCCATCGACCAGCAGTCCCGGATGTCTCTGGCTTGTTTCCGAGGGCCCGTGAGGTCGACCTGCGGTCCTGGGCGACTCCGGCCAGAGCCCTAGGGCCCGTGGGGTCAACCTGCTGACCCGGGCCACTCGCACTTGGGTCCGAGGGCCTGCGGGGTCGACAGGCTGTCCCGGGCGACTCCGGCCCGCCTCCGAGTGCCCAGGGGTCGACCAGCTGTCCCGGGACTCTCGCGTTTGTGTCCGAGGGCCCGCGGGGTCAACCAGCTGTCCCGGGTGAATGGGGCTCGGGTCCCAAGGCACTCGGGGTTGACCAGCTGTCCTGGGCGACACCGGCCCATGCCTTTGGGCCCGCGGTGTGGTCCAACGCTTCCGGGCGACTCGCGTTCGGGCCTGACGGCCACGGTCCACCAGCTGTCCCGGGAGATTCGCGCCCATGCCTGATGTCCCGCGGGGTCGACCAGATGCCCCGGGCGACTCGGGCCCGTACCCGAGGGCCCGCGGTGTTGACCAGCTGTCCCGGGCGACTCCGGCCCTGGTCCAACGGCCTGAGGGGTCTACCAGCAGTCCCCCGGCGCCTCGGGCTCGTTTCCGCGGGACCCCGGTGTCGACCATCGGTACCGGGCTCTTCGTCCCGTGCCCGAGGGTCCGGGGTGTCGACCACATCTCTCGGGCGACTCGGTTCGGGTCCGAGGGCCCGCGGTGTCGACCAGCTCCTCTGGGCGATTCCGGCCCGGGTCAGAGGGCACACAGTGTCGACCAGCTGTCCTGCGCGACGTGGGCCCGGGTCCGAGTGCCCTCGGCGTCGACCAGGGGTCCCGTGTGACTCGGACCCGGGTCCAAGGGCCCTCGGGGTCCACCAGCACTCCCGGGAGACCTGCGCTCGGGTCAGATGGCCCGAGGTGTCGACCAGCTCTCCGGGGCGACTGGGGCCATACCCGATGGCCCGCGGGGTCTTCGAGCTCTCCCGGGTGACTCGGGACTGTGCCAAGGGCCCGCGGTGTCGAACTGCTCTCCCGGGCATCTCACGCTTGCCTCTGAGGGCCCCCGGGGTCGACCAGCAGGCCCGGACGATTCTGGCTCGTGTCCGAGGGCCCGTGAAGTCGACCTGCGGTTCTGGGTGACTCGGGTGAGAGCCCTATGGCCCTCGGGGTCAATCAGCTGCCCCGGGCGACTCGGGCCCGGGTCCAAGGGCCCACGGGTTCGACCAGATTTCCTGGGCGACTCGGGCCCGGGTCCGAAGTCCTGGGGTTCCACCAATTCTCCCGGGCGTCTGGGGCCCGGGTCCGAAGGCCCTCGGGGTCGACCAGCTGTCTCGGAGGACTCGTGCTCGAGTCTGTGGGCCCGCGGGGTCGACCAGCTCTCCCGGGTGACTTGCGCTTGTGTCCGAGGGCCCGAGGTGTCGACGAGCACTCCCGGGCCACTCGGGCTCGTGTCCGAGGGCCCGCGTGTGCGAACAGCGCTCCGGGGTGAATCAACTCGGGTCTGAGGGCCAGCGGGGTCGACCAAAAGTCCCCAGTGCCTCGGGCCCATGCCCGACGGCTTGCAGTGTCGACAAGGAGTCCCGGGTATCTCTGGACCCAGCCCGTGGTGCTGTGGGGTCAAACTGCTGCCCCGGGTGCCTCGCGCTTGGTCCGAGGGCACCCGGGTTCGACAAGTAGTCCCCAGCGACTCGTGCTAGAATCCGAGGGCCCCCGGGGTCGTCCAGCGCTCCCAGGGGCATCGGGCCGGTGCCTGAGGCCCGCGGTGTCGACCAACTCTCCCGGCAACTCGGGTTAGGGTCTGAGGTCCCAGGGTCGACCAGCTGTCCCGCGCGACTCGGGCCCGTGGTGGATGTCCCGCTGGGTCGACCAGCTGTCCCGGGTGACTTGGGCCCTGGTCAGAGGGACCGCGGTGTCGACCAGGCGTCCCGGGTGACTCGGGACTGTACCCGAGGCCGCGCGGTGTCCACCAGGTGGCCCTGGCGACTCGGGGCCGTGACCGAGGGCCCAAGGTGTCGCCCAGCTCCCCCGGGTGATTCGGGCCCGGGTCCGAGAGCATGCGGTGTCGACCAGCTGTCCCGGGGCACTCGGGCCCGCGTCGAGGGTCCGCGGTTTCGGTTTCGACATGCTCTCCCGGGTGAATCGCGCTCGGGTCCGATGGTACGCGGGGTCGACGAGCTCTCTTGGGCGATTCGGGCCCGTTCCCGAGGGCCCGTGGTGACCACCAGCTGTCCCGGGTGACTCCGGACTGTGCCCGAGGGCCCGCGGTGTCGAACAGCTTTCCCGGGCGTCTCGCGCTTGGGTCTGTGGGCCCCCGCCATCGACCAGCAGTCCCGGATGTCTCTGGCTTGTTTCCGAGGGCCCGTGAGGTCGACCTGCGGTCCTGGGCGACTCCGGCCAGAGCCCTAGGGCCCGTGGGGTCAACCTGCTGACCCGGGCCACTCGCACTTGGGTCCGAGGGCCTGCGGGGTCGACAGGCTGTCCCGGGCGACTCCGGCCCGCCTCCGAGTGCCCAGGGGTCGACCAGCTGTCCCGGGACTCTCGCGTTTGTGTCCGAGGGCCCGCGGGGTCAACCAGCTGTCCCGGGTGAATGGGGCTCGGGTCCCAAGGCACTCGGGGTTGACCAGCTGTCCTGGGCGACACCGGCCCATGCCTTTGGGCCCGCGGTGTGGTCCAACGCTTCCGGGCGACTCGCGTTCGGGCCTGACGGCCACGGTCCACCAGCTGTCCCGGGAGATTCGCGCCCATGCCTGATGTCCCGCGGGGTCGACCAGATGCCCCGGGCGACTCGGGCCCGTACCCGAGGGCCCGCGGTGTTGACCAGCTGTCCCGGGCGACTCCGGCCCTGGTCCAACGGCCTGAGGGGTCTACCAGCAGTCCCCCGGCGCCTCGGGCTCGTTTCCGCGGGACCCCGGTGTCGACCATCGGTACCGGGCTCTTCGTCCCGTGCCCGAGGGTCCGGGGTGTCGACCACATCTCTCGGGCGACTCGGTTCGGGTCCGAGGGCCCGCGGTGTCGACCAGCTCCTCTGGGCGATTCCGGCCCGGGTCAGAGGGCACACAGTGTCGACCAGCTGTCCTGCGCGACGTGGGCCCGGGTCCGAGTGCCCTCGGCGTCGACCAGGGGTCCCGTGTGACTCGGACCCGGGTCCAAGGGCCCTCGGGGTCCACCAGCACTCCCGGGAGACCTGCGCTCGGGTCAGATGGCCCGAGGTGTCGACCAGCTCTCCGGGGCGACTGGGGCCATACCCGATGGCCCGCGGGGTCTTCGAGCTCTCCCGGGTGACTCGGGACTGTGCCAAGGGCCCGCGGTGTCGAACTGCTCTCCCGGGCATCTCACGCTTGCCTCTGAGGGCCCCCGGGGTCGACCAGCAGGCCCGGACGATTCTGGCTCGTGTCCGAGGGCCCGTGAAGTCGACCTGCGGTTCTGGGTGACTCGGGTGAGAGCCCTATGGCCCTCGGGGTCAATCAGCTGCCCCGGGCGACTCGGGCCCGGGTCCAAGGGCCCACGGGTTCGACCAGATTTCCTGGGCGACTCGGGCCCGGGTCCGAAGTCCTGGGGTTCCACCAATTCTCCCGGGCGTCTGGGGCCCGGGTCCGAAGGCCCTCGGGGTCGACCAGCTGTCTCGGAGGACTCGTGCTCGAGTCTGTGGGCCCGCGGGGTCGACCAGCTCTCCCGGGTGACTTGCGCTTGTGTCCGAGGGCCCGAGGTGTCGACGAGCACTCCCGGGCCACTCGGGCTCGTGTCCGAGGGCCCGCGTGTGCGAACAGCGCTCCGGGGTGAATCAACTCGGGTCTGAGGGCCAGCGGGGTCGACCAAAAGTCCCCGGTGCCTCGGGCCCATGCCCGACGGCTTGCAGTGTCGACAAGGAGTCCCGGGTATCTCTGGACCCAGCCCGTGGTGCTGTGGGGTCAAACTGCTGCCCCGGGTGCCTCGCGCTTGGTCCGAGGGCACCCGGGTTCGACAAGTAGTCCCCAGCGACTCGTGCTAGAATCCGAGGGCCCCCGGGGTCGTCCAGCGCTCCCAGGGGCATCGGGCCGGTGCCTGAGGCCCGCGGTGTCGACCAACTCTCCCGGCAACTCGGGTTAGGGTCTGAGGTCCCAGGGTCGACCAGCTGTCCCGCGCGACTCGGGCCCGTGGTGGATGTCCCGCTGGGTCGACCAGCTGTCCCGGGTGACTTGGGCCCTGGTCAGAGGGACCGCGGTGTCGACCAGGCGTCCCGGGTGACTCGGGACTGTACCCGAGGCCGCGCGGTGTCCACCAGGTGGCCCTGGCGACTCGGGGCCGTGACCGAGGGCCCAAGGTGTCGCCCAGCTCCCCCGGGTGATTCGGGCCCGGGTCCGAGAGCATGCGGTGTCGACCAGCTGTCCCGGGGCACTCGGGCCCGCGTCGAGGGTCCGCGGTTTCGGTTTCGACATGCTCTCCCGGGTGAATCGCGCTCGGGTCCGATGGTACGCGGGGTCGACGAGCTCTCTTGGGCGATTCGGGCCCGTTCCCGAGGGCCCGTGGTGACCACCAGCTGTCCCGGGTGACTCCGGACTGTGCCCGAGGGCCCGCGGTGTCGAACAGCTTTCCCGGGCGTCTCGCGCTTGGGTCTGTGGGCCCCCGCCATCGACCAGCAGTCCCGGATGTCTCTGGCTTGTTTCCGAGGGCCCGTGAGGTCGACCTGCGGTCCTGGGCGACTCCGGCCAGAGCCCTAGGGCCCGTGGGGTCAACCTGCTGACCCGGGCCACTCGCACTTGGGTCCGAGGGCCTGCGGGGTCGACAGGCTGTCCCGGGCGACTCCGGCCCGCCTCCGAGTGCCCAGGGGTCGACCAGCTGTCCCGGGACTCTCGCGTTTGTGTCCGAGGGCCCGCGGGGTCAACCAGCTGTCCCGGGTGAATGGGGCTCGGGTCCCAAGGCACTCGGGGTTGACCAGCTGTCCTGGGCGACACCGGCCCATGCCTTTGGGCCCGCGGTGTGGTCCAACGCTTCCGGGCGACTCGCGTTCGGGCCTGACGGCCACGGTCCACCAGCTGTCCCGGGAGATTCGCGCCCATGCCTGATGTCCCGCGGGGTCGACCGGATGCCCCGGGCGACTCGGGCCCGTACCCGAGGGCCCGCGGTGTTGACCAGCTGTCCCGGGCGACTCCGGCCCTGGTCCAACGGCCTGAGGGGTCTACCAGCAGTCCCCCGGCGCCTCGGGCTCGTTTCCGCGGGACCCCGGTGTCGACCATCGGTACCGGGCTCTTCGTCCCGTGCCCGAGGGTCCGGGGTGTCGACCACATCTCTCGGGCGACTCGGTTCGGGTCCGAGGGCCCGCGGTGTCGACCAGCTCCTCTGGGCGATTCCGGCCCGGGTCAGAGGGCACACAGTGTCGACCAGCTGTCCTGCGCGACGTGGGCCCGGGTCCGAGTGCCCTCGGCGTCGACCAGGGGTCCCGTGTGACTCGGACCCGGGTCCAAGGGCCCTCGGGGTCCACCAGCACTCCCGGGAGACCTGCGCTCGGGTCAGATGGCCCGAGGTGTCGACCAGCTCTCCGGGGCGACTGGGGCCATACCCGATGGCCCGCGGGGTCTTCGAGCTCTCCCGGGTGACTCGGGACTGTGCCAAGGGCCCGCGGTGTCGAACTGCTCTCCCGGGCATCTCACGCTTGCCTCTGAGGGCCCCCGGGGTCGACCAGCAGGCCCGGACGACTCTGGCTCGTGTCCGAGGGCCCGTGAAGTCGACCTCCGGTTCTGGGTGACTCGGGTGAGAGCCCTATGGCCCTCGGGGTCAATCAGCTGCCCCGGGCGACTCGGGCCCGGGTCCAAGGGCCCACGGGTTCGACCAGATTTCCTGGGCAACTCGGGCCCGGGTCCGAAGTCCTGGGGTTCCACCAATTCTCCCGGGCGTCTGGGGCCCGGGTCCGAAGGCCCTCGGGGTCGACCAGCTGTCTCGGAGGACTCGTGCTCGAGTCTGTGGGCCCGCGGGGTCGACCAGCTCTCCCGGGTGACTTGCGCTTGTGTCCGAGGGCCCGAGGTGTCGACGAGCACTCCCGGGCCACTCGGGCTCGTGTCCAAGGGCCCGCGTGTGCGAACAGCGCTCCGGGGTGAATCAACTCGGGTCTGAGGGCCAGCGGGGTCGACCAAAAGTCCCCGGTGCCTCGGGCCCATGCCCGACGGCTTGCAGGGTCGACAAGAAGTCCCGGGTATCTCTGGACCCAGCCCGTGGTGCTGTGGGGTCAAACTGCTGCCCCGGGTGCCTCGCGCTTGGTCCGAGGGCACCCGGGTTCGACAAGTAGTCCCCAGCGACTCGTGCTAGAATCCGAGGGCCCCCGGGGTCGTCCAGCGCTCCCAGGGGCATCGGGCCGGTGCCTGAGGCCCGCGGTGTCGACCAACTCTCCCGGGCCACTCGGGTTAGGGTGTGAGGTCCCAGGGTCGACCAGCTGTCCCGGGCGACTCGGGCCCGTGGTGGATGTCCCGCTGGGTCGACCAGCTGTCCCGGGTGACTTGGGCCCTGGTCAGAGGGACCGCGGTGTCGACCAGGCGTCCCGGGTGACTCGGGACTGTACCCGAGGCCGCGCGGTGTCCACCAGGTGGCCCGGGCGACTCGGGGCCTTGACCGAGGGCCCAAGGTGTCGCCCAGCTCCCCCGGGTGATTCGGGCCTGGGTCCGAGAGCATGCGATGTCGACCACTGTCCCGGGGCACTCGGGCCCGCGTCGAGGGTCCGCGGTTTCGGTTTCGACATGCTCTCCCGGGTGAATCGCGCTCGGGTCCGATGGTACGCGGGGTCGACGAGCTCTCTTGGGCGATTCGGGCCCGTTCCCGAGGGCCCGTGGTGACCACCAGCTGTCCCGGGTGACTCCGGACTGTGCCCGAGGGCCCGCGGTGTCGAACAGCTTTCCCGGGCGTCTCGCGCTTGGGTCTGTGGGCCCCCGCCATCGACCAGCAGTCCCGGATGTCTCTGGCTTGTTTCCGAGGGCCCGTGAGGTCGACCTGCGGTCCTGGGCGACTCCGGCCAGAGCCCTAGGGCCCGTGGGGTCAACCTGCTGACCCGGGCCACTCGCACTTGGGTCCGAGGGCCTGCGGGGTCGACAGGCTGTCCCGGGCGACTCCGGCCCGCCTCCGAGTGCCCAGGGGTCGACCAGCTGTCCCGGGACTCTCGCGTTTGTGTCCGAGGGCCCGCGGGGTCAACCAGCTGTCCCGGGTGAATGGGGCTCGGGTCCCAAGGCACTCGGGGTTGACCAGCTGTCCTGGGCGACACCGGCCCATGCCTTTGGGCCCGCGGTGTGGACCAACGCTTCCGGGCGACTCGCGTTCGGGCCTGACGGCCACGGTCCACCAGCTGTCCCGGGAGATTCGCGCCCATGCCTGATGTCCCGCGGGGTCGACCAGATGCCCCGGGCGACTCGGGCCCGTACCCGAGGGCCCGCGGTGTTGACCAGCTGTCCCGGGCGACTCCGGCCCTGGTCCAACGGCCTGAGGGGTCTACCAGCAGTCCCCCGGCGCCTCGGGCTCGTTTCCGCGGGACCCCGGTGTCGACCATCGGTACCGGGCTCTTCGTCCCGTGCCCGAGGGTCCGGGGTGTCGACCACATCTCTCGGGCGACTCGGTTCGGGTCCGAGGGCCCGCGGTGTCGACCAGCTCCTCTGGGCGATTCCGGCCCGGGTCAGAGGGCACACAGTGTCGACCAGCTGTCCTGCGCGACGTGGGCCCGGGTCCGAGTGCCCTCGGCGTCGACCAGGGGTCCCGTGTGACTCGGACCCGGGTCCAAGGGCCCTCGGGGTCCACCAGCACTCCCGGGAGACCTGCGCTCGGGTCAGATGGCCCGAGGTGTCGACCAGCTCTCCGGGGCGACTGGGGCCATACCCGATGGCCCGCGGGGTCTTCGAGCTCTCCCGGGTGACTCGGGACTGTGCCAAGGGCCCGCGGTGTCGAACTGCTCTCCCGGGCATCTCACGCTTGCCTCTGAGGGCCCCCGGGGTCGACCAGCAGGCCCGGACGATTCTGGCTCGTGTCCGAGGGCCCGTGAAGTCGACCTGCGGTTCTGGGTGACTCGGGTGAGAGCCCTATGGCCCTCGGGGTCAATCAGCTGCCCCGGGCGACTCGGGCCCGGGTCCAAGGGCCCACGGGTTCGACCAGATTTCCTGGGCGACTCGGGCCCGGGTCCGAAGTCCTGGGGTTCCACCAATTCTCCCGGGCGTCTGGGGCCCGGGTCCGAAGGCCCTCGGGGTCGACCAGCTGTCTCGGAGGACTCGTGCTCGAGTCTGTGGGCCCGCGGGGTCGACCAGCTCTCCCGGGTGACTTGCGCTTGTGTCCGAGGGCCCGAGGTGTCGACGAGCACTCCCGGGCCACTCGGGCTCGTGTCCAAGGGCCCGCGTGTGCGAACAGCGCTCCGGGGTGAATCAACTCGGGTCTGAGGGCCAGCGGGGTCGACCAAAAGTCCCCGGTGCCTCGGGCCCATGCCCGACGGCTTGCAGGGTCGACAAGAAGTCCCGGGTATCTCTGGACCCAGCCCGTGGTGCTGTGGGGTCAAACTGCTGCCCCGGGTGCCTCGCGCTTGGTCCGAGGGCACCCGGGTTCGACAAGTAGTCCCCAGCGACTCGTGCTAGAATCCGAGGGCCCCCGGGGTCGTCCAGCGCTCCCAGGGGCATCGGGCCGGTGCCTGAGCCCCGCGGTGTCGACCAACTCTCCCGGCAACTCGGGTTAGGGTCTGAGGTCCCAGGGTCGACCAGCTGTCCCGGGCGACTCGGGCCCGTGGTGGATGTCCCGCTGGGTCGACCAGCTGTCCCGGGTGACTTGGGCCCTGGTCAGAGGGACCGCGGTGTCGACCAGGCGTCCCGGGTGACTCGGGACTGTACCCGAGGCCGCGCGGTGTCCACCAGGTGGCCCGGGCGACTCGGGGCCGTGACCGAGGGCCCAAGGTGTCGCCCAGCTCCCCCGGGTGATTCGGGCCCGGGTCCGAGAGCATGCGGTGTCGACCAGCTGTCCCGGGGCACTCGGGCCCGCGTCGAGGGTCCGCGGTTTCGGTTTCGACATGCTCTCCCGGGTGAATCGCGCTCGGGTCCGATGGTACGCGGGGTCGACGAGCTCTCTTGGGCGATTCGGGCCCGTTCCCGAGGGCCCGTGGTGACCACCAGCTGTCCCGGGTGACTCCGGACTGTGCCCGAGGGCCCGCGGTGTCGAACAGCTTTCCCGGGCGTCTCGCGCTTGGGTCTGTGGGCCCCCGCCATCGACCAGCAGTCCCGGATGTCTCTGGCTTGTTTCCGAGGGCCCGTGAGGTCGACCTGCGGTCCTGGGCGACTCCGGCCAGAGCCCTAGGGCCCGTGGGGTCAACCTGCTGACCCGGGCCACTCGCACTTGGGTCCGAGGGCCTGCGGGGTCGACAGGCTGTCCCGGGCGACTCCGGCCCGCCTCCGAGTGCCCAGGGGTCGACCAGCTGTCCCGGGACTCTCGCGTTTGTGTCCGAGGGCCCGCGGGGTCAACCAGCTGTCCCGGGTGAATGGGGCTCGGGTCCCAAGGCACTCGGGGTTGACCAGCTGTCCTGGGCGACACCGGCCCATGCATTTGGGCCCGCGGTGTGGACCAAGCTTCCGGGCGACTCGCGTTCGGGCCTGACAGCCACGGTCCACCAGCTGTCCCGGGAGATTCGCGCCCATGCCTGATGTCCCGCGGGGTCGACCAGATGCCCCGGGCGACTCGGGCCCGTACCCGAGGGCCCGCGGTGTTGACCAGCTGTCCCGGGCGACTCCGGCCCTGGTCCAACGGCCTGAGGGGTCTACCAGCAGTCCCCCGGCGCCTCGGGCTCGTTTCCGCGGGACCCCGGTGTCGACCATCGGTACCGGGCTCTTCGTCCCGTGCCCGAGGGTCCGGGGTGTCGACCACATCTCTCGGGCGACTCGGTTCGGGTCCGAGGGCCCGCGGTGTCGACCAGCTCCTCTGGGCGATTCCGGCCCGGGTCAGAGGGCACACAGTGTCGACCAGCTGTCCTGCGCGACGTGGGCCCGGGTCCGAGTGCCCTCGGCGTCGACCAGGGGTCCCGTGTGACTCGGACCCGGGTCCAAGGGCCCTCGGGGTCCACCAGCACTCCCGGGAGACCTGCGCTCGGGTCAGATGGCCCGAGGTGTCGACCAGCTCTCCGGGGCGACTGGGGCCATACCCGATGGCCCGCGGGGTCTTCGAGCTCTCCCGGGTGACTCGGGACTGTGCCAAGGGCCCGCGGTGTCGAACTGCTCTCCCGGGCATCTCACGCTTGCCTCTGAGGGCCCCCGGGGTCGACCAGCAGGCCCGGACGACTCTGGCTCGTGTCCGAGGGCCCGTGAAGTCGACCTGCGGTTCTGGGTGACTCGGGTGAGAGCCCTATGGCCCTCGGGGTCAATCAGCTGCCCCGGGCGACTCGGGCCCGGGTCCAAGGGCCCACGGGTTCGACCAGATTTCCCGGGCGACTCGGGCCCGGGTCCGAAGTCCTGGGGTTCCACCAATTCTCCCGGGCGTCTGGGGCCCGGGTCCGAAGGCCCTCGGGGTCGACCAGCTGTCTCGGAGGACTCGTGCTCGAGTCTGTGGGCCCGCGGGGTCGACCAGCTCTCCCGGGTGACTTGCGCTTGTGTCCGAGGGCCCGAGGTGTCGACGAGCACTCCCGGGCCACTCGGGCTCGTGTCCGAGGTCCCGCGTGTGCGAACACCTCTCCCGGGTGAATCAACTGGGGTCTGAGGGCCAGCGGGGTCGACCAAAAGTCCCCGGTGCCTCGGGCCCATGCCCGACGGCTTGCAGTGTCGACCAGCAGTCCCGGGCATCTCTGGACCCAGCCCGTGGTGCTGTGGGGTCAAACTGCTGCCCCGGGTACCTCGCGCTTGGTCCGAGGGCACCCGGGTTCGACAAGCAGTTCCGAGCGACTCGTGCTAGAATCCGAGGGCCCCCGGGGTCGTCCAGCGGTCCCAGGTGCATCGGGCCGGTGCCCGAGG
Source organism: Sus scrofa (assembly GCF_054392235.1). Taxonomy (NCBI): domain Eukaryota; kingdom Metazoa; phylum Chordata; class Mammalia; order Artiodactyla; family Suidae; genus Sus; species Sus scrofa. Next base: position 44,702,767 of record NC_139387.1, on the reverse strand, counting down.
CCCGCGGTGTCGACCAACTCTCCCGGGCCACTCGGGTTAGGGTCTGAGGTCCCAGGGTCGACCAGCTGTCCCGGGCGACTCGGGCCCGTGCCCGATGTCCCGCTGGGTCGACCAGCTGTCCCGGGTGACTTGGGCCCTGGTCAGAGGGACCGCGGTGTCGACCAGGCGACCCGGGTGACTCGGGACTGTACCCGAGGCCTCACGGTGTCCACCAGGTGGCCCGGGCAACTCGGGGCCGTGACCGAGGGCCCAAGGTGTCGCCCAGCTCCCCCGGGGGATTCGGGCCCGGGTCCGAGAGCTTGCGCTGTCGACCAGCATGCCCCGGGGCACTCGGGCCCATGTCGAGGGTCCGCGGTTTCGGTTTCGACATGCTCTCCCGGGTGAATCGCGCTCGGGTCCGATGATACGCAGGGTCGACGAGCTCTCTTGGGCGATTCGGGCCCGTTCCCGAGGGCCCGTGGTGTCGACCAGCTGTCCCGGGTGACTCCGGACTCTGCCCGAGGGCCCGCGGTGTCGAACAGCTTTCCCGGGCGTCTCGCGCTTGGGTCTGTGGGCCCCCGCCATGGACCAGCAGTCCCGGATGTCTCTGGCTTGTTTCCGAGGGCCCGTGAGGTCGACCTGCGGTCCTGGGCGACTCCGGCCAGAGCCCTAGGGCCCGTGGGGTCAACCTGCTGACCCGGGCCACTCGCACTTGGGTCCGAGTGCCCAGGGGTCGACCAGCTGTCCCGGGACACTCGCGTTTGTGTCCGAGGGCCCGCGGGGTCAACCAGCTGTCCCGGGTGAATGGGGCTCGGGTCCCAAGGCACTCGGGGTTGACCAGCTGTCCTGGGCGACACCGGCCCATGCCTTTGGGCCCGCGGTGTGGACCAACTCTTCCGGGCGACTCGCGTTCGGGTCTGACGGCCACGGTCGACCAGCTGTCCCGGGAGATTCGCGCCCATGCCTGATGTCCCGCGGGGTCGACCAGATGCCCCGGGCGACTCAGCCCGTACTCGAGGGCCCGCAGTGTTGACCAGCTGTCCCGGGCGACTCCGGCCCTGGTCCAACGGCCTGAGGGGTCTACCAGCAGTCCCTGGGCGACTCGGGCTAGTTTCCGCCGGACCCCGGTGTCGACCATCGTTACCGGGCTATTCTTCCCGTGCCCGAGGGTGCGCGGGGTCGACCACATCTATCGGGCGACTCGGTTCGGGTCCGAGGGCCCGCGGTGTTGACCAGCTCCTCTGGGCGATTCCGGCCCGGGTCAGAGGGCACACAGTGTCGACCAGCTGTCTTGCGCGACTTGGGCCCGGGTCCGAGTGCCCTCGGCGTCGACTAGGGGTCCTGTGTGACTCGGACCCTGGTCCAAGGGCCCTCGGGGTCCACCAGCACTCCCGGGAGACCTGCGCTCGGGTCAGATGGCCCGAGGTGTCGACCAGCTCTCCGGGGCGACTGGGGTCATACCCGATGGCCCGCGGGGTCTTCGAGCTCTCCCGGGTGACTCGGGACTGTGCCAAGGGCCCGCGGTGTCGAACTGCTCTCCCGGGCATCTCACGCCTGCCTCTGAGGGCCCCCGGGGTCGACCAGCAGGCCCGGACGATTCTGGCTCTTGTCCGAGGGCCCGTGAAGTCGACCTGCGCTTCTGGGTGACTCGGGTCCGAGCCCTATGGCCCGCGGGGGCGACCAGCTGCCCCGGGCGACTCGGGCCCGGGTCCGAGGGCCCACGGGTTCGACCAGATTTCCTGGGCGACTCGGGCCGGGGTCCGAAGTCCTGGGTTTCGACCAATTCTCCCGGGCATCTGGGGCCCGGGTCCGAAGTCCCTCGGGGTCGACCAGCTGTCTCGGAGGACTCGTGCTCGAGTCTGTGGGCCCGCGGGGTCGACCAGATCCTCCGGACGACTCGGGCCCGGGTCCGAGAGCCTGTGGGGTCGACCAGCTCTCCCGGTTGACTTGCGCTTGTGTCCGAGGGCCCGAGGTGTCGACGAGCACTCCCGGGCCACTCGGGCTCGTGTCCGAGGGCCCGCGTGTGCGAACATCTCTCCCGGGTGAATCAACTGGGGTCTGAGGGCCAGCGGGGTCGACCAAAAGTCCCCGGTGCCTCGGGCCCATGCCCGACGGCTTGCAGTGTCGACCAGCAGTCCCGGGCATCTCTGGACCCAGCCCGTGGTGCTGTGGGGTCAAACTGCTGCCCCGGGGGCCTCGCGCTTGGTCCGAGGGCACCCGGGTTCGACAAGCAGTCCCGAGCGACTCGTGCTAGAATCCGAGGGCCCCCGGGGTCGTCCAGCGGTCCCAGGAGCATCGGGCCGGTGCCCGAGGCCCGCGGTGTCGACCAACTCTCCCGGGCCACTCGGGTTAGGGTCTGAGGTCCCAGGGTCGACCAGCTGTCCCGGGCGACTCGGGCCCGTGCCCGATGTCTCGCTGGGTCGACCAGCTGTCCCGGGTGACTTGGGCCCTGGTCAGAGGGACCGCGGTGTCGACCAGGCGTCCCGGGTGACTCGGGACTGTACCCGAGGCCTCGCGGTGTCCACCAGGTGGCCCGGGCGACTCGGGGCCGTGACCGAGGGCCCAAGGTGTCGCCCAGCTCCCCCGGGTGATTCGGGCCCGGGTCCGAGAGCATGCGCTGTCGACCAGCTGTCCCGGGGCACTCGGGCCCGCGTCGAGGGTCCGCGGTTTCGGTTTCTACATGCTCTCCCGGGTGAATCGCGCTCGGGTCCGATGGTACGCGGGGTCGACGAGCTCTCTTGGGCGATTCGGGCCCGTTCCCGAGGGCCCGCGGTGTCGAACAGCTTTCCCGGGCGTCTCGCGCTTGGGTCTGTGGGCCCCCGCCATGGACCAGCAGTCCCGGATGTCTCTGGCTTGTTTCCGAGGGCCCGTGAGGTCGACCTGCGGTCCTGGGCGACTCCGGCCAGAGCCCAAGGGCCCGTGGGGTCAACCTGCTGACCCGGGCCACTCGCACTTGGGTCCGAGGGCCTGCAGGGTCGACAGGCTGTCCCGGGTGACTCCGGCCCGCCTCCGAGTGCCCAGGGGTCGACCAGCTGTCCCGGGACACTCGCGTTTGTGTCCGAGGGCCCGCGGGGTCAACCAGCTGTCCCGGGTGAATGGGGCTCGGGTCCCAAGGCACTCGGGGTTGACCAGCTGTCCTGGGCGACACCGGCCCATGCCTTTGGGCCCGTGGTGTGGACCAACTCTTCCGGGCGACTCGCGTTCGGGTCTGACGGCCACGGTCGACCAGCTGTCCCGGGAGATTCGCGCCCATGCCTGATGTCCCGCGGGGTCGACCAGATGCCCCGGGTGACTCGGGCCCGTACCCGAGGGCCCGCGGTGTTGACCTGCTGTCCCGGGCGACTCCGGCTCTGGTCCAACGGCCTGAGGGGTCTACCAGCAGTCCCCGGGCGACTCGGGCTAGTTTCCGCGGGACCCCGGTGTCGACCATCGGTACCGGGCTATTCGTCCCGTGCCCGAGGGTCCGAGGTGTCGACCACATCTCTCGGGCGACTCGGTTCGTGTCCGAGGGCCCGCGGTGTCGACCAGCTCCTCTGGGCGATTCCGGCCCGAGTCAGAGGGCACACAGTGTCGACCAGCTGTCCTGCGCGACTTGGGCCCGGGTCCGAGTGCCCTCGGCGTCGACCAGGGGTCCCGTGTGACTCGGACCCGGGTCCAAGGGCCCTCGGGGTCCACCAGCACTTCCGCAAGCCCTGCGCTCGGGTCAGATGGCCCGAGGTGTCGACCAGCTCTCCGGGGCGACTGGGGCCATACCCGATGGCTCGCGGGGTCTTCGAGCTCTCCCGGGTGACACGGGACTGTGCCAAGGGCCCGCAGTGTCGACCTGCTCTCCCGGGCATCTCACGCTTGCCTCTGAGGGCCCCCGGGGTCGACCAGCAGGCCCGGACGACTCTGGCTCGTGTCCGAGGGCCCGTGAAGTCGACCTGCGGTTCTGGGTGACTCGGGTCAGAGCCCTATGGCCCGCGGGGTCGAGCAGCTGCCCCGGGCGTCTCGGGCCCGGGTCCGAGGGCCCACGGGTTCGACCAGATTTCCTGGGCGACTCGGGCCCGGGTCCGAAGTCCTGGGTTTCCACCAATTCTCCCGGGCGTCTGGGGCCCGGGTCCGAAGGCCCTCGGGGTCGACCAGCAGTCTCAGAGGACTCGTGCTCGAGTCTGTGGGCCCGCGGGGTCGACCAGCTCTCCCGGGTGACTTGCGCTTGTGTCCGAGGGCCCGAGGTGTCGACGAGCACTCCCGGGCCACTCGGGCTCGTGTCCGATGGCCCGCGTGTGTGAACAGCTCTCCCGGGTGAATCAACTCGGGTCTGAGGGCCAGCGGGGTCGACCAAAAATCCCCGGTGCCTCGGGCCCATGCCCGACGGCTTGCAGTGTCGACCAGCAGTCCCGGGCATCTCTGGACCCAGCCCGTGGTGCTGTGGGGTCAAACTGCTGCCCCGGGGGCCTCGCGCTTGGTCCGAGGGCACCCGGGTTCGACAAGCAGTCCCCAGCGACTCGTGCTAGAATCCGAGGGCCCCCGGGGTCGTCCAGCGGTCCCAGGCGCATCGGGCCGGTGCCCGAAGCCCGCGGTGTCGACCAACTCTCCCGGGCCACTCGGGATAGGGTCTGAGGTCCCAGGGTCGACCAGCTGTCCCGGGCGACTCGGGCCCGTGCCCGATGTCCCGCTGGGTCGACCAGCTGTCCCGGGTGACTTGGGCCCTGGTCATTCGGGACTGTACCCGAGGCCGCGCGGTGTCCACCAGGTGGCCCGGGCGACTCGGGGCCGTGACCAAGGGACCAAGGTGTCGCCCAGCTCCCCCGGGTGATTCGGGCCCGGGTCCGAGAGCATGCGGTGTCGACCAGCTGTCCCGGGGCACTCGGGCCCGCGTCGAGGGTCCGCGGTTTCGGTTTCGACATGCTCTCCCGGGTGAATCGCGCTCGGGTCCGATGGTACGCGGGGTCGTCGAGCTCTCTTGGGCGATTCGGGCCCATTCCCGAGGGCCCGTGGTGTCGACCTGCTGTCCCGGGTGACTCCGGACTGTGCCCGAGGGCCCGCGGTGTCGAACAGCTTTCCCGGGCGTCTCGCGCTTGGGTCTTTGGGCCCCCGCCATGGACCAGCAGTCCCGGATGTCTCTGGCTTGTTTCCGAGGGCCCGTGAGGTCGACCTGCGGTCCTGGGCGACTCCGGCCAGAGCCCTAGGGCCCGTGGGGTCAACCTGCTGACCCGGGCCACTCGCACTTGGGTCCGAGGGCCTGCGGGGTCGACAGGCTGTCCCGGGCGACTCCGGCCCGCCTCCGAGTGCCCAGGGGTCGACCAGCTGTCCCGGGACACTCGCGTTTGTGTCCGAGGGCCCGCGGGGTCAACCAGCTGTCCCGGGTGAATGGGGCTCGGGTCCCAAGGCACTCGGGGTTGACCAGCTGTCCTGGGCGACACCGGCCCATGCCTTTGGGCCCGCGGTGTGGACCAACTCTTCCGGGCGACTCGCGTTCGGGTCTGACGGCCACGGTCGACCAGCTGTCCCGGGAGATTCGCGCCCATGCCTGATGTCCCGCGGGGTCGACCGGATGCCCCGGGCGACTCGGGCCCGTACCCGAGGGCCCGCGGTGTTGACCAGCTGTCCCGGGCGACTCCGGCCCTGGTCCAACGGCCTGAGGGGTCTACCAGCAGTCCCCGGGCGACTCGGGCTCGTTTCCGCCGGACCCCGGTGTCGACCATCGGTACCGGGCTATTCGTCCCGTGCCCGAGGCTCCGGGGTGTCGACCACATCTCTCGGGCGACTCGGTTCGGGTCCGAGGGCCCGCGGTGTTGACCAGCTCCTCTGGGCGATTCCGGCCCGGGTCAGAGGGCACACAGTGTCGACCAGCTCTCCTGCGCGACTTGGGCCCGGGTCCGAGTGCCCTCGGCGTCGACCAGGGGTCCCGTGTGACTCGGACCCGGATCCAAGGGCCCTCGGGGTCCACCAGCACTCCCGGAAGACCTGCGCTCGGGTCAGATGGCCCGAGGTGTCGCCCAGCTCCCCCGGGTGATTCGGGCCCGGGTCCGAGAGCATGCGCTGTCGACCAGCATGCCCCGGGGCACTCGGGCCCATGTCGAGGGTCCGCGGTTTCGGTTTCGACATGCTCTCCCGGGTGAATCGCGCTCGGGTCCGATGGTACGCGGGGTCGACGAGATCTCTTGTGCGATTCGGGCCCGTTCCCGAGGGCCCGTGGTGTCGACCAGCTGTCCCGGTTGACTCTGGATTCTGCCCGAGGGCCTGCAGTGTCGAACAGCTTTCCTGTGTGACTCGGACCCTGGTCCAAGGGCCCTCGGGGTTCACCAGCACTCCCGGGAGACCTGCGCTCGGGTCAGATGGCCCGAGGTGTCGACCAGCTCTCCGGGGCGACTGGGGTCATACCCGATGGCCCGCGGGGTCTTCGAGCTCTCCCGGGTGACTCGGGACTGTGCCAAGGGCCCGCGGTGTCGAACTGCTCTCCCGGGCATCTCACGCTTGCCTCTGAGGGCCCCCGGGGTCGACCAGCAGGCCCGGACGATACTGGCTCCTGTCCGAGGGCCCGTGAAGTCGACCTGCGCTTCTGGGTGACTCGGGTCCGAGCCCTATGGCCCGCGGGGTCGACCAGCTGCCCCGGGCGACTCGGGCCCGGGTCCGAGGGCCCACGGGTTCGACCAGATTTCCTGGGCGACTCGGGCTGGGGTCCGAAGTCCTGGGGTTCGACCAATTCTCCCGGGCATCTGGGGCCCGGGTCCGAAGGCCCTCGGGGTCGACCAGCTGTCTCGGAGAACTCGTGCTCGAGTCTGTGGGCCCGCGGGGTCGACCAGATCCTCCGGACGACTCGGGCCCGGGTCCGAGAGCCTGTGGGGTCGACCAGCTCTCCCGGGTGACTTGCGCTTGTGTCCGAGGGCCCGAGGTGTCGACGAGCACTCCCGGGCCACTCGGGCTCGTGTCCGAGGGCCCGCGTGTGCGAACATCTCTCCCGGGTGAATCAACTGGGGTCTGAGGGCCAGCGGGGTCGACCAAAAGTCCCCGGTGCCTCGGGCCCATGCCCGACGGCTTGCAGTGTCGACCAGCAGTCCCGGGCATCTCTGGACCCAGCCCGTGGTGCTGTGGGGTCAAACTGCTGCCCCGGGTGCCTCGCGCTTGGTCCGAGGGCACCCGGGTTCGACAAGCAGTCCCGAGCGACTCGTGCTAGAATCCGAGGGCCCCCGGGGTCGTCCAGCGGTCCCAGGCGCATCGGGCCGGTGCCCGAGGCCCGCGGTGTCGACCAACTCTCCCGGGCCACTCGGGTTAGGGTCTGAGGTCCCAGGGTCGACCAGCTGTCCCGGGCGACTCGGGCCCGTGCCCGATGTCCCGCTGGGTCGACCAGCTGTCCCGGGTGACTTGGGCCCTGGTCAGAGGGACCGCGGTGTCGACCAGGCGACCCGGGTGACTCGGGACTGTACCCGAGGCCGCGCGGTGTCCACCAGGTGGCCCGGGCGACTCGGGGCCGTGACCGAGGGCCCAAGGTGTCGCCCAGCTCCCCCGGGTGATTCGGGCCCGGGTCCGAGAGCATGCGCTGTCGACCAGCTGTCCCGGGGCACTCGGGCCCGCGTCGAGAGTCCGCGGTTTCGGTTTCGACATGCTCTCCCGGGTGAATCGCGCTCGGGTCCGATGGTACGCTGGGTCGACGAGCTCTCTTGGGCGATTCGGGCCCGTTCCCGAGGGCTCGTGGTGACCACCAGCTGTCCCGGGTGACTCCGGACTGTGCCCGAGGGCCCGCGGTGTCGAACAGCTTTCCCGGGCGTCTCGCGCTTGGGTCTGTGGGCCCCCGCCATGGACCAGCAGTCCCGGATGTCTCTGGCTTGTTTCCGAGGGCCCGTGAGGTCGACCTGCGGTCCTGGGCGACTCCGGCCAGAGCCCTAGGGCCCGTGGGGTCAACCTGCTGACCCGGGCCACTCGCACTTGGGTCCGAGGGCCTGTGGGGTCGACAGGCTGTCCCGGGTGACTCCGGCGCGCATCCGAGTGCCCAGGGGTCGACCAGCTGTCCCGGGACACTCGCGTTTGTGTCCGAGGGCCCGCGGGGTCAACCAGCTGTCCCGGGTGAATGGGGCTCGGGTCCCAAGGCACTCGGGGTTGACCAGCTGTCCTGGGCGACACCGGCCCATGCCTTTGGGCCCGTGGTGTGGACCAACTTTCCGGGCGACTCGCGTTCGGGTCTGACGGCCACGGTCGACCAGCTGTCCCGGGAGATTCGCGCCCATGCCTGATGTCCCGCGGGGTCAACCAGATGCCCCGGGCGACTCGGGCCCGTACCCGAGGGCCCGCGGTGTTGACCTGCTGTCCCGGGCGACTCCGGCTCTGGTCCAACGGCCTGAGGGGTCTACCAGCAGTCCCCGGGCGACTCGGGCTAGTTTCCGCGGGACCCCGGTGTCGACCATCGGTACCGGGCTATTCGTCCCGTGCCCGAGGGTCCGGGGTGTCGACCACATCTCTCGGGCGACTCGGTTCGGTTCCGAGGGCCCGCGGTGTCGACCAGCTCCTCTGGGCGATTCCGGCCCGAGTCAGAGGGCACACAGTGTCGACCAGCTGTCCTGCGCGACTTGGGCCCGGGTCCGAGTGCCCTCGGCGTCGACCAGGGGTCCCGTGTGACTCGGACCCGGGTCCAAGGGCCCTCGGGGTCCACCAGCACTTCCGCAAGCCCTGCGCTCGGGTCAGATGGCCCGAGGTGTCGACCAGCTCTCCGGGGCGACTGGGGCCATACCCGATGGCTCGCGGGGTCTTCGAGCTCTCCCGGGTGACTCGGGACTGTGCCAAGGGCCCGCAGTGTCGACCTGCTCTCCCGGGCATCTCACGCTTGCCTCTGAGGGCCCCCGGGGTCGACCAGTAGGCCCGGACGACTCTGGCTCGTGTCCGAGGGCCCGTGAAGTCGACCTGCGGTTCTGGGTGACTCGGGTCAGAGCCCTATGGCCCGCGGGGTCGAGCAGCTGCCCCGGGCGTCTCGGGCCCGGGTCCGAGGGCCCACGGGTTCGACCAGATTTCCTGGGCGACTCGGGCCCGGGTCCGAAGTCCTGGGTTTCCACCAATTCTCCCGGGCGTCTGGGGCCCGGGTCCGAAGGCCCTCGGGGTCGACCAGCTGTCTCGGAGGACTCGTGCTCGAGTCTGTGGGCCCGCGGGGTCGACCAGCTCTCCCGGGTGACTTGCGCTTGTGTCCGCGGGCCCGAGGTGTCGACGAGCACTCCCGGGCCACTCGGGCTCGTGTCCGAGGGCCCGCGTGTGCGAACAGCTCTCCCGGGTGAATCAACTCGGGTCTGAGGGCCAGCGGGGTCGACCAAAAATCCCCGGTGCCTCGGGCCCATGCCCGACGGCTTGCAGTGTCGACCAGCAGTCCCGGGCATCTCTGGACCCAGCCCGTGGTGCTGTGGGGTCAAACTGCTGCCCCGGGGGCCTCGCGCTTGGTCCGAGGGCACCCGTGTTCGACAAGCAGTCCCGAGTGACTCGTGCTAGAATCCGAGGGCCCCCGGGGTCGTCCAGCGGTCCCAGGCGCATCGGGCCTGTGCCCGAAGCCCGCGGTGTCGACCAACTCTCCCGGGCAACTCGGGATAGGGTCTGAGGTCCCAGGGTCGACCAGCTGTCCCGGGCGACTCGGGCCCGTGCCCGATGTCCCGCTGGGTCGACCAGCTGTCCCGGGTGACTTGGGCCCTGGTCAGAGGGACCGCGGTGTCGACCAGGCGTCCCGGGTGATTCGGGACTGTACCCGAGGCCGCGCGGTGTCCACCAGGTGGTCCGGGCGACTCGGGGCTGTGACCAAGGGACCAAGGTGTCGCCCAGCTCCCCCGGGTGATTCGGGCCCGGGTCCGAGAGCATGCGGTGTCGACCAGCTGTCCCGGGGCACTCGGGCCCGCGTCGAGGGTCCGCGGTTTCGGTTTGGACATGCTCTCCCGGGTGAATCGCGCTCGGGTCCGATGGTACGCGGGGTCGTCGAGCTCTCTTGGGCGATTCGGGCCCGTTCCCGAGGGCCCGTGGTGTCACCAGCTGTCCCGGGTGACTCCGGACTGTGCCCGTGGGCCCGTGGTGTCGAACAGCTTTCCCGGGCGTCTCGCGCTTGGGTCTGTGGGCCCCCGCCATGGACCAGCAGTCCCGGATGTCTCTGGCTTGTTTCCGAGGGCCCGTGAGGTCGACCTGCGGTCCTGGGCGACTCCGGCCAGAGCCCTAGGGCCCGTGGGGTCAACCTGCTGACCCGGGCCACTCGCACTTGGGTCCGAGGGCCTGCGGGGTCGACAGGCTGTCCCGGGCGACTCCGGCCCGCCTCCGAGTGCCCAGGGGTCGACCAGCTGTCCCGGGACACTCGCGTTTGTGTCCGAGGGCCCGCGGGGTCAACCAGCTGTCCCGGGTGAATGGGGCTCGGGTCCCAAGGCACTCGGGGTTGACCAGCTGTCCTGGGCGACACCGGCCCATGCCTTTGGGCCCGCGGTGTGGACCAACTCTTCCGGGCGACTCGCGTTCGGGTCTGACGGCCACGGTCGACCAGCTGTCCCGGGAGATTCGCGCCCATGCCTGATGTCCCGCGGGGTCGACCAGATGCCCCGGGCGACTCGGGCCCGTACCCGAGGGCCCGCGGTGTTGACCTGCTGTCCCGGGCGACTCCGGCTCTGGTCCAACGGCCTGAGGGGTCTACCAGCAGTCCCCGGGCGACTCGGGCTAGTTTCCGCGGGACCCCGGTGTCGACCATCGGTACCGGGCTATTCGTCCCGTGCCCGAGGGTCCGGGGTGTCGACCACATCTCTCGGGCGACTCGGTTCGGTTCCGAGGGCCCGCGGTGTCGACCAGCTCCTCTGGGCGATTCCGGCCCGAGTCAGAGGGCACACAGTGTCGACCAGCTGTCCTGCGCGACGTGGGCCCGGGTCCGAGTGCCCTCGGCGTCGACCAGGGGTCCCGTGTGACTCGGACCCGGGTCCAAGGGCCCTCGGGGTCCACCAGCACTTCCGCAAGCCCTGCGCTCGGGTCAGATGGCCCGAGGTGTCGACCAGCTCTCCGGGGCGACTGGGGCCATACCCGATGGCTCGCGGGGTCTTCGAGCTCTCCCGGGTGACTCGGGACTGTGCCAAGGGCCCGCAGTGTCGACCTGCTCTCCCGGGCATCTCACGCTTGCCTCTGAGGGCCCCCGGGGTCGACCAGTAGGCCCGGACGACTCTGGCTCGTGTCCGAGGGCCCGTGAAGTCGACCTGCGGTTCTGGGTGACTCGGGTCAGAGCCCTATGGCCCGCGGGGTCGAGCAGCTGCCCCGGGCGTCTCGGGCCCGGGTCCGAGGGCCCACGGGTTCGACCAGATTTCCTGGGCGACTCGGGCCCGGGTCCGAAGTCCTGGGTTTCCACCAATTCTCCCGGGCGTCTGGGGCCCGGGTCCGAAGGCCCTCGGGGTCGACCAGCTGTCTCGGAGGACTCGTGCTCGAGTCTGTGGGCCCGCGGGGTCGACCAGCTCTCCCGGGTGACTTGCGCTTGTGTCCGCGGGCCCGAGGTGTCGACGAGCACTCCCGGGCCACTCGGGCTCGTGTCCGAGGGCCCGCGTGTGCGAACAGCTCTCCCGGGTGAATCAACTCGGGTCTGAGGGCCAGCGGGGTCGACCAAAAATCCCCGGTGCCTCGGGCCCATGCCCGACGGCTTGCAGTGTCGACCAGCAGTCCCGGGCATCTCTGGACCCAGCCCGTGGTGCTGTGGGGTCAAACTGCTGCCCCGGGTGCCTCGCGCTTGGTCCGAGGGCACCCGGGTTCGACAAGCAGTCCCGAGTGACTCGTGCTAGAATCCGAGGGCCCCCGTGGTCGTCCAGCGGTCCCAGGCGCATCGGGCCTGTGCCCGAAGCCCGCGGTGTCGACCAACTCTCCCGGGCAACTCGGGATAGGGTCTGAGGTCCCAGGGTCGACCAGCTGTCCCGGGCGACTCGGGCCCGTGCCCGATGTCCCGCTGGGTCGACCAGCTGTCCCGGGTGACTTGGGCCCTGGTCAGAGGGACCGCGGTGTCGACCAGGCGTCCCGGGTGATTCGGGACTGTACCCGAGGCCGCGCGGTGTCCACCAGGTGGTCCGGGCGACTCGGGGCTGTGACCAAGGGACCAAGGTGTCGCCCAGCTCCCCCGGGTGATTCGGGCCCGGGTCCGAGAGCATGCGGTGTCGACCAGCTGTCCCGGGGCACTCGGGCCCGCGTCGAGGGTCCGCGGTTTCGGTTTGGACATGCTCTCCCGGGTGAATCGCGCTCGGGTCCGATGGTACGCGGGGTCGTCGAGCTCTCTTGGGCGATTCGGGCCCGTTCCCGAGGGCCCGTGGTGTCACCAGCTGTCCCGGGTGACTCCGGACTGTGCCCGTGGGCCCGTGGTGTCGAACAGCTTTCCCGGGCGTCTCGCGCTTGGGTCTGTGGGCCCCCGCCATGGACCAGCAGTCCCGGATGTCTCTGGCTTGTTTCCGAGGGCCCGTGAGGTCGACCTGCGGTCCTGGGCGACTCCGGCCAGAGCCCTAGGGCCCGTGGGGTCAACCTGCTGACCCGGGCCACTCGCACTTGGGTCCGAGGGCCTGCGGGGTCGACAGGCTGTCCCGGGCGACTCCGGCCCGCCTCCGAGTGCCCAGGGGTCGACCAGCTGTCCCGGGACACTCGCGTTTGTGTCCGAGGGCCCGCGGGGTCAACCAGCTGTCCCGGGTGAATGGGGCTCGGGTCCCAAGGCACTCGGGGTTGACCAGCTGTCCTGGGCGACACCGGCCCATGCCTTTGGGCCCGCGGTGTGGACCAACTCTTCCGGGCGACTCGCGTTCGGGTCTGACGGCCACGGTCGACCAGCTGTCCCGGGAGATTCGCGCCCATGCCTGATGTCCCGCGGGGTCGACCAGATGCCCCGGGCGACTCGGGCCCGTACCCGAGGGCCCGCGGTGTTGACCTGCTGTCCCGGGCGACTCCGGCTCTGGTCCAACGGCCTGAGGGGTCTACCAGCAGTCCCCGGGCGACTCGGGCTAGTTTCCGCGGGACCCCGGTGTCAACCATCGGTACCGGGCTATTCGTCCCGTGCCCGAGGGTCCGGGGTGTCGACCACATCTCTCGGGCGACTCGGTTCGGTTCCGAGGGCCCGCGGTGTCGACCAGCTCCTCTGGGCGATTCCGGCCCGAGTCAGAGGGCACACAGTGTCGACCAGCTGTCCTGCGCGACGTGGGCCCGGGTCCGAGTGCCCTCGGCGTCGACCAGGGGTCCCGTGTGACTCGGACCCGGGTCCAAGGGCCCTCGGGGTCCACCAGCACTTCCGCAAGCCCTGCGCTCGGGTCAGATGGCCCGAGGTGTCGACCAGCTCTCCGGGGCGACTGGGGCCATACCCGATGGCTCGCGGGGTCTTCGAGCTCTCCCGGGTGACTCGGGACTGTGCCAAGGGCCCGCAGTGTCGACCTGCTCTCCCGGGCATCTCACGCTTGACTCTGAGGGCCCCCGGGGTCGACCAGCAGGCCCGGACGACTCTGGCTCGTGTCCGAGGGCCCGTGAAGTCGACCTGCGGTTCTGGGTGACTCGGGTCAGAGCCCTATGGCCCGCGGGGTCGAGCAGCTGCCCCGGGCGTCTCGGGCCCGGGTCCGAGGGCCCACGGGTTCGACCAGATTTCCTGGGCGACTCGGGCCCGGGTCCGAAGTCCTGGGTTTCCACCAATTCTCCCGGGCGTCTGGGGCCCGGGTCCGAAGGCCCTCGGGGTCGACCAGCTGTCTCGGAGGACTCGTGCTCGAGTCTGTGGGCCCGCGGGGTCGACCAGCTCTCCCGGGTGACTTGCGCTTGTGTCCGCGGGCCCGAGGTGTCGACGAGCACTCCCGGGCCACTCGGGCTCGTGTCCGAGGGCCCGCGTGTGCGAACAGCTCTCCCGGGTGAATCAACTCGGGTCTGAGGGCCAGCGGGGTCGACCAAAAATCCCCGGTGCCTCGGGCCCATGCCCGACGGCTTGCAGTGTCGACCAGGAGTCCCGGGCATCTCTGAACCCAGCCCGTGGTGCTGTGGGGTCAAACTGCTGCCCCGGGTGCCTCGCGCTTGGTCCGAGGGCACCCGGGTTAGACAAGCAGTCCCCAGCGACTCGTGCTAGAATCCGAGGGCCCCCGGGGTCGTCCAGCGGTCCCAGGCGCATCGGGCCTGTGCCCGAAGCCCGCGGTGTCGACCAACTCTCCCGGGCAACTCGGGATAGGGTCTGAGGTCCCAGGGTCGACCAGCTGTCCCGGGCGACTCGGGCCCGTGCCCGATGTCCCGCTGGGTCGACCAGCTGTCCCGGGTGACTTGGGACCTGGTCAGAGGGACCGCGGTGTCGACCAGGCGTCCCGGGTGATTCGGGACTGTACCCGAGGCCGCGCGGTGTCCACCAGGTGGCCCGGGCGACTCGTGGCCGTGACCAAGGGACCAAGGTGTCGCCCAGCTCCCCCGGGTGATTCGGGCCCGGGTCCGAGAGCATGCGGTGTCGACCAGCTGTCCCGGGGCACTCGGGCCCGCGTCGAGGGTCCGCGGTTTCGGTTTGGACATGCTCTCCCGGGTGAATCGCGCTCGGGTCCGATGGTACGCGGGGTCGTCGAGCTCTCTTGGGCGATTCGGGCCCGTTCCTGAGGGCCCGTGGTGTCGACCAGCTGTCCCGGGTGACTCCGGACTGTGCCCGTGGGCCCGTGGTGTCGAACAGCTTTCCCGGGCGTCTCGCGCTTGGGTCTGTGGGCCCCCGCCATGGACCAGCAGTCCCGGATGTCTCTGGCTTGTTTCCGAGGGCCCGTGAGGTCGACCTGCGGTCCTGGGCGACTCCGGCCAGAGCCCTAGGGCCCGTGGGGTCAACCTGCTGACCCGGGCCACTCGCACTTGGGTCCGAGGGCCTGCGGGGTCGACAGGCTGTCCCGGGCGACTCCGGCCCGCCTCCGAGTGCCCAGGGGTCGACCAGCTGTCCCGGGACTCTCGCGTTTGTGTCCGAGGGCCCGCGGGGTCAACCAGCTGTCCCGGGTGAATGGGGCTCGGGTCCCAAGGCACTCGGGGTTGACCAGCTGTCCTGGGCGACACCGGCCCATGCCTTTGGGCCCGCGGTGTGGACCAACTCTTCCGGGCGACTCGCGTTCGGGTCTGACGGCCACGGTCTACCAGCTGTCCCGGGAGATTCGCGCCCATGCCTGATGTCCCGTAGGGTCGACCGGATGCCCCGGGCGACTCGGGCCCGTACCCGAGGGCCCGCGGTGTAGACCAGCTGTCCCGGGCGACTCCGGCCCTGGTCCAACGGCCTGAGGGGTCTACCAGCAGTCCCCGGGCGACTCGGGCTAGTTTCCGCCGGAACACGGGGTCGACCATCGGTACCAGGCTATTCGTCCCTTGCCCGAGGGTCCGGGGTGTCGACCACATCTCTCGGGCGACTCGGTTCGGGTCCGAGGGCCCGCGGTGTCGACCAGCTCCTCTGGGCGATTCCGGCCCGGGTCAGAGGGCACACAGTGTCGACCAGCTGTCCTGCGCGACGTGGGCCCGGGTCCGAGTGCCCTTGGCGTCGACCAGGGGTCCCGTGTGACTCGGACCCGGGTCCAAGGGCCCTCGGGGTCCACCAGCACTCCCGGGAGACCTGCGCTCGGGTCAGATGGCCCGAGGTGTCGACCAGCTCTCCGGGGCGACTGGGGCCATACCCGATGGCTCGCGGGGTCTTCGAGCTCTCCCGGGTGACTCGGGACTGTGCCAAGGGCCCGCAGTGTCGACCTGCTCTCCCGGGCATCTCACGCTTGCCTCTGAGGGCCCCCGGGGTCGACCAGCAGGCCCGGACGACTCTGGCTCGTGTCCGAGGGCCCGTGAAGTCGACCTGCGGTTCTGGGTGACTCGGGTCAGAGCCCTATGGCCCGCGGGGTCGAGCAGCTGCCCCGGGCGTCTCGGGCCCGGGTCCGAGGGCCCACGGGTTCGACCAGATTTCCTGGGCGACTCGGGCCCGGGTCCGAAGTCCTGGGTTTCCACCAATTCTCCCGGGCGTCTGGGGCCCGGGTCCGAAGGCCCTCGGGGTCGACCAGCTGTCTCGGAGGACTCGTGCTCGAGTCTGTGGGCCCGCGGGGTCGACCAGCTCTCCCGGGTGACTTGCGCTTGTGTCCGCGGGCCCGAGGTGTCGACGAGCACTCCCGGGCCACTCGGGCTCGTGTCCGAGGGCCCGCGTGTGCGAACAGCTCTCCCGGGTGAATCAACTCGGGTCTGAGGGCCAGCGGGGTCGACCAAAAATCCCCGGTGCCTCGGGCCCATGCCCGACGGCTTGCAGTGTCGACCAGGAGTCCCGGGTATCTCTGGACCCAGCCCGTGGTGCTGTGGGGTCAAACTGCTGCCCCGGGTGCCTCGCGCTTGGTCCGAGGGCACCCGGGTTCGACAAGCAGTCCCGAGCGACTCGTGCTAGAATCCGAGGGCCCCGGGGTCGTCCAGCGCTCCCAGGGGCATCGGGCCGGTGCCTGAGGCCCGCGGTGTCGACCAACTCTCCCGGGCCACTCGGGTTCGGGTCTGAGGTCCCAGGGTCGACCAGCTGTCCCGGGCGACTCGGGCCCGTGGTGGATGTCCCGCTGGGTCGACCAGCTGTCCCGGGTGACTTGGGCCCTGGTCAGAGGGACCGCGGTGTCGACCAGGCGTCCCGGGTGACTCGGGACTGTACCCGAGGCCGCGCGGTGTCCACCAGGTGGCCCGGGCGACTCGGGGCCGTGACCGAGGGCCCAAGGTGTCGCCCAGCTCCCCCGGGTGATTCGGGCCCGGGTCCGAGAGCATGCGGTGTCGACCAGCTGTCCCGGGGCACTCGGGCCCGCGTCGAGGGTCCGCGGTTTCGGTTTCGACATGCTCTCCCGGGTGAATCGCGCTCGGGTCCGATGGTACGCGGGGTCGACGAGCTCTCTTGGGCGATTCGGGCCCGTTCCCGAGGGCCCGTGGTGACCACCAGCTGTCCCGGGTGACTCCGGACTGTGCCCGAGGGCCCGCGGTGTCGAACAGCTTTCCCGGGCATCTCGCGCTTGGGTCTGTGGGCCCCCGCCATGGACCAGCAGTCCCGGATGTCTCTGGCTTGTTTCCGAGGGCCCGTGAGGTCGACCTGCGGTCCTGGGCGACTCCGGCCAGAGCCCTAGGGCCCGTGGGGTCAACCTGCTGACCCGGGCCACTCGCACTTGGGTCCGAGGGCCTGCGGGGTCGACAGGCTGTCCCGGGCGACTCCGGCCCGCCTCCGAGTGCCCAGGGGTCGACCAGCTGTCCCGGGACACTCGCGTTTGTGTCCGAGGGCCCGCGGGGTCAACCAGCTGTCCAGGGTGAATGGGGCTCGGGTCCCAAGGCACTCGGGGTTGACCAGCTGTCCTGGGCGACACCGGCCCATGCCTTTGGGCCCGCGGTGTGGACCAACTCTTCCGGGCGACTCGCGTTCGGGTCTGACGGCCACGGTCGACCAGCTGTCCCGGGAGATTCGCGCCCATGCCTGATGTCCCGCGGGGTCGACCGGATGCCCCGGGTGACTCGGGCCCGTACCCGAGGGCCCGTGGTGTTGACCAGCTGTCCCGGGCGACTCCGGCCCTGGTCCAACGGCCTGAGGGGTCTACCAGCAGTCCCCGGGCGACTCGGGCTCGTTTCCGCCGGACCCCGGTGTCGACCATCGGTACCGGGCTATTCGTCCCGTGCCCGAGGGTCCGGGGTGTCGACCACATCTCTCGGGCGACTCGGTTCGGGTCCGAGGGCCCGCGGTGTCGACCAGCTCCTCTGGGCGATTCCGGCCCGGGTCAGAGGGCACACAGTGTCGACCAGCTGTCCTGCGCGACGTGGGCCCGGGTCCGAGTGCCCTCGGCGTCGACCAGGGGTCCCGTGTGACTCGGACCCGGGTCCAAGGGCCCTCGGGGTCCACCAGCACTCCCGGGAGACCTGCGCTCGGGTCAGATGGCCCGAGGTGTCGACCAGCTCTCGGGGGCGACTGGGGCCATACCCGATGGCCCGCAGGGTCTTCGAGCTCTCCCGGGTGACTCGGGACTGTGCCAAGGGCCCGCCGTGTCGAACTGCTCTCCCGGGCATCTCACGCTTGCCTCTGAGGGCCCCCGGGGTCGACCAGCAGGCCCGGACGACTCTGGCTCGTGTCCGAGGGCCCGTGAAGTCGACCTGCGGTTCTGGGTGACTCGGGTCCGAGCCCTATGGCCCGCGGGGTCGACCAGCTGCCCCGGGCCACTCGGGCCCGGGTCCGAGGGCCCACGGGTTCGACCAGATTTCCTGGGCGCCTCGGGCCCGGGTCCGAAGTCCTGGGGTTCCACCAATTCTCCCGGGCGTCTGGGGCCCGGGTCCGAAGGCCCTCGGGGTCGACCAGCTGTCTCGGAGGACTCGTGCTCGAGTCTGTGGGCCCGCGGGGTCGACCAGCTCTCCCGGGTGACTTGCCCTTGTGTCCGAGGGCCCGAGGTGTCGACGAGCACTCCCGGGCCACTCGGGCTCGTGTCCGAGGGCCCGCGTGTGCGAACAGCTCTCCCGGGTGAATCAACTCGGGTCTGAGGGCCAGCGGGGTCGACCAAAAATCCCCGGTGCCTCGGGCCCATGCCCGACGGCTTGCAGTGTCGACCAGCAGTCCCGGGCATCTCTGGACCCAGCCCGTGGTGCTGTGGGGTCAAACTGCTGCCCCGGGGGCCTCGCGCTTGGTCCGAGGGCACCCGGGTTCGACAAGCAGTCCCCAGCGACTCGTGCTAGAATCCGAGGGCCCCCGGGGTCGTCCAGCGGTCCCAGGCGCATCGGGCCGGTGCCCGAGGCCCGCGGTGTCGACCAACTCTCCCGGGCCACTCGGGTTAGGGTCTGAGGTCCCAGGGTCGACCAGCTGTCCCGGGCGACTCGGGCCCGTGCCCGATGTCCCGCTGGGTCGACCAGCTGTCCCGGGTGACTTGGGCCCTGGTCAGAGGGACCGCGGTGTCGACCAGGCGTCCCGGGTGACTCGGGACTGTACCCGAGGCCGCGCGGTGTCCACCAGGTGGCCCGGGCGACTCGGGGCCGTGACCGAGGGCCCAAGGTGTCGCCCAGCTCCCCCGGGTGATTCGGGCCCGGGTCCGAGAGCATGCGGTGTCGACCAGCTGTCCCGGGGCACTCGGGCCCGCGTCGAGGGTCCGCGGTTTCGGTTTCGACATGCTCTCCCGGGTGAATCGCGCTCGGGTCCGATGGTACGCGGGGTCGACGAGCTCTCTTGGGCGATTCGGGCCCGTTCCCGAGGGCCCGTGGTGACCACCAGCTGTCCCGGGTGACTCCGGACTGTGCCCGAGGGCCCGCGGTGTCGAACAGCTTTCCCGGGCATCTCGCGCTTGGGTCTGTGGGCCCCCGCCATGGACCAGCAGTCCCGGATGTCTCTGGCTTGTTTCCGAGGGCCCGTGAGGTCGACCTGCGGTCCTGGGCGACTCCGGCCAGAGCCCTAGGGCCCGTGGGGTCAACCTGCTGACCCGGGCCACTCGCACTTGGGTCCGAGGGCCTGCGGGGTCGACAGGCTGTCCCGGGCGACTCCGGCCCGCCTCCGAGTGCCCAGGGGTCGACCAGCTGTCCCGGGACACTCGCGTTTGTGTCCGAGGGCCCGCGGGGTCAACCAGCTGTCCAGGGTGAATGGGGCTCGGGTCCCAAGGCACTCGGGGTTGACCAGCTGTCCTGGGCGACACCGGCCCATGCCTTTGGGCCCGCGGTGTGGACCAACTCTTCCGGGCGACTCGCGTTCGGGTCTGACGGCCACGGTCGACCAGCTGTCCCGGGAGATTCGCGCCCATGCCTGATGTCCCGCGGGGTCGACCGGATGCCCCGGGTGACTCGGGCCCGTACCCGAGGGCCCGCGGTGTTGACCAGCTGTCCCGGGCGACTCCGGCCCTGGTCCAACGGCCTGAGGGGTCTACCAGCAGTCCCCGGGCGACTCGGGCTCGTTTCCGCCGGACCCCGGTGTCGACCATCGGTACCGGGCTATTCGTCCCGTGCCCGAGGGTCCGGGGTGTCGACCACATCTCTCGGGCGACTCGGTTCGGGTCCGAGGGCCCGCGGTGTCGACCAGCTCCTCTGGGCGATTCCGGCCCGGGTCAGAGGGCACACAGTGTCGACCAGCTGTCCTGCGCGACGTGGGCCCGGGTCCGAGTGCCCTCGGCGTCGACCAGGGGTCCCGTGTGACTCGGACCCGGGTCCAAGGGCCCTCGGGGTCCACCAGCACTCCCGGGAGACCTGCGCTCGGGTCAGATGGCCCGAGGTGTCGACCAGCTCTCGGGGGCGACTGGGGCCATACCCGATGGCCCGCAGGGTCTTCGAGCTCTCCCGGGTGACTCGGGACTGTGCCAAGGGCCCGCCGTGTCGAACTGCTCTCCCGGGCATCTCACGCTTGCCTCTGAGGGCCCCCGGGGTCGACCAGCAGGCCCGGACGACTCTGGCTCGTGTCCGAGGGCCCGTGAAGTCGACCTGCGGTTCTGGGTGACTCGGGTCCGAGCCCTATGGCCCGCGGGGTCGACCAGCTGCCCCGGGCCACTCGGGCCCGGGTCCGAGGGCCCACGGGTTCGACCAGATTTCCTGGGCGCCTCGGGCCCGGGTCCGAAGTCCTGGGGTTCCACCAATTCTCCCGGGCGTCTGGGGCCCGGGTCCGAAGGCCCTCGGGGTCGACCAGCTGTCTCGGAGGACTCGTGCTCGAGTCTGTGGGCCCGCGGGGTCGACCAGCTCTCCCGGGTGACTTGCCCTTGTGTCCGAGGGCCCGAGGTGTCGACGAGCACTCCCGGGCCACTCGGGCTCGTGTCCGAGGGCCCGCGTGTGCGAACAGCTCTCCCGGGTGAATCAACTCGGGTCTGAGGGCCAGCGGGGTCGACCAAAAATCCCCGGTGCCTCGGGCCCATGCCCGACGGCTTGCAGTGTCGACCAGCAGTCCCGGGCATCTCTGGACCCAGCCCGTGGTGCTGTGGGGTCAAACTGCTGCCCCGGGGGCCTCGCGCTTGGTCCGAGGGCACCCGGGTTCGACAAGCAGTCCCCAGCGACTCGTGCTAGAATCCGAGGGCCCCCGGGGTCGTCCAGCGGTCCCAGGCGCATCGGGCCGGTGCCCGAGGCCCGCGGTGTCGACCAACTCTCCCGGGCCACTCGGGTTAGGGTCTGAGGTCCCAGGGTCGACCAGCTGTCCCGGGCGACTCGGGCCCGTGCCCGATGTCCCGCTGGGTCGACCAGCTGTCCCGGGTGACTTGGGCCCTGGTCAGAGGGACCGCGGTGTCGACCAGGCGTCCCGGGTGACTCGGGACTGTACCCGAGGCCGCGCGGTGTCCACCAGGTGGCCCGGGCGACTCGGGGCCGTGACCGAGGGCCCAAGGTGTCGCCCAGCTCCCCCGGGTGATTCGGGCCCGGGTCCGAGAGCATGCGGTGTCGACCAGCTGTCCCGGGGCACTCGGGCCCGCGTCGAGGGTCCGCGGTTTCGGTTTCGACATGCTCTCCCGGGTGAATCGCGCTCGGGTCCGATGGTACGCGGGGTCGACGAGCTCTCTTGGGCGATTCGGGCCAGTTCCCGAGGGCCCGTGGTGACCACCAGCTGTCCCGGGTGACTCCGGACTGTGCCCGAGGGCCCGCGGTGTCGAACAGCTTTCCCGGGCATCTCGCGCTTGGGTCTGTGGGCCCCCGCCATGGACCAGCAGTCCCGGATGTCTCTGGCTTGTTTCCGAGGGCCCGTGAGGTCGACCTGCGGTCCTGGGCGACTCCGGCCAGAGCCCTAGGGCCCGTGGGGTCAACCTGCTGACCCGGGCCACTCGCACTTGGGTCCGAGGGCCTGCGGGGTCGACAGGCTGTCCCGGGCGACTCCGGCCCGCCTCCGAGTGCCCAGGGGTCGACCAGCTGTCCCGGGACACTCGCGTTTGTGTCCGAGGGCCCGCGGGGTCAACCAGCTGTCCCGGGTGAATGGGGCTCGGGTCCCAAGGCACTCGGGGTTGACCAGCTGTCCTGGGCGACACCGGCCCATGCCTTTGGGCCCGCGGTGTGGACCAACTCTTCCGGGCGACTCGCGTTCGGGTCTGACGGCCACGGTCGACCAGCTGTCCCGGGAGATTCGCGCCCATGCCTGATGTCCCGCGGGGTCGACCGGATGCCCCGGGTGACTCGGGCCCGTACCCGAGGGCCCGCGGTGTTGACCAGCTGTCCCGGGCGACTCCGGCCCTGGTCCAACGGCCTGAGGGGTCTACCAGCAGTCCCCGGGCGACTCGGGCTCGTTTCCGCCGGACCCCGGTGTCGACCATCGGTACCGGGCTATTCGTCCCGTGCCCGAGGGTCCGGGGTGTCGACCACATCTCTCGGGCGACTCGGTTCGGGTCCGAGGGCCCGCGGTGTCGACCAGCTCCTCTGGGCGATTCCGGCCCGGGTCAGAGGGCACACAGTGTCGACCAGCTGTCCTGCGCGACGTGGGCCCGTGTTCGAGTGCCCTCGGTGTCGACCAGGGGTCCCGTGTGACTCGGACCCGGGTCCAAGGGCCCTCGGGGTCCACCAGCACTCCCGGGAGACCTGCGCTCGGGTCAGATGGCCCGAGGTGTCGACCAGCTCTCGGGGGCGACTGGGGCCATACCCGATGGCCCGCAGGGTCTTCGAGCTCTCCCGGGTGACTCGGGACTGTGCCAAGGGCCCGCGGTGTCGAACTGCTCTCCCGGGCATCTCACGCTTGCCTCTGAGGGCCCCCGGGGTCGACCAGCAGGCCCGGACGACTCTGGCTCGTGTCCGAGGGCCCGTGAAGTCGACCTGCGGTTCTGGGTGACTCGGGTCCGAGCCCTATGGCCCGCGGGGTCGAGCAGCTGCCCCGGGCGTCTCGGGCCCGGGTCCGAGGGCCCACGGGTTCGACCAGATTTCCTGGGCGACTCGGGCCCGGGTCCGAAGTCCTGGGTTTCCACCAATTCTCCCGGGCGTCTGGGGCCCGGGTCCGAAGGCCCTCGGGGTCGACCAGCTGTCTCGGAGGACTCGTGCTCGAGTCTGTGGGCCCGCGGGGTCGACCAGCTCTCCCGGGTGACTTGCGCTTGTGTCCGCGGGCCCGAGGTGTCGACGAGCACTCCCGGGCCACTCGGGCTCGTGTCCGAGGGCCCGCGTGTGCGAACAGCTCTCCCGGGTGAATCAACTCGGGTCTGAGGGCCAGCGGGGTCGACCAAAAATCCCCGGTGCCTTTGGGCCCATGCCCGACGGCTTGCAGTGTCGACCAGTAGTCCCGGGCATCTCTGAACCCAGCCCGTGGTGCTGTGGGGTCAAACTGCTGCCCCGGGTGCCTCGCGCTTGGTCCGAGGGCACCCGGGTTAGACAAGCAGTCCCCAGCGACTCGTGCTAGAATCCGAGGGCCCCCGGGGTCGTCCAGCGGTCCCAGGCGCATCGGGCCTGTGCCCGAAGCCCGCGGTGTCGACCAACTCTCCCGGGCAACTCGGGATAGGGTCTGAGGTCCCAGGGTCGACCAGCTGTCCCGGGCGACTCGGGCCCGTGCCCGATGTCCCGCTGGGTCGACCAGCTGTCCCGGGTGACTTGGGACCTGGTCAGAGGGACCGCGGTGTCGACCAGGCGTCCCGGGTGATTCGGGACTGTACCCGAGGCCGCGCGGTGTCCACCAGGTGGCCCGGGCGACTCGTGGCCGTGACCAAGGGACCAAGGTGTCGCCCAGCTCCCCCGGGTGATTCGGGCCCGGGTCCGAGAGCATGCGGTGTCGACCAGCTGTCCCGGGGCACTCGGGCCCGCGTCGAGGGTCCGCGGTTTCGGTTTCGACATGCTCTCCCGGGTGAATCGCGCTCGGGTCCGATGGTACGCGGGGTCGTCGAGCTCTCTTGGGCGATTCGGGCCCGTTCCTGAGGGCCCGTGGTGTCGACCAGCTGTCCCGGGTGACTCCGGACTGTGCCCGTGGGCCCGTGGTGTCGAACAGCTTTCCCGGGCGTCTCGCGCTTGGGTCTGTGGGCCCCCGCCATGGACCAGCAGTCCCGGATGTCTCTGGCTTGTTTCCGAGGGCCCGTGAGGTCGACCTGCGGTCCTGGGCGACTCCGGCCAGAGCCCTAGGGCCCGTGGGGTCAACCTGCTGACCCGGGCCACTCGCACTTGGGTCCGAGGGCCTGCGGGGTCGACAGGCTGTCCCGGGCGACTCCGGCCCGCCTCCGAGTGCCCAGGGGTCGACCAGCTGTCCCGGGACTCTCGCGTTTGTGTCCGAGGGCCCGCGGGGTCAACCAGCTGTCCCGGGTGAATGGGGCTCGGGTCCCAAGGCACTCGGGGTTGACCAGCTGTCCTGGGCGACACCGGCCCATGCCTTTGGGCCCGCGGTGTGGACCAACTCTTCCGGGCGACTCGCGTTCGGGTCTGACGGCCACGGTCGACCAGCTGTCCCGGGAGATTCGCGCCCATGCCTGATGTCCCGCGGGGTCGACCGGATGCCCCGGGCGACTCGGGCCCGTACCCGAGGGCCCGCGGTGTAGACCAGCTGTCCCGGGCGACTCCGGCCCTGGTCCAACGGCCTGAGGGGTCTACCAGCAGTCCCCGGGCGACTCGGGCTAGTTTCCGCCGGAACACGGGGTCGACCATCGGTACCAGGCTATTCGTCCCTTGCCCGAGGGTCCGGGGTGTCGACCACATCTCTCGGGCGACTCGGTTCGGGTCCGAGGGCCCGCGGTGTCGACCAGCTCCTCTGGGCGATTCCGGCCCGGGTCAGAGGGCACACAGTGTCGACCAGCTGTCCTGCGCGACGTGGGCCCGGGTCCGAGTGCCCTTGGCGTCGACCAGGGGTCCCGTGTGACTCGGACCCGGGTCCAAGGGCCCTCGGGGTCCACCAGCACTTCCGCAAGCCCTGCGCTCGGGTCAGATGGCCCGAGGTGTCGACCAGCTCTCCGGGGCGACTGGGGCCATATCCGATGGCTCGCGGGGTCTTCGAGCTCTCCCGGGTGACTCGGGACTGTGCCAAGGGCCCGCAGTGTCGACCTGCTCTCCCGGGCATCTCACGCTTGCCTCTGAGGGCCCCCGGGGTCGACCAGCAGGCCCGGACGACTCTGGCTCGTGTCCGAGGGCCCGTGAAGTCGACCTGCGGTTCTGGGTGACTCGGGTCAGAGCCCTATGGCCCGCGGGGTCGAGCAGCTGCCCCGGGCGTCTCGGGCCCGGGTCCGAGGGCCCACGGGTTCGACCAGATTTCCTGGGCGACTCGGGCCCGGGTCCGAAGTCCTGGGTTTCCACCAATTCTCCCGGGCGTCTGGGGCCCGGGTCCGAAGGCCCTCGGGGTCGACCAGCTGTCTCGGAGGACTCGTGCTCGAGTCTGTGGGCCCGCGGGGTCGACCAGCTCTCCCGGGTGACTTGCGCTTGTGTCCGCGGGCCCGAGGTGTCGACGAGCACTCCCGGGCCACTCGGGCTCGTGTCCGAGGGCCCGCGTGTGCGAACAGCTCTCCCGGGTGAATCAACTCGGGTCTGAGGGCCAGCGGGGTCGACCAAAAATCCCCGGTGCCTCGGGCCCATGCCCGACGGCTTGCAGTGTCGACCAGGAGTCCCGGGTATCTCTGGACCCAGCCCGTGGTGCTGTGGGGTCAAACTGCTGCCCCGGGTGCCTCGCGCTTGGTCCGAGGGCACCCGGGTTCGACAAGCAGTCCCGAGCGACTCGTGCTAGAATCCGAGGGCCCCGGGGTCGTCCAGCGCTCCCAGGGGCATCGGGCCGGTGCCTGAGGCCCGCGGTGTCGACCAACTCTCCCGGGCCACTCGGGTTCGGGTCTGAGGTCCCAGGGTCGATCAGCTGTCCCGGGCGACTCGGGCCCGTGGTGGATGTCCCGCTGGGTCGACCAGCTGTCCCGGGTGACTTGGGCCCTGGTCAGAGGGACCGCGGTGTCGACCAGGCGTCCCGGGTGACTCGGGACTGTACCCGAGGCCGCGCGGTGTCCACCAGGTGGCCCGGGCGACTCGGGGCCGTGACCGAGGGCCCAAGGTGTCGCCCAGCTCCCCCGGGTGATTCGGGCCCGGGTCCGAGAGCATGCGGTGTCGACCAGCTGTCCCGGGGCACTCGGGCCCGCGTCGAGGGTCCGCGGTTTCGGTTTCGACATGCTCTCCCGGGTGAATCGCGCTCGGGTCCGATGGTACGCGGGGTCGACGAGCTCTCTTGGGCGATTCGGGCCCGTTCCCGAGGGCCCGTGGTGACCACCAGCTGTCCCGGGTGACTCCGGACTGTGCCCGAGGGCCCGCGGTGTCGAACAGCTTTCCCGGGCATCTCGCGCTTGGGTCTGTGGGCCCCCGCCATGGACCAGCAGTCCCGGATGTCTCTGGCTTGTTTCCGAGGGCCCGTGAGGTCGACCTGCGGTCCTGGGCGACTCCGGCCAGAGCCCTAGGGCCCGTGGGGTCAACCTGCTGACCCGGGCCACTCGCACTTGGGTCCGAGGGCCTGCGGGGTCGACAGGCTGTCCCGGGCGACTCCGGCCCGCCTCCGAGTGCCCAGGGGTCGACCAGCTGTCCCGGGACACTCGCGTTTGTGTCCGAGGGCCCGCGGGGTCAACCAGCTGTCCAGGGTGAATGGGGCTCGGGTCCCAAGGCACTCGGGGTTGACCAGCTGTCCTGGGCGACACTGGCCCATGCCTTTGGGCCCGCGGTGTGGACCAACTCTTCCGGGCGACTCGCGTTCGGGTCTGACGGCCACGGTCGACCAGCTGTCCCGGGAGATTCGCGCCCATGCCTGATGTCCCGCGGGGTCGACCGGATGCCCCGGGTGACTCGGGCCCGTACCCGAGGGCCCGCGGTGTTGACCAGCTGTCCCGGGCGACTCCGGCCCTGGTCCAACGGCCTGAGGGGTCTACCAGCAGTCCCCGGGCGACTCGGGCTCGTTTCCGCCGGACCCCGGTGTCGACCATCGGTACCGGGCTATTCGTCCCGTGCCCGAGGGTCCGGGGTGTCGACCACATCTCTCGGGCGACTCGGTTCGGGTCCGAGGGCCCGCGGTGTCGACCAGCTCCTCTGGGCGATTCCGGCCCGGGTCAGAGGGCACACAGTGTCGACCAGCTGTCCTGCGCGACGTGGGCCCGGGTCCGAGTGCCCTCGGCGTCGACCAGGGGTCCCGTGTGACTCGGACCCGGGTCCAAGGGCCCTCGGGGTCCACCAGCACTCCCGGGAGACCTGCGCTCGGGTCAGATGGCCCGAGGTGTCGACCAGCTCTCGGGGGCGACTGGGGCCATACCCGATGGCCCGCAGGGTCTTCGAGCTCTCCCGGGTGACTCGGGACTGTGCCAAGGGCCCGCGGTGTCGAACTGCTCTCCCGGGCATCTCACGCTTGCCTCTGAGGGCCCCCGGGGTCGACCAGCAGGCCCGGACGACTCTGGCTCGTGTCCGAGGGCCCGTGAAGTCGACCTGCGGTTCTGGGTGACTCGGGTCCGAGCCCTATGGCCCGCGGGGTCGACCAGCTGCCCCGGGCCACTCGGGCCCGGGTCCGAGGGCCCACGGGTTCGACCAGATTTCCTGGGCGCCTCGGGCCCGGGTCCGAAGTCCTGGGGTTCCACCAATTCTCCCGGGCGTCTGGGGCCCGGGTCCGAAGGCCCTCGGGGTCGACCAGCTGTCTCGGAGGACTCGTGCTCGAGTCTGTGGGCCCGCGGGGTCGACCAGCTCTCCCGGGTGACTTGCCCTTGTGTCCGAGGGCCCGAGGTGTCGACGAGCACTCCCGGGCCACTCGGGCTCGTGTCCGAGGGCCCGCGTGTGCGAACAGCTCTCCCGGGTGAATCAACTCGGGTCTGAGGGCCAGCGGGGTCGACCAAAAATCCCCGGTGCCTCGGGCCCATGCCCGACGGCTTGCAGTGTCGACCAGCAGTCCCGGGCATCTCTGGACCCAGCCCGTGGTGCTGTGGGGTCAAACTGCTGCCCCGGGGGCCTCGCGCTTGGTCCGAGGGCACCCGGGTTCGACAAGCAGTCCCCAGCGACTCGTGCTAGAATCCGAGGGCCCCCGGGGTCGTCCAGCGGTCCCAGGCGCATCGGGCCGGTGCCCGAGGCCCGCGGTGTCGACCAACTCTCCCGGGCCACTCGGGTTAGGGTCTGAGGTCCCAGGGTCGACCAGCTGTCCCGGGCGACTCGGGCCCGTGCCCGATGTCCCGCTGGGTCGACCAGCTGTCCCGGGTGACTTGGGCCCTGGTCAGAGGGACCGCGGTGTCGACCAGGCGTCCCGGGTGACTCGGGACTGTACCCGAGGCCGCGCGGTGTCCACCAGGTGGCCCGGGCGACTCGGGGCCGTGACCGAGGGCCCAAGGTGTCGCCCAGCTCCCCCGGGTGATTCGGGCCCGGGTCCGAGAGCATGCGGTGTCGACCAGCTGTCCCGGGGCACTCGGGCCCGCGTCGAGGGTCCGCGGTTTCGGTTTCGACATGCTCTCCCGGGTGAATCGCGCTCGGGTCCGATGGTACGCGGGGTCGACGAGCTCTCTTGGGCGATTCGGGCCAGTTCCCGAGGGCCCGTGGTGACCACCAGCTGTCCCGGGTGACTCCGGACTGTGCCCGAGGGCCCGCGGTGTCGAACAGCTTTCCCGGGCATCTCGCGCTTGGGTCTGTGGGCCCCCGCCATGGACCAGCAGTCCCGGATGTCTCTGGCTTGTTTCCGAGGGCCCGTGAGGTCGACCTGCGGTCCTGGGCGACTCCGGCCAGAGCCCTAGGGCCCGTGGGGTCAACCTGCTGACCCGGGCCACTCGCACTTGGGTCCGAGGGCCTGCGGGGTCGACAGGCTGTCCCGGGCGACTCCGGCCCGCCTCCGAGTGCCCAGGGGTCGACCAGCTGTCCCGGGACTCTCGCGTTTGTGTCCGAGGGCCCGCGGGGTCAACCAGCTGTCCCGGGTGAATGGGGCTCGGGTCCCAAGGCACTCGGGGTTGACCAGCTGTCCTGGGCGACACCGGCCCATGCCTTTGGGCCCGCGGTGTGGACCAACTCTTCCGGGCGACTCGCGTTCGGGTCTGACGGCCACGGTCGACCAGCTGTCCCGGGAGATTCGCGCCCATGCCTGATGTCCCGCGGGGTCGACCGGATGCCCCGGGTGACTCGGGCCCGTACCCGAGGGCCCGCGGTGTTGACCAGCTGTCCCGGGCGACTCCGGCCCTGGTCCAACGGCCTGAGGGGTCTACCAGCAGTCCCCGGGCGACTCGGGCTCGTTTCCGCCGGACCCCGGTGTCGACCATCGGTACCGGGCTATTCGTCCCGTGCCCGAGGGTCCGGGGTGTCGACCACATCGCTCGGGCGACTCGGTTCGGGTCCGAGGGCCCGCGGTGTCGACCAGCTCCTCTGGGCGATTCCGGCCCGGGTCAGAGGGCACACAGTGTCGACCAGCTGTCCTGCGCGACGTGGGCCCGTGTTCGAGTGCCCTCGGTGTCGACCAGGGGTCCCGTGTGACTCGGACCCGGGTCCAAGGGCCCTCGGGGTCCACCAGCACTCCCGGGAGACCTGCGCTCGGGTCAGATGGCCCGAGGTGTCGACCAGCTCTCGGGGGCGACTGGGGCCATACCCGATGGCCCGCAGGGTCTTCGAGCTCTCCCGGGTGACTCGGGACTGTGCCAAGGGCCCGCGGTGTCGAACTGCTCTCCCGGGCATCTCACGCTTGCCTCTGAGGGCCCCCGGGGTCGACCAGCAGGCCCGGACGACTCTGGCTCGTGTCCGAGGGCCCGTGAAGTCGACCTGCGGTTCTGGGTGACTCGGGTCCGAGCCCTATGGCCCGCGGGGTCGACCAGCTGCCCCGGGCCACTCGGGCCCGGGTCCGAGGGCCCACGGGTTCGACCAGATTTCCTGGGCGCCTCGGGCCCGGGTCCGAAGTCCTGGGGTTCCACCAATTCTCCTGGGCGTCTGGGACCTGGGTCCAAAGGCCCTCAGGGTCGACCAGCTGTCTCGGAGGACTCGTGCTCGAGTCTGTGGGCCCGCGGGGTCGACCAGCTCTCCCGGGTGACTTGCCCTTGTGTCCGAGGGCCCGAGGTGTCGACGAGCACTCCCGGGCCACTCGGGCTCGTGTCCGAGGGCCCGCGTGTGCGAACAGCTCTCCCGGGTGAATCAACTCGGGTCTGAGGGCCAGCGGGGTCGACCAAAAATCCCCGGTGCCTCGGGCCCATGCCCGACGGCTTGCAGTGTCGACCAGCAGTCCCGGGCATCTCTGGACCCAGCCCGTGGTGCTGTGGGGTCAAACTGCTGCCCCGGGGGCCTCGCGCTTGGTCCGAGGGCACCCGGGTTCGACAAGCAGTCCCCAGCGACTCGTGCTAGAATCCGAGGGCCCCCGGGGTCGTCCAGCGGTCCCAGGCGCATCGGGCCGTTGCCCGAGGCCCGCGGTGTCGACCAACTCTCCCGGGCCACTCGGGTTAGGGTCTGAGGTCCCAGGGTCGACCAGCTGTCCCGGGCGACTCGGGCCCGTGCCCGATGTCCCGCTGGGACGACCAGCTGTCCCGGGTGACTTGGGCCCTGGTCAGAGGGACCGCGGTGTCGACCAGGCGTCCCGGGTGACTCGGGACTGTACCCGAGGCCGCGCGGTGTCCACCAGGTGGCCCGGGCGACTCGGGGCCGTGACCGAGGGCCCAAGGTGTCGCCCAGCTCCCCCGGGTGATTCGGGCCCGGGTCCGAGAGCATGCGGTGTCGACCAGCTGTCCCGGGGCACTCGGGCCCGCGTCGAGGGTCCGCGGTTTCGGTTTCGACATGCGCTCCCGGGTGAATCGCGCTCGGGTCCGATGGTACGCGGGGTCGACGAGCTCTCTTGGGCGATTCGGGCCCGTTCCCGAGGGCCCGTGGTGACCACCAGCTGTCCCGGGTGACTCCGGACTGTGCCCGAGGGCCCGCGGTGTCGAACAGCTTTCCCGGGCATCTCGCGCTTGGGTCTGTGGGCCCCCGCCATGGACCAGCAGTCCCGGATGTCTCTGGCTTGTTTCCGAGGGCCCGTGAGGTCGACCTGCGGTCCTGGGCGACTCCGGCCAGAGCCCTAGGGCCCGTGGGGTCAACCTGCTGACCCGGGCCACTCGCACTTGGGTCCGAGGGCCTGCGGGGTCGACAGGCTGTCCCGGGCGACTCCGGCCCACCTCCGAGTGCCCAGGGGTCGACCAGCTGTCCCGGGACACTCGCGTTTGTGTCCGAGGGCCCGCGGGGTCAACCAGCTGTCCCGGGTGAATGGGGCTCGGGTCCCAAGGCACTCAGGGTTGACCAGCTGTCCTGGGCGACACCAGCCCATGCCTTTGGGCCCGCGGTGTGGACCAACTCTTCCGGGCGACTCGCGTTCGGGTCTGACGGCCACGGTCGACCAGCTGTCCCGGGAGATTCGCGCCCATGCCTGATGTCCCGCGGGGTCGACCGGATGCCCCGGGCGACTCGGGCCCGTACCCGAGGGCCCGCGGTGTTGACCAGCTGTCCCGGGCGACTCCGGCCCTGGTCCAACGGCCTGAGGGGTCTACCAGCAGTCCCCGGGCGACTCGGGCTCGTTTCCGCCGGACCCCGGTGTGGACCATCGGTACCGGGCTATTCGTCCCGTGCCCGAGGGTCCGGGGTGTCGACCACATCGCTCGGGCGACTCGGTTCGGGTCCGAGGGCCCGCGGTGTCGACCATCTCCTCTGGGCGATTCCGGCCCGGGTCAGAGGGCACACAGTGTCGACCAGCTGTCCTGCGCGACGTGGGCCCGGGTCCGAGTGCCCTCGGCGTCGACCAGGGGTCCCGTGTGACTCGGACCCGGGTCCAAGGGCCCTCGGGGTCCACCAGCACTCCCGGGAGACCTGCGCTCGGGTCAGATGGCCCGAGGTGTCGACCAGCTCTCGGGGGCGACTGGGGCCATACCCGATGGCCCGCGGGGACTTCGAGCTCTCCCGGGTGACTCGGGACTGTGCCAAGGGCCCGCGGTGTCGAACTGCTCTCCCGGGGATCTCACGCTTGCCTCTGAGGGCCCCCGGGGTCGACCAGCAGGCCCGGACGACTCTGGCTCGTGTCCGAGGGCCCGTGAAGTCGACCTGCGGTTCTGGGTGACTCGGGTCCGAGCCCTATGGCCCGCGGGGTCGACCAGCTGCCCCGGGCCACTCGGGCCCGGGTCCGAGGGCCCACGGGTTCGACCAGATTTCCTGGGCGCCTCGGGCCCGGGTCCGAAGTCCTGGGGTTCCACCAATACTCCCGGGCGTCTGGGGCCCGCGTCCGAAGGCCCTCGGGGTCGACCAGCTGTCTCGGAGGACTCGTGCTCGAGTCTTTGGGCCCGCGGGGTCTACCAGCCCTCCCGGGTGACTTGCGCTTGTGTCCGAGGGCCCGAGGTGTCGACGAGCACTCCCGGGCCACTCGGGCTCGTGTCCGAGGGCCCGCGTGTGCGAACAGCTCTCCCGGGTGAATCAACTCGGGTCTGAGGGCCAGCGGGGTCGACCAAAAATCCCCGGTGCCTCGGGCCCATGCCCGACGGCTTGCAGTGTCGACCAGCAGTCCCGGGCATCTCTGGACCCAGCCCGTGGTGCTGTGGGGTCAAACTGCTGCCCCGGGGGCCTCGCGCTTGGTCCGAGGGCACCCGGGTTCGACAAGCAGTACCCAGCGACTTGTGCTAGAATCCGAGGGCCCCCGGGGTCGTCCAGCGGTCCCAGGCGCATCGGGCCGGTGCCCGAGGCCCGCGGTGTCGACCAACTCTCCCGGGCCACTCGGGTTAGGGTCTGAGGTCCCAGGGTCGACCAGCTGTCCCGGCGACTCGGGCCCGTGGCCGATGTCCCGCTGGGTCGACCAGCTGTCCCGGGTGACTTGGGCCCTGGTCAGAGGGACCGCGGTGTCGACCAGGCGTCCCGGGTGACTCGGGACTGTACCCGAGGCCGCGCGGTGTCCACCAGGTGGCCCGGGCGACTCGGGGCCGTGACCGAGGGCCCAAGGTGTCGCCCAGCTCCCCCGGGTGATTCGGGCCCGGGTCCGAGAGCATGCGGTGTCGACCAGCTGTCCCGGGGCACTCGGGCCCGCGTCGAGGGTCCGCGGTTTCGGTTTCGACATGCTCTCCCGGGTGAATCGCGCTCGGGTCCGATGGTACGCGGGGTCGACGAGCTCTCTTGGGCGATTCGGGCCCGTTCCCGAGGGCACGTGGTGACCACCAGCTGTCCCGGGTGACTCCGGACTGTGCCCGAGGGCCCGCGGTTTCGAACAGCTTTCCCGGGCGTCTCGCGCTTGGGTCTGTGGGCCCCGCCATGGACCAGCAGTCCCGGATGTCTCTGGCTTGTTTCCGAGGGCCCGTGAGGTCGACCTGCGGTCCTGGGCGACTCCGGCCAGAGCCCTAGGGCCCGTGGGGTCAACCTGCTGACCCGGGCCACTCGCACTTGGGTCCGAGGGCCTGCGGGGTCGACAGGCTGTCCCGGGCGACTCCGGCCCGCCTCCGAGTGCCCAGGGGTCGACCAGCTGTCCCGGGACACTCGCGTTTGTGTCCGAGGGCCCGCGGGGTCAACCAGCTGTCCCGGGTGAATGGGGCTCGGGTCCCAAGGCACTCGGGGTTGACCAGCTGTCCTGGGCGACACCGGCCCATGCCTTTGGGCCCGCGGTGTGGACCAACTCTTCCGGGCGACTCGCGTTCGGGTCTGACGGCCACGGTCGACCAGCTGTCCCGGGAGATTCGCGCCCATGCCTGATGTCCCGCGGGGTCGACCGGATGCCCCGGGTGACTCGGGCCCGTACCCGAGGGCCCGCGGTGTTGACCAGCTGTCCCGGGCGACTCCGGCCCTGGTCCAACGGCCTGAGGGGTCTACCAGCAGTCCCCGGGCGACTCGGGCTCGTTTCCGCCGGACCCCGGTGTCGACCATCGGTACCGGGCTATTCGTCCCGTGCCCGAGGGTCCGGGGTGTCGACCACATCGCTCGGGCGACTCGGTTCGGGTCCGAGGGCCCGCGGTGTCGACCAGCTCCTCTGGGCGATTCCGGCCCGGGTCAGAGGGCACACAGTGTCGACCAGCTGTCCTGCGCGACGTGGGCCCGTGTTCGAGTGCCCTCGGTGTCGACCAGGGGTCCCGTGTGACTCGGACCCGGGTCCAAGGGCCCTCGGGGTCCACCAGCACTCCCGGGAGACCTGCGCTCGGGTCAGATGGCCCGAGGTGTCGACCAGCTCTCGGGGGCGACTGGGGCCATACCCGATGGCCCGCAGGGTCTTCGAGCTCTCCCGGGTGACTCGGGACTGTGCCAAGGGCCCGCGGTGTCGAACTGCTCTCCCGGGCATCTCACGCTTGCCTCTGAGGGCCCCCGGGGTCGACCAGCAGGCCCGGACGACTCTGGCTCGTGTCCGAGGGCCCGTGAAGTCGACCTGCGGTTCTGGGTGACTCGGGTCAGAGCCCTATGGCCCGCGGGGTCGACCAGCTGCCCCGGGCCACTCGGGCACGGGTCCGAGGGCCCACGGGTTCGACCAGATTTCCTGGGCGACTCGGGCCCGGGTCCGAAGTCCTGGGGTTCCACCAATTCTCCCGGGCGTCTGAGGCCCGGGTCCGAAGGCCCTCGGGGTCGACCAGCTGTCTCGGAGGACTCGTGCTCGAGTCTGTGGGCCCGCGGGGTCGACCAGCTCTCCCGGGTGACTTGCGCTTGTGTCCGCGGGCCCGAGGTGTCGACGAGCACTCCCGGGCCACTCGGGCTCGTGTCCGAGGGCCCGCGTGTGCGAACAGCTCTCCCGGGTGAATCAACTGGGGTCTGAGGGCCAGCGGGGTCGACCAAAAATCCCCGGTGCCTCGGGCCCATGCCCGACGGCTTGCAGTGTCGACCAGCAGTCCCGGGCATCTCTGGACCCAGCCCGTGGTGCTGTGGGGTCAAACTGCTGCCCCGGGGGCCTCGCGCTTGGTCCGAGGGCACCCGGGTTCGACAAGCAGTCCCCAGCGACTCGTGCTAGAATCCGAGGGCCCCCGGGGTCGTCCAGCGGTCCCAGGCGCATCGGGCCGTTGCCCGAGGCCCGCGGTGTCGACCAACTCTCCCGGGCCACTCGGGTTAGGGTCTGAGGTCCCAGGGTCGACCAGCTGTCCCGGGCGACTCGGGCCCGTGCCCGATGTCCCGCTGGGTCGACCAGCTGTCCCGGGTGACTTGGGCCCTGGTCAGAGGGACCGCGGTGTCGACCAGGAGTCCCGGGTGACTCGGGACTGTACCCGAGGCCGCGCGGTGTCCACCAGGTGGCCCGGGCGACTCGGGGCCGTGACCGAGGGCCCAAGGTGTCGCCCAGCTCCCCCGGGTGATTCGGGCCCGGGTCCGAGAGCATGCGGTGTCGACCAGCTGTCCCGGGGCACTCGGGCCCGCGTCGAGGGTCCGCGGTTTCGGTTTCGACATGCGCTCCCGGGTGAATCGCGCTCGGGTCCGATGGTACGCGGGGTCGACGAGCTCTCTTGGGCGATTCGGGCCAGTTCCCGAGGGCCCGTGGTGACCACCAGCTGTCCCGGGTGACTCCGGACTGTGCCCGAGGGCCTGCGGTGTCGAACAGCTTTCCCGGGCATCTCGCGCTTGGGTCTGTGGGCCCCCGCCATGGACCAGCAGTCCCGGATGTCTCTGGCTTGTTTCCGAGGGCCCGTGAGGTCGACCTGCGGTCCTGGGCGACTCCGGCCAGAGCCCTAGGGCCCGTGGGGTCAACCTGCTGACCCGGGCCACTCGCACTTGGGTCCGAGGGCCTGCGGGGTCGACAGGCTGTCCCGGGCGACTCCGGCCCACCTCCGAGTGCCCAGGGGTCGACCAGCTGTCCCGGGACACTCGCATTTGTGTCCGAGGGCCCGCGGGGTCAACCAGCTGTCCCGGGTGAATGGGGCTCGGGTCCCAAGGCACTCGGGGTTGACCAGCTGTCCTGGGCGACACCAGCCCATGCCTTTGGGCCCGCGGTGTGGACCAACTCTTCCGGGCGACTCGCGTTCGGGTCTGACGGCCACGGTCGACCAGCTGTCCCGGGAGATTCGCGCCCATGCCTGATGTCCCGCGGGGTCGACCGGATGCCCCGGGCGACTCGGGCCCGTACCCGAGGGCCCGCGGTGTTGACCAGCTGTCCCGGGCGACTCCGGCCCTGGTCCAACGGCCTGAGGGGTCTACCAGCAGTCCCCGGGCGACTCGGGCTCGTTTCCGCCGGACCCCGGTGTCGACCATCGGTACCGGGCTATTCGTCCCGTGCCCGAGGGTCCGGGGTGTCGACCACATCTCTCGGGCGACTCGGTTCGGGTCCGAGGGCCCGCGGTGTCGACCAGCTCCTCTGGGCGATTCCGGCCCGGGTCAGAGGGCACACAGTGTCGACCAGCTGTCCTGCGCGACGTGGGCCCGGGTCCGAGTGCCCTCGGCGTCGACCAGGGGTCCCGTGTGACTCGGACCCGGGTCCAAGGGCCCTCGGGGTCCACCAGCACTCCCGGGAGACCTGCGCTCGGGTCAGATGGCCCGAGGTGTCGACCAGCTCTCGGGGGCGACTGGGGCCATACCCGATGGCCCGCGGGGACTTCGAGCTCTCCCGGGTGACTCGGGACTGTGCCAAGGGCCCGCGGTGTCGAACTGCTCTCCCGGGGATCTCACGCTTGCCTCTGAGGGCCCCCGGGGTCGACCAGCAGGCCCGGACGACTCTGGCTCGTGTCCGAGGGCCCGTGAAGTCGACCTGCGGTTCTGGGTGACTCGGGTCAGAGCCCTATGGCCCGCGGGGTCGACCAGCTGCCCCGGGCCACTCGGGCCCGGGTCCGAGGGCCCACGGGTTCGACCAGATTTCCTGGGCGACTCGGGCCCGGGTCCGAAGTCCTGGGGTTCCACCAATTCTCCCGGGCGTCTGAGGCCCCGGTCCGAAGGCCCTCGGGGTCGACCAGCTGTCTCGGAGGACTCGTGCTCGAGTCTGTGGGCCCGCGGGGTCGACCAGCTCTCCCGGGTGACTTGCGCTTGTGTCCGCGGGCCCGAGGTGTCGACGAGCACTCCCGGGCCACTCGGGCTCGTGTCCGAGGGCCCGCGTGTGCGAACAGCTCTCCCGGGTGAATCAACTGGGGTCTGAGGGCCAGCGGGGTCGACCAAAAATCCCCGGTGCCTCGGGCCCATGCCCGACGGCTTGCAGTGTCGACCAGCAGTCCCGGGCATCTCTGGACCCAGCCCGTGGTGCTGTGGGGTCAAACTGCTGCCCCGGGGGCCTCGCGCTTGGTCCGAGGGCACCCGGGTTCGACAAGCAGTACCCAGCGACTTGTGCTAGAATCCGAGGGCCCCCGGGGTCGTCCAGCGGTCCCAGGCGCATCGGGCCGGTGCCCGAGGCCCGCGGTGTCGACCAACTCTCCCGGGCCACTCGGGTTAGGGTCTGAGGTCCCAGGGTCGACCAGCTGTCCCGGGCGACTCGGGCCCGTGCCCGATGTCCCGCTGGGTCGACCAGCTGTCCCGGGTGACTTGGGCCCTGGTCAGAGGGACCGCGGTGTCGACCAGGCGTCCCGGGTGACTCGGGACTGTACCCGAGGCCGCGCGGTGTCCACCAGGTGGCCCGGGCGACTCGGGGCCGTGACCGAGGGCCCAAGGTGTCGCCCAGCTCCCCCGGGTGATTCGGGCCCGGGTCCGAGAGCATGCGGTGTCGACCAGCTGTCCCGGGGCACTCGGGCCCGCGTCGAGGGTCCGCGGTTTCGGTTTCGACATGCTCTCCCGGGTGAATCGCGCTCGGGTCCGATGGTACGCGGGGTCGACGAGCTCTCTTGGGCGATTCGGGCCCGTTCCCGAGGGCACGTGGTGACCACCAGCTGTCCCGGGTGACTCCGGACTGTGCCCGAGGGCCCGCGGTTTCGAACAGCTTTCCCGGGCGTCTCGCGCTTGGGTCTGTGGGCCCCCGCCATGGACCAGCAGTCCCGGATGTCTCTGGCTTGTTTCCGAGGGCCCGTGAGGTCGACCTGCGGTCCTGGGCGACTCCGGCCAGAGCCCTAGGGCCCGTGGGGTCAACCTGCTGACCCGGGCCACTCGCACT
This sequence comes from Sus scrofa, assembly GCF_054392235.1. Classification (NCBI taxonomy): domain Eukaryota; kingdom Metazoa; phylum Chordata; class Mammalia; order Artiodactyla; family Suidae; genus Sus; species Sus scrofa. The sequence goes on along the minus strand of NC_139387.1, from coordinate 44,665,089 downwards.
TGGGTCCGAGGGCCTGCGGGGTCGACAGGCTGTCCCGGGCGACTCCGGCCCGCCTCCGAGTGCCCAGGGGTCGACCAGCTGTCCCGGGACACTCGCGTTTGTGTCCGAGGGCCCGCGGGGTCAACCAGCTGTCCCGGGTGAATGGGGCTCGGGTCCCAAGGCACTCGGGGTTGACCAGCTGTCCTGGGCGACACCGGCCCATGCCTTTGGGCCCGCGGTGTGGACCAACTCTTCCGGGCGACTCGCGTTCGGGTCTGACGGCCACGGTCGACCAGCTGTCCCGGGAGATTCGCGCCCATGCCTGATGTCCCGCGGGGTCGACCGGATGCCCCGGGCGACTCGGGCCCGTACCCGAGGGCCCGCGGTGTTGACCAGCTGTCCCGGGCGACTCCGGCCCTGGTCCAACGGCCTGAGGGGTCTACCAGCAGTCCCCGGGCGACTCGGGCTCGTTTCCGCCGGACCCCGGTGTCGACCATCGGTACCGGGCTATTCGTCCCGTGCCCGAGGGTCCGGGGTGTCGACCACATCTCTCGGGCGACTCGGTTCGGGTCCGAGGGCCCGCGGTGTCGACCAGCTCCTCTGGGCGATTCCGGCCCGGGTCAGAGGGCACACAGTGTCGACCAGCTGTCCTGCGCGACGTGGGCCCGGGTCCGAGTGCCCTCGGCGTCGACCAGGGGTCCCGTGTGACTCGGACCCGGGTCCAAGGGCCCTCGGGGTCCACCAGCACTCCCGGGAGACCTGCGCTCGGGTCAGATGGCCTGAGGTGTCGACCAGCTCTCGGGGGCGACTGGGGCCATACCCGATGGCCCGAGGGGTCTTCGAGCTCTCCCGGGTGACTCGGGACTGTGCCAAGGGCCCGCGGTGTCGAACTGCTCTCCCGGGCATCTCACGCTTGCCTCTGAGGGCCCCCGGGGTCGACCAGCAGGCCCGGACGACTCTGGCTCGTGTCCGAGGGCCCGTGAAGTCGACCTGCGGTTCTGGGTGACTCGGGTCAGAGCCCTATGGCCCGCGGGGTCGACCAGCTGCCCCGGGCCACTCGGGCACGGGTCCGAGGGCCCACGGGTTCGACCAGATTTCCTGGGCGACTCGGGCCCGGGTCCGAAGTCCTGGGGTTCCACCAATTCTCCCGGGCGTCTGAGGCCCGGGTCCGAAGGCCCTCGGGGTCGACCAGCTGTCTCGGAGGACTCGTGCTCGAGTCTGTGGGCCCGCGGGGTCGACCAGCTCTCCCGGGTGACTTGCGCTTGTGTCCGCGGGCCCGAGGTGTCGACGAGCACTCCTGGGCCACTCGGGCTCGTGTCCGAGGGCCCGCGTGTGCGAACAGCTCTCCCGGGTGAATCAACTGGGGTCTGAGGGCCAGCGGGGTCGACCAAAAATCCCCGGTGCCTCGGGCCCATGCCCGACGGCTTGCAGTGTCGACCAGCAGTCCCGGGCATCTCTGGACCCAGCCCGTGGTGCTGTGGGGTCAAACTGCTGCCCCGGGGGCCTCGCGCTTGGTCCGAGGGCACCCGGGTTCGACAAGCAGTCCCCAGCGACTCGTGCTAGAATCCGAGGGCCCCCGGGGTCGTCCAGCGGTCCCAGGCGCATCGGGCCGTTGCCCGAGGCCCGCGGTGTCGACCAACTCTCCCGGGCCACTCGGGTTAGGGTCTGAGGTCCCAGGGTCGACCAGCTGTCCCGGGCGACTCGGGCCCGTGCCCGATGTCCCGCTGGGTCGACCAGCTGTCCCGGGTGACTTGGGCCCTGGTCAGAGGGACCGCGGTGTCGACCAGGCGTCCCGGGTGACTCGGGACTGTACCCGAGGCCGCGCGGTGTCCACCAGGTGGCCCGGGCGACTCGGGGCCGTGACCGAGGGCCCAAGGTGTCGCCCAGCTCCCCCGGGTGATTCGGGCCCGGGTCCGAGAGCATGCGGTGTCGACCAGCTGTCCCGGGGCACTCGGGCCCGCGTCGAGGGTCCGCGGTTTCGGTTTCGACATGCTCTCCCGGGTGAATCGCGCTCGGGTCCGATGGTACGCGGGGTCGACGAGCTCTCTTGGGCGATTCGGGCCCGTTCCCGAGGGCCCGTGGTGACCACCAGCTGTCCCGGGTGACTCCGGACTGTGCCCGAGGGCCCGCGGTGTCGAACAGCTTTCCCGGGCGTCTCGCGCTTGGGTCTGTGGGCCCCCGCCATGGACCAGCAGTCCCGGATGTCTCTGGCTTGTTTCCGAGGGCCCGTGAGGTCGACCTGCGGTCCTGGGCGACTCCGGCCAGAGCCCTAGGGCCCGTGGGGTCAACCTGCTGACCCGGGCCACTCGCACTTGGGTCCGAGGGCCTGCGGGGTCGACAGGCTGTCCCGGGCGACTCCGGCCCGCCTCCGAGTGCCCAGGGGTCGACCAGCTGTCCCGGGACACTCGCGTTTGTGTCCGAGGGCCCGCGGGGTCAACCAGCTGTCCCGGGTGAATGGGGCTCGGGTCCCAAGGCACTCGGGGTTGACCAGCTGTCCTGGGCGACACCGGCCCATGCCTTTGGGCCCGCGGTGTGGACCAACTCTTCCGGGCGACTCGCGTTCGGGTCTGACGGCCACGGTCGACCAGCTGTCCCCGGAGATTCGCGCCCATGCCTGATGTCCCGCGGGGTCGACCGGATGCCCCGGGCGACTCGGGCCCGTACCCGAGGGCCCGCGGTGTTGACCAGCTGTCCCGGGCGACTCCGGCCCTGGTCCAACGGCCTGAGGGGTCTACCAGCAGTCCCCGGGCGACTCGGGCTCGTTTCCGCGGGACCCCGGTGTCGACCATCGGTACCGGGCTATTCGTCCCGTGCCCGAGGGTCCGGGGTGTCGACCACATCTCTCGGGCGACTCGGTTCGGGTCCGAGGGCCCGCGGTGTCGACCAGCTCCTCTGGGCGATTCCGGCCCGGGTCAGAGGGCACACAGTGTCAACCAGCTGTCCTGCGCGACGTGGGCCCGGGTCCGAGTGCCCTCGGCGTCGACCAGGGGTCCCGTGTGACTCGGACCCGGGTCCAAGGGCCCTCGGGGTCCACCAGCACTCCCGGGAGACCTGCGCTCGGGTCAGATGGCCCGAGGTGTCGACCAGCTCTCGGGGGCGACTGGGGCCATACCCGATGGCCCGAGGGGTCTTCGAGCTCTCCCGGGTGACTCGGGACTGTGCCAAGGGCCCGCGGTGTCGAACTGCTCTCCCGGGCATCTCACGCTTGCCTCTGAGGGCCCCCGGGGTCGACCAGCAGGCCCGGACGACTCTGGCTCGTGTCCGAGGGCCCGTGAAGTCGACCTGCGGTTCTGGGTGACTCGGGTCAGAGCCCTATGGCCCGCGGGGTCGACCAGCTGCCCCGGGCCACTCGGGCCCGGGTCCGAGGGCCCACGGGTTCGACCAGATTTCCTGGGCGACTCGGGCCCGGGTCTGAAGTCCTGGGGTTCCACCAATTCTCCCGGGCGTCTGAGGCCCCGGTCCGAAGGCCCTCGGGGTCGACCAGCTGTCTCGGAGGACTCGTGCTCGAGTCTGTGGGCCCGCGGGGTCGACCAGCTCTCCCGGGTGACTTGCGCTTGTGTCCGCGGGCCCGAGGTGTCGACGAGCACTCCCGGGCCACTCGGGCTCGTGTCCGAGGGCCCGCGTGTGCGAACAGCTCTCCCGGGTGAATCAACTGGGGTCTGAGGGCCAGCGGGGTCGACCAAAAATCCCCGGTGCCTCAGGCCCATGCCCGACGGCTTGCAGTGTCGACCAGCAGTCCCGGGCATCTCTGGACCCAGCCCGTGGTGCTGTGGGGTCAAACTGCTGCCCCGGGGGCCTCGCGCTTGGTCCGAGGGCACCCGGGTTCGACAAGCAGTCCCCAGCGACTCGTGCTAGAATCCGAGGGCCCCCGGGGTCGTCCAGCGGTCCCAGGCGCATCGGGCCGTTGCCCGAGGCCCGCGGTGTCGACCAACTCTCCCGGGCCACTCGGGTTAGGGTCTGAGGTCCCAGGGTCGACCAGCTGTCCCGGGCGACTCGGGCCCGTGCCCGATGACCCGCTGGGTCGACCAGCTGTCCCGGGTGACTTGGGCCCTGGTCAGAGGGACCGCGGTGTCGACCAGGCGTCCCGGGTGACTCGGGACTGTACCCGAGGCCGCGCGGTGTCCACCAGGTGGCCCTGGCGACTCGGGGCCGTGACCGAGGGCCCAAGGTGTCGCCCAGCTCCCCCGGGTGATTCGGGCCCGGGTCCGAGAGCATGCGGTGTCGACCAGCTGTCCCGGGGCACTCGGGCCCGCGTCGAGGGTCCGCGGTTTCGGTTTCGACATGCTCTCCCGGGTGAATCGCGCTCGGGTCCGATGGTACGCGGGGTCGACGAGCTCTCTTGGGCGATTCGGGCCCGTTCCCGAGGGCCCGTGGTGACCACCAGCTGTCCCGGGTGACTCCGGACTGTGCCCGAGGGCCCGCGGTGTCGAACAGCTTTCCCGGGCGTCTCGCGCTTGGGTCTGTGGGCCCCCGCCATCGACCAGCAGTCCCGGATGTCTCTGGCTTGTTTCCGAGGGCCCGTGAGGTCGACCTGCGGTCCTGGGCGACTCCGGCCAGAGCCCTAGGGCCCGTGGGGTCAACCTGCTGACCCGGGCCACTCGCACTTGGGTCCGAGGGCCTGCGGGGTCGACAGGCTGTCCCGGGCGACTCCGGCCCGCCTCCGAGTGCCCAGGGGTCGACCAGCTGTCCCGGGACACTCGCGTTTGTGTCCGAGGGCCCGCGGGGTCAACCAGCTGTCCCGGGTGAATGGGGCTCGGGTCCCAAGGCACTCGGGGTTGACCAGCTGTCCTGGGCGACACCGGCCCATGCCTTTGGGCCCGCGGTGTGGACCAACTCTTCCGGGCGACTCGCGTTCGGGTCTGACGGCCACGGTCGACCAGCTGTCCCGGGAGATTCGCGCCCATGCCTGATGTCCCGCGGGGTCGACCGGATGCCCCGGGCGACTCGGGCCCGTACCCGAGGGCCCGCGGTGTTGACCAGCTGTCCCAGGCGACTCCGGCCCTGGTCCAACGGCCTGAGGGGTCTACCAGCAGTCCCCGGGCGACTCGGGCTCGTTTCCGCCGGACCCCGGTGTCGACCATCGGTACCGGGCTATTCGTCCCGTGCCCGAGGCTCCGGGGTGTCGACCACATCTCTCGGGCGACTCGGTTCGGGTCCGAGGGCCCGCGGTGTCGACCAGCTCCTCTGGGCGATTCCGGCCCGGGTCAGAGGGCACACAGTGTCGCCCAGCTGTCCTGCGCGACGTGGGCCCGGGTCCGAGTGCCCTCGGCGTCGACCAGGGGTCCCGTGTGACTCGGACCCGGGTCCAAGGGCCCTCGGGGTCCACCAGCACTCCCGGGAGACCTGCGCTCGGGTCAGATGGCCTGAGGTGTCGACCAGCTCTCGGGGGCGACTGGGGCCATACCCGATGGCCCGAGGGGTCTTCGAGCTCTCCCGGGTGACTCGGGACTGTGCCAAGGGCCCGCGGTGTCGAACTGCTCTCCCGGGCATCTCACGCTTGCCTCTGAGGGCCCCCGGGGTCGACCAGCAGGCCCGGACGACTCTGGCTCGTGTCCGAGGGCCCGTGAAGTCGACCTGCGGTTCTGGGTGACTCGGGTCAGAGCCCTATGGCCCGCGGGGTCGACCAGCTGCCCCGGGCCACTCGGGCACGGGTCCGAGGGCCCACGGGTTCGACCAGATTTCCTGGGCGACTCGGGCCCGGGTCCGAAGTCCTGGGGTTCCACCAATTCTCCCGGGCGTCTGAGGCCCGGGTCCGAAGGCCCTCGGGGTCGACCAGCTGTCTCGGAGGACTCGTGCTCGAGTCTGTGGGCCCGCGGGGTCGACCAGCTCTCCCGGGTGACTTGCGCTTGTGTCCGCGGGCCCGAGGTGTCGACGAGCACTCCCGGGCCACTCGGGCTCGTGTCCGAGGGCCCGCGTGTGCGAACAGCTCTCCCGGGTGAATCAACTGGGGTCTGAGGGCCAGCGGGGTCGACCAAAAATCCCCGGTGCCTCGGGCCCATGCCCGACGGCTTGCAGTGTCGACCAGCAGTCCCGGGCATCTCTGGACCCAGCCCGTGGTGCTGTGGGGTCAAACTGCTGCCCCGGGGGCCTCGCGCTTGGTCCGAGGGCACCCGGGTTCGACAAGCAGTCCCCAGCGACTCGTGCTAGAATCCGAGGGCCCCCGGGGTCGTCCAGCGGTCCCAGGCGCATCGGGCCGTTGCCCGAGGCCCGCGGTGTCGACCAACTCTCCCGGGCCACTCGGGTTAGGGTCTGAGGTCCCAGGGTCGACCAGCTGTCCCGGGCGACTCGGGCCCGTGGTGTATGTCCCGCTGGGTCGACCAGCTGTCCCGGGTGACTTGGGCCCTGGTCAGAGGGACCGCGGTGTCGACCAGGCGTCCCGGGTGACTCGGGACTGTACCCGAGGCCGCGCGGTGTCCACCAGGTGGCCCGGGCGACTCGGGGCCGTGACCGAGGGCCCAAGGTGTCGCCCAGCTCCCCCAGGTGATTCGGGCCCGGGTCCGAGAGCATGCGGTGTCGACCAGCTGTCCCGGGGCACTCGGGCCCGCGTCGAGGGTCCGCGGTTTCGGTTTCGACATGCTCTCCCGGGTGAATCGCGCTCGGGTCCGATGGTACGCGGGGTCGACGAGCTCTCTTGGGCGATTCGGGCCCGTTCCCGAGGGCCCGTGGTGACCACCAGCTGTCCCGGGTGACTCCGGACTGTGCCCGAGGGCCCGCGGTGTCGAACAGCTTTCCCGGGCGTCTCGCGCTTGGGTCTGTGGGCCCCCGCCATGGACCAGCAGTCCCGGATGTCTCTGGCTTGTTTCCGAGGGCCCGTGAGGTCGACCTGCGGTCCTGGGCGACTCCGGCCAGAGCCCTAGGGCCCGTGGGGTCAACCTGCTGACCCGGGCCACTCGCACTTGGGTCCGAGGGCCTGCGGGGTCGACAGGCTGTCCCGGGCGACTCCGGCCCGCCTCCGAGTGCCCAGGGGTCGACCAGCTGTCCCGGGACACTCGCGTTTGTGTCCGAGGGCCCGCGGGGTCAACCAGCTGTCCCGGGTGAATGGGGCTCGGGTCCCAAGGCACTCGGGGTTGACCAGCTGTCCTGGGCGACACCGGCCCATGCCTTTGGGCCCGCGGTGTGGACCAACTCTTCCGGGCGACTCGCGTTTGGGTCTGACGGCCACGGTCGACCAGCTGTCCCGGGAGATTCGCGCCCATGCCTGATGTCCCGCGGGGTCGACCGGATGCCCCGGGCGACTCGGGCCCGTACCCGAGGGCCCGCGGTGTTGACCAGCTGTCCCGGGCGACTCCGGCCCTGGTCCAACGGCCTGAGGGGTCTACCAGCAGTCCCCGGGCGACTCGGGCTCGTTTCCGCCGGACCCCGGTGTCGACCATCGGTACCGGGCTATTCGTCCCGTGCCCGAGGGTCCGGGGTGTCGACCACATCTCTCGGGCGACTCGGTTCGGGTCCGAGGGCCCGCGGTGTCGACCAGCTCCTCTGGGCGATTCCGGCCCGGGTCAGAGGGCACACAGTGTCGACCAGCTGTCCTGCGCGACGTGGGCCCGGGTCCGAGTGCCCTCGGCGTCGACCAGGGGTCCCGTGTGACTCGGACCCGGGTCCAAGGGCCCTCGGGGTCCACCAGCACTCCCGGGAGACCTGCGCTCGGGTCAGATGGCCCGAGGTGTCGACCAGCTCTCGGGGGCGACTGGGGCCATACCCGATGGCCCGCGGGGTCTTCGAGCTCTCCCGGGTGACTCGGGACTGTGCCAAGGGCCCGCGGTGTCGAACTGCTCTCCCGGGCATCTCACGCTTGCCTCTGAGGGCCCCCGGGGTCGACCAGCAGGCCCGGACGACTCTGGCTCGTGTCCGAGGGCCCGTGAAGTCGACCTGCGGTTCTGGGTGACTCGGGTCAGAGCCCTATGGCCCGCGGGGTCGACCAGCTGCCCCGGGCCACTCGGGCCCGGGTCCGAGGGCCCACGGGTTCGACCAGATTTCCTGGGCGCCTCGGGCCCGGGTCCGAAGTCCTGGGGTTCCACCAATTCTCCCGGGCGTCTGGGGCCCGGGTCCGAAGGCCCTCGGGGTCGACCAGCTGTCTCGGAGGACTCGTGCTCGAGTCTGTGGGCCCGCGGGGTCGACCAGCTCTCCCGGGTGACTTGCGCTTGTGTCCGCGGGCCCGAGGTGTCGACGAGCACTCCCGGGCCACTCGGGCTCGTGTCCGAGGGCCCGCGTGTGCGAACAGCTCTCCCGGGTGAATCAACTGGGGTCTGAGGGCCAGCGGGGTCGACCAAAAATCCCCGGTGCCTCGGGCCCATGCCCGACGGCTTGCAGTGTCGACCAGCAGTCCCGGGCATCTCTGGACCCAGCCCGTGGTGCTGTGGGGTCAAACTGCTGCCCCGGGGGCCTCGCGCTTGGTCCGAGGGCACCCGGGTTCGACAAGCAGTCCCCAGCGACTCGTGCTAGAATCCGAGGGCCCCCGGGGTCGTCCAGCGGTCCCAGGCGCATCGGGCCGTTGCCCGAGGCCCGCGGTGTCGACCAACTCTCCCGGGCCACTCGGGTTAGGGTCTGAGGTCCCAGGGTCGACCAGCTGTCCCGGGCGACTCGGGCCCGTGCCCGATGTCCCGCTGGGTCGACCAGCTGTCCCGGGTGACTTGGGCCCTGGTCAGAGGGACCGCGGTGTCGACCAGGCGTCCCGGGTGACTCGGGACTGTACCCGAGGCCGCGCGGTGTCCACCAGGTGGCCCGGGCGACTCGGGGCCGTGACCGAGGGCCCAAGGTGTCGCCCAGCTCCCCCGGGTGATTCGGGCCCGGGTCCGAGAGCATGCGGTGTCGACCAGCTGTCCCGGGGCACTCGGGCCCGCGTCGAGGGTCCGCGGTTTCGGTTTCGACATGCTCTCCCGGGTGAATCGCGCTCGGGTCCGATGGTACGCGGGGTCGACGAGCTCTCTTGGGCGATTCGGGCCCGTTCCCGAGGGCCCGTGGTGACCACCAGCTGTCCCGGGTGACTCCGGACTGTGCCCGAGGGCCCGCGGTGTCGAACAGCTTTCCCGGGCGTCTCGCGCTTGGGTCTGTGGGCCCCCGCCATGGACCAGCAGTCCCGGATGTCTCTGGCTTGTTTCCGAGGGCCCGTGAGGTCGACCTGCGGTCCTGGGCGACTCCGGCCAGAGCCCTAGGGCCCGTGGGGTCAACCTGCTGACCCGGGCCACTCGCACTTGGGTCCGAGGGCCTGCGGGGTCGACAGGCTGTCCCGGGCGACTCCGGCCCGCCTCCGAGTGCCCAGGGGTCGACCAGCTGTCCCGGGACACTCGCGTTTGTGTCCGAGGGCCCGCGGGGTCAACCAGCTGTCCCGGGTGAATGGGGCTCGGGTCCCAAGGCACTCGGGGTTGACCAGCTGTCCTGGGCGACACCGGCCCATGCCTTTGGGCCCGCGGTGTGGACCAACTCTTCCGGGCGACTCGCGTTCGGGTCTGACGGCCACGGTCGACCAGCTGTCCCGGGAGATTCGCGCCCATGCCTGATGTCCCGCGGGGTCGACCGGATGCCCCGGGCGACTCGGGCCCGTACCCGAGGGCCCGCGGTGTTGACCAGCTGTCCCGGGCGACTCTGGCCCTGGTCCAACGGCCTGAGGGGTCTACCAGCAGTCCCCGGGCGACTCGGGCTCGTTTCCGCCGGACCCCGGTGTCGACCATCGGTACCGGGCTATTCGTCCCGTGCCCGAGGGTCCGGGGTGTCGACCACATCTCTCGGGCGACTCGGTTCGGGTCCGAGGGCCCGCGGTGTCGACCAGCTCCTCTGGGCGATTCCGGCCCGGGTCAGAGGGCACACAGTGTCGCCCAGCTGTCCTGCGCGACGTGGGCCCGGGTCCGAGTGCCCTCGGCGTCGACCAGGGGTCCCGTGTGACTCGGACCCGGGTCCAAGGGCCCTCGGGGTCCACCAGCACTCCCGGGAGACCTGCGCTCGGGTCAGATGGCCCGAGGTGTCTACCAGCTCTCGGGGGCGACTGGGGCCATACCCGATGGCCCGAGGGGTCTTCGAGCTCTCCCGGGTGACTCGGGACTGTGCCAAGGGCCCGCGGTGTCGACCTGCTCTCCCGGGCATCTCACGCTTGCCTCTGAGGGCCCCCGGGGTCGACCAGCAGGCCCGGACGACTCTGGCTCGTGTCCGAGGGCCCGTGAAGTCGACCTGCGGTTCTGGGTGACTCGGGTCAGAGCCCTATGGCCCGCGGGGTCGACCAGCTGCCCCGGGCGACTCGGGCCCGGGTCCGAGGGCCCACGGGTTCGACCAGATTTCCTGGGCGCCTCGGGCCCGGGTCCGAAGTCCTGGGGTTCCACCAATTCTCCCGGGCGTCTGGGGCCCGGGTCCGAAGGCCCTCGGGGTCGACCAGCTGTCTCGGAGGACTCGTGCTCGAGTCTGTGGGCCCGCGGGGTCGACCAGCTCTCCCGGGTGACTTGCGCTTGTGTCCGCGGGCCCGAGGTGTCGACGAGCACTCCCGGGCCACTCGGGCTCGTGTCCGAGGGCCCGCGTGTGCGAACAGCTCTCCCGGGTGAATCAACTCGGGTCTGAGGGCCAGCGGGGTCGACCAAAAATCCCCGGTGCCTCGGGCCCATGCCCGACGGCTTGCAGTGTCGACCAGCAGTCCCGGGCATCTCTGGACCCAGCCCGTGGTGCTGTGGGGTCAAACTGCTGCCCCGGGGGCCTCGCGCTTGGTCCGAGGGCACCCGGGTTCGACAAGCAGTCCCCAGCGACTCGTGCTAGAATCCGAGGGCCCCCGGGGTCGTCCAGCGGTCCCAGGCGCATCGGGCCGTTGCCCGAGGCCCGCGGTGTCGACCAACTCTCCCGGGCCACTCGGGTTAGGGTCTGAGGTCCCAGGGTCGACCAGCTGTCCCGGGCGACTCGGGCCCGTGCCCGATGTCCCGCTGGGTCGACCAGCTGTCCCGGGTGACTTGGGCCCTGGTCAGAGGGACCGCGGTGTCGACCAGGCGTCCCGGGTGACTCGGGACTGTACCCGAGGCCGCGCGGTGTCCACCAGGTGGCCCGGGCGACTCGGGGCCGTGACCGAGGGCCCAAGGTGTCGCCCAGCTCCCCCGGGTGATTCGGGCCCGGGTCCGAGAGCATGCGGTGTCGACCAGCTGTCCCGGGGCACTCGGGCCCGCGTCGAGGGTCCGCGGTTTCGGTTTCGACATGCTCTCCCGGGTGAATCGCGCTCGGGTCCGATGGTACGCGGGGTCGACGAGCTCTCTTGGGCGATTCGGGCCCGTTCCCGAGGGCCCGTGGTGACCACCAGCTGTCCCGGGTGACTCCGGACTGTGCCCGAGGGCCCGCGGTGTCGAACAGCTTTCCCGGGCGTCTCGCGCTTGGGTCTGTGGGCCCCCGCCATGGACCAGCAGTCCCGGATGTCTCTGGCTTGTTTCCGAGGGCCCGTGAGGTCGACCTGCGGTCCTGGGCGACTCCGGCCAGAGCCCTAGGGCCCGTGGGGTCAACCTGCTGACCCGGGCCACTCGCACTTGGGTCCGAGGGCCTGCGGGGTCGACAGGCTGTCCCGGGCGACTCCGGCCCGCCTCCGAGTGCCCAGGGGTCGACCAGCTGTCCCGGGACACTCGCGTTTGTGTCCGAGGGCCCGCGGGGTCAACCAGCTGTCCCGGGTGAATGGGGCTCGGGTCCCAAGGCACTCGGGGTTGACCAGCTGTCCTGGGCGACACCGGCCCATGCCTTTGGGCCCGCGGTGTGGACCAACTCTTCCGGGCGACTCGCGTTCGGGTCTGACGGCCACGGTCGACCAGCTGTCCCGGGAGATTCGCGCCCATGCCTGATGTCCCGCGGGGTCGACCGGATGCCCCGGGCGACTCGGGCCCGTACCCGAGGGCCCGCGGTGTTGACCAGCTGTCCCGGGCGACTCCGGCCCTGGTCCAACGGCCTGAGGGGTCTACCAGCAGTCCCCGGGCGACTCGGGCTCGTTTCCGCCGGACCCCGGTGTCGACCATCGGTACCGGGCTATTCGTCCCGTGCCCGAGGGTCCGGGGTGTCGACCACATCTCTCGGGCGACTCGGTTCGGGTCCGAGGGCCCGCGGTGTCGACCAGCTCCTCTGGGCGATTCCGGCCCGGGTCAGAGGGCACACAGTGTCGACCAGCTGTCCTGCGCGACGTGGGCCCGGGTCCGAGTGCCCTCGGCGTCGACCAGGGGTCCCGTGTGACTCGGACCCGGGTCCAAGGGCCCTCGGGGTCCACCAGCACTCCCGGGAGACCTGCGCTCGGGTCAGATGGCCCGAGGTGTCGACCAGCTCTCGGGGGCGACTGGGGCCATACCCGATGGCCCGCGGGGTCTTCGAGCTCTCCCGGGTGACTCGGGACTGTGCCAAGGGCCCGCGGTGTCGACCTGCTCTCCCGGGCATCTCACGCTTGCCTCTGAGGGCCCCCGGGGTCGACCAGCAGGCCCGGACGACTCTGGCTCGTGTCCGAGGGCCCGTGAAGTCGACCTGCGGTTCTGGGTGACTCGGGTCAGAGCCCTATGGCCCGCGGGGTCGACCAGCTGCCCCGGGCCACTCGGGCCCGGGTCCGAGGGCCCACGGGTTCGACCAGATTTCCTGGGCGCCTCGGGCCCGGGTCCGAAGTCCTGGGGTTCCACCAATTCTCCCGGGCGTCTGGGGCCCGGGTCCGAAGGCCCTCGGGGTCGACCAGCTGTCTCGGAGGACTCGTGCTCGAGTCTGTGGGCCCGCGGGGTCGACCAGCTCTCCCGGGTGACTTGCGCTTGTGTCCGCGGGCCCGAGGTGTCGACGAGCACTCCCGGGCCACTCGGGCTCGTGTCCGAGGGCCCGCGTGTGCGAACAGCTCTCCCGGGTGAATCAACTCGGGTCTGAGGGCCAGCGGGGTCGACCAAAAATCCCCGGTGCCTCGGGCCCATGCCCGACGGCTTGCAGTGTCGACCAGCAGTCCCGGGCATCTCTGGACCCAGCCCGTGGTGCTGTGGGGTCAAACTGCTGCCCCGGGTGCCTCGCGTTTGGTCCGAGGGCACCCGGGTTCGACAAGCAGTCCCCAGCGACTCGTGCTAGAATCCGAGGGCCCCCGGGGTCGTCCAGCGGTCCCAGGCGCATCGGGCCGTTGCCCGAGGCCCGCGGTGTCGACCAACTCTCCCGGGCCACTCGGGTTAGGGTCTGAGGTCCCAGGGTCGACCAGCTGTCCCGGGCGACTCGGGCCCGTGCCCGATGTCCCGCTGGGTCGACCAGCTGTCCCGGGTGACTTGGGCCCTGGTCAGAGGGACCGCGGTGTCGACCAGGCGTCCCGGGTGACTCGGGACTGTACCCGAGGCCGCGCGGTGTCCACCAGGTGGCGCGGGCGACTCGGGGCCGTGACCGAGGGCCCAAGGTGTCGCCCAGCTCCCCCGGGTGATTCGGGCCCGGGTCCGAGAGCATGCGGTGTCGACCAGCTGTCCCGGGGCACTCGGGCCCGCGCCGAGGGTCCGCGGTTTCGGTTTCGACATGCTCTCCCGGGTGAATCGCGCTCGGGTCCGATGGTACGCGGGGTCGACGAGCTCTCTTGGGCGATTCGGGCCCGTTCCCGAGGGCCCGTGGTGACCACCAGCTGTCCCGGGTGACTCCGGACTGTGCCCGAGGGCCCGCGGTGTCGAACAGCTTTCCCGGGCGTCTCGCGCTTGGGTCTGTGGGCCCCCGCCATGGACCAGCAGTCCCGGATGTCTCTGGCTTGTTTCCGAGGGCCCGTGAGGTCGACCTGCGGTCCTGGGCGACTCCGGCCAGAGCCCTAGGGCCCGTGGGGTCAACCTGCTGACCCGGGCCACTCGCACTTGGGTCCGAGGGCCTGCGGGGTCGACAGGCTGTCCCGGGCGACTCCGGCCCGCCTCCGAGTGCCCAGGGGTCGACCAGCTGTCCCGGGACACTCGCGTTTGTGTCCGAGGGCCCGCGGGGTCAACCAGCTGTCCCGGGTGAATGGGGCTCGGGTCCCAAGGCACTCGGGGTTGACCAGCTGTCCTGGGCGACACCGGCCCATGCCTTTGGGCCCGCGGTGTGGACCAACTCTTCCGGGCGACTCGCGTTCGGGTCTGACGGCCACGGTCGACCAGCTGTCCCGGGAGATTCGCGCCCATGCCTGATGTCCCGCGGGGTCGACCGGATGCCCCGGGCGACTCGGGCCCGTACCCGAGGGCCCGCGGTGTTGACCAGCTGTCCCGGGCGACTCCGGCCCTGGTCCAACGGCCTGAGGGGTCTACCAGCAGTCCCCGGGCGACTCGGGCTCGTTTCCGCAGGACCCCGGTGTCGACCATCGGTACCGGGCTATTCGTCCCGTGCCCGAGGGTCCGGGGTGTCGACCACATCTCTCGGGCGACTCGGTTCGGGTCCGAGGGCCCGCGGTGTCGACCAGCTCCTCTGGGCGATTCCGGCCCGGGTCAGAGGGCACACAGTGTCGACCAGCTGTCCTGCGCGACGTGGGCCCGGGTCCGAGTGCCCTCGGCGTCGACCAGGGGTCCCGTGTGACTCGGACCCGGGTCCAAGGGCCCTCGGGGTCCACCAGCACTCCCGGGAGACCTGCGCTCGGGTCAGATGGCCCGAGGTGTCGACCAGCTCTCGGGGGCGACTGGGGCCATACCCGATGGCCCGCGGGGTCTTCGAGCTCTCCCGGGTGACTCGGGACTGTGCCAAGGGCCCGCGGTGTCGACCTGCTCTCCCGGGCATCTCACGCTTGCCTCTGAGGGCCCCCGGGGTCGACCAGCAGGCCCGGACGACTCTGGCTCGTGTCCGAGGGCCCGTGAAGTCGACCTGCGGTTCTGGGTGACTCGGGTCAGAGCCCTATGGCCCGCGGGGTCGACCAGCTGCCCCGGGCCACTCGGGCCCGGGTCCGAGGGCCCACGGGTTCGACCAGATTTCCTGGGCGCCTCGGGCCCGGGTCCGAAGTCCTGGGGTTCCACCAATTCTCCCGGGCGTCTGGGGCCCGGGTCCGAAGGCCCTCGGGGTCGACCAGCTGTCTCGGAGGACTCGTGCTCGAGTCTGTGGGCCCGCGGGGTCGACCAGCTCTCCCGGGTGACTTGCGCTTGTGTCCGCGGGCCCGAGGTGTCGACGAGCACTCCCGGGCCACTCGGGCTCGTGTCCGAGGGCCCGCGTGTGCGAACAGCTCTCCCGGGTGAATCAACTCGGGTCTGAGGGCCAGCGGGGTCGACCAAAAATCCCCGGTGCCTCGGGCCCATGCCCGACGGCTTGCAGTGTCGACCAGCAGTCCCGGGCATCTCTGGACCCAGCCCGTGGTGCTGTGGGGTCAAACTGCTGCCCCGGGGGCCTCGCGCTTGGTCCGAGGGCACCCGGGTTCGACAAGCAGTCCCCAGCGACTCGTGCTAGAATCCGAGGGCCCCCGGGGTCGTCCAGCGGTCCCAGGCGCATCGGGCCGTTGCCCGAGGCCCGCGGTGTCGACCAACTCTCCCGGGCCACTCGGGTTCGGGTCTGAGGTCCCAGGGTCGACCAGCTGTCCCGGGCGACTCGGGCCCGTGCCCGATGTCCCGCTGGGTCGACCAGCTGTCCCGGGTGACTTGGGCCCTGGTCAGAGGGACCGCGGTGTCGACCAGGCGTCCCGGGTGACTCGGGACTGTACCCGAGGCCGCGCGGTGTCCACCAGGTGGCCCGGGCGACTCGGGGCCGTGACCGAGGGCCCAAGGTGTCGCCCAGCTCCCCCGGGTGATTCGGGCCCGGGTCCGAGAGCATGCGGTGTCGACCAGCTGTCCCGGGGCACTCGGGCCCGCGTCGAGGGTCCGCGGTTTCGGTTTCGACATGCTCTCCCGGGTGAATCGCGCTCGGGTCCGATGGTACGCGGGGTCGACGAGCTCTCTTGGGCGATTCGGGCCCGTTCCCGAGGGCCCGTGGTGACCACCAGCTGTCCCGGGTGACTCCGGACTGTGCCCGAGGGCCCGCGGTGTCGAACAGCTTTCCCGGGCGTCTCGCGCTTGGGTCTGTGGGCCCCCGCCATGGACCAGCAGTCCCGGATGTCTCTGGCTTGTTTCCGAGGGCCCGTGAGGTCGACCTGCGGTCCTGGGCGACTCCGGCCAGAGCCCTAGGGCCCGTGGGGTCAACCTGCTGACCCGGGCCACTCGCACTTGGGTCCGAGGGCCTGCGGGGTCGACAGGCTGTCCCGGGCGACTCCGGCCCGCCTCCGAGTGCCCAGGGGTCGACCAGCTGTCCCGGGACACTCGCGTTTGTGTCCGAGGGCCCGCGGGGTCAACCAGCTGTCCCGGGTGAATGGGGCTCGGGTCCCAAGGCACTCGGGGTTGACCAGCTGTCCTGGGCGACACCGGCCCATGCCTTTGGGCCCGCGGTGTGGACCAACTCTTCCGGGCGACTCGCGTTCGGGTCTGACGGCCACGGTCGACCAGCTGTCCCGGGAGATTCGCGCCCATGCCTGATGTCCCGCGGGGTCGACCGGATGCCCCGGGCGACTCGGGCCCGTACCCGAGGGCCCGCGGTGTTGACCAGCTGTCCCGGGCGACTCCGGCCCTGGTCCAACGGCCTGAGGGGTCTACCAGCAGTCCCCGGGCGACTCGGGCTCGTTTCCGCCGGACCCCGGTGTCGACCATCGGTACCGGGCTATTCGTCCCGTGCCCGAGGGTCCGGGGTGTCGACCACATCTCTCGGGCGACTCGGTTCGGGTCCGAGGGCCCGCGGTGTCGACCAGCTCCTCTGGGCGATTCCGGCCCGGGTCAGAGGGCACACAGTGTCGACCAGCTGTCCTGCGCGACGTGGGCCCGGGTCCGAGTGCCCTCGGCGTCGACCAGGGGTCCCGTGTGACTCGGACCCGGGTCCAAGGGCCCTCGGGGTCCACCAGCACTCCCGGGAGACCTGCGCTCGGGTCAGATGGCCCGAGGTGTCTACCAGCTCTCGGGGGCGACTGGGGCCATACCCGATGGCCCGAGGGGTCTTCGAGCTCTCCCGGGTGACTCGGGACTGTGCCAAGGGCCCGCGGTGTCGACCTGCTCTCCCGGGCATCTCACGCTTGCCTCTGAGGGCCCCCGGGGTCGACCAGCAGGCCCGGACGACTCTGGCTCGTGTCCGAGGGCCCGTGAAGTCGACCTGCGGTTCTGGGTGACTCGGGTCAGAGCCCTATGGCCCGCGGGGTCGACCAGCTGCCCCGGGCCACTCGGGCCCGGGTCCGAGGGCCCACGGGTTCGACCAGATTTCCTGGGCGCCTCGGGCCCGGGTCCGAAGTCCTGGGGTTCCACCAATTCTCCCGGGCGTCTGGGGCCCGGGTCCGAAGGCCCTCGGGGTCGACCAGCTGTCTCGGAGGACTCGTGCTCGAGTCTGTGGGCCCGCGGGGTCGACCAGCTCTCCCGGGTGACTTGCGCTTGTGTCCGCGGGCCCGAGGTGTCGACGAGCACTCCCGGGCCACTCGGGCTCGTGTCCGAGGGCCCGCGTGTGCGAACAGCTCTCCCGGGTGAATCAACTCGGGTCTGAGGGCCAGCGGGGTCGACCAAAAATCCCCGGTGCCTCGGGCCCATGCCCGACGGCTTGCAGTGTCGACCAGCAGTCCCGGGCATCTCTGGACCCAGCCCGTGGTGCTGTGGGGTCAAACTGCTGCCCCGGGGGCCTCGCGCTTGGTCCGAGGGCACCCGGGTTCGACAAGCAGTCCCCAGCGACTCGTGCTAGAATCTGAGGGCCCCCGGGGTCGTCCAGCGGTCCCAGGCGCATCGGGCCGTTGCCCGAGGCCCGCGGTGTCGACCAACTCTCCCGGGCCACTCGGGTTCGGGTCTGAGGTCCCAGGGTCGACCAGCTGTCCCGGGCGACTCGGGCCCGTGCCCGATGTCCCGCTGGGTCGACCAGCTGTCCCGGGTGACTTGGGCCCTGGTCAGAGGGACCGCGGTGTCGACCAGGCGTCCCGGGTGACTCGGGACTGTACCCGAGGCCGCGCGGTGTCCACCAGGTGGCGCGGGCGACTCGGGGCCGTGACCGAGGGCCCAAGGTGTCGCCCAGCTCCCCCGGGTGATTCGGGCCCGGGTCCGAGAGCATGCGGTGTCGACCAGCTGTCCCGGGGCACTCGGGCCCGCGCCGAGGGTCCGCGGTTTCGGTTTCGACATGCTCTCCCGGGTGAATCGCGCTCGGGTCCGATGGTACGCGGGGTCGACGAGCTCTCTTGGTCGATTCGGGCCCGTTCCCGAGGGCCCGTGGTGACCACCAGCTGTCCCGGGTGACTCCGGACTGTGCCCGAGGGCCCGCGGTGTCGAACAGCTTTCCCGGGCGTCTCGCGCTTGGGTCTGTGGGCCCCCGCCATGGACCAGCAGTCCCGGATGTCTCTGGCTTGTTTCCGAGGGCCCGTGAGGTCGACCTGCGGTCCTGGGCGACTCCGGCCAGAGCCCTAGGGCCCGTGGGGTCAACCTGCTGACCCGGGCCACTCGCACTTGGGTCCGAGGGCCTGCGGGGTCGACAGGCTGTCCCGGGCGACTCCGGCCCGCCTCCGAGTGCCCAGGGGTCGACCAGCTGTCCCGGGACACTCGCGTTTGTGTCCGAGGGCCCGCGGGGTCAACCAGCTGTCCCGGGTGAATGGGGCTCGGGTCCCAAGGCACTCGGGGTTGACCAGCTGTCCTGGGCGACACCGGCCCATGCCTTTGGGCCCGCGGTGTGGACCAACGCTTCCGGGCGACTCGCGTTCGGGTCTGACGGCCACGGTCGACCAGCTGTCCCGGGAGATTCGCGCCCATGCCTGATGTCCCGCGGGGTCGACCGGATGCCCCGGGCGACTCGGGCCCGTACCCGAGGGCCCGCGGTGTTGACCAGCTGTCCCGGGCGACTCCGGACCTGGTCCAACGGCCTGAGGGGTCTACCAGCAGTCCCCGGGCGACTCGGGCTCGTTTCCGCCGGACCCCGGGGTCGACCATCGGTACCGGGCTATTCGTCCCGTGCCCGAGGGTCCGGGGTGTCGACCACATCTCTCGGGCGACTCGGTTCGGGTCCGAGGGCCCGCGGTGTCGACCAGCTCCTCTGGGCGATTCCGGCCCGGGTCAGAGGGCACACAGTGTCGACCAGCTGTCCTGCGCGACGTGGGCCCGGGTCCGAGTGCCCTCGGCGTCGACCAGGGGTCCCGTGTGACTCGGACCCGGGTCCAAGGGCCCTCGGGGTCCACCAGCACTCCCGGGAGACCTGCGCTCGGGTCAGATGGCCCGAGGTGTCGACCAGCTCTCGGGGGCGACTGGGGCCATACCCGATGGCCCGAGGGGTCTTCGAGCTCTCCCGGGTGACTCGGGACTGTGCCAAGGGCCCGCGGTGTCGAACTGCTCTCCCGGGCATCTCACGCTTGCCTCTGAGGGCCCCCGGGGTCGACCAGCAGGCCCGGACGACTCTGGCTCGTGTCCGAGGGCCCGTGAAGTCGACCTGCGGTTCTGGGTGACTCGGGTCAGAGCCCTATGGCCCGCGGGGTCGACCAGCTGCCCCGGGCCACTCGGGCCCGGGTCCGAGGGCCCACGGGTTCGACCAGATTTCCTGGGCGCCTCGGGCCCGGGTCCGAAGTCCTGGGGTTCCACCAATTCTCCCGGGCGTCTGGGGCCCGGGTCCGAAGGCCCTCGGGGTCGACCAGCTGTCTCGGAGGACTCGTGCTCGAGTCTGTGGGCCCGCGGGGTCGACCAGCTCTCCCGGGTGACTTGCGCTTGTGTCCGCGGGCCCGAGGTGTCGACGAGCACTCCCGGGCCACTCGGGCTCGTGTCCGAGGGCCCGCGTGTGCGAACAGCTCTCCCGGGTGAATCAACTCGGGTCTGAGGGCCAGCGGGGTCGACCAAAAATCCCCGGTGCCTCGGGCCCATGCCCGACGGCTTGCAGTGTCGACCAGCAGTCCCGGGCATCTCTGGACCCAGCCCGTGGTGCTGTGGGGTCAAACTGCTGCCCCGGGGGCCTCGCGCTTGGTCCGAGGGCACCCGGGTTCGACAAGCAGTCCCCAGCGACTCGTGCTAGAATCCGAGGGCCCCCGGGGTCGTCCAGCGGTCCCAGGCGCATCGGGCCGTTGCCCGAGGCCCGCGGTGTCGACCAACTCTCCCGGGCCACTCGGGTTAGGGTCTGAGGTCCCAGGGTCGACCAGCTGTCCCGGGCGACTCGGGCCCGTGCCCGATGTCCCGCTGGGTCGACCAGCTGTCCCGGGTGACTTGGGCCCTGGTCAGAGGGACCGCGGTGTCGACCAGGCGTCCCGGGTGACTCGGGACTGTACCCGAGGCCGCGCGGTGTCCACCAGGTGGCCCGGGCGACTCGGGGCCGTGACCGAGGGCCCAAGGTGTCGCCCAGCTCCCCCGGGTGATTCGGGCCCGGGTCCGAGAGCATGCGGTGTCGACCAGCTGTCCCGGGGCACTCGGGCCCGCGTCGAGGGTCCGCGGTTTCGGTTTCGACATGCTCTCCCGGGTGAATCGCGCTCGGGTCCGATGGTACGCAGGGTCGACGAGCTCTCTTGGGCGATTCGGGCCCGTTCCCGAGGGCACGTGGTGACCACCAGCTGTCCCGGGTGACTCCGGACTGTGCCCGAGGGCCCGCGGTGTCGAACAGCTTTCCCGGGCGTCTCGCGCTTGGGTCTGTGGGCCCCCGCCATGGACCAGCAGTCCCGGATGTCTCTGGCTTGTTTCCGAGGGCCCGTGAGGTCGACCTGCGGTCCTGGGCGACTCCGGCCAGAGCCCTAGGGCCCGTGGGGTCAACCTGCTGACCCGGGCCACTCGCACTTGGGTCCGAGGGCCTGCGGGGTCGACAGGCTGTCCCGGGCGACTCCGGCCCGCCTCCGAGTGCCCAGGGGTCGACCAGCTGTCCCGGGACACTCGCGTTTGTGTCCGAGGGCCCGCGGGGTCAACCAGCTGTCCCGGGTGAATGGGGCTCGGGTCCCAAGGCACTCGGGGTTGACCAGCTGTCCTGGGCGACACCGGCCCATGCCTTTGGGCCCGCGGTGTGGACCAACGCTTCCGGGCGACTCGCGTTCGGGTCTGACGGCCACGGTCGACCAGCTGTCCCGGGAGATTCGCGCCCATGCCTGATGTCCCGCGGGGTCGACCGGATGCCCCGGGCGACTCGGGCCCGTACCCGAGGGCCCGCGGTGTTGACCAGCTGTCCCGGGCGACTCCGGACCTGGTCCAACGGCCTGAGGGGTCTACCAGCAGTCCCCGGGCGACTCGGGCTCGTTTCCGCGGGACCCCGGGGTCGACCATCGGTACCGGGCTATTCGTCCCGTGCCCGAGGGTCCGGGGTGTCGACCACATCTCTCGGGCGACTCGGTTCGGGTCCGAGGGCCCGCGGTGTCGACCAGCTCCTCTGGGCGATTCCGGCCCGGGTCAGAGGGCACACAGTGTCGCCCAGCTGTCCTGCGCGACGTGGGCCCGGGTCCGAGTGCCCTCGGCGTCGACCAGGGGTCCCGTGTGACTCGGACCCGGGTCCAAGGGCCCTCGGGGTCCACCAGCACTCCCGGGAGACCTGCGCTCGGGTCAGATGGCCCGAGGTGTCGACCAGCTCTCGGGGGCGACTGGGGCCATACCCGATGGCCCGAGGGGTCTTCGAGCTCTCCCGGGTGACTCGGGACTGTGCCAAGGGCCCGCGGTGTCGACCTGCTCTCCCGGGCATCTCACGCTTGCCTCTGAGGGCCCCCGGGGTCGACCAGCAGGCCCGGACGACTCTGGCTCGTGTCCGAGGGCCCGTGAAGTCGACCTGCGGTTCTGGGTGACTCGGGTCAGAGCCCTATGGCCCGCGGGGTCGACCAGCTGCCCCGGGCCACTCGGGCCCGGGTCCGAGGGCCCACGGGTTCGACCAGATTTCCTGGGCGCCTCGGGCCCGGGTCCGAAGTCCTGGGGTTCCACCAATTCTCCCGGGCGTCTGGGGCCCGGGTCCGAAGGCCCTCGGGGTCGACCAGCTGTCTCGGAGGACTCGTGCTCGAGTCTGTGGGCCCGCGGGGTCGACCAGCTCTCCCGGGTGACTTGCGCTTGTGTCCGCGGGCCCGAGGTGTCGACGAGCACTCCCGGGCCACTCGGGCTCGTGTCCGAGGGCCCGCGTGTGCGAACAGCTCTCCCGGGTGAATCAACTCGGGTCTGAGGGCCAGCGGGGTCGACCAAAAATCCCCGGTGCCTCGGGCCCATGCCCGACGGCTTGCAGTGTCGACCAGCAGTCCCGGGCATCTCTGGACCCAGCCCGTGGTGCTGTGGGGTCAAACTGCTGCCCCGGGGGCCTCGCGCTTGGTCCGAGGGCACCCGGGTTCGACAAGCAGTCCCCAGCGACTCGTGCTAGAATCCGAGGGCCCCCGGGGTCGTCCAGCGGTCCCAGGCGCATCGGGCCGTTGCCCGAGGCCCGCGGTGTCGACCAACTCTCCCGGGCCACTCGGGTTAGGGTCTGAGGTCCCAGGGTCGACCAGCTGTCCCGGGCGACTCGGGCCCGTGCCCGATGTCCCGCTGGGTCGACCAGCTGTCCCGGGTGACTTGGGCCCTGGTCAGAGGGACCGCGGTGTCGACCAGGCGTCCCGGGTGACTCGGGACTGTACCCGAGGCCGCGCGGTGTCCACCAGGTGGCCCGGGCGACTCGGGGCCGTGACCGAGGGCCCAAGGTGTCGCCCAGCTCCCCCGGGTGATTCGGGCCCGGGTCCGAGAGCATGCGGTGTCGACCAGCTGTCCCGGGGCACTCGGGCCCGCGCCGAGGGTCCGCGGTTTCGGTTTCGACATGCTCTCCCGGGTGAATCGCACTCGGGTCCGATGGTACGCGGGGTCGACGAGCTCTCTTGGGCGATTCGGGCCCGTTCCCGAGGGCCCGTGGTGACCACCAGCTGTCCCGGGTGACTCCGGACTGTGCCCGAGGGCCCGCGGTGTCGAACAGCTTTCCCGGGCGTCTCGCGCTTGGGTCTGTGGGCCCCCGCCATGGACCAGCAGTCCCGGATGTCTCTGGCTTGTTTCCGAGGGCCCGTGAGGTCGACCTGCGGTCCTGGGCGACTCCGGCCAGAGCCCTAGGGCCCGTGGGGTCAACCTGCTGACCCGGGCCACTCGCACTTGGGTCCGAGGGCCTGCGGGGTCGACAGGCTGTCCCGGGCGACTCCGGCCCGCCTCCGAGTGCCCAGGGGTCGACCAGCTGTCCCGGGACACTCGCGTTTGTGTCCGAGGGCCCGCGGGGTCAACCAGCTGTCCCGGGTGAATGGGGCTCGGGTCCCAAGGCACTCGGGGTTGACCAGCTGTCCTGGGCGACACCGGCCCATGCCTTTGGGCCCGCGGTGTGGACCAACTCTTCCGGGCGACTCGCGTTCGGGTCTGACGGCCACGGTCGACCAGCTGTCCCGGGAGATTCGCGCCCATGCCTGATGTCCCGCGGGGTCGACCGGATGCCCCGGGCGACTCGGGCCCGTACCCGAGGGCCCGCGGTGTTGACCAGCTGTCCCGGGCGACTCCGGACCTGGTCCAACGGCCTGAGGGGTCTACCAGCAGTCCCCGGGCGACTCGGGCTCGTTTCCGCCGGACCCCGGGGTCGACCATCGGTACCGGGCTATTCGTCCCGTGCCCGAGGGTCCGGGGTGTCGACCACATCTCTCGGGCGACTCGGTTCGGGTCCGAGGGCCCGCGGTGTCGACCAGCTCCTCTGGGCGATTCCGGCCCGGGTCAGAGGGCACACAGTGTCGACCAGCTGTCCTGCGCGACGTGGGCCCGGGTCCGAGTGCCCTCGGCGTCGACCAGGGGTCCCGTGTGACTCGGACCCGGGTCCAAGGGCCCTCGGGGTCCACCAGCACTCCCGGGAGACCTGCGCTCGGGTCAGATGGCCCGAGGTGTCGACCAGCTCTCGGGGGCGACTGGGGCCATACCCGATGGCCCGAGGGGTCTTCGAGCTCTCCCGGGTGACTCGGGACTGTGCCAAGGGCCCGCGGTGTCGAACTGCTCTCCCGGGCATCTCACGCTTGCCTCTGAGGGCCCCCGGGGTCGACCAGCAGGCCCGGACGACTCTGGCTCGTGTCCGAGGGCCCGTGAAGTCGACCTGCGGTTCTGGGTGACTCGGGTCAGAGCCCTATGGCCCGCGGGGTCGACCAGCTGCCCCGGGCCACTCGGGCCCGGGTCCGAGGGCCCACGGGTTCGACCAGATTTCCTGGGCGCCTCGGGCCCGGGTCCGAAGTCCTGGGGTTCCACCAATTCTCCCGGGCGTCTGGGGCCCGGGTCCGAAGGCCCTCGGGGTCGACCAGCTGTCTCGGAGGACTCGTGCTCGAGTCTGTGGGCCCGCGGGGTCGACCAGCTCTCCCGGGTGACTTGCGCTTGTGTCCGCGGGCCCGAGGTGTCGACGAGCACTCCCGGGCCACTCGGGCTCGTGTCCGAGGGCCCGCGTGTGCGAACAGCTCTCCCGGGTGAATCAACTCGGGTCTGAGGGCCAGCGGGGTCGACCAAAAATCCCCGGTGCCTCGGGCCCATGCCCGACGGCTTGCAGTGTCGACCAGCAGTCCCGGGCATCTCTGGACCCAGCCCGTGGTGCTGTGGGGTCAAACTGCTGCCCCGGGTGCCTCGCGCTTGGTCCGAGGGCACCCGGGTTCGACAAGCAGTCCCCTGCGACTCGTGCTAGAATCCGAGGGCCCCCGGGGTCGTCCAGCGGTCCCAGGCGCATCGGGCCGTTGCCCGAGGCCCGCGGTGTCGACCAACTCTCCCGGGCCACTCGGGTTAGGGTCTGAGGTCCCAGGGTCGACCAGCTGTCCCGGGCGACTCGGGCCCGTGCCCGATGTCCCGCTGGGTCGACCAGCTGTCCCGGGTGACTTGGGCCCTGGTCAGAGGGACCGCGGTGTCGACCAGGCGTCCCGGGTGACTCGGGACTGTACCCGAGGCCGCGCGGTGTCCACCAGGTGGCGCGGGCGACTCGGGGCCGTGACCGAGGGCCCAAGGTGTCGCCCAGCTCCCCCGGGTGATTCGGGCCCGGGTCCGAGAGCATGCGGTGTCGACCAGCTGTCCCGGGGCACTCGGGCCCGCGTCGAGGGTCCGCGGTTTCGGTTTCGACATGCTCTCCCGGGTGAATCGCGCTCGGGTCCGATGGTACGCAGGGTCGACGAGCTCTCTTGGGCGATTCGGGCCCGTTCCCGAGGGCACGTGGTGACCACCAGCTGTCCCGGGTGACTCCGGACTGTGCCCGAGGGCCCGCGGTGTCGACCAGCTTTCCCGGGCGTCTCGCGCTTGGGTCTGTGGGCCCCCGCCATGGACCAGCAGTCCCGGATGTCTCTGGCTTGTTTCCGAGGGCCCGTGAGGTCGACCTGCGGTCCTGGGCGACTCCGGCCAGAGCCCTAGGGCCCGTGGGGTCAACCTGCTGACCCGGGCCACTCGCACTTGGGTCCGAGGGCCTGCGGGGTCGACAGGCTGTCCCGGGCGACTCCGGCCCGCCTCCGAGTGCCCAGGGGTCGACCAGCTGTCCCGGGACACTCGCGTTTGTGTCCGAGGGCCCGCGGGGTCAACCAGCTGTCCCGGGTGAATGGGGCTCGGGTCCCAAGGCACTCGGGGTTGACCAGCTGTCCTGGGCGACACCGGCCCATGCCTTTGGGCCCGCGGTGTGGACCAACTCTTCCGGGCGACTCGCGTTCGGGTCTGACGGCCACGGTCGACCAGCTGTCCCGGGAGATTCGCGCCCATGCCTGATGTCCCGCGGGGTCGACCGGATGCCTCGGGCGACTCGGGCCCGTACCCGAGGGCCCGCGGTGTTGACCAGCTGTCCCGGGCGACTCCGGCCCTGGTCCAACGGCCTGAGGGGTCTACCAGCAGTCCCCGGGCGACTCGGGCTCGTTTCCGCCGGACCCCGGGGTCGACCATCGGTACCGGGCTATTCGTCCCGTGCCCGAGTGTCCGGGGTGTCGACCACATCTCTCGGGCGACTCGGTTCGGGTCCGAGGGCCCGCGGTGTCGACCAGCTCCTCTGGGCGATTCCGGCCCGGGTCAGAGGGCACACAGTGTCGACCAGCTGTCCTGCGCGACGTGGGCCCGGGTCCGAGTGCCCTCGGCGTCGACCAGGGGTCCCGTGTGACTCGGACCCGGGTCCAAGGGCCCTCGGGGTCCACCAGCACTCCCGGGAGACCTGCGCTCGGGTCAGATGGCCCGAGGTGTCGACCAGCTCTCGGGGGCGACTGGGGCCATACCCGATGGCCCGAGGGGTCTTCGAGCTCTCCCGGGTGACTCGGGACTGTGCCAAGGGCCCGCGGTGTCGAACTGCTCTCCCGGGCATCTCACGCTTGCCTCTGAGGGCCCCCGGGGTCGACCAGCAGGCCCGGACGACTCTGGCTCGTGTCCGAGGGCCCGTGAAGTCGACCTGCGGTTCTGGGTGACTCGGGTCAGAGCCCTATGGCCCGCGGGGTCGACCAGCTGCCCCGGGCCACTCGGGCCCGGGTCCGAGGGCCCACGGGTTCGACCAGATTTCCTGGGCGCCTCGGGCCCGGGTCCGAAGTCCTGGGGTTCCACCAATTCTCCCGGGCGTCTGGGGCCCGGGTCCGAAGGCCCTCGGGGTCGACCAGCTGTCTCGGAGGACTCGTGCTCGAGTCTGTGGGCCCGCGGGGTCGACCAGCTCTCCCGGGTGACTTGCGCTTGTGTCCGCGGGCCCGAGGTGTCGACGAGCACTCCCGGGCCACTCGGGCTCGTGTCCGAGGGCCCGCGTGTGCGAACAGCTCTCCCGGGTGAATCAACTCGGGTCTGAGGGCCAGCGGGGTCGACCAAAAATCCCCGGTGCCTCGGGCCCATGCCCGACGGCTTGCAGTGTCGACCAGCAGTCCCGGGCATCTCTGGACCCAGCCCGTGGTGCTGTGGGGTCAAACTGCTGCCCCGGGGGCCTCGCGCTTGGTCCGAGGGCACCCGGGTTCGACAAGCAGTCCCCAGCGACTCGTGCTAGAATCCGAGGGCCCCCGGGGTCGTCCAGCGGTCCCAGGCGCATCGGGCCGTTGCCCGAGGCCCGCGGTGTCGACCAACTCTCCCGGGCCACTCGGGTTAGGGTCTGAGGTCCCAGGGTCGACCAGCTGTCCCGGGCGACTCGGGCCCGTGCCCGATGTCCCGCTGGGTCGACCAGCTGTCCCGGGTGACTTGGGCCCTGGTCAGAGGGACCGCGGTGTCGACCAGGCGTCCCGGGTGACTCGGGACTGTACCCGAGGCCGCGCGGTGTCCACCAGGTGGCGCGGGCGACTCGGGGCCGTGACCGAGGGCCCAAGGTGTCGCCCAGCTCCCCCGGGTGATTCGGGCCCGGGTCCGAGAGCATGCGGTGTCGACCAGCTGTCCCGGGGCACTCGGGCCCGCGTCGAGGGTCCGCGGTTTCGGTTTCGACATGCTCTCCCGGGTGAATCGCGCTCGGGTCCGATGGTACGCGGGGTCGACGAGCTCTCTTGGGCGATTCGGGCCCGTTCCCGAGGGCCCGTGGTGACCACCAGCTGTCCCGGGTGACTCCGGACTGTGCCCGAGGGCCCGCGGTGTCGAACAGCTTTCCCGGGCGTCTCGCGCTTGGGTCTGTGGGCCCCCGCCATGGACCAGCAGTCCCGGATGTCTCTGGCTTGTTTCCGAGGGCCCGTGAGGTCGACCTGCGGTCCTGGGCGACTCCGGCCAGAGCCCTAGGGCCCGTGGGGTCAACCTGCTGACCCGGGCCACTCGCACTTGGGTCCGAGGGCCTGCGGGGTCGACAGGCTGTCCCGGGCGACTCCGGCCCGCCTCCGAGTGCCCAGGGGTCGACCAGCTGTCCCGGGACACTCGCGTTTGTGTCCGAGGGCCCGCGGGGTCAACCAGCTGTCCCGGGTGAATGGGGCTCGGGTCCCAAGGCACTCGGGGTTGACCAGCTGTCCTGGGCGACACCGGCCCATGCCTTTGGGCCCGCGGTGTGGACCAACTCTTCCGGGCGACTCGCGTTCGGGTCTGACGGCCACGGTCGACCAGCTGTCCCGGGAGATTCGCGCCCATGCCTGATGTCCCGCGGGGTCGACCGGATGCCTCGGGCGACTCGGGCCCGTACCCGAGGGCCCGCGGTGTTGACCAGCTGTCCCGGGCGACTCCGGACCTGGTCCAACGGCCTGAGGGGTCTACCAGCAGTCCCCGGGCGACTCGGGCTCGTTTCCGCCGGACCCCGGGGTCGACCATCGGTACCGGGCTATTCGTCCCGTGCCCGAGTGTCCGGGGTGTCGACCACATCTCTCGGGCGACTCGGTTCGGGTCCGAGGGCCCGCGGTGTCGACCAGCTCCTCTGGGCGATTCCGGCCCGGGTCAGAGGGCACACAGTGTCGACCAGCTGTCCTGCGCGACGTGGGCCCGGGTCCGAGTGCCCTCGGCGTCGACCAGGGGTCCCGTGTGACTCGGACCCGGGTCCAAGGGCCCTCGGGGTCCACCAGCACTCCCGGGAGACCTGCGCTCGGGTCAGATGGCCCGAGGTGTCGACCAGCTCTCGGGGGCGACTGGGGCCATACCCGATGGCCCGAGGGGTCTTCGAGCTCTCCCGGGTGACTCGGGACTGTGCCAAGGGCCCGCGGTGTCGAACTGCTCTCCCGGGCATCTCACGCTTGCCTCTGAGGGCCCCCGGGGTCGACCAGCAGGCCCGGACGACTCTGGCTCGTGTCCGAGGGCCCGTGAAGTCGACCTGCGGTTCTGGGTGACTCGGGTCAGAGCCCTATGGCCCGCGGGGTCGACCAGCTGCCCCGGGCCACTCGGGCCCGGGTCCGAGGGCTCACGGGTTCGACCAGATTTCCTGGGCGCCTCGGGCCCGGGTCCGAAGTCCTGGGGTTCCACCAATTCTCCCGGGCGTCTGGGGCCCGGGTCCGAAGGCCCTCGGGGTCGACCAGCTGTCTCGGAGGACTCGTGCTCGAGTCTGTGGGCCCGCGGGGTCGACCAGCTCTCCCGGGTGACTTGCGCTTGTGTCCGCGGGCCCGAGGTGTCGACGAGCACTCCCGGGCCACTCGGGCTCGTGTCCGAGGGCCCGCGTGTGCGAACAGCTCTCCCGGGTGAATCAACTCGGGTCTGAGGGCCAGCGGGGTCGACCAAAAATCCCCGGTGCCTCGGGCCCATGCCCGACGGCTTGCAGTGTCGACCAGCAGTCCCGGGCATCTCTGGACCCAGCCCGTGGTGCTGTGGGGTCAAACTGCTGCCCCGGGTGCCTCGCGCTTGGTCCGAGGGCACCCGGGTTCGACAAGCAGTCCCCAGCGACTCGTGCTAGAATCCGAGGGCCCCCGGGGTCGTCCAGCGGTCCCAGGCGCATCGGGCCGTTGCCCGAGGCCCGCGGTGTCGACCAACTCTCCCGGGCCACTCGGGTTAGGGTCTGAGGTCCCAGGGTCGACCAGCTGTCCCGGGCGACTCGGGCCCGTGCCCGATGTCCCGCTGGGTCGACCAGCTGTCCCGGGTGACTTGGGCCCTGGTCAGAGGGACCGCGGTGTCGACCAGGCGTCCCGGGTGACTCGGGACTGTACCCGAGGCCGCGCGGTGTCCACCAGGTGGCCCGGGCGACTCGGGGCCGTGACCGAGGGCCCAAGGTGTCGCCCAGCTCCCCCGGGTGATTCGGGCCCGGGTCCGAGAGCATGCGGTGTCGACCAGCTGTCCCGGGGCACTCGGGCCCGCGTCGAGGGTCCGCGGTTTCGGTTTCGACATGCTCTCCCGGGTGAATCGCGCTCGGGTCCGATGGTACGCGGGGTCGACGAGCTCTCTTGGGCGATTCGGGCCCGTTCCCGAGGGCCCGTGGTGACCACCAGCTGTCCCGGGTGACTCCGGACTGTGCCCGAGGGCCCGCGGTGTCGAACAGCTTTCCCGGGCGTCTCGCGCTTGGGTCTGTGGGCCCCCGCCATGGACCAGCAGTCCCGGATGTCTCTGGCTTGTTTCCGAGGGCCCGTGAGGTCGACCTGCGGTCCTGGGCGACTCCGGCCAGAGCCCTAGGGCCCGTGGGGTCAACCTGCTGACCCGGGCCACTCGCACTTGGGTCCGAGGGCCTGCGGGGTCGACAGGCTGTCCCGGGCGACTCCGGCCCGCCTCCGAGTGCCCAGGGGTCGACCAGCTGTCCCGGGACACTCGCGTTTGTGTCCGAGGGCCCGCGGGGTCAACCAGCTGTCCCGGGTGAATGGGGCTCGGGTCCCAAGGCACTCGGGGTTGACCAGCTGTCCTGGGCGACACCGGCCCATGCCTTTGGGCCCGCGGTGTGGACCAACTCTTCCGGGCGACTCGCGTTCGGGTCTGACGGCCACGGTCGACCAGCTGTCCCGGGAGATTCGCGCCCATGCCTGATGTCCCGCGGGGTCGACCGGATGCCCCGGGCGACTCGGGCCCGTACCCGAGGGCCCGCGGTGTTGACCAGCTGTCCCGGGCGACTCCGGCCCTGGTCCAACGGCCTGAGGGGTCTACCAGCAGTCCCCGGGCGACTCGGGCTCGTTTCCGCCGGACCCCGGGGTCGACCATCGGTACCGGGCTATTCGTCCCGTGCCCGAGGGTCCGGGGTGTCGACCACATCTCTCGGGCGACTCGGTTCGGGTCCGAGGGCCCGCGGTGTCGACCAGCTCCTCTGGGCGATTCCGGCCCGGGTCAGAGGGCACACAGTGTCGACCAGCTGTCCTGCGCGACGTGGGCCCGGGTCCGAGTGCCCTCGGCGTCGACCAGGGGTCCCGTGTGACTCGGACCCGGGTCCAAGGGCCCTCGGGTTCCACCAGCACTCCCGGGAGACCTGCGCTCGGGTCAGATGGCCCGAGGTGTCGACCAGCTCTCGGGGGCGACTGGGGCCATACCCGATGGCCCGAGGGGTCTTCGAGCTCTCCCGGGTGACTCGGGACTGTGCCAAGGGCCCGCGGTGTCGAACTGCTCTCCCGGGCATCTCACGCTTGCCTCTGAGGGCCCCCGGGGTCGACCAGCAGGCCCGGACGACTCTGGCTCGTGTCCGAGGGCCCGTGAAGTCGACCTGCGGTTCTGGGTGACTCGGGTCAGAGCCCTATGGCCCGCGGGGTCGACCAGCTGCCCCGGGCCACTCGGGCCCGGGTCCGAGGGCCCACGGGTTCGACCAGATTTCCTGGGCGCCTCGGGCCCGGGTCCGAAGTCCTGGGGTTCCACCAATTCTCCCGGGCGTCTGGGGCCCGGGTCCGAAGGCCCTCGGGGTCGACCAGCTGTCTCGGAGGACTCGTGCTCGAGTCTGTGGGCCCGCGGGGTCGACCAGCTCTCCCGGGTGACTTGCGCTTGTGTCCGCGGGCCCGAGGTGTCGACGAGCACTCCCGGGCCACTCGGGCTCGTGTCCGAGGGCCCGCGTGTGCGAACAGCTCTCCCGGGTGAATCAACTCGGGTCTGAGGGCCAGCGGGGTCGACCAAAAATCCCCGGTGCCTCGGGCCCATGCCCGACGGCTTGCAGTGTCGACCAGCAGTCCCGGGCATCTCTGGACCCAGCCCGTGGTGCTGTGGGGTCAAACTGCTGCCCCGGGTGCCTCGCGCTTGGTCCGAGGGCACCCGGGTTCGACAAGCAGTCCCCAGCGACTCGTGCTAGAATCCGAGGGCCCCCGGGGTCGTCCAGCGGTCCCAGGCGCATCGGGCCGTTGCCCGAGGCCCGCGGTGTCGACCAACTCTCCCGGGCCACTCGGGTTAGGGTCTGAGGTCCCAGGGTCGACCAGCTGTCCCGGGCGACTCGGGCCCGTGCCCGATGTCCCGCTGGGTCGACCAGCTGTCCCGGGTGACTTGGGCCCTGGTCAGAGGGACCGCGGTGTCGACCAGGCATCCCGGGTGACTCGGGACTGTACCCGAGGCCGCGCGGTGTCCACCAGGTGGCCCGGGCGACTCGGGGCCGTGACCGAGGGCCCAAGGTGTCGCCCAGCTCCCCCGGGTGATTCGGGCCCGGGTCCGAGAGCATGCGGTGTCGACCAGCTGTCCCGGGGCACTCGGGCCCGCGTCGAGGGTCCGCGGTTTCGGTTTCGACATGCTCTCCCGGGTGAATCGCGCTCGGGTCCGATGGTACGCGGGGTCGACGAGCTCTCTTGGGCGATTCGGGCCCGTTCCCGAGGGCCCGTGGTGACCACCAGCTGTCCCGGGTGACTCCGGACTGTGCCCGAGGGCCCGCGGTGTCGAACAGCTTTCCCGGGCGTCTCGCGCTTGGGTCTGTGGGCCCCCGCCATGGACCAGCAGTCCCGGATGTCTCTGGCTTGTTTCCGAGGGCCCGTGAGGTCGACCTGCGGTCCTGGGCGACTCCGGCCAGAGCCCTAGGGCCCGTGGGGTCAACCTGCTGACCCGGGCCACTCGCACTTGGGTCCGAGGGCCTGCGGGGTCGACAGGCTGTCCCGGGCGACTCCGGCCCGCCTCCGAGTGCCCAGGGGTCGACCAGCTGTCCCGGGACACTCGCGTTTGTGTCCGAGGGCCCGCGGGGTCAACCAGCTGTCCCGGGTGAATGGGGCTCGGGTCCCAAGGCACTCGGGGTTGACCAGCTGTCCTGGGCGACACCGGCCCATGCCTTTGGGCCCGCGGTGTGGACCAACTCTTCCGGGCGACTCGCGTTCGGGTCTGACGGCCACGGTCGACCAGCTGTCCCGGGAGATTCGCGCCCATGCCTGATGTCCCGCGGGGTCGACCGGATGCCCCGGGCGACTCGGGCCCGTACCCGAGGGCCCGCGGTGTTGACCAGCTGTCCCGGGCGACTCCGGCCCTGGTCCAACGGCCTGAGGGGTCTACCAGCAGTCCCCGGGCGACTCGGGCTCGTTTCCGCCGGACCCCGGTGTCGACCATCGGTACCGGGCTATTCGTCCCGTGCCCGAGGGTCCGGGGTGTCGACCACATCTCTCGGGCGACTCGGTTCGGGTCCGAGGGCCCGCGGTGTCGACCAGCTCCTCTGGGCGATTCCGGCCCGGGTCAGAGGGCACACAGTGTCGACCAGCTGTCCTGCGCGACGTGGGCCCGGGTCCGAGTGCCCTCGGCGTCGACCAGGGGTCCCGTGTGACTCGGACCCGGGTCCAAGGGCCCTCGGGGTCCACCAGCACTCCCGGGAGACCTGCGCTCGGGTCAGATGGCCCGAGGTGTCGACCAGCTCTCGGGGGCGACTGGGGCCATACCCGATGGCCCGAGGGGTCTTCGAGCTCTCCCGGGTGACTCGGGACTGTGCCAAGGGCCCGCGGTGTCGAACTGCTCTCCCGGGCATCTCACGCTTGCCTCTGAGGGCCCCCGGGGTCGACCAGCAGGCCCGGACGACTCTGGCTCGTGTCCGAGGGCCCGTGAAGTCGACCTGCGGTTCTGGGTGACTCGGGTCAGAGCCCTATGGCCCGCGGGGTCGACCAGCTGCCCCGGGCCACTCGGGCCCGGGTCCGAAGGCCCACGGGTTCGACCAGATTTCCTGGGCGCCTCGGGCCCGGGTCCGAAGTCCTGGGGTTCCACCAATTCTCCCGGGCGTCTGGGGCCCGGGTCCGAAGGCCCTCGGGGTCGACCAGCTGTCTCGGAGGACTCGTGCTCGAGTCTGTGGGCCCGCGGGGTCGACCAGCTCTCCCGGGTGACTTGCGCTTGTGTCCGCGGGCCCGAGGTGTCGACGAGCACTCCCGGGCCACTCGGGCTCGTGTCCGAGGGCCCGCGTGTGCGAACAGCTCTCCCGGGTGAATCAACTCGGGTCTGAGGGCCAGCGGGGTCGACCAAAAATCCCCGGTGCCTCGGGCCCATGCCCGACGGCTTGCAGTGTCGACCAGCAGTCCCGGGCATCTCTGGACCCAGCCCGTGGTGCTGTGGGGTCAAACTGCTGCCCCGGGGGCCTCGCGCTTGGTCCGAGGGCACCCGGGTTCGACAAGCAGTCCCCAGCGACTCGTGCTAGAATCCGAGGGCCCCCGGGGTCGTCCAGCGGTCCCAGGCGCATCGGGCCGTTGCCCGAGGCCCGCGGTGTCGACCAACTCTCCCGGGCCACTCGGGTTAGGGTCTGAGGTCCCAGGGTCGACCAGCTGTCCCGGGCGACTCGGGCCCGTGCCCGATGTCCCGCTGGGTCGACCAGCTGTCCCGGGTGACTTGGGCCCTGGTCAGAGGGACCGCGGTGTCGACCAGGCGTCCCGGGTGACTCGGGACTGTACCCGAGGCCGCGCGGTGTCCACCAGGTGGCCCGGGCGACTCGGGGCCGTGACCGAGGGCCCAAGGTGTCGCCCAGCTCCCCCGGGTGATTCGGGCCCGGGTCCGAGAGCATGCGGTGTCGACCAGCTGTCCCGGGGCACTCGGGCCCGCGTCGAGGGTCCGCGGTTTCGGTTTCGACATGCTCTCCCGGGTGAATCGCGCTCGGGTCCGATGGTACGCGGGGTCGACGAGCTCTCTTGGGCGATTCGGGCCCGTTCCCGAGGGCCCGTGGTGACCACCAGCTGTCCCGGGTGACTCCGGACTGTGCCCGAGGGCCCGCGGTGTCGAACAGCTTTCCCGGGCGTCTCGCGCTTGGGTCTGTGGGCCCCCGCCATGGACCAGCAGTCCCGGATGTCTCTGGCTTGTTTCCGAGGGCCCGTGAGGTCGACCTGCGGTCCTGGGCGACTCCGGCCAGAGCCCTAGGGCCCGTGGGGTCAACCTGCTGACCCGGGCCACTCGCACTTGGGTCCGAGGGCCTGCGGGGTCGACAGGCTGTCCCGGGCGACTCCGGCCCGCCTCCGAGTGCCCAGGGGTCGACCAGCTGTCCCGGGACACTCGCGTTTGTGTCCGAGGGCCCGCGGGGTCAACCAGCTGTCCCGGGTGAATGGGGCTCGGGTCCCAAGGCACTCGGGGTTGACCAGCTGTCCTGGGCGACACCGGCCCATGCCTTTGGGCCCGCGGTGTGGA
Source organism: Sus scrofa (assembly GCF_054392235.1). Lineage (NCBI taxonomy): Eukaryota > Metazoa > Chordata > Mammalia > Artiodactyla > Suidae > Sus > Sus scrofa. The sequence continues at coordinate 44,630,485 of NC_139387.1, read as the reverse complement.
CCAACTCTTCCGGGCGACTCGCGTTCGGGTCTGACGGCCACGGTCGACCAGCTGTCCCGGGAGATTCGCGCCCATGCCTGATGTCCCGCGGGGTCGACCGGATGCCCCGGGCGACTCGGGCCCGTACCCGAGGGCCCGCGGTGTTGACCAGCTGTCCCGGGCGACTCCGGCCCTGGTCCAACGGCCTGAGGGGTCTACCAGCAGTCCCCGGGCGACTCGGGCTCGTTTCCGCCGGACCCCGGTGTCGACCATCGGTACCGGGCTATTCGTCCCGTGCCCGAGGGTCCGGGGTGTCGACCACATCTCTCGGGCGACTCGGTTCGGGTCCGAGGGCCCGCGGTGTCGACCAGCTCCTCTGGGCGATTCCGGCCCGGGTCAGAGGGCACACAGTGTCGACCAGCTGTCCTGCGCGACGTGGGCCCGGGTCCGAGTGCCCTCGGCGTCGACCAGGGGTCCCGTGTGACTCGGACCCGGGTCCAAGGGCCCTCGGGGTCCACCAGCACTCCCGGGAGACCTGCGCTCGGGTCAGATGGCCCGAGGTGTCGACCAGCTCTCGGGGGCGACTGGGGCCATACCCGATGGCCCGAGGGGTCTTCGAGCTCTCCCGGGTGACTCGGGACTGTGCCAAGGGCCCGCGGTGTCGACCTGCTCTCCCGGGCATCTCACGCTTGCCTCTGAGGGCCCCCGGGGTCGACCAGCAGGCCCGGACGACTCTGGCTCGTGTCCGAGGGCCCGTGAAGTCGACCTGCGGTTCTGGGTGACTCGGGTCAGAGCCCTATGGCCCGCGGGGTCGACCAGCTGCCCCGGGCCACTCGGGCCCGGGTCCGAGGGCCCACGGGTTCGACCAGATTTCCTGGGCGCCTCGGGCCCGGGTCCGAAGTCCTGGGGTTCCACCAATTCTCCCGGGCGTCTGGGGCCCGGGTCCGAAGGCCCTCGGGGTCGACCAGCTGTCTCGGAGGACTCGTGCTCGAGTCTGTGGGCCCGCGGGGTCGACCAGCTCTCCCGGGTGACTTGCGCTTGTGTCCGCGGGCCCGAGGTGTCGACGAGCACTCCCGGGCCACTCGGGCTCGTGTCCGAGGGCCCGCGTGTGCGAACAGCTCTCCCGGGTGAATCAACTCGGGTCTGAGGGCCAGCGGGGTCGACCAAAAATCCCCGGTGCCTCGGGCCCATGCCCGACGGCTTGCAGTGTCGACCAGCAGTCCCGGGCATCTCTGGACCCAGCCCGTGGTGCTGTGGGGTCAAACTGCTGCCCCGGGGGCCTCGCGCTTGGTCCGAGGGCACCCGGGTTCGACAAGCAGTCCCCAGCGACTCGTGCTAGAATCCGAGGGCCCCCGGGGTCGTCCAGCGGTGCCAGGCGCATCGGGCCGTTGCCCGAGGCCCGCGGTGTCGACCAACTCTCCCGGGCCACTCGGGTTAGGGTCTGAGGTCCCAGGGTCGACCAGCTGTCCCGGGCGACTCGGGCCCGTGCCCGATGTCCCGCTGGGTCGACCAGCTGTCCCGGGTGACTTGGGCCCTGGTCAGAGGGACCGCGGTGTCGACCAGGCGTCCCGGGTGACTCGGGACTGTACCCGAGGCCGCGCGGTGTCCACCAGGTGGCGCGGGCGACTCGGGGCCGTGACCGAGGGCCCAAGGTGTCGCCCAGCTCCCCCGGGTGATTCGGGCCCGGGTCCGAGAGCATGCGGTGTCGACCAGCTGTCCCGGGGCACTCGGGCCCGCGCCGAGGGTCCGCGGTTTCGGTTTCGACATGCTCTCCCGGGTGAATCGCGCTCGGGTCCGATGGTACGCGGGGTCGACGAGCTCTCTTGGGCGATTCGGGCCCGTTCCCGAGGGCCCGTGGTGACCACCAGCTGTCCCGGGTGACTCCGGACTGTGCCCGAGGGCCCGCGGTGTCGAACAGCTTTCCCGGGCGTCTCGCGCTTGGGTCTGTGGGCCCCCGCCATGGACCAGCAGTCCCGGATGTCTCTGGCTTGTTTCCGAGGGCCCGTGAGGTCGACCTGCGGTCCTGGGCGACTCCGGCCAGAGCCCTAGGGCCCGTGGGGTCAACCTGCTGACCCGGGCCACTCGCACTTGGGTCCGAGGGCCTGCGGGGTCGACAGGCTGTCCCGGGCGACTCCGGCCCGCCTCCGAGTGCCCAGGGGTCGACCAGCTGTCCCGGGACACTCGCGTTTGTGTCCGAGGGCCCGCGGGGTCAACCAGCTGTCCCGGGTGAATGGGGCTCGGGTCCCAAGGCACTCGGGGTTGACCAGCTGTCCTGGGCGACACCGGCCCATGCCTTTGGGCCCGCGGTGTGGACCAACTCTTCCGGGCGACTCGCGTTCGGGTCTGACGGCCACGGTCGACCAGCTGTCCCGGGAGATTCGCGCCCATGCCTGATGTCCCGCGGGGTCGACCGGATGCCCCGGGCGACTCGGGCCCGTACCCGAGGGCCCGCGGTGTTGACCAGCTGTCCCGGGCGACTCCGGCCCTGGTCCAACGGCCTGAGGGGTCTACCAGCAGTCCCCGGGCGACTCGGGCTCGTTTCCGCCGGACCCCGGTGTCGACCATCGGTACCGGGCTCTTCGTCCCGTGCCCGAGGGTCCGGGGTGTCGACCACATCTCTCGGGCGACTCGGTTCGGGTCCGAGGGCCCGCGGTGTCGACCAGCTCCTCTGGGCGATTCCGGCCCGGGTCAGAGGGCACACAGTGTCGACCAGCTGTCCTGCGCGACGTGGGCCCGGGTCCGAGTGCCCTCGGCGTCGACCAGGGGTCCCGTGTGACTCGGACCCGGGTCCAAGGGCCCTCGGGGTCCACCAGCACTCCCGGGAGACCTGCGCTCGGGTCAGATGGCCCGAGGTGTCGACCAGCTCTCGGGGGCGACTGGGGCCATACCCGATGGCCCGAGGGGTCTTCGAGCTCTCCCGGGTGACTCGGGACTGTGCCAAGGGCCCGCGGTGTCGAACTGCTCTCCCGGGCATCTCACGCTTGCCTCTGAGGGCCCCCGGGGTCGACCAGCAGGCCCGGACGACTCTGGCTCGTGTCCGAGGGCCCGTGAAGTCGACCTGCGGTTCTGGGTGACTCGGGTCAGAGCCCTATGGCCCGCGGGGTCGACCAGCTGCCCCGGGCCACTCGGGCCCGGGTCCGAGGGCTCACGGGTTCGACCAGATTTCCTGGGCGCCTCGGGCCCGGGTCCGAAGTCCTGGGGTTCCACCAATTCTCCCGGGCGTCTGGGGCCCGGGTCCGAAGGCCCTCGGGGTCGACCAGCTGTCTCGGAGGACTCGTGCTCGAGTCTGTGGGCCCGCGGGGTCGACCAGCTCTCCCGGGTGACTTGCGCTTGTGTCCGCGGGCCCGAGGTGTCGACGAGCACTCCCGGGCCACTCGGGCTCGTGTCCGAGGGCCCGCGTGTGCGAACAGCTCTCCCGGGTGAATCAACTCGGGTCTGAGGGCCAGCGGGGTCGACCAAAAATCCCCGGTGCCTCGGGCCCATGCCCGACGGCTTGCAGTGTCGACCAGCAGTCCCGGGCATCTCTGGACCCAGCCCGTGGTGCTGTGGGGTCAAACTGCTGCCCCGGGGGCCTCGCGCTTGGTCCGAGGGCACCCGGGTTCGACAAGCAGTCCCCAGCGACTCGTGCTAGAATCCGAGGGCCCCCGGGGTCGTCCAGCGGTGCCAGGCGCATCGGGCCGTTGCCCGAGGCCCGCGGTGTCGACCAACTCTCCCGGGCCACTCGGGTTAGGGTCTGAGGTCCCAGGGTCGACCAGCTGTCCCGGGCGACTCGGGCCCGTGCCCGATGTCCCGCTGGGTCGACCAGCTGTCCCGGGTGACTTGGGCCCTGGTCAGAGGGACCGCGGTGTCGACCAGGCGTCCCGGGTGACTCGGGACTGTACCCGAGGCCGCGCGGTGTCCACCAGGTGGCGCGGGCGACTCGGGGCCGTGACCGAGGGCCCAAGGTGTCGCCCAGCTCCCCCGGGTGATTCGGGCCCGGGTCCGAGAGCATGCGGTGTCGACCAGCTGTCCCGGGGCACTCGGGCCCGCGCCGAGGGTCCGCGGTTTCGGTTTCGACATGCTCTCCCGGGTGAATCGCGCTCGGGTCCGATGGTACGCGGGGTCGACGAGCTCTCTTGGGCGATTCGGGCCCGTTCCCGAGGGCCCGTGGTGACCACCAGCTGTCCCGGGTGACTCCGGACTGTGCCCGAGGGCCCGCGGTGTCGAACAGCTTTCCCGGGCGTCTCGCGCTTGGGTCTGTGGGCCCCCGCCATGGACCAGCAGTCCCGGATGTCTCTGGCTTGTTTCCGAGGGCCCGTGAGGTCGACCTGCGGTCCTGGGCGACTCCGGCCAGAGCCCTAGGGCCCGTGGGGTCAACCTGCTGACCCGGGCCACTCGCACTTGGGTCCGAGGGCCTGCGGGGTCGACAGGCTGTCCCGGGCGACTCCGGCCCGCCTCCGAGTGCCCAGGGGTCGACCAGCTGTCCCGGGACACTCGCGTTTGTGTCCGAGGGCCCGCGGGGTCAACCAGCTGTCCCGGGTGAATGGGGCTCGGGTCCCAAGGCACTCGGGGTTGACCAGCTGTCCTGGGCGACACCGGCCCATGCCTTTGGGCCCGCGGTGTGGACCAACTCTTCCGGGCGACTCGCGTTCGGGTCTGACGGCCACGGTCGACCAGCTGTCCCGGGAGATTCGCGCCCATGCCTGATGTCCCGCGGGGTCGACCGGATGCCCCGGGCGACTCGGGCCCGTACCCGAGGGCCCGCGGTGTTGACCAGCTGTCCCGGGCGACTCCGGCCCTGGTCCAACGGCCTGAGGGGTCTACCAGCAGTCCCCGGGCGACTCGGGCTCGTTTCCGCCGGACCCCGGGGTCGACCATCGGTACCGGGCTATTCGTCCCGTGCCCGAGGGTCCGGGGTGTCGACCACATCTCTCGGGCGACTCGGTTCGGGTCCGAGGGCCCGCGGTGTCGACCAGCTCCTCTGGGCGATTCCGGCCCGGGTCAGAGGGCACACAGTGTCGACCAGCTGTCCTGCGCGACGTGGGCCCGGGTCCGAGTGCCCTCGGCGTCGACCAGGGGTCCCGTGTGACTCGGACCCGGGTCCAAGGGCCCTCGGGGTCCACCAGCACTCCCGGGAGACCTGCGCTCGGGTCAGATGGCCCGAGGTGTCGACCAGCTCTCGGGGGCGACTGGGGCCATACCCGATGGCCCGAGGGGTCTTCGAGCTCTCCCGGGTGACTCGGGACTGTGCCAAGGGCCCGCGGTGTCGAACTGCTCTCCCGGGCATCTCACGCTTGCCTCTGAGGGCCCCCGGGGTCGACCAGCAGGCCCGGACGACTCTGGCTCGTGTCCGAGGGCCCGTGAAGTCGACCTGCGGTTCTGGGTGACTCGGGTCAGAGCCCTATGGCCCGCGGGGTCGACCAGCTGCCCCGGGCCACTCGGGCCCGGGTCCGAGGGCCCACGGGTTCGACCAGATTTCCTGGGCGCCTCGGGCCCGGGTCCGAAGTCCTGGGGTTCCACCAATTCTCCCGGGCGTCTGGGGCCCGGGTCCGAAGGCCCTCGGGGTCGACCAGCTGTCTCGGAGGACTCGTGCTCGAGTCTGTGGGCCCGCGGGGTCGACCAGCTCTCCCGGGTGACTTGCGCTTGTGTCCGCGGGCCCGAGGTGTCGACGAGCACTCCCGGGCCACTCGGGCTCGTGTCCGAGGGCCCGCGTGTGCGAACAGCTCTCCCGGGTGAATCAACTCGGGTCTGAGGGCCAGCGGGGTCGACCAAAAATCCCCGGTGCCTCGGGCCCATGCCCGACGGCTTGCAGTGTCGACCAGCAGTCCCGGGCATCTCTGGACCCAGCCCGTGGTGCTGTGGGGTCAAACTGCTGCCCCGGGGGCCTCGCGCTTGGTCCGAGGGCACCCGGGTTCGACAAGCAGTCCCCAGCGACTCGTGCTAGAATCCGAGGGCCCCCGGGGTCGTCCAGCGGTCCCAGGCGCATCGGGCCGTTGCCCGAGGCCCGCGGTGTCGACCAACTCTCCCGGGCCACTCGGGTTAGGGTCTGAGGTCCCAGGGTCGACCAGCTGTCCCGGGCGACTCGGGCCCGTGCCCGATGTCCCGCTGGGTCGACCAGCTGTCCCGGGTGACTTGGGCCCTGGTCAGAGGGACCGCGGTGTCGACCAGGCGTCCCGGGTGACTCGGGACTGTACCCGAGGCCGCGCGGTGTCCACCAGGTGGCGCGGGCGACTCGGGGCCGTGACCGAGGGCCCAAGGTGTCGCCCAGCTCCCCCGGGTGATTCGGGCCCGGGTCCGAGAGCATGCGGTGTCGACCAGCTGTCCCGGGGCACTCGGGCCCGCGTCGAGGGTCCGCGGTTTCGGTTTCGACATGCTCTCCCGGGTGAATCGCGCTCGGGTCCGATGGTACGCGGGGTCGACGAGCTCTCTTGGGCGATTCGGGCCCGTTCCCGAGGGCCCGTGGTGACCACCAGCTGTCCCGGGTGACTCCGGACTGTGCCCGAGGGCCCGCGGTGTCGAACAGCTTTCCCGGGCGTCTCGCGCTTGGGTCTGTGGGCCCCCGCCATGGACCAGCAGTCCCGGATGTCTCTGGCTTGTTTCCGAGGGCCCGTGAGGTCGACCTGCGGTCCTGGGCGACTCCGGCCAGAGCCCTAGGGCCCGTGGGGTCAACCTGCTGACCCGGGCCACTCGCACTTGGGTCCGAGGGCCTGCGGGGTCGACAGGCTGTCCCGGGCGACTCCGGCCCGCCTCCGAGTGCCCAGGGGTCGACCAGCTGTCCCGGGACACTCGCGTTTGTGTCCGAGGGCCCGCGGGGTCAACCAGCTGTCCCGGGTGAATGGGGCTCGGGTCCCAAGGCACTCGGGGTTGACCAGCTGTCCTGGGCGACACCGGCCCATGCCTTTGGGCCCGCGGTGTGGACCAACTCTTCCGGGCGACTCGCGTTCGGGTCTGACGGCCACGGTCGACCAGCTGTCCCGGGAGATTCGCGCCCATGCCTGATGTCCCGCGGGGTCGACCGGATGCCCCGGGCGACTCGGGCCCGTACCCGAGGGCCCGCGGTGTTGACCAGCTGTCCCGGGCGACTCCGGCCCTGGTCCAACGGCCTGAGGGGTCTACCAGCAGTCCCCGGGCGACTCGGGCTCGTTTCCGCCGGACCCCGGTGTCGACCATCGGTACCGGGCTATTCGTCCCGTGCCCGAGGGTCCGGGGTGTCGACCACATCTCTCGGGCGACTCGGTTCGGGTCCGAGGGCCCGCGGTGTCGACCAGCTCCTCTGGGCGATTCCGGCCCGGGTCAGAGGGCACACAGTGTCGACCAGCTGTCCTGCGCGACGTGGGCCCGGGTCCGAGTGCCCTCGGCGTCGACCAGGGGTCCCGTGTGACTCGGACCCGGGTCCAAGGGCCCTCGGGGTCCACCAGCACTCCCGGGAGACCTGCGCTCGGGTCAGATGGCCCGAGGTGTCGACCAGCTCTCGGGGGCGACTGGGGCCATACCCGATGGCCCGAGGGGTCTTCGAGCTCTCCCGGGTGACTCGGGACTGTGCCAAGGGCCCGCGGTGTCGAACTGCTCTCCCGGGCATCTCACGCTTGCCTCTGAGGGCCCCCGGGGTCGACCAGCAGGCCCGAACGACTCTGGCTCGTGTCCGAGGGCCCGTGAAGTCGACCTGCGGTTCTGGGTGACTCGGGTCAGAGCCCTATGGCCCGCGGGGTCGACCAGCTGCCCCGGGCCACTCGGGCCCGGGTCCGAGGGCCCACGGGTTCGACCAGATTTCCTGGGCGCCTCGGGCCCGGGTCCGAAGTCCTGGGGTTCCACCAATTCTCCCGGGCGTCTGGGGCCCGGGTCCGAAGGCCCTCGGGGTCGACCAGCTGTCTCGGAGGACTCGTGCTCGAGTCTGTGGGCCCGCGGGGTCGACCAGCTCTCCCGGGTGACTTGCGCTTGTGTCCGCGGGCCCGAGGTGTCGACGAGCACTCCCGGGCCACTCGGGCTCGTGTCCGAGGGCCCGCGTGTGCGAACAGCTCTCCCGGGTGAATCAACTCGGGTCTGAGGGCCAGCGGGGTCGACCAAAAATCCCCGGTGCCTCGGGCCCATGCCCGACGGCTTGCAGTGTCGACCAGCAGTCCCGGGCATCTCTGGACCCAGCCCGTGGTGCTGTGGGGTCAAACTGCTGCCCCGGGGGCCTCGCGCTTGGTCCGAGGGCACCCGGGTTCGACAAGCAGTCCCCAGCGACTCGTGCTAGAATCCGAGGGCCCCCGGGGTCGTCCAGCGGTCCCAGGCGCATCGGGCCGTTGCCCGAGGCCCGCGGTGTCGACCAACTCTCCCGGGCCACTCGGGTTAGGGTCTGAGGTCCCAGGGTCGACCAGCTGTCCCGGGCGACTCGGGCCCGTGCCCGATGTCCCGCTGGGTCGACCAGCTGTCCCGGGTGACTTGGGCCCTGGTCAGAGGGACCGCGGTGTCGACCAGGCGTCCCGGGTGACTCGGGACTGTACCCGAGGCCGCGCGGTGTCCACCAGGTGGCCCGGGCGACTCGGGGCCGTGACCGAGGGCCCAAGGTGTCGCCCAGCTCCCCCGGGTGATTCGGGCCCGGGTCCGAGAGCATGCGGTGTCGACCAGCTGTCCCGGGGCACTCGGGCCCGCGTCGAGGGTCCGCGGTTTCGGTTTCGACATGCTCTCCCGGGTGAATCGCGCTCGGGTCCGATGGTACGCGGGGTCGACGAGCTCTCTTGGGCGATTCGGGCCCGTTCCCGAGGGCCCGTGGTGACCACCAGCTGTCCCGGGTGACTCCGGACTGTGCCCGAGGGCCCGCGGTGTCGAACAGCTTTCCCGGGCGTCTCGCGCTTGGGTCTGTGGGCCCCCGCCATGGACCAGCAGTCCCGGATGTCTCTGGCTTGTTTCCGAGGGCCCGTGAGGTCGACCTGCGGTCCTGGGCGACTCCGGCCAGAGCCCTAGGGCCCGTGGGGTCAACCTGCTGACCCGGGCCACTCGCACTTGGGTCCGAGGGCCTGCGGGGTCGACAGGCTGTCCCGGGCGACTCCGGCCCGCCTCCGAGTGCCCAGGGGTCGACCAGCTGTCCCGGGACACTCGCGTTTGTGTCCGAGGGCCCGCGGGGTCAACCAGCTGTCCCGGGTGAATGGGGCTCGGGTCCCAAGGCACTCGGGGTTGACCAGCTGTCCTGGGCGACACCGGCCCATGCCTTTGGGCCCGCGGTGTGGACCAACTCTTCCGGGCGACTCGCGTTCGGGTCTGACGGCCACGGTCGACCAGCTCTCCCGGGAGATTCGCGCCCATGCCTGATGTCCCGCGGGGTCGACCGGATGCCCCGGGCGACTCGGGCCCGTACCCGAGGGCCCGCGGTGTTGACCAGCTGTCCCGGGCGACTCCGGCCCTGGTCCAACGGCCTGAGGGGTCTACCAGCAGTCCCCGGGCGACTCGGGCTCGTTTCCGCCGGACCCCGGTGTCGACCATCGGTACCGGGCTATTCGTCCCGTGCCCGAGGGTCCGGGGTGTCGACCACATCTCTCGGGCGACTCGGTTCGGGTCCGAGGGCCCGCGGTGTCGACCAGCTCCTCTGGGCGATTCCGGCCCGGGTCAGAGGGCACACAGTGTCGACCAGCTGTCCTGCGCGACGTGGGCCCGGGTCCGAGTGCCCTCGGCGTCGACCAGGGGTCCCGTGTGACTCGGACCCGGGTCCAAGGGCCCTCGGGGTCCACCAGCACTCCCGGGAGACCTGCGCTCGGGTCAGATGGCCCGAGGTGTCGACCAGCTCTCGGGGGCGACTGGGGCCATACCCGATGGCCCGAGGGGTCTTCGAGCTCTCCCGGGTGACTCGGGACTGTGCCAAGGGCCCGCGGTGTCGAACTGCTCTCCCGGGCATCTCACGCTTGCCTCTGAGGGCCCCCGGGGTCGACCAGCAGGCCCGGACGACTCTGGCTCGTGTCCGAGGGCCCGTGAAGTCGACCTGCGGTTCTGGGTGACTCGGGTCAGAGCCCTATGGCCCGCGGGGTCGACCAGCTGCCCCGGGCCACTCGGGCCCGGGTCCGAAGGCCCACGGGTTCGACCAGATTTCCTGGGCGCCTCGGGCCCGGGTCCGAAGTCCTGGGGTTCCACCAATTCTCCCGGGCGTCTGGGGCCCGGGTCCGAAGGCCCTCGGGGTCGACCAGCTGTCTCGGAGGACTCGTGCTCGAGTCTGTGGGCCCGCGGGGTCGACCAGCTCTCCCGGGTGACTTGCGCTTGTGTCCGCGGGCCCGAGGTGTCGACGAGCACTCCCGGGCCACTCGGGCTCGTGTCCGAGGGCCCGCGTGTGCGAACAGCTCTCCCGGGTGAATCAACTCGGGTCTGAGGGCCAGCGGGGTCGACCAAAAATCCCCGGTGCCTCGGGCCCATGCCCGACGGCTTGCAGTGTCGACCAGCAGTCCCGGGCATCTCTGGACCCAGCCCGTGGTGCTGTGGGGTCAAACTGCTGCCCCGGGGGCCTCGCGCTTGGTCCGAGGGCACCCGGGTTCGACAAGCAGTCCCCAGCGACTCGTGCTAGAATCCGAGGGCCCCCGGGGTCGTCCAGCGGTGCCAGGCGCATCGGGCCATTGCCCGAGGCCCGCGGTGTCGACCAACTCTCCCGGGCCACTCGGGTTAGGGTCTGAGGTCCCAGGGTCGACCAGCTGTCCCGGGCGACTCGGGCCCGTGCCCGATGTCCCGCTGGGTCGACCAGCTGTCCCGGGTGACTTGGGCCCTGGTCAGAGGGACCGCGGTGTCGACCAGGCGTCCCGGGTGACTCGGGACTGTACCCGAGGCCGCGCGGTGTCCACCAGGTGGCGCGGGCGACTCGGGGCCGTGACCGAGGGCCCAAGGTGTCGCCCAGCTCCCCCGGGTGATTCGGGCCCGGGTCCGAGAGCATGCGGTGTCGACCAGCTGTCCCGGGGCACTCGGGCCCGCGCCGAGGGTCCGCGGTTTCGGTTTCGACATGCTCTCCCGGGTGAATCGCGCTCGGGTCCGATGGTACGCGGGGTCGACGAGCTCTCTTGGGCGATTCGGGCCCGTTCCCGAGGGCCCGTGGTGACCACCAGCTGTCCCGGGTGACTCCGGACTGTGCCCGAGGGCCCGCGGTGTCGAACAGCTTTCCCGGGCGTCTCGCGCTTGGGTCTGTGGGCCCCCGCCATGGACCAGCAGTCCCGGATGTCTCTGGCTTGTTTCCGAGGGCCCGTGAGGTCGACCTGCGGTCCTGGGCGACTCCGGCCAGAGCCCTAGGGCCCGTGGGGTCAACCTGCTGACCCGGGCCACTCGCACTTGGGTCCGAGGGCCTGCGGGGTCGACAGGCTGTCCCGGGCGACTCCGGCCCGCCTCCGAGTGCCCAGGGGTCGACCAGCTGTCCCGGGACACTCGCGTTTGTGTCCGAGGGCCCGCGGGGTCAACCAGCTGTCCCGGGTGAATGGGGCTCGGGTCCCAAGGCACTCGGGGTTGACCAGCTGTCCTGGGCGACACCGGCCCATGCCTTTGGGCCCGCGGTGTGGACCAACTCTTCCGGGCGACTCGCGTTCGGGTCTGACGGCCACGGTCGACCAGCTGTCCCGGGAGATTCGCGCCCATGCCTGATGTCCCGCGGGGTCGACCGGATGCCCCGGGCGACTCGGGCCCGTACCCGAGGGCCCGCGGTGTTGACCAGCTGTCCCGGGCGACTCCGGCCCTGGTCCAACGGCCTGAGGGGTCTACCAGCAGTCCCCGGGCGACTCGGGCTCGTTTCCGCCGGACCCCGGTGTCGACCATCGGTACCGGGCTATTCGTCCCGTGCCCGAGGGTCCGGGGTGTCGACCACATCTCTCGGGCGACTCGGTTCGGGTCCGAGGGCCCGCGGTGTCGACCAGCTCCTCTGGGCGATTCCGGCCCGGGTCAGAGGGCACACAGTGTCGACCAGCTGTCCTGCGCGACGTGGGCCCGGGTCCGAGTGCCCTCGGCGTCGACCAGGGGTCCCGTGTGACTCGGACCCGGGTCCAAGGGCCCTCGGGGTCCACCAGCACTCCCGGGAGACCTGCGCTCGGGTCAGATGGCCCGAGGTGTCGACCAGCTCTCGGGGGCGACTGGGGCCATACCCGATGGCCCGAGGGGTCTTCGAGCTCTCCCGGGTGACTCGGGACTGTGCCAAGGGCCCGCGGTGTCGAACTGCTCTCCCGGGCATCTCACGCTTGCCTCTGAGGGCCCCCGGGGTCGACCAGCAGGCCCGGACGACTCTGGCTCGTGTCCGAGGGCCCGTGAAGTCGACCTGCGGTTCTGGGTGACTCGGGTCAGAGCCCTATGGCCCGCGGGGTCGACCAGCTGCCCCGGGCCACTCGGGCCCGGGTCCGAAGGCCCACGGGTTCGACCAGATTTCCTGGGCGCCTCGGGCCCGGGTCCGAAGTCCTGGGGTTCCACCAATTCTCCCGGGCGTCTGGGGCCCGGGTCCGAAGGCCCTCGGGGTCGACCAGCTGTCTCGGAGGACTCGTGCTCGAGTCTGTGGGCCCGCGGGGTCGACCAGCTCTCCCGGGTGACTTGCGCTTGTGTCCGCGGGCCCGAGGTGTCGACGAGCACTCCCAGGCCACTCGGGCTCGTGTCCGAGGGCCCGCGTGTGCGAACAGCTCTCCCGGGTGAATCAACTCGGGTCTGAGGGCCAGCGGGGTCGACCAAAAATCCCCGGTGCCTCGGGCCCATGCCCGACGGCTTGCAGTGTCGACCAGCAGTCCCGGGCATCTCTGGACCCAGCCCGTGGTGCTGTGGGGTCAAACTGCTGCCCCGGGGGCCTCGCGCTTGGTCCGAGGGCACCCGGGTTCGACAAGCAGTCCCCAGCGACTCGTGCTAGAATCCGAGGGCCCCCGGGGTCGTCCAGCGGTGCCAGGCGCATCGGGCCATTGCCCGAGGCCCGCGGTGTCGACCAACTCTCCCGGGCCACTCGGGTTAGGGTCTGAGGTCCCAGGGTCGACCAGCTGTCCCGGGCGACTCGGGCCCGTGCCCGATGTCCCGCTGGGTCGACCAGCTGTCCCGGGTGACTTGGGCCCTGGTCAGAGGGACCGCGGTGTCGACCAGGCGTCCCGGGTGACTCGGGACTGTACCCGAGGCCGCGCGGTGTCCACCAGGTGGCGCGGGCGACTCGGGGCCGTGACCGAGGGCCCAAGGTGTCGCCCAGCTCCCCCGGGTGATTCGGGCCCGGGTCCGAGAGCATGCGGTGTCGACCAGCTGTCCCGGGGCACTCGGGCCCGCGCCGAGGGTCCGCGGTTTCGGTTTCGACATGCTCTCCCGGGTGAATCGCGCTCGGGTCCGATGGTACGCGGGGTCGACGAGCTCTCTTGGGCGATTCGGGCCCGTTCCCGAGGGCCCGTGGTGACCACCAGCTGTCCCGGGTGACTCCGGACTGTGCCCGAGGGCCCGCGGTGTCGAACAGCTTTCCCGGGCGTCTCGCGCTTGGGTCTGTGGGCCCCCGCCATGGACCAGCAGTCCCGGATGTCTCTGGCTTGTTTCCGAGGGCCCGTGAGGTCGACCTGCGGTCCTGGGCGACTCCGGCCAGAGCCCTAGGGCCCGTGGGGTCAACCTGCTGACCCGGGCCACTCGCACTTGGGTCCGAGGGCCTGCGGGGTCGACAGGCTGTCCCGGGCGACTCCGGCCCGCCTCCGAGTGCCCAGGGGTCGACCAGCTGTCCCGGGACACTCGCGTTTGTGTCCGAGGGCCCGCGGGGTCAACCAGCTGTCCCGGGTGAATGGGGCTCGGGTCCCAAGGCACTCGGGGTTGACCAGCTGTCCTGGGCGACACCGGCCCATGCCTTTGGGCCCGCGGTGTGGACCAACTCTTCCGGGCGACTCGCGTTCGGGTCTGACGGCCACGGTCGACCAGCTGTCCCGGGAGATTCGCGCCCATGCCTGATGTCCCGCGGGGTCGACCGGATGCCCCGGGCGACTCGGGCCCGTACCCGAGGGCCCGCGGTGTTGACCAGCTGTCCCGGGCGACTCCGGCCCTGGTCCAACGGCCTGAGGGGTCTACCAGCAGTCCCCGGGCGACTCGGGCTCGTTTCCGCCGGACCCCGGTGTCGACCATCGGTACCGGGCTATTCGTCCCGTGCCCGAGGGTCCGGGGTGTCGACCACATCTCTCGGGCGACTCGGTTCGGGTCCGAGGGCCCGCGGTGTCGACCAGCTCCTCTGGGCGATTCCGGCCCGGGTCAGAGGGCACACAGTGTCGACCAGCTGTCCTGCGCGACGTGGGCCCGGGTCCGAGTGCCCTCGGCGTCGACCAGGGGTCCCGTGTGACTCGGACCCGGGTCCAAGGGCCCTCGGGGTCCACCAGCACTCCCGGGAGACCTGCGCTCGGGTCAGATGGCCCGAGGTGTCGACCAGCTCTCGGGGGCGACTGGGGCCATACCCGATGGCCCGAGGGGTCTTCGAGCTCTCCCGGGTGACTCGGGACTGTGCCAAGGGCCCGCGGTGTCGAACTGCTCTCCCGGGCATCTCACGCTTGCCTCTGAGGGCCCCCGGGGTCGACCAGCAGGCCCGGACGACTCTGGCTCGTGTCCGAGGGCCCGTGAAGTCGACCTGCGGTTCTGGGTGACTCGGGTCAGAGCCCTATGGCCCGCGGGGTCGACCAGCTGCCCCGGGCCACTCGGGCCCGGGTCCGAGGGCCCACGGGTTCGACCAGATTTCCTGGGCGCCTCGGGCCCGGGTCCGAAGTCCTGGGGTTCCACCAATTCTCCCGGGCGTCTGGGGCCCGGGTCCGAAGGCCCTCGGGGTCGACCAGCTGTCTCGGAGGACTCGTGCTCGAGTCTGTGGGCCCGCGGGGTCGACCAGCTCTCCCGGGTGACTTGCGCTTGTGTCCGCGGGCCCGAGGTGTCGACGAGCACTCCCGGGCCACTCGGGCTCGTGTCCGAGGGCCCGCGTGTGCGAACAGCTCTCCCGGGTGAATCAACTCGGGTCTGAGGGCCAGCGGGGTCGACCAAAAATCCCCGGTGCCTCGGGCCCATGCCCGACGGCTTGCAGTGTCGACCAGCAGTCCCGGGCATCTCTGGACCCAGCCCGTGGTGCTGTGGGGTCAAACTGCTGCCCCGGGGGCCTCGCGCTTGGTCCGAGGGCACCCGGGTTCGACAAGCAGTCCCCAGCGACTCGTGCTAGAATCCGAGGGCCCCCGGGGTCGTCCAGCGGTCCCAGGCGCATCGGGCCGTTGCCCGAGGCCCGCGGTGTCGACCAACTCTCCCGGGCCACTCGGGTTAGGGTCTGAGGTCCCAGGGTCGACCAGCTGTCCCGGGCGACTCGGGCCCGTGCCCGATGTCCCGCTGGGTCGACCAGCTGTCCCGGGTGACTTGGGCCCTGGTCAGAGGGACCGCGGTGTCGACCAGGCGTCCCGGGTGACTCGGGACTGTACCCGAGGCCGCGCGGTGTCCACCAGGTGGCCCGGGCGACTCGGGGCCGTGACCGAGGGCCCAAGGTGTCGCCCAGCTCCCCCGGGTGATTCGGGCCCGGGTCCGAGAGCATGCGGTGTCGACCAGCTGTCCCGGGGCACTCGGGCCCGCGCCGAGGGTCCGCGGTTTCGGTTTCGACATGCTCTCCCGGGTGAATCGCGCTCGGGTCCGATGGTACGCGGGGTCGACGAGCTCTCTTGGGCGATTCGGGCCCGTTCCCGAGGGCCCGTGGTGACCACCAGCTGTCCCGGGTGACTCCGGACTGTGCCCGAGGGCCCGCGGTGTCGAACAGCTTTCCCGGGCGTCTCGCGCTTGGGTCTGTGGGCCCCCGCCATGGACCAGCAGTCCCGGATGTCTCTGGCTTGTTTCCGAGGGCCCGTGAGGTCGACCTGCGGTCCTGGGCGACTCCGGCCAGAGCCCTAGGGCCCGTGGGGTCAACCTGCTGACCCGGGCCACTCGCACTTGGGTCCGAGGGCCTGCGGGGTCGACAGGCTGTCCCGGGCGACTCCGGCCCGCCTCCGAGTGCCCAGGGGTCGACCAGCTGTCCCGGGACACTCGCGTTTGTGTCCGAGGGCCCGCGGGGTCAACCAGCTGTCCCGGGTGAATGGGGCTCGGGTCCCAAGGCACTCGGGGTTGACCAGCTGTCCTGGGCGACACCGGCCCATGCCTTTGGGCCCGCGGTGTGGACCAACTCTTCCGGGCGACTCGCGTTCGGGTCTGACGGCCACGGTCGACCAGCTGTCCCGGGAGATTCGCGCCCATGCCTGATGTCCCGCGGGGTCGACCGGATGCCCCGGGCGACTCGGGCCCGTACCCGAGGGCCCGCGGTGTTGACCAGCTGTCCCGGGCGACTCCGGCCCTGGTCCAACGGCCTGAGGGGTCTACCAGCAGTCCCCGGGCGACTCGGGCTCGTTTCCGCCGGACCCCGGTGTCGACCATCGGTACCGGGCTATTCGTCCCGTGCCCGAGGGTCCGGGGTGTCGACCACATCTCTCGGGCGACTCGGTTCGGGTCCGAGGGCCCGCGGTGTCGACCAGCTCCTCTGGGCGATTCCGGCCCGGGTCAGAGGGCACACAGTGTCGACCAGCTGTCCTGCGCGACGTGGGCCCGGGTCCGAGTGCCCTCGGCGTCGACCAGGGGTCCCGTGTGACTCGGACCCGGGTCCAAGGGCCCTCGGGGTCCACCAGCACTCCCGGGAGACCTGCGCTCGGGTCAGATGGCCCGAGGTGTCGACCAGCTCTCGGGGGCGACTGGGGCCATACCCGATGGCCCGAGGGGTCTTCGAGCTCTCCCGGGTGACTCGGGACTGTGCCAAGGGCCCGCGGTGTCGAACTGCTCTCCCGGGCATCTCACGCTTGCCTCTGAGGGCCCCCGGGGTCGACCAGCAGGCCCGGACGACTCTGGCTCGTGTCCGAGGGCCCGTGAAGTCGACCTGCGGTTCTGGGTGACTCGGGTCAGAGCCCTATGGCCCGCGGGGTCGACCAGCTGCCCCGGGCCACTCGGGCCCGGGTCCGAGGGCCCACGGGTTCGACCAGATTTCCTGGGCGCCTCGGGCCCGGGTCCGAAGTCCTGGGGTTCCACCAATTCTCCCGGGCGTCTGGGGCCCGGGTCCGAAGGCCCTCGGGGTCGACCAGCTGTCTCGGAGGACTCGTGCTCGAGTCTGTGGGCCCGCGGGGTCGACCAGCTCTCCCGGGTGACTTGCGCTTGTGTCCGCGGGCCCGAGGTGTCGACGAGCACTCCCGGGCCACTCGGGCTCGTGTCCGAGGGCCCGCGTGTGCGAACAGCTCTCCCGGGTGAATCAACTCGGGTCTGAGGGCCAGCGGGGTCGACCAAAAATCCCCGGTGCCTCGGGCCCATGCCCGACGGCTTGCAGTGTCGACCAGCAGTCCCGGGCATCTCTGGACCCAGCCCGTGGTGCTGTGGGGTCAAACTGCTGCCCCGGGGGCCTCGCGCTTGGTCCGAGGGCACCCGGGTTCGACAAGCAGTCCCCAGCGACTCGTGCTAGAATCCGAGGGCCCCCGGGGTCGTCCAGCGGTCCCAGGCGCATCGGGCCGTTGCCCGAGGCCCGCGGTGTCGACCAACTCTCCCGGGCCACTCGGGTTAGGGTCTGAGGTGCCAGGGTCGACCAGCTGTCCCGGGCGACTCGGGCCCGTGCCCGATGTCCCGCTGGGTCGACCAGCTGTCCCGGGTGACTTGGGCCCTGGTCAGAGGGACCGCGGTGTCGACCAGGCGTCCCGGGTGACTCGGGACTGTACCCGAGGCCGCGCGGTGTCCACCAGGTGGCGCGGGCGACTCGGGGCCGTGACCGAGGGCCCAAGGTGTCGCCCAGCTCCCCCGGGTGATTCGGGCCCGGGTCCGAGAGCATGCGGTGTCGACCAGCTGTCCCGGGGCACTCGGGCCCGCGTCGAGGGTCCGCGGTTTCGGTTTCGACATGCTCTCCCGGGTGAATCGCGCTCGGGTCCGATGGTACGCGGGGTCGACGAGCTCTCTTGGGCGATTCGGGCCCGTTCCCGAGGGCCCGTGGTGACCACCAGCTGTCCCGGGTGACTCCGGACTGTGCCCGAGGGCCCGCGGTGTCGAACAGCTTTCCCGGGCGTCTCGCGCTTGGGTCTGTGGGCCCCCGCCATGGACCAGCAGTCCCGGATGTCTCTGGCTTGTTTCCGAGGGCCCGTGAGGTCGACCTGCGGTCCTGGGCGACTCCGGCCAGAGCCCTAGGGCCCGTGGGGTCAACCTGCTGACCCGGGCCACTCGCACTTGGGTCCGAGGGCCTGCGGGGTCGACAGGCTGTCCCGGGCGACTCCGGCCCGCCTCCGAGTGCCCAGGGGTCGACCAGCTGTCCCGGGACACTCGCGTTTGTGTCCGAGGGCCCGCGGGGTCAACCAGCTGTCCCGGGTGAATGGGGCTCGGGTCCCAAGGCACTCGGGGTTGACCAGCTGTCCTGGGCGACACCGGCCCATGCCTTTGGGCCCGCGGTGTGGACCAACTCTTCCGGGCGACTCGCGTTCGGGTCTGACGGCCACGGTCGACCAGCTGTCCCGGGAGATTCGCGCCCATGCCTGATGTCCCGCGGGGTCGACCGGATGCCCCGGGCGACTCGGGCCCGTACCCGAGGGCCCGCGGTGTTGACCAGCTGTCCCGGGCGACTCCGGCCCTGGTCCAACGGCCTGAGGGGTCTACCAGCAGTCCCCGGGCGACTCGGGCTCGTTTCCGCCGGACCCCGGTGTCGACCATCGGTACCGGGCTATTCGTCCCGTGCCCGAGGGTCCGGGGTGTCGACCACATCTCTCGGGCGACTCGGTTCGGGTCCGAGGGCCCGCGGTGTCGACCAGCTCCTCTGGGCGATTCCGGCCCGGGTCAGAGGGCACACAGTGTCGACCAGCTGTCCTGCGCGACGTGGGCCCGGGTCCGAGTGCCCTCGGCGTCGACCAGGGGTCCCGTGTGACTCGGACCCGGGTCCAAGGGCCCTCGGGGTCCACCAGCACTCCCGGGAGACCTGCGCTCGGGTCAGATGGCCCGAGGTGTCGACCAGCTCTCGGGGGCGACTGGGGCCATACCCGATGGCCCGAGGGGTCTTCGAGCTCTCCCGGGTGACTCGGGACTGTGCCAAGGGCCCGCGGTGTCGAACTGCTCTCCCGGGCATCTCACGCTTGCCTCTGAGGGCCCCCGGGGTCGACCAGCAGGCCCGGACGACTCTGGCTCGTGTCCGAGGGCCCGTGAAGTCGACCTGCGGTTCTGGGTGACTCGGGTCAGAGCCCTATGGCCCGCGGGGTCGACCAGCTGCCCCGGGCCACTCGGGCCCGGGTCCGAGGGCCCACGGGTTCGACCAGATTTCCTGGGCGCCTCGGGCCCGGGTCCGAAGTCCTGGGGTTCCACCAATTCTCCCGGGCGTCTGGGGCCCGGGTCCGAAGGCCCTCGGGGTCGACCAGCTGTCTCGGAGGACTCGTGCTCGAGTCTGTGGGCCCGCGGGGTCGACCAGCTCTCCCGGGTGACTTGCGCTTGTGTCCGCGGGCCCGAGGTGTCGACGAGCACTCCCGGGCCACTCGGGCTCGTGTCCGAGGGCCCGCGTGTGCGAACAGCTCTCCCGGGTGAATCAACTCGGGTCTGAGGGCCAGCGGGGTCGACCAAAAATCCCCGGTGCCTCGGGCCCATGCCCGACGGCTTGCAGTGTCGACCAGCAGTCCCGGGCATCTCTGGACCCAGCCCGTGGTGCTGTGGGGTCAAACTGCTGCCCCGGGGGCCTCGCGCTTGGTCCGAGGGCACCCGGGTTCGACAAGCAGTCCCCAGCGACTCGTGCTAGAATCCGAGGGCCCCCGGGGTCGTCCAGCGGTCCCAGGCGCATCGGGCCGTTGCCCGAGGCCCGCGGTGTCGACCAACTCTCCCGGGCCACTCGGGTTAGGGTCTGAGGTGCCAGGGTCGACCAGCTGTCCCGGGCGACTCGGGCCCGTGCCCGATGTCCCGCTGGGTCGACCAGCTGTCCCGGGTGACTTGGGCCCTGGTCAGAGGGACCGCGGTGTCGACCAGGCGTCCCGGGTGACTCGGGACTGTACCCGAGGCCGCGCGGTGTCCACCAGGTGGCGCGGGCGACTCGGGGCCGTGACCGAGGGCCCAAGGTGTCGCCCAGCTCCCCCGGGTGATTCGGGCCCGGGTCCGAGAGCATGCGGTGTCGACCAGCTGTCCCGGGGCACTCGGGCCCGCGTCGAGGGTCCGCGGTTTCGGTTTCGACATGCTCTCCCGGGTGAATCGCGCTCGGGTCCGATGGTACGCGGGGTCGACGAGCTCTCTTGGGCGATTCGGGCCCGTTCCCGAGGGCCCGTGGTGACCACCAGCTGTCCCGGGTGACTCCGGACTGTGCCCGAGGGCCCGCGGTGTCGAACAGCTTTCCCGGGCGTCTCGCGCTTGGGTCTGTGGGCCCCCGCCATGGACCAGCCGTCCCGGATGTCTCTGGCTTGTTTCCGAGGGCCCGTGAGGTCGACCTGCGGTCCTGGGCGACTCCGGCCAGAGCCCTAGGGCCCGTGGGGTCAACCTGCTGACCCGGGCCACTCGCACTTGGGTCCGAGGGCCTGCGGGGTCGACAGGCTGTCCCGGGCGACTCCGGCCCGCCTCCGAGTGCCCAGGGGTCGACCAGCTGTCCCGGGACACTCGCGTTTGTGTCCGAGGGCCCGCGGGGTCAACCAGCTGTCCCGGGTGAATGGGGCTCGGGTCCCAAGGCACTCGGGGTTGACCAGCTGTCCTGGGCGACACCGGCCCATGCCTTTGGGCCCGCGGTGTGGACCAACTCTTCCGGGCGACTCGCGTTCGGGTCTGACGGCCACGGTCGACCAGCTGTCCCGGGAGATTCGCGCCCATGCCTGATGTCCCGCGGGGTCGACCGGATGCCCCGGGCGACTCGGGCCCGTACCCGAGGGCCCGCGGTGTTGACCAGCTGTCCCGGGCGACTCCGGCCCTGGTCCAACGGCCTGAGGGGTCTACCAGCAGTCCCCGGGCGACTCGGGCTCGTTTCCGCCGGACCCCGGTGTCGACCATCGGTACCGGGCTATTCGTCCCGTGCCCGAGGGTCCGGGGTGTCGACCACATCTCTCGGGCGACTCGGTTCGGGTCCGAGGGCCCGCGGTGTCGACCAGCTCCTCTGGGCGATTCCGGCCCGGGTCAGAGGGCACACAGTGTCGACCAGCTGTCCTGCGCGACGTGGGCCCGGGTCCGAGTGCCCTCGGCGTCGACCAGGGGTCCCGTGTGACTCGGACCCGGGTCCAAGGGCCCTCGGGGTCCACCAGCACTCCCGGGAGACCTGCGCTCGGGTCAGATGGCCCGAGGTGTCGACCAGCTCTCGGGGGCGACTGGGGCCATACCCGATGGCCCGAGGGGTCTTCGAGCTCTCCCGGGTGACTCGGGACTGTGCCAAGGGCCCGCGGTGTCGAACTGCTCTCCCGGGCATCTCACGCTTGCCTCTGAGGGCCCCCGGGGTCGACCAGCAGGCCCGGACGACTCTGGCTCGTGTCCGAGGGCCCGTGAAGTCGACCTGCGGTTCTGGGTGACTCGGGTCAGAGCCCTATGGCCCGCGGGGTCGACCAGCTGCCCCGGGCCACTCGGGCCCGGGTCCGAGGGCCCACGGGTTCGACCAGATTTCCTGGGCGCCTCGGGCCCGGGTCCGAAGTCCTGGGGTTCCACCAATTCTCCCGGGCGTCTGGGGCCCGGGTCCGAAGGCCCTCGGGGTCGACCAGCTGTCTCGGAGGACTCGTGCTCGAGTCTGTGGGCCCGCGGGGTCGACCAGCTCTCCCGGGTGACTTGCGCTTGTGTCCGCGGGCCCGAGGTGTCGACGAGCACTCCCGGGCCACTCGGGCTCGTGTCCGAGGGCCCGCGTGTGCGAACAGCTCTCCCGGGTGAATCAACTCGGGTCTGAGGGCCAGCGGGGTCGACCAAAAATCCCCGGTGCCTCGGGCCCATGCCCGACGGCTTGCAGTGTCGACCAGCAGTCCCGGGCATCTCTGGACCCAGCCCGTGGTGCTGTGGGGTCAAACTGCTGCCCCGGGGGCCTCGCGCTTGGTCCGAGGGCACCCGGGTTCGACAAGCAGTCCCCAGCGACTCGTGCTAGAATCCGAGGGCCCCCGGGGTCGTCCAGCGGTCCCAGGCGCATCGGGCCGTTGCCCGAGGCCCGCGGTGTCGACCAACTCTCCCGGGCCACTCGGGTTAGGGTCTGAGGTCCCAGGGTCGACCAGCTGTCCCGGGCGACTCGGGCCCGTGCCCGATGTCCCGCTGGGTCGACCAGCTGTCCCGGGTGACTTGGGCCCTGGTCAGAGGGACCGCGGTGTCGACCAGGCGTCCCGGGTGACTCGGGACTGTACCCGAGGCCGCGCGGTGTCCACCAGGTGGCGCGGGCGACTCGGGGCCGTGACCGAGGGCCCAAGGTGTCGCCCAGCTCCCCCGGGTGATTCGGGCCCGGGTCCGAGAGCATGCGGTGTCGACCAGCTGTCCCGGGGCACTCGGGCCCGCGTCGAGGGTCCGCGGTTTCGGTTTCGACATGCTCTCCCGGGTGAATCGCGCTCGGGTCCGATGGTACGCGGGGTCGACGAGCTCTCTTGGGCGATTCGGGCCCGTTCCCGAGGGCCCGTGGTGACCACCAGCTGTCCCGGGTGACTCCGGACTGTGCCCGAGGGCCCGCGGTGTCGAACAGCTTTCCCGGGCGTCTCGCGCTTGGGTCTGTGGGCCCCCGCCATGGACCAGCCGTCCCGGATGTCTCTGGCTTGTTTCCGAGGGCCCGTGAGGTCGACCTGCGGTCCTGGGCGACTCCGGCCAGAGCCCTAGGGCCCGTGGGGTCAACCTGCTGACCCGGGCCACTCGCACTTGGGTCCGAGGGCCTGCGGGGTCGACAGGCTGTCCCGGGCGACTCCGGCCCGCCTCCGAGTGCCCAGGGGTCGACCAGCTGTCCCGGGACACTCGCGTTTGTGTCCGAGGGCCCGCGGGGTCAACCAGCTGTCCCGGGTGAATGGGGCTCGGGTCCCAAGGCACTCGGGGTTGACCAGCTGTCCTGGGCGACACCGGCCCATGCCTTTGGGCCCGCGGTGTGGACCAACTCTTCCGGGCGACTCGCGTTCGGGTCTGACGGCCACGGTCGACCAGCTGTCCCGGGAGATTCGCGCCCATGCCTGATGTCCCGCGGGGTCGACCGGATGCCCCGGGCGACTCGGGCCCGTACCCGAGGGCCCGCGGTGTTGACCAGCTGTCCCGGGCGACTCCGGCCCTGGTCCAACGGCCTGAGGGGTCTACCAGCAGTCCCCGGGCGACTCGGGCTCGTTTCCGCCGGACCCCGGTGTCGACCATCGGTACCGGGCTATTCGTCCCGTGCCCGAGGGTCCGGGGTGTCGACCACATCTCTCGGGCGACTCGGTTCGGGTCCGAGGGCCCGCGGTGTCGACCAGCTCCTCTGGGCGATTCCGGCCCGGGTCAGAGGGCACACAGTGTCGACCAGCTGTCCTGCGCGACGTGGGCCCGGGTCCGAGTGCCCTCGGCGTCGACCAGGGGTCCCGTGTGACTCGGACCCGGGTCCAAGGGCCCTCGGGGTCCACCAGCACTCCCGGGAGACCTGCGCTCGGGTCAGATGGCCCGAGGTGTCGACCAGCTCTCGGGGGCGACTGGGGCCATACCCGATGGCCCGAGGGGTCTTCGAGCTCTCCCGGGTGACTCGGGACTGTGCCAAGGGCCCGCG
This sequence comes from Sus scrofa, assembly GCF_054392235.1. Lineage (NCBI taxonomy): Eukaryota > Metazoa > Chordata > Mammalia > Artiodactyla > Suidae > Sus > Sus scrofa. Next base: position 44,606,928 of record NC_139387.1, on the reverse strand, counting down.
GTGTCGAACTGCTCTCCCGGGCATCTCACGCTTGCCTCTGAGGGCCCCCGGGGTCGACCAGCAGGCCCGGACGACTCTGGCTCGTGTCCGAGGGCCCGTGAAGTCGACCTGCGGTTCTGGGTGACTCGGGTCAGAGCCCTATGGCCCGCGGGGTCGACCAGCTGCCCCGGGCCACTCGGGCCCGGGTCCGAGGGCCCACGGGTTCGACCAGATTTCCTGGGCGCCTCGGGCCCGGGTCCGAAGTCCTGGGGTTCCACCAATTCTCCCGGGCGTCTGGGGCCCGGGTCCGAAGGCCCTCGGGGTCGACCAGCTGTCTCGGAGGACTCGTGCTCGAGTCTGTGGGCCCGCGGGGTCGACCAGCTCTCCCGGGTGACTTGCGCTTGTGTCCGCGGGCCCGAGGTGTCGACGAGCACTCCCGGGCCACTCGGGCTCGTGTCCGAGGGCCCGCGTGTGCGAACAGCTCTCCCGGGTGAATCAACTCGGGTCTGAGGGCCAGCGGGGTCGACCAAAAATCCCCGGTGCCTCGGGCCCATGCCCGACGGCTTGCAGTGTCGACCAGCAGTCCCGGGCATCTCTGGACCCAGCCCGTGGTGCTGTGGGGTCAAACTGCTGCCCCGGGGGCCTCGCGCTTGGTCCGAGGGCACCCGGGTTCGACAAGCAGTCCCCAGCGACTCGTGCTAGAATCCGAGGGCCCCCGGGGTCGTCCAGCGGTCCCAGGCGCATCGGGCCGTTGCCCGAGGCCCGCGGTGTCGACCAACTCTCCCGGGCCACTCGGGTTAGGGTCTGAGGTCCCAGGGTCGACCAGCTGTCCCGGGCGACTCGGGCCCGTGCCCGATGTCCCGCTGGGTCGACCAGCTGTCCCGGGTGACTTGGGCCCTGGTCAGAGGGACCGCGGTGTCGACCAGGCGTCCCGGGTGACTCGGGACTGTACCCGAGGCCGCGCGGTGTCCACCAGGTGGCGCGGGCGACTCGGGGCCGTGACCGAGGGCCCAAGGTGTCGCCCAGCTCCCCCGGGTGATTCGGGCCCGGGTCCGAGAGCATGCGGTGTCGACCAGCTGTCCCGGGGCACTCGGGCCCGCGTCGAGGGTCCGCGGTTTCGGTTTCGACATGCTCTCCCGGGTGAATCGCGCTCGGGTCCGATGGCACGCGGGGTCGACGAGCTCTCTTGGGCGATTCGGGCCCGTTCCCGAGGGCCCGTGGTGACCACCAGCTGTCCCGGGTGACTCCGGACTGTGCCCGAGGGCCCGCGGTGTCGAACAGCTTTCCCGGGCGTCTCGCGCTTGGGTCTGTGGGCCCCCGCCATGGACCAGCCGTCCCGGATGTCTCTGGCTTGTTTCCGAGGGCCCGTGAGGTCGACCTGCGGTCCTGGGCGACTCCGGCCAGAGCCCTAGGGCCCGTGGGGTCAACCTGCTGACCCGGGCCACTCGCACTTGGGTCCGAGGGCCTGCGGGGTCGACAGGCTGTCCCGGGCGACTCCGGCCCGCCTCCGAGTGCCCAGGGGTCGACCAGCTGTCCCGGGACACTCGCGTTTGTGTCCGAGGGCCCGCGGGGTCAACCAGCTGTCCCGGGTGAATGGGGCTCGGGTCCCAAGGCACTCGGGGTTGACCAGCTGTCCTGGGCGACACCGGCCCATGCCTTTGGGCCCGCGGTGTGGACCAACTCTTCCGGGCGACTCGCGTTCGGGTCTGACGGCCACGGTCGACCAGCTGTCCCGGGAGATTCGCGCCCATGCCTGATGTCCCGCGGGGTCGACCGGATGCCCCGGGCGACTCGGGCCCGTACCCGAGGGCCCGCGGTGTTGACCAGCTGTCCCGGGCGACTCCGGCCCTGGTCCAACGGCCTGAGGGGTCTACCAGCAGTCCCCGGGCGACTCGGGCTCGTTTCCGCCGGACCCCGGTGTCGACCATCGGTACCGGGCTATTCGTCCCGTGCCCGAGGGTCCGGGGTGTCGACCACATCTCTCGGGCGACTCGGTTCGGGTCCGAGGGCCCGCGGTGTCGACCAGCTCCTCTGGGCGATTCCGGCCCGGGTCAGAGGGCACACAGTGTCGACCAGCTGTCCTGCGCGACGTGGGCCCGGGTCCGAGTGCCCTCGGCGTCGACCAGGGGTCCCGTGTGACTCGGACCCGGGTCCAAGGGCCCTCGGGGTCCACCAGCACTCCCGGGAGACCTGCGCTCGGGTCAGATGGCCCGAGGTGTCGACCAGCTCTCGGGGGCGACTGGGGCCATACCCGATGGCCCGAGGGGTCTTCGAGCTCTCCCGGGTGACTCGGGACTGTGCCAAGGGCCCGCGGTGTCGAACTGCTCTCCCGGGCATCTCACGCTTGCCTCTGAGGGCCCCCGGGGTCGACCAGCAGGCCCGGACGACTCTGGCTCGTGTCCGAGGGCCCGTGAAGTCGACCTGCGGTTCTGGGTGACTCGGGTCAGAGCCCTATGGCCCGCGGGGTCGACCAGCTGCCCCGGGCCACTCGGGCCCGGGTCCGAGGGCCCACGGGTTCGACCAGATTTCCTGGGCGCCTCGGGCCCGGGTCCGAAGTCCTGGGGTTCCACCAATTCTCCCGGGCGTCTGGGGCCCGGGTCCGAAGGCCCTCGGGGTCGACCAGCTGTCTCGGAGGACTCGTGCTCGAGTCTGTGGGCCCGCGGGGTCGACCAGCTCTCCCGGGTGACTTGCGCTTGTGTCCGCGGGCCCGAGGTGTCGACGAGCACTCCCGGGCCACTCGGGCTCGTGTCCGAGGGCCCGCGTGTGCGAACAGCTCTCCCGGGTGAATCAACTCGGGTCTGAGGGCCAGCGGGGTCGACCAAAAATCCCCGGTGCCTCGGGCCCATGCCCGACGGCTTGCAGTGTCGACCAGCAGTCCCGGGCATCTCTGGACCCAGCCCGTGGTGCTGTGGGGTCAAACTGCTGCCCCGGGGGCCTCGCGCTTGGTCCGAGGGCACCCGGGTTCGACAAGCAGTCCCCAGCGATTCGTGCTAGAATCCGAGGGCCCCCGGGGTCGTCCAGCGGTCCCAGGCGCATCGGGCCGTTGCCCGAGGCCCGCGGTGTCGACCAACTCTCCCGGGCCACTCGGGTTAGGGTCTGAGGTCCCAGGGTCGACCAGCTGTCCCGGGCGACTCGGGCCCGTGCCCGATGTCCCGCTGGGTCGACCAGCTGTCCCGGGTGACTTGGGCCCTGGTCAGAGGGACCGCGGTGTCGACCAGGCGTCCCGGGTGACTCGGGACTGTACCCGAGGCCGCGCGGTGTCCACCAGGTGGCCCGGGCGACTCGGGGCCGTGACCGAGGGCCCAAGGTGTCGCCCAGCTCCCCCGGGTGATTCGGGCCCGGGTCCGAGAGCATGCGGTGTCGACCAGCTGTCCCGGGGCACTCGGGCCCGCGTCGAGGGTCCGCGGTTTCGGTTTCTACATGCTCTCCCGGGTGAATCGCGCTCGGGTCCGATGGCACGCGGGGTCGACGAGCTCTCTTGGGCGATTCGGGCCCGTTCCCGAGGGCCCGTGGTGACCACCAGCTGTCCCGGGTGACTCCGGACTGTGCCCGAGGGCCCGCGGTGTCGAACAGCTTTCCCGGGCGTCTCGCGCTTGGGTCTGTGGGCCCCCGCCATGGACCAGCCGTCCCGGATGTCTCTGGCTTGTTTCCGAGGGCCCGTGAGGTCGACCTGCGGTCCTGGGCGACTCCGGCCAGAGCCCTAGGGCCCGTGGGGTCAACCTGCTGACCCGGGCCACTCGCACTTGGGTCCGAGGGCCTGCGGGGTCGACAGGCTGTCCCGGGCGACTCCGGCCCGCCTCCGAGTGCCCAGGGGTCGACCAGCTGTCCCGGGACACTCGCGTTTGTGTCCGAGGGCCCGCGGGGTCAACCAGCTGTCCCGGGTGAATGGGGCTCGGGTCCCAAGGCACTCGGGGTTGACCAGCTGTCCTGGGCGACACCGGCCCATGCCTTTGGGCCCGCGGTGTGGACCAACTCTTCCGGGCGACTCGCGTTCGGGTCTGACGGCCACGGTCGACCAGCTGTCCCGGGAGATTCGCGCCCATGCCTGATGTCCCGCGGGGTCGACCGGATGCCCCGGGCGACTCGGGCCCGTACCCGAGGGCCCGCGGTGTTGACCAGCTGTCCCGGGCGACTCCGGCCCTGGTCCAACGGCCTGAGGGGTCTACCAGCAGTCCCCGGGCGACTCGGGCTCGTTTCCGCCGGACCCCGGTGTCGACCATCGGTACCGGGCTATTCGTCCCGTGCCCGAGGGTCCGGGGTGTCGACCACATCTCTCGGGCGACTCGGTTCGGGTCCGAGGGCCCGCGGTGTCGACCAGCTCCTCTGGGCGATTCCGGCCCGGGTCAGAGGGCACACAGTGTCGACCAGCTGTCCTGCGCGACGTGGGCCCGGGTCCGAGTGCCCTCGGCGTCGACCAGGGGTCCCGTGTGACTCGGACCCGGGTCCAAGGGCCCTCGGGGTCCACCAGCACTCCCGGGAGACCTGCGCTCGGGTCAGATGGCCCGAGGTGTCGACCAGCTCTCGGGGGCGACTGGGGCCATACCCGATGGCCCGAGGGGTCTTCGAGCTCTCCCGGGTGACTCGGGACTGTGCCAAGGGCCCGCGGTGTCGACCTGCTCTCCCGGGCATCTCACGCTTGCCTCTGAGGGCCCCCGGGGTCGACCAGCAGGCCCGGACGACTCTGGCTCGTGTCCGAGGGCCCGTGAAGTCGACCTGCGGTTCTGGGTGACTCGGGTCAGAGCCCTATGGCCCGCGGGGTCGACCAGCTGCCCCGGGCCACTCGGGCCCGGGTCCGAGGGCCCACGGGTTCGACCAGATTTCCTGGGCGCCTCGGGCCCGGGTCCGAAGTCCTGGGGTTCCACCAATTCTCCCGGGCGTCTGGGGCCCGGGTCCGAAGGCCCTCGGGGTCGACCAGCTGTCTCGGAGGACTCGTGCTCGAGTCTGTGGGCCCGCGGGGTCGACCAGCACTCCCGGGCCACTCGGGCTCGTGTCCGAGGGCCCGCGTGTGCGAACAGCTCTCCCGGGTGAATCAACTCGGGTCTGAGGGCCAGCGGGGTCGACCAAAAATCCCCGGTGTCTCGGGCCCATGCCCGACGGCTTGCAGTGTCGACCAGCAGTCCCGGGCATCTCTGGACCCAGCCCGTGGTGCTGTGGGGTCAAACTGCTGCCCCGGGGGCCTCGCGCTTGGTCCGAGGGCACCCGGGTTCGACAAGCAGTCCCCAGCGACTCGTGCTAGAATCCGAGGGCCCCCGGGGTCGTCCAGCGGTCCCAGGCGCATCGGGCCGTTGCCCGAGGCCCGCGGTGTCGACCAACTCTCCCGGGCCACTCGGGTTAGGGTCTGAGGTCCCAGGGTCGACCAGCTGTCCCGGGCGACTCGGGCCCGTGCCCGATGTCCCGCTGGGTCGACCAGCTGTCCCGGGTGACTTGGGCCCTGGTCAGAGGGACCGCGGTGTCGACCAGGCGTCCCGGGTGACTCGGGACTGTACCCGAGGCCGCGCGGTGTCCACCAGGTGGCGCGGGCGACTCGGGGCCGTGACCGAGGGCCCAAGGTGTCGCCCAGCTCCCCCGGGTGATTCGGGCCCGGGTCCGAGAGCATGCGGTGTCGACCAGCTGTCCCGGGGCACTCGGGCCCGCGCCGAGGGTCCGCGGTTTCGGTTTCGACATGCTCTCCCGGGTGAATCGCGCTCGGGTCCAATGGTACGCGGGGTCGACGAGCTCTCTTGGGCGATTCGGGCCCGTTCCCGAGGGCCCGTGGTGACCACCAGCTGTCCCGGGTGACTCCGGACTGTGCCCGAGGGCCCGCGGTGTCGAACAGCTTTCCCGGGCGTCTCGCGCTTGGGTCTGTGGGCCCCCGCCATGGACCAGCCGTCCCGGATGTCTCTGGCTTGTTTCCGAGGGCCCGTGAGGTCGACCTGCGGTCCTGGGCGACTCCGGCCAGAGCCCTAGGGCCCGTGGGGTCAACCTGCTGACCCGGGCCACTCGCACTTGGGTCCGAGGGCCTGCGGGGTCGACAGGCTGTCCCGGGCGACTCCGGCCCGCCTCCGAGTGCCCAGGGGTCGACCAGCTGTCCCGGGACACTCGCGTTTGTGTCCGAGGGCCCGCGGGGTCAACCAGCTGTCCCGGGTGAATGGGGCTCGGGTCCCAAGGCACTCGGGGTTGACCAGCTGTCCTGGGCGACACCGGCCCATGCCTTTGGGCCCGCGGTGTGGACCAACTCTTCCGGGCGACTCGCGTTCGGGTCTGACGGCCACGGTCGACCAGCTGTCCCGGGAGATTCGCGCCCATGCCTGATGTCCCGCGGGGTCGACCGGATGCCCCGGGCGACTCGGGCCCGTACCCGAGGGCCCGCGGTGTTGACCAGCTGTCCCGGGCGACTCCGGCCCTGGTCCAACGGCCTGAGGGGTCTACCAGCAGTCCCCGGGCGACTCGGGCTCGTTTCCGCCGGACCCCGGTGTCGACCATCGGTACCGGGCTATTCGTCCCGTGCCCGAGGGTCCGGGGTGTCGACCACATCTCTCGGGCGACTCGGTTCGGGTCCGAGGGCCCGCGGTGTCGACCAGCTCCTCTGGGCGATTCCGGCCCGGGTCAGAGGGCACACAGTGTCGACCAGCTGTCCTGCGCGACGTGGGCCCGGGTCCGAGTGCCCTCGGCGTCGACCAGGGGTCCCGTGTGACTCGGACCCGGGTCCAAGGGCCCTCGGGGTCCACCAGCACTCCCGGGAGACCTGCGCTCGGGTCAGATGGCCCGAGGTGTCGACCAGCTCTCGGGGGCGACTGGGGCCATACCCGATGGCCCGAGGGGTCTTCGAGCTCTCCCGGGTGACTCGGGACTGTGCCAAGGGCCCGCGGTGTCGAACTGCTCTCCCGGGCATCTCACGCTTGCCTCTGAGGGCCCCCGGGGTCGACCAGCAGGCCCGGACGACTCTGGCTCGTGTCCGAGGGCCCGTGAAGTCGACCTGCGGTTCTGGGTGACTCGGGTCAGAGCCCTATGGCCCGCGGGGTCGACCAGCTGCCCCGGGCCACTCGGGCCCGGGTCCGAGGGCCCACGGGTTCGACCAGATTTCCTGGGCGCCTCGGGCCCGGGTCCGAAGTCCTGGGGTTCCACCAATTCTCCCGGGCGTCTGGGGCCCGGGTCCGAAGGCCCTCGGGGTCGACCAGCTGTCTCGGAGGACTCGTGCTCGAGTCTGTGGGCCCGCGGGGTCGACCAGCTCTCCCGGGTGACTTGCGCTTGTGTCCGCGGGCCCGAGGTGTCGACGAGCACTCCCGGGCCACTCGGGCTCGTGTCCGAGGGCCCGCGTGTGCGAACAGCTCTCCCGGGTGAATCAACTCGGGTCTGAGGGCCAGCGGGGTCGACCAAAAATCCCCGGTGCCTCGGGCCCATGCCCGACGGCTTGCAGTGTCGACCAGCAGTCCCGGGCATCTCTGGACCCAGCCCGTGGTGCTGTGGGGTCAAACTGCTGCCCCGGGGGCCTCGCGCTTGGTCCGAGGGCACCCGGGTTCGACAAGCAGTCCCCAGCGACTCGTGCTAGAATCCGAGGGCCCCCGGGGTCGTCCAGCGGTCCCAGGCGCATCGGGCCGTTGCCCGAGGCCCGCGGTGTCGACCAACTCTCCCGGGCCACTCGGGTTAGGGTCTGAGGTCCCAGGGTCGACCAGCTGTCCCGGGCGACTCGGGCCCGTGCCCGATGTCCCGCTGGGTCGACCAGCTGTCCCGGGTGACTTGGGCCCTGGTCAGAGGGACCGCGGTGTCGACCAGGCGTCCCGGGTGACTCGGGACTGTACCCGAGGCCGCGCGGTGTCCACCAGGTGGCCCGGGCGACTCGGGGCCGTGACCGAGGGCCCAAGGTGTCGCCCAGCTCCCCCGGGTGATTCGGGCCCGGGTCCGAGAGCATGCGGTGTCGACCAGCTGTCCCGGGGCACTCGGGCCCGCGCCGAGGGTCCGCGGTTTCGGTTTCGACATGCTCTCCCGGGTGAATCGCGCTCGGGTCCGATGGTACGCGGGGTCGACGAGCTCTCTTGGGCGATTCGGGCCCGTTCCCGAGGGCCCGTGGTGACCACCAGCTGTCCCGGGTGACTCCGGACTGTGCCCGAGGGCCCGCGGTGTCGAACAGCTTTCCCGGGCGTCTCGCGCTTGGGTCTGTGGGCCCCCGCCATGGACCAGCAGTCCCGGATGTCTCTGGCTTGTTTCCGAGGGCCCGTGAGGTCGACCTGCGGTCCTGGGCGACTCCGGCCAGAGCCCTAGGGCCCGTGGGGTCAACCTGCTGACCCGGGCCACTCGCACTTGGGTCCGAGGGCCTGCGGGGTCGACAGGCTGTCCCGGGCGACTCCGGCCCGCCTCCGAGTGCCCAGGGGTCGACCAGCTGTCCCGGGACACTCGCGTTTGTGTCCGAGGGCCCGCGGGGTCAACCAGCTGTCCCGGGTGAATGGGGCTCGGGTCCCAAGGCACTCGGGGTTGACCAGCTGTCCTGGGCGACACCGGCCCATGCCTTTGGGCCCGCGGTGTGGACCAACTCTTCCGGGCGACTCGCGTTCGGGTCTGACGGCCACGGTCGACCAGCTGTCCCGGGAGATTCGCGCCCATGCCTGATGTCCCGCGGGGTCGACCGGATGCCCCGGGCGACTCGGGCCCGTACCCGAGGGCCCGCGGTGTTGACCAGCTGTCCCGGGCGACTCCGGCCCTGGTCCAACGGCCTGAGGGGTCTACCAGCAGTCCCCGGGCGACTCGGGCTCGTTTCCGCCGGACCCCGGTGTCGACCATCGGTACCGGGCTATTCGTCCCGTGCCCGAGGGTCCGGGGTGTCGACCACATCTCTCGGGCGACTCGGTTCGGGTCCGAGGGCCCGCGGTGTCGACCAGCTCCTCTGGGCGATTCCGGCCCGGGTCAGAGGGCACACAGTGTCGACCAGCTGTCCTGCGCGACGTGGGCCCGGGTCCGAGTGCCCTCGGCGTCGACCAGGGGTCCCGTGTGACTCGGACCCGGGTCCAAGGGCCCTCGGGGTCCACCAGCACTCCCGGGAGACCTGCGCTCGGGTCAGATGGCCCGAGGTGTCGACCAGCTCTCGGGGGCGACTGGGGCCATACCCGATGGCCCGAGGGGTCTTCGAGCTCTCCCGGGTGACTCGGGACTGTGCCAAGGGCCCGCGGTGTCGAACTGCTCTCCCGGGCATCTCACGCTTGCCTCTGAGGGCCCCCGGGGTCGACCAGCAGGCCCGGACGACTCTGGCTCGTGTCCGAGGGCCCGTGAAGTCGACCTGCGGTTCTGGGTGACTCGGGTCAGAGCCCTATGGCCCGCGGGGTCGACCAGCTGCCCCGGGCCACTCGGGCCCGGGTCCGAGGGCCCACGGGTTCGACCAGATTTCCTGGGCGCCTCGGGCCCGGGTCCGAAGTCCTGGGGTTCCACCAATTCTCCCGGGCGTCTGGGGCCCGGGTCCGAAGGCCCTCGGGGTCGACCAGCTGTCTCGGAGGACTCGTGCTCGAGTCTGTGGGCCCGCGGGGTCGACCAGCTCTCCCGGGTGACTTGCGCTTGTGTCCGCGGGCCCGAGGTGTCGACGAGCACTCCCGGGCCACTCGGGCTCGTGTCCGAGGGCCCGCGTGTGCGAACAGCTCTCCCGGGTGAATCAACTCGGGTCTGAGGGCCAGCGGGGTCGACCAAAAATCCCCGGTGCCTCGGGCCCATGCCCGACGGCTTGCAGTGTCGACCAGCAGTCCCGGGCATCTCTGGACCCAGCCCGTGGTGCTGTGGGGTCAAACTGCTGCCCCGGGGGCCTCGCGCTTGGTCCGAGGGCACCCGGGTTCGACAAGCAGTCCCCAGCGACTCGTGCTAGAATCCGAGGGCCCCCGGGGTCGTCCAGCGGTCCCAGGCGCATCGGGCCGTTGCCCGAGGCCCGCGGTGTCGACCAACTCTCCCGGGCCACTCGGGTTAGGGTCTGAGGTCCCAGGGTCGACCAGCTGTCCCGGGCGACTCGGGCCCGTGCCCGATGTCCCGCTGGGTCGACCAGCTGTCCCGGGTGACTTGGGCCCTGGTCAGAGGGACCGCGGTGTCGACCAGGCGTCCCGGGTGACTCGGGACTGTACCCGAGGCCGCGCGGTGTCCACCAGGTGGCGCGGGCGACTCGGGGCCGTGACCGAGGGCCCAAGGTGTCGCCCAGCTCCCCCGGGTGATTCGGGCCCGGGTCCGAGAGCATGCGGTGTCGACCAGCTGTCCCGGGGCACTCGGGCCCGCGTCGAGGGTCCGCGGTTTCGGTTTCGACATGCTCTCCCGGGTGAATCGCGCTCGGGTCCGATGGTACGCGGGGTCGACGAGCTCTCTTGGGCGATTCGGGCCCGTTCCCGAGGGCCCGTGGTGACCACCAGCTGTCCCGGGTGACTCCGGACTGTGCCCGAGGGCCCGCGGTGTCGAACAGCTTTCCCGGGCGTCTCGCGCTTGGGTCTGTGGGCCCCCGCCATGGACCAGCCGTCCCGGATGTCTCTGGCTTGTTTCCGAGGGCCCGTGAGGTCGACCTGCGGTCCTGGGCGACTCCGGCCAGAGCCCTAGGGCCCGTGGGGTCAACCTGCTGACCCGGGCCACTCGCACTTGGGTCCGAGGGCCTGCGGGGTCGACAGGCTGTCCCGGGCGACTCCGGCCCGCCTCCGAGTGCCCAGGGGTCGACCAGCTGTCCCGGGACACTCGCGTTTGTGTCCGAGGGCCCGCGGGGTCAACCAGCTGTCCCGGGTGAATGGGGCTCGGGTCCCAAGGCACTCGGGGTTGACCAGCTGTCCTGGGCGACACCGGCCCATGCCTTTGGGCCCGCGGTGTGGACCAACACTTCCGGGCGACTCGCGTTCGGGTCTGACGGCCACGGTCGACCAGCTGTCCCGGGAGATTCGCGCCCATGCCTGATGTCCCGCGGGGTCGACCGGATGCCCCGGGCGACTCGGGCCCGTACCCGAGGGCCCGCGGTGTTGACCAGCTGTCCCGGGCGACTCCGGCCCTGGTCCAACGGCCTGAGGGGTCTACCAGCAGTCCCCGGGCGACTCGGGCTCGTTTCCGCCGGACCCCGGTGTCGACCATCGGTACCGGGCTATTCGTCCCGTGCCCGAGGGTCCGGGGTGTCGACCACATCTCTCGGGCGACTCGGTTCGGGTCCGAGGGCCCGCGGTGTCGACCAGCTCCTCTGGGCGATTCCGGCCCGGGTCAGAGGGCACACAGTGTCGACCAGCTGTCCTGCGCGACGTGGGCCCGGGTCCGAGTGCCCTCGGCGTCGACCAGGGGTCCCGTGTGACTCGGACCCGGGTCCAAGGGCCCTCGGGGTCCACCAGCACTCCCGGGAGACCTGCGCTCGGGTCAGATGGCCCGAGGTGTCGACCAGCTCTCGGGGGCGACTGGGGCCATACCCGATGGCCCGAGAGGTCTTCGAGCTCTCCCGGGTGACTCGGGACTGTGCCAAGGGCCCGCGGTGTCGAACTGCTCTCCCGGGCATCTCACGCTTGCCTCTGAGGGCCCCCGGGGTCGACCAGCAGGCCCGGACGACTCTGGCTCGTGTCCGAGGGCCCGTGAAGTCGACCTGCGGTTCTGGGTGACTCGGGTCAGAGCCCTATGGCCCGCGGGGTCGACCAGCTGCCCCGGGCCACTCGGGCCCGGGTCCGAGGGCCCACGGGTTCGACCAGATTTCCTGGGCGCCTCGGGCCCGGGTCTGAAGTCCTGGGGTTCCACCAATTCTCCCGGGCGTCTGGGGCCCGGGTCCGAAGGCCCTCGGGGTCGACCAGCTGTCTCGGAGGACTCGTGCTCGAGTCTGTGGGCCCGCGGGGTCGACCAGCTCTCCCGGGTGACTTGCGCTTGTGTCCGCGGGCCCGAGGTGTCGACGAGCACTCCCGGGCCACTCGGGCTCGTGTCCGAGGGCCCGCGTGTGCGAACAGCTCTCCCGGGTGAATCAACTCGGGTCTGAGGGCCAGCGGGGTCGACCAAAAATCCCCGGTGCCTCGGGCCCATGCCCGACGGCTTGCAGTGTCGACCAGCAGTCCCGGGCATCTCTGGACCCAGCCCGTGGTGCTGTGGGGTCAAACTGCTGCCCCGGGGGCCTCGCGCTTGGTCCGAGGGCACCCGGGTTCGACAAGCAGTCCCCAGCGACTCGTGCTAGAATCCGAGGGCCCCCGGGGTCGTCCAGCGGTCCCAGGCGCATCGGGCCGTTGCCCGAGGCCCGCGGTGTCGACCAACTCTCCCGGGCCACTCGGGTTAGGGTCTGAGGTCCCAGGGTCGACCAGCTGTCCCGGGCGACTCGGGCCCGTGCCCGATGTCCCGCTGGGTCGACCAGCTGTCCCGGGTGACTTGGGCCCTGGTCAGAGGGACCGCGGTGTCGACCAGGCGTCCCGGGTGACTCGGGACTGTACCCGAGGCCGCGCGGTGTCCACCAGGTGGCGCGGGCGACTCGGGGCCGTGACCGAGGGCCCAAGGTGTCGCCCAGCTCCCCCGGGTGATTCGGGCCCGGGTCCGAGAGCATGCGGTGTCGACCAGCTGTCCCGGGGCACTCGGGCCCGCGTCGAGGGTCCGCGGTTTCGGTTTCGACATGCTCTCCCGGGTGAATCGCGCTCGGGTCCGATGGTACGCGGGGTCGACGAGCTCTCTTGGGCGATTCGGGCCCGTTCCCGAGGGCCCGTGGTGACCACCAGCTGTCCCGGGTGACTCCGGACTGTGCCCGAGGGCCCGCGGTGTCGAACAGCTTTCCCGGGCGTCTCGCGCTTGGGTCTGTGGGCCCCCGCCATGGACCAGCCGTCCCGGATGTCTCTGGCTTGTTTCCGAGGGCCCGTGAGGTCGACCTGCGGTCCTGGGCGACTCCGGCCAGAGCCCTAGGGCCCGTGGGGTCAACCTGCTGACCCGGGCCACTCGCACTTGGGTCCGAGGGCCTGCGGGGTCGACAGGCTGTCCCGGGCGACTCCGGCCCGCCTCCGAGTGCCCAGGGGTCGACCAGCTGTCCCGGGACACTCGCGTTTGTGTCCGAGGGCCCGCGGGGTCAACCAGCTGTCCCGGGTGAATGGGGCTCGGGTCCCAAGGCACTCGGGGTTGACCAGCTGTCCTGGGCGACACCGGCCCATGCCTTTGGGCCCGCGGTGTGGACCAACTCTTCCGGGCGACTCGCGTTCGGGTCTGACGGCCACGGTCGACCAGCTGTCCCGGGAGATTCGCGCCCATGCCTGATGTCCCGCGGGGTCGACCGGATGCCCCGGGCGACTCGGGCCCGTACCCGAGGGCCCGCGGTGTTGACCAGCTGTCCCGGGCGACTCCGGCCCTGGTCCAACGGCCTGAGGGGTCTACCAGCAGTCCCCGGGCGACTCGGGCTCGTTTCCGCCGGACCCCGGTGTCGACCATCGGTACCGGGCTATTCGTCCCGTGCCCGAGGGTCCGGGGTGTCGACCACATCTCTCGGGCGACTCGGTTCGGGTCCGAGGGCCCGCGGTGTCGACCAGCTCCTCTGGGCGATTCCGGCCCGGGTCAGAGGGCACACAGTGTCGACCAGCTGTCCTGCGCGACGTGGGCCCGGGTCCGAGTGCCCTCGGCGTCGACCAGGGGTCCCGTGTGACTCGGACCCGGGTCCAAGGGCCCTCGGGGTCCACCAGCACTCCCGGGAGACCTGCGCTCGGGTCAGATGGCCCGAGGTGTCGACCAGCTCTCGGGGGCGACTGGGGCCATACCCGATGGCCCGAGGGGTCTTCGAGCTCTCCCGGGTGACTCGGGACTGTGCCAAGGGCCCGCGGTGTCGAACTGCTCTCCCGGGCATCTCACGCTTGCCTCTGAGGGCCCCCGGGGTCGACCAGCAGGCCCGGACGACTCTGGCTCGTGTCCGAGGGCCCGTGAAGTCGACCTGCGGTTCTGGGTGACTCGGGTCAGAGCCCTATGGCCCGCGGGGTCGACCAGCTGCCCCGGGCCACTCGGGCCCGGGTCCGAGGGCCCACGGGTTCGACCAGATTTCCTGGGCGCCTCGGGCCCGGGTCCGAAGTCCTGGGGTTCCACCAATTCTCCCGGGCGTCTGGGGCCCGGGTCCGAAGGCCCTCGGGGTCGACCAGCTGTCTCGGAGGACTCGTGCTCGAGTCTGTGGGCCCGCGGGGTCGACCAGCTCTCCCGGGTGACTTGCGCTTGTGTCCGCGGGCCCGAGGTGTCGACGAGCACTCCCGGGCCACTCGGGCTCGTGTCCGAGGGCCCGCGTGTGCGAACAGCTCTCCCGGGTGAATCAACTCGGGTCTGAGGGCCAGCGGGGTCGACCAAAAATCCCCGGTGCCTCGGGCCCATGCCCGACGGCTTGCAGTGTCGACCAGCAGTCCCGGGCATCTCTGGACCCAGCCCGTGGTGCTGTGGGGTCAAACTGCTGCCCCGGGGGCCTCGCGCTTGGTCCGAGGGCACCCGGGTTCGACAAGCAGTCCCCAGCGACTCGTGCTAGAATCCGAGGGCCCCCGGGGTCGTCCAGCGGTCCCAGGCGCATCGGGCCGTTGCCCGAGGCCCGCGGTGTCGACCAACTCTCCCGGGCCACTCGGGTTAGGGTCTGAGGTCCCAGGGTCGACCAGCTGTCCCGGGCGACTCGGGCCCGTGCCCGATGTCCCGCTGGGTCGACCAGCTGTCCCGGGTGACTTGGGCCCTGGTCAGAGGGACCGCGGTGTCGACCAGGCGTCCCGGGTGACTCGGGACTGTACCCGAGGCCGCGCGGTGTCCACCAGGTGGCGCGGGCGACTCGGGGCCGTGACCGAGGGCCCAAGGTGTCGCCCAGCTCCCCCGGGTGATTCGGGCCCGGGTCCGAGAGCATGCGGTGTCGACCAGCTGTCCCGGGGCACTCGGGCCCGCGTCGAGGGTCCGCGGTTTCGGTTTCGACATGCTCTCCCGGGTGAATCGCGCTCGGGTCCGATGGTACGCGGGGTCGACGAGCTCTCTTGGGCGATTCGGGCCCGTTCCCGAGGGCCCGTGGTGACCACCAGCTGTCCCGGGTGACTCCGGACTGTGCCCGAGGGCCCGCGGTGTCGAACAGCTTTCCCGGGCGTCTCGCGCTTGGGTCTGTGGGCCCCCGCCATGGACCAGCCGTCCCGGATGTCTCTGGCTTGTTTCCGAGGGCCCGTGAGGTCGACCTGCGGTCCTGGGCGACTCCGGCCAGAGCCCTAGGGCCCGTGGGGTCAACCTGCTGACCCGGGCCACTCGCACTTGGGTCCGAGGGCCTGCGGGGTCGACAGGCTGTCCCGGGCGACTCCGGCCCGCCTCCGAGTGCCCAGGGGTCGACCAGCTGTCCCGGGACACTCGCGTTTGTGTCCGAGGGCCCGCGGGGTCAACCAGCTGTCCCGGGTGAATGGGGCTCGGGTCCCAAGGCACTCGGGGTTGACCAGCTGTCCTGGGCGACACCGGCCCATGCCTTTGGGCCCGCGGTGTGGACCAACTCTTCCGGGCGACTCGCGTTCGGGTCTGACGGCCACGGTCGACCAGCTGTCCCGGGAGATTCGCGCCCATGCCTGATGTCCCGCGGGGTCGACCGGATGCCCCGGGCGACTCGGGCCCGTACCCGAGGGCCCGCGGTGTTGACCAGCTGTCCCGGGCGACTCCGGCCCTGGTCCAACGGCCTGAGGGGTCTACCAGCAGTCCCCGGGCGACTCGGGCTCGTTTCCGCCGGACCCCGGTGTCGACCATCGGTACCGGGCTATTCGTCCCGTGCCCGAGGGTCCGGGGTGTCGACCACATCTCTCGGGCGACTCGGTTCGGGTCCGAGGGCCCGCGGTGTCGACCAGCTCCTCTGGGCGATTCCGGCCCGGGTCAGAGGGCACACAGTGTCGACCAGCTGTCCTGCGCGACGTGGGCCCGGGTCCGAGTGCCCTCGGCGTCGACCAGGGGTCCCGTGTGACTCGGACCCGGGTCCAAGGGCCCTCGGGGTCCACCAGCACTCCCGGGAGACCTGCGCTCGGGTCAGATGGCCCGAGGTGTCGACCAGCTCTCGGGGGCGACTGGGGCCATACCCGATGGCCCGAGGGGTCTTCGAGCTCTCCCGGGTGACTCGGGACTGTGCCAAGGGCCCGCGGTGTCGAACTGCTCTCCCGGGCATCTCACGCTTGCCTCTGAGGGCCCCCGGGGTCGACCAGCAGGCCCGGACGACTCTGGCTCGTGTCCGAGGGCCCGTGAAGTCGACCTGCGGTTCTGGGTGACTCGGGTCAGAGCCCTATGGCCCGCGGGGTCGACCAGCTGCCCCGGGCCACTCGGGCCCGGGTCCGAGGGCCCACGGGTTCGACCAGATTTCCTGGGCGCCTCGGGCCCGGGTCTGAAGTCCTGGGGTTCCACCAATTCTCCCGGGCGTCTGGGGCCCGGGTCCGAAGGCCCTCGGGGTCGACCAGCTGTCTCGGAGGACTCGTGCTCGAGTCTGTGGGCCCGCGGGGTCGACCAGCTCTCCCGGGTGACTTGCGCTTGTGTCCGCGGGCCCGAGGTGTCGACGAGCACTCCCGGGCCACTCGGGCTCGTGTCCGAGGGCCCGCGTGTGCGAACAGCTCTCCCGGGTGAATCAACTCGGGTCTGAGGGCCAGCGGGGTCGACCAAAAATCCCCGGTGCCTCGGGCCCATGCCCGACGGCTTGCAGTGTCGACCAGCAGTCCCGGGCATCTCTGGACCCAGCCCGTGGTGCTGTGGGGTCAAACTGCTGCCCCGGGGGCCTCGCGCTTGGTCCGAGGGCACCCGGGTTCGACAAGCAGTCCCCAGCGACTCGTGCTAGAATCCGAGGGCCCCCGGGGTCGTCCAGCGGTCCCAGGCGCATCGGGCCGTTGCCCGAGGCCCGCGGTGTCGACCAACTCTCCCGGGCCACTCGGGTTAGGGTCTGAGGTCCCAGGGTCGACCAGCTGTCCCGGGCGACTCGGGCCCGTGCCCGATGTCCCGCTGGGTCGACCAGCTGTCCCGGGTGACTTGGGCCCTGGTCAGAGGGACCGCGGTGTCGACCAGGCGTCCCGGGTGACTCGGGACTGTACCCGAGGCCGCGCGGTGTCCACCAGGTGGCGCGGGCGACTCGGGGCCGTGACCGAGGGCCCAAGGTGTCGCCCAGCTCCCCCGGGTGATTCGGGCCCGGGTCCGAGAGCATGCGGTGTCGACCAGCTGTCCCGGGGCACTCGGGCCCGCGCCGAGGGTCCGCGGTTTCGGTTTCGACATGCTCTCCCGGGTGAATCGCGCTCGGGTCCGATGGTACGCGGGGTCGACGAGCTCTCTTGGGCGATTCGGGCCCGTTCCCGAGGGCCCGTGGTGACCACCAGCTGTCCCGGGTGACTCCGGACTGTGCCCGAGGGCCCGCGGTGTCGAACAGCTTTCCCGGGCGTCTCGCGCTTGGGTCTGTGGGCCCCCGCCATGGACCAGCCGTCCCGGATGTCTCTGGCTTGTTTCCGAGGGCCCGTGAGGTCGACCTGCGGTCCTGGGCGACTCCGGCCAGAGCCCTAGGGCCCGTGGGGTCAACCTGCTGACCCGGGCCACTCGCACTTGGGTCCGAGGGCCTGCGGGGTCGACAGGCTGTCCCGGGCGACTCCGGCCCGCCTCCGAGTGCCCAGGGGTCGACCAGCTGTCCCGGGACACTCGCGTTTGTGTCCGAGGGCCCGCGGGGTCAACCAGCTGTCCCGGGTGAATGGGGCTCGGGTCCCAAGGCACTCGGGGTTGACCAGCTGTCCTGGGCGACACCGGCCCATGCCTTTGGGCCCGCGGTGTGGACCAACTCTTCCGGGCGACTCGCGTTCGGGTCTGACGGCCACGGTCGACCAGCTGTCCCGGGAGATTCGCGCCCATGCCTGATGTCCCGCGGGGTCGACCGGATGCCCCGGGCGACTCGGGCCCGTACCCGAGGGCCCGCGGTGTTGACCAGCTGTCCCGGGCGACTCCGGCCCTGGTCCAACGGCCTGAGGGGTCTACCAGCAGTCCCCGGGCGACTCGGGCTCGTTTCCGCCGGACCCCGGTGTCGACCATCGGTACCGGGCTATTCGTCCCGTGCCCGAGGGTCCGGGGTGTCGACCACATCTCTCGGGCGACTCGGTTCGGGTCCGAGGGCCCGCGGTGTCGACCAGCTCCTCTGGGCGATTCCGGCCCGGGTCAGAGGGCACACAGTGTCGACCAGCTGTCCTGCGCGACGTGGGCCCGGGTCCGAGTGCCCTCGGCGTCGACCAGGGGTCCCGTGTGACTCGGACCCGGGTCCAAGGGCCCTCGGGGTCCACCAGCACTCCCGGGAGACCTGCGCTCGGGTCAGATGGCCCGAGGTGTCGACCAGCTCTCGGGGGCGACTGGGGCCATACCCGATGGCCCGAGGGGTCTTCGAGCTCTCCCGGGTGACTCGGGACTGTGCCAAGGGCCCGCGGTGTCGAACTGCTCTCCCGGGCATCTCACGCTTGCCTCTGAGGGCCCCCGGGGTCGACCAGCAGGCCCGGACGACTCTGGCTCGTGTCCGAGGGCCCGTGAAGTCGACCTGCGGTTCTGGGTGACTCGGGTCAGAGCCCTATGGCCCGCGGGGTCGACCAGCTGCCCCGGGCCACTCGGGCCCGGGTCCGAGGGCCCACGGGTTCGACCAGATTTCCTGGGCGCCTCGGGCCCGGGTCCGAAGTCCTGGGGTTCCACCAATTCTCCCGGGCGTCTGGGGCCCGGGTCCGAAGGCCCTCGGGGTCGACCAGCTGTCTCGGAGGACTCGTGCTCGAGTCTGTGGGCCCGCGGGGTCGACCAGCTCTCCCGGGTGACTTGCGCTTGTGTCCGCGGGCCCGAGGTGTCGACGAGCACTCCCGGGCCACTCGGGCTCGTGTCCGAGGGCCCGCGTGTGCGAACAGCTCTCCCGGGTGAATCAACTCGGGTCTGAGGGCCAGCGGGGTCGACCAAAAATCCCCGGTGCCTCGGGCCCATGCCCGACGGCTTGCAGTGTCGACCAGCAGTCCCGGGCATCTCTGGACCCAGCCCGTGGTGCTGTGGGGTCAAACTGCTGCCCCGGGGGCCTCGCGCTTGGTCCGAGGGCACCCGGGTTCGACAAGCAGTCCCCAGCGACTCGTGCTAGAATCCGAGGGCCCCCGGGGTCGTCCAGCGGTCCCAGGCGCATCGGGCCGTTGCCCGAGGCCCGCGGTGTCGACCAACTCTCCCGGGCCACTCGGGTTAGGGTCTGAGGTCCCAGGGTCGACCAGCTGTCCCGGGCGACTCGGGCCCGTGCCCGATGTCCCGCTGGGTCGACCAGCTGTCCCGGGTGACTTGGGCCCTGGTCAGAGGGACCGCGGTGTCGACCAGGCGTCCCGGGTGACTCGGGACTGTACCCGAGGCCGCGCGGTGTCCACCAGGTGGCCCGGGCGACTCGGGGCCGTGACCGAGGGCCCAAGGTGTCGCCCAGCTCCCCCGGGTGATTCGGGCCCGGGTCCGAGAGCATGCGGTGTCGACCAGCTGTCCCGGGGCACTCGGGCCCGCGTCGAGGGTCCGCGGTTTCGGTTTCTACATGCTCTCCCGGGTGAATCGCGCTCGGGTCCGATGGCACGCGGGGTCGACGAGCTCTCTTGGGCGATTCGGGCCCGTTCCCGAGGGCCCGTGGTGACCACCAGCTGTCCCGGGTGACTCCGGACTGTGCCCGAGGGCCCGAGGTGTCGAACAGCTTTCCCGGGCATCTCGCGCTTGGGTCTGTGGGCCCCCGCCATGGACCAGCAGTCCCGGATGTCTCTGGCTTGTTTCCGAGGGCCCGTGAGGTCGACCTGCGGTCCTGGGCGACTCCGGCCAGAGCCCTAGGGCCCGTGGGGTCAACCTGCTGACCCGGGCCACTCGCACTTGGGTCCGAGGGCCTGCGGGGTCGACAGGCTGTCCCGGGCGACTCCGGCCCGCCTCCGAGTGCCCAGGGGTCGACCAGCTGTCCCGGGACACTCGCGTTTGTGTCCGAGGGCCCGCGGGGTCAACCAGCTGTCCCGGGTGAATGGGGCTCGGGTCCCAAGGCACTCGGGGTTGACCAGCTGTCCTGGGCGACACCGGCCCATGCCTTTGGGCCCGCGGTGTGGACCAACTCTTCCGGGCGACTCGCGTTCGGGTCTGACGGCCACGGTCGACCAGCTGTCCCGGGAGATTCGCGCCCATGCCTGATGTCCCGCGGGGTCGACCGGATGCCCCGGGCGACTCGGGCCCGTACCCGAGGGCCCGCGGTGTTGACCAGCTGTCCCGGGCGACTCCGGCCCTGGTCCAACGGCCTGAGGGGTCTACCAGCAGTCCCCGGGCGACTCGGGCTCGTTTCCGCCGGACCCCGGTGTCGACCATCGGTACCGGGCTATTCGTCCCGTGCCCGAGGGTCCGGGGTGTCGACCACATCTCTCGGGCGACTCGGTTCGGGTCCGAGGGCCCGCGGTGTCGACCAGCTCCTCTGGGCGATTCCGGCCCGGGTCAGAGGGCACACAGTGTCGACCAGCTGTCCTGCGCGACGTGGGCCCGGGTCCGAGTGCCCTCGGCGTCGACCAGGGGTCCCGTGTGACTCGGACCCGGGTCCAAGGGCCCTCGGGGTCCACCAGCACTCCCGGGAGACCTGCGCTCGGGTCAGATGGCCCGAGGTGTCGACCAGCTCTCGGGGGCGACTGGGGCCATACCCGATGGCCCGAGGGGTCTTCGAGCTCTCCCGGGTGACTCGGGACTGTGCCAAGGGCCCGCGGTGTCGAACTGCTCTCCCGGGCATCTCACGCTTGCCTCTGAGGGCCCCCGGGGTCGACCAGCAGGCCCGAACGACTCTGGCTCGTGTCCGAGGGCCCGTGAAGTCGACCTGCGGTTCTGGGTGACTCGGGTCAGAGCCCTATGGCCCGCGGGGTCGACCAGCTGCCCCGGGCCACTCGGGCCCGGGTCCGAGGGCCCACGGGTTCGACCAGATTTCCTGGGCGCCTCGGGCCCGGGTCCGAAGTCCTGGGGTTCCACCAATTCTCCCGGGCGTCTGGGGCCCGGGTCCGAAGGCCCTCGGGGTCGACCAGCTGTCTCGGAGGACTCGTGCTCGAGTCTGTGGGCCCGCGGGGTCGACCAGCTCTCCCGGGTGACTTGCGCTTGTGTCCGCGGGCCCGAGGTGTCGACGAGCACTCCCGGGCCACTCGGGCTCGTGTCCGAGGGCCCGCGTGTGCGAACAGCTCTCCCGGGTGAATCAACTGGGGTCTGAGGGCCAGCGGGGTCGACCAAAAATCCCCGGTGCCTCGGGCCCATGCCCGACGGCTTGCAGTGTCGACCAGCAGTCCCGGGCATCTCTGGACCCAGCCCGTGGTGCTGTGGGGTCAAACTGCTGCCCCGGGGGCCTCGCGCTTGGTCCGAGGGCACCCGGGTTCGACAAGCAGTCCCCAGCGACTCGTGCTAGAATCCGAGGGCCCCCGGGGTCGTCCAGCGGTCCCAGGCGCATCGGGCCGTTGCCCGAGGCCCGCGGTGTCGACCAACTCTCCCGGGCCACTCGGGTTAGGGTCTGAGGTCCCAGGGTCGACCAGCTGTCCCGGGCGACTCGGGCCCGTGCCCGATGTCCCGCTGGGTCGACCAGCTGTCCCGGGTGACTTGGGCCCTGGTCAGAGGGACCGCGGTGTCGACCAGGCGTCCCGGGTGACTCGGGACTGTACCCGAGGCCGCGCGGTGTCCACCAGGTGGCCCGGGCGACTCGGGGCCGTGACCGAGGGCCCAAGGTGTCGCCCAGCTCCCCCGGGTGATTCGGGCCCGGGTCCGAGAGCATGCGGTGTCGACCAGCTGTCCCGGGGCACTCGGGCCCGCGTCGAGGGTCCGCGGTTTCGGTTTCTACATGCTCTCCCGGGTGAATCGCGCTCGGGTCCGATGGCACGCGGGGTCGACGAGCTCTCTTGGGCGATTCGGGCCCGTTCCCGAGGGCCCGTGGTGACCACCAGCTGTCCCGGGTGACTCCGGACTGTGCCCGAGGGCCCGAGGTGTCGAACAGCTTTCCCGGGCATCTCGCGCTTGGGTCTGTGGGCCCCCGCCATGGACCAGCAGTCCCGGATGTCTCTGGCTTGTTTCCGAGGGCCCGTGAGGTCGACCTGCGGTCCTGGGCGACTCCGGCCAGAGCCCTAGGGCCCGTGGGGTCAACCTGCTGACCCGGGCCACTCGCACTTGGGTCCGAGGGCCTGCGGGGTCGACAGGCTGTCCCGGGCGACTCCGGCCCGCCTCCGAGTGCCCAGGGGTCGACCAGCTGTCCCGGGACACTCGCGTTTGTGTCCGAGGGCCCGCGGGGTCAACCAGCTGTCCCGGGTGAATGGGGCTCGGGTCCCAAGGCACTCGGGGTTGACCAGCTGTCCTGGGCGACACCGGCCCATGCCTTTGGGCCCGCGGTGTGGACCAACTCTTCCGGGCGACTCGCGTTCGGGTCTGACGGCCACGGTCGACCAGCTGTCCCGGGAGATTCGCGCCCATGCCTGATGTCCCGCGGGGTCGACCGGATGCCCCGGGCGACTCGGGCCCGTACCCGAGGGCCCGCGGTGTTGACCAGCTGTCCCGGGCGACTCCGGCCCTGGTCCAACGGCCTGAGGGGTCTACCAGCAGTCCCCCGGCGCCTCGGGCTCGTTTCCGCCGGACCCCGGTGTCGACCATCGGTACCGGGCTCTTCGTCCCGTGCCCGAGGGTCCGGGGTGTCGACCACATCTCTCGGGCGACTCGGTTCGGGTCCGAGGGCCCGCGGTGTCGACCAGCTCCTCTGGGCGATTCCGGCCCGGGTCAGAGGGCACACAGTGTCGACCAGCTGTCCTGCGCGACGTGGGCCCGGGTCCGAGTGCCCTCGGCGTCGACCAGGGGTCCCGTGTGACTCGGACCCGGGTCCAAGGGCCCTCGGGGTCCACCAGCACTCCCGGGAGACCTGCGCTCGGGTCAGATGGCCCGAGGTGTCGACCAGCTCTCGGGGGCGACTGGGGCCATACCCGATGGCCCGAGGGGTCTTCGAGCTCTCCCGGGTGACTCGGGACTGTGCCAAGGGCCCGCGGTGTCGACCTGCTCTCCCGGGCATCTCACGCTTGCCTCTGAGGGCCCCCGGGGTCGACCAGCAGGCCCGGACGACTCTGGCTCGTGTCCGAGGGCCCGTGAAGTCGACCTGCGGTTCTGGGTGACTCGGGTCAGAGCCCTATGGCCCGCGGGGTCGACCAGCTGCCCCGGGCCACTCGGGCCCGGGTCCGAGGGCCCACGGGTTCGACCAGATTTCCTGGGCGCCTCGGGCCCGGGTCCGAAGTCCTGGGGTTCCACCAATTCTCCCGGGCGTCTGGGGCCCGGGTCCGAAGGCCCTCGGGGTCGACCAGCTGTCTCGGAGGACTCGTGCTCGAGTCTGTGGGCCCGCGGGGTCGACCAGCACTCCCGGGCCACTCGGGCTCGTGTCCGAGGGCCCGCGTGTGCGAACAGCTCTCCCGGGTGAATCAACTCGGGTCTGAGGGCCAGCGGGGTCGACCAAAAATCCCCGGTGTCTCGGGCCCATGCCCGACGGCTTGCAGTGTCGACCAGCAGTCCCGGGCATCTCTGGACCCAGCCCGTGGTGCTGTGGGGTCAAACTGCTGCCCCGGGGGCCTCGCGCTTGGTCCGAGGGCACCCGGGTTCGACAAGCAGTCCCCAGCGACTCGTGCTAGAATCCGAGGGCCCCCGGGGTCGTCCAGCGGTCCCAGGCGCATCGGGCCGTTGCCCGAGGCCCGCGGTGTCGACCAACTCTCCCGGGCCACTCGGGTTAGGGTCTGAGGTCCCAGGGTCGACCAGCTGTCCCGGGCGACTCGGGCCCGTGCCCGATGTCCCGCTGGGTCGACCAGCTGTCCCGGGTGACTTGGGCCCTGGTCAGAGGGACCGCGGTGTCGACCAGGCGTCCCGGGTGACTCGGGACTGTACCCGAGGCCGCGCGGTGTCCACCAGGTGGCGCGGGCGACTCGGGGCCGTGACCGAGGGCCCAAGGTGTCGCCCAGCTCCCCCGGGTGATTCGGGCCCGGGTCCGAGAGCATGCGGTGTCGACCAGCTGTCCCGGGGCACTCGGGCCCGCGCCGAGGGTCCGCGGTTTCGGTTTCGACATGCTCTCCCGGGTGAATCGCGCTCGGGTCCAATGGTACGCGGGGTCGACGAGCTCTCTTGGGCGATTCGGGCCCGTTCCCGAGGGCCCGTGGTGACCACCAGCTGTCCCGGGTGACTCCGGACTGTGCCCGAGGGCCCGCGGTGTCGAACAGCTTTCCCGGGCGTCTCGCGCTTGGGTCTGTGGGCCCCCGCCATGGACCAGCCGTCCCGGATGTCTCTGGCTTGTTTCCGAGGGCCCGTGAGGTCGACCTGCGGTCCTGGGCGACTCCGGCCAGAGCCCTAGGGCCCGTGGGGTCAACCTGCTGACCCGGGCCACTCGCACTTGGGTCCGAGGGCCTGCGGGGTCGACAGGCTGTCCCGGGCGACTCCGGCCCGCCTCCGAGTGCCCAGGGGTCGACCAGCTGTCCCGGGACACTCGCGTTTGTGTCCGAGGGCCCGCGGGGTCAACCAGCTGTCCCGGGTGAATGGGGCTCGGGTCCCAAGGCACTCGGGGTTGACCAGCTGTCCTGGGCGACACCGGCCCATGCCTTTGGGCCCGCGGTGTGGACCAACTCTTCCGGGCGACTCGCGTTCGGGTCTGACGGCCACGGTCGACCAGCTGTCCCGGGAGATTCGCGCCCATGCCTGATGTCCCGCGGGGTCGACCGGATGCCCCGGGCGACTCGGGCCCGTACCCGAGGGCCCGCGGTGTTGACCAGCTGTCCCGGGCGACTCCGGCCCTGGTCCAACGGCCTGAGGGGTCTACCAGCAGTCCCCGGGCGACTCGGGCTCGTTTCCGCCGGACCCCGGTGTCGACCATCGGTACCGGGCTATTCGTCCCGTGCCCGAGGGTCCGGGGTGTCGACCACATCTCTCGGGCGACTCGGTTCGGGTCCGAGGGCCCGCGGTGTCGACCAGCTCCTCTGGGCGATTCCGGCCCGGGTCAGAGGGCACACAGTGTCGACCAGCTGTCCTGCGCGACGTGGGCCCGGGTCCGAGTGCCCTCGGCGTCGACCAGGGGTCCCGTGTGACTCGGACCCGGGTCCAAGGGCCCTCGGGGTCCACCAGCACTCCTGGGAGACCTGCGCTCGGGTCAGATGGCCCGAGGTGTCGACCAGCTCTCGGGGGCGACTGGGGCCATACCCGATGGCCCGAGGGGTCTTCGAGCTCTCCCGGGTGACTCGGGACTGTGCCAAGGGCCCGCGGTGTCGAACTGCTCTCCCGGGCATCTCACGCTTGCCTCTGAGGGCCCCCGGGGTCGACCAGCAGGCCCGGACGACTCTGGCTCGTGTCCGAGGGCCCGTGAAGTCGACCTGCGGTTCTGGGTGACTCGGGTCAGAGCCCTATGGCCCGCGGGGTCGACCAGCTGCCCCGGGCCACTCGGGCCCGGGTCCGAGGGCCCACGGGTTCGACCAGATTTCCTGGGCGCCTCGGGCCCGGGTCCGAAGTCCTGGGGTTCCACCAATTCTCCCGGGCGTCTGGGGCCCGGGTCCGAAGGCCCTCGGGGTCGACCAGCTGTCTCGGAGGACTCGTGCTCGAGTCTGTGGGCCCGCGGGGTCGACCAGCTCTCCCGGGTGACTTGCGCTTGTGTCCGCGGGCCCGAGGTGTCGACCAGCACTCCCGGGCCACTCGGGCTCGTGTCCGAGGGCCCGCGTGTGCGAACAGCTCTCCCGGGTGAATCAACTCGGGTCTGAGGGCCAGCGGGGTCGACCAAAAATCCCCGGTGCCTCGGGCCCATGCCCGACGGCTTGCAGTGTCGACCAGCAGTCCCGGGCATCTCTGGACCCAGCCCGTGGTGCTGTGGGGTCAAACTGCTGCCCCGGGGGCCTCGCGCTTGGTCCGAGGGCACCCGGGTTCGACAAGCAGTCCCCAGCGACTCGTGCTAGAATCCGAGGGCCCCCGGGGTCGTCCAGCGGTCCCAGGCGCATCGGGCCGTTGCCCGAGGCCCGCGGTGTCGACCAACTCTCCCGGGCCACTCGGGTTAGGGTCTGAGGTCCCAGGGTCGACCAGCTGTCCCGGGCGACTCGGGCCCGTGCCCGATGTCCCGCTGGGTCGACCAGCTGTCCCGGGTGACTTGGGCCCTGGTCAGAGGGACCGCGGTGTCGACCAGGCGTCCCGGGTGACTCGGGACTGTACCCGAGGCCGCGCGGTGTCCACCAGGTGGCGCGGGCGACTCGGGGCCGTGACCGAGGGCCCAAGGTGTCGCCCAGCTCCCCCGGGTGATTCGGGCCCGGGTCCGAGAGCATGCGGTGTCGACCAGCTGTCCCGGGGCACTCGGGCCCGCGTCGAGGGTCCGCGGTTTCGGTTTCGACATGCTCTCCCGGGTGAATCGCGCTCGGGTCCGATGGTACGCGGGGTCGACGAGCTCTCTTGGGCGATTCGGGCCCGTTCCCGAGGGCCCGTGGTGACCACCAGCTGTCCCGGGTGACTCCGGACTGTGCCCGAGGGCCCGCGGTGTCGAACAGCTTTCCCGGGCGTCTCGCGCTTGGGTCTGTGGGCCCCCGCCATCGACCAGCCGTCCCGGATGTCTCTGGCTTGTTTCCGAGGGCCCGTGAGGTCGACCTGCGGTCCTGGGCGACTCCGGCCAGAGCCCTAGGGCCCGTGGGGTCAACCTGCTGACCCGGGCCACTCGCACTTGGGTCCGAGGGCCTGCGGGGTCGACAGGCTGTCCCGGGCGACTCCGGCCCGCCTCCGAGTGCCCAGGGGTCGACCAGCTGTCCCGGGACACTCGCGTTTGTGTCCGAGGGCCCGCGGGGTCAACCAGCTGTCCCGGGTGAATGGGGCTCGGGTCCCAAGGCACTCGGGGTTGACCAGCTGTCCTGGGCGACACCGGCCCATGCCTTTGGGCCCGCGGTGTGGACCAACGCTTCCGGGCGACTCGCGTTCGGGTCTGACGGCCACGGTCGACCAGCTGTCCCGGGAGATTCGCGCCCATGCCTGATGTCCCGCGGGGTCGACCGGATGCCCCGGGCGACTCGGGCCCGTACCCGAGGGCCCGCGGTGTTGACCAGCTGTCCCGGGCGACTCCGGCCCTGGTCCAACGGCCTGAGGGGTCTACCAGCAGTCCCCGGGCGACTCGGGCTCGTTTCCGCCGGACCCCGGTGTCGACCATCGGTACCGGGCTATTCGTCCCGTGCCCGAGGGTCCGGGGTGTCGACCACATCTCTCGGGCGACTCGGTTCGGGTCCGAGGGCCCGCGGTGTCGACCAGCTCCTCTGGGCGATTCCGGCCCGGGTCAGAGGGCACACAGTGTCGACCAGCTGTCCTGCGCGACGTGGGCCCGGGTCCGAGTGCCCTCGGCGTCGACCAGGGGTCCCGTGTGACTCGGACCCGGGTCCAAGGGCCCTCGGGGTCCACCAGCACTCCCGGGAGACCTGCGCTCGGGTCAGATGGCCCGAGGTGTCGACCAGCTCTCGGGGGCGACTGGGGCCATACCCGATGGCCCGAGGGGTCTTCGAGCTCTCCCGGGTGACTCGGGACTGTGCCAAGGGCCCGCGGTGTCGAACTGCTCTCCCGGGCATCTCACGCTTGCCTCTGAGGGCCCCCGGGGTCGACCAGCAGGCCCGGACGACTCTGGCTCGTGTCCGAGGGCCCGTGAAGTCGACCTGCGGTTCTGGGTGACTCGGGTCAGAGCCCTATGGCCCGCGGGGTCGACCAGCTGCCCCGGGCCACTCGGGCCCGGGTCCGAGGGCCCACGGGTTCGACCAGATTTCCTGGGCGCCTCGGGCCCGGGTCCGAAGTCCTGGGGTTCCACCAATTCTCCCGGGCGTCTGGGGCCCGGGTCCGAAGGCCCTCGGGGTCGACCAGCTGTCTCGGAGGACTCGTGCTCGAGTCTGTGGGCCCGCGGGGTCGACCAGCTCTCCCGGGTGACTTGCGCTTGTGTCCGCGGGCCCGAGGTGTCGACGAGCACTCCCGGGCCACTCGGGCTCGTGTCCGAGGGCCCGCGTGTGCGAACAGCTCTCCCGGGTGAATCAACTCGGGTCTGAGGGCCAGCGGGGTCGACCAAAAATCCCCGGTGCCTCGGGCCCATGCCCGACGGCTTGCAGTGTCGACCAGCAGTCCCGGGCATCTCTGGACCCAGCCCGTGGTGCTGTGGGGTCAAACTGCTGCCCCGGGGGCCTCGCGCTTGGTCCGAGGGCACCCGGGTTCGACAAGCAGTCCCCAGCGACTCGTGCTAGAATCCGAGGGCCCCCGGGGTCGTCCAGCGGTCCCAGGCGCATCGGGCCGTTGCCCGAGGCCCGCGGTGTCGACCAACTCTCCCGGGCCACTCGGGTTAGGGTCTGAGGTCCCAGGGTCGACCAGCTGTCCCGGGCGACTCGGGCCCGTGCCCGATGTCCCGCTGGGTCGACCAGCTGTCCCGGGTGACTTGGGCCCTGGTCAGAGGGACCGCGGTGTCGACCAGGCGTCCCGGGTGACTCGGGACTGTACCCGAGGCCGCGCGGTGTCCACCAGGTGGCCCGGGCGACTCGGGGCCGTGACCGAGGGCCCAAGGTGTCGCCCAGCTCCCCCGGGTGATTCGGGCCCGGGTCCGAGAGCATGCGGTGTCGACCAGCTGTCCCGGGGCACTCGGGCCCGCGTCGAGGGTCCGCGGTTTCGGTTTCGACATGCTCTCCCGGGTGAATCGCGCTCGGGTCCGATGGTACGCGGGGTCGACGAGCTCTCTTGGGCGATTCGGGCCCGTTCCCGAGGGCCCGTGGTGACCACCAGCTGTCCCGGGTGACTCCGGACTGTGCCCGAGGGCCCGCGGTGTCGAACAGCTTTCCCGGGCGTCTCGCGCTTGGGTCTGTGGGCCCCCGCCATGGACCAGCAGTCCCGGATGTCTCTGGCTTGTTTCCGAGGGCCCGTGAGGTCGACCTGCGGTCCTGGGCGACTCCGGCCAGAGCCCTAGGGCCCGTGGGGTCAACCTGCTGACCCGGGCCACTCGCACTTGGGTCCGAGGGCCTGCGGGGTCGACAGGCTGTCCCGGGCGACTCCGGCCCGCCTCCGAGTGCCCAGGGGTCGACCAGCTGTCCCGGGACACTCGCGTTTGTGTCCGAGGGCCCGCGGGGTCAACCAGCTGTCCCGGGTGAATGGGGCTCGGGTCCCAAGGCACTCGGGGTTGACCAGCTGTCCTGGGCGACACCGGCCCATGCCTTTGGGCCCGCGGTGTGGACCAACGCTTCCGGGCGACTCGCGTTCGGGTCTGACGGCCACGGTCGACCAGCTGTCCCGGGAGATTCGCGCCCATGCCTGATGTCCCGCGGGGTCGACCGGATGCCCCGGGCGACTCGGGCCCGTACCCGAGGGCCCGCGGTGTTGACCAGCTGTCCCGGGCGACTCCGGCCCTGGTCCAACGGCCTGAGGGGTCTACCAGCAGTCCCCGGGCGACTCGGGCTCGTTTCCGCCGGACCCCGGTGTCGACCATCGGTACCGGGCTATTCGTCCCGTGCCCGAGGGTCCGGGGTGTCGACCACATCTCTCGGGCGACTCGGTTCGGGTCCGAGGGCCCGCGGTGTCGACCAGCTCCTCTGGGCGATTCCGGCCCGGGTCAGAGGGCACACAGTGTCGACCAGCTGTCCTGCGCGACGTGGGCCCGGGTCCGAGTGCCCTCGGCGTCGACCAGGGGTCCCGTGTGACTCGGACCCGGGTCCAAGGGCCCTCGGGGTCCACCAGCACTCCCGGGAGACCTGCGCTCGGGTCAGATGGCCCGAGGTGTCGACCAGCTCTCGGGGGCGACTGGGGCCATACCCGATGGCCCGAGGGGTCTTCGAGCTCTCCCGGGTGACTCGGGACTGTGCCAAGGGCCCGCGGTGTCGAACTGCTCTCCCGGGCATCTCACGCTTGCCTCTGAGGGCCCCCGGGGTCGACCAGCAGGCCCGGACGACTCTGGCTCGTGTCCGAGGGCCCGTGAAGTCGACCTGCGGTTCTGGGTGACTCGGGTCAGAGCCCTATGGCCCGCGGGGTCGACCAGCTGCCCCGGGCCACTCGGGCCCGGGTCCGAGGGCCCACGGGTTCGACCAGATTTCCTGGGCGCCTCGGGCCCGGGTCCGAAGTCCTGGGGTTCCACCAATTCTCCCGGGCGTCTGGGGCCCGGGTCCGAAGGCCCTCGGGGTCGACCAGCTGTCTCGGAGGACTCGTGCTCGAGTCTGTGGGCCCGCGGGGTCGACCAGCTCTCCCGGGTGACTTGCGCTTGTGTCCGCGGGCCCGAGGTGTCGACGAGCACTCCCGGGCCACTCGGGCTCGTGTCCGAGGGCCCGCGTGTGCGAACAGCTCTCCCGGGTGAATCAACTCGGGTCTGAGGGCCAGCGGGGTCGACCAAAAATCCCCGGTGCCTCGGGCCCATGCCCGACGGCTTGCAGTGTCGACCAGCAGTCCCGGGCATCTCTGGACCCAGCCCGTGGTGCTGTGGGGTCAAACTGCTGCCCCGGGGGCCTCGCGCTTGGTCCGAGGGCACCCGGGTTCGACAAGCAGTCCCCAGCGACTCGTGCTAGAATCCGAGGGCCCCCGGGGTCGTCCAGCGGTCCCAGGCGCATCGGGCCGTTGCCCGAGGCCCGCGGTGTCGACCAACTCTCCCGGGCCACTCGGGTTAGGGTCTGAGGTCCCAGGGTCGACCAGCTGTCCCGGGCGACTCGGGCCCGTGCCCGATGTCCCGCTGGGTCGACCAGCTGTCCCGGGTGACTTGGGCCCTGGTCAGAGGGACCGCGGTGTCGACCAGGCGTCCCGGGTGACTCGGGACTGTACCCGAGGCCGCGCGGTGTCCACCAGGTGGCCCGGGCGACTCGGGGCCGTGACCGAGGGCCCAAGGTGTCGCCCAGCTCCCCCGGGTGATTCGGGCCCGGGTCCGAGAGCATGCGGTGTCGACCAGCTGTCCCGGGGCACTCGGGCCCGCGTCGAGGGTCCGCGGTTTCGGTTTCGACATGCTCTCCCGGGTGAATCGCGCTCGGGTCCGATGGTACGCGGGGTCGACGAGCTCTCTTGGGCGATTCGGGCCCGTTCCCGAGGGCCCGTGGTGACCACCAGCTGTCCCGGGTGACTCCGGACTGTGCCCGAGGGCCCGCGGTGTCGAACAGCTTTCCCGGGCGTCTCGCGCTTGGGTCTGTGGGCCCCCGCCATGGACCAGCCGTCCCGGATGTCTCTGGCTTGTTTCCGAGGGCCCGTGAGGTCGACCTGCGGTCCTGGGCGACTCCGGCCAGAGCCCTAGGGCCCGTGGGGTCAACCTGCTGACCCGGGCCACTCGCACTTGGGTCCGAGGGCCTGCGCGGTCGACAGGCTGTCCCGGGCGACTCCGGCCCGCCTCCGAGTGCCCAGGGGTCGACCAGCTGTCCCGGGACACTCGCGTTTGTGTCCGAGGGCCCGCGGGGTCAACCAGCTGTCCCGGGTGAATGGGGCTCGGGTCCCAAGGCACTCGGGGTTGACCAGCTGTCCTGGGCGACACCGGCCCATGCCTTTGGGCCCGCGGTGTGGACCAACTCTTCCGGGCGACTCGCGTTCGGGTCTGACGGCCACGGTCGACCAGCTGTCCCGGGAGATTCGCGCCCATGCCTGATGTCCCGCGGGGTCGACCGGATGCCCCGGGCGACTCGGGCCCGTACCCGAGGGCCCGCGGTGTTGACCAGCTGTCCCGGGCGACTCCGGCCCTGGTCCAACGGCCTGAGGGGTCTACCAGCAGTCCCCGGGCGACTCGGGCTCGTTTCCGCCGGACCCCGGTGTCGACCATCGGTACCGGGCTATTCGTCCCGTGCCCGAGGGTCCGGGGTGTCGACCACATCTCTCGGGCGACTCGGTTCGGGTCCGAGGGCCCGCGGTGTCGACCAGCTCCTCTGGGCGATTCCGGCCCGGGTCAGAGGGCACACAGTGTCGACCAGCTGTCCTGCGCGACGTGGGCCCGGGTCCGAGTGCCCTCGGCGTCGACCAGGGGTCCCGTGTGACTCGGACCCGGGTCCAAGGGCCCTCGGGGTCCACCAGCACTCCCGGGAGACCTGCGCTCGGGTCAGATGGCCCGAGGTGTCGACCAGCTCTCGGGGGCGACTGGGGCCATACCCGATGGCCCGAGGGGTCTTCGAGCTCTCCCGGGTGACTCGGGACTGTGCCAAGGGCCCGCGGTGTCGAACTGCTCTCCCGGGCATCTCACGCTTGCCTCTGAGGGCCCCCGGGGTCGACCAGCAGGCCCGGACGACTCTGGCTCGTGTCCGAGGGCCCGTGAAGTCGACCTGCGGTTCTGGGTGACTCGGGTCAGAGCCCTATGGCCCGCGGGGTCGACCAGCTGCCCCGGGCCACTCGGGCCCGGGTCCGAGGGCCCACGGGTTCGACCAGATTTCCTGGGCGCCTCGGGCCCGGGTCCGAAGTCCTGGGGTTCCACCAATTCTCCCGGGCGTCTGGGGCCCGGGTCCGAAGGCCCTCGGGGTCGACCAGCTGTCTCGGAGGACTCGTGCTCGAGTCTGTGGGCCCGCGGGGTCGACCAGCACTCCCGGGCCACTCGGGCTCGTGTCCGAGGGCCCGCGTGTGCGAACAGCTCTCCCGGGTGAATCAACTCGGGTCTGAGGGCCAGCGGGGTCGACCAAAAATCCCCGGTGTCTCGGGCCCATGCCCGACGGCTTGCAGTGTCGACCAGCAGTCCCGGGCATCTCTGGACCCAGCCCGTGGTGCTGTGGGGTCAAACTGCTGCCCCGGGGGCCTCGCGCTTGGTCCGAGGGCACCCGGGTTCGACAAGCAGTCCCCAGCGACTCGTGCTAGAATCCGAGGGCCCCCGGGGTCGTCCAGCGGTCCCAGGCGCATCGGGCCGTTGCCCGAGGCCCGCGGTGTCGACCAACTCTCCCGGGCCACTCGGGTTAGGGTCTGAGGTCCCAGGGTCGACCAGCTGTCCCGGGCGACTCGGGCCCGTGCCCGATGTCCCGCTGGGTCGACCAGCTGTCCCGGGTGACTTGGGCCCTGGTCAGAGGGACCGCGGTGTCGACCAGGCGTCCCGGGTGACTCGGGACTGTACCCGAGGCCGCGCGGTGTCCACCAGGTGGCGCGGGCGACTCGGGGCCGTGACCGAGGGCCCAAGGTGTCGCCCAGCTCCCCCGGGTGATTCGGGCCCGGGTCCGAGAGCATGCGGTGTCGACCAGCTGTCCCGGGGCACTCGGGCCCGCGCCGAGGGTCCGCGGTTTCGGTTTCGACATGCTCTCCCGGGTGAATCGCGCTCGGGTCCAATGGTACGCGGGGTCGACGAGCTCTCTTGGGCGATTCGGGCCCGTTCCCGAGGGCCCGTGGTGACCACCAGCTGTCCCGGGTGACTCCGGACTGTGCCCGAGGGCCCGCGGTGTCGAACAGCTTTCCCGGGCGTCTCGCGCTTGGGTCTGTGGGCCCCCGCCATGGACCAGCCGTCCCGGATGTCTCTGGCTTGTTTCCGAGGGCCCGTGAGGTCGACCTGCGGTCCTGGGCGACTCCGGCCAGAGCCCTAGGGCCCGTGGGGTCAACCTGCTGACCCGGGCCACTCGCACTTGGGTCCGAGGGCCTGCGGGGTCGACAGGCTGTCCCGGGCGACTCCGGCCCGCCTCCGAGTGCCCAGGGGTCGACCAGCTGTCCCGGGACACTCGCGTTTGTGTCCGAGGGCCCGCGGGGTCAACCAGCTGTCCCGGGTGAATGGGGCTCGGGTCCCAAGGCACTCGGGGTTGACCAGCTGTCCTGGGCGACACCGGCCCATGCCTTTGGGCCCGCGGTGTGGACCAACTCTTCCGGGCGACTCGCGTTCGGGTCTGACGGCCACGGTCGACCAGCTGTCCCGGGAGATTCGCGCCCATGCCTGATGTCCCGCGGGGTCGACCGGATGCCCCGGGCGACTCGGGCCCGTACCCGAGGGCCCGCGGTGTTGACCAGCTGTCCCGGGCGACTCCGGCCCTGGTCCAACGGCCTGAGGGGTCTACCAGCAGTCCCCGGGCGACTCGGGCTCGTTTCCGCCGGACCCCGGTGTCGACCATCGGTACCGGGCTATTCGTCCCGTGCCCGAGGGTCCGGGGTGTCGACCACATCTCTCGGGCGACTCGGTTCGGGTCCGAGGGCCCGCGGTGTCGACCAGCTCCTCTGGGCGATTCCGGCCCGGGTCAGAGGGCACACAGTGTCGACCAGCTGTCCTGCGCGACGTGGGCCCGGGTCCGAGTGCCCTCGGCGTCGACCAGGGGTCCCGTGTGACTCGGACCCGGGTCCAAGGGCCCTCGGGGTCCACCAGCACTCCCGGGAGACCTGCGCTCGGGTCAGATGGCCCGAGGTGTCGACCAGCTCTCGGGGGCGACTGGGGCCATACCCGATGGCCCGAGGGGTCTTCGAGCTCTCCCGGGTGACTCGGGACTGTGCCAAGGGCCCGCGGTGTCGAACTGCTCTCCCGGGCATCTCACGCTTGCCTCTGAGGGCCCCCGGGGTCGACCAGCAGGCCCGGACGACTCTGGCTCGTGTCCGAGGGCCCGTGAAGTCGACCTGCGGTTCTGGGTGACTCGGGTCAGAGCCCTATGGCCCGCGGGGTCGACCAGCTGCCCCGGGCCACTCGGGCCCGGGTCCGAGGGCCCACGGGTTCGACCAGATTTCCTGGGCGCCTCGGGCCCGGGTCCGAAGTCCTGGGGTTCCACCAATTCTCCCGGGCGTCTGGGGCCCGGGTCCGAAGGCCCTCGGGGTCGACCAGCTGTCTCGGAGGACTCGTGCTCGAGTCTGTGGGCCCGCGGGGTCGACCAGCTCTCCCGGGTGACTTGCGCTTGTGTCCGCGGGCCCGAGGTGTCGACCAGCACTCCCGGGCCACTCGGGCTCGTGTCCGAGGGCCCGCGTGTGCGAACAGCTCTCCCGGGTGAATCAACTCGGGTCTGAGGGCCAGCGGGGTCGACCAAAAATCCCCGGTGCCTCGGGCCCATGCCCGACGGCTTGCAGTGTCGACCAGCAGTCCCGGGCATCTCTGGACCCAGCCCGTGGTGCTGTGGGGTCAAACTGCTGCCCCGGGGGCCTCGCGCTTGGTCCGAGGGCACCCGGGTTCGACAAGCAGTCCCCAGCGACTCGTGCTAGAATCCGAGGGCCCCCGGGGTCGTCCAGCGGTCCCAGGCGCATCGGGCCGTTGCCCGAGGCCCGCGGTGTCGACCAACTCTCCCGGGCCACTCGGGTTAGGGTCTGAGGTCCCAGGGTCGACCAGCTGTCCCGGGCGACTCGGGCCCGTGCCCGATGTCCCGCTGGGTCGACCAGCTGTCCCGGGTGACTTGGGCCCTGGTCAGAGGGACCGCGGTGTCGACCAGGCGTCCCGGGTGACTCGGGACTGTACCCGAGGCCGCGCGGTGTCCACCAGGTGGCGCGGGCGACTCGGGGCCGTGACCGAGGGCCCAAGGTGTCGCCCAGCTCCCCCGGGTGATTCGGGCCCGGGTCCGAGAGCATGCGGTGTCGACCAGCTGTCCCGGGGCACTCGGGCCCGCGTCGAGGGTCCGCGGTTTCGGTTTCGACATGCTCTCCCGGGTGAATCGCGCTCGGGTCCGATGGTACGCGGGGTCGACGAGCTCTCTTGGGCGATTCGGGCCCGTTCCCGAGGGCCCGTGGTGACCACCAGCTGTCCCGGGTGACTCCGGACTGTGCCCGAGGGCCCGCGGTGTCGAACAGCTTTCCCGGGCGTCTCGCGCTTGGGTCTGTGGGCCCCCGCCATCGACCAGCCGTCCCGGATGTCTCTGGCTTGTTTCCGAGGGCCCGTGAGGTCGACCTGCGGTCCTGGGCGACTCCGGCCAGAGCCCTAGGGCCCGTGGGGTCAACCTGCTGACCCGGGCCACTCGCACTTGGGTCCGAGGGCCTGCGGGGTCGACAGGCTGTCCCGGGCGACTCCGGCCCGCCTCCGAGTGCCCAGGGGTCGACCAGCTGTCCCGGGACACTCGCGTTTGTGTCCGAGGGCCCGCGGGGTCAACCAGCTGTCCCGGGTGAATGGGGCTCGGGTCCCAAGGCACTCGGGGTTGACCAGCTGTCCTGGGCGACACCGGCCCATGCCTTTGGGCCCGCGGTGTGGACCAACGCTTCCGGGCGACTCGCGTTCGGGTCTGACGGCCACGGTCGACCAGCTGTCCCGGGAGATTCGCGCCCATGCCTGATGTCCCGCGGGGTCGACCGGATGCCCCGGGCGACTCGGGCCCGTACCCGAGGGCCCGCGGTGTTGACCAGCTGTCCCGGGCGACTCCGGCCCTGGTCCAACGGCCTGAGGGGTCTACCAGCAGTCCCCGGGCGACTCGGGCTCGTTTCCGCCGGACCCCGGTGTCGACCATCGGTACCGGGCTATTCGTCCCGTGCCCGAGGGTCCGGGGTGTCGACCACATCTCTCGGGCGACTCGGTTCGGGTCCGAGGGCCCGCGGTGTCGACCAGCTCCTCTGGGCGATTCCGGCCCGGGTCAGAGGGCACACAGTGTCGACCAGCTGTCCTGCGCGACGTGGGCCCGGGTCCGAGTGCCCTCGGCGTCGACCAGGGGTCCCGTGTGACTCGGACCCGGGTCCAAGGGCCCTCGGGGTCCACCAGCACTCCCGGGAGACCTGCGCTCGGGTCAGATGGCCCGAGGTGTCGACCAGCTCTCGGGGGCGACTGGGGCCATACCCGATGGCCCGAGGGGTCTTCGAGCTCTCCCGGGTGACTCGGGACTGTGCCAAGGGCCCGCGGTGTCGAACTGCTCTCCCGGGCATCTCACGCTTGCCTCTGAGGGCCCCCGGGGTCGACCAGCAGGCCCGGACGACTCTGGCTCGTGTCCGAGGGCCCGTGAAGTCGACCTGCGGTTCTGGGTGACTCGGGTCAGAGCCCTATGGCCCGCGGGGTCGACCAGCTGCCCCGGGCCACTCGGGCCCGGGTCCGAGGGCCCACGGGTTCGACCAGATTTCCTGGGCGCCTCGGGCCCGGGTCCGAAGTCCTGGGGTTCCACCAATTCTCCCGGGCGTCTGGGGCCCGGGTCCGAAGGCCCTCGGGGTCGACCAGCTGTCTCGGAGGACTCGTGCTCGAGTCTGTGGGCCCGCGGGGTCGACCAGCTCTCCCGGGTGACTTGCCCTTGTGTCCGCGGGCCCGAGGTGTCGACGAGCACTCCCGGGCCACTCGGGCTCGTGTCCGAGGGCCCGCGTGTGCGAACAGCTCTCCCGGGTGAATCAACTCGGGTCTGAGGGCCAGCGGGGTCGACCAAAAATCCCCGGTGCCTCGGGCCCATGCCCGACGGCTTGCAGTGTCGACCAGCAGTCCCGGGCATCTCTGGACCCAGCCCGTGGTGCTGTGGGGTCAAACTGCTGCCCCGGGGGCCTCGCGCTTGGTCCGAGGGCACCCGGGTTCGACAAGCAGTCCCCAGCGACTCGTGCTAGAATCCGAGGGCCCCCGGGGTCGTCCAGCGGTCCCAGGCGCATCGGGCCGTTGCCCGAGGCCCGCGGTGTCGACCAACTCTCCCGGGCCACTCGGGTTAGGGTCTGAGGTCCCAGGGTCGACCAGCTGTCCCGGGCGACTCGGGCCCGTGCCCGATGTCCCGCTGGGTCGACCAGCTGTCCCGGGTGACTTGGGCCCTGGTCAGAGGGACCGCGGTGTCGACCAGGCGTCCCGGGTGACTCGGGACTGTACCCGAGGCCGCGCGGTGTCCACCAGGTGGCGCGGGCGACTCGGGGCCGTGACCGAGGGCCCAAGGTGTCGCCCAGCTCCCCCGGGTGATTCGGGCCCGGGTCCGAGAGCATGCGGTGTCGACCAGCTGTCCCGGGGCACTCGGGCCCGCGTCGAGGGTCCGCGGTTTCGGTTTCGACATGCTCTCCCGGGTGAATCGCGCTCGGGTCCGATGGTACGCGGGGTCGACGAGCTCTCTTGGGCGATTCGGGCCCGTTCCCGAGGGCCCGTGGTGACCACCAGCTGTCCCGGGTGACTCCGGACTGTGCCCGAGGGCCCGCGGTGTCGAACAGCTTTCCCGGGCGTCTCGCGCTTGGGTCTGTGGGCCCCCGCCATGGACCAGCAGTCCCGGATGTCTCTGGCTTGTTTCCGAGGGCCCGTGAGGTCGACCTGCGGTCCTGGGCGACTCCGGCCAGAGCCCTAGGGCCCGTGGGGTCAACCTGCTGACCCGGGCCACTCGCACTTGGGTCCGAGGGCCTGCGGGGTCGACAGGCTGTCCCGGGCGACTCCGGCCCGCCTCCGAGTGCCCAGGGGTCGACCAGCTGTCCCGGGACACTCGCGTTTGTGTCCGAGGGCCCGCGGGGTCAACCAGCTGTCCCGGGTGAATGGGGCTCGGGTCCCAAGGCACTCGGGGTTGACCAGCTGTCCTGGGCGACACCGGCCCATGCCTTTGGGCCCGCGGTGTGGACCAACGCTTCCGGGCGACTCGCGTTCGGGTCTGACGGCCACGGTCGACCAGCTGTCCCGGGAGATTCGCGCCCATGCCTGATGTCCCGCGGGGTCGACCGGATGCCCCGGGCGACTCGGGCCCGTACCCGAGGGCCCGCGGTGTTGACCAGCTGTCCCGGGCGACTCCGGCCCTGGTCCAACGGCCTGAGGGGTCTACCAGCAGTCCCCGGGCGACTCGGGCTCGTTTCCGCCGGACCCCGGTGTCGACCATCGGTACCGGGCTATTCGTCCCGTGCCCGAGGGTCCGGGGTGTCGACCACATCTCTCGGGCGACTCGGTTCGGGTCCGAGGGCCCGCGGTGTCGACCAGCTCCTCTGGGCGATTCCGGCCCGGGTCAGAGGGCACACAGTGTCGACCAGCTGTCCTGCGCGACGTGGGCCCGGGTCCGAGTGCCCTCGGCGTCGACCAGGGGTCCCGTGTGACTCGGACCCGGGTCCAAGGGCCCTCGGGGTCCACCAGCACTCCCGGGAGACCTGCGCTCGGGTCAGATGGCCCGAGGTGTCGACCAGCTCTCGGGGGCGACTGGGGCCATACCCGATGGCCCGAGGGGTCTTCGAGCTCTCCCGGGTGACTCGGGACTG
Organism: Sus scrofa; assembly: GCF_054392235.1. NCBI lineage: Eukaryota > Metazoa > Chordata > Mammalia > Artiodactyla > Suidae > Sus > Sus scrofa. Next base: position 44,568,129 of record NC_139387.1, on the reverse strand, counting down.
TGCCAAGGGCCCGCGGTGTCGAACTGCTCTCCCGGGCATCTCACGCTTGCCTCTGAGGGCCCCCGGGGTCGACCAGCAGGCCCGGACGACTCTGGCTCGTGTCCGAGGGCCCGTGAAGTCGACCTGCGGTTCTGGGTGACTCGGGTCAGAGCCCTATGGCCCGCGGGGTCGACCAGCTGCCCCGGGCCACTCGGGCCCGGGTCCGAGGGCCCACGGGTTCGACCAGATTTCCTGGGCGCCTCGGGCCCGGGTCCGAAGTCCTGGGGTTCCACCAATTCTCCCGGGCGTCTGGGGCCCGGGTCCGAAGGCCCTCGGGGTCGACCAGCTGTCTCGGAGGACTCGTGCTCGAGTCTGTGGGCCCGCGGGGTCGACCAGCTCTCCCGGGTGACTTGCGCTTGTGTCCGCGGGCCCGAGGTGTCGACGAGCACTCCCGGGCCACTCGGGCTCGTGTCCGAGGGCCCGCGTGTGCGAACAGCTCTCCCGGGTGAATCAACTCGGGTCTGAGGGCCAGCGGGGTCGACCAAAAATCCCCGGTGCCTCGGGCCCATGCCCGACGGCTTGCAGTGTCGACCAGCAGTCCCGGGCATCTCTGGACCCAGCCCGTGGTGCTGTGGGGTCAAACTGCTGCCCCGGGGGCCTCGCGCTTGGTCCGAGGGCACCCGGGTTCGACAAGCAGTCCCCAGCGACTCGTGCTAGAATCCGAGGGCCCCCGGGGTCGTCCAGCGGTCCCAGGCGCATCGGGCCGTTGCCCGAGGCCCGCGGTGTCGACCAACTCTCCCGGGCCACTCGGGTTAGGGTCTGAGGTCCCAGGGTCGACCAGCTGTCCCGGGCGACTCGGGCCCGTGCCCGATGTCCCGCTGGGTCGACCAGCTGTCCCGGGTGACTTGGGCCCTGGTCAGAGGGACCGCGGTGTCGACCAGGCGTCCCGGGTGACTCGGGACTGTACCCGAGGCCGCGCGGTGTCCACCAGGTGGCCCGGGCGACTCGGGGCCGTGACCGAGGGCCCAAGGTGTCGCCCAGCTCCCCCGGGTGATTCGGGCCCGGGTCCGAGAGCATGCGGTGTCGACCAGCTGTCCCGGGGCACTCGGGCCCGCGTCGAGGGTCCGCGGTTTCGGTTTCGACATGCTCTCCCGGGTGAATCGCGCTCGGGTCCGATGGTACGCGGGGTCGACGAGCTCTCTTGGGCGATTCGGGCCCGTTCCCGAGGGCCCGTGGTGACCACCAGCTGTCCCGGGTGACTCCGGACTGTGCCCGAGGGCCCGCGGTGTCGAACAGCTTTCCCGGGCGTCTCGCGCTTGGGTCTGTGGGCCCCCGCCATGGACCAGCCGTCCCGGATGTCTCTGGCTTGTTTCCGAGGGCCCGTGAGGTCGACCTGCGGTCCTGGGCGACTCCGGCCAGAGCCCTAGGGCCCGTGGGGTCAACCTGCTGACCCGGGCCACTCGCACTTGGGTCCGAGGGCCTGCGGGGTCGACAGGCTGTCCCGGGCGACTCCGGCCCGCCTCCGAGTGCCCAGGGGTCGACCAGCTGTCCCGGGACACTCGCGTTTGTGTCCGAGGGCCCGCGGGGTCAACCAGCTGTCCCGGGTGAATGGGGCTCGGGTCCCAAGGCACTCGGGGTTGACCAGCTGTCCTGGGCGACACCGGCCCATGCCTTTGGGCCCGCGGTGTGGACCAACTCTTCCGGGCGACTCGCGTTCGGGTCTGACGGCCACGGTCGACCAGCTGTCCCGGGAGATTCGCGCCCATGCCTGATGTCCCGCGGGGTCGACCGGATGCCCCGGGCGACTCGGGCCCGTACCCGAGGGCCCGCGGTGTTGACCAGCTGTCCCGGGCGACTCCGGCCCTGGTCCAACGGCCTGAGGGGTCTACCAGCAGTCCCCGGGCGACTCGGGCTCGTTTCCGCCGGACCCCGGTGTCGACCATCGGTACCGGGCTATTCGTCCCGTGCCCGAGGGTCCGGGGTGTCGACCACATCTCTCGGGCGACTCGGTTCGGGTCCGAGGGCCCGCGGTGTCGACCAGCTCCTCTGGGCGATTCCGGCCCGGGTCAGAGGGCACACAGTGTCGACCAGCTGTCCTGCGCGACGTGGGCCCGGGTCCGAGTGCCCTCGGCGTCGACCAGGGGTCCCGTGTGACTCGGACCCGGGTCCAAGGGCCCTCGGGGTCCACCAGCACTCCCGGGAGACCTGCGCTCGGGTCAGATGGCCCGAGGTGTCGACCAGCTCTCGGGGGCGACTGGGGCCATACCCGATGGCCCGAGGGGTCTTCGAGCTCTCCCGGGTGACTCGGGACTGTGCCAAGGGCCCGCGGTGTCGAACTGCTCTCCCGGGCATCTCACGCTTGCCTCTGAGGGCCCCCGGGGTCGACCAGCAGGCCCGGACGACTCTGGCTCGTGTCCGAGGGCCCGTGAAGTCGACCTGCGGTTCTGGGTGACTCGGGTCAGAGCCCTATGGCCCGCGGGGTCGACCAGCTGCCCCGGGCCACTCGGGCCCGGGTCCGAGGGCCCACGGGTTCGACCAGATTTCCTGGGCGCCTCGGGCCCGGGTCCGAAGTCCTGGGGTTCCACCAATTCTCCCGGGCGTCTGGGGCCCGGGTCCGAAGGCCCTCGGGGTCGACCAGCTGTCTCGGAGGACTCGTGCTCGAGTCTGTGGGCCCGCGGGGTCGACCAGCTCTCCCGGGTGACTTGCGCTTGTGTCCGAGGGCCCGAGGTGTCGACGAGCACTCCCGGGCCACTCGGGCTCGTGTCCGAGGGCCCGCGTGTGCGAACAGCTCTCCCGGGTGAATCAACTGGGGTCTGAGGGCCAGCGGGGTCGACCAAAAATCCCCGGTGCCTCGGGCCCATGCCCGACGGCTTGCAGTGTCGACCAGCAGTCCCGGGCATCTCTGGACCCAGCCCGTGGTGCTGTGGGGTCAAACTGCTGCCCCGGGGGCCTCGCGCTTGGTCCGAGGGCACCCGGGTTCGACAAGCAGTCCCCAGCGACTCGTGCTAGAATCCGAGGGCCCCCGGGGTCGTCCAGCGGTCCCAGGCGCATCGGGCCGTTGCCCGAGGCCCGCGGTGTCGACCAACTCTCCCGGGCCACTCGGGTTAGGGTCTGAGGTCCCAGGGTCGACCAGCTGTCCCGGGCGACTCGGGCCCGTGGCCGATGTCCCGCTGGGTCGACCAGCTGTCCCGGGTGACTTGGGCCCTGGTCAGAGGGACCGCGGTGTCGACCAGGCGTCCCGGGTGACTCGGGACTGTACCCGAGGCCGCGCGGTGTCCACCAGGTGGCCCGGGCGACTCGGGGCCGTGACCGAGGGCCCAAGGTGTCGCCCAGCTCCCCCGGGTGATTCGGGCCCGGGTCCGAGAGCATGCGGTGTCGACCAGCTGTCCCGGGGCACTCGGGCCCGCGTCGAGGGTCCGCGGTTTCGGTTTCGACATGCTCTCCCGGGTGAATCGCGCTCGGGTCCGATGGTACGCGGGGTCGACGAGCTCTCTTGGGCGATTCGGGCCCGTTCCCGAGGGCCCGTGGTGACCACCAGCTGTCCCGGGTGACTCCGGACTGTGCCCGAGGGCCCGCGGTGTCGAACAGCTTTCCCGGGCGTCTCGCGCTTGGGTCTGTGGGCCCCCGCCATGGACCAGCAGTCCCGGATGTCTCTGGCTTGTTTCCGAGGGCCCGTGAGGTCGACCTGCGGTCCTGGGCGACTCCGGCCAGAGCCCTAGGGCCCGTGGGGTCAACCTGCTGACCCGGGCCACTCGCACTTGGGTCCGAGGGCCTGCGGGGTCGACAGGCTGTCCCGGGCGACTCCGGCCCGCCTCCGAGTGCCCAGGGGTCGACCAGCTGTCCCGGGACACTCGCGTTTGTGTCCGAGGGCCCGCGGGGTCAACCAGCTGTCCCGGGTGAATGGGGCTCGGGTCCCAAGGCACTCGGGGTTGACCAGCTGTCCCGGGCGACACCGGCCCATGCCTTTGGGCCCGCGGTGTGGACCAACTCTTCCGGGCGACTCGCGTTCGGGTCTGACGGCCACGGTCGACCAGCTGTCCCGGGAGATTCGCGCCCATGCCTGATGTCCCGCGGGGTCGACCGGATGCCCCGGGCGACTCGGGCCCGTACCCGAGGGCCCGCGGTGTTGACCAGCTGTCCCGGGCGACTCCGGCCCTGGTCCAACGGCCTGAGGGGTCTACCAGCAGTCCCCGGGCGACTCGGGCTCGTTTCCGCCGGACCCCGGTGTCGACCATCGGTACCGGGCTATTCGTCCCGTGCCCGAGGGTCCGGGGTGTCGACCACATCTCTCGGGCGACTCGGTTCGGGTCCGAGGGCCCGCGGTGTCGACCAGCTCCTCTGGGCGATTCCGGCCCGGGTCAGAGGGCACACAGTGTCGACCAGCTGTCCTGCGCGACGTGGGCCCGGGTCCGAGTGCCCTCGGCGTCGACCAGGGGTCCCGTGTGACTCGGACCCGGGTCCAAGGGCCCTCGGGGTCCACCAGCACTCCCGGGAGACCTGCGCTCGGGTCAGATGGCCCGAGGTGTCGACCAGCTCTCGGGGGCGACTGGGGCCATACCCGATGGCCCGAGGGGTCTTCGAGCTCTCCCGGGTGACTCGGGACTGTGCCAAGGGCCCGCGGTGTCGAACTGCTCTCCCGGGCATCTCACGCTTGCCTCTGAGGGCCCCCGGGGTCGACCAGCAGGCCCGGACGACTCTGGCTCGTGTCCGAGGGCCCGTGAAGTCGACCTGCGGTTCTGGGTGACTCGGGTCAGAGCCCTATGGCCCGCGGGGTCGACCAGCTGCCCCGGGCCACTCGGGCCCGGGTCCGAGGGCCCACGGGTTCGACCAGATTTCCTGGGCGCCTCGGGCCCGGGTCCGAAGTCCTGGGGTTCCACCAATTCTCCCGGGCGTCTGGGGCCCGGGTCCGAAGGCCCTCGGGGTCGACCAGCTGTCTCGGAGGACTCGTGCTCGAGTCTGTGGGCCCGCGGGGTCGACCAGCTCTCCCGGGTGACTTGCGCTTGTGTCCGCGGGCCCGAGGTGTCGACGAGCACTCCCGGGCCACTCGGGCTCGTGTCCGAGGGCCCGCGTGTGCGAACAGCTCTCCCGGGTGAATCAACTCGGGTCTGAGGGCCAGCGGGGTCGACCAAAAATCCCCGGTGCCTCGGGCCCATGCCCGACGGCTTGCAGTGTCGACCAGCAGTCCCGGGCATCTCTGGACCCAGCCCGTGGTGCTGTGGGGTCAAACTGCTGCCCCGGGGGCCTCGCGCTTGGTCCGAGGGCACCCGGGTTCGACAAGCAGTCCCCAGCGACTCGTGCTAGAATCCGAGGGCCCCCGGGGTCGTCCAGCGGTCCCAGGCGCATCGGGCCGTTGCCCGAGGCCCGCGGTGTCGACCAACTCTCCCGGGCCACTCGGGTTAGGGTCTGAGGTCCCAGGGTCGACCAGCTGTCCCGGGCGACTCGGGCCCGTGGCCGATGTCCCGCTGGGTCGACCAGCTGTCCCGGGTGACTTGGGCCCTGGTCAGAGGGACCGCGGTGTCGACCAGGCGTCCCGGGTGACTCGGGACTGTACCCGAGGCCGCGCGGTGTCCACCAGGTGGCCCGGGCGACTCGGGGCCGTGACCGAGGGCCCAAGGTGTCGCCCAGCTCCCCCGGGTGATTCGGGCCCGGGTCCGAGAGCATGCGGTGTCGACCAGCTGTCCCGGGGCACTCGGGCCCGCGTCGAGGGTCCGCGGTTTCGGTTTCGACATGCTCTCCCGGGTGAATCGCGCTCGGGTCCGATGGTACGCGGGGTCGACGAGCTCTCTTGGGCGATTCGGGCCCGTTCCCGAGGGCCCGTGGTGACCACCAGCTGTCCCGGGTGACTCCGGACTGTGCCCGAGGGCCCGCGGTGTCGAACAGCTTTCCCGGGCGTCTCGCGCTTGGGTCTGTGGGCCCCCGCCATGGACCAGCCGTCCCGGATGTCTCTGGCTTGTTTCCGAGGGCCCGTGAGGTCGACCTGCGGTCCTGGGCGACTCCGGCCAGAGCCCTAGGGCCCGTGGGGTCAACCTGCTGACCCGGGCCACTCGCACTTGGGTCCGAGGGCCTGCGGGGTCGACAGGCTGTCCCGGGCGACTCCGGCCCGCCTCCGAGTGCCCAGGGGTCGACCAGCTGTCCCGGGACACTCGCGTTTGTGTCCGAGGGCCCGCGGGGTCAACCAGCTGTCCCGGGTGAATGGGGCTCGGGTCCCAAGGCACTCGGGGTTGACCAGCTGTCCTGGGCGACACCGGCCCATGCCTTTGGGCCCGCGGTGTGGACCAACTCTTCCGGGCGACTCGCGTTCGGGTCTGACGGCCACGGTCGACCAGCTGTCCCGGGAGATTCGCGCCCATGCCTGATGTCCCGCGGGGTCGACCGGATGCCCCGGGCGACTCGGGCCCGTACCCGAGGGCCCGCGGTGTTGACCAGCTGTCCCGGGCGACTCCGGCCCTGGTCCAACGGCCTGAGGGGTCTACCAGCAGTCCCCGGGCGACTCGGGCTCGTTTCCGCCGGACCCCGGTGTCGACCATCGGTACCGGGCTATTCGTCCCGTGCCCGAGGGTCCGGGGTGTCGACCACATCTCTCGGGCGACTCGGTTCGGGTCCGAGGGCCCGCGGTGTCGACCAGCTCCTCTGGGCGATTCCGGCCCGGGTCAGAGGGCACACAGTGTCGACCAGCTGTCCTGCGCGACGTGGGCCCGGGTCCGAGTGCCCTCGGCGTCGACCAGGGGTCCCGTGTGACTCGGACCCGGGTCCAAGGGCCCTCGGGGTCCACCAGCACTCCCGGGAGACCTGCGCTCGGGTCAGATGGCCCGAGGTGTCGACCAGCTCTCGGGGGCGACTGGGGCCATACCCGATGGCCCGAGGGGTCTTCGAGCTCTCCCGGGTGACTCGGGACTGTGCCAAGGGCCCGCGGTGTCGAACTGCTCTCCCGGGCATCTCACGCTTGCCTCTGAGGGCCCCCGGGGTCGACCAGCAGGCCCGGACGACTCTGGCTCGTGTCCGAGGGCCCGTGAAGTCGACCTGCGGTTCTGGGTGACTCGGGTCAGAGCCCTATGGCCCGCGGGGTCGACCAGCTGCCCCGGGCCACTCGGGCCCGGGTCCGAGGGCCCACGGGTTCGACCAGATTTCCTGGGCGACTCGGGCCCGGGTCCGAAGTCCTGGGGTTCCACCAATTCTCCCGGGCGTCTGGGGCCCGGGTCCGAAGGCCCTCGGGGTCGACCAGCTGTCTCGGAGGACTCGTGCTCGAGTCTGTGGGCCCGCGGGGTCGACCAGCTCTCCCGGGTGACTTGCGCTTGTGTCCGCGGGCCCGAGGTGTCGACGAGCACTCCCGGGCCACTCGGGCTCGTGTCCGAGGGCCCGCGTGTGCGAACAGCTCTCCCGGGTGAATCAACTCGGGTCTGAGGGCCAGCGGGGTCGACCAAAAATCCCCGGTGCCTCGGGCCCATGCCCGACGGCTTGCAGTGTCGACCAGCAGTCCCGGGCATCTCTGGACCCAGCCCGTGGTGCTGTGGGGTCAAACTGCTGCCCCGGGGGCCTCGCGCTTGGTCCGAGGGCACCCGGGTTCGACAAGCAGTCCCCAGCGACTCGTGCTAGAATCCGAGGGCCCCCGGGGTCGTCCAGCGGTCCCAGGCGCATCGGGCCGTTGCCCGAGGCCCGCGGTGTCGACCAACTCTCCCGGGCCACTCGGGTTAGGGTCTGAGGTCCCAGGGTCGACCAGCTGTCCCGGGCGACTCGGGCCCGTGGCCGATGTCCCGCTGGGTCGACCAGCTGTCCCGGGTGACTTGGGCCCTGGTCAGAGGGACCGCGGTGTCGACCAGGCGTCCCGGGTGACTCGGGACTGTACCCGAGGCCGCGCGGTGTCCACCAGGTGGCCCGGGCGACTCGGGGCCGTGACCGAGGGCCCAAGGTGTCGCCCAGCTCCCCCGGGTGATTCGGGCCCGGGTCCGAGAGCATGCGGTGTCGACCAGCTGTCCCGGGGCACTCGGGCCCGCGTCGAGGGTCCGCGGTTTCGGTTTCGACATGCTCTCCCGGGTGAATCGCGCTCGGGTCCGATGGTACGCGGGGTCGACGAGCTCTCTTGGGCGATTCGGGCCCGTTCCCGAGGGCCCGTGGTGACCACCAGCTGTCCCGGGTGACTCCGGACTGTGCCCGAGGGCCCGCGGTGTCGAACAGCTTTCCCGGGCGTCTCGCGCTTGGGTCTGTGGGCCCCCGCCATGGACCAGCAGTCCCGGATGTCTCTGGCTTGTTTCCGAGGGCCCGTGAGGTCGACCTGCGGTCCTGGGCGACTCCGGCCAGAGCCCTAGGGCCCGTGGGGTCAACCTGCTGACCCGGGCCACTCGCACTTGGGTCCGAGGGCCTGCGGGGTCGACAGGCTGTCCCGGGCGACTCCGGCCCGCCTCCGAGTGCCCAGGGGTCGACCAGCTGTCCCGGGACACTCGCGTTTGTGTCCGAGGGCCCGCGGGGTCAACCAGCTGTCCCGGGTGAATGGGGCTCGGGTCCCAAGGCACTCGGGGTTGACCAGCTGTCCTGGGCGACACCGGCCCATGCCTTTGGGCCCGCGGTGTGGACCAACTCTTCCGGGCGACTCGCGTTCGGGTCTGACGGCCACGGTCGACCAGCTGTCCCGGGAGATTCGCGCCCATGCCTGATGTCCCGCGGGGTCGACCGGATGCCCCGGGCGACTCGGGCCCGTACCCGAGGGCCCGCGGTGTTGACCAGCTGTCCCGGGCGACTCCGGCCCTGGTCCAACGGCCTGAGGGGTCTACCAGCAGTCCCCGGGCGACTCGGGCTCGTTTCCGCCGGACCCCGGTGTCGACCATCGGTACCGGGCTATTCGTCCCGTGCCCGAGGGTCCGGGGTGTCGACCACATCTCTCGGGCGACTCGGTTCGGGTCCGAGGGCCCGCGGTGTCGACCAGCTCCTCTGGGCGATTCCGGCCCGGGTCAGAGGGCACACAGTGTCGACCAGCTGTCCTGCGCGACGTGGGCCCGGGTCCGAGTGCCCTCGGCGTCGACCAGGGGTCCCGTGTGACTCGGACCCGGGTCCAAGGGCCCTCGGGGTCCACCAGCACTCCCGGGAGACCTGCGCTCGGGTCAGATGGCCCGAGGTGTCGACCAGCTCTCGGGGGCGACTGGGGCCATACCCGATGGCCCGAGGGGTCTTCGAGCTCTCCCGGGTGACTCGGGACTGTGCCAAGGGCCCGCGGTGTCGAACTGCTCTCCCGGGCATCTCACGCTTGCCTCTGAGGGCCCCCGGGGTCGACCAGCAGGCCCGGACGACTCTGGCTCGTGTCCGAGGGCCCGTGAAGTCGACCTGCGGTTCTGGGTGACTCGGGTCAGAGCCCTATGGCCCGCGGGGTCGACCAGCTGCCCCGGGCCACTCGGGCCCGGGTCCGAGGGCCCACGGGTTCGACCAGATTTCCTGGGCGCCTCGGGCCCGGGTCCGAAGTCCTGGGGTTCCACCAATTCTCCCGGGCGTCTGGGGCCCGGGTCCGAAGGCCCTCGGGGTCGACCAGCTGTCTCGGAGGACTCGTGCTCGAGTCTGTGGGCCCGCGGGGTCGACCAGCTCTCCCGGGTGACTTGCGCTTGTGTCCGCGGGCCCGAGGTGTCGACGAGCACTCCCGGGCCACTCGGGCTCGTGTCCGAGGGCCCGCGTGTGCGAACAGCTCTCCCGGGTGAATCAACTCGGGTCTGAGGGCCAGCGGGGTCGACCAAAAATCCCCGGTGCCTCGGGCCCATGCCCGACGGCTTGCAGTGTCGACCAGCAGTCCCGGGCATCTCTGGACCCAGCCCGTGGTGCTGTGGGGTCAAACTGCTGCCCCGGGGGCCTCGCGCTTGGTCCGAGGGCACCCGGGTTCGACAAGCAGTCCCCAGCGACTCGTGCTAGAATCCGAGGGCCCCCGGGGTCGTCCAGCGGTCCCAGGCGCATCGGGCCGTTGCCCGAGGCCCGCGGTGTCGACCAACTCTCCCGGGCCACTCGGGTTAGGGTCTGAGGTCCCAGGGTCGACCAGCTGTCCCGGGCGACTCGGGCCCGTGGCCGATGTCCCGCTGGGTCGACCAGCTGTCCCGGGTGACTTGGGCCCTGGTCAGAGGGACCGCGGTGTCGACCAGGCGTCCCGGGTGACTCGGGACTGTACCCGAGGCCGCGCGGTGTCCACCAGGTGGCCCGGGCGACTCGGGGCCGTGACCGAGGGCCCAAGGTGTCGCCCAGCTCCCCCGGGTGATTCGGGCCCGGGTCCGAGAGCATGCGGTGTCGACCAGCTGTCCCGGGGCACTCGGGCCCGCGTCGAGGGTCCGCGGTTTCGGTTTCGACATGCTCTCCCGGGTGAATCGCGCTCGGGTCCGATGGTACGCGGGGTCGACGAGCTCTCTTGGGCGATTCGGGCCCGTTCCCGAGGGCCCGTGGTGACCACCAGCTGTCCCGGGTGACTCCGGACTGTGCCCGAGGGCCCGCGGTGTCGAACAGCTTTCCCGGGCGTCTCGCGCTTGGGTCTGTGGGCCCCCGCCATGGACCAGCCGTCCCGGATGTCTCTGGCTTGTTTCTGAGGGCCCGTGAGGTCGACCTGCGGTCCTGGGCGACTCCGGCCAGAGCCCTAGGGCCCGTGGGGTCAACCTGCTGACCCGGGCCACTCGCACTTGGGTCCGAGGGCCTGCGGGGTCGACAGGCTGTCCCGGGCGACTCCGGCCCGCCTCCGAGTGCCCAGGGGTCGACCAGCTGTCCCGGGACACTCGCGTTTGTGTCCGAGGGCCCGCGGGGTCAACCAGCTGTCCCGGGTGAATGGGGCTCGGGTCCCAAGGCACTCGGGGTTGACCAGCTGTCCTGGGCGACACCGGCCCATGCCTTTGGGCCCGCGGTGTGGACCAACTCTTCCGGGCGACTCGCGTTCGGGTCTGACGGCCACGGTCGACCAGCTGTCCCGGGAGATTCGCGCCCATGCCTGATGTCCCGCGGGGTCGACCGGATGCCCCGGGCGACTCGGGCCCGTACCCGAGGGCCCGCGGTGTTGACCAGCTGTCCCGGGCGACTCCGGCCCTGGTCCAACGGCCTGAGGGGTCTACCAGCAGTCCCCGGGCGACTCGGGCTCGTTTCCGCCGGACCCCGGTGTCGACCATCGGTACCGGGCTATTCGTCCCGTGCCCGAGGGTCCGGGGTGTCGACCACATCTCTCGGGCGACTCGGTTCGGGTCCGAGGGCCCGCGGTGTCGACCAGCTCCTCTGGGCGATTCCGGCCCGGGTCAGAGGGCACACAGTGTCGACCAGCTGTCCTGCGCGACGTGGGCCCGGGTCCGAGTGCCCTCGGCGTCGACCAGGGGTCCCGTGTGACTCGGACCCGGGTCCAAGGGCCCTCGGGGTCCACCAGCACTCCCGGGAGACCTGCGCTCGGGTCAGATGGCCCGAGGTGTCGACCAGCTCTCGGGGGCGACTGGGGCCATACCCGATGGCCCGAGGGGTCTTCGAGCTCTCCCGGGTGACTCGGGACTGTGCCAAGGGCCCGCGGTGTCGAACTGCTCTCCCGGGCATCTCACGCTTGCCTCTGAGGGCCCCCGGGGTCGACCAGCAGGCCCGGACGACTCTGGCTCGTGTCCGAGGGCCCGTGAAGTCGACCTGCGGTTCTGGGTGACTCGGGTCAGAGCCCTATGGCCCGCGGGGTCGACCAGCTGCCCCGGGCCACTCGGGCCCGGGTCCGAGGGCCCACGGGTTCGACCAGATTTCCTGGGCGCCTCGGGCCCGGGTCCGAAGTCCTGGGGTTCCACCAATTCTCCCGGGCGTCTGGGGCCCGGGTCCGAAGGCCCTCGGGGTCGACCAGCTGTCTCGGAGGACTCGTGCTCGAGTCTGTGGGCCCGCGGGGTCGACCAGCTCTCCCGGGTGACTTGCGCTTGTGTCCGCGGGCCCGAGGTGTCGACGAGCACTCCCGGGCCACTCGGGCTCGTGTCCGAGGGCCCGCGTGTGCGAACAGCTCTCCCGGGTGAATCAACTCGGGTCTGAGGGCCAGCGGGGTCGACCAAAAATCCCCGGTGCCTCGGGCCCATGCCCGACGGCTTGCAGTGTCGACCAGCAGTCCCGGGCATCTCTGGACCCAGCCCGTGGTGCTGTGGGGTCAAACTGCTGCCCCGGGGGCCTCGCGCTTGGTCCGAGGGCACCCGGGTTCGACAAGCAGTCCCCAGCGACTCGTGCTAGAATCCGAGGGCCCCCGGGGTCGTCCAGCGGTCCCAGGCGCATCGGGCCGTTGCCCGAGGCCCGCGGTGTCGACCAACTCTCCCGGGCCACTCGGGTTAGGGTCTGAGGTCCCAGGGTCGACCAGCTGTCCCGGGCGACTCGGGCCCGTGCCCGATGTCCCGCTGGGTCGACCAGCTGTCCCGGGTGACTTGGGCCCTGGTCAGAGGGACCGCGGTGTCGACCAGGCGTCCCGGGTGACTCGGGACTGTACCCGAGGCCGCGCGGTGTCCACCAGGTGGCCCGGGCGACTCGGGGCCGTGACCGAGGGCCCAAGGTGTCGCCCAGCTCCCCCGGGTGATTCGGGCCCGGGTCCGAGAGCATGCGGTGTCGACCAGCTGTCCCGGGGCACTCGGGCCCGCGTCGAGGGTCCGCGGTTTCGGTTTCGACATGCTCTCCCGGGTGAATCGCGCTCGGGTCCGATGGTACGCGGGGTCGACGAGCTCTCTTGGGCGATTCGGGCCCGTTCCCGAGGGCCCGTGGTGACCACCAGCTGTCCCGGGTGACTCCGGACTGTGCCCGAGGGCCCGCGGTGTCGAACAGCTTTCCCGGGCGTCTCGCGCTTGGGTCTGTGGGCCCCCGCCATGGACCAGCCGTCCCGGATGTCTCTGGCTTGTTTCCGAGGGCCCGTGAGGTCGACCTGCGGTCCTGGGCGACTCCGGCCAGAGCCCTAGGGCCCGTGGGGTCAACCTGCTGACCCGGGCCACTCGCACTTGGGTCCGAGGGCCTGCGGGGTCGACAGGCTGTCCCGGGCGACTCCGGCCCGCCTCCGAGTGCCCAGGGGTCGACCAGCTGTCCCGGGACACTCGCGTTTGTGTCCGAGGGCCCGCGGGGTCAACCAGCTGTCCCGGGTGAATGGGGCTCGGGTCCCAAGGCACTCGGGGTTGACCAGCTGTCCTGGGCGACACCGGCCCATGCCTTTGGGCCCGCGGTGTGGACCAACTCTTCCGGGCGACTCGCGTTCGGGTCTGACGGCCACGGTCGACCAGCTGTCCCGGGAGATTCGCGCCCATGCCTGATGTCCCGCGGGGTCGACCGGATGCCCCGGGCGACTCGGGCCCGTACCCGAGGGCCCGCGGTGTTGACCAGCTGTCCCGGGCGACTCCGGCCCTGGTCCAACGGCCTGAGGGGTCTACCAGCAGTCCCCGGGCGACTCGGGCTCGTTTCCGCCGGACCCCGGTGTCGACCATCGGTACCGGGCTATTCGTCCCGTGCCCGAGGGTCCGGGGTGTCGACCACATCTCTCGGGCGACTCGGTTCGGGTCCGAGGGCCCGCGGTGTCGACCAGCTCCTCTGGGCGATTCCGGCCCGGGTCAGAGGGCACACAGTGTCGACCAGCTGTCCTGCGCGACGTGGGCCCGGGTCCGAGTGCCCTCGGCGTCGACCAGGGGTCCCGTGTGACTCGGACCCGGGTCCAAGGGCCCTCGGGGTCCACCAGCACTCCCGGGAGACCTGCGCTCGGGTCAGATGGCCCGAGGTGTCGACCAGCTCTCGGGGGCGACTGGGGCCATACCCGATGGCCCGAGGGGTCTTCGAGCTCTCCCGGGTGACTCGGGACTGTGCCAAGGGCCCGCGGTGTCGAACTGCTCTCCCGGGCATCTCACGCTTGCCTCTGAGGGCCCCCGGGGTCGACCAGCAGGCCCGGACGACTCTGGCTCGTGTCCGAGGGCCCGTGAAGTCGACCTGCGGTTCTGGGTGACTCGGGTCAGAGCCCTATGGCCCGCGGGGTCGACCAGCTGCCCCGGGCCACTCGGGCCCGGGTCCGAGGGCCCACGGGTTCGACCAGATTTCCTGGGCGCCTCGGGCCCGGGTCCGAAGTCCTGGGGTTCCACCAATTCTCCCGGGCGTCTGGGGCCCGGGTCCGAAGGCCCTCGGGGTCGACCAGCTGTCTCGGAGGACTCGTGCTCGAGTCTGTGGGCCCGCGGGGTCGACCAGCTCTCCCGGGTGACTTGCGCTTGTATCCGCGGGCCCGAGGTGTCGACGAGCACTCCCGGGCCACTCGGGCTCGTGTCCGAGGGCCCGCGTGTGCGAACAGCTCTCCCGGGTGAATCAACTGGGGTCTGAGGGCCAGCGGGGTCGACCAAAAATCCCCGGTGCCTCGGGCCCATGCCCGACGGCTTGCAGTGTCGACCAGCAGTCCCGGGCATCTCTGGACCCAGCCCGTGGTGCTGTAGGGTCAAACTGCTGCCCCGGGGGCCTCGCGCTTGGTCCGAGGGCACCCGGGTTCGACAAGCAGTCCCCAGCGACTCGTGCTAGAATCCGAGGGCCCCCGGGGTCGTCCAGCGGTCCCAGGCGCATCGGGCCGTTGCCCGAGGCCCGCGGTGTCGACCAACTCTCCCGGGCCACTCGGGTTAGGGTCTGAGGTCCCAGGGTCGACCAGCTGTCCCGGGCGACTCGGGCCCGTGGCCGATGTCCCGCTGGGTCGACCAGCTGTCCCGGGTGACTTGGGCCCTGGTCAGAGGGACCGCGGTGTCGACCAGGCGTCCCGGGTGACTCGGGACTGTACCCGAGGCCGCGCGGTGTCCACCAGGTGGCCCGGGCGACTCGGGGCCGTGACCGAGGGCCCAAGGTGTCGCCCAGCTCCCCCGGGTGATTCGGGCCCGGGTCCGAGAGCATGCGGTGTCGACCAGCTGTCCCGGGGCACTCGGGCCCGCGTCGAGGGTCCGCGGTTTCGGTTTCGACATGCTCTCCCGGGTGAATCGCGCTCGGGTCCGATGGTACGCGGGGTCGACGAGCTCTCTTGGGCGATTCGGGCCCGTTCCCGAGGGCCCGTGGTGACCACCAGCTGTCCCGGGTGACTCCGGACTGTGCCCGAGGGCCCGCGGTGTCGAACAGCTTTCCCGGGCGTCTCGCGCTTGGGTCTGTGGGCCCCCGCCATGGACCAGCCGTCCCGGATGTCTCTGGCTTGTTTCCGAGGGCCCGTGAGGTCGACCTGCGGTCCTGGGCGACTCCGGCCAGAGCCCTAGGGCCCGTGGGGTCAACCTGCTGACCCGGGCCACTCGCACTTGGGTCCGAGGGCCTGCGGGGTCGACAGGCTGTCCCGGGCGACTCCGGCCCGCCTCCGAGTGCCCAGGGGTCGACCAGCTGTCCCGGGACACTCGCGTTTGTGTCCGAGGGCCCGCGGGGTCAACCAGCTGTCCCGGGTGAATGGGGCTCGGGTCCCAAGGCACTCGGGGTTGACCAGCTGTCCTGGGCGACACCGGCCCATGCCTTTGGGCCCGCGGTGTGGACCAACTCTTCCGGGCGACTCGCGTTCGGGTCTGACGGCCACGGTCGACCAGCTGTCCCGGGAGATTCGCGCCCATGCCTGATGTCCCGCGGGGTCGACCGGATGCCCCGGGCGACTCGGGCCCGTACCCGAGGGCCCGCGGTGTTGACCAGCTGTCCCGGGCGACTCCGGCCCTGGTCCAACGGCCTGAGGGGTCTACCAGCAGTCCCCGGGCGACTCGGGCTCGTTTCCGCGGGACCCCGGTGTCGACCATCGGTACCGGGCTCTTCGTCCCGTGCCCGAGGGTCCGGGGTGTCGACCACATCTCTCGGGCGACTCGGTTCGGGTCCGAGGGCCCGCGGTGTCGACCAGCTCCTCTGGGCGATTCCGGCCCGGGTCAGAGGGCACACAGTGTCGACCAGCTGTCCTGCGCGACGTGGGCCCGGGTCCGAGTGCCCTCGGCGTCGACCAGGGGTCCCGTGTGACTCGGACCCGGGTCCAAGGGCCCTCGGGGTCCACCAGCACTCCCGGGAGACCTGCGCTCGGGTCAGATGGCCCGAGGTGTCGACCAGCTCTCGGGGGCGACTGGGGCCATACCCGATGGCCCGAGGGGTCTTCGAGCTCTCCCGGGTGACTCGGGACTGTGCCAAGGGCCCGCGGTGTCGAACTGCTCTCCCGGGCATCTCACGCTTGCCTCTGAGGGCCCCCGGGGTCGACCAGCAGGCCCGGACGACTCTGGCTCGTGTCCGAGGGCCCGTGAAGTCGACCTGCGGTTCTGGGTGACTCGGGTCAGAGCCCTATGGCCCGCGGGGTCGACCAGCTGCCCCGGGCCACTCGGGCCCGGGTCCGAGGGCCCACGGGTTCGACCAGATTTCCTGGGCGCCTCGGGCCCGGGTCCGAAGTCCTGGGGTTCCACCAATTCTCCCGGGCGTCTGGGGCCCGGGTCCGAAGGCCCTCGGGGTCGACCAGCTGTCTCGGAGGACTCGTGCTCGAGTCTGTGGGCCCGCGGGGTCGACCAGCTCTCCCGGGTGACTTGCGCTTGTGTCCGCGGGCCCGAGGTGTCGACGAGCACTCCCGGGCCACTCGGGCTCGTGTCCGAGGGCCCGCGTGTGCGAACAGCTCTCCCGGGTGAATCAACTCGGGTCTGAGGGCCAGCGGGGTCGACCAAAAATCCCCGGTGCCTCGGGCCCATGCCCGACGGCTTGCAGTGTCGACCAGCAGTCCCGGGCATCTCTGGACCCAGCCCGTGGTGCTGTAGGGTCAAACTGCTGCCCCGGGGGCCTCGCGCTTGGTCCGAGGGCACCCGGGTTCGACAAGCAGTCCCCAGCGACTCGTGCTAGAATCCGAGGGCCCCCGGGGTCGTCCAGCGGTCCCAGGCGCATCGGGCCGTTGCCCGAGGCCCGCGGTGTCGACCAACTCTCCCGGGCCACTCGGGTTAGGGTCTGAGGTCCCAGGGTCGACCAGCTGTCCCGGGCGACTCGGGCCCGTGCCCGATGTCCCGCTGGGTCGACCAGCTGTCCCGGGTGACTTGGGCCCTGGTCAGAGGGACCGCGGTGTCGACCAGGCGTCCCGGGTGACTCGGGACTGTACCCGAGGCCGCGCGGTGTCCACCAGGTGGCCCGGGCGACTCGGGGCCGTGACCGAGGGCCCAAGGTGTCGCCCAGCTCCCCCGGGTGATTCGGGCCCGGGTCCGAGAGCATGCGGTGTCGACCAGCTGTCCCGGGGCACTCGGGCCCGCGTCGAGGGTCCGCGGTTTCGGTTTCGACATGCTCTCCCGGGTGAATCGCGCTCGGGTCCGATGGTACGCGGGGTCGACGAGCTCTCTTGGGCGATTCGGGCCCGTTCCCGAGGGCCCGTGGTGACCACCAGCTGTCCCGGGTGACTCCGGACTGTGCCCGAGGGCCCGCGGTGTCGAACAGCTTTCCCGGGCGTCTCGCGCTTGGGTCTGTGGGCCCCCGCCATGGACCAGCCGTCCCGGATGTCTCTGGCTTGTTTCCGAGGGCCCGTGAGGTCGACCTGCGGTCCTGGGCGACTCCGGCCAGAGCCCTAGGGCCCGTGGGGTCAACCTGCTGACCCGGGCCACTCGCACTTGGGTCCGAGGGCCTGCGGGGTCGACAGGCTGTCCCGGGCGACTCCGGCCCGCCTCCGAGTGCCCAGGGGTCGACCAGCTGTCCCGGGACACTCGCGTTTGTGTCCGAGGGCCCGCGGGGTCAACCAGCTGTCCCGGGTGAATGGGGCTCGGGTCCCAAGGCACTCGGGGTTGACCAGCTGTCCTGGGCGACACCGGCCCATGCCTTTGGGCCCGCGGTGTGGACCAACTCTTCCGGGCGACTCGCGTTCGGGTCTGACGGCCACGGTCGACCAGCTGTCCCGGGAGATTCGCGCCCATGCCTGATGTCCCGCGGGGTCGACCGGATGCCCCGGGCGACTCGGGCCCGTACCCGAGGGCCCGCGGTGTTGACCAGCTGTCCCGGGCGACTCCGGCCCTGGTCCAACGGCCTGAGGGGTCTACCAGCAGTCCCCGGGCGACTCGGGCTCGTTTCCGCCGGACCCCGGTGTCGACCATCGGTACCGGGCTATTCGTCCCGTGCCCGAGGGTCCGGGGTGTCGACCACATCTCTCGGGCGACTCGGTTCGGGTCCGAGGGCCCGCGGTGTCGACCAGCTCCTCTGGGCGATTCCGGCCCGGGTCAGAGGGCACACAGTGTCGACCAGCTGTCCTGCGCGACGTGGGCCCGGGTCCGAGTGCCCTCGGCGTCGACCAGGGGTCCCGTGTGACTCGGACCCGGGTCCAAGGGCCCTCGGGGTCCACCAGCACTCCCGGGAGACCTGCGCTCGGGTCAGATGGCCCGAGGTGTCGACCAGCTCTCGGGGGCGACTGGGGCCATACCCGATGGCCCGAGGGGTCTTCGAGCTCTCCCGGGTGACTCGGGACTGTGCCAAGGGCCCGCGGTGTCGAACTGCTCTCCCGGGCATCTCACGCTTGCCTCTGAGGGCCCCCGGGGTCGACCAGCAGGCCCGGACGACTCTGGCTCGTGTCCGAGGGCCCGTGAAGTCGACCTGCGGTTCTGGGTGACTCGGGTCAGAGCCCTATGGCCCGCGGGGTCGACCAGCTGCCCCGGGCCACTCGGGCCCGGGTCCGAGGGCCCACGGGTTCGACCAGATTTCCTGGGCGCCTCGGGCCCGGGTCCGAAGTCCTGGGGTTCCACCAATTCTCCCGGGCGTCTGGGGCCCGGGTCCGAAGGCCCTCGGGGTCGACCAGCTGTCTCGGAGGACTCGTGCTCGAGTCTGTGGGCCCGCGGGGTCGACCAGCTCTCCCGGGTGACTTGCGCTTGTATCCGCGGGCCCGAGGTGTCGACGAGCACTCCCGGGCCACTCGGGCTCGTGTCCGAGGGCCCGCGTGTGCGAACAGCTCTCCCGGGTGAATCAACTGGGGTCTGAGGGCCAGCGGGGTCGACCAAAAATCCCCGGTGCCTCGGGCCCATGCCCGACGGCTTGCAGTGTCGACCAGCAGTCCCGGGCATCTCTGGACCCAGCCCGTGGTGCTGTAGGGTCAAACTGCTGCCCCGGGGGCCTCGCGCTTGGTCCGAGGGCACCCGGGTTCGACAAGCAGTCCCCAGCGACTCGTGCTAGAATCCGAGGGCCCCCGGGGTCGTCCAGCGGTCCCAGGCGCATCGGGCCGTTGCCCGAGGCCCGCGGTGTCGACCAACTCTCCCGGGCCACTCGGGTTAGGGTCTGAGGTCCCAGGGTCGACCAGCTGTCCCGGGCGACTCGGGCCCGTGGCCGATGTCCCGCTGGGTCGACCAGCTGTCCCGGGTGACTTGGGCCCTGGTCAGAGGGACCGCGGTGTCGACCAGGCGTCCCGGGTGACTCGGGACTGTACCCGAGGCCGCGCGGTGTCCACCAGGTGGCCCGGGCGACTCGGGGCCGTGACCGAGGGCCCAAGGTGTCGCCCAGCTCCCCCGGGTGATTCGGGCCCGGGTCCGAGAGCATGCGGTGTCGACCAGCTGTCCCGGGGCACTCGGGCCCGCGTCGAGGGTCCGCGGTTTCGGTTTCGACATGCTCTCCCGGGTGAATCGCGCTCGGGTCCGATGGTACGCGGGGTCGACGAGCTCTCTTGGGCGATTCGGGCCCGTTCCCGAGGGCCCGTGGTGACCACCAGCTGTCCCGGGTGACTCCGGACTGTGCCCGAGGGCCCGCGGTGTCGAACAGCTTTCCCGGGCGTCTCGCGCTTGGGTCTGTGGGCCCCCGCCATGGACCAGCAGTCCCGGATGTCTCTGGCTTGTTTCCGAGGGCCCGTGAGGTCGACCTGCGGTCCTGGGCGACTCCGGCCAGAGCCCTAGGGCCCGTGGGGTCAACCTGCTGACCCGGGCCACTCGCACTTGGGTCCGAGGGCCTGCGGGGTCGACAGGCTGTCCCGGGCGACTCCGGCCCGCCTCCGAGTGCCCAGGGGTCGACCAGCTGTCCCGGGACACTCGCGTTTGTGTCCGAGGGCCCGCGGGGTCAACCAGCTGTCCCGGGTGAATGGGGCTCGGGTCCCAAGGCACTCGGGGTTGACCAGCTGTCCTGGGCGACACCGGCCCATGCCTTTGGGCCCGCGGTGTGGACCAACTCTTCCGGGCGACTCGCGTTCGGGTCTGACGGCCACGGTCGACCAGCTGTCCCGGGAGATTCGCGCCCATGCCTGATGTCCCGCGGGGTCGACCGGATGCCCCGGGCGACTCGGGCCCGTACCCGAGGGCCCGCGGTGTTGACCAGCTGTCCCGGGCGACTCCGGCCCTGGTCCAACGGCCTGAGGGGTCTACCAGCAGTCCCCGGGCGACTCGGGCTCGTTTCCGCCGGACCCCGGTGTCGACCATCGGTACCGGGCTATTCGTCCCGTGCCCGAGGGTCCGGGGTGTCGACCACATCTCTCGGGCGACTCGGTTCGGGTCCGAGGGCCCGCGGTGTCGACCAGCTCCTCTGGGCGATTCCGGCCCGGGTCAGAGGGCACACAGTGTCGACCAGCTGTCCTGCGCGACGTGGGCCCGGGTCCGAGTGCCCTCGGCGTCGACCAGGGGTCCCGTGTGACTCGGACCCGGGTCCAAGGGCCCTCGGGGTCCACCAGCACTCCCGGGAGACCTGCGCTCGGGTCAGATGGCCCGAGGTGTCGACCAGCTCTCGGGGGCGACTGGGGCCATACCCGATGGCCCGAGGGGTCTTCGAGCTCTCCCGGGTGACTCGGGACTGTGCCAAGGGCCCGCGGTGTCGAACTGCTCTCCCGGGCATCTCACGCTTGCCTCTGAGGGCCCCCGGGGTCGACCAGCAGGCCCGGACGACTCTGGCTCGTGTCCGAGGGCCCGTGAAGTCGACCTGCGGTTCTGGGTGACTCGGGTCAGAGCCCTATGGCCCGCGGGGTCGACCAGCTGCCCCGGGCCACTCGGGCCCGGGTCCGAGGGCCCACGGGTTCGACCAGATTTCCTGGGCGCCTCGGGCCCGGGTCCGAAGTCCTGGGGTTCCACCAATTCTCCCGGGCGTCTGGGGCCCGGGTCCGAAGGCCCTCGGGGTCGACCAGCTGTCTCGGAGGACTCGTGCTCGAGTCTGTGGGCCCGCGGGGTCGACCAGCTCTCCCGGGTGACTTGCGCTTGTGTCCGCGGGCCCGAGGTGTCGACGAGCACTCCCGGGCCACTCGGGCTCGTGTCCGAGGGCCCGCGTGTGCGAACAGCTCTCCCGGGTGAATCAACTCGGGTCTGAGGGCCAGCGGGGTCGACCAAAAATCCCCGGTGCCTCGGGCCCATGCCCGACGGCTTGCAGTGTCGACCAGCAGTCCCGGGCATCTCTGGACCCAGCCCGTGGTGCTGTAGGGTCAAACTGCTGCCCCGGGGGCCTCGCGCTTGGTCCGAGGGCACCCGGGTTCGACAAGCAGTCCCCAGCGACTCGTGCTAGAATCCGAGGGCCCCCGGGGTCGTCCAGCGGTCCCAGGCGCATCGGGCCGTTGCCCGAGGCCCGCGGTGTCGACCAACTCTCCCGGGCCACTCGGGTTAGGGTCTGAGGTCCCAGGGTCGACCAGCTGTCCCGGGCGACTCGGGCCCGTGGCCGATGTCCCGCTGGGTCGACCAGCTGTCCCGGGTGACTTGGGCCCTGGTCAGAGGGACCGCGGTGTCGACCAGGCGTCCCGGGTGACTCGGGACTGTACCCGAGGCCGCGCGGTGTCCACCAGGTGGCCCGGGCGACTCGGGGCCGTGACCGAGGGCCCAAGGTGTCGCCCAGCTCCCCCGGGTGATTCGGGCCCGGGTCCGAGAGCATGCGGTGTCGACCAGCTGTCCCGGGGCACTCGGGCCCGCGTCGAGGGTCCGCGGTTTCGGTTTCGACATGCTCTCCCGGGTGAATCGCGCTCGGGTCCGATGGTACGCGGGGTCGACGAGCTCTCTTGGGCGATTCGGGCCCGTTCCCGAGGGCCCGTGGTGACCACCAGCTGTCCCGGGTGACTCCGGACTGTGCCCGAGGGCCCGCGGTGTCGAACAGCTTTCCCGGGCGTCTCGCGCTTGGGTCTGTGGGCCCCCGCCATGGACCAGCCGTCCCGGATGTCTCTGGCTTGTTTCCGAGGGCCCGTGAGGTCGACCTGCGGTCCTGGGCGACTCCGGCCAGAGCCCTAGGGCCCGTGGGGTCAACCTGCTGACCCGGGCCACTCGCACTTGGGTCCGAGGGCCTGCGGGGTCGACAGGCTGTCCCGGGCGACTCCGGCCCGCCTCCGAGTGCCCAGGGGTCGACCAGCTGTCCCGGGACACTCGCGTTTGTGTCCGAGGGCCCGCGGGGTCAACCAGCTGTCCCGGGTGAATGGGGCTCGGGTCCCAAGGCACTCGGGGTTGACCAGCTGTCCTGGGCGACACCGGCCCATGCCTTTGGGCCCGCGGTGTGGACCAACTCTTCCGGGCGACTCGCGTTCGGGTCTGACGGCCACGGTCGACCAGCTGTCCCGGGAGATTCGCGCCCATGCCTGATGTCCCGCGGGGTCGACCGGATGCCCCGGGCGACTCGGGCCCGTACCCGAGGGCCCGCGGTGTTGACCAGCTGTCCCGGGCGACTCCGGCCCTGGTCCAACGGCCTGAGGGGTCTACCAGCAGTCCCCGGGCGACTCGGGCTCGTTTCCGCCGGACCCCGGTGTCGACCATCGGTACCGGGCTATTCGTCCCGTGCCCGAGGGTCCGGGGTGTCGACCACATCTCTCGGGCGACTCGGTTCGGGTCCGAGGGCCCGCGGTGTCGACCAGCTCCTCTGGGCGATTCCGGCCCGGGTCAGAGGGCACACAGTGTCGACCAGCTGTCCTGCGCGACGTGGGCCCGGGTCCGAGTGCCCTCGGCGTCGACCAGGGGTCCCGTGTGACTCGGACCCGGGTCCAAGGGCCCTCGGGGTCCACCAGCACTCCCGGGAGACCTGCGCTCGGGTCAGATGGCCCGAGGTGTCGACCAGCTCTCGGGGGCGACTGGGGCCATACCCGATGGCCCGAGGGGTCTTCGAGCTCTCCCGGGTGACTCGGGACTGTGCCAAGGGCCCGCGGTGTCGAACTGCTCTCCCGGGCATCTCACGCTTGCCTCTGAGGGCCCCCGGGGTCGACCAGCAGGCCCGGACGACTCTGGCTCGTGTCCGAGGGCCCGTGAAGTCGACCTGCGGTTCTGGGTGACTCGGGTCAGAGCCCTATGGCCCGCGGGGTCGACCAGCTGCCCCGGGCCACTCGGGCCCGGGTCCGAGGGCCCACGGGTTCGACCAGATTTCCTGGGCGCCTCGGGCCCGGGTCCGAAGTCCTGGGGTTCCACCAATTCTCCCGGGCGTCTGGGGCCCGGGTCCGAAGGCCCTCGGGGTCGACCAGCTGTCTCGGAGGACTCGTGCTCGAGTCTGTGGGCCCGCGGGGTCGACCAGCTCTCCCGGGTGACTTGCGCTTGTGTCCGCGGGCCCGAGGTGTCGACGAGCACTCCCGGGCCACTCGGGCTCGTGTCCGAGGGCCCGCGTGTGCGAACAGCTCTCCCGGGTGAATCAACTCGGGTCTGAGGGCCAGCGGGGTCGACCAAAAATCCCCGGTGCCTCGGGCCCATGCCCGACGGCTTGCAGTGTCGACCAGCAGTCCCGGGCATCTCTGGACCCAGCCCGTGGTGCTGTGGGGTCAAACTGCTGCCCCGGGGGCCTCGCGCTTGGTCCGAGGGCACCCGGGTTCGACAAGCAGTCCCCAGCGACTCGTGCTAGAATCCGAGGGCCCCCGGGGTCGTCCAGCGGTCCCAGGCGCATCGGGCCGTTGCCCGAGGCCCGCGGTGTCGACCAACTCTCCCGGGCCACTCGGGTTAGGGTCTGAGGTCCCAGGGTCGACCAGCTGTCCCGGGCGACTCGGGCCCGTGCCCGATGTCCCGCTGGGTCGACCAGCTGTCCCGGGTGACTTGGGCCCTGGTCAGAGGGACCGCGGTGTCGACCAGGCGTCCCGGGTGACTCGGGACTGTACCCGAGGCCGCGCGGTGTCCACCAGGTGGCCCGGGCGACTCGGGGCCGTGACCGAGGGCCCAAGGTGTCGCCCAGCTCCCCCGGGTGATTCGGGCCCGGGTCCGAGAGCATGCGGTGTCGACCAGCTGTCCCGGGGCACTCGGGCCCGCGTCGAGGGTCCGCGGTTTCGGTTTCGACATGCTCTCCCGGGTGAATCGCGCTCGGGTCCGATGGTACGCGGGGTCGACGAGCTCTCTTGGGCGATTCGGGCCCGTTCCCGAGGGCCCGTGGTGACCACCAGCTGTCCCGGGTGACTCCGGACTGTGCCCGAGGGCCCGCGGTGTCGAACAGCTTTCCCGGGCGTCTCGCGCTTGGGTCTGTGGGCCCCCGCCATGGACCAGCCGTCCCGGATGTCTCTGGCTTGTTTCCGAGGGCCCGTGAGGTCGACCTGCGGTCCTGGGCGACTCCGGCCAGAGCCCTAGGGCCCGTGGGGTCAACCTGCTGACCCGGGCCACTCGCACTTGGGTCCGAGGGCCTGCGGGGTCGACAGGCTGTCCCGGGCGACTCCGGCCCGCCTCCGAGTGCCCAGGGGTCGACCAGCTGTCCCGGGACACTCGCGTTTGTGTCCGAGGGCCCGCGGGGTCAACCAGCTGTCCCGGGTGAATGGGGCTCGGGTCCCAAGGCACTCGGGGTTGACCAGCTGTCCTGGGCGACACCGGCCCATGCCTTTGGGCCCGCGGTGTGGACCAACTCTTCCGGGCGACTCGCGTTCGGGTCTGACGGCCACGGTCGACCAGCTGTCCCGGGAGATTCGCGCCCATGCCTGATGTCCCGCGGGGTCGACCGGATGCCCCGGGCGACTCGGGCCCGTACCCGAGGGCCCGCGGTGTTGACCAGCTGTCCCGGGCGACTCCGGCCCTGGTCCAACGGCCTGAGGGGTCTACCAGCAGTCCCCGGGCGACTCGGGCTCGTTTCCGCCGGACCCCGGTGTCGACCATCGGTACCGGGCTATTCGTCCCGTGCCCGAGGGTCCGGGGTGTCGACCACATCTCTCGGGCGACTCGGTTCGGGTCCGAGGGCCCGCGGTGTCGACCAGCTCCTCTGGGCGATTCCGGCCCGGGTCAGAGGGCACACAGTGTCGACCAGCTGTCCTGCGCGACGTGGGCCCGGGTCCGAGTGCCCTCGGCGTCGACCAGGGGTCCCGTGTGACTCGGACCCGGGTCCAAGGGCCCTCGGGGTCCACCAGCACTCCCGGGAGACCTGCGCTCGGGTCAGATGGCCCGAGGTGTCGACCAGCTCTCGGGGGCGACTGGGGCCATACCCGATGGCCCGAGGGGTCTTCGAGCTCTCCCGGGTGACTCGGGACTGTGCCAAGGGCCCGCGGTGTCGAACTGCTCTCCCGGGCATCTCACGCTTGCCTCTGAGGGCCCCCGGGGTCGACCAGCAGGCCCGGACGACTCTGGCTCGTGTCCGAGGGCCCGTGAAGTCGACCTGCGGTTCTGGGTGACTCGGGTCAGAGCCCTATGGCCCGCGGGGTCGACCAGCTGCCCCGGGCCACTCGGGCCCGGGTCCGAGGGCCCACGGGTTCGACCAGATTTCCTGGGCGCCTCGGGCCCGGGTCCGAAGTCCTGGGGTTCCACCAATTCTCCCGGGCGTCTGGGGCCCGGGTCCGAAGGCCCTCGGGGTCGACCAGCTGTCTCGGAGGACTCGTGCTCGAGTCTGTGGGCCCGCGGGGTCGACCAGCTCTCCCGGGTGACTTGCGCTTGTGTCCGCGGGCCCGAGGTGTCGACGAGCACTCCCGGGCCACTCGGGCTCGTGTCCGAGGGCCCGCGTGTGCGAACAGCTCTCCCGGGTGAATCAACTCGGGTCTGAGGGCCAGCGGGGTCGACCAAAAATCCCCGGTGCCTCGGGCCCATGCCCGACGGCTTGCAGTGTCGACCAGCAGTCCCGGGCATCTCTGGACCCAGCCCGTGGTGCTGTAGGGTCAAACTGCTGCCCCGGGGGCCTCGCGCTTGGTCCGAGGGCACCCGGGTTCGACAAGCAGTCCCCAGCGACTCGTGCTAGAATCCGAGGGCCCCCGGGGTCGTCCAGCGGTCCCAGGCGCATCGGGCCGTTGCCCGAGGCCCGCGGTGTCGACCAACTCTCCCGGGCCACTCGGGTTAGGGTCTGAGGTCCCAGGGTCGACCAGCTGTCCCGGGCGACTCGGGCCCGTGGCCGATGTCCCGCTGGGTCGACCAGCTGTCCCGGGTGACTTGGGCCCTGGTCAGAGGGACCGCGGTGTCGACCAGGCGTCCCGGGTGACTCGGGACTGTACCCGAGGCCGCGCGGTGTCCACCAGGTGGCCCGGGCGACTCGGGGCCGTGACCGAGGGCCCAAGGTGTCGCCCAGCTCCCCCGGGTGATTCGGGCCCGGGTCCGAGAGCATGCGGTGTCGACCAGCTGTCCCGGGGCACTCGGGCCCGCGTCGAGGGTCCGCGGTTTCGGTTTCGACATGCTCTCCCGGGTGAATCGCGCTCGGGTCCGATGGTACGCGGGGTCGACGAGCTCTCTTGGGCGATTCGGGCCCGTTCCCGAGGGCCCGTGGTGACCACCAGCTGTCCCGGGTGACTCCGGACTGTGCCCGAGGGCCCGCGGTGTCGAACAGCTTTCCCGGGCGTCTCGCGCTTGGGTCTGTGGGCCCCCGCCATGGACCAGCAGTCCCGGATGTCTCTGGCTTGTTTCCGAGGGCCCGTGAGGTCGACCTGCGGTCCTGGGCGACTCCGGCCAGAGCCCTAGGGCCCGTGGGGTCAACCTGCTGACCCGGGCCACTCGCACTTGGGTCCGAGGGCCTGCGGGGTCGACAGGCTGTCCCGGGCGACTCCGGCCCGCCTCCGAGTGCCCAGGGGTCGACCAGCTGTCCCGGGACACTCGCGTTTGTGTCCGAGGGCCCGCGGGGTCAACCAGCTGTCCCGGGTGAATGGGGCTCGGGTCCCAAGGCACTCGGGGTTGACCAGCTGTCCTGGGCGACACCGGCCCATGCCTTTGGGCCCGCGGTGTGGACCAACTCTTCCGGGCGACTCGCGTTCGGGTCTGACGGCCACGGTCGACCAGCTGTCCCGGGAGATTCGCGCCCATGCCTGATGTCCCGCGGGGTCGACCGGATGCCCCGGGCGACTCGGGCCCGTACCCGAGGGCCCGCGGTGTTGACCAGCTGTCCCGGGCGACTCCGGCCCTGGTCCAACGGCCTGAGGGGTCTACCAGCAGTCCCCGGGCGACTCGGGCTCGTTTCCGCCGGACCCCGGTGTCGACCATCGGTACCGGGCTATTCGTCCCGTGCCCGAGGGTCCGGGGTGTCGACCACATCTCTCGGGCGACTCGGTTCGGGTCCGAGGGCCCGCGGTGTCGACCAGCTCCTCTGGGCGATTCCGGCCCGGGTCAGAGGGCACACAGTGTCGACCAGCTGTCCTGCGCGACGTGGGCCCGGGTCCGAGTGCCCTCGGCGTCGACCAGGGGTCCCGTGTGACTCGGACCCGGGTCCAAGGGCCCTCGGGGTCCACCAGCACTCCCGGGAGACCTGCGCTCGGGTCAGATGGCCCGAGGTGTCGACCAGCTCTCGGGGGCGACTGGGGCCATACCCGATGGCCCGAGGGGTCTTCGAGCTCTCCCGGGTGACTCGGGACTGTGCCAAGGGCCCGCGGTGTCGAACTGCTCTCCCGGGCATCTCACGCTTGCCTCTGAGGGCCCCCGGGGTCGACCAGCAGGCCCGGACGACTCTGGCTCGTGTCCGAGGGCCCGTGAAGTCGACCTGCGGTTCTGGGTGACTCGGGTCAGAGCCCTATGGCCCGCGGGGTCGACCAGCTGCCCCGGGCCACTCGGGCCCGGGTCCGAGGGCCCACGGGTTCGACCAGATTTCCTGGGCGCCTCGGGCCCGGGTCCGAAGTCCTGGGGTTCCACCAATTCTCCCGGGCGTCTGGGGCCCGGGTCCGAAGGCCCTCGGGGTCGACCAGCTGTCTCGGAGGACTCGTGCTCGAGTCTGTGGGCCCGCGGGGTCGACCAGCTCTCCCGGGTGACTTGCGCTTGTGTCCGCGGGCCCGAGGTGTCGACGAGCACTCCCGGGCCACTCGGGCTCGTGTCCGAGGGCCCGCGTGTGCGAACAGCTCTCCCGGGTGAATCAACTCGGGTCTGAGGGCCAGCGGGGTCGACCAAAAATCCCCGGTGCCTCGGGCCCATGCCCGACGGCTTGCAGTGTCGACCAGCAGTCCCGGGCATCTCTGGACCCAGCCCGTGGTGCTGTAGGGTCAAACTGCTGCCCCGGGGGCCTCGCGCTTGGTCCGAGGGCACCCGGGTTCGACAAGCAGTCCCCAGCGACTCGTGCTAGAATCCGAGGGCCCCCGGGGTCGTCCAGCGGTCCCAGGCGCATCGGGCCGTTGCCCGAGGCCCGCGGTGTCGACCAACTCTCCCGGGCCACTCGGGTTAGGGTCTGAGGTCCCAGGGTCGACCAGCTGTCCCGGGCGACTCGGGCCCGTGGCCGATGTCCCGCTGGGTCGACCAGCTGTCCCGGGTGACTTGGGCCCTGGTCAGAGGGACCGCGGTGTCGACCAGGCGTCCCGGGTGACTCGGGACTGTACCCGAGGCCGCGCGGTGTCCACCAGGTGGCCCGGGCGACTCGGGGCCGTGACCGAGGGCCCAAGGTGTCGCCCAGCTCCCCCGGGTGATTCGGGCCCGGGTCCGAGAGCATGCGGTGTCGACCAGCTGTCCCGGGGCACTCGGGCCCGCGTCGAGGGTCCGCGGTTTCGGTTTCGACATGCTCTCCCGGGTGAATCGCGCTCGGGTCCGATGGTACGCGGGGTCGACGAGCTCTCTTGGGCGATTCGGGCCCGTTCCCGAGGGCCCGTGGTGACCACCAGCTGTCCCGGGTGACTCCGGACTGTGCCCGAGGGCCCGCGGTGTCGAACAGCTTTCCCGGGCGTCTCGCGCTTGGGTCTGTGGGCCCCCGCCATGGACCAGCAGTCCCGGATGTCTCTGGCTTGTTTCCGAGGGCCCGTGAGGTCGACCTGCGGTCCTGGGCGACTCCGGCCAGAGCCCTAGGGCCCGTGGGGTCAACCTGCTGACCCGGGCCACTCGCACTTGGGTCCGAGGGCCTGCGGGGTCGACAGGCTGTCCCGGGCGACTCCGGCCCGCCTCCGAGTGCCCAGGGGTCGACCAGCTGTCCCGGGACACTCGCGTTTGTGTCCGAGGGCCCGCGGGGTCAACCAGCTGTCCCGGGTGAATGGGGCTCGGGTCCCAAGGCACTCGGGGTTGACCAGCTGTCCTGGGCGACACCGGCCCATGCCTTTGGGCCCGCGGTGTGGACCAACTCTTCCGGGCGACTCGCGTTCGGGTCTGACGGCCACGGTCGACCAGCTGTCCCGGGAGATTCGCGCCCATGCCTGATGTCCCGCGGGGTCGACCGGATGCCCCGGGCGACTCGGGCCCGTACCCGAGGGCCCGCGGTGTTGACCAGCTGTCCCGGGCGACTCCGGCCCTGGTCCAACGGCCTGAGGGGTCTACCAGCAGTCCCCGGGCGACTCGGGCTCGTTTCCGCCGGACCCCGGTGTCGACCATCGGTACCGGGCTATTCGTCCCGTGCCCGAGGGTCCGGGGTGTCGACCACATCTCTCGGGCGACTCGGTTCGGGTCCGAGGGCCCGCGGTGTCGACCAGCTCCTCTGGGCGATTCCGGCCCGGGTCAGAGGGCACACAGTGTCGACCAGCTGTCCTGCGCGACGTGGGCCCGGGTCCGAGTGCCCTCGGCGTCGACCAGGGGTCCCGTGTGACTCGGACCCGGGTCCAAGGGCCCTCGGGGTCCACCAGCACTCCCGGGAGACCTGCGCTCGGGTCAGATGGCCCGAGGTGTCGACCAGCTCTCGGGGGCGACTGGGGCCATACCCGATGGCCCGCGGGGTCTTCGAGCTCTCCCGGGTGACTCGGGACTGTGCCAAGGGCCCGCGGTGTCGAACTGCTCTCCCGGGCATCTCACGCTTGCCTCTGAGGGCCCCCGGGGTCGACCAGCAGGCCCGGACGACTCTGGCTCGTGTCCGAGGGCCCGTGAAGTCGACCTGCGGTTCTGGGTGACTCGGGTCAGAGCCCTATGGCCCGCGGGGTCGACCAGCTGCCCCGGGCCACTCGGGCCCGGGTCCGAGGGCCCACGGGTTCGACCAGATTTCCTGGGCGCCTCGGGCCCGGGTCCGAAGTCCTGGGGTTCCACCAATTCTCCCGGGCGTCTGGGGCCCGGGTCCGAAGGCCCTCGGGGTCGACCAGCTGTCTCGGAGGACTCGTGCTCGAGTCTGTGGGCCCGCGGGGTCGACCAGCTCTCCCGGGTGACTTGCGCTTGTGTCCGCGGGCCCGAGGTGTCGACGAGCACTCCCGGGCCACTCGGGCTCGTGTCCGAGGGCCCGCGTGTGCGAACAGCTCTCCCGGGTGAATCAACTCGGGTCTGAGGGCCAGCGGGGTCGACCAAAAATCCCCGGTGCCTCGGGCCCATGCCCGACGGCTTGCAGTGCCGACCAGCAGTCCCGGGCATCTCTGGACCCAGCCCGTGGTGCTGTAGGGTCAAACTGCTGCCCCGGGGGCCTCGCGCTTGGTCCGAGGGCACCCGGGTTCGACAAGCAGTCCCCAGCGACTCGTGCTAGAATCCGAGGGCCCCCGGGGTCGTCCAGCGGTCCCAGGCGCATCGGGCCGTTGCCCGAGGCCCGCGGTGTCGACCAACTCTCCCGGGCCACTCGGGTTAGGGTCTGAGGTCCCAGGGTCGACCAGCTGTCCCGGGCGACTCGGGCCCGTGCCCGATGTCCCGCTGGGTCGACCAGCTGTCCCGGGTGACTTGGGCCCTGGTCAGAGGGACCGCGGTGTCGACCAGGCGTCCCGGGTGACTCGGGACTGTACCCGAGGCCGCGCGGTGTCCACCAGGTGGCCCGGGCGACTCGGGGCCGTGACCGAGGGCCCAAGGTGTCGCCCAGCTCCCCCGGGTGATTCGGGCCCGGGTCCGAGAGCATGCGGTGTCGACCAGCTGTCCCGGGGCACTCGGGCCCGCGTCGAGGGTCCGCGGTTTCGGTTTCGACATGCTCTCCCGGGTGAATCGCGCTCGGGTCCGATGGTACGCGGGGTCGACGAGCTCTCTTGGGCGATTCGGGCCCGTTCCCGAGGGCCCGTGGTGACCACCAGCTGTCCCGGGTGACTCCGGACTGTGCCCGAGGGCCCGCGGTGTCGAACAGCTTTCCCGGGCGTCTCGCGCTTGGGTCTGTGGGCCCCCGCCATGGACCAGCCGTCCCGGATGTCTCTGGCTTGTTTCCGAGGGCCCGTGAGGTCGACCTGCGGTCCTGGGCGACTCCGGCCAGAGCCCTAGGGCCCGTGGGGTCAACCTGCTGACCCGGGCCACTCGCACTTGGGTCCGAGGGCCTGCGGGGTCGACAGGCTGTCCCGGGCGACTCCGGCCCGCCTCCGAGTGCCCAGGGGTCGACCAGCTGTCCCGGGACACTCGCGTTTGTGTCCGAGGGCCCGCGGGGTCAACCAGCTGTCCCGGGTGAATGGGGCTCGGGTCCCAAGGCACTCGGGGTTGACCAGCTGTCCTGGGCGACACCGGCCCATGCCTTTGGGCCCGCGGTGTGGACCAACTCTTCCGGGCGACTCGCGTTCGGGTCTGACGGCCACGGTCGACCAGCTGTCCCGGGAGATTCGCGCCCATGCCTGATGTCCCGCGGGGTCGACCGGATGCCCCGGGCGACTCGGGCCCGTACCCGAGGGCCCGCGGTGTTGACCAGCTGTCCCGGGCGACTCCGGCCCTGGTCCAACGGCCTGAGGGGTCTACCAGCAGTCCCCGGGCGACTCGGGCTCGTTTCCGCCGGACCCCGGTGTCGACCATCGGTACCGGGCTATTCGTCCCGTGCCCGAGGGTCCGGGGTGTCGACCACATCTCTCGGGCGACTCGGGTCGGGTCCGAGGGCCCGCGGTGTCGACCAGCTCCTCTGGGCGATTCCGGCCCGGGTCAGAGGGCACACAGTGTCGACCAGCTGTCCTGCGCGACGTGGGCCCGGGTCCGAGTGCCCTCGGCGTCGACCAGGGGGCCCGTGTGACTCGGACCCGGGTCCAAGGGCCCTCGGGGTCCACCAGCACTCCCGGGAGACCTGCGCTCGGGTCAGATGGCCCGAGGTGTCGACCAGCTCTCGGGGGCGACTGGGGCCATACCCGATGGCCCGAGGGGTCTTCGAGCTCTCCCGGGTGACTCGGGACTGTGCCAAGGGCCCGCGGTGTCGAACTGCTCTCCCGGGCATCTCACGCTTGCCTCTGAGGGCCCCGGGGTCGACCAGCAGGCCCGGACGACTCTGGCTCGTGTCCGAGGGCCCGTGAAGTCGACCTGCGGTTCTGGGTGACTCGGGTCAGAGCCCTATGGCCCGCGGGGTCGACCAGCTGCCCCGGGCCACTCGGGCCCGGGTCCGAGGGCCCACGGGTTCGACCAGATTTCCTGGGCGCCTCGGGCCCGGGTCCGAAGTCCTGGGGTTCCACCAATTCTCCCGGGCGTCTGGGGCCCGGGTCCGAAGGCCCTCGGGGTCGACCAGCTGTCTCGGAGGACTCGTGCTCGAGTCTGTGGGCCCGCGGGGTCGACCAGCTCTCCCGGGTGACTTGCGCTTGTGTCCGCGGGCCCGAGGTGTCGACGAGCACTCCCGGGCCACTCGGGCTCGTGTCCGAGGGCCCGCGTGTGCGAACAGCTCTCCCGGGTGAATCAACTCGGGTCTGAGGGCCAGCGGGGTCGACCAAAAATCCCCGGTGCCTCGGGCCCATGCCCGACGGCTTGCAGTGTCGACCAGCAGTCCCGGGCATCTCTGGACCCAGCCCGTGGTGCTGTAGGGTCAAACTGCTGCCCCGGGGGCCTCGCGCTTGGTCCGAGGGCACCCGGGTTCGACAAGCAGTCCCCAGCGACTCGTGCTAGAATCCGAGGGCCCCCGGGGTCGTCCAGCGGTCCCAGGCGCATCGGGCCGTTGCCCGAGGCCCGCGGTGTCGACCAACTCTCCCGGGCCACTCGGGTTAGGGTCTGAGGTCCCAGGGTCGACCAGCTGTCCCGGGCGACTCGGGCCCGTGGCCGATGTCCCGCTGGGTCGACCAGCTGTCCCGGGTGACTTGGGCCCTGGTCAGAGGGACCGCGGTGTCGACCAGGCCTCCCGGGTGACTCGGGACTGTACCCGAGGCCGCGCGGTGTCCACCAGGTGGCCCGGGCGACTCGGGGCCGTGACCGAGGGCCCAAGGTGTCGCCCAGCTCCCCCGGGTGATTCGGGCCCGGGTCCGAGAGCATGCGGTGTCGACCAGCTGTCCCGGGGCACTCGGGCCCGCGTCGAGGGTCCGCGGTTTCGGTTTCGACATGCTCTCCCGGGTGAATCGCGCTCGGGTCCGATGGTACGCGGGGTCGACGAGCTCTCTTGGGCGATTCGGGCCCGTTCCCGAGGGCCCGTGGTGACCACCAGCTGTCCCGGGTGACTCCGGACTGTGCCCGAGGGCCCGCGGTGTCGAACAGCTTTCCCGGGCGTCTCGCGCTTGGGTCTGTGGGCCCCCGCCATGGACCAGCAGTCCCGGATGTCTCTGGCTTGTTTCCGAGGGCCCGTGAGGTCGACCTGCGGTCCTGGGCGACTCCGGCCAGAGCCCTAGGGCCCGTGGGGTCAACCTGCTGACCCGGGCCACTCGCACTTGGGTCCGAGGGCCTGCGGGGTCGACAGGCTGTCCCGGGCGACTCCGGCCCGCCTCCGAGTGCCCAGGGGTCGACCAGCTGTCCCGGGACACTCGCGTTTGTGTCCGAGGGCCCGCGGGGTCAACCAGCTGTCCCGGGTGAATGGGGCTCGGGTCCCAAGGCACTCGGGGTTGACCAGCTGTCCTGGGCGACACCGGCCCATGCCTTTGGGCCCGCGGTGTGGACCAACTCTTCCGGGCGACTCGCGTTCGGGTCTGACGGCCACGGTCGACCAGCTGTCCCGGGAGATTCGCGCCCATGCCTGATGTCCCGCGGGGTCGACCGGATGCCCCGGGCGACTCGGGCCCGTACCCGAGGGCCCGCGGTGTTGACCAGCTGTCCCGGGCGACTCCGGCCCTGGTCCAACGGCCTGAGGGGTCTACCAGCAGTCCCCGGGCGACTCGGGCTCGTTTCCGCCGGACCCCGGTGTCGACCATCGGTACCGGGCTATTCGTCCCGTGCCCGAGGGTCCGGGGTGTCGACCACATCTCTCGGGCGACTCGGTTCGGGTCCGAGGGCCCGCGGTGTCGACCAGCTCCTCTGGGCGATTCCGGCCCGGGTCAGAGGGCACACAGTGTCGACCAGCTGTCCTGCGCGACGTGGGCCCGGGTCCGAGTGCCCTCGGCGTCGACCAGGGGGCCCGTGTGACTCGGACCCGGGTCCAAGGGCCCTCGGGGTCCACCAGCACTCCCGGGAGACCTGCGCTCGGGTCAGATGGCCCGAGGTGTCGACCAGCTCTCGGGGGCGACTGGGGCCATACCCGATGGCCCGAGGGGTCTTCGAGCTCTCCCGGGTGACTCGGGACTGTGCCAAGGGCCCGCGGTGTCGAACTGCTCTCCCGGGCATCTCACGCTTGCCTCTGAGGGCCCCCGGGGTCGACCAGCAGGCCCGGACGACTCTGGCTCGTGTCCGAGGGCCCGTGAAGTCGACCTGCGGTTCTGGGTGACTCGGGTCAGAGCCCTATGGCCCGCGGGGTCGACCAGCTGCCCCGGGCCACTCGGGCCCGGGTCCGAGGGCCCACGGGTTCGACCAGATTTCCTGGGCGCCTCGGGCCCGGGTCCGAAGTCCTGGGGTTCCACCAATTCTCCCGGGCGTCTGGGGCCCGGGTCCGAAGGCCCTCGGGGTCGACCAGCTGTCTCGGAGGACTCGTGCTCGAGTCTGTGGGCCCACGGGGTCGACCAGCTCTCCCGGGTGACTTGCCCTTGTGTCCGCGGGCCCGAGGTGTCGACGAGCACTCCCGGGCCACTCGGGCTCGTGTCCGAGGGCCCGCGTGTGCGAACAGCTCTCCCGGGTGAATCAACTCGGGTCTGAGGGCCAGCGGGGTCGACCAAAAATCCCCGGTGCCTCGGGCCCATGCCCGACGGCTTGCAGTGTCGACCAGCAGTCCCGGGCATCTCTGGACCCAGCCCGTGGTGCTGTGGGGTCAAACTGCTGCCCCGGGGGCCTCGCGCTTGGTCCGAGGGCACCCGGGTTCGACAAGCAGTCCCCAGCGACTCGTGCTAGAATCCGAGGGCCCCCGGGGTCGTCCAGCGGTCCCAGGCGCATCGGGCCGTTGCCCGAGGCCCGCGGTGTCGACCAACTCTCCCGGGCCACTCGGGTTAGGGTCTGAGGTCCCAGGGTCGACCAGCTGTCCCGCGCGACTCGGGCCCGTGGCCGATGTCCCGCTGGGTCGACCAGCTGTCCCGGGTGACTTGGGCCCTGGTCAGAGGGACCGCGGTGTCGACCAGGCGTCCCGGGTGACTCGGGACTGTACCCGAGGCCGCGCGGTGTCCACCAGGTGGCCCGGGCGACTCGGGGCCGTGACCGAGGGCCCAAGGTGTCGCCCAGCTCCCCCGGGTGATTCGGGCCCGGGTCCGAGAGCATGCGGTGTCGACCAGCTGTCCCGGGGCACTCGGGCCCGCGTCGAGGGTCCGCGGTTTCGGTTTCGACATGCTCTCCCGGGTGAATCGCGCTCGGGTCCGATGGTACGCGGGGTCGACGAGCTCTCTTGGGCGATTCGGGCCCGTTCCCGAGGGCCCGTGGTGACCACCAGCTGTCCCGGGTGACTCCGGACTGTGCCCGAGGGCCCGCGGTGTTGAACAGCTTTCCCGGGCGTCTCGCGCTTGGGTCTGTGGGCCCCCGCCATGGACCAGCAGTCCCGGATGTCTCTGGCTTGTTTCCGAGGGCCCGTGAGGTCGACCTGCGGTCCTGGGCGACTCCGGCCAGAGCCCTAGGGCCCGTGGGGTCAACCTGCTGACCCGGGCCACTCGCACTTGGGTCCGAGGGCCTGCGGGGTCGACAGGCTGTCCCGGGCGACTCCGGCCCGCCTCCGAGTGCCCAGGGGTCGACCAGCTGTCCCGGGACACTCGCGTTTGTGTCCGAGGGCCCGCGGGGTCAACCAGCTGTCCCGGGTGAATGGGGCTCGGGTCCCAAGGCACTCGGGGTTGACCAGCTGTCCTGGGCGACACCGGCCCATGCCTTTGGGCCCGCGGTGTGGACCAACTCTTCCGGGCGACTCGCGTTCGGGTCTGACGGCCACGGTCGACCAGCTGTCCCGGGAGATTCGCGCCCATGCCTGATGTCCCGCGGGGTCGACCGGATGCCCCGGGCGACTCGGGCCCGTACCCGAGGGCCCGCGGTGTTGACCAGCTGTCCCGGGCGACTCTGGCCCTGGTCCAACGGCCTGAGGGGTCTACCAGCAGTCCCCGGGCGACTCGGGCTCGTTTCCGCCGGACCCCGGTGTCGACCATCGGTACCGGGCTATTCGTCCCGTGCCCGAGGGTCCGGGGTGTCGACCACATCTCTCGGGCGACTCGGTTCGGGTCCGAGGGCCCGCGGTGTCGACCAGCTCCTCTGGGCGATTCCGGCCCGGGTCAGAGGGCACACAGTGTCGACCAGCTGTCCTGCGCGACGTGGGCCCGGGTCCGAGTGCCCTCGGCGTCGACCAGGGGTCCCGTGTGACTCGGACCCGGGTCCAAGGGCCCTCGGGGTCCACCAGCACTCCCGGGAGACCTGCGCTCGGGTCAGATGGCCCGAGGTGTCGACCAGCTCTCGGGGGCGACTGGGGCCATACCCGATGGCCCGAGGGGTCTTCGAGCTCTCCCGGGTGACTCGGGACTGTGCCAAGGGCCCGCGGTGTCGAACTGCTCTCCCGGGCATCTCACGCTTGCCTCTGAGGGCCCCCGGGGTCGACCAGCAGGCCCGGACGACTCTGGCTCGTGTCCGAGGGCCCGTGAAGTCGACCTGCGGTTCTGGGTGACTCGGGTCAGAGCCCTATGGCCCGCGGGGTCGACCAGCTTACACAGGGTTGACCAGCTGTTCCGGGCGACTCAGTCCCAGCCCCGAGCTGACTCGTGATCGACCAGCTGTCCCGGCCGACTCGTCCCAGGTTCGAAGTGACGCGGGTCCACCATCTATCCCGGGCAAGTCGGTCCCGGGTCCGAGGTGCTGCGGGTCGACCAGCTGCCCCCGCCGACGTGACCCTGGATCCCAGGAGCTGTGCATTCGACCAGCTATCCCTGCCGACGCAGTCCCCTGTCCGAGCTGACGCGATGTCGACACGGCTTCCCGGCCGGTTCCGACCCATTCCGAGCAGATATGGGGTCCACCAGCTATCCCGCCCGACTCGGTCCCGTGTCCGAGCTGATGCGAGGTCGACCAGCTGTCCCAGCCCACTCGGTCCCGGGTTTGAGGTACATCGTGCTTGACAAGCTCTCCCAGCCGAATCGGATATGAGTCCCAGGAGCTGTGGGATCAACCAGCTACACCGGCCGAGTCAGCTCCGGCTCCAAGGATCTGTGGCGTCAACCAGCTATCCCGGCAGACTCGGTCCCGGGTCCGATCTGAAACATGGTGAGACCAGCTCTACGGGCCCAATTGCTTCCGGGTCCCAGGTGCCGCGGGGTCGACCAGCTGTCCCGGCCGACTCGGACCCGGGGCCAAAAGCTCTGGGGTCGACCAGTTTATCTCGGCCGACTCGGTCCCGGGTCCGAGTTGACACAGGGTCGATCAGCTGTCCCAGCCTACACGGACCCGGGTCCGAGGAGCTGTGTGGTCGACCAGCTATCCCTGCCGACCCCTCACGGGTTCGAGCTGACGCTGGCTCGACCAGTTATCACGGCCAAATCGGTCTCGGGTCCGAGGTGCCGCGGGTCGACCAGCTCACATGGCCAACTCTCTCCTGGGACCGAAGAGAGGCGGTGTTGACGAGCTGTGCCGGCCGACTGGGACCCGGGTCCGAGGTGCTGCGAAGTCGGCCGGCTACACCGGCCAACTCAGACCTGGGTCCGAGGAGCTGTGGGGTCGACCAGTTTTGCCGGCCCAATCAGTCCCGGCTCCGAGTGCCTGCGGGGTGGACCAGCTGTCACCGCCGACTCAGACGCGGCTCCCAGGAGCTGTGGGGACGACCAGCTGTGCCGGCCAACTCAGTCCCAGGTCCGAGCTGACGCGGGATCGACCCGCTGTCCCGGCCGATTCAGGCCCTGGTAAGATGTGCTGTGGGGTCGACCAGCTGCTATCCCGGCCAACTCAGTCCCGGGTCCGAGCTGACTCGGGGTGGACCACATGTCCCGGCCGAATCAGACCAATGTCCGAGGAGCTTTGGGATCGACCAGCTATCCCGGCCGACTCGGTCCCGGGTCCGATCTGAAACATGGTGACCAGCTCTACGGGCCCAATTGCTTCCGGGTCCCAGGTGCCGCGGGGTCGACCAGCTGTCCCGGCCGACTCGGGCCCGGGGCCAAAAGCTCTGGGCTTGACCAGCTATCCCAGCCGACTCGGACCCCAGGGTCCGAGGAGCTGTGAGGCCGACCAGCTCTACCAGCCAACTCAGACGTGGGTCCGAGGAGCTGTGGGGTCGACCATCTGTTCCGGCCAAATCAGTCCCGGCTCCGAGGACCCGTGAGGTGGACCAGTTGTCCCCGCCGACTCAGACGCGGGTCCCAGGAGCTGTGGGGCCGACCAGCTATCCCAGCCAACTCAGTCCCGGGTCCGAGCTGACGCGCGGTTCAGAAGCTGTCCCGGCCGATTCGGACAGTGATGCGATGTGCTGTGGGGCCGACAAGCTATCCCGGCCAACGACGTCCCGGTTCCGGGCTGACTCGGGGTCTACCAGATGTCCCAGCTGAATCGGACCAATGTCCGAGGAGCTTTGGGGTCGACCAGCTATTCCGGTCGATTCGGTCCCGGGTCCCATCTGAAACACGGTGACCAGCTCTACGGGCCCACTTGGTCCCGGGTCCGAACTGACGCGGGGTCGACCAGCTGCCCCAGGCATCTCGGACCCGGGGCCGAGGAACTTTGGGGTCGACCAGCTATCCCGGCCGACTCGGTCACTGTCCGCGCTTCCACAGGGTCGACCAGATATCCCGGCCCATTTGGTCCCGGGTCCGCGCTTCCTCGGGGTCGCTACTCTGTCCCCGCCGCCTCGGACCTGTGTCCGAGGAGCTGTGGGGTCGACAAGCCATCCCGGCCGACTCAGTCCCGGGCCCGAGCTTACACAGGGTTGACCAGCTGTTCCGGGCGACTCAGTCCCAGCCCCGAGCTGACTCGTGATCGACCAGCTGTCCCGGCCGACTCGTCCCAGGTTCGAAGTGACGCGGGTCCACCATCTATCCCGGGCAAGTCGGTCCCGGGTCCGAGGTGCTGCGGGTCGACCAGCTGCCCCGGCCGACGTGACCCTGGATCCCAGGAGCTGTGCATTCGACCAGCTATCCCTGCCGACGCAGTCCCCTGTCCGAGCTGACGCGATGTCGACACGGCTTCCCGGCCGGTTCCGACCCATTCCGAGCAGATATGGGGTCCACCAGCTATCCCGCCCGACTCGGTCCCGTGTCCGAGCTGATGCGAGGTCGACCAGCTGTCCCAGCCCACTCGGTCCCGGGTTTGAGGTACATCGTGCTTGACAAGCTCTCCCAGCCGAATCGGATATGAGTCCCAGGAGCTGTGGGATCAACCAGCTACACCGGCCGAGTCAGCTCCGGCTCCAAGGATCTGTGGCGTCAACCAGCTATCCCGGCAGACTCGGTCCCGGGTCCGATCTGAAACATGGTGAGACCAGCTCTACGGGCCCAATTGCTTCCGGGTCCCAGGTGCCGCGGGGTCGACCAGCTGTCCCGGCCGACTCGGACCCGGGGCCAAAAGCTCTGGGGTCGACCAGTTTATCTCGGCCGACTCGGTCCCGGGTCCGAGTTGACACAGGGTCGATCAGCTGTCCCAGCCTACACGGACCCGGGTCCGAGGAGCTGTGTGGTCGACCAGCTATCCCTGCCGACCCCTCACGGGTTCGAGCTGACGCTGGCTCGACCAGTTATCACGGCCAAATCGGTCTCGGGTCCGAGGTGCCGCGGGTCGACCAGCTCACATGGCCAACTCTCTCCTG
Source organism: Sus scrofa (assembly GCF_054392235.1). Taxonomy (NCBI): domain Eukaryota; kingdom Metazoa; phylum Chordata; class Mammalia; order Artiodactyla; family Suidae; genus Sus; species Sus scrofa. The sequence continues at coordinate 44,528,199 of NC_139387.1, read as the reverse complement.
GGACCGAAGAGAGGCGGTGTTGACGAGCTGTGCCGGCCGACTGGGACCCGGGTCCGAGGTGCTGCGAAGTCGGCCGGCTACACCGGCCAACTCAGACCTGGGTCCGAGGAGCTGTGGGGTCGACCAGTTTTGCCGGCCCAATCAGTCCCGGCTCCGAGTGCCTGCGGGGTGGACCAGCTGTCACCGCCGACTCAGACGCGGCTCCCAGGAGCTGTGGGGACGACCAGCTGTGCCGGCCAACTCAGTCCCAGGTCCGAGCTGACGCGGGATCGACCCGCTGTCCCGGCCGATTCAGGCCCTGGTAAGATGTGCTGTGGGGTCGACCAGCTGCTATCCCGGCCAACTCAGTCCCGGGTCCGAGCTGACTCGGGGTGGACCACATGTCCCGGCCGAATCAGACCAATGTCCGAGGAGCTTTGGGATCGACCAGCTATCCCGGCCGACTCGGTCCCGGGTCCGATCTGAAACATGGTGACCAGCTCTACGGGCCCAATTGCTTCCGGGTCCCAGGTGCCGCGGGGTCGACCAGCTGTCCCGGCCGACTCGGGCCCGGGGCCAAAAGCTCTGGGCTTGACCAGCTATCCCAGCCGACTCGGACCCCAGGGTCCGAGGAGCTGTGAGGCCGACCAGCTCTACCAGCCAACTCAGACGTGGGTCCGAGGAGCTGTGGGGTCGACCATCTGTTCCGGCCAAATCAGTCCCGGCTCCGAGGACCCGTGAGGTGGACCAGTTGTCCCCGCCGACTCAGACGCGGGTCCCAGGAGCTGTGGGGCCGACCAGCTATCCCAGCCAACTCAGTCCCGGGTCCGAGCTGACGCGCGGTTCAGAAGCTGTCCCGGCCGATTCGGACAGTGATGCGATGTGCTGTGGGGCCGACAAGCTATCCCGGCCAACGACGTCCCGGTTCCGGGCTGACTCGGGGTCTACCAGATGTCCCAGCTGAATCGGACCAATGTCCGAGGAGCTTTGGGGTCGACCAGCTATTCCGGTCGATTCGGTCCCGGGTCCCATCTGAAACACGGTGACCAGCTCTACGGGCCCACTTGGTCCCGGGTCCGAACTGACGCGGGGTCGACCAGCTGCCCCAGGCATCTCGGACCCGGGGCCGAGGAACTTTGGGGTCGACCAGCTATCCCGGCCGACTCGGTCACTGTCCGCGCTTCCACAGGGTCGACCAGATATCCCGGCCCATTTGGTCCCGGGTCCGCGCTTCCTCGGGGTCGCTACTCTGTCCCCGCCGCCTCGGACCTGTGTCCGAGGAGCTGTGGGGTCGACAAGCCATCCCGGCCGACTCAGTCCCGGGCCCGAGCTTACACAGGGTTGACCAGCTGTTCCGGGCGACTCAGTCCCAGCCCCGAGCTGACTCGTGATCGACCAGCTGTCCCGGCCGACTCGTCCCAGGTTCGAAGTGACGCGGGTCCACCATCTATCCCGGGCAAGTCGGTCCCGGGTCCGAGGTGCTGCGGGTCGACCAGCTGCCCCGGCCGACGTGACCCTGGATCCCAGGAGCTGTGCATTCGACCAGCTATCCCTGCCGACGCAGTCCCCTGTCCGAGCTGACGCGATGTCGACACGGCTTCCCGGCCGGTTCCGACCCATTCCGAGCAGATATGGGGTCCACCAGCTATCCCGCCCGACTCGGTCCCGTGTCCGAGCTGATGCGAGGTCGACCAGCTGTCCCAGCCCACTCGGTCCCGGGTTTGAGGTACATCGTGCTTGACAAGCTCTCCCAGCCGAATCGGATATGAGTCCCAGGAGCTGTGGGATCAACCAGCTACACCGGCCGAGTCAGCTCCGGCTCCAAGGATCTGTGGCGTCAACCAGCTATCCCGGCAGACTCGGTCCCGGGTCCGATCTGAAACATGGTGAGACCAGCTCTACGGGCCCAATTGCTTCCGGGTCCCAGGTGCCGCGGGGTCGACCAGCTGTCCCGGCCGACTCGGACCCGGGGCCAAAAGCTCTGGGGTCGACCAGTTTATCTCGGCCGACTCGGTCCCGGGTCCGAGTTGACACAGGGTCGATCAGCTGTCCCAGCCTACACGGACCCGGGTCCGAGGAGCTGTGTGGTCGACCAGCTATCCCTGCCGACCCCTCACGGGTTCGAGCTGACGCTGGCTCGACCAGTTATCACGGCCAAATCGGTCTCGGGTCCGAGGTGCCGCGGGTCGACCAGCTCACATGGCCAACTCTCTCCTGGGACCGAAGAGAGGCGGTGTTGACGAGCTGTGCCGGCCGACTGGGACCCGGGTCCGAGGTGCTGCGAAGTCGGCCGGCTACACCGGCCAACTCAGACCTGGGTCCGAGGAGCTGTGGGGTCGACCAGTTTTGCCGGCCCAATCAGTCCCGGCTCCGAGTGCCTGCGGGGTGGACCAGCTGTCACCGCCGACTCAGACGCGGCTCCCAGGAGCTGTGGGGACGACCAGCTGTGCCGGCCAACTCAGTCCCAGGTCCGAGCTGACGCGGGATCGACCCGCTGTCCCGGCCGATTCAGGCCCTGGTAAGATGTGCTGTGGGGTCGACCAGCTGCTATCCCGGCCAACTCAGTCCCGGGTCCGAGCTGACTCGGGGTGGACCACATGTCCCGGCCGAATCAGACCAATGTCCGAGGAGCTTTGGGATCGACCAGCTATCCCGGCCGACTCGGTCCCGGGTCCGATCTGAAACATGGTGACCAGCTCTACGGGCCCAATTGCTTCCGGGTCCCAGGTGCCGCGGGGTCGACCAGCTGTCCCGGCCGACTCGGGCCCGGGGCCAAAAGCTCTGGGCTTGACCAGCTATCCCAGCCGACTCGGACCCCAGGGTCCGAGGAGCTGTGAGGCCGACCAGCTCTACCAGCCAACTCAGACGTGGGTCCGAGGAGCTGTGGGGTCGACCATCTGTTCCGGCCAAATCAGTCCCGGCTCCGAGGACCCGTGAGGTGGACCAGTTGTCCCCGCCGACTCAGACGCGGGTCCCAGGAGCTGTGGGGCCGACCAGCTATCCCAGCCAACTCAGTCCCGGGTCCGAGCTGACGCGCGGTTCAGAAGCTGTCCCGGCCGATTCGGACAGTGATGCGATGTGCTGTGGGGCCGACAAGCTATCCCGGCCAACGACGTCCCGGTTCCGGGCTGACTCGGGGTCTACCAGATGTCCCAGCTGAATCGGACCAATGTCCGAGGAGCTTTGGGGTCGACCAGCTATTCCGGTCGATTCGGTCCCGGGTCCCATCTGAAACACGGTGACCAGCTCTACGGGCCCACTTGGTCCCGGGTCCGAACTGACGCGGGGTCGACCAGCTGCCCCAGGCATCTCGGACCCGGGGCCGAGGAACTTTGGGGTCGACCAGCTATCCCGGCCGACTCGGTCACTGTCCGCGCTTCCACAGGGTCGACCAGATATCCCGGCCCATTTGGTCCCGGGTCCGCGCTTCCTCGGGGTCGCTACTCTGTCCCCGCCGCCTCGGACCTGTGTCCGAGGAGCTGTGGGGTCGACAAGCCATCCCGGCCGACTCAGTCCCGGGCCCGAGCTTACACAGGGTTGACCAGCTGTTCCGGGCGACTCAGTCCCAGCCCCGAGCTGACTCGTGATCGACCAGCTGTCCCGGCCGACTCGTCCCAGGTTCGAAGTGACGCGGGTCCACCATCTATCCCGGGCAAGTCGGTCCCGGGTCCGAGGTGCTGCGGGTCGACCAGCTGCCCCGGCCGACGTGACCCTGGATCCCAGGAGCTGTGCATTCGACCAGCTATCCCTGCCGACGCAGTCCCCTGTCCGAGCTGACGCGATGTCGACACGGCTTCCCGGCCGGTTCCGACCCATTCCGAGCAGATATGGGGTCCACCAGCTATCCCGCCCGACTCGGTCCCGTGTCCGAGCTGATGCGAGGTCGACCAGCTGTCCCAGCCCACTCGGTCCCGGGTTTGAGGTACATCGTGCTTGACAAGCTCTCCCAGCCGAATCGGATATGAGTCCCAGGAGCTGTGGGATCAACCAGCTACACCGGCCGAGTCAGCTCCGGCTCCAAGGATCTGTGGCGTCAACCAGCTATCCCGGCAGACTCGGTCCCGGGTCCGATCTGAAACATGGTGAGACCAGCTCTACGGGCCCAATTGCTTCCGGGTCCCAGGTGCCGCGGGGTCGACCAGCTGTCCCGGCCGACTCGGACCCGGGGCCAAAAGCTCTGGGGTCGACCAGTTTATCTCGGCCGACTCGGTCCCGGGTCCGAGTTGACACAGGGTCGATCAGCTGTCCCAGCCTACACGGACCCGGGTCCGAGGAGCTGTGTGGTCGACCAGCTATCCCTGCCGACCCCTCACGGGTTCGAGCTGACGCTGGCTCGACCAGTTATCACGGCCAAATCGGTCTCGGGTCCGAGGTGCCGCGGGTCGACCAGCTCACATGGCCAACTCTCTCCTGGGACCGAAGAGAGGCGGTGTTGACGAGCTGTGCCGGCCGACTGGGACCCGGGTCCGAGGTGCTGCGAAGTCGGCCGGCTACACCGGCCAACTCAGACCTGGGTCCGAGGAGCTGTGGGGTCGACCAGTTTTGCCGGCCCAATCAGTCCCGGCTCCGAGTGCCTGCGGGGTGGACCAGCTGTCACCGCCGACTCAGACGCGGCTCCCAGGAGCTGTGGGGACGACCAGCTGTGCCGGCCAACTCAGTCCCAGGTCCGAGCTGACGCGGGATCGACCCGCTGTCCCGGCCGATTCAGGCCCTGGTAAGATGTGCTGTGGGGTCGACCAGCTGCTATCCCGGCCAACTCAGTCCCGGGTCCGAGCTGACTCGGGGTGGACCACATGTCCCGGCCGAATCAGACCAATGTCCGAGGAGCTTTGGGATCGACCAGCTATCCCGGCCGACTCGGTCCCGGGTCCGATCTGAAACATGGTGACCAGCTCTACGGGCCCAATTGCTTCCGGGTCCCAGGTGCCGCGGGGTCGACCAGCTGTCCCGGCCGACTCGGGCCCGGGGCCAAAAGCTCTGGGCTTGACCAGCTATCCCAGCCGACTCGGACCCCAGGGTCCGAGGAGCTGTGAGGCCGACCAGCTCTACCAGCCAACTCAGACGTGGGTCCGAGGAGCTGTGGGGTCGACCATCTGTTCCGGCCAAATCAGTCCCGGCTCCGAGGACCCGTGAGGTGGACCAGTTGTCCCCGCCGACTCAGACGCGGGTCCCAGGAGCTGTGGGGCCGACCAGCTATCCCAGCCAACTCAGTCCCGGGTCCGAGCTGACGCGCGGTTCAGAAGCTGTCCCGGCCGATTCGGACAGTGATGCGATGTGCTGTGGGGCCGACAAGCTATCCCGGCCAACGACGTCCCGGTTCCGGGCTGACTCGGGGTCTACCAGATGTCCCAGCTGAATCGGACCAATGTCCGAGGAGCTTTGGGGTCGACCAGCTATTCCGGTCGATTCGGTCCCGGGTCCCATCTGAAACACGGTGACCAGCTCTACGGGCCCACTTGGTCCCGGGTCCGAACTGACGCGGGGTCGACCAGCTGCCCCAGGCATCTCGGACCCGGGGCCGAGGAACTTTGGGGTCGACCAGCTATCCCGGCCGACTCGGTCACTGTCCGCGCTTCCACAGGGTCGACCAGATATCCCGGCCCATTTGGTCCCGGGTCCGCGCTTCCTCGGGGTCGCTACTCTGTCCCCGCCGCCTCGGACCTGTGTCCGAGGAGCTGTGGGGTCGACAAGCCATCCCGGCCGACTCAGTCCCGGGCCCGAGCTTACACAGGGTTGACCAGCTGTTCCGGGCGACTCAGTCCCAGCCCCGAGCTGACTCGTGATCGACCAGCTGTCCCGGCCGACTCGTCCCAGGTTCGAAGTGACGCGGGTCCACCATCTATCCCGGGCAAGTCGGTCCCGGGTCCGAGGTGCTGCGGGTCGACCAGCTGCCCCGGCCGACGTGACCCTGGATCCCAGGAGCTGTGCATTCGACCAGCTATCCCTGCCGACGCAGTCCCCTGTCCGAGCTGACGCGATGTCGACACGGCTTCCCGGCCGGTTCCGACCCATTCCGAGCAGATATGGGGTCCACCAGCTATCCCGCCCGACTCGGTCCCGTGTCCGAGCTGATGCGAGGTCGACCAGCTGTCCCAGCCCACTCGGTCCCGGGTTTGAGGTACATCGTGCTTGACAAGCTCTCCCAGCCGAATCGGATATGAGTCCCAGGAGCTGTGGGATCAACCAGCTACACCGGCCGAGTCAGCTCCGGCTCCAAGGATCTGTGGCGTCAACCAGCTATCCCGGCAGACTCGGTCCCGGGTCCGATCTGAAACATGGTGAGACCAGCTCTACGGGCCCAATTGCTTCCGGGTCCCAGGTGCCGCGGGGTCGACCAGCTGTCCCGGCCGACTCGGACCCGGGGCCAAAAGCTCTGGGGTCGACCAGTTTATCTCGGCCGACTCGGTCCCGGGTCCGAGTTGACACAGGGTCGATCAGCTGTCCCAGCCTACACGGACCCGGGTCCGAGGAGCTGTGTGGTCGACCAGCTATCCCTGCCGACCCCTCACGGGTTCGAGCTGACGCTGGCTCGACCAGTTATCACGGCCAAATCGGTCTCGGGTCCGAGGTGCCGCGGGTCGACCAGCTCACATGGCCAACTCTCTCCTGGGACCGAAGAGAGGCGGTGTTGACGAGCTGTGCCGGCCGACTGGGACCCGGGTCCGAGGTGCTGCGAAGTCGGCCGGCTACACCGGCCAACTCAGACCTGGGTCCGAGGAGCTGTGGGGTCGACCAGTTTTGCCGGCCCAATCAGTCCCGGCTCCGAGTGCCTGCGGGGTGGACCAGCTGTCACCGCCGACTCAGACGCGGCTCCCAGGAGCTGTGGGGACGACCAGCTGTGCCGGCCAACTCAGTCCCAGGTCCGAGCTGACGCGGGATCGACCCGCTGTCCCGGCCGATTCAGGCCCTGGTAAGATGTGCTGTGGGGTCGACCAGCTGCTATCCCGGCCAACTCAGTCCCGGGTCCGAGCTGACTCGGGGTGGACCACATGTCCCGGCCGAATCAGACCAATGTCCGAGGAGCTTTGGGATCGACCAGCTATCCCGGCCGACTCGGTCCCGGGTCCGATCTGAAACATGGTGACCAGCTCTACGGGCCCAATTGCTTCCGGGTCCCAGGTGCCGCGGGGTCGACCAGCTGTCCCGGCCGACTCGGGCCCGGGGCCAAAAGCTCTGGGCTTGACCAGCTATCCCAGCCGACTCGGACCCCAGGGTCCGAGGAGCTGTGAGGCCGACCAGCTCTACCAGCCAACTCAGACGTGGGTCCGAGGAGCTGTGGGGTCGACCATCTGTTCCGGCCAAATCAGTCCCGGCTCCGAGGACCCGTGAGGTGGACCAGTTGTCCCCGCCGACTCAGACGCGGGTCCCAGGAGCTGTGGGGCCGACCAGCTATCCCAGCCAACTCAGTCCCGGGTCCGAGCTGACGCGCGGTTCAGAAGCTGTCCCGGCCGATTCGGACAGTGATGCGATGTGCTGTGGGGCCGACAAGCTATCCCGGCCAACGACGTCCCGGTTCCGGGCTGACTCGGGGTCTACCAGATGTCCCAGCTGAATCGGACCAATGTCCGAGGAGCTTTGGGGTCGACCAGCTATTCCGGTCGATTCGGTCCCGGGTCCCATCTGAAACACGGTGACCAGCTCTACGGGCCCACTTGGTCCCGGGTCCGAACTGACGCGGGGTCGACCAGCTGCCCCAGGCATCTCGGACCCGGGGCCGAGGAACTTTGGGGTCGACCAGCTATCCCGGCCGACTCGGTCACTGTCCGCGCTTCCACAGGGTCGACCAGATATCCCGGCCCATTTGGTCCCGGGTCCGCGCTTCCTCGGGGTCGCTACTCTGTCCCCGCCGCCTCGGACCTGTGTCCGAGGAGCTGTGGGGTCGACAAGCCATCCCGGCCGACTCAGTCCCGGGCCCGAGCTTACACAGGGTTGACCAGCTGTTCCGGGCGACTCAGTCCCAGCCCCGAGCTGACTCGTGATCGACCAGCTGTCCCGGCCGACTCGTCCCAGGTTCGAAGTGACGCGGGTCCACCATCTATCCCGGGCAAGTCGGTCCCGGGTCCGAGGTGCTGCGGGTCGACCAGCTGCCCCGGCCGACGTGACCCTGGATCCCAGGAGCTGTGCATTCGACCAGCTATCCCTGCCGACGCAGTCCCCTGTCCGAGCTGACGCGATGTCGACACGGCTTCCCGGCCGGTTCCGACCCATTCCGAGCAGATATGGGGTCCACCAGCTATCCCGCCCGACTCGGTCCCGTGTCCGAGCTGATGCGAGGTCGACCAGCTGTCCCAGCCCACTCGGTCCCGGGTTTGAGGTACATCGTGCTTGACAAGCTCTCCCAGCCGAATCGGATATGAGTCCCAGGAGCTGTGGGATCAACCAGCTACACCGGCCGAGTCAGCTCCGGCTCCAAGGATCTGTGGCGTCAACCAGCTATCCCGGCAGACTCGGTCCCGGGTCCGATCTGAAACATGGTGAGACCAGCTCTACGGGCCCAATTGCTTCCGGGTCCCAGGTGCCGCGGGGTCGACCAGCTGTCCCGGCCGACTCGGACCCGGGGCCAAAAGCTCTGGGGTCGACCAGTTTATCTCGGCCGACTCGGTCCCGGGTCCGAGTTGACACAGGGTCGATCAGCTGTCCCAGCCTACACGGACCCGGGTCCGAGGAGCTGTGTGGTCGACCAGCTATCCCTGCCGACCCCTCACGGGTTCGAGCTGACGCTGGCTCGACCAGTTATCACGGCCAAATCGGTCTCGGGTCCGAGGTGCCGCGGGTCGACCAGCTCACATGGCCAACTCTCTCCTGGGACCGAAGAGAGGCGGTGTTGACGAGCTGTGCCGGCCGACTGGGACCCGGGTCCGAGGTGCTGCGAAGTCGGCCGGCTACACCGGCCAACTCAGACCTGGGTCCGAGGAGCTGTGGGGTCGACCAGTTTTGCCGGCCCAATCAGTCCCGGCTCCGAGTGCCTGCGGGGTGGACCAGCTGTCACCGCCGACTCAGACGCGGCTCCCAGGAGCTGTGGGGACGACCAGCTGTGCCGGCCAACTCAGTCCCAGGTCCGAGCTGACGCGGGATCGACCCGCTGTCCCGGCCGATTCAGGCCCTGGTAAGATGTGCTGTGGGGTCGACCAGCTGCTATCCCGGCCAACTCAGTCCCGGGTCCGAGCTGACTCGGGGTGGACCACATGTCCCGGCCGAATCAGACCAATGTCCGAGGAGCTTTGGGATCGACCAGCTATCCCGGCCGACTCGGTCCCGGGTCCGATCTGAAACATGGTGACCAGCTCTACGGGCCCAATTGCTTCCGGGTCCCAGGTGCCGCGGGGTCGACCAGCTGTCCCGGCCGACTCGGGCCCGGGGCCAAAAGCTCTGGGCTTGACCAGCTATCCCAGCCGACTCGGACCCCAGGGTCCGAGGAGCTGTGAGGCCGACCAGCTCTACCAGCCAACTCAGACGTGGGTCCGAGGAGCTGTGGGGTCGACCATCTGTTCCGGCCAAATCAGTCCCGGCTCCGAGGACCCGTGAGGTGGACCAGTTGTCCCCGCCGACTCAGACGCGGGTCCCAGGAGCTGTGGGGCCGACCAGCTATCCCAGCCAACTCAGTCCCGGGTCCGAGCTGACGCGCGGTTCAGAAGCTGTCCCGGCCGATTCGGACAGTGATGCGATGTGCTGTGGGGCCGACAAGCTATCCCGGCCAACGACGTCCCGGTTCCGGGCTGACTCGGGGTCTACCAGATGTCCCAGCTGAATCGGACCAATGTCCGAGGAGCTTTGGGGTCGACCAGCTATTCCGGTCGATTCGGTCCCGGGTCCCATCTGAAACACGGTGACCAGCTCTACGGGCCCACTTGGTCCCGGGTCCGAACTGACGCGGGGTCGACCAGCTGCCCCAGGCATCTCGGACCCGGGGCCGAGGAACTTTGGGGTCGACCAGCTATCCCGGCCGACTCGGTCACTGTCCGCGCTTCCACAGGGTCGACCAGATATCCCGGCCCATTTGGTCCCGGGTCCGCGCTTCCTCGGGGTCGCTACTCTGTCCCCGCCGCCTCGGACCTGTGTCCGAGGAGCTGTGGGGTCGACAAGCCATCCCGGCCGACTCAGTCCCGGGCCCGAGCTTACACAGGGTTGACCAGCTGTTCCGGGCGACTCAGTCCCAGCCCCGAGCTGACTCGTGATCGACCAGCTGTCCCGGCCGACTCGTCCCAGGTTCGAAGTGACGCGGGTCCACCATCTATCCCGGGCAAGTCGGTCCCGGGTCCGAGGTGCTGCGGGTCGACCAGCTGCCCCGGCCGACGTGACCCTGGATCCCAGGAGCTGTGCATTCGACCAGCTATCCCTGCCGACGCAGTCCCCTGTCCGAGCTGACGCGATGTCGACACGGCTTCCCGGCCGGTTCCGACCCATTCCGAGCAGATATGGGGTCCACCAGCTATCCCGCCCGACTCGGTCCCGTGTCCGAGCTGATGCGAGGTCGACCAGCTGTCCCAGCCCACTCGGTCCCGGGTTTGAGGTACATCGTGCTTGACAAGCTCTCCCAGCCGAATCGGATATGAGTCCCAGGAGCTGTGGGATCAACCAGCTACACCGGCCGAGTCAGCTCCGGCTCCAAGGATCTGTGGCGTCAACCAGCTATCCCGGCAGACTCGGTCCCGGGTCCGATCTGAAACATGGTGAGACCAGCTCTACGGGCCCAATTGCTTCCGGGTCCCAGGTGCCGCGGGGTCGACCAGCTGTCCCGGCCGACTCGGACCCGGGGCCAAAAGCTCTGGGGTCGACCAGTTTATCTCGGCCGACTCGGTCCCGGGTCCGAGTTGACACAGGGTCGATCAGCTGTCCCAGCCTACACGGACCCGGGTCCGAGGAGCTGTGTGGTCGACCAGCTATCCCTGCCGACCCCTCACGGGTTCGAGCTGACGCTGGCTCGACCAGTTATCACGGCCAAATCGGTCTCGGGTCCGAGGTGCCGCGGGTCGACCAGCTCACATGGCCAACTCTCTCCTGGGACCGAAGAGAGGCGGTGTTGACGAGCTGTGCCGGCCGACTGGGACCCGGGTCCGAGGTGCTGCGAAGTCGGCCGGCTACACCGGCCAACTCAGACCTGGGTCCGAGGAGCTGTGGGGTCGACCAGTTTTGCCGGCCCAATCAGTCCCGGCTCCGAGTGCCTGCGGGGTGGACCAGCTGTCACCGCCGACTCAGACGCGGCTCCCAGGAGCTGTGGGGACGACCAGCTGTGCCGGCCAACTCAGTCCCAGGTCCGAGCTGACGCGGGATCGACCCGCTGTCCCGGCCGATTCAGGCCCTGGTAAGATGTGCTGTGGGGTCGACCAGCTGCTATCCCGGCCAACTCAGTCCCGGGTCCGAGCTGACTCGGGGTGGACCACATGTCCCGGCCGAATCAGACCAATGTCCGAGGAGCTTTGGGATCGACCAGCTATCCCGGCCGACTCGGTCCCGGGTCCGATCTGAAACATGGTGACCAGCTCTACGGGCCCAATTGCTTCCGGGTCCCAGGTGCCGCGGGGTCGACCAGCTGTCCCGGCCGACTCGGGCCCGGGGCCAAAAGCTCTGGGCTTGACCAGCTATCCCAGCCGACTCGGACCCCAGGGTCCGAGGAGCTGTGAGGCCGACCAGCTCTACCAGCCAACTCAGACGTGGGTCCGAGGAGCTGTGGGGTCGACCATCTGTTCCGGCCAAATCAGTCCCGGCTCCGAGGACCCGTGAGGTGGACCAGTTGTCCCCGCCGACTCAGACGCGGGTCCCAGGAGCTGTGGGGCCGACCAGCTATCCCAGCCAACTCAGTCCCGGGTCCGAGCTGACGCGCGGTTCAGAAGCTGTCCCGGCCGATTCGGACAGTGATGCGATGTGCTGTGGGGCCGACAAGCTATCCCGGCCAACGACGTCCCGGTTCCGGGCTGACTCGGGGTCTACCAGATGTCCCAGCTGAATCGGACCAATGTCCGAGGAGCTTTGGGGTCGACCAGCTATTCCGGTCGATTCGGTCCCGGGTCCCATCTGAAACACGGTGACCAGCTCTACGGGCCCACTTGGTCCCGGGTCCGAACTGACGCGGGGTCGACCAGCTGCCCCAGGCATCTCGGACCCGGGGCCGAGGAACTTTGGGGTCGACCAGCTATCCCGGCCGACTCGGTCACTGTCCGCGCTTCCACAGGGTCGACCAGATATCCCGGCCCATTTGGTCCCGGGTCCGCGCTTCCTCGGGGTCGCTACTCTGTCCCCGCCGCCTCGGACCTGTGTCCGAGGAGCTGTGGGGTCGACAAGCCATCCCGGCCGACTCAGTCCCGGGCCCGAGCTTACACAGGGTTGACCAGCTGTTCCGGGCGACTCAGTCCCAGCCCCGAGCTGACTCGTGATCGACCAGCTGTCCCGGCCGACTCGTCCCAGGTTCGAAGTGACGCGGGTCCACCATCTATCCCGGGCAAGTCGGTCCCGGGTCCGAGGTGCTGCGGGTCGACCAGCTGCCCCGGCCGACGTGACCCTGGATCCCAGGAGCTGTGCATTCGACCAGCTATCCCTGCCGACGCAGTCCCCTGTCCGAGCTGACGCGATGTCGACACGGCTTCCCGGCCGGTTCCGACCCATTCCGAGCAGATATGGGGTCCACCAGCTATCCCGCCCGACTCGGTCCCGTGTCCGAGCTGATGCGAGGTCGACCAGCTGTCCCAGCCCACTCGGTCCCGGGTTTGAGGTACATCGTGCTTGACAAGCTCTCCCAGCCGAATCGGATATGAGTCCCAGGAGCTGTGGGATCAACCAGCTACACCGGCCGAGTCAGCTCCGGCTCCAAGGATCTGTGGCGTCAACCAGCTATCCCGGCAGACTCGGTCCCGGGTCCGATCTGAAACATGGTGAGACCAGCTCTACGGGCCCAATTGCTTCCGGGTCCCAGGTGCCGCGGGGTCGACCAGCTGTCCCGGCCGACTCGGACCCGGGGCCAAAAGCTCTGGGGTCGACCAGTTTATCTCGGCCGACTCGGTCCCGGGTCCGAGTTGACACAGGGTCGATCAGCTGTCCCAGCCTACACGGACCCGGGTCCGAGGAGCTGTGTGGTCGACCAGCTATCCCTGCCGACCCCTCACGGGTTCGAGCTGACGCTGGCTCGACCAGTTATCACGGCCAAATCGGTCTCGGGTCCGAGGTGCCGCGGGTCGACCAGCTCACATGGCCAACTCTCTCCTGGGACCGAAGAGAGGCGGTGTTGACGAGCTGTGCCGGCCGACTGGGACCCGGGTCCGAGGTGCTGCGAAGTCGGCCGGCTACACCGGCCAACTCAGACCTGGGTCCGAGGAGCTGTGGGGTCGACCAGTTTTGCCGGCCCAATCAGTCCCGGCTCCGAGTGCCTGCGGGGTGGACCAGCTGTCACCGCCGACTCAGACGCGGCTCCCAGGAGCTGTGGGGACGACCAGCTGTGCCGGCCAACTCAGTCCCAGGTCCGAGCTGACGCGGGATCGACCCGCTGTCCCGGCCGATTCAGGCCCTGGTAAGATGTGCTGTGGGGTCGACCAGCTGCTATCCCGGCCAACTCAGTCCCGGGTCCGAGCTGACTCGGGGTGGACCACATGTCCCGGCCGAATCAGACCAATGTCCGAGGAGCTTTGGGATCGACCAGCTATCCCGGCCGACTCGGTCCCGGGTCCGATCTGAAACATGGTGACCAGCTCTACGGGCCCAATTGCTTCCGGGTCCCAGGTGCCGCGGGGTCGACCAGCTGTCCCGGCCGACTCGGGCCCGGGGCCAAAAGCTCTGGGCTTGACCAGCTATCCCAGCCGACTCGGACCCCAGGGTCCGAGGAGCTGTGAGGCCGACCAGCTCTACCAGCCAACTCAGACGTGGGTCCGAGGAGCTGTGGGGTCGACCATCTGTTCCGGCCAAATCAGTCCCGGCTCCGAGGACCCGTGAGGTGGACCAGTTGTCCCCGCCGACTCAGACGCGGGTCCCAGGAGCTGTGGGGCCGACCAGCTATCCCAGCCAACTCAGTCCCGGGTCCGAGCTGACGCGCGGTTCAGAAGCTGTCCCGGCCGATTCGGACAGTGATGCGATGTGCTGTGGGGCCGACAAGCTATCCCGGCCAACGACGTCCCGGTTCCGGGCTGACTCGGGGTCTACCAGATGTCCCAGCTGAATCGGACCAATGTCCGAGGAGCTTTGGGGTCGACCAGCTATTCCGGTCGATTCGGTCCCGGGTCCCATCTGAAACACGGTGACCAGCTCTACGGGCCCACTTGGTCCCGGGTCCGAACTGACGCGGGGTCGACCAGCTGCCCCAGGCATCTCGGACCCGGGGCCGAGGAACTTTGGGGTCGACCAGCTATCCCGGCCGACTCGGTCACTGTCCGCGCTTCCACAGGGTCGACCAGATATCCCGGCCCATTTGGTCCCGGGTCCGCGCTTCCTCGGGGTCGCTACTCTGTCCCCGCCGCCTCGGACCTGTGTCCGAGGAGCTGTGGGGTCGACAAGCCATCCCGGCCGACTCAGTCCCGGGCCCGAGCTTACACAGGGTTGACCAGCTGTTCCGGGCGACTCAGTCCCAGCCCCGAGCTGACTCGTGATCGACCAGCTGTCCCGGCCGACTCGTCCCAGGTTCGAAGTGACGCGGGTCCACCATCTATCCCGGGCAAGTCGGTCCCGGGTCCGAGGTGCTGCGGGTCGACCAGCTGCCCCGGCCGACGTGACCCTGGATCCCAGGAGCTGTGCATTCGACCAGCTATCCCTGCCGACGCAGTCCCCTGTCCGAGCTGACGCGATGTCGACACGGCTTCCCGGCCGGTTCCGACCCATTCCGAGCAGATATGGGGTCCACCAGCTATCCCGCCCGACTCGGTCCCGTGTCCGAGCTGATGCGAGGTCGACCAGCTGTCCCAGCCCACTCGGTCCCGGGTTTGAGGTACATCGTGCTTGACAAGCTCTCCCAGCCGAATCGGATATGAGTCCCAGGAGCTGTGGGATCAACCAGCTACACCGGCCGAGTCAGCTCCGGCTCCAAGGATCTGTGGCGTCAACCAGCTATCCCGGCAGACTCGGTCCCGGGTCCGATCTGAAACATGGTGAGACCAGCTCTACGGGCCCAATTGCTTCCGGGTCCCAGGTGCCGCGGGGTCGACCAGCTGTCCCGGCCGACTCGGACCCGGGGCCAAAAGCTCTGGGGTCGACCAGTTTATCTCGGCCGACTCGGTCCCGGGTCCGAGTTGACACAGGGTCGATCAGCTGTCCCAGCCTACACGGACCCGGGTCCGAGGAGCTGTGTGGTCGACCAGCTATCCCTGCCGACCCCTCACGGGTTCGAGCTGACGCTGGCTCGACCAGTTATCACGGCCAAATCGGTCTCGGGTCCGAGGTGCCGCGGGTCGACCAGCTCACATGGCCAACTCTCTCCTGGGACCGAAGAGAGGCGGTGTTGACGAGCTGTGCCGGCCGACTGGGACCCGGGTCCGAGGTGCTGCGAAGTCGGCCGGCTACACCGGCCAACTCAGACCTGGGTCCGAGGAGCTGTGGGGTCGACCAGTTTTGCCGGCCCAATCAGTCCCGGCTCCGAGTGCCTGCGGGGTGGACCAGCAGTCACCGCCGACTCAGACGCGGCTCCCAGGAGCTGTGGGGACGACCAGCTGTGCCGGCCAACTCAGTCCCAGGTCCGAGCTGACGCGGGATCGACCCGCTGTCCCGGCCGATTCAGGCCCTGGTAAGATGTGCTGTGGGGTCGACCAGCTGCTATCCCGGCCAACTCAGTCCCGGGTCCGAGCTGACTCGGGGTGGACCACATGTCCCGGCCGAATCAGACCAATGTCCGAGGAGCTTTGGGATCGACCAGCTATCCCGGCCGACTCGGTCCCGGGTCCGATCTGAAACATGGTGACCAGCTCTACGGGCCCAATTGCTTCCGGGTCCCAGGTGCCGCGGGGTCGACCAGCTGTCCCGGCCGACTCGGGCCCGGGGCCAAAAGCTCTGGGCTTGACCAGCTATCCCAGCCGACTCGGACCCCAGGGTCCGAGGAGCTGTGAGGCCGACCAGCTCTACCAGCCAACTCAGACGTGGGTCCGAGGAGCTGTGGGGTCGACCATCTGTTCCGGCCAAATCAGTCCCGGCTCCGAGGACCCGTGAGGTGGACCAGTTGTCCCCGCCGACTCAGACGCGGGTCCCAGGAGCTGTGGGGCCGACCAGCTATCCCAGCCAACTCAGTCCCGGGTCCGAGCTGACGCGCGGTTCAGAAGCTGTCCCGGCCGATTCGGACAGTGATGCGATGTGCTGTGGGGCCGACAAGCTATCCCGGCCAACGACGTCCCGGTTCCGGGCTGACTCGGGGTCTACCAGATGTCCCAGCTGAATCGGACCAATGTCCGAGGAGCTTTGGGGTCGACCAGCTATTCCGGTCGATTCGGTCCCGGGTCCCATCTGAAACACGGTGACCAGCTCTACGGGCCCACTTGGTCCCGGGTCCGAACTGACGCGGGGTCGACCAGCTGCCCCAGGCATCTCGGACCCGGGGCCGAGGAACTTTGGGGTCGACCAGCTATCCCGGCCGACTCGGTCACTGTCCGCGCTTCCACAGGGTCGACCAGATATCCCGGCCCATTTGGTCCCGGGTCCGCGCTTCCTCGGGGTCGCTACTCTGTCCCCGCCGCCTCGGACCTGTGTCCGAGGAGCTGTGGGGTCGACAAGCCATCCCGGCCGACTCAGTCCCGGGCCCGAGCTTACACAGGGTTGACCAGCTGTTCCGGGCGACTCAGTCCCAGCCCCGAGCTGACTCGTGATCGACCAGCTGTCCCGGCCGACTCGTCCCAGGTTCGAAGTGACGCGGGTCCACCATCTATCCCGGGCAAGTCGGTCCCGGGTCCGAGGTGCTGCGGGTCGACCAGCTGCCCCGGCCGACGTGACCCTGGATCCCAGGAGCTGTGCATTCGACCAGCTATCCCTGCCGACGCAGTCCCCTGTCCGAGCTGACGCGATGTCGACACGGCTTCCCGGCCGGTTCCGACCCATTCCGAGCAGATATGGGGTCCACCAGCTATCCCGCCCGACTCGGTCCCGTGTCCGAGCTGATGCGAGGTCGACCAGCTGTCCCAGCCCACTCGGTCCCGGGTTTGAGGTACATCGTGCTTGACAAGCTCTCCCAGCCGAATCGGATATGAGTCCCAGGAGCTGTGGGATCAACCAGCTACACCGGCCGAGTCAGCTCCGGCTCCAAGGATCTGTGGCGTCAACCAGCTATCCCGGCAGACTCGGTCCCGGGTCCGATCTGAAACATGGTGAGACCAGCTCTACGGGCCCAATTGCTTCCGGGTCCCAGGTGCCGCGGGGTCGACCAGCTGTCCCGGCCGACTCGGACCCGGGGCCAAAAGCTCTGGGGTCGACCAGTTTATCTCGGCCGACTCGGTCCCGGGTCCGAGTTGACACAGGGTCGATCAGCTGTCCCAGCCTACACGGACCCGGGTCCGAGGAGCTGTGTGGTCGACCAGCTATCCCTGCCGACCCCTCACGGGTTCGAGCTGACGCTGGCTCGACCAGTTATCACGGCCAAATCGGTCTCGGGTCCGAGGTGCCGCGGGTCGACCAGCTCACATGGCCAACTCTCTCCTGGGACCGAAGAGAGGCGGTGTTGACGAGCTGTGCCGGCCGACTGGGACCCGGGTCCGAGGTGCTGCGAAGTCGGCCGGCTACACCGGCCAACTCAGACCTGGGTCCGAGGAGCTGTGGGGTCGACCAGTTTTGCCGGCCCAATCAGTCCCGGCTCCGAGTGCCTGCGGGGTGGACCAGCTGTCACCGCCGACTCAGACGCGGCTCCCAGGAGCTGTGGGGACGACCAGCTGTGCCGGCCAACTCAGTCCCAGGTCCGAGCTGACGCGGGATCGACCCGCTGTCCCGGCCGATTCAGGCCCTGGTAAGATGTGCTGTGGGGTCGACCAGCTGCTATCCCGGCCAACTCAGTCCCGGGTCCGAGCTGACTCGGGGTGGACCACATGTCCCGGCCGAATCAGACCAATGTCCGAGGAGCTTTGGGATCGACCAGCTATCCCGGCCGACTCGGTCCCGGGTCCGATCTGAAACATGGTGACCAGCTCTACGGGCCCAATTGCTTCCGGGTCCCAGGTGCCGCGGGGTCGACCAGCTGTCCCGGCCGACTCGGGCCCGGGGCCAAAAGCTCTGGGCTTGACCAGCTATCCCAGCCGACTCGGACCCCAGGGTCCGAGGAGCTGTGAGGCCGACCAGCTCTACCAGCCAACTCAGACGTGGGTCCGAGGAGCTGTGGGGTCGACCATCTGTTCCGGCCAAATCAGTCCCGGCTCCGAGGACCCGTGAGGTGGACCAGTTGTCCCCGCCGACTCAGACGCGGGTCCCAGGAGCTGTGGGGCCGACCAGCTATCCCAGCCAACTCAGTCCCGGGTCCGAGCTGACGCGCGGTTCAGAAGCTGTCCCGGCCGATTCGGACAGTGATGCGATGTGCTGTGGGGCCGACAAGCTATCCCGGCCAACGACGTCCCGGTTCCGGGCTGACTCGGGGTCTACCAGATGTCCCAGCTGAATCGGACCAATGTCCGAGGAGCTTTGGGGTCGACCAGCTATTCCGGTCGATTCGGTCCCGGGTCCCATCTGAAACACGGTGACCAGCTCTACGGGCCCACTTGGTCCCGGGTCCGAACTGACGCGGGGTCGACCAGCTGCCCCAGGCATCTCGGACCCGGGGCCGAGGAACTTTGGGGTCGACCAGCTATCCCGGCCGACTCGGTCACTGTCCGCGCTTCCACAGGGTCGACCAGATATCCCGGCCCATTTGGTCCCGGGTCCGCGCTTCCTCGGGGTCGCTACTCTGTCCCCGCCGCCTCGGACCTGTGTCCGAGGAGCTGTGGGGTCGACAAGCCATCCCGGCCGACTCAGTCCCGGGCCCGAGCTTACACAGGGTTGACCAGCTGTTCCGGGCGACTCAGTCCCAGCCCCGAGCTGACTCGTGATCGACCAGCTGTCCCGGCCGACTCGTCCCAGGTTCGAAGTGACGCGGGTCCACCATCTATCCCGGGCAAGTCGGTCCCGGGTCCGAGGTGCTGCGGGTCGACCAGCTGCCCCGGCCGACGTGACCCTGGATCCCAGGAGCTGTGCATTCGACCAGCTATCCCTGCCGACGCAGTCCCCTGTCCGAGCTGACGCGATGTCGACACGGCTTCCCGGCCGGTTCCGACCCATTCCGAGCAGATATGGGGTCCACCAGCTATCCCGCCCGACTCGGTCCCGTGTCCGAGCTGATGCGAGGTCGACCAGCTGTCCCAGCCCACTCGGTCCCGGGTTTGAGGTACATCGTGCTTGACAAGCTCTCCCAGCCGAATCGGATATGAGTCCCAGGAGCTGTGGGATCAACCAGCTACACCGGCCGAGTCAGCTCCGGCTCCAAGGATCTGTGGCGTCAACCAGCTATCCCGGCAGACTCGGTCCCGGGTCCGATCTGAAACATGGTGAGACCAGCTCTACGGGCCCAATTGCTTCCGGGTCCCAGGTGCCGCGGGGTCGACCAGCTGTCCCGGCCGACTCGGACCCGGGGCCAAAAGCTCTGGGGTCGACCAGTTTATCTCGGCCGACTCGGTCCCGGGTCCGAGTTGACACAGGGTCGATCAGCTGTCCCAGCCTACACGGACCCGGGTCCGAGGAGCTGTGTGGTCGACCAGCTATCCCTGCCGACCCCTCACGGGTTCGAGCTGACGCTGGCTCGACCAGTTATCACGGCCAAATCGGTCTCGGGTCCGAGGTGCCGCGGGTCGACCAGCTCACATGGCCAACTCTCTCCTGGGACCGAAGAGAGGCGGTGTTGACGAGCTGTGCCGGCCGACTGGGACCCGGGTCCGAGGTGCTGCGAAGTCGGCCGGCTACACCGGCCAACTCAGACCTGGGTCCGAGGAGCTGTGGGGTCGACCAGTTTTGCCGGCCCAATCAGTCCCGGCTCCGAGTGCCTGCGGGGTGGACCAGCTGTCACCGCCGACTCAGACGCGGCTCCCAGGAGCTGTGGGGACGACCAGCTGTGCCGGCCAACTCAGTCCCAGGTCCGAGCTGACGCGGGATCGACCCGCTGTCCCGGCCGATTCAGGCCCTGGTAAGATGTGCTGTGGGGTCGACCAGCTGCTATCCCGGCCAACTCAGTCCCGGGTCCGAGCTGACTCGGGGTGGACCACATGTCCCGGCCGAATCAGACCAATGTCCGAGGAGCTTTGGGATCGACCAGCTATCCCGGCCGACTCGGTCCCGGGTCCGATCTGAAACATGGTGACCAGCTCTACGGGCCCAATTGCTTCCGGGTCCCAGGTGCCGCGGGGTCGACCAGCTGTCCCGGCCGACTCGGGCCCGGGGCCAAAAGCTCTGGGCTTGACCAGCTATCCCAGCCGACTCGGACCCCAGGGTCCGAGGAGCTGTGAGGCCGACCAGCTCTACCAGCCA
This sequence comes from Sus scrofa, assembly GCF_054392235.1. Lineage (NCBI taxonomy): Eukaryota > Metazoa > Chordata > Mammalia > Artiodactyla > Suidae > Sus > Sus scrofa. Next base: position 44,507,793 of record NC_139387.1, on the reverse strand, counting down.
ACTCAGACGTGGGTCCGAGGAGCTGTGGGGTCGACCATCTGTTCCGGCCAAATCAGTCCCGGCTCCGAGGACCCGTGAGGTGGACCAGTTGTCCCCGCCGACTCAGACGCGGGTCCCAGGAGCTGTGGGGCCGACCAGCTATCCCAGCCAACTCAGTCCCGGGTCCGAGCTGACGCGCGGTTCAGAAGCTGTCCCGGCCGATTCGGACAGTGATGCGATGTGCTGTGGGGCCGACAAGCTATCCCGGCCAACGACGTCCCGGTTCCGGGCTGACTCGGGGTCTACCAGATGTCCCAGCTGAATCGGACCAATGTCCGAGGAGCTTTGGGGTCGACCAGCTATTCCGGTCGATTCGGTCCCGGGTCCCATCTGAAACACGGTGACCAGCTCTACGGGCCCACTTGGTCCCGGGTCCGAACTGACGCGGGGTCGACCAGCTGCCCCAGGCATCTCGGACCCGGGGCCGAGGAACTTTGGGGTCGACCAGCTATCCCGGCCGACTCGGTCACTGTCCGCGCTTCCACAGGGTCGACCAGATATCCCGGCCCATTTGGTCCCGGGTCCGCGCTTCCTCGGGGTCGCTACTCTGTCCCCGCCGCCTCGGACCTGTGTCCGAGGAGCTGTGGGGTCGACAAGCCATCCCGGCCGACTCAGTCCCGGGCCCGAGCTTACACAGGGTTGACCAGCTGTTCCGGGCGACTCAGTCCCAGCCCCGAGCTGACTCGTGATCGACCAGCTGTCCCGGCCGACTCGTCCCAGGTTCGAAGTGACGCGGGTCCACCATCTATCCCGGGCAAGTCGGTCCCGGGTCCGAGGTGCTGCGGGTCGACCAGCTGCCCCGGCCGACGTGACCCTGGATCCCAGGAGCTGTGCATTCGACCAGCTATCCCTGCCGACGCAGTCCCCTGTCCGAGCTGACGCGATGTCGACACGGCTTCCCGGCCGGTTCCGACCCATTCCGAGCAGATATGGGGTCCACCAGCTATCCCGCCCGACTCGGTCCCGTGTCCGAGCTGATGCGAGGTCGACCAGCTGTCCCAGCCCACTCGGTCCCGGGTTTGAGGTACATCGTGCTTGACAAGCTCTCCCAGCCGAATCGGATATGAGTCCCAGGAGCTGTGGGATCAACCAGCTACACCGGCCGAGTCAGCTCCGGCTCCAAGGATCTGTGGCGTCAACCAGCTATCCCGGCAGACTCGGTCCCGGGTCCGATCTGAAACATGGTGAGACCAGCTCTACGGGCCCAATTGCTTCCGGGTCCCAGGTGCCGCGGGGTCGACCAGCTGTCCCGGCCGACTCGGACCCGGGGCCAAAAGCTCTGGGGTCGACCAGTTTATCTCGGCCGACTCGGTCCCGGGTCCGAGTTGACACAGGGTCGATCAGCTGTCCCAGCCTACACGGACCCGGGTCCGAGGAGCTGTGTGGTCGACCAGCTATCCCTGCCGACCCCTCACGGGTTCGAGCTGACGCTGGCTCGACCAGTTATCACGGCCAAATCGGTCTCGGGTCCGAGGTGCCGCGGGTCGACCAGCTCACATGGCCAACTCTCTCCTGGGACCGAAGAGAGGCGGTGTTGACGAGCTGTGCCGGCCGACTGGGACCCGGGTCCGAGGTGCTGCGAAGTCGGCCGGCTACACCGGCCAACTCAGACCTGGGTCCGAGGAGCTGTGGGGTCGACCAGTTTTGCCGGCCCAATCAGTCCCGGCTCCGAGTGCCTGCGGGGTGGACCAGCTGTCACCGCCGACTCAGACGCGGCTCCCAGGAGCTGTGGGGACGACCAGCTGTGCCGGCCAACTCAGTCCCAGGTCCGAGCTGACGCGGGATCGACCCGCTGTCCCGGCCGATTCAGGCCCTGGTAAGATGTGCTGTGGGGTCGACCAGCTGCTATCCCGGCCAACTCAGTCCCGGGTCCGAGCTGACTCGGGGTGGACCACATGTCCCGGCCGAATCAGACCAATGTCCGAGGAGCTTTGGGATCGACCAGCTATCCCGGCCGACTCGGTCCCGGGTCCGATCTGAAACATGGTGACCAGCTCTACGGGCCCAATTGCTTCCGGGTCCCAGGTGCCGCGGGGTCGACCAGCTGTCCCGGCCGACTCGGGCCCGGGGCCAAAAGCTCTGGGCTTGACCAGCTATCCCAGCCGACTCGGACCCCAGGGTCCGAGGAGCTGTGAGGCCGACCAGCTCTACCAGCCAACTCAGACGTGGGTCCGAGGAGCTGTGGGGTCGACCATCTGTTCCGGCCAAATCAGTCCCGGCTCCGAGGACCCGTGAGGTGGACCAGTTGTCCCCGCCGACTCAGACGCGGGTCCCAGGAGCTGTGGGGCCGACCAGCTATCCCAGCCAACTCAGTCCCGGGTCCGAGCTGACGCGCGGTTCAGAAGCTGTCCCGGCCGATTCGGACAGTGATGCGATGTGCTGTGGGGCCGACAAGCTATCCCGGCCAACGACGTCCCGGTTCCGGGCTGACTCGGGGTCTACCAGATGTCCCAGCTGAATCGGACCAATGTCCGAGGAGCTTTGGGGTCGACCAGCTATTCCGGTCGATTCGGTCCCGGGTCCCATCTGAAACACGGTGACCAGCTCTACGGGCCCACTTGGTCCCGGGTCCGAACTGACGCGGGGTCGACCAGCTGCCCCAGGCATCTCGGACCCGGGGCCGAGGAACTTTGGGGTCGACCAGCTATCCCGGCCGACTCGGTCACTGTCCGCGCTTCCACAGGGTCGACCAGATATCCCGGCCCATTTGGTCCCGGGTCCGCGCTTCCTCGGGGTCGCTACTCTGTCCCCGCCGCCTCGGACCTGTGTCCGAGGAGCTGTGGGGTCGACAAGCCATCCCGGCCGACTCAGTCCCGGGCCCGAGCTTACACAGGGTTGACCAGCTGTTCCGGGCGACTCAGTCCCAGCCCCGAGCTGACTCGTGATCGACCAGCTGTCCCGGCCGACTCGTCCCAGGTTCGAAGTGACGCGGGTCCACCATCTATCCCGGGCAAGTCGGTCCCGGGTCCGAGGTGCTGCGGGTCGACCAGCTGCCCCGGCCGACGTGACCCTGGATCCCAGGAGCTGTGCATTCGACCAGCTATCCCTGCCGACGCAGTCCCCTGTCCGAGCTGACGCGATGTCGACACGGCTTCCCGGCCGGTTCCGACCCATTCCGAGCAGATATGGGGTCCACCAGCTATCCCGCCCGACTCGGTCCCGTGTCCGAGCTGATGCGAGGTCGACCAGCTGTCCCAGCCCACTCGGTCCCGGGTTTGAGGTACATCGTGCTTGACAAGCTCTCCCAGCCGAATCGGATATGAGTCCCAGGAGCTGTGGGATCAACCAGCTACACCGGCCGAGTCAGCTCCGGCTCCAAGGATCTGTGGCGTCAACCAGCTATCCCGGCAGACTCGGTCCCGGGTCCGATCTGAAACATGGTGAGACCAGCTCTACGGGCCCAATTGCTTCCGGGTCCCAGGTGCCGCGGGGTCGACCAGCTGTCCCGGCCGACTCGGACCCGGGGCCAAAAGCTCTGGGGTCGACCAGTTTATCTCGGCCGACTCGGTCCCGGGTCCGAGTTGACACAGGGTCGATCAGCTGTCCCAGCCTACACGGACCCGGGTCCGAGGAGCTGTGTGGTCGACCAGCTATCCCTGCCGACCCCTCACGGGTTCGAGCTGACGCTGGCTCGACCAGTTATCACGGCCAAATCGGTCTCGGGTCCGAGGTGCCGCGGGTCGACCAGCTCACATGGCCAACTCTCTCCTGGGACCGAAGAGAGGCGGTGTTGACGAGCTGTGCCGGCCGACTGGGACCCGGGTCCGAGGTGCTGCGAAGTCGGCCGGCTACACCGGCCAACTCAGACCTGGGTCCGAGGAGCTGTGGGGTCGACCAGTTTTGCCGGCCCAATCAGTCCCGGCTCCGAGTGCCTGCGGGGTGGACCAGCTGTCACCGCCGACTCAGACGCGGCTCCCAGGAGCTGTGGGGACGACCAGCTGTGCCGGCCAACTCAGTCCCAGGTCCGAGCTGACGCGGGATCGACCCGCTGTCCCGGCCGATTCAGGCCCTGGTAAGATGTGCTGTGGGGTCGACCAGCTGCTATCCCGGCCAACTCAGTCCCGGGTCCGAGCTGACTCGGGGTGGACCACATGTCCCGGCCGAATCAGACCAATGTCCGAGGAGCTTTGGGATCGACCAGCTATCCCGGCCGACTCGGTCCCGGGTCCGATCTGAAACATGGTGACCAGCTCTACGGGCCCAATTGCTTCCGGGTCCCAGGTGCCGCGGGGTCGACCAGCTGTCCCGGCCGACTCGGGCCCGGGGCCAAAAGCTCTGGGCTTGACCAGCTATCCCAGCCGACTCGGACCCCAGGGTCCGAGGAGCTGTGAGGCCGACCAGCTCTACCAGCCAACTCAGACGTGGGTCCGAGGAGCTGTGGGGTCGACCATCTGTTCCGGCCAAATCAGTCCCGGCTCCGAGGACCCGTGAGGTGGACCAGTTGTCCCCGCCGACTCAGACGCGGGTCCCAGGAGCTGTGGGGCCGACCAGCTATCCCAGCCAACTCAGTCCCGGGTCCGAGCTGACGCGCGGTTCAGAAGCTGTCCCGGCCGATTCGGACAGTGATGCGATGTGCTGTGGGGCCGACAAGCTATCCCGGCCAACGACGTCCCGGTTCCGGGCTGACTCGGGGTCTACCAGATGTCCCAGCTGAATCGGACCAATGTCCGAGGAGCTTTGGGGTCGACCAGCTATTCCGGTCGATTCGGTCCCGGGTCCCATCTGAAACACGGTGACCAGCTCTACGGGCCCACTTGGTCCCGGGTCCGAACTGACGCGGGGTCGACCAGCTGCCCCAGGCATCTCGGACCCGGGGCCGAGGAACTTTGGGGTCGACCAGCTATCCCGGCCGACTCGGTCACTGTCCGCGCTTCCACAGGGTCGACCAGATATCCCGGCCCATTTGGTCCCGGGTCCGCGCTTCCTCGGGGTCGCTACTCTGTCCCCGCCGCCTCGGACCTGTGTCCGAGGAGCTGTGGGGTCGACAAGCCATCCCGGCCGACTCAGTCCCGGGCCCGAGCTTACACAGGGTTGACCAGCTGTTCCGGGCGACTCAGTCCCAGCCCCGAGCTGACTCGTGATCGACCAGCTGTCCCGGCCGACTCGTCCCAGGTTCGAAGTGACGCGGGTCCACCATCTATCCCGGGCAAGTCGGTCCCGGGTCCGAGGTGCTGCGGGTCGACCAGCTGCCCCGGCCGACGTGACCCTGGATCCCAGGAGCTGTGCATTCGACCAGCTATCCCTGCCGACGCAGTCCCCTGTCCGAGCTGACGCGATGTCGACACGGCTTCCCGGCCGGTTCCGACCCATTCCGAGCAGATATGGGGTCCACCAGCTATCCCGCCCGACTCGGTCCCGTGTCCGAGCTGATGCGAGGTCGACCAGCTGTCCCAGCCCACTCGGTCCCGGGTTTGAGGTACATCGTGCTTGACAAGCTCTCCCAGCCGAATCGGATATGAGTCCCAGGAGCTGTGGGATCAACCAGCTACACCGGCCGAGTCAGCTCCGGCTCCAAGGATCTGTGGCGTCAACCAGCTATCCCGGCAGACTCGGTCCCGGGTCCGATCTGAAACATGGTGAGACCAGCTCTACGGGCCCAATTGCTTCCGGGTCCCAGGTGCCGCGGGGTCGACCAGCTATCCCGGCCAACTCAGACCCGGGTCCGAGAAGACTCGGGGTCGACCAGCTATCCCGGCCAACTCGGACCCGGGTCCGAGGAGCTGTAGTGTTGGCCAGCTATCCCGGTGTACTCGGTCTCGGGTCCGAGCTGCCGCAGGGTCGACCCGCTGTGCAGGCCGACTCGGACCCAGGTTCAAGGAGCTGTTGGGTCGCCCAGATATCCTGGCCAACGCGGTCCCGGGTCCGAGCTGAAACAGGGTCGATCAGCTATCCCGGCCCATTTGGTCAGTGCTACGAGCTGCCCCAGTGTCGATCAGCTGTCCCAGCCGACTCGGAACCTGGTCCGAGGAGCTGTGGGATCGACCAGATTTCCCGGCCGATTCGGACCCGAGTCCGAGGAGCTGTGGTGTCGACCAGCTATCCTGGCCGACTCGTCCCGGGTTCGAGCAGACGCGGGGTCGACCAGTTAGCCTTGCTAACTCGGTCCCGGGTCCAAGGTGCCGCGGGTCGACCAGCTGTCCCAGCGGCCTCGGACCCTAGTCTGAAGAGCTGTGGGGTCGACCAACTATCCCGGCCGACTCAGAGGCGGGTCCGAGGAGCTGTGGGGTGGAATCGCTCTCCCGGCCGACTTGGTCCTGCGCCCGAGCTGACACAGGAGCAACCAGCTATCCCGGCCCTTTTGGTCAGTGTTCCGAGCTGGGGAGGGGTCGATCAGCTGTCCCGGCCGACTCAGACCCGGGTCCGAGGAGCTGCGGGGATGACCAGCTATCCCGCCAACTCGGCCAGGGTTCGAGCTGACGCGGGTCGTCCAGTTATCGCGGCCAACACGGTCCCGGTCCGAGGAGCTGTGGGGTCCACCAGATGTCCCGGCCGACTCGGACCCGAAGCCGAGGAGCTGTCGGGTCGACCAGCTGTCTAGGCCGACTCGTTCCCGTGTCCGAGTTGACATAGGGTCGGCCTGAAATCCTGAACCATTTGGTCCCCGGTACGAGCTGACGTGGTTTCCATCAGCAGTCCCGGCCAACTCGGACCCGGGTCCGAGGAGCTCTGGAGTCACAAGCTGTCCCGGCCGACTCGGTCCAGATCCGAACTGCCGCAGGGTCGACCAGCTCTTCCGGCCGATTCGCACCCGGGTCCCAGGAGCTCTGGGGTGGACCAGCTCTCCTGGCCGACTCCGTCCTGGGTCCTAACTTACACAGGGTCGACCATCTATCCCGGTCCATATGGTCCCAGCTCCGAACTGACGCCCTGTCGTTAATTTTCCAGGACGACCCGGTCACGGGTCTGAGGAGCTGTGGGGTCGACCAGGTGTCCCGGTTGACTCGGACCCGAGGCCGAGGAGCTGTGGGGTTCACCAGCTATCCCGGCCAACTCAGTACTGGTCCGAGCTGACGCGGGGTCGTCCAGCTGTGCAGGCCGACTCGAACCCGGGTCCGAGGAGCTCTGGTGTTGTCCAGCTACCCTGCCCGACTCCGTCCCGGGTCCGAGCTTACCCAGGGTCGACCATCTATCCCGGCCCATTTGGTCCGGGGTCCGGGCTGACGCGGTCTCGCTCACCTGCCCCAGACGACACGGTCCCGGGTCTGAGGAGGTGCGGGGTCGAACATATGTCCCGGCCGACTCGGACCCGAGTCCGAGGAGCTGTGGGGTCGAGCAGCTCTCCTGGCCGACTCGTCCCGGGTTCGAGCTGACGCGGGCTCGACCAGCTATCCCGGCCGACTCGGTCCCGGTACCGATCTGACACATGATGGACCAGCTATCCCGGCCCATTCGGTCCCAGATGCGAGCTGAGGCGGGGTCGACCAGACGTCCCGGCCGCCTCGGACCCTGGTCTGAGGAGCTGTGGGCTTGACAAGCTCTCCCGGCCGAATCGGTCCCGGATTCGAGCTGCCGCAGCGTCGACCAGCTATCCCGGCGTCTCGGCCCCGGGTCCGAGATGACTCGGTGTCGACCAGCAATGCTGGCCAACTCGGACCCGGGTCCGAGGAGCTGTGGGGTCGACCAGCTATCCTGGCCGACTCGTCCCGGGTCAGAGCAGACGCGGGGTCAACCAGTGATCCCGGCCACCTCGGTCCCGGGTCCAACCTGCCACGGGTCGACCAGCTGTCCCCGCCGACTCGGCCCCGGGTCCAAGCAGCTGTGGGGTGGACCAGCTGTGCACGCCGATCGGTCCCGGTTCCGAGCTGACACAGTGTCGGCCAGGAATCCCGACCCATTTGGTCCCGGGTCCCAGCTGACTCGGTGTCGACCAGCTGTCCCCGCCGACTCGGACCCAGGTCCGAGGAGCTGTGGGGTCGAGCAGCTCTCCTGGCCTGCTCGTCCCGGGTTCGAGGGGACGCTGGCTCGACCAGTTTCCCCGGCCAACTCGGTCCCGGATCCAAGGTGCCGCACGTCGACGAGCTCTCCCGGCCGACTCGGTCCCTGTACCTTTCTGACACGTGATAGACCAGCTATCCCGGCCCATTTGGTCCCAGATCCGAGCTGACGCGGGGTGGACCAGAGGTCCGGGCCGCCTCGGAACCGGGTCCGAGGAGCTGTGGGCTCGACATTCTCTCCCTGCCGAATCGGTCCCGGGTCCGAGAAGACTCGGGGTCGACCAGCTATCCCGGCCAACTCAGACCCGGGTCCGAGAAGACTCGGGGTCGACCAGCTATCCCGGCCAACTCGGACCCGGGTCCGAGGAGCTGTAGTGTTGGCCAGCTATCCCGGTGTACTCGGTCTCGGGTCCGAGCTGCCGCAGGGTCGACCCGCTGTGCAGGCCGACTCGGACCCAGGTTCAAGGAGCTGTTGGGTCGCCTAGATATCCTGGCCAACGCGGTCCCGGGTCCGAGCTGAAACAGGGTCGATCAGCTATCCCGGCCCATTTGGTCAGTGCTACGAGCTGCCCCAGTGTCGATCAGCTGTCCCAGCCGACTCGGAACCTGGTCCGAGGAGCTGTGGGATCGACCAGATTTCCCGGCCGATTCGGACCCGAGTCCGAGGAGCTGTGGTGTCGACCAGCTATCCTGGCCGACTCGTCCCGGGTTCGAGCAGACGCGGGGTCGACCAGTTAGCCTTGCTAACTCGGTCCCGGGTCCAAGGTGCCGCGGGTCGACCAGCTGTCCCAGCGGCCTCGGACCCTAGTCTGAAGAGCTGTGGGGTCGACCAACTATCCCGGCCGACTCAGAGGCGGGTCCGAGGAGCTGTGGGGTGGAATCGCTCTCCCGGCCGACTTGGTCCTGCGCCCGAGCTGACACAGGAGCAACCAGCTATCCCGGCCCTTTTGGTCAGTGTTCCGAGCTGGGGAGGGGTCGATCAGCTGTCCCGGCCGACTCAGACCCGGGTCCGAGGAGCTGCGGGGATGACCAGCTATCCCGCCAACTCGGCCAGGGTTCGAGCTGACGCGGGTCGTCCAGTTATCGCGGCCAACACGGTCCCGGTCCGAGGAGCTGTGGGGTCCACCAGATGTCCCGGCCGACTCGGACCCGAAGCCGAGGAGCTGTCGGGTCGACCAGCTGTCTAGGCCGACTCGTTCCCGTGTCCGAGTTGACATAGGGTCGGCCTGAAATCCTGAACCATTTGGTCCCCGGTACGAGCTGACGTGGTTTCCATCAGCAGTCCCGGCCAACTCGGACCCGGGTCCGAGGAGCTCTGGAGTCACAAGCTGTCCCGGCCGACTCGGTCCAGATCCGAACTGCCGCAGGGTCGACCAGCTCTTCCGGCCGATTCGCACCCGGGTCCCAGGAGCTCTGGGGTGGACCAGCTCTCCTGGCCGACTCCGTCCTGGGTCCTAACTTACACAGGGTCGACCATCTATCCCGGTCCATATGGTCCCAGCTCCGAACTGACGCCCTGTCGTTAATTTTCCAGGACGACCCGGTCACGGGTCTGAGGAGCTGTGGGGTCGACCAGGTGTCCCGGTTGACTCGGACCCGAGGCCGAGGAGCTGTGGGGTTCACCAGCTATCCCGGCCAACTCAGTACTGGTCCGAGCTGACGCGGGGTCGTCCAGCTGTGCAGGCCGACTCGAACCCGGGTCCGAGGAGCTCTGGTGTTGTCCAGCTACCCTGCCCGACTCCGTCCCGGGTCCGAGCTTACCCAGGGTCGACCATCTATCCCGGCCCATTTGGTCCGGGGTCCGGGCTGACGCGGTCTCGCTCACCTGCCCCAGACGACACGGTCCCGGGTCTGAGGAGGTGCGGGGTCGAACATATGTCCCGGCCGACTCGGACCCGAGTCCGAGGAGCTGTGGGGTCGAGCAGCTCTCCTGGCCGACTCGTCCCGGGTTCGAGCTGACGCGGGCTCGACCAGCTATCCCGGCCGACTCGGTCCCGGTACCGATCTGACACATGATGGACCAGCTATCCCGGCCCATTCGGTCCCAGATGCGAGCTGAGGCGGGGTCGACCAGACGTCCCGGCCGCCTCGGACCCTGGTCTGAGGAGCTGTGGGCTTGACAAGCTCTCCCGGCCGAATCGGTCCCGGATTCGAGCTGCCGCAGCGTCGACCAGCTATCCCGGCGTCTCGGCCCCGGGTCCGAGATGACTCGGTGTCGACCAGCAATGCTGGCCAACTCGGACCCGGGTCCGAGGAGCTGTGGGGTCGACCAGCTATCCTGGCCGACTCGTCCCGGGTCAGAGCAGACGCGGGGTCAACCAGTGATCCCGGCCACCTCGGTCCCGGGGCCAACCTGCCACGGGTCGACCAGCTGTCCCCGCCGACTCGGCCCCGGGTCCAAGCAGCTGTGGGGTGGACCAGCTGTGCACGCCGATCGGTCCCGGTTCCGAGCTGACACAGTGTCGGCCAGGAATCCCGACCCATTTGGTCCCGGGTCCCAGCTGACTCGGTGTCGACCAGCTGTCCCCGCCGACTCGGACCCAGGTCCGAGGAGCTGTGGGGTCGAGCAGCTCTCCTGGCCTGCTCGTCCCGGGTTCGAGGGGACGCTGGCTCGACCAGTTTCCCCGGCCAACTCGGTCCCGGATCCAAGGTGCCGCTCGTCGACGAGCTCTCCCGGCCGACTCGGTCCCTGTACCTTTCTGACACGTGATAGACCAGCTATCCCGGCCCATTTGGTCCCAGATCCGAGCTGACGCGGGGTGGACCAGAGGTCCGGGCCGCCTCGGAACCGGGTCCGAGGAGCTGTGGGCTCGACATTCTCTCCCTGCCGAATCGGTCCCGGGTCCGAGAAGACTCGGGGTCGACCAGCTATCCCGGCCAACTCAGACCCGGGTCCGAGAAGACTCGGGGTCGACCAGCTATCCCGGCCAACTCGGACCCGGGTCCGAGGAGCTGTAGTGTTGGCCAGCTATCCCGGTGTACTCGGTCTCGGGTCCGAGCTGCCGCAGGGTCGACCCGCTGTGCAGGCCGACTCGGACCCAGGTTCAAGGAGCTGTTGGGTCGCCCAGATATCCTGGCCAACGCGGTCCCGGGTCCGAGCTGAAACAGGGTCGATCAGCTATCCCGGCCCATTTGGTCAGTGCTACGAGCTGCCCCAGTGTCGATCAGCTGTCCCAGCCGACTCGGAACCTGGTCCGAGGAGCTGTGGGATCGACCAGATTTCCCGGCCGATTCGGACCCGAGTCCGAGGAGCTGTGGTGTCGACCAGCTATCCTGGCCGACTCGTCCCGGGTTCGAGCAGACGCGGGGTCGACCAGTTAGCCTTGCTAACTCGGTCCCGGGTCCAAGGTGCCGCGGGTCGACCAGCTGTCCCAGCGGCCTCGGACCCTAGTCTGAAGAGCTGTGGGGTCGACCAACTATCCCGGCCGACTCAGAGGCGGGTCCGAGGAGCTGTGGGGTGGAATCGCTCTCCCGGCCGACTTGGTCCTGCGCCCGAGCTGACACAGGAGCAACCAGCTATCCCGGCCCTTTTGGTCAGTGTTCCGAGCTGGGGAGGGGTCGATCAGCTGTCCCGGCCGACTCAGACCCGGGTCCGAGGAGCTGCGGGGATGACCAGCTATCCCGCCAACTCGGCCAGGGTTCGAGCTGACGCGGGTCGTCCAGTTATCGCGGCCAACACGGTCCCGGTCCGAGGAGCTGTGGGGTCCACCAGATGTCCCGGCCGACTCGGACCCGAAGCCGAGGAGCTGTCGGGTCGACCAGCTGTCTAGGCCGACTCGTTCCCGTGTCCGAGTTGACATAGGGTCGGCCTGAAATCCTGAACCATTTGGTCCCCGGTACGAGCTGACGTGGTTTCCATCAGCAGTCCCGGCCAACTCGGACCCGGGTCCGAGGAGCTCTGGAGTCACAAGCTGTCCCGGCCGACTCGGTCCAGATCCGAACTGCCGCAGGGTCGACCAGCTCTTCCGGCCGATTCGCACCCGGGTCCCAGGAGCTCTGGGGTGGACCAGCTCTCCTGGCCGACTCCGTCCTGGGTCCTAACTTACACAGGGTCGACCATCTATCCCGGTCCATATGGTCCCAGCTCCGAACTGACGCCCTGTCGTTAATTTTCCAGGACGACCCGGTCACGGGTCTGAGGAGCTGTGGGGTCGACCAGGTGTCCCGGTTGACTCGGACCCGAGGCCGAGGAGCTGTGGGGTTCACCAGCTATCCCGGCCAACTCAGTACTGGTCCGAGCTGACGCGGGGTCGTCCAGCTGTGCAGGCCGACTCGAACCCGGGTCCGGGGAGCTCTGGTGTTGTCCAGCTACCCTGCCCGACTCCGTCCCGGGTCCGAGCTTACCCAGGGTCGACCATCTATCCCGGCCCATTTGGTCCGGGGTCCGGGCTGACGCGGTCTCGCTCACCTGCCCCAGACGACACGGTCCCGGGTCTGAGGAGGTGCGGGGTCGAACATATGTCCCGGCCGACTCGGACCCGAGTCCGAGGAGCTGTGGGGTCGAGCAGCTCTCCTGGCCGACTCGTCCCGGGTTCGAGCTGACGCGGGCTCGACCAGCTATCCCGGCCGACTCGGTCCCGGTACCGATCTGACACATGATGGACCAGCTATCCCGGCCCATTCGGTCCCAGATGCGAGCTGAGGCGGGGTCGACCAGACGTCCCGGCCGCCTCGGACCCTGGTCTGAGGAGCTGTGGGCTTGACAAGCTCTCCCGGCCGAATCGGTCCCGGATTCGAGCTGCCGCAGCGTCGACCAGCTATCCCGGCGTCTCGGCCCCGGGTCCGAGATGACTCGGTGTCGACCAGCAATGCTGGCCAACTCGGACCCGGGTCCGAGGAGCTGTGGGGTCGACCAGCTATCCTGGCCGACTCGTCCCGGGTCAGAGCAGACGCGGGGTCAACCAGTTATCCCGGCCACCTCGGTCCCGGGTCCAACCTGCCACGGGTCGACCAGCTGTCCCCGCCGACTCGGCCCCGGGTCCAAGCAGCTGTGGGGTGGACCAGCTGTGCACGCCGATCGGTCCCGGTTCCGAGCTGACACAGTGTCGGCCAGGAATCCCGACCCATTTGGTCCCGGGTCCCAGCTGACTCGGTGTCGACCAGCTGTCCCCGCCGACTCGGACCCAGGTCCGAGGAGCTGTGGGGTCGAGCAGCTCTCCTGGCCTGCTCGTCCCGGGTTCGAGGGGACGCTGGCTCGACCAGTTTCCCCGGCCAACTCGGTCCCGGATCCAAGGTGCCGCACGTCGACGAGCTCTCCCGGCCGACTCGGTCCCTGTACCTTTCTGACACGTGATAGACCAGCTATCCCGGCCCATTTGGTCCCAGATCCGAGCTGACGCGGGGTGGACCAGAGGTCCGGGCCGCCTCGGAACCGGGTCCGAGGAGCTGTGGGCTCGACATTCTCTCCCTGCCGAATCGGTCCCGGGTCCGAGAAGACTCGGGGTCGACCAGCTATCCCGGCCAACTCAGACCCGGGTCCGAGAAGACTCGGGGTCGACCAGCTATCCCGGCCAACTCGGACCCGGGTCCGAGGAGCTGTAGTGTTGGCCAGCTATCCCGGTGTACTCGGTCTCGGGTCCGAGCTGCCGCAGGGTCGACCCGCTGTGCAGGCCGACTCGGACCCAGGTTCAAGGAGCTGTTGGGTCGCCCAGATATCCTGGCCAACGCGGTCCCGGGTCCGAGCTGAAACAGGGTCGATCAGCTATCCCGGCCCATTTGGTCAGTGCTACGAGCTGCCCCAGTGTCGATCAGCTGTCCCAGCCGACTCGGAACCTGGTCCGAGGAGCTGTGGGATCGACCAGATTTCCCGGCCGATTCGGACCCGAGTCCGAGGAGCTGTGGTGTCGACCAGCTATCCTGGCCGACTCGTCCCGGGTTCGAGCAGACGCGGGGTCGACCAGTTAGCCTTGCTAACTCGGTCCCGGGTCCAAGGTGCCGCGGGTCGACCAGCTGTCCCAGCGGCCTCGGACCCTAGTCTGAAGAGCTGTGGGGTCGACCAACTATCCCGGCCGACTCAGAGGCGGGTCCGAGGAGCTGTGGGGTGGAATCGCTCTCCCGGCCGACTTGGTCCTGCGCCCGAGCTGACACAGGAGCAACCAGCTATCCCGGCCCTTTTGGTCAGTGTTCCGAGCTGGGGAGGGGTCGATCAGCTGTCCCGGCCGACTCAGACCCGGGTCCGAGGAGCTGCGGGGATGACCAGCTATCCCGCCAACTCGGCCAGGGTTCGAGCTGACGCGGGTCGTCCAGTTATCGCGGCCAACACGGTCCCGGTCCGAGGAGCTGTGGGGTCCACCAGATGTCCCGGCCGACTCGGACCCGAAGCCGAGGAGCTGTCGGGTCGACCAGCTGTCTAGGCCGACTCGTTCCCGTGTCCGAGTTGACATAGGGTCGGCCTGAAATCCTGAACCATTTGGTCCCCGGTACGAGCTGACGTGGTTTCCATCAGCAGTCCCGGCCAACTCGGACCCGGGTCCGAGGAGCTCTGGAGTCACAAGCTGTCCCGGCCGACTCGGTCCAGATCCGAACTGCCGCAGGGTCGACCAGCTCTTCCGGCCGATTCGCACCCGGGTCCCAGGAGCTCTGGGGTGGACCAGCTCTCCTGGCCGACTCCGTCCTGGGTCCTAACTTACACAGGGTCGACCATCTATCCCGGTCCATATGGTCCCAGCTCCGAACTGACGCCCTGTCGTTAATTTTCCAGGACGACCCGGTCACGGGTCTGAGGAGCTGTGGGGTCGACCAGGTGTCCCGGTTGACTCGGACCCGAGGCCGAGGAGCTGTGGGGTTCACCAGCTATCCCGGCCAACTCAGTACTGGTCCGAGCTGACGCGGGGTCGTCCAGCTGTGCAGGCCGACTCGAACCCGGGTCCGAGGAGCTCTGGTGTTGTCCAGCTACCCTGCCCGACTCCGTCCCGGGTCCGAGCTTACCCAGGGTCGACCATCTATCCCGGCCCATTTGGTCCGGGGTCCGGGCTGACGCGGTCTCGCTCACCTGCCCCAGACGACACGGTCCCGGGTCTGAGGAGGTGCGGGGTCGAACATATGTCCCGGCCGACTCGGACCCGAGTCCGAGGAGCTGTGGGGTCGAGCAGCTCTCCTGGCCGACTCGTCCCGGGTTCGAGCTGACGCGGGCTCGACCAGCTATCCCGGCCGACTCGGTCCCGGTACCGATCTGACACATGATGGACCAGCTATCCCGGCCCATTCGGTCCCAGATGCGAGCTGAGGCGGGGTCGACCAGACGTCCCGGCCGCCTCGGACCCTGGTCTGAGGAGCTGTGGGCTTGACAAGCTCTCCCGGCCGAATCGGTCCCGGATTCGAGCTGCCGCAGCGTCGACCAGCTATCCCGGCGTCTCGGCCCCGGGTCCGAGATGACTCGGTGTCGACCAGCAATGCTGGCCAACTCGGACCCGGGTCCGAGGAGCTGTGGGGTCGACCAGCTATCCTGGCCGACTCGTCCCGGGTCAGAGCAGACGCGGGGTCAACCAGTTATCCCGGCCACCTCGGTCCCGGGTCCAACCTGCCACGGGTCGACCAGCTGTCCCCGCCGACTCGGCCCCGGGTCCAAGCAGCTGTGGGGTGGACCAGCTGTGCACGCCGATCGGTCCCGGTTCCGAGCTGACACAGTGTCGGCCAGGAATCCCGACCCATTTGGTCCCGGGTCCCAGCTGACTCGGTGTCGACCAGCTGTCCCCGCCGACTCGGACCCAGGTCCGAGGAGCTGTGGGGTCGAGCAGCTCTCCTGGCCTGCTCGTCCCGGGTTCGAGGGGACGCTGGCTCGACCAGTTTCCCCGGCCAACTCGGTCCCGGATCCAAGGTGCCGCACGTCGACGAGCTCTCCCGGCCGACTCGGTCCCTGTACCTTTCTGACACGTGATAGACCAGCTATCCCGGCCCATTTGGTCCCAGATCCGAGCTGACGCGGGGTGGACCAGAGGTCCGGGCCGCCTCGGAACCGGGTCCGAGGAGCTGTGGGCTCGACATTCTCTCCCTGCCGAATCGGTCCCGGGTCCGAGAAGACTCGGGGTCGACCAGCTATCCCGGCCAACTCAGACCCGGGTCCGAGAAGACTCGGGGTCGACCAGCTATCCCGGCCAACTCGGACCCGGGTCCGAGGAGCTGTAGTGTTGGCCAGCTATCCCGGTGTACTCGGTCTCGGGTCCGAGCTGCCGCAGGGTCGACCCGCTGTGCAGGCTGACTCGGACCCAGGTTCAAGGAGCTGTTGGGTCGCCTAGATATCCTGGCCAACGCGGTCCCGGGTCCGAGCTGAAACAGGGTCGATCAGCTATCCCGGCCCATTTGGTCAGTGCTACGAGCTGCCCCAGTGTCGATCAGCTGTCCCAGCCGACTCGGTCCCGGTACCGATCTGACACATGATGGACCAGCTATCCCGGCCCATTCGGTCCCAGATGCGAGCTGAGGCGGGGTCGACCAGACGTCCCGGCCGCCTCGGACCCTGGTCTGAGGAGCTGTGGGCTTGACAAGCTCTCCCGGCCGAATCGGTCCCGGATTCGAGCTGCCGCAGCGTCGACCAGCTATCCCGGCGTCTCGGCCCCGGGTCCGAGATGACTCGGTGTCGACCAGCAATGCTGGCCAACTCGGACCCGGGTCCGAGGAGCTGTGGGGTCGACCAGCTATCCTGGCCGACTCGTCCCGGGTCAGAGCAGACGCGGGGTCAACCAGTTATCCCGGCCACCTCGGTCCCGGGGCCAACCTGCCACGGGTCGACCAGCTGTCCCCGCCGACTCGGCCCCGGGTCCAAGCAGCTGTGGGGTGGACCAGCTGTGCACGCCGATCGGTCCCGGTTCCGAGCTGACATAGTGTCGGCCAGGAATCCCGACCCATTTGGTCCCGGGTCCCAGCTGACTCGGTGTCGACCAGCTGTCCCCGCCGACTCGGACCCAGGTCCGAGGAGCTGTGGGGTCGAGCAGCTCTCCTGGCCTGCTCGTCCCGGGTTCGAGGGGACGCTGGCTCGACCAGTTTCCCCGGCCAACTCGGTCCCGGATCCAAGGTGCCGCACGTCGACGAGCTCTCCCGGCCGACTCGGTCCCTGTACCTTTCTGACACGTGATAGACCAGCTATCCCGGCCCATTTGGTCCCAGATCCGAGCTGACGCGGGGTGGACCAGAGGTCCGGGCCGCCTCGGAACCGGGTCCGAGGAGCTGTGGGCTCGACATTCTCTCCCTGCCGAATCGGTCCCGGGTCCGAGAAGACTCGGGGTCGACCAGCTATCCCGGCCAACTCAGACCCGGGTCCGAGAGGACTCGGGGTCGACCAGCTATCCCGGCCAACTCGGACCCGGGTCCGAGGAGCTGTAGTGTTGGCCAGCTATCCCGGTGTACTCGGTCTCGGGTCCGAGCTGCCGCAGGGTCGACCCGCTGTGCAGGCCGACTCGGACCCAGGTTCAAGGAGCTGTTGGGTCGCCTAGATATCCTGGCCAACGCGGTCCCGGGTCCGAGCTGAAACAGGGTCGATCAGCTATCCCGGCCCATTTGGTCAGTGCTACGAGCTGCCCCAGTGTCGATCAGCTGTCCCAGCCGACTCGGAACCTGGTCCGAGGAGCTGTGGGATCGACCAGATTTCCCGGCCGATTCGGACCCGAGTCCGAGGAGCTGTGGTGTCGACCAGCTATCCTGGCCGACTCGTCCCGGGTTCGAGCAGACGCGGGGTCGACCAGTTAGCCTTGCTAACTCGGTCCCGGGTCCAAGGTGCCGCGGGTCGACCAGCTGTCCCAGCGGCCTCGGACCCTAGTCTGAAGAGCTGTGGGGTCGACCAACTATCCCGGCCGACTCAGAGGCGGGTCCGAGGAGCTGTGGGGTGGAATCGCTCTCCCGGCCGACTTGGTCCTGCGCCCGAGCTGACACAGGAGCAACCAGCTATCCCGGCCCTTTTGGTCAGTGTTCCGAGCTGGGGAGGGGTCGATCAGCTGTCCCGGCCGACTCAGACCCGGGTCCGAGGAGCTGCGGGGATGACCAGCTATCCCGCCAACTCGGCCAGGGTTCGAGCTGACGCGGGTCGTCCAGTTATCGCGGCCAACACGGTCCCGGTCCGAGGAGCTGTGGGGTCCACCAGATGTCCCGGCCGACTCGGACCCGAAGCCGAGGAGCTGTCGGGTCGACCAGCTGTCTAGGCCGACTCGTTCCCGTGTCCGAGTTGACATAGGGTCGGCCTGAAATCCTGAACCATTTGGTCCCCGGTACGAGCTGACGTGGTTTCCATCAGCAGTCCCGGCCAACTCGGACCCGGGTCCGAGGAGCTCTGGAGTCACAAGCTGTCCCGGCCGACTCGGTCCAGATCCGAACTGCCGCAGGGTCGACCAGCTCTTCCGGCCGATTCGCACCCGGGTCCCAGGAGCTCTGGGGTGGACCAGCTCTCCTGGCCGACTCCGTCCTGGGTCCTAACTTACACAGGGTCGACCATCTATCCCGGTCCATATGGTCCCAGCTCCGAACTGACGCCCTGTCGTTAATTTTCCAGGACGACCCGGTCACGGGTCTGAGGAGCTGTGGGGTCGACCAGGTGTCCCGGTTGACTCGGACCCGAGGCCGAGGAGCTGTGGGGTTCACCAGCTATCCCGGCCAACTCAGTACTGGTCCGAGCTGACGCGGGGTCGTCCAGCTGTGCAGGCCGACTCGAACCCGGGTCCGAGGAGCTCTGGTGTTGTCCAGCTACCCTGCCCGACTCCGTCCCGGGTCCGAGCTTACCCAGGGTCGACCATCTATCCCGGCCCATTTGGTCCGGGGTCCGGGCTGACGCGGTCTCGCTCACCTGCCCCAGACGACACGGTCCCGGGTCTGAGGAGGTGCGGGGTCGAACATATGTCCCGGCCGACTCGGACCCGAGTCCGAGGAGCTGTGGGGTCGAGCAGCTCTCCTGGCCGACTCGTCCCGGGTTCGAGCTGACGCGGGCTCGACCAGCTATCCCGGCCGACTCGGTCCCGGTACCGATCTGACACATGATGGACCAGCTATCCCGGCCCATTCGGTCCCAGATGCGAGCTGAGGCGGGGTCGACCAGACGTCCCGGCCGCCTCGGACCCTGGTCTGAGGAGCTGTGGGCTTGACAAGCTCTCCCGGCCGAATCGGTCCCGGATTCGAGCTGCCGCAGCGTCGACCAGCTATCCCGGCGTCTCGGCCCCGGGTCCGAGATGACTCGGTGTCGACCAGCAATGCTGGCCAACTCGGACCCGGGTCCGAGGAGCTGTGGGGTCGACCAGCTATCCTGGCCGACTCGTCCCGGGTCAGAGCAGACGCGGGGTCAACCAGTTATCCCGGCCACCTCGGTCCCGGGTCCAACCTGCCACGGGTCGACCAGCTGTCCCCGCCGACTCGGCCCCGGGTCCAAGCAGCTGTGGGGTGGACCAGCTGTGCACGCCGATCGGTCCCGGTTCCGAGCTGACACAGTGTCGGCCAGGAATCCCGACCCATTTGGTCCCGGGTCCCAGCTGACTCGGTGTCGACCAGCTGTCCCCGCCGACTCGGACCCAGGTCCGAGGAGCTGTGGGGTCGAGCAGCTCTCCTGGCCTGCTCGTCCCGGGTTCGAGGGGACGCTGGCTCGACCAGTTTCCCCGGCCAACTCGGTCCCGGATCCAAGGTGCCGCACGTCGACGAGCTCTCCCGGCCGACTCGGTCCCTGTACCTTTCTGACACGTGATAGACCAGCTATCCCGGCCCATTTGGTCCCAGATCCGAGCTGACGCGGGGTGGACCAGAGGTCCGGGCCGCCTCGGAACCGGGTCCGAGGAGCTGTGGGCTCGACATTCTCTCCCTGCCGAATCGGTCCCGGGTCCGAGAAGACTCGGGGTCGACCAGCTATCCCGGCCAACTCAGACCCGGGTCCGAGAAGACTCGGGGTCGACCAGCTATCCCGGCCAACTCGGACCCGGGTCCGAGGAGCTGTAGTGTTGGCCAGCTATCCCGGTGTACTCGGTCTCGGGTCCGAGCTGCCGCAGGGTCGACCCGCTGTGCAGGCCGACTCGGACCCAGGTTCAAGGAGCTGTTGGGTCGCCCAGATATCCTGGCCAACGCGGTCCCGGGTCCGAGCTGAAACAGGGTCGATCAGCTATCCCGGCCCATTTGGTCAGTGCTACGAGCTGCCCCAGTGTCGATCAGCTGTCCCAGCCGACTCGGAACCTGGTCCGAGGAGCTGTGGGATCGACCAGATTTCCCGGCCGATTCGGACCCGAGTCCGAGGAGCTGTGGTGTCGACCAGCTATCCTGGCCGACTCGTCCCGGGTTCGAGCAGACGCGGGGTCGACCAGTTAGCCTTGCTAACTCGGTCCCGGGTCCAAGGTGCCGCGGGTCGACCAGCTGTCCCAGCGGCCTCGGACCCTAGTCTGAAGAGCTGTGGGGTCGACCAACTATCCCGGCCGACTCAGAGGCGGGTCCGAGGAGCTGTGGGGTGGAATCGCTCTCCCGGCCGACTTGGTCCTGCGCCCGAGCTGACACAGGAGCAACCAGCTATCCCGGCCCTTTTGGTCAGTGTTCCGAGCTGGGGAGGGGTCGATCAGCTGTCCCGGCCGACTCAGACCCGGGTCCGAGGAGCTGCGGGGATGACCAGCTATCCCGCCAACTCGGCCAGGGTTCGAGCTGACGCGGGTCGTCCAGTTATCGCGGCCAACACGGTCCCGGTCCGAGGAGCTGTGGGGTCCACCAGATGTCCCGGCCGACTCGGACCCGAAGCCGAGGAGCTGTCGGGTCGACCAGCTGTCTAGGCCGACTCGTTCCCGTGTCCGAGTTGACATAGGGTCGGCCTGAAATCCTGAACCATTTGGTCCCCGGTACGAGCTGACGTGGTTTCCATCAGCAGTCCCGGCCAACTCGGACCCGGGTCCGAGGAGCTCTGGAGTCACAAGCTGTCCCGGCCGACTCGGTCCAGATCCGAACTGCCGCAGGGTCGACCAGCTCTTCCGGCCGATTCGCACCCGGGTCCCAGGAGCTCTGGGGTGGACCAGCTCTCCTGGCCGACTCCGTCCTGGGTCCTAACTTACACAGGGTCGACCATCTATCCCGGTCCATATGGTCCCAGCTCCGAACTGACGCCCTGTCGTTAATTTTCCAGGACGACCCGGTCACGGGTCTGAGGAGCTGTGGGGTCGACCAGGTGTCCCGGTTGACTCGGACCCGAGGCCGAGGAGCTGTGGGGTTCACCAGCTATCCCGGCCAACTCAGTACTGGTCCGAGCTGACGCGGGGTCGTCCAGCTGTGCAGGCCGACTCGAACCCGGGTCCGAGGAGCTCTGGTGTTGTCCAGCTACCCTGCCCGACTCCGTCCCGGGTCCGAGCTTACCCAGGGTCGACCATCTATCCCGGCCCATTTGGTCCGGGGTCCGGGCTGACGCGGTCTCGCTCACCTGCCCCAGACGACACGGTCCCGGGTCTGAGGAGGTGCGGGGTCGAACATATGTCCCGGCCGACTCGGACCCGAGTCCGAGGAGCTGTGGGGTCGAGCAGCTCTCCTGGCCGACTCGTCCCGGGTTCGAGCTGACGCGGGCTCGACCAGCTATCCCGGCCGACTCGGTCCCGGTACCGATCTGACACATGATGGACCAGCTATCCCGGCCCATTCGGTCCCAGATGCGAGCTGAGGCGGGGTCGACCAGACGTCCCGGCCGCCTCGGACCCTGGTCTGAGGAGCTGTGGGCTTGACAAGCTCTCCCGGCCGAATCGGTCCCGGATTCGAGCTGCCGCAGCGTCGACCAGCTATCCCGGCGTCTCGGCCCCGGGTCCGAGATGACTCGGTGTCGACCAGCAATGCTGGCCAACTCGGACCCGGGTCCGAGGAGCTGTGGGGTCGACCAGCTATCCTGGCCGACTCGTCCCGGGTCAGAGCAGACGCGGGGTCAACCAGTTATCCCGGCCACCTCGGTCCCGGGTCCAACCTGCCACGGGTCGACCAGCTGTCCCCGCCGACTCGGCCCCGGGTCCAAGCAGCTGTGGGGTGGACCAGCTGTGCACGCCGATCGGTCCCGGTTCCGAGCTGACACAGTGTCGGCCAGGAATCCCGACCCATTTGGTCCCGGGTCCCAGCTGACTCGGTGTCGACCAGCTGTCCCCGCCGACTCGGACCCAGGTCCGAGGAGCTGTGGGGTCGAGCAGCTCTCCTGGCCTGCTCGTCCCGGGTTCGAGGGGACGCTGGCTCGACCAGTTTCCCCGGCCAACTCGGTCCCGGATCCAAGGTGCCGCACGTCGACGAGCTCTCCCGGCCGACTCGGTCCCTGTACCTTTCTGACACGTGATAGACCAGCTATCCCGGCCCATTTGGTCCCAGATCCGAGCTGACGCGGGGTGGACCAGAGGTCCGGGCCGCCTCGGAACCGGGTCCGAGGAGCTGTGGGCTCGACATTCTCTCCCTGCCGAATCGGTCCCGGGTCCGAGAAGACTCGGGGTCGACCAGCTATCCCGGCCAACTCAGACCCGGGTCCGAGAAGACTCGGGGTCGACCAGCTATCCCGGCCAACTCGGACCCGGGTCCGAGGAGCTGTAGTGTTGGCCAGCTATCCCGGTGTACTCGGTCTCGGGTCCGAGCTGCCGCAGGGTCGACCCGCTGTGCAGGCCGACTCGGACCCAGGTTCAAGGAGCTGTTGGGTCGCCCAGATATCCTGGCCAACGCGGTCCCGGGTCCGAGCTGAAACAGGGTCGATCAGCTATCCCGGCCCATTTGGTCAGTGCTACGAGCTGCCCCAGTGTCGATCAGCTGTCCCAGCCGACTCGGAACCTGGTCCGAGGAGCTGTGGGATCGACCAGATTTCCCGGCCGATTCGGACCCGAGTCCGAGGAGCTGTGGTGTCGACCAGCTATCCTGGCCGACTCGTCCCGGGTTCGAGCAGACGCGGGGTCGACCAGTTAGCCTTGCTAACTCGGTCCCGGGTCCAAGGTGCCGCGGGTCGACCAGCTGTCCCAGCGGCCTCGGACCCTAGTCTGAAGAGCTGTGGGGTCGACCAACTATCCCGGCCGACTCAGAGGCGGGTCCGAGGAGCTGTGGGGTGGAATCGCTCTCCCGGCCGACTTGGTCCTGCGCCCGAGCTGACACAGGAGCAACCAGCTATCCCGGCCCTTTTGGTCAGTGTTCCGAGCTGGGGAGGGGTCGATCAGCTGTCCCGGCCGACTCAGACCCGGGTCCGAGGAGCTGCGGGGATGACCAGCTATCCCGCCAACTCGGCCAGGGTTCGAGCTGACGCGGGTCGTCCAGTTATCGCGGCCAACACGGTCCCGGTCCGAGGAGCTGTGGGGTCCACCAGATGTCCCGGCCGACTCGGACCCGAAGCCGAGGAGCTGTCGGGTCGACCAGCTGTCTAGGCCGACTCGTTCCCGTGTCCGAGTTGACATAGGGTCGGCCTGAAATCCTGAACCATTTGGTCCCCGGTACGAGCTGACGTGGTTTCCATCAGCAGTCCCGGCCAACTCGGACCCGGGTCCGAGGAGCTCTGGAGTCACAAGCTGTCCCGGCCGACTCGGTCCAGATCCGAACTGCCGCAGGGTCGACCAGCTCTTCCGGCCGATTCGCACCCGGGTCCCAGGAGCTCTGGGGTGGACCAGCTCTCCTGGCCGACTCCGTCCTGGGTCCTAACTTACACAGGGTCGACCATCTATCCCGGTCCATATGGTCCCAGCTCCGAACTGACGCCCTGTCGTTAATTTTCCAGGACGACCCGGTCACGGGTCTGAGGAGCTGTGGGGTCGACCAGGTGTCCCGGTTGACTCGGACCCGAGGCCGAGGAGCTGTGGGGTTCACCAGCTATCCCGGCCAACTCAGTACTGGTCCGAGCTGACGCGGGGTCGTCCAGCTGTGCAGGCCGACTCGAACCCGGGTCCGAGGAGCTCTGGTGTTGTCCAGCTACCCTGCCCGACTCCGTCCCGGGTCCGAGCTTACCCAGGGTCGACCATCTATCCCGGCCCATTTGGTCCGGGGTCCGGGCTGACGCGGTCTCGCTCACCTGCCCCAGACGACACGGTCCCGGGTCTGAGGAGGTGCGGGGTCGAACATATGTCCCGGCCGACTCGGACCCGAGTCCGAGGAGCTGTGGGGTCGAGCAGCTCTCCTGGCCGACTCGTCCCGGGTTCGAGCTGACGCGGGCTCGACCAGCTATCCCGGCCGACTCGGTCCCGGTACCGATCTGACACATGATGGACCAGCTATCCCGGCCCATTCGGTCCCAGATGCGAGCTGAGGCGGGGTCGACCAGACGTCCCGGCCGCCTCGGACCCTGGTCTGAGGAGCTGTGGGCTTGACAAGCTCTCCCGGCCGAATCGGTCCCGGATTCGAGCTGCCGCAGCGTCGACCAGCTATCCCGGCGTCTCGGCCCCGGGTCCGAGATGACTCGGTGTCGACCAGCAATGCTGGCCAACTCGGACCCGGGTCCGAGGAGCTGTGGGGTCGACCAGCTATCCTGGCCGACTCGTCCCGGGTCAGAGCAGACGCGGGGTCAACCAGTTATCCCGGCCACCTCGGTCCCGGGGCCAACCTGCCACGGGTCGACCAGCTGTCCCCGCCGACTCGGCCCCGGGTCCAAGCAGCTGTGGGGTGGACCAGCTGTGCACGCCGATCGGTCCCGGTTCCGAGCTGACACAGTGTCGGCCAGGAATCCCGACCCATTTGGTCCCGGGTCCCAGCTGACTCGGTGTCGACCAGCTGTCCCCGCCGACTCGGACCCAGGTCCGAGGAGCTGTGGGGTCGAGCAGCTCTCCTGGCCTGCTCGTCCCGGGTTCGAGGGGACGCTGGCTCGACCAGTTTCCCCGGCCAACTCGGTCCCGGATCCAAGGTGCCGCACGTCGACGAGCTCTCCCGGCCGACTCGGTCCCTGTACCTTTCTGACACGTGATAGACCAGCTATCCCGGCCCATTTGGTCCCAGATCCGAGCTGACGCGGGGTGGACCAGAGGTCCGGGCCGCCTCGGAACCGGGTCCGAGGAGCTGTGGGCTCGACATTCTCTCCCTGCCGAATCGGTCCCGGGTCCGAGAAGACTCGGGGTCGACCAGCTATCCCGGCCAACTCAGACCCGGGTCCGAGAAGACTCGGGGTCGACCAGCTATCCCGGCCAACTCGGACCCGGGTCCGAGGAGCTGTAGTGTTGGCCAGCTATCCCGGTGTACTCGGTCTCGGGTCCGAGCTGCCGCAGGGTCGACCCGCTGTGCAGGCCGACTCGGACCCAGGTTCAAGGAGCTGTTGGGTCGCCCAGATATCCTGGCCAACGCGGTCCCGGGTCCGAGCTGAAACAGGGTCGATCAGCTATCCCGGCCCATTTGGTCAGTGCTACGAGCTGCCCCAGTGTCGATCAGCTGTCCCAGCCGACTCGGAACCTGGTCCGAGGAGCTGTGGGATCGACCAGATTTCCCGGCCGATTCGGACCCGAGTCCGAGGAGCTGTGGTGTCGACCAGCTATCCTGGCCGACTCGTCCCGGGTTCGAGCAGACGCGGGGTCGACCAGTTAGCCTTGCTAACTCGGTCCCGGGTCCAAGGTGCCGCGGGTCGACCAGCTGTCCCAGCGGCCTCGGACCCTAGTCTGAAGAGCTGTGGGGTCGACCAACTATCCCGGCCGACTCAGAGGCGGGTCCGAGGAGCTGTGGGGTGGAATCGCTCTCCCGGCCGACTTGGTCCTGCGCCCGAGCTGACACAGGAGCAACCAGCTATCCCGGCCCTTTTGGTCAGTGTTCCGAGCTGGGGAGGGGTCGATCAGCTGTCCCGGCCGACTCAGACCCGGGTCCGAGGAGCTGCGGGGATGACCAGCTATCCCGCCAACTCGGCCAGGGTTCGAGCTGACGCGGGTCGTCCAGTTATCGCGGCCAACACGGTCCCGGTCCGAGGAGCTGTGGGGTCCACCAGATGTCCCGGCCGACTCGGACCCGAAGCCGAGGAGCTGTCGGGTCGACCAGCTGTCTAGGCCGACTCGTTCCCGTGTCCGAGTTGACATAGGGTCGGCCTGAAATCCTGAACCATTTGGTCCCCGGTACGAGCTGACGTGGTTTCCATCAGCAGTCCCGGCCAACTCGGACCCGGGTCCGAGGAGCTCTGGAGTCACAAGCTGTCCCGGCCGACTCGGTCCAGATCCGAACTGCCGCAGGGTCGACCAGCTCTTCCGGCCGATTCGCACCCGGGTCCCAGGAGCTCTGGGGTGGACCAGCTCTCCTGGCCGACTCCGTCCTGGGTCCTAACTTACACAGGGTCGACCATCTATCCCGGTCCATATGGTCCCAGCTCCGAACTGACGCCCTGTCGTTAATTTTCCAGGACGACCCGGTCACGGGTCTGAGGAGCTGTGGGGTCGACCAGGTGTCCCGGTTGACTCGGACCCGAGGCCGAGGAGCTGTGGGGTTCACCAGCTATCCCGGCCAACTCAGTACTGGTCCGAGCTGACGCGGGGTCGTCCAGCTGTGCAGGCCGACTCGAACCCGGGTCCGAGGAGCTCTGGTGTTGTCCAGCTACCCTGCCCGACTCCGTCCCGGGTCCGAGCTTACCCAGGGTCGACCATCTATCCCGGCCCATTTGGTCCGGGGTCCGGGCTGACGCGGTCTCGCTCACCTGCCCCAGACGACACGGTCCCGGGTCTGAGGAGGTGCGGGGTCGAACATATGTCCCGGCCGACTCGGACCCGAGTCCGAGGAGCTGTGGGGTCGAGCAGCTCTCCTGGCCGACTCGTCCCGGGTTCGAGCTGACGCGGGCTCGACCAGCTATCCCGGCCGACTCGGTCCCGGTACCGATCTGACACATGATGGACCAGCTATCCCGGCCCATTCGGTCCCAGATGCGAGCTGAGGCGGGGTCGACCAGACGTCCCGGCCGCCTCGGACCCTGGTCTGAGGAGCTGTGGGCTTGACAAGCTCTCCCGGCCGAATCGGTCCCGGATTCGAGCTGCCGCAGCGTCGACCAGCTATCCCGGCGTCTCGGCCCCGGGTCCGAGATGACTCGGTGTCGACCAGCAATGCTGGCCAACTCGGACCCGGGTCCGAGGAGCTGTGGGGTCGACCAGCTATCCTGGCCGACTCGTCCCGGGTCAGAGCAGACGCGGGGTCAACCAGTTATCCCGGCCACCTCGGTCCCGGGGCCAACCTGCCACGGGTCGACCAGCTGTCCCCGCCGACTCGGCCCCGGGTCCAAGCAGCTGTGGGGTGGACCAGCTGTGCACGCCGATCGGTCCCGGTTCCGAGCTGACACAGTGTCGGCCAGGAATCCCGACCCATTTGGTCCCGGGTCCCAGCTGACTCGGTGTCGACCAGCTGTCCCCGCCGACTCGGACCCAGGTCCGAGGAGCTGTGGGGTCGAGCAGCTCTCCTGGCCTGCTCGTCCCGGGTTCGAGGGGACGCTGGCTCGACCAGTTTCCCCGGCCAACTCGGTCCCGGATCCAAGGTGCCGCACGTCGACGAGCTCTCCCGGCCGACTCGGTCCCTGTACCTTTCTGACACGTGATAGACCAGCTATCCCGGCCCATTTGGTCCCAGATCCGAGCTGACGCGGGGTGGACCAGAGGTCCGGGCCGCCTCGGAACCGGGTCCGAGGAGCTGTGGGCTCGACATTCTCTCCCTGCCGAATCGGTCCCGGGTCCGAGAAGACTCGGGGTCGACCAGCTATCCCGGCCAACTCAGACCCGGGTCCGAGAAGACTCGGGGTCGACCAGCTATCCCGGCCAACTCGGACCCGGGTCCGAGGAGCTGTAGTGTTGGCCAGCTATCCCGGTGTACTCGGTCTCGGGTCCGAGCTGCCGCAGGGTCGACCCGCTGTGCAGGCCGACTCGGACCCAGGTTCAAGGAGCTGTTGGGTCGCCCAGATATCCTGGCCAACGCGGTCCCGGGTCCGAGCTGAAACAGGGTCGATCAGCTATCCCGGCCCATTTGGTCAGTGCTACGAGCTGCCCCAGTGTCGATCAGCTGTCCCAGCCGACTCGGAACCTGGTCCGAGGAGCTGTGGGATCGACCAGATTTCCCGGCCGATTCGGACCCGAGTCCGAGGAGCTGTGGT
Source organism: Sus scrofa (assembly GCF_054392235.1). Taxonomy (NCBI): domain Eukaryota; kingdom Metazoa; phylum Chordata; class Mammalia; order Artiodactyla; family Suidae; genus Sus; species Sus scrofa. The sequence goes on along the minus strand of NC_139387.1, from coordinate 44,479,869 downwards.
GTCGACCAGCTATCCTGGCCGACTCGTCCCGGGTTCGAGCAGACGCGGGGTCGACCAGTTAGCCTTGCTAACTCGGTCCCGGGTCCAAGGTGCCGCGGGTCGACCAGCTGTCCCAGCGGCCTCGGACCCTAGTCTGAAGAGCTGTGGGGTCGACCAACTATCCCGGCCGACTCAGAGGCGGGTCCGAGGAGCTGTGGGGTGGAATCGCTCTCCCGGCCGACTTGGTCCTGCGCCCGAGCTGACACAGGAGCAACCAGCTATCCCGGCCCTTTTGGTCAGTGTTCCGAGCTGGGGAGGGGTCGATCAGCTGTCCCGGCCGACTCAGACCCGGGTCCGAGGAGCTGCGGGGATGACCAGCTATCCCGCCAACTCGGCCAGGGTTCGAGCTGACGCGGGTCGTCCAGTTATCGCGGCCAACACGGTCCCGGTCCGAGGAGCTGTGGGGTCCACCAGATGTCCCGGCCGACTCGGACCCGAAGCCGAGGAGCTGTCGGGTCGACCAGCTGTCTAGGCCGACTCGTTCCCGTGTCCGAGTTGACATAGGGTCGGCCTGAAATCCTGAACCATTTGGTCCCCGGTACGAGCTGACGTGGTTTCCATCAGCAGTCCCGGCCAACTCGGACCCGGGTCCGAGGAGCTCTGGAGTCACAAGCTGTCCCGGCCGACTCGGTCCAGATCCGAACTGCCGCAGGGTCGACCAGCTCTTCCGGCCGATTCGCACCCGGGTCCCAGGAGCTCTGGGGTGGACCAGCTCTCCTGGCCGACTCCGTCCTGGGTCCTAACTTACACAGGGTCGACCATCTATCCCGGTCCATATGGTCCCAGCTCCGAACTGACGCCCTGTCGTTAATTTTCCAGGACGACCCGGTCACGGGTCTGAGGAGCTGTGGGGTCGACCAGGTGTCCCGGTTGACTCGGACCCGAGGCCGAGGAGCTGTGGGGTTCACCAGCTATCCCGGCCAACTCAGTACTGGTCCGAGCTGACGCGGGGTCGTCCAGCTGTGCAGGCCGACTCGAACCCGGGTCCGAGGAGCTCTGGTGTTGTCCAGCTACCCTGCCCGACTCCGTCCCGGGTCCGAGCTTACCCAGGGTCGACCATCTATCCCGGCCCATTTGGTCCGGGGTCCGGGCTGACGCGGTCTCGCTCACCTGCCCCAGACGACACGGTCCCGGGTCTGAGGAGGTGCGGGGTCGAACATATGTCCCGGCCGACTCGGACCCGAGTCCGAGGAGCTGTGGGGTCGAGCAGCTCTCCTGGCCGACTCGTCCCGGGTTCGAGCTGACGCGGGCTCGACCAGCTATCCCGGCCGACTCGGTCCCGGTACCGATCTGACACATGATGGACCAGCTATCCCGGCCCATTCGGTCCCAGATGCGAGCTGAGGCGGGGTCGACCAGACGTCCCGGCCGCCTCGGACCCTGGTCTGAGGAGCTGTGGGCTTGACAAGCTCTCCCGGCCGAATCGGTCCCGGATTCGAGCTGCCGCAGCGTCGACCAGCTATCCCGGCGTCTCGGCCCCGGGTCCGAGATGACTCGGTGTCGACCAGCAATGCTGGCCAACTCGGACCCGGGTCCGAGGAGCTGTGGGGTCGACCAGCTATCCTGGCCGACTCGTCCCGGGTCAGAGCAGACGCGGGGTCAACCAGTTATCCCGGCCACCTCGGTCCCGGGGCCAACCTGCCACGGGTCGACCAGCTGTCCCCGCCGACTCGGCCCCGGGTCCAAGCAGCTGTGGGGTGGACCAGCTGTGCACGCCGATCGGTCCCGGTTCCGAGCTGACACAGTGTCGGCCAGGAATCCCGACCCATTTGGTCCCGGGTCCCAGCTGACTCGGTGTCGACCAGCTGTCCCCGCCGACTCGGACCCAGGTCCGAGGAGCTGTGGGGTCGAGCAGCTCTCCTGGCCTGCTCGTCCCGGGTTCGAGGGGACGCTGGCTCGACCAGTTTCCCCGGCCAACTCGGTCCCGGATCCAAGGTGCCGCACGTCGACGAGCTCTCCCGGCCGACTCGGTCCCTGTACCTTTCTGACACGTGATAGACCAGCTATCCCGGCCCATTTGGTCCCAGATCCGAGCTGACGCGGGGTGGACCAGAGGTCCGGGCCGCCTCGGAACCGGGTCCGAGGAGCTGTGGGCTCGACATTCTCTCCCTGCCGAATCGGTCCCGGGTCCGAGAAGACTCGGGGTCGACCAGCTATCCCGGCCAACTCAGACCCGGGTCCGAGAAGACTCGGGGTCGACCAGCTATCCCGGCCAACTCGGACCCGGGTCCGAGGAGCTGTAGTGTTGGCCAGCTATCCCGGTGTACTCGGTCTCGGGTCCGAGCTGCCGCAGGGTCGACCCGCTGTGCAGGCCGACTCGGACCCAGGTTCAAGGAGCTGTTGGGTCGCCCAGATATCCTGGCCAACGCGGTCCCGGGTCCGAGCTGAAACAGGGTCGATCAGCTATCCCGGCCCATTTGGTCAGTGCTACGAGCTGCCCCAGTGTCGATCAGCTGTCCCAGCCGACTCGGAACCTGGTCCGAGGAGCTGTGGGATCGACCAGATTTCCCGGCCGATTCGGACCCGAGTCCGAGGAGCTGTGGTGTCGACCAGCTATCCTGGCCGACTCGTCCCGGGTTCGAGCAGACGCGGGGTCGACCAGTTAGCCTTGCTAACTCGGTCCCGGGTCCAAGGTGCCGCGGGTCGACCAGCTGTCCCAGCGGCCTCGGACCCTAGTCTGAAGAGCTGTGGGGTCGACCAACTATCCCGGCCGACTCAGAGGCGGGTCCGAGGAGCTGTGGGGTGGAATCGCTCTCCCGGCCGACTTGGTCCTGCGCCCGAGCTGACACAGGAGCAACCAGCTATCCCGGCCCTTTTGGTCAGTGTTCCGAGCTGGGGAGGGGTCGATCAGCTGTCCCGGCCGACTCAGACCCGGGTCCGAGGAGCTGCGGGGATGACCAGCTATCCCGCCAACTCGGCCAGGGTTCGAGCTGACGCGGGTCGTCCAGTTATCGCGGCCAACACGGTCCCGGTCCGAGGAGCTGTGGGGTCCACCAGATGTCCCGGCCGACTCGGACCCGAAGCCGAGGAGCTGTCGGGTCGACCAGCTGTCTAGGCCGACTCGTTCCCGTGTCCGAGTTGACATAGGGTCGGCCTGAAATCCTGAACCATTTGGTCCCCGGTACGAGCTGACGTGGTTTCCATCAGCAGTCCCGGCCAACTCGGACCCGGGTCCGAGGAGCTCTGGAGTCACAAGCTGTCCCGGCCGACTCGGTCCAGATCCGAACTGCCGCAGGGTCGACCAGCTCTTCCGGCCGATTCGCACCCGGGTCCCAGGAGCTCTGGGGTGGACCAGCTCTCCTGGCCGACTCCGTCCTGGGTCCTAACTTACACAGGGTCGACCATCTATCCCGGTCCATATGGTCCCAGCTCCGAACTGACGCCCTGTCGTTAATTTTCCAGGACGACCCGGTCACGGGTCTGAGGAGCTGTGGGGTCGACCAGGTGTCCCGGTTGACTCGGACCCGAGGCCGAGGAGCTGTGGGGTTCACCAGCTATCCCGGCCAACTCAGTACTGGTCCGAGCTGACGCGGGGTCGTCCAGCTGTGCAGGCCGACTCGAACCCGGGTCCGAGGAGCTCTGGTGTTGTCCAGCTACCCTGCCCGACTCCGTCCCGGGTCCGAGCTTACCCAGGGTCGACCATCTATCCCGGCCCATTTGGTCCGGGGTCCGGGCTGACGCGGTCTCGCTCACCTGCCCCAGACGACACGGTCCCGGGTCTGAGGAGGTGCGGGGTCGAACATATGTCCCGGCCGACTCGGACCCGAGTCCGAGGAGCTGTGGGGTCGAGCAGCTCTCCTGGCCGACTCGTCCCGGGTTCGAGCTGACGCGGGCTCGACCAGCTATCCCGGCCGACTCGGTCCCGGTACCGATCTGACACATGATGGACCAGCTATCCCGGCCCATTCGGTCCCAGATGCGAGCTGAGGCGGGGTCGACCAGACGTCCCGGCCGCCTCGGACCCTGGTCTGAGGAGCTGTGGGCTTGACAAGCTCTCCCGGCCGAATCGGTCCCGGATTCGAGCTGCCGCAGCGTCGACCAGCTATCCCGGCGTCTCGGCCCCGGGTCCGAGATGACTCGGTGTCGACCAGCAATGCTGGCCAACTCGGACCCGGGTCCGAGGAGCTGTGGGGTCGACCAGCTATCCTGGCCGACTCGTCCCGGGTCAGAGCAGACGCGGGGTCAACCAGTTATCCCGGCCACCTCGGTCCCGGGGCCAACCTGCCACGGGTCGACCAGCTGTCCCCGCCGACTCGGCCCCGGGTCCAAGCAGCTGTGGGGTGGACCAGCTGTGCACGCCGATCGGTCCCGGTTCCGAGCTGACACAGTGTCGGCCAGGAATCCCGACCCATTTGGTCCCGGGTCCCAGCTGACTCGGTGTCGACCAGCTGTCCCCGCCGACTCGGACCCAGGTCCGAGGAGCTGTGGGGTCGAGCAGCTCTCCTGGCCTGCTCGTCCCGGGTTCGAGGGGACGCTGGCTCGACCAGTTTCCCCGGCCAACTCGGTCCCGGATCCAAGGTGCCGCACGTCGACGAGCTCTCCCGGCCGACTCGGTCCCTGTACCTTTCTGACACGTGATAGACCAGCTATCCCGGCCCATTTGGTCCCAGATCCGAGCTGACGCGGGGTGGACCAGAGGTCCGGGCCGCCTCGGAACCGGGTCCGAGGAGCTGTGGGCTCGACATTCTCTCCCTGCCGAATCGGTCCCGGGTCCGAGAAGACTCGGGGTCGACCAGCTATCCCGGCCAACTCAGACCCGGGTCCGAGAAGACTCGGGGTCGACCAGCTATCCCGGCCAACTCGGACCCGGGTCCGAGGAGCTGTAGTGTTGGCCAGCTATCCCGGTGTACTCGGTCTCGGGTCCGAGCTGCCGCAGGGTCGACCCGCTGTGCAGGCCGACTCGGACCCAGGTTCAAGGAGCTGTTGGGTCGCCCAGATATCCTGGCCAACGCGGTCCCGGGTCCGAGCTGAAACAGGGTCGATCAGCTATCCCGGCCCATTTGGTCAGTGCTACGAGCTGCCCCAGTGTCGATCAGCTGTCCCAGCCGACTCGGAACCTGGTCCGAGGAGCTGTGGGATCGACCAGATTTCCCGGCCGATTCGGACCCGAGTCCGAGGAGCTGTGGTGTCGACCAGCTATCCTGGCCGACTCGTCCCGGGTTCGAGCAGACGCGGGGTCGACCAGTTAGCCTTGCTAACTCGGTCCCGGGTCCAAGGTGCCGCGGGTCGACCAGCTGTCCCAGCGGCCTCGGACCCTAGTCTGAAGAGCTGTGGGGTCGACCAACTATCCCGGCCGACTCAGAGGCGGGTCCGAGGAGCTGTGGGGTGGAATCGCTCTCCCGGCCGACTTGGTCCTGCGCCCGAGCTGACACAGGAGCAACCAGCTATCCCGGCCCTTTTGGTCAGTGTTCCGAGCTGGGGAGGGGTCGATCAGCTGTCCCGGCCGACTCAGACCCGGGTCCGAGGAGCTGCGGGGATGACCAGCTATCCCGCCAACTCGGCCAGGGTTCGAGCTGACGCGGGTCGTCCAGTTATCGCGGCCAACACGGTCCCGGTCCGAGGAGCTGTGGGGTCCACCAGATGTCCCGGCCGACTCGGACCCGAAGCCGAGGAGCTGTCGGGTCGACCAGCTGTCTAGGCCGACTCGTTCCCGTGTCCGAGTTGACATAGGGTCGGCCTGAAATCCTGAACCATTTGGTCCCCGGTACGAGCTGACGTGGTTTCCATCAGCAGTCCCGGCCAACTCGGACCCGGGTCCGAGGAGCTCTGGAGTCACAAGCTGTCCCGGCCGACTCGGTCCAGATCCGAACTGCCGCAGGGTCGACCAGCTCTTCCGGCCGATTCGCACCCGGGTCCCAGGAGCTCTGGGGTGGACCAGCTCTCCTGGCCGACTCCGTCCTGGGTCCTAACTTACACAGGGTCGACCATCTATCCCGGTCCATATGGTCCCAGCTCCGAACTGACGCCCTGTCGTTAATTTTCCAGGACGACCCGGTCACGGGTCTGAGGAGCTGTGGGGTCGACCAGGTGTCCCGGTTGACTCGGACCCGAGGCCGAGGAGCTGTGGGGTTCACCAGCTATCCCGGCCAACTCAGTACTGGTCCGAGCTGACGCGGGGTCGTCCAGCTGTGCAGGCCGACTCGAACCCGGGTCCGAGGAGCTCTGGTGTTGTCCAGCTACCCTGCCCGACTCCGTCCCGGGTCCGAGCTTACCCAGGGTCGACCATCTATCCCGGCCCATTTGGTCCGGGGTCCGGGCTGACGCGGTCTCGCTCACCTGCCCCAGACGACACGGTCCCGGGTCTGAGGAGGTGCGGGGTCGAACATATGTCCCGGCCGACTCGGACCCGAGTCCGAGGAGCTGTGGGGTCGAGCAGCTCTCCTGGCCGACTCGTCCCGGGTTCGAGCTGACGCGGGCTCGACCAGCTATCCCGGCCGACTCGGTCCCGGTACCGATCTGACACATGATGGACCAGCTATCCCGGCCCATTCGGTCCCAGATGCGAGCTGAGGCGGGGTCGACCAGACGTCCCGGCCGCCTCGGACCCTGGTCTGAGGAGCTGTGGGCTTGACAAGCTCTCCCGGCCGAATCGGTCCCGGATTCGAGCTGCCGCAGCGTCGACCAGCTATCCCGGCGTCTCGGCCCCGGGTCCGAGATGACTCGGTGTCGACCAGCAATGCTGGCCAACTCGGACCCGGGTCCGAGGAGCTGTGGGGTCGACCAGCTATCCTGGCCGACTCGTCCCGGGTCAGAGCAGACGCGGGGTCAACCAGTTATCCCGGCCACCTCGGTCCCGGGTCCAACCTGCCACGGGTCGACCAGCTGTCCCCGCCGACTCGGCCCCGGGTCCAAGCAGCTGTGGGGTGGACCAGCTGTGCACGCCGATCGGTCCCGGTTCCGAGCTGACACAGTGTCGGCCAGGAATCCCGACCCATTTGGTCCCGGGTCCCAGCTGACTCGGTGTCGACCAGCTGTCCCCGCCGACTCGGACCCAGGTCCGAGGAGCTGTGGGGTCGAGCAGCTCTCCTGGCCTGCTCGTCCCGGGTTCGAGGGGACGCTGGCTCGACCAGTTTCCCCGGCCAACTCGGTCCCGGATCCAAGGTGCCGCACGTCGACGAGCTCTCCCGGCCGACTCGGTCCCTGTACCTTTCTGACACGTGATAGACCAGCTATCCCGGCCCATTTGGTCCCAGATCCGAGCTGACGCGGGGTGGACCAGAGGTCCGGGCCGCCTCGGAACCGGGTCCGAGGAGCTGTGGGCTCGACATTCTCTCCCTGCCGAATCGGTCCCGGGTCCGAGAAGACTCGGGGTCGACCAGCTATCCCGGCCAACTCAGACCCGGGTCCGAGAAGACTCGGGGTCGACCAGCTATCCCGGCCAACTCGGACCCGGGTCCGAGGAGCTGTAGTGTTGGCCAGCTATCCCGGTGTACTCGGTCTCGGGTCCGAGCTGCCGCAGGGTCGACCCGCTGTGCAGGCCGACTCGGACCCAGGTTCAAGGAGCTGTTGGGTCGCCCAGATATCCTGGCCAACGCGGTCCCGGGTCCGAGCTGAAACAGGGTCGATCAGCTATCCCGGCCCATTTGGTCAGTGCTACGAGCTGCCCCAGTGTCGATCAGCTGTCCCAGCCGACTCGGAACCTGGTCCGAGGAGCTGTGGGATCGACCAGATTTCCCGGCCGATTCGGACCCGAGTCCGAGGAGCTGTGGTGTCGACCAGCTATCCTGGCCGACTCGTCCCGGGTTCGAGCAGACGCGGGGTCGACCAGTTAGCCTTGCTAACTCGGTCCCGGGTCCAAGGTGCCGCGGGTCGACCAGCTGTCCCAGCGGCCTCGGACCCTAGTCTGAAGAGCTGTGGGGTCGACCAACTATCCCGGCCGACTCAGAGGCGGGTCCGAGGAGCTGTGGGGTGGAATCGCTCTCCCGGCCGACTTGGTCCTGCGCCCGAGCTGACACAGGAGCAACCAGCTATCCCGGCCCTTTTGGTCAGTGTTCCGAGCTGGGGAGGGGTCGATCAGCTGTCCCGGCCGACTCAGACCCGGGTCCGAGGAGCTGCGGGGATGACCAGCTATCCCGCCAACTCGGCCAGGGTTCGAGCTGACGCGGGTCGTCCAGTTATCGCGGCCAACACGGTCCCGGTCCGAGGAGCTGTGGGGTCCACCAGATGTCCCGGCCGACTCGGACCCGAAGCCGAGGAGCTGTCGGGTCGACCAGCTGTCTAGGCCGACTCGTTCCCGTGTCCGAGTTGACATAGGGTCGGCCTGAAATCCTGAACCATTTGGTCCCCGGTACGAGCTGACGTGGTTTCCATCAGCAGTCCCGGCCAACTCGGACCCGGGTCCGAGGAGCTCTGGAGTCACAAGCTGTCCCGGCCGACTCGGTCCAGATCCGAACTGCCGCAGGGTCGACCAGCTCTTCCGGCCGATTCGCACCCGGGTCCCAGGAGCTCTGGGGTGGACCAGCTCTCCTGGCCGACTCCGTCCTGGGTCCTAACTTACACAGGGTCGACCATCTATCCCGGTCCATATGGTCCCAGCTCCGAACTGACGCCCTGTCGTTAATTTTCCAGGACGACCCGGTCACGGGTCTGAGGAGCTGTGGGGTCGACCAGGTGTCCCGGTTGACTCGGACCCGAGGCCGAGGAGCTGTGGGGTTCACCAGCTATCCCGGCCAACTCAGTACTGGTCCGAGCTGACGCGGGGTCGTCCAGCTGTGCAGGCCGACTCGAACCCGGGTCCGAGGAGCTCTGGTGTTGTCCAGCTACCCTGCCCGACTCCGTCCCGGGTCCGAGCTTACCCAGGGTCGACCATCTATCCCGGCCCATTTGGTCCGGGGTCCGGGCTGACGCGGTCTCGCTCACCTGCCCCAGACGACACGGTCCCGGGTCTGAGGAGGTGCGGGGTCGAACATATGTCCCGGCCGACTCGGACCCGAGTCCGAGGAGCTGTGGGGTCGAGCAGCTCTCCTGGCCGACTCGTCCCGGGTTCGAGCTGACGCGGGCTCGACCAGCTATCCCGGCCGACTCGGTCCCGGTACCGATCTGACACATGATGGACCAGCTATCCCGGCCCATTCGGTCCCAGATGCGAGCTGAGGCGGGGTCGACCAGACGTCCCGGCCGCCTCGGACCCTGGTCTGAGGAGCTGTGGGCTTGACAAGCTCTCCCGGCCGAATCGGTCCCGGATTCGAGCTGCCGCAGCGTCGACCAGCTATCCCGGCGTCTCGGCCCCGGGTCCGAGATGACTCGGTGTCGACCAGCAATGCTGGCCAACTCGGACCCGGGTCCGAGGAGCTGTGGGGTCGACCAGCTATCCTGGCCGACTCGTCCCGGGTCAGAGCAGACGCGGGGTCAACCAGTTATCCCGGCCACCTCGGTCCCGGGTCCAACCTGCCACGGGTCGACCAGCTGTCCCCGCCGACTCGGCCCCGGGTCCAAGCAGCTGTGGGGTGGACCAGCTGTGCACGCCGATCGGTCCCGGTTCCGAGCTGACACAGTGTCGGCCAGGAATCCCGACCCATTTGGTCCCGGGTCCCAGCTGACTCGGTGTCGACCAGCTGTCCCCGCCGACTCGGACCCAGGTCCGAGGAGCTGTGGGGTCGAGCAGCTCTCCTGGCCTGCTCGTCCCGGGTTCGAGGGGACGCTGGCTCGACCAGTTTCCCCGGCCAACTCGGTCCCGGATCCAAGGTGCCGCACGTCGACGAGCTCTCCCGGCCGACTCGGTCCCTGTACCTTTCTGACACGTGATAGACCAGCTATCCCGGCCCATTTGGTCCCAGATCCGAGCTGACGCGGGGTGGACCAGAGGTCCGGGCCGCCTCGGAACCGGGTCCGAGGAGCTGTGGGCTCGACATTCTCTCCCTGCCGAATCGGTCCCGGGTCCGAGAAGACTCGGGGTCGACCAGCTATCCCGGCCAACTCAGACCCGGGTCCGAGAAGACTCGGGGTCGACCAGCTATCCCGGCCAACTCGGACCCGGGTCCGAGGAGCTGTAGTGTTGGCCAGCTATCCCGGTGTACTCGGTCTCGGGTCCGAGCTGCCGCAGGGTCGACCCGCTGTGCAGGCCGACTCGGACCCAGGTTCAAGGAGCTGTTGGGTCGCCTAGATATCCTGGCCAACGCGGTCCCGGGTCCGAGCTGAAACAGGGTCGATCAGCTATCCCGGCCCATTTGGTCAGTGCTACGAGCTGCCCCAGTGTCGATCAGCTGTCCCAGCCGACTCGGAACCTGGTCCGAGGAGCTGTGGGATCGACCAGATTTCCCGGCCGATTCGGACCCGAGTCCGAGGAGCTGTGGTGTCGACCAGCTATCCTGGCCGACTCGTCCCGGGTTCGAGCAGACGCGGGGTCGACCAGTTAGCCTTGCTAACTCGGTCCCGGGTCCAAGGTGCCGCGGGTCGACCAGCTGTCCCAGCGGCCTCGGACCCTAGTCTGAAGAGCTGTGGGGTCGACCAACTATCCCGGCCGACTCAGAGGCGGGTCCGAGGAGCTGTGGGGTGGAATCGCTCTCCCGGCCGACTTGGTCCTGCGCCCGAGCTGACACAGGAGCAACCAGCTATCCCGGCCCTTTTGGTCAGTGTTCCGAGCTGGGGAGGGGTCGATCAGCTGTCCCGGCCGACTCAGACCCGGGTCCGAGGAGCTGCGGGGATGACCAGCTATCCCGCCAACTCGGCCAGGGTTCGAGCTGACGCGGGTCGTCCAGTTATCGCGGCCAACACGGTCCCGGTCCGAGGAGCTGTGGGGTCCACCAGATGTCCCGGCCGACTCGGACCCGAAGCCGAGGAGCTGTCGGGTCGACCAGCTGTCTAGGCCGACTCGTTCCCGTGTCCGAGTTGACATAGGGTCGGCCTGAAATCCTGAACCATTTGGTCCCCGGTACGAGCTGACGTGGTTTCCATCAGCAGTCCCGGCCAACTCGGACCCGGGTCCGAGGAGCTCTGGAGTCACAAGCTGTCCCGGCCGACTCGGTCCAGATCCGAACTGCCGCAGGGTCGACCAGCTCTTCCGGCCGATTCGCACCCGGGTCCCAGGAGCTCTGGGGTGGACCAGCTCTCCTGGCCGACTCCGTCCTGGGTCCTAACTTACACAGGGTCGACCATCTATCCCGGTCCATATGGTCCCAGCTCCGAACTGACGCCCTGTCGTTAATTTTCCAGGACGACCCGGTCACGGGTCTGAGGAGCTGTGGGGTCGACCAGGTGTCCCGGTTGACTCGGACCCGAGGCCGAGGAGCTGTGGGGTTCACCAGCTATCCCGGCCAACTCAGTACTGGTCCGAGCTGACGCGGGGTCGTCCAGCTGTGCAGGCCGACTCGAACCCGGGTCCGAGGAGCTCTGGTGTTGTCCAGCTACCCTGCCCGACTCCGTCCCGGGTCCGAGCTTACCCAGGGTCGACCATCTATCCCGGCCCATTTGGTCCGGGGTCCGGGCTGACGCGGTCTCGCTCACCTGCCCCAGACGACACGGTCCCGGGTCTGAGGAGGTGCGGGGTCGAACATATGTCCCGGCCGACTCGGACCCGAGTCCGAGGAGCTGTGGGGTCGAGCAGCTCTCCTGGCCGACTCGTCCCGGGTTCGAGCTGACGCGGGCTCGACCAGCTATCCCGGCCGACTCGGTCCCGGTACCGATCTGACACATGATGGACCAGCTATCCCGGCCCATTCGGTCCCAGATGCGAGCTGAGGCGGGGTCGACCAGACGTCCCGGCCGCCTCGGACCCTGGTCTGAGGAGCTGTGGGCTTGACAAGCTCTCCCGGCCGAATCGGTCCCGGATTCGAGCTGCCGCAGCGTCGACCAGCTATCCCGGCGTCTCGGCCCCGGGTCCGAGATGACTCGGTGTCGACCAGCAATGCTGGCCAACTCGGACCCGGGTCCGAGGAGCTGTGGGGTCGACCAGCTATCCTGGCCGACTCGTCCCGGGTCAGAGCAGACGCGGGGTCAACCAGTTATCCCGGCCACCTCGGTCCCGGGTCCAACCTGCCACGGGTCGACCAGCTGTCCCCGCCGACTCGGCCCCGGGTCCAAGCAGCTGTGGGGTGGACCAGCTGTGCACGCCGATCGGTCCCGGTTCCGAGCTGACACAGTGTCGGCCAGGAATCCCGACCCATTTGGTCCCGGGTCCCAGCTGACTCGGTGTCGACCAGCTGTCCCCGCCGACTCGGACCCAGGTCCGAGGAGCTGTGGGGTCGAGCAGCTCTCCTGGCCTGCTCGTCCCGGGTTCGAGGGGACGCTGGCTCGACCAGTTTCCCCGGCCAACTCGGTCCCGGATCCAAGGTGCCGCACGTCGACGAGCTCTCCCGGCCGACTCGGTCCCTGTACCTTTCTGACACGTGATAGACCAGCTATCCCGGCCCATTTGGTCCCAGATCCGAGCTGACGCGGGGTGGACCAGAGGTCCGGGCCGCCTCGGAACCGGGTCCGAGGAGCTGTGGGCTCGACATTCTCTCCCTGCCGAATCGGTCCCGGGTCCGAGAAGACTCGGGGTCGACCAGCTATCCCGGCCAACTCAGACCCGGGTCCGAGAAGACTCGGGGTCGACCAGCTATCCCGGCCAACTCGGACCCGGGTCCGAGGAGCTGTAGTGTTGGCCAGCTATCCCGGTGTACTCGGTCTCGGGTCCGAGCTGCCGCAGGGTCGACCCGCTGTGCAGGCCGACTCGGACCCAGGTTCAAGGAGCTGTTGGGTCGCCTAGATATCCTGGCCAACGCGGTCCCGGGTCCGAGCTGAAACAGGGTCGATCAGCTATCCCGGCCCATTTGGTCAGTGCTACGAGCTGCCCCAGTGTCGATCAGCTGTCCCAGCCGACTCGGAACCTGGTCCGAGGAGCTGTGGGATCGACCAGATTTCCCGGCCGATTCGGACCCGAGTCCGAGGAGCTGTGGTGTCGACCAGCTATCCTGGCCGACTCGTCCCGGGTTCGAGCAGACGCGGGGTCGACCAGTTAGCCTTGCTAACTCGGTCCCGGGTCCAAGGTGCCGCGGGTCGACCAGCTGTCCCAGCGGCCTCGGACCCTAGTCTGAAGAGCTGTGGGGTCGACCAACTATCCCGGCCGACTCAGAGGCGGGTCCGAGGAGCTGTGGGGTGGAATCGCTCTCCCGGCCGACTTGGTCCTGCGCCCGAGCTGACACAGGAGCAACCAGCTATCCCGGCCCTTTTGGTCAGTGTTCCGAGCTGGGGAGGGGTCGATCAGCTGTCCCGGCCGACTCAGACCCGGGTCCGAGGAGCTGCGGGGATGACCAGCTATCCCGCCAACTCGGCCAGGGTTCGAGCTGACGCGGGTCGTCCAGTTATCGCGGCCAACACGGTCCCGGTCCGAGGAGCTGTGGGGTCCACCAGATGTCCCGGCCGACTCGGACCCGAAGCCGAGGAGCTGTCGGGTCGACCAGCTGTCTAGGCCGACTCGTTCCCGTGTCCGAGTTGACATAGGGTCGGCCTGAAATCCTGAACCATTTGGTCCCCGGTACGAGCTGACGTGGTTTCCATCAGCAGTCCCGGCCAACTCGGACCCGGGTCCGAGGAGCTCTGGAGTCACAAGCTGTCCCGGCCGACTCGGTCCAGATCCGAACTGCCGCAGGGTCGACCAGCTCTTCCGGCCGATTCGCACCCGGGTCCCAGGAGCTCTGGGGTGGACCAGCTCTCCTGGCCGACTCCGTCCTGGGTCCTAACTTACACAGGGTCGACCATCTATCCCGGTCCATATGGTCCCAGCTCCGAACTGACGCCCTGTCGTTAATTTTCCAGGACGACCCGGTCACGGGTCTGAGGAGCTGTGGGGTCGACCAGGTGTCCCGGTTGACTCGGACCCGAGGCCGAGGAGCTGTGGGGTTCACCAGCTATCCCGGCCAACTCAGTACTGGTCCGAGCTGACGCGGGGTCGTCCAGCTGTGCAGGCCGACTCGAACCCGGGTCCGAGGAGCTCTGGTGTTGTCCAGCTACCCTGCCCGACTCCGTCCCGGGTCCGAGCTTACCCAGGGTCGACCATCTATCCCGGCCCATTTGGTCCGGGGTCCGGGCTGACGCGGTCTCGCTCACCTGCCCCAGACGACACGGTCCCGGGTCTGAGGAGGTGCGGGGTCGAACATATGTCCCGGCCGACTCGGACCCGAGTCCGAGGAGCTGTGGGGTCGAGCAGCTCTCCTGGCCGACTCGTCCCGGGTTCGAGCTGACGCGGGCTCGACCAGCTATCCCGGCCGACTCGGTCCCGGTACCGATCTGACACATGATGGACCAGCTATCCCGGCCCATTCGGTCCCAGATGCGAGCTGAGGCGGGGTCGACCAGACGTCCCGGCCGCCTCGGACCCTGGTCTGAGGAGCTGTGGGCTTGACAAGCTCTCCCGGCCGAATCGGTCCCGGATTCGAGCTGCCGCAGCGTCGACCAGCTATCCCGGCGTCTCGGCCCCGGGTCCGAGATGACTCGGTGTCGACCAGCAATGCTGGCCAACTCGGACCCGGGTCCGAGGAGCTGTGGGGTCGACCAGCTATCCTGGCCGACTCGTCCCGGGTCAGAGCAGACGCGGGGTCAACCAGTTATCCCGGCCACCTCGGTCCCGGGGCCAACCTGCCACGGGTCGACCAGCTGTCCCCGCCGACTCGGCCCCGGGTCCAAGCAGCTGTGGGGTGGACCAGCTGTGCACGCCGATCGGTCCCGGTTCCGAGCTGACACAGTGTCGGCCAGGAATCCCGACCCATTTGGTCCCGGGTCCCAGCTGACTCGGTGTCGACCAGCTGTCCCCGCCGACTCGGACCCAGGTCCGAGGAGCTGTGGGGTCGAGCAGCTCTCCTGGCCTGCTCGTCCCGGGTTCGAGGGGACGCTGGCTCGACCAGTTTCCCCGGCCAACTCGGTCCCGGATCCAAGGTGCCGCACGTCGACGAGCTCTCCCGGCCGACTCGGTCCCTGTACCTTTCTGACACGTGATAGACCAGCTATCCCGGCCCATTTGGTCCCAGATCCGAGCTGACGCGGGGTGGACCAGAGGTCCGGGCCGCCTCGGAACCGGGTCCGAGGAGCTGTGGGCTCGACATTCTCTCCCTGCCGAATCGGTCCCGGGTCCGAGAAGACTCGGGGTCGACCAGCTATCCCGGCCAACTCAGACCCGGGTCCGAGAAGACTCGGGGTCGACCAGCTATCCCGGCCAACTCGGACCCGGGTCCGAGGAGCTGTAGTGTTGGCCAGCTATCCCGGTGTACTCGGTCTCGGGTCCGAGCTGCCGCAGGGTCGACCCGCTGTGCAGGCCGACTCGGACCCAGGTTCAAGGAGCTGTTGGGTCGCCTAGATATCCTGGCCAACGCGGTCCCGGGTCCGAGCTGAAACAGGGTCGATCAGCTATCCCGGCCCATTTGGTCAGTGCTACGAGCTGCCCCAGTGTCGATCAGCTGTCCCAGCCGACTCGGAACCTGGTCCGAGGAGCTGTGGGATCGACCAGATTTCCCGGCCGATTCGGACCCGAGTCCGAGGAGCTGTGGTGTCGACCAGCTATCCTGGCCGACTCGTCCCGGGTTCGAGCAGACGCGGGGTCGACCAGTTAGCCTTGCTAACTCGGTCCCGGGTCCAAGGTGCCGCGGGTCGACCAGCTGTCCCAGCGGCCTCGGACCCTAGTCTGAAGAGCTGTGGGGTCGACCAACTATCCCGGCCGACTCAGAGGCGGGTCCGAGGAGCTGTGGGGTGGAATCGCTCTCCCGGCCGACTTGGTCCTGCGCCCGAGCTGACACAGGAGCAACCAGCTATCCCGGCCCTTTTGGTCAGTGTTCCGAGCTGGGGAGGGGTCGATCAGCTGTCCCGGCCGACTCAGACCCGGGTCCGAGGAGCTGCGGGGATGACCAGCTATCCCGCCAACTCGGCCAGGGTTCGAGCTGACGCGGGTCGTCCAGTTATCGCGGCCAACACGGTCCCGGTCCGAGGAGCTGTGGGGTCCACCAGATGTCCCGGCCGACTCGGACCCGAAGCCGAGGAGCTGTCGGGTCGACCAGCTGTCTAGGCCGACTCGTTCCCGTGTCCGAGTTGACATAGGGTCGGCCTGAAATCCTGAACCATTTGGTCCCCGGTACGAGCTGACGTGGTTTCCATCAGCAGTCCCGGCCAACTCGGACCCGGGTCCGAGGAGCTCTGGAGTCACAAGCTGTCCCGGCCGACTCGGTCCAGATCCGAACTGCCGCAGGGTCGACCAGCTCTTCCGGCCGATTCGCACCCGGGTCCCAGGAGCTCTGGGGTGGACCAGCTCTCCTGGCCGACTCCGTCCTGGGTCCTAACTTACACAGGGTCGACCATCTATCCCGGTCCATATGGTCCCAGCTCCGAACTGACGCCCTGTCGTTAATTTTCCAGGACGACCCGGTCACGGGTCTGAGGAGCTGTGGGGTCGACCAGGTGTCCCGGTTGACTCGGACCCGAGGCCGAGGAGCTGTGGGGTTCACCAGCTATCCCGGCCAACTCAGTACTGGTCCGAGCTGACGCGGGGTCGTCCAGCTGTGCAGGCCGACTCGAACCCGGGTCCGAGGAGCTCTGGTGTTGTCCAGCTACCCTGCCCGACTCCGTCCCGGGTCCGAGCTTACCCAGGGTCGACCATCTATCCCGGCCCATTTGGTCCGGGGTCCGGGCTGACGCGGTCTCGCTCACCTGCCCCAGACGACACGGTCCCGGGTCTGAGGAGGTGCGGGGTCGAACATATGTCCCGGCCGACTCGGACCCGAGTCCGAGGAGCTGTGGGGTCGAGCAGCTCTCCTGGCCGACTCGTCCCGGGTTCGAGCTGACGCGGGCTCGACCAGCTATCCCGGCCGACTCGGTCCCGGTACCGATCTGACACATGATGGACCAGCTATCCCGGCCCATTCGGTCCCAGATGCGAGCTGAGGCGGGGTCGACCAGACGTCCCGGCCGCCTCGGACCCTGGTCTGAGGAGCTGTGGGCTTGACAAGCTCTCCCGGCCGAATCGGTCCCGGATTCGAGCTGCCGCAGCGTCGACCAGCTATCCCGGCGTCTCGGCCCCGGGTCCGAGATGACTCGGTGTCGACCAGCAATGCTGGCCAACTCGGACCCGGGTCCGAGGAGCTGTGGGGTCGACCAGCTATCCTGGCCGACTCGTCCCGGGTCAGAGCAGACGCGGGGTCAACCAGTTATCCCGGCCACCTCGGTCCCGGGGCCAACCTGCCACGGGTCGACCAGCTGTCCCCGCCGACTCGGCCCCGGGTCCAAGCAGCTGTGGGGTGGACCAGCTGTGCACGCCGATCGGTCCCGGTTCCGAGCTGACACAGTGTCGGCCAGGAATCCCGACCCATTTGGTCCCGGGTCCCAGCTGACTCGGTGTCGACCAGCTGTCCCCGCCGACTCGGACCCAGGTCCGAGGAGCTGTGGGGTCGAGCAGCTCTCCTGGCCTGCTCGTCCCGGGTTCGAGGGGACGCTGGCTCGACCAGTTTCCCCGGCCAACTCGGTCCCGGATCCAAGGTGCCGCACGTCGACGAGCTCTCCCGGCCGACTCGGTCCCTGTACCTTTCTGACACGTGATAGACCAGCTATCCCGGCCCATTTGGTCCCAGATCCGAGCTGACGCGGGGTGGACCAGAGGTCCGGGCCGCCTCGGAACCGGGTCCGAGGAGCTGTGGGCTCGACATTCTCTCCCTGCCGAATCGGTCCCGGGTCCGAGAAGACTCGGGGTCGACCAGCTATCCCGGCCAACTCAGACCCGGGTCCGAGAAGACTCGGGGTCGACCAGCTATCCCGGCCAACTCGGACCCGGGTCCGAGGAGCTGTAGTGTTGGCCAGCTATCCCGGTGTACTCGGTCTCGGGTCCGAGCTGCCGCAGGGTCGACCCGCTGTGCAGGCCGACTCGGACCCAGGTTCAAGGAGCTGTTGGGTCGCCTAGATATCCTGGCCAACGCGGTCCCGGGTCCGAGCTGAAACAGGGTCGATCAGCTATCCCGGCCCATTTGGTCAGTGCTACGAGCTGCCCCAGTGTCGATCAGCTGTCCCAGCCGACTCGGAACCTGGTCCGAGGAGCTGTGGGATCGACCAGATTTCCCGGCCGATTCGGACCCGAGTCCGAGGAGCTGTGGTGTCGACCAGCTATCCTGGCCGACTCGTCCCGGGTTCGAGCAGACGCGGGGTCGACCAGTTAGCCTTGCTAACTCGGTCCCGGGTCCAAGGTGCCGCGGGTCGACCAGCTGTCCCAGCGGCCTCGGACCCTAGTCTGAAGAGCTGTGGGGTCGACCAACTATCCCGGCCGACTCAGAGGCGGGTCCGAGGAGCTGTGGGGTGGAATCGCTCTCCCGGCCGACTTGGTCCTGCGCCCGAGCTGACACAGGAGCAACCAGCTATCCCGGCCCTTTTGGTCAGTGTTCCGAGCTGGGGAGGGGTCGATCAGCTGTCCCGGCCGACTCAGACCCGGGTCCGAGGAGCTGCGGGGATGACCAGCTATCCCGCCAACTCGGCCAGGGTTCGAGCTGACGCGGGTCGTCCAGTTATCGCGGCCAACACGGTCCCGGTCCGAGGAGCTGTGGGGTCCACCAGATGTCCCGGCCGACTCGGACCCGAAGCCGAGGAGCTGTCGGGTCGACCAGCTGTCTAGGCCGACTCGTTCCCGTGTCCGAGTTGACATAGGGTCGGCCTGAAATCCTGAACCATTTGGTCCCCGGTACGAGCTGACGTGGTTTCCATCAGCAGTCCCGGCCAACTCGGACCCGGGTCCGAGGAGCTCTGGAGTCACAAGCTGTCCCGGCCGACTCGGTCCAGATCCGAACTGCCGCAGGGTCGACCAGCTCTTCCGGCCGATTCGCACCCGGGTCCCAGGAGCTCTGGGGTGGACCAGCTCTCCTGGCCGACTCCGTCCTGGGTCCTAACTTACACAGGGTCGACCATCTATCCCGGTCCATATGGTCCCAGCTCCGAACTGACGCCCTGTCGTTAATTTTCCAGGACGACCCGGTCACGGGTCTGAGGAGCTGTGGGGTCGACCAGGTGTCCCGGTTGACTCGGACCCGAGGCCGAGGAGCTGTGGGGTTCACCAGCTATCCCGGCCAACTCAGTACTGGTCCGAGCTGACGCGGGGTCGTCCAGCTGTGCAGGCCGACTCGAACCCGGGTCCGAGGAGCTCTGGTGTTGTCCAGCTACCCTGCCCGACTCCGTCCCGGGTCCGAGCTTACCCAGGGTCGACCATCTATCCCGGCCCATTTGGTCCGGGGTCCGGGCTGACGCGGTCTCGCTCACCTGCCCCAGACGACACGGTCCCGGGTCTGAGGAGGTGCGGGGTCGAACATATGTCCCGGCCGACTCGGACCCGAGTCCGAGGAGCTGTGGGGTCGAGCAGCTCTCCTGGCCGACTCGTCCCGGGTTCGAGCTGACGCGGGCTCGACCAGCTATCCCGGCCGACTCGGTCCCGGTACCGATCTGACACATGATGGACCAGCTATCCCGGCCCATTCGGTCCCAGATGCGAGCTGAGGCGGGGTCGACCAGACGTCCCGGCCGCCTCGGACCCTGGTCTGAGGAGCTGTGGGCTTGACAAGCTCTCCCGGCCGAATCGGTCCCGGATTCGAGCTGCCGCAGCGTCGACCAGCTATCCCGGCGTCTCGGCCCCGGGTCCGAGATGACTCGGTGTCGACCAGCAATGCTGGCCAACTCGGACCCGGGTCCGAGGAGCTGTGGGGTCGACCAGCTATCCTGGCCGACTCGTCCCGGGTCAGAGCAGACGCGGGGTCAACCAGTTATCCCGGCCACCTCGGTCCCGGGGCCAACCTGCCACGGGTCGACCAGCTGTCCCCGCCGACTCGGCCCCGGGTCCAAGCAGCTGTGGGGTGGACCAGCTGTGCACGCCGATCGGTCCCGGTTCCGAGCTGACACAGTGTCGGCCAGGAATCCCGACCCATTTGGTCCCGGGTCCCAGCTGACTCGGTGTCGACCAGCTGTCCCCGCCGACTCGGACCCAGGTCCGAGGAGCTGTGGGGTCGAGCAGCTCTCCTGGCCTGCTCGTCCCGGGTTCGAGGGGACGCTGGCTCGACCAGTTTCCCCGGCCAACTCGGTCCCGGATCCAAGGTGCCGCACGTCGACGAGCTCTCCCGGCCGACTCGGTCCCTGTACCTTTCTGACACGTGATAGACCAGCTATCCCGGCCCATTTGGTCCCAGATCCGAGCTGACGCGGGGTGGACCAGAGGTCCGGGCCGCCTCGGAACCGGGTCCGAGGAGCTGTGGGCTCGACATTCTCTCCCTGCCGAATCGGTCCCGGGTCCGAGAAGACTCGGGGTCGACCAGCTATCCCGGCCAACTCAGACCCGGGTCCGAGAAGACTCGGGGTCGACCAGCTATCCCGGCCAACTCGGACCCGGGTCCGAGGAGCTGTAGTGTTGGCCAGCTATCCCGGTGTACTCGGTCTCGGGTCCGAGCTGCCGCAGGGTCGACCCGCTGTGCAGGCCGACTCGGACCCAGGTTCAAGGAGCTGTTGGGTCGCCTAGATATCCTGGCCAACGCGGTCCCGGGTCCGAGCTGAAACAGGGTCGATCAGCTATCCCGGCCCATTTGGTCAGTGCTACGAGCTGCCCCAGTGTCGATCAGCTGTCCCAGCCGACTCGGAACCTGGTCCGAGGAGCTGTGGGATCGACCAGATTTCCCGGCCGATTCGGACCCGAGTCCGAGGAGCTGTGGTGTCGACCAGCTATCCTGGCCGACTCGTCCCGGGTTCGAGCAGACGCGGGGTCGACCAGTTAGCCTTGCTAACTCGGTCCCGGGTCCAAGGTGCCGCGGGTCGACCAGCTGTCCCAGCGGCCTCGGACCCTAGTCTGAAGAGCTGTGGGGTCGACCAACTATCCCGGCCGACTCAGAGGCGGGTCCGAGGAGCTGTGGGGTGGAATCGCTCTCCCGGCCGACTTGGTCCTGCGCCCGAGCTGACACAGGAGCAACCAGCTATCCCGGCCCTTTTGGTCAGTGTTCCGAGCTGGGGAGGGGTCGATCAGCTGTCCCGGCCGACTCAGACCCGGGTCCGAGGAGCTGCGGGGATGACCAGCTATCCCGCCAACTCGGCCAGGGTTCGAGCTGACGCGGGTCGTCCAGTTATCGCGGCCAACACGGTCCCGGTCCGAGGAGCTGTGGGGTCCACCAGATGTCCCGGCCGACTCGGACCCGAAGCCGAGGAGCTGTCGGGTCGACCAGCTGTCTAGGCCGACTCGTTCCCGTGTCCGAGTTGACATAGGGTCGGCCTGAAATCCTGAACCATTTGGTCCCCGGTACGAGCTGACGTGGTTTCCATCAGCAGTCCCGGCCAACTCGGACCCGGGTCCGAGGAGCTCTGGAGTCACAAGCTGTCCCGGCCGACTCGGTCCAGATCCGAACTGCCGCAGGGTCGACCAGCTCTTCCGGCCGATTCGCACCCGGGTCCCAGGAGCTCTGGGGTGGACCAGCTCTCCTGGCCGACTCCGTCCTGGGTCCTAACTTACACAGGGTCGACCATCTATCCCGGTCCATATGGTCCCAGCTCCGAACTGACGCCCTGTCGTTAATTTTCCAGGACGACCCGGTCACGGGTCTGAGGAGCTGTGGGGTCGACCAGGTGTCCCGGTTGACTCGGACCCGAGGCCGAGGAGCTGTGGGGTTCACCAGCTATCCCGGCCAACTCAGTACTGGTCCGAGCTGACGCGGGGTCGTCCAGCTGTGCAGGCCGACTCGAACCCGGGTCCGAGGAGCTCTGGTGTTGTCCAGCTACCCTGCCCGACTCCGTCCCGGGTCCGAGCTTACACAGGGTCGACCATCTATCCCGGCCCATTTGGTCCGGGGTCCGGGCTGACGCGGTCTCGCTCACCTGCCCCAGACGACACGGTCCCGGGTCTGAGGAGGTGCGGGGTCGAACATATGTCCCGGCCGACTCGGACCCGAGTCCGAGGAGCTGTGGGGTCGAGCAGCTCTCCTGGCCGACTCGTCCCGGGTTCGAGCTGACGCGGGCTCGACCAGCTATCCCGGCCGACTCGGTCCCGGTACCGATCTGACACATGATGGACCAGCTATCCCGGCCCATTCGGTCCCAGATGCGAGCTGAGGCGGGGTCGACCAGACGTCCCGGCCGCCTCGGACCCTGGTCTGAGGAGCTGTGGGCTTGACAAGCTCTCCCGGCCGAATCGGTCCCGGATTCGAGCTGCCGCAGCGTCGACCAGCTATCCCGGCGTCTCGGCCCCGGGTCCGAGATGACTCGGTGTCGACCAGCAATGCTGGCCAACTCGGACCCGGGTCCGAGGAGCTGTGGGGTCGACCAGCTATCCTGGCCGACTCGTCCCGGGTCAGAGCAGACGCGGGGTCAACCAGTTATCCCGGCCACCTCGGTCCCGGGGCCAACCTGCCACGGGTCGACCAGCTGTCCCCGCCGACTCGGCCCCGGGTCCAAGCAGCTGTGGGGTGGACCAGCTGTGCACGCCGATCGGTCCCGGTTCCGAGCTGACACAGTGTCGGCCAGGAATCCCGACCCATTTGGTCCCGGGTCCCAGCTGACTCGGTGTCGACCAGCTGTCCCCGCCGACTCGGACCCAGGTCCGAGGAGCTGTGGGGTCGAGCAGCTCTCCTGGCCTGCTCGTCCCGGGTTCGAGGGGACGCTGGCTCGACCAGTTTCCCCGGCCAACTCGGTCCCGGATCCAAGGTGCCGCACGTCGACGAGCTCTCCCGGCCGACTCGGTCCCTGTACCTTTCTGACACGTGATAGACCAGCTATCCCGGCCCATTTGGTCCCAGATCCGAGCTGACGCGGGGTGGACCAGAGGTCCGGGCCGCCTCGGAACCGGGTCCGAGGAGCTGTGGGCTCGACATTCTCTCCCTGCCGAATCGGTCCCGGGTCCGAGAAGACTCGGGGTCGACCAGCTATCCCGGCCAACTCAGACCCGGGTCCGAGAAGACTCGGGGTCGACCAGCTATCCCGGCCAACTCGGACCCGGGTCCGAGGAGCTGTAGTGTTGGCCAGCTATCCCGGTGTACTCGGTCTCGGGTCCGAGCTGCCGCAGGGTCGACCCGCTGTGCAGGCCGACTCGGACCCAGGTTCAAGGAGCTGTTGGGTCGCCTAGATATCCTGGCCAACGCGGTCCCGGGTCCGAGCTGAAACAGGGTCGATCAGCTATCCCGGCCCATTTGGTCAGTGCTACGAGCTGCCCCAGTGTCGATCAGCTGTCCCAGCCGACTCGGAACCTGGTCCGAGGAGCTGTGGGATCGACCAGATTTCCCGGCCGATTCGGACCCGAGTCCGAGGAGCTGTGGTGTCGACCAGCTATCCTGGCCGACTCGTCCCGGGTTCGAGCAGACGCGGGGTCGACCAGTTAGCCTTGCTAACTCGGTCCCGGGTCCAAGGTGCCGCGGGTCGACCAGCTGTCCCAGCGGCCTCGGACCCTAGTCTGAAGAGCTGTGGGGTCGACCAACTATCCCGGCCGACTCAGAGGCGGGTCCGAGGAGCTGTGGGGTGGAATCGCTCTCCCGGCCGACTTGGTCCTGCGCCCGAGCTGACACAGGAGCAACCAGCTATCCCGGCCCTTTTGGTCAGTGTTCCGAGCTGGGGAGGGGTCGATCAGCTGTCCCGGCCGACTCAGACCCGGGTCCGAGGAGCTGCGGGGATGACCAGCTATCCCGCCAACTCGGCCAGGGTTCGAGCTGACGCGGGTCGTCCAGTTATCGCGGCCAACACGGTCCCGGTCCGAGGAGCTGTGGGGTCCACCAGATGTCCCGGCCGACTCGGACCCGAAGCCGAGGAGCTGTCGGGTCGACCAGCTGTCTAGGCCGACTCGTTCCCGTGTCCGAGTTGACATAGGGTCGGCCTGAAATCCTGAACCATTTGGTCCCCGGTACGAGCTGACGTGGTTTCCATCAGCAGTCCCGGCCAACTCGGACCCGGGTCCGAGGAGCTCTGGAGTCACAAGCTGTCCCGGCCGACTCGGTCCAGATCCGAACTGCCGCAGGGTCGACCAGCTCTTCCGGCCGATTCGCACCCGGGTCCCAGGAGCTCTGGGGTGGACCAGCTCTCCTGGCCGACTCCGTCCTGGGTCCTAACTTACACAGGGTCGACCATCTATCCCGGTCCATATGGTCCCAGCTCCGAACTGACGCCCTGTCGTTAATTTTCCAGGACGACCCGGTCACGGGTCTGAGGAGCTGTGGGGTCGACCAGGTGTCCCGGTTGACTCGGACCCGAGGCCGAGGAGCTGTGGGGTTCACCAGCTATCCCGGCCAACTCAGTACTGGTCCGAGCTGACGCGGGGTCGTCCAGCTGTGCAGGCCGACTCGAACCCGGGTCCGAGGAGCTCTGGTGTTGTCCAGCTACCCTGCCCGACTCCGTCCCGGGTCCGAGCTTACACAGGGTCGACCATCTATCCCGGCCCATTTGGTCCGGGGTCCGGGCTGACGCGGTCTCGCTCACCTGCCCCAGACGACACGGTCCCGGGTCTGAGGAGGTGCGGGGTCGAACATATGTCCCGGCCGACTCGGACCCGAGTCCGAGGAGCTGTGGGGTCGAGCAGCTCTCCTGGCCGACTCGTCCCGGGTTCGAGCTGACGCGGGCTCGACCAGCTATCCCGGCCGACTCGGTCCCGGTACCGATCTGACACATGATGGACCAGCTATCCCGGCCCATTCGGTCCCAGATGCGAGCTGAGGCGGGGTCGACCAGACGTCCCGGCCGCCTCGGACCCTGGTCTGAGGAGCTGTGGGCTTGACAAGCTCTCCCGGCCGAATCGGTCCCGGATTCGAGCTGCCGCAGCGTCGACCAGCTATCCCGGCGTCTCGGCCCCGGGTCCGAGATGACTCGGTGTCGACCAGCAATGCTGGCCAACTCGGACCCGGGTCCGAGGAGCTGTGGGGTCGACCAGCTATCCTGGCCGACTCGTCCCGGGTCAGAGCAGACGCGGGGTCAACCAGTTATCCCGGCCACCTCGGTCCCGGGGCCAACCTGCCACGGGTCGACCAGCTGTCCCCGCCGACTCGGCCCCGGGTCCAAGCAGCTGTGGGGTGGACCAGCTGTGCACGCCGATCGGTCCCGGTTCCGAGCTGACACAGTGTCGGCCAGGAATCCCGACCCATTTGGTCCCGGGTCCCAGCTGACTCGGTGTCGACCAGCTGTCCCCGCCGACTCGGACCCAGGTCCGAG
This sequence comes from Sus scrofa, assembly GCF_054392235.1. Lineage (NCBI taxonomy): Eukaryota > Metazoa > Chordata > Mammalia > Artiodactyla > Suidae > Sus > Sus scrofa. Next base: position 44,454,747 of record NC_139387.1, on the reverse strand, counting down.
GAGCTGTGGGGTCGAGCAGCTCTCCTGGCCTGCTCGTCCCGGGTTCGAGGGGACGCTGGCTCGACCAGTTTCCCCGGCCAACTCGGTCCCGGATCCAAGGTGCCGCACGTCGACGAGCTCTCCCGGCCGACTCGGTCCCTGTACCTTTCTGACACGTGATAGACCAGCTATCCCGGCCCATTTGGTCCCAGATCCGAGCTGACGCGGGGTGGACCAGAGGTCCGGGCCGCCTCGGAACCGGGTCCGAGGAGCTGTGGGCTCGACATTCTCTCCCTGCCGAATCGGTCCCGGGTCCGAGAAGACTCGGGGTCGACCAGCTATCCCGGCCAACTCAGACCCGGGTCCGAGAAGACTCGGGGTCGACCAGCTATCCCGGCCAACTCGGACCCGGGTCCGAGGAGCTGTAGTGTTGGCCAGCTATCCCGGTGTACTCGGTCTCGGGTCCGAGCTGCCGCAGGGTCGACCCGCTGTGCAGGCCGACTCGGACCCAGGTTCAAGGAGCTGTTGGGTCGCCTAGATATCCTGGCCAACGCGGTCCCGGGTCCGAGCTGAAACAGGGTCGATCAGCTATCCCGGCCCATTTGGTCAGTGCTACGAGCTGCCCCAGTGTCGATCAGCTGTCCCAGCCGACTCGGAACCTGGTCCGAGGAGCTGTGGGATCGACCAGATTTCCCGGCCGATTCGGACCCGAGTCCGAGGAGCTGTGGTGTCGACCAGCTATCCTGGCCGACTCGTCCCGGGTTCGAGCAGACGCGGGGTCGACCAGTTAGCCTTGCTAACTCGGTCCCGGGTCCAAGGTGCCGCGGGTCGACCAGCTGTCCCAGCGGCCTCGGACCCTAGTCTGAAGAGCTGTGGGGTCGACCAACTATCCCGGCCGACTCAGAGGCGGGTCCGAGGAGCTGTGGGGTGGAATCGCTCTCCCGGCCGACTTGGTCCTGCGCCCGAGCTGACACAGGAGCAACCAGCTATCCCGGCCCTTTTGGTCAGTGTTCCGAGCTGGGGAGGGGTCGATCAGCTGTCCCGGCCGACTCAGACCCGGGTCCGAGGAGCTGCGGGGATGACCAGCTATCCCGCCAACTCGGCCAGGGTTCGAGCTGACGCGGGTCGTCCAGTTATCGCGGCCAACACGGTCCCGGTCCGAGGAGCTGTGGGGTCCACCAGATGTCCCGGCCGACTCGGACCCGAAGCCGAGGAGCTGTCGGGTCGACCAGCTGTCTAGGCCGACTCGTTCCCGTGTCCGAGTTGACATAGGGTCGGCCTGAAATCCTGAACCATTTGGTCCCCGGTACGAGCTGACGTGGTTTCCATCAGCAGTCCCGGCCAACTCGGACCCGGGTCCGAGGAGCTCTGGAGTCACAAGCTGTCCCGGCCGACTCGGTCCAGATCCGAACTGCCGCAGGGTCGACCAGCTCTTCCGGCCGATTCGCACCCGGGTCCCAGGAGCTCTGGGGTGGACCAGCTCTCCTGGCCGACTCCGTCCTGGGTCCTAACTTACACAGGGTCGACCATCTATCCCGGTCCATATGGTCCCAGCTCCGAACTGACGCCCTGTCGTTAATTTTCCAGGACGACCCGGTCACGGGTCTGAGGAGCTGTGGGGTCGACCAGGTGTCCCGGTTGACTCGGACCCGAGGCCGAGGAGCTGTGGGGTTCACCAGCTATCCCGGCCAACTCAGTACTGGTCCGAGCTGACGCGGGGTCGTCCAGCTGTGCAGGCCGACTCGAACCCGGGTCCGAGGAGCTCTGGTGTTGTCCAGCTACCCTGCCCGACTCCGTCCCGGGTCCGAGCTTACCCAGGGTCGACCATCTATCCCGGCCCATTTGGTCCGGGGTCCGGGCTGACGCGGTCTCGCTCACCTGCCCCAGACGACACGGTCCCGGGTCTGAGGAGGTGCGGGGTCGAACATATGTCCCGGCCGACTCGGACCCGAGTCCGAGGAGCTGTGGGGTCGAGCAGCTCTCCTGGCCGACTCGTCCCGGGTTCGAGCTGACGCGGGCTCGACCAGCTATCCCGGCCGACTCGGTCCCGGTACCGATCTGACACATGATGGACCAGCTATCCCGGCCCATTCGGTCCCAGATGCGAGCTGAGGCGGGGTCGACCAGACGTCCCGGCCGCCTCGGACCCTGGTCTGAGGAGCTGTGGGCTTGACAAGCTCTCCCGGCCGAATCGGTCCCGGATTCGAGCTGCCGCAGCGTCGACCAGCTATCCCGGCGTCTCGGCCCCGGGTCCGAGATGACTCGGTGTCGACCAGCAATGCTGGCCAACTCGGACCCGGGTCCGAGGAGCTGTGGGGTCGACCAGCTATCCTGGCCGACTCGTCCCGGGTCAGAGCAGACGCGGGGTCAACCAGTTATCCCGGCCACCTCGGTCCCGGGGCCAACCTGCCACGGGTCGACCAGCTGTCCCCGCCGACTCGGCCCCGGGTCCAAGCAGCTGTGGGGTGGACCAGCTGTGCACGCCGATCGGTCCCGGTTCCGAGCTGACACAGTGTCGGCCAGGAATCCCGACCCATTTGGTCCCGGGTCCCAGCTGACTCGGTGTCGACCAGCTGTCCCCGCCGACTCGGACCCAGGTCCGAGGAGCTGTGGGGTCGAGCAGCTCTCCTGGCCTGCTCGTCCCGGGTTCGAGGGGACGCTGGCTCGACCAGTTTCCCCGGCCAACTCGGTCCCGGATCCAAGGTGCCGCACGTCGACGAGCTCTCCCGGCCGACTCGGTCCCTGTACCTTTCTGACACGTGATAGACCAGCTATCCCGGCCCATTTGGTCCCAGATCCGAGCTGACGCGGGGTGGACCAGAGGTCCGGGCCGCCTCGGAACCGGGTCCGAGGAGCTGTGGGCTCGACATTCTCTCCCTGCCGAATCGGTCCCGGGTCCGAGAAGACTCGGGGTCGACCAGCTATCCCGGCCAACTCAGACCCGGGTCCGAGAAGACTCGGGGTCGACCAGCTATCCCGGCCAACTCGGACCCGGGTCCGAGGAGCTGTAGTGTTGGCCAGCTATCCCGGTGTACTCGGTCTCGGGTCCGAGCTGCCGCAGGGTCGACCCGCTGTGCAGGCCGACTCGGACCCAGGTTCAAGGAGCTGTTGGGTCGCCTAGATATCCTGGCCAACGCGGTCCCGGGTCCGAGCTGAAACAGGGTCGATCAGCTATCCCGGCCCATTTGGTCAGTGCTACGAGCTGCCCCAGTGTCGATCAGCTGTCCCAGCCGACTCGGAACCTGGTCCGAGGAGCTGTGGGATCGACCAGATTTCCCGGCCGATTCGGACCCGAGTCCGAGGAGCTGTGGTGTCGACCAGCTATCCTGGCCGACTCGTCCCGGGTTCGAGCAGACGCGGGGTCGACCAGTTAGCCTTGCTAACTCGGTCCCGGGTCCAAGGTGCCGCGGGTCGACCAGCTGTCCCAGCGGCCTCGGACCCTAGTCTGAAGAGCTGTGGGGTCGACCAACTATCCCGGCCGACTCAGAGGCGGGTCCGAGGAGCTGTGGGGTGGAATCGCTCTCCCGGCCGACTTGGTCCTGCGCCCGAGCTGACACAGGAGCAACCAGCTATCCCGGCCCTTTTGGTCAGTGTTCCGAGCTGGGGAGGGGTCGATCAGCTGTCCCGGCCGACTCAGACCCGGGTCCGAGGAGCTGCGGGGATGACCAGCTATCCCGCCAACTCGGCCAGGGTTCGAGCTGACGCGGGTCGTCCAGTTATCGCGGCCAACACGGTCCCGGTCCGAGGAGCTGTGGGGTCCACCAGATGTCCCGGCCGACTCGGACCCGAAGCCGAGGAGCTGTCGGGTCGACCAGCTGTCTAGGCCGACTCGTTCCCGTGTCCGAGTTGACATAGGGTCGGCCTGAAATCCTGAACCATTTGGTCCCCGGTACGAGCTGACGTGGTTTCCATCAGCAGTCCCGGCCAACTCGGACCCGGGTCCGAGGAGCTCTGGAGTCACAAGCTGTCCCGGCCGACTCGGTCCAGATCCGAACTGCCGCAGGGTCGACCAGCTCTTCCGGCCGATTCGCACCCGGGTCCCAGGAGCTCTGGGGTGGACCAGCTCTCCTGGCCGACTCCGTCCTGGGTCCTAACTTACACAGGGTCGACCATCTATCCCGGTCCATATGGTCCCAGCTCCGAACTGACGCCCTGTCGTTAATTTTCCAGGACGACCCGGTCACGGGTCTGAGGAGCTGTGGGGTCGACCAGGTGTCCCGGTTGACTCGGACCCGAGGCCGAGGAGCTGTGGGGTTCACCAGCTATCCCGGCCAACTCAGTACTGGTCCGAGCTGACGCGGGGTCGACCCGCTGTGCAGGCCGACTCGGACCCAGGTTCAAGGAGCTGTTGGGTCGCCTAGATATCCTGGCCAACGCGGTCCCGGGTCCGAGCTGAAACAGGGTCGATCAGCTATCCCGGCCCATTTGGTCAGTGCTACGAGCTGCCCCAGTGTCGATCAGCTGTCCCAGCCGACTCGGAACCTGGTCCGAGGAGCTGTGGGATCGACCAGATTTCCCGGCCGATTCGGACCCGAGTCCGAGGAGCTGTGGTGTCGACCAGCTATCCTGGCCGACTCGTCCCGGGTTCGAGCAGACGCGGGGTCGACCAGTTAGCCTTGCTAACTCGGTCCCGGGTCCAAGGTGCCGCGGGTCGACCAGCTGTCCCAGCGGCCTCGGACCCTAGTCTGAAGAGCTGTGGGGTCGACCAACTATCCCGGCCGACTCAGAGGCGGGTCCGAGGAGCTGTGGGGTGGAATCGCTCTCCCGGCCGACTTGGTCCTGCGCCCGAGCTGACACAGGAGCAACCAGCTATCCCGGCCCTTTTGGTCAGTGTTCCGAGCTGGGGAGGGGTCGATCAGCTGTCCCGGCCGACTCAGACCCGGGTCCGAGGAGCTGCGGGGATGACCAGCTATCCCGCCAACTCGGCCAGGGTTCGAGCTGACGCGGGTCGTCCAGTTATCGCGGCCAACACGGTCCCGGTCCGAGGAGCTGTGGGGTCCACCAGATGTCCCGGCCGACTCGGACCCGAAGCCGAGGAGCTGTCGGGTCGACCAGCTGTCTAGGCCGACTCGTTCCCGTGTCCGAGTTGACATAGGGTCGGCCTGAAATCCTGAACCATTTGGTCCCCGGTACGAGCTGACGTGGTTTCCATCAGCAGTCCCGGCCAACTCGGACCCGGGTCCGAGGAGCTCTGGAGTCACAAGCTGTCCCGGCCGACTCGGTCCAGATCCGAACTGCCGCAGGGTCGACCAGCTCTTCCGGCCGATTCGCACCCGGGTCCCAGGAGCTCTGGGGTGGACCAGCTCTCCTGGCCGACTCCGTCCTGGGTCCTAACTTACACAGGGTCGACCATCTATCCCGGTCCATATGGTCCCAGCTCCGAACTGACGCCCTGTCGTTAATTTTCCAGGACGACCCGGTCACGGGTCTGAGGAGCTGTGGGGTCGACCAGGTGTCCCGGTTGACTCGGACCCGAGGCCGAGGAGCTGTGGGGTTCACCAGCTATCCCGGCCAACTCAGTACTGGTCCGAGCTGACGCGGGGTCGTCCAGCTGTGCAGGCCGACTCGAACCCGGGTCCGAGGAGCTCTGGTGTTGTCCAGCTACCCTGCCCGACTCCGTCCCGGGTCCGAGCTTACCCAGGGTCGACCATCTATCCCGGCCCATTTGGTCCGGGGTCCGGGCTGACGCGGTCTCGCTCACCTGCCCCAGACGACACGGTCCCGGGTCTGAGGAGGTGCGGGGTCGAACATATGTCCCGGCCGACTCGGACCCGAGTCCGAGGAGCTGTGGGGTCGAGCAGCTCTCCTGGCCGACTCGTCCCGGGTTCGAGCTGACGCGGGCTCGACCAGCTATCCCGGCCGACTCGGTCCCGGTACCGATCTGACACATGATGGACCAGCTATCCCGGCCCATTCGGTCCCAGATGCGAGCTGAGGCGGGGTCGACCAGACGTCCCGGCCGCCTCGGACCCTGGTCTGAGGAGCTGTGGGCTTGACAAGCTCTCCCGGCCGAATCGGTCCCGGATTCGAGCTGCCGCAGCGTCGACCAGCTATCCCGGCGTCTCGGCCCCGGGTCCGAGATGACTCGGTGTCGACCAGCAATGCTGGCCAACTCGGACCCGGGTCCGAGGAGCTGTGGGGTCGACCAGCTATCCTGGCCGACTCGTCCCGGGTCAGAGCAGACGCGGGGTCAACCAGTTATCCCGGCCACCTCGGTCCCGGGGCCAACCTGCCACGGGTCGACCAGCTGTCCCCGCCGACTCGGCCCCGGGTCCAAGCAGCTGTGGGGTGGACCAGCTGTGCACGCCGATCGGTCCCGGTTCCGAGCTGACACAGTGTCGGCCAGGAATCCCGACCCATTTGGTCCCGGGTCCCAGCTGACTCGGTGTCGACCAGCTGTCCCCGCCGACTCGGACCCAGGTCCGAGGAGCTGTGGGGTCGAGCAGCTCTCCTGGCCTGCTCGTCCCGGGTTCGAGGGGACGCTGGCTCGACCAGTTTCCCCGGCCAACTCGGTCCCGGATCCAAGGTGCCGCACGTCGACGAGCTCTCCCGGCCGACTCGGTCCCTGTACCTTTCTGACACGTGATAGACCAGCTATCCCGGCCCATTTGGTCCCAGATCCGAGCTGACGCGGGGTGGACCAGAGGTCCGGGCCGCCTCGGAACCGGGTCCGAGGAGCTGTGGGCTCGACATTCTCTCCCTGCCGAATCGGTCCCGGGTCCGAGAAGACTCGGGGTCGACCAGCTATCCCGGCCAACTCAGACCCGGGTCCGAGAAGACTCGGGGTCGACCAGCTATCCCGGCCAACTCGGACCCGGGTCCGAGGAGCTGTAGTGTTGGCCAGCTATCCCGGTGTACTCGGTCTCGGGTCCGAGCTGCCGCAGGGTCGACCCGCTGTGCAGGCCGACTCGGACCCAGGTTCAAGGAGCTGTTGGGTCGCCTAGATATCCTGGCCAACGCGGTCCCGGGTCCGAGCTGAAACAGGGTCGATCAGCTATCCCGGCCCATTTGGTCAGTGCTACGAGCTGCCCCAGTGTCGATCAGCTGTCCCAGCCGACTCGGAACCTGGTCCGAGGAGCTGTGGGATCGACCAGATTTCCCGGCCGATTCGGACCCGAGTCCGAGGAGCTGTGGTGTCGACCAGCTATCCTGGCCGACTCGTCCCGGGTTCGAGCAGACGCGGGGTCGACCAGTTAGCCTTGCTAACTCGGTCCCGGGTCCAAGGTGCCGCGGGTCGACCAGCTGTCCCAGCGGCCTCGGACCCTAGTCTGAAGAGCTGTGGGGTCGACCAACTATCCCGGCCGACTCAGAGGCGGGTCCGAGGAGCTGTGGGGTGGAATCGCTCTCCCGGCCGACTTGGTCCTGCGCCCGAGCTGACACAGGAGCAACCAGCTATCCCGGCCCTTTTGGTCAGTGTTCCGAGCTGGGGAGGGGTCGATCAGCTGTCCCGGCCGACTCAGACCCGGGTCCGAGGAGCTGCGGGGATGACCAGCTATCCCGCCAACTCGGCCAGGGTTCGAGCTGACGCGGGTCGTCCAGTTATCGCGGCCAACACGGTCCCGGTCCGAGGAGCTGTGGGGTCCACCAGATGTCCCGGCCGACTCGGACCCGAAGCCGAGGAGCTGTCGGGTCGACCAGCTGTCTAGGCCGACTCGTTCCCGTGTCCGAGTTGACATAGGGTCGGCCTGAAATCCTGAACCATTTGGTCCCCGGTACGAGCTGACGTGGTTTCCATCAGCAGTCCCGGCCAACTCGGACCCGGGTCCGAGGAGCTCTGGAGTCACAAGCTGTCCCGGCCGACTCGGTCCAGATCCGAACTGCCGCAGGGTCGACCAGCTCTTCCGGCCGATTCGCACCCGGGTCCCAGGAGCTCTGGGGTGGACCAGCTCTCCTGGCCGACTCCGTCCTGGGTCCTAACTTACACAGGGTCGACCATCTATCCCGGTCCATATGGTCCCAGCTCCGAACTGACGCCCTGTCGTTAATTTTCCAGGACGACCCGGTCACGGGTCTGAGGAGCTGTGGGGTCGACCAGGTGTCCCGGTTGACTCGGACCCGAGGCCGAGGAGCTGTGGGGTTCACCAGCTATCCCGGCCAACTCAGTACTGGTCCGAGCTGACGCGGGGTCGTCCAGCTGTGCAGGCCGACTCGAACCCGGGTCCGAGGAGCTCTGGTGTTGTCCAGCTACCCTGCCCGACTCCGTCCCGGGTCCGAGCTTACCCAGGGTCGACCATCTATCCCGGCCCATTTGGTCCGGGGTCCGGGCTGACGCGGTCTCGCTCACCTGCCCCAGACGACACGGTCCCGGGTCTGAGGAGGTGCGGGGTCGAACATATGTCCCGGCCGACTCGGACCCGAGTCCGAGGAGCTGTGGGGTCGAGCAGCTCTCCTGGCCGACTCGTCCCGGGTTCGAGCTGACGCGGGCTCGACCAGCTATCCCGGCCGACTCGGTCCCGGTACCGATCTGACACATGATGGACCAGCTATCCCGGCCCATTCGGTCCCAGATGCGAGCTGAGGCGGGGTCGACCAGACGTCCCGGCCGCCTCGGACCCTGGTCTGAGGAGCTGTGGGCTTGACAAGCTCTCCCGGCCGAATCGGTCCCGGATTCGAGCTGCCGCAGCGTCGACCAGCTATCCCGGCGTCTCGGCCCCGGGTCCGAGATGACTCGGTGTCGACCAGCAATGCTGGCCAACTCGGACCCGGGTCCGAGGAGCTGTGGGGTCGACCAGCTATCCTGGCCGACTCGTCCCGGGTCAGAGCAGACGCGGGGTCAACCAGTTATCCCGGCCACCTCGGTCCCGGGGCCAACCTGCCACGGGTCGACCAGCTGTCCCCGCCGACTCGGCCCCGGGTCCAAGCAGCTGTGGGGTGGACCAGCTGTGCACGCCGATCGGTCCCGGTTCCGAGCTGACACAGTGTCGGCCAGGAATCCCGACCCATTTGGTCCCGGGTCCCAGCTGACTCGGTGTCGACCAGCTGTCCCCGCCGACTCGGACCCAGGTCCGAGGAGCTGTGGGGTCGAGCAGCTCTCCTGGCCTGCTCGTCCCGGGTTCGAGGGGACGCTGGCTCGACCAGTTTCCCCGGCCAACTCGGTCCCGGATCCAAGGTGCCGCACGTCGACGAGCTCTCCCGGCCGACTCGGTCCCTGTACCTTTCTGACACGTGATAGACCAGCTATCCCGGCCCATTTGGTCCCAGATCCGAGCTGACGCGGGGTGGACCAGAGGTCCGGGCCGCCTCGGAACCGGGTCCGAGGAGCTGTGGGCTCGACATTCTCTCCCTGCCGAATCGGTCCCGGGTCCGAGAAGACTCGGGGTCGACCAGCTATCCCGGCCAACTCAGACCCGGGTCCGAGAAGACTCGGGGTCGACCAGCTATCCCGGCCAACTCGGACCCGGGTCCGAGGAGCTGTAGTGTTGGCCAGCTATCCCGGTGTACTCGGTCTCGGGTCCGAGCTGCCGCAGGGTCGACCCGCTGTGCAGGCCGACTCGGACCCAGGTTCAAGGAGCTGTTGGGTCGCCTAGATATCCTGGCCAACGCGGTCCCGGGTCCGAGCTGAAACAGGGTCGATCAGCTATCCCGGCCCATTTGGTCAGTGCTACGAGCTGCCCCAGTGTCGATCAGCTGTCCCAGCCGACTCGGAACCTGGTCCGAGGAGCTGTGGGATCGACCAGATTTCCCGGCCGATTCGGACCCGAGTCCGAGGAGCTGTGGTGTCGACCAGCTATCCTGGCCGACTCGTCCCGGGTTCGAGCAGACGCGGGGTCGACCAGTTAGCCTTGCTAACTCGGTCCCGGGTCCAAGGTGCCGCGGGTCGACCAGCTGTCCCAGCGGCCTCGGACCCTAGTCTGAAGAGCTGTGGGGTCGACCAACTATCCCGGCCGACTCAGAGGCGGGTCCGAGGAGCTGTGGGGTGGAATCGCTCTCCCGGCCGACTTGGTCCTGCGCCCGAGCTGACACAGGAGCAACCAGCTATCCCGGCCCTTTTGGTCAGTGTTCCGAGCTGGGGAGGGGTCGATCAGCTGTCCCGGCCGACTCAGACCCGGGTCCGAGGAGCTGCGGGGATGACCAGCTATCCCGCCAACTCGGCCAGGGTTCGAGCTGACGCGGGTCGTCCAGTTATCGCGGCCAACACGGTCCCGGTCCGAGGAGCTGTGGGGTCCACCAGATGTCCCGGCCGACTCGGACCCGAAGCCGAGGAGCTGTCGGGTCGACCAGCTGTCTAGGCCGACTCGTTCCCGTGTCCGAGTTGACATAGGGTCGGCCTGAAATCCTGAACCATTTGGTCCCCGGTACGAGCTGACGTGGTTTCCATCAGCAGTCCCGGCCAACTCGGACCCGGGTCCGAGGAGCTCTGGAGTCACAAGCTGTCCCGGCCGACTCGGTCCAGATCCGAACTGCCGCAGGGTCGACCAGCTCTTCCGGCCGATTCGCACCCGGGTCCCAGGAGCTCTGGGGTGGACCAGCTCTCCTGGCCGACTCCGTCCTGGGTCCTAACTTACACAGGGTCGACCATCTATCCCGGTCCATATGGTCCCAGCTCCGAACTGACGCCCTGTCGTTAATTTTCCAGGACGACCCGGTCACGGGTCTGAGGAGCTGTGGGGTCGACCAGGTGTCCCGGTTGACTCGGACCCGAGGCCGAGGAGCTGTGGGGTTCACCAGCTATCCCGGCCAACTCAGTACTGGTCCGAGCTGACGCGGGGTCGTCCAGCTGTGCAGGCCGACTCGAACCCGGGTCCGAGGAGCTCTGGTGTTGTCCAGCTACCCTGCCCGACTCCGTCCCGGGTCCGAGCTTACACAGGGTCGACCATCTATCCCGGCCCATTTGGTCCGGGGTCCGGGCTGACGCGGTCTCGCTCACCTGCCCCAGACGACACGGTCCCGGGTCTGAGGAGGTGCGGGGTCGAACATATGTCCCGGCCGACTCGGACCCGAGTCCGAGGAGCTGTGGGGTCGAGCAGCTCTCCTGGCCGACTCGTCCCGGGTTCGAGCTGACGCGGGCTCGACCAGCTATCCCGGCCGACTCGGTCCCGGTACCGATCTGACACATGATGGACCAGCTATCCCGGCCCATTCGGTCCCAGATGCGAGCTGAGGCGGGGTCGACCAGACGTCCCGGCCGCCTCGGACCCTGGTCTGAGGAGCTGTGGGCTTGACAAGCTCTCCCGGCCGAATCGGTCCCGGATTCGAGCTGCCGCAGCGTCGACCAGCTATCCCGGCGTCTCGGCCCCGGGTCCGAGATGACTCGGTGTCGACCAGCAATGCTGGCCAACTCGGACCCGGGTCCGAGGAGCTGTGGGGTCGACCAGCTATCCTGGCCGACTCGTCCCGGGTCAGAGCAGACGCGGGGTCAACCAGTTATCCCGGCCACCTCGGTCCCGGGGCCAACCTGCCACGGGTCGACCAGCTGTCCCCGCCGACTCGGCCCCGGGTCCAAGCAGCTGTGGGGTGGACCAGCTGTGCACGCCGATCGGTCCCGGTTCCGAGCTGACACAGTGTCGGCCAGGAATCCCGACCCATTTGGTCCCGGGTCCCAGCTGACTCGGTGTCGACCAGCTGTCCCCGCCGACTCGGACCCAGGTCCGAGGAGCTGTGGGGTCGAGCAGCTCTCCTGGCCTGCTCGTCCCGGGTTCGAGGGGACGCTGGCTCGACCAGTTTCCCCGGCCAACTCGGTCCCGGATCCAAGGTGCCGCACGTCGACGAGCTCTCCCGGCCGACTCGGTCCCTGTACCTTTCTGACACGTGATAGACCAGCTATCCCGGCCCATTTGGTCCCAGATCCGAGCTGACGCGGGGTGGACCAGAGGTCCGGGCCGCCTCGGAACCGGGTCCGAGGAGCTGTGGGCTCGACATTCTCTCCCTGCCGAATCGGTCCCGGGTCCGAGAAGACTCGGGGTCGACCAGCTATCCCGGCCAACTCAGACCCGGGTCCGAGAAGACTCGGGGTCGACCAGCTATCCCGGCCAACTCGGACCCGGGTCCGAGGAGCTGTAGTGTTGGCCAGCTATCCCGGTGTACTCGGTCTCGGGTCCGAGCTGCCGCAGGGTCGACCCGCTGTGCAGGCCGACTCGGACCCAGGTTCAAGGAGCTGTTGGGTCGCCTAGATATCCTGGCCAACGCGGTCCCGGGTCCGAGCTGAAACAGGGTCGATCAGCTATCCCGGCCCATTTGGTCAGTGCTACGAGCTGCCCCAGTGTCGATCAGCTGTCCCAGCCGACTCGGAACCTGGTCCGAGGAGCTGTGGGATCGACCAGATTTCCCGGCCGATTCGGACCCGAGTCCGAGGAGCTGTGGTGTCGACCAGCTATCCTGGCCGACTCGTCCCGGGTTCGAGCAGACGCGGGGTCGACCAGTTAGCCTTGCTAACTCGGTCCCGGGTCCAAGGTGCCGCGGGTCGACCAGCTGTCCCAGCGGCCTCGGACCCTAGTCTGAAGAGCTGTGGGGTCGACCAACTATCCCGGCCGACTCAGAGGCGGGTCCGAGGAGCTGTGGGGTGGAATCGCTCTCCCGGCCGACTTGGTCCTGCGCCCGAGCTGACACAGGAGCAACCAGCTATCCCGGCCCTTTTGGTCAGTGTTCCGAGCTGGGGAGGGGTCGATCAGCTGTCCCGGCCGACTCAGACCCGGGTCCGAGGAGCTGCGGGGATGACCAGCTATCCCGCCAACTCGGCCAGGGTTCGAGCTGACGCGGGTCGTCCAGTTATCGCGGCCAACACGGTCCCGGTCCGAGGAGCTGTGGGGTCCACCAGATGTCCCGGCCGACTCGGACCCGAAGCCGAGGAGCTGTCGGGTCGACCAGCTGTCTAGGCCGACTCGTTCCCGTGTCCGAGTTGACATAGGGTCGGCCTGAAATCCTGAACCATTTGGTCCCCGGTACGAGCTGACGTGGTTTCCATCAGCAGTCCCGGCCAACTCGGACCCGGGTCCGAGGAGCTCTGGAGTCACAAGCTGTCCTGGCCGACTCGGTCCAGATCCGAACTGCCGCAGGGTCGACCAGCTCTTCCGGCCGATTCGCACCCGGGTCCCAGGAGCTCTGGGGTGGACCAGCTCTCCTGGCCGACTCCGTCCTGGGTCCTAACTTACACAGGGTCGACCATCTATCCCGGTCCATATGGTCCCAGCTCCGAACTGACGCCCTGTCGTTAATTTTCCAGGACGACCCGGTCACGGGTCTGAGGAGCTGTGGGGTCGACCAGGTGTCCCGGTTGACTCGGACCCGAGGCCGAGGAGCTGTGGGGTTCACCAGCTATCCCGGCCAACTCAGTACTGGTCCGAGCTGACGCGGGGTCGTCCAGCTGTGCAGGCCGACTCGAACCCGGGTCCGAGGAGCTCTGGTGTTGTCCAGCTACCCTGCCCGACTCCGTCCCGGGTCCGAGCTTACACAGGGTCGACCATCTATCCCGGCCCATTTGGTCCGGGGTCCGGGCTGACGCGGTCTCGCTCACCTGCCCCAGACGACACGGTCCCGGGTCTGAGGAGGTGCGGGGTCGAACATATGTCCCGGCCGACTCGGACCCGAGTCCGAGGAGCTGTGGGGTCGAGCAGCTCTCCTGGCCGACTCGTCCCGGGTTCGAGCTGACGCGGGCTCGACCAGCTATCCCGGCCGACTCGGTCCCGGTACCGATCTGACACATGATGGACCAGCTATCCCGGCCCATTCGGTCCCAGATGCGAGCTGAGGCGGGGTCGACCAGACGTCCCGGCCGCCTCGGACCCTGGTCTGAGGAGCTGTGGGCTTGACAAGCTCTCCCGGCCGAATCGGTCCCGGATTCGAGCTGCCGCAGCGTCGACCAGCTATCCCGGCGTCTCGGCCCCGGGTCCGAGATGACTCGGTGTCGACCAGCAATGCTGGCCAACTCGGACCCGGGTCCGAGGAGCTGTGGGGTCGACCAGCTATCCTGGCCGACTCGTCCCGGGTCAGAGCAGACGCGGGGTCAACCAGTTATCCCGGCCACCTCGGTCCCGGGGCCAACCTGCCACGGGTCGACCAGCTGTCCCCGCCGACTCGGCCCCGGGTCCAAGCAGCTGTGGGGTGGACCAGCTGTGCACGCCGATCGGTCCCGGTTCCGAGCTGACACAGTGTCGGCCAGGAATCCCGACCCATTTGGTCCCGGGTCCCAGCTGACTCGGTGTCGACCAGCTGTCCCCGCCGACTCGGACCCAGGTCCGAGGAGCTGTGGGGTCGAGCAGCTCTCCTGGCCTGCTCGTCCCGGGTTCGAGGGGATGCTGGCTCGACCAGTTTCCCCGGCCAACTCGGTCCCGGATCCAAGGTGCCGCACGTCGACGAGCTCTCCCGGCCGACTCGGTCCCTGTACCTTTCTGACACGTGATAGACCAGCTATCCCGGCCCATTTGGTCCCAGATCCGAGCTGACGCGGGGTGGACCAGAGGTCCGGGCCGCCTCGGAACCGGGTCCGAGGAGCTGTGGGCTCGACATTCTCTCCCTGCCGAATCGGTCCCGGGTCCGAGAAGACTCGGGGTCGACCAGCTATCCCGGCCAACTCAGACCCGGGTCCGAGAAGACTCGGGGTCGACCAGCTATCCCGGCCAACTCGGACCCGGGTCCGAGGAGCTGTAGTGTTGGCCAGCTATCCCGGTGTACTCGGTCTCGGGTCCGAGCTGCCGCAGGGTCGACCCGCTGTGCAGGCCGACTCGGACCCAGGTTCAAGGAGCTGTTGGGTCGCCTAGATATCCTGGCCAACGCGGTCCCGGGTCCGAGCTGAAACAGGGTCGATCAGCTATCCCGGCCCATTTGGTCAGTGCTACGAGCTGCCCCAGTGTCGATCAGCTGTCCCAGCCGACTCGGAACCTGGTCCGAGGAGCTGTGGGATCGACCAGATTTCCCGGCCGATTCGGACCCGAGTCCGAGGAGCTGTGGTGTCGACCAGCTATCCTGGCCGACTCGTCCCGGGTTCGAGCAGACGCGGGGTCGACCAGTTAGCCTTGCTAACTCGGTCCCGGGTCCAAGGTGCCGCGGGTCGACCAGCTGTCCCAGCGGCCTCGGACCCTAGTCTGAAGAGCTGTGGGGTCGACCAACTATCCCGGCCGACTCAGAGGCGGGTCCGAGGAGCTGTGGGGTGGAATCGCTCTCCCGGCCGACTTGGTCCTGCGCCCGAGCTGACACAGGAGCAACCAGCTATCCCGGCCCTTTTGGTCAGTGTTCCGAGCTGGGGAGGGGTCGATCAGCTGTCCCGGCCGACTCAGACCCGGGTCCGAGGAGCTGCGGGGATGACCAGCTATCCCGCCAACTCGGCCAGGGTTCGAGCTGACGCGGGTCGTCCAGTTATCGCGGCCAACACGGTCCCGGTCCGAGGAGCTGTGGGGTCCACCAGATGTCCCGGCCGACTCGGACCCGAAGCCGAGGAGCTGTCGGGTCGACCAGCTGTCTAGGCCGACTCGTTCCCGTGTCCGAGTTGACATAGGGTCGGCCTGAAATCCTGAACCATTTGGTCCCCGGTACGAGCTGACGTGGTTTCCATCAGCAGTCCCGGCCAACTCGGACCCGGGTCCGAGGAGCTCTGGAGTCACAAGCTGTCCCGGCCGACTCGGTCCAGATCCGAACTGCCGCAGGGTCGACCAGCTCTTCCGGCCGATTCGCACCCGGGTCCCAGGAGCTCTGGGGTGGACCAGCTCTCCTGGCCGACTCCGTCCTGGGTCCTAACTTACACAGGGTCGACCATCTATCCCGGTCCATATGGTCCCAGCTCCGAACTGACGCCCTGTCGTTAATTTTCCAGGACGACCCGGTCACGGGTCTGAGGAGCTGTGGGGTCGACCAGGTGTCCCGGTTGACTCGGACCCGAGGCCGAGGAGCTGTGGGGTTCACCAGCTATCCCGGCCAACTCAGTACTGGTCCGAGCTGACGCGGGGTCGTCCAGCTGTGCAGGCCGACTCGAACCCGGGTCCGAGGAGCTCTGGTGTTGTCCAGCTACCCTGCCCGACTCCGTCCCGGGTCCGAGCTTACACAGGGTCGACCATCTATCCCGGCCCATTTGGTCCGGGGTCCGGGCTGACGCGGTCTCGCTCACCTGCCCCAGACGACACGGTCCCGGGTCTGAGGAGGTGCGGGGTCGAACATATGTCCCGGCCGACTCGGACCCGAGTCCGAGGAGCTGTGGGGTCGAGCAGCTCTCCTGGCCGACTCGTCCCGGGTTCGAGCTGACGCGGGCTCGACCAGCTATCCCGGCCGACTCGGTCCCGGTACCGATCTGACACATGATGGACCAGCTATCCCGGCCCATTCGGTCCCAGATGCGAGCTGAGGCGGGGTCGACCAGACGTCCCGGCCGCCTCGGACCCTGGTCTGAGGAGCTGTGGGCTTGACAAGCTCTCCCGGCCGAATCGGTCCCGGATTCGAGCTGCCGCAGCGTCGACCAGCTATCCCGGCGTCTCGGCCCCGGGTCCGAGATGACTCGGTGTCGACCAGCAATGCTGGCCAACTCGGACCCGGGTCCGAGGAGCTGTGGGGTCGACCAGCTATCCTGGCCGACTCGTCCCGGGTCAGAGCAGACGCGGGGTCAACCAGTTATCCCGGCCACCTCGGTCCCGGGGCCAACCTGCCACGGGTCGACCAGCTGTCCCCGCCGACTCGGCCCCGGGTCCAAGCAGCTGTGGGGTGGACCAGCTGTGCACGCCGATCGGTCCCGGTTCCGAGCTGACACAGTGTCGGCCAGGAATCCCGACCCATTTGGTCCCGGGTCCCAGCTGACTCGGTGTCGACCAGCTGTCCCCGCCGACTCGGACCCAGGTCCGAGGAGCTGTGGGGTCGAGCAGCTCTCCTGGCCTGCTCGTCCCGGGTTCGAGGGGACGCTGGCTCGACCAGTTTCCCCGGCCAACTCGGTCCCGGATCCAAGGTGCCGCACGTCGACGAGCTCTCCCGGCCGACTCGGTCCCTGTACCTTTCTGACACGTGATAGACCAGCTATCCCGGCCCATTTGGTCCCAGATCCGAGCTGACGCGGGGTGGACCAGAGGTCCGGGCCGCCTCGGAACCGGGTCCGAGGAGCTGTGGGCTCGACATTCTCTGCCTGCCGAATCGGTCCCGGGTCCGAGAAGACTCGGGGTCGACCAGCTATCCCGGCCAACTCAGACCCGGGTCCGAGAAGACTCGGGGTCGACCAGCTATCCCGGCCAACTCAGACCCGGGTCCGAGAAGACTCGGGGTCGACCAGCTATCCCGGCCAACTCGGACCCGGGTCCGAGGAGCTGTAGTGTTGGCCAGCTATCCCGGTGTACTCGGTCTCGGGTCCGAGCTGCCGCAGGGTCGACCCGCTGTGCAGGCCGACTCGGACCCAGGTTCAAGGAGCTGTTGGGTCGCCTAGATATCCTGGCCAACGCGGTCCCGGGTCCGAGCTGAAACAGGGTCGATCAGCTATCCCGGCCCATTTGGTCAGTGCTACGAGCTGCCCCAGTGTCGATCAGCTGTCCCAGCCGACTCGGAACCTGGTCCGAGGAGCTGTGGGATCGACCAGATTTCCCGGCCGATTCGGACCCGAGTCCGAGGAGCTGTGGTGTCGACCAGCTATCCTGGCCGACTCGTCCCGGGTTCGAGCAGACGCGGGGTCGACCAGTTAGCCTTGCTAACTCGGTCCCGGGTCCAAGGTGCCGCGGGTCGACCAGCTGTCCCAGCGGCCTCGGACCCTAGTCTGAAGAGCTGTGGGGTCGACCAACTATCCCGGCCGACTCAGAGGCGGGTCCGAGGAGCTGTGGGGTGGAATCGCTCTCCCGGCCGACTTGGTCCTGCGCCCGAGCTGACACAGGAGCAACCAGCTATCCCGGCCCTTTTGGTCAGTGTTCCGAGCTGGGGAGGGGTCGATCAGCTGTCCCGGCCGACTCAGACCCGGGTCCGAGGAGCTGCGGGGATGACCAGCTATCCCGCCAACTCGGCCAGGGTTCGAGCTGACGCGGGTCGTCCAGTTATCGCGGCCAACACGGTCCCGGTCCGAGGAGCTGTGGGGTCCACCAGATGTCCCGGCCGACTCGGACCCGAAGCCGAGGAGCTGTCGGGTCGACCAGCTGTCTAGGCCGACTCGTTCCCGTGTCCGAGTTGACATAGGGTCGGCCTGAAATCCTGAACCATTTGGTCCCCGGTACGAGCTGACGTGGTTTCCATCAGCAGTCCCGGCCAACTCGGACCCGGGTCCGAGGAGCTCTGGAGTCACAAGCTGTCCCGGCCGACTCGGTCCAGATCCGAACTGCCGCAGGGTCGACCAGCTCTTCCGGCCGATTCGCACCCGGGTCCCAGGAGCTCTGGGGTGGACCAGCTCTCCTGGCCGACTCCGTCCTGGGTCCTAACTTACACAGGGTCGACCATCTATCCCGGTCCATATGGTCCCAGCTCCGAACTGACGCCCTGTCGTTAATTTTCCAGGACGACCCGGTCACGGGTCTGAGGAGCTGTGGGGTCGACCAGGTGTCCCGGTTGACTCGGACCCGAGGCCGAGGAGCTGTGGGGTTCACCAGCTATCCCGGCCAACTCAGTACTGGTCCGAGCTGACGCGGGGTCGTCCAGCTGTGCAGGCCGACTCGAACCCGGGTCCGAGGAGCTCTGGTGTTGTCCAGCTACCCTGCCCGACTCCGTCCCGGGTCCGAGCTTACCCAGGGTCGACCATCTATCCCGGCCCATTTGGTCCGGGGTCCGGGCTGACGCGGTCTCGCTCACCTGCCCCAGACGACACGGTCCCGGGTCTGAGGAGGTGCGGGGTCGAACATATGTCCCGGCCGACTCGGACCCGAGTCCGAGGAGCTGTGGGGTCGAGCAGCTCTCCTGGCCGACTCGTCCCGGGTTCGAGCTGACGCGGGCTCGACCAGCTATCCCGGCCGACTCGGTCCCGGTACCGATCTGACACATGATGGACCAGCTATCCCGGCCCATTCGGTCCCAGATGCGAGCTGAGGCGGGGTCGACCAGACGTCCCGGCCGCCTCGGACCCTGGTCTGAGGAGCTGTGGGCTTGACAAGCTCTCCCGGCCGAATCGGTCCCGGATTCGAGCTGCCGCAGCGTCGACCAGCTATCCCGGCGTCTCGGCCCCGGGTCCGAGATGACTCGGTGTCGACCAGCAATGCTGGCCAACTCGGACCCGGGTCCGAGGAGCTGTGGGGTCGACCAGCTATCCTGGCCGACTCGTCCCGGGTCAGAGCAGACGCGGGGTCAACCAGTTATCCCGGCCACCTCGGTCCCGGGGCCAACCTGCCACGGGTCGACCAGCTGTCCCCGCCGACTCGGCCCCGGGTCCAAGCAGCTGTGGGGTGGACCAGCTGTGCACGCCGATCGGTCCCGGTTCCGAGCTGACACAGTGTCGGCCAGGAATCCCGACCCATTTGGTCCCGGGTCCCAGCTGACTCGGTGTCGACCAGCTGTCCCCGCCGACTCGGACCCAGGTCCGAGGAGCTGTGGGGTCGAGCAGCTCTCCTGGCCTGCTCGTCCCGGGTTCGAGGGGACGCTGGCTCGACCAGTTTCCCCGGCCAACTCGGTCCCGGATCCAAGGTGCCGCACGTCGACGAGCTCTCCCGGCCGACTCGGTCCCTGTACCTTTCTGACACGTGATAGACCAGCTATCCCGGCCCATTTGGTCCCAGATCCGAGCTGACGCGGGGTGGACCAGAGGTCCGGGCCGCCTCGGAACCGGGTCCGAGGAGCTGTGGGCTCGACATTCTCTCCCTGCCGAATCGGTCCCGGGTCCGAGAAGACTCGGGGTCGACCAGCTATCCCGGCCAACTCAGACCCGGGTCCGAGAAGACTCGGGGTCGACCAGCTATCCCGGCCAACTCGGACCCGGGTCCGAGGAGCTGTAGTGTTGGCCAGCTATCCCGGTGTACTCGGTCTCGGGTCCGAGCTGCCGCAGGGTCGACCCGCTGTGCAGGCCGACTCGGACCCAGGTTCAAGGAGCTGTTGGGTCGCCTAGATATCCTGGCCAACGCGGTCCCGGGTCCGAGCTGAAACAGGGTCGATCAGCTATCCCGGCCCATTTGGTCAGTGCTACGAGCTGCCCCAGTGTCGATCAGCTGTCCCAGCCGACTCGGAACCTGGTCCGAGGAGCTGTGGGATCGACCAGATTTCCCGGCCGATTCGGACCCGAGTCCGAGGAGCTGTGGTGTCGACCAGCTATCCTGGCCGACTCGTCCCGGGTTCGAGCAGACGCGGGGTCGACCAGTTAGCCTTGCTAACTCGGTCCCGGGTCCAAGGTGCCGCGGGTCGACCAGCTGTCCCAGCGGCCTCGGACCCTAGTCTGAAGAGCTGTGGGGTCGACCAACTATCCCGGCCGACTCAGAGGCGGGTCCGAGGAGCTGTGGGGTGGAATCGCTCTCCCGGCCGACTTGGTCCTGCGCCCGAGCTGACACAGGAGCAACCAGCTATCCCGGCCCTTTTGGTCAGTGTTCCGAGCTGGGGAGGGGTCGATCAGCTGTCCCGGCCGACTCAGACCCGGGTCCGAGGAGCTGCGGGGATGACCAGCTATCCCGCCAACTCGGCCAGGGTTCGAGCTGACGCGGGTCGTCCAGTTATCGCGGCCAACACGGTCCCGGTCCGAGGAGCTGTGGGGTCCACCAGATGTCCCGGCCGACTCGGACCCGAAGCCGAGGAGCTGTCGGGTCGACCAGCTGTCTAGGCCGACTCGTTCCCGTGTCCGAGTTGACATAGGGTCGGCCTGAAATCCTGAACCATTTGGTCCCCGGTACGAGCTGACGTGGTTTCCATCAGCAGTCCCGGCCAACTCGGACCCGGGTCCGAGGAGCTCTGGAGTCACAAGCTGTCCCGGCCGACTCGGTCCAGATCCGAACTGCCGCAGGGTCGACCAGCTCTTCCGGCCGATTCGCACCCGGGTCCCAGGAGCTCTGGGGTGGACCAGCTCTCCTGGCCGACTCCGTCCTGGGTCCTAACTTACACAGGGTCGACCATCTATCCCGGTCCATATGGTCCCAGCTCCGAACTGACGCCCTGTCGTTAATTTTCCAGGACGACCCGGTCACGGGTCTGAGGAGCTGTGGGGTCGACCAGGTGTCCCGGTTGACTCGGACCCGAGGCCGAGGAGCTGTGGGGTTCACCAGCTATCCCGGCCAACTCAGTACTGGTCCGAGCTGACGCGGGGTCGTCCAGCTGTGCAGGCCGACTCGAACCCGGGTCCGAGGAGCTCTGGTGTTGTCCAGCTACCCTGCCCGACTCCGTCCCGGGTCCGAGCTTACCCAGGGTCGACCATCTATCCCGGCCCATTTGGTCCGGGGTCCGGGCTGACGCGGTCTCGCTCACCTGCCCCAGACGACACGGTCCCGGGTCTGAGGAGGTGCGGGGTCGAACATATGTCCCGGCCGACTCGGACCCGAGTCCGAGGAGCTGTGGGGTCGAGCAGCTCTCCTGGCCGACTCGTCCCGGGTTCGAGCTGACGCGGGCTCGACCAGCTATCCCGGCCGACTCGGTCCCGGTACCGATCTGACACATGATGGACCAGCTATCCCGGCCCATTCGGTCCCAGATGCGAGCTGAGGCGGGGTCGACCAGACGTCCCGGCCGCCTCGGACCCTGGTCTGAGGAGCTGTGGGCTTGACAAGCTCTCCCGGCCGAATCGGTCCCGGATTCGAGCTGCCGCAGCGTCGACCAGCTATCCCGGCGTCTCGGCCCCGGGTCCGAGATGACTCGGTGTCGACCAGCAATGCTGGCCAACTCGGACCCGGGTCCGAGGAGCTGTGGGGTCGACCAGCTATCCTGGCCGACTCGTCCCGGGTCAGAGCAGACGCGGGGTCAACCAGTTATCCCGGCCACCTCGGTCCCGGGGCCAACCTGCCACGGGTCGACCAGCTGTCCCCGCCGACTCGGCCCCGGGTCCAAGCAGCTGTGGGGTGGACCAGCTGTGCACGCCGATCGGTCCCGGTTCCGAGCTGACACAGTGTCGGCCAGGAATCCCGACCCATTTGGTCCCGGGTCCCAGCTGACTCGGTGTCGACCAGCTGTCCCCGCCGACTCGGACCCAGGTCCGAGGAGCTGTGGGGTCGAGCAGCTCTCCTGGCCTGCTCGTCCCGGGTTCGAGGGGACGCTGGCTCGACCAGTTTCCCCGGCCAACTCGGTCCCGGATCCAAGGTGCCGCACGTCGACGAGCTCTCCCGGCCGACTCGGTCCCTGTACCTTTCTGACACGTGATAGACCAGCTATCCCGGCCCATTTGGTCCCAGATCCGAGCTGACGCGGGGTGGACCAGAGGTCCGGGCCGCCTCGGAACCGGGTCCGAGGAGCTGTGGGCTCGACATTCTCTGCCTGCCGAATCGGTCCCGGGTCCGAGAAGACTCGGGGTCGACCAGCTATCCCGGCCAACTCAGACCCGGGTCCGAGAAGACTCGGGGTCGACCAGCTATCCCGGCCAACTCAGACCCGGGTCCGAGAAGACTCGGGGTCGACCAGCTATCCCGGCCAACTCGGACCCGGGTCCGAGGAGCTGTAGTGTTGGCCAGCTATCCCGGTGTACTCGGTCTCGGGTCCGAGCTGCCGCAGGGTCGACCCGCTGTGCAGGCCGACTCGGACCCAGGTTCAAGGAGCTGTTGGGTCGCCTAGATATCCTGGCCAACGCGGTCCCGGGTCCGAGCTGAAACAGGGTCGATCAGCTATCCCGGCCCATTTGGTCAGTGCTACGAGCTGCCCCAGTGTCGATCAGCTGTCCCAGCCGACTCGGAACCTGGTCCGAGGAGCTGTGGGATCGACCAGATTTCCCGGCCGATTCGGACCCGAGTCCGAGGAGCTGTGGTGTCGACCAGCTATCCTGGCCGACTCGTCCCGGGTTCGAGCAGACGCGGGGTCGACCAGTTAGCCTTGCTAACTCGGTCCCGGGTCCAAGGTGCCGCGGGTCGACCAGCTGTCCCAGCGGCCTCGGACCCTAGTCTGAAGAGCTGTGGGGTCGACCAACTATCCCGGCCGACTCAGAGGCGGGTCCGAGGAGCTGTGGGGTGGAATCGCTCTCCCGGCCGACTTGGTCCTGCGCCCGAGCTGACACAGGAGCAACCAGCTATCCCGGCCCTTTTGGTCAGTGTTCCGAGCTGGGGAGGGGTCGATCAGCTGTCCCGGCCGACTCAGACCCGGGTCCGAGGAGCTGCGGGGATGACCAGCTATCCCGCCAACTCGGCCAGGGTTCGAGCTGACGCGGGTCGTCCAGTTATCGCGGCCAACACGGTCCCGGTCCGAGGAGCTGTGGGGTCCACCAGATGTCCCGGCCGACTCGGACCCGAAGCCGAGGAGCTGTCGGGTCGACCAGCTGTCTAGGCCGACTCGTTCCCGTGTCCGAGTTGACATAGGGTCGGCCTGAAATCCTGAACCATTTGGTCCCCGGTACGAGCTGACGTGGTTTCCATCAGCAGTCCCGGCCAACTCGGACCCGGGTCCGAGGAGCTCTGGAGTCACAAGCTGTCCCGGCCGACTCGGTCCAGATCCGAACTGCCGCAGGGTCGACCAGCTCTTCCGGCCGATTCGCACCCGGGTCCCAGGAGCTCTGGGGTGGACCAGCTCTCCTGGCCGACTCCGTCCTGGGTCCTAACTTACACAGGGTCGACCATCTATCCCGGTCCATATGGTCCCAGCTCCGAACTGACGCCCTGTCGTTAATTTTCCAGGACGACCCGGTCACGGGTCTGAGGAGCTGTGGGGTCGACCAGGTGTCCCGGTTGACTCGGACCCGAGGCCGAGGAGCTGTGGGGTTCACCAGCTATCCCGGCCAACTCAGTACTGGTCCGAGCTGACGCGGGGTCGTCCAGCTGTGCAGGCCGACTCGAACCCGGGTCCGAGGAGCTCTGGTGTTGTCCAGCTACCCTGCCCGACTCCGTCCCGGGTCCGAGCTTACCCAGGGTCGACCATCTATCCCGGCCCATTTGGTCCGGGGTCCGGGCTGACGCGGTCTCGCTCACCTGCCCCAGACGACACGGTCCCGGGTCTGAGGAGGTGCGGGGTCGAACATATGTCCCGGCCGACTCGGACCCGAGTCCGAGGAGCTGTGGGGTCGAGCAGCTCTCCTGGCCGACTCGTCCCGGGTTCGAGCTGACGCGGGCTCGACCAGCTATCCCGGCCGACTCGGTCCCGGTACCGATCTGACACATGATGGACCAGCTATCCCGGCCCATTCGGTCCCAGATGCGAGCTGAGGCGGGGTCGACCAGACGTCCCGGCCGCCTCGGACCCTGGTCTGAGGAGCTGTGGGCTTGACAAGCTCTCCCGGCCGAATCGGTCCCGGATTCGAGCTGCCGCAGCGTCGACCAGCTATCCCGGCGTCTCGGCCCCGGGTCCGAGATGACTCGGTGTCGACCAGCAATGCTGGCCAACTCGGACCCGGGTCCGAGGAGCTGTGGGGTCGACCAGCTATCCTGGCCGACTCGTCCCGGGTCAGAGCAGACGCGGGGTCAACCAGTTATCCCGGCCACCTCGGTCCCGGGGCCAACCTGCCACGGGTCGACCAGCTGTCCCCGCCGACTCGGCCCCGGGTCCAAGCAGCTGTGGGGTGGACCAGCTGTGCACGCCGATCGGTCCCGGTTCCGAGCTGACACAGTGTCGGCCAGGAATCCCGACCCATTTGGTCCCGGGTCCCAGCTGACTCGGTGTCGACCAGCTGTCCCCGCCGACTCGGACCCAGGTCCGAGGAGCTGTGGGGTCGAGCAGCTCTCCTGGCCTGCTCGTCCCGGGTTCGAGGGGACGCTGGCTCGACCAGTTTCCCCGGCCAACTCGGTCCCGGATCCAAGGTGCCGCACGTCGACGAGCTCTCCCGGCCGACTCGGTCCCTGTACCTTTCTGACACGTGATAGACCAGCTATCCCGGCCCATTTGGTCCCAGATCCGAGCTGACGCGGGGTGGACCAGAGGTCCGGGCCGCCTCGGAACCGGGTCCGAGGAGCTGTGGGCTCGACATTCTCTCCCTGCCGAATCGGTCCCGGGTCCGAGAAGACTCGGGGTCGACCAGCTATCCCGGCCAACTCAGACCCGGGTCCGAGAAGACTCGGGGTCGACCAGCTATCCCGGCCAACTCGGACCCGGGTCCGAGGAGCTGTAGTGTTGGCCAGCTATCCCGGTGTACTCGGTCTCGGGTCCGAGCTGCCGCAGGGTCGACCCGCTGTGCAGGCCGACTCGGACCCAGGTTCAAGGAGCTGTTGGGTCGCCTAGATATCCTGGCCAACGCGGTCCCGGGTCCGAGCTGAAACAGGGTCGATCAGCTATCCCGGCCCATTTGGTCAGTGCTACGAGCTGCCCCAGTGTCGATCAGCTGTCCCAGCCGACTCGGAACCTGGTCCGAGGAGCTGTGGGATCGACCAGATTTCCCGGCCGATTCGGACCCGAGTCCGAGGAGCTGTGGTGTCGACCAGCTATCCTGGCCGACTCGTCCCGGGTTCGAGCAGACGCGGGGTCGACCAGTTAGCCTTGCTAACTCGGTCCCGGGTCCAAGGTGCCGCGGGTCGACCAGCTGTCCCAGCGGCCTCGGACCCTAGTCTGAAGAGCTGTGGGGTCGACCAACTATCCCGGCCGACTCAGAGGCGGGTCCGAGGAGCTGTGGGGTGGAATCGCTCTCCCGGCCGACTTGGTCCTGCGCCCGAGCTGACACAGGAGCAACCAGCTATCCCGGCCCTTTTGGTCAGTGTTCCGAGCTGGGGAGGGGTCGATCAGCTGTCCCGGCCGACTCAGACCCGGGTCCGAGGAGCTGCGGGGATGACCAGCTATCCCGCCAACTCGGCCAGGGTTCGAGCTGACGCGGGTCGTCCAGTTATCGCGGCCAACACGGTCCCGGTCCGAGGAGCTGTGGGGTCCACCAGATGTCCCGGCCGACTCGGACCCGAAGCCGAGGAGCTGTCGGGTCGACCAGCTGTCTAGGCCGACTCGTTCCCGTGTCCGAGTTGACATAGGGTCGGCCTGAAATCCTGAACCATTTGGTCCCCGGTACGAGCTGACGTGGTTTCCATCAGCAGTCCCGGCCAACTCGGACCCGGGTCCGAGGAGCTCTGGAGTCACAAGCTGTCCCGGCCGACTCGGTCCAGATCCGAACTGCCGCAGGGTCGACCAGCTCTTCCGGCCGATTCGCACCCGGGTCCCAGGAGCTCTGGGGTGGACCAGCTCTCCTGGCCGACTCCGTCCTGGGTCCTAACTTACACAGGGTCGACCATCTATCCCGGTCCATATGGTCCCAGCTCCGAACTGACGCCCTGTCGTTAATTTTCCAGGACGACCCGGTCACGGGTCTGAGGAGCTGTGGGGTCGACCAGGTGTCCCGGTTGACTCGGACCCGAGGCCGAGGAGCTGTGGGGTTCACCAGCTATCCCGGCCAACTCAGTACTGGTCCGAGCTGACGCGGGGTCGTCCAGCTGTGCAGGCCGACTCGAACCCGGGTCCGAGGAGCTCTGGTGTTGTCCAGCTACCCTGCCCGACTCCGTCCCGGGTCCGAGCTTACCCAGGGTCGACCATCTATCCCGGCCCATTTGGTCCGGGGTCCGGGCTGACGCGGTCTCGCTCACCTGCCCCAGACGACACGGTCCCGGGTCTGAGGAGGTGCGGGGTCGAACATATGTCCCGGCCGACTCGGACCCGAGTCCGAGGAGCTGTGGGGTCGAGCAGCTCTCCTGGCCGACTCGTCCCGGGTTCGAGCTGACGCGGGCTCGACCAGCTATCCCGGCCGACTCGGTCCCGGTACCGATCTGACACATGATGGACCAGCTATCCCGGCCCATTCGGTCCCAGATGCGAGCTGAGGCGGGGTCGACCAGACGTCCCGGCCGCCTCGGACCCTGGTCTGAGGAGCTGTGGGCTTGACAAGCTCTCCCGGCCGAATCGGTCCCGGATTCGAGCTGCCGCAGCGTCGACCAGCTATCCCGGCGTCTCGGCCCCGGGTCCGAGATGACTCGGTGTCGACCAGCAATGCTGGCCAACTCGGACCCGGGTCCGAGGAGCTGTGGGGTCGACCAGCTATCCTGGCCGACTCGTCCCGGGTCAGAGCAGACGCGGGGTCAACCAGTTATCCCGGCCACCTCGGTCCCGGGGCCAACCTGCCACGGGTCGACCAGCTGTCCCCGCCGACTCGGCCCCGGGTCCAAGCAGCTGTGGGGTGGACCAGCTGTGCACGCCGATCGGTCCCGGTTCCGAGCTGACACAGTGTCGGCCAGGAATCCCGACCCATTTGGTCCCGGGTCCCAGCTGACTCGGTGTCGACCAGCTGTCCCCGCCGACTCGGACCCAGGTCCGAGGAGCTGTGGGGTCGAGCAGCTCTCCTGGCCTGCTCGTCCCGGGTTCGAGGGGACGCTGGCTCGACCAGTTTCCCCGGCCAACTCGGTCCCGGATCCAAGGTGCCGCACGTCGAC
Organism: Sus scrofa; assembly: GCF_054392235.1. Taxonomy (NCBI): domain Eukaryota; kingdom Metazoa; phylum Chordata; class Mammalia; order Artiodactyla; family Suidae; genus Sus; species Sus scrofa. The sequence continues at coordinate 44,427,463 of NC_139387.1, read as the reverse complement.
GAGCTCTCCCGGCCGACTCGGTCCCTGTACCTTTCTGACACGTGATAGACCAGCTATCCCGGCCCATTTGGTCCCAGATCCGAGCTGACGCGGGGTGGACCAGAGGTCCGGGCCGCCTCGGAACCGGGTCCGAGGAGCTGTGGGCTCGACATTCTCTCCCTGCCGAATCGGTCCCGGGTCCGAGAAGACTCGGGGTCGACCAGCTATCCCGGCCAACTCAGACCCGGGTCCGAGAAGACTCGGGGTCGACCAGCTATCCCGGCCAACTCGGACCCGGGTCCGAGGAGCTGTAGTGTTGGCCAGCTATCCCGGTGTACTCGGTCTCGGGTCCGAGCTGCCGCAGGGTCGACCCGCTGTGCAGGCCGACTCGGACCCAGGTTCAAGGAGCTGTTGGGTCGCCTAGATATCCTGGCCAACGCGGTCCCGGGTCCGAGCTGAAACAGGGTCGATCAGCTATCCCGGCCCATTTGGTCAGTGCTACGAGCTGCCCCAGTGTCGATCAGCTGTCCCAGCCGACTCGGAACCTGGTCCGAGGAGCTGTGGGATCGACCAGATTTCCCGGCCGATTCGGACCCGAGTCCGAGGAGCTGTGGTGTCGACCAGCTATCCTGGCCGACTCGTCCCGGGTTCGAGCAGACGCGGGGTCGACCAGTTAGCCTTGCTAACTCGGTCCCGGGTCCAAGGTGCCGCGGGTCGACCAGCTGTCCCAGCGGCCTCGGACCCTAGTCTGAAGAGCTGTGGGGTCGACCAACTATCCCGGCCGACTCAGAGGCGGGTCCGAGGAGCTGTGGGGTGGAATCGCTCTCCCGGCCGACTTGGTCCTGCGCCCGAGCTGACACAGGAGCAACCAGCTATCCCGGCCCTTTTGGTCAGTGTTCCGAGCTGGGGAGGGGTCGATCAGCTGTCCCGGCCGACTCAGACCCGGGTCCGAGGAGCTGCGGGGATGACCAGCTATCCCGCCAACTCGGCCAGGGTTCGAGCTGACGCGGGTCGTCCAGTTATCGCGGCCAACACGGTCCCGGTCCGAGGAGCTGTGGGGTCCACCAGATGTCCCGGCCGACTCGGACCCGAAGCCGAGGAGCTGTCGGGTCGACCAGCTGTCTAGGCCGACTCGTTCCCGTGTCCGAGTTGACATAGGGTCGGCCTGAAATCCTGAACCATTTGGTCCCCGGTACGAGCTGACGTGGTTTCCATCAGCAGTCCCGGCCAACTCGGACCCGGGTCCGAGGAGCTCTGGAGTCACAAGCTGTCCCGGCCGACTCGGTCCAGATCCGAACTGCCGCAGGGTCGACCAGCTCTTCCGGCCGATTCGCACCCGGGTCCCAGGAGCTCTGGGGTGGACCAGCTCTCCTGGCCGACTCCGTCCTGGGTCCTAACTTACACAGGGTCGACCATCTATCCCGGTCCATATGGTCCCAGCTCCGAACTGACGCCCTGTCGTTAATTTTCCAGGACGACCCGGTCACGGGTCTGAGGAGCTGTGGGGTCGACCAGGTGTCCCGGTTGACTCGGACCCGAGGCCGAGGAGCTGTGGGGTTCACCAGCTATCCCGGCCAACTCAGTACTGGTCCGAGCTGACGCGGGGTCGTCCAGCTGTGCAGGCCGACTCGAACCCGGGTCCGAGGAGCTCTGGTGTTGTCCAGCTACCCTGCCCGACTCCGTCCCGGGTCCGAGCTTACCCAGGGTCGACCATCTATCCCGGCCCATTTGGTCCGGGGTCCGGGCTGACGCGGTCTCGCTCACCTGCCCCAGACGACACGGTCCCGGGTCTGAGGAGGTGCGGGGTCGAACATATGTCCCGGCCGACTCGGACCCGAGTCCGAGGAGCTGTGGGGTCGAGCAGCTCTCCTGGCCGACTCGTCCCGGGTTCGAGCTGACGCGGGCTCGACCAGCTATCCCGGCCGACTCGGTCCCGGTACCGATCTGACACATGATGGACCAGCTATCCCGGCCCATTCGGTCCCAGATGCGAGCTGAGGCGGGGTCGACCAGACGTCCCGGCCGCCTCGGACCCTGGTCTGAGGAGCTGTGGGCTTGACAAGCTCTCCCGGCCGAATCGGTCCCGGATTCGAGCTGCCGCAGCGTCGACCAGCTATCCCGGCGTCTCGGCCCCGGGTCCGAGATGACTCGGTGTCGACCAGCAATGCTGGCCAACTCGGACCCGGGTCCGAGGAGCTGTGGGGTCGACCAGCTATCCTGGCCGACTCGTCCCGGGTCAGAGCAGACGCGGGGTCAACCAGTTATCCCGGCCACCTCGGTCCCGGGGCCAACCTGCCACGGGTCGACCAGCTGTCCCCGCCGACTCGGCCCCGGGTCCAAGCAGCTGTGGGGTGGACCAGCTGTGCACGCCGATCGGTCCCGGTTCCGAGCTGACACAGTGTCGGCCAGGAATCCCGACCCATTTGGTCCCGGGTCCCAGCTGACTCGGTGTCGACCAGCTGTCCCCGCCGACTCGGACCCAGGTCCGAGGAGCTGTGGGGTCGAGCAGCTCTCCTGGCCTGCTCGTCCCGGGTTCGAGGGGACGCTGGCTCGACCAGTTTCCCCGGCCAACTCGGTCCCGGATCCAAGGTGCCGCACGTCGACGAGCTCTCCCGGCCGACTCGGTCCCTGTACCTTTCTGACACGTGATAGACCAGCTATCCCGGCCCATTTGGTCCCAGATCCGAGCTGACGCGGGGTGGACCAGAGGTCCGGGCCGCCTCGGAACCGGGTCCGAGGAGCTGTGGGCTCGACATTCTCTGCCTGCCGAATCGGTCCCGGGTCCGAGAAGACTCGGGGTCGACCAGCTATCCCGGCCAACTCAGACCCGGGTCCGAGAAGACTCGGGGTCGACCAGCTATCCCGGCCAACTCAGACCCGGGTCCGAGAAGACTCGGGGTCGACCAGCTATCCCGGCCAACTCGGACCCGGGTCCGAGGAGCTGTAGTGTTGGCCAGCTATCCCGGTGTACTCGGTCTCGGGTCCGAGCTGCCGCAGGGTCGACCCGCTGTGCAGGCCGACTCGGACCCAGGTTCAAGGAGCTGTTGGGTCGCCTAGATATCCTGGCCAACGCGGTCCCGGGTCCGAGCTGAAACAGGGTCGATCAGCTATCCCGGCCCATTTGGTCAGTGCTACGAGCTGCCCCAGTGTCGATCAGCTGTCCCAGCCGACTCGGAACCTGGTCCGAGGAGCTGTGGGATCGACCAGATTTCCCGGCCGATTCGGACCCGAGTCCGAGGAGCTGTGGTGTCGACCAGCTATCCTGGCCGACTCGTCCCGGGTTCGAGCAGACGCGGGGTCGACCAGTTAGCCTTGCTAACTCGGTCCCGGGTCCAAGGTGCCGCGGGTCGACCAGCTGTCCCAGCGGCCTCGGACCCTAGTCTGAAGAGCTGTGGGGTCGACCAACTATCCCGGCCGACTCAGAGGCGGGTCCGAGGAGCTGTGGGGTGGAATCGCTCTCCCGGCCGACTTGGTCCTGCGCCCGAGCTGACACAGGAGCAACCAGCTATCCCGGCCCTTTTGGTCAGTGTTCCGAGCTGGGGAGGGGTCGATCAGCTGTCCCGGCCGACTCAGACCCGGGTCCGAGGAGCTGCGGGGATGACCAGCTATCCCGCCAACTCGGCCAGGGTTCGAGCTGACGCGGGTCGTCCAGTTATCGCGGCCAACACGGTCCCGGTCCGAGGAGCTGTGGGGTCCACCAGATGTCCCGGCCGACTCGGACCCGAAGCCGAGGAGCTGTCGGGTCGACCAGCTGTCTAGGCCGACTCGTTCCCGTGTCCGAGTTGACATAGGGTCGGCCTGAAATCCTGAACCATTTGGTCCCCGGTACGAGCTGACGTGGTTTCCATCAGCAGTCCCGGCCAACTCGGACCCGGGTCCGAGGAGCTCTGGAGTCACAAGCTGTCCCGGCCGACTCGGTCCAGATCCGAACTGCCGCAGGGTCGACCAGCTCTTCCGGCCGATTCGCACCCGGGTCCCAGGAGCTCTGGGGTGGACCAGCTCTCCTGGCCGACTCCGTCCTGGGTCCTAACTTACACAGGGTCGACCATCTATCCCGGTCCATATGGTCCCAGCTCCGAACTGACGCCCTGTCGTTAATTTTCCAGGACGACCCGGTCACGGGTCTGAGGAGCTGTGGGGTCGACCAGGTGTCCCGGTTGACTCGGACCCGAGGCCGAGGAGCTGTGGGGTTCACCAGCTATCCCGGCCAACTCAGTACTGGTCCGAGCTGACGCGGGGTCGTCCAGCTGTGCAGGCCGACTCGAACCCGGGTCCGAGGAGCTCTGGTGTTGTCCAGCTACCCTGCCCGACTCCGTCCCGGGTCCGAGCTTACCCAGGGTCGACCATCTATCCCGGCCCATTTGGTCCGGGGTCCGGGCTGACGCGGTCTCGCTCACCTGCCCCAGACGACACGGTCCCGGGTCTGAGGAGGTGCGGGGTCGAACATATGTCCCGGCCGACTCGGACCCGAGTCCGAGGAGCTGTGGGGTCGAGCAGCTCTCCTGGCCGACTCGTCCCGGGTTCGAGCTGACGCGGGCTCGACCAGCTATCCCGGCCGACTCGGTCCCGGTACCGATCTGACACATGATGGACCAGCTATCCCGGCCCATTCGGTCCCAGATGCGAGCTGAGGCGGGGTCGACCAGACGTCCCGGCCGCCTCGGACCCTGGTCTGAGGAGCTGTGGGCTTGACAAGCTCTCCCGGCCGAATCGGTCCCGGATTCGAGCTGCCGCAGCGTCGACCAGCTATCCCGGCGTCTCGGCCCCGGGTCCGAGATGACTCGGTGTCGACCAGCAATGCTGGCCAACTCGGACCCGGGTCCGAGGAGCTGTGGGGTCGACCAGCTATCCTGGCCGACTCGTCCCGGGTCAGAGCAGACGCGGGGTCAACCAGTTATCCCGGCCACCTCGGTCCCGGGGCCAACCTGCCACGGGTCGACCAGCTGTCCCCGCCGACTCGGCCCCGGGTCCAAGCAGCTGTGGGGTGGACCAGCTGTGCACGCCGATCGGTCCCGGTTCCGAGCTGACACAGTGTCGGCCAGGAATCCCGACCCATTTGGTCCCGGGTCCCAGCTGACTCGGTGTCGACCAGCTGTCCCCGCCGACTCGGACCCAGGTCCGAGGAGCTGTGGGGTCGAGCAGCTCTCCTGGCCTGCTCGTCCCGGGTTCGAGGGGACGCTGGCTCGACCAGTTTCCCCGGCCAACTCGGTCCCGGATCCAAGGTGCCGCACGTCGACGAGCTCTCCCGGCTGACTCGGTCCCTGTACCTTTCTGACACGTGATAGACCAGCTATCCCGGCCCATTTGGTCCCAGATCCGAGCTGACGCGGGGTGGACCAGAGGTCCGGGCCGCCTCGGAACCGGGTCCGAGGAGCTGTGGGCTCGACATTCTCTCCCTGCCGAATCGGTCCCGGGTCCGAGAAGACTCGGGGTCGACCAGCTATCCCGGCCAACTCAGACCCGGGTCCGAGAAGACTCGGGGTCGACCAGCTATCCCGGCCAACTCGGACCCGGGTCCGAGGAGCTGTAGTGTTGGCCAGCTATCCCGGTGTACTCGGTCTCGGGTCCGAGCTGCCGCAGGGTCGACCCGCTGTGCAGGCCGACTCGGACCCAGGTTCAAGGAGCTGTTGGGTCGCCTAGATATCCTGGCCAACGCGGTCCCGGGTCCGAGCTGAAACAGGGTCGATCAGCTATCCCGGCCCATTTGGTCAGTGCTACGAGCTGCCCCAGTGTCGATCAGCTGTCCCAGCCGACTCGGAACCTGGTCCGAGGAGCTGTGGGATCGACCAGATTTCCCGGCCGATTCGGACCCGAGTCCGAGGAGCTGTGGTGTCGACCAGCTATCCTGGCCGACTCGTCCCGGGTTCGAGCAGACGCGGGGTCGACCAGTTAGCCTTGCTAACTCGGTCCCGGGTCCAAGGTGCCGCGGGTCGACCAGCTGTCCCAGCGGCCTCGGACCCTAGTCTGAAGAGCTGTGGGGTCGACCAACTATCCCGGCCGACTCAGAGGCGGGTCCGAGGAGCTGTGGGGTGGAATCGCTCTCCCGGCCGACTTGGTCCTGCGCCCGAGCTGACACAGGAGCAACCAGCTATCCCGGCCCTTTTGGTCAGTGTTCCGAGCTGGGGAGGGGTCGATCAGCTGTCCCGGCCGACTCAGACCCGGGTCCGAGGAGCTGCGGGGATGACCAGCTATCCCGCCAACTCGGCCAGGGTTCGAGCTGACGCGGGTCGTCCAGTTATCGCGGCCAACACGGTCCCGGTCCGAGGAGCTGTGGGGTCCACCAGATGTCCCGGCCGACTCGGACCCGAAGCCGAGGAGCTGTCGGGTCGACCAGCTGTCTAGGCCGACTCGTTCCCGTGTCCGAGTTGACATAGGGTCGGCCTGAAATCCTGAACCATTTGGTCCCCGGTACGAGCTGACGTGGTTTCCATCAGCAGTCCCGGCCAACTCGGACCCGGGTCCGAGGAGCTCTGGAGTCACAAGCTGTCCCGGCCGACTCGGTCCAGATCCGAACTGCCGCAGGGTCGACCAGCTCTTCCGGCCGATTCGCACCCGGGTCCCAGGAGCTCTGGGGTGGACCAGCTCTCCTGGCCGACTCCGTCCTGGGTCCTAACTTACACAGGGTCGACCATCTATCCCGGTCCATATGGTCCCAGCTCCGAACTGACGCCCTGTCGTTAATTTTCCAGGACGACCCGGTCACGGGTCTGAGGAGCTGTGGGGTCGACCAGGTGTCCCGGTTGACTCGGACCCGAGGCCGAGGAGCTGTGGGGTTCACCAGCTATCCCGGCCAACTCAGTACTGGTCCGAGCTGACGCGGGGTCGTCCAGCTGTGCAGGCCGACTCGAACCCGGGTCCGAGGAGCTCTGGTGTTGTCCAGCTACCCTGCCCGACTCCGTCCCGGGTCCGAGCTTACCCAGGGTCGACCATCTATCCCGGCCCATTTGGTCCGGGGTCCGGGCTGACGCGGTCTCGCTCACCTGCCCCAGACGACACGGTCCCGGGTCTGAGGAGGTGCGGGGTCGAACATATGTCCCGGCCGACTCGGACCCGAGTCCGAGGAGCTGTGGGGTCGAGCAGCTCTCCTGGCCGACTCGTCCCGGGTTCGAGCTGACGCGGGCTCGACCAGCTATCCCGGCCGACTCGGTCCCGGTACCGATCTGACACATGATGGACCAGCTATCCCGGCCCATTCGGTCCCAGATGCGAGCTGAGGCGGGGTCGACCAGACGTCCCGGCCGCCTCGGACCCTGGTCTGAGGAGCTGTGGGCTTGACAAGCTCTCCCGGCCGAATCGGTCCCGGATTCGAGCTGCCGCAGCGTCGACCAGCTATCCCGGCGTCTCGGCCCCGGGTCCGAGATGACTCGGTGTCGACCAGCAATGCTGGCCAACTCGGACCCGGGTCCGAGGAGCTGTGGGGTCGACCAGCTATCCTGGCCGACTCGTCCCGGGTCAGAGCAGACGCGGGGTCAACCAGTTATCCCGGCCACCTCGGTCCCGGGGCCAACCTGCCACGGGTCGACCAGCTGTCCCCGCCGACTCGGCCCCGGGTCCAAGCAGCTGTGGGGTGGACCAGCTGTGCACGCCGATCGGTCCCGGTTCCGAGCTGACACAGTGTCGGCCAGGAATCCCGACCCATTTGGTCCCGGGTCCCAGCTGACTCGGTGTCGACCAGCTGTCCCCGCCGACTCGGACCCAGGTCCGAGGAGCTGTGGGGTCGAGCAGCTCTCCTGGCCTGCTCGTCCCGGGTTCGAGGGGACGCTGGCTCGACCAGTTTCCCCGGCCAACTCGGTCCCGGATCCAAGGTGCCGCACGTCGACGAGCTCTCCCGGCCGACTCGGTCCCTGTACCTTTCTGACACGTGATAGACCAGCTATCCCGGCCCATTTGGTCCCAGATCCGAGCTGACGCGGGGTGGACCAGAGGTCCGGGCCGCCTCGGAACCGGGTCCGAGGAGCTGTGGGCTCGACATTCTCTCCCTGCCGAATCGGTCCCGGGTCCGAGAAGACTCGGGGTCGACCAGCTATCCCGGCCAACTCAGACCCGGGTCCGAGAAGACTCGGGGTCGACCAGCTATCCCGGCCAACTCGGACCCGGGTCCGAGGAGCTGTAGTGTTGGCCAGCTATCCCGGTGTACTCGGTCTCGGGTCCGAGCTGCCGCAGGGTCGACCCGCTGTGCAGGCCGACTCGGACCCAGGTTCAAGGAGCTGTTGGGTCGCCTAGATATCCTGGCCAACGCGGTCCCGGGTCCGAGCTGAAACAGGGTCGATCAGCTATCCCGGCCCATTTGGTCAGTGCTACGAGCTGCCCCAGTGTCGATCAGCTGTCCCAGCCGACTCGGAACCTGGTCCGAGGAGCTGTGGGATCGACCAGATTTCCCGGCCGATTCGGACCCGAGTCCGAGGAGCTGTGGTGTCGACCAGCTATCCTGGCCGACTCGTCCCGGGTTCGAGCAGACGCGGGGTCGACCAGTTAGCCTTGCTAACTCGGTCCCGGGTCCAAGGTGCCGCGGGTCGACCAGCTGTCCCAGCGGCCTCGGACCCTAGTCTGAAGAGCTGTGGGGTCGACCAACTATCCCGGCCGACTCAGAGGCGGGTCCGAGGAGCTGTGGGGTGGAATCGCTCTCCCGGCCGACTTGGTCCTGCGCCCGAGCTGACACAGGAGCAACCAGCTATCCCGGCCCTTTTGGTCAGTGTTCCGAGCTGGGGAGGGGTCGATCAGCTGTCCCGGCCGACTCAGACCCGGGTCCGAGGAGCTGCGGGGATGACCAGCTATCCCGCCAACTCGGCCAGGGTTCGAGCTGACGCGGGTCGTCCAGTTATCGCGGCCAACACGGTCCCGGTCCGAGGAGCTGTGGGGTCCACCAGATGTCCCGGCCGACTCGGACCCGAAGCCGAGGAGCTGTCGGGTCGACCAGCTGTCTAGGCCGACTCGTTCCCGTGTCCGAGTTGACATAGGGTCGGCCTGAAATCCTGAACCATTTGGTCCCCGGTACGAGCTGACGTGGTTTCCATCAGCAGTCCCGGCCAACTCGGACCCGGGTCCGAGGAGCTCTGGAGTCACAAGCTGTCCCGGCCGACTCGGTCCAGATCCGAACTGCCGCAGGGTCGACCAGCTCTTCCGGCCGATTCGCACCCGGGTCCCAGGAGCTCTGGGGTGGACCAGCTCTCCTGGCCGACTCCGTCCTGGGTCCTAACTTACACAGGGTCGACCATCTATCCCGGTCCATATGGTCCCAGCTCCGAACTGACGCCCTGTCGTTAATTTTCCAGGACGACCCGGTCACGGGTCTGAGGAGCTGTGGGGTCGACCAGGTGTCCCGGTTGACTCGGACCCGAGGCTGAGGAGCTGTGGGGTTCACCAGCTATCCCGGCCAACTCAGTACTGGTCCGAGCTGACGCGGGGTCGTCCAGCTGTGCAGGCCGACTCGAACCCGGGTCCGAGGAGCTCTGGTGTTGTCCAGCTACCCTGCCCGACTCCGTCCCGGGTCCGAGCTTACCCAGGGTCGACCATCTATCCCGGCCCATTTGGTCCGGGGTCCGGGCTGACGCGGTCTCGCTCACCTGCCCCAGACGACACGGTCCCGGGTCTGAGGAGGTGCGGGGTCGAACATATGTCCCGGCCGACTCGGACCCGAGTCCGAGGAGCTGTGGGGTCGAGCAGCTCTCCTGGCCGACTCGTCCCGGGTTCGAGCTGACGCGGGCTCGACCAGCTATCCCGGCCGACTCGGTCCCGGTACCGATCTGACACATGATGGACCAGCTATCCCGGCCCATTCGGTCCCAGATGCGAGCTGAGGCGGGGTCGACCAGACGTCCCGGCCGCCTCGGACCCTGGTCTGAGGAGCTGTGGGCTTGACAAGCTCTCCCGGCCGAATCGGTCCCGGATTCGAGCTGCCGCAGCGTCGACCAGCTATCCCGGCGTCTCGGCCCCGGGTCCGAGATGACTCGGTGTCGACCAGCAATGCTGGCCAACTCGGACCCGGGTCCGAGGAGCTGTGGGGTCGACCAGCTATCCTGGCCGACTCGTCCCGGGTCAGAGCAGACGCGGGGTCAACCAGTTATCCCGGCCACCTCGGTCCCGGGGCCAACCTGCCACGGGTCGACCAGCTGTCCCCGCCGACTCGGCCCCGGGTCCAAGCAGCTGTGGGGTGGACCAGCTGTGCACGCCGATCGGTCCCGGTTCCGAGCTGACACAGTGTCGGCCAGGAATCCCGACCCATTTGGTCCCGGGTCCCAGCTGACTCGGTGTCGACCAGCTGTCCCCGCCGACTCGGACCCAGGTCCGAGGAGCTGTGGGGTCGAGCAGCTCTCCTGGCCTGCTCGTCCCGGGTTCGAGGGGACGCTGGCTCGACCAGTTTCCCCGGCCAACTCGGTCCCGGATCCAAGGTGCCGCACGTCGACGAGCTCTCCCGGCCGACTCGGTCCCTGTACCTTTCTGACACGTGATAGACCAGCTATCCCGGCCCATTTGGTCCCAGATCCGAGCTGACGCGGGGTGGACCAGAGGTCCGGGCCGCCTCGGAACCGGGTCCGAGGAGCTGTGGGCTCGACATTCTCTCCCTGCCGAATCGGTCCCGGGTCCGAGAAGACTCGGGGTCGACCAGCTATCCCGGCCAACTCAGACCCGGGTCCGAGAAGACTCGGGGTCGACCAGCTATCCCGGCCAACTCGGACCCGGGTCCGAGGAGCTGTAGTGTTGGCCAGCTATCCCGGTGTACTCGGTCTCGGGTCCGAGCTGCCGCAGGGTCGACCCGCTGTGCAGGCCGACTCGGACCCAGGTTCAAGGAGCTGTTGGGTCGCCTAGATATCCTGGCCAACGCGGTCCCGGGTCCGAGCTGAAACAGGGTCGATCAGCTATCCCGGCCCATTTGGTCAGTGCTACGAGCTGCCCCAGTGTCGATCAGCTGTCCCAGCCGACTCGGAACCTGGTCCGAGGAGCTGTGGGATCGACCAGATTTCCCGGCCGATTCGGACCCGAGTCCGAGGAGCTGTGGTGTCGACCAGCTATCCTGGCCGACTCGTCCCGGGTTCGAGCAGACGCGGGGTCGACCAGTTAGCCTTGCTAACTCGGTCCCGGGTCCAAGGTGCCGCGGGTCGACCAGCTGTCCCAGCGGCCTCGGACCCTAGTCTGAAGAGCTGTGGGGTCGACCAACTATCCCGGCCGACTCAGAGGCGGGTCCGAGGAGCTGTGGGGTGGAATCGCTCTCCCGGCCGACTTGGTCCTGCGCCCGAGCTGACACAGGAGCAACCAGCTATCCCGGCCCTTTTGGTCAGTGTTCCGAGCTGGGGAGGGGTCGATCAGCTGTCCCGGCCGACTCAGACCCGGGTCCGAGGAGCTGCGGGGATGACCAGCTATCCCGCCAACTCGGCCAGGGTTCGAGCTGACGCGGGTCGTCCAGTTATCGCGGCCAACACGGTCCCGGTCCGAGGAGCTGTGGGGTCCACCAGATGTCCCGGCCGACTCGGACCCGAAGCCGAGGAGCTGTCGGGTCGACCAGCTGTCTAGGCCGACTCGTTCCCGTGTCCGAGTTGACATAGGGTCGGCCTGAAATCCTGAACCATTTGGTCCCCGGTACGAGCTGACGTGGTTTCCATCAGCAGTCCCGGCCAACTCGGACCCGGGTCCGAGGAGCTCTGGAGTCACAAGCTGTCCCGGCCGACTCGGTCCAGATCCGAACTGCCGCAGGGTCGACCAGCTCTTCCGGCCGATTCGCACCCGGGTCCCAGGAGCTCTGGGGTGGACCAGCTCTCCTGGCCGACTCCGTCCTGGGTCCTAACTTACACAGGGTCGACCATCTATCCCGGTCCATATGGTCCCAGCTCCGAACTGACGCCCTGTCGTTAATTTTCCAGGACGACCCGGTCACGGGTCTGAGGAGCTGTGGGGTCGACCAGGTGTCCCGGTTGACTCGGACCCGAGGCCGAGGAGCTGTGGGGTTCACCAGCTATCCCGGCCAACTCAGTACTGGTCCGAGCTGACGCGGGGTCGTCCAGCTGTGCAGGCCGACTCGAACCCGGGTCCGAGGAGCTCTGGTGTTGTCCAGCTACCCTGCCCGACTCCGTCCCGGGTCCGAGCTTACCCAGGGTCGACCATCTATCCCGGCCCATTTGGTCCGGGGTCCGGGCTGACGCGGTCTCGCTCACCTGCCCCAGACGACACGGTCCCGGGTCTGAGGAGGTGCGGGGTCGAACATATGTCCCGGCCGACTCGGACCCGAGTCCGAGGAGCTGTGGGGTCGAGCAGCTCTCCTGGCCGACTCGTCCCGGGTTCGAGCTGACGCGGGCTCGACCAGCTATCCCGGCCGACTCGGTCCCGGTACCGATCTGACACATGATGGACCAGCTATCCCGGCCCATTCGGTCCCAGATGCGAGCTGAGGCGGGGTCGACCAGACGTCCCGGCCGCCTCGGACCCTGGTCTGAGGAGCTGTGGGCTTGACAAGCTCTCCCGGCCGAATCGGTCCCGGATTCGAGCTGCCGCAGCGTCGACCAGCTATCCCGGCGTCTCGGCCCCGGGTCCGAGATGACTCGGTGTCGACCAGCAATGCTGGCCAACTCGGACCCGGGTCCGAGGAGCTGTGGGGTCGACCAGCTATCCTGGCCGACTCGTCCCGGGTCAGAGCAGACGCGGGGTCAACCAGTTATCCCGGCCACCTCGGTCCCGGGGCCAACCTGCCACGGGTCGACCAGCTGTCCCCGCCGACTCGGCCCCGGGTCCAAGCAGCTGTGGGGTGGACCAGCTGTGCACGCCGATCGGTCCCGGTTCCGAGCTGACACAGTGTCGGCCAGGAATCCCGACCCATTTGGTCCCGGGTCCCAGCTGACTCGGTGTCGACCAGCTGTCCCCGCCGACTCGGACCCAGGTCCGAGGAGCTGTGGGGTCGAGCAGCTCTCCTGGCCTGCTCGTCCCGGGTTCGAGGGGACGCTGGCTCGACCAGTTTCCCCGGCCAACTCGGTCCCGGATCCAAGGTGCCGCACGTCGACGAGCTCTCCCGGCCGACTCGGTCCCTGTACCTTTCTGACACGTGATAGACCAGCTATCCCGGCCCATTTGGTCCCAGATCCGAGCTGACGCGGGGTGGACCAGAGGTCCGGGCCGCCTCGGAACCGGGTCCGAGGAGCTGTGGGCTCGACATTCTCTCCCTGCCGAATCGGTCCCGGGTCCGAGAAGACTCGGGGTCGACCAGCTATCCCGGCCAACTCAGACCCGGGTCCGAGAAGACTCGGGGTCGACCAGCTATCCCGGCCAACTCGGACCCGGGTCCGAGGAGCTGTAGTGTTGGCCAGCTATCCCGGTGTACTCGGTCTCGGGTCCGAGCTGCCGCAGGGTCGACCCGCTGTGCAGGCCGACTCGGACCCAGGTTCAAGGAGCTGTTGGGTCGCCTAGATATCCTGGCCAACGCGGTCCCGGGTCCGAGCTGAAACAGGGTCGATCAGCTATCCCGGCCCATTTGGTCAGTGCTACGAGCTGCCCCAGTGTCGATCAGCTGTCCCAGCCGACTCGGAACCTGGTCCGAGGAGCTGTGGGATCGACCAGATTTCCCGGCCGATTCGGACCCGAGTCCGAGGAGCTGTGGTGTCGACCAGCTATCCTGGCCGACTCGTCCCGGGTTCGAGCAGACGCGGGGTCGACCAGTTAGCCTTGCTAACTCGGTCCCGGGTCCAAGGTGCCGCGGGTCGACCAGCTGTCCCAGCGGCCTCGGACCCTAGTCTGAAGAGCTGTGGGGTCGACCAACTATCCCGGCCGACTCAGAGGCGGGTCCGAGGAGCTGTGGGGTGGAATCGCTCTCCCGGCCGACTTGGTCCTGCGCCCGAGCTGACACAGGAGCAACCAGCTATCCCGGCCCTTTTGGTCAGTGTTCCGAGCTGGGGAGGGGTCGATCAGCTGTCCCGGCCGACTCAGACCCGGGTCCGAGGAGCTGCGGGGATGACCAGCTATCCCGCCAACTCGGCCAGGGTTCGAGCTGACGCGGGTCGTCCAGTTATCGCGGCCAACACGGTCCCGGTCCGAGGAGCTGTGGGGTCCACCAGATGTCCCGGCCGACTCGGACCCGAAGCCGAGGAGCTGTCGGGTCGACCAGCTGTCTAGGCCGACTCGTTCCCGTGTCCGAGTTGACATAGGGTCGGCCTGAAATCCTGAACCATTTGGTCCCCGGTACGAGCTGACGTGGTTTCCATCAGCAGTCCCGGCCAACTCGGACCCGGGTCCGAGGAGCTCTGGAGTCACAAGCTGTCCCGGCCGACTCGGTCCAGATCCGAACTGCCGCAGGGTCGACCAGCTCTTCCGGCCGATTCGCACCCGGGTCCCAGGAGCTCTGGGGTGGACCAGCTCTCCTGGCCGACTCCGTCCTGGGTCCTAACTTACACAGGGTCGACCATCTATCCCGGTCCATATGGTCCCAGCTCCGAACTGACGCCCTGTCGTTAATTTTCCAGGACGACCCGGTCACGGGTCTGAGGAGCTGTGGGGTCGACCAGGTGTCCCGGTTGACTCGGACCCGAGGCCGAGGAGCTGTGGGGTTCACCAGCTATCCCGGCCAACTCAGTACTGGTCCGAGCTGACGCGGGGTCGACCCGCTGTGCAGGCCGACTCGGACCCAGGTTCAAGGAGCTGTTGGGTCGCCTAGATATCCTGGCCAACGCGGTCCCGGGTCCGAGCTGAAACAGGGTCGATCAGCTATCCCGGCCCATTTGGTCAGTGCTACGAGCTGCCCCAGTGTCGATCAGCTGTCCCAGCCGACTCGGAACCTGGTCCGAGGAGCTGTGGGATCGACCAGATTTCCCGGCCGATTCGGACCCGAGTCCGAGGAGCTGTGGTGTCGACCAGCTATCCTTGCCGACTCGTCCCGGGTTCGAGCAGACGCGGGGTCGACCAGTTAGCCTTGCTAACTCGGTCCCGGGTCCAAGGTGCCGCGGGTCGACCAGCTGTCCCAGCGGCCTCGGACCCTAGTCTGAAGAGCTGTGGGGTCGACCAACTATCCCGGCCGACTCAGAGGCGGGTCCGAGGAGCTGTGGGGTGGAATCGCTCTCCCGGCCGACTTGGTCCTGCGCCCGAGCTGACACAGGAGCAACCAGCTATCCCGGCCCTTTTGGTCAGTGTTCCGAGCTGGGGAGGGGTCGATCAGCTGTCCCGGCCGACTCAGACCCGGGTCCGAGGAGCTGCGGGGATGACCAGCTATCCCGCCAACTCGGCCAGGGTTCGAGCTGACGCGGGTCGTCCAGTTATCGCGGCCAACACGGTCCCGGTCCGAGGAGCTGTGGGGTCCACCAGATGTCCCGGCCGACTCGGACCCGAAGCCGAGGAGCTGTCGGGTCGACCAGCTGTCTAGGCCGACTCGTTCCCGTGTCCGAGTTGACATAGGGTCGGCCTGAAATCCTGAACCATTTGGTCCCCGGTACGAGCTGACGTGGTTTCCATCAGCAGTCCCGGCCAACTCGGACCCGGGTCCGAGGAGCTCTGGAGTCACAAGCTGTCCCGGCCGACTCGGTCCAGATCCGAACTGCCGCAGGGTCGACCAGCTCTTCCGGCCGATTCGCACCCGGGTCCCAGGAGCTCTGGGGTGGACCAGCTCTCCTGGCCGACTCCGTCCTGGGTCCTAACTTACACAGGGTCGACCATCTATCCCGGTCCATATGGTCCCAGCTCCGAACTGACGCCCTGTCGTTAATTTTCCAGGACGACCCGGTCACGGGTCTGAGGAGCTGTGGGGTCGACCAGGTGTCCCGGTTGACTCGGACCCGAGGCCGAGGAGCTGTGGGGTTCACCAGCTATCCCGGCCAACTCAGTACTGGTCCGAGCTGACGCGGGGTCGTCCAGCTGTGCAGGCCGACTCGAACCCGGGTCCGAGGAGCTCTGGTGTTGTCCAGCTACCCTGCCCGACTCCGTCCCGGGTCCGAGCTTACACAGGGTCGACCATCTATCCCGGCCCATTTGGTCCGGGGTCCGGGCTGACGCGGTCTCGCTCACCTGCCCCAGACGACACGGTCCCGGGTCTGAGGAGGTGCGGGGTCGAACATATGTCCCGGCCGACTCGGACCCGAGTCCGAGGAGCTGTGGGGTCGAGCAGCTCTCCTGGCCGACTCGTCCCGGGTTCGAGCTGACGCGGGCTCGACCAGCTATCCCGGCCGACTCGGTCCCGGTACCGATCTGACACATGATGGACCAGCTATCCCGGCCCATTCGGTCCCAGATGCGAGCTGAGGCGGGGTCGACCAGACGTCCCGGCCGCCTCGGACCCTGGTCTGAGGAGCTGTGGGCTTGACAAGCTCTCCCGGCCGAATCGGTCCCGGATTCGAGCTGCCGCAGCGTCGACCAGCTATCCCGGCGTCTCGGCCCCGGGTCCGAGATGACTCGGTGTCGACCAGCAATGCTGGCCAACTCGGACCCGGGTCCGAGGAGCTGTGGGGTCGACCAGCTATCCTGGCCGACTCGTCCCGGGTCAGAGCAGACGCGGGGTCAACCAGTTATCCCGGCCACCTCGGTCCCGGGGCCAACCTGCCACGGGTCGACCAGCTGTCCCCGCCGACTCGGCCCCGGGTCCAAGCAGCTGTGGGGTGGACCAGCTGTGCACGCCGATCGGTCCCGGTTCCGAGCTGACACAGTGTCGGCCAGGAATCCCGACCCATTTGGTCCCGGGTCCCAGCTGACTCGGTGTCGACCAGCTGTCCCCGCCGACTCGGACCCAGGTCCGAGGAGCTGTGGGGTCGAGCAGCTCTCCTGGCCTGCTCGTCCCGGGTTCGAGGGGACGCTGGCTCGACCAGTTTCCCCGGCCAACTCGGTCCCGGATCCAAGGTGCCGCACGTCGACGAGCTCTCCCGGCCGACTCGGTCCCTGTACCTTTCTGACACGTGATAGACCAGCTATCCCGGCCCATTTGGTCCCAGATCCGAGCTGACGCGGGGTGGACCAGAGGTCCGGGCCGCCTCGGAACCGGGTCCGAGGAGCTGTGGGCTCGACATTCTCTCCCTGCCGAATCGGTCCCGGGTCCGAGAAGACTCGGGGTCGACCAGCTATCCCGGCCAACTCAGACCCGGGTCCGAGAAGACTCGGGGTCGACCAGCTATCCCGGCCAACTCGGACCCGGGTCCGAGGAGCTGTAGTGTTGGCCAGCTATCCCGGTGTACTCGGTCTCGGGTCCGAGCTGCCGCAGGGTCGACCCGCTGTGCAGGCCGACTCGGACCCAGGTTCAAGGAGCTGTTGGGTCGCCTAGATATCCTGGCCAACGCGGTCCCGGGTCCGAGCTGAAACAGGGTCGATCAGCTATCCCGGCCCATTTGGTCAGTGCTACGAGCTGCCCCAGTGTCGATCAGCTGTCCCAGCCGACTCGGAACCTGGTCCGAGGAGCTGTGGGATCGACCAGATTTCCCGGCCGATTCGGACCCGAGTCCGAGGAGCTGTGGTGTCGACCAGCTATCCTGGCCGACTCGTCCCGGGTTCGAGCAGACGCGGGGTCGACCAGTTAGCCTTGCTAACTCGGTCCCGGGTCCAAGGTGCCGCGGGTCGACCAGCTGTCCCAGCGGCCTCGGACCCTAGTCTGAAGAGCTGTGGGGTCGACCAACTATCCCGGCCGACTCAGAGGCGGGTCCGAGGAGCTGTGGGGTGGAATCGCTCTCCCGGCCGACTTGGTCCTGCGCCCGAGCTGACACAGGAGCAACCAGCTATCCCGGCCCTTTTGGTCAGTGTTCCGAGCTGGGGAGGGGTCGATCAGCTGTCCCGGCCGACTCAGACCCGGGTCCGAGGAGCTGCGGGGATGACCAGCTATCCCGCCAACTCGGCCAGGGTTCGAGCTGACGCGGGTCGTCCAGTTATCGCGGCCAACACGGTCCCGGTCCGAGGAGCTGTGGGGTCCACCAGATGTCCCGGCCGACTCGGACCCGAAGCCGAGGAGCTGTCGGGTCGACCAGCTGTCTAGGCCGACTCGTTCCCGTGTCCGAGTTGACATAGGGTCGGCCTGAAATCCTGAACCATTTGGTCCCCGGTACGAGCTGACGTGGTTTCCATCAGCAGTCCCGGCCAACTCGGACCCGGGTCCGAGGAGCTCTGGAGTCACAAGCTGTCCCGGCCGACTCGGTCCAGATCCGAACTGCCGCAGGGTCGACCAGCTCTTCCGGCCGATTCGCACCCGGGTCCCAGGAGCTCTGGGGTGGACCAGCTCTCCTGGCCGACTCCGTCCTGGGTCCTAACTTACACAGGGTCGACCATCTATCCCGGTCCATATGGTCCCAGCTCCGAACTGACGCCCTGTCGTTAATTTTCCAGGACGACCCGGTCACGGGTCTGAGGAGCTGTGGGGTCGACCAGGTGTCCCGGTTGACTCGGACCCGAGGCCGAGGAGCTGTGGGGTTCACCAGCTATCCCGGCCAACTCAGTACTGGTCCGAGCTGACGCGGGGTCGTCCAGCTGTGCAGGCCGACTCGAACCCGGGTCCGAGGAGCTCTGGTGTTGTCCAGCTACCCTGCCCGACTCCGTCCCGGGTCCGAGCTTACCCAGGGTCGACCATCTATCCCGGCCCATTTGGTCCGGGGTCCGGGCTGACGCGGTCTCGCTCACCTGCCCCAGACGACACGGTCCCGGGTCTGAGGAGGTGCGGGGTCGAACATATGTCCCGGCCGACTCGGACCCGAGTCCGAGGAGCTGTGGGGTCGAGCAGCTCTCCTGGCCGACTCGTCCCGGGTTCGAGCTGACGCGGGCTCGACCAGCTATCCCGGCCGACTCGGTCCCGGTACCGATCTGACACATGATGGACCAGCTATCCCGGCCCATTCGGTCCCAGATGCGAGCTGAGGCGGGGTCGACCAGACGTCCCGGCCGCCTCGGACCCTGGTCTGAGGAGCTGTGGGCTTGACAAGCTCTCCCGGCCGAATCGGTCCCGGATTCGAGCTGCCGCAGCGTCGACCAGCTATCCCGGCGTCTCGGCCCCGGGTCCGAGATGACTCGGTGTCGACCAGCAATGCTGGCCAACTCGGACCCGGGTCCGAGGAGCTGTGGGGTCGACCAGCTATCCTGGCCGACTCGTCCCGGGTCAGAGCAGACGCGGGGTCAACCAGTTATCCCGGCCACCTCGGTCCCGGGGCCAACCTGCCACGGGTCGACCAGCTGTCCCCGCCGACTCGGCCCCGGGTCCAAGCAGCTGTGGGGTGGACCAGCTGTGCACGCCGATCGGTCCCGGTTCCGAGCTGACACAGTGTCGGCCAGGAATCCCGACCCATTTGGTCCCGGGTCCCAGCTGACTCGGTGTCGACCAGCTGTCCCCGCCGACTCGGACCCAGGTCCGAGGAGCTGTGGGGTCGAGCAGCTCTCCTGGCCTGCTCGTCCCGGGTTCGAGGGGACGCTGGCTCGACCAGTTTCCCCGGCCAACTCGGTCCCGGATCCAAGGTGCCGCACGTCGACGAGCTCTCCCGGCCGACTCGGTCCCTGTACCTTTCTGACACGTGATAGACCAGCTATCCCGGCCCATTTGGTCCCAGATCCGAGCTGACGCGGGGTGGACCAGAGGTCCGGGCCGCCTCGGAACCGGGTCCGAGGAGCTGTGGGCTCGACATTCTCTCCCTGCCGAATCGGTCCCGGGTCCGAGAAGACTCGGGGTCGACCAGCTATCCCGGCCAACTCAGACCCGGGTCCGAGAAGACTCGGGGTCGACCAGCTATCCCGGCCAACTCGGACCCGGGTCCGAGGAGCTGTAGTGTTGGCCAGCTATCCCGGTGTACTCGGTCTCGGGTCCGAGCTGCCGCAGGGTCGACCCGCTGTGCAGGCCGACTCGGACCCAGGTTCAAGGAGCTGTTGGGTCGCCTAGATATCCTGGCCAACGCGGTCCCGGGTCCGAGCTGAAACAGGGTCGATCAGCTATCCCGGCCCATTTGGTCAGTGCTACGAGCTGCCCCAGTGTCGATCAGCTGTCCCAGCCGACTCGGAACCTGGTCCGAGGAGCTGTGGGATCGACCAGATTTCCCGGCCGATTCGGACCCGAGTCCGAGGAGCTGTGGTGTCGACCAGCTATCCTGGCCGACTCGTCCCGGGTTCGAGCAGACGCGGGGTCGACCAGTTAGCCTTGCTAACTCGGTCCCGGGTCCAAGGTGCCGCGGGTCGACCAGCTGTCCCAGCGGCCTCGGACCCTAGTCTGAAGAGCTGTGGGGTCGACCAACTATCCCGGCCGACTCAGAGGCGGGTCCGAGGAGCTGTGGGGTGGAATCGCTCTCCCGGCCGACTTGGTCCTGCGCCCGAGCTGACACAGGAGCAACCAGCTATCCCGGCCCTTTTGGTCAGTGTTCCGAGCTGGGGAGGGGTCGATCAGCTGTCCCGGCCGACTCAGACCCGGGTCCGAGGAGCTGCGGGGATGACCAGCTATCCCGCCAACTCGGCCAGGGTTCGAGCTGACGCGGGTCGTCCAGTTATCGCGGCCAACACGGTCCCGGTCCGAGGAGCTGTGGGGTCCACCAGATGTCCCGGCCGACTCGGACCCGAAGCCGAGGAGCTGTCGGGTCGACCAGCTGTCTAGGCCGACTCGTTCCCGTGTCCGAGTTGACATAGGGTCGGCCTGAAATCCTGAACCATTTGGTCCCCGGTACGAGCTGACGTGGTTTCCATCAGCAGTCCCGGCCAACTCGGACCCGGGTCCGAGGAGCTCTGGAGTCACAAGCTGTCCCGGCCGACTCGGTCCAGATCCGAACTGCCGCAGGGTCGACCAGCTCTTCCGGCCGATTCGCACCCGGGTCCCAGGAGCTCTGGGGTGGACCAGCTCTCCTGGCCGACTCCGTCCTGGGTCCTAACTTACACAGGGTCGACCATCTATCCCGGTCCATATGGTCCCAGCTCCGAACTGACGCCCTGTCGTTAATTTTCCAGGACGACCCGGTCACGGGTCTGAGGAGCTGTGGGGTCGACCAGGTGTCCCGGTTGACTCGGACCCGAGGCCGAGGAGCTGTGGGGTTCACCAGCTATCCCGGCCAACTCAGTACTGGTCCGAGCTGACGCGGGGTCGACCCGCTGTGCAGGCCGACTCGGACCCAGGTTCAAGGAGCTGTTGGGTCGCCTAGATATCCTGGCCAACGCGGTCCCGGGTCCGAGCTGAAACAGGGTCGATCAGCTATCCCGGCCCATTTGGTCAGTGCTACGAGCTGCCCCAGTGTCGATCAGCTGTCCCAGCCGACTCGGAACCTGGTCCGAGGAGCTGTGGGATCGACCAGATTTCCCGGCCGATTCGGACCCGAGTCCGAGGAGCTGTGGTGTCGACCAGCTATCCTTGCCGACTCGTCCCGGGTTCGAGCAGACGCGGGGTCGACCAGTTAGCCTTGCTAACTCGGTCCCGGGTCCAAGGTGCCGCGGGTCGACCAGCTGTCCCAGCGGCCTCGGACCCTAGTCTGAAGAGCTGTGGGGTCGACCAACTATCCCGGCCGACTCAGAGGCGGGTCCGAGGAGCTGTGGGGTGGAATCGCTCTCCCGGCCGACTTGGTCCTGCGCCCGAGCTGACACAGGAGCAACCAGCTATCCCGGCCCTTTTGGTCAGTGTTCCGAGCTGGGGAGGGGTCGATCAGCTGTCCCGGCCGACTCAGACCCGGGTCCGAGGAGCTGCGGGGATGACCAGCTATCCCGCCAACTCGGCCAGGGTTCGAGCTGACGCGGGTCGTCCAGTTATCGCGGCCAACACGGTCCCGGTCCGAGGAGCTGTGGGGTCCACCAGATGTCCCGGCCGACTCGGACCCGAAGCCGAGGAGCTGTCGGGTCGACCAGCTGTCTAGGCCGACTCGTTCCCGTGTCCGAGTTGACATAGGGTCGGCCTGAAATCCTGAACCATTTGGTCCCCGGTACGAGCTGACGTGGTTTCCATCAGCAGTCCCGGCCAACTCGGACCCGGGTCCGAGGAGCTCTGGAGTCACAAGCTGTCCCGGCCGACTCGGTCCAGATCCGAACTGCCGCAGGGTCGACCAGCTCTTCCGGCCGATTCGCACCCGGGTCCCAGGAGCTCTGGGGTGGACCAGCTCTCCTGGCCGACTCCGTCCTGGGTCCTAACTTACACAGGGTCGACCATCTATCCCGGTCCATATGGTCCCAGCTCCGAACTGACGCCCTGTCGTTAATTTTCCAGGACGACCCGGTCACGGGTCTGAGGAGCTGTGGGGTCGACCAGGTGTCCCGGTTGACTCGGACCCGAGGCCGAGGAGCTGTGGGGTTCACCAGCTATCCCGGCCAACTCAGTACTGGTCCGAGCTGACGCGGGGTCGTCCAGCTGTGCAGGCCGACTCGAACCCGGGTCCGAGGAGCTCTGGTGTTGTCCAGCTACCCTGCCCGACTCCGTCCCGGGTCCGAGCTTACACAGGGTCGACCATCTATCCCGGCCCATTTGGTCCGGGGTCCGGGCTGACGCGGTCTCGCTCACCTGCCCCAGACGACACGGTCCCGGGTCTGAGGAGGTGCGGGGTCGAACATATGTCCCGGCCGACTCGGACCCGAGTCCGAGGAGCTGTGGGGTCGAGCAGCTCTCCTGGCCGACTCGTCCCGGGTTCGAGCTGACGCGGGCTCGACCAGCTATCCCGGCCGACTCGGTCCCGGTACCGATCTGACACATGATGGACCAGCTATCCCGGCCCATTCGGTCCCAGATGCGAGCTGAGGCGGGGTCGACCAGACGTCCCGGCCGCCTCGGACCCTGGTCTGAGGAGCTGTGGGCTTGACAAGCTCTCCCGGCCGAATCGGTCCCGGATTCGAGCTGCCGCAGCGTCGACCAGCTATCCCGGCGTCTCGGCCCCGGGTCCGAGATGACTCGGTGTCGACCAGCAATGCTGGCCAACTCGGACCCGGGTCCGAGGAGCTGTGGGGTCGACCAGCTATCCTGGCCGACTCGTCCCGGGTCAGAGCAGACGCGGGGTCAACCAGTTATCCCGGCCACCTCGGTCCCGGGGCCAACCTGCCACGGGTCGACCAGCTGTCCCCGCCGACTCGGCCCCGGGTCCAAGCAGCTGTGGGGTGGACCAGCTGTGCACGCCGATCGGTCCCGGTTCCGAGCTGACACAGTGTCGGCCAGGAATCCCGACCCATTTGGTCCCGGGTCCCAGCTGACTCGGTGTCGACCAGCTGTCCCCGCCGACTCGGACCCAGGTCCGAGGAGCTGTGGGGTCGAGCAGCTCTCCTGGCCTGCTCGTCCCGGGTTCGAGGGGACGCTGGCTCGACCAGTTTCCCCGGCCAACTCGGTCCCGGATCCAAGGTGCCGCACGTCGACGAGCTCTCCCGGCCGACTCGGTCCCTGTACCTTTCTGACACGTGATAGACCAGCTATCCCGGCCCATTTGGTCCCAGATCCGAGCTGACGCGGGGTGGACCAGAGGTCCGGGCCGCCTCGGAACCGGGTCCGAGGAGCTGTGGGCTCGACATTCTCTCCCTGCCGAATCGGTCCCGGGTCCGAGAAGACTCGGGGTCGACCAGCTATCCCGGCCAACTCAGACCCGGGTCCGAGAAGACTCGGGGTCGACCAGCTATCCCGGCCAACTCGGACCCGGGTCCGAGGAGCTGTAGTGTTGGCCAGCTATCCCGGTGTACTCGGTCTCGGGTCCGAGCTGCCGCAGGGTCGACCCGCTGTGCAGGCCGACTCGGACCCAGGTTCAAGGAGCTGTTGGGTCGCCTAGATATCCTGGCCAACGCGGTCCCGGGTCCGAGCTGAAACAGGGTCGATCAGCTATCCCGGCCCATTTGGTCAGTGCTACGAGCTGCCCCAGTGTCGATCAGCTGTCCCAGCCGACTCGGAACCTGGTCCGAGGAGCTGTGGGATCGACCAGATTTCCCGGCCGATTCGGACCCGAGTCCGAGGAGCTGTGGTGTCGACCAGCTATCCTGGCCGACTCGTCCCGGGTTCGAGCAGACGCGGGGTCGACCAGTTAGCCTTGCTAACTCGGTCCCGGGTCCAAGGTGCCGCGGGTCGACCAGCTGTCCCAGCGGCCTCGGACCCTAGTCTGAAGAGCTGTGGGGTCGACCAACTATCCCGGCCGACTCAGAGGCGGGTCCGAGGAGCTGTGGGGTGGAATCGCTCTCCCGGCCGACTTGGTCCTGCGCCCGAGCTGACACAGGAGCAACCAGCTATCCCGGCCCTTTTGGTCAGTGTTCCGAGCTGGGGAGGGGTCGATCAGCTGTCCCGGCCGACTCAGACCCGGGTCCGAGGAGCTGCGGGGATGACCAGCTATCCCGCCAACTCGGCCAGGGTTCGAGCTGACGCGGGTCGTCCAGTTATCGCGGCCAACACGGTCCCGGTCCGAGGAGCTGTGGGGTCCACCAGATGTCCCGGCCGACTCGGACCCGAAGCCGAGGAGCTGTCGGGTCGACCAGCTGTCTAGGCCGACTCGTTCCCGTGTCCGAGTTGACATAGGGTCGGCCTGAAATCCTGAACCATTTGGTCCCCGGTACGAGCTGACGTGGTTTCCATCAGCAGTCCCGGCCAACTCGGACCCGGGTCCGAGGAGCTCTGGAGTCACAAGCTGTCCCGGCCGACTCGGTCCAGATCCGAACTGCCGCAGGGTCGACCAGCTCTTCCGGCCGATTCGCACCCGGGTCCCAGGAGCTCTGGGGTGGACCAGCTCTCCTGGCCGACTCCGTCCTGGGTCCTAACTTACACAGGGTCGACCATCTATCCCGGTCCATATGGTCCCAGCTCCGAACTGACGCCCTGTCGTTAATTTTCCAGGACGACCCGGTCACGGGTCTGAGGAGCTGTGGGGTCGACCAGGTGTCCCGGTTGACTCGGACCCGAGGCCGAGGAGCTGTGGGGTTCACC
The DNA here is from genome assembly GCF_054392235.1 of Sus scrofa. Taxonomy (NCBI): domain Eukaryota; kingdom Metazoa; phylum Chordata; class Mammalia; order Artiodactyla; family Suidae; genus Sus; species Sus scrofa. The sequence continues at coordinate 44,402,727 of NC_139387.1, read as the reverse complement.
AGCTATCCCGGCCAACTCAGTACTGGTCCGAGCTGACGCGGGGTCGTCCAGCTGTGCAGGCCGACTCGAACCCGGGTCCGAGGAGCTCTGGTGTTGTCCAGCTACCCTGCCCGACTCCGTCCCGGGTCCGAGCTTACCCAGGGTCGACCATCTATCCCGGCCCATTTGGTCCGGGGTCCGGGCTGACGCGGTCTCGCTCACCTGCCCCAGACGACACGGTCCCGGGTCTGAGGAGGTGCGGGGTCGAACATATGTCCCGGCCGACTCGGACCCGAGTCCGAGGAGCTGTGGGGTCGAGCAGCTCTCCTGGCCGACTCGTCCCGGGTTCGAGCTGACGCGGGCTCGACCAGCTATCCCGGCCGACTCGGTCCCGGTACCGATCTGACACATGATGGACCAGCTATCCCGGCCCATTCGGTCCCAGATGCGAGCTGAGGCGGGGTCGACCAGACGTCCCGGCCGCCTCGGACCCTGGTCTGAGGAGCTGTGGGCTTGACAAGCTCTCCCGGCCGAATCGGTCCCGGATTCGAGCTGCCGCAGCGTCGACCAGCTATCCCGGCGTCTCGGCCCCGGGTCCGAGATGACTCGGTGTCGACCAGCAATGCTGGCCAACTCGGACCCGGGTCCGAGGAGCTGTGGGGTCGACCAGCTATCCTGGCCGACTCGTCCCGGGTCAGAGCAGACGCGGGGTCAACCAGTTATCCCGGCCACCTCGGTCCCGGGGCCAACCTGCCACGGGTCGACCAGCTGTCCCCGCCGACTCGGCCCCGGGTCCAAGCAGCTGTGGGGTGGACCAGCTGTGCACGCCGATCGGTCCCGGTTCCGAGCTGACACAGTGTCGGCCAGGAATCCCGACCCATTTGGTCCCGGGTCCCAGCTGACTCGGTGTCGACCAGCTGTCCCCGCCGACTCGGACCCAGGTCCGAGGAGCTGTGGGGTCGAGCAGCTCTCCTGGCCTGCTCGTCCCGGGTTCGAGGGGACGCTGGCTCGACCAGTTTCCCCGGCCAACTCGGTCCCGGATCCAAGGTGCCGCACGTCGACGAGCTCTCCCGGCCGACTCGGTCCCTGTACCTTTCTGACACGTGATAGACCAGCTATCCCGGCCCATTTGGTCCCAGATCCGAGCTGACGCGGGGTGGACCAGAGGTCCGGGCCGCCTCGGAACCGGGTCCGAGGAGCTGTGGGCTCGACATTCTCTCCCTGCCGAATCGGTCCCGGGTCCGAGAAGACTCGGGGTCGACCAGCTATCCCGGCCAACTCAGACCCGGGTCCGAGAAGACTCGGGGTCGACCAGCTATCCCGGCCAACTCAGACCCGGGTCCGAGAAGACTCGGGGTCGACCAGCTATCCCGGCCAACTCGGACCCGGGTCCGAGGAGCTGTAGTGTTGGCCAGCTATCCCGGTGTACTCGGTCTCGGGTCCGAGCTGCCGCAGGGTCGACCCGCTGTGCAGGCCGACTCGGACCCAGGTTCAAGGAGCTGTTGGGTCGCCTAGATATCCTGGCCAACGCGGTCCCGGGTCCGAGCTGAAACAGGGTCGATCAGCTATCCCGGCCCATTTGGTCAGTGCTACGAGCTGCCCCAGTGTCGATCAGCTGTCCCAGCCGACTCGGAACCTGGTCCGAGGAGCTGTGGGATCGACCAGATTTCCCGGCCGATTCGGACCCGAGTCCGAGGAGCTGTGGTGTCGACCAGCTATCCTGGCCGACTCGTCCCGGGTTCGAGCAGACGCGGGGTCGACCAGTTAGCCTTGCTAACTCGGTCCCGGGTCCAAGGTGCCGCGGGTCGACCAGCTGTCCCAGCGGCCTCGGACCCTAGTCTGAAGAGCTGTGGGGTCGACCAACTATCCCGGCCGACTCAGAGGCGGGTCCGAGGAGCTGTGGGGTGGAATCGCTCTCCCGGCCGACTTGGTCCTGCGCCCGAGCTGACACAGGAGCAACCAGCTATCCCGGCCCTTTTGGTCAGTGTTCCGAGCTGGGGAGGGGTCGATCAGCTGTCCCGGCCGACTCAGACCCGGGTCCGAGGAGCTGCGGGGATGACCAGCTATCCCGCCAACTCGGCCAGGGTTCGAGCTGACGCGGGTCGTCCAGTTATCGCGGCCAACACGGTCCCGGTCCGAGGAGCTGTGGGGTCCACCAGATGTCCCGGCCGACTCGGACCCGAAGCCGAGGAGCTGTCGGGTCGACCAGCTGTCTAGGCCGACTCGTTCCCGTGTCCGAGTTGACATAGGGTCGGCCTGAAATCCTGAACCATTTGGTCCCCGGTACGAGCTGACGTGGTTTCCATCAGCAGTCCCGGCCAACTCGGACCCGGGTCCGAGGAGCTCTGGAGTCACAAGCTGTCCCGGCCGACTCGGTCCAGATCCGAACTGCCGCAGGGTCGACCAGCTCTTCCGGCCGATTCGCACCCGGGTCCCAGGAGCTCTGGGGTGGACCAGCTCTCCTGGCCGACTCCGTCCTGGGTCCTAACTTACACAGGGTCGACCATCTATCCCGGTCCATATGGTCCCAGCTCCGAACTGACGCCCTGTCGTTAATTTTCCAGGACGACCCGGTCACGGGTCTGAGGAGCTGTGGGGTCGACCAGGTGTCCCGGTTGACTCGGACCCGAGGCCGAGGAGCTGTGGGGTTCACCAGCTATCCCGGCCAACTCAGTACTGGTCCGAGCTGACGCGGGGTCGTCCAGCTGTGCAGGCCGACTCGAACCCGGGTCCGAGGAGCTCTGGTGTTGTCCAGCTACCCTGCCCGACTCCGTCCCGGGTCCGAGCTTACCCAGGGTCGACCATCTATCCCGGCCCATTTGGTCCGGGGTCCGGGCTGACGCGGTCTCGCTCACCTGCCCCAGACGACACGGTCCCGGGTCTGAGGAGGTGCGGGGTCGAACATATGTCCCGGCCGACTCGGACCCGAGTCCGAGGAGCTGTGGGGTCGAGCAGCTCTCCTGGCCGACTCGTCCCGGGTTCGAGCTGACGCGGGCTCGACCAGCTATCCCGGCCGACTCGGTCCCGGTACCGATCTGACACATGATGGACCAGCTATCCCGGCCCATTCGGTCCCAGATGCGAGCTGAGGCGGGGTCGACCAGACGTCCCGGCCGCCTCGGACCCTGGTCTGAGGAGCTGTGGGCTTGACAAGCTCTCCCGGCCGAATCGGTCCCGGATTCGAGCTGCCGCAGCGTCGACCAGCTATCCCGGCGTCTCGGCCCCGGGTCCGAGATGACTCGGTGTCGACCAGCAATGCTGGCCAACTCGGACCCGGGTCCGAGGAGCTGTGGGGTCGACCAGCTATCCTGGCCGACTCGTCCCGGGTCAGAGCAGACGCGGGGTCAACCAGTTATCCCGGCCACCTCGGTCCCGGGGCCAACCTGCCACGGGTCGACCAGCTGTCCCCGCCGACTCGGCCCCGGGTCCAAGCAGCTGTGGGGTGGACCAGCTGTGCACGCCGATCGGTCCCGGTTCCGAGCTGACACAGTGTCGGCCAGGAATCCCGACCCATTTGGTCCCGGGTCCCAGCTGACTCGGTGTCGACCAGCTGTCCCCGCCGACTCGGACCCAGGTCCGAGGAGCTGTGGGGTCGAGCAGCTCTCCTGGCCTGCTCGTCCCGGGTTCGAGGGGACGCTGGCTCGACCAGTTTCCCCGGCCAACTCGGTCCCGGATCCAAGGTGCCGCACGTCGACGAGCTCTCCCGGCCGACTCGGTCCCTGTACCTTTCTGACACGTGATAGACCAGCTATCCCGGCCCATTTGGTCCCAGATCCGAGCTGACGCGGGGTGGACCAGAGGTCCGGGCCGCCTCGGAACCGGGTCCGAGGAGCTGTGGGCTCGACATTCTCTGCCTGCCGAATCGGTCCCGGGTCCGAGAAGACTCGGGGTCGACCAGCTATCCCGGCCAACTCAGACCCGGGTCCGAGAAGACTCGGGGTCGACCAGCTATCCCGGCCAACTCAGACCCGGGTCCGAGAAGACTCGGGGTCGACCAGCTATCCCGGCCAACTCGGACCCGGGTCCGAGGAGCTGTAGTGTTGGCCAGCTATCCCGGTGTACTCGGTCTCGGGTCCGAGCTGCCGCAGGGTCGACCCGCTGTGCAGGCCGACTCGGACCCAGGTTCAAGGAGCTGTTGGGTCGCCTAGATATCCTGGCCAACGCGGTCCCGGGTCCGAGCTGAAACAGGGTCGATCAGCTATCCCGGCCCATTTGGTCAGTGCTACGAGCTGCCCCAGTGTCGATCAGCTGTCCCAGCCGACTCGGAACCTGGTCCGAGGAGCTGTGGGATCGACCAGATTTCCCGGCCGATTCGGACCCGAGTCCGAGGAGCTGTGGTGTCGACCAGCTATCCTGGCCGACTCGTCCCGGGTTCGAGCAGACGCGGGGTCGACCAGTTAGCCTTGCTAACTCGGTCCCGGGTCCAAGGTGCCGCGGGTCGACCAGCTGTCCCAGCGGCCTCGGACCCTAGTCTGAAGAGCTGTGGGGTCGACCAACTATCCCGGCCGACTCAGAGGCGGATCCGAGGAGCTGTGGGGTGGAATCGCTCTCCCGGCCGACTTGGTCCTGCGCCCGAGCTGACACAGGAGCAACCAGCTATCCCGGCCCTTTTGGTCAGTGTTCCGAGCTGGGGAGGGGTCGATCAGCTGTCCCGGCCGACTCAGACCCGGGTCCGAGGAGCTGCGGGGATGACCAGCTATCCCGCCAACTCGGCCAGGGTTCGAGCTGACGCGGGTCGTCCAGTTATCGCGGCCAACATGGTCCCGGTCCGAGGAGCTGTGGGGTCCACCAGATGTCCCGGCCGACTCGGACCCGAAGCCGAGGAGCTGTCGGGTCGACCAGCTGTCTAGGCCGACTCGTTCCCGTGTCCGAGTTGACATAGGGTCGGCCTGAAATCCTGAACCATTTGGTCCCCGGTACGAGCTGACGTGGTTTCCATCAGCAGTCCCGGCCAACTCGGACCCGGGTCCGAGGAGCTCTGGAGTCACAAGCTGTCCCGGCCGACTCGGTCCAGATCCGAACTGCCGCAGGGTCGACCAGCTCTTCCGGCCGATTCGCACCCGGGTCCCAGGAGCTCTGGGGTGGACCAGCTCTCCTGGCCGACTCCGTCCTGGGTCCTAACTTACACAGGGTCGACCATCTATCCCGGTCCATATGGTCCCAGCTCCGAACTGACGCCCTGTCGTTAATTTTCCAGGACGACCCGGTCACGGGTCTGAGGAGCTGTGGGGTCGACCAGGTGTCCCGGTTGACTCGGACCCGAGGCCGAGGAGCTGTGGGGTTCACCAGCTATCCCGGCCAACTCAGTACTGGTCCGAGCTGACGCGGGGTCGTCCAGCTGTGCAGGCCGACTCGAACCCGGGTCCGAGGAGCTCTGGTGTTGTCCAGCTACCCTGCCCGACTCCGTCCCGGGTCCGAGCTTACACAGGGTCGACCATCTATCCCGGCCCATTTGGTCCGGGGTCCGGGCTGACGCGGTCTCGCTCACCTGCCCCAGACGACACGGTCCCGGGTCTGAGGAGGTGCGGGGTCGAACATATGTCCCGGCCGACTCGGACCCGAGTCCGAGGAGCTGTGGGGTCGAGCAGCTCTCCTGGCCGACTCGTCCCGGGTTCGAGCTGACGCGGGCTCGACCAGCTATCCCGGCCGACTCGGTCCCGGTACCGATCTGACACATGATGGACCAGCTATCCCGGCCCATTCGGTCCCAGATGCGAGCTGAGGCGGGGTCGACCAGACGTCCCGGCCGCCTCGGACCCTGGTCTGAGGAGCTGTGGGCTTGACAAGCTCTCCCGGCCGAATCGGTCCCGGATTCGAGCTGCCGCAGCGTCGACCAGCTATCCCGGCGTCTCGGCCCCGGGTCCGAGATGACTCGGTGTCGACCAGCAATGCTGGCCAACTCGGACCCGGGTCCGAGGAGCTGTGGGGTCGACCAGCTATCCTGGCCGACTCGTCCCGGGTCAGAGCAGACGCGGGGTCAACCAGTTATCCCGGCCACCTCGGTCCCGGGGCCAACCTGCCACGGGTCGACCAGCTGTCCCCGCCGACTCGGCCCCGGGTCCAAGCAGCTGTGGGGTGGACCAGCTGTGCACGCCGATCGGTCCCGGTTCCGAGCTGACACAGTGTCGGCCAGGAATCCCGACCCATTTGGTCCCGGGTCCCAGCTGACTCGGTGTCGACCAGCTGTCCCCGCCGACTCGGACCCAGGTCCGAGGAGCTGTGGGGTCGAGCAGCTCTCCTGGCCTGCTCGTCCCGGGTTCGAGGGGACGCTGGCTCGACCAGTTTCCCCGGCCAACTCGGTCCCGGATCCAAGGTGCCGCACGTCGACGAGCTCTCCCGGCCGACTCGGTCCCTGTACCTTTCTGACACGTGATAGACCAGCTATCCCGGCCCATTTGGTCCCAGATCCGAGCTGACGCGGGGTGGACCAGAGGTCCGGGCCGCCTCGGAACCGGGTCCGAGGAGCTGTGGGCTCGACATTCTCTCCCTGCCGAATCGGTCCCGGGTCCGAGAAGACTCGGGGTCGACCAGCTATCCCGGCCAACTCAGACCCGGGTCCGAGAAGACTCGGGGTCGACCAGCTATCCCGGCCAACTCGGACCCGGGTCCGAGGAGCTGTAGTGTTGGCCAGCTATCCCGGTGTACTCGGTCTCGGGTCCGAGCTGCCGCAGGGTCGACCCGCTGTGCAGGCCGACTCGGACCCAGGTTCAAGGAGCTGTTGGGTCGCCTAGATATCCTGGCCAACGCGGTCCCGGGTCCGAGCTGAAACAGGGTCGATCAGCTATCCCGGCCCATTTGGTCAGTGCTACGAGCTGCCCCAGTGTCGATCAGCTGTCCCAGCCGACTCGGAACCTGGTCCGAGGAGCTGTGGGATCGACCAGATTTCCCGGCCGATTCGGACCCGAGTCCGAGGAGCTGTGGTGTCGACCAGCTATCCTGGCCGACTCGTCCCGGGTTCGAGCAGACGCGGGGTCGACCAGTTAGCCTTGCTAACTCGGTCCCGGGTCCAAGGTGCCGCGGGTCGACCAGCTGTCCCAGCGGCCTCGGACCCTAGTCTGAAGAGCTGTGGGGTCGACCAACTATCCCGGCCGACTCAGAGGCGGGTCCGAGGAGCTGTGGGGTGGAATCGCTCTCCCGGCCGACTTGGTCCTGCGCCCGAGCTGACACAGGAGCAACCAGCTATCCCGGCCCTTTTGGTCAGTGTTCCGAGCTGGGGAGGGGTCGATCAGCTGTCCCGGCCGACTCAGACCCGGGTCCGAGGAGCTGCGGGGATGACCAGCTATCCCGCCAACTCGGCCAGGGTTCGAGCTGACGCGGGTCGTCCAGTTATCGCGGCCAACACGGTCCCGGTCCGAGGAGCTGTGGGGTCCACCAGATGTCCCGGCCGACTCGGACCCGAAGCCGAGGAGCTGTCGGGTCGACCAGCTGTCTAGGCCGACTCGTTCCCGTGTCCGAGTTGACATAGGGTCGGCCTGAAATCCTGAACCATTTGGTCCCCGGTACGAGCTGACGTGGTTTCCATCAGCAGTCCCGGCCAACTCGGACCCGGGTCCGAGGAGCTCTGGAGTCACAAGCTGTCCCGGCCGACTCGGTCCAGATCCGAACTGCCGCAGGGTCGACCAGCTCTTCCGGCCGATTCGCACCCGGGTCCCAGGAGCTCTGGGGTGGACCAGCTCTCCTGGCCGACTCCGTCCTGGGTCCTAACTTACACAGGGTCGACCATCTATCCCGGTCCATATGGTCCCAGCTCCGAACTGACGCCCTGTCGTTAATTTTCCAGGACGACCCGGTCACGGGTCTGAGGAGCTGTGGGGTCGACCAGGTGTCCCGGTTGACTCGGACCCGAGGCCGAGGAGCTGTGGGGTTCACCAGCTATCCCGGCCAACTCAGTACTGGTCCGAGCTGACGCGGGGTCGTCCAGCTGTGCAGGCCGACTCGAACCCGGGTCCGAGGAGCTCTGGTGTTGTCCAGCTACCCTGCCCGACTCCGTCCCGGGTCCGAGCTTACACAGGGTCGACCATCTATCCCGGCCCATTTGGTCCGGGGTCCGGGCTGACGCGGTCTCGCTCACCTGCCCCAGACGACACGGTCCCGGGTCTGAGGAGGTGCGGGGTCGAACATATGTCCCGGCCGACTCGGACCCGAGTCCGAGGAGCTGTGGGGTCGAGCAGCTCTCCTGGCCGACTCGTCCCGGGTTCGAGCTGACGCGGGCTCGACCAGCTATCCCGGCCGACTCGGTCCCGGTACCGATCTGACACATGATGGACCAGCTATCCCGGCCCATTCGGTCCCAGATGCGAGCTGAGGCGGGGTCGACCAGACGTCCCGGCCGCCTCGGACCCTGGTCTGAGGAGCTGTGGGCTTGACAAGCTCTCCCGGCCGAATCGGTCCCGGATTCGAGCTGCCGCAGCGTCGACCAGCTATCCCGGCGTCTCGGCCCCGGGTCCGAGATGACTCGGTGTCGACCAGCAATGCTGGCCAACTCGGACCCGGGTCCGAGGAGCTGTGGGGTCGACCAGCTATCCTGGCCGACTCGTCCCGGGTCAGAGCAGACGCGGGGTCAACCAGTTATCCCGGCCACCTCGGTCCCGGGGCCAACCTGCCACGGGTCGACCAGCTGTCCCCGCCGACTCGGCCCCGGGTCCAAGCAGCTGTGGGGTGGACCAGCTGTGCACGCCGATCGGTCCCGGTTCCGAGCTGACACAGTGTCGGCCAGGAATCCCGACCCATTTGGTCCCGGGTCCCAGCTGACTCGGTGTCGACCAGCTGTCCCCGCCGACTCGGACCCAGGTCCGAGGAGCTGTGGGGTCGAGCAGCTCTCCTGGCCTGCTCGTCCCGGGTTCGAGGGGACGCTGGCTCGACCAGTTTCCCCGGCCAACTCGGTCCCGGATCCAAGGTGCCGCACGTCGACGAGCTCTCCCGGCCGACTCGGTCCCTGTACCTTTCTGACACGTGATAGACCAGCTATCCCGGCCCATTTGGTCCCAGATCCGAGCTGACGCGGGGTGGACCAGAGGTCCGGGCCGCCTCGGAACCGGGTCCGAGGAGCTGTGGGCTCGACATTCTCTCCCTGCCGAATCGGTCCCGGGTCCGAGAAGACTCGGGGTCGACCAGCTATCCCGGCCAACTCAGACCCGGGTCCGAGAAGACTCGGGGTCGACCAGCTATCCCGGCCAACTCGGACCCGGGTCCGAGGAGCTGTAGTGTTGGCCAGCTATCCCGGTGTACTCGGTCTCGGGTCCGAGCTGCCGCAGGGTCGACCCGCTGTGCAGGCCGACTCGGACCCAGGTTCAAGGAGCTGTTGGGTCGCCTAGATATCCTGGCCAACGCGGTCCCGGGTCCGAGCTGAAACAGGGTCGATCAGCTATCCCGGCCCATTTGGTCAGTGCTACGAGCTGCCCCAGTGTCGATCAGCTGTCCCAGCCGACTCGGAACCTGGTCCGAGGAGCTGTGGGATCGACCAGATTTCCCGGCCGATTCGGACCCGAGTCCGAGGAGCTGTGGTGTCGACCAGCTATCCTGGCCGACTCGTCCCGGGTTCGAGCAGACGCGGGGTCGACCAGTTAGCCTTGCTAACTCGGTCCCGGGTCCAAGGTGCCGCGGGTCGACCAGCTGTCCCAGCGGCCTCGGACCCTAGTCTGAAGAGCTGTGGGGTCGACCAACTATCCCGGCCGACTCAGAGGCGGGTCCGAGGAGCTGTGGGGTGGAATCGCTCTCCCGGCCGACTTGGTCCTGCGCCCGAGCTGACACAGGAGCAACCAGCTATCCCGGCCCTTTTGGTCAGTGTTCCGAGCTGGGGAGGGGTCGATCAGCTGTCCCGGCCGACTCAGACCCGGGTCCGAGGAGCTGCGGGGATGACCAGCTATCCCGCCAACTCGGCCAGGGTTCGAGCTGACGCGGGTCGTCCAGTTATCGCGGCCAACACGGTCCCGGTCCGAGGAGCTGTGGGGTCCACCAGATGTCCCGGCCGACTCGGACCCGAAGCCGAGGAGCTGTCGGGTCGACCAGCTGTCTAGGCCGACTCGTTCCCGTGTCCGAGTTGACATAGGGTCGGCCTGAAATCCTGAACCATTTGGTCCCCGGTACGAGCTGACGTGGTTTCCATCAGCAGTCCCGGCCAACTCGGACCCGGGTCCGAGGAGCTCTGGAGTCACAAGCTGTCCCGGCCGACTCGGTCCAGATCCGAACTGCCGCAGGGTCGACCAGCTCTTCCGGCCGATTCGCACCCGGGTCCCAGGAGCTCTGGGGTGGACCAGCTCTCCTGGCCGACTCCGTCCTGGGTCCTAACTTACACAGGGTCGACCATCTATCCCGGTCCATATGGTCCCAGCTCCGAACTGACGCCCTGTCGTTAATTTTCCAGGACGACCCGGTCACGGGTCTGAGGAGCTGTGGGGTCGACCAGGTGTCCCGGTTGACTCGGACCCGAGGCCGAGGAGCTGTGGGGTTCACCAGCTATCCCGGCCAACTCAGTACTGGTCCGAGCTGACGCGGGGTCGTCCAGCTGTGCAGGCCGACTCGAACCCGGGTCCGAGGAGCTCTGGTGTTGTCCAGCTACCCTGCCCGACTCCGTCCCGGGTCCGAGCTTACCCAGGGTCGACCATCTATCCCGGCCCATTTGGTCCGGGGTCCGGGCTGACGCGGTCTCGCTCACCTGCCCCAGACGACACGGTCCCGGGTCTGAGGAGGTGCGGGGTCGAACATATGTCCCGGCCGACTCGGACCCGAGTCCGAGGAGCTGTGGGGTCGAGCAGCTCTCCTGGCCGACTCGTCCCGGGTTCGAGCTGACGCGGGCTCGACCAGCTATCCCGGCCGACTCGGTCCCGGTACCGATCTGACACATGATGGACCAGCTATCCCGGCCCATTCGGTCCCAGATGCGAGCTGAGGCGGGGTCGACCAGACGTCCCGGCCGCCTCGGACCCTGGTCTGAGGAGCTGTGGGCTTGACAAGCTCTCCCGGCCGAATCGGTCCCGGATTCGAGCTGCCGCAGCGTCGACCAGCTATCCCGGCGTCTCGGCCCCGGGTCCGAGATGACTCGGTGTCGACCAGCAATGCTGGCCAACTCGGACCCGGGTCCGAGGAGCTGTGGGGTCGACCAGCTATCCTGGCCGACTCGTCCCGGGTCAGAGCAGACGCGGGGTCAACCAGTTATCCCGGCCACCTCGGTCCCGGGGCCAACCTGCCACGGGTCGACCAGCTGTCCCCGCCGACTCGGCCCCGGGTCCAAGCAGCTGTGGGGTGGACCAGCTGTGCACGCCGATCGGTCCCGGTTCCGAGCTGACACAGTGTCGGCCAGGAATCCCGACCCATTTGGTCCCGGGTCCCAGCTGACTCGGTGTCGACCAGCTGTCCCCGCCGACTCGGACCCAGGTCCGAGGAGCTGTGGGGTCGAGCAGCTCTCCTGGCCTGCTCGTCCCGGGTTCGAGGGGACGCTGGCTCGACCAGTTTCCCCGGCCAACTCGGTCCCGGATCCAAGGTGCCGCACGTCGACGAGCTCTCCCGGCCGACTCGGTCCCTGTACCTTTCTGACACGTGATAGACCAGCTATCCCGGCCCATTTGGTCCCAGATCCGAGCTGACGCGGGGTGGACCAGAGGTCCGGGCCGCCTCGGAACCGGGTCCGAGGAGCTGTGGGCTCGACATTCTCTGCCTGCCGAATCGGTCCCGGGTCCGAGAAGACTCGGGGTCGACCAGCTATCCCGGCCAACTCAGACCCGGGTCCGAGAAGACTCGGGGTCGACCAGCTATCCCGGCCAACTCAGACCCGGGTCCGAGAAGACTCGGGGTCGACCAGCTATCCCGGCCAACTCGGACCCGGGTCCGAGGAGCTGTAGTGTTGGCCAGCTATCCCGGTGTACTCGGTCTCGGGTCCGAGCTGCCGCAGGGTCGACCCGCTGTGCAGGCCGACTCGGACCCAGGTTCAAGGAGCTGTTGGGTCGCCTAGATATCCTGGCCAACGCGGTCCCGGGTCCGAGCTGAAACAGGGTCGATCAGCTATCCCGGCCCATTTGGTCAGTGCTACGAGCTGCCCCAGTGTCGATCAGCTGTCCCAGCCGACTCGGAACCTGGTCCGAGGAGCTGTGGGATCGACCAGATTTCCCGGCCGATTCGGACCCGAGTCCGAGGAGCTGTGGTGTCGACCAGCTATCCTGGCCGACTCGTCCCGGGTTCGAGCAGACGCGGGGTCGACCAGTTAGCCTTGCTAACTCGGTCCCGGGTCCAAGGTGCCGCGGGTCGACCAGCTGTCCCAGCGGCCTCGGACCCTAGTCTGAAGAGCTGTGGGGTCGACCAACTATCCCGGCCGACTCAGAGGCGGATCCGAGGAGCTGTGGGGTGGAATCGCTCTCCCGGCCGACTTGGTCCTGCGCCCGAGCTGACACAGGAGCAACCAGCTATCCCGGCCCTTTTGGTCAGTGTTCCGAGCTGGGGAGGGGTCGATCAGCTGTCCCGGCCGACTCAGACCCGGGTCCGAGGAGCTGCGGGGATGACCAGCTATCCCGCCAACTCGGCCAGGGTTCGAGCTGACGCGGGTCGTCCAGTTATCGCGGCCAACATGGTCCCGGTCCGAGGAGCTGTGGGGTCCACCAGATGTCCCGGCCGACTCGGACCCGAAGCCGAGGAGCTGTCGGGTCGACCAGCTGTCTAGGCCGACTCGTTCCCGTGTCCGAGTTGACATAGGGTCGGCCTGAAATCCTGAACCATTTGGTCCCCGGTACGAGCTGACGTGGTTTCCATCAGCAGTCCCGGCCAACTCGGACCCGGGTCCGAGGAGCTCTGGAGTCACAAGCTGTCCCGGCCGACTCGGTCCAGATCCGAACTGCCGCAGGGTCGACCAGCTCTTCCGGCCGATTCGCACCCGGGTCCCAGGAGCTCTGGGGTGGACCAGCTCTCCTGGCCGACTCCGTCCTGGGTCCTAACTTACACAGGGTCGACCATCTATCCCGGTCCATATGGTCCCAGCTCCGAACTGACGCCCTGTCGTTAATTTTCCAGGACGACCCGGTCACGGGTCTGAGGAGCTGTGGGGTCGACCAGGTGTCCCGGTTGACTCGGACCCGAGGCCGAGGAGCTGTGGGGTTCACCAGCTATCCCGGCCAACTCAGTACTGGTCCGAGCTGACGCGGGGTCGTCCAGCTGTGCAGGCCGACTCGAACCCGGGTCCGAGGAGCTCTGGTGTTGTCCAGCTACCCTGCCCGACTCCGTCCCGGGTCCGAGCTTACACAGGGTCGACCATCTATCCCGGCCCATTTGGTCCGGGGTCCGGGCTGACGCGGTCTCGCTCACCTGCCCCAGACGACACGGTCCCGGGTCTGAGGAGGTGCGGGGTCGAACATATGTCCCGGCCGACTCGGACCCGAGTCCGAGGAGCTGTGGGGTCGAGCAGCTCTCCTGGCCGACTCGTCCCGGGTTCGAGCTGACGCGGGCTCGACCAGCTATCCCGGCCGACTCGGTCCCGGTACCGATCTGACACATGATGGACCAGCTATCCCGGCCCATTCGGTCCCAGATGCGAGCTGAGGCGGGGTCGACCAGACGTCCCGGCCGCCTCGGACCCTGGTCTGAGGAGCTGTGGGCTTGACAAGCTCTCCCGGCCGAATCGGTCCCGGATTCGAGCTGCCGCAGCGTCGACCAGCTATCCCGGCGTCTCGGCCCCGGGTCCGAGATGACTCGGTGTCGACCAGCAATGCTGGCCAACTCGGACCCGGGTCCGAGGAGCTGTGGGGTCGACCAGCTATCCTGGCCGACTCGTCCCGGGTCAGAGCAGACGCGGGGTCAACCAGTTATCCCGGCCACCTCGGTCCCGGGGCCAACCTGCCACGGGTCGACCAGCTGTCCCCGCCGACTCGGCCCCGGGTCCAAGCAGCTGTGGGGTGGACCAGCTGTGCACGCCGATCGGTCCCGGTTCCGAGCTGACACAGTGTCGGCCAGGAATCCCGACCCATTTGGTCCCGGGTCCCAGCTGACTCGGTGTCGACCAGCTGTCCCCGCCGACTCGGACCCAGGTCCGAGGAGCTGTGGGGTCGAGCAGCTCTCCTGGCCTGCTCGTCCCGGGTTCGAGGGGACGCTGGCTCGACCAGTTTCCCCGGCCAACTCGGTCCCGGATCCAAGGTGCCGCACGTCGACGAGCTCTCCCGGCCGACTCGGTCCCTGTACCTTTCTGACACGTGATAGACCAGCTATCCCGGCCCATTTGGTCCCAGATCCGAGCTGACGCGGGGTGGACCAGAGGTCCGGGCCGCCTCGGAACCGGGTCCGAGGAGCTGTGGGCTCGACATTCTCTCCCTGCCGAATCGGTCCCGGGTCCGAGAAGACTCGGGGTCGACCAGCTATCCCGGCCAACTCAGACCCGGGTCCGAGAAGACTCGGGGTCGACCAGCTATCCCGGCCAACTCGGACCCGGGTCCGAGGAGCTGTAGTGTTGGCCAGCTATCCCGGTGTACTCGGTCTCGGGTCCGAGCTGCCGCAGGGTCGACCCGCTGTGCAGGCCGACTCGGACCCAGGTTCAAGGAGCTGTTGGGTCGCCTAGATATCCTGGCCAACGCGGTCCCGGGTCCGAGCTGAAACAGGGTCGATCAGCTATCCCGGCCCATTTGGTCAGTGCTACGAGCTGCCCCAGTGTCGATCAGCTGTCCCAGCCGACTCGGAACCTGGTCCGAGGAGCTGTGGGATCGACCAGATTTCCCGGCCGATTCGGACCCGAGTCCGAGGAGCTGTGGTGTCGACCAGCTATCCTGGCCGACTCGTCCCGGGTTCGAGCAGACGCGGGGTCGACCAGTTAGCCTTGCTAACTCGGTCCCGGGTCCAAGGTGCCGCGGGTCGACCAGCTGTCCCAGCGGCCTCGGACCCTAGTCTGAAGAGCTGTGGGGTCGACCAACTATCCCGGCCGACTCAGAGGCGGGTCCGAGGAGCTGTGGGGTGGAATCGCTCTCCCGGCCGACTTGGTCCTGCGCCCGAGCTGACACAGGAGCAACCAGCTATCCCGGCCCTTTTGGTCAGTGTTCCGAGCTGGGGAGGGGTCGATCAGCTGTCCCGGCCGACTCAGACCCGGGTCCGAGGAGCTGCGGGGATGACCAGCTATCCCGCCAACTCGGCCAGGGTTCGAGCTGACGCGGGTCGTCCAGTTATCGCGGCCAACACGGTCCCGGTCCGAGGAGCTGTGGGGTCCACCAGATGTCCCGGCCGACTCGGACCCGAAGCCGAGGAGCTGTCGGGTCGACCAGCTGTCTAGGCCGACTCGTTCCCGTGTCCGAGTTGACATAGGGTCGGCCTGAAATCCTGAACCATTTGGTCCCCGGTACGAGCTGACGTGGTTTCCATCAGCAGTCCCGGCCAACTCGGACCCGGGTCCGAGGAGCTCTGGAGTCACAAGCTGTCCCGGCCGACTCGGTCCAGATCCGAACTGCCGCAGGGTCGACCAGCTCTTCCGGCCGATTCGCACCCGGGTCCCAGGAGCTCTGGGGTGGACCAGCTCTCCTGGCCGACTCCGTCCTGGGTCCTAACTTACACAGGGTCGACCATCTATCCCGGTCCATATGGTCCCAGCTCCGAACTGACGCCCTGTCGTTAATTTTCCAGGACGACCCGGTCACGGGTCTGAGGAGCTGTGGGGTCGACCAGGTGTCCCGGTTGACTCGGACCCGAGGCCGAGGAGCTGTGGGGTTCACCAGCTATCCCGGCCAACTCAGTACTGGTCCGAGCTGACGCGGGGTCGTCCAGCTGTGCAGGCCGACTCGAACCCGGGTCCGAGGAGCTCTGGTGTTGTCCAGCTACCCTGCCCGACTCCGTCCCGGGTCCGAGCTTACACAGGGTCGACCATCTATCCCGGCCCATTTGGTCCGGGGTCCGGGCTGACGCGGTCTCGCTCACCTGCCCCAGACGACACGGTCCCGGGTCTGAGGAGGTGCGGGGTCGAACATATGTCCCGGCCGACTCGGACCCGAGTCCGAGGAGCTGTGGGGTCGAGCAGCTCTCCTGGCCGACTCGTCCCGGGTTCGAGCTGACGCGGGCTCGACCAGCTATCCCGGCCGACTCGGTCCCGGTACCGATCTGACACATGATGGACCAGCTATCCCGGCCCATTCGGTCCCAGATGCGAGCTGAGGCGGGGTCGACCAGACGTCCCGGCCGCCTCGGACCCTGGTCTGAGGAGCTGTGGGCTTGACAAGCTCTCCCGGCCGAATCGGTCCCGGATTCGAGCTGCCGCAGCGTCGACCAGCTATCCCGGCGTCTCGGCCCCGGGTCCGAGATGACTCGGTGTCGACCAGCAATGCTGGCCAACTCGGACCCGGGTCCGAGGAGCTGTGGGGTCGACCAGCTATCCTGGCCGACTCGTCCCGGGTCAGAGCAGACGCGGGGTCAACCAGTTATCCCGGCCACCTCGGTCCCGGGGCCAACCTGCCACGGGTCGACCAGCTGTCCCCGCCGACTCGGCCCCGGGTCCAAGCAGCTGTGGGGTGGACCAGCTGTGCACGCCGATCGGTCCCGGTTCCGAGCTGACACAGTGTCGGCCAGGAATCCCGACCCATTTGGTCCCGGGTCCCAGCTGACTCGGTGTCGACCAGCTGTCCCCGCCGACTCGGACCCAGGTCCGAGGAGCTGTGGGGTCGAGCAGCTCTCCTGGCCTGCTCGTCCCGGGTTCGAGGGGACGCTGGCTCGACCAGTTTCCCCGGCCAACTCGGTCCCGGATCCAAGGTGCCGCACGTCGACGAGCTCTCCCGGCCGACTCGGTCCCTGTACCTTTCTGACACGTGATAGACCAGCTATCCCGGCCCATTTGGTCCCAGATCCGAGCTGACGCGGGGTGGACCAGAGGTCCGGGCCGCCTCGGAACCGGGTCCGAGGAGCTGTGGGCTCGACATTCTCTCCCTGCCGAATCGGTCCCGGGTCCGAGAAGACTCGGGGTCGACCAGCTATCCCGGCCAACTCAGACCCGGGTCCGAGAAGACTCGGGGTCGACCAGCTATCCCGGCCAACTCGGACCCGGGTCCGAGGAGCTGTAGTGTTGGCCAGCTATCCCGGTGTACTCGGTCTCGGGTCCGAGCTGCCGCAGGGTCGACCCGCTGTGCAGGCCGACTCGGACCCAGGTTCAAGGAGCTGTTGGGTCGCCTAGATATCCTGGCCAACGCGGTCCCGGGTCCGAGCTGAAACAGGGTCGATCAGCTATCCCGGCCCATTTGGTCAGTGCTACGAGCTGCCCCAGTGTCGATCAGCTGTCCCAGCCGACTCGGAACCTGGTCCGAGGAGCTGTGGGATCGACCAGATTTCCCGGCCGATTCGGACCCGAGTCCGAGGAGCTGTGGTGTCGACCAGCTATCCTGGCCGACTCGTCCCGGGTTCGAGCAGACGCGGGGTCGACCAGTTAGCCTTGCTAACTCGGTCCCGGGTCCAAGGTGCCGCGGGTCGACCAGCTGTCCCAGCGGCCTCGGACCCTAGTCTGAAGAGCTGTGGGGTCGACCAACTATCCCGGCCGACTCAGAGGCGGGTCCGAGGAGCTGTGGGGTGGAATCGCTCTCCCGGCCGACTTGGTCCTGCGCCCGAGCTGACACAGGAGCAACCAGCTATCCCGGCCCTTTTGGTCAGTGTTCCGAGCTGGGGAGGGGTCGATCAGCTGTCCCGGCCGACTCAGACCCGGGTCCGAGGAGCTGCGGGGATGACCAGCTATCCCGCCAACTCGGCCAGGGTTCGAGCTGACGCGGGTCGTCCAGTTATCGCGGCCAACACGGTCCCGGTCCGAGGAGCTGTGGGGTCCACCAGATGTCCCGGCCGACTCGGACCCGAAGCCGAGGAGCTGTCGGGTCGACCAGCTGTCTAGGCCGACTCGTTCCCGTGTCCGAGTTGACATAGGGTCGGCCTGAAATCCTGAACCATTTGGTCCCCGGTACGAGCTGACGTGGTTTCCATCAGCAGTCCCGGCCAACTCGGACCCGGGTCCGAGGAGCTCTGGAGTCACAAGCTGTCCCGGCCGACTCGGTCCAGATCCGAACTGCCGCAGGGTCGACCAGCTCTTCCGGCCGATTCGCACCCGGGTCCCAGGAGCTCTGGGGTGGACCAGCTCTCCTGGCCGACTCCGTCCTGGGTCCTAACTTACACAGGGTCGACCATCTATCCCGGTCCATATGGTCCCAGCTCCGAACTGACGCCCTGTCGTTAATTTTCCAGGACGACCCGGTCACGGGTCTGAGGAGCTGTGGGGTCGACCAGGTGTCCCGGTTGACTCGGACCCGAGGCCGAGGAGCTGTGGGGTTCACCAGCTATCCCGGCCAACTCAGTACTGGTCCGAGCTGACGCGGGGTCGTCCAGCTGTGCAGGCCGACTCGAACCCGGGTCCGAGGAGCTCTGGTGTTGTCCAGCTACCCTGCCCGACTCCGTCCCGGGTCCGAGCTTACCCAGGGTCGACCATCTATCCCGGCCCATTTGGTCCGGGGTCCGGGCTGACGCGGTCTCGCTCACCTGCCCCAGACGACACGGTCCCGGGTCTGAGGAGGTGCGGGGTCGAACATATGTCCCGGCCGACTCGGACCCGAGTCCGAGGAGCTGTGGGGTCGAGCAGCTCTCCTGGCCGACTCGTCCCGGGTTCGAGCTGACGCGGGCTCGACCAGCTATCCCGGCCGACTCGGTCCCGGTACCGATCTGACACATGATGGACCAGCTATCCCGGCCCATTCGGTCCCAGATGCGAGCTGAGGCGGGGTCGACCAGACGTCCCGGCCGCCTCGGACCCTGGTCTGAGGAGCTGTGGGCTTGACAAGCTCTCCCGGCCGAATCGGTCCCGGATTCGAGCTGCCGCAGCGTCGACCAGCTATCCCGGCGTCTCGGCCCCGGGTCCGAGATGACTCGGTGTCGACCAGCAATGCTGGCCAACTCGGACCCGGGTCCGAGGAGCTGTGGGGTCGACCAGCTATCCTGGCCGACTCGTCCCGGGTCAGAGCAGACGCGGGGTCAACCAGTTATCCCGGCCACCTCGGTCCCGGGGCCAACCTGCCACGGGTCGACCAGCTGTCCCCGCCGACTCGGCCCCGGGTCCAAGCAGCTGTGGGGTGGACCAGCTGTGCACGCCGATCGGTCCCGGTTCCGAGCTGACACAGTGTCGGCCAGGAATCCCGACCCATTTGGTCCCGGGTCCCAGCTGACTCGGTGTCGACCAGCTGTCCCCGCCGACTCGGACCCAGGTCCGAGGAGCTGTGGGGTCGAGCAGCTCTCCTGGCCTGCTCGTCCCGGGTTCGAGGGGACGCTGGCTCGACCAGTTTCCCCGGCCAACTCGGTCCCGGATCCAAGGTGCCGCACGTCGACGAGCTCTCCCGGCCGACTCGGTCCCTGTACCTTTCTGACACGTGATAGACCAGCTATCCCGGCCCATTTGGTCCCAGATCCGAGCTGACGCGGGGTGGACCAGAGGTCCGGGCCGCCTCGGAACCGGGTCCGAGGAGCTGTGGGCTCGACATTCTCTGCCTGCCGAATCGGTCCCGGGTCCGAGAAGACTCGGGGTCGACCAGCTATCCCGGCCAACTCAGACCCGGGTCCGAGAAGACTCGGGGTCGACCAGCTATCCCGGCCAACTCAGACCCGGGTCCGAGAAGACTCGGGGTCGACCAGCTATCCCGGCCAACTCGGACCCGGGTCCGAGGAGCTGTAGTGTTGGCCAGCTATCCCGGTGTACTCGGTCTCGGGTCCGAGCTGCCGCAGGGTCGACCCGCTGTGCAGGCCGACTCGGACCCAGGTTCAAGGAGCTGTTGGGTCGCCTAGATATCCTGGCCAACGCGGTCCCGGGTCCGAGCTGAAACAGGGTCGATCAGCTATCCCGGCCCATTTGGTCAGTGCTACGAGCTGCCCCAGTGTCGATCAGCTGTCCCAGCCGACTCGGAACCTGGTCCGAGGAGCTGTGGGATCGACCAGATTTCCCGGCCGATTCGGACCCGAGTCCGAGGAGCTGTGGTGTCGACCAGCTATCCTGGCCGACTCGTCCCGGGTTCGAGCAGACGCGGGGTCGACCAGTTAGCCTTGCTAACTCGGTCCCGGGTCCAAGGTGCCGCGGGTCGACCAGCTGTCCCAGCGGCCTCGGACCCTAGTCTGAAGAGCTGTGGGGTCGACCAACTATCCCGGCCGACTCAGAGGCGGGTCCGAGGAGCTGTGGGGTGGAATCGCTCTCCCGGCCGACTTGGTCCTGCGCCCGAGCTGACACAGGAGCAACCAGCTATCCCGGCCCTTTTGGTCAGTGTTCCGAGCTGGGGAGGGGTCGATCAGCTGTCCCGGCCGACTCAGACCCGGGTCCGAGGAGCTGCGGGGATGACCAGCTATCCCGCCAACTCGGCCAGGGTTCGAGCTGACGCGGGTCGTCCAGTTATCGCGGCCAACACGGTCCCGGTCCGAGGAGCTGTGGGGTCCACCAGATGTCCCGGCCGACTCGGACCCGAAGCCGAGGAGCTGTCGGGTCGACCAGCTGTCTAGGCCGACTCGTTCCCGTGTCCGAGTTGACATAGGGTCGGCCTGAAATCCTGAACCATTTGGTCCCCGGTACGAGCTGACGTGGTTTCCATCAGCAGTCCCGGCCAACTCGGACCCGGGTCCGAGGAGCTCTGGAGTCACAAGCTGTCCCGGCCGACTCGGTCCAGATCCGAACTGCCGCAGGGTCGACCAGCTCTTCCGGCCGATTCGCACCCGGGTCCCAGGAGCTCTGGGGTGGACCAGCTCTCCTGGCCGACTCCGTCCTGGGTCCTAACTTACACAGGGTCGACCATCTATCCCGGTCCATATGGTCCCAGCTCCGAACTGACGCCCTGTCGTTAATTTTCCAGGACGACCCGGTCACGGGTCTGAGGAGCTGTGGGGTCGACCAGGTGTCCCGGTTGACTCGGACCCGAGGCCGAGGAGCTGTGGGGTTCACCAGCTATCCCGGCCAACTCAGTACTGGTCCGAGCTGACGCGGGGTCGTCCAGCTGTGCAGGCCGACTCGAACCCGGGTCCGAGGAGCTCTGGTGTTGTCCAGCTACCCTGCCCGACTCCGTCCCGGGTCCGAGCTTACACAGGGTCGACCATCTATCCCGGCCCATTTGGTCCGGGGTCCGGGCTGACGCGGTCTCGCTCACCTGCCCCAGACGACACGGTCCCGGGTCTGAGGAGGTGCGGGGTCGAACATATGTCCCGGCCGACTCGGACCCGAGTCCGAGGAGCTGTGGGGTCGAGCAGCTCTCCTGGCCGACTCGTCCCGGGTTCGAGCTGACGCGGGCTCGACCAGCTATCCCGGCCGACTCGGTCCCGGTACCGATCTGACACATGATGGACCAGCTATCCCGGCCCATTCGGTCCCAGATGCGAGCTGAGGCGGGGTCGACCAGACGTCCCGGCCGCCTCGGACCCTGGTCTGAGGAGCTGTGGGCTTGACAAGCTCTCCCGGCCGAATCGGTCCCGGATTCGAGCTGCCGCAGCGTCGACCAGCTATCCCGGCGTCTCGGCCCCGGGTCCGAGATGACTCGGTGTCGACCAGCAATGCTGGCCAACTCGGACCCGGGTCCGAGGAGCTGTGGGGTCGACCAGCTATCCTGGCCGACTCGTCCCGGGTCAGAGCAGACGCGGGGTCAACCAGTTATCCCGGCCACCTCGGTCCCGGGGCCAACCTGCCACGGGTCGACCAGCTGTCCCCGCCGACTCGGCCCCGGGTCCAAGCAGCTGTGGGGTGGACCAGCTGTGCACGCCGATCGGTCCCGGTTCCGAGCTGACACAGTGTCGGCCAGGAATCCCGACCCATTTGGTCCCGGGTCCCAGCTGACTCGGTGTCGACCAGCTGTCCCCGCCGACTCGGACCCAGGTCCGAGGAGCTGTGGGGTCGAGCAGCTCTCCTGGCCTGCTCGTCCCGGGTTCGAGGGGACGCTGGCTCGACCAGTTTCCCCGGCCAACTCGGTCCCGGATCCAAGGTGCCGCACGTCGACGAGCTCTCCCGGCCGACTCGGTCCCTGTACCTTTCTGACACGTGATAGACCAGCTATCCCGGCCCATTTGGTCCCAGATCCGAGCTGACGCGGGGTGGACCAGAGGTCCGGGCCGCCTCGGAACCGGGTCCGAGGAGCTGTGGGCTCGACATTCTCTCCCTGCCGAATCGGTCCCGGGTCCGAGAAGACTCGGGGTCGACCAGCTATCCCGGCCAACTCAGACCCGGGTCCGAGAAGACTCGGGGTCGACCAGCTATCCCGGCCAACTCGGACCCGGGTCCGAGGAGCTGTAGTGTTGGCCAGCTATCCCGGTGTACTCGGTCTCGGGTCCGAGCTGCCGCAGGGTCGACCCGCTGTGCAGGCCGACTCGGACCCAGGTTCAAGGAGCTGTTGGGTCGCCTAGATATCCTGGCCAACGCGGTCCCGGG
Source organism: Sus scrofa (assembly GCF_054392235.1). NCBI lineage: Eukaryota > Metazoa > Chordata > Mammalia > Artiodactyla > Suidae > Sus > Sus scrofa. The sequence continues at coordinate 44,380,394 of NC_139387.1, read as the reverse complement.
TCCGAGCTGAAACAGGGTCGATCAGCTATCCCGGCCCATTTGGTCAGTGCTACGAGCTGCCCCAGTGTCGATCAGCTGTCCCAGCCGACTCGGAACCTGGTCCGAGGAGCTGTGGGATCGACCAGATTTCCCGGCCGATTCGGACCCGAGTCCGAGGAGCTGTGGTGTCGACCAGCTATCCTGGCCGACTCGTCCCGGGTTCGAGCAGACGCGGGGTCGACCAGTTAGCCTTGCTAACTCGGTCCCGGGTCCAAGGTGCCGCGGGTCGACCAGCTGTCCCAGCGGCCTCGGACCCTAGTCTGAAGAGCTGTGGGGTCGACCAACTATCCCGGCCGACTCAGAGGCGGGTCCGAGGAGCTGTGGGGTGGAATCGCTCTCCCGGCCGACTTGGTCCTGCGCCCGAGCTGACACAGGAGCAACCAGCTATCCCGGCCCTTTTGGTCAGTGTTCCGAGCTGGGGAGGGGTCGATCAGCTGTCCCGGCCGACTCAGACCCGGGTCCGAGGAGCTGCGGGGATGACCAGCTATCCCGCCAACTCGGCCAGGGTTCGAGCTGACGCGGGTCGTCCAGTTATCGCGGCCAACACGGTCCCGGTCCGAGGAGCTGTGGGGTCCACCAGATGTCCCGGCCGACTCGGACCCGAAGCCGAGGAGCTGTCGGGTCGACCAGCTGTCTAGGCCGACTCGTTCCCGTGTCCGAGTTGACATAGGGTCGGCCTGAAATCCTGAACCATTTGGTCCCCGGTACGAGCTGACGTGGTTTCCATCAGCAGTCCCGGCCAACTCGGACCCGGGTCCGAGGAGCTCTGGAGTCACAAGCTGTCCCGGCCGACTCGGTCCAGATCCGAACTGCCGCAGGGTCGACCAGCTCTTCCGGCCGATTCGCACCCGGGTCCCAGGAGCTCTGGGGTGGACCAGCTCTCCTGGCCGACTCCGTCCTGGGTCCTAACTTACACAGGGTCGACCATCTATCCCGGTCCATATGGTCCCAGCTCCGAACTGACGCCCTGTCGTTAATTTTCCAGGACGACCCGGTCACGGGTCTGAGGAGCTGTGGGGTCGACCAGGTGTCCCGGTTGACTCGGACCCGAGGCCGAGGAGCTGTGGGGTTCACCAGCTATCCCGGCCAACTCAGTACTGGTCCGAGCTGACGCGGGGTCGTCCAGCTGTGCAGGCCGACTCGAACCCGGGTCCGAGGAGCTCTGGTGTTGTCCAGCTACCCTGCCCGACTCCGTCCCGGGTCCGAGCTTACCCAGGGTCGACCATCTATCCCGGCCCATTTGGTCCGGGGTCCGGGCTGACGCGGTCTCGCTCACCTGCCCCAGACGACACGGTCCCGGGTCTGAGGAGGTGCGGGGTCGAACATATGTCCCGGCCGACTCGGACCCGAGTCCGAGGAGCTGTGGGGTCGAGCAGCTCTCCTGGCCGACTCGTCCCGGGTTCGAGCTGACGCGGGCTCGACCAGCTATCCCGGCCGACTCGGTCCCGGTACCGATCTGACACATGATGGACCAGCTATCCCGGCCCATTCGGTCCCAGATGCGAGCTGAGGCGGGGTCGACCAGACGTCCCGGCCGCCTCGGACCCTGGTCTGAGGAGCTGTGGGCTTGACAAGCTCTCCCGGCCGAATCGGTCCCGGATTCGAGCTGCCGCAGCGTCGACCAGCTATCCCGGCGTCTCGGCCCCGGGTCCGAGATGACTCGGTGTCGACCAGCAATGCTGGCCAACTCGGACCCGGGTCCGAGGAGCTGTGGGGTCGACCAGCTATCCTGGCCGACTCGTCCCGGGTCAGAGCAGACGCGGGGTCAACCAGTTATCCCGGCCACCTCGGTCCCGGGGCCAACCTGCCACGGGTCGACCAGCTGTCCCCGCCGACTCGGCCCCGGGTCCAAGCAGCTGTGGGGTGGACCAGCTGTGCACGCCGATCGGTCCCGGTTCCGAGCTGACACAGTGTCGGCCAGGAATCCCGACCCATTTGGTCCCGGGTCCCAGCTGACTCGGTGTCGACCAGCTGTCCCCGCCGACTCGGACCCAGGTCCGAGGAGCTGTGGGGTCGAGCAGCTCTCCTGGCCTGCTCGTCCCGGGTTCGAGGGGACGCTGGCTCGACCAGTTTCCCCGGCCAACTCGGTCCCGGATCCAAGGTGCCGCACGTCGACGAGCTCTCCCGGCCGACTCGGTCCCTGTACCTTTCTGACACGTGATAGACCAGCTATCCCGGCCCATTTGGTCCCAGATCCGAGCTGACGCGGGGTGGACCAGAGGTCCGGGCCGCCTCGGAACCGGGTCCGAGGAGCTGTGGGCTCGACATTCTCTCCCTGCCGAATCGGTCCCGGGTCCGAGAAGACTCGGGGTCGACCAGCTATCCCGGCCAACTCAGACCCGGGTCCGAGAAGACTCGGGGTCGACCAGCTATCCCGGCCAACTCGGACCCGGGTCCGAGGAGCTGTAGTGTTGGCCAGCTATCCCGGTGTACTCGGTCTCGGGTCCGAGCTGCCGCAGGGTCGACCCGCTGTGCAGGCCGACTCGGACCCAGGTTCAAGGAGCTGTTGGGTCGCCTAGATATCCTGGCCAACGCGGTCCCGGGTCCGAGCTGAAACAGGGTCGATCAGCTATCCCGGCCCATTTGGTCAGTGCTACGAGCTGCCCCAGTGTCGATCAGCTGTCCCAGCCGACTCGGAACCTGGTCCGAGGAGCTGTGGGATCGACCAGATTTCCCGGCCGATTCGGACCCGAGTCCGAGGAGCTGTGGTGTCGACCAGCTATCCTGGCCGACTCGTCCCGGGTTCGAGCAGACGCGGGGTCGACCAGTTAGCCTTGCTAACTCGGTCCCGGGTCCAAGGTGCCGCGGGTCGACCAGCTGTCCCAGCGGCCTCGGACCCTAGTCTGAAGAGCTGTGGGGTCGACCAACTATCCCGGCCGACTCAGAGGCGGGTCCGAGGAGCTGTGGGGTGGAATCGCTCTCCCGGCCGACTTGGTCCTGCGCCCGAGCTGACACAGGAGCAACCAGCTATCCCGGCCCTTTTGGTCAGTGTTCCGAGCTGGGGAGGGGTCGATCAGCTGTCCCGGCCGACTCAGACCCGGGTCCGAGGAGCTGCGGGGATGACCAGCTATCCCGCCAACTCGGCCAGGGTTCGAGCTGACGCGGGTCGTCCAGTTATCGCGGCCAACACGGTCCCGGTCCGAGGAGCTGTGGGGTCCACCAGATGTCCCGGCCGACTCGGACCCGAAGCCGAGGAGCTGTCGGGTCGACCAGCTGTCTAGGCCGACTCGTTCCCGTGTCCGAGTTGACATAGGGTCGGCCTGAAATCCTGAACCATTTGGTCCCCGGTACGAGCTGACGTGGTTTCCATCAGCAGTCCCGGCCAACTCGGACCCGGGTCCGAGGAGCTCTGGAGTCACAAGCTGTCCCGGCCGACTCGGTCCAGATCCGAACTGCCGCAGGGTCGACCAGCTCTTCCGGCCGATTCGCACCCGGGTCCCAGGAGCTCTGGGGTGGACCAGCTCTCCTGGCCGACTCCGTCCTGGGTCCTAACTTACACAGGGTCGACCATCTATCCCGGTCCATATGGTCCCAGCTCCGAACTGACGCCCTGTCGTTAATTTTCCAGGACGACCCGGTCACGGGTCTGAGGAGCTGTGGGGTCGACCAGGTGTCCCGGTTGACTCGGACCCGAGGCCGAGGAGCTGTGGGGTTCACCAGCTATCCCGGCCAACTCAGTACTGGTCCGAGCTGACGCGGGGTCGACCCGCTGTGCAGGCCGACTCGGACCCAGGTTCAAGGAGCTGTTGGGTCGCCTAGATATCCTGGCCAACGCGGTCCCGGGTCCGAGCTGAAACAGGGTCGATCAGCTATCCCGGCCCATTTGGTCAGTGCTACGAGCTGCCCCAGTGTCGATCAGCTGTCCCAGCCGACTCGGAACCTGGTCCGAGGAGCTGTGGGATCGACCAGATTTCCCGGCCGATTCGGACCCGAGTCCGAGGAGCTGTGGTGTCGACCAGCTATCCTGGCCGACTCGTCCCGGGTTCGAGCAGACGCGGGGTCGACCAGTTAGCCTTGCTAACTCGGTCCCGGGTCCAAGGTGCCGCGGGTCGACCAGCTGTCCCAGCGGCCTCGGACCCTAGTCTGAAGAGCTGTGGGGTCGACCAACTATCCCGGCCGACTCAGAGGCGGGTCCGAGGAGCTGTGGGGTGGAATCGCTCTCCCGGCCGACTTGGTCCTGCGCCCGAGCTGACACAGGAGCAACCAGCTATCCCGGCCCTTTTGGTCAGTGTTCCGAGCTGGGGAGGGGTCGATCAGCTGTCCCGGCCGACTCAGACCCGGGTCCGAGGAGCTGCGGGGATGACCAGCTATCCCGCCAACTCGGCCAGGGTTCGAGCTGACGCGGGTCGTCCAGTTATCGCGGCCAACACGGTCCCGGTCCGAGGAGCTGTGGGGTCCACCAGATGTCCCGGCCGACTCGGACCCGAAGCCGAGGAGCTGTCGGGTCGACCAGCTGTCTAGGCCGACTCGTTCCCGTGTCCGAGTTGACATAGGGTCGGCCTGAAATCCTGAACCATTTGGTCCCCGGTACGAGCTGACGTGGTTTCCATCAGCAGTCCCGGCCAACTCGGACCCGGGTCCGAGGAGCTCTGGAGTCACAAGCTGTCCCGGCCGACTCGGTCCAGATCCGAACTGCCGCAGGGTCGACCAGCTCTTCCGGCCGATTCGCACCCGGGTCCCAGGAGCTCTGGGGTGGACCAGCTCTCCTGGCCGACTCCGTCCTGGGTCCTAACTTACACAGGGTCGACCATCTATCCCGGTCCATATGGTCCCAGCTCCGAACTGACGCCCTGTCGTTAATTTTCCAGGACGACCCGGTCACGGGTCTGAGGAGCTGTGGGGTCGACCAGGTGTCCCGGTTGACTCGGACCCGAGGCCGAGGAGCTGTGGGGTTCACCAGCTATCCCGGCCAACTCAGTACTGGTCCGAGCTGACGCGGGGTCGTCCAGCTGTGCAGGCCGACTCGAACCCGGGTCCGAGGAGCTCTGGTGTTGTCCAGCTACCCTGCCCGACTCCGTCCCGGGTCCGAGCTTACCCAGGGTCGACCATCTATCCCGGCCCATTTGGTCCGGGGTCCGGGCTGACGCGGTCTCGCTCACCTGCCCCAGACGACACGGTCCCGGGTCTGAGGAGGTGCGGGGTCGAACATATGTCCCGGCCGACTCGGACCCGAGTCCGAGGAGCTGTGGGGTCGAGCAGCTCTCCTGGCCGACTCGTCCCGGGTTCGAGCTGACGCGGGCTCGACCAGCTATCCCGGCCGACTCGGTCCCGGTACCGATCTGACACATGATGGACCAGCTATCCCGGCCCATTCGGTCCCAGATGCGAGCTGAGGCGGGGTCGACCAGACGTCCCGGCCGCCTCGGACCCTGGTCTGAGGAGCTGTGGGCTTGACAAGCTCTCCCGGCCGAATCGGTCCCGGATTCGAGCTGCCGCAGCGTCGACCAGCTATCCCGGCGTCTCGGCCCCGGGTCCGAGATGACTCGGTGTCGACCAGCAATGCTGGCCAACTCGGACCCGGGTCCGAGGAGCTGTGGGGTCGACCAGCTATCCTGGCCGACTCGTCCCGGGTCAGAGCAGACGCGGGGTCAACCAGTTATCCCGGCCACCTCGGTCCCGGGGCCAACCTGCCACGGGTCGACCAGCTGTCCCCGCCGACTCGGCCCCGGGTCCAAGCAGCTGTGGGGTGGACCAGCTGTGCACGCCGATCGGTCCCGGTTCCGAGCTGACACAGTGTCGGCCAGGAATCCCGACCCATTTGGTCCCGGGTCCCAGCTGACTCGGTGTCGACCAGCTGTCCCCGCCGACTCGGACCCAGGTCCGAGGAGCTGTGGGGTCGAGCAGCTCTCCTGGCCTGCTCGTCCCGGGTTCGAGGGGACGCTGGCTCGACCAGTTTCCCCGGCCAACTCGGTCCCGGATCCAAGGTGCCGCACGTCGACGAGCTCTCCCGGCCGACTCGGTCCCTGTACCTTTCTGACACGTGATAGACCAGCTATCCCGGCCCATTTGGTCCCAGATCCGAGCTGACGCGGGGTGGACCAGAGGTCCGGGCCGCCTCGGAACCGGGTCCGAGGAGCTGTGGGCTCGACATTCTCTCCCTGCCGAATCGGTCCCGGGTCCGAGAAGACTCGGGGTCGACCAGCTATCCCGGCCAACTCAGACCCGGGTCCGAGAAGACTCGGGGTCGACCAGCTATCCCGGCCAACTCGGACCCGGGTCCGAGGAGCTGTAGTGTTGGCCAGCTATCCCGGTGTACTCGGTCTCGGGTCCGAGCTGCCGCAGGGTCGACCCGCTGTGCAGGCCGACTCGGACCCAGGTTCAAGGAGCTGTTGGGTCGCCTAGATATCCTGGCCAACGCGGTCCCGGGTCCGAGCTGAAACAGGGTCGATCAGCTATCCCGGCCCATTTGGTCAGTGCTACGAGCTGCCCCAGTGTCGATCAGCTGTCCCAGCCGACTCGGAACCTGGTCCGAGGAGCTGTGGGATCGACCAGATTTCCCGGCCGATTCGGACCCGAGTCCGAGGAGCTGTGGTGTCGACCAGCTATCCTGGCCGACTCGTCCCGGGTTCGAGCAGACGCGGGGTCGACCAGTTAGCCTTGCTAACTCGGTCCCGGGTCCAAGGTGCCGCGGGTCGACCAGCTGTCCCAGCGGCCTCGGACCCTAGTCTGAAGAGCTGTGGGGTCGACCAACTATCCCGGCCGACTCAGAGGCGGGTCCGAGGAGCTGTGGGGTGGAATCGCTCTCCCGGCCGACTTGGTCCTGCGCCCGAGCTGACACAGGAGCAACCAGCTATCCCGGCCCTTTTGGTCAGTGTTCCGAGCTGGGGAGGGGTCGATCAGCTGTCCCGGCCGACTCAGACCCGGGTCCGAGGAGCTGCGGGGATGACCAGCTATCCCGCCAACTCGGCCAGGGTTCGAGCTGACGCGGGTCGTCCAGTTATCGCGGCCAACACGGTCCCGGTCCGAGGAGCTGTGGGGTCCACCAGATGTCCCGGCCGACTCGGACCCGAAGCCGAGGAGCTGTCGGGTCGACCAGCTGTCTAGGCCGACTCGTTCCCGTGTCCGAGTTGACATAGGGTCGGCCTGAAATCCTGAACCATTTGGTCCCCGGTACGAGCTGACGTGGTTTCCATCAGCAGTCCCGGCCAACTCGGACCCGGGTCCGAGGAGCTCTGGAGTCACAAGCTGTCCCGGCCGACTCGGTCCAGATCCGAACTGCCGCAGGGTCGACCAGCTCTTCCGGCCGATTCGCACCCGGGTCCCAGGAGCTCTGGGGTGGACCAGCTCTCCTGGCCGACTCCGTCCTGGGTCCTAACTTACACAGGGTCGACCATCTATCCCGGTCCATATGGTCCCAGCTCCGAACTGACGCCCTGTCGTTAATTTTCCAGGACGACCCGGTCACGGGTCTGAGGAGCTGTGGGGTCGACCAGGTGTCCCGGTTGACTCGGACCCGAGGCCGAGGAGCTGTGGGGTTCACCAGCTATCCCGGCCAACTCAGTACTGGTCCGAGCTGACGCGGGGTCGTCCAGCTGTGCAGGCCGACTCGAACCCGGGTCCGAGGAGCTCTGGTGTTGTCCAGCTACCCTGCCCGACTCCGTCCCGGGTCCGAGCTTACACAGGGTCGACCATCTATCCCGGCCCATTTGGTCCGGGGTCCGGGCTGACGCGGTCTCGCTCACCTGCCCCAGACGACACGGTCCCGGGTCTGAGGAGGTGCGGGGTCGAACATATGTCCCGGCCGACTCGGACCCGAGTCCGAGGAGCTGTGGGGTCGAGCAGCTCTCCTGGCCGACTCGTCCCGGGTTCGAGCTGACGCGGGCTCGACCAGCTATCCCGGCCGACTCGGTCCCGGTACCGATCTGACACATGATGGACCAGCTATCCCGGCCCATTCGGTCCCAGATGCGAGCTGAGGCGGGGTCGACCAGACGTCCCGGCCGCCTCGGACCCTGGTCTGAGGAGCTGTGGGCTTGACAAGCTCTCCCGGCCGAATCGGTCCCGGATTCGAGCTGCCGCAGCGTCGACCAGCTATCCCGGCGTCTCGGCCCCGGGTCCGAGATGACTCGGTGTCGACCAGCAATGCTGGCCAACTCGGACCCGGGTCCGAGGAGCTGTGGGGTCGACCAGCTATCCTGGCCGACTCGTCCCGGGTCAGAGCAGACGCGGGGTCAACCAGTTATCCCGGCCACCTCGGTCCCGGGGCCAACCTGCCACGGGTCGACCAGCTGTCCCCGCCGACTCGGCCCCGGGTCCAAGCAGCTGTGGGGTGGACCAGCTGTGCACGCCGATCGGTCCCGGTTCCGAGCTGACACAGTGTCGGCCAGGAATCCCGACCCATTTGGTCCCGGGTCCCAGCTGACTCGGTGTCGACCAGCTGTCCCCGCCGACTCGGACCCAGGTCCGAGGAGCTGTGGGGTCGAGCAGCTCTCCTGGCCTGCTCGTCCCGGGTTCGAGGGGACGCTGGCTCGACCAGTTTCCCCGGCCAACTCGGTCCCGGATCCAAGGTGCCGCACGTCGACGAGCTCTCCCGGCCGACTCGGTCCCTGTACCTTTCTGACACGTGATAGACCAGCTATCCCGGCCCATTTGGTCCCAGATCCGAGCTGACGCGGGGTGGACCAGAGGTCCGGGCCGCCTCGGAACCGGGTCCGAGGAGCTGTGGGCTCGACATTCTCTCCCTGCCGAATCGGTCCCGGGTCCGAGAAGACTCGGGGTCGACCAGCTATCCCGGCCAACTCAGACCCGGGTCCGAGAAGACTCGGGGTCGACCAGCTATCCCGGCCAACTCGGACCCGGGTCCGAGGAGCTGTAGTGTTGGCCAGCTATCCCGGTGTACTCGGTCTCGGGTCCGAGCTGCCGCAGGGTCGACCCGCTGTGCAGGCCGACTCGGACCCAGGTTCAAGGAGCTGTTGGGTCGCCTAGATATCCTGGCCAACGCGGTCCCGGGTCCGAGCTGAAACAGGGTCGATCAGCTATCCCGGCCCATTTGGTCAGTGCTACGAGCTGCCCCAGTGTCGATCAGCTGTCCCAGCCGACTCGGAACCTGGTCCGAGGAGCTGTGGGATCGACCAGATTTCCCGGCCGATTCGGACCCGAGTCCGAGGAGCTGTGGTGTCGACCAGCTATCCTGGCCGACTCGTCCCGGGTTCGAGCAGACGCGGGGTCGACCAGTTAGCCTTGCTAACTCGGTCCCGGGTCCAAGGTGCCGCGGGTCGACCAGCTGTCCCAGCGGCCTCGGACCCTAGTCTGAAGAGCTGTGGGGTCGACCAACTATCCCGGCCGACTCAGAGGCGGGTCCGAGGAGCTGTGGGGTGGAATCGCTCTCCCGGCCGACTTGGTCCTGCGCCCGAGCTGACACAGGAGCAACCAGCTATCCCGGCCCTTTTGGTCAGTGTTCCGAGCTGGGGAGGGGTCGATCAGCTGTCCCGGCCGACTCAGACCCGGGTCCGAGGAGCTGCGGGGATGACCAGCTATCCCGCCAACTCGGCCAGGGTTCGAGCTGACGCGGGTCGTCCAGTTATCGCGGCCAACACGGTCCCGGTCCGAGGAGCTGTGGGGTCCACCAGATGTCCCGGCCGACTCGGACCCGAAGCCGAGGAGCTGTCGGGTCGACCAGCTGTCTAGGCCGACTCGTTCCCGTGTCCGAGTTGACATAGGGTCGGCCTGAAATCCTGAACCATTTGGTCCCCGGTACGAGCTGACGTGGTTTCCATCAGCAGTCCCGGCCAACTCGGACCCGGGTCCGAGGAGCTCTGGAGTCACAAGCTGTCCCGGCCGACTCGGTCCAGATCCGAACTGCCGCAGGGTCGACCAGCTCTTCCGGCCGATTCGCACCCGGGTCCCAGGAGCTCTGGGGTGGACCAGCTCTCCTGGCCGACTCCGTCCTGGGTCCTAACTTACACAGGGTCGACCATCTATCCCGGTCCATATGGTCCCAGCTCCGAACTGACGCCCTGTCGTTAATTTTCCAGGACGACCCGGTCACGGGTCTGAGGAGCTGTGGGGTCGACCAGGTGTCCCGGTTGACTCGGACCCGAGGCCGAGGAGCTGTGGGGTTCACCAGCTATCCCGGCCAACTCAGTACTGGTCCGAGCTGACGCGGGGTCGTCCAGCTGTGCAGGCCGACTCGAACCCGGGTCCGAGGAGCTCTGGTGTTGTCCAGCTACCCTGCCCGACTCCGTCCCGGGTCCGAGCTTACACAGGGTCGACCATCTATCCCGGCCCATTTGGTCCGGGGTCCGGGCTGACGCGGTCTCGCTCACCTGCCCCAGACGACACGGTCCCGGGTCTGAGGAGGTGCGGGGTCGAACATATGTCCCGGCCGACTCGGACCCGAGTCCGAGGAGCTGTGGGGTCGAGCAGCTCTCCTGGCCGACTCGTCCCGGGTTCGAGCTGACGCGGGCTCGACCAGCTATCCCGGCCGACTCGGTCCCGGTACCGATCTGACACATGATGGACCAGCTATCCCGGCCCATTCGGTCCCAGATGCGAGCTGAGGCGGGGTCGACCAGACGTCCCGGCCGCCTCGGACCCTGGTCTGAGGAGCTGTGGGCTTGACAAGCTCTCCCGGCCGAATCGGTCCCGGATTCGAGCTGCCGCAGCGTCGACCAGCTATCCCGGCGTCTCGGCCCCGGGTCCGAGATGACTCGGTGTCGACCAGCAATGCTGGCCAACTCGGACCCGGGTCCGAGGAGCTGTGGGGTCGACCAGCTATCCTGGCCGACTCGTCCCGGGTCAGAGCAGACGCGGGGTCAACCAGTTATCCCGGCCACCTCGGTCCCGGGGCCAACCTGCCACGGGTCGACCAGCTGTCCCCGCCGACTCGGCCCCGGGTCCAAGCAGCTGTGGGGTGGACCAGCTGTGCACGCCGATCGGTCCCGGTTCCGAGCTGACACAGTGTCGGCCAGGAATCCCGACCCATTTGGTCCCGGGTCCCAGCTGACTCGGTGTCGACCAGCTGTCCCCGCCGACTCGGACCCAGGTCCGAGGAGCTGTGGGGTCGAGCAGCTCTCCTGGCCTGCTCGTCCCGGGTTCGAGGGGACGCTGGCTCGACCAGTTTCCCCGGCCAACTCGGTCCCGGATCCAAGGTGCCGCACGTCGACGAGCTCTCCCGGCCGACTCGGTCCCTGTACCTTTCTGACACGTGATAGACCAGCTATCCCGGCCCATTTGGTCCCAGATCCGAGCTGACGCGGGGTGGACCAGAGGTCCGGGCCGCCTCGGAACCGGGTCCGAGGAGCTGTGGGCTCGACATTCTCTCCCTGCCGAATCGGTCCCGGGTCCGAGAAGACTCGGGGTCGACCAGCTATCCCGGCCAACTCAGACCCGGGTCCGAGAAGACTCGGGGTCGACCAGCTATCCCGGCCAACTCGGACCCGGGTCCGAGGAGCTGTAGTGTTGGCCAGCTATCCCGGTGTACTCGGTCTCGGGTCCGAGCTGCCGCAGGGTCGACCCGCTGTGCAGGCCGACTCGGACCCAGGTTCAAGGAGCTGTTGGGTCGCCTAGATATCCTGGCCAACGCGGTCCCGGGTCCGAGCTGAAACAGGGTCGATCAGCTATCCCGGCCCATTTGGTCAGTGCTACGAGCTGCCCCAGTGTCGATCAGCTGTCCCAGCCGACTCGGAACCTGGTCCGAGGAGCTGTGGGATCGACCAGATTTCCCGGCCGATTCGGACCCGAGTCCGAGGAGCTGTGGTGTCGACCAGCTATCCTGGCCGACTCGTCCCGGGTTCGAGCAGACGCGGGGTCGACCAGTTAGCCTTGCTAACTCGGTCCCGGGTCCAAGGTGCCGCGGGTCGACCAGCTGTCCCAGCGGCCTCGGACCCTAGTCTGAAGAGCTGTGGGGTCGACCAACTATCCCGGCCGACTCAGAGGCGGGTCCGAGGAGCTGTGGGGTGGAATCGCTCTCCCGGCCGACTTGGTCCTGCGCCCGAGCTGACACAGGAGCAACCAGCTATCCCGGCCCTTTTGGTCAGTGTTCCGAGCTGGGGAGGGGTCGATCAGCTGTCCCGGCCGACTCAGACCCGGGTCCGAGGAGCTGCGGGGATGACCAGCTATCCCGCCAACTCGGCCAGGGTTCGAGCTGACGCGGGTCGTCCAGTTATCGCGGCCAACACGGTCCCGGTCCGAGGAGCTGTGGGGTCCACCAGATGTCCCGGCCGACTCGGACCCGAAGCCGAGGAGCTGTCGGGTCGACCAGCTGTCTAGGCCGACTCGTTCCCGTGTCCGAGTTGACATAGGGTCGGCCTGAAATCCTGAACCATTTGGTCCCCGGTACGAGCTGACGTGGTTTCCATCAGCAGTCCCGGCCAACTCGGACCCGGGTCCGAGGAGCTCTGGAGTCACAAGCTGTCCCGGCCGACTCGGTCCAGATCCGAACTGCCGCAGGGTCGACCAGCTCTTCCGGCCGATTCGCACCCGGGTCCCAGGAGCTCTGGGGTGGACCAGCTCTCCTGGCCGACTCCGTCCTGGGTCCTAACTTACACAGGGTCGACCATCTATCCCGGTCCATATGGTCCCAGCTCCGAACTGACGCCCTGTCGTTAATTTTCCAGGACGACCCGGTCACGGGTCTGAGGAGCTGTGGGGTCGACCAGGTGTCCCGGTTGACTCGGACCCGAGGCCGAGGAGCTGTGGGGTTCACCAGCTATCCCGGCCAACTCAGTACTGGTCCGAGCTGACGCGGGGTCGTCCAGCTGTGCAGGCCGACTCGAACCCGGGTCCGAGGAGCTCTGGTGTTGTCCAGCTACCCTGCCCGACTCCGTCCCGGGTCCGAGCTTACCCAGGGTCGACCATCTATCCCGGCCCATTTGGTCCGGGGTCCGGGCTGACGCGGTCTCGCTCACCTGCCCCAGACGACACGGTCCCGGGTCTGAGGAGGTGCGGGGTCGAACATATGTCCCGGCCGACTCGGACCCGAGTCCGAGGAGCTGTGGGGTCGAGCAGCTCTCCTGGCCGACTCGTCCCGGGTTCGAGCTGACGCGGGCTCGACCAGCTATCCCGGCCGACTCGGTCCCGGTACCGATCTGACACATGATGGACCAGCTATCCCGGCCCATTCGGTCCCAGATGCGAGCTGAGGCGGGGTCGACCAGACGTCCCGGCCGCCTCGGACCCTGGTCTGAGGAGCTGTGGGCTTGACAAGCTCTCCCGGCCGAATCGGTCCCGGATTCGAGCTGCCGCAGCGTCGACCAGCTATCCCGGCGTCTCGGCCCCGGGTCCGAGATGACTCGGTGTCGACCAGCAATGCTGGCCAACTCGGACCCGGGTCCGAGGAGCTGTGGGGTCGACCAGCTATCCTGGCCGACTCGTCCCGGGTCAGAGCAGACGCGGGGTCAACCAGTTATCCCGGCCACCTCGGTCCCGGGGCCAACCTGCCACGGGTCGACCAGCTGTCCCCGCCGACTCGGCCCCGGGTCCAAGCAGCTGTGGGGTGGACCAGCTGTGCACGCCGATCGGTCCCGGTTCCGAGCTGACACAGTGTCGGCCAGGAATCCCGACCCATTTGGTCCCGGGTCCCAGCTGACTCGGTGTCGACCAGCTGTCCCCGCCGACTCGGACCCAGGTCCGAGGAGCTGTGGGGTCGAGCAGCTCTCCTGGCCTGCTCGTCCCGGGTTCGAGGGGACGCTGGCTCGACCAGTTTCCCCGGCCAACTCGGTCCCGGATCCAAGGTGCCGCACGTCGACGAGCTCTCCCGGCCGACTCGGTCCCTGTACCTTTCTGACACGTGATAGACCAGCTATCCCGGCCCATTTGGTCCCAGATCCGAGCTGACGCGGGGTGGACCAGAGGTCCGGGCCGCCTCGGAACCGGGTCCGAGGAGCTGTGGGCTCGACATTCTCTCCCTGCCGAATCGGTCCCGGGTCCGAGAAGACTCGGGGTCGACCAGCTATCCCGGCCAACTCAGACCCGGGTCCGAGAAGACTCGGGGTCGACCAGCTATCCCGGCCAACTCGGACCCGGGTCCGAGGAGCTGTAGTGTTGGCCAGCTATCCCGGTGTACTCGGTCTCGGGTCCGAGCTGCCGCAGGGTCGACCCGCTGTGCAGGCCGACTCGGACCCAGGTTCAAGGAGCTGTTGGGTCGCCTAGATATCCTGGCCAACGCGGTCCCGGGTCCGAGCTGAAACAGGGTCGATCAGCTATCCCGGCCCATTTGGTCAGTGCTACGAGCTGCCCCAGTGTCGATCAGCTGTCCCAGCCGACTCGGAACCTGGTCCGAGGAGCTGTGGGATCGACCAGATTTCCCGGCCGATTCGGACCCGAGTCCGAGGAGCTGTGGTGTCGACCAGCTATCCTGGCCGACTCGTCCCGGGTTCGAGCAGACGCGGGGTCGACCAGTTAGCCTTGCTAACTCGGTCCCGGGTCCAAGGTGCCGCGGGTCGACCAGCTGTCCCAGCGGCCTCGGACCCTAGTCTGAAGAGCTGTGGGGTCGACAAACTATCCCGGCCGACTCAGAGGCGGGTCCGAGGAGCTGTGGGGTGGAATCGCTCTCCCGGCCGACTTGGTCCTGCGCCCGAGCTGACACAGGAGCAACCAGCTATCCCGGCCCTTTTGGTCAGTGTTCCGAGCTGGGGAGGGGTCGATCAGCTGTCCCGGCCGACTCAGACCCGGGTCCGAGGAGCTGCGGGGATGACCAGCTATCCCGCCAACTCGGCCAGGGTTCGAGCTGACGCGGGTCGTCCAGTTATCGCGGCCAACACGGTCCCGGTCCGAGGAGCTGTGGGGTCCACCAGATGTCCCGGCCGACTCGGACCCGAAGCCGAGGAGCTGTCGGGTCGACCAGCTGTCTAGGCCGACTCGTTCCCGTGTCCGAGTTGACATAGGGTCGGCCTGAAATCCTGAACCATTTGGTCCCCGGTACGAGCTGACGTGGTTTCCATCAGCAGTCCCGGCCAACTCGGACCCGGGTCCGAGGAGCTCTGGAGTCACAAGCTGTCCCGGCCGACTCGGTCCAGATCCGAACTGCCGCAGGGTCGACCAGCTCTTCCGGCCGATTCGCACCCGGGTCCCAGGAGCTCTGGGGTGGACCAGCTCTCCTGGCCGACTCCGTCCTGGGTCCTAACTTACACAGGGTCGACCATCTATCCCGGTCCATATGGTCCCAGCTCCGAACTGACGCCCTGTCGTTAATTTTCCAGGACGACCCGGTCACGGGTCTGAGGAGCTGTGGGGTCGACCAGGTGTCCCGGTTGACTCGGACCCGAGGCCGAGGAGCTGTGGGGTTCACCAGCTATCCCGGCCAACTCAGTACTGGTCCGAGCTGACGCGGGGTCGTCCAGCTGTGCAGGCCGACTCGAACCCGGGTCCGAGGAGCTCTGGTGTTGTCCAGCTACCCTGCCCGACTCCGTCCCGGGTCCGAGCTTACCCAGGGTCGACCATCTATCCCGGCCCATTTGGTCCGGGGTCCGGGCTGACGCGGTCTCGCTCACCTGCCCCAGACGACACGGTCCCGGGTCTGAGGAGGTGCGGGGTCGAACATATGTCCCGGCCGACTCGGACCCGAGTCCGAGGAGCTGTGGGGTCGAGCAGCTCTCCTGGCCGACTCGTCCCGGGTTCGAGCTGACGCGGGCTCGACCAGCTATCCCGGCCGACTCGGTCCCGGTACCGATCTGACACATGATGGACCAGCTATCCCGGCCCATTCGGTCCCAGATGCGAGCTGAGGCGGGGTCGACCAGACGTCCCGGCCGCCTCGGACCCTGGTCTGAGGAGCTGTGGGCTTGACAAGCTCTCCCGGCCGAATCGGTCCCGGATTCGAGCTGCCGCAGCGTCGACCAGCTATCCCGGCGTCTCGGCCCCGGGTCCGAGATGACTCGGTGTCGACCAGCAATGCTGGCCAACTCGGACCCGGGTCCGAGGAGCTGTGGGGTCGACCAGCTATCCTGGCCGACTCGTCCCGGGTCAGAGCAGACGCGGGGTCAACCAGTTATCCCGGCCACCTCGGTCCCGGGGCCAACCTGCCACGGGTCGACCAGCTGTCCCCGCCGACTCGGCCCCGGGTCCAAGCAGCTGTGGGGTGGACCAGCTGTGCACGCCGATCGGTCCCGGTTCCGAGCTGACACAGTGTCGGCCAGGAATCCCGACCCATTTGGTCCCGGGTCCCAGCTGACTCGGTGTCGACCAGCTGTCCCCGCCGACTCGGACCCAGGTCCGAGGAGCTGTGGGGTCGAGCAGCTCTCCTGGCCTGCTCGTCCCGGGTTCGAGGGGACGCTGGCTCGACCAGTTTCCCCGGCCAACTCGGTCCCGGATCCAAGGTGCCGCACGTCGACGAGCTCTCCCGGCCGACTCGGTCCCTGTACCTTTCTGACACGTGATAGACCAGCTATCCCGGCCCATTTGGTCCCAGATCCGAGCTGACGCGGGGTGGACCAGAGGTCCGGGCCGCCTCGGAACCGGGTCCGAGGAGCTGTGGGCTCGACATTCTCTCCCTGCCGAATCGGTCCCGGGTCCGAGAAGACTCGGGGTCGACCAGCTATCCCGGCCAACTCAGACCCGGGTCCGAGAAGACTCGGGGTCGACCAGCTATCCCGGCCAACTCGGACCCGGGTCCGAGGAGCTGTAGTGTTGGCCAGCTATCCCGGTGTACTCGGTCTCGGGTCCGAGCTGCCGCAGGGTCGACCCGCTGTGCAGGCCGACTCGGACCCAGGTTCAAGGAGCTGTTGGGTCGCCTAGATATCCTGGCCAACGCGGTCCCGGGTCCGAGCTGAAACAGGGTCGATCAGCTATCCCGGCCCATTTGGTCAGTGCTACGAGCTGCCCCAGTGTCGATCAGCTGTCCCAGCCGACTCGGAACCTGGTCCGAGGAGCTGTGGGATCGACCAGATTTCCCGGCCGATTCGGACCCGAGTCCGAGGAGCTGTGGTGTCGACCAGCTATCCTGGCCGACTCGTCCCGGGTTCGAGCAGACGCGGGGTCGACCAGTTAGCCTTGCTAACTCGGTCCCGGGTCCAAGGTGCCGCGGGTCGACCAGCTGTCCCAGCGGCCTCGGACCCTAGTCTGAAGAGCTGTGGGGTCGACCAACTATCCCGGCCGACTCAGAGGCGGGTCCGAGGAGCTGTGGGGTGGAATCGCTCTCCCGGCCGACTTGGTCCTGCGCCCGAGCTGACACAGGAGCAACCAGCTATCCCGGCCCTTTTGGTCAGTGTTCCGAGCTGGGGAGGGGTCGATCAGCTGTCCCGGCCGACTCAGACCCGGGTCCGAGGAGCTGCGGGGATGACCAGCTATCCCGCCAACTCGGCCAGGGTTCAAGCTGACGCGGGTCGTCCAGTTATCGCGGCCAACACGGTCCCGGTCCGAGGAGCTGTGGGGTCCACCAGATGTCCCGGCCGACTCGGACCCGAAGCCGAGGAGCTGTCGGGTCGACCAGCTGTCTAGGCCGACTCGTTCCCGTGTCCGAGTTGACATAGGGTCGGCCTGAAATCCTGAACCATTTGGTCCCCGGTACGAGCTGACGTGGTTTCCATCAGCAGTCCCGGCCAACTCGGACCCGGGTCCGAGGAGCTCTGGAGTCACAAGCTGTCCCGGCCGACTCGGTCCAGATCCGAACTGCCGCAGGGTCGACCAGCTCTTCCGGCCGATTCGCACCCGGGTCCCAGGAGCTCTGGGGTGGACCAGCTCTCCTGGCCGACTCCGTCCTGGGTCCTAACTTACACAGGGTCGACCATCTATCCCGGTCCATATGGTCCCAGCTCCGAACTGACGCCCTGTCGTTAATTTTCCAGGACGACCCGGTCACGGGTCTGAGGAGCTGTGGGGTCGACCAGGTGTCCCGGTTGACTCGGACCCGAGGCCGAGGAGCTGTGGGGTTCACCAGCTATCCCGGCCAACTCAGTACTGGTCCGAGCTGACGCGGGGTCGTCCAGCTGTGCAGGCCGACTCGAACCCGGGTCCGAGGAGCTCTGGTGTTGTCCAGCTACCCTGCCCGACTCCGTCCCGGGTCCGAGCTTACCCAGGGTCGACCATCTATCCCGGCCCATTTGGTCCGGGGTCCGGGCTGACGCGGTCTCGCTCACCTGCCCCAGACGACACGGTCCCGGGTCTGAGGAGGTGCGGGGTCGAACATATGTCCCGGCCGACTCGGACCCGAGTCCGAGGAGCTGTGGGGTCGAGCAGCTCTCCTGGCCGACTCGTCCCGGGTTCGAGCTGACGCGGGCTCGACCAGCTATCCCGGCCGACTCGGTCCCGGTACCGATCTGACACATGATGGACCAGCTATCCCGGCCCATTCGGTCCCAGATGCGAGCTGAGGCGGGGTCGACCAGACGTCCCGGCCGCCTCGGACCCTGGTCTGAGGAGCTGTGGGCTTGACAAGCTCTCCCGGCCGAATCGGTCCCGGATTCGAGCTGCCGCAGCGTCGACCAGCTATCCCAGCGTCTCGGCCCCGGGTCCGAGATGACTCGGTGTCGACCAGCAATGCTGGCCAACTCGGACCCGGGTCCGAGGAGCTGTGGGGTCGACCAGCTATCCTGGCCGACTCGTCCCGGGTCAGAGCAGACGCGGGGTCAACCAGTTATCCCGGCCACCTCGGTCCCGGGGCCAACCTGCCACGGGTCGACCAGCTGTCCCCGCCGACTCGGCCCCGGGTCCAAGCAGCTGTGGGGTGGACCAGCTGTGCACGCCGATCGGTCCCGGTTCCGAGCTGACACAGTGTCGGCCAGGAATCCCGACCCATTTGGTCCCGGGTCCCAGCTGACTCGGTGTCGACCAGCTGTCCCCGCCGACTCGGACCCAGGTCCGAGGAGCTGTGGGGTCGAGCAGCTCTCCTGGCCTGCTCGTCCCGGGTTCGAGGGGACGCTGGCTCGACCAGTTTCCCCGGCCAACTCGGTCCCGGATCCAAGGTGCCGCACGTCGACGAGCTCTCCCGGCCGACTCGGTCCCTGTACCTTTCTGACACGTGATAGACCAGCTATCCCGGCCCATTTGGTCCCAGATCCGAGCTGACGCGGGGTGGACCAGAGGTCCGGGCCGCCTCGGAACCGGGTCCGAGGAGCTGTGGGCTCGACATTCTCTCCCTGCCGAATCGGTCCCGGGTCCGAGAAGACTCGGGGTCGACCAGCTATCCCGGCCAACTCAGACCCGGGTCCGAGAAGACTCGGGGTCGACCAGCTATCCCGGCCAACTCGGACCCGGGTCCGAGGAGCTGTAGTGTTGGCCAGCTATCCCGGTGTACTCGGTCTCGGGTCCGAGCTGCCGCAGGGTCGACCCGCTGTGCAGGCCGACTCGGACCCAGGTTCAAGGAGCTGTTGGGTCGCCTAGATATCCTGGCCAACGCGGTCCCGGGTCCGAGCTGAAACAGGGTCGATCAGCTATCCCGGCCCATTTGGTCAGTGCTACGAGCTGCCCCAGTGTCGATCAGCTGTCCCAGCCGACTCGGAACCTGGTCCGAGGAGCTGTGGGATCGACCAGATTTCCCGGCCGATTCGGACCCGAGTCCGAGGAGCTGTGGTGTCGACCAGCTATCCTGGCCGACTCGTCCCGGGTTCGAGCAGACGCGGGGTCGACCAGTTAGCCTTGCTAACTCGGTCCCGGGTCCAAGGTGCCGCGGGTCGACCAGCTGTCCCAGCGGCCTCGGACCCTAGTCTGAAGAGCTGTGGGGTCGACCAACTATCCCGGCCGACTCAGAGGCGGGTCCGAGGAGCTGTGGGGTGGAATCGCTCTCCCGGCCGACATGGTCCTGCGCCCGAGCTGACACAGGAGCAACCAGCTATCCCGGCCCTTTTGGTCAGTGTTCCGAGCTGGGGAGGGGTCGATCAGCTGTCCCGGCCGACTCAGACCCGGGTCCGAGGAGCTGCGGGGATGACCAGCTATCCCGCCAACTCGGCCAGGGTTCGAGCTGACGCGGGTCGTCCAGTTATCGCGGCCAACACGGTCCCGGTCCGAGGAGCTGTGGGGTCCACCAGATGTCCCGGCCGACTCGGACCCGAAGCCGAGGAGCTGTCGGGTCGACCAGCTGTCTAGGCCGACTCGTTCCCGTGTCCGAGTTGACATAGGGTCGGCCTGAAATCCTGAACCATTTGGTCCCCGGTACGAGCTGACGTGGTTTCCATCAGCAGTCCCGGCCAACTCGGACCCGGGTCCGAGGAGCTCTGGAGTCACAAGCTGTCCCGGCCGACTCGGTCCAGATCCGAACTGCCGCAGGGTCGACCAGCTCTTCCGGCCGATTCGCACCCGGGTCCCAGGAGCTCTGGGGTGGACCAGCTCTCCTGGCCGACTCCGTCCTGGGTCCTAACTTACACAGGGTCGACCATCTATCCCGGTCCATATGGTCCCAGCTCCGAACTGACGCCCTGTCGTTAATTTTCCAGGACGACCCGGTCACGGGTCTGAGGAGCTGTGGGGTCGACCAGGTGTCCCGGTTGACTCGGACCCGAGGCCGAGGAGCTGTGGGGTTCACCAGCTATCCCGGCCAACTCAGTACTGGTCCGAGCTGACGCGGGGTCGTCCAGCTGTGCAGGCCGACTCGAACCCGGGTCCGAGGAGCTCTGGTGTTGTCCAGCTACCCTGCCCGACTCCGTCCCGGGTCCGAGCTTACACAGGGTCGACCATCTATCCCGGCCCATTTGGTCCGGGGTCCGGGCTGACGCGGTCTCGCTCACCTGCCCCAGACGACACGGTCCCGGGTCTGAGGAGGTGCGGGGTCGAACATATGTCCCGGCCGACTCGGACCCGAGTCCGAGGAGCTGTGGGGTCGAGCAGCTCTCCTGGCCGACTCGTCCCGGGTTCGAGCTGACGCGGGCTCGACCAGCTATCCCGGCCGACTCGGTCCCGGTACCGATCTGACACATGATGGACCAGCTATCCCGGCCCATTCGGTCCCAGATGCGAGCTGAGGCGGGGTCGACCAGACGTCCCGGCCGCCTCGGACCCTGGTCTGAGGAGCTGTGGGCTTGACAAGCTCTCCCGGCCGAATCGGTCCCGGATTCGAGCTGCCGCAGCGTCGACCAGCTATCCCGGCGTCTCGGCCCCGGGTCCGAGATGACTCGGTGTCGACCAGCAATGCTGGCCAACTCGGACCCGGGTCCGAGGAGCTGTGGGGTCGACCAGCTATCCTGGCCGACTCGTCCCGGGTCAGAGCAGACGCGGGGTCAACCAGTTATCCCGGCCACCTCGGTCCCGGGTCCAACCTGCCACGGGTCGACCAGCTGTCCCCGCCGACTCGGCCCCGGGTCCAAGCAGCTGTGGGGTGGACCAGCTGTGCACGCCGATCGGTCCCGGTTCCGAGCTGACACAGTGTCGGCCAGGAATCCCGACCCATTTGGTCCCGGGTCCCAGCTGACTCGGTGTCGACCAGCTGTCCCCGCCGACTCGGACCCAGGTCCGAGGAGCTGTGGGGTCGAGCAGCTCTCCTGGCCTGCTCGTCCCGGGTTCGAGGGGACGCTGGCTCGACCAGTTTCCCCGGCCAACTCGGTCCCGGATCCAAGGTGCCGCACGTCGACGAGCTCTCCCGGCCGACTCGGTCCCTGTACCTTTCTGACACGTGATAGACCAGCTATCCCGGCCCATTTGGTCCCAGATCCGAGCTGACGCGGGGTGGACCAGAGGTCCGGGCCGCCTCGGAACCGGGTCCGAGGAGCTGTGGGCTCGACATTCTCTCCCTGCCGAATCGGTCCCGGGTCCGAGAAGACTCGGGGTCGACCAGCTATCCCGGCCAACTCAGACCCGGGTCCGAGAAGACTCGGGGTCGACCAGCTATCCCGGCCAACTCGGACCCGGGTCCGAGGAGCTGTAGTGTTGGCCAGCTATCCCGGTGTACTCGGTCTCGGGTCCGAGCTGCCGCAGGGTCGACCCGCTGTGCAGGCCGACTCGGACCCAGGTTCAAGGAGCTGTTGGGTCGCCTAGATATCCTGGCCAACGCGGTCCCGGGTCCGAGCTGAAACAGGGTCGATCAGCTATCCCGGCCCATTTGGTCAGTGCTACGAGCTGCCCCAGTGTCGATCAGCTGTCCCAGCCGACTCGGAACCTGGTCCGAGGAGCTGTGGGATCGACCAGATTTCCCGGCCGATTCGGACCCGAGTCCGAGGAGCTGTGGTGTCGACCAGCTATCCTGGCCGACTCGTCCCGGGTTCGAGCAGACGCGGGGTCGACCAGTTAGCCTTGCTAACTCGGTCCCGGGTCCAAGGTGCCGCGGGTCGACCAGCTGTCCCAGCGGCCTCGGACCCTAGTCTGAAGAGCTGTGGGGTCGACCAACTATCCCGGCCGACTCAGAGGCGGGTCCGAGGAGCTGTGGGGTGGAATCGCTCTCCCGGCCGACTTGGTCCTGCGCCCGAGCTGACACAGGAGCAACCAGCTATCCCGGCCCTTTTGGTCAGTGTTCCGAGCTGGGGAGGGGTCGATCAGCTGTCCCGGCCGACTCAGACCCGGGTCCGAGGAGCTGCGGGGATGACCAGCTATCCCGCCAACTCGGCCAGGGTTCGAGCTGACGCGGGTCGTCCAGTTATCGCGGCCAACACGGTCCCGGTCCGAGGAGCTGTGGGGTCCACCAGATGTCCCGGCCGACTCGGACCCGAAGCCGAGGAGCTGTCGGGTCGACCAGCTGTCTAGGCCGACTCGTTCCCGTGTCCGAGTTGACATAGGGTCGGCCTGAAATCCTGAACCATTTGGTCCCCGGTACGAGCTGACGTGGTTTCCATCAGCAGTCCCGGCCAACTCGGACCCGGGTCCGAGGAGCTCTGGAGTCACAAGCTGTCCCGGCCGACTCGGTCCAGATCCGAACTGCCGCAGGGTCGACCAGCTCTTCCGGCCGATTCGCACCCGGGTCCCAGGAGCTCTGGGGTGGACCAGCTCTCCTGGCCGACTCCGTCCTGGGTCCTAACTTACACAGGGTCGACCATCTATCCCGGTCCATATGGTCCCAGCTCCGAACTGACGCCCTGTCGTTAATTTTCCAGGACGACCCGGTCACGGGTCTGAGGAGCTGTGGGGTCGACCAGGTGTCCCGGTTGACTCGGACCCGAGGCCGAGGAGCTGTGGGGTTCACCAGCTATCCCGGCCAACTCAGTACTGGTCCGAGCTGACGCGGGGTCGTCCAGCTGTGCAGGCCGACTCGAACCCGGGTCCGAGGAGCTCTGGTGTTGTCCAGCTACCCTGCCCGACTCCGTCCCGGGTCCGAGCTTACCCAGGGTCGACCATCTATCCCGGCCCATTTGGTCCGGGGTCCGGGCTGACGCGGTCTCGCTCACCTGCCCCAGACGACACGGTCCCGGGTCTGAGGAGGTGCGGGGTCGAACATATGTCCCGGCCGACTCGGACCCGAGTCCGAGGAGCTGTGGGGTCGAGCAGCTCTCCTGGCCGACTCGTCCCGGGTTCGAGCTGACGCGGGCTCGACCAGCTATCCCGGCCGACTCGGTCCCGGTACCGATCTGACACATGATGGACCAGCTATCCCGGCCCATTCGGTCCCAGATGCGAGCTGAGGCGGGGTCGACCAGACGTCCCGGCCGCCTCGGACCCTGGTCTGAGGAGCTGTGGGCTTGACAAGCTCTCCCGGCCGAATCGGTCCCGGATTCGAGCTGCCGCAGCGTCGACCAGCTATCCCGGCGTCTCGGCCCCGGGTCCGAGATGACTCGGTGTCGACCAGCAATGCTGGCCAACTCGGACCCGGGTCCGAGGAGCTGTGGGGTCGACCAGCTATCCTGGCCGACTCGTCCCGGGTCAGAGCAGACGCGGGGTCAACCAGTTATCCCGGCCACCTCGGTCCCGGGGCCAACCTGCCACGGGTCGACCAGCTGTCCCCGCCGACTCGGCCCCGGGTCCAAGCAGCTGTGGGGTGGACCAGCTGTGCACGCCGATCGGTCCCGGTTCCGAGCTGACACAGTGTCGGCCAGGAATCCCGACCCATTTGGTCCCGGGTCCCAGCTGACTCGGTGTCGACCAGCTGTCCCCGCCGACTCGGACCCAGGTCCGAGGAGCTGTGGGGTCGAGCAGCTCTCCTGGCCTGCTCGTCCCGGGTTCGAGGGGACGCTGGCTCGACCAGTTTCCCCGGCCAACTCGGTCCCGGATCCAAGGTGCCGCACGTCGACGAGCTCTCCCGGCCGACTCGGTCCCTGTACCTTTCTGACACGTGATAGACCAGCTATCCCGGCCCATTTGGTCCCAGATCCGAGCTGACGCGGGGTGGACCAGAGGTCCGGGCCGCCTCGGAACCGGGTCCGAGGAGCTGTGGGCTCGACATTCTCTCCCTGCCGAATCGGTCCCGGGTCCGAGAAGACTCGGGGTCGACCAGCTATCCCGGCCAACTCAGACCCGGGTCCGAGAAGACTCGGGGTCGACCAGCTATCCCGGCCAACTCGGACCCGGGTCCGAGGAGCTGTAGTGTTGGCCAGCTATCCCGGTGTACTCGGTCTCGGGTCCGAGCTGCCGCAGGGTCGACCCGCTGTGCAGGCCGACTCGGACCCAGGTTCAAGGAGCTGTTGGGTCGCCTAGATATCCTGGCCAACGCGGTCCCGGGTCCGAGCTGAAACAGGGTCGATCAGCTATCCCGGCCCATTTGGTCAGTGCTACGAGCTGCCCCAGTGTCGATCAGCTGTCCCAGCCGACTCGGAACCTGGTCCGAGGAGCTGTGGGATCGACCAGATTTCCCGGCCGATTCGGACCCGAGTCCGAGGAGCTGTGGTGTCGACCAGCTATCCTGGCCGACTCGTCCCGGGTTCGAGCAGACGCGGGGTCGACCAGTTAGCCTTGCTAACTCGGTCCCGGGTCCAAGGTGCCGCGGGTCGACCAGCTGTCCCAGCGGCCTCGGACCCTAGTCTGAAGAGCTGTGGGGTCGACCAACTATCCCGGCCGACTCAGAGGCGGGTCCGAGGAGCTGTGGGGTGGAATCGCTCTCCCGGCCGACTTGGTCCTGCGCCCGAGCTGACACAGGAGCAACCAGCTATCCCGGCCCTTTTGGTCAGTGTTCCGAGCTGGGGAGGGGTCGATCAGCTGTCCCGGCCGACTCAGACCCGGGTCCGAGGAGCTGCGGGGATGACCAGCTATCCCGCCAACTCGGCCAGGGTTCGAGCTGACGCGGGTCGTCCAGTTATCGCGGCCAACACGGTCCCGGTCCGAGGAGCTGTGGGGTCCACCAGATGTCCCGGCCGACTCGGACCCGAAGCCGAGGAGCTGTCGGGTCGACCAGCTGTCTAGGCCGACTCGTTCCCGTGTCCGAGTTGACATAGGGTCGGCCTGAAATCCTGAACCATTTGGTCCCCGGTACGAGCTGACGTGGTTTCCATCAGCAGTCCCGGCCAACTCGGACCCGGGTCCGAGGAGCTCTGGAGTCACAAGCTGTCCCGGCCGACTCGGTCCAGATCCGAACTGCCGCAGGGTCGACCAGCTCTTCCGGCCGATTCGCACCCGGGTCCCAGGAGCTCTGGGGTGGACCAGCTCTCCTGGCCGACTCCGTCCTGGGTCCTAACTTACACAGGGTCGACCATCTATCCCGGTCCATATGGTCCCAGCTCCGAACTGACGCCCTGTCGTTAATTTTCCAGGACGACCCGGTCACGGGTCTGAGGAGCTGTGGGGTCGACCAGGTGTCCCGGTTGACTCGGACCCGAGGCCGAGGAGCTGTGGGGTTCACCAGCTATCCCGGCCAACTCAGTACTGGTCCGAGCTGACGCGGGGTCGTCCAGCTGTGCAGGCCGACTCGAACCCGGGTCCGAGGAGCTCTGGTGTTGTCCAGCTACCCTGCCCGACTCCGTCCCGGGTCCGAGCTTACCCAGGGTCGACCATCTATCCCGGCCCATTTGGTCCGGGGTCCGGGCTGACGCGGTCTCGCTCACCTGCCCCAGACGACACGGTCCCGGGTCTGAGGAGGTGCGGGGTCGAACATATGTCCCGGCCGACTCGGACCCGAGTCCGAGGAGCTGTGGGGTCGAGCAGCTCTCCTGGCCGACTCGTCCCGGGTTCGAGCTGACGCGGGCTCGACCAGCTATCCCGGCCGACTCGGTCCCGGTACCGATCTGACACATGATGGACCAGCTATCCCGGCCCATTCGGTCCCAGATGCGAGCTGAGGCGGGGTCGACCAGACGTCCCGGCCGCCTCGGACCCTGGTCTGAGGAGCTGTGGGCTTGACAAGCTCTCCCGGCCGAATCGGTCCCGGATTCGAGCTGCCGCAGCGTCGACCAGCTATCCCGGCGTCTCGGCCCCGGGTCCGAGATGACTCGGTGTCGACCAGCAATGCTGGCCAACTCGGACCCGGGTCCGAGGAGCTGTGGGGTCGACCAGCTATCCTGGCCGACTCGTCCCGGGTCAGAGCAGACGCGGGGTCAACCAGTTATCCCGGCCACCTCGGTCCCGGGGCCAACCTGCCACGGGTCGACCAGCTGTCCCCGCCGACTCGGCCCCGGGTCCAAGCAGCTGTGGGGTGGACCAGCTGTGCACGCCGATCGGTCCCGGTTCCGAGCTGACACAGTGTCGGCCAGGAATCCCGACCCATTTGGTCCCGGGTCCCAGCTGACTCGGTGTCGACCAGCTGTCCCCGCCGACTCGGACCCAGGTCCGAGGAGCTGTGGGGTCGAGCAGCTCTCCTGGCCTGCTCGTCCCGGGTTCGAGGGGAC
Organism: Sus scrofa; assembly: GCF_054392235.1. Lineage (NCBI taxonomy): Eukaryota > Metazoa > Chordata > Mammalia > Artiodactyla > Suidae > Sus > Sus scrofa. The sequence goes on along the minus strand of NC_139387.1, from coordinate 44,353,812 downwards.
GCTGGCTCGACCAGTTTCCCCGGCCAACTCGGTCCCGGATCCAAGGTGCCGCACGTCGACGAGCTCTCCCGGCCGACTCGGTCCCTGTACCTTTCTGACACGTGATAGACCAGCTATCCCGGCCCATTTGGTCCCAGATCCGAGCTGACGCGGGGTGGACCAGAGGTCCGGGCCGCCTCGGAACCGGGTCCGAGGAGCTGTGGGCTCGACATTCTCTCCCTGCCGAATCGGTCCCGGGTCCGAGAAGACTCGGGGTCGACCAGCTATCCCGGCCAACTCAGACCCGGGTCCGAGAAGACTCGGGGTCGACCAGCTATCCCGGCCAACTCGGACCCGGGTCCGAGGAGCTGTAGTGTTGGCCAGCTATCCCGGTGTACTCGGTCTCGGGTCCGAGCTGCCGCAGGGTCGACCCGCTGTGCAGGCCGACTCGGACCCAGGTTCAAGGAGCTGTTGGGTCGCCTAGATATCCTGGCCAACGCGGTCCCGGGTCCGAGCTGAAACAGGGTCGATCAGCTATCCCGGCCCATTTGGTCAGTGCTACGAGCTGCCCCAGTGTCGATCAGCTGTCCCAGCCGACTCGGAACCTGGTCCGAGGAGCTGTGGGATCGACCAGATTTCCCGGCCGATTCGGACCCGAGTCCGAGGAGCTGTGGTGTCGACCAGCTATCCTGGCCGACTCGTCCCGGGTTCGAGCAGACGCGGGGTCGACCAGTTAGCCTTGCTAACTCGGTCCCGGGTCCAAGGTGCCGCGGGTCGACCAGCTGTCCCAGCGGCCTCGGACCCTAGTCTGAAGAGCTGTGGGGTCGACCAACTATCCCGGCCGACTCAGAGGCGGGTCCGAGGAGCTGTGGGGTGGAATCGCTCTCCCGGCCGACTTGGTCCTGCGCCCGAGCTGACACAGGAGCAACCAGCTATCCCGGCCCTTTTGGTCAGTGTTCCGAGCTGGGGAGGGGTCGATCAGCTGTCCCGGCCGACTCAGACCCGGGTCCGAGGAGCTGCGGGGATGACCAGCTATCCCGCCAACTCGGCCAGGGTTCGAGCTGACGCGGGTCGTCCAGTTATCGCGGCCAACACGGTCCCGGTCCGAGGAGCTGTGGGGTCCACCAGATGTCCCGGCCGACTCGGACCCGAAGCCGAGGAGCTGTCGGGTCGACCAGCTGTCTAGGCCGACTCGTTCCCGTGTCCGAGTTGACATAGGGTCGGCCTGAAATCCTGAACCATTTGGTCCCCGGTACGAGCTGACGTGGTTTCCATCAGCAGTCCCGGCCAACTCGGACCCGGGTCCGAGGAGCTCTGGAGTCACAAGCTGTCCCGGCCGACTCGGTCCAGATCCGAACTGCCGCAGGGTCGACCAGCTCTTCCGGCCGATTCGCACCCGGGTCCCAGGAGCTCTGGGGTGGACCAGCTCTCCTGGCCGACTCCGTCCTGGGTCCTAACTTACACAGGGTCGACCATCTATCCCGGTCCATATGGTCCCAGCTCCGAACTGACGCCCTGTCGTTAATTTTCCAGGACGACCCGGTCACGGGTCTGAGGAGCTGTGGGGTCGACCAGGTGTCCCGGTTGACTCGGACCCGAGGCCGAGGAGCTGTGGGGTTCACCAGCTATCCCGGCCAACTCAGTACTGGTCCGAGCTGACGCGGGGTCGTCCAGCTGTGCAGGCCGACTCGAACCCGGGTCCGAGGAGCTCTGGTGTTGTCCAGCTACCCTGCCCGACTCCGTCCCGGGTCCGAGCTTACCCAGGGTCGACCATCTATCCCGGCCCATTTGGTCCGGGGTCCGGGCTGACGCGGTCTCGCTCACCTGCCCCAGACGACACGGTCCCGGGTCTGAGGAGGTGCGGGGTCGAACATATGTCCCGGCCGACTCGGACCCGAGTCCGAGGAGCTGTGGGGTCGAGCAGCTCTCCTGGCCGACTCGTCCCGGGTTCGAGCTGACGCGGGCTCGACCAGCTATCCCGGCCGACTCGGTCCCGGTACCGATCTGACACATGATGGACCAGCTATCCCGGCCCATTCGGTCCCAGATGCGAGCTGAGGCGGGGTCGACCAGACGTCCCGGCCGCCTCGGACCCTGGTCTGAGGAGCTGTGGGCTTGACAAGCTCTCCCGGCCGAATCGGTCCCGGATTCGAGCTGCCGCAGCGTCGACCAGCTATCCCGGCGTCTCGGCCCCGGGTCCGAGATGACTCGGTGTCGACCAGCAATGCTGGCCAACTCGGACCCGGGTCCGAGGAGCTGTGGGGTCGACCAGCTATCCTGGCCGACTCGTCCCGGGTCAGAGCAGACGCGGGGTCAACCAGTTATCCCGGCCACCTCGGTCCCGGGGCCAACCTGCCACGGGTCGACCAGCTGTCCCCGCCGACTCGGCCCCGGGTCCAAGCAGCTGTGGGGTGGACCAGCTGTGCACGCCGATCGGTCCCGGTTCCGAGCTGACACAGTGTCGGCCAGGAATCCCGACCCATTTGGTCCCGGGTCCCAGCTGACTCGGTGTCGACCAGCTGTCCCCGCCGACTCGGACCCAGGTCCGAGGAGCTGTGGGGTCGAGCAGCTCTCCTGGCCTGCTCGTCCCGGGTTCGAGGGGACGCTGGCTCGACCAGTTTCCCCGGCCAACTCGGTCCCGGATCCAAGGTGCCGCACGTCGACGAGCTCTCCCGGCCGACTCGGTCCCTGTACCTTTCTGACACGTGATAGACCAGCTATCCCGGCCCATTTGGTCCCAGATCCGAGCTGACGCGGGGTGGACCAGAGGTCCGGGCCGCCTCGGAACCGGGTCCGAGGAGCTGTGGGCTCGACATTCTCTCCCTGCCGAATCGGTCCCGGGTCCGAGAAGACTCGGGGTCGACCAGCTATCCCGGCCAACTCAGACCCGGGTCCGAGAAGACTCGGGGTCGACCAGCTATCCCGGCCAACTCGGACCCGGGTCCGAGGAGCTGTAGTGTTGGCCAGCTATCCCGGTGTACTCGGTCTCGGGTCCGAGCTGCCGCAGGGTCGACCCGCTGTGCAGGCCGACTCGGACCCAGGTTCAAGGAGCTGTTGGGTCGCCTAGATATCCTGGCCAACGCGGTCCCGGGTCCGAGCTGAAACAGGGTCGATCAGCTATCCCGGCCCATTTGGTCAGTGCTACGAGCTGCCCCAGTGTCGATCAGCTGTCCCAGCCGACTCGGAACCTGGTCCGAGGAGCTGTGGGATCGACCAGATTTCCCGGCCGATTCGGACCCGAGTCCGAGGAGCTGTGGTGTCGACCAGCTATCCTGGCCGACTCGTCCCGGGTTCGAGCAGACGCGGGGTCGACCAGTTAGCCTTGCTAACTCGGTCCCGGGTCCAAGGTGCCGCGGGTCGACCAGCTGTCCCAGCGGCCTCGGACCCTAGTCTGAAGAGCTGTGGGGTCGACCAACTATCCCGGCCGACTCAGAGGCGGGTCCGAGGAGCTGTGGGGTGGAATCGCTCTCCCGGCCGACTTGGTCCTGCGCCCGAGCTGACACAGGAGCAACCAGCTATCCCGGCCCTTTTGGTCAGTGTTCCGAGCTGGGGAGGGGTCGATCAGCTGTCCCGGCCGACTCAGACCCGGGTCCGAGGAGCTGCGGGGATGACCAGCTATCCCGCCAACTCGGCCAGGGTTCGAGCTGACGCGGGTCGTCCAGTTATCGCGGCCAACACGGTCCCGGTCCGAGGAGCTGTGGGGTCCACCAGATGTCCCGGCCGACTCGGACCCGAAGCCGAGGAGCTGTCGGGTCGACCAGCTGTCTAGGCCGACTCGTTCCCGTGTCCGAGTTGACATAGGGTCGGCCTGAAATCCTGAACCATTTGGTCCCCGGTACGAGCTGACGTGGTTTCCATCAGCAGTCCCGGCCAACTCGGACCCGGGTCCGAGGAGCTCTGGAGTCACAAGCTGTCCCGGCCGACTCGGTCCAGATCCGAACTGCCGCAGGGTCGACCAGCTCTTCCGGCCGATTCGCACCCGGGTCCCAGGAGCTCTGGGGTGGACCAGCTCTCCTGGCCGACTCCGTCCTGGGTCCTAACTTACACAGGGTCGACCATCTATCCCGGTCCATATGGTCCCAGCTCCGAACTGACGCCCTGTCGTTAATTTTCCAGGACGACCCGGTCACGGGTCTGAGGAGCTGTGGGGTCGACCAGGTGTCCCGGTTGACTCGGACCCGAGGCCGAGGAGCTGTGGGGTTCACCAGCTATCCCGGCCAACTCAGTACTGGTCCGAGCTGACGCGGGGTCGTCCAGCTGTGCAGGCCGACTCGAACCCGGGTCCGAGGAGCTCTGGTGTTGTCCAGCTACCCTGCCCGACTCCGTCCCGGGTCCGAGCTTACCCAGGGTCGACCATCTATCCCGGCCCATTTGGTCCGGGGTCCGGGCTGACGCGGTCTCGCTCACCTGCCCCAGACGACACGGTCCCGGGTCTGAGGAGGTGCGGGGTCGAACATATGTCCCGGCCGACTCGGACCCGAGTCCGAGGAGCTGTGGGGTCGAGCAGCTCTCCTGGCCGACTCGTCCCGGGTTCGAGCTGACGCGGGCTCGACCAGCTATCCCGGCCGACTCGGTCCCGGTACCGATCTGACACATGATGGACCAGCTATCCCGGCCCATTCGGTCCCAGATGCGAGCTGAGGCGGGGTCGACCAGACGTCCCGGCCGCCTCGGACCCTGGTCTGAGGAGCTGTGGGCTTGACAAGCTCTCCCGGCCGAATCGGTCCCGGATTCGAGCTGCCGCAGCGTCGACCAGCTATCCCGGCGTCTCGGCCCCGGGTCCGAGATGACTCGGTGTCGACCAGCAATGCTGGCCAACTCGGACCCGGGTCCGAGGAGCTGTGGGGTCGACCAGCTATCCTGGCCGACTCGTCCCGGGTCAGAGCAGACGCGGGGTCAACCAGTTATCCCGGCCACCTCGGTCCCGGGGCCAACCTGCCACGGGTCGACCAGCTGTCCCCGCCGACTCGGCCCCGGGTCCAAGCAGCTGTGGGGTGGACCAGCTGTGCACGCCGATCGGTCCCGGTTCCGAGCTGACACAGTGTCGGCCAGGAATCCCGACCCATTTGGTCCCGGGTCCCAGCTGACTCGGTGTCGACCAGCTGTCCCCGCCGACTCGGACCCAGGTCCGAGGAGCTGTGGGGTCGAGCAGCTCTCCTGGCCTGCTCGTCCCGGGTTCGAGGGGACGCTGGCTCGACCAGTTTCCCCGGCCAACTCGGTCCCGGATCCAAGGTGCCGCACGTCGACGAGCTCTCCCGGCCGACTCGGTCCCTGTACCTTTCTGACACGTGATAGACCAGCTATCCCGGCCCATTTGGTCCCAGATCCGAGCTGACGCGGGGTGGACCAGAGGTCCGGGCCGCCTCGGAACCGGGTCCGAGGAGCTGTGGGCTCGACATTCTCTCCCTGCCGAATCGGTCCCGGGTCCGAGAAGACTCGGGGTCGACCAGCTATCCCGGCCAACTCAGACCCGGGTCCGAGAAGACTCGGGGTCGACCAGCTATCCCGGCCAACTCGGACCCGGGTCCGAGGAGCTGTAGTGTTGGCCAGCTATCCCGGTGTACTCGGTCTCGGGTCCGAGCTGCCGCAGGGTCGACCCGCTGTGCAGGCCGACTCGGACCCAGGTTCAAGGAGCTGTTGGGTCGCCTAGATATCCTGGCCAACGCGGTCCCGGGTCCGAGCTGAAACAGGGTCGATCAGCTATCCCGGCCCATTTGGTCAGTGCTACGAGCTGCCCCAGTGTCGATCAGCTGTCCCAGCCGACTCGGAACCTGGTCCGAGGAGCTGTGGGATCGACCAGATTTCCCGGCCGATTCGGACCCGAGTCCGAGGAGCTGTGGTGTCGACCAGCTATCCTGGCCGACTCGTCCCGGGTTCGAGCAGACGCGGGGTCGACCAGTTAGCCTTGCTAACTCGGTCCCGGGTCCAAGGTGCCGCGGGTCGACCAGCTGTCCCAGCGGCCTCGGACCCTAGTCTGAAGAGCTGTGGGGTCGACCAACTATCCCGGCCGACTCAGAGGCGGGTCCGAGGAGCTGTGGGGTGGAATCGCTCTCCCGGCCGACTTGGTCCTGCGCCCGAGCTGACACAGGAGCAACCAGCTATCCCGGCCCTTTTGGTCAGTGTTCCGAGCTGGGGAGGGGTCGATCAGCTGTCCCGGCCGACTCAGACCCGGGTCCGAGGAGCTGCGGGGATGACCAGCTATCCCGCCAACTCGGCCAGGGTTCGAGCTGACGCGGGTCGTCCAGTTATCGCGGCCAACACGGTCCCGGTCCGAGGAGCTGTGGGGTCCACCAGATGTCCCGGCCGACTCGGACCCGAAGCCGAGGAGCTGTCGGGTCGACCAGCTGTCTAGGCCGACTCGTTCCCGTGTCCGAGTTGACATAGGGTCGGCCTGAAATCCTGAACCATTTGGTCCCCGGTACGAGCTGACGTGGTTTCCATCAGCAGTCCCGGCCAACTCGGACCCGGGTCCGAGGAGCTCTGGAGTCACAAGCTGTCCCGGCCGACTCGGTCCAGATCCGAACTGCCGCAGGGTCGACCAGCTCTTCCGGCCGATTCGCACCCGGGTCCCAGGAGCTCTGGGGTGGACCAGCTCTCCTGGCCGACTCCGTCCTGGGTCCTAACTTACACAGGGTCGACCATCTATCCCGGTCCATATGGTCCCAGCTCCGAACTGACGCCCTGTCGTTAATTTTCCAGGACGACCCGGTCACGGGTCTGAGGAGCTGTGGGGTCGACCAGGTGTCCCGGTTGACTCGGACCCGAGGCCGAGGAGCTGTGGGGTTCACCAGCTATCCCGGCCAACTCAGTACTGGTCCGAGCTGACGCGGGGTCGTCCAGCTGTGCAGGCCGACTCGAACCCGGGTCCGAGGAGCTCTGGTGTTGTCCAGCTACCCTGCCCGACTCCGTCCCGGGTCCGAGCTTACCCAGGGTCGACCATCTATCCCGGCCCATTTGGTCCGGGGTCCGGGCTGACGCGGTCTCGCTCACCTGCCCCAGACGACACGGTCCCGGGTCTGAGGAGGTGCGGGGTCGAACATATGTCCCGGCCGACTCGGACCCGAGTCCGAGGAGCTGTGGGGTCGAGCAGCTCTCCTGGCCGACTCGTCCCGGGTTCGAGCTGACGCGGGCTCGACCAGCTATCCCGGCCGACTCGGTCCCGGTACCGATCTGACACATGATGGACCAGCTATCCCGGCCCATTCGGTCCCAGATGCGAGCTGAGGCGGGGTCGACCAGACGTCCCGGCCGCCTCGGACCCTGGTCTGAGGAGCTGTGGGCTTGACAAGCTCTCCCGGCCGAATCGGTCCCGGATTCGAGCTGCCGCAGCGTCGACCAGCTATCCCGGCGTCTCGGCCCCGGGTCCGAGATGACTCGGTGTCGACCAGCAATGCTGGCCAACTCGGACCCGGGTCCGAGGAGCTGTGGGGTCGACCAGCTATCCTGGCCGACTCGTCCCGGGTCAGAGCAGACGCGGGGTCAACCAGTTATCCCGGCCACCTCGGTCCCGGGGCCAACCTGCCACGGGTCGACCAGCTGTCCCCGCCGACTCGGCCCCGGGTCCAAGCAGCTGTGGGGTGGACCAGCTGTGCACGCCGATCGGTCCCGGTTCCGAGCTGACACAGTGTCGGCCAGGAATCCCGACCCATTTGGTCCCGGGTCCCAGCTGACTCGGTGTCGACCAGCTGTCCCCGCCGACTCGGACCCAGGTCCGAGGAGCTGTGGGGTCGAGCAGCTCTCCTGGCCTGCTCGTCCCGGGTTCGAGGGGACGCTGGCTCGACCAGTTTCCCCGGCCAACTCGGTCCCGGATCCAAGGTGCCGCACGTCGACGAGCTCTCCCGGCCGACTCGGTCCCTGTACCTTTCTGACACGTGATAGACCAGCTATCCCGGCCCATTTGGTCCCAGATCCGAGCTGACGCGGGGTGGACCAGAGGTCCGGGCCGCCTCGGAACCGGGTCCGAGGAGCTGTGGGCTCGACATTCTCTCCCTGCCGAATCGGTCCCGGGTCCGAGAAGACTCGGGGTCGACCAGCTATCCCGGCCAACTCAGACCCGGGTCCGAGAAGACTCGGGGTCGACCAGCTATCCCGGCCAACTCGGACCCGGGTCCGAGGAGCTGTAGTGTTGGCCAGCTATCCCGGTGTACTCGGTCTCGGGTCCGAGCTGCCGCAGGGTCGACCCGCTGTGCAGGCCGACTCGGACCCAGGTTCAAGGAGCTGTTGGGTCGCCTAGATATCCTGGCCAACGCGGTCCCGGGTCCGAGCTGAAACAGGGTCGATCAGCTATCCCGGCCCATTTGGTCAGTGCTACGAGCTGCCCCAGTGTCGATCAGCTGTCCCAGCCGACTCGGAACCTGGTCCGAGGAGCTGTGGGATCGACCAGATTTCCCGGCCGATTCGGACCCGAGTCCGAGGAGCTGTGGTGTCGACCAGCTATCCTGGCCGACTCGTCCCGGGTTCGAGCAGACGCGGGGTCGACCAGTTAGCCTTGCTAACTCGGTCCCGGGTCCAAGGTGCCGCGGGTCGACCAGCTGTCCCAGCGGCCTCGGACCCTAGTCTGAAGAGCTGTGGGGTCGACCAACTATCCCGGCCGACTCAGAGGCGGGTCCGAGGAGCTGTGGGGTGGAATCGCTCTCCCGGCCGACTTGGTCCTGCGCCCGAGCTGACACAGGAGCAACCAGCTATCCCGGCCCTTTTGGTCAGTGTTCCGAGCTGGGGAGGGGTCGATCAGCTGTCCCGGCCGACTCAGACCCGGGTCCGAGGAGCTGCGGGGATGACCAGCTATCCCGCCAACTCGGCCAGGGTTCGAGCTGACGCGGGTCGTCCAGTTATCGCGGCCAACACGGTCCCGGTCCGAGGAGCTGTGGGGTCCACCAGATGTCCCGGCCGACTCGGACCCGAAGCCGAGGAGCTGTCGGGTCGACCAGCTGTCTAGGCCGACTCGTTCCCGTGTCCGAGTTGACATAGGGTCGGCCTGAAATCCTGAACCATTTGGTCCCCGGTACGAGCTGACGTGGTTTCCATCAGCAGTCCCGGCCAACTCGGACCCGGGTCCGAGGAGCTCTGGAGTCACAAGCTGTCCCGGCCGACTCGGTCCAGATCCGAACTGCCGCAGGGTCGACCAGCTCTTCCGGCCGATTCGCACCCGGGTCCCAGGAGCTCTGGGGTGGACCAGCTCTCCTGGCCGACTCCGTCCTGGGTCCTAACTTACACAGGGTCGACCATCTATCCCGGTCCATATGGTCCCAGCTCCGAACTGACGCCCTGTCGTTAATTTTCCAGGACGACCCGGTCACGGGTCTGAGGAGCTGTGGGGTCGACCAGGTGTCCCGGTTGACTCGGACCCGAGGCCGAGGAGCTGTGGGGTTCACCAGCTATCCCGGCCAACTCAGTACTGGTCCGAGCTGACGCGGGGTCGTCCAGCTGTGCAGGCCGACTCGAACCCGGGTCCGAGGAGCTCTGGTGTTGTCCAGCTACCCTGCCCGACTCCGTCCCGGGTCCGAGCTTACCCAGGGTCGACCATCTATCCCGGCCCATTTGGTCCGGGGTCCGGGCTGACGCGGTCTCGCTCACCTGCCCCAGACGACACGGTCCCGGGTCTGAGGAGGTGCGGGGTCGAACATATGTCCCGGCCGACTCGGACCCGAGTCCGAGGAGCTGTGGGGTCGAGCAGCTCTCCTGGCCGACTCGTCCCGGGTTCGAGCTGACGCGGGCTCGACCAGCTATCCCGGCCGACTCGGTCCCGGTACCGATCTGACACATGATGGACCAGCTATCCCGGCCCATTCGGTCCCAGATGCGAGCTGAGGCGGGGTCGACCAGACGTCCCGGCCGCCTCGGACCCTGGTCTGAGGAGCTGTGGGCTTGACAAGCTCTCCCGGCCGAATCGGTCCCGGATTCGAGCTGCCGCAGCGTCGACCAGCTATCCCGGCGTCTCGGCCCCGGGTCCGAGATGACTCGGTGTCGACCAGCAATGCTGGCCAACTCGGACCCGGGTCCGAGGAGCTGTGGGGTCGACCAGCTATCCTGGCCGACTCGTCCCGGGTCAGAGCAGACGCGGGGTCAACCAGTTATCCCGGCCACCTCGGTCCCGGGGCCAACCTGCCACGGGTCGACCAGCTGTCCCCGCCGACTCGGCCCCGGGTCCAAGCAGCTGTGGGGTGGACCAGCTGTGCACGCCGATCGGTCCCGGTTCCGAGCTGACACAGTGTCGGCCAGGAATCCCGACCCATTTGGTCCCGGGTCCCAGCTGACTCGGTGTCGACCAGCTGTCCCCGCCGACTCGGACCCAGGTCCGAGGAGCTGTGGGGTCGAGCAGCTCTCCTGGCCTGCTCGTCCCGGGTTCGAGGGGACGCTGGCTCGACCAGTTTCCCCGGCCAACTCGGTCCCGGATCCAAGGTGCCGCACGTCGACGAGCTCTCCCGGCCGACTCGGTCCCTGTACCTTTCTGACACGTGATAGACCAGCTATCCCGGCCCATTTGGTCCCAGATCCGAGCTGACGCGGGGTGGACCAGAGGTCCGGGCCGCCTCGGAACCGGGTCCGAGGAGCTGTGGGCTCGACATTCTCTCCCTGCCGAATCGGTCCCGGGTCCGAGAAGACTCGGGGTCGACCAGCTATCCCGGCCAACTCAGACCCGGGTCCGAGAAGACTCGGGGTCGACCAGCTATCCCGGCCAACTCGGACCCGGGTCCGAGGAGCTGTAGTGTTGGCCAGCTATCCCGGTGTACTCGGTCTCGGGTCCGAGCTGCCGCAGGGTCGACCCGCTGTGCAGGCCGACTCGGACCCAGGTTCAAGGAGCTGTTGGGTCGCCTAGATATCCTGGCCAACGCGGTCCCGGGTCCGAGCTGAAACAGGGTCGATCAGCTATCCCGGCCCATTTGGTCAGTGCTACGAGCTGCCCCAGTGTCGATCAGCTGTCCCAGCCGACTCGGAACCTGGTCCGAGGAGCTGTGGGATCGACCAGATTTCCCGGCCGATTCGGACCCGAGTCCGAGGAGCTGTGGTGTCGACCAGCTATCCTGGCCGACTCGTCCCGGGTTCGAGCAGACGCGGGGTCGACCAGTTAGCCTTGCTAACTCGGTCCCGGGTCCAAGGTGCCGCGGGTCGACCAGCTGTCCCAGCGGCCTCGGACCCTAGTCTGAAGAGCTGTGGGGTCGACCAACTATCCCGGCCGACTCAGAGGCGGGTCCGAGGAGCTGTGGGGTGGAATCGCTCTCCCGGCCGACTTGGTCCTGCGCCCGAGCTGACACAGGAGCAACCAGCTATCCCGGCCCTTTTGGTCAGTGTTCCGAGCTGGGGAGGGGTCGATCAGCTGTCCCGGCCGACTCAGACCCGGGTCCGAGGAGCTGCGGGGATGACCAGCTATCCCGCCAACTCGGCCAGGGTTCGAGCTGACGCGGGTCGTCCAGTTATCGCGGCCAACACGGTCCCGGTCCGAGGAGCTGTGGGGTCCACCAGATGTCCCGGCCGACTCGGACCCGAAGCCGAGGAGCTGTCGGGTCGACCAGCTGTCTAGGCCGACTCGTTCCCGTGTCCGAGTTGACATAGGGTCGGCCTGAAATCCTGAACCATTTGGTCCCCGGTACGAGCTGACGTGGTTTCCATCAGCAGTCCCGGCCAACTCGGACCCGGGTCCGAGGAGCTCTGGAGTCACAAGCTGTCCCGGCCGACTCGGTCCAGATCCGAACTGCCGCAGGGTCGACCAGCTCTTCCGGCCGATTCGCACCCGGGTCCCAGGAGCTCTGGGGTGGACCAGCTCTCCTGGCCGACTCCGTCCTGGGTCCTAACTTACACAGGGTCGACCATCTATCCCGGTCCATATGGTCCCAGCTCCGAACTGACGCCCTGTCGTTAATTTTCCAGGACGACCCGGTCACGGGTCTGAGGAGCTGTGGGGTCGACCAGGTGTCCCGGTTGACTCGGACCCGAGGCCGAGGAGCTGTGGGGTTCACCAGCTATCCCGGCCAACTCAGTACTGGTCCGAGCTGACGCGGGGTCGTCCAGCTGTGCAGGCCGACTCGAACCCGGGTCCGAGGAGCTCTGGTGTTGTCCAGCTACCCTGCCCGACTCCGTCCCGGGTCCGAGCTTACCCAGGGTCGACCATCTATCCCGGCCCATTTGGTCCGGTGTCCGGGCTGACGCGGTCTCGCTCACCTGCCCCAGACGACACGGTCCCGGGTCTGAGGAGGTGCGGGGTCGAACATATGTCCCGGCCGACTCGGACCCGAGTCCGAGGAGCTGTGGGGTCGAGCAGCTCTCCTGGCCGACTCGTCCCGGGTTCGAGCTGACGCGGGCTCGACCAGCTATCCCGGCCGACTCGGTCCCGGTACCGATCTGACACATGATGGACCAGCTATCCCGGCCCATTCGGTCCCAGATGCGAGCTGAGGCGGGGTCGACCAGACGTCCCGGCCGCCTCGGACCCTGGTCTGAGGAGCTGTGGGCTTGACAAGCTCTCCCGGCCGAATCGGTCCCGGATTCGAGCTGCCGCAGCGTCGACCAGCTATCCCGGCGTCTCGGCCCCGGGTCCGAGATGACTCGGTGTCGACCAGCAATGCTGGCCAACTCGGACCCGGGTCCGAGGAGCTGTGGGGTCGACCAGCTATCCTGGCCGACTCGTCCCGGGTCAGAGCAGACGCGGGGTCAACCAGTTATCCCGGCCACCTCGGTCCCGGGGCCAACCTGCCACGGGTCGACCAGCTGTCCCCGCCGACTCGGCCCCGGGTCCAAGCAGCTGTGGGGTGGACCAGCTGTGCACGCCGATCGGTCCCGGTTCCGAGCTGACACAGTGTCGGCCAGGAATCCCGACCCATTTGGTCCCGGGTCCCAGCTGACTCGGTGTCGACCAGCTGTCCCCGCCGACTCGGACCCAGGTCCGAGGAGCTGTGGGGTCGAGCAGCTCTCCTGGCCTGCTCGTCCCGGGTTCGAGGGGACGCTGGCTCGACCAGTTTCCCCGGCCAACTCGGTCCCGGATCCAAGGTGCCGCACGTCGACGAGCTCTCCCGGCCGACTCGGTCCCTGTACCTTTCTGACACGTGATAGACCAGCTATCCCGGCCCATTTGGTCCCAGATCCGAGCTGACGCGGGGTGGACCAGAGGTCCGGGCCGCCTCGGAACCGGGTCCGAGGAGCTGTGGGCTCGACATTCTCTGCCTGCCGAATCGGTCCCGGGTCCGAGAAGACTCGGGGTCGACCAGCTATCCCGGCCAACTCAGACCCGGGTCCGAGAAGACTCGGGGTCGACCAGCTATCCCGGCCAACTCAGACCCGGGTCCGAGAAGACTCGGGGTCGACCAGCTATCCCGGCCAACTCGGACCCGGGTCCGAGGAGCTGTAGTGTTGGCCAGCTATCCCGGTGTACTCGGTCTCGGGTCCGAGCTGCCGCAGGGTCGACCCGCTGTGCAGGCCGACTCGGACCCAGGTTCAAGGAGCTGTTGGGTCGCCTAGATATCCTGGCCAACGCGGTCCCGGGTCCGAGCTGAAACAGGGTCGATCAGCTATCCCGGCCCATTTGGTCAGTGCTACGAGCTGCCCCAGTGTCGATCAGCTGTCCCAGCCGACTCGGAACCTGGTCCGAGGAGCTGTGGGATCGACCAGATTTCCCGGCCGATTCGGACCCGAGTCCGAGGAGCTGTGGTGTCGACCAGCTATCCTGGCCGACTCGTCCCGGGTTCGAGCAGACGCGGGGTCGACCAGTTAGCCTTGCTAACTCGGTCCCGGGTCCAAGGTGCCGCGGGTCGACCAGCTGTCCCAGCGGCCTCGGACCCTAGTCTGAAGAGCTGTGGGGTCGACCAACTATCCCGGCCGACTCAGAGGCGGGTCCGAGGAGCTGTGGGGTGGAATCGCTCTCCCGGCCGACTTGGTCCTGCGCCCGAGCTGACACAGGAGCAACCAGCTATCCCGGCCCTTTTGGTCAGTGTTCCGAGCTGGGGAGGGGTCGATCAGCTGTCCCGGCCGACTCAGACCCGGGTCCGAGGAGCTGCGGGGATGACCAGCTATCCCGCCAACTCGGCCAGGGTTCGAGCTGACGCGGGTCGTCCAGTTATCGCGGCCAACACGGTCCCGGTCCGAGGAGCTGTGGGGTCCACCAGATGTCCCGGCCGACTCGGACCCGAAGCCGAGGAGCTGTCGGGTCGACCAGCTGTCTAGGCCGACTCGTTCCCGTGTCCGAGTTGACATAGGGTCGGCCTGAAATCCTGAACCATTTGGTCCCCGGTACGAGCTGACGTGGTTTCCATCAGCAGTCCCGGCCAACTCGGACCCGGGTCCGAGGAGCTCTGGAGTCACAAGCTGTCCCGGCCGACTCGGTCCAGATCCGAACTGCCGCAGGGTCGACCAGCTCTTCCGGCCGATTCGCACCCGGGTCCCAGGAGCTCTGGGGTGGACCAGCTCTCCTGGCCGACTCCGTCCTGGGTCCTAACTTACACAGGGTCGACCATCTATCCCGGTCCATATGGTCCCAGCTCCGAACTGACGCCCTGTCGTTAATTTTCCAGGACGACCCGGTCACGGGTCTGAGGAGCTGTGGGGTCGACCAGGTGTCCCGGTTGACTCGGACCCGAGGCTGAGGAGCTGTGGGGTTCACCAGCTATCCCGGCCAACTCAGTACTGGTCCGAGCTGACGCGGGGTCGTCCAGCTGTGCAGGCCGACTCGAACCCGGGTCCGAGGAGCTCTGGTGTTGTCCAGCTACCCTGCCCGACTCCGTCCCGGGTCCGAGCTTACCCAGGGTCGACCATCTATCCCGGCCCATTTGGTCCGGGGTCCGGGCTGACGCGGTCTCGCTCACCTGCCCCAGACGACACGGTCCCGGGTCTGAGGAGGTGCGGGGTCGAACATATGTCCCGGCCGACTCGGACCCGAGTCCGAGGAGCTGTGGGGTCGAGCAGCTCTCCTGGCCGACTCGTCCCGGGTTCGAGCTGACGCGGGCTCGACCAGCTATCCCGGCCGACTCGGTCCCGGTACCGATCTGACACATGATGGACCAGCTATCCCGGCCCATTCGGTCCCAGATGCGAGCTGAGGCGGGGTCGACCAGACGTCCCGGCCGCCTCGGACCCTGGTCTGAGGAGCTGTGGGCTTGACAAGCTCTCCCGGCCGAATCGGTCCCGGATTCGAGCTGCCGCAGCGTCGACCAGCTATCCCGGCGTCTCGGCCCCGGGTCCGAGATGACTCGGTGTCGACCAGCAATGCTGGCCAACTCGGACCCGGGTCCGAGGAGCTGTGGGGTCGACCAGCTATCCTGGCCGACTCGTCCCGGGTCAGAGCAGACGCGGGGTCAACCAGTTATCCCGGCCACCTCGGTCCCGGGGCCAACCTGCCACGGGTCGACCAGCTGTCCCCGCCGACTCGGCCCCGGGTCCAAGCAGCTGTGGGGTGGACCAGCTGTGCACGCCGATCGGTCCCGGTTCCGAGCTGACACAGTGTCGGCCAGGAATCCCGACCCATTTGGTCCCGGGTCCCAGCTGACTCGGTGTCGACCAGCTGTCCCCGCCGACTCGGACCCAGGTCCGAGGAGCTGTGGGGTCGAGCAGCTCTCCTGGCCTGCTCGTCCCGGGTTCGAGGGGACGCTGGCTCGACCAGTTTCCCCGGCCAACTCGGTCCCGGATCCAAGGTGCCGCACGTCGACGAGCTCTCCCGGCCGACTCGGTCCCTGTACCTTTCTGACACGTGATAGACCAGCTATCCCGGCCCATTTGGTCCCAGATCCGAGCTGACGCGGGGTGGACCAGAGGTCCGGGCCGCCTCGGAACCGGGTCCGAGGAGCTGTGGGCTCGACATTCTCTCCCTGCCGAATCGGTCCCGGGTCCGAGAAGACTCGGGGTCGACCAGCTATCCCGGCCAACTCAGACCCGGGTCCGAGAAGACTCGGGGTCGACCAGCTATCCCGGCCAACTCGGACCCGGGTCCGAGGAGCTGTAGTGTTGGCCAGCTATCCCGGTGTACTCGGTCTCGGGTCCGAGCTGCCGCAGGGTCGACCCGCTGTGCAGGCCGACTCGGACCCAGGTTCAAGGAGCTGTTGGGTCGCCTAGATATCCTGGCCAACGCGGTCCCGGGTCCGAGCTGAAACAGGGTCGATCAGCTATCCCGGCCCATTTGGTCAGTGCTACGAGCTGCCCCAGTGTCGATCAGCTGTCCCAGCCGACTCGGAACCTGGTCCGAGGAGCTGTGGGATCGACCAGATTTCCCGGCCGATTCGGACCCGAGTCCGAGGAGCTGTGGTGTCGACCAGCTATCCTGGCCGACTCGTCCCGGGTTCGAGCAGACGCGGGGTCGACCAGTTAGCCTTGCTAACTCGGTCCCGGGTCCAAGGTGCCGCGGGTCGACCAGCTGTCCCAGCGGCCTCGGACCCTAGTCTGAAGAGCTGTGGGGTCGACCAACTATCCCGGCCGACTCAGAGGCGGGTCCGAGGAGCTGTGGGGTGGAATCGCTCTCCCGGCCGACTTGGTCCTGCGCCCGAGCTGACACAGGAGCAACCAGCTATCCCGGCCCTTTTGGTCAGTGTTCCGAGCTGGGGAGGGGTCGATCAGCTGTCCCGGCCGACTCAGACCCGGGTCCGAGGAGCTGCGGGGATGACCAGCTATCCCGCCAACTCGGCCAGGGTTCGAGCTGACGCGGGTCGTCCAGTTATCGCGGCCAACACGGTCCCGGTCCGAGGAGCTGTGGGGTCCACCAGATGTCCCGGCCGACTCGGACCCGAAGCCGAGGAGCTGTCGGGTCGACCAGCTGTCTAGGCCGACTCGTTCCCGTGTCCGAGTTGACATAGGGTCGGCCTGAAATCCTGAACCATTTGGTCCCCGGTACGAGCTGACGTGGTTTCCATCAGCAGTCCCGGCCAACTCGGACCCGGGTCCGAGGAGCTCTGGAGTCACAAGCTGTCCCGGCCGACTCGGTCCAGATCCGAACTGCCGCAGGGTCGACCAGCTCTTCCGGCCGATTCGCACCCGGGTCCCAGGAGCTCTGGGGTGGACCAGCTCTCCTGGCCGACTCCGTCCTGGGTCCTAACTTACACAGGGTCGACCATCTATCCCGGTCCATATGGTCCCAGCTCCGAACTGACGCCCTGTCGTTAATTTTCCAGGACGACCCGGTCACGGGTCTGAGGAGCTGTGGGGTCGACCAGGTGTCCCGGTTGACTCGGACCCGAGGCTGAGGAGCTGTGGGGTTCACCAGCTATCCCGGCCAACTCAGTACTGGTCCGAGCTGACGCGGGGTCGTCCAGCTGTGCAGGCCGACTCGAACCCGGGTCCGAGGAGCTCTGGTGTTGTCCAGCTACCCTGCCCGACTCCGTCCCGGGTCCGAGCTTACCCAGGGTCGACCATCTATCCCGGCCCATTTGGTCCGGGGTCCGGGCTGACGCGGTCTCGCTCACCTGCCCCAGACGACACGGTCCCGGGTCTGAGGAGGTGCGGGGTCGAACATATGTCCCGGCCGACTCGGACCCGAGTCCGAGGAGCTGTGGGGTCGAGCAGCTCTCCTGGCCGACTCGTCCCGGGTTCGAGCTGACGCGGGCTCGACCAGCTATCCCGGCCGACTCGGTCCCGGTACCGATCTGACACATGATGGACCAGCTATCCCGGCCCATTCGGTCCCAGATGCGAGCTGAGGCGGGGTCGACCAGACGTCCCGGCCGCCTCGGACCCTGGTCTGAGGAGCTGTGGGCTTGACAAGCTCTCCCGGCCGAATCGGTCCCGGATTCGAGCTGCCGCAGCGTCGACCAGCTATCCCGGCGTCTCGGCCCCGGGTCCGAGATGACTCGGTGTCGACCAGCAATGCTGGCCAACTCGGACCCGGGTCCGAGGAGCTGTGGGGTCGACCAGCTATCCTGGCCGACTCGTCCCGGGTCAGAGCAGACGCGGGGTCAACCAGTTATCCCGGCCACCTCGGTCCCGGGGCCAACCTGCCACGGGTCGACCAGCTGTCCCCGCCGACTCGGCCCCGGGTCCAAGCAGCTGTGGGGTGGACCAGCTGTGCACGCCGATCGGTCCCGGTTCCGAGCTGACACAGTGTCGGCCAGGAATCCCGACCCATTTGGTCCCGGGTCCCAGCTGACTCGGTGTCGACCAGCTGTCCCCGCCGACTCGGACCCAGGTCCGAGGAGCTGTGGGGTCGAGCAGCTCTCCTGGCCTGCTCGTCCCGGGTTCGAGGGGACGCTGGCTCGACCAGTTTCCCCGGCCAACTCGGTCCCGGATCCAAGGTGCCGCACGTCGACGAGCTCTCCCGGCCGACTCGGTCCCTGTACCTTTCTGACACGTGATAGACCAGCTATCCCGGCCCATTTGGTCCCAGATCCGAGCTGACGCGGGGTGGACCAGAGGTCCGGGCCGCCTCGGAACCGGGTCCGAGGAGCTGTGGGCTCGACATTCTCTCCCTGCCGAATCGGTCCCGGGTCCGAGAAGACTCGGGGTCGACCAGCTATCCCGGCCAACTCAGACCCGGGTCCGAGAAGACTCGGGGTCGACCAGCTATCCCGGCCAACTCGGACCCGGGTCCGAGGAGCTGTAGTGTTGGCCAGCTATCCCGGTGTACTCGGTCTCGGGTCCGAGCTGCCGCAGGGTCGACCCGCTGTGCAGGCCGACTCGGACCCAGGTTCAAGGAGCTGTTGGGTCGCCTAGATATCCTGGCCAACGCGGTCCCGGGTCCGAGCTGAAACAGGGTCGATCAGCTATCCCGGCCCATTTGGTCAGTGCTACGAGCTGCCCCAGTGTCGATCAGCTGTCCCAGCCGACTCGGAACCTGGTCCGAGGAGCTGTGGGATCGACCAGATTTCCCGGCCGATTCGGACCCGAGTCCGAGGAGCTGTGGTGTCGACCAGCTATCCTGGCCGACTCGTCCCGGGTTCGAGCAGACGCGGGGTCGACCAGTTAGCCTTGCTAACTCGGTCCCGGGTCCAAGGTGCCGCGGGTCGACCAGCTGTCCCAGCGGCCTCGGACCCTAGTCTGAAGAGCTGTGGGGTCGACCAACTATCCCGGCCGACTCAGAGGCGGGTCCGAGGAGCTGTGGGGTGGAATCGCTCTCCCGGCCGACTTGGTCCTGCGCCCGAGCTGACACAGGAGCAACCAGCTATCCCGGCCCTTTTGGTCAGTGTTCCGAGCTGGGGAGGGGTCGATCAGCTGTCCCGGCCGACTCAGACCCGGGTCCGAGGAGCTGCGGGGATGACCAGCTATCCCGCCAACTCGGCCAGGGTTCGAGCTGACGCGGGTCGTCCAGTTATCGCGGCCAACACGGTCCCGGTCCGAGGAGCTGTGGGGTCCACCAGATGTCCCGGCCGACTCGGACCCGAAGCCGAGGAGCTGTCGGGTCGACCAGCTGTCTAGGCCGACTCGTTCCCGTGTCCGAGTTGACATAGGGTCGGCCTGAAATCCTGAACCATTTGGTCCCCGGTACGAGCTGACGTGGTTTCCATCAGCAGTCCCGGCCAACTCGGACCCGGGTCCGAGGAGCTCTGGAGTCACAAGCTGTCCCGGCCGACTCGGTCCAGATCCGAACTGCCGCAGGGTCGACCAGCTCTTCCGGCCGATTCGCACCCGGGTCCCAGGAGCTCTGGGGTGGACCAGCTCTCCTGGCCGACTCCGTCCTGGGTCCTAACTTACACAGGGTCGACCATCTATCCCGGTCCATATGGTCCCAGCTCCGAACTGACGCCCTGTCGTTAATTTTCCAGGACGACCCGGTCACGGGTCTGAGGAGCTGTGGGGTCGACCAGGTGTCCCGGTTGACTCGGACCCGAGGCCGAGGAGCTGTGGGGTTCACCAGCTATCCCGGCCAACTCAGTACTGGTCCGAGCTGACGCGGGGTCGTCCAGCTGTGCAGGCCGACTCGAACCCGGGTCCGAGGAGCTCTGGTGTTGTCCAGCTACCCTGCCCGACTCCGTCCCGGGTCCGAGCTTACCCAGGGTCGACCATCTATCCCGGCCCATTTGGTCCGGTGTCCGGGCTGACGCGGTCTCGCTCACCTGCCCCAGACGACACGGTCCCGGGTCTGAGGAGGTGCGGGGTCGAACATATGTCCCGGCCGACTCGGACCCGAGTCCGAGGAGCTGTGGGGTCGAGCAGCTCTCCTGGCCGACTCGTCCCGGGTTCGAGCTGACGCGGGCTCGACCAGCTATCCCGGCCGACTCGGTCCCGGTACCGATCTGACACATGATGGACCAGCTATCCCGGCCCATTCGGTCCCAGATGCGAGCTGAGGCGGGGTCGACCAGACGTCCCGGCCGCCTCGGACCCTGGTCTGAGGAGCTGTGGGCTTGACAAGCTCTCCCGGCCGAATCGGTCCCGGATTCGAGCTGCCGCAGCGTCGACCAGCTATCCCGGCGTCTCGGCCCCGGGTCCGAGATGACTCGGTGTCGACCAGCAATGCTGGCCAACTCGGACCCGGGTCCGAGGAGCTGTGGGGTCGACCAGCTATCCTGGCCGACTCGTCCCGGGTCAGAGCAGACGCGGGGTCAACCAGTTATCCCGGCCACCTCGGTCCCGGGGCCAACCTGCCACGGGTCGACCAGCTGTCCCCGCCGACTCGGCCCCGGGTCCAAGCAGCTGTGGGGTGGACCAGCTGTGCACGCCGATCGGTCCCGGTTCCGAGCTGACACAGTGTCGGCCAGGAATCCCGACCCATTTGGTCCCGGGTCCCAGCTGACTCGGTGTCGACCAGCTGTCCCCGCCGACTCGGACCCAGGTCCGAGGAGCTGTGGGGTCGAGCAGCTCTCCTGGCCTGCTCGTCCCGGGTTCGAGGGGACGCTGGCTCGACCAGTTTCCCCGGCCAACTCGGTCCCGGATCCAAGGTGCCGCACGTCGACGAGCTCTCCCGGCCGACTCGGTCCCTGTACCTTTCTGACACGTGATAGACCAGCTATCCCGGCCCATTTGGTCCCAGATCCGAGCTGACGCGGGGTGGACCAGAGGTCCGGGCCGCCTCGGAACCGGGTCCGAGGAGCTGTGGGCTCGACATTCTCTGCCTGCCGAATCGGTCCCGGGTCCGAGAAGACTCGGGGTCGACCAGCTATCCCGGCCAACTCAGACCCGGGTCCGAGAAGACTCGGGGTCGACCAGCTATCCCGGCCAACTCAGACCCGGGTCCGAGAAGACTCGGGGTCGACCAGCTATCCCGGCCAACTCGGACCCGGGTCCGAGGAGCTGTAGTGTTGGCCAGCTATCCCGGTGTACTCGGTCTCGGGTCCGAGCTGCCGCAGGGTCGACCCGCTGTGCAGGCCGACTCGGACCCAGGTTCAAGGAGCTGTTGGGTCGCCTAGATATCCTGGCCAACGCGGTCCCGGGTCCGAGCTGAAACAGGGTCGATCAGCTATCCCGGCCCATTTGGTCAGTGCTACGAGCTGCCCCAGTGTCGATCAGCTGTCCCAGCCGACTCGGAACCTGGTCCGAGGAGCTGTGGGATCGACCAGATTTCCCGGCCGATTCGGACCCGAGTCCGAGGAGCTGTGGTGTCGACCAGCTATCCTGGCCGACTCGTCCCGGGTTCGAGCAGACGCGGGGTCGACCAGTTAGCCTTGCTAACTCGGTCCCGGGTCCAAGGTGCCGCGGGTCGACCAGCTGTCCCAGCGGCCTCGGACCCTAGTCTGAAGAGCTGTGGGGTCGACCAACTATCCCGGCCGACTCAGAGGCGGGTCCGAGGAGCTGTGGGGTGGAATCGCTCTCCCGGCCGACTTGGTCCTGCGCCCGAGCTGACACAGGAGCAACCAGCTATCCCGGCCCTTTTGGTCAGTGTTCCGAGCTGGGGAGGGGTCGATCAGCTGTCCCGGCCGACTCAGACCCGGGTCCGAGGAGCTGCGGGGATGACCAGCTATCCCGCCAACTCGGCCAGGGTTCGAGCTGACGCGGGTCGTCCAGTTATCGCGGCCAACACGGTCCCGGTCCGAGGAGCTGTGGGGTCCACCAGATGTCCCGGCCGACTCGGACCCGAAGCCGAGGAGCTGTCGGGTCGACCAGCTGTCTAGGCCGACTCGTTCCCGTGTCCGAGTTGACATAGGGTCGGCCTGAAATCCTGAACCATTTGGTCCCCGGTACGAGCTGACGTGGTTTCCATCAGCAGTCCCGGCCAACTCGGACCCGGGTCCGAGGAGCTCTGGAGTCACAAGCTGTCCCGGCCGACTCGGTCCAGATCCGAACTGCCGCAGGGTCGACCAGCTCTTCCGGCCGATTCGCACCCGGGTCCCAGGAGCTCTGGGGTGGACCAGCTCTCCTGGCCGACTCCGTCCTGGGTCCTAACTTACACAGGGTCGACCATCTATCCCGGTCCATATGGTCCCAGCTCCGAACTGACGCCCTGTCGTTAATTTTCCAGGACGACCCGGTCACGGGTCTGAGGAGCTGTGGGGTCGACCAGGTGTCCCGGTTGACTCGGACCCGAGGCTGAGGAGCTGTGGGGTTCACCAGCTATCCCGGCCAACTCAGTACTGGTCCGAGCTGACGCGGGGTCGTCCAGCTGTGCAGGCCGACTCGAACCCGGGTCCGAGGAGCTCTGGTGTTGTCCAGCTACCCTGCCCGACTCCGTCCCGGGTCCGAGCTTACCCAGGGTCGACCATCTATCCCGGCCCATTTGGTCCGGGGTCCGGGCTGACGCGGTCTCGCTCACCTGCCCCAGACGACACGGTCCCGGGTCTGAGGAGGTGCGGGGTCGAACATATGTCCCGGCCGACTCGGACCCGAGTCCGAGGAGCTGTGGGGTCGAGCAGCTCTCCTGGCCGACTCGTCCCGGGTTCGAGCTGACGCGGGCTCGACCAGCTATCCCGGCCGACTCGGTCCCGGTACCGATCTGACACATGATGGACCAGCTATCCCGGCCCATTCGGTCCCAGATGCGAGCTGAGGCGGGGTCGACCAGACGTCCCGGCCGCCTCGGACCCTGGTCTGAGGAGCTGTGGGCTTGACAAGCTCTCCCGGCCGAATCGGTCCCGGATTCGAGCTGCCGCAGCGTCGACCAGCTATCCCGGCGTCTCGGCCCCGGGTCCGAGATGACTCGGTGTCGACCAGCAATGCTGGCCAACTCGGACCCGGGTCCGAGGAGCTGTGGGGTCGACCAGCTATCCTGGCCGACTCGTCCCGGGTCAGAGCAGACGCGGGGTCAACCAGTTATCCCGGCCACCTCGGTCCCGGGGCCAACCTGCCACGGGTCGACCAGCTGTCCCCGCCGACTCGGCCCCGGGTCCAAGCAGCTGTGGGGTGGACCAGCTGTGCACGCCGATCGGTCCCGGTTCCGAGCTGACACAGTGTCGGCCAGGAATCCCGACCCATTTGGTCCCGGGTCCCAGCTGACTCGGTGTCGACCAGCTGTCCCCGCCGACTCGGACCCAGGTCCGAGGAGCTGTGGGGTCGAGCAGCTCTCCTGGCCTGCTCGTCCCGGGTTCGAGGGGACGCTGGCTCGACCAGTTTCCCCGGCCAACTCGGTCCCGGATCCAAGGTGCCGCACGTCGACGAGCTCTCCCGGCCGACTCGGTCCCTGTACCTTTCTGACACGTGATAGACCAGCTATCCCGGCCCATTTGGTCCCAGATCCGAGCTGACGCGGGGTGGACCAGAGGTCCGGGCCGCCTCGGAACCGGGTCCGAGGAGCTGTGGGCTCGACATTCTCTCCCTGCCGAATCGGTCCCGGGTCCGAGAAGACTCGGGGTCGACCAGCTATCCCGGCCAACTCAGACCCGGGTCCGAGAAGACTCGGGGTCGACCAGCTATCCCGGCCAACTCGGACCCGGGTCCGAGGAGCTGTAGTGTTGGCCAGCTATCCCGGTGTACTCGGTCTCGGGTCCGAGCTGCCGCAGGGTCGACCCGCTGTGCAGGCCGACTCGGACCCAGGTTCAAGGAGCTGTTGGGTCGCCTAGATATCCTGGCCAACGCGGTCCCGGGTCCGAGCTGAAACAGGGTCGATCAGCTATCCCGGCCCATTTGGTCAGTGCTACGAGCTGCCCCAGTGTCGATCAGCTGTCCCAGCCGACTCGGAACCTGGTCCGAGGAGCTGTGGGATCGACCAGATTTCCCGGCCGATTCGGACCCGAGTCCGAGGAGCTGTGGTGTCGACCAGCTATCCTGGCCGACTCGTCCCGGGTTCGAGCAGACGCGGGGTCGACCAGTTAGCCTTGCTAACTCGGTCCCGGGTCCAAGGTGCCGCGGGTCGACCAGCTGTCCCAGCGGCCTCGGACCCTAGTCTGAAGAGCTGTGGGGTCGACCAACTATCCCGGCCGACTCAGAGGCGGGTCCGAGGAGCTGTGGGGTGGAATCGCTCTCCCGGCCGACTTGGTCCTGCGCCCGAGCTGACACAGGAGCAACCAGCTATCCCGGCCCTTTTGGTCAGTGTTCCGAGCTGGGGAGGGGTCGATCAGCTGTCCCGGCCGACTCAGACCCGGGTCCGAGGAGCTGCGGGGATGACCAGCTATCCCGCCAACTCGGCCAGGGTTCGAGCTGACGCGGGTCGTCCAGTTATCGCGGCCAACACGGTCCCGGTCCGAGGAGCTGTGGGGTCCACCAGATGTCCCGGCCGACTCGGACCCGAAGCCGAGGAGCTGTCGGGTCGACCAGCTGTCTAGGCCGACTCGTTCCCGTGTCCGAGTTGACATAGGGTCGGCCTGAAATCCTGAACCATTTGGTCCCCGGTACGAGCTGACGTGGTTTCCATCAGCAGTCCCGGCCAACTCGGACCCGGGTCCGAGGAGCTCTGGAGTCACAAGCTGTCCCGGCCGACTCGGTCCAGATCCGAACTGCCGCAGGGTCGACCAGCTCTTCCGGCCGATTCGCACCCGGGTCCCAGGAGCTCTGGGGTGGACCAGCTCTCCTGGCCGACTCCGTCCTGGGTCCTAACTTACACAGGGTCGACCATCTATCCCGGTCCATATGGTCCCAGCTCCGAACTGACGCCCTGTCGTTAATTTTCCAGGACGACCCGGTCACGGGTCTGAGGAGCTGTGGGGTCGACCAGGTGTCCCGGTTGACTCGGACCCGAGGCCGAGGAGCTGTGGGGTTCACCAGCTATCCCGGCCAACTCAGTACTGGTCCGAGCTGACGCGGGGTCGTCCAGCTGTGCAGGCCGACTCGAACCCGGGTCCGAGGAGCTCTGGTGTTGTCCAGCTACCCTGCCCGACTCCGTCCCGGGTCCGAGCTTACCCAGGGTCGACCATCTATCCCGGCCCATTTGGTCCGGGGTCCGGGCTGACGCGGTCTCGCTCACCTGCCCCAGACGACACGGTCCCGGGTCTGAGGAGGTGCGGGGTCGAACATATGTCCCGGCCGACTCGGACCCGAGTCCGAGGAGCTGTGGGGTCGAGCAGCTCTCCTGGCCGACTCGTCCTGGGTTCGAGCTGACGCGGGCTCGACCAGCTATCCCGGCCGACTCGGTCCCGGTACCGATCTGACACATGATGGACCAGCTATCCCGGCCCATTCGGTCCCAGATGCGAGCTGAGGCGGGGTCGACCAGACGTCCCGGCCGCCTCGGACCCTGGTCTGAGGAGCTGTGGGCTTGACAAGCTCTCCCGGCCGAATCGGTCCCGGATTCGAGCTGCCGCAGCGTCGACCAGCTATCCCGGCGTCTCGGCCCCGGGTCCGAGATGACTCGGTGTCGACCAGCAATGCTGGCCAACTCGGACCCGGGTCCGAGGAGCTGTGGGGTCGACCAGCTATCCTGGCCGACTCGTCCCGGGTCAGAGCAGACGCGGGGTCAACCAGTTATCCCGGCCACCTCGGTCCCGGGGCCAACCTGCCACGGGTCGACCAGCTGTCCCCGCCGACTCGGCCCCGGGTCCAAGCAGCTGTGGGGTGGACCAGCTGTGCACGCCGATCGGTCCCGGTTCCGAGCTGACACAGTGTCGGCCAGGAATCCCGACCCATTTGGTCCCGGGTCCCAGCTGACTCGGTGTCGACCAGCTGTCCCCGCCGACTCGGACCCAGGTCCGAGGAGCTGTGGGGTCGAGCAGCTCTCCTGGCCTGCTCGTCCCGGGTTCGAGGGGACGCTGGCTCGACCAGTTTCCCCGGCCAACTCGGTCCCGGATCCAAGGTGCCGCACGTCGACGAGCTCTCCCGGCCGACTCGGTCCCTGTACCTTTCTGACACGTGATAGACCAGCTATCCCGGCCCATTTGGTCCCAGATCCGAGCTGACGCGGGGTGGACCAGAGGTCCGGGCCGCCTCGGAACCGGGTCCGAGGAGCTGTGGGCTCGACATTCTCTCCCTGCCGAATCGGTCCCGGGTCCGAGAAGACTCGGGGTCGACCAGCTATCCCGGCCAACTCAGACCCGGGTCCGAGAAGACTCGGGGTCGACCAGCTATCCCGGCCAACTCGGACCCGGGTCCGAGGAGCTGTAGTGTTGGCCAGCTATCCCGGTGTACTCGGTCTCGGGTCCGAGCTGCCGCAGGGTCGACCCGCTGTGCAGGCCGACTCGGACCCAGGTTCAAGGAGCTGTTGGGTCGCCTAGATATCCTGGCCAACGCGGTCCCGGGTCCGAGCTGAAACAGGGTCGATCAGCTATCCCGGCCCATTTGGTCAGTGCTACGAGCTGCCCCAGTGTCGATCAGCTGTCCCAGCCGACTCGGAACCTGGTCCGAGGAGCTGTGGGATCGACCAGATTTCCCGGCCGATTCGGACCCGAGTCCGAGGAGCTGTGGTGTCGACCAGCTATCCTGGCCGACTCGTCCCGGGTTCGAGCAGACGCGGGGTCGACCAGTTAGCCTTGCTAACTCGGTCCCGGGTCCAAGGTGCCGCGGGTCGACCAGCTGTCCCAGCGGCCTCGGACCCTAGTCTGAAGAGCTGTGGGGTCGACCAACTATCCCGGCCGACTCAGAGGCGGGTCCGAGGAGCTGTGGGGTGGAATCGCTCTCCCGGCCGACTTGGTCCTGCGCCCGAGCTGACACAGGAGCAACCAGCTATCCCGGCCCTTTTGGTCAGTGTTCCGAGCTGGGGAGGGGTCGATCAGCTGTCCCGGCCGACTCAGACCCGGGTCCGAGGAGCTGCGGGGATGACCAGCTATCCCGCCAACTCGGCCAGGGTTCGAGCTGACGCGGGTCGTCCAGTTATCGCGGCCAACACGGTCCCGGTCCGAGGAGCTGTGGGGTCCACCAGATGTCCCGGCCGACTCGGACCCGAAGCCGAGGAGCTGTCGGGTCGACCAGCTGTCTAGGCCGACTCGTTCCCGTGTCCGAGTTGACATAGGGTCGGCCTGAAATCCTGAACCATTTGGTCCCCGGTACGAGCTGACGTGGTTTCCATCAGCAGTCCCGGCCAACTCGGACCCGGGTCCGAGGAGCTCTGGAGTCACAAGCTGTCCCGGCCGACTCGGTCCAGATCCGAACTGCCGCAGGGTCGACCAGCTCTTCCGGCCGATTCGCACCCGGGTCCCAGGAGCTCTGGGGTGGACCAGCTCTCCTGGCCGACTCCGTCCTGGGTCCTAACTTACACAGGGTCGACCATCTATCCCGGTCCATATGGTCCCAGCTCCGAACTGACGCCCTGTCGTTAATTTTCCAGGACGACCCGGTCACGGGTCTGAGGAGCTGTGGGGTCGACCAGGTGTCCCGGTTGACTCGGACCCGAGGCCGAGGAGCTGTGGGGTTCACCAGCTATCCCGGCCAACTCAGTACTGGTCCGAGCTGACGCGGGGTCGACCCGCTGTGCAGGCCGACTCGGACCCAGGTTCAAGGAGCTGTTGGGTCGCCTAGATATCCTGGCCAACGCGGTCCCGGGTCCGAGCTGAAACAGGGTCGATCAGCTATCCCGGCCCATTTGGTCAGTGCTACGAGCTGCCCCAGTGTCGATCAGCTGTCCCAGCCGACTCGGAACCTGGTCCGAGGAGCTGTGGGATCGACCAGATTTCCCGGCCGATTCGGACCCGAGTCCGAGGAGCTGTGGTGTCGACCAGCTATCCTTGCCGACTCGTCCCGGGTTCGAGCAGACGCGGGGTCGACCAGTTAGCCTTGCTAACTCGGTCCCGGGTCCAAGGTGCCGCGGGTCGACCAGCTGTCCCAGCGGCCTCGGACCCTAGTCTGAAGAGCTGTGGGGTCGACCAACTATCCCGGCCGACTCAGAGGCGGGTCCGAGGAGCTGTGGGGTGGAATCGCTCTCCCGGCCGACTTGGTCCTGCGCCCGAGCTGACACAGGAGCAACCAGCTATCCCGGCCCTTTTGGTCAGTGTTCCGAGCTGGGGAGGGGTCGATCAGCTGTCCCGGCCGACTCAGACCCGGGTCCGAGGAGCTGCGGGGATGACCAGCTATCCCGCCAACTCGGCCAGGGTTCGAGCTGACGCGGGTCGTCCAGTTATCGCGGCCAACACGGTCCCGGTCCGAGGAGCTGTGGGGTCCACCAGATGTCCCGGCCGACTCGGACCCGAAGCCGAGGAGCTGTCGGGTCGACCAGCTGTCTAGGCCGACTCGTTCCCGTGTCCGAGTTGACATAGGGTCGGCCTGAAATCCTGAACCATTTGGTCCCCGGTACGAGCTGACGTGGTTTCCATCAGCAGTCCCGGCCAACTCGGACCCGGGTCCGAGGAGCTCTGGAGTCACAAGCTGTCCCGGCCGACTCGGTCCAGATCCGAACTGCCGCAGGGTCGACCAGCTCTTCCGGCCGATTCGCACCCGGGTCCCAGGAGCTCTGGGGTGGACCAGCTCTCCTGGCCGACTCCGTCCTGGGTCCTAACTTACACAGGGTCGACCATCTATCCCGGTCCATATGGTCCCAGCTCCGAACTGACGCCCTGTCGTTAATTTTCCAGGACGACCCGGTCACGGGTCTGAGGAGCTGTGGGGTCGACCAGGTGTCCCGGTTGACTCGGACCCGAGGCCGAGGAGCTGTGGGGTTCACCAGCTATCCCGGCCAACTCAGTACTGGTCCGAGCTGACGCGGGGTCGTCCAGCTGTGCAGGCCGACTCGAACCCGGGTCCGAGGAGCTCTGGTGTTGTCCAGCTACCCTGCCCGACTCCGTCCCGGGTCCGAGCTTACACAGGGTCGACCATCTATCCCGGCCCATTTGGTCCGGGGTCCGGGCTGACGCGGTCTCGCTCACCTGCCCCAGACGACACGGTCCCGGGTCTGAGGAGGTGCGGGGTCGAACATATGTCCCGGCCGACTCGGACCCGAGTCCGAGGAGCTGTGGGGTCGAGCAGCTCTCCTGGCCGACTCGTCCCGGGTTCGAGCTGACGCGGGCTCGACCAGCTATCCCGGCCGACTCGGTCCCGGTACCGATCTGACACATGATGGACCAGCTATCCCGGCCCATTCGGTCCCAGATGCGAGCTGAGGCGGGGTCGACCAGACGTCCCGGCCGCCTCGGACCCTGGTCTGAGGAGCTGTGGGCTTGACAAGCTCTCCCGGCCGAATCGGTCCCGGATTCGAGCTGCCGCAGCGTCGACCAGCTATCCCGGCGTCTCGGCCCCGGGTCCGAGATGACTCGGTGTCGACCAGCAATGCTGGCCAACTCGGACCCGGGTCCGAGGAGCTGTGGGGTCGACCAGCTATCCTGGCCGACTCGTCCCGGGTCAGAGCAGACGCGGGGTCAACCAGTTATCCCGGCCACCTCGGTCCCGGGGCCAACCTGCCACGGGTCGACCAGCTGTCCCCGCCGACTCGGCCCCGGGTCCAAGCAGCTGTGGGGTGGACCAGCTGTGCACGCCGATCGGTCCCGGTTCCGAGCTGACACAGTGTCGGCCAGGAATCCCGACCCATTTGGTCCCGGGTCCCAGCTGACTCGGTGTCGACCAGCTGTCCCCGCCGACTCGGACCCAGGTCCGAGGAGCTGTGGGGTCGAGCAGCTCTCCTGGCCTGCTCGTCCCGGGTTCGAGGGGACGCTGGCTCGACCAGTTTCCCCGGCCAACTCGGTCCCGGATCCAAGGTGCCGCACGTCGACGAGCTCTCCCGGCCGACTCGGTCCCTGTACCTTTCTGACACGTGATAGACCAGCTATCCCGGCCCATTTGGTCCCAGATCCGAGCTGA
Source organism: Sus scrofa (assembly GCF_054392235.1). Classification (NCBI taxonomy): domain Eukaryota; kingdom Metazoa; phylum Chordata; class Mammalia; order Artiodactyla; family Suidae; genus Sus; species Sus scrofa. The sequence goes on along the minus strand of NC_139387.1, from coordinate 44,323,911 downwards.
CGCGGGGTGGACCAGAGGTCCGGGCCGCCTCGGAACCGGGTCCGAGGAGCTGTGGGCTCGACATTCTCTCCCTGCCGAATCGGTCCCGGGTCCGAGAAGACTCGGGGTCGACCAGCTATCCCGGCCAACTCAGACCCGGGTCCGAGAAGACTCGGGGTCGACCAGCTATCCCGGCCAACTCGGACCCGGGTCCGAGGAGCTGTAGTGTTGGCCAGCTATCCCGGTGTACTCGGTCTCGGGTCCGAGCTGCCGCAGGGTCGACCCGCTGTGCAGGCCGACTCGGACCCAGGTTCAAGGAGCTGTTGGGTCGCCTAGATATCCTGGCCAACGCGGTCCCGGGTCCGAGCTGAAACAGGGTCGATCAGCTATCCCGGCCCATTTGGTCAGTGCTACGAGCTGCCCCAGTGTCGATCAGCTGTCCCAGCCGACTCGGAACCTGGTCCGAGGAGCTGTGGGATCGACCAGATTTCCCGGCCGATTCGGACCCGAGTCCGAGGAGCTGTGGTGTCGACCAGCTATCCTGGCCGACTCGTCCCGGGTTCGAGCAGACGCGGGGTCGACCAGTTAGCCTTGCTAACTCGGTCCCGGGTCCAAGGTGCCGCGGGTCGACCAGCTGTCCCAGCGGCCTCGGACCCTAGTCTGAAGAGCTGTGGGGTCGACCAACTATCCCGGCCGACTCAGAGGCGGGTCCGAGGAGCTGTGGGGTGGAATCGCTCTCCCGGCCGACTTGGTCCTGCGCCCGAGCTGACACAGGAGCAACCAGCTATCCCGGCCCTTTTGGTCAGTGTTCCGAGCTGGGGAGGGGTCGATCAGCTGTCCCGGCCGACTCAGACCCGGGTCCGAGGAGCTGCGGGGATGACCAGCTATCCCGCCAACTCGGCCAGGGTTCGAGCTGACGCGGGTCGTCCAGTTATCGCGGCCAACACGGTCCCGGTCCGAGGAGCTGTGGGGTCCACCAGATGTCCCGGCCGACTCGGACCCGAAGCCGAGGAGCTGTCGGGTCGACCAGCTGTCTAGGCCGACTCGTTCCCGTGTCCGAGTTGACATAGGGTCGGCCTGAAATCCTGAACCATTTGGTCCCCGGTACGAGCTGACGTGGTTTCCATCAGCAGTCCCGGCCAACTCGGACCCGGGTCCGAGGAGCTCTGGAGTCACAAGCTGTCCCGGCCGACTCGGTCCAGATCCGAACTGCCGCAGGGTCGACCAGCTCTTCCGGCCGATTCGCACCCGGGTCCCAGGAGCTCTGGGGTGGACCAGCTCTCCTGGCCGACTCCGTCCTGGGTCCTAACTTACACAGGGTCGACCATCTATCCCGGTCCATATGGTCCCAGCTCCGAACTGACGCCCTGTCGTTAATTTTCCAGGACGACCCGGTCACGGGTCTGAGGAGCTGTGGGGTCGACCAGGTGTCCCGGTTGACTCGGACCCGAGGCCGAGGAGCTGTGGGGTTCACCAGCTATCCCGGCCAACTCAGTACTGGTCCGAGCTGACGCGGGGTCGTCCAGCTGTGCAGGCCGACTCGAACCCGGGTCCGAGGAGCTCTGGTGTTGTCCAGCTACCCTGCCCGACTCCGTCCCGGGTCCGAGCTTACCCAGGGTCGACCATCTATCCCGGCCCATTTGGTCCGGGGTCCGGGCTGACGCGGTCTCGCTCACCTGCCCCAGACGACACGGTCCCGGGTCTGAGGAGGTGCGGGGTCGAACATATGTCCCGGCCGACTCGGACCCGAGTCCGAGGAGCTGTGGGGTCGAGCAGCTCTCCTGGCCGACTCGTCCCGGGTTCGAGCTGACGCGGGCTCGACCAGCTATCCCGGCCGACTCGGTCCCGGTACCGATCTGACACATGATGGACCAGCTATCCCGGCCCATTCGGTCCCAGATGCGAGCTGAGGCGGGGTCGACCAGACGTCCCGGCCGCCTCGGACCCTGGTCTGAGGAGCTGTGGGCTTGACAAGCTCTCCCGGCCGAATCGGTCCCGGATTCGAGCTGCCGCAGCGTCGACCAGCTATCCCGGCGTCTCGGCCCCGGGTCCGAGATGACTCGGTGTCGACCAGCAATGCTGGCCAACTCGGACCCGGGTCCGAGGAGCTGTGGGGTCGACCAGCTATCCTGGCCGACTCGTCCCGGGTCAGAGCAGACGCGGGGTCAACCAGTTATCCCGGCCACCTCGGTCCCGGGGCCAACCTGCCACGGGTCGACCAGCTGTCCCCGCCGACTCGGCCCCGGGTCCAAGCAGCTGTGGGGTGGACCAGCTGTGCACGCCGATCGGTCCCGGTTCCGAGCTGACACAGTGTCGGCCAGGAATCCCGACCCATTTGGTCCCGGGTCCCAGCTGACTCGGTGTCGACCAGCTGTCCCCGCCGACTCGGACCCAGGTCCGAGGAGCTGTGGGGTCGAGCAGCTCTCCTGGCCTGCTCGTCCCGGGTTCGAGGGGACGCTGGCTCGACCAGTTTCCCCGGCCAACTCGGTCCCGGATCCAAGGTGCCGCACGTCGACGAGCTCTCCCGGCCGACTCGGTCCCTGTACCTTTCTGACACGTGATAGACCAGCTATCCCGGCCCATTTGGTCCCAGATCCGAGCTGACGCGGGGTGGACCAGAGGTCCGGGCCGCCTCGGAACCGGGTCCGAGGAGCTGTGGGCTCGACATTCTCTCCCTGCCGAATCGGTCCCGGGTCCGAGAAGACTCGGGGTCGACCAGCTATCCCGGCCAACTCAGACCCGGGTCCGAGAAGACTCGGGGTCGACCAGCTATCCCGGCCAACTCAGACCCGGGTCCGAGAAGACTCGGGGTCGACCAGCTATCCCGGCCAACTCGGACCCGGGTCCGAGGAGCTGTAGTGTTGGCCAGCTATCCCGGTGTACTCGGTCTCGGGTCCGAGCTGCCGCAGGGTCGACCCGCTGTGCAGGCCGACTCGGACCCAGGTTCAAGGAGCTGTTGGGTCGCCTAGATATCCTGGCCAACGCGGTCCCGGGTCCGAGCTGAAACAGGGTCGATCAGCTATCCCGGCCCATTTGGTCAGTGCTACGAGCTGCCCCAGTGTCGATCAGCTGTCCCAGCCGACTCGGAACCTGGTCCGAGGAGCTGTGGGATCGACCAGATTTCCCGGCCGATTCGGACCCGAGTCCGAGGAGCTGTGGTGTCGACCAGCTATCCTGGCCGACTCGTCCCGGGTTCGAGCAGACGCGGGGTCGACCAGTTAGCCTTGCTAACTCGGTCCCGGGTCCAAGGTGCCGCGGGTCGACCAGCTGTCCCAGCGGCCTCGGACCCTAGTCTGAAGAGCTGTGGGGTCGACCAACTATCCCGGCCGACTCAGAGGCGGGTCCGAGGAGCTGTGGGGTGGAATCGCTCTCCCGGCCGACTTGGTCCTGCGCCCGAGCTGACACAGGAGCAACCAGCTATCCCGGCCCTTTTGGTCAGTGTTCCGAGCTGGGGAGGGGTCGATCAGCTGTCCCGGCCGACTCAGACCCGGGTCCGAGGAGCTGCGGGGATGACCAGCTATCCCGCCAACTCGGCCAGGGTTCGAGCTGACGCGGGTCGTCCAGTTATCGCGGCCAACACGGTCCCGGTCCGAGGAGCTGTGGGGTCCACCAGATGTCCCGGCCGACTCGGACCCGAAGCCGAGGAGCTGTCGGGTCGACCAGCTGTCTAGGCCGACTCGTTCCCGTGTCCGAGTTGACATAGGGTCGGCCTGAAATCCTGAACCATTTGGTCCCCGGTACGAGCTGACGTGGTTTCCATCAGCAGTCCCGGCCAACTCGGACCCGGGTCCGAGGAGCTCTGGAGTCACAAGCTGTCCCGGCCGACTCGGTCCAGATCCGAACTGCCGCAGGGTCGACCAGCTCTTCCGGCCGATTCGCACCCGGGTCCCAGGAGCTCTGGGGTGGACCAGCTCTCCTGGCCGACTCCGTCCTGGGTCCTAACTTACACAGGGTCGACCATCTATCCCGGTCCATATGGTCCCAGCTCCGAACTGACGCCCTGTCGTTAATTTTCCAGGACGACCCGGTCACGGGTCTGAGGAGCTGTGGGGTCGACCAGGTGTCCCGGTTGACTCGGACCCGAGGCCGAGGAGCTGTGGGGTTCACCAGCTATCCCGGCCAACTCAGTACTGGTCCGAGCTGACGCGGGGTCGTCCAGCTGTGCAGGCCGACTCGAACCCGGGTCCGAGGAGCTCTGGTGTTGTCCAGCTACCCTGCCCGACTCCGTCCCGGGTCCGAGCTTACCCAGGGTCGACCATCTATCCCGGCCCATTTGGTCCGGGGTCCGGGCTGACGCGGTCTCGCTCACCTGCCCCAGACGACACGGTCCCGGGTCTGAGGAGGTGCGGGGTCGAACATATGTCCCGGCCGACTCGGACCCGAGTCCGAGGAGCTGTGGGGTCGAGCAGCTCTCCTGGCCGACTCGTCCCGGGTTCGAGCTGACGCGGGCTCGACCAGCTATCCCGGCCGACTCGGTCCCGGTACCGATCTGACACATGATGGACCAGCTATCCCGGCCCATTCGGTCCCAGATGCGAGCTGAGGCGGGGTCGACCAGACGTCCCGGCCGCCTCGGACCCTGGTCTGAGGAGCTGTGGGCTTGACAAGCTCTCCCGGCCGAATCGGTCCCGGATTCGAGCTGCCGCAGCGTCGACCAGCTATCCCGGCGTCTCGGCCCCGGGTCCGAGATGACTCGGTGTCGACCAGCAATGCTGGCCAACTCGGACCCGGGTCCGAGGAGCTGTGGGGTCGACCAGCTATCCTGGCCGACTCGTCCCGGGTCAGAGCAGACGCGGGGTCAACCAGTTATCCCGGCCACCTCGGTCCCGGGGCCAACCTGCCACGGGTCGACCAGCTGTCCCCGCCGACTCGGCCCCGGGTCCAAGCAGCTGTGGGGTGGACCAGCTGTGCACGCCGATCGGTCCCGGTTCCGAGCTGACACAGTGTCGGCCAGGAATCCCGACCCATTTGGTCCCGGGTCCCAGCTGACTCGGTGTCGACCAGCTGTCCCCGCCGACTCGGACCCAGGTCCGAGGAGCTGTGGGGTCGAGCAGCTCTCCTGGCCTGCTCGTCCCGGGTTCGAGGGGACGCTGGCTCGACCAGTTTCCCCGGCCAACTCGGTCCCGGATCCAAGGTGCCGCACGTCGACGAGCTCTCCCGGCCGACTCGGTCCCTGTACCTTTCTGACACGTGATAGACCAGCTATCCCGGCCCATTTGGTCCCAGATCCGAGCTGACGCGGGGTGGACCAGAGGTCCGGGCCGCCTCGGAACCGGGTCCGAGGAGCTGTGGGCTCGACATTCTCTGCCTGCCGAATCGGTCCCGGGTCCGAGAAGACTCGGGGTCGACCAGCTATCCCGGCCAACTCAGACCCGGGTCCGAGAAGACTCGGGGTCGACCAGCTATCCCGGCCAACTCAGACCCGGGTCCGAGAAGACTCGGGGTCGACCAGCTATCCCGGCCAACTCGGACCCGGGTCCGAGGAGCTGTAGTGTTGGCCAGCTATCCCGGTGTACTCGGTCTCGGGTCCGAGCTGCCGCAGGGTCGACCCGCTGTGCAGGCCGACTCGGACCCAGGTTCAAGGAGCTGTTGGGTCGCCTAGATATCCTGGCCAACGCGGTCCCGGGTCCGAGCTGAAACAGGGTCGATCAGCTATCCCGGCCCATTTGGTCAGTGCTACGAGCTGCCCCAGTGTCGATCAGCTGTCCCAGCCGACTCGGAACCTGGTCCGAGGAGCTGTGGGATCGACCAGATTTCCCGGCCGATTCGGACCCGAGTCCGAGGAGCTGTGGTGTCGACCAGCTATCCTGGCCGACTCGTCCCGGGTTCGAGCAGACGCGGGGTCGACCAGTTAGCCTTGCTAACTCGGTCCCGGGTCCAAGGTGCCGCGGGTCGACCAGCTGTCCCAGCGGCCTCGGACCCTAGTCTGAAGAGCTGTGGGGTCGACCAACTATCCCGGCCGACTCAGAGGCGGATCCGAGGAGCTGTGGGGTGGAATCGCTCTCCCGGCCGACTTGGTCCTGCGCCCGAGCTGACACAGGAGCAACCAGCTATCCCGGCCCTTTTGGTCAGTGTTCCGAGCTGGGGAGGGGTCGATCAGCTGTCCCGGCCGACTCAGACCCGGGTCCGAGGAGCTGCGGGGATGACCAGCTATCCCGCCAACTCGGCCAGGGTTCGAGCTGACGCGGGTCGTCCAGTTATCGCGGCCAACATGGTCCCGGTCCGAGGAGCTGTGGGGTCCACCAGATGTCCCGGCCGACTCGGACCCGAAGCCGAGGAGCTGTCGGGTCGACCAGCTGTCTAGGCCGACTCGTTCCCGTGTCCGAGTTGACATAGGGTCGGCCTGAAATCCTGAACCATTTGGTCCCCGGTACGAGCTGACGTGGTTTCCATCAGCAGTCCCGGCCAACTCGGACCCGGGTCCGAGGAGCTCTGGAGTCACAAGCTGTCCCGGCCGACTCGGTCCAGATCCGAACTGCCGCAGGGTCGACCAGCTCTTCCGGCCGATTCGCACCCGGGTCCCAGGAGCTCTGGGGTGGACCAGCTCTCCTGGCCGACTCCGTCCTGGGTCCTAACTTACACAGGGTCGACCATCTATCCCGGTCCATATGGTCCCAGCTCCGAACTGACGCCCTGTCGTTAATTTTCCAGGACGACCCGGTCACGGGTCTGAGGAGCTGTGGGGTCGACCAGGTGTCCCGGTTGACTCGGACCCGAGGCCGAGGAGCTGTGGGGTTCACCAGCTATCCCGGCCAACTCAGTACTGGTCCGAGCTGACGCGGGGTCGTCCAGCTGTGCAGGCCGACTCGAACCCGGGTCCGAGGAGCTCTGGTGTTGTCCAGCTACCCTGCCCGACTCCGTCCCGGGTCCGAGCTTACACAGGGTCGACCATCTATCCCGGCCCATTTGGTCCGGGGTCCGGGCTGACGCGGTCTCGCTCACCTGCCCCAGACGACACGGTCCCGGGTCTGAGGAGGTGCGGGGTCGAACATATGTCCCGGCCGACTCGGACCCGAGTCCGAGGAGCTGTGGGGTCGAGCAGCTCTCCTGGCCGACTCGTCCCGGGTTCGAGCTGACGCGGGCTCGACCAGCTATCCCGGCCGACTCGGTCCCGGTACCGATCTGACACATGATGGACCAGCTATCCCGGCCCATTCGGTCCCAGATGCGAGCTGAGGCGGGGTCGACCAGACGTCCCGGCCGCCTCGGACCCTGGTCTGAGGAGCTGTGGGCTTGACAAGCTCTCCCGGCCGAATCGGTCCCGGATTCGAGCTGCCGCAGCGTCGACCAGCTATCCCGGCGTCTCGGCCCCGGGTCCGAGATGACTCGGTGTCGACCAGCAATGCTGGCCAACTCGGACCCGGGTCCGAGGAGCTGTGGGGTCGACCAGCTATCCTGGCCGACTCGTCCCGGGTCAGAGCAGACGCGGGGTCAACCAGTTATCCCGGCCACCTCGGTCCCGGGGCCAACCTGCCACGGGTCGACCAGCTGTCCCCGCCGACTCGGCCCCGGGTCCAAGCAGCTGTGGGGTGGACCAGCTGTGCACGCCGATCGGTCCCGGTTCCGAGCTGACACAGTGTCGGCCAGGAATCCCGACCCATTTGGTCCCGGGTCCCAGCTGACTCGGTGTCGACCAGCTGTCCCCGCCGACTCGGACCCAGGTCCGAGGAGCTGTGGGGTCGAGCAGCTCTCCTGGCCTGCTCGTCCCGGGTTCGAGGGGACGCTGGCTCGACCAGTTTCCCCGGCCAACTCGGTCCCGGATCCAAGGTGCCGCACGTCGACGAGCTCTCCCGGCCGACTCGGTCCCTGTACCTTTCTGACACGTGATAGACCAGCTATCCCGGCCCATTTGGTCCCAGATCCGAGCTGACGCGGGGTGGACCAGAGGTCCGGGCCGCCTCGGAACCGGGTCCGAGGAGCTGTGGGCTCGACATTCTCTCCCTGCCGAATCGGTCCCGGGTCCGAGAAGACTCGGGGTCGACCAGCTATCCCGGCCAACTCAGACCCGGGTCCGAGAAGACTCGGGGTCGACCAGCTATCCCGGCCAACTCGGACCCGGGTCCGAGGAGCTGTAGTGTTGGCCAGCTATCCCGGTGTACTCGGTCTCGGGTCCGAGCTGCCGCAGGGTCGACCCGCTGTGCAGGCCGACTCGGACCCAGGTTCAAGGAGCTGTTGGGTCGCCTAGATATCCTGGCCAACGCGGTCCCGGGTCCGAGCTGAAACAGGGTCGATCAGCTATCCCGGCCCATTTGGTCAGTGCTACGAGCTGCCCCAGTGTCGATCAGCTGTCCCAGCCGACTCGGAACCTGGTCCGAGGAGCTGTGGGATCGACCAGATTTCCCGGCCGATTCGGACCCGAGTCCGAGGAGCTGTGGTGTCGACCAGCTATCCTGGCCGACTCGTCCCGGGTTCGAGCAGACGCGGGGTCGACCAGTTAGCCTTGCTAACTCGGTCCCGGGTCCAAGGTGCCGCGGGTCGACCAGCTGTCCCAGCGGCCTCGGACCCTAGTCTGAAGAGCTGTGGGGTCGACCAACTATCCCGGCCGACTCAGAGGCGGGTCCGAGGAGCTGTGGGGTGGAATCGCTCTCCCGGCCGACTTGGTCCTGCGCCCGAGCTGACACAGGAGCAACCAGCTATCCCGGCCCTTTTGGTCAGTGTTCCGAGCTGGGGAGGGGTCGATCAGCTGTCCCGGCCGACTCAGACCCGGGTCCGAGGAGCTGCGGGGATGACCAGCTATCCCGCCAACTCGGCCAGGGTTCGAGCTGACGCGGGTCGTCCAGTTATCGCGGCCAACACGGTCCCGGTCCGAGGAGCTGTGGGGTCCACCAGATGTCCCGGCCGACTCGGACCCGAAGCCGAGGAGCTGTCGGGTCGACCAGCTGTCTAGGCCGACTCGTTCCCGTGTCCGAGTTGACATAGGGTCGGCCTGAAATCCTGAACCATTTGGTCCCCGGTACGAGCTGACGTGGTTTCCATCAGCAGTCCCGGCCAACTCGGACCCGGGTCCGAGGAGCTCTGGAGTCACAAGCTGTCCCGGCCGACTCGGTCCAGATCCGAACTGCCGCAGGGTCGACCAGCTCTTCCGGCCGATTCGCACCCGGGTCCCAGGAGCTCTGGGGTGGACCAGCTCTCCTGGCCGACTCCGTCCTGGGTCCTAACTTACACAGGGTCGACCATCTATCCCGGTCCATATGGTCCCAGCTCCGAACTGACGCCCTGTCGTTAATTTTCCAGGACGACCCGGTCACGGGTCTGAGGAGCTGTGGGGTCGACCAGGTGTCCCGGTTGACTCGGACCCGAGGCCGAGGAGCTGTGGGGTTCACCAGCTATCCCGGCCAACTCAGTACTGGTCCGAGCTGACGCGGGGTCGTCCAGCTGTGCAGGCCGACTCGAACCCGGGTCCGAGGAGCTCTGGTGTTGTCCAGCTACCCTGCCCGACTCCGTCCCGGGTCCGAGCTTACACAGGGTCGACCATCTATCCCGGCCCATTTGGTCCGGGGTCCGGGCTGACGCGGTCTCGCTCACCTGCCCCAGACGACACGGTCCCGGGTCTGAGGAGGTGCGGGGTCGAACATATGTCCCGGCCGACTCGGACCCGAGTCCGAGGAGCTGTGGGGTCGAGCAGCTCTCCTGGCCGACTCGTCCCGGGTTCGAGCTGACGCGGGCTCGACCAGCTATCCCGGCCGACTCGGTCCCGGTACCGATCTGACACATGATGGACCAGCTATCCCGGCCCATTCGGTCCCAGATGCGAGCTGAGGCGGGGTCGACCAGACGTCCCGGCCGCCTCGGACCCTGGTCTGAGGAGCTGTGGGCTTGACAAGCTCTCCCGGCCGAATCGGTCCCGGATTCGAGCTGCCGCAGCGTCGACCAGCTATCCCGGCGTCTCGGCCCCGGGTCCGAGATGACTCGGTGTCGACCAGCAATGCTGGCCAACTCGGACCCGGGTCCGAGGAGCTGTGGGGTCGACCAGCTATCCTGGCCGACTCGTCCCGGGTCAGAGCAGACGCGGGGTCAACCAGTTATCCCGGCCACCTCGGTCCCGGGGCCAACCTGCCACGGGTCGACCAGCTGTCCCCGCCGACTCGGCCCCGGGTCCAAGCAGCTGTGGGGTGGACCAGCTGTGCACGCCGATCGGTCCCGGTTCCGAGCTGACACAGTGTCGGCCAGGAATCCCGACCCATTTGGTCCCGGGTCCCAGCTGACTCGGTGTCGACCAGCTGTCCCCGCCGACTCGGACCCAGGTCCGAGGAGCTGTGGGGTCGAGCAGCTCTCCTGGCCTGCTCGTCCCGGGTTCGAGGGGACGCTGGCTCGACCAGTTTCCCCGGCCAACTCGGTCCCGGATCCAAGGTGCCGCACGTCGACGAGCTCTCCCGGCCGACTCGGTCCCTGTACCTTTCTGACACGTGATAGACCAGCTATCCCGGCCCATTTGGTCCCAGATCCGAGCTGACGCGGGGTGGACCAGAGGTCCGGGCCGCCTCGGAACCGGGTCCGAGGAGCTGTGGGCTCGACATTCTCTCCCTGCCGAATCGGTCCCGGGTCCGAGAAGACTCGGGGTCGACCAGCTATCCCGGCCAACTCAGACCCGGGTCCGAGAAGACTCGGGGTCGACCAGCTATCCCGGCCAACTCGGACCCGGGTCCGAGGAGCTGTAGTGTTGGCCAGCTATCCCGGTGTACTCGGTCTCGGGTCCGAGCTGCCGCAGGGTCGACCCGCTGTGCAGGCCGACTCGGACCCAGGTTCAAGGAGCTGTTGGGTCGCCTAGATATCCTGGCCAACGCGGTCCCGGGTCCGAGCTGAAACAGGGTCGATCAGCTATCCCGGCCCATTTGGTCAGTGCTACGAGCTGCCCCAGTGTCGATCAGCTGTCCCAGCCGACTCGGAACCTGGTCCGAGGAGCTGTGGGATCGACCAGATTTCCCGGCCGATTCGGACCCGAGTCCGAGGAGCTGTGGTGTCGACCAGCTATCCTGGCCGACTCGTCCCGGGTTCGAGCAGACGCGGGGTCGACCAGTTAGCCTTGCTAACTCGGTCCCGGGTCCAAGGTGCCGCGGGTCGACCAGCTGTCCCAGCGGCCTCGGACCCTAGTCTGAAGAGCTGTGGGGTCGACCAACTATCCCGGCCGACTCAGAGGCGGGTCCGAGGAGCTGTGGGGTGGAATCGCTCTCCCGGCCGACTTGGTCCTGCGCCCGAGCTGACACAGGAGCAACCAGCTATCCCGGCCCTTTTGGTCAGTGTTCCGAGCTGGGGAGGGGTCGATCAGCTGTCCCGGCCGACTCAGACCCGGGTCCGAGGAGCTGCGGGGATGACCAGCTATCCCGCCAACTCGGCCAGGGTTCGAGCTGACGCGGGTCGTCCAGTTATCGCGGCCAACACGGTCCCGGTCCGAGGAGCTGTGGGGTCCACCAGATGTCCCGGCCGACTCGGACCCGAAGCCGAGGAGCTGTCGGGTCGACCAGCTGTCTAGGCCGACTCGTTCCCGTGTCCGAGTTGACATAGGGTCGGCCTGAAATCCTGAACCATTTGGTCCCCGGTACGAGCTGACGTGGTTTCCATCAGCAGTCCCGGCCAACTCGGACCCGGGTCCGAGGAGCTCTGGAGTCACAAGCTGTCCCGGCCGACTCGGTCCAGATCCGAACTGCCGCAGGGTCGACCAGCTCTTCCGGCCGATTCGCACCCGGGTCCCAGGAGCTCTGGGGTGGACCAGCTCTCCTGGCCGACTCCGTCCTGGGTCCTAACTTACACAGGGTCGACCATCTATCCCGGTCCATATGGTCCCAGCTCCGAACTGACGCCCTGTCGTTAATTTTCCAGGACGACCCGGTCACGGGTCTGAGGAGCTGTGGGGTCGACCAGGTGTCCCGGTTGACTCGGACCCGAGGCCGAGGAGCTGTGGGGTTCACCAGCTATCCCGGCCAACTCAGTACTGGTCCGAGCTGACGCGGGGTCGTCCAGCTGTGCAGGCCGACTCGAACCCGGGTCCGAGGAGCTCTGGTGTTGTCCAGCTACCCTGCCCGACTCCGTCCCGGGTCCGAGCTTACACAGGGTCGACCATCTATCCCGGCCCATTTGGTCCGGGGTCCGGGCTGACGCGGTCTCGCTCACCTGCCCCAGACGACACGGTCCCGGGTCTGAGGAGGTGCGGGGTCGAACATATGTCCCGGCCGACTCGGACCCGAGTCCGAGGAGCTGTGGGGTCGAGCAGCTCTCCTGGCCGACTCGTCCCGGGTTCGAGCTGACGCGGGCTCGACCAGCTATCCCGGCCGACTCGGTCCCGGTACCGATCTGACACATGATGGACCAGCTATCCCGGCCCATTCGGTCCCAGATGCGAGCTGAGGCGGGGTCGACCAGACGTCCCGGCCGCCTCGGACCCTGGTCTGAGGAGCTGTGGGCTTGACAAGCTCTCCCGGCCGAATCGGTCCCGGATTCGAGCTGCCGCAGCGTCGACCAGCTATCCCGGCGTCTCGGCCCCGGGTCCGAGATGACTCGGTGTCGACCAGCAATGCTGGCCAACTCGGACCCGGGTCCGAGGAGCTGTGGGGTCGACCAGCTATCCTGGCCGACTCGTCCCGGGTCAGAGCAGACGCGGGGTCAACCAGTTATCCCGGCCACCTCGGTCCCGGGGCCAACCTGCCACGGGTCGACCAGCTGTCCCCGCCGACTCGGCCCCGGGTCCAAGCAGCTGTGGGGTGGACCAGCTGTGCACGCCGATCGGTCCCGGTTCCGAGCTGACACAGTGTCGGCCAGGAATCCCGACCCATTTGGTCCCGGGTCCCAGCTGACTCGGTGTCGACCAGCTGTCCCCGCCGACTCGGACCCAGGTCCGAGGAGCTGTGGGGTCGAGCAGCTCTCCTGGCCTGCTCGTCCCGGGTTCGAGGGGACGCTGGCTCGACCAGTTTCCCCGGCCAACTCGGTCCCGGATCCAAGGTGCCGCACGTCGACGAGCTCTCCCGGCCGACTCGGTCCCTGTACCTTTCTGACACGTGATAGACCAGCTATCCCGGCCCATTTGGTCCCAGATCCGAGCTGACGCGGGGTGGACCAGAGGTCCGGGCCGCCTCGGAACCGGGTCCGAGGAGCTGTGGGCTCGACATTCTCTCCCTGCCGAATCGGTCCCGGGTCCGAGAAGACTCGGGGTCGACCAGCTATCCCGGCCAACTCAGACCCGGGTCCGAGAAGACTCGGGGTCGACCAGCTATCCCGGCCAACTCGGACCCGGGTCCGAGGAGCTGTAGTGTTGGCCAGCTATCCCGGTGTACTCGGTCTCGGGTCCGAGCTGCCGCAGGGTCGACCCGCTGTGCAGGCCGACTCGGACCCAGGTTCAAGGAGCTGTTGGGTCGCCTAGATATCCTGGCCAACGCGGTCCCGGGTCCGAGCTGAAACAGGGTCGATCAGCTATCCCGGCCCATTTGGTCAGTGCTACGAGCTGCCCCAGTGTCGATCAGCTGTCCCAGCCGACTCGGAACCTGGTCCGAGGAGCTGTGGGATCGACCAGATTTCCCGGCCGATTCGGACCCGAGTCCGAGGAGCTGTGGTGTCGACCAGCTATCCTGGCCGACTCGTCCCGGGTTCGAGCAGACGCGGGGTCGACCAGTTAGCCTTGCTAACTCGGTCCCGGGTCCAAGGTGCCGCGGGTCGACCAGCTGTCCCAGCGGCCTCGGACCCTAGTCTGAAGAGCTGTGGGGTCGACCAACTATCCCGGCCGACTCAGAGGCGGGTCCGAGGAGCTGTGGGGTGGAATCGCTCTCCCGGCCGACTTGGTCCTGCGCCCGAGCTGACACAGGAGCAACCAGCTATCCCGGCCCTTTTGGTCAGTGTTCCGAGCTGGGGAGGGGTCGATCAGCTGTCCCGGCCGACTCAGACCCGGGTCCGAGGAGCTGCGGGGATGACCAGCTATCCCGCCAACTCGGCCAGGGTTCGAGCTGACGCGGGTCGTCCAGTTATCGCGGCCAACACGGTCCCGGTCCGAGGAGCTGTGGGGTCCACCAGATGTCCCGGCCGACTCGGACCCGAAGCCGAGGAGCTGTCGGGTCGACCAGCTGTCTAGGCCGACTCGTTCCCGTGTCCGAGTTGACATAGGGTCGGCCTGAAATCCTGAACCATTTGGTCCCCGGTACGAGCTGACGTGGTTTCCATCAGCAGTCCCGGCCAACTCGGACCCGGGTCCGAGGAGCTCTGGAGTCACAAGCTGTCCCGGCCGACTCGGTCCAGATCCGAACTGCCGCAGGGTCGACCAGCTCTTCCGGCCGATTCGCACCCGGGTCCCAGGAGCTCTGGGGTGGACCAGCTCTCCTGGCCGACTCCGTCCTGGGTCCTAACTTACACAGGGTCGACCATCTATCCCGGTCCATATGGTCCCAGCTCCGAACTGACGCCCTGTCGTTAATTTTCCAGGACGACCCGGTCACGGGTCTGAGGAGCTGTGGGGTCGACCAGGTGTCCCGGTTGACTCGGACCCGAGGCCGAGGAGCTGTGGGGTTCACCAGCTATCCCGGCCAACTCAGTACTGGTCCGAGCTGACGCGGGGTCGTCCAGCTGTGCAGGCCGACTCGAACCCGGGTCCGAGGAGCTCTGGTGTTGTCCAGCTACCCTGCCCGACTCCGTCCCGGGTCCGAGCTTACACAGGGTCGACCATCTATCCCGGCCCATTTGGTCCGGGGTCCGGGCTGACGCGGTCTCGCTCACCTGCCCCAGACGACACGGTCCCGGGTCTGAGGAGGTGCGGGGTCGAACATATGTCCCGGCCGACTCGGACCCGAGTCCGAGGAGCTGTGGGGTCGAGCAGCTCTCCTGGCCGACTCGTCCCGGGTTCGAGCTGACGCGGGCTCGACCAGCTATCCCGGCCGACTCGGTCCCGGTACCGATCTGACACATGATGGACCAGCTATCCCGGCCCATTCGGTCCCAGATGCGAGCTGAGGCGGGGTCGACCAGACGTCCCGGCCGCCTCGGACCCTGGTCTGAGGAGCTGTGGGCTTGACAAGCTCTCCCGGCCGAATCGGTCCCGGATTCGAGCTGCCGCAGCGTCGACCAGCTATCCCGGCGTCTCGGCCCCGGGTCCGAGATGACTCGGTGTCGACCAGCAATGCTGGCCAACTCGGACCCGGGTCCGAGGAGCTGTGGGGTCGACCAGCTATCCTGGCCGACTCGTCCCGGGTCAGAGCAGACGCGGGGTCAACCAGTTATCCCGGCCACCTCGGTCCCGGGGCCAACCTGCCACGGGTCGACCAGCTGTCCCCGCCGACTCGGCCCCGGGTCCAAGCAGCTGTGGGGTGGACCAGCTGTGCACGCCGATCGGTCCCGGTTCCGAGCTGACACAGTGTCGGCCAGGAATCCCGACCCATTTGGTCCCGGGTCCCAGCTGACTCGGTGTCGACCAGCTGTCCCCGCCGACTCGGACCCAGGTCCGAGGAGCTGTGGGGTCGAGCAGCTCTCCTGGCCTGCTCGTCCCGGGTTCGAGGGGACGCTGGCTCGACCAGTTTCCCCGGCCAACTCGGTCCCGGATCCAAGGTGCCGCACGTCGACGAGCTCTCCCGGCCGACTCGGTCCCTGTACCTTTCTGACACGTGATAGACCAGCTATCCCGGCCCATTTGGTCCCAGATCCGAGCTGACGCGGGGTGGACCAGAGGTCCGGGCCGCCTCGGAACCGGGTCCGAGGAGCTGTGGGCTCGACATTCTCTCCCTGCCGAATCGGTCCCGGGTCCGAGAAGACTCGGGGTCGACCAGCTATCCCGGCCAACTCAGACCCGGGTCCGAGAAGACTCGGGGTCGACCAGCTATCCCGGCCAACTCGGACCCGGGTCCGAGGAGCTGTAGTGTTGGCCAGCTATCCCGGTGTACTCGGTCTCGGGTCCGAGCTGCCGCAGGGTCGACCCGCTGTGCAGGCCGACTCGGACCCAGGTTCAAGGAGCTGTTGGGTCGCCTAGATATCCTGGCCAACGCGGTCCCGGGTCCGAGCTGAAACAGGGTCGATCAGCTATCCCGGCCCATTTGGTCAGTGCTACGAGCTGCCCCAGTGTCGATCAGCTGTCCCAGCCGACTCGGAACCTGGTCCGAGGAGCTGTGGGATCGACCAGATTTCCCGGCCGATTCGGACCCGAGTCCGAGGAGCTGTGGTGTCGACCAGCTATCCTGGCCGACTCGTCCCGGGTTCGAGCAGACGCGGGGTCGACCAGTTAGCCTTGCTAACTCGGTCCCGGGTCCAAGGTGCCGCGGGTCGACCAGCTGTCCCAGCGGCCTCGGACCCTAGTCTGAAGAGCTGTGGGGTCGACCAACTATCCCGGCCGACTCAGAGGCGGGTCCGAGGAGCTGTGGGGTGGAATCGCTCTCCCGGCCGACTTGGTCCTGCGCCCGAGCTGACACAGGAGCAACCAGCTATCCCGGCCCTTTTGGTCAGTGTTCCGAGCTGGGGAGGGGTCGATCAGCTGTCCCGGCCGACTCAGACCCGGGTCCGAGGAGCTGCGGGGATGACCAGCTATCCCGCCAACTCGGCCAGGGTTCGAGCTGACGCGGGTCGTCCAGTTATCGCGGCCAACACGGTCCCGGTCCGAGGAGCTGTGGGGTCCACCAGATGTCCCGGCCGACTCGGACCCGAAGCCGAGGAGCTGTCGGGTCGACCAGCTGTCTAGGCCGACTCGTTCCCGTGTCCGAGTTGACATAGGGTCGGCCTGAAATCCTGAACCATTTGGTCCCCGGTACGAGCTGACGTGGTTTCCATCAGCAGTCCCGGCCAACTCGGACCCGGGTCCGAGGAGCTCTGGAGTCACAAGCTGTCCCGGCCGACTCGGTCCAGATCCGAACTGCCGCAGGGTCGACCAGCTCTTCCGGCCGATTCGCACCCGGGTCCCAGGAGCTCTGGGGTGGACCAGCTCTCCTGGCCGACTCCGTCCTGGGTCCTAACTTACACAGGGTCGACCATCTATCCCGGTCCATATGGTCCCAGCTCCGAACTGACGCCCTGTCGTTAATTTTCCAGGACGACCCGGTCACGGGTCTGAGGAGCTGTGGGGTCGACCAGGTGTCCCGGTTGACTCGGACCCGAGGCCGAGGAGCTGTGGGGTTCACCAGCTATCCCGGCCAACTCAGTACTGGTCCGAGCTGACGCGGGGTCGTCCAGCTGTGCAGGCCGACTCGAACCCGGGTCCGAGGAGCTCTGGTGTTGTCCAGCTACCCTGCCCGACTCCGTCCCGGGTCCGAGCTTACCCAGGGTCGACCATCTATCCCGGCCCATTTGGTCCGGGGTCCGGGCTGACGCGGTCTCGCTCACCTGCCCCAGACGACACGGTCCCGGGTCTGAGGAGGTGCGGGGTCGAACATATGTCCCGGCCGACTCGGACCCGAGTCCGAGGAGCTGTGGGGTCGAGCAGCTCTCCTGGCCGACTCGTCCCGGGTTCGAGCTGACGCGGGCTCGACCAGCTATCCCGGCCGACTCGGTCCCGGTACCGATCTGACACATGATGGACCAGCTATCCCGGCCCATTCGGTCCCAGATGCGAGCTGAGGCGGGGTCGACCAGACGTCCCGGCCGCCTCGGACCCTGGTCTGAGGAGCTGTGGGCTTGACAAGCTCTCCCGGCCGAATCGGTCCCGGATTCGAGCTGCCGCAGCGTCGACCAGCTATCCCGGCGTCTCGGCCCCGGGTCCGAGATGACTCGGTGTCGACCAGCAATGCTGGCCAACTCGGACCCGGGTCCGAGGAGCTGTGGGGTCGACCAGCTATCCTGGCCGACTCGTCCCGGGTCAGAGCAGACGCGGGGTCAACCAGTTATCCCGGCCACCTCGGTCCCGGGGCCAACCTGCCACGGGTCGACCAGCTGTCCCCGCCGACTCGGCCCCGGGTCCAAGCAGCTGTGGGGTGGACCAGCTGTGCACGCCGATCGGTCCCGGTTCCGAGCTGACACAGTGTCGGCCAGGAATCCCGACCCATTTGGTCCCGGGTCCCAGCTGACTCGGTGTCGACCAGCTGTCCCCGCCGACTCGGACCCAGGTCCGAGGAGCTGTGGGGTCGAGCAGCTCTCCTGGCCTGCTCGTCCCGGGTTCGAGGGGACGCTGGCTCGACCAGTTTCCCCGGCCAACTCGGTCCCGGATCCAAGGTGCCGCACGTCGACGAGCTCTCCCGGCCGACTCGGTCCCTGTACCTTTCTGACACGTGATAGACCAGCTATCCCGGCCCATTTGGTCCCAGATCCGAGCTGACGCGGGGTGGACCAGAGGTCCGGGCCGCCTCGGAACCGGGTCCGAGGAGCTGTGGGCTCGACATTCTCTGCCTGCCGAATCGGTCCCGGGTCCGAGAAGACTCGGGGTCGACCAGCTATCCCGGCCAACTCAGACCCGGGTCCGAGAAGACTCGGGGTCGACCAGCTATCCCGGCCAACTCAGACCCGGGTCCGAGAAGACTCGGGGTCGACCAGCTATCCCGGCCAACTCGGACCCGGGTCCGAGGAGCTGTAGTGTTGGCCAGCTATCCCGGTGTACTCGGTCTCGGGTCCGAGCTGCCGCAGGGTCGACCCGCTGTGCAGGCCGACTCGGACCCAGGTTCAAGGAGCTGTTGGGTCGCCTAGATATCCTGGCCAACGCGGTCCCGGGTCCGAGCTGAAACAGGGTCGATCAGCTATCCCGGCCCATTTGGTCAGTGCTACGAGCTGCCCCAGTGTCGATCAGCTGTCCCAGCCGACTCGGAACCTGGTCCGAGGAGCTGTGGGATCGACCAGATTTCCCGGCCGATTCGGACCCGAGTCCGAGGAGCTGTGGTGTCGACCAGCTATCCTGGCCGACTCGTCCCGGGTTCGAGCAGACGCGGGGTCGACCAGTTAGCCTTGCTAACTCGGTCCCGGGTCCAAGGTGCCGCGGGTCGACCAGCTGTCCCAGCGGCCTCGGACCCTAGTCTGAAGAGCTGTGGGGTCGACCAACTATCCCGGCCGACTCAGAGGCGGGTCCGAGGAGCTGTGGGGTGGAATCGCTCTCCCGGCCGACTTGGTCCTGCGCCCGAGCTGACACAGGAGCAACCAGCTATCCCGGCCCTTTTGGTCAGTGTTCCGAGCTGGGGAGGGGTCGATCAGCTGTCCCGGCCGACTCAGACCCGGGTCCGAGGAGCTGCGGGGATGACCAGCTATCCCGCCAACTCGGCCAGGGTTCGAGCTGACGCGGGTCGTCCAGTTATCGCGGCCAACACGGTCCCGGTCCGAGGAGCTGTGGGGTCCACCAGATGTCCCGGCCGACTCGGACCCGAAGCCGAGGAGCTGTCGGGTCGACCAGCTGTCTAGGCCGACTCGTTCCCGTGTCCGAGTTGACATAGGGTCGGCCTGAAATCCTGAACCATTTGGTCCCCGGTACGAGCTGACGTGGTTTCCATCAGCAGTCCCGGCCAACTCGGACCCGGGTCCGAGGAGCTCTGGAGTCACAAGCTGTCCCGGCCGACTCGGTCCAGATCCGAACTGCCGCAGGGTCGACCAGCTCTTCCGGCCGATTCGCACCCGGGTCCCAGGAGCTCTGGGGTGGACCAGCTCTCCTGGCCGACTCCGTCCTGGGTCCTAACTTACACAGGGTCGACCATCTATCCCGGTCCATATGGTCCCAGCTCCGAACTGACGCCCTGTCGTTAATTTTCCAGGACGACCCGGTCACGGGTCTGAGGAGCTGTGGGGTCGACCAGGTGTCCCGGTTGACTCGGACCCGAGGCCGAGGAGCTGTGGGGTTCACCAGCTATCCCGGCCAACTCAGTACTGGTCCGAGCTGACGCGGGGTCGTCCAGCTGTGCAGGCCGACTCGAACCCGGGTCCGAGGAGCTCTGGTGTTGTCCAGCTACCCTGCCCGACTCCGTCCCGGGTCCGAGCTTACACAGGGTCGACCATCTATCCCGGCCCATTTGGTCCGGGGTCCGGGCTGACGCGGTCTCGCTCACCTGCCCCAGACGACACGGTCCCGGGTCTGAGGAGGTGCGGGGTCGAACATATGTCCCGGCCGACTCGGACCCGAGTCCGAGGAGCTGTGGGGTCGAGCAGCTCTCCTGGCCGACTCGTCCCGGGTTCGAGCTGACGCGGGCTCGACCAGCTATCCCGGCCGACTCGGTCCCGGTACCGATCTGACACATGATGGACCAGCTATCCCGGCCCATTCGGTCCCAGATGCGAGCTGAGGCGGGGTCGACCAGACGTCCCGGCCGCCTCGGACCCTGGTCTGAGGAGCTGTGGGCTTGACAAGCTCTCCCGGCCGAATCGGTCCCGGATTCGAGCTGCCGCAGCGTCGACCAGCTATCCCGGCGTCTCGGCCCCGGGTCCGAGATGACTCGGTGTCGACCAGCAATGCTGGCCAACTCGGACCCGGGTCCGAGGAGCTGTGGGGTCGACCAGCTATCCTGGCCGACTCGTCCCGGGTCAGAGCAGACGCGGGGTCAACCAGTTATCCCGGCCACCTCGGTCCCGGGGCCAACCTGCCACGGGTCGACCAGCTGTCCCCGCCGACTCGGCCCCGGGTCCAAGCAGCTGTGGGGTGGACCAGCTGTGCACGCCGATCGGTCCCGGTTCCGAGCTGACACAGTGTCGGCCAGGAATCCCGACCCATTTGGTCCCGGGTCCCAGCTGACTCGGTGTCGACCAGCTGTCCCCGCCGACTCGGACCCAGGTCCGAGGAGCTGTGGGGTCGAGCAGCTCTCCTGGCCTGCTCGTCCCGGGTTCGAGGGGACGCTGGCTCGACCAGTTTCCCCGGCCAACTCGGTCCCGGATCCAAGGTGCCGCACGTCGACGAGCTCTCCCGGCCGACTCGGTCCCTGTACCTTTCTGACACGTGATAGACCAGCTATCCCGGCCCATTTGGTCCCAGATCCGAGCTGACGCGGGGTGGACCAGAGGTCCGGGCCGCCTCGGAACCGGGTCCGAGGAGCTGTGGGCTCGACATTCTCTCCCTGCCGAATCGGTCCCGGGTCCGAGAAGACTCGGGGTCGACCAGCTATCCCGGCCAACTCAGACCCGGGTCCGAGAAGACTCGGGGTCGACCAGCTATCCCGGCCAACTCGGACCCGGGTCCGAGGAGCTGTAGTGTTGGCCAGCTATCCCGGTGTACTCGGTCTCGGGTCCGAGCTGCCGCAGGGTCGACCCGCTGTGCAGGCCGACTCGGACCCAGGTTCAAGGAGCTGTTGGGTCGCCTAGATATCCTGGCCAACGCGGTCCCGGGTCCGAGCTGAAACAGGGTCGATCAGCTATCCCGGCCCATTTGGTCAGTGCTACGAGCTGCCCCAGTGTCGATCAGCTGTCCCAGCCGACTCGGAACCTGGTCCGAGGAGCTGTGGGATCGACCAGATTTCCCGGCCGATTCGGACCCGAGTCCGAGGAGCTGTGGTGTCGACCAGCTATCCTGGCCGACTCGTCCCGGGTTCGAGCAGACGCGGGGTCGACCAGTTAGCCTTGCTAACTCGGTCCCGGGTCCAAGGTGCCGCGGGTCGACCAGCTGTCCCAGCGGCCTCGGACCCTAGTCTGAAGAGCTGTGGGGTCGACCAACTATCCCGGCCGACTCAGAGGCGGGTCCGAGGAGCTGTGGGGTGGAATCGCTCTCCCGGCCGACTTGGTCCTGCGCCCGAGCTGACACAGGAGCAACCAGCTATCCCGGCCCTTTTGGTCAGTGTTCCGAGCTGGGGAGGGGTCGATCAGCTGTCCCGGCCGACTCAGACCCGGGTCCGAGGAGCTGCGGGGATGACCAGCTATCCCGCCAACTCGGCCAGGGTTCGAGCTGACGCGGGTCGTCCAGTTATCGCGGCCAACACGGTCCCGGTCCGAGGAGCTGTGGGGTCCACCAGATGTCCCGGCCGACTCGGACCCGAAGCCGAGGAGCTGTCGGGTCGACCAGCTGTCTAGGCCGACTCGTTCCCGTGTCCGAGTTGACATAGGGTCGGCCTGAAATCCTGAACCATTTGGTCCCCGGTACGAGCTGACGTGGTTTCCATCAGCAGTCCCGGCCAACTCGGACCCGGGTCCGAGGAGCTCTGGAGTCACAAGCTGTCCCGGCCGACTCGGTCCAGATCCGAACTGCCGCAGGGTCGACCAGCTCTTCCGGCCGATTCGCACCCGGGTCCCAGGAGCTCTGGGGTGGACCAGCTCTCCTGGCCGACTCCGTCCTGGGTCCTAACTTACACAGGGTCGACCATCTATCCCGGTCCATATGGTCCCAGCTCCGAACTGACGCCCTGTCGTTAATTTTCCAGGACGACCCGGTCACGGGTCTGAGGAGCTGTGGGGTCGACCAGGTGTCCCGGTTGACTCGGACCCGAGGCCGAGGAGCTGTGGGGTTCACCAGCTATCCCGGCCAACTCAGTACTGGTCCGAGCTGACGCGGGGTCGTCCAGCTGTGCAGGCCGACTCGAACCCGGGTCCGAGGAGCTCTGGTGTTGTCCAGCTACCCTGCCCGACTCCGTCCCGGGTCCGAGCTTACACAGGGTCGACCATCTATCCCGGCCCATTTGGTCCGGGGTCCGGGCTGACGCGGTCTCGCTCACCTGCCCCAGACGACACGGTCCCGGGTCTGAGGAGGTGCGGGGTCGAACATATGTCCCGGCCGACTCGGACCCGAGTCCGAGGAGCTGTGGGGTCGAGCAGCTCTCCTGGCCGACTCGTCCCGGGTTCGAGCTGACGCGGGCTCGACCAGCTATCCCGGCCGACTCGGTCCCGGTACCGATCTGACACATGATGGACCAGCTATCCCGGCCCATTCGGTCCCAGATGCGAGCTGAGGCGGGGTCGACCAGACGTCCCGGCCGCCTCGGACCCTGGTCTGAGGAGCTGTGGGCTTGACAAGCTCTCCCGGCCGAATCGGTCCCGGATTCGAGCTGCCGCAGCGTCGACCAGCTATCCCGGCGTCTCGGCCCCGGGTCCGAGATGACTCGGTGTCGACCAGCAATGCTGGCCAACTCGGACCCGGGTCCGAGGAGCTGTGGGGTCGACCAGCTATCCTGGCCGACTCGTCCCGGGTCAGAGCAGACGCGGGGTCAACCAGTTATCCCGGCCACCTCGGTCCCGGGGCCAACCTGCCACGGGTCGACCAGCTGTCCCCGCCGACTCGGCCCCGGGTCCAAGCAGCTGTGGGGTGGACCAGCTGTGCACGCCGATCGGTCCCGGTTCCGAGCTGACACAGTGTCGGCCAGGAATCCCGACCCATTTGGTCCCGGGTCCCAGCTGACTCGGTGTCGACCAGCTGTCCCCGCCGACTCGGACCCAGGTCCGAGGAGCTGTGGGGTCGAGCAGCTCTCCTGGCCTGCTCGTCCCGGGTTCGAGGGGACGCTGGCTCGACCAGTTTCCCCGGCCAACTCGGTCCCGGATCCAAGGTGCCGCACGTCGACGAGCTCTCCCGGCCGACTCGGTCCCTGTACCTTTCTGACACGTGATAGACCAGCTATCCCGGCCCATTTGGTCCCAGATCCGAGCTGACGCGGGGTGGACCAGAGGTCCGGGCCGCCTCGGAACCGGGTCCGAGGAGCTGTGGGCTCGACATTCTCTCCCTGCCGAATCGGTCCCGGGTCCGAGAAGACTCGGGGTCGACCAGCTATCCCGGCCAACTCAGACCCGGGTCCGAGAAGACTCGGGGTCGACCAGCTATCCCGGCCAACTCGGACCCGGGTCCGAGGAGCTGTAGTGTTGGCCAGCTATCCCGGTGTACTCGGTCTCGGGTCCGAGCTGCCGCAGGGTCGACCCGCTGTGCAGGCCGACTCGGACCCAGGTTCAAGGAGCTGTTGGGTCGCCTAGATATCCTGGCCAACGCGGTCCCGGGTCCGAGCTGAAACAGGGTCGATCAGCTATCCCGGCCCATTTGGTCAGTGCTACGAGCTGCCCCAGTGTCGATCAGCTGTCCCAGCCGACTCGGAACCTGGTCCGAGGAGCTGTGGGATCGACCAGATTTCCCGGCCGATTCGGACCCGAGTCCGAGGAGCTGTGGTGTCGACCAGCTATCCTGGCCGACTCGTCCCGGGTTCGAGCAGACGCGGGGTCGACCAGTTAGCCTTGCTAACTCGGTCCCGGGTCCAAGGTGCCGCGGGTCGACCAGCTGTCCCAGCGGCCTCGGACCCTAGTCTGAAGAGCTGTGGGGTCGACCAACTATCCCGGCCGACTCAGAGGCGGGTCCGAGGAGCTGTGGGGTGGAATCGCTCTCCCGGCCGACTTGGTCCTGCGCCCGAGCTGACACAGGAGCAACCAGCTATCCCGGCCCTTTTGGTCAGTGTTCCGAGCTGGGGAGGGGTCGATCAGCTGTCCCGGCCGACTCAGACCCGGGTCCGAGGAGCTGCGGGGATGACCAGCTATCCCGCCAACTCGGCCAGGGTTCGAGCTGACGCGGGTCGTCCAGTTATCGCGGCCAACACGGTCCCGGTCCGAGGAGCTGTGGGGTCCACCAGATGTCCCGGCCGACTCGGACCCGAAGCCGAGGAGCTGTCGGGTCGACCAGCTGTCTAGGCCGACTCGTTCCCGTGTCCGAGTTGACATAGGGTCGGCCTGAAATCCTGAACCATTTGGTCCCCGGTACGAGCTGACGTGGTTTCCATCAGCAGTCCCGGCCAACTCGGACCCGGGTCCGAGGAGCTCTGGAGTCACAAGCTGTCCCGGCCGACTCGGTCCAGATCCGAACTGCCGCAGGGTCGACCAGCTCTTCCGGCCGATTCGCACCCGGGTCCCAGGAGCTCTGGGGTGGACCAGCTCTCCTGGCCGACTCCGTCCTGGGTCCTAACTTACACAGGGTCGACCATCTATCCCGGTCCATATGGTCCCAGCTCCGAACTGACGCCCTGTCGTTAATTTTCCAGGACGACCCGGTCACGGGTCTGAGGAGCTGTGGGGTCGACCAGGTGTCCCGGTTGACTCGGACCCGAGGCCGAGGAGCTGTGGGGTTCACCAGCTATCCCGGCCAACTCAGTACTGGTCCGAGCTGACGCGGGGTCGTCCAGCTGTGCAGGCCGACTCGAACCCGGGTCCGAGGAGCTCTGGTGTTGTCCAGCTACCCTGCCCGACTCCGTCCCGGGTCCGAGCTTACCCAGGGTCGACCATCTATCCCGGCCCATTTGGTCCGGGGTCCGGGCTGACGCGGTCTCGCTCACCTGCCCCAGACGACACGGTCCCGGGTCTGAGGAGGTGCGGGGTCGAACATATGTCCCGGCCGACTCGGACCCGAGTCCGAGGAGCTGTGGGGTCGAGCAGCTCTCCTGGCCGACTCGTCCCGGGTTCGAGCTGACGCGGGCTCGACCAGCTATCCCGGCCGACTCGGTCCCGGTACCGATCTGACACATGATGGACCAGCTATCCCGGCCCATTCGGTCCCAGATGCGAGCTGAGGCGGGGTCGACCAGACGTCCCGGCCGCCTCGGACCCTGGTCTGAGGAGCTGTGGGCTTGACAAGCTCTCCCGGCCGAATCGGTCCCGGATTCGAGCTGCCGCAGCGTCGACCAGCTATCCCGGCGTCTCGGCCCCGGGTCCGAGATGACTCGGTGTCGACCAGCAATGCTGGCCAACTCGGACCCGGGTCCGAGGAGCTGTGGGGTCGACCAGCTATCCTGGCCGACTCGTCCCGGGTCAGAGCAGACGCGGGGTCAACCAGTTATCCCGGCCACCTCGGTCCCGGGGCCAACCTGCCACGGGTCGACCAGCTGTCCCCGCCGACTCGGCCCCGGGTCCAAGCAGCTGTGGGGTGGACCAGCTGTGCACGCCGATCGGTCCCGGTTCCGAGCTGACACAGTGTCGGCCAGGAATCCCGACCCATTTGGTCCCGGGTCCCAGCTGACTCGGTGTCGACCAGCTGTCCCCGCCGACTCGGACCCAGGTCCGAGGAGCTGTGGGGTCGAGCAGCTCTCCTGGCCTGCTCGTCCCGGGTTCGAGGGGACGCTGGCTCGACCAGTTTCCCCGGCCAACTCGGTCCCGGATCCAAGGTGCCGCACGTCGACGAGCTCTCCCGGCCGACTCGGTCCCTGTACCTTTCTGACACGTGATAGACCAGCTATCCCGGCCCATTTGGTCCCAGATCCGAGCTGACGCGGGGTGGACCAGAGGTCCGGGCCGCCTCGGAACCGGGTCCGAGGAGCTGTGGGCTCGACATTCTCTGCCTGCCGAATCGGTCCCGGGTCCGAGAAGACTCGGGGTCGACCAGCTATCCCGGCCAACTCAGACCCGGGTCCGAGAAGACTCGGGGTCGACCAGCTATCCCGGCCAACTCAGACCCGGGTCCGAGAAGACTCGGGGTCGACCAGCTATCCCGGCCAACTCGGACCCGGGTCCGAGGAGCTGTAGTGTTGGCCAGCTATCCCGGTGTACTCGGTCTCGGGTCCGAGCTGCCGCAGGGTCGACCCGCTGTGCAGGCCGACTCGGACCCAGGTTCAAGGAGCTGTTGGGTCGCCTAGATATCCTGGCCAACGCGGTCCCGGGTCCGAGCTGAAACAGGGTCGATCAGCTATCCCGGCCCATTTGGTCAGTGCTACGAGCTGCCCCAGTGTCGATCAGCTGTCCCAGCCGACTCGGAACCTGGTCCGAGGAGCTGTGGGATCGACCAGATTTCCCGGCCGATTCGGACCCGAGTCCGAGGAGCTGTGGTGTCGACCAGCTATCCTGGCCGACTCGTCCCGGGTTCGAGCAGACGCGGGGTCGACCAGTTAGCCTTGCTAACTCGGTCCCGGGTCCAAGGTGCCGCGGGTCGACCAGCTGTCCCAGCGGCCTCGGACCCTAGTCTGAAGAGCTGTGGGGTCGACCAACTATCCCGGCCGACTCAGAGGCGGGTCCGAGGAGCTGTGGGGTGGAATCGCTCTCCCGGCCGACTTGGTCCTGCGCCCGAGCTGACACAGGAGCAACCAGCTATCCCGGCCCTTTTGGTCAGTGTTCCGAGCTGGGGAGGGGTCGATCAGCTGTCCCGGCCGACTCAGACCCGGGTCCGAGGAGCTGCGGGGATGACCAGCTATCCCGCCAACTCGGCCAGGGTTCGAGCTGACGCGGGTCGTCCAGTTATCGCGGCCAACACGGTCCCGGTCCGAGGAGCTGTGGGGTCCACCAGATGTCCCGGCCGACTCGGACCCGAAGCCGAGGAGCTGTCGGGTCGACCAGCTGTCTAGGCCGACTCGTTCCCGTGTCCGAGTTGACATAGGGTCGGCCTGAAATCCTGAACCATTTGGTCCCCGGTACGAGCTGACGTGGTTTCCATCAGCAGTCCCGGCCAACTCGGACCCGGGTCCGAGGAGCTCTGGAGTCACAAGCTGTCCCGGCCGACTCGGTCCAGATCCGAACTGCCGCAGGGTCGACCAGCTCTTCCGGCCGATTCGCACCCGGGTCCCAGGAGCTCTGGGGTGGACCAGCTCTCCTGGCCGACTCCGTCCTGGGTCCTAACTTACACAGGGTCGACCATCTATCCCGGTCCATATGGTCCCAGCTCCGAACTGACGCCCTGTCGTTAATTTTCCAGGACGACCCGGTCACGGGTCTGAGGAGCTGTGGGGTCGACCAGGTGTCCCGGTTGACTCGGACCCGAGGCCGAGGAGCTGTGGGGTTCACCAGCTATCCCGGCCAACTCAGTACTGGTCCGAGCTGACGCGGGGTCGTCCAGCTGTGCAGGCCGACTCGAACCCGGGTCCGAGGAGCTCTGGTGTTGTCCAGCTACCCTGCCCGACTCCGTCCCGGGTCCGAGCTTACACAGGGTCGACCATCTATCCCGGCCCATTTGGTCCGGGGTCCGGGCTGACGCGGTCTCGCTCACCTGCCCCAGACGACACGGTCCCGGGTCTGAGGAGGTGCGGGGTCGAACATATGTCCCGGCCGACTCGGACCCGAGTCCGAGGAGCTGTGGGGTCGAGCAGCTCTCCTGGCCGACTCGTCCCGGGTTCGAGCTGACGCGGGCTCGACCAGCTATCCCGGCCGACTCGGTCCCGGTACCGATCTGACACATGATGGACCAGCTATCCCGGCCCATTCGGTCCCAGATGCGAGCTGAGGCGGGGTCGACCAGACGTCCCGGCCGCCTCGGACCCTGGTCTGAGGAGCTGTGGGCTTGACAAGCTCTCCCGGCCGAATCGGTCCCGGATTCGAGCTGCCGCAGCGTCGACC
This sequence comes from Sus scrofa, assembly GCF_054392235.1. Taxonomy (NCBI): domain Eukaryota; kingdom Metazoa; phylum Chordata; class Mammalia; order Artiodactyla; family Suidae; genus Sus; species Sus scrofa. The sequence goes on along the minus strand of NC_139387.1, from coordinate 44,295,879 downwards.
AGCTATCCCGGCGTCTCGGCCCCGGGTCCGAGATGACTCGGTGTCGACCAGCAATGCTGGCCAACTCGGACCCGGGTCCGAGGAGCTGTGGGGTCGACCAGCTATCCTGGCCGACTCGTCCCGGGTCAGAGCAGACGCGGGGTCAACCAGTTATCCCGGCCACCTCGGTCCCGGGGCCAACCTGCCACGGGTCGACCAGCTGTCCCCGCCGACTCGGCCCCGGGTCCAAGCAGCTGTGGGGTGGACCAGCTGTGCACGCCGATCGGTCCCGGTTCCGAGCTGACACAGTGTCGGCCAGGAATCCCGACCCATTTGGTCCCGGGTCCCAGCTGACTCGGTGTCGACCAGCTGTCCCCGCCGACTCGGACCCAGGTCCGAGGAGCTGTGGGGTCGAGCAGCTCTCCTGGCCTGCTCGTCCCGGGTTCGAGGGGACGCTGGCTCGACCAGTTTCCCCGGCCAACTCGGTCCCGGATCCAAGGTGCCGCACGTCGACGAGCTCTCCCGGCCGACTCGGTCCCTGTACCTTTCTGACACGTGATAGACCAGCTATCCCGGCCCATTTGGTCCCAGATCCGAGCTGACGCGGGGTGGACCAGAGGTCCGGGCCGCCTCGGAACCGGGTCCGAGGAGCTGTGGGCTCGACATTCTCTCCCTGCCGAATCGGTCCCGGGTCCGAGAAGACTCGGGGTCGACCAGCTATCCCGGCCAACTCAGACCCGGGTCCGAGAAGACTCGGGGTCGACCAGCTATCCCGGCCAACTCGGACCCGGGTCCGAGGAGCTGTAGTGTTGGCCAGCTATCCCGGTGTACTCGGTCTCGGGTCCGAGCTGCCGCAGGGTCGACCCGCTGTGCAGGCCGACTCGGACCCAGGTTCAAGGAGCTGTTGGGTCGCCTAGATATCCTGGCCAACGCGGTCCCGGGTCCGAGCTGAAACAGGGTCGATCAGCTATCCCGGCCCATTTGGTCAGTGCTACGAGCTGCCCCAGTGTCGATCAGCTGTCCCAGCCGACTCGGAACCTGGTCCGAGGAGCTGTGGGATCGACCAGATTTCCCGGCCGATTCGGACCCGAGTCCGAGGAGCTGTGGTGTCGACCAGCTATCCTGGCCGACTCGTCCCGGGTTCGAGCAGACGCGGGGTCGACCAGTTAGCCTTGCTAACTCGGTCCCGGGTCCAAGGTGCCGCGGGTCGACCAGCTGTCCCAGCGGCCTCGGACCCTAGTCTGAAGAGCTGTGGGGTCGACCAACTATCCCGGCCGACTCAGAGGCGGGTCCGAGGAGCTGTGGGGTGGAATCGCTCTCCCGGCCGACTTGGTCCTGCGCCCGAGCTGACACAGGAGCAACCAGCTATCCCGGCCCTTTTGGTCAGTGTTCCGAGCTGGGGAGGGGTCGATCAGCTGTCCCGGCCGACTCAGACCCGGGTCCGAGGAGCTGCGGGGATGACCAGCTATCCCGCCAACTCGGCCAGGGTTCGAGCTGACGCGGGTCGTCCAGTTATCGCGGCCAACACGGTCCCGGTCCGAGGAGCTGTGGGGTCCACCAGATGTCCCGGCCGACTCGGACCCGAAGCCGAGGAGCTGTCGGGTCGACCAGCTGTCTAGGCCGACTCGTTCCCGTGTCCGAGTTGACATAGGGTCGGCCTGAAATCCTGAACCATTTGGTCCCCGGTACGAGCTGACGTGGTTTCCATCAGCAGTCCCGGCCAACTCGGACCCGGGTCCGAGGAGCTCTGGAGTCACAAGCTGTCCCGGCCGACTCGGTCCAGATCCGAACTGCCGCAGGGTCGACCAGCTCTTCCGGCCGATTCGCACCCGGGTCCCAGGAGCTCTGGGGTGGACCAGCTCTCCTGGCCGACTCCGTCCTGGGTCCTAACTTACACAGGGTCGACCATCTATCCCGGTCCATATGGTCCCAGCTCCGAACTGACGCCCTGTCGTTAATTTTCCAGGACGACCCGGTCACGGGTCTGAGGAGCTGTGGGGTCGACCAGGTGTCCCGGTTGACTCGGACCCGAGGCCGAGGAGCTGTGGGGTTCACCAGCTATCCCGGCCAACTCAGTACTGGTCCGAGCTGACGCGGGGTCGTCCAGCTGTGCAGGCCGACTCGAACCCGGGTCCGAGGAGCTCTGGTGTTGTCCAGCTACCCTGCCCGACTCCGTCCCGGGTCCGAGCTTACCCAGGGTCGACCATCTATCCCGGCCCATTTGGTCCGGGGTCCGGGCTGACGCGGTCTCGCTCACCTGCCCCAGACGACACGGTCCCGGGTCTGAGGAGGTGCGGGGTCGAACATATGTCCCGGCCGACTCGGACCCGAGTCCGAGGAGCTGTGGGGTCGAGCAGCTCTCCTGGCCGACTCGTCCCGGGTTCGAGCTGACGCGGGCTCGACCAGCTATCCCGGCCGACTCGGTCCCGGTACCGATCTGACACATGATGGACCAGCTATCCCGGCCCATTCGGTCCCAGATGCGAGCTGAGGCGGGGTCGACCAGACGTCCCGGCCGCCTCGGACCCTGGTCTGAGGAGCTGTGGGCTTGACAAGCTCTCCCGGCCGAATCGGTCCCGGATTCGAGCTGCCGCAGCGTCGACCAGCTATCCCGGCGTCTCGGCCCCGGGTCCGAGATGACTCGGTGTCGACCAGCAATGCTGGCCAACTCGGACCCGGGTCCGAGGAGCTGTGGGGTCGACCAGCTATCCTGGCCGACTCGTCCCGGGTCAGAGCAGACGCGGGGTCAACCAGTTATCCCGGCCACCTCGGTCCCGGGGCCAACCTGCCACGGGTCGACCAGCTGTCCCCGCCGACTCGGCCCCGGGTCCAAGCAGCTGTGGGGTGGACCAGCTGTGCACGCCGATCGGTCCCGGTTCCGAGCTGACACAGTGTCGGCCAGGAATCCCGACCCATTTGGTCCCGGGTCCCAGCTGACTCGGTGTCGACCAGCTGTCCCCGCCGACTCGGACCCAGGTCCGAGGAGCTGTGGGGTCGAGCAGCTCTCCTGGCCTGCTCGTCCCGGGTTCGAGGGGACGCTGGCTCGACCAGTTTCCCCGGCCAACTCGGTCCCGGATCCAAGGTGCCGCACGTCGACGAGCTCTCCCGGCCGACTCGGTCCCTGTACCTTTCTGACACGTGATAGACCAGCTATCCCGGCCCATTTGGTCCCAGATCCGAGCTGACGCGGGGTGGACCAGAGGTCCGGGCCGCCTCGGAACCGGGTCCGAGGAGCTGTGGGCTCGACATTCTCTCCCTGCCGAATCGGTCCCGGGTCCGAGAAGACTCGGGGTCGACCAGCTATCCCGGCCAACTCAGACCCGGGTCCGAGAAGACTCGGGGTCGACCAGCTATCCCGGCCAACTCGGACCCGGGTCCGAGGAGCTGTAGTGTTGGCCAGCTATCCCGGTGTACTCGGTCTCGGGTCCGAGCTGCCGCAGGGTCGACCCGCTGTGCAGGCCGACTCGGACCCAGGTTCAAGGAGCTGTTGGGTCGCCTAGATATCCTGGCCAACGCGGTCCCGGGTCCGAGCTGAAACAGGGTCGATCAGCTATCCCGGCCCATTTGGTCAGTGCTACGAGCTGCCCCAGTGTCGATCAGCTGTCCCAGCCGACTCGGAACCTGGTCCGAGGAGCTGTGGGATCGACCAGATTTCCCGGCCGATTCGGACCCGAGTCCGAGGAGCTGTGGTGTCGACCAGCTATCCTGGCCGACTCGTCCCGGGTTCGAGCAGACGCGGGGTCGACCAGTTAGCCTTGCTAACTCGGTCCCGGGTCCAAGGTGCCGCGGGTCGACCAGCTGTCCCAGCGGCCTCGGACCCTAGTCTGAAGAGCTGTGGGGTCGACCAACTATCCCGGCCGACTCAGAGGCGGGTCCGAGGAGCTGTGGGGTGGAATCGCTCTCCCGGCCGACTTGGTCCTGCGCCCGAGCTGACACAGGAGCAACCAGCTATCCCGGCCCTTTTGGTCAGTGTTCCGAGCTGGGGAGGGGTCGATCAGCTGTCCCGGCCGACTCAGACCCGGGTCCGAGGAGCTGCGGGGATGACCAGCTATCCCGCCAACTCGGCCAGGGTTCGAGCTGACGCGGGTCGTCCAGTTATCGCGGCCAACACGGTCCCGGTCCGAGGAGCTGTGGGGTCCACCAGATGTCCCGGCCGACTCGGACCCGAAGCCGAGGAGCTGTCGGGTCGACCAGCTGTCTAGGCCGACTCGTTCCCGTGTCCGAGTTGACATAGGGTCGGCCTGAAATCCTGAACCATTTGGTCCCCGGTACGAGCTGACGTGGTTTCCATCAGCAGTCCCGGCCAACTCGGACCCGGGTCCGAGGAGCTCTGGAGTCACAAGCTGTCCCGGCCGACTCGGTCCAGATCCGAACTGCCGCAGGGTCGACCAGCTCTTCCGGCCGATTCGCACCCGGGTCCCAGGAGCTCTGGGGTGGACCAGCTCTCCTGGCCGACTCCGTCCTGGGTCCTAACTTACACAGGGTCGACCATCTATCCCGGTCCATATGGTCCCAGCTCCGAACTGACGCCCTGTCGTTAATTTTCCAGGACGACCCGGTCACGGGTCTGAGGAGCTGTGGGGTCGACCAGGTGTCCCGGTTGACTCGGACCCGAGGCCGAGGAGCTGTGGGGTTCACCAGCTATCCCGGCCAACTCAGTACTGGTCCGAGCTGACGCGGGGTCGTCCAGCTGTGCAGGCCGACTCGAACCCGGGTCCGAGGAGCTCTGGTGTTGTCCAGCTACCCTGCCCGACTCCGTCCCGGGTCCGAGCTTACACAGGGTCGACCATCTATCCCGGCCCATTTGGTCCGGGGTCCGGGCTGACGCGGTCTCGCTCACCTGCCCCAGACGACACGGTCCCGGGTCTGAGGAGGTGCGGGGTCGAACATATGTCCCGGCCGACTCGGACCCGAGTCCGAGGAGCTGTGGGGTCGAGCAGCTCTCCTGGCCGACTCGTCCCGGGTTCGAGCTGACGCGGGCTCGACCAGCTATCCCGGCCGACTCGGTCCCGGTACCGATCTGACACATGATGGACCAGCTATCCCGGCCCATTCGGTCCCAGATGCGAGCTGAGGCGGGGTCGACCAGACGTCCCGGCCGCCTCGGACCCTGGTCTGAGGAGCTGTGGGCTTGACAAGCTCTCCCGGCCGAATCGGTCCCGGATTCGAGCTGCCGCAGCGTCGACCAGCTATCCCGGCGTCTCGGCCCCGGGTCCGAGATGACTCGGTGTCGACCAGCAATGCTGGCCAACTCGGACCCGGGTCCGAGGAGCTGTGGGGTCGACCAGCTATCCTGGCCGACTCGTCCCGGGTCAGAGCAGACGCGGGGTCAACCAGTTATCCCGGCCACCTCGGTCCCGGGGCCAACCTGCCACGGGTCGACCAGCTGTCCCCGCCGACTCGGCCCCGGGTCCAAGCAGCTGTGGGGTGGACCAGCTGTGCACGCCGATCGGTCCCGGTTCCGAGCTGACACAGTGTCGGCCAGGAATCCCGACCCATTTGGTCCCGGGTCCCAGCTGACTCGGTGTCGACCAGCTGTCCCCGCCGACTCGGACCCAGGTCCGAGGAGCTGTGGGGTCGAGCAGCTCTCCTGGCCTGCTCGTCCCGGGTTCGAGGGGACGCTGGCTCGACCAGTTTCCCCGGCCAACTCGGTCCCGGATCCAAGGTGCCGCACGTCGACGAGCTCTCCCGGCCGACTCGGTCCCTGTACCTTTCTGACACGTGATAGACCAGCTATCCCGGCCCATTTGGTCCCAGATCCGAGCTGACGCGGGGTGGACCAGAGGTCCGGGCCGCCTCGGAACCGGGTCCGAGGAGCTGTGGGCTCGACATTCTCTCCCTGCCGAATCGGTCCCGGGTCCGAGAAGACTCGGGGTCGACCAGCTATCCCGGCCAACTCAGACCCGGGTCCGAGAAGACTCGGGGTCGACCAGCTATCCCGGCCAACTCGGACCCGGGTCCGAGGAGCTGTAGTGTTGGCCAGCTATCCCGGTGTACTCGGTCTCGGGTCCGAGCTGCCGCAGGGTCGACCCGCTGTGCAGGCCGACTCGGACCCAGGTTCAAGGAGCTGTTGGGTCGCCTAGATATCCTGGCCAACGCGGTCCCGGGTCCGAGCTGAAACAGGGTCGATCAGCTATCCCGGCCCATTTGGTCAGTGCTACGAGCTGCCCCAGTGTCGATCAGCTGTCCCAGCCGACTCGGAACCTGGTCCGAGGAGCTGTGGGATCGACCAGATTTCCCGGCCGATTCGGACCCGAGTCCGAGGAGCTGTGGTGTCGACCAGCTATCCTGGCCGACTCGTCCCGGGTTCGAGCAGACGCGGGGTCGACCAGTTAGCCTTGCTAACTCGGTCCCGGGTCCAAGGTGCCGCGGGTCGACCAGCTGTCCCAGCGGCCTCGGACCCTAGTCTGAAGAGCTGTGGGGTCGACCAACTATCCCGGCCGACTCAGAGGCGGGTCCGAGGAGCTGTGGGGTGGAATCGCTCTCCCGGCCGACTTGGTCCTGCGCCCGAGCTGACACAGGAGCAACCAGCTATCCCGGCCCTTTTGGTCAGTGTTCCGAGCTGGGGAGGGGTCGATCAGCTGTCCCGGCCGACTCAGACCCGGGTCCGAGGAGCTGCGGGGATGACCAGCTATCCCGCCAACTCGGCCAGGGTTCGAGCTGACGCGGGTCGTCCAGTTATCGCGGCCAACACGGTCCCGGTCCGAGGAGCTGTGGGGTCCACCAGATGTCCCGGCCGACTCGGACCCGAAGCCGAGGAGCTGTCGGGTCGACCAGCTGTCTAGGCCGACTCGTTCCCGTGTCCGAGTTGACATAGGGTCGGCCTGAAATCCTGAACCATTTGGTCCCCGGTACGAGCTGACGTGGTTTCCATCAGCAGTCCCGGCCAACTCGGACCCGGGTCCGAGGAGCTCTGGAGTCACAAGCTGTCCTGGCCGACTCGGTCCAGATCCGAACTGCCGCAGGGTCGACCAGCTCTTCCGGCCGATTCGCACCCGGGTCCCAGGAGCTCTGGGGTGGACCAGCTCTCCTGGCCGACTCCGTCCTGGGTCCTAACTTACACAGGGTCGACCATCTATCCCGGTCCATATGGTCCCAGCTCCGAACTGACGCCCTGTCGTTAATTTTCCAGGACGACCCGGTCACGGGTCTGAGGAGCTGTGGGGTCGACCAGGTGTCCCGGTTGACTCGGACCCGAGGCCGAGGAGCTGTGGGGTTCACCAGCTATCCCGGCCAACTCAGTACTGGTCCGAGCTGACGCGGGGTCGTCCAGCTGTGCAGGCCGACTCGAACCCGGGTCCGAGGAGCTCTGGTGTTGTCCAGCTACCCTGCCCGACTCCGTCCCGGGTCCGAGCTTACACAGGGTCGACCATCTATCCCGGCCCATTTGGTCCGGGGTCCGGGCTGACGCGGTCTCGCTCACCTGCCCCAGACGACACGGTCCCGGGTCTGAGGAGGTGCGGGGTCGAACATATGTCCCGGCCGACTCGGACCCGAGTCCGAGGAGCTGTGGGGTCGAGCAGCTCTCCTGGCCGACTCGTCCCGGGTTCGAGCTGACGCGGGCTCGACCAGCTATCCCGGCCGACTCGGTCCCGGTACCGATCTGACACATGATGGACCAGCTATCCCGGCCCATTCGGTCCCAGATGCGAGCTGAGGCGGGGTCGACCAGACGTCCCGGCCGCCTCGGACCCTGGTCTGAGGAGCTGTGGGCTTGACAAGCTCTCCCGGCCGAATCGGTCCCGGATTCGAGCTGCCGCAGCGTCGACCAGCTATCCCGGCGTCTCGGCCCCGGGTCCGAGATGACTCGGTGTCGACCAGCAATGCTGGCCAACTCGGACCCGGGTCCGAGGAGCTGTGGGGTCGACCAGCTATCCTGGCCGACTCGTCCCGGGTCAGAGCAGACGCGGGGTCAACCAGTTATCCCGGCCACCTCGGTCCCGGGGCCAACCTGCCACGGGTCGACCAGCTGTCCCCGCCGACTCGGCCCCGGGTCCAAGCAGCTGTGGGGTGGACCAGCTGTGCACGCCGATCGGTCCCGGTTCCGAGCTGACACAGTGTCGGCCAGGAATCCCGACCCATTTGGTCCCGGGTCCCAGCTGACTCGGTGTCGACCAGCTGTCCCCGCCGACTCGGACCCAGGTCCGAGGAGCTGTGGGGTCGAGCAGCTCTCCTGGCCTGCTCGTCCCGGGTTCGAGGGGACGCTGGCTCGACCAGTTTCCCCGGCCAACTCGGTCCCGGATCCAAGGTGCCGCACGTCGACGAGCTCTCCCGGCCGACTCGGTCCCTGTACCTTTCTGACACGTGATAGACCAGCTATCCCGGCCCATTTGGTCCCAGATCCGAGCTGACGCGGGGTGGACCAGAGGTCCGGGCCGCCTCGGAACCGGGTCCGAGGAGCTGTGGGCTCGACATTCTCTCCCTGCCGAATCGGTCCCGGGTCCGAGAAGACTCGGGGTCGACCAGCTATCCCGGCCAACTCAGACCCGGGTCCGAGAAGACTCGGGGTCGACCAGCTATCCCGGCCAACTCGGACCCGGGTCCGAGGAGCTGTAGTGTTGGCCAGCTATCCCGGTGTACTCGGTCTCGGGTCCGAGCTGCCGCAGGGTCGACCCGCTGTGCAGGCCGACTCGGACCCAGGTTCAAGGAGCTGTTGGGTCGCCTAGATATCCTGGCCAACGCGGTCCCGGGTCCGAGCTGAAACAGGGTCGATCAGCTATCCCGGCCCATTTGGTCAGTGCTACGAGCTGCCCCAGTGTCGATCAGCTGTCCCAGCCGACTCGGAACCTGGTCCGAGGAGCTGTGGGATCGACCAGATTTCCCGGCCGATTCGGACCCGAGTCCGAGGAGCTGTGGTGTCGACCAGCTATCCTGGCCGACTCGTCCCGGGTTCGAGCAGACGCGGGGTCGACCAGTTAGCCTTGCTAACTCGGTCCCGGGTCCAAGGTGCCGCGGGTCGACCAGCTGTCCCAGCGGCCTCGGACCCTAGTCTGAAGAGCTGTGGGGTCGACCAACTATCCCGGCCGACTCAGAGGCGGGTCCGAGGAGCTGTGGGGTGGAATCGCTCTCCCGGCCGACTTGGTCCTGCGCCCGAGCTGACACAGGAGCAACCAGCTATCCCGGCCCTTTTGGTCAGTGTTCCGAGCTGGGGAGGGGTCGATCAGCTGTCCCGGCCGACTCAGACCCGGGTCCGAGGAGCTGCGGGGATGACCAGCTATCCCGCCAACTCGGCCAGGGTTCGAGCTGACGCGGGTCGTCCAGTTATCGCGGCCAACACGGTCCCGGTCCGAGGAGCTGTGGGGTCCACCAGATGTCCCGGCCGACTCGGACCCGAAGCCGAGGAGCTGTCGGGTCGACCAGCTGTCTAGGCCGACTCGTTCCCGTGTCCGAGTTGACATAGGGTCGGCCTGAAATCCTGAACCATTTGGTCCCCGGTACGAGCTGACGTGGTTTCCATCAGCAGTCCCGGCCAACTCGGACCCGGGTCCGAGGAGCTCTGGAGTCACAAGCTGTCCCGGCCGACTCGGTCCAGATCCGAACTGCCGCAGGGTCGACCAGCTCTTCCGGCCGATTCGCACCCGGGTCCCAGGAGCTCTGGGGTGGACCAGCTCTCCTGGCCGACTCCGTCCTGGGTCCTAACTTACACAGGGTCGACCATCTATCCCGGTCCATATGGTCCCAGCTCCGAACTGACGCCCTGTCGTTAATTTTCCAGGACGACCCGGTCACGGGTCTGAGGAGCTGTGGGGTCGACCAGGTGTCCCGGTTGACTCGGACCCGAGGCCGAGGAGCTGTGGGGTTCACCAGCTATCCCGGCCAACTCAGTACTGGTCCGAGCTGACGCGGGGTCGTCCAGCTGTGCAGGCCGACTCGAACCCGGGTCCGAGGAGCTCTGGTGTTGTCCAGCTACCCTGCCCGACTCCGTCCCGGGTCCGAGCTTACACAGGGTCGACCATCTATCCCGGCCCATTTGGTCCGGGGTCCGGGCTGACGCGGTCTCGCTCACCTGCCCCAGACGACACGGTCCCGGGTCTGAGGAGGTGCGGGGTCGAACATATGTCCCGGCCGACTCGGACCCGAGTCCGAGGAGCTGTGGGGTCGAGCAGCTCTCCTGGCCGACTCGTCCCGGGTTCGAGCTGACGCGGGCTCGACCAGCTATCCCGGCCGACTCGGTCCCGGTACCGATCTGACACATGATGGACCAGCTATCCCGGCCCATTCGGTCCCAGATGCGAGCTGAGGCGGGGTCGACCAGACGTCCCGGCCGCCTCGGACCCTGGTCTGAGGAGCTGTGGGCTTGACAAGCTCTCCCGGCCGAATCGGTCCCGGATTCGAGCTGCCGCAGCGTCGACCAGCTATCCCGGCGTCTCGGCCCCGGGTCCGAGATGACTCGGTGTCGACCAGCAATGCTGGCCAACTCGGACCCGGGTCCGAGGAGCTGTGGGGTCGACCAGCTATCCTGGCCGACTCGTCCCGGGTCAGAGCAGACGCGGGGTCAACCAGTTATCCCGGCCACCTCGGTCCCGGGGCCAACCTGCCACGGGTCGACCAGCTGTCCCCGCCGACTCGGCCCCGGGTCCAAGCAGCTGTGGGGTGGACCAGCTGTGCACGCCGATCGGTCCCGGTTCCGAGCTGACACAGTGTCGGCCAGGAATCCCGACCCATTTGGTCCCGGGTCCCAGCTGACTCGGTGTCGACCAGCTGTCCCCGCCGACTCGGACCCAGGTCCGAGGAGCTGTGGGGTCGAGCAGCTCTCCTGGCCTGCTCGTCCCGGGTTCGAGGGGACGCTGGCTCGACCAGTTTCCCCGGCCAACTCGGTCCCGGATCCAAGGTGCCGCACGTCGACGAGCTCTCCCGGCCGACTCGGTCCCTGTACCTTTCTGACACGTGATAGACCAGCTATCCCGGCCCATTTGGTCCCAGATCCGAGCTGACGCGGGGTGGACCAGAGGTCCGGGCCGCCTCGGAACCGGGTCCGAGGAGCTGTGGGCTCGACATTCTCTGCCTGCCGAATCGGTCCCGGGTCCGAGAAGACTCGGGGTCGACCAGCTATCCCGGCCAACTCAGACCCGGGTCCGAGAAGACTCGGGGTCGACCAGCTATCCCGGCCAACTCAGACCCGGGTCCGAGAAGACTCGGGGTCGACCAGCTATCCCGGCCAACTCGGACCCGGGTCCGAGGAGCTGTAGTGTTGGCCAGCTATCCCGGTGTACTCGGTCTCGGGTCCGAGCTGCCGCAGGGTCGACCCGCTGTGCAGGCCGACTCGGACCCAGGTTCAAGGAGCTGTTGGGTCGCCTAGATATCCTGGCCAACGCGGTCCCGGGTCCGAGCTGAAACAGGGTCGATCAGCTATCCCGGCCCATTTGGTCAGTGCTACGAGCTGCCCCAGTGTCGATCAGCTGTCCCAGCCGACTCGGAACCTGGTCCGAGGAGCTGTGGGATCGACCAGATTTCCCGGCCGATTCGGACCCGAGTCCGAGGAGCTGTGGTGTCGACCAGCTATCCTGGCCGACTCGTCCCGGGTTCGAGCAGACGCGGGGTCGACCAGTTAGCCTTGCTAACTCGGTCCCGGGTCCAAGGTGCCGCGGGTCGACCAGCTGTCCCAGCGGCCTCGGACCCTAGTCTGAAGAGCTGTGGGGTCGACCAACTATCCCGGCCGACTCAGAGGCGGGTCCGAGGAGCTGTGGGGTGGAATCGCTCTCCCGGCCGACTTGGTCCTGCGCCCGAGCTGACACAGGAGCAACCAGCTATCCCGGCCCTTTTGGTCAGTGTTCCGAGCTGGGGAGGGGTCGATCAGCTGTCCCGGCCGACTCAGACCCGGGTCCGAGGAGCTGCGGGGATGACCAGCTATCCCGCCAACTCGGCCAGGGTTCGAGCTGACGCGGGTCGTCCAGTTATCGCGGCCAACACGGTCCCGGTCCGAGGAGCTGTGGGGTCCACCAGATGTCCCGGCCGACTCGGACCCGAAGCCGAGGAGCTGTCGGGTCGACCAGCTGTCTAGGCCGACTCGTTCCCGTGTCCGAGTTGACATAGGGTCGGCCTGAAATCCTGAACCATTTGGTCCCCGGTACGAGCTGACGTGGTTTCCATCAGCAGTCCCGGCCAACTCGGACCCGGGTCCGAGGAGCTCTGGAGTCACAAGCTGTCCCGGCCGACTCGGTCCAGATCCGAACTGCCGCAGGGTCGACCAGCTCTTCCGGCCGATTCGCACCCGGGTCCCAGGAGCTCTGGGGTGGACCAGCTCTCCTGGCCGACTCCGTCCTGGGTCCTAACTTACACAGGGTCGACCATCTATCCCGGTCCATATGGTCCCAGCTCCGAACTGACGCCCTGTCGTTAATTTTCCAGGACGACCCGGTCACGGGTCTGAGGAGCTGTGGGGTCGACCAGGTGTCCCGGTTGACTCGGACCCGAGGCCGAGGAGCTGTGGGGTTCACCAGCTATCCCGGCCAACTCAGTACTGGTCCGAGCTGACGCGGGGTCGACCCGCTGTGCAGGCCGACTCGGACCCAGGTTCAAGGAGCTGTTGGGTCGCCTAGATATCCTGGCCAACGCGGTCCCGGGTCCGAGCTGAAACAGGGTCGATCAGCTATCCCGGCCCATTTGGTCAGTGCTACGAGCTGCCCCAGTGTCGATCAGCTGTCCCAGCCGACTCGGAACCTGGTCCGAGGAGCTGTGGGATCGACCAGATTTCCCGGCCGATTCGGACCCGAGTCCGAGGAGCTGTGGTGTCGACCAGCTATCCTGGCCGACTCGTCCCGGGTTCGAGCAGACGCGGGGTCGACCAGTTAGCCTTGCTAACTCGGTCCCGGGTCCAAGGTGCCGCGGGTCGACCAGCTGTCCCAGCGGCCTCGGACCCTAGTCTGAAGAGCTGTGGGGTCGACCAACTATCCCGGCCGACTCAGAGGCGGGTCCGAGGAGCTGTGGGGTGGAAAGCTCTCCCGGCCGACTTGGTCCTGCGCCCGAGCTGACACAGGAGCAACCAGCTATCCCGGCCCTTTTGGTCAGTGTTCCGAGCTGGGGAGGGGTCGATCAGCTGTCCCGGCCGACTCAGACCCGGGTCCGAGGAGCTGCGGGGATGACCAGCTATCCCGCCAACTCGGCCAGGGTTCGAGCTGACGCGGGTCGTCCAGTTATCGCGGCCAACACGGTCCCGGTCCGAGGAGCTGTGGGGTCCACCAGATGTCCCGGCCGACTCGGACCCGAAGCCGAGGAGCTGTCGGGTCGACCAGCTGTCTAGGCCGACTCGTTCCCGTGTCCGAGTTGACATAGGGTCGGCCTGAAATCCTGAACCATTTGGTCCCCGGTACGAGCTGACGTGGTTTCCATCAGCAGTCCCGGCCAACTCGGACCCGGGTCCGAGGAGCTCTGGAGTCACAAGCTGTCCCGGCCGACTCGGTCCAGATCCGAACTGCCGCAGGGTCGACCAGCTCTTCCGGCCGATTCGCACCCGGGTCCCAGGAGCTCTGGGGTGGACCAGCTCTCCTGGCCGACTCCGTCCTGGGTCCTAACTTACACAGGGTCGACCATCTATCCCGGTCCATATGGTCCCAGCTCCGAACTGACGCCCTGTCGTTAATTTTCCAGGACGACCCGGTCACGGGTCTGAGGAGCTGTGGGGTCGACCAGGTGTCCCGGTTGACTCGGACCCGAGGCCGAGGAGCTGTGGGGTTCACCAGCTATCCCGGCCAACTCAGTACTGGTCCGAGCTGACGCGGGGTCGTCCAGCTGTGCAGGCCGACTCGAACCCGGGTCCGAGGAGCTCTGGTGTTGTCCAGCTACCCTGCCCGACTCCGTCCCGGGTCCGAGCTTACACAGGGTCGACCATCTATCCCGGCCCATTTGGTCCGGGGTCCGGGCTGACGCGGTCTCGCTCACCTGCCCCAGACGACACGGTCCCGGGTCTGAGGAGGTGCGGGGTCGAACATATGTCCCGGCCGACTCGGACCCGAGTCCGAGGAGCTGTGGGGTCGAGCAGCTCTCCTGGCCGACTCGTCCCGGGTTCGAGCTGACGCGGGCTCGACCAGCTATCCCGGCCGACTCGGTCCCGGTACCGATCTGACACATGATGGACCAGCTATCCCGGCCCATTCGGTCCCAGATGCGAGCTGAGGCGGGGTCGACCAGACGTCCCGGCCGCCTCGGACCCTGGTCTGAGGAGCTGTGGGCTTGACAAGCTCTCCCGGCCGAATCGGTCCCGGATTCGAGCTGCCGCAGCGTCGACCAGCTATCCCGGCGTCTCGGCCCCGGGTCCGAGATGACTCGGTGTCGACCAGCAATGCTGGCCAACTCGGACCCGGGTCCGAGGAGCTGTGGGGTCGACCAGCTATCCTGGCCGACTCGTCCCGGGTCAGAGCAGACGCGGGGTCAACCAGTTATCCCGGCCACCTCGGTCCCGGGGCCAACCTGCCACGGGTCGACCAGCTGTCCCCGCCGACTCGGCCCCGGGTCCAAGCAGCTGTGGGGTGGACCAGCTGTGCACGCCGATCGGTCCCGGTTCCGAGCTGACACAGTGTCGGCCAGGAATCCCGACCCATTTGGTCCCGGGTCCCAGCTGACTCGGTGTCGACCAGCTGTCCCCGCCGACTCGGACCCAGGTCCGAGGAGCTGTGGGGTCGAGCAGCTCTCCTGGCCTGCTCGTCCCGGGTTCGAGGGGACGCTGGCTCGACCAGTTTCCCCGGCCAACTCGGTCCCGGATCCAAGGTGCCGCACGTCGACGAGCTCTCCCGGCCGACTCGGTCCCTGTACCTTTCTGACACGTGATAGACCAGCTATCCCGGCCCATTTGGTCCCAGATCCGAGCTGACGCGGGGTGGACCAGAGGTCCGGGCCGCCTCGGAACCGGGTCCGAGGAGCTGTGGGCTCGACATTCTCTCCCTGCCGAATCGGTCCCGGGTCCGAGAAGACTCGGGGTCGACCAGCTATCCCGGCCAACTCAGACCCGGGTCCGAGAAGACTCGGGGTCGACCAGCTATCCCGGCCAACTCGGACCCGGGTCCGAGGAGCTGTAGTGTTGGCCAGCTATCCCGGTGTACTCGGTCTCGGGTCCGAGCTGCCGCAGGGTCGACCCGCTGTGCAGGCCGACTCGGACCCAGGTTCAAGGAGCTGTTGGGTCGCCTAGATATCCTGGCCAACGCGGTCCCGGGTCCGAGCTGAAACAGGGTCGATCAGCTATCCCGGCCCATTTGGTCAGTGCTACGAGCTGCCCCAGTGTCGATCAGCTGTCCCAGCCGACTCGGAACCTGGTCCGAGGAGCTGTGGGATCGACCAGATTTCCCGGCCGATTCGGACCCGAGTCCGAGGAGCTGTGGTGTCGACCAGCTATCCTGGCCGACTCGTCCCGGGTTCGAGCAGACGCGGGGTCGACCAGTTAGCCTTGCTAACTCGGTCCCGGGTCCAAGGTGCCGCGGGTCGACCAGCTGTCCCAGCGGCCTCGGACCCTAGTCTGAAGAGCTGTGGGGTCGACCAACTATCCCGGCCGACTCAGAGGCGGGTCCGAGGAGCTGTGGGGTGGAATCGCTCTCCCGGCCGACTTGGTCCTGCGCCCGAGCTGACACAGGAGCAACCAGCTATCCCGGCCCTTTTGGTCAGTGTTCCGAGCTGGGGAGGGGTCGATCAGCTGTCCCGGCCGACTCAGACCCGGGTCCGAGGAGCTGCGGGGATGACCAGCTATCCCGCCAACTCGGCCAGGGTTCGAGCTGACGCGGGTCGTCCAGTTATCGCGGCCAACACGGTCCCGGTCCGAGGAGCTGTGGGGTCCACCAGATGTCCCGGCCGACTCGGACCCGAAGCCGAGGAGCTGTCGGGTCGACCAGCTGTCTAGGCCGACTCGTTCCCGTGTCCGAGTTGACATAGGGTCGGCCTGAAATCCTGAACCATTTGGTCCCCGGTACGAGCTGACGTGGTTTCCATCAGCAGTCCCGGCCAACTCGGACCCGGGTCCGAGGAGCTCTGGAGTCACAAGCTGTCCCGGCCGACTCGGTCCAGATCCGAACTGCCGCAGGGTCGACCAGCTCTTCCGGCCGATTCGCACCCGGGTCCCAGGAGCTCTGGGGTGGACCAGCTCTCCTGGCCGACTCCGTCCTGGGTCCTAACTTACACAGGGTCGACCATCTATCCCGGTCCATATGGTCCCAGCTCCGAACTGACGCCCTGTCGTTAATTTTCCAGGACGACCCGGTCACGGGTCTGAGGAGCTGTGGGGTCGACCAGGTGTCCCGGTTGACTCGGACCCGAGGCCGAGGAGCTGTGGGGTTCACCAGCTATCCCGGCCAACTCAGTACTGGTCCGAGCTGACGCGGGGTCGTCCAGCTGTGCAGGCCGACTCGAACCCGGGTCCGAGGAGCTCTGGTGTTGTCCAGCTACCCTGCCCGACTCCGTCCCGGGTCCGAGCTTACACAGGGTCGACCATCTATCCCGGCCCATTTGGTCCGGGGTCCGGGCTGACGCGGTCTCGCTCACCTGCCCCAGACGACACGGTCCCGGGTCTGAGGAGGTGCGGGGTCGAACATATGTCCCGGCCGACTCGGACCCGAGTCCGAGGAGCTGTGGGGTCGAGCAGCTCTCCTGGCCGACTCGTCCCGGGTTCGAGCTGACGCGGGCTCGACCAGCTATCCCGGCCGACTCGGTCCCGGTACCGATCTGACACATGATGGACCAGCTATCCCGGCCCATTCGGTCCCAGATGCGAGCTGAGGCGGGGTCGACCAGACGTCCCGGCCGCCTCGGACCCTGGTCTGAGGAGCTGTGGGCTTGACAAGCTCTCCCGGCCGAATCGGTCCCGGATTCGAGCTGCCGCAGCGTCGACCAGCTATCCCGGCGTCTCGGCCCCGGGTCCGAGATGACTCGGTGTCGACCAGCAATGCTGGCCAACTCGGACCCGGGTCCGAGGAGCTGTGGGGTCGACCAGCTATCCTGGCCGACTCGTCCCGGGTCAGAGCAGACGCGGGGTCAACCAGTTATCCCGGCCACCTCGGTCCCGGGGCCAACCTGCCACGGGTCGACCAGCTGTCCCCGCCGACTCGGCCCCGGGTCCAAGCAGCTGTGGGGTGGACCAGCTGTGCACGCCGATCGGTCCCGGTTCCGAGCTGACACAGTGTCGGCCAGGAATCCCGACCCATTTGGTCCCGGGTCCCAGCTGACTCGGTGTCGACCAGCTGTCCCCGCCGACTCGGACCCAGGTCCGAGGAGCTGTGGGGTCGAGCAGCTCTCCTGGCCTGCTCGTCCCGGGTTCGAGGGGACGCTGGCTCGACCAGTTTCCCCGGCCAACTCGGTCCCGGATCCAAGGTGCCGCACGTCGACGAGCTCTCCCGGCCGACTCGGTCCCTGTACCTTTCTGACACGTGATAGACCAGCTATCCCGGCCCATTTGGTCCCAGATCCGAGCTGACGCGGGGTGGACCAGAGGTCCGGGCCGCCTCGGAACCGGGTCCGAGGAGCTGTGGGCTCGACATTCTCTGCCTGCCGAATCGGTCCCGGGTCCGAGAAGACTCGGGGTCGACCAGCTATCCCGGCCAACTCAGACCCGGGTCCGAGAAGACTCGGGGTCGACCAGCTATCCCGGCCAACTCAGACCCGGGTCCGAGAAGACTCGGGGTCGACCAGCTATCCCGGCCAACTCGGACCCGGGTCCGAGGAGCTGTAGTGTTGGCCAGCTATCCCGGTGTACTCGGTCTCGGGTCCGAGCTGCCGCAGGGTCGACCCGCTGTGCAGGCCGACTCGGACCCAGGTTCAAGGAGCTGTTGGGTCGCCTAGATATCCTGGCCAACGCGGTCCCGGGTCCGAGCTGAAACAGGGTCGATCAGCTATCCCGGCCCATTTGGTCAGTGCTACGAGCTGCCCCAGTGTCGATCAGCTGTCCCAGCCGACTCGGAACCTGGTCCGAGGAGCTGTGGGATCGACCAGATTTCCCGGCCGATTCGGACCCGAGTCCGAGGAGCTGTGGTGTCGACCAGCTATCCTGGCCGACTCGTCCCGGGTTCGAGCAGACGCGGGGTCGACCAGTTAGCCTTGCTAACTCGGTCCCGGGTCCAAGGTGCCGCGGGTCGACCAGCTGTCCCAGCGGCCTCGGACCCTAGTCTGAAGAGCTGTGGGGTCGACCAACTATCCCGGCCGACTCAGAGGCGGGTCCGAGGAGCTGTGGGGTGGAATCGCTCTCCCGGCCGACTTGGTCCTGCGCCCGAGCTGACACAGGAGCAACCAGCTATCCCGGCCCTTTTGGTCAGTGTTCCGAGCTGGGGAGGGGTCGATCAGCTGTCCCGGCCGACTCAGACCCGGGTCCGAGGAGCTGCGGGGATGACCAGCTATCCCGCCAACTCGGCCAGGGTTCGAGCTGACGCGGGTCGTCCAGTTATCGCGGCCAACACGGTCCCGGTCCGAGGAGCTGTGGGGTCCACCAGATGTCCCGGCCGACTCGGACCCGAAGCCGAGGAGCTGTCGGGTCGACCAGCTGTCTAGGCCGACTCGTTCCCGTGTCCGAGTTGACATAGGGTCGGCCTGAAATCCTGAACCATTTGGTCCCCGGTACGAGCTGACGTGGTTTCCATCAGCAGTCCCGGCCAACTCGGACCCGGGTCCGAGGAGCTCTGGAGTCACAAGCTGTCCCGGCCGACTCGGTCCAGATCCGAACTGCCGCAGGGTCGACCAGCTCTTCCGGCCGATTCGCACCCGGGTCCCAGGAGCTCTGGGGTGGACCAGCTCTCCTGGCCGACTCCGTCCTGGGTCCTAACTTACACAGGGTCGACCATCTATCCCGGTCCATATGGTCCCAGCTCCGAACTGACGCCCTGTCGTTAATTTTCCAGGACGACCCGGTCACGGGTCTGAGGAGCTGTGGGGTCGACCAGGTGTCCCGGTTGACTCGGACCCGAGGCCGAGGAGCTGTGGGGTTCACCAGCTATCCCGGCCAACTCAGTACTGGTCCGAGCTGACGCGGGGTCGTCCAGCTGTGCAGGCCGACTCGAACCCGGGTCCGAGGAGCTCTGGTGTTGTCCAGCTACCCTGCCCGACTCCGTCCCGGGTCCGAGCTTACCCAGGGTCGACCATCTATCCCGGCCCATTTGGTCCGGGGTCCGGGCTGACGCGGTCTCGCTCACCTGCCCCAGACGACACGGTCCCGGGTCTGAGGAGGTGCGGGGTCGAACATATGTCCCGGCCGACTCGGACCCGAGTCCGAGGAGCTGTCGGGTCGACCAGCTGTCTAGGCCGACTCGTTCCCGTGTCCGAGTTGACATAGGGTCGGCCTGAAATCCTGAACCATTTGGTCCCCGGTACGAGCTGACGTGGTTTCCATCAGCAGTCCCGGCCAACTCGGACCCGGGTCCGAGGAGCTCTGGAGTCACAAGCTGTCCCGGCCGACTCGGTCCAGATCCGAACTGCCGCAGGGTCGACCAGCTCTTCCGGCCGATTCGCACCCGGGTCCCAGGAGCTCTGGGGTGGACCAGCTCTCCTGGCCGACTCCGTCCTGGGTCCTAACTTACACAGGGTCGACCATCTATCCCGGTCCATATGGTCCCAGCTCCGAACTGACGCCCTGTCGTTAATTTTCCAGGACGACCCGGTCACGGGTCTGAGGAGCTGTGGGGTCGACCAGGTGTCCCGGTTGACTCGGACCCGAGGCCGAGGAGCTGTGGGGTTCACCAGCTATCCCGGCCAACTCAGTACTGGTCCGAGCTGACGCGGGGTCGACCCGCTGTGCAGGCCGACTCGGACCCAGGTTCAAGGAGCTGTTGGGTCGCCTAGATATCCTGGCCAACGCGGTCCCGGGTCCGAGCTGAAACAGGGTCGATCAGCTATCCCGGCCCATTTGGTCAGTGCTACGAGCTGCCCCAGTGTCGATCAGCTGTCCCAGCCGACTCGGAACCTGGTCCGAGGAGCTGTGGGATCGACCAGATTTCCCGGCCGATTCGGACCCGAGTCCGAGGAGCTGTGGTGTCGACCAGCTATCCTGGCCGACTCGTCCCGGGTTCGAGCAGACGCGGGGTCGACCAGTTAGCCTTGCTAACTCGGTCCCGGGTCCAAGGTGCCGCGGGTCGACCAGCTGTCCCAGCGGCCTCGGACCCTAGTCTGAAGAGCTGTGGGGTCGACCAACTATCCCGGCCGACTCAGAGGCGGGTCCGAGGAGCTGTGGGGTGGAAAGCTCTCCCGGCCGACTTGGTCCTGCGCCCGAGCTGACACAGGAGCAACCAGCTATCCCGGCCCTTTTGGTCAGTGTTCCGAGCTGGGGAGGGGTCGATCAGCTGTCCCGGCCGACTCAGACCCGGGTCCGAGGAGCTGCGGGGATGACCAGCTATCCCGCCAACTCGGCCAGGGTTCGAGCTGACGCGGGTCGTCCAGTTATCGCGGCCAACACGGTCCCGGTCCGAGGAGCTGTGGGGTCCACCAGATGTCCCGGCCGACTCGGACCCGAAGCCGAGGAGCTGTCGGGTCGACCAGCTGTCTAGGCCGACTCGTTCCCGTGTCCGAGTTGACATAGGGTCGGCCTGAAATCCTGAACCATTTGGTCCCCGGTACGAGCTGACGTGGTTTCCATCAGCAGTCCCGGCCAACTCGGACCCGGGTCCGAGGAGCTCTGGAGTCACAAGCTGTCCCGGCCGACTCGGTCCAGATCCGAACTGCCGCAGGGTCGACCAGCTCTTCCGGCCGATTCGCACCCGGGTCCCAGGAGCTCTGGGGTGGACCAGCTCTCCTGGCCGACTCCGTCCTGGGTCCTAACTTACACAGGGTCGACCATCTATCCCGGTCCATATGGTCCCAGCTCCGAACTGACGCCCTGTCGTTAATTTTCCAGGACGACCCGGTCACGGGTCTGAGGAGCTGTGGGGTCGACCAGGTGTCCCGGTTGACTCGGACCCGAGGCCGAGGAGCTGTGGGGTTCACCAGCTATCCCGGCCAACTCAGTACTGGTCCGAGCTGACGCGGGGTCGTCCAGCTGTGCAGGCCGACTCGAACCCGGGTCCGAGGAGCTCTGGTGTTGTCCAGCTACCCTGCCCGACTCCGTCCCGGGTCCGAGCTTACACAGGGTCGACCATCTATCCCGGCCCATTTGGTCCGGGGTCCGGGCTGACGCGGTCTCGCTCACCTGCCCCAGACGACACGGTCCCGGGTCTGAGGAGGTGCGGGGTCGAACATATGTCCCGGCCGACTCGGACCCGAGTCCGAGGAGCTGTGGGGTCGAGCAGCTCTCCTGGCCGACTCGTCCCGGGTTCGAGCTGACGCGGGCTCGACCAGCTATCCCGGCCGACTCGGTCCCGGTACCGATCTGACACATGATGGACCAGCTATCCCGGCCCATTCGGTCCCAGATGCGAGCTGAGGCGGGGTCGACCAGACGTCCCGGCCGCCTCGGACCCTGGTCTGAGGAGCTGTGGGCTTGACAAGCTCTCCCGGCCGAATCGGTCCCGGATTCGAGCTGCCGCAGCGTCGACCAGCTATCCCGGCGTCTCGGCCCCGGGTCCGAGATGACTCGGTGTCGACCAGCAATGCTGGCCAACTCGGACCCGGGTCCGAGGAGCTGTGGGGTCGACCAGCTATCCTGGCCGACTCGTCCCGGGTCAGAGCAGACGCGGGGTCAACCAGTTATCCCGGCCACCTCGGTCCCGGGGCCAACCTGCCACGGGTCGACCAGCTGTCCCCGCCGACTCGGCCCCGGGTCCAAGCAGCTGTGGGGTGGACCAGCTGTGCACGCCGATCGGTCCCGGTTCCGAGCTGACACAGTGTCGGCCAGGAATCCCGACCCATTTGGTCCCGGGTCCCAGCTGACTCGGTGTCGACCAGCTGTCCCCGCCGACTCGGACCCAGGTCCGAGGAGCTGTGGGGTCGAGCAGCTCTCCTGGCCTGCTCGTCCCGGGTTCGAGGGGACGCTGGCTCGACCAGTTTCCCCGGCCAACTCGGTCCCGGATCCAAGGTGCCGCACGTCGACGAGCTCTCCCGGCCGACTCGGTCCCTGTACCTTTCTGACACGTGATAGACCAGCTATCCCGGCCCATTTGGTCCCAGATCCGAGCTGACGCGGGGTGGACCAGAGGTCCGGGCCGCCTCGGAACCGGGTCCGAGGAGCTGTGGGCTCGACATTCTCTCCCTGCCGAATCGGTCCCGGGTCCGAGAAGACTCGGGGTCGACCAGCTATCCCGGCCAACTCAGACCCGGGTCCGAGAAGACTCGGGGTCGACCAGCTATCCCGGCCAACTCGGACCCGGGTCCGAGGAGCTGTAGTGTTGGCCAGCTATCCCGGTGTACTCGGTCTCGGGTCCGAGCTGCCGCAGGGTCGACCCGCTGTGCAGGCCGACTCGGACCCAGGTTCAAGGAGCTGTTGGGTCGCCTAGATATCCTGGCCAACGCGGTCCCGGGTCCGAGCTGAAACAGGGTCGATCAGCTATCCCGGCCCATTTGGTCAGTGCTACGAGCTGCCCCAGTGTCGATCAGCTGTCCCAGCCGACTCGGAACCTGGTCCGAGGAGCTGTGGGATCGACCAGATTTCCCGGCCGATTCGGACCCGAGTCCGAGGAGCTGTGGTGTCGACCAGCTATCCTGGCCGACTCGTCCCGGGTTCGAGCAGACGCGGGGTCGACCAGTTAGCCTTGCTAACTCGGTCCCGGGTCCAAGGTGCCGCGGGTCGACCAGCTGTCCCAGCGGCCTCGGACCCTAGTCTGAAGAGCTGTGGGGTCGACCAACTATCCCGGCCGACTCAGAGGCGGGTCCGAGGAGCTGTGGGGTGGAATCGCTCTCCCGGCCGACTTGGTCCTGCGCCCGAGCTGACACAGGAGCAACCAGCTATCCCGGCCCTTTTGGTCAGTGTTCCGAGCTGGGGAGGGGTCGATCAGCTGTCCCGGCCGACTCAGACCCGGGTCCGAGGAGCTGCGGGGATGACCAGCTATCCCGCCAACTCGGCCAGGGTTCGAGCTGACGCGGGTCGTCCAGTTATCGCGGCCAACACGGTCCCGGTCCGAGGAGCTGTGGGGTCCACCAGATGTCCCGGCCGACTCGGACCCGAAGCCGAGGAGCTGTCGGGTCGACCAGCTGTCTAGGCCGACTCGTTCCCGTGTCCGAGTTGACATAGGGTCGGCCTGAAATCCTGAACCATTTGGTCCCCGGTACGAGCTGACGTGGTTTCCATCAGCAGTCCCGGCCAACTCGGACCCGGGTCCGAGGAGCTCTGGAGTCACAAGCTGTCCCGGCCGACTCGGTCCAGATCCGAACTGCCGCAGGGTCGACCAGCTCTTCCGGCCGATTCGCACCCGGGTCCCAGGAGCTCTGGGGTGGACCAGCTCTCCTGGCCGACTCCGTCCTGGGTCCTAACTTACACAGGGTCGACCATCTATCCCGGTCCATATGGTCCCAGCTCCGAACTGACGCCCTGTCGTTAATTTTCCAGGACGACCCGGTCACGGGTCTGAGGAGCTGTGGGGTCGACCAGGTGTCCCGGTTGACTCGGACCCGAGGCCGAGGAGCTGTGGGGTTCACCAGCTATCCCGGCCAACTCAGTACTGGTCCGAGCTGACGCGGGGTCGTCCAGCTGTGCAGGCCGACTCGAACCCGGGTCCGAGGAGCTCTGGTGTTGTCCAGCTACCCTGCCCGACTCCGTCCCGGGTCCGAGCTTACACAGGGTCGACCATCTATCCCGGCCCATTTGGTCCGGGGTCCGGGCTGACGCGGTCTCGCTCACCTGCCCCAGACGACACGGTCCCGGGTCTGAGGAGGTGCGGGGTCGAACATATGTCCCGGCCGACTCGGACCCGAGTCCGAGGAGCTGTGGGGTCGAGCAGCTCTCCTGGCCGACTCGTCCCGGGTTCGAGCTGACGCGGGCTCGACCAGCTATCCCGGCCGACTCGGTCCCGGTACCGATCTGACACATGATGGACCAGCTATCCCGGCCCATTCGGTCCCAGATGCGAGCTGAGGCGGGGTCGACCAGACGTCCCGGCCGCCTCGGACCCTGGTCTGAGGAGCTGTGGGCTTGACAAGCTCTCCCGGCCGAATCGGTCCCGGATTCGAGCTGCCGCAGCGTCGACCAGCTATCCCGGCGTCTCGGCCCCGGGTCCGAGATGACTCGGTGTCGACCAGCAATGCTGGCCAACTCGGACCCGGGTCCGAGGAGCTGTGGGGTCGACCAGCTATCCTGGCCGACTCGTCCCGGGTCAGAGCAGACGCGGGGTCAACCAGTTATCCCGGCCACCTCGGTCCCGGGGCCAACCTGCCACGGGTCGACCAGCTGTCCCCGCCGACTCGGCCCCGGGTCCAAGCAGCTGTGGGGTGGACCAGCTGTGCACGCCGATCGGTCCCGGTTCCGAGCTGACACAGTGTCGGCCAGGAATCCCGACCCATTTGGTCCCGGGTCCCAGCTGACTCGGTGTCGACCAGCTGTCCCCGCCGACTCGGACCCAGGTCCGAGGAGCTGTGGGGTCGAGCAGCTCTCCTGGCCTGCTCGTCCCGGGTTCGAGGGGACGCTGGCTCGACCAGTTTCCCCGGCCAACTCGGTCCCGGATCCAAGGTGCCGCACGTCGACGAGCTCTCCCGGCCGACTCGGTCCCTGTACCTTTCTGACACGTGATAGACCAGCTATCCCGGCCCATTTGGTCCCAGATCCGAGCTGACGCGGGGTGGACCAGAGGTCCGGGCCGCCTCGGAACCGGGTCCGAGGAGCTGTGGGCTCGACATTCTCTCCCTGCCGAATCGGTCCCGGGTCCGAGAAGACTCGGGGTCGACCAGCTATCCCGGCCAACTCAGACCCGGGTCCGAGAAGACTCGGGGTCGACCAGCTATCCCGGCCAACTCGGACCCGGGTCCGAGGAGCTGTAGTGTTGGCCAGCTATCCCGGTGTACTCGGTCTCGGGTCCGAGCTGCCGCAGGGTCGACCCGCTGTGCAGGCCGACTCGGACCCAGGTTCAAGGAGCTGTTGGGTCGCCTAGATATCCTGGCCAACGCGGTCCCGGGTCCGAGCTGAAACAGGGTCGATCAGCTATCCCGGCCCATTTGGTCAGTGCTACGAGCTGCCCCAGTGTCGATCAGCTGTCCCAGCCGACTCGGAACCTGGTCCGAGGAGCTGTGGGATCGACCAGATTTCCCGGCCGATTCGGACCCGAGTCCGAGGAGCTGTGGTGTCGACCAGCTATCCTGGCCGACTCGTCCCGGGTTCGAGCAGACGCGGGGTCGACCAGTTAGCCTTGCTAACTCGGTCCCGGGTCCAAGGTGCCGCGGGTCGACCAGCTGTCCCAGCGGCCTCGGACCCTAGTCTGAAGAGCTGTGGGGTCGACCAACTATCCCGGCCGACTCAGAGGCGGGTCCGAGGAGCTGTGGGGTGGAATCGCTCTCCCGGCCGACTTGGTCCTGCGCCCGAGCTGACACAGGAGCAACCAGCTATCCCGGCCCTTTTGGTCAGTGTTCCGAGCTGGGGAGGGGTCGATCAGCTGTCCCGGCCGACTCAGACCCGGGTCCGAGGAGCTGCGGGGATGACCAGCTATCCCGCCAACTCGGCCAGGGTTCGAGCTGACGCGGGTCGTCCAGTTATCGCGGCCAACACGGTCCCGGTCCGAGGAGCTGTGGGGTCCACCAGATGTCCCGGCCGACTCGGACCCGAAGCCGAGGAGCTGTCGGGTCGACCAGCTGTCTAGGCCGACTCGTTCCCGTGTCCGAGTTGACATAGGGTCGGCCTGAAATCCTGAACCATTTGGTCCCCGGTACGAGCTGACGTGGTTTCCATCAGCAGTCCCGGCCAACTCGGACCCGGGTCCGAGGAGCTCTGGAGTCACAAGCTGTCCTGGCCGACTCGGTCCAGATCCGAACTGCCGCAGGGTCGACCAGCTCTTCCGGCCGATTCGCACCCGGGTCCCAGGAGCTCTGGGGTGGACCAGCTCTCCTGGCCGACTCCGTCCTGGGTCCTAACTTACACAGGGTCGACCATCTATCCCGGTCCATATGGTCCCAGCTCCGAACTGACGCCCTGTCGTTAATTTTCCAGGACGACCCGGTCACGGGTCTGAGGAGCTGTGGGGTCGACCAGGTGTCCCGGTTGACTCGGACCCGAGGCCGAGGAGCTGTGGGGTTCACCAGCTATCCCGGCCAACTCAGTACTGGTCCGAGCTGACGCGGGGTCGTCCAGCTGTGCAGGCCGACTCGAACCCGGGTCCGAGGAGCTCTGGTGTTGTCCAGCTACCCTGCCCGACTCCGTCCCGGGTCCGAGCTTACACAGGGTCGACCATCTATCCCGGCCCATTTGGTCCGGGGTCCGGGCTGACGCGGTCTCGCTCACCTGCCCCAGACGACACGGTCCCGGGTCTGAGGAGGTGCGGGGTCGAACATATGTCCCGGCCGACTCGGACCCGAGTCCGAGGAGCTGTGGGGTCGAGCAGCTCTCCTGGCCGACTCGTCCCGGGTTCGAGCTGACGCGGGCTCGACCAGCTATCCCGGCCGACTCGGTCCCGGTACCGATCTGACACATGATGGACCAGCTATCCCGGCCCATTCGGTCCCAGATGCGAGCTGAGGCGGGGTCGACCAGACGTCCCGGCCGCCTCGGACCCTGGTCTGAGGAGCTGTGGGCTTGACAAGCTCTCCCGGCCGAATCGGTCCCGGATTCGAGCTGCCGCAGCGTCGACCAGCTATCCCGGCGTCTCGGCCCCGGGTCCGAGATGACTCGGTGTCGACCAGCAATGCTGGCCAACTCGGACCCGGGTCCGAGGAGCTGTGGGGTCGACCAGCTATCCTGGCCGACTCGTCCCGGGTCAGAGCAGACGCGGGGTCAACCAGTTATCCCGGCCACCTCGGTCCCGGGGCCAACCTGCCACGGGTCGACCAGCTGTCCCCGCCGACTCGGCCCCGGGTCCAAGCAGCTGTGGGGTGGACCAGCTGTGCACGCCGATCGGTCCCGGTTCCGAGCTGACACAGTGTCGGCCAGGAATCCCGACCCATTTGGTCCCGGGTCCCAGCTGACTCGGTGTCGACCAGCTGTCCCCGCCGACTCGGACCCAGGTCCGAGGAGCTGTGGGGTCGAGCAGCTCTCCTGGCCTGCTCGTCCCGGGTTCGAGGGGACGCTGGCTCGACCAGTTTCCCCGGCCAACTCGGTCCCGGATCCAAGGTGCCGCACGTCGACGAGCTCTCCCGGCCGACTCGGTCCCTGTACCTTTCTGACACGTGATAGACCAGCTATCCCGGCCCATTTGGTCCCAGATCCGAGCTGACGCGGGGTGGACCAGAGGTCCGGGCCGCCTCGGAACCGGGTCCGAGGAGCTGTGGGCTCGACATTCTCTCCCTGCCGAATCGGTCCCGGGTCCGAGAAGACTCGGGGTCGACCAGCTATCCCGGCCAACTCAGACCCGGGTCCGAGAAGACTCGGGGTCGACCAGCTATCCCGGCCAACTCGGACCCGGGTCCGAGGAGCTGTAGTGTTGGCCAGCTATCCCGGTGTACTCGGTCTCGGGTCCGAGCTGCCGCAGGGTCGACCCGCTGTGCAGGCCGACTCGGACCCAGGTTCAAGGAGCTGTTGGGTCGCCTAGATATCCTGGCCAACGCGGTCCCGGGTCCGAGCTGAAACAGGGTCGATCAGCTATCCCGGCCCATTTGGTCAGTGCTACGAGCTGCCCCAGTGTCGATCAGCTGTCCCAGCCGACTCGGAACCTGGTCCGAGGAGCTGTGGGATCGACCAGATTTCCCGGCCGATTCGGACCCGAGTCCGAGGAGCTGTGGTGTCGACCAGCTATCCTGGCCGACTCGTCCCGGGTTCGAGCAGACGCGGGGTCGACCAGTTAGCCTTGCTAACTCGGTCCCGGGTCCAAGGTGCCGCGGGTCGACCAGCTGTCCCAGCGGCCTCGGACCCTAGTCTGAAGAGCTGTGGGGTCGACCAACTATCCCGGCCGACTCAGAGGCGGGTCCGAGGAGCTGTGGGGTGGAATCGCTCTCCCGGCCGACTTGGTCCTGCGCCCGAGCTGACACAGGAGCAACCAGCTATCCCGGCCCTTTTGGTCAGTGTTCCGAGCTGGGGAGGGGTCGATCAGCTGTCCCGGCCGACTCAGACCCGGGTCCGAGGAGCTGCGGGGATGACCAGCTATCCCGCCAACTCGGCCAGGGTTCGAGCTGACGCGGGTCGTCCAGTTATCGCGGCCAACACGGTCCCGGTCCGAGGAGCTGTGGGGTCCACCAGATGTCCCGGCCGACTCGGACCCGAAGCCGAGGAGCTGTCGGGTCGACCAGCTGTCTAGGCCGACTCGTTCCCGTGTCCGAGTTGACATAGGGTCGGCCTGAAATCCTGAACCATTTGGTCCCCGGTACGAGCTGACGTGGTTTCCATCAGCAGTCCCGGCCAACTCGGACCCGGGTCCGAGGAGCTCTGGAGTCACAAGCTGTCCCGGCCGACTCGGTCCAGATCCGAACTGCCGCAGGGTCGACCAGCTCTTCCGGCCGATTCGCACCCGGGTCCCAGGAGCTCTGGGGTGGACCAGCTCTCCTGGCCGACTCCGTCCTGGGTCCTAACTTACACAGGGTCGACCATCTATCCCGGTCCATATGGTCCCAGCTCCGAACTGACGCCCTGTCGTTAATTTTCCAGGACGACCCGGTCACGGGTCTGAGGAGCTGTGGGGTCGACCAGGTGTCCCGGTTGACTCGGACCCGAGGCCGAGGAGCTGTGGGGTTCACCAGCTATCCCGGCCAACTCAGTACTGGTCCGAGCTGACGCGGGGTCGTCCAGCTGTGCAGGCCGACTCGAACCCGGGTCCGAGGAGCTCTGGTGTTGTCCAGCTACCCTGCCCGACTCCGTCCCGGGTCCGAGCTTACCCAGGGTCGACCATCTATCCCGGCCCATTTGGTCCGGGGTCCGGGCTGACGCGGTCTCGCTCACCTGCCCCAGACGACACGGTCCCGGGTCTGAGGAGGTGCGGGGTCGAACATATGTCCCGGCCGACTCGGACCCGAGTCCGAGGAGCTGTGGGGTCGAGCAGCTCTCCTGGCCGACTCGTCCCGGGTTCGAGCTGACGCGGGCTCGACCAGCTATCCCGGCCGACTCGGTCCCGGTACCGATCTGACACATGATGGACCAGCTATCCCGGCCCATTCGGTCCCAGATGCGAGCTGAGGCGGGGTCGACCAGACGTCCCGGCCGCCTCGGACCCTGGTCTGAGGAGCTGTGGGCTTGACAAGCTCTCCCGGCCGAATCGGTCCCGGATTCGAGCTGCCGCAGCGTCGACCAGCTATCCCGGCGTCTCGGCCCCGGGTCCGAGATGACTCGGTGTCGACCAGCAATGCTGGCCAACTCGGACCCGGGTCCGAGGAGCTGTGGGGTCGACCAGCTATCCTGGCCGACTCGTCCCGGGTCAGAGCAGACGCGGGGTCAACCAGTTATCCCGGCCACCTCGGTCCCGGGGCCAACCTGCCACGGGTCGACCAGCTGTCCCCGCCGACTCGGCCCCGGGTCCAAGCAGCTGTGGGGTGGACCAGCTGTGCACGCCGATCGGTCCCGGTTCCGAGCTGACACAGTGTCGGCCAGGAATCCCGACCCATTTGGTCCCGGGTCCCAGCTGACTCGGTGTCGACCAGCTGTCCCCGCCGACTCGGACCCAGGTCCGAGGAGCTGTGGGGTCGAGCAGCTCTCCTGGCCTGCTCGTCCCGGGTTCGAGGGGACGCTGGCTCGACCAGTTTCCCCGGCCAACTCGGTCCCGGATCCAAGGTGCCGCACGTCGACGAGCTCTCCCGGCCGACTCGGTCCCTGTACCTTTCTGACACGTGATAGACCAGCTATCCCGGCCCATTTGGTCCCAGATCCGAGCTGACGCGGGGTGGACCAGAGGTCCGGGCCGCCTCGGAACCGGGTCCGAGGAGCTGTGGGCTCGACATTCTCTCCCTGCCGAATCGGTCCCGGGTCCGAGAAGACTCGGGGTCGACCAGCTATCCCGGCCAACTCAGACCCGGGTCCGAGAAGACTCGGGGTCGACCAGCTATCCCGGCCAACTCGGACCCGGGTCCGAGGAGCTGTAGTGTTGGCCAGCTATCCCGGTGTACTCGGTCTCGGGTCCGAGCTGCCGCAGGGTCGACCCGCTGTGCAGGCCGACTCGGACCCAGGTTCAAGGAGCTGTTGGGTCGCCTAGATATCCTGGCCAACGCGGTCCCGGGTCCGAGCTGAAACAGGGTCGATCAGCTATCCCGGCCCATTTGGTCAGTGCTACGAGCTGCCCCAGTGTCGATCAGCTGTCCCAGCCGACTCGGAACCTGGTCCGAGGAGCTGTGGGATCGACCAGATTTCCCGGCCGATTCGGACCCGAGTCCGAGGAGCTGTGGTGTCGACCAGCTATCCTGGCCGACTCGTCCCGGGTTCGAGCAGACGCGGGGTCGACCAGTTAGCCTTGCTAACTCGGTCCCGGGTCCAAGGTGCCGCGGGTCGACCAGCTGTCCCAGCGGCCTCGGACCCTAGTCTGAAGAGCTGTGGGGTCGACCAACTATCCCGGCCGACTCAGAGGCGGGTCCGAGGAGCTGTGGGGTGGAATCGCTCTCCCGGCCGACTTGGTCCTGCGCCCGAGCTGACACAGGAGCAACCAGCTATCCCGGCCCTTTTGGTCAGTGTTCCGAGCTGGGGAGGGGTCGATCAGCTGTCCCGGCCGACTCAGACCCGGGTCCGAGGAGCTGCGGGGATGACCAGCTATCCCGCCAACTCGGCCAGGGTTCGAGCTGACGCGGGTCGTCCAGTTATCGCGGCCAACACGGTCCCGGTCCGAGGAGCTGTGGGGTCCACCAGATGTCCCGGCCGACTCGGACCCGAAGCCGAGGAGCTGTCGGGTCGACCAGCTGTCTAGGCCGACTCGTTCCCGTGTCCGAGTTGACATAGGGTCGGCCTGAAATCCTGAACCATTTGGTCCCCGGTACGAGCTGACGTGGTTTCCATCAGCAGTCCCGGCCAACTCGGACCCGGGTCCGAGGAGCTCTGGAGTCACAAGCTGTCCCGGCCGACTCGGTCCAGATCCGAACTGCCGCAGGGTCGACCAGCTCTTCCGGCCGATTCGCACCCGGGTCCCAGGAGCTCTGGGGTGGACCAGCTCTCCTGGCCGACTCCGTCCTGGGTCCTAACTTACACAGGGTCGACCATCTATCCCGGTCCATATGGTCCCAGCTCCGAACTGACGCCCTGTCGTTAATTTTCCAGGACGACCCGGTCACGGGTCTGAGGAGCTGTGGGGTCGACCAGGTGTCCCGGTTGACTCGGACCCGAGGCCGAGGAGCTGTGGGGTTCACCAGCTATCCCGGCCAACTCAGTACTGGTCCGAGCTGACGCGGGGTCGTCCAGCTGTGCAGGCCGACTCGAACCCGGGTCCGAGGAGCTCTGGTGTTGTCCAGCTACCCTGCCCGACTCCGTCCCGGGTCCGAGCTTACCCAGGGTCGACCATCTATCCCGGCCCATTTGGTCCGGGGTCCGGGCTGACGCGGTCTCGCTCACCTGCCCCAGACGACACGGTCCCGGGTCTGAGGAGGTGCGGGGTCGAACATATGTCCCGGCCGACTCGGACCCGAGTCCGAGGAGCTGTGGGGTCGAGCAGCTCTCCTGGCCGACTCGTCCCGGGTTCGAGCTGACGCGGGCTCGACCAGCTATCCCGGCCGACTCGGTCCCGGTACCGATCTGACACATGATGGACCAGCTATCCCGGCCCATTCGGTCCCAGATGCGAGCTGAGGCGGGGTCGACCAGACGTCCCGGCCGCCTCGGACCCTGGTCTGAGGAGCTGTGGGCTTGACAAGCTCTCCCGGCCGAATCGGTCCCGGATTCGAGCTGCCGCAGCGTCGACCAGCTATCCCGGCGTCTCGGCCCCGGGTCCGAGATGACTCGGTGTCGACCAGCAATGCTGGCCAACTCGGACCCGGGTCCGAGGAGCTGTGGGGTCGACCAGCTATCCTGGCCGACTCGTCCCGGGTCAGAGCAGACGCGGGGTCAACCAGTTATCCCGGCCACCTCGGTCCCGGGTCCAACCTGCCACGGGTCGACCAGCTGTCCCCGCCGACTCGGCCCCGGGTCCAAGCAGCTGTGGGGTGGACCAGCTGTGCACGCCGATCGGTCCCGGTTCCGAGCTGACACAGTGTCGGCCAGGAATCCCGACCCATTTGGTCCCGGGTCCCAGCTGACTCGGTGTCGACCAGCTGTCCCCGCCGACTCGGACCCAGGTCCGAGGAGCTGTGGGGTCGAGCAGCTCTCCTGGCCTGCTCGTCCCGGGTTCGAGGGGACGCTGGCTCGACCAGTTTCCCCGGCCAACTCGGTCCCGGATCCAAGGTGCCGCACGTCGACGAGCTCTCCCGGCCGACTCGGTCCCTGTACCTTTCTGACACGTGATAGACCAGCTATCCCGGCCCATTTGGTCCCAGATCCGAGCTGACGCGGGGTGGACCAGAGGTCCGGGCCGCCTCGGAACCGGGTCCGAGGAGCTGTGGGCTCGACATTCTCTCCCTGCCGAATCGGTCCCGGGTCCGAGAAGACTCGGGGTCGACCAGCTATCCCGGCCAACTCAGACCCGGGTCCGAGAAGACTCGGGGTCGACCAGCTATCCCGGCCAACTCGGACCCGGGTCCGAGGAGCTGTAGTGTTGGCCAGCTATCCCGGTGTACTCGGTCTCGGGTCCGAGCTGCCGCAGGGTCGACCCGCTGTGCAGGCCGACTCGGACCCAGGTTCAAGGAGCTGTTGGGTCGCCTAGATATCCTGGCCAACGCGGTCCCGGGTCCGAGCTGAAACAGGGTCGATCAGCTATCCCGGCCCATTTGGTCAGTGCTACGAGCTGCCCCAGTGTCGATCAGCTGTCCCAGCCGACTCGGAACCTGGTCCGAGGAGCTGTGGGATCGACCAGATTTCCCGGCCGATTCGGACCCGAGTCCGAGGAGCTGTGGTGTCGACCAGCTATCCTGGCCGACTCGTCCCGGGTTCGAGCAGACGCGGGGTCGACCAGTTAGCCTTGCTAACTCGGTCCCGGGTCCAAGGTGCCGCGGGTCGACCAGCTGTCCCAGCGGCCTCGGACCCTAGTCTGAAGAGCTGTGGGGTCGACCAACTATCCCGGCCGACTCAGAGGCGGGTCCGAGGAGCTGTGGGGTGGAATCGCTCTCCCGGCCGACTTGGTCCTGCGCCCGAGCTGACACAGGAGCAACCAGCTATCCCGGCCCTTTTGGTCAGTGTTCCGAGCTGGGGAGGGGTCGATCAGCTGTCCCGGCCGACTCAGACCCGGGTCCGAGGAGCTGCGGGGATGACCAGCTATCCCGCCAACTCGGCCAGGGTTCGAGCTGACGCGGGTCGTCCAGTTATCGCGGCCAACACGGTCCCGGTCCGAGGAGCTGTGGGGTCCACCAGATGTCCCGGCCGACTCGGACCCGAAGCCGAGGAGCTGTCGGGTCGACCAGCTGTCTAGGCCGACTCGTTCCCGTGTCCGAGTTGACATAGGGTCGGCCTGAAATCCTGAACCATTTGGTCCCCGGTACGAGCTGACGTGGTTTCCATCAGCAGTCCCGGCCAACTCGGACCCGGGTCCGAGGAGCTCTGGAGTCACAAGCTGTCCCGGCCGACTCGGTCCAGATCCGAACTGCCGCAGGGTCGACCAGCTCTTCCGGCCGATTCGCACCCGGGTCCCAGGAGCTCTGGGGTGGACCAGCTCTCCTGGCCGACTCCGTCCTGGGTCCTAACTTACACAGGGTCGACCATCTATCCCGGTCCATATGGTCCCAGCTCCGAACTGACGCCCTGTCGTTAATTTTCCAGGACGACCCGGTCACGGGTCTGAGGAGCTGTGGGGTCGACCAGGTGTCCCGGTTGACTCGGACCCGAGGCCGAGGAGCTGTGGGGTTCACCAGCTATCCCGGCCAACTCAGTACTGGTCCGAGCTGACGCGGGGTCGTCCAGCTGTGCAGGCCGACTCGAACCCGGGTCCGAGGAGCTCTGGTGTTGTCCAGCTACCCTGCCCGACTCCGTCCCGGGTCCGAGCTTACACAGGGTCGACCATCTATCCCGGCCCATTTGGTCCGGGGTCCGGGCTGACGCGGTCTCGCTCACCTGCCCCAGACGACACGGTCCCGGGTCTGAGGAGGTGCGGGGTCGAACATATGTCCCGGCCGACTCGGACCCGAGTCCGAGGAGCTGTGGGGTCGAGCAGCTCTCCTGGCCGACTCGTCCCGGGTTCGAGCTGACGCGGGCTCGACCAGCTATCCCGGCCGACTCGGTCCCGGTACCGATCTGACACATGATGGACCAGCTATCCCGGCCCATTCGGTCCCAGATGCGAGCTGAGGCGGGGTCGACCAGACGTCCCGGCCGCCTCGGACCCTGGTCTGAGGAGCTGTGGGCTTGACAAGCTCTCCCGGCCGAATCGGTCCCGGATTCGAGCTGCCGCAGCGTCGACCAGCTATCCCGGCGTCTCGGCCCCGGGTCCGAGATGACTCGGTGTCGACCAGCAATGCTGGCCAACTCGGACCCGGGTCCGAGGAGCTGTGGGGTCGACCAGCTATCCTGGCCGACTCGTCCCGGGTCAGAGCAGACGCGGGGTCAACCAGTTATCCCGGCCACCTCGGTCCCGGGGCCAACCTGCCACGGGTCGACCAGCTGTCCCCGCCGACTCGGCCCCGGGTCCAAGCAGCTGTGGGGTGGACCAGCTGTGCACGCCGATCGGTCCCGGTTCCGAGCTGACACAGTGTCGGCCAGGAATCCCGACCCATTTGGTCCCGGGTCCCAGCTGACTCGGTGTCGACCAGCTGTCCCCGCCGACTCGGACCCAGGTCCGAGGAGCTGTGGGGTCGAGCAGCTCTCCTGGCCTGCTCGTCCCGGGTTCGAGGGGACGCTGGCTCGACCAGTTTCCCCGGCCAACTCGGTCCCGGATCCAAGGTGCCGCACGTCGACGAGCTCTCCCGGCCGACTCGGTCCCTGTACCTTTCTGACACGTGATAGACCAGCTATCCCGGCCCATTTGGTCCCAGATCCGAGCTGACGCGGGGTGGACCAGAGGTCCGGGCCGCCTCGGAACCGGGTCCGAGGAGCTGTGGGCTCGACATTCTCTCCCTGCCGAATCGGTCCCGGGTCCGAGAAGACTCGGGGTCGACCAGCTATCCCGGCCAACTCAGACCCGGGTCCGAGAAGACTCGGGGTCGACCAGCTATCCCGGCCAACTCGGACCCGGGTCCGAGGAGCTGTAGTGTTGGCCAGCTATCCCGGTGTACTCGGTCTCGGGTCCGAGCTGCCGCAGGGTCGACCCGCTGTGCAGGCCGACTCGGACCCAGGTTCAAGGAGCTGTTGGGTCGCCTAGATATCCTGGCCAACGCGGTCCCGGGTCCGAGCTGAAACAGGGTCGATCAGCTATCCCGGCCCATTTGGTCAGTGCTACGAGCTGCCCCAGTGTCGATCAGCTGTCCCAGCCGACTCGGAACCTGGTCCGAGGAGCTGTGGGATCGACCAGATTTCCCGGCCGATTCGGACCCGAGTCCGAGGAGCTGTGGTGTCGACCAGCTATCCTGGCCGACTCGTCCCGGGTTCGAGCAGACGCGGGGTCGACCAGTTAGCCTTGCTAACTCGGTCCCGGGTCCAAGGTGCCGCGGGTCGACCAGCTGTCCCAGCGGCCTCGGACCCTAGTCTGAAGAGCTGTGGGGTCGACCAACTATCCCGGCCGACTCAGAGGCGGGTCCGAGGAGCTGTGGGGTGGAATCGCTCTCCCGGCCGACTTGGTCCTGCGCCCGAGCTGACACAGGAGCAACCAGCTATCCCGGCCCTTTTGGTCAGTGTTCCGAGCTGGGGAGGGGTCGATCAGCTGTCCCGGCCGACTCAGACCCGGGTCCGAGGAGCTGCGGGGATGACCAGCTATCCCGCCAACTCGGCCAGGGTTCGAGCTGACGCGGGTCGTCCAGTTATCGCGGCCAACACGGTCCCGGTCCGAGGAGCTGTGGGGTCCACCAGATGTCCCGGCCGACTCGGACCCGAAGCCGAGGAGCTGTCGGGTCGACCAGCTGTCTAGGCCGACTCGTTCCCGTGTCCGAGTTGACATAGGGTCGGCCTGAAATCCTGAACCATTTGGTCCCCGGTACGAGCTGACGTGGTTTCCATCAGCAGTCCCGGCCAACTCGGACCCGGGTCCGAGGAGCTCTGGAGTCACAAGCTGTCCCGGCCGACTCGGTCCAGATCCGAACTGCCGCAGGGTCGACCAGCTCTTCCGGCCGATTCGCACCCGGGTCCCAGGAGCTCTGGGGTGGACCAGCTCTCCTGGCCGACTCCGTCCTGGGTCCTAACTTACACAGGGTCGACCATCTATCCCGGTCCATATGGTCCCAGCTCCGAACTGACGCCCTGTCGTTAATTTTCCAGGACGACCCGGTCACGGGTCTGAGGAGCTGTGGGGTCGACCAGGTGTCCCGGTTGACTCGGACCCGAGGCCGAGGAGCTGTGGGGTTCACCAGCTATCCCGGCCAACTCAGTACTGGTCCGAGCTGACGCGGGGTCGTCCAGCTGTGCAGGCCGACTCGAACCCGGGTCCGAGGAGCTCTGGTGTTGTCCAGCTACCCTGCCCGACTCCGTCCCGGGTCCGAGCTTACCCAGGGTCGACCATCTATCCCGGCCCATTTGGTCCGGGGTCCGGGCTGACGCGGTCTCGCTCACCTGCCCCAGACGACACGGTCCCGGGTCTGAGGAGGTGCGGGGTCGAACATATGTCCCGGCCGACTCGGACCCGAGTCCGAGGAGCTGTGGGGTCGAGCAGCTCTCCTGGCCGACTCGTCCCGGGTTCGAGCTGACGCGGGCTCGACCAGCTATCCCGGCCGACTCGGTCCCGGTACCGATCTGACACATGATGGACCAGCTATCCCGGCCCATTCGGTCCCAGATGCGAGCTGAGGCGGGGTCGACCAGACGTCCCGGCCGCCTCGGACCCTGGTCTGAGGAGCTGTGGGCTTGACAAGCTCTCCCGGCCGAATCGGTCCCGGATTCGAGCTGCCGCAGCGTCGACCAGCTATCCCGGCGTCTCGGCCCCGGGTCCGAGATGACTCGGTGTCGACCAGCAATGCTGGCCAACTCGGACCCGGGTCCGAGGAGCTGTGGGGTCGACCAGCTATCCTGGCCGACTCGTCCCGGGTCAGAGCAGACGCGGGGTCAACCAGTTATCCCGGCCACCTCGGTCCCGGGGCCAACCTGCCACGGGTCGACCAGCTGTCCCCGCCGACTCGGCCCCGGGTCCAAGCAGCTGTGGGGTGGACCAGCTGTGCACGCCGATCGGTCCCGGTTCCGAGCTGACACAGTGTCGGCCAGGAATCCCGACCCATTTGGTCCCGGGTCCCAGCTGACTCGGTGTCGACCAGCTGTCCCCGCCGACTCGGACCCAGGTCCGAGGAGCTGTGGGGTCGAGCAGCTCTCCTGGCCTGCTCGTCCCGGGTTCGAGGGGACGCTGGCTCGACCAGTTTCCCCGGCCAACTCGGTCCCGGATCCAAGGTGCCGCACGTCGACGAGCTCTCCCGGCCGACTCGGTCCCTGTACCTTTCTGACACGTGATAGACCAGCTATCCCGGCCCATTTGGTCCCAGATCCGAGCTGACGCGGGGTGGACCAGAGGTCCGGGCCGCCTCGGAACCGGGTCCGAGGAGCTGTGGGCTCGACATTCTCTCCCTGCCGAATCGGTCCCGGGTCCGAGAAGACTCGGGGTCGACCAGCTATCCCGGCCAACTCAGACCCGGGTCCGAGAAGACTCGGGGTCGACCAGCTATCCCGGCCAACTCGGACCCGGGTCCGAGGAGCTGTAGTGTTGGCCAGCTATCCCGGTGTACTCGGTCTCGGGTCCGAGCTGCCGCAGGGTCGACCCGCTGTGCAGGCCGACTCGGACCCAGGTTCAAGGAGCTGTTGGGTCGCCTAGATATCCTGGCCAACGCGGTCCCGGGTCCGAGCTGAAACAGGGTCGATCAGCTATCCCGGCCCATTTGGTCAGTGCTACGAGCTGCCCCAGTGTCGATCAGCTGTCCCAGCCGACTCGGAACCTGGTCCGAGGAGCTGTGGGATCGACCAGATTTCCCGGCCGATTCGGACCCGAGTCCGAGGAGCTGTGGTGTCGACCAGCTATCCTGGCCGACTCGTCCCGGGTTCGAGCAGACGCGGGGTCGACCAGTTAGCCTTGCTAACTCGGTCCCGGGTCCAAGGTGCCGCGGGTCGACCAGCTGTCCCAGCGGCCTCGGACCCTAGTCTGAAGAGCTGTGGGGTCGACCAACTATCCCGGCCGACTCAGAGGCGGGTCCGAGGAGCTGTGGGGTGGAATCGCTCTCCCGGCCGACTTGGTCCTGCGCCCGAGCTGACACAGGAGCAACCAGCTATCCCGGCCCTTTTGGTCAGTGTTCCGAGCTGGGGAGGGGTCGATCAGCTGTCCCGGCCGACTCAGACCCGGGTCCGAGGAGCTGCGGGGATGACCAGCTATCCCGCCAACTCGGCCAGGGTTCGAGCTGACGCGGGTCGTCCAGTTATCGCGGCCAACACGGTCCCGGTCCGAGGAGCTGTGGGGTCCACCAGATGTCCCGGCCGACTCGGACCCGAAGCCGAGGAGCTGTCGGGTCGACCAGCTGTCTAGGCCGACTCGTTCCCGTGTCCGAGTTGACATAGGGTCGGCCTGAAATCCTGAACCATTTGGTCCCCGGTACGAGCTGACGTGGTTTCCATCAGCAGTCCCGGCCAACTCGGACCCGGGTCCGAGGAGCTCTGGAGTCACAAGCTGTCCCGGCCGACTCGGTCCAGATCCGAACTGCCGCAGGGTCGACCAGCTCTTCCGGCCGATTCGCACCCGGGTCCCAGGAGCTCTGGGGTGGACCAGCTCTCCTGGCCGACTCCGTCCTGGGTCCTAACTTACACAGGGTCGACCATCTATCCCGGTCCATATGGTCCCAGCTCCGAACTGACGCCCTGTCGTTAATTTTCCAGGACGACCCGGTCACGGGTCTGAGGAGCTGTGGGGTCGACCAGGTGTCCCGGTTGACTCGGACCCGAGGCCGAGGAGCTGTGGGGTTCACCAGCTATCCCGGCCAACTCAGTACTGGTCCGAGCTGACGCGGGGTCGTCCAGCTGTGCAGGCCGACTCGAACCCGGGTCCGAGGAGCTCTGGTGTTGTCCAGCTACCCTGCCCGACTCCGTCCCGGGTCCGAGCTTACACAGGGTCGACCATCTATCCCGGCCCATTTGGTCCGGGGTCCGGGCTGACGCGGTCTCGCTCACCTGCCCCAGACGACACGGTCCCGGGTCTGAGGAGGTGCGGGGTCGAACATATGTCCCGGCCGACTCGGACCCGAGTCCGAGGAGCTGTGGGGTCGAGCAGCTCTCCTGGCCGACTCGTCCCGGGTTCGAGCTGACGCGGGCTCGACCAGCTATCCCGGCCGACTCGGTCCCGGTACCGATCTGACACATGATGGACCAGCTATCCCGGCCCATTCGGTCCCAGATGCGAGCTGAGGCGGGGTCGACCAGACGTCCCGGCCGCCTCGGACCCTGGTCTGAGGAGCTGTGGGCTTGACAAGCTCTCCCGGCCGAATCGGTCCCGGATTCGAGCTGCCGCAGCGTCGACCAGCTATCCCGGCGTCTCGGCCCCGGGTCCGAGATGACTCGGTGTCGACCAGCAATGCTGGCCAACTCGGACCCGGGTCCGAGGAGCTGTGGGGTCGACCAGCTATCCTGGCCGACTCGTCCCGGGTCAGAGCAGACGCGGGGTCAACCAGTTATCCCGGCCACCTCGGTCCCGGGGCCAACCTGCCACGGGTCGACCAGCTGTCCCCGCCGACTCGGCCCCGGGTCCAAGCAGCTGTGGGGTGGACCAGCTGTGCACGCCGATCGGTCCCGGTTCCGAGCTGACACAGTGTCGGCCAGGAATCCCGACCCATTTGGTCCCGGGTCCCAGCTGACTCGGTGTCGACCAGCTGTCCCCGCCGACTCGGACCCAGGTCCGAGGAGCTGTGGGGTCGAGCAGCTCTCCTGGCCTGCTCGTCCCGGGTTCGAGGGGACGCTGGCTCGACCAGTTTCCCCGGCCAACTCGGTCCCGGATCCAAGGTGCCGCACGTCGACGAGCTCTCCCGGCCGACTCGGTCCCTGTACCTTTCTGACACGTGATAGACCAGCTATCCCGGCCCATTTGGTCCCAGATCCGAGCTGACGCGGGGTGGACCAGAGGTCCGGGCCGCCTCGGAACCGGGTCCGAGGAGCTGTGGGCTCGACATTCTCTCCCTGCCGAATCGGTCCCGGGTCCGAGAAGACTCGGGGTCGACCAGCTATCCCGGCCAACTCAGACCCGGGTCCGAGAAGACTCGGGGTCGACCAGCTATCCCGGCCAACTCGGACCCGGGTCCGAGGAGCTGTAGTGTTGGCCAGCTATCCCGGTGTACTCGGTCTCGGGTCCGAGCTGCCGCAGGGTCGACCCGCTGTGCAGGCCGACTCGGACCCAGGTTCAAGGAGCTGTTGGGTCGCCTAGATATCCTGGCCAACGCGGTCCCGGGTCCGAGCTGAAACAGGGTCGATCAGCTATCCCGGCCCATTTGGTCAGTGCTACGAGCTGCCCCAGTGTCGATCAGCTGTCCCAGCCGACTCGGAACCTGGTCCGAGGAGCTGTGGGATCGACCAGATTTCCCGGCCGATTCGGACCCGAGTCCGAGGAGCTGTGGTGTCGACCAGCTATCCTGGCCGACTCGTCCCGGGTTCGAGCAGACGCGGGGTCGACCAGTTAGCCTTGCTAACTCGGTCCCGGGTCCAAGGTGCCGCGGGTCGACCAGCTGTCCCAGCGGCCTCGGACCCTAGTCTGAAGAGCTGTGGGGTCGACCAACTATCCCGGCCGACTCAGAGGCGGGTCCGAGGAGCTGTGGGGTGGAATCGCTCTCCCGGCCGACTTGGTCCTGCGCCCGAGCTGACACAGGAGCAACCAGCTATCCCGGCCCTTTTGGTCAGTGTTCCGAGCTGGGGAGGGGTCGATCAGCTGTCCCGGCCGACTCAGACCCGGGTCCGAGGAGCTGCGGGGATGACCAGCTATCCCGCCAACTCGGCCAGGGTTCGAGCTGACGCGGGTCGTCCAGTTATCGCGGCCAACACGGTCCCGGTCCGAGGAGCTGTGGGGTCCACCAGATGTCCCGGCCGACTCGGACCCGAAGCCGAGGAGCTGTCGGGTCGACCAGCTGTCTAGGCCGACTCGTTCCCGTGTCCGAGTTGACATAGGGTCGGCCTGAAATCCTGAACCATTTGGTCCCCGGTACGAGCTGACGTGGTTTCCATCAGCAGTCCCGGCCAACTCGGACCCGGGTCCGAGGAGCTCTGGAGTCACAAGCTGTCCCGGCCGACTCGGTCCAGATCCGAACTGCCGCAGGGTCGACCAGCTCTTCCGGCCGATTCGCACCCGGGTCCCAGGAGCTCTGGGGTGGACCAGCTCTCCTGGCCGACTCCGTCCTGGGTCCTAACTTACACAGGGTCGACCATCTATCCCGGTCCATATGGTCCCAGCTCCGAACTGACGCCCTGTCGTTAATTTTCCAGGACGACCCGGTCACGGGTCTGAGGAGCTGTGGGGTCGACCAGGTGTCCCGGTTGACTCGGACCCGAGGCCGAGGAGCTGTGGGGTTCACCAGCTATCCCGGCCAACTCAGTACTGGTCCGAGCTGACGCGGGGTCGTCCAGCTGTGCAGGCCGACTCGAACCCGGGTCCGAGGAGCTCTGGTGTTGTCCAGCTACCCTGCCCGACTCCGTCCCGGGTCCGAGCTTACCCAGGGTCGACCATCTATCCCGGCCCATTTGGTCCGGGGTCCGGGCTGACGCGGTCTCGCTCACCTGCCCCAGACGACACGGTCCCGGGTCTGAGGAGGTGCGGGGTCGAACATATGTCCCGGCCGACTCGGACCCGAGTCCGAGGAGCTGTGGGGTCGAGCAGCTCTCCTGGCCGACTCGTCCCGGGTTCGAGCTGACGCGGGCTCGACCAGCTATCCCGGCCGACTCGGTCCCGGTACCGATCTGACACATGATGGACCAGCTATCCCGGCCCATTCGGTCCCAGATGCGAGCTGAGGCGGGGTCGACCAGACGTCCCGGCCGCCTCGGACCCTGGTCTGAGGAGCTGTGGGCTTGACAAGCTCTCCCGGCCGAATCGGTCCCGGATTCGAGCTGCCGCAGCGTCGACCAGCTATCCCGGCGTCTCGGCCCCGGGTCCGAGATGACTCGGTGTCGACCAGCAATGCTGGCCAACTCGGACCCGGGTCCGAGGAGCTGTGGGGTCGACCAGCTATCCTGGCCGACTCGTCCCGGGTCAGAGCAGACGCGGGGTCAACCAGTTATCCCGGCCACCTCGGTCCCGGGTCCAACCTGCCACGGGTCGACCAGCTGTCCCCGCCGACTCGGCCCCGGGTCCAAGCAGCTGTGGGGTGGACCAGCTGTGCACGCCGATCGGTCCCGGTTCCGAGCTGACACAGTGTCGGCCAGGAATCCCGACCCATTTGGTCCCGGGTCCCAGCTGACTCGGTGTCGACCAGCTGTCCCCGCCGACTCGGACCCAGGTCCGAGGAGCTGTGGGGTCGAGCAGCTCTCCTGGCCTGCTCGTCCCGGGTTCGAGGGGACGCTGGCTCGACCAGTTTCCCCGGCCAACTCGGTCCCGGATCCAAGGTGCCGCACGTCGACGAGCTCTCCCGGCCGACTCGGTCCCTGTACCTTTCTGACACGTGATAGACCAGCTATCCCGGCCCATTTGGTCCCAGATCCGAGCTGACGCGGGGTGGACCAGAGGTCCGGGCCGCCTCGGAACCGGGTCCGAGGAGCTGTGGGCTCGACATTCTCTCCCTGCCGAATCGGTCCCGGGTCCGAGAAGACTCGGGGTCGACCAGCTATCCCGGCCAACTCAGACCCGGGTCCGAGAAGACTCGGGGTCGACCAGCTATCCCGGCCAACTCGGACCCGGGTCCGAGGAGCTGTAGTGTTGGCCAGCTATCCCGGTGTACTCGGTCTCGGGTCCGAGCTGCCGCAGGGTCGACCCGCTGTGCAGGCCGACTCGGACCCAGGTTCAAGGAGCTGTTGGGTCGCCTAGATATCCTGGCCAACGCGGTCCCGGGTCCGAGCTGAAACAGGGTCGATCAGCTATCCCGGCCCATTTGGTCAGTGCTACGAGCTGCCCCAGTGTCGATCAGCTGTCCCAGCCGACTCGGAACCTGGTCCGAGGAGCTGTGGGATCGACCAGATTTCCCGGCCGATTCGGACCCGAGTCCGAGGAGCTGTGGTGTCGACCAGCTATCCTGGCCGACTCGTCCCGGGTTCGAGCAGACGCGGGGTCGACCAGTTAGCCTTGCTAACTCGGTCCCGGGTCCAAGGTGCCGCGGGTCGACCAGCTGTCCCAGCGGCCTCGGACCCTAGTCTGAAGAGCTGTGGGGTCGACCAACTATCCCGGCCGACTCAGAGGCGGGTCCGAGGAGCTGTGGGGTGGAATCGCTCTCCCGGCCGACTTGGTCCTGCGCCCGAGCTGACACAGGAGCAACCAGCTATCCCGGCCCTTTTGGTCAGTGTTCCGAGCTGGGGAGGGGTCGATCAGCTGTCCCGGCCGACTCAGACCCGGGTCCGAGGAGCTGCGGGGATGACCAGCTATCCCGCCAACTCGGCCAGGGTTCGAGCTGACGCGGGTCGTCCAGTTATCGCGGCCAACACGGTCCCGGTCCGAGGAGCTGTGGGGTCCACCAGATGTCCCGGCCGACTCGGACCCGAAGCCGAGGAGCTGTCGGGTCGAC
Organism: Sus scrofa; assembly: GCF_054392235.1. Lineage (NCBI taxonomy): Eukaryota > Metazoa > Chordata > Mammalia > Artiodactyla > Suidae > Sus > Sus scrofa. The sequence goes on along the minus strand of NC_139387.1, from coordinate 44,252,223 downwards.
CAGCTGTCTAGGCCGACTCGTTCCCGTGTCCGAGTTGACATAGGGTCGGCCTGAAATCCTGAACCATTTGGTCCCCGGTACGAGCTGACGTGGTTTCCATCAGCAGTCCCGGCCAACTCGGACCCGGGTCCGAGGAGCTCTGGAGTCACAAGCTGTCCCGGCCGACTCGGTCCAGATCCGAACTGCCGCAGGGTCGACCAGCTCTTCCGGCCGATTCGCACCCGGGTCCCAGGAGCTCTGGGGTGGACCAGCTCTCCTGGCCGACTCCGTCCTGGGTCCTAACTTACACAGGGTCGACCATCTATCCCGGTCCATATGGTCCCAGCTCCGAACTGACGCCCTGTCGTTAATTTTCCAGGACGACCCGGTCACGGGTCTGAGGAGCTGTGGGGTCGACCAGGTGTCCCGGTTGACTCGGACCCGAGGCCGAGGAGCTGTGGGGTTCACCAGCTATCCCGGCCAACTCAGTACTGGTCCGAGCTGACGCGGGGTCGTCCAGCTGTGCAGGCCGACTCGAACCCGGGTCCGAGGAGCTCTGGTGTTGTCCAGCTACCCTGCCCGACTCCGTCCCGGGTCCGAGCTTACACAGGGTCGACCATCTATCCCGGCCCATTTGGTCCGGGGTCCGGGCTGACGCGGTCTCGCTCACCTGCCCCAGACGACACGGTCCCGGGTCTGAGGAGGTGCGGGGTCGAACATATGTCCCGGCCGACTCGGACCCGAGTCCGAGGAGCTGTGGGGTCGAGCAGCTCTCCTGGCCGACTCGTCCCGGGTTCGAGCTGACGCGGGCTCGACCAGCTATCCCGGCCGACTCGGTCCCGGTACCGATCTGACACATGATGGACCAGCTATCCCGGCCCATTCGGTCCCAGATGCGAGCTGAGGCGGGGTCGACCAGACGTCCCGGCCGCCTCGGACCCTGGTCTGAGGAGCTGTGGGCTTGACAAGCTCTCCCGGCCGAATCGGTCCCGGATTCGAGCTGCCGCAGCGTCGACCAGCTATCCCGGCGTCTCGGCCCCGGGTCCGAGATGACTCGGTGTCGACCAGCAATGCTGGCCAACTCGGACCCGGGTCCGAGGAGCTGTGGGGTCGACCAGCTATCCTGGCCGACTCGTCCCGGGTCAGAGCAGACGCGGGGTCAACCAGTTATCCCGGCCACCTCGGTCCCGGGGCCAACCTGCCACGGGTCGACCAGCTGTCCCCGCCGACTCGGCCCCGGGTCCAAGCAGCTGTGGGGTGGACCAGCTGTGCACGCCGATCGGTCCCGGTTCCGAGCTGACACAGTGTCGGCCAGGAATCCCGACCCATTTGGTCCCGGGTCCCAGCTGACTCGGTGTCGACCAGCTGTCCCCGCCGACTCGGACCCAGGTCCGAGGAGCTGTGGGGTCGAGCAGCTCTCCTGGCCTGCTCGTCCCGGGTTCGAGGGGACGCTGGCTCGACCAGTTTCCCCGGCCAACTCGGTCCCGGATCCAAGGTGCCGCACGTCGACGAGCTCTCCCGGCCGACTCGGTCCCTGTACCTTTCTGACACGTGATAGACCAGCTATCCCGGCCCATTTGGTCCCAGATCCGAGCTGACGCGGGGTGGACCAGAGGTCCGGGCCGCCTCGGAACCGGGTCCGAGGAGCTGTGGGCTCGACATTCTCTCCCTGCCGAATCGGTCCCGGGTCCGAGAAGACTCGGGGTCGACCAGCTATCCCGGCCAACTCAGACCCGGGTCCGAGAAGACTCGGGGTCGACCAGCTATCCCGGCCAACTCGGACCCGGGTCCGAGGAGCTGTAGTGTTGGCCAGCTATCCCGGTGTACTCGGTCTCGGGTCCGAGCTGCCGCAGGGTCGACCCGCTGTGCAGGCCGACTCGGACCCAGGTTCAAGGAGCTGTTGGGTCGCCTAGATATCCTGGCCAACGCGGTCCCGGGTCCGAGCTGAAACAGGGTCGATCAGCTATCCCGGCCCATTTGGTCAGTGCTACGAGCTGCCCCAGTGTCGATCAGCTGTCCCAGCCGACTCGGAACCTGGTCCGAGGAGCTGTGGGATCGACCAGATTTCCCGGCCGATTCGGACCCGAGTCCGAGGAGCTGTGGTGTCGACCAGCTATCCTGGCCGACTCGTCCCGGGTTCGAGCAGACGCGGGGTCGACCAGTTAGCCTTGCTAACTCGGTCCCGGGTCCAAGGTGCCGCGGGTCGACCAGCTGTCCCAGCGGCCTCGGACCCTAGTCTGAAGAGCTGTGGGGTCGACCAACTATCCCGGCCGACTCAGAGGCGGGTCCGAGGAGCTGTGGGGTGGAATCGCTCTCCCGGCCGACTTGGTCCTGCGCCCGAGCTGACACAGGAGCAACCAGCTATCCCGGCCCTTTTGGTCAGTGTTCCGAGCTGGGGAGGGGTCGATCAGCTGTCCCGGCCGACTCAGACCCGGGTCCGAGGAGCTGCGGGGATGACCAGCTATCCCGCCAACTCGGCCAGGGTTCGAGCTGACGCGGGTCGTCCAGTTATCGCGGCCAACACGGTCCCGGTCCGAGGAGCTGTGGGGTCCACCAGATGTCCCGGCCGACTCGGACCCGAAGCCGAGGAGCTGTCGGGTCGACCAGCTGTCTAGGCCGACTCGTTCCCGTGTCCGAGTTGACATAGGGTCGGCCTGAAATCCTGAACCATTTGGTCCCCGGTACGAGCTGACGTGGTTTCCATCAGCAGTCCCGGCCAACTCGGACCCGGGTCCGAGGAGCTCTGGAGTCACAAGCTGTCCCGGCCGACTCGGTCCAGATCCGAACTGCCGCAGGGTCGACCAGCTCTTCCGGCCGATTCGCACCCGGGTCCCAGGAGCTCTGGGGTGGACCAGCTCTCCTGGCCGACTCCGTCCTGGGTCCTAACTTACACAGGGTCGACCATCTATCCCGGTCCATATGGTCCCAGCTCCGAACTGACGCCCTGTCGTTAATTTTCCAGGACGACCCGGTCACGGGTCTGAGGAGCTGTGGGGTCGACCAGGTGTCCCGGTTGACTCGGACCCGAGGCCGAGGAGCTGTGGGGTTCACCAGCTATCCCGGCCAACTCAGTACTGGTCCGAGCTGACGCGGGGTCGTCCAGCTGTGCAGGCCGACTCGAACCCGGGTCCGAGGAGCTCTGGTGTTGTCCAGCTACCCTGCCCGACTCCGTCCCGGGTCCGAGCTTACCCAGGGTCGACCATCTATCCCGGCCCATTTGGTCCGGGGTCCGGGCTGACGCGGTCTCGCTCACCTGCCCCAGACGACACGGTCCCGGGTCTGAGGAGGTGCGGGGTCGAACATATGTCCCGGCCGACTCGGACCCGAGTCCGAGGAGCTGTGGGGTCGAGCAGCTCTCCTGGCCGACTCGTCCCGGGTTCGAGCTGACGCGGGCTCGACCAGCTATCCCGGCCGACTCGGTCCCGGTACCGATCTGACACATGATGGACCAGCTATCCCGGCCCATTCGGTCCCAGATGCGAGCTGAGGCGGGGTCGACCAGACGTCCCGGCCGCCTCGGACCCTGGTCTGAGGAGCTGTGGGCTTGACAAGCTCTCCCGGCCGAATCGGTCCCGGATTCGAGCTGCCGCAGCGTCGACCAGCTATCCCGGCGTCTCGGCCCCGGGTCCGAGATGACTCGGTGTCGACCAGCAATGCTGGCCAACTCGGACCCGGGTCCGAGGAGCTGTGGGGTCGACCAGCTATCCTGGCCGACTCGTCCCGGGTCAGAGCAGACGCGGGGTCAACCAGTTATCCCGGCCACCTCGGTCCCGGGGCCAACCTGCCACGGGTCGACCAGCTGTCCCCGCCGACTCGGCCCCGGGTCCAAGCAGCTGTGGGGTGGACCAGCTGTGCACGCCGATCGGTCCCGGTTCCGAGCTGACACAGTGTCGGCCAGGAATCCCGACCCATTTGGTCCCGGGTCCCAGCTGACTCGGTGTCGACCAGCTGTCCCCGCCGACTCGGACCCAGGTCCGAGGAGCTGTGGGGTCGAGCAGCTCTCCTGGCCTGCTCGTCCCGGGTTCGAGGGGACGCTGGCTCGACCAGTTTCCCCGGCCAACTCGGTCCCGGATCCAAGGTGCCGCACGTCGACGAGCTCTCCCGGCCGACTCGGTCCCTGTACCTTTCTGACACGTGATAGACCAGCTATCCCGGCCCATTTGGTCCCAGATCCGAGCTGACGCGGGGTGGACCAGAGGTCCGGGCCGCCTCGGAACCGGGTCCGAGGAGCTGTGGGCTCGACATTCTCTCCCTGCCGAATCGGTCCCGGGTCCGAGAAGACTCGGGGTCGACCAGCTATCCCGGCCAACTCAGACCCGGGTCCGAGAAGACTCGGGGTCGACCAGCTATCCCGGCCAACTCGGACCCGGGTCCGAGGAGCTGTAGTGTTGGCCAGCTATCCCGGTGTACTCGGTCTCGGGTCCGAGCTGCCGCAGGGTCGACCCGCTGTGCAGGCCGACTCGGACCCAGGTTCAAGGAGCTGTTGGGTCGCCTAGATATCCTGGCCAACGCGGTCCCGGGTCCGAGCTGAAACAGGGTCGATCAGCTATCCCGGCCCATTTGGTCAGTGCTACGAGCTGCCCCAGTGTCGATCAGCTGTCCCAGCCGACTCGGAACCTGGTCCGAGGAGCTGTGGGATCGACCAGATTTCCCGGCCGATTCGGACCCGAGTCCGAGGAGCTGTGGTGTCGACCAGCTATCCTGGCCGACTCGTCCCGGGTTCGAGCAGACGCGGGGTCGACCAGTTAGCCTTGCTAACTCGGTCCCGGGTCCAAGGTGCCGCGGGTCGACCAGCTGTCCCAGCGGCCTCGGACCCTAGTCTGAAGAGCTGTGGGGTCGACCAACTATCCCGGCCGACTCAGAGGCGGGTCCGAGGAGCTGTGGGGTGGAATCGCTCTCCCGGCCGACTTGGTCCTGCGCCCGAGCTGACACAGGAGCAACCAGCTATCCCGGCCCTTTTGGTCAGTGTTCCGAGCTGGGGAGGGGTCGATCAGCTGTCCCGGCCGACTCAGACCCGGGTCCGAGGAGCTGCGGGGATGACCAGCTATCCCGCCAACTCGGCCAGGGTTCGAGCTGACGCGGGTCGTCCAGTTATCGCGGCCAACACGGTCCCGGTCCGAGGAGCTGTGGGGTCCACCAGATGTCCCGGCCGACTCGGACCCGAAGCCGAGGAGCTGTCGGGTCGACCAGCTGTCTAGGCCGACTCGTTCCCGTGTCCGAGTTGACATAGGGTCGGCCTGAAATCCTGAACCATTTGGTCCCCGGTACGAGCTGACGTGGTTTCCATCAGCAGTCCCGGCCAACTCGGACCCGGGTCCGAGGAGCTCTGGAGTCACAAGCTGTCCCGGCCGACTCGGTCCAGATCCGAACTGCCGCAGGGTCGACCAGCTCTTCCGGCCGATTCGCACCCGGGTCCCAGGAGCTCTGGGGTGGACCAGCTCTCCTGGCCGACTCCGTCCTGGGTCCTAACTTACACAGGGTCGACCATCTATCCCGGTCCATATGGTCCCAGCTCCGAACTGACGCCCTGTCGTTAATTTTCCAGGACGACCCGGTCACGGGTCTGAGGAGCTGTGGGGTCGACCAGGTGTCCCGGTTGACTCGGACCCGAGGCCGAGGAGCTGTGGGGTTCACCAGCTATCCCGGCCAACTCAGTACTGGTCCGAGCTGACGCGGGGTCGTCCAGCTGTGCAGGCCGACTCGAACCCGGGTCCGAGGAGCTCTGGTGTTGTCCAGCTACCCTGCCCGACTCCGTCCCGGGTCCGAGCTTACCCAGGGTCGACCATCTATCCCGGCCCATTTGGTCCGGGGTCCGGGCTGACGCAGTCTCGCTCACCTGCCCCAGACGACACGGTCCCGGGTCTGAGGAGGTGCGGGGTCGAACATATGTCCCGGCCGACTCGGACCCGAGTCCGAGGAGCTGTGGGGTCGAGCAGCTCTCCTGGCCGACTCGTCCCGGGTTCGAGCTGACGCGGGCTCGACCAGCTATCCCGGCCGACTCGGTCCCGGTACCGATCTGACACATGATGGACCAGCTATCCCGGCCCATTCGGTCCCAGATGCGAGCTGAGGCGGGGTCGACCAGACGTCCCGGCCGCCTCGGACCCTGGTCTGAGGAGCTGTGGGCTTGACAAGCTCTCCCGGCCGAATCGGTCCCGGATTCGAGCTGCCGCAGCGTCGACCAGCTATCCCGGCGTCTCGGCCCCGGGTCCGAGATGACTCGGTGTCGACCAGCAATGCTGGCCAACTCGGACCCGGGTCCGAGGAGCTGTGGGGTCGACCAGCTATCCTGGCCGACTCGTCCCGGGTCAGAGCAGACGCGGGGTCAACCAGTTATCCCGGCCACCTCGGTCCCGGGGCCAACCTGCCACGGGTCGACCAGCTGTCCCCGCCGACTCGGCCCCGGGTCCAAGCAGCTGTGGGGTGGACCAGCTGTGCACGCCGATCGGTCCCGGTTCCGAGCTGACACAGTGTCGGCCAGGAATCCCGACCCATTTGGTCCCGGGTCCCAGCTGACTCGGTGTCGACCAGCTGTCCCCGCCGACTCGGACCCAGGTCCGAGGAGCTGTGGGGTCGAGCAGCTCTCCTGGCCTGCTCGTCCCGGGTTCGAGGGGACGCTGGCTCGACCAGTTTCCCCGGCCAACTCGGTCCCGGATCCAAGGTGCCGCACGTCGACGAGCTCTCCCGGCCGACTCGGTCCCTGTACCTTTCTGACACGTGATAGACCAGCTATCCCGGCCCATTTGGTCCCAGATCCGAGCTGACGCGGGGTGGACCAGAGGTCCGGGCCGCCTCGGAACCGGGTCCGAGGAGCTGTGGGCTCGACATTCTCTCCCTGCCGAATCGGTCCCGGGTCCGAGAAGACTCGGGGTCGACCAGCTATCCCGGCCAACTCAGACCCGGGTCCGAGAAGACTCGGGGTCGACCAGCTATCCCGGCCAACTCGGACCCGGGTCCGAGGAGCTGTAGTGTTGGCCAGCTATCCCGGTGTACTCGGTCTCGGGTCCGAGCTGCCGCAGGGTCGACCCGCTGTGCAGGCCGACTCGGACCCAGGTTCAAGGAGCTGTTGGGTCGCCTAGATATCCTGGCCAACGCGGTCCCGGGTCCGAGCTGAAACAGGGTCGATCAGCTATCCCGGCCCATTTGGTCAGTGCTACGAGCTGCCCCAGTGTCGATCAGCTGTCCCAGCCGACTCGGAACCTGGTCCGAGGAGCTGTGGGATCGACCAGATTTCCCGGCCGATTCGGACCCGAGTCCGAGGAGCTGTGGTGTCGACCAGCTATCCTGGCCGACTCGTCCCGGGTTCGAGCAGACGCGGGGTCGACCAGTTAGCCTTGCTAACTCGGTCCCGGGTCCAAGGTGCCGCGGGTCGACCAGCTGTCCCAGCGGCCTCGGACCCTAGTCTGAAGAGCTGTGGGGTCGACCAACTATCCCGGCCGACTCAGAGGCGGGTCCGAGGAGCTGTGGGGTGGAATCGCTCTCCCGGCCGACTTGGTCCTGCGCCCGAGCTGACACAGGAGCAACCAGCTATCCCGGCCCTTTTGGTCAGTGTTCCGAGCTGGGGAGGGGTCGATCAGCTGTCCCGGCCGACTCAGACCCGGGTCCGAGGAGCTGCGGGGATGACCAGCTATCCCGCCAACTCGGCCAGGGTTCGAGCTGACGCGGGTCGTCCAGTTATCGCGGCCAACACGGTCCCGGTCCGAGGAGCTGTGGGGTCCACCAGATGTCCCGGCCGACTCGGACCCGAAGCCGAGGAGCTGTCGGGTCGACCAGCTGTCTAGGCCGACTCGTTCCCGTGTCCGAGTTGACATAGGGTCGGCCTGAAATCCTGAACCATTTGGTCCCCGGTACGAGCTGACGTGGTTTCCATCAGCAGTCCCGGCCAACTCGGACCCGGGTCCGAGGAGCTCTGGAGTCACAAGCTGTCCCGGCCGACTCGGTCCAGATCCGAACTGCCGCAGGGTCGACCAGCTCTTCCGGCCGATTCGCACCCGGGTCCCAGGAGCTCTGGGGTGGACCAGCTCTCCTGGCCGACTCCGTCCTGGGTCCTAACTTACACAGGGTCGACCATCTATCCCGGTCCATATGGTCCCAGCTCCGAACTGACGCCCTGTCGTTAATTTTCCAGGACGACCCGGTCACGGGTCTGAGGAGCTGTGGGGTCGACCAGGTGTCCCGGTTGACTCGGACCCGAGGCCGAGGAGCTGTGGGGTTCACCAGCTATCCCGGCCAACTCAGTACTGGTCCGAGCTGACGCGGGGTCGTCCAGCTGTGCAGGCCGACTCGAACCCGGGTCCGAGGAGCTCTGGTGTTGTCCAGCTACCCTGCCCGACTCCGTCCCGGGTCCGAGCTTACCCAGGGTCGACCATCTATCCCGGCCCATTTGGTCCGGGGTCCGGGCTGACGCGGTCTCGCTCACCTGCCCCAGACGACACGGTCCCGGGTCTGAGGAGGTGCGGGGTCGAACATATGTCCCGGCCGACTCGGACCCGAGTCCGAGGAGCTGTGGGGTCGAGCAGCTCTCCTGGCCGACTCGTCCCGGGTTCGAGCTGACGCGGGCTCGACCAGCTATCCCGGCCGACTCGGTCCCGGTACCGATCTGACACATGATGGACCAGCTATCCCGGCCCATTCGGTCCCAGATGCGAGCTGAGGCGGGGTCGACCAGACGTCCCGGCCGCCTCGGACCCTGGTCTGAGGAGCTGTGGGCTTGACAAGCTCTCCCGGCCGAATCGGTCCCGGATTCGAGCTGCCGCAGCGTCGACCAGCTATCCCGGCGTCTCGGCCCCGGGTCCGAGATGACTCGGTGTCGACCAGCAATGCTGGCCAACTCGGACCCGGGTCCGAGGAGCTGTGGGGTCGACCAGCTATCCTGGCCGACTCGTCCCGGGTCAGAGCAGACGCGGGGTCAACCAGTTATCCCGGCCACCTCGGTCCCGGGGCCAACCTGCCACGGGTCGACCAGCTGTCCCCGCCGACTCGGCCCCGGGTCCAAGCAGCTGTGGGGTGGACCAGCTGTGCACGCCGATCGGTCCCGGTTCCGAGCTGACACAGTGTCGGCCAGGAATCCCGACCCATTTGGTCCCGGGTCCCAGCTGACTCGGTGTCGACCAGCTGTCCCCGCCGACTCGGACCCAGGTCCGAGGAGCTGTGGGGTCGAGCAGCTCTCCTGGCCTGCTCGTCCCGGGTTCGAGGGGACGCTGGCTCGACCAGTTTCCCCGGCCAACTCGGTCCCGGATCCAAGGTGCCGCACGTCGACGAGCTCTCCCGGCCGACTCGGTCCCTGTACCTTTCTGACACGTGATAGACCAGCTATCCCGGCCCATTTGGTCCCAGATCCGAGCTGACGCGGGGTGGACCAGAGGTCCGGGCCGCCTCGGAACCGGGTCCGAGGAGCTGTGGGCTCGACATTCTCTCCCTGCCGAATCGGTCCCGGGTCCGAGAAGACTCGGGGTCGACCAGCTATCCCGGCCAACTCAGACCCGGGTCCGAGAAGACTCGGGGTCGACCAGCTATCCCGGCCAACTCGGACCCGGGTCCGAGGAGCTGTAGTGTTGGCCAGCTATCCCGGTGTACTCGGTCTCGGGTCCGAGCTGCCGCAGGGTCGACCCGCTGTGCAGGCCGACTCGGACCCAGGTTCAAGGAGCTGTTGGGTCGCCTAGATATCCTGGCCAACGCGGTCCCGGGTCCGAGCTGAAACAGGGTCGATCAGCTATCCCGGCCCATTTGGTCAGTGCTACGAGCTGCCCCAGTGTCGATCAGCTGTCCCAGCCGACTCGGAACCTGGTCCGAGGAGCTGTGGGATCGACCAGATTTCCCGGCCGATTCGGACCCGAGTCCGAGGAGCTGTGGTGTCGACCAGCTATCCTGGCCGACTCGTCCCGGGTTCGAGCAGACGCGGGGTCGACCAGTTAGCCTTGCTAACTCGGTCCCGGGTCCAAGGTGCCGCGGGTCGACCAGCTGTCCCAGCGGCCTCGGACCCTAGTCTGAAGAGCTGTGGGGTCGACCAACTATCCCGGCCGACTCAGAGGCGGGTCCGAGGAGCTGTGGGGTGGAATCGCTCTCCCGGCCGACTTGGTCCTGCGCCCGAGCTGACACAGGAGCAACCAGCTATCCCGGCCCTTTTGGTCAGTGTTCCGAGCTGGGGAGGGGTCGATCAGCTGTCCCGGCCGACTCAGACCCGGGTCCGAGGAGCTGCGGGGATGACCAGCTATCCCGCCAACTCGGCCAGGGTTCGAGCTGACGCGGGTCGTCCAGTTATCGCGGCCAACACGGTCCCGGTCCGAGGAGCTGTGGGGTCCACCAGATGTCCCGGCCGACTCGGACCCGAAGCCGAGGAGCTGTCGGGTCGACCAGCTGTCTAGGCCGACTCGTTCCCGTGTCCGAGTTGACATAGGGTCGGCCTGAAATCCTGAACCATTTGGTCCCCGGTACGAGCTGACGTGGTTTCCATCAGCAGTCCCGGCCAACTCGGACCCGGGTCCGAGGAGCTCTGGAGTCACAAGCTGTCCCGGCCGACTCGGTCCAGATCCGAACTGCCGCAGGGTCGACCAGCTCTTCCGGCCGATTCGCACCCGGGTCCCAGGAGCTCTGGGGTGGACCAGCTCTCCTGGCCGACTCCGTCCTGGGTCCTAACTTACACAGGGTCGACCATCTATCCCGGTCCATATGGTCCCAGCTCCGAACTGACGCCCTGTCGTTAATTTTCCAGGACGACCCGGTCACGGGTCTGAGGAGCTGTGGGGTCGACCAGGTGTCCCGGTTGACTCGGACCCGAGGCCGAGGAGCTGTGGGGTTCACCAGCTATCCCGGCCAACTCAGTACTGGTCCGAGCTGACGCGGGGTCGTCCAGCTGTGCAGGCCGACTCGAACCCGGGTCCGAGGAGCTCTGGTGTTGTCCAGCTACCCTGCCCGACTCCGTCCCGGGTCCGAGCTTACCCAGGGTCGACCATCTATCCCGGCCCATTTGGTCCGGGGTCCGGGCTGACGCGGTCTCGCTCACCTGCCCCAGACGACACGGTCCCGGGTCTGAGGAGGTGCGGGGTCGAACATATGTCCCGGCCGACTCGGACCCGAGTCCGAGGAGCTGTGGGGTCGAGCAGCTCTCCTGGCCGACTCGTCCCGGGTTCGAGCTGACGCGGGCTCGACCAGCTATCCCGGCCGACTCGGTCCCGGTACCGATCTGACACATGATGGACCAGCTATCCCGGCCCATTCGGTCCCAGATGCGAGCTGAGGCGGGGTCGACCAGACGTCCCGGCCGCCTCGGACCCTGGTCTGAGGAGCTGTGGGCTTGACAAGCTCTCCCGGCCGAATCGGTCCCGGATTCGAGCTGCCGCAGCGTCGACCAGCTATCCCGGCGTCTCGGCCCCGGGTCCGAGATGACTCGGTGTCGACCAGCAATGCTGGCCAACTCGGACCCGGGTCCGAGGAGCTGTGGGGTCGACCAGCTATCCTGGCCGACTCGTCCCGGGTCAGAGCAGACGCGGGGTCAACCAGTTATCCCGGCCACCTCGGTCCCGGGGCCAACCTGCCACGGGTCGACCAGCTGTCCCCGCCGACTCGGCCCCGGGTCCAAGCAGCTGTGGGGTGGACCAGCTGTGCACGCCGATCGGTCCCGGTTCCGAGCTGACACAGTGTCGGCCAGGAATCCCGACCCATTTGGTCCCGGGTCCCAGCTGACTCGGTGTCGACCAGCTGTCCCCGCCGACTCGGACCCAGGTCCGAGGAGCTGTGGGGTCGAGCAGCTCTCCTGGCCTGCTCGTCCCGGGTTCGAGGGGACGCTGGCTCGACCAGTTTCCCCGGCCAACTCGGTCCCGGATCCAAGGTGCCGCACGTCGACGAGCTCTCCCGGCCGACTCGGTCCCTGTACCTTTCTGACACGTGATAGACCAGCTATCCCGGCCCATTTGGTCCCAGATCCGAGCTGACGCGGGGTGGACCAGAGGTCCGGGCCGCCTCGGAACCGGGTCCGAGGAGCTGTGGGCTCGACATTCTCTCCCTGCCGAATCGGTCCCGGGTCCGAGAAGACTCGGGGTCGACCAGCTATCCCGGCCAACTCAGACCCGGGTCCGAGAAGACTCGGGGTCGACCAGCTATCCCGGCCAACTCGGACCCGGGTCCGAGGAGCTGTAGTGTTGGCCAGCTATCCCGGTGTACTCGGTCTCGGGTCCGAGCTGCCGCAGGGTCGACCCGCTGTGCAGGCTGACTCGGACCCAGGTTCAAGGAGCTGTTGGGTCGCCTAGATATCCTGGCCAACGCGGTCCCGGGTCCGAGCTGAAACAGGGTCGATCAGCTATCCCGGCCCATTTGGTCAGTGCTACGAGCTGCCCCAGTGTCGATCAGCTGTCCCAGCCGACTCGGTCCCGGTACCGATCTGACACATGATGGACCAGCTATCCCGGCCCATTCGGTCCCAGATGCGAGCTGAGGCGGGGTCGACCAGACGTCCCGGCCGCCTCGGACCCTGGTCTGAGGAGCTGTGGGCTTGACAAGCTCTCCCGGCCGAATCGGTCCCGGATTCGAGCTGCCGCAGCGTCGACCAGCTATCCCGGCGTCTCGGCCCCGGGTCCGAGATGACTCGGTGTCGACCAGCAATGCTGGCCAACTCGGACCCGGGTCCGAGGAGCTGTGGGGTCGACCAGCTATCCTGGCCGACTCGTCCCGGGTCAGAGCAGACGCGGGGTCAACCAGTTATCCCGGCCACCTCGGTCCCGGGGCCAACCTGCCACGGGTCGACCAGCTGTCCCCGCCGACTCGGCCCCGGGTCCAAGCAGCTGTGGGGTGGACCAGCTGTGCACGCCGATCGGTCCCGGTTCCGAGCTGACACAGTGTCGGCCAGGAATCCCGACCCATTTGGTCCCGGGTCCCAGCTGACTCGGTGTCGACCAGCTGTCCCCGCCGACTCGGACCCAGGTCCGAGGAGCTGTGGGGTCGAGCAGCTCTCCTGGCCTGCTCGTCCCGGGTTCGAGGGGACGCTGGCTCGACCAGTTTCCCCGGCCAACTCGGTCCCGGATCCAAGGTGCCGCACGTCGACGAGCTCTCCCGGCCGACTCGGTCCCTGTACCTTTCTGACACGTGATAGACCAGCTATCCCGGCCCATTTGGTCCCAGATCCGAGCTGACGCGGGGTGGACCAGAGGTCCGGGCCGCCTCGGAACCGGGTCCGAGGAGCTGTGGGCTCGACATTCTCTCCCTGCCGAATCGGTCCCGGGTCCGAGAAGACTCGGGGTCGACCAGCTATCCCGGCCAACTCAGACCCGGGTCCGAGAAGACTCGGGGTCGACCAGCTATCCCGGCCAACTCGGACCCGGGTCCGAGGAGCTGTAGTGTTGGCCAGCTATCCCGGTGTACTCGGTCTCGGGTCCGAGCTGCCGCAGGGTCGACCCGCTGTGCAGGCCGACTCGGACCCAGGTTCAAGGAGCTGTTGGGTCGCCTAGATATCCTGGCCAACGCGGTCCCGGGTCCGAGCTGAAACAGGGTCGATCAGCTATCCCGGCCCATTTGGTCAGTGCTACGAGCTGCCCCAGTGTCGATCAGCTGTCCCAGCCGACTCGGAACCTGGTCCGAGGAGCTGTGGGATCGACCAGATTTCCCGGCCGATTCGGACCCGAGTCCGAGGAGCTGTGGTGTCGACCAGCTATCCTGGCCGACTCGTCCCGGGTTCGAGCAGACGCGGGGTCGACCAGTTAGCCTTGCTAACTCGGTCCCGGGTCCAAGGTGCCGCGGGTCGACCAGCTGTCCCAGCGGCCTCGGACCCTAGTCTGAAGAGCTGTGGGGTCGACCAACTATCCCGGCCGACTCAGAGGCGGGTCCGAGGAGCTGTGGGGTGGAATCGCTCTCCCGGCCGACTTGGTCCTGCGCCCGAGCTGACACAGGAGCAACCAGCTATCCCGGCCCTTTTGGTCAGTGTTCCGAGCTGGGGAGGGGTCGATCAGCTGTCCCGGCCGACTCAGACCCGGGTCCGAGGAGCTGCGGGGATGACCAGCTATCCCGCCAACTCGGCCAGGGTTCGAGCTGACGCGGGTCGTCCAGTTATCGCGGCCAACACGGTCCCGGTCCGAGGAGCTGTGGGGTCCACCAGATGTCCCGGCCGACTCGGACCCGAAGCCGAGGAGCTGTCGGGTCGACCAGCTGTCTAGGCCGACTCGTTCCCGTGTCCGAGTTGACATAGGGTCGGCCTGAAATCCTGAACCATTTGGTCCCCGGTACGAGCTGACGTGGTTTCCATCAGCAGTCCCGGCCAACTCGGACCCGGGTCCGAGGAGCTCTGGAGTCACAAGCTGTCCCGGCCGACTCGGTCCAGATCCGAACTGCCGCAGGGTCGACCAGCTCTTCCGGCCGATTCGCACCCGGGTCCCAGGAGCTCTGGGGTGGACCAGCTCTCCTGGCCGACTCCGTCCTGGGTCCTAACTTACACAGGGTCGACCATCTATCCCGGTCCATATGGTCCCAGCTCCGAACTGACGCCCTGTCGTTAATTTTCCAGGACGACCCGGTCACGGGTCTGAGGAGCTGTGGGGTCGACCAGGTGTCCCGGTTGACTCGGACCCGAGGCCGAGGAGCTGTGGGGTTCACCAGCTATCCCGGCCAACTCAGTACTGGTCCGAGCTGACGCGGGGTCGTCCAGCTGTGCAGGCCGACTCGAACCCGGGTCCGAGGAGCTCTGGTGTTGTCCAGCTACCCTGCCCGACTCCGTCCCGGGTCCGAGCTTACCCAGGGTCGACCATCTATCCCGGCCCATTTGGTCCGGGGTCCGGGCTGACGCGGTCTCGCTCACCTGCCCCAGACGACACGGTCCCGGGTCTGAGGAGGTGCGGGGTCGAACATATGTCCCGGCCGACTCGGACCCGAGTCCGAGGAGCTGTGGGGTCGAGCAGCTCTCCTGGCCGACTCGTCCCGGGTTCGAGCTGACGCGGGCTCGACCAGCTATCCCGGCCGACTCGGTCCCGGTACCGATCTGACACATGATGGACCAGCTATCCCGGCCCATTCGGTCCCAGATGCGAGCTGAGGCGGGGTCGACCAGACGTCCCGGCCGCCTCGGACCCTGGTCTGAGGAGCTGTGGGCTTGACAAGCTCTCCCGGCCGAATCGGTCCCGGATTCGAGCTGCCGCAGCGTCGACCAGCTATCCCGGCGTCTCGGCCCCGGGTCCGAGATGACTCGGTGTCGACCAGCAATGCTGGCCAACTCGGACCCGGGTCCGAGGAGCTGTGGGGTCGACCAGCTATCCTGGCCGACTCGTCCCGGGTCAGAGCAGACGCGGGGTCAACCAGTTATCCCGGCCACCTCGGTCCCGGGGCCAACCTGCCACGGGTCGACCAGCTGTCCCCGCCGACTCGGCCCCGGGTCCAAGCAGCTGTGGGGTGGACCAGCTGTGCACGCCGATCGGTCCCGGTTCCGAGCTGACACAGTGTCGGCCAGGAATCCCGACCCATTTGGTCCCGGGTCCCAGCTGACTCGGTGTCGACCAGCTGTCCCCGCCGACTCGGACCCAGGTCCGAGGAGCTGTGGGGTCGAGCAGCTCTCCTGGCCTGCTCGTCCCGGGTTCGAGGGGACGCTGGCTCGACCAGTTTCCCCGGCCAACTCGGTCCCGGATCCAAGGTGCCGCACGTCGACGAGCTCTCCCGGCCGACTCGGTCCCTGTACCTTTCTGACACGTGATAGACCAGCTATCCCGGCCCATTTGGTCCCAGATCCGAGCTGACGCGGGGTGGACCAGAGGTCCGGGCCGCCTCGGAACCGGGTCCGAGGAGCTGTGGGCTCGACATTCTCTCCCTGCCGAATCGGTCCCGGGTCCGAGAAGACTCGGGGTCGACCAGCTATCCCGGCCAACTCAGACCCGGGTCCGAGAAGACTCGGGGTCGACCAGCTATCCCGGCCAACTCGGACCCGGGTCCGAGGAGCTGTAGTGTTGGCCAGCTATCCCGGTGTACTCGGTCTCGGGTCCGAGCTGCCGCAGGGTCGACCCGCTGTGCAGGCCGACTCGGACCCAGGTTCAAGGAGCTGTTGGGTCGCCTAGATATCCTGGCCAACGCGGTCCCGGGTCCGAGCTGAAACAGGGTCGATCAGCTATCCCGGCCCATTTGGTCAGTGCTACGAGCTGCCCCAGTGTCGATCAGCTGTCCCAGCCGACTCGGAACCTGGTCCGAGGAGCTGTGGGATCGACCAGATTTCCCGGCCGATTCGGACCCGAGTCCGAGGAGCTGTGGTGTCGACCAGCTATCCTGGCCGACTCGTCCCGGGTTCGAGCAGACGCGGGGTCGACCAGTTAGCCTTGCTAACTCGGTCCCGGGTCCAAGGTGCCGCGGGTCGACCAGCTGTCCCAGCGGCCTCGGACCCTAGTCTGAAGAGCTGTGGGGTCGACCAACTATCCCGGCCGACTCAGAGGCGGGTCCGAGGAGCTGTGGGGTGGAATCGCTCTCCCGGCCGACTTGGTCCTGCGCCCGAGCTGACACAGGAGCAACCAGCTATCCCGGCCCTTTTGGTCAGTGTTCCGAGCTGGGGAGGGGTCGATCAGCTGTCCCGGCCGACTCAGACCCGGGTCCGAGGAGCTGCGGGGATGACCAGCTATCCCGCCAACTCGGCCAGGGTTCGAGCTGACGCGGGTCGTCCAGTTATCGCGGCCAACACGGTCCCGGTCCGAGGAGCTGTGGGGTCCACCAGATGTCCCGGCCGACTCGGACCCGAAGCCGAGGAGCTGTCGGGTCGACCAGCTGTCTAGGCCGACTCGTTCCCGTGTCCGAGTTGACATAGGGTCGGCCTGAAATCCTGAACCATTTGGTCCCCGGTACGAGCTGACGTGGTTTCCATCAGCAGTCCCGGCCAACTCGGACCCGGGTCCGAGGAGCTCTGGAGTCACAAGCTGTCCCGGCCGACTCGGTCCAGATCCGAACTGCCGCAGGGTCGACCAGCTCTTCCGGCCGATTCGCACCCGGGTCCCAGGAGCTCTGGGGTGGACCAGCTCTCCTGGCCGACTCCGTCCTGGGTCCTAACTTACACAGGGTCGACCATCTATCCCGGTCCATATGGTCCCAGCTCCGAACTGACGCCCTGTCGTTAATTTTCCAGGACGACCCGGTCACGGGTCTGAGGAGCTGTGGGGTCGACCAGGTGTCCCGGTTGACTCGGACCCGAGGCCGAGGAGCTGTGGGGTTCACCAGCTATCCCGGCCAACTCAGTACTGGTCCGAGCTGACGCGGGGTCGTCCAGCTGTGCAGGCCGACTCGAACCCGGGTCCGAGGAGCTCTGGTGTTGTCCAGCTACCCTGCCCGACTCCGTCCCGGGTCCGAGCTTACCCAGGGTCGACCATCTATCCCGGCCCATTTGGTCCGGGGTCCGGGCTGACGCGGTCTCGCTCACCTGCCCCAGACGACACGGTCCCGGGTCTGAGGAGGTGCGGGGTCGAACATATGTCCCGGCCGACTCGGACCCGAGTCCGAGGAGCTGTGGGGTCGAGCAGCTCTCCTGGCCGACTCGTCCCGGGTTCGAGCTGACGCGGGCTCGACCAGCTATCCCGGCCGACTCGGTCCCGGTACCGATCTGACACATGATGGACCAGCTATCCCGGCCCATTCGGTCCCAGATGCGAGCTGAGGCGGGGTCGACCAGACGTCCCGGCCGCCTCGGACCCTGGTCTGAGGAGCTGTGGGCTTGACAAGCTCTCCCGGCCGAATCGGTCCCGGATTCGAGCTGCCGCAGCGTCGACCAGCTATCCCGGCGTCTCGGCCCCGGGTCCGAGATGACTCGGTGTCGACCAGCAATGCTGGCCAACTCGGACCCGGGTCCGAGGAGCTGTGGGGTCGACCAGCTATCCTGGCCGACTCGTCCCGGGTCAGAGCAGACGCGGGGTCAACCAGTTATCCCGGCCACCTCGGTCCCGGGGCCAACCTGCCACGGGTCGACCAGCTGTCCCCGCCGACTCGGCCCCGGGTCCAAGCAGCTGTGGGGTGGACCAGCTGTGCACGCCGATCGGTCCCGGTTCCGAGCTGACACAGTGTCGGCCAGGAATCCCGACCCATTTGGTCCCGGGTCCCAGCTGACTCGGTGTCGACCAGCTGTCCCCGCCGACTCGGACCCAGGTCCGAGGAGCTGTGGGGTCGAGCAGCTCTCCTGGCCTGCTCGTCCCGGGTTCGAGGGGACGCTGGCTCGACCAGTTTCCCCGGCCAACTCGGTCCCGGATCCAAGGTGCCGCACGTCGACGAGCTCTCCCGGCCGACTCGGTCCCTGTACCTTTCTGACACGTGATAGACCAGCTATCCCGGCCCATTTGGTCCCAGATCCGAGCTGACGCGGGGTGGACCAGAGGTCCGGGCCGCCTCGGAACCGGGTCCGAGGAGCTGTGGGCTCGACATTCTCTCCCTGCCGAATCGGTCCCGGGTCCGAGAAGACTCGGGGTCGACCAGCTATCCCGGCCAACTCAGACCCGGGTCCGAGAAGACTCGGGGTCGACCAGCTATCCCGGCCAACTCGGACCCGGGTCCGAGGAGCTGTAGTGTTGGCCAGCTATCCCGGTGTACTCGGTCTCGGGTCCGAGCTGCCGCAGGGTCGACCCGCTGTGCAGGCCGACTCGGACCCAGGTTCAAGGAGCTGTTGGGTCGCCTAGATATCCTGGCCAACGCGGTCCCGGGTCCGAGCTGAAACAGGGTCGATCAGCTATCCCGGCCCATTTGGTCAGTGCTACGAGCTGCCCCAGTGTCGATCAGCTGTCCCAGCCGACTCGGAACCTGGTCCGAGGAGCTGTGGGATCGACCAGATTTCCCGGCCGATTCGGACCCGAGTCCGAGGAGCTGTGGTGTCGACCAGCTATCCTGGCCGACTCGTCCCGGGTTCGAGCAGACGCGGGGTCGACCAGTTAGCCTTGCTAACTCGGTCCCGGGTCCAAGGTGCCGCGGGTCGACCAGCTGTCCCAGCGGCCTCGGACCCTAGTCTGAAGAGCTGTGGGGTCGACCAACTATCCCGGCCGACTCAGAGGCGGGTCCGAGGAGCTGTGGGGTGGAATTGCTCTCCCGGCCGACTTGGTCCTGCGCCCGAGCTGACACAGGAGCAACCAGCTATCCCGGCCCTTTTGGTCAGTGTTCCGAGCTGGGGAGGGGTCGATCAGCTGTCCCGGCCGACTCAGACCCGGGTCCGAGGAGCTGCGGGGATGACCAGCTATCCCGCCAACTCGGCCAGGGTTCGAGCTGACGCGGGTCGTCCAGTTATCGCGGCCAACACGGTCCCGGTCCGAGGAGCTGTGGGGTCCACCAGATGTCCCGGCCGACTCGGACCCGAAGCCGAGGAGCTGTCGGGTCGACCAGCTGTCTAGGCCGACTCGTTCCCGTGTCCGAGTTGACATAGGGTCGGCCTGAAATCCTGAACCATTTGGTCCCCGGTACGAGCTGACGTGGTTTCCATCAGCAGTCCCGGCCAACTCGGACCCGGGTCCGAGGAGCTCTGGAGTCACAAGCTGTCCCGGCCGACTCGGTCCAGATCCGAACTGCCGCAGGGTCGACCAGCTCTTCCGGCCGATTCGCACCCGGGTCCCAGGAGCTCTGGGGTGGACCAGCTCTCCTGGCCGACTCCGTCCTGGGTCCTAACTTACACAGGGTCGACCATCTATCCCGGTCCATATGGTCCCAGCTCCGAACTGACGCCCTGTCGTTAATTTTCCAGGACGACCCGGTCACGGGTCTGAGGAGCTGTGGGGTCGACCAGGTGTCCCGGTTGACTCGGACCCGAGGCCGAGGAGCTGTGGGGTTCACCAGCTATCCCGGCCAACTCAGTACTGGTCCGAGCTGACGCGGGGTCGTCCAGCTGTGCAGGCCGACTCGAACCCGGGTCCGAGGAGCTCTGGTGTTGTCCAGCTACCCTGCCCGACTCCGTCCCGGGTCCGAGCTTACCCAGGGTCGACCATCTATCCCGGCCCATTTGGTCCGGGGTCCGGGCTGACGCGGTCTCGCTCACCTGCCCCAGACGACACGGTCCCGGGTCTGAGGAGGTGCGGGGTCGAACATATGTCCCGGCCGACTCGGACCCGAGTCCGAGGAGCTGTGGGGTCGAGCAGCTCTCCTGGCCGACTCGTCCCGGGTTCGAGCTGACGCGGGCTCGACCAGCTATCCCGGCCGACTCGGTCCCGGTACCGATCTGACACATGATGGACCAGCTATCCCGGCCCATTCGGTCCCAGATGCGAGCTGAGGCGGGGTCGACCAGACGTCCCGGCCGCCTCGGACCCTGGTCTGAGGAGCTGTGGGCTTGACAAGCTCTCCCGGCCGAATCGGTCCCGGATTCGAGCTGCCGCAGCGTCGACCAGCTATCCCGGCGTCTCGGCCCCGGGTCCGAGATGACTCGGTGTCGACCAGCAATGCTGGCCAACTCGGACCCGGGTCCGAGGAGCTGTGGGGTCGACCAGCTATCCTGGCCGACTCGTCCCGGGTCAGAGCAGACGCGGGGTCAACCAGTTATCCCGGCCACCTCGGTCCCGGGGCCAACCTGCCACGGGTCGACCAGCTGTCCCCGCCGACTCGGCCCCGGGTCCAAGCAGCTGTGGGGTGGACCAGCTGTGCACGCCGATCGGTCCCGGTTCCGAGCTGACACAGTGTCGGCCAGGAATCCCGACCCATTTGGTCCCGGGTCCCAGCTGACTCGGTGTCGACCAGCTGTCCCCGCCGACTCGGACCCAGGTCCGAGGAGCTGTGGGGTCGAGCAGCTCTCCTGGCCTGCTCGTCCCGGGTTCGAGGGGACGCTGGCTCGACCAGTTTCCCCGGCCAACTCGGTCCCGGATCCAAGGTGCCGCACGTCGACGAGCTCTCCCGGCCGACTCGGTCCCTGTACCTTTCTGACACGTGATAGACCAGCTATCCCGGCCCATTTGGTCCCAGATCCGAGCTGACGCGGGGTGGACCAGAGGTCCGGGCCGCCTCGGAACCGGGTCCGAGGAGCTGTGGGCTCGACATTCTCTCCCTGCCGAATCGGTCCCGGGTCCGAGAAGACTCGGGGTCGACCAGCTATCCCGGCCAACTCAGACCCGGGTCCGAGAAGACTCGGGGTCGACCAGCTATCCCGGCCAACTCGGACCCGGGTCCGAGGAGCTGTAGTGTTGGCCAGCTATCCCGGTGTACTCGGTCTCGGGTCCGAGCTGCCGCAGGGTCGACCCGCTGTGCAGGCCGACTCGGACCCAGGTTCAAGGAGCTGTTGGGTCGCCTAGATATCCTGGCCAACGCGGTCCCGGGTCCGAGCTGAAACAGGGTCGATCAGCTATCCCGGCCCATTTGGTCAGTGCTACGAGCTGCCCCAGTGTCGATCAGCTGTCCCAGCCGACTCGGAACCTGGTCCGAGGAGCTGTGGGATCGACCAGATTTCCCGGCCGATTCGGACCCGAGTCCGAGGAGCTGTGGTGTCGACCAGCTATCCTGGCCGACTCGTCCCGGGTTCGAGCAGACGCGGGGTCGACCAGTTAGCCTTGCTAACTCGGTCCCGGGTCCAAGGTGCCGCGGGTCGACCAGCTGTCCCAGCGGCCTCGGACCCTAGTCTGAAGAGCTGTGGGGTCGACCAACTATCCCGGCCGACTCAGAGGCGGGTCCGAGGAGCTGTGGGGTGGAATCGCTCTCCCGGCCGACTTGGTCCTGCGCCCGAGCTGACACAGGAGCAACCAGCTATCCCGGCCCTTTTGGTCAGTGTTCCGAGCTGGGGAGGGGTCGATCAGCTGTCCCGGCCGACTCAGACCCGGGTCCGAGGAGCTGCGGGGATGACCAGCTATCCCGCCAACTCGGCCAGGGTTCGAGCTGACGCGGGTCGTCCAGTTATCGCGGCCAACACGGTCCCGGTCCGAGGAGCTGTGGGGTCCACCAGATGTCCCGGCCGACTCGGACCCGAAGCCGAGGAGCTGTCGGGTCGACCAGCTGTCTAGGCCGACTCGTTCCCGTGTCCGAGTTGACATAGGGTCGGCCTGAAATCCTGAACCATTTGGTCCCCGGTACGAGCTGACGTGGTTTCCATCAGCAGTCCCGGCCAACTCGGACCCGGGTCCGAGGAGCTCTGGAGTCACAAGCTGTCCCGGCCGACTCGGTCCAGATCCGAACTGCCGCAGGGTCGACCAGCTCTTCCGGCCGATTCGCACCCGGGTCCCAGGAGCTCTGGGGTGGACCAGCTCTCCTGGCCGACTCCGTCCTGGGTCCTAACTTACACAGGGTCGACCATCTATCCCGGTCCATATGGTCCCAGCTCCGAACTGACGCCCTGTCGTTAATTTTCCAGGACGACCCGGTCACGGGTCTGAGGAGCTGTGGGGTCGACCAGGTGTCCCGGTTGACTCGGACCCGAGGCCGAGGAGCTGTGGGGTTCACCAGCTATCCCGGCCAACTCAGTACTGGTCCGAGCTGACGCGGGGTCGTCCAGCTGTGCAGGCCGACTCGAACCCGGGTCCGAGGAGCTCTGGTGTTGTCCAGCTACCCTGCCCGACTCCGTCCCGGGTCCGAGCTTACCCAGGGTCGACCATCTATCCCGGCCCATTTGGTCCGGGGTCCGGGCTGACGCGGTCTCGCTCACCTGCCCCAGACGACACGGTCCCGGGTCTGAGGAGGTGCGGGGTCGAACATATGTCCCGGCCGACTCGGACCCGAGTCCGAGGAGCTGTGGGGTCGAGCAGCTCTCCTGGCCGACTCGTCCCGGGTTCGAGCTGACGCGGGCTCGACCAGCTATCCCGGCCGACTCGGTCCCGGTACCGATCTGACACATGATGGACCAGCTATCCCGGCCCATTCGGTCCCAGATGCGAGCTGAGGCGGGGTCGACCAGACGTCCCGGCCGCCTCGGACCCTGGTCTGAGGAGCTGTGGGCTTGACAAGCTCTCCCGGCCGAATCGGTCCCGGATTCGAGCTGCCGCAGCGTCGACCAGCTATCCCGGCGTCTCGGCCCCGGGTCCGAGATGACTCGGTGTCGACCAGCAATGCTGGCCAACTCGGACCCGGGTCCGAGGAGCTGTGGGGTCGACCAGCTATCCTGGCCGACTCGTCCCGGGTCAGAGCAGACGCGGGGTCAACCAGTTATCCCGGCCACCTCGGTCCCGGGGCCAACCTGCCACGGGTCGACCAGCTGTCCCCGCCGACTCGGCCCCGGGTCCAAGCAGCTGTGGGGTGGACCAGCTGTGCACGCCGATCGGTCCCGGTTCCGAGCTGACACAGTGTCGGCCAGGAATCCCGACCCATTTGGTCCCGGGTCCCAGCTGACTCGGTGTCGACCAGCTGTCCCCGCCGACTCGGACCCAGGTCCGAGGAGCTGTGGGGTCGAGCAGCTCTCCTGGCCTGCTCGTCCCGGGTTCGAGGGGACGCTGGCTCGACCAGTTTCCCCGGCCAACTCGGTCCCGGATCCAAGGTGCCGCACGTCGACGAGCTCTCCCGGCCGACTCGGTCCCTGTACCTTTCTGACACGTGATAGACCAGCTATCCCGGCCCATTTGGTCCCAGATCCGAGCTGACGCGGGGTGGACCAGAGGTCCGGGCCGCCTCGGAACCGGGTCCGAGGAGCTGTGGGCTCGACATTCTCTCCCTGCCGAATCGGTCCCGGGTCCGAGAAGACTCGGGGTCGACCAGCTATCCCGGCCAACTCAGACCCGGGTCCGAGAAGACTCGGGGTCGACCAGCTATCCCGGCCAACTCGGACCCGGGTCCGAGGAGCTGTAGTGTTGGCCAGCTATCCCGGTGTACTCGGTCTCGGGTCCGAGCTGCCGCAGGGTCGACCCGCTGTGCAGGCCGACTCGGACCCAGGTTCAAGGAGCTGTTGGGTCGCCTAGATATCCTGGCCAACGCGGTCCCGGGTCCGAGCTGAAACAGGGTCGATCAGCTATCCCGGCCCATTTGGTCAGTGCTACGAGCTGCCCCAGTGTCGATCAGCTGTCCCAGCCGACTCGGAACCTGGTCCGAGGAGCTGTGGGATCGACCAGATTTCCCGGCCGATTCGGACCCGAGTCCGAGGAGCTGTGGTGTCGACCAGCTATCCTGGCCGACTCGTCCCGGGTTCGAGCAGACGCGGGGTCGACCAGTTAGCCTTGCTAACTCGGTCCCGGGTCCAAGGTGCCGCGGGTCGACCAGCTGTCCCAGCGGCCTCGGACCCTAGTCTGAAGAGCTGTGGGGTCGACCAACTATCCCGGCCGACTCAGAGGCGGGTCCGAGGAGCTGTGGGGTGGAATCGCTCTCCCGGCCGACTTGGTCCTGCGCCCGAGCTGACACAGGAGCAACCAGCTATCCCGGCCCTTTTGGTCAGTGTTCCGAGCTGGGGAGGGGTCGATCAGCTGTCCCGGCCGACTCAGACCCGGGTCCGAGGAGCTGCGGGGATGACCAGCTATCCCGCCAACTCGGCCAGGGTTCGAGCTGACGCGGGTCGTCCAGTTATCGCGGCCAACACGGTCCCGGTCCGAGGAGCTGTGGGGTCCACCAGATGTCCCGGCCGACTCGGACCCGAAGCCGAGGAGCTGTCGGGTCGACCAGCTGTCTAGGCCGACTCGTTCCCGTGTCCGAGTTGACATAGGGTCGGCCTGAAATCCTGAACCATTTGGTCCCCGGTACGAGCTGACGTGGTTTCCATCAGCAGTCCCGGCCAACTCGGACCCGGGTCCGAGGAGCTCTGGAGTCACAAGCTGTCCCGGCCGACTCGGTCCAGATCCGAACTGCCGCAGGGTCGACCAGCTCTTCCGGCCGATTCGCACCCGGGTCCCAGGAGCTCTGGGGTGGACCAGCTCTCCTGGCCGACTCCGTCCTGGGTCCTAACTTACACAGGGTCGACCATCTATCCCGGTCCATATGGTCCCAGCTCCGAACTGACGCCCTGTCGTTAATTTTCCAGGACGACCCGGTCACGGGTCTGAGGAGCTGTGGGGTCGACCAGGTGTCCCGGTTGACTCGGACCCGAGGCCGAGGAGCTGTGGGGTTCACCAGCTATCCCGGCCAACTCAGTACTGGTCCGAGCTGACGCGGGGTCGTCCAGCTGTGCAGGCCGACTCGAACCCGGGTCCGAGGAGCTCTGGTGTTGTCCAGCTACCCTGCCCGACTCCGTCCCGGGTCCGAGCTTACCCAGGGTCGACCATCTATCCCGGCCCATTTGGTCCGGGGTCCGGGCTGACGCGGTCTCGCTCACCTGCCCCAGACGACACGGTCCCGGGTCTGAGGAGGTGCGGGGTCGAACATATGTCCCGGCCGACTCGGACCCGAGTCCGAGGAGCTGTGGGGTCGAGCAGCTCTCCTGGCCGACTCGTCCCGGGTTCGAGCTGACGCGGGCTCGACCAGCTATCCCGGCCGACTCGGTCCCGGTACCGATCTGACACATGATGGACCAGCTATCCCGGCCCATTCGGTCCCAGATGCGAGCTGAGGCGGGGTCGACCAGACGTCCCGGCCGCCTCGGACCCTGGTCTGAGGAGCTGTGGGCTTGACAAGCTCTCCCGGCCGAATCGGTCCCGGATTCGAGCTGCCGCAGCGTCGACCAGCTATCCCGGCGTCTCGGCCCCGGGTCCGAGATGACTCGGTGTCGACCAGCAATGCTGGCCAACTCGGACCCGGGTCCGAGGAGCTGTGGGGTCGACCAGCTATCCTGGCCGACTCGTCCCGGGTCAGAGCAGACGCGGGGTCAACCAGTTATCCCGGCCACCTCGGTCCCGGGGCCAACCTGCCACGGGTCGACCAGCTGTCCCCGCCGACTCGGCCCCGGGTCCAAGCAGCTGTGGGGTGGACCAGCTGTGCACGCCGATCGGTCCCGGTTCCGAGCTGACACAGTGTCGGCCAGGAATCCCGACCCATTTGGTCCCGGGTCCCAGCTGACTCGGTGTCGACCAGCTGTCCCCGCCGACTCGGACCCAGGTCCGAGGAGCTGTGGGGTCGAGCAGCTCTCCTGGCCTGCTCGTCCCGGGTTCGAGGGGACGCTGGCTCGACCAGTTTCCCCGGCCAACTCGGTCCCGGATCCAAGGTGCCGCACGTCGACGAGCTCTCCCGGCCGACTCGGTCCCTGTACCTTTCTGACACGTGATAGACCAGCTATCCCGGCCCATTTGGTCCCAGATCCGAGCTGACGCGGGGTGGACCAGAGGTCCGGGCCGCCTCGGAACCGGGTCCGAGGAGCTGTGGGCTCGACATTCTCTCCCTGCCGAATCGGTCCCGGGTCCGAGAAGACTCGGGGTCGACCAGCTATCCCGGCCAACTCAGACCCGGGTCCGAGAAGACTCGGGGTCGACCAGCTATCCCGGCCAACTCGGACCCGGGTCCGAGGAGCTGTAGTGTTGGCCAGCTATCCCGGTGTACTCGGTCTCGGGTCCGAGCTGCCGCAGGGTCGACCCGCTGTGCAGGCCGACTCGGACCCAGGTTCAAGGAGCTGTTGGGTCGCCTAGATATCCTGGCCAACGCGGTCCCGGGTCCGAGCTGAAACAGGGTCGATCAGCTATCCCGGCCCATTTGGTCAGTGCTACGAGCTGCCCCAGTGTCGATCAGCTGTCCCAGCCGACTCGGAACCTGGTCCGAGGAGCTGTGGGATCGACCAGATTTCCCGGCCGATTCGGACCCGAGTCCGAGGAGCTGTGGTGTCGACCAGCTATCCTGGCCGACTCGTCCCGGGTTCGAGCAGACGCGGGGTCGACCAGTTAGCCTTGCTAACTCGGTCCCGGGTCCAAGGTGCCGCGGGTCGACCAGCTGTCCCAGCGGCCTCGGACCCTAGTCTGAAGAGCTGTGGGGTCGACCAACTATCCCGGCCGACTCAGAGGCGGGTCCGAGGAGCTGTGGGGTGGAATCGCTCTCCCGGCCGACTTGGTCCTGCGCCCGAGCTGACACAGGAGCAACCAGCTATCCCGGCCCTTTTGGTCAGTGTTCCGAGCTGGGGAGGGGTCGATCAGCTGTCCCGGCCGACTCAGACCCGGGTCCGAGGAGCTGCGGGGATGACCAGCTATCCCGCCAACTCGGCCAGGGTTCGAGCTGACGCGGGTCGTCCAGTTATCGCGGCCAACACGGTCCCGGTCCGAGGAGCTGTGGGGTCCACCAGATGTCCCGGCCGACTCGGACCCGAAGCCGAGGAGCTGTCGGGTCGACCAGCTGTCTAGGCCG
Source organism: Sus scrofa (assembly GCF_054392235.1). NCBI lineage: Eukaryota > Metazoa > Chordata > Mammalia > Artiodactyla > Suidae > Sus > Sus scrofa. The sequence continues at coordinate 44,225,184 of NC_139387.1, read as the reverse complement.
ACTCGTTCCCGTGTCCGAGTTGACATAGGGTCGGCCTGAAATCCTGAACCATTTGGTCCCCGGTACGAGCTGACGTGGTTTCCATCAGCAGTCCCGGCCAACTCGGACCCGGGTCCGAGGAGCTCTGGAGTCACAAGCTGTCCCGGCCGACTCGGTCCAGATCCGAACTGCCGCAGGGTCGACCAGCTCTTCCGGCCGATTCGCACCCGGGTCCCAGGAGCTCTGGGGTGGACCAGCTCTCCTGGCCGACTCCGTCCTGGGTCCTAACTTACACAGGGTCGACCATCTATCCCGGTCCATATGGTCCCAGCTCCGAACTGACGCCCTGTCGTTAATTTTCCAGGACGACCCGGTCACGGGTCTGAGGAGCTGTGGGGTCGACCAGGTGTCCCGGTTGACTCGGACCCGAGGCCGAGGAGCTGTGGGGTTCACCAGCTATCCCGGCCAACTCAGTACTGGTCCGAGCTGACGCGGGGTCGTCCAGCTGTGCAGGCCGACTCGAACCCGGGTCCGAGGAGCTCTGGTGTTGTCCAGCTACCCTGCCCGACTCCGTCCCGGGTCCGAGCTTACCCAGGGTCGACCATCTATCCCGGCCCATTTGGTCCGGGGTCCGGGCTGACGCGGTCTCGCTCACCTGCCCCAGACGACACGGTCCCGGGTCTGAGGAGGTGCGGGGTCGAACATATGTCCCGGCCGACTCGGACCCGAGTCCGAGGAGCTGTGGGGTCGAGCAGCTCTCCTGGCCGACTCGTCCCGGGTTCGAGCTGACGCGGGCTCGACCAGCTATCCCGGCCGACTCGGTCCCGGTACCGATCTGACACATGATGGACCAGCTATCCCGGCCCATTCGGTCCCAGATGCGAGCTGAGGCGGGGTCGACCAGACGTCCCGGCCGCCTCGGACCCTGGTCTGAGGAGCTGTGGGCTTGACAAGCTCTCCCGGCCGAATCGGTCCCGGATTCGAGCTGCCGCAGCGTCGACCAGCTATCCCGGCGTCTCGGCCCCGGGTCCGAGATGACTCGGTGTCGACCAGCAATGCTGGCCAACTCGGACCCGGGTCCGAGGAGCTGTGGGGTCGACCAGCTATCCTGGCCGACTCGTCCCGGGTCAGAGCAGACGCGGGGTCAACCAGTTATCCCGGCCACCTCGGTCCCGGGGCCAACCTGCCACGGGTCGACCAGCTGTCCCCGCCGACTCGGCCCCGGGTCCAAGCAGCTGTGGGGTGGACCAGCTGTGCACGCCGATCGGTCCCGGTTCCGAGCTGACACAGTGTCGGCCAGGAATCCCGACCCATTTGGTCCCGGGTCCCAGCTGACTCGGTGTCGACCAGCTGTCCCCGCCGACTCGGACCCAGGTCCGAGGAGCTGTGGGGTCGAGCAGCTCTCCTGGCCTGCTCGTCCCGGGTTCGAGGGGACGCTGGCTCGACCAGTTTCCCCGGCCAACTCGGTCCCGGATCCAAGGTGCCGCACGTCGACGAGCTCTCCCGGCCGACTCGGTCCCTGTACCTTTCTGACACGTGATAGACCAGCTATCCCGGCCCATTTGGTCCCAGATCCGAGCTGACGCGGGGTGGACCAGAGGTCCGGGCCGCCTCGGAACCGGGTCCGAGGAGCTGTGGGCTCGACATTCTCTCCCTGCCGAATCGGTCCCGGGTCCGAGAAGACTCGGGGTCGACCAGCTATCCCGGCCAACTCAGACCCGGGTCCGAGAAGACTCGGGGTCGACCAGCTATCCCGGCCAACTCGGACCCGGGTCCGAGGAGCTGTAGTGTTGGCCAGCTATCCCGGTGTACTCGGTCTCGGGTCCGAGCTGCCGCAGGGTCGACCCGCTGTGCAGGCCGACTCGGACCCAGGTTCAAGGAGCTGTTGGGTCGCCTAGATATCCTGGCCAACGCGGTCCCGGGTCCGAGCTGAAACAGGGTCGATCAGCTATCCCGGCCCATTTGGTCAGTGCTACGAGCTGCCCCAGTGTCGATCAGCTGTCCCAGCCGACTCGGAACCTGGTCCGAGGAGCTGTGGGATCGACCAGATTTCCCGGCCGATTCGGACCCGAGTCCGAGGAGCTGTGGTGTCGACCAGCTATCCTGGCCGACTCGTCCCGGGTTCGAGCAGACGCGGGGTCGACCAGTTAGCCTTGCTAACTCGGTCCCGGGTCCAAGGTGCCGCGGGTCGACCAGCTGTCCCAGCGGCCTCGGACCCTAGTCTGAAGAGCTGTGGGGTCGACCAACTATCCCGGCCGACTCAGAGGCGGGTCCGAGGAGCTGTGGGGTGGAATCGCTCTCCCGGCCGACTTGGTCCTGCGCCCGAGCTGACACAGGAGCAACCAGCTATCCCGGCCCTTTTGGTCAGTGTTCCGAGCTGGGGAGGGGTCGATCAGCTGTCCCGGCCGACTCAGACCCGGGTCCGAGGAGCTGCGGGGATGACCAGCTATCCCGCCAACTCGGCCAGGGTTCGAGCTGACGCGGGTCGTCCAGTTATCGCGGCCAACACGGTCCCGGTCCGAGGAGCTGTGGGGTCCACCAGATGTCCCGGCCGACTCGGACCCGAAGCCGAGGAGCTGTCGGGTCGACCAGCTGTCTAGGCCGACTCGTTCCCGTGTCCGAGTTGACATAGGGTCGGCCTGAAATCCTGAACCATTTGGTCCCCGGTACGAGCTGACGTGGTTTCCATCAGCAGTCCCGGCCAACTCGGACCCGGGTCCGAGGAGCTCTGGAGTCACAAGCTGTCCCGGCCGACTCGGTCCAGATCCGAACTGCCGCAGGGTCGACCAGCTCTTCCGGCCGATTCGCACCCGGGTCCCAGGAGCTCTGGGGTGGACCAGCTCTCCTGGCCGACTCCGTCCTGGGTCCTAACTTACACAGGGTCGACCATCTATCCCGGTCCATATGGTCCCAGCTCCGAACTGACGCCCTGTCGTTAATTTTCCAGGACGACCCGGTCACGGGTCTGAGGAGCTGTGGGGTCGACCAGGTGTCCCGGTTGACTCGGACCCGAGGCCGAGGAGCTGTGGGGTTCACCAGCTATCCCGGCCAACTCAGTACTGGTCCGAGCTGACGCGGGGTCGTCCAGCTGTGCAGGCCGACTCGAACCCGGGTCCGAGGAGCTCTGGTGTTGTCCAGCTACCCTGCCCGACTCCGTCCCGGGTCCGAGCTTACCCAGGGTCGACCATCTATCCCGGCCCATTTGGTCCGGGGTCCGGGCTGACGCGGTCTCGCTCACCTGCCCCAGACGACACGGTCCCGGGTCTGAGGAGGTGCGGGGTCGAACATATGTCCCGGCCGACTCGGACCCGAGTCCGAGGAGCTGTGGGGTCGAGCAGCTCTCCTGGCCGACTCGTCCCGGGTTCGAGCTGACGCGGGCTCGACCAGCTATCCCGGCCGACTCGGTCCCGGTACCGATCTGACACATGATGGACCAGCTATCCCGGCCCATTCGGTCCCAGATGCGAGCTGAGGCGGGGTCGACCAGACGTCCCGGCCGCCTCGGACCCTGGTCTGAGGAGCTGTGGGCTTGACAAGCTCTCCCGGCCGAATCGGTCCCGGATTCGAGCTGCCGCAGCGTCGACCAGCTATCCCGGCGTCTCGGCCCCGGGTCCGAGATGACTCGGTGTCGACCAGCAATGCTGGCCAACTCGGACCCGGGTCCGAGGAGCTGTGGGGTCGACCAGCTATCCTGGCCGACTCGTCCCGGGTCAGAGCAGACGCGGGGTCAACCAGTTATCCCGGCCACCTCGGTCCCGGGGCCAACCTGCCACGGGTCGACCAGCTGTCCCCGCCGACTCGGCCCCGGGTCCAAGCAGCTGTGGGGTGGACCAGCTGTGCACGCCGATCGGTCCCGGTTCCGAGCTGACACAGTGTCGGCCAGGAATCCCGACCCATTTGGTCCCGGGTCCCAGCTGACTCGGTGTCGACCAGCTGTCCCCGCCGACTCGGACCCAGGTCCGAGGAGCTGTGGGGTCGAGCAGCTCTCCTGGCCTGCTCGTCCCGGGTTCGAGGGGACGCTGGCTCGACCAGTTTCCCCGGCCAACTCGGTCCCGGATCCAAGGTGCCGCACGTCGACGAGCTCTCCCGGCCGACTCGGTCCCTGTACCTTTCTGACACGTGATAGACCAGCTATCCCGGCCCATTTGGTCCCAGATCCGAGCTGACGCGGGGTGGACCAGAGGTCCGGGCCGCCTCGGAACCGGGTCCGAGGAGCTGTGGGCTCGACATTCTCTCCCTGCCGAATCGGTCCCGGGTCCGAGAAGACTCGGGGTCGACCAGCTATCCCGGCCAACTCAGACCCGGGTCCGAGAAGACTCGGGGTCGACCAGCTATCCCGGCCAACTCGGACCCGGGTCCGAGGAGCTGTAGTGTTGGCCAGCTATCCCGGTGTACTCGGTCTCGGGTCCGAGCTGCCGCAGGGTCGACCCGCTGTGCAGGCCGACTCGGACCCAGGTTCAAGGAGCTGTTGGGTCGCCTAGATATCCTGGCCAACGCGGTCCCGGGTCCGAGCTGAAACAGGGTCGATCAGCTATCCCGGCCCATTTGGTCAGTGCTACGAGCTGCCCCAGTGTCGATCAGCTGTCCCAGCCGACTCGGAACCTGGTCCGAGGAGCTGTGGGATCGACCAGATTTCCCGGCCGATTCGGACCCGAGTCCGAGGAGCTGTGGTGTCGACCAGCTATCCTGGCCGACTCGTCCCGGGTTCGAGCAGACGCGGGGTCGACCAGTTAGCCTTGCTAACTCGGTCCCGGGTCCAAGGTGCCGCGGGTCGACCAGCTGTCCCAGCGGCCTCGGACCCTAGTCTGAAGAGCTGTGGGGTCGACCAACTATCCCGGCCGACTCAGAGGCGGGTCCGAGGAGCTGTGGGGTGGAATCGCTCTCCCGGCCGACTTGGTCCTGCGCCCGAGCTGACACAGGAGCAACCAGCTATCCCGGCCCTTTTGGTCAGTGTTCCGAGCTGGGGAGGGGTCGATCAGCTGTCCCGGCCGACTCAGACCCGGGTCCGAGGAGCTGCGGGGATGACCAGCTATCCCGCCAACTCGGCCAGGGTTCGAGCTGACGCGGGTCGTCCAGTTATCGCGGCCAACACGGTCCCGGTCCGAGGAGCTGTGGGGTCCACCAGATGTCCCGGCCGACTCGGACCCGAAGCCGAGGAGCTGTCGGGTCGACCAGCTGTCTAGGCCGACTCGTTCCCGTGTCCGAGTTGACATAGGGTCGGCCTGAAATCCTGAACCATTTGGTCCCCGGTACGAGCTGACGTGGTTTCCATCAGCAGTCCCGGCCAACTCGGACCCGGGTCCGAGGAGCTCTGGAGTCACAAGCTGTCCCGGCCGACTCGGTCCAGATCCGAACTGCCGCAGGGTCGACCAGCTCTTCCGGCCGATTCGCACCCGGGTCCCAGGAGCTCTGGGGTGGACCAGCTCTCCTGGCCGACTCCGTCCTGGGTCCTAACTTACACAGGGTCGACCATCTATCCCGGTCCATATGGTCCCAGCTCCGAACTGACGCCCTGTCGTTAATTTTCCAGGACGACCCGGTCACGGGTCTGAGGAGCTGTGGGGTCGACCAGGTGTCCCGGTTGACTCGGACCCGAGGCCGAGGAGCTGTGGGGTTCACCAGCTATCCCGGCCAACTCAGTACTGGTCCGAGCTGACGCGGGGTCGTCCAGCTGTGCAGGCCGACTCGAACCCGGGTCCGAGGAGCTCTGGTGTTGTCCAGCTACCCTGCCCGACTCCGTCCCGGGTCCGAGCTTACCCAGGGTCGACCATCTATCCCGGCCCATTTGGTCCGGGGTCCGGGCTGACGCGGTCTCGCTCACCTGCCCCAGACGACACGGTCCCGGGTCTGAGGAGGTGCGGGGTCGAACATATGTCCCGGCCGACTCGGACCCGAGTCCGAGGAGCTGTGGGGTCGAGCAGCTCTCCTGGCCGACTCGTCCCGGGTTCGAGCTGACGCGGGCTCGACCAGCTATCCCGGCCGACTCGGTCCCGGTACCGATCTGACACATGATGGACCAGCTATCCCGGCCCATTCGGTCCCAGATGCGAGCTGAGGCGGGGTCGACCAGACGTCCCGGCCGCCTCGGACCCTGGTCTGAGGAGCTGTGGGCTTGACAAGCTCTCCCGGCCGAATCGGTCCCGGATTCGAGCTGCCGCAGCGTCGACCAGCTATCCCGGCGTCTCGGCCCCGGGTCCGAGATGACTCGGTGTCGACCAGCAATGCTGGCCAACTCGGACCCGGGTCCGAGGAGCTGTGGGGTCGACCAGCTATCCTGGCCGACTCGTCCCGGGTCAGAGCAGACGCGGGGTCAACCAGTTATCCCGGCCACCTCGGTCCCGGGGCCAACCTGCCACGGGTCGACCAGCTGTCCCCGCCGACTCGGCCCCGGGTCCAAGCAGCTGTGGGGTGGACCAGCTGTGCACGCCGATCGGTCCCGGTTCCGAGCTGACACAGTGTCGGCCAGGAATCCCGACCCATTTGGTCCCGGGTCCCAGCTGACTCGGTGTCGACCAGCTGTCCCCGCCGACTCGGACCCAGGTCCGAGGAGCTGTGGGGTCGAGCAGCTCTCCTGGCCTGCTCGTCCCGGGTTCGAGGGGACGCTGGCTCGACCAGTTTCCCCGGCCAACTCGGTCCCGGATCCAAGGTGCCGCACGTCGACGAGCTCTCCCGGCCGACTCGGTCCCTGTACCTTTCTGACACGTGATAGACCAGCTATCCCGGCCCATTTGGTCCCAGATCCGAGCTGACGCGGGGTGGACCAGAGGTCCGGGCCGCCTCGGAACCGGGTCCGAGGAGCTGTGGGCTCGACATTCTCTCCCTGCCGAATCGGTCCCGGGTCCGAGAAGACTCGGGGTCGACCAGCTATCCCGGCCAACTCAGACCCGGGTCCGAGAAGACTCGGGGTCGACCAGCTATCCCGGCCAACTCGGACCCGGGTCCGAGGAGCTGTAGTGTTGGCCAGCTATCCCGGTGTACTCGGTCTCGGGTCCGAGCTGCCGCAGGGTCGACCCGCTGTGCAGGCCGACTCGGACCCAGGTTCAAGGAGCTGTTGGGTCGCCTAGATATCCTGGCCAACGCGGTCCCGGGTCCGAGCTGAAACAGGGTCGATCAGCTATCCCGGCCCATTTGGTCAGTGCTACGAGCTGCCCCAGTGTCGATCAGCTGTCCCAGCCGACTCGGAACCTGGTCCGAGGAGCTGTGGGATCGACCAGATTTCCCGGCCGATTCGGACCCGAGTCCGAGGAGCTGTGGTGTCGACCAGCTATCCTGGCCGACTCGTCCCGGGTTCGAGCAGACGCGGGGTCGACCAGTTAGCCTTGCTAACTCGGTCCCGGGTCCAAGGTGCCGCGGGTCGACCAGCTGTCCCAGCGGCCTCGGACCCTAGTCTGAAGAGCTGTGGGGTCGACCAACTATCCCGGCCGACTCAGAGGCGGGTCCGAGGAGCTGTGGGGTGGAATCGCTCTCCCGGCCGACTTGGTCCTGCGCCCGAGCTGACACAGGAGCAACCAGCTATCCCGGCCCTTTTGGTCAGTGTTCCGAGCTGGGGAGGGGTCGATCAGCTGTCCCGGCCGACTCAGACCCGGGTCCGAGGAGCTGCGGGGATGACCAGCTATCCCGCCAACTCGGCCAGGGTTCGAGCTGACGCGGGTCGTCCAGTTATCGCGGCCAACACGGTCCCGGTCCGAGGAGCTGTGGGGTCCACCAGATGTCCCGGCCGACTCGGACCCGAAGCCGAGGAGCTGTCGGGTCGACCAGCTGTCTAGGCCGACTCGTTCCCGTGTCCGAGTTGACATAGGGTCGGCCTGAAATCCTGAACCATTTGGTCCCCGGTACGAGCTGACGTGGTTTCCATCAGCAGTCCCGGCCAACTCGGACCCGGGTCCGAGGAGCTCTGGAGTCACAAGCTGTCCCGGCCGACTCGGTCCAGATCCGAACTGCCGCAGGGTCGACCAGCTCTTCCGGCCGATTCGCACCCGGGTCCCAGGAGCTCTGGGGTGGACCAGCTCTCCTGGCCGACTCCGTCCTGGGTCCTAACTTACACAGGGTCGACCATCTATCCCGGTCCATATGGTCCCAGCTCCGAACTGACGCCCTGTCGTTAATTTTCCAGGACGACCCGGTCACGGGTCTGAGGAGCTGTGGGGTCGACCAGGTGTCCCGGTTGACTCGGACCCGAGGCCGAGGAGCTGTGGGGTTCACCAGCTATCCCGGCCAACTCAGTACTGGTCCGAGCTGACGCGGGGTCGTCCAGCTGTGCAGGCCGACTCGAACCCGGGTCCGAGGAGCTCTGGTGTTGTCCAGCTACCCTGCCCGACTCCGTCCCGGGTCCGAGCTTACCCAGGGTCGACCATCTATCCCGGCCCATTTGGTCCGGGGTCCGGGCTGACGCGGTCTCGCTCACCTGCCCCAGACGACACGGTCCCGGGTCTGAGGAGGTGCGGGGTCGAACATATGTCCCGGCCGACTCGGACCCGAGTCCGAGGAGCTGTGGGGTCGAGCAGCTCTCCTGGCCGACTCGTCCCGGGTTCGAGCTGACGCGGGCTCGACCAGCTATCCCGGCCGACTCGGTCCCGGTACCGATCTGACACATGATGGACCAGCTATCCCGGCCCATTCGGTCCCAGATGCGAGCTGAGGCGGGGTCGACCAGACGTCCCGGCCGCCTCGGACCCTGGTCTGAGGAGCTGTGGGCTTGACAAGCTCTCCCGGCCGAATCGGTCCCGGATTCGAGCTGCCGCAGCGTCGACCAGCTATCCCGGCGTCTCGGCCCCGGGTCCGAGATGACTCGGTGTCGACCAGCAATGCTGGCCAACTCGGACCCGGGTCCGAGGAGCTGTGGGGTCGACCAGCTATCCTGGCCGACTCGTCCCGGGTCAGAGCAGACGCGGGGTCAACCAGTTATCCCGGCCACCTCGGTCCCGGGGCCAACCTGCCACGGGTCGACCAGCTGTCCCCGCCGACTCGGCCCCGGGTCCAAGCAGCTGTGGGGTGGACCAGCTGTGCACGCCGATCGGTCCCGGTTCCGAGCTGACACAGTGTCGGCCAGGAATCCCGACCCATTTGGTCCCGGGTCCCAGCTGACTCGGTGTCGACCAGCTGTCCCCGCCGACTCGGACCCAGGTCCGAGGAGCTGTGGGGTCGAGCAGCTCTCCTGGCCTGCTCGTCCCGGGTTCGAGGGGACGCTGGCTCGACCAGTTTCCCCGGCCAACTCGGTCCCGGATCCAAGGTGCCGCACGTCGACGAGCTCTCCCGGCCGACTCGGTCCCTGTACCTTTCTGACACGTGATAGACCAGCTATCCCGGCCCATTTGGTCCCAGATCCGAGCTGACGCGGGGTGGACCAGAGGTCCGGGCCGCCTCGGAACCGGGTCCGAGGAGCTGTGGGCTCGACATTCTCTCCCTGCCGAATCGGTCCCGGGTCCGAGAAGACTCGGGGTCGACCAGCTATCCCGGCCAACTCAGACCCGGGTCCGAGAAGACTCGGGGTCGACCAGCTATCCCGGCCAACTCGGACCCGGGTCCGAGGAGCTGTAGTGTTGGCCAGCTATCCCGGTGTACTCGGTCTCGGGTCCGAGCTGCCGCAGGGTCGACCCGCTGTGCAGGCCGACTCGGACCCAGGTTCAAGGAGCTGTTGGGTCGCCTAGATATCCTGGCCAACGCGGTCCCGGGTCCGAGCTGAAACAGGGTCGATCAGCTATCCCGGCCCATTTGGTCAGTGCTACGAGCTGCCCCAGTGTCGATCAGCTGTCCCAGCCGACTCGGAACCTGGTCCGAGGAGCTGTGGGATCGACCAGATTTCCCGGCCGATTCGGACCCGAGTCCGAGGAGCTGTGGTGTCGACCAGCTATCCTGGCCGACTCGTCCCGGGTTCGAGCAGACGCGGGGTCGACCAGTTAGCCTTGCTAACTCGGTCCCGGGTCCAAGGTGCCGCGGGTCGACCAGCTGTCCCAGCGGCCTCGGACCCTAGTCTGAAGAGCTGTGGGGTCGACCAACTATCCCGGCCGACTCAGAGGCGGGTCCGAGGAGCTGTGGGGTGGAATCGCTCTCCCGGCCGACTTGGTCCTGCGCCCGAGCTGACACAGGAGCAACCAGCTATCCCGGCCCTTTTGGTCAGTGTTCCGAGCTGGGGAGGGGTCGATCAGCTGTCCCGGCCGACTCAGACCCGGGTCCGAGGAGCTGCGGGGATGACCAGCTATCCCGCCAACTCGGCCAGGGTTCGAGCTGACGCGGGTCGTCCAGTTATCGCGGCCAACACGGTCCCGGTCCGAGGAGCTGTGGGGTCCACCAGATGTCCCGGCCGACTCGGACCCGAAGCCGAGGAGCTGTCGGGTCGACCAGCTGTCTAGGCCGACTCGTTCCCGTGTCCGAGTTGACATAGGGTCGGCCTGAAATCCTGAACCATTTGGTCCCCGGTACGAGCTGACGTGGTTTCCATCAGCAGTCCCGGCCAACTCGGACCCGGGTCCGAGGAGCTCTGGAGTCACAAGCTGTCCCGGCCGACTCGGTCCAGATCCGAACTGCCGCAGGGTCGACCAGCTCTTCCGGCCGATTCGCACCCGGGTCCCAGGAGCTCTGGGGTGGACCAGCTCTCCTGGCCGACTCCGTCCTGGGTCCTAACTTACACAGGGTCGACCATCTATCCCGGTCCATATGGTCCCAGCTCCGAACTGACGCCCTGTCGTTAATTTTCCAGGACGACCCGGTCACGGGTCTGAGGAGCTGTGGGGTCGACCAGGTGTCCCGGTTGACTCGGACCCGAGGCCGAGGAGCTGTGGGGTTCACCAGCTATCCCGGCCAACTCAGTACTGGTCCGAGCTGACGCGGGGTCGTCCAGCTGTGCAGGCCGACTCGAACCCGGGTCCGAGGAGCTCTGGTGTTGTCCAGCTACCCTGCCCGACTCCGTCCCGGGTCCGAGCTTACCCAGGGTCGACCATCTATCCCGGCCCATTTGGTCCGGGGTCCGGGCTGACGCGGTCTCGCTCACCTGCCCCAGACGACACGGTCCCGGGTCTGAGGAGGTGCGGGGTCGAACATATGTCCCGGCCGACTCGGACCCGAGTCCGAGGAGCTGTGGGGTTGAGCAGCTCTCCTGGCCGACTCGTCCCGGGTTCGAGCTGACGCGGGCTCGACCAGCTATCCCGGCCGACTCGGTCCCGGTACCGATCTGACACATGATGGACCAGCTATCCCGGCCCATTCGGTCCCAGATGCGAGCTGAGGCGGGGTCGACCAGACGTCCCGGCCGCCTCGGACCCTGGTCTGAGGAGCTGTGGGCTTGACAAGCTCTCCCGGCCGAATCGGTCCCGGATTCGAGCTGCCGCAGCGTCGACCAGCTATCCCGGCGTCTCGGCCCCGGGTCCGAGATGACTCGGTGTCGACCAGCAATGCTGGCCAACTCGGACCCGGGTCCGAGGAGCTGTGGGGTCGACCAGCTATCCTGGCCGACTCGTCCCGGGTCAGAGCAGACGCGGGGTCAACCAGTTATCCCGGCCACCTCGGTCCCGGGGCCAACCTGCCACGGGTCGACCAGCTGTCCCCGCCGACTCGGCCCCGGGTCCAAGCAGCTGTGGGGTGGACCAGCTGTGCACGCCGATCGGTCCCGGTTCCGAGCTGACACAGTGTCGGCCAGGAATCCCGACCCATTTGGTCCCGGGTCCCAGCTGACTCGGTGTCGACCAGCTGTCCCCGCCGACTCGGACCCAGGTCCGAGGAGCTGTGGGGTCGAGCAGCTCTCCTGGCCTGCTCGTCCCGGGTTCGAGGGGACGCTGGCTCGACCAGTTTCCCCGGCCAACTCGGTCCCGGATCCAAGGTGCCGCACGTCGACGAGCTCTCCCGGCCGACTCGGTCCCTGTACCTTTCTGACACGTGATAGACCAGCTATCCCGGCCCATTTGGTCCCAGATCCGAGCTGACGCGGGGTGGACCAGAGGTCCGGGCCGCCTCGGAACCGGGTCCGAGGAGCTGTGGGCTCGACATTCTCTCCCTGCCGAATCGGTCCCGGGTCCGAGAAGACTCGGGGTCGACCAGCTATCCCGGCCAACTCAGACCCGGGTCCGAGAAGACTCGGGGTCGACCAGCTATCCCGGCCAACTCGGACCCGGGTCCGAGGAGCTGTAGTGTTGGCCAGCTATCCCGGTGTACTCGGTCTCGGGTCCGAGCTGCCGCAGGGTCGACCCGCTGTGCAGGCCGACTCGGACCCAGGTTCAAGGAGCTGTTGGGTCGCCTAGATATCCTGGCCAACGCGGTCCCGGGTCCGAGCTGAAACAGGGTCGATCAGCTATCCCGGCCCATTTGGTCAGTGCTACGAGCTGCCCCAGTGTCGATCAGCTGTCCCAGCCGACTCGGAACCTGGTCCGAGGAGCTGTGGGATCGACCAGATTTCCCGGCCGATTCGGACCCGAGTCCGAGGAGCTGTGGTGTCGACCAGCTATCCTGGCCGACTCGTCCCGGGTTCGAGCAGACGCGGGGTCGACCAGTTAGCCTTGCTAACTCGGTCCCGGGTCCAAGGTGCCGCGGGTCGACCAGCTGTCCCAGCGGCCTCGGACCCTAGTCTGAAGAGCTGTGGGGTCGACCAACTATCCCGGCCGACTCAGAGGCGGGTCCGAGGAGCTGTGGGGTGGAATCGCTCTCCCGGCCGACTTGGTCCTGCGCCCGAGCTGACACAGGAGCAACCAGCTATCCCGGCCCTTTTGGTCAGTGTTCCGAGCTGGGGAGGGGTCGATCAGCTGTCCCGGCCGACTCAGACCCGGGTCCGAGGAGCTGCGGGGATGACCAGCTATCCCGCCAACTCGGCCAGGGTTCGAGCTGACGCGGGTCGTCCAGTTATCGCGGCCAACACGGTCCCGGTCCGAGGAGCTGTGGGGTCCACCAGATGTCCCGGCCGACTCGGACCCGAAGCCGAGGAGCTGTCGGGTCGACCAGCTGTCTAGGCCGACTCGTTCCCGTGTCCGAGTTGACATAGGGTCGGCCTGAAATCCTGAACCATTTGGTCCCCGGTACGAGCTGACGTGGTTTCCATCAGCAGTCCCGGCCAACTCGGACCCGGGTCCGAGGAGCTCTGGAGTCACAAGCTGTCCCGGCCGACTCGGTCCAGATCCGAACTGCCGCAGGGTCGACCAGCTCTTCCGGCCGATTCGCACCCGGGTCCCAGGAGCTCTGGGGTGGACCAGCTCTCCTGGCCGACTCCGTCCTGGGTCCTAACTTACACAGGGTCGACCATCTATCCCGGTCCATATGGTCCCAGCTCCGAACTGACGCCCTGTCGTTAATTTTCCAGGACGACCCGGTCACGGGTCTGAGGAGCTGTGGGGTCGACCAGGTGTCCCGGTTGACTCGGACCCGAGGCCGAGGAGCTGTGGGGTTCACCAGCTATCCCGGCCAACTCAGTACTGGTCCGAGCTGACGCGGGGTCGTCCAGCTGTGCAGGCCGACTCGAACCCGGGTCCGAGGAGCTCTGGTGTTGTCCAGCTACCCTGCCCGACTCCGTCCCGGGTCCGAGCTTACCCAGGGTCGACCATCTATCCCGGCCCATTTGGTCCGGGGTCCGGGCTGACGCGGTCTCGCTCACCTGCCCCAGACGACACGGTCCCGGGTCTGAGGAGGTGCGGGGTCGAACATATGTCCCGGCCGACTCGGACCCGAGTCCGAGGAGCTGTGGGGTTGAGCAGCTCTCCTGGCCGACTCGTCCCGGGTTCGAGCTGACGCGGGCTCGACCAGCTATCCCGGCCGACTCGGTCCCGGTACCGATCTGACACATGATGGACCAGCTATCCCGGCCCATTCGGTCCCAGATGCGAGCTGAGGCGGGGTCGACCAGACGTCCCGGCCGCCTCGGACCCTGGTCTGAGGAGCTGTGGGCTTGACAAGCTCTCCCGGCCGAATCGGTCCCGGATTCGAGCTGCCGCAGCGTCGACCAGCTATCCCGGCGTCTCGGCCCCGGGTCCGAGATGACTCGGTGTCGACCAGCAATGCTGGCCAACTCGGACCCGGGTCCGAGGAGCTGTGGGGTCGACCAGCTATCCTGGCCGACTCGTCCCGGGTCAGAGCAGACGCGGGGTCAACCAGTTATCCCGGCCACCTCGGTCCCGGGGCCAACCTGCCACGGGTCGACCAGCTGTCCCCGCCGACTCGGCCCCGGGTCCAAGCAGCTGTGGGGTGGACCAGCTGTGCACGCCGATCGGTCCCGGTTCCGAGCTGACACAGTGTCGGCCAGGAATCCCGACCCATTTGGTCCCGGGTCCCAGCTGACTCGGTGTCGACCAGCTGTCCCCGCCGACTCGGACCCAGGTCCGAGGAGCTGTGGGGTCGAGCAGCTCTCCTGGCCTGCTCGTCCCGGGTTCGAGGGGACGCTGGCTCGACCAGTTTCCCCGGCCAACTCGGTCCCGGATCCAAGGTGCCGCACGTCGACGAGCTCTCCCGGCCGACTCGGTCCCTGTACCTTTCTGACACGTGATAGACCAGCTATCCCGGCCCATTTGGTCCCAGATCCGAGCTGACGCGGGGTGGACCAGAGGTCCGGGCCGCCTCGGAACCGGGTCCGAGGAGCTGTGGGCTCGACATTCTCTCCCTGCCGAATCGGTCCCGGGTCCGAGAAGACTCGGGGTCGACCAGCTATCCCGGCCAACTCAGACCCGGGTCCGAGAAGACTCGGGGTCGACCAGCTATCCCGGCCAACTCGGACCCGGGTCCGAGGAGCTGTAGTGTTGGCCAGCTATCCCGGTGTACTCGGTCTCGGGTCCGAGCTGCCGCAGGGTCGACCCGCTGTGCAGGCCGACTCGGACCCAGGTTCAAGGAGCTGTTGGGTCGCCTAGATATCCTGGCCAACGCGGTCCCGGGTCCGAGCTGAAACAGGGTCGATCAGCTATCCCGGCCCATTTGGTCAGTGCTACGAGCTGCCCCAGTGTCGATCAGCTGTCCCAGCCGACTCGGAACCTGGTCCGAGGAGCTGTGGGATCGACCAGATTTCCCGGCCGATTCGGACCCGAGTCCGAGGAGCTGTGGTGTCGACCAGCTATCCTGGCCGACTCGTCCCGGGTTCGAGCAGACGCGGGGTCGACCAGTTAGCCTTGCTAACTCGGTCCCGGGTCCAAGGTGCCGCGGGTCGACCAGCTGTCCCAGCGGCCTCGGACCCTAGTCTGAAGAGCTGTGGGGTCGACCAACTATCCCGGCCGACTCAGAGGCGGGTCCGAGGAGCTGTGGGGTGGAATCGCTCTCCCGGCCGACTTGGTCCTGCGCCCGAGCTGACACAGGAGCAACCAGCTATCCCGGCCCTTTTGGTCAGTGTTCCGAGCTGGGGAGGGGTCGATCAGCTGTCCCGGCCGACTCAGACCCGGGTCCGAGGAGCTGCGGGGATGACCAGCTATCCCGCCAACTCGGCCAGGGTTCGAGCTGACGCGGGTCGTCCAGTTATCGCGGCCAACACGGTCCCGGTCCGAGGAGCTGTGGGGTCCACCAGATGTCCCGGCCGACTCGGACCCGAAGCCGAGGAGCTGTCGGGTCGACCAGCTGTCTAGGCCGACTCGTTCCCGTGTCCGAGTTGACATAGGGTCGGCCTGAAATCCTGAACCATTTGGTCCCCGGTACGAGCTGACGTGGTTTCCATCAGCAGTCCCGGCCAACTCGGACCCGGGTCCGAGGAGCTCTGGAGTCACAAGCTGTCCCGGCCGACTCGGTCCAGATCCGAACTGCCGCAGGGTCGACCAGCTCTTCCGGCCGATTCGCACCCGGGTCCCAGGAGCTCTGGGGTGGACCAGCTCTCCTGGCCGACTCCGTCCTGGGTCCTAACTTACACAGGGTCGACCATCTATCCCGGTCCATATGGTCCCAGCTCCGAACTGACGCCCTGTCGTTAATTTTCCAGGACGACCCGGTCACGGGTCTGAGGAGCTGTGGGGTCGACCAGGTGTCCCGGTTGACTCGGACCCGAGGCCGAGGAGCTGTGGGGTTCACCAGCTATCCCGGCCAACTCAGTACTGGTCCGAGCTGACGCGGGGTCGTCCAGCTGTGCAGGCCGACTCGAACCCGGGTCCGAGGAGCTCTGGTGTTGTCCAGCTACCCTGCCCGACTCCGTCCCGGGTCCGAGCTTACCCAGGGTCGACCATCTATCCCGGCCCATTTGGTCCGGGGTCCGGGCTGACGCGGTCTCGCTCACCTGCCCCAGACGACACGGTCCCGGGTCTGAGGAGGTGCGGGGTCGAACATATGTCCCGGCCGACTCGGACCCGAGTCCGAGGAGCTGTGGGGTCGAGCAGCTCTCCTGGCCGACTCGTCCCGGGTTCGAGCTGACGCGGGCTCGACCAGCTATCCCGGCCGACTCGGTCCCGGTACCGATCTGACACATGATGGACCAGCTATCCCGGCCCATTCGGTCCCAGATGCGAGCTGAGGCGGGGTCGACCAGACGTCCCGGCCGCCTCGGACCCTGGTCTGAGGAGCTGTGGGCTTGACAAGCTCTCCCGGCCGAATCGGTCCCGGATTCGAGCTGCCGCAGCGTCGACCAGCTATCCCGGCGTCTCGGCCCCGGGTCCGAGATGACTCGGTGTCGACCAGCAATGCTGGCCAACTCGGACCCGGGTCCGAGGAGCTGTGGGGTCGACCAGCTATCCTGGCCGACTCGTCCCGGGTCAGAGCAGACGCGGGGTCAACCAGTTATCCCGGCCACCTCGGTCCCGGGGCCAACCTGCCACGGGTCGACCAGCTGTCCCCGCCGACTCGGCCCCGGGTCCAAGCAGCTGTGGGGTGGACCAGCTGTGCACGCCGATCGGTCCCGGTTCCGAGCTGACACAGTGTCGGCCAGGAATCCCGACCCATTTGGTCCCGGGTCCCAGCTGACTCGGTGTCGACCAGCTGTCCCCGCCGACTCGGACCCAGGTCCGAGGAGCTGTGGGGTCGAGCAGCTCTCCTGGCCTGCTCGTCCCGGGTTCGAGGGGACGCTGGCTCGACCAGTTTCCCCGGCCAACTCGGTCCCGGATCCAAGGTGCCGCACGTCGACCAGCTCTCCCGGCCGACTCGGTCCCTGTACCTTTCTGACACGTGATAGACCAGCTATCCCGGCCCATTTGGTCCCAGATCCGAGCTGACGCGGGGTGGACCAGAGGTCCGGGCCGCCTCGGAACCGGGTCCGAGGAGCTGTGGGCTCGACATTCTCTCCCTGCCGAATCGGTCCCGGGTCCGAGAAGACTCGGGGTCGACCAGCTATCCCGGCCAACTCAGACCCGGGTCCGAGAAGACTCGGGGTCGACCAGCTATCCCGGCCAACTCGGACCCGGGTCCGAGGAGCTGTAGTGTTGGCCAGCTATCCCGGTGTACTCGGTCTCGGGTCCGAGCTGCCGCAGGGTCGACCCGCTGTGCAGGCCGACTCGGACCCAGGTTCAAGGAGCTGTTGGGTCGCCTAGATATCCTGGCCAACGCGGTCCCGGGTCCGAGCTGAAACAGGGTCGATCAGCTATCCCGGCCCATTTGGTCAGTGCTACGAGCTGCCCCAGTGTCGATCAGCTGTCCCAGCCGACTCGGAACCTGGTCCGAGGAGCTGTGGGATCGACCAGATTTCCCGGCCGATTCGGACCCGAGTCCGAGGAGCTGTGGTGTCGACCAGCTATCCTGGCCGACTCGTCCCGGGTTCGAGCAGACGCGGGGTCGACCAGTTAGCCTTGCTAACTCGGTCCCGGGTCCAAGGTGCCGCGGGTCGACCAGCTGTCCCAGCGGCCTCGGACCCTAGTCTGAAGAGCTGTGGGGTCGACCAACTATCCCGGCCGACTCAGAGGCGGGTCCGAGGAGCTGTGGGGTGGAATCGCTCTCCCGGCCGACTTGGTCCTGCGCCCGAGCTGACACAGGAGCAACCAGCTATCCCGGCCCTTTTGGTCAGTGTTCCGAGCTGGGGAGGGGTCGATCAGCTGTCCCGGCCGACTCAGACCCGGGTCCGAGGAGCTGCGGGGATGACCAGCTATCCCGCCAACTCGGCCAGGGTTCGAGCTGACGCGGGTCGTCCAGTTATCGCGGCCAACACGGTCCCGGTCCGAGGAGCTGTGGGGTCCACCAGATGTCCCGGCCGACTCGGACCCGAAGCCGAGGAGCTGTCGGGTCGACCAGCTGTCTAGGCCGACTCGTTCCCGTGTCCGAGTTGACATAGGGTCGGCCTGAAATCCTGAACCATTTGGTCCCCGGTACGAGCTGACGTGGTTTCCATCAGCAGTCCCGGCCAACTCGGACCCGGGTCCGAGGAGCTCTGGAGTCACAAGCTGTCCCGGCCGACTCGGTCCAGATCCGAACTGCCGCAGGGTCGACCAGCTCTTCCGGCCGATTCGCACCCGGGTCCCAGGAGCTCTGGGGTGGACCAGCTCTCCTGGCCGACTCCGTCCTGGGTCCTAACTTACACAGGGTCGACCATCTATCCCGGTCCATATGGTCCCAGCTCCGAACTGACGCCCTGTCGTTAATTTTCCAGGACGACCCGGTCACGGGTCTGAGGAGCTGTGGGGTCGACCAGGTGTCCCGGTTGACTCGGACCCGAGGCCGAGGAGCTGTGGGGTTCACCAGCTATCCCGGCCAACTCAGTACTGGTCCGAGCTGACGCGGGGTCGTCCAGCTGTGCAGGCCGACTCGAACCCGGGTCCGAGGAGCTCTGGTGTTGTCCAGCTACCCTGCCCGACTCCGTCCCGGGTCCGAGCTTACCCAGGGTCGACCATCTATCCCGGCCCATTTGGTCCGGGGTCCGGGCTGACGCGGTCTCGCTCACCTGCCCCAGACGACACGGTCCCGGGTCTGAGGAGGTGCGGGGTCGAACATATGTCCCGGCCGACTCGGACCCGAGTCCGAGGAGCTGTGGGGTCGAGCAGCTCTCCTGGCCGACTCGTCCCGGGTTCGAGCTGACGCGGGCTCGACCAGCTATCCCGGCCGACTCGGTCCCGGTACCGATCTGACACATGATGGACCAGCTATCCCGGCCCATTCGGTCCCAGATGCGAGCTGAGGCGGGGTCGACCAGACGTCCCGGCCGCCTCGGACCCTGGTCTGAGGAGCTGTGGGCTTGACAAGCTCTCCCGGCCGAATCGGTCCCGGATTCGAGCTGCCGCAGCGTCGACCAGCTATCCCGGCGTCTCGGCCCCGGGTCCGAGATGACTCGGTGTCGACCAGCAATGCTGGCCAACTCGGACCCGGGTCCGAGGAGCTGTGGGGTCGACCAGCTATCCTGGCCGACTCGTCCCGGGTCAGAGCAGACGCGGGGTCAACCAGTTATCCCGGCCACCTCGGTCCCGGGGCCAACCTGCCACGGGTCGACCAGCTGTCCCCGCCGACTCGGCCCCGGGTCCAAGCAGCTGTGGGGTGGACCAGCTGTGCACGCCGATCGGTCCCGGTTCCGAGCTGACACAGTGTCGGCCAGGAATCCCGACCCATTTGGTCCCGGGTCCCAGCTGACTCGGTGTCGACCAGCTGTCCCCGCCGACTCGGACCCAGGTCCGAGGAGCTGTGGGGTCGAGCAGCTCTCCTGGCCTGCTCGTCCCGGGTTCGAGGGGACGCTGGCTCGACCAGTTTCCCCGGCCAACTCGGTCCCGGATCCAAGGTGCCGCACGTCGACCAGCTCTCCCGGCCGACTCGGTCCCTGTACCTTTCTGACACGTGATAGACCAGCTATCCCGGCCCATTTGGTCCCAGATCCGAGCTGACGCGGGGTGGACCAGAGGTCCGGGCCGCCTCGGAACCGGGTCCGAGGAGCTGTGGGCTCGACATTCTCTCCCTGCCGAATCGGTCCCGGGTCCGAGAAGACTCGGGGTCGACCAGCTATCCCGGCCAACTCAGACCCGGGTCCGAGAAGACTCGGGGTCGACCAGCTATCCCGGCCAACTCGGACCCGGGTCCGAGGAGCTGTAGTGTTGGCCAGCTATCCCGGTGTACTCGGTCTCGGGTCCGAGCTGCCGCAGGGTCGACCCGCTGTGCAGGCCGACTCGGACCCAGGTTCAAGGAGCTGTTGGGTCGCCTAGATATCCTGGCCAACGCGGTCCCGGGTCCGAGCTGAAACAGGGTCGATCAGCTATCCCGGCCCATTTGGTCAGTGCTACGAGCTGCCCCAGTGTCGATCAGCTGTCCCAGCCGACTCGGAACCTGGTCCGAGGAGCTGTGGGATCGACCAGATTTCCCGGCCGATTCGGACCCGAGTCCGAGGAGCTGTGGTGTCGACCAGCTATCCTGGCCGACTCGTCCCGGGTTCGAGCAGACGCGGGGTCGACCAGTTAGCCTTGCTAACTCGGTCCCGGGTCCAAGGTGCCGCGGGTCGACCAGCTGTCCCAGCGGCCTCGGACCCTAGTCTGAAGAGCTGTGGGGTCGACCAACTATCCCGGCCGACTCAGAGGCGGGTCCGAGGAGCTGTGGGGTGGAATCGCTCTCCCGGCCGACTTGGTCCTGCGCCCGAGCTGACACAGGAGCAACCAGCTATCCCGGCCCTTTTGGTCAGTGTTCCGAGCTGGGGAGGGGTCGATCAGCTGTCCCGGCCGACTCAGACCCGGGTCCGAGGAGCTGCGGGGATGACCAGCTATCCCGCCAACTCGGCCAGGGTTCGAGCTGACGCGGGTCGTCCAGTTATCGCGGCCAACACGGTCCCGGTCCGAGGAGCTGTGGGGTCCACCAGATGTCCCGGCCGACTCGGACCCGAAGCCGAGGAGCTGTCGGGTCGACCAGCTGTCTAGGCCGACTCGTTCCCGTGTCCGAGTTGACATAGGGTCGGCCTGAAATCCTGAACCATTTGGTCCCCGGTACGAGCTGACGTGGTTTCCATCAGCAGTCCCGGCCAACTCGGACCCGGGTCCGAGGAGCTCTGGAGTCACAAGCTGTCCCGGCCGACTCGGTCCAGATCCGAACTGCCGCAGGGTCGACCAGCTCTTCCGGCCGATTCGCACCCGGGTCCCAGGAGCTCTGGGGTGGACCAGCTCTCCTGGCCGACTCCGTCCTGGGTCCTAACTTACACAGGGTCGACCATCTATCCCGGTCCATATGGTCCCAGCTCCGAACTGACGCCCTGTCGTTAATTTTCCAGGACGACCCGGTCACGGGTCTGAGGAGCTGTGGGGTCGACCAGGTGTCCCGGTTGACTCGGACCCGAGGCCGAGGAGCTGTGGGGTTCACCAGCTATCCCGGCCAACTCAGTACTGGTCCGAGCTGACGCGGGGTCGTCCAGCTGTGCAGGCCGACTCGAACCCGGGTCCGAGGAGCTCTGGTGTTGTCCAGCTACCCTGCCCGACTCCGTCCCGGGTCCGAGCTTACCCAGGGTCGACCATCTATCCCGGCCCATTTGGTCCGGGGTCCGGGCTGACGCGGTCTCGCTCACCTGCCCCAGACGACACGGTCCCGGGTCTGAGGAGGTGCGGGGTCGAACATATGTCCCGGCCGACTCGGACCCGAGTCCGAGGAGCTGTGGGGTCGAGCAGCTCTCCTGGCCGACTCGTCCCGGGTTCGAGCTGACGCGGGCTCGACCAGCTATCCCGGCCGACTCGGTCCCGGTACCGATCTGACACATGATGGACCAGCTATCCCGGCCCATTCGGTCCCAGATGCGAGCTGAGGCGGGGTCGACCAGACGTCCCGGCCGCCTCGGACCCTGGTCTGAGGAGCTGTGGGCTTGACAAGCTCTCCCGGCCGAATCGGTCCCGGATTCGAGCTGCCGCAGCGTCGACCAGCTATCCCGGCGTCTCGGCCCCGGGTCCGAGATGACTCGGTGTCGACCAGCAATGCTGGCCAACTCGGACCCGGGTCCGAGGAGCTGTGGGGTCGACCAGCTATCCTGGCCGACTCGTCCCGGGTCAGAGCAGACGCGGGGTCAACCAGTTATCCCGGCCACCTCGGTCCCGGGGCCAACCTGCCACGGGTCGACCAGCTGTCCCCGCCGACTCGGCCCCGGGTCCAAGCAGCTGTGGGGTGGACCAGCTGTGCACGCCGATCGGTCCCGGTTCCGAGCTGACACAGTGTCGGCCAGGAATCCCGACCCATTTGGTCCCGGGTCCCAGCTGACTCGGTGTCGACCAGCTGTCCCCGCCGACTCGGACCCAGGTCCGAGGAGCTGTGGGGTCGAGCAGCTCTCCTGGCCTGCTCGTCCCGGGTTCGAGGGGACGCTGGCTCGACCAGTTTCCCCGGCCAACTCGGTCCCGGATCCAAGGTGCCGCACGTCGACGAGCTCTCCCGGCCGACTCGGTCCCTGTACCTTTCTGACACGTGATAGACCAGCTATCCCGGCCCATTTGGTCCCAGATCCGAGCTGACGCGGGGTGGACCAGAGGTCCGGGCCGCCTCGGAACCGGGTCCGAGGAGCTGTGGGCTCGACATTCTCTCCCTGCCGAATCGGTCCCGGGTCCGAGAAGACTCGGGGTCGACCAGCTATCCCGGCCAACTCAGACCCGGGTCCGAGAAGACTCGGGGTCGACCAGCTATCCCGGCCAACTCGGACCCGGGTCCGAGGAGCTGTAGTGTTGGCCAGCTATCCCGGTGTACTCGGTCTCGGGTCCGAGCTGCCGCAGGGTCGACCCGCTGTGCAGGCCGACTCGGACCCAGGTTCAAGGAGCTGTTGGGTCGCCTAGATATCCTGGCCAACGCGGTCCCGGGTCCGAGCTGAAACAGGGTCGATCAGCTATCCCGGCCCATTTGGTCAGTGCTACGAGCTGCCCCAGTGTCGATCAGCTGTCCCAGCCGACTCGGAACCTGGTCCGAGGAGCTGTGGGATCGACCAGATTTCCCGGCCGATTCGGACCCGAGTCCGAGGAGCTGTGGTGTCGACCAGCTATCCTGGCCGACTCGTCCCGGGTTCGAGCAGACGCGGGGTCGACCAGTTAGCCTTGCTAACTCGGTCCCGGGTCCAAGGTGCCGCGGGTCGACCAGCTGTCCCAGCGGCCTCGGACCCTAGTCTGAAGAGCTGTGGGGTCGACCAACTATCCCGGCCGACTCAGAGGCGGGTCCGAGGAGCTGTGGGGTGGAATCGCTCTCCCGGCCGACTTGGTCCTGCGCCCGAGCTGACACAGGAGCAACCAGCTATCCCGGCCCTTTTGGTCAGTGTTCCGAGCTGGGGAGGGGTCGATCAGCTGTCCCGGCCGACTCAGACCCGGGTCCGAGGAGCTGCGGGGATGACCAGCTATCCCGCCAACTCGGCCAGGGTTCGAGCTGACGCGGGTCGTCCAGTTATCGCGGCCAACACGGTCCCGGTCCGAGGAGCTGTGGGGTCCACCAGATGTCCCGGCCGACTCGGACCCGAAGCCGAGGAGCTGTCGGGTCGACCAGCTGTCTAGGCCGACTCGTTCCCGTGTCCGAGTTGACATAGGGTCGGCCTGAAATCCTGAACCATTTGGTCCCCGGTACGAGCTGACGTGGTTTCCATCAGCAGTCCCGGCCAACTCGGACCCGGGTCCGAGGAGCTCTGGAGTCACAAGCTGTCCCGGCCGACTCGGTCCAGATCCGAACTGCCGCAGGGTCGACCAGCTCTTCCGGCCGATTCGCACCCGGGTCCCAGGAGCTCTGGGGTGGACCAGCTCTCCTGGCCGACTCCGTCCTGGGTCCTAACTTACACAGGGTCGACCATCTATCCCGGTCCATATGGTCCCAGCTCCGAACTGACGCCCTGTCGTTAATTTTCCAGGACGACCCGGTCACGGGTCTGAGGAGCTGTGGGGTCGACCAGGTGTCCCGGTTGACTCGGACCCGAGGCCGAGGAGCTGTGGGGTTCACCAGCTATCCCGGCCAACTCAGTACTGGTCCGAGCTGACGCGGGGTCGTCCAGCTGTGCAGGCCGACTCGAACCCGGGTCCGAGGAGCTCTGGTGTTGTCCAGCTACCCTGCCCGACTCCGTCCCGGGTCCGAGCTTACCCAGGGTCGACCATCTATCCCGGCCCATTTGGTCCGGGGTCCGGGCTGACGCGGTCTCGCTCACCTGCCCCAGACGACACGGTCCCGGGTCTGAGGAGGTGCGGGGTCGAACATATGTCCCGGCCGACTCGGACCCGAGTCCGAGGAGCTGTGGGGTCGAGCAGCTCTCCTGGCCGACTCGTCCCGGGTTCGAGCTGACGCGGGCTCGACCAGCTATCCCGGCCGACTCGGTCCCGGTACCGATCTGACACATGATGGACCAGCTATCCCGGCCCATTCGGTCCCAGATGCGAGCTGAGGCGGGGTCGACCAGACGTCCCGGCCGCCTCGGACCCTGGTCTGAGGAGCTGTGGGCTTGACAAGCTCTCCCGGCCGAATCGGTCCCGGATTCGAGCTGCCGCAGCGTCGACCAGCTATCCCGGCGTCTCGGCCCCGGGTCCGAGATGACTCGGTGTCGACCAGCAATGCTGGCCAACTCGGACCCGGGTCCGAGGAGCTGTGGGGTCGACCAGCTATCCTGGCCGACTCGTCCCGGGTCAGAGCAGACGCGGGGTCAACCAGTTATCCCGGCCACCTCGGTCCCGGGGCCAACCTGCCACGGGTCGACCAGCTGTCCCCGCCGACTCGGCCCCGGGTCCAAGCAGCTGTGGGGTGGACCAGCTGTGCACGCCGATCGGTCCCGGTTCCGAGCTGACACAGTGTCGGCCAGGAATCCCGACCCATTTGGTCCCGGGTCCCAGCTGACTCGGTGTCGACCAGCTGTCCCCGCCGACTCGGACCCAGGTCCGAGGAGCTGTGGGGTCGAGCAGCTCTCCTGGCCTGCTCGTCCCGGGTTCGAGGGGACGCTGGCTCGACCAGTTTCCCCGGCCAACTCGGTCCCGGATCCAAGGTGCCGCACGTCGACGAGCTCTCCCGGCCGACTCGGTCCCTGTACCTTTCTGACACGTGATAGACCAGCTATCCCGGCCCATTTGGTCCCAGATCCGAGCTGACGCGGGGTGGACCAGAGGTCCGGGCCGCCTCGGAACCGGGTCCGAGGAGCTGTGGGCTCGACATTCTCTCCCTGCCGAATCGGTCCCGGGTCCGAGAAGACTCGGGGTCGACCAGCTATCCCGGCCAACTCAGACCCGGGTCCGAGAAGACTCGGGGTCGACCAGCTATCCCGGCCAACTCGGACCCGGGTCCGAGGAGCTGTAGTGTTGGCCAGCTATCCCGGTGTACTCGGTCTCGGGTCCGAGCTGCCGCAGGGTCGACCCGCTGTGCAGGCCGACTCGGACCCAGGTTCAAGGAGCTGTTGGGTCGCCTAGATATCCTGGCCAACGCGGTCCCGGGTCCGAGCTGAAACAGGGTCGATCAGCTATCCCGGCCCATTTGGTCAGTGCTACGAGCTGCCCCAGTGTCGATCAGCTGTCCCAGCCGACTCGGAACCTGGTCCGAGGAGCTGTGGGATCGACCAGATTTCCCGGCCGATTCGGACCCGAGTCCGAGGAGCTGTGGTGTCGACCAGCTATCCTGGCCGACTCGTCCCGGGTTCGAGCAGACGCGGGGTCGACCAGTTAGCCTTGCTAACTCGGTCCCGGGTCCAAGGTGCCGCGGGTCGACCAGCTGTCCCAGCGGCCTCGGACCCTAGTCTGAAGAGCTGTGGGGTCGACCAACTATCCCGGCCGACTCAGAGGCGGGTCCGAGGAGCTGTGGGGTGGAATCGCTCTCCCGGCCGACTTGGTCCTGCGCCCGAGCTGACACAGGAGCAACCAGCTATCCCGGCCCTTTTGGTCAGTGTTCCGAGCTGGGGAGGGGTCGATCAGCTGTCCCGGCCGACTCAGACCCGGGTCCGAGGAGCTGCGGGGATGACCAGCTATCCCGCCAACTCGGCCAGGGTTCGAGCTGACGCGGGTCGTCCAGTTATCGCGGCCAACACGGTCCCGGTCCGAGGAGCTGTGGGGTCCACCAGATGTCCCGGCCGACTCGGACCCGAAGCCGAGGAGCTGTCGGGTCGACCAGCTGTCTAGGCCGACTCGTTCCCGTGTCCGAGTTGACATAGGGTCGGCCTGAAATCCTGAACCATTTGGTCCCCGGTACGAGCTGACGTGGTTTCCATCAGCAGTCCCGGCCAACTCGGACCCGGGTCCGAGGAGCTCTGGAGTCACAAGCTGTCCCGGCCGACTCGGTCCAGATCCGAACTGCCGCAGGGTCGACCAGCTCTTCCGGCCGATTCGCACCCGGGTCCCAGGAGCTCTGGGGTGGACCAGCTCTCCTGGCCGACTCCGTCCTGGGTCCTAACTTACACAGGGTCGACCATCTATCCCGGTCCATATGGTCCCAGCTCCGAACTGACGCCCTGTCGTTAATTTTCCAGGACGACCCGGTCACGGGTCTGAGGAGCTGTGGGGTCGACCAGGTGTCCCGGTTGACTCGGACCCGAGGCCGAGGAGCTGTGGGGTTCACCAGCTATCCCGGCCAACTCAGTACTGGTCCGAGCTGACGCGGGGTCGTCCAGCTGTGCAGGCCGACTCGAACCCGGGTCCGAGGAGCTCTGGTGTTGTCCAGCTACCCTGCCCGACTCCGTCCCGGGTCCGAGCTTACCCAGGGTCGACCATCTATCCCGGCCCATTTGGTCCGGGGTCCGGGCTGACGCGGTCTCGCTCACCTGCCCCAGACGACACGGTCCCGGGTCTGAGGAGGTGCGGGGTCGAACATATGTCCCGGCCGACTCGGACCCGAGTCCGAGGAGCTGTGGGGTCGAGCAGCTCTCCTGGCCGACTCGTCCCGGGTTCGAGCTGACGCGGGCTCGACCAGCTATCCCGGCCGACTCGGTCCCGGTACCGATCTGACACATGATGGACCAGCTATCCCGGCCCATTCGGTCCCAGATGCGAGCTGAGGCGGGGTCGACCAGACGTCCCGGCCGCCTCGGACCCTGGTCTGAGGAGCTGTGGGCTTGACAAGCTCTCCCGGCCGAATCGGTCCCGGATTCGAGCTGCCGCAGCGTCGACCAGCTATCCCGGCGTCTCGGCCCCGGGTCCGAGATGACTCGGTGTCGACCAGCAATGCTGGCCAACTCGGACCCGGGTCCGAGGAGCTGTGGGGTCGACCAGCTATCCTGGCCGACTCGTCCCGGGTCAGAGCAGACGCGGGGTCAACCAGTTATCCCGGCCACCTCGGTCCCGGGGCCAACCTGCCACGGGTCGACCAGCTGTCCCCGCCGACTCGGCCCCGGGTCCAAGCAGCTGTGGGGTGGACCAGCTGTGCACGCCGATCGGTCCCGGTTCCGAGCTGACACAGTGTCGGCCAGGAATCCCGACCCATTTGGTCCCGGGTCCCAGCTGACTCGGTGTCGACCAGCTGTCCCCGCCGACTCGGACCCAGGTCCGAGGAGCTGTGGGGTCGAGCAGCTCTCCTGGCCTGCTCGTCCCGGGTTCGAGGGGACGCTGGCTCGACCAGTTTCCCCGGCCAACTCGGTCCCGGATCCAAGGTGCCGCACGTCGACGAGCTCTCCCGGCCGACTCGGTCCCTGTACCTTTCTGACACGTGATAGACCAGCTATCCCGGCCCATTTGGTCCCAGATCCGAGCTGACGCGGGGTGGACCAGAGGTCCGGGCCGCCTCGGAACCGGGTCCGAGGAGCTGTGGGCTCGACATTCTCTCCCTGCCGAATCGGTCCCGGGTCCGAGAAGACTCGGGGTCGACCAGCTATCCCGGCCAACTCAGACCCGGGTCCGAGAAGACTCGGGGTCGACCAGCTATCCCGGCCAACTCGGACCCGGGTCCGAGGAGCTGTAGTGTTGGCCAGCTATCCCGGTGTACTCGGTCTCGGGTCCGAGCTGCCGCAGGGTCGACCCGCTGTGCAGGCCGACTCGGACCCAGGTTCAAGGAGCTGTTGGGTCGCCTAGATATCCTGGCCAACGCGGTCCCGGGTCCGAGCTGAAACAGGGTCGATCAGCTATCCCGGCCCATTTGGTCAGTGCTACGAGCTGCCCCAGTGTCGATCAGCTGTCCCAGCCGACTCGGAACCTGGTCCGAGGAGCTGTGGGATCGACCAGATTTCCCGGCCGATTCGGACCCGAGTCCGAGGAGCTGTGGTGTCGACCAGCTATCCTGGCCGACTCGTCCCGGGTTCGAGCAGACGCGGGGTCGACCAGTTAGCCTTGCTAACTCGGTCCCGGGTCCAAGGTGCCGCGGGTCGACCAGCTGTCCCAGCGGCCTCGGACCCTAGTCTGAAGAGCTGTGGGGTCGACCAACTATCCCGGCCGACTCAGAGGCGGGTCCGAGGAGCTGTGGGGTGGAATCGCTCTCCCGGCCGACTTGGTCCTGCGCCCGAGCTGACACAGGAGCAACCAGCTATCCCGGCCCTTTTGGTCAGTGTTCCGAGCTGGGGAGGGGTCGATCAGCTGTCCCGGCCGACTCAGACCCGGGTCCGAGGAGCTGCGGGGATGACCAGCTATCCCGCCAACTCGGCCAGGGTTCGAGCTGACGCGGGTCGTCCAGTTATCGCGGCCAACACGGTCCCGGTCCGAGGAGCTGTGGGGTCCACCAGATGTCCCGGCCGACTCGGACCCGAAGCCGAGGAGCTGTCGGGTCGACCAGCTGTCTAGGCCGACTCGTTCCCGTGTCCGAGTTGACATAGGGTCGGCCTGAAATCCTGAACCATTTGGTCCCCGGTACGAGCTGACGTGGTTTCCATCAGCAGTCCCGGCCAACTCGGACCCGGGTCCGAGGAGCTCTGGAGTCACAAGCTGTCCCGGCCGACTCGGTCCAGATCCGAACTGCCGCAGGGTCGACCAGCTCTTCCGGCCGATTCGCACCCGGGTCCCAGGAGCTCTGGGGTGGACCAGCTCTCCTGGCCGACTCCGTCCTGGGTCCTAACTTACACAGGGTCGACCATCTATCCCGGTCCATATGGTCCCAGCTCCGAACTGACGCCCTGTCGTTAATTTTCCAGGACGACCCGGTCACGGGTCTGAGGAGCTGTGGGGTCGACCAGGTGTCCCGGTTGACTCGGACCCGAGGCCGAGGAGCTGTGGGGTTCACCAGCTATCCCGGCCAACTCAGTACTGGTCCGAGCTGACGCGGGGTCGTCCAGCTGTGCAGGCCGACTCGAACCCGGGTCCGAGGAGCTCTGGTGTTGTCCAGCTACCCTGCCCGACTCCGTCCCGGGTCCGAGCTTACCCAGGGTCGACCATCTATCCCGGCCCATTTGGTCCGGGGTCCGGGCTGACGCGGTCTCGCTCACCTGCCCCAGACGACACGGTCCCGGGTCTGAGGAGGTGCGGGGTCGAACATATGTCCCGGCCGACTCGGACCCGAGTCCGAGGAGCTGTGGGGTCGAGCAGCTCTCCTGGCCGACTCGTCCCGGGTTCGAGCTGACGCGGGCTCGACCAGCTATCCCGGCCGACTCGGTCCCGGTACCGATCTGACACATGATGGACCAGCTATCCCGGCCCATTCGGTCCCAGATGCGAGCTGAGGCGGGGTCGACCAGACGTCCCGGCCGCCTCGGACCCTGGTCTGAGGAGCTGTGGGCTTGACAAGCTCTCCCGGCCGAATCGGTCCCGGATTCGAGCTGCCGCAGCGTCGACCAGCTATCCCGGCGTCTCGGCCCCGGGTCCGAGATGACTCGGTGTCGACCAGCAATGCTGGCCAACTCGGACCCGGGTCCGAGGAGCTGTGGGGTCGACCAGCTATCCTGGCCGACTCGTCCCGGGTCAGAGCAGACGCGGGGTCAACCAGTTATCCCGGCCACCTCGGTCCCGGGGCCAACCTGCCACGGGTCGACCAGCTGTCCCCGCCGACTCGGCCCCGGGTCCAAGCAGCTGTGGGGTGGACCAGCTGTGCACGCCGATCGGTCCCGGTTCCGAGCTGACACAGTGTCGGCCAGGAATCCCGACCCATTTGGTCCCGGGTCCCAGCTGACTCGGTGTCGACCAGCTGTCCCCGCCGACTCGGACCCAGGTCCGAGGAGCTGTGGGGTCGAGCAGCTCTCCTGGCCTGCTCGTCCCGGGTTCGAGGGGACGCTGGCTCGACCAGTTTCCCCGGCCAACTCGGTCCCGGATCCAAGGTGCCGCACGTCGACGAGCTCTCCCGGCCGACTCGGTCCCTGTACCTTTCTGACACGTGATAGACCAGCTATCCCGGCCCATTTGGTCCCAGATCCGAGCTGACGCGGGGTGGACCAGAGGTCCGGGCCGCCTCGGAACCGGGTCCGAGGAGCTGTGGGCTCGACATTCTCTCCCTGCCGAATCGGTCCCGGGTCCGAGAAGACTCGGGGTCGACCAGCTATCCCGGCCAACTCAGACCCGGGTCCGAGAAGACTCGGGGTCGACCAGCTATCCCGGCCAACTCGGACCCGGGTCCGAGGAGCTGTAGTGTTGGCCAGCTATCCCGGTGTACTCGGTCTCGGGTCCGAGCTGCCGCAGGGTCGACCCGCTGTGCAGGCCGACTCGGACCCAGGTTCAAGGAGCTGTTGGGTCGCCTAGATATCCTGGCCAACGCGGTCCCGGGTCCGAGCTGAAACAGGGTCGATCAGCTATCCCGGCCCATTTGGTCAGTGCTACGAGCTGCCCCAGTGTCGATCAGCTGTCCCAGCCGACTCGGAACCTGGTCCGAGGAGCTGTGGGATCGACCAGATTTCCCGGCCGATTCGGACCCGAGTCCGAGGAGCTGTGGTGTCGACCAGCTATCCTGGCCGACTCGTCCCGGGTTCGAGCAGACGCGGGGTCGACCAGTTAGCCTTGCTAACTCGGTCCCGGGTCCAAGGTGCCGCGGGTCGACCAGCTGTCCCAGCGGCCTCGGACCCTAGTCTGAAGAGCTGTGGGGTCGACCAACTATCCCGGCCGACTCAGAGGCGGGTCCGAGGAGCTGTGGGGTGGAATCGCTCTCCCGGCCGACTTGGTCCTGCGCCCGAGCTGACACAGGAGCAACCAGCTATCCCGGCCCTTTTGGTCAGTGTTCCGAGCTGGGGAGGGGTCGATCAGCTGTCCCGGCCGACTCAGACCCGGGTCCGAGGAGCTGCGGGGATGACCAGCTATCCCGCCAACTCGGCCAGGGTTCGAGCTGACGCGGGTCGTCCAGTTATCGCGGCCAACACGGTCCCGGTCCGAGGAGCTGTGGGGTCCACCAGATGTCCCGGCCGACTCGGACCCGAAGCCGAGGAGCTGTCGGGTCGACCAGCTGTCTAGGCCGACTCGTTCCCGTGTCCGAGTTGACATAGGGTCGGCCTGAAATCCTGAACCATTTGGTCCCCGGTACGAGCTGACGTGGTTTCCATCAGCAGTCCCGGCCAACTCGGACCCGGGTCCGAGGAGCTCTGGAGTCACAAGCTGTCCCGGCCGACTCGGTCCAGATCCGAACTGCCGCAGGGTCGACCAGCTCTTCCGGCCGATTCGCACCCGGGTCCCAGGAGCTCTGGGGTGGACCAGCTCTCCTGGCCGACTCCGTCCTGGGTCCTAACTTACACAGGGTCGACCATCTATCCCGGTCCATATGGTCCCAGCTCCGAACTGACGCCCTGTCGTTAATTTTCCAGGACGACCCGGTCACGGGTCTGAGGAGCTGTGGGGTCGACCAGGTGTCCCGGTTGACTCGGACCCGAGGCCGAGGAGCTGTGGGGTTCACCAGCTATCCCGGCCAACTCAGTACTGGTCCGAGCTGACGCGGGGTCGTCCAGCTGTGCAGGCCGACTCGAACCCGGGTCCGAGGAGCTCTGGTGTTGTCCAGCTACCCTGCCCGACTCCGTCCCGGGTCCGAGCTTACCCAGGGTCGACCATCTATCCCGGCCCATTTGGTCCGGGGTCCGGGCTGACGCGGTCTCGCTCACCTGCCCCAGACGACACGGTCCCGGGTCTGAGGAGGTGCGGGGTCGAACATATGTCCCGGCCGACTCGGACCCGAGTCCGAGGAGCTGTGGGGTCGAGCAGCTCTCCTGGCCGACTCGTCCCGGGTTCGAGCTGACGCGGGCTCGACCAGCTATCCCGGCCGACTCGGTCCCGGTACCGATCTGACACATGATGGACCAGCTATCCCGGCCCATTCGGTCCCAGATGCGAGCTGAGGCGGGGTCGACCAGACGT
Source organism: Sus scrofa (assembly GCF_054392235.1). Classification (NCBI taxonomy): domain Eukaryota; kingdom Metazoa; phylum Chordata; class Mammalia; order Artiodactyla; family Suidae; genus Sus; species Sus scrofa. The sequence goes on along the minus strand of NC_139387.1, from coordinate 44,193,301 downwards.
CCCGGCCGCCTCGGACCCTGGTCTGAGGAGCTGTGGGCTTGACAAGCTCTCCCGGCCGAATCGGTCCCGGATTCGAGCTGCCGCAGCGTCGACCAGCTATCCCGGCGTCTCGGCCCCGGGTCCGAGATGACTCGGTGTCGACCAGCAATGCTGGCCAACTCGGACCCGGGTCCGAGGAGCTGTGGGGTCGACCAGCTATCCTGGCCGACTCGTCCCGGGTCAGAGCAGACGCGGGGTCAACCAGTTATCCCGGCCACCTCGGTCCCGGGGCCAACCTGCCACGGGTCGACCAGCTGTCCCCGCCGACTCGGCCCCGGGTCCAAGCAGCTGTGGGGTGGACCAGCTGTGCACGCCGATCGGTCCCGGTTCCGAGCTGACACAGTGTCGGCCAGGAATCCCGACCCATTTGGTCCCGGGTCCCAGCTGACTCGGTGTCGACCAGCTGTCCCCGCCGACTCGGACCCAGGTCCGAGGAGCTGTGGGGTCGAGCAGCTCTCCTGGCCTGCTCGTCCCGGGTTCGAGGGGACGCTGGCTCGACCAGTTTCCCCGGCCAACTCGGTCCCGGATCCAAGGTGCCGCACGTCGACGAGCTCTCCCGGCCGACTCGGTCCCTGTACCTTTCTGACACGTGATAGACCAGCTATCCCGGCCCATTTGGTCCCAGATCCGAGCTGACGCGGGGTGGACCAGAGGTCCGGGCCGCCTCGGAACCGGGTCCGAGGAGCTGTGGGCTCGACATTCTCTCCCTGCCGAATCGGTCCCGGGTCCGAGAAGACTCGGGGTCGACCAGCTATCCCGGCCAACTCAGACCCGGGTCCGAGAAGACTCGGGGTCGACCAGCTATCCCGGCCAACTCGGACCCGGGTCCGAGGAGCTGTAGTGTTGGCCAGCTATCCCGGTGTACTCGGTCTCGGGTCCGAGCTGCCGCAGGGTCGACCCGCTGTGCAGGCCGACTCGGACCCAGGTTCAAGGAGCTGTTGGGTCGCCTAGATATCCTGGCCAACGCGGTCCCGGGTCCGAGCTGAAACAGGGTCGATCAGCTATCCCGGCCCATTTGGTCAGTGCTACGAGCTGCCCCAGTGTCGATCAGCTGTCCCAGCCGACTCGGAACCTGGTCCGAGGAGCTGTGGGATCGACCAGATTTCCCGGCCGATTCGGACCCGAGTCCGAGGAGCTGTGGTGTCGACCAGCTATCCTGGCCGACTCGTCCCGGGTTCGAGCAGACGCGGGGTCGACCAGTTAGCCTTGCTAACTCGGTCCCGGGTCCAAGGTGCCGCGGGTCGACCAGCTGTCCCAGCGGCCTCGGACCCTAGTCTGAAGAGCTGTGGGGTCGACCAACTATCCCGGCCGACTCAGAGGCGGGTCCGAGGAGCTGTGGGGTGGAATCGCTCTCCCGGCCGACTTGGTCCTGCGCCCGAGCTGACACAGGAGCAACCAGCTATCCCGGCCCTTTTGGTCAGTGTTCCGAGCTGGGGAGGGGTCGATCAGCTGTCCCGGCCGACTCAGACCCGGGTCCGAGGAGCTGCGGGGATGACCAGCTATCCCGCCAACTCGGCCAGGGTTCGAGCTGACGCGGGTCGTCCAGTTATCGCGGCCAACACGGTCCCGGTCCGAGGAGCTGTGGGGTCCACCAGATGTCCCGGCCGACTCGGACCCGAAGCCGAGGAGCTGTCGGGTCGACCAGCTGTCTAGGCCGACTCGTTCCCGTGTCCGAGTTGACATAGGGTCGGCCTGAAATCCTGAACCATTTGGTCCCCGGTACGAGCTGACGTGGTTTCCATCAGCAGTCCCGGCCAACTCGGACCCGGGTCCGAGGAGCTCTGGAGTCACAAGCTGTCCCGGCCGACTCGGTCCAGATCCGAACTGCCGCAGGGTCGACCAGCTCTTCCGGCCGATTCGCACCCGGGTCCCAGGAGCTCTGGGGTGGACCAGCTCTCCTGGCCGACTCCGTCCTGGGTCCTAACTTACACAGGGTCGACCATCTATCCCGGTCCATATGGTCCCAGCTCCGAACTGACGCCCTGTCGTTAATTTTCCAGGACGACCCGGTCACGGGTCTGAGGAGCTGTGGGGTCGACCAGGTGTCCCGGTTGACTCGGACCCGAGGCCGAGGAGCTGTGGGGTTCACCAGCTATCCCGGCCAACTCAGTACTGGTCCGAGCTGACGCGGGGTCGTCCAGCTGTGCAGGCCGACTCGAACCCGGGTCCGAGGAGCTCTGGTGTTGTCCAGCTACCCTGCCCGACTCCGTCCCGGGTCCGAGCTTACCCAGGGTCGACCATCTATCCCGGCCCATTTGGTCCGGGGTCCGGGCTGACGCGGTCTCGCTCACCTGCCCCAGACGACACGGTCCCGGGTCTGAGGAGGTGCGGGGTCGAACATATGTCCCGGCCGACTCGGACCCGAGTCCGAGGAGCTGTGGGGTCGAGCAGCTCTCCTGGCCGACTCGTCCCGGGTTCGAGCTGACGCGGGCTCGACCAGCTATCCCGGCCGACTCGGTCCCGGTACCGATCTGACACATGATGGACCAGCTATCCCGGCCCATTCGGTCCCAGATGCGAGCTGAGGCGGGGTCGACCAGACGTCCCGGCCGCCTCGGACCCTGGTCTGAGGAGCTGTGGGCTTGACAAGCTCTCCCGGCCGAATCGGTCCCGGATTCGAGCTGCCGCAGCGTCGACCAGCTATCCCGGCGTCTCGGCCCCGGGTCCGAGATGACTCGGTGTCGACCAGCAATGCTGGCCAACTCGGACCCGGGTCCGAGGAGCTGTGGGGTCGACCAGCTATCCTGGCCGACTCGTCCCGGGTCAGAGCAGACGCGGGGTCAACCAGTTATCCCGGCCACCTCGGTCCCGGGGCCAACCTGCCACGGGTCGACCAGCTGTCCCCGCCGACTCGGCCCCGGGTCCAAGCAGCTGTGGGGTGGACCAGCTGTGCACGCCGATCGGTCCCGGTTCCGAGCTGACACAGTGTCGGCCAGGAATCCCGACCCATTTGGTCCCGGGTCCCAGCTGACTCGGTGTCGACCAGCTGTCCCCGCCGACTCGGACCCAGGTCCGAGGAGCTGTGGGGTCGAGCAGCTCTCCTGGCCTGCTCGTCCCGGGTTCGAGGGGACGCTGGCTCGACCAGTTTCCCCGGCCAACTCGGTCCCGGATCCAAGGTGCCGCACGTCGACGAGCTCTCCCGGCCGACTCGGTCCCTGTACCTTTCTGACACGTGATAGACCAGCTATCCCGGCCCATTTGGTCCCAGATCCGAGCTGACGCGGGGTGGACCAGAGGTCCGGGCCGCCTCGGAACCGGGTCCGAGGAGCTGTGGGCTCGACATTCTCTCCCTGCCGAATCGGTCCCGGGTCCGAGAAGACTCGGGGTCGACCAGCTATCCCGGCCAACTCAGACCCGGGTCCGAGAAGACTCGGGGTCGACCAGCTATCCCGGCCAACTCGGACCCGGGTCCGAGGAGCTGTAGTGTTGGCCAGCTATCCCGGTGTACTCGGTCTCGGGTCCGAGCTGCCGCAGGGTCGACCCGCTGTGCAGGCCGACTCGGACCCAGGTTCAAGGAGCTGTTGGGTCGCCTAGATATCCTGGCCAACGCGGTCCCGGGTCCGAGCTGAAACAGGGTCGATCAGCTATCCCGGCCCATTTGGTCAGTGCTACGAGCTGCCCCAGTGTCGATCAGCTGTCCCAGCCGACTCGGAACCTGGTCCGAGGAGCTGTGGGATCGACCAGATTTCCCGGCCGATTCGGACCCGAGTCCGAGGAGCTGTGGTGTCGACCAGCTATCCTGGCCGACTCGTCCCGGGTTCGAGCAGACGCGGGGTCGACCAGTTAGCCTTGCTAACTCGGTCCCGGGTCCAAGGTGCCGCGGGTCGACCAGCTGTCCCAGCGGCCTCGGACCCTAGTCTGAAGAGCTGTGGGGTCGACCAACTATCCCGGCCGACTCAGAGGCGGGTCCGAGGAGCTGTGGGGTGGAATCGCTCTCCCGGCCGACTTGGTCCTGCGCCCGAGCTGACACAGGAGCAACCAGCTATCCCGGCCCTTTTGGTCAGTGTTCCGAGCTGGGGAGGGGTCGATCAGCTGTCCCGGCCGACTCAGACCCGGGTCCGAGGAGCTGCGGGGATGACCAGCTATCCCGCCAACTCGGCCAGGGTTCGAGCTGACGCGGGTCGTCCAGTTATCGCGGCCAACACGGTCCCGGTCCGAGGAGCTGTGGGGTCCACCAGATGTCCCGGCCGACTCGGACCCGAAGCCGAGGAGCTGTCGGGTCGACCAGCTGTCTAGGCCGACTCGTTCCCGTGTCCGAGTTGACATAGGGTCGGCCTGAAATCCTGAACCATTTGGTCCCCGGTACGAGCTGACGTGGTTTCCATCAGCAGTCCCGGCCAACTCGGACCCGGGTCCGAGGAGCTCTGGAGTCACAAGCTGTCCCGGCCGACTCGGTCCAGATCCGAACTGCCGCAGGGTCGACCAGCTCTTCCGGCCGATTCGCACCCGGGTCCCAGGAGCTCTGGGGTGGACCAGCTCTCCTGGCCGACTCCGTCCTGGGTCCTAACTTACACAGGGTCGACCATCTATCCCGGTCCATATGGTCCCAGCTCCGAACTGACGCCCTGTCGTTAATTTTCCAGGACGACCCGGTCACGGGTCTGAGGAGCTGTGGGGTCGACCAGGTGTCCCGGTTGACTCGGACCCGAGGCCGAGGAGCTGTGGGGTTCACCAGCTATCCCGGCCAACTCAGTACTGGTCCGAGCTGACGCGGGGTCGTCCAGCTGTGCAGGCCGACTCGAACCCGGGTCCGAGGAGCTCTGGTGTTGTCCAGCTACCCTGCCCGACTCCGTCCCGGGTCCGAGCTTACCCAGGGTCGACCATCTATCCCGGCCCATTTGGTCCGGGGTCCGGGCTGACGCGGTCTCGCTCACCTGCCCCAGACGACACGGTCCCGGGTCTGAGGAGGTGCGGGGTCGAACATATGTCCCGGCCGACTCGGACCCGAGTCCGAGGAGCTGTGGGGTCGAGCAGCTCTCCTGGCCGACTCGTCCCGGGTTCGAGCTGACGCGGGCTCGACCAGCTATCCCGGCCGACTCGGTCCCGGTACCGATCTGACACATGATGGACCAGCTATCCCGGCCCATTCGGTCCCAGATGCGAGCTGAGGCGGGGTCGACCAGACGTCCCGGCCGCCTCGGACCCTGGTCTGAGGAGCTGTGGGCTTGACAAGCTCTCCCGGCCGAATCGGTCCCGGATTCGAGCTGCCGCAGCGTCGACCAGCTATCCCGGCGTCTCGGCCCCGGGTCCGAGATGACTCGGTGTCGACCAGCAATGCTGGCCAACTCGGACCCGGGTCCGAGGAGCTGTGGGGTCGACCAGCTATCCTGGCCGACTCGTCCCGGGTCAGAGCAGACGCGGGGTCAACCAGTTATCCCGGCCACCTCGGTCCCGGGGCCAACCTGCCACGGGTCGACCAGCTGTCCCCGCCGACTCGGCCCCGGGTCCAAGCAGCTGTGGGGTGGACCAGCTGTGCACGCCGATCGGTCCCGGTTCCGAGCTGACACAGTGTCGGCCAGGAATCCCGACCCATTTGGTCCCGGGTCCCAGCTGACTCGGTGTCGACCAGCTGTCCCCGCCGACTCGGACCCAGGTCCGAGGAGCTGTGGGGTCGAGCAGCTCTCCTGGCCTGCTCGTCCCGGGTTCGAGGGGACGCTGGCTCGACCAGTTTCCCCGGCCAACTCGGTCCCGGATCCAAGGTGCCGCACGTCGACGAGCTCTCCCGGCCGACTCGGTCCCTGTACCTTTCTGACACGTGATAGACCAGCTATCCCGGCCCATTTGGTCCCAGATCCGAGCTGACGCGGGGTGGACCAGAGGTCCGGGCCGCCTCGGAACCGGGTCCGAGGAGCTGTGGGCTCGACATTCTCTCCCTGCCGAATCGGTCCCGGGTCCGAGAAGACTCGGGGTCGACCAGCTATCCCGGCCAACTCAGACCCGGGTCCGAGAAGACTCGGGGTCGACCAGCTATCCCGGCCAACTCGGACCCGGGTCCGAGGAGCTGTAGTGTTGGCCAGCTATCCCGGTGTACTCGGTCTCGGGTCCGAGCTGCCGCAGGGTCGACCCGCTGTGCAGGCCGACTCGGACCCAGGTTCAAGGAGCTGTTGGGTCGCCTAGATATCCTGGCCAACGCGGTCCCGGGTCCGAGCTGAAACAGGGTCGATCAGCTATCCCGGCCCATTTGGTCAGTGCTACGAGCTGCCCCAGTGTCGATCAGCTGTCCCAGCCGACTCGGAACCTGGTCCGAGGAGCTGTGGGATCGACCAGATTTCCCGGCCGATTCGGACCCGAGTCCGAGGAGCTGTGGTGTCGACCAGCTATCCTGGCCGACTCGTCCCGGGTTCGAGCAGACGCGGGGTCGACCAGTTAGCCTTGCTAACTCGGTCCCGGGTCCAAGGTGCCGCGGGTCGACCAGCTGTCCCAGCGGCCTCGGACCCTAGTCTGAAGAGCTGTGGGGTCGACCAACTATCCCGGCCGACTCAGAGGCGGGTCCGAGGAGCTGTGGGGTGGAATCGCTCTCCCGGCCGACTTGGTCCTGCGCCCGAGCTGACACAGGAGCAACCAGCTATCCCGGCCCTTTTGGTCAGTGTTCCGAGCTGGGGAGGGGTCGATCAGCTGTCCCGGCCGACTCAGACCCGGGTCCGAGGAGCTGCGGGGATGACCAGCTATCCCGCCAACTCGGCCAGGGTTCGAGCTGACGCGGGTCGTCCAGTTATCGCGGCCAACACGGTCCCGGTCCGAGGAGCTGTGGGGTCCACCAGATGTCCCGGCCGACTCGGACCCGAAGCCGAGGAGCTGTCGGGTCGACCAGCTGTCTAGGCCGACTCGTTCCCGTGTCCGAGTTGACATAGGGTCGGCCTGAAATCCTGAACCATTTGGTCCCCGGTACGAGCTGACGTGGTTTCCATCAGCAGTCCCGGCCAACTCGGACCCGGGTCCGAGGAGCTCTGGAGTCACAAGCTGTCCCGGCCGACTCGGTCCAGATCCGAACTGCCGCAGGGTCGACCAGCTCTTCCGGCCGATTCGCACCCGGGTCCCAGGAGCTCTGGGGTGGACCAGCTCTCCTGGCCGACTCCGTCCTGGGTCCTAACTTACACAGGGTCGACCATCTATCCCGGTCCATATGGTCCCAGCTCCGAACTGACGCCCTGTCGTTAATTTTCCAGGACGACCCGGTCACGGGTCTGAGGAGCTGTGGGGTCGACCAGGTGTCCCGGTTGACTCGGACCCGAGGCCGAGGAGCTGTGGGGTTCACCAGCTATCCCGGCCAACTCAGTACTGGTCCGAGCTGACGCGGGGTCGTCCAGCTGTGCAGGCCGACTCGAACCCGGGTCCGAGGAGCTCTGGTGTTGTCCAGCTACCCTGCCCGACTCCGTCCCGGGTCCGAGCTTACCCAGGGTCGACCATCTATCCCGGCCCATTTGGTCCGGGGTCCGGGCTGACGCGGTCTCGCTCACCTGCCCCAGACGACACGGTCCCGGGTCTGAGGAGGTGCGGGGTCGAACATATGTCCCGGCCGACTCGGACCCGAGTCCGAGGAGCTGTGGGGTCGAGCAGCTCTCCTGGCCGACTCGTCCCGGGTTCGAGCTGACGCGGGCTCGACCAGCTATCCCGGCCGACTCGGTCCCGGTACCGATCTGACACATGATGGACCAGCTATCCCGGCCCATTCGGTCCCAGATGCGAGCTGAGGCGGGGTCGACCAGACGTCCCGGCCGCCTCGGACCCTGGTCTGAGGAGCTGTGGGCTTGACAAGCTCTCCCGGCCGAATCGGTCCCGGATTCGAGCTGCCGCAGCGTCGACCAGCTATCCCGGCGTCTCGGCCCCGGGTCCGAGATGACTCGGTGTCGACCAGCAATGCTGGCCAACTCGGACCCGGGTCCGAGGAGCTGTGGGGTCGACCAGCTATCCTGGCCGACTCGTCCCGGGTCAGAGCAGACGCGGGGTCAACCAGTTATCCCGGCCACCTCGGTCCCGGGGCCAACCTGCCACGGGTCGACCAGCTGTCCCCGCCGACTCGGCCCCGGGTCCAAGCAGCTGTGGGGTGGACCAGCTGTGCACGCCGATCGGTCCCGGTTCCGAGCTGACACAGTGTCGGCCAGGAATCCCGACCCATTTGGTCCCGGGTCCCAGCTGACTCGGTGTCGACCAGCTGTCCCCGCCGACTCGGACCCAGGTCCGAGGAGCTGTGGGGTCGAGCAGCTCTCCTGGCCTGCTCGTCCCGGGTTCGAGGGGACGCTGGCTCGACCAGTTTCCCCGGCCAACTCGGTCCCGGATCCAAGGTGCCGCACGTCGACGAGCTCTCCCGGCCGACTCGGTCCCTGTACCTTTCTGACACGTGATAGACCAGCTATCCCGGCCCATTTGGTCCCAGATCCGAGCTGACGCGGGGTGGACCAGAGGTCCGGGCCGCCTCGGAACCGGGTCCGAGGAGCTGTGGGCTCGACATTCTCTCCCTGCCGAATCGGTCCCGGGTCCGAGAAGACTCGGGGTCGACCAGCTATCCCGGCCAACTCAGACCCGGGTCCGAGAAGACTCGGGGTCGACCAGCTATCCCGGCCAACTCGGACCCGGGTCCGAGGAGCTGTAGTGTTGGCCAGCTATCCCGGTGTACTCGGTCTCGGGTCCGAGCTGCCGCAGGGTCGACCCGCTGTGCAGGCCGACTCGGACCCAGGTTCAAGGAGCTGTTGGGTCGCCTAGATATCCTGGCCAACGCGGTCCCGGGTCCGAGCTGAAACAGGGTCGATCAGCTATCCCGGCCCATTTGGTCAGTGCTACGAGCTGCCCCAGTGTCGATCAGCTGTCCCAGCCGACTCGGAACCTGGTCCGAGGAGCTGTGGGATCGACCAGATTTCCCGGCCGATTCGGACCCGAGTCCGAGGAGCTGTGGTGTCGACCAGCTATCCTGGCCGACTCGTCCCGGGTTCGAGCAGACGCGGGGTCGACCAGTTAGCCTTGCTAACTCGGTCCCGGGTCCAAGGTGCCGCGGGTCGACCAGCTGTCCCAGCGGCCTCGGACCCTAGTCTGAAGAGCTGTGGGGTCGACCAACTATCCCGGCCGACTCAGAGGCGGGTCCGAGGAGCTGTGGGGTGGAATCGCTCTCCCGGCCGACTTGGTCCTGCGCCCGAGCTGACACAGGAGCAACCAGCTATCCCGGCCCTTTTGGTCAGTGTTCCGAGCTGGGGAGGGGTCGATCAGCTGTCCCGGCCGACTCAGACCCGGGTCCGAGGAGCTGCGGGGATGACCAGCTATCCCGCCAACTCGGCCAGGGTTCGAGCTGACGCGGGTCGTCCAGTTATCGCGGCCAACACGGTCCCGGTCCGAGGAGCTGTGGGGTCCACCAGATGTCCCGGCCGACTCGGACCCGAAGCCGAGGAGCTGTCGGGTCGACCAGCTGTCTAGGCCGACTCGTTCCCGTGTCCGAGTTGACATAGGGTCGGCCTGAAATCCTGAACCATTTGGTCCCCGGTACGAGCTGACGTGGTTTCCATCAGCAGTCCCGGCCAACTCGGACCCGGGTCCGAGGAGCTCTGGAGTCACAAGCTGTCCCGGCCGACTCGGTCCAGATCCGAACTGCCGCAGGGTCGACCAGCTCTTCCGGCCGATTCGCACCCGGGTCCCAGGAGCTCTGGGGTGGACCAGCTCTCCTGGCCGACTCCGTCCTGGGTCCTAACTTACACAGGGTCGACCATCTATCCCGGTCCATATGGTCCCAGCTCCGAACTGACGCCCTGTCGTTAATTTTCCAGGACGACCCGGTCACGGGTCTGAGGAGCTGTGGGGTCGACCAGGTGTCCCGGTTGACTCGGACCCGAGGCCGAGGAGCTGTGGGGTTCACCAGCTATCCCGGCCAACTCAGTACTGGTCCGAGCTGACGCGGGGTCGTCCAGCTGTGCAGGCCGACTCGAACCCGGGTCCGAGGAGCTCTGGTGTTGTCCAGCTACCCTGCCCGACTCCGTCCCGGGTCCGAGCTTACCCAGGGTCGACCATCTATCCCGGCCCATTTGGTCCGGGGTCCGGGCTGACGCGGTCTCGCTCACCTGCCCCAGACGACACGGTCCCGGGTCTGAGGAGGTGCGGGGTCGAACATATGTCCCGGCCGACTCGGACCCGAGTCCGAGGAGCTGTGGGGTCGAGCAGCTCTCCTGGCCGACTCGTCCCGGGTTCGAGCTGACGCGGGCTCGACCAGCTATCCCGGCCGACTCGGTCCCGGTACCGATCTGACACATGATGGACCAGCTATCCCGGCCCATTCGGTCCCAGATGCGAGCTGAGGCGGGGTCGACCAGACGTCCCGGCCGCCTCGGACCCTGGTCTGAGGAGCTGTGGGCTTGACAAGCTCTCCCGGCCGAATCGGTCCCGGATTCGAGCTGCCGCAGCGTCGACCAGCTATCCCGGCGTCTCGGCCCCGGGTCCGAGATGACTCGGTGTCGACCAGCAATGCTGGCCAACTCGGACCCGGGTCCGAGGAGCTGTGGGGTCGACCAGCTATCCTGGCCGACTCGTCCCGGGTCAGAGCAGACGCGGGGTCAACCAGTTATCCCGGCCACCTCGGTCCCGGGGCCAACCTGCCACGGGTCGACCAGCTGTCCCCGCCGACTCGGCCCCGGGTCCAAGCAGCTGTGGGGTGGACCAGCTGTGCACGCCGATCGGTCCCGGTTCCGAGCTGACACAGTGTCGGCCAGGAATCCCGACCCATTTGGTCCCGGGTCCCAGCTGACTCGGTGTCGACCAGCTGTCCCCGCCGACTCGGACCCAGGTCCGAGGAGCTGTGGGGTCGAGCAGCTCTCCTGGCCTGCTCGTCCCGGGTTCGAGGGGACGCTGGCTCGACCAGTTTCCCCGGCCAACTCGGTCCCGGATCCAAGGTGCCGCACGTCGACGAGCTCTCCCGGCCGACTCGGTCCCTGTACCTTTCTGACACGTGATAGACCAGCTATCCCGGCCCATTTGGTCCCAGATCCGAGCTGACGCGGGGTGGACCAGAGGTCCGGGCCGCCTCGGAACCGGGTCCGAGGAGCTGTGGGCTCGACATTCTCTCCCTGCCGAATCGGTCCCGGGTCCGAGAAGACTCGGGGTCGACCAGCTATCCCGGCCAACTCAGACCCGGGTCCGAGAAGACTCGGGGTCGACCAGCTATCCCGGCCAACTCGGACCCGGGTCCGAGGAGCTGTAGTGTTGGCCAGCTATCCCGGTGTACTCGGTCTCGGGTCCGAGCTGCCGCAGGGTCGACCCGCTGTGCAGGCCGACTCGGACCCAGGTTCAAGGAGCTGTTGGGTCGCCTAGATATCCTGGCCAACGCGGTCCCGGGTCCGAGCTGAAACAGGGTCGATCAGCTATCCCGGCCCATTTGGTCAGTGCTACGAGCTGCCCCAGTGTCGATCAGCTGTCCCAGCCGACTCGGAACCTGGTCCGAGGAGCTGTGGGATCGACCAGATTTCCCGGCCGATTCGGACCCGAGTCCGAGGAGCTGTGGTGTCGACCAGCTATCCTGGCCGACTCGTCCCGGGTTCGAGCAGACGCGGGGTCGACCAGTTAGCCTTGCTAACTCGGTCCCGGGTCCAAGGTGCCGCGGGTCGACCAGCTGTCCCAGCGGCCTCGGACCCTAGTCTGAAGAGCTGTGGGGTCGACCAACTATCCCGGCCGACTCAGAGGCGGGTCCGAGGAGCTGTGGGGTGGAATCGCTCTCCCGGCCGACTTGGTCCTGCGCCCGAGCTGACACAGGAGCAACCAGCTATCCCGGCCCTTTTGGTCAGTGTTCCGAGCTGGGGAGGGGTCGATCAGCTGTCCCGGCCGACTCAGACCCGGGTCCGAGGAGCTGCGGGGATGACCAGCTATCCCGCCAACTCGGCCAGGGTTCGAGCTGACGCGGGTCGTCCAGTTATCGCGGCCAACACGGTCCCGGTCCGAGGAGCTGTGGGGTCCACCAGATGTCCCGGCCGACTCGGACCCGAAGCCGAGGAGCTGTCGGGTCGACCAGCTGTCTAGGCCGACTCGTTCCCGTGTCCGAGTTGACATAGGGTCGGCCTGAAATCCTGAACCATTTGGTCCCCGGTACGAGCTGACGTGGTTTCCATCAGCAGTCCCGGCCAACTCGGACCCGGGTCCGAGGAGCTCTGGAGTCACAAGCTGTCCCGGCCGACTCGGTCCAGATCCGAATTGCCGCAGGGTCGACCAGCTCTTCCGGCCGATTCGCACCCGGGTCCCAGGAGCTCTGGGGTGGACCAGCTCTCCTGGCCGACTCCGTCCTGGGTCCTAACTTACACAGGGTCGACCATCTATCCCGGTCCATATGGTCCCAGCTCCGAACTGACGCCCTGTCGTTAATTTTCCAGGACGACCCGGTCACGGGTCTGAGGAGCTGTGGGGTCGACCAGGTGTCCCGGTTGACTCGGACCCGAGGCCGAGGAGCTGTGGGGTTCACCAGCTATCCCGGCCAACTCAGTACTGGTCCGAGCTGACGCGGGGTCGTCCAGCTGTGCAGGCCGACTCGAACCCGGGTCCGAGGAGCTCTGGTGTTGTCCAGCTACCCTGCCCGACTCCGTCCCGGGTCCGAGCTTACACAGGGTCGACCATCTATCCCGGCCCATTTGGTCCGGGGTCCGGGCTGACGCGGTCTCGCTCACCTGCCCCAGACGACACGGTCCCGGGTCTGAGGAGGTGCGGGGTCGAACATATGTCCCGGCCGACTCGGACCCGAGTCCGAGGAGCTGTGGGGTCGAGCAGCTCTCCTGGCCGACTCGTCCCGGGTTCGAGCTGACGCGGGCTCGACCAGCTATCCCGGCCGACTCGGTCCCGGTACCGATCTGACACATGATGGACCAGCTATCCCGGCCCATTCGGTCCCAGATGCGAGCTGAGGCGGGGTCGACCAGACGTCCCGGCCGCCTCGGACCCTGGTCTGAGGAGCTGTGGGCTTGACAAGCTCTCCCGGCCGAATCGGTCCCGGATTCGAGCTGCCGCAGCGTCGACCAGCTATCCCGGCGTCTCGGCCCCGGGTCCGAGATGACTCGGTGTCGACCAGCAATGCTGGCCAACTCGGACCCGGGTCCGAGGAGCTGTGGGGTCGACCAGCTATCCTGGCCGACTCGTCCCGGGTCAGAGCAGACGCGGGGTCAACCAGTGATCCCGGCCACCTCGGTCCCGGGGCCAACCTGCCACGGGTCGACCAGCTGTCCCCGCCGACTCGGCCCCGGGTCCAAGCAGCTGTGGGGTGGACCAGCTGTGCACGCCGATCGGTCCCGGTTCCGAGCTGACACAGTGTCGGCCAGGAATCCCGACCCATTTGGTCCCGGGTCCCAGCTGACTCGGTGTCGACCAGCTGTCCCCGCCGACTCGGACCCAGGTCCGAGGAGCTGTGGGGTCGAGCAGCTCTCCTGGCCTGCTCGTCCCGGGTTCGAGGGGACGCTGGCTCGACCAGTTTCCCCGGCCAACTCGGTCCCGGATCCAAGGTGCCGCACGTCGACGAGCTCTCCCGGCCGACTCGGTCCCTGTACCTTTCTGACACGTGATAGACCAGCTATCCCGGCCCATTTGGTCCCAGATCCGAGCTGACGCGGGGTGGACCAGAGGTCCGGGCCGCCTCGGAACCGGGTCCGAGGAGCTGTGGGCTCGACATTCTCTCCCTGCCGAATCGGTCCCGGGTCCGAGAAGACTCGGGGTCGACCAGCTATCCCGGCCAACTCAGACCCGTGTCCGAGAAGACTCGGGGTCGACCAGCTATCCCGGCCAACTCGGACCCGGGTCCGAGGAGCTGTAGTGTTGGCCAGCTATCCCGGTGTACTCGGTCTCGGGTCCGAGCTGCCGCAGGGTCGACCCGCTGTGCAGGCCGACTCGGACCCAGGTTCAAGGAGCTGTTGGGTCGCCTAGATATCCTGGCCAACGCGGTCCCGGGTCCGAGCTGAAACAGGGTCGATCAGCTATCCCGGCCCATTTGGTCAGTGCTACGAGCTGCCCCAGTGTCGATCAGCTGTCCCAGCCGACTCGGAACCTGGTCCGAGGAGCTGTGGGATCGACCAGATTTCCCGGCCGATTCGGACCCGAGTCCGAGGAGCTGTGGTGTCGACCAGCTATCCTGGCCGACTCGTCCCGGGTTCGAGCAGACGCGGGGTCGACCAGTTAGCCTTGCTAACTCGGTCCCGGGTCCAAGGTGCCGCGGGTCGACCAGCTGTCCCAGCGGCCTCGGACCCTAGTCTGAAGAGCTGTGGGGTCGACCAACTATCCCGGCCGACTCAGAGGCGGGTCCGAGGAGCTGTGGGGTGGAATCGCTCTCCCGGCCGACTTGGTCCTGCGCCCGAGCTGACACAGGAGCAACCAGCTATCCCGGCCCTTTTGGTCAGTGTTCCGAGCTGGGGAGGGGTCGATCAGCTGTCCCGGCCGACTCAGACCCGGGTCCGAGGAGCTGCGGGGATGACCAGCTATCCCGCCAACTCGGCCAGGGTTCGAGCTGACGCGGGTCGTCCAGTTATCGCGGCCAACACGGTCCCGGTCCGAGGAGCTGTGGGGTCCACCAGATGTCCCGGCCGACTCGGACCCGAAGCCGAGGAGCTGTCGGGTCGACCAGCTGTCTAGGCCGACTCGTTCCCGTGTCCGAGTTGACATAGGGTCGGCCTGAAATCCTGAACCATTTGGTCCCCGGTACGAGCTGACGTGGTTTCCATCAGCAGTCCCGGCCAACTCGGACCCGGGTCCGAGGAGCTCTGGAGTCACAAGCTGTCCCGGCCGACTCGGTCCAGATCCGAACTGCCGCAGGGTCGACCAGCTCTTCCGGCCGATTCGCACCCGGGTCCCAGGAGCTCTGGGGTGGACCAGCTCTCCTGGCCGACTCCGTCCTGGGTCCTAACTTACACAGGGTCGACCATCTATCCCGGTCCATATGGTCCCAGCTCCGAACTGACGCCCTGTCGTTAATTTTCCAGGACGACCCGGTCACGGGTCTGAGGAGCTGTGGGGTCGACCAGGTGTCCCGGTTGACTCGGACCCGAGGCCGAGGAGCTGTGGGGTTCACCAGCTATCCCGGCCAACTCAGTACTGGTCCGAGCTGACGCGGGGTCGTCCAGCTGTGCAGGCCGACTCGAACCCGGGTCCGAGGAGCTCTGGTGTTGTCCAGCTACCCTGCCCGACTCCGTCCCGGGTCCGAGCTTACACAGGGTCGACCATCTATCCCGGCCCATTTGGTCCGGGGTCCGGGCTGACGCGGTCTCGCTCACCTGCCCCAGACGACACGGTCCCGGGTCTGAGGAGGTGCGGGGTCGAACATATGTCCCGGCCGACTCGGACCCGAGTCCGAGGAGCTGTGGGGTCGAGCAGCTCTCCTGGCCGACTCGTCCCGGGTTCGAGCTGACGCGGGCTCGACCAGCTATCCCGGCCGACTCGGTCCCGGTACCGATCTGACACATGATGGACCAGCTATCCCGGCCCATTCGGTCCCAGATGCGAGCTGAGGCGGGGTCGACCAGACGTCCCGGCCGCCTCGGACCCTGGTCTGAGGAGCTGTGGGCTTGACAAGCTCTCCCGGCCGAATCGGTCCCGGATTCGAGCTGCCGCAGCGTCGACCAGCTATCCCGGCGTCTCGGCCCCGGGTCCGAGATGACTCGGTGTCGACCAGCAATGCTGGCCAACTCGGACCCGGGTCCGAGGAGCTGTGGGGTCGACCAGCTATCCTGGCCGACTCGTCCCGGGTCAGAGCAGACGCGGGGTCAACCAGTTATCCCGGCCACCTCGGTCCCGGGGCCAACCTGCCACGGGTCGACCAGCTGTCCCCGCCGACTCGGCCCCGGGTCCAAGCAGCTGTGGGGTGGACCAGCTGTGCACGCCGATCGGTCCCGGTTCCGAGCTGACACAGTGTCGGCCAGGAATCCCGACCCATTTGGTCCCGGGTCCCAGCTGACTCGGTGTCGACCAGCTGTCCCCGCCGACTCGGACCCAGGTCCGAGGAGCTGTGGGGTCGAGCAGCTCTCCTGGCCTGCTCGTCCCGGGTTCGAGGGGACGCTGGCTCGACCAGTTTCCCCGGCCAACTCGGTCCCGGATCCAAGGTGCCGCTCGTCGACGAGCTCTCCCGGCCGACTCGGTCCCTGTACCTTTCTGACACGTGATAGACCAGCTATCCCGGCCCATTTGGTCCCAGATCCGAGCTGACGCGGGGTGGACCAGAGGTCCGGGCCGCCTCGGAACCGGGTCCGAGGAGCTGTGGGCTCGACATTCTCTCCCTGCCGAATCGGTCCCGGGTCCGAGAAGACTCGGGGTCGACCAGCTATCCCGGCCAACTCAGACCCGGGTCCGAGAAGACTCGGGGTCGACCAGCTATCCCGGCCAACTCGGACCCGGGTCCGAGGAGCTGTAGTGTTGGCCAGCTATCCCGGTGTACTCGGTCTCGGGTCCGAGCTGCCGCAGGGTCGACCCGCTGTGCAGGCCGACTCGGACCCAGGTTCAAGGAGCTGTTGGGTCGCCTAGATATCCTGGCCAACGCGGTCCCGGGTCCGAGCTGAAACAGGGTCGATCAGCTATCCCGGCCCATTTGGTCAGTGCTACGAGCTGCCCCAGTGTCGATCAGCTGTCCCAGCCGACTCGGAACCTGGTCCGAGGAGCTGTGGGATCGACCAGATTTCCCGGCCGATTCGGACCCGAGTCCGAGGAGCTGTGGTGTCGACCAGCTATCCTGGCCGACTCGTCCCGGGTTCGAGCAGACGCGGGGTCGACCAGTTAGCCTTGCTAACTCGGTCCCGGGTCCAAGGTGCCGCGGGTCGACCAGCTGTCCCAGCGGCCTCGGACCCTAGTCTGAAGAGCTGTGGGGTCGACCAACTATCCCGGCCGACTCAGAGGCGGGTCCGAGGAGCTGT
Source organism: Sus scrofa (assembly GCF_054392235.1). NCBI lineage: Eukaryota > Metazoa > Chordata > Mammalia > Artiodactyla > Suidae > Sus > Sus scrofa. The sequence goes on along the minus strand of NC_139387.1, from coordinate 44,176,427 downwards.
GGGGTGGAATCGCTCTCCCGGCCGACTTGGTCCTGCGCCCGAGCTGACACAGGAGCAACCAGCTATCCCGGCCCTTTTGGTCAGTGTTCCGAGCTGGGGAGGGGTCGATCAGCTGTCCCGGCCGACTCAGACCCGGGTCCGAGGAGCTGCGGGGATGACCAGCTATCCCGCCAACTCGGCCAGGGTTCGAGCTGACGCGGGTCGTCCAGTTATCGCGGCCAACACGGTCCCGGTCCGAGGAGCTGTGGGGTCCACCAGATGTCCCGGCCGACTCGGACCCGAAGCCGAGGAGCTGTCGGGTCGACCAGCTGTCTAGGCCGACTCGTTCCCGTGTCCGAGTTGACATAGGGTCGGCCTGAAATCCTGAACCATTTGGTCCCCGGTACGAGCTGACGTGGTTTCCATCAGCAGTCCCGGCCAACTCGGACCCGGGTCCGAGGAGCTCTGGAGTCACAAGCTGTCCCGGCCGACTCGGTCCAGATCCGAACTGCCGCAGGGTCGACCAGCTCTTCCGGCCGATTCGCACCCGGGTCCCAGGAGCTCTGGGGTGGACCAGCTCTCCTGGCCGACTCCGTCCTGGGTCCTAACTTACACAGGGTCGACCATCTATCCCGGTCCATATGGTCCCAGCTCCGAACTGACGCCCTGTCGTTAATTTTCCAGGACGACCCGGTCACGGGTCTGAGGAGCTGTGGGGTCGACCAGGTGTCCCGGTTGACTCGGACCCGAGGCCGAGGAGCTGTGGGGTTCACCAGCTATCCCGGCCAACTCAGTACTGGTCCGAGCTGACGCGGGGTCGTCCAGCTGTGCAGGCCGACTCGAACCCGGGTCCGGGGAGCTCTGGTGTTGTCCAGCTACCCTGCCCGACTCCGTCCCGGGTCCGAGCTTACCCAGGGTCGACCATCTATCCCGGCCCATTTGGTCCGGGGTCCGGGCTGACGCGGTCTCGCTCACCTGCCCCAGACGACACGGTCCCGGGTCTGAGGAGGTGCGGGGTCGAACATATGTCCCGGCCGACTCGGACCCGAGTCCGAGGAGCTGTGGGGTCGAGCAGCTCTCCTGGCCGACTCGTCCCGGGTTCGAGCTGACGCGGGCTCGACCAGCTATCCCGGCCGACTCGGTCCCGGTACCGATCTGACACATGATGGACCAGCTATCCCGGCCCATTCGGTCCCAGATGCGAGCTGAGGCGGGGTCGACCAGACGTCCCGGCCGCCTCGGACCCTGGTCTGAGGAGCTGTGGGCTTGACAAGCTCTCCCGGCCGAATCGGTCCCGGATTCGAGCTGCCGCAGCGTCGACCAGCTATCCCGGCGTCTCGGCCCCGGGTCCGAGATGACTCGGTGTCGACCAGCAATGCTGGCCAACTCGGACCCGGGTCCGAGGAGCTGTGGGGTCGACCAGCTATCCTGGCCGACTCGTCCCGGGTCAGAGCAGACGCGGGGTCAACCAGTTATCCCGGCCACCTCGGTCCCGGGTCCAACCTGCCACGGGTCGACCAGCTGTCCCCGCCGACTCGGCCCCGGGTCCAAGCAGCTGTGGGGTGGACCAGCTGTGCACGCCGATCGGTCCCGGTTCCGAGCTGACACAGTGTCGGCCAGGAATCCCGACCCATTTGGTCCCGGGTCCCAGCTGACTCGGTGTCGACCAGCTGTCCCCGCCGACTCGGACCCAGGTCCGAGGAGCTGTGGGGTCGAGCAGCTCTCCTGGCCTGCTCGTCCCGGGTTCGAGGGGACGCTGGCTCGACCAGTTTCCCCGGCCAACTCGGTCCCGGATCCAAGGTGCCGCACGTCGACGAGCTCTCCCGGCCGACTCGGTCCCTGTACCTTTCTGACACGTGATAGACCAGCTATCCCGGCCCATTTGGTCCCAGATCCGAGCTGACGCGGGGTGGACCAGAGGTCCGGGCCGCCTCGGAACCGGGTCCGAGGAGCTGTGGGCTCGACATTCTCTCCCTGCCGAATCGGTCCCGGGTCCGAGAAGACTCGGGGTCGACCAGCTATCCCGGCCAACTCAGACCCGGGTCCGAGAAGACTCGGGGTCGACCAGCTATCCCGGCCAACTCGGACCCGGGTCCGAGGAGCTGTAGTGTTGGCCAGCTATCCCGGTGTACTCGGTCTCGGGTCCGAGCTGCCGCAGGGTCGACCCGCTGTGCAGGCCGACTCGGACCCAGGTTCAAGGAGCTGTTGGGTCGCCTAGATATCCTGGCCAACGCGGTCCCGGGTCCGAGCTGAAACAGGGTCGATCAGCTATCCCGGCCCATTTGGTCAGTGCTACGAGCTGCCCCAGTGTCGATCAGCTGTCCCAGCCGACTCGGAACCTGGTCCGAGGAGCTGTGGGATCGACCAGATTTCCCGGCCGATTCGGACCCGAGTCCGAGGAGCTGTGGTGTCGACCAGCTATCCTGGCCGACTCGTCCCGGGTTCGAGCAGACGCGGGGTCGACCAGTTAGCCTTGCTAACTCGGTCCCGGGTCCAAGGTGCCGCGGGTCGACCAGCTGTCCCAGCGGCCTCGGACCCTAGTCTGAAGAGCTGTGGGGTCGACCAACTATCCCGGCCGACTCAGAGGCGGGTCCGAGGAGCTGTGGGGTGGAATCGCTCTCCCGGCCGACTTGGTCCTGCGCCCGAGCTGACACAGGAGCAACCAGCTATCCCGGCCCTTTTGGTCAGTGTTCCGAGCTGGGGAGGGGTCGATCAGCTGTCCCGGCCGACTCAGACCCGGGTCCGAGGAGCTGCGGGGATGACCAGCTATCCCGCCAACTCGGCCAGGGTTCGAGCTGACGCGGGTCGTCCAGTTATCGCGGCCAACACGGTCCCGGTCCGAGGAGCTGTGGGGTCCACCAGATGTCCCGGCCAACTCGGACCCGAAGCCGAGGAGCTGTCGGGTCGACCAGCTGTCTAGGCCGACTCGTTCCCGTGTCCGAGTTGACATAGGGTCGGCCTGAAATCCTGAACCATTTGGTCCCCGGTACGAGCTGACGTGGTTTCCATCAGCAGTCCCGGCCAACTCGGACCCGGGTCCGAGGAGCTCTGGAGTCACAAGCTGTCCCGGCCGACTCGGTCCAGATCCGAACTGCCGCAGGGTCGACCAGCTCTTCCGGCCGATTCGCACCCGGGTCCCAGGAGCTCTGGGGTGGACCAGCTCTCCTGGCCGACTCCGTCCTGGGTCCTAACTTACACAGGGTCGACCATCTATCCCGGTCCATATGGTCCCAGCTCCGAACTGACGCCCTGTCGTTAATTTTCCAGGACGACCCGGTCACGGGTCTGAGGAGCTGTGGGGTCGACCAGGTGTCCCGGTTGACTCGGACCCGAGGCCGAGGAGCTGTGGGGTTCACCAGCTATCCCGGCCAACTCAGTACTGGTCCGAGCTGACGCGGGGTCGTCCAGCTGTGCAGGCCGACTCGAACCCGGGTCCGGGGAGCTCTGGTGTTGTCCAGCTACCCTGCCCGACTCCGTCCCGGGTCCGAGCTTACCCAGGGTCGACCATCTATCCCGGCCCATTTGGTCCGGGGTCCGGGCTGACGCGGTCTCGCTCACCTGCCCCAGACGACACGGTCCCGGGTCTGAGGAGGTGCGGGGTCGAACATATGTCCCGGCCGACTCGGACCCGAGTCCGAGGAGCTGTGGGGTCGAGCAGCTCTCCTGGCCGACTCGTCCCGGGTTCGAGCTGACGCGGGCTCGACCAGCTATCCCGGCCGACTCGGTCCCGGTACCGATCTGACACATGATGGACCAGCTATCCCGGCCCATTCGGTCCCAGATGCGAGCTGAGGCGGGGTCGACCAGACGTCCCGGCCGCCTCGGACCCTGGTCTGAGGAGCTGTGGGCTTGACAAGCTCTCCCGGCCGAATCGGTCCCGGATTCGAGCTGCCGCAGCGTCGACCAGCTATCCCGGCGTCTCGGCCCCGGGTCCGAGATGACTCGGTGTCGACCAGCAATGCTGGCCAACTCGGACCCGGGTCCGAGGAGCTGTGGGGTCGACCAGCTATCCTGGCCGACTCGTCCCGGGTCAGAGCAGACGCGGGGTCAACCAGTTATCCCGGCCACCTCGGTCCCGGGTCCAACCTGCCACGGGTCGACCAGCTGTCCCCGCCGACTCGGCCCCGGGTCCAAGCAGCTGTGGGGTGGACCAGCTGTGCACGCCGATCGGTCCCGGTTCCGAGCTGACACAGTGTCGGCCAGGAATCCCGACCCATTTGGTCCCGGGTCCCAGCTGACTCGGTGTCGACCAGCTGTCCCCGCCGACTCGGACCCAGGTCCGAGGAGCTGTGGGGTCGAGCAGCTCTCCTGGCCTGCTCGTCCCGGGTTCGAGGGGACGCTGGCTCGACCAGTTTCCCCGGCCAACTCGGTCCCGGATCCAAGGTGCCGCACGTCGACGAGCTCTCCCGGCCGACTCGGTCCCTGTACCTTTCTGACACGTGATAGACCAGCTATCCCGGCCCATTTGGTCCCAGATCCGAGCTGACGCGGGGTGGACCAGAGGTCCGGGCCGCCTCGGAACCGGGTCCGAGGAGCTGTGGGCTCGACATTCTCTCCCTGCCGAATCGGTCCCGGGTCCGAGAAGACTCGGGGTCGACCAGCTATCCCGGCCAACTCAGACCCGGGTCCGAGAAGACTCGGGGTCGACCAGCTATCCCGGCCAACTCGGACCCGGGTCCGAGGAGCTGTAGTGTTGGCCAGCTATCCCGGTGTACTCGGTCTCGGGTCCGAGCTGCCGCAGGGTCGACCCGCTGTGCAGGCCGACTCGGACCCAGGTTCAAGGAGCTGTTGGGTCGCCTAGATATCCTGGCCAACGCGGTCCCGGGTCCGAGCTGAAACAGGGTCGATCAGCTATCCCGGCCCATTTGGTCAGTGCTACGAGCTGCCCCAGTGTCGATCAGCTGTCCCAGCCGACTCGGAACCTGGTCCGAGGAGCTGTGGGATCGACCAGATTTCCCGGCCGATTCGGACCCGAGTCCGAGGAGCTGTGGTGTCGACCAGCTATCCTGGCCGACTCGTCCCGGGTTCGAGCAGACGCGGGGTCGACCAGTTAGCCTTGCTAACTCGGTCCCGGGTCCAAGGTGCCGCGGGTCGACCAGCTGTCCCAGCGGCCTCGGACCCTAGTCTGAAGAGCTGTGGGGTCGACCAACTATCCCGGCCGACTCAGAGGCGGGTCCGAGGAGCTGTGGGGTGGAATCGCTCTCCCGGCCGACTTGGTCCTGCGCCCGAGCTGACACAGGAGCAACCAGCTATCCCGGCCCTTTTGGTCAGTGTTCCGAGCTGGGGAGGGGTCGATCAGCTGTCCCGGCCGACTCAGACCCGGGTCCGAGGAGCTGCGGGGATGACCAGCTATCCCGCCAACTCGGCCAGGGTTCGAGCTGACGCGGGTCGTCCAGTTATCGCGGCCAACACGGTCCCGGTCCGAGGAGCTGTGGGGTCCACCAGATGTCCCGGCCGACTCGGACCCGAAGCCGAGGAGCTGTCGGGTCGACCAGCTGTCTAGGCCGACTCGTTCCCGTGTCCGAGTTGACATAGGGTCGGCCTGAAATCCTGAACCATTTGGTCCCCGGTACGAGCTGACGTGGTTTCCATCAGCAGTCCCGGCCAACTCGGACCCGGGTCCGAGGAGCTCTGGAGTCACAAGCTGTCCCGGCCGACTCGGTCCAGATCCGAACTGCCGCAGGGTCGACCAGCTCTTCCGGCCGATTCGCACCCGGGTCCCAGGAGCTCTGGGGTGGACCAGCTCTCCTGGCCGACTCCGTCCTGGGTCCTAACTTACACAGGGTCGACCATCTATCCCGGTCCATATGGTCCCAGCTCCGAACTGACGCCCTGTCGTTAATTTTCCAGGACGACCCGGTCACGGGTCTGAGGAGCTGTGGGGTCGACCAGGTGTCCCGGTTGACTCGGACCCGAGGCCGAGGAGCTGTGGGGTTCACCAGCTATCCCGGCCAACTCAGTACTGGTCCGAGCTGACGCGGGGTCGTCCAGCTGTGCAGGCCGACTCGAACCCGGGTCCGGGGAGCTCTGGTGTTGTCCAGCTACCCTGCCCGACTCCGTCCCGGGTCCGAGCTTACCCAGGGTCGACCATCTATCCCGGCCCATTTGGTCCGGGGTCCGGGCTGACGCGGTCTCGCTCACCTGCCCCAGACGACACGGTCCCGGGTCTGAGGAGGTGCGGGGTCGAACATATGTCCCGGCCGACTCGGACCCGAGTCCGAGGAGCTGTGGGGTCGAGCAGCTCTCCTGGCCGACTCGTCCCGGGTTCGAGCTGACGCGGGCTCGACCAGCTATCCCGGCCGACTCGGTCCCGGTACCGATCTGACACATGATGGACCAGCTATCCCGGCCCATTCGGTCCCAGATGCGAGCTGAGGCGGGGTCGACCAGACGTCCCGGCCGCCTCGGACCCTGGTCTGAGGAGCTGTGGGCTTGACAAGCTCTCCCGGCCGAATCGGTCCCGGATTCGAGCTGCCGCAGCGTCGACCAGCTATCCCGGCGTCTCGGCCCCGGGTCCGAGATGACTCGGTGTCGACCAGCAATGCTGGCCAACTCGGACCCGGGTCCGAGGAGCTGTGGGGTCGACCAGCTATCCTGGCCGACTCGTCCCGGGTCAGAGCAGACGCGGGGTCAACCAGTTATCCCGGCCACCTCGGTCCCGGGTCCAACCTGCCACGGGTCGACCAGCTGTCCCCGCCGACTCGGCCCCGGGTCCAAGCAGCTGTGGGGTGGACCAGCTGTGCACGCCGATCGGTCCCGGTTCCGAGCTGACACAGTGTCGGCCAGGAATCCCGACCCATTTGGTCCCGGGTCCCAGCTGACTCGGTGTCGACCAGCTGTCCCCGCCGACTCGGACCCAGGTCCGAGGAGCTGTGGGGTCGAGCAGCTCTCCTGGCCTGCTCGTCCCGGGTTCGAGGGGACGCTGGCTCGACCAGTTTCCCCGGCCAACTCGGTCCCGGATCCAAGGTGCCGCACGTCGACGAGCTCTCCCGGCCGACTCGGTCCCTGTACCTTTCTGACACGTGATAGACCAGCTATCCCGGCCCATTTGGTCCCAGATCCGAGCTGACGCGGGGTGGACCAGAGGTCCGGGCCGCCTCGGAACCGGGTCCGAGGAGCTGTGGGCTCGACATTCTCTCCCTGCCGAATCGGTCCCGGGTCCGAGAAGACTCGGGGTCGACCAGCTATCCCGGCCAACTCAGACCCGGGTCCGAGAAGACTCGGGGTCGACCAGCTATCCCGGCCAACTCGGACCCGGGTCCGAGGAGCTGTAGTGTTGGCCAGCTATCCCGGTGTACTCGGTCTCGGGTCCGAGCTGCCGCAGGGTCGACCCGCTGTGCAGGCCGACTCGGACCCAGGTTCAAGGAGCTGTTGGGTCGCCTAGATATCCTGGCCAACGCGGTCCCGGGTCCGAGCTGAAACAGGGTCGATCAGCTATCCCGGCCCATTTGGTCAGTGCTACGAGCTGCCCCAGTGTCGATCAGCTGTCCCAGCCGACTCGGTCCCGGTACCGATCTGACACATGATGGACCAGCTATCCCGGCCCATTCGGTCCCAGATGCGAGCTGAGGCGGGGTCGACCAGACGTCCCGGCCGCCTCGGACCCTGGTCTGAGGAGCTGTGGGCTTGACAAGCTCTCCCGGCCGAATCGGTCCCGGATTCGAGCTGCCGCAGCGTCGACCAGCTATCCCGGCGTCTCGGCCCCGGGTCCGAGATGACTCGGTGTCGACCAGCAATGCTGGCCAACTCGGACCCGGGTCCGAGGAGCTGTGGGGTCGACCAGCTATCCTGGCCGACTCGTCCCGGGTCAGAGCAGACGCGGGGTCAACCAGTTATCCCGGCCACCTCGGTCCCGGGGCCAACCTGCCACGGGTCGACCAGCTGTCCCCGCCGACTCGGCCCCGGGTCCAAGCAGCTGTGGGGTGGACCAGCTGTGCACGCCGATCGGTCCCGGTTCCGAGCTGACACAGTGTCGGCCAGGAATCCCGACCCATTTGGTCCCGGGTCCCAGCTGACTCGGTGTCGACCAGCTGTCCCCGCCGACTCGGACCCAGGTCCGAGGAGCTGTGGGGTCGAGCAGCTCTCCTGGCCTGCTCGTCCCGGGTTCGAGGGGACGCTGGCTCGACCAGTTTCCCCGGCCAACTCGGTCCCGGATCCAAGGTGCCGCACGTCGACGAGCTCTCCCGGCCGACTCGGTCCCTGTACCTTTCTGACACGTGATAGACCAGCTATCCCGGCCCATTTGGTCCCAGATCCGAGCTGACGCGGGGTGGACCAGAGGTCCGGGCCGCCTCGGAACCGGGTCCGAGGAGCTGTGGGCTCGACATTCTCTCCCTGCCGAATCGGTCCCGGGTCCGAGAAGACTCGGGGTCGACCAGCTATCCCGGCCAACTCAGACCCGGGTCCGAGAAGACTCGGGGTCGACCAGCTATCCCGGCCAACTCGGACCCGGGTCCGAGGAGCTGTAGTGTTGGCCAGCTATCCCGGTGTACTCGGTCTCGGGTCCGAGCTGCCGCAGGGTCGACCCGCTGTGCAGGCCGACTCGGACCCAGGTTCAAGGAGCTGTTGGGTCGCCTAGATATCCTGGCCAACGCGTTCCCGGGTCCGAGCTGAAACAGGGTCGATCAGCTATCCCGGCCCATTTGGTCAGTGCTACGAGCTGCCCCAGTGTCGATCAGCTGTCCCAGCCGACTCGGAACCTGGTCCGAGGAGCTGTGGGATCGACCAGATTTCCCGGCCGATTCGGACCCGAGTCCGAGGAGCTGTGGTGTCGACCAGCTATCCTGGCCGACTCGTCCCGGGTTCGAGCAGACGCGGGGTCGACCAGTTAGCCTTGCTAACTCGGTCCCGGGTCCAAGGTGCCGCGGGTCGACCAGCTGTCCCAGCGGCCTCGGACCCTAGTCTGAAGAGCTGTGGGGTCGACCAACTATCCCGGCCGACTCAGAGGCGGGTCCGAGGAGCTGTGGGGTGGAATCGCTCTCCCGGCCGACTTGGTCCTGCGCCCGAGCTGACACAGGAGCAACCAGCTATCCCGGCCCTTTTGGTCAGTGTTCCGAGCTGGGGAGGGGTCGATCAGCTGTCCCGGCCGACTCAGACCCGGGTCCGAGGAGCTGCGGGGATGACCAGCTATCCCGCCAACTCGGCCAGGGTTCGAGCTGACGCGGGTCGTCCAGTTATCGCGGCCAACACGGTCCCGGTCCGAGGAGCTGTGGGGTCCACCAGATGTCCCGGCCGACTCGGACCCGAAGCCGAGGAGCTGTCGGGTCGACCAGCTGTCTAGGCCGACTCGTTCCCGTGTCCGAGTTGACATAGGGTCGGCCTGAAATCCTGAACCATTTGGTCCCCGGTACGAGCTGACGTGGTTTCCATCAGCAGTCCCGGCCAACTCGGACCCGGGTCCGAGGAGCTCTGGAGTCACAAGCTGTCCCGGCCGACTCGGTCCAGATCCGAACTGCCGCAGGGTCGACCAGCTCTTCCGGCCGATTCGCACCCGGGTCCCAGGAGCTCTGGGGTGGACCAGCTCTCCTGGCCGACTCCGTCCTGGGTCCTAACTTACACAGGGTCGACCATCTATCCCGGTCCATATGGTCCCAGCTCCGAACTGACGCCCTGTCGTTAATTTTCCAGGACGACCCGGTCACGGGTCTGAGGAGCTGTGGGGTCGACCAGGTGTCCCGGTTGACTCGGACCCGAGGCCGAGGAGCTGTGGGGTTCACCAGCTATCCCGGCCAACTCAGTACTGGTCCGAGCTGACGCGGGGTCGTCCAGCTGTGCAGGCCGACTCGAACCCGGGTCCGAGGAGCTCTGGTGTTGTCCAGCTACCCTGCCCGACTCCGTCCCGGGTCCGAGCTTACACAGGGTCGACCATCTATCCCGGCCCATTTGGTCCGGGGTCCGGGCTGACGCGGTCTCGCTCACCTGCCCCAGACGACACGGTCCCGGGTCTGAGGAGGTGCGGGGTCGAACATATGTCCCGGCCGACTCGGACCCGAGTCCGAGGAGCTGTGGGGTCGAGCAGCTCTCCTGGCCGACTCGTCCCGGGTTCGAGCTGACGCGGGCTCGACCAGCTATCCCGGCCGACTCGGTCCCGGTACCGATCTGACACATGATGGACCAGCTATCCCGGCCCATTCGGTCCCAGATGCGAGCTGAGGCGGGGTCGACCAGACGTCCCGGCCGCCTCGGACCCTGGTCTGAGGAGCTGTGGGCTTGACAAGCTCTCCCGGCCGAATCGGTCCCGGATTCGAGCTGCCGCAGCGTCGACCAGCTATCCCGGCGTCTCGGCCCCGGGTCCGAGATGACTCGGTGTCGACCAGCAATGCTGGCCAACTCGGACCCGGGTCCGAGGAGCTGTGGGGTCGACCAGCTATCCTGGCCGACTCGTCCCAGGTCAGAGCAGACGCGGGGTCAACCAGTTATCCCGGCCACCTCGGTCCCGGGTCCAACCTGCCACGGGTCGACCAGCTGTCCCCGCCGACTCGGCCCCGGGTCCAAGCAGCTGTGGGGTGGACCAGCTGTGCACGCCGATCGGTCCCGGTTCCGAGCTGACACAGTGTCGGCCAGGAATCCCGACCCATTTGGTCCCGGGTCCCAGCTGACTCGGTGTCGACCAGCTGTCCCCGCCGACTCGGACCCAGGTCCGAGGAGCTGTGGGGTCGAGCAGCTCTCCTGGCCTGCTCGTCCCGGGTTCGAGGGGACGCTGGCTCGACCAGTTTCCCCGGCCAACTCGGTCCCGGATCCAAGGTGCCGCACGTCGACGAGCTCTCCCGGCCGACTCGGTCCCTGTACCTTTCTGACACGTGATAGACCAGCTATCCCGGCCCATTTGGTCCCAGATCCGAGCTGACGCGGGGTGGACCAGAGGTCCGGGCCGCCTCGGAACCGGGTCCGAGGAGCTGTGGGCTCGACATTCTCTCCCTGCCGAATCGGTCCCGGGTCCGAGAAGACTCGGGGTCGACCAGCTATCCCGGCCAACTCAGACCCGGGTCCGAGAAGACTCGGGGTCGACCAGCTATCCCGGCCAACTCGGACCCGGGTCCGAGGAGCTGTAGTGTTGGCCAGCTATCCCGGTGTACTCGGTCTCGGGTCCGAGCTGCCGCAGGGTCGACCCGCTGTGCAGGCCGACTCGGACCCAGGTTCAAGGAGCTGTTGGGTCGCCTAGATATCCTGGCCAACGCGGTCCCGGGTCCGAGCTGAAACAGGGTCGATCAGCTATCCCGGCCCATTTGGTCAGTGCTACGAGCTGCCCCAGTGTCGATCAGCTGTCCCAGCCGACTCGGAACCTGGTCCGAGGAGCTGTGGGATCGACCAGATTTCCCGGCCGATTCGGACCCGAGTCCGAGGAGCTGTGGTGTCGACCAGCTATCCTGGCCGACTCGTCCCGGGTTCGAGCAGACGCGGGGTCGACCAGTTAGCCTTGCTAACTCGGTCCCGGGTCCAAGGTGCCGCGGGTCGACCAGCTGTCCCAGCGGCCTCGGACCCTAGTCTGAAGAGCTGTGGGGTCGACCAACTATCCCGGCCGACTCAGAGGCGGGTCCGAGGAGCTGTGGGGTGGAATCGCTCTCCCGGCCGACTTGGTCCTGCGCCCGAGCTGACACAGGAGCAACCAGCTATCCCGGCCCTTTTGGTCAGTGTTCCGAGCTGGGGAGGGGTCGATCAGCTGTCCCGGCCGACTCAGACCCGGGTCCGAGGAGCTGCGGGGATGACCAGCTATCCCGCCAACTCGGCCAGGGTTCGAGCTGACGCGGGTCGTCCAGTTATCGCGGCCAACACGGTCCCGGTCCGAGGAGCTGTGGGGTCCACCAGATGTCCCGGCCGACTCGGACCCGAAGCCGAGGAGCTGTCGGGTCGACCAGCTGTCTAGGCCGACTCGTTCCCGTGTCCGAGTTGACATAGGGTCGGCCTGAAATCCTGAACCATTTGGTCCCCGGTACGAGCTGACGTGGTTTCCATCAGCAGTCCCGGCCAACTCGGACCCGGGTCCGAGGAGCTCTGGAGTCACAAGCTGTCCCGGCCGACTCGGTCCAGATCCGAACTGCCGCAGGGTCGACCAGCTCTTCCGGCCGATTCGCACCCGGGTCCCAGGAGCTCTGGGGTGGACCAGCTCTCCTGGCCGACTCCGTCCTGGGTCCTAACTTACACAGGGTCGACCATCTATCCCGGTCCATATGGTCCCAGCTCCGAACTGACGCCCTGTCGTTAATTTTCCAGGACGACCCGGTCACGGGTCTGAGGAGCTGTGGGGTCGACCAGGTGTCCCGGTTGACTCGGACCCGAGGCCGAGGAGCTGTGGGGTTCACCAGCTATCCCGGCCAACTCAGTACTGGTCCGAGCTGACGCGGGGTCGTCCAGCTGTGCAGGCCGACTCGAACCCGGGTCCGAGGAGCTCTGGTGTTGTCCAGCTACCCTGCCCGACTCCGTCCCGGGTCCGAGCTTACCCAGGGTCGACCATCTATCCCGGCCCATTTGGTCCGGGGTCCGGGCTGACGCGGTCTCGCTCACCTGCCCCAGACGACACGGTCCCGGGTCTGAGGAGGTGCGGGGTCGAACATATGTCCCGGCCGACTCGGACCCGAGTCCGAGGAGCTGTGGGGTCGAGCAGCTCTCCTGGCCGACTCGTCCCGGGTTCGAGCTGACGCGGGCTCGACCAGCTATCCCGGCCGACTCGGTCCCGGTACCGATCTGACACATGATGGACCAGCTATCCCGGCCCATTCGGTCCCAGATGCGAGCTGAGGCGGGGTCGACCAGACGTCCCGGCCGCCTCGGACCCTGGTCTGAGGAGCTGTGGGCTTGACAAGCTCTCCCGGCCGAATCGGTCCCGGATTCGAGCTGCCGCAGCGTCGACCAGCTATCCCGGCGTCTCGGCCCCGGGTCCGAGATGACTCGGTGTCGACCAGCAATGCTGGCCAACTCGGACCCGGGTCCGAGGAGCTGTGGGGTCGACCAGCTATCCTGGCCGACTCGTCCCGGGTCAGAGCAGACGCGGGGTCAACCAGTTATCCCGGCCACCTCGGTCCCGGGGCCAACCTGCCACGGGTCGACCAGCTGTCCCCGCCGACTCGGCCCCGGGTCCAAGCAGCTGTGGGGTGGACCAGCTGTGCACGCCGATCGGTCCCGGTTCCGAGCTGACACAGTGTCGGCCAGGAATCCCGACCCATTTGGTCCCGGGTCCCAGCTGACTCGGTGTCGACCAGCTGTCCCCGCCGACTCGGACCCAGGTCCGAGGAGCTGTGGGGTCGAGCAGCTCTCCTGGCCTGCTCGTCCCGGGTTCGAGGGGACGCTGGCTCGACCAGTTTCCCCGGCCAACTCGGTCCCGGATCCAAGGTGCCGCACGTCGACGAGCTCTCCCGGCCGACTCGGTCCCTGTACCTTTCTGACACGTGATAGACCAGCTATCCCGGCCCATTTGGTCCCAGATCCGAGCTGACGCGGGGTGGACCAGAGGTCCGGGCCGCCTCGGAACCGGGTCCGAGGAGCTGTGGGCTCGACATTCTCTCCCTGCCGAATCGGTCCCGGGTCCGAGAAGACTCGGGGTCGACCAGCTATCCCGGCCAACTCAGACCCGGGTCCGAGAAGACTCGGGGTCGACCAGCTATCCCGGCCAACTCGGACCCGGGTCCGAGGAGCTGTAGTGTTGGCCAGCTATCCCGGTGTACTCGGTCTCGGGTCCGAGCTGCCGCAGGGTCGACCCGCTGTGCAGGCCGACTCGGACCCAGGTTCAAGGAGCTGTTGGGTCGCCTAGATATCCTGGCCAACGCGGTCCCGGGTCCGAGCTGAAACAGGGTCGATCAGCTATCCCGGCCCATTTGGTCAGTGCTACGAGCTGCCCCAGTGTCGATCAGCTGTCCCAGCCGACTCGGAACCTGGTCCGAGGAGCTGTGGGATCGACCAGATTTCCCGGCCGATTCGGACCCGAGTCCGAGGAGCTGTGGTGTCGACCAGCTATCCTGGCCGACTCGTCCCGGGTTCGAGCAGACGCGGGGTCGACCAGTTAGCCTTGCTAACTCGGTCCCGGGTCCAAGGTGCCGCGGGTCGACCAGCTGTCCCAGCGGCCTCGGACCCTAGTCTGAAGAGCTGTGGGGTCGACCAACTATCCCGGCCGACTCAGAGGCGGGTCCGAGGAGCTGTGGGGTGGAATCGCTCTCCCGGCCGACTTGGTCCTGCGCCCGAGCTGACACAGGAGCAACCAGCTATCCCGGCCCTTTTGGTCAGTGTTCCGAGCTGGGGAGGGGTCGATCAGCTGTCCCGGCCGACTCAGACCCGGGTCCGAGGAGCTGCGGGGATGACCAGCTATCCCGCCAACTCGGCCAGGGTTCGAGCTGACGCGGGTCGTCCAGTTATCGCGGCCAACACGGTCCCGGTCCGAGGAGCTGTGGGGTCCACCAGATGTCCCGGCCGACTCGGACCCGAAGCCGAGGAGCTGTCGGGTCGACCAGCTGTCTAGGCCGACTCGTTCCCGTGTCTGAGTTGACATAGGGTCGGCCTGAAATCCTGAACCATTTGGTCCCCGGTACGAGCTGACGTGGTTTCCATCAGCAGTCCCGGCCAACTCGGACCCGGGTCCGAGGAGCTCTGGAGTCACAAGCTGTCCCGGCCGACTCGGTCCAGATCCGAACTGCCGCAGGGTCGACCAGCTCTTCCGGCCGATTCGCACCCGGGTCCCAGGAGCTCTGGGGTGGACCAGCTCTCCTGGCCGACTCCGTCCTGGGTCCTAACTTACACAGGGTCGACCATCTATCCCGGTCCATATGGTCCCAGCTCCGAACTGACGCCCTGTCGTTAATTTTCCAGGACGACCCGGTCACGGGTCTGAGGAGCTGTGGGGTCGACCAGGTGTCCCGGTTGACTCGGACCCGAGGCCGAGGAGCTGTGGGGTTCACCAGCTATCCCGGCCAACTCAGTACTGGTCCGAGCTGACGCGGGGTCGTCCAGCTGTGCAGGCCGACTCGAACCCGGGTCCGAGGAGCTCTGGTGTTGTCCAGCTACCCTGCCCGACTCCGTCCCGGGTCCGAGCTTACCCAGGGTCGACCATCTATCCCGGCCCATTTGGTCCGGGGTCCGGGCTGACGCGGTCTCGCTCACCTGCCCCAGACGACACGGTCCCGGGTCTGAGGAGGTGCGGGGTCGAACATATGTCCCGGCCGACTCGGACCCGAGTCCGAGGAGCTGTGGGGTCGAGCAGCTCTCCTGGCCGACTCGTCCCGGGTTCGAGCTGACGCGGGCTCGACCAGCTATCCCGGCCGACTCGGTCCCGGTACCGATCTGACACATGATGGACCAGCTATCCCGGCCCATTCGGTCCCAGATGCGAGCTGAGGCGGGGTCGACCAGACGTCCCGGCCGCCTCGGACCCTGGTCTGAGGAGCTGTGGGCTTGACAAGCTCTCCCGGCCGAATCGGTCCCGGATTCGAGCTGCCGCAGCGTCGACCAGCTATCCCGGCGTCTCGGCCCCGGGTCCGAGATGACTCGGTGTCGACCAGCAATGCTGGCCAACTCGGACCCGGGTCCGAGGAGCTGTGGGGTCGACCAGCTATCCTGGCCGACTCGTCCCGGGTCAGAGCAGACGCGGGGTCAACCAGTTATCCCGGCCACCTCGGTCCCGGGGCCAACCTGCCACGGGTCGACCAGCTGTCCCCGCCGACTCGGCCCCGGGTCCAAGCAGCTGTGGGGTGGACCAGCTGTGCACGCCGATCGGTCCCGGTTCCGAGCTGACACAGTGTCGGCCAGGAATCCCGACCCATTTGGTCCCGGGTCCCAGCTGACTCGGTGTCGACCAGCTGTCCCCGCCGACTCGGACCCAGGTCCGAGGAGCTGTGGGGTCGAGCAGCTCTCCTGGCCTGCTCGTCCCGGGTTCGAGGGGACGCTGGCTCGACCAGTTTCCCCGGCCAACTCGGTCCCGGATCCAAGGTGCCGCACGTCGACGAGCTCTCCCGGCCGACTCGGTCCCTGTACCTTTCTGACACGTGATAGACCAGCTATCCCGGCCCATTTGGTCCCAGATCCGAGCTGACGCGGGGTGGACCAGAGGTCCGGGCCGCCTCGGAACCGGGTCCGAGGAGCTGTGGGCTCGACATTCTCTCCCTGCCGAATCGGTCCCGGGTCCGAGAAGACTCGGGGTCGACCAGCTATCCCGGCCAACTCAGACCCGGGTCCGAGAAGACTCGGGGTCGACCAGCTATCCCGGCCAACTCGGACCCGGGTCCGAGGAGCTGTAGTGTTGGCCAGCTATCCCGGTGTACTCGGTCTCGGGTCCGAGCTGCCGCAGGGTCGACCCGCTGTGCAGGCCGACTCGGACCCAGGTTCAAGGAGCTGTTGGGTCGCCTAGATATCCTGGCCAACGCGGTCCCGGGTCCGAGCTGAAACAGGGTCGATCAGCTATCCCGGCCCATTTGGTCAGTGCTACGAGCTGCCCCAGTGTCGATCAGCTGTCCCAGCCGACTCGGAACCTGGTCCGAGGAGCTGTGGGATCGACCAGATTTCCCGGCCGATTCGGACCCGAGTCCGAGGAGCTGTGGTGTCGACCAGCTATCCTGGCCGACTCGTCCCGGGTTCGAGCAGACGCGGGGTCGACCAGTTAGCCTTGCTAACTCGGTCCCGGGTCCAAGGTGCCGCGGGTCGACCAGCTGTCCCAGCGGCCTCGGACCCTAGTCTGAAGAGCTGTGGGGTCGACCAACTATCCCGGCCGACTCAGAGGCGGGTCCGAGGAGCTGTGGGGTGGAATCGCTCTCCCGGCCGACTTGGTCCTGCGCCCGAGCTGACACAGGAGCAACCAGCTATCCCGGCCCTTTTGGTCAGTGTTCCGAGCTGGGGAGGGGTCGATCAGCTGTCCCGGCCGACTCAGACCCGGGTCCGAGGAGCTGCGGGGATGACCAGCTATCCCGCCAACTCGGCCAGGGTTCGAGCTGACGCGGGTCGTCCAGTTATCGCGGCCAACACGGTCCCGGTCCGAGGAGCTGTGGGGTCCACCAGATGTCCCGGCCGACTCGGACCCGAAGCCGAGGAGCTGTCGGGTCGACCAGCTGTCTAGGCCGACTCGTTCCCGTGTCCGAGTTGACATAGGGTCGGCCTGAAATCCTGAACCATTTGGTCCCCGGTACGAGCTGACGTGGTTTCCATCAGCAGTCCCGGCCAACTCGGACCCGGGTCCGAGGAGCTCTGGAGTCACAAGCTGTCCCGGCCGACTCGGTCCAGATCCGAACTGCCGCAGGGTCGACCAGCTCTTCCGGCCGATTCGCACCCGGGTCCCAGGAGCTCTGGGGTGGACCAGCTCTCCTGGCCGACTCCGTCCTGGGTCCTAACTTACACAGGGTCGACCATCTATCCCGGTCCATATGGTCCCAGCTCCGAACTGACGCCCTGTCGTTAATTTTCCAGGACGACCCGGTCACGGGTCTGAGGAGCTGTGGGGTCGACCAGGTGTCCCGGTTGACTCGGACCCGAGGCCGAGGAGCTGTGGGGTTCACCAGCTATCCCGGCCAACTCAGTACTGGTCCGAGCTGACGCGGGGTCGTCCAGCTGTGCAGGCCGACTCGAACCCGGGTCCGAGGAGCTCTGGTGTTGTCCAGCTACCCTGCCCGACTCCGTCCCGGGTCCGAGCTTACCCAGGGTCGACCATCTATCCCGGCCCATTTGGTCCGGGGTCCGGGCTGACGCGGTCTCGCTCACCTGCCCCAGACGACACGGTCCCGGGTCTGAGGAGGTGCGGGGTCGAACATATGTCCCGGCCGACTCGGACCCGAGTCCGAGGAGCTGTGGGGTCGAGCAGCTCTCCTGGCCGACTCGTCCCGGGTTCGAGCTGACGCGGGCTCGACCAGCTATCCCGGCCGACTCGGTCCCGGTACCGATCTGACACATGATGGACCAGCTATCCCGGCCCATTCGGTCCCAGATGCGAGCTGAGGCGGGGTCGACCAGACGTCCCGGCCGCCTCGGACCCTGGTCTGAGGAGCTGTGGGCTTGACAAGCTCTCCCGGCCGAATCGGTCCCGGATTCGAGCTGCCGCAGCGTCGACCAGCTATCCCGGCGTCTCGGCCCCGGGTCCGAGATGACTCGGTGTCGACCAGCAATGCTGGCCAACTCGGACCCGGGTCCGAGGAGCTGTGGGGTCGACCAGCTATCCTGGCCGACTCGTCCCGGGTCAGAGCAGACGCGGGGTCAACCAGTTATCCCGGCCACCTCGGTCCCGGG
Source organism: Sus scrofa (assembly GCF_054392235.1). Classification (NCBI taxonomy): domain Eukaryota; kingdom Metazoa; phylum Chordata; class Mammalia; order Artiodactyla; family Suidae; genus Sus; species Sus scrofa. Next base: position 44,158,259 of record NC_139387.1, on the reverse strand, counting down.
GCCAACCTGCCACGGGTCGACCAGCTGTCCCCGCCGACTCGGCCCCGGGTCCAAGCAGCTGTGGGGTGGACCAGCTGTGCACGCCGATCGGTCCCGGTTCCGAGCTGACACAGTGTCGGCCAGGAATCCCGACCCATTTGGTCCCGGGTCCCAGCTGACTCGGTGTCGACCAGCTGTCCCCGCCGACTCGGACCCAGGTCCGAGGAGCTGTGGGGTCGAGCAGCTCTCCTGGCCTGCTCGTCCCGGGTTCGAGGGGACGCTGGCTCGACCAGTTTCCCCGGCCAACTCGGTCCCGGATCCAAGGTGCCGCACGTCGACGAGCTCTCCCGGCCGACTCGGTCCCTGTACCTTTCTGACACGTGATAGACCAGCTATCCCGGCCCATTTGGTCCCAGATCCGAGCTGACGCGGGGTGGACCAGAGGTCCGGGCCGCCTCGGAACCGGGTCCGAGGAGCTGTGGGCTCGACATTCTCTCCCTGCCGAATCGGTCCCGGGTCCGAGAAGACTCGGGGTCGACCAGCTATCCCGGCCAACTCAGACCCGGGTCCGAGAAGACTCGGGGTCGACCAGCTATCCCGGCCAACTCGGACCCGGGTCCGAGGAGCTGTAGTGTTGGCCAGCTATCCCGGTGTACTCGGTCTCGGGTCCGAGCTGCCGCAGGGTCGACCCGCTGTGCAGGCCGACTCGGACCCAGGTTCAAGGAGCTGTTGGGTCGCCTAGATATCCTGGCCAACGCGGTCCCGGGTCCGAGCTGAAACAGGGTCGATCAGCTATCCCGGCCCATTTGGTCAGTGCTACGAGCTGCCCCAGTGTCGATCAGCTGTCCCAGCCGACTCGGAACCTGGTCCGAGGAGCTGTGGGATCGACCAGATTTCCCGGCCGATTCGGACCCGAGTCCGAGGAGCTGTGGTGTCGACCAGCTATCCTGGCCGACTCGTCCCGGGTTCGAGCAGACGCGGGGTCGACCAGTTAGCCTTGCTAACTCGGTCCCGGGTCCAAGGTGCCGCGGGTCGACCAGCTGTCCCAGCGGCCTCGGACCCTAGTCTGAAGAGCTGTGGGGTCGACCAACTATCCCGGCCGACTCAGAGGCGGGTCCGAGGAGCTGTGGGGTGGAATCGCTCTCCCGGCCGACTTGGTCCTGCGCCCGAGCTGACACAGGAGCAACCAGCTATCCCGGCCCTTTTGGTCAGTGTTCCGAGCTGGGGAGGGGTCGATCAGCTGTCCCGGCCGACTCAGACCCGGGTCCGAGGAGCTGCGGGGATGACCAGCTATCCCGCCAACTCGGCCAGGGTTCGAGCTGACGCGGGTCGTCCAGTTATCGCGGCCAACACGGTCCCGGTCCGAGGAGCTGTGGGGTCCACCAGATGTCCCGGCCGACTCGGACCCGAAGCCGAGGAGCTGTCGGGTCGACCAGCTGTCTAGGCCGACTCGTTCCCGTGTCCGAGTTGACATAGGGTCGGCCTGAAATCCTGAACCATTTGGTCCCCGGTACGAGCTGACGTGGTTTCCATCAGCAGTCCCGGCCAACTCGGACCCGGGTCCGAGGAGCTCTGGAGTCACAAGCTGTCCCGGCCGACTCGGTCCAGATCCGAACTGCCGCAGGGTCGACCAGCTCTTCCGGCCGATTCGCACCCGGGTCCCAGGAGCTCTGGGGTGGACCAGCTCTCCTGGCCGACTCCGTCCTGGGTCCTAACTTACACAGGGTCGACCATCTATCCCGGTCCATATGGTCCCAGCTCCGAACTGACGCCCTGTCGTTAATTTTCCAGGACGACCCGGTCACGGGTCTGAGGAGCTGTGGGGTCGACCAGGTGTCCCGGTTGACTCGGACCCGAGGCCGAGGAGCTGTGGGGTTCACCAGCTATCCCGGCCAACTCAGTACTGGTCCGAGCTGACGCGGGGTCGTCCAGCTGTGCAGGCCGACTCGAACCCGGGTCCGAGGAGCTCTGGTGTTGTCCAGCTACCCTGCCCGACTCCGTCCCGGGTCCGAGCTTACACAGGGTCGACCATCTATCCCGGCCCATTTGGTCCGGGGTCCGGGCTGACGCGGTCTCGCTCACCTGCCCCAGACGACACGGTCCCGGGTCTGAGGAGGTGCGGGGTCGAACATATGTCCCGGCCGACTCGGACCCGAGTCCGAGGAGCTGTGGGGTCGAGCAGCTCTCCTGGCCGACTCGTCCCGGGTTCGAGCTGACGCGGGCTCGACCAGCTATCCCGGCCGACTCGGTCCCGGTACCGATCTGACACATGATGGACCAGCTATCCCGGCCCATTCGGTCCCAGATGCGAGCTGAGGCGGGGTCGACCAGACGTCCCGGCCGCCTCGGACCCTGGTCTGAGGAGCTGTGGGCTTGACAAGCTCTCCCGGCCGAATCGGTCCCGGATTCGAGCTGCCGCAGCGTCGACCAGCTATCCCGGCGTCTCGGCCCCGGGTCCGAGATGACTCGGTGTCGACCAGCAATGCTGGCCAACTCGGACCCGGGTCCGAGGAGCTGTGGGGTCGACCAGCTATCCTGGCCGACTCGTCCCGGGTCAGAGCAGACGCGGGGTCAACCAGTTATCCCGGCCACCTCGGTCCCGGGGCCAACCTGCCACGGGTCGACCAGCTGTCCCCGCCGACTCGGCCCCGGGTCCAAGCAGCTGTGGGGTGGACCAGCTGTGCACGCCGATCGGTCCCGGTTCCGAGCTGACACAGTGTCGGCCAGGAATCCCGACCCATTTGGTCCCGGGTCCCAGCTGACTCGGTGTCGACCAGCTGTCCCCGCCGACTCGGACCCAGGTCCGAGGAGCTGTGGGGTCGAGCAGCTCTCCTGGCCTGCTCGTCCCGGGTTCGAGGGGACGCTGGCTCGACCAGTTTCCCCGGCCAACTCGGTCCCGGATCCAAGGTGCCGCACGTCGACGAGCTCTCCCGGCCGACTCGGTCCCTGTACCTTTCTGACACGTGATAGACCAGCTATCCCGGCCCATTTGGTCCCAGATCCGAGCTGACGCGGGGTGGACCAGAGGTCCGGGCCGCCTCGGAACCGGGTCCGAGGAGCTGTGGGCTCGACATTCTCTCCCTGCCGAATCGGTCCCGGGTCCGAGAAGACTCGGGGTCGACCAGCTATCCCGGCCAACTCAGACCCGGGTCCGAGAAGACTCGGGGTCGACCAGCTATCCCGGCCAACTCGGACCCGGGTCCGAGGAGCTGTAGTGTTGGCCAGCTATCCCGGTGTACTCGGTCTCGGGTCCGAGCTGCCGCAGGGTCGACCCGCTGTGCAGGCCGACTCGGACCCAGGTTCAAGGAGCTGTTGGGTCGCCTAGATATCCTGGCCAACGCGGTCCCGGGTCCGAGCTGAAACAGGGTCGATCAGCTATCCCGGCCCATTTGGTCAGTGCTACGAGCTGCCCCAGTGTCGATCAGCTGTCCCAGCCGACTCGGAACCTGGTCCGAGGAGCTGTGGGATCGACCAGATTTCCCGGCCGATTCGGACCCGAGTCCGAGGAGCTGTGGTGTCGACCAGCTATCCTGGCCGACTCGTCCCGGGTTCGAGCAGACGCGGGGTCGACCAGTTAGCCTTGCTAACTCGGTCCCGGGTCCAAGGTGCCGCGGGTCGACCAGCTGTCCCAGCGGCCTCGGACCCTAGTCTGAAGAGCTGTGGGGTCGACCAACTATCCCGGCCGACTCAGAGGCGGGTCCGAGGAGCTGTGGGGTGGAATCGCTCTCCCGGCCGACTTGGTCCTGCGCCCGAGCTGACACAGGAGCAACCAGCTATCCCGGCCCTTTTGGTCAGTGTTCCGAGCTGGGGAGGGGTCGATCAGCTGTCCCGGCCGACTCAGACCCGGGTCCGAGGAGCTGCGGGGATGACCAGCTATCCCGCCAACTCGGCCAGGGTTCGAGCTGACGCGGGTCGTCCAGTTATCGCGGCCAACACGGTCCCGGTCCGAGGAGCTGTGGGGTCCACCAGATGTCCCGGCCGACTCGGACCCGAAGCCGAGGAGCTGTCGGGTCGACCAGCTGTCTAGGCCGACTCGTTCCCGTGTCCGAGTTGACATAGGGTCGGCCTGAAATCCTGAACCATTTGGTCCCCGGTACGAGCTGACGTGGTTTCCATCAGCAGTCCCGGCCAACTCGGACCCGGGTCCGAGGAGCTCTGGAGTCACAAGCTGTCCCGGCCGACTCGGTCCAGATCCGAACTGCCGCAGGGTCGACCAGCTCTTCCGGCCGATTCGCACCCGGGTCCCAGGAGCTCTGGGGTGGACCAGCTCTCCTGGCCGACTCCGTCCTGGGTCCTAACTTACACAGGGTCGACCATCTATCCCGGTCCATATGGTCCCAGCTCCGAACTGACGCCCTGTCGTTAATTTTCCAGGACGACCCGGTCACGGGTCTGAGGAGCTGTGGGGTCGACCAGGTGTCCCGGTTGACTCGGACCCGAGGCCGAGGAGCTGTGGGGTTCACCAGCTATCCCGGCCAACTCAGTACTGGTCCGAGCTGACGCGGGGTCGTCCAGCTGTGCAGGCCGACTCGAACCCGGGTCCGAGGAGCTCTGGTGTTGTCCAGCTACCCTGCCCGACTCCGTCCCGGGTCCGAGCTTACACAGGGTCGACCATCTATCCCGGCCCATTTGGTCCGGGGTCCGGGCTGACGCGGTCTCGCTCACCTGCCCCAGACGACACGGTCCCGGGTCTGAGGAGGTGCGGGGTCGAACATATGTCCCGGCCGACTCGGACCCGAGTCCGAGGAGCTGTGGGGTCGAGCAGCTCTCCTGGCCGACTCGTCCCGGGTTCGAGCTGACGCGGGCTCGACCAGCTATCCCGGCCGACTCGGTCCCGGTACCGATCTGACACATGATGGACCAGCTATCCCGGCCCATTCGGTCCCAGATGCGAGCTGAGGCGGGGTCGACCAGACGTCCCGGCCGCCTCGGACCCTGGTCTGAGGAGCTGTGGGCTTGACAAGCTCTCCCGGCCGAATCGGTCCCGGATTCGAGCTGCCGCAGCGTCGACCAGCTATCCCGGCGTCTCGGCCCCGGGTCCGAGATGACTCGGTGTCGACCAGCAATGCTGGCCAACTCGGACCCGGGTCCGAGGAGCTGTGGGGTCGACCAGCTATCCTGGCCGACTCGTCCCGGGTCAGAGCAGACGCGGGGTCAACCAGTTATCCCGGCCACCTCGGTCCCGGGGCCAACCTGCCACGGGTCGACCAGCTGTCCCCGCCGACTCGGCCCCGGGTCCAAGCAGCTGTGGGGTGGACCAGCTGTGCACGCCGATCGGTCCCGGTTCCGAGCTGACACAGTGTCGGCCAGGAATCCCGACCCATTTGGTCCCGGGTCCCAGCTGACTCGGTGTCGACCAGCTGTCCCCGCCGACTCGGACCCAGGTCCGAGGAGCTGTGGGGTCGAGCAGCTCTCCTGGCCTGCTCGTCCCGGGTTCGAGGGGACGCTGGCTCGACCAGTTTCCCCGGCCAACTCGGTCCCGGATCCAAGGTGCCGCACGTCGACGAGCTCTCCCGGCCGACTCGGTCCCTGTACCTTTCTGACACGTGATAGACCAGCTATCCCGGCCCATTTGGTCCCAGATCCGAGCTGACGCGGGGTGGACCAGAGGTCCGGGCCGCCTCGGAACCGGGTCCGAGGAGCTGTGGGCTCGACATTCTCTCCCTGCCGAATCGGTCCCGGGTCCGAGAAGACTCGGGGTCGACCAGCTATCCCGGCCAACTCAGACCCGGGTCCGAGAAGACTCGGGGTCGACCAGCTATCCCGGCCAACTCGGACCCGGGTCCGAGGAGCTGTAGTGTTGGCCAGCTATCCCGGTGTACTCGGTCTCGGGTCCGAGCTGCCGCAGGGTCGACCCGCTGTGCAGGCCGACTCGGACCCAGGTTCAAGGAGCTGTTGGGTCGCCTAGATATCCTGGCCAACGCGGTCCCGGGTCCGAGCTGAAACAGGGTCGATCAGCTATCCCGGCCCATTTGGTCAGTGCTACGAGCTGCCCCAGTGTCGATCAGCTGTCCCAGCCGACTCGGAACCTGGTCCGAGGAGCTGTGGGATCGACCAGATTTCCCGGCCGATTCGGACCCGAGTCCGAGGAGCTGTGGTGTCGACCAGCTATCCTGGCCGACTCGTCCCGGGTTCGAGCAGACGCGGGGTCGACCAGTTAGCCTTGCTAACTCGGTCCCGGGTCCAAGGTGCCGCGGGTCGACCAGCTGTCCCAGCGGCCTCGGACCCTAGTCTGAAGAGCTGTGGGGTCGACCAACTATCCCGGCCGACTCAGAGGCGGGTCCGAGGAGCTGTGGGGTGGAATCGCTCTCCCGGCCGACTTGGTCCTGCGCCCGAGCTGACACAGGAGCAACCAGCTATCCCGGCCCTTTTGGTCAGTGTTCCGAGCTGGGGAGGGGTCGATCAGCTGTCCCGGCCGACTCAGACCCGGGTCCGAGGAGCTGCGGGGATGACCAGCTATCCCGCCAACTCGGCCAGGGTTCGAGCTGACGCGGGTCGTCCAGTTATCGCGGCCAACACGGTCCCGGTCCGAGGAGCTGTGGGGTCCACCAGATGTCCCGGCCGACTCGGACCCGAAGCCGAGGAGCTGTCGGGTCGACCAGCTGTCTAGGCCGACTCGTTCCCGTGTCCGAGTTGACATAGGGTCGGCCTGAAATCCTGAACCATTTGGTCCCCGGTACGAGCTGACGTGGTTTCCATCAGCAGTCCCGGCCAACTCGGACCCGGGTCCGAGGAGCTCTGGAGTCACAAGCTGTCCCGGCCGACTCGGTCCAGATCCGAACTGCCGCAGGGTCGACCAGCTCTTCCGGCCGATTCGCACCCGGGTCCCAGGAGCTCTGGGGTGGACCAGCTCTCCTGGCCGACTCCGTCCTGGGTCCTAACTTACACAGGGTCGACCATCTATCCCGGTCCATATGGTCCCAGCTCCGAACTGACGCCCTGTCGTTAATTTTCCAGGACGACCCGGTCACGGGTCTGAGGAGCTGTGGGGTCGACCAGGTGTCCCGGTTGACTCGGACCCGAGGCCGAGGAGCTGTGGGGTTCACCAGCTATCCCGGCCAACTCAGTACTGGTCCGAGCTGACGCGGGGTCGTCCAGCTGTGCAGGCCGACTCGAACCCGGGTCCGAGGAGCTCTGGTGTTGTCCAGCTACCCTGCCCGACTCCGTCCCGGGTCCGAGCTTACCCAGGGTCGACCATCTATCCCGGCCCATTTGGTCCGGGGTCCGGGCTGACGCGGTCTCGCTCACCTGCCCCAGACGACACGGTCCCGGGTCTGAGGAGGTGCGGGGTCGAACATATGTCCCGGCCGACTCGGACCCGAGTCCGAGGAGCTGTGGGGTCGAGCAGCTCTCCTGGCCGACTCGTCCCGGGTTCGAGCTGACGCGGGCTCGACCAGCTATCCCGGCCGACTCGGTCCCGGTACCGATCTGACACATGATGGACCAGCTATCCCGGCCCATTCGGTCCCAGATGCGAGCTGAGGCGGGGTCGACCAGACGTCCCGGCCGCCTCGGACCCTGGTCTGAGGAGCTGTGGGCTTGACAAGCTCTCCCGGCCGAATCGGTCCCGGATTCGAGCTGCCGCAGCGTCGACCAGCTATCCCGGCGTCTCGGCCCCGGGTCCGAGATGACTCGGTGTCGACCAGCAATGCTGGCCAACTCGGACCCGGGTCCGAGGAGCTGTGGGGTCGACCAGCTATCCTGGCCGACTCGTCCCGGGTCAGAGCAGACGCGGGGTCAACCAGTTATCCCGGCCACCTCGGTCCCGGGGCCAACCTGCCACGGGTCGACCAGCTGTCCCCGCCGACTCGGCCCCGGGTCCAAGCAGCTGTGGGGTGGACCAGCTGTGCACGCCGATCGGTCCCGGTTCCGAGCTGACACAGTGTCGGCCAGGAATCCCGACCCATTTGGTCCCGGGTCCCAGCTGACTCGGTGTCGACCAGCTGTCCCCGCCGACTCGGACCCAGGTCCGAGGAGCTGTGGGGTCGAGCAGCTCTCCTGGCCTGCTCGTCCCGGGTTCGAGGGGACGCTGGCTCGACCAGTTTCCCCGGCCAACTCGGTCCCGGATCCAAGGTGCCGCACGTCGACGAGCTCTCCCGGCCGACTCGGTCCCTGTACCTTTCTGACACGTGATAGACCAGCTATCCCGGCCCATTTGGTCCCAGATCCGAGCTGACGCGGGGTGGACCAGAGGTCCGGGCCGCCTCGGAACCGGGTCCGAGGAGCTGTGGGCTCGACATTCTCTCCCTGCCGAATCGGTCCCGGGTCCGAGAAGACTCGGGGTCGACCAGCTATCCCGGCCAACTCAGACCCGGGTCCGAGAAGACTCGGGGTCGACCAGCTATCCCGGCCAACTCGGACCCGGGTCCGAGGAGCTGTAGTGTTGGCCAGCTATCCCGGTGTACTCGGTCTCGGGTCCGAGCTGCCGCAGGGTCGACCCGCTGTGCAGGCCGACTCGGACCCAGGTTCAAGGAGCTGTTGGGTCGCCTAGATATCCTGGCCAACGCGGTCCCGGGTCCGAGCTGAAACAGGGTCGATCAGCTATCCCGGCCCATTTGGTCAGTGCTACGAGCTGCCCCAGTGTCGATCAGCTGTCCCAGCCGACTCGGAACCTGGTCCGAGGAGCTGTGGGATCGACCAGATTTCCCGGCCGATTCGGACCCGAGTCCGAGGAGCTGTGGTGTCGACCAGCTATCCTGGCCGACTCGTCCCGGGTTCGAGCAGACGCGGGGTCGACCAGTTAGCCTTGCTAACTCGGTCCCGGGTCCAAGGTGCCGCGGGTCGACCAGCTGTCCCAGCGGCCTCGGACCCTAGTCTGAAGAGCTGTGGGGTCGACCAACTATCCCGGCCGACTCAGAGGCGGGTCCGAGGAGCTGTGGGGTGGAATCGCTCTCCCGGCCGACTTGGTCCTGCGCCCGAGCTGACACAGGAGCAACCAGCTATCCCGGCCCTTTTGGTCAGTGTTCCGAGCTGGGGAGGGGTCGATCAGCTGTCCCGGCCGACTCAGACCCGGGTCCGAGGAGCTGCGGGGATGACCAGCTATCCCGCCAACTCGGCCAGGGTTCGAGCTGACGCGGGTCGTCCAGTTATCGCGGCCAACACGGTCCCGGTCCGAGGAGCTGTGGGGTCCACCAGATGTCCCGGCCGACTCGGACCCGAAGCCGAGGAGCTGTCGGGTCGACCAGCTGTCTAGGCCGACTCGTTCCCGTGTCCGAGTTGACATAGGGTCGGCCTGAAATCCTGAACCATTTGGTCCCCGGTACGAGCTGACGTGGTTTCCATCAGCAGTCCCGGCCAACTCGGACCCGGGTCCGAGGAGCTCTGGAGTCACAAGCTGTCCCGGCCGACTCGGTCCAGATCCGAACTGCCGCAGGGTCGACCAGCTCTTCCGGCCGATTCGCACCCGGGTCCCAGGAGCTCTGGGGTGGACCAGCTCTCCTGGCCGACTCCGTCCTGGGTCCTAACTTACACAGGGTCGACCATCTATCCCGGTCCATATGGTCCCAGCTCCGAACTGACGCCCTGTCGTTAATTTTCCAGGACGACCCGGTCACGGGTCTGAGGAGCTGTGGGGTCGACCAGGTGTCCCGGTTGACTCGGACCCGAGGCCGAGGAGCTGTGGGGTTCACCAGCTATCCCGGCCAACTCAGTACTGGTCCGAGCTGACGCGGGGTCGTCCAGCTGTGCAGGCCGACTCGAACCCGGGTCCGAGGAGCTCTGGTGTTGTCCAGCTACCCTGCCCGACTCCGTCCCGGGTCCGAGCTTACACAGGGTCGACCATCTATCCCGGCCCATTTGGTCCGGGGTCCGGGCTGACGCGGTCTCGCTCACCTGCCCCAGACGACACGGTCCCGGGTCTGAGGAGGTGCGGGGTCGAACATATGTCCCGGCCGACTCGGACCCGAGTCCGAGGAGCTGTGGGGTCGAGCAGCTCTCCTGGCCGACTCGTCCCGGGTTCGAGCTGACGCGGGCTCGACCAGCTATCCCGGCCGACTCGGTCCCGGTACCGATCTGACACATGATGGACCAGCTATCCCGGCCCATTCGGTCCCAGATGCGAGCTGAGGCGGGGTCGACCAGACGTCCCGGCCGCCTCGGACCCTGGTCTGAGGAGCTGTGGGCTTGACAAGCTCTCCCGGCCGAATCGGTCCCGGATTCGAGCTGCCGCAGCGTCGACCAGCTATCCCGGCGTCTCGGCCCCGGGTCCGAGATGACTCGGTGTCGACCAGCAATGCTGGCCAACTCGGACCCGGGTCCGAGGAGCTGTGGGGTCGACCAGCTATCCTGGCCGACTCGTCCCGGGTCAGAGCAGACGCGGGGTCAACCAGTTATCCCGGCCACCTCGGTCCCGGGTCCAACCTGCCACGGGTCGACCAGCTGTCCCCGCCGACTCGGCCCCGGGTCCAAGCAGCTGTGGGGTGGACCAGCTGTGCACGCCGATCGGTCCCGGTTCCGAGCTGACACAGTGTCGGCCAGGAATCCCGACCCATTTGGTCCCGGGTCCCAGCTGACTCGGTGTCGACCAGCTGTCCCCGCCGACTCGGACCCAGGTCCGAGGAGCTGTGGGGTCGAGCAGCTCTCCTGGCCTGCTCGTCCCGGGTTCGAGGGGACGCTGGCTCGACCAGTTTCCCCGGCCAACTCGGTCCCGGATCCAAGGTGCCGCACGTCGACGAGCTCTCCCGGCCGACTCGGTCCCTGTACCTTTCTGACACGTGATAGACCAGCTATCCCGGCCCATTTGGTCCCAGATCCGAGCTGACGCGGGGTGGACCAGAGGTCCGGGCCGCCTCGGAACCGGGTCCGAGGAGCTGTGGGCTCGACATTCTCTCCCTGCCGAATCGGTCCCGGGTCCGAGAAGACTCGGGGTCGACCAGCTATCCCGGCCAACTCAGACCCGGGTCCGAGAAGACTCGGGGTCGACCAGCTATCCCGGCCAACTCGGACCCGGGTCCGAGGAGCTGTAGTGTTGGCCAGCTATCCCGGTGTACTCGGTCTCGGGTCCGAGCTGCCGCAGGGTCGACCCGCTGTGCAGGCCGACTCGGACCCAGGTTCAAGGAGCTGTTGGGTCGCCTAGATATCCTGGCCAACGCGGTCCCGGGTCCGAGCTGAAACAGGGTCGATCAGCTATCCCGGCCCATTTGGTCAGTGCTACGAGCTGCCCCAGTGTCGATCAGCTGTCCCAGCCGACTCGGAACCTGGTCCGAGGAGCTGTGGGATCGACCAGATTTCCCGGCCGATTCGGACCCGAGTCCGAGGAGCTGTGGTGTCGACCAGCTATCCTGGCCGACTCGTCCCGGGTTCGAGCAGACGCGGGGTCGACCAGTTAGCCTTGCTAACTCGGTCCCGGGTCCAAGGTGCCGCGGGTCGACCAGCTGTCCCAGCGGCCTCGGACCCTAGTCTGAAGAGCTGTGGGGTCGACCAACTATCCCGGCCGACTCAGAGGCGGGTCCGAGGAGCTGTGGGGTGGAATCGCTCTCCCGGCCGACTTGGTCCTGCGCCCGAGCTGACACAGGAGCAACCAGCTATCCCGGCCCTTTTGGTCAGTGTTCCGAGCTGGGGAGGGGTCGATCAGCTGTCCCGGCCGACTCAGACCCGGGTCCGAGGAGCTGCGGGGATGACCAGCTATCCCGCCAACTCGGCCAGGGTTCGAGCTGACGCGGGTCGTCCAGTTATCGCGGCCAACACGGTCCCGGTCCGAGGAGCTGTGGGGTCCACCAGATGTCCCGGCCGACTCGGACCCGAAGCCGAGGAGCTGTCGGGTCGACCAGCTGTCTAGGCCGACTCGTTCCCGTGTCCGAGTTGACATAGGGTCGGCCTGAAATCCTGAACCATTTGGTCCCCGGTACGAGCTGACGTGGTTTCCATCAGCAGTCCCGGCCAACTCGGACCCGGGTCCGAGGAGCTCTGGAGTCACAAGCTGTCCCGGCCGACTCGGTCCAGATCCGAACTGCCGCAGGGTCGACCAGCTCTTCCGGCCGATTCGCACCCGGGTCCCAGGAGCTCTGGGGTGGACCAGCTCTCCTGGCCGACTCCGTCCTGGGTCCTAACTTACACAGGGTCGACCATCTATCCCGGTCCATATGGTCCCAGCTCCGAACTGACGCCCTGTCGTTAATTTTCCAGGACGACCCGGTCACGGGTCTGAGGAGCTGTGGGGTCGACCAGGTGTCCCGGTTGACTCGGACCCGAGGCCGAGGAGCTGTGGGGTTCACCAGCTATCCCGGCCAACTCAGTACTGGTCCGAGCTGACGCGGGGTCGTCCAGCTGTGCAGGCCGACTCGAACCCGGGTCCGAGGAGCTCTGGTGTTGTCCAGCTACCCTGCCCGACTCCGTCCCGGGTCCGAGCTTACACAGGGTCGACCATCTATCCCGGCCCATTTGGTCCGGGGTCCGGGCTGACGCGGTCTCGCTCACCTGCCCCAGACGACACGGTCCCGGGTCTGAGGAGGTGCGGGGTCGAACATATGTCCCGGCCGACTCGGACCCGAGTCCGAGGAGCTGTGGGGTCGAGCAGCTCTCCTGGCCGACTCGTCCCGGGTTCGAGCTGACGCGGGCTCGACCAGCTATCCCGGCCGACTCGGTCCCGGTACCGATCTGACACATGATGGACCAGCTATCCCGGCCCATTCGGTCCCAGATGCGAGCTGAGGCGGGGTCGACCAGACGTCCCGGCCGCCTCGGACCCTGGTCTGAGGAGCTGTGGGCTTGACAAGCTCTCCCGGCCGAATCGGTCCCGGATTCGAGCTGCCGCAGCGTCGACCAGCTATCCCGGCGTCTCGGCCCCGGGTCCGAGATGACTCGGTGTCGACCAGCAATGCTGGCCAACTCGGACCCGGGTCCGAGGAGCTGTGGGGTCGACCAGCTATCCTGGCCGACTCGTCCCGGGTCAGAGCAGACGCGGGGTCAACCAGTTATCCCGGCCACCTCGGTCCCGGGTCCAACCTGCCACGGGTCGACCAGCTGTCCCCGCCGACTCGGCCCCGGGTCCAAGCAGCTGTGGGGTGGACCAGCTGTGCACGCCGATCGGTCCCGGTTCCGAGCTGACACAGTGTCGGCCAGGAATCCCGACCCATTTGGTCCCGGGTCCCAGCTGACTCGGTGTCGACCAGCTGTCCCCGCCGACTCGGACCCAGGTCCGAGGAGCTGTGGGGTCGAGCAGCTCTCCTGGCCTGCTCGTCCCGGGTTCGAGGGGACGCTGGCTCGACCAGTTTCCCCGGCCAACTCGGTCCCGGATCCAAGGTGCCGCACGTCGACGAGCTCTCCCGGCCGACTCGGTCCCTGTACCTTTCTGACACGTGATAGACCAGCTATCCCGGCCCATTTGGTCCCAGATCCGAGCTGACGCGGGGTGGACCAGAGGTCCGGGCCGCCTCGGAACCGGGTCCGAGGAGCTGTGGGCTCGACATTCTCTCCCTGCCGAATCGGTCCCGGGTCCGAGAAGACTCGGGGTCGACCAGCTATCCCGGCCAACTCAGACCCGGGTCCGAGAAGACTCGGGGTCGACCAGCTATCCCGGCCAACTCGGACCCGGGTCCGAGGAGCTGTAGTGTTGGCCAGCTATCCCGGTGTACTCGGTCTCGGGTCCGAGCTGCCGCAGGGTCGACCCGCTGTGCAGGCCGACTCGGACCCAGGTTCAAGGAGCTGTTGGGTCGCCTAGATATCCTGGCCAACGCGGTCCCGGGTCCGAGCTGAAACAGGGTCGATCAGCTATCCCGGCCCATTTGGTCAGTGCTACGAGCTGCCCCAGTGTCGATCAGCTGTCCCAGCCGACTCGGAACCTGGTCCGAGGAGCTGTGGGATCGACCAGATTTCCCGGCCGATTCGGACCCGAGTCCGAGGAGCTGTGGTGTCGACCAGCTATCCTGGCCGACTCGTCCCGGGTTCGAGCAGACGCGGGGTCGACCAGTTAGCCTTGCTAACTCGGTCCCGGGTCCAAGGTGCCGCGGGTCGACCAGCTGTCCCAGCGGCCTCGGACCCTAGTCTGAAGAGCTGTGGGGTCGACCAACTATCCCGGCCGACTCAGAGGCGGGTCCGAGGAGCTGTGGGGTGGAATCGCTCTCCCGGCCGACTTGGTCCTGCGCCCGAGCTGACACAGGAGCAACCAGCTATCCCGGCCCTTTTGGTCAGTGTTCCGAGCTGGGGAGGGGTCGATCAGCTGTCCCGGCCGACTCAGACCCGGGTCCGAGGAGCTGCGGGGATGACCAGCTATCCCGCCAACTCGGCCAGGGTTCGAGCTGACGCGGGTCGTCCAGTTATCGCGGCCAACACGGTCCCGGTCCGAGGAGCTGTGGGGTCCACCAGATGTCCCGGCCGACTCGGACCCGAAGCCGAGGAGCTGTCGGGTCGACCAGCTGTCTAGGCCGACTCGTTCCCGTGTCCGAGTTGACATAGGGTCGGCCTGAAATCCTGAACCATTTGGTCCCCGGTACGAGCTGACGTGGTTTCCATCAGCAGTCCCGGCCAACTCGGACCCGGGTCCGAGGAGCTCTGGAGTCACAAGCTGTCCCGGCCGACTCGGTCCAGATCCGAACTGCCGCAGGGTCGACCAGCTCTTCCGGCCGATTCGCACCCGGGTCCCAGGAGCTCTGGGGTGGACCAGCTCTCCTGGCCGACTCCGTCCTGGGTCCTAACTTACACAGGGTCGACCATCTATCCCGGTCCATATGGTCCCAGCTCCGAACTGACGCCCTGTCGTTAATTTTCCAGGACGACCCGGTCACGGGTCTGAGGAGCTGTGGGGTCGACCAGGTGTCCCGGTTGACTCGGACCCGAGGCCGAGGAGCTGTGGGGTTCACCAGCTATCCCGGCCAACTCAGTACTGGTCCGAGCTGACGCGGGGTCGTCCAGCTGTGCAGGCCGACTCGAACCCGGGTCCGAGGAGCTCTGGTGTTGTCCAGCTACCCTGCCCGACTCCGTCCCGGGTCCGAGCTTACACAGGGTCGACCATCTATCCCGGCCCATTTGGTCCGGGGTCCGGGCTGACGCGGTCTCGCTCACCTGCCCCAGACGACACGGTCCCGGGTCTGAGGAGGTGCGGGGTCGAACATATGTCCCGGCCGACTCGGACCCGAGTCCGAGGAGCTGTGGGGTCGAGCAGCTCTCCTGGCCGACTCGTCCCGGGTTCGAGCTGACGCGGGCTCGACCAGCTATCCCGGCCGACTCGGTCCCGGTACCGATCTGACACATGATGGACCAGCTATCCCGGCCCATTCGGTCCCAGATGCGAGCTGAGGCGGGGTCGACCAGACGTCCCGGCCGCCTCGGACCCTGGTCTGAGGAGCTGTGGGCTTGACAAGCTCTCCCGGCCGAATCGGTCCCGGATTCGAGCTGCCGCAGCGTCGACCAGCTATCCCGGCGTCTCGGCCCCGGGTCCGAGATGACTCGGTGTCGACCAGCAATGCTGGCCAACTCGGACCCGGGTCCGAGGAGCTGTGGGGTCGACCAGCTATCCTGGCCGACTCGTCCCGGGTCAGAGCAGACGCGGGGTCAACCAGTTATCCCGGCCACCTCGGTCCCGGGTCCAACCTGCCACGGGTCGACCAGCTGTCCCCGCCGACTCGGCCCCGGGTCCAAGCAGCTGTGGGGTGGACCAGCTGTGCACGCCGATCGGTCCCGGTTCCGAGCTGACACAGTGTCGGCCAGGAATCCCGACCCATTTGGTCCCGGGTCCCAGCTGACTCGGTGTCGACCAGCTGTCCCCGCCGACTCGGACCCAGGTCCGAGGAGCTGTGGGGTCGAGCAGCTCTCCTGGCCTGCTCGTCCCGGGTTCGAGGGGACGCTGGCTCGACCAGTTTCCCCGGCCAACTCGGTCCCGGATCCAAGGTGCCGCACGTCGACGAGCTCTCCCGGCCGACTCGGTCCCTGTACCTTTCTGACACGTGATAGACCAGCTATCCCGGCCCATTTGGTCCCAGATCCGAGCTGACGCGGGGTGGACCAGAGGTCCGGGCCGCCTCGGAACCGGGTCCGAGGAGCTGTGGGCTCGACATTCTCTCCCTGCCGAATCGGTCCCGGGTCCGAGAAGACTCGGGGTCGACCAGCTATCCCGGCCAACTCAGACCCGGGTCCGAGAAGACTCGGGGTCGACCAGCTATCCCGGCCAACTCGGACCCGGGTCCGAGGAGCTGTAGTGTTGGCCAGCTATCCCGGTGTACTCGGTCTCGGGTCCGAGCTGCCGCAGGGTCGACCCGCTGTGCAGGCCGACTCGGACCCAGGTTCAAGGAGCTGTTGGGTCGCCTAGATATCCTGGCCAACGCGGTCCCGGGTCCGAGCTGAAACAGGGTCGATCAGCTATCCCGGCCCATTTGGTCAGTGCTACGAGCTGCCCCAGTGTCGATCAGCTGTCCCAGCCGACTCGGAACCTGGTCCGAGGAGCTGTGGGATCGACCAGATTTCCCGGCCGATTCGGACCCGAGTCCGAGGAGCTGTGGTGTCGACCAGCTATCCTGGCCGACTCGTCCCGGGTTCGAGCAGACGCGGGGTCGACCAGTTAGCCTTGCTAACTCGGTCCCGGGTCCAAGGTGCCGCGGGTCGACCAGCTGTCCCAGCGGCCTCGGACCCTAGTCTGAAGAGCTGTGGGGTCGACCAACTATCCCGGCCGACTCAGAGGCGGGTCCGAGGAGCTGTGGGGTGGAATCGCTCTCCCGGCCGACTTGGTCCTGCGCCCGAGCTGACACAGGAGCAACCAGCTATCCCGGCCCTTTTGGTCAGTGTTCCGAGCTGGGGAGGGGTCGATCAGCTGTCCCGGCCGACTCAGACCCGGGTCCGAGGAGCTGCGGGGATGACCAGCTATCCCGCCAACTCGGCCAGGGTTCGAGCTGACGCGGGTCGTCCAGTTATCGCGGCCAACACGGTCCCGGTCCGAGGAGCTGTGGGGTCCACCAGATGTCCCGGCCGACTCGGACCCGAAGCCGAGGAGCTGTCGGGTCGACCAGCTGTCTAGGCCGACTCGTTCCCGTGTCCGAGTTGACATAGGGTCGGCCTGAAATCCTGAACCATTTGGTCCCCGGTACGAGCTGACGTGGTTTCCATCAGCAGTCCCGGCCAACTCGGACCCGGGTCCGAGGAGCTCTGGAGTCACAAGCTGTCCCGGCCGACTCGGTCCAGATCCGAACTGCCGCAGGGTCGACCAGCTCTTCCGGCCGATTCGCACCCGGGTCCCAGGAGCTCTGGGGTGGACCAGCTCTCCTGGCCGACTCCGTCCTGGGTCCTAACTTACACAGGGTCGACCATCTATCCCGGTCCATATGGTCCCAGCTCCGAACTGACGCCCTGTCGTTAATTTTCCAGGACGACCCGGTCACGGGTCTGAGGAGCTGTGGGGTCGACCAGGTGTCCCGGTTGACTCGGACCCGAGGCCGAGGAGCTGTGGGGTTCACCAGCTATCCCGGCCAACTCAGTACTGGTCCGAGCTGACGCGGGGTCGTCCAGCTGTGCAGGCCGACTCGAACCCGGGTCCGAGGAGCTCTGGTGTTGTCCAGCTACCCTGCCCGACTCCGTCCCGGGTCCGAGCTTACACAGGGTCGACCATCTATCCCGGCCCATTTGGTCCGGGGTCCGGGCTGACGCGGTCTCGCTCACCTGCCCCAGACGACACGGTCCCGGGTCTGAGGAGGTGCGGGGTCGAACATATGTCCCGGCCGACTCGGACCCGAGTCCGAGGAGCTGTGGGGTCGAGCAGCTCTCCTGGCCGACTCGTCCCGGGTTCGAGCTGACGCGGGCTCGACCAGCTATCCCGGCCGACTCGGTCCCGGTACCGATCTGACACATGATGGACCAGCTATCCCGGCCCATTCGGTCCCAGATGCGAGCTGAGGCGGGGTCGACCAGACGTCCCGGCCGCCTCGGACCCTGGTCTGAGGAGCTGTGGGCTTGACAAGCTCTCCCGGCCGAATCGGTCCCGGATTCGAGCTGCCGCAGCGTCGACCAGCTATCCCGGCGTCTCGGCCCCGGGTCCGAGATGACTCGGTGTCGACCAGCAATGCTGGCCAACTCGGACCCGGGTCCGAGGAGCTGTGGGGTCGACCAGCTATCCTGGCCGACTCGTCCCGGGTCAGAGCAGACGCGGGGTCAACCAGTTATCCCGGCCACCTCGGTCCCGGGGCCAACCTGCCACGGGTCGACCAGCTGTCCCCGCCGACTCGGCCCCGGGTCCAAGCAGCTGTGGGGTGGACCAGCTGTGCACGCCGATCGGTCCCGGTTCCGAGCTGACACAGTGTCGGCCAGGAATCCCGACCCATTTGGTCCCGGGTCCCAGCTGACTCGGTGTCGACCAGCTGTCCCCGCCGACTCGGACCCAGGTCCGAGGAGCTGTGGGGTCGAGCAGCTCTCCTGGCCTGCTCGTCCCGGGTTCGAGGGGACGCTGGCTCGACCAGTTTCCCCGGCCAACTCGGTCCCGGATCCAAGGTGCCGCACGTCGACGAGCTCTCCCGGCCGACTCGGTCCCTGTACCTTTCTGACACGTGATAGACCAGCTATCCCGGCCCATTTGGTCCCAGATCCGAGCTGACGCGGGGTGGACCAGAGGTCCGGGCCGCCTCGGAACCGGGTCCGAGGAGCTGTGGGCTCGACATTCTCTCCCTGCCGAATCGGTCCCGGGTCCGAGAAGACTCGGGGTCGACCAGCTATCCCGGCCAACTCAGACCCGGGTCCGAGAAGACTCGGGGTCGACCAGCTATCCCGGCCAACTCGGACCCGGGTCCGAGGAGCTGTAGTGTTGGCCAGCTATCCCGGTGTACTCGGTCTCGGGTCCGAGCTGCCGCAGGGTCGACCCGCTGTGCAGGCCGACTCGGACCCAGGTTCAAGGAGCTGTTGGGTCGCCTAGATATCCTGGCCAACGCGGTCCCGGGTCCGAGCTGAAACAGGGTCGATCAGCTATCCCGGCCCATTTGGTCAGTGCTACGAGCTGCCCCAGTGTCGATCAGCTGTCCCAGCCGACTCGGAACCTGGTCCGAGGAGCTGTGGGATCGACCAGATTTCCCGGCCGATTCGGACCCGAGTCCGAGGAGCTGTGGTGTCGACCAGCTATCCTGGCCGACTCGTCCCGGGTTCGAGCAGACGCGGGGTCGACCAGTTAGCCTTGCTAACTCGGTCCCGGGTCCAAGGTGCCGCGGGTCGACCAGCTGTCCCAGCGGCCTCGGACCCTAGTCTGAAGAGCTGTGGGGTCGACCAACTATCCCGGCCGACTCAGAGGCGGGTCCGAGGAGCTGTGGGGTGGAATCGCTCTCCCGGCCGACTTGGTCCTGCGCCCGAGCTGACACAGGAGCAACCAGCTATCCCGGCCCTTTTGGTCAGTGTTCCGAGCTGGGGAGGGGTCGATCAGCTGTCCCGGCCGACTCAGACCCGGGTCCGAGGAGCTGCGGGGATGACCAGCTATCCCGCCAACTCGGCCAGGGTTCGAGCTGACGCGGGTCGTCCAGTTATCGCGGCCAACACGGTCCCGGTCCGAGGAGCTGTGGGGTCCACCAGATGTCCCGGCCGACTCGGACCCGAAGCCGAGGAGCTGTCGGGTCGACCAGCTGTCTAGGCCGACTCGTTCCCGTGTCCGAGTTGACATAGGGTCGGCCTGAAATCCTGAACCATTTGGTCCCCGGTACGAGCTGACGTGGTTTCCATCAGCAGTCCCGGCCAACTCGGACCCGGGTCCGAGGAGCTCTGGAGTCACAAGCTGTCCCGGCCGACTCGGTCCAGATCCGAACTGCCGCAGGGTCGACCAGCTCTTCCGGCCGATTCGCACCCGGGTCCCAGGAGCTCTGGGGTGGACCAGCTCTCCTGGCCGACTCCGTCCTGGGTCCTAACTTACACAGGGTCGACCATCTATCCCGGTCCATATGGTCCCAGCTCCGAACTGACGCCCTGTCGTTAATTTTCCAGGACGACCCGGTCACGGGTCTGAGGAGCTGTGGGGTCGACCAGGTGTCCCGGTTGACTCGGACCCGAGGCCGAGGAGCTGTGGGGTTCACCAGCTATCCCGGCCAACTCAGTACTGGTCCGAGCTGACGCGGGGTCGTCCAGCTGTGCAGGCCGACTCGAACCCGGGTCCGAGGAGCTCTGGTGTTGTCCAGCTACCCTGCCCGACTCCGTCCCGGGTCCGAGCTTACACAGGGTCGACCATCTATCCCGGCCCATTTGGTCCGGGGTCCGGGCTGACGCGGTCTCGCTCACCTGCCCCAGACGACACGGTCCCGGGTCTGAGGAGGTGCGGGGTCGAACATATGTCCCGGCCGACTCGGACCCGAGTCCGAGGAGCTGTGGGGTCGAGCAGCTCTCCTGGCCGACTCGTCCCGGGTTCGAGCTGACGCGGGCTCGACCAGCTATCCCGGCCGACTCGGTCCCGGTACCGATCTGACACATGATGGACCAGCTATCCCGGCCCATTCGGTCCCAGATGCGAGCTGAGGCGGGGTCGACCAGACGTCCCGGCCGCCTCGGACCCTGGTCTGAGGAGCTGTGGGCTTGACAAGCTCTCCCGGCCGAATCGGTCCCGGATTCGAGCTGCCGCAGCGTCGACCAGCTATCCCGGCGTCTCGGCCCCGGGTCCGAGATGACTCGGTGTCGACCAGCAATGCTGGCCAACTCGGACCCGGGTCCGAGGAGCTGTGGGGTCGACCAGCTATCCTGGCCGACTCGTCCCGGGTCAGAGCAGACGCGGGGTCAACCAGTTATCCCGGCCACCTCGGTCCCGGGGCCAACCTGCCACGGGTCGACCAGCTGTCCCCGCCGACTCGGCCCCGGGTCCAAGCAGCTGTGGGGTGGACCAGCTGTGCACGCCGATCGGTCCCGGTTCCGAGCTGACACAGTGTCGGCCAGGAATCCCGACCCATTTGGTCCCGGGTCCCAGCTGACTCGGTGTCGACCAGCTGTCCCCGCCGACTCGGACCCAGGTCCGAGGAGCTGTGGGGTCGAGCAGCTCTCCTGGCCTGCTCGTCCCGGGTTCGAGGGGACGCTGGCTCGACCAGTTTCCCCGGCCAACTCGGTCCCGGATCCAAGGTGCCGCACGTCGACGAGCTCTCCCGGCCGACTCGGTCCCTGTACCTTTCTGACACGTGATAGACCAGCTATCCCGGCCCATTTGGTCCCAGATCCGAGCTGACGCGGGGTGGACCAGAGGTCCGGGCCGCCTCGGAACCGGGTCCGAGGAGCTGTGGGCTCGACATTCTCTCCCTGCCGAATCGGTCCCGGGTCCGAGAAGACTCGGGGTCGACCAGCTATCCCGGCCAACTCAGACCCGGGTCCGAGAAGACTCGGGGTCGACCAGCTATCCCGGCCAACTCGGACCCGGGTCCGAGGAGCTGTAGTGTTGGCCAGCTATCCCGGTGTACTCGGTCTCGGGTCCGAGCTGCCGCAGGGTCGACCCGCTGTGCAGGCCGACTCGGACCCAGGTTCAAGGAGCTGTTGGGTCGCCTAGATATCCTGGCCAACGCGGTCCCGGGTCCGAGCTGAAACAGGGTCGATCAGCTATCCCGGCCCATTTGGTCAGTGCTACGAGCTGCCCCAGTGTCGATCAGCTGTCCCAGCCGACTCGGAACCTGGTCCGAGGAGCTGTGGGATCGACCAGATTTCCCGGCCGATTCGGACCCGAGTCCGAGGAGCTGTGGTGTCGACCAGCTATCCTGGCCGACTCGTCCCGGGTTCGAGCAGACGCGGGGTCGACCAGTTAGCCTTGCTAACTCGGTCCCGGGTCCAAGGTGCCGCGGGTCGACCAGCTGTCCCAGCGGCCTCGGACCCTAGTCTGAAGAGCTGTGGGGTCGACCAACTATCCCGGCCGACTCAGAGGCGGGTCCGAGGAGCTGTGGGGTGGAATCGCTCTCCCGGCCGACTTGGTCCTGCGCCCGAGCTGACACAGGAGCAACCAGCTATCCCGGCCCTTTTGGTCAGTGTTCCGAGCTGGGGAGGGGTCGATCAGCTGTCCCGGCCGACTCAGACCCGGGTCCGAGGAGCTGCGGGGATGACCAGCTATCCCGCCAACTCGGCCAGGGTTCGAGCTGACGCGGGTCGTCCAGTTATCGCGGCCAACACGGTCCCGGTCCGAGGAGCTGTGGGGTCCACCAGATGTCCCGGCCGACTCGGACCCGAAGCCGAGGAGCTGTCGGGTCGACCAGCTGTCTAGGCCGACTCGTTCCCGTGTCCGAGTTGACATAGGGTCGGCCTGAAATCCTGAACCATTTGGTCCCCGGTACGAGCTGACGTGGTTTCCATCAGCAGTCCCGGCCAACTCGGACCCGGGTCCGAGGAGCTCTGGAGTCACAAGCTGTCCCGGCCGACTCGGTCCAGATCCGAACTGCCGCAGGGTCGACCAGCTCTTCCGGCCGATTCGCACCCGGGTCCCAGGAGCTCTGGGGTGGACCAGCTCTCCTGGCCGACTCCGTCCTGGGTCCTAACTTACACAGGGTCGACCATCTATCCCGGTCCATATGGTCCCAGCTCCGAACTGACGCCCTGTCGTTAATTTTCCAGGACGACCCGGTCACGGGTCTGAGGAGCTGTGGGGTCGACCAGGTGTCCCGGTTGACTCGGACCCGAGGCCGAGGAGCTGTGGGGTTCACCAGCTATCCCGGCCAACTCAGTACTGGTCCGAGCTGACGCGGGGTCGTCCAGCTGTGCAGGCCGACTCGAACCCGGGTCCGAGGAGCTCTGGTGTTGTCCAGCTACCCTGCCCGACTCCGTCCCGGGTCCGAGCTTACACAGGGTCGACCATCTATCCCGGCCCATTTGGTCCGGGGTCCGGGCTGACGCGGTCTCGCTCACCTGCCCCAGACGACACGGTCCCGGGTCTGAGGAGGTGCGGGGTCGAACATATGTCCCGGCCGACTCGGACCCGAGTCCGAGGAGCTGTGGGGTCGAGCAGCTCTCCTGGCCGACTCGTCCCGGGTTCGAGCTGACGCGGGCTCGACCAGCTATCCCGGCCGACTCGGTCCCGGTACCGATCTGACACATGATGGACCAGCTATCCCGGCCCATTCGGTCCCAGATGCGAGCTGAGGCGGGGTCGACCAGACGTCCCGGCCGCCTCGGACCCTGGTCTGAGGAGCTGTGGGCTTGACAAGCTCTCCCGGCCGAATCGGTCCCGGATTCGAGCTGCCGCAGCGTCGACCAGCTATCCCGGCGTCTCGGCCCCGGGTCCGAGATGACTCGGTGTCGACCAGCAATGCTGGCCAACTCGGACCCGGGTCCGAGGAGCTGTGGGGTCGACCAGCTATCCTGGCCGACTCGTCCCGGGTCAGAGCAGACGCGGGGTCAACCAGTTATCCCGGCCACCTCGGTCCCGGGGCCAACCTGCCACGGGTCGACCAGCTGTCCCCGCCGACTCGGCCCCGGGTCCAAGCAGCTGTGGGGTGGACCAGCTGTGCACGCCGATCGGTCCCGGTTCCGAGCTGACACAGTGTCGGCCAGGAATCCCGACCCATTTGGTCCCGGGTCCCAGCTGACTCGGTGTCGACCAGCTGTCCCCGCCGACTCGGACCCAGGTCCGAGGAGCTGTGGGGTCGAGCAGCTCTCCTGGCCTGCTCGTCCCGGGTTCGAGGGGACGCTGGCTCGACCAGTTTCCCCGGCCAACTCGGTCCCGGATCCAAGGTGCCGCACGTCGACGAGCTCTCCCGGCCGACTCGGTCCCTGTACCTTTCTGACACGTGATAGACCAGCTATCCCGGCCCATTTGGTCCCAGATCCGAGCTGACGCGGGGTGGACCAGAGGTCCGGGCCGCCTCGGAACCGGGTCCGAGGAGCTGTGGGCTCGACATTCTCTCCCTGCCGAATCGGTCCCGGGTCCGAGAAGACTCGGGGTCGACCAGCTATCCCGGCCAACTCAGACCCGGGTCCGAGAAGACTCGGGGTCGACCAGCTATCCCGGCCAACTCGGACCCGGGTCCGAGGAGCTGTAGTGTTGGCCAGCTATCCCGGTGTACTCGGTCTCGGGTCCGAGCTGCCGCAGGGTCGACCCGCTGTGCAGGCCGACTCGGACCCAGGTTCAAGGAGCTGTTGGGTCGCCTAGATATCCTGGCCAACGCGGTCCCGGGTCCGAGCTGAAACAGGGTCGATCAGCTATCCCGGCCCATTTGGTCAGTGCTACGAGCTGCCCCAGTGTCGATCAGCTGTCCCAGCCGACTCGGAACCTGGTCCGAGGAGCTGTGGGATCGACCAGATTTCCCGGCCGATTCGGACCCGAGTCCGAGGAGCTGTGGTGTCGACCAGCTATCCTGGCCGACTCGTCCCGGGTTCG
Source organism: Sus scrofa (assembly GCF_054392235.1). NCBI lineage: Eukaryota > Metazoa > Chordata > Mammalia > Artiodactyla > Suidae > Sus > Sus scrofa. Next base: position 44,134,063 of record NC_139387.1, on the reverse strand, counting down.
AGCAGACGCGGGGTCGACCAGTTAGCCTTGCTAACTCGGTCCCGGGTCCAAGGTGCCGCGGGTCGACCAGCTGTCCCAGCGGCCTCGGACCCTAGTCTGAAGAGCTGTGGGGTCGACCAACTATCCCGGCCGACTCAGAGGCGGGTCCGAGGAGCTGTGGGGTGGAATCGCTCTCCCGGCCGACTTGGTCCTGCGCCCGAGCTGACACAGGAGCAACCAGCTATCCCGGCCCTTTTGGTCAGTGTTCCGAGCTGGGGAGGGGTCGATCAGCTGTCCCGGCCGACTCAGACCCGGGTCCGAGGAGCTGCGGGGATGACCAGCTATCCCGCCAACTCGGCCAGGGTTCGAGCTGACGCGGGTCGTCCAGTTATCGCGGCCAACACGGTCCCGGTCCGAGGAGCTGTGGGGTCCACCAGATGTCCCGGCCGACTCGGACCCGAAGCCGAGGAGCTGTCGGGTCGACCAGCTGTCTAGGCCGACTCGTTCCCGTGTCCGAGTTGACATAGGGTCGGCCTGAAATCCTGAACCATTTGGTCCCCGGTACGAGCTGACGTGGTTTCCATCAGCAGTCCCGGCCAACTCGGACCCGGGTCCGAGGAGCTCTGGAGTCACAAGCTGTCCCGGCCGACTCGGTCCAGATCCGAACTGCCGCAGGGTCGACCAGCTCTTCCGGCCGATTCGCACCCGGGTCCCAGGAGCTCTGGGGTGGACCAGCTCTCCTGGCCGACTCCGTCCTGGGTCCTAACTTACACAGGGTCGACCATCTATCCCGGTCCATATGGTCCCAGCTCCGAACTGACGCCCTGTCGTTAATTTTCCAGGACGACCCGGTCACGGGTCTGAGGAGCTGTGGGGTCGACCAGGTGTCCCGGTTGACTCGGACCCGAGGCCGAGGAGCTGTGGGGTTCACCAGCTATCCCGGCCAACTCAGTACTGGTCCGAGCTGACGCGGGGTCGTCCAGCTGTGCAGGCCGACTCGAACCCGGGTCCGAGGAGCTCTGGTGTTGTCCAGCTACCCTGCCCGACTCCGTCCCGGGTCCGAGCTTACCCAGGGTCGACCATCTATCCCGGCCCATTTGGTCCGGGGTCCGGGCTGACGCGGTCTCGCTCACCTGCCCCAGACGACACGGTCCCGGGTCTGAGGAGGTGCGGGGTCGAACATATGTCCCGGCCGACTCGGACCCGAGTCCGAGGAGCTGTGGGGTCGAGCAGCTCTCCTGGCCGACTCGTCCCGGGTTCGAGCTGACGCGGGCTCGACCAGCTATCCCGGCCGACTCGGTCCCGGTACCGATCTGACACATGATGGACCAGCTATCCCGGCCCATTCGGTCCCAGATGCGAGCTGAGGCGGGGTCGACCAGACGTCCCGGCCGCCTCGGACCCTGGTCTGAGGAGCTGTGGGCTTGACAAGCTCTCCCGGCCGAATCGGTCCCGGATTCGAGCTGCCGCAGCGTCGACCAGCTATCCCGGCGTCTCGGCCCCGGGTCCGAGATGACTCGGTGTCGACCAGCAATGCTGGCCAACTCGGACCCGGGTCCGAGGAGCTGTGGGGTCGACCAGCTATCCTGGCCGACTCGTCCCGGGTCAGAGCAGACGCGGGGTCAACCAGTTATCCCGGCCACCTCGGTCCCGGGGCCAACCTGCCACGGGTCGACCAGCTGTCCCCGCCGACTCGGCCCCGGGTCCAAGCAGCTGTGGGGTGGACCAGCTGTGCACGCCGATCGGTCCCGGTTCCGAGCTGACACAGTGTCGGCCAGGAATCCCGACCCATTTGGTCCCGGGTCCCAGCTGACTCGGTGTCGACCAGCTGTCCCCGCCGACTCGGACCCAGGTCCGAGGAGCTGTGGGGTCGAGCAGCTCTCCTGGCCTGCTCGTCCCGGGTTCGAGGGGACGCTGGCTCGACCAGTTTCCCCGGCCAACTCGGTCCCGGATCCAAGGTGCCGCACGTCGACGAGCTCTCCCGGCCGACTCGGTCCCTGTACCTTTCTGACACGTGATAGACCAGCTATCCCGGCCCATTTGGTCCCAGATCCGAGCTGACGCGGGGTGGACCAGAGGTCCGGGCCGCCTCGGAACCGGGTCCGAGGAGCTGTGGGCTCGACATTCTCTCCCTGCCGAATCGGTCCCGGGTCCGAGAAGACTCGGGGTCGACCAGCTATCCCGGCCAACTCAGACCCGGGTCCGAGAAGACTCGGGGTCGACCAGCTATCCCGGCCAACTCGGACCCGGGTCCGAGGAGCTGTAGTGTTGGCCAGCTATCCCGGTGTACTCGGTCTCGGGTCCGAGCTGCCGCAGGGTCGACCCGCTGTGCAGGCCGACTCGGACCCAGGTTCAAGGAGCTGTTGGGTCGCCTAGATATCCTGGCCAACGCGGTCCCGGGTCCGAGCTGAAACAGGGTCGATCAGCTATCCCGGCCCATTTGGTCAGTGCTACGAGCTGCCCCAGTGTCGATCAGCTGTCCCAGCCGACTCGGAACCTGGTCCGAGGAGCTGTGGGATCGACCAGATTTCCCGGCCGATTCGGACCCGAGTCCGAGGAGCTGTGGTGTCGACCAGCTATCCTGGCCGACTCGTCCCGGGTTCGAGCAGACGCGGGGTCGACCAGTTAGCCTTGCTAACTCGGTCCCGGGTCCAAGGTGCCGCGGGTCGACCAGCTGTCCCAGCGGCCTCGGACCCTAGTCTGAAGAGCTGTGGGGTCGACCAACTATCCCGGCCGACTCAGAGGCGGGTCCGAGGAGCTGTGGGGTGGAATCGCTCTCCCGGCCGACTTGGTCCTGCGCCCGAGCTGACACAGGAGCAACCAGCTATCCCGGCCCTTTTGGTCAGTGTTCCGAGCTGGGGAGGGGTCGATCAGCTGTCCCGGCCGACTCAGACCCGGGTCCGAGGAGCTGCGGGGATGACCAGCTATCCCGCCAACTCGGCCAGGGTTCGAGCTGACGCGGGTCGTCCAGTTATCGCGGCCAACACGGTCCCGGTCCGAGGAGCTGTGGGGTCCACCAGATGTCCCGGCCGACTCGGACCCGAAGCCGAGGAGCTGTCGGGTCGACCAGCTGTCTAGGCCGACTCGTTCCCGTGTCCGAGTTGACATAGGGTCGGCCTGAAATCCTGAACCATTTGGTCCCCGGTACGAGCTGACGTGGTTTCCATCAGCAGTCCCGGCCAACTCGGACCCGGGTCCGAGGAGCTCTGGAGTCACAAGCTGTCCCGGCCGACTCGGTCCAGATCCGAACTGCCGCAGGGTCGACCAGCTCTTCCGGCCGATTCGCACCCGGGTCCCAGGAGCTCTGGGGTGGACCAGCTCTCCTGGCCGACTCCGTCCTGGGTCCTAACTTACACAGGGTCGACCATCTATCCCGGTCCATATGGTCCCAGCTCCGAACTGACGCCCTGTCGTTAATTTTCCAGGACGACCCGGTCACGGGTCTGAGGAGCTGTGGGGTCGACCAGGTGTCCCGGTTGACTCGGACCCGAGGCCGAGGAGCTGTGGGGTTCACCAGCTATCCCGGCCAACTCAGTACTGGTCCGAGCTGACGCGGGGTCGTCCAGCTGTGCAGGCCGACTCGAACCCGGGTCCGAGGAGCTCTGGTGTTGTCCAGCTACCCTGCCCGACTCCGTCCCGGGTCCGAGCTTACACAGGGTCGACCATCTATCCCGGCCCATTTGGTCCGGGGTCCGGGCTGACGCGGTCTCGCTCACCTGCCCCAGACGACACGGTCCCGGGTCTGAGGAGGTGCGGGGTCGAACATATGTCCCGGCCGACTCGGACCCGAGTCCGAGGAGCTGTGGGGTCGAGCAGCTCTCCTGGCCGACTCGTCCCGGGTTCGAGCTGACGCGGGCTCGACCAGCTATCCCGGCCGACTCGGTCCCGGTACCGATCTGACACATGATGGACCAGCTATCCCGGCCCATTCGGTCCCAGATGCGAGCTGAGGCGGGGTCGACCAGACGTCCCGGCCGCCTCGGACCCTGGTCTGAGGAGCTGTGGGCTTGACAAGCTCTCCCGGCCGAATCGGTCCCGGATTCGAGCTGCCGCAGCGTCGACCAGCTATCCCGGCGTCTCGGCCCCGGGTCCGAGATGACTCGGTGTCGACCAGCAATGCTGGCCAACTCGGACCCGGGTCCGAGGAGCTGTGGGGTCGACCAGCTATCCTGGCCGACTCGTCCCGGGTCAGAGCAGACGCGGGGTCAACCAGTTATCCCGGCCACCTCGGTCCCGGGGCCAACCTGCCACGGGTCGACCAGCTGTCCCCGCCGACTCGGCCCCGGGTCCAAGCAGCTGTGGGGTGGACCAGCTGTGCACGCCGATCGGTCCCGGTTCCGAGCTGACACAGTGTCGGCCAGGAATCCCGACCCATTTGGTCCCGGGTCCCAGCTGACTCGGTGTCGACCAGCTGTCCCCGCCGACTCGGACCCAGGTCCGAGGAGCTGTGGGGTCGAGCAGCTCTCCTGGCCTGCTCGTCCCGGGTTCGAGGGGACGCTGGCTCGACCAGTTTCCCCGGCCAACTCGGTCCCGGATCCAAGGTGCCGCACGTCGACGAGCTCTCCCGGCCGACTCGGTCCCTGTACCTTTCTGACACGTGATAGACCAGCTATCCCGGCCCATTTGGTCCCAGATCCGAGCTGACGCGGGGTGGACCAGAGGTCCGGGCCGCCTCGGAACCGGGTCCGAGGAGCTGTGGGCTCGACATTCTCTCCCTGCCGAATCGGTCCCGGGTCCGAGAAGACTCGGGGTCGACCAGCTATCCCGGCCAACTCAGACCCGGGTCCGAGAAGACTCGGGGTCGACCAGCTATCCCGGCCAACTCGGACCCGGGTCCGAGGAGCTGTAGTGTTGGCCAGCTATCCCGGTGTACTCGGTCTCGGGTCCGAGCTGCCGCAGGGTCGACCCGCTGTGCAGGCCGACTCGGACCCAGGTTCAAGGAGCTGTTGGGTCGCCTAGATATCCTGGCCAACGCGGTCCCGGGTCCGAGCTGAAACAGGGTCGATCAGCTATCCCGGCCCATTTGGTCAGTGCTACGAGCTGCCCCAGTGTCGATCAGCTGTCCCAGCCGACTCGGAACCTGGTCCGAGGAGCTGTGGGATCGACCAGATTTCCCGGCCGATTCGGACCCGAGTCCGAGGAGCTGTGGTGTCGACCAGCTATCCTGGCCGACTCGTCCCGGGTTCGAGCAGACGCGGGGTCGACCAGTTAGCCTTGCTAACTCGGTCCCGGGTCCAAGGTGCCGCGGGTCGACCAGCTGTCCCAGCGGCCTCGGACCCTAGTCTGAAGAGCTGTGGGGTCGACCAACTATCCCGGCCGACTCAGAGGCGGGTCCGAGGAGCTGTGGGGTGGAATCGCTCTCCCGGCCGACTTGGTCCTGCGCCCGAGCTGACACAGGAGCAACCAGCTATCCCGGCCCTTTTGGTCAGTGTTCCGAGCTGGGGAGGGGTCGATCAGCTGTCCCGGCCGACTCAGACCCGGGTCCGAGGAGCTGCGGGGATGACCAGCTATCCCGCCAACTCGGCCAGGGTTCGAGCTGACGCGGGTCGTCCAGTTATCGCGGCCAACACGGTCCCGGTCCGAGGAGCTGTGGGGTCCACCAGATGTCCCGGCCGACTCGGACCCGAAGCCGAGGAGCTGTCGGGTCGACCAGCTGTCTAGGCCGACTCGTTCCCGTGTCCGAGTTGACATAGGGTCGGCCTGAAATCCTGAACCATTTGGTCCCCGGTACGAGCTGACGTGGTTTCCATCAGCAGTCCCGGCCAACTCGGACCCGGGTCCGAGGAGCTCTGGAGTCACAAGCTGTCCCGGCCGACTCGGTCCAGATCCGAACTGCCGCAGGGTCGACCAGCTCTTCCGGCCGATTCGCACCCGGGTCCCAGGAGCTCTGGGGTGGACCAGCTCTCCTGGCCGACTCCGTCCTGGGTCCTAACTTACACAGGGTCGACCATCTATCCCGGTCCATATGGTCCCAGCTCCGAACTGACGCCCTGTCGTTAATTTTCCAGGACGACCCGGTCACGGGTCTGAGGAGCTGTGGGGTCGACCAGGTGTCCCGGTTGACTCGGACCCGAGGCCGAGGAGCTGTGGGGTTCACCAGCTATCCCGGCCAACTCAGTACTGGTCCGAGCTGACGCGGGGTCGTCCAGCTGTGCAGGCCGACTCGAACCCGGGTCCGAGGAGCTCTGGTGTTGTCCAGCTACCCTGCCCGACTCCGTCCCGGGTCCGAGCTTACACAGGGTCGACCATCTATCCCGGCCCATTTGGTCCGGGGTCCGGGCTGACGCGGTCTCGCTCACCTGCCCCAGACGACACGGTCCCGGGTCTGAGGAGGTGCGGGGTCGAACATATGTCCCGGCCGACTCGGACCCGAGTCCGAGGAGCTGTGGGGTCGAGCAGCTCTCCTGGCCGACTCGTCCCGGGTTCGAGCTGACGCGGGCTCGACCAGCTATCCCGGCCGACTCGGTCCCGGTACCGATCTGACACATGATGGACCAGCTATCCCGGCCCATTCGGTCCCAGATGCGAGCTGAGGCGGGGTCGACCAGACGTCCCGGCCGCCTCGGACCCTGGTCTGAGGAGCTGTGGGCTTGACAAGCTCTCCCGGCCGAATCGGTCCCGGATTCGAGCTGCCGCAGCGTCGACCAGCTATCCCGGCGTCTCGGCCCCGGGTCCGAGATGACTCGGTGTCGACCAGCAATGCTGGCCAACTCGGACCCGGGTCCGAGGAGCTGTGGGGTCGACCAGCTATCCTGGCCGACTCGTCCCGGGTCAGAGCAGACGCGGGGTCAACCAGTTATCCCGGCCACCTCGGTCCCGGGGCCAACCTGCCACGGGTCGACCAGCTGTCCCCGCCGACTCGGCCCCGGGTCCAAGCAGCTGTGGGGTGGACCAGCTGTGCACGCCGATCGGTCCCGGTTCCGAGCTGACACAGTGTCGGCCAGGAATCCCGACCCATTTGGTCCCGGGTCCCAGCTGACTCGGTGTCGACCAGCTGTCCCCGCCGACTCGGACCCAGGTCCGAGGAGCTGTGGGGTCGAGCAGCTCTCCTGGCCTGCTCGTCCCGGGTTCGAGGGGACGCTGGCTCGACCAGTTTCCCCGGCCAACTCGGTCCCGGATCCAAGGTGCCGCACGTCGACGAGCTCTCCCGGCCGACTCGGTCCCTGTACCTTTCTGACACGTGATAGACCAGCTATCCCGGCCCATTTGGTCCCAGATCCGAGCTGACGCGGGGTGGACCAGAGGTCCGGGCCGCCTCGGAACCGGGTCCGAGGAGCTGTGGGCTCGACATTCTCTCCCTGCCGAATCGGTCCCGGGTCCGAGAAGACTCGGGGTCGACCAGCTATCCCGGCCAACTCAGACCCGGGTCCGAGAAGACTCGGGGTCGACCAGCTATCCCGGCCAACTCGGACCCGGGTCCGAGGAGCTGTAGTGTTGGCCAGCTATCCCGGTGTACTCGGTCTCGGGTCCGAGCTGCCGCAGGGTCGACCCGCTGTGCAGGCCGACTCGGACCCAGGTTCAAGGAGCTGTTGGGTCGCCTAGATATCCTGGCCAACGCGGTCCCGGGTCCGAGCTGAAACAGGGTCGATCAGCTATCCCGGCCCATTTGGTCAGTGCTACGAGCTGCCCCAGTGTCGATCAGCTGTCCCAGCCGACTCGGAACCTGGTCCGAGGAGCTGTGGGATCGACCAGATTTCCCGGCCGATTCGGACCCGAGTCCGAGGAGCTGTGGTGTCGACCAGCTATCCTGGCCGACTCGTCCCGGGTTCGAGCAGACGCGGGGTCGACCAGTTAGCCTTGCTAACTCGGTCCCGGGTCCAAGGTGCCGCGGGTCGACCAGCTGTCCCAGCGGCCTCGGACCCTAGTCTGAAGAGCTGTGGGGTCGACCAACTATCCCGGCCGACTCAGAGGCGGGTCCGAGGAGCTGTGGGGTGGAATCGCTCTCCCGGCCGACTTGGTCCTGCGCCCGAGCTGACACAGGAGCAACCAGCTATCCCGGCCCTTTTGGTCAGTGTTCCGAGCTGGGGAGGGGTCGATCAGCTGTCCCGGCCGACTCAGACCCGGGTCCGAGGAGCTGCGGGGATGACCAGCTATCCCGCCAACTCGGCCAGGGTTCGAGCTGACGCGGGTCGTCCAGTTATCGCGGCCAACACGGTCCCGGTCCGAGGAGCTGTGGGGTCCACCAGATGTCCCGGCCGACTCGGACCCGAAGCCGAGGAGCTGTCGGGTCGACCAGCTGTCTAGGCCGACTCGTTCCCGTGTCCGAGTTGACATAGGGTCGGCCTGAAATCCTGAACCATTTGGTCCCCGGTACGAGCTGACGTGGTTTCCATCAGCAGTCCCGGCCAACTCGGACCCGGGTCCGAGGAGCTCTGGAGTCACAAGCTGTCCCGGCCGACTCGGTCCAGATCCGAACTGCCGCAGGGTCGACCAGCTCTTCCGGCCGATTCGCACCCGGGTCCCAGGAGCTCTGGGGTGGACCAGCTCTCCTGGCCGACTCCGTCCTGGGTCCTAACTTACACAGGGTCGACCATCTATCCCGGTCCATATGGTCCCAGCTCCGAACTGACGCCCTGTCGTTAATTTTCCAGGACGACCCGGTCACGGGTCTGAGGAGCTGTGGGGTCGACCAGGTGTCCCGGTTGACTCGGACCCGAGGCCGAGGAGCTGTGGGGTTCACCAGCTATCCCGGCCAACTCAGTACTGGTCCGAGCTGACGCGGGGTCGTCCAGCTGTGCAGGCCGACTCGAACCCGGGTCCGAGGAGCTCTGGTGTTGTCCAGCTACCCTGCCCGACTCCGTCCCGGGTCCGAGCTTACACAGGGTCGACCATCTATCCCGGCCCATTTGGTCCGGGGTCCGGGCTGACGCGGTCTCGCTCACCTGCCCCAGACGACACGGTCCCGGGTCTGAGGAGGTGCGGGGTCGAACATATGTCCCGGCCGACTCGGACCCGAGTCCGAGGAGCTGTGGGGTCGAGCAGCTCTCCTGGCCGACTCGTCCCGGGTTCGAGCTGACGCGGGCTCGACCAGCTATCCCGGCCGACTCGGTCCCGGTACCGATCTGACACATGATGGACCAGCTATCCCGGCCCATTCGGTCCCAGATGCGAGCTGAGGCGGGGTCGACCAGACGTCCCGGCCGCCTCGGACCCTGGTCTGAGGAGCTGTGGGCTTGACAAGCTCTCCCGGCCGAATCGGTCCCGGATTCGAGCTGCCGCAGCGTCGACCAGCTATCCCGGCGTCTCGGCCCCGGGTCCGAGATGACTCGGTGTCGACCAGCAATGCTGGCCAACTCGGACCCGGGTCCGAGGAGCTGTGGGGTCGACCAGCTATCCTGGCCGACTCGTCCCGGGTCAGAGCAGACGCGGGGTCAACCAGTTATCCCGGCCACCTCGGTCCCGGGGCCAACCTGCCACGGGTCGACCAGCTGTCCCCGCCGACTCGGCCCCGGGTCCAAGCAGCTGTGGGGTGGACCAGCTGTGCACGCCGATCGGTCCCGGTTCCGAGCTGACACAGTGTCGGCCAGGAATCCCGACCCATTTGGTCCCGGGTCCCAGCTGACTCGGTGTCGACCAGCTGTCCCCGCCGACTCGGACCCAGGTCCGAGGAGCTGTGGGGTCGAGCAGCTCTCCTGGCCTGCTCGTCCCGGGTTCGAGGGGACGCTGGCTCGACCAGTTTCCCCGGCCAACTCGGTCCCGGATCCAAGGTGCCGCACGTCGACGAGCTCTCCCGGCCGACTCGGTCCCTGTACCTTTCTGACACGTGATAGACCAGCTATCCCGGCCCATTTGGTCCCAGATCCGAGCTGACGCGGGGTGGACCAGAGGTCCGGGCCGCCTCGGAACCGGGTCCGAGGAGCTGTGGGCTCGACATTCTCTCCCTGCCGAATCGGTCCCGGGTCCGAGAAGACTCGGGGTCGACCAGCTATCCCGGCCAACTCAGACCCGGGTCCGAGAAGACTCGGGGTCGACCAGCTATCCCGGCCAACTCGGACCCGGGTCCGAGGAGCTGTAGTGTTGGCCAGCTATCCCGGTGTACTCGGTCTCGGGTCCGAGCTGCCGCAGGGTCGACCCGCTGTGCAGGCCGACTCGGACCCAGGTTCAAGGAGCTGTTGGGTCGCCTAGATATCCTGGCCAACGCGGTCCCGGGTCCGAGCTGAAACAGGGTCGATCAGCTATCCCGGCCCATTTGGTCAGTGCTACGAGCTGCCCCAGTGTCGATCAGCTGTCCCAGCCGACTCGGAACCTGGTCCGAGGAGCTGTGGGATCGACCAGATTTCCCGGCCGATTCGGACCCGAGTCCGAGGAGCTGTGGTGTCGACCAGCTATCCTGGCCGACTCGTCCCGGGTTCGAGCAGACGCGGGGTCGACCAGTTAGCCTTGCTAACTCGGTCCCGGGTCCAAGGTGCCGCGGGTCGACCAGCTGTCCCAGCGGCCTCGGACCCTAGTCTGAAGAGCTGTGGGGTCGACCAACTATCCCGGCCGACTCAGAGGCGGGTCCGAGGAGCTGTGGGGTGGAATCGCTCTCCCGGCCGACTTGGTCCTGCGCCCGAGCTGACACAGGAGCAACCAGCTATCCCGGCCCTTTTGGTCAGTGTTCCGAGCTGGGGAGGGGTCGATCAGCTGTCCCGGCCGACTCAGACCCGGGTCCGAGGAGCTGCGGGGATGACCAGCTATCCCGCCAACTCGGCCAGGGTTCGAGCTGACGCGGGTCGTCCAGTTATCGCGGCCAACACGGTCCCGGTCCGAGGAGCTGTGGGGTCCACCAGATGTCCCGGCCGACTCGGACCCGAAGCCGAGGAGCTGTCGGGTCGACCAGCTGTCTAGGCCGACTCGTTCCCGTGTCCGAGTTGACATAGGGTCGGCCTGAAATCCTGAACCATTTGGTCCCCGGTACGAGCTGACGTGGTTTCCATCAGCAGTCCCGGCCAACTCGGACCCGGGTCCGAGGAGCTCTGGAGTCACAAGCTGTCCCGGCCGACTCGGTCCAGATCCGAACTGCCGCAGGGTCGACCAGCTCTTCCGGCCGATTCGCACCCGGGTCCCAGGAGCTCTGGGGTGGACCAGCTCTCCTGGCCGACTCCGTCCTGGGTCCTAACTTACACAGGGTCGACCATCTATCCCGGTCCATATGGTCCCAGCTCCGAACTGACGCCCTGTCGTTAATTTTCCAGGACGACCCGGTCACGGGTCTGAGGAGCTGTGGGGTCGACCAGGTGTCCCGGTTGACTCGGACCCGAGGCCGAGGAGCTGTGGGGTTCACCAGCTATCCCGGCCAACTCAGTACTGGTCCGAGCTGACGCGGGGTCGTCCAGCTGTGCAGGCCGACTCGAACCCGGGTCCGAGGAGCTCTGGTGTTGTCCAGCTACCCTGCCCGACTCCGTCCCGGGTCCGAGCTTACCCAGGGTCGACCATCTATCCCGGCCCATTTGGTCCGGGGTCCGGGCTGACGCGGTCTCGCTCACCTGCCCCAGACGACACGGTCCCGGGTCTGAGGAGGTGCGGGGTCGAACATATGTCCCGGCCGACTCGGACCCGAGTCCGAGGAGCTGTGGGGTCGAGCAGCTCTCCTGGCCGACTCGTCCCGGGTTCGAGCTGACGCGGGCTCGACCAGCTATCCCGGCCGACTCGGTCCCGGTACCGATCTGACACATGATGGACCAGCTATCCCGGCCCATTCGGTCCCAGATGCGAGCTGAGGCGGGGTCGACCAGACGTCCCGGCCGCCTCGGACCCTGGTCTGAGGAGCTGTGGGCTTGACAAGCTCTCCCGGCCGAATCGGTCCCGGATTCGAGCTGCCGCAGCGTCGACCAGCTATCCCGGCGTCTCGGCCCCGGGTCCGAGATGACTCGGTGTCGACCAGCAATGCTGGCCAACTCGGACCCGGGTCCGAGGAGCTGTGGGGTCGACCAGCTATCCTGGCCGACTCGTCCCGGGTCAGAGCAGACGCGGGGTCAACCAGTGATCCCGGCCACCTCGGTCCCGGGGCCAACCTGCCACGGGTCGACCAGCTGTCCCCGCCGACTCGGCCCCGGGTCCAAGCAGCTGTGGGGTGGACCAGCTGTGCACGCCGATCGGTCCCGGTTCCGAGCTGACACAGTGTCGGCCAGGAATCCCGACCCATTTGGTCCCGGGTCCCAGCTGACTCGGTGTCGACCAGCTGTCCCCGCCGACTCGGACCCAGGTCCGAGGAGCTGTGGGGTCGAGCAGCTCTCCTGGCCTGCTCGTCCCGGGTTCGAGGGGACGCTGGCTCGACCAGTTTCCCCGGCCAACTCGGTCCCGGATCCAAGGTGCCGCACGTCGACGAGCTCTCCCGGCCGACTCGGTCCCTGTACCTTTCTGACACGTGATAGACCAGCTATCCCGGCCCATTTGGTCCCAGATCCGAGCTGACGCGGGGTGGACCAGAGGTCCGGGCCGCCTCGGAACCGGGTCCGAGGAGCTGTGGGCTCGACATTCTCTCCCTGCCGAATCGGTCCCGGGTCCGAGAAGACTCGGGGTCGACCAGCTATCCCGGCCAACTCAGACCCGGGTCCGAGAAGACTCGGGGTCGACCAGCTATCCCGGCCAACTCGGACCCGGGTCCGAGGAGCTGTAGTGTTGGCCAGCTATCCCGGTGTACTCGGTCTCGGGTCCGAGCTGCCGCAGGGTCGACCCGCTGTGCAGGCCGACTCGGACCCAGGTTCAAGGAGCTGTTGGGTCGCCTAGATATCCTGGCCAACGCGGTCCCGGGTCCGAGCTGAAACAGGGTCGATCAGCTATCCCGGCCCATTTGGTCAGTGCTACGAGCTGCCCCAGTGTCGATCAGCTGTCCCAGCCGACTCGGAACCTGGTCCGAGGAGCTGTGGGATCGACCAGATTTCCCGGCCGATTCGGACCCGAGTCCGAGGAGCTGTGGTGTCGACCAGCTATCCTGGCCGACTCGTCCCGGGTTCGAGCAGACGCGGGGTCGACCAGTTAGCCTTGCTAACTCGGTCCCGGGTCCAAGGTGCCGCGGGTCGACCAGCTGTCCCAGCGGCCTCGGACCCTAGTCTGAAGAGCTGTGGGGTCGACCAACTATCCCGGCCGACTCAGAGGCGGGTCCGAGGAGCTGTGGGGTGGAATCGCTCTCCCGGCCGACTTGGTCCTGCGCCCGAGCTGACACAGGAGCAACCAGCTATCCCGGCCCTTTTGGTCAGTGTTCCGAGCTGGGGAGGGGTCGATCAGCTGTCCCGGCCGACTCAGACCCGGGTCCGAGGAGCTGCGGGGATGACCAGCTATCCCGCCAACTCGGCCAGGGTTCGAGCTGACGCGGGTCGTCCAGTTATCGCGGCCAACACGGTCCCGGTCCGAGGAGCTGTGGGGTCCACCAGATGTCCCGGCCGACTCGGACCCGAAGCCGAGGAGCTGTCGGGTCGACCAGCTGTCTAGGCCGACTCGTTCCCGTGTCCGAGTTGACATAGGGTCGGCCTGAAATCCTGAACCATTTGGTCCCCGGTACGAGCTGACGTGGTTTCCATCAGCAGTCCCGGCCAACTCGGACCCGGGTCCGAGGAGCTCTGGAGTCACAAGCTGTCCCGGCCGACTCGGTCCAGATCCGAACTGCCGCAGGGTCGACCAGCTCTTCCGGCCGATTCGCACCCGGGTCCCAGGAGCTCTGGGGTGGACCAGCTCTCCTGGCCGACTCCGTCCTGGGTCCTAACTTACACAGGGTCGACCATCTATCCCGGTCCATATGGTCCCAGCTCCGAACTGACGCCCTGTCGTTAATTTTCCAGGACGACCCGGTCACGGGTCTGAGGAGCTGTGGGGTCGACCAGGTGTCCCGGTTGACTCGGACCCGAGGCCGAGGAGCTGTGGGGTTCACCAGCTATCCCGGCCAACTCAGTACTGGTCCGAGCTGACGCGGGGTCGTCCAGCTGTGCAGGCCGACTCGAACCCGGGTCCGAGGAGCTCTGGTGTTGTCCAGCTACCCTGCCCGACTCCGTCCCGGGTCCGAGCTTACACAGGGTCGACCATCTATCCCGGCCCATTTGGTCCGGGGTCCGGGCTGACGCGGTCTCGCTCACCTGCCCCAGACGACACGGTCCCGGGTCTGAGGAGGTGCGGGGTCGAACATATGTCCCGGCCGACTCGGACCCGAGTCCGAGGAGCTGTGGGGTCGAGCAGCTCTCCTGGCCGACTCGTCCCGGGTTCGAGCTGACGCGGGCTCGACCAGCTATCCCGGCCGACTCGGTCCCGGTACCGATCTGACACATGATGGACCAGCTATCCCGGCCCATTCGGTCCCAGATGCGAGCTGAGGCGGGGTCGACCAGACGTCCCGGCCGCCTCGGACCCTGGTCTGAGGAGCTGTGGGCTTGACAAGCTCTCCCGGCCGAATCGGTCCCGGATTCGAGCTGCCGCAGCGTCGACCAGCTATCCCGGCGTCTCGGCCCCGGGTCCGAGATGACTCGGTGTCGACCAGCAATGCTGGCCAACTCGGACCCGGGTCCGAGGAGCTGTGGGGTCGACCAGCTATCCTGGCCGACTCGTCCCGGGTCAGAGCAGACGCGGGGTCAACCAGTTATCCCGGCCACCTCGGTCCCGGGGCCAACCTGCCACGGGTCGACCAGCTGTCCCCGCCGACTCGGCCCCGGGTCCAAGCAGCTGTGGGGTGGACCAGCTGTGCACGCCGATCGGTCCCGGTTCCGAGCTGACACAGTGTCGGCCAGGAATCCCGACCCATTTGGTCCCGGGTCCCAGCTGACTCGGTGTCGACCAGCTGTCCCCGCCGACTCGGACCCAGGTCCGAGGAGCTGTGGGGTCGAGCAGCTCTCCTGGCCTGCTCGTCCCGGGTTCGAGGGGACGCTGGCTCGACCAGTTTCCCCGGCCAACTCGGTCCCGGATCCAAGGTGCCGCACGTCGACGAGCTCTCCCGGCCGACTCGGTCCCTGTACCTTTCTGACACGTGATAGACCAGCTATCCCGGCCCATTTGGTCCCAGATCCGAGCTGACGCGGGGTGGACCAGAGGTCCGGGCCGCCTCGGAACCGGGTCCGAGGAGCTGTGGGCTCGACATTCTCTCCCTGCCGAATCGGTCCCGGGTCCGAGAAGACTCGGGGTCGACCAGCTATCCCGGCCAACTCAGACCCGGGTCCGAGAAGACTCGGGGTCGACCAGCTATCCCGGCCAACTCGGACCCGGGTCCGAGGAGCTGTAGTGTTGGCCAGCTATCCCGGTGTACTCGGTCTCGGGTCCGAGCTGCCGCAGGGTCGACCCGCTGTGCAGGCCGACTCGGACCCAGGTTCAAGGAGCTGTTGGGTCGCCTAGATATCCTGGCCAACGCGGTCCCGGGTCCGAGCTGAAACAGGGTCGATCAGCTATCCCGGCCCATTTGGTCAGTGCTACGAGCTGCCCCAGTGTCGATCAGCTGTCCCAGCCGACTCGGAACCTGGTCCGAGGAGCTGTGGGATCGACCAGATTTCCCGGCCGATTCGGACCCGAGTCCGAGGAGCTGTGGTGTCGACCAGCTATCCTGGCCGACTCGTCCCGGGTTCGAGCAGACGCGGGGTCGACCAGTTAGCCTTGCTAACTCGGTCCCGGGTCCAAGGTGCCGCGGGTCGACCAGCTGTCCCAGCGGCCTCGGACCCTAGTCTGAAGAGCTGTGGGGTCGACCAACTATCCCGGCCGACTCAGAGGCGGGTCCGAGGAGCTGTGGGGTGGAATCGCTCTCCCGGCCGACTTGGTCCTGCGCCCGAGCTGACACAGGAGCAACCAGCTATCCCGGCCCTTTTGGTCAGTGTTCCGAGCTGGGGAGGGGTCGATCAGCTGTCCCGGCCGACTCAGACCCGGGTCCGAGGAGCTGCGGGGATGACCAGCTATCCCGCCAACTCGGCCAGGGTTCGAGCTGACGCGGGTCGTCCAGTTATCGCGGCCAACACGGTCCCGGTCCGAGGAGCTGTGGGGTCCACCAGATGTCCCGGCCGACTCGGACCCGAAGCCGAGGAGCTGTCGGGTCGACCAGCTGTCTAGGCCGACTCGTTCCCGTGTCCGAGTTGACATAGGGTCGGCCTGAAATCCTGAACCATTTGGTCCCCGGTACGAGCTGACGTGGTTTCCATCAGCAGTCCCGGCCAACTCGGACCCGGGTCCGAGGAGCTCTGGAGTCACAAGCTGTCCCGGCCGACTCGGTCCAGATCCGAACTGCCGCAGGGTCGACCAGCTCTTCCGGCCGATTCGCACCCGGGTCCCAGGAGCTCTGGGGTGGACCAGCTCTCCTGGCCGACTCCGTCCTGGGTCCTAACTTACACAGGGTCGACCATCTATCCCGGTCCATATGGTCCCAGCTCCGAACTGACGCCCTGTCGTTAATTTTCCAGGACGACCCGGTCACGGGTCTGAGGAGCTGTGGGGTCGACCAGGTGTCCCGGTTGACTCGGACCCGAGGCCGAGGAGCTGTGGGGTTCACCAGCTATCCCGGCCAACTCAGTACTGGTCCGAGCTGACGCGGGGTCGTCCAGCTGTGCAGGCCGACTCGAACCCGGGTCCGAGGAGCTCTGGTGTTGTCCAGCTACCCTGCCCGACTCCGTCCCGGGTCCGAGCTTACACAGGGTCGACCATCTATCCCGGCCCATTTGGTCCGGGGTCCGGGCTGACGCGGTCTCGCTCACCTGCCCCAGACGACACGGTCCCGGGTCTGAGGAGGTGCGGGGTCGAACATATGTCCCGGCCGACTCGGACCCGAGTCCGAGGAGCTGTGGGGTCGAGCAGCTCTCCTGGCCGACTCGTCCCGGGTTCGAGCTGACGCGGGCTCGACCAGCTATCCCGGCCGACTCGGTCCCGGTACCGATCTGACACATGATGGACCAGCTATCCCGGCCCATTCGGTCCCAGATGCGAGCTGAGGCGGGGTCGACCAGACGTCCCGGCCGCCTCGGACCCTGGTCTGAGGAGCTGTGGGCTTGACAAGCTCTCCCGGCCGAATCGGTCCCGGATTCGAGCTGCCGCAGCGTCGACCAGCTATCCCGGCGTCTCGGCCCCGGGTCCGAGATGACTCGGTGTCGACCAGCAATGCTGGCCAACTCGGACCCGGGTCCGAGGAGCTGTGGGGTCGACCAGCTATCCTGGCCGACTCGTCCCGGGTCAGAGCAGACGCGGGGTCAACCAGTTATCCCGGCCACCTCGGTCCCGGGGCCAACCTGCCACGGGTCGACCAGCTGTCCCCGCCGACTCGGCCCCGGGTCCAAGCAGCTGTGGGGTGGACCAGCTGTGCACGCCGATCGGTCCCGGTTCCGAGCTGACACAGTGTCGGCCAGGAATCCCGACCCATTTGGTCCCGGGTCCCAGCTGACTCGGTGTCGACCAGCTGTCCCCGCCGACTCGGACCCAGGTCCGAGGAGCTGTGGGGTCGAGCAGCTCTCCTGGCCTGCTCGTCCCGGGTTCGAGGGGACGCTGGCTCGACCAGTTTCCCCGGCCAACTCGGTCCCGGATCCAAGGTGCCGCACGTCGACGAGCTCTCCCGGCCGACTCGGTCCCTGTACCTTTCTGACACGTGATAGACCAGCTATCCCGGCCCATTTGGTCCCAGATCCGAGCTGACGCGGGGTGGACCAGAGGTCCGGGCCGCCTCGGAACCGGGTCCGAGGAGCTGTGGGCTCGACATTCTCTCCCTGCCGAATCGGTCCCGGGTCCGAGAAGACTCGGGGTCGACCAGCTATCCCGGCCAACTCAGACCCGGGTCCGAGAAGACTCGGGGTCGACCAGCTATCCCGGCCAACTCGGACCCGGGTCCGAGGAGCTGTAGTGTTGGCCAGCTATCCCGGTGTACTCGGTCTCGGGTCCGAGCTGCCGCAGGGTCGACCCGCTGTGCAGGCCGACTCGGACCCAGGTTCAAGGAGCTGTTGGGTCGCCTAGATATCCTGGCCAACGCGGTCCCGGGTCCGAGCTGAAACAGGGTCGATCAGCTATCCCGGCCCATTTGGTCAGTGCTACGAGCTGCCCCAGTGTCGATCAGCTGTCCCAGCCGACTCGGAACCTGGTCCGAGGAGCTGTGGGATCGACCAGATTTCCCGGCCGATTCGGACCCGAGTCCGAGGAGCTGTGGTGTCGACCAGCTATCCTGGCCGACTCGTCCCGGGTTCGAGCAGACGCGGGGTCGACCAGTTAGCCTTGCTAACTCGGTCCCGGGTCCAAGGTGCCGCGGGTCGACCAGCTGTCCCAGCGGCCTCGGACCCTAGTCTGAAGAGCTGTGGGGTCGACCAACTATCCCGGCCGACTCAGAGGCGGGTCCGAGGAGCTGTGGGGTGGAATCGCTCTCCCGGCCGACTTGGTCCTGCGCCCGAGCTGACACAGGAGCAACCAGCTATCCCGGCCCTTTTGGTCAGTGTTCCGAGCTGGGGAGGGGTCGATCAGCTGTCCCGGCCGACTCAGACCCGGGTCCGAGGAGCTGCGGGGATGACCAGCTATCCCGCCAACTCGGCCAGGGTTCGAGCTGACGCGGGTCGTCCAGTTATCGCGGCCAACACGGTCCCGGTCCGAGGAGCTGTGGGGTCCACCAGATGTCCCGGCCGACTCGGACCCGAAGCCGAGGAGCTGTCGGGTCGACCAGCTGTCTAGGCCGACTCGTTCCCGTGTCCGAGTTGACATAGGGTCGGCCTGAAATCCTGAACCATTTGGTCCCCGGTACGAGCTGACGTGGTTTCCATCAGCAGTCCCGGCCAACTCGGACCCGGGTCCGAGGAGCTCTGGAGTCACAAGCTGTCCCGGCCGACTCGGTCCAGATCCGAACTGCCGCAGGGTCGACCAGCTCTTCCGGCCGATTCGCACCCGGGTCCCAGGAGCTCTGGGGTGGACCAGCTCTCCTGGCCGACTCCGTCCTGGGTCCTAACTTACACAGGGTCGACCATCTATCCCGGTCCATATGGTCCCAGCTCCGAACTGACGCCCTGTCGTTAATTTTCCAGGACGACCCGGTCACGGGTCTGAGGAGCTGTGGGGTCGACCAGGTGTCCCGGTTGACTCGGACCCGAGGCCGAGGAGCTGTGGGGTTCACCAGCTATCCCGGCCAACTCAGTACTGGTCCGAGCTGACGCGGGGTCGTCCAGCTGTGCAGGCCGACTCGAACCCGGGTCCGAGGAGCTCTGGTGTTGTCCAGCTACCCTGCCCGACTCCGTCCCGGGTCCGAGCTTACACAGGGTCGACCATCTATCCCGGCCCATTTGGTCCGGGGTCCGGGCTGACGCGGTCTCGCTCACCTGCCCCAGACGACACGGTCCCGGGTCTGAGGAGGTGCGGGGTCGAACATATGTCCCGGCCGACTCGGACCCGAGTCCGAGGAGCTGTGGGGTCGAGCAGCTCTCCT
Source organism: Sus scrofa (assembly GCF_054392235.1). NCBI lineage: Eukaryota > Metazoa > Chordata > Mammalia > Artiodactyla > Suidae > Sus > Sus scrofa. The sequence continues at coordinate 44,114,763 of NC_139387.1, read as the reverse complement.
GGCCGACTCGTCCCGGGTTCGAGCTGACGCGGGCTCGACCAGCTATCCCGGCCGACTCGGTCCCGGTACCGATCTGACACATGATGGACCAGCTATCCCGGCCCATTCGGTCCCAGATGCGAGCTGAGGCGGGGTCGACCAGACGTCCCGGCCGCCTCGGACCCTGGTCTGAGGAGCTGTGGGCTTGACAAGCTCTCCCGGCCGAATCGGTCCCGGATTCGAGCTGCCGCAGCGTCGACCAGCTATCCCGGCGTCTCGGCCCCGGGTCCGAGATGACTCGGTGTCGACCAGCAATGCTGGCCAACTCGGACCCGGGTCCGAGGAGCTGTGGGGTCGACCAGCTATCCTGGCCGACTCGTCCCGGGTCAGAGCAGACGCGGGGTCAACCAGTTATCCCGGCCACCTCGGTCCCGGGGCCAACCTGCCACGGGTCGACCAGCTGTCCCCGCCGACTCGGCCCCGGGTCCAAGCAGCTGTGGGGTGGACCAGCTGTGCACGCCGATCGGTCCCGGTTCCGAGCTGACACAGTGTCGGCCAGGAATCCCGACCCATTTGGTCCCGGGTCCCAGCTGACTCGGTGTCGACCAGCTGTCCCCGCCGACTCGGACCCAGGTCCGAGGAGCTGTGGGGTCGAGCAGCTCTCCTGGCCTGCTCGTCCCGGGTTCGAGGGGACGCTGGCTCGACCAGTTTCCCCGGCCAACTCGGTCCCGGATCCAAGGTGCCGCACGTCGACGAGCTCTCCCGGCCGACTCGGTCCCTGTACCTTTCTGACACGTGATAGACCAGCTATCCCGGCCCATTTGGTCCCAGATCCGAGCTGACGCGGGGTGGACCAGAGGTCCGGGCCGCCTCGGAACCGGGTCCGAGGAGCTGTGGGCTCGACATTCTCTCCCTGCCGAATCGGTCCCGGGTCCGAGAAGACTCGGGGTCGACCAGCTATCCCGGCCAACTCAGACCCGGGTCCGAGAAGACTCGGGGTCGACCAGCTATCCCGGCCAACTCGGACCCGGGTCCGAGGAGCTGTAGTGTTGGCCAGCTATCCCGGTGTACTCGGTCTCGGGTCCGAGCTGCCGCAGGGTCGACCCGCTGTGCAGGCCGACTCGGACCCAGGTTCAAGGAGCTGTTGGGTCGCCTAGATATCCTGGCCAACGCGGTCCCGGGTCCGAGCTGAAACAGGGTCGATCAGCTATCCCGGCCCATTTGGTCAGTGCTACGAGCTGCCCCAGTGTCGATCAGCTGTCCCAGCCGACTCGGAACCTGGTCCGAGGAGCTGTGGGATCGACCAGATTTCCCGGCCGATTCGGACCCGAGTCCGAGGAGCTGTGGTGTCGACCAGCTATCCTGGCCGACTCGTCCCGGGTTCGAGCAGACGCGGGGTCGACCAGTTAGCCTTGCTAACTCGGTCCCGGGTCCAAGGTGCCGCGGGTCGACCAGCTGTCCCAGCGGCCTCGGACCCTAGTCTGAAGAGCTGTGGGGTCGACCAACTATCCCGGCCGACTCAGAGGCGGGTCCGAGGAGCTGTGGGGTGGAATCGCTCTCCCGGCCGACTTGGTCCTGCGCCCGAGCTGACACAGGAGCAACCAGCTATCCCGGCCCTTTTGGTCAGTGTTCCGAGCTGGGGAGGGGTCGATCAGCTGTCCCGGCCGACTCAGACCCGGGTCCGAGGAGCTGCGGGGATGACCAGCTATCCCGCCAACTCGGCCAGGGTTCGAGCTGACGCGGGTCGTCCAGTTATCGCGGCCAACACGGTCCCGGTCCGAGGAGCTGTGGGGTCCACCAGATGTCCCGGCCGACTCGGACCCGAAGCCGAGGAGCTGTCGGGTCGACCAGCTGTCTAGGCCGACTCGTTCCCGTGTCCGAGTTGACATAGGGTCGGCCTGAAATCCTGAACCATTTGGTCCCCGGTACGAGCTGACGTGGTTTCCATCAGCAGTCCCGGCCAACTCGGACCCGGGTCCGAGGAGCTCTGGAGTCACAAGCTGTCCCGGCCGACTCGGTCCAGATCCGAACTGCCGCAGGGTCGACCAGCTCTTCCGGCCGATTCGCACCCGGGTCCCAGGAGCTCTGGGGTGGACCAGCTCTCCTGGCCGACTCCGTCCTGGGTCCTAACTTACACAGGGTCGACCATCTATCCCGGTCCATATGGTCCCAGCTCCGAACTGACGCCCTGTCGTTAATTTTCCAGGACGACCCGGTCACGGGTCTGAGGAGCTGTGGGGTCGACCAGGTGTCCCGGTTGACTCGGACCCGAGGCCGAGGAGCTGTGGGGTTCACCAGCTATCCCGGCCAACTCAGTACTGGTCCGAGCTGACGCGGGGTCGTCCAGCTGTGCAGGCCGACTCGAACCCGGGTCCGAGGAGCTCTGGTGTTGTCCAGCTACCCTGCCCGACTCCGTCCCGGGTCCGAGCTTACACAGGGTCGACCATCTATCCCGGCCCATTTGGTCCGGGGTCCGGGCTGACGCGGTCTCGCTCACCTGCCCCAGACGACACGGTCCCGGGTCTGAGGAGGTGCGGGGTCGAACATATGTCCCGGCCGACTCGGACCCGAGTCCGAGGAGCTGTGGGGTCGAGCAGCTCTCCTGGCCGACTCGTCCCGGGTTCGAGCTGACGCGGGCTCGACCAGCTATCCCGGCCGACTCGGTCCCGGTACCGATCTGACACATGATGGACCAGCTATCCCGGCCCATTCGGTCCCAGATGCGAGCTGAGGCGGGGTCGACCAGACGTCCCGGCCGCCTCGGACCCTGGTCTGAGGAGCTGTGGGCTTGACAAGCTCTCCCGGCCGAATCGGTCCCGGATTCGAGCTGCCGCAGCGTCGACCAGCTATCCCGGCGTCTCGGCCCCGGGTCCGAGATGACTCGGTGTCGACCAGCAATGCTGGCCAACTCGGACCCGGGTCCGAGGAGCTGTGGGGTCGACCAGCTATCCTGGCCGACTCGTCCCGGGTCAGAGCAGACGCGGGGTCAACCAGTTATCCCGGCCACCTCGGTCCCGGGGCCAACCTGCCACGGGTCGACCAGCTGTCCCCGCCGACTCGGCCCCGGGTCCAAGCAGCTGTGGGGTGGACCAGCTGTGCACGCCGATCGGTCCCGGTTCCGAGCTGACACAGTGTCGGCCAGGAATCCCGACCCATTTGGTCCCGGGTCCCAGCTGACTCGGTGTCGACCAGCTGTCCCCGCCGACTCGGACCCAGGTCCGAGGAGCTGTGGGGTCGAGCAGCTCTCCTGGCCTGCTCGTCCCGGGTTCGAGGGGACGCTGGCTCGACCAGTTTCCCCGGCCAACTCGGTCCCGGATCCAAGGTGCCGCACGTCGACGAGCTCTCCCGGCCGACTCGGTCCCTGTACCTTTCTGACACGTGATAGACCAGCTATCCCGGCCCATTTGGTCCCAGATCCGAGCTGACGCGGGGTGGACCAGAGGTCCGGGCCGCCTCGGAACCGGGTCCGAGGAGCTGTGGGCTCGACATTCTCTCCCTGCCGAATCGGTCCCGGGTCCGAGAAGACTCGGGGTCGACCAGCTATCCCGGCCAACTCAGACCCGGGTCCGAGAAGACTCGGGGTCGACCAGCTATCCCGGCCAACTCGGACCCGGGTCCGAGGAGCTGTAGTGTTGGCCAGCTATCCCGGTGTACTCGGTCTCGGGTCCGAGCTGCCGCAGGGTCGACCCGCTGTGCAGGCCGACTCGGACCCAGGTTCAAGGAGCTGTTGGGTCGCCTAGATATCCTGGCCAACGCGGTCCCGGGTCCGAGCTGAAACAGGGTCGATCAGCTATCCCGGCCCATTTGGTCAGTGCTACGAGCTGCCCCAGTGTCGATCAGCTGTCCCAGCCGACTCGGAACCTGGTCCGAGGAGCTGTGGGATCGACCAGATTTCCCGGCCGATTCGGACCCGAGTCCGAGGAGCTGTGGTGTCGACCAGCTATCCTGGCCGACTCGTCCCGGGTTCGAGCAGACGCGGGGTCGACCAGTTAGCCTTGCTAACTCGGTCCCGGGTCCAAGGTGCCGCGGGTCGACCAGCTGTCCCAGCGGCCTCGGACCCTAGTCTGAAGAGCTGTGGGGTCGACCAACTATCCCGGCCGACTCAGAGGCGGGTCCGAGGAGCTGTGGGGTGGAATCGCTCTCCCGGCCGACTTGGTCCTGCGCCCGAGCTGACACAGGAGCAACCAGCTATCCCGGCCCTTTTGGTCAGTGTTCCGAGCTGGGGAGGGGTCGATCAGCTGTCCCGGCCGACTCAGACCCGGGTCCGAGGAGCTGCGGGGATGACCAGCTATCCCGCCAACTCGGCCAGGGTTCGAGCTGACGCGGGTCGTCCAGTTATCGCGGCCAACACGGTCCCGGTCCGAGGAGCTGTGGGGTCCACCAGATGTCCCGGCCGACTCGGACCCGAAGCCGAGGAGCTGTCGGGTCGACCAGCTGTCTAGGCCGACTCGTTCCCGTGTCCGAGTTGACATAGGGTCGGCCTGAAATCCTGAACCATTTGGTCCCCGGTACGAGCTGACGTGGTTTCCATCAGCAGTCCCGGCCAACTCGGACCCGGGTCCGAGGAGCTCTGGAGTCACAAGCTGTCCCGGCCGACTCGGTCCAGATCCGAACTGCCGCAGGGTCGACCAGCTCTTCCGGCCGATTCGCACCCGGGTCCCAGGAGCTCTGGGGTGGACCAGCTCTCCTGGCCGACTCCGTCCTGGGTCCTAACTTACACAGGGTCGACCATCTATCCCGGTCCATATGGTCCCAGCTCCGAACTGACGCCCTGTCGTTAATTTTCCAGGACGACCCGGTCACGGGTCTGAGGAGCTGTGGGGTCGACCAGGTGTCCCGGTTGACTCGGACCCGAGGCCGAGGAGCTGTGGGGTTCACCAGCTATCCCGGCCAACTCAGTACTGGTCCGAGCTGACGCGGGGTCGTCCAGCTGTGCAGGCCGACTCGAACCCGGGTCCGAGGAGCTCTGGTGTTGTCCAGCTACCCTGCCCGACTCCGTCCCGGGTCCGAGCTTACACAGGGTCGACCATCTATCCCGGCCCATTTGGTCCGGGGTCCGGGCTGACGCGGTCTCGCTCACCTGCCCCAGACGACACGGTCCCGGGTCTGAGGAGGTGCGGGGTCGAACATATGTCCCGGCCGACTCGGACCCGAGTCCGAGGAGCTGTGGGGTCGAGCAGCTCTCCTGGCCGACTCGTCCCGGGTTCGAGCTGACGCGGGCTCGACCAGCTATCCCGGCCGACTCGGTCCCGGTACCGATCTGACACATGATGGACCAGCTATCCCGGCCCATTCGGTCCCAGATGCGAGCTGAGGCGGGGTCGACCAGACGTCCCGGCCGCCTCGGACCCTGGTCTGAGGAGCTGTGGGCTTGACAAGCTCTCCCGGCCGAATCGGTCCCGGATTCGAGCTGCCGCAGCGTCGACCAGCTATCCCGGCGTCTCGGCCCCGGGTCCGAGATGACTCGGTGTCGACCAGCAATGCTGGCCAACTCGGACCCGGGTCCGAGGAGCTGTGGGGTCGACCAGCTATCCTGGCCGACTCGTCCCGGGTCAGAGCAGACGCGGGGTCAACCAGTTATCCCGGCCACCTCGGTCCCGGGGCCAACCTGCCACGGGTCGACCAGCTGTCCCCGCCGACTCGGCCCCGGGTCCAAGCAGCTGTGGGGTGGACCAGCTGTGCACGCCGATCGGTCCCGGTTCCGAGCTGACACAGTGTCGGCCAGGAATCCCGACCCATTTGGTCCCGGGTCCCAGCTGACTCGGTGTCGACCAGCTGTCCCCGCCGACTCGGACCCAGGTCCGAGGAGCTGTGGGGTCGAGCAGCTCTCCTGGCCTGCTCGTCCCGGGTTCGAGGGGACGCTGGCTCGACCAGTTTCCCCGGCCAACTCGGTCCCGGATCCAAGGTGCCGCACGTCGACGAGCTCTCCCGGCCGACTCGGTCCCTGTACCTTTCTGACACGTGATAGACCAGCTATCCCGGCCCATTTGGTCCCAGATCCGAGCTGACGCGGGGTGGACCAGAGGTCCGGGCCGCCTCGGAACCGGGTCCGAGGAGCTGTGGGCTCGACATTCTCTCCCTGCCGAATCGGTCCCGGGTCCGAGAAGACTCGGGGTCGACCAGCTATCCCGGCCAACTCAGACCCGGGTCCGAGAAGACTCGGGGTCGACCAGCTATCCCGGCCAACTCGGACCCGGGTCCGAGGAGCTGTAGTGTTGGCCAGCTATCCCGGTGTACTCGGTCTCGGGTCCGAGCTGCCGCAGGGTCGACCCGCTGTGCAGGCCGACTCGGACCCAGGTTCAAGGAGCTGTTGGGTCGCCTAGATATCCTGGCCAACGCGGTCCCGGGTCCGAGCTGAAACAGGGTCGATCAGCTATCCCGGCCCATTTGGTCAGTGCTACGAGCTGCCCCAGTGTCGATCAGCTGTCCCAGCCGACTCGGAACCTGGTCCGAGGAGCTGTGGGATCGACCAGATTTCCCGGCCGATTCGGACCCGAGTCCGAGGAGCTGTGGTGTCGACCAGCTATCCTGGCCGACTCGTCCCGGGTTCGAGCAGACGCGGGGTCGACCAGTTAGCCTTGCTAACTCGGTCCCGGGTCCAAGGTGCCGCGGGTCGACCAGCTGTCCCAGCGGCCTCGGACCCTAGTCTGAAGAGCTGTGGGGTCGACCAACTATCCCGGCCGACTCAGAGGCGGGTCCGAGGAGCTGTGGGGTGGAATCGCTCTCCCGGCCGACTTGGTCCTGCGCCCGAGCTGACACAGGAGCAACCAGCTATCCCGGCCCTTTTGGTCAGTGTTCCGAGCTGGGGAGGGGTCGATCAGCTGTCCCGGCCGACTCAGACCCGGGTCCGAGGAGCTGCGGGGATGACCAGCTATCCCGCCAACTCGGCCAGGGTTCGAGCTGACGCGGGTCGTCCAGTTATCGTGGCCAACACGGTCCCGGTCCGAGGAGCTGTGGGGTCCACCAGATGTCCCGGCCGACTCGGACCCGAAGCCGAGGAGCTGTCGGGTCGACCAGCTGTCTAGGCCGACTCGTTCCCGTGTCCGAGTTGACATAGGGTCGGCCTGAAATCCTGAACCATTTGGTCCCCGGTACGAGCTGACGTGGTTTCCATCAGCAGTCCCGGCCAACTCGGACCCGGGTCCGAGGAGCTCTGGAGTCACAAGCTGTCCCGGCCGACTCGGTCCAGATCCGAACTGCCGCAGGGTCGACCAGCTCTTCCGGCCGATTCGCACCCGGGTCCCAGGAGCTCTGGGGTGGACCAGCTCTCCTGGCCGACTCCGTCCTGGGTCCTAACTTACACAGGGTCGACCATCTATCCCGGTCCATATGGTCCCAGCTCCGAACTGACGCCCTGTCGTTAATTTTCCAGGACGACCCGGTCACGGGTCTGAGGAGCTGTGGGGTCGACCAGGTGTCCCGGTTGACTCGGACCCGAGGCCGAGGAGCTGTGGGGTTCACCAGCTATCCCGGCCAACTCAGTACTGGTCCGAGCTGACGCGGGGTCGTCCAGCTGTGCAGGCCGACTCGAACCCGGGTCCGAGGAGCTCTGGTGTTGTCCAGCTACCCTGCCCGACTCCGTCCCGGGTCCGAGCTTACCCAGGGTCGACCATCTATCCCGGCCCATTTGGTCCGGGGTCCGGGCTGACGCGGTCTCGCTCACCTGCCCCAGACGACACGGTCCCGGGTCTGAGGAGGTGCGGGGTCGAACATATGTCCCGGCCGACTCGGACCCGAGTCCGAGGAGCTGTGGGGTCGAGCAGCTCTCCTGGCCGACTCGTCCCGGGTTCGAGCTGACGCGGGCTCGACCAGCTATCCCGGCCGACTCGGTCCCGGTACCGATCTGACACATGATGGACCAGCTATCCCGGCCCATTCGGTCCCAGATGCGAGCTGAGGCGGGGTCGACCAGACGTCCCGGCCGCCTCGGACCCTGGTCTGAGGAGCTGTGGGCTTGACAAGCTCTCCCGGCCGAATCGGTCCCGGATTCGAGCTGCCGCAGCGTCGACCAGCTATCCCGGCGTCTCGGCCCCGGGTCCGAGATGACTCGGTGTCGACCAGCAATGCTGGCCAACTCGGACCCGGGTCCGAGGAGCTGTGGGGTCGACCAGCTATCCTGGCCGACTCGTCCCGGGTCAGAGCAGACGCGGGGTCAACCAGTTATCCCGGCCACCTCGGTCCCGGGTCCAACCTGCCACGGGTCGACCAGCTGTCCCCGCCGACTCGGCCCCGGGTCCAAGCAGCTGTGGGGTGGACCAGCTGTGCACGCCGATCGGTCCCGGTTCCGAGCTGACACAGTGTCGGCCAGGAATCCCGACCCATTTGGTCCCGGGTCCCAGCTGACTCGGTGTCGACCAGCTGTCCCCGCCGACTCGGACCCAGGTCCGAGGAGCTGTGGGGTCGAGCAGCTCTCCTGGCCTGCTCGTCCCGGGTTCGAGGGGACGCTGGCTCGACCAGTTTCCCCGGCCAACTCGGTCCCGGATCCAAGGTGCCGCACGTCGACGAGCTCTCCCGGCCGACTCGGTCCCTGTACCTTTCTGACACGTGATAGACCAGCTATCCCGGCCCATTTGGTCCCAGATCCGAGCTGACGCGGGGTGGACCAGAGGTCCGGGCCGCCTCGGAACCGGGTCCGAGGAGCTGTGGGCTCGACATTCTCTCCCTGCCGAATCGGTCCCGGGTCCGAGAAGACTCGGGGTCGACCAGCTATCCCGGCCAACTCAGACCCGGGTCCGAGAAGACTCGGGGTCGACCAGCTATCCCGGCCAACTCGGACCCGGGTCCGAGGAGCTGTAGTGTTGGCCAGCTATCCCGGTGTACTCGGTCTCGGGTCCGAGCTGCCGCAGGGTCGACCCGCTGTGCAGGCCGACTCGGACCCAGGTTCAAGGAGCTGTTGGGTCGCCTAGATATCCTGGCCAACGCGGTCCCGGGTCCGAGCTGAAACAGGGTCGATCAGCTATCCCGGCCCATTTGGTCAGTGCTACGAGCTGCCCCAGTGTCGATCAGCTGTCCCAGCCGACTCGGAACCTGGTCCGAGGAGCTGTGGGATCGACCAGATTTCCCGGCCGATTCGGACCCGAGTCCGAGGAGCTGTGGTGTCGACCAGCTATCCTGGCCGACTCGTCCCGGGTTCGAGCAGACGCGGGGTCGACCAGTTAGCCTTGCTAACTCGGTCCCGGGTCCAAGGTGCCGCGGGTCGACCAGCTGTCCCAGCGGCCTCGGACCCTAGTCTGAAGAGCTGTGGGGTCGACCAACTATCCCGGCCGACTCAGAGGCGGGTCCGAGGAGCTGTGGGGTGGAATCGCTCTCCCGGCCGACTTGGTCCTGCGCCCGAGCTGACACAGGAGCAACCAGCTATCCCGGCCCTTTTGGTCAGTGTTCCGAGCTGGGGAGGGGTCGATCAGCTGTCCCGGCCGACTCAGACCCGGGTCCGAGGAGCTGCGGGGATGACCAGCTATCCCGCCAACTCGGCCAGGGTTCGAGCTGACGCGGGTCGTCCAGTTATCGTGGCCAACACGGTCCCGGTCCGAGGAGCTGTGGGGTCCACCAGATGTCCCGGCCGACTCGGACCCGAAGCCGAGGAGCTGTCGGGTCGACCAGCTGTCTAGGCCGACTCGTTCCCGTGTCCGAGTTGACATAGGGTCGGCCTGAAATCCTGAACCATTTGGTCCCCGGTACGAGCTGACGTGGTTTCCATCAGCAGTCCCGGCCAACTCGGACCCGGGTCCGAGGAGCTCTGGAGTCACAAGCTGTCCCGGCCGACTCGGTCCAGATCCGAACTGCCGCAGGGTCGACCAGCTCTTCCGGCCGATTCGCACCCGGGTCCCAGGAGCTCTGGGGTGGACCAGCTCTCCTGGCCGACTCCGTCCTGGGTCCTAACTTACACAGGGTCGACCATCTATCCCGGTCCATATGGTCCCAGCTCCGAACTGACGCCCTGTCGTTAATTTTCCAGGACGACCCGGTCACGGGTCTGAGGAGCTGTGGGGTCGACCAGGTGTCCCGGTTGACTCGGACCCGAGGCCGAGGAGCTGTGGGGTTCACCAGCTATCCCGGCCAACTCAGTACTGGTCCGAGCTGACGCGGGGTCGTCCAGCTGTGCAGGCCGACTCGAACCCGGGTCCGAGGAGCTCTGGTGTTGTCCAGCTACCCTGCCCGACTCCGTCCCGGGTCCGAGCTTACACAGGGTCGACCATCTATCCCGGCCCATTTGGTCCGGGGTCCGGGCTGACGCGGTCTCGCTCACCTGCCCCAGACGACACGGTCCCGGGTCTGAGGAGGTGCGGGGTCGAACATATGTCCCGGCCGACTCGGACCCGAGTCCGAGGAGCTGTGGGGTCGAGCAGCTCTCCTGGCCGACTCGTCCCGGGTTCGAGCTGACGCGGGCTCGACCAGCTATCCCGGCCGACTCGGTCCCGGTACCGATCTGACACATGATGGACCAGCTATCCCGGCCCATTCGGTCCCAGATGCGAGCTGAGGCGGGGTCGACCAGACGTCCCGGCCGCCTCGGACCCTGGTCTGAGGAGCTGTGGGCTTGACAAGCTCTCCCGGCCGAATCGGTCCCGGATTCGAGCTGCCGCAGCGTCGACCAGCTATCCCGGCGTCTCGGCCCCGGGTCCGAGATGACTCGGTGTCGACCAGCAATGCTGGCCAACTCGGACCCGGGTCCGAGGAGCTGTGGGGTCGACCAGCTATCCTGGCCGACTCGTCCCGGGTCAGAGCAGACGCGGGGTCAACCAGTTATCCCGGCCACCTCGGTCCCGGGTCCAACCTGCCACGGGTCGACCAGCTGTCCCCGCCGACTCGGCCCCGGGTCCAAGCAGCTGTGGGGTGGACCAGCTGTGCACGCCGATCGGTCCCGGTTCCGAGCTGACACAGTGTCGGCCAGGAATCCCGACCCATTTGGTCCCGGGTCCCAGCTGACTCGGTGTCGACCAGCTGTCCCCGCCGACTCGGACCCAGGTCCGAGGAGCTGTGGGGTCGAGCAGCTCTCCTGGCCTGCTCGTCCCGGGTTCGAGGGGACGCTGGCTCGACCAGTTTCCCCGGCCAACTCGGTCCCGGATCCAAGGTGCCGCACGTCGACGAGCTCTCCCGGCCGACTCGGTCCCTGTACCTTTCTGACACGTGATAGACCAGCTATCCCGGCCCATTTGGTCCCAGATCCGAGCTGACGCGGGGTGGACCAGAGGTCCGGGCCGCCTCGGAACCGGGTCCGAGGAGCTGTGGGCTCGACATTCTCTCCCTGCCGAATCGGTCCCGGGTCCGAGAAGACTCGGGGTCGACCAGCTATCCCGGCCAACTCAGACCCGGGTCCGAGAAGACTCGGGGTCGACCAGCTATCCCGGCCAACTCGGACCCGGGTCCGAGGAGCTGTAGTGTTGGCCAGCTATCCCGGTGTACTCGGTCTCGGGTCCGAGCTGCCGCAGGGTCGACCCGCTGTGCAGGCCGACTCGGACCCAGGTTCAAGGAGCTGTTGGGTCGCCTAGATATCCTGGCCAACGCGGTCCCGGGTCCGAGCTGAAACAGGGTCGATCAGCTATCCCGGCCCATTTGGTCAGTGCTACGAGCTGCCCCAGTGTCGATCAGCTGTCCCAGCCGACTCGGAACCTGGTCCGAGGAGCTGTGGGATCGACCAGATTTCCCGGCCGATTCGGACCCGAGTCCGAGGAGCTGTGGTGTCGACCAGCTATCCTGGCCGACTCGTCCCGGGTTCGAGCAGACGCGGGGTCGACCAGTTAGCCTTGCTAACTCGGTCCCGGGTCCAAGGTGCCGCGGGTCGACCAGCTGTCCCAGCGGCCTCGGACCCTAGTCTGAAGAGCTGTGGGGTCGACCAACTATCCCGGCCGACTCAGAGGCGGGTCCGAGGAGCTGTGGGGTGGAATCGCTCTCCCGGCCGACTTGGTCCTGCGCCCGAGCTGACACAGGAGCAACCAGCTATCCCGGCCCTTTTGGTCAGTGTTCCGAGCTGGGGAGGGGTCGATCAGCTGTCCCGGCCGACTCAGACCCGGGTCCGAGGAGCTGCGGGGATGACCAGCTATCCCGCCAACTCGGCCAGGGTTCGAGCTGACGCGGGTCGTCCAGTTATCGCGGCCAACACGGTCCCGGTCCGAGGAGCTGTGGGGTCCACCAGATGTCCCGGCCGACTCGGACCCGAAGCCGAGGAGCTGTCGGGTCGACCAGCTGTCTAGGCCGACTCGTTCCCGTGTCCGAGTTGACATAGGGTCGGCCTGAAATCCTGAACCATTTGGTCCCCGGTACGAGCTGACGTGGTTTCCATCAGCAGTCCCGGCCAACTCGGACCCGGGTCCGAGGAGCTCTGGAGTCACAAGCTGTCCCGGCCGACTCGGTCCAGATCCGAACTGCCGCAGGGTCGACCAGCTCTTCCGGCCGATTCGCACCCGGGTCCCAGGAGCTCTGGGGTGGACCAGCTCTCCTGGCCGACTCCGTCCTGGGTCCTAACTTACACAGGGTCGACCATCTATCCCGGTCCATATGGTCCCAGCTCCGAACTGACGCCCTGTCGTTAATTTTCCAGGACGACCCGGTCACGGGTCTGAGGAGCTGTGGGGTCGACCAGGTGTCCCGGTTGACTCGGACCCGAGGCCGAGGAGCTGTGGGGTTCACCAGCTATCCCGGCCAACTCAGTACTGGTCCGAGCTGACGCGGGGTCGTCCAGCTGTGCAGGCCGACTCGAACCCGGGTCCGAGGAGCTCTGGTGTTGTCCAGCTACCCTGCCCGACTCCGTCCCGGGTCCGAGCTTACACAGGGTCGACCATCTATCCCGGCCCATTTGGTCCGGGGTCCGGGCTGACGCGGTCTCGCTCACCTGCCCCAGACGACACGGTCCCGGGTCTGAGGAGGTGCGGGGTCGAACATATGTCCCGGCCGACTCGGACCCGAGTCCGAGGAGCTGTGGGGTCGAGCAGCTCTCCTGGCCGACTCGTCCCGGGTTCGAGCTGACGCGGGCTCGACCAGCTATCCCGGCCGACTCGGTCCCGGTACCGATCTGACACATGATGGACCAGCTATCCCGGCCCATTCGGTCCCAGATGCGAGCTGAGGCGGGGTCGACCAGACGTCCCGGCCGCCTCGGACCCTGGTCTGAGGAGCTGTGGGCTTGACAAGCTCTCCCGGCCGAATCGGTCCCGGATTCGAGCTGCCGCAGCGTCGACCAGCTATCCCGGCGTCTCGGCCCCGGGTCCGAGATGACTCGGTGTCGACCAGCAATGCTGGCCAACTCGGACCCGGGTCCGAGGAGCTGTGGGGTCGACCAGCTATCCTGGCCGACTCGTCCCGGGTCAGAGCAGACGCGGGGTCAACCAGTTATCCCGGCCACCTCGGTCCCGGGGCCAACCTGCCACGGGTCGACCAGCTGTCCCCGCCGACTCGGCCCCGGGTCCAAGCAGCTGTGGGGTGGACCAGCTGTGCACGCCGATCGGTCCCGGTTCCGAGCTGACACAGTGTCGGCCAGGAATCCCGACCCATTTGGTCCCGGGTCCCAGCTGACTCGGTGTCGACCAGCTGTCCCCGCCGACTCGGACCCAGGTCCGAGGAGCTGTGGGGTCGAGCAGCTCTCCTGGCCTGCTCGTCCCGGGTTCGAGGGGACGCTGGCTCGACCAGTTTCCCCGGCCAACTCGGTCCCGGATCCAAGGTGCCGCACGTCGACGAGCTCTCCCGGCCGACTCGGTCCCTGTACCTTTCTGACACGTGATAGACCAGCTATCCCGGCCCATTTGGTCCCAGATCCGAGCTGACGCGGGGTGGACCAGAGGTCCGGGCCGCCTCGGAACCGGGTCCGAGGAGCTGTGGGCTCGACATTCTCTCCCTGCCGAATCGGTCCCGGGTCCGAGAAGACTCGGGGTCGACCAGCTATCCCGGCCAACTCAGACCCGGGTCCGAGAAGACTCGGGGTCGACCAGCTATCCCGGCCAACTCGGACCCGGGTCCGAGGAGCTGTAGTGTTGGCCAGCTATCCCGGTGTACTCGGTCTCGGGTCCGAGCTGCCGCAGGGTCGACCCGCTGTGCAGGCCGACTCGGACCCAGGTTCAAGGAGCTGTTGGGTCGCCTAGATATCCTGGCCAACGCGGTCCCGGGTCCGAGCTGAAACAGGGTCGATCAGCTATCCCGGCCCATTTGGTCAGTGCTACGAGCTGCCCCAGTGTCGATCAGCTGTCCCAGCCGACTCGGAACCTGGTCCGAGGAGCTGTGGGATCGACCAGATTTCCCGGCCGATTCGGACCCGAGTCCGAGGAGCTGTGGTGTCGACCAGCTATCCTGGCCGACTCGTCCCGGGTTCGAGCAGACGCGGGGTCGACCAGTTAGCCTTGCTAACTCGGTCCCGGGTCCAAGGTGCCGCGGGTCGACCAGCTGTCCCAGCGGCCTCGGACCCTAGTCTGAAGAGCTGTGGGGTCGACCAACTATCCCGGCCGACTCAGAGGCGGGTCCGAGGAGCTGTGGGGTGGAATCGCTCTCCCGGCCGACTTGGTCCTGCGCCCGAGCTGACACAGGAGCAACCAGCTATCCCGGCCCTTTTGGTCAGTGTTCCGAGCTGGGGAGGGGTCGATCAGCTGTCCCGGCCGACTCAGACCCGGGTCCGAGGAGCTGCGGGGATGACCAGCTATCCCGCCAACTCGGCCAGGGTTCGAGCTGACGCGGGTCGTCCAGTTATCGCGGCCAACACGGTCCCGGTCCGAGGAGCTGTGGGGTCCACCAGATGTCCCGGCCGACTCGGACCCGAAGCCGAGGAGCTGTCGGGTCGACCAGCTGTCTAGGCCGACTCGTTCCCGTGTCCGAGTTGACATAGGGTCGGCCTGAAATCCTGAACCATTTGGTCCCCGGTACGAGCTGACGTGGTTTCCATCAGCAGTCCCGGCCAACTCGGACCCGGGTCCGAGGAGCTCTGGAGTCACAAGCTGTCCCGGCCGACTCGGTCCAGATCCGAACTGCCGCAGGGTCGACCAGCTCTTCCGGCCGATTCGCACCCGGGTCCCAGGAGCTCTGGGGTGGACCAGCTCTCCTGGCCGACTCCGTCCTGGGTCCTAACTTACACAGGGTCGACCATCTATCCCGGTCCATATGGTCCCAGCTCCGAACTGACGCCCTGTCGTTAATTTTCCAGGACGACCCGGTCACGGGTCTGAGGAGCTGTGGGGTCGACCAGGTGTCCCGGTTGACTCGGACCCGAGGCCGAGGAGCTGTGGGGTTCACCAGCTATCCCGGCCAACTCAGTACTGGTCCGAGCTGACGCGGGGTCGTCCAGCTGTGCAGGCCGACTCGAACCCGGGTCCGAGGAGCTCTGGTGTTGTCCAGCTACCCTGCCCGACTCCGTCCCGGGTCCGAGCTTACCCAGGGTCGACCATCTATCCCGGCCCATTTGGTCCGGGGTCCGGGCTGACGCGGTCTCGCTCACCTGCCCCAGACGACACGGTCCCGGGTCTGAGGAGGTGCGGGGTCGAACATATGTCCCGGCCGACTCGGACCCGAGTCCGAGGAGCTGTGGGGTCGAGCAGCTCTCCTGGCCGACTCGTCCCGGGTTCGAGCTGACGCGGGCTCGACCAGCTATCCCGGCCGACTCGGTCCCGGTACCGATCTGACACATGATGGACCAGCTATCCCGGCCCATTCGGTCCCAGATGCGAGCTGAGGCGGGGTCGACCAGACGTCCCGGCCGCCTCGGACCCTGGTCTGAGGAGCTGTGGGCTTGACAAGCTCTCCCGGCCGAATCGGTCCCGGATTCGAGCTGCCGCAGCGTCGACCAGCTATCCCGGCGTCTCGGCCCCGGGTCCGAGATGACTCGGTGTCGACCAGCAATGCTGGCCAACTCGGACCCGGGTCCGAGGAGCTGTGGGGTCGACCAGCTATCCTGGCCGACTCGTCCCGGGTCAGAGCAGACGCGGGGTCAACCAGTTATCCCGGCCACCTCGGTCCCGGGTCCAACCTGCCACGGGTCGACCAGCTGTCCCCGCCGACTCGGCCCCGGGTCCAAGCAGCTGTGGGGTGGACCAGCTGTGCACGCCGATCGGTCCCGGTTCCGAGCTGACACAGTGTCGGCCAGGAATCCCGACCCATTTGGTCCCGGGTCCCAGCTGACTCGGTGTCGACCAGCTGTCCCCGCCGACTCGGACCCAGGTCCGAGGAGCTGTGGGGTCGAGCAGCTCTCCTGGCCTGCTCGTCCCGGGTTCGAGGGGACGCTGGCTCGACCAGTTTCCCCGGCCAACTCGGTCCCGGATCCAAGGTGCCGCACGTCGACGAGCTCTCCCGGCCGACTCGGTCCCTGTACCTTTCTGACACGTGATAGACCAGCTATCCCGGCCCATTTGGTCCCAGATCCGAGCTGACGCGGGGTGGACCAGAGGTCCGGGCCGCCTCGGAACCGGGTCCGAGGAGCTGTGGGCTCGACATTCTCTCCCTGCCGAATCGGTCCCGGGTCCGAGAAGACTCGGGGTCGACCAGCTATCCCGGCCAACTCAGACCCGGGTCCGAGAAGACTCGGGGTCGACCAGCTATCCCGGCCAACTCGGACCCGGGTCCGAGGAGCTGTAGTGTTGGCCAGCTATCCCGGTGTACTCGGTCTCGGGTCCGAGCTGCCGCAGGGTCGACCCGCTGTGCAGGCTGACTCGGACCCAGGTTCAAGGAGCTGTTGGGTCGCCTAGATATCCTGGCCAACGCGGTCCCGGGTCCGAGCTGAAACAGGGTCGATCAGCTATCCCGGCCCATTTGGTCAGTGCTACGAGCTGCCCCAGTGTCGATCAGCTGTCCCAGCCGACTCGGTCCCGGTACCGATCTGACACATGATGGACCAGCTATCCCGGCCCATTCGGTCCCAGATGCGAGCTGAGGCGGGGTCGACCAGACGTCCCGGCCGCCTCGGACCCTGGTCTGAGGAGCTGTGGGCTTGACAAGCTCTCCCGGCCGAATCGGTCCCGGATTCGAGCTGCCGCAGCGTCGACCAGCTATCCCGGCGTCTCGGCCCCGGGTCCGAGATGACTCGGTGTCGACCAGCAATGCTGGCCAACTCGGACCCGGGTCCGAGGAGCTGTGGGGTCGACCAGCTATCCTGGCCGACTCGTCCCGGGTCAGAGCAGACGCGGGGTCAACCAGTTATCCCGGCCACCTCGGTCCCGGGGCCAACCTGCCACGGGTCGACCAGCTGTCCCCGCCGACTCGGCCCCGGGTCCAAGCAGCTGTGGGGTGGACCAGCTGTGCACGCCGATCGGTCCCGGTTCCGAGCTGACACAGTGTCGGCCAGGAATCCCGACCCATTTGGTCCCGGGTCCCAGCTGACTCGGTGTCGACCAGCTGTCCCCGCCGACTCGGACCCAGGTCCGAGGAGCTGTGGGGTCGAGCAGCTCTCCTGGCCTGCTCGTCCCGGGTTCGAGGGGACGCTGGCTCGACCAGTTTCCCCGGCCAACTCGGTCCCGGATCCAAGGTGCCGCACGTCGACGAGCTCTCCCGGCCGACTCGGTCCCTGTACCTTTCTGACACGTGATAGACCAGCTATCCCGGCCCATTTGGTCCCAGATCCGAGCTGACGCGGGGTGGACCAGAGGTCCGGGCCGCCTCGGAACCGGGTCCGAGGAGCTGTGGGCTCGACATTCTCTCCCTGCCGAATCGGTCCCGGGTCCGAGAAGACTCGGGGTCGACCAGCTATCCCGGCCAACTCAGACCCGGGTCCGAGAAGACTCGGGGTCGACCAGCTATCCCGGCCAACTCGGACCCGGGTCCGAGGAGCTGTAGTGTTGGCCAGCTATCCCGGTGTACTCGGTCTCGGGTCCGAGCTGCCGCAGGGTCGACCCGCTGTGCAGGCCGACTCGGACCCAGGTTCAAGGAGCTGTTGGGTCGCCTAGATATCCTGGCCAACGCGGTCCCGGGTCCGAGCTGAAACAGGGTCGATCAGCTATCCCGGCCCATTTGGTCAGTGCTACGAGCTGCCCCAGTGTCGATCAGCTGTCCCAGCCGACTCGGAACCTGGTCCGAGGAGCTGTGGGATCGACCAGATTTCCCGGCCGATTCGGACCCGAGTCCGAGGAGCTGTGGTGTCGACCAGCTATCCTGGCCGACTCGTCCCGGGTTCGAGCAGACGCGGGGTCGACCAGTTAGCCTTGCTAACTCGGTCCCGGGTCCAAGGTGCCGCGGGTCGACCAGCTGTCCCAGCGGCCTCGGACCCTAGTCTGAAGAGCTGTGGGGTCGACCAACTATCCCGGCCGACTCAGAGGCGGGTCCGAGGAGCTGTGGGGTGGAATCGCTCTCCCGGCCGACTTGGTCCTGCGCCCGAGCTGACACAGGAGCAACCAGCTATCCCGGCCCTTTTGGTCAGTGTTCCGAGCTGGGGAGGGGTCGATCAGCTGTCCCGGCCGACTCAGACCCGGGTCCGAGGAGCTGCGGGGATGACCAGCTATCCCGCCAACTCGGCCAGGGTTCGAGCTGACGCGGGTCGTCCAGTTATCGCGGCCAACACGGTCCCGGTCCGAGGAGCTGTGGGGTCCACCAGATGTCCCGGCCGACTCGGACCCGAAGCCGAGGAGCTGTCGGGTCGACCAGCTGTCTAGGCCGACTCGTTCCCGTGTCCGAGTTGACATAGGGTCGGCCTGAAATCCTGAACCATTTGGTCCCCGGTACGAGCTGACGTGGTTTCCATCAGCAGTCCCGGCCAACTCGGACCCGGGTCCGAGGAGCTCTGGAGTCACAAGCTGTCCCGGCCGACTCGGTCCAGATCCGAACTGCCGCAGGGTCGACCAGCTCTTCCGGCCGATTCGCACCCGGGTCCCAGGAGCTCTGGGGTGGACCAGCTCTCCTGGCCGACTCCGTCCTGGGTCCTAACTTACACAGGGTCGACCATCTATCCCGGTCCATATGGTCCCAGCTCCGAACTGACGCCCTGTCGTTAATTTTCCAGGACGACCCGGTCACGGGTCTGAGGAGCTGTGGGGTCGACCAGGTGTCCCGGTTGACTCGGACCCGAGGCCGAGGAGCTGTGGGGTTCACCAGCTATCCCGGCCAACTCAGTACTGGTCCGAGCTGACGCGGGGTCGTCCAGCTGTGCAGGCCGACTCGAACCCGGGTCCGAGGAGCTCTGGTGTTGTCCAGCTACCCTGCCCGACTCCGTCCCGGGTCCGAGCTTACCCAGGGTCGACCATCTATCCCGGCCCATTTGGTCCGGGGTCCGGGCTGACGCGGTCTCGCTCACCTGCCCCAGACGACACGGTCCCGGGTCTGAGGAGGTGCGGGGTCGAACATATGTCCCGGCCGACTCGGACCCGAGTCCGAGGAGCTGTGGGGTCGAGCAGCTCTCCTGGCCGACTCGTCCCGGGTTCGAGCTGACGCGGGCTCGACCAGCTATCCCGGCCGACTCGGTCCCGGTACCGATCTGACACATGATGGACCAGCTATCCCGGCCCATTCGGTCCCAGATGCGAGCTGAGGCGGGGTCGACCAGACGTCCCGGCCGCCTCGGACCCTGGTCTGAGGAGCTGTGGGCTTGACAAGCTCTCCCGGCCGAATCGGTCCCGGATTCGAGCTGCCGCAGCGTCGACCAGCTATCCCGGCGTCTCGGCCCCGGGTCCGAGATGACTCGGTGTCGACCAGCAATGCTGGCCAACTCGGACCCGGGTCCGAGGAGCTGTGGGGTCGACCAGCTATCCTGGCCGACTCGTCCCGGGTCAGAGCAGACGCGGGGTCAACCAGTTATCCCGGCCACCTCGGTCCCGGGTCCAACCTGCCACGGGTCGACCAGCTGTCCCCGCCGACTCGGCCCCGGGTCCAAGCAGCTGTGGGGTGGACCAGCTGTGCACGCCGATCGGTCCCGGTTCCGAGCTGACACAGTGTCGGCCAGGAATCCCGACCCATTTGGTCCCGGGTCCCAGCTGACTCGGTGTCGACCAGCTGTCCCCGCCGACTCGGACCCAGGTCCGAGGAGCTGTGGGGTCGAGCAGCTCTCCTGGCCTGCTCGTCCCGGGTTCGAGGGGACGCTGGCTCGACCAGTTTCCCCGGCCAACTCGGTCCCGGATCCAAGGTGCCGCACGTCGACGAGCTCTCCCGGCCGACTCGGTCCCTGTACCTTTCTGACACGTGATAGACCAGCTATCCCGGCCCATTTGGTCCCAGATCCGAGCTGACGCGGGGTGGACCAGAGGTCCGGGCCGCCTCGGAACCGGGTCCGAGGAGCTGTGGGCTCGACATTCTCTCCCTGCCGAATCGGTCCCGGGTCCGAGAAGACTCGGGGTCGACCAGCTATCCCGGCCAACTCAGACCCGGGTCCGAGAAGACTCGGGGTCGACCAGCTATCCCGGCCAACTCGGACCCGGGTCCGAGGAGCTGTAGTGTTGGCCAGCTATCCCGGTGTACTCGGTCTCGGGTCCGAGCTGCCGCAGGGTCGACCCGCTGTGCAGGCTGACTCGGACCCAGGTTCAAGGAGCTGTTGGGTCGCCTAGATATCCTGGCCAACGCGGTCCCGGGTCCGAGCTGAAACAGGGTCGATCAGCTATCCCGGCCCATTTGGTCAGTGCTACGAGCTGCCCCAGTGTCGATCAGCTGTCCCAGCCGACTCGGAACCTGGTCCGAGGAGCTGTGGGATCGACCAGATTTCCCGGCCGATTCGGACCCGAGTCCGAGGAGCTGTGGTGTCGACCAGCTATCCTGGCCGACTCGTCCCGGGTTCGAGCAGACGCGGGGTCGACCAGTTAGCCTTGCTAACTCGGTCCCGGGTCCAAGGTGCCGCGGGTCGAACAGCTGTCCCAGCGGCCTCGGACCCTAGTCTGAAGAGCTGTGGGGTCGACCAACTATCCCGGCCGACTCAGAGGCGGGTCCGAGGAGCTGTGGGGTGGAATCGCTCTCCCGGCCGACTTGGTCCTGCGCCCGAGCTGACACAGGAGCAACCAGCTATCCCGGCCCTTTTGGTCAGTGTTCCGAGCTGGGGAGGGGTCGATCAGCTGTCCCGGCCGACTCAGACCCGGGTCCGAGGAGCTGCGGGGATGACCAGCTATCCCGCCAACTCGGCCAGGGTTCGAGCTGACGCGGGTCGTCCAGTTATCGCGGCCAACACGGTCCCGGTCCGAGGAGCTGTGGGGTCCACCAGATGTCCCGGCCGACTCGGACCCGAAGCCGAGGAGCTGTCGGGTCGACCAGCTGTCTAGGCCGACTCGTTCCCGTGTCCGAGTTGACATAGGGTCGGCCTGAAATCCTGAACCATTTGGTCCCCGGTACGAGCTGACGTGGTTTCCATCAGCAGTCCCGGCCAACTCGGACCCGGGTCCGAGGAGCTCTGGAGTCACAAGCTGTCCCGGCCGACTCGGTCCAGATCCGAACTGCCGCAGGGTCGACCAGCTCTTCCGGCCGATTCGCACCCGGGTCCCAGGAGCTCTGGGGTGGACCAGCTCTCCTGGCCGACTCCGTCCTGGGTCCTAACTTACACAGGGTCGACCATCTATCCCGGTCCATATGGTCCCAGCTCCGAACTGACGCCCTGTCGTTAATTTTCCAGGACGACCCGGTCACGGGTCTGAGGAGCTGTGGGGTCGACCAGGTGTCCCGGTTGACTCGGACCCGAGGCCGAGGAGCTGTGGGGTTCACCAGCTATCCCGGCCAACTCAGTACTGGTCCGAGCTGACGCGGGGTCGTCCAGCTGTGCAGGCCGACTCGAACCCGGGTCCGAGGAGCTCTGGTGTTGTCCAGCTACCCTGCCCGACTCCGTCCCGGGTCCGAGCTTACCCAGGGTCGACCATCTATCCCGGCCCATTTGGTCCGGGGTCCGGGCTGACGCGGTCTCGCTCACCTGCCCCAGACGACACGGTCCCGGGTCTGAGGAGGTGCGGGGTCGAACATATGTCCCGGCCGACTCGGACCCGAGTCCGAGGAGCTGTGGGGTCGAGCAGCTCTCCTGGCCGACTCGTCCCGGGTTCGAGCTGACGCGGGCTCGACCAGCTATCCCGGCCGACTCGGTCCCGGTACCGATCTGACACATGATGGACCAGCTATCCCGGCCCATTCGGTCCCAGATGCGAGCTGAGGCGGGGTCGACCAGACGTCCCGGCCGCCTCGGACCCTGGTCTGAGGAGCTGTGGGCTTGACAAGCTCTCCCGGCCGAATCGGTCCCGGATTCGAGCTGCCGCAGCGTCGACCAGCTATCCCGGCGTCTCGGCCCCGGGTCCGAGATGACTCGGTGTCGACCAGCAATGCTGGCCAACTCGGACCCGGGTCCGAGGAGCTGTGGGGTCGACCAGCTATCCTGGCCGACTCGTCCCGGGTCAGAGCAGACGCGGGGTCAACCAGTTATCCCGGCCACCTCGGTCCCGGGGCCAACCTGCCACGGGTCGACCAGCTGTCCCCGCCGACTCGGCCCCGGGTCCAAGCAGCTGTGGGGTGGACCAGCTGTGCACGCCGATCGGTCCCGGTTCCGAGCTGACACAGTGTCGGCCAGGAATCCCGACCCATTTGGTCCCGGGTCCCAGCTGACTCGGTGTCGACCAGCTGTCCCCGCCGACTCGGACCCAGGTCCGAGGAGCTGTGGGGTCGAGCAGCTCTCCTGGCCTGCTCGTCCCGGGTTCGAGGGGACGCTGGCTCGACCAGTTTCCCCGGCCAACTCGGTCCCGGATCCAAGGTGCCGCACGTCGACGAGCTCTCCCGGCCGACTCGGTCCCTGTACCTTTCTGACACGTGATAGACCAGCTATCCCGGCCCATTTGGTCCCAGATCCGAGCTGACGCGGGGTGGACCAGAGGTCCGGGCCGCCTCGGAACCGGGTCCGAGGAGCTGTGGGCTCGACATTCTCTCCCTGCCGAATCGGTCCCGGGTCCGAGAAGACTCGGGGTCGACCAGCTATCCCGGCCAACTCAGACCCGGGTCCGAGAAGACTCGGGGTCGACCAGCTATCCCGGCCAACTCGGACCCGGGTCCGAGGAGCTGTAGTGTTGGCCAGCTATCCCGGTGTACTCGGTCTCGGGTCCGAGCTGCCGCAGGGTCGACCCGCTGTGCAGGCCGACTCGGACCCAGGTTCAAGGAGCTGTTGGGTCGCCTAGATATCCTGGCCAACGCGGTCCCGGGTCCGAGCTGAAACAGGGTCGATCAGCTATCCCGGCCCATTTGGTCAGTGCTACGAGCTGCCCCAGTGTCGATCAGCTGTCCCAGCCGACTCGGAACCTGGTCCGAGGAGCTGTGGGATCGACCAGATTTCCCGGCCGATTCGGACCCGAGTCCGAGGAGCTGTGGTGTCGACCAGCTATCCTGGCCGACTCGTCCCGGGTTCGAGCAGACGCGGGGTCGACCAGTTAGCCTTGCTAACTCGGTCCCGGGTCCAAGGTGCCGCGGGTCGACCAGCTGTCCCAGCGGCCTCGGACCCTAGTCTGAAGAGCTGTGGGGTCGACCAACTATCCCGGCCGACTCAGAGGCGGGTCCGAGGAGCTGTGGGGTGGAATCGCTCTCCCGGCCGACTTGGTCCTGCGCCCGAGCTGACACAGGAGCAACCAGCTATCCCGGCCCTTTTGGTCAGTGTTCCGAGCTGGGGAGGGGTCGATCAGCTGTCCCGGCCGACTCAGACCCGGGTCCGAGGAGCTGCGGGGATGACCAGCTATCCCGCCAACTCGGCCAGGGTTCGAGCTGACGCGGGTCGTCCAGTTATCGCGGCCAACACGGTCCCGGTCCGAGGAGCTGTGGGGTCCACCAGATGTCCCGGCCGACTCGGACCCGAAGCCGAGGAGCTGTCGGGTCGACCAGCTGTCTAGGCCGACTCGTTCCCGTGTCCGAGTTGACATAGGGTCGGCCTGAAATCCTGAACCATTTGGTCCCCGGTACGAGCTGACGTGGTTTCCATCAGCAGTCCCGGCCAACTCGGACCCGGGTCCGAGGAGCTCTGGAGTCACAAGCTGTCCCGGCCGACTCGGTCCAGATCCGAACTGCCGCAGGGTCGACCAGCTCTTCCGGCCGATTCGCACCCGGGTCCCAGGAGCTCTGGGGTGGACCAGCTCTCCTGGCCGACTCCGTCCTGGGTCCTAACTTACACAGGGTCGACCATCTATCCCGGTCCATATGGTCCCAGCTCCGAACTGACGCCCTGTCGTTAATTTTCCAGGACGACCCGGTCACGGGTCTGAGGAGCTGTGGGGTCGACCAGGTGTCCCGGTTGACTCGGACCCGAGGCCGAGGAGCTGTGGGGTTCACCAGCTATCCCGGCCAACTCAGTACTGGTCCGAGCTGACGCGGGGTCGTCCAGCTGTGCAGGCCGACTCGAACCCGGGTCCGGGGAGCTCTGGTGTTGTCCAGCTACCCTGCCCGACTCCGTCCCGGGTCCGAGCTTACCCAGGGTCGACCATCTATCCCGGCCCATTTGGTCCGGGGTCCGGGCTGACGCGGTCTCGCTCACCTGCCCCAGACGACACGGTCCCGGGTCTGAGGAGGTGCGGGGTCGAACATATGTCCCGGCCGACTCGGACCCGAGTCCGAGGAGCTGTGGGGTCGAGCAGCTCTCCTGGCCGACTCGTCCCGGGTTCGAGCTGACGCGGGCTCGACCAGCTATCCCGGCCGACTCGGTCCCGGTACCGATCTGACACATGATGGACCAGCTATCCCGGCCCATTCGGTCCCAGATGCGAGCTGAGGCGGGGTCGACCAGACGTCCCGGCCGCCTCGGACCCTGGTCTGAGGAGCTGTGGGCTTGACAAGCTCTCCCGGCCGAATCGGTCCCGGATTCGAGCTGCCGCAGCGTCGACCAGCTATCCCGGCGTCTCGGCCCCGGGTCCGAGATGACTCGGTGTCGACCAGCAATGCTGGCCAACTCGGACCCGGGTCCGAGGAGCTGTGGGGTCGACCAGCTATCCTGGCCGACTCGTCCCGGGTCAGAGCAGACGCGGGGTCAACCAGTTATCCCGGCCACCTCGGTCCCGGGTCCAACCTGCCACGGGTCGACCAGCTGTCCCCGCCGACTCGGCCCCGGGTCCAAGCAGCTGTGGGGTGGACCAGCTGTGCACGCCGATCGGTCCCGGTTCCGAGCTGACACAGTGTCGGCCAGGAATCCCGACCCATTTGGTCCCGGGTCCCAGCTGACTCGGTGTCGACCAGCTGTCCCCGCCGACTCGGACCCAGGTCCGAGGAGCTGTGGGGTCGAGCAGCTCTCCTGGCCTGCTCGTCCCGGGTTCGAGGGGACGCTGGCTCGACCAGTTTCCCCGGCCAACTCGGTCCCGGATCCAAGGTGCCGCACGTCGACGAGCTCTCCCGGCCGACTCGGTCCCTGTACCTTTCTGACACGTGATAGACCAGCTATCCCGGCCCATTTGGTCCCAGATCCGAGCTGACGCGGGGTGGACCAGAGGTCCGGGCCGCCTCGGAACCGGGTCCGAGGAGCTGTGGGCTCGACATTCTCTCCCTGCCGAATCGGTCCCGGGTCCGAGAAGACTCGGGGTCGACCAGCTATCCCGGCCAACTCAGACCCGGGTCCGAGAAGACTCGGGGTCGACCAGCTATCCCGGCCAACTCGGACCCGGGTCCGAGGAGCTGTAGTGTTGGCCAGCTATCCCGGTGTACTCGGTCTCGGGTCCGAGCTGCCGCAGGGTCGACCCGCTGTGCAGGCCGACTCGGACCCAGGTTCAAGGAGCTGTTGGGTCGCCTAGATATCCTGGCCAACGCGGTCCCGGGTCCGAGCTGAAACAGGGTCGATCAGCTATCCCGGCCCATTTGGTCAGTGCTACGAGCTGCCCCAGTGTCGATCAGCTGTCCCAGCCGACTCGGAACCTGGTCCGAGGAGCTGTGGGATCGACCAGATTTCCCGGCCGATTCGGACCCGAGTCCGAGGAGCTGTGGTGTCGACCAGCTATCCTGGCCGACTCGTCCCGGGTTCGAGCAGACGCGGGGTCGACCAGTTAGCCTTGCTAACTCGGTCCCGGGTCCAAGGTGCCGCGGGTCGACCAGCTGTCCCAGCGGCCTCGGACCCTAGTCTGAAGAGCTGTGGGGTCGACCAACTATCCCGGCCGACTCAGAGGCGGGTCCGAGGAGCTGTGGGGTGGAATCGCTCTCCCGGCCGACTTGGTCCTGCGCCCGAGCTGACACAGGAGCAACCAGCTATCCCGGCCCTTTTGGTCAGTGTTCCGAGCTGGGGAGGGGTCGATCAGCTGTCCCGGCCGACTCAGACCCGGGTCCGAGGAGCTGCGGGGATGACCAGCTATCCCGCCAACTCGGCCAGGGTTCGAGCTGACGCGGGTCGTCCAGTTATCGCGGCCAACACGGTCCCGGTCCGAGGAGCTGTGGGGTCCACCAGATGTCCCGGCCGACTCGGACCCGAAGCCGAGGAGCTGTCGGGTCGACCAGCTGTCTAGGCCGACTCGTTCCCGTGTCCGAGTTGACATAGGGTCGGCCTGAAATCCTGAACCATTTGGTCCCCGGTACGAGCTGACGTGGTTTCCATCAGCAGTCCCGGCCAACTCGGACCCGGGTCCGAGGAGCTCTGGAGTCACAAGCTGTCCCGGCCGACTCGGTCCAGATCCGAACTGCCGCAGGGTCGACCAGCTCTTCCGGCCGATTCGCACCCGGGTCCCAGGAGCTCTGGGGTGGACCAGCTCTCCTGGCCGACTCCGTCCTGGGTCCTAACTTACACAGGGTCGACCATCTATCCCGGTCCATATGGTCCCAGCTCCGAACTGACGCCCTGTCGTTAATTTTCCAGGACGACCCGGTCACGGGTCTGAGGAGCTGTGGGGTCGACCAGGTGTCCCGGTTGACTCGGACCCGAGGCCGAGGAGCTGTGGGGTTCACCAGCTATCCCGGCCAACTCAGTACTGGTCCGAGCTGACGCGGGGTCGTCCAGCTGTGCAGGCCGACTCGAACCCGGGTCCGAGGAGCTCTGGTGTTGTCCAGCTACCCTGCCCGACTCCGTCCCGGGTCCGAGCTTACCCAGGGTCGACCATCTATCCCGGCCCATTTGGTCCGGGGTCCGGGCTGACGCGGTCTCGCTCACCTGCCCCAGACGACACGGTCCCGGGTCTGAGGAGGTGCGGGGTCGAACATATGTCCCGGCCGACTCGGACCCGAGTCCGAGGAGCTGTGGGGTCGAGCAGCTCTCCTGGCCGACTCGTCCCGGGTTCGAGCTGACGCGGGCTCGACCAGCTATCCCGGCCGACTCGGTCCCGGTACCGATCTGACACATGATGGACCAGCTATCCCGGCCCATTCGGTCCCAGATGCGAGCTGAGGCGGGGTCGACCAGACGTCCCGGCCGCCTCGGACCCTGGTCTGAGGAGCTGTGGGCTTGACAAGCTCTCCCGGCCGAATCGGTCCCGGATTCGAGCTGCCGCAGCGTCGACCAGCTATCCCGGCGTCTCGGCCCCGGGTCCGAGATGACTCGGTGTCGACCAGCAATGCTGGCCAACTCGGACCCGGGTCCGAGGAGCTGTGGGGTCGACCAGCTATCCTGGCCGACTCGTCCCGGGTCAGAGCAGACGCGGGGTCAACCAGTTATCCCGGCCACCTCGGTCCCGGGGCCAACCTGCCACGGGTCGACCAGCTGTCCCCGCCGACTCGGCCCCGGGTCCAAGCAGCTGTGGGGTGGACCAGCTGTGCACGCCGATCGGTCCCGGTTCCGAGCTGACACAGTGTCGGCCAGGAATCCCGACCCATTTGGTCCCGGGTCCCAGCTGACTCGGTGTCGACCAGCTGTCCCCGCCGACTCGGACCCAGGTCCGAGGAGCTGTGGGGTCGAGCAGCTCTCCTGGCCTGCTCGTCCCGGGTTCGAGGGGACGCTGGCTCGACCAGTTTCCCCGGCCAACTCGGTCCCGGATCCAAGGTGCCGCACGTCGACGAGCTCTCCCGGCCGACTCGGTCCCTGTACCTTTCTGACACGTGATAGACCAGCTATCCCGGCCCATTTGGTCCCAGATCCGAGCTGACGCGGGGTGGACCAGAGGTCCGGGCCGCCTCGGAACCGGGTCCGAGGAGCTGTGGGCTCGACATTCTCTCCCTGCCGAATCGGTCCCGGGTCCGAGAAGACTCGGGGTCGACCAGCTATCCCGGCCAACTCAGACCCGGGTCCGAGAAGACTCGGGGTCGACCAGCTATCCCGGCCAACTCGGACCCGGGTCCGAGGAGCTGTAGTGTTGGCCAGCTATCCCGGTGTACTCGGTCTCGGGTCCGAGCTGCCGCAGGGTCGACCCGCTGTGCAGGCCGACTCGGACCCAGGTTCAAGGAGCTGTTGGGTCGCCTAGATATCCTGGCCAACGCGGTCCCGGGTCCGAGCTGAAACAGGGTCGATCAGCTATCCCGGCCCATTTGGTCAGTGCTACGAGCTGCCCCAGTGTCGATCAGCTGTCCCAGCCGACTCGGAACCTGGTCCGAGGAGCTGTGGGATCGACCAGATTTCCCGGCCGATTCGGACCCGAGTCCGAGGAGCTGTGGTGTCGACCAGCTATCCTGGCCGACTCGTCCCGGGTTCGAGCAGACGCGGGGTCGACCAGTTAGCCTTGCTAACTCGGTCCCGGGTCCAAGGTGCCGCGGGTCGACCAGCTGTCCCAGCGGCCTCGGACCCTAGTCTGAAGAGCTGTGGGGTCGACCAACTATCCCGGCCGACTCAGAGGCGGGTCCGAGGAGCTGTGGGGTGGAATCGCTCTCCCGGCCGACTTGGTCCTGCGCCCGAGCTGACACAGGAGCAACCAGCTATCCCGGCCCTTTTGGTCAGTGTTCCGAGCTGGGGAGGGGTCGATCAGCTGTCCCGGCCGACTCAGACCCGGGTCCGAGGAGCTGCGGGGATGACCAGCTATCCCGCCAACTCGGCCAGGGTTCGAGCTGACGCGGGTCGTCCAGTTATCGCGGCCAACACGGTCCCGGTCCGAGGAGCTGTGGGGTCCACCAGATGTCCCGGCCGACTCGGACCCGAAGCCGAGGAGCTGTCGGGTCGACCAGCTGTCTAGGCCGACTCGTTCCCGTGTCCGAGTTGACATAGGGTCGGCCTGAAATCCTGAACCATTTGGTCCCCGGTACGAGCTGACGTGGTTTCCATCAGCAGTCCCGGCCAACTCGGACCCGGGTCCGAGGAGCTCTGGAGTCACAAGCTGTCCCGGCCGACTCGGTCCAGATCCGAACTGCCGCAGGGTCGACCAGCTCTTCCGGCCGATTCGCACCCGGGTCCCAGGAGCTCTGGGGTGGACCAGCTCTCCTGGCCGACTCCGTCCTGGGTCCTAACTTACACAGGGTCGACCATCTATCCCGGTCCATATGGTCCCAGCTCCGAACTGACGCCCTGTCGTTAATTTTCCAGGACGACCCGGTCACGGGTCTGAGGAGCTGTGGGGTCGACCAGGTGTCCCGGTTGACTCGGACCCGAGGCCGAGGAGCTGTGGGGTTCACCAGCTATCCCGGCCAACTCAGTACTGGTCCGAGCTGACGCGGGGTCGTCCAGCTGTGCAGGCCGACTCGAACCCGGGTCCGAGGAGCTCTGGTGTTGTCCAGCTACCCTGCCCGACTCCGTCCCGGGTCCGAGCTTACCCAGGGTCGACCATCTATCCCGGCCCATTTGGTCCGGGGTCCGGGCTGACGCGGTCTCGCTCACCTGCCCCAGACGACACGGTCCCGGGTCTGAGGAGGTGCGGGGTCGAACATATGTCCCGGCCGACTCGGACCCGAGTCCGAGGAGCTGTGGGGTCGAGCAGCTCTCCTGGCCGACTCGTCCCGGGTTCGAGCTGACGCGGGCTCGACCAGCTATCCCGGCCGACTCGGTCCCGGTACCGATCTGACACATGATGGACCAGCTATCCCGGCCCATTCGGTCCCAGATGCGAGCTGAGGCGGGGTCGACCAGACGTCCCGGCCGCCTCGGACCCTGGTCTGAGGAGCTGTGGGCTTGACAAGCTCTCCCGGCCGAATCGGTCCCGGATTCGAGCTGCCGCAGCGTCGACCAGCTATCCCGGCGTCTCGGCCCCGGGTCCGAGATGACTCGGTGTCGACCAGCAATGCTGGCCAACTCGGACCCGGGTCCGAGGAGCTGTGGGGTCGACCAGCTATCCTGGCCGACTCGTCCCGGGTCAGAGCAGACGCGGGGTCAACCAGTTATCCCGGCCACCTCGGTCCCGGGGCCAACCTGCCACGGGTCGACCAGCTGTCCCCGCCGACTCGGCCCCGGGTCCAAGCAGCTGTGGGGTGGACCAGCTGTGCACGCCGATCGGTCCCGGTTCCGAGCTGACACAGTGTCGGCCAGGAATCCCGACCCATTTGGTCCCGGGTCCCAGCTGACTCGGTGTCGACCAGCTGTCCCCGCCGACTCGGACCCAGGTCCGAGGAGCTGTGGGGTCGAGCAGCTCTCCTGGCCTGCTCGTCCCGGGTTCGAGGGGACGCTGGCTCGACCAGTTTCCCCGGCCAACTCGGTCCCGGATCCAAGGTGCCGCACGTCGACGAGCTCTCCCGGCCGACTCGGTCCCTGTACCTTTCTGACACGTGATAGACCAGCTATCCCGGCCCATTTGGTCCCAGATCCGAGCTGACGCGGGGTGGACCAGAGGTCCGGGCCGCCTCGGAACCGGGTCCGAGGAGCTGTGGGCTCGACATTCTCTCCCTGCCGAATCGGTCCCGGGTCCGAGAAGACTCGGGGTCGACCAGCTATCCCGGCCAACTCAGACCCGGGTCCGAGAAGACTCGGGGTCGACCAGCTATCCCGGCCAACTCGGACCCGGGTCCGAGGAGCTGTAGTGTTGGCCAGCTATCCCGGTGTACTCGGTCTCGGGTCCGAGCTGCCGCAGGGTCGACCCGCTGTGCAGGCCGACTCGGACCCAGGTTCAAGGAGCTGTTGGGTCGCCTAGATATCCTGGCCAACGCGGTCCCGGGTCCGAGCTGAAACAGGGTCGATCAGCTATCCCGGCCCATTTGGTCAGTGCTACGAGCTGCCCCAGTGTCGATCAGCTGTCCCAGCCGACTCGGAACCTGGTCCGAGGAGCTGTGGGATCGACCAGATTTCCCGGCCGATTCGGACCCGAGTCCGAGGAGCTGTGGTGTCGACCAGCTATCCTGGCCGACTCGTCCCGGGTTCGAGCAGACGCGGGGTCGACCAGTTAGCCTTGCTAACTCGGTCCCGGGTCCAAGGTGCCGCGGGTCGACCAGCTGTCCCAGCGGCCTCGGACCCTAGTCTGAAGAGCTGTGGGGTCGACCAACTATCCCGGCCGACTCAGAGGCGGGTCCGAGGAGCTGTGGGGTGGAATCGCTCTCCCGGCCGACTTGGTCCTGCGCCCGAGCTGACACAGGAGCAACCAGCTATCCCGGCCCTTTTGGTCAGTGTTCCGAGCTGGGGAGGGGTCGATCAGCTGTCCCGGCCGACTCAGACCCGGGTCCGAGGAGCTGCGGGGATGACCAGCTATCCCGCCAACTCGGCCAGGGTTCGAGCTGACGCGGGTCGTCCAGTTATCGCGGCCAACACGGTCCCGGTCCGAGGAGCTGTGGGGTCCACCAGATGTCCCGGCCGACTCGGACCCGAAGCCGAGGAGCTGTCGGGTCGACCAGCTGTCTAGGCCGACTCGTTCCCGTGTCCGAGTTGACATAGGGTCGGCCTGAAATCCTGAACCATTTGGTCCCCGGTACGAGCTGACGTGGTTTCCATCAGCAGTCCCGGCCAACTCGGACCCGGGTCCGAGGAGCTCTGGAGTCACAAGCTGTCCCGGCCGACTCGGTCCAGATCCGAACTGCCGCAGGGTCGACCAGCTCTTCCGGCCGATTCGCACCCGGGTCCCAGGAGCTCTGGGGTGGACCAGCTCTCCTGGCCGACTCCGTCCTGGGTCCTAACTTACACAGGGTCGACCATCTATCCCGGTCCATATGGTCCCAGCTCCGAACTGACGCCCTGTCGTTAATTTTCCAGGACGACCCGGTCACGGGTCTGAGGAGCTGTGGGGTCGACCAGGTGTCCCGGTTGACTCGGACCCGAGGCCGAGGAGCTGTGGGGTTCACCAGCTATCCCGGCCAACTCAGTACTGGTCCGAGCTGACGCGGGGTCGTCCAGCTGTGCAGGCCGACTCGAACCCGGGTCCGAGGAGCTCTGGTGTTGTCCAGCTACCCTGCCCGACTCCGTCCCGGGTCCGAGCTTACCCAGGGTCGACCATCTATCCCGGCCCATTTGGTCCGGGGTCCGGGCTGACGCGGTCTCGCTCACCTGCCCCAGACGACACGGTCCCGGGTCTGAGGAGGTGCGGGGTCGAACATATGTCCCGGCCGACTCGGACCCGAGTCCGAGGAGCTGTGGGGTCGAGCAGCTCTCCTGGCCGACTCGTCCCGGGTTCGAGCTGACGCGGGCTCGACCAGCTATCCCGGCCGACTCGGTCCCGGTACCGATCTGACACATGATGGACCAGCTATCCCGGCCCATTCGGTCCCAGATGCGAGCTGAGGCGGGGTCGACCAGACGTCCCGGCCGCCTCGGACCCTGGTCTGAGGAGCTGTGGGCTTGACAAGCTCTCCCGGCCGAATCGGTCCCGGATTCGAGCTGCCGCAGCGTCGACCAGCTATCCCGGCGTCTCGGCCCCGGGTCCGAGATGACTCGGTGTCGACCAGCAATGCTGGCCAACTCGGACCCGGGTCCGAGGAGCTGTGGGGTCGACCAGCTATCCTGGCCGACTCGTCCCGGGTCAGAGCAGACGCGGGGTCAACCAGTTATCCCGGCCACCTCGGTCCCGGGGCCAACCTGCCACGGGTCGACCAGCTGTCCCCGCCGACTCGGCCCCGGGTCCAAGCAGCTGTGGGGTGGACCAGCTGTGCACGCCGATCGGTCCCGGTTCCGAGCTGACACAGTGTCGGCCAGGAATCCCGACCCATTTGGTCCCGGGTCCCAGCTGACTCGGTGTCGACCAGCTGTCCCCGCCGACTCGGACCCAGGTCCGAGGAGCTGTGGGGTCGAGCAGCTCTCCTGGCCTGCTCGTCCCGGGTTCGAGGGGACGCTGGCTCGACCAGTTTCCCCGGCCAACTCGGTCCCGGATCCAAGGTGCCGCACGTCGACGAGCTCTCCCGGCCGACTCGGTCCCTGTACCTTTCTGACACGTGATAGACCAGCTATCCCGGCCCATTTGGTCCCAGATCCGAGCTGACGCGGGGTGGACCAGAGGTCCGGGCCGCCTCGGAACCGGGTCCGAGGAGCTGTGGGCTCGACATTCTCTCCCTGCCGAATCGGTCCCGGGTCCGAGAAGACTCGGGGTCGACCAGCTATCCCGGCCAACTCAGACCCGGGTCCGAGAAGACTCGGGGTCGACCAGCTATCCCGGCCAACTCGGACCCGGGTCCGAGGAGCTGTAGTGTTGGCCAGCTATCCCGGTGTACTCGGTCTCGGGTCCGAGCTGCCGCAGGGTCGACCCGCTGTGCAGGCCGACTCGGACCCAGGTTCAAGGAGCTGTTGGGTCGCCTAGATATCCTGGCCAACGCGGTCCCGGGTCCGAGCTGAAACAGGGTCGATCAGCTATCCCGGCCCATTTGGTCAGTGCTACGAGCTGCCCCAGTGTCGATCAGCTGTCCCAGCCGACTCGGAACCTGGTCCGAGGAGCTGTGGGATCGACCAGATTTCCCGGCCGATTCGGACCCGAGTCCGAGGAGCTGTGGTGTCGACCAGCTATCCTGGCCGACTCGTCCCGGGTTCGAGCAGACGCGGGGTCGACCAGTTAGCCTTGCTAACTCGGTCCCGGGTCCAAGGTGCCGCGGGTCGACCAGCTGTCCCAGCGGCCTCGGACCCTAGTCTGAAGAGCTGTGGGGTCGACCAACTATCCCGGCCGACTCAGAGGCGGGTCCGAGGAGCTGTGGGGTGGAATCGCTCTCCCGGCCGACTTGGTCCTGCGCCCGAGCTGACACAGGAGCAACCAGCTATCCCGGCCCTTTTGGTCAGTGTTCCGAGCTGGGGAGGGGTCGATCAGCTGTCCCGGCCGACTCAGACCCGGGTCCGAGGAGCTGCGGGGATGACCAGCTATCCCGCCAACTCGGCCAGGGTTCGAGCTGACGCGGGTCGTCCAGTTATCGCGGCCAACACGGTCCCGGTCCGAGGAGCTGTGGGGTCCACCAGATGTCCCGGCCGACTCGGACCCGAAGCCGAGGAGCTGTCGGGTCGACCAGCTGTCTAGGCCGACTCGTTCCCGTGTCCGAGTTGACATAGGGTCGGCCTGAAATCCTGAACCATTTGGTCCCCGGTACGAGCTGACGTGGTTTCCATCAGCAGTCCCGGCCAACTCGGACCCGGGTCCGAGGAGCTCTGGAGTCACAAGCTGTCCCGGCCGACTCGGTCCAGATCCGAACTGCCGCAGGGTCGACCAGCTCTTCCGGCCGATTCGCACCCGGGTCCCAGGAGCTCTGGGGTGGACCAGCTCTCCTGGCCGACTCCGTCCTGGGTCCTAACTTACACAGGGTCGACCATCTATCCCGGTCCATATGGTCCCAGCTCCGAACTGACGCCCTGTCGTTAATTTTCCAGGACGACCCGGTCACGGGTCTGAGGAGCTGTGGGGTCGACCAGGTGTCCCGGTTGACTCGGACCCGAGGCCGAGGAGCTGTGGGGTTCACCAGCTATCCCGGCCAACTCAGTACTGGTCCGAGCTGACGCGGGGTCGTCCAGCTGTGCAGGCCGACTCGAACCCGGGTCCGAGGAGCTCTGGTGTTGTCCAGCTACCCTGCCCGACTCCGTCCCGGGTCCGAGCTTACCCAGGGTCGACCATCTATCCCGGCCCATTTGGTCCGGGGTCCGGGCTGACGCGGTCTCGCTCACCTGCCCCAGACGACACGGTCCCGGGTCTGAGGAGGTGCGGGGTCGAACATATGTCCCGGCCGACTCGGACCCGAGTCCGAGGAGCTGTGGGGTCGAGCAGCTCTCCTGGCCGACTCGTCCCGGGTTCGAGCTGACGCGGGCTCGACCAGCTATCCCGGCCGACTCGGTCCCGGTACCGATCTGACACATGATGGACCAGCTATCCCGGCCCATTCGGTCCCAGATGCGAGCTGAGGCGGGGTCGACCAGACGTCCCGGCCGCCTCGGACCCTGGTCTGAGGAGCTGTGGGCTTGACAAGCTCTCCCGGCCGAATCGGTCCCGGATTCGAGCTGCCGCAGCGTCGACCAGCTATCCCGGCGTCTCGGCCCCGGGTCCGAGATGACTCGGTGTCGACCAGCAATGCTGGCCAACTCGGACCCGGGTCCGAGGAGCTGTGGGGTCGACCAGCTATCCTGGCCGACTCGTCCCGGGTCAGAGCAGACGCGGGGTCAACCAGTTATCCCGGCCACCTCGGTCCCGGGGCCAACCTGCCACGGGTCGACCAGCTGTCCCCGCCGACTCGGCCCCGGGTCCAAGCAGCTGTGGGGTGGACCAGCTGTGCACGCCGATCGGTCCCGGTTCCGAGCTGACACAGTGTCGGCCAGGAATCCCGACCCATTTGGTCCCGGGTCCCAGCTGACTCGGTGTCGACCAGCTGTCCCCGCCGACTCGGACCCAGGTCCGAGGAGCTGTGGGGTCGAGCAGCTCTCCTGGCCTGCTCGTCCCGGGTTCGAGGGGACGCTGGCTCGACCAGTTTCCCCGGCCAACTCGGTCCCGGATCCAAGGTGCCGCACGTCGACGAGCTCTCCCGGCCGACTCGGTCCCTGTACCTTTCTGACACGTGATAGACCAGCTATCCCGGCCCATTTGGTCCCAGATCCGAGCTGACGCGGGGTGGACCAGAGGTCCGGGCCGCCTCGGAACCGGGTCCGAGGAGCTGTGGGCTCGACATTCTCTCCCTGCCGAATCGGTCCCGGGTCCGAGAAGACTCGGGGTCGACCAGCTATCCCGGCCAACTCAGACCCGGGTCCGAGAAGACTCGGGGTCGACCAGCTATCCCGGCCAACTCGGACCCGGGTCCGAGGAGCTGTAGTGTTGGCCAGCTATCCCGGTGTACTCGGTCTCGGGTCCGAGCTGCCGCAGGGTCGACCCGCTGTGCAGGCCGACTCGGACCCAGGTTCAAGGAGCTGTTGGGTCGCCTAGATATCCTGGCCAACGCGGTCCCGGGTCCGAGCTGAAACAGGGTCGATCAGCTATCCCGGCCCATTTGGTCAGTGCTACGAGCTGCCCCAGTGTCGATCAGCTGTCCCAGCCGACTCGGAACCTGGTCCGAGGAGCTGTGGGATCGACCAGATTTCCCGGCCGATTCGGACCCGAGTCCGAGGAGCTGTGGTGTCGACCAGCTATCCTGGCCGACTCGTCCCGGGTTCGAGCAGACGCGGGGTCGACCAGTTAGCCTTGCTAACTCGGTCCCGGGTCCAAGGTGCCGCGGGTCGACCAGCTGTCCCAGCGGCCTCGGACCCTAGTCTGAAGAGCTGTGGGGTCGACCAACTATCCCGGCCGACTCAGAGGCGGGTCCGAGGAGCTGTGGGGTGGAATCGCTCTCCCGGCCGACTTGGTCCTGCGCCCGAGCTGACACAGGAGCAACCAGCTATCCCGGCCCTTTTGGTCAGTGTTCCGAGCTGGGGAGGGGTCGATCAGCTGTCCCGGCCGACTCAGACCCGGGTCCGAGGAGCTGCGGGGATGACCAGCTATCCCGCCAACTCGGCCAGGGTTCGAGCTGACGCGGGTCGTCCAGTTATCGCGGCCAACACGGTCCCGGTCCGAGGAGCTGTGGGGTCCACCAGATGTCCCGGCCGACTCGGACCCGAAGCCGAGGAGCTGTCGGGTCGACCAGCTGTCTAGGCCGACTCGTTCCCGTGTCCGAGTTGACATAGGGTCGGCCTGAAATCCTGAACCATTTGGTCCCCGGTACGAGCTGACGTGGTTTCCATCAGCAGTCCCGGCCAACTCGGACCCGGGTCCGAGGAGCTCTGGAGTCACAAGCTGTCCCGGCCGACTCGGTCCAGATCCGAACTGCCGCAGGGTCGACCAGCTCTTCCGGCCGATTCGCACCCGGGTCCCAGGAGCTCTGGGGTGGACCAGCTCTCCTGGCCGACTCCGTCCTGGGTCCTAACTTACACAGGGTCGACCATCTATCCCGGTCCATATGGTCCCAGCTCCGAACTGACGCCCTGTCGTTAATTTTCCAGGACGACCCGGTCACGGGTCTGAGGAGCTGTGGGGTCGACCAGGTGTCCCGGTTGACTCGGACCCGAGGCCGAGGAGCTGTGGGGTTCACCAGCTATCCCGGCCAACTCAGTACTGGTCCGAGCTGACGCGGGGTCGTCCAGCTGTGCAGGCCGACTCGAACCCGGGTCCGAGGAGCTCTGGTGTTGTCCAGCTACCCTGCCCGACTCCGTCCCGGGTCCGAGCTTACCCAGGGTCGACCATCTATCCCGGCCCATTTGGTCCGGGGTCCGGGCTGACGCGGTCTCGCTCACCTGCCCCAGACGACACGGTCCCGGGTCTGAGGAGGTGCGGGGTCGAACATATGTCCCGGCCGACTCGGACCCGAGTCCGAGGAGCTGTGGGGTCGAGCAGCTCTCCTGGCCGACTCGTCCCGGGTTCGAGCTGACGCGGGCTCGACCAGCTATCCCGGCCGACTCGGTCCCGGTACCGATCTGACACATGATGGACCAGCTATCCCGGCCCATTCGGTCCCAGATGCGAGCTGAGGCGGGGTCGACCAGACGTCCCGGCCGCCTCGGACCCTGGTCTGAGGAGCTGTGGGCTTGACAAGCTCTCCCGGCCGAATCGGTCCCGGATTCGAGCTGCCGCAGCGTCGACCAGCTATCCCGGCGTCTCGGCCCCGGGTCCGAGATGACTCGGTGTCGACCAGCAATGCTGGCCAACTCGGACCCGGGTCCGAGGAGCTGTGGGGTCGACCAGCTATCCTGGCCGACTCGTCCCGGGTCAGAGCAGACGCGGGGTCAACCAGTTATCCCGGCCACCTCGGTCCCGGGGCCAACCTGCCACGGGTCGACCAGCTGTCCCCGCCGACTCGGCCCCGGGTCCAAGCAGCTGTGGGGTGGACCAGCTGTGCACGCCGATCGGTCCCGGTTCCGAGCTGACACAGTGTCGGCCAGGAATCCCGACCCATTTGGTCCCGGGTCCCAGCTGACTCGGTGTCGACCAGCTGTCCCCGCCGACTCGGACCCAGGTCCGAGGAGCTGTGGGGTCGAGCAGCTCTCCTGGCCTGCTCGTCCCGGGTTCGAGGGGACGCTGGCTCGACCAGTTTCCCCGGCCAACTCGGTCCCGGATCCAAGGTGCCGCACGTCGACGAGCTCTCCCGGCCGACTCGGTCCCTGTACCTTTCTGACACGTGATAGACCAGCTATCCCGGCCCATTTGGTCCCAGATCCGAGCTGACGCGGGGTGGACCAGAGGTCCGGGCCGCCTCGGAACCGGGTCCGAGGAGCTGTGGGCTCGACATTCTCTCCCTGCCGAATCGGTCCCGGGTCCGAGAAGACTCGGGGTCGACCAGCTATCCCGGCCAACTCAGACCCGGGTCCGAGAAGACTCGGGGTCGACCAGCTATCCCGGCCAACTCGGACCCGGGTCCGAGGAGCTGTAGTGTTGGCCAGCTATCCCGGTGTACTCGGTCTCGGGTCCGAGCTGCCGCAGGGTCGACCCGCTGTGCAGGCCGACTCGGACCCAGGTTCAAGGAGCTGTTGGGTCGCCTAGATATCCTGGCCAACGCGGTCCCGGGTCCGAGCTGAAACAGGGTCGATCAGCTATCCCGGCCCATTTGGTCAGTGCTACGAGCTGCCCCAGTGTCGATCAGCTGTCCCAGCCGACTCGGAACCTGGTCCGAGGAGCTGTGGGATCGACCAGATTTCCCGGCCGATTCGGACCCGAGTCCGAGGAGCTGTGGTGTCGACCAGCTATCCTGGCCGACTCGTCCCGGGTTCGAGCAGACGCGGGGTCGACCAGTTAGCCTTGCTAACTCGGTCCCGGGTCCAAGGTGCCGCGGGTCGACCAGCTGTCCCAGCGGCCTCGGACCCTAGTCTGAAGAGCTGTGGGGTCGACCAACTATCCCGGCCGACTCAGAGGCGGGTCCGAGGAGCTGTGGGGTGGAATCGCTCTCCCGGCCGACTTGGTCCTGCGCCCGAGCTGACACAGGAGCAACCAGCTATCCCGGCCCTTTTGGTCAGTGTTCCGAGCTGGGGAGGGGTCGATCAGCTGTCCCGGCCGACTCAGACCCGGGTCCGAGGAGCTGCGGGGATGACCAGCTATCCCGCCAACTCGGCCAGGGTTCGAGCTGACGCGGGTCGTCCAGTTATCGCGGCCAACACGGTCCCGGTCCGAGGAGCTGTGGGGTCCACCAGATGTCCCGGCCGACTCGGACCCGAAGCCGAGGAGCTGTCGGGTCGACCAGCTGTCTAGGCCGACTCGTTCCCGTGTCCGAGTTGACATAGGGTCGGCCTGAAATCCTGAACCATTTGGTCCCCGGTACGAGCTGACGTGGTTTCCATCAGCAGTCCCGGCCAACTCGGACCCGGGTCCGAGGAGCTCTGGAGTCACAAGCTGTCCCGGCCGACTCGGTCCAGATCCGAACTGCCGCAGGGTCGACCAGCTCTTCCGGCCGATTCGCACCCGGGTCCCAGGAGCTCTGGGGTGGACCAGCTCTCCTGGCCGACTCCGTCCTGGGTCCTAACTTACACAGGGTCGACCATCTATCCCGGTCCATATGGTCCCAGCTCCGAACTGACGCCCTGTCGTTAATTTTCCAGGACGACCCGGTCACGGGTCTGAGGAGCTGTGGGGTCGACCAGGTGTCCCGGTTGACTCGGACCCGAGGCCGAGGAGCTGTGGGGTTCACCAGCTATCCCGGCCAACTCAGTACTGGTCCGAGCTGACGCGGGGTCGTCCAGCTGTGCAGGCCGACTCGAACCCGGGTCCGAGGAGCTCTGGTGTTGTCCAGCTACCCTGCCCGACTCCGTCCCGGGTCCGAGCTTACCCAGGGTCGACCATCTATCCCGGCCCATTTGGTCCGGGGTCCGGGCTGACGCGGTCTCGCTCACCTGCCCCAGACGACACGGTCCCGGGTCTGAGGAGGTGCGGGGTCGAACATATGTCCCGGCCGACTCGGACCCGAGTCCGAGGAGCTGTGGGGTCGAGCAGCTCTCCTGGCCGACTCGTCCCGGGTTCGAGCTGACGCGGGCTCGACCAGCTATCCCGGCCGACTCGGTCCCGGTACCGATCTGACACATGATGGACCAGCTATCCCGGCCCATTCGGTCCCAGATGCGAGCTGAGGCGGGGTCGACCAGACGTCCCGGCCGCCTCGGACCCTGGTCTGAGGAGCTGTGGGCTTGACAAGCTCTCCCGGCCGAATCGGTCCCGGATTCGAGCTGCCGCAGCGTCGACCAGCTATCCCGGCGTCTCGGCCCCGGGTCCGAGATGACTCGGTGTCGACCAGCAATGCTGGCCAACTCGGACCCGGGTCCGAGGAGCTGTGGGGTCGACCAGCTATCCTGGCCGACTCGTCCCGGGTCAGAGCAGACGCGGGGTCAACCAGTTATCCCGGCCACCTCGGTCCCGGGGCCAACCTGCCACGGGTCGACCAGCTGTCCCCGCCGACTCGGCCCCGGGTCCAAGCAGCTGTGGGGTGGACCAGCTGTGCACGCCGATCGGTCCCGGTTCCGAGCTGACACAGTGTCGGCCAGGAATCCCGACCCATTTGGTCCCGGGTCCCAGCTGACTCGGTGTCGACCAGCTGTCCCCGCCGACTCGGACCCAGGTCCGAGGAGCTGTGGGGTCGAGCAGCTCTCCTGGCCTGCTCGTCCCGGGTTCGAGGGGACGCTGGCTCGACCAGTTTCCCCGGCCAACTCGGTCCCGGATCCAAGGTGCCGCACGTCGACGAGCTCTCCCGGCCGACTCGGTCCCTGTACCTTTCTGACACGTGATAGACCAGCTATCCCGGCCCATTTGGTCCCAGATCCGAGCTGACGCGGGGTGGACCAGAGGTCCGGGCCGCCTCGGAACCGGGTCCGAGGAGCTGTGGGCTCGACATTCTCTCCCTGCCGAATCGGTCCCGGGTCCGAGAAGACTCGGGGTCGACCAGCTATCCCGGCCAACTCAGACCCGGGTCCGAGAAGACTCGGGGTCGACCAGCTATCCCGGCCAACTCGGACCCGGGTCCGAGGAGCTGTAGTGTTGGCCAGCTATCCCGGTGTACTCGGTCTCGGGTCCGAGCTGCCGCAGGGTCGACCCGCTGTGCAGGCCGACTCGGACCCAGGTTCAAGGAGCTGTTGGGTCGCCTAGATATCCTGGCCAACGCGGTCCCGGGTCCGAGCTGAAACAGGGTCGATCAGCTATCCCGGCCCATTTGGTCAGTGCTACGAGCTGCCCCAGTGTCGATCAGCTGTCCCAGCCGACTCGGAACCTGGTCCGAGGAGCTGTGGGATCGACCAGATTTCCCGGCCGATTCGGACCCGAGTCCGAGGAGCTGTGGTGTCGACCAGCTATCCTGGCCGACTCGTCCCGGGTTCGAGCAGACGCGGGGTCGACCAGTTAGCCTTGCTAACTCGGTCCCGGGTCCAAGGTGCCGCGGGTCGACCAGCTGTCCCAGCGGCCTCGGACCCTAGTCTGAAGAGCTGTGGGGTCGACCAACTATCCCGGCCGACTCAGAGGCGGGTCCGAGGAGCTGTGGGGTGGAATCGCTCTCCCGGCCGACTTGGTCCTGCGCCCGAGCTGACACAGGAGCAACCAGCTATCCCGGCCCTTTTGGTCAGTGTTCCGAGCTGGGGAGGGGTCGATCAGCTGTCCCGGCCGACTCAGACCCGGGTCCGAGGAGCTGCGGGGATGACCAGCTATCCCGCCAACTCGGCCAGGGTTCGAGCTGACGCGGGTCGTCCAGTTATCGCGGCCAACACGGTCCCGGTCCGAGGAGCTGTGGGGTCCACCAGATGTCCCGGCCGACTCGGACCCGAAGCCGAGGAGCTGTCGGGTCGACCAGCTGTCTAGGCCGACTCGTTCCCGTGTCCGAGTTGACATAGGGTCGGCCTGAAATCCTGAACCATTTGGTCCCCGGTACGAGCTGACGTGGTTTCCATCAGCAGTCCCGGCCAACTCGGACCCGGGTCCGAGGAGCTCTGGAGTCACAAGCTGTCCCGGCCGACTCGGTCCAGATCCGAACTGCCGCAGGGTCGACCAGCTCTTCCGGCCGATTCGCACCCGGGTCCCAGGAGCTCTGGGGTGGACCAGCTCTCCTGGCCGACTCCGTCCTGGGTCCTAACTTACACAGGGTCGACCATCTATCCCGGTCCATATGGTCCCAGCTCCGAACTGACGCCCTGTCGTTAATTTTCCAGGACGACCCGGTCACGGGTCTGAGGAGCTGTGGGGTCGACCAGGTGTCCCGGTTGACTCGGACCCGAGGCCGAGGAGCTGTGGGGTTCACCAGCTATCCCGGCCAACTCAGTACTGGTCCGAGCTGACGCGGGGTCGTCCAGCTGTGC
This sequence comes from Sus scrofa, assembly GCF_054392235.1. Lineage (NCBI taxonomy): Eukaryota > Metazoa > Chordata > Mammalia > Artiodactyla > Suidae > Sus > Sus scrofa. The sequence goes on along the minus strand of NC_139387.1, from coordinate 44,072,492 downwards.
AGGCCGACTCGAACCCGGGTCCGAGGAGCTCTGGTGTTGTCCAGCTACCCTGCCCGACTCCGTCCCGGGTCCGAGCTTACCCAGGGTCGACCATCTATCCCGGCCCATTTGGTCCGGGGTCCGGGCTGACGCGGTCTCGCTCACCTGCCCCAGACGACACGGTCCCGGGTCTGAGGAGGTGCGGGGTCGAACATATGTCCCGGCCGACTCGGACCCGAGTCCGAGGAGCTGTGGGGTCGAGCAGCTCTCCTGGCCGACTCGTCCCGGGTTCGAGCTGACGCGGGCTCGACCAGCTATCCCGGCCGACTCGGTCCCGGTACCGATCTGACACATGATGGACCAGCTATCCCGGCCCATTCGGTCCCAGATGCGAGCTGAGGCGGGGTCGACCAGACGTCCCGGCCGCCTCGGACCCTGGTCTGAGGAGCTGTGGGCTTGACAAGCTCTCCCGGCCGAATCGGTCCCGGATTCGAGCTGCCGCAGCGTCGACCAGCTATCCCGGCGTCTCGGCCCCGGGTCCGAGATGACTCGGTGTCGACCAGCAATGCTGGCCAACTCGGACCCGGGTCCGAGGAGCTGTGGGGTCGACCAGCTATCCTGGCCGACTCGTCCCGGGTCAGAGCAGACGCGGGGTCAACCAGTTATCCCGGCCACCTCGGTCCCGGGGCCAACCTGCCACGGGTCGACCAGCTGTCCCCGCCGACTCGGCCCCGGGTCCAAGCAGCTGTGGGGTGGACCAGCTGTGCACGCCGATCGGTCCCGGTTCCGAGCTGACACAGTGTCGGCCAGGAATCCCGACCCATTTGGTCCCGGGTCCCAGCTGACTCGGTGTCGACCAGCTGTCCCCGCCGACTCGGACCCAGGTCCGAGGAGCTGTGGGGTCGAGCAGCTCTCCTGGCCTGCTCGTCCCGGGTTCGAGGGGACGCTGGCTCGACCAGTTTCCCCGGCCAACTCGGTCCCGGATCCAAGGTGCCGCACGTCGACGAGCTCTCCCGGCCGACTCGGTCCCTGTACCTTTCTGACACGTGATAGACCAGCTATCCCGGCCCATTTGGTCCCAGATCCGAGCTGACGCGGGGTGGACCAGAGGTCCGGGCCGCCTCGGAACCGGGTCCGAGGAGCTGTGGGCTCGACATTCTCTCCCTGCCGAATCGGTCCCGGGTCCGAGAAGACTCGGGGTCGACCAGCTATCCCGGCCAACTCAGACCCGGGTCCGAGAAGACTCGGGGTCGACCAGCTATCCCGGCCAACTCGGACCCGGGTCCGAGGAGCTGTAGTGTTGGCCAGCTATCCCGGTGTACTCGGTCTCGGGTCCGAGCTGCCGCAGGGTCGACCCGCTGTGCAGGCCGACTCGGACCCAGGTTCAAGGAGCTGTTGGGTCGCCTAGATATCCTGGCCAACGCGGTCCCGGGTCCGAGCTGAAACAGGGTCGATCAGCTATCCCGGCCCATTTGGTCAGTGCTACGAGCTGCCCCAGTGTCGATCAGCTGTCCCAGCCGACTCGGAACCTGGTCCGAGGAGCTGTGGGATCGACCAGATTTCCCGGCCGATTCGGACCCGAGTCCGAGGAGCTGTGGTGTCGACCAGCTATCCTGGCCGACTCGTCCCGGGTTCGAGCAGACGCGGGGTCGACCAGTTAGCCTTGCTAACTCGGTCCCGGGTCCAAGGTGCCGCGGGTCGACCAGCTGTCCCAGCGGCCTCGGACCCTAGTCTGAAGAGCTGTGGGGTCGACCAACTATCCCGGCCGACTCAGAGGCGGGTCCGAGGAGCTGTGGGGTGGAATCGCTCTCCCGGCCGACTTGGTCCTGCGCCCGAGCTGACACAGGAGCAACCAGCTATCCCGGCCCTTTTGGTCAGTGTTCCGAGCTGGGGAGGGGTCGATCAGCTGTCCCGGCCGACTCAGACCCGGGTCCGAGGAGCTGCGGGGATGACCAGCTATCCCGCCAACTCGGCCAGGGTTCGAGCTGACGCGGGTCGTCCAGTTATCGCGGCCAACACGGTCCCGGTCCGAGGAGCTGTGGGGTCCACCAGATGTCCCGGCCGACTCGGACCCGAAGCCGAGGAGCTGTCGGGTCGACCAGCTGTCTAGGCCGACTCGTTCCCGTGTCCGAGTTGACATAGGGTCGGCCTGAAATCCTGAACCATTTGGTCCCCGGTACGAGCTGACGTGGTTTCCATCAGCAGTCCCGGCCAACTCGGACCCGGGTCCGAGGAGCTCTGGAGTCACAAGCTGTCCCGGCCGACTCGGTCCAGATCCGAACTGCCGCAGGGTCGACCAGCTCTTCCGGCCGATTCGCACCCGGGTCCCAGGAGCTCTGGGGTGGACCAGCTCTCCTGGCCGACTCCGTCCTGGGTCCTAACTTACACAGGGTCGACCATCTATCCCGGTCCATATGGTCCCAGCTCCGAACTGACGCCCTGTCGTTAATTTTCCAGGACGACCCGGTCACGGGTCTGAGGAGCTGTGGGGTCGACCAGGTGTCCCGGTTGACTCGGACCCGAGGCCGAGGAGCTGTGGGGTTCACCAGCTATCCCGGCCAACTCAGTACTGGTCCGAGCTGACGCGGGGTCGTCCAGCTGTGCAGGCCGACTCGAACCCGGGTCCGAGGAGCTCTGGTGTTGTCCAGCTACCCTGCCCGACTCCGTCCCGGGTCCGAGCTTACCCAGGGTCGACCATCTATCCCGGCCCATTTGGTCCGGGGTCCGGGCTGACGCGGTCTCGCTCACCTGCCCCAGACGACACGGTCCCGGGTCTGAGGAGGTGCGGGGTCGAACATATGTCCCGGCCGACTCGGACCCGAGTCCGAGGAGCTGTGGGGTCGAGCAGCTCTCCTGGCCGACTCGTCCCGGGTTCGAGCTGACGCGGGCTCGACCAGCTATCCCGGCCGACTCGGTCCCGGTACCGATCTGACACATGATGGACCAGCTATCCCGGCCCATTCGGTCCCAGATGCGAGCTGAGGCGGGGTCGACCAGACGTCCCGGCCGCCTCGGACCCTGGTCTGAGGAGCTGTGGGCTTGACAAGCTCTCCCGGCCGAATCGGTCCCGGATTCGAGCTGCCGCAGCGTCGACCAGCTATCCCGGCGTCTCGGCCCCGGGTCCGAGATGACTCGGTGTCGACCAGCAATGCTGGCCAACTCGGACCCGGGTCCGAGGAGCTGTGGGGTCGACCAGCTATCCTGGCCGACTCGTCCCGGGTCAGAGCAGACGCGGGGTCAACCAGTTATCCCGGCCACCTCGGTCCCGGGGCCAACCTGCCACGGGTCGACCAGCTGTCCCCGCCGACTCGGCCCCGGGTCCAAGCAGCTGTGGGGTGGACCAGCTGTGCACGCCGATCGGTCCCGGTTCCGAGCTGACACAGTGTCGGCCAGGAATCCCGACCCATTTGGTCCCGGGTCCCAGCTGACTCGGTGTCGACCAGCTGTCCCCGCCGACTCGGACCCAGGTCCGAGGAGCTGTGGGGTCGAGCAGCTCTCCTGGCCTGCTCGTCCCGGGTTCGAGGGGACGCTGGCTCGACCAGTTTCCCCGGCCAACTCGGTCCCGGATCCAAGGTGCCGCACGTCGACGAGCTCTCCCGGCCGACTCGGTCCCTGTACCTTTCTGACACGTGATAGACCAGCTATCCCGGCCCATTTGGTCCCAGATCCGAGCTGACGCGGGGTGGACCAGAGGTCCGGGCCGCCTCGGAACCGGGTCCGAGGAGCTGTGGGCTCGACATTCTCTCCCTGCCGAATCGGTCCCGGGTCCGAGAAGACTCGGGGTCGACCAGCTATCCCGGCCAACTCAGACCCGGGTCCGAGAAGACTCGGGGTCGACCAGCTATCCCGGCCAACTCGGACCCGGGTCCGAGGAGCTGTAGTGTTGGCCAGCTATCCCGGTGTACTCGGTCTCGGGTCCGAGCTGCCGCAGGGTCGACCCGCTGTGCAGGCCGACTCGGACCCAGGTTCAAGGAGCTGTTGGGTCGCCTAGATATCCTGGCCAACGCGGTCCCGGGTCCGAGCTGAAACAGGGTCGATCAGCTATCCCGGCCCATTTGGTCAGTGCTACGAGCTGCCCCAGTGTCGATCAGCTGTCCCAGCCGACTCGGAACCTGGTCCGAGGAGCTGTGGGATCGACCAGATTTCCCGGCCGATTCGGACCCGAGTCCGAGGAGCTGTGGTGTCGACCAGCTATCCTGGCCGACTCGTCCCGGGTTCGAGCAGACGCGGGGTCGACCAGTTAGCCTTGCTAACTCGGTCCCGGGTCCAAGGTGCCGCGGGTCGACCAGCTGTCCCAGCGGCCTCGGACCCTAGTCTGAAGAGCTGTGGGGTCGACCAACTATCCCGGCCGACTCAGAGGCGGGTCCGAGGAGCTGTGGGGTGGAATCGCTCTCCCGGCCGACTTGGTCCTGCGCCCGAGCTGACACAGGAGCAACCAGCTATCCCGGCCCTTTTGGTCAGTGTTCCGAGCTGGGGAGGGGTCGATCAGCTGTCCCGGCCGACTCAGACCCGGGTCCGAGGAGCTGCGGGGATGACCAGCTATCCCGCCAACTCGGCCAGGGTTCGAGCTGACGCGGGTCGTCCAGTTATCGCGGCCAACACGGTCCCGGTCCGAGGAGCTGTGGGGTCCACCAGATGTCCCGGCCGACTCGGACCCGAAGCCGAGGAGCTGTCGGGTCGACCAGCTGTCTAGGCCGACTCGTTCCCGTGTCCGAGTTGACATAGGGTCGGCCTGAAATCCTGAACCATTTGGTCCCCGGTACGAGCTGACGTGGTTTCCATCAGCAGTCCCGGCCAACTCGGACCCGGGTCCGAGGAGCTCTGGAGTCACAAGCTGTCCCGGCCGACTCGGTCCAGATCCGAACTGCCGCAGGGTCGACCAGCTCTTCCGGCCGATTCGCACCCGGGTCCCAGGAGCTCTGGGGTGGACCAGCTCTCCTGGCCGACTCCGTCCTGGGTCCTAACTTACACAGGGTCGACCATCTATCCCGGTCCATATGGTCCCAGCTCCGAACTGACGCCCTGTCGTTAATTTTCCAGGACGACCCGGTCACGGGTCTGAGGAGCTGTGGGGTCGACCAGGTGTCCCGGTTGACTCGGACCCGAGGCCGAGGAGCTGTGGGGTTCACCAGCTATCCCGGCCAACTCAGTACTGGTCCGAGCTGACGCGGGGTCGTCCAGCTGTGCAGGCCGACTCGAACCCGGGTCCGAGGAGCTCTGGTGTTGTCCAGCTACCCTGCCCGACTCCGTCCCGGGTCCGAGCTTACACAGGGTCGACCATCTATCCCGGCCCATTTGGTCCGGGGTCCGGGCTGACGCGGTCTCGCTCACCTGCCCCAGACGACACGGTCCCGGGTCTGAGGAGGTGCGGGGTCGAACATATGTCCCGGCCGACTCGGACCCGAGTCCGAGGAGCTGTGGGGTCGAGCAGCTCTCCTGGCCGACTCGTCCCGGGTTCGAGCTGACGCGGGCTCGACCAGCTATCCCGGCCGACTCGGTCCCGGTACCGATCTGACACATGATGGACCAGCTATCCCGGCCCATTCGGTCCCAGATGCGAGCTGAGGCGGGGTCGACCAGACGTCCCGGCCGCCTCGGACCCTGGTCTGAGGAGCTGTGGGCTTGACAAGCTCTCCCGGCCGAATCGGTCCCGGATTCGAGCTGCCGCAGCGTCGACCAGCTATCCCGGCGTCTCGGCCCCGGGTCCGAGATGACTCGGTGTCGACCAGCAATGCTGGCCAACTCGGACCCGGGTCCGAGGAGCTGTGGGGTCGACCAGCTATCCTGGCCGACTCGTCCCGGGTCAGAGCAGACGCGGGGTCAACCAGTGATCCCGGCCACCTCGGTCCCGGGGCCAACCTGCCACGGGTCGACCAGCTGTCCCCGCCGACTCGGCCCCGGGTCCAAGCAGCTGTGGGGTGGACCAGCTGTGCACGCCGATCGGTCCCGGTTCCGAGCTGACACAGTGTCGGCCAGGAATCCCGACCCATTTGGTCCCGGGTCCCAGCTGACTCGGTGTCGACCAGCTGTCCCCGCCGACTCGGACCCAGGTCCGAGGAGCTGTGGGGTCGAGCAGCTCTCCTGGCCTGCTCGTCCCGGGTTCGAGGGGACGCTGGCTCGACCAGTTTCCCCGGCCAACTCGGTCCCGGATCCAAGGTGCCGCACGTCGACGAGCTCTCCCGGCCGACTCGGTCCCTGTACCTTTCTGACACGTGATAGACCAGCTATCCCGGCCCATTTGGTCCCAGATCCGAGCTGACGCGGGGTGGACCAGAGGTCCGGGCCGCCTCGGAACCGGGTCCGAGGAGCTGTGGGCTCGACATTCTCTCCCTGCCGAATCGGTCCCGGGTCCGAGAAGACTCGGGGTCGACCAGCTATCCCGGCCAACTCAGACCCGTGTCCGAGAAGACTCGGGGTCGACCAGCTATCCCGGCCAACTCGGACCCGGGTCCGAGGAGCTGTAGTGTTGGCCAGCTATCCCGGTGTACTCGGTCTCGGGTCCGAGCTGCCGCAGGGTCGACCCGCTGTGCAGGCCGACTCGGACCCAGGTTCAAGGAGCTGTTGGGTCGCCTAGATATCCTGGCCAACGCGGTCCCGGGTCCGAGCTGAAACAGGGTCGATCAGCTATCCCGGCCCATTTGGTCAGTGCTACGAGCTGCCCCAGTGTCGATCAGCTGTCCCAGCCGACTCGGAACCTGGTCCGAGGAGCTGTGGGATCGACCAGATTTCCCGGCCGATTCGGACCCGAGTCCGAGGAGCTGTGGTGTCGACCAGCTATCCTGGCCGACTCGTCCCGGGTTCGAGCAGACGCGGGGTCGACCAGTTAGCCTTGCTAACTCGGTCCCGGGTCCAAGGTGCCGCGGGTCGACCAGCTGTCCCAGCGGCCTCGGACCCTAGTCTGAAGAGCTGTGGGGTCGACCAACTATCCCGGCCGACTCAGAGGCGGGTCCGAGGAGCTGTGGGGTGGAATCGCTCTCCCGGCCGACTTGGTCCTGCGCCCGAGCTGACACAGGAGCAACCAGCTATCCCGGCCCTTTTGGTCAGTGTTCCGAGCTGGGGAGGGGTCGATCAGCTGTCCCGGCCGACTCAGACCCGGGTCCGAGGAGCTGCGGGGATGACCAGCTATCCCGCCAACTCGGCCAGGGTTCGAGCTGACGCGGGTCGTCCAGTTATCGCGGCCAACACGGTCCCGGTCCGAGGAGCTGTGGGGTCCACCAGATGTCCCGGCCGACTCGGACCCGAAGCCGAGGAGCTGTCGGGTCGACCAGCTGTCTAGGCCGACTCGTTCCCGTGTCCGAGTTGACATAGGGTCGGCCTGAAATCCTGAACCATTTGGTCCCCGGTACGAGCTGACGTGGTTTCCATCAGCAGTCCCGGCCAACTCGGACCCGGGTCCGAGGAGCTCTGGAGTCACAAGCTGTCCCGGCCGACTCGGTCCAGATCCGAACTGCCGCAGGGTCGACCAGCTCTTCCGGCCGATTCGCACCCGGGTCCCAGGAGCTCTGGGGTGGACCAGCTCTCCTGGCCGACTCCGTCCTGGGTCCTAACTTACACAGGGTCGACCATCTATCCCGGTCCATATGGTCCCAGCTCCGAACTGACGCCCTGTCGTTAATTTTCCAGGACGACCCGGTCACGGGTCTGAGGAGCTGTGGGGTCGACCAGGTGTCCCGGTTGACTCGGACCCGAGGCCGAGGAGCTGTGGGGTTCACCAGCTATCCCGGCCAACTCAGTACTGGTCCGAGCTGACGCGGGGTCGTCCAGCTGTGCAGGCCGACTCGAACCCGGGTCCGAGGAGCTCTGGTGTTGTCCAGCTACCCTGCCCGACTCCGTCCCGGGTCCGAGCTTACCCAGGGTCGACCATCTATCCCGGCCCATTTGGTCCGGGGTCCGGGCTGACGCGGTCTCGCTCACCTGCCCCAGACGACACGGTCCCGGGTCTGAGGAGGTGCGGGGTCGAACATATGTCCCGGCCGACTCGGACCCGAGTCCGAGGAGCTGTGGGGTCGAGCAGCTCTCCTGGCCGACTCGTCCCGGGTTCGAGCTGACGCGGGCTCGACCAGCTATCCCGGCCGACTCGGTCCCGGTACCGATCTGACACATGATGGACCAGCTATCCCGGCCCATTCGGTCCCAGATGCGAGCTGAGGCGGGGTCGACCAGACGTCCCGGCCGCCTCGGACCCTGGTCTGAGGAGCTGTGGGCTTGACAAGCTCTCCCGGCCGAATCGGTCCCGGATTCGAGCTGCCGCAGCGTCGACCAGCTATCCCGGCGTCTCGGCCCCGGGTCCGAGATGACTCGGTGTCGACCAGCAATGCTGGCCAACTCGGACCCGGGTCCGAGGAGCTGTGGGGTCGACCAGCTATCCTGGCCGACTCGTCCCGGGTCAGAGCAGACGCGGGGTCAACCAGTTATCCCGGCCACCTCGGTCCCGGGTCCAACCTGCCACGGGTCGACCAGCTGTCCCCGCCGACTCGGCCCCGGGTCCAAGCAGCTGTGGGGTGGACCAGCTGTGCACGCCGATCGGTCCCGGTTCCGAGCTGACACAGTGTCGGCCAGGAATCCCGACCCATTTGGTCCCGGGTCCCAGCTGACTCGGTGTCGACCAGCTGTCCCCGCCGACTCGGACCCAGGTCCGAGGAGCTGTGGGGTCGAGCAGCTCTCCTGGCCTGCTCGTCCCGGGTTCGAGGGGACGCTGGCTCGACCAGTTTCCCCGGCCAACTCGGTCCCGGATCCAAGGTGCCGCTCGTCGACGAGCTCTCCCGGCCGACTCGGTCCCTGTACCTTTCTGACACGTGATAGACCAGCTATCCCGGCCCATTTGGTCCCAGATCCGAGCTGACGCGGGGTGGACCAGAGGTCCGGGCCGCCTCGGAACCGGGTCCGAGGAGCTGTGGGCTCGACATTCTCTCCCTGCCGAATCGGTCCCGGGTCCGAGAAGACTCGGGGTCGACCAGCTATCCCGGCCAACTCAGACCCGGGTCCGAGAAGACTCGGGGTCGACCAGCTATCCCGGCCAACTCGGACCCGGGTCCGAGGAGCTGTAGTGTTGGCCAGCTATCCCGGTGTACTCGGTCTCGGGTCCGAGCTGCCGCAGGGTCGACCCGCTGTGCAGGCCGACTCGGACCCAGGTTCAAGGAGCTGTTGGGTCGCCTAGATATCCTGGCCAACGCGGTCCCGGGTCCGAGCTGAAACAGGGTCGATCAGCTATCCCGGCCCATTTGGTCAGTGCTACGAGCTGCCCCAGTGTCGATCAGCTGTCCCAGCCGACTCGGAACCTGGTCCGAGGAGCTGTGGGATCGACCAGATTTCCCGGCCGATTCGGACCCGAGTCCGAGGAGCTGTGGTGTCGACCAGCTATCCTGGCCGACTCGTCCCGGGTTCGAGCAGACGCGGGGTCGACCAGTTAGCCTTGCTAACTCGGTCCCGGGTCCAAGGTGCCGCGGGTCGACCAGCTGTCCCAGCGGCCTCGGACCCTAGTCTGAAGAGCTGTGGGGTCGACCAACTATCCCGGCCGACTCAGAGGCGGGTCCGAGGAGCTGTGGGGTGGAATCGCTCTCCCGGCCGACTTGGTCCTGCGCCCGAGCTGACACAGGAGCAACCAGCTATCCCGGCCCTTTTGGTCAGTGTTCCGAGCTGGGGAGGGGTCGATCAGCTGTCCCGGCCGACTCAGACCCGGGTCCGAGGAGCTGCGGGGATGACCAGCTATCCCGCCAACTCGGCCAGGGTTCGAGCTGACGCGGGTCGTCCAGTTATCGCGGCCAACACGGTCCCGGTCCGAGGAGCTGTGGGGTCCACCAGATGTCCCGGCCGACTCGGACCCGAAGCCGAGGAGCTGTCGGGTCGACCAGCTGTCTAGGCCGACTCGTTCCCGTGTCCGAGTTGACATAGGGTCGGCCTGAAATCCTGAACCATTTGGTCCCCGGTACGAGCTGACGTGGTTTCCATCAGCAGTCCCGGCCAACTCGGACCCGGGTCCGAGGAGCTCTGGAGTCACAAGCTGTCCCGGCCGACTCGGTCCAGATCCGAACTGCCGCAGGGTCGACCAGCTCTTCCGGCCGATTCGCACCCGGGTCCCAGGAGCTCTGGGGTGGACCAGCTCTCCTGGCCGACTCCGTCCTGGGTCCTAACTTACACAGGGTCGACCATCTATCCCGGTCCATATGGTCCCAGCTCCGAACTGACGCCCTGTCGTTAATTTTCCAGGACGACCCGGTCACGGGTCTGAGGAGCTGTGGGGTCGACCAGGTGTCCCGGTTGACTCGGACCCGAGGCCGAGGAGCTGTGGGGTTCACCAGCTATCCCGGCCAACTCAGTACTGGTCCGAGCTGACGCGGGGTCGTCCAGCTGTGCAGGCCGACTCGAACCCGGGTCCGGGGAGCTCTGGTGTTGTCCAGCTACCCTGCCCGACTCCGTCCCGGGTCCGAGCTTACCCAGGGTCGACCATCTATCCCGGCCCATTTGGTCCGGGGTCCGGGCTGACGCGGTCTCGCTCACCTGCCCCAGACGACACGGTCCCGGGTCTGAGGAGGTGCGGGGTCGAACATATGTCCCGGCCGACTCGGACCCGAGTCCGAGGAGCTGTGGGGTCGAGCAGCTCTCCTGGCCGACTCGTCCCGGGTTCGAGCTGACGCGGGCTCGACCAGCTATCCCGGCCGACTCGGTCCCGGTACCGATCTGACACATGATGGACCAGCTATCCCGGCCCATTCGGTCCCAGATGCGAGCTGAGGCGGGGTCGACCAGACGTCCCGGCCGCCTCGGACCCTGGTCTGAGGAGCTGTGGGCTTGACAAGCTCTCCCGGCCGAATCGGTCCCGGATTCGAGCTGCCGCAGCGTCGACCAGCTATCCCGGCGTCTCGGCCCCGGGTCCGAGATGACTCGGTGTCGACCAGCAATGCTGGCCAACTCGGACCCGGGTCCGAGGAGCTGTGGGGTCGACCAGCTATCCTGGCCGACTCGTCCCGGGTCAGAGCAGACGCGGGGTCAACCAGTTATCCCGGCCACCTCGGTCCCGGGTCCAACCTGCCACGGGTCGACCAGCTGTCCCCGCCGACTCGGCCCCGGGTCCAAGCAGCTGTGGGGTGGACCAGCTGTGCACGCCGATCGGTCCCGGTTCCGAGCTGACACAGTGTCGGCCAGGAATCCCGACCCATTTGGTCCCGGGTCCCAGCTGACTCGGTGTCGACCAGCTGTCCCCGCCGACTCGGACCCAGGTCCGAGGAGCTGTGGGGTCGAGCAGCTCTCCTGGCCTGCTCGTCCCGGGTTCGAGGGGACGCTGGCTCGACCAGTTTCCCCGGCCAACTCGGTCCCGGATCCAAGGTGCCGCACGTCGACGAGCTCTCCCGGCCGACTCGGTCCCTGTACCTTTCTGACACGTGATAGACCAGCTATCCCGGCCCATTTGGTCCCAGATCCGAGCTGACGCGGGGTGGACCAGAGGTCCGGGCCGCCTCGGAACCGGGTCCGAGGAGCTGTGGGCTCGACATTCTCTCCCTGCCGAATCGGTCCCGGGTCCGAGAAGACTCGGGGTCGACCAGCTATCCCGGCCAACTCAGACCCGGGTCCGAGAAGACTCGGGGTCGACCAGCTATCCCGGCCAACTCGGACCCGGGTCCGAGGAGCTGTAGTGTTGGCCAGCTATCCCGGTGTACTCGGTCTCGGGTCCGAGCTGCCGCAGGGTCGACCCGCTGTGCAGGCCGACTCGGACCCAGGTTCAAGGAGCTGTTGGGTCGCCTAGATATCCTGGCCAACGCGGTCCCGGGTCCGAGCTGAAACAGGGTCGATCAGCTATCCCGGCCCATTTGGTCAGTGCTACGAGCTGCCCCAGTGTCGATCAGCTGTCCCAGCCGACTCGGAACCTGGTCCGAGGAGCTGTGGGATCGACCAGATTTCCCGGCCGATTCGGACCCGAGTCCGAGGAGCTGTGGTGTCGACCAGCTATCCTGGCCGACTCGTCCCGGGTTCGAGCAGACGCGGGGTCGACCAGTTAGCCTTGCTAACTCGGTCCCGGGTCCAAGGTGCCGCGGGTCGACCAGCTGTCCCAGCGGCCTCGGACCCTAGTCTGAAGAGCTGTGGGGTCGACCAACTATCCCGGCCGACTCAGAGGCGGGTCCGAGGAGCTGTGGGGTGGAATCGCTCTCCCGGCCGACTTGGTCCTGCGCCCGAGCTGACACAGGAGCAACCAGCTATCCCGGCCCTTTTGGTCAGTGTTCCGAGCTGGGGAGGGGTCGATCAGCTGTCCCGGCCGACTCAGACCCGGGTCCGAGGAGCTGCGGGGATGACCAGCTATCCCGCCAACTCGGCCAGGGTTCGAGCTGACGCGGGTCGTCCAGTTATCGCGGCCAACACGGTCCCGGTCCGAGGAGCTGTGGGGTCCACCAGATGTCCCGGCCGACTCGGACCCGAAGCCGAGGAGCTGTCGGGTCGACCAGCTGTCTAGGCCGACTCGTTCCCGTGTCCGAGTTGACATAGGGTCGGCCTGAAATCCTGAACCATTTGGTCCCCGGTACGAGCTGACGTGGTTTCCATCAGCAGTCCCGGCCAACTCGGACCCGGGTCCGAGGAGCTCTGGAGTCACAAGCTGTCCCGGCCGACTCGGTCCAGATCCGAACTGCCGCAGGGTCGACCAGCTCTTCCGGCCGATTCGCACCCGGGTCCCAGGAGCTCTGGGGTGGACCAGCTCTCCTGGCCGACTCCGTCCTGGGTCCTAACTTACACAGGGTCGACCATCTATCCCGGTCCATATGGTCCCAGCTCCGAACTGACGCCCTGTCGTTAATTTTCCAGGACGACCCGGTCACGGGTCTGAGGAGCTGTGGGGTCGACCAGGTGTCCCGGTTGACTCGGACCCGAGGCCGAGGAGCTGTGGGGTTCACCAGCTATCCCGGCCAACTCAGTACTGGTCCGAGCTGACGCGGGGTCGTCCAGCTGTGCAGGCCGACTCGAACCCGGGTCCGGGGAGCTCTGGTGTTGTCCAGCTACCCTGCCCGACTCCGTCCCGGGTCCGAGCTTACCCAGGGTCGACCATCTATCCCGGCCCATTTGGTCCGGGGTCCGGGCTGACGCGGTCTCGCTCACCTGCCCCAGACGACACGGTCCCGGGTCTGAGGAGGTGCGGGGTCGAACATATGTCCCGGCCGACTCGGACCCGAGTCCGAGGAGCTGTGGGGTCGAGCAGCTCTCCTGGCCGACTCGTCCCGGGTTCGAGCTGACGCGGGCTCGACCAGCTATCCCGGCCGACTCGGTCCCGGTACCGATCTGACACATGATGGACCAGCTATCCCGGCCCATTCGGTCCCAGATGCGAGCTGAGGCGGGGTCGACCAGACGTCCCGGCCGCCTCGGACCCTGGTCTGAGGAGCTGTGGGCTTGACAAGCTCTCCCGGCCGAATCGGTCCCGGATTCGAGCTGCCGCAGCGTCGACCAGCTATCCCGGCGTCTCGGCCCCGGGTCCGAGATGACTCGGTGTCGACCAGCAATGCTGGCCAACTCGGACCCGGGTCCGAGGAGCTGTGGGGTCGACCAGCTATCCTGGCCGACTCGTCCCGGGTCAGAGCAGACGCGGGGTCAACCAGTTATCCCGGCCACCTCGGTCCCGGGTCCAACCTGCCACGGGTCGACCAGCTGTCCCCGCCGACTCGGCCCCGGGTCCAAGCAGCTGTGGGGTGGACCAGCTGTGCACGCCGATCGGTCCCGGTTCCGAGCTGACACAGTGTCGGCCAGGAATCCCGACCCATTTGGTCCCGGGTCCCAGCTGACTCGGTGTCGACCAGCTGTCCCCGCCGACTCGGACCCAGGTCCGAGGAGCTGTGGGGTCGAGCAGCTCTCCTGGCCTGCTCGTCCCGGGTTCGAGGGGACGCTGGCTCGACCAGTTTCCCCGGCCAACTCGGTCCCGGATCCAAGGTGCCGCACGTCGACGAGCTCTCCCGGCCGACTCGGTCCCTGTACCTTTCTGACACGTGATAGACCAGCTATCCCGGCCCATTTGGTCCCAGATCCGAGCTGACGCGGGGTGGACCAGAGGTCCGGGCCGCCTCGGAACCGGGTCCGAGGAGCTGTGGGCTCGACATTCTCTCCCTGCCGAATCGGTCCCGGGTCCGAGAAGACTCGGGGTCGACCAGCTATCCCGGCCAACTCAGACCCGGGTCCGAGAAGACTCGGGGTCGACCAGCTATCCCGGCCAACTCGGACCCGGGTCCGAGGAGCTGTAGTGTTGGCCAGCTATCCCGGTGTACTCGGTCTCGGGTCCGAGCTGCCGCAGGGTCGACCCGCTGTGCAGGCCGACTCGGACCCAGGTTCAAGGAGCTGTTGGGTCGCCTAGATATCCTGGCCAACGCGGTCCCGGGTCCGAGCTGAAACAGGGTCGATCAGCTATCCCGGCCCATTTGGTCAGTGCTACGAGCTGCCCCAGTGTCGATCAGCTGTCCCAGCCGACTCGGAACCTGGTCCGAGGAGCTGTGGGATCGACCAGATTTCCCGGCCGATTCGGACCCGAGTCCGAGGAGCTGTGGTGTCGACCAGCTATCCTGGCCGACTCGTCCCGGGTTCGAGCAGACGCGGGGTCGACCAGTTAGCCTTGCTAACTCGGTCCCGGGTCCAAGGTGCCGCGGGTCGACCAGCTGTCCCAGCGGCCTCGGACCCTAGTCTGAAGAGCTGTGGGGTCGACCAACTATCCCGGCCGACTCAGAGGCGGGTCCGAGGAGCTGTGGGGTGGAATCGCTCTCCCGGCCGACTTGGTCCTGCGCCCGAGCTGACACAGGAGCAACCAGCTATCCCGGCCCTTTTGGTCAGTGTTCCGAGCTGGGGAGGGGTCGATCAGCTGTCCCGGCCGACTCAGACCCGGGTCCGAGGAGCTGCGGGGATGACCAGCTATCCCGCCAACTCGGCCAGGGTTCGAGCTGACGCGGGTCGTCCAGTTATCGCGGCCAACACGGTCCCGGTCCGAGGAGCTGTGGGGTCCACCAGATGTCCCGGCCGACTCGGACCCGAAGCCGAGGAGCTGTCGGGTCGACCAGCTGTCTAGGCCGACTCGTTCCCGTGTCCGAGTTGACATAGGGTCGGCCTGAAATCCTGAACCATTTGGTCCCCGGTACGAGCTGACGTGGTTTCCATCAGCAGTCCCGGCCAACTCGGACCCGGGTCCGAGGAGCTCTGGAGTCACAAGCTGTCCCGGCCGACTCGGTCCAGATCCGAACTGCCGCAGGGTCGACCAGCTCTTCCGGCCGATTCGCACCCGGGTCCCAGGAGCTCTGGGGTGGACCAGCTCTCCTGGCCGACTCCGTCCTGGGTCCTAACTTACACAGGGTCGACCATCTATCCCGGTCCATATGGTCCCAGCTCCGAACTGACGCCCTGTCGTTAATTTTCCAGGACGACCCGGTCACGGGTCTGAGGAGCTGTGGGGTCGACCAGGTGTCCCGGTTGACTCGGACCCGAGGCCGAGGAGCTGTGGGGTTCACCAGCTATCCCGGCCAACTCAGTACTGGTCCGAGCTGACGCGGGGTCGTCCAGCTGTGCAGGCCGACTCGAACCCGGGTCCGGGGAGCTCTGGTGTTGTCCAGCTACCCTGCCCGACTCCGTCCCGGGTCCGAGCTTACCCAGGGTCGACCATCTATCCCGGCCCATTTGGTCCGGGGTCCGGGCTGACGCGGTCTCGCTCACCTGCCCCAGACGACACGGTCCCGGGTCTGAGGAGGTGCGGGGTCGAACATATGTCCCGGCCGACTCGGACCCGAGTCCGAGGAGCTGTGGGGTCGAGCAGCTCTCCTGGCCGACTCGTCCCGGGTTCGAGCTGACGCGGGCTCGACCAGCTATCCCGGCCGACTCGGTCCCGGTACCGATCTGACACATGATGGACCAGCTATCCCGGCCCATTCGGTCCCAGATGCGAGCTGAGGCGGGGTCGACCAGACGTCCCGGCCGCCTCGGACCCTGGTCTGAGGAGCTGTGGGCTTGACAAGCTCTCCCGGCCGAATCGGTCCCGGATTCGAGCTGCCGCAGCGTCGACCAGCTATCCCGGCGTCTCGGCCCCGGGTCCGAGATGACTCGGTGTCGACCAGCAATGCTGGCCAACTCGGACCCGGGTCCGAGGAGCTGTGGGGTCGACCAGCTATCCTGGCCGACTCGTCCCGGGTCAGAGCAGACGCGGGGTCAACCAGTTATCCCGGCCACCTCGGTCCCGGGTCCAACCTGCCACGGGTCGACCAGCTGTCCCCGCCGACTCGGCCCCGGGTCCAAGCAGCTGTGGGGTGGACCAGCTGTGCACGCCGATCGGTCCCGGTTCCGAGCTGACACAGTGTCGGCCAGGAATCCCGACCCATTTGGTCCCGGGTCCCAGCTGACTCGGTGTCGACCAGCTGTCCCCGCCGACTCGGACCCAGGTCCGAGGAGCTGTGGGGTCGAGCAGCTCTCCTGGCCTGCTCGTCCCGGGTTCGAGGGGACGCTGGCTCGACCAGTTTCCCCGGCCAACTCGGTCCCGGATCCAAGGTGCCGCACGTCGACGAGCTCTCCCGGCCGACTCGGTCCCTGTACCTTTCTGACACGTGATAGACCAGCTATCCCGGCCCATTTGGTCCCAGATCCGAGCTGACGCGGGGTGGACCAGAGGTCCGGGCCGCCTCGGAACCGGGTCCGAGGAGCTGTGGGCTCGACATTCTCTCCCTGCCGAATCGGTCCCGGGTCCGAGAAGACTCGGGGTCGACCAGCTATCCCGGCCAACTCAGACCCGGGTCCGAGAAGACTCGGGGTCGACCAGCTATCCCGGCCAACTCGGACCCGGGTCCGAGGAGCTGTAGTGTTGGCCAGCTATCCCGGTGTACTCGGTCTCGGGTCCGAGCTGCCGCAGGGTCGACCCGCTGTGCAGGCCGACTCGGACCCAGGTTCAAGGAGCTGTTGGGTCGCCTAGATATCCTGGCCAACGCGGTCCCGGGTCCGAGCTGAAACAGGGTCGATCAGCTATCCCGGCCCATTTGGTCAGTGCTACGAGCTGCCCCAGTGTCGATCAGCTGTCCCAGCCGACTCGGTCCCGGTACCGATCTGACACATGATGGACCAGCTATCCCGGCCCATTCGGTCCCAGATGCGAGCTGAGGCGGGGTCGACCAGACGTCCCGGCCGCCTCGGACCCTGGTCTGAGGAGCTGTGGGCTTGACAAGCTCTCCCGGCCGAATCGGTCCCGGATTCGAGCTGCCGCAGCGTCGACCAGCTATCCCGGCGTCTCGGCCCCGGGTCCGAGATGACTCGGTGTCGACCAGCAATGCTGGCCAACTCGGACCCGGGTCCGAGGAGCTGTGGGGTCGACCAGCTATCCTGGCCGACTCGTCCCGGGTCAGAGCAGACGCGGGGTCAACCAGTTATCCCGGCCACCTCGGTCCCGGGGCCAACCTGCCACGGGTCGACCAGCTGTCCCCGCCGACTCGGCCCCGGGTCCAAGCAGCTGTGGGGTGGACCAGCTGTGCACGCCGATCGGTCCCAGTTCCGAGCTGACACAGTGTCGGCCAGGAATCCCGACCCATTTGGTCCCGGGTCCCAGCTGACTCGGTGTCGACCAGCTGTCCCCGCCGACTCGGACCCAGGTCCGAGGAGCTGTGGGGTCGAGCAGCTCTCCTGGCCTGCTCGTCCCGGGTTCGAGGGGACGCTGGCTCGACCAGTTTCCCCGGCCAACTCGGTCCCGGATCCAAGGTGCCGCACGTCGACGAGCTCTCCCGGCCGACTCGGTCCCTGTACCTTTCTGACACGTGATAGACCAGCTATCCCGGCCCATTTGGTCCCAGATCCGAGCTGACGCGGGGTGGACCAGAGGTCCGGGCCGCCTCGGAACCGGGTCCGAGGAGCTGTGGGCTCGACATTCTCTCCCTGCCGAATCGGTCCCGGGTCCGAGAAGACTCGGGGTCGACCAGCTATCCCGGCCAACTCAGACCCGGGTCCGAGAAGACTCGGGGTCGACCAGCTATCCCGGCCAACTCGGACCCGGGTCCGAGGAGCTGTAGTGTTGGCCAGCTATCCCGGTGTACTCGGTCTCGGGTCCGAGCTGCCGCAGGGTCGACCCGCTGTGCAGGCCGACTCGGACCCAGGTTCAAGGAGCTGTTGGGTCGCCTAGATATCCTGGCCAACGCGTTCCCGGGTCCGAGCTGAAACAGGGTCGATCAGCTATCCCGGCCCATTTGGTCAGTGCTACGAGCTGCCCCAGTGTCGATCAGCTGTCCCAGCCGACTCGGAACCTGGTCCGAGGAGCTGTGGGATCGACCAGATTTCCCGGCCGATTCGGACCCGAGTCCGAGGAGCTGTGGTGTCGACCAGCTATCCTGGCCGACTCGTCCCGGGTTCGAGCAGACGCGGGGTCGACCAGTTAGCCTTGCTAACTCGGTCCCGGGTCCAAGGTGCCGCGGGTCGACCAGCTGTCCCAGCGGCCTCGGACCCTAGTCTGAAGAGCTGTGGGGTCGACCAACTATCCCGGCCGACTCAGAGGCGGGTCCGAGGAGCTGTGGGGTGGAATCGCTCTCCCGGCCGACTTGGTCCTGCGCCCGAGCTGACACAGGAGCAACCAGCTATCCCGGCCCTTTTGGTCAGTGTTCCGAGCTGGGGAGGGGTCGATCAGCTGTCCCGGCCGACTCAGACCCGGGTCCGAGGAGCTGCGGGGATGACCAGCTATCCCGCCAACTCGGCCAGGGTTCGAGCTGACGCGGGTCGTCCAGTTATCGCGGCCAACACGGTCCCGGTCCGAGGAGCTGTGGGGTCCACCAGATGTCCCGGCCGACTCGGACCCGAAGCCGAGGAGCTGTCGGGTCGACCAGCTGTCTAGGCCGACTCGTTCCCGTGTCCGAGTTGACATAGGGTCGGCCTGAAATCCTGAACCATTTGGTCCCCGGTACGAGCTGACGTGGTTTCCATCAGCAGTCCCGGCCAACTCAGACCCGGGTCCGAGGAGCTCTGGAGTCACAAGCTGTCCCGGCCGACTCGGTCCAGATCCGAACTGCCGCAGGGTCGACCAGCTCTTCCGGCCGATTCGCACCCGGGTCCCAGGAGCTCTGGGGTGGACCAGCTCTCCTGGCCGACTCCGTCCTGGGTCCTAACTTACACAGGGTCGACCATCTATCCCGGTCCATATGGTCCCAGCTCCGAACTGACGCCCTGTCGTTAATTTTCCAGGACGACCCGGTCACGGGTCTGAGGAGCTGTGGGGTCGACCAGGTGTCCCGGTTGACTCGGACCCGAGGCCGAGGAGCTGTGGGGTTCACCAGCTATCCCGGCCAACTCAGTACTGGTCCGAGCTGACGCGGGGTCGTCCAGCTGTGCAGGCCGACTCGAACCCGGGTCCGAGGAGCTCTGGTGTTGTCCAGCTACCCTGCCCGACTCCGTCCCGGGTCCGAGCTTACACAGGGTCGACCATCTATCCCGGCCCATTTGGTCCGGGGTCCGGGCTGACGCGGTCTCGCTCACCTGCCCCAGACGACACGGTCCCGGGTCTGAGGAGGTGCGGGGTCGAACATATGTCCCGGCCGACTCGGACCCGAGTCCGAGGAGCTGTGGGGTCGAGCAGCTCTCCTGGCCGACTCGTCCC
The DNA here is from genome assembly GCF_054392235.1 of Sus scrofa. Lineage (NCBI taxonomy): Eukaryota > Metazoa > Chordata > Mammalia > Artiodactyla > Suidae > Sus > Sus scrofa. Next base: position 44,052,952 of record NC_139387.1, on the reverse strand, counting down.
GGGTTCGAGCTGACGCGGGCTCGACCAGCTATCCCGGCCGACTCGGTCCCGGTACCGATCTGACACATGATGGACCAGCTATCCCGGCCCATTCGGTCCCAGATGCGAGCTGAGGCGGGGTCGACCAGACGTCCCGGCCGCCTCGGACCCTGGTCTGAGGAGCTGTGGGCTTGACAAGCTCTCCCGGCCGAATCGGTCCCGGATTCGAGCTGCCGCAGCGTCGACCAGCTATCCCGGCGTCTCGGCCCCGGGTCCGAGATGACTCGGTGTCGACCAGCAATGCTGGCCAACTCGGACCCGGGTCCGAGGAGCTGTGGGGTCGACCAGCTATCCTGGCCGACTCGTCCCGGGTCAGAGCAGACGCGGGGTCAACCAGTTATCCCGGCCACCTCGGTCCCGGGTCCAACCTGCCACGGGTCGACCAGCTGTCCCCGCCGACTCGGCCCCGGGTCCAAGCAGCTGTGGGGTGGACCAGCTGTGCACGCCGATCGGTCCCGGTTCCGAGCTGACACAGTGTCGGCCAGGAATCCCGACCCATTTGGTCCCGGGTCCCAGCTGACTCGGTGTCGACCAGCTGTCCCCGCCGACTCGGACCCAGGTCCGAGGAGCTGTGGGGTCGAGCAGCTCTCCTGGCCTGCTCGTCCCGGGTTCGAGGGGACGCTGGCTCGACCAGTTTCCCCGGCCAACTCGGTCCCGGATCCAAGGTGCCGCACGTCGACGAGCTCTCCCGGCCGACTCGGTCCCTGTACCTTTCTGACACGTGATAGACCAGCTATCCCGGCCCATTTGGTCCCAGATCCGAGCTGACGCGGGGTGGACCAGAGGTCCGGGCCGCCTCGGAACCGGGTCCGAGGAGCTGTGGGCTCGACATTCTCTCCCTGCCGAATCGGTCCCGGGTCCGAGAAGACTCGGGGTCGACCAGCTATCCCGGCCAACTCAGACCCGGGTCCGAGAAGACTCGGGGTCGACCAGCTATCCCGGCCAACTCGGACCCGGGTCCGAGGAGCTGTAGTGTTGGCCAGCTATCCCGGTGTACTCGGTCTCGGGTCCGAGCTGCCGCAGGGTCGACCCGCTGTGCAGGCCGACTCGGACCCAGGTTCAAGGAGCTGTTGGGTCGCCTAGATATCCTGGCCAACGCGGTCCCGGGTCCGAGCTGAAACAGGGTCGATCAGCTATCCCGGCCCATTTGGTCAGTGCTACGAGCTGCCCCAGTGTCGATCAGCTGTCCCAGCCGACTCGGAACCTGGTCCGAGGAGCTGTGGGATCGACCAGATTTCCCGGCCGATTCGGACCCGAGTCCGAGGAGCTGTGGTGTCGACCAGCTATCCTGGCCGACTCGTCCCGGGTTCGAGCAGACGCGGGGTCGACCAGTTAGCCTTGCTAACTCGGTCCCGGGTCCAAGGTGCCGCGGGTCGACCAGCTGTCCCAGCGGCCTCGGACCCTAGTCTGAAGAGCTGTGGGGTCGACCAACTATCCCGGCCGACTCAGAGGCGGGTCCGAGGAGCTGTGGGGTGGAATCGCTCTCCCGGCCGACTTGGTCCTGCGCCCGAGCTGACACAGGAGCAACCAGCTATCCCGGCCCTTTTGGTCAGTGTTCCGAGCTGGGGAGGGGTCGATCAGCTGTCCCGGCCGACTCAGACCCGGGTCCGAGGAGCTGCGGGGATGACCAGCTATCCCGCCAACTCGGCCAGGGTTCGAGCTGACGCGGGTCGTCCAGTTATCGCGGCCAACACGGTCCCGGTCCGAGGAGCTGTGGGGTCCACCAGATGTCCCGGCCGACTCGGACCCGAAGCCGAGGAGCTGTCGGGTCGACCAGCTGTCTAGGCCGACTCGTTCCCGTGTCCGAGTTGACATAGGGTCGGCCTGAAATCCTGAACCATTTGGTCCCCGGTACGAGCTGACGTGGTTTCCATCAGCAGTCCCGGCCAACTCGGACCCGGGTCCGAGGAGCTCTGGAGTCACAAGCTGTCCCGGCCGACTCGGTCCAGATCCGAACTGCCGCAGGGTCGACCAGCTCTTCCGGCCGATTCGCACCCGGGTCCCAGGAGCTCTGGGGTGGACCAGCTCTCCTGGCCGACTCCGTCCTGGGTCCTAACTTACACAGGGTCGACCATCTATCCCGGTCCATATGGTCCCAGCTCCGAACTGACGCCCTGTCGTTAATTTTCCAGGACGACCCGGTCACGGGTCTGAGGAGCTGTGGGGTCGACCAGGTGTCCCGGTTGACTCGGACCCGAGGCCGAGGAGCTGTGGGGTTCACCAGCTATCCCGGCCAACTCAGTACTGGTCCGAGCTGACGCGGGGTCGTCCAGCTGTGCAGGCCGACTCGAACCCGGGTCCGAGGAGCTCTGGTGTTGTCCAGCTACCCTGCCCGACTCCGTCCCGGGTCCGAGCTTACCCAGGGTCGACCATCTATCCCGGCCCATTTGGTCCGGGGTCCGGGCTGACGCGGTCTCGCTCACCTGCCCCAGACGACACGGTCCCGGGTCTGAGGAGGTGCGGGGTCGAACATATGTCCCGGCCGACTCGGACCCGAGTCCGAGGAGCTGTGGGGTCGAGCAGCTCTCCTGGCCGACTCGTCCCGGGTTCGAGCTGACGCGGGCTCGACCAGCTATCCCGGCCGACTCGGTCCCGGTACCGATCTGACACATGATGGACCAGCTATCCCGGCCCATTCGGTCCCAGATGCGAGCTGAGGCGGGGTCGACCAGACGTCCCGGCCGCCTCGGACCCTGGTCTGAGGAGCTGTGGGCTTGACAAGCTCTCCCGGCCGAATCGGTCCCGGATTCGAGCTGCCGCAGCGTCGACCAGCTATCCCGGCGTCTCGGCCCCGGGTCCGAGATGACTCGGTGTCGACCAGCAATGCTGGCCAACTCGGACCCGGGTCCGAGGAGCTGTGGGGTCGACCAGCTATCCTGGCCGACTCGTCCCGGGTCAGAGCAGACGCGGGGTCAACCAGTTATCCCGGCCACCTCGGTCCCGGGGCCAACCTGCCACGGGTCGACCAGCTGTCCCCGCCGACTCGGCCCCGGGTCCAAGCAGCTGTGGGGTGGACCAGCTGTGCACGCCGATCGGTCCCGGTTCCGAGCTGACACAGTGTCGGCCAGGAATCCCGACCCATTTGGTCCCGGGTCCCAGCTGACTCGGTGTCGACCAGCTGTCCCCGCCGACTCGGACCCAGGTCCGAGGAGCTGTGGGGTCGAGCAGCTCTCCTGGCCTGCTCGTCCCGGGTTCGAGGGGACGCTGGCTCGACCAGTTTCCCCGGCCAACTCGGTCCCGGATCCAAGGTGCCGCACGTCGACGAGCTCTCCCGGCCGACTCGGTCCCTGTACCTTTCTGACACGTGATAGACCAGCTATCCCGGCCCATTTGGTCCCAGATCCGAGCTGACGCGGGGTGGACCAGAGGTCCGGGCCGCCTCGGAACCGGGTCCGAGGAGCTGTGGGCTCGACATTCTCTCCCTGCCGAATCGGTCCCGGGTCCGAGAAGACTCGGGGTCGACCAGCTATCCCGGCCAACTCAGACCCGGGTCCGAGAAGACTCGGGGTCGACCAGCTATCCCGGCCAACTCGGACCCGGGTCCGAGGAGCTGTAGTGTTGGCCAGCTATCCCGGTGTACTCGGTCTCGGGTCCGAGCTGCCGCAGGGTCGACCCGCTGTGCAGGCCGACTCGGACCCAGGTTCAAGGAGCTGTTGGGTCGCCTAGATATCCTGGCCAACGCGGTCCCGGGTCCGAGCTGAAACAGGGTCGATCAGCTATCCCGGCCCATTTGGTCAGTGCTACGAGCTGCCCCAGTGTCGATCAGCTGTCCCAGCCGACTCGGAACCTGGTCCGAGGAGCTGTGGGATCGACCAGATTTCCCGGCCGATTCGGACCCGAGTCCGAGGAGCTGTGGTGTCGACCAGCTATCCTGGCCGACTCGTCCCGGGTTCGAGCAGACGCGGGGTCGACCAGTTAGCCTTGCTAACTCGGTCCCGGGTCCAAGGTGCCGCGGGTCGACCAGCTGTCCCAGCGGCCTCGGACCCTAGTCTGAAGAGCTGTGGGGTCGACCAACTATCCCGGCCGACTCAGAGGCGGGTCCGAGGAGCTGTGGGGTGGAATCGCTCTCCCGGCCGACTTGGTCCTGCGCCCGAGCTGACACAGGAGCAACCAGCTATCCCGGCCCTTTTGGTCAGTGTTCCGAGCTGGGGAGGGGTCGATCAGCTGTCCCGGCCGACTCAGACCCGGGTCCGAGGAGCTGCGGGGATGACCAGCTATCCCGCCAACTCGGCCAGGGTTCGAGCTGACGCGGGTCGTCCAGTTATCGCGGCCAACACGGTCCCGGTCCGAGGAGCTGTGGGGTCCACCAGATGTCCCGGCCGACTCGGACCCGAAGCCGAGGAGCTGTCGGGTCGACCAGCTGTCTAGGCCGACTCGTTCCCGTGTCCGAGTTGACATAGGGTCGGCCTGAAATCCTGAACCATTTGGTCCCCGGTACGAGCTGACGTGGTTTCCATCAGCAGTCCCGGCCAACTCGGACCCGGGTCCGAGGAGCTCTGGAGTCACAAGCTGTCCCGGCCGACTCGGTCCAGATCCGAACTGCCGCAGGGTCGACCAGCTCTTCCGGCCGATTCGCACCCGGGTCCCAGGAGCTCTGGGGTGGACCAGCTCTCCTGGCCGACTCCGTCCTGGGTCCTAACTTACACAGGGTCGACCATCTATCCCGGTCCATATGGTCCCAGCTCCGAACTGACGCCCTGTCGTTAATTTTCCAGGACGACCCGGTCACGGGTCTGAGGAGCTGTGGGGTCGACCAGGTGTCCCGGTTGACTCGGACCCGAGGCCGAGGAGCTGTGGGGTTCACCAGCTATCCCGGCCAACTCAGTACTGGTCCGAGCTGACGCGGGGTCGTCCAGCTGTGCAGGCCGACTCGAACCCGGGTCCGAGGAGCTCTGGTGTTGTCCAGCTACCCTGCCCGACTCCGTCCCGGGTCCGAGCTTACCCAGGGTCGACCATCTATCCCGGCCCATTTGGTCCGGGGTCCGGGCTGACGCGGTCTCGCTCACCTGCCCCAGACGACACGGTCCCGGGTCTGAGGAGGTGCGGGGTCGAACATATGTCCCGGCCGACTCGGACCCGAGTCCGAGGAGCTGTGGGGTCGAGCAGCTCTCCTGGCCGACTCGTCCCGGGTTCGAGCTGACGCGGGCTCGACCAGCTATCCCGGCCGACTCGGTCCCGGTACCGATCTGACACATGATGGACCAGCTATCCCGGCCCATTCGGTCCCAGATGCGAGCTGAGGCGGGGTCGACCAGACGTCCCGGCCGCCTCGGACCCTGGTCTGAGGAGCTGTGGGCTTGACAAGCTCTCCCGGCCGAATCGGTCCCGGATTCGAGCTGCCGCAGCGTCGACCAGCTATCCCGGCGTCTCGGCCCCGGGTCCGAGATGACTCGGTGTCGACCAGCAATGCTGGCCAACTCGGACCCGGGTCCGAGGAGCTGTGGGGTCGACCAGCTATCCTGGCCGACTCGTCCCGGGTCAGAGCAGACGCGGGGTCAACCAGTTATCCCGGCCACCTCGGTCCCGGGTCCAACCTGCCACGGGTCGACCAGCTGTCCCCGCCGACTCGGCCCCGGGTCCAAGCAGCTGTGGGGTGGACCAGCTGTGCACGCCGATCGGTCCCGGTTCCGAGCTGACACAGTGTCGGCCAGGAATCCCGACCCATTTGGTCCCGGGTCCCAGCTGACTCGGTGTCGACCAGCTGTCCCCGCCGACTCGGACCCAGGTCCGAGGAGCTGTGGGGTCGAGCAGCTCTCCTGGCCTGCTCGTCCCGGGTTCGAGGGGACGCTGGCTCGACCAGTTTCCCCGGCCAACTCGGTCCCGGATCCAAGGTGCCGCTCGTCGACGAGCTCTCCCGGCCGACTCGGTCCCTGTACCTTTCTGACACGTGATAGACCAGCTATCCCGGCCCATTTGGTCCCAGATCCGAGCTGACGCGGGGTGGACCAGAGGTCCGGGCCGCCTCGGAACCGGGTCCGAGGAGCTGTGGGCTCGACATTCTCTCCCTGCCGAATCGGTCCCGGGTCCGAGAAGACTCGGGGTCGACCAGCTATCCCGGCCAACTCAGACCCGGGTCCGAGAAGACTCGGGGTCGACCAGCTATCCCGGCCAACTCGGACCCGGGTCCGAGGAGCTGTAGTGTTGGCCAGCTATCCCGGTGTACTCGGTCTCGGGTCCGAGCTGCCGCAGGGTCGACCCGCTGTGCAGGCCGACTCGGACCCAGGTTCAAGGAGCTGTTGGGTCGCCTAGATATCCTGGCCAACGCGGTCCCGGGTCCGAGCTGAAACAGGGTCGATCAGCTATCCCGGCCCATTTGGTCAGTGCTACGAGCTGCCCCAGTGTCGATCAGCTGTCCCAGCCGACTCGGAACCTGGTCCGAGGAGCTGTGGGATCGACCAGATTTCCCGGCCGATTCGGACCCGAGTCCGAGGAGCTGTGGTGTCGACCAGCTATCCTGGCCGACTCGTCCCGGGTTCGAGCAGACGCGGGGTCGACCAGTTAGCCTTGCTAACTCGGTCCCGGGTCCAAGGTGCCGCGGGTCGACCAGCTGTCCCAGCGGCCTCGGACCCTAGTCTGAAGAGCTGTGGGGTCGACCAACTATCCCGGCCGACTCAGAGGCGGGTCCGAGGAGCTGTGGGGTGGAATCGCTCTCCCGGCCGACTTGGTCCTGCGCCCGAGCTGACACAGGAGCAACCAGCTATCCCGGCCCTTTTGGTCAGTGTTCCGAGCTGGGGAGGGGTCGATCAGCTGTCCCGGCCGACTCAGACCCGGGTCCGAGGAGCTGCGGGGATGACCAGCTATCCCGCCAACTCGGCCAGGGTTCGAGCTGACGCGGGTCGTCCAGTTATCGCGGCCAACACGGTCCCGGTCCGAGGAGCTGTGGGGTCCACCAGATGTCCCGGCCGACTCGGACCCGAAGCCGAGGAGCTGTCGGGTCGACCAGCTGTCTAGGCCGACTCGTTCCCGTGTCCGAGTTGACATAGGGTCGGCCTGAAATCCTGAACCATTTGGTCCCCGGTACGAGCTGACGTGGTTTCCATCAGCAGTCCCGGCCAACTCGGACCCGGGTCCGAGGAGCTCTGGAGTCACAAGCTGTCCCGGCCGACTCGGTCCAGATCCGAACTGCCGCAGGGTCGACCAGCTCTTCCGGCCGATTCGCACCCGGGTCCCAGGAGCTCTGGGGTGGACCAGCTCTCCTGGCCGACTCCGTCCTGGGTCCTAACTTACACAGGGTCGACCATCTATCCCGGTCCATATGGTCCCAGCTCCGAACTGACGCCCTGTCGTTAATTTTCCAGGACGACCCGGTCACGGGTCTGAGGAGCTGTGGGGTCGACCAGGTGTCCCGGTTGACTCGGACCCGAGGCCGAGGAGCTGTGGGGTTCACCAGCTATCCCGGCCAACTCAGTACTGGTCCGAGCTGACGCGGGGTCGTCCAGCTGTGCAGGCCGACTCGAACCCGGGTCCGGGGAGCTCTGGTGTTGTCCAGCTACCCTGCCCGACTCCGTCCCGGGTCCGAGCTTACCCAGGGTCGACCATCTATCCCGGCCCATTTGGTCCGGGGTCCGGGCTGACGCGGTCTCGCTCACCTGCCCCAGACGACACGGTCCCGGGTCTGAGGAGGTGCGGGGTCGAACATATGTCCCGGCCGACTCGGACCCGAGTCCGAGGAGCTGTGGGGTCGAGCAGCTCTCCTGGCCGACTCGTCCCGGGTTCGAGCTGACGCGGGCTCGACCAGCTATCCCGGCCGACTCGGTCCCGGTACCGATCTGACACATGATGGACCAGCTATCCCGGCCCATTCGGTCCCAGATGCGAGCTGAGGCGGGGTCGACCAGACGTCCCGGCCGCCTCGGACCCTGGTCTGAGGAGCTGTGGGCTTGACAAGCTCTCCCGGCCGAATCGGTCCCGGATTCGAGCTGCCGCAGCGTCGACCAGCTATCCCGGCGTCTCGGCCCCGGGTCCGAGATGACTCGGTGTCGACCAGCAATGCTGGCCAACTCGGACCCGGGTCCGAGGAGCTGTGGGGTCGACCAGCTATCCTGGCCGACTCGTCCCGGGTCAGAGCAGACGCGGGGTCAACCAGTTATCCCGGCCACCTCGGTCCCGGGTCCAACCTGCCACGGGTCGACCAGCTGTCCCCGCCGACTCGGCCCCGGGTCCAAGCAGCTGTGGGGTGGACCAGCTGTGCACGCCGATCGGTCCCGGTTCCGAGCTGACACAGTGTCGGCCAGGAATCCCGACCCATTTGGTCCCGGGTCCCAGCTGACTCGGTGTCGACCAGCTGTCCCCGCCGACTCGGACCCAGGTCCGAGGAGCTGTGGGGTCGAGCAGCTCTCCTGGCCTGCTCGTCCCGGGTTCGAGGGGACGCTGGCTCGACCAGTTTCCCCGGCCAACTCGGTCCCGGATCCAAGGTGCCGCACGTCGACGAGCTCTCCCGGCCGACTCGGTCCCTGTACCTTTCTGACACGTGATAGACCAGCTATCCCGGCCCATTTGGTCCCAGATCCGAGCTGACGCGGGGTGGACCAGAGGTCCGGGCCGCCTCGGAACCGGGTCCGAGGAGCTGTGGGCTCGACATTCTCTCCCTGCCGAATCGGTCCCGGGTCCGAGAAGACTCGGGGTCGACCAGCTATCCCGGCCAACTCAGACCCGGGTCCGAGAAGACTCGGGGTCGACCAGCTATCCCGGCCAACTCGGACCCGGGTCCGAGGAGCTGTAGTGTTGGCCAGCTATCCCGGTGTACTCGGTCTCGGGTCCGAGCTGCCGCAGGGTCGACCCGCTGTGCAGGCCGACTCGGACCCAGGTTCAAGGAGCTGTTGGGTCGCCTAGATATCCTGGCCAACGCGGTCCCGGGTCCGAGCTGAAACAGGGTCGATCAGCTATCCCGGCCCATTTGGTCAGTGCTACGAGCTGCCCCAGTGTCGATCAGCTGTCCCAGCCGACTCGGAACCTGGTCCGAGGAGCTGTGGGATCGACCAGATTTCCCGGCCGATTCGGACCCGAGTCCGAGGAGCTGTGGTGTCGACCAGCTATCCTGGCCGACTCGTCCCGGGTTCGAGCAGACGCGGGGTCGACCAGTTAGCCTTGCTAACTCGGTCCCGGGTCCAAGGTGCCGCGGGTCGACCAGCTGTCCCAGCGGCCTCGGACCCTAGTCTGAAGAGCTGTGGGGTCGACCAACTATCCCGGCCGACTCAGAGGCGGGTCCGAGGAGCTGTGGGGTGGAATCGCTCTCCCGGCCGACTTGGTCCTGCGCCCGAGCTGACACAGGAGCAACCAGCTATCCCGGCCCTTTTGGTCAGTGTTCCGAGCTGGGGAGGGGTCGATCAGCTGTCCCGGCCGACTCAGACCCGGGTCCGAGGAGCTGCGGGGATGACCAGCTATCCCGCCAACTCGGCCAGGGTTCGAGCTGACGCGGGTCGTCCAGTTATCGCGGCCAACACGGTCCCGGTCCGAGGAGCTGTGGGGTCCACCAGATGTCCCGGCCGACTCGGACCCGAAGCCGAGGAGCTGTCGGGTCGACCAGCTGTCTAGGCCGACTCGTTCCCGTGTCCGAGTTGACATAGGGTCGGCCTGAAATCCTGAACCATTTGGTCCCCGGTACGAGCTGACGTGGTTTCCATCAGCAGTCCCGGCCAACTCGGACCCGGGTCCGAGGAGCTCTGGAGTCACAAGCTGTCCCGGCCGACTCGGTCCAGATCCGAACTGCCGCAGGGTCGACCAGCTCTTCCGGCCGATTCGCACCCGGGTCCCAGGAGCTCTGGGGTGGACCAGCTCTCCTGGCCGACTCCGTCCTGGGTCCTAACTTACACAGGGTCGACCATCTATCCCGGTCCATATGGTCCCAGCTCCGAACTGACGCCCTGTCGTTAATTTTCCAGGACGACCCGGTCACGGGTCTGAGGAGCTGTGGGGTCGACCAGGTGTCCCGGTTGACTCGGACCCGAGGCCGAGGAGCTGTGGGGTTCACCAGCTATCCCGGCCAACTCAGTACTGGTCCGAGCTGACGCGGGGTCGTCCAGCTGTGCAGGCCGACTCGAACCCGGGTCCGGGGAGCTCTGGTGTTGTCCAGCTACCCTGCCCGACTCCGTCCCGGGTCCGAGCTTACCCAGGGTCGACCATCTATCCCGGCCCATTTGGTCCGGGGTCCGGGCTGACGCGGTCTCGCTCACCTGCCCCAGACGACACGGTCCCGGGTCTGAGGAGGTGCGGGGTCGAACATATGTCCCGGCCGACTCGGACCCGAGTCCGAGGAGCTGTGGGGTCGAGCAGCTCTCCTGGCCGACTCGTCCCGGGTTCGAGCTGACGCGGGCTCGACCAGCTATCCCGGCCGACTCGGTCCCGGTACCGATCTGACACATGATGGACCAGCTATCCCGGCCCATTCGGTCCCAGATGCGAGCTGAGGCGGGGTCGACCAGACGTCCCGGCCGCCTCGGACCCTGGTCTGAGGAGCTGTGGGCTTGACAAGCTCTCCCGGCCGAATCGGTCCCGGATTCGAGCTGCCGCAGCGTCGACCAGCTATCCCGGCGTCTCGGCCCCGGGTCCGAGATGACTCGGTGTCGACCAGCAATGCTGGCCAACTCGGACCCGGGTCCGAGGAGCTGTGGGGTCGACCAGCTATCCTGGCCGACTCGTCCCGGGTCAGAGCAGACGCGGGGTCAACCAGTTATCCCGGCCACCTCGGTCCCGGGTCCAACCTGCCACGGGTCGACCAGCTGTCCCCGCCGACTCGGCCCCGGGTCCAAGCAGCTGTGGGGTGGACCAGCTGTGCACGCCGATCGGTCCCGGTTCCGAGCTGACACAGTGTCGGCCAGGAATCCCGACCCATTTGGTCCCGGGTCCCAGCTGACTCGGTGTCGACCAGCTGTCCCCGCCGACTCGGACCCAGGTCCGAGGAGCTGTGGGGTCGAGCAGCTCTCCTGGCCTGCTCGTCCCGGGTTCGAGGGGACGCTGGCTCGACCAGTTTCCCCGGCCAACTCGGTCCCGGATCCAAGGTGCCGCACGTCGACGAGCTCTCCCGGCCGACTCGGTCCCTGTACCTTTCTGACACGTGATAGACCAGCTATCCCGGCCCATTTGGTCCCAGATCCGAGCTGACGCGGGGTGGACCAGAGGTCCGGGCCGCCTCGGAACCGGGTCCGAGGAGCTGTGGGCTCGACATTCTCTCCCTGCCGAATCGGTCCCGGGTCCGAGAAGACTCGGGGTCGACCAGCTATCCCGGCCAACTCAGACCCGGGTCCGAGAAGACTCGGGGTCGACCAGCTATCCCGGCCAACTCGGACCCGGGTCCGAGGAGCTGTAGTGTTGGCCAGCTATCCCGGTGTACTCGGTCTCGGGTCCGAGCTGCCGCAGGGTCGACCCGCTGTGCAGGCCGACTCGGACCCAGGTTCAAGGAGCTGTTGGGTCGCCTAGATATCCTGGCCAACGCGGTCCCGGGTCCGAGCTGAAACAGGGTCGATCAGCTATCCCGGCCCATTTGGTCAGTGCTACGAGCTGCCCCAGTGTCGATCAGCTGTCCCAGCCGACTCGGAACCTGGTCCGAGGAGCTGTGGGATCGACCAGATTTCCCGGCCGATTCGGACCCGAGTCCGAGGAGCTGTGGTGTCGACCAGCTATCCTGGCCGACTCGTCCCGGGTTCGAGCAGACGCGGGGTCGACCAGTTAGCCTTGCTAACTCGGTCCCGGGTCCAAGGTGCCGCGGGTCGACCAGCTGTCCCAGCGGCCTCGGACCCTAGTCTGAAGAGCTGTGGGGTCGACCAACTATCCCGGCCGACTCAGAGGCGGGTCCGAGGAGCTGTGGGGTGGAATCGCTCTCCCGGCCGACTTGGTCCTGCGCCCGAGCTGACACAGGAGCAACCAGCTATCCCGGCCCTTTTGGTCAGTGTTCCGAGCTGGGGAGGGGTCGATCAGCTGTCCCGGCCGACTCAGACCCGGGTCCGAGGAGCTGCGGGGATGACCAGCTATCCCGCCAACTCGGCCAGGGTTCGAGCTGACGCGGGTCGTCCAGTTATCGCGGCCAACACGGTCCCGGTCCGAGGAGCTGTGGGGTCCACCAGATGTCCCGGCCGACTCGGACCCGAAGCCGAGGAGCTGTCGGGTCGACCAGCTGTCTAGGCCGACTCGTTCCCGTGTCCGAGTTGACATAGGGTCGGCCTGAAATCCTGAACCATTTGGTCCCCGGTACGAGCTGACGTGGTTTCCATCAGCAGTCCCGGCCAACTCGGACCCGGGTCCGAGGAGCTCTGGAGTCACAAGCTGTCCCGGCCGACTCGGTCCAGATCCGAACTGCCGCAGGGTCGACCAGCTCTTCCGGCCGATTCGCACCCGGGTCCCAGGAGCTCTGGGGTGGACCAGCTCTCCTGGCCGACTCCGTCCTGGGTCCTAACTTACACAGGGTCGACCATCTATCCCGGTCCATATGGTCCCAGCTCCGAACTGACGCCCTGTCGTTAATTTTCCAGGACGACCCGGTCACGGGTCTGAGGAGCTGTGGGGTCGACCAGGTGTCCCGGTTGACTCGGACCCGAGGCCGAGGAGCTGTGGGGTTCACCAGCTATCCCGGCCAACTCAGTACTGGTCCGAGCTGACGCGGGGTCGTCCAGCTGTGCAGGCCGACTCGAACCCGGGTCCGGGGAGCTCTGGTGTTGTCCAGCTACCCTGCCCGACTCCGTCCCGGGTCCGAGCTTACCCAGGGTCGACCATCTATCCCGGCCCATTTGGTCCGGGGTCCGGGCTGACGCGGTCTCGCTCACCTGCCCCAGACGACACGGTCCCGGGTCTGAGGAGGTGCGGGGTCGAACATATGTCCCGGCCGACTCGGACCCGAGTCCGAGGAGCTGTGGGGTCGAGCAGCTCTCCTGGCCGACTCGTCCCGGGTTCGAGCTGACGCGGGCTCGACCAGCTATCCCGGCCGACTCGGTCCCGGTACCGATCTGACACATGATGGACCAGCTATCCCGGCCCATTCGGTCCCAGATGCGAGCTGAGGCGGGGTCGACCAGACGTCCCGGCCGCCTCGGACCCTGGTCTGAGGAGCTGTGGGCTTGACAAGCTCTCCCGGCCGAATCGGTCCCGGATTCGAGCTGCCGCAGCGTCGACCAGCTATCCCGGCGTCTCGGCCCCGGGTCCGAGATGACTCGGTGTCGACCAGCAATGCTGGCCAACTCGGACCCGGGTCCGAGGAGCTGTGGGGTCGACCAGCTATCCTGGCCGACTCGTCCCGGGTCAGAGCAGACGCGGGGTCAACCAGTTATCCCGGCCACCTCGGTCCCGGGTCCAACCTGCCACGGGTCGACCAGCTGTCCCCGCCGACTCGGCCCCGGGTCCAAGCAGCTGTGGGGTGGACCAGCTGTGCACGCCGATCGGTCCCGGTTCCGAGCTGACACAGTGTCGGCCAGGAATCCCGACCCATTTGGTCCCGGGTCCCAGCTGACTCGGTGTCGACCAGCTGTCCCCGCCGACTCGGACCCAGGTCCGAGGAGCTGTGGGGTCGAGCAGCTCTCCTGGCCTGCTCGTCCCGGGTTCGAGGGGACGCTGGCTCGACCAGTTTCCCCGGCCAACTCGGTCCCGGATCCAAGGTGCCGCACGTCGACGAGCTCTCCCGGCCGACTCGGTCCCTGTACCTTTCTGACACGTGATAGACCAGCTATCCCGGCCCATTTGGTCCCAGATCCGAGCTGACGCGGGGTGGACCAGAGGTCCGGGCCGCCTCGGAACCGGGTCCGAGGAGCTGTGGGCTCGACATTCTCTCCCTGCCGAATCGGTCCCGGGTCCGAGAAGACTCGGGGTCGACCAGCTATCCCGGCCAACTCAGACCCGGGTCCGAGAAGACTCGGGGTCGACCAGCTATCCCGGCCAACTCGGACCCGGGTCCGAGGAGCTGTAGTGTTGGCCAGCTATCCCGGTGTACTCGGTCTCGGGTCCGAGCTGCCGCAGGGTCGACCCGCTGTGCAGGCCGACTCGGACCCAGGTTCAAGGAGCTGTTGGGTCGCCTAGATATCCTGGCCAACGCGGTCCCGGGTCCGAGCTGAAACAGGGTCGATCAGCTATCCCGGCCCATTTGGTCAGTGCTACGAGCTGCCCCAGTGTCGATCAGCTGTCCCAGCCGACTCGGTCCCGGTACCGATCTGACACATGATGGACCAGCTATCCCGGCCCATTCGGTCCCAGATGCGAGCTGAGGCGGGGTCGACCAGACGTCCCGGCCGCCTCGGACCCTGGTCTGAGGAGCTGTGGGCTTGACAAGCTCTCCCGGCCGAATCGGTCCCGGATTCGAGCTGCCGCAGCGTCGACCAGCTATCCCGGCGTCTCGGCCCCGGGTCCGAGATGACTCGGTGTCGACCAGCAATGCTGGCCAACTCGGACCCGGGTCCGAGGAGCTGTGGGGTCGACCAGCTATCCTGGCCGACTCGTCCCGGGTCAGAGCAGACGCGGGGTCAACCAGTTATCCCGGCCACCTCGGTCCCGGGGCCAACCTGCCACGGGTCGACCAGCTGTCCCCGCCGACTCGGCCCCGGGTCCAAGCAGCTGTGGGGTGGACCAGCTGTGCACGCCGATCGGTCCCAGTTCCGAGCTGACACAGTGTCGGCCAGGAATCCCGACCCATTTGGTCCCGGGTCCCAGCTGACTCGGTGTCGACCAGCTGTCCCCGCCGACTCGGACCCAGGTCCGAGGAGCTGTGGGGTCGAGCAGCTCTCCTGGCCTGCTCGTCCCGGGTTCGAGGGGACGCTGGCTCGACCAGTTTCCCCGGCCAACTCGGTCCCGGATCCAAGGTGCCGCACGTCGACGAGCTCTCCCGGCCGACTCGGTCCCTGTACCTTTCTGACACGTGATAGACCAGCTATCCCGGCCCATTTGGTCCCAGATCCGAGCTGACGCGGGGTGGACCAGAGGTCCGGGCCGCCTCGGAACCGGGTCCGAGGAGCTGTGGGCTCGACATTCTCTCCCTGCCGAATCGGTCCCGGGTCCGAGAAGACTCGGGGTCGACCAGCTATCCCGGCCAACTCAGACCCGGGTCCGAGAAGACTCGGGGTCGACCAGCTATCCCGGCCAACTCGGACCCGGGTCCGAGGAGCTGTAGTGTTGGCCAGCTATCCCGGTGTACTCGGTCTCGGGTCCGAGCTGCCGCAGGGTCGACCCGCTGTGCAGGCCGACTCGGACCCAGGTTCAAGGAGCTGTTGGGTCGCCTAGATATCCTGGCCAACGCGTTCCCGGGTCCGAGCTGAAACAGGGTCGATCAGCTATCCCGGCCCATTTGGTCAGTGCTACGAGCTGCCCCAGTGTCGATCAGCTGTCCCAGCCGACTCGGAACCTGGTCCGAGGAGCTGTGGGATCGACCAGATTTCCCGGCCGATTCGGACCCGAGTCCGAGGAGCTGTGGTGTCGACCAGCTATCCTGGCCGACTCGTCCCGGGTTCGAGCAGACGCGGGGTCGACCAGTTAGCCTTGCTAACTCGGTCCCGGGTCCAAGGTGCCGCGGGTCGACCAGCTGTCCCAGCGGCCTCGGACCCTAGTCTGAAGAGCTGTGGGGTCGACCAACTATCCCGGCCGACTCAGAGGCGGGTCCGAGGAGCTGTGGGGTGGAATCGCTCTCCCGGCCGACTTGGTCCTGCGCCCGAGCTGACACAGGAGCAACCAGCTATCCCGGCCCTTTTGGTCAGTGTTCCGAGCTGGGGAGGGGTCGATCAGCTGTCCCGGCCGACTCAGACCCGGGTCCGAGGAGCTGCGGGGATGACCAGCTATCCCGCCAACTCGGCCAGGGTTCGAGCTGACGCGGGTCGTCCAGTTATCGCGGCCAACACGGTCCCGGTCCGAGGAGCTGTGGGGTCCACCAGATGTCCCGGCCGACTCGGACCCGAAGCCGAGGAGCTGTCGGGTCGACCAGCTGTCTAGGCCGACTCGTTCCCGTGTCCGAGTTGACATAGGGTCGGCCTGAAATCCTGAACCATTTGGTCCCCGGTACGAGCTGACGTGGTTTCCATCAGCAGTCCCGGCCAACTCGGACCCGGGTCCGAGGAGCTCTGGAGTCACAAGCTGTCCCGGCCGACTCGGTCCAGATCCGAACTGCCGCAGGGTCGACCAGCTCTTCCGGCCGATTCGCACCCGGGTCCCAGGAGCTCTGGGGTGGACCAGCTCTCCTGGCCGACTCCGTCCTGGGTCCTAACTTACACAGGGTCGACCATCTATCCCGGTCCATATGGTCCCAGCTCCGAACTGACGCCCTGTCGTTAATTTTCCAGGACGACCCGGTCACGGGTCTGAGGAGCTGTGGGGTCGACCAGGTGTCCCGGTTGACTCGGACCCGAGGCCGAGGAGCTGTGGGGTTCACCAGCTATCCCGGCCAACTCAGTACTGGTCCGAGCTGACGCGGGGTCGTCCAGCTGTGCAGGCCGACTCGAACCCGGGTCCGAGGAGCTCTGGTGTTGTCCAGCTACCCTGCCCGACTCCGTCCCGGGTCCGAGCTTACACAGGGTCGACCATCTATCCCGGCCCATTTGGTCCGGGGTCCGGGCTGACGCGGTCTCGCTCACCTGCCCCAGACGACACGGTCCCGGGTCTGAGGAGGTGCGGGGTCGAACATATGTCCCGGCCGACTCGGACCCGAGTCCGAGGAGCTGTGGGGTCGAGCAGCTCTCCTGGCCGACTCGTCCCGGGTTCGAGCTGACGCGGGCTCGACCAGCTATCCCGGCCGACTCGGTCCCGGTACCGATCTGACACATGATGGACCAGCTATCCCGGCCCATTCGGTCCCAGATGCGAGCTGAGGCGGGGTCGACCAGACGTCCCGGCCGCCTCGGACCCTGGTCTGAGGAGCTGTGGGCTTGACAAGCTCTCCCGGCCGAATCGGTCCCGGATTCGAGCTGCCGCAGCGTCGACCAGCTATCCCGGCGTCTCGGCCCCGGGTCCGAGATGACTCGGTGTCGACCAGCAATGCTGGCCAACTCGGACCCGGGTCCGAGGAGCTGTGGGGTCGACCAGCTATCCTGGCCGACTCGTCCCGGGTCAGAGCAGACGCGGGGTCAACCAGTTATCCCGGCCACCTCGGTCCCGGGTCCAACCTGCCACGGGTCGACCAGCTGTCCCCGCCGACTCGGCCCCGGGTCCAAGCAGCTGTGGGGTGGACCAGCTGTGCACGCCGATCGGTCCCGGTTCCGAGCTGACACAGTGTCGGCCAGGAATCCCGACCCATTTGGTCCCGGGTCCCAGCTGACTCGGTGTCGACCAGCTGTCCCCGCCGACTCGGACCCAGGTCCGAGGAGCTGTGGGGTCGAGCAGCTCTCCTGGCCTGCTCGTCCCGGGTTCGAGGGGACGCTGGCTCGACCAGTTTCCCCGGCCAACTCGGTCCCGGATCCAAGGTGCCGCACGTCGACGAGCTCTCCCGGCCGACTCGGTCCCTGTACCTTTCTGACACGTGATAGACCAGCTATCCCGGCCCATTTGGTCCCAGATCCGAGCTGACGCGGGGTGGACCAGAGGTCCGGGCCGCCTCGGAACCGGGTCCGAGGAGCTGTGGGCTCGACATTCTCTCCCTGCCGAATCGGTCCCGGGTCCGAGAAGACTCGGGGTCGACCAGCTATCCCGGCCAACTCAGACCCGGGTCCGAGAAGACTCGGGGTCGACCAGCTATCCCGGCCAACTCGGACCCGGGTCCGAGGAGCTGTAGTGTTGGCCAGCTATCCCGGTGTACTCGGTCTCGGGTCCGAGCTGCCGCAGGGTCGACCCGCTGTGCAGGCCGACTCGGACCCAGGTTCAAGGAGCTGTTGGGTCGCCTAGATATCCTGGCCAACGCGGTCCCGGGTCCGAGCTGAAACAGGGTCGATCAGCTATCCCGGCCCATTTGGTCAGTGCTACGAGCTGCCCCAGTGTCGATCAGCTGTCCCAGCCGACTCGGAACCTGGTCCGAGGAGCTGTGGGATCGACCAGATTTCCCGGCCGATTCGGACCCGAGTCCGAGGAGCTGTGGTGTCGACCAGCTATCCTGGCCGACTCGTCCCGGGTTCGAGCAGACGCGGGGTCGACCAGTTAGCCTTGCTAACTCGGTCCCGGGTCCAAGGTGCCGCGGGTCGACCAGCTGTCCCAGCGGCCTCGGACCCTAGTCTGAAGAGCTGTGGGGTCGACCAACTATCCCGGCCGACTCAGAGGCGGGTCCGAGGAGCTGTGGGGTGGAATCGCTCTCCCGGCCGACTTGGTCCTGCGCCCGAGCTGACACAGGAGCAACCAGCTATCCCGGCCCTTTTGGTCAGTGTTCCGAGCTGGGGAGGGGTCGATCAGCTGTCCCGGCCGACTCAGACCCGGGTCCGAGGAGCTGCGGGGATGACCAGCTATCCCGCCAACTCGGCCAGGGTTCGAGCTGACGCGGGTCGTCCAGTTATCGCGGCCAACACGGTCCCGGTCCGAGGAGCTGTGGGGTCCACCAGATGTCCCGGCCGACTCGGACCCGAAGCCGAGGAGCTGTCGGGTCGACCAGCTGTCTAGGCCGACTCGTTCCCGTGTCCGAGTTGACATAGGGTCGGCCTGAAATCCTGAACCATTTGGTCCCCGGTACGAGCTGACGTGGTTTCCATCAGCAGTCCCGGCCAACTCGGACCCGGGTCCGAGGAGCTCTGGAGTCACAAGCTGTCCCGGCCGACTCGGTCCAGATCCGAACTGCCGCAGGGTCGACCAGCTCTTCCGGCCGATTCGCACCCGGGTCCCAGGAGCTCTGGGGTGGACCAGCTCTCCTGGCCGACTCCGTCCTGGGTCCTAACTTACACAGGGTCGACCATCTATCCCGGTCCATATGGTCCCAGCTCCGAACTGACGCCCTGTCGTTAATTTTCCAGGACGACCCGGTCACGGGTCTGAGGAGCTGTGGGGTCGACCAGGTGTCCCGGTTGACTCGGACCCGAGGCCGAGGAGCTGTGGGGTTCACCAGCTATCCCGGCCAACTCAGTACTGGTCCGAGCTGACGCGGGGTCGTCCAGCTGTGCAGGCCGACTCGAACCCGGGTCCGAGGAGCTCTGGTGTTGTCCAGCTACCCTGCCCGACTCCGTCCCGGGTCCGAGCTTACCCAGGGTCGACCATCTATCCCGGCCCATTTGGTCCGGGGTCCGGGCTGACGCGGTCTCGCTCACCTGCCCCAGACGACACGGTCCCGGGTCTGAGGAGGTGCGGGGTCGAACATATGTCCCGGCCGACTCGGACCCGAGTCCGAGGAGCTGTGGGGTCGAGCAGCTCTCCTGGCCGACTCGTCCCGGGTTCGAGCTGACGCGGGCTCGACCAGCTATCCCGGCCGACTCGGTCCCGGTACCGATCTGACACATGATGGACCAGCTATCCCGGCCCATTCGGTCCCAGATGCGAGCTGAGGCGGGGTCGACCAGACGTCCCGGCCGCCTCGGACCCTGGTCTGAGGAGCTGTGGGCTTGACAAGCTCTCCCGGCCGAATCGGTCCCGGATTCGAGCTGCCGCAGCGTCGACCAGCTATCCCGGCGTCTCGGCCCCGGGTCCGAGATGACTCGGTGTCGACCAGCAATGCTGGCCAACTCGGACCCGGGTCCGAGGAGCTGTGGGGTCGACCAGCTATCCTGGCCGACTCGTCCCGGGTCAGAGCAGACGCGGGGTCAACCAGTTATCCCGGCCACCTCGGTCCCGGGGCCAACCTGCCACGGGTCGACCAGCTGTCCCCGCCGACTCGGCCCCGGGTCCAAGCAGCTGTGGGGTGGACCAGCTGTGCACGCCGATCGGTCCCGGTTCCGAGCTGACACAGTGTCGGCCAGGAATCCCGACCCATTTGGTCCCGGGTCCCAGCTGACTCGGTGTCGACCAGCTGTCCCCGCCGACTCGGACCCAGGTCCGAGGAGCTGTGGGGTCGAGCAGCTCTCCTGGCCTGCTCGTCCCGGGTTCGAGGGGACGCTGGCTCGACCAGTTTCCCCGGCCAACTCGGTCCCGGATCCAAGGTGCCGCACGTCGACGAGCTCTCCCGGCCGACTCGGTCCCTGTACCTTTCTGACACGTGATAGACCAGCTATCCCGGCCCATTTGGTCCCAGATCCGAGCTGACGCGGGGTGGACCAGAGGTCCGGGCCGCCTCGGAACCGGGTCCGAGGAGCTGTGGGCTCGACATTCTCTCCCTGCCGAATCGGTCCCGGGTCCGAGAAGACTCGGGGTCGACCAGCTATCCCGGCCAACTCAGACCCGGGTCCGAGAAGACTCGGGGTCGACCAGCTATCCCGGCCAACTCGGACCCGGGTCCGAGGAGCTGTAGTGTTGGCCAGCTATCCCGGTGTACTCGGTCTCGGGTCCGAGCTGCCGCAGGGTCGACCCGCTGTGCAGGCCGACTCGGACCCAGGTTCAAGGAGCTGTTGGGTCGCCTAGATATCCTGGCCAACGCGGTCCCGGGTCCGAGCTGAAACAGGGTCGATCAGCTATCCCGGCCCATTTGGTCAGTGCTACGAGCTGCCCCAGTGTCGATCAGCTGTCCCAGCCGACTCGGAACCTGGTCCGAGGAGCTGTGGGATCGACCAGATTTCCCGGCCGATTCGGACCCGAGTCCGAGGAGCTGTGGTGTCGACCAGCTATCCTGGCCGACTCGTCCCGGGTTCGAGCAGACGCGGGGTCGACCAGTTAGCCTTGCTAACTCGGTCCCGGGTCCAAGGTGCCGCGGGTCGACCAGCTGTCCCAGCGGCCTCGGACCCTAGTCTGAAGAGCTGTGGGGTCGACCAACTATCCCGGCCGACTCAGAGGCGGGTCCGAGGAGCTGTGGGGTGGAATCGCTCTCCCGGCCGACTTGGTCCTGCGCCCGAGCTGACACAGGAGCAACCAGCTATCCCGGCCCTTTTGGTCAGTGTTCCGAGCTGGGGAGGGGTCGATCAGCTGTCCCGGCCGACTCAGACCCGGGTCCGAGGAGCTGCGGGGATGACCAGCTATCCCGCCAACTCGGCCAGGGTTCGAGCTGACGCGGGTCGTCCAGTTATCGCGGCCAACACGGTCCCGGTCCGAGGAGCTGTGGGGTCCACCAGATGTCCCGGCCGACTCGGACCCGAAGCCGAGGAGCTGTCGGGTCGACCAGCTGTCTAGGCCGACTCGTTCCCGTGTCTGAGTTGACATAGGGTCGGCCTGAAATCCTGAACCATTTGGTCCCCGGTACGAGCTGACGTGGTTTCCATCAGCAGTCCCGGCCAACTCGGACCCGGGTCCGAGGAGCTCTGGAGTCACAAGCTGTCCCGGCCGACTCGGTCCAGATCCGAACTGCCGCAGGGTCGACCAGCTCTTCCGGCCGATTCGCACCCGGGTCCCAGGAGCTCTGGGGTGGACCAGCTCTCCTGGCCGACTCCGTCCTGGGTCCTAACTTACACAGGGTCGACCATCTATCCCGGTCCATATGGTCCCAGCTCCGAACTGACGCCCTGTCGTTAATTTTCCAGGACGACCCGGTCACGGGTCTGAGGAGCTGTGGGGTCGACCAGGTGTCCCGGTTGACTCGGACCCGAGGCCGAGGAGCTGTGGGGTTCACCAGCTATCCCGGCCAACTCAGTACTGGTCCGAGCTGACGCGGGGTCGTCCAGCTGTGCAGGCCGACTCGAACCCGGGTCCGAGGAGCTCTGGTGTTGTCCAGCTACCCTGCCCGACTCCGTCCCGGGTCCGAGCTTACCCAGGGTCGACCATCTATCCCGGCCCATTTGGTCCGGGGTCCGGGCTGACGCGGTCTCGCTCACCTGCCCCAGACGACACGGTCCCGGGTCTGAGGAGGTGCGGGGTCGAACATATGTCCCGGCCGACTCGGACCCGAGTCCGAGGAGCTGTGGGGTCGAGCAGCTCTCCTGGCCGACTCGTCCCGGGTTCGAGCTGACGCGGGCTCGACCAGCTATCCCGGCCGACTCGGTCCCGGTACCGATCTGACACATGATGGACCAGCTATCCCGGCCCATTCGGTCCCAGATGCGAGCTGAGGCGGGGTCGACCAGACGTCCCGGCCGCCTCGGACCCTGGTCTGAGGAGCTGTGGGCTTGACAAGCTCTCCCGGCCGAATCGGTCCCGGATTCGAGCTGCCGCAGCGTCGACCAGCTATCCCGGCGTCTCGGCCCCGGGTCCGAGATGACTCGGTGTCGACCAGCAATGCTGGCCAACTCGGACCCGGGTCCGAGGAGCTGTGGGGTCGACCAGCTATCCTGGCCGACTCGTCCCGGGTCAGAGCAGACGCGGGGTCAACCAGTTATCCCGGCCACCTCGGTCCCGGGGCCAACCTGCCACGGGTCGACCAGCTGTCCCCGCCGACTCGGCCCCGGGTCCAAGCAGCTGTGGGGTGGACCAGCTGTGCACGCCGATCGGTCCCGGTTCCGAGCTGACACAGTGTCGGCCAGGAATCCCGACCCATTTGGTCCCGGGTCCCAGCTGACTCGGTGTCGACCAGCTGTCCCCGCCGACTCGGACCCAGGTCCGAGGAGCTGTGGGGTCGAGCAGCTCTCCTGGCCTGCTCGTCCCGGGTTCGAGGGGACGCTGGCTCGACCAGTTTCCCCGGCCAACTCGGTCCCGGATCCAAGGTGCCGCACGTCGACGAGCTCTCCCGGCCGACTCGGTCCCTGTACCTTTCTGACACGTGATAGACCAGCTATCCCGGCCCATTTGGTCCCAGATCCGAGCTGACGCGGGGTGGACCAGAGGTCCGGGCCGCCTCGGAACCGGGTCCGAGGAGCTGTGGGCTCGACATTCTCTCCCTGCCGAATCGGTCCCGGGTCCGAGAAGACTCGGGGTCGACCAGCTATCCCGGCCAACTCAGACCCGGGTCCGAGAAGACTCGGGGTCGACCAGCTATCCCGGCCAACTCGGACCCGGGTCCGAGGAGCTGTAGTGTTGGCCAGCTATCCCGGTGTACTCGGTCTCGGGTCCGAGCTGCCGCAGGGTCGACCCGCTGTGCAGGCCGACTCGGACCCAGGTTCAAGGAGCTGTTGGGTCGCCTAGATATCCTGGCCAACGCGGTCCCGGGTCCGAGCTGAAACAGGGTCGATCAGCTATCCCGGCCCATTTGGTCAGTGCTACGAGCTGCCCCAGTGTCGATCAGCTGTCCCAGCCGACTCGGAACCTGGTCCGAGGAGCTGTGGGATCGACCAGATTTCCCGGCCGATTCGGACCCGAGTCCGAGGAGCTGTGGTGTCGACCAGCTATCCTGGCCGACTCGTCCCGGGTTCGAGCAGACGCGGGGTCGACCAGTTAGCCTTGCTAACTCGGTCCCGGGTCCAAGGTGCCGCGGGTCGACCAGCTGTCCCAGCGGCCTCGGACCCTAGTCTGAAGAGCTGTGGGGTCGACCAACTATCCCGGCCGACTCAGAGGCGGGTCCGAGGAGCTGTGGGGTGGAATCGCTCTCCCGGCCGACTTGGTCCTGCGCCCGAGCTGACACAGGAGCAACCAGCTATCCCGGCCCTTTTGGTCAGTGTTCCGAGCTGGGGAGGGGTCGATCAGCTGTCCCGGCCGACTCAGACCCGGGTCCGAGGAGCTGCGGGGATGACCAGCTATCCCGCCAACTCGGCCAGGGTTCGAGCTGACGCGGGTCGTCCAGTTATCGCGGCCAACACGGTCCCGGTCCGAGGAGCTGTGGGGTCCACCAGATGTCCCGGCCGACTCGGACCCGAAGCCGAGGAGCTGTCGGGTCGACCAGCTGTCTAGGCCGACTCGTTCCCGTGTCCGAGTTGACATAGGGTCGGCCTGAAATCCTGAACCATTTGGTCCCCGGTACGAGCTGACGTGGTTTCCATCAGCAGTCCCGGCCAACTCGGACCCGGGTCCGAGGAGCTCTGGAGTCACAAGCTGTCCCGGCCGACTCGGTCCAGATCCGAACTGCCGCAGGGTCGACCAGCTCTTCCGGCCGATTCGCACCCGGGTCCCAGGAGCTCTGGGGTGGACCAGCTCTCCTGGCCGACTCCGTCCTGGGTCCTAACTTACACAGGGTCGACCATCTATCCCGGTCCATATGGTCCCAGCTCCGAACTGACGCCCTGTCGTTAATTTTCCAGGACGACCCGGTCACGGGTCTGAGGAGCTGTGGGGTCGACCAGGTGTCCCGGTTGACTCGGACCCGAGGCCGAGGAGCTGTGGGGTTCACCAGCTATCCCGGCCAACTCAGTACTGGTCCGAGCTGACGCGGGGTCGTCCAGCTGTGCAGGCCGACTCGAACCCGGGTCCGAGGAGCTCTGGTGTTGTCCAGCTACCCTGCCCGACTCCGTCCCGGGTCCGAGCTTACCCAGGGTCGACCATCTATCCCGGCCCATTTGGTCCGGGGTCCGGGCTGACGCGGTCTCGCTCACCTGCCCCAGACGACACGGTCCCGGGTCTGAGGAGGTGCGGGGTCGAACATATGTCCCGGCCGACTCGGACCCGAGTCCGAGGAGCTGTGGGGTCGAGCAGCTCTCCTGGCCGACTCGTCCCGGGTTCGAGCTGACGCGGGCTCGACCAGCTATCCCGGCCGACTCGGTCCCGGTACCGATCTGACACATGATGGACCAGCTATCCCGGCCCATTCGGTCCCAGATGCGAGCTGAGGCGGGGTCGACCAGACGTCCCGGCCGCCTCGGACCCTGGTCTGAGGAGCTGTGGGCTTGACAAGCTCTCCCGGCCGAATCGGTCCCGGATTCGAGCTGCCGCAGCGTCGACCAGCTATCCCGGCGTCTCGGCCCCGGGTCCGAGATGACTCGGTGTCGACCAGCAATGCTGGCCAACTCGGACCCGGGTCCGAGGAGCTGTGGGGTCGACCAGCTATCCTGGCCGACTCGTCCCGGGTCAGAGCAGACGCGGGGTCAACCAGTTATCCCGGCCACCTCGGTCCCGGGGCCAACCTGCCACGGGTCGACCAGCTGTCCCCGCCGACTCGGCCCCGGGTCCAAGCAGCTGTGGGGTGGACCAGCTGTGCACGCCGATCGGTCCCGGTTCCGAGCTGACACAGTGTCGGCCAGGAATCCCGACCCATTTGGTCCCGGGTCCCAGCTGACTCGGTGTCGACCAGCTGTCCCCGCCGACTCGGACCCAGGTCCGAGGAGCTGTGGGGTCGAGCAGCTCTCCTGGCCTGCTCGTCCCGGGTTCGAGGGGACGCTGGCTCGACCAGTTTCCCCGGCCAACTCGGTCCCGGATCCAAGGTGCCGCACGTCGACGAGCTCTCCCGGCCGACTCGGTCCCTGTACCTTTCTGACACGTGATAGACCAGCTATCCCGGCCCATTTGGTCCCAGATCCGAGCTGACGCGGGGTGGACCAGAGGTCCGGGCCGCCTCGGAACCGGGTCCGAGGAGCTGTGGGCTCGACATTCTCTCCCTGCCGAATCGGTCCCGGGTCCGAGAAGACTCGGGGTCGACCAGCTATCCCGGCCAACTCAGACCCGGGTCCGAGAAGACTCGGGGTCGACCAGCTATCCCGGCCAACTCGGACCCGGGTCCGAGGAGCTGTAGTGTTGGCCAGCTATCCCGGTGTACTCGGTCTCGGGTCCGAGCTGCCGCAGGGTCGACCCGCTGTGCAGGCCGACTCGGACCCAGGTTCAAGGAGCTGTTGGGTCGCCTAGATATCCTGGCCAACGCGGTCCCGGGTCCGAGCTGAAACAGGGTCGATCAGCTATCCCGGCCCATTTGGTCAGTGCTACGAGCTGCCCCAGTGTCGATCAGCTGTCCCAGCCGACTCGGAACCTGGTCCGAGGAGCTGTGGGATCGACCAGATTTCCCGGCCGATTCGGACCCGAGTCCGAGGAGCTGTGGTGTCGACCAGCTATCCTGGCCGACTCGTCCCGGGTTCGAGCAGACGCGGGGTCGACCAGTTAGCCTTGCTAACTCGGTCCCGGGTCCAAGGTGCCGCGGGTCGACCAGCTGTCCCAGCGGCCTCGGACCCTAGTCTGAAGAGCTGTGGGGTCGACCAACTATCCCGGCCGACTCAGAGGCGGGTCCGAGGAGCTGTGGGGTGGAATCGCTCTCCCGGCCGACTTGGTCCTGCGCCCGAGCTGACACAGGAGCAACCAGCTATCCCGGCCCTTTTGGTCAGTGTTCCGAGCTGGGGAGGGGTCGATCAGCTGTCCCGGCCGACTCAGACCCGGGTCCGAGGAGCTGCGGGGATGACCAGCTATCCCGCCAACTCGGCCAGGGTTCGAGCTGACGCGGGTCGTCCAGTTATCGCGGCCAACACGGTCCCGGTCCGAGGAGCTGTGGGGTCCACCAGATGTCCCGGCCGACTCGGACCCGAAGCCGAGGAGCTGTCGGGTCGACCAGCTGTCTAGGCCGACTCGTTCCCGTGTCCGAGTTGACATAGGGTCGGCCTGAAATCCTGAACCATTTGGTCCCCGGTACGAGCTGACGTGGTTTCCATCAGCAGTCCCGGCCAACTCGGACCCGGGTCCGAGGAGCTCTGGAGTCACAAGCTGTCCCGGCCGACTCGGTCCAGATCCGAACTGCCGCAGGGTCGACCAGCTCTTCCGGCCGATTCGCACCCGGGTCCCAGGAGCTCTGGGGTGGACCAGCTCTCCTGGCCGACTCCGTCCTGGGTCCTAACTTACACAGGGTCGACCATCTATCCCGGTCCATATGGTCCCAGCTCCGAACTGACGCCCTGTCGTTAATTTTCCAGGACGACCCGGTCACGGGTCTGAGGAGCTGTGGGGTCGACCAGGTGTCCCGGTTGACTCGGACCCGAGGCCGAGGAGCTGTGGGGTTCACCAGCTATCCCGGCCAACTCAGTACTGGTCCGAGCTGACGCGGGGTCGTCCAGCTGTGCAGGCCGACTCGAACCCGGGTCCGAGGAGCTCTGGTGTTGTCCAGCTACCCTGCCCGACTCCGTCCCGGGTCCGAGCTTACCCAGGGTCGACCATCTATCCCGGCCCATTTGGTCCGGGGTCCGGGCTGACGCGGTCTCGCTCACCTGCCCCAGACGACACGGTCCCGGGTCTGAGGAGGTGCGGGGTCGAACATATGTCCCGGCCGACTCGGACCCGAGTCCGAGGAGCTGTGGGGTCGAGCAGCTCTCCTGGCCGACTCGTCCCGGGTTCGAGCTGACGCGGGCTCGACCAGCTATCCCGGCCGACTCGGTCCCGGTACCGATCTGACACATGATGGACCAGCTATCCCGGCCCATTCGGTCCCAGATGCGAGCTGAGGCGGGGTCGACCAGACGTCCCGGCCGCCTCGGACCCTGGTCTGAGGAGCTGTGGGCTTGACAAGCTCTCCCGGCCGAATCGGTCCCGGATTCGAGCTGCCGCAGCGTCGACCAGCTATCCCGGCGTCTCGGCCCCGGGTCCGAGATGACTCGGTGTCGACCAGCAATGCTGGCCAACTCGGACCCGGGTCCGAGGAGCTGTGGGGTCGACCAGCTATCCTGGCCGACTCGTCCCGGGTCAGAGCAGACGCGGGGTCAACCAGTTATCCCGGCCACCTCGGTCCCGGGGCCAACCTGCCACGGGTCGACCAGCTGTCCCCGCCGACTCGGCCCCGGGTCCAAGCAGCTGTGGGGTGGACCAGCTGTGCACGCCGATCGGTCCCGGTTCCGAGCTGACACAGTGTCGGCCAGGAATCCCGACCCATTTGGTCCCGGGTCCCAGCTGACTCGGTGTCGACCAGCTGTCCCCGCCGACTCGGACCCAGGTCCGAGGAGCTGTGGGGTCGAGCAGCTCTCCTGGCCTGCTCGTCCCGGGTTCGAGGGGACGCTGGCTCGACCAGTTTCCCCGGCCAACTCGGTCCCGGATCCAAGGTGCCGCACGTCGACGAGCTCTCCCGGCCGACTCGGTCCCTGTACCTTTCTGACACGTGATAGACCAGCTATCCCGGCCCATTTGGTCCCAGATCCGAGCTGACGCGGGGTGGACCAGAGGTCCGGGCCGCCTCGGAACCGGGTCCGAGGAGCTGTGGGCTCGACATTCTCTCCCTGCCGAATCGGTCCCGGGTCCGAGAAGACTCGGGGTCGACCAGCTATCCCGGCCAACTCAGACCCGGGTCCGAGAAGACTCGGGGTCGACCAGCTATCCCGGCCAACTCGGACCCGGGTCCGAGGAGCTGTAGTGTTGGCCAGCTATCCCGGTGTACTCGGTCTCGGGTCCGAGCTGCCGCAGGGTCGACCCGCTGTGCAGGCCGACTCGGACCCAGGTTCAAGGAGCTGTTGGGTCGCCTAGATATCCTGGCCAACGCGGTCCCGGGTCCGAGCTGAAACAGGGTCGATCAGCTATCCCGGCCCATTTGGTCAGTGCTACGAGCTGCCCCAGTGTCGATCAGCTGTCCCAGCCGACTCGGAACCTGGTCCGAGGAGCTGTGGGATCGACCAGATTTCCCGGCCGATTCGGACCCGAGTCCGAGGAGCTGTGGTGTCGACCAGCTATCCTGGCCGACTCGTCCCGGGTTCGAGCAGACGCGGGGTCGACCAGTTAGCCTTGCTAACTCGGTCCCGGGTCCAAGGTGCCGCGGGTCGACCAGCTGTCCCAGCGGCCTCGGACCCTAGTCTGAAGAGCTGTGGGGTCGACCAACTATCCCGGCCGACTCAGAGGCGGGTCCGAGGAGCTGTGGGGTGGAATCGCTCTCCCGGCCGACTTGGTCCTGCGCCCGAGCTGACACAGGAGCAACCAGCTATCCCGGCCCTTTTGGTCAGTGTTCCGAGCTGGGGAGGGGTCGATCAGCTGTCCCGGCCGACTCAGACCCGGGTCCGAGGAGCTGCGGGGATGACCAGCTATCCCGCCAACTCGGCCAGGGTTCGAGCTGACGCGGGTCGTCCAGTTATCGCGGCCAACACGGTCCCGGTCCGAGGAGCTGTGGGGTCCACCAGATGTCCCGGCCGACTCGGACCCGAAGCCGAGGAGCTGTCGGGTCGACCAGCTGTCTAGGCCGACTCGTTCCCGTGTCCGAGTTGACATAGGGTCGGCCTGAAATCCTGAACCATTTGGTCCCCGGTACGAGCTGACGTGGTTTCCATCAGCAGTCCCGGCCAACTCGGACCCGGGTCCGAGGAGCTCTGGAGTCACAAGCTGTCCCGGCCGACTCGGTCCAGATCCGAACTGCCGCAGGGTCGACCAGCTCTTCCGGCCGATTCGCACCCGGGTCCCAGGAGCTCTGGGGTGGACCAGCTCTCCTGGCCGACTCCGTCCTGGGTCCTAACTTACACAGGGTCGACCATCTATCCCGGTCCATATGGTCCCAGCTCCGAACTGACGCCCTGTCGTTAATTTTCCAGGACGACCCGGTCACGGGTCTGAGGAGCTGTGGGGTCGACCAGGTGTCCCGGTTGACTCGGACCCGAGGCCGAGGAGCTGTGGGGTTCACCAGCTATCCCGGCCAACTCAGTACTGGTCCGAGCTGACGCGGGGTCGTCCAGCTGTGCAGGCCGACTCGAACCCGGGTCCGAGGAGCTCTGGTGTTGTCCAGCTACCCTGCCCGACTCCGTCCCGGGTCCGAGCTTACCCAGGGTCGACCATCTATCCCGGCCCATTTGGTCCGGGGTCCGGGCTGACGCGGTCTCGCTCACCTGCCCCAGACGACACGGTCCCGGGTCTGAGGAGGTGCGGGGTCGAACATATGTCCCGGCCGACTCGGACCCGAGTCCGAGGAGCTGTGGGGTCGAGCAGCTCTCCTGGCCGACTCGTCCCGGGTTCGAGCTGACGCGGGCTCGACCAGCTATCCCGGCCGACTCGGTCCCGGTACCGATCTGACACATGATGGACCAGCTATCCCGGCCCATTCGGTCCCAGATGCGAGCTGAGGCGGGGTCGACCAGACGTCCCGGCCGCCTCGGACCCTGGTCTGAGGAGCTGTGGGCTTGACAAGCTCTCCCGGCCGAATCGGTCCCGGATTCGAGCTGCCGCAGCGTCGACCAGCTATCCCGGCGTCTCGGCCCCGGGTCCGAGATGACTCGGTGTCGACCAGCAATGCTGGCCAACTCGGACCCGGGTCCGAGGAGCTGTGGGGTCGACCAGCTATCCTGGCCGACTCGTCCCGGGTCAGAGCAGACGCGGGGTCAACCAGTTATCCCGGCCACCTCGGTCCCGGGGCCAACCTGCCACGGGTCGACCAGCTGTCCCCGCCGACTCGGCCCCGGGTCCAAGCAGCTGTGGGGTGGACCAGCTGTGCACGCCGATCGGTCCCGGTTCCGAGCTGACACAGTGTCGGCCAGGAATCCCGACCCATTTGGTCCCGGGTCCCAGCTGACTCGGTGTCGACCAGCTGTCCCCGCCGACTCGGACCCAGGTCCGAGGAGCTGTGGGGTCGAGCAGCTCTCCTGGCCTGCTCGTCCCGGGTTCGAGGGGACGCTGGCTCGACCAGTTTCCCCGGCCAACTCGGTCCCGGATCCAAGGTGCCGCACGTCGACGAGCTCTCCCGGCCGACTCGGTCCCTGTACCTTTCTGACACGTGATAGACCAGCTATCCCGGCCCATTTGGTCCCAGATCCGAGCTGACGCGGGGTGGACCAGAGGTCCGGGCCGCCTCGGAACCGGGTCCGAGGAGCTGTGGGCTCGACATTCTCTCCCTGCCGAATCGGTCCCGGGTCCGAGAAGACTCGGGGTCGACCAGCTATCCCGGCCAACTCAGACCCGGGTCCGAGAAGACTCGGGGTCGACCAGCTATCCCGGCCAACTCGGACCCGGGTCCGAGGAGCTGTAGTGTTGGCCAGCTATCCCGGTGTACTCGGTCTCGGGTCCGAGCTGCCGCAGGGTCGACCCGCTGTGCAGGCCGACTCGGACCCAGGTTCAAGGAGCTGTTGGGTCGCCTAGATATCCTGGCCAACGCGGTCCCGGGTCCGAGCTGAAACAGGGTCGATCAGCTATCCCGGCCCATTTGGTCAGTGCTACGAGCTGCCCCAGTGTCGATCAGCTGTCCCAGCCGACTCGGAACCTGGTCCGAGGAGCTGTGGGATCGACCAGATTTCCCGGCCGATTCGGACCCGAGTCCGAGGAGCTGTGGTGTCGACCAGCTATCCTGGCCGACTCGTCCCGGGTTCGAGCAGACGCGGGGTCGACCAGTTAGCCTTGCTAACTCGGTCCCGGGTCCAAGGTGCCGCGGGTCGACCAGCTGTCCCAGCGGCCTCGGACCCTAGTCTGAAGAGCTGTGGGGTCGACCAACTATCCCGGCCGACTCAGAGGCGGGTCCGAGGAGCTGTGGGGTGGAATCGCTCTCCCGGCCGACTTGGTCCTGCGCCCGAGCTGACACAGGAGCAACCAGCTATCCCGGCCCTTTTGGTCAGTGTTCCGAGCTGGGGAGGGGTCGATCAGCTGTCCCGGCCGACTCAGACCCGGGTCCGAGGAGCTGCGGGGATGACCAGCTATCCCGCCAACTCGGCCAGGGTTCGAGCTGACGCGGGTCGTCCAGTTATCGCGGCCAACACGGTCCCGGTCCGAGGAGCTGTGGGGTCCACCAGATGTCCCGGCCGACTCGGACCCGAAGCCGAGGAGCTGTCGGGTCGACCAGCTGTCTAGGCCGACTCGTTCCCGTGTCCGAGTTGACATAGGGTCGGCCTGAAATCCTGAACCATTTGGTCCCCGGTACGAGCTGACGTGGTTTCCATCAGCAGTCCCGGCCAACTCGGACCCGGGTCCGAGGAGCTCTGGAGTCACAAGCTGTCCCGGCCGACTCGGTCCAGATCCGAACTGCCGCAGGGTCGACCAGCTCTTCCGGCCGATTCGCACCCGGGTCCCAGGAGCTCTGGGGTGGACCAGCTCTCCTGGCCGACTCCGTCCTGGGTCCTAACTTACACAGGGTCGACCATCTATCCCGGTCCATATGGTCCCAGCTCCGAACTGACGCCCTGTCGTTAATTTTCCAGGACGACCCGGTCACGGGTCTGAGGAGCTGTGGGGTCGACCAGGTGTCCCGGTTGACTCGGACCCGAGGCCGAGGAGCTGTGGGGTTCACCAGCTATCCCGGCCAACTCAGTACTGGTCCGAGCTGACGCGGGGTCGTCCAGCTGTGCAGGCCGACTCGAACCCGGGTCCGAGGAGCTCTGGTGTTGTCCAGCTACCCTGCCCGACTCCGTCCCGGGTCCGAGCTTACCCAGGGTCGACCATCTATCCCGGCCCATTTGGTCCGGGGTCCGGGCTGACGCGGTCTCGCTCACCTGCCCCAGACGACACGGTCCCGGGTCTGAGGAGGTGCGGGGTCGAACATATGTCCCGGCCGACTCGGACCCGAGTCCGAGGAGCTGTGGGGTCGAGCAGCTCTCCTGGCCGACTCGTCCCGGGTTCGAGCTGACGCGGGCTCGACCAGCTATCCCGGCCGACTCGGTCCCGGTACCGATCTGACACATGATGGACCAGCTATCCCGGCCCATTCGGTCCCAGATGCGAGCTGAGGCGGGGTCGACCAGACGTCCCGGCCGCCTCGGACCCTGGTCTGAGGAGCTGTGGGCTTGACAAGCTCTCCCGGCCGAATCGGTCCCGGATTCGAGCTGCCGCAGCGTCGACCAGCTATCCCGGCGTCTCGGCCCCGGGTCCGAGATGACTCGGTGTCGACCAGCAATGCTGGCCAACTCGGACCCGGGTCCGAGGAGCTGTGGGGTCGACCAGCTATCCTGGCCGACTCGTCCCGGGTCAGAGCAGACGCGGGGTCAACCAGTTATCCCGGCCACCTCGGTCCCGGGGCCAACCTGCCACGGGTCGACCAGCTGTCCCCGCCGACTCGGCCCCGGGTCCAAGCAGCTGTGGGGTGGACCAGCTGTGCACGCCGATCGGTCCCGGTTCCGAGCTGACACAGTGTCGGCCAGGAATCCCGACCCATTTGGTCCCGGGTCCCAGCTGACTCGGTGTCGACCAGCTGTCCCCGCCGACTCGGACCCAGGTCCGAGGAGCTGTGGGGTCGAGCAGCTCTCCTGGCCTGCTCGTCCCGGGTTCGAGGGGACGCTGGCTCGACCAGTTTCCCCGGCCAACTCGGTCCCGGATCCAAGGTGCCGCACGTCGACGAGCTCTCCCGGCCGACTCGGTCCCTGTACCTTTCTGACACGTGATAGACCAGCTATCCCGGCCCATTTGGTCCCAGATCCGAGCTGACGCGGGGTGGACCAGAGGTCCGGGCCGCCTCGGAACCGGGTCCGAGGAGCTGTGGGCTCGACATTCTCTCCCTGCCGAATCGGTCCCGGGTCCGAGAAGACTCGGGGTCGACCAGCTATCCCGGCCAACTCAGACCCGGGTCCGAGAAGACTCGGGGTCGACCAGCTATCCCGGCCAACTCGGACCCGGGTCCAAGGAGCTGTAGTGTTGGCCAGCTATCCCGGTGTACTCGGTCTCGGGTCCGAGCTGCCGCAGGGTCGACCCGCTGTGCAGGCCGACTCGGACCCAGGTTCAAGGAGCTGTTGGGTCGCCTAGATATCCTGGCCAACGCGGTCCCGGGTCCGAGCTGAAACAGGGTCGATCAGCTATCCCGGCCCATTTGGTCAGTGCTACGAGCTGCCCCAGTGTCGATCAGCTGTCCCAGCCGACTCGGAACCTGGTCCGAGGAGCTGTGGGATCGACCAGATTTCCCGGCCGATTCGGACCCGAGTCCGAGGAGCTGTGGTGTCGACCAGCTATCCTGGCCGACTCGTCCCGGGTTCGAGCAGACGCGGGGTCGACCAGTTAGCCTTGCTAACTCGGTCCCGGGTCCAAGGTGCCGCGGGTCGACCAGCTGTCCCAGCGGCCTCGGACCCTAGTCTGAAGAGCTGTGGGGTCGACCAACTATCCCGGCCGACTCAGAGGCGGGTCCGAGGAGCTGTGGGGTGGAATCGCTCTCCCGGCCGACTTGGTCCTGCGCCCGAGCTGACACAGGAGCAACCAGCTATCCCGGCCCTTTTGGTCAGTGTTCCGAGCTGGGGAGGGGTCGATCAGCTGTCCCGGCCGACTCAGACCCGGGTCCGAGGAGCTGCGGGGATGACCAGCTATCCCGCCAACTCGGCCAGGGTTCGAGCTGACGCGGGTCGTCCAGTTATCGCGGCCAACACGGTCCCGGTCCGAGGAGCTGTGGGGTCCACCAGATGTCCCGGCCGACTCGGACCCGAAGCCGAGGAGCTGTCGGGTCGACCAGCTGTCTAGGCCGACTCGTTCCCGTGTCCGAGTTGACATAGGGTCGGCCTGAAATCCTGAACCATTTGGTCCCCGGTACGAGCTGACGTGGTTTCCATCAGCAGTCCCGGCCAACTCGGACCCGGGTCCGAGGAGCTCTGGAGTCACAAGCTGTCCCGGCCGACTCGGTCCAGATCCGAACTGCCGCAGGGTCGACCAGCTCTTCCGGCCGATTCGCACCCGGGTCCCAGGAGCTCTGGGGTGGACCAGCTCTCCTGGCCGACTCCGTCCTGGGTCCTAACTTACACAGGGTCGACCATCTATCCCGGTCCATATGGTCCCAGCTCCGAACTGACGCCCTGTCGTTAATTTTCCAGGACGACCCGGTCACGGGTCTGAGGAGCTGTGGGGTCGACCAGGTGTCCCGGTTGACTCGGACCCGAGGCCGAGGAGCTGTGGGGTTCACCAGCTATCCCGGCCAACTCAGTACTGGTCCGAGCTGACGCGGGGTCGTCCAGCTGTGCAGGCCGACTCGAACCCGGGTCCGAGGAGCTCTGGTGTTGTCCAGCTACCCTGCCCGACTCCGTCCCGGGTCCGAGCTTACCCAGGGTCGACCATCTATCCCGGCCCATTTGGTCCGGGGTCCGGGCTGACGCGGTCTCGCTCACCTGCCCCAGACGACACGGTCCCGGGTCTGAGGAGGTGCGGGGTCGAACATATGTCCCGGCCGACTCGGACCCGAGTCCGAGGAGCTGTGGGGTCGAGCAGCTCTCCTGGCCGACTCGTCCCGGGTTCGAGCTGACGCGGGCTCGACCAGCTATCCCGGCCGACTCGGTCCCGGTACCGATCTGACACATGATGGACCAGCTATCCCGGCCCATTCGGTCCCAGATGCGAGCTGAGGCGGGGTCGACCAGACGTCCCGGCCGCCTCGGACCCTGGTCTGAGGAGCTGTGGGCTTGACAAGCTCTCCCGGCCGAATCGGTCCCGGATTCGAGCTGCCGCAGCGTCGACCAGCTATCCCGGCGTCTCGGCCCCGGGTCCGAGATGACTCGGTGTCGACCAGCAATGCTGGCCAACTCGGACCCAGGTCCGAGGAGCTGTGGGGTCGACCAGCTATCCTGGCCGACTCGTCCCGGGTCAGAGCAGACGCGGGGTCAACCAGTTATCCCGGCCACCTCGGTCCCGGGGCCAACCTGCCACGGGTCGACCAGCTGTCCCCGCCGACTCGGCCCCGGGTCCAAGCAGCTGTGGGGTGGACCAGCTGTGCACGCCGATCGGTCCCGGTTCCGAGCTGACACAGTGTCGGCCAGGAATCCCGACCCATTTGGTCCCGGGTCCCAGCTGACTCGGTGTCGACCAGCTGTCCCCGCCGACTCGGACCCAGGTCCGAGGAGCTGTGGGGTCGAGCAGCTCTCCTGGCCTGCTCGTCCCGGGTTCGAGGGGACGCTGGCTCGACCAGTTTCCCCGGCCAACTCGGTCCCGGATCCAAGGTGCCGCACGTCGACGAGCTCTCCCGGCCGACTCGGTCCCTGTACCTTTCTGACACGTGATAGACCAGCTATCCCGGCCCATTTGGTCCCAGATCCGAGCTGACGCGGGGTGGACCAGAGGTCCGGGCCGCCTCGGAACCGGGTCCGAGGAGCTGTGGGCTCGACATTCTCTCCCTGCCGAATCGGTCCCGGGTCCGAGAAGACTCGGGGTCGACCAGCTATCCCGGCCAACTCAGACCCGGGTCCGAGAAGACTCGGGGTCGACCAGCTATCCCGGCCAACTCGGACCCGGGTCCGAGGAGCTGTAGTGTTGGCCAGCTATCCCGGTGTACTCGGTCTCGGGTCCGAGCTGCCGCAGGGTCGACCCGCTGTGCAGGCCGACTCGGACCCAGGTTCAAGGAGCTGTTGGGTCGCCTAGATATCCTGGCCAACGCGGTCCCGGGTCCGAGCTGAAACAGGGTCGATCAGCTATCCCGGCCCATTTGGTCAGTGCTACGAGCTGCCCCAGTGTCGATCAGCTGTCCCAGCCGACTCGGAACCTGGTCCGAGGAGCTGTGGGATCGACCAGATTTCCCGGCCGATTCGGACCCGAGTCCGAGGAGCTGTGGTGTCGACCAGCTATCCTGGCCGACTCGTCCCGGGTTCGAGCAGACGCGGGGTCGACCAGTTAGCCTTGCTAACTCGGTCCCGGGTCCAAGGTGCCGCGGGTCGACCAGCTGTCCCAGCGGCCTCGGACCCTAGTCTGAAGAGCTGTGGGGTCGACCAACTATCCCGGCCGACTCAGAGGCGGGTCCGAGGAGCTGTGGGGTGGAATCGCTCTCCCGGCCGACTTGGTCCTGCGCCCGAGCTGACACAGGAGCAACCAGCTATCCCGGCCCTTTTGGTCAGTGTTCCGAGCTGGGGAGGGGTCGATCAGCTGTCCCGGCCGACTCAGACCCGGGTCCGAGGAGCTGCGGGGATGACCAGCTATCCCGCCAACTCGGCCAGGGTTCGAGCTGACGCGGGTCGTCCAGTTATCGCGGCCAACACGGTCCCGGTCCGAGGAGCTGTGGGGTCCACCAGATGTCCCGGCCGACTCGGACCCGAAGCCGAGGAGCTGTCGGGTCGACCAGCTGTCTAGGCCGACTCGTTCCCGTGTCCGAGTTGACATAGGGTCGGCCTGAAATCCTGAACCATTTGGTCCCCGGTACGAGCTGACGTGGTTTCCATCAGCAGTCCCGGCCAACTCGGACCCGGGTCCGAGGAGCTCTGGAGTCACAAGCTGTCCCGGCCGACTCGGTCCAGATCCGAACTGCCGCAGGGTCGACCAGCTCTTCCGGCCGATTCGCACCCGGGTCCCAGGAGCTCTGGGGTGGACCAGCTCTCCTGGCCGACTCCGTCCTGGGTCCTAACTTACACAGGGTCGACCATCTATCCCGGTCCATATGGTCCCAGCTCCGAACTGACGCCCTGTCGTTAATTTTCCAGGACGACCCGGTCACGGGTCTGAGGAGCTGTGGGGTCGACCAGGTGTCCCGGTTGACTCGGACCCGAGGCCGAGGAGCTGTGGGGTTCACCAGCTATCCCGGCCAACTCAGTACTGGTCCGAGCTGACGCGGGGTCGTCCAGCTGTGCAGGCCGACTCGAACCCGGGTCCGAGGAGCTCTGGTGTTGTCCAGCTACCCTGCCCGACTCCGTCCCGGGTCCGAGCTTACCCAGGGTCGACCATCTATCCCGGCCCATTTGGTCCGGGGTCCGGGCTGACGCGGTCTCGCTCACCTGCCCCAGACGACACGGTCCCGGGTCTGAGGAGGTGCGGGGTCGAACATATGTCCCGGCCGACTCGGACCCGAGTCCGAGGAGCTGTGGGGTCGAGCAGCTCTCCTGGCCGACTCGTCCCGGGTTCGAGCTGACGCGGGCTCGACCAGCTATCCCGGCCGACTCGGTCCCGGTACCGATCTGACACATGATGGACCAGCTATCCCGGCCCATTCGGTCCCAGATGCGAGCTGAGGCGGGGTCGACCAGACGTCCCGGCCGCCTCGGACCCTGGTCTGAGGAGCTGTGGGCTTGACAAGCTCTCCCGGCCGAATCGGTCCCGGATTCGAGCTGCCGCAGCGTCGACCAGCTATCCCGGCGTCTCGGCCCCGGGTCCGAGATGACTCGGTGTCGACCAGCAATGCTGGCCAACTCGGACCCGGGTCCGAGGAGCTGTGGGGTCGACCAGCTATCCTGGCCGACTCGTCCCGGGTCAGAGCAGACGCGGGGTCAACCAGTTATCCCGGCCACCTCGGTCCCGGGGCCAACCTGCCACGGGTCGACCAGCTGTCCCCGCCGACTCGGCCCCGGGTCCAAGCAGCTGTGGGGTGGACCAGCTGTGCACGCCGATCGGTCCCGGTTCCGAGCTGACACAGTGTCGGCCAGGAATCCCGACCCATTTGGTCCCGGGTCCCAGCTGACTCGGTGTCGACCAGCTGTCCCCGCCGACTCGGACCCAGGTCCGAGGAGCTGTGGGGTCGAGCAGCTCTCCTGGCCTGCTCGTCCCGGGTTCGAGGGGACGCTGGCTCGACCAGTTTCCCCGGCCAACTCGGTCCCGGATCCAAGGTGCCGCACGTCGACGAGCTCTCCCGGCCGACTCGGTCCCTGTACCTTTCTGACACGTGATAGACCAGCTATCCCGGCCCATTTGGTCCCAGATCCGAGCTGACGCGGGGTGGACCAGAGGTCCGGGCCGCCTCGGAACCGGGTCCGAGGAGCTGTGGGCTCGACATTCTCTCCCTGCCGAATCGGTCCCGGGTCCGAGAAGACTCGGGGTCGACCAGCTATCCCGGCCAACTCAGACCCGGGTCCGAGAAGACTCGGGGTCGACCAGCTATCCCGGCCAACTCGGACCCGGGTCCGAGGAGCTGTAGTGTTGGCCAGCTATCCCGGTGTACTCGGTCTCGGGTCCGAGCTGCCGCAGGGTCGACCCGCTGTGCAGGCCGACTCGGACCCAGGTTCAAGGAGCTGTTGGGTCGCCTAGATATCCTGGCCAACGCGGTCCCGGGTCCGAGCTGAAACAGGGTCGATCAGCTATCCCGGCCCATTTGGTCAGTGCTACGAGCTGCCCCAGTGTCGATCAGCTGTCCCAGCCGACTCGGAACCTGGTCCGAGGAGCTGTGGGATCGACCAGATTTCCCGGCCGATTCGGACCCGAGTCCGAGGAGCTGTGGTGTCGACCAGCTATCCTGGCCGACTCGTCCCGGGTTCGAGCAGACGCGGGGTCGACCAGTTAGCCTTGCTAACTCGGTCCCGGGTCCAAGGTGCCGCGGGTCGACCAGCTGTCCCAGCGGCCTCGGACCCTAGTCTGAAGAGCTGTGGGGTCGACCAACTATCCCGGCCGACTCAGAGGCGGGTCCGAGGAGCTGTGGGGTGGAATCGCTCTCCCGGCCGACTTGGTCCTGCGCCCGAGCTGACACAGGAGCAACCAG
This sequence comes from Sus scrofa, assembly GCF_054392235.1. Taxonomy (NCBI): domain Eukaryota; kingdom Metazoa; phylum Chordata; class Mammalia; order Artiodactyla; family Suidae; genus Sus; species Sus scrofa. The sequence goes on along the minus strand of NC_139387.1, from coordinate 44,014,026 downwards.
CTATCCCGGCCCTTTTGGTCAGTGTTCCGAGCTGGGGAGGGGTCGATCAGCTGTCCCGGCCGACTCAGACCCGGGTCCGAGGAGCTGCGGGGATGACCAGCTATCCCGCCAACTCGGCCAGGGTTCGAGCTGACGCGGGTCGTCCAGTTATCGCGGCCAACACGGTCCCGGTCCGAGGAGCTGTGGGGTCCACCAGATGTCCCGGCCGACTCGGACCCGAAGCCGAGGAGCTGTCGGGTCGACCAGCTGTCTAGGCCGACTCGTTCCCGTGTCCGAGTTGACATAGGGTCGGCCTGAAATCCTGAACCATTTGGTCCCCGGTACGAGCTGACGTGGTTTCCATCAGCAGTCCCGGCCAACTCGGACCCGGGTCCGAGGAGCTCTGGAGTCACAAGCTGTCCCGGCCGACTCGGTCCAGATCCGAACTGCCGCAGGGTCGACCAGCTCTTCCGGCCGATTCGCACCCGGGTCCCAGGAGCTCTGGGGTGGACCAGCTCTCCTGGCCGACTCCGTCCTGGGTCCTAACTTACACAGGGTCGACCATCTATCCCGGTCCATATGGTCCCAGCTCCGAACTGACGCCCTGTCGTTAATTTTCCAGGACGACCCGGTCACGGGTCTGAGGAGCTGTGGGGTCGACCAGGTGTCCCGGTTGACTCGGACCCGAGGCCGAGGAGCTGTGGGGTTCACCAGCTATCCCGGCCAACTCAGTACTGGTCCGAGCTGACGCGGGGTCGTCCAGCTGTGCAGGCCGACTCGAACCCGGGTCCGAGGAGCTCTGGTGTTGTCCAGCTACCCTGCCCGACTCCGTCCCGGGTCCGAGCTTACCCAGGGTCGACCATCTATCCCGGCCCATTTGGTCCGGGGTCCGGGCTGACGCGGTCTCGCTCACCTGCCCCAGACGACACGGTCCCGGGTCTGAGGAGGTGCGGGGTCGAACATATGTCCCGGCCGACTCGGACCCGAGTCCGAGGAGCTGTGGGGTCGAGCAGCTCTCCTGGCCGACTCGTCCCGGGTTCGAGCTGACGCGGGCTCGACCAGCTATCCCGGCCGACTCGGTCCCGGTACCGATCTGACACATGATGGACCAGCTATCCCGGCCCATTCGGTCCCAGATGCGAGCTGAGGCGGGGTCGACCAGACGTCCCGGCCGCCTCGGACCCTGGTCTGAGGAGCTGTGGGCTTGACAAGCTCTCCCGGCCGAATCGGTCCCGGATTCGAGCTGCCGCAGCGTCGACCAGCTATCCCGGCGTCTCGGCCCCGGGTCCGAGATGACTCGGTGTCGACCAGCAATGCTGGCCAACTCGGACCCGGGTCCGAGGAGCTGTGGGGTCGACCAGCTATCCTGGCCGACTCGTCCCGGGTCAGAGCAGACGCGGGGTCAACCAGTTATCCCGGCCACCTCGGTCCCGGGGCCAACCTGCCACGGGTCGACCAGCTGTCCCCGCCGACTCGGCCCCGGGTCCAAGCAGCTGTGGGGTGGACCAGCTGTGCACGCCGATCGGTCCCGGTTCCGAGCTGACACAGTGTCGGCCAGGAATCCCGACCCATTTGGTCCCGGGTCCCAGCTGACTCGGTGTCGACCAGCTGTCCCCGCCGACTCGGACCCAGGTCCGAGGAGCTGTGGGGTCGAGCAGCTCTCCTGGCCTGCTCGTCCCGGGTTCGAGGGGACGCTGGCTCGACCAGTTTCCCCGGCCAACTCGGTCCCGGATCCAAGGTGCCGCACGTCGACGAGCTCTCCCGGCCGACTCGGTCCCTGTACCTTTCTGACACGTGATAGACCAGCTATCCCGGCCCATTTGGTCCCAGATCCGAGCTGACGCGGGGTGGACCAGAGGTCCGGGCCGCCTCGGAACCGGGTCCGAGGAGCTGTGGGCTCGACATTCTCTCCCTGCCGAATCGGTCCCGGGTCCGAGAAGACTCGGGGTCGACCAGCTATCCCGGCCAACTCAGACCCGGGTCCGAGAAGACTCGGGGTCGACCAGCTATCCCGGCCAACTCGGACCCGGGTCCGAGGAGCTGTAGTGTTGGCCAGCTATCCCGGTGTACTCGGTCTCGGGTCCGAGCTGCCGCAGGGTCGACCCGCTGTGCAGGCCGACTCGGACCCAGGTTCAAGGAGCTGTTGGGTCGCCTAGATATCCTGGCCAACGCGGTCCCGGGTCCGAGCTGAAACAGGGTCGATCAGCTATCCCGGCCCATTTGGTCAGTGCTACGAGCTGCCCCAGTGTCGATCAGCTGTCCCAGCCGACTCGGAACCTGGTCCGAGGAGCTGTGGGATCGACCAGATTTCCCGGCCGATTCGGACCCGAGTCCGAGGAGCTGTGGTGTCGACCAGCTATCCTGGCCGACTCGTCCCGGGTTCGAGCAGACGCGGGGTCGACCAGTTAGCCTTGCTAACTCGGTCCCGGGTCCAAGGTGCCGCGGGTCGACCAGCTGTCCCAGCGGCCTCGGACCCTAGTCTGAAGAGCTGTGGGGTCGACCAACTATCCCGGCCGACTCAGAGGCGGGTCCGAGGAGCTGTGGGGTGGAATCGCTCTCCCGGCCGACTTGGTCCTGCGCCCGAGCTGACACAGGAGCAACCAGCTATCCCGGCCCTTTTGGTCAGTGTTCCGAGCTGGGGAGGGGTCGATCAGCTGTCCCGGCCGACTCAGACCCGGGTCCGAGGAGCTGCGGGGATGACCAGCTATCCCGCCAACTCGGCCAGGGTTCGAGCTGACGCGGGTCGTCCAGTTATCGCGGCCAACACGGTCCCGGTCCGAGGAGCTGTGGGGTCCACCAGATGTCCCGGCCGACTCGGACCCGAAGCCGAGGAGCTGTCGGGTCGACCAGCTGTCTAGGCCGACTCGTTCCCGTGTCCGAGTTGACATAGGGTCGGCCTGAAATCCTGAACCATTTGGTCCCCGGTACGAGCTGACGTGGTTTCCATCAGCAGTCCCGGCCAACTCGGACCCGGGTCCGAGGAGCTCTGGAGTCACAAGCTGTCCTGGCCGACTCGGTCCAGATCCGAACTGCCGCAGGGTCGACCAGCTCTTCCGGCCGATTCGCACCCGGGTCCCAGGAGCTCTGGGGTGGACCAGCTCTCCTGGCCGACTCCGTCCTGGGTCCTAACTTACACAGGGTCGACCATCTATCCCGGTCCATATGGTCCCAGCTCCGAACTGACGCCCTGTCGTTAATTTTCCAGGACGACCCGGTCACGGGTCTGAGGAGCTGTGGGGTCGACCAGGTGTCCCGGTTGACTCGGACCCGAGGCCGAGGAGCTGTGGGGTTCACCAGCTATCCCGGCCAACTCAGTACTGGTCCGAGCTGACGCGGGGTCGTCCAGCTGTGCAGGCCGACTCGAACCCGGGTCCGAGGAGCTCTGGTGTTGTCCAGCTACCCTGCCCGACTCCGTCCCGGGTCCGAGCTTACACAGGGTCGACCATCTATCCCGGCCCATTTGGTCCGGGGTCCGGGCTGACGCGGTCTCGCTCACCTGCCCCAGACGACACGGTCCCGGGTCTGAGGAGGTGCGGGGTCGAACATATGTCCCGGCCGACTCGGACCCGAGTCCGAGGAGCTGTGGGGTCGAGCAGCTCTCCTGGCCGACTCGTCCCGGGTTCGAGCTGACGCGGGCTCGACCAGCTATCCCGGCCGACTCGGTCCCGGTACCGATCTGACACATGATGGACCAGCTATCCCGGCCCATTCGGTCCCAGATGCGAGCTGAGGCGGGGTCGACCAGACGTCCCGGCCGCCTCGGACCCTGGTCTGAGGAGCTGTGGGCTTGACAAGCTCTCCCGGCCGAATCGGTCCCGGATTCGAGCTGCCGCAGCGTCGACCAGCTATCCCGGCGTCTCGGCCCCGGGTCCGAGATGACTCGGTGTCGACCAGCAATGCTGGCCAACTCGGACCCGGGTCCGAGGAGCTGTGGGGTCGACCAGCTATCCTGGCCGACTCGTCCCGGGTCAGAGCAGACGCGGGGTCAACCAGTTATCCCGGCCACCTCGGTCCCGGGGCCAACCTGCCACGGGTCGACCAGCTGTCCCCGCCGACTCGGCCCCGGGTCCAAGCAGCTGTGGGGTGGACCAGCTGTGCACGCCGATCGGTCCCGGTTCCGAGCTGACACAGTGTCGGCCAGGAATCCCGACCCATTTGGTCCCGGGTCCCAGCTGACTCGGTGTCGACCAGCTGTCCCCGCCGACTCGGACCCAGGTCCGAGGAGCTGTGGGGTCGAGCAGCTCTCCTGGCCTGCTCGTCCCGGGTTCGAGGGGACGCTGGCTCGACCAGTTTCCCCGGCCAACTCGGTCCCGGATCCAAGGTGCCGCACGTCGACGAGCTCTCCCGGCCGACTCGGTCCCTGTACCTTTCTGACACGTGATAGACCAGCTATCCCGGCCCATTTGGTCCCAGATCCGAGCTGACGCGGGGTGGACCAGAGGTCCGGGCCGCCTCGGAACCGGGTCCGAGGAGCTGTGGGCTCGACATTCTCTCCCTGCCGAATCGGTCCCGGGTCCGAGAAGACTCGGGGTCGACCAGCTATCCCGGCCAACTCAGACCCGGGTCCGAGAAGACTCGGGGTCGACCAGCTATCCCGGCCAACTCGGACCCGGGTCCGAGGAGCTGTAGTGTTGGCCAGCTATCCCGGTGTACTCGGTCTCGGGTCCGAGCTGCCGCAGGGTCGACCCGCTGTGCAGGCCGACTCGGACCCAGGTTCAAGGAGCTGTTGGGTCGCCTAGATATCCTGGCCAACGCGGTCCCGGGTCCGAGCTGAAACAGGGTCGATCAGCTATCCCGGCCCATTTGGTCAGTGCTACGAGCTGCCCCAGTGTCGATCAGCTGTCCCAGCCGACTCGGAACCTGGTCCGAGGAGCTGTGGGATCGACCAGATTTCCCGGCCGATTCGGACCCGAGTCCGAGGAGCTGTGGTGTCGACCAGCTATCCTGGCCGACTCGTCCCGGGTTCGAGCAGACGCGGGGTCGACCAGTTAGCCTTGCTAACTCGGTCCCGGGTCCAAGGTGCCGCGGGTCGACCAGCTGTCCCAGCGGCCTCGGACCCTAGTCTGAAGAGCTGTGGGGTCGACCAACTATCCCGGCCGACTCAGAGGCGGGTCCGAGGAGCTGTGGGGTGGAATCGCTCTCCCGGCCGACTTGGTCCTGCGCCCGAGCTGACACAGGAGCAACCAGCTATCCCGGCCCTTTTGGTCAGTGTTCCGAGCTGGGGAGGGGTCGATCAGCTGTCCCGGCCGACTCAGACCCGGGTCCGAGGAGCTGCGGGGATGACCAGCTATCCCGCCAACTCGGCCAGGGTTCGAGCTGACGCGGGTCGTCCAGTTATCGCGGCCAACACGGTCCCGGTCCGAGGAGCTGTGGGGTCCACCAGATGTCCCGGCCGACTCGGACCCGAAGCCGAGGAGCTGTCGGGTCGACCAGCTGTCTAGGCCGACTCGTTCCCGTGTCCGAGTTGACATAGGGTCGGCCTGAAATCCTGAACCATTTGGTCCCCGGTACGAGCTGACGTGGTTTCCATCAGCAGTCCCGGCCAACTCGGACCCGGGTCCGAGGAGCTCTGGAGTCACAAGCTGTCCCGGCCGACTCGGTCCAGATCCGAACTGCCGCAGGGTCGACCAGCTCTTCCGGCCGATTCGCACCCGGGTCCCAGGAGCTCTGGGGTGGACCAGCTCTCCTGGCCGACTCCGTCCTGGGTCCTAACTTACACAGGGTCGACCATCTATCCCGGTCCATATGGTCCCAGCTCCGAACTGACGCCCTGTCGTTAATTTTCCAGGACGACCCGGTCACGGGTCTGAGGAGCTGTGGGGTCGACCAGGTGTCCCGGTTGACTCGGACCCGAGGCCGAGGAGCTGTGGGGTTCACCAGCTATCCCGGCCAACTCAGTACTGGTCCGAGCTGACGCGGGGTCGTCCAGCTGTGCAGGCCGACTCGAACCCGGGTCCGAGGAGCTCTGGTGTTGTCCAGCTACCCTGCCCGACTCCGTCCCGGGTCCGAGCTTACACAGGGTCGACCATCTATCCCGGCCCATTTGGTCCGGGGTCCGGGCTGACGCGGTCTCGCTCACCTGCCCCAGACGACACGGTCCCGGGTCTGAGGAGGTGCGGGGTCGAACATATGTCCCGGCCGACTCGGACCCGAGTCCGAGGAGCTGTGGGGTCGAGCAGCTCTCCTGGCCGACTCGTCCCGGGTTCGAGCTGACGCGGGCTCGACCAGCTATCCCGGCCGACTCGGTCCCGGTACCGATCTGACACATGATGGACCAGCTATCCCGGCCCATTCGGTCCCAGATGCGAGCTGAGGCGGGGTCGACCAGACGTCCCGGCCGCCTCGGACCCTGGTCTGAGGAGCTGTGGGCTTGACAAGCTCTCCCGGCCGAATCGGTCCCGGATTCGAGCTGCCGCAGCGTCGACCAGCTATCCCGGCGTCTCGGCCCCGGGTCCGAGATGACTCGGTGTCGACCAGCAATGCTGGCCAACTCGGACCCGGGTCCGAGGAGCTGTGGGGTCGACCAGCTATCCTGGCCGACTCGTCCCGGGTCAGAGCAGACGCGGGGTCAACCAGTTATCCCGGCCACCTCGGTCCCGGGGCCAACCTGCCACGGGTCGACCAGCTGTCCCCGCCGACTCGGCCCCGGGTCCAAGCAGCTGTGGGGTGGACCAGCTGTGCACGCCGATCGGTCCCGGTTCCGAGCTGACACAGTGTCGGCCAGGAATCCCGACCCATTTGGTCCCGGGTCCCAGCTGACTCGGTGTCGACCAGCTGTCCCCGCCGACTCGGACCCAGGTCCGAGGAGCTGTGGGGTCGAGCAGCTCTCCTGGCCTGCTCGTCCCGGGTTCGAGGGGACGCTGGCTCGACCAGTTTCCCCGGCCAACTCGGTCCCGGATCCAAGGTGCCGCACGTCGACGAGCTCTCCCGGCCGACTCGGTCCCTGTACCTTTCTGACACGTGATAGACCAGCTATCCCGGCCCATTTGGTCCCAGATCCGAGCTGACGCGGGGTGGACCAGAGGTCCGGGCCGCCTCGGAACCGGGTCCGAGGAGCTGTGGGCTCGACATTCTCTGCCTGCCGAATCGGTCCCGGGTCCGAGAAGACTCGGGGTCGACCAGCTATCCCGGCCAACTCAGACCCGGGTCCGAGAAGACTCGGGGTCGACCAGCTATCCCGGCCAACTCAGACCCGGGTCCGAGAAGACTCGGGGTCGACCAGCTATCCCGGCCAACTCGGACCCGGGTCCGAGGAGCTGTAGTGTTGGCCAGCTATCCCGGTGTACTCGGTCTCGGGTCCGAGCTGCCGCAGGGTCGACCCGCTGTGCAGGCCGACTCGGACCCAGGTTCAAGGAGCTGTTGGGTCGCCTAGATATCCTGGCCAACGCGGTCCCGGGTCCGAGCTGAAACAGGGTCGATCAGCTATCCCGGCCCATTTGGTCAGTGCTACGAGCTGCCCCAGTGTCGATCAGCTGTCCCAGCCGACTCGGAACCTGGTCCGAGGAGCTGTGGGATCGACCAGATTTCCCGGCCGATTCGGACCCGAGTCCGAGGAGCTGTGGTGTCGACCAGCTATCCTGGCCGACTCGTCCCGGGTTCGAGCAGACGCGGGGTCGACCAGTTAGCCTTGCTAACTCGGTCCCGGGTCCAAGGTGCCGCGGGTCGACCAGCTGTCCCAGCGGCCTCGGACCCTAGTCTGAAGAGCTGTGGGGTCGACCAACTATCCCGGCCGACTCAGAGGCGGGTCCGAGGAGCTGTGGGGTGGAATCGCTCTCCCGGCCGACTTGGTCCTGCGCCCGAGCTGACACAGGAGCAACCAGCTATCCCGGCCCTTTTGGTCAGTGTTCCGAGCTGGGGAGGGGTCGATCAGCTGTCCCGGCCGACTCAGACCCGGGTCCGAGGAGCTGCGGGGATGACCAGCTATCCCGCCAACTCGGCCAGGGTTCGAGCTGACGCGGGTCGTCCAGTTATCGCGGCCAACACGGTCCCGGTCCGAGGAGCTGTGGGGTCCACCAGATGTCCCGGCCGACTCGGACCCGAAGCCGAGGAGCTGTCGGGTCGACCAGCTGTCTAGGCCGACTCGTTCCCGTGTCCGAGTTGACATAGGGTCGGCCTGAAATCCTGAACCATTTGGTCCCCGGTACGAGCTGACGTGGTTTCCATCAGCAGTCCCGGCCAACTCGGACCCGGGTCCGAGGAGCTCTGGAGTCACAAGCTGTCCCGGCCGACTCGGTCCAGATCCGAACTGCCGCAGGGTCGACCAGCTCTTCCGGCCGATTCGCACCCGGGTCCCAGGAGCTCTGGGGTGGACCAGCTCTCCTGGCCGACTCCGTCCTGGGTCCTAACTTACACAGGGTCGACCATCTATCCCGGTCCATATGGTCCCAGCTCCGAACTGACGCCCTGTCGTTAATTTTCCAGGACGACCCGGTCACGGGTCTGAGGAGCTGTGGGGTCGACCAGGTGTCCCGGTTGACTCGGACCCGAGGCCGAGGAGCTGTGGGGTTCACCAGCTATCCCGGCCAACTCAGTACTGGTCCGAGCTGACGCGGGGTCGTCCAGCTGTGCAGGCCGACTCGAACCCGGGTCCGAGGAGCTCTGGTGTTGTCCAGCTACCCTGCCCGACTCCGTCCCGGGTCCGAGCTTACCCAGGGTCGACCATCTATCCCGGCCCATTTGGTCCGGGGTCCGGGCTGACGCGGTCTCGCTCACCTGCCCCAGACGACACGGTCCCGGGTCTGAGGAGGTGCGGGGTCGAACATATGTCCCGGCCGACTCGGACCCGAGTCCGAGGAGCTGTGGGGTCGAGCAGCTCTCCTGGCCGACTCGTCCCGGGTTCGAGCTGACGCGGGCTCGACCAGCTATCCCGGCCGACTCGGTCCCGGTACCGATCTGACACATGATGGACCAGCTATCCCGGCCCATTCGGTCCCAGATGCGAGCTGAGGCGGGGTCGACCAGACGTCCCGGCCGCCTCGGACCCTGGTCTGAGGAGCTGTGGGCTTGACAAGCTCTCCCGGCCGAATCGGTCCCGGATTCGAGCTGCCGCAGCGTCGACCAGCTATCCCGGCGTCTCGGCCCCGGGTCCGAGATGACTCGGTGTCGACCAGCAATGCTGGCCAACTCGGACCCGGGTCCGAGGAGCTGTGGGGTCGACCAGCTATCCTGGCCGACTCGTCCCGGGTCAGAGCAGACGCGGGGTCAACCAGTTATCCCGGCCACCTCGGTCCCGGGGCCAACCTGCCACGGGTCGACCAGCTGTCCCCGCCGACTCGGCCCCGGGTCCAAGCAGCTGTGGGGTGGACCAGCTGTGCACGCCGATCGGTCCCGGTTCCGAGCTGACACAGTGTCGGCCAGGAATCCCGACCCATTTGGTCCCGGGTCCCAGCTGACTCGGTGTCGACCAGCTGTCCCCGCCGACTCGGACCCAGGTCCGAGGAGCTGTGGGGTCGAGCAGCTCTCCTGGCCTGCTCGTCCCGGGTTCGAGGGGACGCTGGCTCGACCAGTTTCCCCGGCCAACTCGGTCCCGGATCCAAGGTGCCGCACGTCGACGAGCTCTCCCGGCCGACTCGGTCCCTGTACCTTTCTGACACGTGATAGACCAGCTATCCCGGCCCATTTGGTCCCAGATCCGAGCTGACGCGGGGTGGACCAGAGGTCCGGGCCGCCTCGGAACCGGGTCCGAGGAGCTGTGGGCTCGACATTCTCTCCCTGCCGAATCGGTCCCGGGTCCGAGAAGACTCGGGGTCGACCAGCTATCCCGGCCAACTCAGACCCGGGTCCGAGAAGACTCGGGGTCGACCAGCTATCCCGGCCAACTCGGACCCGGGTCCGAGGAGCTGTAGTGTTGGCCAGCTATCCCGGTGTACTCGGTCTCGGGTCCGAGCTGCCGCAGGGTCGACCCGCTGTGCAGGCCGACTCGGACCCAGGTTCAAGGAGCTGTTGGGTCGCCTAGATATCCTGGCCAACGCGGTCCCGGGTCCGAGCTGAAACAGGGTCGATCAGCTATCCCGGCCCATTTGGTCAGTGCTACGAGCTGCCCCAGTGTCGATCAGCTGTCCCAGCCGACTCGGAACCTGGTCCGAGGAGCTGTGGGATCGACCAGATTTCCCGGCCGATTCGGACCCGAGTCCGAGGAGCTGTGGTGTCGACCAGCTATCCTGGCCGACTCGTCCCGGGTTCGAGCAGACGCGGGGTCGACCAGTTAGCCTTGCTAACTCGGTCCCGGGTCCAAGGTGCCGCGGGTCGACCAGCTGTCCCAGCGGCCTCGGACCCTAGTCTGAAGAGCTGTGGGGTCGACCAACTATCCCGGCCGACTCAGAGGCGGGTCCGAGGAGCTGTGGGGTGGAATCGCTCTCCCGGCCGACTTGGTCCTGCGCCCGAGCTGACACAGGAGCAACCAGCTATCCCGGCCCTTTTGGTCAGTGTTCCGAGCTGGGGAGGGGTCGATCAGCTGTCCCGGCCGACTCAGACCCGGGTCCGAGGAGCTGCGGGGATGACCAGCTATCCCGCCAACTCGGCCAGGGTTCGAGCTGACGCGGGTCGTCCAGTTATCGCGGCCAACACGGTCCCGGTCCGAGGAGCTGTGGGGTCCACCAGATGTCCCGGCCGACTCGGACCCGAAGCCGAGGAGCTGTCGGGTCGACCAGCTGTCTAGGCCGACTCGTTCCCGTGTCCGAGTTGACATAGGGTCGGCCTGAAATCCTGAACCATTTGGTCCCCGGTACGAGCTGACGTGGTTTCCATCAGCAGTCCCGGCCAACTCGGACCCGGGTCCGAGGAGCTCTGGAGTCACAAGCTGTCCCGGCCGACTCGGTCCAGATCCGAACTGCCGCAGGGTCGACCAGCTCTTCCGGCCGATTCGCACCCGGGTCCCAGGAGCTCTGGGGTGGACCAGCTCTCCTGGCCGACTCCGTCCTGGGTCCTAACTTACACAGGGTCGACCATCTATCCCGGTCCATATGGTCCCAGCTCCGAACTGACGCCCTGTCGTTAATTTTCCAGGACGACCCGGTCACGGGTCTGAGGAGCTGTGGGGTCGACCAGGTGTCCCGGTTGACTCGGACCCGAGGCCGAGGAGCTGTGGGGTTCACCAGCTATCCCGGCCAACTCAGTACTGGTCCGAGCTGACGCGGGGTCGTCCAGCTGTGCAGGCCGACTCGAACCCGGGTCCGAGGAGCTCTGGTGTTGTCCAGCTACCCTGCCCGACTCCGTCCCGGGTCCGAGCTTACCCAGGGTCGACCATCTATCCCGGCCCATTTGGTCCGGGGTCCGGGCTGACGCGGTCTCGCTCACCTGCCCCAGACGACACGGTCCCGGGTCTGAGGAGGTGCGGGGTCGAACATATGTCCCGGCCGACTCGGACCCGAGTCCGAGGAGCTGTGGGGTCGAGCAGCTCTCCTGGCCGACTCGTCCCGGGTTCGAGCTGACGCGGGCTCGACCAGCTATCCCGGCCGACTCGGTCCCGGTACCGATCTGACACATGATGGACCAGCTATCCCGGCCCATTCGGTCCCAGATGCGAGCTGAGGCGGGGTCGACCAGACGTCCCGGCCGCCTCGGACCCTGGTCTGAGGAGCTGTGGGCTTGACAAGCTCTCCCGGCCGAATCGGTCCCGGATTCGAGCTGCCGCAGCGTCGACCAGCTATCCCGGCGTCTCGGCCCCGGGTCCGAGATGACTCGGTGTCGACCAGCAATGCTGGCCAACTCGGACCCGGGTCCGAGGAGCTGTGGGGTCGACCAGCTATCCTGGCCGACTCGTCCCGGGTCAGAGCAGACGCGGGGTCAACCAGTTATCCCGGCCACCTCGGTCCCGGGGCCAACCTGCCACGGGTCGACCAGCTGTCCCCGCCGACTCGGCCCCGGGTCCAAGCAGCTGTGGGGTGGACCAGCTGTGCACGCCGATCGGTCCCGGTTCCGAGCTGACACAGTGTCGGCCAGGAATCCCGACCCATTTGGTCCCGGGTCCCAGCTGACTCGGTGTCGACCAGCTGTCCCCGCCGACTCGGACCCAGGTCCGAGGAGCTGTGGGGTCGAGCAGCTCTCCTGGCCTGCTCGTCCCGGGTTCGAGGGGACGCTGGCTCGACCAGTTTCCCCGGCCAACTCGGTCCCGGATCCAAGGTGCCGCACGTCGACGAGCTCTCCCGGCCGACTCGGTCCCTGTACCTTTCTGACACGTGATAGACCAGCTATCCCGGCCCATTTGGTCCCAGATCCGAGCTGACGCGGGGTGGACCAGAGGTCCGGGCCGCCTCGGAACCGGGTCCGAGGAGCTGTGGGCTCGACATTCTCTCCCTGCCGAATCGGTCCCGGGTCCGAGAAGACTCGGGGTCGACCAGCTATCCCGGCCAACTCAGACCCGGGTCCGAGAAGACTCGGGGTCGACCAGCTATCCCGGCCAACTCGGACCCGGGTCCGAGGAGCTGTAGTGTTGGCCAGCTATCCCGGTGTACTCGGTCTCGGGTCCGAGCTGCCGCAGGGTCGACCCGCTGTGCAGGCCGACTCGGACCCAGGTTCAAGGAGCTGTTGGGTCGCCTAGATATCCTGGCCAACGCGGTCCCGGGTCCGAGCTGAAACAGGGTCGATCAGCTATCCCGGCCCATTTGGTCAGTGCTACGAGCTGCCCCAGTGTCGATCAGCTGTCCCAGCCGACTCGGAACCTGGTCCGAGGAGCTGTGGGATCGACCAGATTTCCCGGCCGATTCGGACCCGAGTCCGAGGAGCTGTGGTGTCGACCAGCTATCCTGGCCGACTCGTCCCGGGTTCGAGCAGACGCGGGGTCGACCAGTTAGCCTTGCTAACTCGGTCCCGGGTCCAAGGTGCCGCGGGTCGACCAGCTGTCCCAGCGGCCTCGGACCCTAGTCTGAAGAGCTGTGGGGTCGACCAACTATCCCGGCCGACTCAGAGGCGGGTCCGAGGAGCTGTGGGGTGGAATCGCTCTCCCGGCCGACTTGGTCCTGCGCCCGAGCTGACACAGGAGCAACCAGCTATCCCGGCCCTTTTGGTCAGTGTTCCGAGCTGGGGAGGGGTCGATCAGCTGTCCCGGCCGACTCAGACCCGGGTCCGAGGAGCTGCGGGGATGACCAGCTATCCCGCCAACTCGGCCAGGGTTCGAGCTGACGCGGGTCGTCCAGTTATCGCGGCCAACACGGTCCCGGTCCGAGGAGCTGTGGGGTCCACCAGATGTCCCGGCCGACTCGGACCCGAAGCCGAGGAGCTGTCGGGTCGACCAGCTGTCTAGGCCGACTCGTTCCCGTGTCCGAGTTGACATAGGGTCGGCCTGAAATCCTGAACCATTTGGTCCCCGGTACGAGCTGACGTGGTTTCCATCAGCAGTCCCGGCCAACTCGGACCCGGGTCCGAGGAGCTCTGGAGTCACAAGCTGTCCCGGCCGACTCGGTCCAGATCCGAACTGCCGCAGGGTCGACCAGCTCTTCCGGCCGATTCGCACCCGGGTCCCAGGAGCTCTGGGGTGGACCAGCTCTCCTGGCCGACTCCGTCCTGGGTCCTAACTTACACAGGGTCGACCATCTATCCCGGTCCATATGGTCCCAGCTCCGAACTGACGCCCTGTCGTTAATTTTCCAGGACGACCCGGTCACGGGTCTGAGGAGCTGTGGGGTCGACCAGGTGTCCCGGTTGACTCGGACCCGAGGCCGAGGAGCTGTGGGGTTCACCAGCTATCCCGGCCAACTCAGTACTGGTCCGAGCTGACGCGGGGTCGTCCAGCTGTGCAGGCCGACTCGAACCCGGGTCCGAGGAGCTCTGGTGTTGTCCAGCTACCCTGCCCGACTCCGTCCCGGGTCCGAGCTTACCCAGGGTCGACCATCTATCCCGGCCCATTTGGTCCGGGGTCCGGGCTGACGCGGTCTCGCTCACCTGCCCCAGACGACACGGTCCCGGGTCTGAGGAGGTGCGGGGTCGAACATATGTCCCGGCCGACTCGGACCCGAGTCCGAGGAGCTGTGGGGTCGAGCAGCTCTCCTGGCCGACTCGTCCCGGGTTCGAGCTGACGCGGGCTCGACCAGCTATCCCGGCCGACTCGGTCCCGGTACCGATCTGACACATGATGGACCAGCTATCCCGGCCCATTCGGTCCCAGATGCGAGCTGAGGCGGGGTCGACCAGACGTCCCGGCCGCCTCGGACCCTGGTCTGAGGAGCTGTGGGCTTGACAAGCTCTCCCGGCCGAATCGGTCCCGGATTCGAGCTGCCGCAGCGTCGACCAGCTATCCCGGCGTCTCGGCCCCGGGTCCGAGATGACTCGGTGTCGACCAGCAATGCTGGCCAACTCGGACCCGGGTCCGAGGAGCTGTGGGGTCGACCAGCTATCCTGGCCGACTCGTCCCGGGTCAGAGCAGACGCGGGGTCAACCAGTTATCCCGGCCACCTCGGTCCCGGGGCCAACCTGCCACGGGTCGACCAGCTGTCCCCGCCGACTCGGCCCCGGGTCCAAGCAGCTGTGGGGTGGACCAGCTGTGCACGCCGATCGGTCCCGGTTCCGAGCTGACACAGTGTCGGCCAGGAATCCCGACCCATTTGGTCCCGGGTCCCAGCTGACTCGGTGTCGACCAGCTGTCCCCGCCGACTCGGACCCAGGTCCGAGGAGCTGTGGGGTCGAGCAGCTCTCCTGGCCTGCTCGTCCCGGGTTCGAGGGGACGCTGGCTCGACCAGTTTCCCCGGCCAACTCGGTCCCGGATCCAAGGTGCCGCACGTCGACGAGCTCTCCCGGCCGACTCGGTCCCTGTACCTTTCTGACACGTGATAGACCAGCTATCCCGGCCCATTTGGTCCCAGATCCGAGCTGACGCGGGGTGGACCAGAGGTCCGGGCCGCCTCGGAACCGGGTCCGAGGAGCTGTGGGCTCGACATTCTCTCCCTGCCGAATCGGTCCCGGGTCCGAGAAGACTCGGGGTCGACCAGCTATCCCGGCCAACTCAGACCCGGGTCCGAGAAGACTCGGGGTCGACCAGCTATCCCGGCCAACTCGGACCCGGGTCCGAGGAGCTGTAGTGTTGGCCAGCTATCCCGGTGTACTCGGTCTCGGGTCCGAGCTGCCGCAGGGTCGACCCGCTGTGCAGGCCGACTCGGACCCAGGTTCAAGGAGCTGTTGGGTCGCCTAGATATCCTGGCCAACGCGGTCCCGGGTCCGAGCTGAAACAGGGTCGATCAGCTATCCCGGCCCATTTGGTCAGTGCTACGAGCTGCCCCAGTGTCGATCAGCTGTCCCAGCCGACTCGGAACCTGGTCCGAGGAGCTGTGGGATCGACCAGATTTCCCGGCCGATTCGGACCCGAGTCCGAGGAGCTGTGGTGTCGACCAGCTATCCTGGCCGACTCGTCCCGGGTTCGAGCAGACGCGGGGTCGACCAGTTAGCCTTGCTAACTCGGTCCCGGGTCCAAGGTGCCGCGGGTCGACCAGCTGTCCCAGCGGCCTCGGACCCTAGTCTGAAGAGCTGTGGGGTCGACCAACTATCCCGGCCGACTCAGAGGCGGGTCCGAGGAGCTGTGGGGTGGAATCGCTCTCCCGGCCGACTTGGTCCTGCGCCCGAGCTGACACAGGAGCAACCAGCTATCCCGGCCCTTTTGGTCAGTGTTCCGAGCTGGGGAGGGGTCGATCAGCTGTCCCGGCCGACTCAGACCCGGGTCCGAGGAGCTGCGGGGATGACCAGCTATCCCGCCAACTCGGCCAGGGTTCGAGCTGACGCGGGTCGTCCAGTTATCGCGGCCAACACGGTCCCGGTCCGAGGAGCTGTGGGGTCCACCAGATGTCCCGGCCGACTCGGACCCGAAGCCGAGGAGCTGTCGGGTCGACCAGCTGTCTAGGCCGACTCGTTCCCGTGTCCGAGTTGACATAGGGTCGGCCTGAAATCCTGAACCATTTGGTCCCCGGTACGAGCTGACGTGGTTTCCATCAGCAGTCCCGGCCAACTCGGACCCGGGTCCGAGGAGCTCTGGAGTCACAAGCTGTCCCGGCCGACTCGGTCCAGATCCGAACTGCCGCAGGGTCGACCAGCTCTTCCGGCCGATTCGCACCCGGGTCCCAGGAGCTCTGGGGTGGACCAGCTCTCCTGGCCGACTCCGTCCTGGGTCCTAACTTACACAGGGTCGACCATCTATCCCGGTCCATATGGTCCCAGCTCCGAACTGACGCCCTGTCGTTAATTTTCCAGGACGACCCGGTCACGGGTCTGAGGAGCTGTGGGGTCGACCAGGTGTCCCGGTTGACTCGGACCCGAGGCCGAGGAGCTGTGGGGTTCACCAGCTATCCCGGCCAACTCAGTACTGGTCCGAGCTGACGCGGGGTCGTCCAGCTGTGCAGGCCGACTCGAACCCGGGTCCGAGGAGCTCTGGTGTTGTCCAGCTACCCTGCCCGACTCCGTCCCGGGTCCGAGCTTACCCAGGGTCGACCATCTATCCCGGCCCATTTGGTCCGGGGTCCGGGCTGACGCGGTCTCGCTCACCTGCCCCAGACGACACGGTCCCGGGTCTGAGGAGGTGCGGGGTCGAACATATGTCCCGGCCGACTCGGACCCGAGTCCGAGGAGCTGTGGGGTCGAGCAGCTCTCCTGGCCGACTCGTCCCGGGTTCGAGCTGACGCGGGCTCGACCAGCTATCCCGGCCGACTCGGTCCCGGTACCGATCTGACACATGATGGACCAGCTATCCCGGCCCATTCGGTCCCAGATGCGAGCTGAGGCGGGGTCGACCAGACGTCCCGGCCGCCTCGGACCCTGGTCTGAGGAGCTGTGGGCTTGACAAGCTCTCCCGGCCGAATCGGTCCCGGATTCGAGCTGCCGCAGCGTCGACCAGCTATCCCGGCGTCTCGGCCCCGGGTCCGAGATGACTCGGTGTCGACCAGCAATGCTGGCCAACTCGGACCCGGGTCCGAGGAGCTGTGGGGTCGACCAGCTATCCTGGCCGACTCGTCCCGGGTCAGAGCAGACGCGGGGTCAACCAGTTATCCCGGCCACCTCGGTCCCGGGGCCAACCTGCCACGGGTCGACCAGCTGTCCCCGCCGACTCGGCCCCGGGTCCAAGCAGCTGTGGGGTGGACCAGCTGTGCACGCCGATCGGTCCCGGTTCCGAGCTGACACAGTGTCGGCCAGGAATCCCGACCCATTTGGTCCCGGGTCCCAGCTGACTCGGTGTCGACCAGCTGTCCCCGCCGACTCGGACCCAGGTCCGAGGAGCTGTGGGGTCGAGCAGCTCTCCTGGCCTGCTCGTCCCGGGTTCGAGGGGACGCTGGCTCGACCAGTTTCCCCGGCCAACTCGGTCCCGGATCCAAGGTGCCGCACGTCGACGAGCTCTCCCGGCCGACTCGGTCCCTGTACCTTTCTGACACGTGATAGACCAGCTATCCCGGCCCATTTGGTCCCAGATCCGAGCTGACGCGGGGTGGACCAGAGGTCCGGGCCGCCTCGGAACCGGGTCCGAGGAGCTGTGGGCTCGACATTCTCTCCCTGCCGAATCGGTCCCGGGTCCGAGAAGACTCGGGGTCGACCAGCTATCCCGGCCAACTCAGACCCGGGTCCGAGAAGACTCGGGGTCGACCAGCTATCCCGGCCAACTCGGACCCGGGTCCGAGGAGCTGTAGTGTTGGCCAGCTATCCCGGTGTACTCGGTCTCGGGTCCGAGCTGCCGCAGGGTCGACCCGCTGTGCAGGCCGACTCGGACCCAGGTTCAAGGAGCTGTTGGGTCGCCTAGATATCCTGGCCAACGCGGTCCCGGGTCCGAGCTGAAACAGGGTCGATCAGCTATCCCGGCCCATTTGGTCAGTGCTACGAGCTGCCCCAGTGTCGATCAGCTGTCCCAGCCGACTCGGAACCTGGTCCGAGGAGCTGTGGGATCGACCAGATTTCCCGGCCGATTCGGACCCGAGTCCGAGGAGCTGTGGTGTCGACCAGCTATCCTGGCCGACTCGTCCCGGGTTCGAGCAGACGCGGGGTCGACCAGTTAGCCTTGCTAACTCGGTCCCGGGTCCAAGGTGCCGCGGGTCGACCAGCTGTCCCAGCGGCCTCGGACCCTAGTCTGAAGAGCTGTGGGGTCGACCAACTATCCCGGCCGACTCAGAGGCGGGTCCGAGGAGCTGTGGGGTGGAATCGCTCTCCCGGCCGACTTGGTCCTGCGCCCGAGCTGACACAGGAGCAACCAGCTATCCCGGCCCTTTTGGTCAGTGTTCCGAGCTGGGGAGGGGTCGATCAGCTGTCCCGGCCGACTCAGACCCGGGTCCGAGGAGCTGCGGGGATGACCAGCTATCCCGCCAACTCGGCCAGGGTTCGAGCTGACGCGGGTCGTCCAGTTATCGCGGCCAACACGGTCCCGGTCCGAGGAGCTGTGGGGTCCACCAGATGTCCCGGCCGACTCGGACCCGAAGCCGAGGAGCTGTCGGGTCGACCAGCTGTCTAGGCCGACTCGTTCCCGTGTCCGAGTTGACATAGGGTCGGCCTGAAATCCTGAACCATTTGGTCCCCGGTACGAGCTGACGTGGTTTCCATCAGCAGTCCCGGCCAACTCGGACCCGGGTCCGAGGAGCTCTGGAGTCACAAGCTGTCCCGGCCGACTCGGTCCAGATCCGAACTGCCGCAGGGTCGACCAGCTCTTCCGGCCGATTCGCACCCGGGTCCCAGGAGCTCTGGGGTGGACCAGCTCTCCTGGCCGACTCCGTCCTGGGTCCTAACTTACACAGGGTCGACCATCTATCCCGGTCCATATGGTCCCAGCTCCGAACTGACGCCCTGTCGTTAATTTTCCAGGACGACCCGGTCACGGGTCTGAGGAGCTGTGGGGTCGACCAGGTGTCCCGGTTGACTCGGACCCGAGGCCGAGGAGCTGTGGGGTTCACCAGCTATCCCGGCCAACTCAGTACTGGTCCGAGCTGACGCGGGGTCGTCCAGCTGTGCAGGCCGACTCGAACCCGGGTCCGAGGAGCTCTGGTGTTGTCCAGCTACCCTGCCCGACTCCGTCCCGGGTCCGAGCTTACCCAGGGTCGACCATCTATCCCGGCCCATTTGGTCCGGGGTCCGGGCTGACGCGGTCTCGCTCACCTGCCCCAGACGACACGGTCCCGGGTCTGAGGAGGTGCGGGGTCGAACATATGTCCCGGCCGACTCGGACCCGAGTCCGAGGAGCTGTGGGGTCGAGCAGCTCTCCTGGCCGACTCGTCCCGGGTTCGAGCTGACGCGGGCTCGACCAGCTATCCCGGCCGACTCGGTCCCGGTACCGATCTGACACATGATGGACCAGCTATCCCGGCCCATTCGGTCCCAGATGCGAGCTGAGGCGGGGTCGACCAGACGTCCCGGCCGCCTCGGACCCTGGTCTGAGGAGCTGTGGGCTTGACAAGCTCTCCCGGCCGAATCGGTCCCGGATTCGAGCTGCCGCAGCGTCGACCAGCTATCCCGGCGTCTCGGCCCCGGGTCCGAGATGACTCGGTGTCGACCAGCAATGCTGGCCAACTCGGACCCGGGTCCGAGGAGCTGTGGGGTCGACCAGCTATCCTGGCCGACTCGTCCCGGGTCAGAGCAGACGCGGGGTCAACCAGTTATCCCGGCCACCTCGGTCCCGGGGCCAACCTGCCACGGGTCGACCAGCTGTCCCCGCCGACTCGGCCCCGGGTCCAAGCAGCTGTGGGGTGGACCAGCTGTGCACGCCGATCGGTCCCGGTTCCGAGCTGACACAGTGTCGGCCAGGAATCCCGACCCATTTGGTCCCGGGTCCCAGCTGACTCGGTGTCGACCAGCTGTCCCCGCCGACTCGGACCCAGGTCCGAGGAGCTGTGGGGTCGAGCAGCTCTCCTGGCCTGCTCGTCCCGGGTTCGAGGGGACGCTGGCTCGACCAGTTTCCCCGGCCAACTCGGTCCCGGATCCAAGGTGCCGCACGTCGACGAGCTCTCCCGGCCGACTCGGTCCCTGTACCTTTCTGACACGTGATAGACCAGCTATCCCGGCCCATTTGGTCCCAGATCCGAGCTGACGCGGGGTGGACCAGAGGTCCGGGCCGCCTCGGAACCGGGTCCGAGGAGCTGTGGGCTCGACATTCTCTGCCTGCCGAATCGGTCCCGGGTCCGAGAAGACTCGGGGTCGACCAGCTATCCCGGCCAACTCAGACCCGGGTCCGAGAAGACTCGGGGTCGACCAGCTATCCCGGCCAACTCAGACCCGGGTCCGAGAAGACTCGGGGTCGACCAGCTATCCCGGCCAACTCGGACCCGGGTCCGAGGAGCTGTAGTGTTGGCCAGCTATCCCGGTGTACTCGGTCTCGGGTCCGAGCTGCCGCAGGGTCGACCCGCTGTGCAGGCCGACTCGGACCCAGGTTCAAGGAGCTGTTGGGTCGCCTAGATATCCTGGCCAACGCGGTCCCGGGTCCGAGCTGAAACAGGGTCGATCAGCTATCCCGGCCCATTTGGTCAGTGCTACGAGCTGCCCCAGTGTCGATCAGCTGTCCCAGCCGACTCGGAACCTGGTCCGAGGAGCTGTGGGATCGACCAGATTTCCCGGCCGATTCGGACCCGAGTCCGAGGAGCTGTGGTGTCGACCAGCTATCCTGGCCGACTCGTCCCGGGTTCGAGCAGACGCGGGGTCGACCAGTTAGCCTTGCTAACTCGGTCCCGGGTCCAAGGTGCCGCGGGTCGACCAGCTGTCCCAGCGGCCTCGGACCCTAGTCTGAAGAGCTGTGGGGTCGACCAACTATCCCGGCCGACTCAGAGGCGGGTCCGAGGAGCTGTGGGGTGGAATCGCTCTCCCGGCCGACTTGGTCCTGCGCCCGAGCTGACACAGGAGCAACCAGCTATCCCGGCCCTTTTGGTCAGTGTTCCGAGCTGGGGAGGGGTCGATCAGCTGTCCCGGCCGACTCAGACCCGGGTCCGAGGAGCTGCGGGGATGACCAGCTATCCCGCCAACTCGGCCAGGGTTCGAGCTGACGCGGGTCGTCCAGTTATCGCGGCCAACACGGTCCCGGTCCGAGGAGCTGTGGGGTCCACCAGATGTCCCGGCCGACTCGGACCCGAAGCCGAGGAGCTGTCGGGTCGACCAGCTGTCTAGGCCGACTCGTTCCCGTGTCCGAGTTGACATAGGGTCGGCCTGAAATCCTGAACCATTTGGTCCCCGGTACGAGCTGACGTGGTTTCCATCAGCAGTCCCGGCCAACTCGGACCCGGGTCCGAGGAGCTCTGGAGTCACAAGCTGTCCCGGCCGACTCGGTCCAGATCCGAACTGCCGCAGGGTCGACCAGCTCTTCCGGCCGATTCGCACCCGGGTCCCAGGAGCTCTGGGGTGGACCAGCTCTCCTGGCCGACTCCGTCCTGGGTCCTAACTTACACAGGGTCGACCATCTATCCCGGTCCATATGGTCCCAGCTCCGAACTGACGCCCTGTCGTTAATTTTCCAGGACGACCCGGTCACGGGTCTGAGGAGCTGTGGGGTCGACCAGGTGTCCCGGTTGACTCGGACCCGAGGCCGAGGAGCTGTGGGGTTCACCAGCTATCCCGGCCAACTCAGTACTGGTCCGAGCTGACGCGGGGTCGTCCAGCTGTGCAGGCCGACTCGAACCCGGGTCCGAGGAGCTCTGGTGTTGTCCAGCTACCCTGCCCGACTCCGTCCCGGGTCCGAGCTTACCCAGGGTCGACCATCTATCCCGGCCCATTTGGTCCGGGGTCCGGGCTGACGCGGTCTCGCTCACCTGCCCCAGACGACACGGTCCCGGGTCTGAGGAGGTGCGGGGTCGAACATATGTCCCGGCCGACTCGGACCCGAGTCCGAGGAGCTGTGGGGTCGAGCAGCTCTCCTGGCCGACTCGTCCCGGGTTCGAGCTGACGCGGGCTCGACCAGCTATCCCGGCCGACTCGGTCCCGGTACCGATCTGACACATGATGGACCAGCTATCCCGGCCCATTCGGTCCCAGATGCGAGCTGAGGCGGGGTCGACCAGACGTCCCGGCCGCCTCGGACCCTGGTCTGAGGAGCTGTGGGCTTGACAAGCTCTCCCGGCCGAATCGGTCCCGGATTCGAGCTGCCGCAGCGTCGACCAGCTATCCCGGCGTCTCGGCCCCGGGTCCGAGATGACTCGGTGTCGACCAGCAATGCTGGCCAACTCGGACCCGGGTCCGAGGAGCTGTGGGGTCGACCAGCTATCCTGGCCGACTCGTCCCGGGTCAGAGCAGACGCGGGGTCAACCAGTTATCCCGGCCACCTCGGTCCCGGGGCCAACCTGCCACGGGTCGACCAGCTGTCCCCGCCGACTCGGCCCCGGGTCCAAGCAGCTGTGGGGTGGACCAGCTGTGCACGCCGATCGGTCCCGGTTCCGAGCTGACACAGTGTCGGCCAGGAATCCCGACCCATTTGGTCCCGGGTCCCAGCTGACTCGGTGTCGACCAGCTGTCCCCGCCGACTCGGACCCAGGTCCGAGGAGCTGTGGGGTCGAGCAGCTCTCCTGGCCTGCTCGTCCCGGGTTCGAGGGGACGCTGGCTCGACCAGTTTCCCCGGCCAACTCGGTCCCGGATCCAAGGTGCCGCACGTCGACGAGCTCTCCCGGCCGACTCGGTCCCTGTACCTTTCTGACACGTGATAGACCAGCTATCCCGGCCCATTTGGTCCCAGATCCGAGCTGACGCGGGGTGGACCAGAGGTCCGGGCCGCCTCGGAACCGGGTCCGAGGAGCTGTGGGCTCGACATTCTCTCCCTGCCGAATCGGTCCCGGGTCCGAGAAGACTCGGGGTCGACCAGCTATCCCGGCCAACTCAGACCCGGGTCCGAGAAGACTCGGGGTCGACCAGCTATCCCGGCCAACTCGGACCCGGGTCCGAGGAGCTGTAGTGTTGGCCAGCTATCCCGGTGTACTCGGTCTCGGGTCCGAGCTGCCGCAGGGTCGACCCGCTGTGCAGGCCGACTCGGACCCAGGTTCAAGGAGCTGTTGGGTCGCCTAGATATCCTGGCCAACGCGGTCCCGGGTCCGAGCTGAAACAGGGTCGATCAGCTATCCCGGCCCATTTGGTCAGTGCTACGAGCTGCCCCAGTGTCGATCAGCTGTCCCAGCCGACTCGGAACCTGGTCCGAGGAGCTGTGGGATCGACCAGATTTCCCGGCCGATTCGGACCCGAGTCCGAGGAGCTGTGGTGTCGACCAGCTATCCTGGCCGACTCGTCCCGGGTTCGAGCAGACGCGGGGTCGACCAGTTAGCCTTGCTAACTCGGTCCCGGGTCCAAGGTGCCGCGGGTCGACCAGCTGTCCCAGCGGCCTCGGACCCTAGTCTGAAGAGCTGTGGGGTCGACCAACTATCCCGGCCGACTCAGAGGCGGGTCCGAGGAGCTGTGGGGTGGAATCGCTCTCCCGGCCGACTTGGTCCTGCGCCCGAGCTGACACAGGAGCAACCAGCTATCCCGGCCCTTTTGGTCAGTGTTCCGAGCTGGGGAGGGGTCGATCAGCTGTCCCGGCCGACTCAGACCCGGGTCCGAGGAGCTGCGGGGATGACCAGCTATCCCGCCAACTCGGCCAGGGTTCGAGCTGACGCGGGTCGTCCAGTTATCGCGGCCAACACGGTCCCGGTCCGAGGAGCTGTGGGGTCCACCAGATGTCCCGGCCGACTCGGACCCGAAGCCGAGGAGCTGTCGGGTCGACCAGCTGTCTAGGCCGACTCGTTCCCGTGTCCGAGTTGACATAGGGTCGGCCTGAAATCCTGAACCATTTGGTCCCCGGTACGAGCTGACGTGGTTTCCATCAGCAGTCCCGGCCAACTCGGACCCGGGTCCGAGGAGCTCTGGAGTCACAAGCTGTCCCGGCCGACTCGGTCCAGATCCGAACTGCCGCAGGGTCGACCAGCTCTTCCGGCCGATTCGCACCCGGGTCCCAGGAGCTCTGGGGTGGACCAGCTCTCCTGGCCGACTCCGTCCTGGGTCCTAACTTACACAGGGTCGACCATCTATCCCGGTCCATATGGTCCCAGCTCCGAACTGACGCCCTGTCGTTAATTTTCCAGGACGACCCGGTCACGGGTCTGAGGAGCTGTGGGGTCGACCAGGTGTCCCGGTTGACTCGGACCCGAGGCCGAGGAGCTGTGGGGTTCACCAGCTATCCCGGCCAACTCAGTACTGGTCCGAGCTGACGCGGGGTCGTCCAGCTGTGCAGGCCGACTCGAACCCGGGTCCGAGGAGCTCTGGTGTTGTCCAGCTACCCTGCCCGACTCCGTCCCGGGTCCGAGCTTACCCAGGGTCGACCATCTATCCCGGCCCATTTGGTCCGGGGTCCGGGCTGACGCGGTCTCGCTCACCTGCCCCAGACGACACGGTCCCGGGTCTGAGGAGGTGCGGGGTCGAACATATGTCCCGGCCGACTCGGACCCGAGTCCGAGGAGCTGTGGGGTCGAGCAGCTCTCCTGGCCGACTCGTCCCGGGTTCGAGCTGACGCGGGCTCGACCAGCTATCCCGGCCGACTCGGTCCCGGTACCGATCTGACACATGATGGACCAGCTATCCCGGCCCATTCGGTCCCAGATGCGAGCTGAGGCGGGGTCGACCAGACGTCCCGGCCGCCTCGGACCCTGGTCTGAGGAGCTGTGGGCTTGACAAGCTCTCCCGGCCGAATCGGTCCCGGATTCGAGCTGCCGCAGCGTCGACCAGCTATCCCGGCGTCTCGGCCCCGGGTCCGAGATGACTCGGTGTCGACCAGCAATGCTGGCCAACTCGGACCCGGGTCCGAGGAGCTGTGGGGTCGACCAGCTATCCTGGCCGACTCGTCCCGGGTCAGAGCAGACGCGGGGTCAACCAGTGATCCCGGCCACCTCGGTCCCGGGGCCAACCTGCCACGGGTCGACCAGCTGTCCCCGCCGACTCGGCCCCGGGTCCAAGCAGCTGTGGGGTGGACCAGCTGTGCACGCCGATCGGTCCCGGTTCCGAGCTGACACAGTGTCGGCCAGGAATCCCGACCCATTTGGTCCCGGGTCCCAGCTGACTCGGTGTCGACCAGCTGTCCCCGCCGACTCGGACCCAGGTCCGAGGAGCTGTGGGGTCGAGCAGCTCTCCTGGCCTGCTCGTCCCGGGTTCGAGGGGACGCTGGCTCGACCAGTTTCCCCGGCCAACTCGGTCCCGGATCCAAGGTGCCGCTCGTCGACGAGCTCTCCCGGCCGACTCGGTCCCTGTACCTTTCTGACACGTGATAGACCAGCTATCCCGGCCCATTTGGTCCCAGATCCGAGCTGACGCGGGGTGGACCAGAGGTCCGGGCCGCCTCGGAACCGGGTCCGAGGAGCTGTGGGCTCGACATTCTCTCCCTGCCGAATCGGTCCCGGGTCCGAGAAGACTCGGGGTCGACCAGCTATCCCGGCCAACTCAGACCCGGGTCCGAGAAGACTCGGGGTCGACCAGCTATCCCGGCCAACTCGGACCCGGGTCCGAGGAGCTGTAGTGTTGGCCAGCTATCCCGGTGTACTCGGTCTCGGGTCCGAGCTGCCGCAGGGTCGACCCGCTGTGCAGGCCGACTCGGACCCAGGTTCAAGGAGCTGTTGGGTCGCCTAGATATCCTGGCCAACGCGGTCCCGGGTCCGAGCTGAAACAGGGTCGATCAGCTATCCCGGCCCATTTGGTCAGTGCTACGAGCTGCCCCAGTGTCGATCAGCTGTCCCAGCCGACTCGGAACCT
Organism: Sus scrofa; assembly: GCF_054392235.1. NCBI lineage: Eukaryota > Metazoa > Chordata > Mammalia > Artiodactyla > Suidae > Sus > Sus scrofa. The sequence goes on along the minus strand of NC_139387.1, from coordinate 43,988,421 downwards.
GGTCCGAGGAGCTGTGGGATCGACCAGATTTCCCGGCCGATTCGGACCCGAGTCCGAGGAGCTGTGGTGTCGACCAGCTATCCTGGCCGACTCGTCCCGGGTTCGAGCAGACGCGGGGTCGACCAGTTAGCCTTGCTAACTCGGTCCCGGGTCCAAGGTGCCGCGGGTCGACCAGCTGTCCCAGCGGCCTCGGACCCTAGTCTGAAGAGCTGTGGGGTCGACCAACTATCCCGGCCGACTCAGAGGCGGGTCCGAGGAGCTGTGGGGTGGAATCGCTCTCCCGGCCGACTTGGTCCTGCGCCCGAGCTGACACAGGAGCAACCAGCTATCCCGGCCCTTTTGGTCAGTGTTCCGAGCTGGGGAGGGGTCGATCAGCTGTCCCGGCCGACTCAGACCCGGGTCCGAGGAGCTGCGGGGATGACCAGCTATCCCGCCAACTCGGCCAGGGTTCGAGCTGACGCGGGTCGTCCAGTTATCGCGGCCAACACGGTCCCGGTCCGAGGAGCTGTGGGGTCCACCAGATGTCCCGGCCGACTCGGACCCGAAGCCGAGGAGCTGTCGGGTCGACCAGCTGTCTAGGCCGACTCGTTCCCGTGTCCGAGTTGACATAGGGTCGGCCTGAAATCCTGAACCATTTGGTCCCCGGTACGAGCTGACGTGGTTTCCATCAGCAGTCCCGGCCAACTCGGACCCGGGTCCGAGGAGCTCTGGAGTCACAAGCTGTCCCGGCCGACTCGGTCCAGATCCGAACTGCCGCAGGGTCGACCAGCTCTTCCGGCCGATTCGCACCCGGGTCCCAGGAGCTCTGGGGTGGACCAGCTCTCCTGGCCGACTCCGTCCTGGGTCCTAACTTACACAGGGTCGACCATCTATCCCGGTCCATATGGTCCCAGCTCCGAACTGACGCCCTGTCGTTAATTTTCCAGGACGACCCGGTCACGGGTCTGAGGAGCTGTGGGGTCGACCAGGTGTCCCGGTTGACTCGGACCCGAGGCCGAGGAGCTGTGGGGTTCACCAGCTATCCCGGCCAACTCAGTACTGGTCCGAGCTGACGCGGGGTCGTCCAGCTGTGCAGGCCGACTCGAACCCGGGTCCGGGGAGCTCTGGTGTTGTCCAGCTACCCTGCCCGACTCCGTCCCGGGTCCGAGCTTACCCAGGGTCGACCATCTATCCCGGCCCATTTGGTCCGGGGTCCGGGCTGACGCGGTCTCGCTCACCTGCCCCAGACGACACGGTCCCGGGTCTGAGGAGGTGCGGGGTCGAACATATGTCCCGGCCGACTCGGACCCGAGTCCGAGGAGCTGTGGGGTCGAGCAGCTCTCCTGGCCGACTCGTCCCGGGTTCGAGCTGACGCGGGCTCGACCAGCTATCCCGGCCGACTCGGTCCCGGTACCGATCTGACACATGATGGACCAGCTATCCCGGCCCATTCGGTCCCAGATGCGAGCTGAGGCGGGGTCGACCAGACGTCCCGGCCGCCTCGGACCCTGGTCTGAGGAGCTGTGGGCTTGACAAGCTCTCCCGGCCGAATCGGTCCCGGATTCGAGCTGCCGCAGCGTCGACCAGCTATCCCGGCGTCTCGGCCCCGGGTCCGAGATGACTCGGTGTCGACCAGCAATGCTGGCCAACTCGGACCCGGGTCCGAGGAGCTGTGGGGTCGACCAGCTATCCTGGCCGACTCGTCCCGGGTCAGAGCAGACGCGGGGTCAACCAGTTATCCCGGCCACCTCGGTCCCGGGTCCAACCTGCCACGGGTCGACCAGCTGTCCCCGCCGACTCGGCCCCGGGTCCAAGCAGCTGTGGGGTGGACCAGCTGTGCACGCCGATCGGTCCCGGTTCCGAGCTGACACAGTGTCGGCCAGGAATCCCGACCCATTTGGTCCCGGGTCCCAGCTGACTCGGTGTCGACCAGCTGTCCCCGCCGACTCGGACCCAGGTCCGAGGAGCTGTGGGGTCGAGCAGCTCTCCTGGCCTGCTCGTCCCGGGTTCGAGGGGACGCTGGCTCGACCAGTTTCCCCGGCCAACTCGGTCCCGGATCCAAGGTGCCGCACGTCGACGAGCTCTCCCGGCCGACTCGGTCCCTGTACCTTTCTGACACGTGATAGACCAGCTATCCCGGCCCATTTGGTCCCAGATCCGAGCTGACGCGGGGTGGACCAGAGGTCCGGGCCGCCTCGGAACCGGGTCCGAGGAGCTGTGGGCTCGACATTCTCTCCCTGCCGAATCGGTCCCGGGTCCGAGAAGACTCGGGGTCGACCAGCTATCCCGGCCAACTCAGACCCGGGTCCGAGAAGACTCGGGGTCGACCAGCTATCCCGGCCAACTCGGACCCGGGTCCGAGGAGCTGTAGTGTTGGCCAGCTATCCCGGTGTACTCGGTCTCGGGTCCGAGCTGCCGCAGGGTCGACCCGCTGTGCAGGCCGACTCGGACCCAGGTTCAAGGAGCTGTTGGGTCGCCTAGATATCCTGGCCAACGCGGTCCCGGGTCCGAGCTGAAACAGGGTCGATCAGCTATCCCGGCCCATTTGGTCAGTGCTACGAGCTGCCCCAGTGTCGATCAGCTGTCCCAGCCGACTCGGAACCTGGTCCGAGGAGCTGTGGGATCGACCAGATTTCCCGGCCGATTCGGACCCGAGTCCGAGGAGCTGTGGTGTCGACCAGCTATCCTGGCCGACTCGTCCCGGGTTCGAGCAGACGCGGGGTCGACCAGTTAGCCTTGCTAACTCGGTCCCGGGTCCAAGGTGCCGCGGGTCGACCAGCTGTCCCAGCGGCCTCGGACCCTAGTCTGAAGAGCTGTGGGGTCGACCAACTATCCCGGCTGACTCAGAGGCGGGTCCGAGGAGCTGTGGGGTGGAATCGCTCTCCCGGCCGACTTGGTCCTGCGCCCGAGCTGACACAGGAGCAACCAGCTATCCCGGCCCTTTTGGTCAGTGTTCCGAGCTGGGGAGGGGTCGATCAGCTGTCCCGGCCGACTCAGACCCGGGTCCGAGGAGCTGCGGGGATGACCAGCTATCCCGCCAACTCGGCCAGGGTTCGAGCTGACGCGGGTCGTCCAGTTATCGCGGCCAACACGGTCCCGGTCCGAGGAGCTGTGGGGTCCACCAGATGTCCCGGCCGACTCGGACCCGAAGCCGAGGAGCTGTCGGGTCGACCAGCTGTCTAGGCCGACTCGTTCCCGTGTCCGAGTTGACATAGGGTCGGCCTGAAATCCTGAACCATTTGGTCCCCGGTACGAGCTGACGTGGTTTCCATCAGCAGTCCCGGCCAACTCGGACCCGGGTCCGAGGAGCTCTGGAGTCACAAGCTGTCCCGGCCGACTCGGTCCAGATCCGAACTGCCGCAGGGTCGACCAGCTCTTCCGGCCGATTCGCACCCGGGTCCCAGGAGCTCTGGGGTGGACCAGCTCTCCTGGCCGACTCCGTCCTGGGTCCTAACTTACACAGGGTCGACCATCTATCCCGGTCCATATGGTCCCAGCTCCGAACTGACGCCCTGTCGTTAATTTTCCAGGACGACCCGGTCACGGGTCTGAGGAGCTGTGGGGTCGACCAGGTGTCCCGGTTGACTCGGACCCGAGGCCGAGGAGCTGTGGGGTTCACCAGCTATCCCGGCCAACTCAGTACTGGTCCGAGCTGACGCGGGGTCGTCCAGCTGTGCAGGCCGACTCGAACCCGGGTCCGGGGAGCTCTGGTGTTGTCCAGCTACCCTGCCCGACTCCGTCCCGGGTCCGAGCTTACCCAGGGTCGACCATCTATCCCGGCCCATTTGGTCCGGGGTCCGGGCTGACGCGGTCTCGCTCACCTGCCCCAGACGACACGGTCCCGGGTCTGAGGAGGTGCGGGGTCGAACATATGTCCCGGCCGACTCGGACCCGAGTCCGAGGAGCTGTGGGGTCGAGCAGCTCTCCTGGCCGACTCGTCCCGGGTTCGAGCTGACGCGGGCTCGACCAGCTATCCCGGCCGACTCGGTCCCGGTACCGATCTGACACATGATGGACCAGCTATCCCGGCCCATTCGGTCCCAGATGCGAGCTGAGGCGGGGTCGACCAGACGTCCCGGCCGCCTCGGACCCTGGTCTGAGGAGCTGTGGGCTTGACAAGCTCTCCCGGCCGAATCGGTCCCGGATTCGAGCTGCCGCAGCGTCGACCAGCTATCCCGGCGTCTCGGCCCCGGGTCCGAGATGACTCGGTGTCGACCAGCAATGCTGGCCAACTCGGACCCGGGTCCGAGGAGCTGTGGGGTCGACCAGCTATCCTGGCCGACTCGTCCCGGGTCAGAGCAGACGCGGGGTCAACCAGTTATCCCGGCCACCTCGGTCCCGGGGCCAACCTGCCACGGGTCGACCAGCTGTCCCCGCCGACTCGGCCCCGGGTCCAAGCAGCTGTGGGGTGGACCAGCTGTGCACGCCGATCGGTCCCGGTTCCGAGCTGACACAGTGTCGGCCAGGAATCCCGACCCATTTGGTCCCGGGTCCCAGCTGACTCGGTGTCGACCAGCTGTCCCCGCCGACTCGGACCCAGGTCCGAGGAGCTGTGGGGTCGAGCAGCTCTCCTGGCCTGCTCGTCCCGGGTTCGAGGGGACGCTGGCTCGACCAGTTTCCCCGGCCAACTCGGTCCCGGATCCAAGGTGCCGCACGTCGACGAGCTCTCCCGGCCGACTCGGTCCCTGTACCTTTCTGACACGTGATAGACCAGCTATCCCGGCCCATTTGGTCCCAGATCCGAGCTGACGCGGGGTGGACCAGAGGTCCGGGCCGCCTCGGAACCGGGTCCGAGGAGCTGTGGGCTCGACATTCTCTCCCTGCCGAATCGGTCCCGGGTCCGAGAAGACTCGGGGTCGACCAGCTATCCCGGCCAACTCAGACCCGGGTCCGAGAAGACTCGGGGTCGACCAGCTATCCCGGCCAACTCGGACCCGGGTCCGAGGAGCTGTAGTGTTGGCCAGCTATCCCGGTGTACTCGGTCTCGGGTCCGAGCTGCCGCAGGGTCGACCCGCTGTGCAGGCTGACTCGGACCCAGGTTCAAGGAGCTGTTGGGTCGCCTAGATATCCTGGCCAACGCGGTCCCGGGTCCGAGCTGAAACAGGGTCGATCAGCTATCCCGGCCCATTTGGTCAGTGCTACGAGCTGCCCCAGTGTCGATCAGCTGTCCCAGCCGACTCGGTCCCGGTACCGATCTGACACATGATGGACCAGCTATCCCGGCCCATTCGGTCCCAGATGCGAGCTGAGGCGGGGTCGACCAGACGTCCCGGCCGCCTCGGACCCTGGTCTGAGGAGCTGTGGGCTTGACAAGCTCTCCCGGCCGAATCGGTCCCGGATTCGAGCTGCCGCAGCGTCGACCAGCTATCCCGGCGTCTCGGCCCCGGGTCCGAGATGACTCGGTGTCGACCAGCAATGCTGGCCAACTCGGACCCGGGTCCGAGGAGCTGTGGGGTCGACCAGCTATCCTGGCCGACTCGTCCCGGGTCAGAGCAGACGCGGGGTCAACCAGTTATCCCGGCCACCTCGGTCCCGGGGCCAACCTGCCACGGGTCGACCAGCTGTCCCCGCCGACTCGGCCCCGGGTCCAAGCAGCTGTGGGGTGGACCAGCTGTGCACGCCGATCGGTCCCGGTTCCGAGCTGACATAGTGTCGGCCAGGAATCCCGACCCATTTGGTCCCGGGTCCCAGCTGACTCGGTGTCGACCAGCTGTCCCCGCCGACTCGGACCCAGGTCCGAGGAGCTGTGGGGTCGAGCAGCTCTCCTGGCCTGCTCGTCCCGGGTTCGAGGGGACGCTGGCTCGACCAGTTTCCCCGGCCAACTCGGTCCCGGATCCAAGGTGCCGCACGTCGACGAGCTCTCCCGGCCGACTCGGTCCCTGTACCTTTCTGACACGTGATAGACCAGCTATCCCGGCCCATTTGGTCCCAGATCCGAGCTGACGCGGGGTGGACCAGAGGTCCGGGCCGCCTCGGAACCGGGTCCGAGGAGCTGTGGGCTCGACATTCTCTCCCTGCCGAATCGGTCCCGGGTCCGAGAAGACTCGGGGTCGACCAGCTATCCCGGCCAACTCAGACCCGGGTCCGAGAGGACTCGGGGTCGACCAGCTATCCCGGCCAACTCGGACCCGGGTCCGAGGAGCTGTAGTGTTGGCCAGCTATCCCGGTGTACTCGGTCTCGGGTCCGAGCTGCCGCAGGGTCGACCCGCTGTGCAGGCCGACTCGGACCCAGGTTCAAGGAGCTGTTGGGTCGCCTAGATATCCTGGCCAACGCGGTCCCGGGTCCGAGCTGAAACAGGGTCGATCAGCTATCCCGGCCCATTTGGTCAGTGCTACGAGCTGCCCCAGTGTCGATCAGCTGTCCCAGCCGACTCGGAACCTGGTCCGAGGAGCTGTGGGATCGACCAGATTTCCCGGCCGATTCGGACCCGAGTCCGAGGAGCTGTGGTGTCGACCAGCTATCCTGGCCGACTCGTCCCGGGTTCGAGCAGACGCGGGGTCGACCAGTTAGCCTTGCTAACTCGGTCCCGGGTCCAAGGTGCCGCGGGTCGACCAGCTGTCCCAGCGGCCTCGGACCCTAGTCTGAAGAGCTGTGGGGTCGACCAACTATCCCGGCTGACTCAGAGGCGGGTCCGAGGAGCTGTGGGGTGGAATCGCTCTCCCGGCCGACTTGGTCCTGCGCCCGAGCTGACACAGGAGCAACCAGCTATCCCGGCCCTTTTGGTCAGTGTTCCGAGCTGGGGAGGGGTCGATCAGCTGTCCCGGCCGACTCAGACCCGGGTCCGAGGAGCTGCGGGGATGACCAGCTATCCCGCCAACTCGGCCAGGGTTCGAGCTGACGCGGGTCGTCCAGTTATCGCGGCCAACACGGTCCCGGTCCGAGGAGCTGTGGGGTCCACCAGATGTCCCGGCCGACTCGGACCCGAAGCCGAGGAGCTGTCGGGTCGACCAGCTGTCTAGGCCGACTCGTTCCCGTGTCCGAGTTGACATAGGGTCGGCCTGAAATCCTGAACCATTTGGTCCCCGGTACGAGCTGACGTGGTTTCCATCAGCAGTCCCGGCCAACTCGGACCCGGGTCCGAGGAGCTCTGGAGTCACAAGCTGTCCCGGCCGACTCGGTCCAGATCCGAACTGCCGCAGGGTCGACCAGCTCTTCCGGCCGATTCGCACCCGGGTCCCAGGAGCTCTGGGGTGGACCAGCTCTCCTGGCCGACTCCGTCCTGGGTCCTAACTTACACAGGGTCGACCATCTATCCCGGTCCATATGGTCCCAGCTCCGAACTGACGCCCTGTCGTTAATTTTCCAGGACGACCCGGTCACGGGTCTGAGGAGCTGTGGGGTCGACCAGGTGTCCCGGTTGACTCGGACCCGAGGCCGAGGAGCTGTGGGGTTCACCAGCTATCCCGGCCAACTCAGTACTGGTCCGAGCTGACGCGGGGTCGTCCAGCTGTGCAGGCCGACTCGAACCCGGGTCCGAGGAGCTCTGGTGTTGTCCAGCTACCCTGCCCGACTCCGTCCCGGGTCCGAGCTTACCCAGGGTCGACCATCTATCCCGGCCCATTTGGTCCGGGGTCCGGGCTGACGCGGTCTCGCTCACCTGCCCCAGACGACACGGTCCCGGGTCTGAGGAGGTGCGGGGTCGAACATATGTCCCGGCCGACTCGGACCCGAGTCCGAGGAGCTGTGGGGTCGAGCAGCTCTCCTGGCCGACTCGTCCCGGGTTCGAGCTGACGCGGGCTCGACCAGCTATCCCGGCCGACTCGGTCCCGGTACCGATCTGACACATGATGGACCAGCTATCCCGGCCCATTCGGTCCCAGATGCGAGCTGAGGCGGGGTCGACCAGACGTCCCGGCCGCCTCGGACCCTGGTCTGAGGAGCTGTGGGCTTGACAAGCTCTCCCGGCCGAATCGGTCCCGGATTCGAGCTGCCGCAGCGTCGACCAGCTATCCCGGCGTCTCGGCCCCGGGTCCGAGATGACTCGGTGTCGACCAGCAATGCTGGCCAACTCGGACCCGGGTCCGAGGAGCTGTGGGGTCGACCAGCTATCCTGGCCGACTCGTCCCGGGTCAGAGCAGACGCGGGGTCAACCAGTTATCCCGGCCACCTCGGTCCCGGGTCCAACCTGCCACGGGTCGACCAGCTGTCCCCGCCGACTCGGCCCCGGGTCCAAGCAGCTGTGGGGTGGACCAGCTGTGCACGCCGATCGGTCCCGGTTCCGAGCTGACACAGTGTCGGCCAGGAATCCCGACCCATTTGGTCCCGGGTCCCAGCTGACTCGGTGTCGACCAGCTGTCCCCGCCGACTCGGACCCAGGTCCGAGGAGCTGTGGGGTCGAGCAGCTCTCCTGGCCTGCTCGTCCCGGGTTCGAGGGGACGCTGGCTCGACCAGTTTCCCCGGCCAACTCGGTCCCGGATCCAAGGTGCCGCACGTCGACGAGCTCTCCCGGCCGACTCGGTCCCTGTACCTTTCTGACACGTGATAGACCAGCTATCCCGGCCCATTTGGTCCCAGATCCGAGCTGACGCGGGGTGGACCAGAGGTCCGGGCCGCCTCGGAACCGGGTCCGAGGAGCTGTGGGCTCGACATTCTCTCCCTGCCGAATCGGTCCCGGGTCCGAGAAGACTCGGGGTCGACCAGCTATCCCGGCCAACTCAGACCCGGGTCCGAGAAGACTCGGGGTCGACCAGCTATCCCGGCCAACTCGGACCCGGGTCCGAGGAGCTGTAGTGTTGGCCAGCTATCCCGGTGTACTCGGTCTCGGGTCCGAGCTGCCGCAGGGTCGACCCGCTGTGCAGGCCGACTCGGACCCAGGTTCAAGGAGCTGTTGGGTCGCCTAGATATCCTGGCCAACGCGGTCCCGGGTCCGAGCTGAAACAGGGTCGATCAGCTATCCCGGCCCATTTGGTCAGTGCTACGAGCTGCCCCAGTGTCGATCAGCTGTCCCAGCCGACTCGGAACCTGGTCCGAGGAGCTGTGGGATCGACCAGATTTCCCGGCCGATTCGGACCCGAGTCCGAGGAGCTGTGGTGTCGACCAGCTATCCTGGCCGACTCGTCCCGGGTTCGAGCAGACGCGGGGTCGACCAGTTAGCCTTGCTAACTCGGTCCCGGGTCCAAGGTGCCGCGGGTCGACCAGCTGTCCCAGCGGCCTCGGACCCTAGTCTGAAGAGCTGTGGGGTCGACCAACTATCCCGGCCGACTCAGAGGCGGGTCCGAGGAGCTGTGGGGTGGAATCGCTCTCCCGGCCGACTTGGTCCTGCGCCCGAGCTGACACAGGAGCAACCAGCTATCCCGGCCCTTTTGGTCAGTGTTCCGAGCTGGGGAGGGGTCGATCAGCTGTCCCGGCCGACTCAGACCCGGGTCCGAGGAGCTGCGGGGATGACCAGCTATCCCGCCAACTCGGCCAGGGTTCGAGCTGACGCGGGTCGTCCAGTTATCGCGGCCAACACGGTCCCGGTCCGAGGAGCTGTGGGGTCCACCAGATGTCCCGGCCGACTCGGACCCGAAGCCGAGGAGCTGTCGGGTCGACCAGCTGTCTAGGCCGACTCGTTCCCGTGTCCGAGTTGACATAGGGTCGGCCTGAAATCCTGAACCATTTGGTCCCCGGTACGAGCTGACGTGGTTTCCATCAGCAGTCCCGGCCAACTCGGACCCGGGTCCGAGGAGCTCTGGAGTCACAAGCTGTCCCGGCCGACTCGGTCCAGATCCGAACTGCCGCAGGGTCGACCAGCTCTTCCGGCCGATTCGCACCCGGGTCCCAGGAGCTCTGGGGTGGACCAGCTCTCCTGGCCGACTCCGTCCTGGGTCCTAACTTACACAGGGTCGACCATCTATCCCGGTCCATATGGTCCCAGCTCCGAACTGACGCCCTGTCGTTAATTTTCCAGGACGACCCGGTCACGGGTCTGAGGAGCTGTGGGGTCGACCAGGTGTCCCGGTTGACTCGGACCCGAGGCCGAGGAGCTGTGGGGTTCACCAGCTATCCCGGCCAACTCAGTACTGGTCCGAGCTGACGCGGGGTCGTCCAGCTGTGCAGGCCGACTCGAACCCGGGTCCGAGGAGCTCTGGTGTTGTCCAGCTACCCTGCCCGACTCCGTCCCGGGTCCGAGCTTACACAGGGTCGACCATCTATCCCGGCCCATTTGGTCCGGGGTCCGGGCTGACGCGGTCTCGCTCACCTGCCCCAGACGACACGGTCCCGGGTCTGAGGAGGTGCGGGGTCGAACATATGTCCCGGCCGACTCGGACCCGAGTCCGAGGAGCTGTGGGGTCGAGCAGCTCTCCTGGCCGACTCGTCCCGGGTTCGAGCTGACGCGGGCTCGACCAGCTATCCCGGCCGACTCGGTCCCGGTACCGATCTGACACATGATGGACCAGCTATCCCGGCCCATTCGGTCCCAGATGCGAGCTGAGGCGGGGTCGACCAGACGTCCCGGCCGCCTCGGACCCTGGTCTGAGGAGCTGTGGGCTTGACAAGCTCTCCCGGCCGAATCGGTCCCGGATTCGAGCTGCCGCAGCGTCGACCAGCTATCCCGGCGTCTCGGCCCCGGGTCCGAGATGACTCGGTGTCGACCAGCAATGCTGGCCAACTCGGACCCGGGTCCGAGGAGCTGTGGGGTCGACCAGCTATCCTGGCCGACTCGTCCCGGGTCAGAGCAGACGCGGGGTCAACCAGTGATCCCGGCCACCTCGGTCCCGGGGCCAACCTGCCACGGGTCGACCAGCTGTCCCCGCCGACTCGGCCCCGGGTCCAAGCAGCTGTGGGGTGGACCAGCTGTGCACGCCGATCGGTCCCGGTTCCGAGCTGACACAGTGTCGGCCAGGAATCCCGACCCATTTGGTCCCGGGTCCCAGCTGACTCGGTGTCGACCAGCTGTCCCCGCCGACTCGGACCCAGGTCCGAGGAGCTGTGGGGTCGAGCAGCTCTCCTGGCCTGCTCGTCCCGGGTTCGAGGGGACGCTGGCTCGACCAGTTTCCCCGGCCAACTCGGTCCCGGATCCAAGGTGCCGCACGTCGACGAGCTCTCCCGGCCGACTCGGTCCCTGTACCTTTCTGACACGTGATAGACCAGCTATCCCGGCCCATTTGGTCCCAGATCCGAGCTGACGCGGGGTGGACCAGAGGTCCGGGCCGCCTCGGAACCGGGTCCGAGGAGCTGTGGGCTCGACATTCTCTCCCTGCCGAATCGGTCCCGGGTCCGAGAAGACTCGGGGTCGACCAGCTATCCCGGCCAACTCAGACCCGGGTCCGAGAAGACTCGGGGTCGACCAGCTATCCCGGCCAACTCGGACCCGGGTCCGAGGAGCTGTAGTGTTGGCCAGCTATCCCGGTGTACTCGGTCTCGGGTCCGAGCTGCCGCAGGGTCGACCCGCTGTGCAGGCCGACTCGGACCCAGGTTCAAGGAGCTGTTGGGTCGCCTAGATATCCTGGCCAACGCGGTCCCGGGTCCGAGCTGAAACAGGGTCGATCAGCTATCCCGGCCCATTTGGTCAGTGCTACGAGCTGCCCCAGTGTCGATCAGCTGTCCCAGCCGACTCGGAACCTGGTCCGAGGAGCTGTGGGATCGACCAGATTTCCCGGCCGATTCGGACCCGAGTCCGAGGAGCTGTGGTGTCGACCAGCTATCCTGGCCGACTCGTCCCGGGTTCGAGCAGACGCGGGGTCGACCAGTTAGCCTTGCTAACTCGGTCCCGGGTCCAAGGTGCCGCGGGTCGACCAGCTGTCCCAGCGGCCTCGGACCCTAGTCTGAAGAGCTGTGGGGTCGACCAACTATCCCGGCCGACTCAGAGGCGGGTCCGAGGAGCTGTGGGGTGGAATCGCTCTCCCGGCCGACTTGGTCCTGCGCCCGAGCTGACACAGGAGCAACCAGCTATCCCGGCCCTTTTGGTCAGTGTTCCGAGCTGGGGAGGGGTCGATCAGCTGTCCCGGCCGACTCAGACCCGGGTCCGAGGAGCTGCGGGGATGACCAGCTATCCCGCCAACTCGGCCAGGGTTCGAGCTGACGCGGGTCGTCCAGTTATCGCGGCCAACACGGTCCCGGTCCGAGGAGCTGTGGGGTCCACCAGATGTCCCGGCCGACTCGGACCCGAAGCCGAGGAGCTGTCGGGTCGACCAGCTGTCTAGGCCGACTCGTTCCCGTGTCCGAGTTGACATAGGGTCGGCCTGAAATCCTGAACCATTTGGTCCCCGGTACGAGCTGACGTGGTTTCCATCAGCAGTCCCGGCCAACTCGGACCCGGGTCCGAGGAGCTCTGGAGTCACAAGCTGTCCCGGCCGACTCGGTCCAGATCCGAATTGCCGCAGGGTCGACCAGCTCTTCCGGCCGATTCGCACCCGGGTCCCAGGAGCTCTGGGGTGGACCAGCTCTCCTGGCCGACTCCGTCCTGGGTCCTAACTTACACAGGGTCGACCATCTATCCCGGTCCATATGGTCCCAGCTCCGAACTGACGCCCTGTCGTTAATTTTCCAGGACGACCCGGTCACGGGTCTGAGGAGCTGTGGGGTCGACCAGGTGTCCCGGTTGACTCGGACCCGAGGCCGAGGAGCTGTGGGGTTCACCAGCTATCCCGGCCAACTCAGTACTGGTCCGAGCTGACGCGGGGTCGTCCAGCTGTGCAGGCCGACTCGAACCCGGGTCCGAGGAGCTCTGGTGTTGTCCAGCTACCCTGCCCGACTCCGTCCCGGGTCCGAGCTTACCCAGGGTCGACCATCTATCCCGGCCCATTTGGTCCGGGGTCCGGGCTGACGCGGTCTCGCTCACCTGCCCCAGACGACACGGTCCCGGGTCTGAGGAGGTGCGGGGTCGAACATATGTCCCGGCCGACTCGGACCCGAGTCCGAGGAGCTGTGGGGTCGAGCAGCTCTCCTGGCCGACTCGTCCCGGGTTCGAGCTGACGCGGGCTCGACCAGCTATCCCGGCCGACTCGGTCCCGGTACCGATCTGACACATGATGGACCAGCTATCCCGGCCCATTCGGTCCCAGATGCGAGCTGAGGCGGGGTCGACCAGACGTCCCGGCCGCCTCGGACCCTGGTCTGAGGAGCTGTGGGCTTGACAAGCTCTCCCGGCCGAATCGGTCCCGGATTCGAGCTGCCGCAGCGTCGACCAGCTATCCCGGCGTCTCGGCCCCGGGTCCGAGATGACTCGGTGTCGACCAGCAATGCTGGCCAACTCGGACCCGGGTCCGAGGAGCTGTGGGGTCGACCAGCTATCCTGGCCGACTCGTCCCGGGTCAGAGCAGACGCGGGGTCAACCAGTGATCCCGGCCACCTCGGTCCCGGGGCCAACCTGCCACGGGTCGACCAGCTGTCCCCGCCGACTCGGCCCCGGGTCCAAGCAGCTGTGGGGTGGACCAGCTGTGCACGCCGATCGGTCCCGGTTCCGAGCTGACACAGTGTCGGCCAGGAATCCCGACCCATTTGGTCCCGGGTCCCAGCTGACTCGGTGTCGACCAGCTGTCCCCGCCGACTCGGACCCAGGTCCGAGGAGCTGTGGGGTCGAGCAGCTCTCCTGGCCTGCTCGTCCCGGGTTCGAGGGGACGCTGGCTCGACCAGTTTCCCCGGCCAACTCGGTCCCGGATCCAAGGTGCCGCACGTCGACGAGCTCTCCCGGCCGACTCGGTCCCTGTACCTTTCTGACACGTGATAGACCAGCTATCCCGGCCCATTTGGTCCCAGATCCGAGCTGACGCGGGGTGGACCAGAGGTCCGGGCCGCCTCGGAACCGGGTCCGAGGAGCTGTGGGCTCGACATTCTCTCCCTGCCGAATCGGTCCCGGGTCCGAGAAGACTCGGGGTCGACCAGCTATCCCGGCCAACTCAGACCCGGGTCCGAGAAGACTCGGGGTCGACCAGCTATCCCGGCCAACTCGGACCCGGGTCCGAGGAGCTGTAGTGTTGGCCAGCTATCCCGGTGTACTCGGTCTCGGGTCCGAGCTGCCGCAGGGTCGACCCGCTGTGCAGGCCGACTCGGACCCAGGTTCAAGGAGCTGTTGGGTCGCCTAGATATCCTGGCCAACGCGGTCCCGGGTCCGAGCTGAAACAGGGTCGATCAGCTATCCCGGCCCATTTGGTCAGTGCTACGAGCTGCCCCAGTGTCGATCAGCTGTCCCAGCCGACTCGGAACCTGGTCCGAGGAGCTGTGGGATCGACCAGATTTCCCGGCCGATTCGGACCCGAGTCCGAGGAGCTGTGGTGTCGACCAGCTATCCTGGCCGACTCGTCCCGGGTTCGAGCAGACGCGGGGTCGACCAGTTAGCCTTGCTAACTCGGTCCCGGGTCCAAGGTGCCGCGGGTCGACCAGCTGTCCCAGCGGCCTCGGACCCTAGTCTGAAGAGCTGTGGGGTCGACCAACTATCCCGGCCGACTCAGAGGCGGGTCCGAGGAGCTGTGGGGTGGAATCGCTCTCCCGGCCGACTTGGTCCTGCGCCCGAGCTGACACAGGAGCAACCAGCTATCCCGGCCCTTTTGGTCAGTGTTCCGAGCTGGGGAGGGGTCGATCAGCTGTCCCGGCCGACTCAGACCCGGGTCCGAGGAGCTGCGGGGATGACCAGCTATCCCGCCAACTCGGCCAGGGTTCGAGCTGACGCGGGTCGTCCAGTTATCGCGGCCAACACGGTCCCGGTCCGAGGAGCTGTGGGGTCCACCAGATGTCCCGGCCGACTCGGACCCGAAGCCGAGGAGCTGTCGGGTCGACCAGCTGTCTAGGCCGACTCGTTCCCGTGTCCGAGTTGACATAGGGTCGGCCTGAAATCCTGAACCATTTGGTCCCCGGTACGAGCTGACGTGGTTTCCATCAGCAGTCCCGGCCAACTCGGACCCGGGTCCGAGGAGCTCTGGAGTCACAAGCTGTCCCGGCCGACTCGGTCCAGATCCGAACTGCCGCAGGGTCGACCAGCTCTTCCGGCCGATTCGCACCCGGGTCCCAGGAGCTCTGGGGTGGACCAGCTCTCCTGGCCGACTCCGTCCTGGGTCCTAACTTACACAGGGTCGACCATCTATCCCGGTCCATATGGTCCCAGCTCCGAACTGACGCCCTGTCGTTAATTTTCCAGGACGACCCGGTCACGGGTCTGAGGAGCTGTGGGGTCGACCAGGTGTCCCGGTTGACTCGGACCCGAGGCCGAGGAGCTGTGGGGTTCACCAGCTATCCCGGCCAACTCAGTACTGGTCCGAGCTGACGCGGGGTCGTCCAGCTGTGCAGGCCGACTCGAACCCGGGTCCGAGGAGCTCTGGTGTTGTCCAGCTACCCTGCCCGACTCCGTCCCGGGTCCGAGCTTACACAGGGTCGACCATCTATCCCGGCCCATTTGGTCCGGGGTCCGGGCTGACGCGGTCTCGCTCACCTGCCCCAGACGACACGGTCCCGGGTCTGAGGAGGTGCGGGGTCGAACATATGTCCCGGCCGACTCGGACCCGAGTCCGAGGAGCTGTGGGGTCGAGCAGCTCTCCTGGCCGACTCGTCCCGGGTTCGAGCTGACGCGGGCTCGACCAGCTATCCCGGCCGACTCGGTCCCGGTACCGATCTGACACATGATGGACCAGCTATCCCGGCCCATTCGGTCCCAGATGCGAGCTGAGGCGGGGTCGACCAGACGTCCCGGCCGCCTCGGACCCTGGTCTGAGGAGCTGTGGGCTTGACAAGCTCTCCCGGCCGAATCGGTCCCGGATTCGAGCTGCCGCAGCGTCGACCAGCTATCCCGGCGTCTCGGCCCCGGGTCCGAGATGACTCGGTGTCGACCAGCAATGCTGGCCAACTCGGACCCGGGTCCGAGGAGCTGTGGGGTCGACCAGCTATCCTGGCCGACTCGTCCCGGGTCAGAGCAGACGCGGGGTCAACCAGTTATCCCGGCCACCTCGGTCCCGGGTCCAACCTGCCACGGGTCGACCAGCTGTCCCCGCCGACTCGGCCCCGGGTCCAAGCAGCTGTGGGGTGGACCAGCTGTGCACGCCGATCGGTCCCGGTTCCGAGCTGACACAGTGTCGGCCAGGAATCCCGACCCATTTGGTCCCGGGTCCCAGCTGACTCGGTGTCGACCAGCTGTCCCCGCCGACTCGGACCCAGGTCCGAGGAGCTGTGGGGTCGAGCAGCTCTCCTGGCCTGCTCGTCCCGGGTTCGAGGGGACGCTGGCTCGACCAGTTTCCCCGGCCAACTCGGTCCCGGATCCAAGGTGCCGCTCGTCGACGAGCTCTCCCGGCCGACTCGGTCCCTGTACCTTTCTGACACGTGATAGACCAGCTATCCCGGCCCATTTGGTCCCAGATCCGAGCTGACGCGGGGTGGACCAGAGGTCCGGGCCGCCTCGGAACCGGGTCCGAGGAGCTGTGGGCTCGACATTCTCTCCCTGCCGAATCGGTCCCGGGTCCGAGAAGACTCGGGGTCGACCAGCTATCCCGGCCAACTCAGACCCGGGTCCGAGAAGACTCGGGGTCGACCAGCTATCCCGGCCAACTCGGACCCGGGTCCGAGGAGCTGTAGTGTTGGCCAGCTATCCCGGTGTACTCGGTCTCGGGTCCGAGCTGCCGCAGGGTCGACCCGCTGTGCAGGCCGACTCGGACCCAGGTTCAAGGAGCTGTTGGGTCGCCTAGATATCCTGGCCAACGCGGTCCCGGGTCCGAGCTGAAACAGGGTCGATCAGCTATCCCGGCCCATTTGGTCAGTGCTACGAGCTGCCCCAGTGTCGATCAGCTGTCCCAGCCGACTCGGAACCTGGTCCGAGGAGCTGTGGGATCGACCAGATTTCCCGGCCGATTCGGACCCGAGTCCGAGGAGCTGTGGTGTCGACCAGCTATCCTGGCCGACTCGTCCCGGGTTCGAGCAGACGCGGGGTCGACCAGTTAGCCTTGCTAACTCGGTCCCGGGTCCAAGGTGCCGCGGGTCGACCAGCTGTCCCAGCGGCCTCGGACCCTAGTCTGAAGAGCTGTGGGGTCGACCAACTATCCCGGCCGACTCAGAGGCGGGTCCGAGGAGCTGTGGGGTGGAATCGCTCTCCCGGCCGACTTGGTCCTGCGCCCGAGCTGACACAGGAGCAACCAGCTATCCCGGCCCTTTTGGTCAGTGTTCCGAGCTGGGGAGGGGTCGATCAGCTGTCCCGGCCGACTCAGACCCGGGTCCGAGGAGCTGCGGGGATGACCAGCTATCCCGCCAACTCGGCCAGGGTTCGAGCTGACGCGGGTCGTCCAGTTATCGCGGCCAACACGGTCCCGGTCCGAGGAGCTGTGGGGTCCACCAGATGTCCCGGCCGACTCGGACCCGAAGCCGAGGAGCTGTCGGGTCGACCAGCTGTCTAGGCCGACTCGTTCCCGTGTCCGAGTTGACATAGGGTCGGCCTGAAATCCTGAACCATTTGGTCCCCGGTACGAGCTGACGTGGTTTCCATCAGCAGTCCCGGCCAACTCGGACCCGGGTCCGAGGAGCTCTGGAGTCACAAGCTGTCCCGGCCGACTCGGTCCAGATCCGAACTGCCGCAGGGTCGACCAGCTCTTCCGGCCGATTCGCACCCGGGTCCCAGGAGCTCTGGGGTGGACCAGCTCTCCTGGCCGACTCCGTCCTGGGTCCTAACTTACACAGGGTCGACCATCTATCCCGGTCCATATGGTCCCAGCTCCGAACTGACGCCCTGTCGTTAATTTTCCAGGACGACCCGGTCACGGGTCTGAGGAGCTGTGGGGTCGACCAGGTGTCCCGGTTGACTCGGACCCGAGGCCGAGGAGCTGTGGGGTTCACCAGCTATCCCGGCCAACTCAGTACTGGTCCGAGCTGACGCGGGGTCGTCCAGCTGTGCAGGCCGACTCGAACCCGGGTCCGGGGAGCTCTGGTGTTGTCCAGCTACCCTGCCCGACTCCGTCCCGGGTCCGAGCTTACCCAGGGTCGACCATCTATCCCGGCCCATTTGGTCCGGGGTCCGGGCTGACGCGGTCTCGCTCACCTGCCCCAGACGACACGGTCCCGGGTCTGAGGAGGTGCGGGGTCGAACATATGTCCCGGCCGACTCGGACCCGAGTCCGAGGAGCTGTGGGGTCGAGCAGCTCTCCTGGCCGACTCGTCCCGGGTTCGAGCTGACGCGGGCTCGACCAGCTATCCCGGCCGACTCGGTCCCGGTACCGATCTGACACATGATGGACCAGCTATCCCGGCCCATTCGGTCCCAGATGCGAGCTGAGGCGGGGTCGACCAGACGTCCCGGCCGCCTCGGACCCTGGTCTGAGGAGCTGTGGGCTTGACAAGCTCTCCCGGCCGAATCGGTCCCGGATTCGAGCTGCCGCAGCGTCGACCAGCTATCCCGGCGTCTCGGCCCCGGGTCCGAGATGACTCGGTGTCGACCAGCAATGCTGGCCAACTCGGACCCGGGTCCGAGGAGCTGTGGGGTCGACCAGCTATCCTGGCCGACTCGTCCCGGGTCAGAGCAGACGCGGGGTCAACCAGTTATCCCGGCCACCTCGGTCCCGGGTCCAACCTGCCACGGGTCGACCAGCTGTCCCCGCCGACTCGGCCCCGGGTCCAAGCAGCTGTGGGGTGGACCAGCTGTGCACGCCGATCGGTCCCGGTTCCGAGCTGACACAGTGTCGGCCAGGAATCCCGACCCATTTGGTCCCGGGTCCCAGCTGACTCGGTGTCGACCAGCTGTCCCCGCCGACTCGGACCCAGGTCCGAGGAGCTGTGGGGTCGAGCAGCTCTCCTGGCCTGCTCGTCCCGGGTTCGAGGGGACGCTGGCTCGACCAGTTTCCCCGGCCAACTCGGTCCCGGATCCAAGGTGCCGCACGTCGACGAGCTCTCCCGGCCGACTCGGTCCCTGTACCTTTCTGACACGTGATAGACCAGCTATCCCGGCCCATTTGGTCCCAGATCCGAGCTGACGCGGGGTGGACCAGAGGTCCGGGCCGCCTCGGAACCGGGTCCGAGGAGCTGTGGGCTCGACATTCTCTCCCTGCCGAATCGGTCCCGGGTCCGAGAAGACTCGGGGTCGACCAGCTATCCCGGCCAACTCAGACCCGGGTCCGAGAAGACTCGGGGTCGACCAGCTATCCCGGCCAACTCGGACCCGGGTCCGAGGAGCTGTAGTGTTGGCCAGCTATCCCGGTGTACTCGGTCTCGGGTCCGAGCTGCCGCAGGGTCGACCCGCTGTGCAGGCCGACTCGGACCCAGGTTCAAGGAGCTGTTGGGTCGCCTAGATATCCTGGCCAACGCGGTCCCGGGTCCGAGCTGAAACAGGGTCGATCAGCTATCCCGGCCCATTTGGTCAGTGCTACGAGCTGCCCCAGTGTCGATCAGCTGTCCCAGCCGACTCGGAACCTGGTCCGAGGAGCTGTGGGATCGACCAGATTTCCCGGCCGATTCGGACCCGAGTCCGAGGAGCTGTGGTGTCGACCAGCTATCCTGGCCGACTCGTCCCGGGTTCGAGCAGACGCGGGGTCGACCAGTTAGCCTTGCTAACTCGGTCCCGGGTCCAAGGTGCCGCGGGTCGACCAGCTGTCCCAGCGGCCTCGGACCCTAGTCTGAAGAGCTGTGGGGTCGACCAACTATCCCGGCCGACTCAGAGGCGGGTCCGAGGAGCTGTGGGGTGGAATCGCTCTCCCGGCCGACTTGGTCCTGCGCCCGAGCTGACACAGGAGCAACCAGCTATCCCGGCCCTTTTGGTCAGTGTTCCGAGCTGGGGAGGGGTCGATCAGCTGTCCCGGCCGACTCAGACCCGGGTCCGAGGAGCTGCGGGGATGACCAGCTATCCCGCCAACTCGGCCAGGGTTCGAGCTGACGCGGGTCGTCCAGTTATCGCGGCCAACACGGTCCCGGTCCGAGGAGCTGTGGGGTCCACCAGATGTCCCGGCCGACTCGGACCCGAAGCCGAGGAGCTGTCGGGTCGACCAGCTGTCTAGGCCGACTCGTTCCCGTGTCCGAGTTGACATAGGGTCGGCCTGAAATCCTGAACCATTTGGTCCCCGGTACGAGCTGACGTGGTTTCCATCAGCAGTCCCGGCCAACTCGGACCCGGGTCCGAGGAGCTCTGGAGTCACAAGCTGTCCCGGCCGACTCGGTCCAGATCCGAACTGCCGCAGGGTCGACCAGCTCTTCCGGCCGATTCGCACCCGGGTCCCAGGAGCTCTGGGGTGGACCAGCTCTCCTGGCCGACTCCGTCCTGGGTCCTAACTTACACAGGGTCGACCATCTATCCCGGTCCATATGGTCCCAGCTCCGAACTGACGCCCTGTCGTTAATTTTCCAGGACGACCCGGTCACGGGTCTGAGGAGCTGTGGGGTCGACCAGGTGTCCCGGTTGACTCGGACCCGAGGCCGAGGAGCTGTGGGGTTCACCAGCTATCCCGGCCAACTCAGTACTGGTCCGAGCTGACGCGGGGTCGTCCAGCTGTGCAGGCCGACTCGAACCCGGGTCCGGGGAGCTCTGGTGTTGTCCAGCTACCCTGCCCGACTCCGTCCCGGGTCCGAGCTTACCCAGGGTCGACCATCTATCCCGGCCCATTTGGTCCGGGGTCCGGGCTGACGCGGTCTCGCTCACCTGCCCCAGACGACACGGTCCCGGGTCTGAGGAGGTGCGGGGTCGAACATATGTCCCGGCCGACTCGGACCCGAGTCCGAGGAGCTGTGGGGTCGAGCAGCTCTCCTGGCCGACTCGTCCCGGGTTCGAGCTGACGCGGGCTCGACCAGCTATCCCGGCCGACTCGGTCCCGGTACCGATCTGACACATGATGGACCAGCTATCCCGGCCCATTCGGTCCCAGATGCGAGCTGAGGCGGGGTCGACCAGACGTCCCGGCCGCCTCGGACCCTGGTCTGAGGAGCTGTGGGCTTGACAAGCTCTCCCGGCCGAATCGGTCCCGGATTCGAGCTGCCGCAGCGTCGACCAGCTATCCCGGCGTCTCGGCCCCGGGTCCGAGATGACTCGGTGTCGACCAGCAATGCTGGCCAACTCGGACCCGGGTCCGAGGAGCTGTGGGGTCGACCAGCTATCCTGGCCGACTCGTCCCGGGTCAGAGCAGACGCGGGGTCAACCAGTTATCCCGGCCACCTCGGTCCCGGGTCCAACCTGCCACGGGTCGACCAGCTGTCCCCGCCGACTCGGCCCCGGGTCCAAGCAGCTGTGGGGTGGACCAGCTGTGCACGCCGATCGGTCCCGGTTCCGAGCTGACACAGTGTCGGCCAGGAATCCCGACCCATTTGGTCCCGGGTCCCAGCTGACTCGGTGTCGACCAGCTGTCCCCGCCGACTCGGACCCAGGTCCGAGGAGCTGTGGGGTCGAGCAGCTCTCCTGGCCTGCTCGTCCCGGGTTCGAGGGGACGCTGGCTCGACCAGTTTCCCCGGCCAACTCGGTCCCGGATCCAAGGTGCCGCACGTCGACGAGCTCTCCCGGCCGACTCGGTCCCTGTACCTTTCTGACACGTGATAGACCAGCTATCCCGGCCCATTTGGTCCCAGATCCGAGCTGACGCGGGGTGGACCAGAGGTCCGGGCCGCCTCGGAACCGGGTCCGAGGAGCTGTGGGCTCGACATTCTCTCCCTGCCGAATCGGTCCCGGGTCCGAGAAGACTCGGGGTCGACCAGCTATCCCGGCCAACTCAGACCCGGGTCCGAGAAGACTCGGGGTCGACCAGCTATCCCGGCCAACTCGGACCCGGGTCCGAGGAGCTGTAGTGTTGGCCAGCTATCCCGGTGTACTCGGTCTCGGGTCCGAGCTGCCGCAGGGTCGACCCGCTGTGCAGGCCGACTCGGACCCAGGTTCAAGGAGCTGTTGGGTCGCCTAGATATCCTGGCCAACGCGGTCCCGGGTCCGAGCTGAAACAGGGTCGATCAGCTATCCCGGCCCATTTGGTCAGTGCTACGAGCTGCCCCAGTGTCGATCAGCTGTCCCAGCCGACTCGGAACCTGGTCCGAGGAGCTGTGGGATCGACCAGATTTCCCGGCCGATTCGGACCCGAGTCCGAGGAGCTGTGGTGTCGACCAGCTATCCTGGCCGACTCGTCCCGGGTTCGAGCAGACGCGGGGTCGACCAGTTAGCCTTGCTAACTCGGTCCCGGGTCCAAGGTGCCGCGGGTCGACCAGCTGTCCCAGCGGCCTCGGACCCTAGTCTGAAGAGCTGTGGGGTCGACCAACTATCCCGGCCGACTCAGAGGCGGGTCCGAGGAGCTGTGGGGTGGAATCGCTCTCCCGGCCGACTTGGTCCTGCGCCCGAGCTGACACAGGAGCAACCAGCTATCCCGGCCCTTTTGGTCAGTGTTCCGAGCTGGGGAGGGGTCGATCAGCTGTCCCGGCCGACTCAGACCCGGGTCCGAGGAGCTGCGGGGATGACCAGCTATCCCGCCAACTCGGCCAGGGTTCGAGCTGACGCGGGTCGTCCAGTTATCGCGGCCAACACGGTCCCGGTCCGAGGAGCTGTGGGGTCCACCAGATGTCCCGGCCGACTCGGACCCGAAGCCGAGGAGCTGTCGGGTCGACCAGCTGTCTAGGCCGACTCGTTCCCGTGTCCGAGTTGACATAGGGTCGGCCTGAAATCCTGAACCATTTGGTCCCCGGTACGAGCTGACGTGGTTTCCATCAGCAGTCCCGGCCAACTCGGACCCGGGTCCGAGGAGCTCTGGAGTCACAAGCTGTCCCGGCCGACTCGGTCCAGATCCGAACTGCCGCAGGGTCGACCAGCTCTTCCGGCCGATTCGCACCCGGGTCCCAGGAGCTCTGGGGTGGACCAGCTCTCCTGGCCGACTCCGTCCTGGGTCCTAACTTACACAGGGTCGACCATCTATCCCGGTCCATATGGTCCCAGCTCCGAACTGACGCCCTGTCGTTAATTTTCCAGGACGACCCGGTCACGGGTCTGAGGAGCTGTGGGGTCGACCAGGTGTCCCGGTTGACTCGGACCCGAGGCCGAGGAGCTGTGGGGTTCACCAGCTATCCCGGCCAACTCAGTACTGGTCCGAGCTGACGCGGGGTCGTCCAGCTGTGCAGGCCGACTCGAACCCGGGTCCGGGGAGCTCTGGTGTTGTCCAGCTACCCTGCCCGACTCCGTCCCGGGTCCGAGCTTACCCAGGGTCGACCATCTATCCCGGCCCATTTGGTCCGGGGTCCGGGCTGACGCGGTCTCGCTCACCTGCCCCAGACGACACGGTCCCGGGTCTGAGGAGGTGCGGGGTCGAACATATGTCCCGGCCGACTCGGACCCGAGTCCGAGGAGCTGTGGGGTCGAGCAGCTCTCCTGGCCGACTCGTCCCGGGTTCGAGCTGACGCGGGCTCGACCAGCTATCCCGGCCGACTCGGTCCCGGTACCGATCTGACACATGATGGACCAGCTATCCCGGCCCATTCGGTCCCAGATGCGAGCTGAGGCGGGGTCGACCAGACGTCCCGGCCGCCTCGGACCCTGGTCTGAGGAGCTGTGGGCTTGACAAGCTCTCCCGGCCGAATCGGTCCCGGATTCGAGCTGCCGCAGCGTCGACCAGCTATCCCGGCGTCTCGGCCCCGGGTCCGAGATGACTCGGTGTCGACCAGCAATGCTGGCCAACTCGGACCCGGGTCCGAGGAGCTGTGGGGTCGACCAGCTATCCTGGCCGACTCGTCCCGGGTCAGAGCAGACGCGGGGTCAACCAGTTATCCCGGCCACCTCGGTCCCGGGTCCAACCTGCCACGGGTCGACCAGCTGTCCCCGCCGACTCGGCCCCGGGTCCAAGCAGCTGTGGGGTGGACCAGCTGTGCACGCCGATCGGTCCCGGTTCCGAGCTGACACAGTGTCGGCCAGGAATCCCGACCCATTTGGTCCCGGGTCCCAGCTGACTCGGTGTCGACCAGCTGTCCCCGCCGACTCGGACCCAGGTCCGAGGAGCTGTGGGGTCGAGCAGCTCTCCTGGCCTGCTCGTCCCGGGTTCGAGGGGACGCTGGCTCGACCAGTTTCCCCGGCCAACTCGGTCCCGGATCCAAGGTGCCGCACGTCGACGAGCTCTCCCGGCCGACTCGGTCCCTGTACCTTTCTGACACGTGATAGACCAGCTATCCCGGCCCATTTGGTCCCAGATCCGAGCTGACGCGGGGTGGACCAGAGGTCCGGGCCGCCTCGGAACCGGGTCCGAGGAGCTGTGGGCTCGACATTCTCTCCCTGCCGAATCGGTCCCGGGTCCGAGAAGACTCGGGGTCGACCAGCTATCCCGGCCAACTCAGACCCGGGTCCGAGAAGACTCGGGGTCGACCAGCTATCCCGGCCAACTCGGACCCGGGTCCGAGGAGCTGTAGTGTTGGCCAGCTATCCCGGTGTACTCGGTCTCGGGTCCGAGCTGCCGCAGGGTCGACCCGCTGTGCAGGCCGACTCGGACCCAGGTTCAAGGAGCTGTTGGGTCGCCTAGATATCCTGGCCAACGCGGTCCCGGGTCCGAGCTGAAACAGGGTCGATCAGCTATCCCGGCCCATTTGGTCAGTGCTACGAGCTGCCCCAGTGTCGATCAGCTGTCCCAGCCGACTCGGTCCCGGTACCGATCTGACACATGATGGACCAGCTATCCCGGCCCATTCGGTCCCAGATGCGAGCTGAGGCGGGGTCGACCAGACGTCCCGGCCGCCTCGGACCCTGGTCTGAGGAGCTGTGGGCTTGACAAGCTCTCCCGGCCGAATCGGTCCCGGATTCGAGCTGCCGCAGCGTCGACCAGCTATCCCGGCGTCTCGGCCCCGGGTCCGAGATGACTCGGTGTCGACCAGCAATGCTGGCCAACTCGGACCCGGGTCCGAGGAGCTGTGGGGTCGACCAGCTATCCTGGCCGACTCGTCCCGGGTCAGAGCAGACGCGGGGTCAACCAGTTATCCCGGCCACCTCGGTCCCGGGGCCAACCTGCCACGGGTCGACCAGCTGTCCCCGCCGACTCGGCCCCGGGTCCAAGCAGCTGTGGGGTGGACCAGCTGTGCACGCCGATCGGTCCCGGTTCCGAGCTGACACAGTGTCGGCCAGGAATCCCGACCCATTTGGTCCCGGGTCCCAGCTGACTCGGTGTCGACCAGCTGTCCCCGCCGACTCGGACCCAGGTCCGAGGAGCTGTGGGGTCGAGCAGCTCTCCTGGCCTGCTCGTCCCGGGTTCGAGGGGACGCTGGCTCGACCAGTTTCCCCGGCCAACTCGGTCCCGGATCCAAGGTGCCGCACGTCGACGAGCTCTCCCGGCCGACTCGGTCCCTGTACCTTTCTGACACGTGATAGACCAGCTATCCCGGCCCATTTGGTCCCAGATCCGAGCTGACGCGGGGTGGACCAGAGGTCCGGGCCGCCTCGGAACCGGGTCCGAGGAGCTGTGGGCTCGACATTCTCTCCCTGCCGAATCGGTCCCGGGTCCGAGAAGACTCGGGGTCGACCAGCTATCCCGGCCAACTCAGACCCGGGTCCGAGAAGACTCGGGGTCGACCAGCTATCCCGGCCAACTCGGACCCGGGTCCGAGGAGCTGTAGTGTTGGCCAGCTATCCCGGTGTACTCGGTCTCGGGTCCGAGCTGCCGCAGGGTCGACCCGCTGTGCAGGCCGACTCGGACCCAGGTTCAAGGAGCTGTTGGGTCGCCTAGATATCCTGGCCAACGCGTTCCCGGGTCCGAGCTGAAACAGGGTCGATCAGCTATCCCGGCCCATTTGGTCAGTGCTACGAGCTGCCCCAGTGTCGATCAGCTGTCCCAGCCGACTCGGAACCTGGTCCGAGGAGCTGTGGGATCGACCAGATTTCCCGGCCGATTCGGACCCGAGTCCGAGGAGCTGTGGTGTCGACCAGCTATCCTGGCCGACTCGTCCCGGGTTCGAGCAGACGCGGGGTCGACCAGTTAGCCTTGCTAACTCGGTCCCGGGTCCAAGGTGCCGCGGGTCGACCAGCTGTCCCAGCGGCCTCGGACCCTAGTCTGAAGAGCTGTGGGGTCGACCAACTATCCCGGCCGACTCAGAGGCGGGTCCGAGGAGCTGTGGGGTGGAATCGCTCTCCCGGCCGACTTGGTCCTGCGCCCGAGCTGACACAGGAGCAACCAGCTATCCCGGCCCTTTTGGTCAGTGTTCCGAGCTGGGGAGGGGTCGATCAGCTGTCCCGGCCGACTCAGACCCGGGTCCGAGGAGCTGCGGGGATGACCAGCTATCCCGCCAACTCGGCCAGGGTTCGAGCTGACGCGGGTCGTCCAGTTATCGCGGCCAACACGGTCCCGGTCCGAGGAGCTGTGGGGTCCACCAGATGTCCCGGCCGACTCGGACCCGAAGCCGAGGAGCTGTCGGGTCGACCAGCTGTCTAGGCCGACTCGTTCCCGTGTCCGAGTTGACATAGGGTCGGCCTGAAATCCTGAACCATTTGGTCCCCGGTACGAGCTGACGTGGTTTCCATCAGCAGTCCCGGCCAACTCGGACCCGGGTCCGAGGAGCTCTGGAGTCACAAGCTGTCCCGGCCGACTCGGTCCAGATCCGAACTGCCGCAGGGTCGACCAGCTCTTCCGGCCGATTCGCACCCGGGTCCCAGGAGCTCTGGGGTGGACCAGCTCTCCTGGCCGACTCCGTCCTGGGTCCTAACTTACACAGGGTCGACCATCTATCCCGGTCCATATGGTCCCAGCTCCGAACTGACGCCCTGTCGTTAATTTTCCAGGACGACCCGGTCACGGGTCTGAGGAGCTGTGGGGTCGACCAGGTGTCCCGGTTGACTCGGACCCGAGGCCGAGGAGCTGTGGGGTTCACCAGCTATCCCGGCCAACTCAGTACTGGTCCGAGCTGACGCGGGGTCGTCCAGCTGTGCAGGCCGACTCGAACCCGGGTCCGAGGAGCTCTGGTGTTGTCCAGCTACCCTGCCCGACTCCGTCCCGGGTCCGAGCTTACACAGGGTCGACCATCTATCCCGGCCCATTTGGTCCGGGGTCCGGGCTGACGCGGTCTCGCTCACCTGCCCCAGACGACACGGTCCCGGGTCTGAGGAGGTGCGGGGTCGAACATATGTCCCGGCCGACTCGGACCCGAGTCCGAGGAGCTGTGGGGTCGAGCAGCTCTCCTGGCCGACTCGTCCCGGGTTCGAGCTGACGCGGGCTCGACCAGCTATCCCGGCCGACTCGGTCCCGGTACCGATCTGACACATGATGGACCAGCTATCCCGGCCCATTCGGTCCCAGATGCGAGCTGAGGCGGGGTCGACCAGACGTCCCGGCCGCCTCGGACCCTGGTCTGAGGAGCTGTGGGCTTGACAAGCTCTCCCGGCCGAATCGGTCCCGGATTCGAGCTGCCGCAGCGTCGACCAGCTATCCCGGCGTCTCGGCCCCGGGTCCGAGATGACTCGGTGTCGACCAGCAATGCTGGCCAACTCGGACCCGGGTCCGAGGAGCTGTGGGGTCGACCAGCTATCCTGGCCGACTCGTCCCGGGTCAGAGCAGACGCGGGGTCAACCAGTTATCCCGGCCACCTCGGTCCCGGGTCCAACCTGCCACGGGTCGACCAGCTGTCCCCGCCGACTCGGCCCCGGGTCCAAGCAGCTGTGGGGTGGACCAGCTGTGCACGCCGATCGGTCCCGGTTCCGAGCTGACACAGTGTCGGCCAGGAATCCCGACCCATTTGGTCCCGGGTCCCAGCTGACTCGGTGTCGACCAGCTGTCCCCGCCGACTCGGACCCAGGTCCGAGGAGCTGTGGGGTCGAGCAGCTCTCCTGGCCTGCTCGTCCCGGGTTCGAGGGGACGCTGGCTCGACCAGTTTCCCCGGCCAACTCGGTCCCGGATCCAAGGTGCCGCACGTCGACGAGCTCTCCCGGCCGACTCGGTCCCTGTACCTTTCTGACACGTGATAGACCAGCTATCCCGGCCCATTTGGTCCCAGATCCGAGCTGACGCGGGGTGGACCAGAGGTCCGGGCCGCCTCGGAACCGGGTCCGAGGAGCTGTGGGCTCGACATTCTCTCCCTGCCGAATCGGTCCCGGGTCCGAGAAGACTCGGGGTCGACCAGCTATCCCGGCCAACTCAGACCCGGGTCCGAGAAGACTCGGGGTCGACCAGCTATCCCGGCCAACTCGGACCCGGGTCCGAGGAGCTGTAGTGTTGGCCAGCTATCCCGGTGTACTCGGTCTCGGGTCCGAGCTGCCGCAGGGTCGACCCGCTGTGCAGGCCGACTCGGACCCAGGTTCAAGGAGCTGTTGGGTCGCCTAGATATCCTGGCCAACGCGGTCCCGGGTCCGAGCTGAAACAGGGTCGATCAGCTATCCCGGCCCATTTGGTCAGTGCTACGAGCTGCCCCAGTGTCGATCAGCTGTCCCAGCCGACTCGGAACCTGGTCCGAGGAGCTGTGGGATCGACCAGATTTCCCGGCCGATTCGGACCCGAGTCCGAGGAGCTGTGGTGTCGACCAGCTATCCTGGCCGACTCGTCCCGGGTTCGAGCAGACGCGGGGTCGACCAGTTAGCCTTGCTAACTCGGTCCCGGGTCCAAGGTGCCGCGGGTCGACCAGCTGTCCCAGCGGCCTCGGACCCTAGTCTGAAGAGCTGTGGGGTCGACCAACTATCCCGGCCGACTCAGAGGCGGGTCCGAGGAGCTGTGGGGTGGAATCGCTCTCCCGGCCGACTTGGTCCTGCGCCCGAGCTGACACAGGAGCAACCAGCTATCCCGGCCCTTTTGGTCAGTGTTCCGAGCTGGGGAGGGGTCGATCAGCTGTCCCGGCCGACTCAGACCCGGGTCCGAGGAGCTGCGGGGATGACCAGCTATCCCGCCAACTCGGCCAGGGTTCGAGCTGACGCGGGTCGTCCAGTTATCGCGGCCAACACGGTCCCGGTCCGAGGAGCTGTGGGGTCCACCAGATGTCCCGGCCGACTCGGACCCGAAGCCGAGGAGCTGTCGGGTCGACCAGCTGTCTAGGCCGACTCGTTCCCGTGTCCGAGTTGACATAGGGTCGGCCTGAAATCCTGAACCATTTGGTCCCCGGTACGAGCTGACGTGGTTTCCATCAGCAGTCCCGGCCAACTCGGACCCGGGTCCGAGGAGCTCTGGAGTCACAAGCTGTCCCGGCCGACTCGGTCCAGATCCGAACTGCCGCAGGGTCGACCAGCTCTTCCGGCCGATTCGCACCCGGGTCCCAGGAGCTCTGGGGTGGACCAGCTCTCCTGGCCGACTCCGTCCTGGGTCCTAACTTACACAGGGTCGACCATCTATCCCGGTCCATATGGTCCCAGCTCCGAACTGACGCCCTGTCGTTAATTTTCCAGGACGACCCGGTCACGGGTCTGAGGAGCTGTGGGGTCGACCAGGTGTCCCGGTTGACTCGGACCCGAGGCCGAGGAGCTGTGGGGTTCACCAGCTATCCCGGCCAACTCAGTACTGGTCCGAGCTGACGCGGGGTCGTCCAGCTGTGCAGGCCGACTCGAACCCGGGTCCGAGGAGCTCTGGTGTTGTCCAGCTACCCTGCCCGACTCCGTCCCGGGTCCGAGCTTACACAGGGTCGACCATCTATCCCGGCCCATTTGGTCCGGGGTCCGGGCTGACGCGGTCTCGCTCACCTGCCCCAGACGACACGGTCCCGGGTCTGAGGAGGTGCGGGGTCGAACATATGTCCCGGCCGACTCGGACCCGAGTCCGAGGAGCTGTGGGGTCGAGCAGCTCTCCTGGCCGACTCGTCCCGGGTTCGAGCTGACGCGGGCTCGACCAGCTATCCCGGCCGACTCGGTCCCGGTACCGATCTGACACATGATGGACCAGCTATCCCGGCCCATTCGGTCCCAGATGCGAGCTGAGGCGGGGTCGACCAGACGTCCCGGCCGCCTCGGACCCTGGTCTGAGGAGCTGTGGGCTTGACAAGCTCTCCCGGCCGAATCGGTCCCGGATTCGAGCTGCCGCAGCGTCGACCAGCTATCCCGGCGTCTCGGCCCCGGGTCCGAGATGACTCGGTGTCGACCAGCAATGCTGGCCAACTCGGACCCGGGTCCGAGGAGCTGTGGGGTCGACCAGCTATCCTGGCCGACTCGTCCCGGGTCAGAGCAGACGCGGGGTCAACCAGTTATCCCGGCCACCTCGGTCCCGGGTCCAACCTGCCACGGGTCGACCAGCTGTCCCCGCCGACTCGGCCCCGGGTCCAAGCAGCTGTGGGGTGGACCAGCTGTGCACGCCGATCGGTCCCGGTTCCGAGCTGACACAGTGTCGGCCAGGAATCCCGACCCATTTGGTCCCGGGTCCCAGCTGACTCGGTGTCGACCAGCTGTCCCCGCCGACTCGGACCCAGGTCCGAGGAGCTGTGGGGTCGAGCAGCTCTCCTGGCCTGCTCGTCCCGGGTTCGAGGGGACGCTGGCTCGACCAGTTTCCCCGGCCAACTCGGTCCCGGATCCAAGGTGCCGCACGTCGACGAGCTCTCCCGGCCGACTCGGTCCCTGTACCTTTCTGACACGTGATAGACCAGCTATCCCGGCCCATTTGGTCCCAGATCCGAGCTGACGCGGGGTGGACCAGAGGTCCGGGCCGCCTCGGAACCGGGTCCGAGGAGCTGTGGGCTCGACATTCTCTCCCTGC
Organism: Sus scrofa; assembly: GCF_054392235.1. Classification (NCBI taxonomy): domain Eukaryota; kingdom Metazoa; phylum Chordata; class Mammalia; order Artiodactyla; family Suidae; genus Sus; species Sus scrofa. Next base: position 43,957,983 of record NC_139387.1, on the reverse strand, counting down.
CGAATCGGTCCCGGGTCCGAGAAGACTCGGGGTCGACCAGCTATCCCGGCCAACTCAGACCCGGGTCCGAGAAGACTCGGGGTCGACCAGCTATCCCGGCCAACTCGGACCCGGGTCCGAGGAGCTGTAGTGTTGGCCAGCTATCCCGGTGTACTCGGTCTCGGGTCCGAGCTGCCGCAGGGTCGACCCGCTGTGCAGGCCGACTCGGACCCAGGTTCAAGGAGCTGTTGGGTCGCCTAGATATCCTGGCCAACGCGGTCCCGGGTCCGAGCTGAAACAGGGTCGATCAGCTATCCCGGCCCATTTGGTCAGTGCTACGAGCTGCCCCAGTGTCGATCAGCTGTCCCAGCCGACTCGGAACCTGGTCCGAGGAGCTGTGGGATCGACCAGATTTCCCGGCCGATTCGGACCCGAGTCCGAGGAGCTGTGGTGTCGACCAGCTATCCTGGCCGACTCGTCCCGGGTTCGAGCAGACGCGGGGTCGACCAGTTAGCCTTGCTAACTCGGTCCCGGGTCCAAGGTGCCGCGGGTCGACCAGCTGTCCCAGCGGCCTCGGACCCTAGTCTGAAGAGCTGTGGGGTCGACCAACTATCCCGGCCGACTCAGAGGCGGGTCCGAGGAGCTGTGGGGTGGAATCGCTCTCCCGGCCGACTTGGTCCTGCGCCCGAGCTGACACAGGAGCAACCAGCTATCCCGGCCCTTTTGGTCAGTGTTCCGAGCTGGGGAGGGGTCGATCAGCTGTCCCGGCCGACTCAGACCCGGGTCCGAGGAGCTGCGGGGATGACCAGCTATCCCGCCAACTCGGCCAGGGTTCGAGCTGACGCGGGTCGTCCAGTTATCGCGGCCAACACGGTCCCGGTCCGAGGAGCTGTGGGGTCCACCAGATGTCCCGGCCGACTCGGACCCGAAGCCGAGGAGCTGTCGGGTCGACCAGCTGTCTAGGCCGACTCGTTCCCGTGTCCGAGTTGACATAGGGTCGGCCTGAAATCCTGAACCATTTGGTCCCCGGTACGAGCTGACGTGGTTTCCATCAGCAGTCCCGGCCAACTCGGACCCGGGTCCGAGGAGCTCTGGAGTCACAAGCTGTCCCGGCCGACTCGGTCCAGATCCGAACTGCCGCAGGGTCGACCAGCTCTTCCGGCCGATTCGCACCCGGGTCCCAGGAGCTCTGGGGTGGACCAGCTCTCCTGGCCGACTCCGTCCTGGGTCCTAACTTACACAGGGTCGACCATCTATCCCGGTCCATATGGTCCCAGCTCCGAACTGACGCCCTGTCGTTAATTTTCCAGGACGACCCGGTCACGGGTCTGAGGAGCTGTGGGGTCGACCAGGTGTCCCGGTTGACTCGGACCCGAGGCCGAGGAGCTGTGGGGTTCACCAGCTATCCCGGCCAACTCAGTACTGGTCCGAGCTGACGCGGGGTCGTCCAGCTGTGCAGGCCGACTCGAACCCGGGTCCGAGGAGCTCTGGTGTTGTCCAGCTACCCTGCCCGACTCCGTCCCGGGTCCGAGCTTACCCAGGGTCGACCATCTATCCCGGCCCATTTGGTCCGGGGTCCGGGCTGACGCGGTCTCGCTCACCTGCCCCAGACGACACGGTCCCGGGTCTGAGGAGGTGCGGGGTCGAACATATGTCCCGGCCGACTCGGACCCGAGTCCGAGGAGCTGTGGGGTCGAGCAGCTCTCCTGGCCGACTCGTCCCGGGTTCGAGCTGACGCGGGCTCGACCAGCTATCCCGGCCGACTCGGTCCCGGTACCGATCTGACACATGATGGACCAGCTATCCCGGCCCATTCGGTCCCAGATGCGAGCTGAGGCGGGGTCGACCAGACGTCCCGGCCGCCTCGGACCCTGGTCTGAGGAGCTGTGGGCTTGACAAGCTCTCCCGGCCGAATCGGTCCCGGATTCGAGCTGCCGCAGCGTCGACCAGCTATCCCGGCGTCTCGGCCCCGGGTCCGAGATGACTCGGTGTCGACCAGCAATGCTGGCCAACTCGGACCCGGGTCCGAGGAGCTGTGGGGTCGACCAGCTATCCTGGCCGACTCGTCCCGGGTCAGAGCAGACGCGGGGTCAACCAGTTATCCCGGCCACCTCGGTCCCGGGGCCAACCTGCCACGGGTCGACCAGCTGTCCCCGCCGACTCGGCCCCGGGTCCAAGCAGCTGTGGGGTGGACCAGCTGTGCACGCCGATCGGTCCCGGTTCCGAGCTGACACAGTGTCGGCCAGGAATCCCGACCCATTTGGTCCCGGGTCCCAGCTGACTCGGTGTCGACCAGCTGTCCCCGCCGACTCGGACCCAGGTCCGAGGAGCTGTGGGGTCGAGCAGCTCTCCTGGCCTGCTCGTCCCGGGTTCGAGGGGACGCTGGCTCGACCAGTTTCCCCGGCCAACTCGGTCCCGGATCCAAGGTGCCGCACGTCGACGAGCTCTCCCGGCCGACTCGGTCCCTGTACCTTTCTGACACGTGATAGACCAGCTATCCCGGCCCATTTGGTCCCAGATCCGAGCTGACGCGGGGTGGACCAGAGGTCCGGGCCGCCTCGGAACCGGGTCCGAGGAGCTGTGGGCTCGACATTCTCTCCCTGCCGAATCGGTCCCGGGTCCGAGAAGACTCGGGGTCGACCAGCTATCCCGGCCAACTCAGACCCGGGTCCGAGAAGACTCGGGGTCGACCAGCTATCCCGGCCAACTCGGACCCGGGTCCGAGGAGCTGTAGTGTTGGCCAGCTATCCCGGTGTACTCGGTCTCGGGTCCGAGCTGCCGCAGGGTCGACCCGCTGTGCAGGCCGACTCGGACCCAGGTTCAAGGAGCTGTTGGGTCGCCTAGATATCCTGGCCAACGCGGTCCCGGGTCCGAGCTGAAACAGGGTCGATCAGCTATCCCGGCCCATTTGGTCAGTGCTACGAGCTGCCCCAGTGTCGATCAGCTGTCCCAGCCGACTCGGAACCTGGTCCGAGGAGCTGTGGGATCGACCAGATTTCCCGGCCGATTCGGACCCGAGTCCGAGGAGCTGTGGTGTCGACCAGCTATCCTGGCCGACTCGTCCCGGGTTCGAGCAGACGCGGGGTCGACCAGTTAGCCTTGCTAACTCGGTCCCGGGTCCAAGGTGCCGCGGGTCGACCAGCTGTCCCAGCGGCCTCGGACCCTAGTCTGAAGAGCTGTGGGGTCGACCAACTATCCCGGCCGACTCAGAGGCGGGTCCGAGGAGCTGTGGGGTGGAATCGCTCTCCCGGCCGACTTGGTCCTGCGCCCGAGCTGACACAGGAGCAACCAGCTATCCCGGCCCTTTTGGTCAGTGTTCCGAGCTGGGGAGGGGTCGATCAGCTGTCCCGGCCGACTCAGACCCGGGTCCGAGGAGCTGCGGGGATGACCAGCTATCCCGCCAACTCGGCCAGGGTTCGAGCTGACGCGGGTCGTCCAGTTATCGCGGCCAACACGGTCCCGGTCCGAGGAGCTGTGGGGTCCACCAGATGTCCCGGCCGACTCGGACCCGAAGCCGAGGAGCTGTCGGGTCGACCAGCTGTCTAGGCCGACTCGTTCCCGTGTCCGAGTTGACATAGGGTCGGCCTGAAATCCTGAACCATTTGGTCCCCGGTACGAGCTGACGTGGTTTCCATCAGCAGTCCCGGCCAACTCGGACCCGGGTCCGAGGAGCTCTGGAGTCACAAGCTGTCCCGGCCGACTCGGTCCAGATCCGAACTGCCGCAGGGTCGACCAGCTCTTCCGGCCGATTCGCACCCGGGTCCCAGGAGCTCTGGGGTGGACCAGCTCTCCTGGCCGACTCCGTCCTGGGTCCTAACTTACACAGGGTCGACCATCTATCCCGGTCCATATGGTCCCAGCTCCGAACTGACGCCCTGTCGTTAATTTTCCAGGACGACCCGGTCACGGGTCTGAGGAGCTGTGGGGTCGACCAGGTGTCCCGGTTGACTCGGACCCGAGGCCGAGGAGCTGTGGGGTTCACCAGCTATCCCGGCCAACTCAGTACTGGTCCGAGCTGACGCGGGGTCGTCCAGCTGTGCAGGCCGACTCGAACCCGGGTCCGAGGAGCTCTGGTGTTGTCCAGCTACCCTGCCCGACTCCGTCCCGGGTCCGAGCTTACACAGGGTCGACCATCTATCCCGGCCCATTTGGTCCGGGGTCCGGGCTGACGCGGTCTCGCTCACCTGCCCCAGACGACACGGTCCCGGGTCTGAGGAGGTGCGGGGTCGAACATATGTCCCGGCCGACTCGGACCCGAGTCCGAGGAGCTGTGGGGTCGAGCAGCTCTCCTGGCCGACTCGTCCCGGGTTCGAGCTGACGCGGGCTCGACCAGCTATCCCGGCCGACTCGGTCCCGGTACCGATCTGACACATGATGGACCAGCTATCCCGGCCCATTCGGTCCCAGATGCGAGCTGAGGCGGGGTCGACCAGACGTCCCGGCCGCCTCGGACCCTGGTCTGAGGAGCTGTGGGCTTGACAAGCTCTCCCGGCCGAATCGGTCCCGGATTCGAGCTGCCGCAGCGTCGACCAGCTATCCCGGCGTCTCGGCCCCGGGTCCGAGATGACTCGGTGTCGACCAGCAATGCTGGCCAACTCGGACCCGGGTCCGAGGAGCTGTGGGGTCGACCAGCTATCCTGGCCGACTCGTCCCGGGTCAGAGCAGACGCGGGGTCAACCAGTTATCCCGGCCACCTCGGTCCCGGGTCCAACCTGCCACGGGTCGACCAGCTGTCCCCGCCGACTCGGCCCCGGGTCCAAGCAGCTGTGGGGTGGACCAGCTGTGCACGCCGATCGGTCCCGGTTCCGAGCTGACACAGTGTCGGCCAGGAATCCCGACCCATTTGGTCCCGGGTCCCAGCTGACTCGGTGTCGACCAGCTGTCCCCGCCGACTCGGACCCAGGTCCGAGGAGCTGTGGGGTCGAGCAGCTCTCCTGGCCTGCTCGTCCCGGGTTCGAGGGGACGCTGGCTCGACCAGTTTCCCCGGCCAACTCGGTCCCGGATCCAAGGTGCCGCACGTCGACGAGCTCTCCCGGCCGACTCGGTCCCTGTACCTTTCTGACACGTGATAGACCAGCTATCCCGGCCCATTTGGTCCCAGATCCGAGCTGACGCGGGGTGGACCAGAGGTCCGGGCCGCCTCGGAACCGGGTCCGAGGAGCTGTGGGCTCGACATTCTCTCCCTGCCGAATCGGTCCCGGGTCCGAGAAGACTCGGGGTCGACCAGCTATCCCGGCCAACTCAGACCCGGGTCCGAGAAGACTCGGGGTCGACCAGCTATCCCGGCCAACTCGGACCCGGGTCCGAGGAGCTGTAGTGTTGGCCAGCTATCCCGGTGTACTCGGTCTCGGGTCCGAGCTGCCGCAGGGTCGACCCGCTGTGCAGGCCGACTCGGACCCAGGTTCAAGGAGCTGTTGGGTCGCCTAGATATCCTGGCCAACGCGGTCCCGGGTCCGAGCTGAAACAGGGTCGATCAGCTATCCCGGCCCATTTGGTCAGTGCTACGAGCTGCCCCAGTGTCGATCAGCTGTCCCAGCCGACTCGGAACCTGGTCCGAGGAGCTGTGGGATCGACCAGATTTCCCGGCCGATTCGGACCCGAGTCCGAGGAGCTGTGGTGTCGACCAGCTATCCTGGCCGACTCGTCCCGGGTTCGAGCAGACGCGGGGTCGACCAGTTAGCCTTGCTAACTCGGTCCCGGGTCCAAGGTGCCGCGGGTCGACCAGCTGTCCCAGCGGCCTCGGACCCTAGTCTGAAGAGCTGTGGGGTCGACCAACTATCCCGGCCGACTCAGAGGCGGGTCCGAGGAGCTGTGGGGTGGAATCGCTCTCCCGGCCGACTTGGTCCTGCGCCCGAGCTGACACAGGAGCAACCAGCTATCCCGGCCCTTTTGGTCAGTGTTCCGAGCTGGGGAGGGGTCGATCAGCTGTCCCGGCCGACTCAGACCCGGGTCCGAGGAGCTGCGGGGATGACCAGCTATCCCGCCAACTCGGCCAGGGTTCGAGCTGACGCGGGTCGTCCAGTTATCGCGGCCAACACGGTCCCGGTCCGAGGAGCTGTGGGGTCCACCAGATGTCCCGGCCGACTCGGACCCGAAGCCGAGGAGCTGTCGGGTCGACCAGCTGTCTAGGCCGACTCGTTCCCGTGTCCGAGTTGACATAGGGTCGGCCTGAAATCCTGAACCATTTGGTCCCCGGTACGAGCTGACGTGGTTTCCATCAGCAGTCCCGGCCAACTCGGACCCGGGTCCGAGGAGCTCTGGAGTCACAAGCTGTCCCGGCCGACTCGGTCCAGATCCGAACTGCCGCAGGGTCGACCAGCTCTTCCGGCCGATTCGCACCCGGGTCCCAGGAGCTCTGGGGTGGACCAGCTCTCCTGGCCGACTCCGTCCTGGGTCCTAACTTACACAGGGTCGACCATCTATCCCGGTCCATATGGTCCCAGCTCCGAACTGACGCCCTGTCGTTAATTTTCCAGGACGACCCGGTCACGGGTCTGAGGAGCTGTGGGGTCGACCAGGTGTCCCGGTTGACTCGGACCCGAGGCCGAGGAGCTGTGGGGTTCACCAGCTATCCCGGCCAACTCAGTACTGGTCCGAGCTGACGCGGGGTCGTCCAGCTGTGCAGGCCGACTCGAACCCGGGTCCGAGGAGCTCTGGTGTTGTCCAGCTACCCTGCCCGACTCCGTCCCGGGTCCGAGCTTACCCAGGGTCGACCATCTATCCCGGCCCATTTGGTCCGGGGTCCGGGCTGACGCGGTCTCGCTCACCTGCCCCAGACGACACGGTCCCGGGTCTGAGGAGGTGCGGGGTCGAACATATGTCCCGGCCGACTCGGACCCGAGTCCGAGGAGCTGTGGGGTCGAGCAGCTCTCCTGGCCGACTCGTCCCGGGTTCGAGCTGACGCGGGCTCGACCAGCTATCCCGGCCGACTCGGTCCCGGTACCGATCTGACACATGATGGACCAGCTATCCCGGCCCATTCGGTCCCAGATGCGAGCTGAGGCGGGGTCGACCAGACGTCCCGGCCGCCTCGGACCCTGGTCTGAGGAGCTGTGGGCTTGACAAGCTCTCCCGGCCGAATCGGTCCCGGATTCGAGCTGCCGCAGCGTCGACCAGCTATCCCGGCGTCTCGGCCCCGGGTCCGAGATGACTCGGTGTCGACCAGCAATGCTGGCCAACTCGGACCCGGGTCCGAGGAGCTGTGGGGTCGACCAGCTATCCTGGCCGACTCGTCCCGGGTCAGAGCAGACGCGGGGTCAACCAGTTATCCCGGCCACCTCGGTCCCGGGTCCAACCTGCCACGGGTCGACCAGCTGTCCCCGCCGACTCGGCCCCGGGTCCAAGCAGCTGTGGGGTGGACCAGCTGTGCACGCCGATCGGTCCCGGTTCCGAGCTGACACAGTGTCGGCCAGGAATCCCGACCCATTTGGTCCCGGGTCCCAGCTGACTCGGTGTCGACCAGCTGTCCCCGCCGACTCGGACCCAGGTCCGAGGAGCTGTGGGGTCGAGCAGCTCTCCTGGCCTGCTCGTCCCGGGTTCGAGGGGACGCTGGCTCGACCAGTTTCCCCGGCCAACTCGGTCCCGGATCCAAGGTGCCGCACGTCGACGAGCTCTCCCGGCCGACTCGGTCCCTGTACCTTTCTGACACGTGATAGACCAGCTATCCCGGCCCATTTGGTCCCAGATCCGAGCTGACGCGGGGTGGACCAGAGGTCCGGGCCGCCTCGGAACCGGGTCCGAGGAGCTGTGGGCTCGACATTCTCTCCCTGCCGAATCGGTCCCGGGTCCGAGAAGACTCGGGGTCGACCAGCTATCCCGGCCAACTCAGACCCGGGTCCGAGGAGCTGCGGGGTCGACCAGCTATCCCGCCAACTCGGACCCGGGTCCGAGGAGCTGTAGTGTTGGCCAGCTATCCCGGTGTACTCGGTCTCGGGTCCGAGCTGCCGCAGGGTCGACCCGCTGTGCAGGCCGACTCGGACCCAGGTTCAAGGAGCTGTTGGGTCGCCCAGATATCCTGGCCAACGCGGTCCCGGGTCCGAGCTGAAACAGGGTCGATCAGCTATCCCGGCCCATTTGGTCAGTGCTACGAGCTGCCCCAGTGTCGATCAGCTGTCCCAGCCGACTCGGAACCTGGTCCGAGGAGCTGTGGGATCGACCAGATTTCCCGGCCGATTCGGACCCGAGTCCGAGGAGCTGTGGTGTCGACCAGCTATCCTGGCCGACTCGTCCCGGGTTCGAGCAGACGCGGGGTCGACCAGTTAGCCTTGCTAACTCGGTCCCGGGTCCAAGGTGCCGCGGGTCGACCAGCTGTCCCAGCGGCCTCGGACCCTAGTCTGAAGAGCTGTGGGGTCGACCAACTATCCCGGCCGACTCAGAGGCGGGTCCGAGGAGCTGTGGGGTGGAATCGCTCTCCCGGCCGACTTGGTCCTGCGCCCGAGCTGACACAGGAGCAACCAGCTATCCCGGCCCTTTTGGTCAGTGTTCCGAGCTGGGGAGGGGTCGATCAGCTGTCCCGGCCGACTCAGACCCGGGTCCGAGGAGCTGCGGGGATGACCAGCTATCCCGCCAACTCGGCCAGGGTTCGAGCTGACGCGGGTCGTCCAGTTATCGCGGCCAACACGGTCCCGGTCCGAGGAGCTGTGGGGTCCACCAGATGTCCCGGCCGACTCGGACCCGAAGCCGAGGAGCTGTCGGGTCGACCAGCTGTCTAGGCCGACTCGTTCCCGTGTCCGAGTTGACATAGGGTCGGCCTGAAATCCTGAACCATTTGGTCCCCGGTACGAGCTGACGTGGTTTCCATCAGCAGTCCCGGCCAACTCGGACCCGGGTCCGAGGAGCTCTGGAGTCACAAGCTGTCCCGGCCGACTCGGTCCAGATCCGAACTGCCGCAGGGTCGACCAGCTCTTCCGGCCGATTCGCACCCGGGTCCCAGGAGCTCTGGGGTGGACCAGCTCTCCTGGCCGACTCCGTCCTGGGTCCTAACTTACACAGGGTCGACCATCTATCCCGGTCCATATGGTCCCAGCTCCGAACTGACGCCCTGTCGTTAATTTTCCAGGACGACCCGGTCACGGGTCTGAGGAGCTGTGGGGTCGACCAGGTGTCCCGGTTGACTCGGACCCGAGGCCGAGGAGCTGTGGGGTTCACCAGCTATCCCGGCCAACTCAGTACTGGTCCGAGCTGACGCGGGGTCGTCCAGCTGTGCAGGCCGACTCGAACCCGGGTCCGAGGAGCTCTGGTGTTGTCCAGCTACCCTGCCCGACTCCGTCCCGGGTCCGAGCTTACCCAGGGTCGACCATCTATCCCGGCCCATTTGGTCCGGGGTCCGGGCTGACGCGGTCTCGCTCACCTGCCCCAGACGACACGGTCCCGGGTCTGAGGAGGTGCGGGGTCGAACATATGTCCCGGCCGACTCGGACCCGAGTCCGAGGAGCTGTGGGGTCGAGCAGCTCTCCTGGCCGACTCGTCCCGGGTTCGAGCTGACGCGGGCTCGACCAGCTATCCCGGCCGACTCGGTCCCGGTACCGATCTGACACATGATGGACCAGCTATCCCGGCCCATTCGGTCCCAGATGCGAGCTGAGGCGGGGTCGACCAGACGTCCCGGCCGCCTCGGACCCTGGTCTGAGGAGCTGTGGGCTTGACAAGCTCTCCCGGCCGAATCGGTCCCGGATTCGAGCTGCCGCAGCGTCGACCAGCTATCCCGGCGTCTCGGCCCCGGGTCCGAGATGACTCGGTGTCGACCAGCAATGCTGGCCAACTCGGACCCGGGTCCGAGGAGCTGTGGGGTCGACCAGCTATCCTGGCCGACTCGTCCCGGGTCAGAGCAGACGCGGGGTCAACCAGTTATCCCGGCCACCTCGGTCCCGGGTCCAACCTGCCACGGGTCGACCAGCTGTCCCCGCCGACTCGGCCCCGGGTCCAAGCAGCTGTGGGGTGGACCAGCTGTGCACGCCGATCGGTCCCGGTTCCGAGCTGACACAGTGTCGGCCAGGAATCCCGACCCATTTGGTCCCGGGTCCCAGCTGACTCGGTGTCGACCAGCTGTCCCCGCCGACTCGGACCCAGGTCCGAGGAGCTGTGGGGTCGAGCAGCTCTCCTGGCCTGCTCGTCCCGGGTTCGAGGGGACGCTGGCTCGACCAGTTTCCCCGGCCAACTCGGTCCCGGATCCAAGGTGCCGCACGTCGACGAGCTCTCCCGGCCGACTCGGTCCCTGTACCTTTCTGACACGTGATAGACCAGCTATCCCGGCCCATTTGGTCCCAGATCCGAGCTGACGCGGGGTGGACCAGAGGTCCGGGCCGCCTCGGAACCGGGTCCGAGGAGCTGTGGGCTCGACATTCTCTCCCTGCCGAATCGGTCCCGGGTCCGAGAAGACTCGGGGTCGACCAGCTATCCCGGCCAACTCAGACCCGGGTCCGAGGAGCTGCGGGGTCGACCAGCTATCCCGGCCAACTCGGACCCGGGTCCGAGGAGCTGTAGTGTTGGCCAGCTATCCCGGTGTACTCGGTCTCGGGTCCGAGCTGCCGCAGGGTCGACCCGCTGTGCAGGCCGACTCGGACCCAGGTTCAAGGAGCTGTTGGGTCGCCTAGATATCCTGGCCAACGCGGTCCCGGGTCCGAGCTGAAACAGGGTCGATCAGCTATCCCGGCCCATTTGGTCAGTGCTACGAGCTGCCCCAGTGTCGATCAGCTGTCCCAGCCGACTCGGAACCTGGTCCGAGGAGCTGTGGGATCGACCAGATTTCCCGGCCGATTCGGACCCGAGTCCGAGGAGCTGTGGTGTCGACCAGCTATCCTGGCCGACTCGTCCCGGGTTCGAGCAGACGCGGGGTCGACCAGTTAGCCTTGCTAACTCGGTCCCGGGTCCAAGGTGCCGCGGGTCGACCAGCTGTCCCAGCGGCCTCGGACCCTAGTCTGAAGAGCTGTGGGGTCGACCAACTATCCCGGCCGACTCAGAGGCGGGTCCGAGGAGCTGTGGGGTGGAATCGCTCTCCCGGCCGACTTGGTCCTGCGCCCGAGCTGACACAGGAGCAACCAGCTATCCCGGCCCTTTTGGTCAGTGTTCCGAGCTGGGGAGGGGTCGATCAGCTGTCCCGGCCGACTCAGACCCGGGTCCGAGGAGCTGCGGGGATGACCAGCTATCCCGCCAACTCGGCCAGGGTTCGAGCTGACGCGGGTCGTCCAGTTATCGCGGCCAACACGGTCCCGGTCCGAGGAGCTGTGGGGTCCACCAGATGTCCCGGCCGACTCGGACCCGAAGCCGAGGAGCTGTCGGGTCGACCAGCTGTCTAGGCCGACTCGTTCCCGTGTCCGAGTTGACATAGGGTCGGCCTGAAATCCTGAACCATTTGGTCCCCGGTACGAGCTGACGTGGTTTCCATCAGCAGTCCCGGCCAACTCGGACCCGGGTCCGAGGAGCTCTGGAGTCACAAGCTGTCCCGGCCGACTCGGTCCAGATCCGAACTGCCGCAGGGTCGACCAGCTCTTCCGGCCGATTCGCACCCGGGTCCCAGGAGCTCTGGGGTGGACCAGCTCTCCTGGCCGACTCCGTCCTGGGTCCTAACTTACACAGGGTCGACCATCTATCCCGGTCCATATGGTCCCAGCTCCGAACTGACGCCCTGTCGTTAATTTTCCAGGACGACCCGGTCACGGGTCTGAGGAGCTGTGGGGTCGACCAGGTGTCCCGGTTGACTCGGACCCGAGGCCGAGGAGCTGTGGGGTTCACCAGCTATCCCGGCCAACTCAGTACTGGTCCGAGCTGACGCGGGGTCGTCCAGCTGTGCAGGCCGACTCGAACCCGGGTCCGAGGAGCTCTGGTGTTGTCCAGCTACCCTGCCCGACTCCGTCCCGGGTCCGAGCTTACCCAGGGTCGACCATCTATCCCGGCCCATTTGGTCCGGGGTCCGGGCTGACGCGGTCTCGCTCACCTGCCCCAGACGACACGGTCCCGGGTCTGAGGAGGTGCGGGGTCGAACATATGTCCCGGCCGACTCGGACCCGAGTCCGAGGAGCTGTGGGGTCGAGCAGCTCTCCTGGCCGACTCGTCCCGGGTTCGAGCTGACGCGGGCTCGACCAGCTATCCCGGCCGACTCGGTCCCGGTACCGATCTGACACATGATGGACCAGCTATCCCGGCCCATTCGGTCCCAGATGCGAGCTGAGGCGGGGTCGACCAGACGTCCCGGCCGCCTCGGACCCTGGTCTGAGGAGCTGTGGGCTTGACAAGCTCTCCCGGCCGAATCGGTCCCGGATTCGAGCTGCCGCAGCGTCGACCAGCTATCCCGGCGTCTCGGCCCCGGGTCCGAGATGACTCGGTGTCGACCAGCAATGCTGGCCAACTCGGACCCGGGTCCGAGGAGCTGTGGGGTCGACCAGCTATCCTGGCCGACTCGTCCCGGGTCAGAGCAGACGCGGGGTCAACCAGTTATCCCGGCCACCTCGGTCCCGGGTCCAACCTGCCACGGGTCGACCAGCTGTCCCCGCCGACTCGGCCCCGGGTCCAAGCAGCTGTGGGGTGGACCAGCTGTGCACGCCGATCGGTCCCGGTTCCGAGCTGACACAGTGTCGGCCAGGAATCCCGACCCATTTGGTCCCGGGTCCCAGCTGACTCGGTGTCGACCAGCTGTCCCCGCCGACTCGGACCCAGGTCCGAGGAGCTGTGGGGTCGAGCAGCTCTCCTGGCCTGCTCGTCCCGGGTTCGAGGGGACGCTGGCTCGACCAGTTTCCCCGGCCAACTCGGTCCCGGATCCAAGGTGCCGCACGTCGACGAGCTCTCCCGGCCGACTCGGTCCCTGTACCTTTCTGACACGTGATAGACCAGCTATCCCGGCCCATTTGGTCCCAGATCCGAGCTGACGCGGGGTGGACCAGAGGTCCGGGCCGCCTCGGAACCGGGTCCGAGGAGCTGTGGGCTCGACATTCTCTCCCTGCCGAATCGGTCCCGGGTCCGAGAAGACTCGGGGTCGACCAGCTATCCCGGCCAACTCAGACCCGGGTCCGAGAAGACTCGGGGTCGACCAGCTATCCCGGCCAACTCGGACCCGGGTCCGAGGAGCTGTAGTGTTGGCCAGCTATCCCGGTGTACTCGGTCTCGGGTCCGAGCTGCCGCAGGGTCGACCCGCTGTGCAGGCCGACTCGGACCCAGGTTCAAGGAGCTGTTGGGTCGCCCAGATATCCTGGCCAACGCGGTCCCGGGTCCGAGCTGAAACAGGGTCGATCAGCTATCCCGGCCCATTTGGTCAGTGCTACGAGCTGCCCCAGTGTCGATCAGCTGTCCCAGCCGACTCGGAACCTGGTCCGAGGAGCTGTGGGATCGACCAGATTTCCCGGCCGATTCGGACCCGAGTCCGAGGAGCTGTGGTGTCGACCAGCTATCCTGGCCGACTCGTCCCGGGTTCGAGCAGACGCGGGGTCGACCAGTTAGCCTTGCTAACTCGGTCCCGGGTCCAAGGTGCCGCGGGTCGACCAGCTGTCCCAGCGGCCTCGGACCCTAGTCTGAAGAGCTGTGGGGTCGACCAACTATCCCGGCCGACTCAGAGGCGGGTCCGAGGAGCTGTGGGGTGGAATCGCTCTCCCGGCCGACTTGGTCCTGCGCCCGAGCTGACACAGGAGCAACCAGCTATCCCGGCCCTTTTGGTCAGTGTTCCGAGCTGGGGAGGGGTCGATCAGCTGTCCCGGCCGACTCAGACCCGGGTCCGAGGAGCTGCGGGGATGACCAGCTATCCCGCCAACTCGGCCAGGGTTCGAGCTGACGCGGGTCGTCCAGTTATCGCGGCCAACACGGTCCCGGTCCGAGGAGCTGTGGGGTCCACCAGATGTCCCGGCCGACTCGGACCCGAAGCCGAGGAGCTGTCGGGTCGACCAGCTGTCTAGGCCGACTCGTTCCCGTGTCCGAGTTGACATAGGGTCGGCCTGAAATCCTGAACCATTTGGTCCCCGGTACGAGCTGACGTGGTTTCCATCAGCAGTCCCGGCCAACTCGGACCCGGGTCCGAGGAGCTCTGGAGTCACAAGCTGTCCCGGCCGACTCGGTCCAGATCCGAACTGCCGCAGGGTCGACCAGCTCTTCCGGCCGATTCGCACCCGGGTCCCAGGAGCTCTGGGGTGGACCAGCTCTCCTGGCCGACTCCGTCCTGGGTCCTAACTTACACAGGGTCGACCATCTATCCCGGTCCATATGGTCCCAGCTCCGAACTGACGCCCTGTCGTTAATTTTCCAGGACGACCCGGTCACGGGTCTGAGGAGCTGTGGGGTCGACCAGGTGTCCCGGTTGACTCGGACCCGAGGCCGAGGAGCTGTGGGGTTCACCAGCTATCCCGGCCAACTCAGTACTGGTCCGAGCTGACGCGGGGTCGTCCAGCTGTGCAGGCCGACTCGAACCCGGGTCCGAGGAGCTCTGGTGTTGTCCAGCTACCCTGCCCGACTCCGTCCCGGGTCCGAGCTTACCCAGGGTCGACCATCTATCCCGGCCCATTTGGTCCGGGGTCCGGGCTGACGCGGTCTCGCTCACCTGCCCCAGACGACACGGTCCCGGGTCTGAGGAGGTGCGGGGTCGAACATATGTCCCGGCCGACTCGGACCCGAGTCCGAGGAGCTGTGGGGTCGAGCAGCTCTCCTGGCCGACTCGTCCCGGGTTCGAGCTGACGCGGGCTCGACCAGCTATCCCGGCCGACTCGGTCCCGGTACCGATCTGACACATGATGGACCAGCTATCCCGGCCCATTCGGTCCCAGATGCGAGCTGAGGCGGGGTCGACCAGACGTCCCGGCCGCCTCGGACCCTGGTCTGAGGAGCTGTGGGCTTGACAAGCTCTCCCGGCCGAATCGGTCCCGGATTCGAGCTGCCGCAGCGTCGACCAGCTATCCCGGCGTCTCGGCCCCGGGTCCGAGATGACTCGGTGTCGACCAGCAATGCTGGCCAACTCGGACCCGGGTCCGAGGAGCTGTGGGGTCGACCAGCTATCCTGGCCGACTCGTCCCGGGTCAGAGCAGACGCGGGGTCAACCAGTTATCCCGGCCACCTCGGTCCCGGGGCCAACCTGCCACGGGTCGACCAGCTGTCCCCGCCGACTCGGCCCCGGGTCCAAGCAGCTGTGGGGTGGACCAGCTGTGCACGCCGATCGGTCCCGGTTCCGAGCTGACACAGTGTCGGCCAGGAATCCCGACCCATTTGGTCCCGGGTCCCAGCTGACTCGGTGTCGACCAGCTGTCCCCGCCGACTCGGACCCAGGTCCGAGGAGCTGTGGGGTCGAGCAGCTCTCCTGGCCTGCTCGTCCCGGGTTCGAGGGGACGCTGGCTCGACCAGTTTCCCCGGCCAACTCGGTCCCGGATCCAAGGTGCCGCACGTCGACGAGCTCTCCCGGCCGACTCGGTCCCTGTACCTTTCTGACACGTGATAGACCAGCTATCCCGGCCCATTTGGTCCCAGATCCGAGCTGACGCGGGGTGGACCAGAGGTCCGGGCCGCCTCGGAACCGGGTCCGAGGAGCTGTGGGCTCGACATTCTCTCCCTGCCGAATCGGTCCCGGGTCCGAGAAGACTCGGGGTCGACCAGCTATCCCGGCCAACTCAGACCCGGGTCCGAGAAGACTCGGGGTCGACCAGCTATCCCGGCCAACTCGGACCCGGGTCCGAGGAGCTGTAGTGTTGGCCAGCTATCCCGGTGTACTCGGTCTCGGGTCCGAGCTGCCGCAGGGTCGACCCGCTGTGCAGGCCGACTCGGACCCAGGTTCAAGGAGCTGTTGGGTCGCCTAGATATCCTGGCCAACGCGGTCCCGGGTCCGAGCTGAAACAGGGTCGATCAGCTATCCCGGCCCATTTGGTCAGTGCTACGAGCTGCCCCAGTGTCGATCAGCTGTCCCAGCCGACTCGGAACCTGGTCCGAGGAGCTGTGGGATCGACCAGATTTCCCGGCCGATTCGGACCCGAGTCCGAGGAGCTGTGGTGTCGACCAGCTATCCTGGCCGACTCGTCCCGGGTTCGAGCAGACGCGGGGTCGACCAGTTAGCCTTGCTAACTCGGTCCCGGGTCCAAGGTGCCGCGGGTCGACCAGCTGTCCCAGCGGCCTCGGACCCTAGTCTGAAGAGCTGTGGGGTCGACCAACTATCCCGGCCGACTCAGAGGCGGGTCCGAGGAGCTGTGGGGTGGAATCGCTCTCCCGGCCGACTTGGTCCTGCGCCCGAGCTGACACAGGAGCAACCAGCTATCCCGGCCCTTTTGGTCAGTGTTCCGAGCTGGGGAGGGGTCGATCAGCTGTCCCGGCCGACTCAGACCCGGGTCCGAGGAGCTGCGGGGATGACCAGCTATCCCGCCAACTCGGCCAGGGTTCGAGCTGACGCGGGTCGTCCAGTTATCGCGGCCAACACGGTCCCGGTCCGAGGAGCTGTGGGGTCCACCAGATGTCCCGGCCGACTCGGACCCGAAGCCGAGGAGCTGTCGGGTCGACCAGCTGTCTAGGCCGACTCGTTCCCGTGTCCGAGTTGACATAGGGTCGGCCTGAAATCCTGAACCATTTGGTCCCCGGTACGAGCTGACGTGGTTTCCATCAGCAGTCCCGGCCAACTCGGACCCGGGTCCGAGGAGCTCTGGAGTCACAAGCTGTCCCGGCCGACTCGGTCCAGATCCGAACTGCCGCAGGGTCGACCAGCTCTTCCGGCCGATTCGCACCCGGGTCCCAGGAGCTCTGGGGTGGACCAGCTCTCCTGGCCGACTCCGTCCTGGGTCCTAACTTACACAGGGTCGACCATCTATCCCGGTCCATATGGTCCCAGCTCCGAACTGACGCCCTGTCGTTAATTTTCCAGGACGACCCGGTCACGGGTCTGAGGAGCTGTGGGGTCGACCAGGTGTCCCGGTTGACTCGGACCCGAGGCCGAGGAGCTGTGGGGTTCACCAGCTATCCCGGCCAACTCAGTACTGGTCCGAGCTGACGCGGGGTCGTCCAGCTGTGCAGGCCGACTCGAACCCGGGTCCGAGGAGCTCTGGTGTTGTCCAGCTACCCTGCCCGACTCCGTCCCGGGTCCGAGCTTACCCAGGGTCGACCATCTATCCCGGCCCATTTGGTCCGGGGTCCGGGCTGACGCGGTCTCGCTCACCTGCCCCAGACGACACGGTCCCGGGTCTGAGGAGGTGCGGGGTCGAACATATGTCCCGGCCGACTCGGACCCGAGTCCGAGGAGCTGTGGGGTCGAGCAGCTCTCCTGGCCGACTCGTCCCGGGTTCGAGCTGACGCGGGCTCGACCAGCTATCCCGGCCGACTCGGTCCCGGTACCGATCTGACACATGATGGACCAGCTATCCCGGCCCATTCGGTCCCAGATGCGAGCTGAGGCGGGGTCGACCAGACGTCCCGGCCGCCTCGGACCCTGGTCTGAGGAGCTGTGGGCTTGACAAGCTCTCCCGGCCGAATCGGTCCCGGATTCGAGCTGCCGCAGCGTCGACCAGCTATCCCGGCGTCTCGGCCCCGGGTCCGAGATGACTCGGTGTCGACCAGCAATGCTGGCCAACTCGGACCCGGGTCCGAGGAGCTGTGGGGTCGACCAGCTATCCTGGCCGACTCGTCCCGGGTCAGAGCAGACGCGGGGTCAACCAGTTATCCCGGCCACCTCGGTCCCGGGTCCAACCTGCCACGGGTCGACCAGCTGTCCCCGCCGACTCGGCCCCGGGTCCAAGCAGCTGTGGGGTGGACCAGCTGTGCACGCCGATCGGTCCCGGTTCCGAGCTGACACAGTGTCGGCCAGGAATCCCGACCCATTTGGTCCCGGGTCCCAGCTGACTCGGTGTCGACCAGCTGTCCCCGCCGACTCGGACCCAGGTCCGAGGAGCTGTGGGGTCGAGCAGCTCTCCTGGCCTGCTCGTCCCGGGTTCGAGGGGACGCTGGCTCGACCAGTTTCCCCGGCCAACTCGGTCCCGGATCCAAGGTGCCGCACGTCGACGAGCTCTCCCGGCCGACTCGGTCCCTGTACCTTTCTGACACGTGATAGACCAGCTATCCCGGCCCATTTGGTCCCAGATCCGAGCTGACGCGGGGTGGACCAGAGGTCCGGGCCGCCTCGGAACCGGGTCCGAGGAGCTGTGGGCTCGACATTCTCTCCCTGCCGAATCGGTCCCGGGTCCGAGAAGACTCGGGGTCGACCAGCTATCCCGGCCAACTCAGACCCGGGTCCGAGAAGACTCGGGGTCGACCAGCTATCCCGGCCAACTCGGACCCGGGTCCGAGGAGCTGTAGTGTTGGCCAGCTATCCCGGTGTACTCGGTCTCGGGTCCGAGCTGCCGCAGGGTCGACCCGCTGTGCAGGCCGACTCGGACCCAGGTTCAAGGAGCTGTTGGGTCGCCTAGATATCCTGGCCAACGCGGTCCCGGGTCCGAGCTGAAACAGGGTCGATCAGCTATCCCGGCCCATTTGGTCAGTGCTACGAGCTGCCCCAGTGTCGATCAGCTGTCCCAGCCGACTCGGAACCTGGTCCGAGGAGCTGTGGGATCGACCAGATTTCCCGGCCGATTCGGACCCGAGTCCGAGGAGCTGTGGTGTCGACCAGCTATCCTGGCCGACTCGTCCCGGGTTCGAGCAGACGCGGGGTCGACCAGTTAGCCTTGCTAACTCGGTCCCGGGTCCAAGGTGCCGCGGGTCGACCAGCTGTCCCAGCGGCCTCGGACCCTAGTCTGAAGAGCTGTGGGGTCGACCAACTATCCCGGCCGACTCAGAGGCGGGTCCGAGGAGCTGTGGGGTGGAATCGCTCTCCCGGCCGACTTGGTCCTGCGCCCGAGCTGACACAGGAGCAACCAGCTATCCCGGCCCTTTTGGTCAGTGTTCCGAGCTGGGGAGGGGTCGATCAGCTGTCCCGGCCGACTCAGACCCGGGTCCGAGGAGCTGCGGGGATGACCAGCTATCCCGCCAACTCGGCCAGGGTTCGAGCTGACGCGGGTCGTCCAGTTATCGCGGCCAACACGGTCCCGGTCCGAGGAGCTGTGGGGTCCACCAGATGTCCCGGCCGACTCGGACCCGAAGCCGAGGAGCTGTCGGGTCGACCAGCTGTCTAGGCCGACTCGTTCCCGTGTCCGAGTTGACATAGGGTCGGCCTGAAATCCTGAACCATTTGGTCCCCGGTACGAGCTGACGTGGTTTCCATCAGCAGTCCCGGCCAACTCGGACCCGGGTCCGAGGAGCTCTGGAGTCACAAGCTGTCCCGGCCGACTCGGTCCAGATCCGAACTGCCGCAGGGTCGACCAGCTCTTCCGGCCGATTCGCACCCGGGTCCCAGGAGCTCTGGGGTGGACCAGCTCTCCTGGCCGACTCCGTCCTGGGTCCTAACTTACACAGGGTCGACCATCTATCCCGGTCCATATGGTCCCAGCTCCGAACTGACGCCCTGTCGTTAATTTTCCAGGACGACCCGGTCACGGGTCTGAGGAGCTGTGGGGTCGACCAGGTGTCCCGGTTGACTCGGACCCGAGGCCGAGGAGCTGTGGGGTTCACCAGCTATCCCGGCCAACTCAGTACTGGTCCGAGCTGACGCGGGGTCGTCCAGCTGTGCAGGCCGACTCGAACCCGGGTCCGAGGAGCTCTGGTGTTGTCCAGCTACCCTGCCCGACTCCGTCCCGGGTCCGAGCTTACCCAGGGTCGACCATCTATCCCGGCCCATTTGGTCCGGGGTCCGGGCTGACGCGGTCTCGCTCACCTGCCCCAGACGACACGGTCCCGGGTCTGAGGAGGTGCGGGGTCGAACATATGTCCCGGCCGACTCGGACCCGAGTCCGAGGAGCTGTGGGGTCGAGCAGCTCTCCTGGCCGACTCGTCCCGGGTTCGAGCTGACGCGGGCTCGACCAGCTATCCCGGCCGACTCGGTCCCGGTACCGATCTGACACATGATGGACCAGCTATCCCGGCCCATTCGGTCCCAGATGCGAGCTGAGGCGGGGTCGACCAGACGTCCCGGCCGCCTCGGACCCTGGTCTGAGGAGCTGTGGGCTTGACAAGCTCTCCCGGCCGAATCGGTCCCGGATTCGAGCTGCCGCAGCGTCGACCAGCTATCCCGGCGTCTCGGCCCCGGGTCCGAGATGACTCGGTGTCGACCAGCAATGCTGGCCAACTCGGACCCGGGTCCGAGGAGCTGTGGGGTCGACCAGCTATCCTGGCCGACTCGTCCCGGGTCAGAGCAGACGCGGGGTCAACCAGTTATCCCGGCCACCTCGGTCCCGGGTCCAACCTGCCACGGGTCGACCAGCTGTCCCCGCCGACTCGGCCCCGGGTCCAAGCAGCTGTGGGGTGGACCAGCTGTGCACGCCGATCGGTCCCGGTTCCGAGCTGACACAGTGTCGGCCAGGAATCCCGACCCATTTGGTCCCGGGTCCCAGCTGACTCGGTGTCGACCAGCTGTCCCCGCCGACTCGGACCCAGGTCCGAGGAGCTGTGGGGTCGAGCAGCTCTCCTGGCCTGCTCGTCCCGGGTTCGAGGGGACGCTGGCTCGACCAGTTTCCCCGGCCAACTCGGTCCCGGATCCAAGGTGCCGCACGTCGACGAGCTCTCCCGGCCGACTCGGTCCCTGTACCTTTCTGACACGTGATAGACCAGCTATCCCGGCCCATTTGGTCCCAGATCCGAGCTGACGCGGGGTGGACCAGAGGTCCGGGCCGCCTCGGAACCGGGTCCGAGGAGCTGTGGGCTCGACATTCTCTCCCTGCCGAATCGGTCCCGGGTCCGAGAAGACTCGGGGTCGACCAGCTATCCCGGCCAACTCAGACCCGGGTCCGAGAAGACTCGGGGTCGACCAGCTATCCCGGCCAACTCGGACCCGGGTCCGAGGAGCTGTAGTGTTGGCCAGCTATCCCGGTGTACTCGGTCTCGGGTCCGAGCTGCCGCAGGGTCGACCCGCTGTGCAGGCCGACTCGGACCCAGGTTCAAGGAGCTGTTGGGTCGCCTAGATATCCTGGCCAACGCGGTCCCGGGTCCGAGCTGAAACAGGGTCGATCAGCTATCCCGGCCCATTTGGTCAGTGCTACGAGCTGCCCCAGTGTCGATCAGCTGTCCCAGCCGACTCGGAACCTGGTCCGAGGAGCTGTGGGATCGACCAGATTTCCCGGCCGATTCGGACCCGAGTCCGAGGAGCTGTGGTGTCGACCAGCTATCCTGGCCGACTCGTCCCGGGTTCGAGCAGACGCGGGGTCGACCAGTTAGCCTTGCTAACTCGGTCCCGGGTCCAAGGTGCCGCGGGTCGACCAGCTGTCCCAGCGGCCTCGGACCCTAGTCTGAAGAGCTGTGGGGTCGACCAACTATCCCGGCCGACTCAGAGGCGGGTCCGAGGAGCTGTGGGGTGGAATCGCTCTCCCGGCCGACTTGGTCCTGCGCCCGAGCTGACACAGGAGCAACCAGCTATCCCGGCCCTTTTGGTCAGTGTTCCGAGCTGGGGAGGGGTCGATCAGCTGTCCCGGCCGACTCAGACCCGGGTCCGAGGAGCTGCGGGGATGACCAGCTATCCCGCCAACTCGGCCAGGGTTCGAGCTGACGCGGGTCGTCCAGTTATCGCGGCCAACACGGTCCCGGTCCGAGGAGCTGTGGGGTCCACCAGATGTCCCGGCCGACTCGGACCCGAAGCCGAGGAGCTGTCGGGTCGACCAGCTGTCTAGGCCGACTCGTTCCCGTGTCCGAGTTGACATAGGGTCGGCCTGAAATCCTGAACCATTTGGTCCCCGGTACGAGCTGACGTGGTTTCCATCAGCAGTCCCGGCCAACTCGGACCCGGGTCCGAGGAGCTCTGGAGTCACAAGCTGTCCCGGCCGACTCGGTCCAGATCCGAACTGCCGCAGGGTCGACCAGCTCTTCCGGCCGATTCGCACCCGGGTCCCAGGAGCTCTGGGGTGGACCAGCTCTCCTGGCCGACTCCGTCCTGGGTCCTAACTTACACAGGGTCGACCATCTATCCCGGTCCATATGGTCCCAGCTCCGAACTGACGCCCTGTCGTTAATTTTCCAGGACGACCCGGTCACGGGTCTGAGGAGCTGTGGGGTCGACCAGGTGTCCCGGTTGACTCGGACCCGAGGCCGAGGAGCTGTGGGGTTCACCAGCTATCCCGGCCAACTCAGTACTGGTCCGAGCTGACGCGGGGTCGTCCAGCTGTGCAGGCCGACTCGAACCCGGGTCCGAGGAGCTCTGGTGTTGTCCAGCTACCCTGCCCGACTCCGTCCCGGGTCCGAGCTTACCCAGGGTCGACCATCTATCCCGGCCCATTTGGTCCGGGGTCCGGGCTGACGCGGTCTCGCTCACCTGCCCCAGACGACACGGTCCCGGGTCTGAGGAGGTGCGGGGTCGAACATATGTCCCGGCCGACTCGGACCCGAGTCCGAGGAGCTGTGGGGTCGAGCAGCTCTCCTGGCCGACTCGTCCCGGGTTCGAGCTGACGCGGGCTCGACCAGCTATCCCGGCCGACTCGGTCCCGGTACCGATCTGACACATGATGGACCAGCTATCCCGGCCCATTCGGTCCCAGATGCGAGCTGAGGCGGGGTCGACCAGACGTCCCGGCCGCCTCGGACCCTGGTCTGAGGAGCTGTGGGCTTGACAAGCTCTCCCGGCCGAATCGGTCCCGGATTCGAGCTGCCGCAGCGTCGACCAGCTATCCCGGCGTCTCGGCCCCGGGTCCGAGATGACTCGGTGTCGACCAGCAATGCTGGCCAACTCGGACCCGGGTCCGAGGAGCTGTGGGGTCGACCAGCTATCCTGGCCGACTCGTCCCGGGTCAGAGCAGACGCGGGGTCAACCAGTTATCCCGGCCACCTCGGTCCCGGGTCCAACCTGCCACGGGTCGACCAGCTGTCCCCGCCGACTCGGCCCCGGGTCCAAGCAGCTGTGGGGTGGACCAGCTGTGCACGCCGATCGGTCCCGGTTCCGAGCTGACACAGTGTCGGCCAGGAATCCCGACCCATTTGGTCCCGGGTCCCAGCTGACTCGGTGTCGACCAGCTGTCCCCGCCGACTCGGACCCAGGTCCGAGGAGCTGTGGGGTCGAGCAGCTCTCCTGGCCTGCTCGTCCCGGGTTCGAGGGGACGCTGGCTCGACCAGTTTCCCCGGCCAACTCGGTCCCGGATCCAAGGTGCCGCACGTCGACGAGCTCTCCCGGCCGACTCGGTCCCTGTACCTTTCTGACACGTGATAGACCAGCTATCCCGGCCCATTTGGTCCCAGATCCGAGCTGACGCGGGGTGGACCAGAGGTCCGGGCCGCCTCGGAACCGGGTCCGAGGAGCTGTGGGCTCGACATTCTCTCCCTGCCGAATCGGTCCCGGGTCCGAGAAGACTCGGGGTCGACCAGCTATCCCGGCCAACTCAGACCCGGGTCCGAGGAGCTGCGGGGTCGACCAGCTATCCCGCCAACTCGGACCCGGGTCCGAGGAGCTGTAGTGTTGGCCAGCTATCCCGGTGTACTCGGTCTCGGGTCCGAGCTGCCGCAGGGTCGACCCGCTGTGCAGGCCGACTCGGACCCAGGTTCAAGGAGCTGTTGGGTCGCCTAGATATCCTGGCCAACGCGGTCCCGGGTCCGAGCTGAAACAGGGTCGATCAGCTATCCCGGCCCATTTGGTCAGTGCTACGAGCTGCCCCAGTGTCGATCAGCTGTCCCAGCCGACTCGGTCCCGGTACCGATCTGACACATGATGGACCAGCTATCCCGGCCCATTCGGTCCCAGATGCGAGCTGAGGCGGGGTCGACCAGACGTCCCGGCCGCCTCGGACCCTGGTCTGAGGAGCTGTGGGCTTGACAAGCTCTCCCGGCCGAATCGGTCCCGGATTCGAGCTGCCGCAGCGTCGACCAGCTATCCCGGCGTCTCGGCCCCGGGTCCGAGATGACTCGGTGTCGACCAGCAATGCTGGCCAACTCGGACCCGGGTCCGAGGAGCTGTGGGGTCGACCAGCTATCCTGGCCGACTCGTCCCGGGTCAGAGCAGACGCGGGGTCAACCAGTTATCCCGGCCACCTCGGTCCCGGGTCCAACCTGCCACGGGTCGACCAGCTGTCCCCGCCGACTCGGCCCCGGGTCCAAGCAGCTGTGGGGTGGACCAGCTGTGCACGCCGATCGGTCCCGGTTCCGAGCTGACACAGTGTCGGCCAGGAATCCCGACCCATTTGGTCCCGGGTCCCAGCTGACTCGGTGTCGACCAGCTGTCCCCGCCGACTCGGACCCAGGTCCGAGGAGCTGTGGGGTCGAGCAGCTCTCCTGGCCTGCTCGTCCCGGGTTCGAGGGGACGCTGGCTCGACCAGTTTCCCCGGCCAACTCGGTCCCGGATCCAAGGTGCCGCACGTCGACGAGCTCTCCCGGCCGACTCGGTCCCTGTACCTTTCTGACACGTGATAGACCAGCTATCCCGGCCCATTTGGTCCCAGATCCGAGCTGACGCGGGGTGGACCAGAGGTCCGGGCCGCCTCGGAACCGGGTCCGAGGAGCTGTGGGCTCGACATTCTCTCCCTGCCGAATCGGTCCCGGGTCCGAGAAGACTCGGGGTCGACCAGCTATCCCGGCCAACTCAGACCCGGGTCCGAGAAGACTCGGGGTCGACCAGCTATCCCGGCCAACTCGGACCCGGGTCCGAGGAGCTGTAGTGTTGGCCAGCTATCCCGGTGTACTCGGTCTCGGGTCCGAGCTGCCGCAGGGTCGACCCGCTGTGCAGGCCGACTCGGACCCAGGTTCAAGGAGCTGTTGGGTCGCCTAGATATCCTGGCCAACGCGGTCCCGGGTCCGAGCTGAAACAGGGTCGATCAGCTATCCCGGCCCATTTGGTCAGTGCTACGAGCTGCCCCAGTGTCGATCAGCTGTCCCAGCCGACTCGGAACCTGGTCCGAGGAGCTGTGGGATCGACCAGATTTCCCGGCCGATTCGGACCCGAGTCCGAGGAGCTGTGGTGTCGACCAGCTATCCTGGCCGACTCGTCCCGGGTTCGAGCAGACGCGGGGTCGACCAGTTAGCCTTGCTAACTCGGTCCCGGGTCCAAGGTGCCGCGGGTCGACCAGCTGTCCCAGCGGCCTCGGACCCTAGTCTGAAGAGCTGTGGGGTCGACCAACTATCCCGGCCGACTCAGAGGCGGGTCCGAGGAGCTGTGGGGTGGAATCGCTCTCCCGGCCGACTTGGTCCTGCGCCCGAGCTGACACAGGAGCAACCAGCTATCCCGGCCCTTTTGGTCAGTGTTCCGAGCTGGGGAGGGGTCGATCAGCTGTCCCGGCCGACTCAGACCCGGGTCCGAGGAGCTGCGGGGATGACCAGCTATCCCGCCAACTCGGCCAGGGTTCGAGCTGACGCGGGTCGTCCAGTTATCGCGGCCAACACGGTCCCGGTCCGAGGAGCTGTGGGGTCCACCAGATGTCCCGGCCGACTCGGACCCGAAGCCGAGGAGCTGTCGGGTCGACCAGCTGTCTAGGCCGACTCGTTCCCGTGTCCGAGTTGACATAGGGTCGGCCTGAAATCCTGAACCATTTGGTCCCCGGTACGAGCTGACGTGGTTTCCATCAGCAGTCCCGGCCAACTCGGACCCGGGTCCGAGGAGCTCTGGAGTCACAAGCTGTCCCGGCCGACTCGGTCCAGATCCGAACTGCCGCAGGGTCGACCAGCTCTTCCGGCCGATTCGCACCCGGGTCCCAGGAGCTCTGGGGTGGACCAGCTCTCCTGGCCGACTCCGTCCTGGGTCCTAACTTACACAGGGTCGACCATCTATCCCGGTCCATATGGTCCCAGCTCCGAACTGACGCCCTGTCGTTAATTTTCCAGGACGACCCGGTCACGGGTCTGAGGAGCTGTGGGGTCGACCAGGTGTCCCGGTTGACTCGGACCCGAGGCCGAGGAGCTGTGGGGTTCACCAGCTATCCCGGCCAACTCAGTACTGGTCCGAGCTGACGCGGGGTCGTCCAGCTGTGCAGGCCGACTCGAACCCGGGTCCGAGGAGCTCTGGTGTTGTCCAGCTACCCTGCCCGACTCCGTCCCGGGTCCGAGCTTACCCAGGGTCGACCATCTATCCCGGCCCATTTGGTCCGGGGTCCGGGCTGACGCGGTCTCGCTCACCTGCCCCAGACGACACGGTCCCGGGTCTGAGGAGGTGCGGGGTCGAACATATGTCCCGGCCGACTCGGACCCGAGTCCGAGGAGCTGTGGGGTCGAGCAGCTCTCCTGGCCGACTCGTCCCGGGTTCGAGCTGACGCGGGCTCGACCAGCTATCCCGGCCGACTCGGTCCCGGTACCGATCTGACACATGATGGACCAGCTATCCCGGCCCATTCGGTCCCAGATGCGAGCTGAGGCGGGGTCGACCAGACGTCCCGGCCGCCTCGGACCCTGGTCTGAGGAGCTGTGGGCTTGACAAGCTCTCCCGGCCGAATCGGTCCCGGATTCGAGCTGCCGCAGCGTCGACCAGCTATCCCGGCGTCTCGGCCCCGGGTCCGAGATGACTCGGTGTCGACCAGCAATGCTGGCCAACTCGGACCCGGGTCCGAGGAGCTGTGGGGTCGACCAGCTATCCTGGCCGACTCGTCCCGGGTCAGAGCAGACGCGGGGTCAACCAGTTATCCCGGCCACCTCGGTCCCGGGGCCAACCTGCCACGGGTCGACCAGCTGTCCCCGCCGACTCGGCCCCGGGTCCAAGCAGCTGTGGGGTGGACCAGCTGTGCACGCCGATCGGTCCCGGTTCCGAGCTGACACAGTGTCGGCCAGGAATCCCGACCCATTTGGTCCCGGGTCCCAGCTGACTCGGTGTCGACCAGCTGTCCCCGCCGACTCGGACCCAGGTCCGAGGAGCTGTGGGGTCGAGCAGCTCTCCTGGCCTGCTCGTCCCGGGTTCGAGGGGACGCTGGCTCGACCAGTTTCCCCGGCCAACTCGGTCCCGGATCCAAGGTGCCGCACGTCGACGAGCTCTCCCGGCCGACTCGGTCCCTGTACCTTTCTGACACGTGATAGACCAGCTATCCCGGCCCATTTGGTCCCAGATCCGAGCTGACGCGGGGTGGACCAGAGGTCCGGGCCGCCTCGGAACCGGGTCCGAGGAGCTGTGGGCTCGACATTCTCTCCCTGCCGAATCGGTCCCGGGTCCGAGAAGACTCGGGGTCGACCAGCTATCCCGGCCAACTCAGACCCGGGTCCGAGAAGACTCGGGGTCGACCAGCTATCCCGGCCAACTCGGACCCGGGTCCGAGGAGCTGTAGTGTTGGCCAGCTATCCCGGTGTACTCGGTCTCGGGTCCGAGCTGCCGCAGGGTCGACCCGCTGTGCAGGCCGACTCGGACCCAGGTTCAAGGAGCTGTTGGGTCGCCTAGATATCCTGGCCAACGCGGTCCCGGGTCCGAGCTGAAACAGGGTCGATCAGCTATCCCGGCCCATTTGGTCAGTGCTACGAGCTGCCCCAGTGTCGATCAGCTGTCCCAGCCGACTCGGAACCTGGTCCGAGGAGCTGTGGGATCGACCAGATTTCCCGGCCGATTCGGACCCGAGTCCGAGGAGCTGTGGTGTCGACCAGCTATCCTGGCCGACTCGTCCCGGGTTCGAGCAGACGCGGGGTCGACCAGTTAGCCTTGCTAACTCGGTCCCGGGTCCAAGGTGCCGCGGGTCGACCAGCTGTCCCAGCGGCCTCGGACCCTAGTCTGAAGAGCTGTGGGGTCGACCAACTATCCCGGCCGACTCAGAGGCGGGTCCGAGGAGCTGTGGGGTGGAATCGCTCTCCCGGCCGACTTGGTCCTGCGCCCGAGCTGACACAGGAGCAACCAGCTATCCCGGCCCTTTTGGTCAGTGTTCCGAGCTGGGGAGGGGTCGATCAGCTGTCCCGGCCGACTCAGACCCGGGTCCGAGGAGCTGCGGGGATGACCAGCTATCCCGCCAACTCGGCCAGGGTTCGAGCTGACGCGGGTCGTCCAGTTATCGCGGCCAACACGGTCCCGGTCCGAGGAGCTGTGGGGTCCACCAGATGTCCCGGCCGACTCGGACCCGAAGCCGAGGAGCTGTCGGGTCGACCAGCTGTCTAGGCCGACTCGTTCCCGTGTCCGAGTTGACATAGGGTCGGCCTGAAATCCTGAACCATTTGGTCCCCGGTACGAGCTGACGTGGTTTCCATCAGCAGTCCCGGCCAACTCGGACCCGGGTCCGAGGAGCTCTGGAGTCACAAGCTGTCCCGGCCGACTCGGTCCAGATCCGAACTGCCGCAGGGTCGACCAGCTCTTCCGGCCGATTCGCACCCGGGTCCCAGGAGCTCTGGGGTGGACCAGCTCTCCTGGCCGACTCCGTCCTGGGTCCTAACTTACACAGGGTCGACCATCTATCCCGGTCCATATGGTCCCAGCTCCGAACTGACGCCCTGTCGTTAATTTTCCAGGACGACCCGGTCACGGGTCTGAGGAGCTGTGGGGTCGACCAGGTGTCCCGGTTGACTCGGACCCGAGGCCGAGGAGCTGTGGGGTTCACCAGCTATCCCGGCCAACTCAGTACTGGTCCGAGCTGACGCGGGGTCGTCCAGCTGTGCAGGCCGACTCGAACCCGGGTCCGAGGAGCTCTGGTGTTGTCCAGCTACCCTGCCCGACTCCGTCCCGGGTCCGAGCTTACCCAGGGTCGACCATCTATCCCGGCCCATTTGGTCCGGGGTCCGGGCTGACGCGGTCTCGCTCACCTGCCCCAGACGACACGGTCCCGGGTCTGAGGAGGTGCGGGGTCGAACATATGTCCCGGCCGACTCGGACCCGAGTCCGAGGAGCTGTGGGGTCGAGCAGCTCTCCTGGCCGACTCGTCCCGGGTTCGAGCTGACGCGGGCTCGACCAGCTATCCCGGCCGACTCGGTCCCGGTACCGATCTGACACATGATGGACCAGCTATCCCGGCCCATTCGGTCCCAGATGCGAGCTGAGGCGGGGTCGACCAGACGTCCCGGCCGCCTCGGACCCTGGTCTGAGGAGCTGTGGGCTTGACAAGCTCTCCCGGCCGAATCGGTCCCGGATTCGAGCTGCCGCAGCGTCGACCAGCTATCCCGGCGTCTCGGCCCCGGGTCCGAGATGACTCGGTGTCGACCAGCAATGCTGGCCAACTCGGACCCGGGTCCGAGGAGCTGTGGGGTCGACCAGCTATCCTGGCCGACTCGTCCCGGGTCAGAGCAGACGCGGGGTCAACCAGTGATCCCGGCCACCTCGGTCCCGGGGCCAACCTGCCACGGGTCGACCAGCTGTCCCCGCCGACTCGGCCCCGGGTCCAAGCAGCTGTGGGGTGGACCAGCTGTGCACGCCGATCGGTCCCGGTTCCGAGCTGACACAGTGTCGGCCAGGAATCCCGACCCATTTGGTCCCGGGTCCCAGCTGACTCGGTGTCGACCAGCTGTCCCCGCCGACTCGGACCCAGGTCCGAGGAGCTGTGGGGTCGAGCAGCTCTCCTGGCCTGCTCGTCCCGGGTTCGAGGGGACGCTGGCTCGACCAGTTTCCCCGGCCAACTCGGTCCCGGATCCAAGGTGCCGCACGTCGACGAGCTCTCCCGGCCGACTCGGTCCCTGTACCTTTCTGACACGTGATAGACCAGCTATCCCGGCCCATTTGGTCCCAGATCCGAGCTGACGCGGGGTGGACCAGAGGTCCGGGCCGCCTCGGAACCGGGTCCGAGGAGCTGTGGGCTCGACATTCTCTCCCTGCCGAATCGGTCCCGGGTCCGAGAAGACTCGGGGTCGACCAGCTATCCCGGCCAACTCAGACCCGGGTCCGAGAAGACTCGGGGTCGACCAGCTATCCCGGCCAACTCGGACCCGGGTCCGAGGAGCTGTAGTGTTGGCCAGCTATCCCGGTGTACTCGGTCTCGGGTCCGAGCTGCCGCAGGGTCGACCCGCTGTGCAGGCCGACTCGGACCCAGGTTCAAGGAGCTGTTGGGTCGCCTAGATATCCTGGCCAACGCGGTCCCGGGTCCGAGCTGAAACAGGGTCGATCAGCTATCCCGGCCCATTTGGTCAGTGCTACGAGCTGCCCCAGTGTCGATCAGCTGTCCCAGCCGACTCGGTCCCGGTACCGATCTGACACATGATGGACCAGCTATCCCGGCCCATTCGGTCCCAAATGCGAGCTGAGGCGGGGTCGACCAGACGTCCCGGCCGCCTCGGACCCTGGTCTGAGGAGCTGTGGGCTTGACAAGCTCTCCCGGCCGAATCGGTCCCGGATTCGAGCTGCCGCAGCGTCGACCAGCTATCCCGGCGTCTCGGCCCCGGGTCCGAGATGACTCGGTGTCGACCAGCAATGCTGGCCAACTCGGACCCGGGTCCGAGGAGCTGTGGGGTCGACCAGCTATCCTGGCCGACTCGTCCCGGGTCAGAGCAGACGCGGGGTCAACCAGTTATCCCGGCCACCTCGGTCCCGGGTCCAACCTGCCACGGGTCGACCAGCTGTCCCCGCCGACTCGGCCCCGGGTCCAAGCAGCTGTGGGGTGGACCAGCTGTGCACGCCGATCGGTCCCGGTTCCGAGCTGACACAGTGTCGGCCAGGAATCCCGACCCATTTGGTCCCGGGTCCCAGCTGACTCGGTGTCGACCAGCTGTCCCCGCCGACTCGGACCCAGGTCCGAGGAGCTGTGGGGTCGAGCAGCTCTCCTGGCCTGCTCGTCCCGGGTTCGAGGGGACGCTGGCTCGACCAGTTTCCCCGGCCAACTCGGTCCCGGATCCAAGGTGCCGCACGTCGACGAGCTCTCCCGGCCGACTCGGTCCCTGTACCTTTCTGACACGTGATAGACCAGCTATCCCGGCCCATTTGGTCCCAGATCCGAGCTGACGCGGGGTGGACCAGAGGTCCGGGCCGCCTCGGAACCGGGTCCGAGGAGCTGTGGGCTCGACATTCTCTCCCTGCCGAATCGGTCCCGGGTCCGAGAAGACTCGGGGTCGACCAGCTATCCCGGCCAACTCAGACCCGGGTCCGAGAAGACTCGGGGTCGACCAGCTATCCCGGCCAACTCGGACCCGGGTCCGAGGAGCTGTAGTGTTGGCCAGCTATCCCGGTGTACTCGGTCTCGGGTCCGAGCTGCCGCAGGGTCGACCCGCTGTGCAGGCCGACTCGGACCCAGGTTCAAGGAGCTGTTGGGTCGCCCAGATATCCTGGCCAACGCGGTCCCGGGTCCGAGCTGAAACAGGGTCGATCAGCTATCCCGGCCCATTTGGTCAGTGCTACGAGCTGCCCCAGTGTCGATCAGCTGTCCCAGCCGACTCGGAACCTGGTCCGAGGAGCTGTGGGATCGACCAGATTTCCCGGCCGATTCGGACCCGAGTCCGAGGAGCTGTGGTGTCGACCAGCTATCCTGGCCGACTCGTCCCGGGTTCGAGCAGACGCGGGGTCGACCAGTTAGCCTTGCTAACTCGGTCCCGGGTCCAAGGTGCCGCGGGTCGACCAGCTGTCCCAGCGGCCTCGGACCCTAGTCTGAAGAGCTGTGGGGTCGACCAACTATCCCGGCCGACTCAGAGGCGGGTCCGAGGAGCTGTGGGGTGGAATCGCTCTCCCGGCCGACTTGGTCCTGCGCCCGAGCTGACACAGGAGCAACCAGCTATCCCGGCCCTTTTGGTCAGTGTTCCGAGCTGGGGAGGGGTCGATCAGCTGTCCCGGCCGACTCAGACCCGGGTCCGAGGAGCTGCGGGGATGACCAGCTATCCCGCCAACTCGGCCAGGGTTCGAGCTGACGCGGGTCGTCCAGTTATCGCGGCCAACACGGTCCCGGTCCGAGGAGCTGTGGGGTCCACCAGATGTCCCGGCCGACTCGGACCCGAAGCCGAGGAGCTGTCGGGTCGACCAGCTGTCTAGGCCGACTCGTTCCCGTGTCCGAGTTGACATAGGGTCGGCCTGAAATCCTGAACCATTTGGTCCCCGGTACGAGCTGACGTGGTTTCCATCAGCAGTCCCGGCCAACTCGGACCCGGGTCCGAGGAGCTCTGGAGTCACAAGCTGTCCCGGCCGACTCGGTCCAGATCCGAACTGCCGCAGGGTCGACCAGCTCTTCCGGCCGATTCGCACCCGGGTCCCAGGAGCTCTGGGGTGGACCAGCTCTCCTGGCCGACTCCGTCCTGGGTCCTAACTTACACAGGGTCGACCATCTATCCCGGTCCATATGGTCCCAGCTCCGAACTGACGCCCTGTCGTTAATTTTCCAGGACGACCCGGTCACGGGTCTGAGGAGCTGTGGGGTCGACCAGGTGTCCCGGTTGACTCGGACCCGAGGCCGAGGAGCTGTGGGGTTCACCAGCTATCCCGGCCAACTCAGTACTGGTCCGAGCTGACGCGGGGTCGTCCAGCTGTGCAGGCCGACTCGAACCCGGGTCCGAGGAGCTCTGGTGTTGTCCAGCTACCCTGCCCGACTCCGTCCCGGGTCCGAGCTTACCCAGGGTCGACCATCTATCCCGGCCCATTTGGTCCGGGGTCCGGGCTGACGCGGTCTCGCTCACCTGCCCCAGACGACACGGTCCCGGGTCTGAGGAGGTGCGGGGTCGAACATATGTCCCGGCCGACTCGGACCCGAGTCCGAGGAGCTGTGGGGTCGAGCAGCTCTCCTGGCCGACTCGTCCCGGGTTCGAGCTGACGCGGGCTCGACCAGCTATCCCGGCCGACTCGGTCCCGGTACCGATCTGACACATGATGGACCAGCTATCCCGGCCCATTCGGTCCCAGATGCGAGCTGAGGCGGGGTCGACCAGACGTCCCGGCCGCCTCGGACCCTGGTCTGAGGAGCTGTGGGCTTGACAAGCTCTCCCGGCCGAATCGGTCCCGGATTCGAGCTGCCGCAGCGTCGACCAGCTATCCCGGCGTCTCGGCCCCGGGTCCGAGATGACTCGGTGTCGACCAGCAATGCTGGCCAACTCGGACCCGGGTCCGAGGAGCTGTGGGGTCGACCAGCTATCCTGGCCGACTCGTCCCGGGTCAGAGCAGACGCGGGGTCAACCAGTTATCCCGGCCACCTCGGTCCCGGGTCCAACCTGCCACGGGTCGACCAGCTGTCCCCGCCGACTCGGCCCCGGGTCCAAGCAGCTGTGGGGTGGACCAGCTGTGCACGCCGATCGGTCCCGGTTCCGAGCTGACACAGTGTCGGCCAGGAATCCCGACCCATTTGGTCCCGGGTCCCAGCTGACTCGGTGTCGACCAGCTGTCCCCGCCGACTCGGACCCAGGTCCGAGGAGCTGTGGGGTCGAGCAGCTCTCCTGGCCTGCTCGTCCCGGGTTCGAGGGGACGCTGGCTCGACCAGTTTCCCCGGCCAACTCGGTCCCGGATCCAAGGTGCCGCACGTCGACGAGCTCTCCCGGCCGACTCGGTCCCTGTACCTTTCTGACACGTGATAGACCAGCTATCCCGGCCCATTTGGTCCCAGATCCGAGCTGACGCGGGGTGGACCAGAGGTCCGGGCCGCCTCGGAACCGGGTCCGAGGAGCTGTGGGCTCGACATTCTCTCCCTGCCGAATCGGTCCCGGGTCCGAGAAGACTCGGGGTCGACCAGCT
This sequence comes from Sus scrofa, assembly GCF_054392235.1. Lineage (NCBI taxonomy): Eukaryota > Metazoa > Chordata > Mammalia > Artiodactyla > Suidae > Sus > Sus scrofa. The sequence goes on along the minus strand of NC_139387.1, from coordinate 43,924,559 downwards.
ATCCCGGCCAACTCAGACCCGGGTCCGAGAAGACTCGGGGTCGACCAGCTATCCCGGCCAACTCGGACCCGGGTCCGAGGAGCTGTAGTGTTGGCCAGCTATCCCGGTGTACTCGGTCTCGGGTCCGAGCTGCCGCAGGGTCGACCCGCTGTGCAGGCCGACTCGGACCCAGGTTCAAGGAGCTGTTGGGTCGCCCAGATATCCTGGCCAACGCGGTCCCGGGTCCGAGCTGAAACAGGGTCGATCAGCTATCCCGGCCCATTTGGTCAGTGCTACGAGCTGCCCCAGTGTCGATCAGCTGTCCCAGCCGACTCGGAACCTGGTCCGAGGAGCTGTGGGATCGACCAGATTTCCCGGCCGATTCGGACCCGAGTCCGAGGAGCTGTGGTGTCGACCAGCTATCCTGGCCGACTCGTCCCGGGTTCGAGCAGACGCGGGGTCGACCAGTTAGCCTTGCTAACTCGGTCCCGGGTCCAAGGTGCCGCGGGTCGACCAGCTGTCCCAGCGGCCTCGGACCCTAGTCTGAAGAGCTGTGGGGTCGACCAACTATCCCGGCCGACTCAGAGGCGGGTCCGAGGAGCTGTGGGGTGGAATCGCTCTCCCGGCCGACTTGGTCCTGCGCCCGAGCTGACACAGGAGCAACCAGCTATCCCGGCCCTTTTGGTCAGTGTTCCGAGCTGGGGAGGGGTCGATCAGCTGTCCCGGCCGACTCAGACCCGGGTCCGAGGAGCTGCGGGGATGACCAGCTATCCCGCCAACTCGGCCAGGGTTCGAGCTGACGCGGGTCGTCCAGTTATCGCGGCCAACACGGTCCCGGTCCGAGGAGCTGTGGGGTCCACCAGATGTCCCGGCCGACTCGGACCCGAAGCCGAGGAGCTGTCGGGTCGACCAGCTGTCTAGGCCGACTCGTTCCCGTGTCCGAGTTGACATAGGGTCGGCCTGAAATCCTGAACCATTTGGTCCCCGGTACGAGCTGACGTGGTTTCCATCAGCAGTCCCGGCCAACTCGGACCCGGGTCCGAGGAGCTCTGGAGTCACAAGCTGTCCCGGCCGACTCGGTCCAGATCCGAACTGCCGCAGGGTCGACCAGCTCTTCCGGCCGATTCGCACCCGGGTCCCAGGAGCTCTGGGGTGGACCAGCTCTCCTGGCCGACTCCGTCCTGGGTCCTAACTTACACAGGGTCGACCATCTATCCCGGTCCATATGGTCCCAGCTCCGAACTGACGCCCTGTCGTTAATTTTCCAGGACGACCCGGTCACGGGTCTGAGGAGCTGTGGGGTCGACCAGGTGTCCCGGTTGACTCGGACCCGAGGCCGAGGAGCTGTGGGGTTCACCAGCTATCCCGGCCAACTCAGTACTGGTCCGAGCTGACGCGGGGTCGTCCAGCTGTGCAGGCCGACTCGAACCCGGGTCCGAGGAGCTCTGGTGTTGTCCAGCTACCCTGCCCGACTCCGTCCCGGGTCCGAGCTTACCCAGGGTCGACCATCTATCCCGGCCCATTTGGTCCGGGGTCCGGGCTGACGCGGTCTCGCTCACCTGCCCCAGACGACACGGTCCCGGGTCTGAGGAGGTGCGGGGTCGAACATATGTCCCGGCCGACTCGGACCCGAGTCCGAGGAGCTGTGGGGTCGAGCAGCTCTCCTGGCCGACTCGTCCCGGGTTCGAGCTGACGCGGGCTCGACCAGCTATCCCGGCCGACTCGGTCCCGGTACCGATCTGACACATGATGGACCAGCTATCCCGGCCCATTCGGTCCCAGATGCGAGCTGAGGCGGGGTCGACCAGACGTCCCGGCCGCCTCGGACCCTGGTCTGAGGAGCTGTGGGCTTGACAAGCTCTCCCGGCCGAATCGGTCCCGGATTCGAGCTGCCGCAGCGTCGACCAGCTATCCCGGCGTCTCGGCCCCGGGTCCGAGATGACTCGGTGTCGACCAGCAATGCTGGCCAACTCGGACCCGGGTCCGAGGAGCTGTGGGGTCGACCAGCTATCCTGGCCGACTCGTCCCGGGTCAGAGCAGACGCGGGGTCAACCAGTTATCCCGGCCACCTCGGTCCCGGGTCCAACCTGCCACGGGTCGACCAGCTGTCCCCGCCGACTCGGCCCCGGGTCCAAGCAGCTGTGGGGTGGACCAGCTGTGCACGCCGATCGGTCCCGGTTCCGAGCTGACACAGTGTCGGCCAGGAATCCCGACCCATTTGGTCCCGGGTCCCAGCTGACTCGGTGTCGACCAGCTGTCCCCGCCGACTCGGACCCAGGTCCGAGGAGCTGTGGGGTCGAGCAGCTCTCCTGGCCTGCTCGTCCCGGGTTCGAGGGGACGCTGGCTCGACCAGTTTCCCCGGCCAACTCGGTCCCGGATCCAAGGTGCCGCACGTCGACGAGCTCTCCCGGCCGACTCGGTCCCTGTACCTTTCTGACACGTGATAGACCAGCTATCCCGGCCCATTTGGTCCCAGATCCGAGCTGACGCGGGGTGGACCAGAGGTCCGGGCCGCCTCGGAACCGGGTCCGAGGAGCTGTGGGCTCGACATTCTCTCCCTGCCGAATCGGTCCCGGGTCCGAGAAGACTCGGGGTCGACCAGCTATCCCGGCCAACTCAGACCCGGGTCCGAGGAGCTGCGGGGTCGACCAGCTATCCCGCCAACTCGGACCCGGGTCCGAGGAGCTGTAGTGTTGGCCAGCTATCCCGGTGTACTCGGTCTCGGGTCCGAGCTGCCGCAGGGTCGACCCGCTGTGCAGGCCGACTCGGACCCAGGTTCAAGGAGCTGTTGGGTCGCCTAGATATCCTGGCCAACGCGGTCCCGGGTCCGAGCTGAAACAGGGTCGATCAGCTATCCCGGCCCATTTGGTCAGTGCTACGAGCTGCCCCAGTGTCGATCAGCTGTCCCAGCCGACTCGGAACCTGGTCCGAGGAGCTGTGGGATCGACCAGATTTCCCGGCCGATTCGGACCCGAGTCCGAGGAGCTGTGGTGTCGACCAGCTATCCTGGCCGACTCGTCCCGGGTTCGAGCAGACGCGGGGTCGACCAGTTAGCCTTGCTAACTCGGTCCCGGGTCCAAGGTGCCGCGGGTCGACCAGCTGTCCCAGCGGCCTCGGACCCTAGTCTGAAGAGCTGTGGGGTCGACCAACTATCCCGGCCGACTCAGAGGCGGGTCCGAGGAGCTGTGGGGTGGAATCGCTCTCCCGGCCGACTTGGTCCTGCGCCCGAGCTGACACAGGAGCAACCAGCTATCCCGGCCCTTTTGGTCAGTGTTCCGAGCTGGGGAGGGGTCGATCAGCTGTCCCGGCCGACTCAGACCCGGGTCCGAGGAGCTGCGGGGATGACCAGCTATCCCGCCAACTCGGCCAGGGTTCGAGCTGACGCGGGTCGTCCAGTTATCGCGGCCAACACGGTCCCGGTCCGAGGAGCTGTGGGGTCCACCAGATGTCCCGGCCGACTCGGACCCGAAGCCGAGGAGCTGTCGGGTCGACCAGCTGTCTAGGCCGACTCGTTCCCGTGTCCGAGTTGACATAGGGTCGGCCTGAAATCCTGAACCATTTGGTCCCCGGTACGAGCTGACGTGGTTTCCATCAGCAGTCCCGGCCAACTCGGACCCGGGTCCGAGGAGCTCTGGAGTCACAAGCTGTCCCGGCCGACTCGGTCCAGATCCGAACTGCCGCAGGGTCGACCAGCTCTTCCGGCCGATTCGCACCCGGGTCCCAGGAGCTCTGGGGTGGACCAGCTCTCCTGGCCGACTCCGTCCTGGGTCCTAACTTACACAGGGTCGACCATCTATCCCGGTCCATATGGTCCCAGCTCCGAACTGACGCCCTGTCGTTAATTTTCCAGGACGACCCGGTCACGGGTCTGAGGAGCTGTGGGGTCGACCAGGTGTCCCGGTTGACTCGGACCCGAGGCCGAGGAGCTGTGGGGTTCACCAGCTATCCCGGCCAACTCAGTACTGGTCCGAGCTGACGCGGGGTCGTCCAGCTGTGCAGGCCGACTCGAACCCGGGTCCGAGGAGCTCTGGTGTTGTCCAGCTACCCTGCCCGACTCCGTCCCGGGTCCGAGCTTACCCAGGGTCGACCATCTATCCCGGCCCATTTGGTCCGGGGTCCGGGCTGACGCGGTCTCGCTCACCTGCCCCAGACGACACGGTCCCGGGTCTGAGGAGGTGCGGGGTCGAACATATGTCCCGGCCGACTCGGACCCGAGTCCGAGGAGCTGTGGGGTCGAGCAGCTCTCCTGGCCGACTCGTCCCGGGTTCGAGCTGACGCGGGCTCGACCAGCTATCCCGGCCGACTCGGTCCCGGTACCGATCTGACACATGATGGACCAGCTATCCCGGCCCATTCGGTCCCAGATGCGAGCTGAGGCGGGGTCGACCAGACGTCCCGGCCGCCTCGGACCCTGGTCTGAGGAGCTGTGGGCTTGACAAGCTCTCCCGGCCGAATCGGTCCCGGATTCGAGCTGCCGCAGCGTCGACCAGCTATCCCGGCGTCTCGGCCCCGGGTCCGAGATGACTCGGTGTCGACCAGCAATGCTGGCCAACTCGGACCCGGGTCCGAGGAGCTGTGGGGTCGACCAGCTATCCTGGCCGACTCGTCCCGGGTCAGAGCAGACGCGGGGTCAACCAGTTATCCCGGCCACCTCGGTCCCGGGTCCAACCTGCCACGGGTTGACCAGCTGTCCCCGCCGACTCGGCCCCGGGTCCAAGCAGCTGTGGGGTGGACCAGCTGTGCACGCCGATCGGTCCCGGTTCCGAGCTGACACAGTGTCGGCCAGGAATCCCGACCCATTTGGTCCCGGGTCCCAGCTGACTCGGTGTCGACCAGCTGTCCCCGCCGACTCGGACCCAGGTCCGAGGAGCTGTGGGGTCGAGCAGCTCTCCTGGCCTGCTCGTCCCGGGTTCGAGGGGACGCTGGCTCGACCAGTTTCCCCGGCCAACTCGGTCCCGGATCCAAGGTGCCGCACGTCGACGAGCTCTCCCGGCCGACTCGGTCCCTGTACCTTTCTGACACGTGATAGACCAGCTATCCCGGCCCATTTGGTCCCAGATCCGAGCTGACGCGGGGTGGACCAGAGGTCCGGGCCGCCTCGGAACCGGGTCCGAGGAGCTGTGGGCTCGACATTCTCTCCCTGCCGAATCGGTCCCGGGTCCGAGAAGACTCGGGGTCGACCAGCTATCCCGGCCAACTCAGACCCGGGTCCGAGAAGACTCGGGGTCGACCAGCTATCCCGGCCAACTCGGACCCGGGTCCGAGGAGCTGTAGTGTTGGCCAGCTATCCCGGTGTACTCGGTCTCGGGTCCGAGCTGCCGCAGGGTCGACCCGCTGTGCAGGCCGACTCGGACCCAGGTTCAAGGAGCTGTTGGGTCGCCTAGATATCCTGGCCAACGCGGTCCCGGGTCCGAGCTGAAACAGGGTCGATCAGCTATCCCGGCCCATTTGGTCAGTGCTACGAGCTGCCCCAGTGTCGATCAGCTGTCCCAGCCGACTCGGAACCTGGTCCGAGGAGCTGTGGGATCGACCAGATTTCCCGGCCGATTCGGACCCGAGTCCGAGGAGCTGTGGTGTCGACCAGCTATCCTGGCCGACTCGTCCCGGGTTCGAGCAGACGCGGGGTCGACCAGTTAGCCTTGCTAACTCGGTCCCGGGTCCAAGGTGCCGCGGGTCGACCAGCTGTCCCAGCGGCCTCGGACCCTAGTCTGAAGAGCTGTGGGGTCGACCAACTATCCCGGCCGACTCAGAGGCGGGTCCGAGGAGCTGTGGGGTGGAATCGCTCTCCCGGCCGACTTGGTCCTGCGCCCGAGCTGACACAGGAGCAACCAGCTATCCCGGCCCTTTTGGTCAGTGTTCCGAGCTGGGGAGGGGTCGATCAGCTGTCCCGGCCGACTCAGACCCGGGTCCGAGGAGCTGCGGGGATGACCAGCTATCCCGCCAACTCGGCCAGGGTTCGAGCTGACGCGGGTCGTCCAGTTATCGCGGCCAACACGGTCCCGGTCCGAGGAGCTGTGGGGTCCACCAGATGTCCCGGCCGACTCGGACCCGAAGCCGAGGAGCTGTCGGGTCGACCAGCTGTCTAGGCCGACTCGTTCCCGTGTCCGAGTTGACATAGGGTCGGCCTGAAATCCTGAACCATTTGGTCCCCGGTACGAGCTGACGTGGTTTCCATCAGCAGTCCCGGCCAACTCGGACCCGGGTCCGAGGAGCTCTGGAGTCACAAGCTGTCCCGGCCGACTCGGTCCAGATCCGAACTGCCGCAGGGTCGACCAGCTCTTCCGGCCGATTCGCACCCGGGTCCCAGGAGCTCTGGGGTGGACCAGCTCTCCTGGCCGACTCCGTCCTGGGTCCTAACTTACACAGGGTCGACCATCTATCCCGGTCCATATGGTCCCAGCTCCGAACTGACGCCCTGTCGTTAATTTTCCAGGACGACCCGGTCACGGGTCTGAGGAGCTGTGGGGTCGACCAGGTGTCCCGGTTGACTCGGACCCGAGGCCGAGGAGCTGTGGGGTTCACCAGCTATCCCGGCCAACTCAGTACTGGTCCGAGCTGACGCGGGGTCGTCCAGCTGTGCAGGCCGACTCGAACCCGGGTCCGAGGAGCTCTGGTGTTGTCCAGCTACCCTGCCCGACTCCGTCCCGGGTCCGAGCTTACCCAGGGTCGACCATCTATCCCGGCCCATTTGGTCCGGGGTCCGGGCTGACGCGGTCTCGCTCACCTGCCCCAGACGACACGGTCCCGGGTCTGAGGAGGTGCGGGGTCGAACATATGTCCCGGCCGACTCGGACCCGAGTCCGAGGAGCTGTGGGGTCGAGCAGCTCTCCTGGCCGACTCGTCCCGGGTTCGAGCTGACGCGGGCTCGACCAGCTATCCCGGCCGACTCGGTCCCGGTACCGATCTGACACATGATGGACCAGCTATCCCGGCCCATTCGGTCCCAGATGCGAGCTGAGGCGGGGTCGACCAGACGTCCCGGCCGCCTCGGACCCTGGTCTGAGGAGCTGTGGGCTTGACAAGCTCTCCCGGCCGAATCGGTCCCGGATTCGAGCTGCCGCAGCGTCGACCAGCTATCCCGGCGTCTCGGCCCCGGGTCCGAGATGACTCGGTGTCGACCAGCAATGCTGGCCAACTCGGACCCGGGTCCGAGGAGCTGTGGGGTCGACCAGCTATCCTGGCCGACTCGTCCCGGGTCAGAGCAGACGCGGGGTCAACCAGTTATCCCGGCCACCTCGGTCCCGGGTCCAACCTGCCACGGGTCGACCAGCTGTCCCCGCCGACTCGGCCCCGGGTCCAAGCAGCTGTGGGGTGGACCAGCTGTGCACGCCGATCGGTCCCGGTTCCGAGCTGACACAGTGTCGGCCAGGAATCCCGACCCATTTGGTCCCGGGTCCCAGCTGACTCGGTGTCGACCAGCTGTCCCCGCCGACTCGGACCCAGGTCCGAGGAGCTGTGGGGTCGAGCAGCTCTCCTGGCCTGCTCGTCCCGGGTTCGAGGGGACGCTGGCTCGACCAGTTTCCCCGGCCAACTCGGTCCCGGATCCAAGGTGCCGCACGTCGACGAGCTCTCCCGGCCGACTCGGTCCCTGTACCTTTCTGACACGTGATAGACCAGCTATCCCGGCCCATTTGGTCCCAGATCCGAGCTGACGCGGGGTGGACCAGAGGTCCGGGCCGCCTCGGAACCGGGTCCGAGGAGCTGTGGGCTCGACATTCTCTCCCTGCCGAATCGGTCCCGGGTCCGAGAAGACTCGGGGTCGACCAGCTATCCCGGCCAACTCAGACCCGGGTCCGAGGAGCTGCGGGGTCGACCAGCTATCCCGCCAACTCGGACCCGGGTCCGAGGAGCTGTAGTGTTGGCCAGCTATCCCGGTGTACTCGGTCTCGGGTCCGAGCTGCCGCAGGGTCGACCCGCTGTGCAGGCCGACTCGGACCCAGGTTCAAGGAGCTGTTGGGTCGCCTAGATATCCTGGCCAACGCGGTCCCGGGTCCGAGCTGAAACAGGGTCGATCAGCTATCCCGGCCCATTTGGTCAGTGCTACGAGCTGCCCCAGTGTCGATCAGCTGTCCCAGCCGACTCGGAACCTGGTCCGAGGAGCTGTGGGATCGACCAGATTTCCCGGCCGATTCGGACCCGAGTCCGAGGAGCTGTGGTGTCGACCAGCTATCCTGGCCGACTCGTCCCGGGTTCGAGCAGACGCGGGGTCGACCAGTTAGCCTTGCTAACTCGGTCCCGGGTCCAAGGTGCCGCGGGTCGACCAGCTGTCCCAGCGGCCTCGGACCCTAGTCTGAAGAGCTGTGGGGTCGACCAACTATCCCGGCCGACTCAGAGGCGGGTCCGAGGAGCTGTGGGGTGGAATCGCTCTCCCGGCCGACTTGGTCCTGCGCCCGAGCTGACACAGGAGCAACCAGCTATCCCGGCCCTTTTGGTCAGTGTTCCGAGCTGGGGAGGGGTCGATCAGCTGTCCCGGCCGACTCAGACCCGGGTCCGAGGAGCTGCGGGGATGACCAGCTATCCCGCCAACTCGGCCAGGGTTCGAGCTGACGCGGGTCGTCCAGTTATCGCGGCCAACACGGTCCCGGTCCGAGGAGCTGTGGGGTCCACCAGATGTCCCGGCCGACTCGGACCCGAAGCCGAGGAGCTGTCGGGTCGACCAGCTGTCTAGGCCGACTCGTTCCCGTGTCCGAGTTGACATAGGGTCGGCCTGAAATCCTGAACCATTTGGTCCCCGGTACGAGCTGACGTGGTTTCCATCAGCAGTCCCGGCCAACTCGGACCCGGGTCCGAGGAGCTCTGGAGTCACAAGCTGTCCCGGCCGACTCGGTCCAGATCCGAACTGCCGCAGGGTCGACCAGCTCTTCCGGCCGATTCGCACCCGGGTCCCAGGAGCTCTGGGGTGGACCAGCTCTCCTGGCCGACTCCGTCCTGGGTCCTAACTTACACAGGGTCGACCATCTATCCCGGTCCATATGGTCCCAGCTCCGAACTGACGCCCTGTCGTTAATTTTCCAGGACGACCCGGTCACGGGTCTGAGGAGCTGTGGGGTCGACCAGGTGTCCCGGTTGACTCGGACCCGAGGCCGAGGAGCTGTGGGGTTCACCAGCTATCCCGGCCAACTCAGTACTGGTCCGAGCTGACGCGGGGTCGTCCAGCTGTGCAGGCCGACTCGAACCCGGGTCCGAGGAGCTCTGGTGTTGTCCAGCTACCCTGCCCGACTCCGTCCCGGGTCCGAGCTTACCCAGGGTCGACCATCTATCCCGGCCCATTTGGTCCGGGGTCCGGGCTGACGCGGTCTCGCTCACCTGCCCCAGACGACACGGTCCCGGGTCTGAGGAGGTGCGGGGTCGAACATATGTCCCGGCCGACTCGGACCCGAGTCCGAGGAGCTGTGGGGTCGAGCAGCTCTCCTGGCCGACTCGTCCCGGGTTCGAGCTGACGCGGGCTCGACCAGCTATCCCGGCCGACTCGGTCCCGGTACCGATCTGACACATGATGGACCAGCTATCCCGGCCCATTCGGTCCCAGATGCGAGCTGAGGCGGGGTCGACCAGACGTCCCGGCCGCCTCGGACCCTGGTCTGAGGAGCTGTGGGCTTGACAAGCTCTCCCGGCCGAATCGGTCCCGGATTCGAGCTGCCGCAGCGTCGACCAGCTATCCCGGCGTCTCGGCCCCGGGTCCGAGATGACTCGGTGTCGACCAGCAATGCTGGCCAACTCGGACCCGGGTCCGAGGAGCTGTGGGGTCGACCAGCTATCCTGGCCGACTCGTCCCGGGTCAGAGCAGACGCGGGGTCAACCAGTTATCCCGGCCACCTCGGTCCCGGGGCCAACCTGCCACGGGTCGACCAGCTGTCCCCGCCGACTCGGCCCCGGGTCCAAGCAGCTGTGGGGTGGACCAGCTGTGCACGCCGATCGGTCCCGGTTCCGAGCTGACACAGTGTCGGCCAGGAATCCCGACCCATTTGGTCCCGGGTCCCAGCTGACTCGGTGTCGACCAGCTGTCCCCGCCGACTCGGACCCAGGTCCGAGGAGCTGTGGGGTCGAGCAGCTCTCCTGGCCTGCTCGTCCCGGGTTCGAGGGGACGCTGGCTCGACCAGTTTCCCCGGCCAACTCGGTCCCGGATCCAAGGTGCCGCACGTCGACGAGCTCTCCCGGCCGACTCGGTCCCTGTACCTTTCTGACACGTGATAGACCAGCTATCCCGGCCCATTTGGTCCCAGATCCGAGCTGACGCGGGGTGGACCAGAGGTCCGGGCCGCCTCGGAACCGGGTCCGAGGAGCTGTGGGCTCGACATTCTCTCCCTGCCGAATCGGTCCCGGGTCCGAGAAGACTCGGGGTCGACCAGCTATCCCGGCCAACTCAGACCCGGGTCCGAGAAGACTCGGGGTCGACCAGCTATCCCGGCCAACTCGGACCCGGGTCCGAGGAGCTGTAGTGTTGGCCAGCTATCCCGGTGTACTCGGTCTCGGGTCCGAGCTGCCGCAGGGTCGACCCGCTGTGCAGGCCGACTCGGACCCAGGTTCAAGGAGCTGTTGGGTCGCCTAGATATCCTGGCCAACGCGGTCCCGGGTCCGAGCTGAAACAGGGTCGATCAGCTATCCCGGCCCATTTGGTCAGTGCTACGAGCTGCCCCAGTGTCGATCAGCTGTCCCAGCCGACTCGGAACCTGGTCCGAGGAGCTGTGGGATCGACCAGATTTCCCGGCCGATTCGGACCCGAGTCCGAGGAGCTGTGGTGTCGACCAGCTATCCTGGCCGACTCGTCCCGGGTTCGAGCAGACGCGGGGTCGACCAGTTAGCCTTGCTAACTCGGTCCCGGGTCCAAGGTGCCGCGGGTCGACCAGCTGTCCCAGCGGCCTCGGACCCTAGTCTGAAGAGCTGTGGGGTCGACCAACTATCCCGGCCGACTCAGAGGCGGGTCCGAGGAGCTGTGGGGTGGAATCGCTCTCCCGGCCGACTTGGTCCTGCGCCCGAGCTGACACAGGAGCAACCAGCTATCCCGGCCCTTTTGGTCAGTGTTCCGAGCTGGGGAGGGGTCGATCAGCTGTCCCGGCCGACTCAGACCCGGGTCCGAGGAGCTGCGGGGATGACCAGCTATCCCGCCAACTCGGCCAGGGTTCGAGCTGACGCGGGTCGTCCAGTTATCGCGGCCAACACGGTCCCGGTCCGAGGAGCTGTGGGGTCCACCAGATGTCCCGGCCGACTCGGACCCGAAGCCGAGGAGCTGTCGGGTCGACCAGCTGTCTAGGCCGACTCGTTCCCGTGTCCGAGTTGACATAGGGTCGGCCTGAAATCCTGAACCATTTGGTCCCCGGTACGAGCTGACGTGGTTTCCATCAGCAGTCCCGGCCAACTCGGACCCGGGTCCGAGGAGCTCTGGAGTCACAAGCTGTCCCGGCCGACTCGGTCCAGATCCGAACTGCCGCAGGGTCGACCAGCTCTTCCGGCCGATTCGCACCCGGGTCCCAGGAGCTCTGGGGTGGACCAGCTCTCCTGGCCGACTCCGTCCTGGGTCCTAACTTACACAGGGTCGACCATCTATCCCGGTCCATATGGTCCCAGCTCCGAACTGACGCCCTGTCGTTAATTTTCCAGGACGACCCGGTCACGGGTCTGAGGAGCTGTGGGGTCGACCAGGTGTCCCGGTTGACTCGGACCCGAGGCCGAGGAGCTGTGGGGTTCACCAGCTATCCCGGCCAACTCAGTACTGGTCCGAGCTGACGCGGGGTCGTCCAGCTGTGCAGGCCGACTCGAACCCGGGTCCGAGGAGCTCTGGTGTTGTCCAGCTACCCTGCCCGACTCCGTCCCGGGTCCGAGCTTACCCAGGGTCGACCATCTATCCCGGCCCATTTGGTCCGGGGTCCGGGCTGACGCGGTCTCGCTCACCTGCCCCAGACGACACGGTCCCGGGTCTGAGGAGGTGCGGGGTCGAACATATGTCCCGGCCGACTCGGACCCGAGTCCGAGGAGCTGTGGGGTCGAGCAGCTCTCCTGGCCGACTCGTCCCGGGTTCGAGCTGACGCGGGCTCGACCAGCTATCCCGGCCGACTCGGTCCCGGTACCGATCTGACACATGATGGACCAGCTATCCCGGCCCATTCGGTCCCAGATGCGAGCTGAGGCGGGGTCGACCAGACGTCCCGGCCGCCTCGGACCCTGGTCTGAGGAGCTGTGGGCTTGACAAGCTCTCCCGGCCGAATCGGTCCCGGATTCGAGCTGCCGCAGCGTCGACCAGCTATCCCGGCGTCTCGGCCCCGGGTCCGAGATGACTCGGTGTCGACCAGCAATGCTGGCCAACTCGGACCCGGGTCCGAGGAGCTGTGGGGTCGACCAGCTATCCTGGCCGACTCGTCCCGGGTCAGAGCAGACGCGGGGTCAACCAGTTATCCCGGCCACCTCGGTCCCGGGTCCAACCTGCCACGGGTCGACCAGCTGTCCCCGCCGACTCGGCCCCGGGTCCAAGCAGCTGTGGGGTGGACCAGCTGTGCACGCCGATCGGTCCCGGTTCCGAGCTGACACAGTGTCGGCCAGGAATCCCGACCCATTTGGTCCCGGGTCCCAGCTGACTCGGTGTCGACCAGCTGTCCCCGCCGACTCGGACCCAGGTCCGAGGAGCTGTGGGGTCGAGCAGCTCTCCTGGCCTGCTCGTCCCGGGTTCGAGGGGACGCTGGCTCGACCAGTTTCCCCGGCCAACTCGGTCCCGGATCCAAGGTGCCGCACGTCGACGAGCTCTCCCGGCCGACTCGGTCCCTGTACCTTTCTGACACGTGATAGACCAGCTATCCCGGCCCATTTGGTCCCAGATCCGAGCTGACGCGGGGTGGACCAGAGGTCCGGGCCGCCTCGGAACCGGGTCCGAGGAGCTGTGGGCTCGACATTCTCTCCCTGCCGAATCGGTCCCGGGTCCGAGAAGACTCGGGGTCGACCAGCTATCCCGGCCAACTCAGACCCGGGTCCGAGGAGCTGCGGGGTCGACCAGCTATCCCGCCAACTCGGACCCGGGTCCGAGGAGCTGTAGTGTTGGCCAGCTATCCCGGTGTACTCGGTCTCGGGTCCGAGCTGCCGCAGGGTCGACCCGCTGTGCAGGCCGACTCGGACCCAGGTTCAAGGAGCTGTTGGGTCGCCTAGATATCCTGGCCAACGCGGTCCCGGGTCCGAGCTGAAACAGGGTCGATCAGCTATCCCGGCCCATTTGGTCAGTGCTACGAGCTGCCCCAGTGTCGATCAGCTGTCCCAGCCGACTCGGAACCTGGTCCGAGGAGCTGTGGGATCGACCAGATTTCCCGGCCGATTCGGACCCGAGTCCGAGGAGCTGTGGTGTCGACCAGCTATCCTGGCCGACTCGTCCCGGGTTCGAGCAGACGCGGGGTCGACCAGTTAGCCTTGCTAACTCGGTCCCGGGTCCAAGGTGCCGCGGGTCGACCAGCTGTCCCAGCGGCCTCGGACCCTAGTCTGAAGAGCTGTGGGGTCGACCAACTATCCCGGCCGACTCAGAGGCGGGTCCGAGGAGCTGTGGGGTGGAATCGCTCTCCCGGCCGACTTGGTCCTGCGCCCGAGCTGACACAGGAGCAACCAGCTATCCCGGCCCTTTTGGTCAGTGTTCCGAGCTGGGGAGGGGTCGATCAGCTGTCCCGGCCGACTCAGACCCGGGTCCGAGGAGCTGCGGGGATGACCAGCTATCCCGCCAACTCGGCCAGGGTTCGAGCTGACGCGGGTCGTCCAGTTATCGCGGCCAACACGGTCCCGGTCCGAGGAGCTGTGGGGTCCACCAGATGTCCCGGCCGACTCGGACCCGAAGCCGAGGAGCTGTCGGGTCGACCAGCTGTCTAGGCCGACTCGTTCCCGTGTCCGAGTTGACATAGGGTCGGCCTGAAATCCTGAACCATTTGGTCCCCGGTACGAGCTGACGTGGTTTCCATCAGCAGTCCCGGCCAACTCGGACCCGGGTCCGAGGAGCTCTGGAGTCACAAGCTGTCCCGGCCGACTCGGTCCAGATCCGAACTGCCGCAGGGTCGACCAGCTCTTCCGGCCGATTCGCACCCGGGTCCCAGGAGCTCTGGGGTGGACCAGCTCTCCTGGCCGACTCCGTCCTGGGTCCTAACTTACACAGGGTCGACCATCTATCCCGGTCCATATGGTCCCAGCTCCGAACTGACGCCCTGTCGTTAATTTTCCAGGACGACCCGGTCACGGGTCTGAGGAGCTGTGGGGTCGACCAGGTGTCCCGGTTGACTCGGACCCGAGGCCGAGGAGCTGTGGGGTTCACCAGCTATCCCGGCCAACTCAGTACTGGTCCGAGCTGACGCGGGGTCGTCCAGCTGTGCAGGCCGACTCGAACCCGGGTCCGAGGAGCTCTGGTGTTGTCCAGCTACCCTGCCCGACTCCGTCCCGGGTCCGAGCTTACCCAGGGTCGACCATCTATCCCGGCCCATTTGGTCCGGGGTCCGGGCTGACGCGGTCTCGCTCACCTGCCCCAGACGACACGGTCCCGGGTCTGAGGAGGTGCGGGGTCGAACATATGTCCCGGCCGACTCGGACCCGAGTCCGAGGAGCTGTGGGGTCGAGCAGCTCTCCTGGCCGACTCGTCCCGGGTTCGAGCTGACGCGGGCTCGACCAGCTATCCCGGCCGACTCGGTCCCGGTACCGATCTGACACATGATGGACCAGCTATCCCGGCCCATTCGGTCCCAGATGCGAGCTGAGGCGGGGTCGACCAGACGTCCCGGCCGCCTCGGACCCTGGTCTGAGGAGCTGTGGGCTTGACAAGCTCTCCCGGCCGAATCGGTCCCGGATTCGAGCTGCCGCAGCGTCGACCAGCTATCCCGGCGTCTCGGCCCCGGGTCCGAGATGACTCGGTGTCGACCAGCAATGCTGGCCAACTCGGACCCGGGTCCGAGGAGCTGTGGGGTCGACCAGCTATCCTGGCCGACTCGTCCCGGGTCAGAGCAGACGCGGGGTCAACCAGTTATCCCGGCCACCTCGGTCCCGGGGCCAACCTGCCACGGGTCGACCAGCTGTCCCCGCCGACTCGGCCCCGGGTCCAAGCAGCTGTGGGGTGGACCAGCTGTGCACGCCGATCGGTCCCGGTTCCGAGCTGACACAGTGTCGGCCAGGAATCCCGACCCATTTGGTCCCGGGTCCCAGCTGACTCGGTGTCGACCAGCTGTCCCCGCCGACTCGGACCCAGGTCCGAGGAGCTGTGGGGTCGAGCAGCTCTCCTGGCCTGCTCGTCCCGGGTTCGAGGGGACGCTGGCTCGACCAGTTTCCCCGGCCAACTCGGTCCCGGATCCAAGGTGCCGCACGTCGACGAGCTCTCCCGGCCGACTCGGTCCCTGTACCTTTCTGACACGTGATAGACCAGCTATCCCGGCCCATTTGGTCCCAGATCCGAGCTGACGCGGGGTGGACCAGAGGTCCGGGCCGCCTCGGAACCGGGTCCGAGGAGCTGTGGGCTCGACATTCTCTCCCTGCCGAATCGGTCCCGGGTCCGAGAAGACTCGGGGTCGACCAGCTATCCCGGCCAACTCAGACCCGGGTCCGAGGAGCTGCGGGGTCGACCAGCTATCCCGCCAACTCGGACCCGGGTCCGAGGAGCTGTAGTGTTGGCCAGCTATCCCGGTGTACTCGGTCTCGGGTCCGAGCTGCCGCAGGGTCGACCCGCTGTGCAGGCCGACTCGGACCCAGGTTCAAGGAGCTGTTGGGTCGCCTAGATATCCTGGCCAACGCGGTCCCGGGTCCGAGCTGAAACAGGGTCGATCAGCTATCCCGGCCCATTTGGTCAGTGCTACGAGCTGCCCCAGTGTCGATCAGCTGTCCCAGCCGACTCGGAACCTGGTCCGAGGAGCTGTGGGATCGACCAGATTTCCCGGCCGATTCGGACCCGAGTCCGAGGAGCTGTGGTGTCGACCAGCTATCCTGGCCGACTCGTCCCGGGTTCGAGCAGACGCGGGGTCGACCAGTTAGCCTTGCTAACTCGGTCCCGGGTCCAAGGTGCCGCGGGTCGACCAGCTGTCCCAGCGGCCTCGGACCCTAGTCTGAAGAGCTGTGGGGTCGACCAACTATCCCGGCCGACTCAGAGGCGGGTCCGAGGAGCTGTGGGGTGGAATCGCTCTCCCGGCCGACTTGGTCCTGCGCCCGAGCTGACACAGGAGCAACCAGCTATCCCGGCCCTTTTGGTCAGTGTTCCGAGCTGGGGAGGGGTCGATCAGCTGTCCCGGCCGACTCAGACCCGGGTCCGAGGAGCTGCGGGGATGACCAGCTATCCCGCCAACTCGGCCAGGGTTCGAGCTGACGCGGGTCGTCCAGTTATCGCGGCCAACACGGTCCCGGTCCGAGGAGCTGTGGGGTCCACCAGATGTCCCGGCCGACTCGGACCCGAAGCCGAGGAGCTGTCGGGTCGACCAGCTGTCTAGGCCGACTCGTTCCCGTGTCCGAGTTGACATAGGGTCGGCCTGAAATCCTGAACCATTTGGTCCCCGGTACGAGCTGACGTGGTTTCCATCAGCAGTCCCGGCCAACTCGGACCCGGGTCCGAGGAGCTCTGGAGTCACAAGCTGTCCCGGCCGACTCGGTCCAGATCCGAACTGCCGCAGGGTCGACCAGCTCTTCCGGCCGATTCGCACCCGGGTCCCAGGAGCTCTGGGGTGGACCAGCTCTCCTGGCCGACTCCGTCCTGGGTCCTAACTTACACAGGGTCGACCATCTATCCCGGTCCATATGGTCCCAGCTCCGAACTGACGCCCTGTCGTTAATTTTCCAGGACGACCCGGTCACGGGTCTGAGGAGCTGTGGGGTCGACCAGGTGTCCCGGTTGACTCGGACCCGAGGCCGAGGAGCTGTGGGGTTCACCAGCTATCCCGGCCAACTCAGTACTGGTCCGAGCTGACGCGGGGTCGTCCAGCTGTGCAGGCCGACTCGAACCCGGGTCCGAGGAGCTCTGGTGTTGTCCAGCTACCCTGCCCGACTCCGTCCCGGGTCCGAGCTTACCCAGGGTCGACCATCTATCCCGGCCCATTTGGTCCGGGGTCCGGGCTGACGCGGTCTCGCTCACCTGCCCCAGACGACACGGTCCCGGGTCTGAGGAGGTGCGGGGTCGAACATATGTCCCGGCCGACTCGGACCCGAGTCCGAGGAGCTGTGGGGTCGAGCAGCTCTCCTGGCCGACTCGTCCCGGGTTCGAGCTGACGCGGGCTCGACCAGCTATCCCGGCCGACTCGGTCCCGGTACCGATCTGACACATGATGGACCAGCTATCCCGGCCCATTCGGTCCCAGATGCGAGCTGAGGCGGGGTCGACCAGACGTCCCGGCCGCCTCGGACCCTGGTCTGAGGAGCTGTGGGCTTGACAAGCTCTCCCGGCCGAATCGGTCCCGGATTCGAGCTGCCGCAGCGTCGACCAGCTATCCCGGCGTCTCGGCCCCGGGTCCGAGATGACTCGGTGTCGACCAGCAATGCTGGCCAACTCGGACCCGGGTCCGAGGAGCTGTGGGGTCGACCAGCTATCCTGGCCGACTCGTCCCGGGTCAGAGCAGACGCGGGGTCAACCAGTTATCCCGGCCACCTCGGTCCCGGGTCCAACCTGCCACGGGTCGACCAGCTGTCCCCGCCGACTCGGCCCCGGGTCCAAGCAGCTGTGGGGTGGACCAGCTGTGCACGCCGATCGGTCCCGGTTCCGAGCTGACACAGTGTCGGCCAGGAATCCCGACCCATTTGGTCCCGGGTCCCAGCTGACTCGGTGTCGACCAGCTGTCCCCGCCGACTCGGACCCAGGTCCGAGGAGCTGTGGGGTCGAGCAGCTCTCCTGGCCTGCTCGTCCCGGGTTCGAGGGGACGCTGGCTCGACCAGTTTCCCCGGCCAACTCGGTCCCGGATCCAAGGTGCCGCACGTCGACGAGCTCTCCCGGCCGACTCGGTCCCTGTACCTTTCTGACACGTGATAGACCAGCTATCCCGGCCCATTTGGTCCCAGATCCGAGCTGACGCGGGGTGGACCAGAGGTCCGGGCCGCCTCGGAACCGGGTCCGAGGAGCTGTGGGCTCGACATTCTCTCCCTGCCGAATCGGTCCCGGGTCCGAGAAGACTCGGGGTCGACCAGCTATCCCGGCCAACTCAGACCCGGGTCCGAGGAGCTGCGGGGTCGACCAGCTATCCCGCCAACTCGGACCCGGGTCCGAGGAGCTGTAGTGTTGGCCAGCTATCCCGGTGTACTCGGTCTCGGGTCCGAGCTGCCGCAGGGTCGACCCGCTGTGCAGGCCGACTCGGACCCAGGTTCAAGGAGCTGTTGGGTCGCCTAGATATCCTGGCCAACGCGGTCCCGGGTCCGAGCTGAAACAGGGTCGATCAGCTATCCCGGCCCATTTGGTCAGTGCTACGAGCTGCCCCAGTGTCGATCAGCTGTCCCAGCCGACTCGGAACCTGGTCCGAGGAGCTGTGGGATCGACCAGATTTCCCGGCCGATTCGGACCCGAGTCCGAGGAGCTGTGGTGTCGACCAGCTATCCTGGCCGACTCGTCCCGGGTTCGAGCAGACGCGGGGTCGACCAGTTAGCCTTGCTAACTCGGTCCCGGGTCCAAGGTGCCGCGGGTCGACCAGCTGTCCCAGCGGCCTCGGACCCTAGTCTGAAGAGCTGTGGGGTCGACCAACTATCCCGGCCGACTCAGAGGCGGGTCCGAGGAGCTGTGGGGTGGAATCGCTCTCCCGGCCGACTTGGTCCTGCGCCCGAGCTGACACAGGAGCAACCAGCTATCCCGGCCCTTTTGGTCAGTGTTCCGAGCTGGGGAGGGGTCGATCAGCTGTCCCGGCCGACTCAGACCCGGGTCCGAGGAGCTGCGGGGATGACCAGCTATCCCGCCAACTCGGCCAGGGTTCGAGCTGACGCGGGTCGTCCAGTTATCGCGGCCAACACGGTCCCGGTCCGAGGAGCTGTGGGGTCCACCAGATGTCCCGGCCGACTCGGACCCGAAGCCGAGGAGCTGTCGGGTCGACCAGCTGTCTAGGCCGACTCGTTCCCGTGTCCGAGTTGACATAGGGTCGGCCTGAAATCCTGAACCATTTGGTCCCCGGTACGAGCTGACGTGGTTTCCATCAGCAGTCCCGGCCAACTCGGACCCGGGTCCGAGGAGCTCTGGAGTCACAAGCTGTCCCGGCCGACTCGGTCCAGATCCGAACTGCCGCAGGGTCGACCAGCTCTTCCGGCCGATTCGCACCCGGGTCCCAGGAGCTCTGGGGTGGACCAGCTCTCCTGGCCGACTCCGTCCTGGGTCCTAACTTACACAGGGTCGACCATCTATCCCGGTCCATATGGTCCCAGCTCCGAACTGACGCCCTGTCGTTAATTTTCCAGGACGACCCGGTCACGGGTCTGAGGAGCTGTGGGGTCGACCAGGTGTCCCGGTTGACTCGGACCCGAGGCCGAGGAGCTGTGGGGTTCACCAGCTATCCCGGCCAACTCAGTACTGGTCCGAGCTGACGCGGGGTCGTCCAGCTGTGCAGGCCGACTCGAACCCGGGTCCGAGGAGCTCTGGTGTTGTCCAGCTACCCTGCCCGACTCCGTCCCGGGTCCGAGCTTACCCAGGGTCGACCATCTATCCCGGCCCATTTGGTCCGGGGTCCGGGCTGACGCGGTCTCGCTCACCTGCCCCAGACGACACGGTCCCGGGTCTGAGGAGGTGCGGGGTCGAACATATGTCCCGGCCGACTCGGACCCGAGTCCGAGGAGCTGTGGGGTCGAGCAGCTCTCCTGGCCGACTCGTCCCGGGTTCGAGCTGACGCGGGCTCGACCAGCTATCCCGGCCGACTCGGTCCCGGTACCGATCTGACACATGATGGACCAGCTATCCCGGCCCATTCGGTCCCAGATGCGAGCTGAGGCGGGGTCGACCAGACGTCCCGGCCGCCTCGGACCCTGGTCTGAGGAGCTGTGGGCTTGACAAGCTCTCCCGGCCGAATCGGTCCCGGATTCGAGCTGCCGCAGCGTCGACCAGCTATCCCGGCGTCTCGGCCCCGGGTCCGAGATGACTCGGTGTCGACCAGCAATGCTGGCCAACTCGGACCCGGGTCCGAGGAGCTGTGGGGTCGACCAGCTATCCTGGCCGACTCGTCCCGGGTCAGAGCAGACGCGGGGTCAACCAGTTATCCCGGCCACCTCGGTCCCGGGTCCAACCTGCCACGGGTCGACCAGCTGTCCCCGCCGACTCGGCCCCGGGTCCAAGCAGCTGTGGGGTGGACCAGCTGTGCACGCCGATCGGTCCCGGTTCCGAGCTGACACAGTGTCGGCCAGGAATCCCGACCCATTTGGTCCCGGGTCCCAGCTGACTCGGTGTCGACCAGCTGTCCCCGCCGACTCGGACCCAGGTCCGAGGAGCTGTGGGGTCGAGCAGCTCTCCTGGCCTGCTCGTCCCGGGTTCGAGGGGACGCTGGCTCGACCAGTTTCCCCGGCCAACTCGGTCCCGGATCCAAGGTGCCGCACGTCGACGAGCTCTCCCGGCCGACTCGGTCCCTGTACCTTTCTGACACGTGATAGACCAGCTATCCCGGCCCATTTGGTCCCAGATCCGAGCTGACGCGGGGTGGACCAGAGGTCCGGGCCGCCTCGGAACCGGGTCCGAGGAGCTGTGGGCTCGACATTCTCTCCCTGCCGAATCGGTCCCGGGTCCGAGAAGACTCGGGGTCGACCAGCTATCCCGGCCAACTCAGACCCGGGTCCGAGAAGACTCGGGGTCGACCAGCTATCCCGGCCAACTCGGACCCGGGTCCGAGGAGCTGTAGTGTTGGCCAGCTATCCCGGTGTACTCGGTCTCGGGTCCGAGCTGCCGCAGGGTCGACCCGCTGTGCAGGCCGACTCGGACCCAGGTTCAAGGAGCTGTTGGGTCGCCTAGATATCCTGGCCAACGCGGTCCCGGGTCCGAGCTGAAACAGGGTCGATCAGCTATCCCGGCCCATTTGGTCAGTGCTACGAGCTGCCCCAGTGTCGATCAGCTGTCCCAGCCGACTCGGAACCTGGTCCGAGGAGCTGTGGGATCGACCAGATTTCCCGGCCGATTCGGACCCGAGTCCGAGGAGCTGTGGTGTCGACCAGCTATCCTGGCCGACTCGTCCCGGGTTCGAGCAGACGCGGGGTCGACCAGTTAGCCTTGCTAACTCGGTCCCGGGTCCAAGGTGCCGCGGGTCGACCAGCTGTCCCAGCGGCCTCGGACCCTAGTCTGAAGAGCTGTGGGGTCGACCAACTATCCCGGCCGACTCAGAGGCGGGTCCGAGGAGCTGTGGGGTGGAATCGCTCTCCCGGCCGACTTGGTCCTGCGCCCGAGCTGACACAGGAGCAACCAGCTATCCCGGCCCTTTTGGTCAGTGTTCCGAGCTGGGGAGGGGTCGATCAGCTGTCCCGGCCGACTCAGACCCGGGTCCGAGGAGCTGCGGGGATGACCAGCTATCCCGCCAACTCGGCCAGGGTTCGAGCTGACGCGGGTCGTCCAGTTATCGCGGCCAACACGGTCCCGGTCCGAGGAGCTGTGGGGTCCACCAGATGTCCCGGCCGACTCGGACCCGAAGCCGAGGAGCTGTCGGGTCGACCAGCTGTCTAGGCCGACTCGTTCCCGTGTCCGAGTTGACATAGGGTCGGCCTGAAATCCTGAACCATTTGGTCCCCGGTACGAGCTGACGTGGTTTCCATCAGCAGTCCCGGCCAACTCGGACCCGGGTCCGAGGAGCTCTGGAGTCACAAGCTGTCCCGGCCGACTCGGTCCAGATCCGAACTGCCGCAGGGTCGACCAGCTCTTCCGGCCGATTCGCACCCGGGTCCCAGGAGCTCTGGGGTGGACCAGCTCTCCTGGCCGACTCCGTCCTGGGTCCTAACTTACACAGGGTCGACCATCTATCCCGGTCCATATGGTCCCAGCTCCGAACTGACGCCCTGTCGTTAATTTTCCAGGACGACCCGGTCACGGGTCTGAGGAGCTGTGGGGTCGACCAGGTGTCCCGGTTGACTCGGACCCGAGGCCGAGGAGCTGTGGGGTTCACCAGCTATCCCGGCCAACTCAGTACTGGTCCGAGCTGACGCGGGGTCGTCCAGCTGTGCAGGCCGACTCGAACCCGGGTCCGAGGAGCTCTGGTGTTGTCCAGCTACCCTGCCCGACTCCGTCCCGGGTCCGAGCTTACCCAGGGTCGACCATCTATCCCGGCCCATTTGGTCCGGGGTCCGGGCTGACGCGGTCTCGCTCACCTGCCCCAGACGACACGGTCCCGGGTCTGAGGAGGTGCGGGGTCGAACATATGTCCCGGCCGACTCGGACCCGAGTCCGAGGAGCTGTGGGGTCGAGCAGCTCTCCTGGCCGACTCGTCCCGGGTTCGAGCTGACGCGGGCTCGACCAGCTATCCCGGCCGACTCGGTCCCGGTACCGATCTGACACATGATGGACCAGCTATCCCGGCCCATTCGGTCCCAGATGCGAGCTGAGGCGGGGTCGACCAGACGTCCCGGCCGCCTCGGACCCTGGTCTGAGGAGCTGTGGGCTTGACAAGCTCTCCCGGCCGAATCGGTCCCGGATTCGAGCTGCCGCAGCGTCGACCAGCTATCCCGGCGTCTCGGCCCCGGGTCCGAGATGACTCGGTGTCGACCAGCAATGCTGGCCAACTCGGACCCGGGTCCGAGGAGCTGTGGGGTCGACCAGCTATCCTGGCCGACTCGTCCCGGGTCAGAGCAGACGCGGGGTCAACCAGTTATCCCGGCCACCTCGGTCCCGGGGCCAACCTGCCACGGGTCGACCAGCTGTCCCCGCCGACTCGGCCCCGGGTCCAAGCAGCTGTGGGGTGGACCAGCTGTGCACGCCGATCGGTCCCGGTTCCGAGCTGACACAGTGTCGGCCAGGAATCCCGACCCATTTGGTCCCGGGTCCCAGCTGACTCGGTGTCGACCAGCTGTCCCCGCCGACTCGGACCCAGGTCCGAGGAGCTGTGGGGTCGAGCAGCTCTCCTGGCCTGCTCGTCCCGGGTTCGAGGGGACGCTGGCTCGACCAGTTTCCCCGGCCAACTCGGTCCCGGATCCAAGGTGCCGCACGTCGACGAGCTCTCCCGGCCGACTCGGTCCCTGTACCTTTCTGACACGTGATAGACCAGCTATCCCGGCCCATTTGGTCCCAGATCCGAGCTGACGCGGGGTGGACCAGAGGTCCGGGCCGCCTCGGAACCGGGTCCGAGGAGCTGTGGGCTCGACATTCTCTCCCTGCCGAATCGGTCCCGGGTCCGAGAAGACTCGGGGTCGACCAGCTATCCCGGCCAACTCAGACCCGGGTCCGAGAAGACTCGGGGTCGACCAGCTATCCCGGCCAACTCGGACCCGGGTCCGAGGAGCTGTAGTGTTGGCCAGCTATCCCGGTGTACTCGGTCTCGGGTCCGAGCTGCCGCAGGGTCGACCCGCTGTGCAGGCCGACTCGGACCCAGGTTCAAGGAGCTGTTGGGTCGCCTAGATATCCTGGCCAACGCGGTCCCGGGTCCGAGCTGAAACAGGGTCGATCAGCTATCCCGGCCCATTTGGTCAGTGCTACGAGCTGCCCCAGTGTCGATCAGCTGTCCCAGCCGACTCGGAACCTGGTCCGAGGAGCTGTGGGATCGACCAGATTTCCCGGCCGATTCGGACCCGAGTCCGAGGAGCTGTGGTGTCGACCAGCTATCCTGGCCGACTCGTCCCGGGTTCGAGCAGACGCGGGGTCGACCAGTTAGCCTTGCTAACTCGGTCCCGGGTCCAAGGTGCCGCGGGTCGACCAGCTGTCCCAGCGGCCTCGGACCCTAGTCTGAAGAGCTGTGGGGTCGACCAACTATCCCGGCCGACTCAGAGGCGGGTCCGAGGAGCTGTGGGGTGGAATCGCTCTCCCGGCCGACTTGGTCCTGCGCCCGAGCTGACACAGGAGCAACCAGCTATCCCGGCCCTTTTGGTCAGTGTTCCGAGCTGGGGAGGGGTCGATCAGCTGTCCCGGCCGACTCAGACCCGGGTCCGAGGAGCTGCGGGGATGACCAGCTATCCCGCCAACTCGGCCAGGGTTCGAGCTGACGCGGGTCGTCCAGTTATCGCGGCCAACACGGTCCCGGTCCGAGGAGCTGTGGGGTCCACCAGATGTCCCGGCCGACTCGGACCCGAAGCCGAGGAGCTGTCGGGTCGACCAGCTGTCTAGGCCGACTCGTTCCCGTGTCCGAGTTGACATAGGGTCGGCCTGAAATCCTGAACCATTTGGTCCCCGGTACGAGCTGACGTGGTTTCCATCAGCAGTCCCGGCCAACTCGGACCCGGGTCCGAGGAGCTCTGGAGTCACAAGCTGTCCCGGCCGACTCGGTCCAGATCCGAACTGCCGCAGGGTCGACCAGCTCTTCCGGCCGATTCGCACCCGGGTCCCAGGAGCTCTGGGGTGGACCAGCTCTCCTGGCCGACTCCGTCCTGGGTCCTAACTTACACAGGGTCGACCATCTATCCCGGTCCATATGGTCCCAGCTCCGAACTGACGCCCTGTCGTTAATTTTCCAGGACGACCCGGTCACGGGTCTGAGGAGCTGTGGGGTCGACCAGGTGTCCCGGTTGACTCGGACCCGAGGCCGAGGAGCTGTGGGGTTCACCAGCTATCCCGGCCAACTCAGTACTGGTCCGAGCTGACGCGGGGTCGTCCAGCTGTGCAGGCCGACTCGAACCCGGGTCCGAGGAGCTCTGGTGTTGTCCAGCTACCCTGCCCGACTCCGTCCCGGGTCCGAGCTTACCCAGGGTCGACCATCTATCCCGGCCCATTTGGTCCGGGGTCCGGGCTGACGCGGTCTCGCTCACCTGCCCCAGACGACACGGTCCCGGGTCTGAGGAGGTGCGGGGTCGAACATATGTCCCGGCCGACTCGGACCCGAGTCCGAGGAGCTGTGGGGTCGAGCAGCTCTCCTGGCCGACTCGTCCCGGGTTCGAGCTGACGCGGGCTCGACCAGCTATCCCGGCCGACTCGGTCCCGGTACCGATCTGACACATGATGGACCAGCTATCCCGGCCCATTCGGTCCCAGATGCGAGCTGAGGCGGGGTCGACCAGACGTCCCGGCCGCCTCGGACCCTGGTCTGAGGAGCTGTGGGCTTGACAAGCTCTCCCGGCCGAATCGGTCCCGGATTCGAGCTGCCGCAGCGTCGACCAGCTATCCCGGCGTCTCGGCCCCGGGTCCGAGATGACTCGGTGTCGACCAGCAATGCTGGCCAACTCGGACCCGGGTCCGAGGAGCTGTGGGGTCGACCAGCTATCCTGGCCGACTCGTCCCGGGTCAGAGCAGACGCGGGGTCAACCAGTTATCCCGGCCACCTCGGTCCCGGGTCCAACCTGCCACGGGTCGACCAGCTGTCCCCGCCGACTCGGCCCCGGGTCCAAGCAGCTGTGGGGTGGACCAGCTGTGCACGCCGATCGGTCCCGGTTCCGAGCTGACACAGTGTCGGCCAGGAATCCCGACCCATTTGGTCCCGGGTCCCAGCTGACTCGGTGTCGACCAGCTGTCCCCGCCGACTCGGACCCAGGTCCGAGGAGCTGTGGGGTCGAGCAGCTCTCCTGGCCTGCTCGTCCCGGGTTCGAGGGGACGCTGGCTCGACCAGTTTCCCCGGCCAACTCGGTCCCGGATCCAAGGTGCCGCACGTCGACGAGCTCTCCCGGCCGACTCGGTCCCTGTACCTTTCTGACACGTGATAGACCAGCTATCCCGGCCCATTTGGTCCCAGATCCGAGCTGACGCGGGGTGGACCAGAGGTCCGGGCCGCCTCGGAACCGGGTCCGAGGAGCTGTGGGCTCGACATTCTCTCCCTGCCGAATCGGTCCCGGGTCCGAGAAGACTCGGGGTCGACCAGCTATCCCGGCCAACTCAGACCCGGGTCCGAGAAGACTCGGGGTCGACCAGCTATCCCGGCCAACTCGGACCCGGGTCCGAGGAGCTGTAGTGTTGGCCAGCTATCCCGGTGTACTCGGTCTCGGGTCCGAGCTGCCGCAGGGTCGACCCGCTGTGCAGGCCGACTCGGACCCAGGTTCAAGGAGCTGTTGGGTCGCCTAGATATCCTGGCCAACGCGGTCCCGGGTCCGAGCTGAAACAGGGTCGATCAGCTATCCCGGCCCATTTGGTCAGTGCTACGAGCTGCCCCAGTGTCGATCAGCTGTCCCAGCCGACTCGGAACCTGGTCCGAGGAGCTGTGGGATCGACCAGATTTCCCGGCCGATTCGGACCCGAGTCCGAGGAGCTGTGGTGTCGACCAGCTATCCTGGCCGACTCGTCCCGGGTTCGAGCAGACGCGGGGTCGACCAGTTAGCCTTGCTAACTCGGTCCCGGGTCCAAGGTGCCGCGGGTCGACCAGCTGTCCCAGCGGCCTCGGACCCTAGTCTGAAGAGCTGTGGGGTCGACCAACTATCCCGGCCGACTCAGAGGCGGGTCCGAGGAGCTGTGGGGTGGAATCGCTCTCCCGGCCGACTTGGTCCTGCGCCCGAGCTGACACAGGAGCAACCAGCTATCCCGGCCCTTTTGGTCAGTGTTCCGAGCTGGGGAGGGGTCGATCAGCTGTCCCGGCCGACTCAGACCCGGGTCCGAGGAGCTGCGGGGATGACCAGCTATCCCGCCAACTCGGCCAGGGTTCGAGCTGACGCGGGTCGTCCAGTTATCGCGGCCAACACGGTCCCGGTCCGAGGAGCTGTGGGGTCCACCAGATGTCCCGGCCGACTCGGACCCGAAGCCGAGGAGCTGTCGGGTCGACCAGCTGTCTAGGCCGACTCGTTCCCGTGTCCGAGTTGACATAGGGTCGGCCTGAAATCCTGAACCATTTGGTCCCCGGTACGAGCTGACGTGGTTTCCATCAGCAGTCCCGGCCAACTCGGACCCGGGTCCGAGGAGCTCTGGAGTCACAAGCTGTCCCGGCCGACTCGGTCCAGATCCGAACTGCCGCAGGGTCGACCAGCTCTTCCGGCCGATTCGCACCCGGGTCCCAGGAGCTCTGGGGTGGACCAGCTCTCCTGGCCGACTCCGTCCTGGGTCCTAACTTACACAGGGTCGACCATCTATCCCGGTCCATATGGTCCCAGCTCCGAACTGACGCCCTGTCGTTAATTTTCCAGGACGACCCGGTCACGGGTCTGAGGAGCTGTGGGGTCGACCAGGTGTCCCGGTTGACTCGGACCCGAGGCCGAGGAGCTGTGGGGTTCACCAGCTATCCCGGCCAACTCAGTACTGGTCCGAGCTGACGCGGGGTCGTCCAGCTGTGCAGGCCGACTCGAACCCGGGTCCGAGGAGCTCTGGTGTTGTCCAGCTACCCTGCCCGACTCCGTCCCGGGTCCGAGCTTACCCAGGGTCGACCATCTATCCCGGCCCATTTGGTCCGGGGTCCGGGCTGACGCGGTCTCGCTCACCTGCCCCAGACGACACGGTCCCGGGTCTGAGGAGGTGCGGGGTCGAACATATGTCCCGGCCGACTCGGACCCGAGTCCGAGGAGCTGTGGGGTCGAGCAGCTCTCCTGGCCGACTCGTCCCGGGTTCGAGCTGACGCGGGCTCGACCAGCTATCCCGGCCGACTCGGTCCCGGTACCGATCTGACACATGATGGACCAGCTATCCCGGCCCATTCGGTCCCAGATGCGAGCTGAGGCGGGGTCGACCAGACGTCCCGGCCGCCTCGGACCCTGGTCTGAGGAGCTGTGGGCTTGACAAGCTCTCCCGGCCGAATCGGTCCCGGATTCGAGCTGCCGCAGCGTCGACCAGCTATCCCGGCGTCTCGGCCCCGGGTCCGAGATGACTCGGTGTCGACCAGCAATGCTGGCCAACTCGGACCCGGGTCCGAGGAGCTGTGGGGTCGACCAGCTATCCTGGCCGACTCGTCCCGGGTCAGAGCAGACGCGGGGTCAACCAGTTATCCCGGCCACCTCGGTCCCGGGTCCAACCTGCCACGGGTCGACCAGCTGTCCCCGCCGACTCGGCCCCGGGTCCAAGCAGCTGTGGGGTGGACCAGCTGTGCACGCCGATCGGTCCCGGTTCCGAGCTGACACAGTGTCGGCCAGGAATCCCGACCCATTTGGTCCCGGGTCCCAGCTGACTCGGTGTCGACCAGCTGTCCCCGCCGACTCGGACCCAGGTCCGAGGAGCTGTGGGGTCGAGCAGCTCTCCTGGCCTGCTCGTCCCGGGTTCGAGGGGACGCTGGCTCGACCAGTTTCCCCGGCCAACTCGGTCCCGGATCCAAGGTGCCGCACGTCGACGAGCTCTCCCGGCCGACTCGGTCCCTGTACCTTTCTGACACGTGATAGACCAGCTATCCCGGCCCATTTGGTCCCAGATCCGAGCTGACGCGGGGTGGACCAGAGGTCCGGGCCGCCTCGGAACCGGGTCCGAGGAGCTGTGGGCTCGACATTCTCTCCCTGCCGAATCGGTCCCGGGTCCGAGAAGACTCGGGGTCGACCAGCTATCCCGGCCAACTCAGACCCGGGTCCGAGAAGACTCGGGGTCGACCAGCTATCCCGGCCAACTCGGACCCGGGTCCGAGGAGCTGTAGTGTTGGCCAGCTATCCCGGTGTACTCGGTCTCGGGTCCGAGCTGCCGCAGGGTCGACCCGCTGTGCAGGCCGACTCGGACCCAGGTTCAAGGAGCTGTTGGGTCGCCTAGATATCCTGGCCAACGCGGTCCCGGGTCCGAGCTGAAACAGGGTCGATCAGCTATCCCGGCCCATTTGGTCAGTGCTACGAGCTGCCCCAGTGTCGATCAGCTGTCCCAGCCGACTCGGAACCTGGTCCGAGGAGCTGTGGGATCGACCAGATTTCCCGGCCGATTCGGACCCGAGTCCGAGGAGCTGTGGTGTCGACCAGCTATCCTGGCCGACTCGTCCCGGGTTCGAGCAGACGCGGGGTCGACCAGTTAGCCTTGCTAACTCGGTCCCGGGTCCAAGGTGCCGCGGGTCGACCAGCTGTCCCAGCGGCCTCGGACCCTAGTCTGAAGAGCTGTGGGGTCGACCAACTATCCCGGCCGACTCAGAGGCGGGTCCGAGGAGCTGTGGGGTGGAATCGCTCTCCCGGCCGACTTGGTCCTGCGCCCGAGCTGACACAGGAGCAACCAGCTATCCCGGCCCTTTTGGTCAGTGTTCCGAGCTGGGGAGGGGTCGATCAGCTGTCCCGGCCGACTCAGACCCGGGTCCGAGGAGCTGCGGGGATGACCAGCTATCCCGCCAACTCGGCCAGGGTTCGAGCTGACGCGGGTCGTCCAGTTATCGCGGCCAACACGGTCCCGGTCCGAGGAGCTGTGGGGTCCACC
The DNA here is from genome assembly GCF_054392235.1 of Sus scrofa. Lineage (NCBI taxonomy): Eukaryota > Metazoa > Chordata > Mammalia > Artiodactyla > Suidae > Sus > Sus scrofa. The sequence goes on along the minus strand of NC_139387.1, from coordinate 43,895,311 downwards.
AGATGTCCCGGCCGACTCGGACCCGAAGCCGAGGAGCTGTCGGGTCGACCAGCTGTCTAGGCCGACTCGTTCCCGTGTCCGAGTTGACATAGGGTCGGCCTGAAATCCTGAACCATTTGGTCCCCGGTACGAGCTGACGTGGTTTCCATCAGCAGTCCCGGCCAACTCGGACCCGGGTCCGAGGAGCTCTGGAGTCACAAGCTGTCCCGGCCGACTCGGTCCAGATCCGAACTGCCGCAGGGTCGACCAGCTCTTCCGGCCGATTCGCACCCGGGTCCCAGGAGCTCTGGGGTGGACCAGCTCTCCTGGCCGACTCCGTCCTGGGTCCTAACTTACACAGGGTCGACCATCTATCCCGGTCCATATGGTCCCAGCTCCGAACTGACGCCCTGTCGTTAATTTTCCAGGACGACCCGGTCACGGGTCTGAGGAGCTGTGGGGTCGACCAGGTGTCCCGGTTGACTCGGACCCGAGGCCGAGGAGCTGTGGGGTTCACCAGCTATCCCGGCCAACTCAGTACTGGTCCGAGCTGACGCGGGGTCGTCCAGCTGTGCAGGCCGACTCGAACCCGGGTCCGAGGAGCTCTGGTGTTGTCCAGCTACCCTGCCCGACTCCGTCCCGGGTCCGAGCTTACCCAGGGTCGACCATCTATCCCGGCCCATTTGGTCCGGGGTCCGGGCTGACGCGGTCTCGCTCACCTGCCCCAGACGACACGGTCCCGGGTCTGAGGAGGTGCGGGGTCGAACATATGTCCCGGCCGACTCGGACCCGAGTCCGAGGAGCTGTGGGGTCGAGCAGCTCTCCTGGCCGACTCGTCCCGGGTTCGAGCTGACGCGGGCTCGACCAGCTATCCCGGCCGACTCGGTCCCGGTACCGATCTGACACATGATGGACCAGCTATCCCGGCCCATTCGGTCCCAGATGCGAGCTGAGGCGGGGTCGACCAGACGTCCCGGCCGCCTCGGACCCTGGTCTGAGGAGCTGTGGGCTTGACAAGCTCTCCCGGCCGAATCGGTCCCGGATTCGAGCTGCCGCAGCGTCGACCAGCTATCCCGGCGTCTCGGCCCCGGGTCCGAGATGACTCGGTGTCGACCAGCAATGCTGGCCAACTCGGACCCGGGTCCGAGGAGCTGTGGGGTCGACCAGCTATCCTGGCCGACTCGTCCCGGGTCAGAGCAGACGCGGGGTCAACCAGTTATCCCGGCCACCTCGGTCCCGGGTCCAACCTGCCACGGGTCGACCAGCTGTCCCCGCCGACTCGGCCCCGGGTCCAAGCAGCTGTGGGGTGGACCAGCTGTGCACGCCGATCGGTCCCGGTTCCGAGCTGACACAGTGTCGGCCAGGAATCCCGACCCATTTGGTCCCGGGTCCCAGCTGACTCGGTGTCGACCAGCTGTCCCCGCCGACTCGGACCCAGGTCCGAGGAGCTGTGGGGTCGAGCAGCTCTCCTGGCCTGCTCGTCCCGGGTTCGAGGGGACGCTGGCTCGACCAGTTTCCCCGGCCAACTCGGTCCCGGATCCAAGGTGCCGCACGTCGACGAGCTCTCCCGGCCGACTCGGTCCCTGTACCTTTCTGACACGTGATAGACCAGCTATCCCGGCCCATTTGGTCCCAGATCCGAGCTGACGCGGGGTGGACCAGAGGTCCGGGCCGCCTCGGAACCGGGTCCGAGGAGCTGTGGGCTCGACATTCTCTCCCTGCCGAATCGGTCCCGGGTCCGAGAAGACTCGGGGTCGACCAGCTATCCCGGCCAACTCAGACCCGGGTCCGAGAAGACTCGGGGTCGACCAGCTATCCCGGCCAACTCGGACCCGGGTCCGAGGAGCTGTAGTGTTGGCCAGCTATCCCGGTGTACTCGGTCTCGGGTCCGAGCTGCCGCAGGGTCGACCCGCTGTGCAGGCCGACTCGGACCCAGGTTCAAGGAGCTGTTGGGTCGCCTAGATATCCTGGCCAACGCGGTCCCGGGTCCGAGCTGAAACAGGGTCGATCAGCTATCCCGGCCCATTTGGTCAGTGCTACGAGCTGCCCCAGTGTCGATCAGCTGTCCCAGCCGACTCGGAACCTGGTCCGAGGAGCTGTGGGATCGACCAGATTTCCCGGCCGATTCGGACCCGAGTCCGAGGAGCTGTGGTGTCGACCAGCTATCCTGGCCGACTCGTCCCGGGTTCGAGCAGACGCGGGGTCGACCAGTTAGCCTTGCTAACTCGGTCCCGGGTCCAAGGTGCCGCGGGTCGACCAGCTGTCCCAGCGGCCTCGGACCCTAGTCTGAAGAGCTGTGGGGTCGACCAACTATCCCGGCCGACTCAGAGGCGGGTCCGAGGAGCTGTGGGGTGGAATCGCTCTCCCGGCCGACTTGGTCCTGCGCCCGAGCTGACACAGGAGCAACCAGCTATCCCGGCCCTTTTGGTCAGTGTTCCGAGCTGGGGAGGGGTCGATCAGCTGTCCCGGCCGACTCAGACCCGGGTCCGAGGAGCTGCGGGGATGACCAGCTATCCCGCCAACTCGGCCAGGGTTCGAGCTGACGCGGGTCGTCCAGTTATCGCGGCCAACACGGTCCCGGTCCGAGGAGCTGTGGGGTCCACCAGATGTCCCGGCCGACTCGGACCCGAAGCCGAGGAGCTGTCGGGTCGACCAGCTGTCTAGGCCGACTCGTTCCCGTGTCCGAGTTGACATAGGGTCGGCCTGAAATCCTGAACCATTTGGTCCCCGGTACGAGCTGACGTGGTTTCCATCAGCAGTCCCGGCCAACTCGGACCCGGGTCCGAGGAGCTCTGGAGTCACAAGCTGTCCCGGCCGACTCGGTCCAGATCCGAACTGCCGCAGGGTCGACCAGCTCTTCCGGCCGATTCGCACCCGGGTCCCAGGAGCTCTGGGGTGGACCAGCTCTCCTGGCCGACTCCGTCCTGGGTCCTAACTTACACAGGGTCGACCATCTATCCCGGTCCATATGGTCCCAGCTCCGAACTGACGCCCTGTCGTTAATTTTCCAGGACGACCCGGTCACGGGTCTGAGGAGCTGTGGGGTCGACCAGGTGTCCCGGTTGACTCGGACCCGAGGCCGAGGAGCTGTGGGGTTCACCAGCTATCCCGGCCAACTCAGTACTGGTCCGAGCTGACGCGGGGTCGTCCAGCTGTGCAGGCCGACTCGAACCCGGGTCCGAGGAGCTCTGGTGTTGTCCAGCTACCCTGCCCGACTCCGTCCCGGGTCCGAGCTTACCCAGGGTCGACCATCTATCCCGGCCCATTTGGTCCGGGGTCCGGGCTGACGCGGTCTCGCTCACCTGCCCCAGACGACACGGTCCCGGGTCTGAGGAGGTGCGGGGTCGAACATATGTCCCGGCCGACTCGGACCCGAGTCCGAGGAGCTGTGGGGTCGAGCAGCTCTCCTGGCCGACTCGTCCCGGGTTCGAGCTGACGCGGGCTCGACCAGCTATCCCGGCCGACTCGGTCCCGGTACCGATCTGACACATGATGGACCAGCTATCCCGGCCCATTCGGTCCCAGATGCGAGCTGAGGCGGGGTCGACCAGACGTCCCGGCCGCCTCGGACCCTGGTCTGAGGAGCTGTGGGCTTGACAAGCTCTCCCGGCCGAATCGGTCCCGGATTCGAGCTGCCGCAGCGTCGACCAGCTATCCCGGCGTCTCGGCCCCGGGTCCGAGATGACTCGGTGTCGACCAGCAATGCTGGCCAACTCGGACCCGGGTCCGAGGAGCTGTGGGGTCGACCAGCTATCCTGGCCGACTCGTCCCGGGTCAGAGCAGACGCGGGGTCAACCAGTTATCCCGGCCACCTCGGTCCCGGGTCCAACCTGCCACGGGTCGACCAGCTGTCCCCGCCGACTCGGCCCCGGGTCCAAGCAGCTGTGGGGTGGACCAGCTGTGCACGCCGATCGGTCCCGGTTCCGAGCTGACACAGTGTCGGCCAGGAATCCCGACCCATTTGGTCCCGGGTCCCAGCTGACTCGGTGTCGACCAGCTGTCCCCGCCGACTCGGACCCAGGTCCGAGGAGCTGTGGGGTCGAGCAGCTCTCCTGGCCTGCTCGTCCCGGGTTCGAGGGGACGCTGGCTCGACCAGTTTCCCCGGCCAACTCGGTCCCGGATCCAAGGTGCCGCACGTCGACGAGCTCTCCCGGCCGACTCGGTCCCTGTACCTTTCTGACACGTGATAGACCAGCTATCCCGGCCCATTTGGTCCCAGATCCGAGCTGACGCGGGGTGGACCAGAGGTCCGGGCCGCCTCGGAACCGGGTCCGAGGAGCTGTGGGCTCGACATTCTCTCCCTGCCGAATCGGTCCCGGGTCCGAGAAGACTCGGGGTCGACCAGCTATCCCGGCCAACTCAGACCCGGGTCCGAGAAGACTCGGGGTCGACCAGCTATCCCGGCCAACTCGGACCCGGGTCCGAGGAGCTGTAGTGTTGGCCAGCTATCCCGGTGTACTCGGTCTCGGGTCCGAGCTGCCGCAGGGTCGACCCGCTGTGCAGGCCGACTCGGACCCAGGTTCAAGGAGCTGTTGGGTCGCCTAGATATCCTGGCCAACGCGGTCCCGGGTCCGAGCTGAAACAGGGTCGATCAGCTATCCCGGCCCATTTGGTCAGTGCTACGAGCTGCCCCAGTGTCGATCAGCTGTCCCAGCCGACTCGGAACCTGGTCCGAGGAGCTGTGGGATCGACCAGATTTCCCGGCCGATTCGGACCCGAGTCCGAGGAGCTGTGGTGTCGACCAGCTATCCTGGCCGACTCGTCCCGGGTTCGAGCAGACGCGGGGTCGACCAGTTAGCCTTGCTAACTCGGTCCCGGGTCCAAGGTGCCGCGGGTCGACCAGCTGTCCCAGCGGCCTCGGACCCTAGTCTGAAGAGCTGTGGGGTCGACCAACTATCCCGGCCGACTCAGAGGCGGGTCCGAGGAGCTGTGGGGTGGAATCGCTCTCCCGGCCGACTTGGTCCTGCGCCCGAGCTGACACAGGAGCAACCAGCTATCCCGGCCCTTTTGGTCAGTGTTCCGAGCTGGGGAGGGGTCGATCAGCTGTCCCGGCCGACTCAGACCCGGGTCCGAGGAGCTGCGGGGATGACCAGCTATCCCGCCAACTCGGCCAGGGTTCGAGCTGACGCGGGTCGTCCAGTTATCGCGGCCAACACGGTCCCGGTCCGAGGAGCTGTGGGGTCCACCAGATGTCCCGGCCGACTCGGACCCGAAGCCGAGGAGCTGTCGGGTCGACCAGCTGTCTAGGCCGACTCGTTCCCGTGTCCGAGTTGACATAGGGTCGGCCTGAAATCCTGAACCATTTGGTCCCCGGTACGAGCTGACGTGGTTTCCATCAGCAGTCCCGGCCAACTCGGACCCGGGTCCGAGGAGCTCTGGAGTCACAAGCTGTCCCGGCCGACTCGGTCCAGATCCGAACTGCCGCAGGGTCGACCAGCTCTTCCGGCCGATTCGCACCCGGGTCCCAGGAGCTCTGGGGTGGACCAGCTCTCCTGGCCGACTCCGTCCTGGGTCCTAACTTACACAGGGTCGACCATCTATCCCGGTCCATATGGTCCCAGCTCCGAACTGACGCCCTGTCGTTAATTTTCCAGGACGACCCGGTCACGGGTCTGAGGAGCTGTGGGGTCGACCAGGTGTCCCGGTTGACTCGGACCCGAGGCCGAGGAGCTGTGGGGTTCACCAGCTATCCCGGCCAACTCAGTACTGGTCCGAGCTGACGCGGGGTCGTCCAGCTGTGCAGGCCGACTCGAACCCGGGTCCGAGGAGCTCTGGTGTTGTCCAGCTACCCTGCCCGACTCCGTCCCGGGTCCGAGCTTACCCAGGGTCGACCATCTATCCCGGCCCATTTGGTCCGGGGTCCGGGCTGACGCGGTCTCGCTCACCTGCCCCAGACGACACGGTCCCGGGTCTGAGGAGGTGCGGGGTCGAACATATGTCCCGGCCGACTCGGACCCGAGTCCGAGGAGCTGTGGGGTCGAGCAGCTCTCCTGGCCGACTCGTCCCGGGTTCGAGCTGACGCGGGCTCGACCAGCTATCCCGGCCGACTCGGTCCCGGTACCGATCTGACACATGATGGACCAGCTATCCCGGCCCATTCGGTCCCAGATGCGAGCTGAGGCGGGGTCGACCAGACGTCCCGGCCGCCTCGGACCCTGGTCTGAGGAGCTGTGGGCTTGACAAGCTCTCCCGGCCGAATCGGTCCCGGATTCGAGCTGCCGCAGCGTCGACCAGCTATCCCGGCGTCTCGGCCCCGGGTCCGAGATGACTCGGTGTCGACCAGCAATGCTGGCCAACTCGGACCCGGGTCCGAGGAGCTGTGGGGTCGACCAGCTATCCTGGCCGACTCGTCCCGGGTCAGAGCAGACGCGGGGTCAACCAGTTATCCCGGCCACCTCGGTCCCGGGTCCAACCTGCCACGGGTCGACCAGCTGTCCCCGCCGACTCGGCCCCGGGTCCAAGCAGCTGTGGGGTGGACCAGCTGTGCACGCCGATCGGTCCCGGTTCCGAGCTGACACAGTGTCGGCCAGGAATCCCGACCCATTTGGTCCCGGGTCCCAGCTGACTCGGTGTCGACCAGCTGTCCCCGCCGACTCGGACCCAGGTCCGAGGAGCTGTGGGGTCGAGCAGCTCTCCTGGCCTGCTCGTCCCGGGTTCGAGGGGACGCTGGCTCGACCAGTTTCCCCGGCCAACGCGGTCCCGGATCCAAGGTGCCGCACGTCGACGAGCTCTCCCGGCCGACTCGGTCCCTGTACCTTTCTGACACGTGATAGACCAGCTATCCCGGCCCATTTGGTCCCAGATCCGAGCTGACGCGGGGTGGACCAGAGGTCCGGGCCGCCTCGGAACCGGGTCCGAGGAGCTGTGGGCTCGACATTCTCTCCCTGCCGAATCGGTCCCGGGTCCGAGAAGACTCGGGGTCGACCAGCTATCCCGGCCAACTCAGACCCGGGTCCGAGAAGACTCGGGGTCGACCAGCTATCCCGGCCAACTCGGACCCGGGTCCGAGGAGCTGTAGTGTTGGCCAGCTATCCCGGTGTACTCGGTCTCGGGTCCGAGCTGCCGCAGGGTCGACCCGCTGTGCAGGCCGACTCGGACCCAGGTTCAAGGAGCTGTTGGGTCGCCTAGATATCCTGGCCAACGCGGTCCCGGGTCCGAGCTGAAACAGGGTCGATCAGCTATCCCGGCCCATTTGGTCAGTGCTACGAGCTGCCCCAGTGTCGATCAGCTGTCCCAGCCGACTCGGAACCTGGTCCGAGGAGCTGTGGGATCGACCAGATTTCCCGGCCGATTCGGACCCGAGTCCGAGGAGCTGTGGTGTCGACCAGCTATCCTGGCCGACTCGTCCCGGGTTCGAGCAGACGCGGGGTCGACCAGTTAGCCTTGCTAACTCGGTCCCGGGTCCAAGGTGCCGCGGGTCGACCAGCTGTCCCAGCGGCCTCGGACCCTAGTCTGAAGAGCTGTGGGGTCGACCAACTATCCCGGCCGACTCAGAGGCGGGTCCGAGGAGCTGTGGGGTGGAATCGCTCTCCCGGCCGACTTGGTCCTGCGCCCGAGCTGACACAGGAGCAACCAGCTATCCCGGCCCTTTTGGTCAGTGTTCCGAGCTGGGGAGGGGTCGATCAGCTGTCCCGGCCGACTCAGACCCGGGTCCGAGGAGCTGCGGGGATGACCAGCTATCCCGCCAACTCGGCCAGGGTTCGAGCTGACGCGGGTCGTCCAGTTATCGCGGTCAACACGGTCCCGGTCCGAGGAGCTGTGGGGTCCACCAGATGTCCCGGCCGACTCGGACCCGAAGCCGAGGAGCTGTCGGGTCGACCAGCTGTCTAGGCCGACTCGTTCCCGTGTCCGAGTTGACATAGGGTCGGCCTGAAATCCTGAACCATTTGGTCCCCGGTACGAGCTGACGTGGTTTCCATCAGCAGTCCCGGCCAACTCGGACCCGGGTCCGAGGAGCTCTGGAGTCACAAGCTGTCCCGGCCGACTCGGTCCAGATCCGAACTGCCGCAGGGTCGACCAGCTCTTCCGGCCGATTCGCACCCGGGTCCCAGGAGCTCTGGGGTGGACCAGCTCTCCTGGCCGACTCCGTCCTGGGTCCTAACTTACACAGGGTCGACCATCTATCCCGGTCCATATGGTCCCAGCTCCGAACTGACGCCCTGTCGTTAATTTTCCAGGACGACCCGGTCACGGGTCTGAGGAGCTGTGGGGTCGACCAGGTGTCCCGGTTGACTCGGACCCGAGGCCGAGGAGCTGTGGGGTTCACCAGCTATCCCGGCCAACTCAGTACTGGTCCGAGCTGACGCGGGGTCGTCCAGCTGTGCAGGCCGACTCGAACCCGGGTCCGAGGAGCTCTGGTGTTGTCCAGCTACCCTGCCCGACTCCGTCCCGGGTCCGAGCTTACACAGGGTCGACCATCTATCCCGGCCCATTTGGTCCGGGGTCCGGGCTGACGCGGTCTCGCTCACCTGCCCCAGACGACACGGTCCCGGGTCTGAGGAGGTGCGGGGTCGAACATATGTCCCGGCCGACTCGGACCCGAGTCCGAGGAGCTGTGGGGTCGAGCAGCTCTCCTGGCCGACTCGTCCCGGGTTCGAGCTGACGCGGGCTCGACCAGCTATCCCGGCCGACTCGGTCCCGGTACCGATCTGACACATGATGGACCAGCTATCCCGGCCCATTCGGTCCCAGATGCGAGCTGAGGCGGGGTCGACCAGACGTCCCGGCCGCCTCGGACCCTGGTCTGAGGAGCTGTGGGCTTGACAAGCTCTCCCGGCCGAATCGGTCCCGGATTCGAGCTGCCGCAGCGTCGACCAGCTATCCCGGCGTCTCGGCCCCGGGTCCGAGATGACTCGGTGTCGACCAGCAATGCTGGCCAACTCGGACCCGGGTCCGAGGAGCTGTGGGGTCGACCAGCTATCCTGGCCGACTCGTCCCGGGTCAGAGCAGACGCGGGGTCAACCAGTTATCCCGGCCACCTCGGTCCCGGGTCCAACCTGCCACGGGTCGACCAGCTGTCCCCGCCGACTCGGCCCCGGGTCCAAGCAGCTGTGGGGTGGACCAGCTGTGCACGCCGATCGGTCCCGGTTCCGAGCTGACACAGTGTCGGCCAGGAATCCCGACCCATTTGGTCCCGGGTCCCAGCTGACTCGGTGTCGACCAGCTGTCCCCGCCGACTCGGACCCAGGTCCGAGGAGCTGTGGGGTCGAGCAGCTCTCCTGGCCTGCTCGTCCCGGGTTCGAGGGGACGCTGGCTCGACCAGTTTCCCCGGCCAACTCGGTCCCGGATCCAAGGTGCCGCACGTCGACGAGCTCTCCCGGCCGACTCGGTCCCTGTACCTTTCTGACACGTGATAGACCAGCTATCCCGGCCCATTTGGTCCCAGATCCGAGCTGACGCGGGGTGGACCAGAGGTCCGGGCCGCCTCGGAACCGGGTCCGAGGAGCTGTGGGCTCGACATTCTCTCCCTGCCGAATCGGTCCCGGGTCCGAGAAGACTCGGGGTCGACCAGCTATCCCGGCCAACTCAGACCCGGGTCCGAGAAGACTCGGGGTCGACCAGCTATCCCGGCCAACTCGGACCCGGGTCCGAGGAGCTGTAGTGTTGGCCAGCTATCCCGGTGTACTCGGTCTCGGGTCCGAGCTGCCGCAGGGTCGACCCGCTGTGCAGGCCGACTCGGACCCAGGTTCAAGGAGCTGTTGGGTCGCCTAGATATCCTGGCCAACGCGGTCCCGGGTCCGAGCTGAAACAGGGTCGATCAGCTATCCCGGCCCATTTGGTCAGTGCTACGAGCTGCCCCAGTGTCGATCAGCTGTCCCAGCCGACTCGGAACCTGGTCCGAGGAGCTGTGGGATCGACCAGATTTCCCGGCCGATTCGGACCCGAGTCCGAGGAGCTGTGGTGTCGACCAGCTATCCTGGCCGACTCGTCCCGGGTTCGAGCAGACGCGGGGTCGACCAGTTAGCCTTGCTAACTCGGTCCCGGGTCCAAGGTGCCGCGGGTCGACCAGCTGTCCCAGCGGCCTCGGACCCTAGTCTGAAGAGCTGTGGGGTCGACCAACTATCCCGGCCGACTCAGAGGCGGGTCCGAGGAGCTGTGGGGTGGAATCGCTCTCCCGGCCGACTTGGTCCTGCGCCCGAGCTGACACAGGAGCAACCAGCTATCCCGGCCCTTTTGGTCAGTGTTCCGAGCTGGGGAGGGGTCGATCAGCTGTCCCGGCCGACTCAGACCCGGGTCCGAGGAGCTGCGGGGATGACCAGCTATCCCGCCAACTCGGCCAGGGTTCGAGCTGACGCGGGTCGTCCAGTTATCGTGGCCAACACGGTCCCGGTCCGAGGAGCTGTGGGGTCCACCAGATGTCCCGGCCGACTCGGACCCGAAGCCGAGGAGCTGTCGGGTCGACCAGCTGTCTAGGCCGACTCGTTCCCGTGTCCGAGTTGACATAGGGTCGGCCTGAAATCCTGAACCATTTGGTCCCCGGTACGAGCTGACGTGGTTTCCATCAGCAGTCCCGGCCAACTCGGACCCGGGTCCGAGGAGCTCTGGAGTCACAAGCTGTCCCGGCCGACTCGGTCCAGATCCGAACTGCCGCAGGGTCGACCAGCTCTTCCGGCCGATTCGCACCCGGGTCCCAGGAGCTCTGGGGTGGACCAGCTCTCCTGGCCGACTCCGTCCTGGGTCCTAACTTACACAGGGTCGACCATCTATCCCGGTCCATATGGTCCCAGCTCCGAACTGACGCCCTGTCGTTAATTTTCCAGGACGACCCGGTCACGGGTCTGAGGAGCTGTGGGGTCGACCAGGTGTCCCGGTTGACTCGGACCCGAGGCCGAGGAGCTGTGGGGTTCACCAGCTATCCCGGCCAACTCAGTACTGGTCCGAGCTGACGCGGGGTCGTCCAGCTGTGCAGGCCGACTCGAACCCGGGTCCGAGGAGCTCTGGTGTTGTCCAGCTACCCTGCCCGACTCCGTCCCGGGTCCGAGCTTACCCAGGGTCGACCATCTATCCCGGCCCATTTGGTCCGGGGTCCGGGCTGACGCGGTCTCGCTCACCTGCCCCAGACGACACGGTCCCGGGTCTGAGGAGGTGCGGGGTCGAACATATGTCCCGGCCGACTCGGGCCCGAGTCCGAGGAGCTGTGGGGTCGAGCAGCTCTCCTGGCCGACTCGTCCCGGGTTCGAGCTGACGCGGGCTCGACCAGCTATCCCGGCCGACTCGGTCCCGGTACCGATCTGACACATGATGGACCAGCTATCCCGGCCCATTCGGTCCCAGATGCGAGCTGAGGCGGGGTCGACCAGACGTCCCGGCCGCCTCGGACCCTGGTCTGAGGAGCTGTGGGCTTGACAAGCTCTCCCGGCCGAATCGGTCCCGGATTCGAGCTGCCGCAGCGTCGACCAGCTATCCCGGCGTCTCGGCCCCGGGTCCGTGATGACTCGGTGTCGACCAGCAATGCTGGCCAACTCGGACCCGGGTCCGAGGAGCTGTGGGGTCGACCAGCTATCCTGGCCGACTCGTCCCGGGTCAGAGCAGACGCGGGGTCAACCAGTTATCCCGGCCACCTCGGTCCCGGGTCCAACCTGCCACGGGTCGACCAGCTGTCCCCGCCGACTCGGCCCCGGGTCCAAGCAGCTGTGGGGTGGACCAGCTGTGCACGCCGATCGGTCCCGGTTCCGAGCTGACACAGTGTCGGCCAGGAATCCCGACCCATTTGGTCCCGGGTCCCAGCTGACTCGGTGTCGACCAGCTGTCCCCGCCGACTCGGACCCAGGTCCGAGGAGCTGTGGGGTCGAGCAGCTCTCCTGGCCTGCTCGTCCCGGGTTCGAGGGGACGCTGGCTCGACCAGTTTCCCCGGCCAACGCGGTCCCGGATCCAAGGTGCCGCACGTCGACGAGCTCTCCCGGCCGACTCGGTCCCTGTACCTTTCTGACACGTGATAGACCAGCTATCCCGGCCCATTTGGTCCCAGATCCGAGCTGACGCGGGGTGGACCAGAGGTCCGGGCCGCCTCGGAACCGGGTCCGAGGAGCTGTGGGCTCGACATTCTCTCCCTGCCGAATCGGTCCCGGGTCCGAGAAGACTCGGGGTCGACCAGCTATCCCGGCCAACTCGGACCCGGGTCCGAGGAGCTGTAGTGTTGGCCAGCTATCCCGGTGTACTCGGTCTCGGGTCCGAGCTGCCGCAGGGTCGACCCGCTGTGCAGGCCGACTCGGACCCAGGTTCAAGGAGCTGTTGGGTCGCCTAGATATCCTGGCCAACGCGGTCCCGGGTCCGAGCTGAAACAGGGTCGATCAGCTATCCCGGCCCATTTGGTCAGTGCTACGAGCTGCCCCAGTGTCGATCAGCTGTCCCAGCCGACTCGGAACCTGGTCCGAGGAGCTGTGGGATCGACCAGATTTCCCGGCCGATTCGGACCCGAGTCCGAGGAGCTGTGGTGTCGACCAGCTATCCTGGCCGACTCGTCCCGGGTTCGAGCAGACGCGGGGTCGACCAGTTAGCCTTGCTAACTCGGTCCCGGGTCCAAGGTGCCGCGGGTCGACCAGCTGTCCCAGCGGCCTCGGACCCTAGTCTGAAGAGCTGTGGGGTCGACCAACTATCCCGGCCGACTCAGAGGCGGGTCCGAGGAGCTGTGGGGTGGAATCGCTCTCCCGGCCGACTTGGTCCTGCGCCCGAGCTGACACAGGAGCAACCAGCTATCCCGGCCCTTTTGGTCAGTGTTCCGAGCTGGGGAGGGGTCGATCAGCTGTCCCGGCCGACTCAGACCCGGGTCCGAGGAGCTGCGGGGATGACCAGCTATCCCGCCAACTCGGCCAGGGTTCGAGCTGACGCGGGTCGTCCAGTTATCGCGGCCAACACGGTCCCGGTCCGAGGAGCTGTGGGGTCCACCAGATGTCCCGGCCGACTCGGACCCGAAGCCGAGGAGCTGTCGGGTCGACCAGCTGTCTAGGCCGACTCGTTCCCGTGTCCGAGTTGACATAGGGTCGGCCTGAAATCCTGAACCATTTGGTCCCCGGTACGAGCTGACGTGGTTTCCATCAGCAGTCCCGGCCAACTCGGACCCGGGTCCGAGGAGCTCTGGAGTCACAAGCTGTCCCGGCCGACTCGGTCCAGATCCGAACTGCCGCAGGGTCGACCAGCTCTTCCGGCCGATTCGCACCCGGGTCCCAGGAGCTCTGGGGTGGACCAGCTCTCCTGGCCGACTCCGTCCTGGGTCCTAACTTACACAGGGTCGACCATCTATCCCGGTCCATATGGTCCCAGCTCCGAACTGACGCCCTGTCGTTAATTTTCCAGGACGACCCGGTCACGGGTCTGAGGAGCTGTGGGGTCGACCAGGTGTCCCGGTTGACTCGGACCCGAGGCCGAGGAGCTGTGGGGTTCACCAGCTATCCCGGCCAACTCAGTACTGGTCCGAGCTGACGCGGGGTCGTCCAGCTGTGCAGGCCGACTCGAACCCGGGTCCGAGGAGCTCTGGTGTTGTCCAGCTACCCTGCCCGACTCCGTCCCGGGTCCGAGCTTACCCAGGGTCGACCATCTATCCCGGCCCATTTGGTCCGGGGTCCGGGCTGACGCGGTCTCGCTCACCTGCCCCAGACGACACGGTCCCGGGTCTGAGGAGGTGCGGGGTCGAACATATGTCCCGGCCGACTCGGACCCGAGTCCGAGGAGCTGTGGGGTCGAGCAGCTCTCCTGGCCGACTCGTCCCGGGTTCGAGCTGACGCGGGCTCGACCAGCTATCCCGGCCGACTCGGTCCCGGTACCGATCTGACACATGATGGACCAGCTATCCCGGCCCATTCGGTCCCAGATGCGAGCTGAGGCGGGGTCGACCAGACGTCCCGGCCGCCTCGGACCCTGGTCTGAGGAGCTGTGGGCTTGACAAGCTCTCCCGGCCGAATCGGTCCCGGATTCGAGCTGCCGCAGCGTCGACCAGCTATCCCGGCGTCTCGGCCCCGGGTCCGAGATGACTCGGTGTCGACCAGCAATGCTGGCCAACTCGGACCCGGGTCCGAGGAGCTGTGGGGTCGACCAGCTATCCTGGCCGACTCGTCCCGGGTCAGAGCAGACGCGGGGTCAACCAGTTATCCCGGCCACCTCGGTCCCGGGTCCAACCTGCCACGGGTCGACCAGCTGTCCCCGCCGACTCGGCCCCGGGTCCAAGCAGCTGTGGGGTGGACCAGCTGTGCACGCCGATCGGTCCCGGTTCCGAGCTGACACAGTGTCGGCCAGGAATCCCGACCCATTTGGTCCCGGGTCCCAGCTGACTCGGTGTCGACCAGCTGTCCCCGCCGACTCGGACCCAGGTCCGAGGAGCTGTGGGGTCGAGCAGCTCTCCTGGCCTGCTCGTCCCGGGTTCGAGGGGACGCTGGCTCGACCAGTTTCCCCGGCCAACTCGGTCCCGGATCCAAGGTGCCGCACGTCAACGAGCTCTCCCGGCCGACTCGGTCCCTGTACCTTTCTGACACGTGATAGACCAGCTATCCCGGCCCATTTGGTCCCAGATCCGAGCTGACGCGGGGTGGACCAGAGGTCCGGGCCGCCTCGGAACCGGGTCCGAGGAGCTGTGGGCTCGACATTCTCTCCCTGCCGAATCGGTCCCGGGTCCGAGAAGACTCGGGGTCGACCAGCTATCCCGGCCAACTCAGACCCGGGTCCGAGAAGACTCGGGGTCGACCAGCTATCCCGGCCAACTCGGACCCGGGTCCGAGGAGCTGTAGTGTTGGCCAGCTATCCCGGTGTACTCGGTCTCGGGTCCGAGCTGCCGCAGGGTCGACCCGCTGTGCAGGCCGACTCGGACCCAGGTTCAAGGAGCTGTTGGGTCGCCTAGATATCCTGGCCAACGCGGTCCCGGGTCCGAGCTGAAACAGGGTCGATCAGCTATCCCGGCCCATTTGGTCAGTGCTACGAGCTGCCCCAGTGTCGATCAGCTGTCCCAGCCGACTCGGAACCTGGTCCGAGGAGCTGTGGGATCGACCAGATTTCCCGGCCGATTCGGACCCGAGTCCGAGGAGCTGTGGTGTCGACCAGCTATCCTGGCCGACTCGTCCCGGGTTCGAGCAGACGCGGGGTCGACCAGTTAGCCTTGCTAACTCGGTCCCGGGTCCAAGGTGCCGCGGGTCGACCAGCTGTCCCAGCGGCCTCGGACCCTAGTCTGAAGAGCTGTGGGGTCGACCAACTATCCCGGCCGACTCAGAGGCGGGTCCGAGGAGCTGTGGGGTGGAATCGCTCTCCCGGCTGACTTGGTCCTGCGCCCGAGCTGACACAGGAGCAACCAGCTATCCCGGCCCTTTTGGTCAGTGTTCCGAGCTGGGGAGGGGTCGATCAGCTGTCCCGGCCGACTCAGACCCGGGTCCGAGGAGCTGCGGGGATGACCAGCTATCCCGCCAACTCGGCCAGGGTTCGAGCTGACGCGGGTCGTCCAGTTATCGCGGCCAACACGGTCCCGGTCCGAGGAGCTGTGGGGTCCACCAGATGTCCCGGCCGACTCGGACCCGAAGCCGAGGAGCTGTCGGGTCGACCAGCTGTCTAGGCCGACTCGTTCCCGTGTCCGAGTTGACATAGGGTCGGCCTGAAATCCTGAACCATTTGGTCCCCGGTACGAGCTGACGTGGTTTCCATCAGCAGTCCCGGCCAACTCGGACCCGGGTCCGAGGAGCTCTGGAGTCACAAGTTGTCCCGGCCGACTCGGTCCAGATCCGAACTGCCGCAGGGTCGACCAGCTCTTCCGGCCGATTCGCACCCGGGTCCCAGGAGCTCTGGGGTGGACCAGCTCTCCTGGCCGACTCCGTCCTGGGTCCTAACTTACACAGGGTCGACCATCTATCCCGGTCCATATGGTCCCAGCTCCGAACTGACGCCCTGTCGTTAATTTTCCAGGACGACCCGGTCACGGGTCTGAGGAGCTGTGGGGTCGACCAGGTGTCCCGGTTGACTCGGACCCGAGGCCGAGGAGCTGTGGGGTTCACCAGCTATCCCGGCCAACTCAGTACTGGTCCGAGCTGACGCGGGGTCGTCCAGCTGTGCAGGCCGACTCGAACCCGGGTCCGAGGAGCTCTGGTGTTGTCCAGCTACCCTGCCCGACTCCGTCCCGGGTCCGAGCTTACCCAGGGTCGACCATCTATCCCGGCCCATTTGGTCCGGGGTCCGGGCTGACGCGGTCTCGCTCACCTGCCCCAGACGACACGGTCCCGGGTCTGAGGAGGTGCGGGGTCGAACATATGTCCCGGCCGACTCGGACCCGAGTCCGAGGAGCTGTGGGGTCGAGCAGCTCTCCTGGCCGACTCGTCCCGGGTTCGAGCTGACGCGGGCTCGACCAGCTATCCCGGCCGACTCGGTCCCGGTACCGATCTGACACATGATGGACCAGCTATCCCGGCCCATTCGGTCCCAGATGCGAGCTGAGGCGGGGTCGACCAGACGTCCCGGCCGCCTCGGACCCTGGTCTGAGGAGCTGTGGGCTTGACAAGCTCTCCCGGCCGAATCGGTCCCGGATTCGAGCTGCCGCAGCGTCGACCAGCTATCCCGGCGTCTCGGCCCCGGGTCCGAGATGACTCGGTGTCGACCAGCAATGCTGGCCAACTCGGACCCGGGTCCGAGGAGCTGTGGGGTCGACCAGCTATCCTGGCCGACTCGTCCCGGGTCAGAGCAGACGCGGGGTCAACCAGTTATCCCGGCCACCTCGGTCCCGGGTCCAACCTGCCACGGGTCGACCAGCTGTCCCCGCCGACTCGGCCCCGGGTCCAAGCAGCTGTGGGGTGGACCAGCTGTGCACGCCGATCGGTCCCGGTTCCGAGCTGACACAGTGTCGGCCAGGAATCCCGACCCATTTGGTCCCGGGTCCCAGCTGACTCGGTGTCGACCAGCTGTCCCCGCCGACTCGGACCCAGGTCCGAGGAGCTGTGGGGTCGAGCAGCTCTCCTGGCCTGCTCGTCCCGGGTTCGAGGGGACGCTGGCTCGACCAGTTTCCCCGGCCAACGCGGTCCCGGATCCAAGGTGCCGCACGTCGACGAGCTCTCCCGGCCGACTCGGTCCCTGTACCTTTCTGACACGTGATAGACCAGCTATCCCGGCCCATTTGGTCCCAGATCCGAGCTGACGCGGGGTGGACCAGAGGTCCGGGCCGCCTCGGAACCGGGTCCGAGGAGCTGTGGGCTCGACATTCTCTCCCTGCCGAATCGGTCCCGGGTCCGAGAAGACTCGGGGTCGACCAGCTATCCCGGCCAACTCGGACCCGGGTCCGAGGAGCTGTAGTGTTGGCCAGCTATCCCGGTGTACTCGGTCTCGGGTCCGAGCTGCCGCAGGGTCGACCCGCTGTGCAGGCCGACTCGGACCCAGGTTCAAGGAGCTGTTGGGTCGCCTAGATATCCTGGCCAACGCGGTCCCGGGTCCGAGCTGAAACAGGGTCGATCAGCTATCCCGGCCCATTTGGTCAGTGCTACGAGCTGCCCCAGTGTCGATCAGCTGTCCCAGCCGACTCGGAACCTGGTCCGAGGAGCTGTGGGATCGACCAGATTTCCCGGCCGATTCGGACCCGAGTCCGAGG
Organism: Sus scrofa; assembly: GCF_054392235.1. Taxonomy (NCBI): domain Eukaryota; kingdom Metazoa; phylum Chordata; class Mammalia; order Artiodactyla; family Suidae; genus Sus; species Sus scrofa. The sequence continues at coordinate 43,877,790 of NC_139387.1, read as the reverse complement.
AGCTGTGGTGTCGACCAGCTATCCTGGCCGACTCGTCCCGGGTTCGAGCAGACGCGGGGTCGACCAGTTAGCCTTGCTAACTCGGTCCCGGGTCCAAGGTGCCGCGGGTCGACCAGCTGTCCCAGCGGCCTCGGACCCTAGTCTGAAGAGCTGTGGGGTCGACCAACTATCCCGGCCGACTCAGAGGCGGGTCCGAGGAGCTGTGGGGTGGAATCGCTCTCCCGGCTGACTTGGTCCTGCGCCCGAGCTGACACAGGAGCAACCAGCTATCCCGGCCCTTTTGGTCAGTGTTCCGAGCTGGGGAGGGGTCGATCAGCTGTCCCGGCCGACTCAGACCCGGGTCCGAGGAGCTGCGGGGATGACCAGCTATCCCGCCAACTCGGCCAGGGTTCGAGCTGACGCGGGTCGTCCAGTTATCGCGGCCAACACGGTCCCGGTCCGAGGAGCTGTGGGGTCCACCAGATGTCCCGGCCGACTCGGACCCGAAGCCGAGGAGCTGTCGGGTCGACCAGCTGTCTAGGCCGACTCGTTCCCGTGTCCGAGTTGACATAGGGTCGGCCTGAAATCCTGAACCATTTGGTCCCCGGTACGAGCTGACGTGGTTTCCATCAGCAGTCCCGGCCAACTCGGACCCGGGTCCGAGGAGCTCTGGAGTCACAAGTTGTCCCGGCCGACTCGGTCCAGATCCGAACTGCCGCAGGGTCGACCAGCTCTTCCGGCCGATTCGCACCCGGGTCCCAGGAGCTCTGGGGTGGACCAGCTCTCCTGGCCGACTCCGTCCTGGGTCCTAACTTACACAGGGTCGACCATCTATCCCGGTCCATATGGTCCCAGCTCCGAACTGACGCCCTGTCGTTAATTTTCCAGGACGACCCGGTCACGGGTCTGAGGAGCTGTGGGGTCGACCAGGTGTCCCGGTTGACTCGGACCCGAGGCCGAGGAGCTGTGGGGTTCACCAGCTATCCCGGCCAACTCAGTACTGGTCCGAGCTGACGCGGGGTCGTCCAGCTGTGCAGGCCGACTCGAACCCGGGTCCGAGGAGCTCTGGTGTTGTCCAGCTACCCTGCCCGACTCCGTCCCGGGTCCGAGCTTACCCAGGGTCGACCATCTATCCCGGCCCATTTGGTCCGGGGTCCGGGCTGACGCGGTCTCGCTCACCTGCCCCAGACGACACGGTCCCGGGTCTGAGGAGGTGCGGGGTCGAACATATGTCCCGGCCGACTCGGACCCGAGTCCGAGGAGCTGTGGGGTCGAGCAGCTCTCCTGGCCGACTCGTCCCGGGTTCGAGCTGACGCGGGCTCGACCAGCTATCCCGGCCGACTCGGTCCCGGTACCGATCTGACACATGATGGACCAGCTATCCCGGCCCATTCGGTCCCAGATGCGAGCTGAGGCGGGGTCGACCAGACGTCCCGGCCGCCTCGGACCCTGGTCTGAGGAGCTGTGGGCTTGACAAGCTCTCCCGGCCGAATCGGTCCCGGATTCGAGCTGCCGCAGCGTCGACCAGCTATCCCGGCGTCTCGGCCCCGGGTCCGAGATGACTCGGTGTCGACCAGCAATGCTGGCCAACTCGGACCCGGGTCCGAGGAGCTGTGGGGTCGACCAGCTATCCTGGCCGACTCGTCCCGGGTCAGAGCAGACGCGGGGTCAACCAGTTATCCCGGCCACCTCGGTCCCGGGTCCAACCTGCCACGGGTCGACCAGCTGTCCCCGCCGACTCGGCCCCGGGTCCAAGCAGCTGTGGGGTGGACCAGCTGTGCACGCCGATCGGTCCCGGTTCCGAGCTGACACAGTGTCGGCCAGGAATCCCGACCCATTTGGTCCCGGGTCCCAGCTGACTCGGTGTCGACCAGCTGTCCCCGCCGACTCGGACCCAGGTCCGAGGAGCTGTGGGGTCGAGCAGCTCTCCTGGCCTGCTCGTCCCGGGTTCGAGGGGACGCTGGCTCGACCAGTTTCCCCGGCCAACTCGGTCCCGGATCCAAGGTGCCGCACGTCGACGAGCTCTCCCGGCCGACTCGGTCCCTGTACCTTTCTGACACGTGATAGACCAGCTATCCCGGCCCATTTGGTCCCAGATCCGAGCTGACGCGGGGTGGACCAGAGGTCCGGGCCGCCTCGGAACCGGGTCCGAGGAGCTGTGGGCTCGACATTCTCTCCCTGCCGAATCGGTCCCGGGTCCGAGAAGACTCGGGGTCGACCAGCTATCCCGGCCAACTCAGACCCGGGTCCGAGAAGACTCGGGGTCGACCAGCTATCCCGGCCAACTCGGACCCGGGTCCGAGGAGCTGTAGTGTTGGCCAGCTATCCCGGTGTACTCGGTCTCGGGTCCGAGCTGCCGCAGGGTCGACCCGCTGTGCAGGCCGACTCGGACCCAGGTTCAAGGAGCTGTTGGGTCGCCTAGATATCCTGGCCAACGCGGTCCCGGGTCCGAGCTGAAACAGGGTCGATCAGCTATCCCGGCCCATTTGGTCAGTGCTACGAGCTGCCCCAGTGTCGATCAGCTGTCCCAGCCGACTCGGAACCTGGTCCGAGGAGCTGTGGGATCGACCAGATTTCCCGGCCGATTCGGACCCGAGTCCGAGGAGCTGTGGTGTCGACCAGCTATCCTGGCCGACTCGTCCCGGGTTCGAGCAGACGCGGGGTCGACCAGTTAGCCTTGCTAACTCGGTCCCGGGTCCAAGGTGCCGCGGGTCGACCAGCTGTCCCAGCGGCCTCGGACCCTAGTCTGAAGAGCTGTGGGGTCGACCAACTATCCCGGCCGACTCAGAGGCGGGTCCGAGGAGCTGTGGGGTGGAATCGCTCTCCCGGCTGACTTGGTCCTGCGCCCGAGCTGACACAGGAGCAACCAGCTATCCCGGCCCTTTTGGTCAGTGTTCCGAGCTGGGGAGGGGTCGATCAGCTGTCCCGGCCGACTCAGACCCGGGTCCGAGGAGCTGCGGGGATGACCAGCTATCCCGCCAACTCGGCCAGGGTTCGAGCTGACGCGGGTCGTCCAGTTATCGCGGCCAACACGGTCCCGGTCCGAGGAGCTGTGGGGTCCACCAGATGTCCCGGCCGACTCGGACCCGAAGCCGAGGAGCTGTCGGGTCGACCAGCTGTCTAGGCCGACTCGTTCCCGTGTCCGAGTTGACATAGGGTCGGCCTGAAATCCTGAACCATTTGGTCCCCGGTACGAGCTGACGTGGTTTCCATCAGCAGTCCCGGCCAACTCGGACCCGGGTCCGAGGAGCTCTGGAGTCACAAGTTGTCCCGGCCGACTCGGTCCAGATCCGAACTGCCGCAGGGTCGACCAGCTCTTCCGGCCGATTCGCACCCGGGTCCCAGGAGCTCTGGGGTGGACCAGCTCTCCTGGCCGACTCCGTCCTGGGTCCTAACTTACACAGGGTCGACCATCTATCCCGGTCCATATGGTCCCAGCTCCGAACTGACGCCCTGTCGTTAATTTTCCAGGACGACCCGGTCACGGGTCTGAGGAGCTGTGGGGTCGACCAGGTGTCCCGGTTGACTCGGACCCGAGGCCGAGGAGCTGTGGGGTTCACCAGCTATCCCGGCCAACTCAGTACTGGTCCGAGCTGACGCGGGGTCGTCCAGCTGTGCAGGCCGACTCGAACCCGGGTCCGAGGAGCTCTGGTGTTGTCCAGCTACCCTGCCCGACTCCGTCCCGGGTCCGAGCTTACCCAGGGTCGACCATCTATCCCGGCCCATTTGGTCCGGGGTCCGGGCTGACGCGGTCTCGCTCACCTGCCCCAGACGACACGGTCCCGGGTCTGAGGAGGTGCGGGGTCGAACATATGTCCCGGCCGACTCGGACCCGAGTCCGAGGAGCTGTGGGGTCGAGCAGCTCTCCTGGCCGACTCGTCCCGGGTTCGAGCTGACGCGGGCTCGACCAGCTATCCCGGCCGACTCGGTCCCGGTACCGATCTGACACATGATGGACCAGCTATCCCGGCCCATTCGGTCCCAGATGCGAGCTGAGGCGGGGTCGACCAGACGTCCCGGCCGCCTCGGACCCTGGTCTGAGGAGCTGTGGGCTTGACAAGCTCTCCCGGCCGAATCGGTCCCGGATTCGAGCTGCCGCAGCGTCGACCAGCTATCCCGGCGTCTCGGCCCCGGGTCCGAGATGACTCGGTGTCGACCAGCAATGCTGGCCAACTCGGACCCGGGTCCGAGGAGCTGTGGGGTCGACCAGCTATCCTGGCCGACTCGTCCCGGGTCAGAGCAGACGCGGGGTCAACCAGTTATCCCGGCCACCTCGGTCCCGGGTCCAACCTGCCACGGGTCGACCAGCTGTCCCCGCCGACTCGGCCCCGGGTCCAAGCAGCTGTGGGGTGGACCAGCTGTGCACGCCGATCGGTCCCGGTTCCGAGCTGACACAGTGTCGGCCAGGAATCCCGACCCATTTGGTCCCGGGTCCCAGCTGACTCGGTGTCGACCAGCTGTCCCCGCCGACTCGGACCCAGGTCCGAGGAGCTGTGGGGTCGAGCAGCTCTCCTGGCCTGCTCGTCCCGGGTTCGAGGGGACGCTGGCTCGACCAGTTTCCCCGGCCAACTCGGTCCCGGATCCAAGGTGCCGCACGTCGACGAGCTCTCCCGGCCGACTCGGTCCCTGTACCTTTCTGACACGTGATAGACCAGCTATCCCGGCCCATTTGGTCCCAGATCCGAGCTGACGCGGGGTGGACCAGAGGTCCGGGCCGCCTCGGAACCGGGTCCGAGGAGCTGTGGGCTCGACATTCTCTCCCTGCCGAATCGGTCCCGGGTCCGAGAAGACTCGGGGTCGACCAGCTATCCCGGCCAACTCAGACCCGGGTCCGAGAAGACTCGGGGTCGACCAGCTATCCCGGCCAACTCGGACCCGGGTCCGAGGAGCTGTAGTGTTGGCCAGCTATCCCGGTGTACTCGGTCTCGGGTCCGAGCTGCCGCAGGGTCGACCCGCTGTGCAGGCCGACTCGGACCCAGGTTCAAGGAGCTGTTGGGTCGCCTAGATATCCTGGCCAACGCGGTCCCGGGTCCGAGCTGAAACAGGGTCGATCAGCTATCCCGGCCCATTTGGTCAGTGCTACGAGCTGCCCCAGTGTCGATCAGCTGTCCCAGCCGACTCGGAACCTGGTCCGAGGAGCTGTGGGATCGACCAGATTTCCCGGCCGATTCGGACCCGAGTCCGAGGAGCTGTGGTGTCGACCAGCTATCCTGGCCGACTCGTCCCGGGTTCGAGCAGACGCGGGGTCGACCAGTTAGCCTTGCTAACTCGGTCCCGGGTCCAAGGTGCCGCGGGTCGACCAGCTGTCCCAGCGGCCTCGGACCCTAGTCTGAAGAGCTGTGGGGTCGACCAACTATCCCGGCCGACTCAGAGGCGGGTCCGAGGAGCTGTGGGGTGGAATCGCTCTCCCGGCCGACTTGGTCCTGCGCCCGAGCTGACACAGGAGCAACCAGCTATCCCGGCCCTTTTGGTCAGTGTTCCGAGCTGGGGAGGGGTCGATCAGCTGTCCCGGCCGACTCAGACCCGGGTCCGAGGAGCTGCGGGGATGACCAGCTATCCCGCCAACTCGGCCAGGGTTCGAGCTGACGCGGGTCGTCCAGTTATCGCGGCCAACACGGTCCCGGTCCGAGGAGCTGTGGGGTCCACCAGATGTCCCGGCCGACTCGGACCCGAAGCCGAGGAGCTGTCGGGTCGACCAGCTGTCTAGGCCGACTCGTTCCCGTGTCCGAGTTGACATAGGGTCGGCCTGAAATCCTGAACCATTTGGTCCCCGGTACGAGCTGACGTGGTTTCCATCAGCAGTCCCGGCCAACTCGGACCCGGGTCCGAGGAGCTCTGGAGTCACAAGCTGTCCCGGCCGACTCGGTCCAGATCCGAACTGCCGCAGGGTCGACCAGCTCTTCCGGCCGATTCGCACCCGGGTCCCAGGAGCTCTGGGGTGGACCAGCTCTCCTGGCCGACTCCGTCCTGGGTCCTAACTTACACAGGGTCGACCATCTATCCCGGTCCATATGGTCCCAGCTCCGAACTGACGCCCTGTCGTTAATTTTCCAGGACGACCCGGTCACGGGTCTGAGGAGCTGTGGGGTCGACCAGGTGTCCCGGTTGACTCGGACCCGAGGCCGAGGAGCTGTGGGGTTCACCAGCTATCCCGGCCAACTCAGTACTGGTCCGAGCTGACGCGGGGTCGTCCAGCTGTGCAGGCCGACTCGAACCCGGGTCCGAGGAGCTCTGGTGTTGTCCAGCTACCCTGCCCGACTCCGTCCCGGGTCCGAGCTTACACAGGGTCGACCATCTATCCCGGCCCATTTGGTCCGGGGTCCGGGCTGACGCGGTCTCGCTCACCTGCCCCAGACGACACGGTCCCGGGTCTGAGGAGGTGCGGGGTCGAACATATGTCCCGGCCGACTCGGACCCGAGTCCGAGGAGCTGTGGGGTCGAGCAGCTCTCCTGGCCGACTCGTCCCGGGTTCGAGCTGACGCGGGCTCGACCAGCTATCCCGGCCGACTCGGTCCCGGTACCGATCTGACACATGATGGACCAGCTATCCCGGCCCATTCGGTCCCAGATGCGAGCTGAGGCGGGGTCGACCAGACGTCCCGGCCGCCTCGGACCCTGGTCTGAGGAGCTGTGGGCTTGACAAGCTCTCCCGGCCGAATCGGTCCCGGATTCGAGCTGCCGCAGCGTCGACCAGCTATCCCGGCGTCTCGGCCCCGGGTCCGAGATGACTCGGTGTCGACCAGCAATGCTGGCCAACTCGGACCCGGGTCCGAGGAGCTGTGGGGTCGACCAGCTATCCTGGCCGACTCGTCCCGGGTCAGAGCAGACGCGGGGTCAACCAGTTATCCCGGCCACCTCGGTCCCGGGTCCAACCTGCCACGGGTCGACCAGCTGTCCCCGCCGACTCGGCCCCGGGTCCAAGCAGCTGTGGGGTGGACCAGCTGTGCACGCCGATCGGTCCCGGTTCCGAGCTGACACAGTGTCGGCCAGGAATCCCGACCCATTTGGTCCCGGGTCCCAGCTGACTCGGTGTCGACCAGCTGTCCCCGCCGACTCGGACCCAGGTCCGAGGAGCTGTGGGGTCGAGCAGCTCTCCTGGCCTGCTCGTCCCGGGTTCGAGGGGACGCTGGCTCGACCAGTTTCCCCGGCCAACTCGGTCCCGGATCCAAGGTGCCGCACGTCGACGAGCTCTCCCGGCCGACTCGGTCCCTGTACCTTTCTGACACGTGATAGACCAGCTATCCCGGCCCATTTGGTCCCAGATCCGAGCTGACGCGGGGTGGACCAGAGGTCCGGGCCGCCTCGGAACCGGGTCCGAGGAGCTGTGGGCTCGACATTCTCTCCCTGCCGAATCGGTCCCGGGTCCGAGAAGACTCGGGGTCGACCAGCTATCCCGGCCAACTCAGACCCGGGTCCGAGAAGACTCGGGGTCGACCAGCTATCCCGGCCAACTCGGACCCGGGTCCGAGGAGCTGTAGTGTTGGCCAGCTATCCCGGTGTACTCGGTCTCGGGTCCGAGCTGCCGCAGGGTCGACCCGCTGTGCAGGCCGACTCGGACCCAGGTTCAAGGAGCTGTTGGGTCGCCTAGATATCCTGGCCAACGCGGTCCCGGGTCCGAGCTGAAACAGGGTCGATCAGCTATCCCGGCCCATTTGGTCAGTGCTACGAGCTGCCCCAGTGTCGATCAGCTGTCCCAGCCGACTCGGAACCTGGTCCGAGGAGCTGTGGGATCGACCAGATTTCCCGGCCGATTCGGACCCGAGTCCGAGGAGCTGTGGTGTCGACCAGCTATCCTGGCCGACTCGTCCCGGGTTCGAGCAGACGCGGGGTCGACCAGTTAGCCTTGCTAACTCGGTCCCGGGTCCAAGGTGCCGCGGGTCGACCAGCTGTCCCAGCGGCCTCGGACCCTAGTCTGAAGAGCTGTGGGGTCGACCAACTATCCCGGCCGACTCAGAGGCGGGTCCGAGGAGCTGTGGGGTGGAATCGCTCTCCCGGCCGACTTGGTCCTGCGCCCGAGCTGACACAGGAGCAACCAGCTATCCCGGCCCTTTTGGTCAGTGTTCCGAGCTGGGGAGGGGTCGATCAGCTGTCCCGGCCGACTCAGACCCGGGTCCGAGGAGCTGCGGGGATGACCAGCTATCCCGCCAACTCGGCCAGGGTTCGAGCTGACGCGGGTCGTCCAGTTATCGCGGCCAACACGGTCCCGGTCCGAGGAGCTGTGGGGTCCACCAGATGTCCCGGCCGACTCGGACCCGAAGCCGAGGAGCTGTCGGGTCGACCAGCTGTCTAGGCCGACTCGTTCCCGTGTCCGAGTTGACATAGGGTCGGCCTGAAATCCTGAACCATTTGGTCCCCGGTACGAGCTGACGTGGTTTCCATCAGCAGTCCCGGCCAACTCGGACCCGGGTCCGAGGAGCTCTGGAGTCACAAGCTGTCCCGGCCGACTCGGTCCAGATCCGAACTGCCGCAGGGTCGACCAGCTCTTCCGGCCGATTCGCACCCGGGTCCCAGGAGCTCTGGGGTGGACCAGCTCTCCTGGCCGACTCCGTCCTGGGTCCTAACTTACACAGGGTCGACCATCTATCCCGGTCCATATGGTCCCAGCTCCGAACTGACGCCCTGTCGTTAATTTTCCAGGACGACCCGGTCACGGGTCTGAGGAGCTGTGGGGTCGACCAGGTGTCCCGGTTGACTCGGACCCGAGGCCGAGGAGCTGTGGGGTTCACCAGCTATCCCGGCCAACTCAGTACTGGTCCGAGCTGACGCGGGGTCGTCCAGCTGTGCAGGCCGACTCGAACCCGGGTCCGAGGAGCTCTGGTGTTGTCCAGCTACCCTGCCCGACTCCGTCCCGGGTCCGAGCTTACACAGGGTCGACCATCTATCCCGGCCCATTTGGTCCGGGGTCCGGGCTGACGCGGTCTCGCTCACCTGCCCCAGACGACACGGTCCCGGGTCTGAGGAGGTGCGGGGTCGAACATATGTCCCGGCCGACTCGGACCCGAGTCCGAGGAGCTGTGGGGTCGAGCAGCTCTCCTGGCCGACTCGTCCCGGGTTCGAGCTGACGCGGGCTCGACCAGCTATCCCGGCCGACTCGGTCCCGGTACCGATCTGACACATGATGGACCAGCTATCCCGGCCCATTCGGTCCCAGATGCGAGCTGAGGCGGGGTCGACCAGACGTCCCGGCCGCCTCGGACCCTGGTCTGAGGAGCTGTGGGCTTGACAAGCTCTCCCGGCCGAATCGGTCCCGGATTCGAGCTGCCGCAGCGTCGACCAGCTATCCCGGCGTCTCGGCCCCGGGTCCGAGATGACTCGGTGTCGACCAGCAATGCTGGCCAACTCGGACCCGGGTCCGAGGAGCTGTGGGGTCGACCAGCTATCCTGGCCGACTCGTCCCGGGTCAGAGCAGACGCGGGGTCAACCAGTTATCCCGGCCACCTCGGTCCCGGGTCCAACCTGCCACGGGTCGACCAGCTGTCCCCGCCGACTCGGCCCCGGGTCCAAGCAGCTGTGGGGTGGACCAGCTGTGCACGCCGATCGGTCCCGGTTCCGAGCTGACACAGTGTCGGCCAGGAATCCCGACCCATTTGGTCCCGGGTCCCAGCTGACTCGGTGTCGACCAGCTGTCCCCGCCGACTCGGACCCAGGTCCGAGGAGCTGTGGGGTCGAGCAGCTCTCCTGGCCTGCTCGTCCCGGGTTCGAGGGGACGCTGGCTCGACCAGTTTCCCCGGCCAACTCGGTCCCGGATCCAAGGTGCCGCACGTCGACGAGCTCTCCCGGCCGACTCGGTCCCTGTACCTTTCTGACACGTGATAGACCAGCTATCCCGGCCCATTTGGTCCCAGATCCGAGCTGACGCGGGGTGGACCAGAGGTCCGGGCCGCCTCGGAACCGGGTCCGAGGAGCTGTGGGCTCGACATTCTCTCCCTGCCGAATCGGTCCCGGGTCCGAGAAGACTCGGGGTCGACCAGCTATCCCGGCCAACTCAGACCCGGGTCCGAGAAGACTCGGGGTCGACCAGCTATCCCGGCCAACTCGGACCCGGGTCCGAGGAGCTGTAGTGTTGGCCAGCTATCCCGGTGTACTCGGTCTCGGGTCCGAGCTGCCGCAGGGTCGACCCGCTGTGCAGGCCGACTCGGACCCAGGTTCAAGGAGCTGTTGGGTCGCCTAGATATCCTGGCCAACGCGGTCCCGGGTCCGAGCTGAAACAGGGTCGATCAGCTATCCCGGCCCATTTGGTCAGTGCTACGAGCTGCCCCAGTGTCGATCAGCTGTCCCAGCCGACTCGGAACCTGGTCCGAGGAGCTGTGGGATCGACCAGATTTCCCGGCCGATTCGGACCCGAGTCCGAGGAGCTGTGGTGTCGACCAGCTATCCTGGCCGACTCGTCCCGGGTTCGAGCAGACGCGGGGTCGACCAGTTAGCCTTGCTAACTCGGTCCCGGGTCCAAGGTGCCGCGGGTCGACCAGCTGTCCCAGCGGCCTCGGACCCTAGTCTGAAGAGCTGTGGGGTCGACCAACTATCCCGGCCGACTCAGAGGCGGGTCCGAGGAGCTGTGGGGTGGAATCGCTCTCCCGGCCGACTTGGTCCTGCGCCCGAGCTGACACAGGAGCAACCAGCTATCCCGGCCCTTTTGGTCAGTGTTCCGAGCTGGGGAGGGGTCGATCAGCTGTCCCGGCCGACTCAGACCCGGGTCCGAGGAGCTGCGGGGATGACCAGCTATCCCGCCAACTCGGCCAGGGTTCGAGCTGACGCGGGTCGTCCAGTTATCGCGGCCAACACGGTCCCGGTCCGAGGAGCTGTGGGGTCCACCAGATGTCCCGGCCGACTCGGACCCGAAGCCGAGGAGCTGTCGGGTCGACCAGCTGTCTAGGCCGACTCGTTCCCGTGTCCGAGTTGACATAGGGTCGGCCTGAAATCCTGAACCATTTGGTCCCCGGTACGAGCTGACGTGGTTTCCATCAGCAGTCCCGGCCAACTCGGACCCGGGTCCGAGGAGCTCTGGAGTCACAAGCTGTCCCGGCCGACTCGGTCCAGATCCGAACTGCCGCAGGGTCGACCAGCTCTTCCGGCCGATTCGCACCCGGGTCCCAGGAGCTCTGGGGTGGACCAGCTCTCCTGGCCGACTCCGTCCTGGGTCCTAACTTACACAGGGTCGACCATCTATCCCGGTCCATATGGTCCCAGCTCCGAACTGACGCCCTGTCGTTAATTTTCCAGGACGACCCGGTCACGGGTCTGAGGAGCTGTGGGGTCGACCAGGTGTCCCGGTTGACTCGGACCCGAGGCCGAGGAGCTGTGGGGTTCACCAGCTATCCCGGCCAACTCAGTACTGGTCCGAGCTGACGCGGGGTCGTCCAGCTGTGCAGGCCGACTCGAACCCGGGTCCGAGGAGCTCTGGTGTTGTCCAGCTACCCTGCCCGACTCCGTCCCGGGTCCGAGCTTACCCAGGGTCGACCATCTATCCCGGCCCATTTGGTCCGGGGTCCGGGCTGACGCGGTCTCGCTCACCTGCCCCAGACGACACGGTCCCGGGTCTGAGGAGGTGCGGGGTCGAACATATGTCCCGGCCGACTCGGACCCGAGTCCGAGGAGCTGTGGGGTCGAGCAGCTCTCCTGGCCGACTCGTCCCGGGTTCGAGCTGACGCGGGCTCGACCAGCTATCCCGGCCGACTCGGTCCCGGTACCGATCTGACACATGATGGACCAGCTATCCCGGCCCATTCGGTCCCAGATGCGAGCTGAGGCGGGGTCGACCAGACGTCCCGGCCGCCTCGGACCCTGGTCTGAGGAGCTGTGGGCTTGACAAGCTCTCCCGGCCGAATCGGTCCCGGATTCGAGCTGCCGCAGCGTCGACCAGCTATCCCGGCGTCTCGGCCCCGGGTCCGAGATGACTCGGTGTCGACCAGCAATGCTGGCCAACTCGGACCCGGGTCCGAGGAGCTGTGGGGTCGACCAGCTATCCTGGCCGACTCGTCCCGGGTCAGAGCAGACGCGGGGTCAACCAGTTATCCCGGCCACCTCGGTCCCGGGTCCAACCTGCCACGGGTCGACCAGCTGTCCCCGCCGACTCGGCCCCGGGTCCAAGCAGCTGTGGGGTGGACCAGCTGTGCACGCCGATCGGTCCCGGTTCCGAGCTGACACAGTGTCGGCCAGGAATCCCGACCCATTTGGTCCCGGGTCCCAGCTGACTCGGTGTCGACCAGCTGTCCCCGCCGACTCGGACCCAGGTCCGAGGAGCTGTGGGGTCGAGCAGCTCTCCTGGCCTGCTCGTCCCGGGTTCGAGGGGACGCTGGCTCGACCAGTTTCCCCGGCCAACTCGGTCCCGGATCCAAGGTGCCGCACGTCGACGAGCTCTCCCGGCCGACTCGGTCCCTGTACCTTTCTGACACGTGATAGACCAGCTATCCCGGCCCATTTGGTCCCAGATCCGAGCTGACGCGGGGTGGACCAGAGGTCCGGGCCGCCTCGGAACCGGGTCCGAGGAGCTGTGGGCTCGACATTCTCTCCCTGCCGAATCGGTCCCGGGTCCGAGAAGACTCGGGGTCGACCAGCTATCCCGGCCAACTCAGACCCGGGTCCGAGAAGACTCGGGGTCGACCAGCTATCCCGGCCAACTCGGACCCGGGTCCGAGGAGCTGTAGTGTTGGCCAGCTATCCCGGTGTACTCGGTCTCGGGTCCGAGCTGCCGCAGGGTCGACCCGCTGTGCAGGCCGACTCGGACCCAGGTTCAAGGAGCTGTTGGGTCGCCTAGATATCCTGGCCAACGCGGTCCCGGGTCCGAGCTGAAACAGGGTCGATCAGCTATCCCGGCCCATTTGGTCAGTGCTACGAGCTGCCCCAGTGTCGATCAGCTGTCCCAGCCGACTCGGAACCTGGTCCGAGGAGCTGTGGGATCGACCAGATTTCCCGGCCGATTCGGACCCGAGTCCGAGGAGCTGTGGTGTCGACCAGCTATCCTGGCCGACTCGTCCCGGGTTCGAGCAGACGCGGGGTCGACCAGTTAGCCTTGCTAACTCGGTCCCGGGTCCAAGGTGCCGCGGGTCGACCAGCTGTCCCAGCGGCCTCGGACCCTAGTCTGAAGAGCTGTGGGGTCGACCAACTATCCCGGCCGACTCAGAGGCGGGTCCGAGGAGCTGTGGGGTGGAATCGCTCTCCCGGCCGACTTGGTCCTGCGCCCGAGCTGACACAGGAGCAACCAGCTATCCCGGCCCTTTTGGTCAGTGTTCCGAGCTGGGGAGGGGTCGATCAGCTGTCCCGGCCGACTCAGACCCGGGTCCGAGGAGCTGCGGGGATGACCAGCTATCCCGCCAACTCGGCCAGGGTTCGAGCTGACGCGGGTCGTCCAGTTATCGCGGCCAACACGGTCCCGGTCCGAGGAGCTGTGGGGTCCACCAGATGTCCCGGCCGACTCGGACCCGAAGCCGAGGAGCTGTCGGGTCGACCAGCTGTCTAGGCCGACTCGTTCCCGTGTCCGAGTTGACATAGGGTCGGCCTGAAATCCTGAACCATTTGGTCCCCGGTACGAGCTGACGTGGTTTCCATCAGCAGTCCCGGCCAACTCGGACCCGGGTCCGAGGAGCTCTGGAGTCACAAGCTGTCCCGGCCGACTCGGTCCAGATCCGAACTGCCGCAGGGTCGACCAGCTCTTCCGGCCGATTCGCACCCGGGTCCCAGGAGCTCTGGGGTGGACCAGCTCTCCTGGCCGACTCCGTCCTGGGTCCTAACTTACACAGGGTCGACCATCTATCCCGGTCCATATGGTCCCAGCTCCGAACTGACGCCCTGTCGTTAATTTTCCAGGACGACCCGGTCACGGGTCTGAGGAGCTGTGGGGTCGACCAGGTGTCCCGGTTGACTCGGACCCGAGGCCGAGGAGCTGTGGGGTTCACCAGCTATCCCGGCCAACTCAGTACTGGTCCGAGCTGACGCGGGGTCGTCCAGCTGTGCAGGCCGACTCGAACCCGGGTCCGAGGAGCTCTGGTGTTGTCCAGCTACCCTGCCCGACTCCGTCCCGGGTCCGAGCTTACCCAGGGTCGACCATCTATCCCGGCCCATTTGGTCCGGGGTCCGGGCTGACGCGGTCTCGCTCACCTGCCCCAGACGACACGGTCCCGGGTCTGAGGAGGTGCGGGGTCGAACATATGTCCCGGCCGACTCGGACCCGAGTCCGAGGAGCTGTGGGGTCGAGCAGCTCTCCTGGCCGACTCGTCCCGGGTTCGAGCTGACGCGGGCTCGACCAGCTATCCCGGCCGACTCGGTCCCGGTACCGATCTGACACATGATGGACCAGCTATCCCGGCCCATTCGGTCCCAGATGCGAGCTGAGGCGGGGTCGACCAGACGTCCCGGCCGCCTCGGACCCTGGTCTGAGGAGCTGTGGGCTTGACAAGCTCTCCCGGCCGAATCGGTCCCGGATTCGAGCTGCCGCAGCGTCGACCAGCTATCCCGGCGTCTCGGCCCCGGGTCCGAGATGACTCGGTGTCGACCAGCAATGCTGGCCAACTCGGACCCGGGTCCGAGGAGCTGTGGGGTCGACCAGCTATCCTGGCCGACTCGTCCCGGGTCAGAGCAGACGCGGGGTCAACCAGTTATCCCGGCCACCTCGGTCCCGGGTCCAACCTGCCACGGGTCGACCAGCTGTCCCCGCCGACTCGGCCCCGGGTCCAAGCAGCTGTGGGGTGGACCAGCTGTGCACGCCGATCGGTCCCGGTTCCGAGCTGACACAGTGTCGGCCAGGAATCCCGACCCATTTGGTCCCGGGTCCCAGCTGACTCGGTGTCGACCAGCTGTCCCCGCCGACTCGGACCCAGGTCCGAGGAGCTGTGGGGTCGAGCAGCTCTCCTGGCCTGCTCGTCCCGGGTTCGAGGGGACGCTGGCTCGACCAGTTTCCCCGGCCAACTCGGTCCCGGATCCAAGGTGCCGCACGTCGACGAGCTCTCCCGGCCGACTCGGTCCCTGTACCTTTCTGACACGTGATAGACCAGCTATCCCGGCCCATTTGGTCCCAGATCCGAGCTGACGCGGGGTGGACCAGAGGTCCGGGCCGCCTCGGAACCGGGTCCGAGGAGCTGTGGGCTCGACATTCTCTCCCTGCCGAATCGGTCCCGGGTCCGAGAAGACTCGGGGTCGACCAGCTATCCCGGCCAACTCAGACCCGGGTCCGAGAAGACTCGGGGTCGACCAGCTATCCCGGCCAACTCGGACCCGGGTCCGAGGAGCTGTAGTGTTGGCCAGCTATCCCGGTGTACTCGGTCTCGGGTCCGAGCTGCCGCAGGGTCGACCCGCTGTGCAGGCCGACTCGGACCCAGGTTCAAGGAGCTGTTGGGTCGCCTAGATATCCTGGCCAACGCGGTCCCGGGTCCGAGCTGAAACAGGGTCGATCAGCTATCCCGGCCCATTTGGTCAGTGCTACGAGCTGCCCCAGTGTCGATCAGCTGTCCCAGCCGACTCGGAACCTGGTCCGAGGAGCTGTGGGATCGACCAGATTTCCCGGCCGATTCGGACCCGAGTCCGAGGAGCTGTGGTGTCGACCAGCTATCCTGGCCGACTCGTCCCGGGTTCGAGCAGACGCGGGGTCGACCAGTTAGCCTTGCTAACTCGGTCCCGGGTCCAAGGTGCCGCGGGTCGACCAGCTGTCCCAGCGGCCTCGGACCCTAGTCTGAAGAGCTGTGGGGTCGACCAACTATCCCGGCCGACTCAGAGGCGGGTCCGAGGAGCTGTGGGGTGGAATCGCTCTCCCGGCCGACTTGGTCCTGCGCCCGAGCTGACACAGGAGCAACCAGCTATCCCGGCCCTTTTGGTCAGTGTTCCGAGCTGGGGAGGGGTCGATCAGCTGTCCCGGCCGACTCAGACCCGGGTCCGAGGAGCTGCGGGGATGACCAGCTATCCCGCCAACTCGGCCAGGGTTCGAGCTGACGCGGGTCGTCCAGTTATCGCGGCCAACACGGTCCCGGTCCGAGGAGCTGTGGGGTCCACCAGATGTCCCGGCCGACTCGGACCCGAAGCCGAGGAGCTGTCGGGTCGACCAGCTGTCTAGGCCGACTCGTTCCCGTGTCCGAGTTGACATAGGGTCGGCCTGAAATCCTGAACCATTTGGTCCCCGGTACGAGCTGACGTGGTTTCCATCAGCAGTCCCGGCCAACTCGGACCCGGGTCCGAGGAGCTCTGGAGTCACAAGCTGTCCCGGCCGACTCGGTCCAGATCCGAACTGCCGCAGGGTCGACCAGCTCTTCCGGCCGATTCGCACCCGGGTCCCAGGAGCTCTGGGGTGGACCAGCTCTCCTGGCCGACTCCGTCCTGGGTCCTAACTTACACAGGGTCGACCATCTATCCCGGTCCATATGGTCCCAGCTCCGAACTGACGCCCTGTCGTTAATTTTCCAGGACGACCCGGTCACGGGTCTGAGGAGCTGTGGGGTCGACCAGGTGTCCCGGTTGACTCGGACCCGAGGCCGAGGAGCTGTGGGGTTCACCAGCTATCCCGGCCAACTCAGTACTGGTCCGAGCTGACGCGGGGTCGTCCAGCTGTGCAGGCCGACTCGAACCCGGGTCCGAGGAGCTCTGGTGTTGTCCAGCTACCCTGCCCGACTCCGTCCCGGGTCCGAGCTTACACAGGGTCGACCATCTATCCCGGCCCATTTGGTCCGGGGTCCGGGCTGACGCGGTCTCGCTCACCTGCCCCAGACGACACGGTCCCGGGTCTGAGGAGGTGCGGGGTCGAACATATGTCCCGGCCGACTCGGACCCGAGTCCGAGGAGCTGTGGGGTCGAGCAGCTCTCCTGGCCGACTCGTCCCGGGTTCGAGCTGACGCGGGCTCGACCAGCTATCCCGGCCGACTCGGTCCCGGTACCGATCTGACACATGATGGACCAGCTATCCCGGCCCATTCGGTCCCAGATGCGAGCTGAGGCGGGGTCGACCAGACGTCCCGGCCGCCTCGGACCCTGGTCTGAGGAGCTGTGGGCTTGACAAGCTCTCCCGGCCGAATCGGTCCCGGATTCGAGCTGCCGCAGCGTCGACCAGCTATCCCGGCGTCTCGGCCCCGGGTCCGAGATGACTCGGTGTCGACCAGCAATGCTGGCCAACTCGGACCCGGGTCCGAGGAGCTGTGGGGTCGACCAGCTATCCTGGCCGACTCGTCCCGGGTCAGAGCAGACGCGGGGTCAACCAGTTATCCCGGCCACCTCGGTCCCGGGTCCAACCTGCCACGGGTCGACCAGCTGTCCCCGCCGACTCGGCCCCGGGTCCAAGCAGCTGTGGGGTGGACCAGCTGTGCACGCCGATCGGTCCCGGTTCCGAGCTGACACAGTGTCGGCCAGGAATCCCGACCCATTTGGTCCCGGGTCCCAGCTGACTCGGTGTCGACCAGCTGTCCCCGCCGACTCGGACCCAGGTCCGAGGAGCTGTGGGGTCGAGCAGCTCTCCTGGCCTGCTCGTCCCGGGTTCGAGGGGACGCTGGCTCGACCAGTTTCCCCGGCCAACTCGGTCCCGGATCCAAGGTGCCGCACGTCGACGAGCTCTCCCGGCCGACTCGGTCCCTGTACCTTTCTGACACGTGATAGACCAGCTATCCCGGCCCATTTGGTCCCAGATCCGAGCTGACGCGGGGTGGACCAGAGGTCCGGGCCGCCTCGGAACCGGGTCCGAGGAGCTGTGGGCTCGACATTCTCTCCCTGCCGAATCGGTCCCGGGTCCGAGAAGACTCGGGGTCGACCAGCTATCCCGGCCAACTCAGACCCGGGTCCGAGAAGACTCGGGGTCGACCAGCTATCCCGGCCAACTCGGACCCGGGTCCGAGGAGCTGTAGTGTTGGCCAGCTATCCCGGTGTACTCGGTCTCGGGTCCGAGCTGCCGCAGGGTCGACCCGCTGTGCAGGCCGACTCGGACCCAGGTTCAAGGAGCTGTTGGGTCGCCTAGATATCCTGGCCAACGCGGTCCCGGGTCCGAGCTGAAACAGGGTCGATCAGCTATCCCGGCCCATTTGGTCAGTGCTACGAGCTGCCCCAGTGTCGATCAGCTGTCCCAGCCGACTCGGAACCTGGTCCGAGGAGCTGTGGGATCGACCAGATTTCCCGGCCGATTCGGACCCGAGTCCGAGGAGCTGTGGTGTCGACCAGCTATCCTGGCCGACTCGTCCCGGGTTCGAGCAGACGCGGGGTCGACCAGTTAGCCTTGCTAACTCGGTCCCGGGTCCAAGGTGCCGCGGGTCGACCAGCTGTCCCAGCGGCCTCGGACCCTAGTCTGAAGAGCTGTGGGGTCGACCAACTATCCCGGCCGACTCAGAGGCGGGTCCGAGGAGCTGTGGGGTGGAATCGCTCTCCCGGCCGACTTGGTCCTGCGCCCGAGCTGACACAGGAGCAACCAGCTATCCCGGCCCTTTTGGTCAGTGTTCCGAGCTGGGGAGGGGTCGATCAGCTGTCCCGGCCGACTCAGACCCGGGTCCGAGGAGCTGCGGGGATGACCAGCTATCCCGCCAACTCGGCCAGGGTTCGAGCTGACGCGGGTCGTCCAGTTATCGCGGCCAACACGGTCCCGGTCCGAGGAGCTGTGGGGTCCACCAGATGTCCCGGCCGACTCGGACCCGAAGCCGAGGAGCTGTCGGGTCGACCAGCTGTCTAGGCCGACTCGTTCCCGTGTCCGAGTTGACATAGGGTCGGCCTGAAATCCTGAACCATTTGGTCCCCGGTACGAGCTGACGTGGTTTCCATCAGCAGTCCCGGCCAACTCGGACCCGGGTCCGAGGAGCTCTGGAGTCACAAGCTGTCCCGGCCGACTCGGTCCAGATCCGAACTGCCGCAGGGTCGACCAGCTCTTCCGGCCGATTCGCACCCGGGTCCCAGGAGCTCTGGGGTGGACCAGCTCTCCTGGCCGACTCCGTCCTGGGTCCTAACTTACACAGGGTCGACCATCTATCCCGGTCCATATGGTCCCAGCTCCGAACTGACGCCCTGTCGTTAATTTTCCAGGACGACCCGGTCACGGGTCTGAGGAGCTGTGGGGTCGACCAGGTGTCCCGGTTGACTCGGACCCGAGGCCGAGGAGCTGTGGGGTTCACCAGCTATCCCGGCCAACTCAGTACTGGTCCGAGCTGACGCGGGGTCGTCCAGCTGTGCAGGCCGACTCGAACCCGGGTCCGAGGAGCTCTGGTGTTGTCCAGCTACCCTGCCCGACTCCGTCCCGGGTCCGAGCTTACACAGGGTCGACCATCTATCCCGGCCCATTTGGTCCGGGGTCCGGGCTGACGCGGTCTCGCTCACCTGCCCCAGACGACACGGTCCCGGGTCTGAGGAGGTGCGGGGTCGAACATATGTCCCGGCCGACTCGGACCCGAGTCCGAGGAGCTGTGGGGTCGAGCAGCTCTCCTGGCCGACTCGTCCCGGGTTCGAGCTGACGCGGGCTCGACCAGCTATCCCGGCCGACTCGGTCCCGGTACCGATCTGACACATGATGGACCAGCTATCCCGGCCCATTCGGTCCCAGATGCGAGCTGAGGCGGGGTCGACCAGACGTCCCGGCCGCCTCGGACCCTGGTCTGAGGAGCTGTGGGCTTGACAAGCTCTCCCGGCCGAATCGGTCCCGGATTCGAGCTGCCGCAGCGTCGACCAGCTATCCCGGCGTCTCGGCCCCGGGTCCGAGATGACTCGGTGTCGACCAGCAATGCTGGCCAACTCGGACCCGGGTCCGAGGAGCTGTGGGGTCGACCAGCTATCCTGGCCGACTCGTCCCGGGTCAGAGCAGACGCGGGGTCAACCAGTTATCCCGGCCACCTCGGTCCCGGGTCCAACCTGCCACGGGTCGACCAGCTGTCCCCGCCGACTCGGCCCCGGGTCCAAGCAGCTGTGGGGTGGACCAGCTGTGCACGCCGATCGGTCCCGGTTCCGAGCTGACACAGTGTCGGCCAGGAATCCCGACCCATTTGGTCCCGGGTCCCAGCTGACTCGGTGTCGACCAGCTGTCCCCGCCGACTCGGACCCAGGTCCGAGGAGCTGTGGGGTCGAGCAGCTCTCCTGGCCTGCTCGTCCCGGGTTCGAGGGGACGCTGGCTCGACCAGTTTCCCCGGCCAACTCGGTCCCGGATCCAAGGTGCCGCACGTCGACGAGCTCTCCCGGCCGACTCGGTCCCTGTACCTTTCTGACACGTGATAGACCAGCTATCCCGGCCCATTTGGTCCCAGATCCGAGCTGACGCGGGGTGGACCAGAGGTCCGGGCCGCCTCGGAACCGGGTCCGAGGAGCTGTGGGCTCGACATTCTCTCCCTGCCGAATCGGTCCCGGGTCCGAGAAGACTCGGGGTCGACCAGCTATCCCGGCCAACTCAGACCCGGGTCCGAGAAGACTCGGGGTCGACCAGCTATCCCGGCCAACTCGGACCCGGGTCCGAGGAGCTGTAGTGTTGGCCAGCTATCCCGGTGTACTCGGTCTCGGGTCCGAGCTGCCGCAGGGTCGACCCGCTGTGCAGGCCGACTCGGACCCAGGTTCAAGGAGCTGTTGGGTCGCCTAGATATCCTGGCCAACGCGGTCCCGGGTCCGAGCTGAAACAGGGTCGATCAGCTATCCCGGCCCATTTGGTCAGTGCTACGAGCTGCCCCAGTGTCGATCAGCTGTCCCAGCCGACTCGGAACCTGGTCCGAGGAGCTGTGGGATCGACCAGATTTCCCGGCCGATTCGGACCCGAGTCCGAGGAGCTGTGGTGTCGACCAGCTATCCTGGCCGACTCGTCCCGGGTTCGAGCAGACGCGGGGTCGACCAGTTAGCCTTGCTAACTCGGTCCCGGGTCCAAGGTGCCGCGGGTCGACCAGCTGTCCCAGCGGCCTCGGACCCTAGTCTGAAGAGCTGTGGGGTCGACCAACTATCCCGGCCGACTCAGAGGCGGGTCCGAGGAGCTGTGGGGTGGAATCGCTCTCCCGGCCGACTTGGTCCTGCGCCCGAGCTGACACAGGAGCAACCAGCTATCCCGGCCCTTTTGGTCAGTGTTCCGAGCTGGGGAGGGGTCGATCAGCTGTCCCGGCCGACTCAGACCCGGGTCCGAGGAGCTGCGGGGATGACCAGCTATCCCGCCAACTCGGCCAGGGTTCGAGCTGACGCGGGTCGTCCAGTTATCGCGGCCAACACGGTCCCGGTCCGAGGAGCTGTGGGGTCCACCAGATGTCCCGGCCGACTCGGACCCGAAGCCGAGGAGCTGTCGGGTCGACCAGCTGTCTAGGCCGACTCGTTCCCGTGTCCGAGTTGACATAGGGTCGGCCTGAAATCCTGAACCATTTGGTCCCCGGTACGAGCTGACGTGGTTTCCATCAGCAGTCCCGGCCAACTCGGACCCGGGTCCGAGGAGCTCTGGAGTCACAAGCTGTCCCGGCCGACTCGGTCCAGATCCGAACTGCCGCAGGGTCGACCAGCTCTTCCGGCCGATTCGCACCCGGGTCCCAGGAGCTCTGGGGTGGACCAGCTCTCCTGGCCGACTCCGTCCTGGGTCCTAACTTACACAGGGTCGACCATCTATCCCGGTCCATATGGTCCCAGCTCCGAACTGACGCCCTGTCGTTAATTTTCCAGGACGACCCGGTCACGGGTCTGAGGAGCTGTGGGGTCGACCAGGTGTCCCGGTTGACTCGGACCCGAGGCCGAGGAGCTGTGGGGTTCACCAGCTATCCCGGCCAACTCAGTACTGGTCCGAGCTGACGCGGGGTCGTCCAGCTGTGCAGGCCGACTCGAACCCGGGTCCGAGGAGCTCTGGTGTTGTCCAGCTACCCTGCCCGACTCCGTCCCGGGTCCGAGCTTACACAGGGTCGACCATCTATCCCGGCCCATTTGGTCCGGGGTCCGGGCTGACGCGGTCTCGCTCACCTGCCCCAGACGACACGGTCCCGGGTCTGAGGAGGTGCGGGGTCGAACATATGTCCCGGCCGACTCGGACCCGAGTCCGAGGAGCTGTGGGGTCGAGCAGCTCTCCTGGCCGACTCGTCCCGGGTTCGAGCTGACGCGGGCTCGACCAGCTATCCCGGCCGACTCGGTCCCGGTACCGATCTGACACATGATGGACCAGCTATCCCGGCCCATTCGGTCCCAGATGCGAGCTGAGGCGGGGTCGACCAGACGTCCCGGCCGCCTCGGACCCTGGTCTGAGGAGCTGTGGGCTTGACAAGCTCTCCCGGCCGAATCGGTCCCGGATTCGAGCTGCCGCAGCGTCGACCAGCTATCCCGGCGTCTCGGCCCCGGGTCCGAGATGACTCGGTGTCGACCAGCAATGCTGGCCAACTCGGACCCGGGTCCGAGGAGCTGTGGGGTCGACCAGCTATCCTGGCCGACTCGTCCCGGGTCAGAGCAGACGCGGGGTCAACCAGTTATCCCGGCCACCTCGGTCCCGGGTCCAACCTGCCACGGGTCGACCAGCTGTCCCCGCCGACTCGGCCCCGGGTCCAAGCAGCTGTGGGGTGGACCAGCTGTGCACGCCGATCGGTCCCGGTTCCGAGCTGACACAGTGTCGGCCAGGAATCCCGACCCATTTGGTCCCGGGTCCCAGCTGACTCGGTGTCGACCAGCTGTCCCCGCCGACTCGGACCCAGGTCCGAGGAGCTGTGGGGTCGAGCAGCTCTCCTGGCCTGCTCGTCCCGGGTTCGAGGGGACGCTGGCTCGACCAGTTTCCCCGGCCAACTCGGTCCCGGATCCAAGGTGCCGCACGTCGACGAGCTCTCCCGGCCGACTCGGTCCCTGTACCTTTCTGACACGTGATAGACCAGCTATCCCGGCCCATTTGGTCCCAGATCCGAGCTGACGCGGGGTGGACCAGAGGTCCGGGCCGCCTCGGAACCGGGTCCGAGGAGCTGTGGGCTCGACATTCTCTCCCTGCCGAATCGGTCCCGGGTCCGAGAAGACTCGGGGTCGACCAGCTATCCCGGCCAACTCAGACCCGGGTCCGAGAAGACTCGGGGTCGACCAGCTATCCCGGCCAACTCGGACCCGGGTCCGAGGAGCTGTAGTGTTGGCCAGCTATCCCGGTGTACTCGGTCTCGGGTCCGAGCTGCCGCAGGGTCGACCCGCTGTGCAGGCCGACTCGGACCCAGGTTCAAGGAGCTGTTGGGTCGCCTAGATATCCTGGCCAACGCGGTCCCGGGTCCGAGCTGAAACAGGGTCGATCAGCTATCCCGGCCCATTTGGTCAGTGCTACGAGCTGCCCCAGTGTCGATCAGCTGTCCCAGCCGACTCGGAACCTGGTCCGAGGAGCTGTGGGATCGACCAGATTTCCCGGCCGATTCGGACCCGAGTCCGAGGAGCTGTGGTGTCGACCAGCTATCCTGGCCGACTCGTCCCGGGTTCGAGCAGACGCGGGGTCGACCAGTTAGCCTTGCTAACTCGGTCCCGGGTCCAAGGTGCCGCGGGTCGACCAGCTGTCCCAGCGGCCTCGGACCCTAGTCTGAAGAGCTGTGGGGTCGACCAACTATCCCGGCCGACTCAGAGGCGGGTCCGAGGAGCTGTGGGGTGGAATCGCTCTCCCGGCCGACTTGGTCCTGCGCCCGAGCTGACACAGGAGCAACCAGCTATCCCGGCCCTTTTGGTCAGTGTTCCGAGCTGGGGAGGGGTCGATCAGCTGTCCCGGCCGACTCAGACCCGGGTCCGAGGAGCTGCGGGGATGACCAGCTATCCCGCCAACTCGGCCAGGGTTCGAGCTGACGCGGGTCGTCCAGTTATCGCGGCCAACACGGTCCCGGTCCGAGGAGCTGTGGGGTCCACCAGATGTCCCGGCCGACTCGGACCCGAAGCCGAGGAGCTGTCGGGTCGACCAGCTGTCTAGGCCGACTCGTTCCCGTGTCCGAGTTGACATAGGGTCGGCCTGAAATCCTGAACCATTTGGTCCCCGGTACGAGCTGACGTGGTTTCCATCAGCAGTCCCGGCCAACTCGGACCCGGGTCCGAGGAGCTCTGGAGTCACAAGCTGTCCCGGCCGACTCGGTCCAGATCCGAACTGCCGCAGGGTCGACCAGCTCTTCCGGCCGATTCGCACCCGGGTCCCAGGAGCTCTGGGGTGGACCAGCTCTCCTGGCCGACTCCGTCCTGGGTCCTAACTTACACAGGGTCGACCATCTATCCCGGTCCATATGGTCCCAGCTCCGAACTGACGCCCTGTCGTTAATTTTCCAGGACGACCCGGTCACGGGTCTGAGGAGCTGTGGGGTCGACCAGGTGTCCCGGTTGACTCGGACCCGAGGCCGAGGAGCTGTGGGGTTCACCAGCTATCCCGGCCAACTCAGTACTGGTCCGAGCTGACGCGGGGTCGTCCAGCTGTGCAGGCCGACTCGAACCCGGGTCCGAGGAGCTCTGGTGTTGTCCAGCTACCCTGCCCGACTCCGTCCCGGGTCCGAGCTTACACAGGGTCGACCATCTATCCCGGCCCATTTGGTCCGGGGTCCGGGCTGACGCGGTCTCGCTCACCTGCCCCAGACGACACGGTCCCGGGTCTGAGGAGGTGCGGGGTCGAACATATGTCCCGGCCGACTCGGACCCGAGTCCGAGGAGCTGTGGGGTCGAGCAGCTCTCCTGGCCGACTCGTCCCGGGTTCGAGCTGACGCGGGCTCGACCAGCTATCCCGGCCGACTCGGTCCCGGTACCGATCTGACACATGATGGACCAGCTATCCCGGCCCATTCGGTCCCAGATGCGAGCTGAGGCGGGGTCGACCAGACGTCCCGGCCGCCTCGGACCCTGGTCTGAGGAGCTGTGGGCTTGACAAGCTCTCCCGGCCGAATCGGTCCCGGATTCGAGCTGCCGCAGCGTCGACCAGCTATCCCGGCGTCTCGGCCCCGGGTCCGAGATGACTCGGTGTCGACCAGCAATGCTGGCCAACTCGGACCCGGGTCCGAGGAGCTGTGGGGTCGACCAGCTATCCTGGCCGACTCGTCCCGGGTCAGAGCAGACGCGGGGTCAACCAGTTATCCCGGCCACCTCGGTCCCGGGTCCAACCTGCCACGGGTCGACCAGCTGTCCCCGCCGACTCGGCCCCGGGTCCAAGCAGCTGTGGGGTGGACCAGCTGTGCACGCCGATCGGTCCCGGTTCCGAGCTGACACAGTGTCGGCCAGGAATCCCGACCCATTTGGTCCCGGGTCCCAGCTGACTCGGTGTCGACCAGCTGTCCCCGCCGACTCGGACCCAGGTCCGAGGAGCTGTGGGGTCGAGCAGCTCTCCTGGCCTGCTCGTCCCGGGTTCGAGGGGACGCTGGCTCGACCAGTTTCCCCGGCCAACTCGGTCCCGGATCCAAGGTGCCGCACGTCGACGAGCTCTCCCGGCCGACTCGGTCCCTGTACCTTTCTGACACGTGATAGACCAGCTATCCCGGCCCATTTGGTCCCAGATCCGAGCTGACGCGGGGTGGACCAGAGGTCCGGGCCGCCTCGGAACCGGGTCCGAGGAGCTGTGGGCTCGACATTCTCTCCCTGCCGAATCGGTCCCGGGTCCGAGAAGACTCGGGGTCGACCAGCTATCCCGGCCAACTCAGACCCGGGTCCGAGAAGACTCGGGGTCGACCAGCTATCCCGGCCAACTCGGACCCGGGTCCGAGGAGCTGTAGTGTTGGCCAGCTATCCCGGTGTACTCGGTCTCGGGTCCGAGCTGCCGCAGGGTCGACCCGCTGTGCAGGCCGACTCGGACCCAGGTTCAAGGAGCTGTTGGGTCGCCTAGATATCCTGGCCAACGCGGTCCCGGGTCCGAGCTGAAACAGGGTCGATCAGCTATCCCGGCCCATTTGGTCAGTGCTACGAGCTGCCCCAGTGTCGATCAGCTGTCCCAGCCGACTCGGAACCTGGTCCGAGGAGCTGTGGGATCGACCAGATTTCCCGGCCGATTCGGACCCGAGTCCGAGGAGCTGTGGTGTCGACCAGCTATCCTGGCCGACTCGTCCCGGGTTCGAGCAGACGCGGGGTCGACCAGTTAGCCTTGCTAACTCGGTCCCGGGTCCAAGGTGCCGCGGGTCGACCAGCTGTCCCAGCGGCCTCGGACCCTAGTCTGAAGAGCTGTGGGGTCGACCAACTATCCCGGCCGACTCAGAGGCGGGTCCGAGGAGCTGTGGGGTGGAATCGCTCTCCCGGCCGACTTGGTCCTGCGCCCGAGCTGACACAGGAGCAACCAGCTATCCCGGCCCTTTTGGTCAGTGTTCCGAGCTGGGGAGGGGTCGATCAGCTGTCCCGGCCGACTCAGACCCGGGTCCGAGGAGCTGCGGGGATGACCAGCTATCCCGCCAACTCGGCCAGGGTTCGAGCTGACGCGGGTCGTCCAGTTATCGCGGCCAACACGGTCCCGGTCCGAGGAGCTGTGGGGTCCACCAGATGTCCCGGCCGACTCGGACCCGAAGCCGAGGAGCTGTCGGGTCGACCAGCTGTCTAGGCCGACTCGTTCCCGTGTCCGAGTTGACATAGGGTCGGCCTGAAATCCTGAACCATTTGGTCCCCGGTACGAGCTGACGTGGTTTCCATCAGCAGTCCCGGCCAACTCGGACCCGGGTCCGAGGAGCTCTGGAGTCACAAGCTGTCCCGGCCGACTCGGTCCAGATCCGAACTGCCGCAGGGTCGACCAGCTCTTCCGGCCGATTCGCACCCGGGTCCCAGGAGCTCTGGGGTGGACCAGCTCTCCTGGCCGACTCCGTCCTGGGTCCTAACTTACACAGGGTCGACCATCTATCCCGGTCCATATGGTCCCAGCTCCGAACTGACGCCCTGTCGTTAATTTTCCAGGACGACCCGGTCACGGGTCTGAGGAGCTGTGGGGTCGACCAGGTGTCCCGGTTGACTCGGACCCGAGGCCGAGGAGCTGTGGGGTTCACCAGCTATCCCGGCCAACTCAGTACTGGTCCGAGCTGACGCGGGGTCGTCCAGCTGTGCAGGCCGACTCGAACCCGGGTCCGAGGAGCTCTGGTGTTGTCCAGCTACCCTGCCCGACTCCGTCCCGGGTCCGAGCTTACACAGGGTCGACCATCTATCCCGGCCCATTTGGTCCGGGGTCCGGGCTGACGCGGTCTCGCTCACCTGCCCCAGACGACACGGTCCCGGGTCTGAGGAGGTGCGGGGTCGAACATATGTCCCGGCCGACTCGGACCCGAGTCCGAGGAGCTGTGGGGTCGAGCAGCTCTCCTGGCCGACTCGTCCCGGGTTCGAGCTGACGCGGGCTCGACCAGCTATCCCGGCCGACTCGGTCCCGGTACCGATCTGACACATGATGGACCAGCTATCCCGGCCCATTCGGTCCCAGATGCGAGCTGAGGCGGGGTCGACCAGACGTCCCGGCCGCCTCGGACCCTGGTCTGAGGAGCTGTGGGCTTGACAAGCTCTCCCGGCCGAATCGGTCCCGGATTCGAGCTGCCGCAGCGTCGACCAGCTATCCCGGCGTCTCGGCCCCGGGTCCGAGATGACTCGGTGTCGACCAGCAATGCTGGCCAACTCGGACCCGGGTCCGAGGAGCTGTGGGGTCGACCAGCTATCCTGGCCGACTCGTCCCGGGTCAGAGCAGACGCGGGGTCAACCAGTTATCCCGGCCACCTCGGTCCCGGGGCCAACCTGCCACGGGTCGACCAGCTGTCCCCGCCGACTCGGCCCCGGGTCCAAGCAGCTGTGGGGTGGACCAGCTGTGCACGCCGATCGGTCCCGGTTCCGAGCTGACACAGTGTCGGCCAGGAATCCCGACCCATTTGGTCCCGGGTCCCAGCTGACTCGGTGTCGACCAGCTGTCCCCGCCGACTCGGACCCAGGTCCGAGGAGCTGTGGGGTCGAGCAGCTCTCCTGGCCTGCTCGTCCCGGGTTCGAGGGGACGCTGGCTCGACCAGTTTCCCCGGCCAACTCGGTCCCGGATCCAAGGTGCCGCACGTCGACGAGCTCTCCCGGCCGACTCGGTCCCTGTACCTTTCTGACACGTGATAGACCAGCTATCCCGGCCCATTTGGTCCCAGATCCGAGCTGACGCGGGGTGGACCAGAGGTCCGGGCCGCCTCGGAACCGGGTCCGAGGAGCTGTGGGCTCGACATTCTCTCCCTGCCGAATCGGTCCCGGGTCCGAGAAGACTCGGGGTCGACCAGCTATCCCGGCCAACTCAGACCCGGGTCCGAGAAGACTCGGGGTCGACCAGCTATCCCGGCCAACTCGGACCCGGGTCCGAGGAGCTGTAGTGTTGGCCAGCTATCCCGGTGTACTCGGTCTCGGGTCCGAGCTGCCGCAGGGTCGACCCGCTGTGCAGGCCGACTCGGACCCAGGTTCAAGGAGCTGTTGGGTCGCCTAGATATCCTGGCCAACGCGGTCCCGGGTCCGAGCTGAAACAGGGTCGATCAGCTATCCCGGCCCATTTGGTCAGTGCTACGAGCTGCCCCAGTGTCGATCAGCTGTCCCAGCCGACTCGGAACCTGGTCCGAGGAGCTGTGGGATCGACCAGATTTCCCGGCCGATTCGGACCCGAGTCCGAGGAGCTGTGGTGTCGACCAGCTATCCTGGCCGACTCGTCCCGGGTTCGAGCAGACGCGGGGTCGACCAGTTAGCCTTGCTAACTCGGTCCCGGGTCCAAGGTGCCGCGGGTCGACCAGCTGTCCCAGCGGCCTCGGACCCTAGTCTGAAGAGCTGTGGGGTCGACCAACTATCCCGGCCGACTCAGAGGCGGGTCCGAGGAGCTGTGGGGTGGAATCGCTCTCCCGGCCGACTTGGTCCTGCGCCCGAGCTGACACAGGAGCAACCAGCTATCCCGGCCCTTTTGGTCAGTGTTCCGAGCTGGGGAGGGGTCGATCAGCTGTCCCGGCCGACTCAGACCCGGGTCCGAGGAGCTGCGGGGATGACCAGCTATCCCGCCAACTCGGCCAGGGTTCGAGCTGACGCGGGTCGTCCAGTTATCGCGGCCAACACGGTCCCGGTCCGAGGAGCTGTGGGGTCCACCAGATGTCCCGGCCGACTCGGACCCGAAGCCGAGGAGCTGTCGGGTCGACCAGCTGTCTAGGCCGACTCGTTCCCGTGTCCGAGTTGACATAGGGTCGGCCTGAAATCCTGAACCATTTGGTCCCCGGTACGAGCTGACGTGGTTTCCATCAGCAGTCCCGGCCAACTCGGACCCGGGTCCGAGGAGCTCTGGAGTCACAAGCTGTCCCGGCCGACTCGGTCCAGATCCGAACTGCCGCAGGGTCGACCAGCTCTTCCGGCCGATTCGCACCCGGGTCCCAGGAGCTCTGGGGTGGACCAGCTCTCCTGGCCGACTCCGTCCTGGGTCCTAACTTACACAGGGTCGACCATCTATCCCGGTCCATATGGTCCCAGCTCCGAACTGACGCCCTGTCGTTAATTTTCCAGGACGACCCGGTCACGGGTCTGAGGAGCTGTGGGGTCGACCAGGTGTCCCGGTTGACTCGGACCCGAGGCCGAGGAGCTGTGGGGTTCACCAGCTATCCCGGCCAACTCAGTACTGGTCCGAGCTGACGCGGGGTCGTCCAGCTGTGCAGGCCGACTCGAACCCGGGTCCGAGGAGCTCTGGTGTTGTCCAGCTACCCTGCCCGACTCCGTCCCGGGTCCGAGCTTACCCAGGGTCGACCATCTATCCCGGCCCATTTGGTCCGGGGTCCGGGCTGACGCGGTCTCGCTCACCTGCCCCAGACGACACGGTCCCGGGTCTGAGGAGGTGCGGGGTCGAACATATGTCCCGGCCGACTCGGACCCGAGTCCGAGGAGCTGTGGGGTCGAGCAGCTCTCCTGGCCGACTCGTCCCGGGTTCGAGCTGACGCGGGCTCGACCAGCTATCCCGGCCGACTCGGTCCCGGTACCGATCTGACACATGATGGACCAGCTATCCCGGCCCATTCGGTCCCAGATGCGAGCTGAGGCGGGGTCGACCAGACGTCCCGGCCGCCTCGGACCCTGGTCTGAGGAGCTGTGGGCTTGACAAGCTCTCCCGGCCGAATCGGTCCCGGATTCGAGCTGCCGCAGCGTCGACCAGCTATCCCGGCGTCTCGGCCCCGGGTCCGAGATGACTCGGTGTCGACCAGCAATGCTGGCCAACTCGGACCCGGGTCCGAGGAGCTGTGGGGTCGACCAGCTATCCTGGCCGACTCGTCCCGGGTCAGAGCAGACGCGGGGTCAACCAGTTATCCCGGCCACCTCGGTCCCGGGTCCAACCTGCCACGGGTCGACCAGCTGTCCCCGCCGACTCGGCCCCGGGTCCAAGCAGCTGTGGGGTGGACCAGCTGTGCACGCCGATCGGTCCCGGTTCCGAGCTGACACAGTGTCGGCCAGGAATCCCGACCCATTTGGTCCCGGGTCCCAGCTGACTCGGTGTCGACCAGCTGTCCCCGCCGACTCGGACCCAGGTCCGAGGAGCTGTGGGGTCGAGCAGCTCTCCTGGCCTGCTCGTCCCGGGTTCGAGGGGACGCTGGCTCGACCAGTTTCCCCGGCCAACTCGGTCCCGGATCCAAGGTGCCGCACGTCGACGAGCTCTCCCGGCCGACTCGGTCCCTGTACCTTTCTGACACGTGATAGACCAGCTATCCCGGCCCATTTGGTCCCAGATCCGAGCTGACGCGGGGTGGACCAGAGGTCCGGGCCGCCTCGGAACCGGGTCCGAGGAGCTGTGGGCTCGACATTCTCTCCCTGCCGAATCGGTCCCGGGTCCGAGAAGACTCGGGGTCGACCAGCTATCCCGGCCAACTCAGACCCGGGTCCGAGAAGACTCGGGGTCGACCAGCTATCCCGGCCAACTCGGACCCGGGTCCGAGGAGCTGTAGTGTTGGCCAGCTATCCCGGTGTACTCGGTCTCGGGTCCGAGCTGCCGCAGGGTCGACCCGCTGTGCAGGCCGACTCGGACCCAGGTTCAAGGAGCTGTTGGGTCGCCTAGATATCCTGGCCAACGCGGTCCCGGGTCCGAGCTGAAACAGGGTCGATCAGCTATCCCGGCCCATTTGGTCAGTGCTACGAGCTGCCCCAGTGTCGATCAGCTGTCCCAGCCGACTCGGAACCTGGTCCGAGGAGCTGTGGGATCGACCAGATTTCCCGGCCGATTCGGACCCGAGTCCGAGGAGCTGTGGTGTCGACCAGCTATCCTGGCCGACTCGTCCCGGGTTCGAGCAGACGCGGGGTCGACCAGTTAGCCTTGCTAACTCGGTCCCGGGTCCAAGGTGCCGCGGGTCGACCAGCTGTCCCAGCGGCCTCGGACCCTAGTCTGAAGAGCTGTGGGGTCGACCAACTATCCCGGCCGACTCAGAGGCGGGTCCGAGGAGCTGTGGGGTGGAATCGCTCTCCCGGCCGACTTGGTCCTGCGCCCGAGCTGACACAGGAGCAACCAGCTATCCCGGCCCTTTTGGTCAGTGTTCCGAGCTGGGGAGGGGTCGATCAGCTGTCCCGGCCGACTCAGACCCGGGTCCGAGGAGCTGCGGGGATGACCAGCTATCCCGCCAACTCGGCCAGGGTTCGAGCTGACGCGGGTCGTCCAGTTATCGCGGCCAACACGGTCCCGGTCCGAGGAGCTGTGGGGTCCACCAGATGTCCCGGCCGACTCGGACCCGAAGCCGAGGAGCTGTCGGGTCGACCAGCTGTCTAGGCCGACTCGTTCCCGTGTCCGAGTTGACATAGGGTCGGCCTGAAATCCTGAACCATTTGGTCCCCGGTACGAGCTGACGTGGTTTCCATCAGCAGTCCCGGCCAACTCGGACCCGGGTCCGAGGAGCTCTGGAGTCACAAGCTGTCCCGGCCGACTCGGTCCAGATCCGAACTGCCGCAGGGTCGACCAGCTCTTCCGGCCGATTCGCACCCGGGTCCCAGGAGCTCTGGGGTGGACCAGCTCTCCTGGCCGACTCCGTCCTGGGTCCTAACTTACACAGGGTCGACCATCTATCCCGGTCCATATGGTCCCAGCTCCGAACTGACGCCCTGTCGTTAATTTTCCAGGACGACCCGGTCACGGGTCTGAGGAGCTGTGGGGTCGACCAGGTGTCCCGGTTGACTCGGACCCGAGGCCGAGGAGCTGTGGGGTTCACCAGCTATCCCGGCCAACTCAGTACTGGTCCGAGCTGACGCGGGGTCGTCCAGCTGTGCAGGCCGACTCGAACCCGGGTCCGAGGAGCTCTGGTGTTGTCCAGCTACCCTGCCCGACTCCGTCCCGGGTCCGAGCTTACACAGGGTCGACCATCTATCCCGGCCCATTTGGTCCGGGGTCCGGGCTGACGCGGTCTCGCTCACCTGCCCCAGACGACACGGTCCCGGGTCTGAGGAGGTGCGGGGTCGAACATATGTCCCGGCCGACTCGGACCCGAGTCCGAGGAGCTGTGGGGTCGAGCAGCTCTCCTGGCCGACTCGTCCCGGGTTCGAGCTGACGCGGGCTCGACCAGCTATCCCGGCCGACTCGGTCCCGGTACCGATCTGACACATGATGGACCAGCTATCCCGGCCCATTCGGTCCCAGATGCGAGCTGAGGCGGGGTCGACCAGACGTCCCGGCCGCCTCGGACCCTGGTCTGAGGAGCTGTGGGCTTGACAAGCTCTCCCGGCCGAATCGGTCCCGGATTCGAGCTGCCGCAGCGTCGACCAGCTATCCCGGCGTCTCGGCCCCGGGTCCGAGATGACTCGGTGTCGACCAGCAATGCTGGCCAACTCGGACCCGGGTCCGAGGAGCTGTGGGGTCGACCAGCTATCCTGGCCGACTCGTCCCGGGTCAGAGCAGACGCGGGGTCAACCAGTTATCCCGGCCACCTCGGTCCCGGGTCCAACCTGCCACGGGTCGACCAGCTGTCCCCGCCGACTCGGCCCCGGGTCCAAGCAGCTGTGGGGTGGACCAGCTGTGCACGCCGATCGGTCCCGGTTCCGAGCTGACACAGTGTCGGCCAGGAATCCCGACCCATTTGGTCCCGGGTCCCAGCTGACTCGGTGTCGACCAGCTGTCCCCGCCGACTCGGACCCAGGTCCGAGGAGCTGTGGGGTCGAGCAGCTCTCCTGGCCTGCTCGTCCCGGGTTCGAGGGGACGCTGGCTCGACCAGTTTCCCCGGCCAACTCGGTCCCGGATCCAAGGTGCCGCACGTCGACGAGCTCTCCCGGCCGACTCGGTCCCTGTACCTTTCTGACACGTGATAGACCAGCTATCCCGGCCCATTTGGTCCCAGATCCGAGCTGACGCGGGGTGGACCAGAGGTCCGGGCCGCCTCGGAACCGGGTCCGAGGAGCTGTGGGCTCGACATTCTCTCCCTGCCGAATCGGTCCCGGGTCCGAGAAGACTCGGGGTCGACCAGCTATCCCGGCCAACTCAGACCCGGGTCCGAGAAGACTCGGGGTCGACCAGCTATCCCGGCCAACTCGGACCCGGGTCCGAGGAGCTGTAGTGTTGGCCAGCTATCCCGGTGTACTCGGTCTCGGGTCCGAGCTGCCGCAGGGTCGACCCGCTGTGCAGGCCGACTCGGACCCAGGTTCAAGGAGCTGTTGGGTCGCCTAGATATCCTGGCCAACGCGGTCCCGGGTCCGAGCTGAAACAGGGTCGATCAGCTATCCCGGCCCATTTGGTCAGTGCTACGAGCTGCCCCAGTGTCGATCAGCTGTCCCAGCCGACTCGGAACCTGGTCCGAGGAGCTGTGGGATCGACCAGATTTCCCGGCCGATTCGGACCCGAGTCCGAGGAGCTGTGGTGTCGACCAGCTATCCTGGCCGACTCGTCCCGGGTTCGAGCAGACGCGGGGTCGACCAGTTAGCCTTGCTAACTCGGTCCCGGGTCCAAGGTGCCGCGGGTCGACCAGCTGTCCCAGCGGCCTCGGACCCTAGTCTGAAGAGCTGTGGGGTCGACCAACTATCCCGGCCGACTCAGAGGCGGGTCCGAGGAGCTGTGGGGTGGAATCGCTCTCCCGGCCGACTTGGTCCTGCGCCCGAGCTGACACAGGAGCAACCAGCTATCCCGGCCCTTTTGGTCAGTGTTCCGAGCTGGGGAGGGGTCGATCAGCTGTCCCGGCCGACTCAGACCCGGGTCCGAGGAGCTGCGGGGATGACCAGCTATCCCGCCAACTCGGCCAGGGTTCGAGCTGACGCGGGTCGTCCAGTTATCGCGGCCAACACGGTCCCGGTCCGAGGAGCTGTGGGGTCCACCAGATGTCCCGGCCGACTCGGACCCGAAGCCGAGGAGCTGTCGGGTCGACCAGCTGTCTAGGCCGACTCGTTCCCGTGTCCGAGTTGACATAGGGTCGGCCTGAAATCCTGAACCATTTGGTCCCCGGTACGAGCTGACGTGGTTTCCATCAGCAGTCCCGGCCAACTCGGACCCGGGTCCGAGGAGCTCTGGAGTCACAAGCTGTCCCGGCCGACTCGGTCCAGATCCGAACTGCCGCAGGGTCGACCAGCTCTTCCGGCCGATTCGCACCCGGGTCCCAGGAGCTCTGGGGTGGACCAGCTCTCCTGGCCGACTCCGTCCTGGGTCCTAACTTACACAGGGTCGACCATCTATCCCGGTCCATATGGTCCCAGCTCCGAACTGACGCCCTGTCGTTAATTTTCCAGGACGACCCGGTCACGGGTCTGAGGAGCTGTGGGGTCGACCAGGTGTCCCGGTTGACTCGGACCCGAGGCCGAGGAGCTGTGGGGTTCACCAGCTATCCCGGCCAACTCAGTACTGGTCCGAGCTGACGCGGGGTCGTCCAGCTGTGCAGGCCGACTCGAACCCGGGTCCGAGGAGCTCTGGTGTTGTCCAGCTACCCTGCCCGACTCCGTCCCGGGTCCGAGCTTACACAGGGTCGACCATCTATCCCGGCCCATTTGGTCCGGGGTCCGGGCTGACGCGGTCTCGCTCACCTGCCCCAGACGACACGGTCCCGGGTCTGAGGAGGTGCGGGGTCGAACATATGTCCCGGCCGACTCGGACCCGAGTCCGAGGAGCTGTGGGGTCGAGCAGCTCTCCTGGCCGACTCGTCCCGGGTTCGAGCTGACGCGGGCTCGACCAGCTATCCCGGCCGACTCGGTCCCGGTACCGATCTGACACATGATGGACCAGCTATCCCGGCCCATTCGGTCCCAGATGCGAGCTGAGGCGGGGTCGACCAGACGTCCCGGCCGCCTCGGACCCTGGTCTGAGGAGCTGTGGGCTTGACAAGCTCTCCCGGCCGAATCGGTCCCGGATTCGAGCTGCCGCAGCGTCGACCAGCTATCCCGGCGTCTCGGCCCCGGGTCCGAGATGACTCGGTGTCGACCAGCAATGCTGGCCAACTCGGACCCGGGTCCGAGGAGCTGTGGGGTCGACCAGCTATCCTGGCCGACTCGTCCCGGGTCAGAGCAGACGCGGGGTCAACCAGTTATCCCGGCCACCTCGGTCCCGGGTCCAACCTGCCACGGGTCGACCAGCTGTCCCCGCCGACTCGGCCCCGGGTCCAAGCAGCTGTGGGGTGGACCAGCTGTGCACGCCGATCGGTCCCGGTTCCGAGCTGACACAGTGTCGGCCAGGAATCCCGACCCATTTGGTCCCGGGTCCCAGCTGACTCGGTGTCGACCAGCTGTCCCCGCCGACTCGGACCCAGGTCCGAGGAGCTGTGGGGTCGAGCAGCTCTCCTGGCCTGCTCGTCCCGGGTTCGAGGGGACGCTGGCTCGACCAGTTTCCCCGGCCAACTCGGTCCCGGATCCAAGGTGCCGCACGTCGACGAGCTCTCCCGGCCGACTCGGTCCCTGTACCTTTCTGACACGTGATAGACCAGCTATCCCGGCCCATTTGGTCCCAGATCCGAGCTGACGCGGGGTGGACCAGAGGTCCGGGCCGCCTCGGAACCGGGTCCGAGGAGCTGTGGGCTCGACATTCTCTCCCTGCCGAATCGGTCCCGGGTCCGAGAAGACTCGGGGTCGACCAGCTATCCCGGCCAACTCAGACCCGGGTCCGAGAAGACTCGGGGTCGACCAGCTATCCCGGCCAACTCGGACCCGGGTCCGAGGAGCTGTAGTGTTGGCCAGCTATCCCGGTGTACTCGGTCTCGGGTCCGAGCTGCCGCAGGGTCGACCCGCTGTGCAGGCCGACTCGGACCCAGGTTCAAGGAGCTGTTGGGTCGCCTAGATATCCTGGCCAACGCGGTCCCGGGTCCGAGCTGAAACAGGGTCGATCAGCTATCCCGGCCCATTTGGTCAGTGCTACGAGCTGCCCCAGTGTCGATCAGCTGTCCCAGCCGACTCGGAACCTGGTCCGAGGAGCTGTGGGATCGACCAGATTTCCCGGCCGATTCGGACCCGAGTCCGAGGAGCTGTGGTGTCGACCAGCTATCCTGGCCGACTCGTCCCGGGTTCGAGCAGACGCGGGGTCGACCAGTTAGCCTTGCTAACTCGGTCCCGGGTCCAAGGTGCCGCGGGTCGACCAGCTGTCCCAGCGGCCTCGGACCCTAGTCTGAAGAGCTGTGGGGTCGACCAACTATCCCGGCCGACTCAGAGGCGGGTCCGAGGAGCTGTGGGGTGGAATCGCTCTCCCGGCCGACTTGGTCCTGCGCCCGAGCTGACACAGGAGCAACCAGCTATCCCGGCCCTTTTGGTCAGTGTTCCGAGCTGGGGAGGGGTCGATCAGCTGTCCCGGCCGACTCAGACCCGGGTCCGAGGAGCTGCGGGGATGACCAGCTATCCCGCCAACTCGGCCAGGGTTCGAGCTGACGCGGGTCGTCCAGTTATCGCGGCCAACACGGTCCCGGTCCGAGGAGCTGTGGGGTCCACCAGATGTCCCGGCCGACTCGGACCCGAAGCCGAGGAGCTGTCGGGTCGACCAGCTGTCTAGGCCGACTCGTTCCCGTGTCCGAGTTGACATAGGGTCGGCCTGAAATCCTGAACCATTTGGTCCCCGGTACGAGCTGACGTGGTTTCCATCAGCAGTCCCGGCCAACTCGGACCCGGGTCCGAGGAGCTCTGGAGTCACAAGCTGTCCCGGCCGACTCGGTCCAGATCCGAACTGCCGCAGGGTCGACCAGCTCTTCCGGCCGATTCGCACCCGGGTCCCAGGAGCTCTGGGGTGGACCAGCTCTCCTGGCCGACTCCGTCCTGGGTCCTAACTTACACAGGGTCGACCATCTATCCCGGTCCATATGGTCCCAGCTCCGAACTGACGCCCTGTCGTTAATTTTCCAGGACGACCCGGTCACGGGTCTGAGGAGCTGTGGGGTCGACCAGGTGTCCCGGTTGACTCGGACCCGAGGCCGAGGAGCTGTGGGGTTCACCAGCTATCCCGGCCAACTCAGTACTGGTCCGAGCTGACGCGGGGTCGTCCAGCTGTGCAGGCCGACTCGAACCCGGGTCCGAGGAGCTCTGGTGTTGTCCAGCTACCCTGCCCGACTCCGTCCCGGGTCCGAGCTTACCCAGGGTCGACCATCTATCCCGGCCCATTTGGTCCGGGGTCCGGGCTGACGCGGTCTCGCTCACCTGCCCCAGACGACACGGTCCCGGGTCTGAGGAGGTGCGGGGTCGAACATATGTCCCGGCCGACTCGGACCCGAGTCCGAGGAGCTGTGGGGTCGAGCAGCTCTCCTGGCCGACTCGTCCCGGGTTCGAGCTGACGCGGGCTCGACCAGCTATCCCGGCCGACTCGGTCCCGGTACCGATCTGACACATGATGGACCAGCTATCCCGGCCCATTCGGTCCCAGATGCGAGCTGAGGCGGGGTCGACCAGACGTCCCGGCCGCCTCGGACCCTGGTCTGAGGAGCTGTGGGCTTGACAAGCTCTCCCGGCCGAATCGGTCCCGGATTCGAGCTGCCGCAGCGTCGACCAGCTATCCCGGCGTCTCGGCCCCGGGTCCGAGATGACTCGGTGTCGACCAGCAATGCTGGCCAACTCGGACCCGGGTCCGAGGAGCTGTGGGGTCGACCAGCTATCCTGGCCGACTCGTCCCGGGTCAGAGCAGACGCGGGGTCAACCAGTTATCCCGGCCACCTCGGTCCCGGGTCCAACCTGCCACGGGTCGACCAGCTGTCCCCGCCGACTCGGCCCCGGGTCCAAGCAGCTGTGGGGTGGACCAGCTGTGCACGCCGATCGGTCCCGGTTCCGAGCTGACACAGTGTCGGCCAGGAATCCCGACCCATTTGGTCCCGGGTCCCAGCTGACTCGGTGTCGACCAGCTGTCCCCGCCGACTCGGACCCAGGTCCGAGGAGCTGTGGGGTCGAGCAGCTCTCCTGGCCTGCTCGTCCCGGGTTCGAGGGGACGCTGGCTCGACCAGTTTCCCCGGCCAACTCGGTCCCGGATCCAAGGTGCCGCACGTCGACGAGCTCTCCCGGCCGACTCGGTCCCTGTACCTTTCTGACACGTGATAGACCAGCTATCCCGGCCCATTTGGTCCCAGATCCGAGCTGACGCGGGGTGGACCAGAGGTCCGGGCCGCCTCGGAACCGGGTCCGAGGAGCTGTGGGCTCGACATTCTCTCCCTGCCGAATCGGTCCCGGGTCCGAGAAGACTCGGGGTCGACCAGCTATCCCGGCCAACTCAGACCCGGGTCCGAGAAGACTCGGGGTCGACCAGCTATCCCGGCCAACTCGGACCCGGGTCCGAGGAGCTGTAGTGTTGGCCAGCTATCCCGGTGTACTCGGTCTCGGGTCCGAGCTGCCGCAGGGTCGACCCGCTGTGCAGGCCGACTCGGACCCAGGTTCAAGGAGCTGTTGGGTCGCCTAGATATCCTGGCCAACGCGGTCCCGGGTCCGAGCTGAAACAGGGTCGATCAGCTATCCCGGCCCATTTGGTCAGTGCTACGAGCTGCCCCAGTGTCGATCAGCTGTCCCAGCCGACTCGGAACCTGGTCCGAGGAGCTGTGGGATCGACCAGATTTCCCGGCCGATTCGGACCCGAGTCCGAGGAGCTGTGGTGTCGACCAGCTATCCTGGCCGACTCGTCCCGGGTTCGAGCAGACGCGGGGTCGACCAGTTAGCCTTGCTAACTCGGTCCCGGGTCCAAGGTGCCGCGGGTCGACCAGCTGTCCCAGCGGCCTCGGACCCTAGTCTGAAGAGCTGTGGGGTCGACCAACTATCCCGGCCGACTCAGAGGCGGGTCCGAGGAGCTGTGGGGTGGAATCGCTCTCCCGGCCGACTTGGTCCTGCGCCCGAGCTGACACAGGAGCAACCAGCTATCCCGGCCCTTTTGGTCAGTGTTCCGAGCTGGGGAGGGGTCGATCAGCTGTCCCGGCCGACTCAGACCCGGGTCCGAGGAGCTGCGGGGATGACCAGCTATCCCGCCAACTCGGCCAGGGTTCGAGCTGACGCGGGTCGTCCAGTTATCGCGGCCAACACGGTCCCGGTCCGAGGAGCTGTGGGGTCCACCAGATGTCCCGGCCGACTCGGACCCGAAGCCGAGGAGCTGTCGGGTCGACCAGCTGTCTAGGCCGACTCGTTCCCGTGTCCGAGTTGACATAGGGTCGGCCTGAAATCCTGAACCATTTGGTCCCCGGTACGAGCTGACGTGGTTTCCATCAGCAGTCCCGGCCAACTCGGACCCGGGTCCGAGGAGCTCTGGAGTCACAAGCTGTCCCGGCCGACTCGGTCCAGATCCGAACTGCCGCAGGGTCGACCAGCTCTTCCGGCCGATTCGCACCCGGGTCCCAGGAGCTCTGGGGTGGACCAGCTCTCCTGGCCGACTCCGTCCTGGGTCCTAACTTACACAGGGTCGACCATCTATCCCGGTCCATATGGTCCCAGCTCCGAACTGACGCCCTGTCGTTAATTTTCCAGGACGACCCGGTCACGGGTCTGAGGAGCTGTGGGGTCGACCAGGTGTCCCGGTTGACTCGGACCCGAGGCCGAGGAGCTGTGGGGTTCACCAGCTATCCCGGCCAACTCAGTACTGGTCCGAGCTGACGCGGGGTCGTCCAGCTGTGCAGGCCGACTCGAACCCGGGTCCGAGGAGCTCTGGTGTTGTCCAGCTACCCTGCCCGACTCCGTCCCGGGTCCGAGCTTACACAGGGTCGACCATCTATCCCGGCCCATTTGGTCCGGGGTCCGGGCTGACGCGGTCTCGCTCACCTGCCCCAGACGACACGGTCCCGGGTCTGAGGAGGTGCGGGGTCGAACATATGTCCCGGCCGACTCGGACCCGAGTCCGAGGAGCTGTGGGGTCGAGCAGCTCTCCTGGCCGACTCGTCCCGGGTTCGAGCTGACGCGGGCTCGACCAGCTATCCCGGCCGACTCGGTCCCGGTACCGATCTGACACATGATGGACCAGCTATCCCGGCCCATTCGGTCCCAGATGCGAGCTGAGGCGGGGTCGACCAGACGTCCCGGCCGCCTCGGACCCTGGTCTGAGGAGCTGTGGGCTTGACAAGCTCTCCCGGCCGAATCGGTCCCGGATTCGAGCTGCCGCAGCGTCGACCAGCTATCCCGGCGTCTCGGCCCCGGGTCCGAGATGACTCGGTGTCGACCAGCAATGCTGGCCAACTCGGACCCGGGTCCGAGGAGCTGTGGGGTCGACCAGCTATCCTGGCCGACTCGTCCCGGGTCAGAGCAGACGCGGGGTCAACCAGTTATCCCGGCCACCTCGGTCCCGGGTCCAACCTGCCACGGGTCGACCAGCTGTCCCCGCCGACTCGGCCCCGGGTCCAAGCAGCTGTGGGGTGGACCAGCTGTGCACGCCGATCGGTCCCGGTTCCGAGCTGACACAGTGTCGGCCAGGAATCCCGACCCATTTGGTCCCGGGTCCCAGCTGACTCGGTGTCGACCAGCTGTCCCCGCCGACTCGGACCCAGGTCCGAGGAGCTGTGGGGTCGAGCAGCTCTCCTGGCCTGCTCGTCCCGGGTTCGAGGGGACGCTGGCTCGACCAGTTTCCCCGGCCAACTCGGTCCCGGATCCAAGGTGCCGCACGTCGACGAGCTCTCCCGGCCGACTCGGTCCCTGTACCTTTCTGACACGTGATAGACCAGCTATCCCGGCCCATTTGGTCCCAGATCCGAGCTGACGCGGGGTGGACCAGAGGTCCGGGCCGCCTCGGAACCGGGTCCGAGGAGCTGTGGGCTCGACATTCTCTCCCTGCCGAATCGGTCCCGGGTCCGAGAAGACTCGGGGTCGACCAGCTATCCCGGCCAACTCAGACCCGGGTCCGAGAAGACTCGGGGTCGACCAGCTATCCCGGCCAACTCGGACCCGGGTCCGAGGAGCTGTAGTGTTGGCCAGCTATCCCGGTGTACTCGGTCTCGGGTCCGAGCTGCCGCAGGGTCGACCCGCTGTGCAGGCCGACTCGGACCCAGGTTCAAGGAGCTGTTGGGTCGCCTAGATATCCTGGCCAACGCGGTCCCGGGTCCGAGCTGAAACAGGGTCGATCAGCTATCCCGGCCCATTTGGTCAGTGCTACGAGCTGCCCCAGTGTCGATCAGCTGTCCCAGCCGACTCGGAACCTGGTCCGAGGAGCTGTGGGATCGACCAGATTTCCCGGCCGATTCGGACCCGAGTCCGAGGAGCTGTGGTGTCGACCAGCTATCCTGGCCGACTCGTCCCGGGTTCGAGCAGACGCGGGGTCGACCAGTTAGCCTTGCTAACTCGGTCCCGGGTCCAAGGTGCCGCGGGTCGACCAGCTGTCCCAGCGGCCTCGGACCCTAGTCTGAAGAGCTGTGGGGTCGACCAACTATCCCGGCCGACTCAGAGGCGGGTCCGAGGAGCTGTGGGGTGGAATCGCTCTCCCGGCCGACTTGGTCCTGCGCCCGAGCTGACACAGGAGCAACCAGCTATCCCGGCCCTTTTGGTCAGTGTTCCGAGCTGGGGAGGGGTCGATCAGCTGTCCCGGCCGACTCAGACCCGGGTCCGAGGAGCTGCGGGGATGACCAGCTATCCCGCCAACTCGGCCAGGGTTCGAGCTGACGCGGGTCGTCCAGTTATCGCGGCCAACACGGTCCCGGTCCGAGGAGCTGTGGGGTCCACCAGATGTCCCGGCCGACTCGGACCCGAAGCCGAGGAGCTGTCGGGTCGACCAGCTGTCTAGGCCGACTCGTTCCCGTGTCCGAGTTGACATAGGGTCGGCCTGAAATCCTGAACCATTTGGTCCCCGGTACGAGCTGACGTGGTTTCCATCAGCAGTCCCGGCCAACTCGGACCCGGGTCCGAGGAGCTCTGGAGTCACAAGCTGTCCCGGCCGACTCGGTCCAGATCCGAACTGCCGCAGGGTCGACCAGCTCTTCCGGCCGATTCGCACCCGGGTCCCAGGAGCTCTGGGGTGGACCAGCTCTCCTGGCCGACTCCGTCCTGGGTCCTAACTTACACAGGGTCGACCATCTATCCCGGTCCATATGGTCCCAGCTCCGAACTGACGCCCTGTCGTTAATTTTCCAGGACGACCCGGTCACGGGTCTGAGGAGCTGTGGGGTCGACCAGGTGTCCCGGTTGACTCGGACCCGAGGCCGAGGAGCTGTGGGGTTCACCAGCTATCCCGGCCAACTCAGTACTGGTCCGAGCTGACGCGGGGTCGTCCAGCTGTGCAGGCCGACTCGAACCCGGGTCCGAGGAGCTCTGGTGTTGTCCAGCTACCCTGCCCGACTCCGTCCCGGGTCCGAGCTTACCCAGGGTCGACCATCTATCCCGGCCCATTTGGTCCGGGGTCCGGGCTGACGCGGTCTCGCTCACCTGCCCCAGACGACACGGTCCCGGGTCTGAGGAGGTGCGGGGTCGAACATATGTCCCGGCCGACTCGGACCCGAGTCCGAGGAGCTGTGGGGTCGAGCAGCTCTCCTGGCCGACTCGTCCCGGGTTCGAGCTGACGCGGGCTCGACCAGCTATCCCGGCCGACTCGGTCCCGGTACCGATCTGACACATGATGGACCAGCTATCCCGGCCCATTCGGTCCCAGATGCGAGCTGAGGCGGGGTCGACCAGACGTCCCGGCCGCCTCGGACCCTGGTCTGAGGAGCTGTGGGCTTGACAAGCTCTCCCGGCCGAATCGGTCCCGGATTCGAGCTGCCGCAGCGTCGACCAGCTATCCCGGCGTCTCGGCCCCGGGTCCGAGATGACTCGGTGTCGACCAGCAATGCTGGCCAACTCGGACCCGGGTCCGAGGAGCTGTGGGGTCGACCAGCTATCCTGGCCGACTCGTCCCGGGTCAGAGCAGACGCGGGGTCAACCAGTTATCCCGGCCACCTCGGTCCCGGGTCCAACCTGCCACGGGTCGACCAGCTGTCCCCGCCGACTCGGCCCCGGGTCCAAGCAGCTGTGGGGTGGACCAGCTGTGCACGCCGATCGGTCCCGGTTCCGAGCTGACACAGTGTCGGCCAGGAATCCCGACCCATTTGGTCCCGGGTCCCAGCTGACTCGGTGTCGACCAGCTGTCCCCGCCGACTCGGACCCAGGTCCGAGGAGCTGTGGGGTCGAGCAGCTCTCCTGGCCTGCTCGTCCCGGGTTCGAGGGGACGCTGGCTCGACCAGTTTCCCCGGCCAACTCGGTCCCGGATCCAAGGTGCCGCACGTCAACGAGCTCTCCCGGCCGACTCGGTCCCTGTACCTTTCTGACACGTGATAGACCAGCTATCCCGGCCCATTTGGTCCCAGATCCGAGCTGACGCGGGGTGGACCAGAGGTCCGGGCCGCCTCGGAACCGGGTCCGAGGAGCTGTGGGCTCGACATTCTCTCCCTGCCGAATCGGTCCCGGGTCCGAGAAGACTCGGGGTCGACCAGCTATCCCGGCCAACTCAGACCCGGGTCCGAGAAGACTCGGGGTCGACCAGCTATCCCGGCCAACTCGGACCCGGGTCCGAGGAGCTGTAGTGTTGGCCAGCTATCCCGGTGTACTCGGTCTCGGGTCCGAGCTGCCGCAGGGTCGACCCGCTGTGCAGGCCGACTCGGACCCAGGTTCAAGGAGCTGTTGGGTCGCCTAGATATCCTGGCCAACGCGGTCCCGGGTCCGAGCTGAAACAGGGTCGATCAGCTATCCCGGCCCATTTGGTCAGTGCTACGAGCTGCCCCAGTGTCGATCAGCTGTCCCAGCCGACTCGGAACCTGGTCCGAGGAGCTGTGGGATCGACCAGATTTCCCGGCCGATTCGGACCCGAGTCCGAGGAGCTGTGGTGTCGACCAGCTATCCTGGCCGACTCGTCCCGGGTTCGAGCAGACGCGGGGTCGACCAGTTAGCCTTGCTAACTCGGTCCCGGGTCCAAGGTGCCGCGGGTCGACCAGCTGTCCCAGCGGCCTCGGACCCTAGTCTGAAGAGCTGTGGGGTCGACCAACTATCCCGG
The DNA here is from genome assembly GCF_054392235.1 of Sus scrofa. Lineage (NCBI taxonomy): Eukaryota > Metazoa > Chordata > Mammalia > Artiodactyla > Suidae > Sus > Sus scrofa. Next base: position 43,833,704 of record NC_139387.1, on the reverse strand, counting down.
CCGACTCAGAGGCGGGTCCGAGGAGCTGTGGGGTGGAATCGCTCTCCCGGCCGACTTGGTCCTGCGCCCGAGCTGACACAGGAGCAACCAGCTATCCCGGCCCTTTTGGTCAGTGTTCCGAGCTGGGGAGGGGTCGATCAGCTGTCCCGGCCGACTCAGACCCGGGTCCGAGGAGCTGCGGGGATGACCAGCTATCCCGCCAACTCGGCCAGGGTTCGAGCTGACGCGGGTCGTCCAGTTATCGCGGCCAACACGGTCCCGGTCCGAGGAGCTGTGGGGTCCACCAGATGTCCCGGCCGACTCGGACCCGAAGCCGAGGAGCTGTCGGGTCGACCAGCTGTCTAGGCCGACTCGTTCCCGTGTCCGAGTTGACATAGGGTCGGCCTGAAATCCTGAACCATTTGGTCCCCGGTACGAGCTGACGTGGTTTCCATCAGCAGTCCCGGCCAACTCGGACCCGGGTCCGAGGAGCTCTGGAGTCACAAGCTGTCCCGGCCGACTCGGTCCAGATCCGAACTGCCGCAGGGTCGACCAGCTCTTCCGGCCGATTCGCACCCGGGTCCCAGGAGCTCTGGGGTGGACCAGCTCTCCTGGCCGACTCCGTCCTGGGTCCTAACTTACACAGGGTCGACCATCTATCCCGGTCCATATGGTCCCAGCTCCGAACTGACGCCCTGTCGTTAATTTTCCAGGACGACCCGGTCACGGGTCTGAGGAGCTGTGGGGTCGACCAGGTGTCCCGGTTGACTCGGACCCGAGGCCGAGGAGCTGTGGGGTTCACCAGCTATCCCGGCCAACTCAGTACTGGTCCGAGCTGACGCGGGGTCGTCCAGCTGTGCAGGCCGACTCGAACCCGGGTCCGAGGAGCTCTGGTGTTGTCCAGCTACCCTGCCCGACTCCGTCCCGGGTCCGAGCTTACCCAGGGTCGACCATCTATCCCGGCCCATTTGGTCCGGGGTCCGGGCTGACGCGGTCTCGCTCACCTGCCCCAGACGACACGGTCCCGGGTCTGAGGAGGTGCGGGGTCGAACATATGTCCCGGCCGACTCGGACCCGAGTCCGAGGAGCTGTGGGGTCGAGCAGCTCTCCTGGCCGACTCGTCCCGGGTTCGAGCTGACGCGGGCTCGACCAGCTATCCCGGCCGACTCGGTCCCGGTACCGATCTGACACATGATGGACCAGCTATCCCGGCCCATTCGGTCCCAGATGCGAGCTGAGGCGGGGTCGACCAGACGTCCCGGCCGCCTCGGACCCTGGTCTGAGGAGCTGTGGGCTTGACAAGCTCTCCCGGCCGAATCGGTCCCGGATTCGAGCTGCCGCAGCGTCGACCAGCTATCCCGGCGTCTCGGCCCCGGGTCCGAGATGACTCGGTGTCGACCAGCAATGCTGGCCAACTCGGACCCGGGTCCGAGGAGCTGTGGGGTCGACCAGCTATCCTGGCCGACTCGTCCCGGGTCAGAGCAGACGCGGGGTCAACCAGTTATCCCGGCCACCTCGGTCCCGGGTCCAACCTGCCACGGGTCGACCAGCTGTCCCCGCCGACTCGGCCCCGGGTCCAAGCAGCTGTGGGGTGGACCAGCTGTGCACGCCGATCGGTCCCGGTTCCGAGCTGACACAGTGTCGGCCAGGAATCCCGACCCATTTGGTCCCGGGTCCCAGCTGACTCGGTGTCGACCAGCTGTCCCCGCCGACTCGGACCCAGGTCCGAGGAGCTGTGGGGTCGAGCAGCTCTCCTGGCCTGCTCGTCCCGGGTTCGAGGGGACGCTGGCTCGACCAGTTTCCCCGGCCAACTCGGTCCCGGATCCAAGGTGCCGCACGTCGACGAGCTCTCCCGGCCGACTCGGTCCCTGTACCTTTCTGACACGTGATAGACCAGCTATCCCGGCCCATTTGGTCCCAGATCCGAGCTGACGCGGGGTGGACCAGAGGTCCGGGCCGCCTCGGAACCGGGTCCGAGGAGCTGTGGGCTCGACATTCTCTCCCTGCCGAATCGGTCCCGGGTCCGAGAAGACTCGGGGTCGACCAGCTATCCCGGCCAACTCAGACCCGGGTCCGAGAAGACTCGGGGTCGACCAGCTATCCCGGCCAACTCGGACCCGGGTCCGAGGAGCTGTAGTGTTGGCCAGCTATCCCGGTGTACTCGGTCTCGGGTCCGAGCTGCCGCAGGGTCGACCCGCTGTGCAGGCCGACTCGGACCCAGGTTCAAGGAGCTGTTGGGTCGCCTAGATATCCTGGCCAACGCGGTCCCGGGTCCGAGCTGAAACAGGGTCGATCAGCTATCCCGGCCCATTTGGTCAGTGCTACGAGCTGCCCCAGTGTCGATCAGCTGTCCCAGCCGACTCGGAACCTGGTCCGAGGAGCTGTGGGATCGACCAGATTTCCCGGCCGATTCGGACCCGAGTCCGAGGAGCTGTGGTGTCGACCAGCTATCCTGGCCGACTCGTCCCGGGTTCGAGCAGACGCGGGGTCGACCAGTTAGCCTTGCTAACTCGGTCCCGGGTCCAAGGTGCCGCGGGTCGACCAGCTGTCCCAGCGGCCTCGGACCCTAGTCTGAAGAGCTGTGGGGTCGACCAACTATCCCGGCCGACTCAGAGGCGGGTCCGAGGAGCTGTGGGGTGGAATCGCTCTCCCGGCCGACTTGGTCCTGCGCCCGAGCTGACACAGGAGCAACCAGCTATCCCGGCCCTTTTGGTCAGTGTTCCGAGCTGGGGAGGGGTCGATCAGCTGTCCCGGCCGACTCAGACCCGGGTCCGAGGAGCTGCGGGGATGACCAGCTATCCCGCCAACTCGGCCAGGGTTCGAGCTGACGCGGGTCGTCCAGTTATCGCGGCCAACACGGTCCCGGTCCGAGGAGCTGTGGGGTCCACCAGATGTCCCGGCCGACTCGGACCCGAAGCCGAGGAGCTGTCGGGTCGACCAGCTGTCTAGGCCGACTCGTTCCCGTGTCCGAGTTGACATAGGGTCGGCCTGAAATCCTGAACCATTTGGTCCCCGGTACGAGCTGACGTGGTTTCCATCAGCAGTCCCGGCCAACTCGGACCCGGGTCCGAGGAGCTCTGGAGTCACAAGCTGTCCCGGCCGACTCGGTCCAGATCCGAACTGCCGCAGGGTCGACCAGCTCTTCCGGCCGATTCGCACCCGGGTCCCAGGAGCTCTGGGGTGGACCAGCTCTCCTGGCCGACTCCGTCCTGGGTCCTAACTTACACAGGGTCGACCATCTATCCCGGTCCATATGGTCCCAGCTCCGAACTGACGCCCTGTCGTTAATTTTCCAGGACGACCCGGTCACGGGTCTGAGGAGCTGTGGGGTCGACCAGGTGTCCCGGTTGACTCGGACCCGAGGCCGAGGAGCTGTGGGGTTCACCAGCTATCCCGGCCAACTCAGTACTGGTCCGAGCTGACGCGGGGTCGTCCAGCTGTGCAGGCCGACTCGAACCCGGGTCCGAGGAGCTCTGGTGTTGTCCAGCTACCCTGCCCGACTCCGTCCCGGGTCCGAGCTTACCCAGGGTCGACCATCTATCCCGGCCCATTTGGTCCGGGGTCCGGGCTGACGCGGTCTCGCTCACCTGCCCCAGACGACACGGTCCCGGGTCTGAGGAGGTGCGGGGTCGAACATATGTCCCGGCCGACTCGGACCCGAGTCCGAGGAGCTGTGGGGTCGAGCAGCTCTCCTGGCCGACTCGTCCCGGGTTCGAGCTGACGCGGGCTCGACCAGCTATCCCGGCCGACTCGGTCCCGGTACCGATCTGACACATGATGGACCAGCTATCCCGGCCCATTCGGTCCCAGATGCGAGCTGAGGCGGGGTCGACCAGACGTCCCGGCCGCCTCGGACCCTGGTCTGAGGAGCTGTGGGCTTGACAAGCTCTCCCGGCCGAATCGGTCCCGGATTCGAGCTGCCGCAGCGTCGACCAGCTATCCCGGCGTCTCGGCCCCGGGTCCGAGATGACTCGGTGTCGACCAGCAATGCTGGCCAACTCGGACCCGGGTCCGAGGAGCTGTGGGGTCGACCAGCTATCCTGGCCGACTCGTCCCGGGTCAGAGCAGACGCGGGGTCAACCAGTTATCCCGGCCACCTCGGTCCCGGGTCCAACCTGCCACGGGTCGACCAGCTGTCCCCGCCGACTCGGCCCCGGGTCCAAGCAGCTGTGGGGTGGACCAGCTGTGCACGCCGATCGGTCCCGGTTCCGAGCTGACACAGTGTCGGCCAGGAATCCCGACCCATTTGGTCCCGGGTCCCAGCTGACTCGGTGTCGACCAGCTGTCCCCGCCGACTCGGACCCAGGTCCGAGGAGCTGTGGGGTCGAGCAGCTCTCCTGGCCTGCTCGTCCCGGGTTCGAGGGGACGCTGGCTCGACCAGTTTCCCCGGCCAACTCGGTCCCGGATCCAAGGTGCCGCACGTCGACGAGCTCTCCCGGCCGACTCGGTCCCTGTACCTTTCTGACACGTGATAGACCAGCTATCCCGGCCCATTTGGTCCCAGATCCGAGCTGACGCGGGGTGGACCAGAGGTCCGGGCCGCCTCGGAACCGGGTCCGAGGAGCTGTGGGCTCGACATTCTCTCCCTGCCGAATCGGTCCCGGGTCCGAGAAGACTCGGGGTCGACCAGCTATCCCGGCCAACTCAGACCCGGGTCCGAGAAGACTCGGGGTCGACCAGCTATCCCGGCCAACTCGGACCCGGGTCCGAGGAGCTGTAGTGTTGGCCAGCTATCCCGGTGTACTCGGTCTCGGGTCCGAGCTGCCGCAGGGTCGACCCGCTGTGCAGGCCGACTCGGACCCAGGTTCAAGGAGCTGTTGGGTCGCCTAGATATCCTGGCCAACGCGGTCCCGGGTCCGAGCTGAAACAGGGTCGATCAGCTATCCCGGCCCATTTGGTCAGTGCTACGAGCTGCCCCAGTGTCGATCAGCTGTCCCAGCCGACTCGGAACCTGGTCCGAGGAGCTGTGGGATCGACCAGATTTCCCGGCCGATTCGGACCCGAGTCCGAGGAGCTGTGGTGTCGACCAGCTATCCTGGCCGACTCGTCCCGGGTTCGAGCAGACGCGGGGTCGACCAGTTAGCCTTGCTAACTCGGTCCCGGGTCCAAGGTGCCGCGGGTCGACCAGCTGTCCCAGCGGCCTCGGACCCTAGTCTGAAGAGCTGTGGGGTCGACCAACTATCCCGGCCGACTCAGAGGCGGGTCCGAGGAGCTGTGGGGTGGAATCGCTCTCCCGGCCGACTTGGTCCTGCGCCCGAGCTGACACAGGAGCAACCAGCTATCCCGGCCCTTTTGGTCAGTGTTCCGAGCTGGGGAGGGGTCGATCAGCTGTCCCGGCCGACTCAGACCCGGGTCCGAGGAGCTGCGGGGATGACCAGCTATCCCGCCAACTCGGCCAGGGTTCGAGCTGACGCGGGTCGTCCAGTTATCGCGGCCAACACGGTCCCGGTCCGAGGAGCTGTGGGGTCCACCAGATGTCCCGGCCGACTCGGACCCGAAGCCGAGGAGCTGTCGGGTCGACCAGCTGTCTAGGCCGACTCGTTCCCGTGTCCGAGTTGACATAGGGTCGGCCTGAAATCCTGAACCATTTGGTCCCCGGTACGAGCTGACGTGGTTTCCATCAGCAGTCCCGGCCAACTCGGACCCGGGTCCGAGGAGCTCTGGAGTCACAAGCTGTCCCGGCCGACTCGGTCCAGATCCGAACTGCCGCAGGGTCGACCAGCTCTTCCGGCCGATTCGCACCCGGGTCCCAGGAGCTCTGGGGTGGACCAGCTCTCCTGGCCGACTCCGTCCTGGGTCCTAACTTACACAGGGTCGACCATCTATCCCGGTCCATATGGTCCCAGCTCCGAACTGACGCCCTGTCGTTAATTTTCCAGGACGACCCGGTCACGGGTCTGAGGAGCTGTGGGGTCGACCAGGTGTCCCGGTTGACTCGGACCCGAGGCCGAGGAGCTGTGGGGTTCACCAGCTATCCCGGCCAACTCAGTACTGGTCCGAGCTGACGCGGGGTCGTCCAGCTGTGCAGGCCGACTCGAACCCGGGTCCGAGGAGCTCTGGTGTTGTCCAGCTACCCTGCCCGACTCCGTCCCGGGTCCGAGCTTACCCAGGGTCGACCATCTATCCCGGCCCATTTGGTCCGGGGTCCGGGCTGACGCGGTCTCGCTCACCTGCCCCAGACGACACGGTCCCGGGTCTGAGGAGGTGCGGGGTCGAACATATGTCCCGGCCGACTCGGACCCGAGTCCGAGGAGCTGTGGGGTCGAGCAGCTCTCCTGGCCGACTCGTCCCGGGTTCGAGCTGACGCGGGCTCGACCAGCTATCCCGGCCGACTCGGTCCCGGTACCGATCTGACACATGATGGACCAGCTATCCCGGCCCATTCGGTCCCAGATGCGAGCTGAGGCGGGGTCGACCAGACGTCCCGGCCGCCTCGGACCCTGGTCTGAGGAGCTGTGGGCTTGACAAGCTCTCCCGGCCGAATCGGTCCCGGATTCGAGCTGCCGCAGCGTCGACCAGCTATCCCGGCGTCTCGGCCCCGGGTCCGAGATGACTCGGTGTCGACCAGCAATGCTGGCCAACTCGGACCCGGGTCCGAGGAGCTGTGGGGTCGACCAGCTATCCTGGCCGACTCGTCCCGGGTCAGAGCAGACGCGGGGTCAACCAGTTATCCCGGCCACCTCGGTCCCGGGTCCAACCTGCCACGGGTCGACCAGCTGTCCCCGCCGACTCGGCCCCGGGTCCAAGCAGCTGTGGGGTGGACCAGCTGTGCACGCCGATCGGTCCCGGTTCCGAGCTGACACAGTGTCGGCCAGGAATCCCGACCCATTTGGTCCCGGGTCCCAGCTGACTCGGTGTCGACCAGCTGTCCCCGCCGACTCGGACCCAGGTCCGAGGAGCTGTGGGGTCGAGCAGCTCTCCTGGCCTGCTCGTCCCGGGTTCGAGGGGACGCTGGCTCGACCAGTTTCCCCGGCCAACTCGGTCCCGGATCCAAGGTGCCGCACGTCGACGAGCTCTCCCGGCCGACTCGGTCCCTGTACCTTTCTGACACGTGATAGACCAGCTATCCCGGCCCATTTGGTCCCAGATCCGAGCTGACGCGGGGTGGACCAGAGGTCCGGGCCGCCTCGGAACCGGGTCCGAGGAGCTGTGGGCTCGACATTCTCTCCCTGCCGAATCGGTCCCGGGTCCGAGAAGACTCGGGGTCGACCAGCTATCCCGGCCAACTCAGACCCGGGTCCGAGGAGCTGCGGGGTCGACCAGCTATCCCGCCAACTCGGACCCGGGTCCGAGGAGCTGTAGTGTTGGCCAGCTATCCCGGTGTACTCGGTCTCGGGTCCGAGCTGCCGCAGGGTCGACCCGCTGTGCAGGCCGACTCGGACCCAGGTTCAAGGAGCTGTTGGGTCGCCTAGATATCCTGGCCAACGCGGTCCCGGGTCCGAGCTGAAACAGGGTCGATCAGCTATCCCGGCCCATTTGGTCAGTGCTACGAGCTGCCCCAGTGTCGATCAGCTGTCCCAGCCGACTCGGAACCTGGTCCGAGGAGCTGTGGGATCGACCAGATTTCCCGGCCGATTCGGACCCGAGTCCGAGGAGCTGTGGTGTCGACCAGCTATCCTGGCCGACTCGTCCCGGGTTCGAGCAGACGCGGGGTCGACCAGTTAGCCTTGCTAACTCGGTCCCGGGTCCAAGGTGCCGCGGGTCGACCAGCTGTCCCAGCGGCCTCGGACCCTAGTCTGAAGAGCTGTGGGGTCGACCAACTATCCCGGCCGACTCAGAGGCGGGTCCGAGGAGCTGTGGGGTGGAATCGCTCTCCCGGCCGACTTGGTCCTGCGCCCGAGCTGACACAGGAGCAACCAGCTATCCCGGCCCTTTTGGTCAGTGTTCCGAGCTGGGGAGGGGTCGATCAGCTGTCCCGGCCGACTCAGACCCGGGTCCGAGGAGCTGCGGGGATGACCAGCTATCCCGCCAACTCGGCCAGGGTTCGAGCTGACGCGGGTCGTCCAGTTATCGCGGCCAACACGGTCCCGGTCCGAGGAGCTGTGGGGTCCACCAGATGTCCCGGCCGACTCGGACCCGAAGCCGAGGAGCTGTCGGGTCGACCAGCTGTCTAGGCCGACTCGTTCCCGTGTCCGAGTTGACATAGGGTCGGCCTGAAATCCTGAACCATTTGGTCCCCGGTACGAGCTGACGTGGTTTCCATCAGCAGTCCCGGCCAACTCGGACCCGGGTCCGAGGAGCTCTGGAGTCACAAGCTGTCCCGGCCGACTCGGTCCAGATCCGAACTGCCGCAGGGTCGACCAGCTCTTCCGGCCGATTCGCACCCGGGTCCCAGGAGCTCTGGGGTGGACCAGCTCTCCTGGCCGACTCCGTCCTGGGTCCTAACTTACACAGGGTCGACCATCTATCCCGGTCCATATGGTCCCAGCTCCGAACTGACGCCCTGTCGTTAATTTTCCAGGACGACCCGGTCACGGGTCTGAGGAGCTGTGGGGTCGACCAGGTGTCCCGGTTGACTCGGACCCGAGGCCGAGGAGCTGTGGGGTTCACCAGCTATCCCGGCCAACTCAGTACTGGTCCGAGCTGACGCGGGGTCGTCCAGCTGTGCAGGCCGACTCGAACCCGGGTCCGAGGAGCTCTGGTGTTGTCCAGCTACCCTGCCCGACTCCGTCCCGGGTCCGAGCTTACCCAGGGTCGACCATCTATCCCGGCCCATTTGGTCCGGGGTCCGGGCTGACGCGGTCTCGCTCACCTGCCCCAGACGACACGGTCCCGGGTCTGAGGAGGTGCGGGGTCGAACATATGTCCCGGCCGACTCGGACCCGAGTCCGAGGAGCTGTGGGGTCGAGCAGCTCTCCTGGCCGACTCGTCCCGGGTTCGAGCTGACGCGGGCTCGACCAGCTATCCCGGCCGACTCGGTCCCGGTACCGATCTGACACATGATGGACCAGCTATCCCGGCCCATTCGGTCCCAGATGCGAGCTGAGGCGGGGTCGACCAGACGTCCCGGCCGCCTCGGACCCTGGTCTGAGGAGCTGTGGGCTTGACAAGCTCTCCCGGCCGAATCGGTCCCGGATTCGAGCTGCCGCAGCGTCGACCAGCTATCCCGGCGTCTCGGCCCCGGGTCCGAGATGACTCGGTGTCGACCAGCAATGCTGGCCAACTCGGACCCGGGTCCGAGGAGCTGTGGGGTCGACCAGCTATCCTGGCCGACTCGTCCCGGGTCAGAGCAGACGCGGGGTCAACCAGTTATCCCGGCCACCTCGGTCCCGGGTCCAACCTGCCACGGGTCGACCAGCTGTCCCCGCCGACTCGGCCCCGGGTCCAAGCAGCTGTGGGGTGGACCAGCTGTGCACGCCGATCGGTCCCGGTTCCGAGCTGACACAGTGTCGGCCAGGAATCCCGACCCATTTGGTCCCGGGTCCCAGCTGACTCGGTGTCGACCAGCTGTCCCCGCCGACTCGGACCCAGGTCCGAGGAGCTGTGGGGTCGAGCAGCTCTCCTGGCCTGCTCGTCCCGGGTTCGAGGGGACGCTGGCTCGACCAGTTTCCCCGGCCAACTCGGTCCCGGATCCAAGGTGCCGCACGTCGACGAGCTCTCCCGGCCGACTCGGTCCCTGTACCTTTCTGACACGTGATAGACCAGCTATCCCGGCCCATTTGGTCCCAGATCCGAGCTGACGCGGGGTGGACCAGAGGTCCGGGCCGCCTCGGAACCGGGTCCGAGGAGCTGTGGGCTCGACATTCTCTCCCTGCCGAATCGGTCCCGGGTCCGAGAAGACTCGGGGTCGACCAGCTATCCCGGCCAACTCAGACCCGGGTCCGAGAAGACTCGGGGTCGACCAGCTATCCCGGCCAACTCGGACCCGGGTCCGAGGAGCTGTAGTGTTGGCCAGCTATCCCGGTGTACTCGGTCTCGGGTCCGAGCTGCCGCAGGGTCGACCCGCTGTGCAGGCCGACTCGGACCCAGGTTCAAGGAGCTGTTGGGTCGCCTAGATATCCTGGCCAACGCGGTCCCGGGTCCGAGCTGAAACAGGGTCGATCAGCTATCCCGGCCCATTTGGTCAGTGCTACGAGCTGCCCCAGTGTCGATCAGCTGTCCCAGCCGACTCGGAACCTGGTCCGAGGAGCTGTGGGATCGACCAGATTTCCCGGCCGATTCGGACCCGAGTCCGAGGAGCTGTGGTGTCGACCAGCTATCCTGGCCGACTCGTCCCGGGTTCGAGCAGACGCGGGGTCGACCAGTTAGCCTTGCTAACTCGGTCCCGGGTCCAAGGTGCCGCGGGTCGACCAGCTGTCCCAGCGGCCTCGGACCCTAGTCTGAAGAGCTGTGGGGTCGACCAACTATCCCGGCCGACTCAGAGGCGGGTCCGAGGAGCTGTGGGGTGGAATCGCTCTCCCGGCCGACTTGGTCCTGCGCCCGAGCTGACACAGGAGCAACCAGCTATCCCGGCCCTTTTGGTCAGTGTTCCGAGCTGGGGAGGGGTCGATCAGCTGTCCCGGCCGACTCAGACCCGGGTCCGAGGAGCTGCGGGGATGACCAGCTATCCCGCCAACTCGGCCAGGGTTCGAGCTGACGCGGGTCGTCCAGTTATCGCGGCCAACACGGTCCCGGTCCGAGGAGCTGTGGGGTCCACCAGATGTCCCGGCCGACTCGGACCCGAAGCCGAGGAGCTGTCGGGTCGACCAGCTGTCTAGGCCGACTCGTTCCCGTGTCCGAGTTGACATAGGGTCGGCCTGAAATCCTGAACCATTTGGTCCCCGGTACGAGCTGACGTGGTTTCCATCAGCAGTCCCGGCCAACTCGGACCCGGGTCCGAGGAGCTCTGGAGTCACAAGCTGTCCCGGCCGACTCGGTCCAGATCCGAACTGCCGCAGGGTCGACCAGCTCTTCCGGCCGATTCGCACCCGGGTCCCAGGAGCTCTGGGGTGGACCAGCTCTCCTGGCCGACTCCGTCCTGGGTCCTAACTTACACAGGGTCGACCATCTATCCCGGTCCATATGGTCCCAGCTCCGAACTGACGCCCTGTCGTTAATTTTCCAGGACGACCCGGTCACGGGTCTGAGGAGCTGTGGGGTCGACCAGGTGTCCCGGTTGACTCGGACCCGAGGCCGAGGAGCTGTGGGGTTCACCAGCTATCCCGGCCAACTCAGTACTGGTCCGAGCTGACGCGGGGTCGTCCAGCTGTGCAGGCCGACTCGAACCCGGGTCCGAGGAGCTCTGGTGTTGTCCAGCTACCCTGCCCGACTCCGTCCCGGGTCCGAGCTTACCCAGGGTCGACCATCTATCCCGGCCCATTTGGTCCGGGGTCCGGGCTGACGCGGTCTCGCTCACCTGCCCCAGACGACACGGTCCCGGGTCTGAGGAGGTGCGGGGTCGAACATATGTCCCGGCCGACTCGGACCCGAGTCCGAGGAGCTGTGGGGTCGAGCAGCTCTCCTGGCCGACTCGTCCCGGGTTCGAGCTGACGCGGGCTCGACCAGCTATCCCGGCCGACTCGGTCCCGGTACCGATCTGACACATGATGGACCAGCTATCCCGGCCCATTCGGTCCCAGATGCGAGCTGAGGCGGGGTCGACCAGACGTCCCGGCCGCCTCGGACCCTGGTCTGAGGAGCTGTGGGCTTGACAAGCTCTCCCGGCCGAATCGGTCCCGGATTCGAGCTGCCGCAGCGTCGACCAGCTATCCCGGCGTCTCGGCCCCGGGTCCGAGATGACTCGGTGTCGACCAGCAATGCTGGCCAACTCGGACCCGGGTCCGAGGAGCTGTGGGGTCGACCAGCTATCCTGGCCGACTCGTCCCGGGTCAGAGCAGACGCGGGGTCAACCAGTTATCCCGGCCACCTCGGTCCCGGGTCCAACCTGCCACGGGTCGACCAGCTGTCCCCGCCGACTCGGCCCCGGGTCCAAGCAGCTGTGGGGTGGACCAGCTGTGCACGCCGATCGGTCCCGGTTCCGAGCTGACACAGTGTCGGCCAGGAATCCCGACCCATTTGGTCCCGGGTCCCAGCTGACTCGGTGTCGACCAGCTGTCCCCGCCGACTCGGACCCAGGTCCGAGGAGCTGTGGGGTCGAGCAGCTCTCCTGGCCTGCTCGTCCCGGGTTCGAGGGGACGCTGGCTCGACCAGTTTCCCCGGCCAACTCGGTCCCGGATCCAAGGTGCCGCACGTCGACGAGCTCTCCCGGCCGACTCGGTCCCTGTACCTTTCTGACACGTGATAGACCAGCTATCCCGGCCCATTTGGTCCCAGATCCGAGCTGACGCGGGGTGGACCAGAGGTCCGGGCCGCCTCGGAACCGGGTCCGAGGAGCTGTGGGCTCGACATTCTCTCCCTGCCGAATCGGTCCCGGGTCCGAGAAGACTCGGGGTCGACCAGCTATCCCGGCCAACTCAGACCCGGGTCCGAGGAGCTGCGGGGTCGACCAGCTATCCCGCCAACTCGGACCCGGGTCCGAGGAGCTGTAGTGTTGGCCAGCTATCCCGGTGTACTCGGTCTCGGGTCCGAGCTGCCGCAGGGTCGACCCGCTGTGCAGGCCGACTCGGACCCAGGTTCAAGGAGCTGTTGGGTCGCCTAGATATCCTGGCCAACGCGGTCCCGGGTCCGAGCTGAAACAGGGTCGATCAGCTATCCCGGCCCATTTGGTCAGTGCTACGAGCTGCCCCAGTGTCGATCAGCTGTCCCAGCCGACTCGGAACCTGGTCCGAGGAGCTGTGGGATCGACCAGATTTCCCGGCCGATTCGGACCCGAGTCCGAGGAGCTGTGGTGTCGACCAGCTATCCTGGCCGACTCGTCCCGGGTTCGAGCAGACGCGGGGTCGACCAGTTAGCCTTGCTAACTCGGTCCCGGGTCCAAGGTGCCGCGGGTCGACCAGCTGTCCCAGCGGCCTCGGACCCTAGTCTGAAGAGCTGTGGGGTCGACCAACTATCCCGGCCGACTCAGAGGCGGGTCCGAGGAGCTGTGGGGTGGAATCGCTCTCCCGGCCGACTTGGTCCTGCGCCCGAGCTGACACAGGAGCAACCAGCTATCCCGGCCCTTTTGGTCAGTGTTCCGAGCTGGGGAGGGGTCGATCAGCTGTCCCGGCCGACTCAGACCCGGGTCCGAGGAGCTGCGGGGATGACCAGCTATCCCGCCAACTCGGCCAGGGTTCGAGCTGACGCGGGTCGTCCAGTTATCGCGGCCAACACGGTCCCGGTCCGAGGAGCTGTGGGGTCCACCAGATGTCCCGGCCGACTCGGACCCGAAGCCGAGGAGCTGTCGGGTCGACCAGCTGTCTAGGCCGACTCGTTCCCGTGTCCGAGTTGACATAGGGTCGGCCTGAAATCCTGAACCATTTGGTCCCCGGTACGAGCTGACGTGGTTTCCATCAGCAGTCCCGGCCAACTCGGACCCGGGTCCGAGGAGCTCTGGAGTCACAAGCTGTCCCGGCCGACTCGGTCCAGATCCGAACTGCCGCAGGGTCGACCAGCTCTTCCGGCCGATTCGCACCCGGGTCCCAGGAGCTCTGGGGTGGACCAGCTCTCCTGGCCGACTCCGTCCTGGGTCCTAACTTACACAGGGTCGACCATCTATCCCGGTCCATATGGTCCCAGCTCCGAACTGACGCCCTGTCGTTAATTTTCCAGGACGACCCGGTCACGGGTCTGAGGAGCTGTGGGGTCGACCAGGTGTCCCGGTTGACTCGGACCCGAGGCCGAGGAGCTGTGGGGTTCACCAGCTATCCCGGCCAACTCAGTACTGGTCCGAGCTGACGCGGGGTCGTCCAGCTGTGCAGGCCGACTCGAACCCGGGTCCGAGGAGCTCTGGTGTTGTCCAGCTACCCTGCCCGACTCCGTCCCGGGTCCGAGCTTACCCAGGGTCGACCATCTATCCCGGCCCATTTGGTCCGGGGTCCGGGCTGACGCGGTCTCGCTCACCTGCCCCAGACGACACGGTCCCGGGTCTGAGGAGGTGCGGGGTCGAACATATGTCCCGGCCGACTCGGACCCGAGTCCGAGGAGCTGTGGGGTCGAGCAGCTCTCCTGGCCGACTCGTCCCGGGTTCGAGCTGACGCGGGCTCGACCAGCTATCCCGGCCGACTCGGTCCCGGTACCGATCTGACACATGATGGACCAGCTATCCCGGCCCATTCGGTCCCAGATGCGAGCTGAGGCGGGGTCGACCAGACGTCCCGGCCGCCTCGGACCCTGGTCTGAGGAGCTGTGGGCTTGACAAGCTCTCCCGGCCGAATCGGTCCCGGATTCGAGCTGCCGCAGCGTCGACCAGCTATCCCGGCGTCTCGGCCCCGGGTCCGAGATGACTCGGTGTCGACCAGCAATGCTGGCCAACTCGGACCCGGGTCCGAGGAGCTGTGGGGTCGACCAGCTATCCTGGCCGACTCGTCCCGGGTCAGAGCAGACGCGGGGTCAACCAGTTATCCCGGCCACCTCGGTCCCGGGTCCAACCTGCCACGGGTCGACCAGCTGTCCCCGCCGACTCGGCCCCGGGTCCAAGCAGCTGTGGGGTGGACCAGCTGTGCACGCCGATCGGTCCCGGTTCCGAGCTGACACAGTGTCGGCCAGGAATCCCGACCCATTTGGTCCCGGGTCCCAGCTGACTCGGTGTCGACCAGCTGTCCCCGCCGACTCGGACCCAGGTCCGAGGAGCTGTGGGGTCGAGCAGCTCTCCTGGCCTGCTCGTCCCGGGTTCGAGGGGACGCTGGCTCGACCAGTTTCCCCGGCCAACTCGGTCCCGGATCCAAGGTGCCGCACGTCGACGAGCTCTCCCGGCCGACTCGGTCCCTGTACCTTTCTGACACGTGATAGACCAGCTATCCCGGCCCATTTGGTCCCAGATCCGAGCTGACGCGGGGTGGACCAGAGGTCCGGGCCGCCTCGGAACCGGGTCCGAGGAGCTGTGGGCTCGACATTCTCTCCCTGCCGAATCGGTCCCGGGTCCGAGAAGACTCGGGGTCGACCAGCTATCCCGGCCAACTCAGACCCGGGTCCGAGGAGCTGCGGGGTCGACCAGCTATCCCGCCAACTCGGACCCGGGTCCGAGGAGCTGTAGTGTTGGCCAGCTATCCCGGTGTACTCGGTCTCGGGTCCGAGCTGCCGCAGGGTCGACCCGCTGTGCAGGCCGACTCGGACCCAGGTTCAAGGAGCTGTTGGGTCGCCTAGATATCCTGGCCAACGCGGTCCCGGGTCCGAGCTGAAACAGGGTCGATCAGCTATCCCGGCCCATTTGGTCAGTGCTACGAGCTGCCCCAGTGTCGATCAGCTGTCCCAGCCGACTCGGAACCTGGTCCGAGGAGCTGTGGGATCGACCAGATTTCCCGGCCGATTCGGACCCGAGTCCGAGGAGCTGTGGTGTCGACCAGCTATCCTGGCCGACTCGTCCCGGGTTCGAGCAGACGCGGGGTCGACCAGTTAGCCTTGCTAACTCGGTCCCGGGTCCAAGGTGCCGCGGGTCGACCAGCTGTCCCAGCGGCCTCGGACCCTAGTCTGAAGAGCTGTGGGGTCGACCAACTATCCCGGCCGACTCAGAGGCGGGTCCGAGGAGCTGTGGGGTGGAATCGCTCTCCCGGCCGACTTGGTCCTGCGCCCGAGCTGACACAGGAGCAACCAGCTATCCCGGCCCTTTTGGTCAGTGTTCCGAGCTGGGGAGGGGTCGATCAGCTGTCCCGGCCGACTCAGACCCGGGTCCGAGGAGCTGCGGGGATGACCAGCTATCCCGCCAACTCGGCCAGGGTTCGAGCTGACGCGGGTCGTCCAGTTATCGCGGCCAACACGGTCCCGGTCCGAGGAGCTGTGGGGTCCACCAGATGTCCCGGCCGACTCGGACCCGAAGCCGAGGAGCTGTCGGGTCGACCAGCTGTCTAGGCCGACTCGTTCCCGTGTCCGAGTTGACATAGGGTCGGCCTGAAATCCTGAACCATTTGGTCCCCGGTACGAGCTGACGTGGTTTCCATCAGCAGTCCCGGCCAACTCGGACCCGGGTCCGAGGAGCTCTGGAGTCACAAGCTGTCCCGGCCGACTCGGTCCAGATCCGAACTGCCGCAGGGTCGACCAGCTCTTCCGGCCGATTCGCACCCGGGTCCCAGGAGCTCTGGGGTGGACCAGCTCTCCTGGCCGACTCCGTCCTGGGTCCTAACTTACACAGGGTCGACCATCTATCCCGGTCCATATGGTCCCAGCTCCGAACTGACGCCCTGTCGTTAATTTTCCAGGACGACCCGGTCACGGGTCTGAGGAGCTGTGGGGTCGACCAGGTGTCCCGGTTGACTCGGACCCGAGGCC
Source organism: Sus scrofa (assembly GCF_054392235.1). Lineage (NCBI taxonomy): Eukaryota > Metazoa > Chordata > Mammalia > Artiodactyla > Suidae > Sus > Sus scrofa. The sequence goes on along the minus strand of NC_139387.1, from coordinate 43,817,447 downwards.
GAGGAGCTGTGGGGTTCACCAGCTATCCCGGCCAACTCAGTACTGGTCCGAGCTGACGCGGGGTCGTCCAGCTGTGCAGGCCGACTCGAACCCGGGTCCGAGGAGCTCTGGTGTTGTCCAGCTACCCTGCCCGACTCCGTCCCGGGTCCGAGCTTACCCAGGGTCGACCATCTATCCCGGCCCATTTGGTCCGGGGTCCGGGCTGACGCGGTCTCGCTCACCTGCCCCAGACGACACGGTCCCGGGTCTGAGGAGGTGCGGGGTCGAACATATGTCCCGGCCGACTCGGACCCGAGTCCGAGGAGCTGTGGGGTCGAGCAGCTCTCCTGGCCGACTCGTCCCGGGTTCGAGCTGACGCGGGCTCGACCAGCTATCCCGGCCGACTCGGTCCCGGTACCGATCTGACACATGATGGACCAGCTATCCCGGCCCATTCGGTCCCAGATGCGAGCTGAGGCGGGGTCGACCAGACGTCCCGGCCGCCTCGGACCCTGGTCTGAGGAGCTGTGGGCTTGACAAGCTCTCCCGGCCGAATCGGTCCCGGATTCGAGCTGCCGCAGCGTCGACCAGCTATCCCGGCGTCTCGGCCCCGGGTCCGAGATGACTCGGTGTCGACCAGCAATGCTGGCCAACTCGGACCCGGGTCCGAGGAGCTGTGGGGTCGACCAGCTATCCTGGCCGACTCGTCCCGGGTCAGAGCAGACGCGGGGTCAACCAGTTATCCCGGCCACCTCGGTCCCGGGTCCAACCTGCCACGGGTCGACCAGCTGTCCCCGCCGACTCGGCCCCGGGTCCAAGCAGCTGTGGGGTGGACCAGCTGTGCACGCCGATCGGTCCCGGTTCCGAGCTGACACAGTGTCGGCCAGGAATCCCGACCCATTTGGTCCCGGGTCCCAGCTGACTCGGTGTCGACCAGCTGTCCCCGCCGACTCGGACCCAGGTCCGAGGAGCTGTGGGGTCGAGCAGCTCTCCTGGCCTGCTCGTCCCGGGTTCGAGGGGACGCTGGCTCGACCAGTTTCCCCGGCCAACTCGGTCCCGGATCCAAGGTGCCGCACGTCGACGAGCTCTCCCGGCCGACTCGGTCCCTGTACCTTTCTGACACGTGATAGACCAGCTATCCCGGCCCATTTGGTCCCAGATCCGAGCTGACGCGGGGTGGACCAGAGGTCCGGGCCGCCTCGGAACCGGGTCCGAGGAGCTGTGGGCTCGACATTCTCTCCCTGCCGAATCGGTCCCGGGTCCGAGAAGACTCGGGGTCGACCAGCTATCCCGGCCAACTCAGACCCGGGTCCGAGAAGACTCGGGGTCGACCAGCTATCCCGGCCAACTCGGACCCGGGTCCGAGGAGCTGTAGTGTTGGCCAGCTATCCCGGTGTACTCGGTCTCGGGTCCGAGCTGCCGCAGGGTCGACCCGCTGTGCAGGCCGACTCGGACCCAGGTTCAAGGAGCTGTTGGGTCGCCTAGATATCCTGGCCAACGCGGTCCCGGGTCCGAGCTGAAACAGGGTCGATCAGCTATCCCGGCCCATTTGGTCAGTGCTACGAGCTGCCCCAGTGTCGATCAGCTGTCCCAGCCGACTCGGAACCTGGTCCGAGGAGCTGTGGGATCGACCAGATTTCCCGGCCGATTCGGACCCGAGTCCGAGGAGCTGTGGTGTCGACCAGCTATCCTGGCCGACTCGTCCCGGGTTCGAGCAGACGCGGGGTCGACCAGTTAGCCTTGCTAACTCGGTCCCGGGTCCAAGGTGCCGCGGGTCGACCAGCTGTCCCAGCGGCCTCGGACCCTAGTCTGAAGAGCTGTGGGGTCGACCAACTATCCCGGCCGACTCAGAGGCGGGTCCGAGGAGCTGTGGGGTGGAATCGCTCTCCCGGCCGACTTGGTCCTGCGCCCGAGCTGACACAGGAGCAACCAGCTATCCCGGCCCTTTTGGTCAGTGTTCCGAGCTGGGGAGGGGTCGATCAGCTGTCCCGGCCGACTCAGACCCGGGTCCGAGGAGCTGCGGGGATGACCAGCTATCCCGCCAACTCGGCCAGGGTTCGAGCTGACGCGGGTCGTCCAGTTATCGCGGCCAACACGGTCCCGGTCCGAGGAGCTGTGGGGTCCACCAGATGTCCCGGCCGACTCGGACCCGAAGCCGAGGAGCTGTCGGGTCGACCAGCTGTCTAGGCCGACTCGTTCCCGTGTCCGAGTTGACATAGGGTCGGCCTGAAATCCTGAACCATTTGGTCCCCGGTACGAGCTGACGTGGTTTCCATCAGCAGTCCCGGCCAACTCGGACCCGGGTCCGAGGAGCTCTGGAGTCACAAGCTGTCCCGGCCGACTCGGTCCAGATCCGAACTGCCGCAGGGTCGACCAGCTCTTCCGGCCGATTCGCACCCGGGTCCCAGGAGCTCTGGGGTGGACCAGCTCTCCTGGCCGACTCCGTCCTGGGTCCTAACTTACACAGGGTCGACCATCTATCCCGGTCCATATGGTCCCAGCTCCGAACTGACGCCCTGTCGTTAATTTTCCAGGACGACCCGGTCACGGGTCTGAGGAGCTGTGGGGTCGACCAGGTGTCCCGGTTGACTCGGACCCGAGGCCGAGGAGCTGTGGGGTTCACCAGCTATCCCGGCCAACTCAGTACTGGTCCGAGCTGACGCGGGGTCGTCCAGCTGTGCAGGCCGACTCGAACCCGGGTCCGAGGAGCTCTGGTGTTGTCCAGCTACCCTGCCCGACTCCGTCCCGGGTCCGAGCTTACCCAGGGTCGACCATCTATCCCGGCCCATTTGGTCCGGGGTCCGGGCTGACGCGGTCTCGCTCACCTGCCCCAGACGACACGGTCCCGGGTCTGAGGAGGTGCGGGGTCGAACATATGTCCCGGCCGACTCGGACCCGAGTCCGAGGAGCTGTGGGGTCGAGCAGCTCTCCTGGCCGACTCGTCCCGGGTTCGAGCTGACGCGGGCTCGACCAGCTATCCCGGCCGACTCGGTCCCGGTACCGATCTGACACATGATGGACCAGCTATCCCGGCCCATTCGGTCCCAGATGCGAGCTGAGGCGGGGTCGACCAGACGTCCCGGCCGCCTCGGACCCTGGTCTGAGGAGCTGTGGGCTTGACAAGCTCTCCCGGCCGAATCGGTCCCGGATTCGAGCTGCCGCAGCGTCGACCAGCTATCCCGGCGTCTCGGCCCCGGGTCCGAGATGACTCGGTGTCGACCAGCAATGCTGGCCAACTCGGACCCGGGTCCGAGGAGCTGTGGGGTCGACCAGCTATCCTGGCCGACTCGTCCCGGGTCAGAGCAGACGCGGGGTCAACCAGTTATCCCGGCCACCTCGGTCCCGGGTCCAACCTGCCACGGGTCGACCAGCTGTCCCCGCCGACTCGGCCCCGGGTCCAAGCAGCTGTGGGGTGGACCAGCTGTGCACGCCGATCGGTCCCGGTTCCGAGCTGACACAGTGTCGGCCAGGAATCCCGACCCATTTGGTCCCGGGTCCCAGCTGACTCGGTGTCGACCAGCTGTCCCCGCCGACTCGGACCCAGGTCCGAGGAGCTGTGGGGTCGAGCAGCTCTCCTGGCCTGCTCGTCCCGGGTTCGAGGGGACGCTGGCTCGACCAGTTTCCCCGGCCAACTCGGTCCCGGATCCAAGGTGCCGCACGTCGACGAGCTCTCCCGGCCGACTCGGTCCCTGTACCTTTCTGACACGTGATAGACCAGCTATCCCGGCCCATTTGGTCCCAGATCCGAGCTGACGCGGGGTGGACCAGAGGTCCGGGCCGCCTCGGAACCGGGTCCGAGGAGCTGTGGGCTCGACATTCTCTCCCTGCCGAATCGGTCCCGGGTCCGAGAAGACTCGGGGTCGACCAGCTATCCCGGCCAACTCAGACCCGGGTCCGAGAAGACTCGGGGTCGACCAGCTATCCCGGCCAACTCGGACCCGGGTCCGAGGAGCTGTAGTGTTGGCCAGCTATCCCGGTGTACTCGGTCTCGGGTCCGAGCTGCCGCAGGGTCGACCCGCTGTGCAGGCCGACTCGGACCCAGGTTCAAGGAGCTGTTGGGTCGCCTAGATATCCTGGCCAACGCGGTCCCGGGTCCGAGCTGAAACAGGGTCGATCAGCTATCCCGGCCCATTTGGTCAGTGCTACGAGCTGCCCCAGTGTCGATCAGCTGTCCCAGCCGACTCGGAACCTGGTCCGAGGAGCTGTGGGATCGACCAGATTTCCCGGCCGATTCGGACCCGAGTCCGAGGAGCTGTGGTGTCGACCAGCTATCCTGGCCGACTCGTCCCGGGTTCGAGCAGACGCGGGGTCGACCAGTTAGCCTTGCTAACTCGGTCCCGGGTCCAAGGTGCCGCGGGTCGACCAGCTGTCCCAGCGGCCTCGGACCCTAGTCTGAAGAGCTGTGGGGTCGACCAACTATCCCGGCCGACTCAGAGGCGGGTCCGAGGAGCTGTGGGGTGGAATCGCTCTCCCGGCCGACTTGGTCCTGCGCCCGAGCTGACACAGGAGCAACCAGCTATCCCGGCCCTTTTGGTCAGTGTTCCGAGCTGGGGAGGGGTCGATCAGCTGTCCCGGCCGACTCAGACCCGGGTCCGAGGAGCTGCGGGGATGACCAGCTATCCCGCCAACTCGGCCAGGGTTCGAGCTGACGCGGGTCGTCCAGTTATCGCGGCCAACACGGTCCCGGTCCGAGGAGCTGTGGGGTCCACCAGATGTCCCGGCCGACTCGGACCCGAAGCCGAGGAGCTGTCGGGTCGACCAGCTGTCTAGGCCGACTCGTTCCCGTGTCCGAGTTGACATAGGGTCGGCCTGAAATCCTGAACCATTTGGTCCCCGGTACGAGCTGACGTGGTTTCCATCAGCAGTCCCGGCCAACTCGGACCCGGGTCCGAGGAGCTCTGGAGTCACAAGCTGTCCCGGCCGACTCGGTCCAGATCCGAACTGCCGCAGGGTCGACCAGCTCTTCCGGCCGATTCGCACCCGGGTCCCAGGAGCTCTGGGGTGGACCAGCTCTCCTGGCCGACTCCGTCCTGGGTCCTAACTTACACAGGGTCGACCATCTATCCCGGTCCATATGGTCCCAGCTCCGAACTGACGCCCTGTCGTTAATTTTCCAGGACGACCCGGTCACGGGTCTGAGGAGCTGTGGGGTCGACCAGGTGTCCCGGTTGACTCGGACCCGAGGCCGAGGAGCTGTGGGGTTCACCAGCTATCCCGGCCAACTCAGTACTGGTCCGAGCTGACGCGGGGTCGTCCAGCTGTGCAGGCCGACTCGAACCCGGGTCCGAGGAGCTCTGGTGTTGTCCAGCTACCCTGCCCGACTCCGTCCCGGGTCCGAGCTTACACAGGGTCGACCATCTATCCCGGCCCATTTGGTCCGGGGTCCGGGCTGACGCGGTCTCGCTCACCTGCCCCAGACGACACGGTCCCGAGTCCGAGGAGCTGTGGGGTCGAGCAGCTCTCCTGGCCGACTCGTCCCGGGTTCGAGCTGACGCGGGCTCGACCAGCTATCCCGGCCGACTCGGTCCCGGTACCGATCTGACACATGATGGACCAGCTATCCCGGCCCATTCGGTCCCAGATGCGAGCTGAGGCGGGGTCGACCAGACGTCCCGGCCGCCTCGGACCCTGGTCTGAGGAGCTGTGGGCTTGACAAGCTCTCCCGGCCGAATCGGTCCCGGATTCGAGCTGCCGCAGCGTCGACCAGCTATCCCGGCGTCTCGGCCCCGGGTCCGAGATGACTCGGTGTCGACCAGCAATGCTGGCCAACTCGGACCCGGGTCCGAGGAGCTGTGGGGTCGACCAGCTATCCTGGCCGACTCGTCCCGGGTCAGAGCAGACGCGGGGTCAACCAGTTATCCCGGCCACCTCGGTCCCGGGTCCAACCTGCCACGGGTCGACCAGCTGTCCCCGCCGACTCGGCCCCGGGTCCAAGCAGCTGTGGGGTGGACCAGCTGTGCACGCCGATCGGTCCCGGTTCCGAGCTGACACAGTGTCGGCCAGGAATCCCGACCCATTTGGTCCCGGGTCCCAGCTGACTCGGTGTCGACCAGCTGTCCCCGCCGACTCGGACCCAGGTCCGAGGAGCTGTGGGGTCGAGCAGCTCTCCTGGCCTGCTCGTCCCGGGTTCGAGGGGACGCTGGCTCGACCAGTTTCCCCGGCCAACTCGGTCCCGGATCCAAGGTGCCGCACGTCGACGAGCTCTCCCGGCCGACTCGGTCCCTGTACCTTTCTGACACGTGATAGACCAGCTATCCCGGCCCATTTGGTCCCAGATCCGAGCTGACGCGGGGTGGACCAGAGGTCCGGGCCGCCTCGGAACCGGGTCCGAGGAGCTGTGGGCTCGACATTCTCTCCCTGCCGAATCGGTCCCGGGTCCGAGAAGACTCGGGGTCGACCAGCTATCCCGGCCAACTCAGACCCGGGTCCGAGAAGACTCGGGGTCGACCAGCTATCCCGGCCAACTCGGACCCGGGTCCGAGGAGCTGTAGTGTTGGCCAGCTATCCCGGTGTACTCGGTCTCGGGTCCGAGCTGCCGCAGGGTCGACCCGCTGTGCAGGCCGACTCGGACCCAGGTTCAAGGAGCTGTTGGGTCGCCTAGATATCCTGGCCAACGCGGTCCCGGGTCCGAGCTGAAACAGGGTCGATCAGCTATCCCGGCCCATTTGGTCAGTGCTACGAGCTGCCCCAGTGTCGATCAGCTGTCCCAGCCGACTCGGAACCTGGTCCGAGGAGCTGTGGGATCGACCAGATTTCCCGGCCGATTCGGACCCGAGTCCGAGGAGCTGTGGTGTCGACCAGCTATCCTGGCCGACTCGTCCCGGGTTCGAGCAGACGCGGGGTCGACCAGTTAGCCTTGCTAACTCGGTCCCGGGTCCAAGGTGCCGCGGGTCGACCAGCTGTCCCAGCGGCCTCGGACCCTAGTCTGAAGAGCTGTGGGGTCGACCAACTATCCCGGCCGACTCAGAGGCGGGTCCGAGGAGCTGTGGGGTGGAATCGCTCTCCCGGCCGACTTGGTCCTGCGCCCGAGCTGACACAGGAGCAACCAGCTATCCCGGCCCTTTTGGTCAGTGTTCCGAGCTGGGGAGGGGTCGATCAGCTGTCCCGGCCGACTCAGACCCGGGTCCGAGGAGCTGCGGGGATGACCAGCTATCCCGCCAACTCGGCCAGGGTTCGAGCTGACGCGGGTCGTCCAGTTATCGCGGCCAACACGGTCCCGGTCCGAGGAGCTGTGGGGTCCACCAGATGTCCCGGCCGACTCGGACCCGAAGCCGAGGAGCTGTCGGGTCGACCAGCTGTCTAGGCCGACTCGTTCCCGTGTCCGAGTTGACATAGGGTCGGCCTGAAATCCTGAACCATTTGGTCCCCGGTACGAGCTGACGTGGTTTCCATCAGCAGTCCCGGCCAACTCGGACCCGGGTCCGAGGAGCTCTGGAGTCACAAGCTGTCCCGGCCGACTCGGTCCAGATCCGAACTGCCGCAGGGTCGACCAGCTCTTCCGGCCGATTCGCACCCGGGTCCCAGGAGCTCTGGGGTGGACCAGCTCTCCTGGCCGACTCCGTCCTGGGTCCTAACTTACACAGGGTCGACCATCTATCCCGGTCCATATGGTCCCAGCTCCGAACTGACGCCCTGTCGTTAATTTTCCAGGACGACCCGGTCACGGGTCTGAGGAGCTGTGGGGTCGACCAGGTGTCCCGGTTGACTCGGACCCGAGGCCGAGGAGCTGTGGGGTTCACCAGCTATCCCGGCCAACTCAGTACTGGTCCGAGCTGACGCGGGGTCGTCCAGCTGTGCAGGCCGACTCGAACCCGGGTCCGAGGAGCTCTGGTGTTGTCCAGCTACCCTGCCCGACTCCGTCCCGGGTCCGAGCTTACCCAGGGTCGACCATCTATCCCGGCCCATTTGGTCCGGGGTCCGGGCTGACGCGGTCTCGCTCACCTGCCCCAGACGACACGGTCCCGGGTCTGAGGAGGTGCGGGGTCGAACATATGTCCCGGCCGACTCGGACCCGAGTCCGAGGAGCTGTGGGGTCGAGCAGCTCTCCTGGCCGACTCGTCCCGGGTTCGAGCTGACGCGGGCTCGACCAGCTATCCCGGCCGACTCGGTCCCGGTACCGATCTGACACATGATGGACCAGCTATCCCGGCCCATTCGGTCCCAGATGCGAGCTGAGGCGGGGTCGACCAGACGTCCCGGCCGCCTCGGACCCTGGTCTGAGGAGCTGTGGGCTTGACAAGCTCTCCCGGCCGAATCGGTCCCGGATTCGAGCTGCCGCAGCGTCGACCAGCTATCCCGGCGTCTCGGCCCCGGGTCCGAGATGACTCGGTGTCGACCAGCAATGCTGGCCAACTCGGACCCGGGTCCGAGGAGCTGTGGGGTCGACCAGCTATCCTGGCCGACTCGTCCCGGGTCAGAGCAGACGCGGGGTCAACCAGTTATCCCGGCCACCTCGGTCCCGGGTCCAACCTGCCACGGGTCGACCAGCTGTCCCCGCCGACTCGGCCCCGGGTCCAAGCAGCTGTGGGGTGGACCAGCTGTGCACGCCGATCGGTCCCGGTTCCGAGCTGACACAGTGTCGGCCAGGAATCCCGACCCATTTGGTCCCGGGTCCCAGCTGACTCGGTGTCGACCAGCTGTCCCCGCCGACTCGGACCCAGGTCCGAGGAGCTGTGGGGTCGAGCAGCTCTCCTGGCCTGCTCGTCCCGGGTTCGAGGGGACGCTGGCTCGACCAGTTTCCCCGGCCAACTCGGTCCCGGATCCAAGGTGCCGCACGTCGACGAGCTCTCCCGGCCGACTCGGTCCCTGTACCTTTCTGACACGTGATAGACCAGCTATCCCGGCCCATTTGGTCCCAGATCCGAGCTGACGCGGGGTGGACCAGAGGTCCGGGCCGCCTCGGAACCGGGTCCGAGGAGCTGTGGGCTCGACATTCTCTCCCTGCCGAATCGGTCCCGGGTCCGAGAAGACTCGGGGTCGACCAGCTATCCCGGCCAACTCAGACCCGGGTCCGAGAAGACTCGGGGTCGACCAGCTATCCCGGCCAACTCGGACCCGGGTCCGAGGAGCTGTAGTGTTGGCCAGCTATCCCGGTGTACTCGGTCTCGGGTCCGAGCTGCCGCAGGGTCGACCCGCTGTGCAGGCCGACTCGGACCCAGGTTCAAGGAGCTGTTGGGTCGCCTAGATATCCTGGCCAACGCGGTCCCGGGTCCGAGCTGAAACAGGGTCGATCAGCTATCCCGGCCCATTTGGTCAGTGCTACGAGCTGCCCCAGTGTCGATCAGCTGTCCCAGCCGACTCGGAACCTGGTCCGAGGAGCTGTGGGATCGACCAGATTTCCCGGCCGATTCGGACCCGAGTCCGAGGAGCTGTGGTGTCGACCAGCTATCCTGGCCGACTCGTCCCGGGTTCGAGCAGACGCGGGGTCGACCAGTTAGCCTTGCTAACTCGGTCCCGGGTCCAAGGTGCCGCGGGTCGACCAGCTGTCCCAGCGGCCTCGGACCCTAGTCTGAAGAGCTGTGGGGTCGACCAACTATCCCGGCCGACTCAGAGGCGGGTCCGAGGAGCTGTGGGGTGGAATCGCTCTCCCGGCCGACTTGGTCCTGCGCCCGAGCTGACACAGGAGCAACCAGCTATCCCGGCCCTTTTGGTCAGTGTTCCGAGCTGGGGAGGGGTCGATCAGCTGTCCCGGCCGACTCAGACCCGGGTCCGAGGAGCTGCGGGGATGACCAGCTATCCCGCCAACTCGGCCAGGGTTCGAGCTGACGCGGGTCGTCCAGTTATCGCGGCCAACACGGTCCCGGTCCGAGGAGCTGTGGGGTCCACCAGATGTCCCGGCCGACTCGGACCCGAAGCCGAGGAGCTGTCGGGTCGACCAGCTGTCTAGGCCGACTCGTTCCCGTGTCCGAGTTGACATAGGGTCGGCCTGAAATCCTGAACCATTTGGTCCCCGGTACGAGCTGACGTGGTTTCCATCAGCAGTCCCGGCCAACTCGGACCCGGGTCCGAGGAGCTCTGGAGTCACAAGCTGTCCCGGCCGACTCGGTCCAGATCCGAACTGCCGCAGGGTCGACCAGCTCTTCCGGCCGATTCGCACCCGGGTCCCAGGAGCTCTGGGGTGGACCAGCTCTCCTGGCCGACTCCGTCCTGGGTCCTAACTTACACAGGGTCGACCATCTATCCCGGTCCATATGGTCCCAGCTCCGAACTGACGCCCTGTCGTTAATTTTCCAGGACGACCCGGTCACGGGTCTGAGGAGCTGTGGGGTCGACCAGGTGTCCCGGTTGACTCGGACCCGAGGCCGAGGAGCTGTGGGGTTCACCAGCTATCCCGGCCAACTCAGTACTGGTCCGAGCTGACGCGGGGTCGTCCAGCTGTGCAGGCCGACTCGAACCCGGGTCCGAGGAGCTCTGGTGTTGTCCAGCTACCCTGCCCGACTCCGTCCCGGGTCCGAGCTTACACAGGGTCGACCATCTATCCCGGCCCATTTGGTCCGGGGTCCGGGCTGACGCGGTCTCGCTCACCTGCCCCAGACGACACGGTCCCGGGTCTGAGGAGGTGCGGGGTCGAACATATGTCCCGGCCGACTCGGACCCGAGTCCGAGGAGCTGTGGGGTCGAGCAGCTCTCCTGGCCGACTCGTCCCGGGTTCGAGCTGACGCGGGCTCGACCAGCTATCCCGGCCGACTCGGTCCCGGTACCGATCTGACACATGATGGACCAGCTATCCCGGCCCATTCGGTCCCAGATGCGAGCTGAGGCGGGGTCGACCAGACGTCCCGGCCGCCTCGGACCCTGGTCTGAGGAGCTGTGGGCTTGACAAGCTCTCCCGGCCGAATCGGTCCCGGATTCGAGCTGCCGCAGCGTCGACCAGCTATCCCGGCGTCTCGGCCCCGGGTCCGAGATGACTCGGTGTCGACCAGCAATGCTGGCCAACTCGGACCCGGGTCCGAGGAGCTGTGGGGTCGACCAGCTATCCTGGCCGACTCGTCCCGGGTCAGAGCAGACGCGGGGTCAACCAGTTATCCCGGCCACCTCGGTCCCGGGTCCAACCTGCCACGGGTCGACCAGCTGTCCCCGCCGACTCGGCCCCGGGTCCAAGCAGCTGTGGGGTGGACCAGCTGTGCACGCCGATCGGTCCCGGTTCCGAGCTGACACAGTGTCGGCCAGGAATCCCGACCCATTTGGTCCCGGGTCCCAGCTGACTCGGTGTCGACCAGCTGTCCCCGCCGACTCGGACCCAGGTCCGAGGAGCTGTGGGGTCGAGCAGCTCTCCTGGCCTGCTCGTCCCGGGTTCGAGGGGACGCTGGCTCGACCAGTTTCCCCGGCCAACTCGGTCCCGGATCCAAGGTGCCGCACGTCGACGAGCTCTCCCGGCCGACTCGGTCCCTGTACCTTTCTGACACGTGATAGACCAGCTATCCCGGCCCATTTGGTCCCAGATCCGAGCTGACGCGGGGTGGACCAGAGGTCCGGGCCGCCTCGGAACCGGGTCCGAGGAGCTGTGGGCTCGACATTCTCTCCCTGCCGAATCGGTCCCGGGTCCGAGAAGACTCGGGGTCGACCAGCTATCCCGGCCAACTCAGACCCGGGTCCGAGAAGACTCGGGGTCGACCAGCTATCCCGGCCAACTCGGACCCGGGTCCGAGGAGCTGTAGTGTTGGCCAGCTATCCCGGTGTACTCGGTCTCGGGTCCGAGCTGCCGCAGGGTCGACCCGCTGTGCAGGCCGACTCGGACCCAGGTTCAAGGAGCTGTTGGGTCGCCTAGATATCCTGGCCAACGCGGTCCCGGGTCCGAGCTGAAACAGGGTCGATCAGCTATCCCGGCCCATTTGGTCAGTGCTACGAGCTGCCCCAGTGTCGATCAGCTGTCCCAGCCGACTCGGAACCTGGTCCGAGGAGCTGTGGGATCGACCAGATTTCCCGGCCGATTCGGACCCGAGTCCGAGGAGCTGTGGTGTCGACCAGCTATCCTGGCCGACTCGTCCCGGGTTCGAGCAGACGCGGGGTCGACCAGTTAGCCTTGCTAACTCGGTCCCGGGTCCAAGGTGCCGCGGGTCGACCAGCTGTCCCAGCGGCCTCGGACCCTAGTCTGAAGAGCTGTGGGGTCGACCAACTATCCCGGCCGACTCAGAGGCGGGTCCGAGGAGCTGTGGGGTGGAATCGCTCTCCCGGCCGACTTGGTCCTGCGCCCGAGCTGACACAGGAGCAACCAGCTATCCCGGCCCTTTTGGTCAGTGTTCCGAGCTGGGGAGGGGTCGATCAGCTGTCCCGGCCGACTCAGACCCGGGTCCGAGGAGCTGCGGGGATGACCAGCTATCCCGCCAACTCGGCCAGGGTTCGAGCTGACGCGGGTCGTCCAGTTATCGCGGCCAACACGGTCCCGGTCCGAGGAGCTGTGGGGTCCACCAGATGTCCCGGCCGACTCGGACCCGAAGCCGAGGAGCTGTCGGGTCGACCAGCTGTCTAGGCCGACTCGTTCCCGTGTCCGAGTTGACATAGGGTCGGCCTGAAATCCTGAACCATTTGGTCCCCGGTACGAGCTGACGTGGTTTCCATCAGCAGTCCCGGCCAACTCGGACCCGGGTCCGAGGAGCTCTGGAGTCACAAGCTGTCCCGGCCGACTCGGTCCAGATCCGAACTGCCGCAGGGTCGACCAGCTCTTCCGGCCGATTCGCACCCGGGTCCCAGGAGCTCTGGGGTGGACCAGCTCTCCTGGCCGACTCCGTCCTGGGTCCTAACTTACACAGGGTCGACCATCTATCCCGGTCCATATGGTCCCAGCTCCGAACTGACGCCCTGTCGTTAATTTTCCAGGACGACCCGGTCACGGGTCTGAGGAGCTGTGGGGTCGACCAGGTGTCCCGGTTGACTCGGACCCGAGGCCGAGGAGCTGTGGGGTTCACCAGCTATCCCGGCCAACTCAGTACTGGTCCGAGCTGACGCGGGGTCGTCCAGCTGTGCAGGCCGACTCGAACCCGGGTCCGAGGAGCTCTGGTGTTGTCCAGCTACCCTGCCCGACTCCGTCCCGGGTCCGAGCTTACACAGGGTCGACCATCTATCCCGGCCCATTTGGTCCGGGGTCCGGGCTGACGCGGTCTCGCTCACCTGCCCCAGACGACACGGTCCCGAGTCCGAGGAGCTGTGGGGTCGAGCAGCTCTCCTGGCCGACTCGTCCCGGGTTCGAGCTGACGCGGGCTCGACCAGCTATCCCGGCCGACTCGGTCCCGGTACCGATCTGACACATGATGGACCAGCTATCCCGGCCCATTCGGTCCCAGATGCGAGCTGAGGCGGGGTCGACCAGACGTCCCGGCCGCCTCGGACCCTGGTCTGAGGAGCTGTGGGCTTGACAAGCTCTCCCGGCCGAATCGGTCCCGGATTCGAGCTGCCGCAGCGTCGACCAGCTATCCCGGCGTCTCGGCCCCGGGTCCGAGATGACTCGGTGTCGACCAGCAATGCTGGCCAACTCGGACCCGGGTCCGAGGAGCTGTGGGGTCGACCAGCTATCCTGGCCGACTCGTCCCGGGTCAGAGCAGACGCGGGGTCAACCAGTTATCCCGGCCACCTCGGTCCCGGGTCCAACCTGCCACGGGTCGACCAGCTGTCCCCGCCGACTCGGCCCCGGGTCCAAGCAGCTGTGGGGTGGACCAGCTGTGCACGCCGATCGGTCCCGGTTCCGAGCTGACACAGTGTCGGCCAGGAATCCCGACCCATTTGGTCCCGGGTCCCAGCTGACTCGGTGTCGACCAGCTGTCCCCGCCGACTCGGACCCAGGTCCGAGGAGCTGTGGGGTCGAGCAGCTCTCCTGGCCTGCTCGTCCCGGGTTCGAGGGGACGCTGGCTCGACCAGTTTCCCCGGCCAACTCGGTCCCGGATCCAAGGTGCCGCACGTCGACGAGCTCTCCCGGCCGACTCGGTCCCTGTACCTTTCTGACACGTGATAGACCAGCTATCCCGGCCCATTTGGTCCCAGATCCGAGCTGACGCGGGGTGGACCAGAGGTCCGGGCCGCCTCGGAACCGGGTCCGAGGAGCTGTGGGCTCGACATTCTCTCCCTGCCGAATCGGTCCCGGGTCCGAGAAGACTCGGGGTCGACCAGCTATCCCGGCCAACTCAGACCCGGGTCCGAGAAGACTCGGGGTCGACCAGCTATCCCGGCCAACTCGGACCCGGGTCCGAGGAGCTGTAGTGTTGGCCAGCTATCCCGGTGTACTCGGTCTCGGGTCCGAGCTGCCGCAGGGTCGACCCGCTGTGCAGGCCGACTCGGACCCAGGTTCAAGGAGCTGTTGGGTCGCCTAGATATCCTGGCCAACGCGGTCCCGGGTCCGAGCTGAAACAGGGTCGATCAGCTATCCCGGCCCATTTGGTCAGTGCTACGAGCTGCCCCAGTGTCGATCAGCTGTCCCAGCCGACTCGGAACCTGGTCCGAGGAGCTGTGGGATCGACCAGATTTCCCGGCCGATTCGGACCCGAGTCCGAGGAGCTGTGGTGTCGACCAGCTATCCTGGCCGACTCGTCCCGGGTTCGAGCAGACGCGGGGTCGACCAGTTAGCCTTGCTAACTCGGTCCCGGGTCCAAGGTGCCGCGGGTCGACCAGCTGTCCCAGCGGCCTCGGACCCTAGTCTGAAGAGCTGTGGGGTCGACCAACTATCCCGGCCGACTCAGAGGCGGGTCCGAGGAGCTGTGGGGTGGAATCGCTCTCCCGGCCGACTTGGTCCTGCGCCCGAGCTGACACAGGAGCAACCAGCTATCCCGGCCCTTTTGGTCAGTGTTCCGAGCTGGGGAGGGGTCGATCAGCTGTCCCGGCCGACTCAGACCCGGGTCCGAGGAGCTGCGGGGATGACCAGCTATCCCGCCAACTCGGCCAGGGTTCGAGCTGACGCGGGTCGTCCAGTTATCGCGGCCAACACGGTCCCGGTCCGAGGAGCTGTGGGGTCCACCAGATGTCCCGGCCGACTCGGACCCGAAGCCGAGGAGCTGTCGGGTCGACCAGCTGTCTAGGCCGACTCGTTCCCGTGTCCGAGTTGACATAGGGTCGGCCTGAAATCCTGAACCATTTGGTCCCCGGTACGAGCTGACGTGGTTTCCATCAGCAGTCCCGGCCAACTCGGACCCGGGTCCGAGGAGCTCTGGAGTCACAAGCTGTCCCGGCCGACTCGGTCCAGATCCGAACTGCCGCAGGGTCGACCAGCTCTTCCGGCCGATTCGCACCCGGGTCCCAGGAGCTCTGGGGTGGACCAGCTCTCCTGGCCGACTCCGTCCTGGGTCCTAACTTACACAGGGTCGACCATCTATCCCGGTCCATATGGTCCCAGCTCCGAACTGACGCCCTGTCGTTAATTTTCCAGGACGACCCGGTCACGGGTCTGAGGAGCTGTGGGGTCGACCAGGTGTCCCGGTTGACTCGGACCCGAGGCCGAGGAGCTGTGGGGTTCACCAGCTATCCCGGCCAACTCAGTACTGGTCCGAGCTGACGCGGGGTCGTCCAGCTGTGCAGGCCGACTCGAACCCGGGTCCGAGGAGCTCTGGTGTTGTCCAGCTACCCTGCCCGACTCCGTCCCGGGTCCGAGCTTACCCAGGGTCGACCATCTATCCCGGCCCATTTGGTCCGGGGTCCGGGCTGACGCGGTCTCGCTCACCTGCCCCAGACGACACGGTCCCGGGTCTGAGGAGGTGCGGGGTCGAACATATGTCCCGGCCGACTCGGACCCGAGTCCGAGGAGCTGTGGGGTCGAGCAGCTCTCCTGGCCGACTCGTCCCGGGTTCGAGCTGACGCGGGCTCGACCAGCTATCCCGGCCGACTCGGTCCCGGTACCGATCTGACACATGATGGACCAGCTATCCCGGCCCATTCGGTCCCAGATGCGAGCTGAGGCGGGGTCGACCAGACGTCCCGGCCGCCTCGGACCCTGGTCTGAGGAGCTGTGGGCTTGACAAGCTCTCCCGGCCGAATCGGTCCCGGATTCGAGCTGCCGCAGCGTCGACCAGCTATCCCGGCGTCTCGGCCCCGGGTCCGAGATGACTCGGTGTCGACCAGCAATGCTGGCCAACTCGGACCCGGGTCCGAGGAGCTGTGGGGTCGACCAGCTATCCTGGCCGACTCGTCCCGGGTCAGAGCAGACGCGGGGTCAACCAGTTATCCCGGCCACCTCGGTCCCGGGTCCAACCTGCCACGGGTCGACCAGCTGTCCCCGCCGACTCGGCCCCGGGTCCAAGCAGCTGTGGGGTGGACCAGCTGTGCACGCCGATCGGTCCCGGTTCCGAGCTGACACAGTGTCGGCCAGGAATCCCGACCCATTTGGTCCCGGGTCCCAGCTGACTCGGTGTCGACCAGCTGTCCCCGCCGACTCGGACCCAGGTCCGAGGAGCTGTGGGGTCGAGCAGCTCTCCTGGCCTGCTCGTCCCGGGTTCGAGGGGACGCTGGCTCGACCAGTTTCCCCGGCCAACTCGGTCCCGGATCCAAGGTGCCGCACGTCGACGAGCTCTCCCGGCCGACTCGGTCCCTGTACCTTTCTGACACGTGATAGACCAGCTATCCCGGCCCATTTGGTCCCAGATCCGAGCTGACGCGGGGTGGACCAGAGGTCCGGGCCGCCTCGGAACCGGGTCCGAGGAGCTGTGGGCTCGACATTCTCTCCCTGCCGAATCGGTCCCGGGTCCGAGAAGACTCGGGGTCGACCAGCTATCCCGGCCAACTCAGACCCGGGTCCGAGAAGACTCGGGGTCGACCAGCTATCCCGGCCAACTCGGACCCGGGTCCGAGGAGCTGTAGTGTTGGCCAGCTATCCCGGTGTACTCGGTCTCGGGTCCGAGCTGCCGCAGGGTCGACCCGCTGTGCAGGCCGACTCGGACCCAGGTTCAAGGAGCTGTTGGGTCGCCTAGATATCCTGGCCAACGCGGTCCCGGGTCCGAGCTGAAACAGGGTCGATCAGCTATCCCGGCCCATTTGGTCAGTGCTACGAGCTGCCCCAGTGTCGATCAGCTGTCCCAGCCGACTCGGAACCTGGTCCGAGGAGCTGTGGGATCGACCAGATTTCCCGGCCGATTCGGACCCGAGTCCGAGGAGCTGTGGTGTCGACCAGCTATCCTGGCCGACTCGTCCCGGGTTCGAGCAGACGCGGGGTCGACCAGTTAGCCTTGCTAACTCGGTCCCGGGTCCAAGGTGCCGCGGGTCGACCAGCTGTCCCAGCGGCCTCGGACCCTAGTCTGAAGAGCTGTGGGGTCGACCAACTATCCCGGCCGACTCAGAGGCGGGTCCGAGGAGCTGTGGGGTGGAATCGCTCTCCCGGCCGACTTGGTCCTGCGCCCGAGCTGACACAGGAGCAACCAGCTATCCCGGCCCTTTTGGTCAGTGTTCCGAGCTGGGGAGGGGTCGATCAGCTGTCCCGGCCGACTCAGACCCGGGTCCGAGGAGCTGCGGGGATGACCAGCTATCCCGCCAACTCGGCCAGGGTTCGAGCTGACGCGGGTCGTCCAGTTATCGCGGCCAACACGGTCCCGGTCCGAGGAGCTGTGGGGTCCACCAGATGTCCCGGCCGACTCGGACCCGAAGCCGAGGAGCTGTCGGGTCGACCAGCTGTCTAGGCCGACTCGTTCCCGTGTCCGAGTTGACATAGGGTCGGCCTGAAATCCTGAACCATTTGGTCCCCGGTACGAGCTGACGTGGTTTCCATCAGCAGTCCCGGCCAACTCGGACCCGGGTCCGAGGAGCTCTGGAGTCACAAGCTGTCCCGGCCGACTCGGTCCAGATCCGAACTGCCGCAGGGTCGACCAGCTCTTCCGGCCGATTCGCACCCGGGTCCCAGGAGCTCTGGGGTGGACCAGCTCTCCTGGCCGACTCCGTCCTGGGTCCTAACTTACACAGGGTCGACCATCTATCCCGGTCCATATGGTCCCAGCTCCGAACTGACGCCCTGTCGTTAATTTTCCAGGACGACCCGGTCACGGGTCTGAGGAGCTGTGGGGTCGACCAGGTGTCCCGGTTGACTCGGACCCGAGGCCGAGGAGCTGTGGGGTTCACCAGCTATCCCGGCCAACTCAGTACTGGTCCGAGCTGACGCGGGGTCGTCCAGCTGTGCAGGCCGACTCGAACCCGGGTCCGAGGAGCTCTGGTGTTGTCCAGCTACCCTGCCCGACTCCGTCCCGGGTCCGAGCTTACCCAGGGTCGACCATCTATCCCGGCCCATTTGGTCCGGGGTCCGGGCTGACGCGGTCTCGCTCACCTGCCCCAGACGACACGGTCCCGGGTCTGAGGAGGTGCGGGGTCGAACATATGTCCCGGCCGACTCGGACCCGAGTCCGAGGAGCTGTGGGGTCGAGCAGCTCTCCTGGCCGACTCGTCCCGGGTTCGAGCTGACGCGGGCTCGACCAGCTATCCCGGCCGACTCGGTCCCGGTACCGATCTGACACATGATGGACCAGCTATCCCGGCCCATTCGGTCCCAGATGCGAGCTGAGGCGGGGTCGACCAGACGTCCCGGCCGCCTCGGACCCTGGTCTGAGGAGCTGTGGGCTTGACAAGCTCTCCCGGCCGAATCGGTCCCGGATTCGAGCTGCCGCAGCGTCGACCAGCTATCCCGGCGTCTCGGCCCCGGGTCCGAGATGACTCGGTGTCGACCAGCAATGCTGGCCAACTCGGACCCGGGTCCGAGGAGCTGTGGGGTCGACCAGCTATCCTGGCCGACTCGTCCCGGGTCAGAGCAGACGCGGGGTCAACCAGTTATCCCGGCCACCTCGGTCCCGGGTCCAACCTGCCACGGGTCGACCAGCTGTCCCCGCCGACTCGGCCCCGGGTCCAAGCAGCTGTGGGGTGGACCAGCTGTGCACGCCGATCGGTCCCGGTTCCGAGCTGACACAGTGTCGGCCAGGAATCCCGACCCATTTGGTCCCGGGTCCCAGCTGACTCGGTGTCGACCAGCTGTCCCCGCCGACTCGGACCCAGGTCCGAGGAGCTGTGGGGTCGAGCAGCTCTCCTGGCCTGCTCGTCCCGGGTTCGAGGGGACGCTGGCTCGACCAGTTTCCCCGGCCAACTCGGTCCCGGATCCAAGGTGCCGCACGTCGACGAGCTCTCCCGGCCGACTCGGTCCCTGTACCTTTCTGACACGTGATAGACCAGCTATCCCGGCCCATTTGGTCCCAGATCCGAGCTGACGCGGGGTGGACCAGAGGTCCGGGCCGCCTCGGAACCGGGTCCGAGGAGCTGTGGGCTCGACATTCTCTCCCTGCCGAATCGGTCCCGGGTCCGAGAAGACTCGGGGTCGACCAGCTATCCCGGCCAACTCAGACCCGGGTCCGAGGAGCTGCGGGGTCGACCAGCTATCCCGCCAACTCGGACCCGGGTCCGAGGAGCTGTAGTGTTGGCCAGCTATCCCGGTGTACTCGGTCTCGGGTCCGAGCTGCCGCAGGGTCGACCCGCTGTGCAGGCCGACTCGGACCCAGGTTCAAGGAGCTGTTGGGTCGCCTAGATATCCTGGCCAACGCGGTCCCGGGTCCGAGCTGAAACAGGGTCGATCAGCTATCCCGGCCCATTTGGTCAGTGCTACGAGCTGCCCCAGTGTCGATCAGCTGTCCCAGCCGACTCGGAACCTGGTCCGAGGAGCTGTGGGATCGACCAGATTTCCCGGCCGATTCGGACCCGAGTCCGAGGAGCTGTGGTGTCGACCAGCTATCCTGGCCGACTCGTCCCGGGTTCGAGCAGACGCGGGGTCGACCAGTTAGCCTTGCTAACTCGGTCCCGGGTCCAAGGTGCCGCGGGTCGACCAGCTGTCCCAGCGGCCTCGGACCCTAGTCTGAAGAGCTGTGGGGTCGACCAACTATCCCGGCCGACTCAGAGGCGGGTCCGAGGAGCTGTGGGGTGGAATCGCTCTCCCGGCCGACTTGGTCCTGCGCCCGAGCTGACACAGGAGCAACCAGCTATCCCGGCCCTTTTGGTCAGTGTTCCGAGCTGGGGAGGGGTCGATCAGCTGTCCCGGCCGACTCAGACCCGGGTCCGAGGAGCTGCGGGGATGACCAGCTATCCCGCCAACTCGGCCAGGGTTCGAGCTGACGCGGGTCGTCCAGTTATCGCGGCCAACACGGTCCCGGTCCGAGGAGCTGTGGGGTCCACCAGATGTCCCGGCCGACTCGGACCCGAAGCCGAGGAGCTGTCGGGTCGACCAGCTGTCTAGGCCGACTCGTTCCCGTGTCCGAGTTGACATAGGGTCGGCCTGAAATCCTGAACCATTTGGTCCCCGGTACGAGCTGACGTGGTTTCCATCAGCAGTCCCGGCCAACTCGGACCCGGGTCCGAGGAGCTCTGGAGTCACAAGCTGTCCCGGCCGACTCGGTCCAGATCCGAACTGCCGCAGGGTCGACCAGCTCTTCCGGCCGATTCGCACCCGGGTCCCAGGAGCTCTGGGGTGGACCAGCTCTCCTGGCCGACTCCGTCCTGGGTCCTAACTTACACAGGGTCGACCATCTATCCCGGTCCATATGGTCCCAGCTCCGAACTGACGCCCTGTCGTTAATTTTCCAGGACGACCCGGTCACGGGTCTGAGGAGCTGTGGGGTCGACCAGGTGTCCCGGTTGACTCGGACCCGAGGCCGAGGAGCTGTGGGGTTCACCAGCTATCCCGGCCAACTCAGTACTGGTCCGAGCTGACGCGGGGTCGTCCAGCTGTGCAGGCCGACTCGAACCCGGGTCCGAGGAGCTCTGGTGTTGTCCAGCTACCCTGCCCGACTCCGTCCCGGGTCCGAGCTTACCCAGGGTCGACCATCTATCCCGGCCCATTTGGTCCGGGGTCCGGGCTGACGCGGTCTCGCTCACCTGCCCCAGACGACACGGTCCCGAGTCCGAGGAGCTGTGGGGTCGAGCAGCTCTCCTGGCCGACTCGTCCCGGGTTCGAGCTGACGCGGGCTCGACCAGCTATCCCGGCCGACTCGGTCCCGGTACCGATCTGACACATGATGGACCAGCTATCCCGGCCCATTCGGTCCCAGATGCGAGCTGAGGCGGGGTCGACCAGACGTCCCGGCCGCCTCGGACCCTGGTCTGAGGAGCTGTGGGCTTGACAAGCTCTCCCGGCCGAATCGGTCCCGGATTCGAGCTGCCGCAGCGTCGACCAGCTATCCCGGCGTCTCGGCCCCGGGTCCGAGATGACTCGGTGTCGACCAGCAATGCTGGCCAACTCGGACCCGGGTCCGAGGAGCTGTGGGGTCGACCAGCTATCCTGGCCGACTCGTCCCGGGTCAGAGCAGACGCGGGGTCAACCAGTTATCCCGGCCACCTCGGTCCCGGGTCCAACCTGCCACGGGTCGACCAGCTGTCCCCGCCGACTCGGCCCCGGGTCCAAGCAGCTGTGGGGTGGACCAGCTGTGCACGCCGATCGGTCCCGGTTCCGAGCTGACACAGTGTCGGCCAGGAATCCCGACCCATTTGGTCCCGGGTCCCAGCTGACTCGGTGTCGACCAGCTGTCCCCGCCGACTCGGACCCAGGTCCGAGGAGCTGTGGGGTCGAGCAGCTCTCCTGGCCTGCTCGTCCCGGGTTCGAGGGGACGCTGGCTCGACCAGTTTCCCCGGCCAACTCGGTCCCGGATCCAAGGTGCCGCACGTCGACGAGCTCTCCCGGCCGACTCGGTCCCTGTACCTTTCTGACACGTGATAGACCAGCTATCCCGGCCCATTTGGTCCCAGATCCGAGCTGACGCGGGGTGGACCAGAGGTCCGGGCCGCCTCGGAACCGGGTCCGAGGAGCTGTGGGCTCGACATTCTCTCCCTGCCGAATCGGTCCCGGGTCCGAGAAGACTCGGGGTCGACCAGCTATCCCGGCCAACTCAGACCCGGGTCCGAGAAGACTCGGGGTCGACCAGCTATCCCGGCCAACTCGGACCCGGGTCCGAGGAGCTGTAGTGTTGGCCAGCTATCCCGGTGTACTCGGTCTCGGGTCCGAGCTGCCGCAGGGTCGACCCGCTGTGCAGGCCGACTCGGACCCAGGTTCAAGGAGCTGTTGGGTCGCCTAGATATCCTGGCCAACGCGGTCCCGGGTCCGAGCTGAAACAGGGTCGATCAGCTATCCCGGCCCATTTGGTCAGTGCTACGAGCTGCCCCAGTGTCGATCAGCTGTCCCAGCCGACTCGGAACCTGGTCCGAGGAGCTGTGGGATCGACCAGATTTCCCGGCCGATTCGGACCCGAGTCCGAGGAGCTGTGGTGTCGACCAGCTATCCTGGCCGACTCGTCCCGGGTTCGAGCAGACGCGGGGTCGACCAGTTAGCCTTGCTAACTCGGTCCCGGGTCCAAGGTGCCGCGGGTCGACCAGCTGTCCCAGCGGCCTCGGACCCTAGTCTGAAGAGCTGTGGGGTCGACCAACTATCCCGGCCGACTCAGAGGCGGGTCCGAGGAGCTGTGGGGTGGAATCGCTCTCCCGGCCGACTTGGTCCTGCGCCCGAGCTGACACAGGAGCAACCAGCTATCCCGGCCCTTTTGGTCAGTGTTCCGAGCTGGGGAGGGGTCGATCAGCTGTCCCGGCCGACTCAGACCCGGGTCCGAGGAGCTGCGGGGATGACCAGCTATCCCGCCAACTCGGCCAGGGTTCGAGCTGACGCGGGTCGTCCAGTTATCGCGGCCAACACGGTCCCGGTCCGAGGAGCTGTGGGGTCCACCAGATGTCCCGGCCGACTCGGACCCGAAGCCGAGGAGCTGTCGGGTCGACCAGCTGTCTAGGCCGACTCGTTCCCGTGTCCGAGTTGACATAGGGTCGGCCTGAAATCCTGAACCATTTGGTCCCCGGTACGAGCTGACGTGGTTTCCATCAGCAGTCCCGGCCAACTCGGACCCGGGTCCGAGGAGCTCTGGAGTCACAAGCTGTCCCGGCCGACTCGGTCCAGATCCGAACTGCCGCAGGGTCGACCAGCTCTTCCGGCCGATTCGCACCCGGGTCCCAGGAGCTCTGGGGTGGACCAGCTCTCCTGGCCGACTCCGTCCTGGGTCCTAACTTACACAGGGTCGACCATCTATCCCGGTCCATATGGTCCCAGCTCCGAACTGACGCCCTGTCGTTAATTTTCCAGGACGACCCGGTCACGGGTCTGAGGAGCTGTGGGGTCGACCAGGTGTCCCGGTTGACTCGGACCCGAGGCCGAGGAGCTGTGGGGTTCACCAGCTATCCCGGCCAACTCAGTACTGGTCCGAGCTGACGCGGGGTCGTCCAGCTGTGCAGGCCGACTCGAACCCGGGTCCGAGGAGCTCTGGTGTTGTCCAGCTACCCTGCCCGACTCCGTCCCGGGTCCGAGCTTACCCAGGGTCGACCATCTATCCCGGCCCATTTGGTCCGGGGTCCGGGCTGACGCGGTCTCGCTCACCTGCCCCAGACGACACGGTCCCGGGTCTGAGGAGGTGCGGGGTCGAACATATGTCCCGGCCGACTCGGACCCGAGTCCGAGGAGCTGTGGGGTCGAGCAGCTCTCCTGGCCGACTCGTCCCGGGTTCGAGCTGACGCGGGCTCGACCAGCTATCCCGGCCGACTCGGTCCCGGTACCGATCTGACACATGATGGACCAGCTATCCCGGCCCATTCGGTCCCAGATGCGAGCTGAGGCGGGGTCGACCAGACGTCCCGGCCGCCTCGGACCCTGGTCTGAGGAGCTGTGGGCTTGACAAGCTCTCCCGGCCGAATCGGTCCCGGATTCGAGCTGCCGCAGCGTCGACCAGCTATCCCGGCGTCTCGGCCCCGGGTCCGAGATGACTCGGTGTCGACCAGCAATGCTGGCCAACTCGGACCCGGGTCCGAGGAGCTGTGGGGTCGACCAGCTATCCTGGCCGACTCGTCCCGGGTCAGAGCAGACGCGGGGTCAACCAGTTATCCCGGCCACCTCGGTCCCGGGGCCAACCTGCCACGGGTCGACCAGCTGTCCCCGCCGACTCGGCCCCGGGTCCAAGCAGCTGTGGGGTGGACCAGCTGTGCACGCCGATCGGTCCCGGTTCCGAGCTGACACAGTGTCGGCCAGGAATCCCGACCCATTTGGTCCCGGGTCCCAGCTGACTCGGTGTCGACCAGCTGTCCCCGCCGACTCGGACCCAGGTCCGAGGAGCTGTGGGGTCGAGCAGCTCTCCTGGCCTGCTCGTCCCGGGTTCGAGGGGACGCTGGCTCGACCAGTTTCCCCGGCCAACTCGGTCCCGGATCCAAGGTGCCGCACGTCGACGAGCTCTCCCGGCCGACTCGGTCCCTGTACCTTTCTGACACGTGATAGACCAGCTATCCCGGCCCATTTGGTCCCAGATCCGAGCTGACGCGGGGTGGACCAGAGGTCCGGGCCGCCTCGGAACCGGGTCCGAGGAGCTGTGGGCTCGACATTCTCTCCCTGCCGAATCGGTCCCGGGTCCGAGAAGACTCGGGGTCGACCAGCTATCCCGGCCAACTCAGACCCGGGTCCGAGAAGACTCGGGGTCGACCAGCTATCCCGGCCAACTCGGACCCGGGTCCGAGGAGCTGTAGTGTTGGCCAGCTATCCCGGTGTACTCGGTCTCGGGTCCGAGCTGCCGCAGGGTCGACCCGCTGTGCAGGCCGACTCGGACCCAGGTTCAAGGAGCTGTTGGGTCGCCTAGATATCCTGGCCAACGCGGTCCCGGGTCCGAGCTGAAACAGGGTCGATCAGCTATCCCGGCCCATTTGGTCAGTGCTACGAGCTGCCCCAGTGTCGATCAGCTGTCCCAGCCGACTCGGAACCTGGTCCGAGGAGCTGTGGGATCGACCAGATTTCCCGGCCGATTCGGACCCGAGTCCGAGGAGCTGTGGTGTCGACCAGCTATCCTGGCCGACTCGTCCCGGGTTCGAGCAGACGCGGGGTCGACCAGTTAGCCTTGCTAACTCGGTCCCGGGTCCAAGGTGCCGCGGGTCGACCAGCTGTCCCAGCGGCCTCGGACCCTAGTCTGAAGAGCTGTGGGGTCGACCAACTATCCCGGCCGACTCAGAGGCGGGTCCGAGGAGCTGTGGGGTGGAATCGCTCTCCCGGCCGACTTGGTCCTGCGCCCGAGCTGACACAGGAGCAACCAGCTATCCCGGCCCTTTTGGTCAGTGTTCCGAGCTGGGGAGGGGTCGATCAGCTGTCCCGGCCGACTCAGACCCGGGTCCGAGGAGCTGCGGGGATGACCAGCTATCCCGCCAACTCGGCCAGGGTTCGAGCTGACGCGGGTCGTCCAGTTATCGCGGCCAACACGGTCCCGGTCCGAGGAGCTGTGGGGTCCACCAGATGTCCCGGCCGACTCGGACCCGAAGCCGAGGAGCTGTCGGGTCGACCAGCTGTCTAGGCCGACTCGTTCCCGTGTCCGAGTTGACATAGGGTCGGCCTGAAATCCTGAACCATTTGGTCCCCGGTACGAGCTGACGTGGTTTCCATCAGCAGTCCCGGCCAACTCGGACCCGGGTCCGAGGAGCTCTGGAGTCACAAGCTGTCCCGGCCGACTCGGTCCAGATCCGAACTGCCGCAGGGTCGACCAGCTCTTCCGGCCGATTCGCACCCGGGTCCCAGGAGCTCTGGGGTGGACCAGCTCTCCTGGCCGACTCCGTCCTGGGTCCTAACTTACACAGGGTCGACCATCTATCCCGGTCCATATGGTCCCAGCTCCGAACTGACGCCCTGTCGTTAATTTTCCAGGACGACCCGGTCACGGGTCTGAGGAGCTGTGGGGTCGACCAGGTGTCCCGGTTGACTCGGACCCGAGGCCGAGGAGCTGTGGGGTTCACCAGCTATCCCGGCCAACTCAGTACTGGTCCGAGCTGACGCGGGGTCGTCCAGCTGTGCAGGCCGACTCGAACCCGGGTCCGAGGAGCTCTGGTGTTGTCCAGCTACCCTGCCCGACTCCGTCCCGGGTCCGAGCTTACACAGGGTCGACCATCTATCCCGGCCCATTTGGTCCGGGGTCCGGGCTGACGCGGTCTCGCTCACCTGCCCCAGACGACACGGTCCCGAGTCCGAGGAGCTGTGGGGTCGAGCAGCTCTCCTGGCCGACTCGTCCCGGGTTCGAGCTGACGCGGGCTCGACCAGCTATCCCGGCCGACTCGGTCCCGGTACCGATCTGACACATGATGGACCAGCTATCCCGGCCCATTCGGTCCCAGATGCGAGCTGAGGCGGGGTCGACCAGACGTCCCGGCCGCCTCGGACCCTGGTCTGAGGAGCTGTGGGCTTGACAAGCTCTCCCGGCCGAATCGGTCCCGGATTCGAGCTGCCGCAGCGTCGACCAGCTATCCCGGCGTCTCGGCCCCGGGTCCGAGATGACTCGGTGTCGACCAGCAATGCTGGCCAACTCGGACCCGGGTCCGAGGAGCTGTGGGGTCGACCAGCTATCCTGGCCGACTCGTCCCGGGTCAGAGCAGACGCGGGGTCAACCAGTTATCCCGGCCACCTCGGTCCCGGGGCCAACCTGCCACGGGTCGACCAGCTGTCCCCGCCGACTCGGCCCCGGGTCCAAGCAGCTGTGGGGTGGACCAGCTGTGCACGCCGATCGGTCCCGGTTCCGAGCTGACACAGTGTCGGCCAGGAATCCCGACCCATTTGGTCCCGGGTCCCAGCTGACTCGGTGTCGACCAGCTGTCCCCGCCGACTCGGACCCAGGTCCGAGGAGCTGTGGGGTCGAGCAGCTCTCCTGGCCTGCTCGTCCCGGGTTCGAGGGGACGCTGGCTCGACCAGTTTCCCCGGCCAACTCGGTCCCGGATCCAAGGTGCCGCACGTCGACGAGCTCTCCCGGCCGACTCGGTCCCTGTACCTTTCTGACACGTGATAGACCAGCTATCCCGGCCCATTTGGTCCCAGATCCGAGCTGACGCGGGGTGGACCAGAGGTCCGGGCCGCCTCGGAACCGGGTCCGAGGAGCTGTGGGCTCGACATTCTCTCCCTGCCGAATCGGTCCCGGGTCCGAGAAGACTCGGGGTCGACCAGCTATCCCGGCCAACTCAGACCCGGGTCCGAGAAGACTCGGGGTCGACCAGCTATCCCGGCCAACTCGGACCCGGGTCCGAGGAGCTGTAGTGTTGGCCAGCTATCCCGGTGTACTCGGTCTCGGGTCCGAGCTGCCGCAGGGTCGACCCGCTGTGCAGGCCGACTCGGACCCAGGTTCAAGGAGCTGTTGGGTCGCCTAGATATCCTGGCCAACGCGGTCCCGGGTCCGAGCTGAAACAGGGTCGATCAGCTATCCCGGCCCATTTGGTCAGTGCTACGAGCTGCCCCAGTGTCGATCAGCTGTCCCAGCCGACTCGGAACCTGGTCCGAGGAGCTGTGGGATCGACCAGATTTCCCGGCCGATTCGGACCCGAGTCCGAGGAGCTGTGGTGTCGACCAGCTATCCTGGCCGACTCGTCCCGGGTTCGAGCAGACGCGGGGTCGACCAGTTAGCCTTGCTAACTCGGTCCCGGGTCCAAGGTGCCGCGGGTCGACCAGCTGTCCCAGCGGCCTCGGACCCTAGTCTGAAGAGCTGTGGGGTCGACCAACTATCCCGGCCGACTCAGAGGCGGGTCCGAGGAGCTGTGGGGTGGAATCGCTCTCCCGGCCGACTTGGTCCTGCGCCCGAGCTGACACAGGAGCAACCAGCTATCCCGGCCCTTTTGGTCAGTGTTCCGAGCTGGGGAGGGGTCGATCAGCTGTCCCGGCCGACTCAGACCCGGGTCCGAGGAGCTGCGGGGATGACCAGCTATCCCGCCAACTCGGCCAGGGTTCGAGCTGACGCGGGTCGTCCAGTTATCGCGGCCAACACGGTCCCGGTCCGAGGAGCTGTGGGGTCCACCAGATGTCCCGGCCGACTCGGACCCGAAGCCGAGGAGCTGTCGGGTCGACCAGCTGTCTAGGCCGACTCGTTCCCGTGTCCGAGTTGACATAGGGTCGGCCTGAAATCCTGAACCATTTGGTCCCCGGTACGAGCTGACGTGGTTTCCATCAGCAGTCCCGGCCAACTCGGACCCGGGTCCGAGGAGCTCTGGAGTCACAAGCTGTCCCGGCCGACTCGGTCCAGATCCGAACTGCCGCAGGGTCGACCAGCTCTTCCGGCCGATTCGCACCCGGGTCCCAGGAGCTCTGGGGTGGACCAGCTCTCCTGGCCGACTCCGTCCTGGGTCCTAACTTACACAGGGTCGACCATCTATCCCGGTCCATATGGTCCCAGCTCCGAACTGACGCCCTGTCGTTAATTTTCCAGGACGACCCGGTCACGGGTCTGAGGAGCTGTGGGGTCGACCAGGTGTCCCGGTTGACTCGGACCCGAGGCCGAGGAGCTGTGGGGTTCACCAGCTATCCCGGCCAACTCAGTACTGGTCCGAGCTGACGCGGGGTCGTCCAGCTGTGCAGGCCGACTCGAACCCGGGTCCGAGGAGCTCTGGTGTTGTCCAGCTACCCTGCCCGACTCCGTCCCGGGTCCGAGCTTACACAGGGTCGACCATCTATCCCGGCCCATTTGGTCCGGGGTCCGGGCTGACGCGGTCTCGCTCACCTGCCCCAGACGACACGGTCCCGAGTCCGAGGAGCTGTGGGGTCGAGCAGCTCTCCTGGCCGACTCGTCCCGGGTTCGAGCTGACGCGGGCTCGACCAGCTATCCCGGCCGACTCGGTCCCGGTACCGATCTGACACATGATGGACCAGCTATCCCGGCCCATTCGGTCCCAGATGCGAGCTGAGGCGGGGTCGACCAGACGTCCCGGCCGCCTCGGACCCTGGTCTGAGGAGCTGTGGGCTTGACAAGCTCTCCCGGCCGAATCGGTCCCGGATTCGAGCTGCCGCAGCGTCGACCAGCTATCCCGGCGTCTCGGCCCCGGGTCCGAGATGACTCGGTGTCGACCAGCAATGCTGGCCAACTCGGACCCGGGTCCGAGGAGCTGTGGGGTCGACCAGCTATCCTGGCCGACTCGTCCCGGGTCAGAGCAGACGCGGGGTCAACCAGTTATCCCGGCCACCTCGGTCCCGGGTCCAACCTGCCACGGGTCGACCAGCTGTCCCCGCCGACTCGGCCCCGGGTCCAAGCAGCTGTGGGGTGGACCAGCTGTGCACGCCGATCGGTCCCGGTTCCGAGCTGACACAGTGTCGGCCAGGAATCCCGACCCATTTGGTCCCGGGTCCCAGCTGACTCGGTGTCGACCAGCTGTCCCCGCCGACTCGGACCCAGGTCCGAGGAGCTGTGGGGTCGAGCAGCTCTCCTGGCCTGCTCGTCCCGGGTTCGAGGGGACGCTGGCTCGACCAGTTTCCCCGGCCAACTCGGTCCCGGATCCAAGGTGCCGCACGTCGACGAGCTCTCCCGGCCGACTCGGTCCCTGTACCTTTCTGACACGTGATAGACCAGCTATCCCGGCCCATTTGGTCCCAGATCCGAGCTGACGCGGGGTGGACCAGAGGTCCGGGCCGCCTCGGAACCGGGTCCGAGGAGCTGTGGGCTCGACATTCTCTCCCTGCCGAATCGGTCCCGGGTCCGAGAAGACTCGGGGTCGACCAGCTATCCCGGCCAACTCAGACCCGGGTCCGAGAAGACTCGGGGTCGACCAGCTATCCCGGCCAACTCGGACCCGGGTCCGAGGAGCTGTAGTGTTGGCCAGCTATCCCGGTGTACTCGGTCTCGGGTCCGAGCTGCCGCAGGGTCGACCCGCTGTGCAGGCCGACTCGGACCCAGGTTCAAGGAGCTGTTGGGTCGCCTAGATATCCTGGCCAACGCGGTCCCGGGTCCGAGCTGAAACAGGGTCGATCAGCTATCCCGGCCCATTTGGTCAGTGCTACGAGCTGCCCCAGTGTCGATCAGCTGTCCCAGCCGACTCGGAACCTGGTCCGAGGAGCTGTGGGATCGACCAGATTTCCCGGCCGATTCGGACCCGAGTCCGAGGAGCTGTGGTGTCGACCAGCTATCCTGGCCGACTCGTCCCGGGTTCGAGCAGACGCGGGGTCGACCAGTTAGCCTTGCTAACTCGGTCCCGGGTCCAAGGTGCCGCGGGTCGACCAGCTGTCCCAGCGGCCTCGGACCCTAGTCTGAAGAGCTGTGGGGTCGACCAACTATCCCGGCCGACTCAGAGGCGGGTCCGAGGAGCTGTGGGGTGGAATCGCTCTCCCGGCCGACTTGGTCCTGCGCCCGAGCTGACACAGGAGCAACCAGCTATCCCGGCCCTTTTGGTCAGTGTTCCGAGCTGGGGAGGGGTCGATCAGCTGTCCCGGCCGACTCAGACCCGGGTCCGAGGAGCTGCGGGGATGACCAGCTATCCCGCCAACTCGGCCAGGGTTCGAGCTGACGCGGGTCGTCCAGTTATCGCGGCCAACACGGTCCCGGTCCGAGGAGCTGTGGGGTCCACCAGATGTCCCGGCCGACTCGGACCCGAAGCCGAGGAGCTGTCGGGTCGACCAGCTGTCTAGGCCGACTCGTTCCCGTGTCCGAGTTGACATAGGGTCGGCCTGAAATCCTGAACCATTTGGTCCCCGGTACGAGCTGACGTGGTTTCCATCAGCAGTCCCGGCCAACTCGGACCCGGGTCCGAGGAGCTCTGGAGTCACAAGCTGTCCCGGCCGACTCGGTCCAGATCCGAACTGCCGCAGGGTCGACCAGCTCTTCCGGCCGATTCGCACCCGGGTCCCAGGAGCTCTGGGGTGGACCAGCTCTCCTGGCCGACTCCGTCCTGGGTCCTAACTTACACAGGGTCGACCATCTATCCCGGTCCATATGGTCCCAGCTCCGAACTGACGCCCTGTCGTTAATTTTCCAGGACGACCCGGTCACGGGTCTGAGGAGCTGTGGGGTCGACCAGGTGTCCCGGTTGACTCGGACCCGAGGCCGAGGAGCTGTGGGGTTCACCAGCTATCCCGGCCAACTCAGTACTGGTCCGAGCTGACGCGGGGTCGTCCAGCTGTGCAGGCCGACTCGAACCCGGGTCCGAGGAGCTCTGGTGTTGTCCAGCTACCCTGCCCGACTCCGTCCCGGGTCCGAGCTTACACAGGGTCGACCATCTATCCCGGCCCATTTGGTCCGGGGTCCGGGCTGACGCGGTCTCGCTCACCTGCCCCAGACGACACGGTCCCGAGTCCGAGGAGCTGTGGGGTCGAGCAGCTCTCCTGGCCGACTCGTCCCGGGTTCGAGCTGACGCGGGCTCGACCAGCTATCCCGGCCGACTCGGTCCCGGTACCGATCTGACACATGATGGACCAGCTATCCCGGCCCATTCGGTCCCAGATGCGAGCTGAGGCGGGGTCGACCAGACGTCCCGGCCGCCTCGGACCCTGGTCTGAGGAGCTGTGGGCTTGACAAGCTCTCCCGGCCGAATCGGTCCCGGATTCGAGCTGCCGCAGCGTCGACCAGCTATCCCGGCGTCTCGGCCCCGGGTCCGAGATGACTCGGTGTCGACCAGCAATGCTGGCCAACTCGGACCCGGGTCCGAGGAGCTGTGGGGTCGACCAGCTATCCTGGCCGACTCGTCCCGGGTCAGAGCAGACGCGGGGTCAACCAGTTATCCCGGCCACCTCGGTCCCGGGTCCAACCTGCCACGGGTCGACCAGCTGTCCCCGCCGACTCGGCCCCGGGTCCAAGCAGCTGTGGGGTGGACCAGCTGTGCACGCCGATCGGTCCCGGTTCCGAGCTGACACAGTGTCGGCCAGGAATCCCGACCCATTTGGTCCCGGGTCCCAGCTGACTCGGTGTCGACCAGCTGTCCCCGCCGACTCGGACCCAGGTCCGAGGAGCTGTGGGGTCGAGCAGCTCTCCTGGCCTGCTCGTCCCGGGTTCGAGGGGACGCTGGCTCGACCAGTTTCCCCGGCCAACTCGGTCCCGGATCCAAGGTGCCGCACGTCGACGAGCTCTCCCGGCCGACTCGGTCCCTGTACCTTTCTGACACGTGATAGACCAGCTATCCCGGCCCATTTGGTCCCAGATCCGAGCTGACGCGGGGTGGACCAGAGGTCCGGGCCGCCTCGGAACCGGGTCCGAGGAGCTGTGGGCTCGACATTCTCTCCCTGCCGAATCGGTCCCGGGTCCGAGAAGACTCGGGGTCGACCAGCTATCCCGGCCAACTCAGACCCGGGTCCGAGAAGACTCGGGGTCGACCAGCTATCCCGGCCAACTCGGACCCGGGTCCGAGGAGCTGTAGTGTTGGCCAGCTATCCCGGTGTACTCGGTCTCGGGTCCGAGCTGCCGCAGGGTCGACCCGCTGTGCAGGCCGACTCGGACCCAGGTTCAAGGAGCTGTTGGGTCGCCTAGATATCCTGGCCAACGCGGTCCCGGGTCCGAGCTGAAACAGGGTCGATCAGCTATCCCGGCCCATTTGGTCAGTGCTACGAGCTGCCCCAGTGTCGATCAGCTGTCCCAGCCGACTCGGAACCTGGTCCGAGGAGCTGTGGGATCGACCAGATTTCCCGGCCGATTCGGACCCGAGTCCGAGGAGCTGTGGTGTCGACCAGCTATCCTGGCCGACTCGTCCCGGGTTCGAGCAGACGCGGGGTCGACCAGTTAGCCTTGCTAACTCGGTCCCGGGTCCAAGGTGCCGCGGGTCGACCAGCTGTCCCAGCGGCCTCGGACCCTAGTCTGAAGAGCTGTGGGGTCGACCAACTATCCCGGCCGACTCAGAGGCGGGTCCGAGGAGCTGTGGGGTGGAATCGCTCTCCCGGCCGACTTGGTCCTGCGCCCGAGCTGACACAGGAGCAACCAGCTATCCCGGCCCTTTTGGTCAGTGTTCCGAGCTGGGGAGGGGTCGATCAGCTGTCCCGGCCGACTCAGACCCGGGTCCGAGGAGCTGCGGGGTGGACCAGCTCTGCACGCCGATCGGTCCCGGTTCCGAGCTGACACAGTGTCGTCCAGTAAATCCGACCCATTTGGTCCCGGGTCCCAGCTGACTCGGTGTCGACCAGCTGTCCCCGCCGACTCGGACCCAGGTCCGAGGAGCTGTGGGGTCGAGCAGCTCTCCTGGCCTGCTCGTCCCGGGTTCGAGGGGACGCTGGCTCGACCAGTTTCCCCGGCCAACTCGGTCCCGGATCCAAGGTGCCGCACGTCGACGAGCTCTCCCGGCCGACTCGGTCCCTGTACCTTTCTGACACGTGATAGACCAGCTATCCCGGCCCATTTGGTCCCAGATCCGAGCTGACGCGGGGTCGACCAGAAGTCCAGGTCGCCTCGGAACCGGGTCCGAGGAGCTGTGGGCTCGAGAGTCTCTCCCGGCCAACTCGGACCCGGGTCCGAGGAGCTGTAGTGTTGGCCAGCTATCCCGGTGTAATCGGTCTCGGGTCCGAGCTTCCGCAGGGTCGACCCGCTGTGCAGGCCGACTCGGACCCAGGTTCAAGGAGCTGTTGGGTCGCCTAGATATCCTGGCCAACGCGGTCCCGGTTCCGAGCTGAAACAGGGTCGATCAGCTATCCCGGCCCATTTGGTCAGTGCTACGAGCTGCCCCAGTGTCGATCAGCTGTCCCAGCCGACTCGGAACCTGGTCCGAGGAGCTGTGGGATCGACCAGATTTCCCGGCCGATTCGGACCCGAGTCCGAGGAGCTGTGGTGTCGACCAGCTATCCTGGCCGACTCGTCCCGGGTTCGAGCAGACGCGGGGTCGACCAGTTAGCCTTGCTAACTCGGTCCCGGGTCCAAGGTGCCTCGGGTCGACCAGCTGTCCCAGCGGCCTCGGACCCTAGTCTGAAGAGCTGTGGGGTCGACCAACTATCCCGGCCGACTCAGAGGCGGGTCCGAGGAGCTGTGGGGTGGAATCGCTCTCCCGGCCGACTTGGTCCTGCGCCCGAGCTGACACAGGAGCAACCAGCTATCCCGGCCCTTTTGGTCAGTGTTCCGAGCTGGGGAGGGGTCGATCAGCTGTCCCGGCCGACTCAGACCCGGGTCCGAGGAGCTGCGGGGATGACCAGCTATCCCGCCAACTCGGCCAGGGTTCGAGCTGACGCGGGTCGTCCAGTTATCGCGGCCAACACGGTCCCGGTCCGAGGAGCTGTGGGGTCCACCAGATGTCCCGGCCGACTCGGACCCGAAGCCGAGGAGCTGTCGGGTCGACCAGCTGTCTAGGCCGACTCGTTCCCGTGTCCGAGTTGACATAGGGTCGGCCTGAAATCCTGAACCATTTGGTCCCCGGTACGAGCTGACGTGGTTTCCATCAGCAGTCCCGGCCAACTCGGACCCGGGTCCGAGGAGCTCTGGAGTCACAAGCTGTCCCGGCCGACTCGGTCCAGATCCGAACTGCCGCAGGGTCGACCAGCTCTTCCGGCCGATTCGCACCCGGGTCCCAGGAGCTCTGGGGTGGACCAGCTCTCCTGGCCGACTCCGTCCTGGGTCCTAACTTACACAGGGTCGACCATCTATCCCGGTCCATATGGTCCCAGCTCCGAACTGACGCCCTGTCGTTAATTTTCCAGGACGACCCGGTCACGGGTCTGAGGAGCTGTGGGGTCGACCAGGTGTCCCGGTTGACTCGGACCCGAGGCCGAGGAGCTGTGGGGTTCACCAGCTATCCCGGCCAACTCAGTACTGGTCCGAGCTGACGCGGGGTCGTCCAGCTGTGCAGGCCGACTCGAACCCGGGTCCGAGGAGCTCTGGTGTTGTCCAGCTACCCTGCCCGACTCCGTCCCGGGTCCGAGCTTACACAGGGTCGACCATCTATCCCGGCCCATTTGGTCCGGGGTCCGGGCTGACGCGGTCTCGCTCACCTGCCCCAGACGACACGGTCCCGAGTCCGAGGAGCTGTGGGGTCGAGCAGCTCTCCTGGCCGACTCGTCCCGGGTTCGAGCTGACGCGGGCTCGACCAGCTATCCCGGCCGACTCGGTCCCGGTACCGATCTGACACATGATGGACCAGCTATCCCGGCCCATTCGGTCCCAGATGCGAGCTGAGGCGGGGTCGACCAGACGTCCCGGCCGCCTCGGACCCTGGTCTGAGGAGCTGTGGGCTTGACAAGCTCTCCCGGCCGAATCGGTCCCGGATTC
This sequence comes from Sus scrofa, assembly GCF_054392235.1. NCBI lineage: Eukaryota > Metazoa > Chordata > Mammalia > Artiodactyla > Suidae > Sus > Sus scrofa. The sequence goes on along the minus strand of NC_139387.1, from coordinate 43,782,576 downwards.
GAGCTGCCGCAGCGTCGACCAGCTATCCCGGCGTCTCGGCCCCGGGTCCGAGATGACTCGGTGTCGACCAGCAATGCTGGCCAACTCGGACCCGGGTCCGAGGAGCTGTGGGGTCGACCAGCTATCCTGGCCGACTCGTCCCGGGTCAGAGCAGACGCGGGGTCAACCAGTTATCCCGGCCACCTCGGTCCCGGGGCCAACCTGCCACGGGTCGACCAGCTGTCCCCGCCGACTCGGCCCCGGGTCCAAGCAGCTGTGGGGTGGACCAGCTGTGCACGCCGATCGGTCCCGGTTCCGAGCTGACACAGTGTCGGCCAGGAATCCCGACCCATTTGGTCCCGGGTCCCAGCTGACTCGGTGTCGACCAGCTGTCCCCGCCGACTCGGACCCAGGTCCGAGGAGCTGTGGGGTCGAGCAGCTCTCCTGGCCTGCTCGTCCCGGGTTCGAGGGGACGCTGGCTCGACCAGTTTCCCCGGCCAACTCGGTCCCGGATCCAAGGTGCCGCACGTCGACGAGCTCTCCCGGCCGACTCGGTCCCTGTACCTTTCTGACACGTGATAGACCAGCTATCCCGGCCCATTTGGTCCCAGATCCGAGCTGACGCGGGGTGGACCAGAGGTCCGGGCCGCCTCGGAACCGGGTCCGAGGAGCTGTGGGCTCGACATTCTCTCCCTGCCGAATCGGTCCCGGGTCCGAGAAGACTCGGGGTCGACCAGCTATCCCGGCCAACTCAGACCCGGGTCCGAGAAGACTCGGGGTCGACCAGCTATCCCGGCCAACTCGGACCCGGGTCCGAGGAGCTGTAGTGTTGGCCAGCTATCCCGGTGTACTCGGTCTCGGGTCCGAGCTGCCGCAGGGTCGACCCGCTGTGCAGGCCGACTCGGACCCAGGTTCAAGGAGCTGTTGGGTCGCCTAGATATCCTGGCCAACGCGGTCCCGGGTCCGAGCTGAAACAGGGTCGATCAGCTATCCCGGCCCATTTGGTCAGTGCTACGAGCTGCCCCAGTGTCGATCAGCTGTCCCAGCCGACTCGGAACCTGGTCCGAGGAGCTGTGGGATCGACCAGATTTCCCGGCCGATTCGGACCCGAGTCCGAGGAGCTGTGGTGTCGACCAGCTATCCTGGCCGACTCGTCCCGGGTTCGAGCAGACGCGGGGTCGACCAGTTAGCCTTGCTAACTCGGTCCCGGGTCCAAGGTGCCGCGGGTCGACCAGCTGTCCCAGCGGCCTCGGACCCTAGTCTGAAGAGCTGTGGGGTCGACCAACTATCCCGGCCGACTCAGAGGCGGGTCCGAGGAGCTGTGGGGTGGAATCGCTCTCCCGGCCGACTTGGTCCTGCGCCCGAGCTGACACAGGAGCAACCAGCTATCCCGGCCCTTTTGGTCAGTGTTCCGAGCTGGGGAGGGGTCGATCAGCTGTCCCGGCCGACTCAGACCCGGGTCCGAGGAGCTGCGGGGTGGACCAGCTCTGCACGCCGATCGGTCCCGGTTCCGAGCTGACACAGTGTCGTCCAGTAAATCCGACCCATTTGGTCCCGGGTCCCAGCTGACTCGGTGTCGACCAGCTGTCCCCGCCGACTCGGACCCAGGTCCGAGGAGCTGTGGGGTCGAGCAGCTCTCCTGGCCTGCTCGTCCCGGGTTCGAGGGGACGCTGGCTCGACCAGTTTCCCCGGCCAACTCGGTCCCGGATCCAAGGTGCCGCACGTCGACAAGCTCTCCCGGCCGACTCGGTCCCTGTACCTTTCTGACACGTGATAGACCAGCTATCCCGGCCCATTTGGTCCCAGATCCGAGCTGACGCGGGGTCGACCAGAAGTCCAGGTCGCCTCGGAACCGGGTCCGAGGAGCTGTGGGCTCGACAGTCTCTCCCGGCCAACTCGGACCCGGGTCCGAGGAGCTGTAGTGTTGGCCAGCTATCCCGGTGTAATCGGTCTCGGGTCCGAGCTTCCGCAGGGTCGACCCGCTGTGCAGGCCGACTCGGACCCAGGTTCAAGGAGCTGTTGGGTCGCCTAGATATCCTGGCCAACGCGGTCCCGGTTCCGAGCTGAAACAGGGTCGATCAGCTATCCCGGCCCATTTGGTCAGTGCTACGTGCTGCCCCAGTGTCGATCAGCTGTCCCAGCCGACTCGGAACCTGGTCCGAGGAGCTGTGGGGTCGACCAGATTTCCCGGCCGATTCGGTCCCGAGTCCGAGGAGCTGTGGGATCAACCAGCTATACCGGCCGAAACAGCTCCGGCTCCAAGGATCTGTGGTGTCAACCAGCTATCCCGGCATACTCGATCCCAGGTCCGATCTGAAACATGGTGACCAGCTATACGGGCCCAATTGCTTCCGGGTCCGAGGTGCCGCGGGGTCGACCAGCTGTCCTGGCCGACTCGGACCCGCGGCCAAAAGCTCTGGGGTCGACCAGTTGTCTCGGCCGACTCGGTGCCGGGTCTGAGCTTACACAGGGTCGACCCTCCTTTCTGGCCCTTTGGTCCCGGGTCCAAGTTGACACGTGTTCGATCAGCTGTCCCAGCCTACACGGACCCGGGTCCGAGGAGCTCTGTGGTCGAGCAGCTATCCCTGCCGACCCCTCACGGGTTCGAGCTGACGCTGGTTTGACCAGTTATCACGGCCAAATCGGTCTCGGGTCCTAGGTGCCACGGGTCGACCAGCTCACATGGCGAACTCTCTCCTGGGACCGAGCATAGGCGGTGTTGACGAGCTGTGCCGGCCAACTCAGACCCGGGTCCTTGGAGCTGTGGGGTCGACAAGCTATCCGGCCCGAATCTGTCCCTAGTCCGAGCTGTCCCAGGGTCGACCAGCTGTGCCGGCCAACTCAGACCCGGGTCCAAGGAGCTGTGTGGTCGACCGGCTATCCCGGCCAACTCAGTCCCGGGACCGAGCTGACTCGGGGTTGATCTGCTGTCCCCTCCAACTCGGACCTGGTTCCGAGGAGCTGTGGGGTCGACGAGCTATTCCGGCCGAATCTCTCCTGGGTCCGAGCTTACACAAGATCGACCAGTTGTTCCGGTCGACTGGGACCCGGGTCCTAGGAGCTGTGGGGTCGACCAGCTATCCCGGCCAACCCAGTCCTGCGTCCGAGCTTACACAGGGTCAATCATCTATCCCGGCCCATTTGGTCCCGGGTCCGAGTTGACGCGGTGTCAATCATCTGTCCCAGCCGACTCGGTCCCAAATCTGATCTGAAACATGGTGACCAGCTATACCGGCCCATTTGGTCCCGTGTCCGAGCTGACGCGAGGTTGACCAGCTGTCCCAGCCCACTCGGTCCCGGGTTTGAGGTACATCGTGCTCGACAAGCCCTCCCAGCCGAATCGGACCTGAGTCCGAGGAGCCGTGGGATCAACCAGCTATACCGGCCGAGTCAGTCCCGGGTCCAAGGATCTCTGGCGTCAACCAGATGTCCCGTCCGACTCGGATCCGGGGCCAAAAGCTCTGGGGTCGACCAGTTATCTCGGCCGACTCGGTCCCGGGTCTGAGCTTACACAGGGTCAACCTTCTATCCCGGCCCATTTGGTCCCGGGTCCGAGTTGACACATGGTCGATCAGCTGTCCCAGCCTACACCGAACCAGGGCCGAGGAGCTGTGTGGTCGACAAGCTATCCCTGCCGACCCCTCATGGGTTTGAGCTGACGCTCTGTCGACCAGTTATCACGGCCAAATCAGTCTGAGTCCGAGGTGCCGCGGGTCGTCCAACTCTCCCCGCCGACTCGGAACCTGGTCCGAGGAGTTGTGTGGTCGACCAGCTCTCACGGCCAACTCTATCCTGGGAGCGAGGAGAGACGGTGTCAACCAGCTGTCCAGGCCGACTCGGACCCTGGGCCGACTCAGTCCCGGGTCCGTGCTGACGCGCGGTTCAGAAGCTGTCCCGGCCCATTCGGACAGTGATGCGATGTGCTGTGGGGCCGACAAGCTATCCCGGCCAACGACGTCCCGGTTTCGGGCTGACTCGGGGTCTACCAGATGTCCCAGCTGAATCGGACCAATGTCCGAGGAGCTTTGGGGTCGACCAGCTATTCCGGTCGATTCGGTCCCGGGTCCGATCTGAAACACGGTGACCAGCTATAGCGGCCCATTTGGTCCCGGGTCCGAACTGACGCGGGGTCGACCAGCTGTCCCGGCCTTCTCACACCCTGGGCCAAAGAACTTTGGGGTCGACCAGCTATCCCGGCCGACTCGGTCACTGTCCGCGCTTACACAGGGTCGACCAGATATCCCGGCCCATTTGGTCCCGAGTCCGACCTTATGCAGTGTCAATCCGCTGTCCCATCCGACTTGGACCCGGGTCCAAGGAGCTATGGGGTCGACAAGCTATCCCGGCCAACTCAGTCTCGGTTCCGAGCTGACTCGGGGTTGACCAGCTTTCCCGGTTGACTTGGACCGGGGTCCGAGGAGCTGTGGTGTCGACCAGCTATCCCGGCTACATCAGTCCTGTGTCCAAGCTGACTCGGGGTTGATCAGTTGTCCCCGCCGATTCGGACCTGGTTCCGAGGAGCTGTGGGGTCGACAAGCCATCCTGGCCGACTCAGTCCCAGGTCCGAGCTGACGCGTGATCGACCAACTGTCCCAGCCCACTCGGTCCTGGGTTTGAGGTACATCATGCTGAGCAGCTTTCCCGGCCGACTCGTCCCAGGTTCGAAGTGACGCGGGTCCACCATCTATCCCGGGCAAGTCGGTCCCGGGTCCGAGGTGCTGCGGGTCGACCAGCTGCCCCGGCCGACTTGCCCCTGGATCCCAGGAGCTGTGCATTCGACCAGCTATCCCTGCCGATGCAGTCCCTTGTCCGAGCTGACATGATGTCGACACGGCTTCCTGGCCAACTCGGACCCATTCCGAGCAGATATGGGGTCCACCAGCTATCCCGCCCGACTCGGTCCCGTGTCCGAGCTGACGCGAGGTCGGCCAGCTCTCCCAGCCCACACGGTCTCGGGTTTGAGGTACATCATGCTCGACAAGCTGTTACGGCCGAATCGGACCTTAGTCCCAAGAGCTGTGGGATCAACCAGCGTACCGGCTGAGTCACACTTGGCTCCAAGGATCTGTGGTGTCAACCAGCTATCCCGGCAGACTCGGTCCCGGGTCCGATCTGAAACATGGTGACCAGCTATACGGGCCCATTTGGTTCCGGGTCCGAGGTGCTGTGGGGTCGACCAGCTGTCCCCGCCGACTCAGACGCGGGTCCCAGGAGCTTTGGGGTTGACCAGCTGTCCCGGTCAACTCAGTCCTAGGTCCGAGCTGACGCGGGATCGACCAGCTGTCCCGGCCGATTCAGACCCTGGTACAATGTGCTGTGGGGTTGACCATCTCTCCCGGCCAACTCAGTCCCGGTTCTGAGCTGACTCGCGGTTGACCAGATGTCCCGTCCAAATCAGACCAATGTCTGAGGAGCTTTGCGGTCGAACAGCTATCCCGACAGACTCCGTCCCGGTCCCCTCTGAATCATGGTGACCAGCTATCCCGGCCCATTTGGTTCCGGGTCTGAGGTGCCATGGGGGCAACCAGCTGTCCCGGCCGACTCGGACCCGGGGCCAAAAGCTCTATGGTCGACCAGCTATCCCAGCCGACTAGGTCCCTGGTCCGAGCTGCTGCATGGTCAACCAGCTGGTTTTGACGACTCGAACCCTGGTCCGAGGAGCTGTGTGGTCGACCAGCTATCCCTGCCGACCCCTCACAGGTTCGAGCTGATGCCGGGTCGACCACTTATCCTGGACAAATCGGTCCCTGGTCCGAGGTTCCGCGGGTCGTCCAGCTCTCCCTGCCGACTTGGAACCTGGTCCGAGGAGTTGTGTCGTCAACCTTCTGTTATGGCCTTCTCTCTCCTGGGACCGAGGATAGGCGGTGTCGACCATCTGTCCCGGCCGACTCGGTCCCGGGTCCGAGCTTACACAGGGTCGACCAGCTGTTCTGGCCGTGTCAGTCCCTGCCCCGAGCTGACTCGGGGTCGACCAGCTGTCCTGGCCGACTCGTCCCAGGTTTGAGGTGACGCGGGGTCGACCAGCTGCCCCAGCCGACTCATTCTCGGGTCCCAGCATCTGAGGGGTTGACCAGCTATCCTGCCAACTCGGTCCCGGGTCCAAGATTACACAGGGTCGAACAGATGTTAGTGCTGACTTGGACCCTGGTCCAATTAGCTGTGTGGTTGACCAGCTCTCACGGCCAACTCTCTCCTGAGACCGAGGAGAGGTGCTTTCGACCAGCTGTCCTGGCCGACTCGGACCCTGGGCCAAGGTGCTCTGGGGTCGACCAGCTATCCCTGCCGACCCCTCACAGGTTCGAGCTGATGCCGGTTCAACCACTTATCCTGGCCAAATCGGCCTCGGTTCCGAGGTGCCGCGGGTCGTTCAGCTCTCCCTGCCGACTCGGAACCTGGTCCGAGGAGTTGTATTGTCGACCAGCACTCACGGCCAACTCTCTCCTGGGACCGAGGAGAGGCGGTGTCAACGAGCTGTGCCAGCCAAATCGGACCCGGGTCCGAGGAGCTATGAGGTTGACAAGCTATACCAGCCAACTCAGACGTGGGTCCGAGGAGCTGTGGGGTCGACCAGCTGTGCCGGCTCAATCAGTCCAGGCTCCGTGTACATGCGGGGTGGACCAGCTGTACCCGCTTACTCAGACGCGGGTCTCAGGAGCTGTGGGGTGGACCAGCTATCCCGGCCAACTCAGTCCCGGGTCCGAACTGACCTGCGGTTCAGAAACTGTCCCGGCCGATTCGGACCCTGGTAGGATGTGCTGTGGGGTCTACCAGCTATCCCGGCAAACTCAGTCCCAGGTCCGAGCTGATGCCGGTTCGACCACGTATCCCGGCCAAATTGGTCTAGGGTCCAAGGTGCCGCGGGTCGTTCAGCTCTCCAGGCCAACTCGGAACCTGGTCTGAGGAGACATGTGGTCGACCAGCTCTCACGTCCAATTCTCTCCTGGGACCGAGGAGAGACAGTGTCGACCAGCTGTCCCGGCCGACTCGGACCGAGGGCCGAGGTGCTCTTGGGTCGACCATTTATCCTGGCCGATTAGGTCCCGCGACCGAGCTTACACAGGGTCGACCCTCTATCCCGGACCATTTGGTCCCGGGTCCGAGTTGACGCGTGGTGGATCAGCTGTCCCATCCGACTCAGACCCGGGTCCGAGGAGCTGTGTGGTCGAGCTCACGGGTTCGAGCTGACGCTGGGTTGAGCAGTTATCACGGCCAAATCGGTCTCTGGTCCGAGGTGCCGCGAGTTGACCAGCTCACATGGCCAAATCTCTCCTGGGACCGAGGAAAGGCGGTGTCGAAGAGCTGTGCTGGCCAAATCGGACCCGGGTCCGAGGAGCTGTGAGGTTGACCAGCTATACCGGCCAACTCAGACGCGGGTCCCAGGAACTGTGTGGTCATCCAGCTATCCCGCCAACTCAATCCCGGTTCCAAGCTGACACGCGGTTCAGAAGCTGTCCCGGCCGATTCGGACCCTGGTACGATGTGCTGTGGGGTCGACCAGCTATCCCGGCCAACTCAGTTCCGGGTCCAAGCTGACTCTGGGTCGACCAGATGTCCCTGCTGAATCGGACCAATGTCCGAGGAGCTTTGGGGTCGACCA